>NW_022060529.1:20000000-30000000 GCF_003285725.1 Scaptodrosophila lebanonensis | reverse complement strand
TAATTTATTAAATATCTCTTAAATTAGCTGTATTATTTTTCCATTTGCGACTGTACAAAAAATAATGTCCATAGTCTTTTTTCCATTTTAGCCAAAATATAGTAGCTAGTCGTTGTGATGCTTTCCACATATTCAAAAGTTTCAAATCAATGTCAGTGGTATTAATTGTAGAATAAAATGAGTCTCTGTAATTAGTACCGATCAAAATGACATTTGGCGTTATGGTTCTGACTCTATCGAATCAGAGGGCACATACAAAAGAGGTCGACTGTTCATCATGAATTCAATTTCACAAAAGAGCTACAAATGTTTTAAATCTCTTTCTACTGGATTTGAGCCAATATAAGACTATTTCTGAATCTGTCTACATAAATGTCTTCGTGGTGTTCTTCTCCAAATCCTTCTTCATCACAAAATACATGCAGTTGTATATTACATTCGTTTATTGGCAAGGAAGTCATTGCTCTTGTTGTACCAAAGTCACGTATTCTACCTAAAGAATTACATATAGTTTTCCAAATTTCAAAATGTTCGTCGGTGATGGAGTCGTCCCAACTTATACCACTATCTCAAATTGCTTGGAAAAGTATCCTATTTGAAATAAAAACATTTGAAAGAAGTCCCAACGGATCGAAAACTGACATTGTTAGCTTTAATACCTCGCGCTTTGTCGGTCTTCTAGTCAATTTTAAAAGTTTAGAGTGCAACTTTGTAAATTGAAAGTAAAAATGTCTTTTTCATAGTCCCAAATCAATCCGAGTATGCGATCCTGAGTCAAATTTTTTAATTTCATAGATCTGAAGTGCATATTTGTTCTAAAACCTCTGGTTAATTTGAAGTCTAATTACACCTTAAAAATCCGCCTTTTTTGTGTACCGTCTATGTCATCTGCACCGCCTAAATACTCATCCATATAATGTTTCGAAAAGATGTCTCGACAAGCTGCTGGGTATTCCTTTTCAAAGTCAAGTGCGTTTCTATTCTACCGACTGTGCTATACGTGGCCTACATTTTGCTCCAAAAAATAAAACTTGGATTTCATACACCTCAGGTCTGTCTTGTCTGTTCTTGTGCCATAAGATTCTTTGTGCGTTTGTCCGTTTCTTGAACCTGAATTTGTAAAAACATTTCTTTTATGTCACCGAGCTTTTTTGTGTTTCCGAAAATTCATCAACACAGAAGAAAGTTTTATAAAGGTCTGAGTCTGACAAAAAAAAATCGCTTAGACAATATCCATGGCTAAAAAGCCGAAAACCAGCTTGTGTGGTTTATTAGTATTGAGAACTCCAAAATGTGGAAGATAGTATGTCAGTCTCGCTCTGCCAAATTTAATTTTTTCAGGTATCCCTTTGAAATATATGACTCAATAACTTCATGATATTTTCTGCCATATTCAATGTCCCTATCGATTTTACGTTCACATAACAAAAGGCTCGAGTATGCAGTTTTGTAACTTTCTGGCAACTGTACGTCTATGTCTTTCCAAAACAGTCCACATTGAAAACGATTTCCCACACGTCCAAGTGTTTTTTCAACAATACCGAAACGTTTTTTATCGTCAAGTGATATTCTTGTGGATTCGTTAATTCATTCTCAATGGACCAATGACCATGATTTTACTAAATTATGCAAAGCATCCCAATCATCCCAATTTATGTGAAAGGAATAATTAGTCCCAGTGCAGTTTATTGGTTTTGCCAATCCATGGACAACCCAACCCAGAGAGTTTTGCTAGCTTCTGGACCTTTGAAAGTGTCATATTTTAATTTACGCGATATAATAAGTGACCATTTATCTTGCTCAATCAAGATTTTTGGATGAGCATTCTGATATGAACGATGCACATCGAAGTCTTTAAGGAATATAAAATGCTTGGACAAGTCGTTAACTAATAGTTAAGATTGGCAACAGTTTTAACCTTTCTCAATGTAAATATTTTTGAAGATTCTATTTTCCCTTTTATACGGACACTTGCTACTTTGGAGTCATCTTGTTCGTATACTTGGTTATTCGTCCAATACATTTTTAAACATTGGGTAGGACCATCTAACCCAATGTCAGAAGTTATTCGTTCATTTATCAAAGAAACTGGTTGAAGCGAGAGATAGTCATAAGTTTGAATTGTTAGCTTGTAATTAGACTTATTGTAAACTTAATTTGTAAGCCAATGAATTTTTAGCAGTGTAGTGAAGGAACTATGTATAAGCTTAGGTTAACATTGTAACGTTAAGGCGCGCTGTTAGAATGTAAGAAAAGCAGAACAATGCTGGCCTAAGCATAATTTGAAAATAACTCTGACAAGTAAAATAGCATTGAAGCACCACACTCGAACTTCTTTCGCTTTCGTTTTCTCCAGCAAACCAACTGTTCTCAGTACCGCGGTCAAATTAAAATATCGATTGAGTACATATACTTAAATATACTAATATTTATAGCATACTATACTATATATACTATATATATTTAAGATTGCAAAAACGCTTGCAATTTTACAAAATTGTTGCTGCTTCGTCAAAAAGAGCATATGTTTCGACAAAAGGGTATAATTTTTAACAAACCTTTGGTTTGACTCAAGTGTACATTACAATTGATGTCAAACTCTGCCTGTGACCTATCATTTGAACAATTTTCCATGTCCGATTGCAGAGCAATCCTTGTGCAACAAACTATTGTGGGAGAGACTACAGTTGTTAATTTGACAAAGTTTTCTACGTCTACAGTTTTTCATAATATGCCCCTTACTCAAACATGAGATGCATAAAACATTTTGAACAACATACTCCAACGCTCATCAATATTCAAGACATCAAATTTTTTACAATTACCAACATAATGATCTGTCAATTTGCAGTAATTACAGAGTGCCGTGTTCTGTTTTTAATGTTTATAGCATTTGACTGATTTGAAACTATTAATGTGGTATCTTTTGATTAACACTGACCTAATCCAAGTTTAGTCGCCGCTTTTATAGTATCACGTAGCCATTCTTGTAATTTAATAATTTTTGGTTGATCTGATTTATTCTTTTGAATATGCTTTACAAAGGCAATACGTTGTGAGACTGGAATCTTTTCTAATATTTCGTCAAACAGCAGTGGATTACGAATTTGATCAATGTCTGCGACTGATAACAATGTGTGTTTCAAGTTCGTAATTAAATCATAAAATGTTATGAGTCTTTCGTATTTATCATCCCTAATTACCGGGAAACATTTGATTTTCTCAATTAACTGCCTTATGATATGACCAGAATCACCAAATCGCTTAAAATATTCATGATTATATCAACATTGTCCGGTAACACCAATATTGCCTGAACACAATCTCTGCTAATGCCTATCGAAAGCGATTATTGTTCTCATAATTAGTAAATCGACATGCGCCAGTGCTGCATTCAAATTCCCCGAAAAACATAGGCCATTCCATTTCCTCACCAGTAAATGTTGGTAAATCTTGTCGAATCGTTTGTCTAGCCATAAAAGTTTCAATAGAACTAGGTTTTACTTCATAATTAATTTGATTCATAATTTTGATTTGAAAACTCTAATGCTGATTCAAACCACTCACGTGTCCGCTTCTCCGTCTGTTGGTCGTTATTATCGTAGTCTACTTTGGCCATCTACATTCGTCTTTCTAGCTCCAGTTTCTTCTCCTGATATTCGATATATGTGCGCTGATTTTGAAGATGTTGTTGTTTCTCCAAAAACTCCATTTGTACTTGTAGTCGTTGTACCTTGGATGATGTATGAGAATGTTGAACGCTATGCACCTGGGATTGACGATCAACATCTCGCTTGATTACCCCTTTGGGAGTTGATGCAGGCAATAGTAAATGTTTGTTTGGCATCACAGTGTCCTTAGTGTTGTCTAATTGTGTAAGTGTGCCATCCTGCTTGCCAATATTCGGGTCTGGACGTGGCGGGTCCATAATTTGATGTTGCTGAGAAACCTTTCCAGGTTTGTGGTTTTTCTTGTTGTTGGAATGCGTTTTTGCCATCATTGTTGTCATTGATCGTATGACGGCACAATGTTCAACGCATCCCAATCGTTCCCACCAATAATGTCACCAAATATACATGTACATACATACATATATATACAATCAAAAATGTATACAAGTTAACCCACAACGCTCAGCCCCCAACCAGCAAATGCTTGAGCAAATTCACCGCCCGGCATTTGCACCCAAGTAGCTGACCCAGCATTCCCATGGGCAGCAGCTTGGTCAACGACATCCGCCGCGGTAATGTGACACGCTGCACGAGGCAAGCTCAGCACATCGGCGGTCGCATTTGGGCTCTAGCTTGTAAGATTTATATTTTGTAATTTAGTTCTGAATAATCGATTTGGACTACCGCATCACTGCGCAGTAATAAACTCCAAAATAAACTCACTCCGTGTTTTAATGCTGCGTCCTTCGACCAGCGACGGTTTTAATCATAACGTACGGAGTGACTAATTAACTGGCGCCCAACGGCGAAGTACTCACTCGCGTTTTAAAATTAAATTAATAAATACACCGTCGTGCCAACGCCGCGGTTGAAATATCAAGTGTTCAAATTGATATGAAATTAAAACAAAACATCGTCGTGTCAACGCTACGAATGAAACACCAATTGTTTAAATTAACAAGAAATTAAAACAAAAGATATCGTTGTATTGAATTGTTTGAATTAATAATAATTAAAAGTAAGACTTCAAAATTTCTGAAAGTGAAAAAAGTTTCATACTATTGAAAAAAATTAAAAAAAAAAAAACACAAAAAACTTACGGAAACAGTCTTTAAATTGTGCCCAAAATAAAAATAGTTTTGTGGAAAACTTTTTGTGTGAAAACATATATATAAAAACAAGTAAAAAAGCTAAAGTCGGGTGTCCCGACTTTGAAATACTCTGTACATATGTTTACAATAATTATAGAAAATAAAAAAAATTAAGAAAATAAAAAAAAAAATTTGATCGATTTTACCTCTCTCGGTATTCGAACTCACGTAAAGGGTGTATAATTGCACATTTACATAGCAATTGCGTCTGTGTGAGTGTATGTATGCCTATGCGCATCAATTCGTGTCTGTGTAAGCATTTTCGCAGTCAACCAAACAGCAACATCAACAACAGCCGCGGGCAGCGCTTGAGCAGCGCTGCAGCAGCGCTGCATCAGCAAATATATTTATGGCTATAACTTCTTGTTAAATCGGTCTATCATAATGAAATTTGGCATACGGACACATAATAACTAACTGGGGGTATTTCCAAAATTTTAGTTCGAAATTCCAAGAATTACGGGAGTTACGATTTGCGGGGTAGAGGGGGGAGGGAGGGGAATTCCAAAATATACATTTTCTGCGTATTCACATAAGGCATCTGGGACTAAAATTTGGTGTGCCTAGGTCTTATAGTCTCCGAGATATAGGCGATTATACGAATGGAAAATCGGGAAAACCCCCATAGGGGGGAAGTGGGGGGGAAAATCAAAAAAATAAAACAAACTCGTATAGAATACACACATAACGCATCTTTGTGAAAAATTTGGTGTCTCTAGCTCTTATAGTCTCTGAGATCCAGGTGTTCATACGGACGGACAGACGGACAGACTGACAGACGGACAGACGGACAGACAGACAGACAGGGCTAGATCGACTCGTCTCGTCATGCTGATCAAGAATATATATACTTTGTGGGGTCTGCCACGCCTTCTTCTGCCTGTTACATTTTTCAGCTCCCGCAAACCTAATATACTCTTGTACATTTCATGTACAGAGTATAAAAAGGAAAAAATAAACCCCAGCACTAGGTGCTGTGAGAGTTCATAAAAAAAAGAACCCCGGCAATCAATCTAATCGTCAACGACCGGACCACCACCAAGCCACCGCCACGTCTACAGCAGTTCCGCCTTGGAATAGGATGGATGTAATAGTAATGTATGTAGAATTAAGTGAAAATTGTAATAAAAATCTAATACAGTTAAGAAGAAGTTTTTATATCCTAAAACCTTAAGGTGAAATAATATTTCGTGTCTGTGTGTTAATAGCTATTTATGTGAAAAAAAAACTTAATTAAATGTAAAAGTGAGTAGTGAGACCAAAGGCGATTACATAAAATATCGTAAAAATATAAATTACTACGTCAAGACTGCCTTTGAAAGGCAATTTTTAAATTCCCGACAAAGGACGGTATAACACACCCAATCCTGCGAATCCTTTAAAAAAAAGAAGGACCCTCCAGGGTAGAAGGGTTAAACCAGCTGCTGGTTTTCAAAAGAGAATACGTAAATAAATAAAAAATTTGTTTCTTTTATTTCCTCTTTCCCTTTCTGCATAAATATAAATCCTTAAATCATATAAAAAAATCCCTTAATGGTTCGCACTGGTCAAATATATTTTATACCTTTTTAATTGATTTTGAAGAGGGTAGGATTTAGAATTTGAACGAATGATTAACAAACAGACTTATACCAAAGGTTTAAAATTAGTAAATAAATACAATAAGCAGAAAAAGAGAGCATGTTAGTGTGTTGCTACTCTTAAATTGACCTTTTTTCTCTCGGCTACGTAAACGGCCCATTATAGTTAATGAAACAAATTAATAGAACTTGTGAGCAGGGTTGTACTGAGTGAGGTGAAATTCTTGCCTTATTATATAAAATAAGTACATTTTCTTGCCAGAAGGGGCTGCTGGTTGTTGATGAGTGGCGATAGCTCAGACGAGTTTAGTAACGTATCCGTGCGGTCAGAAACTTACGACAGCGACGATAGTGTACTGCAGGGGTTGATCGAGGGCGTAAGTAATTGCCAAATTGACCGAGCAGAAACGAAAATGAACGCTAAGGAATTAAGGGTCATTATCGATGCGGCGGTAACCTCCGCTTTGGCAGCACAGGCAGCTCTGTATGATCAGAGAACAGAAACCCTTAAGGGGGACTTCAACCGCAAAATTAACGAACTCTCGCAGCGCATACAAACTGTACAAATAGCGCCTCCGGAGGTAGAAGTTTATAAAGATGTAGAAATAGTGGAGGGTGTCCACTGTGATGAGCCCTTAGACGCTGTAAAGTGCTTAGCCGAGTTCTTCGGCACACAGGAGACATATATGTCTTGGCGTCAAACTGCTCTCGCCGCCTACAAAATTTTTAAGCCTTACAATGGCAGATCCCGCCATTACCAGGCGGTTATCATAATGAGGAGTAAGATAAGGGGTCCAGCAGATGCTGTGCTCGCATCTTTCAACACTCCTATGAATTTCGAGGCCATCATAGGTAGACTCGATTTTACGTACAGTGACAAGAGACAGATACACGTCATCGAACAGGAGCTAGGTACGCTCAGACAGGGAAATCTTTCGCAGTTAGGATACTATGACGAGGTGGAGAAGAAGTTGACCTTACTAATAAATAAGGTCAACATGTCCTACGATACAGACCTAGCAAGGGGCATGTGCGAGAAGTTTAGAGGGGATGCCCTTCGGGTGTTCATATCTGGGCTCAAGCGAAATCTAACGGATGTGCTTTTCGCAGCCCATCCACCCGATTTGCCTTCAGCTTTGGCATTGGCCCAGGAGTTGGAGGCGAATCACGAAAGGTATGCCTTTGCTGCAAATTACGCCAGGAGCTTAGAGGGAAAATCTCTAAGTGTGGAGCTGCGACCACACGGTAGACAACAGATGAGGCAGCAAGGGCTAAAAGGCGGGTCTCAGACAGGCCAAGGAAAAAGTCCATTCTTTAGCCGACAACACGGCGGCCACAAAATGAACAGACCCAGGGGGATTTTGGCGAGCCCATGGACGTAGACCCCTCTTCGTCGAAATTTCGACATTTTACTGCTTCACGGCAGAACCAGAACTCAGGGAGGCACTACGGGGGTTTCCAGCAAGGCAAAAAACCTAACCAATCTAGGCGAATGACCGGCCAAAGAAGGCAAAGGGTCAATCACATTGCGCAGGGGAATGACCGAGAGTGTGTAACTTACAATTCGGCCGCACTCGACGCGGTATCCCAAATTGCCGATGAAATCGGGGCCGATTGCGAGAGTGATTTCGCGAATTTTATAGAGGAAGCTCCCTGCTGCCCTTTATCAGACGAAGAGTAGCGGGGGTAGTCATGAAGTTTTTAATCGACACGGGCGCCTCCAAAAACTACATAAAACCCTACATGGGTATGAGGAATGTCGTCTCGGTCGATACCCCCTTTTCAATTCACTCACTTCACGGTTCAAGCAGAATTGAGAAAAAATGTTTTTTGAGAATGTTTGGTGTTAAAGCACCATTTTTTTTTGCTCAACAGCCTCTCAATGTTTGATGGGATCATTGGCCTTGACCTGCTAACGTAAGTGGGCGTGGTTCTAAATTTACAGAAGGGTGAATTGGGGTGTGGTGCCAAATCAGAAACGATTGAGTACCACAGGTGCTCTAATGTCAACTTTACTAACGTTGACGACATTGAAGCACCAGAAGGGGTAAAAAATAACTTTGTTAAAATGCTGAAAAATAGAATAAAGGCTTTCGCAGACCCAAACGAGGCTCTGCCATATAATACTTCGGTCGTCGCAACCATAAGGACGACGGACACTCAGCCAATATATTCTAAGTTGTACCCCCACCCCATGGGTGTGGCTGACTTCGTGACCATGGAAATACGGAACCTTCTAGCGAACGGTATAATCCGAAAATCCAGGTCACCGTACAACAACCCAATCTGGGTTGTTGACATAAAAGGCACCGACGAGTTGGGCAACAAAAAGAAACGTCTGGTAATCGACTTTCGGAAGCTCAATGAGAAGACGGTGGCAGATACTTACCCGATGCCAAATATTTCAATGATATTGGCTAATTTGGGTAAAGCCAAATACTTTACAACATTAGACCTAAAATCTGGTTACCACCAGATCACGCTGGCTGAGCGTGATCGTGAGAAAGCTTCCTTCTCGGTAAATGGGGACAAGTATGAATTTTGCCGACTTCCGTTTGGTCTAAAGAATGCGGGCAGTATTTTTCAAAGGGCCATCGATGACGTTTTGCGCGAGCAGATCGGCAAGACTTGCTACGTCTACGTCGATGATGTTATAGGTTTTTCTGGAAATGAGGCAGATCACGTTAAACACGTTGACTGGGTCCTAAAAAGTTTATATGATGCAAACATGAGAGTGAGAAGAAAGAAAAATCGCATTTTTTCAAAAAAAGCGTCGAGTATCTCGGTTTCATTGTAACCAGCGAAGGCGCAAGAACAGACCCTGAAAAGGTGAAAGCCATAAGGGAATTTGCTGAACCAAAAAATTTGTTCGCTCTCAGATCATTCTTGGGGTTGGCGAGCTACTATAGGTGCTTTATAAAAGATTTTTCTTCAATTGCAAGGCCCCTCTCAAGCATTCTTAAGGGAGAAAATGGGTCAGTCAGCAAGCACAAGTCAAGAAAAGTTCTTATTGAGTTTGACGAAACCCAGCGCTATGCGTTTGAAAAATTGAGAAACATTCTCGCATCTGAGGATGTTATGCTAATCTACCCTGATTATAAAAAACCGTTTGATCTAACGACCGACGCTTCAGGTCATGGCATAGGGGCAGTTCTTTCCCAAGGTGGTCGTCCGATTACGATGATCTCTAGGACATTGAAGGACAGGGAGATGAACTATGCCACAAATGAAAGAGAGCTTCTTGCCATAGTATGGGCTCTGGGAAAACTTCGTCATTACCTCTACGGAGTTAAAGATATAAATATTTTTACCGACCACCAACCGCTGACGTTTGCCGTTTCGGAGCAAAACCCTAACGCGAAAATTAAGCGTTGGAAGGCACGCATAGACGAGCTTAACGCCAAGGTATTCTATAAACCAGGCAAAGAAAATCATGTTGCCGACGCCTTGTCGCGACAGAATGTCAATGCATTGGAAGACCAATACCCTGAATCAGACGCAGCCACTATGCACAGTGAGCTGTCGTTGACCTACACGGTCGAATCCACGGACAAGCCCTTAAATTGTTTAAATTGCCTCCCACTAAAGCGAAATTTTATTTTGTTTGGCGAAAAAACTCGCCACATGATAGATTTCACGGACAAAGAAAATCTGTTCGAGCAAGTGAAAGAAGTGGTTAACACAGGCGTGGTAAATGCAATATACTGCGACCTGCGACCTTCGACATCAATGAAAGAAGAGAGATCCTCACAACTGAGCATAATCGAGCTCATAGGGCCGCTCAAGAGAACGTAAAACAAGTCTTGTCTGACTACTATTTCCCTAGGATGACTAGGCTCGCCAACGAAGTTGTATCAAACTGTAGGGTCTGCTCCAGGGCAAAGTACGACAGGCACCCAAGGAAGCAGAAACTGGGCGAGACGCCAATTCCGTCCCACTCGGGTGAGAGACTTCACGTAGATATCTTCTCAACAGATAAGAAATTCTTTTTGACATGTGTGGATAAGTTCTCTAAATTTGCTGTGGTACAACCAATTGCATCACGGACAATAGAGGATGTGAAAGCACCCCTTATACAATTAATGAACATCTTTCCATACGCCCGCGCGATCTACTGTGATAATGAACCGGCGCTCAAGTCGGAAACGGTGAGATCGCTTTTAGCAAACAATTTTGGTGTTACTATGGAGAATGCGCCTCCGCTACATAGTACGTCAAATGGGCAAGTGGAACGCTTTCACAGCACACTCTTAGATATGGCAAGGTGTTTGAAAATCGAAAGGGGGATCGAGGACACGACCGACGTAATACTTCTGGCCACAGCGGAATATAATCGTACGATACACTCGATCACATACAAAAGACCTATTGACATACTGCACGCCTCTGACTCGGGATTGTTGGAGGTGGTGAGGGGCATGGTGGAAAAGGCCCAGAACCTCCTGCACAACAGGGAGAACCAGCGCAGACAGAATAGAGTATTCGAAGTAGGAGAAAGGGTCCTAGAAAAAACTAACAGAAGGCTGGGCAACAAACTGACACCTTTATGCGTTGAGCGGAGGGTGGACGCAGACTTAGGAACGACGGTTCTAATTAAGGGCAGAGTTGTCCACAAGGACAACCTAAGGTAGTAACCAGGGTAGCCTTGAATAGCCACCTCTCGGGGACCAAAAATCAGATGAAGCACACATAATTCCTGTTGGACTGACACGACTCTAAGCTTTATTTCCAGACTTGGACGCGCGATACTTCTGTTGCTAGCGGTAGCAGACGCTCGGATTACCGACTACTCCCATTCCAAATATGTGCCGATATTAGACGGAAGCGTTTTGGTGTGGGATCAACACGACTATGTTAGGCACTCTGCGAATTTGACCGAGTTTGCACGCATGACAGACGAGACTGCCGGAATGTCAGATCTGTTTCCCCAGTCTCACATGCGGAGACTATTGGACTTGGATGTCGAGCACGTAAGAAATTTGTTGTCCGCTTTGAATGTGCACCATAGAATTTCGAGAAGCTTAGACTTCTTGGGTGCAGCCTTGAAGATTGTCGCAGGTACCCCTGATGCTTCCGATTTAGAAAAAATAAAAATAACCGAGGCTCAGCTCGTAGGTTCAAATAATAGGCAAGTGGTAATAAATACCAAAACACAAGATCAGATAAACCGCTTGACTAGCACGGTTAATAAAATCCTAAAGTCCACAAAAAGGGAGCACATTGATACGGCTCACCTGTACGAAACACTTTTGGCAAGAAATAGGATGATAATAACCGAGATTCAGAACCTCATGCTCACAATAACGCTCGCCAAGGCAAAAATTATTAATCCAACTATTTTAGATCACGCGGATTTAAGGTCAATTATGAGTGAGCAGCTCGCAGAAACTACTGTGGCTAATTTAATGGAAGTATCTAGTATTAAGATATTGCAATCACTAGATGTAATTCATTTTATAATAAAGTTTCCTAGAGTTAAATTAGCATGTAAGAAAGTAACCATATTTCCGGTGGCGCACAACGGAGTAGTTCTTGGACTTGACGACAACATCGTAGCAGACTGCGGAAGCAAGGTTCTCGCAGTAACTAACTGCTTGCCCACGACAGGAGCAACATTTTGTGAGGCGGCAAATCACGACACCTGCGCTCGAGGCTTGTACGCTGGCGAGGTGGCCCATTGCCAATCTCGACCCAGCCACTTGGAGCCGGTAACGCTAGTCGATGACGGGATCATCATCTTCAACGATCGCATGGCGGGAATCTGCGTCGACGACGGGCCAGAAATAACCATGACTGGCACTTACCTTGTCACATTCGAGGGCTCTGCCCGCATTAACGACACCAGATTCGTGAACCGCAACAACGCTCAAAGCAAGTTGAGTGATCGCATCGTCTCCGTTGCTTAACATCAGTGCACACGACCCGGTGCTGAGCCTCCCCTTCCTCCACAGACTAAACGAAGATAACATACGTGTTATTGAGGAGGTTAAGGATGAGGTAGTTGCAAATGCCAAACTGGCAGTGGGAATCTCCATGGGACTTGGAGGCTGCCTGGCGATCTGCGGCTGTGTTTTCGTCAGACAATACATGATGAAAAGAAAAAACACATGCGAACTAAAGGAGATGGTGGCAAGCATCTGCACAGCCGAGGACGGCCGCGTCTTGAAGGGGGGAGTAGTTAACCCACAACGCTCAGCCCCCCAACCAGCAAATGCTTGAGCAAATTCACCGCCAGGCATTTGCACCCAAGTAGCTGACCCAGCATTCCCATGGGCAGCAGCTTGGTCAATGACATCCGCCGCGGTAATGTGACACGCTGCACGAGGCGCAAGCTCAGCACATCGGCGGCCGCATTTGGGCTCTAGCTTGTAAGATTTATATTTTGTAATTTAGTTCTGAATAATCGATTTGGACTACCGCATCACTGCGCAGTAATAAACTCCAAAATAAACTCACTCCGTGTTTTAATGCTGCGTCCTTCGACCAGCGACGGTTTTAATCATAACGTACGGAGTGACTAATTAACTTACATACAGTTTTTATGCTTGAGTCTGTTCAAGGGCAGCTAACAGTACATACAAGCTTTTTATATTTGATTTGTGAAAGCGCGTGAGCTGCAAACCGGCAAACACTATATACATATGTATGTATGAATTATTATTACAATTATATATATTGTCATATGTTCGCTACATACGGCAGGCCACATGCTGTCTAAAGTAAATACAAAACAAATAAAAAAGCTAAAGTCGGGTGTCCCGACATTGAAATACTCTGTACATACATATGTTTAGAATACATAATTATAGAAATTAAAAAATAAGAAAATTAAAAAAAAAAATTTCTCGATTTTACCTCTCTTGGTATTCAAACTCACGTAAAAAGTGTATAATTGCACAAATACAAAGCAATTGCGTCTATGTGAGTGTATGAATGTCTATGCGAGTCTATTCGTGTCTGTGTAAACATGTGTGCAGTCAACCAAAGCACCAGCATCAACAACAGCCGCGGGCAGCGCTTGAGCAGCGCTGCAGCAGCAAATATATTTATGGCTATAACTTCTTGTTAAATCGGTCTATCATAGTAAAGCTTTACACACACATAATAACCAACTGGGGGTATTTCCAAAATTTTGGTTCGAAATTCCAAGAATTACGGGAGTTATGATTTGCATGGGAGAGGTGGGAGGTAGGAAAATATACATTTTCTGCGTATTCACATAAGGCATACTAAAATTTGGGGTTCCTAGGTCTTATAGTCTCCGAGATATAGGCGATTATACGAATGGAAAATCGGGAAAACCCCCATAGGAGGGAAGTGGGGGGGAAAATCAAAAAAATAAAACAAACTCGTATAGCGTACACACATAAGGCATCTTTGTGCAAAATTTGGTGTCTCTAGCTCTTATAGTCTCTGAGATCTAGGTGATCATACGGACTGACAGACGGACAGACAGACAGGGCTAGATCGGCTCGTCTTGTCACGCTGATCAAGAATATATATACTTTGTGGGATCTGCCACGCCTCCTTCTGCCTGTTACATTTTTCAGCTCCCGCAATTAATTCATTCATTCATTTTTTTTAATAATTTAATTTTTTTTTTAATTTTTCTTTTTTGTGGAGAGTACAGGCTGTCGGGCTTGCTCGACTGTAGCATTCCCTCTTGTTTTTAAATAATTTAATTTTTGCTTAATAATTTTCTTTTTTTTTGTGGAAAGTACAGACTACTTTACTGTCGGGCTTGCTCAACTGTAGCGTTCTCTTTTGTTAAAATATGCATTTTTTTTGTAGACAGAACAAACAATACAAAATATAAAAAATTTTATTTGCTTATTGTAGCCAGAGGTCAGAGACCTCACTGGTAGCTTAAAATGCAAATCAGCTGGGCTTCCGCTCAATAGAGTAAAACCGACACGCGGCGACTGACGAACTTAAAGCACGGCGGTGAACTGCCGCTTAAGCCAGTATTAGGATTTCGCCGGTGCGGAGTTTTCGGGGGAGTTAGCTTAGCCTGCACTTGTGGTGCCAATTTCTATCTGGAACGGCACCACAACGTAATAATAATTAAGTTTCTCCTAATTGAGGGTATCTGGGTGGGACTCTGTATTTTCAAACGCTCACTATAAATTAAAATTCAATTTTCACTAACAATGCATATGGCAAATGAGCACACAAAAAAAACTCAGCACTAACCTTGCAAAAGTTGTGGACAAGAAATACGGCTGTTGCGACAGTTCGAGTTTTCCCAGCGCCGCCCAGATTAGCGAACTACCTTTGGTGTTGATGTAGGCGAATATTTATTTACAAAGCTCTCAAGTAGAGTTGATGGATGTGCGACAATTGCCTGGTCGTTCGGGCGAGTTGCCTGGGCGACACTTTAAATTCCTACGGAATTACAAAATTACAATATGCTTATGATCTAGTGCCTGTTCTTACTTTTAGTCCGGTTCCTCTCGCTGCAGAATTAAAAAGCACAAGCCAAGGTGGTTTCTTGGTTATGGTAGCGCTAGCCGCTTCCAGTCCTTACTTTCCATTATCGGTTTTACTTATTATCGATGACATCTTAAAGCGATGCCAGATCTGTCGTAACACTCCCCCCCGGTATATTCTGGTCGGGATCTACCTTATCAACTCCAATAGACAGAACTGCGAGCTTTGCAGCTGGCCTCACATAAATGCCGTTGGCCGTTTTTATTGTGGCACTTCGTACTTGCCCGTCTGCGCTGCGCTTCACTGCAATTACTTTTCCTTTCGGCCAGTGAGCCCTTGGGCTGTCGGGATCGCAAATGTACACAATATCATCCACCTCTATTGGCTTGACCTTCTCGTACCATTTGCTTCGTCTAGTCAGGTCAGGTAGATACTCGCGCAGCCATCTTCGCCAAAATTCATCTGCCATTTGCTGCACTGTAAGTCAGTTGTTCTTCATGAGTATACCTTCAGGTTGCGTTTGTACTTCTGGCTTCTGCCCATTGGAACTTCCTAGCAGGAAGTGGTTAGGCGTAAGCGCCTTCTCGTTTTCGTCATCCACTGGTATGTATGTTAGTGGCCGTGAGTGTATTATCATCTGCACTTCCATAAGTGCTGCCTGCAATAGCTCATCGGAAGGGCGTCTACTGGTCAGTATAGAATATAGCGTGCGTTTCACGGAACGCACCAATCGCTCCCATGTGCCACCCATATGTGGCGAAGCAGGCGGTAGGAACTTCCATTTCATTCTGGGCCCAGTGAATTTTTCTGCTATCTTCCCTGCGTCAAGCGTCTCCATTACCTGTTGGAGTTCGGTATTAGCGCCTTGAAAATTCATAGCATTGTCACTTCACAGCTCCCTTGGCTGTCCACGGACCATGGTGAAGTTGCGAATAGCTAGAATACAAGAATCTGTAGTTAGTGAATACGCTACTTCAAGATGGATTGCTCTCGTAGTCAGATATGTAAATAGCACGCCGTATCGTTTCTCGGTGCTTCTCTTGACCGTCACGAGAAGCGGTCCAAAATAATCCACGCCAGTGCATGTGAATAGTGGTTGATAAGCCGCCAGCCTCGGACTCGGTAAACACGCCATTTGTGGTGGCCAGGGCTTGGCACGTTGATTTTTACATTTCTGGCATGAATTTCGAACCCTTCTCACCACCACCCTGATGCGTGGTACCCAGAACTGCTGTCTCATCTCATTCACAACCGTCTCGTGATTAGCGTGATGGAACCTCGCATGTACATCGTACACAATCAGCATGGTGATACGGCTTTCTTTCGGCAATACTAAAGGATTAGTTCCTCCATACAGCTTTACTCGTCCTTTCTATCTATACGGTGACCCTTCTTGAGTGCTGCCTTCTCACTGCTGTAGTATTCATTTTGTGCAAAGACCCACAATAAGCATTCTGCGGCTTCTTGGTCTTCTTGTGTCAGCAACTCTGTACGTTTGCCTTTTGTCAGAGCCGCATATCTCCATTTTCGTGCTGCAAATATTACCATTGCAACACTTCTCATTAACCGTCGCCACCTTGAAAACCGAGTAATGTCGATCAGGCCATTGCCACTCGATAAATCGGCATCCTCGCACACTCCCACATATTGTGCGCGCAGTTCTTCACTTGTGGTTTCTCATTTTATGGCAGGTTCCGTAGGCCATTCCTGTGGCCCCTGTCTTAGGAACGCTGGCCCATTCAGCCATCGGCTGCTGCTCGAAAAATCCGGTGTCTTCTGCCACTTAGTGGCTTCATCGGCTACGTTTTCATTGCTCGGGACCCAGCGCCATTCGGATATTTCGGTTAGATCTAATATCTCACTTACCCGAAATCTAACGAACTGACGGTACCGCCTGTGATCCGATCGTAGCCACGATAGCACCGTGCTAGAGTCTACCCAGAATACTCGTCTGGTAAACTTCGTGTTGATTGTTGATTCGATTACCTGTGCGTAACGTGCTCCGATTGTTGCGGCCTGCAACTCAAGCCTTGGCACTGACATCTGTTTTAGTGGCGCCACTTTTGCCTTGCTGCCCACCAAACAACAGAACGTGCCCTCTGCTCCTCTCTGCAACATGTAGCATACCGCAGCGTAACCATTTTCGCTCGCATCTACAAACATATGCATTTCCACTTCTGAATCTTTCAGTGGACAAGACGTTGTGTAGCACCTCGGTATTTTCATCTTCTCAACGCCTGGTATTTGTTGGACCCAACGCTGCCATTTTTTCCATTCTGCTTCTTCTATTGTTGCATCCCAGTCGCAACCTGATCGCCAGACTTCTTGAAATGTTATTCTGGCGTACATCACATAGAAGGATATGAGCCCCAGAGGATCATACATGCACATTAGAATGCTCAGGAACTCTCGTTATGTAGGGCGTTGACAACCGTTTAGCAGCTTGCTATTTTGGTGCCGCTTCGACAACCGAAAGCCAAGCGTGTCTGCTTGAGTGTCCCACCACATGCCAAGTACCTTTTCCGTTAATGTTCCTGCTTTGTCATTAAAGCATATCTCTTTGGTTGTATCCTCTGTACGCTCCAGCACAAAACGAACCTTCAATGAGTTTGATACCCAATTGCGTATACGGAATCCCGCACGAGAGTGGATATATCGAACTTCTTGCGCCAACTTGATGGCTTCCGCTTCGGTGTCGACACTATCTAGCATATCATCAACGTAGTGGTTCTCCAAAATACATTTGACCGCTCGTGGATATTGCCGCTCAAACTCTCGTGAATTCTTGTTCTTCACAAACTGGGCGCTGCTCGGTGAACAGGAGGCACCAAATGTCATCACCTCCATGGCATACGCCTCCAAATTTTGTGTTTGAGGATCTATGAACAGGAATCGTTGAAACTTTTGATCATCAAGACGCATTCTCACCTGATGAAACATCTCCGCTATGTCACCTCCAATTGCTATGGCCTTCTCTCTGAACCTTCGTAAAATAGGCACCAACTGTGCCATCTGGTCCGGCCCTTTTAATAGCATTGAATTGAGTGACACGTTGTCCTTCTTCGCTGCCGCATCCCATACTATGCGCAATTTGTCTGGCTTATTTATTTTACACACAGGGAAAATCGGCAGGAACCAATTTGGCTGCTCAGACGCCTCCTCTAGCGTCAAACGTTTTGCATAGCCCTTTGTTACGTACTCGTTGATCTTTTCTCTCATTTTGACAGCCATTAGTGGTTGCCGCCTTAACCTTTCCTCCAGACACTGCGCTCTCTTTAACGCCATTTTAAAGCTGTCTGAAGGCACAATATTGTTGTATCTCCACAACAATCCCGTTTCGAATCTCTCTCCGATGCGCCTTGTGTTACTCTCTAACTGCTCCAGAGCCAACTTGTCATCTTCGGATATCATCTTGTCTGCTTTTGAGTACCCGATATCTTTTTGCTCATTCCAGATATGCTGCTTTAGTAGTTCATTTAGTTCCTTCTCGCAGACACATACATGGAAAGTGTGATATGTGTACGCCGTTTCCGTCATCTGCAGTTTTGGGCTGCCTCCTTTGACTGTCCAGCACAATCGTGTCTTCTCTGCTATGGGCGCTGTCGTAGCGCCTTCATGCGTTCTGAATGCACGGCCTAGTGTGCAATTATTCAGACCGATCAGCAAGCGAGGCTCCGCGTTGTTGTAGCTCGCTAGTGGTAATTTCTTCAGATGCTTATACTTCTGCATCTCCTTTGCATTAAACGACTGCGTCGGAAGACCCAACTTCTTTACTGTATGCACATCTCGTAAAATGTGTTTTTTGGTACCGCCAATTCCGGACACTCGTAAATTTAACATTACTGATTCGTTCTCGTAACGATGCATGCCGGCTGTCCATCGCATGCATAATGGCTGTGGCTGACCTCTCACCCCAAGTTCCTGAAGTAACTTTTCTTCCATTAAAGTGATGGAGGACCCGTCGTCAATAAACGCATACGTATTGACCTCGTTGCCATTTGCATAGAGGACGACTGGCAGAACTTTGAAGAAGACTGAAACGATACTCTGATTATGAGCATTGCAGTTGCCACTCACCGGTACGGTAACCGTTCTATGCAGCAACTGATGATGCATCTCCTGGCACCCATCTACTCCGCAAGCTACTTTCACATTGCAATCCAGCCGCCTATGAGTCCCAAGACACCTCCAGCAGAGTCTTAATGCCTTCGTGGTATTCCAGCGCACTCTTTGAGACATTTCCCTGAAGGCTACACAGTCTGCTACCGATGCACATTTGCCATTGCAGACCCTGCAGTCCCCGCCTTCATTGTCTTCATGATGCGTGTACACAATTCCACGTCTACGGCCTTTATTTTGCAGGCTTGGAATCATCACACAACTTGCTCCCTGGGCTACTTGAAACAACCAATCGCTGAAATCGGCCAATGTAGAATCGCTGAGCGTCATCTTATGCATTCCCCACATCGTCTGCAGCATGCACGGTAACTTAGACACCAGTTCCTGTTCTAAGTCGGGATTACTCAAATGACGTACCAATCCTGTAGCTCCCATACGTTCTGCACCTCAATCGAGAAATCAACAATTCCATCGAGTCTGTCATCCCGAAGAGGCCCAAATTCTTCCAACTTTGCTCGCATCACCTGATAATCTCTGGACGCCCAAATCTCATTTTCAAAGTAGGGATTATTTGAGGTACACATTGCGCATCTAGCATAAGAGTTTTCACTGCGTTTCTCGCTGGGCCATCTAAAGCATGCCTCAGCCTCATAAGATTCTCCGCATCTGAGAATCCGCACAGATCCGTTGTCTGCTCATATGTTGCCAAAAACAACGACCACTCTTCTGGCTTTCCCGTAAACTTTGGCAATCCTGCTATGCCTCCTTTTCGCGATGCCAGCTGCTCTGGCGCGAGGCGAAATCTTGAATTTTCATAATGTTTTTGCAAGCTTGGACTCACGCCACCATTTATGTGGCCCTCGTTTCCCAACGCTTGTCGCGTGTTTCGATCTGTTCTTTGGCGGTCCGTATGCCTTTCCTCTACGTCAACTGACTGTACATTCATAGGCTGCATACTGACGAAACCGCGTGTTACATTCTCTGTGACCGCATGTGTGCTTGACGCCCTCGGATGCGCGGCGACAGCCACGGGTGCGCGAGTCACTTCACTCTCATTGGTACGCTCCGTTCGCGTACTACAATGGTTCGGCAGCTGAGCGAGAAGCTCCCTTCGCTTCTCGATCACAATCTGCCGTCGTTGCAGGATATGTTCCTCTTCATCCAACGACCGTATCTCTACCTGCAGGCGCTCCACTGCCTTTGATGAAGTGGATGAGCATCGTGAACGTGTTTCACTGATACATACGCCGGGCACTGCATGACCCCCGTTGATATTCGTGGATGACTTAAGATTCTCCTGTGTTTGCTTTTCCCTTTCTGCTACCGTATGTGTCCTCTCATTATGCGCTGATGTCTCCAATTCGCCGCCATATTGCGCCTCAAGCGATATTCCCTTAGGCAATTTCTTACATCTTTCGCAGCGCCATCCGCTGCTAGGCTCCATATCTGTAGCGCAGTGCACGTGGCATTTCTTCATACAGTCACTGCCATTGCAGTTAACCATATTATTGCTGTCTGCGGATGAACACACAGCACAGCTGAACAATGCCCTTCTGGCGCTACTAAGCCCACGATCATGCGGAGACAGCATCACGGCAATTCTTGTATAAAAGAATTTAAAGAAATGTTACGGCAGTTCGAGTTTTCCCAGCGCTGCCCAGATTAGAGAACTACCTTTGGTGTTGATGTAGGCGAATATTTATTTACAAAGCTCTCAAGTAGAGTTGATGGATGTGCGACAATTGCCTGGTCGTTCGGGCGAGTTGCCTGGGCGACACTTTAAATTCCTACGGAATTACAAAATTACAATATGCTTATGATCTAGTGCCTGTTCTTACTTTTAGTCCGCTTCCTCTCGCTGCAGAATTAAAAAGCACAAGCCAAGGTGGTTTCTTGGTTATGGTAGCGCTAGCCGCTTCCAGTCCTTACTTTCCATTATCGGTTTTACTTATTATCGATGACATCTTAAAGCGATGCCAGATCTGTCGTAACACTCCCCCCCGGTATATTCTAGTCGGGATCTACCTTATCAACTCCAATAGACAGAACTGCGAGCTTTGCAGCTGGCCTCACATAAATGCCGTTGGCCGTTTTTATTGTGGCACTTCGTACTTGCCCGTCTGCGCTGCGCTTCACTGCAATTACTTTTCCTTTCGGCCAGTGAGCCCTTGGGCTGTCGGGATCGCAAATATACACAATATCATCCACCTCTATTGGCTTGACCTTCTCGTACCATTTGCTTCGTCTAGTCAGGTCAGGTAGATACTCGCGCAGCCATCTTCGCCAAAATTCATCTGCCATTTGCTGCACTGTAAGTCAGTTGTTCTTCATGAGTATACCTTCAGGTTGCGTTTGTACTTCTGGCTTCTGCCCATTGGAACTTCCTAGCAGGAAGTGGTTAGGCGTAAGCGCCTCCTCGTTTTCGTCATCCACTGGTATGTATGTTAGTGGCCGTGAGTGCACTATCATCTGCACTTCCATAAGTGCTGCCTGCAATAGTTCATCGGAAGGGCGTCTACTGGTCAGTATAGAATATAGCGTGCGTTTCACGGAACGCACCAATCGCTCCCATGTGCCACCCATATGTGGCGAAGCAGGCGGTAGGAACTTCCATTTCATTCTGGGCCCAGTGATTTTTTCTGCTATCTTCCCTGCGTCAAGCGTCTCCATTACCTGTTGGAGTTCGGTATTAGCGCCTTGAAAATTCATAGCATTGTCACTTCACAGCTCCCTTGGCTGTCCACGGACCATGGTGAAGTTGCGAATAGCTAGAATACAAGAATCTGTAGTTAGTGAATACGCTACTTCAAGATGGATTGCTCTCGTAGTCAGACATGTAAATAGCACGCCGTATCGTTTCTCGTTTCTCTCTTGACCGTCACGAGAAGCGGTCCAAAATAATCCACGCCAGTGCATGTGAATGGTGGTTGATAAGCCGCCAGCCTCGGACTCGGTAAACACGCCATTTGTGGTGGCCAGGGCTTGGCACGTTGATTTTTACATTTCTGGCATGAATTTCGAACCCTTCTCACCACCGCCCTGATGCGTGGTACCCAGAACTGCTGTCTCATCTCATTCACAACCGTCTCGTGATTATCGTGATGGAACCTCGCATGTACATCGTACACAATCAGCATGGTGATACGGCTTTCTTTCGGCAATACTAAAGGATTAGTTCCTCCATACAGCTTTACTCGTCCTTTCTATCTATACGGTGACCCTTCTTGAGTGCTGCCTTCTCACTGCTGTAGTATTCATTTTGTGCAAAGACCCACAATAAGCATTCTGCGGCTTCTTGGTCTTCTTGTGTCAGCAACTCTGTACGTTTGCCTTTTGTCAGAGCCGCATATCTCCATTTTCGTGCTGCAAATATTACCATTGCAACACTTCTCATTAACCGTCGCCACCTTGAAAACCGAGTAATGTCGATCAGGCCATTGCCACTCGATAAATCGGCATCCTCGCACACTCCCACATATTGTGCGCGCAGTTCTTCACTTGTGGTTTCTCATTTTATGGCAGGTTCCGTAGGCCATTCCTGTGGCCCCTGTCTTAGGAACGCTGGCCCATTCAGCCATCGGCTGCTGCTCGAAAAATCCGGTGTCTTCTGCCACTTAGTGGCTTCATCGGCTACGTTTTCATTGCTCGGGACCCAGCGCCATTCGGATATTTCGGTTAGATCTAATATCTCACTTACCCGAAATCTAACGAACTGACGGTACCGCCTGTGATCCGATCGTAGCCACGATAGCACCGTGCTAGAGTCTACCCAGAATACTCGTCTGGTAAACTTCGTGTTGATTGTTGATTCGATTACCTGTGCGTAACGTGCTCCGATTGTTGCGGCCTGCAACTCAAGCCTTGGCACTGACATCTGTTTTAGTGGCGCCACTTTTGCCTTGCTGCCCACCAAACAACAGAACGTGCCCTCTGCTCCTCTCTGCAACATGTAGCATACCGCAGCGTAACCATTTTCGCTCGCATCTACAAACATATGCATTTCCACTTCTGAATCTTTCAGTGGACAAGACGTTGTGTAGCACCTCGGTATTTTCATCTTCTCAACGCCTGGTATTTGTTGGACCCAACGCTGCCATTTTTTCCATTCTGCTTCTTCTATTGTTGCATCCCAGTCGCAACCTGATCGCCAGACTTCTTGAAATGTTATTCTGGCGTACATCACATAGAAGGATATGAGCCCCAGAGGATCATACATGCACATTAGAATGCTCAGGAACTCTCGTTATGTAGGGCGTTGACAACCGTTTAGCAGCTTGCTATTTTGGTGCCGCTTCGACAACCGAAAGCCAAGCGTGTCTGCTTGAGTGTCCCACCACATGCCAAGTACCTTTTCCGTTAATGTTCCTGCTTTGTCATTAAAGCATATCTCTTTGGTTGTATCCTCTGTACGCTCCAGCACAAAACGAACCTTCAATGAGTTTGATACCCAATTGCGTATACGGAATCCCGCACGAGAGTGGATATATCGAACTTCTTGCGCCAACTTGATGGCTTCCGCTTCGGTGTCGACACTATCTAGCATATCATCAACGTAGTGGTTCTCCAAAATACATTTGACCGCTCGTGGATATTGCCGCTCAAACTCTCGTGCATTCTTGTTCTTCACAAACTGGGCGCTGCTCGGTGAACAGGAGGCACCAAATGTCATCACCTCCATGGCATACGCCTCCAAATTTTGTGTTTGAGGATCTATGAACAGGAATCGTTGAAACTTTTGATCATCAAGACGCATTCTCACCTGATGAAACATCTCCGCTATGTCACCTCCAATTGCTATGGCCTTCTCTCTGAACCTTCGTAAAATAGGCACCAACTGTGCCATCTGGTCCGGCCCTTTTAATAGCATTGAATTGAGTGACACGTTGTCCTTCTTCGCTGCCGCATCCCATACTATGCGCAATTTGTCTGGCTTATTTATTTTACACACAGGGAAAATCGGCAGGAACCAATTTGGCTGCTCAGACGCCTCCTCTAGCGTCAAACGTTTTGCATAGCCCTTTGTTACGTACTCGTTGATCTTTTCTCTCATTTTGACAGCCATTAGTGGTTGCCGCCTTAACCTTTCCTCCAGACACTGCGCTCTCTTTAACGCTATTTTAAAGCTGTCTGAAGGCACAATATTGTTGTATCTCCACAACAATCCCGTTTCGAATCTCTCTCCGATGCGCCTTGTGTTACTCTCTAACTGCTCCAGAGCCAACTTGTCATCTTCGGATATCATCTTGTCTGCTTTTGAGTACCCGATATCTTTTTGCTCATTCCAGATATGCTGCTTTAGTAGTTCATTTAGTTCCTTCTCGCAGACACATACATGGAAAGTGTGATATGTGTACGCCGTTTCCGTCATCTGCAGTTTTGGGCTGCCTCCTTTGACTGTCCAGCACAATCGTGTCTTCTCTGCTATGGGCGCTGTCGTAGCGCCTTCATGCGTTCTGAATGCACGGCCTAGTGTGCAATTATTCAGACCGATCAGCAAGCGAGGCTCCGCGTTGTTGTAGCTCGCTAGTGGTAATTTCTTCAGATGCTTATACTTCTGCATCTCCTTTGCATTAAACGACTGCGTCGGAAGACCCAACTTCTTTACTGTATGCACATCTCGTAAAATGTGTTTTTTGGTACCGCCAATTTCGGACACTCGTAAATTTAACATTACTGATTCGTTCTCGTAACGATGCATGCCGGCTGTCCATCGCATGCATAATGGCTGTGGCTGACCTCTCACCCCAAGTTCCTGAAGTAACTTTTCTTCCATTAAAGTGATGGAGGACCCGTCGTCAATAAACGCATACGTATTGACCTCGTTGCCATTTGCATAGAGGACGACTGGCAGAACTTTGAAGAAGACTGAAACGATACTCTGATTATGAGCATTGCAGTTGCCACTCACCGGTACGGTAACCGTTCTATGCAGCAACTGATGATGCATCTCCTGGCACCCATCTACTCCGCAAGCTACTTTCACATTGCAATCCAGCCGCCTATGAGTCCCAAGACACCTCCAGCAGAGTCTTAATGCCTTCGTGGTATTCCAGCGCACTCTTTGAGACATTTCCCTGAAGGCTACACAGTCTGCTACCGATGCACATTTGCCATTGCAGACCCTGCAGTCCCCGCCTTCATTGTCTTCATGATGCGTGTACACAACTCCACGTCTACGGCCTTTATTTTGCAAGCTTGGAATCATCACACAACTTGCTCCCTGGGCTACTTGAAACAACCAATCGCTGAAATCGGCCAATGTAGAATCGCTGAGCGTCATCTTATGCATTCCCCACATCGTCTGCAGCATGCACGGTAACTTAGACACCAGTTCCTGTTCTAAGTCGGGATTACTCAAATGACGTACCAATCCTGTACCTCCCATACGTTCTGCACCTCAATCGAGAAATCAACAATTCCATCGAGTCTGTCATCCCGAAGAGGCCCAAATTCTTCCAACTTTGCTCGCATCACCTGATAATCTCTGGACGCCCAAATCTCATTTTCAAAGTAGGGATTATTTGAGGTACACATTGCGCATCTAGCATAAGAGTTTTCACTGCGTTTCTCGCTGGGCCATCTAAAGCATGCCTCAGCCTCATAAGATTCTCCGCATCTGAGAATCCGCACAGATCCGTTGTCTGCTCATATGTTGCCAAAAACAACGACCACTCTTCTGGCTTTCCCGTAAACTTTGGCAATCCTGCTATGCCTCCTTTTCGCGCTGCCAGCTGCTCTGGCGCGAGGCGAAATCTTGAATTTTCATAATGTTTTTGCAAGCTTGGACTCACGCCACCATTTATGTGGCCCTCGTGTCCCAACGCTTGTCGCGTGTTTCGATCTGTTCTTTGGCGGTCCGTATGCCTTTCCTCTACGTCAACTGACTGTACATTCATAGGCTGCATACTGACGAAACCGCGTGTTACATTCTCTGTGACCGCATGTGTGCTTGACGCCCTCGGATGCGCGGCGACAGCCACGGGTGCGCGAGTCACTTCACTCTCATTGGTACGCTCCGTTCGCGTACTACAATGGTTCGGCAGCTGAGCGAGAAGCTCCCTTCGCTTCTCGATCACAATCTGCCGTCGTTGCAGGATATGTTCCTCTTCATCCAACGACCGTATCTCTACCTGCAGGCGCTCCACTGCCTTTGATGAAGTGGATGAGCATCGTGAACGTGTTTCACTGATACATACGCCGGGCACTGCATGACCCCCGTTGCTATTCGTGGATGACTTAAGATTCTCCTGTGTTTGCTTTTCCCTTTCTGCTACCGTATGTGTCCTCTCATTATGCGCTGATGTCTCCAATTCGCCGCCATATTGCGCCTCAAGCGATATTCCCTTAGGCAATTTCTTACATCTTTCGCAGCGCCATCCGCTGCTAGGCTCCATATCTGTAGCGCAGTGCACGTGGCATTTCTTCATACAGTCACTGCCATTGCAGTTAACCATATTATTGCTGTCTGCGGATGAACACACAGCACAGCTGAACAATGCCCTTCTGGCGCTACTAAGCCCACGATCATGCGGAGACAGCATCACGGCAATTCTTGTATAAAAGAATTTAAAGAAATGTTACGGCAGTTCGAGTTTTCCCAGCGCCGCCCAGATTAGCGAACTACCTTTGGTGTTGATGTAGGCGAATATTTATTTACAAAGCTCTCAAGTAGAGTTGATGGATGTGCGACAATTGCCTGGTCGTTCGGGCGAGTTGCCTGGGCGACACTTTAAATTCCTACGGAATTACAAAATTACAATATGCTTATGATCTAGTGCCTGTTCTTACTTTTAGTCCGCTTCCTCTCGCTGCAGAATTAAAAAGCACAAGCCAAGGTGGTTTCTTGGTTATGGTAGCGCTAGCCGCTTCCAGTCCTTACTTTCCATTATCGGTTTTACTTATTATCGATGACATCTTAAAGCGATGCCAGATCTGTCGTAACACTCCCCCCCGGTATATTCTAGTCGGGATCTACCTTATCAACTCCAATAGACAGAACTGCGAGCTTTGCAGCTGGCCTCACATAAATGCCGTTAGCCGTTTTTATTGTGGCACTTCGTACTTGCCCGTCTGCGCTGCGCTTCACTGCAATTACTTTTCCTTTCGGCCAGTGAGCCCTTGGGCTGTCGGGATCGCAAATATACACAATATCATCCACCTCTATTGGCTTGACCTTCTCGTACCATTTGCTTCGTCTAGTCAGGTCAGGTAGATACTCGCGCAGCCATCTTCGCCAAAATTCATCTGCCATTTGCTGCACTGTAAGTCAGTTATTCTTCATGAGTATACCTTCAGGTTGCGTTTGTACTTCTGGCTTCTGCCCATTGGAACTTCCTAGCAGGAAGTGGTTAGGCGTAAGCGCCTCCTCGTTTTCGTCATCCACTGGTATGTATGTTAGTGGCCGTGAGTGCACTATCATCTGCACTTCCATAAGTGCTGCCTGCAATAGTTCATCGGAAGGGCGTCTACTGGTCAGTATAGAATATAGCGTGCATTTCACGGAACGCACCAATCGCTCCCATGTGCCACCCATATGTGGCGAAGCAGGCGGTAGGAACTTCCATTTCATTCTGGGCCCAGTGAATTTTTCTGCTATCTTCCCTGCGTCAAGCGTCTCCATTACCTGTTGGAGTTCGGTATTAGCGCCTTGAAAATTCATAGCATTGTCACTTCACAGCTCCCTTGGCTGTCCACGGACCATGGTGAAGTTGCGAATAGCTAGAATACAAGAATCTGTAGTTAGTGAATACGCTACTTCAAGATGGATTGCTCTCGTAGTCAGATATGTAAATAGCACGCCGTATCGTTTCTCGGTGCTTCTCTTGACCGTCACGAGAAGCGGTCCAAAATAATCCACGCCAGTGCATGTGAATGGTGGTTGATAAGCCGCCAGCCTCGGACTCGGTAAACACGCCATTTGTGGTGGCCAGGGCTTGGCACGTCGATTTTTACATTTCTGGCATGAATTTCGAACCCTTCTCACCACCGCCCTGATGCGTGGTACCCAGAACTGCTGTCTCATCTCATTCACAACCGTCTCGTGATTAGCGTGATGGAACCTCGCATGTACATCGTACACAATCAGCATGGTGATACGGCTTTCTTTCGGCAATACTAAAGGATTAGTTCCTCCATACAGCTTTACTCGTCCTTTCTATCTATACGGTGACCCTTCTTGAGTGCTGCCTTCTCACTGCTGTAGTATTCATTTTGTGCAAAGACCCACAATAAGCATTCTGCGGCTTCTTGGTCTTCTTGTGTCAGCAACTCTGTACGTTTGCCTTTTGTCAGAGCCGCATATCTCCATTTTCGTGCTGCAAATATTACCATTGCAACACTTCTCATTAACCGTCGCCACCTTGAAAACCGAGTAATGTCGATCAGGCCATTGCCACTCGATAAATCGGCATCCTCGCACACTCCCACATATTGTGCGCGCAGTTCTTCACTTGTGGTTTCTCATTTTATGGCAGGTTCCGTAGGCCATTCCTGTGGCCCCTGTCTTAGGAACGCTGGCCCATTCAGCCATCGGCTGCTGCTCGAAAAATCCGGTGTCTTCTGCCACTTAGTGGCTTCATCGGCTACGTTTTCATTGCTCGGGACCCAGCGCCATTCGGATATTTCGGTTAGATCTAATATCTCACTTACCCGAAATCTAACGAACTGACGGTACCGCCTGTGATCCGATCGTAGCCACGATAGCACCGTGCTAGAGTCTACCCAGAATACTCGTCTGGTAAACTTCGTGTTGATTGTTGATTCGATTACCTGTGCGTAACGTGCTCCGATTGTTGCGGCCTGCAACTCAAGCCTTGGCACTGACATCTGTTTTAGTGGCGCCACTTTTGCCTTGCTGCCCACCAAACAACAGAACGTGCCCTCTGCTCCTCTCTGCAACATGTAGCATACCGCAGCGTAACCATTTTCGCTCGCATCTACAAACATATGCATTTCCACTTCTGAATCTTTCAGTGGACAAGACGTTGTGTAGCACCTCGGTATTTTCATCTTCTCAACGCCTGGTATTTGTTGGACCCAACGCTGCCATTTTTTCCATTCTGCTTCTTCTATTGTTGCATCCCAGTCGCAACCTGATCGCCAGACTTCTTGAAATGTTATTCTGGCGTACATCACATAGAAGGATATGAGCCCCAGAGGATCATACATGCACATTAGAATGCTCAGGAACTCTCGTTATGTAGGGCGTTGACAACCGTTTAGCAGCTTGCTATTTTGGTGCCGCTTCGACAACCGAAAGCCAAGCGTGTCTGCTTGAGTGTCCCACCACATGCCAAGTACCTTTTCCGTTAATGTTCCTGCTTTGTCATTAAAGCATATCTCTTTGGTTGTATCCTCTGTACGCTCCAGCACAAAACGAACCTTCAATGAGTTTGATACCCAATTGCGTATACGGAATCCCGCACGAGAGTGGATATATCGAACTTCTTGCGCCAACTTGATGGCTTCCGCTTCGGTGTCGACACTATCTAGCATATCATCAACGTAGTGGTTCTCCAAAATACATTTGACCGCTCGTGGATATTGCCGCTCAAACTCTCGTGCATTCTTGTTCTTCACAAACTGGGCGCTGCTCGGTGAACAGGAGGCACCAAATGTCATCACCTCCATGGCATACGCCTCCAAATTTTGTGTTTGAGGATCTATGAACAGGAATCGTTGAAACTTTTGATCATCAAGACGCATTCTCACCTGATGAAACATCTCCGCTATGTCACCTCCAATTGCTATGGCCTTCTCTCTGAACCTTCGTAAAATAGGCACCAACTGTGCCATCTGGTCCGGCCCTTTTAATAGCATTGAATTGAGTGACACGTTGTCCTTCTTCGCTGCCGCATCCCATACTATGCGCAATTTGTCTGGCTTATTTATTTTACACACAGGGAAAATCGGCAGGAACCAATTTGGCTGCTCAGACGCCTCCTCTAGCGTCAAACGTTTTGCATAGCCCTTTGTTACGTACTCGTTGATCTTTTCTCTCATTTTGAAGGCACAATATTGTTGTATCTCCACAACAATCCCGTTTCGAATCTCTCTCCGATGCGCCTTGTGTTACTCTCTAACTGCTCCAGAGCCAACTTGTCATCTTCGGATATCATCTTGTCTGCTTTTGAGTACCCGATATCTTTTTGCTCATTCCAGATATGCTGCTTTAGTAGTTCATTTAGTTCCTTCTCGCAGACACATACATGGAAAGTGTGATATGTGTACGCCGTTTCCGTCATCTGCAGTTTTGGGCTGCCTCCTTTGACTGTCCAGCACAATCGTGTCTTCTCTGCTATGGGCGCTGTCGTAGCGCCTTCATGCGTTCTGAATGCACGGCCTAGTGTGCAATTATTCAGACCGATCAGCAAGCGAGGCTCCGCGTTGTTGTAGCTCGCTAGTGGTAATTTCTTCAGATGCTTATACTTCTGCATCTCCTTTGCATTAAACGACTGCGTCGGAAGACCCAACTTCTTTACTGTATGCACATCTCGTAAAATGTGTTTTTTGGTACCGCCAATTCCGGACACTCGTAAATTTAACATTACTGATTCGTTCTCGTAACGATGCATGCCGGCTGTCCATCGCATGCATAATGGCTGTGGCTGACCTCTCACCCCAAGTTCCTGAAGTAACTTTTCTTCCATTAAAGTGATGGAGGACCCGTCGTCAATAAACGCATACGTATTGACCTCGTTGCCATTTGCATAGAGGACGACTGGCAGAACTTTGAAGAAGACTGAAACGATACTCTGATTATGAGCATTGCAGTTGCCACTCACCGGTACGGTAACCGTTCTATGCAGCAACTGATGATGCATCTCCTGGCACCCATCTACTCCGCAAGCTACTTTCACATTGCAATCCAGCCGCCTATGAGTCCCAAGACACCTCCAGCAGAGTCTTAATGCCTTCGTGGTATTCCAGCGCACTCTTTGAGACATTTCCCTGAAGGCTACACAGTCTGCTACCGATGCACATTTGCCATTGCAGACCCTGCAGTCCCCGCCTTCATTGTCTTCATGATGCGTGTACACAACTCCACGTCTACGGCCTTTATTTTGCAAGCTTGGAATCATCACACAACTTGCTCCCTGGGCTACTTGAAACAACCAATCGCTGAAATCGGCCAATGTAGAATCGCTGAGCGTCATCTTATGCATTCCCCACATCGTCTGCAGCATGCACGGTAACTTAGACACCAGTTCCTGTTCTAAGTCGGGATTACTCAAATGACGTACCAATCCTGTAGCTCCCATACGTTCTGCACCTCAATCGAGAAATCAACAATTCCATCGAGTCTGTCATCCCGAAGAGGCCCAAATTCTTCCAACTTTGCTCGCATCACCTGATAATCTCTGGACGCCCAAAACTCATTTTCAAAGTAGGGATTATTTGAGGTACACATTGCGCATCTAGCATAAGAGTTTTCACTGCGTTTCTCGCTGGGCCATCTAAAGCATGCCTCAGCCTCATAAGATTCTCCGCATCTGAGAATCCGCACAGATCCGTTGTCTGCTCATATGTTGCCAAAAACAACGACCACTCTTCTGGCTTTCCCGTAAACTTTGGCAATCCTGCTATGCCTCCTTTTCGCGCTGCCAGCTGCTCTGGCGCGAGGCGAAATCTTGAATTTTCATAATGTTTTTGCAAGCTTGGACTCACGCCACCATTTATGTGGCCCTCGTGTCCCAACGCTTGTCGCGTGTTTCGATCTGTTCTTTGGCGGTCCGTATGCCTTTCCTCTACGTCAACTGACTGTACATTCATAGGCTGCATACTGACGAAACCGCGTGTTACATTCTCTGTGACCGCATGTGTGCTTGACGCCCTCGGATGCGCGGCGACAGCCACGGGTGCGCGAGTCACTTCACTCTCATTGGTACGCTCCGTTCGCGTACTACAATGGTTCGGCAGCTGAGCGAGAAGCTCCCTTCGCTTCTCGATCACAATCTGCCGTCGTTGCAGGATATGTTCCTCTTCATCCAACGACCGTATCTCTACCTGCAGGCGCTCCACTGCCTTTGATGAAGTGGATGAGCATCGTGAACGTGTTTCACTGATACATACGCCGGGCACTGCATGACCCCCGTTGCTATTCGTGGATGACTTAAGATTCTCCTGTGTTTGCTTTTCCCTTTCTGCTACCGTATGTGTCCTCTCATTATGCGCTGATGTCTCCAATTCGCCGCCATATTGCGCCTCAAGCGATATTCCCTTAGGCAATTTCTTACATCTTTCGCAGCGCCATCCGCTGCTAGGCTCCATATCTGTAGCGCAGTGCACGTGGCATTTCTTCATACAGTCACTGCCATTGCAGTTAACCATATTATTGCTGTCTGCGGATGAACACACAGCACAGCTGAACAATGCCCTTCTGGCGCTACTAAGCCCACGATCATGCGGAGACAGCATCACGGCAATTCTTGTATAAAAGAATTTAAAGAAATGTTACGGCAGTTCGAGTTTTCCCAGCGCCGCCCAGATTAGCGAACTACCTTTGGTGTTGATGTAGGCGAATACTTATTTACAAAGCTCTCAAGTAGAGTTGATGGATGTGCGACAATTGCCTGGTCGTTCGGGCGAGTTGCCTGGGCGACACTTTAAATTCCTACGGAATTACAAAATTACAATATGCTTATGATCTAGTGCCTGTTCTTACTTTTAGTCCGCTTCCTCTCGCTGCAGAATTAAAAAGCACAAGCCAAGGTGGTTTCTTGGTTATGGTAGCGCTAGCCGCTTCCAGTCCTTACTTTCCATTATCGGTTTTACTTATTATCGATGACATCTTAAAGCGATGCCAGATCTGTCGTAACACTCCCCCCCGGTATATTCTAGTCGGGATCTACCTTATCAACTCCAATAGACAGAACTGCGAGCTTTGCAGCTGGCCTCACATAAATGCCGTTAGCCGTTTTTATTGTGGCACTTCGTACTTGCCCGTCTGCGCTGCGCTTCACTGCAATTACTTTTCCTTTCGGCCAGTGAGCCCTTGGGCTGTCGGGATCGCAAATATACACAATATCATCCACCTCTATTGGCTTGACCTTCTCGTACCATTTGCTTCGTCTAGTCAGGTCAGGTAGATACTCGCGCAGCCATCTTCGCCAAAATTCATCTGCCATTTGCTGCACTGTAAGTCAGTTGTTCTTCATGAGTATACCTTCAGGTTGCGTTTGTACTTCTGGCTTCTGCCCATTGGAACTTCCTAGCAGGAAGTGGTTAGGCGTAAGCGCCTCCTCGTTTTCGTCATCCACTGGTATGTATGTTAGTGGCCGTGAGTGCACTATCATCTGCACTTCCATAAGTGCTGCCTGCAATAGTTCATCGGAAGGGCGTCTACTGGTCAGTATAGAATATAGCGTGCGTTTCACGGAACGCACCAATCGCTCCCATGTGCCACCCATATGTGGCGAAGCAGGCGGTAGGAACTTCCATTTCATTCTGGGCCCAGTGAATTTTTCTGCTATCTTCCCTGCGTCAAGCGTCTCCATTACCTGTTGGAGTTCGGTATTAGCGCCTTGAAAATTCATAGCATTGTCACTTCACAGCTCCCTTGGCTGTCCACGGACCATGGTGAAGTTGCGAATAGCTAGAATACAAGAATCTGTAGTTAGTGAATACGCTACTTCAAGATGGATTGCTCTCGTAGTCAGATATGTAAATAGCACGCCGTATCGTTTCTCGGTGCTTCTCTTGACCGTCACGAGAAGCGGTCCAAAATAATCCACGCCAGTGCATGTGAATGGTGGTTGATAAGCCGCCAGCCTCGGACTCGGTAAACACGCCATTTGTGGTGGCCAGGGCTTGGCACGTCGATTTTTACATTTCTGGCATGAATTTCGAACCCTTCTCACCACCGCCCTGATGCGTGGTACCCAGAACTGCTGTCTCATCTCATTCACAACCGTCTCGTGATTAGCGTGATGGAACCTCGCATGTACATCGTACACAATCAGCATGGTGATACGGCTTTCTTTCGGCAATACTAAAGGATTAGTTCCTCCATACAGCTTTACTCGTCCTTTCTATCTATACGGTGACCCTTCTTGAGTGCTGCCTTCTCACTGCTGTAGTATTCATTTTGTGCAAAGACCCACAATAAGCATTCTGCGGCTTCTTGGTCTTCTTGTGTCAGCAACTCTGTACGTTTGCCTTTTGTCAGAGCCGCATATCTCCATTTTCGTGCTGCAAATATTACCATTGCAACACTTCTCATTAACCGTCGCCACCTTGAAAACCGAGTAATGTCGATCAGGCCATTGCCACTCGATAAATCGGCATCCTCGCACACTCCCACATATTGTGCGCGCAGTTCTTCACTTGTGGTTTCTCATTTTATGGCAGGTTCCGTAGGCCATTCCTGTGGCCCCTGTCTTAGGAATGCTGGCCCATTCAGCCATCGGCTGCTGCTCGAAAAATCCGGTGTCTTCTGCCACTTAGTGGCTTCATCGGCTACGTTTTCATTGCTCGGGACCCAGCGCCATTCGGATATTTCGGTTAGATCTAATATCTCACTTACCCGAAATCTAACGAACTGACGGTACCGCCTGTGATCCGATCGTAGCCACGATAGCACCGTGCTAGAGTCTACCCAGAATACTCGTCTGGTAAACTTCGTGTTGATTGTTGATTCGATTACCTGTGCGTAACGTGCTCCGATTGTTGCGGCCTGCAACTCAAGCCTTGGCACTGACATCTGTTTTAGTGGCGCCACTTTTGCCTTGCTGCCCACCAAACAACAGAACGTGCCCTCTGCTCCTCTCTGCAACATGTAGCATACCGCAGCGTAACCATTTTCGCTCGCATCTACAAACATATGCATTTCCACTTCTGAATCTTTCAGTGGACAAGACGTTGTGTAGCACCTCGGTATTTTCATCTTCTCAACGCCTGGTATTTGTTGGACCCAACGCTGCCATTTTTTCCATTCTGCTTCTTCTATTGTTGCATCCCAGTCGCAACCTGATCGCCAGACTTCTTGAAATGTTATTCTGGCGTACATCACATAGAAGGATATGAGCCCCAGAGGATCATACATGCACATTAGAATGCTCAGGAACTCTCGTTATGTAGGGCGTTGACAACCGTTTAGCAGCTTGCTATTTTGGTGCCGCTTCGACAACCGAAAGCCAAGCGTGTCTGCTTGAGTGTCCCACCACATGCCAAGTACCTTTTCCGTTAATGTTCCTGCTTTGTCATTAAAGCATATCTCTTTGGTTGTATCCTCTGTACGCTCCAGCACAAAACGAACCTTCAATGAGTTTGATACCCAATTGCGTATACGGAATCCCGCACGAGAGTGGATATATCGAACTTCTTGCGCCAACTTGATGGCTTCCGCTTCGGTGTCGACACTATCTAGCATATCATCAACGTAGTGGTTCTCCAAAATACATTTGACCGCTCGTGGATATTGCCGCTCAAACTCTCGTGCATTCTTGTTCTTCACAAACTGGGCGCTGCTCGGTGAACAGGAGGCACCAAATGTCATCACCTCCATGGCATACGCCTCCAAATTTTGTGTTTGAGGATCTATGAACAGGAATCGTTGAAACTTTTGATCATCAAGACGCATTCTCACCTGATGAAACATCTCCGCTATGTCACCTCCAATTGCTATGGCCTTCTCTCTGAACCTTCGTAAAATAGGCACCAACTGTGCCATCTGGTCCGGCCCTTTTAATAGCATTGAATTGAGTGACACGTTGTCCTTCTTCGCTGCCGCATCCCATACTATGCGCAATTTGTCTGGCTTATTTATTTTACACACAGGGAAAATCGGCAGGAACCAATTTGGCTGCTCAGACGCCTCCTCTAGCGTCAAACGTTTTGCATAGCCCTTTGTTACGTACTCGTTGATCTTTTCTCTCATTTTGAAGGCACAATATTGTTGTATCTCCACAACAATCCCGTTTCGAATCTCTCTCCGATGCGCCTTGTGTTACTCTCTAACTGCTCCAGAGCCAACTTGTCATCTTCGGATATCATCTTGTCTGCTTTTGAGTACCCGATATCTTTTTGCTCATTCCAGATATGCTGCTTTAGTAGTTCATTTAGTTCCTTCTCGCAGACACATACATGGAAAGTGTGATATGTGTACGCCGTTTCCGTCATCTGCAGTTTTGGGCTGCCTCCTTTGACTGTCCAGCACAATCGTGTCTTCTCTGCTATGGGCGCTGTCGTAGCGCCTTCATGCGTTCTGAATGCACGGCCTAGTGTGCAATTATTCAGACCGATCAGCAAGCGAGGCTCCGCGTTGTTGTAGCTCGCTAGTGGTAATTTCTTCAGATGCTTATACTTCTGCATCTCCTTTGCATTAAACGACTGCGTCGGAAGACCCAACTTCTTTACTGTATGCACATCTCGTAAAATGTGTTTTTTGGTACCGCCAATTCCGGACACTCGTAAATTTAACATTACTGATTCGTTCTCGTAACGATGCATGCCGGCTGTCCATCGCATGCATAATGGCTGTGGCTGACCTCTCACCCCAAGTTCCTGAAGTAACTTTTCTTCCATTAAAGTGATGGAGGACCCGTCGTCAATAAACGCATACGTATTGACCTCGTTGCCATTTGCATAGAGGACGACTGGCAGAACTTTGAAGAAGACTGAAACGATACTCTGATTATGAGCATTGCAGTTGCCACTCACCGGTACGGTAACCGTTCTATGCAGCAACTGATGATGCATCTCCTGGCACCCATCTACTCCGCAAGCTACTTTCACATTGCAATCCAGCCGCCTATGAGTCCCAAGACACCTCCAGCAGAGTCTTAATGCCTTCGTGGTATTCCAGCGCACTCTTTGAGACATTTCCCTGAAGGCTACACAGTCTGCTACCGATGCACATTTGCCATTGCAGACCCTGCAGTCCCCGCCTTCATTGTCTTCATGATGCGTGTACACAACTCCACGTCTACGGCCTTTATTTTGCAAGCTTGGAATCATCACACAACTTGCTCCCTGGGCTACTTGAAACAACCAATCGCTGAAATCGGCCAATGTAGAATCGCTGAGCGTCATCTTATGCATTCCCCACATCGTCTGCAGCATGCACGGTAACTTAGACACCAGTTCCTGTTCTAAGTCGGGATTACTCAAATGACGTACCAATCCTGTAGCTCCCATACGTTCTGCACCTCAATCGAGAAATCAACAATTCCATCGAGTCTGTCATCCCGAAGAGGCCCAAATTCTTCCAACTTTGCTCGCATCACCTGATAATCTCTGGACGCCCAAAACTCATTTTCAAAGTAGGGATTATTTGAGGTACACATTGCGCATCTAGCATAAGAGTTTTCACTGCGTTTCTCGCTGGGCCATCTAAAGCATGCCTCAGCCTCATAAGATTCTCCGCATCTGAGAATCCGCACAGATCCGTTGTCTGCTCATATGTTGCCAAAAACAACGACCACTCTTCTGGCTTTCCCGTAAACTTTGGCAATCCTGCTATGCCTCCTTTTCGCGCTGCCAGCTGCTCTGGCGCGAGGCGAAATCTTGAATTTTCATAATGTTTTTGCAAGCTTGGACTCACGCCACCATTTATGTGGCCCTCGTGTCCCAACGCTTGTCGCGTGTTTCGATCTGTTCTTTGGCGGTCCGTATGCCTTTCCTCTACGTCAACTGACTGTACATTCATAGGCTGCATACTGACGAAACCGCGTGTTACATTCTCTGTGACCGCATGTGTGCTTGACGCCCTCGGATGCGCGGCGACAGCCACGGGTGCGCGAGTCACTTCACTCTCATTGGTACGCTCCGTTCGCGTACTACAATGGTTCGGCAGCTGAGCGAGAAGCTCCCTTCGCTTCTCGATCACAATCTGCCGTCGTTGCAGGATATGTTCCTCTTCATCCAACGACCGTATCTCTACCTGCAGGCGCTCCACTGCCTTTGATGAAGTGGATGAGCATCGTGAACGTGTTTCACTGATACATACGCCGGGCACTGCATGACCCCCGTTGCTATTCGTGGATGACTTAAGATTCTCCTGTGTTTGCTTTTCCCTTTCTGCTACCGTATGTGTCCTCTCATTATGCGCTGATGTCTCCAATTCGCCGCCATATTGCGCCTCAAGCGATATTCCCTTAGGCAATTTCTTACATCTTTCGCAGCGCCATCCGCTGCTAGGCTCCATATCTGTAGCGCAGTGCACGTGGCATTTCTTCATACAGTCACTGCCATTGCAGTTAACCATATTATTGCTGTCTGCGGATGAACACACAGCACAGCTGAACAATGCCCTTCTGGCGCTACTAAGCCCACGATCATGCGGAGACAGCATCACGGCAATTCTTGTATAAAAGAATTTAAAGAAATGTTACGGCAGTTCGAGTTTTCCCAGCGCCGCCCAGATTAGCGAACTACCTTTGGTGTTGATGTAGGCGAATACTTATTTACAAAGCTCTCAAGTAGAGTTGATGGATGTGCGACAATTGCCTGGTCGTTCGGGCGAGTTGCCTGGGCGACACTTTAAATTCCTACGGAATTACAAAATTACAATATGCTTATGATCTAGTGCCTGTTCTTACTTTTAGTCCGCTTCCTCTCGCTGCAGAATTAAAAAGCACAAGCCAAGGTGGTTTCTTGGTTATGGTAGCGCTAGCCGCTTCCAGTCCTTACTTTCCATTATCGGTTTTACTTATTATCGATGACATCTTAAAGCGATGCCAGATCTGTCGTAACACTCCCCCCCGGTATATTCTAGTCGGGATCTACCTTATCAACTCCAATAGACAGAACTGCGAGCTTTGCAGCTGGCCTCACATAAATGCCGTTAGCCGTTTTTATTGTGGCACTTCGTACTTGCCCGTCTGCGCTGCGCTTCACTGCAATTACTTTTCCTTTCGGCCAGTGAGCCCTTGGGCTGTCGGGATCGCAAATATACACAATATCATCCACCTCTATTGGCTTGACCTTCTCGTACCATTTGCTTCGTCTAGTCAGGTCAGGTAGATACTCGCGCAGCCATCTTCGCCAAAATTCATCTGCCATTTGCTGCACTGTAAGTCAGTTGTTCTTCATGAGTATACCTTCAGGTTGCGTTTGTACTTCTGGCTTCTGCCCATTGGAACTTCCTAGCAGGAAGTGGTTAGGCGTAAGCGCCTCCTCGTTTTCGTCATCCACTGGTATGTATGTTAGTGGCCGTGAGTGCACTATCATCTGCACTTCCATAAGTGCTGCCTGCAATAGTTCATCGGAAGGGCGTCTACTGGTCAGTATAGAATATAGCGTGCGTTTCACGGAACGCACCAATCGCTCCCATGTGCCACCCATATGTGGCGAAGCAGGCGGTAGGAACTTCCATTTCATTCTGGGCCCAGTGAATTTTTCTGCTATCTTCCCTGCGTCAAGCGTCTCCATTACCTGTTGGAGTTCGGTATTAGCGCCTTGAAAATTCATAGCATTGTCACTTCACAGCTCCCTTGGCTGTCCACGGACCATGGTGAAGTTGCGAATAGCTAGAATACAAGAATCTGTAGTTAGTGAATACGCTACTTCAAGATGGATTGCTCTCGTAGTCAGATATGTAAATAGCACGCCGTATCGTTTCTCGGTGCTTCTCTTGACCGTCACGAGAAGCGGTCCAAAATAATCCACGCCAGTGCATGTGAATGGTGGTTGATAAGCCGCCAGCCTCGGACTCGGTAAACACGCCATTTGTGGTGGCCAGGGCTTGGCACGTCGATTTTTACATTTCTGGCATGAATTTCGAACCCTTCTCACCACCGCCCTGATGCGTGGTACCCAGAACTGCTGTCTCATCTCATTCACAACCGTCTCGTGATTAGCGTGATGGAACCTCGCATGTACATCGTACACAATCAGCATGGTGATACGGCTTTCTTTCGGCAATACTAAAGGATTAGTTCCTCCATACAGCTTTACTCGTCCTTTCTATCTATACGGTGACCCTTCTTGAGTGCTGCCTTCTCACTGCTGTAGTATTCATTTTGTGCAAAGACCCACAATAAGCATTCTGCGGCTTCTTGGTCTTCTTGTGTCAGCAACTCTGTACGTTTGCCTTTTGTCAGAGCCGCATATCTCCATTTTCGTGCTGCAAATATTACCATTGCAACACTTCTCATTAACCGTCGCCACCTTGAAAACCGAGTAATGTCGATCAGGCCATTGCCACTCGACACATAATCGGCATCCTCGCACACTCCCACATATTGTGCGCGCAGTTCTTCACTTGTGGTTTCTCATTTTATGGCAGGTTCCGTAGGCCATTCCTGTGGCCCCTGTCTTAGGAATGCTGGCCCATTCAGCCATCGGCTGCTGCTCGAAAAATCCGGTGTCTTCTGCCACTTAGTGGCTTCATCGGCTACGTTTTCATTGCTCGGGACCCAGCGCCATTCGGATATTTCGGTTAGATCTAATATCTCACTTACCCGAAATCTAACGAACTGACGGTACCGCCTGTGATCCGATCGTAGCCACGATAGCACCGTGCTAGAGTCTACCCAGAATACTCGTCTGGTAAACTTCGTGTTGATTGTTGATTCGATTACCTGTGCGTAACGTGCTCCGATTGTTGCGGCCTGCAACTCAAGCCTTGGCACTGACATCTGTTTTAGTGGCGCCACTTTTGCCTTGCTGCCCACCAAACAACAGAACGTGCCCTCTGCTCCTCTCTGCAACATGTAGCATACCGCAGCGTAACCATTTTCGCTCGCATCTACAAACATATGCATTTCCACTTCTGAATCTTTCAGTGGACAAGACGTTGTGTAGCACCTCGGTATTTTCATCTTCTCAACGCCTGGTATTTGTTGGACCCAACGCTGCCATTTTTTCCATTCTGCTTCTTCTATTGTTGCATCCCAGTCGCAACCTGATCGCCAGACTTCTTGAAATGTTATTCTGGCGTACATCACATAGAAGGATATGAGCCCCAGAGGATCATACATGCACATTAGAATGCTCAGGAACTCTCGTTATGTAGGGCGTTGACAACCGTTTAGCAGCTTGCTATTTTGGTGCCGCTTCGACAACCGAAAGCCAAGCGTGTCTGCTTGAGTGTCCCACCACATGCCAAGTACCTTTTCCGTTAATGTTCCTGCTTTGTCATTAAAGCATATCTCTTTGGTTGTATCCTCTGTACGCTCCAGCACAAAACGAACCTTCAATGAGTTTGATACCCAATTGCGTATACGGAATCCCGCACGAGAGTGGATATATCGAACTTCTTGCGCCAACTTGATGGCTTCCGCTTCGGTGTCGACACTATCTAGCATATCATCAACGTAGTGGTTCTCCAAAATACATTTGACCGCTCGTGGATATTGCCGCTCAAACTCTCGTGCATTCTTGTTCTTCACAAACTGGGCGCTGCTCGGTGAACAGGAGGCACCAAATGTCATCACCTCCATGGCATACGCCTCCAAATTTTGTGTTTGAGGATCTATGAACAGGAATCGTTGAAACTTTTGATCATCAAGACGCATTCTCACCTGATGAAACATCTCCGCTATGTCACCTCCAATTGCTATGGCCTTCTCTCTGAACCTTCGTAAAATAGGCACCAACTGTGCCATCTGGTCCGGCCCTTTTAATATCATTGAATTGAGTGACACGTTGTCCTTCTTCGCTGCCGCATCCCATACTATGCGCAATTTGTCTGGCTTATTTATTTTACACACAGGGAAAATCGGCAGGAACCAATTTGGCTGCTCAGACGCCTCCTCTAGCGTCAAACGTTTTGCATAGCCCTTTGTTACGTACTCGTTGATCTTTTCTCTCATTTTGAAGGCACAATATTGTTGTATCTCCACAACAATCCCGTTTCGAATCTCTCTCCGATGCGCCTTGTGTTACTCTCTAACTGCTCCAGAGCCAACTTGTCATCTTCGGATATCATCTTGTCTGCTTTTGAGTACCCGATATCTTTTTGCTCATTCCAGATATGCTGCTTTAGTAGTTCATTTAGTTCCTTCTCGCAGACACATACATGGAAAGTGTGATATGTGTACGCCGTTTCCGTCATCTGCAGTTTTGGGCTGCCTCCTTTGACTGTCCAGCACAATCGTGTCTTCTCTGCTATGGGCGCTGTCGTAGCGCCTTCATGCGTTCTGAATGCACGGCCTAGTGTGCAATTATTCAGACCGATCAGCAAGCGAGGCTCCGCGTTGTTGTAGCTCGCTAGTGGTAATTTCTTCAGATGCTTATACTTCTGCATCTCCTTTGCATTAAACGACTGCGTCGGAAGACCCAACTTCTTTACTGTATGCACATCTCGTAAAATGTGTTTTTTGGTACCGCCAATTCCGGACACTCGTAAATTTAACATTACTGATTCGTTCTCGTAACGATGCATGCCGGCTGTCCATCGCATGCATAATGGCTGTGGCTGACCTCTCACCCCAAGTTCCTTAAGTAACTTTTCTTCCATTAAAGTGATGGAGGACCCGTCGTCAATAAACGCATACGTATTGACCTCGTTGCCATTTGCATAGAGGACGACTGGCAGAACTTTGAAGAAGACTGAAACGATACTCTGATTATGAGCATTGCAGTTGCCACTCACCGGTACGGTAACCGTTCTATGCAGCAACTGATGATGCATCTCCTGGCACCCATCTACTCCGCAAGCTACTTTCACATTGCAATCCAGCCGCCTATGAGTCCCAAGACACCTCCAGCAGAGTCTTAATGCCTTCGTGGTATTCCAGCGCACTCTTTGAGACATTTCCCTGAAGGCTACACAGTCTGCTACCGATGCACATTTGCCATTGCAGACCCTGCAGTCCCCGCCTTCATTGTCTTCATGATGCGTGTACACAACTCCACGTCTACGGCCTTTATTTTGCAAGCTTGGAATCATCACACAACTTGCTCCCTGGGCTACTTGAAACAACCAATCGCTGAAATCGGCCAATGTAGAATCGCTGAGCGTCATCTTATGCATTCCCCACATCGTCTGCAGCATGCACGGTAACTTAGACACCAGTTCCTGTTCTAAGTCGGGATTACTCAAATGACGTACCAATCCTGTAGCTCCCATACGTTCTGCACCTCAATCGAGAAATCAACAATTCCATCGAGTCTGTCATCCCGAAGAGGCCCAAATTCTTCCAACTTTGCTCGCATCACCTGATAATCTCTGGACGCCCAAATCTCATTTTCAAAGTAGGGATTATTTGAGGTACACATTGCGCATCTAGCATAAGAGTTTTCACTGCGTTTCTCGCTGGGCCATCTAAAGCATGCCTCAGCCTCATAAGATTCTCCGCATCTGAGAATCCGCACAGATCCGTTGTCTGCTCATATGTTGCCAAAAACAACGACCACTCTTCTGGCTTTCCCGTAAACTTTGGCAATCCTGCTATGCCTCCTTTTCGCGCTGCCAGCTGCTCTGGCGCGAGGCGAAATCTTGAATTTTCATAATGTTTTTGCAAGCTTGGACTCACGCCACCATTTATGTGGCCCTCGTGTCCCAACGCTTGTCGCGTGTTTCGATCTGTTCTTTGGCGGTCCGTATGCCTTTCCTCTACGTCAACTGACTGTACATTCATAGGCTGCATACTGACGAAACCGCGTGTTACATTCTCTGTGACCGCATGTGTGCTTGACGCCCTCGGATGCGCGGCGACAGCCACGGGTGCGCGAGTCACTTCACTCTCATTGGTACGCTCCGTTCGCGTACTACAATGGTTCGGCAGCTGAGCGAGAAGCTCCCTTCGCTTCTCGATCACAATCTGCCGTCGTTGCAGGATATGTTCCTCTTCATCCAACGACCGTATCTCTACCTGCAGGCGCTCCACTGCCTTTGATGAAGTGGATGAGCATCGTGAACGTGTTTCACTGATACATACGCCGGGCACTGCATGACCCCCGTTGCTATTCGTGGATGACTTAAGATTCTCCTGTGTTTGCTTTTCCCTTTCTGCTACCGTATGTGTCCTCTCATTATGCGCTGATGTCTCCAATTCGCCGCCATATTGCGCCTCAAGCGATATTCCCTTAGGCAATTTCTTACATCTTTCGCAGCGCCATCCGCTGCTAGGCTCCATATCTGTAGCGCAGTGCACGTGGCATTTCTTCATACAGTCACTGCCATTGCAGTTAACCATATTATTGCTGTCTGCGGATGAACACACAGCACAGCTGAACAATGCCCTTCTGGCGCTACTAAGCCCACGATCATGCGGAGACAGCATCACGGCAATTCTTGTATAAAAGAATTTAAAGAAATGTTACGGCAGTTCGAGTTTTCCCAGCGCCGCCCAGATTAGCGAACTACCTTTGGTGTTGATGTAGGCGAATACTTATTTACAAAGCTCTCAAGTAGAGTTGATGGATGTGCGACAATTGCCTGGTCGTTCGGGCGAGTTGCCTGGGCGACACTTTAAATTCCTACGGAATTACAAAATTACAATATGCTTATGATCTAGTGCCTGTTCTTACTTTTAGTCCGCTTCCTCTCGCTGCAGAATTAAAAAGCACAAGCCAAGGTGGTTTCTTGGTTATGGTAGCGCTAGCCGCTTCCAGTCCTTACTTTCCATTATCGGTTTTACTTATTATCGATGACATCTTAAAGCGATGCCAGATCTGTCGTAACACTCCCCCCCGGTATATTCTAGTCGGGATCTACCTTATCAACTCCAATAGACAGAACTGCGAGCTTTGCAGCTGGCCTCACATAAATGCCGTTAGCCGTTTTTATTGTGGCACTTCGTACTTGCCCGTCTGCGCTGCGCTTCACTGCAATTACTTTTCCTTTCGGCCAGTGAGCCCTTGGGCTGTCGGGATCGCAAATATACACAATATCATCCACCTCTATTGGCTTGACCTTCTCGTACCATTTGCTTCGTCTAGTCAGGTCAGGTAGATACTCGCGCAGCCATCTTCGCCAAAATTCATCTGCCATTTGCTGCACTGTAAGTCAGTTGTTCTTCATGAGTATACCTTCAGGTTGCGTTTGTACTTCTGGCTTCTGCCCATTGGAACTTCCTAGCAGGAAGTGGTTAGGCGTAAGCGCCTCCTCGTTTTCGTCATCCACTGGTATGTATGTTAGTGGCCGTGAGTGCACTATCATCTGCACTTCCATAAGTGCTGCCTGCAATAGTTCATCGGAAGGGCGTCTACTGGTCAGTATAGAATATAGCGTGCGTTTCACGGAACGCACCAATCGCTCCCATGTGCCACCCATATGTGGCGAAGCAGGCGGTAGGAACTTCCATTTCATTCTGGGCCCAGTGAATTTTTCTGCTATCTTCCCTGCGTCAAGCGTCTCCATTACCTGTTGGAGTTCGGTATTAGCGCCTTGAAAATTCATAGCATTGTCACTTCACAGCTCCCTTGGCTGTCCACGGACCATGGTGAAGTTGCGAATAGCTAGAATACAAGAATCTGTAGTTAGTGAATACGCTACTTCAAGATGGATTGCTCTCGTAGTCAGATATGTAAATAGCACGCCGTATCGTTTCTCGGTGCTTCTCTTGACCGTCACGAGAAGCGGTCCAAAATAATCCACGCCAGTGCATGTGAATGGTGGTTGATAAGCCGCCAGCCTCGGACTCGGTAAACACGCCATTTGTGGTGGCCAGGGCTTGGCACGTCGATTTTTACATTTCTGGCATGAATTTCGAACCCTTCTCACCACCGCCCTGATGCGTGGTACCCAGAACTGCTGTCTCATCTCATTCACAACCGTCTCGTGATTAGCGTGATGGAACCTCGCATGTACATCGTACACAATCAGCATGGTGATACGGCTTTCTTTCGGCAATACTAAAGGATTAGTTCCTCCATACAGCTTTACTCGTCCTTTCTATCTATACGGTGACCCTTCTTGAGTGCTGCCTTCTCACTGCTGTAGTATTCATTTTGTGCAAAGACCCACAATAAGCATTCTGCGGCTTCTTGGTCTTCTTGTGTCAGCAACTCTGTACGTTTGCCTTTTGTCAGAGCCGCATATCTCCATTTTCGTGCTGCAAATATTACCATTGCAACACTTCTCATTAACCGTCGCCACCTTGAAAACCGAGTAATGTCGATCAGGCCATTGCCACTCGACACATAATCGGCATCCTCGCACACTCCCACATATTGTGCGCGCAGTTCTTCACTTGTGGTTTCTCATTTTATGGCAGGTTCCGTAGGCCATTCCTGTGGCCCCTGTCTTAGGAATGCTGGCCCATTCAGCCATCGGCTGCTGCTCGAAAAATCCGGTGTCTTCTGCCACTTAGTGGCTTCATCGGCTACGTTTTCATTGCTCGGGACCCAGCGCCATTCGGATATTTCGGTTAGATCTAATATCTCACTTACCCGAAATCTAACGAACTGACGGTACCGCCTGTGATCCGATCGTAGCCACGATAGCACCGTGCTAGAGTCTACCCAGAATACTCGTCTGGTAAACTTCGTGTTGATTGTTGATTCGATTACCTGTGCGTAACGTGCTCCGATTGTTGCGGCCTGCAACTCAAGCCTTGGCACTGACATCTGTTTTAGTGGCGCCACTTTTGCCTTGCTGCCCACCAAACAACAGAACGTGCCCTCTGCTCCTCTCTGCAACATGTAGCATACCGCAGCGTAACCATTTTCGCTCGCATCTACAAACATATGCATTTCCACTTCTGAATCTTTCAGTGGACAAGACGTTGTGTAGCACCTCGGTATTTTCATCTTCTCAACGCCTGGTATTTGTTGGACCCAACGCTGCCATTTTTTCCATTCTGCTTCTTCTATTGTTGCATCCCAGTCGCAACCTGATCGCCAGACTTCTTGAAATGTTATTCTGGCGTACATCACATAGAAGGATATGAGCCCCAGAGGATCATACATGCACATTAGAATGCTCAGGAACTCTCGTTATGTAGGGCGTTGACAACCGTTTAGCAGCTTGCTATTTTGGTGCCGCTTCGACAACCGAAAGCCAAGCGTGTCTGCTTGAGTGTCCCACCACATGCCAAGTACCTTTTCCGTTAATGTTCCTGCTTTGTCATTAAAGCATATCTCTTTGGTTGTATCCTCTGTACGCTCCAGCACAAAACGAACCTTCAATGAGTTTGATACCCAATTGCGTATACGGAATCCCGCACGAGAGTGGATATATCGAACTTCTTGCGCCAACTTGATGGCTTCCGCTTCGGTGTCGACACTATCTAGCATATCATCAACGTAGTGGTTCTCCAAAATACATTTGACCGCTCGTGGATATTGCCGCTCAAACTCTCGTGCATTCTTGTTCTTCACAAACTGGGCGCTGCTCGGTGAACAGGAGGCACCAAATGTCATCACCTCCATGGCATACGCCTCCAAATTTTGTGTTTGAGGATCTATGAACAGGAATCGTTGAAACTTTTGATCATCAAGACGCATTCTCACCTGATGAAACATCTCCGCTATGTCACCTCCAATTGCTATGGCCTTCTCTCTGAACCTTCGTAAAATAGGCACCAACTGTGCCATCTGGTCCGGCCCTTTTAATAGCATTGAATTGAGTGACACGTTGTCCTTCTTCGCTGCCGCATCCCATACTATGCGCAATTTGTCTGGCTTATTTATTTTACACACAGGGAAAATCGGCAGGAACCAATTTGGCTGCTCAGACGCCTCCTCTAGCGTCAAACGTTTTGCATTGCCCTTTGTTACGTACTCGTTGATCTTTTCTCTCATTTTGACAGCCATTAGTGGTTGCCGCCTTAACCTTTCCTCCAGACACTGCGCTCTCTTTAACGCCATTTTAAAGCTGTCTGAAGGCACAATATTGTTGTATCTCCACAACAATCCCGTTTCGAATCTCTCTCCGATGCGCCTTGTGTTACTCTCTAACTGCTCCAGAGCCAACTTGTCATCTTCGGATATCATCTTGTCTGCTTTTGAGTACCCGATATCTTTTTGCTCATTCCAGATATGCTGCTTTAGTAGTTCATTTAGTTCCTTCTCGCAGACACATACATGGAAAGTGTGATATGTGTACGCCGTTTCCGTCATCTGCAGTTTTGGGCTGCCTCCTTTGACTGTCCAGCACAATCGTGTCTTCTCTGCTATGGGCGCTGTCGTAGCGCCTTCATGCGTTCTGAATGCACGGCCTAGTGTGCAATTATTCAGACCGATCAGCAAGCGAGGCTCCGCGTTGTTGTAGCTCGCTAGTGGTAATTTCTTCAGATGCTTATACTTCTGCATCTCCTTTGCATTAAACGACTGCGTCGGAAGACCCAACTTCTTTACTGTATGCACATCTCGTAAAATGTGTTTTTTGGTACCGCCAATTCCGGACACTCGTAAATTTAACATTACTGATTCGTTCTCGTAACGATGCATGCCGGCTGTCCATCGCATGCATAATGGCTGTGGCTGACCTCTCACCCCAAGTTCCTGAAGTAACTTTTCTTCCATTAAAGTGATGGAGGACCCGTCGTCAATAAACGCATACGTATTGACCTCGTTGCCATTTGCATAGAGGACGACTGGCAGAACTTTGAAGAAGACTGAAACGATACTCTGATTATGAGCATTGCAGTTGCCACTCACCGGTACGGTAACCGTTCTATGCAGCAACTGATGATGCATCTCCTGGCACCCATCTACTCCGCAAGCTACTTTCACATTGCAATCCAGCCGCCTATGAGTCCCAAGACACCTCCAGCAGAGTCTTAATGCCTTCGTGGTATTCCAGCGCACTCTTTGAGACATTTCCCTGAAGTCTACACAGTCTGCTACCGATGCACATTTGCCATTGCAGACCCTGCAGTCCCCGCCTTCATTGTCTTCATGATGCGTGTACACAACTCCACGTCTACGGCCTTTATTTTGCAAGCTTGGAATCATCACACAACTTGCTCCCCTGGGCTACTTGAAACAACCAATCGCTGAAATCGGCCAATGTAGAATCGCTGAGCGTCATCTTATGCATTCCCCACATCGTCTGCAGCATGCACGGTAACTTAGACACCAGTTCCTGTTCTAAGTCGGGATTACTCAAATGACGTACCAATCCTGTAGCTCCCATACGTTCTGCACCTCAATCGAGAAATCAACAATTCCATCGAGTCTGTCATCCCGAAGAGGCCCAAATTCTTCCAACTTTGCTCGCATCACCTGATAATCTCTGGACGCCCAAAACTCATTTTCAAAGTAGGGATTATTTGAGGTACACATTGCGCATCTAGCATAAGAGTTTTCACTGCGTTTCTCGCTGGGCCATCTAAAGCATGCCTCAGCCTCATAAGATTCTCCGCATCTGAGAATCCGCACAGATCCGTTGTCTGCTCATATGTTGCCAAAAACAACGACCACTCTTCTGGCTTTCCCGTAAACTTTGGCAATCCTGCTATGCCTCCTTTTCGCGCTGCCAGCTGCTCTGGCGCGAGGCGAAATCTTGAATTTTCATAATGTTTTTGCAAGCTTGGACTCACGCCACCATTTATGTGGCCCTCGTTTCCCAACGCTTGTCGCGTGTTTCGATCTGTTCTTTGGCGGTCCGTATGCCTTTCCTCTACGTCAACTGACTGTACATTCATAGGCTGCATACTGACGAAACCGCGTGTTACATTCTCTGTGACCGCATGTGTGCTTGACGCCCTCGGATGCGCGGCGACAGCCACGGGTGCGCGAGTCACTTCACTCTCATTGGTACGCTCCGTTCGCGTACTACAATGGTTCGGCAGCTGAGCGAGAAGCTCCCTTCGCTTCTCGATCACAATCTGCCGTCGTTGCAGGATATGTTCCTCTTCATCCAACGACCGTATCTCTACCTGCAGGCGCTCCACTGCCTCTGATGAAGTGGATGAGCATCGTGAACGTGTTTCACTGATACATACGCCGGGCACTGCATGACCCCCGTTGCTATTCGTGGATGACTTAAGATTCTCCTGTGTTTGCTTTTCCCTTTCTGCTACCGTATGTGTCCTCTCATTATGCGCTGATGTCTCCAATTCGCCGCCATATTGCGCCTCAAGCGATATTCCCTTAGGCAATTTCTTACATCTTTCGCAGCGCCATCCGCTGCTAGGCTCCATATCTGTAGCGCAGTGCACGTGGCATTTCTTCATACAGTCACTGCCATTGCAGTTAACCATATTATTGCTGTCTGCGGATGAACACACAGCACAGCTGAACAATGCCCTTCTGGCGCTACTAAGCCCACGATCATGCGGAGACAGCATCACGGCAATTCTTGTATAAAAGAATTTAAAGAAATGTTACGGCAGTTCGAGTTTTCCCAGCGCCGCCCAGATTAGAGAACTACCTTTGGTGTTGATGTAGGCGAATATTTATTTACAAAGCTCTCAAGTAGAGTTGATGGATGTGCGACAATTGCCTGGTCGTTCGGGCGAGTTGCCTGGGCGACACTTTAAATTCCTACGGAATTACAAAATTACAATATGCTTATGATCTAGTGCCTGTTCTTACTTTTAGTCCGCTTCCTCTCGCTGCAGAATTAAAAAGCACAAGCCAAGGTGGTTTCTTGGTTATGGTAGCGCTAGCCGCTTCCAGTCCCTACTTTCCATTATCGGTTTTACTTATTATCGATGACATCTTAAAGCGATGCCAGATCTGTCGTAACACTCCCCCCCGGTATATTCTAGTCGGGATCTACCTTATCAACTCCAATAGACAGAACTGCGAGCTTTGCAGCTGGCCTCACATAAATGCCGTTGGCCGTTTTTATTGTGGCACTTCGTACTTGCCCGTCTGCGCTGCGCTTCACTGCAATTACTTTTCCTTTCGGCCAGTGAGCCCTTGGGCTGTCGGGATCGCAAATATACACAATATCATCCACCTCTATTGGCTTGACCTTCTCGTACCATTTGCTTCGTCTAGTCAGGTCAGGTAGATACTCGCGCAGCCATCTTCGCCAAAATTCATCTGCCATTTGCTGCACTGTAAGTCAGTTGTTCTTCATGAGTATACCTTCAGGTTGCGTTTGTACTTCTGGCTTCTGCCCATTGGAACTTCCTAGCAGGAAGTGGTTAGGCGTAAGCGCCTCCTCGTTTTCGTCATCCACTGGTATGTATGTTAGTGGCCGTGAGTGCACTATCATCTGCACTTCCATAAGTGCTGCCTGCAATAGTTCATCGGAAGGGCGTCTACTGGTCAGTATAGAATATAGCGTGCGTTTCACGGAACGCACCAATCGCTCCCATGTGCCACCCATATGTGGCGAAGCAGGCGGTAGGAACTTCCATTTCATTCTGGGCCCAGTGAATTTTTCTGCTATCTTCCCTGCGTCAAGCGTCTCCATTACCTGTTGGAGTTCGGTATTAGCGCCTTGAAAATTCATAGCATTGTCACTTCACAGCTCCCTTGGCTGTCCACGGACCATGGTGAAGTTGCGAATAGCTAGAATACAAGAATCTGTAGTTAGTGAATACGCTACTTCAAGATGGATTGCTCTCGTAGTCAGATATGTAAATAGCACGCCGTATCGTTTCTCGGTGCTTCTCTTGACCGTCACGAGAAGCGGTCCAAAATAATCCACGCCAGTGCATGTGAATGGTGGTTGATAAGCCGCCAGCCTCGGACTCGGTAAACACGCCATTTGTGGTGGCCAGGGCTTGGCACGTCGATTTTTACATTTCTGGCATGAATTTCGAACCCTTCTCACCACCGCCCTGATGCGTGGTACCCAGAACTGCTGTCTCATCTCATTCACAACCGTCTCGTGATTAGCGTGATGGAACCTCGCATGTACATCGTACACAATCAGCATGGTGATACGGCTTTCTTTCGGCAATACTAAAGGATTAGTTCCTCCATACAGCTTTACTCGTCCTTTCTATCTATACGGTGACCCTTCTTGAGTGCTGCCTTCTCACTGCTGTAGTATTCATTTTGTGCAAAGACCCACAATAAGCATTCTGCGGCTTCTTGGTCTTCTTGTGTCAGCAACTCTGTACGTTTGCCTTTTGTCAGAGCCGCATATCTCCATTTTCGTGCTGCAAATATTACCATTGCAACACTTCTCATTAACCGTCGCCACCTTGAAAACCGAGTAATGTCGATCAGGCCATTGCCACTCGACACATAATCGGCATCCTCGCACACTCCCACATATTGTGCGCGCAGTTCTTCACTTGTGGTTTCTCATTTTATGGCAGGTTCCGTAGGCCATTCCTGTGGCCCCTGTCTTAGGAATGCTGGCCCATTCAGCCATCGGCTGCTGCTCGAAAAATCCGGTGTCTTCTGCCACTTAGTGGCTTCATCGGCTACGTTTTCATTGCTCGGGACCCAGCGCCATTCGGATATTTCGGTTAGATCTAATATCTCACTTACCCGAAATCTAACGAACTGACGGTACCGCCTGTGATCCGATCGTAGCCACGATAGCACCGTGCTAGAGTCTACCCAGAATACTCGTCTGGTAAACTTCGTGTTGATTGTTGATTCGATTACCTGTGCGTAACGTGCTCCGATTGTTGCGGCCTGCAACTCAAGCCTTGGCACTGACATCTGTTTTAGTGGCGCCACTTTTGCCTTGCTGCCCACCAAACAACAGAACGTGCCCTCTGCTCCTCTCTGCAACATGTAGCATACCGCAGCGTAACCATTTTCGCTCGCATCTACAAACATATGCATTTCCACTTCTGAATCTTTCAGTGGACAAGACGTTGTGTAGCACCTCGGTATTTTCATCTTCTCAACGCCTGGTATTTGTTGGACCCAACGCTGCCATTTTTTCCATTCTGCTTCTTCTATTGTTGCATCCCAGTCGCAACCTGATCGCCAGACTTCTTGAAATGTTATTCTGGCGTACATCACATAGAAGGATATGAGCCCCAGAGGATCATACATGCACATTAGAATGCTCAGGAACTCTCGTTATGTAGGGCGTTGACAACCGTTTAGCAGCTTGCTATTTTGGTGCCGCTTCGACAACCGAAAGCCAAGCGTGTCTGCTTGAGTGTCCCACCACATGCCAAGTACCTTTTCCGTTAATGTTCCTGCTTTGTCATTAAAGCATATCTCTTTGGTTGTATCCTCTGTACGCTCCAGCACAAAACGAACCTTCAATGAGTTTGATACCCAATTGCGTATACGGAATCCCGCACGAGAGTGGATATATCGAACTTCTTGCGCCAACTTGATGGCTTCCGCTTCGGTGTCGACACTATCTAGCATATCATCAACGTAGTGGTTCTCCAAAATACATTTGACCGCTCGTGGATATTGCCGCTCAAACTCTCGTGCATTCTTGTTCTTCACAAACTGGGCGCTGCTCGGTGAACAGGAGGCACCAAATGTCATCACCTCCATGGCATACGCCTCCAAATTTTGTGTTTGAGGATCTATGAACAGGAATCGTTGAAACTTTTGATCATCAAGACGCATTCTCACCTGATGAAACATCTCCGCTATGTCACCTCCAATTGCTATGGCCTTCTCTCTGAACCTTCGTAAAATAGGCACCAACTGTGCCATCTGGTCCGGCCCTTTTAATAGCATTGAATTGAGTGACACGTTGTCCTTCTTCGCTGCCGCATCCCATACTATGCGCAATTTGTCTGGCTTATTTATTTTACACACAGGGAAAATCGGCAGGAACCAATTTGGCTGCTCAGACGCCTCCTCTAGCGTCAAACGTTTTGCATTGCCCTTTGTTACGTACTCGTTGATCTTTTCTCTCATTTTGACAGCCATTAGTGGTTGCCGCCTTAACCTTTCCTCCAGACACTGCGCTCTCTTTAACGCCATTTTAAAGCTGTCTGAAGGCACAATATTGTTGTATCTCCACAACAATCCCGTTTCGAATCTCTCTCCGATGCGCCTTGTGTTACTCTCTAACTGCTCCAGAGCCAACTTGTCATCTTCGGATATCATCTTGTCTGCTTTTGAGTACCCGATATCTTTTTGCTCATTCCAGATATGCTGCTTTAGTAGTTCATTTAGTTCCTTCTCGCAGACACATACATGGAAAGTGTGATATGTGTACGCCGTTTCCGTCATCTGCAGTTTTGGGCTGCCTCCTTTGACTGTCCAGCACAATCGTGTCTTCTCTGCTATGGGCGCTGTCGTAGCGCCTTCATGCGTTCTGAATGCACGGCCTAGTGTGCAATTATTCAGACCGATCAGCAAGCGAGGCTCCGCGTTGTTGTAGCTCGCTAGTGGTAATTTCTTCAGATGCTTATACTTCTGCATCTCCTTTGCATTAAACGACTGCGTCGGAAGACCCAACTTCTTTACTGTATGCACATCTCGTAAAATGTGTTTTTTGGTACCGCCAATTCCGGACACTCGTAAATTTAACATTACTGATTCGTTCTCGTAACGATGCATGCCGGCTGTCCATCGCATGCATAATGGCTGTGGCTGACCTCTCACCCCAAGTTCCTGAAGTAACTTTTCTTCCATTAAAGTGATGGAGGACCCGTCGTCAATAAACGCATACGTATTGACCTCGTTGCCATTTGCATAGAGGACGACTGGCAGAACTTTGAAGAAGACTGAAACGATACTCTGATTATGAGCATTGCAGTTGCCACTCACCGGTACGGTAACCGTTCTATGCAGCAACTGATGATGCATCTCCTGGCACCCATCTACTCCGCAAGCTACTTTCACATTGCAATCCAGCCGCCTATGAGTCCCAAGACACCTCCAGCAGAGTCTTAATGCCTTCGTGGTATTCCAGCGCACTCTTTGAGACATTTCCCTGAAGTCTACACAGTCTGCTACCGATGCACATTTGCCATTGCAGACCCTGCAGTCCCCGCCTTCATTGTCTTCATGATGCGTGTACACAACTCCACGTCTACGGCCTTTATTTTGCAAGCTTGGAATCATCACACAACTTGCTCCCCTGGGCTACTTGAAACAACCAATCGCTGAAATCGGCCAATGTAGAATCGCTGAGCGTCATCTTATGCATTCCCCACATCGTCTGCAGCATGCACGGTAACTTAGACACCAGTTCCTGTTCTAAGTCGGGATTACTCAAATGACGTACCAATCCTGTAGCTCCCATACGTTCTGCACCTCAATCGAGAAATCAACAATTCCATCGAGTCTGTCATCCCGAAGAGGCCCAAATTCTTCCAACTTTGCTCGCATCACCTGATAATCTCTGGACGCCCAAAACTCATTTTCAAAGTAGGGATTATTTGAGGTACACATTGCGCATCTAGCATAAGAGTTTTCACTGCGTTTCTCGCTGGGCCATCTAAAGCATGCCTCAGCCTCATAAGATTCTCCGCATCTGAGAATCCGCACAGATCCGTTGTCTGCTCATATGTTGCCAAAAACAACGACCACTCTTCTGGCTTTCCCGTAAACTTTGGCAATCCTGCTATGCCTCCTTTTCGCGCTGCCAGCTGCTCTGGCGCGAGGCGAAATCTTGAATTTTCATAATGTTTTTGCAAGCTTGGACTCACGCCACCATTTATGTGGCCCTCGTGTCCCAACGCTTGTCGCGTGTTTCGATCTGTTCTTTGGCGGTCCGTATGCCTTTCCTCTACGTCAACTGACTGTACATTCATAGGCTGCATACTGACGAAACCGCGTGTTACATTCTCTGTGACCGCATGTGTGCTTGACGCCCTCGGATGCGCGGCGACAGCCACGGGTGCGCGAGTCACTTCACTCTCATTGGTACGCTCCGTTCGCGTACTACAATGGTTCGGCAGCTGAGCGAGAAGCTCCCTTCGCTTCTCGATCACAATCTGCCGTCGTTGCAGGATATGTTCCTCTTCATCCAACGACCGTATCTCTACCTGCAGGCGCTCCACTGCCTCTGATGAAGTGGATGAGCATCGTGAACGTGTTTCACTGATACATACGCCGGGCACTGCATGACCCCCGTTGCTATTCGTGGATGACTTAAGATTCTCCTGTGTTTGCTTTTCCCTTTCTGCTACCGTATGTGTCCTCTCATTATGCGCTGATGTCTCCAATTCGCCGCCATATTGCGCCTCAAGCGATATTCCCTTAGGCAATTTCTTACATCTTTCGCAGCGCCATCCGCTGCTAGGCTCCATATCTGTAGCGCAGTGCACGTGGCATTTCTTCATACAGTCACTGCCATTGCAGTTAACCATATTATTGCTGTCTGCGGATGAACACACAGCACAGCTGAACAATGCCCTTCTGGCGCTACTAAGCCCACGATCATGCGGAGACAGCATCACGGCAATTCTTGTATAAAAGAATTTAAAGAAATGTTACGGCAGTTCGAGTTTTCCCAGCGCCGCCCAGATTAGAGAACTACCTTTGGTGTTGATGTAGGCGAATATTTATTTACAAAGCTCTCAAGTAGAGTTGATGGATGTGCGACAATTGCCTGGTCGTTCGGGCGAGTTGCCTGGGCGACACTTTAAATTCCTACGGAATTACAAAATTACAATATGCTTATGATCTAGTGCCTGTTCTTACTTTTAGTCCGCTTCCTCTCGCTGCAGAATTAAAAAGCACAAGCCAAGGTGGTTTCTTGGTTATGGTAGCGCTAGCCGCTTCCAGTCCCTACTTTCCATTATCGGTTTTACTTATTATCGATGACATCTTAAAGCGATGCCAGATCTGTCGTAACAACGGCCGAACGAAAAGTTTTATTTCTGGGCATCGGTAATCACACTTTTACTTTTAATGTACGAATATCGAGCTAAGCGCGCACAACTATTAACTTCAGGGGTCGAAACCAAAAATGAAGAGCATGATCTGCTACAAAGAAAGGTAACCTCCGTTCGCGGGAATTACTCCTTTCTTCCGTCCGGCGATAGCGAGTGTCAAGACAAAAGTGTTGTTTGATGACACCATTTTCCACTTTCTTTATGCACTAGAGGGCGATAACTCCTACTAACTAGGAACAAGCATAAAACAGAAGGGAACAAAAAACCTCTTTTGCCTACTTCTGGGCTTATATAAAAATTTAAAAATCTTTTCTACTACGTGAGGCAAGCGCACTACAAGTTTCTAAAGAGTTAGTTTCTCAAATAGCAAAGTTAGCACAGTCAAATTAGGGTTTTACCTCGGAATTTGAGATAATAAGCTGAAAATTTGTATACAACCTTGTTTCGACGTTACATATGTTGTCTCAAAAGTCGCATATAATATCGTGTCCACGTCTTAAGTTTTGTTTTATTTTTGCTACATTCTATGTACAAGGTGTGTTCTAAAGTAAACAGGACTTAACAAAAAAAAAAAAACAGAATAAATGGTTTTTTCGGCAAAATCAATTTATTTTATTCAAAATAGTCTCCTTTTGCCGTAATACAGCTTTTTGTACGATCCAAAAGCATGTCGAACGAATGTTTTAGCTCGTTGGCCGGTATGGCCGCCAGTATGCCGGTGAAAGCCTTTTGAATGACCTCTACGTCTGCATAACGCTTTCCTTTCATGGCAAATGCATTTTTCCGAAAAGGTAGAAGCGCACGGTGCCATATCCGGTGAATACGGAGAGTGGTTAATGGTTAAAATGTGATTTTTAGTCAAATAATCGGACACAAGCGTCGATCGATGAGACGCAATTTTTGGTCGTCAGTCAATTTGTGCGGAACAAACACCTTTCGTAACCCCAAATGTTCGGTCAAAATGCGATAATTTGATGTTTTGGAGATGTTCAATTCCATTTCCATCAATTTCAATGATGATTTCGGCGATTTTTGATGAATTCACTCACAGTTTCGATGGAATTTTCGAAAATCACGAATTTTGATTGGCCCACATGATGATCGTCATTTACGACCACTTTGAAAACGTTGAAGCCACTCGTGCGCTCTGCTACGGGATAGGCAATCATCGCCATAAACTTGTTCCATCAATTGAAACGTTTCGGTAAAAGTTTTACCAATTTTAACACAAAATTTAATGTTCGCTCTTTGTTCGAAGCTCATTATCGCACCGATAACACAAACATACTGACCCTTAAAACGCAATAACTTCACTTCCAATCGATGAAATGTCATGAAATTCTCAGTGGACAATCGATAAAGATAGCAGATTCTAACGCACCAGTCGACATATAGATAGCGCCAACTGGGGCGCTATATTCAAAAAGTCCTGTTTACTTTGGAAATCACCTTCTACAAGTATCGTCGTACAATACAGTCTGTGCTTGCAATTATCTTCGTTCGTCGTTACATCGTTTCCCCCGTGACCCCTCACTCACGCATCATTGATCTGTCGTCGTTCTGCCTTGCCAGTTTACCGTTGCTGAATAGATCACAAGCGCGTGAACTTCCAACAATTCTCACACACAAATACATACATTACAATAGCACAACGTTGTCAAATTTGCCGGCTCAACAACATCGACAGTAAGGAACTAATAAAAAAGTTTCCTTTATTAATATTTGGACTTTTTGAATAAATCATGGATTTGGATAAACGCTCTAAAATTCGTCACATTAGTCGGATTTGGAGTGTAGGTGATCCCAACCAAAGGGAGGAAGCTGAGTTAACATGCCGCTTAGGAATATTGGAGGCTTACTTCAAACAATTGCTGTCAGTGCAAAATTAGATTGAAAGGGAGTGTCCAACTGATATAGGACGCGCTGAACTGGAGGAGTTGTACATAGTCACCAAGCTTTGCATTAAGGAACTGCTCAGTTCTGAACCTAATGACGCATCGTTTGCTACCGTTTCAGCACCCTGCCCTGCATTATCGTCATCCATCAAATTGCCTAGGATTGCGCTACCGATATTTGATGGAAACTATGCAGACTATAAGAATTTTATCATCTTCTTCAACCCAATGATAAATCAACAAAGTTCCCTATCTAATATAGAAAAGTTTAACCAGCTAATCAGCCGTTTAAATGGAGCTGCTTTGGATACCGTGAGGGCATTTCAAGTGACGCCAGATAATTACTCTAAGGCACTGGATCGACTAAAGAAACGTTACGACAACCCCACACTGGTGTTTTTGGACAACGTTTCGTCGCTATTCAAATTGCCGAATATAACAAGATCAAACAGCCAACAACTTCGCAGCGTAATCGACAACTCTACCGCGTTGTACAATTCCCTGAAATCGTTAGGGAGTGAAGCCCAAATCGCACCGGCCATGCTAATTGCCATAGTCATGGAAAAAGTGGACACAGAAACTAAGCGCAAGTGGAACGAGTCTTTGGATTTTTCTACTTTGCCAACATGGGATGTGTGTGTTACTGTAGTTGAAAGACACTGCCAGTATTTGGAATCGTTTGGTATGACGGCACATTAGCTGCTGGCAAACAACGCAACCAACCAAAATCGCGTAACAATTTATCAGTTAATTGTTTAACTCAAACATGCCCTATTTGTTCTAGCTCCAATCATCGAGTCACCCGTCGCAGTCAGCTCAGGGACATGTCTGACGGTCAGCGTTATGAAGCCGCAATTCGCCTAGATCTTTGTATAAACAGCCTTGGCAAGGGCCATCAGGCAGCCAAAAGCTCGTCTACACACAGATGTCGCATCTGTTTATGTCTTCACCACTTCTTGTTGCACCGGGATGCTGCTCAACCCAGACGATAGTCTACATCGCAACAACCCTTGGTCTAGAAATACACCATTGGCATACGATAAATTTAACAAAACTCAAAGTTTCATAAAGATAGGTTAATAAAGAAGAAAGTGATAGCTATAAATGGAATATTGTCCCAGCGCTGCCCGCAGCTGATGTTGTTATTCTTGCTGCTTTGTCTGCACACATTTCGCTAAAATCCTTCATAATAATAAACTCATGTAGCTCATATTGAAAAAATTCATGCAAATGCCTAATAAACAACGAAATATTCCTAAAAGAAGTGTTGTCCAATTACGACGTGTTTTCCAATTAAAAAGTCTGAGTTGAAAGGAAATGTCAATGTACATGTATATAATGTACATGTATATGTTGGAACATAAGTAATCTGCAGGTGTGCAATAGTCACGGTGGCTAGTTTTAAAACTCCTTTTTGTGCAATTAAACACCATATATGTACGTGAGCTCGAACCTCGAAGGAGGAAAAATCGGTCGAAATTTGTATTGCAATAAAATTTGCAATTTGGTTTTTTTTTGTTTTTTTTTTTTTAATATAAGCTTTTTATACCCTGTACCCAAAGGGTACTGAACTGCCGCAACATGAATTATAGTAAAGTTAAAAATCACCTAATAAAGAATAACAAAAAAATCTAAAAACGAACAAAAAATCATTAAAATAATAATATTTTTCGTGCACCAATAAAGCCCCAATGCAAAAAGTGGGTTGAAAAAGCATATACACACTATTTTATACAAGTTTTTTTATATATGTACATATATGTATGTACATACATACATAAAATACATACATATGTACATATGCATAAATATGCATATAGATGCTAGAGATGGGCATGTGCCGGCTTTTTTCGAGCCGTCACAGCGCTATCATGTAATTGGGTGTAAAAATATCCGAATCCGTATGCACGATGAATGGTTACACACATTTTTTTAAATCGAATAATTAGGAGAATGTCCATATTTAATTTATAACTGTATACATGTGTATATAATAGTCCAATTTTAAGGATCGATATATGTACATAATATTACTTTTTCGTAAATAAATATTAAATATATATTAATTTGTTTGTGGCTATGCGCTCTAAATCCCTTGTTTTTTTAACAATAAAATACTTATATGTACATAACACAATGTTTTAAAATAGACTTTGTGCAAAAAACTGGAATAATTATTAGAGTATTTTATAACATTAAAATATATTTTGGTCGAGTTGTTTTTGTTTCCATCATATTTTCACGTTCGTGTCTTTTCGTGCTTTATTGAGTCAACACGAACACGCACGAAGTTGGAATATCAAACACGGCCCTCGTGTCCCCAATAAAAAGCACTGACTTTGCCCATCTCTGTTTGTGTCTGTGAGTGTGTCACTGTGTGCTTATGTGATGATCCCAACTATTTAATATTAGCGTACTTTGTTATTTCTTGTTGCTGCAAATGGCAAGTAAAAAACATATTTCTATATTTCGAAAATCATTGAATGTCAATTTGTATATACAAGTATAGTTATGTTGATTACGAATACCAAATTTGAAATCGATCAAACAACATTAATAACACAAACTTTCCATTTGAAAACAAGAAAGGAATGCTAAAGTCGAGCAAGCTCAACTCTTAAATACCCTGTACCACCCCACAAAAAAGTAATTAAATTAATTATTTAATTGTACGTATGTGTGCATTGGGCCTGGTTATATGGCTATAACTTTCTTTCCGATCTATCATAATGAAACTTGGTATACGGATATATAATCACTAACCTAATGTGACTACCAAATTTTAGTTCAAAATTCTAAGAATTACGGGAGTTATAGAAAATCGTTAATAGGGGGGAGTGGGGGGGTGGATCAGAAAAAATGAACAAACTCGTCCTTTCTCAGGAGAATCTGTATACCAAGTTTGGTTATTCTAGCTCTTATACTTTCGGAGATCCTTGCGTTCATACAGACAGACAGACAGATGGACAGACGGACATGGCTATATCGACTCGGCTTGTCGTGCTGATCAAGAATATATATACTTTGTGGGGTCTACCAAGCCTCCTTCTGTGTGTTCCATGTGCACTCGCACAAAACTAATATACCCTTGTACCCTTTGGGTAGTATAAATAGTAATGAAATATTAAAACCCCAATAATTCAGTATCCAAGACCAATTTCAAAAAAAAAGTAAGCAGTTTTTTTGTATTTTTTTATAGATTGCAAAAACCAAATGTTCATCGGTGAAAAACTGAAGATTTTTGAAACAAACTTTGAAGCTCGTTTCCCCCCCTTTGGAGCCTGAATTTTCCCAAATCCTTATTCTTAGTGCGCACCTACACTATGATAGGATACTTAAGCCCAAATTTCAGCTTTCTAGCTTTTAACGTTTGGGCTGTGGGCTGGTGGACGTGGTTTCCTTTTGTGCCCCAAGAAAGCCCCAATAATTAAGTCTCCGAGAAAAAATGTAAAAAAACCGATTATCCAGTTTTGTTTGTATTCTTTAATTGGACCCAAATTTCAGCTTCGTAGCTTTTACCGTTTGGGCTGTGAGCTGTTGACGCGGTTTCCTTTTGTGCCCCAAGAAAGCCCCAATAGTTCAGTCTCCAAGAATTTTAAAAACCGAGTATGCAGTTTTATTTTCATTCTTTTGTCGATTTTAGAAACCACGATTAATCATACAAACTTTGGAGCCTATTTTCCCCCTTTTTGAGCTCGAATTTTCCAAAATCCCTTCTTAGTGGGCACCTACGCTATGAAAGGATACTTGAGTCCACATTTCAGCTTCCTGGCTTTTACTGTTTACTGTACTCTTCTTTTCGACTAATTTTACGCTGTCTGCTATCTAAAATGACAAGAGCAAGTGCATCTTGCATGCTCTTGTGTTCGTTCTTTTTGATTTGTTTTTAACTCTCAACTATCTAACCTAACGGCCAAAAAAAAGTAATAGCATTGAATTGCTGAACTTGCCGTAAAACATTCAGCGCATGTTAGTTATTAATGTTGTTGTTTTTAATGTAATGAGTTTGATGTTTATTGATATGTATGAATATATGATGTGTTGTGTGTGATACAATATAGCTGCAGCGAATGCGTCTGCTTCGATCTACATTCTTAGAGAGACTAACTTTGTTAGTGATGGACAGATGAGTCGATACATATGGTTTGATACATTTCAACACTTCCCCTCAAATCATATGTTCAAGAATTTCATTTAACATTTTGTTAGTAATTCAAAATTTTATATACTTAACGTATACCCAAACCCATCATGCATTCGATGTGCTTCTTTCTCGTTAGGTTTTTAGTTAAGGCGTCGGCTCGCATCTCTTCTGTGGGGATGTATTCGATGATGATTTCGTCTTTCTCCACTAGCTCTCGAATAAAATGGTGACGGATATCAATGTGCTTCGTTCGGCTGTGAAATACAGGATTTCTAGTAAGTTCGCCGGCACCCTGGTTGTCGTTGAAGATAACGATAGCGCCTTTCTTGCCCAAAACTTCTTCTATGAACAATTTCAGATGAATTGCTTCTTTTGCTGCGTCGGAAATCGCCATGTACTCAGCTTCGGTTGTGGATAATGAAACTGTGCGTTGTTTACGGGATTCCCAACTGACGGCTGCGTTAGCATACATGAAAGCGTAACCTGTGTACGATTTTCGGTCGTCGACATTTGAACCCCAATCGGCGTCGGTGTAGCCGAATAGGTCCTTGCCTGTTCTTTTGAAAATGAGTCCTTCTTCTGCGGTGCCTTTGAGATATCTGAGGACTCTTTTCGCTGCTTCCCAGTGCTTTCGGCCAAAGCATGAGTTATACTGACTTAATACGCTTACTGCGTGGGCTATGTCTGGACGAGTGCAAACTGCTAGATACATTAGCGAGCCTATAAGACTTTGATATGGGACGTTCTTCATATTCGCTTCTTCTGCCGGTGTACTTGGTGACATTGTTTTTGATAATTTTTCACCTGGTAACATTGGGGTGGATATGGCTTTCGCATCTTGCATGTGGAATCGATTGACGACTTCATTTGTGTACTTTCGTTGGTGAATCTTTATCTGGTTTGTTTCTGCGTTCTGCTCGAATTCGATGCCTAAACAGTATCTTAGGGGTCCCATATCTTTCATGTCGAAGGTTTTTGCAAGTTCCTTCTTAAGGTCGTCGATGAATTCGTCATATTCGGAATTTCCTTCAAAATGATCTGTAAATTTTACATCTCGGCTCTTGAAGATTTTTCTCTCATCTGGACTCCATAGTCTATACGCTTTAGACTGGTTTTCGTATCCAATAAAAATACATCGTTTTGATTTTGGCTCGAATTTTCCTTTTCCAGGTTTCTTTTCTAGCATGTAGGCGATTGTGCCAAATTTCCGCAAATAGTTAACGTTTGCCTTTTTGCCGGTCCATAGAGTGTAGGGTATTTCACCATTTAGACTTCGTGATGGACACCGGTTTCTGATGTGATTCGCCGTGATGATCGCTTCAGCCCAGAAACTTGCTGCAAGTCCACTTTGAAGTAACATGCAGCGCGCCATATCGATTAGAGTTCTGTTTTTCCGCTCGGCTACTCCATTTTGCTGTGGAGTATATTCAACAGTTAATTCATGCTTTATACCAGCTTCTTTCAGCAGCCGAGAAAATTCAGAGTTTACATACTCTTTACCATTATCAGTACGCAACGTTTTGATTTTCTTTCCTGTACTATTCTCGACCATGCTTTTGTATTGTGTGAACTTACTTAATACTTCGTTCTTTTGTTTGACAAAGTATACTTCACACCACTTTGATTTGTCGTCAATGAATGTGACAAAATACTTCGAGTGACCATTGGACTGGGTGCGCATTGGTCCACAGACGTCGGAATGTACTAGTTCAAGGAGTTCATTTGACTTTGATTCGGAGTTCGGAAAGCGATTTTGTGTTTGCTTCCCCTGAATGCAGACCTCACACTGCTGCAAATTCTGTTTGACATCGGCCTGGATGCCTACCACTTTTTCAGTTTTGATCATACCTTTCAAATCGGCCTCGTTGAGATGCCCGAGTATTTCGTGCCATTCTTGAAGATCCTTCTTTTGCTCAGTTGCTTGAGCGACGTTGCTGCGCGATGGCGGCTCATTTATGTAGTACAGATTTGATTTTCGCAATGCTGTGACTATTTTCTCGCCTGTTTTGGGATTTAGTACTACTGCTCCGTTACGACGAAAGATGACCTCGAAGCCTTTATCTGTAATCTTAGAAACAGACATTAAATTTGATCTTAAGTCTGGTACATATAACGTTTCCCCCAAACTTGCAGTTCTTTTTGAGGTCTCTAATAAAACTTCTCCGCACCCTGCTATTTTAGCAGACATGTTATTTGCGAGCTTCAGTTTTTGGTTTTCACTATTTCTGACAATATTTTGAAATTTGTCCTTTTGAGAACACATGTGCGATGTGGCTCCAGAGTCTAGACACCACATTCCTTTTTCACCACATATTTGAAAAGCAATAGCGGTATTACTTGCGTTTTCAGGTCTTTCACGCTTTTCTTTGTTTTTGTTATTGTTTTCGAATTGATTTTTCGGCCTCGATCGGCATTCTCTGGCTTTATGGCCTATTTTTCCACAATTGTAGCAAGCTAATTTAAACTTTTCAGTAGGTTTGCTACTTTTCACTTTAATATAACTTTTTCGTGCAAACAATGCGTCACTGGACTCGACATTGTTGCGTTTTCGCGCTTCGTATTCTTCGAGCATTTTCGTTTTTAACGATTCCGGATCGGGTAGTTTGTCTTGCGTTTCGATCGCGACTCTAAACTGTTCGTATTCGTCTGGCACACTATACAATAGTAATATTGTTACAAGATCATCCATGATTTCCATGTCCATTTCGCGAATTTTGTCTACCGTGTCAAAGAAATTTTGCAAATGGGTATGCATGTCCCCACCATTTTGCATTTTCAACAAAATAAGCGATTTCAGCAAATGAGCTTTGCGCGCGGGACCTTTTGATTGGTATACACTTTTTAATTTGTCCCATAATTCCTTGGATGTCTCACAGTTTTTCACTTGTCTCAATTCTGTCGTAGAGATTGACAAAATTAAGTCGGATTTTGCTTTAGAATCATTCAATTCCCATTCTGCAACTTTTTCAGCAGAACTATTAGTTGGCAGCACGTTCTGGCCACTTACATATTTCCAAACATCGTTTTTTATTAATAACGCTTGTATCTGTATTTTCCAGGTATCATAATTGTCCCTTCCGAGGGGATCAATTTTAATATTTGCATAACTCATATTGTCGCACTTTTTCAGCGATTAATACTGTACTTTTGTTTTTCTAACACACTTCTTCTTACTTTTTTTTTTTTTTGCGTTTGTTTACGTTTCGTGTTTTCGTTGATCGATTATTCGATAGTTTCACCGTGTACTTTTTCAACACTTTGATTTTTCACACGCTTTATGTGCTTAACACTGATTTGTGGATTTCAAATTTAAACGACCACTTTGTTGGCGTCAGTCACCAATACACACAAGATTTTTGCACATACACATGTACGTATGTACGTCTACCACATACACACATTTACATACAATTATGCGTCTATTGCATTGATTATTTCACAATGAATTCGGCATCACCAAAACTTTTATTTATTAGGTTTCACTAAGGTATATGAGTGCAGTGGAAGCTTGCTGGGCCCATAACCTGTTGTTGTTTTTAATGTAATGAGTTTGATGTTTATTGATATGTATGAATATATGATGTGTTGTGTGTGATACAATATAGCTGCAGCGAATGCGTCTGCTTCGATCTACATTCTTAGAGAGACTAACTTTGTTAGTGATGGACAGATGAGTCGATACATATGGTTTGATACATTTCAACAATTAAGTTGATGTACTACAATAGCCTCGCAAGAAGGGGATGGTTATGTGATGTAGAGGTTTAAGATGTGCTATCTGGAGAGAGTTCTCCGCGCACCGCAGTGTATTATAAAATAAGCTCCTACAAATTTTAATATTTCTACCAAATTTAAATGATACGATATTTCAAGTTATATATTATAGTTATAGTTATATTATATTATATTATATTATATTATATTATATTATATTATATTAACTTATTATAATTGAATATTATATTAGATTATAATTATATATATTATTAAAATTCATATTACATATTATATTATATTATATTATACTTATATTATATTATATTATATTATATGACTATTTATCTATTATATTATTATATCTATTATATTATCATTCATATTCATATTAGCTTCCTTATCTTTTATAATATATTCTTACTCTTCTCTTACTATTATCTTCTAGTTCATTATTATCTTCTATTCTCATTCTCTTCTATTGCATCTTCTCTTCTCTTCTCTTCTCTTCTCTTCTCTTCTTTCTCTCTCTTCTCTCTCATTCTCTTCTCTTCTCTTCTCTTCTAGTCTTTCTCTTCTCTTTCTTTCTCTTCTCTTCTCTTCTCTTCTCTTCTCTTCTCTTCTCTTCTCTTCTCTCTTCCTTCTCTTCTCTTCTCTTCTTTCTCCTTCTCTTCTCTTCTCTTCTCTTCTCTTCTCTTCTCTTCTCTGCTCTCTCTTCTCGTCTGTCTCTTCTCTTCTCTTCTCTTCTCTTCTCTTTCTTCTCTTCTTTTCTTCTTCTCTTCTCTTCTCTCTCTTCTCTTCTCTTCTCTTCTCTTTCTTCTTTCTATCTCTATCTTCTCTTCTCTTCTCTTCTTCTTCTCTTTCTCTTCTCTCTCTTCTCTTTCTTCTATTTTCTCTTCTCTTCTATTCTCTTTCTGTCCTTTTAAAAGGTATGTCAACCTATCCCAGCTTGTTGGTTTTACTCGGTCATAGCCAAGGCCGTCTGTCTGTATTAACGCAAGGATCTCAGAAAGTATAAGAGCTAGAATAACCAAACTTGGTATCTAGATTCTCCTGAGCCCGAGAAAGGACGAGTTGGTTCATTTTCTCTGATCCACCCCCCCTCTACGAACTCAGTGGGCTCGTTGTTAAGTCGTACTTTTTTTATATATTACTAAGCATTTTGATATTTTAGGGTTAACCTCCAATCCGTTAATACTAGCCCATCATTGCAGACACGAGTACATGGAAGACCATTGGCATAAATTGATAACAATGGTGATCCTAAGACAGACCCCTGAGGGACTCCACGCTTTATAAATAAACAAGAGAGAACGCTACAGTCGAGCAAGCCCGACAGTAAAATAGCCTCTCTCCACAAAAAAGAAAAAAATTTTTAAATTAAATTACTAAAAAAAATTGAATTAATTAATTAAATTAAATTATAAGGCATGTTTCTGTTCAATTTGAAAAGCATACATTTACATCACATGCCTATGAGTGTATGTATGCAGCATAAAGTTGAACCAAAGCAGCAACAACAACAACAGCTGCGGGCAGCACTGCCGGCAGAGCTGCAGGCAGCGCATGAGCAGCGATTTATTTATGGCTATAACTTCTTCGTAATTGACCTATCATGATGGCACTTGGTATACGGACAAATAACTATAAACTGGATAAACTTCAAAATTCCAAGAATTACCGGAGTTAGGAAAAACACGAATTGCAGAGGAGTGGGGGAATGTATCAGAAAAAAAAAAACACAAACTCGTTCTGCCTAGGGCTTAGGGGAACCTGAATGCCAAGTTTGGTTATCCTAGCTATTGTACTTGCTCGTTGCGCTCATACAGACAGGCGGACGGACGGACAGACGGACATGGCTATATCAACTTGTCTTGTCATCCTGATCAATAATATATATACTTTGTGGGGTCTGCTACGCCTCCTTCTGTGTGTTACATATATTCGCACAAAACTAGTATAGCCTTTCACACTTTGGGTACAGGCTATAAAAAGACGAAAAATTATGCGCAGTATGGTGTGATTTACGGTGTCAAAAGCTTTTGAATAGTCAAGGAGGGTAAGAAAGTTACCATACTGTTGTCCATTTCCTTTCGAATATCGTCAGTGATTTTAATTAATGATGTAACACAACTTTTATTATTTCTGAAGCCCGATTGTTTGTCGTTCAAGAGTGAGTTTTCTACCATGTAGTTATACTCTGTACATGAAATGTACAGAAGTATATTAGGTTTGCGGGAGCTGAAAAATGTAACAGGCAGAAGGAGGCGTGGCAGACCCCACAAAGTATATATATTCTTGATCAGCATGACGAGACGAGTCGATCTAGCCCTGTCTGTCTGTCTGTCCGTCTGTCCGTCCGTATGAACACCTGGATCTCAGAGACTATAAGAGATAGAGACACCAAATTTTGCACGAAGATGCGTTATGTGTGTATTCTATACGAGTTTGTTTTATTTTTTTGATTTTCCCCCCACTTCCCCCCTATGGGGGTTTTCCCGATTTTCTATTCGTATAATCGCCTATATCTCGGAGACTATAAGACCTAGGAACACCAAATTTTAGTCCCGGATGCCTTGTGTAAATACGCAGAAAATGTGTATTTTGAAATTTCCCTCCCTTCCCCTTCTCTCCCGCAAATCGCGATTTTCTCTAACTCCCGTAATTCTTGGAATTTCGAACTAAAATTTTGTAAATACCCCCAGTTGGTTATTATGTGTCCGTATGCCAGTTTCACTATGATAGACCAATTTAACAAGAAGTTATATCCATAAATATATTTGCTGCTGCAGCGCTGCTCAAACAGTAGCCTATTCTCAATGTTCCTGAAGTTGTTCCCTATAACTAAATGAATGGTCAGTATGGTCCAAGAAAATATCATAAGTTATGAAAATCAAATCATGTTTGGAAAAAGCTGGTACAGAGAGTTGGTCAAATAGGAGCATTTTCTCGGTGTAATTTACAAAAAATATGCCAAGAAGGGTGTCAGATGTGTTAGACAAATGTGTAGGTACTGTAGAGTTCACTAGCTTCATGCCAAGAGACACCATATCGTCCCTTAAATGTCGTTCAACTAGCATATTGCTATTGAAATCACCAGGACAATATTGTTATGTTTCAGGGACACCGAGGAGAGAATGCTCAAAAAATCAGTGTAGTCAGTGTTTCTGTTTGGTTTATAAACACATCCAACTAGTATGCTTCCCTCATTTCTACTAATTGATAATTGTAAAAACAAATACTAAATATTACTATTTACTGGCTATTTGTGAATCACATTAGCTTTGATATTATTTCTGGCTACACCCCCTGCATGCCCCTCACGATCTGAACGATAAACTCTATACCCATCACAACATACATTATTATCACTAAGACAAGACACAAACCACGTTTCGGACACACAAACTACATCTACATTAGAATTAACAAACAAATACCTAAACTCATCCATTTTTTTTTACTAAACTCTGTGGGTTAAGGTGACATATACAGGGTGCGCCATCTTTTATGTCGGTATGTACACATTGAATATCTTTAAAAATAAACAAGCGATTTTCAAGTATGAGGTATTTTTATTTAATTTGGTTCTGTACAATTTCTTCAGACTAATTTTTGAAAACAACATCAATCAAGTGGCCGCCTTTATTGTGCCCTTTTTGCTGCGTTTTCCATCACTTTTTCTAGCATCTCAGGTGGTATAGCGAAGATTTCTGCACGAATATTTGCCTTGAGCTCGTCAATGGTTTGAGGCTTGCTGGCGTAAACTTTGCTGTTCAAATATCCCCACAAAAAGAAGTCCGGAGGCGTCAAATCTGGAGATCTGGGTGGCTAATCAATATCGCCTTTTTTTGATACCAGACGTCCAGGGAATTTTCGTTGTAAAAACTGAATTGTTTTATTTGCAGTATGGCATGGCGCACCGTCTTGTTGAAACCAGTAACCGTTCAGACCTTTTTCACGCATTTGCGGGCAGACATAATGAGCCAACATCCACCGATATCGATTTCCATCAACTGTTTCGCCTTCTTTGAAGAAAAATGGCCCAATGATGGTTTTAGCGCAGACACCGGCTCAAACAGTCACTTTTTGATCATGCAATGGTGTTTCATGAATCTCGTGTGGATTTTCCGTTCCCCAAATGCGGTAATTTTGCTTGTTAACGCCGCCAGAGAGTGTGAAATGGGCCTCGTCAGTCATCAAAATTTGCTTCCAAAAATCAGGTTCAGTGTCAACCATTCGAGCAACTGTTTGGCCGTATTCCAAGCGACGTGCACAGTCTTCCGGCAAAATTCTTTGAGCTAATTGCACTTTATACGGAAACAAATGCAAATCGTCCTTTAAAATGCGCCGCAAAGTGGTTCCACTCACGTTAAAATGCTGAACACGGTGGCGATACGACACATTTGGGTCTTGGGAAACACTCTCTCTTACCATTTCAATCAGTTCATTGGAACGTCTTGGTCGTTGATGAACAACATGTGGACGAATTTACATACCGACATAAAAGATGGCGCACCCTGTATGTATACCATTCTTTTGCTTACTTAGAACCTTTAACATAGTTTGGCTGTTCGCTGTGGAGTCGGATCTTATGTTATTTAACATTGAAACTAAAAACAAACTTTGCTTAGAGCAGTCACACTGCACACTTTACATACATTAACACTTACGCTTATATTGATTGATTACGATTAATTACTTAAACCTAATACAAATATGCTTAGCACAAGCTAGCGATGGGTTAGCAGAGTTACTGCTACTAGTAGAAGACGGTGGTTTCATTATGATAGGGTGATTAGAAAGAAAGTTATAGCCATATAACCAGGCCCAATGCACACATACATACATATGTATGTATACACAAACACTCATAGACACGATTCTGATGTAAATGTATGTATGCATGTATGGAATATTTTGTATTTAATTTAATTAATTAAATACATTTTTTAATATTTTTTTTTTTTTTTTTTTGGTGGGGTGGTACAGGGTATGTAAGAGTTGAGCCAGCTCGACTTTAGCATTCCTTTCTTGCTATAGTTTGTTTTGGCAAATTTAAACCCGACACAGCTTTAACGTTGCTTACATTAAATATTTTTGAATTTTTTCCCTTGATGCGGACGCTTACAATCTTCGAATCGTCCTGCTCATAAACCTCATTATTTGTCCATTGTATTTTGAAATGTTTGGTCGGTCCCTCCAACTCTAATTCATTGGCAAACTGGTGATGAATTAAAGTAACTGTAGAAGCTTCGCCTAACAGTGCGTCTATGTCAACTGCCTTATTTGGCCCCGTGAGAGTTACGGGACTTATTTTAAGTAAAACCTGACTTGACAACCTGACATCATTGATATTAAAATTTTCTTTTTTAGGGAAAGATTGCTCAATTAAATTCTCATGTGAGTCGAGACTTTGATTTGCCAAGTGTTGTCGTTTGTCTTTATGCAAAAGGGTGTTATGAGTGTAGGTAAAATTATTAATTCCACAAGTTCTTTTGCGTTTACAATCTCTCATTGAATAATGTAGTAGTGAAAGTGTGACAGTGACAATAAGTTGTGAATTAAATTGGTAACGAGATCATTTAATTATATGAGTGATTATCTTTTCCAAGTCTTCTTTTACAGCTGGAAAATTTCGACCTTGTTCTATCAATTGTCGTATAATATGATTCGATCACCAAATCTTTCTTTTAGAATATCAATTATATACAGGGATGCGACAGAAAACACTTGTGGTTTCGGCTATAGTTGTTTTTGAAAACTCCCAAAAAATACGTCAGTGCTACAGCACTTCGAATGATTTGACTTTTTCGAACTTCCCCTCCAAGCCAGCTATCAGCAACAGCTGACTTATTTTGGGAAAATCCTCTAACGCACTTAGCTGTCAGCAACAGCCGACTGTCGATGAGTACATTTGACTGACCAATTGTGTTTAAAATCTGTAACGTACTATGTTAAATGCCCGCGAGCATTTGCGGAAACCTCAATTAAATGTTAAAAATTACAACGCAAATTTTTTTATAATGTCGTTTGGATTTTTGCGCAACTACGGGGTGTACTTCCATAAATTGGAAGAAAATTGCGTAATGTTGTGGCGATCTATGATTTGCAAAAACTAGCATTTGAAATTTAATTCAGAAATTACAAAAATGTACATACATTTTGATTCCCTGGTTCGTATTGTATATTCAAATGACAGCTTATGACCATTAACATTTTCCCTAACAAACAGACTTGCCCAATCGCCGACACACAATTTTCGCCAAGTTTGTTTAATTAATACACAGTCATGTGGTATGGATGCGAACAAACAAGGTAAAGCACTGATTGCTGGGGATAGCCAGTTTCGCGATCCTTGACACTGGTCAAACCAAGCTGTCACACGGCCTCCACGCGGCGCCACTGGATAGCTACTCAACACCCGTTGAGAGCGAGCTAACTGTGTGAGCAGCGACATCAAAACCGAGACCAGTAAGGTTTTGATTATGGTATACTGGAACGCGACACGAAATTGACGAACATGAGCTGACCTCTGCAGTATTCTGTTACCTCAGTACACAGGAGTGAAATCCTGTGGAAATGGCTTTCAGGCTAATGCTGCAGGTGCCTCAGTCCCACTAAAACCTAGCAAGCCTTCAAGTACCGCGGACCCGCGATAGCGGCTTGAAGTTGACCCCAAACTGAAAAGATGAATAAAAAAAACTACAACAACGACGTAATAGACGAGAATAGGGGAGTTTTGGAAATGGAAGACGAGGCTAGCGTTTTCCAGAAGAAGAGCAGAGTCCCACGCTCACCAATCGGCACGACACCCCGAACAGCTGAAATCCAGAGCATGTGCTCATCCACTGCAACGGAAGGCAGCCCAAAAGAAAAAGGACCAACTGTACCACCATCGGTCCCAGCACAAGAAGTTCGAACTCCAGTCTCAAGCCAGGTAGCAATACACACTGAGAGCTCCCCACGACAGGAGCTAATATACAAGATGCGAGCATTAGAAGAAGACGCGCTGGCAAAATGCAAAGCAGTATTAAGGAAAATGAAGCACGCCATAATAAAACAGAGAACCGTGATCATGGAAATAAAAGACGGCACATCAGAATTAAGTGAGCTTTTCGACGTAATCGGAAGCTATAGGAGGAGCTGGATTACCGCGGAAAAGGAAATTTATAGGACACCTGCAATCTCACAGATCGGGGAAAAATTCACACAGCAGCGTCGGCCATACATAAGAGAGTAGCTGTCAGCCCCGCGGCACAAAACTCTAGTAAGAAGGTGAGAGACAAAGAGCCCAGGACCAGATCGAAGAGAGCTGTGCATTAGGTGTGGAGAGAAGGGACACCAAATGAAAAGCAGCACAAAACCACCAAAATGTTGTTTGTGTGCACATGAAAAAAAGAAGGAACTCAACCACCACCCTGGGGCGAATAACTGCGCTGCCAGCAAGAAAAGGAAAGACAATATATGAAAATTCTCCAGGGAAATCTACACAGGAGCAGAACAGCAGATGCTCTTCTTTCCCAGATAGTTGCAGAACAGCAAGCCGATCTGGTGATCATCAGATTGAGGACAACACAGGAATAGCTGCTATATGGAAACCAGGCGCAATTTCCGTCAGTCATTCAAACTATGGGGTTGGCAACGGCTTTGTTTATGCGAGAGTCAAGGACTGCACTATATTTAGCTGTTATTTAACACCAAGCGATGACATCCAAACCTTCCAGGACAAACTTGATGGCATAGGGTACACAGCCCGACAAATACAAGGAGATCTTATAGTGGCTGGGGATTTCAACTCGAGAGCTGTAGAGTGGGGCATGCCAACCACAAACGCTAGAGGTCGTAGGGTCCTAGACATGGTCTCAAGATTAGGACATATAGTTGCAAACATCGGGTCAGCTAGGACATTCAGAAGAATGGGGAGCGAAGGTACCACCCCAGATATAACCCTAGTAACGGAGAACTTGGCGCATAGGATTGCAGACTGGAAGGTCTTAGACACATATAACGGGAGCGACCATGAATACATAATTTTCGGACTGAAAGAGAACAGGACGAACGGATCTGTAGAGAACACATCACGACACCAACGGAGCTGGAACGTGAAACATATGAACAAGACCCTCTTAATCAACGCAATTGACAGGAGGAGGACTGACACACAGGACATGGGGAGCACCGAGGCCATCGTCAACAACACCATGTCACTCATAAAGAGGGCCTGCGATGCCAAAAACGGGCAATGCACACAGGCGTGGTCAAGAAGTTTACTGGTGGACCGATAAAAAAAAACTGTTGAGGGAAACATGCATCAGAAACAGACGTCTCCTTACCCGAGCAAGACGAAGAGGAGTTTTCATAACACAAGAGGAGTAATATAGACTATCCAAGAAGAGGCTTAACGTCGCGATAAGGGACAGCAAACGAGAGAAGTGGAAAGAACTTTGCAACGACGTAAATACGGACCCATGGGGACTCGGATACAAGATAGTCATGAAAAAGCTACGGAACAAAAGAACACTGCCTGACCTGGAAGAAAGAACAATAGACAACATAGTCGAAGCCCTTTTCCCCGCACATCAAACAAGAGCACTGGACACAAGGCAGCAGACGGCAGAAGAAGACGTTGAACCACTTAGTGTGGAGGAACTAACAAAAGCCGCAAGGAGCCTAAAAAATCAGAAAGCACCAGGACCGGACAACATACCGGCAGAAGTGCTTAAAGCTATAGCTGAAAGCCGACCTCATGTCTTACTAGATATGTATAACCCGTGCATCCAGAATGGAATATTTCCCGACCCTTGGAAGGTGCAACGACTGGTGTTAATAAGCAAGGACAAAGGAGACCCCGCAACCCCGTCGGCTTATCGACCACTGTGTATGCTTAACACAGCTGGAAAACTGCTAGAGAAGCTAATAAAGCCCCGACTAGCAGCTGCAGTCGAAAGTGCCGGTGGTCTCTCTCCGAGACAATACGGCTTTAGACCACGCAGGTCTACAATCGACGCAATTCAGGAGGTGGTCAACGCGTCAGTAAAAGCCCGACAAGGATCCCACTTCTCGCGACGAACTGTACTGTTGGCAACGTTGGATGTAAAAAACGCATTTAACAGTGTCAAATGGACCAACATGATGGATGCACTTATCCAGAGATTCAGGATTCCCGGATACTAAAGAAGAATAATAAGCAGTTACCTCTATAACCGAAAACTGACTTACCAGAGCAGGTTACTGTTGGTTACTGGACGGCACATACCGACACAAATTGAGATGAGAATTAACGAAGACACCAAAAGAACGCAAGCAGCATTGAAATACCTAGGCGTCAGATTGGACCCGAAACTGACATTTGGAGCACAGCTACAGCACGCGCAAACCAGGGCAGCAGAGATGATGAAATCTCTAAGCCGCCTTATGGCAAACATTGGTGGACCTCTACAATCGAGGCGGAAACTGCTGATGAAAGTCAACAATGCCGTTTTACTATACGGCTGCGAGGTATGGGCAGATAGCCTGAAAGTAAAACGCAGACTGAAACCTCTGCAAGCTATCCAACGCACCACCGCGCTAAGGATAATTAGTGCATATCGAACGGTATCAGGAGCAGCAGCCCGTGTCATAGCAGGGGTGATACCGATCGACCTATTGGCTAAACAACGGAAGGACATCTATACACTACGGAAAACAGGAGGAGCAACAAAACAAGCGATTAACCAAAGCAAGATGGAGACACTGGATTGATGGCAACTGATATGGGATAACGAGGACACCGGGCGATGGACGGCCAGACTGCTACCAGACATCAGAACCTGGGTACAGAAAAAACATGGAGAAGTCGATTATTACATAACACAAATTATGACGGGACACGGTTACTTTAGCGCCTTTCTACACAGGATGGGAAAAAGCACAGAAGCTAGCTGTGTATACGAGGACGCCGACATGGATAACGTTGAGCACACAATTTTCCATTGTGAACAATTTTCTGGGCAACGAAGCCGCCTAACGCAAGAAATTGGAAACATCACATCGGAGAACATAATTGGAAAAATGATGAACACAGAAGAGAACTGAAGACTAGTCGCTGCCTTTGAAGGTGACCTTCTTCGACTAAAGAAGAGAGACTCGGATGAAAGGTCACAATAGGGTACTCTGGACGCAGAGAAAAGACGAGAGCGCATAGCGCATAAGGGACCCCACTTCGAAGCAATGCGAAAGCACTACCGAAGTGGAGATAGGTCCAATAGGAGGGGGGGGGGGGTTAGTGGGTGGGAGTCTCACATACCTCCCTGTGATGGCAGATCGAGATGCATAAAGCATTTCCCCTCCTCCATCCGAAAAAAAAAAATGTGGTACTTATTTGTAACAAGAATTGCATGAAATCTATATTTTATCTTTGACTTTCGTTTGACTAACAAAATAAGACTCAGCTGAATGTGATGTTCAAAAAATGTAATGTTCATTTGGGCCAAAGGGGCATCTCTGTTGTGCGTTTTGGATTCTGTGTGAAAATGCTGGTGTTTTAAGTATACATTTAGTAATTTGCTAATTTAATAATATTTACATAGGATATACAAAATATTTTTGATGCAGATGGTCGAAAGACCATGTTATTACCTCGAGCCAGTCAGTTAAGGCATCAAGGGACCATGTTATTACCTGTTTTAGATGTATAGTTTTACAATTGTAAGTTGTAATACCCGACTCTAAAGGCCCATACCATACCATCAAAGTTCGAGCACCGTGTTTTTCCGTGTTTTTACTTATTTAACACAACTAAATCCATATATTTCTACTTATATGTATATACTTATAAAACGGTACAAAATGAAATACATAATTGCATCTGTGCGCCGGTGGCAACTTCTTCAGATAGACTCTCAACGATCACTTCTCGTCATACACTCATTAGATAGGGCCATGTCAATTTAATTTCACATTTTTTTCTTATCATATCGATATCGGCAAGGGGTGCATAAATAAATTCAAACCCTGTATCCAAAGGGTGAACGGGTATACTATTTTTGTGCGAGTGTTTGTAACACAGAAAGAGGCATGGCAGACCCCTTAAAGTATATCTTGATCAGGGTGACCAACCGATTTGATATAGCCATGTCCGCCTGTCTGTATGTCCGTCCGCCTGTATGAACGCAAGGATCTCAGAAAGTATAAGAGCTAGAATTACCAAACTTGGTATCCAGAATTCCCCTAATTCTGAGAAAGGACGAGTTGCGATTTTCCATAACTCCCGTTATTCTTCGAATTTTAAAATTCAAATTTGGGTTTTACAACTTGTTAGTGATTAGGTCAATTTCGAAGAGGGTTAACCATAAATCTCTGTCCAAGCTCTGCCCACAACTGTACATAAACATTAGTTAATTATTTTAATTTAATTTTTAAAATTACTTTTGTAACCATTTTTTTCTGTTTTGTTGGAGTGAGTACAGGGTATTTAAGCGTTGAGGCCGCTGTAGACACTATTCTGATATACACTGCCGTTAACCAGAATAGGTTCCAAGAAAGCTGCTAAAATTTCGTCAAATATTTCAGCTTGTACTGCTCATACATTTTTTTATACCCTGTACCCAAAGGGTAAAAGGATATACTAGTTTTATTCGAATGTATGTAACACATAAAAGGAGGCGTGTCAGACCCCGCAAATGATACATATTATGGGTCAGTAAGACGAGTCGATATAGCCATGTCCGTCTGTCCATATGAACGCAAAAGTATATGAGCTCATTAAGTATATGAGCTAAAATAATCAAACTTGGTATCTAGATTCTCCTAATACCGAGAAAGTATGAGTTTTTTTCTGCTAAGTTTGAGTTGTTTTCGAACCACTCCCGCGCAGTTCGTATTTTTTCCATAACTCATGAAATTTTTGGAAATTCGAACTAAAATTTTGTAACTACATCCGGTTAGTGATTATGTGTCTGATTGCGGTGTCAGTAACTGGATTTTTCATACCATACTTTAGGAATTTTGCTTTCGTTTTACATTCGCTAAAAACGCTGCATATTTTTGGCTCATCAGAATAGGTTCACAACTTCAGTTTTACATTGTGATCGACAGCGTGAAGTAAATGGTGCCAACTTTTTTTCTATTAAAACTAGAAGTATTTACCGCCGGTTTTTTTATAGAATGGGTCGTGGAAAACAATTAAATGACTTTGAAAAGGGTCAATTAATCAAATAATTCCGGCCTAAATCAGCCCGAATTCGCACTGAAAATCTGAAGAAGTCAAAATGTTATTGGTAAATTTGTGCGCAATGAAGAATCTCACGGCAAATATATGAAAGAAGGGTCTCCGCATGCGACAACTCGAGCTGAAAGGAGATTAATTCTTAGAACCGCGTCTAATTCCTAAGGTTCTGCGGCCAAAATCAGGGAAGAATGCGGGGTTAGCGCAAGTTTAGCAACGGTAAAATGCATTATTCCGAGTGCCAAGCATTTGAAGAGGCTAAAAATAAAAAGAAAACCACCTCTCAATGACACACGTAAGTTGCCGCCTACGATTTGCCAGAAAACACATGACCTGGGACAAGCAATGGAAGAATGTAGTTTTTTCCGATGATAAAAGTTCAGCCTGGATGGACCGGATGGCTACGGATGACGGATTTCTATGAGTCGAAAACACAGTTGTGTAGGCGACGAAATGGTGTGGAGTGCGCTCCCATTCATACCGCAAGAGTTGTAAAACAGTGGATCAAGGACCAAAATGTTGAGTTGCTCGAGTGGCCGCCATATTCACCTGATCTGAACATTATCGCAATCGTTTGGGGATGGTTGTCTCGTAAAGTATACGAGGGAGGGAGACAATTCAATGGTACTGAGAGCCTAATTGATTCCATAAAGAAATCCTAGGTACTAAATCGATTGCAGTCCTGGAAAATTATTATAAGTCCTTAAAAATCGAATCTTTGAAATTATTGCAAACAAAGGTGGAAGTACTAAATACTAATGTACTCGTAATTTGTGTTGCGACGCGAATGAGTATACGACATCTCATCAACGCGACGCAAACAGACATTCAATTATATAGCTTGGCAACACATAACATACATATAAGTACACATAAACGTATACACCCATATTGTTTTAGCATAAATAATATTGGCACCATAGTCTACACGCGCACACGAATTATAGGTGCATTGACATTGGCCAGCCAACATAAGCAAGAATATTAAGCATAAGACACATATTATTCTTTTACACAGCACTTATCCAGCATACGACCAACAATCAGATATAGGTCATAGTTCCGTCACGGAACTTCCGTGCACTACACATATAAAGATATAGGTCAATCTAAGCTGACATCAGCATACTTAAGCTCACGATCAATGTTTGCACATCATTATTGTGAAACCCCCATCAGATTAGTTTACGTAGCTGTGCGGGGTCAACCTACATTCGATTAAGAAGTATTGGGCAATGGTATAGAAACGGTAAATGTAAATACTTTGGGTCAATACGGGAACCGCTGATCTTTTATCACGCCGACTACCACGTTGAACTACATGCTCCCAAGGATTGCCATCCTGCAAACGTCTTGCGTCGTTTCACTCAAGCGCAACCAAGACAACGGTGCTACTCGCACCTACTGGACGACGAGGGTCCACTGAAGAAGCAGGGCCACAAGTGCCTTTAATTAAACGGACCAAGAGTGTCCACCCAAACATCAAACTGGATCACTGGGGACGTGGGACGTGGGGACGCTGGGACGTGGGGGGGGGGACGTGGGGACGCTGGGTTTCAGGAGAATGAGCAGGCATCCGATACTCTGTGTCGAGCCAATCGTAGGTTAGATATTAATTACCAGGAGAACGAACAGACACAGAACACCGTCTTTAGATGACGAAGACGTACAAACGCACACCAGGACGCCGATAGGAGGGCATTCATAAGAGCCGATGTTTAACGCCGCATAATAGAAAGAAAGCGTGATAGGGTAAATGGTAAATTGGGACATCCAAGTTAGGGACAATCCTATTAGAATGATTAAAGAACAAGTGCGTGACTTTAGTACGAACATTTTAATTCTGTTTTCATGTTATGTGCGTAAACTTCTCGGCTCAACTTCAGCGCTCTCTGCAGCTCATTATGCCTTGGCTTCAGGCGATGCTCAAGAGCACCCTGCTGGTCAACCATATTCCGACGGGCTGGAGAGAAGTTAAAGTGGTGCTTATCCCAAAAGCTGGGAGTGCATCACTTAACATGTGATGGACTTTAGAACTTACAGTAAGGGTAAGTCTACTGACACTGGCCTTCACTCACTGGTCTTGAAGATAGAAAATTTACTTTCTGCCGAAGAGTACTCACTGGTAGCCTTTGTAGATTTAGAGGGTGCGTTCAATAACATACTGCCCTCCGCTATTACCCGTTGACTGACAGAACTTGGAGTGGAAGAACCTCTCGTCGACTTCATTAGCCAACTGCTCAACAGCAGGCCTGTAAATCCCGACTGAGCGGTGAGACCACATGCAACTTCGCCAACAAGGGTACACCACAGGGCGGGGTGCTCTCCCGCCTTATGTGGCTACTAACGGTTAACAACCTGCTATTTACCCTGAAGTCGGAAGATCATATGGATATTGCAAACGCGGACGACGTGACCTTACTTTGCAGCGGTAAGTTTCCGCACTCTCAATGCGGGTTAGGAGTGAACCCCACTAAGACGGAATTGGTACTGTTCTCAAGGAGGTACAAAATTCTAGAACTCCAAACACCCAAACTCATGAGGGTCAATCTCAAATTCACTAGTAAGGCTAAATACCTGGGGGTTATACTGGATAGGAAGCTTTACTGGCAGGACAATATCAGTGAATGAGTAAAGAAAGAAGAAGAATTCAAATCCGACGTCATCAACGTATTCACTGATGGCTCTTAATTAGACGGAAGAGTCGGGGCGGCGGCGTGTACGTACCGGAGTAGGGGCTTCAGCTGGCCTTCCCCCTGCCTGACCACTGCAGCGTCTATCAGGCAGAAGTCATTGCAGGCAGCGCATCACCTATCACCGCTCACAGTCGATGGTAGGACACTGTATTTCTACGCAGATAGCCAATCAGCGCTTAAGGCACTTGACTCAAACATGGATAATTCCAGAACCATCACGGATTGCGGAAATCTCTCAACGAGATTGCCCAGCACGTGAGTGTAAATCTCATATGGGTACCGGGATATCGGAACATCAAGGGCAACTGCATCGCAAATGAGCTATCGAGGAAGGGAACGACCGTACTCATCGATCCTGAAAAGGATGGTATTGGTATGCCGTTAGCCTCCTTCCGACTGATGATGAGAAACCGCACGCCTTTAAGGGCTCGGTTAACGTGGCCGTCGAGCTTATCAAATTATGGGCTTATGTTTTGGCTTAAAGATGCAGGTGGACTTCGACAATGATTTATCCAGCCTTCTTTGATCATTTCGTTACTACATATGTAACAAAAACTGACTTAGCGCAGTTTATAGAATACCAAAAAAAATAAAATAATAATAATGGTTATTCATGCATGCGTGAAGTTAGAACTCTTTTTGTCGCTTTGGTATTCCATATCCTCCAATGCCTCAAACAGAAATTTTGAAGCCACTGTCAGAAGAAACTGGTAACATTTCTCATCATCGCGAAAATTTGAAGAAAATTCAAAATGTTTAAAATTTTTCATTTGACTCTAATACTATTAGTCACTTGAGCGTATTCGAAAATATTCTTTCTCACGATCAAGTGAGCCTCAGTTACGAGGACTAAGAATATGCTCTTAGGTCTGGTTTGAAAAACCCAAAATTTTTCGGGAGAGAACATTTGCAGCCATTAAAGTAGACGCTTACAATAAATACATTCTTTCAATGATAAGGGCCAACATGGATATTCAGTTTATTTTGGACCCTTATGCGTGCTGCAGTTATGTTATTAATTATATAAATAAAAGCCAAAGGGGAATTTCCTAACTGATGCGTGAAGCCGTGAACAAGATTCACAGCGGAGACTTAACCATCAGGCAAAAACTGTTGCATATTGGTCATAAATATATTTCAGGCGCTGAGATCTCTGCTCAGGAAGCCGTGTATTGTTGTCTAGGAATGCGATTGTCTGAGACTAGCAACGCAGGATTGTACATAAATACTTGCCTCAGGATTCCACTGACATTTTTGGAGTAGGTCTTCTCGACCTTTATATACACTGACCAGATAGTCTCGAAGGCCTGTGTTTAGCAGGTCTTGCAGCATTTTACTATTTTTCGAAAGGCCGCAGAGCAACTCGCCAAAATAATAACGACGATGTTGAAGAAAATGCGATCCTAGGCAGTGTTTTTTTTCCTCTCCGCGATGGCTTAGGGTTTGTTAGGAAAAGGACCCAGCCGTGTATAATTCGGAAGCTCAATGTCAATTTGGACAGACAGAACTACTTTAGGGAACTTATAATGCTTGTCTTACCATGGAGAGATGAACAGGCAGAATTAGTTAAAAGAAATTGCGGAGAAATTTATAACCAAAATACAGATTCCATTAGGACTTCCTTTTGTCAATACAATGTGTTCGAAGATTTCGTCTTCTAAATCTTAGAAGGCTTAGAAGGGCCATGGAAAATGAGTAAGTTAGTGAGGAAAATATAGAAAATCAGGGAGTTTTAGATAATGAGTATAGGGCCTTAGCTTTTCCTGAGATAAATTCTCAAATAAATGTTTTAAACATAAATGCAGATAATAATATAGATGAAACGGATGATACTATCCCAGTAATAAAGCACCCCCCAATTTTATCTATTGAAAATGTAGCAAGTATAAATAGATCACTTAATGTTTAGCCATGTTTTGCACAATGCAAAGCATAATAACATTTTCCACGAGTTTGTAGGTGGCGGAGTAGGTGTTGGCAAAAGTAGGCTTTTATCAGCAATTTTTCAGTCCCTCTCACATTTTTATAATCTTAGGCCTGGTTGAGACCCCACAACTCCAAAAATTTTACTGTGCACACCCACAGAAAAAGCAGCATTTAGAATTAGGGGCTCCACCCTTCATCCCATGTTTTCACTTCCAGTGAGCCAGCCCAGGTAGTCATTTAAAGATTTAGGTGCAAATTTCTTCGAGATTCATTGATCTCAAACTTCTTATAATTGAAATTTCAATGGTCGGTGCCAAAATGTCTGCAATTCTTCTGTTTCTTTGAAATTAAATTGCTTTTAACACGATTAAATTGTAATCGATTGCTAAAGAGCAGCATATTTCAGTTGCTCTTGTATTCATCAACGCCGCACACCTGAATGCTGAAAGTAAAGTTGTGCACAACTCTAATTTTGAAAACCACTGCAAAGTATTTGATGACGGTCAATGTAGATACAGCAGATGGCCTCGGTAATGGAGACACAGGCATTTTAATGGAAGTAAGTTTTAATGGAAGTAAATTTCAATGCATCCAATTCCCCACATATTCTTTGAGCCCTGACTCACTTAGGCTTTAGAAGTTGGTCCGTTGAGATACCGCGTGGGCTAGTCCCTTTCCCAAAAAAAAACCTCATTAGCTGCATGTCTGCGCAAGTATTACATCCATCCAGCTGCCTGGATGAGTCTAGGAGTCTAGCTCCTAGGAAGTCCAAGGCTGGGCAGTCGCAAAACAGGTGGGATATGCTTTCCTCCTCTTCCACGTCTCTGCAGCTTCTGCAGAAGTCGTTGTGATAGAGTCCTAGTCTGGCGGCATGGGTGCCGACCAGGAGGAGTCTGTATCACTGGTACACATTTGATTAGCAACAGAATCAAAGTGGTTCATTTCCGAGTATATACAGATTTCTCTGATGTCTGTGGCTGGACTTGGCACTATCAGAAGAGCTTCTTGAATAGCTGATTTGATTGATTTCCGCCTGGAATACACTACAGTGATCCGATAGCCTGAAGTCTTTCTTGATGGCAAGTTCTTCGCAAAAGACGCCCCCGCCTACGCGGAGTGGTGAGGTGCACTCGAAATTGTTAGTTCAGCCTGTCGCTGAACTTTGTTTAGTCTCTGAAGAGACGAGTTTTTTGTCAGTGACAAAGAGACTCCATATAAGATTATGGGTCTGTTAATTGCAGTATATAGTCAGTGGACCACATAAGGGGCCATGCCCCATTTCAGTCCAATGGATTTCCTACAGGTATAGAGTGCGATTGTGGCTTTTCTCACTCTGTCTTCAATGTTACTGGACCTTCCAGCATCCTATCCAGTATCAAACCTGCTGAAGGATAGTGGTACCCCATTTAGTAATGGGGAACGAAGAGGAGGATTTTTATATTTCCTAGTGAATAACACTAGCTCTGTTTTGCTGTGGTTCACACTTACGCCACTTGACGTCGCCCAAGTTGACAGTGTGCTTAATGCATCATGCGTTCGCACAAAGTTTGAGGAAATTTACCCGAGAAGGAGATGGTCTCGTCATCTGCGTAGGCTACAGCGCGGCATACCCCTGACCCTTCCAAGGATCGTAGGAGTGTGATGACCGCCACGTTCCATAGGAAAGGTAAGAGGACGCTGCCCTGAGGCATTCCGCTACTTACATATCTGCTGTCTTACCAGTTCTACGATGGAATTGTCCATTCCCAGGTGTGTAAGTGAGCTTGTGATGGCGCTAAGAGATACATTGTTGAAAGCACCTTCCATGTCCAAGAAGGCGGTAAGGGTGTATTGTTTAGTATTGTGGACTTTTTCGATGCCCGAAGTCACAGCATGGAGTGCCATTTCTGTGGATCTGCCTTTGCAGTAGCCGTGTTGAGAGCATCTTGCTTCTTAAATGGAGACCCAATAGCCTCTCGAACGTCTTTAATAGAAAGACGAATGACCTATCGGTGTGAAATCTTTGGCAGTAGCGTGCGAGGATTTACCTGCTGTGGGTATGAATACCACTCTTGATCTAAGCCAAGCTTTTGGGATATCCATTGTCGGGAAGATTTTGTAAAAAATATCTGCAAACCATCTGATGGCAGTATTTTCTGTGTGAATTAGCTGCACGGGAATAATGTTATCCGGCCCAGCTGATTTATAGGGCTTGAAGCTTTTTATCGCCCACCTGATATTATTCTCAGATAATAGATCGAGCAGCGTTTGAAATGGACCAGCTCTTGACGCTGTGCGTTGGCGTCGCATCCTATGAGCAGATCTATCTTATTCTGCCTGAATGCAGGGTCTGGTCTTGCCTGTGCCGTTCGCTGTGATTAGCTTATACTCCTTGTCCTCAATCCAGAAACCTTGCCTCTATAAACCCAAGGTTCCCGAATGAGGACTACGTCGATGTCATCTTTACTCAGACGATATAGTAGGGCAGCTGCTTCTGCTTTGCAGTGATGGAGATTAATCTGTAGAAACCTCAAGGGCATCTACATCCATCCAGTGGTGGACACTGTCCTGTCGGCCTCATCGTCGTCCAGGATGAAATCCTCATCCTCGTGGCCTAGTGTAGCGACCCCCTTCGCGAGCTCGCAGGTTTCAGAGGAGTATCCTTCTAGGATATCCTCAACCTTTCCAGCCCTACCAGATGACCCTCCTCACGTCCACGTCGCAAGGCGAAACCGGGAAGTGTTCTATGGACGCCCATCAACCATCGACCCAAATATCATAATATTATGATTTTATTCTTATAAAGTAATCTTAGGTATGAAATGTGCTGCCTTTTAGATCATCTTGTCAAATTCTTGTCAATCGTTGTTTAAAACATGTTCATATTGTCTAAAATCATTTTCATGTTAAAACATAGTACTCACATTTAATCCATGTCATTAGTATTAAGGTTATACATGTGGAATATGGCACACTAGTGCTGCTGGCCACTTCAAAAATAAAATATATATAAAAAAAAAGTCCGACGCGACCTCTGCTACAGGACTTCCTGGAACGACCGGTTCCGCGTCTGCTAATTCCGCACCTTGTGTGGTTGGCTTACCACTCGCTGTATCTCCTCGGCAGACTCATATAGCTACCGAGTGCTGCGATTGATTTCTTATAGGATTCGGCCGACTTCTTGTTACAACAAGCAATGGCCTTAACCCTGCCTTGATGCCATCTTGCATTGTCGCATAACGGTGGTGGTTCACTACTCGTTGCCAGGTCCGTCAAAAAACGACTCTGCAGCTCATTTTCGACTTTCTTTTCTTCTTGGTGGTAACATCGCCTAAGTGCCTGGCTTTGCAGAGTTACCAGACACATCCCCTTCGACTGCTAGCTCGGTAGGGGGTCTGATGCTCCCCAGATTCTAAGACAACCGATTGGTTTGTCGGATTGTCTCCACCTGCACTGGCGGCAATTAGATGGGAGCTGCTGGGAGTTCCCATCTTAGTGACAGTCAAATCTATGACCATCTGGTTTGAGGAATTTGAGGTCCCGTCCGGCTTATGGCGAGATCCGGTCTCATTGTTTTGTTTGTTTATTTTTGATTATTTTGATTTGAAATTGGTCAATGGCTTAACAGTAACTATTAATATTAATAGAAAATGTTTACTATTTATTGGGCTAAGCAAAAATAAAGAACGATCGATAGCATACTTGTTGAATAAATCACGAATAACGAGGTAAGGTAATTAGGTATTTAGTCAATCTGGTGTTAAAAATTAAATGCATTTATAATTACAAGGTTAATTTAAACAAGAGAGAACGCTACAGTCGAGCAAGCCCGACAGTAAAATAGCCTGTACTCTCCACAAAAAGGAAAAATTAAAAAAAAAAAAATTTTTTAAAAATTAAATTATTAAAAAAAATGAATGAATGAATTAATTAAAATAATTAATTAAATTAAATTAGAATACATGTTTATGTTCAGTTTAAACAGCATACATTTACATCACGCACCTATGCGTGTTTATATGCGTGTATGTATGCAGCACAAAGTTAAACCAAAGCAGCATCAACAACAACAGCTGCGGGCAGCGCTGCCGACAGAGCTGCAGGCAGCGCATGAGCAGCGATTTTACTTATGGCTATAACTTTCTTCAGAATTGACCTATCATGATTTGGCACACGGACACATTAGTACTAACTGGATGTACCTACCAAAATTGATTTCAAAATTCCGAGAATTACGGAAGTTATAAGAAAAAATACGAAATGCGGGGGAGTGGGGGGTGTATCAGAAAAAATAAACAAACTCGTTCTGCCTAGGCTTATAGGGACCTTGATACCAATTTTGGTTATCCTAGCTCTTGTACTTACTGAGATCCTTGCGCTCATACAGACAGACGGACAGACGGGCATGGCTATATCGACTCGTCTTCTCATCTTGATCAAGAATATATATACTTTGTGGGGTCTGCCACGCCTCCTTCTGTGTGTTACATACATGCGCACAAAACTAGTATAGCCTTTCACCCTTTGGGAACAGGCTATAAAAACATGCCATCAAAGAAAACTCCAACATCTTAAAAAACAAATTATATTCTTGAGGTTTTGGAAATATAATTAATCAAAACACTCAGTCAACGTAAAAAAACGTTTAAGAAAAATTATATTCAGAACTTTAATAACATCTTTTTACATAGAAATATTTCTGTTCAGAGTAATTAATAAAAATCGTTATAGTTTGAAAAAAAAAAACTAGAAAACGATACTGCAAATGAAGTTTGAACCCATATTTTGAATTTTCTTAGATTGCCAAAATAATGTTTCACTGTGGCCATTGTACATTGCATAAAAAGCATTATTGTTAAGCCTACTTAGGCCTGATAGACCCGTTGTGATACCACATCATCTCTAGGAGAATTTGCGCCATCTTAGTACTGAAAAATGACAGAGAAGGAGCTCCGCGCATTCTGGAGGACACGCCCGCCAAAGGCTCAACAGACACTGGAAAAACTCGTATTAGGTCCGAAGATGATTATTGGGCTCGTTTTTTTTATAGCGATGTTTACTTAAAGATGCCGTTGTATTATTATTTTTCAATTTTTTAAATTTATTATTTACGCTTCCCAACTGATAATTTATCATTGGCCTCGACTACACAGCAGGTTGGCCGCAATGGGTGTCAAAACCCCACATACTTTGAACTTGCAACGGATAGTGAATGCCTGCCTGTTAGACACTTCAACTGTCTGTCTGCGTGTCTGCCTGACTGGCTTTGGCGAATGCAGCCAGAGGGACCACCAGCCGGCTGGTGAGTAGTTCGCGCATAAAGAAACAGAAGCAAATCAGCACGCAATGTCTGCCAAAACACTGCAGTTGGACACCCACACTCCTTCGAATACACGTATACAGCACCCTAACTGCCCACAAGAAGCACAAAATATAGAAATAAGAAATTTCACTGAAAAATGTTGAAATGCAATAAGTAAGAAAAGGCGACGACTTTCCGCTTTATTTGTCTGGGTTTGAGTGGCAAACCCGAGAACCCCCTTCTCCACATGACTAGCCTGCCAATATATCGGTTGTTTATGATCAAATGCCGTAAGCGGACGATGTCACTTGTATAGGGATGAACCTACACAGGCGACAAACATGGCTTAAATATATAGAGGAAAAAAAAACACTGAAGTTGAAAGCTAGTCCGCTTAATTGGCTTGTTAACTCCAGATTACCTCTGCCCCTGGACTACAAAAATACCACCGTTCCAATATGGACCACCAATATGGACCTATGGCTGTGAACTTTGGGGCAACGCAAGCAGTACTAACTAACAGAAAACTCCAAACGCATCCTAATCCATTAGCCAAGTCACTTCTGGAAGTAAACAGTTGCACAAGACTACGCAGAAATAACCTGCAGGCCGAACCGCAAAACTATTAAGGCCGCTGAACACAGTACACACCAAACTAGTGGGTAATAGTTAAGTTATTAGATTATGATTTGAGGGAAAGAGAAGATTAAATAAACATTACTGATATAAATTTTGTTTTATGTCGTCGAGCGATAACAGGGGGACGAACCGGCATGCGCTATCCCGGGAGAAGAAAACAAAAATGAAAATTCCGTTATTAGCACAGAGGCAATTCTGACTGTTCTATAGTTTACATAAAGATGTGGTGCGATTATGTTGACTCTAGGGCAAAACGTTATGAGCTGGTAGACTTCGACATCCCCCCAAAGTACAAGCTACCTTACTTGGGAGAGCGACGGAGTGGTATGATATATATGGCTATCAACATAGTTGGGCGGACCTACATAACCCTCTGATCCATTCGCTTGGTATAGATCAGCTAAGGAAGACGAATAATTCGGAGAGCCATGCGTATGATTAGTACACCGATTTTGTGATGGCGAAGTTGTCACAGGTCAATAGACTGCTCTTCGAGATAACCGTTGATAAGATAGTCATAGTACCTGAGGTCAACCTGAAAAACTTATTAATGTTCGCCATGCCGTCTTCCGTACGGATTTGATAGACCATATGTCGTCCATAAGAGAGGAGTCTAAAAACGAAAACTGTTGATAGTTCAGCTCTCCAATTAAACATCCTTGAGTGGAGGATGACATATGCTGCTTCTGGTGTGAGAAAAGAGCCACGATATTGTCTCCTACGAAGGTTATTGTCGATAATAGGAACTTCTCACCAGGCGACAAACTTTGTGGCTAACATGCTTGTCAATGAAATTTGTTGCCTTAGCGGTAAGCCTGAGTTTTTTGTTATCAGTTGTGCACTGCAGTTTTGTGTTTTATATTTATTCTATTTAAGCGGCATCGCGGCTGTTTTGTTGTTTATGCCCTTATTTTCTCAAGTTAGTATGTGTGCTTTATTCTTTTTGTGCATCGCGTCCACGCACCTAGTTGTGTTTCCCTCTCTAACATTTTTGTGCTAGAGCTTTTGCTTTTTGCTACCGCCAGTAGCCCGTAATGTAAAAACTGTTGCACTATTAAAGATGCCTTTGATGTTGCCCAATCCCAGTTTATTAACTGCTGTGTGACAATATGATGCATATTAAGTGTGTAGGGTTTACCGGTTGTGGCCACGACAAGGTAGTTGCTAAGGCAAAAATGGTTGCGGCGGCTTGCAATTTTTCAAAAAATCTCGCAAGCGATTTTGATTTGGGAATTGACTTGCACAGGAAGTATAAATTTGAGTCTCCACGAAACTGCCGGTTGGACACGAAATTTTTAAATGTGCTAAGGAAAAAATGGTTGCGGCGGCTTGCAATATTTCAAAAAATTTCGCAAGCGATTTTGATCTTGGAATTGACTTGCAAAGGAAGTATAAATTTGAGTCTCCACCAAACCGCCGGAAACATGGTTAAATAACACAGTTTCTGACAATGAAATTCTGTCAAATATCTTTACCATTTATCAGCGTGATCGGCCAAATCGTCGGGGTAGTGGGGTACTGATCACAGTCAAATCCACCCTTCGATCAGAACTTGTTTATGTAAATATGACTGCTGAATTAGAATTTATTGCAGTTAAAGTAATTCTATCATCACATGCTGTATTTATCACTTGCTCTTATATTCCTCCTTCTGCTGATCTTCAAGTTCATATGCACCATATAAATTGTATCAGCGAAGTCTCTTCTTCTTTACGGGATAATGACTGCCTCATTGTGGTCGGTGATTTAAATCTGCCAAATATTCCCTGGGATTTTTTTATCCCTTATCACACAAATGCTGTTATCTCTAGATCTTCACCTCTATCTATTCCCGAAGATCCGTATCACCCTACTATTGAAATCTCGATTTCTCTTTACGAAACTAAACCTCTCCCTCTTGTCTTGTATGGGATCAGCGGCCAAAAATACTTATAGTATTGTACTGAAATTTTTACCACAGTATTCTATATGTAATAAGATGACAATATCTTAAAATCGTCAAGATCAGATGACTATATCACATAGCTCCCATATAACTGACCGATTCAGAAGGAACCCTTAATACACACAATTTTTTTTGTTTTTTACACGGAATTAAATTTTATTTGTATCCAACCAAGAAAGTTTTACATCACCTGACCAAATTTCATCTAGATTGTACCCATATATCACATAGCTTCCATATAACCGACTGACTATGAACGAACCCTAGTGATCGGTCTTGTGTGGAATCGGCATTCAAAAATACTGCCAATACAGATATCCGTATAATTTTTTTTTTATTATATCTACATTTGAAGTTTCACTTCCTCCTCTTCTCGGTTTGTCAACGATTAATCCCATTTTTGCACGAAAGTCTGCTTGCAGTAGAGTTTTCCTCAGCAGAAGAGCATTTTTCCTTTTGGGGTACATATTCGGCAATTTTTCAGACCCAAAATATTCAAAAAACCGAATTTAGACAACCTAAACTCATAACGTTCTTCATGGCATTTTCCCAAATCATTCATTTCTGTTGGCTTCGCGTCATACGAGTATGTAGCACTTACAAGAAGATGTTTGACTTCGAGCACTACAGCTTTTTCAATCAACTATTGTTTATTGTAAACTAGACAGCTGCATGGCTTCATTCATAAGGTACGTTGAAAAGAATGGAATCGAATTGAATTGGGTTGAGTAAGTGGAGCATTGAAAATGAAATGAATTTGTATGAATATGAATGCGTCTTGTGTCTCATAGCATACGACATTCATTGAAATGAGTTGGAATAAATGAAACGTAAAACGGAATGAAATAATTGACATATCAGAAAACATTCGAGTTATTCGAATTACTCTAGTTACTCTACTCTAGTTATTGTAAAATCTGCTCACTGTGGTCCGATAAAGGCCGAAATTGAGGAATACAAAGCATTTGGATATGCCATCACCAGTGATATATAGACAGATAATTATTTAAAAGCGTCGTATTTGTCCTATACAATTCATTATATGACGGAGGGAGTTCCTCTGTTGCACAAAACAAGCTGCAAAATATATTGCATTCCAGCGAGTAGCGCGGCTTCGGAACGCACAACGCTAAAAATTTAGTAACAGAAAAGCGTTGTTTATTCTATTCCACCAATCCTGACAAAATTAACCAGATAATGTTTTAAATTCTAATATAAAACAAGTAAAAAAGCTAAAGTCGCGTATCCCGACTTTGAAATACTCTGTACATATGTGTAGAATAATTATGCGTGTATGTGTGTGTTTTTGTATGCTTCGTTAGCCTGAGCAAAGCAAGTAACAACAACAACAGCTGCGGGCACTGCTTAGTCTCATGTACATATATGACTATAACTTCCTTTTAAATCGGCCTATCATAGTGAAACTTATCATACGGACACATAATCACTAACAGGAAAATGGGAGTTATGAATACACATTTTTTGCGTATTCACATATAGTCTCCGAGAAATGGGCGATTGGAAAAATAAAACTAACTTGCGTACACACATAAGGCATCTTTGTGCAAAATTTGGTGTCTCTAGCTCTGTGGCCTACCCCTCAAAGTACATATATTCTTGATCAGGATGACATGGCGAATCGATATAGCCCCGTCCGTCCGTCCGTCTGACCGTCTGTCCGTCCGTCTGTATGAACGCAAGGATCTCAGCAAGTATAAGAGCTAGAGCAACCAAACTTGGTATTCAGATTCTCCTAGGACCGAGAAAGTACGAACTTAAGATTTTTTTCGATGCAAACCCGGACTCCCCCGCAATTCGTTTTTTTGTTTCCATGACTTCCGTAATTTTTGGAAGTACCTCAAGTACAAGAGCAAGAAGAACCAGATTCTCGTAAGTCCGAGAGAGGACGAGTTTGTGTTTTTTTTCTGATACTCCTCCCCACTCCCCCGTAATTTATGTTTTTCATAACTCCTGGAATTTTGAACTTAAATTTGGCAAATACTTCCAGTTTGTGATTATATGTCCATATGTTAAGTTTCATCATGATGGTAAATTCTGAAGAAATGTCAGGTTCTTTAATTGTATGCATTTCTTCAGTTTATTTACATACAAGTTATTAATCAAACAATATATATAAAAGAACTTAAAATAAGAATAACTTCCGCAATGCTGTGCTCTTGTCTATGCACACGTCTGCTCTCTTCGACGACTCAAACGATACTCCCTTCTCTTCATACTTGACAGAAAGTTATAGCCATAAATAAAATCGCTGCCCATGCGCTGCCTGCAGCTCTGCCCGCAGCTGTTGTTGTTGTTGTTGCTGCTTTGGCTCAAATTTGAGCTGCATACATACACGCATATAAAGACGCAGAAACACGATTCTGATGTAAATTTATTCTATTGAAATTGAGTATTGTGTTGAATATTTTATATTTAATTTCATTAATTAATTAAATGTTTTTAAATATAAACTAATTTTTTGCTTTGAATTTCGTCCTATCTTAAAAATATGACCCAGAGTGTACTGCGCAGATCGGATATCTCTCAACCTGTTCGTGTTACTTCGGGTGTACCTCAAGGTAGTCATCTAGGCCCATTGTTATTCACTCTATTTATAAACGAACTTGCTTCTATCCTGTCACATTCTCACATACTTATTTATGCTGATGATGTGAAACTCATTCTTTTATATAACAGTCCTCTCTCCCACACTCGTTTGCAGGATGATCTGAAATGCATGCAGAGATGGTGCTTGGTTAACCAGTTACACCTTAACTGCTCCAAATGAAAGTTTATGTCCTTGTATCTGAACAGACCTCATCTTAGACCTCACTTATACGATTGACTATGAATTATTGCAACGTATTTATATTGTCGAAGATCTTGGAGTTCTGCTTGAATCTAAATTGAACTTCAATCATCACATTTCTTGCATCATAAACAAGGCTAAGGGCGTTCTTGGATTCCTTAAACGTTGGTCCAAAAAATGATCCCTATACCACTAAACTACTTTACAGTTGACTGGTACGGCCTATTCTAGAATACTGCTCATGCGTTTGGTGTCCGCAGCACAAAACGCATCAGGATCGAATTGAGTCTGTTCAGAAACAATTTTTTTGCTCTTCCTGGTTTAAACTGGGATCCCAACCTTCGTTTGCCGCCTTACTCGAGTAGAATTCTGTTTATTAATCTTCCGTCATTGGCTAATCGGAGGAATGTCCTTGGAGCTGTATTTCTCCACAAACTGATTGCCGGTACTGTTGATTTTCCTTTCCTATAAGGTCGTCTTAATTTCTCAGTTCCTTCTAGAACGACAAGAAATTATCGTGCCCTTATTCTTATTAGGTGTACAAGTGATTATGATTATAATGACACCAAATTTTAGTCCCAGATACCTTATGTGAATAAGCAGAAAATGTGTATTTTGGAATTTCCCTCCCTCCCCCCTCTCCACCGCAAATAGCGATTTTCTCTAACTCCCGTAATTCTTGTAATTTCAAACTAAAATTTTGGAAATATCCCAGTTATTATGTGTCCGTACGCCAAGTTTCATCATGATAGACCGATTTAATAAGAAGTTATAGCCATAAATATATTTGCTGCTGCAGCGCTGCTCAAGCGCTGCCCGCGGCTGTTGATGCTGGTGCGTTGGTTGACTGCACACATGTTTACACAGGCACGAATAGATGCGCACAGGCATACATACACTCACACAGACGCAATTGCTATGTAAATGTGCAATTATACACCCTTTACGTGAGTTCGAATACCGAGAAAGGTAAAATCAATCCAATTTTTTTTATTTTTTCCTAATTTTTTTTATTTTCTATAATTATTGTAAACATATGTACAGAGTATTTCAAAGTCGGGACACCCGACTTTAGCTTTTTTACTTGTTTTTTCTTTTAAATGTAAATGTGCAATTATACACCCTTTACGTGAGTTCGAATACCGAGAAAGGTAAAATCAATCCAATTTTTTTTATTTTTTCCTAATTTTTTTTATTTTCTATAATTATTGTAAACATATGTACAGAGTATTTCAAAGTCGGGACACCCGACTTTAGCTTTTTTACTTGTTTTTTCTTTTAAAAATTAGCTTTTAAGTAATTCTATGCTTCTTCTCTCTGTTAAGTGTTTATACCCTGTACCCGTAGGGTAAAAAGGGTATATTAGGTTTGTGCAAAGTATGTAACATGCAGAAGGAATCATCTCCGACCCCATAAAGTAAGAAAAGCTAGAATAACCAAAGTTGGCATCCAGATTCTCCTAGGTCCGAGAAAGGACGAGTTTATATTTTTTTTTATTTCCCCCCTTCCCCCGCTACAGAATATCGCCAATAGCGTCCACATTTCAAATGCTACCTTAACCAAACTTGCACACATAATTTATATATAATTATCTACTATTGTTTAGAATTTTATTCAATTCGGTTAATTCTAAGAAAAGTTATTATATTATATTATTTTATTATTAACAAATTCTCGCCAGTACAACCCCCACAAACTTCAGCAACAAGTTCCCTCTTCTTCTTCCTCTTTTTGCTGCTGCTTTGTGACGGAGGTTTACCTGGGTAGTGTAATACCCTACACTGTCGGGCTTGCTCGACTGTGGCGTTCTCTCTTGTTATACACTGTACTTGTAGGGTAAAAAAGATATATATTATGTTGGTGCAAAGTATGTAACACGCAGAAGGAAGCATCACCGTCCGTATGTCTGGATGAACACCTAGATTTCGGAAATGGCTGCGCGTACATAAACCAAACTTGGTATGAAGACGCTCCTAGTCCCTGTTAATACGAGTTTATTTTACTTTTTTGTATTTTTCTCGTCCCCACGCTACAGAATTACGTCAGTACCGTCCACATGTCAAAAGCTACATTAACCAACTTTGCATATATTTTATATATAATAATTTATATATAATTATCTACTTTAAATTTAATCTAAACAGGTAAATTCTTAGAAAAGTTATTAGTGAAACAATTTCACTCCGGTACTACGCTCACAAGCTGCAGCATCAAGTTCGCTCTTCTGCCTTTTGCTTCTTCCAGAGGCGCATATACCTCAGTGCCGGAAGTTTACCTAAGTACAGGGTATTTCACTGTCGGGCTTGCTCGACTGTAGCGTTCTATTGTTATTTTTTTATACCGGTAGATCTATTGCTGCCTCTGTCCACACTTGGCTGTGAGACGGGGCACAGCTAGCCGAAGGGCAAATGATATTCCCCCTCCGGGCGTTAATTAGATATTATGGAAACTTGATTAGATTTCTATAAAAAAAATTTATAATTTTTATATATTTTCCTCCTATGAGGATAGTCAATGTTTGTTGACATAAATAAATAAACAAGCACGATCCCCGTCATGTGCAGTTATTCACCCTTATTTTGACTCCCAAAGGTGTTTTTGTTACAATTAAACCTATTTTGTTTTGGATGACTCTATTTTTACCTTATACATAGTATTTTAAAAGGTAATGGCTTGTAGATTTTAGGAATGCAATTGTTTCATAAATAATTTTGGGTGAGCCTGTTTTCAGCATTTTTATACCCTGTACGCAAAGGGTAAAAGGGTATACTAGTTTTGTGCGAATGTTTGTAACAGGCAGAAGGAGGCGTATATATAGTATAGTAAATATATTATTGATCAGTATGGCAAGACGAGTCGATATAGCCATGTCCTGTAACGACGCCCTGGTGACTGTCACAGGGTGTCGTCACTAGGGAGGGACGGCGAGGTGTAGTTTTATGGAAAAAGGAAAGATATAGATATACAGATTTAACGTAAGACAATAATGTAAAATGGAGTAAGTTCTTCTTTAGCCAAGAAGGCATGCAGCTGCGCAGCGTTAAGATGGCATTTATTTTCTGCCAATTGCCACTCAAGGCCGCCTACACTAAATAAAAATATTAAAACGAAGCCGCCTCACCGTTTTATTTTTGGGGGTTCTAATAACAAATAACTTGGACTACTCTGGTCGTAGAGGATACAACATCACAGTCCGTCAGTCTGTCCGTCCGTCTGTCAGTCTGCATGAGCGCAAGGATCTCAGGAAGTGCAAGAGCAAGAATAACCAAACTTGGTATCGAAGTTCCCCCAAGTCTTAGGCAAATCAAGTTTGTTTTTTTTTTCTGATACACCCCCCACTCTCCCGCAATTCATGTTTTTTTTTCTCCCGTAATTTTAGGAACTTTTTATTCAAAATTGGCAAATACCTCCAGTTAGTAATTATGTGTCTGTATGCCAAGCTTTATCATGATAGGTTAATTCTGAAGAAAGTTATAGCCATAAAAAAAATCGCTGCCCATGCTCTGTCTGCTCCTCTGCCCGCAGCTGTTGTTGTTGTTGCTGCTTTGGTTCAACATTGTGCTGCGTACATACACGCATCTAAACACTCACAGATACAATTCTGAATCTGTACATGAACATGTCTCCACTTTTGTATACATGTATTGAATAATATGTATTTAATTTAATTAATATAATTTTTAAGAATAAATTAAAAAATAGGTTTTTTTTTAATTTTTTCTTTTTGGTGGGAGGTACAGGGTATTTAAGAGTTGAGCTCGGTCGACTTTAGCATTCCTTTCTTGTTGCTGCAAGGAATTTAGATCTTTCTTGTTGAAATGGGTAGAAATTTGTTTCTTTATGAGCTTTAGATATTTCTAATGGTTGTCAAGTAGTAGTCTATTGCTTTTAAAAAAGATATGCAATCAGAAAGGAGTGTAAATTTACCTATTTGCTTCTATGCATATTTTTATGCTGAAGTAGGGTTTTTCTTAAATTCATTTATTTACCAAGAAGACAGAAAAGGAAATGTACAGAGTTAAAGAAATAAGGGAAGTAGAAATAGAAAAAGATGAGCGAATCCGGGCGGTACGGCCGTGGAGCATTGCTTCGCCCAGGCGTTGACCCGTCTACATCCGTCCTCGTTGACGTTCGCGCTCCAATCTACGTAGCTCTCCCATGACGGTGGACGCGTAGTCGCAGCTAGAATTCCAAAAATGCTCGTCAGCCACCATGCTGGTGACGTTTGCGGGCGACAGCGGTTCTCCTAACAAGTCGTAGAGATGACTCCTAGCCCTAGGACACACGAATGTGATATGGTGTAGGTCCTCGCTAACACCATGCCCGCAGAAGGTACATTCGGCTGCGTCGTCGTGGCCGCAGCGGAATAGATAACTGCGAAAGCAGCCGTATCCACTCAGAATTTTCGTAAGCTGGAACGCCACAAATCCCTGGTTTCTTTCTGTCCAATTCGGAACGTTCGGGATTAACTGGTGTGTCCAACGGCCCTAAGGCTATGTTGTCTCGCACTTGCTCGCAGTGTCCTGTGCTGGGAGGGCGTCGCTGTGCTATCCCCGCCGCTGCTTCTATGAAGCTCGCTCGCCTCACTTGCGAGCAGGTCGATGGGTACCATACCGCAATAACCAGGGCAGCGTCATCAGAGACGGTCCTAAATGCGCAGCAAACACCCAAGGCGCCTAGGCGATATGCTCCAAGCATAGGTTTAACGTAGCTCTTGGTCCTCGTGGGCTCAGACGGGGGCTCCATACAACATGATCGCCAATGTGACTCCACAGAGCAATAATCTGCTTCCTTGCCTCGGTCCGCGGGTGTTCAGCATAATGCTCCCGAAAGCACAACCTGGTATCTATCATTACTCCCAGGTACATGATGGCGCGCTTGGAAGCCAACACAGAGTTCCCTATTTTCACGTGTGCTGTCTCGACAATCTTGCGGCTGCTTATTAGGACAGCCTCTGATTTTTGTAGTCCCACTTCTAATCCAGCTGCGTTGATCCAGTTGTTGATCTTATCGATGGCAGCATTGCAAATCCGCTCGACAGCCGACAAGTCTTTAGCAACCCCCACTATCGCTACATCTTCTGCGAAACCGATTACCAACTTCAGTTCGTTATTGCTGTTCGTCCGTGTAGTTACCTTAATGATCCCGTGGGTGCCTTTCCATGAGTGAGGTCCACGCGAGAGTTGACTTTGCTCCTTATGGGAAGCAAAGTTCAGAGCCAGATCGGTACTAAACAGGAATCTACATCTGAGCCTACACGACCAAGTAAATGGCGATGAACAGCACGCATTTCTAAAGGCCTGCCATGGTTTTAGTGGGACGGATGCAATAATGGCATTAGCCTACGAGCCGTTTCGGTAGGGTGTCAAGCTACGTACTTGGGTCGCAGAATACCATTATCGTCAACACGAATCGTCAGTATCGTAAGGGGGCTTCCAGTATACCATACGTAGCACGTTGCTGTTAAATTCCTCCATTGAGGATGTTCGGTCACATATAAAGCCGCGGAGGAGTTGGATCCCTCGTTGGTCACAGGATTTCTCTGGGCGGGATGGAGGATATGCCGCCCCTACTCGGCCGCCAGAGCCCCATTTTAATCATTTGGGCACACCACAGAGGCGGCAGGGGTTGTTGCAACTGCATCGGGACTAAAGTCGACCGATTCCTTATAGCCCAAACTTGTGTTGGTCTATGCAAAGATTCCACAGCTTATCAACGTTTGAAAATTTCACGTTGATTAATCAATTAAATAGGTAAATATATAATTGAATTATTGGTTAGTTAAATGATTAGTAAATTAATTTGTTAAACAATTAATATTTCCCATGTTAGGCAATAATTATTATATTTATGCAGCCTTTAGTTTGAATTATTTAAAGTTATTGCTTTGGCGCGCGAACATAAGCATACATTTTGTGAGCTAAGGTTACATTTTGTGAGCTGGTCACCCTAGTAATAGGATCCACATTACATGATCCGGCTCAGGCGGTTCGCGGTCGGGCACACTAAACATACACAGACACACACTCAAACACACACATACACTCATAACTATTCTACACACACATATGTACAGATTATTTCAAAGTCGGGACACCCGACTTTAGCTTCTCTACTTGTTTTCTTTTTGACGTTGTAGTGTAGGATGATGTTGATATATTATTCGAATACATAAATTTTTTCGTGCTTACTTTTATAAATTTTGTAGCAAATGATGTGCGCGAATAAAGTTCGCCCCATTAATGCGCAAGTGCTTTTTTGCCGAATAAATTCGTCGAGCAAGTTCACGTGTGGATAGCCTGCATTATGAAGTGTGGATTTTAAAATTCTTCCATATATGTAGGTGTAAGCCGTAATGTTGTTTGCATAGTGTAATGGATTCTACTCTGGTTATAAGTTGTTGTGTGTAAATACCATGTTAAATTATTTAAATTAAATTATTTATTTAAAAAAATATTTATTATTAATATAAAGCACGTAATTAAAAAAGTAATAAAATAACGTTTATTGAGGTTATCTGTACTTAAAAGGTAGGTTCTTGGTTTTCGGGAAGTCAAAACGTTCACAGGCACAAAGTATATATATATTCTTGATCAGCATGACAAGACGAGCCGAGCTGTCTATATAAGCACCTGGATCTCAGAGATTATAATAGCCAAATATAACACCAAATTATACATAAAGATGCCTTATGTGTCTAAGCAGTACGGATTTGTTTTATTTTTTTAATTCACCCCATTTGGATATTTTCCGTAATGCCGTTTGTGTAAAAACCTATATCTCGGACACTATGAGCTTTATGTACGCAGTACATCCACTCCCCGGCTATTGGGGATTTTTTGTACGCCGTTCGAATAATCACTTATATCTCGAAGACTATAAGAGCTAGATTCCCAAAGTTCTATAAACTAATAAAGATCTGTAATGGATTAAGCCTGAGATCAATACGCGAATTTGTTCAGTAGCAAAAATACATTAGCAGCGAACAAATAGCAAATATGCGTATAACAACAAAATGGGCAAATTTTTTCATTCGTTATAAAGTAAATTTTGTTATATTCAGTTCTTTTCTTTCACAATGTTGGCTTATTTTGGAGGCATTCAATTAATTGCTCATTACACAATTGCTTTACTACACAACTATTCTTCATACATGATATTTGTGCAAATAATACTATCCATTGTCAACAGTGCTGCCAGCACCTCGCCATAAATAAGGACAAATAAACATATAAAAACAAAACTCATTCGGACATACGAGAAATTCTGCCGCTGGTCGCAGTGAGTCACTCCCGACTGAAGCAGAGGGTCGCCTGAGCGGTCTAGCAGAGGCCATGCGTCATGTGTGTCAGCCGTGGTTCGCTGTACTTCGCCGTGGGTTGCTGCCAACAGGAGCAGAGCGTTGTACGAGCCAAACGCTCGTTCGTGGCACGCAGTCATATGTACATATGTGTGATGTGTGAAATTTTTATGTTGGTTAGCTTGTGTGTATATATTTTTTAAGGCGAAATGTGCGCGATCTCTTTCACTCTGTACATGCTGCCTACTCCGTTTTAGCTTGACCAAGCTGTTTGCCTACGATTGTACAGTGGAACCTCATACTACTTTTAAGGATTCTTGGCGTTGCAACTTAATTTAAAGGGACTTTACTACCTATTTATTTCCGTGCCAGTACAACCTACAAGCAATACGTATAGATCTTTAGTATAGTATAAAATATAATAGTAACAATCCCACAAACAAAGAGCATACCTCATAAAGACAAAGTTCCCTGGTGGAACAAAAGTCTCCAGCAGCTCAGGGACAAGAAGCAAGTTTCGTTCCATTTATACAAAATGCATATGTCTTTCACCAACCTGATCGAATACAAAAAAAAACAAATGCGTTGTTTAAACAAGTAAAAAAGCTAAAGTAGGGTGTCCCGACTTTGAAATACTCTGTACATATGTCTAGAATAATTATATAATCTAAACAAATTAAGTAAATAAAAAAACACAATTTGATCGATTTTACCTCTCTCGGTATTCAAACTCACGTAAAGGGTGTATAATTGCACATATACAAAGCAATTGCGTCTGGGCCTATTTGCTAAATTTGAGTTCGAAATTCCAAGAATTAAGGGAGTTAAGATTTGTGAGGGAGAGGGGGGAGGGAGGGAAATTCAATGTACAAATTTTCTGCGTATTCATATGGGAGTCTCGGACTAAAATTTGGTGTTCCTAGGTCTTATAGTCTCCGAGATATAGGCGATTATACGAATTGAAAATCGGGAAAATAGGGGGGGTAAGTGTACATTTCATGTACAGAGTATAAAAAGCGGTTCTTTCAGCTAAACGTACCTGTCTTGAAAAAAGTCCGGAATGGCTTTAGGCGCCTATCCGGCGTCCCTCCGACGCTTATTAAATTCATAAAATCCTCTTCTGACCTTATTTCCTGCCCCGACAGATTGCTGAAGACTTTGGTCAAACAGGGTCAAAATACTCAGCAGATGTTAACTTTCCAGACGTTTATATAAAACAAAAATACCTGTACAACTCAATTTCATACCACCCTAACCTGGACTCAAAATTCACACTCAGTGAAATTGACGCAGCCTTAAAAAACAACAAAGACAATGCTCAAATACATCCTGCCCAACCTAAAAAACAGGCTTCTAGTAATACACAACTTCATGCTAGAAACCGGGACATACCCACACACCTAGAGCTCAGCAATCGTTGTCCCAATAGCCAAGCCAAACAAACCTACACACGAGATTACCAGCTACCGTCCAATTTTCCTACTCTCATGCATCAGTAAAAAAATCGAAAAAATAGTTGCACGCAGGCTTATGTGGCACATTTTCCAAAACAATTTAATATCACACAACCAAGTAGCATTTAAACGGAAAGACAGCACGATGGACGCTTTACTGCGGATCCAACACTTCGTGTCAAATGCCACTTCGACCAAAATCATGTCTCCATTTTGGCGACTGATTTCAAGAAGGCATTCGATCGCGTGGGGCTACACGCAGTGCTCAGTTGGCTTGAGCTCTGGGGTATTGGTCCTAAGCTTTACAAGCTTTCTTATAAAGGCTGTTGTTGTTTGTTGAGTTAGCCCCTAGTAATAAACTAGTAGCTGAGTTTTTTACAATTGGTACTTGAACCAAATGTAATTCGGAGCAGCTGAAAGAGAATGAAGAGCACGAGTGTTCTTGTGGCTCTGTCTGTTTATTGATTGAAATGCAAGGGTTTATATACAAAATTTTGAATGTGCGTGGGTCTAATTATTTCTAATAACTGATAGTTAAAATAAATCGTTATTGGGGTGTCGTATGCAGCTAGCTGAGTCGGTGCGTGCATATCCAGCATAGGTGTAGGTAGACGTGGCAGCCGGTTGGTGGTTGTTTTGTGCACATGCGCGGCCGCTATTCTAACAATAGCTAAGAATAGCTTCCTGCGTTGGCTTCATATGCACATGCGTGGTTCTTGCGTAGCTCATTATAAGGTCAAGTGCATGTGACATTGACAGTTCGATGAAATTCAGCGTGTGGGGCATATATGAACACCAACAAAGGCCTTTATGGCCACCTTTAGAGTCAGAGCCAATAATGTTACCTCAGCCAAACACAAACTACTGAACGGCATCCCCCAAGGCTCCCCCCTTTCTGTTGTCCTTTTTATGATAGCATTCGAACAAATAAACAGAATATTTAATTGATGTAAAGATATAAAAGTATCGATTTATGCAGATGACGCTACACAAAAATTAAAAACGTAAAATTTTTCAGGCAGAAATTTTTAAGCATTTCACAAGACTTAGAACCGTGGGGAGCCTTTTCATGTGCAACACTAGCCATATAAAAATGTCAGCTACTCCATATCTGCCGAAAACACAAATGTACTTTTCCCGACATAAGCTAGAAAAACAAATTCATCAAAAATTCTTGCTATTTTAAAATTTTGGGTATAATATTCGACTCGAAGTTTCTCTTTAAGAAGCATTGCCTTTATCTAGAAATACGTTTAAATATTATTAAATTTGTAAGTTAGTTCAAGACACAGCAATGTACATATAAACACACTTATGAACATCACTCGGGCCCTAATGCTTTCCAAAATTGACTACCGATCTTCGGATGGTGCTCAGCGTCCCACAACAGGCAAATACAGGCCCCATACCACGCTGCAGTACGCCGCTCCATCCCTACGTCACCTATCCTCTGCATTCTGGCTGAATCTGGATTGCCCACAATTTCAGACAGGGTATTAAAAACAACAATATAACTCATCCCGACGCTATTTACAACAACAAATCGCCTATTGGCAAACGACTCAGCACTGCAGCCAAAAGTACTACCTTCAGCTCCGAATATCTAGCCCTCTTTCTATCTGAAAAACACAGATGGTTCGAAAACGGCTGCTTCTACAACTTTCGCTGTGGTCGATGATGACAAACAACTAATAGCATGAGGACTACTCCCCACGTATAGCTCTATTTTTACGGAGGCGCTCGGCAGTTTAAAATCCTGCCACTTCGCTGCCAGCAACACAGGAGCCATTGTCATCTGTTCTGACAGCCTATCAGTATTATCAGTTTTACGGAACCACGAATACAATGACTCCATAATCCACGCAATCCGAAAGATTGGCTCCGAAATAAATATAACACTGCTGCGTATCGTTTTAAACAAGTTTATTAAACTATAACTGATACTGATATAATATAAGCAATGAAATAAAGCTACGGAGCCGCGGAGTGCGGAGCTGCAGAGTGCGGAGCTTAAAAAACTTTTCGTCTGTCTACTCCGCTTGTGTTCAACCAAGTGACTATTTGCTTGCTAGTGAGGGTTCGTTATACAATAAGTATGGAGTGACAATATATCGATAGTATACAATGTATTGGTGTTTAACAAAACAATAGTGTTAGAAGATTTTTAACTGTTTTAAATTTGAAAATATGATTTTGGCGGCAACATTCCCCACCTCGTAATTGATCCGCGGATCAGTTACCATTCTCGGCGTCGACATCTAACACGGCTACCTTTGTTGCTGGTCGCTCCATAACGCCATGTTGGGTTTGGACTGTCACTCGCCGGACTTGTCCGTCCTTGGCCATTACTCCATCGATGACACGCCCTTTTGGCCAGAGATTCCTTGGTAAGGTGTCATCCACGATGATAACTATGCTGCCAACTCTAATGGGGGAACACTTTTGAAACCATTTAGTGCGCCTGGTGAGTACCGGTAAGTACTCCTTTAGCCAACGTTGCCAAGCGATCTCTAATTCGTTTAACTTGATGCCAGCGCTGCTTTAGGTTTGTAGACGCTGCTGAAAATGGCTTGTAACCATTTGATGCACCCAAAAAAAAATGATTTGGAGTGAGTGCGGTGTCATCTGCCGAATCCAGACTCACGAACGTAAGCGGGCTTGAGTTTATGATGAACTGTGCTTCCATAAGTGCACTTGGAAGACTCTCGTCGTTAAAGGAATAACTTGGGCAGATGCTTTTCAGGACAGCCTTTGTGGATCGCACGAGACGCTCCCATGCGCCTCCCATATGTGGAGCTGATGGTGGGTTAAAGCGCCACTCGATGCTTTCATACTTGACTGCTTTTTTGTAAAAGTCGATGCTGACGAGTTCCTCTCGAACGGCCTTTTCTGTCGATTTAAAATTAGTGCCGTTATCGGAGTAAATTTCCCTTGGAGTACCACGAGTATTCATGTAGTTTGCCAGACACATCAAACATGTGTTGGTGTCCAGGCTGTGCGCAATCTCGAAGTGTGCAGCACGCAAAGTCAGGCACGTAAATAATACACCCCATCTTTTCTCTTTACGCCTTCCAACGTTTACCAGTAATGGTCCAAAGTCGTCAACGCCTGTAAAGGTAAACGGTCTTTCAAAACTGCCAAGCCTTGCTTTAGGTATCGGAGCCATCTGCGGAGGAGTTGGTGTAGCTGTTGTAATCTTGTACTGTTGACATTTTTACCGAACGCTTTTGTACAGGACACGTAGACGTAAAATGGAAAATGCTTGTCTTATATCGTTTATGACGGTTTCGTGCGCGAGATGATGATACTTTTCGTGATAGCTTCGCGCCACTAGGAAGGAAATGTAACTCTCTGGTGGTAGGACTATTGGGTCTTTTACCGGGTCAATTGTATTTGCTCTTCCTTGAACTCTTAAAATTTGATCGTCGTCAAGGTAAACATTTAGGCCGATCAGTTTGCTTTGTCGGCGAATAAAACGATTTGCGGTTAATGCTTCCACTTCGGCTGTGTACATTTGCGCTTGGGCTTGCTTATAAAGTAGAATTTTTGTTTTTTTAATGTGCGATGACGTTACCATATTGGGCTTAGGGCAGTTGCCGCACAGCTCACGAAGCTGTTCAATATATAACATAAATGTAGCCAGCGCTTTGAATAATCGCCGCCAGTCGGAAAAATAGTCCACATTAAAGGCGACTACATTAGCTTTACCATCAGAACGTGTTTACGAAGCTCATCTACATTATCGGCTTTAACAGGTGGCTGGTAAGTTTTCGGCCAGTCGGTGTTTGGCATCTTTAAGAAATCTGGTCCCTCTAACCATTGCTTTAGCTGAGGACTGCTGATTACTTTTGTTGCTCCATCTGCGACGTTAAGTTTTGTAGGTACCCATCGCCATTGCCTTACGTCAGAGTATTCTAGGATTTCTCCAACTCGATGCATAACAAGTTGTTGAAAGTTACGAGGATCCATGACCAGCCATTGTAGAACGGTTTTTGAGTCTGTCCAGTACGTAGCGCTATCAATGCAGCGACCGCGAGCTCCCACGAAGTGCCATGCGTAGACCCATTACAGCAGCTTGGAGTACCATTCGTGGTATCGACAATGGCTTCAACGGCGCAACTTTGCTTTTTGCTGCCACAAGGGAAACTTCAACTTCATCATCTCGGGTCACTGCATGAAGCACAAGAGTATGCGTTTTCGCTAGCGTCGACGAAAGTATGTAAGTCAACATGTTTTGCTCCATCCAGCTTGGTAGAGTAGCATCTCGGAATTTGTACGTCGGCGGCTTGAAGCAGTACCTGCTTCCATTGACGCCAATCCTCTTGAAGCGACTCCGGCAGTTGTTCGTCCCAACCAATATTTGAACGCCAGACTCGCTGAAGTAGGATTTTGAGACCAATCGTGTGGCATGCCAGCAGCCCCAGGGGGTCAAATATTGACATGAGTACCTGAAGCACCTCTCTTTTACTTGGAACTGAGTGTTCCGCCAAAACGTCTCGCCTGAGTCTCGAGAATCTAAAAATGAACTGAGACATGTCATTAGACGGCTTCCAATACATACCAAGCACCTTTTCGGTAGAACCGAAATGCACGGATGTGCTGCTTGATTTGCCATCGCTCAGGAATTTTTGTAAGACTTCTACGGAATTCGATTCCCAGTAGTTCGAAACCACCATTTGCGTGAGCTCGCTGCACCTGAGTTGCCACCTCAATTGCTTCTTTGTCGCTGCTCATGCTGTCAATAAAGTCATCCACGTAATGCGCCTCTGTGATGGCTTCGTAAGCTCGTGGAAACTCGTTGCGATGATATTAGGCATTTTTGTTGCGAACATAATGCGCAATTCAGGGCGCCTAACTAATCCCAAAGGTCATAGCTCGCATGACGTATACGCTCATCTTGTTGCTGCTTTGATCGTACCAAAGAAAACGTTGCGCATTCATATCCTCTTCGCGTATGTTAATCCTGTGGAACATCTCTGCAATGTCAGCTCAAACTGCAACTTTACCAACTCTGAAGGCTAATAGTACATCAATGAGTGGTTTTAAGCGATCTGGTCCACTAAGTAGGAAATCATTTAACGATGCACCACGTGACTTGGCCGCTGCATCCCAAACGAGTCTAATTTTGTTTGGCTTGTTTGGATTTAGAGCGATGAATATATGCAAGTACCAAAAAATATTTATTCTTCCCATCAGCATTCGTTAATCGAATCGCATAACCTTTTTGTGTAAAGTTCTGGCTCATTGCTAATCCTCTTTTTCAAACAGTTTAGCCGTTTTAGCGCGTTTGAATAACTTTTTGGCAGCTCTTCAGTTGCATTACGCCACAAGAGTCCAACTTCATATTATATTGTCCATTCTTCTTTTGGCATGTTTGGTCCAGAATTTCAATTGCTCGTTTGTCGTCCTTTGATTGTAAATTTCGAGGCAAGATATTGTCAAGATTGAAACTTTCTTTGACTTCGTCGTGAAGTTCTTGCCATTTGTAATCACAATGATGCATGGATACGAATAGCTGTGAGGTTGTTGAGCCTTGGATGCTGCAGCCCAAGAAACATTTCGATGCAATGGGTTCATTCCACTTACCCTCACGCATAATGCGAGGAACGGCAATTTTCCAATTATTCGTCCCAATTAGTAGCATTGGTTGAATGTTGTAGTATGACTGTAGTGGGATATCCTTGAGGTGGTTATATTCACCACGCAGCTCATCTACGCTTACAGTTTGCTTTGGAAGTCCAAGATTTGGTATAGTTTGGACATTGTTAAGCCAGTAAAGCTTTTTTGAATTAACGGCGAATACTTGTATAGAAACCCGCACGGATGTACTCTCTAATTGAGGGTGTAGACTCGTCACGAGGATGCATAGCCCAAGAAAGCTTATGCTGGTTCGGTAATTTATCGACGAGCTCTCTCACCAGTACTGGGTTATGGTGATGCGCCTCATGCACCCGCACGGATGTACTCTCTAATTGAGGGTGTAGACTCGTCACAAGGATGCATAGCCCAAGAAAGCTTATGCTGGTTCGGCCAGCGCGAACTCTATTAAAGATTCTAATTTATCTTTAGGTGGCCGTAATTTTCTCACCTTTTCAATCAATCTTTCCAGTATATGTTCTGGCCTACCGAAGAACATTTTCAACGTGCTAAGAACATCAGAAGAAGTTTATCTCTGACCAAATCGCGTGCTCTACCCTTTAAGCATTTTTGTAGCCGCAACATATTTTCCACGTTTGAAAATCCGGCCACTGAAGTACTATGCTCGAAGGTGCTTATGAACATAGGCCAATCTTGGGGATCGCCACTAAAGGCAGGTAAATCCTTTGGTATTGATTGCCTGGCAGCAATTTGTGTACTCGTTGGAGTCATTGTAGAAATTTGCAGTATGCCCATAGAACCACTTATGTTGGAACCATCTGGCTGGTTCATTTGTGCCAAGAGCTTATACTTTTCCTCAATGAATTTCTGATCAACGATCCTTTTTTCCTCTAGCATTGCAAGCATTAACTGATTTTGAGTGTTTGGTGACGAATTAACGGCCATCGATGTATCTGTTGAAATGGCTTGTGAGTTTGGTATTTCGAATAATTTATTACACGTTGCGCCTGTATTTAGCAATTCGCTGTGCTGATCCTCGGGAGGTGCAGCCATTTGCTTCTCGTTTGCCACTGACATAGTAACTGGCCGCACAGCAATGTCTCGTCTTGGGGTATGTTGTACCAGAGTGTGCTGAGTTACACAAGAACTATTTGTTTGACACTCAATACAATTCCAAGAACACTGATTTACGCTTTCATCGACTCCAGCGCATTCAAAATGATACCAACAATTGCATAAGTCACACTGGACCCAATTTGTTACGATTTCGTTTCTTTCTGTATTGCACAGTTTACACGTATTAGTGTTCATATCTAGCGTTTTCTCTTTAGTAAACCGACCTAAAATATTCTTGTCGCTACGCGCTTGTATGTATGCAGACGCCAACCAAAGAAACGTTACATTCCGATCATATACACACGACGCGTCACGATGTCGCCACTTTTAATGTGTGTATATGATATTATTCGTTGGTCGTTGCACTTTTGTATGTATGTGCGACCCGAGTGAGTATTGGTTATTCACTTATGTATATTGGCATTTGTTCATTACTCGGTCTTTGTATTTTTCGTATAATATAATAAGAATATTAAGCTGTCTCCTTTGCAGTTATCTTCATCTTTATTTTCCACAAGTATGAAGACGATCACCATATTTGGCGTCGTTGCAAACAAAGCACAGTTCCGAGAATGCAATCCAATTAACCAAAAAAGGTGTTTAACAATTTTGGCTTGGCGGAGATCACGAACTTCTTAGAGCAACCGAAATAAATATAACACTGCTGCGTATCGTTTTAAACAAGTTTATTTAACTATAACTGATACTGATATAATATAAGCAATGAAATAAAGCTGCGGAGCCGCGGAGTGCGAAGCTGCAGAGTGCGGAGCTTAAAAAACTTTTCGTCTGTCTACTCCGCTTGTGTTCAACCAAGTGACTATTTGATTGCTAGTGAGGGTTCGTTATACAATAAGTATGGAGTGACAATATATCGATATTACGCTTAGTATACAATGTATTGGTGTTTAACAAAACAATAGTGTTGTGAAGATTTTTAAATGTTTTAAATTTGAAAATATGATTTTGTATGTATAATAAACCCCACCTGTACTAAAATACAACTACCTGTGTTTGGTCATCCGGCCAAAAACAGCCAAAACCGGCAGCACATCATAGTTAATAAGTAACGTAAATAACTCAATATAAAGTGCTCGTTTTCTTGTCACTTGCTTTGCAGAGCAAGCTGAGCACTTAACGTTTCCTTTTGTTGGTTGCCATAAATTTGCATAGGCTGCTGCGCAGCCGCCACATATGTACTAGTTATTGTCGCTAACTCTGCAAGTTAAGTTTCGTTTTCGTTATCGCATCTGGTACGGAGAAGCTTAGCTTTCCGTCTACCAGCATAAACTTTGTAAATCGCGCAAAACACACAAAATCGTAGTGGGTGATCGCTACCTATGCAAAGTAAACATTTGTGAACCTCTTTTAAATTGAACACTTTCGTTTTCGCTTATTTTGCAATTATTTCGCCAACATAATTTCGCATATTTGGAATCATAAAAAAGCTTATGATTATACATTTGGTGACCCCGACGTGATTAATAATTCCACAAAACCTTGCGTTAAAAATTAAAGGGACTTAATTGAGTTCATGTACCCAAAAAAGATTCAAGTACATACATAAGTGCAAAAGTATAAGTTCAAAGTGCCTACTGTACCGCCAATAAGCAGCCGTGTGAAGCGACGTTTTTGAGGGCAACGAACATCAGCAGATAAAACAGTTATTCGCGCGCGTCATTTATCTCTGCTATTTTCGGTTCTCGTTCTCTCTCGCGTTCATAATGTCTGAGAGCGACGGTCAAATGCGCGCCTACCAAGCTGTCGCATCAGCTGCTGCTGACGTAGCTGATGCAGCGACGCCTGCGCGCCGCCGTGTTCGACGCTTCGGCAAGTTGATCAGTCTACTATTGTGATAAATCGGTCTCGTTTGCCTGAGCTTAAGTTTCCTACATTCAGTGGTGGATATACTGAATATGCAGATTTCGCTTCGATGTTCACATCAGTGATCGCGAAGGATCCAGATCTCTCCGATGTGGAAAAGTTGCAGCATTTGAGGTCAAGCTTAAGAGGATCTTCGTTGGACACGATTCGTGCGCTTGAGATAAGTGGTGCAAATTAGTCAGTGGCGTTAGAGCTACTCGACAAGCGGTTTAACAATAAGCGTCGTATTTTCCAGACACACATCTCCGAGATTTTGGGCATTAAAAAGGCTGAAACTACAAGCAAGCTGCGAGAGTTGTCCGACAAAGTCAACGCAAATATGCGTGCACTTTTGAGCTTGGGCAATATGCAAGATGTAGCTGACAGCATCGTCGTTCAGACAATTTTGGGCAAGGTGGATGCTGCGACACACGCAAAGTGGGAGGAAGCCGCCCCATTAAACGTCATACCGTTATGGGAGCAATTTGCGACGTTCTTGGATAGCAGGTGCCAAAAATTGGAAAACATCGAGCATGCAATGGCATCATATTCGTCGAATTATCAGGTGGGAAAGAATAAAAACACTAACACCAAACGCTCGTTTGTCGCCACTAACCCATCCGCAAATGGTTGTCTGTTTTGTGACAATAATGCAAACGAAATATACAGTTGTTCACTTTTTGGTAATTTGTCGCCTGTACTTCGTTTAAAGGAAGCAAAACGCCTCTCTCTGTGTACAAATTGTCTTAGAAAAGGACACAGAATGAGAACTTGCAATTCTGGATCGTGCAGAACCTGTGGTGCCAAACATCACAGTTTATTGCAATCGTCCGCTTCTGACTTACAGTCGCGACTGTCTTCATCTTTACTGCCACGTAGCGCTCTCGCAGCTGTTTCGCCATCATCGCTTGCTTCATTGCCTGCCAAAAATCTCAGCTCAGATGTTGTGCTCTTGGCCACCGCTGTCATCAGCATTCAAAATCGCGCTGGGACTTGGGTACCCTGCCGTGCACTGCTCGATTCCGGATCACAGTTGCACATTATAACTTCGCGATTCGCTCACCGGCTCCAACTTCGAAAGACCAAGTCGTCGGCCTCTGTGTCTGGTCTTGGTGACGTCCGTTTCAAGTCTGATGGTTGCACTGTGCACTTATGCTTGCAATCATTGGTCACTGACTATTCCGCAAATATTACTGCTTTGGTCGCTCCTTCCATTACTGAAAACCAGCCAAATTTCACGGTTGACATATCTCATTGGAATATACCAAGCAATGTCCGCTTAGCTGATCCGGCGTTCTTCAAGCCACAGCAAATTGATATGCTTATCGGTGCCAATTTCTTCTACGAGTTGTTGTGCGTAGGTCAGATTAAACTGGCTGATGGCCTGCCACTTCTGCAAAAGACTCGTTTTGGCTGGATAGTTACTGGAGGTGGCTCGCAGCGTCAGAAATCTGCTTTGGTTGCATCCAAGTCTCCGTCTACACAGGATTGCAATACACGAATCGAGCAGATGGTTCGTTCTTTTTGGGAAATCGAAAGTGGTGTCGATCCGGCTGTAAAACTTACAAAAGAAGAGTTCGACTGCGAGGAGCATTTCAAGGCTAATTACAGCCGCCTGCGTACTGGCGAGTATTCCGTCCGACTGCCTGTAAAGCTCAGCACAGATCTGCTTGGCGATTCCTATACGCAAGCCTATCGTCGGTTTATAAACTTAGAGCGAAAGTTAGAACGCAATCCACTTCTCAAAACACAGTGCTCTGCATTTATTAAGGAGTATTTAGAGTTGGGTCATATGTCGCTTGTATCACCAGTTTTGCTGAACTTGTGCAAGTATTTCCTTCCGCACCATTGCGTTCTGAAGGAGGACAGCACAACGACAAAGTTGAGGGTCGTGTTTGACGGTTCCGCATCCACATCCTCTGGTCATTCTTTAAATGACATCCTAATGGCTGGTCCTTCCATTCAGTCAAAGCTCGCAAACACGCTTGTTCGATTTCGCACGTTTCCTATCGCTTTAACAGGAGACATTTGCAAGATGTACTGCTACGTGCGAGTATCAAAACCGGATAGCTATTTTCAATGCATTCTATGGCGTGACTCGCCTCAAAAGGATATTCAAGTTTTCCGTCTTGATACCGTCACTTACGGTACAAAGCCTGCGTCGATTCTCTCCGTTCGTACTATGCATCAGCTGGCTGAAGATGAGCATGAGCTCTTTCCTATTGGCTCCGATATCTTGCGTCGCGATTTTTATGTTGATGATTTAATCACTGGTGGTGCTTCCACAAACGAAATCATAGAAATTATGAGACAAACCACATGGCTACTTTCCGAGGCTAATTTCAAGCTAAGGAAGTGGTGCTCCAGCAATCCTGATGTGCTCAAACAAGTTCCGGAAGAGGACAAAGAAACTCTAGTTAAGTTTGATGATGGCAGTGACATCACAAAAACTCTAGGACTGTCGTGGGATCCTGCAACGGATTTATTCATTTTCACGTTTCTGCCAACATTGACATCTGGTCGAATTTGCAAGCGCACTGTTTTGTCGACTATTGCCAGATTTTATGATCCGGTTGGCCTTATTGGACCAGTAATCGCAAAGGCTAAAATATTCCTGCAGGCGCTTTGGAGAGAAAAGCTTGATTGGGATGAAAGCCTTTCAGCATCATTGACAACATCTTGGCATAATCTTATTGCAGATTTTGAGCGCACAAAGCAGCTGAAATTTCCAAGGCTTGCACTTTCTGCTGGTGTTTCCATTGAAATGCATGATTTTAGTGATGCCAGCATAGATGCCTATGGAGCTTGCGTCTACATTATTTCGACCACGCAAGGCCAATCTCGTGCGGAGCTGCTGTGTTCCAGATCTCGTGTGGCGCCACTCAAATCGTTGACCGTTCCCCGACTAGAGTTGTGCGGAGCCGTTTTGCTGGCACAACTTATAAACGAAATATCTCGCATGGAGTTATTCGACTGCAAGTTTTATTGTTGGTCTGATTCTGCAGTAGCGCTATCTTGGATTCACAGCGAGCCATCCAGGTTTCAAATTTTCGTTTCCAATGGTTTCCAACCTCTGGCATGGAATGGCGATATATTCCAACCGATTTGAATCCTGCGGACATATTTTCACGTGGAGCATTGCCCAGCGAATTAGTCCAGTCCAACTTGTGGCTACATGGTCCCGCATTTCTGACGAAAGGTAAATCTTCTTGGCCAGAGTCTTGCAATTCCGTCTCGTCGTTTCCTGAGCAGCGCTCTAAAGTGCTTGTAAGCACCACACTGTGCGAAGACATTGCACAGCAATGCAAATATGTTAACACATTTGAAAAGCTGCAGCGCGTGTTTGCATATGTATACAAGTTCCTGCATCGTGTACGAATTCCTGGGCTATCGGTGGACTGCATCCGCCATGGAACACTGCTGTTGATGCGCTCAATTCAAATGTCTACGCTTCGGGACGAATACAAGGCCTTGCAGGCTGGACAAACTTTGAAATCGTCTAGCTCTTGTCTTTCCTTATCTCCGTTTCTCGACAGCTCTGGATTGATGCGCGTTGGTGGCCGTCTAAGTAACTCTGCGCTCGACTTTGGAGCCCAGCATCCAATTATACTTCCAAGGCGTCATCCAGTCACGCGTTCAGTCATTATGCACTACCATGTCCGTAACCTGCATTCTGGACCTCGTGCATTGCTGGCCTCAATTCGGTTGCAGTATTGGCCAATTGGCGGTCGGAAAACAGTGTGCAGCGTAGTCAGCAAATGTACCATTTGTTTTCGAGCCAAACCTCGTCTTGTGGAGCATGTTATGGCTGACCTGCCAAAGGATCGAGTTGATGCTTCACATACCTTTATGGTCACTGGTGTGGATTTTTGTGGGCCATTTTTCTACAAAAGCGAGGTCCGCAATGAGGCACCAATAAAATGCTATATTTGCATTTTCATTTGCTTCGCCACCAAAGCTGTGCATTTGGAGTTGGTGAAGGATTTAACCACCGAAGCATTCTTAAATGCACTTAAATGTTTTATTTTGACGCGCTGTCGACCTACGAGGATCTGGTCTGACAACGCTAGAAACTTCGTTGGCGCATGGAATGAGATGGCTGAGCTAAAGCGTCTTTTTGAATCCAGCGAGCACTTGCAGGCTGTGCAAGAATTTTGCCTTGCTGATTGCATTGATTGGCGTTTCATTCCGCCGCGCTCACTTTGGTGGTCTATGGGAAGCGGCGGTGAAGACTGCCAATCATCATTTCCACAGATCCGTTGGACTATCGCTGCTCGACTTTGATGAGCTGCGCACACTTATATGCCATATCGGGGCAATTATTAATTCTCCCCCATTGTTATCCCTTTTAGAACATCCAGCAGATCTCGATGTCTTGACTCCAGCTCATTTTCTTGGTGCTGCCCCGCTGTCAACGTAAGTTGAGCCTGATCTGACGAAGCTCAACTTCAATCGGCTGGATCGATGGCAGCGCGTGACGTACTACCAGCAGATATTTTGGGCTCGCTGGCGTGAAGAATACTTGACGCTTCTTCAACAGCGCTCAAAATGGCGAGTGTCGCAGCCTGGACTCTCCGTTGATGATGTCGTTTTGGTCAAGGACGAGAATTTACCGCCCCTCAAATGGCCATTAGCAAGGGTGGTCAGCCTCATCAGCGGCGCAGATAGCGTGTCGAGAGTTGCAGAATTGAGGACTGCCACTGGAACCATTCGACGAGCCGTTCGCAAATTATGCCCGCTGCCAAAACAAGATGTTGTTGAAGACTCTGGTACTTCAACAGGGGGAGTATGTTTGGTCATCCGGCCAAAAACAGCCAAAACCGGCAGCACATCATAGTTAATAAGTAACGTAAATAACTCAATACAAAGTGCTCGTTTTCTTGTCACTTGCTTTGCATAGCAAGCTGAGCATATAACGTTTCCTTTTGTTGGTTGCCATAAATTTGCATAGGCTGCTGCGCAGCCGCCACGTATGTACTAGTTATTGTCGCTAACTCTGCAAGTTAAGTTTCGTTTTCGTTATCGCATCTGGTACGGAGAAGCTTAGCTTTCCGTCTACCAGCATAAACTTTGTAAATCGCGCAAAACACACAAAATCGTAGTGGGTGATCGCTACCTATGCAAAATAAACATTTGTGAACCTCTTTTAAATTGAACACTTTCGTTTTCGCTTATTTTGCAATTATTTCGCCAACATAATTTCGCATATTTGGAATCATAAAAATGCTTATGATTATACTACCTGCACACCTCACAAAACGCTCCGGCAGTGTGTTTATTCGTCTTCGGATTGGACATACACAACAAACGCACGAACACTTACTCACTGCAATCAGCCGCCCTCCCTGTCCCTGCTGCGGGCAAGAATTGAGTTCTCAGCACCTACTAGACACATGCCGTCAATTGGAGAGCATGAGGGTCTGCCTTTTCGGCCCCAGCTCCCATCTTGCCTCTTAGAATCCCTCTCACTTATCAACATAGAATAAATAAACAACTTTATAAAAGACCTGTAAATTAAAAAATAATAATAATAATAATTAACATCGAGTCGAAGGCCCGAGTTAATATTAAGTTTAGTATTAGATACTAGATTTAATTTGTTAAATAAATAAATAAATATTAGTAACAAGTACCCGGCTTGTGTTGCTGCGCCACTAAAAATGTATATCAGAAGCGGCTCTGGTGGCGGATTGAACGGAGGCAGAACAACTTTACCATTCGAACAGCACACACCCGGGGATTCCGAATGCCGCCAATTTTAAGTCGCTACTCTCCTACTCTCCCCTCGCGAACGAATAGCATTAAGTCGGGCAGTATGTTGGTGGGCTTCCTCTGCTGCTCTCGATGTAGATGCCTCGTTGCGCATTTGCTGAAGACGCGACTCCCGTGGTTCTACAGTTTCTGTGGCTCAGCTGTAAATGTCCTTTCGCGAAGATCCTGCAAACATAATTCGCGGTCATCAGTTGTGCTTTTTTCGCTCATCTTCTTTGAGTTTGCGGTTTTTCTACAAATAGATGCTTTTTTGCAGGCATTTTTTGAATTCGATTTTAAAATTTTATTTATTTACGAATGAAACTGACAAACAGTGTAAAAAGTTACTGTCAAACAAATGAAAATGACCCACGATACCCGCGGGCTCAGCCGGCAACGACCCACTAAAACCCGCGGCAGATTTTCTTATGAGTAGCAGCGGATGAGCACATTTTACGAACCCTGATTATAGCATCATTGACGTCTGCTTCATTATCGTATGACGCATTTGTGCTTATCATTTTAGAATATTTTTCTGGAAGCTTCTACGTATTGCAGCATGCACCACACCGACGTAGCACGATTCTAGTAAATGCTGAAAATTAATTAAATACATATCTCAATGTTACATGATGGACAAGATTTTGGGAATAACAATTACACAGGGGTGCCACAGAAAACTCCGGTGGTTTCGGCTATAGTTGTTTTTGAAAACTACAAAAAAATTCGTCGGTACTGCAGAACTTCGAAAGATTTCACTTATTCGAACTTCCCCTTGCCATTTGCATTAATATTAGCCCGCCAGCATTTGCGGGAACGCAAATTAATTCTTGAAAATATACAACAGAATTGTTTAAAAAGCCCATCTGATCCCACAAAAAATAACGATTACTAAAAATTAAATTTATTTTAAATTTTTTATAATATTATATATTTATTTTATTTTTAACTTTCGTTTGACTCACAACTTTAGACTTTAAACAAATTGTGATATTCGCAAAATGTAATGTTCCATTTGGGACAATGGGGCATCTCTACTGTGCGGTTGTTTTGGATGTTGTGTGTGAATGCTGGTGTTTTAAGTATACATTTAGTAATTTGGTAATTTAATAATATTTAAGTAGGACATGCAAAATATTTTTGATGAAGGTTGTTCAGAAAAACTATATATTCCTTATATTCCAATAATTATTATTTTTTGGAAAAATGTCTTTGTTAGTGTTTTTAATCAAAACTCCAAGCAAAGCAAACAAGATTTGAAACATCCCATCTGTGGCACCGAGAATTGGTTTTGAGGCGAAACTTGGGCGGAAGAGATTTCTGTGGCACCCCTGATAATAATACTTTTAATGTAAAATGCAACTTCTTACATTGACTTTATCGAAATATAGACTTTTAAAAAATAATCGATTTCTTATCGTTCTCAGCTCTACTAACGCTGATATAAATTAATGTTAAGCGCATTAACAATAATGGAGGATCCGCTAAAACCAAAGCCGGTTCCATTAGCAGCAGAAACTGTGCTTTGGTTTGAGTTTCTGCTTGATCCAAACAAAATAACGCAACACTTACAACAGACAAATCCTGGTAAGCGAACTATGTATTTGTACTACCAACATTCAGATGTGTACTTACATACATATGTATGTATGGCTTTGTAAATGTTTGATTCGTGGGCCAAATTTCTATACAACTTTTTCAGAACCCAGCGCAGTGGAACTCATAATGCAGTTTATTTCCATGACTCCGGAAGTAACTTTCCCTGCGGAAGTTGTCACCCCGGGCAGTGATATACAAACATCACTGTCAGCATCAGCTGCTTTAACCATTCCCACTATACAACGTAATATAGACTGTTGTATGCAGCTAACAAGAAAACAGTTGGCTCTTAAAATTTTGGAACTTAAAGTAGCAACCTGGTTAAAATGGGATTTGGATTTACTTGAGAAAAACTTACCAGTCGCAATGCAACTAGGCTTACTGCGCGACTTATGCACTGTTAGCTACGGACGTGGACTACCCATACCATTGCCCAACGATTTCGATATGAAAATTTGTAGGTCTTAACGGTTCTTTTACTTAATTCTTACAAAATGTAAGATGTACTGTATCCAAATTGGGATGCAGTTTTGTTTTTACAAAAATAACACATTAGTGTATACACATATATTGCAGCACCAACAGGTAATGAGCATGCCGCGCGCTTTGCTTTGACTATGTACCATCGTATGGTTTTGCGTATTCAGCTGCTTAAAGAAACTGCACTAGGGGTGTCACGACAACCTACAAACAATGGGTAAGAATATATATTGTTTATGTTAATGTAGGATATTTGTACGCTTTTTGATTTATCGTAGATATCATACCGTCGACATTATGCTGCAATTTCTGGATATACCAACGCAACCTTCCATTGAATATTTGCAGCAGTTGTGCATTAGCAACAAACCGTTTTACGTATTCCATTACGACAGCTTTATCACCCTACAATGCGACAACCTTAGCACTGTACAGAATTACGAAATCATGCATCTTATTTCGCCAGAGGAATTACGCGGTCAAATTCAATATGAGCTGGCACACTATTATCTTTTTACCAAGCAATACGTACTGGCTCGTGAAGCGGCATCCGCCTGCAACATAAATTTACAATCAGTGCGAAGCCAGACATTTCAGTTTTGCCACATTCAATCCAACGAACTAGAAGGATTATTGCAAGCTTGCGGTTACGGTTCTCATTGCAACTCACTGCTTCAGCGTTTTCATATGTCTGTGCTCTCTGAATATACAGACATTGTTCCAATATTAAAGCTAGATAATCGAGCTCGTGAAATTCCATTAGTAAATCGCCGCATATTGGAGCTCGAAATAGAGAGTGCAATCTCTGCAGGTCTTCTCAAGCAATCGCGTCACTTGGAGGTGCAGGTGGCCACACTTAACGTTGTTCGGAATATTTTTGAATCTGGAAATATTTTTAGCTGTGTAGAATTTTTCTCAAAATACCGCGAAAAAGATTACACTGCTGCCATTGTAGAGGCTATTGAAGATGTTCTGCCGCACTGCACACACGACGATAAGGTGGCATTGAAACAATTTGTGATTGACTGTGTACTTCACAACGTAGACGGTAATCAGTTTCTGCAGGCAACTCGTAGCTTTGGTATTTTCACGGATGTTGATCTTAAGAATCTGGACCTGCTATTAAGTATCCCAACTTTGCCGAACAGTAAACTGGCAACGCTAAGTGACTGGATATGCCACTCTAAGAGTACGTAATTGGAACCAATCTACACGTCCATTTATACATTTTTGTTTTTTTAGTGGCTCGCATTGATATAGGCGTTCTGGAGCGCCAGCTTATTAATTGTACCAACGCTAACACTGTGAGAATTTTATTGGTAAAACTGTGTGCCCGCGCACCTGGAAAACCGGTGTGGGCTATTAATCCAAATTGGGATGTTCCGCAACCTCTGAAAACACTCATTATGGCCATGCCCGTTAGTTTTTTGCAGGATTTTAGTTACGTACTTTTAGGCAAAGCACGCGAACTTGCCGCACATGGAGACTACTGTGAATCTGTGTCCATGCTGTCTGTGCTGAAGTCGGAAACACAGCGGCAGGAACTTGGAAATGCACAATTGATATCCAAACTCATCACCTGGGAAATTTTGCACACGCAGATAGCACAATGCTTAGAAGAATGGCATCAAAAAACACTAGACCAACAGTCACTTGCTAGCCGCTGTAAGCAGTGCCTAGGAGCTTTAAGCGACACGGTACCACCACGTATTGAAATTGTAAACAACTGCGCTGTTATGCTACTTAATCTGTCTGAATTTCAACCACTTATGTTTTTGGATAAGCGTTTACCGCAGTTGGAGCTGACGCAAGCGTTTGCGTCTACATTTATGGAAATGGAAAAGATGAAAGGGCCTAAAAAAGTGTGCCGTGATGCATGGGAACTGATGTTGTCCATGTTTTTAAGCGTACCCAAGCGTGTGGGCCCAAATATCCCCGCTTGTGGTACGTCGTTGCAACAATTTCTGCAACGCGTGCGACATCAAAGTGTGTTTGGCCTCGCAATTTCCATGCTGGGCAAGATTCACAACATTTTAAAAGATGATGCTAATCACGATCTGAACTGTGAGTACATGCAGCTATGGCCGACAACTATTACCAAGTAAGTTCATGCTCGATCAAATAAATCATACATAAGAGAGGATCCCTTGTTTGTTTTCTTTATACACTCATTAAAAATTGAAAGGGTGTAGGAAGATAGCAACGATCAGTGCAAAAGTCACCTAATGTCTTACCCTTACAATTTTTAACCTACATATTTATTTTGATATTTTTTACGCCGTAAAATAACGAGGCGTAAAAATATAGCAATATCCTAGTTTGCAAAGCTATCACAGACAACTTCTATGTATATTTATATGCAAAATCCCCGATAATGGGATTTTTCCGTATCACCGTTCGTATAATCATCTATATCTCGGAGACTACAAGACTTAGGAACACAAATTTAAATCCGAGATGCCCAGAAAATGAATTCGGAATACCCCCTCCCCCGCATTTAGTGATATTCTATAACTCCCTTAATTCTTAGAATTTCTAACTCAAATTTCCGAATTCCAAGTTTCGTTATAAAGGGCCGATTTATCAGGAAGTTATAGTTTTTTGTTCATTGTGTAAGTTATTGCTTTTTTTATTTCAGTGCCGTTGGCTACAGCTTGCGTAGCGTATGCGAGACGCTGCAGTGGCTACTCACGGAAGCCCTGTTCTTTTACCCGCAAACCATCTCTTGGCTGAAAATGAAGGGAGATCTCGAGTTAACAATCGGTAACAACGAATCAGCCATACGCTGCTATGTCAACGCTTTGGTCACAGGAACGGATTACTGCATGCTGTCATTGCAACGCAACGTCGCGGATGACTATATCATACGTAAGATGATTCGTTGTGCCGCAAATCTTGGTTGCCATATGCAGGCCACAGTGCTGTGCCAATTTTTGGAAGAAATCGACTATGGAATTGTATTTAAGAATCTCAGTGAAAAGTCCTGCAACTTTACCGATGCCATGGATGCCTATTATAGCTGTATATGGGATTCAACACTACTCGAGTTTATTGTAAATTTACATGCTAAGCGTGGCGAGCATAGTCGAAAGCTTGAGGCGGTGCGTTTAAGACATACTATTGAAGTAAACTATTATATCTGAAACCGTTATTTTGTCGAATTATCTTACAGATCTCGGTCATGGGAACTTTGGAACTGAATGCAAATAATAACGATGAGATAAGGCGGGAAAGCGCAATGGTGCGAAAAACACGTTTTCTGCGATCGTTGGCCAAACAATATTTGCTGCAATTGTAGATTTAAAATAAGTTACACCTTTGTTGTATCTCGATTAAATTACTACACAAATAAATATAAGAAAGCTCAACGTTAACTCTTCTCATCCTTATGGTGAAGGCTTCCACCTGGAAGGTGCTGCAGTAATCGGGTGGTTTACATGTTTGTCTATGCTCAGGATCAGCGCGGTGTATTGTCCCAAATATTGTCTTAGTATATTTATACGCAACGCGTTGGTACAGCCCTGCAGTCATCTTGTCGACAGAGTATTAGTATTCGATTTTGGACAAATTTGGTCCGTAATGCTTAGTTCCATACCGATTGTTAAGGCCTTAATAAAAAGACGCTAAATGTTTGAATTCAAATTTGAACCTATTTATTATTAAACATGTTGCTTATTTTATAAACAATTGTTGCTTAAGATCTATTCTTATTTTTTATATTTGACATCTACTTTTTCTTAATTAAAATTAAGTATATCTCCTTTTTTTGTGGACTGTATTTCCTATTGGGCGTTTCATCCTTTGACCAGTATTTGACATCGCACTAATTGATACCAGAAGCTTACAATATTTATGGTCTGTCTTGCGTTTCAGCGACCCTTTTTCCTTGCTCTCACTTGTGCGTGTACTAATATTTGTGATCTGCTTGCCCATGATCATATTTATTTAGTAAATAAACAAATAGTACTGTCGATACATATACAACAAGAGAGAACGCTACAGTCGAGCAAGCCCGACAGTAAAATAGCCTGTACTCTCCACAAAAAAGAAAAATTTAAAATAAACAAAAGTTTTTTAAAAATTAAATTATTAAAAAAAAAATTAATTAATTAAATTAAATTAGAAGACATGTTTATGTTCAGTTTTAACAACATACATTTACATCACGTGCCTATGCGTGTATGTATGCAGCATAAAGTTGAACCAAAGCAGCAACTACAACAACAGCTGCGGGCAGCGCTGCCGGCAGAGCTGCAGACAGCGCATAAGCAAAATTCCAACAACTACCGGAGTTAGGAAAAACACGAATTGCGGGGGAGTGGGGGGTGTATCAGAAAAAAAACACAAACTCGTTCTGCCTAGGGCTTAGGGGAACCTGAATGCCAAGTGTGGTTATCCTTGCTATTGTACTTGAACTAGTATAGCCTTTCACCCTTTGGATACAGGCTATAAAAATAATTACTTCCACTTGTGATGCAGAATCCCGCTGCGTCACAATTAACTATATTTCTTAAGTCCTAAGATTTCATACTGAATATTGTACATTATGTTACTAGTCCTAAGATTTCATATTGAATATTGCACATTGAAGGTTGCACATTCAAGTTCCTTTATACCAATTCCACTGTTACTAGACTTAAGATTCAAATTGTATTTCACCACGCTGCACACGATTAGAGTTTTAAATCAGCGACCCTTTGAAAGGGACAAAGGGCAAGCAAGCTGGCATCGCCGCCCACGCTTAGATAGGTATTTTGAAGTAGAAGAGAAATGGTCATACCCCACGGAGCTACAAGCCAAGGAGAGAACGGAAGCTCTTCTACCGTGCACAGTGAATCCGAGCAGACGTGCCTCGCGCTCTTCTCCTGCGACCATTCAAAACGATAGACATGAGACGCGACGAGTACCAGCAGCGAAACACAGGAGCTAACCTAAGTTGACGGAGGTAATTAAATCGGAGTGAGTCTGAAGAATCCTCAAATAATCGTGGTGCAAAGTAGGGCCACAAGATACGTGTTAGAAATAAAAGCCAGTGTGAGTAATATTTCAGTGCGCGTTTAATTATTTCACCCAGAAATCCTCCGTCCCTATGAGCGCAACTTACATATATACTAGGCTTGAGTATATATGAGTATATATGTAAAGTGCGACTGCAAAAGCAAGCAGGTGTTGGTTATTATATTTAGCCGCGCATGAGCCGGCAGTATAACGACAAGCGAGACCTCTTCCTTCCCCGCATCACCCAGCGCCAGCGGCTACAGTAGACACATTTCATATAAAGAGTGCATGAGCCAACCAACGGAGTTTTGGAAATTATATTTGTAGCGCATGAGCCGGCAGACATAACGCCAAAAAACCGGCCACGCGGCGACTATACTGAGCATCGAATCCCTCTACAGAACCCTGTACAGCTGAGCCATACCCCAGTTGGAAAAAGAACTTCTTTACACACTTTGCAGCATCTGTGTAAGTCGGTTATCTCCCCTACTCAGTATGGTTTTATCAAATATCGTTCGACAACATCCAATTTGCTGGAATTTACATCATTGATAAATGATGCATTCCTAGCTACAACGCAAACTAATGTTATTTATACTGACTGCAGTAAGGCATTTGATTCAGTGAATCACGACTTACTCCTGTTGAAGCTTGATCGTATTGGGTTTCCTTCAAATTTTTTGCTTTGGATTTCGTCCTATCTTAAAAGTAGGACCCACAGAGTTCTACTCAGATCGGTTATCCTCAACCTATTCGTGTTATTTCTGGTGTACCTCAAGGTATTCATCTAGGCCCATTGTTATTCACTCTTTTTATAAACGACCTTCTTTCTATCCTGTCACATTCTCACATACTGATGTATGCTGATGATGTGAAGCTCATTCTTTCATATAACAATCATCTCTTTCACACTCGTTTGCAGGATGATCTGAACTGAATGCAGAGATGGTCCTGCATTTATGTCCTTTTATCGGACCATACCACATCTTGTCACCTATACGATGGACAATGAATTATTGCAACGTATTTCTATTGTCGAAGATCTTGGAGTTCTGTTTGATTCTAAATTTAACTTCAATCTTCACATTTCTTGCATCAGAAACAAGGCGAAGGGCGTGCTTGGATTCTTCTTTTCTTTTTTTTTTTGTTCTTCGCTGCTTATTAATCTTCCGTCATTGGCTAATCGGAGGACTGTCCTTTGAGCTGTATTTCTCCACAAACAGATTGCCGGTAGTGTTGATTCTCCTTTCCTATTAGGTCGTCTTAATTGCTTAGTTCCTTCCAGAACGTCAAGAAATTATCTTCCCCTTTTCCTTAGTATGTGTATGTGTTTTATGCTCATCTCACAATGAGTATTTTCACCTGCTCTCAACTGAACTGGCTCTTTCTATAATAAAAGCCTCTCTTTTCAGCCATCTCGGGAATCTCTGACCAGGATCGGCTGTGAGATGGGGCATAGCTTGCCGGACTGGTTAAAAAATCTTCCCCCACCCGGTCTGAGATTCCAATTTTATTTAATTTTATTATTATTATTTTTTTTAATTAGCTTTTAAATATTTCTAAGCTTCTTCTCTTATTCTTTTTATCGGTAGATCTATTGGCGCTTTTGACCACACAGATAGCCGAAGGGCAAATAATATTCCCCCACCTGGTCGGAAGCGTTAATTAGATATTATTGTAATTTGATTAGATTTCTCCTTCTCAGGTTTTTGTAGCTTATAAGATGCTGTTTATAATTTTTATATACTATTTCCTATGTCGACAGTCAATGTTTGTTGACATAAATAAATAACTTAATTAATAAATTAATTAATTAATAAATAAATAAATAAATAAATAAATAAATAAATATGTAAATAAATATATTTGCGTCTACTTATTTCGTGGTACTTTGGGGCCCATAAAACAAATTTGAGCACTCTGACCGGCGAGAATACCCGCGGCAGAGCAATGTTATAAGTGGCACCCGATCAGGGACCTCAAAGTTGAACAGATATATTAGACCCAAGATAAAAGAGAAACACGTGGATGCATAATGATACGATCGGGCTGGGAAGCCGGACCTCAGCGCAATTCTGCGTAAGTTCGAAGAGAACGGCAACGTGGAGGCACTGCGGTCGCGCGTTTCCGCTCTCATCAACAACGAGGATCGATCCCGCCTAAAATAGCTGGTTCGAAAACACATCATCGCGCTCAGAGGCGACAGGCCAGTTGAGCCCGCTGCCTGGGGGGCATCTAGGGGTCCTCAAACAAGAAGACGCAATGGAAGGTCCGCCCTCAGGGCAGCACACCGCGATGCAGACAAAGGGGTTACCAGCCTTGATTCCAGCGCGAACCACATCACCGACTCCAACGCCGGCGCCAACCATATCGGTGGCCACTCCGGCGACGCCCATAGCAACCTTAGCGACGCCCACAGTAGCCTTAGCGGCGCCATCGGTGACCCCACTGCCTTCGGCGGCAGACCTGAGACGACAAATTGCCGACTCACTTGCAACGGTGCTAGCGCAGCATACCCAACGGTTGGTGGAGACCCTAGAAAATGGTTTCCAGAGACTGTCTGAGCAGATCACGGCGCTGGCAGCTACTACTGTTGGCGCACATGTCGGCTGGGCACCGCCCACGGCCACAGCACCGACTCCAGCGCCGCCTCTTGCGGAGACACAGGCGTTGACAGCACAGCGTACGCTGACGCCAGCCGAACGAGCCGGACGAGCCCTTCTGAAGAAGGAAGTGGCACAGTGGGGCATCCAATTCGACGGTAGCGGGGACCCAAGGACGTTTCTCCAGGACCTGGAAGATATGGCGGAGATGAGCGACGTACTCCCAGATGATTTGGTGACAGTGTTACCAGTGGTCCTGGTGGTCGAGGCAAAGAATTGGGAGCGGTCGAGGCGCAATTCGTCGCAACGATGGACTGAGTTCCGTGATTACCTACTGAGGGAGAACCCAGAAGATGCCCTTAGGGAAGAGTGTCGCCTAGATGCCGGTGGAGGAACAGCTGAGGCTCTTCCACGCCAACGGGCTGCCAGAAATACGCGCCAGACTCTGCCTGGCCGGCGAAGGGGTGGGCTCGCTTGACGAGTACGCACGGGCGGCGAGGGGCGTATACCAATCACTCCTGGCAAGGGGCAGGCGTGCGGTAGCGGCGAGTCAAACACCACGCGTCCCGCACTGATGCCACCGTTGGTGGTGGGAGTTCCAGCAGACGCACAACGACGAACACCAATTTGTAGGCGTTGCGGAATGGGAGGACACGGCGTGGAGGCATGCCCGAACGTTCAACAGCTCTATTTCTGGGACTGTGGTAAGATGGGCGCGCGAGCAAACGAATGCTGCCCAGAGGGACTCGCCTGCCACCAGCGGCTGGCAAGTTCACGCAGGCAAGCTCAAACTAAGAAAGCGCAGCTTAGCGGCCGGGTAGACTGCGACGGTTTACCGGTAGAGGCGGTCGTGGACACCGGAGCGACACGCAGCTTCGCAAGTCCGGTACTGGCGCAGCGCCTGCGGGCGCCAGACGAAGGAAATGTACGGTCCGTGGGCCTGACTGTGTCAATGGCCGATGGGACAGAGAAGACGGTCCGTGAAGAGACGATGGCGACGATAACGGTGGACGAGAGTCGGGTAGTGTTGCCACTGCTTCCACTCCCCGGGTGAATCGACGACCTCACACTGGGATTAGATTATGTCCATAGAGTCGGCGGGGCAGTAACGGTGGGCCGCCGAACACTGGAACTGCGGGACACGGTCGAGTGGCAACCACGTGGGCGGCGGAGGCGAAACTGTAGGGTTCGGCATGCAGCTTTGGCGACAAATATGCAGTTGGAGCCCTCCATAGCAGCACACCTAACTGAACAGCAGGCCCAGAGGGCAGCTACGTTCCTCGAGGTGGAATTGGCGAGCTTAGAGAGCGTCACCGGGGTCTCGCCAGCCGCGATACACACCATCGGAATGAAAGACGAGCGGCCCATCAAGCAACGGTATTATCCCCGGAATCCCGCTATGCAGGTAGTAATCAACGAAGAAGTCGATGAACTGCTGGCAAAAGGCTGCATCGAGCGCTCTAGCAGCGCCTACAGTGCACCCATCGTGTTGGCACCAAGAAGACAGGCGCCTGGACAATTTGCATCGATTACCGGCAGCTAAACGAACGCTCAGAACCAGATGCGAATCCAATTCCGCGGATACAACACATTTTGGGGCAACTACGCCAGGCCAAATATTCCAAATATGGATACTGGCGGATTCCACTGGAGCGCGACATCCAGCGATACACAGCTTTCACAATGTCAAGACGCGGGCTGTTCCAGTGGGGAGTGAATCCGTTTGGCCTCCACTCGGCTCCTGCAACATTCCAGAGGGCGTTGGCCATCGTCATCGGCACGGACAATCTGCAAATAAATTGAGATGAGTGCGAATTTTTTCGTAAGTCCATAAGATACCTGGGGCATCTGGTGACGGAGGAGGGCATCTAAACGGACCCGGAAAAGGTGGCCACTATCCGCGAGTTGAAGCCACCCTCGAATTTAAAACCGCTGCACTTCGTACCGAATTTCGCTTCAACGGTCGGCCCACTCACCGAACTGTTGCAGAAAGGCCACTAGTGGAGTTGGGGAGCACCGCAGCAGGAGGCATTCGAATATATTCAAAGGCAGCTGATAGAGGCTCCCGTGTTAGCGTGCCCCGATTTCACGAGTACAGCGAGTACAGCCCGTACAGGCGCGGCTCTGACGCAAAACGTAAACGGCCGGGAGCACGTGATTTCCTACGCCAGTAGGAAACTGCAGAAAGCGGAGGTCAACAACAGCGCTACGGAGAAGGAGAGTCTAACAATCGTTTGGGGAATCCGAAAGCTGCTACACTATCTGGAGGGCTACCACTTTACCGTCGTCACCGACCACTTAGTGTTGCGCTAGCCCAACTCGAAATGAGAGTCTCACTGGTCACATCGCACGCTGGGCTTTAGAGCTGCAACAGTATACATTCGATGTCCAATACCGGAAAGGATCCCTGAACGTGGTATCCGACGCGCTGGCACGGCAGCCGTGCGAGGTGGCCGGTCGCGCACATGCAGAGCAAGAGGAAGCGCCAGCTTGTAAATGGCTGCAGCGGATGACGGCAGCGGTGGTGGAGAGCCCCGGAAAATACCCCGTTTACGCGATGCAGGATGGCAGGCTATACCGACGCATCGCCCACGTGCTGGGAGAAGATGAGGTGTCACCATGGAGGCTATGCGTGGAAACGCCCGTACGACAGGAAGTGTTGAGAGAGTGCCACGACGACGCCACCGTGGGCCATATGGGAGTACGTCGAACCTGTGCGCGTGTCGCAAACCGATACACATGCGACACGTTACAGCCCGACAGTTCGTGGCCCGAATGGCGAAAAGGAACCAAGTGATAGCCAGCGAGGACCAGGCACACCAGTATAACCTGTGGAGGCGCGAGTGGCGACCACGATTGGGTGACGAGGTGCTCGTGCGACAACATCACCTGTCCAACGCCGCAGAACAGTTCGCGGCCAAAATGGCGCCTCGCTTTGAAGGGCCATTCACGGTGCGTGCATTTATATCCACGGTCATCGTACGACCGGTAGCGGGTGGCAGGGGTAGAAAAGCACATGTTCGAGATTTGAAGGCGTTGAATGAAGACGACAGCGACGCATAAGAGGACAGCGATGCCGAAGTTCGCAGCGATAGCGGAGGCTGCGCTGATACGTGCACCGCGGCCATGTTACCGACAATCTCCCAGCAGTCACAACAGCGGGCACGGCTACAGACGCAACAGCAGACCACAAGCAGCAGTAGTCACAAAGTCACAAGTTTCAAAGGGTGGTGACACACCAGCAACACCGCAAGCAGCTCCAGCAGGCTACCGACAGTGGAGGGAATAACCGCGACGACGGCGACAACCACAATACCAATACAGCAGCGCCAACAGCGGAGACAACGCTACAATGCAAACGGGTGCCAAAAGGGAAAAACGACGGGAGATTGGCACGAGATTGATACGATGTTTAACAATCGTCATAAATTTATAACGTAAGCGTGCGTGGCGGAAATGACAAGTTACCAAAGCGGCGGGCTGCCATCGATAACGAATGACGCGGTGTTATCGATAAAGTACGATAAATGGCAAGCCGGTTAAGCATGGGTAGCACTGGCGGACCGCGTAGCGTTTGAGGTGGCAGAGCTGCTGAACATCGGGCACTCTAGTTAGACATTTGGCGGGAAAAGTTCAGAACGAAGAAAAAATATGGAAGAAGTACAGCTGAGCGGTACCGGGCGCAAATTGCGTACGATTGTGAACCTCACAATTGACGTATCCGGGCAGCGGCCCAAACAGCGCCATCAACAACGGCACCGGCAACCGAGAACCGGCAATGTGCGTATCAGGAGAGGCTGGAATGGCAACAATTCCAACAACGGCAGCGGGAACGGCGGCAGCAAGAGCAACGGCAGCACGATATAGAACAGCGTGAGCATTGGCAACGGGAGCAGCAGCAGCTCGAACAACAGCAGCGCGAATAGCATGAAGTGAGGCCATCGCTTATTTTTGGAAGAAATCAGAGTGGTCTATCTGTGGAGTCAGGAGAAGTAGCACTGGAGCGCAAGTATAATAGTTGAACTATTAATAAAACACGTGTTATTTGCCTAACCATTTATTCTCGCATATATTTGCGTCCACTTATTTCGTGGTTTGGGGGCCATAAAACAAATTTGAGCACTCTGGCCGGCGAGAATACCCGTGGCAGAGCAACGTTACAGGATCTAGCTCAACTATGCAGTGCACAAGGGATTTGTTGGGTTAATGTTTATGCAACTAAGCAACCATAGCCAATTCAACAACCGTTTAAGTTCCCAAATGCTCTTCCTCTCTCTTTCGAAACTAGAGTAGAATTATTCAGCTGCTGGAAGGATCCCGTTAGGATTCTCTCTCACATGGCAAAGAGTAGGTACGTTGCAAAACGCATAGCAATCGTTCATTCTTTCTGATTTCAACTGGCAAGTGACGCAGACGTTCCTACGAAACAATATTACAAGCAAAGTGCAAGTTATATTTTATTTGTGGAAATTACATAAATTTGGTACAAAATACAGCGGAAACTCTACCGTCGAAGACTGGAAACACTAGCGTAAGGTTGAATTTCGCTTCATTGCCCCGTATAGTGAGGAATCTCAGCAGTGGATATACATACATAAATATTTGTGCAAGACAGCATAGGAAAGTGCCAAGATAAAAACCTTGTGGTCTTCCGGCGACTCGTCTCTGTCCCATTTGGTTACATCGCAAATATTATCGCCAGTGTCCCAGATAAATATTGGTAATATTTTCCTTACCGAAATTCGCCTGAATTACATAATTTAATTTCGTACAGACACCAGTTGCAGTTATTCGGACATAGTCCACGTGCAGATGTTTACACATAGCCTGCACTTCTTACATATATGTACATACCAAACCTAAGCAGCGTGTGGGAGCTGGACAACCGAGTGCAAGCAAGACACCACGAGCCTAGCCTACGCTCACGTTCGGTTCTCTCATACACAGTGCAAATGAATTGAGCACTACTTTTTTCTTCTTTTTGATTATAATTCTTACTTAAATTTTTATATACTTCTTTCTTACATTTTAAATACTACTTTTGTTCGTGTTTTTGCTAACATCTAAGTGATGTAATCTTTAAATTAATCAATTTTGTTTTCAATTTTAAAAGATCATATCTACATAATTAACTGTTGTTATTAGAGCATATGCATAATTTGATTTATTTTGTCTCATGAAAGCTTAACGTAATTTCTAATGGTCTTGCTCCCAATGTAATATGCCTCGGAAATAGTAGGAGCTACTCCCTTTTTGTTTTCTATGTAGTAGTAACTACAGCACTCAGCAACAGCAACTGCGTCTTCTTTGGCCCCAACGTCGATGGATTTGCTTGTGAGTAAGTTTACTTTTAAGTTGAAATTTGATGAAGTCTTGAAGTATATATATATATATATATATATATATATATATATATATATATATATATATATATATATATACCCAAAGGTCGTTTACGACCCCGCTGGGGCAATAAGAGTTCTTGAAAATGCCAATGGTGTTTAAAAATGCACAAAGTATTTGAGGATATGATTAGAAGCAACATGGTTATTGTGTATATGGATGATATAATGGTGGCTAGCGGAACCATATGTGAACATTTATCGGTGTTAGAAGAAGTATTTATAACATTAGTCAGCAACAAATTGGAACTTCGTATGGATAAGTGCGAATTTCTGCAATCCAACGTAAAGTATTTAGGGTACTTGATAACGATGGCTTTATGGCTGGAAGCAGTCAGAAATTTTCCAGTTACAGAAAAAGCCCAAGCAGTGAACAATTTCTTGGGCTTGTGCTCATATTTCCAAAGATTTATAAAAGATTGTTCAATAATGGCTAAGCCTTTATATGACTTATTGAAAAAAGACAAGGAATTCGAGTTTGGGAAAAAAAAGAGTTATACTGTTTTTTATGTCTTAAAGATAAGTTAATGGAAGCGCCAGTGCTAGCAATTTATAATCATAAAGACGACACAGAACTGCACTGTGATTGGGATTTGGGGCGGTATTATTACAAAGAAAGTCTGACAAGAAATTGCATCCTATATTTTACTTTCCGAATGGTACAACTGATGTGGGATCCAAATACCACAGTTTTGAGCAGGAAACTTTGGCAATTATTTATACGTTGCGCAGATTTTGGGTTTATTTGCAAGGAAGGTATTTTAAAATCGTCACTAATTGCAATTCTTAAACGCTTACGTTAAATAGAATTGAATTGATTATGAGCAGCATGTAGATACTTTAAGCAGAAATACTAACATAATGGTAATTGAAACCAACAGCTTTAAAGACAATTTAGTCATTTGCCAATCTAGAGACGAAGAGTTATAAAAAATTAAATTAATTAATTAATTAAAATTCGTTGTGGCGAAACCGGCCATAAGATGAAGGAATGCAAAAGGCCTCCCAAATGTTGCTTGTGTACTGACGCTGGGTTAAAAACAGTTGATCACATTCCCGCCTCTGGTAAATGTGCATCGCTAAAGGCTCGGCTATGATGAAAATTTTCCAAGCCAACATGCACTCCTAGCACAGCTTGTGCGAATAGTGCAAATCCATCAACAGCGGAATCTTCTTAGCTGACAATATGGGCACGGCAGCATTATGGATACCAAGTCCCAAAGACTTCACAATTCTAGGCAGCGGATCTGGAATCGGCTTCGTATGGGTCCGCAAATACCAGTACACGGTACTGAGTTGTTACCTCTCTCCTAGCGACAACATGAAGGAGTTCAAAACTAAGCTAGACGCTATAGAAGACCACTTACGTCAGCTAAGCGGCGACGTGATTCTAGCTGGTGCGGAACACAATGAAGTACATCACGCAAGCTTGCGATGCCGCGATGCCGAAAGCGCACCCAAACCAAAAGCAAAAAGCTGCCTACTGGTGGAATGATGAGATTGCCCAATTGCGAAGAGTCTGCCTCCAAAAGCGAAGGACACTTACTAGGGCCAGAAGGCAAGAAGTTACCACCGCTGACCGGGAAGAGTACAAGTCAGCCAGGAAAACCTTAAAGAAGGCCATTAAAAAGACAGCAAGAGAAGCAAATGGGAGGAGCTACGGGATAACATAAACAGTAACCCTGGGGATCTCGACTACAAGCTCGTGATCCGGAAACTCTGTGGTATCGCACCAGTCCCCGTGCTCGAGGAAAGACTGATGCAAAAAATCGTGGATTCTCTTTTCCCTGAACATGAGAAGCGGACAGACCCAGGAACGTCAGACTATATTCCAGTACCGCTCTTCAACGAGGACGAGCTCAAACTCGCAGCGCGCTCATTAAAGAGAAACAAAGCCCCCGGACCAGATGGGGTACCAGCGGAAGTACTCAAAATAATAGCAGATGATCGCCCGCAATACCTGCTAGAATATTTCCCGAAGTCTGGAAGAAACAGCAGCTGACCCTGATAAGTAAAGGAAAAGGTGATCCTGAAACCCCGAGTGCATATCGGCCACTCTGCATGCTTGACACCTCGGGCAAGCTACTAGAAAAGATTATAAAACCTCGTCTGGCAGCAGCAATCGAAAACGGCGGAGGCCTTTCAAGTAGACAACACGGTTTTCGCCCCAAGAGATCCACTATCGGTGCCATAGAAGAAGTGATGAGTACAGTAAGGGAGACACAGAGAGATAACCACTACTATAGACGCCTGTTGCTTTTGACAACATTGGATGTCAGGAATGCCTTTAATAGCCTTAGGTGGGTTGACGTAATAGATGTCTTGGAAAGACGATTCCAAATACCAGCGTATTTAGCCCGGATGATTCGAAGCTATCTGAGCGACGTAAGCTGCTGTACCGTACACGCAATGGAAAGCGCCGAAAGATCGGTAACATCGGGTGCAGCTCAAGGGTCCATTCTCGGTCCTGATCTTTGGAATGCTGCCTATGTTCAGATGCCAGAGGCAGCACATTTAACATGGTCAGCCAGACTGATCCCCGATGTGCATATATGGTGCAACAGGAAATTCGGTGAAACGAACTACTACGTCACACAGCTGCTCTCTGGACACGGATACTTTCGTAAATACCTTGCAAGGATGGGAAAGACCGTGCTAGCATGGATGACGCCGAACACACCTTCTTCACCTGCTGTAAATTCGAGTGCGAAAGAGAAAGGTTAGAGGCATTAGTTGGCGCCTGCAAACCTGAAAGCATATATGGTTCCGCTAGCCACCATTATAGTGAACATTTATCGGTGTTAGAAGAAGTATTTATAACATTAGTCAGCAACAAATTGGAACTTCGTATGGATAAGTGCGAATTTCTGCAATCCAACGTAAAGTATTTAGGGTACTTGATAACGATGGCTTTATGGCTGGAAGCAGTCAGAAATTTTCCAGTTACAGGAAAAGCCCAAGCAGTGAACAATTTCTTGGGCTTGTGCTCATATTTCCAAAAATTTATAAAAGATTGTTCAATAATGGCTAAGCCTTTATATGACTTATTGAAAAAAGACAAGGAATTCGAGTTTGGGGAAAAAAAAGAGTTATACTGTTTTTTATGTCTTAAAGATAAGTTAATGGAAGCGCCAGTGCTAGCAATTTATAATCATAAAGACGACACAGAACTGCACTGTGATTGGGATTTGGGGCGGTATTATTACAAAGAAAGTCTGACAAGAAATTGCATCCTATATTTTACTTTCCGAATGGTACAACTGATGTGGGATCCAAATACCACAGTTTTGAGCAGGAAACTTTGGCAATTATTTATACGTTGCGCAGATTTTGGGTTTATTTGCAAGGAAGGTATTTTAAAATCGTCACTAATTGCAATTCTTAAACGCTTACGTTAAATAGAATTGAATTGATTATGAGCAGCATGTAGATACGTTAAGCAGAAATACTAACATAATGGTAATTGAAACCAACAGCTTTAAAGACAATTTAGTCATTTGCCAATCTAGAGACGAAGAGTTATAAAAAATTAAACAATTATTGCATCTGTCTCTACGAGTTAAGTCCCGCCTCTGCATCTAAGTCACGTTTTCTTTTAGCGCGCAGGATGCTTTCGGCGAATTGCGCCACCGCAGCCCAGCTTTCCTTGCTAGACAACATTTTCCCAACTATGCTTTCAGGTTTGCAGGCGCCAACTAATGCCTCTAACCTTTCTCTTTCGCACTCGAATTTACAGCAGGTGAAGAAGGTGTGTTCGGCGTCATCCATGCTAGCACGGTCTTTCCCATCCTTGCAAGGTATTTACGAAAGTATCCGTGTCCAGAGAGCAGCTGTGTGACGTAGTAGTTCGTTTCACCGAATTTCCTGTTGCACCATATATGCACATCGGGGATCAGTCTGGCTGACCATGTTAAATGTGCTGCCTCTGGCATCTGAACATAGGCAGCATTCCAAAGATCAGGACCGAGAATGGACCCTTGAGCTGCACCCGATGTTACCGATCTTTCGGCGCTTTCCATTGCGTGTACGGTACAGCAGCTTACGTCGCTCAGATAGCTTCGAATCATCCGGGCTAAATACGCTGGTATTTGGAATCGTCTTTCCAAGACATCTATTACGTCAACCCACCTAAGGCTATTAAAGGCATTCCTGACATCCAATGTTGTCAAAAGCAACAGGCGTCTATAGTAGTGGTTATCTCTCTGTGTCTCCCTTACTGTACTCATCACTTCTTCTATGGCACCGATAGTGGATCTCTTGGGGCGAAAACCGTGTTGTCTACTTGAAAGGCCTCCGCCGTTTTCGATTGCTGCTGCCAGACGAGGTTTTATAATCTTTTCTAGTAGCTTGCCCGAGGTGTCAAGCATGCAGAGTGGCCGATATGCACTCGGGGTTTCAGGATCACCTTTTCCTTTACTTATCAGGGTCAGCTGCTGTTTCTTCCAGACTTCTGGAAATATTCTAGCAGGTATTGCGGGCGATCATCTGCTATTATTTTGAGTACTTCCGCTGGTACCCCATCTGGTCCGGGGGCTTTGTTTCTCTTTAATGAGCGCGCTGCGAGTTTGAGCTCGTCCTCGTTGAAGAGCGGTACTGGAATATAGTCTGACGTTCCTGGGTCTGTCCGCTTCTCATGTTCAGGGAAAAGAGAATCCACGATTTTTTGCATCAGTCTTTCCTCGAGCACGGGGACTGGTGCGATACCACAGAGTTTCCGGATCACGAGCTTGTAGTCGAGATCCCCAGGGTTACTGTTTATGTTATCCCGTAGCTCCTCCCATTTGCTTCTCTTGCTGTCTTTTTAATGGCCTTCTTTAAGGTTTTCCTGGCTGACTTGTACTCTTCCCGGTCAGCGGTGGTAACTTCTTGCCTTCTGGCCCTAGTAAGTGTCCTTCGCTTTTGGAGGCAGACTCTTCGCAATTGGGCAATCTCATCATTCCACCAGTAGGCAGCTTTTTGCTTTTGGTTTGGGTGCGCTTTCGGCATCGCGGCATCGCAAGCTTGCGTGATGTACTTCATTGTGTTCCGCACCAGCTAGAATCACGTCGCCGCTTAGCTGACGTAAGTGGTCTTCTATAGCGTCTAGCTTAGTTTTGAACTCCTTCATGTTGTCGCTAGGAGAGAGGTAACAACTCAGTACCGTGTACTGGTATTTGCGGACCCATACGAAGCCGATTCCAGATCCGCTGCCTAGAATTGTGAAGTCTTTGGGACTTGGTATCCATAATGCTGCCGTGCCCATATTGTCAGCTAAGAAGATTCCGCTATTGATGGATTTGCACTATTCGCACAAGCTGTGCTAGGAGTGCATGTTGGCTTGGAAAATTTTCATCATAGCCGAGCCTTTAGCGATGCACATTTACCAGAGGCGGGAATGTGATCAACTGTTTTTAGCCCAGCGTCAGTACACAAGCAACATTTGGGAGGCCTTTTGCATTCCTTCATCTTATGGCCGGTTTCGCCACAACGAATGCAGACACCTTTACCCTTTCTGTCTGGGCCATCTGTCTGTATATGACCAACTCCAAAGCATCTGAAGCAGCGTTTAACGTTTACCCGGCTCCACACTCTAGCTCTTAAAAAGCCGATGGTGATACTGCCTATCCCAAGGAGTGTTTGTGCAGCGCTTGTGAGCATGCTCACGAAAGCGCTCACTGTTTCTCGATTATTTGACACCGTGATTGTAACTTTTATTTGCTCTGCTGCGTCCGTGATAACTTTCCTGATAGCTGCTTCGACCTCATCTGCAGTCGTGAGGGCGTCAAGATCTCTTATCTGTACTGTGGACATTGGTTTTAGTCCTGCCACCACTACTGCCTGTTGTAATGCCTCTGCTTTGAGCCAGTTTCGCCGGTATGCTTCGACTTCGACGCGTTACCAAATCTAGACGAAGAACAAATGGACAATCTGGTAGGCGCACTCTTCCCTGCACACCCAATAAGACCCCGAGATGTTACGCGGCCGACAGAGGTCAACCCAGATGAACTATTTACAGAGAGTGAACTGGTAAAGGCTGCAAGAACCCTAAAAAATAGGAAAGCACCAGGTCCGGACAAGATTCCGGCGGAAGTTTTGAAAGAGATTGCTGCAAACCGACCAAATGTACAGCTCGATATGTACAACGCGTGCATCCAAAGCGGAACATTTCCTGACTGTTGGAAAACACAGAGACTGGTCCTCATAAGCAAGGGTAAAGGGGACCCGGCAACCCCATCAGCTTATAGACCCCTATGTATGCTAAACACAGCTGGAAAACTGTTAGAAAAAATGATCAAGCTAAGGTTAGCAATCGCTATAGAAGATGCTGGTGGCCTCTCCCCCGCCAATACGGATTCAGACCTGGAAGATCCACGATCGGCGCAATACAAGAACGCAGCTATGGTATGCCAACAAGGCAATCATTTTTCGCGCCCACTGGTACTATTAGCAACTCTGGACAAGAAGACAAGAACGCATTTAACAGCGTGAAATGGAGCTACATGATCGACTCTCTCGAAAATCGATTCCGTATTCCCGAGTATTTGATGAGGATGATTCGCAGCTATCTTGAAAACCGAAAGCTACTTTATCAAACGGAAAACGGTGAAAAATGCACCCAAATAACTGCGGGAGCCGCTCAGGGCTCAATACTAGGACCTGAGCTCTGGAACATAAGCTACAACGAAATTCTTAGAATTGAAATGCCCGATGATTCATTCCTAGTTGGATACGCGGACGACATTGTTGCAGTCATCACCGCGCGAACTCTCGAGCATGCACAGCAAAAACTGAACCAGGTAATGCTTCGTGCTAAATGCTGGCTGGATTCTCATGGACTCGAGTTGGCAATGCACAAAACAGAGCTAATGATTGTCACAAGGCGACAGATACCAATAGAAATAGACATCAAGATCAACGATGATATTTTAAAGACGCAAAAAGCTATAAAATATCTAGGAGTTTGGCTAGACACTAAGCTGACATTCGGGCCGCATCTCCAACATGCGAAAACCAGAGCAGCAAATGCAACACAATCGCTATGTAGGCTAATGGCGAATGTCGGTGGTCCACTACAGTGCAGACGCAAACAACTGATGGAAATAGTTAACGCTATTCTGCTATACGGCTGCGAGGTCTGGGCAGACACATTAAGCGTATAATGCAGGGCAAAACCACTACTGAGAATCCAAAGAACTGCGGCGTTAAGAATAATTAGCGCTTATCAAACCGTCTCCAAGTCAGCAGCACTTGTTATAGCAGGTGTCAAACCAATTGACCTACTAGCTAGAGAGCGGAAGGATATTTATGAGCTGCGACATGCAGGGCAAGCCGATAGACAAGCAATAGAACGGTGCAAAGAAGAAACGTTAAGAACCTGGCAAGATCGATGGACAAACGAGGATAAGGGAAGATGGACAGCTAGACTCATCCCTGAAATAAAACCCTGGGTCCAGAGAAAACACGGAGATGTTGACTACTACACCACACAGATGATAACCGGACACGGCTACTTCAGCTCTTTCCTCCATGCCATGGGAAAGAGCCGACAAAGTAGCTGCGTGTATAACGACGCCGAGTACGATACCGTAGAACACACAATATTTCACTGTCAACGTTGGACAGAAAGACGAAATCAACTGTCAGAAAGTGTTGGACAAATTTCGCCTGAAAATATAGTTGGCAAAATGACGCAGAGCGTAGAAAACTGGCACCAAATAACAAGATATGTAAGGGACCTGCTTATCATTAAAAAAAAGGACTTAGACGAGAGACAATGAAAATGGAATCTTGGGCAGCCTGGACGCAGGTATAACGATGTGAGCGCATGACGCTGAAGGGACCCCACTTTGAAGTAATGCGAAAGCGCTTCCAAAGTGGAGATAGGTCCGTGATGAGGGGGGGTTTTAGTGGATGCGTGTCCCAGATACCTCTCTGCGACGGCAGATCGAGAGATGCATAAGGCGTTTCCCCTCCTCAGCCGAAAAAAAAAAAAAAATATTATTATTATTATATATATTATATTATATATTATATTATATATTATTATATTATATATTATATATATTATATTATATAGTCCCCAGGTGTCGGATAGGGGAAAGCCCGGTAGACATAGGTGGAAAATCAAATACCACCCGCGGACCAAAAAACGGACAGGAAAAATCCAGAAGCGACTGCGCCAGAGTGGCCGGCTCCCTGGTCGGCGTCTGCTCAGAATGGGCGGCCGGACATTGAGTCTTTTCTCGGATCGGAAGACTAAAAAGAACGTCTGAGTAGCTGGTAGCTGTGGCATTCTGACACCTGAGTACACAGATTGAAACCCTGGCTGCCGGGCTAATGCCAAAGCCGTCTCCGTCCCGTTCAAACCTCGCAAATCTCCAGGTACGTTCTTGGTTTGCGAACCGTCCACCCCAGGTGCCAGTGCTGGCTTTGCGCGTCCGGCTCTGAGCGCGATTTCCCATAAGGAGTCACGCCAACCTTCTGAGAACCTCACTCCACGGAAAGGGACCCCCGGGGACATTTAAGTGACTGGAGTGTCCAAACTCTAATAGCGGCCTGAAGTTGGGACCCAACAGAAATGACACCAAATCATCAAATAACACAGAATGGCGTAGAAGAAGATATTTTCGGAAGAAGCAAAAAGATCGTTCGATCTCCAACAAGAGTGGGGCCTGCTCCCCAGATGTCTACAACGGCAGTAACTGACGAAGGACAGGAATCAACACCTCTCACAATTCGGCAGAGTGTGGACACAACGTCGTCATCCCGTCAGGAGTTCATCCTGAAGATGAGAAAGGAAGAAGAAGCCGCACTTCTAGAATGTCGGAGAGTACTCCAACACATGAGAGACGCCATGAAAGTACACAAGAACATCAGCAGAGATGTTAAACAAGGCGACGGTGAAACAGAATATATATATGTAAAGTTATGTTAAGTACAATATATTTTAAAAATGATACAAATTATAACAATAGTTCAATTAATTCAGTTCAATTCAATTCAATATGATTAATATGTTCACGACGGTTGGCGTTGACAACTTCTTCGACTGACGACCATTCACGACGACTCTCTGCAACGACTGTTCTCTCTCGACTGCTTCTAACGACTTGCTCTTCTCGACTGCTTCTAACGACTTGCTCTTCTCGACTGTCTGTTGTCCCTCCGCTTCGTAGCTTTGTCGCTTTTGGTGTGTCGCCTGATCGCCTGTAACTTGCCTGCTTACATTCGGCCCTCCTGATTCTCGTCATCTGTCCCAGATGACAACAGATCCTCGTTTTCAGCCACATACCTCCATAACTTCATATTGTCATCGCTTGTAGCCGTAACATTTGGCCCTTCGACGTTTGCTGCTTTCTTGACTTCATAACGGCCGTTTCTCTTAGCCTTCGTTACCTCGTACGGACCCAGGAACTCTGTGGCTAGCTTGCGACCGGCAACAAACTGCGTTCTTTTTACTGCAACAAGATCGCCGACGCTATAGCCATGCTCTCGTTTACGCTTTTTGTCGAAATTGCGCTTATAGGTTCGTTGTGCATCTTTAATGTTATTTTTAACCAGCTGACGCAATTTTAGGCGCTCATCATCGAACTGCTTGATGTTGTCTTCATTTAGTATCTCCAAAACGCGATCCTCGACTTTATTGTTCATCTTTGTACCAAACATGACTTCAAACGGAGAAGCCTTTGTGCTTGCATTCACGTTTGAATTAATAGCTTTCTGTACTTGCGCCACATGTTTGAACCACTTCGACGTTTCATCAATCGACAATTTTGTGATGACTGACAAAATAGAACGATTAACGCGCTCTATCTGCCCGTTCCCTCTGGCTACTCCTGTAGTACAACGCACGTGGTCAATCTGGTATTGGTTCAGAAACTCGCTGAATGCAACTGATGTAAATGCCGATCCTCTGTCGCTTACAATGCGCTTTGGAAACCCAAAAACATCAGACCAACTTTTCAGCTTACGTACTACTTCTTCATGTCCAGTAGATTTTGTGGGAAACAGCCATACAAATTTTGAAAAAGCATCCACCATTGCGAAGATATATTTGTACTGTTTAGACGTCGCATCCAATGGCCCCAAGTGGTCAACGTGCAGCGTATGGAGGGGTGTATCTCCTTTGTCTATACAGTACAACAAGCCTTCCTGCTTTCCCAACTTTCTGTTACTTATTATGCACTTTATGCAATTGGCGACGAACTTTACAACTTTATGCTCTAAATGTGGGATCCAATACTGCTGTTGAATATAGTGCATGGTTTTTTGCGCTGCGAAATGACCAACTTCGTGAGCTTCTTGTATTACTTCGCGCTCCATCCCTTTTGGAACCACGAACAGTTCATTTCCGCTGACGCACTTGTAGAGAATGCCACCTTTCAGCTTGTAGTCTTGGTAGGGGCGTTCTTTAAGGACTTCTGCGACTGCCTTAATGTGCTCATCATTCTGCTGCGCTTTCTTTAACTGAGGTAGGATCTCTGCACTGGCGACATAGCATGATTGTGGGTTGCGGCTGAGGTAATCAACATGTTTCATTCTATCAGCTGAGCGGTGTTCAACATCAAACGTAAAGTCTTGCATGTACAATATCCATTGCGCGACTTCCCTTGGTACATCGATCTTGGACGTTGTCTGCTTAAAGGCAATACAGTCTGTTACCAACTTAAACTGTATTCCTAAAATGTAGTGTCGAAATTTCTTCAGGGCGAGGTAAGCTGCTTTCACTTCTAGGATGTAACTGTGCCTCTTGCAGTCTGCATCAGACGTCTTCTTGCTCCAGAAATATACCGGGTGGAACTTGGCATCAAACTTTTGCAGCAACATCGCACCGAATCCGTCTTTGCTAGCATCTGTGTGAACTTCTGTTTCGGCATATCGGTTGTAGATGTGCAAAATTGGCTCACTACTGAGAGCCTGTTTTAGCTGCTGTAGCGACTGCTTTTCTGCTGGACCAATTATAAACTCAGTATCCTTCTTTAGAAGATTCGTTAGCGGGCGAGCCATGTGAGCGTACTTAGGAATGAATCGCCTGAAAAATCCGGTAAGCCCAAGAAACCCCTGTACGGCTTTAATGTTATGCGGCTCAGCAAAACGAATAACGGCTGTAGTTTTCTCTCTTCCAGGCCATATTTTCCCATCTGCGACAAAATGTCCAAGAAAACTTATACGCGACTGAAGAAAGCTGCATTTTTTCCATTTTATTTTCAGCTTATACTGGAATGCTGTCTCTAAGACCATCTTAGTTTTCTGCATACATTCGTCTGGTGTTTTAGCGTAGACAATAATGTCATCCATATACAACTGCATTATGTCTTCGTTGATCAGCTCTTGGAATATGTAGTTCACAAAGCGAATGAAAGCGGCTGGTGAGTTCTTAAACCCAAATGGCGCTTTGTTGAACTCGAAAAGGCCCTCTCTGGTTACAAACGCCGTGAAAGCTCTGCTTTCTTCATCCACTGGTACGTGAAAGAACCCATTCTCGAGGTCCATGATGGTGAAGTATCTGGCAGCTTGAAGCTTCTCTAAGACCTCCTCCATTAGTGGCACAGGGAAACAATCGTCGAGTACCATCTTGTTCAGCTTTCTGTAGTCGACGCAAACTCGTAGTGTGCCATCTTTTTTCTTCACAACGACTACTCTGCTTGCCACGTTCGAAGTTGACTTGCGCACTACACCTTGCTCAAGCCACTCGTCCACTTGCTTTTTCACTGCATCTGATTCATCAGCCGATAGACGACTTGGCGAATGACGGAACGACTGGACAACTGTGTCCGGGACAATTTTCATAGTGATCGGACACTGCTTTGGTTCATCTGGTGGCATCTGGGTGCTGCTTTCTATTAACTGCTCTACACTCTTCAAGAACTGAGGCGGAGCTGTAATAGATGGGACTTCAATAACATTGTAAATGTTTAGGTCATACTTATCGTCAGAGATCTGCTGCGCTTCAAGGGCCTCAAACGCATAGCCCTTCGAATCGACAGTCAAGCGGAATTTTTCGATAAAATCATGCCCCAACAGTACATCGTAGTCGACTTTGCAGCTTGGGACCACCATAAACTTCTGATTTGTGTGCAGACCATCTACTGTTATTTCGGCTATGAAGAACCCAACAGGTTTCGTTGCTATGTTGCCCAAGCCTCGCAACATGGATGAACTCTTTAGAATGTCAACATTGGCGATATTTTTAGCTACATTTTCTTTAATAATTGTTACGTCAGAGCCGGTATCCACAAGGCACTCTACTTTTGTACCATTTATCCAGGCCAACTTCACACGGCGGCGATCAACAACAACACGCACTTTATTTTCGTTCTTAGGGCAACTACTAGATATGTGACCGCTTTGATTACACTTAAAACATTTTACAGCAGCTGTGCAATCCTTACGTTTATGCTCAGATGAGCCACAATTAAAGCAATGGTCCTTCTTTGCGCCTTGATCTACCACGTTTTTTATATTTGAATTCTGCTTCGGTTTGTTTTGCTTTTGCTCACTTGTGTTCAGCCGGTCACAAATGTCATATTCCTCTTTTAATGCTTTAAATGTTTTACAACGATACATCGCGCACTTATATTCAGCTTTTATAAACAAACCATCAACAATATAGCGAATAACTGCCGCATCTTCCACATTACCGACTGACGCTAATTTTTTCATCTGTAGCATGTATTCATGAAAGGTTTCGTCTTTTTTCTTTTTCCGCTCTTGCAACCGCTGATGTATATCTGCACTATTTAGGCTACATTCAAACTCTTCTACTAATGCCCTTTTCAATTCATAGTAGTCACCGACTGTTTCAGACTCTAAAAATAGCTTGGCGGCACCACACATTTTATTTCTAGCTTGTACATATTTCTGCATATCGGACAAATCATAGGCATTTGCATTCTTTTCAAACATTTCAAACCATTTATCTATCGGAACTGTATACCCATCACATTCACACACAACTTTGTCAAAACTGTCTATAGGGATTTTCACTCTTTCATTTTCTCTCTTTTCATCGATTTCCACTTTCAGTGTTAGCAACTGCAACATTTGCTGAATTTTGCACTCTATACCTTTTTGCTGCTTCTCCATCTTCTTTTCACACAACTGCTGCTCTATCTTCTTTTCACACAACTGGTCACCCTGATCTTGTTCAACAATAACAACCTCTTGCGGTACTAAACCAACAGCTTCCTGCATTTCATCACTTTGTTCTTTTACTTTTGCGTCCTTCTTTGCCGGCGTACGTTTGACCTTGGTCATAGTTTCGCTTTAATTGTTTTTTATTTCACAACTGCGGGTATATAACTGTAACTTTTCGCTCGATCGTATGATTCTGGCGCCAGGCTGACAATACGACGTAGAAAGACCTTGAATGTTCGACTGCCGAATTTCACAACTTTTGCAAATTTAACGACTTTTCAGCTTTCTGTTTCTGCATCGACCGATCAATTTAAACAACTTTAGCAACTTTACAACATTTCAACTTTTAGCTTCTGCATTGACCGATCAATTTAAACAACTTTAGCAACTTTCAACTTTTTTATCAATCGGCCAAACTTCTGCTTTTGTCAATGTCCACTTTTACAAACTGATCAATCGTTTTTTACACGCACTGAAGGAAATATTAACCGAGAATTGACCGAGACGAGCCCCCATATGTAAAGTTATGTTAAGTACAATATATTTTAAAAATGATACAAATTATAACAATAGTTCAATTAATTCAGTTCAATTCAATTCAATATGATTAATATGTTCACGACGGTTGGCGTTGACAACTTCTTCGACTGACGACCATTCACGACGACTCTCTGCAACGACTGTTCTCTCTCGACTGCTTCTAACGACTTGCTCTTCTCGACTGCTTCTAACGACTTGCTCTTCTCGACTGTCTGTTGTCCCTCCGCTTCGTAGCTTTGTCGCTTTTGGTGTGTCGCCTGATCGCCTGTAACTTGCCTGCTTACATATATATATACCCAAAGGTCATTTACGACCCCGCTGGGGCAATAAGAGTTCTTGAAAATGCCAATGGGGTTTAAAACTGCACAAAATATTTGAGGATATGATTAGAAGCAACATGGTTATTGTGTATATGGATGATATAATGGTAGCTAGCGGAACCATAAGTATTTATAACATTAGTCAGCAACAAATTGGAACTTCGTATGGATAAGTGCGAATTTCTGCAATCCAACGTAAAGTATTTAGGGTACTTGATAACGATGGCTTTATGGCTGGAAGCAGTCAGAAATTTTCCAGTTACAGAAAAAGCCCAAGCAGTGAACAATTTCTTGGGCTTGTGCTCATATTTCCAAAGATTTATAAAAGATTGTTCAATAATGGCTAAGCCTTTATATGACTTATTGAAAAAAGACAAGGAATTCGAGTTTGGGAAAAAAAAGAGTTATACTGTTTTTTATGTCTTAAAGATAAGTTAATGGAAGCGCCAGTGCTAGCAATTTATAATCATAAAGACGACACAGAACTGCACTGTGATTGGGATTTGGGGCGGTATTATTACAAAGAAAGTCTGACAAGAAATTGCATCCTATATTTTACTTTCCGAATGGTACAACTGATGTGGGATCCAAATACCACAGTTTTGAGCAGGAAACTTTGGCAATTATTTATACGTTGCGCAGATTTTGGGTTTATTTGCAAGGAAGGTATTTTAAAATCGTCACTAATTGCAATTCTTAAACGCTTACGTTAAATAGAATTGAATTGATTATGAGCAGCATGTAGATACGTTAAACAGAAATACTAACATAATGGTAATTGAAACCAACAGCTTTAAAGACAATTTAGTCATTTGCCAATCTAGAGACGAAGAGTTACAAAAAGTTATACAATTATTGCATCTGTCTCTACGAGTTAAGTCCCGCCTCTGCATCTAAGTCACGTTTTCTTTTAGCGCGCAGGATGCTTTCGGCGAATTGCGCCACCGCAGCCCAGCTTTCCTTGCTAGACAACATTTTCCCAACTATGCTTTCAGGTTTGCAGGCGCCAACTAATGCCTCTAACCTTTCTCTTTCGCACTCGAATTTACAGCAGGCGAAGAAGGTAGCTAGCGGAACCATAAGTATTTATAACATTAGTCAGCAACAAATTGGAACTTATGGATAAGTGCGAATTTCTGCAATCCAACGTAAAGTATTTAGGGTACTTGATAACGATGGCTTTATGGCTGGAAGCAGTCAGAAATTTTCCAGTTACAGAAAAAGCCCAAGCAGTGAACAATTTCTTGGGCTTGTGCTCATATTTCCAAAGATTTATAAAAGATTGTTCAATAATGGCTAAGCCTTTATATGACTTATTGAAAAAAGACAAGGAATTCGAGTTTGGGAAAAAAAAGAGTTATACTGTTTTTTATGTCTTAAAGATAAGTTAATGGAAGCGCCAGTGCTAGCAATTGATAATCATAAAGACGACACAGAACTTCACTGTGATTGGGATTTGGGGCGGTATTATTACAAAGAAAGTCTGACAAGAAATTGCATCCTATATTTTACTTTCCGAATGGTACAACTGATGTGGGATCCAAATACCACAGTTTTGAGCAGGAAACTTTGGCAATTATTTATACGTTGCGCAGATTTTGGGTTTATTTGCAAGGAAGGTATTTTAAAATCGTCACTAATTGCAATTCTTAAACGCTTACGTTAAATAGAATTGAATTGATTATGAGCAGCATGTAGATACGTTAAACAGAAATACTAACATAATGGTAATTGAAACCAACAGCTTTAAAGACAATTTAGTCATTTGCCAATCTAGAGACGAAGAGTTACAAAAAGTTAAACAATTATTGCATCTGTCTCTACGAGTTAAGTCCCGCCTCTGCATCTAAGTCACGTTTTCTTTTAGCGCGCAGGATGCTTTCGGCGAATTGCGCCACCGCAGCCCAGCTTTCCTTGCTAGACAACATTTTCCCAACTATGCTTTCAGGTTTGCAGGCGCCAACTAATGCCTCTAACCTTTCTCTTTCGCACTCGAATTTACAGCAGGCGAAGAAGGTGTGTTCGGCGTCATCCATGCTAGCACGGTCTTTCCCATCCTTGCAAGGTATTTACGAAAGTATCCGTGTCCAGAGAGCAGCTGTGTGACGTAGTAGTTCGTTTCACCGAATTTCCTGTTGCACCATATATGCACATCGGGGATCAGTCTGGCTGACCATGTTAAATGTGCTGCCTCTGGCATCTGAACATAGGCAGCATTCCAAAGACCAGGACCGAGAATGGACCCTTGAGCTGCTCCCGATGTTACCGATCTTTCGGCGCTTTCCATTGCGTGTACGGTACAGCAGTTTACATCGCTCAGATAGCTTCGAATCATCCGGGCTAAATACGCTGGTATTTGGAATCGTCTTTCCAAGACATCTATTACGTCAACCCACCTAAGGCTATTAAAGGCATTCCTGACATCCAATGTTGTCAAAAGCAACAGGCGTCTATAGTAGTGGTTACCTCTCTGTGTCTCCCTTACTGTACTCATCACTTCTTCTATGGCACCGATAGTGGATCTCTTGGGGCGAAAACCGTGTTGTCTACTTGAAAGGCCTCCGCCGTTTTCGATTGCTGCTGCCAGGCGAGGTTTTATAATCTTTTCTAGTAGCTTGCCCGAGGTGTCAAGCATGCAGAGTGGCCGATATGCACTCGGGGTTTCAGGATCACCTTTTCCTTTACTTATCAGGGTCAGCTGCTGTTTCTTCCAGACTTCGGGAAATATTCTAGCAGGTATTGCGGGCGATCATCTGCTATTATTTTGAGTACTTCCGCTGGTACCCCATCTGGTCCGGGGGCTTTGTTTCTCTTTAATGAGCGCGCTGCGAGTTTGAGCTCGTCCTCGTTGAAGAGCGGTACTGGAATATAGTCTGACGTTCCTGGGTCTGTCCGCTTCTCATGTTCAGGGAAAAGAGAATCCACGATTTTTTGCATCAGTCTTTCCTCGAGCACGGGGACTGGTGCGATACCACAGAGTTTCCGGATCACGAGCTTGTAGTCGAGATCCCCAGGGTTACTGTTTATGTTATCCCGTAGCTCCTCCCATTTGCTTCTCTTGCTGTTTTTGATGGCCGTCTTTAAGGTTTTCCTGGCTGACTTGTACTCTTCCCGGTCAGCGGTGGTAACTTCTTGCCTTCTGGCCCTAGTAAGTGTCCTTCGCTTTTGGAGGCAGACTCTTCGCAATTGGGCAATCTCATCATTCCACCAGTAGGCAGCTTTTTGCTTTTGGTTTGGGTGCGCTTTCGGCATCGCGGCATCGCAAGCTTGCGTGATGTACTTCATTGTGTTCCGCACCAGTGTTTTAGCATCGCCTTCCGGCTCTGTTATTTTCAGATGCTGATCGAGTTTACCAATTAACGCCTCAGGATTAAGCTTATTCACGTTCCATCGGCGGGTAGATCCGTTGTGGCAGTCACGGCTCATTCTGCTTTCCAAGCCAATTGTATAGCTTATGTATTGGTGGTCGCTGCCCGTGTAAGCTTCTAGGACTTTCCAGTCTTTTAGCTTGTTTGCCAGCCTGTCTGATATCAGCGTGATGTCAGACGTTGTTGGCTCGCAGCCAGGTCGTCGGAAGGTTGTATTTCCTCCAACGTTAGCAACAAATAGTCCTAATCTGGCAGTCATGTCGAGAACTAGTCTTCCCCTGGAGTTGGTTGTCGGCATGCCCCACTCTATGACTTTCGAGTTGAAATCGCCAACTAGGATCACGTCGCCGCTTAGCTGACGTAAGTGGTCTTCTATAGCGTCTAGCTTAGTTTTGAACTCCTTCATGTTGTCGCTAGGAGAGAGGTAACAACTCAGTACCGTGTACTGGTATTTGCGGACCCATACGAAGCCGATTCCAGATCCGCTGCCTAGAATTGTGAAGTCTTTGGGACTTGGTATCCATAATGCTGCCGTGCCCATATTGTCAGATAAGAAGATTCCGCTATTGATGGATTTGCACTATTCGCACAAGCTGTGCTAGGAGTGCATGTTGGCTTGGAAAATTTTCATCATAGCCGAGCCTTTAGCGATGCACATTTACCAGAGGCGGGAATGTGATCAACTGTTTTTAGCCCAGCGTCAGTACACAAGCAACATTTGGGAGGCCTTTTGCATTCCTTCATCTTATGGCCGGTTTCGCCACAACGAATGCAGACACCTTTACCCTTTCTGTCTGGGCCATCTGTCTGTATATGACCAACTCCAAAGCATCTGAAGCAGCGTTTAACGTTTACCCGGCTCCACACTCTAGCTCTTAAAAAGCCGATGGTGATACTGCCTATCCCAAGGAGTGTTTGTGCAGCGCTTGTGAGCATGCTCACGAAAGCGCTCACTGTTTCTCGATTATTTGACACCGTGACTGTAACTTTTATTTGCTCTGCTGCGTCCGTGATAACTTTCCTGATAGCTGCTTCGACCTCATCTGCAGTCGTGAGGGCGTCAAGATCTCTTATCTGTACTGTGGACATTGGTTTTAGTCCTGCCACCACTACTGCCTGTTTTAAGGAGTTCTTGATTTTCTCGCAGAACTCCGAGCTAATTTTTGCCCCCCTGTCAACCTCCAGTAACATATCTCCCGCTTAGGTTTTTTGAACTGCGTCGATCTTCGGGCCAGTATCGTCAGGCACAACTTTGGTCCGAAAACATTTTAGAATCTTGGCATAGCTATGCCCCTCGGTTGGCCTGATAAGAACAGCTTTATTTTTCAGACCCCTGGCTTTCGTTTTTGCTTCGTGCTTTCCCTTCGAATCGATTGTTGCAGAGTCTCTTTCAGGCGGGCCTTTCTGGTCTGTCCTCTCCTTTCGCACCCTCCTCTTTCTGACTGTTTGCCATTCGAGTGGATCCTTACCGCGAACTCTTTTTCCCTTTGGCGTATTTACTTCCACTGAGCTCGTGAGTGGTCGTTTTCCAACATTCTCGGTGCTTTCCTCTGTTGGCTTAATTACAGCATTGCTCCTTTCATTGCTGCTCCGCCTAGTCTCTGCCTCTGCTTTGAGCCAGTTTCGCCGGTATGGTTCGACTTGCTCAAGGATCTCGTCTGTTTTACCGACGCCTTGTTTAACATCTCTGCTGATGTTCTTGTGTACTTTCATGGCGTCTCTCATGTGTTGGAGTACTCTCCGACATTCTAGAAGTACGGCTTCTTCTTCCTTTCTCATCTTGAGGATGAACTCCTGACGGGATGACGACGTTGTGTCCACACTCTGCCGAATTGTGAGAGGTGTTGATTCCTGTCCTTCGTCAGTTACTGCCGTTGTAGACATCTGGGGAGCAGGCCCCACTCTTGTTGGAGATCGAACGATCTTTTTGCTTCTTCCGAAAATATCTTCTTCTACGCCATTCTGTGTTATTTGATGATTTGGTGTCATTTCTGTTGGGTCCCAACTTCAGGCCGCTATCTGAGTTTGGACACTCCAGTCACTTAAATGTCCCCGGGGGTCCCTTTCCGTGGAGTGAGGTTCTCAGAAGGTTGGCGCGACTCCTTATGGGAAATCGCGCTCAGAGCCGGACGCGCAAAGCCAGCACTGGCACCTGGGGTGGACGGTTCGCAAACCAAGAACGTACCTGGAGATTTGCGAGGTTTGAACGGGACGGAGACGGCTTTGGCATTAGCCCGGCAGCCAGGGTTTCAATCTGTGTACTCAGGTGTCAGAATGCCACAGCTACCAGCTACTCAGACGTTCTTTTTAGTCTTCCGATCCGAGAAAAGACTCAATGTCCGGCCGCCCATTCTGAGCAGACGCCGACCAGGGAGTCACTTCAGCGTCATGTGCTCACATCGTTATACCTGCGTCCAGGCTGCCCAAGATTCCATTTTCATTGTCTCTCGTCTAAGTCCTCTTTTTTAATGATAAGCAGATCCCTTACATATCTTGTTATTTGGTGCCAGTTTTCTACGCTCTGCGTCATTTTGCCAACTATATTTTCAGGCGAAATTTGTCCAACACTTTCTGACAGTTGATTTCGTCTTTCTGTCCAACGTTGACAGTGAAATATTGTGTGTTCTACGGTATCGTACTCGGCGTCGTTATACACGCAGCTACTTTGTCGGCTCTTTCCCATGGCATGGAGGAAAGAGCTGAAGTAGCCGTGTCCGGTTATCATCTGTGTAGTGTAGTAGTCAATATCTCCGTGTTTTCTCTGGACCCAGGGTTTTATTTCAGGGATGAGTCTAGCTGTCCATCTTCCCTTATCCTCGTTTGTCCATCGATCTTGCCAGGTTCTTAACGTTTCTTCTTTGCACCGTTCTATTGCTTGTCTATCGGCTTGCCCTGCATGTCGCAGCTCATAAATATCCTTCCGCTCTCTAGCTAGTAGGTCAATTGGTTTGACACCTGCTATAACAAGTGCTGCTGACTTGGAGACGGTTTGATAAGTGCTAATTATTCTTAACGCCGCAGTTCTTTGGATTCTCAGTAGTGGTTTTGCCCTGCATTATACGCTTACTGTGTCTGCCCAGACCTCGCAGCCGTATAGCAGAATAGCGTTTACTATTTCCATCAGAAGTTTGCGTCTGCACTGTAGTGGACCACCGACATTCGCCATTAGCCTACATAGCGATTGTGTTGCATTTGCTGCTCTGGTTTTCGCATGTTGGAGATGCGGCCCGAATGTCAGCTTAGTGTCTAGCCAAACTCCTAGATATTTTATAGCTTTTTGCGTCTTTAAAATATCCTCGTTGATCTTGATGTCTATATCTATTGGTATCTGTCGCCTTGTGGCAATCATTAGCTCTGTTTTGTGCATTGCCAACTCGAGTCCATGAGAATCCAGCCAGCATTTAGCACGAAGCATTACCTGGTTCAGTTTTTGCTGTGCATGCTCGAGAGTTCGCGCGGTGATGACTGCAACAATGTCGTCCGCGTATCCAACTAGGAATGAATCATCGGGCATTTCAATTCTAAGAATTTCGTCGTAGCTTATGTTCCAGAGCTCAGGTCCTAGTATTGAGCCCTGAGCGGCTCCCGCAGTTATTTGGGTGCATTTTTCACCGTTTTCCGTTTGATAAAGTAGCTTTCGGTTTTCAAGATAGCTGCGAATCATCCTCATCAAATACTCGGGAATACGGAATCGATTTTCGAGAGAGTCGATCATGTTGCTCCATTTCACGCTGTTAAATGCGTTCTTGTCTTCTTGTCCAGAGTTGCTAATAGTACCAGTGGGCGCGAAAAATGATTGCCTTGTTGGCATACCATAGCTGCGTGCGCCACTTCTTGTATTGCGCACAATTCGAATAGAAAGAGAATGAAACAAATGAAACCGATTGCTGGGTGCGCTCGATCGGTTTAGTAGGGACGGAATGTGTCATTGCAGGATAGTGTCTTAAGGCAGCTGTAAAAGGCGTAGAAATTTAAGAGCCGTGTTTGGGTTCCGGCTGAGTGTGAGTCTCAGCCCCTATATACAGATATTTAAAAGAAATTTCGTTTTGTTGTTGTTGTTTAGTTTTGTGTATATATGTACATACATATATTTACATTTTCCTGTATTTGAGTGTATACGTATTTTTGTTTCAGTACAAAGTTTGGTGTGCATTTATTTTTATTTTTTTTGTATTTATTACTATTGTTGCGACGCGAATGAGTAAATGACATCTCATCAACGCCACGCAAACAGGCATTCAATTAAATAGTTTGGCGACACATATTATACATATAAGTACACATAAACCTATACACCCATGTTGGTTTAGCATAGATAATATTGACACCATAGTCTGCACGCGCACACGAATTACAGGTGCATTGACATTGGCCAGCCAACATTAGCAATAATAATAAGCAAGAATAAGACACATATTATTCTGCTACCCCAGCATAAGACCATCAATCAGGTCATAGTTCCGTGCACTGCACATATAAGTTTATGAGCCAAATTGAGCTGACACCAGCATACTTAAGCTCATAATATATGCTTGCGCATCATTATTGTTAAGCCTCCAACACATATATGTAAATGGTAAATGTAAATAGTCATAAGGTAGTTTTAAGCATGGTTATATAAGCCATGATTTGTAAGAATAAAATCAGTATGCAAATTATCAACGAACGGCCTGTTACTTTGGGTCAATACGGGAACCGCTGATCTTTTATCACGCCGACTACCACGTTGAACTACATGCTCCCAAGGATTGCTATCCGGTATCCTTGGTCACTGCAAACGTCCTGCGTCGTTTCACTCAAGCGCAACCAGCAGCAAGGCCACAAGTGCCTTTAATTAAACGGACCACGAGTATCCACCCAAATATCAAACCGGACCACTGGGATCCCGCCTTGATCAACAGAAGGACTCGTCAGGACCACAATCGTCCTGCCGCACTACCGCACGTGTGCGAATAAACAACTATATTCATATTTATTTATCCAGTTTCATTTAATTATCTACTTATTGTTGTATTTATTTATTTATTTAACACACATAATCGACATATATTTTCTTGGAAAACATTTCATTTATGTTGAATACATTTATACAATTATTAAATTTTTATACAATCGTGAATTTTGACTTCGGGGCTTGCTTGAATGCTGAACAAATTCTTAATCTAAAATATAAATAAATATTATAAAAAAAACAGGAATGGTCAGCTGGACCCAACTCCTCCGTATGTAGCGACGAATGGCAGGTCAGGATGCTCGCTGGGCGTGGTCCGAAGTCTTAAACAGCTTCCATCTGTTGGTGACGGGGTGCGAGAGTGGTATGTCAGGGACCATCGGCAGGACAGCTGGCCAGAACTAATGGCACCGCCAACGAATTCGAGCGCATACGTCAATTGCGCGAAAGACAGCAGAAGGCAAGCGTTGAGGAGTACTTCCATGCCATAAAGCTAGCATCGCGTCTCCAAACATCACCATCTGAAAACGAGATGATGAAATATATAAAAAAGGGTTTGAAGACAGAAGTAGCTCGGTATGTGTATGCGCCGAGCGTATACACGGTAGACCACTTACGTTACGAATGCGTAGAGGTGGAAGCTATGGTCCTGTGGCGGGAAGGCTTGTTCCCAACACAGGAAGTCGTCTACCGGCAGTGGAGGAGTTGGTCGACGACACGAACAATAGTCCGTGGAGTAACCGCACCACCATAGTGCGACGGCCGGGCAAGAACCGCTTTTGCCTCGACGCCCGCAAGTTAAACAAGCTGACAGTAAAAGACGGCTATCCGCTACCATGCGTGGAGGGAGTCCGATCTGAAATCGACCAGACATATTATATTTCCAGCGTAGATTTGAAGTTTGCATTCTGGCAAGTGGAATTGGAAGAGTCCAGTCGAAGATGCACGGCGTTCACCCAACCACGGCGATCTTTATACCATAATGCCATCGGACTGTGACACGCCGCTTAAAGATTATGTCGGCTGACGTAAAGGTGTAGTTGGACGACTTAGTTGTCTTCGCTACAGATTTTGACACCCACTTGGAGTACTTGCGTAAAGTCGTCGAATGTCTGAAAAATGCGAACCTCACAATAGGGTTACAGGAGCACCGTGGCCGAAGCGTTGGAGGACTTGGATTTCTCTCCAGGAGACCTGTTGGGTATAGAAACCACAGAGTTCGAGTCAGAGAAATATCAAGAGCTGATTAGCGAAATTTAAAATGAAAAATATATTTACCTGATTTGAAAATCAAGAACGGAGCGATCTACAAGAAGGCATCATTCAATCGGCTTAAAGATCAGATCGAAGGCAGTGTGTGGAAACTGTTGGTCCCGCGTGCGCTAACCGGTATGTGAAGGACCACATCGAAGCGTCAACGCATGGAGAAGTGGTGAAGATGTTGCCCTGGCTGCGGCGGTAGTATTATTGGCCTGGAATGGCCAAAGACGGTGCTGAAGTCGTCAAAAAAATGCGTGGTTTGCAAGGAGACGAAGTCGTCACGGAGAGGCTGTTCCAGAAGTTATACATAGGCTTTCTCGCCAAATATCCGCGATCAAGGAAGGCGCACACATTCATCTTCATAATGGTAGACCACTTTTCAGTAGACCACATTTTCACTCGCAGGTCACATGCGATGTTTGCTGAGAGGCAAGTTTCGCCTCCAGCCCACCAACCCGCTCCCGCAATGTCGACAGCTCCAAAACCTCGCGCTCCAAAGAGTTTACCCTCTCGTGCAGCTGCTTCACCTCACCAGCCATTATATCCAGACGCTCCAGCAGCACGGTAAGAATGCGCTGCTCAGCGTCACCCATTTTTGTGGTGATGAGGTTGGCTTGCTCCTCAAAGCGCCTGTTAAGCGTCACCATAATCTTCGATGATAGCGCATCTGACTGACGGCCCTCTTTAAGGTCAATGTTGGTATTTTCGCGTGCGCGTTTGCTGGGTTGCGGTGCCATGATGATGGACAGTGTACGTACTTTAAGTTTTCATGTGCTTAGTAGGATTATTGTGCAAATTTTGTAATCTTCTGGCTTTTTGTAAAGTGCGTATGCGATGGTTGTCTTCTGGTTTTAAATGCAAAATAACTTAAGACACTATTCCACAGCGAACAGCAAAACTATTATTAGGGTTCTTAGTAAACAAAAGAAAGGTCTACATATATGTCACCTAAATTCACAAAGCTTAGCGAAAAAAATGGACGAGTTCAGATTTTTGTTTGTTAACTCCAATGTAGATGTAATCTGTGTGTCTGAAACGTGGCTTGTGTTCTGTCTTAATGATCAATATGGTTCCGATCGTGAGGGGCATGCGGGGGGTGTAGCCATATATGTGAAAAATAATCTAAAATGTCATGTTATTTGTAAACAGCCCCTGGGCAGTAGTATTGAGTATCTGTTTTTGCACATCTCAGCAAGCAAATATGGATAACATCCTTGTCGGATGTGTATACAGGCCGAATACTGAATATACTGAACTCCTAGACATCTTTTCTTCTGTGGCTATGAAACACTCAAATATTGTCCTGGCTGGGGATTTCAATATCAATATGCTATTGGAACGACAATTAAAGGATGATATGGACTCCCTAGGCATGGAGCTTGTTAACACTATTGTACCCACACACTTTTCTAATACCTGTGATACACTTCTTGACGTATTTTTTGTTAATGACGCCAAAAAAAACCCTCCTATTTGACCAGCTCTCAGTAACAGCTTTTTCCAAACATGACATGATTTTCTTGACGTATGATATATTTTTAGAACATAGTGACCACTCAATTACTTATAGGGACTTCAGGAATATTGACCAGAGACTACTGTATGACCATTTCGCTGACTTGAACTTTGATGACATATATACAAAACCCCCTGTTGATGAGCAACTTGAACTGTTTAATGAAAACATTCACCAATTATACAATACTTTTGTGCCGCTGCGACACAAGATAATCAAGTCTCGGCAACATGAGTGGTTTAACAAATATATCGGTAGTGCAATAAAAAGCAGAGATGATGCATATAAAAGGTGGAAAAGAAACGACGGCTCACCTATTGCAATTTAAAAAATTAAGACGTATAGTTGGGCTGAAGATTACCAATGCTAAGCGTGCCCACTACTCTGGCAAAATCACCTCAGCCACCACATCCAAACAAGTTTGGGCTGAAATCATAAAGATAGGGGTTGGGAAAAGTAGACCTTCAATATCTCCAGACGTACATTTAAATAAATTAAATGATAAATTTATACAGTTAGCAGTACCTGAAACCCATGAAAATGAGTACCTGAACGCTAGTTCTAGTTTTAGCTAGTTTTAGCTTTATGTGTGTACGCTTTATGTGTGTACTCAATACTGAAAGTGAAGTCCAACGCTATTGGCTTAGACGAGTTAGATCCCAAATTTGTTAAGATGCTGCTCCCCAATGTTCTAAAATATATCACCCACATTTTTAATACGGTGCTAACAACAACTTGCTTCCCAAATAAGTGGAAATTTTAAAACATAATCCCTATTCCAAAAGGAGGCGATGATTTTAGGCCAATTTCAATCCTACCTTTTCTATCTAAAGCACTAGAACATTTGATGACGAACCAAATGACCAACTATATGATAGGAAATTTACTCCTGAACGACAAGCAATCCGGCTTTAGGAAAAATAAGAGCTGTACCACCTCTTTAGTAAAAATCACTGAGGACATTCGCACGGTGATGGATAACAGTATGGTATCCTTCTTAACTTTTCTTGACTTCTCTAAAGCATTTGACACCGTAAATCATACCATACTATGTACTAAATTAAAGACTATATAACTTCTCTGACACTGCAATAAACTTAGTCCAGTCGTATCTGTCCAGTCGCCACCAAGCAGTTGTCACTTCAGATAGTTATTCGTCTTTTTTAATAAAACGTGGAGTCCCCCAGGGATCAGTGTTAGGCCCACTGTTGTTTTCTATTTATGTCAATGACCTTACATGTTATGTGTCAAACTGTGAGTGTACTTGTACGAAAGAATCAGTTTCTCCACGTCAAGAAGAACAAATAATTTGGTCTGCACTAGATACAAATTATCATGTTCGGAAAGGCACTTCTTTATATTCGCTGTTCGGCTGTGGAACGATTTATAGCATCACCTTAAGGCAATTACCAGCGAAACGCACTTAAAACTAAAAACTCAAGCATACTTACAACAGCACATCTAAATAACGTAAATTATAATATATATCACATGTCTGTAACACGCACGTTCAACGTCAATTAAATTAAATCAAACTTTGTAACTTAAATTAAATAAAGCTGAATTAAATTGGAAATGAATATGTATTGTAATGACTAGCGTAATAACTTAAAAGTAATCTGTTACTTGTAACGCTAGGATAAGTTAATAATAATTAAATAAAATAAATAAATACACAATATATAAATACTACAATACATTCGCACAAATCTAGTATACCCTTTCACTCTTTGGGTACAGTGTATAAAAAACGTCAAATCGATTGGTATCCCTGAATAGTTCCAGATTATTCTGTCAATCCCATCAGAGGCAGTATAGTATATAAATATTTACGTCGCAAATGTATAAATTATTTAACTAATGTTTTTGGTGAATTTTTGACGTGGGAATATTATTATTAATCATGCCGCAACCAAACAGTTGCAACACGTAATCCCGACTTTGAAATAATCTGTACATATATCTACATAAATTATAGAAACTAAAAAAAAAGAAAATTAAAAAAAAATAAAAAATTGATCGATTATACCTCTCTCGGTATTTGAACTCACGCACATTTACAAAGCAATTGTGTCTGTGTGAGTGTATGTATTTCTATGCGCGTGTATTCGTGTAGAACTTCCTGTTAAATAGGTCTATCATAATGAAACTTGGCATAGGGACACATAATCACTAACTGAGGGTATTTGCAGTTCGAAATTCCAGGAATTACGGGAGTTACGATTAGCGGTGGAGAGGGGGAAGGAAGGGAAATTCCAAAAAACAAAATGCAGACAGTGCTAGGACTCGTCTTGTCATGCTGATCAAGAATATATATATGTACTTTGTGGGGTCTGCCACACCTCCTTCTGTCTGTTACGTTTTTCAGCTAGCGCAAGCCTAATATACTCTTGTACATTTCATGTACAGAGTATAAAAACCAAAAATATCATGAATGCGTTGGGATCTTGGTTAAACGTATCTAATAGTAAATTTCCCAGAGATTACGAAAATCTTACTCTCAAATAATAGTTTAGGAGATATATGCACTCAAATTTGACCGTTTTTTTAGTCCGCAACGATACACGGTAAACCGCAGCCATGTATCCAAGCAAGAAACAACTTAATGCTATCTTACTCTCCCAATACAGCGATGCTGACATAACAGCAGTCAGCATGAACGTCAATACCAACGACAGAGTGGGAACCACCGAGTTAAGAATTACATCGTTCTATCTCGCCCACGATTACCAAGGCAATCCACAGCCACCGCTGCTGAAATCCATGTTAGACGTGACCGTAGCTTCTTACTGCCTCATCGATAGGATATTAACATGGAAAGTCTTGGGGACCACTTGTTCCCAGACCTTGTTCCAATTTCATCTAGGGTACCATCGTCCGGCGCCCGTTAAGAATATTAATCCTAGAAGAACCAACTGGGGGTACTATCTCAGACTGATAGCCAATAAACTCCCACCAGCACCGGTTTCTGAACCAGTTACTGGGGAGGAGCTGGATAGCTCAGTCTCAATATTTACAATATCGTGCGCTGATGCACTCAATTAGACCTGTCGGTCTTCGGAGCTTGATAAACTAAGAATTATTAGCAGACAGCAATTCAAAATCCACATTCGAATCCAAATCCGATGCCGCCAGACGGGGCACTCCTTTTTCAGTGTGCACCGACCGTTACATCACTTCACACCCTCTCTCTCTGCGTACAGTTCCATGGTGTCTGGTAGATAGTATCGTCACCGAGGATCACATAATCTGGACCATCAAAACATTCAAACCCTATAAATCTCCTGTACCGGATGGAATTTTCCCGTCCCAGCTTCAATTCTCGCTAAAACTAATAATGTCGTGGTTTCAGTTAATGCTTAGGGGCTGACTAGAAGTCAACCACATTCCGGTCAGATGGAAGGAAGTAAAGGTGGTGTTCATTCCCAAGGCTGGAAAAACATTATACGTTGAGCCATCACCAAAGCCAAGTCCCAGCATGCCTATTGTAAAGTGAAATCCACTGACACTGACAGCCTTTCTAGACATTGAAGGCCATATTTTACCTTCTTCGATCATACGATCTATGGCAGAACTGGGAGTGGAAGGACCCCTTATCGACTTCGTCACCCAACTGCTCACTAGCAGGGCGGTAAATACCGAAATGGGAGGTGTTACCATTAGCAAGTTCGTTTGTAGGGGTACCCCGCAAGTGGGGTTCTATCACCATTACTCTGGCTACTAACAGTAAATCAGCTGTTACGAAAAATGGCTGCAGATGGTCATGACGTCATAGCTTACGCGGACGATGTGGCGCTTATATGCAGGGGTACATATCACCAAACACTGTGCAACCTGATAAAGACCGCACTCGCAACATTAGGCATCTTCTAGTGGCTTAGTGGTAATCCCCTCCAAAACCGAGCTTGTAATCTTCACACGAAAGTACAAGACCCCGGAACTTCTTCCGCCATCATTAAACGGGGTGGGCTTAACTTTTAGCAACAAGGCTAAATATATCCTGGATAGGAAATTTTTCTAGCGGGATAACATTAACGAACGGGTGAAGAAGGCCACGAATGCCCTTTACACGTGCAAAAAGGCTATTGGTACCACATGAGGATTCTCACCCCGGGTGGTGCATTGGATATATAGGGCGATAGTGCGGCCAATACTACTATACGGTATAATAGTCGCCGGCAAACTGAAGAAGCAACGCCATTAAAGTATTCACTGATGGCTTGAAACTCGCAGCTACGCATCCATCCTGATGAGGAAGTCATTAGCATGTTGCTCGTCTCCTTCCGCCTGCTCACCATGCAAAGGCGTTGGCCCAGCAACGATTGCATAACACCAACCAATGTAGGAAAGCAAAGATGGCATGGCCAGCCCTGGACGCAAAAAGAACTGCTCAGCTCCTCTTAATTTAGTAGTACAGAAGTCTCACTGAGGAAAGCACTGAGCACCTTCTCTGCCACTGCCTTGCCTTAACAAGTAATAAAATTCCTCAAATGTTCCTAACCTCTCCCATATTATCAAAATATGTTCCCGAGATATTCCTTTACCTAACTGTAAAAACTTTCATCCGTCTTGATCCGACAGCTCAACATGGGTTTATTAAGAGACGGTCTACTACGACCAATTTGCTGGAATTTACTTCCTTGGTATATTAAGCATTCATTTCAAAAATGCAGACTGATGTCATTTACACTGAATTCAGTAAAGCATTTCACCCTGTAAACCATGACCTTCTGCTCTTTAAGCTTAGTCGCATCGGATTTCCCGCCGCTTTATTGTGTTGGATTTCATCCTATTTAAAAAACAGGACCCAACGAATTTTGCTCAGATCGCATTTTTCGAAGCCCTTTTTTGCATCATCAGGTGTGCCTCAAGGTAGACATCTTGGCCCTTTACTTTTTACATTATTTATTAGTGACCTCCCCTGTACCTTGTCACACTCTCATATACTTATTATGTATGCTAATGATGTGAAATTTATTCTGTCTTACATAAACCCTCCTCATTTTCAACGCCTGCAGGATGATCTGAACTCCATGCAATCTTAGTGCTTAGCAAACCACTTGCCCCTCAATTGCTCCAAATGTAAGTTCATGACATTTCACCGAACTTTGCCTTATTTAGTCACGTATACCATTGACAAAGCGTATATCGACTGTTGAAGACCTTGGGGTACTTTTTGATCCCAAATTGAACTTCAACCTTCACATATACAGAATTGTCAAAAAGGCCAAGGGCTTACTTGGAATTTATTAACCTTTATACTTACAAACTTCTTTACGCTTCTCTAGTACGCCCTGTACTTGAATACTGCTCTTGTGTCTGGTGTCCACAGTATAGAAAGCATCAGTAGCGTATAAAATTGCTTCTGAACAATTCTTGCTTTTTACTTTACGTGGTCTTGGCTGGGATCATAATCTTCGCTTGCCTCGTATTCAAGCAGATTGTTGCCTTTAAATCTTCCTTCATTAACAAGTCGCAGGACTGTTCATGGAGTAGTTTTTCTCCACAAGCTAGTTATCGGTGAGGTAGACTCCTCTGCCCTTTTAGGTCGCCTCAACTTTTCAGTTCCTTGTAGACCAACAAGGAATTATTTGCCATTCATTTTGTCTAGATGCACAACTCATTACGGTGTGCACAATCGTTTTCGGGTCATTTGTTCTAAGTAGAATGATCTTTGACATTTGCTTTCGGCAAAACTATCGCCATTCTATAAAATTGATCCTATATAGGTATCTCCGAGGAAATCTCTGACCACTGTACATAAAATGTACAAGAGTATAGTAGGTTTACGCGAGCTGAAAAATGTAACAGGCAGAAGGAGGCGTGGCAGACCCCACAAAGTATATATATTCTTGATCAGCATGACAAGACCAGTCGATCTATGTTTGTCTGTCTGTGCGTATGAACACCTGGATCTCAGAGACTATAAGAGCTGGAGACACCAAATTCCAGGGAAGATGCCTTATGTGTGTACGCTATGCAAGTTTATTTAATTTTTTGGATTACTGGGACTTACCTCCCTCTCCCCCGCAAATCGTAACTCCCGTAATTCTTGGATTTTCGAACTCAAATACCCCCTGTTAGTGATTATGTGTCCGTATGCCAAGTTTCACTATGATAGACCGATTTGACAAGACGTTATACTTACTTACTTTGTGACGGTTGATACTAACTAATACATCTACGCGTATGTATACTTGCGAGAGTCAGTGTATTACAACACATGGTAGTAATTATCTGATAAAAGCTTGCTCTCATTACAAAAGCTCTTCCTACGGTTTTACGACCAAGGCTTAATAGATAAAGAAGAGAAAACACTTAGATCAGTTGGATATTGGCAAACGAAAAGACAAGTTGTTTTGCTATATAATAAAGGAAATAATTATAAAATCCTCAAGAGAACAAATTTCATTTAAAAGAAACACGTGGTGAAATAAAAAAAAGAAGCATATTACCATAAAAACATATTAAAATTGGAAATTAAGTCGAAAGCAAGAAAATAAACCCTTTTAAGGTAACTATTAGATATCAAGTGAGAATAGTAACTTAATGGATCTTCTTGTGTTAGGGTCCATCCATCCATCCATCCATCCATCCATCCAACCATCTATCCATTCTCTTTTACATCGGCCTATTCCTGTGCCAAGGCAAGGAAAATATTTTCCTTCATGTGATACCATATTGATGCACATATGCATATAAATTTCTCGTGGCAATTTGGAGATATAACCTATATCGGACATAACACGAGGAGAATTTGCAAAAGAGCTTTTACCATTGTGCTTTTGGAAGATAATGATAAACTGACGTATTGATCATGGCACATGGAACTAAAGAAAAGCTTGACCGGAGTTATAATTAATTTTACCCAGCACAACGTGGCCAACTTAATTTGGAAAAGGCAAACTTTTATAGTTATGGTTTGAAATTTGTTATGTGCGACGCGGCAGTGTTGGCAAACCACAAATGGCGTCGGACAAAGGGGATGGCAACTCGCGCGATTGACAGCTGGCGCGGGCCGATACCGAGTACTCGTGCGTGAGGTGCGAGGACCAGTGCTACCAATTAGGAGGGTTGCAAAGTGGGAAAATTATCATCGGGTAGAAGGGAAATTATCGGTTCCATGAAGAGTGGCCGGCCGTGCCCTTTGTCAAGGCCAGAAGGAAATCTAAAGTGGAGGAAGTGACAGGCAGACAATTTTCAGGCGCAAAAAAAAAATAATAAAAGTGTGGAAGTGACCAAAAATATATACTTCAGTGGTGCAGATTGGAGATCCAGGAAAGGGGACAAGGAGAGTTTAGACCCAGGTTGTACACGCAGAGGAAAAGGAGCAGAGCGCAAAGACAGACGAGTCCACCAGGCTAGGGGAATGAGAGTGGGGACAGGTCGCCAACATTCTACGGGACAAGCCGCCAAAGCGGACCGGAGGAACTGCGTGCTGGAAGCACGAAAGTACAAGACCCCGGAACTTCTTCCGCCATCATTAAACGGGGTGGGCTTAACTTTTAGCAACAAGGCTAAATATATCCTGGATAGGAAATTTTTCTAGCGGGATAACATTAACGAACGGGTGAAGAAGGCCACGAATGCCCTTTACACGTGCAAAAAGGCTATTGGTACCACATGAGGATTCTCACCCCGGGTGGTGCATTGGATATATAGGGCGATAGTGCGGCCAATACTACTATACGGTATAATAGTCGCCGGCAAACTGAAGAAGCAACGCCATTAAAGTATTCACTGATGGCTTGAAACTCGCAGCTACGCATCCATCCTGATGAGGAAGTCATTAGCATGTTGCTCGTCTCCTTCCGCCTGCTCACCATGCAAAGGCGTTGGCCCAGCAACGATTGCATAACACCAACCAATGTAGGAAAGCAAAGATGGCATGGCCAGCCCTGGACGCAAAAAGAACTGCTCAGCTCCTCTTAATTTAGTAGTACAGAAGTCTCACTGAGGAAAGCACTGAGCACCTTCTCTGCCACTGCCTTGCCTTAACAAGTAATAAAATTCCTCAAATGTTCCTAACCTCTCCCATATTATCAAAATATGTTCCCGAGATATTCCTTTACCTAACTGTAAAAACTTTCATCCGTCTTGATCCGACAGCTCAACATGGGTTTATTAAGAGACGGTCTACTACGACCAATTTGCTGGAATTTACTTCCTTGGTATATTAAGCATTCATTTCAAAAATGCAGACTGATGTCATTTACACTGAATTCAGTAAAGCATTTCACCCTGTAAACCATGACCTTCTGCTCTTTAAGCTTAGTCGCATCGGATTTCCCGCCGCTTTATTGTGTTGGATTTCATCCTATTTAAAAAACAGGACCCAACGAATTTTGCTCAGATCGCATTTTTCGAAGCCCTTTTTTGCATCATCAGGTGTGCCTCAAGGTAGACATCTTGGCCCTTTACTTTTTACATTATTTATTAGTGACCTCCCCTGTACCTTGTCACACTCTCATATACTTATTATGTATGCTAATGATGTGAAATTTATTCTGTCTTACATAAACCCTCCTCATTTTCAACGCCTGCAGGATGATCTGAACTCCATGCAATCTTAGTGCTTAGCAAACCACTTGCCCCTCAATTGCTCCAAATGTAAGTTCATGACATTTCACCGAACTTTGCCTTATTTAGTCACGTATACCATTGACAAAGCGTATATCGACTGTTGAAGACCTTGGGGTACTTTTTGATCCCAAATTGAACTTCAACCTTCACATATACAGAATTGTCAAAAAGGCCAAGGGCTTACTTGGAATTTATTAACCTTTATACTTACAAACTTCTTTACGCTTCTCTAGTACGCCCTGTACTTGAATACTGCTCTTGTGTCTGGTGTCCACAGTATAGAAAGCATCAGTAGCGTATAAAATTGCTTCTGAACAATTCTTGCTTTTTACTTTACGTGGTCTTGGCTGGGATCATAATCTTCGCTTGCCTCGTATTCAAGCAGATTGTTGCCTTTAAATCTTCCTTCATTAACAAGTCGCAGGACTGTTCATGGAGTAGTTTTTCTCCACAAGCTAGTTATCGGTGAGGTAGACTCCTCTGCCCTTTTAGGTCGCCTCAACTTTTCAGGAAAGGGGACAAGGAGAGTTTAGACCCAGGTTGTACACGCAGAGGAAAAGGAGCAGAGCGCAAAGACAGACGAGTCCACCAGGCTAGGGGAATGAGAGTGGGGACAGGTCGCCAACATTCTACGGGACAAGCCGCCAAAGCGGACCGGAGGAACTGCGTGCTGGAAGCGAGAGACTGATTCTGGGCTAAGTACCCCCTTTAGAATCTAAGTTTATATGAATACTCTCACTGGGATAATTTAAAATTATGTAAAGCCCATGATTATATAAAGCCCACCCCCCCCCCCCCCCCCCAATAGTCCATTTACATATAAAAAACTCCAATATACAACACCAAAAGAAAATACACATGTATGCCATAGACAAAATTCAAAATACACACCCATTCATATACAAGTCACATAACAATACAATACAACACACGAAAAAATTAACAATTTTCTGTTACACACATAGCCCAAACGATCACAACCTAATATAAAACATTAAACAGAAACACAACACCAAACAAGTAACCATATTGTAAACAAAAATTCAAATGTATACTTAAAACAAAAAAAAAAAAAGAGAAAAAAACAAAAAAAAAGGTAAAAGAAAATGTATAAAATTTAATATAAGTAAAGGAGTTTGTAATGTGTATTGGAGCGGCGCAGTTTTTTTTTTTTGTTTATTTCCTGTTAATAATATCCCTCATAACTACATACTCGAGTATAGGTAGAAAGAGGTTACAAATTCAAATAAGTAAAATAGGCACAAATAGCCAACGAACTGCAGCGTCCCAAAATTCAATGGCTTAAGTATTAAAGTTTATTTTTATTGTAATAAAATTTAAAATTTGCACATGAATCTGGAGTAGAGTCCATTTATGGGGTGAGATGGGGATATAAAAGTCCCGGAGCAGGAGAAAAAACCAAACCAAGCATGTTGAAGGGAGCCGGCAACAAAATGCCGAAACCGGCTCAAGGTAGGGAGGGCCACGCGGCTACGTGACATCAAGGTAGCCACAACTCCACCCAAATTCCACAGACGTCCCTCAGCCGACCATATGAGTAGGTGTTTAAAAAAAAAATATAAATTCATTGTTGGTCTGCCGCACCCCTGTTGCGGTCGAATCTGACCCTGAGCCGATAGCTAGCCGGCGTAACGACAGGGGATGCACTGGCAAAGGCAGACATAACAAGATGGCGCCCAATCTGAAATACACCTGGGTAAGCATTTTGGCAAATGTTGCCCCAGTCTGAAGCGAAGTAAAAGCCAGAGTCTTGTTGTTTGTTTTTTTTGTTGATTTGTTTTCTTTATTTAATGTAGCTTTCAACAACAATAGCTGCTGGCGGCCCCTGAGCCGGCGAGAAACGGTGCAACTGCCAGGTCCGTGGGTGAGCTTCACTAGGGCTCAGCCCATCGTTGCCGCAGGTGCATCCTTCTTACAGCGCGGTGTAGGTTGGTAACCAGCAGAGTAGGTGCAGCGAAGGGGCAGATGTAGCAGGTCCGTGAGGGGTCTTGGTGCCCACTCATTGTTGCCCTACAGGGTGTTCTGAGGCTGAAAAGATCGAGAGGAATGTCTGTTAGGTGTTAAGTAAAGAATAGTCTAGTTGCCTTGTTTTTTTTTTGTGTTAGTTACCTTTTTTTTGTGGTTATTTGGTATTTCTTATGTATGGTTGCGTAGTAGGTCCATGTCCAGTCCCAAGCGGAAGGAGCATCGTTGCCCTACGTAGCAGAGCATAGGAGCAGCAATTCGCCATAGCCCGAGCAGGATTTGAGTTTTAGTCGGCGCCTGGAAGAAATTGGGTGGTGTAAAGCGTGCGATACATATATGTTTGTTTTGGTTGTTTACCTTCTGCAGTGACAGCGTGCCGTGGTGCAGCGTAATACTGAGGATCCCCATCTCACCCTTACATGTCTGGTTATTGAGTCTGTAATTGTGAGAATCTGTTTTTATTGGTCTTATGGTCAGTTAGTGTATTAATTACCTTTTATTTATTTATTTGCGTAGCAGCAAATAAGTTGTCAATAGACAGGGAGTCCATTGTGAATGGTCCCGGCCTAGCACAGCTGTTCCTGGGCTGAACCATCGATATTAATAAGTATCGATAGGGTTTTTTTTGACACAGGTTAGCGGGTCTGTACATAGGGCGGGAATTTGAAGTTCAACTTATCGTTAGTTTGTTTTTTTTTTGGGAGTAATATTTTCGCTTAGGATTATTTTTTTTTTGTTTGTTCAGTTTTTTTTTGGGGTTATTTATTTATTCTTATTTATTTATTCTTATTTATTTATTCTACTTATTTATTTGCGTGTGGCACTTATATATTTATTTAGTCTAAGTTTTTTTTGGTTTTTCCGGAGGCGTACAAGTATCGTATATCCACGATTTATTTATTTATTGGACGTTTTTGCGTGTGGAGTATATTTACGTTTTTTGCATTCACTTATTACCATTTTCTTTGTTATTTGTGGTTTTCCTTTTTGTATTTGCATATACTGGTATATTTAATTATTTTATGTAGGTAAGCTAGTGTTGCGGGTATATAGTGTGTATATAGCGGTGGGAGTATATTATCCCCGCTGCCCATTTAGAGACACATACGCGTACACCGGTCGGTTTATTTATTCGTTTATTGTTGGGTTTAGAAGAATTTTTAGCATTAAGCCTTAGTACTAGCACTGTTTTTTTTTTGGTTGTGGGTTAAAAAAGGTACATAGAAATGAATCTAGACCCGAATGTTACCCGGAAGGTCAGGCGGAGTCAGGAGTTTAGTAGGAACAGGCCATTGGTTCACTTGGACTCTCCTCCTCACGTAAGATTGAGTGAGGCGGACAAGCCAGCGGAAGCACTCGATTATGACGCATCGCCGCCGAGTGAAAGCGGGGCAGCGTTCCGAGGGTTTGGGGATGAGTTGCCGAACAATTCCGGAGCGGCAGCCCACGCGCGCGCGCATGATCGTGGCGATGGAGAGCAGGGCAGCAGAGCCGAGTCCGCGCTGCCAAGCGAGATTCGGTCAGCGATCAACGTGGCGTTAGCACAGGCCCACGAGACGTATCGCGCATCGTTGTCGTCAGAAGTAGCGGCCATTCGAGACACGATGCAGGCCAGCATGCTGTCGTTCATGCGAGAGATTAATGAGGCAGTGGCAGTGCTGAGGCAGGAAAAGACACATAGCGCGCCTCCGTCTGTAGCACATGCGCCGGTGGGCAGGCCAGAGCGATCTCACGCGCAAATGCAGCGGTCAGCTATAGGCGGGTACGAGCAGGCAGAGATGGAAAGAGAGTTTGTAAGCAGTAGACCAGTAGCTGCAGCACCGACTCACCTGTTCGTCGACAACCGTATCTTAGAGGCAGAACAGCGGGCACATGTTGAGCGGCGGCAGTCCTCAGCCGATCCGTGGATGCGCGAGTTGGGTCCTGACGGGCACAGGCCATTAAGGCGAACCACGATGGGCGATTCCCGGCCAGACGTCGTCCACATCAAGAAGTGGGGCCTTGTGTTTGATGGCGAAACCAAAGGAATGCCGGTGGCGGAGTTTATATTCAGATTGGAGCATTTGCAGTCCTTGTATCAGGTGCCCTGGGCCGACGTGTTGCGAGACTTCCACTGCCTGGTGAACGGAAGAGCGAAAGATTGGTATTGGATGTACATACGTACCTCGGGCGTGCCGGACTGGCCGAATCTCCGGTATGGGCTGCAGCAGCAATTCCAGACTCGAAGATCGGAGTTTGAACGAGAGCAGGAGCTGAGGGAGCGGAAGCAGCGGCATGGCGAGAGCATTGAGGAGTATATTCAGGCGATGTTGGTGTTGCGTTCTCGGTTGGTGTGTCCATTTTTGGATTATGACCTTATTAAGGTGATAAAGACAAACATTAAAGACACCGTGTCTAGGGTCATCTATCCGATGAATATCACGAACCTGCAGAAGCTGAGAGAGGAGTGCCAAGACGCCGAAAAGATGCTGGCAACGCGTTGGGCGCGGCCCTCAGCTAGTACCAACTACGGGCAGCAGCGAGAGCAGCAGCCGGAGGAGTCGCACTCTCGGTAGACGATAAAACGCGTACCTCCGATGAAACAGTAGTTAGGTTAGGAATTAGTAACGATAAGGATAGTACTGTTAGCCACATTTACTCACAGATTTATAAATTCAACCAAGCAGTCCCACCGAAGAAAGTATGGTCGCAGCGGAAACGCTTGGAGCAGCGTCAGCGCGACTATGAAGTAGCCAGGAACCGCATATTTGGTAGCCAACACGTACTGGATGCGAGAGGAGCGTAGGAGACACCGCGAACGCCGACAGAAACGTCAAGCGGTGTGTGCAGCAGTGAATTCTGCATGTCGTGCCGACAGCCGCCCATATGCGACGGTATCGATTGAAGGCAGGGAATTTACCTGGGCGTGGATTTTTGGCGCAGGTTCGGTTTGGCTCCGAATGTGATCCCGGCTGGAGACGAAGGACAGCACGTGGTTGAGTTGGACGAGGAGCGTTTAGGAAAGAGTACACCAACGGAGCCGCACGATTTAGAAGCATGGCAACAGGAGGAGTTACAGCGAGTCGTAGCCCGATTCAGATCCTTCGAGGAGCACGGTCTGGGTAGGACGCCAGTGGAGCAGCACCACATTCAGTTGACGGAGGGGGCACTGCCAGTGAAAGAGCGTTTTTATCCCGTGTCACCGGCAGTGCAGACGCTATAGTTTGCAAAAGTCGACGAGATGCTTCGGCTAGGGGTGATCGAGACAAGTGAGAGTCCATGGAGCAACCGAGTGACTTTGGTGAGGAAGCCTGGAAAGAACCGGTTGTGCTTAGACGCGAGAAAGCTAAATCAGCTCACGGTGAAGGACGCTTACCCACTCCAGAGCATTGAGTCGATTTTGAGCGGAGTGGAGGATACCGTTTACATCAGCAGCCTGGATTTAAAGCATGCTTTTTGGCAGATCGAGCTGGATCGGGAAAGCCGGCAGTACACCGCGTTTACGATACCAGGAAGGCCACTGTACCAATTTAAGGCCATGCCAATTCTTGGGGACCGCGGGCTGGTATAGGCGTTTCATACGGAATTTTTCCACGATTTCCGCGCCGTTAACGGACTGCCTGAAAGGGAAGGGAAAGTTCCAGTTATCGGGCGAAGCGGTTGCGGCATTCCAGGAGTTGAAAGGGGCACTCACCTGCGCGCCAGTGTTGGTGCATCCAGACTTTCGGAAGCCGTTCGTGATCCAATGTGACGCGAGCCAAGCGGGCATAGGAGCGGTTTTGTTCCAGCACGATGCAGACGGGGCGGAAAGGCCGATAGCTTTCTTTTCAGCGAAGCTTCGGGGCGCTCAGCTAAACTATAGTGTCACCGAGGAGGAATGCCTGGCTGCGGTAAAAGCGGTCGAAAGATTCCGGCCGTACGTGGAGTTGATGCCGTTCAAGGTGGTGACCGATCACGCCAGCCTGCGGTGGCTGATGTCGTTGAAGGAGTTGGACGGCCGATTAGCGAGGTCGTCATTGGCCCTGCAAAGGTTCGACTTTACTATTGAGCATCGGAAAGGCCAGGATAACATTGTAGCCGATACGCTCTCGCGACCTTTCGAACTCGAGGAAGTTGATTTTTTTGATTTCGAGACCACCGAGTTCAAAAGTGCGGAGTATACCGAGCGGCTGAAACAGGTGCAGGAAAGCGCGGAACTATTTCCGGATTTGCGCGTGGAGGATGGGCTGTTGTATAAGCGGGCGCAGTTCACGCAGTTCACGCATGCATGGGGGCATGAAGAGGACCATAGAACGGCTCCGGCAGTTCTTCTTCTGGCCCGGGATGGTGGCACAGGTGAAGAGGTACGTGGCCGGTTGCGAGACGTGCAAAGCGACAAAACACAGCACGCAATTAGCGAGGCCGGTGATGGGTGCCGAAACCGTATCGCTTCGACCTATGCAGAGGCTATACCTAGATTTTCTGGGGCCGTATCCGAGATCCAGGAGAGGGAATACCACCATCCTGGTAATTCTAGACCATATGTCCAAATTCGTGTGGTTGCGAGCGATGCCAAAAGCAACAGCGGCGGCAGTGGTCCGGTTTCTGCAGGAGGAGGTGTTTTCTGCATTTGGAGTCCCGGAAACCGTCCATACCGACAACGGGAAGCAATTTGTGTCCAGCCGGTTTACGGGGTTCCTGCGGGGGGGCTGAGCATCACCCACGTACGCACGGCGAACTATGCCCCACAGGCCAATGCGGCGGAATGCGTGAACCAGACGGTGCTAGCGGCCATCAGGACGTATGTACAGGGCGACCACACGAAGTGGGACGAGAAGCTCTCGGATGTGCAGTGTGCAGCACGTAGTGCCATCCATAGCAGCATTGGCACATCCCCGTACTTCGTTTTGTTTGGACAGCACATGTTCACCAGCGGGAAGGACTACAAGCTGGCACGCAAGTTGGGAGCACTGGAGGATACGGAATTGCGCATGTTGCCCAGAGCGGATCAGCAGAAGGCAGTGCGGGATGAGGTACAGCAGAGTGTCCACCTAGCGTACGAAAAGGCGAAACGGCAATACGATAAGCGGGCGAGGATGGTTGCGTACGTACCTGGCCAAGAGATTTACAGGCGAAACTTTGTCCTCAGTCGTTTTAAGGACAACGTGAACGCGAAGCTGTGCCACAAGTATGTGAAGTGCCGGGTCCGGAGCAGCGTGGGCAACAGCCTGTACGAATTGGAGGACATGCACGGCCGTCGACTGGGAGTCTTCCACAACAAAGATTTGAAGCAATAGCAAAGGCCCGGCTTTGTTCGTCGGTAGACCGAGAGACCAATCTCAGGGTGTGGGCGTTGGCCTACGTTGGGCAGAAGAGGAACCGCGGCGCTTTCCACTCCCGTTTCTTTCGTTTGACACCAAAATAAAACCGGAGTGTGGTGTTATGTGCGACGCGGCAGTGTTGGCAAACCACAAATGGCGTCGGACAAAGGGGATGGCAACTCGCGCGATTGACAGCTGGCGCAGGCCGATACCGAGTACTCGTGCGTGAGGTGCGAGGACCAGTGCTACCAATTAGGAGGGTTGCAAAGTGGGAAAATTATCATCGGGTAGAAGGGAAATTATCGGTTCCATGAAGAGTGGCCGGCCGTGCCCTTTGTCAAGGCCAGAAGGAAATCTAAAGTGGAGGAAGTGACAGGCAGACAATTTTCAGGCGCAAAGCAAAAAAAAAAAAGTGTGGAAGTGACCAAAAATATATACTTCAGTGGTGCAGATTGGAGATCCAGGAAAGGGGACAAGGAGAGTTTAGACCCAGGTTGTACACGCAGAGGAAAAGGAGCAGAGCGCAAAGACAGACGAGTCCACCAGGCTAGGGGAATGAGAGTGGGGACAGGTCGCCAACATTCTACGGGACAAGCCGCCAAAGCGGACCGGAGGAACTGCGTGCTGGAAGCGAGAGACTGATTCTGGGCTAAGTACCCCCTTTAGAATCTAAGTTTATATGAATACTCTCACTGGGATAATTTAAAATTATGTAAAGCCCATGATTATATAAAGCCCACCCCCGCCCCCCCCCCAATAGTCCATTTACATATAAAAAACTCCAATATACAACACCAAAAGAAAATACACATGTATGCCATAGACAAAATTCAAAATACACACCCATTCATATACAAGTCACATAACAATACAATACAACACACGAAAAAATTAACAATTTTCTGTTACACACATAGCCCAAACGATCACAACCTAATATAAAACATTAAACAGAAACACAACACCAAACAAGTAACCATATTGTAAACAAAAATTCAAATGTATACTTAAAACAACAACAAAAAAAAGAGAAAAAAACAAAAAAAAAGGTAAAAGAAAATGTATAAAATGTAATATAAGTAAAGGAGTTTGTAATGTGTATTGGAGCGGCGCAGTTTTTTTTTTTTGTTTATTTCCTGTTAATAATATCCCTAAAATAATAATAAAAGTCCCGGAGCAGGAGAAAAAACCAAACCAAGCATGTTGAAGGGAGCCGGCAACAAAATGCCGAAACCGGCTCAAGGTAGGGAGGGCCACGCGGCTACGTGACATCATGGTAGCCACAACTCCACCCAAATTCCACAGACGTCCCTCAGCCGACCATATGAGTAGGTGTTTAAAAAAAAAATATAAATTCATTGTTGGTCTGCCGCACCCCTGTTGCGGTCGAATCTGACCCTGAGCCGATAGTTAGCCGGCGTAACGACAGGGGATGCACTGGCAAAGGCAGACATAACAAATTGAATTTAAATTACATATACAAGTATTTCTTCTGGCCAATTATTTGTTTTTATTTTGACACAGAATAATATAAATGTAGATGAACACGAGGTAAAGCACCACTGCATGCATTGGAGAGCAACAGACAACGATCGTGAGTAAAGAATAAAACCTTATACAGAAAATATAATAATTGTGCCAATTTTGAAACAACATAAAGATATCAATCAAATTTCAAAAAATAGAACACAATTAAAATATGGAATTGCAAGCCTAACAAATTAAGAATGAAAGTAAAGAAATTATAAAAAAATAAATAATTATGTTATAGGCTTATAAAATCGATTGCACATTAATATCACAGCTTTAAGAATTGTAAATATGAATGTTATTAATGCTTATAATTAATGGAATTCAAATTTGTATAATTAGCATTAAAATGACTTCTGCTTTGATAAAGATTGAAATGATAATTGTTGAATTAAAGTACTACAAATGAACGCTGAGTAAGGTCTTATAAAAGAGGAGTATCATAAAACAAACACGCATTGAAAATAAATTTACATATGGGTTATTGCAGGAATATTTAGAAATATGTGATAACAAGGTAGGGCGGGTATACAAGGAAAAACATCCTCCCTGTCAGCTTCATGCTTTCCTCATCTTTGAACATCTTCAGGCTAGGTCAGCACATTCTCTTGTAAAGTGGTCCGTTAAGAATGGATAAAACATCCCCCCATCCGGCGAGTTCTAGCCGAAAACTCCCCAAGTGCTGATCTTAAACAACTTTATTCCAAATTCTAACATTCAAGCCAATCCATCTGGCTTCTAGTACAACTAGTACATAAAACGCCAGCCCGACCCGTTACAACTTACTTACTTTTTTTAATATATATAATTATTCTAAACATATGTACAGAGTATTTCAATGTCGGGACACCCGACTTTAGCTTTTTCCCTGGTTTATAAATGATGATGAGCACAACAAATTCGGCCAACATGCTCGCTCGGCCGTTGACCCTGCAAATCAACTAGGATTTAAAATGGATTAAACCAAACTGCTAACAACTCAATCAGCCAGTCTCAAATTTCTCGTACTGAATAGAATTGACAACAGCAATTCCCTTTCTGATGTGTCGCCCTTTCTAATTAAAAAAGTGATAGACACCGTGTGCAAAGGAGAAATCCAAGAGTGTAAAAAACTACGCAACGGAACAATATTGGTAAAAACAAAAACACTATTGCAAGCAGCTAAGCTCTTCCAATTAATCTCAACGTCACCATAATTACAATTACTTACTGTTTCATTACTTTATTTAATTAATATATGGTTATGCTTAAGATAGTCCAATGGAATATCAACGGGTATATCAATAATTAGGAACAAGTCCAACTTCTAATTAAAAATAATCTACCAAAAATTATATACCTTCAGGAAACGTACCTCCACAATTGAAATCCAATACCTATTCCTACTCCCATCAACTACTATCTCTACCATAGAAACACGTCTAATGTTGGACTACATCATATGTCCCTTATTACATATAAATGATGGGAGGTGTGTGTCTGTGTAAAGCAGAAAACGAAAGCGGACCTACGCATATTCTGCTTCGCGTTGCGGGCAGATGTACATATGTATGTTTGTATATGATTTGTTCTAATTTATCTAAATAAATTATAAGATGTTATTTAAATTTTCTGTTAATTGCATTCAAACTTCGATGAAATTATTGATTGTATCAACTATCGATAGTTTTGATGCTCTAGCACATAGAGCATCCGACACATGGCCATCTCTAGCATCTAGCTGGTCGCATATTTACAGCGACTTACAGTTTTAGTGTTAGCTAACAACGCTACAAATGTATTCTGAATAAATCTAAGAGTCATTTACCGTTAGGCCTATTTTGTGAGTGTATTCATGCGTTTTACAAAAGCAGAAACACACCTTTTACATTCACAACAATCATATTTTGAATTGAAGACACAAATTAGTGTTGAATTAAAAAATTTAATACATACTTATATATGTATGTATGTATATGGCTGCATGAAAAATTTAAATGTATGTACATATCAGCGTTGCCGAACGCTCCAATTTTGGCGGGACGTCCCGATTTATAAATCAAAATCAAATGTCCCGCATCGGACTTTTCGGGGATAACTCGACCGTGCGTACAACGTGCTGAGAAAGCACACAGTTAAGTCAGGACTGGCAGTCCGCCCGGTGCGTAACGAAGATATGTACATATGTATGTACGTACGTATAATTATAATTATAAATTTATTTTTTAAATTAAATTCCGTCAGCCAACCTATTGTCGAAAAAAATAAGTATATGTTTCTTTCATTTAATATCTTTGGTCTTAAGAATAAGTTACTCTATAAAAACTTTTTTGATTATGTTAACTAATTTGATATTGCACTCTTATTCGAAACCTTCATTGAAAAAGATGAAGATGTATATACAAACTATTTCCCAGATTTCAACCTCCACTGGACCCCGACCACTCGAATGTCGAGGACGAACAAGCGGAGGTTACCTATTCGCAGTGAAGAAAAACTTCCTAAGCCAATACAAATGCACTTTTAAAACTATAAACAAAACAACTGTCATTGAACTAATCACCAAAAACGAAAGTTTCGTTATAGTACCCGTTTATCTAAACTGCAATAAATGGTTAGGCGCCTTCGAAGAGCTATATGATTTCCTGATGGCACTTGACTATCAAAACATAATGCTGCTTGGAGACTTCAATGCCCGAATAGGACCCGAGCAAGCCACTACCCAATCTTATGCCCCGCAAAGTAAACACGACGGTATGGCCAGAAAAGTGAAGGACGAAACATTGGATTCAAAAGGCGAGAATTTGCTGGAAATGTGTGAGGCTACAAATCTCCTTATTCTAAATGGTAGGTCTGAAAGTGATTCGAATGGGGCTTTCACGTTCATAGGAGGGCAGGGCAAGTCCACGGAACTTGGCACAGTCGTGTCTCGGATATGGCAGTAGACGGGGATATGCTGTCTGACCACCTACCAATTGCAGTATCGGTTTGTTTAGAGACTGAAAGAGTTGAAAGTTTATCCATCCAATTGCTGCCTAAACTTCGCTGGACTGAAACACTTAGGCCCAAATACGTGTCATGCCTACAGAGAAACTTAGAGCATCTGGAAAGATTTCAAGGTCCTCATGAAAACCAAATAGATGCGATCGCAAAGGCAATCAAAAATGCAGCCGGAGGTTTGCAAAAGCCGCGTAACATAAGTTTTGACAAACCATGGTTTGACAATGAATGTGCGGATGCCAGAAATCTGTCCTTCCACCTCAGACAGATCGCTCGCTGTAGTGATAGCACATCAGAGTGGTCAAACTATAGAGTTGCAAATAAAAACTTTAAGGAGTGCTGCAATGTAAAGAAAAGGCAATATAATATTAACCTAGAAATGCAGATAAATACTATAAATGACAGCAAATCTTTTTTGGCTCTAGTTAAAAGACTAAACGGCGGTGTGAAGAACAGGATTATAAAAGCCAATGCATCAGATCTGGCTTCCCACTTCTCCACATTACTCTATATCCCATCAGTTGACTGCTACTTAACCCTGCAACTCCCAACCATTGCAAATGATTTTTTAGATGCGCCAATTCACATGACGGTAGTAAGTTCAGCCATTAAGCGAGCCAAATTAAATAAAGCCCCAGGAGAAGATCGGATTACGGCAGAATTTTTGAAATTCGCACCTCCGGAACTTCAAAATGTGCTAACTGTCGAATATAATAGAATTTTTAACGCTGCCGTGGTACCGTCCAGCTTCAGAAAAAGCATAATTTTCCCGCTTCTTAAAAAGGGGGATCCTAAAATAGCAGGCAGTTATAGAGGAATTTCTTGTCTAAATGCTGTAGCGAAAGTCTTCAGGTCGATTATTTTAGAGAGGCTCACAACATGGGTGACAATCAACAACGTGTTAAGCGAATTTCAATGTGGCTTCAGAAGCGGATACTCGACGGTGGATAGCGTGTTTTCGTTGACATCCATAGCGAAGCTATACCTGGACAGAAAACAAAAACTATATCTTTGTTTTGTGGATTTCAAAGCTGCTTTCGATACTATACACAGAACAAGCCTCCTGTTGAAGCTTCATCAACTTGGAGTATCGTCCAAAATTCTCGAATTCATTTGCAATCTGTACAGGGAAAATCTAGTTGCTGTCTCGGACGGAACGGAGTTATCAAACTGGTTTTGCAACAACACTGGCGTAAAACAAGGATGCTTACTGAGCCCCCTACTCTTTTCTTTATACATCGACTACATCGCAAAGATCCTTCCCAGAGGCATATCTTTGGGAACTACAACTATCAAGGTCTTGATGTATGCAGATGACATGGTGATTTGGCAGAAACGCTCCAACAACTACAGGAGATGATAAATGCTCTCTACGTTTACTGTGAGAAATGGAACCTACAAGTTAATACGGAAAAAACAAAGGTGATGGTTATCCGAGATGGAAAAGGTCGTCCAGTGAACGAAAGTTGGAACATAAATGGGGAGACGTTAGAGATAGTTAAAGAGTTTAAATATCTAGGAGTAACGGTAACTCAAAACCTAAACTTCTCTGCGCACCTTAAATTAAAACTCTCGGACTCCATAAAAGCCCTAAACAGTACTTGGCAGTCATTCCTTGGTAAACGAGAAATACTACCAAGTATAAAGTTTAAATTATTTAGAGCTACGGTGCGGTCCATTATGCTTTATGCAGCACAAATATGGGGACACCAGTACTATGAAGAAGTCGAAAAACTGCAGCGTTTCTTTATAAAGAAAATATTTAGGTTACCGAAGTACACCCCAAATTATGCAATCCACATTGAAACAGGACTATCGATATTATACTCTGAAGCACTGTATGCACACTTCTCATACATACAAAAAACCATGCTTATGCCAGATACAAGGCTGCCGAACATAATAACAAAGTTCCTGCAGAGAGACTCAGGTCAGTTTTTTCAATCCTGGCTGAGCCTGGCCAGGGAATATGGCGTTGCTTTGGATATGTCCGACACTAGCACCTGGGCCCCAGCACAATGCGAAATTTTAAAGAGTATCAATATCGCTACTAGGAATAAGTTTGTTGTCCAAGCGTGCCAAAGTGACACCCGTTCAATTTGCATAGAATTAAATAAAAATCTCGGGGAGACAAAATATTTCAACGATAATATCCCTAATTTTTAAAGCTCGCACCGAAACGTTGCCATTAAACTATTCGCCTCACATTTCAAACGGGATATGTGACCTGTGCAATCTCGAAGCCACAGAAAATATCATGCATCTGTCCAATTCTGAGCGAGGTTAGATTTCAACATTTACAGAAAAGTCGTATGAATTCGGAACAGATCATGGTATAGGGAGCAGATACAGCTTGGTGATTTTTAAATTTAATAAAAATAAAATGAAAGGAACAAATGTAACTATATATATTATAACTAGCAGGTATTGCCCGTCTTAACCCGGCTCAATATGTTTCCAATTGTATTTATTTTGTGTGTGCATAACCTACCCATATGTTTTCACCTTAAAGGTTACCAGTAGGAAGGCATTTAAGGTATTTAAATGAACATTTTCTGTTCTTGACAAAAAATTGTTCAGTAGTCCGTTACATTTTTGTTCTTGACAAACTATTTCGTTAAACGAACATGACCACTATAACTAATATTTTTTAAAGCTCGTTTTCCCCCCGTTGGAGCTAGAATTTTCCAAAAGCCTTTCTTAGTGTGCTCCTACACTATGATGGATACTATGAAACGATACTTGAGTCCAAATTTAAATTCACATATGAGTCTTTTCGTGCCATATTGAGTCAATACGGCCACGCACAAACTCGGAATATGAAACACGGCACTCGTGTCAATGCCGTGCAGCGATGAGCCACGATCAAAAAGCACTGGCACCGATACCATCAAAATATCGAAGTTTGAATGCAATAAGCAGAATATTTAAATAACAAAATCTAATTATTTATTGACATCAATAAGAACAAATCATATACATACATACATCTGCCCGCAATGCGAAGCAGAATATGCGTAGCTCCGTTATTCGGTTTCTGCTTTACTATCGCTTACGCAGTCGTTGCCTAGCGACGGTAACTGTAACATTTTGGCGTTTTGCCTTTGCAATTAACATTAAATGGTCAAAACGAAAGAAGAAGAGCGAGCTAATGACTTGCAGTTGTTGTTGTTTTTAGAGCATTATTTTTTTTTACAATCAAACAACTGTGTTCGATTGCCCAATGTATACATTAATACGAATGTACATACATGCTATATTCATACACAAGCATACATACATATATACATACATATACATATACATATGTTTCTCTTTACTTTTTCAACCGTACGTAGAGAACCGCACACATAGACACGAACTGTTGCTTGTTGTGTGTGAGTGTGTGTATGTGATGTCCCCAACTATTTGATATTTGTTGTTGCTGCATAAAGTTATTAATGAAAACACTAATGCCAAATGCACTAAACAAAGAAAAAATTACTTTTAAAAATATTATATTATATAATTTTCAATTAATTAACATTTCTTGCTCTGTCAGTGCAAGACGAATGTACATACATACATATGTAGATACATATGTACATACATAGATGTGCACATATGTATGGACATTCACACATTAGTGTCTCACATGTTGCTTTGGCTATTTCAATCGTTTGCACGCAACTACACGAACAGCTGTTTGTATGTGTGTATATGTATACTTAGGTGTCCCCAACTGTTTGATATTTTGTATTGTTTGTTCTGCCTGCTTTTGTAAAATGCATATTTTGAAAATCCTTGAATGCAAAGTTGTAGATTTAGTTACGTAGATTACATTATCCAAATTTTAAATCGATCGGACTAAATTTATAACAACAAGTAAAAAAGCTAAAGTCGGGTGTCCCGACTTTGAAATACTCTGTACATATGTTTACAATAATTATAGAAAATAAAAAAAATTAAGAAAATAAAAAAAAAAATTTGATCGATTTTACCTCTCTCGGTATTTGAACTCACGTAAAAGGTGTATAATTGCACATTTACATAGCAATTGCGTCTGTGTGAGTGTATGTATGCCTATGCGCATCAATTCGTGTCTGTGTAAGCATTTTCGCAGTCAACCAAACAGCAACATCAACAACAGCCGCGGGCAGCGCTTGAGCAGCGCTGCAGCAGCGCTGCATCAGCAAATATATTTATGGCTATAACTTCTTGTTAAATCGGTCTATCATAATGAAATTTGGCATACGGACACATAATAACTAACTGGGGGTATTTCCAAAATTTTAGTTCGAAATTCCAAGAATTACGGGAGTTACGATTTGCGGGGTAGAGGGGGGAGGGAGGGGAATTCCAAAATATACATTTTCTGCGTATTCACATAAGGCATCTGGGACTAAAATTTGGTGTTCCTAGGTCTTATAGTCTCCGAGATATAGGCGATTATACGAATGGAAAATCGGGAAAACCCCAATAGGGGGGAAGTGGGGGGGAAAATCAAAAAAATAAAACAAACTCGTATAGAATACACACATAACGCATCTTCGTGCAAAATTTGGTGTCTCTATCTCTTATAGTCTCTGAGATCCAGGTGTTCATACGGACGGACAGACGGACAGACAGACAGACAGGGCTAGATCGACTCGTCTCGTCATGCTGATCAAGAATATATATACTTTGTGGGGTCTGCCACGCCTCCTTCTGCCTGTTACATTTTTCAGCTCCCGCAAACCTAATATACTCTTGTACATTTCATGTACAGAGTATAAAAACTTTTCATTTGAAATAGTGAATAAATATTAAAACCCCAATAATTCAAGCTCCAACAAAATAATTTCGAAAATCTAAGTATGCAGTTTTGTTTGTATCCTTTAAATGATTTTACAAACTAAGTTTTAAGTCGATCGGTTGAAAAATGGGGATTTTTCAAACAAACTTTGGAGCTCGTTTTCCCCCCTTTGGAGCTCGAATTTTCCAAAATCCCTTCTTAGTGCTCATCTACACCATGATAGGATACTTGAGCCCAAATTTCAGCATCCTAGCTTTTACCGTGTGGGCTGTGGGCTGTTGACGCGGTTTGCTTTTGTGCCCCAACATTTTTTTTACAGGAAAACTCCCATATTTTAGGCCCCAAAAAAAATATGAAAAAACCAAGTACACAGTTTTTTCTTGGAATTGGAATTGGAGTATACAAACTAAGTTTAAAGTTAATCAGATGAAAACTGTAGACTTTTCATACAAACGTTGGAGCCTGTTTTCCCCCCTTTGGAGCTCGAGTTTTCCAAAATCCCTTCTTAGTGGGGACCTAGACTATGAAAGGATACTTGAGTCCAAATTTCAGCTTCCTAGCCTTTACCGTTTGGGCTGTGCGTTGATCACCAATCATTCAGTCAGTCAGTCAATCAGGACAAACTGTTTTATATATATAGATATAAATATGTTTTAAATATATATAACATAAACATAGCCAATAATAATAATAAAATAAAAACAATGGCTGACGGCGGTAAATTAATTGTAAATTAAGTATTGCAGTAACACCAACTTCTTATCCGAACTTCACGGCCAACGATCTGGTATCTGGGGAAGACCCGGGCAGCCAGGTGTAGTAACCAATAAAGTTTAGGGGAATTTGTTGGTGATCGACAGACGGTTTTGTAACCAAGTCGATTAATTTTGAAATATAGCTTTATTTTTTAGCTTAACTATAAAATTAAGAAATGTTTTGTTAACCTAATAAATGTGAATGTAAAAATAAAGCTACCTACTACTACTACTTAGCCCAGCAAAGACGGGCAAGACCGGACAGGACGAGTCGATATAGCCATGTCCGTCTAAGTCCGAGAAAGTACGAGTTTGAGTTTTTTTTCGATGCAACCCGCCACTCCCCCGCTATTCGTGTTTTTCCCATAACTCCCGTAATTCTTGGAATTTTTAATTCAAATTTGGTAATTACATCCAGTTAATGATTATGTGCCCGTTAATAATGTATAATAATAATAATAATTTTTTTAAATAAATTAAAAATTGTTTTCCTTCTCTTTTTCCTTTTTGGTGGGAGGTACGGGGTATTTATACTCTGTACATGAAATGTACAAGAGTATATTAGGTTTGCGGGAGCTGAAAAATGTAACAGGCAGAAGGAGGCGTGGCAGACCCCACAAAGTATATATATTCTTGATCAGCATGACGAGACGAGTCGATCTAGCCCTGTCTGTCCGTCTGTCCGTCCGTATGAACACCTGGATCTCAGAGACTATAAGAGATAGAGACACCAAATTTTGCACGAAGATGCGTTATGTGTGTATTCTATACGAGTTTGTTTTATTTTTTTGATTTTCCCCCCCACTTCCCCCCTATGGGGGTTTTCCCGATTTTCCATTCGTATAATCGCCTATATCTCGGAGACTATAAGACCTAGGAACACCAAATTTTAGTCCCAGATGCCTTATGTGAATACGCAGAAAATGTATATTTTGGAATTCCCCTCCCTCCCCCCTCTACCCCGCAAATCGTAACTCCCGTAATTCTTAGAAATACCCCCAGTTGGTTATTATGTGTCCGTATGCCAAATTTCATTATGATAGACCGATTTAACAAGAAGTTATAGCCATAAATATATTTGCTGATGCAGCGCTGCTGCAGCGCTGCTCAAGCGCTGCCCGCGGCTGTTGTTGATGTTGCTGTTTGGTTGACTGCGAAAATGCTTACACAGACACGAATAGATGCGCATAGGCATACATACACTCACACAGACGCAATTGCTATGTAAATGTGCAATTATACACCCTTTACGTGAGTTCGAATACCGAGAGAGGTAAAATCGATCAAATTTTTTTTTTTATTTTCTTAATTTTTTTATTTTCTATAATTATTGTACACATATGTACAGAGTATTTCAAAGTCGGGACACCCGACTTTAGCTTTTTTACTTGTTTTGAGTTCAGCCTGCTCGAATTTAGCATTCCTTTCTTGTTTTAAAGCTCGTTTTCCCCCCTTTAGAGCTCGAATTTCCCAAAAAAGTGCACACCTACGCAGTGATGGATACTATGATACTTGAGTCCAAATTTCAGCTTCCTAGCTTTTACCCTTTGGGATGTACGTTGAACACCAATCAGTGAGGACAATTTGTTTGATATATATAGAGATAACGAAACGTTTTAAGATGGACTCTGTGCAAAAAGGGGAATATTTAAAGGAGTATATCCTAATTTTAAATTCACATTTGCGTGGCAGACCCCAAAAAGTATATATATTCTTGATCAGCATGACAAGACGAGTCGATCTAGCCCTGTCTGTCTGTCCGTCCGTATGAACACCTGGATCTCAGAGACTATAAGAGCTAGAGACACCAAATTTTGCACAAAGATGCCTTATGTGTGTATTCTATACGAGTTTGTTTTATATTTTTGATTTCCCCCCCACTTCCCCCTTATGGGGGTTTTCCCGATTTTCCATTCGTATAATCGCCTATATCTCGGAGACTATAAGTCCTAGGAACACCAAATTTTAGTCCAAGATGCCTTACGTGAATACGCAGAAAATGTATATTTTTCAATTTCCCTCCCTCTCCCCTCTCCCACACAAATCGTAGCTCCCGTAATTCTTGGAATTTCGAACTAAAATTATAAAATTATGGAAATACCCCCAGTTGGTTATTATGTGTCCGTGTGCCAAGTTTCACTATGATAGACCGATTTAACAAGAAGTTATAGTCATAAATATATTTGCTGCTGCAGCGCTGCTCAAGCGATCAAAATTTTTTTTTTTAATTTTCATAATTTTTTTTTTTATAATTATTGTAAACATATGTACAGAGTATTTCAAAGTTTAGCTTTTTTACTTGTTTGTGTTTCGGCTCGTCCGGTGCCTTCCATTCAGCACTCTGGCGTTTCGTCACCAGTCACAATATTTTAAAGGAAGTTTTTGTCCTTTTTGACCTCTTTAATGATGTCCTTCGAATGTTGGATTCTGAGCAATTTTTGGTCGTCAGTCAATTTGTGAGGAACAAACCGTGCACACACCTTTCGTAAGCCCAAATGTTCGGTCAAAATGCGATAAATCGATGTTTTGGAGATGTTCAATTCCATTTCCAACAATTTCAATGATGATTTTGGCTGATTTTTGATGAATTCACGCACAGTTTCGATAGAATTTTCGGTGATCACGAATTTTGATTGGCCCACATATTGATCGTCATTTATGTCCTCACGACCACTTTGAAAACGTTGAAACCACTCGTGCACTCTGCTACGGGATAGATAGTTTTACCAATTTTAAAACAAGATTTAATGTTGGCTCTTTGTTCGAAGCTCATTTTCGCACCGATAACACATACTGACACTTAAAACGCAATAACTTCCAATCGATGAACTGTCATGACATTCTCATTGGACAATCGATAAAGATAGCAGATTCTAACGCAGCAGTCGACATATAGATAGCGCCACAGGGGACGCTAGCTTCAAAAAGTCCTGTTTACTTTGGAAAACACCTTGTATTTTGAAAATCCTTGAAAGCAAAGTTGTGGATTTAGTTACGTAAATAACATTACCCAAATTTGAAATTGATCGGACCAAATTTATAAATACATTTATTTTCATTTTAAAAATTGAATAAATATTAAAATGCCATTATAGATTATAAAACCAAATTTGAAGTTGATTGGTGGAAAAATGCGGATTTTTTAAACAAATTTTGGAGATCGAATTTACCAAAATCCCTTCTTAGTCTCACCTCACCTCACTCACCCTCATTATGATAGGATACTTGAGCTCAAATTGTATTTCAATTTTTCGACGGAAAAAGCCACCTTTTTCATGCTCCAGGAAAAATTTTGAAAAACCAAGTATGCAGTATTTTTTGAATTCGTTCTTTGGAGCCCGTTTCCCCCCTTTGGAGTTAGAATTTGCCAAAACTGCTTAGCGCCTCTTAGTACTCACTTCACTGTGAAAGGAAACTTGTCTCAAAATTTCAGCTTCATAGCTTTTACCGTTTGAGCTGTGCGTTCATCGCCAATCAGTCAGTTAGTCAGTCAGGACAAACTGTTTTATATATATAGAGATTTAAATTGGCAACGAAGGGACAAACGGATGGCCAGGTGTAATGTATGACCAACCCGATTTGTATCCCTCGACATCAACGAGCTGCACTTCTGAAGGACAAAAGAAGATAAAACAAAAGAGAATGCTACAATGCTATAAAACACCGTGTACTCTCCACAAAAAAGAAAATACTCTTTGAAATACTCTATCCATATGTGTAGAATACTTATGCGTGTATGGGTGTGTCTGTGCAAAGCAGTAACAACAACAACAGCTGCGGGCACTGCTTGACCTGAGGTTATATATATTGCTAAAACTTCCTGTTAAATCGGGGTATCATTATGAAACTTGACACACGGGCTCATAATCACTAACTGGGCAGACTTTCCGAATTGCAATGAAAAATTCTAAGAAATACGGGAGGGAGGGAAATTCCAAAATACACAACTGCGTTTTCACATAAGGCATCTTGGACTAAAATTTGGGGTTCCTAGCTTTTATAGTCTCTGAGATATAGGATATTATACGAATGGAAAATTGGGAAACCCCCATAGTGGGGAAGTGGAGGACAAAATCAAAAAAATAAAACAAACTTGCACAGCGTACACACATAAGTCTTTTTTTTTTCATATTTTCTTATAGTCTCTGAGATCCAGGTGTACGGACAGACATGGCTAGGACTCGTCTTGTCGTGCTGATCAAGAATATATATACTTTGTGGGGTCTCCCACACCTCTGTCTGACTGTTACATTTTTCAGCTCCCGCAAAACTAGTATACTCTTGTATATTTCATGTACAGAGTATAAGTATTCAATACATACATATGTAAATAAGTGAAGACATGTTTATGTACAATTTCAACAGCATACATTCACATCATCGTGTCTATGCGTGTCATAAGACAACGCAGCAACAACAACAACAGCTTCCGGCAGAGCTTCGGCAGAGAGTATATTTATGGCTATAACTTTCTTCATATCATATCGTAATGAAACTTGACATACGGACTCATAGTCATCAAATAACGGGAGTTATGGAAGAAAACACGAATTGTGGGGGAGTGCGGGTGCATCAACAAAAATAAACAATCTTGATCTGCTTAAGGCCCAGGAGAACCTGAGTACCAAGTTTTCTTGCTCTTGCGGTTATACCGGCAGACAGACGGACATGGCTATTACTACTGCTACTACTCGTCTACACATACTGACCAATAATATATATATACTTTGTGGGGTCCGCCACGCCTCCTTCTGTGTGTCACATATGTATATTCACACAAAACTAGTATACTCTTTGGGTACAGGGTACAACAACACCTACTACCATCCACTTTGGTAAATACATGGATTTGGACGCGTCATGTTCACATATGCCTATCCTATAGGTCATCGTTTCTATGACAGCTATATGACATTGCCAAAAAGCAACACGTATCTTAATTACCTTAAAAGATGGTAATACAAAAAAGAAAGGAATGCTAAAGTCGAGCAGGCTCAATTCTTAAATACCCTGTACCTCGCACCAAAAATGGCCAAATATTAGTTCAAAATTCCAAGAATTACAGGAGTTATGCAAAACATATTGCGGGGGAGTGTATCAGAAAAAAACTCAAACTCGTACTTTCTCGGACTTAGGAGAATCTGGATACCAAGTGTGGTTATTCTTGCTCTTGTACTTGCTGAGATCCTTGCGTTAATACAGACGGACGGACAGACAGACGGACATGGCTATTTCGACTCGCCTAGCCATCCTGATCAAGAATATATATAATTTGTGGGGTCTATCACGCCTCCTTCTGTATGTTACATACATTCGCACAAAACTAGTATAGCCTTTCACCCTTTGGTTACAGGCTATAAAAATTAGATTTTTTGGTTCGAAAGGGTGATGTTTTTCATATTTTGCATTGGCTTTTTTTAATGGAACGCACAAAATCTAAACGTATGGATATACATTTACTTTCGTATTGCAGTGCAACGAAATATTCCTTGGATAGAGAATGGCTAACAGGAGCCGAATTTTGTATGCTGTCATTGAAACGTTTCCCCGAGTTCACTGTTAATTAACATATTACAAATTTACAAGTCACCGTTATGGAATTGGATTTTATCGAATTATAAAAAGTTTATTTACTATATAAATTTATGCAAGCCTGTGAACTTTTATAAATTTATATTTTATTTGTTTGCATTAAAAAATCTTACAACTTGTATTTGTAATTAAACCAAATTTATTTGGGTCTTCTGCCACTACTGTTCCCTTTTTGTTTCTTATTATTTGAGCTCTTTTTTACCTCATCAGCCTTGCGCTTTCTATCGCCACTTAATGTGCTAGGCAACACCTTAAAAAAGCTTTCCAGACGCACTTGCGTTTGAGCGTTTTTTGATTTTAATATCTTCTTTGCACCAGCGCGCACACGATCCTCATTAAATTGGCGGTCACCACATAAGAACTTAACTAGTCCCTCTTCATCTGGCTCCGACCATTTTAGTTCTATACTGCTGGCATCAGCGACTTCAGGTGATATGAACAATTCTCGGGCTACTTTATAGTTCCAATTTTCAGGTATGGTGTATTTTTTTGGGTCTATATTTTCTAAAATAGTCTCAATATCTCGATAAGATGTAATCAGCTCAATTGCCCTTTTCGGACCTATGCCCTTAATACTCTCGCAGTAGTCGCAACCGAGCAAAATGCACAAATCAATAAATTCAGAACTTGTTAACTCTAGCAATTGAAGCAATTTATCATAGCTAAATTCTTTAACTGGCATTTTTCTAGCTTCACTGTATGTCAGATATCGCAAAAGCTTGCTAGATCCAAAGGTTAATGCATCCATGTCCTCAGTGGCTGTGGCGTAAACCTTACCAGCCTTCACTAAAGCGGCACACTGTGCCTCAGCCTCACAGGGCGCCTCCACAAATGGTACTCCCATTAGATGCAGAAGTTCTTTTGCTTCGCGGTTATGTTCTTTGGTAACACGCACCAATCGACGATTGAATTTTTCAATTTCGGCTACATCTCCAGCTTCCGTAGCTACTTTAAGTGCTTTTTCGGCTTCTTCACGACGTGATGCTCGTTTCGCCAACTCTACAGATTTTAAATCAGGTGGTTTCCCATCAAAAACATATACTGGCTTAATACCATTCTCGAGCAGGCGAATGGTCCGATAAAACATTCCCATTAGGTGCGAAGTGGGGTCTCCATTAGCAGTGGCTAGTTGTGCCCCTTCTGATCGCACAGCAATAAGAAACTGGTAGAGACACATAGAAGCATCGATGGCCACCTTCCGGCCTAAAACATAAGCGAAACTTTAATGTACAATGTTAAGGCAATGAGCACTTTACTGAACATACCAAAAAAATGTTTAATTTCACTTTCTCGTATTGCTTGTGGAGCCAAATCGGCAATAAGCTTAGATAAACCTAAAATTCCCATAGCTACACATTCATGATAAACAACTCCGTTTCCAAAGTGCAAACTCGCGCCTTTTTTGCAAACTAATGCGCTCGGACTACCAAAAATTGTATTTATCGATTCTTTAACAATATCATATACTTGATTGGTTATTTTATCGATACCACTTTTTTTTGGTAAGTATGCACTTCAAGCAGGTTTTACAGAAATCTCTACCAACCAAAACAATTGTAATTATCAGCGGTGCAACTGAAAACTCTAGAAACTTAAACTACTGTTATTTTTCAAATCTCTTACAAAATTCGTCAGCGCCACAAAACTTCGAGTTTTTATTTACTTTCCCTCCATATGCCAGCTGTCAGCAACAGCTGACTGACGATGACATAGTCTAACAGCCTCGATCGAGTTGTAAGCGCACGAAACTAAATCTGGCAATTCCGTATTTCCATATTTATTTTTCTTTTGGTGTTTACATTTTTGGTAAATTGGTAAATAATTTTAAAGAATTTTTTAAATAATTAAACTGCACACGCCTAACTCACAAAACACACCAAAATAAAATTTAGAGTTATTTTCCGTCAAGCTATGCAATTCTCATGACAGAATTGTGTCTAATATACATTTTATTTTGAACTTTCGTTTGGCTCACAAAATAAGACAACTCAGAAAAATATGATGTTCGAAAAATGAATTGTCTTTTTGGACCAATCGGGCATCGCCATTGTACTGTTGTTTTGGATGCTGTGTGTGAATGATACTGTTTTAACCAGATATTTAGTAATTTGCTAATTTAATAATATTTTTGATGCAGATTGTTCAAAAAAACTATAAAGCTTATGATTCCAATGATTTTTTTTATGTCAAAAAATGTCTTTGTTAGTGTTTTTAATCAAATCTCCAGGCAAAACATATGATATTTTAAACCTCACTTTGGCTAGCACAGGTGAGTAGTCTCGCTATCGCGGTTTGCTTGTGTGTGTGTTATTCCATATACAGTGAGTCACCGCTTATTTCGTGCAAGCGCAAAAATTTACTTTGAAATGCCATTTTCGGCAAAATATGAGCAATAGCCAACAAATTTAAACGCCAATTTGCTGATAATTTAATATATATTTTAAAAGGGATTGCATTGTTTTCTATTAATTAAAAAAATAACAAAAACTATAAAGACACGGCAATTTTAGGTCACAGCTTATTTCGTGCAGTGGCTTCAGACTTAAAAAAATGTATTTTAAATTAATATTTAATATTTGGTTTGGCCCATTTTATATTAAATGAGGGTTTTCATATGGTTATTGATAGAAGCCAGAAATTTGTTTGTAGTTTCTAATGGTGTTTTTTGCAATTCTTCCAATATCGCCTTCTTTGGGTCATTTATGTTTTAAATTTGCCGTTTGCTTATAGCTAAATCCAAAATTCCCAAAAAATTTGATATGATATTCAAGTCTGGTGACTGAGCTGGCGGAATCATACCGTGTGGACAGTTCCAGATAAGCCAGGTCTGCACAATTCCCGATTTATGGTTTAGGTCATTGCCTTGGTAAAATGGAAAAAGATCCCCAAACCTAACAATGTGGTAATTTGGAGCAAATTAGTTTTCAATTTGGTATTCTTATCCATGATTCTTTCCTGAAAACCAATTTCCAGACTCCGGACTTGTCTGCAAAAATTACGTCGTTCCATCTTGAGATTGGCTTCAGAACGAAATCCTTGACAAATTAAAGTTGGTACATCTTCTTTCTTGTAAACATAAACGGCTTCCTAAAGGTTGTCGACAATTGAAAGCGTATTTCCCCAGCACACGCAGGAGGGTTTGTGCAGAGGTTTTCTTGCCCAGTTCATCCTTTATTTGTACGGCTAATTTGGGGCTGATAGCATGGGGCTTTCTTTAATTTTTCGTACCATACGAAAATTTACCATAATTGGTATCGTTCCATATACATCTCTTTTTTTCTTTTTACATTTTTCTATATTATTTATATTTAAATATAAACCAATATCTAAAAGAGCAAATACTAAGTATTATACTTTCTTAACGCTGATACAGAATTGAAAAGCTTAATTCTAAATAATACGCTGCAAAAGTCATAGGCGAGCCGACCATATATTTGGTGCCATTGATAACAGCCGAGCGCTCACATCACATGATATCTCAGGGCCGTCGTTTGTACTAATCCTAGCCATGCTCTCAATGACGATTATGACGCCGTCATCCATGTTGGGACTCGGACATTCATATTTTCTCCAAATCTAAGGCATATAATCTTCTGGAAATTCTGTGGGGCTTTAGGCCGAAACAGCTTTCGAAAATCAAAATTTTCATGAACGCTTTGGGGACTTTAAATACACGTATTTAAGGTAAATTTTCCACAGATTAAGAACATCTTACTCTTAAAGAAATTGGATTATAGTTAATGAGATATATGCATTCAAAGTCATCATTAATGTTTTGATTTGTATTGCTAATTGCATTAATTGTATGCATATTTAATTAAAATTGTCCCTTTTGCAATGGTAGTTCTCTACAAAATGATTTTTAGCAAACTACCTGTTTTAGAGTATTTTTCAACTTTGGTGGAAAATAAAAAAAAAAGTACCCTTTAGTACCTCTCCCATATTTTCAAAATATGTTCCCGAGATATTACTTTACCTAACCCTGAAAACTTTCAACCGCCCGGATCCGCCGGTGTGCACCAGAACAAAAAGATTGCCGGAACTTCGGAAAAAATCAGCGAAAAAGGCGCTGTCGCGTATAAGAAGAAGAATGCATAACAGGTAGATTCGCTGTAACAGCTATTAGGAACATTGTATTTGGCATGATGGATACCAAAATATACCTAATCGGTCCTATTTGATCCATATTTAATAAAGTGCAACCAAAATGATGCATAACATTTATTACAGCTAGTGTAATTTAAAATATGAGACGAAGGGCTTGCAATCTTTTTGACCCATTACTAAATTGTGATTTTGTTTGTTATCCTAGGTATATGTACAGAAATGGTATATATTACCCATAGTTTTGGTGCAGCGCAATACTCTAGTTATGACTTAAAAAGCAGTCAGTTGTATATAATAAGCAGTGAATAGTATTTTTAAAAATAATTCACGGTTATTATTTCAAAAACCGAAAAAAGTGATTTTTTATGAACATGGCTCTGCATAATGCAAAATTTAATAATAAAATAATAACTTAAAATATTTTTTTGTATTTTTTAGTGAAAAATTAAAATATAAGATTATTCAAAATAAATGTATCATTAAATGTTTTTTATGCTAAGAACTTGGCAGTTTTATTAGCCAAATATTGCACCGGCAACAAAATTCAACTTTGAGCTCATACTGTGGAGCTTCTAAATATCATAGTACAATTTGCAATGATTTGATTTAAAGCTTACGAATTTCTCTTTCCAACTTAATTTCGTCGCAACGTTTCCATGTCTGCCTGTATTTTTTCCTCAGAGCACAATGGGTTCAATTTATTGCCTAACCTTTTATTATTTTTCAGAAACACTCTTTCACCCACATCAAAGACTCTATTTTTTCTTGCCAAGTTGCATCTGTCCATGTTAACCTGTTGAGCTTTTGCTATTCTTTCATGTATGGCCTGGCGAAACTCGTCTGATGTATGACTTCAATTGGAGTTTTATCAGTGACTGAGTGCAAAGTTTTGTTGAACTCCACTGCTGCCGTCAAGATCAACTCTACCGTTTCGTAGATTTTCTTGTAAATTCTAAGACAATCTCTGTTAGAGTGCTGTGGAAATGTTCCACCTGAACATTTGAAGAGCTGTGTAGGGGAGGCGCGTTCACGACATCTATGCCGTAGCTATTTTTAAGCAAAGACGTGATTGTTTCCGAATTGAACGCAGCCTCATTGTCACCATATGTCGTTCTGATATTTGGGAACAAATTCACCAACTGAGTTATAGGTACCCTGACATCGACTATTGCCCTTGACGTCATCGGCGAAACGATGGCGAATTTGGAAAATTGGTCAAGGTTGGTCAAAAACAGTTTTTTATCTGTTGAAAAAATGTCGCCTGACTGCAAACTCTACAGTTTGTAACAATTTCGCTAGACAATTTGCTAATTTTTGGGGAAAAATAGTCACGAAGGACCTGTTTGACGTTTTCCTGAGCGGCTCTGTGTGCCCGATTATGTTCAGCGGTTATGATCTCAATCTGCTCGTTTTTATTGGTTGTATCCGACACCATATTCTTGTGTTTGCTTACTGTTTACTTACTGAGCCGTTCTTGCCTTTCAGTGCGTCCGTCAATGGCCTCGCAATGGAGGCGAAATCTCTGACGAATCCTCTATAGTAACTCGCTAAGCCCAGGCATGAGCTCTAACTGAACAAGTTCTTTCGTTCGGCAAACTCCTGTATGGCCCTGACTTTTTCCGGGTCCGTCCTGGCTCCGCCCCTAGCAATTATGAAACCGGGGTATTCCACGCTGTCTTTAAAAAACTTGGTTTTTTCCCGCGAGACTCTCATATTAGCGTCTTTAGAATGGTCTCAATATGTCTAACGTGATCGTCCTCACCTTCTGAAAATATGATCACCTCATCCACATAGACGTAACATATCTTAACTATGTGTTCTCTTAGAACATCATCTATGGCTCTTTGGAAAGCTTCCTGCATTTTTCAGGCCGAATGGCAGGCGACAGAATTCGTATCTTCCTCCGTTTACCGAAAATGAGATCTCGCGGGGACTCTTGTGCATTTCGTCATGCAGTGTCACCACCTACAGGGAAGTTTCTCACAGGTAACAAGTGGAATAAATACTATACTATATATACTATATATATATATATACTATACTACATATACATACATACTTATAGTGCTTTAAAAATAATTAGCGCTCGAAATAATTGTATATATTATATACAAGTACATACATACATATATGTATGCACGTACATACACTCATATATTGCTTTGGCAAATAGAGTGGGCCGCAATTTATTTGGCATTATTTATTATACATATATGTATATGTCTTAACTATTTGCACAACTTGCATTAGTTAATGTGTTGCACAGCTTTGACTAATAATTAAAATTAAATCAATATTAAATATTAAATAACATATTATTATATTATGTATATTAAAATATACATCAAATATACTTACAATACATACGCACATCTTCGGTGCATAGAAATTGTACCGCCTTTCTTATTTACTGCAAATTAATCGCGCCACTTTAGCGCGTCATAAAAGAGTCAACGCGCCTTTCTCTACCGGCTTTCTTTGCAATTCTCTCATCGTTTCCCCGCTGTTCTAGCTCCCTCATAGCTTCCTTACATAGGCATACACATACATATATTTACATGTACTGGTAATCGTGCATTTGATCTTTGCCGCGATTTTCGGCAGTCAGTGGTTAGTTATTTCGTTGCTAGCGGCAGTTGCTGTTGTAGTAATCATTCTCTCTTTGCTCATTGGATTGTGCGCTCGCAATTGCAGCTGTAAATTACATTGCTAACCGATGTGCTCTCACTGCTTCGCAGTCGCATCTTTAAAATTCTAACAGCGTGCGTCGCTGTAGCCGTCTTCGCACATATTGTTGTTGCGTCGCCCACTGCTATCGTTCAGTGCAGACGTCGCTGTTAATTTTGTGAGATAGCTGTTCGACTTGATGTTAGCATAATCAGTGCACTGTTAGTAACATTACAGTTGTGTGTGTTTTTTCTAAATAACTTGCGCCAGCTGCAAATTTGGTTTCGGCTGTAGGTTGTTTACATACGCATTCGCTTTCTGTACAGCTGATAGATAATTTATCGGCTATCTATTTATACGCACTAACAAATGCACTTCTAGCTTCGCATTGCTATTGCAGTGTACAAATTTATAAATACTTATAAAATAAAGGTGCATATTTTGACTTTGTTCTCAGTAAAATGCCTGGAAAACTCAGCAAGCATAGCCAAAGCAAGACAAATGATGATTTCGACACAGCAAATCATTGTTGCAGTCGCATTCCAATGTAGTAAATGCGCATAAAAGATTCACGTCATAAAGGCCCTGGCAGTATCGAGCCAGTCAAAATGGAGTGTCGTCTACGAATTTTAACACGATATGTTGATAATGCGTTTAATGTGCAAGAGGAATTAGATCAAATAGATCCTGGTTTAGTATCTAGGGCAGATCTAGAAATGTTGTGCATCACAACAGAGACTAGCAGCGCCTCTGAGTAAAGGTGATCGGCCTAAAACTCAAAGGGAAAGCCTATCTAATTCCACAATGTTTGGATCAGGCTCGCATAGTAAGCTGCCCTCCATGAAACTCCCGAAGTTTACTGGAAACTATTCGGAGTATGAAAATTGTATAGCTCTATTTGAAAATTTGGTTGACAATGACCCGTCGCTTTCGAACATTGAAAACCATTGTTGTCTTGCTTAGACAAAGAAGAGCAAGGAACAGTTAAGGCCTATCAAGTCACCGATGCTAACTATCCAAAGGCACTGGAGGCACTAAAGCGGGTGTATGACAACAGTGCCTTATAGTTTTCCACAGCATCGCAAAGCTTTTTGATTTGCCAAAAATGCAAGGAGCCTCAGCTTCATCTTTGCGCTCCTTAATTGACAATGTTCGGGCTAGTTACGAGTCACTTTTGTTTTTTGGTGACGAAAAGCAAATTTCAAATGTCAAGCTCATTCATTTGACACTGAGCAAAGTGGATCCTACCGCACGGTCGAAATGGGAAGAGGGCCTTAATTATGATCAGCTGCCATCGTGGGAAGACTGCGAGGCTGCTCTCAACAAGCGATACCATCACTTGTCAGCTGAGGAGTCGACGACTGGGCGGCCGAAATCTGCAAAATTCAATCCCGACTTTGCAAAAAGAGCTGGTAGAACGAGCCAAGCTCATAGTCCGAAGTGTCCGTTCTACAAATCGTATGCAGTGTCTCGTGACGAGCGCTTTAAGTTCGTTAAAAGATACCCATTATGCATAAACTGCTTACGCAAGGGCCATAGTACAAAGGATTGCAAGTCTGGTCGTTGCTGAGTTTGTTCTAGACTTTGTGGCACAAGCTGCCATACCGACTCCTCTGTCAACTATGCTAGTGCGGCAGCTGATCAAGTAGTGCTAGCCACTGCTGTCGTTAGGATCATGGACCATTCCGGATCCTATCAGCTAGCCAGAACCCTTTTAGATTCCGGCTCTAAAGTACATTTCATGACAGAGGATTTAGCCAGAAATTTGCAACTTACTCGTGAGCGCAAAGATATACATTTGCTAGGCATCGGCAAACGCAAATGGTCTGTTCGTCATGTGGTTCAGTCGATAGCATCTCGTGTCGGCGATTTCGAGCTAACAGCAGAATTTGCAGTTCTCAGTACAATCTCGTCGTACCAACCCGAAAAATTGGGCGTAGACGTTGAGCAGTTGCTTTGCGTGAGGTCATTTGTGGCGTCGGTCACATGTCTTCCCTCGGGTAGGCTCAGTGTTGCATTGCCATTCAAGCCATTTAGAAAGGCGAATGGCTAAGCAGCCCGATACTGAATCAGTCTACATTGCTGTCATGCAAGAATATATTTCAATGGGTCACATGAACCCACTTGACAACATTGTCCCGAGAGAGCCGCATTATTTTATACCTTATCAATGCGTGTTACGACTTCAAAACACTTCAACAAAATTACGAGTCGTCTTCGACTCGCCATGTAAGACGTCGTCACAAATGTTCCTAAACGACATCCTTATGGTGTCGTTGTCGGCAGACATTGTCAAAATGTACCGACAAATCGAAACCGACGCAGCGCAATTTTCAGTTGAATATTTGGAGAAAAAACAATACAGAACCACTTCAAATATTACGACCGAATACGATAACATACGGTAGCGCCGCAGCACCATTTTTGGCCATTCGGTGTTTGAAATATTTGAGTGAGCTCCATGCCAGGTTCCATCCGCTAGCATAAAAATCTCAGACTATAAGAGATAGAGACACTAAATTTGGCACAAAGATGCCTTATGTGTGTACGCTATACGGATTTTTTTTTACCCTCCCCCCACTTCCCCCTATGGAAGTTTTCCCATAACCCGTGGTTGGCTGCATTCCTGCGCAAATTGTTACACCCTTCCGGATGCCCGGATGAATTTGATTACGGCTGAGCATTGGCTACTGCTCAGCCAAGTTCGTTTCCTATCGCGGATGGGCCACGTTTGACGTAAGATTTTGTAGTTGTTTGTGTCATTGGTCCACATTCGATTTGCAATGAAATCGAAGTGGTTCCGAATGGACAGTTTACAGCTGGCCATCGGTATACCGATGCTCTCCTTGTCTGGGAGGAGGGGAACGGTGGTACCTTCTCTTGCCAGTTCGTGGGCTATGCAGTTTCCCTCTATGCCCCGATGGCCTGGGACCGAAATGAGGTAGACTGAGAACTGTGCTGCCATCTCGTGAAGAGATTTGCGACAGGTCTGCACTGACATCGAGTTCGATGTGATGTTGTCTAGGGATTTTATTGCCGCTTGGCTATCCGAATATATGCAGATTTCTCTGATGTCTGTGACTGCGCTTGGCAGTATAAAGAGAGCTTCTTGAATAGCTGTGATTTCGGCCTGGAATACACTGCAGTGATCCGGGAGCCTGAAGGCTTTTCTGATGCCGAGTTCTTCAGAGAAGACACCCCCGCCTACGCGGTTGTCCAGCTTAGAACCGTCTGTATATATTTTTATTGAATTTTCTGGGTCTGGAGGGCCAACATTCCATTCATCCCTGGAAGGAATGATTGTGCGATAGGGAGTATGGAGGTACTCCTTTGGGGTACAATTGTCAGTGACAGAGGGGATTATGTCATTTCCTCTAAGGATTTTGGCGTGACCAATACATTCCTCTGACCATTGGTTGGCGAAGGGCCGCCAGCGTGGCGTTCATTTTCCCCATGAGATGTATTGGGAGTATTCCCAGAATCGCATCTAATGCGTCGCTGGGGGTGGTGCGGAGTGCACCAGAGATCGTTAGTTCAGCTTGCCGTTGAACTTTATTTAGTCTCTGAAGAGACGAATTTCTCGTCAGCGATGGCCACCATATAGAGACTCCATATAGGAGTATGGGTTTGATAATTGCGGTGTACAGCCAATAGACCACGTAGGGGGCCATGCCCCATTTCAGTCCAATGACTTTCCTACAGGTGTAGAGTGCGATTGTGGCTTTTCTCACTCTGTCTTCGATGTTCAGGTTCCAGTCCAGCTTCCTATCTAGTATCAAGCCTAGATATTTGGCTGAACTGCTGAATGTTAAAGGTACCCCATTCATTGATGGGGGGTGAAGAGGAGGAATTTTATATTTCCTTGTGAATAGTACCAGCTCTGTTTTGCTGGGGCTTACGTTTAGGCCACTCGACGTCGCCCAAGTAGACAGTATGCTCACCGCCCTGAGGCGTTCCGCTGCTTACATATCTGGATGATGATGATAGCCCCAGTGTGGATTTGATAGACCGCTTAGTGAGAAGCTGTCTTACCAGTTCCACAGTGGAGTCGTCCACACCCAGGTCTGTAAGTGAGCTGGTAATGGCGTTTGGGGACACATTGTTGAAAGCGCCTTCTATGTCTAGAAATGCGGTTAGTGCGTACTGTTTGGTACTGAGGGCCTTTTCAATACTTGAAGTAACGGCGTGTAGAGCCGTCTCTGTGGATCTGCCTTTACAGTAGGCATATTGAGAGCTTGACAGCTCTGAGAGCGAAATCATGCTTCTTAAATGGAGGCCTAGAAGTCTCTCAAAGGTCTTTACCAGGAAAGATAAGAGACTTATGGGTCTAAAATCTTTGGGGGTGGTGTGCGAGGCTTTACCCGCTTTGGGTATGAAGATCACTCTTGATCTCAGCCAAGCTTCTGGGATTCTCCTCGTAAGAAGGATTTTCTGAAAAATATCTGCCAGCCATCTGATGGCAGTATTCCCTGCGTGGAGTAGCTGTGCCGGAATGATGTTGTCCGACCCTGCCGATTTATAGGGCTTGAAGCTTTTTATTGCCCACCTGATATTATTCTCGGATAATAGATCAGGCAGCTTGAGAGCTGGACCCGCACTTGGCGTGTTGTTGGTCAGTCTAGTGCTTGTGGAGCTTGGAAAGTGGGTACCTTGAAGCAGCTCTTGTCTGGTTCTGAAGGTATCCCAACGTGGGGGGAGTTTTAGAGAGAACTTTTCTTAACCTTGCGGCGTCAGAGGTGTTCTCGATATCGGAGCAAAAGTTTTGCCAACATGATCGTTTTGCCTGTCTGGGTATTTTCTTGTACTCTGACAGGCTCTGCTTGTATGCTCACCAGTTTTCACCCCCTTGGGATCTGGCTGCATTGAACAGTTTCCTGGCTTTTTTCCTTGACTCGTTGACTTGTGGAGTCCACCAGGTAGGCTTAAGTTTGCCCCTTGGTTTCCCAATGGGGCACGATTTTTGCAGCGCGGTTTCACATGCTGCCGTGAACTTATTAATTAGGGTCGAAGTGAACTCGACTGAATCTGGACCCTGGGGAGGGTGATCTGGTAGTAGCCTACTGATATGCTTCGAATATGAGGACCAATTTGTGCGTTTGGATTCCTAGTCGCGATTGTTGTATCGCTATTTAGAGATACCTCAAAATGAATGTATCTATGGTCCAAGAAGGAGTGTTCTAAGAGATCTCTCCACTTGGAAATGCGGTTATACAGTGCGTCTGAAGCTAGAGTGATATCAAGAACCTGGCTTAGCCTCTATGCATGCCGCTGTGTTGTCGCCGTCGCTAAAATTAGATAGCAAGAAAATATTTATATTTTTCTTGAATAAAATGCAGTTTAGGTCTTGCCTGTGCTGTTTGCTGTGATCAGCTTGTACTCATTCGTTCTCAATCCAGAAACCTTGCCTCTGCAGACCCAAGGTTCCTTAATGAGAACTACGTCGACATCGTCTTTGCTAAGACGATGCAGTAGGGCAGCTGCTGCTGCTTTGCAGTGGTGGAGATTAATTTTTAGAAACCTCAAGGGCATCTACATCCATCTCCACCACTGTTCTGTCGGCCTCGTCGTCGTCGAGGAAGGAGTCCTCATCATCCATGCCTAAGGTGGCGAGCCCTCTCACGTGCTCTGACGTCTCAGAGGAATGTCCCTCTAGGATATACTCTTCGTCCGACGCGACCTCCATTCCAGGATTTTCTGGAACGACTGGCTCCGCGTCAACTAGTTCCGCGTTCTCCGTGGTTGGCTTACCACACGCTGTGTCTCCTCTGTAGACTCGTATGGCTACCGACTTGTAGCCATACCTCGCTAGACCACCGCTTTTGGCTAGTTCGTCCACAGATTCTTTGTTTATGACAAGGACGATCTGGCGCGTGGTCCCATCCGGTTCCTCCACTTTGACCACACTCCGGTCGTCCGTATTCATGTGAGGGTTGCAGATCTGGAGAATTTTCAAAATCTCCTATGGCTTTTCCGGCTTTGCCGATACCCTTACTCTGGCGCGTGGTATACTGGGTATATCACACCAGTCCACTGCTACCAGTTTTGCACCTGGGTACACTTCGCCAAGCGCCGCTATTGATTTTTTATACGCCTCGGCCGACCGCTTGTCGTGACAAGCGATGACCTTGACTCTGCCCTGATGCCAGCTTGCATCATCGCAGATCGGTGGTGGTCCTCCATTCGAGACCAGGTCCATTAGAAAACGACCCTGCAGCTCGTTTTCGACTCCTGCCCATCTGTGCCTCGGGATAAGACCATCTTTGCTGCCCGTGTCTAGGACACCAATGAGGATCTTATCCTTTACCACTTCTGCGAAGGTTCGATTCAGAGTCTGCGGCGGCCGTGTTCGCTTCGCTGGCTGTGGTGGCGTGTCTTCTGCCGACCTCTGCCTTTTCGGGGCATTTTTGTATCTTCTTACCGGACCTGGCTTGAAATCCGGTAAGATTTTCTTTGCCCATTCTACCATCTTCCGACCATCGGGTGACGACTCGGGGGCAGAATGGTGCTTTTGCCGTATGTCTGCTGCGCGTCTCTTATCTAGAAACGTCGTTTTCGTTTTTGGTGGTGGCATCGCCGAAGTGCCTGGCTCTGCAGAGTTACCAGCAACCTCCCCTTTGACTGCTGGCTTAGCAGCTTGGCTTATCTGCTTCGCCTTCGAGGTGGAGGGGGTCTGATGCTCTCCAGATTCTGAGACAACCGATTGGCATGTCGGATTGTCTCCACCTGCACTAGCAGCAATGGGATGAGAGCTGTTGGGAGTTCCCATCCTGGTGACAGTCAAGTCTATGACCGTTTGGTTTGAGGGATTAGAAATCCCGTCCGGCTTATGGCGAGTTCCGGTCTCAGTGTTTTTGTTTGTTTTGTTGGTTTTTGTTTTCTTCGAAGGTGTCATATATGGTCCCACGAGTAGACGGGAAGGGGTGGGTCACCCGTGGCATAGCCCGTGTACCACGGGAAGCCTGACTTAAAACTGGTCGGCAGGCATCCAGAGTTCGCGTAGTAGAGGCTGAGCACCCCCTCAGCCACGCATCCATCAGCCTACGCTGTTCCGCCTTGGATTGGGGAAAGTTTATAGAGTTTTCAGCTCTCGCCCGACTACCATTAGTCAGCACCACGAGGCAGAGACATGACTGTGCCAGGGGCCTGCTTCCAGCCGCCCTCGCGAGGAGAGTATAGTCGCACTTCCACTGGTGTATCACAATTACGGCGCGTACCACCTGGCTTGGTGATTACACGTTGATCCCCTTGTGATACCCATTGGCTGACGGCCCCGAGAAAGGTAAAATCGAGTTCGATCCAAATTTTTTTGTTTATTTTTCTTAATTTTTTTAATTTCTATAATTATTGTAAACATATGTACAGAGTATTTCAAAGTCGGGACACCCAACTTTAGCTTTTTTACTTGTTGAAATGTGATCCCAACCATTGGCCACTTAACTGTCTCATTAAGTTCACCAAAGAGTAGTCAGCGCTGGAAAAGAGAAAAAATTCCAGGGTTCTCATCGCGACCGATATCGCTCCAAGCTTAATTTTTTAATTGATCGATAAGTCGTCATCGTATTTTAAAATTCCCCGAATCGTTTCGTAAGTGTTCCGTTTCATTACGGGCCATCAAATTATGTATAGCTCTTGCCAAATGCGCCTGAATTGCATTACGTCATTTTGGCTGTTGCCAAACAACACACTGCTTTCGCAGACGAGGTGTCAAAGGTAGACAAGTCCATGATCCTGCAGCCCTCCTACCATAAACTGAATCCGTTTCTTTGCCCGTGCCAGGAAGGCAAACGCACGTTAAGGCTAGTGCGAGTTGACGATCGGTTGCTTAAGACACCTTTGCCTCATAATGCAAAATTTCCTCATCTCATGCCAAAGGGATGCCGTTTCGTAAACTTATATCTGCAATATTTGCATCGTACCAATTGCCACACTGGTCCTCGCGCACTTGTTTGCATTCTACGCTATCAAATTCGGTTAATAAACGCACGCCAGACTTGCAACGCAGAAATTCGAGAGTGTGTGAATTGTTTCCGGTACAGACCCATTTTAGGCAACCAAATAATAGGAAATTTAACAGCTGATCAGCTACATGGTTTTAGGCCGTTCGAAGTTAGCGGAGTGGACTTCTGCGGACCAATTCCTATCTCGTTGGGAATACGTCGCAAAGCCCCGATCAAAATGTACGTGGCGGTGTTTATTTGTTTTACGTCCAAGGCTGTGCATATTAACTAATTCGTTTTTGATGTGTTTATCCAGATTTGTTGGTCACCGTGGACCTGTCAAGCGCATCCATTGCGACGATGGAACCAATTTTGTGGGTACGGCTCGAAAATAAGCGGCTCACTTCTACGGCAAGAGAAGCTAACAACGGTTATGGTGGAGGTAGAGGCAGTGCTCAACTCGCGTCCAATCGTCGTGGACAGCGCAAATCCCAACGGCGGGGAAGCCATCACACCAGCGCATCTGATCGTTGGAGCAACGAAATCATCGATTCTGGGAAGATTGGACTATCTACTGAGCCATCAACAGCGTCACAACGCTCCGCCTCAACAGTGGATGCTGCAGATCGTCGAAGGAGCGATGCAAGGCGCCGATGGCAAAGTGCGCGTAGCAACAGTCCGCACTAAGGCCTGGCTGTTCAAACGAGCAATCCACCGGCTGGCCCCACTACCAACTTTAGTATCTTGAAGACCTGAAATCCTACAACGCGGCCGATGCTAAGGCATTTCAGCATATTGCATATTAAAATATTGCCACAGTTTCTAAGTCCGCCTTCTGCATCTGAACAACAATAACATAAGAACGAAATGTTAAGTTATCTGCGCACAGCTCTCTTCGCGCTGTTATGGTTCTCGCGCTCTCACGGGCTAACATAGCGCCCACAACAAATTTGAAGATAGACTTGAGCTAAATTTAATTTTAATAAATTGAAGAGCTATCGAGCGGTCGTTATTTTTCGTACTTAAATAAGTTCAGTTGTTCTATTCGGGAATAGCTGGTCTTGTGGCGCAGCAATGCCGGAGCAATGTATTGTTCAAGTATTATACTTAACGCTGATACAGAACTGAATTCAAGAATACAAATTTGATAGAGCTTACGCTGAAGGCAATAATTGAAAAGCTTAATTCTAAATAAAACGCTGCAAATCTCATGGTCGGCGAGCCGACTCAGCATAATTGCAGGCGATAACGAAAACTCTTGCGACACAGCAACAGCATCATGTTACCGCCGCTGACTGTTGCAGCTAGGGTGTTGAACTTAAGAATTGATGTGTCAGCGCGTGCAAGGGCCGCTTAATAATTAGGTGCGAGGGAGTGTTAATTAAAAACAATAACGAAGACATGTTTCTAAATAAACATAATCAGTTTTTCTAAACAATCTGCAAAAATCAAAAATATTTTTCATATCCAATGTAAATATTATTAAATTAGCAAATAACTAAATTACTAAATACTTAAAGCATCAGCATTCACACACAGAATCCAGAACAACCTCACAACAGAAATGCCCCTTTGGCCAAAGTAGAACATTACATTTTTCGAACATCACATTTTGATGAGTCTAGTTTTGTGAGTCAAACGAAAGTCAAAGATAAGATATTGTAGCGTAAATCGCCCTTTGGCCGAGCGGTGACCGGCGATTCGCTACGCAAAACAATAGCGGGCAGGTGTGTAAAGCAGCAAGGACCGGCAGCGTGGCGGCTGGCGAAGTGGCTGCAGCAACAAATCTGTATAGCGGAGGCGCTCGTGGCGCTCGTCGACGCTTGTCAAAGAAGGGTCCACTTTTAAAGAATTAACAGCAGCGCCAAAGAAATAATTGCGCCGTTCAACTCAGCTTTCCTTTACTTCACTTTATTAGCCTTCAATGGCGATCAAAACAGGCAGATGGCCCAAATACTTAAGGATTTAATTTACACATATGGAGATGCTTAAATGATCCGCATTAGCGGAGAACACAACCGTGTCGGTCCAGCGCACACCAGGAAGAGAGCAACTCCTTAAAGTTAGTTGCGGTTGAAGCCTTGAAGTTGGCTGCGGCAGCATGGATCTTGTAAAAACAGCTGTTGATAGGTGGCGCATGGGGGCGTATACTTGAGCTCGCAGTTTGAACTATGCACTACCAATTTGCATTACAATATATATTTGACGCAATTCTTGTTTCAAATAAGTACCACATTACTTGGTGAAAATTGTGTGTCGCCGATTGGGTAGGAATGTTTGTTAGGGAAAATGTGAATGGTCATAAGCTGCCATTTGAATATACAATACGGACCAGGGAAACAAAATGTATGTACACTTTTGTAATTTCTGAATTAAATTTCAAATGCTAGTTTTTGCAAATCATAGATCGCCCCAACAGTACGCAATATTCGTCCAATTCATATCCCAATATGATACGCTTCTCAAACATATGCGTTATTTTTTTCAACAATTAATTGGCGTTTTCGCAAATGCTCGCGGGGTAATATTAATGCATATGGCATATTTATTTTCTGTCAAATGTACTCGTCGACAGTCGGCATTTGCTGACAGCTGAGTGCGTTACAGGATTTTCCCAAAATTAGTCAGTCAAATACGAGCATCGACTGTCAGTTGTTGCTGACAAAGCCAGCTGTCAGGAGGGGAATTTCGAAAAAACGTAATCTTTCGAAGTTCTGTGGCATTACCGTATTTTTTGGGGGTTTTCAAAAACAACTATAGCCGAAACCACCGGAATTTTCTGTGACACCCCTGATATATTTATGATCAGTATGATAAGGCTACTCCATATAGCCATTTCCTTATATTAGTCCGCCTGCCTGTATGAACGTAAGGATCTCACAAAGTATAAGAACTAGAATAACCAATTTTGGTATCCAGATATCCTAATTGACTACTATCCTCTTCTGAAATTAATTGTTAAAAATTTATGTTTGACGACATTTTAAGATTTGATCCTACTAGTCCATATATTTGATATGACGTACATGTTTGGACACCTAGGTACATACATACATATGTACTTATGTATACAAAGCATGTATGTTCATAAATATGTACCTCGAGTGAGTTTTGATATTCTCAATTAAAAACCATGTTTGTTATTTCACTTCCAGTGAGTATGATTATTTATAAGGGCCATCGAAGTTGGTATATGTATATACATATGTATGTATGTATAACTATTGCTTTCCAGTTAATATATTGTTCATGTTCGTGCGTGTTTTAATATTGTGTAAGACACATATGCGTCTTTGTGTATTATTTTCAAGTATTAACATGCTTATATTATATATGTACTCAATGGTAGTGCATCATGAATTCCTTAAACAATTTTCATTAAAACTTCAAAAGCCTATTATTCCATTTCCACTGTTTCGTATTCATAATATACTATTGTTGTCATATTAATGGTCATGGATTTGAATATCGTTAGATTGAAATATAAATTTGCAAAATGATATTTAAATATTTACGTCCAAGGCTGTGCATATTAACTAATTCGTTTTTGATGTGTTTATCCAGATTTGTTGGTCACCGTGGACCTGTCAAGCGCATCCATTGCGACGATGGAACCAATTTTGTGGGTACGGCTCGAAAATAAGCGGCGTAGTAGAGGCTGAGCACCCCCTCAGCCACGCATCCATCAGCCTACGCTGTTCCGCCTTGGATTGGGGAAAGTTTATAGAGTTTTCAGCTCTCGCCCGACTACCATTAGTCAGCACCACGAGGCAGAGACATGACTGTGCCAGGGGCCTGCTTCCAGCCGCCCTCGCGAGGAGAGTATAGTCGCACTTCCACTGGTGTATCACAATTACGGCGCGTACCACCTGGCTTGGTGATTACACGTTGATCCCCTTGTGATACCCATTGGCTGACGGCCCCGAGAAAGGTAAAATCGAGTTCGATCCAAATTTTTTTGTTTATTTTTCTTAATTTTTTTAATTTCTATAATTATTGTAAACATATGTACAGAGTATTTCAAAGTCGGGACACCCAACTTTAGCTTTTTTACTTGTTGAAATGTGATCCCAACCATTGGCCACTTAACTGTCTCATTAAGTTCACCAAAGAGTAGTCAGCGCTGGAAAAGAGAAAAAATTCCAGGGTTCTCATCGCGACCGATATCGCTCCAAGCTTAATTTTTTAATTGATCGATAAGTCGTCATCGTATTTTAAAATTCCCCGAATCGTTTCGTAAGTGTTCCGTTTCATTACGGGCCATCAAATTATGTATAGCTCTTGCCAAATGCGCCTGAATTGCATTACGTCATTTTGGCTGTTGCCAAACAACACACTGCTTTCGCAGACGAGGTGTCAAAGGTAGACAAGTCCATGATCCTGCAGCCCTCCTACCATAAACTGAATCCGTTTCTTTGCCCGTGCCAGGAAGGCAAACGCACGTTAAGGCTAGTGCGAGTTGACGATCGGTTGCTTAAGACACCTTTGCCTCATAATGCAAAATTTCCTCATCTCATGCCAAAGGGATGCCGTTTCGTAAACTTATATCTGCAATATTTGCATCGTACCAATTGCCACACTGGTCCTCGCGCACTTGTTTGCATTCTACGCTATCAAATTCGGTTAATAAACGCACGCCAGACTTGCAACGCAGAAATTCGAGAGTGTGTGAATTGTTTCCGGTACAGACCCATTTTAGGCAACCAAATAATAGGAAATTTAACAGCTGATCAGCTACATGGTTTTAGGCCGTTCGAAGTTAGCGGAGTGGACTTCTGCGGACCAATTCCTATCTCGTTGGGAATACGTCGCAAAGCCCCGATCAAAATGTACGTGGCGGTGTTTATTTGTTTTACGTCCAAGGCTGTGCATATTAACTAATTCGTTTTTGATGTGTTTATCCAGATTTGTTGGTCACCGTGGACCTGTCAAGCGCATCCATTGCGACGATGGAACCAATTTTGTGGGTACGGCTCGAAAATAAGCGGCTCACTTCTACGGCAAGAGAAGCTAACAACGGTTATGGTGGAGGTAGAGGCAGTGCTCAACTCGCGTCCAATCGTCGTGGACAGCGCAAATCCCAACGGCGGGGAAGCCATCACACCAGCGCATCTGATCGTTGGAGCAACGAAATCATCGATTCTGGGAAGATTGGACTATCTACTGAGCCATCAACAGCGTCACAACGCTCCGCCTCAACAGTGGATGCTGCAGATCGTCGAAGGAGCGATGCAAGGCGCCGATGGCAAAGTGCGCGTAGCAACAGTCCGCACTAAGGCCTGGCTGTTCAAACGAGCAATCCACCGGCTGGCCCCACTACCAACTTTAGTATCTTGAAGACCTGAAATCCTACAACGCGGCCGATGCTAAGGCATTTCAGCATATTGCATATTAAAATATTGCCACAGTTTCTAAGTCCGCCTTCTGCATCTGAACAACAATAACATAAGAACGAAATGTTAAGTTATCTGCGCACAGCTCTCTTCGCGCTGTTATGGTTCTCGCGCTCTCACGGGCTAACATAGCGCCCACAACAAATTTGAAGATAGACTTGAGCTAAATTTAATTTTAATAAATTGAAGAGCTATCGAGCGGTCGTTATTTTTCGTACTTAAATAAGTTCAGTTGTTCTATTCGGGAATAGCTGGTCTTGTGGCGCAGCAATGCCGGAGCAATGTATTGTTCAAGTATTATACTTAACGCTGATACAGAACTGAATTCAAGAATACAAATTTGATAGAGCTTACGCTGAAGGCAATAATTGAAAAGCTTAATTCTAAATAAAACGCTGCAAATCTCATGGTCGGCGAGCCGACTCAGCATAATTGCAGGCGATAACGAAAACTCTTGCGACACAGCAACAGCATCATGTTACCGCCGCTGACTGTTGCAGCTAGGGTGTTGAACTTAAGAATTGATGTGTCAGCGCGTGCAAGGGCCGCTTAATAATTAGGTGCGAGGGAGTGTTAATTAAAAACAATAACGAAGACATGTTTCTAAATAAACATAATCAGTTTTTCTAAACAATCTGCAAAAATCAAAAATATTTTTCATATCCAATGTAAATATTATTAAATTAGCAAATAACTAAATTACTAAATACTTAAAGCATCAGCATTCACACACAGAATCCAGAACAACCTCACAACAGAAATGCCCCTTTGGCCAAAGTAGAACATTACATTTTTCGAACATCACATTTTGATGAGTCTAGTTTTGTGAGTCAAACGAAAGTCAAAGATAAGATATTGTAGCGTAAATCGCCCTTTGGCCGAGCGGTGACCGGCGATTCGCTACGCAAAACAATAGCGGGCAGGTGTGTAAAGCAGCAAGGACCGGCAGCGTGGCGGCTGGCGAAGTGGCTGCAGCAACAAATCTGTATAGCGGAGGCGCTCGTGGCGCTCGTCGACGCTTGTCAAAGAAGGGTCCACTTTTAAAGAATTAACAGCAGCGCCAAAGAAATAATTGCGCCGTTCAACTCAGCTTTCCTTTACTTCACTTTATTAGCCTTCAATGGCGATCAAAACAGGCAGATGGCCCAAATACTTAAGGATTTAATTTACACATATGGAGATGCTTAAATGATCCGCATTAGCGGAGAACACAACCGTGTCGGTCCAGCGCACACCAGGAAGAGAGCAACTCCTTAAAGTTAGTTGCGGTTGAAGCCTTGAAGTTGGCTGCGGCAGCATGGATCTTGTAAAAACAGCTGTTGATAGGTGGCGCATGGGGGCGTATACTTGAGCTCGCAGTTTGAACTATGCACTACCAATTTGCATTACAATATATATTTGACGCAATTCTTGTTTCAAATAAGTACCACATTACTTGGTGAAAATTGTGTGTCGCCGATTGGGTAGGAATGTTTGTTAGGGAAAATGTGAATGGTCATAAGCTGCCATTTGAATATACAATACGGACCAGGGAAACAAAATGTATGTACACTTTTGTAATTTCTGAATTAAATTTCAAATGCTAGTTTTTGCAAATCATAGATCGCCCCAACAGTACGCAATATTCGTCCAATTCATATCCCAATATGATACGCTTCTCAAACATATGCGTTATTTTTTTCAACAATTAATTGGCGTTTTCGCAAATGCTCGCGGGGTAATATTAATGCATATGGCATATTTATTTTCTGTCAAATGTACTCGTCGACAGTCGGCATTTGCTGACAGCTGAGTGCGTTACAGGATTTTCCCAAAATTAGTCAGTCAAATACGAGCATCGACTGTCAGTTGTTGCTGACAAAGCCAGCTGTCAGGAGGGGAATTTCGAAAAAACGTAATCTTTCGAAGTTCTGTGGCATTACCGTATTTTTTGGGGGTTTTCAAAAACAACTATAGCCGAAACCACCGGAATTTTCTGTGACACCCCTGATATATTTATGATCAGTATGATAAGGCTACTCCATATAGCCATTTCCTTATATTAGTCCGCCTGCCTGTATGAACGTAAGGATCTCACAAAGTATAAGAACTAGAATAACCAATTTTGGTATCCAGATATCCTAATTGACTACTATCCTCTTCTGAAATTAATTGTTAAAAATTTATGTTTGACGACATTTTAAGATTTGATCCTACTAGTCCATATATTTGATATGACGTACATGTTTGGACACCTAGGTACATACATACATATGTACTTATGTATACAAAGCATGTATGTTCATAAATATGTACCTCGAGTGAGTTTTGATATTCTCAATTAAAAACCATGTTTGTTATTTCACTTCCAGTGAGTATGATTATTTATAAGGGCCATCGAAGTTGGTATATGTATATACATATGTATGTATGTATAACTATTGCTTTCCAGTTAATATATTGTTCATGTTCGTGCGTGTTTTAATATTGTGTAAGACACATATGCGTCTTTGTGTATTATTTTCAAGTATTAACATGCTTATATTATATATGTACTCAATGGTAGTGCATCATGAATTCCTTAAACAATTTTCATTAAAACTTCAAAAGCCTATTATTCCATTTCCACTGTTTCGTATTCATAATATACTATTGTTGTCATATTAATGGTCATGGATTTGAATATCGTTAGATTGAAATATAAATTTGCAAAATGATATTTAAATATTTACGTCCAAGGCTGTGCATATTAACTAATTCGTTTTTGATGTGTTTATCCAGATTTGTTGGTCACCGTGGACCTGTCAAGCGCATCCATTGCGACGATGGAACCAATTTTGTGGGTACGGCTCGAAAATAAGCGGCTCACTTCTACGGCAAGAGAAGCTAACAACGGTTATGGTGGAGGTAGAGGCAGTGCTCAACTCGCGTCCAATCGTCGTGGACAGCGCAAATCCCAACGGCGGGGAAGCCATCACACCAGCGCATCTGATCGTTGGAGCAACGAAATCATCGATTCTGGGAAGATTGGACTATCTACTGAGCCATCAACAGCGTCACAACGCTCCGCCTCAACAGTGGATGCTGCAGATCGTCGAAGGAGCGATGCAAGGCGCCGATGGCAAAGTGCGCGTAGCAACAGTCCGCACTAAGGCCTGGCTGTTCAAACGAGCAATCCACCGGCTGGCCCCACTACCAACTTTAGTATCTTGAAGACCTGAAATCCTACAACGCGGCCGATGCTAAGGCATTTCAGCATATTGCATATTAAAATATTGCCACAGTTTCTAAGTCCGCCTTCTGCATCTGAACAACAATAACATAAGAACGAAATGTTAAGTTATCTGCGCACAGCTCTCTTCGCGCTGTTATGGTTCTCGCGCTCTCACGGGCTAACATAGCGCCCACAACAAATTTGAAGATAGACTTGAGCTAAATTTAATTTTAATAAATTGAAGAGCTATCGAGCGGTCGTTATTTTTCGTACTTAAATAAGTTCAGTTGTTCTATTCGGGAATAGCTGGTCTTGTGGCGCAGCAATGCCGGAGCAATGTATTGTTCAAGTATTATACTTAACGCTGATACAGAACTGAATTCAAGAATACAAATTTGATAGAGCTTACGCTGAAGGCAATAATTGAAAAGCTTAATTCTAAATAAAACGCTGCAAATCTCATGGTCGGCGAGCCGACTCAGCATAATTGCAGGCGATAACGAAAACTCTTGCGACACAGCAACAGCATCATGTTACCGCCGCTGACTGTTGCAGCTAGGGTGTTGAACTTAAGAATTGATGTGTCAGCGCGTGCAAGGGCCGCTTAATAATTAGGTGCGAGGGAGTGTTAATTAAAAACAATAACGAAGACATGTTTCTAAATAAACATAATCAGTTTTTCTAAACAATCTGCAAAAATCAAAAATATTTTTCATATCCAATGTAAATATTATTAAATTGGCAAATAACTAAATTACTAAATACTTAAAGCATCAGCATTCACACACAGAATCCAGAACAACCTCACAACAGAAATGCCCCTTTGGCCAAAGTAGAACATTACATTTTTCGAACATCACATTTTGATGAGTCTAGTTTTGTGAGTCAAACGAAAGTCAAAGATAAGATATTGTAGCGTAAATCGCCCTTTGGCCGAGCGGTGACCGGCGATTCGCTACGCAAAACAATAGCGGGCAGGTGTGTAAAGCAGCAAGGACCGGCAGCGTGGCGGCTGGCGAAGTGGCTGCAGCAACAAATCTGTATAGCGGAGGCGCTCGTGGCGCTCGTCGACGCTTGTCAAAGAAGGGTCCACTTTTAAAGAATTAACAGCAGCGCCAAAGAAATAATTGCGCCGTTCAACTCAGCTTTCCTTTACTTCACTTTATTAGCCTTCAATGGCGATCAAAACAGGCAGATGGCCCAAATACTTAAGGATTTAATTTACACATATGGAGATGCTTAAATGATCCGCATTAGCGGAGAACACAACCGTGTCGGTCCAGCGCACACCAGGAAGAGAGCAACTCCTTAAAGTTAGTTGCGGTTGAAGCCTTGAAGTTGGCTGCGGCAGCATGGATCTTGTAAAAACAGCTGTTGATAGGTGGCGCATGGGGGCGTATACTTGAGCTCGCAGTTTGAACTATGCACTACCAATTTGCATTACAATATATATTTGACGCAATTCTTGTTTCAAATAAGTACCACATTACTTGGTGAAAATTGTGTGTCGCCGATTGGGTAGGAATGTTTGTTAGGGAAAATGTGAATGGTCATAAGCTGCCATTTGAATATACAATACGGACCAGGGAAACAAAATGTATGTACACTTTTGTAATTTCTGAATTAAATTTCAAATGCTAGTTTTTGCAAATCATAGATCGCCCCAACAGTACGCAATATTCGTCCAATTCATATCCCAATATGATACGCTTCTCAAACATATGCGTTATTTTTTTCAACAATTAATTGGCGTTTTCGCAAATGCTCGCGGGGTAATATTAATGCATATGGCATATTTATTTTCTGTCAAATGTACTCGTCGACAGTCGGCATTTGCTGACAGCTGAGTGCGTTACAGGATTTTCCCAAAATTAGTCAGTCAAATACGAGCATCGACTGTCAGTTGTTGCTGACAAAGCCAGCTGTCAGGAGGGGAATTTCGAAAAAACGTAATCTTTCGAAGTTCTGTGGCATTACCGTATTTTTTGGGGGTTTTCAAAAACAACTATAGCCGAAACCACCGGAATTTTCTGTGACACCCCTGATATATTTATGATCAGTATGACAAGGCTACTCCATATAGCCATTTCCTTATATTAGTCCGCCTGCCTGTATGAACGTAAGGATCTCACAAAGTATAAGAACTAGAATAACCAATTTTGGTATCCAGATATCCTAATTGACTACTATCCTCTTCTGAAATTAATTGTTAAAAATTTATGTTTGACGACATTTTAAGATTTGATCCTACTAGTCCATATATTTGATATGACGTACATGTTTGGACACCTAGGTACATACATACATATGTACTTATGTATACAAAGCATGTATGTTCATAAATATGTACCTCGAGTGAGTTTTGATATTCTCAATTAAAAACCATGTTTGTTATTTCACTTCCAGTGAGTATGATTATTTATAAGGGCCATCGAAGTTGGTATATGTATATACATATGTATGTATGTATAACTATTGCTTTCCAGTTAATATATTGTTCATGTTCGTGCGTGTTTTAATATTGTGTAAGACACATATGCGTCTTTGTGTATTATTTTCAAGTATTAACATGCTTATATTATATATGTACTCAATGGTAGTGCATCATGAATTCCTTAAACAATTTTCATTAAAACTTCAAAAGCCTATTATTCCATTTCCACTGTTTCGTATTCATAATATACTATTGTTGTCATATTAATGGTCATGGATTTGAATATCGTTAGATTGAAATATAAATTTGCAAAATGATATTTAAATATTGTGTATACTGTCAAAATATTATCCTATAATTACTGTTTTATTTCAGATGTTTTATGTATAGCATGCCAGCATGTAAAATGTATTTTAAAAAAATATTTAGTAGCTGCTTAGAAACCGTTCTATTTCGAATATAAGTAATTCTCTAGATTCAATATATCGATAATTATCGGGCTATATTATTATTTATATATGTATGTAGATCTCCCTACTTTTGCACAAATGTATTAGACAAGTTGTTAGATTTACAAGTCTTCTCATTAGGTGCTGCCCTCAAAATGATATGCTTAATATACTCTGCACGATAATGAACTTATGAACTTCTCTCCACCTTAAAACTTTTATACGTGTATAACAATAAATTGAATACACAGAATATATGTATGTAAACAATGTTGTTAGGGTTGCGTGCGGTTGAACAAGAGAGAACGCTACATTCTAGTAAGCCCAACAGTGAAATACCCCGTACACACTCCCGCAAAAAATTTGATATTTTAAAAATTAATTTAATTTTGGGAACCTCGATATCAAATAGTTATCCTAGCTCTTGTACTTGTTGAGATCATTGCGCTCATACAGACAGACGACGGACAGAGCTATGTATATCGAATTGTTTTCTCATACTGATGAATAATATATGTACATACATACATATGTATGTATGTATGTATGTATATACTTTTAGGAGTCTGCCACGCATCCTGCTGTGTGTTATACACATTCGCACTAAAACTTTTACCCTTTAGGTAAAGGCTATAAAAAGTTTTTGGAACGGCCACTACGAAATTAAACAAATTAAAAAGTAGGCTTGATAATGATTCGCTAAATTCTCTTTACATTCTCTAAAGCATTTCAAATAAATAATAAAAAGTTGAAGTTAATATCAATTGAACGCGCATATTCCATTTGATTACCAGTTATTCATTCTCTCGTATATATCTAATGTTATTACTTGAATACCCCTTTCTAGTCGATGAATGGTTGTTCGTTTACTCTTTTTATTTTCTAAAGGATATTGATGTTTGAGTACTTCTACGTAAAAGGTACAAGAGTATATTAGGCTTGTGCAAAGTGCCAAGCCTCTGTTCGTGGAATCTCCTAGATCTCGGAGAATATATATATAATATGTATATACATGTGCTAGGAACTACAGATGGCCGAAAATAGCCGGCCCATTTTCGGCCCGACACGACACGGCCACGAAATAAACCTTTGGAAACACGCACGCGCACGCACGACGAAAATATTTCAAAACACGCCCAACACGAACATGTTATAACCATTAAATGTAAAAACGAAAAATAGATTTATCCATATTATGCACTTTAAATTTGTATTAAAGAATACACATGTACTCATCTATATTTGAGCTAAGAAGCCGAGCTCGTCGAAAAAAAAACTCGTTCACTGAAAATCTGTCAGGGAAATTGACTATATATCTTGATATTTGCTCTAGCAATTCCAAATTTTTTTTAACTTTTTTTCAGTTGTCTATCACACAAATTCTTGGATCAACAGCAGTACATATGTATGTATATAGTTATACATTTCAAAATCTATTCTTGACCTGCTCAGAAAATTTTGTTTGCATTATTAGGGTCCAATAATTAACAAGAGTAGTGTTGACTATATTTTTATACTCTGTACATGAAATGTACAAGAGTATATTAGGTTTGCGGGAGCTGAAAAATGTAACAGGCAGAAGGAGGCGTGGCAGACCCCACAAAGTATATATATTATTGATCAGCGTGACAAGACGAGTCGATCTAGCCCTGTCTGTCTGTCTGTCCGTCCGTATGAACACTTGGATCTCAGAGACTATAAGAGATAAAGACACCAAATTTTGCACAAAGATGCGTTATGTGTGTATTCTATACGAGTTTGTTTTATTTTTTTGATTTTCCCCCCCACTTCCCCCCTATGGGGGTTTTTCCGATTTTCCATTCGTATAATCGCCTATATCTCGGAGACTATAAGACCTAGGCACACCAAATTTTAGTCCAAAATGCCTTGTGTGAGTACGCAGAAATTGTATATTTTGGAATTCCCCTCCCTCCCCCCTCTCCCCCGCAAATGCGATTTTCTCTAACTCCCGTAATTCTTGGAATTTCGAACTAAAATTTTGGAAATACCCCCAGTTAGTAATTATGTTTTCGTATGCCAAGTTTCACTATGATAGACCGATTTACCAAGAAGTTATAGCCATAAATATATTTGCTGCTGCAGTGCTGCTCAAGCGCTGCCCGCAGCTGTTGTTGATGTTGCTGTTTGGTTGACTGCGAAAATGCTTACACAGACACGAATTGATGCGCATAGGCATACATACACTCACACAGACGCAATTGCTATGTAAATGTGCAATTATACACCCTTTACGTGAGTTCGAATACCGAGAGAGGTTAAATCGATCCAATTTTTTTTATATTTTTTTATTTTTTTATTTTCTATAATTATTGTAAATATATGTACAGAGTATTTCAAAGTCGGGACACCCGACTTTAGCTTTTTTACTTGTTTCTTATACACCCCTACACTCCCCCGATATTTGTGAATGTCCGTAACTCCCGTAATTCTTCGAACTCACAGTATTTTACTGTATTTTTTTCATAAGTATTCTGACGTTAGCTTTTCCATTTATTGTATTTGTGAATCTCTAAATCCATTATGCACTAATAATCGGAACGATTTTACTCAAGCGCTGTCCTGTAGTTTGCTTACATTATTGTAGGCATGAGCTTTATAAAAGCATGTGAAGATGGATAATTCCCCAACATGTCATCAATTTTTGTTTTCAATTTTGACATACATACATACATATGTATGTACATACTTACTATTAGTATTACATGTCAACAGGTATTCAATCAATTGATATAATATATTTTAATGCTATTAATTGGTAAACTGCTTGTTGTGTTTATAATGAATACATGTAGACCAAAAAAATAAATAAAAACCCAGCTTTAATCCAATATGTAACTCCGGACTTAAAACTTTTAAATGGAGTGCGCCTACCCGCCGATGTTAGAGATGTGAGTTTATGTTAACAGGACCACAATTTCTGTAGTATTGTCATCCCTACGACACATATGAGTATGTCGGCTGACGGTGGAAAAGATAAAACCATTGAAAATATGGTATGTAAAAATCTTAACATTGATTTAAACAATCATGTGCAACAAAGCAGTCAACTTTAAATATGAGTTCTTGTATTATATTCCTGCCCCAAATTGTGATGTTCAACCATTACATTTCGTTGTTTCTGTGTATAAACATGGCGTCGGATGGTTTTTTGCTTAGACGTGCGAGCGGGACGACCAGTTACTGCAATGTTTTTTATTTTTATCTACGTATGTATGTACATACATACATACATATGTATATGACCATACTCTGTTTAGGTCGGTACTACTTAGTAAATTATACCTCGAATAGGTATATTGTGAGTAAATAACACGATGATTTAAACGGCGAAATGGCTGTAGTGCCTAAGTGTATCGCTGTATATAAAAAATGTAATATTTTGTTTTTCGTCCTTTCCGCTAATAAATAGGACCCTAAAAAGACGTCAGAGGCGGTAGCCAAAGAAAGTGATGATACTGAAGCAGCTGAAGTTCTAGAAATTCCACAACCTGCTAATACCGTGGGAGAAGATACATGTGATTTTGGCGCTTCTGCTGCTACGGCTAACTCCAACGACAAAGTTTCTAGAAAAATGTCCAAAGATGCAGCGGCGACATCATCCGATGCAGGTAAATAAAATAAATCATGTACAACCATTGACCACACAATTAAAAGTTATTCACACACGCATACATATACATACAGTCTGTCAACTAATTGTTTGCAAAATGAAATTTGTCACCAAATTTCAAGTTTAACATTAAATTTATAAATAATGGCATTATTTGGGAATATTGTGCTTATCAATTATTATCAAGATATGTATTAGCTATGGGTATGTCAAAAAAAAGAGACGAATTTCCATGTAAAACGTAAAAGAAACGAAGAAAACAAAACAACGACATTTACGACACTGTCAATTAATTGTTTGCAAAATGCAAACACTGGTTGAAAGAAGACCATAGAAAAAGTAACAGGACGGCCAAATCGAAAAGGACCGATCGCATTTTTTTTACTAGTATTCCTTCCACTAATTCCTTGTAAAATTTGCTTCAGTTTGGTAACGTATCTGTCACTTTGACCATTTTTGCAAACGCACTTATAATAATTTGATACAGCTAGTGTTTTTCCATTATAGCAACTGGAAAACAGCCAAACAGTTGGCCGAAACATATCGAATTAAACTTAGAACAGTCTATAATATCATTAACCGCGCCGAAAAAGAGAATTAAACAGCTCTCAAGGCAGATTTCCATAGCTTTCTCGGCAGGATTGCTCACAAATTTTAAAAAGCAATGAAAATAAACCGCAAACGAGCCTCAGGGAGTTGGCCAATAATATTTACAATGACTGCAAGAAGTCCGTGTGCCATAAAACCATCAGAAAAGTACTCATCACATGTAGCAAGGAAGAAGCAATTCCTGTCTGCTGCGAACATTGAAAAGCGTTTGAATTTGGCAATATTTAATGCGAACCAATCTCATGTATGTATGTAGGTATACAAAATTATTTACTTACCCAGTAGTTAGCTAAGACTAACCACTGTTCAAACGGTGGAGAAACCCGGCACCAGTTTTGTTGGAACGTATATTTTTTTCAAAACAAAATGCAACATTGTTTTTACGGCTTTTTCAATATTTTGTATTTACAGAAGTACTCAAAAGTATTACATTTTAAAGAAGATTTTTGTTGTTGCTGAAAATTTGTTTGCGAATAAAAGGTTTGTTGTCGCTAGTTTTTGTCGTAGATTTTAATAATTTCGAGGCAGATAAAAACAAGTAAAAAAGCTAAAATCGGGTGTCCCGACTTTGAAATACTCTGTACATATGTTTAAAATAATTATAAAAATTAAACAAAAAAAAATTTAATGATTTTACCTCTCTCGGTATTCGATCTCACGTAAATGGTGTATAAGTGCACATTTACATAGCAATTGCGTCTATGGGAGTGTATATACAAGTATGTTTATGCGCGTCTATTCGTGTCTGTGTAAGCATGTTTGCAGTCAACCAAAGCATCAGCATCAACAACAGCTGCGGGCAGCGCTTGGGCAGCAAATATATTTATGGCTATAACTTGTTAAATCGGTCGATCATGATGAAACTTGACATACGGACATAAGCACTAACTGGGGGCATTTGCAAAATTTGAGTTCGAAATTACAAGAATTACGAGAGAGGGGGGAGGAAGGGAAATTCCAAAATACAAAATTCTGCGTATTCACATAAGGCATCTTGGACTAAAATTTGGTGTCTTATAGTCTCCGCGATATAGGCGAGATATACGAATGGAAAATCGGGAAAACCCCCGTAGGGGGTAAGTGGGGGGGGGGTGGGGGGTGGCGAAATCAAAAAAGTAAAACAAACTTGCATAGCTTACACACATAACAAATCTTTGTGCAAAGTTTGTGTCTCTACGTCTTATAGTCTCTGAGATCTAGGTGCTCATACGGACAGACATAGATCGACTCGTCTCGTCACGCTGATCAAGAATATACAGTCGACTCTCGTTAATTCGAAACTCGAGGGACTCTTAAAATATTACGAATTATCGAGAGTTTGAAATATCAAATGGTTCGAAATTTGTGAGAGAAAAATAATAAAACTTTCAATTATGAATGTTGATCAATTATTATTTATTAACTGCACTGTACATATATGTATTCATTATGTGAATTAATTAATCTTTCGAAAGAACTCTCTTATATTGGTTTACTTCAAAGCACATTGCTGCTGCTCAGACTGATCAATAACTTTTTCAAAAGAAAAAGTGCCTGAAATGCGTTTTCATTACTTTTATTTTGTAGACAAGGCTTTGTAAGTTATCAAATAAGGATCTTGCTTCCTTAACTGACACCTCTGCCAAAGGTTCCGATGTATCGTCTTCATCGTCATTATCTGTCGCACATACAATTTCGCCATCGGTTAGTGAACCAGAGACAGCAACATCTTCATCCACTTGAACAAAGTCAGAAAAACTCACCAAGTTTGCACAGCTTACACACATAACTCATCTTTGTGCAAAATTTGGTATCTCTACCTCTTATAGTATCTGAGATCCAGGACAGACAGACATAGATCGACTCGTCTTGTCATGCTGATGAAGAATATATGTATATACTTTGTGAGGTCTGCCACGTCTCCTTCTGCCTGTTACATTTTTCAGCTCTCGCAAACATAATATACAACGGTGGATAAAAGTATTAAGACATTAGAAAAATAAGATTGTTATGGAGATTTTTTATGATTTATTGAGTTCACAAATTTTAATGACTTTGTAATTTATAAAGAATATATTAAGCTCCTTAAATTCAAAAATTGATAATTTTTCATATTACAGTTTCGAAACTAAAGTCCATCTTGTATAACTGTTGGTGGACAAAAGTATTTTGACATTTCAATGTTGGTTAACTAAATGAGGAAAAAATAACAAAGTATTATTAAAAATTAAACCCTCCTTTCTTATCAATGACCTTTTGTAAGCATACAGGAATTGATTGTACGAAATTTTTTAATGTTTCTAATAAAATATTGTGCTGAAGTCCTTGAACTTTCGCAGTCGTTTCCTCGCACGTCTTTCATAAGTTTGAACTTCGTTTTCTTTTTATATAAGCCCATACAATCTCTATTATATTAAGATCGGTCCTTTTGGGTAGCCAATTTAATCTATTGCCTTCGACATTCCTCAAACATGCAGTTTTCATATGGGCCTTGTGGCATGGAGTGTTCTCCTGCAGCAACATAAATGATTGTTCAATGAGCTGGTCATCGAAAATGAATGCGTGTTCATTCAGGACACGTAAATATTTGTCCTTGTTCATTGTTACATCATTTGGTATCAAATCGCTCAAGCCATTGAAGCACATGCACCCCAAGAACATAACCAATCCTCCACCATGTAATCCCCATTCGCCCCTGGGCCTAATTTCTTGACAAATATTCTTTGGCAACGTGCAATAAATTTTTTTCTTCGATCCATGATATTCAAAAGAGCTTTCATTGAAACGATTGCGAATTGTTTATTGGAATTTGGCGAATATTAACCTTTTTAGATTATTTTTTGTTGAAATTAAAGGAATTGGACGAGCTATATACAAGTATGCAAAAAATCGGCCTCCCTTAGCCGTATTTGGATAGTTTTTCTACTTATTGATATTTTATGGTGCTTCTTGAGCTCACTCGACACTGCTTTTGGTGTATTCATCACATTTTCCTTAAGTTTCCTCAATATTATGCGGCCTTCTATAGGCTTTGTTTTGCTTGGTCTTCCCGATCTGAGCTTATTTTTGAAGGAATAATGCTTCTTCTTTTTGTTAATTTGTAATAAATTGATTGTCTAGGTATGTTCTATTATTTGCTAAGGTATTCTACAGAAATATTTGCTTTATACTTAATGACCATTTCACTTCTAATTAATTCACTTATTTAACGTGTTTTGCCTATAATTTAACATAAAATTCGATCAAACAGTGATTATTATTAATAAAAATAGTAAAAATAACTTCAAAAATTAGAGCCCGTGTTTTGTACGGCAAGCGACTCCTTGAAAATGAATAAATGAAAATACTTTTGTCCAGCCAAAAAATCACAATATACTACGCAGATAATCATAGAAAAAAAATTTGTTACGTTATCAGCGCGATCTTTTTTTCTCTTAAAGCTTTTAATATCTTCTCTCTGTTAAAAATTGAATGGATACCGTTACTATTCTAAGTTTGCAGAAATAAGCTGTTTTATATTTTGCAATGTGTTGTCAAAATACTTTTGTCCACTGTTGTACTCTTGTACATTTCATGTACAGAGTATGATTAATAAATAATAACGCAACAATTGGCGTTAACTCACAAACACTTACTGTGTCTCAAAAATCATCCAAGTTTCCAGAGAATGTTGGTCTTAAATAAATATTAGCAGAGCTTGGGCAGACCCTGCCAACAGCTGTTGCAGTTGTTGGTGCTTTTTCTCATCTTTGTACTGCGGGCGTAGGAGAATCTGGATACAAGTTCGGTTAATCTTAAATAAATATTAGCAGAGCTTGGGCAGACCCTGCCAACAGCTGTTGCAGTTGTTGGTGCTTTTTCTCATCTTTGTACTGCGGGCGTAGGAGAATCTGGATACAAGTTCGGTTAATCTGGCTCTTATACTCCCTAAGATCCTGGCGGACAGACGGACAGACTATGTCGTCATACTGATGACGATTATTTATATTTTGGGGGTGTGCTAGTATAATTGGATAATTAATGTTTCTTCATAACTTAGAATTTTATTGTCAACATTTCTGAAAGTGTCATTCCGCGGTCTGCCTAAGTTTAGCATTGCGCTTATACTGGTACTATTGCTTTCATCTAATAACTTTTTCCTATTCGAAGGTGTTTTGTTATACCCTGTACCCAAAGGATGAAAGGGTATACTAGTTTTGTGTGAATTTATGTAACAGAAAAAAGAAGGCGTGGCAGACCCCACAAAGTGTATACAAGTATATTAAGATGACAAGCCGAGTCGATATAGCCATGTCCGTCTGTCTGTATGAACGCAAGGATCTCAGAAAGTATAAGAGCTAGAATAACCAAACTTGGTATCCAGATTCTCCTACGCCCGAGAAAGGGCAAGTTTGTTCATTTTTCCCGATTCACCCCCACTTCCCTGCTATTCGCGATTTTCTATAACTCCCGTTATTCTTGGAATTATAAAATTTGGTATTCACATCCAGTTAGTGATTATATATCCATATCCAAAGTTATATTATGATAGGTTGATTAGAAAGAAAGTTATAGCAATATAACCAAGCCCAAGCTCTGTCCGCAACTGTATTTGTTGCTGCTTTGACATAATTATGTAATGCACACTTACATATGTACAAGTACACAATCACGCATAGACACGATTCTGATGTAAATATACATATGTAAATGTATGTATGCATGTATGGAATATTTTATATTTAATTTAGTTAATTAATAAAATTAATTTAATTTCTTTTTTGTGTGGTGGTACAGGGTATTAACGAGTTGAGCCGGCTCGACTTTAGCATTCCTTTCTTGTTATTTATTATACCCTGTACCCGTAGGGTAAAAAGGGTATATTAGGTTTGTGCAAAGTATGTGACATGCAGAAGGAAGCATCTCCGACCCCATAAAGTATATATATTCAGAATCAGCATGACGAGAGAAATCGATCTAGACATGTCGGTCCGTCTGTCCGTCTGGATGAACGCAAGGATCTCAGAAACTATAAAAGCTATAATAACCAAAGTTGGCATCCAGATTCTTCTAAGTCCGAGCAAGGTCGAGTTTATTTATTTTTTTTTTAATTTCAATTATTTTTCTGAAGATACACTTAAAATATAAAAGGATAAAATGCACATTTATTAATTTGCTTTGAAACGCATGACCCGGGATTCCTTTAAATGCTAAAGGCACTTGAGATTAGGAGCTGGTAAGAAACGAATGTATGAGGAAGCAACACAAAGTAAAAGAGAAAAAACTTGTATACACAAAACATTAAAAAATCTATTAAAATAAAGGTAATATCAAAGAAACAATTTTGCACATACATATGTATATCGATTTTACTGAGGTATTAGCTCAGTCTTTTTGGCTGCTCCTTCTTTGATTGTTCCGCAATTATTTTTCCTAATTATTGACTCTTCATTTATTTGTTATAATAAGTCGACAAGTAAAGGCTGTCGACAGAGATCAAATTAATTAAGCTTAGAAAAAATGAAGAGAACATTATTGACATTATTTAATTGGTACCAAGGGTACGAATGTACCTCAAAGGATATATATTCTTGATCAGGATCTCAAAAAGTATAAGGGCTTAAATAACCAATTTTGGTATTCAGATTCTCTCAACTGCAAGAATGGATAAGTTTGTGTTTTTCCCTCTGATGCAACGTCCGCTCTTCCACTATAAACAATTTTCCAGAACCTAAATTTAGCAAATATGTACATTCTTTTATGGGTCAATTTTTATTTTGACTGTGTAACGCACACACCGACTCGCATAGATACATATAGAGTGTACCCACTCTCAGGGTATTTATGAGTTTTTATTTTGACTGTGTAACGCACACACCGACTCGCATAGATACATATAGAGTGTACCCACTCTCAGGGTATTTATGAGTTGGGCCCGGCGCATTGTAGCTTTTTGTTTATTTCAACATTAAAGCCATAGTAAAACTGTTTTATTTAGTATTGATTTCCTTTAAACAGTATAAACCTCTAATCTTAAGAATCATGAAACCTCTTTATGGTTTCAGATATCATTGAAGAGTGTGAAAAGGGTAACGAAACGCCTCAACCTATTAAAAACTCTGCGAAAGAAGCAAAGGTACACCCGGATAAAGATAATGATAAAGAAGTAAAAAGCCACATGGAAAGTGACTCTACCGATAAACGGAAATCACCAGAGAGTGGTGCCAAAAAATTAAATGATTCTACAGATGTATCTCTTTGCAATCCAGAGATCGCAGGTACCGACAAGTCGCTTAAAAAGTCTGAGCCAAAAACAAAAAACGGCAAACTAGACAAATCCGATACAGAAGTGGATGATTACGAGAATGCTGTTATGGATAAGAACAATGAAGTTGGAGAGGATGACGAAAATGTTGTCGCTCTCGCTGAAATTGATCGTATTAATGATAACATTAACAAGACTCGTGTTGATGGACTGCAAACACTTCATGTGGTAAGTTTAAGCATTGCACAATTACAATTTATGTATATTACCATTTTTATAGTAGTACATCTTTGTAGTACATCTTTGTAATGTAATAATATGTATGTATACCCCGCTGCTAATTATGGCCGAATCGGACCACTATGTTCTAATACTATGTACCTGAAAGGTACAAAAGTATATTAGTTTTATGGAAAGTGAAAATTACAACAGGCATCAGGAGGCGTGGCAGACCCCACATATATTCTTGATCAGCAAATACAGCAATACAGGAACCAAATTTTGTACCTCAGTAAAATTGATATTTGTGCAACTTGTTTTTATAAGTTTATTAGAAACTCTTGCATGTTAGATTTTTACTTTTATTATAGCCTGTACCCAAAGGGTGAAAGGCTATACTAGTTTTGTGCGAATGTATGTAACATACAGAAGGAGGCGTGGCAGACCCCACAAAGTATATATATTATTGATCAGGATGACAAGCCGAGTCGATATAGCCATGTCCGCCTGTATGAACGCAGGGATCTCAGCAAGTACAAGAGCAAGGATACCCAAACTTGGTATCCAGATCTGATACACCCCACCCCCCCCCCCCACTCCCCCGCGGTTCGTGTTTTTCATAACTCCTGTAATTCTTGGAATTTTGAACTCAAATATACATCCAGTTAGTAATTATGTGTCCGAATGTTAAGTTTCATCATAATTGGTCAATTGTGAAGAAAGTTATAGCCATAAATAAAATCGCTGCCCATGCGCTGCCAGCAGCTGTTGTTGTTGCTGCTTTGGTTCAACTTTGTACTGCATACATACACGCATATAAACACGCAGAGACACGATTCTGATGTAAATGTATGCTTTTGAAACTGTATTTAATTTAATTAATATACTTTTTTTTAAAATTAATTCAACATTTTTTTTCATTTTTCTTTTGGTGGGAGGTACAGGGTATTTAAAAGTTGAGCCTGCTCGACTTTTGCATTCCTTTCTTGTTATACCCGTAGGGAAAAACGGGTATATTAGGTTTGTGCAAAGTATGTAACATTCAGAAGGAAGCATCTCCGACCCCATAAAGTATATATATTCTGAATCAGCATGACGAGAGAAATCGATCTAGACATGTCCGTCCGTCTATCCGTCTGGATGGACGCAAGGATCTCAAAAACTATAAAAGCTGGAACCAAAGTTGGTATCCAGATTCTCCTAGGTCCGAGAAGGGACGATTTTATTTTATTTTTTGGAATTTTCTCCCCCTTCCCCCGCTACAGAATTTCGTCAATAGCGACCACATTTCAAATGCTACCTAAACCAAACTTTGCACACATAATTTATATATAATTATCTACTGTTTAAAATTTGATCCAATTCGGTCAATTCTAAGAAAAGTTATTAGCCTAACAAATTCTCGCCAGTACAACCCCCCAAAACTGCAGCAACAAGTTCGCTCTTCTTCTTCTTTTTGCTTCTGCTATGAGCGCATATACCTCAGTGTCGGAAGCTTACCTGGGTACAGGGTATTTCACTGTCGGGCTTACTCGACTGTAGCGTTCTCACTTGTTTTTTTTACCCTGTACATGAAATGTGCAAGAGTAATATTAGATTTGCGCGAACTGAAAAATGTAACAGGCAGAAGGAGGCGTGGCAGACCCCACAAAGTATATATATTCTTGATCATCATGACAAGACGAGTAGATGTAGCCCTGTCTGTCTGTCTATCTGCCTGCCTGTCTGTGCGTATGCACACCTGGAGGTGGCTATAGGAGCTAGAGACACAAAATTTTATGTATGTACGCTGTGCAAGTTTGTTATACCCTGTACCCAAAGGGAAAAAGGGTATAGTAGTTTTGTGCGAAGGCATGGAAGACCCCATAAACTATATATATTCTTGACCAGGATGACAGGACGAGTTGATATAGCCATGTCCGTCTGTTCGAACGCAAGGATTTAAGAAAGTATAAGAGCTAGAATAACCAAACTTGGTATCCAGATTCTCCTATTCGTGTTTTCCCCATAATCTGCTTGTAACTCTGCCCGCAGCTGTTGTTTTTGTTGAGAGACACGATTCTAATGTAAATGTATGCTGTTGAAACTGTACATGAACATGAATCCACTTTTGTATATATGTATTGAATAATTTGTACTTAATTTAATTAAATAATTTATTTAAATTAATTTTATAAAATTAATTAAAAAATTTGTTCCTTCATTTTTTCCTTTCTGGTGGGAGCTACAAGGTATGAAAGAGTTGAGCCTGATCGACTTTAGCATTCCTTTCATGTTTTATTTTTTTAATTTTCCCCCCTATGAGGGATTTCCTGATTGGTTCGTGAACCTCTCCCTCTCCCCTACAATCAGTGATTGTCCATAACTCCTGTATTTCTTGGATTTCTTTAAAATTCGGAAAATACCTACAGTTACTGATTATGAGTCCGTATGCCAAGTTACATAATGATATGCCGACTTAACAGGAAGTTACAGCCATATATGTATATACTAGCGATATTGCCCGTCTGTACCCGACTCAATATAATGTTCCAAATTGTATTTATTTTGTGTGTGCATGACCTACCCATTTGTTTTCATCTTATTAGTTACCAGTAGGAAAGCAATCCCCTATCTTTGGTTTTTAAGAAAAGCTTTTAAGGTATTTTAATTAATATTTTCTGTTCTTGATAAAAAAATGTTCAGTTAGTCCATTACATTTTTTTCTTGTAACTAATATTTTTTTAAGCTCGTTTGGAGCTCGCCTTTCCAAAAGCCTTTCTTAGTGCGCACCTACACTATGTTGGATATTATGAAAGGATACTTGAGTCCAAATTTCAGCTTCCTAGCTTTTACCGTTTGGCTGGGCGTTGATTGCACATAGCTTTTCGTGTCCCGATTTTTCCACGGGAAAATCCCTATAATTCTGGCCCCAGGAAAAATAGCATATTCTTTATGAGAGTATACAAGCTAAGTTTGACGTTAATCGGATTAAAATTGTAGATTTTTCATACAAACGTTGTAGTTCGTTTTCCCCCCTTTGGAGTTCGAATTTCCCAAAACCCCTTCTTAGTGCTCGCTTTTACTGTGAGAGGGATCTTGTGTCCGAATTTCAGCGTCCTAGCGTCCAATCAGTCAGGACAAACTGTGTTATATATATAGAGATAACCAAGCAGTGCTAGGTAACATACGTTAATAATTAAGAAATATATTTAGTATTTGATTACTTGATCAATAATAAATTAATGTAAATAAATTTTTCAATGAAAGTTGTTATTTGTGCAAATGAAAAGAAATTCAAATTTTAATTATTATTTACATTTTGAATACAATTTTTATGGTTTTAGTAGGATATAGCGTTTCCCTATAGTTTTTTGAACAATTGCAACCGTTAGCACATGGATTAACCAAATTTCCAATTCTTTCCATGAAAGTCTTCTGGATATGGTATATAGTACAAGTAGTTCTAAAGCATATTGGTAACTTCTCAAAGGAGCTAAAAGCCGCCCATACCATGAGTAAGCCTCCACCATGATTGAAAGTGTTGCAAATCTGTTGGGGATTGCTTGGATCGCGCCAATATTTTTGGTTTCTATCTTGGCCATCTAAATTAAACATTTCTTATCACTGAAGTTAATCATTTTGAATTCCCAGTCCCAAAAATTGTATTTTTGTAAAATGCAAGACGGGCCATTTAATGTCGATACAATAGCTTTGGTTTATGCACCTTGGCGTCATATTGGAGACCCATTTGCTTTCTGCAAATTTGTTGCAATTATAGCCCAATTATTGGAAACTTTAATTCTGCCCTGATTGGGCGCAGCTCATCACTTTGGTGGCTACCAAAGCTCGAAGATGCCTTTTAGTACAGTCCCCAACTATGGGAATAGCTCCATTCCAGTGGTTTTGAGCACATTTTTGCAGAAATTTTAAAAAGTTTGAGTCGGCATGCCGATGCTGGTTATTTCTTTAGCAATAACGCAGACTTTAATGTTACAATCCATTAAAGCCATATTTCTGATTTTTTATACTCTGTACATGAAATGTACAAGAGTATATTAGGTTTGCGGGAGCTGAAAAATGTAACAGGCAGAAGGAGGCGTAGCAGACCCCACAAAGTATATATATTATTGATCAGCGTGACAAGACGAGTCTGTCTGTCTGTCTGTCCGTCTGTCCGTCCGTATGAACACCTGGATCTCAGAGACTATAAGAGATAGAGACACCAAATTTTGCACGAAGATGCGTTATGTGTGTATTCTATACGAGTTTGTTTTATTTTTTTGATTTTCCCCCCCACTTCCCCCCTATGGGGGTTTTCCCGATTTTCCATTCGTATAATCGCCTATATCTCGGAGACTATAAGACCTAGGCACACCAAATTTTAGTCCAAGATGCCTTGTGTGAATACGCAGAAAATGTATATTTTGGAATTTCCCTCCCTCCCCCCTCTCCCCCGCAAATGCAATTTTCTCTAACTCCCGTAATTCTTGGAATTTCGAACTAAAATTTTGCAAATACCCCCAGTTAGTAATTATGTGTCCGTATGCCAAGTTTCACTATGATAGACCGATTTACCAAGAAGTTATAGCCATAAATATATTTGCTGCTGCAGCGCTGCTCAAGCGCTGCCCGCGGCTGTTGTTGATGTTGCTGTTTGGTTGACTGCGAAAATGCTTACACAGACACGAATAGATTCGCATAGGCATACATACACTCACACAGACGCAATTGCTATGTAAATGTGCAATTATACACCCTTTACGTGAGTTCGAATACCGAGAGAGGTAAAATCGATCCAATTTTTTTTTTATTTATTTTTTTTTTTATTTTCTATAATTATTGTAAACATATGTACAGAGTATTTCAAAGTCGGGACACCCGACTTTAGCTTTTTTACTTGTTTTTTTTTGTGCTTAGCTCGTTTTCGCGGGGCATTTTAAGTTATTATTTATTTTAAGTTCGCAACACAACGATACGGCTTTTAAGAAGCCTGCTGGACAAATCAATTTTCTTTTAAAGTTAAAATGTAAAAGGAATTGCACAATTATCAATTTTCTATGAAACGCGTGACTTGGTATTCTTCTTAATTTTAACGGTACTACAGATTAAGAGCTGATAAAAAACAAATGTATGACAAAACATCACAAAGCAAATGGACAAAATTTGTATGCACAAAACATACAAATACAAAAAAAAAATTTTGAACAAATAAAAATTTTACTAAGCTACCTATGTCTATGCGTATCCGAGTGTGAGCACGCGCAGAGCTTGGGAAGAGATCACATTTATGGATATAACTTTCTTTAAAATCGGCTTATCACGATGAAACTTCACATACAGACACATTAAGCATAATGAATGTACACCTAACCGTTTAGAAAAACAATGATCCATACATATACAACCATACATACAATTTTTAATTTTCAAACCGTGTAAAAGCAGAATTAGGTGTTCTTGCCAAATTTGAGTCTAAAAACGCACATACGGCATCTATATGTAATATTTGATGTCTATCTGTTATAGTGTCTGATATTCAGGTGTTCATAAAGACAGACGGACAGATAGTGCTAGATCGACTCGTCTTGTCATGCTGATCAAGAATATATGTATATACTTTGTGGGCTATGCCACGCCTCATTCTGACTGTTACATTTTTCACATCCCGTAAACCTAATATACTCTTATACCTTTTAGGTACAGAGTATAAATATTGTTTTGTGTGAGAAGGTACAGGGTATTTAAGCCCGTTCTTATCAAGATTCATAAAGGTAGGCCTATTCAACAGGAAGTTATAGCTATATATGTAAATATGACCAAGCAGTGTCCGCAGTGTCCACTGCTTTGCACAGGCACATGAGACATAAACATACACATACATAATAAATTATTCATGTTTTTTTTTTTCATATCTCTTTTTAGCTTTGCTTTGGTGCACAAGGCAAAAACAACGTTGTGAAAAAAAATCTGCGTTCGTTTGCTGGTTTCGAATTTTCGAATGACTCAGGAGAATACAGAAAGAAATTGGAAGCTATAAAAAAAATAGACAACAAAGGATTGCGTAGTATTTGCGAAATATTGGTTCTTGACCGGAGAGGTAGCAAGGAAGCTATTGCGGCCCGTATCATTAAATTTCTCATGGAGCCAGATGAGTCGCTTTGTGATGTGGAAGAAGATCAAGAAGAACTTGAGGAGGAGTCGGAAGACGAAGATGAATTTGAGCGTAAATCTAAGATTAGCAGTGGGGGGGCCTGTCGAAATTCTTCCCGGAACTTTAGTGGCCGTCCTCGGCGTTCCACAGCTGGGAAAAGTAAGTGCTTCTGGTGGTCGTTATTATTACTTATGGCTATACATATGTTAAATATTTAATTTTTTTGGGGTTTAAGAAATGTCTGCCTATGTGGACTTCTCAAGTTCTGAAGAGAGCGATCACAAAGTAGCGGTACCCAAAAGAAGACGTCACGATGATTCCGAATCAGGATCTGATGTAAATATTTTAATGTTTACCCTTGACTGAGTGCCATACTCATGGTTGTCACATAATTTTTTGCAGTACAATCCTTCCGCAAATTCGGACTCAGACGCTGGACAGGGAGGTGCTAGTGGTCTCAGACACTCCGTTCGTAGTGGTAGCGGTCGCTTGGCTCGTAAAAGTAGAAAAAACTCAGATTCTGAAGATGTAGACGAATCGGAGCTTTCTGATGCAGAAAGTGATGTAAGTTTCGCCATCTAAATAAATATAATTTTACCTAATATAAGGCTTGTGCATAGAATCTAACAGGCAAAATTAAGCATCTTCGGCCCCATAAAGAATATATAATCAGCATGACGAGAGAATTCGAACTGTCCGTCCGTCTGAATGACCGCTTTGATTTCGGAAAACGCTGAGCCATATTGACCAAATTTGGCATCTCTGACCCCATAAATTATAAATACATCTTAGTTAACATGACGAGACGAATAAAAAAGACGAATCGATAAAGTCATCATGTCCGCCTGTCTGTTTATCTGGATTAACGCTTGGATTTCGTAAACATATTGGTCAAAGTTGGTTTATAAGCACTCCTAATACTATATACCGGAAACATGAGTTGATTATACTCTGTACATAAAATGTACAAGAGAGTATTAGGTTTGCGGGAGCTGAAAATTTAACAGGCAGAAGGAGGCGTGACAGGCCCCACAAAGTATATATATTCTTGAGTAGCATGACGAGACGAGTCGATCTAGCCCTGTCTGTCTGTCTGTCCGTATGAACACCTGGATCTCAGAGACTATAAGCGGTAAAGACACCAAACTTTGCACAAAGATGCCTTATGTGTGTACACTGTGCAAGTTTGTTTTAGTTTTTTGATTCTCCCCCCACTTCCCCCCTATGCGGTTTTCCCGATTCTCCATTTGTATAATCGCCTATATCTCGGAGACTATAAGACCTAGGGATACCAAATTTTAGTCCCAGCAAAGCAGGGATCTCAGAGACTATAACAGCCAGAGACACCAAACTTTGCTCAAAGATGGCTTATGTGTGTACGCTGTACAAGTTTGTTTAATTTTTTTTATTTTCACCCCACTTTCCCCCTATAGGGGTTTTCCCGATTTTCCATTCGTATAATCCTAAGGACATAGAAGAGTTTTTTGAACAGTGGGAGACTCAGTGCCATGCTTTATTTGGCCTATCGATAGTAAGTAAAAGAATGACACTGCTCCAATTAGCATGTCAATTTGTTGCGGTTTATGGGATTGGGGATCGGCCAATTGTATATTTTTTGGGGGCCCTCCACCAGCTGGTGCTCACCGCTTAATCGGGATGATAACCACAAATCGATCCTAAGATCCAAAAATCTGCGGAAAACTCAGTACAATTGACGCGACACTTCACCACACTATGTATTTTTTTCTTGGAACTCACTTTCGTGTTTCCAATGCCGCGCAAGATCATACACGTATCCTTTCGTTTGATCTGTAGCTTTTGAGCTAGATCCAAAGAGGACTTGCGACCCAGAATCTTACAACGCATTTGCTAAATCGAAATCGCCGCTATTTGTTTAAACACTCATGACTGGTGTTGCAAGAACGACACTGACCGAAGCAGTCGAATGCATTGCATGCGAAGTGGAAGAGCTATCTTGAAAATGTGGTGGGTAAGAGGATGGTGGTAGCACAAGATGTTTGCTAGCAGTCTGTGATGAGAACGTTGACACACGCTACAGTTATTTGCCTAACATCTGGCTACTGTGTGGTCTCGTCAAAGACAGTATATGTGCAAAGACGCATCTTTGGAGAAGTCAGACCTTTGTTACACTGACAAGGCCATATACGCCTGGCAAACGCCAATCGAATGGTCGGCTGAATTGCAAAATTGACAAAGGTTATTATGCTCATTTTTCACTGCAATGAACAAATGATTTACTCTTCTAGCATTTTTGAGTCTGAGTATTATTATTCGACTGCCTGCCTTTCGCTTGAGCTTTTATAGCTTCTTCAGCAAAAATATGCTGTTAGCGTCTGTTGAGAGTAGCCTCACACCCTTGCCAGAGCGGAAGCTTTGTGTAGTCGAGCTGCTCTTCCGACGGTAAAAGCTAGGAAGCTGAACTTTGGACTCAAGTATCTTTTAATAGTGTAGGATTTTGGAAAATTCGAGTTCCAAAAGGGGGGGAGTCAGGCTCCAACGTTTGTATGAAAAATCTACAATTTTGATTAACTTCAAACTTAGTTTGTATACTCTCAGAAAAATTCAAAGAAAAACTGTATACTTTTTTTAAAATTTTTTTGGGGACTGAAATATGGGAGTTTTCCTGTAAAAAAAAATGGGGCACAAAAGAAAACAGCGTCAACAGTCCACAGCCCAAACGGCAAGAGCTATGAAGCTGAAATTTGGGCTCAAGGATTCTATCATAGTGAAGGTGCCCACTAAGAAGGGATTTTGGATAATTCAAGCTCCAAAGGGGGGAAAACGAGCTCCAAAGTTTGTTTGAAAAATCCTCATTTTTCAACCGATAGACTTAAAACTTGGTTTCTAAAATCAATAAATCAAAGACTGAATTATTGGGGCTTTTTTGGGGCACAAGAGGAAACCGCGTCAACAGGGCGGTAAGAGCCCAAGCGGTAAGAGTTAGAAAGCTGAAATTTGGGGCTAAGTATCCTATCATAGTGAAGGTGCCCACTAAGAAGGAGGATTTTGGAAAATTTAAGCTCCAAAGGGGGGAAAACGAGCTCCAAAGTTTGTTTGAAAATTCTGCATTTCTGCACCAATCAACCTTAAATCTGATTTTTATAATCTAAAAGAATACAAACAAAACTGTCGAAATTTGTGGTGGAGCTTGAATTATTGAGGTTTTAATATTTATTTACCTTTTCAAATGAAAAGTTTGTGTTATACATGTTTTCCGATCGATTCCAAATTTGGGGACTGTAATATTCGTAACTAAATCTATAACTTTGCTTCAAGGATTTTCAAAATATGCATTTTTCAAATGCAGGCAGAACAAACAATACAAAATTTCAAACAGTTGGGGACAACTAGGTATACACACACACATACAAGCAGCTGTTCGTGTAGTTGCATGCAATTGATTGAAATAGCCAAAGCAAAATCTGAGGCACTAATGTGTGAATGTACACACATACATATGTACACATCTATGTACATGTACACATATATGTATGTATGTATGTTCATTCGTCTTGCACTGACAGAGCAAGAAATGTTAATTAATTAAAAATTATTTAACATTTTTAAAAGTAATTTTGTTGTTGTTTAGTACATTTGGCATTATGGTTTTCATTAGTAACTTTATGCAGAAACAACAAATTACAAATAACGCAAATATCAAATAGTTGGGGACATATATACACACACTCACACACAGAACAAGCAACAGTTCGTGTCTATGTGTGCGGTTCTCTACGTACGGTTGAAAAAGTAAATAGAAACATCCATGCACATGTACATACATATGTATGTATGTATGTATGTATGTATACATTGGACCATCGAGCACTGTTGAGTCATTTACTGTTAAGCCTATTTTGTTAGTGTATTCATGAGATTTACAAAAGCAGAAACACACCTTTTACATTCACAACAATCATGTTTGGAATTGAAGACACAAATTAGTGTTGAATTAAAAAATTTAATACATAATTCTATGTCTGTATATATGTATGTATGTATATGCCTGCATGAAAAATTTAAATGTATGTACATATCAGCGTTGCCGAACGCTCCAATTTTGGCGGGACGTCCCGATTTATAAATCAAAATCAAATGTCCCGCATCGGACTTTTCGGGGATAACTCGACCGTGCGTACAACGTGCTGAGGAAGCACACAGTTAAGTCAGGACTGGCAGTCCGCCCGGTGCGTAACGAAGTTATGTACATATGTATGTATGTACGTATAACCATACATAGTACTTATTGTACTATATTTGCTATTTGGAAAATGAGCTCTTTAATTAACTTTAGAGAGCGTCGAAAGAAGAATATCATATAGTAAATAAACTTACTTGTATAATTATAAGCACATTTTACTTAGCCCAGCAAACACGGGCAAGACCTGCTAGTGACTAAATAAATTAAGATGGCATTAGCGATTCTCTTGTCGTCACCAATTGGCAGAAGTGAGTCATAGGTGGCTGCCACTGTGTTGATCAGGCTGACGCATATGGCTGGGAAATCGTTTGCAGATTGAGAAGTGTCGATATGTTATCATAAAATATAGGGCAGTGATTATTGTACACTTTTTTCCCGTAACTTGGAAGGCACAGCACATGCCTGAAGTGTCACCAGCCAAACATGTATTAAATGATTGAACTTTTCAATGTCATGCAGTGTGTCATCTTTGTGAACGAAAGTTACGGAAAGATTCATGAAATGCTAAAAGTTAGAAGACTGGTTTATTCACTTGAGTGGTATGAGTACCAGGTATCTCTTTTAAAACTTCACTCGAATTGGAATTACACATTTCAAAACCTGCTTGTATATGTAAATATGTCACGTCATTAATTAGCTGGACCGCACTAATAATATCGTGAGCTCCACTTTTATTTCGTTCCAAAAGAAGGGTTCTACAAGGTGTATTCCAAAGTAAACAGGACTTAAAAAAAACTGAACAAATTGTTTTTTCGGCAAAATCAATTTATTTTATTCAAAATAGTCTCCTCAATACAGCTTTTTGCACGATCCAAAAGCTTGTCGAACGAGTGTTTTAGCTCGTTGGCCGGTGTGGCCGCCAGTATGCCGGTGCAGGCCTTTTGAATGGCCTCTACGTCTGCATAACACTTTCCTTTCATAGGCAAATGCATTTTTCCGAAATGGTAGAAATCGCACGGTGCCATATCAGGTGAATACGGAGAGTGGTTAATGGTTAAAATGTGATTTTTGGTCAAATAATCGGTCACAAGCGTCGATCGACGAGAGCAATTTTTGGTTGTCAGTCAATTTGTGCGGAACAAACCGTGCACACACCTTTCGTAAGCCGAAATGTTCGGTCAAAATGCGATAAATCGATGTTTTGGAGATGTTCAATTCCATTTCCACAATTTCAATGATGATTTTGGCTGATTTTTGATGAATTCACGCACAGTTTCGATAGAATTTTCGGTGATCACGAATTTTGATTGGCCCACATGTTGATCGTCATTTATGTCCTCACGACCACTTTGAAAACGTTGAAACCACTCATGCGCTCTGCTACGGGATAGGCAATCATCGCCATAAACTTGTTCTATCAGTTGAAACGTTTCGGTAAAAGTTTTACCAATTTTAAAACCAAATTTAATGTTGGCTCTTTGTTCGAAGCTCATTTTTGCACCGATAACACAAACATACTGACACTTAAAACGCAATAACTTCACTTTCAATCGATGAAATGTTAAGAAATTGTCACTGGACAATCCATAAAGATAGCAGATTCTAACGCACCAGTCTTTTCTTTTCAATGTATTTTTTATCTAAGCACCTTTTACCATCCAAAGAAATAGGATTATCTTTTGGATATGTCAGCTCATGTGATTTCACATGGTCATGTAAAATGCTCATATCATCTTTTTGTTCTTCTTCGTCTTGGTAATTATTTATATGAAATATTTCCATGTATCACCCAACCCAATAGTGTCTTAGTATTGACTGGACCTGTGTAAGATTTATGTTTCACCTTGCGTGCAACAATCAATGACCAATTATCCTGTGCCAATAATGATACGCGAAATCAGTAAACCCTTTTATTAAATGCCCAATTGTCAGTCAAGTCCTCTATTTTTATAGTTTGTTTTGGCAAATTTAAACCCGTCACAGCTTTAACGTTGCTTACATTAAATATTTTTGAATTTTTTCCCTTGATGCGGACGCTTCGAATCGTCCTGCTCATAAACCTCATTATTTGTCCATTGTATTTTGAAATGTTTGGTCGGTCCCTCCAACTCTAATTCATTGACTAACTGGTGATGAATTAAAGTAACTGTATAAGCTTCGTCTAACAGTGCGTCTATGTCATCTGCCTTCTATGGGCCCGTGAGAGTTACGGGACTTATTTTAAGTAAAACCTGACTTGACAACCTGACATCATTGATATTAAATTTTTTCTCTATTGCCTGATTGATCAATTAAATTCTCATGTGAGACGAGACTTTGATTTGCCAAGTGTTGTCGTTTGTCTTTGTGCAAAAGGGTGTTATGAGTGTAGGTACAATTATTAATTCTACAAGTTTTTTTGCGTTTACAATCTCTCATTGAATAATGATTGCCCAAACAAACGATACATAAATAATTTTGAGAAATATGTTGCCAACGTTTGACAATATCTAAGTTTTTAAATTTTTCGCATAGTGATACATAATGATTCTTCATATTACAGAAACTACAAACTTTGTCTTGTTTAGGTTGAATTGGCTGACTAGCAATCGTCAAGTTGAGTCTTTCCACTTTGCTTGACCAAATCCTAAAGCTTGAGCAGCTTTGGCCTTTTCACCAAGCCACTTATGAAAAATTATTATTTTCGGATCTTTGTCTTTTCTTTAGTGAAAGTGTGACAATGACAATAATTTGTGAATTAAATTGGTAACTAGATCATATAATTAACTAGCAGGTATTGCCCGTCTTAACCCGGCTCAATATGTTTCCAATTGTATTTATTTTGTGTGTGCATAACCTACCCATATGTTTTCACCTTAAAGGTTACCAGTAGGAAGGCATTTAAGGTATTTAAATGAACATTTTCTGTTCTTGACAAAAAATTGTTCAGTAGTCCGTTACATTTTAGTTCTTGACAAACTATTTCGTTAAACGAACATGACCACTATAACTAATATTTTTTAAAGCTCGTTTTCCCCCCTTTGGAGCTAGAATTTTCCAAAAGCCTTTCTTAGTGTGCTCCTACACTATGATGGATACTATGAAACGATGCTTGAGTCCAAATTTAAATTCACATTTGAGTCTTTTCGTGCCATATTGAGTCAATACGGCCACGCACAAACTCGGAATATGAAACACGGCACTCGTGTCAATGCCGTGCAGCGATGAGCCACGATCAAAAAGCACTGGCACCGATACCATCAAAATATCGAAGTTTGAATGCAATAAGCAGAATATTTAAATAACAAAATCTAATTATTTATTGACATCAATAAGAACAAATCATATACATACATACATCTGCCCGCAATGCGAAGCAGAATATGCGTAGCTCCGTTATTCGGTTTCTGCTTTACTATCGCTTACGCAGTCGTTGCCTAGCGACGGTAACTGTAAACTTTTGGCGTTTTGTCTTTGCAATTAACAGTTAATGGTCAAAACGAAAGAAGAAGAGCGAGCCAATGACTTGCAGTTGTTGTTGTTTTTAGAGCATTATTTTTTTTTACAATCAAACAACTGTGTTCGATTGTACATACATGCTATATTCATACACAGGCATACATACATATGTACATATGTACATATGTTTCTCTTTACCGCACACATAGACACGAACTGTTGCTTGTTGTGTGTGAGTGTGTGTATGTGATGTCCCCAACTATTTGATATTTGTTGTTGCTGCATAAAGTTATTAATGAAAACACTAATGCCAAATGCACTAAACAAAGAAAAAATTACTTTTAAAAATGTTATATTATATAATTTTCAATTAATTAACATTTCTTGCTCTGTCAGTGCAAGACGAATGTACATACATACATATGTAGATACATATGTACATACATAGATGTGCACATATGTATGGACATTCACACATTAGTGTCTCACATGTTGCTTTGGCTATTTCAATCGTTTGCACGCAACTACACGAACAGCTGTTTGTATGTGTGTATATGTATACTTAGTTGTCCCCAACTGTTTGATATTTTGTATTGTTTGTTCTGCCTGCTTTTGTAAAATGCATATTTTGAAAATCCTTGAATGCAAAGTTGTAGATTTAGTTACGTAGATTACATTATCCAAATTTTAAATCGATCGGACTAAATTTATAACAAAAACTTTTCATTTGAAATAGTGAATAAATATTAAAACCCCAATAATTCAAGCTCCAACACAAATCGAAAATCCGAGTATGCAGTTTTGTTTGTATCCTTTAATTGATTTTAGAAACTAAGTTTTAAGTCGATCGGTTGAAAAATGCGGATTTTTCAAACAAACTTTGGAGCTCGTTTTCCCCCCTTTGGAGCTCGAATTTTCCAAAATCCCTTCTTAGTGCGCATCTACACCATAATAGGATACTTGAGCCCAAATTTCAGCATCCTAGCTTTTACCGTTTGGGCTGTGGGCTGTTGACGCGGTTTCCTTTTGTGCCCCAAGAAAACCCCAATAATTCAAGCTCCAACACAAATTTCGAAAATCTAAGTATGCAGTTTTGTTTGTATCCTTTAATTGATTTTAGAAACTAAGTTTTAAGTCGATTGGTTGAAAAATGCGGATTTTTCAAACAAACTTTGGAGCTAATTTTCCCCCCTTTGGAGCTCGAATTTTCCAAAATCCCTTCTTAGTGCTCATCTACACCATGATAGGATACTTGAGCCCAAATTTCAGCATCCTAGCTTTTACCGTGTGGGCTGTGGGCTGTTGACGCGGTTTGCTTTTGTGCCCCAACATTTTTTTTACAGGAAAACTCCCATATTTTAGGCCCCAAAAAAAATATGAAAAAACCAAGTAAACAGTTTTTCTTGGAATTGGAATTGGAGTATACAAACTAAGTTTAAAGTTAATCAGATGAAAACTGTAGATTTTTCATACAAACGTTGGAGCCTGTTTTCCCCCTTTGGAGCTCGAGTTTTCCAAAATCCCTTCTTAGTGGGGACCTAGACTATGAAAGGATACTTGAGTCCAAATTTCAGCTTCCTAGCCTTTACCGTTTGGGCTGTGCGTTGATCACCAATCATTCAGTCAGTCAGTCAGTCCCTAACAAACAGACTTGCCCAATCGCCGACACACAAATTTCGCCCAGTTTGTTTAATTAATACACAGTCATGTGGTACTTATTTGAAACAAGAATTACATGAAATCTATATTTTATCTTTGAGTTTCGTTTGACTCACAAAACAAGACTCAGCAAAATGTGATATTCAAAAAATGTAATGTTCATTTGGGCCAAAGGGGCATCTCTATTGTGCGGTTGTTTTGGATTCTTTGTGAAAATGCTAGTGTTTTAAGTAGTGTTTAAGTGTTTTACTAATTTAATAATATTTACATAGGATATACAAAATATTTTTGATGCAGATGGTCGAAAGACCACGTTATTACCTCGAGCCAGTCAGTTAAGGCATCGAAGGACCATGTTATTACCTGTTTTAGGTGTATAGTTTTACAATTGTAAGTTGTAATACCCGGCTCTAAAGGCCCATACCATACCATCAAAGTTCGAGCACCACAAATAAACACAGGTTAATTTTCGTGTTTTTACTAATTTAACACAACTAAATCCATATATTTCTACTTATATGTAGATACTTATAAAACGGTACAAAATGAAATACATAATTGCGTCTGTGCGCCGGTGGCAACTTCTTCAGATAGACTCTCAACGATCACTTCTCGTCATACACTCATTAGATAGGGCCATGTCAATTTAATTTCACATTTTTTCTTATCATATCGATATCGGCAAGGGGTGCAGGTGAACGGGTATACTATTTTTGTGCGAGTGTTTGTAACACAGAAAGAGGCATGGCAGACCCCTTAAAGTATATCTTGATCAGGGTGACCAACCGATTTGATATAGCCATGTCCGCCTGTCTGTATGTCCGTCCGCCTGTATGAACGTAAGGATCTCAGAAAGTATAAGAGCTAGAATAACCAAACTTGGTATCCAGAATTCCCCTAATTCTGAGAAAGGACGAGTTGCGATTTTCCATAACTCCCGTTATTCTTCGAATTTTAAAATTCAAATTTGGGTTTTACAACCTGTTAGTGATTAGGTAGATTTCGAAGAGGTTTAACCATAAATCTCTGTCCAAGCTCTGCCCACAACTGTACATAAACATTAGTTAATTATTTTAAATTAATTTTTTAAAATTACTTTGTAAAAATTAAAAAATTTTTTTTTTCTGTTTTGTTGGAGCGAGTACAGGGTATTTAAGAGTTGAGGCCGCTGTAGTATTCCTTTCTTATTTTTGTTAATAATTTTTCTTAGTGGGGACCTAGACTATGAAAGGATACTTGAGTCCAAATTTCAACTTCAACTTTCAACTTAGCCTTTACCGTTTGGGCTGTGCGTTGATCACCAATCATTCAGTCAGTCAGTCAGTCAGTCAGGACAAACTGTTTTATATATATAGATTTGATTATTTTCTCCAAGTCTTTTACAGCTGGAAAATTTTGACCTTGTTCTATCAAATGTCGTATAATATGATTCGATCACCAAATCTTTCTTTTAGAATATCAATTATATACAGGGATGCGACAGAAAACTCTTGTGGTTTCGGATATAGTTGTTTTTGAAAACTCCCAAAAAATACGTCAGTGCTACAGCACTTCGAAAGATTTCACTTTTTCGAACCTCCAAGCCAGCTGTCAGCAACAACTGACTTATTTTGGGAAAATCCTCTAACGCACTTAGCTTTCAGCAACAGCCGACTGTCGACGAGTACATTTGACTGACTAATTGTGTTTAAAATCTGTAACGTACCATGTTAAATAGAAAACAAGTAAAAAAGCTAATGTCGGGTGTCCCGACTTTGAAATACTCTGTACATATGCTTAGAATATTTATAAAAATTAAAAAAAGTAAGAGAATTAAAAAAAAAATTTTTTTTGATCGATTTTACCTCTTTTGGTATTCGAACTCACGTAAAGGGTGTATAATTGCACATATGTATACAAAGCAATTGCGTCTATGTGAGTGTATGTATGTTTAAGCGCGTCTATTCGTGTCTGTGTAAGCATGTTCGCAGTCAACCAAAGCACCAGCATCAACAACAGCCGCGGGCAGCGCTTGGGCAGCGCTGTCGCAGCAAATATATTTATGGCAAGAACTTCTTGTTAAATCGGTCTATCATGATGAAACTTGGCCTACCGACACATATTTACTAACTGTTACTAACTGGTATTAGCAAAATTTTAGTTCGAAATTCCAAGAATTACGGGAGTTAGAGAAAATCGCGATTTGCATGGGAGAGGGGGGAGGGAGGGAAATTCCAAAATGCACATTTTCTGCGTATTCACATAAGGCATCTGGGACTAAAATATGGTGTTCGTAGGTCTTATAGTCACCGAGATATAGGCGATTATACGAATGGAAAATCGGAAAAACCCCCATAGGGGGGAAGTGTGGGGAAAATCAAAAAAATAAAACAAACTTGCACAGCGTACACATATAACGCATCTTTGTGCCATTTGGTGTCTCTACCTCTTATAGTCTCTGAGATTCAGGTGTTCATACGGACAGACGGACAGACAGACAGGGCTAGATCGACTCGTCTCGTCATGCTGATCAAGAATATATATAGTTACATTTTTCAGCTCCCGCAAACCTAATATACTCTTGTACATTTTATGTACAAATGCCTTCAGTTAGTTATTATGTGTCCGTATACCAAGTTCCACTATGATAGACCGATTTAACAAGAAGTTATAGCCATAAATATATTTGCTGCTGCAGCGCTGCTCAAGCGCTGCCCGCGGCTGTTGTTGATGTTGCTGTTTGGTTGACTGCCAACATGTTTACACAGACACGAATATACGAGCATATACATACATACACTCACATAGACGCAATTACTTTGTATATGGCAATTATACACCCTTTACGTGAGTTCGAATACCAAAAGAGGTAAAATCGACGATTTGCAAAAACTAGCATTTGAAATTTAATTCAGAAATTACAAAAATGTACATACATTTTGATTCCCTGGTTCGTATTGTATTCAAATGGCAGCTTATGACCATTAACATTTTCCCTAACAAACAGACTTGCCCAATCGCCGACACACAAATTTCGCCCAGTTTGTTTAATTAATACACAGTCATGTGGTACTTATTTGAAACAAGAATTACATGAAATCTATATTTTATCTTTGAGTTTCGTTTGACTCACAAAACAAGACTCAGCAAAATGTGATATTCAAAAAATGTAATGTTCATTTGGGCCAAAGGGGCATCTCTATTGTGCGGTTGTTTTGGATTCTTTGTGAAAATGCTAGTGTTTTAAGTAGTGTTTAAGTGTTTTACTAATTTAATAATATTTACATAGGATATACAAAATATTTTTGATGCAGATGGTCGAAAGACCACGTTATTACCTCGAGCCAGTCAGTTAAGGCATCGAAGGACCATGTTATTACCTGTTTTAGGTGTATAGTTTTACAATTGTAAGTTGTAATACCCGGCTCTAAAGGCCCATACCATACCATCAAAGTTCGAGCACCACAAATAAACACAGGTTAATTTTCGTGTTTTTACTAATTTAACACAACTAAATCCATATATTTCTACTTATATGTAGATACTTATAAAACGGTACAAAATGAAATACATAATTGCGTCTGTGCGCCGGTGGCAACTTCTTCAGATAGACTCTCAACGATCACTTCTCGTCATACACTCATTAGATAGGGCCATGTCAATTTAATTTCACATTTTTTCTTATCATATCGATATCGGCAAGGGGTGCAGGTGAACGGGTATACTATTTTTGTGCGAGTGTTTGTAACACAGAAAGAGGCATGGCAGACCCCTTAAAGTATATCTTGATCAGGGTGACCAACCGATTTGATATAGCCATGTCCGCCTGTCTGTATGTCCGTCCGCCTGTATGAACGTAAGGATCTCAGAAAGTATAAGAGCTAGAATAACCAAACTTGGTATCCAGAATTCCCCTAATTCTGAGAAAGGACGAGTTGCGATTTTCCATAACTCCCGTTATTCTTCGAATTTTAAAATTCAAATTTGGGTTTTACAACCTGTTAGTGATTAGGTAGATTTCTAAGAGGTTTAACCATAAATCTCTGTCCAAGCTCTGCCCACAACTGTACATAAACATTAGTTAATTATTTTAAATTAATTTTTTAAAATTACTTTGTAAAAATTAAAAAATTTTTTTTTTCTGTTTTGTTGGAGCGAGTACAGGGTATTTAAGAGTTGAGGCCGCTGTAGTATTCCTTTCTTATTTTTGTTAATAATTTTTCTTAGAATGACCGATTTAGATGATTCTAAAAAATTTCTCTTCGACTGTCTTACCTTCTCAGAAACCGAAACGTAAGCGCATTGCACCACCAAAGCGGGGGCGGCCGCCTGTTGCAGCCGTATCAAGTCGCCGTGGACGCGGACGTATCGCTGCTGCACAGAAACGCAAGAACTCAGAAAGCGAAATATCTGAAATATCAGAAGAAGAAGTGTCTGAGTTTGCCAGCGAACAAAGCGAGGTAAGTCGTTTGAAATCCACTATTCGTATACCCTGTACCCAAAGGTATACCCAAAGTGTATACTAGTTTTGTGCGAATGTATGTAACACACAGAAGGAGGCGTGGCAGACCCCACAAAGTACATATATTTTTGATCAGGCTGAAAAGAGTGTCGATATAGCCATATCAATGACCCACTTTGACCCACTCCCCCGCTATTCATGATTTCCTATTTCCAAATTATATGTATATATATATATATATATATATATATGTATGCATTACAAATTTTTATTAAGAAAGATTATCTTATCAATATTTGAGGTAAGAAGCCGAGTTCGTCGCTCATTTAAAATATGTCCAGAAGTGGAAAAAACTCGTTCGCTTGTTGCAGAGCTGACAGGGATATTGAGTATATGTCTTGATAATTGCCTGAGCATTTCAAAATTTGTTGCATTTTTCCAGAAGGTTAGCACACAAATTCCTGGATCAACAACACTACTTATATAGTCATCTATTTAAATATCCATTCTTGAAAATCATTCAGAAAAGTCGTTGACTATTAGGTGCTTCGTTTTCTGTTTCAAATGCTAATTCGTTATTTAAGCTATCATTTATTTCAGCTAGCATCGATTTTAGTGTCAGAATGACGTGCCCCTTTTTATCGGAACTTAAAAAGTTCATTTCCTTAAAAGGTGGATTCAAAAATAATCCCAATAAATGAACTGTGGTTAGTTCAAAACGTTTTTTTAAAGAAGTTAAGGTCAGATTCTTTAGTTTTGTTACAACAGCGTCGCAGTGGTTCTTAAGCTTTTCAGACCACAACGCAAATATGACAATTGTTGATTCCTTTTCAGAACTAAGCTTCTCTGAGCATACTTTAAATGGCCTGAGAAAATTCACAAGGTCATGCATCAGGTCAAAGTCAATCTCTGAAATACGTTTTAATTCATTTTGTTCCAGTAACAAATGCTAGATTTCTGATTTAACATCATAACTGCTATTTAGCATAATATAGATTGAATTCCATCTTGTGCTCACTTCCTGTTTTAAAGTTTTGCTCAGCTTGCAATTAAGCTCTGAATGTTTAAAATATTTTATCAATTTTTTGGAGCTATCAATTAGTAAGTCAATTTTACTGACTTCTTGTTTTTCGAATATGTCATGCATAACTAAATTAAGATTGTGATATGCACAAGAAAGCCTTTTGTGGTGGCTAAATGCGGAAACAACTTTTGAACCATTGTCTGTTACTACGACACTACTCTTAAGACTGTTTCGTAGCACATATTCATCAAGTATAGAGTTAACTTGTTCCAAAATGTTAGATCCTGTTTTAGAAAGTACAAATTCTTTTACACCTAACATAGCAACTTTAAGTTCAAATGAATCTGTAATATAGTGGACACTAAGACATATGAAAGTCCGCTGTGTATATATATCTGTCCAAAGGTCGGTGGTAAATGCCAACTGCTGCTTAGCGAGGTCAATCTTAAGCTTAGCCTTAATATTATCATATGTCGCAGACAAGAATTTTGTTGATAATGTTTTTCTTGATACAATCAATTGTGTTCCATATTTCGCTCCAATGTTAAGTATTGCTTGTGCATACTCCTTTAATCCAATACCTGAAAACGTTAATATTATGTATGTATAAATGCACGTGGTTATATTTGAGAGGTTAAGTGATACACGATTCTTCTGTAACTGAGAGTGGCCGCAAGTCTTTTGTCACAAACATCAGCTGTTTTCTGGCAAGATTTTCAAGCACATGATTCGGCACAAACTTTTTAGAAAATACGTTGAGGGTTGATTGTGTAGGTGAAATGGGCCTTGCGCACTTGTGTCGCAGAAGTGTGCCTGTTCCAGTTTTCGACGTGTAAGCAAAAATAGCTTTACATTTGCTGCAGCAAACAAATTCCTCCAGATTATTGTTGTACTCAATTTGTGCAAACGTTTTCCACACCACGCCTTTTCTTTTTTCGGGCGTAATTAACTTGCAACGCGGATCATTATTACAGATTGCATCTTGCAATTTTACTTTACCCAAAGGGTACAAGGGTATATTAGTTTTGTGCGAGTGCACATGGAACACACAGAAGGAGGCTTGGTAGACCCCACAAAGTATATATATTGTTGATCAGCATGACAAGCCGAGTCGAGTCGAGCCGTCTGTCCGTCTGTCTGTCTGTATGAACGCAAGGATCTCCGAAAGTATAAGAGCTAGAATAACCAAACTTGGTATACAGATTCTCCTGAGACCGAGAAAGGACGAGTTTGTTCATTTTTTGTGATCCACCCCCCCACTCCCCCCTTATTAACGATTTTCTATAACTCCCGTAATTCTTGCAATTTTGAACTAAAATTTGGTAGTCACATTAGGTTAGTAATTATATATCCGTATACCAAGTTTCATTATGATAGAATGATCGGAAAGAAAGTTATAGCCATATAACCAGGCCCAATGCACACAAACATACATATGTACAAGTACACAAACACGTATAAGGCACGATTCTGATGTAAATGTATATGTATGCATGCATAGAATATTTTATATTTAATTTAGTTAATTAAATTAATTAAGTTAATTTATTTAATTAAATTAATTAATTAATTAAGTTACTTTTTTGTGGGGTGGTACAGGGTATTTAAGAGTTGAGCCTGCTCGACTTTAGCATTCCTTTCTTGTTGGGACATCGTTACATGAATTGTCTAAAAACGTGTACAGCTTGTGTTCTTAATATGAACAAACGCTTGAAAGTGATCGAATTATCGATATATTTCGATTATTTACCTAACATTCGTTTTTTTCTATTACTTTAGTAGTTCATTCTATTTTGGGTTATGTTCGTGTTTCGTCGTGCATGTTTTGTCGTTCCTTTTTGGCTCAACACGAACACGCACGAAATCGGAATTTGCAACACGAACACGCGGGCCCACGTGTGGCACCAAGTGCCACGACAAAAAACACGGCCCGTGCCCAACTCCTCTGCACACATACATACATATTTACAAGTACACAAGCCGTTCAACAGAATAGGTTCCAAGAAAGCTGCTAAAATTTCGTCCAATATTTCGGCTTGTACTGCACATACATTTTTTGTATACCCTGTACCCAAAGGGTAAAAGGGTATACTAGTTTTATTCGAATGTATGTAACGCATAAAAGGATGCGTGTCAGACCCCGCAAAGGAAATATATTATTGGTCAGTAAGACGAGTCGATATAGCCATGTCCGTCTGTCCATATGAACGCAAAAGTATATGAACTCAGAAAGTATATGAGCTAAAATAATCAAACTTGGTATCTAGATTCTCCTAATACCGAGAAAGTATGAGTTTGAGTTCGTATTTTCGTATTTTTTCCATAACTCATGTAATTTTTGGAATTTCGAAGTAAAATTTTGTAACTACATCCCGTTAGTGATTATGTGTCTGATTGCGGTGTCAGTAACTGGATTTTTCATACCATACTTTAGGAATTTTGCTTTCGTTTTACATTCGCTAAAAACGCTGCATATTTTTGGCTCATCAAAATAGGTTCACAACTTCAGTTTTACATTGTGATCGACAGCGTGAAGTAAATGGTGCCAACTTTTTATAGCCTGTACCCAAAGGGTGCAAGGCTATACTAGTTTTGTGCGCATGTATGTAACACACAGAAGGAGGCGCGGCAGACCCCACAAAGTATATATATTCTTGATCAGGATGAGAAGCCGAGTGGATATAGCTTTGTCCGTCCGTCCGTCTGTCCGTATGAACGCAAGGATCTCAGAAAGTATAAGAGCTAGAATAACCAAACTTGGTTTCCATATTCTCCTAAGACCGAGAAAGTACGAGTTTGAGTTTTTTTTCGATGCACCCCCCCACTCTCCCGCAATTCATGTTTTTTCTTATAACTTCCGTAATTCTCGGAATTTTGAAATAAATTTTGGTAGGTACATCCAGTTAGTACTAATGTGTCCTGCAGCTCTGTCGGCAGCGTTGCCCGCAGCTGTTGTTGTTGTTGCTGCTTTGGTTCAACTTTGTGCTGCATACATACACGCATATAAACACGCATAGGTACGTGATGTAAATGTATGCTGTTAAAACTGAACATAAACATGTATTCTAATTTAATTTAATTAATTAATTCATTCATTCATTCATTTTTTTTAATAATTTAATTTTTTTTTTAATTTTTCTTTTTTGTGGAGAGTACAGGCTATTTTACTGTCGGGCTTGCTCGACTGTAGCGTTCTATCTTGTTTTCTATTAAAATTAGAAGTATTTACCGCCGGTTTTTTTTGTAGAATGGGTCGTGGAAAACAATTAAATGACTTTGAAAAGGGTCAATTAATCAAATAATTCCGGCCTAAATCAGCGCGAATTCGCACTGAAAATCTGAAGAAGTCAAAATGTTATTGGTAAATTTGTGCGCAATGAAGAATCTCACGGCAAATATATGAAAGAAGGGTCTCCGCATGCGACAACTCGAGCTGAAAGGAGACTAATTCTTAGAACCGCGTCTAATTCCTAAGGTTCTGCGGCCAAAATCAGGGAAGAATGCGGGGTTAGCGCAAGTTTAGCAACGGTAAAATGCATTATTCCGAGTGCCAAGCATTTGAAGAGGCTAAAAATAAAAAGAAAACCACCTCTCAATGGCACACGTAAGGTGCCGCCTACGATTTGCCAGAAAACACATGACCTGGGACAAGCAATGGAAGAATGTAATTTTTTCCGATGATAAAAGTTCAGCCTGGATGGACCGGATGGCTACAAATGATGGATTTCTACTATCATGACCTACGAAAGGAAGAATGTGTTTTGAGTCGAAAACACAGTTGTGTAGGCGACGAAATAGTGTGGAGTGCGCTCCCATTCATACCGCAAGAGTTGTAAAACAGTGGATCAAGGACCAAAATGTTGAGTTGCTCGAGTGGCCGCCATATTCACCTGATCTGAATTTTATCGAAATCATTTGGGGATGGTTGTCTCGAAAAGTATACGAGGGAGGGAGACAATTCAGTGGTACTGAGAGACTAATTGACTCCATAAAGAAATCCTAGGTATTAAATCGATTGCAGTCCTGGAAAATTATTATAAGTCATTAAAAATCGAATCTTTGAAATTATTGCAAACAAAGGTGGAAGTACTAAATACTAATGTACTCGTAATTAGTGTTGCGTCATCAACGCGACGCAAACAGACATTCAATTAAATATCTTGGCAACACATATAGGTCAATCTAAGCTGACATCAGCATACTTAAGCTCAGGATCAATGCTTGCACCTCATTATTGTGAAACCACCATCAGATTAGTTTACGTAGCTGTGCGGGGTCAACTTACATTCGATTAAGAAGTATTGGGCAATGGTATAGAAACGGTAAATGTAAATACTTTGGGTCAATACGGGAACCGCTGATCTTTTATCACACCATCCGGTATCCTTGGTCACTGCAAACTTCCTGCGTCGTTTCACTCAAGCGCAACCAGGACAACGGTGCTACTCGCACCTACTGGACGACGAAGGTCCACTGAAGCAGCAAGGCCACAAGTGCCTTTAATTAAACGGACCACGAGTGTCCAGCCAAATATCAAACCGGACCACTGGGATCCCGCCTTGATCAACAGAAGGACAACAAGCATCCTTTGGCTAAAATCGTCAGGACCAGGATCGTTCTGCCGATTCGCAGTAACACACGTGTGCGAATAAACAATTAGTATATTCATATTCTGGCAACCCTGTTGAAATCGGTCGTGTTTATTTTGAGCTCTGTTATTTATCGTTCTTTAAAATATCTGAACTTTTTGCCAAAGTACAACTTTATTAAGTTTACACATATGGTTTACACATGGTGACTGATTGCCAGCGAATGCTTTGCATAATCGATTGTGTCTAACAAACGCTAAACCTCCATGTGCAGTGAACAAGTGACTTTTGTTGTCTCTTACTATCAGTGTATTCACATTTCGGTGCTCTTTTATACGAACAACAAAAACAAATTTTTTTTCTCATCGACTGTGCCCTTATCCTTGATCAAAAAATTCAACTTTTAGTGGTGACGTGTTGAAATTCTAAAATAGAGTCAAAACATATCCATTCCCGAATTTTGTGAATAAAATCTTCGTTTTAAATCGATTAAAAACATTTTTGCTAATTTCTTTGAATTTGTGTTTGTGCCATTCATACAAGGTGCGTTCCAAAGTAAACAGGACTTTTTGAATCTAGCGCCCCTGGTGGCGCTATCTATATGTCGACTGTTGCGTTAGAATATGGTTATACGTACATACATACAAACATATGTATATATCTTCGTTACGCACCGGGCGGACTGCCAGTCCTGACTTAACTGTGTGCTTCCTCAGCATGTTGTACGCACGGTCGAGTTATCCTCGAAAAGTCCCATGCGGGACATTTAATTTTGATTTATAAATCGGGACGTCCCGCCAAAATTGGAGCGTTCGGCAACGTTGATATGTACATATGTACATTTAAATTTTTCATGCAGCCATATACATCTCTATATATATGAAACAGTTTGTCCTGACTGACTGATTGGCAATCAACGCACAGCCCAAACGGTAAGAGCTAGGAAGCTGAAATTTGGACCGAAGATCCCTCTTATAGTGAAAGTGAGCACTAAGAAGGGGTTTCGGAAAATTCGAGCTCCAAAGGGCGGAAAACGAGCTCCGATTAACTTCAAACTTAGTTTGTATACTCTCACAAAGAATACAAAAAAAAAACTCTATACTTGGATTTTCAATATTTTTCGTGCGGCCTGAATAATTTTCCGGTGGAAAATTCGGTAAACGAAAAGCTATTTGCAAAAATGGAAAATTCGAACCCCAAAGGGGGGAAACGGGCTCCAACGTTTGTATGAAAAATCTACAATTTTCATCCAATTAACTTCAAACTTAGTTTGTATACTCTCAAAAAGAATACAAGATAAACTTCATTTTTCACCATTTTTCCTGGGGCATGAAAAAGGGGGGGTTTTCCGTGGAAAAATTGCAACACAATCAACACCCCACAGCCCAAACGGTAAAAGTAAGGAAACTGAAATTTAGGCTCAAGTATCCTGTCATAATATAGGTGCTCACTAAGAAGGGTTTTTCGAGCTCCAAAGGGAGGAAAACGAGCTCCAAAGTTTGTTTGAAAAATCCGCATTTTTCTACCGATCGACTTAAAACTTAGTTTCTAAAATCAATTAAAGAATACAAACAAAACTGCACACTTAGATTTGTGTTGGAGCCTGAATTATTGGGGTTTTAATATTTATTCACTATTTCAAATGGAAAGTTTGTGTTATAAATTTAGTCCGATCGATTTAAAATTTGGGTAATGTAATCTACGTAACTAAATCTACAACTTTGCATTCAAGGATTTTCAGTTCGTTTCACAGTTCGTGTCAAATATAAAATAGTTGGGGACATCACATACACACACTCACACAGACAACAAGCAACAGTTCGTGTCTATGTGTGCGGTTCTCTACGTACGGTTGAAAAAGTAAAGAGAAACATATGTACATATGTATGTATGTATGCCTGTGTATGGATATAGCATGTATGTACATTCGTATTAATGTGTACATTGGGCAATCGAACACAGTTGTTTGATTGTAAAAAAAAATAATGCTCTAAAAACAACAACAACTGCAAGTCATTGGCTCGCTCTTCTTCTTTCGTTTTGACCATTTAATGTTAATTGCAAAGACAAAACGCCAAAAGTTTACAGTTACCGTCGCTAGGCAACGACTGCGTAAGCGATAGTAAAGCAGAAACCGAATAACGGAGCTACGCATATTCTGCTTCGTTCTTATTCTGATTTGTTCTTATTGATCTCAATAAATAATTAGATTTTATTATTTAAATATTCTGCTTATTGCATTCAAACTTCGATATTTTGATGGTATCGGTGGCTTCAACTATCGAAAGTTTTACTCTAGCAAATTGAGATGGGAATTGTCAGTGCTTTTTGATCGTGCCGTGTTTCATATTCCGAGTTTGTGCGTGACCGTATTGACTCAATATGGCACGAAAAGACTCAAATGTGAATTTAAAATTAGGATATACCCTTATAATTATTCCCCTTATAATTATTCCCCTTTTTTGAACATAGTCTATCTTAAAACATTGCGTTATCTCTATATATAAAACAGTTTGTCCTGACTAATTGGTGATCAACGCACGGCCCAAACGGTAAAAGATGAAATTTGGACTCAAGTATCCTTTCATAGTATCCACCATAGTGTAGGAGCACACTAAGAAAGGCTTTTGGAAAATTCTAGCTCCAAAGGGGGGAAAACGAGCTTTAAAAAATATTAGTTATAGTGGTCATGTTTGTTTAACGAAATAGTTTGTCAAGAACAAAAATGTAACGGACTACTGAACAATTTTTTGTCAAGAACAGAAAATGTTCATTTAAATACCTTAAATCCCTTCCTACTGGTAACTTATAAGGTGAAAACATATGGGTAGGTTATGCACACACAAAATAAATACATACAATTTGAAACATTATATTGAGTCGGGTTAAGACGGGCAATACCTGCTAGTAATGCCTATAAAAGCACACGCACATACATATGTAAGTATGACATTGTCATGACCTACCTCAACTTGTATTTATGCACAAGCAATTTTGTTGAACGACTATTTCCTATTTTTGTTTGATTGACTTGCATATTAATTTAAAAATATTTGGTAAAAATCAGTTGGCATTTAAATCAAATTAATTTTAAAATATTTGTTTAAAAATATTTTATTTAATTTAATATGTACATTTAAGGGTTTCAAAATCTAGTAAAATTTGTAAAACTGGTGTATTGAACAAATAAAAATACATATACGTTTATATGTATGTTTGCACATCTTTTGATAATTCAATATATGTATTTTCTTTTTCTGACACCCTGTACCCAAAGGGTAAAAGGGTATATTAGTTTTGTGAGAGTGTGCATGTAACACACAGAAAGAGGCGTGGCAGACCCCACAAAGTATATATACAAGTATTATTGATCAGGGTGACAAGCCGAGTCGATATAGCCATGTCCTTCTGTCCGTCCGTCCGTCTGTATGAACGCAAGGATCTCAGCAAGGTCAAGAGCAAAAATAACCAAACTTGGTATCCAGATTCTCCTACGTTCGAGAAAGGACGAATTTGTGTTTTTTTTCTGATACCCCCCCACTCCCCCGCAATTCATGTTTTTCATAACTCCTGTAATTCTTGGAATTTGGAACTCAAATTTTGCATATATATACAGTTAGTGATTATGTGTCCGTATGTTAAGTTTCATCATGATCGGTCAATTGAATTGACCCATGCGCTGTCTGCAGCTCTGCCCGCAGCTGTTGTTGCTGCTGCTGCTGCTTGGCTTCAACTTTGTGCTGCATACATACACGCATATAAACACGCAGAGACACGATTCTGATGTAAATGTATGCTGTTGAAACAGTACATGAACATGTCTGCACTTTTGTATAAATATATTGAATATTTTGTATTTAATTAAATTAAATAATTTAATTAATTAATTTTAATTAATGTATTTAAGGTTGAGGTTGCTCGACTTTAGCATTCCTTTCTTGTTGAAATTAAGTCATTTCTAGTCGACTCAAAGGTCCGTGGTGTTCCCTTAATACCGATCTAATATGTTTGCTCATATACAATACTAGCAGGTCTTGCCCGTCTTTGCTGGGCTAAGTAAAATGTGCTTATAATTATACAAGTAAGTTTATTTACTATATGATATTCTTCTTTCGACGCTCTCTAAAGTTTTTTAAAGAGTTCATTTTCCAAATAGCAAATATAGTACAATAAGTACTATCTATCGTTATACGTACATACATACATATGTACATATCTTCGTTACGCACCGGACGGGCTGCCAGTCCTGACTGAACTGTGTGCTTCCTCAGCACGTTGTCCCCGAAAAGTCCGACGCGGGACATTTGATTTTGATTTATAAATCGGGACGTCCCGCCAAAATTGGAGCGTTCGGCAACGCAGATATGTACATACATTTAAATTTTTCATGCAGGCGTTATCCGCCTATATACATATATACAGACATATAGAATTATGTATTACATTTTTTAATTCAACATTAATTTGTGTCTTCAATTCCAAATATGATTGTTGTGAATGTAAAAGGTGTGTTTCTGCTTTTGTAAATCGCATGAATACACTCACAAAATAGGCTTAACGGTAAATGACTCTTAGATTTGTTCAGGATACATTTGTAGCGTTGTTAGCTAACACTAAAACGGTAAGTCGCTGTAAATATGTGATCAGCTGAGATGCTAGAGATGGGCATGTGTCGGATGCTCTATGTGCTAGAGCATCAAAATCTCGATCCGTCGATACAATCAATAATTCCATCGAAGTATGAATGCAAATTACTGAAAATTTAAATAATAACATCTTATAATTTATTGAGATTAATTAGAACAAATCATATACAAACATACATAAGTACCTCTGCCCGCAACGCGAAGCAGAATATGTGTAGGGCCGCTTTCGGTTTCTGCTTTACTATCGCTTACGCAGTCGTTGCCTAGCGACGATAACTGTAAACTTTTGGAATTTTGCCTTTGAAATTAACAGGCGTAAATGATCAAAACGAAAGAAGAAGCGCGAGCCAATGACTTGAAGTTGTTGTTGTTTTTCGATTTAAAAATTTGATTTAAAACCATAGAACATTATTTATTACAATCAAACAACAGTGCTCGATGGTCCAATGTATACATACATACATACATACATACATACATACATACATATGTATGTACATGTGCATGCATGTTTCTATTTACTTTTTCAACCGTACGTAGAGAACCGCACACATAGACACGAACTGTTGCTTGTTCTGTGTGTGAGTGTGTGTATATGATGTTCCCAACTATTTGATATTTGCGTTATTTGTAATTTGTTGTTTCTGCATAAAGTTACTAATGAAAACCCTAATGCCAAATGTACTAAACAACGAAAAAATTACTTTTAAAAATGTTAAATAATTTTTTAATTAATTAACATTTCTTGCTCTGTCAGTGCAAGACGAATGAACATACATACATACATACATATATGTGTACATGTACATAGATGTGTACATATGTATGTGTGTACATTCACACATTAGTGCCTCAGATTTTGCTTTGGCTATTTCAATCAATTGCACGCAACTACACGAACAGCTGCTTGTATGTGTGTGTGTATACCTAGTTGTCCCCAACTGTTTGAAATTGTGTATTGTTTGTTCTGCCTGCTTTTGTAAAATGCATATTTTGAAAATCCTTGAATGCAAAGTTGTAGATTTAGTTACGTATATTACAGTCCCCAAATTTGGAATCGATCGGAAAACATGTATAACACAAACTTTTCATTTGAAAAGGTGAATAAATATTAAAACCCCAATAATTCAAGCTCCACCACAAATCGAAAATCCGAGTATGCAGTTTTGTTTGTATTCTTTTACAGAATTTAAAAATCCAATTTAAAGTTGATTGGTGGTAAACTGAAGATTTTTCAAACAAACTTTGGAGCTCGAATTTTCCAAAATCCCTTCTTAGTGGTCACCTACACTATGATAGGATACTTGAGCCCAAATTTCAGCTTCCTAGCTTTTACCGTTTGGGCTGTGGGCTGTTGACGCGGTTTCCTTTTGTGCCCCAACATTTTTTTTTACAGGAAAACTCCTATATTTCAGTCCCCAAGAAAAATCTTAAAGAAACCAAGTATGCAGTTTTTCTTGGACTTTTTCTGGGAGTATACAAACTAAGTTTGAAGTTAATCAGATGTAAATTGTAGATTTTTCATACAAACTTTGGAGCTCGATTTACCCCCTTTGGAGAAATCCCTTCTTATCGCCAGCCTACACTATGAAAGGATACTTGAGTCCAAATTTCAGCTTCCTAGCTTTTACCGTTTGGGCTGTGCGTTGATCACCAATCAGTCAGTCAGTCAGTCAGGACAAACTTTTATATATATAGATTGTATTTTAGCACAGTTAGATTGGTCTCATTTATATGCGTGTAACGATATGGACATTAAGAGCACAATTAATATATTTTATGGTGCTCTTAACTTTGCGCTTGACGCTTGCGTTCCTATTTGTACTCTACGGCCATCGCGTCGTGTGCCTATTAAGTCCAGGTTATATAAGCGTTTTAAAAACTTCAGGTCCAACTCCGATTTTTACAAATTCGTTCTCAGTTTCTAATATAAAATAATCAATGTTATGCCAAGTACTTAACACGATGCAGACTTAATTTTACTCAAGACCCAAAGCAATTTTTGTTAACTCTAAAAAAAAATGATGACCCCCCAGTTACAACATCATTGCAGGTCCATAATTTCCCCGTTCCAACATGGATTTATGAAACGCCGCTCTACCTCAACGAATCTCCTCGAGTTCTCATCGTTTGTATTGAATGGGTTTTTAGCTAAGTGCCAGACGGATGTTGTCTACATTGACTTTAGCAAAGCTTTTGATTCTGTCAATCATGGGCTATTAATCCACAAGTTGGGGTGTTTGGGATTTCCCAAAAGTCTTATTGTATGGATATCTAGTTATTTGTTTGGAAGAACACAGCGTGTAATTTTTAACGGCGTACTACCAAAAGCTATCAAAGTAGTGACAGGGTAGTCATTTAGGTCCTCTACTGTTTACTCTTTTTATAAATGATCTTCCATCATCTTAACTCACTCTCGTGTCCTAATGTATGCCGATGACGTAAAACTTTGCCTTTCTTATAATGATGTTCAGTTTCATGATAATTAACAGTTTGATCACAAGGCCCCGCAATCTGTTGGACCTAAATTTTGTTTAATGTAAGCTAATGACGTTCCACCGATGCAAGCTTTACTTCGTTTCATATTATTTAAATAACATTGCTTAAGAACGGATTTACACTGTTAGCGTCTCATGTGTACTGTTTGATGCTAAACTTTGTTTTAACGATCACATATCCACCTTTGTTTATAAAGCAAAGGGCACTCTAGGCTTTATTAAACGTTGGGCGAAGTAAAGACCTACAAGATTTTTTGCTGCCTTCAGCCTTAATCGCTGTACCACCCACTACGCTTATGTGTCCGTATGCCAAGTTTCATCATGATAGGTTAAGCCTGAAGAAAGTTACAGCCATAAACAAAATCACTGCCCATGCTCTGCTGCTCTGGTGCTTTGGTTCAACTTTGTGCTGCATACATATACGCATATAAACACACATAGACACGTGATGTAAATGTATGTATGCTGTTAAAACTGTACATAATCATGTCTTCTATGTATGTATTAAATAAATTTTCTGTACTAATTTAATTAATCAATTAAATTTTTTTAAATTAATAATATTTATTTTTTAATATTTTGGTTTTTCCTTTTTTGTGGAGAGTACAGGCTATTTTACTTTTGATCTTGCTCGACTGTAGCGTTCTCTCTTGTTTTTGTTTCTATTGTTTTTATTTTTAATATCTGAATGCATATCCCATATGTTTTTTCGTTATGTTATGTTTTATGTTTATGATATTAACAGATATTTGTCAGAAATAAATAAATATTTTTATAACCTGTACCCAAAGGGTGAAAGGCTATATTAGTTTTGTGCGAATGTATGTAACATACAGAAGGAGAAGGCAGACCCCACAAAGTATATATATTATTGATCAGGATGACAAGTCGAGTCGATATAGCATTTACGAAAATTCACCTAACTTTTATTCCACCAAACCAAATTACTTATTATACAAGGTGTGTTCCAAAGTAAACAGGACTTTAAAAAATAAACAGAACAAATGGTTTTTCGGTAAAATCAATTTATTTTATTCAAAATAGTCTCCTTCTGCTTCAATACAGCTTTTTGCACGATCCAAAAGCATGTCGAACGAGTGTTTTAGCTCGTTGGCCGGTATGGCCGCCAATATGCCGTTGCAATCCTTTTGAATGGCCTCTACGTCTGCATGACGCTTTCCTTTCATGGGCAAATCCGAAAAGGTAGAAGTCGCACGGTGCCATATCAGGTGAATACGGCGAGTGGTTAATGGTTAAAATGTGATTTTTGGTCAATTAATCGGTCAAAAGCGTCGAACGATGAGACGATTCTAAGCAATTTTTGGTCGTCAGTCAATTTGTGCGGAACAAACCGTACACACCTTTGTAAGCCCAAATGTTCGGTAAAAATGCGATAAATTTCCATCAATTTCAATGATGATTTCGGCTAATTTTTGATGAATTCACGCACAGTTTCGATGGAATTTTCGGTGATCACGAATTTTGATTGGCTCATATGTTGATCGTCATTTATGTCCTCACGACCACTTTGAAAACGTTGAAACCACTCGTGCACTCTGTTACGGGATAGGCAATCATCGCCATAAACTTGTTTCATCAATTGAAACGTTTCGGTAAAAGTTTTACCAATTTTAAAACAAAATTTAATGTTGGTTTTTTGTTCGAAGCTCATTATCGCACCGATAACACAAACATACTGACCCTTAAAACGCAATAACTTCACTTCCGATCGATGAAATCATGTAATTCTCACTAGACAATCGATAAAGGTAGCAGATTCTAACGCACCAGTCGACATATAGATAGCGCCACCAGGGGGCGCTAGATTCAAAAAGTCCTGTTTGTTTTGGAACGCACCTTGTATAATTTAATATACAAGTATTTATACTCTGTACATAAAATGAACAAGAGTATATTAGGTTTGCGGGAGCTGAAAATGTAACAGGCAGAAGGAGGCGTGGCAGACCCCACAAAGTATATATATTCTTGATCAGCATGACGAGACAAGTCGATCTAGCCCAGTCTGTCTGTCTGTCCGTATGAACACCTGGATCTCATAGACTATAAGAGCTAGAGGCACAAAATTTTGCAGAAAGATGCCTTATGTGTGTACGCTGTGCAAGTTTGTTTTATTTTTTGATTTCCAAATTTTAAATTAGATTAAATGAGCAATGTGTACGGATATTTTAACATATATATTCTTTAAAATATTGATATCTTTATTTGTAACAGGACGAGCATCCTAAGAAAACAAAGAGACATACAACGCCTGCAAAAAATCGTAAAACTAATAAATCCAAGTCATTTGGGAAGGGTGAGTTTGCCACTTCCATCCTATACTCTTATAGTTAAAAATTATTTTTTCTCACTAACCCACAGGCATTAGTCGACCGAAGCACTCGAAGAAAGAATTAATAGATGATGAAGAATCCGATGAGGATGAACCCTTAAACAAAAAAGGAAAATTGGCTTTTCCTACGGTGCGTTTTTCTATTAAATTATATGTTTATATTATATGTATTTGATTGTACCTGTATTTGTATGTGGCGTTGGTAATAATGAGTTTATCATCGTCAATTCGTGCTACTAATCGTGTTTGTGTGTGTACAGGGTATGTCACTTTATACTTTGTATCCAAAGGGTAAAAAGGTACGGCAGATCGTACAGTATAGATATATTCGTGATCAGTATGACAAACCGAGTGGATAAAGCCTGGTTGGTCTGTTGGACCGTCCATATGTATGAACACAAGCATATCAGAAACAAAAAAGAGAAAACGCTACAGTCGAGCAAGTCTTACAATAAAATACTCTGTACGCGCTCCCACAGAAAAGGAAAACATTAAAAAAAGTTTTTTAAAATTAATTTTAAAAACATTTATTTAATTAGTTAAATAAAATACAAATTACTCAATACATAAAAAAAATTAATTCAAACAAGTAAAGAAGCTAAAGTCGGGTGTCCCGACTTTGAAATACTCTGTACATATGTTTAGAATAATTATAGAAATTAAAAAAAGTAAGAAAATTAAAAAAAAAATTTTTGATCGATTTTACCTCTTTTGGTATTCGAACTCACGTAAAGGGTGTATAATTGCACATATACAAAGCAATTGCGTCTATGTTAGTGTACAACTATGTATGTATATGCTCGTATATTCGTGTCTGTGTAAACAGGTTAGCAGTCAACCAAACAGCAACATCAACAACAGCCGCGGGCAGCGCTTGAGCAGCAGCAAATATATTTATGGCTATAACTTCTTGTTAAATCGGTCTATCATAGTGAAACTTGGCATACGGCATATAATAACTAACTAAAGGCATTTGCGTTCGAAATTCTAAGAATTACGGGAGTTAGAGAAAATCGCGATTTGCATGGGAGAAGGGGGAGGGAGGGAAATTCCAAAATACATATTTTCTGTGTATTCACATAAGGCATCTGAGACTAAAATTTGGTGGCGATTATACGAATGGAAAATTGGGAAAACCCCCATAGGGAAGAAGTGGGGGGAAAATCAAAAAAATAAAACAAACTTGCACAGTGTACACACATAAGGCATCTTTGTGCAAAGTTTGGTGTCTCTACTTCTTATAGTCTCTGAGATGAACACCTGGGTTCATACGGACAGACGGACAGACAGACAGACAGGGCTAGATCGACTCGTCTCGTCATGCTGATCAAGAATATATGTACTTTGTGGGGTCTGCCACGCCTCCTTCTGCCTGTTACATTTTCAGCTCCCGCAAACCTAATATAGTCTTGTACATTTTATGTAAAGAGTATAAAAATTAACATATACATTAATGAAAACCAAGCCTGTTTTGAAAAAAATATGCTCACATTTATACGGAATATGCTTAGCAAATATGAGTGTTTATTTATTTTATTTATTTAACAGGATGAGCAAATTCGCAATTACGTGAAAGAGATTTTGGATGAGGCTAATCTCGAAGAGATAACTATGAAAACAGTCTGCAAACAAGTTTATGCGAAATACCCAGATTTTGATTTGACAGAAAAGAAAGATTTCATAAAGGCAACCGTAAAAGCGGTAAGTTTTTAGTTATTTTGCTATTATAAGTTAAACTTTATCCCATATTTTTGTACTCCTCTTTTTTTAAGTTGATTGCTGCATAATACTTCAAGCCACGGTATCATCAAAAGTTGTAGCAAACATTAGAAACAACAACGACGGAAAAGATGTTATTTCATAATTATGTCATTATATTAAGCTCCTAGTTTTCCTGTATTTGTATACATTCAATAATATAAGAATATTATGTTTATTTTTTGACTTGTCAACAATAACAAACTGGTTTCTTTGATGTTACCGAAGACTTAACATTTATAAAGTATACATACATATATGTACATATTTTAATTATCAAAATATTTTGTTCGATTTTTGCAACGCATTTAGTTACAATATAGAGTTGGTAATTGGTTTTAAAAGTTATTTTACTCTTTCTATAAAATTAATAGAACATAAGTTGATTTGAAAATTGTGAACAAGAATATTAAATAATTAAAGCCACATTATAAAATTGCATTGCTACTTTTTCATTTGAAGATGAATCAAATAATCATAAACAACACTGGCATCAGTACAAAATGTATAAAAAAGGTAACTTCGAATCGAAGCATTTTAAAAAATTTAGATGTTGGGCTGGGAAGGAATATTCTCTTAGTATATATCGATAAAGATATTTAAAAACCTTATTTTAAAGCACAGTATGTTTTTTTATTTGTACAAGGTTTGAATCAGTTTAAATTTGAATTTATAACCTAATAATGACAGTGAAGAATTAGAGCAAACACAATATTTGATTATTCCATATGGCATGAATGTATGTATTACTGTAAAAGCATAAACAAATAGAAAACTGGAAATACTTTTGAAATATTATAAATAAAAATGTGTAAAAAATATATATTTGTGGTCAAATAAAATGCATCTTTGTTTGAAACTTGAAAACGGCATTATATAGTAAAACATTCTATTGTGATGTAATGCTTTATAACCAGAATCGTATTCGTATTTCTACCATATTTGATAGCATTGAACGAAGAAAAGCTTTGTACAAGCTACTACGGCTTAGAGTGTTAAAATAAAAAATATAACGGAAAGGAGTCTTCTTAATATTTGATAATATTCATGTGAATCACCGTTAGTTATGCCACTTTACTTACATATTTTCTTGGGTTATGATAGGTTAGATCAGTAGTTAAGGGTGGTAGAGTGCTCAACAGGCGTAGTTCGTAGTGTTCCACTAAGGTGTCTCAATGTACTGATTCTGTACCTAAAGGGCAAGAGGAAATACTAGTTTAGTGCGAATGTGTGTAGCACACGAAAAAAGGAGTGGCAGACACCACAAAGTATAATATTCTTGATCCAGTATCACAAGGCGTATGACGGGTAGATATTGTTAAAAAAAAGTTGCGACCAAAGTTTCACATTGATTTCTCTATTTTTTCTATTTTTGGCTGCCGATTCGGGTAAAAAACAAGTAGAGAAGCTAAAGTCGGGTATCCCGTCTTTGAAATACTCTGTACATATGTGTAGAATAATTATGCGTGTATGTGTGTTTGTATGTGTCTCTCTGTGTCTGCCTGAGCAAAGCAGTAACAACAACAACAGCTGGGGGCACTGGTTGGTCATATATACCTATATGTTTATAACTTCCTGTTAAATCGGCCTATCGTAATGCAACTTGGCATACGGACTTAGAATAACTAACTGGAGGTATTTGCCAAGTTTGAGTTCCAAATTCCAAGAAATACGGAAGTTATGGGTTACGGTGGAGAGGGGGGAGGGAGGGAAATTCCAAAATAAACATTTTTTGCGTATTCACAAAATCATCTTGAACTAAAATTTGGTGTTCCTAGGTCTTATAGTCTCCGAGATATAGACGATTATATGAATGGATTATTGGGAAAACCCCCTAGGGGAGAAGTGGGAGGGAAAAAAAAAAAAATAAACTTGCACAGCGTACACACATAAGCCATCTTTGTGCAAAATTTGGTGTCTAGCTCGCATAGTCTCTAAGATCCAGGTGTTCACACGGACGGACAGACAGGGCTAGATCGACTCGTCACGCTGATCAAGAATATATATACTTTGTGGAGTCTGCCACGCCTCCTTCTGCCTGTTATACTTGTACTCTTGTACATTTCATGTACAGAGTATAAAAATTGTTCATTCTGAATTGGTCAGTTATATGGGAGCTGTACGGTCTAGTCGTCGGAACTTGACAATTTTGACACATTGTCAACTGAAGAAGCCTATGACAAAACTTTCAGTACAATATCTCTACTATAAGTATTTTTAACTTTATTTCCATACAAGACCGACCACTGTGCGTTGGTCAGGAAATGACGTGGAGTGAGAATCAGGAGGTCAGTTGAATTATCGGCCTTCATCGTAGCTTAAGGAAAGTATTTAAATTATACACGGAGCTTGATGAAGAAATCGACTGCTTGTTCTCCAGGGATTGGAATTCCTTAAGATACTCCCTTCGGTGAAACGGTGACAGGAAGAGCTGTGCCGAAGTCCGATCGAGGAATTCAATAGTTCGCGTTACCTTTGCAAAATTGCTTCTAATGGTAAGTTTCTCCATTTCGGTAAAAAGCACCAGGATACCTAAATATGGGCAGCTCATCGACGAACATAATGTTGTATTTGGTTGTATTTGGCAAGTTACTGTAATACAAATGGACATAAAGGAGCGCAATTTATACTTAAAGTGGCCATGCTCAGTGCATAGTCGCAAAGATCACCATCCTCGTTGCGCAAAAGGATTCTTTGATACAGTTTGTGCTTGGGATCTACAAGGATTTGCGGATACATTACACATACCTGGAAAAATCGGACCTGAGTGGAGGACATCATTTCAACCCTTGACGTTGACGTTCCCTCACTTTTGTAGTGGTACTGTCAGGCTTAAACACTACATGATGAGGGAGATAAAAATTACTGGAAGCGCTGTCAAGGGTGCCTTGCCGCATGCCTTCTTGAACCAGTACAATGGTTCGGGAATGCCCCAGGTCCATGTGATCAGGATGCTTGAAAGGTAAGGTGATAACATACCACTCTCATCCCTCCCTGTAGTTTCGAAAAAATTGTATTCGCATACGGCATCGGATTCTTTCTTCACTCTAACTGGAAGATTCTCTGTCACCCAAAATGTAGTAGGATAATTTGGTAACGAGCCGTCTTGACTCACAGGAACGTGAGCAGAAAAAGAGGGTTCTAGATTACTGGACCAATCAGGATCCTGCCGAAAATCGATTCCTGCCCAATGAAAGCCCATATATATTCTTTTGGAAGGCGCCTAAAAAATGGAAGCAAGGATATCAGCCCCAAAAGCAGTTAATCTGCGAGTTTCTGTGGAACAGGGGGCCATCCAGCTGAACATTTGGCAAGGGGGGGGGGGGGGGGGGGGAATTTCCGGCCAGTTGCGGAATAACAAAGACTGAGGTCTCGACATGGCAAAGCTTATGCGCTTGTGAAGCAACCACTAGGCTAAGACCCGATCGAAAAAAATTACATTTCTGTAATATGTTATATTCAAATAAAAAGTGGATCCGCTTTGTCAAATATTTCATTCCGCTATACGCCATTTTCTATCCCTACCGTTTGTATCGAGAAACTACCCTCATTTAAGAAGCCATCTATTTTCAAAAAAAAAAAAAAACGATCCAAAGCGATAGAAAAACACATATTCTCATGTAAGTTAATTAGTCACTCCGAACGTTATGATTAAAACCGTCGCTGGTCGAAGGACGCCGCATTAAAACACGGAGTGAGTTTTATTTGGGAGTTTATTACTGCGCAGTGATGTGGCAGTCAAAATCGACTATTAAGAACTAAATTACAAAATATAAATCTTACAAGCTAGAGCCCAATGCGGCTGCCTACGCCGCCGATGTGCTGCGCTTGCGCCTCGTGCAGCGTGTCACATTACCGCGGCGGATGTCGTTGACCAAGCTGCTGCCCATGGGAATGCTGGGTCAGCTACTTGGGTGCAAATGCCTGGTGGTGAATTTGCTCAAGCATTTGCTGGTTGGGGGGCTGAGCGTTGTGGGTTAACTTGTACACTTTGCCCCCTATCTACTATGTCACTTAGCTTTTAATTGCAAGTTTAAAGAGTGCACAAATTGAATAGCTGCCTTCCGCATAAAGAAATCAAATTTCCAAATCCAAATAAAATGATAAAAAATATGGTGTTTTCCTTTCGAATATCAGTGCTTTTCAGCGAAATATTTAAATCAAAATATTATTGCATGAATATACAAATATGTTTTGTAAGCTTTAATAGCTAGGGATTGTTTTCTCACACTTTTTGCTTCAATTATCTTGCTCTTCCGCTTTCAGTGTGTCCATACACCAACGCCATACCAAATACCTTCTTATTTCACATTCTATTATTACGTTACAATGTCATCGATATATATCGGCGTTAGAACTTTACAAACCCAATATATTACCCATTCCCTGTGCAGCAAACATACATATGTACATACATTGTTAGTTGTCAGCAGCGTTTGCATTACTGGCGACAACCAAATGGCATCAAGCAGCAGCGAGGCCAATTTATTGCGCATTGTGGTATGTTTTCTAGGAGCTGCCGGAGTATTTACCTAAAAGATTGGAAAGTTTTTTATTTTTTTCATCGAAATAAAAAAACAGTGATCAATTTCGTATAAAATGTTTATTTTTTAATATGTTATTTTAATGTTATGTATTAATCTATATATACAAATGGAAGTATGTATGTATATATGTCCTATATAGACTCCGAAACCGCTCATCCAATTTTGATCAAATTTTGTGGAATTATCCTGTGAAGTTTCCTGGCGATTATTCAAAGCATTCAAGGATAGTTTTCTGGCATATTTATGATCATTTGTATTTGTTTGATAGTCACTTTTTACTCTGTCCGTCAGTGTTTTGCAGCATCTTTTTGTAAAAAAAAACCACAGAATCTAAAAATGAGCCAAAAAAGAGCAGCTGGATACGCTAGCTTTTAATTTAACATATTGTTGAAAAAATCTTCTTTTTGCCTTATGTTTATTATGTTTATACCTTTTTTTTTATTTATTCTGGTTCTTCGAGTATTGGACTTCCTCGGATATTTATCCATTTAGTAGGCACTGATATCGTTTGAAAAATTGAACATTAGTCAACATTTTATGAACCGTTGAATTAAGCTTCTACTAACGATGGTAGTATTTTCAATAAATATGTTTGCAGTCTTCGATGCATTTTCTCCATATTTATGTTAGGGTAGGTTAGAATGGCTGGGGTCCTGGTATACACCCCCCATTTAGGCCAGATAGACCCATTGTGATACCATATGTTCTCACACCCAAACTCTTCAGCCACCCGATGCTATCAATAAATTTGCGAGTTTTTATGATCTCAATCTCTGATAGGTCAGAGAGATTTAGTATCGCCCTAGGGCTGAAAATCTAAGCCTGGTAAGCGCAGGGCAGTGAAAGAGAAGGCGTGCGACGTTGTCTTCCTCCTTCTCCTCTCTATAGCGTCAACAGAAGTCATTAAAAGGTGTGCTCAGCCTAGCAGCGTGCCTGCCAATTGGACAATGCGTCCCAACAAACATGGAGACTGAAGAATTATATAATTCAACAAGCTTATACGTTCTTTTGTCATCATGGCGTTGCCAGGTTAGCCATGTCCGAGCGCATAATTGTGCTCTTCTAGCGTTGATGGTTCTTCCCTCGATGTTCTCATTCAGATATCTGCGGTAGTCTGTTATGACCTTGGAGTTTATTTATTTATTTATTTAGAAAAATCCGCAAATAGTGCTGTCGATACATATATGAAAACTATATAATATTATAAAATAAAATAAAGATATTTAATAACACAACGTTATAATTTCAACTTAAAATATAAGAAAGTCTAGCCATATGTGGTCAGAGATATTATAGACCTAAAAATAAAATAGTAATTACAGAAGGAAAAGTAATACTACTTAACAGCTAATTAATAATAAAGAGATAGAGTAAAAGGGAAATCTCCAACCCGGTGGGGGAAAATTTGAAAGCCAGTCCGGCAAGCTGTGCCCCGACTCACAGCAGTAAGTGGTCAGAGACTTCCTCGGAGATACCTATAAAGGATAAATTTTATAGAAGAGAGAGAGAGAGAGTTCTGTCGAAAGCAAATGAGAAAGATCATTGTAATTAGAGCAAATTACCCGAAAACGATTGTACACAGCGTAATCAGTTGTGCATCTAGACAAGATGAATGGCAAATAATTCCTTGTTGGTCTACAAGGAACTGAAAGAGGGGACCTAAAAGAGCTGAGGAGTCGACCTCACCGACAACTAGCTTATGGAGAAAAACTACTCCAAAAACAGTCCTGCGACTTGTTAATGAAGAAAGATTTAAAGGCAACAATCTGCTTGAATACGAGGCAAGCGAAGATTATGATCCCAGCCAAGACCACGTAAAGTAAAAAACAAGAATTGCTTCTGAACAGATTCTATACGCTCCTGATACTTTCTATACTGTGTGTGTCTGTCTGTCCGTCTGTCCGTATGAACTCCTGGATCTCAGAGACTATAAGAGCTAGAGACACCAAATTTTGCAAAAAGATGCCTTATGTGTGTACGCTGTGCAAGTTTGTTTTATTTTTTTCCCTCCCACTTCTCCCCTAGGAGGGTTTCCCAATTTTCAATTTGTATAATCGCCTCATCTCGGAGACTATAAGACCTAGGGACACCAAATTTTAGTCCAAGATGCCTTATGTGAATAGGCAGAAAATTTGTATTTTGGAATTTTCCTCCCTCCCCCCTCTCCTCCACAAATCGTAACTCCCGTTTCAAGTGTCAAGAGTCATCATGATAGGCCGATTTGACAAGAAGTTATAGCCATATATGTACATCAGACCAAGTAGTGACGGCAGCTGTTGTTGTTTTTACTGCTTTGCTAAGGCACACGAGACATACACAGACACACACAAACACACACATAAACGCATAATTATTCTACACATACAAGGAATGTTCCAAAGTAAACAGGACTTTTTGTATCTAGCGCCCCCTGGTGGCGCTATATATATGTCGACTGGTGCGTTAGAATCTGCTATCTTTATCGATTGTCCAGTGAGAATTTCATGATTTCATCGATTGAAAGTGAAGGTATTGCGTTTTAAGTGTCAGTATGTTTGTGTTATCGGTGCGAAAATGAGCTTCGAACAAAGAGCCAACATTAAATTTTGTTTTAAAATTGGTAAAACTTTTACCGAAACGTTTCAATTGATGGAACAAGTTTATGGCGATGATTGCCTATTCCGTAACAGAGTGCACGAGTGGTTTCAACGTTTTCAAAGTGGTCGTGAGGACATAAATGACGATCAAAATTCGTGATCACCGAAAATTCTATCGAAAGTGTGCGTGAATTCATCAAAAATCAGCCGAAATCATCATTGAAATTGATGGAAATGGAATTGATCATCTCGAAAACATCGATTTATCGCATTGTGACCGAACATTTGGGCTTACGAAAGGTGTGTGCACGGTTTGCTCCGCACAAATTGACTGACGACCAAAAATTGCTCAGAATCATCTCATCGATCGACGCTTGTGACCGATTATTTGACCAAAAATCACATTTTAACCATTAACCACTCGCCGCATTCACCTGATATGGCACTGTGCGACTTCTACCATTTCGGAAAAATGCATTTGCCCAAGAAAGGAACGCGTTATGCACACGTAGAGGCCATTCAAAAGGCTTGCACCGGCATACTGGCGGCCATACCGGCCAGCGAGCTAAAACACTCGTTCGACATGCTTTTGGATCATGCAAAAAGCTGTATTGAAGCAGAAGGAGACTATTTTGAATAAAATAAATTGATTTTGCCGAAAAAAAACCATTTGTGCAGTTTTTTTAAAAACTCCTGTTTACTTTGGAACACACCTGGTATGTACAGAGTATTTCAAAGTCGGGATACCCGACTTTAGCTTCTCTACTTCTTATATAAAGGATTTATAAAAGATTCTCTCCATATACATAGTTGGAAAGATTGAAGAATCAAGCGACAGATTAAAGAGTTTAAGCAATGGGGGATCTATAACATTCCTTGAGTACACAACTAGGAATATTGTCTACAACAAGAGAGTAAGAGGATTTTAAAGACTTGATAGCGGACAGTAGACACCTATCAGTAATAATGGTAGCGTAAATAGAGTGGGAAGATGAAATGCAATAATGATGAGGTATTACTAAAAGAAATAGGAGAATTGGTTGATTGAAAGAAGGTGGCAAACAAGTCAGCACCTTCAGAATCATTGCTGGCATTTATGTCACCAAGGAAAAATGTTGAAGGAAGAGAAGAAGCTTTACGTTTTGAGTTAACGAAATTATAGAACTGTTTAGGGCCCTTAGCGAATTGTAACTTCCATCGGGCAAGGTAATTTTTATAACATTGAAAATTAAGAATAAGAAAATTTGATTTTGGTATGGAATATTTAGAAAAATGAAAAGTTGAGCCCGACTGCTTATAATTTTTGAAGCATCTCGATTTAATATTTTTATAGCCTGGACCCGAAAGGTAAAAGGGTATAAGTCGATTCGATATAGCCATGTCAGTCCGTACGTCTGTTCGAATGCAATGATCTCAGCAAGTACAAGAGTAAGAATAACCAAACTCGGTATCCAGATTCTCCTAAGTCCGAGAAAGGACGAGCTTGTATTTTTTTTTTTTTTTTGGTACACCCCCCACTCCACCGCAATTCCATAACTTCCGTAATTTTTGGAATTTTGTACTCAGAGATGCAAATACCTCTACTTAGTAATAATGTGTCTGTATGCCAAGTTTCATCATGATTGGCAAATTTTGAAGAAAGTTATAGCCATAAACCGAAACCGTTGTTGTTTCTGCTTTGGTTCAACTTTGTGCTACATACATACACGCATATAAACACGCATAGACACGATGATGTAAATGTAAGCTGTTGAAACTGAACATAAACATGTCTTCTATGTATGTATTAAATAAATTGTATTTAATTTAATAAATTAATTTGTTTTAAATAAATTTTTTTAATTTTTATTTTTTGTGGAGAATACAGGCTATTTTACTGTCGGGCTTGCTCGACTGTAGCGTTCTGTATTGTTTAAAGTTTGAAAGTATTGGTGAAAACCAGTGATGAAGCCGACGTTATGACACTATTGGGGATACAGACATCAAAAAGAGAATTAATAGTGTCATAGAAAAACTTGACGGATATATTAATATCAACCGCATTATACAAAAAGGACCAAATAAAGGTGTGATTTGAAAATGATAGGGAGATTTCTAAAGTAGGGTGGTAAGTATCTTCAGGCACTGACAGGGGTGAACACATAGAGACAACTGCGCTACTAGGGTTAATGACATAGACGAGATTAAGCATTTTGCTTAGGAGTAAAGCGCTTTGAGTGCCGTTTGAATGTCAGAAAAGCAAAATAGCGGCCTGCTTCCCAGTTGGGGATAAGTGTCGCGAGACCTCCGTTAAGGCAGCAACTTCTGCCTGATACACACTGCAGTGGTCAGGACGGCGGAGATATAGCCCCAATCCCAGGTCCAGAGAGTAAATACCTTGCAGGAGTACAGTGAACTTGTGGATTTCTTGACTCATTCCACTATATTGTCCTGCCAGCACAGTTTTTTATCCAGAATGACGCCGAAATATTTCGCCTTACAACAGAATTTGAGACTTACTCCATCTAGCTTAGGCACGCTACGGAATTTGGTACTTCCTTGTAAAGAGCACTAGTTCCGTTTTTAAAGGATCCACTCCTAGTCCGCAGGGGGTCGCCCATCTCGAAAGCGACGATAGTGCTGCTTTCAGAAGGTTACACAGCGCTTGTGGAAACTTTCCACATCAAATAATGGCCAGATTGGGGTCACATGCCGGGTCAATGAATTGTCTGAGATAGGTTTCTGCCAGTCTCTCAAGGGTACAGTAGAAACGAGGATAGGCTTTTGGCTCTGAAGTCGTTGAGTTTAACATGCGAAGACTTCCCAGCTTTGGGAAGAAATACTACTTCCTTCTACTACTACTACTAGAGAGGTGATCTCTCCAATAGGTCGGAATATGGTTAACCCTTAAGCTCCTAATCATCACTTGAAGCCATGGCATAATGCACTCCAGAGAGTGTTGAAGCTGGCTCAGAACGATGCCGTCCGGACAAGGAGATTTGAAGGGCTTGCATGACTTCACTGCCCAGGTTATTCGTCCATCGTTAATTATATTTTTAAACGGATTTCGAGGTACCCCAACTTGGTAGTGGAGTGGTCAGAATTTCTGCCTGCAGTGCAGCCCGGGAAGTGGGTGTTGAACATGAAGTCCAGAGGTTCCTTACAGGATTCCAACCCATCATCTCCCTGCAGATAGATGGCGGTTAGGATGATTTGGCATGCACTTTTCTCTTCTTGTGGTCGATTTGCAGTTCGCTAGATTGCTCTGATATAATTTCCAACTAAGTTTCGTGTTGATACTCTCCGCTTTGTTAAAGCGTTTCCTACAGTCGGCTCGTAACGTATTCAGCTCAGTCGTCCCCCAGGGACGTTTGTGGTTGGCTTAATAAATAGTTTTAGGACACGTTTTGTTAAGCGCATTGGAGCATGTTTTAGTGAAGGAGTCCACCAAGCAATCCAGCTTATCTTCATTGCTATATTCTGTTCTTAGTAGGGAAGTCTTATATAGTACCCTCAGTTTGTGTTTCTGAGATTGATTTTTGTAATAGGGAGACGATGGATCTTCAGTTTAAACTGTATGAATTTGTGGTCCACCTCCACTGCAATCGTTGCTATCTCAGCCCGAGCTGGACCGAGATATGCCATGCGTCTTGGTCCTATTCGGGACAGTATTTTGCTCCTCCTCCATGGAGTGATGTCGTTTGGTGGTGTTGGCATCCCTCTCAAAACAGCACCCGCTTCGCCCAATTGATGTTCTCTTGGATCTAGCAAGGACCTTAGCAGAAGCATGCTCTGCAGTCATCAACGCAGTAGCGTGACGTCGTGGATTCGGTCTGGTAAAATTAGCCACTACCGACTTTCTCTTGCCCACCTTTCCCTTTTCTGGGGCTTCGTTGTGCCAATGCTCCTCTCAACCGGTAATTCCTTCCGACTTATTAGGATGGTCGCACTCCTCATAATCTTTTTTTGTTTTATGTCAGGTGTTGAACTGTCTATAATGATTCCCACGAGTGGCGGAGAAGGGTTGGACCACTCAGGCAGAGATCCGACTACCCTGTCTAGGCTAATTAATCGCCAGGTACCCCTGTATCTACAATTTGATTTGAGAAAAAACAGAACATTTCTTGGTGTATTTATTTATTTATTCATTTGTTTCACCAACAAGCAAAGCAGTCGATGTAAAACAAGGAAGGAATGCTAAAGTCGAGCAGGCCTGTACCACCCCACAATAAAAAAAAACAAATTTATAAAAAAAATTATGAATTAATTAAAACTATATATATAAAACAGTTTGTCCTGACTGACTGACTGATTGGTGATCAACGCACAGCCCAAACGGTACAGGCTAGGAAGCTGAAATTGGGACTCAAGTATCCTTTCATAGTCTAGGTGCCCACTAAGTAGGGATTTTTGAAAACTCGAGCTCCAAAGGGGGGAAAACAGGCTACAACGTTTGTATGAAAAATCTACAGTTTTAATCTGATTAACTTCAAATTTAGTATACTCTTAGAACAATTCCAAGAAAAACTGTATGCTTGGTTTTTTGATATTTTTTTTGGGGCCTAAAATATGGGGCAAATGTTGGGGCACAAAAGCAAACCGCGTCAACAGCCCAAAGCCCACACGGTAAAAGCTAGGATGCTGAAATTTGGGCTCAAGTATTCTATCATGGTGTAGATGCGCACTAAGAAGGGATTTTGGAAAATTCAAGCTCCAAAGGGGGGAAAACGAGCTTCCTGAAATCAATAAAAGAATGCAAAGAAAACTGCATACTCGGTTTTTTAAATTTTTTGTTGGAGCTTGAATTATTGGGGTTTTCTTAGGGCACAAAAGGAAACCGCGTCAACAGCCCACAGCCCAAACGGTAAAAGCTAGGATGCTGAAATTTGGGCTCAAGTATCCTATTATGGTGTAGATGCGCACTAAGAAGGGTTTTTGGAAAATTCGAGCTCCAAAGGGGGGAAAATTAGCTCCAAAGTTTGTTTGAAAAATCCGCATTTTTCAACCAATCGACTTAAAACTTAGTTTCTAAAATCAATTAAAGGATACAAACAAAACTGCATACTTAGATTTTCGAAATTTGTGTTGGAGCTTGAATTATTGGGGTTTTCTTGGGGCACAAAAGGAAACCGCGTCAACAGCCCACAGCCCAAACGGTAAAAGCTAGGATGCTGAAATTTGGGCTCAAGTATCCTATTATGGTGTAGATGCGCACTAAGAAGGGTTTTTGGAAAATTCGAGCTCCAAAGGGGGGAAAATTAGCTCCAAAGTTTGTTTGAAAAATCCGCATTTTTCAACCAATCGACTTAAAACTTAGTTTCTAAAATCAATTAAAGGATACAAACAAAACTGCATACTTAGATTTTCGAAATTTGTGTTGGAGCTTGAATTATTGGGGTTTTCTTGGGGCACAAAAGGAAACCGCGTCAACAGCCCACAGCCCAAACGGTAAAAGCTAGGATGCTGAAATTTGGGCTCAAGTATCCTATTATGGTGTAGATGCGCACTAAGAAGGGATTTTGGAAAATTCAAGCTCCAAAGGGGGGAAAACGAGCTTCCTGAAATCAATAAAAGAATGCAAAGAAAACTGCATACTCGGTTTTTTAAATTTTTTGTTGGAGCTTGAATTATTGGGGTTTTCTTAGGGCACAAAAGGAAACCGCGTCAACAGCCCACAGCCCAAACGGTAAGAGCTAGAAAGCTGAAATTTGGGGTCAAGTATCCTATCATAGTGTAAAGGGATTTTGGAAAATTCAAGCACCAAAGGGGGGAAAACGAGCTCCAAAGTTTGTTTGAAAAATCCGCATTTTTCAACCGATCGACTTAAAACTTAGTTTCTAAAATCAATTAAAGAATATAAACAAAACTGCATACTTAGAAATTTGTCTTGGAGCTTGAATTATTGGAGTTTTAATATTTATTCACTATTTCAAATGAAAAGTTTGGTAATGTAATCTACGTAACTAAATCTACAACTTTGCATTCAAGGATTTTCAAAATATGCATTTTACAAAAGCAGGCAGAACAAACAATACAAAATATCAAACAGTTGGGGACAACTAAGTATACACACACACACACACATGCAAGCAGCTGTTCGTGTAGTTGCGTGCAATTGATTGAAATAGCCAAAGCAACATGTGAGACACTAATGTGTGAATGTCCATACATACATACATATGTATCTACATATGTATGTATGTACATTCGTTTTGCACTGACAGAGCAAGAAATGTTAATTACTTGAAAAATAATATAACATTTTTAAAAGTAATTTTTTCTTCGTTTAGTGCATTTGGCATTAGGGTTTTCATTAATAACTTTATGCAGCAACAACAAATATCAAATAGTTGGGGAGATCACATACACACACTCACACACTCAACAAGCAACAGTTCGTGTCTATGTGTGCGGTTCTCTACGTACGGTTGAAAAAGTAAAGAGAAACATACATATGTATGTATGTATGCCTGTGTATGAATATAGCATGTATGTACATTCGTATTAATGTATACATTGGGCAATCGAACACAGTTGTTTGATTGTAAAAAAATAATGCTCTAAAAACAACAACAACTGCAAGTCATTGGCTCGCTCTTCTTCTTTCGTTTTGACCATTTAATGTTAATTGCAAAGACAAAACGCCAAAAGTTTACAGTTACCGTCGCTAGGCAACGACTGCGTAAGCGCAGATGTATGTATGTATATGATTTGTTCTTATTGATCTCAATAAATAATTAGATTTTATTATTTAAATATTCTGCTTATTGCATTCAAACTTCGATATTTTGATGGTATCGGTAGCTTCAACTATCGAAAGTTTTACTCTAGCAAATTGAGATGGGAATTGTCAGTGCTTTTTGATCGTGCCGTGTTTCATATTCCGAGTTTGTGCGTGACCGTATTGACTCAATATGGCACGAAAAGACTCAAATGTGAATTTAAAATTAGGATATACCCTTATAATTATTCCCCTTATAATTATTCCCCTTTTTTGAACATAGTCTATCTTAAAACGTTGCGTTATCTCTATATATAAAACAGTTTGTCCTGACTAATTGGTGATCAACGCACGGCCCAAACGGTAAAAGATGAAATTTGGACTCAAGTATCCTTTCATAGTATCCACCATAGTGTAGGAGCACACTAAGAAAGGCTTTTGGAAAATTCTAGCTCCATAGGGGGGAAAACGAGCTTTAAAAAATATTAGTTATAGTGGTCATGTTTGTTTAACGAAATAGTTTGGCAAGAACAAAAATGTAACGGACTACTGAACAATTTTTTGTCAAGAACAGAAAATGTTCATTTAAATTCCTTAAATGCCTTCCTACTGGTAACTTATAAGGTGAAAACATATGGGTAGGTTATGCACACACAAAATAAATACATACAATTTGAAACATTATATTGAGTCGGGTTAAGACGGGCAATACCTGCTAGTAATGCCTATAAAAGCACACGCACATACATATGTAAGTATGACATTGTCATGACCTACCTCAACTTGTATTTATGCACAAGCAATTTTGTTGAACGACTATTTCCTATTTTTGTTTGATTGACTTGCATATTAATTTAAAAATATTTGGTAAAAAGTCAGTTGGCATTTAAATCAAATTAATTTTAAAATATTTGTTTAAAAATATTTTATTTAATTTAATATGTACATTTAAGGGTTTCAAAATCTAGTAAAATTTGTAAAACTGGTGTATTGAATAAATAAAAATACATATATGTTTATATGTATGTTTGCACATCTTTTGATAATTCAATATATGTATTTTCTTTTTCTGACACCCTGTACCCAAAGGGTAAAAGGGTATATTAGTTTTGTGAGAGTGTGCATGTAACACACAGAAAGAGGCGTGGCAGACCCCACAAAGTATATATACAAGTATTATTGATCAGGGTGACAAGCCGAGTCGATATAGCCATGTCCTTCTGTCCGTCCGTCCGTCTGTATGAACGCAAGGATCTCAGCAAGGTCAAGAGCAAAAATAACCAAACTTGGTATCCAGATTCTCCTACGTTCGAGAAAGGACGAATTTGTGTTTTTTTTTCTGATACCCCCCCACTCCCCCGCAATTCATGTTTTTCATAACTCCTGTAATTCTTGGAATTTGGAACTCAAATTTTGCATATATATACAGTTAGTGATTATGTGTCCGTATGTTAAGTTTCATCATGATCGGTCAATTGAATTGACCCATGCGCTGTCTGCAGCTCTGCCCGCAGCTGTTGTTGCTGCTGCTGCTGCTTGGCTTCAACTTTGTGCTGCATACATACACGCATATAAACACGCAGAGACACGATTCTGATGTAAATGTATGCTGTTGAAACAGTACATGAACATGTCTGCACTTTTGTATAAATATATTGAATATTTTGTATTTAATTAAATTAAATAATTTAATTAATTAATTTTAATTAATGTATTTAAGGTTGAGGTTGCTCGACTTTAGCATTCCTTTCTTGTTGAAATTAAGTCATTTCTAGTCGACTCAAAGGTCCGTGGTGTTCCCTTAATACCGATCTAATATGTTTGCTCATATACAATACTAGCAGGTCTTGCCCGTCTTTGCTGGGCTAAGTAAAATGTGCTTATAATTATACAAGTAAGTTTATTTACTATATGATATTCTTCTTTCGACGCTCTCTAAAGTTTTTTAAAGAGTTCATTTTCCAAATAGCAAATATAGTACAATAAGTACTATCTATCGTTATACGTACATACATACATATGTACATATCTTCGTTACGCACCGGACGGGCTGCCAGTCCTGACTGAACTGTGTGCTTCCTCAGCACGTTGTCCCCGAAAAGTCCGACGCGGGACATTTAATTTTGATTTATAAATCGGGACGTCCCGCCAAAATTGGAGCGTTCGGCAACGCAGATATGTACATACATTTAAATTTTTCATGCAGGCGTTATCCGCCTATATACATATATACAGACATATAGAATTATGTATTACATTTTTTAATTCAACATTAATTTGTGTCTTCAATTCCAAATATGATTGTTGTGAATGTAAAAGGTGTGTTTCTGCTTTTGTAAATCGCATGAATACACTCACAAAATAGGCTTAACGGTAAATGACTCTTAGATTTGTTCAGGATACATTTGTAGCGTTGTTAGCTAACACTAAAACGGTAAGTCGCTGTAAATATGTGATCAGCTGAGATGCTAGAGATGGGCATGTGTCGGATGCTCTATGTGCTAGAGCATCAAAATCTCGATCCGTCGATACAATCAATAATTCCATCGAAGTATGAATGCAAATTACTGAAAATTTAAATAATAACATCTTATAATTTATTGAGATTAATTAGAACAAATCATATACAAACATACATAAGTACCTCTGCCCGCAACGCGAAGCAGAATATGTGTAGGGCCGCTTTCGGTTTCTGCTTTACTATCGCTTACGCAGTCGTTGCCTAGCGACGATAACTGTAAACTTTTGGAATTTTGCCTTTGAAATTAACAGGCGTAAATGATCAAAACGAAAGAAGAAGCGCGAGCCAATGACTTGAAGTTGTTGTTGTTTTTCGATTTAAAAATTTGATTTAAAACCATAGAACATTATTTATTACAATCAAACAACAGTGCTCGATGGTCCAATGTATACATACATACATACACACATACATACATACATATGTATGTACATGTGCATGCATGTTTCTATTTACTTTTTCAACCTATTTCATAAAGTTATGAAAACCCTAATGCCAAATGTACTAAACAAAGAAAAAATTACTTTTAAAAATGTTAAATAAGTTTTAATTAATTAACATTTCTTGCTCTGTCAGTGCAAGACGAATGAACATACATACATACATAGATGTGTACATATGTATGTTTGTACATTCACAATTTAGTGTCCCACGTTTTGCTTTGGTTTTTTCAATCGTTAGCACGCAACTACACGAACAGCTGCTTGTATGTGTGTGTGTGTGTGTATATATATACTGTGTGACATTTTGTATTGTTTGTTCTGCCTGCATTTGTAAAATGCATATTTTGAAAATCCTTCCGATCGGAAAACATGTATAACACAAACTTTTCATTTGAAAAGGTGAATAAATATTAAAACCCCAATAATTCAAGCTCCACCACAAGCAGTTTTGTTTGTATTCTTTTATAGATTATAAAAATCATAATGCAGAATTTTCAAACAAACTTTGGAGCTTGTTTTCCCCCCTTTGGAGCTTGAATTTTCCAAAATCCCTTCTTAGTGGGTACCTTCACTATGATAGGATCCTTGAGCCCAAATTTCAGCTCCATAGCTCTTGCAGTTTGGGCTGTTGGCTGTTGACGCGGCTTCCTATTGTGCCCCATTTTTTTTTTAGGAAAACTCCAATGTTTTAGTGGGCACCTACACTAGGATACTTGAGTCCAAATATCAGCTTCCTAGCTTTTACCGTTTGGGCTGTACGTTGATCACCAATCAGTCAGTCAGGACAAACTGTTTTATATATATGTATATAGAGATTAGATCGGTAACAAATTTGAGCGGCGAATAAAAAAAAAAACAATATTTATTGAATTATCACAAAATTTTGAAACCCCTAAATGTACATATTTTCATATAAAATATCGCCCAATTTGTCAACTGACATTTTTACCAAGAACATATATTTAATTAAATAAAATATTTTTAAACTAAGATTTTTAAATTAGTATACTAGTTTTATGCGATTGTATGTACATGGAACACACAAAAGGAGGCGTGGCAGACCCCACAAAGTATATATATTCTTGATCAGGATGACAAGCCGAGTCGATATAGCTATGCCCGTCTGTCTGTCTGTCTGTATGAACGCAAGGATCTCGGAAAGTATAAGAGCTAGAATAACCAAACTTGGTATCCAGATCCTCCTGAGCCCGAGAAAGGACGAGTTTGTTCATTTTACCCGATGCACCCCTCCACTCCCCCCCCTATTCACGATTTTCTATAACTCCCGTTCTTGGAATTTTGAACTAAAATTTAGTAGTTGCATCAAGTTAGTGATTATATATCCGTATACCAAGTTTCATTATGATAGGTTGATTATAAAGAAAGTTATAGCCATATAACCAAGCCCAACTTCTGTCCGCAGATGTATTTGTTGCTGCTTTGACATAATTATTTAATGCACACATACATATGGAGCATTTTATATTTAATTTAATTAATTAATGAAATTAATTAAATTTTTTTAATACTTTTTTTGTGGGGTGGTACAAGGTATTTAAGAGTTGAGCCTGCTCGACTTTAGCATTCCTTTCTTTTTTGATTTAAATGCCAACTGACATTTTTACCAAATATTTTTTAATTAATATGCAAGTCAATCAAACAAAAATAGGAAATAGTCGATCAACGAAATTGCTTGTGCATAAATACAAGTTGAGGTAGGTCATGACAATGTCAAGGCTACTGTCTGCATATGAACACTATATTTGCATACATACTTACATATGTATGTAATATGTGTGCTTTTATAGGCATTATTAGAAACCCATACACTATTGACAAAGTTCACTTGCATACGCCTCCCAAAAAACAATGCGACAGAAGATGGCAACAGTGTATGAAATTCTCATGCCCATGTAGCAGGCAAAATCTGAAATGAAATTGAAACTGCTGCTCGCAAAACAGCAAAAGAACAAACTGCACAATCGCAGACCAACCGTCTCTGTTGACTGCCTCTCTGCAAATGAAATAAAATTCGCTCACAGAGAGCACGAATGCGACAGCTCCCAGCTCAGCCGAAGTGCGACAGCTCCCATTCGGTAAATACCCGAACAGCTATGGGAGCTGTCGCTCACAATTTTGATGGGACGTTTTCGTTGTATGAAATGAAGCATCTATATATTGTATGCTTAGTGGTAGGGACTTGATAAAAGGAAAGAAAGAGGTCACACAGCACGAGGTCATAAGGGAAAGAGAGAAGAGAAACTCGATCTCTTCTCCGGCGAACACCAAAGCAGACAGACGTGTGTGTTTCGACGAGTACCAGCATCGAGGCATAAGACTTAACATAAGTTAACTTAGGCAAAAGGCATCGTGAATAATATTTTCTGTTCCACTAAGCTGCAATATTAACGCTAATATGTTATAGGCCACGAGATCGGCGAATCAGACTGAGGACGTTGTAAAGTTGCAGGGCCATTTACCGCAGATGTAAAGCGGCGGAAAACTGGTTGATACACCCTACAGTAGGAATCGAGCCCTTTGGTCGCAAGGTCCCGCAAGTTACAAATTTCTTGTAAGGAACCCTGGACAGCTGAGCCATTAGCCTCGCTGGAAACAAGAGAGAACGCTACAGTCGAGCAAGCCTGACAGTAAGTACTCTCCACAAAAAGACAAAAAAAAAAAAAAACAAACTTGACCTGCCTAGGGCTCAGGGGAACGTGGTTACCAAGTTTGGTCATTATAGCTCTTGTACCTTCTGAGATCCTTGCGCTCATATAGACAGACGGACGGTCGGACGGACGGACAGACGGACATGGCTATATCGACTCGGCTTGTCACCCTGATCAAGCATATATATACTTTGTGGGGTCTGCCACGCCTCCTTCTGTGTATTACATATATTCGCACGAAACTAGTATAGCCTTTTACCCTTTGGGTACAAAAAGAGGGAAAATGGAATAAAGCCCATATTCGATGCCACTGTAGAGTAGACAATTAGGTTAGAAGCTGCATCATAGAAAATTTGCACATGCCAAATTAACAAAGCAACGACTTAACGCATATACATATACAAACATACACAGCTCGCATCATCGTTTGCTCCATCGCTGCTCTCAACGGTACGCAACCTAACGGTTCGCGATATTCGCTGAGCAGCCGACACCGACTGCGCTATCTTGGGTATGTTACAGTAGCCAATAGAAATCCTGGGGTGGGAACCGGGTGGATATATGGCCGGTCACGAAAAGAACTTGAAGAATTGTCGGTCGTGTTCGGGTTCGAGAACAGAACCTATAACAGAACATCGCCACATTCACTGTGGGGGGAGCACTGCAGCGCGAAACTTCGGCTCTGTTGGCGGAACTCGAAAGACATTATACGTCGAAGTCCGGATCGGCCCCAATTATATACAATTATATACAAACGTAATACAACCTTAATAATTGAACGGTTCGCATAACATTCGTTGTTACGCCCACCGCTCGTCCCCGTTATCCTGGACATCGATTTCCTACCGACCATTGGCACTAGCATACAATGCGGAACCGTTTGCCTCAAACTTGGGTTAGGTGAACCAGAAGATCCGAAACACAACTAGACTCCCGATTCATCCCGTAACCGGAGAAGAAGCACAATCAAGGCAACATTTCCACGCCATGACCACGCCAGCTTGCAGGCTATGGAGAAGTGTTGTCAGCAACACAAAGATTACAAAAAAATGATCAAGAAACCACAGATTCCTTCAACGAGTATTACTACGCAAGCCAGCTCATATGATGTCATCGACGTGGCTGAAGAACATGAGGAATCAGATTACGACTCGGTATTGCAACGAGAACCAGCAGAACCATGGCCACTGGACGTAAAGCTCAGTTCCTAGATGAGGAACTACTAAGATTCGACGCGCACAGTGGAGTAACGCATATGGCAAAGCATTAGATCGCGATGAGAGATAATCGTCCAATTAAGCAGCGATACTTCCCAAGGAATCCGGCCATGCAACGTATAATCAACGAACAAATGGATGAACTTTTAGAACACGGCTTAATAGAGCCTTCTCGTAGTCCACACAACGCCCCCATTGTGCTCCTTCGTAAAAAGCATGGCAAGTGGCGTATGTGTGTAGACTACCGACAACTCAACGAGCGTTCAACTCCCGACTATGTGACGCATAGTTCATAACCACTCTTGACTTGAAGAACGGCTATTGGCAAGTACCCATGGCTGATGATAGTCGTGAATTCACAGCATTCTCGGTACCCGGCCATGGTCTATTTCAATGGCGCTTTATGCCGTTTGGACTACATTCGGCGCCGGCAACGTTTCAACGCACAAAGTTTCTGCTGTACGGAGCCTAGAGGCATAAACAAACTTGAAGGAACTTCGCAAGTGTATCGGATTGGCATCCTGGTACCGCAGATTCGTTCCAAACTTCGCTGCGGTTGTGCAGCCAATGTCCCAGCTACTCAAGAAAGAAAGAATACAAGAAGAGTACAACAAACAGCATTTGATAATTTTAAATCTTTACTCACCACAGCTCCACTGTTAGCATGTCGCGATTTTAGCCATAAGTTCGTACTACAAACGGACTCTAGCAATCTCGATATCGGTGCGGTATTAACGCAGGAGATCAATGGGCAAGAGCGAGTCATTTCATATATCAGTCGCAGGCTAAGAAAAGCTGAGCAGAACTATTCTGCTACCGACAAGGAATGTCTAGCCGTGATTTGGGCAATCCGGAAGCTAAGGTGCTACCTAGTATGCTACCGATTCTAGGTGGTGACCGATCACTTGGCACTCAAGTAGCTAAACACACTCGAGAGTCCCCTAGGGAGAGTTGCACGATGGGCGCTGGAATTGCAACAATATCAATTTGACATTCGCTACAGAGCCGGCAAACAAAACGAAACAACATCCGAAAGACTATTATCAGGCTATCCCGGCGATACTACTGGCCAGGAATGTATCGAGATGACAGACGCCATGTTTAGATATGTGAAAGCTTTCAATGTTTCAAGGCCAATCAACAGAAGCCAGCTGGAAGAATGCTCACGAAGCAAGTCGATGCGCCATTCACGACACTGTGCGCTGATTTTGTCGGACATCTGCCTAGGTCCAAGCACGGTAACACTACTTGGCTCGTTTTTTTTGATTTGTTCTCGAAATGACATCTGTGCCACCCATCTGGTACGAGCATTTAGAGAACGAGTCCTCAACAGATTTGGAGTACCAAAACTCGTGTGCGATAACGGCATACAGCTCACGAGTCGGATATTCAAGAACTGCCTAAAAGAATGGGGTGTCGATGTCCAGCATACAGCTGCGTACTGCCCTCAAGATAACCCGACGGAATGGGCAATCGAACAATGATGTTGCAGCTTATAAGCGGTGATCAAAATAACTAGGATGAGTTGCTACCAGAGAGTACTCTAACCATCAATTCCAGTGTCTCAGACTCTACTGGCCTCAGTCCAGCCTTCGTAGTGCACGGTCTAGAGCCAAGACTCCCAACCACACTATACGATGAGCCACCGGAAGCGAATCTCAAACGCCTGTCGAGGAAGCAGCCTGTTTGAGGGAAATATTCGCTAAAGCACCGTCCAACATGCAACGAGCTGCGCAAGAACAACTTAATCACCGTAGAAAGTAAGGATGTGTACACTTTTATACATAGTTTAATAAGCGTTAGTATACACACTGAGAGCATGCCCACTCTCACAGGTACACAAGGCATAAGTAATAAAGAGAACATCACTTTTTAATCGTTCTTTGTGAAAGACGGTTGTAAATGTTAAGTGCTTTGTGAAAATAAATACATACAAACATATATATTTAAAGACCTGACTTTGTTACTAAAGTATCTACATACATCGTGCGCATCCAACGTGCGGGAAGCCAGAGCAAGCAACGACGACGCAGACATCCTCGGGGTTACCAACAACTCTCAGGAACAACGAAGCGAGCACTAACCAACTCAAGCAGCGACCCACTTCCTGAGTATTAGCCAAGACACCCGACGCACTTACTTGGATTAGTTAATTAGTTAATAAACTGCACTAGCCAGAGACTCCGCATTTACAGTCACCGCCCACCAATGTGGCTTATCTTAATCAAAGCTAGTTTATTTTAGGCGCATTAGCGCAAGCTGCTTTACTAGGGCAGAATAAACCCTGTGATGTAGAAATAATAAACAATTCTGTCTTCCACAGTGCCAACAACTTCAACAGCCAAGATGGAGAGAGAGAACGAGAGCAGGGCGTGGCAGTCCTCACCCGAACCAGAGTAAGAGAGCTCAACGTCCCTTTACGCGCCCCAGGACGAAGTCGGCCCGACGCCCGAGGCAACTGCCCGAGACAACTCACCCAAGCAAGAGTGGCTGTCCTCATTGGAGCAGTAGTGGGAGGACGACCAGCCGGACGAAAGATTTGAAGAAAAACTACAGTAGGAACAGTTAGACAGGCAAGTTCGCCGCCAGCTCGCAACTTGGATAGCGACACCCCACCCGAACGGCACTATCCAGACAACGGCACTATCCTGCTACAGCCCGCAGCCAAGTTCCCCGAGGCCGGAACCCCTACGCGACCCGTGGAGCGGACAGGGGGTATATAAGCATCCGAGCCGCAGACTGAGCTGAAACTTTATACAGAGGCGATGAGGGATCGTGAAAGGATTCGATGCATGCGCATCGAGGCAGAGACACCCAGGGACGACCGGACCAGGGCTCCGAAGCGAGGCACGGCCAATTATACGAGGGAGCACAAGGTGGACGGGATGACAGCTCGCAGAGGCGGCAGCACACCACCCGAGACCGCCCAATGGCCTAGCTGAGGTGGAGGAGGTCAACCCCTGTTCACCCCTGTCAGCTGTACGCCCAAATCACAACCGACACGACCACCACGAACTCTGGAAAGCTGAGCCATTACCCCAGGTGGAAACAAGGAAAGAATTCTAAAGTCGAGCAGGCTCAACTCTTAAATACCCTGTACCTCCAAAAAGGAAAACCTGAAGAAAAAAAAATTTTTAATTAATTTAAAAAAATTATATTAAATAAATTATTTAATTTATTTAAATACAAATTATTCAATATGTTGCGACGCGAATGAGTATATGAAATCTCACCATTGCGACGCAAACAGGCATTCAATAAAATAATTTGGCAACACATAACATACATATATGTAAGTACACATAAACCTATACACTCATATAGTTTTAGCATAAATAATATTGGCACCATAGTCTACACGTGCATACGAATTACAGGTGCATGACACTGTCCAGACAACATAAGCAAGCTAGTTGTAAGCATGGCTATATAAGCCATGAATTGTTAAAATTGCATCGAAAAAAACTCAAACTCATACTTTCTCGGACTTACGAGAATCTGGATACCAAGTTTGGCTATTCTAGCTCCTATACTTACTGAAATCCTTGCGTTCGTACAGACAGACGGCTATGGCTATTTAGACTCGTCCTATTATCCTGATCAAGAATATATATACTTTATGTGGTCTGTCACGCCTCCTTCAGGATATAAAAATAATTTCTTTACAGTAGCAGCAAAATTTCGCTCAAACTCTCTGGCATAGTCGAAGTGCTCGCATGCATTTTTTCCGTAGGTCAGCTATCTATCTATTCCACCAGTATCATCTTGTCTTTTAACCTTTCTTTGTTGTAGACGAGTTACAGGCTTAGTAACGGTTCATATCAGGGTGGACGCTTTATTGCTCGCGCATCGAAAGTTTGAAAGCCTCTTTGTCAAAGGTGGTGTCTCTGCATCCTGTTTTGGCTTGATCCGTCTGCTAAGTCGCTATGAGTTTTTAATTTCAGCGCTCTCTTTGGTGCTATTCTGGTTCTCGTGTCTGTTGGCCTTCGCCTTCTTAGGCGGTGTTCTTCTAAGCCACTCTATATCTTTTCTTAGCCTTTTAGGGCTGTAGCGTACCTCTTGTTGGTGGGGGGTCTCTCTGCCCTATCGTTCGTTCGAACGCGTTTCTCTTCTTGTGGCGATTGTGATGTTATTACTGCCACGAGATTGCGCATTGGTTGGTGGATAGACCTTCTGTCACCAACAAACATTTCATTGAGCTCACCGATTTTTGCCCCAATTTTTTTAGAGGGTCTCTTTCTTGTTTCGCTGCCTGACCTCGCAGACCTCGTCTCTAGTTCCGGAGGAAATGATCGTGTTGTTTCCATACTCTGCACCTGCATTCTTGTATTGGGAAGAGAGGTAGTCTACGTGGTTTTTGAAACGGATTTTGCACCGGGTTTTACGTTAGTGCCTCTTTTGCGCTCTTTGTCGACGACCTGAGTGCTGTTGTTATTTACATATCTTATGCTGTTGGTCCCAACTCGAATTTGTTATCTTGAGTTCGTTGTATATTGAGGTCACATGGTTTTCTATGATTGTATGTGTCCGGTGCCAGACCGGGAGCTAGACAGAAGGATATTCTTACTTGCCCCTTTTTCGTCAGTTCAAATTGTTGCGTGGTTGCCCAGTATTGCATAATCATTATTATAATTATTTAATAACTTTATTGTGTAATTATAATAGTTGGTTAGTTTATTTATTATTTAACATTTGATTGACTCTGTCTGATCTTTTTTGCACGAGCACACTCAATACTTCTTTTCACGTCAGAAATTCAGGGCTGACTGACTGATGTGATGCTACTTATGTTATTTTATTTATAGGTGTTTGATACTCTGCATTCATCGCCTTTCGCCAATTGTTGCCGTTGTCGCTAGCCAGTGCCTCCTTTCCGGTATTTAGATCCGAGTTGAAAACCTCCAGTTATTAACTTTTCTTGGAACCACGAAAACTTTTTTTGTCAAGCCTGGTTGACCCGTTCGAAGAGTTTTTGGACGACCTCGCTTTCACTTTCCAGGCACAATGATTTCTTCATCGCTTTCAACTAATATAGCATTCTCATCCATGATGACGTCACTGACCTCTTCGTTATTGGCTACGGTGTTACCGCTCGTATCATTTGTGATGGCCAGATGATCCTCCAGGTCGAAAAAGTATTGTCGCTCTGCGTCCACGACATCCGCTCCTGCGCTGTCATCACGACCAATTGTGAATGATTTTATCACGAAAATCACGTCTCTGGATACGATAATACTTCTTCTGAATGCATTATACAGTCTGTATGCCTTAGACTTATCTGAGTATCCGACAAATATTAATTTCTGATTTTTAGTTGCGACTTTTGACTTACCTGTTTGTTTTTTTAAGCTGCCCGACAGGCTTCCGATGAAACCAACATTCATATGGAGTTATGAGGCTTATATTTTTATACTCTGTACATGAAATGTACAAGAGTATATTAGGTTTGCGGGAGCTGAAAATATAACAGGCAGAAGGAGGCGTGGCAGAAACCACAAAGTATACATATTCTTGATCAGCATGACGAGTCGAGTCGATCTAGCCCTTTCTGTCTGTCCGTATGAACACCTGGATCTCAGAGTCTATAAGAGTTAGGTTAGGTTAGGTTAGATGCGGCAGCCAGGGTGAAGTACCCTGACACGCTTAGGCCCTGAAGATTGGCCTATTGTGATACCGCGTGGACTGATCCACTTCCCAGTTTTCCGTGGTTAACTGCGTGTCTTCGCTTATATTACATCCATCCAGATGCCTGGATGAATTTGAAAATATCCCTCGGTTTCTTTTCAGATAGTTCCGATAAGTCCGAGAAAGTGCTAACCCCTAGAAAACGCTGTCTCGTCCTTAATAGGGCTGGACAGTCGCAGAAGAGGTGGGTAACAGTTTCCTCCTCTTCCATGTCTTTATAACTTCTGCAGAAGTCGTTGCGATAGAGCCCCAGTCTGGCGGCGTACCAGTGCCCAGTGATAGCTCTTATTGTGGTTGAGCATTGGATTCTGCTTGCAGAGGTCTGAGGAGCGTTTTTTGTTGCGAATTGGCCACGTTAGACGCGTAATTTTGCTGGAGTCTGAATCGTAGGTCCACATTTGAAATGCTACAGATTCAAAGTGCTTCCTAACTGATAGTCTACAGCTGGCCATTGGTATACCGACACTCTACTTGTCCGGAAGGAGAGAGACAGTGGTACCATGTCTTGCCAGCTCACCTGCTATGCAATTTTCCTCAATGTCCCTATGTCCTGGAACCCAAATGAGGTAAACAGAGAACTGTGCAGCTATCTCGTGAAGAGATTTGCGACAGTTCTGCACTGACATCGAGTTCGATGTGATGGAGTTTAGGGATTTTATTGCCGCTAGGCTATCCGAGTATATACAGATTTCTCTGGTGTTTGCTGCTGAGAATTGCATTGTAAGAAGAGCTTTTTTTATGGCTAGGATTTCTGCCTGGAACACAATGCAGTGGTCCGGAAGTTTGAACGATATGTTGATATCTAGTTCTTCGCAGAAGACGCCAACGTCTTCGCGATTAGAACCGTTTGTGTATATTTTTATGGAGTTGCTGGGACCCGGTGGGCCATAATTCCAATCTTTACTTGAGCGAATGATGGTGAAAAAAGGAATATGGAGGTACTCCTTGGGGGTGCAATAGTCAGTGACTGAGGGGATGATGTTGTTTACTCTCAGAATTTTGGCATGTCCAAAGTGTTCCTCTGACCATGGGTGGGTTTCTCTCATGCGAAGAGCCGCCAGCATGACATTCATCTTCCCCATGGGATTTAGTGGGAGTATTCCCAGGATGGCATCTAGAGCGTCGGTTGGAGTAGTGCGTGAGGCACCTGAAATGGTTAGTTCATCCTGTCGTTGAACCTTATTTAGTCTTTGAGAGATGATTTTTTGGACAGTGATGGTCACCAAATTGAGACCTCATACAACAGTATGGGTCTAATTATCGCGGTATAAAGCCAGTGGACTACATATGGGGCCATGCCGCATTTCAGTCCAATGGATTACCGACAGGTATAGAGCGCGACTGTGGCCTTCCTCACTCGGTCTTCAATATTCAGATTCCAGTCTAGCTTCCTATCCAGTATTAGGCCTAGATATTTAGCTGAGCTGTTTTAGTGGAATTTTGTATTTCCTGGTGAATATGACTAGCTCTGTTTTGCTAGGGTTTACACTTAGCCCACTTGACGTTGCCCAAGTTGACACTGTGCTTAACTCATCGGTCATGCGTTCGCACAGTGTTTGGGGGAATTTACTCGAAAAGGAGATGGTCACGTCATGTGCATAGGCTACAGCTTGATATCCCCTATGCCCTCCAAGGATCGGAGAAGTATGTTGACCGCCTCGAACGTTTTTAGGAGAAAGACTAATAGGTCTGAAGTCTTTCGGGGTAGTATGCGTGGTTTTACCCGCTTTGGGTATGAAGACCACCTTTGATCTGAACCACGCTGCTGGATGGTTTAACGCTAGTGGAGCTGACCAAGTGACTCTTCACTTGAAGTTGTCCAAGACTTATCTGGCTTCTGGAGGTTGAAGGTGTTTTCGAGAGAACCTTTCGATGCCTTGCGGCGTCAGTGGTGTTCTCAATGTCAGAGCAGAAGTCCTGCCAATACGAGCGTTTTGCCTGTCTGAGTATTTTCTTGTACTCTGACAGATTTTGTTTGTACGCACACCAGTGTAACTCCCCTCCCTGGGATCTGGCTGCATTGAAAAGTATCCTGGCCTTTTTTCTTGACTCATTTACTTGTAGACTTCACCAGGAGGGCTTGAGTTTGCCCCTTGGTTTCCCAATAGGGTATGACTTCTGCAGCGCTATTCCGCATGCAGTAGTGAATTTGATAATTAGAGTCGAGGTGAACTCGACTGTGTTTGGGCCCGAAGGTGGGTAATCTGATAATAGCTTGCCTATTTGATTTGAATACGAGGACCAGTTTGTGCGTCTAGGATTTCATGTCATTACTGATCGTTCGTTCTTTAAAGATACTTCGAATTGAATGTAGCTGTGGTCAGAAAATGAGTGTTCTAATAGAACTCTCCATTTTGAAATACGACTATAGAACGCGCCTGGCGCTAGTGTGAGGTCGAGAACCTGGCTTCGATTCTGAATCACGAAAGTGTGATCTGAACCCATGTTACATAGCAATATGTTGGTCGATAGGATGTAGTTAAAAAGTGACTCACCCCGTTCGTTTACATCAATGCTTCCCCACTGAGTGTGATGTGCGTTGGCATCGCATCCAATGAGCAGATCAATTTTATTCTGCCTGCTGTCATCTATGACTTGTCTTGTCAGAGGAGGTGGACGAATCGCTTCCTCATACGCCATGTACGTCGAGCATACTCTCAGAGGCTTTTGCTTTGCCTCTATGCATTCCGCTGTGTTGTCGCCATCGTTAAAATTGGGTAGCAGAAAAATATTTATGTTTTTCTTTGTTAGAATACAGGTGCAGGTATTGCCAGTGTTTACTGGTACAGTTAGTACTGTACAGTTAGTACTGTACTCTTTCGTCCTCAACCCAGAAACTTTGCCTCTACAGATCCAAGGTTCCTGGATGAGGACTACATCGACTTCGTCTTGGCTTATACGAAGTTGTAGAGCAGCAGATGCTGCTTTGCAGTGGTGGAGATTAATCTGCAGAAACCTAAGAAGCATATACATCCATCCCCACCTCTGTCTTGTCGGCATCCTCATCGTCCAGGATGGAATCGTCATCCTCTTGGCCGAGGGTAGCGAGCCCTCTAGCAAGCTCTGACGTCTCGGAGGAATACCCCCTAGGATATCCTCCTCTTCTTCGGACGCCACTTCCGTGTCTGGAACAACTGGTTCCGCGTCCATAAATTCGATAGCGTCTTGAATGGTGGTCTTGTCACTCGTGTCGGATCGGTAGAACGGTATGGCTACGGATTTGCCAGCCCACCGTTCCTGGTCAGCTCATCTGCGAACTCTTTGCTTATTGTGAGGACGATCTGGCTGTGGTACCTTCTACCTCCTCTACCTTGACCACACTCCAGTCGTCCGTTTTAAGTGGCGGGTTACAGATCTGAAGTAAGACACCCTGACCCTGGCTCGAGGTCTGTTGGGTACATCGCACCAGTCTACCGCAACTAACTTAGCGCAAGGATACACCTCTCCTAGTGCCGCTATGGACTCTTTGTGAGCTTCGGCCGATCGCTTGTAATGGTAAGCGATGGCCTTTATTCTACCCTGGTACTAGCCTGCATCATCGCAGATCGGTGGTGGTCCTCCATTTGTGGCCAGATCCAGCAGAAAGCGGCCTTGCAGCTCATTTTCGACCCCTGGCCATCTATGCCTTGAGCTAAGACCCTCCTTGCTGCCCATGTCTAGGACACCAATGAGGATCTTATCCTTCGCCACTTCTGCAAAAGTTCGGTGTAGGAGCTGTGTTCGTGTTCGCTTCGCTGGCTGTGGCGGCGTTTCTTCTGCCGACCTCTGCCTTTTCGCGGCATTCGTATAATGTTGTATTGGAATTGCTGGCTTGAATTCCAGTAAAATTTCTTTGGCCCACTCTACTATTCTTCGACCGTCTGGTGACGTCTCCGGAATAGTATGGTGCTTCTGCAGTATGGCTGCTGCGCGTTTCTTATATTAAAACTTTGTCCTGGGCTTTGGTGGCATCATCGCCGAAGTGCCTGGCTCTGCAGATTTGCCAGCCACCTCCACTCCGATTTCTGGCTTGGCAGCTTGGCCCATGAAGTAGAGGGGGCCTGACTATTTACAGATTCTGAGACAACCGATTGGCACTTGCACTGACAGCGATGGGAGAGCTTAGAGGCTCCCATCCTATTGACGGTCAAGTCTATGACCGTTTGAAAAGTGGGATTTGTGGTCCCGTCCGGCTTATGACGAGTTCCGGTCTCAGCTATTGTTTTTGTTCGTAATTTTTTATTTTTAGAGGCTTTCATTATTTTGATTCCCACGAGTAGTAGGGAAGGGGTGGGCATAGCCCGGTTACCGCGGGAAGCCTGACTTAAAACTGAGAGACTGAGCACCCCTCAGCCACGCATCCATCGGCCTAAGCTGTTCCGCCTTGGATTGGAGAAGATTATATAGAGTTTTCAGCTCTCGCCCGACTACTATTGGTCAGCACCACATGGCAGAGACATGGCCGTGCCACGGGCCTGCTTCCAGCCGACCTCGCAAGGAAAGTACAGTCGCACTACTCGTGGTATATCACAATTACAGCGCGTACCACCTGGCTTGGTGGTTACACGTGATCCCCTTGTAATACCCATTGGCTGACGACACTAGAAGAGCTAGAGACACCAAACTTTGCACAAAGATGCGTTATGTGTGTACGCTGTGCAAGTTTGTTTTATTTTTTTTTGATTTTCCACCCACTTCCCCACTCTAGGGGTTTTCCCGATTTTCGGCGCGTATAATCGCTTATATCTCGAAGACTATAAGACCTAGGGACATCAAATATTAGTCCCAGATGCCTTATGTAAATACGCAGAAAATATGTATTTTGGAATTACCCTCCCGCCCCCCTCTCCCCCACAAATCATAACTCCCATAATTCTTAGAATTTCGAACTAATTTTGCAAATACTCCCAGTTGGTTATTATGTGTCCGTATGCCAAGTTTCATCATGATAGACCGATTTAAGAAGAAGTTATAGCCATAAATATATTAGCTGCGGCAGCGCTGCTCAAGCGCTGCCCGCGGCTGTTGTTGATGTTGCACGTTGGTTGACTGCTGACATGTTCACACAGACACGGTAAAATCGATCAAAATTTTTTTTTTTAATTTTCTTAATTTTTTATTTTCAATAATTATTCAAAACATATGTACAGAGTATTTCAAAGTCGGGACCTTAGCTTTTTTACTTGTTTTTTTTTTTTAAGTTTTCTTTATTTATCGAATCTTCTCTCTCAGGGACTTACGATAAGTAGTCAAATCCTAATCTAATATAGTTATTAAATTAATTACAATTGTTAATTAAGGTATGTTACATCGTTTTTTTTTGTGGAATATTGATGTTGTTTAGCGACAATGGAAAACAAGTTTGTTTGTTTAGGGTAAAGGTTACATGTTTGCACTTTTGCTCGTCTACATGTATGCGCCAGTCTGCTAGCCATTCTTCTATGGCCACGGGGTGAGATGGTAAGAGTTCTGTAGCTCTTGTTGGGCACTTGGAACGACTTAGGATGGCAGTATCATCAGCAAATGTCGAAATTGTTGTATGAATGTTAGTCGGTATATCTGCTGTGTGTATGATATACAGTGTCGGTCCAAGCACGCTCCCTTGGGGTACACCAGCTTCAATTGGATGGTATTCGGAGAGGAAATCTTTGCATCTAACTGCGAAACTTCTTTGCTGTAGGTATGACTCCAGAATTTTATGGATACTCTGTGGAAGTAATATTTTGATTTTGTGAATTAAGCCATCCAGCCAAATGCGGTCAAAGGCTTGGGCGACATCCAGAAAAACAGCGGAGCAATACTCTCATTTTTCAAATGCATTACGTATCTCAGAGGTTAGTCGGTTGACTTGTTCAATGGTTCCATGTTTTTCGCGAAAACCAAATTGGTGACTTGGGATTGCACTGTTGCTATGTAGGTGCTGGTTGGTGCGATTCAGGAGTAGTTTTTCGAATATCTTCGATAGACACGGCAGGAGACTGATAGGTCTATATGATGATGGCTGAGACTTGTACTTTCCGGCTTTATGGATCATTGTGATGACAGATTTTCTCCATTGTTGAGGATAATATCCCCATTTCATCATGCTGTTGAAAATGATGGTGAGAAAATATACTGAACAGCTCGGCAATTCAATAAAAATTTTGGGGGAAGTTAAATCGTGGCCCGGCGCTTTTTTGCTTTGAAACTTGGCCCTTAATGACACTTGTTACTTCTCCTGCTTGGAATACGATAGGCGTGGTAGATTCAAGATGATTGGTTAGTGGGAGCACAAAGCTATTTGTTGCTGGATGTGGTTTGAAGACTTTTACTAAATGGGCGGCAAATAGATTTGCCTTCTCTGCATTGCTGCGAGCCCACTTTCCTCTTTGTGTACGTAATGGTGATTCACTCTCGATTGGTGGACATAAGCCTGATTTAGCTTTCCACAATGGGAATCGTTTGCTGTTAGTATAGTCCATTTGAGCTCGGTTTTTCTCATCTTCTAGGGTTTTGAGCAGTAGATGGTTGGCTATTTTTAACCGCTCCTTTGAGTCAGGTGATCTGTGCACTTGCCGCTCCCGCCGAAGCCTTCTCTTATTTCGTTGCAGCTCCTCAATATGCCTGGGAACACGACTGCTTTTGTAAAGTTTGTAAGCTGTGATTTCTTGAGTGGAATGTTTTGCCGCCAGTGACATTACAGACACTAATGCTTCAATTGAGGTATCTATGTCATCTTTGCAGTTAAAGTTTGGGCAGCCATCAATATGGGAACTTACGTACTTCCTGAATTTAAGCCAGTCAGTTTTTCTAGGAGTTAAAAAGTGTGGGCGCTCCGAGTACTGTGGGTGGTCATAAAGGTGAAGAAGGATTGGCGAGTGATCCGATGATAGATCTGTTAAGTGCTCCACACAAATCTGAGCCTGTGGCACTCTTCTTGTAACAGCAAAATCAATCAAGTCTGGTTGCTTCTTTAGATCTGTGAGCAATATGTAGAAATAAGTCCGGAGAAATAAGACAAGCTTGTTTCGTGGTGTTATTGTAGCGTTATATAGTTGTCTTCCTTTTGGGTTGATGGGGTGTGTGTTTGGCATTGTAGTCCCCAGCTGCTATGAAGCGGGCACCTAGTAGGTCGAAGAAATGTACAAATTCTGCCTCAGAAACGGAGAAGAGCGGTTGGCAGTATACTGCGGCTAGGCTTAAAAAGCCGCTTTGTGTTTCGATATGAATTGTTGTGGCCTGTAAATAAGTTGTAGCAAATGATGGCAGCGGATAGTGTCTGTTCTGCTAACGCACACAAGGCATTTGTATTAGAATTATTCTTTTCGTTTGTCGCCACTTTCGCTGCTGCTTCCAAAAGTATTGCCTTCGACGGTCAGTCAACTGCAGTTATTCTCGTTTTCGTTCGCACTGCTAGACGGCCATCTGTTGCGCTCCTCTACATTTGCTGAGAACAGCATATTATTTTCGATTTCTCGTTTGTCACTCGACAATTTACGTTCGATCAAAGTTTAAAACCTTAAATCAATATGAGTAAGGACTTGATCGAAGAACTTAAAAGGAAACGCGAGGGCTGTATGAGGAGTATATGTCGTATGCAACGGCAATTAAAAGAAGGCTCGATTTCGTTAGAGCCAATCGAGTTAGAATGCAGGTTAGAGCTTCTAACAACTCATATAGAAACTGCAAATATATTTCAAAGCAAAATTGAAGCGAAAGATACAGAAGATGACTACCGTGAAGAGTTGGAAGAAACTTGCATTATGACCAAATCCTTATTAAAAGGCCAGCTGGAAAAACTAAGAAGAAAGAGCATCGACAATTCAAGTTCGGCAAACGGTATTGCACCGTCTACTTCAAAAAAGCCAAGGTGTCGATTGCCAAATTTTAGCGGCAAGCATTCTGAATTTAAAAATTTCATGAGTCTTTTTGAAGCTTTTGTTCACAATGATGACACACTGCATGATATTGAAAAATTCAATCACTTAATATCATGTTTGGCTGGAGACGCTTTAGGCACAGTTCGCGCCTTCCAAGTGGCGGAAGACAATTATAGCAATTATCGACACAGTGTCGGCCACCTATGACTCACTTCTGTCAATTGGTGACGACAAGAAAATCGCTAATGCCATTTTAATTTATTTAGTTATGGGCAAAGTCGATCCTACCACAAAAAAGAAGTGGGAAGAGCAGCTCGATTACACAAAGCTCCCACTATGGCAAGATTGTGAGACTGCTCTTAATAGACGCTACCAGCATATTGTTGCTGAAGAAGCTAGTAAAGCTCAAGCGAAGGGCAGCCAGTCGAGGAATAACACTCAGGCTCAAAAAGTCAAAAATGCTATCAGGATAAATCATTCGTTCGTTGCTACCAAAAACGAACATGCCATGCATGCGACTGCTTCGGATAGAGTGGTTCTTGCAACAGCAGTCGTGAGCGTTAAAACGAAAAGTGCCGATTTCGTTTCAGCAAGAGCATTGTTAGATTCTGGGTCACAAGTCAACTTTGTGACTGAGGATCTAGCTCAAAAGCTACAGCTCAGACGAGAGGACACGTGTATGATCTTGCGCGGCATTGGAGACACCAATGCGCGTGCCAAGAAAAGAATTCATACAGTGGTGAAGTCGCGTGTCAATTGTCGCGAGTTTTCCGCAGATTTTTGGATCTTGGGATCGATTTCTGGTTATCATCCCGATCAAACGGTGAACACCAGCGGGTGGAGGGTCCCCAAAAATATTCAATTATCCGATCCTCAATTCCATAAACCGCAAAAAAATGGTATGCCAATTGGAGCAGAGTCATTCTTCGACTTATTATCGGTAGGCCAAACAAAGCAAAGCCCTGAGTCTCCCACATTACAAAAAACGCTTCTCGGCTGAATAGTGTCAGGCAGATGCTCTACTCAGCCTACAACGAGTATAGAAGGAACAGTGAATTTAAGTTGCCAATAAGAACAATTACTTTCGATAGACTCAACGTTACAGAAGTTTTGGTCCATTGAGGACTTGCCTAATAATTCGAAAGTTCTCTCACCTGAGCAACAGCTTTGTGAACAACACTTTGTTGATAATATAAAAATCTTGTCGTCTGGTCGATTTCAGGTACTCGTCGTATGAAATTGCGAAACGTCGTTTTTTGTCGCTTGAAAGGAGGTTGTCAAAAGACCCTCAAATGAAAAGCATGTATCTGGAATTTATGGACGAGTATGTTTCGCTCGGTCACATGTCCTCAACGGACAACAAAATTCCAGATATTCCACACGATTTTATTCCGCATCAGTGTGTCCTGCGGCCTCAAAGCACGTCGACCAAGTTGCGTGTCGTTTTCGATGCCTCTTGCCACACGTCCACTCAGATTGCGTTGAATGATACCTTAATGGTCGGTCCAACAATTCAGGAGGAGCTTTATTCTACGCTGCTTCGTTTTCGTTTGCGAAAGTTCGCCTTAGGGCAGACATTAAAAAAATGTACCGTCAGGTGATGGTGCACGAAGCTATCAGCTCATAGTGTGGCGAAGAGATCCGTCTGAGTCTTTGAAAATCTTCAGTTTAAACACTGTAACATATGGCACGTCGCCAGCTCCGTTCTTGGCGGTGCGGTGTTTAACAAGGCTGAGTGAAATGGTCCGTTCCTCACATTCAACAGCTGCTGAAGTTATTCGGAGCGACTTTTATGTCGACGATATGTTAACTGGTGCTGAAAGCGTTGAACAGCTAAAAAAGCTTCGAGCAGGAGTGTCGCACGTTCTTCAAAGTGCAGGCTTCGAATTGGGAAAGTGGTTTTCGAACTGCTCGGAACTGTCCGCATTTGATAGCACAGTTATTCCATTAGCCACAGTCGACTCAGACCCAACCAAAACAAACCAAAACACTCGGCGTTATGTGGTTGCCGAAGGAAGATGTTCTTCAGTTCCAGTTGGAAAATTCCTTCCTAGATCTCCGCTCGACAAAACGGAACATATTATCGGTGACTGCCAGGCTTGATCCTCTGGGCCTTCTTTGCCCGCTGATCACAAAAGCAAAAATGTTGCTGCAAGATTTGTGGCTACAGAAATTAGATTGGGACGAATCCATCCCTGAGCATCTTAATACAGTTTGGGACTCATTTAAGCAGAATTTGTTGAACCTCAGCGGTATTCAAGTTCCTAGATTCGTCCATACAGATACGCAGTCACCCATTTAAATACATGCGTTCGCCGATGCCTCAATGCGAGCTTATGGCGCCTGTATTTATGTTCGTGTTTCGACTGCGAATGGTTGGAAAGTGTTACTTTTGACCTCAAAATCCAAAGTAGCTCCACTCAAGACGAAAACTTTGCCTCGTCTTGAGCTTTGTGCAGCTCACCTTCTCGCAGATCTTTTTCGTCAAGTCCGCCCGTTGCTTAATTTTCCAATAGACAAGATAGTTATGTGGACTGACTCGGAAATAACGCTCCATTGGATCAAGTCACATCCGTCGGCATGGTCAGTGTTCGTTTCGAACAGGGTTTCTCAAATCCAAGAGTGGTCCAAGAATGCAACGTGGCGACATGACCCAACGAAATCCAACCCAGCAGACATCGTGTCCAGAGGATGCAATGTAGACGAGTTGCGTAGCTCCATTTGGTTTACAGGGCCAGCTTTCCTCATGGAGTCGGAAGAAAATTGGCCTGTAAATGCTCACTTCGAGCCGCCGAAGACAACGTGCCGCTACAAATGTGGGTACTTGGCAGGGTCACCACGACTCACGCCGGGACAGACGGGAAGGTGCGGGTGGCCGACGTCGCCACGAGTAGTGGCAATCTCCGAAGGGCGATTCACCGGCTGGCGCCATTGCCCGTTGAAGGACGATGTCTCTCCAAGGAAGCCGGGGTTGGCGCAGATACTGCTTTAGATTGGGATAGTTTAACAGAAATATTTGAATTTCAGTTTAGGGCGAAAAGAGAGCGCGAGAGCGGCCGTTTGACGTCGCCTCGCGCCCTTTTTTCGGCACCTTAGGCTTAGTTTAGCATGTAAGCCGAATTTGAAGTTAGTTGTAAACTAGAGCTAAATAGAAGCACATTCGTCGCCAAATCTTTTCGTAATTTTCCGTATTAAAGTAATTAAAAGCAAACGTCCCATTTTCTTTGTTTTAACAATTTATATAAATTCATATAAATTTTCACTTACATACATATATATTTAAAGACCTGACTTTACTATTAAAATCTCAGAAATGGAATAGTAACGCGCTATGAACGAGACAATTAATGTAAACACATTTTCAGCCCAGATCTTAAAAAATTGGCTTAACGCCTTGGTAAATCAACAATGGGCTCAAAAGCAGAGCTGGTCGCCCGACTCAACAATATTGAAAGTCGTGGCGCATACCCTAAGGAGACCCAAGCCCAAAATATGGATGACAATTTTTCACCCAGAAATTCCGAACTTTATGAACAACAATGTGAAATTACCAACGACGAATGTGGGCAGAGCAAAAACCATTCCCACGAAAATCATAACGGGACCAACATTCCGACGCAAAGTCGGAAGTTTCGCTTACTTGAGTTAGAGCTGCGAGCAAAATCATTCGACGATGATGGCAACGCTGTTGCTGCCGAAAACTCTTATGCTCTCTTAAAACCAAAACCAATTGATAGCAAAGAGAACAAATTTACTCCGTTGCACAGTTTTACGTTCGCAAAAGAGATAGTGGTGGACTTCGACGGCAAGTCATGCGTGCGTGCTTGGATCACACAAATAAAAAATATTGCACGCGCTTACAATATTAACGACAACTATTTACGCATGTTGGCCATATCTAAGTTAAAAGGTGCTGCTCAAGTCTGGCTACATGCAAGCCCGGCGCGGATGTTAGAGTCTCTCGACGATTTATTTGCCCAATTGACTCTGGCATTCGGAGGAAAAATATCAAAGGTCGACATCAGACGAAACTCGTAAATGGAAAGTCGAAGAAAATTTTTCCTCCTATTCTGATGACAAGATGATCGAAGGAATTCCGCTGGAAAGCCTGCGTGTCAGGCACGCATCCAATGCTTTTCCGACCCAACGCACATGCTACGGGCCATTGCCAATGTGCGTCTACCAGTTCGACCAAAAATGATCCAAGAGTGGTCCAAGAATGCAACGTGGCGACATGACCCAACGAAATCCAACCCAGCAGACATCGTGTCCAGAGGATGCAATGTAGACGAGTTGCGTAGCTCCATTTGGTTTACAGGGCCAGCCTTCCTCATGGAGTCGGAAGAAAATTGGCCTGTAAATGCTCACTTCGGGCCGCCTAAAAATTCAGCTGCCCTGGAAATTCGTAAGTAGTTTTACTCTCAGATCGGCAAGCCAATTACGTTCTCGAAGTTATCGAAAGCTACTCGTCACAGTCAAAATCGCTGAGGGTGTTCATTTGGGTTTTTCGATTTATACAAAGGTGCAGAAAAGTCTCGAAGCCCTTTGATCCTATAGCCAAGCCAAGCGAACTCAATTTTGTATTCAACAAAATTGTTCAAGTAATCCAGGACAATGAGTTCGGTGACGAAATCGACTGGGTTCGAAAAAAGAGAACACTTAACGCTAACTTACAGCGTCTGAGTCCATTTCTACATGAGTTTAGAGAAGACGGTTTCTTGTTTTCCTTGCTGAGAGTGGGGGAAGGTTATTAAATGCTCCTATCCCGTACGAAGCCAAGTTTCCGTTGTTGCTTTCTAAAAAGTCGCAATTCATAAGATCGTACGTATCTTATTTGCATGTGTCAAATTGCCATGCTGGCCCTAGATCGCTGATGAGCCTGCTTCGTGAGCGAGTTTGGCTGGTTAACGCTCAGGAAGTGTGTCGCCGAACAGTACGTTCGTGCATCCTCTGCTTCAAATGGAAGCCTCGGTTGGCCTCCCAAGTAATGGGAAATCTTTCGGCAGACAGGCTCCAGCCTTTACACCCGTTCGAAGTATGTGGTGTTGATTTTTGTGGCCCTGTTTTGCCTCGAAAGGGGTTCACTTAGAGCTTGTGTCAGATCTAACCACTGATGCTTTTCTATTGGCTTTTGAAAGGTTCGTCGGCAGGAGGCGTCCCTCGCAAAGTTTACTGTGACAACGCAACGAACTTCGTGGGAGCCGACAGGAAGCTGCAGGAGTTCCGAGCGAGATGGGAGAAGGAGGCGGAAGACGTACGCGAATTCGCATCAAGAAAAGGATGCGAGTTTGCGTACATACCACCCAGAGCACCTCACTTCGGCGGTCTATGGGAGGCAGGTGTCAAGTCCGCAAAGCACCTGTTCCTACGGACGGTGGGCAATGCGCTCCTGACCGCAGAAGAGCTCGGAACCCTCCTGGCGAGCGTCGAGGCGGTGCTGAACTCTCGGCCACTGGGACCACTCAGCGCGGACCCCAGCGACGGCGAGGCGCTAACCCCGGGCCACTTTCTAATCGGGCGGCCTCTTCTGGCGACTCCAGCTCCACTGCTCCCGGACATCGACAGCCAAACCTGCTTAAGGCGATGGCGCAATGCCTCGTGTCTCAAGCACAGGTTTTGGCAGCGATGGACCCGGGAGTACATTTCGAGCCTCCAGGTGCGAGCGAAGTAGTTCCAAGAGGAACCCAACGTCGTCGTGGGACAGCTCGTCGTGGTGGCCGAAGACAACGTGCCGCCACAAATGTGGGTACTTGGCAGGGTCACCACGACTCACGCCGGGACAGACGGGAAGGTGCGGGTGGCCGACGTCGCCACGAGTAGTGGCAATCTCCGAAGGGCGATTCACCGGCTGGCGCCATTGCCCGTTGAAGGACGATGTCTCTCCAAGGAAGCCGGGGTTGGCGCAGATGCTGCTTTAGATTGGGATAGTTTAACAGAAATATTTGAATTTCAGTTTAGGGCGAAAAGAGAGCGTGAGAGCGGCCGTTTGACGTCGCCTCGCGCCCTTTTTTCGCCACCTTAGGCTTAGTTTAGCATGTAAGCCGAATTTGAAGTTAGTTGTAAACTAGAGCTAAATAGAAGCACATTCGTCGCCAAATCTTTTCGTAATTTTCCGTATTAAAGTAATTAAAAGCAAGCGTCCCATTTTCTTTGTTTTAACAATTTATATAAATTCATATAAATTTTCACTTACATACATATATATTTAAAGACCTGACTTTACTATTAAAATCTCAGAAATGGAATAGTAACGCGCTATGAACGATACAATTAATGTAAACACATTTTCAGCCCAGATCTTAAAAAATTGGCTTAACGCCTTGGGTAAATCAACAATGGGCTCAAAAGCAGAGCTGGTCGCCCGACTCAACAATATTGAAAGTCGTGGCGCATACCCTAAGGAGACCCAAGCCCAAAATATGGATGACAATTTTTCACCCAGAAATTCCGAACTTTATGAACAACAATGTGAAATTACCAACGACGAATGTGGGCAGAGCAAAAACCATTCCCACGAAAATCATAACGGGACCAACATTCCGACGCAAAGTCGGAAGTTTCGCTTACTTGAGTTAGAGCTGCGAGCAAAATCATTCGACGATGATGGCAACGCTGTTGCTGCCGAAAACTCTTATGCTCTCTTAAAACCAAAACCAATTGATAGCAAAGAGAACAAATTTACTCCGTTGCACAGTTTTACGTTCGCAAAAGAGATAGTGGTGGACTTCGACGGCAAGTCATGCGTGCGTGCTTGGATCACACAAATAAAAAATATTGCACGTGCTTACAATATTAACGACAACTATTTACGCATGTTGGCCATATCTAAGTTAAAAGGTGCTGCTCAAGTCTGGCTACATGCAAGCCCGGCGCGGATGTTAGAGTCTCTCGATGATTTATTTGCCCAATTGACTCTGGAATTCGGAGGAAAAATATCAAAGGTCGACATCAGACGAAACTCGTAAATGGAAAGTCGAAGAAAATTTTTCCTCCTATTCTGATGACAAGATGATCGAAGGAATTCCGCTGGAAAGCCTGCGTGTCAGGCACGCATCCAATGCTTTTCCGACCCAACGCACATGCTACGGGCCATTGCCAATGTGCGTCTACCAGTTCGACCAAAAATGAGTGATGTCTGCAAATGTCTGCAAGAAAGCTAAACGCGAACGAGGCTCATGCTATGCTTGTGGCAAACCTGGTCACCTGGTTACACAGTGGCCTGAGAGGAAGAGCGTCGTCAAAAACAATTATGCAAGATACATGTATTTTAAAATTTTCTTCAATAACCCTGATAATGTTATGCCATTGATTTCAGAATGCCTAATAGACTCAGGAAGCCCTGTCTCATTAATTAAGATTTCACTTATCGACGAAAAAATTATATTGAATTCAGTTAACGATTGTGGTGGCTTCTGAGTCTATGGGGTATAATGTTGTCCTTGGCAGAGACTTTTTAAGCGCATGCGATTTACGTTTAAACCCAGATGTTTTGAATATGGCTTTTAAAGGAAAATTGCAACAAACCTGTATTAAGAGAGCAAAAGTCGAAATCCAACACCTTAGAATCTAATGTTGAGGCTTCAAACAACAAAAATGTTCATAATAAGCAAGAAATTGAAAATATTTGTAAGCCAATTGATAAAATTATAACTTTTACACAATGTATAGAAACAAAAGATCAATGGTTAGATAAAACTGAAATTAAAAGCGATATCTTAAACAACGAGATCGTTAGTACAATTGATAGAAATGAAAAAAATAAAACTCAAAAAATAATCATTATTATATAAGTTTTATTTTTTTGCTCATCAATAATGATTATTGGTTAATTTTTAAAGTAAAACTCAAAATTAATCATTAAATTGTGAGCGAATGAATACAAATTAAAATTTATAAATCATGATGAAAATACATAGATAATCCTTAAAAAAGGATGTCAGTAAATTCCTCGCTTTCCAAAAGTTACTATAAGTGAATGATTTTTTCGTTTAAAAAAAAAAAACAAAATAATCATTATTTGCGGTCCCTGAGTTAAACCATTGTTAGACAATTTCGAGAGAAAAATGCTAGAAATCAACCACTTATAAAAAAAACATAAGCCACGTCTTTCGGCTGCAATTCGTTAAAATGTTTGAAAACGTTTATGCAAAACGACCGTTTGCTCCCTTAGTAAAGTGTGAATTAAAAATAAGTCTAAACAATTTGAAACAGTTTAGTTGCTCACCAAGACACTTATCACATATATGGAAAAAGATAAATTACAACAGTTACTAGATGAATACTTAGAAAAAGGATTTATTAGACCAAGTGATTCCGAATAGGCTTCACCCATTGTATTAGTAAACAAGAGAGAACGCTACAGTCGAGCAAGCCCGACAGTAAAATAGCCTGTACTCTCCACAAAAAAGAAAAATTATTAAAAAAAATTAATGAATTAATTAATAAAATTAAATTAGAATATATGTTTATGTTTAGTTTTAACAGCATACATTTACATCACGTACCTATGCAGCGCTGCCGACAGAGGCAGCGCATGAGCAGCGATTTTACTTATGGCTATAACTTTCTTCAGAATTGACCTATCATGATGAAATTTGGCACACGGACACATTAGTACTAACTGGATGTACCTACCAAAATTGATTTCCAAATTCCGAGAATTACGGAAGTTATAAGAAAAAACACGAATTGCGGGGGAGTGGGGGGGGTGCATCGAAAAAAAACTCAAACTCGTACTTTCTCGGTCTTAGGAGAATATGGAAACCAAGTTTGGTTATTCTAGCTCTTATACTTTCTGAGATCCTTGCGTTCATACGGACAGACGGACAGACAGACGGACAGACAGACGGACGGACGGACAAGGCTATATCGACTCGGCTTCTCATCCTGATCAAGAATATATATACTTTGTGGGGTCTGCCACGCCTCCTTCTGTGTGTTACATACATGCGCACAAAACTAGTATAGCCTTTCACCCTTTGGGTACAGGCTATAAAAAGAAAACAGGTGACTTGCGAATGTGTGTAGATTTTAGAAAACTAAACAAAATTACACTGAAAGATAATTATCCCTTACCATTGATAGATGACCTGTTAGACAAATTGGTAGATAAAACGGTGTTCATAAAACTTGACCTCAAAAATGGGTTCTTCCAGAAACAGTCAAATACACTTCCTTTGTCACACCATTAGGCCAGTACGAATGGTTAAGAATGCCATTTGGCCTTAAAAATGCGCCTTCTGTATTTCAACGATTTGTTAACAAAATTTTCTCCGACATGATTAGAGAAAACAAGGTCGTCGTATACATGGACGATATTTTGATAGCAAACAAAAATATTACCGAACATTTAGATACCCTCAAAGAAGTTTTTAAACGGTTAGTTGAAAACAAACTTGAGCTTCGAATAGACAAATGCGAGTTCTTGCAACCAAGTGTCAAATACTTAGGCTTCCTAATAACAAAAGACGGAGTAAAAGCCAATGATAAAGGATTCGAGGCCATTCAAAATTTTCCAACACCAACAAAGCTTTTTGGGCCTTTGTTCATATTTCAGAAGGTTTATAAAAGATTTTTCTACCGTTTCTATTCTAAAGAAAGATAGACTTTTCCGATTTGGCCTCGATGAAATCAATTGTTTGAAATTGTTGAAAGAGAAATTGACACAAGCACCAGTTCTATCAATATACAATTACAAACACGAAACAGAACTACATTGCGATGCCAGTTCTCTAGGATTTGGCGCCGTACTAATGCAGAAAGAAAGAATTGCACCCAATTTTCTATGTTTCCCAAAAGAACAACAGATGTCGAATCAAAATACCACAGTTTTGAGTTAGAGACGTTAGCAGTTGTTTATGCTTAACGAAGATTCCGAGTTTATCTACAGGGCAAGGATCTTAAAATCGTTACAGATTGCAATTCGTTAGCACTTACACTAAATAAGATTGAACTTAATCCTAGAATTGCCAGATGGGCCCTTGAGTTTCAAGATTATACTTATGAACTAGTCCATAGACCTGGTACACGTATGCAGCACGTTGATGCTCTAAGCATGTGTACAAACATAATGACAGTTCAAACAAATAGCTTTGAGGACAATCTAGTTATATGTCAGGCAAAAGATAGTAAACTGAAAGAAATTAGACAATTGTTAGAGAAAACAGAACATAAATTGTATGAGATGCGCAATGGAATAATATATAACAAGTAAAAAAGCTAAAGTCTGGTGTCCGGACTTTGAAATACTCTGTACACATGTTTACAATAATTATAGAAAATAAAAAAAATTAAGAAAATAAAAAAAAAAATTGATCGATTTTACCTCTCTCGGTATTCGAACTCACGTAAAGGGTGTATAATTGCACATGTACATAGCAATTGCGTCTGTGTGTGTCTGTGTAAGCATTTTCGCAGTCAACAGCAACATCAACAACAGCCGCGGGCAGCGCTTGAGCAGCGCTGCAGCAGCAAATATATTTATGGCTATAACTTCTTGTTAAATCGGTCTATCATAGTGAAACTTGGCATACGGACACATAATAACTAACTGGGGGTATTTGCAAAATTTTAGTTCGAAATTCAAAGAATTACGGGAGTTAGAGAATCGCGATTTTCATGCGAGAGGAGGGAGGGAGGTAAATTCCAAAATATACATTTTCTGCGAATTCACATAAGGCATCTTGGACTAAAATTTGGTGTTCCTAGGTCTTATAGTCTCCGAGATATAGGCGATTATACGAAAGGGAAATCGGGAAAACCCCCATAGGGGGGAAGTGGGGGGGAAAATCAAAAAAATAAAACAAACTTGTATAGTGTACACACATAAGGCATCTTTGTGCAAAATTTGGTGTCTCTATCTCTTATAGTCTCTGAGATCTAGGTGATCATACGGACGGGCAGACGGACAGACGGACAGACAGACAGACAGACAGGGCTAAATCGACTCGTTTTGTCATGCTGATCAAGAATATATATACTTTGTGGGGTCTGCCACGCCTCCTTCTGCCTGTTACATTTTTCAGCTCGCGCAAACCTAATATACTCTTGTACATTTCATGTACAGAGTATAAAAATACAGACGAATTGATAACCTCCTCTTTTTTGAAATCGGTTAAAAAAGGAACTCAAATATCTTCAAATAAACAAATGCGGAGTTTCAGTGTTTGTGTGGGAGATTTAACAAATTGGTAGTAAATAGCTTGATTGATGTTGGAATATGATTTTGCGTATTATGTAGCGATGTGAGTTGTGAAAAAAATTCATTATTATTAAGAAAATTTATTATTGTTTAGTTGTGTCTATTACTTTCTAATGGAAAATCAGATTTTCGAGTATAAATTAGATTCTTTTAGGTACTTAATAAACAATTGGATGTTGTCATTAGTGGGTTTGGTTAGAACGTGAATGGGGTCTGAGGTAGGGAAATATTTTTGTCATATTGTTTTTAATTTGGGGCATTGGGATATTATGTGTGGGATAGTGAGTCGGCTATCTCGGTTGCAGAAGTTACAATTTGGAGTCGGTGACTTTTTAAATATATGTTCCTAGGCGGAGTCGAATGATTTTGATAAGGTCAGAGCGGTGAATTGAGTCTATTTGTGTAGCTTTAGAGTAGTTCATCAATGAAATTTTATTAGTGTTTATTGTTTTGTAGTGTGGGTTTGTTAAGTTCCATATGTGGGACTTGTAGGTTGCATTGTAATGTTCTTTTATTAATTTTGTAATGTCCCTGATATTGTTGTTTGGATTGAGAATGACGGGGAATTTTATGGTTTGTTTTGCGGAGGCATCGGCTCGTACGTTTCCCTGAATATCGCAGTGTCCGGGAACCCAAGCTAGAACTATTTTTAGAGAGCTCGATACAAGTAGCTGGCGTATTCTGGAAGGGTAGAAGGATGTGTTTAAAGGGTTTAAAATTGATTCTATTGATGATAGTGAATCTGAGCATATGCAGTATTTGTGGTTTGTTCCTATTGCGAATTTGATTCCTTGAAGAATAGCTATTATTTCTGCTGTATATATGGAACTAAAATATGGAAGTAGACCATTTGCAATCGTGGATTTGGTGGTTGTGATGCTAAATGATGTACCAGATTCTGATTTTGATCCGTCGGTGAATATGAATTTGTATGATTGAAGTGAGTTTTTTAATTCGAGGAAGTGTTGCTTGTAAACTGTCTTTGGTGTGGTGTTTTTTGGGAGAGAATGTAGCGATGTATTGATTAGGGATGGGGTAAACATCCATGGTGGATGTGAGGCTTTTGAGTATTTAAGAGGAGCTATTGGAAGTTGAAAATCTATGCTGAGTGCTATGGAGCGGTGGAGCGACGAGAGGATTCTCGGAGTTTTTTTTGGCTTTAGTGATTTTTTGAAGTGGTAGGCTGACAGGTGAATTGAAAGAGTTAATAATAATTTTGTTGAGTTTTGCTAGCTCGAACTGTGTACGGAATTCTAGCGGCATAGTACTTGATTCAAAAAGGAGGTTGTTTATAGGGGTGCTTCGAAAAGCGCCGAGAGACATTCTTAGGGCGGAATGGTAAATGGTCTTAATTTTGTTGGTTTGCGTATTTGGGGCATTGCCGTGTAGGTAAAGACCGTAATCAATTTTTGACATTATTATTGCTTTGGTAACTGAGATGAGTGTGGGCTGATTGCAACAGAATTTGTTGCTGGCGAGGCATTTGATAATGTTGAGTTTATTAGACAATGACCGGAGGAGGTATTCTATGTGGTCGATCCAGCTGTATCGGCTGTTAAAGACTATGCCTAGGATTCGTAGCGAGTTGACATTTTCAATTGGTGATAGGGCGGATGAAATGTTTATTTGACAATGGTGTTTTTTGCATACATGAATATGTTTGCATTTATTTATGCATAATTTGGCTCCAGAGTAGTCACACCAGGTGAGTATGTCATGAAGGAGAGGGTCTATATCGAGGGTTGTTTGTTTTCCTAATGTTTTGATAATATGGTAGTCATCTGCATATGCACAGAAATTGAATTGTTTGTGGATGGCTATTGTTTTGTTGAGTTTATTGAAAGTTATGAGGAAAAGGATAACTGATAGGGGGGATCCTTGTGGGATACCATTTGATAGGGGGCGGGTAGTAGATTTATAGTTGTCTAAGCTGACCAATATTTTTCGGTTTGTCATGAAGTTTATGATGTATCTGATTATTTTTGGGCCTATTTTCCATTGTACAAGTTCATCAACTATTGTGTGGAGTCCTATTTTGTCAAAGACTTTAGCGAAATATAGGGATACTATAGAACAGTGGTTTTTGGTGTTAAGGGAAGATGTAATCCAATAGTCTAGTGCAACTAGAGAATAGAATAGTGATTTTCCTTTACGGAAGCTTGATTGCCGGCTATCGACTGGTTTGTTACGTGCAACAAACCACCATAGTCGGTTTGCAATAATCTTGTCTAACAGCTTGGAGATACATGAATTAAGGGAAATTGGGCGGTATGAAGCTATGGAAGTTTTATTTGTGTTTGGTTTATTGATAGGAATAATCTTACTCAGTTTTAAGTTTTGTGGAATCGATGACGAAAAGATAGAGTTAAAGAGGTTAAGAAGTCTTTGCTTTACTGATGGATGTAAGTTCTTTAGCATTGGGTATGAGAAGCGGTCAAGACCTGCTGTTTTGCCGTTGAGCTTAGCTAATGCGCTGTGCAATTCGATTAGAAGGATAGGTTTTTCAAGGATGTTTGAGGAATGGCTGGTATTATTGTATATGTTGCTTGATGATATCTTGGATTTGTGGTCTCGGAATGAGGTAGAGAAATTACTATCATCAGATTCTGTTGACCAGTGTCGGCACAGTACCTCCGCGATGTCTTGTTTACAAGTTATTGTGGACAATGTGGATGGGCTAATTATACAGTGAATGGTATGTATTGGTCTGGTGCCGCAGAAGGCTCTAGTCTTAGACCATATTCTGGAAGTGGGAGTTGAAGGATTTATTTCGGCTGTGAATTTTTTTAGAGCTGCCCTTTTTGCTAACTTTAGCTCTCTTTTAAGTAGTGCGTTTGATCTTTTGTAATTCAATATATTGGGTGTTGTAATGTTGTGTTTTAGTATGGACCAATGTTGGTTTTTGGTGTCTTTGTATTGTTGTAATTTATCGTTCCACCAAGGCACGTTTAATTTGTGATTATGTAGGGGTTGGGTTTGGGGTATTGAAATGTTGGCTGTCTGTCTAATGATTTTGGTTATATTAGCAGTTTCCTTATTGATATTATGGCTGGGGGATTTGTTTATAGAAAATTGCTCGGATGCGCTGGTAAATTTTGGCCATCGGCATGCTCTAATCTAAATCTTGGAGTACTAGTCGCAGTTTTTGACTGTGAGTGGAATAGAGTTATAGTAATGGGAAAATGATCGCTACCGTAGGTATTACGTTCAATGGTCCATGTTGATTCGAGTGCTATTGATGGGGTGGCAATTGATAGATCGATGTTAGTAAGACTATTGTGGGTGCTTTAATGTGTGGGCGAACCGTCATTTAAAATTACTAGGGGGGATTGGGTGATGAATTTTGGTATATGGTGTCCTCTGCAGTTCGGTTTTATGGAACCCCAAGTTTGGTGCCAACCATTGAAATCGCCTGTGATGAGTGTATGTTGATTTAAGTTGCCGAAAGTGTCATGAAGGTTCTGAGTTGATGTGGGCAGGTTTGGTGGAATATATGTAGAAAAAATGTGGAATTTTTGCTTGGATTGTATTGAAACTGCTACTGTTTGAATATTGCTACTGTGGTTACCTGGAGTAAGTATATTGTGTTGGAGAGAATTATGAATTAATAATTAATAAAGATGGGAGTTATTGTTGTGGAATAGCGTTGGTGTTGTGTATGTGTGTTTCCTGAAGGGAGATTTTTTTTGGAAGCTTTTCTTTAATTAACATTTGTAGCTGATTATAATTGTTAATATAGCCGTTGATGTTCCATTGCAGTATCTTGATCATTAAACTAAAGAGATCTGTTTAGAATTTTTTGATTTTTTTTTGTTAAAATTAAAGCTAAGAGATCTGGTCGATACCTTTTTTTTCTTATTATTAACACATTACTATGTCTTCATCAGAGCTATTAATAATATTTAAAGCATTAGTTGATGTTTGAGGCTTATCTTTAAGAACATTATTCAATTTTGCCTTTTTTAAATTTACAGTAGGCTTAAATTGTGTTTTTTTAATAGTAGTGTTATTGTTAAATGCAGATGAGGATGATATTTTTAGTTTTGTGGCTGTTATCATTTTTGATTCCAAAGCGGACGCTGTGGATGAGTTTAGGACATCAGTTGTTGGTGAGTTCATAATATCTGAGTAAGAGATCTGCGTTCGGGATTCACTGGCCGTTGATGTTGTGCTAATTGTTGGGTTGCTCGTCGGGGCATTTGGGTTGGTAATGTTGTTGTAGCGGTTGTTGTAAATATTCTCTGCATTTTTCATGTCCGTCTTTTCCAATATAGGTATTGCTTGTATTTCTTTTTGTTTTATAAAAACCGGACAGTTTCGGTCGGATATGCTGTGATGATAATTTTTGTTGTTGTTTTCCTTGCAATTAATGCAACACTTAAGGTTGATGCAAGGCTCGGATTCATCAATGTGGGCAGGATTGAAACAGTTGAGACATAGTTTTACTCTTCTGCAGTTGAGAGTGGTATGGCCATAGCGTGCACAGTTTCTACATCTGAGAGGTTGGGGAATGTATGGACGGACTTGCACTTTTTGGTAACCGATTTTTATGTCGGAGGGGAGATCTAAGGCACCAAAGGTAAGTACAATTAAGCCAGTTTCCAAGAGAGATTCGTTAACTTTTTTTTCGAATTTTTTTAAATTCTAGTACATTTTGCGGTTTAAGTTCGTTTAGAATTTCTGCTTCTGGTATTTCACGTAGATCGTTGCAATATATTACTCCTCACCGATGGATCTAAAACGGACAACGCGACAGCTTTTAGCGTGGTCACTGAGGAGAATAATATTGCCAGATCCGCAATAACACCTTCCTATACGTCCATTTTCACAGCCGAAGCAGAAGCAATTTTAGCTGCAGACGAGCTGGCAAGCGCAAATAAACGAGCCAAATAATATATAATATGCACCGATTCCCTCTCAACACTCCTTGCTGTTCAAAACACCAACAACAACGAACCCACCATAAGCAAAATTAGGGACATGATCTCCGCAAGAAAAACTAAAATCAAACTTATGTGGACACCAGGACACGCAGGTATAAGAGGAAATGAATGGGCGGATACGACAGCGAAAGCCGCCACAACAGCTCCACTAATTCTACACAACACCTCCAACAAAAGAGACATTAACAATCTCATTAACACAACAAGCAAAATATGTTTAAAAAGTATCTGGGATGAATACGCTCACCACTACAAGACAATAAATCCGCCTCGAAAGCCAACAGATATACCAATAGCAATAAACAGAAAACACGCAACTATATACACAAGATTCCGACTAGGACACACAAAACTTACACACGAATACTTGCTCACCAAATCATCACCGCCGCTATGTCCTTACTGCAACGCAAGCACTCTAACTATAGAACACTTCACCAACTACTGCCAATTTATCCTCAACCAATGTACTTCCTTGAAACTTCATAAAACTAATTTCTAAACTACATATAAACATATAACTAATAGAAAAAAAAAACAGCCTAAAGGGCTTCGTTGCTCTGGCTATACATATACTTTTTATATGTATCAAATTTTGTGATTTAGGATTAATTCTAAGTTACAAATGTTAAAATAAATAATAAATAATATTACTCCTTTAGTGTAGTTGAGGGAATGGTGTTCGGAGATGTCCACGTTTATCGTATTGTTGAGGGCAGTCGGTTGAATTATTATTATTATTATAAAAGTCAATTCCTAATTGCAAATTATGAGTTACTTAAATTAATTAAGCTATAGCAGCGGGGTGTAATAATTCTTTACATTTGTTTGATTTTAGCTTAGGTCTAAGGATGTAAAAATATTGATTATATTAGCTTGTATATTTTCGTGGCCTTAAGGAACGCTATTGTTTGTTGGATGTTGGTAGGTGCTGTTATCTCTTTTATTGATTGGTTACGGTATTTGGATCTTTCTATTTTAAATTGGGCGCAATCAAGTAGGATGTGGTTTAGAGTAAGGGGAATTTTGCAGTGTGGACAGGGTGGTGGAGCAGTTTTGTTTAGTATGAAGTTGTGTGTCAGATTTGTGTGGCCTAGTCGGAGTCTCATGAATTTAATTGCATCTAGTCGGGGCGTGTTTTGATATGGAATGTTGTCGATTCTATTTTTGCTAGGATTAACCGTTTTGTAGTATGTAGAGGAGTTGTTCCAAATTTTATCGCTGTATATTGATAAATAGTCTTTAATGTGTTTACGTATGTCAGATACGTTTAGATTTCGCTCATAAATGAGGGGGTATTTAAAGGCATTTTTGGCCGTTTGGTCCGCTGTTTCATTGCCAGCGATCTGGCAGTGTCCAGGGACCCAGACTAGATGTATTTTGTCGCCTTTTGTTGCTGTGATATTTCTGATTGGTTTGGCATAGAAATTTTGGTTAGTGGTGTTTTGTATCGCTTTGAGTGAGGAGATGGAGTCTGTGCATATAACAAATTTCCCTTTCTGTTTTGCTGCGTATTTACAAGCTGCGAGTATGGCAGCTATTTCGGCAGTAAAAATAGAGGAAAATTGGGGTAATTGTTTGTACATAATTATGTCGTTTGCCCTTGTGACACTGTATGATACTCCGGCCAGCGACTTGGAGCCATCGGAGTACAGGAATCGTCTGTCCGCCATAGTTCCTTTGAGTTCACAGAACTTTTGTTGGTAGACTATTGCTGGAGTGTCGTTTTTAAGGTTCGAGTGGAGGGAAGTGTTTATTATTTTATTTTGAAATGACCATGGGGGTTTAAGTTCTTTCGGGGTTTTAAATGGTGATATTTCTATATGTAGTTCATTGCAATAATGTATCGTGTCTATTAAGGAAGAAGGTATTCTGGGTCGCCTCTTAGCTTTTTTTATTTTTTGGTAAATACTCTCTATTGGTGAGTTTTTGGCATTCATAATGGTCTTGAAATTTTTTTGTTTTGCATGAATAATTCTTGTTTCTATGGGTAATATGTTAGTCTCATATAATATGTTGTTGATTGGAGTAGTGCGATATGCGCCTATTGCTAAACGCAATGCCGAGTGGTATATTTTTTTGAGGCTGTTGATGATAGATTTGGGTGCATTACCGTAAGCCAAAGTCTATTTTTGAGAGGATGATTGAGTTAATTGTTTGAATCAGTGTTATAATGTGGCAGTTGAACTTGGTGCTAGATAAGCATTTTATAATGTTAAGTCTCTTTGACAGTTGCAATTTAAGATTTTCTATGTGCTGGTCCCATTTATAGTTCTTTGTGAATGTTAGCCCAAGTATTTTGATTGAGGTCTCGTTTAGCAAGGAGAATGAGTTGGATTGAAGTTGGAGGTTGCAATTCTTTTTACGACAGATGTGGATGTGTTTGCATTTGGCTATGGAAAGTGATGCTCCAGAATAGTTGCACCATTGTAGTATGTCACACAGAATGTTGTCGATATTTAGAGAGTGTTGTGTTCTGTGGATTTTTTTAATTATTGTGTAGTCATCTGCGTAAGCTGAAAAGTCTAGTGGTTTGTGTTTGGCTATTGTTTTATTTAGTTTGTTATATGCAATGGCGAAAAGTATGACTGATAAAGGGGATCCTTGTGGGATTCCGTTTTCTAGTGGTTTTTGTGTAGAGTGAATTTGGTTGGCTTGAACTATTATTTTTCTGTTGTTCTGAGAGAAAGTTAACTACATATTTTAAAACTTTTGGTCCTATTTTCCAGTTGGTGAGTTCGTCGATGATTGTATGGATATTATAGACAGGTGGGATTTTGTTGAGAGGGATGATGTGATCTGGTGGTCTAACATTGCTAGAGCATCGAACACGGATTTCTCCTTTCGAAATCCCATTGGATGGGTGTCGAGTAGTTTGCTGTTCGTGGCTAGCCACCATAGCCGGTTTGCAACTATTTTATCCAGTAGTTTTGCGATGCAAGAGTTAAGCGATATTGGGCGATAGGAGGTAACTAGAGTTTTGTCTGTATTTGGTTTCTGTATAGGGATGATGTTGCTTAGTTTGAATTGTTGTGGTATGTGGCCGTCAAATATATTGTTAAATATGTTTAAGAGGTTAGGGGACAAATTTTTTAACATTGGGTAACTAATGCGGTCTATGCCTGGTGTCTTTCCTTTAAGTTAAAGCGGCTTTTAGTTCGAGGATAGTGATGTCCTTTTCCAGGTTCATAGTTGAAGGAGGTGGAATATATGATAAATTGGTGCTTACTTGTGCTTTGTGCTGTCGGAATAATGTGGAGAAGTTACTATCTGAGGCTGAAGTGGACCAGTAGTTACAAAGAGTGTTGGCTATATCGGCGTGGTTAAATATTGTTTGTGTTGGATCGTTAGGGATGACAAGGCGCTGAATGCTATGGCGTGTTATAAGACCACAGAAACGGTTAATGTTGGACCAAATTTTAGCGATAGGAGTACAAGGGTTAATCTCGGAGGTAAAGGTATGTATAGATTCACGTTTTTTTGTTTTTAGTTCGCGTTTGAATTTGGCGTTAGCTTGTCTGTAGACTACGATATTTTTTGTGTTGATATTTCTTTTTAAGTTTGACCATGCTTTGGATTTTTGATTTTTTAGGAGTTGTAGGCCTTGATTCCACCATGGGACGTTTCTCTTTCGGTGTTTTTGTGTTTGTGGGATAGCTTCGTTTTCACTTCGAAGAATGACTCTGACTATATTGGCTGTCTCTTTGTTAATTTGTTGAGCTGGTAATTTTTCGTGACAGTACTTTTCTGTGAGTTGTTGGAACAGGGGCCAGTTTGCTTTGTTTAGCTTGAATTTAGATTTGGGCGAAATACTTGGTTCGTAGTCTTGGAAGAGTGAGAGGTAGATTGGAAAGTGGTCACTTCCTGCTAGGGAGTTGCCTGTGGTCCATTTTATGTGAAGTTCGAGGTAAGGTGTTGCTAGGGTCAGTTGTGTACTAGTAGTGCCACTCCTCCATATCCGTTTGTGGCTGTGTTCTCGTGATATAATGAGTAATTGATTGGGATGGGTATGTTTTGAACAGTGTTGAAGTGGGTTTCTTGTAGGGATATTATTTTGGGACAGTGTATTTTAATTAGGATTTGTAGGTGACTGTAGTTGTTAACATAACCGTTTAGGTTCCACTGGAGAATTTTTAGCATATTATAATGTAAAGTTTATATATTTTTGATTAGAGGGGTTACGAGTTGTTTTTATGTTTATGCTCGTTTTTGTCTTTCGATTTAAGGGGTTTGGAAAGGGTGTTTTGTTTGTCGCTGTAAATCCTGAGCTTGATGTCTTCAGTGAGTTGGGTAGAAAGTGGTTTGGCTTCTTCCTTGGATGGGGTGATGTCCATGATGGTATCAAAGGGATCGTCGTACGTGATGGTGTGTCTAGCTGGCGTTGGCTTGATAAGGTTTTGGTTTTGTGCTTTGTGTTTTGGTTGTATTGTGTTTGATTTGTGCTCTGTCTCAGTAATGTAGGTGTATTAGTTGAGGATGGTGTAGTGTTTTGTGGTCTTGCCGTTTGTATTACTGCTGGTTCTGCTACTATTTTCGAGTATAATGTGGTTTGGTGAGCATGTCGGTTGTGGTACGTTTTGAGTGCAGTTTTATGGTCGACTTTTTCAATTGTTTTGATCGTTGTAATTTCTTTCTGTTTGATAAAAGTGGGGCAAGATTTATCCATGGGGCTATGGTTATTTTGTGTGTCGTACTTGCAGTTGATGCAAGATTTATCTTTATTGCAAATAGCGTTTTCAGAGGTGTGGTGTTCTTCTGAGCAGTTGGTGCATGCTGTGGGGCTTTTACAAGTGGTGGTGGGGTGTCCAAATTTAAGGCAATTGCGGCATCTGAGAGGCAGTGGCACGTATGGGCGTACATGTGCTCTCTCGTAACCGATCATAATATTTTCTGGAATTGTTAGCGATGCGAAAGTTATTATAATCAGACCAGTTTCCTTTAGTGTGTTATTTTCCTTTCTCATTATTTTGCGAACTTCTGTGACGTTTTGTGTTTTTAGTTCTTCCAGTATTATTTCTTCCTCAATATTGCGCAAGTCGTTTGAGTAAATTACTCCTTTGGATAAGTTAAGGGTTTTATTCTCACTGACTATTACAGGGAAGTCCGTAAAGATGTTAAGTTTTAGCAATTTTTAGGCTTGAGTGGCGTTTTTTGTTTTTATTAAAAGTGTGCCTGCTCTTGTTTTTTTACATGAGTCGACTTCTCCATTGCATTGGAAGTCTATAATTTTTTTAATTACGAATGGTGTGACATTTTCAAATGTTTTGTTGTCTGTTCTGGATATTGTGATAAATTTTGGAAGATTTAAGTTGGTTTTATTCTGTAGAAATAGTCTATTTAAATCTGGTGGGAGTGCCATTATTGGTGTAGTCGGGCAGTCGCCCTGCTGCAATTCGGCGTGTGCTCTGTTTCCCTTGGTTGTTGTTATTGCTTGTTTGCTAATTGAGCTAATGCACAGTGTGTAATTGTTTTTTTTTTTTTTTTTGGCTATTTATAGATTACTGATAAGCACTTTTTGCACTTGTAAACAGTCGGTAGTCGCACGTCTTTACTTCTCGAAGCTAAGATTGGTACTGAGTCAGTTGAATTAGTTTAGTGGCTTGGTTAAGTGATTTTGTTTTTAATAATATTGTTCCGTTTCGTAGTTTGTTGCATTCTTGAATTTCGCCACTGCACACGTTGTCTATTATTTTTTTTATTAGAAATGGTGACACGTTTCTTAGAGTTTCATTTGCATCTGTTCTTTTCATTATAAGGTATTTGGGGCCAATTGTTGGATTTTTTAGGAGTTTATTTCTATCTACTTGTAGTTTGAAAGCTAGTAGCTTGTGATGTGGATCAGGGGGGTCGGGTTCCCTCATTGTGAGGGCATTGTTTACGCGAGATAAGAGTTAGTACTTCGCTTTTTGTTTCTATATATAGAACTTTTTATACCCTGTACCCGTAGGGTAAAAAGGGTATATTAGGTTTGTGCAAAGTATGTAACATACAGAAGAAAGCATCTCCGACCCCATAAAGTATATATATTCTTGATCAGCATGACGAGAGAAATCGATCTAGACATGTCCGTCCGTCTGTCCGTCTGAATGAACGCGAGGATCTCAGAAACTATAAAGGCTGGAATAACCAAAGTTGGTATCCAGATTCTCCTAGGTCCGAGAAAGGACGAGTTTATTTTATTTTTGCTCGACTGTAGCGTTCTCTCTTGTTTTACGTATAACTGTGAAATGTTGGTGTTGTTTTATAACTTCGTGGGTGAACTAAGATAAAGCACGAACTGATACTGTTGACACGTCTTGTCTGTATAGCGATTAGCTTCTAACTGTAAAATAGCATAACTTTTTGTAATTTAAATAAAAAGGAAGGTATTTCTTTTCGCTAATAGTTTTGTTTTATTCTTTAATTTATATGCATATACATACTTGTATACGAAATTACTATTGAACTAATAGCCGAAAAAATAATAGAAAATGCATGTGCACGTGCACCCGCCGATATCATTGGTCATTTCGGTCATGCGGGCTTGATTGTAAGCACGACGTTCGATCATTTCTTGCACGCAGGCAAAAAGTTTCGGTCACCGCCGCTCATTCTGAGTCTTTGCAGTTGTGAGTCGAACTGACTGGTTGGCGAGCGTTCGTTCACAACCGGTCATTGCTTGCATTCATGCAAGAAGTTTCGGTCACAACCGCTCATTTCTGAGTTTTTGCAGTTTTGATTCGAACTGAGTGTTCGTTGAGGGCTCGTTCGCAATCAGTCATTGCTTGTCACTATACCCAAATGAAATAATCATACCTAATAGGGTAAAATTGCACAAAGATGCGTTATGTGTGTATTCTATACGAGTTTGTTTAATTTTTTTGATTTTCCCCCCCACTTCCCCCCTATGGGGGTTTTCCCGATTTTCCATTTGTATAATCGCCTATATCTCGGAGACTATAAGACCTACGGACACCATATTTTAGTCCCAGATGCCTTATGTGAATACGCAGAAAATGTATATTTTGGAATTTCGCTCCCTCCCCCCTCTACCCCGCAAATCGTAACTCCCGTAATTCTTGGAATTTCGAACTCAAATTTCACTATGATAGACCGATTTAACAAGAAGTTATAGCCATAAATATATTTGCTGCTGCAGCGCTGCCCAAGCGCTGCTCAAGTGCTGTTGTTGATGTTGCTGTTTTTCGACTGCGAAAATGCTTACACAGACACGAATAGATGCGTATAGGCATACATACACTCACACAGACGCAATTGCTATGTAAATGTGCAATTATAAACCCTTTACGTGAGTTCGAATACCGAGAGAGGTAAAATCGATCAAATTTTTTTTTATTTTCTTAATTTTTTTTATTTTCTATAATTATTGTAAACATATGTACAGAGTATTTCAAAGTCGGGACACCCGACTTTAGCTTTTTTACTTGTTGAAGAGTTCAGCCGTAAATATGTTTGTAGTGCAGACGTACACAAACAATTGGCAGTTCGATCAAAGTTCTACACAGTCATGGACCTGGTGAACGGGGTTTCCCATGTCGCAGTGGACGAAAGCAGCCGAAAATATACCGCTCAAGATGGATGGCTTGAATTTAACAAAGCGCCTTTCGGATTTTGCTGTTTTTATACTCTTTGTAAATTTCATTTTTCAAGATCTAGTGAGCAAAAACGTTCTTGACTTGTACATGGACGACATTATTATACATAGAGAAACGGCAGATGAGTTCTTGACCAAGATGAAAACAGTTTTTGAAAGAGCAGCAGCCTTCGGCCGTAAGCTGAAATGGAAGAAATGCCATTTCTTACAAACCCAAATAAACTTTTTGGCCACACTGTTGCAGCTGGAAGGATTGGGTCAGAAAAGAAAAAACAAATTCAGTCTGCAAGTTTGCTGTGCCAAACAACGTAAAGAAGTTGCAAGCTTTCATGGGGCTGACGGGATTTTTCCAGAAGTTTATAAGGAACTACCCACAGATCGCGAAACCCCTGACCAATCTTTTGTGCAAAGACGCCGTTTTTAAAATACAGAATGCAGGGCTTCACAGTTTCGAAGCGCTAAAAACGCATTGGCAATTGACCAATTACAATGATGATCAGACAAATAAAGATTAACTTGCCAAGAAATTAAAACCGGACTTATTAAGTTAACATACATGATCAGAGTGTTCGCGGTAGCCCTGTCATTGTGCACTTTGCTCTCACTCAGCCTTCTGTTGTTGTTTGTGTTTGCTGTTTGTCGCAGTACCTAAAAGCTCATCTTAGTGCCGCTCAGTTTCTTCGCTCAATTTTTGCTTACAGCATTCTTTTAAGCTTTGCGCTAACTACGTTATTTAGGTCATTCATCCTTATATTTATTCTGCCCACAATGTTTTGCTGCACAAGTCTTGCACAGTTAAAGATGCAATTGATTCTGATCAACTTCGGTTTGTTAACTGTTGGTTGTGCGAGATAAATTTTTAAAATTGCAAAATTTAACTAAGCAACTTTCAGCTGAGTTCGACTCTGGAGAACAGTTGCTTAGTCAATATAAGTTTATGTCTCCGCCCAAACGTAGGTTAGAGCATCAATTTCTTGAGGTACCGCCTTGCTCGGCACCGTCAACCTCATTACGCCCAAGTTCTCCAGTAGCTCTTGATCTATAGCCAGCAATCTCGTTATATGCTTCCCCTGGAAATTTGTTTGAAATTTCCCCTGTGCCTTCTCCTGCCCAGGTCACCTTAGCCCCGTTGATAGAACCTTCTGCAGTAAGCAAGACAGTAGTGGCCTCGAAAGCTTCTAAGAAAGCTTCCTCCATAAAATTTTCTGCAATTTCCCCCGCAGTCTCATCACGAGCTGCAGATTGTGCGTCAGTTGCTGCTCTGCCTCAGCCCCCGGCTCTTACTGTTATAGCCAGAAGACAAGTTTTTGTATCAAGATTATCTTCCGATACCAACCATATAGCAACCTATATTGGCAGTAAATCGACGGCTAGTGTATCCATTTCGAAGTTCAGTTTTGCTGAGCCCCGTGAAATAGCCTCATTTCAAATAAGTGTTCCGCTTGAGGCTTTTAAATTATTTGTGGCCCAAAATTTTGGCCTCCACATATGATTGTTCATGAGTTTAGGCAGAAAAAACGAGTTTCGTCACTGCCTGTTGATTTACAGTCTAGTACTCTTTCTTCGAAACCAACGTCAAGTTTTTCTTCAAAAAACTAGACTCGCGACGTTTTTCGATTAATATTCTGTATCAGAATGTTAGGGGCTTTTGTCCAAGCTCGGGAATTTATTTCTGAGCAGTTTTTCTTTTGATTCTAATATTATTGCGTTCTCAGAAACGTGGTTAAATCCTACGATTTCTGATAATGAAATTTTATCAGATGACTTTTGTATTTTTCGTCATGATCGCCCGAGTCGTCGAGGAGGAGGGGTACTGATTGCAGTCAAATCCAACCTTCGGTCGGAAATCATTGATGGTGATGTGCCAAATGATGTTGAATTTGTTGCTGTTAAAGTAACTTTTCCGTCTTTTGCTCTTGACATCACTTGCTCGTATATACCTCCCTCTTCCAATATTCAAGTTTATATGCAACATATAACTTGTATTAAAGCAATTTCCACTCATCTCCGTGACAGAGATGCGTTTGTTGTGCTAGGTGATTTTAATTTGCCTAACATAGAATGGTCATTTTTCAATGAGTCCAATTATTTGGTGCCCTCAGCAGAACATGAATTTTTGGATTGCCTGTTGGACCTTTCTTTGTTTCAAATTAATTCTATACCTAATCACCTCAGCAAAATGTTTGTTCTCGTCTATGTCACTGACCCTAGTAGCGCTGTAGTCTCTAGGTCTTTACCCCTGTCAGTGCCTGAAGATACTTACCACCCTACATTAGAAATCTCCCTATCATTTTCAAATCACACCTTTATTCCTACACTTAATTCCAACAAAACACGTCGTTGCTTTCGCAAAGGAAATTTTTCTTTGCTTAACGAACTTATTTTAGCAACTAATTGGTCCTTTTTGTATAGTGCGGTTGATATCAACATAGCCGTCAAGTTTTTCTATGACACTATTAATGCTCTTTTTGAGGTCTGTATCCCAAATAGTGTCATATCGTCTGCGTCATAAAAACTTCGTTGGTTTTCACCAGATGCTTTAAAAAGTATGAGCAGTCGGGCCTATCTCCTGACTTCTATAAATACTCTATAGCGAAATCGAATTTTGTTCTTCTTAATTCACGATGTTATAATAATTACCTTGCCCGATGCAAGAATCAATTTGCACAGGACCCTAAACAATTCTATAACTTCGTTAATTCTAAACATAAAACTGCTTATCTACCTTCATCATTTTTCCTTGGTGACAAAAAGCCAGCAACGATTCTGAAGCTGCTGACTTGTTTGCCAACTTCTTCCAGTCAACTTATTCCTCTGTCTCTGTTAGTAGTATCTCTTATCCTTATAGCATTTCATCTTCCCACACTATTTACGCTCCCATAATTACTGATAGCTGTCTACTTTCTGCTATCAAACTTTAAAATTTTCATACTGTCCTGGAACAGACAACATTCCTAGTTGTGTTCTCAAGGAGTGTTCTAGTTCCCTATTACAGCCATTACTTAAAATCTTTAATCTGTCACTTGGTTTCTCAATCTTTCCAACTATTTGGATATAATCTTTTATTATTCCTCTTCATAAAAAGGGTGGTAAGTCTGATATTTCAAACTACAGAGGAATTGCAAAGTTGTCTGCCATACCGAAATGATTAAAAAAAATAGTTTGCAGCACCTCTGTAAATCTGTCATATCTCCAGCTCAACATGGTTTCATAAAGAGACGGTCTACTACGACCAATTTGCTGGAATTTACTTCATTGGTAAATGAAGCATTTACTCTAAAAATGCAGACTGATGTCGTTTACACTGACTTCAGTAAAGCATTTGACTCTGTGAACCTTGATCTTCTGCTCTTTAAGCTAAGTCGTATAGGATTTCTCTCCGCTTTTTTGTGTTTGTGTTTTCGCCTGCAGGATGATCTGAAGTGAAAGCAATCTTGGTGCTTAGCTAACCACTTGCACCTCAATTGCTCTAAATGTAAGTTCATGACATTTCACCGAACCTTGCCTCATTTAGGGACGTATACGATTGACAATGTGCCATTGCAACGTATATCGACTGTTGAAGACCTTAGGGTTATTTTTGATTCCAAATTGAACTTTAACCTTCACATATCTAGTATTGTCAATAAGGCCAAGGGATTACTTGGATTCATTAAACGTTGGTCCAAGGAATTTAATGACCCTTATACCACTAAGCTTCTTTACACTGCTCTAGTACGCCCTGTACTTGAATACTGCTCATGCGTTTGGTCTTCGCAGTAGAGAATCATCAGGAAAGTATTGAGTCTGTTCAGAAGCAATTCCTTCTTTTTGCTCTACGTGGTTTAAGCTGGGATACCAATCTCTGCTTGCCATCGTACTCTAGTAGACTGATGCTTATAAACCTTCCTTCCTTAGGACGGTTCTTGGAGTAGTTTTTCTCCACAAGTTGGTTATTGGTGATGTTGACTTCTCTGCCCTCTTAGGTCGCCTTAATTTTTCAGTTCCTTGTAGACCAACAAGGAATTATTTGCCGTTCATATTGGCAAGATGCACAACTGATTACGCTTTGCAAATTGTTTTCGGGCCATGTGCAGACATTATAATGATCTTTCACATTTACTTTCGACAGGGCTCTCTCTCTCTCTGTTCTATCAAATCTATTCTTTATAATTATCTTCGGGGAAATCTCTGACCACTTACTGCTGTGAGTTGGGGCATAGCTTGCCGGACTGGCATTTAAAATATCCCCCACCGGGTTGGAGATTTCCCTCCTTTTCTTTTTCTTTTCGTCTCTCTTTCCACCTTTCTCTTTTTCTGTTTCACTGTCTCTCTTTCCTTCTTTCCTTCTTTCTTTTTCTCTTTCTCGTTCTACTTCGTGCTTTATCTAATTAGTTCTTAAATAGAATTAATTTTTCACCTTTACTTTTTGTATAGTTTTTTGGGTCTTTAATGTCTCTGACCATATATGGCTGTGAATCGGGGCATAGCTGGCCAATTGTCAAAGTTAATTTCAATGTTTTCCTTCGATTAGGTAGACCAATTATTTTTGGCAAAAGGTACAGCAGGGGCTGGAGTAGAAGTTCAGTTGCAGAGGTATAAGTATAAGTACAAGTACCAGTAAAAGTACATGTATAAGTACACAACGCACGGTTGAGTTGCTTATCTACATTAAGGCATTGACTGTATAGGTATAAATATAAGTATAAGTATAAGTACATATAAGTACAAGTATAAGCATAAGTACAAGTACAAGTACCAGTACAAGTACAAGTATAAGTACACAACGCACAGTTGAGTTGCCTATCTACATTAAGGCATTGACTGTATAAGTATAAATATAAGTACAAGTATAAGTACAAGAATAAGTACAAGTGTAGGTACAAGTATAAGTACAAGTATAAGTACAAGTATAAGTACAAGTATAAGTACAAGTATAAGTACAAGTATAAGTATAAGTACAAGTACAAGTATAAGTACAAGTATAAGTACAAGTATAAGTACAAGTATAAGTATAAGTACAAGTACAAGTACAAGTAAAAGTACACAACGCACAGTTGAGTTGCTTATCTACATTAAGGCATTGACTGTATAAGTATAAATATAAGTATAAGAACAAGTATAAGTACAAGTACATATAAGTACAAGTATCAGTACAAGTATAAGGACAAGTATAAGTACAAGTATAAGTACAAGAATAAGTACAAGTATAAGTATAAGTACAAGTATAAGTACATGTATAAATACAAGTATAAGTACAAGTATAAGTACCAGAATAAGTACAAGTATAAGTACAAGTATAAGTACAAGTATAAGTACAAGTATAAGTACAAGTACCAGTACAAGTACCAGTACAAGTACAAGTGCAAGTATAAGTAAGTATAAGTACACAACGCACAGTTGAGTTGCTTATCTACATTAAGGCATTGACTGTATAAGTATAAATATAAGTACAAGTACAAGTATAAGTGCAAGAATAAGTACAAGTATAAGTACAAGTATAAGTACAAGTATAAGTACAAGTATAAGTACAAGTATAAGTACAAGTATAAGTACAAGTATAAGTACAAGTATAAGTACAAGAATAAGTACAAGTATAAGTACAAGTATAACTACAAGTATAAGTACAAGCACAAGTAAGTATAAGTACACAACGCACAGTTGAGTTGCTTATCCACATTAAGGCATTAACTGCGTTCGTGACGTTCCAACAGGGGCTGCAAGCAAACAACAACAACTTGAATAGGAATAATATTAATAACTTTACCCCATGTCTGGGGTAAAGCTACTTACCTTGGCAACTTAAAGATACACTTGCCGCAGGCATATGGCATCTCATCGTAAGGATGCATGGCGCGCTGATGTTGCATAGATGCGCCGACACTGCACCTGGCACAGCGAGGTGTATTGGGCGCCTGCCGGATGGTCATTCTTGTCTGCATCAACGAGCCAGTACTACAAATTTATAGCAGAGAAGCCAAAGCAGAGGTACTTACGGATGCTTCCAAAGATGGCTTTGCGGCTGCACTCTTACAATGGTTTGAGGGACAACTACACCCAGTTTTCTATTGGAGCAAGAAGGCCACAGAAGCAGAAGCGCTTCAGCATACAAGTAGTTCAGGAAGCAAAGGCTGTGTTTCGACACTACATACTGGGTATCCCATTTAAGATAATTACTGACTGTTCGGCTTTTAAAAGCACGCTGACTAAAAAGGATATGCCTCGAGAGGTAGCGCAATGGATCGTCTAGTTACAGGACTTCGAATTGACGTAGTGCACCGCCCTGGCGAACGAATAACACAATGACTAAAGCCGTTTGTGAATTTCTCAAAAGTCGGCCGTACGAAAAAGGAGGGCTTTTGTTTAAAGCTGTCAAAGGCGTCGATCTTCTGGTGGTGCCGAAAAAATGGAGAAGGAGATCATCGTCGATGCTCACAATATAGACCACTTTGCAGTTCAGAAGACGATGCACGCCATTCAGCAGAATTTTTGGGTCCCGCAATTGGAAAGCAAGGTTTCAAATCTAATTTCCAACTGCGTAAAATGAATAATACACAATAAGAAAACCGGAAAGAAGGAAGGTTTCTTATACCATATTGATAAAGGAATTCTACCGTTGAATACACTTCACATCGATCATCGTGGGCCTATGGACGCCACCGTGAAGTTGTACAAGTTTGAAGTTTGAAGACTACGTAAAAGAGAACGGGATAGAGAACATTTGGAGTACTAATGGTGTACCTAGAGTCAATGGCCAAATAGAACGCGTCAACCGTTCGGTTTTATCTACCATTTCGAAGCTGTCCTCTGATGAGCCGACTAAATGGTACAAATACGTACCACTGGTGCAATAAGCTGCACAATACACGTTTCCATAAAGAGGAAAGAGGTATGGCGTTCGAGTTGTTGTTTGGTGTCAAAATGAACTATGGATTTACCATCGAGGCCCGTATCAAAGAGTTACTCGAAAGGGAGACGTATGAGAAGTTTGACGATGAAAGGCAGCAGATTCAGGAAAAAGCCAAAGAAGATATACGTCGAGCTCAAGCTTCTTACAAAAAGCAGTTTGACAATGGTCACAAAAAAGAATATGGCTATAAAGTTGGTGATTTGGTTGCCGTCCGGCGCACACAATTCACAACAGGGAAGAAGATGGCAAGTCAATATCTTAGGCTCTACGAAATAACAAAGGTCAAACGTAATGGTCGGTATGATGTTCGCAAAACTGCAAACGTCGAGGGATCGAGCAATACAGCCTTAAGTGAAGACAACATTAAACTTTGGAAGTACGTAGGGAACGAGCAGGAGAATTGGTCATCAGAGGCCGATGATTAAATCAAAATGGCCGAACGTAAGAATGTATGTGGTCCTAATGGACTGAATTGGCATCCCCTACCACTCAGCAGTTAGCCGTTTAAATAGATGTCAGCAGAAGAATGGAGTTAGTTGCAGTTCAGAAGTCAGTAGTCATCGTTCAGACGTGTGCAGCAGCCGTTTAAGCAGTCAAGCATTGATCGTCGTCTCAAATATCTCAAAAATCACTTTTTAACCATTAACCACTCGCCTTATTCACCTGATATGGCACCGTGCGACTTCTACCTTTTCGGAAAAATGCATTTGCCCATGAAAGGAAAGCGTTATGCAGACGTAGAGGCCATTCAAAAGGCTTGCACCGGCAAACTAGCGGCCATACCGGCCAACGAGTTAAAACACTCGTTCGACATGCTTTTGGATCGTGCAAAAAGCTGTATTGAAGCAGAAGGAGACTATTTTGAATAAAATAAATTGATTTTGCCGAAAAAACCATTTGTTCAGTTTTTTTTTAAGTTCTGTTTACTTTGGAACACACATTGTAGTCCTAAATATAATCTCTGCCCGCAGCTTCATTATTATTGCTGCTTTGGCTTAACTCTTCACTGTCCACATGCTTGTACACCTTTTAGGTAAATTCGAATAAACAAGGAAGTATAATAGATATCCGTTGTTTTTTTAAATTTTCTTAATTTTTAAAATTTCTATAAATGTTGTACACATACTCGTAGGTTCAGAGTACCATCTCCACATCTTTAAAATCATTTGACCAAGTTTCTTTGTTTCTTACATTGACATAAACTGAGCTTACATGATCAGTTTGCTGGTATGCAAAAAACGTAATTAGAACCAATAAGCATTTTATTTCAACAGCATATCCAAAATGTAAATCCTTAAACCTAAAAATTTGATCATAATATATATGAGTATCTAGAAATCAACTTTTAAGTCCAATTTAGTCGATATGTCAGTTTTCGCAAGTTAATGCATGTCTTGAAAACGACATCCCATAGTGTACTGCTAATGCCATAGCCCAAATTTTGGTGTACAAAATGGTGTTGGTAATGATATCGTTTCATGTTATAAAGATGTTTCGCTTTTGGATTTCCATAGTGTAGATAATAATGTATCATATCATAAGATAAGTAACCTATCAAAGCACCCACTAGTATGACACGTGGACGAGGAATTACATAACTTATTGGGAAATAAATAATATTAACTAAAATAACGCCCGGTAGTGGAGGGAAAACTAGCCGCATCGGATCGAACGGCACCTTGTGATGAAGACCATGTATAAGAAAATGAAAAGTACAGAGCCACGCGCTACTGTCACACGATATTTTAATATGAAAAATCCAACGATGTAAAGCATATTCGAGTAAAGTCCAAAAAAATATTCCAACAAAAACGTTTCCGAAAAAATATGCAATCTGCAAAATAATTAATAGGTATAACGTATTTTAATCAAAGATAATTTTTACTTACTTCAAATTTACTATCTGAGTTTTTCTCAAAATCTATCCATAACAAGTTAGCAATAACTGGAATCCAAAATGTAGGCACAAGCCACCATGGGGTTTTAGTAAACATTTCCAAGTACCAAGAATCGAATAACAACAGAGGTCTATCAACTGGCTTGTGTACCCAATCATTATAATATTTGGTTATGTTTGCAATTTGAGGAAGCATTGCTTTTGACCAATCTACTAGGTACTGAAAAAAGAAGAAGATAAGAATACACATTTTTACTGGCAATTTATGTGATGTTTGTAGTATCTCAGTAAAATAATTATACAGTGGGCGCCAAAAGTCTACATACGATCCAATATTTTGCTACCTGGCCGAACTAAAGATATTTATTAAAAAACTAATGATGCAGTTTCGTAGCTTATCTGTTCTTATTGGAGAAAACGAAAAATCATAAACTTATGATGTGTCGTTACAAAGATATACACGAACCCCCATATTTTTTCCTTTACAAAAGTGTACGTATGACGTAAAAATTCGTGAGAATTCGTAAAAATTCTGAGATTTAAAGCACTTGACCCCCACATAATATTTATTTTAATTTTTTTAATTTGGTAGGACCTCCACTAGCTTTAATGGCGGTCTGAAGACGTTTCGGCATTGACTCCACCAGATTTCGCAGTACTACAGCACTTCCTTCAAGCTTCACGCACTGGATATTTCCCCATATTTCCCGGTCTAAAAGGTCCCATGTGTGTTCAATATTGTTCAAATCAAGGCTTTACGGTGGAATATTCAATTGACGTGGTGCATTGTAGAGCAACCAAACCCTGACAACGTAATCCGTTGTTTTGGGTTGATGTCCTGTTGGAACAACCATCGACCATTTCATTTAAATTTTGTTCCAATGTATGTGTCTCATATTTTTGTAAGTTTAAAAACGTACTTGTGCCAGTAAAAAAATTTTGGGTTTGCAGTTTTATTGCTTATGGTACAAACAAACAAGAGTGAACGCTACAGTCGAGCAAGCCCGACAGTAAAATAGCCTGTACTCTCCACAAAAAGGAAAATTAAAAAAATTAAATTATTAAAAACAAGAGAGAACGCTACAGTCGAGCAAGCCCGACAATAAAATAGCCTGTACTCTCCACAAAAAAGGAAAATTAAAAAAAAAAAAAAATTAAAGTTTTTAAAAAAAATTGAATTAATTAATTAAATTAATAAAGAAAATTTATTTAATACATACACGCATATAAATCACATGTCTATGCGTGTTTATATGCGTGTATGTATGCAGCACAAAGTTGAAACAAAACAGCAAAAACAACAACAGCTGAGGGCAGAGCTGCAGGCAGCGCATCAGAATAAAAAATAAACTTGACCTGCCTAGGGCTTATGGGAACTTGAATACCAAGTTTGGTTATTCTAGCTCTTGTACCTTCTGAGATCCTTGCGCTCATACAGGCGGACAGACGGATGGACAGACGGACATGGCTATATCGACTCGGCTTGTCACCCTGATCAAGAAAATATATAATTTGTGGAGTCTGCCACGCCTCCTTTTGCCTGTTACATACATTCGCACAAAACTAGAACAGCCTTTCACCCGTTGGGTACAGGCTATAAAAATTATAACTTCAATTAACTTTTGACTTGGTTTGTATACTCAAAGAAAGAAAGGTTTATATACTCAAGATACACTGCATAGTATTTTTGTAACTTTTCATAAAAGAGTAGAAGAAATAATTATGATAATTAAGGTACATACATACATATGTATGTGTGTATGCTCAATTAAATGTTGTGCAGTTGAATAAGTTGACCAAATCTCTCTATATATAAAACAGTTTGTCCTGACTGACTGATTGGCAAATAATACAAATAAAACTGCATACTCGGTTTTTTACTTTTTTTTCTTGGATACTGAATTATTGGGGCTTTCTTGAGGCACACAAGGAAATCGCGTCAACAGCCCACAATACAATAATAGCTAGAAAGCCGAAATGTATTTATTTATTTATTTATTTCATCGACAAACAATGCAGTCGATGTAAAAGAAAAAGAAAACAAAAAATCAATACAAGAGAGAACTTAAACTAAAATAAAGCTATAGGAATAAAAAGCCTATAAAAATGACACAAATATATAATAACGAATTTTATTTGCCAAACGGCCAGCTATGCCCCGATTCACAGCAGAGGGTAGTCAGATAAGTTATTACAAAAAAAGGAATGGAGATGAAAAAATAGCAATAGAAGATAAAAAAAAAAAACTTAAATAATAAGAGATAAAATATAATTAAAAGCTAAAGGTGAAGAATCACTGACCCGTTGGGGGAAAATTTATTAGCCAATCCGGCAAGCTATGCCCCTACTCACAGCAGTGGTGATCAGTGATTCTGCCGGAGGTAGCTGAAAATATAAGCTTTTAGTGAGGGGAGAGAGAGCTCACTAGAGATTAAAAAGTAAAAAGAATTATAATTAGAGCATAATACTCGAAAAGGGTTGTGCATGGCGTAATCACTAGTGCATCTGTTAAGTAGAAGAGGCAAAAAGTTCATTGTTGGCCTGGAAGGAACAGAAAAATTAATACGACCTAAAAGCATAGAGGAATCAACATTTCCAACAATCAATTTGTGGAGGAACAGAACACCAAGAACTATCCTACGGTGAGCCAAAGAGGGCAGGTTAATAAGGAGAAGCCTACTGGAGTAGCAAGGTAGTCGCAGATTAGGATCCCAGTTAAGACCACGAAGAGCAAAAAGAAGAAATGGTTTCTGGACTGACTCAATGCGATCCTGATGCAGTTTATACTGAGGACACCAAACACATGAGCAGTATTCTAGCACTGGTCGTACTAGAGAACTGTAAAGTAGCTTGGTAGTATAGGGATCGTTAAATTCTCTGGACCATCGTTTAATAAAACCAAGAACACCATTAGCTTTGTTAACGATAGTGGAGATGTGAAGATTGAAATTCAATTTGGAATCAAAAAGAACTCCAAGATCTTCAACTGTAGATATACGTTGCAATGGTATATAGTCAATCGCATAAGTACCTAGATGTGGTCTGGACCGGTGAAAAGTCATAAACTTGCATTTAGAACACTTAAGGTTCACGTAGTTGACCAAGCACCACCGTTGAAAACAGTTTAGATCATAATGCAGGCGAGACTGATAAAGAGCTAAGCTTTACATCATCGGCTTACATTAGTATACGGGAGTGCAGCAGGATAGACGGAAGATCATTAATAAATAGAGTGAATAATAGGGGGCCGAGATGACTACCTTGAGGTACGCCCGAAGTTACGATAACAGGTTTAGAAATATTCGACCGGAGTAGTACCTTCTGTGTCCTATTTTTTAGGTACGAGGAAATCCATTTCAAACAGTTTGAGGGATATCCCATACAAGTTAGCTTCCAGAGGAGGAGGTCGTGATTCACAGAATCAAATGCTTTGCTGAAGTCAGTATATATAACATCAGCTTGCATCTTTGCTAGGAATGCATCATTTATGACAGATGTAAATTCTAGCAAATTAGTCGTTGTTGACCGATTTTTAAAAAATCCATGCTGAGCAGGGGAGATTACAGACTTACAATGATGCTGTCAAGAGGAAGTAATTATTTTTTCAAATAATTTAGGAATAGCAGACAGTTTGGCAATGCCCCTATAGTTAGAAATGTCTGACTTACAACCCTTTTTGTGGAGTGGTATAATAAACGATTCTTTCTAAAAAGCAGGAAAGATTTCGTTCTCAAGGGACAGATTAAAAAGCTTAAGCAACGGCTTGCAGAGGGAGGTACTATACTCTTTGAGCACACAACTAGGAATGTTGTCAGGCCCAGGAGAGAATGAAGCTTTTACAGATTGTATATTAGACAAAATACAAGAATCTGTAATTATTGGAGCAAAAGTGAAATTTGAAGGCATAATGCAGAATGGGTAAGAATTGCCGTTAAAAGACTCGGAGGAGTATGTCGACTGGAAAAACTTTGCAAATATTTCAGCACTTACAGAATCATTAACAGAATTGTCATTCGCAAGAAAAAATGACGATGGCAAAGTCGAAGATTTCCGTTTAGAATTTACGAAGTTGTAGAACTTCTTAGGGTCATGTTTAAATTGAAGTTTGCAACGCTCGATATATTTTGTGTAACACAGGGAGTTTAACAGAATAAAATTAGATTTTGCAATAGAATATTTGGGGAAGTCATCAGATAAGCCAGACTCTTTGAACTTTTTAAAACATCTCGATTTAATGTTTTTTAAGTTAGAAAGTCTACGCGTAAACCATGGAGGTTTAAGAGTAGAAGATGATGCCAAGCTATTGGGAACACAGACATCGAAAATGGAATACATGGTGTCATAAAAAAATTTTGAAGCAACATCTATATCAGTGGAGCTATATAAGAAAGACCAGTTAGTATTTAAAATCAAACTTTTAAGCATGACAAAATCACAATTACGAAAGCATTTGCGAGGCATGTTGCACTCAGAAGACCCTGCACTATATCTAGAAAAGGGAAGACTAATTTCTTGAGTTGGATGATAGATATCTTCAGGCAGTGTTAATGGAGAAGATCTAGAAACCACAGCATTATTAACATCATTAACAAAAACCAGATCGAGATATCTATGAAGGTGATTGTATATAGGATTAATTTGAACAAAAGAGAGTTCAAGAAGGCAATCTAAAAAGTCATTCGGTGACGAAGGAATAAGGTGAGGGGAATCATTAAAGAATGACCAAGAAATGTTTGGCAAATTAAAGTCCCCCACCATAACCACCAAGTCATTATCACGCAGGCGGGAACATACTTCTCTGATACAAGTGATATGGAGCAAATAAACTTGAATATCAGAAGAAGGAGGAATATAGGAGCAGGTGATATATAGCGCTCGAGAAGGAGATGTTGTCTTAACGCAAATAAATTCCAGGTCGTCCGGAATATTAACGTGGACAATTTCCGACTGGATGGTGGATTTAACTGCAATCAGTACACCACCACCACAGCGAGCAGGTCTATCCCGTCTATAGATTATAAAGTTATTAGACAAAATTTCAAAGTCAGATATAGTAGGATTTAACCACGTCTCTGATAATGCAATTAAGTCAAATTCAAACGAAAAACTATCCCTATATAAAGCATTAAGTTTAGATGCAATACCTCTAACGTTTTGGTACTGTAAACTAAGAGATTTTGGAAAAATTTCTAGTTTTTTGAACCATTGTTAGTAGCCAGTATTGAAGAACTAACTGGCAAAGACACCTGAATTGGATTAGTGCGTTTTTTCTGTTTGAACTCATGAACTCATGCGGTGGCCAAAATTTTGGGTCGCAAATAGTTTCAAAAGCTTCAAACGGAACACTAATCTTAAAAGCAGCTATTTCTCGAGGCACGGAAAAATTAAATTTAGAAATGGAAACGCTAGCAGAAGATTTGCTAGCAATGTAAGCTGCGATAGACTCACAGCTGGTATCAGCAGACAGCCTTGAAACAAATACTTTTTCCGAGGCGCTACGACTGTAAGGGAAGGAGGGCATGCAGATGAGGTAGAAGCAGTATCGACCGTTACACCAGAGGACAGTTCGCATTGATCCTTACGAACGCGAGAAACAGGCTCAGATGGTTTATGAGACGGCGCAGCTGCTTCACTGCGTGAGGGTGGGACAAAAAAAGGGGTCGCTGAGACAGTTATCGGCGAGGGTAAAGGGGAAGTATCAAACAGAATACCTGGAGAGGTTGACGGAGGCAGCATTGGGGAGCAGTCATTGTTTTGAAGAGTTAATGGGAGAGGAGCAAGCGATTGAGGCGACAATGAGGGCGCGACGGAAGGCACATTCAAAAATTGAGTCTCCAACCTCTTTTTAGGTGGAGAATCAAATTTATACTTGCTAAGCAACTTAGCTCCTGAGTCGAAATCACTCGCAAGCTGCTTAGTCATCTTATGCAGCTTTACAAAATGATTTCTCACGTTATTGTACATACGCGAGAAATCAAATTGAATATCAATGCACGTAGGATAAGACCATTTTACACCGCCGCAGCCTTTTTTGGGCTTGGCGATGATCTTATCATGGTCCCTCCCACTGAGACCAGCACACGCAATATGCATCATATTGTCACACAACCAGCAGCCTATGAACTGCAGTTGGTCACAATCCAGAGCATCTTTAAATGTGCAAGACTTCTTGCAGCACGACATATTAACCACACAAGTTTTATAGGGTTAATTACAAAGAAAGCACAAAATAAAGTGCGCGAGCGCAAAGCACAAACAAAAAAACGGCAGAAATAAAAAGCAACAGTACTACGCTGAGCGACGCTAAGCGAAAGCTCTGATGCAAATTGGTGAGAGCGGGGATACAACAACAATTAAGTGAGCGCGATGCAAAAGAAAAAATGAACTGAAACACACACGCAAACTTGAAGATCAGAAGGGAGACGCCAGAAAAACGGCAGGCAGAAAAAATAAGTAATAAGGCACTAACAACAAACACAGCAACAGAAGCCAAAATATTAAATAATAAATTTTTATACTTATCGCTGCACAAGTTATCACACCAAACACAACACAGTGTAGAGAATACAAAAAGCAAGCTTTATATGCCCAATTATAAATTTAAGTTCCAAAAGAACAACCAAAAATTAAATAAAATTGAGGAGCACAAAAAAGACGCGCCTGATAGACTCAAGAGAAAGCTCTCTCTTTTTGGGGTCAAGTACCACATCATATCATAGTGTAGGTGCGCATTATAAGGGAATTTGGAAAATTCGAGCTCCAAGGGGGTAAAACAAGCTCCAAAGTTTGTTTGAAAAATCCACATTTTTGAACCGATCGACTTAAAACGTGGTTTCTAAAATCAATAAAAGAATACGGTTTTTTGAAATTGGTCTTGGAGCTTGAATTATTCCCCAGCTTCTGTACAAGACCTGCTGGTATATACATACATTAGTGTCTCATATTGTGCTATTGTACTACATCGAACCAGCGATGTTTTTATCTTTGATTTTCGTTCGACTCACAAAACAAGAGTCAGTAAAAAGTGATGTTCGAAAAATGTAATTTTCTATTTGAGCCAAGGGGGCAGTTGTTTTGGATGCTGTGTGAATGCTAGTGTTTTAGCTATAGATTTAGTAATTTGCTAATTTAATAATATTTACATGGGATACACAAAATATTTTTGATGCAGATTGTTCAGAAAAACTATAGGGTTTATATTCCAATGATTTTTTTATGAGGAAAAATGTGTTTGTTAGTGTTTTTAATGAAATCTCTTGGCAAAACAACCGATTTTTGAAGCCTCCCAAAAGAGATTTCTGTGGCACCGAGAATGGGTTTTAAGGCGAAACTTGGGCGGAAGAGATTTTGTGGCACCCCTGATTATGACAAGTTTATAATAATAATTAATATTTAAAATCTGGAATTATAAATTTAATCTGAAAATTGTAAACAGAAACCACTGTGCAGTGTCAAGAATACCCGTATTAATTTAGCAAGTTGGCAGCGTCATTGTTTTGTAGGATTTACCTACTTTTGTAACACTGGCAGTGCGGCATTTCGTTATAACTCAGATTTCGTGATTTAAATTAATACAGAAATTGTTTCTGATCGACAATATACTCAATATACATATACTACCTGTGCTTTTTTTTTATAAATTGTTGTCAACACAAAGAACTGTATTGCGATAAAAACATGTCAAACACAACTTTACGCCCCATTCCGACATTGAGGGGCATGTTTTCGGTGCCTCGTAAGTTATTAACATCATAAATGCTCACCATGGTGACGTCCATCATTGATACTATTAAAACCTCTGCTTTTCGCAGGAGTTACTCAGGAACGCAACTTTCTAAAAGAAAACAAGCTTAGTTTGCGTTCACTGGAGAAAGCAACAACAGAAAAACTCGCGGCCAGGGAACCAGTTCGTCCAAAATGGATGCGACGGGGCGCACCCGATGTACGTGAGTCTAGGAAAGAAGAACGCGAGTCGGAAAATCCAGGAAAATCGTCAGTGCAAAATAAGACATGTTTTTTGCGAAGCAAGTCGCAAAAGGAGATTGCCATGTCACTGATTGGCAAACGCTCCAATGGGGTGGGTAACTGCGGTGAAGTGACCAGCGACGTGGGGCGTGCTCAACTATCTGTCCAACAAAATCATCGGGACACTTCTGAACCCTCTCCACAATACTGTGAACCCCTGCCAACACATAATCAGGATTTACGTTGTCAATCCTGTGGAAGTAAACGGAACTCAATTAATATTGGAATACAAACTGACGACATAATGGATGAAATATATCTAACAAACGCGCTAAAGAAGTAGGTATGAATTTAAAGAATTCTGGTCAATGGACTCAATTTTAAATTCTCGACAGGTGCAATTTTGATATCAAGTCTATAATTAGCGACGGTCAGTATCAGAGCATGCGTGACAACGATCAAAACTACTATGGGCAAAATTATGGCGATGAAATATCACAGGAACTTCCTTTTCCGATACGCGCAAATGACGACGCAAAGACCAAAAACACAAATTGTAGCGTCCATACTTTTGACGAAGACCCAAATGAAATTATGCCTTTGTCGGGACTACAAGATTTCAATGAAGACGGGTTCGAAATGGACGAGGCGTCTTTAAGCGCACGCAGTCGTTCCACAATAAACACAAATGTAATCACCAAGTTAAAGCGCCGTCAACATAAATTGGGCTGTAAGTATTAAATATTTCACCAGATTTTTGTTTACTCTATCTATATAACGTGCAGCACGTGACGAGGTACGTCTCCCACGCTACTTAGAAAAGGAGAAGCGTGAAAAAGCTGAAGCAGTAAAGCGGGAAATAGCTCGTGATCCTGACTGTCCACGTGGCCATGTGCTTCTAAACGAGCAAGAACGCTTGGCCTTTTTGGACAGTGCCAAGCAGCGTGAGTGTGCACAAAATCCATAATCAATGCGGTGATAATAATATCAGTTTTTATCGTTTGCAGGCTTTGACAAGCTTATAAACGAACTTAATCATATGCCTATGACCACACAGACCCTGCGAGTGCGCACGCGCAGGGCTGAGATAGACAAAGAGCTAACTAGCGTAGAGGACGAGATACGATTGTACTCTAAGCCAAAGATTTACATAAAAAATGGCAAAATCACTGAAGCCTGATTTAAAGTCCTAGTTTAATGTTAAGCACACACCAAAGCAAAACATACATAAAAGTAACTATTCACTGACTATCATATAAATAATGTAAAAACTATCACATAAATAATATAATAGGTGTAGTTATGTATAATTCCGAAGAAAAACACACATTATGCCTCTATTGCAGCTAGTCACAGCACATTGTATATTTTTTAAAGTGGCAAATAACAAATAAAGTACCAAGCAATTAATCAGTTTGGAACTTTTCTTTTTGGAAGAAACTCAGAAAACTCACCTCCATGTCCTCAGAAAATTGATTATTGATCTCCTGGGGTGATTTGGAAAAATCAACTTTTTTTTTTCCTTCGTTTCGGCCGTGCGTTTGAGTTTTACCGTAGATTTTGTACTCGTTCATTAAATACGTTGCCGCTTCAGAATGTGGATGAGCTTTTGAAAATCGGGCAGTTATATCGGCATTTCTGAGACCTTTAATTACACCGCCAGGATGCTTATCAATAAACTCTGTAAGGTTATAGTGCTCCTTCCGATATTTAACAATTAATTTCTTACTAAAATTGCTATCTCTATCCATTTCACGAGACGTCGACGTCAAATTCGTAACTGAAATAAAAGTTGTGATTATCAAATAAATATACTTGTAAATGTATAAAAATTGAACATTAAAACTAATGCCGAAGTTTACATACACTATCATATTCAGTTGGTGCTGGTAGTCAATGTACAATGTACTTTTACTTTTTGATTAATTCACACTTATCTCCCCAAATAGTACATTTCTAGTAAATACCCAAACAAAGCTGCAAAAGTGTGAAGTGCGATTTCATTTTAAGTTGAAATTTACTTGTTATACTCTGTACAGAAGGAAGGGTGGCAGACCCAACGAAGTATACATACATATGTATACATTTTTATCAGCATGACAAGTCGATATAGTCCTGTCTGCCCCCCATTTCCGCCTATGGGGGGTTACGGAGACGCCGTTCGTATACCTATCTATATCTCGGGGACTATAAGAGCTCCCGTAATTCTTGCAAATATTTCCAGTAGTAGTAAAATATCCAAGGAGGTATAGCCGATTAAAGTTATTGTGTAATGTTAAAATTTCGTGACATTTTTTTCCCGTTTTTAAAATTTTTTTTTCATTTTCTATAATTATTTTACACATATGTGCAGAGTATTTCCAATTCGGGACACCCGTCTTTAGCTTCTCCACTTGTATATTTTTGGACGCACCCCATTAACTATCATGTGTTAAGCTTAAGTTAGGTTACTACAATTTATACAAACATCAACCTGGTCGTTAACTTAGTAGTCGCATATTTTCGTATGACAACCAATCCCTTAATACAGTAGTTAAATGTTAATAAACAAAAAAGCATCTCTATATACATGTATTGGAAGAATATTCTACATCTAATTATTTGTTCCAAGATATTCAAATTCTTTATCTGTTTGATACTTTTAACAACAATATATCCCTGGATGAATAAATTTTTCCTCAAGATTCGGATTTTTCTATTATATTTAAAAAGTAGTTGGTGGGTAATTATATATAAGAAATCACAGAGTGTCAAATATACCAAACTCAATTACATATTTTCCTATATATTTTCCGCAATGTGTATTACGGAAAACTTGTCTTTAAAAACTAAAATACTCTACTCTGTTTTAAAACGCAAGCTACATGTGATTTCAGAGATTTTAAACTTTTTAATTGGGCTATGCAACTATTGCATGATTTGCTTTTGTAAAGTGCATACACATGTACATATTTAATTATATGATATAAAATACTTGCTTATGTATTTCAATTTGATATCTAGCATCGCCCAACAATAAAAATAAATACCTACGTAAAGCCCACATTAACAAAACTTCCTATGTAAACTCTCCTAGTCCTGATCCTATGAACATATGATTACACTGTATTTCAAAGGTACAAGGGAATAATAGGTTTTGGCAAAGTTAAAAATCTAACAGGTGTAGGAGGGGAACATTGTAACAAGCAGAAGGAAACGTGGCAGACCACACAAAGTATATACATACATACATTCCCGTTCAGCATGACAAGACGAGTCGATCTATGTCTGTCTGTCTGCCCGTATGAACACCTGGATCTCAGAGACTATAAGAGCTAGAGACACGAGTCGATATAGCTATGTCCGTATATCCGTATGAGCGCTCAATATAATGTTTCAAATTGTATTTGTTTGTGTGTGCATGACCTACACATATATTTTCACCTTATTAATTACCAGTAGGAAGGAATTTAAGGTATTCAAATGAACATTTTCTGTTCTTCACAACTGTTCTTCTTGCCAAAATATTTCGTTACACACACAGGACCCCTATAACTAATATTTTGTGAGTTCGTTTTCCCCCCCTTTGAAGCTCGAATTTTCCAAAAGCCTTTCTTTCGTATTGATCGTATTGACGAAGGCACGAAAAGACACAAATTTGAATTTAAAATTAGGATATGCTCTTATAAATATTCCCATTTTTTTCACATAGTCTATCTTAAAACGTTGCGTTATCTCTATATATATCAAACAGTTTGTCTTGACTGACTGATTGATTGGTGATCAATGCACAGCCCAAACGGTAAAAGCTAGGAAGCTGAAATTTGGACTCAAGATCCGTCTCAGAGTGAAAGTGCGCACTAAGAAGAAGAAGATTTTGGAAAATTCGAACTCCAAATGGTGGAAAACGGGCTCCAACGTTCGTATGAAAAATCTACAATTTTCATCCGACTAACTTTAAACTTAGTTTGTATATTCATAAAGAATACAAGAAACACTGTATACTTGGTTATTTTATATTTGTCTGGGGCCAGAATAATATGGATTTCCCCGTGGAAAAATCGGGACACGAAAAGCTATGTGCAATCAACGCACAGCCCAAACGATAAGAGCTAGGAAGCTGAAATTTAACAAAAGTTCTGTTTTATGGTGTAGGTGAGCACTAAGAAGTGATCCAAAGATTGTATGAAAAATCTGCAATTTTCATTTGATTGGCTAAAAACTGGGCTTGTGTAATCTATAAAAGAATTAAAAAACACTGCATTCTTGATTTTTCACCATTTTGCCTGGAAAAATTGAAACAAAATCAACACCCCAAAGCCCAAACGATAAGAGCTAGGAAGCTGAAATTTAAAATCCAGTATCCCATCTTAGTATAGGTGCCCACTAAGAAGGGATTTTGGGAAATTCGAGCCCCAAAAGAGGCTAAACAAGCTCCAATGTTTGTATGAAAAAACTACAAATTCTTGTGATTAAACTTAGTTTGTATACTCTTATAAAGAATTATAAAGAAAAACTGTATACTCGGTTTTTTGAAATTTGTGTTGGACCTTGAATTATTGGGGTTTTAATATTTATTCACTTTTTCAAATGAAAAGTTTGTGTTATAAATTTTCGCCGATCGATTTAAAATTTGGGTAATGTAATCTACGTAACTAAATCTACAACTTGGCATTCAAGGATTTTAAAAATATAGAAATACCTGCTTTACAAATGCAGGCAGAACAAACAACATAAAATGCATATCACACAGTTGGGGACAACTTAGTATATGTATCAGAAAACTGCATGAGTGCCTATTTTTGTGACTCTAAGTATACTTAATGTCTATTCAGTCACTGACTTAAAAGGCATTTTTGTATTGCTATGACTGAATCACTTTCGTACTTCATCACAGATTCTTGTTGTCGTTTTCTGCAATCGTACCTATACTCATACGCGCACAATACAAATATTGCGTGCGCAAGAAACGATGAGAGAAGAGTTGACAAAATCAATGTGATGATTAGTGAAGCAAAGACCAAGTACTGCATACACCGCATAGGAAAACCGAAGCGAAGCAAAGACCAAGTACAACGCATGTGTATAACGGCGTTTTTCTTATTTTTGCTCATTATGTACGGCAAATTAGGAAGTAAATAATTCCTTTTGATTGTGTGAAAATCTTTTTTTACTTTGCATTGTTTATGTTTTAGCAATATATACAGACAAATGAAAATATTAGTACATAGTATGTACGTACTAATATATATATATTAGTCGATATGTACATATTAGTACATATGTACATATTAGTACACACATATTAGTACATACATATTAGTACATACATATGTACTATACGTACATATGTACATACATAGTACAAACATACATACATACATGCACTGAATATGCGAGGTCAACACCGCAAATCATACTTATGTAAGTACAAGTCCTGCAGGCAACGCAGCTGAATTGATCGTGCTGAGCGAACACTCAAAACGACTGAGTAAAAAAATTGCCGAGTGCGAGAGAACCCAATACTCAATTGATCGCCAAAATTTTGTGGTGTTTTTTACTCTCACAAGTTTCTTTGCATTCACCAACCGCATAGGTACAAAAATGAGTGAAGAGGACAGCGAAAAGTCTTGTTGTGATTACATTGATCTAAGTATAAGAAAGCCATGAGTATAATCAACATCGCATAATTTTTTATGCGGTGTTTTGCATGATCGGGAATGAAATATATTTATGGCTAAACTGGGCATACTGACATATAAGAACACATAAGGCAAAGTTTGGTGTGTCTACCTCTTATAGTCTCTGAGATCCAGGTGTTCATACGGACAGACAGACAGACAGGGCTAGATCGACTCGTTTCGTCATGCTGATCAAGAATATATATACATTATGGGGTCTGCCACGCCTCCTTCTGCCTGCTACATTTTCAGCTCCCGCAAACCTAATATACTCTTGAACATTTCATGTACAGAGTATAAATCCTACATACTTGGTTTTTCACCATTTTCCCTGGAGCATGATGGAGATTTTCGGTGGAAAAATTGAAACACAATCAACACTCAGCAACACAGCAGAAAAGGTAAGAGCTAGGAAGTTGAAATTTGAGCTCATTATAGTGGCCCATCATAGTGTAGGTGAGCACTATGAAGGGATTTTTGTAAATTCGAGCTCCAAGTGGGGGAAAATTAGCTCCAAAGTTTGTTTGAAAAATCCCCATTTTTCTTCCAATCAACTTTAAAATTGGATTTTAAAATCTATAAAAGAATGCAAAAAAAAACTGCATACTCTGTTTCTTAAAATTGGTGTTGGAGCTTGAATTATTGGGGTTTTAATATTTATTCACTTTTTCGATTGAAATTTGGGTAATGTAATCTACGTAACTAAATCTATAACTTTGCATTCAAAATATAGAACTACGGGTTTCGCTTTACAAATGCAGGCAGCGCAAACAACATAAAATGCATATCACACAGTTGTGGACAACTTAGTATACATACACACACACACACATGCAAGCAGCTGCTCGTGTAGTTGCGTGCAAACGATTAAAATATCCAAAGCAAAATGTGAGACACTAATGTGTGAACGTACAAGTATGTACACATGTCAAGAAATATTAATTAATTAAAACGATTTAACATTTTCCAAAGTATTTTTTTTTTGTTTAGTACATTTTGCATTATTTATTTATTATTTAAACGCATCGTGCATTATTTAATCAAAGTTATAATTTTTTGAACCCCCTTTGGAAAACCTGCGTACGCCCTTGGCGGACTACACATACACGGTTCTCTACCTACGGTTAAAACAGTAAAGAGAAACAAAATAAATCCCATGGATGCATATGTACATATGTATGTACATACTAGCAGGTCTTGCCCGTCTTTGCTGGGCTAAGTAAAATGTGCTTATAATTATAAGTTTATTTACTATATGATATTATTCTTTCGACGCTCTCTAAAGATTTTTAAAGAGTTCATTTTCCAAATAGCAAATATAGTACAATAAGTACTATGTATGGTTATACGTACATTTTGTACATACATATGTACATATCTTCGTTACGCACCGGGCGGACTGCCAGTCCTGACTTAACTGTATGCTTCCTCGGCACGTTGTACGCACGGTCAAGCTATCCTCGAAAAGTCCGACGCGGGACATTTAATTTTGATTTATAAATCGGGACGTCCCGCCAAAATTGGAGCGTTCGGCAACGCTGATATGTACATACATTTAAATTTTCATGTAGGCGTTATCCGCCTATATACATACATATATAAGTAAGTATTAAATTTTTTAATTCAACACTAATTTGTGTCTTCAATTCCAAATATGATTGTTGTGAATGTAAAAGGTGTGTTTCTGCTTTTGTAAATCGCATGAATACACTAACAAAATACGCTTAACGGTAAATGACTCTTAGATTTGTTCAGAATACATTTGTGCGTTGTTAGCTAACACTAAAACGCGGTAAATATGCGATCAGCTGAGATGCTAGAGATGGGCATGTGTCCGATGCTCTATGTGCTAAAGCATCAAAACTATCGATAGTTGAATCCGTCGATACAATCAATAATTCCATCGAAGTTTGAATGCAATTAACAGAAAATTTAAATAATAACATCTTATAATTTATTGAGATCAATTAGAACAAATCATATACAAACATACATAATATGCGTAGGTCCGCTTTCGGTTTCTGCTTTACTATCGCTTACGCAGTTGTTACCTAGCGACGGTAACTGTAAACTTTTGGCATTTTGCCTTTGAAATTAACAGACGTAAATGATCAAAACGAAAGAAGAAGCGCGAGCCAATGACTTTGTTGTTTGAAAAATCGCTAGCTTTTTAGCGAAACGACAACAAGATTCAACTATTTATTAAATGAGACGCGGTGTTCTTTAATTATTAAAATGGCTTTTAATGGCTTGGTAATTGTGCAATAACGATGTTAAATGTGCGAGAATTATACAGCCAGTCATTTGCCTGCTGCCGCTACAAGTCAGCGGGCCGGCATAAGAAAAGTAATGCACAAAGAGAGCGCCACAGAGAGCGCAGTAAAGGGCGCGATAGAGAGCGCAAAGAAAAGGCTCAGAAGCTAAGTAGGGTGCTCCAACATTGTTATTTTCCGATTTAAAAAATTGTTTTAAAACCATAGAACATTATTTATTACAATCAAACAGTGCTCGATTGTCCAATGTATGCATACATACGTACATACATGTTATATATGTACGTAAACAGGCATACATACATACATATGTATGTACATGTGCATGTATGTTTCTATTTACTTTTTCAACCGTACGTAGAGAACCGCACTCATAGACACGAACTGTTGCTTGTTCTGTGTGTGTATACGATGTCCCCAACTATTTGATATTTACGTTCTTTGTAATTTGTTGTACTCAGTTGTCCCCAACTGTTTGACATTTTGTATTGTTTGTTCTGCCTGTATTTGTAAAATGCATATTTTGAAAATCCTTGAATGCAAAGTTGTAGATTTAGTTACGTAGATTACAGTCCCCAAATTTGAAATCGATCGGAAAAAATTTATAACACAAACTTTTCATTTGAAAAGGTGAATAAATATTAAAATCCCAATAATTCAAGCTCCACCACAAATTTCGAAAATCCGAGTATGCAGTTTTGTTTGTATTCTTTTATAGATTATAAAAATCAATTTTAAAGTTGATTGGTGGAAAACTGAAGATTTTTCAAACAAACTTTGGAGCTCGTTTTCCCCCCTTTGGAGGTTGAAATTTCCAAAATCCCTTCTTAGTGGGCACCGTCACTATGATAGGATCCTTGAGCCCAAAACTCATCTCTTGCCATCTGGGCTGTGGACTGTTGACGCGGTTTCCTTTTGTGCCCCATTTTTTTTACAGGTTAACTCCCATATTTCAGTCCCCAAAAAAACTGTCAAAAAACCAAGTATACAGTTTTTCCTGGAATTTTTGAGAGCATACAAATTACGTTTGAAGTTAATCAGATGAAAATTGTAGACTTTTTATACAAACGTTGTAGCTAGTATTCCCCCCTTTGGAGCTCGAATTTTCCAAAATCCCTTCTTAGTGGGCACCTACACTATGAAAGGATACTTGAGTCCAAATTTCAGCAACCTAGCTTTTACCGTTTGGGCTGTACGTTGATCACCAATCAGTCAGTCAGGACAAACTGTTTTATATATAGAGAGATATGTATATATGTACATGCATATGAGGATAGCTAGCGCTTGCATCAAAAAATAAAATGTACGTTACCAGACATCCCGATTTAGGCGCGACGTCCCGATTTTTAAATCAAAATTAAATGTCCGCTTTTCGGGAATAACTCGAGCACGCGTGCTCAGAAATTTCTAACGGGCTGCACTTATAAATGAGGACTGTATGTATGTCGTTATTAAATTTTACTGTGTTTAATTTTAGAAACTACTAGCTTTCAAATTCACAATCTATATATTTATGCATATGTACATACAAGGTGTGTTCCAAAGTAAACAGGACTTTTTTAAAAAACAAACAGAACAAATGGTTTTTTCGGCAAAATCAATTTATTTCATTCAAAATAGTCTCCTTCTCCTTCAATACAGCTTTTTGCACGATCCAAAAGCATATTGAACGAGTGTTTTAGTTCGTTGGCCGGTATGTCATTTATGTCTTCACGACCACTTTGAAAACGTTGAAACCACTCGTGCACTCTGCTACGGGTTACGCAATCATCGCCATAAGCTTGTTCCATCAATTGAAACGTTTCGGTAGAAGTTTTACCAATTTTAAAACAAAATTTAATGTTGGCTCTTTGTTCGAAGCTCATTTTCGCACCGATAACACAAACATACTGACACTGAAAACGCAAAAACTTCACTTCCAATCGATGAAATTATGAAACACTGGAAAATCGATAAAGATAGCAGATTCTAACGCACCAGTCGACATATAGATAGCGCCACCAGGGGGCGCTAGATTCAACAAGCAAAAAAGCAAAAGTTGGGTGTCCCGACTTTGAAATACTCTGTACATATGTTTACAATAATTATAGAAATTAAAAAAAATTAAGAAAAACAAAAAAAAAATTTGATCGATTTTACCTTCCTCGGTATTCGAACTCACGTAAAGGGCTTATAATTGCACATTTACATAGCAATTGCGTCTGTGTGAGTGTATGTATGCCTATGCGCATCTATTCGTGTGTGTGTAAACATGTTAGCAGTTAACCAAACATCAACAACAGCCGGGGGCAGCGCTTGGGCAGAGCTTGAGCAGCGCTGCAGCAGCAAATATATTTATGGCTATAACTTCTTGTTAAATCGGTCTATCATAGTGAAACTTGGCATACGGACACATAATAACTAACGGGGGGTATTTTAGTTTTAGTTCGAAATTCCAAGAATTACGGGAGTTACGATTCGCGGGGTAGAGGGGGGAGGGAGGGGAATTCCAAAATATAAATTTTCTGCGTATTCACATAAGGCATCTGGGACTAAAATTTGGTGTTCCTAGGTCTTATAGTCTCCGAGATATAGGCGATTATACGAATGGAAAATCGGGAAAACCCCCATAGGGGGGAAGTGGGGGGGAAAATCAAAAAAATAAAACAAACTCGTATAGAATACACACATAACGCATCTTTGTGCAAAATTTGGTGTCTCTATCTCTTATAGTCTCTGAGATCCAGGTGTTCATACGGACGGACAGACGGACAGACAGACAGACAGGGCTAGATCGACTTGTCTCGTCATGCTGATCAAGAATATATATACTTTGTGGGGTCTGCCACGCCTCCTTCTGCCTGTTACATTTTTCAGCTCCCGCAAACCTAATATACTCTTGTACATTTCATGTACAGAGTATAAAAAGTCCTGTTTACTTTGGAACGCTCCTTGTACAAGTATGTATGTTTTTTATGTAAATACATATTTATATAAGTTAACACCAAATAAATTTGCATGTTGACATTAAATAATCTTGCAAATTTACAATAAATAATTTATCAAAAGTACAACAGAAGAACATTGCAACAAACTACTGACTCTGCGTCTGCCTTATTTCCTGCACGCGCCGGCCTATTGCATTACCAAGAACGACGCTGCCAACGACAACGGCCGCTGCCGCTAAGCCACAGATTGTTAGGGATAGATTGGATTTAAGTTAATTCAGTCGCAAATTTCAGAATAAAGAACTACTCAAAAGTATTCTTTAAATTTGTTTTTTTTTTTCGTGATTTTAATTAATCAGAAATTAACTGGCTCCCGAGCGGGGACCGGTACGCGGATTGACAGAACAACGCGCTTCTGAGTTTTGCGATTTTGCAACCAAAGTTTGCAACATACCGGCCAATAAGTGACCGAAAACCACCGCGACTCTCGTCGATTAATTTCAACGATCGGTTTAGTTTGCTGAAGGCAGTTAGAACTTTATTGTTTACTTGGCCATCGGTGGACAACATTTCCTAGAATGTCCGTCCACAGGAAACTCTCATCGGTGGCTACTCGCAGGATCCCCAGTAGATACCAGAATTTCAAAAAGGACGAAATCCGGGCCAGCTGGTGAGGTTGCCACAACAATGATCGTTATGTAAGTTAATATTAAGTGATAAATCGAAACAAAGAAAATTAAATTGAAATTAAAGCAAAAGCTAAAATCAAATATATTGCAAAGAAAATTTTAAACAAACAAATCGAATTGAAAATTTTTAAAGAAAAACAAAAGAGAACGGTACAGTCGAGCAAGCCCGACAGTAAAATAGCATGTACTCTCCACAAAAAAGAAAATTAAAAAAAAAATTAAATTTAAAAAAAGTGAATTAATTAATTAAATAATTAAATTTAATTAGAGGACATGTTTATGTTCAGTTTTAACAGCATACATTTGCATCACGTGCCTATGCGTGTTTATATGCGTGTATGTATGCAGAACAAAGTTGAACCAAAGCAGCAACAACAACAACAGCTGCGGGCAGTACTGCAGGCAGCGCATGAGCAGCGATTTTTTATGGCTATAACTTTCTTCACAATTGACCTATCATGATGAAACTTGGCACACGGACTAAATGGATGTACCTACCAAAATTGATTTCAAAATTCCAAGAATTACGGAATTTTTAAGAAAAACACGAATTGCGGGGGAGTGGGGGGTGTATCAAAATAAAAAAAAATAAACTTGACCTGCCTAGGGGAACCTCGATACCAAGTTCGGTTATTCTAGCTGATTTACTTCCTGAGATACTTGTGCTCATACAGATAGACGGACGGGCGGACGGACATAGCTATATCGACTCGGCTTGTCACCCTGATCAAGAATATATATACTTTGTGGGGTCTGCCACGCCTCCTTCTGTGTGTTACATATATGCGCACAAAACTAGTACAGCCTTTCACCCTTTGGGTACAGGTTATAAAAAGAGAAAAGTTTTTTAAATTAAAATTTAAGGAAAAATATATTAAAAATTGTTGTTAAAATACTAAGCTTTGCGTAGTGACTAAACTTATGTGGGACAGTGACATAGAAGATGTGCTAGACAGATTCAAAAACTCGACAGTAAAGTCTGTGCAAAAAACCAGTACGAAAAAGAGTTAGGTATGGCAATGTCCTCAGAACAATAGCAGTCAGTAATATAAGCTGTAGTTAATAATGCACTTGTCGCTCAAAAAATAAGTTTGATGCACAGATGCAGGATCTGAACCAGCGTTTAGGCAGTGTCTGTGAGGGGCTCCAGAAGTAGAGAAATACAAGGACGTAGAAACATTAGGCATAGTGAAACCTTTGCCGGACTTTGAAGCAAAATATGAGACGTACGTCTCATGGAGGAAAGCAGCACATACCGCCTATAAAAGAAATATGACGGTAGTTCAACACACTATTACGCTTTATGTATAATTAGAAACAAGATTAAGGGACCAGCATCATTCGACACGCCTCTAAATTTGAAAGCGATTATAAATCGGCTTAACTTAACGTATGCGGACAAACGCCCCATATATTTGATAGAACAAGAAATGTCGACACTCCAACAGGGAAATTTGACACTCTTACAGAACTACGACGAAGTAGAAAAGAAACTTACGCTATTAACGAACAAAACGATCATGACCTATGAGAACACCATAGCTGTCGCACTGAACGAAAAGTATAGAATGGACGCTTTACGAGTGTTCATTTCAGGAACTAAGAAATCATAAGCAATGTTCTGTTTTCGGAAGGACCGAAAGAAAGGCTCTAGCCCAAGAGGTTGAACGCCACGAACGCCAGAGACAGGATGCCGGCAGGGGAAAACGGTAATAACCCACATTGGAAAAATCCACATTTTAGTAAACGACAGGCACCTCCTAACGGACCTCATCAAGGTTTAGACAAATCATGCAGTATCAAAACCAGGGTAATACTAACAACCAAGGACAGGCTGACAAAAGACCAAACAGACGCACTGCAAGGTTTACGGGACTAAAACATCAAAGAATGAATCATTTGACCTGAGATGACTCTCCACTTGACCAAAAGACTGACGCAAACCTAGAGATAGATGACATTAACGATGACGTTGTAGTGTACGACCAGGTTCATTTTTAGGCACAACTCTCTGCAATTGCCGGGAGAAACATTATACTTTTAATAGACACAGGAGCTTCAAAAAATTATATAAAACCACTACAGGAAATAAATGGAGTCGTGCCAGTAAACGAAACTCTTCGGGTTAAATAAATTCACGGTTTTAATACAGTTAACCAGAAATGCGTCTTTTCAACACAAACGCAACGTTTTTTATACTACATTCCCTTACGACATTTGACGGAATAAACGGACTAGATTTCAAAAACAAAGGATTAATAACTGACACGGAATCAGAAAGAAGAATAATTTCTTGAATGTGCAAATATCGAAGTCCCCCAACCAATAACATTAAAATTCCAGGAAATGTTAAAGAACCGAACCGATGTATTTGCAGACCGTAATCAAGCTTTACCCTATAACACAAACATAGTCGGCACTATCCGAACTGAGAACGAGTACCCTATCTATTCTAAATTGTATCCATATAAGAGAACTGCAACGAGTACTACATTTACGGTCATACTCGAGTATTTACCCATACTCGGTATGATTATTTCATTTGGGTATAGTGACAAGCAATGACTGGTTGCGAACGAGCCCTCAACGAACACTCAGTTCGAATCAAAACTGCAAAAACTCAGAAGTGAGCGGTTGTGACCGAAACTTCTTGCATGAATACAAGCAATGACCGGTTGTGAATGAAAGAAAGCAAAGACTCAGAATGAGAGGCGGTAACCGAAACTTTTTGCCTGCATGCAAGAAATGATCGAACGTCGTATTTACAATTATGCCCGCATGACCGAAATGACCAATGATATTGGAGGGTGCACGTGCACTTGCATTTTTATAGCCTGTACCCAAAGGGTGAAAGGCTATACTAGTTTTGTGCGCATGTATGTAACACACAGAAGGAGGCGTGGCAGACCCCACAAAGTATATATATTCTTGATCAGGGTGACAAGCCGAGTCGATATAGCTATGTCCGTCCGTCCGTCCGTCTATCTGTATGAGCACAAGTATCTCAGGAAGTAAATCAGCTAGAATAACCGAACTTGGTATCAAGGTTCCTATAAGCCCTAGGCAGAACGAGTTTGTTTATTTTTTCTGATACACCCTCCCACTCCCCCGCAATTCGTATTTTTTCTTATAACTTCCGTAATTCTCGGAATTTTAAAATCAATTTTGGTAGGTACATCCAGTTAGTACTAATGTGTCCGTGTGCCAAATTAGTTCTTAGAATTTCGAACTAAAATTAGTTAGCTACATCCCGTTGGTGATTATGTGTCTTTATGCCAAGTTTCATCATGATAGGTCAATTCTGAAGAAAGTTATAGCCATACAGGCTATTTTACTGCCGGGCTTGCTCGACTGTAGCGTTCTATCTTGTCTATTGTTAGTTCAATAGTAACTTCATATACAAGTATGTATATGCATATAAATTAAAGAATCCAACAAAATAAAAATAAATATGCTTATGTACATATACATATACATATACATATGTTTTCTTTTCATTCTGTACCTTTTTATTTAAAATACATACATACATATACACATGTTTCCGCATAATTCAAACAACACATGCATGCGCAAATACATAAATATGTACATACATGCATTTTTTATACGGCCATACTCGGGTAAAACCCGCGCAATACTCGAGTAATACCCGAGTATAGCTCGCGCAATACCCAAACAATACTCGACCAATAATGGCACTATACTCGTTCGATCAAACGCTCATTCTGCAAAGTCTGTTTTGCTTCGATCAGGACCCAGTCATCTTAAACGAAGTGACCGAGCCTGAAGTGTTTGAAAACAAACCAATCAAGGCTGGTACCCGTTCGCAACGAACAGAATACTCGAAGTGACCGAGCCTGAACTGTTTGAAAGTAAATCAATCAAGATCGGTGCTTGTTCGTAAAAATAGAAAGATTGCTCATGCAAGTTTGATCATAAGAAAAATGCTGAGAGTACTCAACTCGTTCGAGCTCGTTTGCAGCCAAGCAAAGATCTGATTTGATTGAATTTTCAGCAAGGGTGGTCGAATATTATATTATATTAATATATTAATTTAATTATTATAGCCTGTACCCAAAGGGTGAAAGGCTATACTAGTTTTGTGCGCATGTATGTAACACACAGAAGGAGGCGTGGCAGACCCCACAAAGTATATATATTATTGATCAGGGTGACAAGCCGAGTCGATATAGTCATGTCCGCCTGTCCGTCCGTCTGTCTGTCTGTATGAGCGCAAGGATCTCAGGAAGTACAAGAGCTATAATAACCAAACTTGGTAGCGCTACAAGCAGAACATGGGCAGCGATTTTATTTATGGCTATAACTTTCTTCAGAATTGACCTATCATGATGAAATTTGGCACACGGACACATTAGTACGAACTGGATGTACCTACCAAAATTGATTTTTAAATTCCGAGAATTACGGAAGTTATAAGAAAAAATACGAATTGCGGGGGAGTGGGGGGTGTATCAGAAAAAATAAACAAACTCGTTCTGCCTAGGGCTTATAGGAACCTTGATACCAATTTTGGTTATCCTAGCTCTTGTACTTACTGAGATCCTTGCTCTCATACAGACAGACGGACAGACGGACATGGCTATATCGACTCGTCTTCTCATCCTGATCAAGAATATATATACTTTTGTGGGATCTGCCACGCCTCCTTCTGTGTGTTACATACATGCGCACAAAACTAGTATAGCCTTTCACCCTTTGGGTACAGGCTATACAAATAAACTTGTCCTGTCTAGGGCTTATGGATATCTGGATCTGGTTATTCTAGCTCTTGTACCTTCTGAGAAGGGCAAAACCAGCCACTGGTTTTAAGAATATATTTCAATAAAAGTAAATAAAAAATAAATAAATAAAGGAATAAATATATATTTATATATAAAATAAAATATATAAAATTACAGCAAGACCAAAGCAAAAAAACAATTTCTGCACCATTCGATTTAAAACAAGTTATATCAAATAAGAATAAGAAATTCAAAAATTATATTTTAATATTTCCCACATATTTCAAAACTATATTATTTGCTACATATATAAAAGAAATTTGAATATTTCCCACATATATAAAACACATTTGAAAATTATATTTTAATATTTCACACATATACAAAACATATTGGAATATTTCCCACATATATAAAACATATTTGAAAATTATATTTTAATATTTCCCACATTCATAAAACATATCGAAAATTATATTCTAACATCTCTCATATATATAAAACTTATTTGAAAATTGTTTTCTAATATCATTTGGTTGGAGTGCAATTTATGGCAAACGAAGAAAATTTGATTAGGCCCCCAATAATAGCAGATCAACCACAGGTAGGCGGGTACATCATAAACAGACAACAACAAAGACCACTTGACAGATGTTCATTCTACATTTACAGAATAGAGGCATGGCAAATAACGCGGAACAGGTGATAGCAGCCACGGTTAGCCAAATTTTAGCGCAATAATTGCCAGTATTAGTGAGGCAGTTAGTTAACCCTTCCAGGGAATAGCTGCCAATCAGAATTTGAATGATTTGGACAGGGTATCAGACATCGTTAAAAGCCTCCGAAAATTTTCCGGTAACCCGGCGGAGTTTAGTTCATGGAAGAAGAGTGTATATCGTATACTGTCAATCTACGCAGCCGAGGCTGGTTCGCCAAAATACTTTGGCATATTGCATACCGTGAGAAACAAAATCACAGGTAATGCTGATACGGCACGCGAGTCGTACAATGTTCCTTTAAATTGGAGTGCCATCTCCAAGTGCCTTACACTGCACTATGCAGATAAAAGGGACCTAGAAACATTGGACTATCAATTGATAATGTTGGTACAAAGTAGCAACCAATTAGTAGAAGAATTTTATCAGGTTGTTTATAACCACTTGTCCTTGATACTAAACAAAGTAGGCTGTATGACACTAAACAGGGAATCTGAAACTCTTATGACCAAAATTTACCGCGATAAGGCACTAGTGAGATACCTTCGTAAGAGGAGATTTACCACGGATCCTAGGAATTAAGGAACCAGTAGATCTTCCATCGGCTCTTCATTACTGCCTGAAGTTACAGAACCAAAACTATCGGACTAACATAGCGTGGAACAAGGACCAACAGACAAACTTCAGAATTTCCAATAAACACATACCACCACCAGTATTGCCACCTCAAAGGGCTTAACCCTCTAGTACAGCAAGCTTTAACCAAACACCACCCATAGGTTTCAGACATCAATTACCAGTTCAAACACCTTAGCCGAACACTACAAACTACCTACCGAATACATACAACAATACGGGACCGAGTACACACTACCCCACCCAACGAACTTATCAGACACAACCATAACAAAGGCACGTACCTGCTCGCCCTTGGGCACCAAAACCCCAACCACGTCCTGAACCAATGGACGTTGACACGAGCATCCGCACAAGGATGGTCAATTACATGAATAGACCCAATTTCGAAGTAGGAACAAGACCTCCTCAACTAGTGAACGCTCCTGACAAAAGACAAACAATAGAAGAACAGACTGAGACCAAAGACAGTGAAAACTACGTGACCATGGAAGACTACATTCAGGCAATACTAGATTCCGAACAACAAACCTAATGCGAACAGACGCTGAATGAGTACGCCCAACAAATAGAAGAAGCAGATGACGAACTGTACGACCAATACGAACATTCAGACATCAATTTTTTAGGATAAATAGCTCCTCTCTTCCTTATATAGAATGCAAGATGGGAAGCGGAAAATTTCTTAAAATATTGATAGATACGGGATCGAATAGGATTTATGTCCAACCTAAATTTGTGTCCGAGCCTATTTCAAATGAAAAGTGTTTTGAAGCCGTCACAGTCGGCGGAAATATTAAAATCATACACCACAAGTTCGCTAACCTTTTAAATAGAAAAGATATTAAAGTAAAATTCTTTCTCTTACCCACGCTAAAAACATTTGATGCCATATTAGGCAACGATAGTCTAAAAGAATTGGATGCTGTAATTCAAAGTAGCAAGAATATATTAATATTAAAAGACAACATTCGCATACCCATTAAACAGAAACAAATCGAAGCAGTCAATACAGTAATACCACGAACAGACCACATGACAAATGGACCAAGAAACAAATTAAACCAATTAACTAAAGCATACCCCGGTCTTTTTGCCAATCCCGATGAAAAACTGACATATACGACTAACGTAAGGGCAGAAATCCGAACTAAGACAGATTCTCCAATATACTCAAAATTTGACCAATTTTCAATGTCGTTAAAAGATGATGCACATAAACAAATTGAGGAACTTTTGGAGGACGGAATAATCCGACCCTCCCGATCTAAATACAATTCACCTGTGTGGATTGTTCCGAAAAAATTAGACTCTTCTGGGCAAAAGAAATATCACATGGTCATAGATTACAGAAAATTAAACAAAGAAACAGTTGCAGACAAATATGCTATACCCGAAATGAACGAAGTATTTGCACAACTAGGTAACAACAAAGTATTCTCTCTCTTAGATTTGAAAAGTAGATTTAACCAAATCCCTCCAAAAAAATCAGATATAGAGAAGACAGCTTTCTCCGTTACCAACAGAAAATATGAGTTTCCACTACTCCCTTTCGGACTCAAGAATGCGCCGTCAATTTTTCAGGGGGCTCTTGACGATATACTTCGTGAGCATATCGGAAAAATATGCTTTATTTAACTTTGCTATTGGGGCTGTTTTATCCCAGAACAAGAGACCCATTTATTTTCTTCCTAGAACACTCTCTAAAACAGAAGAGAATTACGCAACCAACGAAAGGGAAATGTTGGCAATAATTTGGGCCCTAAAATCTCTCAAAAATTAACTCAACGGTAAATTGAAAGTAAAAATATATACCGACCACCAACATTTCTCTTAGCAGCTGGAACGCCAACGCAAGAATAAAAAGGTGGAAAGCGTACCTGGAAGAGTTCGACTATGAACTGCTCTATAAGCCAGGTAGGGATAATATTGTAGCCGACGCACAATCAAGAATCCCTGTCATCAATAATATCGGGTCAGTAGCCTGTATCCAACATAGTGCAGACAATTCAAGCCACAACTTAATACCAAGCATAGAAGCCCCAATAAATGCATTCAAAAACCAGATATTTCTTAACAAAGCCAACAAACGCCTTTCACAGACACACTATAACACGGAAACAGAAAACGGACTTATACAGATCTTGAAAGCTCATTTAAGCCCATCAGTAATTAACGGAATAATAACCTCAGAAGAAATAATGAACCAAATCCAACAAATCTATATATATAAAACAGTTCGTCCTGACTGACTGTCTGACTGATCACCAATCAGTCGATCAAAGCACAGCCCAAACGGTAAAGGCTAGGAAGCTGAAATTTGGACTCAAGTATCCTTTCATAGTCTAGGTGCCCAATAAGAAGGGATTTTGGAAAACTCGAGCTCCAAAGGGGGCAAACAGGCTCCAACGTTTGTATGAAAAATCTACAGTTTTCATCTGATTAACTTCAAACTTAGTTGAAATCAATAAAAGAATACAAAGAAAACTGCATACTCGGTTTTTTAAATTTTTTGTTGGAGCTTCAATTATTGGGGTTTTCTTGGGGCACAAAAGGAAACCGCGTCAACAGCGCACAGCCCAAACGGTAAGAGCTGAAATTTGGGGTCAAGTATCCTATCATAGTATAGGTGCGCACTAAGGAGGGATTTTGGAAAATTCGAGCTCCAAAGGGGGGAAAACGAGCTCCAAAGTTTGTTTGAAAAATTCGCATTTTTCAACCGATCGACTTAAAACTTAGTTTCTAAAATCAATTAAAGAATACAAACAAAACTGCATACTTAGATTTTCGAAATTGGGGCTTGATATTGGGGTTTTAATAATTATTCACCATTTTACAATTAACAGGTAAAGGCAAAACGCCAAAAGTTTACAGTTACCGTCGCTAGGCAACGACTGCGTAAGCGTAAGTAAAGCAGAAACCGAATAACGGAGCTACGCATATTCTGCTTCGCATTGTGGGCAGATGTACAAGTATGTATGTATATGATTTGTTCTTATTGATCTCAATAAATAATTAGATTTTATTATTTAAATATTCTGCTTATTGCATTCAAACTTCGATATTTTGATGGTATCGGTGGCTTCAACTATCGAAAGTTTTACTCTAGCGAATTGAGATGAGAATTGTCAGTGCTTTTTGATCGTGGCTCATCGCTGCACGGCATTGACACGAGTGCCGTGTTTCATATTCCGAGTTTGTGCGTGACCGTATAGACTCAATATGGCACGAAAAGACTCAAATGTGAATTTAAAATTAGGATATACCCTTATAATTATTCCCCTTTTTTGCACATAGTCTATCTTAAAACGTTGCGTTATCTCTATATATAACAAGATAGAACGCTACAGTCGAGCAAGCCCGACAGTAAAATAGCCTGTACTCTCCACAAAAAGGAAAAATTAAAAAAAAAAAAATTAAAAAAAAATTAAATTATTAAAAAAATGAATGAATGAATTAATTAAAATAATTAATTTAATTAAATTAGAATACATGTTTATGTTCAGTTTAAACAGCATACATTTACATCACGTACCTATGCGTGTTTATATTCGTGTATGTATGCAGCATAAAGTTGAACAAAAGCAGCAACAACAACAACAGCTGCGGGCAGCGCTGCCGGCAGAGCTGCAGGCAGCGCATGAGCAGCGATTTTACTTATGGCTATAACTTTCTTCAGAATTGACCTATCATGATGAAATTCTAGCTCCAAAGGGGGGAAAACGAGCTTTAAAAAATATTAGTTATAGTGGTCATGTTCATTTAACGAAATATTTTGGCAAGAACAAAAATGTAACGGACTACTGAACAATTTTTTGTCAAGAACAGAAAATGTTCATTTAAATACCTTAAATGCCTTCCTACTGGTAACCTTTAAGGTGAAAACATATGGGTAGGTTATGCACACACAAAATAAATACAATTGGAAACATTATATTGAGCCGGGTTAAGACGGGCAATATATGCTAGTATATCTTAAACATTTAGGAAACATTTAGATTCACACAGACTCAGGTGAAAGACTTACAAACGAAACAGAACAAGATGAGAAAATTTTGACTACACACAACAGGGCACACAGTAATGCACTAGAAAATAAGAAACAGTTGTCCTAAAATTTATATTTCCCAAAAATGAAACAGCGAATTATGGAATTAATTAAACAATGTCAGGTTTGTAAAGAAGAAAAATATGATAGGCACCTAACTAACCCAAAACTCAAAGAAACACCAATCCCTGAATATCCAGGACACACAATACACATCGACATATACATGGCAGTAGATAAATTTTCGAAATTGGCTCAGGGACGGGTAATTAAATCTAGGGCAATAGAAGATATAAAAAACCCACTTCAGGAGATCTTATTTTATTTCGGAGTACCGAAAGCTGTTGAGATAGACAACGAAAAATCTCTGAGCTCGGCATCAATAACTTTTATGATACAAGACCAACTAGGTATCGAGGTCTACAAGACACCACCCTATAAAAGCGCCGTTAACGGCCAGGTAGAAAGATTTCATTCTACGTTATCAGATATTATGAGGTGGAATAAACGAAAACAGGAATATACAACATTTGAGGAACTTCTCGCTAAATCAATATACGACTACAAGTACACCATACACTCAACAACTAATAAGATACCATTAGACATATTCTTCGGTAGAAACGTGACTACAGATCCAAATCAGTCAAACTATCACCCAGATATAAAAATAAATAATTAAGGAAGATAGAAACAGGACCATACTAACAACAACAGACAAGATAGATCATAAAAGTAATATAAAAAACATATAAAATTACAGACTACTATTAATGATGACAGCAATACCAACTAGGGGACACCTGGAAGTTTTGAATTATACAGATGCACAGTCAATAAGTATTCTAAAAGGAAAGGGGAAACTACAGACATTGACAACCCGAATCGTACAGATCATAGAATTAGAGCAAATTAAAAATGCATTAGACAATCTCCTATTTTACACAGAAAAAGATCTGGGAGCTAATACATTGTACCACACCTTACGCCACGAAATAACACTAGCCATTCTTATTTTCAACACAATATCATTGTTCCATAATCGAAAGACTAGAGCAATCAATATCCTAGGTACGGCCTGGAAGTATGTAGCCGGTAGCCCGGACAATAATGACTCAATACTTCTTACTGACAATATAAATAAACTGATAGACGATAATAAGCAGCTGATAATCAAAAAAAAAAATAAAACAAACTAGTATAGCGTACACACATAAGGCATCTTTGTGCAAAATTTGGTGTCTCTATCTCTTATAGTCTCTGAGATCCAGGTGTTCATACGGACGGACAGACAGACAGAGAGGGCTAGATCGACTCGTCTTGTTACGCTGATCAAGAATATATACTTGTATACTTTGTGGGGTCTGCCACGCCTTCTTCTGCCTGTTACATTTTTCAGCTCCCGCAAACCTAATATACTCTTGTACATTTCATGTACAGAGTATAAAAACAATGATATTGTAAACTTAGAATTTAACGAACTATTTCATTGTAACAAGACAATTTATGGGATAAGTAACAATTGTAAGAGATACCACAACATTAAAATTTTTAACAAATCAAAAATTGTAAGCCTAACCACTAATACAAGGTGTGTTCTAAAGTAAACAGGACTTTTAAAAAAAAAACAGGACAAATAGTGTTTTCGGCAAAATCAATTTATTTTATTCAAAATAGTCTCCTTCTGCTTCAATACAGCTTTTTGCACGATCCAAAAGCATGTCGAACGAGTGTTTTACCTCGTTGGCCGGTATGGCCGCCAGTATGCCGGTGCAAGCCTTTTGAATGGCCTCTACGTCGGCATAACGCTTTCCTTTCATGGGCAAATGCATTTTTCCGAAATGGTAGAAGTCGCACGGTGCCATATAAGGCCACATCCCGAAGGTGGAAGAGATCGACGATGGACTCATATTGGTCAACGACTTCAACGGCACAATCAAGTGGCAGGAGGGAGAGAAACACATAAAAGGCTCCTACATGATAAACTTCTGGAACGAGACCGTATTCGTCAACAAGAGTTCAACAACATAGAAGTAGCAGTCATGACTCCAGGAAGTCCCACAATACAAATAACACCAATGGAGGGCGAACGGATTGAGATTCTTTCCCTGAAAGCGCTAGAGGAGTTGCATATCAACAATTTAATAAATATGCAAAAACTCCAAATACACTCTACAACAAAAAGAGTGGGGCTTATAACTCTGTTCGCAGTTGCTTTTTTTATACCCTGTTCCCAAAGGGTACAAGGGTATATTAGTTTTGTGCGAGTGCACATGGAACACACAGAAGGAGGCTTGGTAGACCCCACAAAGTATATATATTCTTGATCAGCATGACAAGCCGAGTTCGTCTGTCTGTCTGTCTGTCCGTCTGTCTGTCTGTATGAACGCAAGGATCTCCGAAAGTATAAGAGCTAGAATAACCAAACTTGGTATACAGATTCTCCTGAGACCGAGAAAGGACGAGTTTGTTCATTTTTTCTGATCCACCCTCCACTCCCCCCTATTAACGATTTTCTATAGCTCCCGTAATTCTTGGAATTTTGAACTAAAATTTGATAGTCACATTATATATCCGTATACCAAGTTTCATTATGATAGAATGATCGGAAAGAAAGTTATAGCCATATAACCAGGCCCAATGCACACATACATACATATGTACAAGTACACAAACACGCATAAGGCACGATGTAAATGTATGTATGCATGCATGGAATATTTTATATTTAATTTAGTTAATTAATTAAATTAATTTAGTTAATTAAGAGTTGAGCCTGCTCGACTTTAGCATTCCTTTCTTGTTCTTATTTGTACATTACATGTTATGAAAAGAAAAAATAAAGAAATAATACTGGAACTAAATCATGAACAAGAGATTAACAGAAGAGAATTGGCGCAAATCCAAATGAAAAACCCACAAATAAACAACCTCCGATTTAACAACATACCCTTCTTCTGGTGAGCGGTTGACGACAACCTTAAATTAAAGGGGGAAGAGTTAACAGCAAATAAATTTGCATGTTGACATTAAAAAAACTTGCAAATTTACAATAAATAAAAAAAGTGCAACAGAGGAACATTGCAACACTTCATAACAAGTGCAACAAACTGCTGACTCTGCGTGTGCCTTTTTTCCTGCACGCACAGGCAATTGCATTACCAAGAACGACGCTGCCAACGCCGCTGCCGCTAAGCCATAGCTTGTTAGGTATAGATTTGATTGAAAGTTAATTCAGTCGCAAATTTACATCAGAATAAAGAACTACTCAAAAGTATTCTTTAAATTTGTTATTTTTTTCGTGATTTTAATTAATCAGAAATTAACTTATATGTATGTACATACTTGTACATATAAAACTAAGTATATAAAATAATTTGTACAATATATCTGCTTTTTCAACCCATTTTTATACTCTGTACATGAAATGTACAGAAGTATATTAGGCTTGCGGGAGCTGAAAAATGTAACAGGCAGAAGGAGGCGTGGCAGACCCCACAAAGTATATATATTCTGGATCAGCATGACGAGACGAGTCGATCTAGCCCTGTCTGTCTGTCTGTCCGTCCGTATGAACACCTGGATCTTAGAGACTATAAGAGATAGAGACACCAAATTTTGCACAAAGATGCCTTGTGTGAATACGCAGAAAATATATATTTTGGAATTTCCCTCCCTCCTCCTCTCCGCCGCAAATCGTGATTTTCTATAACTCCCGTAATTCTTGTAATTTCGAACTAAAATTTTGCAAATACCACCAGTTAGTTATTATGTGTCCGTATGCCAAGTTTCACTATGATAGACCGATTTAACAAGAATTTATAGCCATAAATATATTTGCTGCTGCAGCGCTGCTCAAGCGCTGCCCGCGGCTGTTGTTGATGTTGCTGTTTGGTTGACTGCTAACATGTGTACATAGCCACGAATAGATGCGCATAGGCATACATACAGACGCAATTGCTATGCAAATGTGCAATTATACACCCTTTATGTGAGTTCGAATACCGAGAAAGGTAAAATCGAACAACATTTTTTTTTCCAATTTTTTTAATTTTTTTTATTTTCTATAATTATTGTAAACATATGTACAGAATATTTCAAAGTCGGGACACCCGACTTTAGCTTTTTTACTTGTTTTCATGGGGGCTTTATTGGTGCACGAAAAAATGGTATATATTTATGTATGCACATACATGTATGTATGTATGTGGGTATGTAAATATGTGCAATCAACGCACAGCCCAAATGGTAAGCGTTAAAAGCGATTAACTTTACACTTGGTTTATGAATTTACACTGAGAACGAATACAAGATAAACTGCGTTGTATTTTTGTAACTTTTCATTAAAGAGTAGAAGAAATAATTATGATATACATATTGTATGTACATATCTATATATGTATACATACAAGTATGTCTGTTTGCTCATTTAAATGTTGTGCAGGGGCATAAGTTGACCAAATAACTTTGCCAAATTGTACAGCTTCTAAATCTAGAAATGACTTGCATTGATTTATCCCTTTCATACTATATACATAAATATACATACATATTTATGTACATATGTATCCACATATAACCATACATAGTATATACATATGTATGTATATGTATATTGACACAATGAAATAAATAAATACATTTTTCTGTACCTGACACACATATTCGGCATTTATCAAAGCTTTTGATAAGCTTATCGAATTTTACACAGCTAGAAACGTCTAGTTGCATTTATGTATGTATAAATGACTCATGCCATCGTACTATTTTATACTCTGTACTCAAAGAAGGCTTGGCAGACCCCACAAAGTATATATATTATGGATCAGTATTAGAACACGTGTAGATATAGGCATGTCCGTCCGTCTGTATGAAAGCAAGGATCTCAGAAAGTATAAAAGCTACAATAACCAAACTTGGTATCCAGATTCTCCTAAGTCCGAGAAAGGAAGAGTTTGTGTATTTATTCTGATGCACAACACCCAATCTCCCTCTATTAATGATTTCCCAGTTAGTGATTATGTGTCCGTATGCCAAGTTTCATCACGATAGGTCAATTATGAAGAAAGTTATAGCCATAAATGAAATCTCTGCCCAAGCTCTGCCGGCAGCTGTTGTTGTTGCTGCTTTGAATATTTAAAGGGGTAAAGGGGTATACTAGTTTAGTGTGAATATATGTAACACACAAAAGGAGGCGTGGCAGACCCCACAAATTATTATAGCCTGTACCCAAAGGGTGAAAGGCTATACTAGTTTTGTGCGCATGTATGTAACACACAGAAGGAGGCGTGGCAGACCCCACAAAGTATATATATTCTTGATCAGGATGAGAAGACGAGTCGGTATAGCCATGTCCGTCTGTCCGTCTGTCCGCCTGACCGTCTGTCCGTCTGTCTGTATGAGCGCAAGGAACTCAGTAAGTACAAGAGCTAGGATAACCAAAATTGGTATCAAGGTTCCTATAAGCCCTAGGCAGAACGAGTTTGTTTATTTTTTCTGAAACACCCCCCCACTCCCCCGCAATTCGTATTTTTTCATATAACTTCCGTAATTCTCGGAATTTAAAAATCAATTTTGGTAGGTACATCCAGTTAGTACTAATGTGTCCGTGTGCCAAATTCATCATGATAGGTCAATTCTGAAGAAAGTTATAGCCATAAGTAAAATCGCTGCTCATGCGCTGCCTGCAGCTCTGTCGGCAGCGCTGCCCGCAGCTGTTGTTGTTGTTGCTGCTTTTGTTCAACTTTGTGCTGCATACATACACGCATATAAACACGCATAGGTACGTGATGTAAATGTATGCTGTTTAAACTGAACATAAACATGTATTCTAATTTAATTTAATTAATTATTTTAATTAATTAATTAATTCTTTTTTTTAATAATTTAATTTTTTTTTAATTTTTTTTTTTTTTTTAATTTTTCCTTTTTGTGGAGAGTACAGGCTATTTTACTGTCGGGCTTGCTCGACTGTAGCGTTCTATCTTGTTTTTATTCTTGATCAGTATGACAATATGTGTCGATATTGCCATATCTGTATGACCGCAAGCATCTCAGCAAGCACAACAGCTAGAATAACCAAATATGGTATCCACATTCGGAAATGTCGGAAATAGTACGAGTTTGAGCTTTTCTCGCTTTTTAGTGATTTTCCATAACTTCCGTAACTCTCGGAATTTTGAACTCAAATTACACCCAGTTGATATGTGAGATATGTGTCCGATTGCCAAGTTTCACCATGATATGGTGGTTATGTATGTAGAAAGTTATACCTATAAATCTGTTGTTGTCGTTGCTTTGACTTAATTATGTACTGCACACATACATACACAAAAACACGCATAGACATGATGCAAATTATTCTATTGAAACATACATATTTATGTAGTACTATGTATGTTTCTAGAATTAAAAGATGTACAATTTGGCAAAGTTATTTGGGCAACTTTAACTGCACAACATCTAAATGAGCATATGAGCATACTTACATTATAATAAATATTTCTTCAATTACATTTTCCAAAAACGTACTATGCAGTTTATCTGGTATTCTTTCTAGGGAAATAAACTAAGTTTAAATTTAATCAGGGCTCGAATTTTCCAAATAAATAAATACATACATATATATTTTTGTCCTATACGTAGTACATGTTTGTACCTGACGCACATATTTGGCATTTATCAAAGATTGTGATAAGCTTATCGAATTTTACACAGCTTGAAGCGTGCTAGTTCATCTATTAATGACTCATGTCTGAACTTCTGTTTTTTTCGTTCACATACCAGTTCATATGTAAAACAAGATATGTTGCGACGTGCTCAATTCTTTCAAACTATAAACATATGTATGTATATATAATAGACACACACGATCCACCTGTGTAAAAAACACTTTTTTATGGCTTTAACATATTTTAAAGATCTTGTTTTACTATTCAAGGGTGCTATGCGTATTCAACCCAAAGCAGCAGAATCTGGTAGAATTATGAGAGAGAAATAAATAGAAACTGTTCCTTTCACAGAATTAGATGAATCTGAGTATTAAGGTTGACGGCTCTACCGTTACATTTTCGAGATCATTACGTTTACTGTGTACAAAAAGACGGATGGATAGAGATATGGACAGACGTACGTAAATACTTTTCATCTATGTACAAAGTACATTTGTCGAGCAGATCAAGAATATACGTACATACATATGTATGTGGGATCTGCCACGCCTCCTTGGTGCAAATTATTAAAATAAAATAATTTTTAAGATATTTGTTTATGAAGAATTTACGTACCAAACTAAATTACAAATGATTTCGGTTTACGGAACAATCTTCAAATTAAAGTATACACATATGTACATACATATGAATGCATATGCGCATGAACTTAGGTGTCAACACAATTTAACAACGACCAGCTCGCTATGCAGCCCCACTCACAACTAAATTTTATGTTATCAGAGGTACGAAAAACAATACTAATTTTGTTAGAGGGTTTGTAAAATAGTTATAGTTTACCATAAGATAAGTTAACGATAAGATAAACTCTGAATAACGCACGAAAGAAGTTGTTGTCATAATTGTATTAAAATACCTGTGTACTTTCGGTCATTAATAATTTTGCTTATGGCAGGAATCCCAATTGTTATTAAGTATTAATTATTAAGTACTAGTTTCCCGCTCCTGCTTCGCACGGGTATTTTACAAAATTTTAAAAATTATAAATTTAATAACACTTTTACATATACACCATTCCTTTTGCTATGTATTTCTAAAAGAAACAAAATTATAAACAAAGTTCGGATATTATTATTTTGATGATTTTTTTTGTTATTCTTTTATGAGTCGGAGCTTCTCTGTAAACCATATTTCATGTAGTTTAATGTTACGGTAGCAAAATATATTGATTTTCAAGAGCTCCGACCCGCGATAGGCCAACATACAGTTGAGTAAAACATTTCTTTCGTAGGTCGATCCCTTCTAACTCGAAGGTTGGCCTTGGGACTTCTTAATACTTAGTTAACGCCAAACATTCGATTCTTTAATTTATTATTTTTTGTTTTAATACTTATTCTGCTATTCGTGACACGGGTCAGCTAGCAAGATAAAAAAAAAGAAAAATTATAAAACATTTAAAATTTCTATAATAGTCATTAAAAAATCACAATAAAAATAACAATTTCTGATTTTTTATTTTGATACCTACTTATTAATGAACATACAACTGCAAATAATATTACAAATCTTCAAATTTGGCATGAAATTTTCCCTAGTAGTCTTTTGTTGCTCCAAATGAAGTCATTTGAAATCAATCGTTGTACTGGTATTGTTGAATATTGGAATATTCTTTAAAAAGTGTATGGAATCTGTCTCTTTTCCTAAAATCAATGAGTACAATGGCTCTGAAGTTGGATGCGAAGGTATCAATTTCACTTTACCATTTGCGCAACACAATCCATTTTGTATTTCAATGCCTTACAATATTCACAAACTGAGTTCAGAAGTCCAATAGCAACACAGTTGTAGGCACTGTAATCAATTGACACATCGTAACAGAAAGCAGCTCGATTCAAACTTGCACCATTATTCGTCGAATGTTTCACTTCACGGCCGTGTACGGGTCTGTCTTAACCGTATTCTTTCACATTCATTGCGATCTTCACGTTCCTGGGCAGTACGATTAGATTGATAATTAATTAGATTCGTTGCATTTCGTCTTCTTATGACTAAATTTCTCTGCCGCCTTATAGGGGGCATATTTAGTAAGACACAAACACACAACACTTTTTTAGAATTTTATATTCAAATTTTTTGCCTTTAGGATGATGAACTAACAGCATACTGTTCAGGAATTTTTAAAATTATTTTGTCCACCTTTGGTTACATTATTGGCTTGGCGTTGACGTTTTCAGGCAATGTTTTAAATTTTTCTCTCCGCCCGAACCATCCTTGTACTTCAAGGAATATTATAAACAAGTAAAAAAGCTAAAGTCGGGTGTCCCGACTTTGAAATTCTCTGTACATATGTTTACAATAATTATAGAAAATAAAAAAAAAATTAGGAAAATAAAAAAAAAAATTGATATATTTTACCTCTTTTGGTATTCGAACTCACGTAAAGGGTGTATAATTGCACATTTACATATCAATTGCGTCTGTGTGAGTGTATGTATGCCTATGCGCATCTATTCGTGTCTGTGTAAACATATGTGCAGTCAACCAAAGCACCAGCATCAACAACAGCCGCGGGCAGCGCTTGGGCAGCGCTTGAGCAGCGCTGCAGCAGCAAATATATTTACGGCTATAACTTCTTGTTAAATCGGTCTATCATAGTGAAACTTGACATACGGACACATAATAACTAACTGGGGGTATTTGCAAAATTTTAGTTCGAAATTCCAAGAGTTACGGGAGTTAGAGAATTGCATGGGAGAGGGGGGAGGGAGGGAAATTCCAAAATATACATTTCTATTCACACAAGGCATCTTGGACTAAAATTTGGTGTTCCTAGGTCTTATAGTCTCCGAGATATAGGCGATTATACGAATGGAATATCGGGAAAATCCCCATAGGGGGGAAGTGGGGGGAAAATCAAAAAAATAAAGCAAACTCGTATAGCGTACACACATAAGGCATCTTTGTGCAAAATTTGGTGTCTCTAGCTCTTATAGTCTCTGAGATCTAGGTGATCATACGGACGGACGGACGGACAGACGGACAGACAGACAGACAGACAGGGCTAGATCGACTCGTCTCGTCATGCTGATCAAGAATATATATACTTTGTGAGGTCTGCCACGCTTCCTTCTGCCTGTTACATTTTTCAGCTCGCGCAAACCTAATATACTCTTGTACATTTCATGTACAGAGTATAAAAAAGAATTAGCGAAATCGGTTAAGCTGCTCTCGAGATTTACGCTTAGCAACACATTCAGCGTTCCATTTTTATATTATAGACTAGCAGTCTAGCCCGTCTCTGCTGGGTTAAGTAAAATGAGCTTATAATTATAAGTTTATTCACTATATGATATTCTTCTTTCGACGCTCTCTAAAGATTTTTAAAGAGTTCATTATCCAAATAGCAAATATAGTACAATAAGTACTATGTATGGTTATACGTACATACATACATGTGTACATATCTTCGTTAGGCACCGGGCGGACTCCCAGTCCTGACTTAGCTGTGTGCTTCCTCAGCACGTTGTACACACGGTCGAGTTATCCCCGAAAAGTCCGACGCGGGACATTTAATTTTGATTTATAAATCGGGACGTTCCGCAAAAATTGGAGCGTTCGGCAACGCTGATATGTACATACATTTAAATTTTTCATGCAGGCGTTATCCGCCTATATACATACATGTTTGTACCTGACACACATATTTGGCATTTATCAAAGATTGTGATAAACTTATCGAATTTTACACAGCTTGAAGCGTGCTAGTTCATCTATTAATTACTCGTGTCTGAACTTCTGTTTTTTTCGTTCACATACCAGTTCATATGTAAAACAAGATATGTTGCGACGTGCTCAATTCTTTCAAACTATAAACATATGTATGTATATATAATAGACACACACGATCCACCTGTGTAAAAAACACTTTTTTATGGCTTTAACATATTTTAAAGATCTTGTTTTACTATTCAAGGGTGCTATGCGTATTCAACCCAAAGCAGCAGAATCTGGTAGAATTATGAGAGAGAAATAATAGAAACTGTTCCTTTCACAGAATTAGATGAATCTGAGTATTAAGGTTGACGGCTCTACCGTTACATTTTCGAGATCATTACGTTTACTGTGTACAAAAAGTACATATATAAAACAGTTTGTCCTGACTGACTGACTGACTGATTGGTAATCAACGCACAGCCCAAACGGTAAAGGCTAGGAAGCTAAAATTTGAACTCAAGTATCCTTTCATTGTCTAGGTGCCCAATAAGAAGGGATTTTGGAAAACCCGAGCTCCAAAGGGGGGAAAACAGGCTCCAACGTTTGTATGAAAAATCTACAGTTTTCATCTGATTAATTTCAAACTTAGTTTCTGAAATCAATAAAAGAATACAAAGAAAACTGCATACTCGGTTTTTTAAATTTTTTGTTGGAGCTTGAATTATTGGGGGCACAAAAGGAAACCGCGTCAACAGCCCACAGCCCAAACGGTAAGAGCTAGAAAGCTGAAATTTGGGGTCAAGTATCCTATCATAGTGTAGGTGCGCACTAAGGAGGGATTTTGGAAAATTCGAGCTCCAAAGGGGGGAAAAGTAGTTCCAAAGTTTGTTTGAAAAATTCGCATTTTTCAACCAATCGACTTAAAACTTAGTTTCTAAAATCAATTACAGAATACAAACAAAACTGCATACTTAGATTTTCGAATTTCGATTTGTGTTGGGGCTTGAATAATTGGGGTTTCAATATTTATTCACTATTTCAAATGAAAAGATTTTGTTATAAATTTAGTCCGATCGATTTAAAATTTGGGTAATGTAATCTACGTAACTAAAAATACAACTTTGCATTCATGGATTTTCAAAATATGCATTTTACAAAAGCAGGCAGAACAAACAATACAAAATATCAAACAGTTGGGGACAACTAAGTATGCATACACACACACACACACACACACATGCAAGCAGCTGTTCGTGTAGTTGCGTGCAAACGATTGAAATAGCCAAAGCAAAATGTGAGACACTAATGTGTGAATGTCCATACATATGTGCACATCTATGTATGTACATATGTACATTCGTCTTGCACTGACAGAGCAAGAAATGTTAATTAATTGAAAATTATATAACATTTTTAAAAGTAATTTTTTCTTTGTTTAGTGCATTTGGCATTAGGGTTTTCATTAATAACTTTATGCAGCAACAACAAATATCAAATAGTTGGGGACATCACATACACACACTCACACACACAACAAGCAACAGTTCGTGTCTATGTGTGCGGTTCTCTACATACGGTTGAAAAAGTAAAGAGAAACATATGTACATATGTATGTATGTATGCCTGTGTATGAATATAGCATGTACATATGTACATTCGTATTAATGTATACATTGGGAAATCGAACACAGTTGTTTGATTGTAAAAAAAATAATGCTCTAAAAACAAACAACAACAACAACTGCAAGTAATTGGCTCGCTCTTCTTCTTTCGTTTTGACCATTTTACAATTAACAGGTAAAGGCAAAACGCCAAAAGTTTACAGTTACCGTCGCTAGGCAACGACTGCGTAAGCGATAGTAAAGCAGAAACCGAATAACGGAGCTACGCATATTCTGCTTCGCATTGCGGGCAGATGTACAAGTATGTATGTATATGATTTGTTCTTATTGATGTCAATAAATAATTAGATTTTGTTATTTAAATATTCTGCTTATTGCATTCAAATTTCGATATTTTGATGGTATCGGTGGCTTCAACTATCGAAAGTTTTACTCTAGCGAATTGAGATGAGAATTGTCAGTGCTTTTTGATCGTGGCTCATCGCTGCACGGCATTGACACGAGTGCCGTATTTCATATTCCGAGTTTGTGCGTGACCGCATTGACTCAATATGGCACGAAAAGACTCAAATGTGAATTTAAAATTAGGATATACCCTTATAATTATTCCCCTTTTTTGCACATAGTCTATCTTAAAACGTTGCGTTATCTCTATATATAAAACAGTGACTAATTGACTAATTGGTGATCAACGCACAGGCCAAACGGTAAAAGATGAAATTTGGACTCAAGTATCCTTTCATAGTATCCACCATAGTGTAGGAGCACACTAAGAAAGGCTTTTGGAAAATTCTAGCTCCAAAGGGGGGAAAACGAGCTTTAAAAAATATTAGTTATAGTGGTCATGTTCGATTAACGAAATAGTTTGGCAAGAACAAAAAAGTAACGGACTACTGAACAATTTTTTGTCAAGAACAGAAAATGTTCATTTAAATACCTTAAATGCCTTCCTACTGGTAACTTATAAGGTGAAAACATATGGGTAGGTTATGCACACACAAAATAAATACAATTGGAAACATTATATTGAGCCGGGTTAAGACGGGCAATACCTGCTAGTACATACATATATAAGTATGTATTAAATTTTTTAATTCAACACTAATTTGTGTCTTCAATTCCAAATATGATTGTGAATGTAAAATGGGTGTTTCTGCTTTTGTAAATCGCATGAATACACTAACAAAATAGGCTTAACGGTAAATGAATCTTAGATTTGTTCAGAATACAATTGTAGCGTTGTTAGCTAACACTAAAACGGTAAGTCGCTGTAAATATGCGATCAGCTGAGATGCTAGAGATGGGCATGTGTCGGATGCTCTATGTGCTAGAGCATCAAACTATCGATAGTTGAATCCGTCGATACAATCAATAGTTGCATCAAAGTTTGAATGCAATCAACAGAAAATTTAAATAATAACATCTTATATATCATATAATCATATACAAACATACATATGTACATTCCTGCTTTACTATCGCTTACGCAGTCGTTGCCTAGCGACGGTAACTGTAAACTTTTGGCATTTTGCCTTTGAAATTAACAGGCGTAAATGATCAAAACGAAAGAAGCGCGAGCCAATGACATCCAGTTGTTGTTGTTTTCCGTTTTAAAAATTTGATTTAAAACCATAGAACATTATTTATTACAATCAAACAACAGTGCTCGATTGTCCAATGTATACATACATACATACATACTGTGGTGGGGTGTGCACCACAAGTAAAACACACATCCGCTCCGTTTGCCAATATGTTTAATACTGTCCTTTGGTATTCACAATCATTCGATGTTACATATCATTCGATATCACATATGCTTACGTATATACTCATACTTATACTACTACAACTCGGCCATCCTGACCGGTGTAAATCTCCCGATCTTTTGGTTTCCTTCTTCTTCTTTTTTTCTTTAGATATACTGTATACAATACTTACAATATTTTACATTATTTTACAATTAATTACAATCATTAGCTAAATCAATTTGAAAAATTTCATTGAATGAATTTGTTTTCATTAAAACTATTGTTGTTTTTAGATAACTCTTTCCTGTTAGGACACTCGACTATTTTTGCCACGATCAATATAACACTCTTTGGTCGACTATAGGCCCTAAAGTAGTCTTTCCTATATGCGTCATCTCATCGTTGTACTTATGTAGTACATGATCTTCCATATCCTTAGGCACACAAAATACTATCGATTTGTCACTTCTCTTTCTATAAATCACACCATTACCCATTTCATAGTGTTTATGCTCCATCGTTTGTAGCTCTTCTATCAATTTATTTAGTGTTTCGTCTCGATCGGTGGCGCGCTTTGTTAGGTAGTCAAAAATGTTTCCAGTAGTTGGCGCAAGAGGGCGCTGTAAGGTACTAACTGCCTGACGTGTTGGTGATCTGCTTGTTTGGCGAACTGCTTGCTTTTTCAATGCTTCATTTTTTTTCCTAGAAAGTCAATCTTTTTGTACAGAGCTGTAAGTCAGCTTGGCCGTTGGCGTCTCTCGTAGAATTTTTTGTTGTTGTTGCTCTCGAACTGTACCTTCTGTGACACATACACACCAACGTCAGCGGCATTCGCGCGAATCGTTTACTGTTGGCGCCGATTCGGCGGCATTCCTTAGTTGTGCATTGGATATCATTTAAACGCACCGCTTTTGGACGAACTTAAACGACTGGACGCAATTGCTTTGCGCTGTAGTCGCCATTTAATATGTACTCTTGTCGTTTAAAATGTTATTTTATATGTATTAAGCAAATTCTCACACATTGGACTGAAAAATTGTAGGCTTTGTTGAGTATTATCCCACTTCTGAATTTGTGGTGGGGTTTGCACCACAAGTAAAACACACGTCCGCTCCGTTTGCCAATCTGTTTAATACTTTGGTATTCACAATCATTCGATGTTACAGATCATTCGATCATTCGATATCACATATGCTTACTTATATACTCATACTTATACTACTACAATACGAATGTACATACATGGTATATATGTACGTACACAGGCATACATACACACATACAAGTATGTATGTACATATGCATGCATGTTTCTCTTTACTTTTTCAACCGTACGTAGAGAACCGCACACATAGACACGAACTGTTGTTTGTTCTGTATGTGAGTGTGTATATATGATGTCCCCAACTATTTGATATTTGCGTTCTTTGTAATTTGTTGCTGCATAAAGTTACTAATGAAAACCGTAATGCCAAATGTACTAAACAAAGAAAAAATTACTTTTAAAAATGTTAAATAATTTTTAATTAATTAACATTTCTTGCTCTGTCAGTGCAAGACGAATGATCATACATACATATATAGATGTGTACATAGATGTGTACATATGTATGTGTGTACATTCACACATTAGTGCCTCAGATTTTGAATTGGCTTTTTCAATCGTTTGCACGCAACTACACGAACAGCTGTTTGTATGTGTGTGTGTGTATACTTAGTTGTCCCCAACTGTTTGATATTTTGTATTGTTTGTTCTGCCTGCATTTGTAAAATGCATATTTTGAAAATCCTTGAACGCAAAGTTGTAGATTGAGTTACATAGATTAGTCCCCAAATTTGAAATCGATCGGAAAAAATTTATAACACAAACTTTTTATTTGAAAAGGTGAATAAATATTAAAACCCCAATGATTCAAGCTCCACCACAAATTTCGAGTATGCAGTTTTGTTTGTATTCTTTTATAGATTATAAAAATCAAATTTAAAGTTGATCGGTGCAGAAATGCAGAATTTTCAAACAAACTTTGGAGATCGTTTTCCCCCCTTTGGAGCTTGAATTTTCCAAAATCCCTTCTCAGTGGGCACCTACATTATGAAAGGATATGTAGGTAGGTAGGTGCGGCAGCCAGAGCTTATGAAGACCCTGACTCACTTAGGCCGTGATTATTTGGCCCGTTGTGGTACCGCGTGGACAAAGTCCGCTTCCCATATCCCGTGGTTGGCTGCATTCCTGCGCAAATTGTTACACCCATCCGGATGCCCGGATGAATTTGTAAATGTCTATCGGCTTTCTTTTTGCTAACGCCGAAAGATTTGGGAGGAGGCCATCTCCTAGAAAGCGTTGTCTGGTCCTAGACAGGGCAGTCGCAGAAGAGGTGGGAAATTGTTTCCTCCTCTTCGTCGTCTCTGCAACTTCTACAGAAGTTGTTGTGTTGAAGTCCTAGTCTGGCGGCATGCGAGCATTGGCTTCTGCTCAGCCAAGTCCGTTTCCTATCGCGGATGGGCCACGTTTGACGTGAGATTTTGTAGTTGTTTGTGTCATTGGTCCACATTTGATTTGCAATGAAATCAAAATTGTTCCGAATGGACAGTTTACAGCTGGCCATCGGTATACCGATGCTCTCCTTGTCTGGGAGGAGGGGAACGGTAGTACCTTCTCTTGCCAGTTCGTCGGCTACGCAGTTTCCCTCTATGTCCCGATGGCCTGGGACCGAAATGAGGTAGACTAAGAACTGTGCTGCCATCTCGTGAAGAGATTTGCGACAGGTCTTCACTGACATCGAGTTCGATGTGATGTTGTCTAGGGATTTTATTGCCGCTTGGCTATCCGAATATATGCAGATTTCTCTGATGTCTGTGACTGCTCTTGGCAGTATGAAGAGAGCTTCTTGAATAGCTGTGATTTCGGCCTGGAATACACTGCAGTGATCCGGGAGCCTGAAGGCTTTTCTGATGCCGAGTTCTTCGGAGAAGACACCTCCGCCTACGCGGTTGTCCAGCCTAGAACCGTCTGTATATATTTTTATTGAATTTTCGGGGCCTGGAGGGCCAACATTCCATTCATCCCTGGAAGGAATGATTGTGCGAAAGGGAGTATGGAGGTACTCCTTTGGGGTACAATTGTCAGTGACAGAGGGGATTATGTCATTTCCTCTCAGGATTTTGGCGTGACCAACACATTCCTCTGACCATTGGTTGGTTTCTCTCATGCGAAATATCTGGATGATGTTGATAGCTCCAGTGTGGATTTGATAGACCGCCTAGTGAGAAGCTGTCTTACCAGTTCCACAGTGGGGTCGTCCACACCCAGGTCTGTAAGTGAGCTGGTAATGGCGTTTGGGGACACATTGTTGAAAGCGCCTCCTATGTCTAGAAATGCGGTTAGTGCGTACTGTTTGGTACTGAGGGCCTTTTCAATACTTGAAGTAACGGCGTGTAGAGCCGTCTCTGTGGATCTGCCTTTACAGTAGGCATATTGAGAGCTTGACAGCTCTGAGAGCTTCTTCATAAGCCATGTAGGCGGAGCATATTCTTATAGGCTTTGGCTTAGCCTCTATGCATGCCGCTGTGTTGTCGCCGTCGCTAAAATTAGATAGCAAGAAAATATTTATATTTTTCTTGAATAAAATGCAGGTTTGGGTCTTGCCAGTGCTGTTTGCTGTGATCAGCTTGTACTCATTCGTTCTCAATCCAGAAACCTTACCTCTGCAGACCCATGGTTCCTTAATGAGAACTACGTCGACATCGTCTTTGCTAAGACGATGCAGTAGGGCAGCTGCTGCTGCTTTGCAGTGGTGGAGATTAATTTGTAGAAACCTCAAGGGCATCTACATCCATCTCCACCACTGTTCTGTCGGCCTCGTCGTCGTCGAGGATGGAGTCCTCATCATCCTGGCCTAAGGTGACGAGCCCTCTCACGAGCTCTGACGTCTCAGAGGAATATCCCTCTAGGATATACTCTTCGTCCGACGCGACCTCCATTCCAGGATTTTCTGGAACGACTAGCTCTGCGTCAACTAGTTCCGCGTTCTCCGTGGTTGGCTTACCACATGCTGTATCTCCTCTGTAGACTCGTATGGCTACCGACTTGTAGCCATACCTCGCTAGACCACCGCCAGTCGGCGGTCTTCATGAGAGGGTTGCAGATCTGGAGAATTTTCCAAATCTCATCTGGCTTTTCCGGCTTAGCCGATACCCTTACTCTGGCGCGTGGTCTACTGGGTATATCACACCAGTCTGCTGCTACCAGTTTTGCACCTGGGTACACTTCGCCAAGCGCCGCTATTGATTTTTTATACGCCTCGGCCGACCGCTTGTCGTGACAAGCGATGGCCTTGACTCTGCCCTGATGCCAGCCTGCATCATCGTAGATCGGTGGTGGTCCTCCATTCGAGACCAGGTCCATCAGAAAACGACCCAGCAGCTCATTTTCGACTCCTGCCCATCTGTGCCTCGGGATAAGACCATCTTTGCTGCCCATGTCTAGGACACCAATGAGGATCTTATCCTTTGCCACTTCTGAACCTTCAATGCAGAGTCTGCGAAGGCCGTGGTCGCTTCGCTGGTTGTGGCGGCGTGTCTTCTGCCGACCTCTGCCTTTTCGGGGCATTTTTGTGTCTTCTTACCGGAGCTGGCTTGAAATCCGGTAAGATTTTCTTTGCCCATTCTACCATCTTCCGACCATCGGGGGACGACTCGGGGGTAGAATGGTGCTTTTGCAGTATATCTGCTGCGCGTCTCTTATCTAGAAACGTCGTTTTCGTTTTTGGTGATGGCATCGCCGAAGTGCCTGGCTCTGCAGAGTTACCAGCAACCTCCCCTTCGACTGCTGGCTTAACAGCTTGGCTTAGCTGCTTCGGCTTCGAGGTGGAGGGTGTCTGGGGCTCTCCAGATTCTGAGACAACCGATTGGCTTGTCGGATTGTCTCCACCTGCACTGGCAGCAATGGGATGAGAGCTGTTGGGAGTTCCCATCCTGGTGACAGTCAAGTCTAAGACCGTTTGGTTTGAGGGATTAGAAATCCCGTCCGGCTTATGGCTAGTTCCGGTCTCAGTATTTTTGTGTGTTTTGATGGTTTTTGTTTTCTTTGAAGGTGTCATATACCTCTACCATAAGTCAGCACCACGAGGCTGAGACATGACCGTGCCAAGGGCCTGCTTCCAGTCGCCTTCGCGAGGAGAGTATAGTCGCACTTCCACTGGTGTATCACAGTTACGGCGCGTACCACCTGGCTTGGTGATTACATGTTGATCCCCTTGTGATACCCATTGTCTGACGGCCACTCTGAAAGGATACTTGAGTCCAAATTTCAGCTTCCTAGCTTTTACCGTGTGGGCTGTACGTTGATCACAATCAGTCAGTCAGGACAAACTGTTTTATATATTTAGAGATGTATGTATGTACATACATGTATGTATATTGCCACGCTCTTATTCTTTCGTTCACACTTTTTGGTCATCTATGCATTTTTATTGCACAGGCAAAATGCCAGAAATTTACAGTTACCGTCGCTAGGCAACGACTGAGTAAGCGATAGTAAACCAGGAACGAAATAACGGAGCTACGCATATTCTGCTTTGCATTGCGGGCAGATGTATGTATGTATGTACATACATACATATGTATATGATTCGTTCTAAATTAGAACTTCCAATTGATCTCAATAAATTATAAGATGTTATTATTTGGATATTCTGTTCATTACACTTAAACTTCGATTTATCGATATCGATAGTACCGGTGGATTCAACTATCGAAAGTTTTACTCTAGCAAATTGAGATGGGAAGTGTCAGTGCTTTTTAATCGTGGCTCATCGCTGCACGGCATTGACACGAGTGCCATGTTTCATATTCCGAGTTCGTGCGTGATTGTATTGACTCAATAAGGCACGAAAAGACAAAGAAAGAAATTTGAATTTAAAATTAGGATATACTCTCATAAATATTCCCCTTTTTTTGCACATAGTCTATCTTAAAACGTTGCGATATCTCTATACATACATATATATCAAACAGTTTGTCCTGAATGACTGATAAGCTAGGAAGCTGAAATTTGGACTCAAGTATCCTTTCATAAGAAAGGCTTTTGGAAAATTCGAGCTTCAAAGGGGAGAAAACGAGCTTACAAAATATTAGTTATAGTGGTCCTGTGTGTGTAACGAAATATTTTGGCAAGAACAAAAATGTAACGGACTACTGAACAATTTTTTGTGAAGAACAGAAAATGTTCATTTAAATACCTTTAATTCCTTCCTACTGGTAATTAATAAGGTGAAAATATATGGGTAGGTCATCCACACACAAAATAAATACAATTTTAACATTATATTGAGCCGAGTTGAGACGGGCAATACCTACTAGTATGTACTTGTATATAAAATAGTTTGTATAATATATCTGCTTTTTGAACCAATTTTTTTCATGGGGCTTTATTGGTGCTCGAAAGAAATTGTATGTATTTATGTACATACATATGTATGTATGTGGGTAGTAAGTATGTGCAATCAACGCACAGCCCAAATGGTAAGCGTTAAAAAGCTTTAAAGTGTAGGTGAGCGTCAAAAAGGGGTTTAGAAAATTAGAAATCCGATTAACTGTAAACTTGGTTTATTTATTTACTATGAGAAAGAATACAGAATAAACTGCGTTGTATTTTTATAACTTTTCATTAAAGAGTAGAAAAAATAATTATGATATACTTGTATATATGTACATATATAAATATATATACTTGTATGTATATGTATGTGTGTATGGTCATTATAGCCTGTACCCAAAGGGTGAAAGGCTATACTAGTTTTGTGCGCATGTATGTAACACACAGAAGGAGGCGTGGCAGACCCCACAAAGTATATATATTCTTGATCAGGATGAGAAGACGAGTGGATATAGCCTTGTCCGTCCGTCCGTCTGTCTGTCCGTCTGTCCGTATGAACGCAAGGATCTCAAAAAGTATAAGAGCTAGAATAACCAAACTTGGTTTCCATATTCTCCTAAAACCGAGAAAGTACGAGTTTGAGTTTTTTTTCGATGCACCCCCCCACTCCCCCGCAATTCGTGTTTTTTCTTATAACTTCCGTAATTCTCGGAATTTTGAAATCAATTTTGGTAGGTACATCCAGTTCGTACTAATGTGTCCGTGTGCCAAATTCAATTCTGAAGAAAGTTATAGCCATAAGTAAAATCGCTGCTCATGCGCTGCCTTCAGCTCTGTCGGCAGCGCTGCCCGCAGCTGTTGTTGTTGTTGCTGCTTTTGTTCAACTTTGTGCTGCATACATACACGCATATAAACACGCATAGGTACGTGATGTAAATGTATGCTGTTTTAACTGAACATAAACATGTATTCTAATTTAATTAAATTAATTATTTTAATTAATTCATTCATTCATTTTTTTTAATAATTTAATTTTTTCTTTAAATTTTTTTGTTTGTTTAATTTTTTCATTTTTGTGGAGAGTACAGGCTATTTTACTGTCGGGCTTGCTCGACTGTAGCGTTCTATCTTGTTTTAATGTTGTGCAGTTGCATAAGTTGACCAAATAACTTTGCCAAATTGTATAGCTTTTAATTCTAGAAATTACTTGCCTTGATTCATCCCTATCATACTATATACATACATACATACATACATACATACATACATACATAAATATACACTTGTTTGTATATATGTATGTATGCACATATAACCATGCATAGTATTTATTGTACTTTTTGTCCTAGCTCTCGAATCGTTCCAAAGTAATTTGCTATTTGGGAAATGAACTCTTTAGAAACTTTAGAGTGTTGGTAGAGAAATAAGTATCATATAAGTAGTAAATAAACGTATAATTGTAAGCACAAATACTGAGTCAGCAAAGAAGGGCAAGACCTGCTAGTGAGAATATGTAAGCAGTTAAAATTGAATGTAGAAAATTATGAAAGAGTTGATTAATATACATACTAATTAAAAGTATGACGAAAGGAGAACAATTAATTTGAAATGTAAACTAAGGGAAGGATTGTGTAGGATTGGATTGAATTAAAGTTTATGAGATGAGGAAATATGGAAAAGAAAGAGTTGTACTTTAAAAAGAAGGAAACTGTAACTGTTTATTGATTAAGAAACGGACTGAATTTTTTGTTAATAAATTTGGTTAAATTTATTCCGACAATGCTGTATATTGTTTTCTCAGTACACGAGGACGTGTAAGTGTCAGAATGGCCGTGTTGGAGAATAATTAAGTATGTAAGTAAATGTCTTTGAATTGCGCACCCATTCGAATGGCGCGAGAATACTGTGACACTAACCATACAACATATAGATGCGTCATTTCATACAACGAAAACATCCCATCAAAATTGTTAGCGACAGCTCCCATAGCTGTTCGGGTATTTGCCGAATGGGAGCTGTCGCACTTCGGCTATGAGCCGACTAGGAGCTGTCGCATTCGTGCTCTCTGTGAGCGAATTTAATTTTACCACATTTCGCGACCCTTAAATGTACTTATTTTCATATTAAATATCGGCTAATTTGCCAACCGACATTTTTACCAAGAACATATGTAAATAAAATAAAATATTTTTAAACTAATATTTTTGAATTAATTTGATTAAATGCCAACTGACATTTTTACCAAATATTTTGTAATTAAGATGCAAGTCAAACAAAAATAAGAAATAGTCTATCAACAAAATTGCTTGTGCATAAGTATAAGTTGAGGCAGGTCATGACAATGTCAAGGCTACTGCCACGCGTTCATATATGAAGTGTCTGCATATGAACACAACATTTGCACACATACATATGTATGTATGTATGTGTGCTTTTATAGGCATTATGAGAAACCCATACACTATTGACAAACTTCACTTGCATACGCATCCCAAAATACAATGCGACAGAAATATGGCAGCAGTGTATGAAATTCTCATGCCCATGTAGCAGGTAAAATCTGAAAACGAAATTGAAGCTGCTGCTCGCAAACAGCAAAAGACCAAATGCACAAATACATATAAACATATACATTTATATATGTGCACGCACACATACAAAGAGCACAAGCGGCGTGAACCGACCGTCTCTGTTGACTGCCTCTCTGCGAATGAAATAAAATTCGCTCACAGAGAGCACGAATGCGACAGCTCCCAGTCGGCTCATAGCCGAAGAGCGACAGCTCCCATTCGGCAAATACCCGAACAGCTATGGGAGCTGTCGCTAACAATTTTGATGGGACGTTTTCGTTGTATGAAATGACGCATCTATATGTTGTATGGTTAGTGACTGTGACCAGTGTGGGTGTGATCGTGGTATCAACCCTGTGTGAGCGAGATCCAGTTCATGGGAACTGTATAGAGTGTGGTTCTGTGTGTGTTGCTCTGAGAGTTAGTGTGTGTAAGAGAAGCAACGAGGAAATGGGGTAAATGTTTTGGTAATGGTATAGTGTGACCAACATTTTGTGCATCATGTCAAGAGCTGAATTTGCTTGAAAACGATACTCATTGGGACACGGCAATGACTAAAGCAATTATTTTTGCATCTCCAAGTCAGATACGCACATTATTTGCTATCATCATATCTATATGTTTCCCATCTAATCCACGCGACCTGTGGAACAAATACAAAGATTACATGTCAGAAGACATTTGTCAATTCAAGAAATCCTGATCTTGAGGCGAATGAGGAGATGCAGGCTTGGCTCTTGATCGAAGATATGTGTAAGCTCATTATGACGCATTTAATAGAGAATTGGAACGTGAATATGGTCGATATGAATTAGACCAATCAATTCAAAAAAATGTACCGCTGTTGAGCCCAAAACAGAAGGCAATCTATGATACATTAATTGATGCCATTGATGATGGAAATGGCGGCCTGTTTTTCCTGGATGTCCCTGGTGGAACAGGAAACACATTCCTCATGTTATTGATTTTGCGATTATTCGTGCTAGCCTCAAAAATCATCATCTGGGACGAATGCAGAATGGCACACAAATGCTCATTGGAAGCTCTTAATCGAACATTAAAAGATCTGCGCTATGACTCGAGAATTTTTGGAGGCGCAATGATTTTACTATCTGGCGATTTCCGCCAAACCTTGCCAGTCATTCCAAGATCGACTGCTGCTGATGGAATAAATGCTTGCCTCAAATCATCAAATCTGTGGTGCTATATGGAGGAACTTTAACTGACAGCAAATATGAGAGTTGCATTGTTGAAGGAATCATCTGCTGAAGATTTAATTCAAATCTATTGATAGTGTAACAGACGGAGATGAATTTTTAAGCTCCTTGGATGTGCCTGGTTTACCACCACACAATTTACAATCATGCTTCGAAATCTTAATCAACCAAATCTACGTAGTGGAACGTGCTTGGTGATAAGAAGACTGATGAATAATGTGATTCACGCGACGATACTCAATGGAAAATTTAAAGATGAGTTAGTTCTCGTTCCGAAGATCTCAACGGATATGCCTTTTAAATTTAAAAGAATTCAGTTCCCGATTCGCCTGGCCTTCACTTTATTTGTTTTTGCGCTTTATAAAAAAACAAAAAATGTTGTATATCAAAAGGTACTGCATTGAATTGAATTAAACCGAGCGCATCGATACTTAATTTTGTACTTTTTCATTTATTTGTCTGTTGTTTTAATAAAGCAATGAATTTAAAAATTATATATGAAGTCAACAAATCTGTATCATCAGATCCATTAAAATTTCTTATTACAAAATCAGACATTTCGAAATTATTTTAAAGTAAAACACGCAACTTTGAATGAATGCCACTATGAATGAAACTTGGCATGCGGATTCATAATCATTACTAGTCATGCCAAATCTGAGTACAAAATTCCAAAAATTACGGGAGTTTTGCGAATTGCGGGGGAGTGGGGGGATGCATCAGAAAAGAAAAAAACACAAACTCGTCCTATCACGGAAAATCTGGATACCAAGTTTGGTTATTCTAGCTCTTATACTTTCGGAGAACCTTGCGTTCATTCAGACGGACATGGCTATATCGACTCGCCTTGTCATCCTGATCAAGAATATATGTATATACTTTGTGGGGACTGTCACGCCTCCTTCTGCCTGTTACATACATTCGCACAAAACTAGTTAGCCCTTTACCTTTTGGGTACAGGCTATAATAATATACTTTTGTTTCAAATTACATCTAAATTGCTTAACTCTAAGAAAAGTTATTAGCGAAACTCTCCGGTACTACGCCCGCAAGCTGCATCATCAATTTCGCTCTTCTTCTTCCTTTTGCTTCTGCTAAAGGCGCATATACCTCAGTGTCGGAAGTTTACCTGGGTATAGGGTATTTCTCTGTCAGACTTGCTCGACTGTAGCGTTCTCTCTTGTTTTTGTACGAATTGTGTTCTGATCGCTGATCAGCTTTTAACTGTTGTTATATTTCAACAACAATGACGAGCAAGTCAAAATCAACGACAATATTTTAAATGTAGATAACAATTTAAATCATTGCTCATCTTAATTGTTTTTTTTTTTATAGTTTTATGTTAACTGTTTACGAATATGTATCTTTTGAAATCTATGCATATACAAGTATAAATTGATAACATAATAACTAATTATTTATGTACGTATGTATATAAAATATATAAACTTTAACTATAAAGTTTACACGAGAACAACGTCCAAATGAGTAGACGAAGCATAAAGCTATAACACGGGCTGTGCCTGGGACCTTTAGAAGTCTGGGTCGTAATCGCGAGGGTATCGTGCTCGACTCGTATTATGATTGTAGTTGTACATCTGTTGGGCATTGGCAAATGCATCTGGATACTGATGACCAATGTACTGAGAGTGCTGGTTAAGGTTTTGGCGCTTAAGGGAGTCTACTTTTTGTGAAAGATTCAGCTGCTGATCGTATAAGTAGTCGGTGCCATTGAGCGGGCTACGATTGGAACGCCAACTGTCGTATATATTAAAATTGTTGCCTCCATTCACAGAGTTATCGAAGCGCTGCAATATGAAAGCAGAATTTTTGTAATAGGCAAACACTTTATTAATACTTTTTTACCTTGGATTTTGTGTCTTTCCAAGGATCGTCAATGTTGTAAAAATCATCAATTCCATAGTTGTCAGCGCCACTCATGTGATTGACTTTTAGTTCATTTAGCATATCATTTGTTAGGGGTATCGGTACCTTTTTTGCTCGCTTCTGACGGTTAAGAAGCTAAAATCAAATCAATGTATTCTAGATGGTCCTTGGGTATTATTGTATGTTATTATAAACTAACATACCACTGTCACGCCGAATATGACTACAAATACCAATGAGCCAATGCCAATTACAATAACCACAATAGCCCATTGTGGTATAAAAAGATCCTCTTCGGCGTACTCCACATTTGTCTGTACATTTTTAGCAATTACTGTAAGAAGTAGTCAAGTTGAGTACAATTTGTTAACAAAATATGTAGTATTACACGTATACGCACCACTGAACTCGGTAGCTACGGGGTCGATCAAATACTTTCCCATTTGATAGCTATAGTTTAACGATTGGTTCTGTTTCAAGGTCTCGAAGGCAATATTCGTTTCGTCCTCCAACTCCGAAATTATAGGCGGGCTATGCATGGAGGGCTGCTTGAGTGCATCGTGAAACAGTTGCTTGATTTCCAAGGTGTCAACATCCTGTGTAATGTTAGAAAATTCGACATAATAATCGACAAGTACGCTGCCCTTACTAAAGCTGTCAATCCGAACTTTGTTGTACCATTGGCGAAGCTGTGCGCCAGTAGAGAAAATCTCATTAAGCTGTTGGAGATATGAATTATAAAGGACTTTAAAAAAAGTGTAAGGTGGGTTTTATACAAGTATGTCACTATAACACTTAAAGAAAATGTTTAAACCACATTATTTTCAACGAACACTAACTATTTACTTAATATTAAAACAATATACAATATATACAATTTACTGTGAATTACTGTGAAAAAGTATAAATGTTTAAATGTAATATTTCATTTGAAAGCATATATTTGTTCTATTTATTTAGAATATAATCACCACTCGGTCCCCAAATATACGTATCCATCGGAAAGAAGCTTGTGGGATGGTTAGTACTTGAGAAAGGCACACCGGCGGACAGACGGAATTTTGCGTCTTGTAATGTTAATCATGTACCTACTTTTAACATGTAGTCTATCATAATTGTTGAGAATGTTATAAGCCCACCCAGTCCCACAAAAAAAAAATTTTTTATAATCTGTACATGAAATGTACAAGAGTATATTAGGTTTGCGCGAGCTGAAAAGTGTAACAGGCAGAAGAAGGCGTGGAAGACCCCACAAAGTATATATATTCTTGATCAGCATGGCAACACGAGTCGATCTATGTCTGTCTGTTCGTCTGTCTGTCCGTATGAACACCTGGATCTCAGAGACTTTAAGAGCTAGAGACACCAAATTTTGCACAAAGATGCAAGTTTGTTTTATTTTTTTGATTTTTTTTTCCCGATTTTCCAGTCCTAGGAACACCAAATTTTAGTCCAAGATGCCTTGTGTGAACACGCAGAAAATGTGTATTTTGGAATTTCCCTCCCTCCCCCCTCTCCACCGCAAATCGTAACTCCCGTAATTCTTGGGATTTCGAACTCAAATGCCCCCAATTATCTATAATTATTCTAAACATATAGAGTATCTAAAAATCGGGACACCCGACTTTCGCTTTTTTACTTGTTTTTTAATATTTTAAAAATTAATTTTAAAAAATTATATTCATTAATCTCTATATATATAAAACAGTTAGTCCTGACTGACTGATTGGTGATCAACGTACAGCCCAAATGGTAAAAGCTAGGTAGCTGAAATTTGGACTCAAGGATCCTATCATAGTGAAGGTGCCCACTAAGAAGGGATTTTGGAAAAGTAAAGCTCCAAAGGGGGGAAAACGATCTCCAAAGTTTGTTTGAAAATTCTGCATTTCTGCACCGATCAACTTTCAATTTGATTTTTATAATCTATAAAAGAATACAAACAAAACTGCATACTCGGATTTTCGAAATTTGTGGTGGAGCTTAAATTATTGGGTTTTTAATATTTATTCACCTTTTCAAATGAAATGTTTGTGTTATAAATTTTGTCCGATCGATTTCAAATTCGGGTAATGTAATCTACGTAACTCAATCTACAACTTTGCGTTCAAGGATTTTCAAAATATGCATTTTACAAATGCAGGCAGAACAAACAATACAAAATAACAAAAAGTTGGGGACAACTAAGTATACAAGCAGCTGTTCGTGTACTTGCGTGCAAACGATTAAAAAAGCCAAAGCAAAATGTGAGACACTAATGTGTGAATGCATACACATACATATGTACACATCTATGTATGTATGTTCATTCGTCTTGCACTGACAGAGCAAGAAATGTTAATTAATTAAAAATTATTTAACATTTTTAAAAGTAATTTTTTCTTTGTTTAGTGCATTTGGCATTACGGTTTTCATAAGTAACTTTATGCAGCAACAGCAAATTACAAAGAACGCAAATATCAAATAGTTGGGGACATCATATACACACACTCACACACAGAACAAGCAACAGTTCGTGTCTATGAGTGCGGTTCTCTACGTACGGTTGAAAAAGTAAAGAGAAACATGCATGCATATCTACATACATATGTATGTATGTATGCCTGTGTACGTACATATATAGCATGTATGTACATTCGTATGTATGTATGTATACATTGGACAATCGATCACTGTTGTTTGATTGTAATATATAATGTTCTATGGTCTTAATTCAAATTTTTAACGCAAAACAACAACAACTGCAAGTCATTGGCTCGCGCTTCTTCTTTCGTTTTGATCATTTACGCCTGTTAATTTCAAAATGCCAAAAGTTTACAGTTACCGTCGCTAGGCAACGACTGCGTAAGCGATAGTAAAGCAGAAACCGAAAGCGGACCTACACATATTCTGCTTCGCGTTGCGGGCAGGTGAACATATGTACTTATGTATGTTTATATATGATATGTTCTAATTGATCTCAATAAATTATAAGATGTTATTATTTAAATTTTCTGTTAATTGCGGATTCAACTATACATCTCTAGCATCTCAGCTGATCGCATATTTACAGCGTCTTACCGTTTTAGTGTTTGTTAGCTAACAACGCTACAAATGTATTCTGAACAAATCTAAGAGTCATTTACTGTTAAGCCTATTTTGTTAGTGTATTCATGCGATTTACAAAAGCAGAAACACACCTTTTACATTCACAACAATCATATTTGGAATTGAAGACACAAATTAGTGTTGAATTAAAAAATTTAATACATACTTATATATGTATGTATGTATGTATGTATATAGGCGGGTAACGCCTACATGAAAAATTTAAATGTATGTACATATCAGCGTTGCCGAACGTTCCAATTTTTGCGGAACGTCCCGATTTATAAATCAAAATTAAATGTCCCGCGTCGGACTTTTCGGGGATAACTCGACCGTGTGTACAACGTGCTGAGGAAGCACACAGTTTAGTCAGGACTGGCAGTCCGTCCGGTGCCTAACGAAGATATGTACATATGTATGTATGTACGTATAACCATACATAGTACTTATTGTACTATATTTGCTATTTGGAAAATGAACTCTTTAAAAATCTTTAGAGAGCGTCGAAAGAAGAATATCATATAGTAAATAAACTTATAATTATAAGCACATTTTACTTAGCCCAGCAAAGATGGGCAAGACCTGCTACTTAATTTATATAAAAACAAGTAGAGAATCTAAAGTCGGATGTCCCGACTTTTAATTACTCTGTACATATGTATGTGTTGAATAATTATGCGTGTATATGTGTGTTTATTTGTGTCTGTGTATGTCTCGTGTGCCTGTGCAAAGCAGTAACAACAATAACAGCGGCGGAGGAGGTAACAGGTAACAGGAGGTATTTTCCGAATTTCAATGAAAAATTCTTAAAAATACGGGAGTTATGGAAATTCATTAAAAGTGGTGGAATGGCCAGCAGATCCTCAAAACTTATAACCTGTACGGACATGTTTTCAATAGAAAGCGGCGTCGTAGATGACGTGGGCCATCCGGTAAATTCTGTAGAAGCACGAGTAGGAGGTCCCTTTTTTATGACTACGGGTGGTGATGAGCGCTCTTAGTTCAAGTCATGCAGTGTGTGGGGTTTGGTGAGTCTATGGGAACCGATCCGCTTATGGAAGCCCTTGGGAAAAACTACCTTAAGACTACCGCTAGTGTTGCTTAACTCTTTGACAGGTACTTCATTGGTCTGTGGAGTAGTTACTACTGTCAGTGGTGGCCTGAGTGAAGAAGAGTAAACTTTCTGTTTGGGCTGCACAGATAAGTTATCATCCGTTTTATTGAGTTCGTAACCAGGTGGTAGAAACTTATGTATGTCTTTTATTTTTGTAAGCAGCACACTACTAGACAGTTCAGCTTTTGTCTCTTCCTCCTTGGAATGATTATCGTCCGGTGGCAGACCTTTACTAATGTCGCCATGTTTTGGGAGATTCTCGACTTTTGGCATTTGGGTGATTTTTATAGCCTGTACCCAAAGGGTGAAAGGCTATACTAGTTTTGTGCGCATGTATGTAACACACAGAAGGAGGCGTGACAGACCCCACAAAGTATATATATTCTTGATCAGGATGAGAAGACGAGTCGATATAGCCATGTCCGTCTGTCTGTCTGTCCGTCTGTCTGTATGAGCGCAAGGATCTCAGTAAGTACAAGGCTAGGATAACCAAAATTGGTATCAAGGTTCCTATAAGCCCTAGGCAGATCGAGTTTGTTTATTTTTTCTGATACACCCCCCCACTCCCTCGCAATTCGTGTTTTTTCTTATAACTTCCGTAATTCTCGGAATTTTGAAATCAATTTTGGTAGGTACATCCAGTTGGTACTAATGTGTCCCTGTGCCAAATTTCATCATGATAGGTCAATTCTGAAGAAAGTTATAGCCATAAGTAAAATCGCTGCTCATGCGCTGCCGCAGCTGTTGTTGTTGTTGCTGCTTTGGTTCAACTTTGTGCTGCATACATACACGCATAGGTACGTGATGTAAATGTATGCTGTTAAAACTGAACATAAACATGTATTCTAATTTAATTTAATTAATTAATTTTAATTAATTCATTCATTCATTTTTTTTAATAATTTAATTTAAAAAAGCAATTTTTTTTCTAATTTTCCCTTTTTGTGGAGAGTACAGGCTATTTTACTGTCGGGCTTGCTCGACTGTAGCGTTCTATCTTGTTATATTATAGTCCTTGGGCAGTAGTGTCACCAGGCTATCATCAAATTTTGTTTTTCTGAATATACTTTCAAAATCTGTTTCTTTTGATATGATTATGGTCGATGTGGGGGTCGGCGTTGTCATTATCTTCGGCAACGTATAGCCCTTTGGTAATAGACCAATTAGCTCAATATCCTGCAGGACAACGCCACCGTTTCTAAAAGAGCGACTAATGCTTGAGTTTCGTGATGGTTTGCTTGGATGGTTAACAGTGGTGGGCATTTTTGTTGTTGTGGAGGTAGAAGTGATTTTCCAATTGTTTATCTGAAAAAAGCTCGATCTGCGTAGCTCTTGTACTTGTACTGGGTGACAGACGGCGGCTGGACGGACGGACATAGCTATATCGACTCGCCTTCTTATACTGATTAATAATATATATATTTTTTGGCCCCATTCTTTGTGTTAAATACATTTGCATTAAAGTAGTATACTCTTTTACCCTTTGGGTACAGGATATACAAATTACAGCCGTCCATTAATTATAATAATTGTGAGATATTAAACTTACTTGGGTTTCCAGCTCATGCGCTAGGTTTTTCCATTCCTGGGTGTTGTGATCGAGGAGCTCTGGCTTCCAAGTTACACCTCCAATTATTTTGATTGTACCTGCTAGATCGCAGTTTGCCTTGCAGTGTCCTGGCTTTGTCGGTCGTTGCGTTGTAGTGGTCGTTGTTGTATCTGTTGATGTTTCTATAGGAATACTGGTAGTAGTGCTTTTTGCCAGCAGATCCTCAAAACTTATAACCTGTACGGACATTTTTTCAATAGAAAGCGGCGTCGTAGGTGACGTGGGCCATCCGGTAAATTCTGTAGAAGCACGAGTAGGAGGTCCCTTTTTTATGACTACGGGTGGTGATGAGCGCTCTTCGTTCAAGTCATGCAGTGTGTGGGGTGTGGTGAGTCTATGGGAACCGATCCGCTTATGGAAGCCCTTGGGAAAAACTACCTTAAGACTACCGCTAGTGTTGCTTAACTCTTTGACAGGTGCTTCATTGGTCTGTGGAGTAGTTACTACTGTCAGTGGTGGCCTGAGTGAAGAAGAGTAAACTTTCTGTTTGGGCTGCACAGATAAGTTATCATCCGTTTTATTGAGTTCGTAACCAGGTGGTAGAAACTTCTGTATGTCTTTTATTTTTGTAAGCAGCACACTACTAGACAGTTCAGCTTTTGGCTCTTCCTCCTTGGAATGATTATCGTCCGGAGGCAGACCTTTACTAATGTCGCCATGTTTTGGGAGATTCTCGACTTTTGGCATTTGGGTGATTTTTATATTATAGTCCTTGGGCAGTAGTGCCGCCAGGCTATCATCAAATTTTGTTTTTCTGAATATACTTTCAAAATCTGTTTCTTTTGATATGATTATGGTCGATGTGGGGGTCGGCGTTGTCATTATCTTCGGCAACTTATAGCCCTTTGGTAATAGACCAATTAGCTCAATATCCTGCAGGACAACGCCACCGTTTCTAAAAGAGCGACTAATGCTTGAGTTTCGTGATGGTTTGCTTGGATGGTTAACAGTGGTTGGCATTTTTGTTGTTGTGGAGGTAGAAGTTGTGATTTTCCAATTTTTATAGCTTGTTTTCGGCTTAAAGCCCATTGGCAAAAGGGACGACAAATCATCTACTGCTACTTCTTTAATGTGTGGTACCCTTAATTTATTGCCACTAGTCGTGGTATGCGGCATCATGGTTGTAGTTTTTGGGACGAACTTGCGTATGTGTGGCAATACATATTCCGCTCTTGGCGTCACGGGCGCAACTGTAGCAGACGCATCCATTTCATTGATGACGGGATATTTGCCGGAGAGTAGTCCGCTGGATAGCTCCGACTGCACGCGATCAAGTTTATCAATTATGCTTTCCTCTGTGGAATATAAATCTGTGATCGCAAGCTGTGAGGTGGATGTTTCGTTTTCCAATGTGGGCAATGTTTCCGTCGGAGAAGTGTTGGTAGAAAATTCTGTGTTCTCCCTTGTTTCTTCTCGACTTGTGTCGAACTGTGTGTGTTGTTGCTTTAAGTGCACTTTCCGTTCTAGTTCCGATAATGTTTTCTTTGTTTCCTCCTGTTCAATAGACGGGAAGGGCAAGAATCGTGCCCCATTGATGCTTCGACTAGTTTGAACGGAGGCTACCACTACATAGTTTTCGGTTACATCCGGTGTGGAAGGGACTAATAATTGTGTTACAGATGTCGCACTGTGATCGATTTGTCCATCGTCTTGTGGTGCTGGCATAGTAATATCAGCCCCACTGGTCTTCATATATTCCTGTCATAAAAAAATACAAAAACAATCAGTCAATTCAATCCAAAGGTAATAAATATTAACACAAAATTAAGATCGTATAAATTTTTAATACGTTAAAGTAGGTAAACTTTATGTTCGCGTTGAAATAAGGAGGACGACAAATACAGCTTTAGTGAGAGCTTTAAAAAAATACTGTGGCAGAGCCTATCCACCACCTCCAATATAAATAATTGGTTTGTTCACATTTCTATCTTTTCAGACATCCTCACAGCAAAGCTTCACACTTTTGTGTATAGGTCATTACATCTAGTCGAAAATGAGTAGCTCAAGTAAAATATACTGGGACACATCTCAAGTCTCAGTTTTTTTTTATTGTATTTGTTTGTGCATAAGTTGAAACGGTGTTTCTTGGTTAAAAGGAAGAATTGTAGACTACATTTCAGAGATTCTTTTGTTTATATGACCAGCATGATGATTGTAATGGGCAAAAGGAGGTTCATTAGTCAAAATGAAATAAAAGGGTGTACAAGGAGCTTAAAGATCATGTGATTTAAGCACTGATACCGACTGTTCCCTGGCAAAGATTACAGCATCCGCCACCTATCCAGTTCGATTATATGACACCTTGATCTCTGGAGTCTCAATTGTAAATGAACTAAAATCCAAACTAAACAAGTGGAAAAGCTAAAGTCGAGTGTCCCGACTTTGAAACTATATACGTATGTGTTGAATAAATATGCGTGTCTATGCGTGTTTGTATGTGTTTGTGTGTGTCTGTGTACGTCTCGTGTGCCTGTGCAAAGCAGCAACAACATATATGGCTATAACTTCCTGTTTTGAAACTTGGCAAACGGATGGGGGATATACTATATATATATATTTATATATATACTAGCAGGTCTTGTCCGTCTTTGCTGGATCAGTATTTGTGCTTACAATTATAGGATTCACAAAACTGCCCGACAGGCTTGAGGTTACATTTTAAATATTAAATTCAACGTCTTACATCTGAAAAAACTAATATGTTTCTGCAGACAGTGTGCGTCAACATTTTAATTTTTTTGTATGTAGTCTTAATATTTCAAGTGTCGCATTTCAGTGAATATTAATTGTATTACAAGTATATTCAAATATAAGGTTCGTACATAAAACAATGCCATGTCTTTGTGCACGAGTAGGTAATATTGGTCAACGGACTCGGATTAAATTGACGGGCAATGAAAGTTTGAGAAACCAGCGCCTGAAATATAATTCAGGACAACGTCTGCTGGGTCTGCTAGTATATATATACAAGTAAATTCCTAATCAGCATGACAAGACAAGTCGATACAGAAAAGTCCGCCTGTCCGTCTATCTGTCTATATGGACGCAATGATCTCAGATGGTATAAAAGCTAAAATAACCAAACATCTTATCCAGAATCTACGAGTACTTGAGATTTTTGTCTTCGAGTATTTGAGATTTTTCCTTTTCCCCCGCCACTTCCCTTCTATTGGTAAATTTTCCATAACTCCCGTAATTCTTGGAATTGTTTACTAAAATTTGGCAATTACATCTCATTAGTGTTAATTTTCATCACGATAGTTCAAATGTAAAGGAAGTTATAGCCCAAATGACTCTAGCATTTCGTTTAACGGTATTAATTAATTCAATTTTTGATTTCAATTCAGTTTCAATATGCATATAACAGTTTACCTTTTCAGACATTGCCGAAGAGTCGATATCCTCAATCCAGGTGCCAGGTGTAACAGACGCTGGGAAGGCCGTAGATCCATTTACAATGCTTTTAGTGGTTACGACAGAAATGATTTCGCGTTCAGTTTTCTCTTTGATGGTCCCATCTTCTGTAGTCTCTTTACCAATGTTATATTCCCCCGATCCGTCTTCTTCGTCGTATTCATATTCGTCAAAATCTTCTTCATCCCCGCTTCCGTATTCCGATTCATCTTGGTCTTCTTTTTCAATGGAATATTCCATCGTGTTGTTTTTACTTGGTGCTAAACTAGTTGCCTCTACTAATCTGTGGTCGCCCGGCTGATCTGTAGTTAATGTGTTCATCAGATCCTCTGTGGTTTCGGGATCGCTTTCTTCCGTTGAGGATATATTTTCATCATTCTTGATATCCGTTACAATTTCCGTAGAATCCTTAATCTCAGAAGAATCTGTAGGGAGATCTTCATTTCCGTCTGTGCTGAAATCACTTAAAACACCTATACTACCAGAGGCTCCATCCATGCGCGTGCCATCAGACAAATAAAAGTTGGATGTTAATATGACGGGTTCCTCATTTGAGTCATGACCCCGAGTCTTTGTTACTTCGGCCTTTTTTGAAGGTATTAATTTTTCCTCAAAAGCGGCCGGTTCCGACTCCAATAAATGCCCTTTTTGCTGTTCCTGCGAACCCAATTTATGTTCCTTAGTGTCATCTATGCTCTCTATACTGCTAGAGGGGCGCAAAGGTCTTAAACGTACATTATTAAGGCCGAAATGTCGTTGCTTAGGGGAGTGTTCGCTCTGTATACTGCTGTTAAAAACGAGCCGACGCGAACTGCTGATATTTCGATTTAAAAAAGAAGTGTTATGCTTAATTGGGAGTGATGTAGATGTTGTTGTTGTGTGCTTGGTGCGACTTATACCAAAGCGGTTGTTGCGGTTGATCTCAGAACTTTCTGCAGTTACCGATGATCTTGTAGCCTTTGCGGTCGCCTGATAATTTCTCTGGTAGCGATGAGGAATAATGTGGGAAGGTAATGGAGGAGCATTATTGTCAAAAATGTTGCTTTCCAGCTGTTTCACGTTCTGGAAGTAAAGGAAAATTGATTAAGCAAATGACTTCAATGAACCAATTTTTAGACCCAAAAATTTCATCTAAATTAAGTATGTATTAAGTAAGCAAGCAAACAAATGCCAAATACCCACCACCCTTTAATAACTTTTTAAATTGCGATAGCTTCAACTCTTAGTTATTGTAAACACATTTAATTTATTAATACTTAAATGAATTCGGTTACAATTATTATATTATATTTACCGTCCATAATACTTTAGCAACTGATTTTAGAAAAACAAATGGATAAGCTAAGCCCTGATTTGTGTAGAATTGTTTCATATATATTACGAAATAAACGAAACATAAATAAAAAACCTTAAGCCAAATTTTAATAAAATCATCAAAAAGCACTTAGGAAAGCTATCGTCGAGTGCCCCGGTTTTGAAATAAGTATGTACTCTGTACCTATGTGTAGAATAATTTAATAAATTATAAAAATTAAACAAAAACACAAAAAAGAAATAAAATAGTAAAACATCGAATATTTTTATCGAAATTATGTCTATGTGTGCATATATGCAAAAAAGCTATGGAAAATCACTTATAGCGTGGGAAGGGGGGTTAAAATTTTTACAAATATAAGGCCTTCCGAGTAAAATTTGCTGTCTCTCGATCTAGGATTTCATACGGACGGACTCTGGGATTGAGAGTCGGGCAGACATGGTAAGATCGACTCGTATTGTCATGTTGATTAAGAATGTACATATATCCTTTGGGGGTCTCCACCTGTGAGAGAATAGCAGAAGCAATGAAAAGAGAAAATGTCATCCAAATGGGTCAATTCTAAGAAAAGTTATTAGCGAAATATTTGTTTCCAGTATTACGTCCAGAAACTGCATCATTGAGTGCTTCTTCTCTATTTTTCTTCTGCTATGCACACGTTTAAGACAGCTGCGAAAGTTTTTCTGGGTAAAAAGTATTATTTGACCACCATCGTTTTTAAAACCATAATAGTTCAAGAAGTCTAAGCAATGGAGAACGAAAACCCGTCAGAGGTAAAATTAAGTAAATTGCAATTATAGAAATCTTTTATACTTACATAGTGACCATTACCAATTAGGCCCAATTTAATTGAAGTATCGATATTATTAATTTAAACTTTGTCGTAGCTGTTTTAAAGCAACTGTATGTACATTGTATGTAATACTCGAATATACTATTTGGTTATTTGGTTAGTGGTGGAATATACAAACCGTTGGACTGGTGGAATGAGTCGAAAATTGTGTGTGTTGCTGCAGAACATTGCCGCGATTCGGTTGAGATGCTTGAGTAATACCGTTGCTCGTGCTACCGTTCCGTATGGCCTTAGGGCGTGTGAAAACGTTTGCCAGTGCGTTAAGTTGTGGGGCATTTTTTGTGGCGTCATAATTCTCAGGCACGCCAAACGGGCGTGGCGAAACATCGTAGTATTCAGGCTGCCAATAAGGTTTCTGTGAATTTGTAAGATGAAGCCGTAGTACCTTATTAGATAAGCCCTCATGTCTGAGTGCGAAATTTCATCAAAAAATCTTTATGAAGATATCGATCATCTCTATAAAAGGTTTTTATAACGAGAAGCCTCCGGCGTATAAATTGCGTAACTGTAGCGTAACTTGCAAAACTGAAAACGTGTTTACTGCAGCTGAAAGCACCAGAGCCTTAAGCTGACGCTAAGCGCTAAGCTTTCGACGATTGACCCAATTGAGGAGGTTGGGCAGCTGTTGTGGAAGAAACCGAAGGTTTTAGATGGCACTATGCAAATAGTACTGAGAGAGGTCTATTTTGAGTCCAATATTATGGAATTTAATCCACAATAGTGAAAAACAATGGGCGCATTCACCAGGCATAACTGATAACTTATCACTGATCAGTCACTGATGAATGGACTGATCACTGATCATCATCACCAAATATTGTGATCATGATCACTACAAATGTATCGTCTTGTTATGCTGATCAAGGATATATATACTTTGTGGAGTCTGCCACGCCTCCTTCTGCCTGTTACATTTTACAGCTCGCGCAAACCTAATTTACTCTTGTACAAAGTACAAAAATGACTTTAAGTATACAGGACGCCAGGAAGCTGTGGCATGTACAAGTATTGCAAAGGGCGAATGATTTTAATGAGAGTTGTAGAGAACTAAAGATCTAGTGCTGGTAAGTTGGCATCTATTGAATTTGCGACAAAAACAGACAGAAAAGCTAATACCAGATATGCATGGTTCTTGCAAAGTGAAATCCTACCCATTTTGCAGGCTTTGCGACCTAGATTCTTAAGAACTCTGAGAAAACATTTTTACGAAACAATGAATGGTTGGAGATGTAATGGTGAACATCCTATCGACGGGTAATATATCTCATATACTGTAGTCTAAGCGGACTAGGAGACAGTAATCCCTGCGTTGACGATGATCTTTAGAAATGTCATGTCGAAGAAAGCAGGGCTCTAAGGAAGAGTATAAGTTGAAGAGGAAGTGGGTTTGGGAAGTGTGTAAGACTTAAGCTTAAGACTAATTTTGCGGGGCGGGCCACTTAAATATACTGTGGTACGGCGATGTCCCGATAATAAACAGTAATACACACTACTACATACATGAAACAACGAGCGTCGGCTACTGTACCATCAAAAATCAATAACTGCGGACTTCTTTGAGACCTTAGCAACGGAGCGGCTAAGCAAGAACGCTACAGTCGAGCAAGCCCGACAGTAAAATACCCTGTACCCAGTCCCACAAAAAAAAATAAAAATAAAAAAAAAATTTTTTTAATTAATTAAAAATTATTTTAAGTAGGCAAGCTAAAGTCAGGTATCACGACTTTGAAATACTCTGTATATGTATGCTTAGAATAATTATAGACATTAAAAAAAAGTATTAAAAAAAACTTTTGGATCGATTTTACCTATCGGTTTTCGAACGTAAACGGTGTACATTTACATATGAATTGTGTCTTTGAGAGTGTATGCATATCTATGCGTGGCTATTCGTGTCTGTGTGAGCATGTTTGCAGCACCAACATCAACAATACTTGCGGGCAGCACTTAGTCAGCAATTATATTTATGGCTATTACTTTTTGTTTAATCGGTCTATCATAATGAAACTTGGCATACGGGCACATAATCACTAATTAGAAAATCAAAAACACACAACAAACTCGTATAGCGCATACACATTAGAAATCTTTGTGCAAAACTTGGTAACTCTAGCTCTTATAGTTTCTGAGATCCTTGCGTTTATACAGACGGACGGACGGACAGACAAACATGGCTATATTGACTTCATATCTGAGTGGTCGTACTCAAAGGGTTCTTTTCAATAGTGCGATCTCAAAGCTTATATATGTATGCTCGGGCATGCCACAGGGAAGACACCTTGGCCCTCTGCTTTTTGTCCTTTTCATTAATGACCTACCCCGAGTGATAAATCATTCTCGTGTTCTAATGTATGCGGCTGATGTTAAGCTCTGCCTTACGTTATCTGATATCAGCGATCACCAACTACTTCAGACTGATCTTAATAATTTTCAGTCGTGGTGTACTTCCAACATGTTATACTTAATGTTGGCAAATGCAAAGCTATGCCATTTTATAGAAGTAAACTTCATATTTTCTCTTATCTACTAGATGACTACACTATGGAACGCATCACTTCTAGTTATGATCTTGGTGTAGCATTCGATTGCAAACTTAATTTTAATACCCATATTGTAAATATGGTTGGTAAAGCTAGAGGTGTTCTGGGTTTCATAAAACGATGGTCGAAGGAATTTGATGATCCGTACACAACCAAGATTCTTTATACATCTCTCGTTCGTCCCATTTTAGAATATTGTTCATGTGTATGGTCACCCCAGTATCAAAAATACCAGAAAATGATTGAGTCCGCCCAAAAGCAATTTTTATTGTTTGCCTTGCGAGGCATTCAATGGGATCCCAATCGACGTTTGCCACCTTATCGTGACAGATTACGTTTGATCGATCTTCCTACCTTGCACGATCGTAGAACTTGTCATGGTGTAGTTTTTATGTACAAGCTACTGGCGGGAGAAATCTCTTCAGACAACCTAATTCATCGTATAAGCTTCGTAGTTCCCTCTAGACCTTCAAGAAATTTCCGGCCTCTACATGTTCAGCGCTGTACGTCAAATTTCGCCCTTTACTCTCCTTTTCGTGTTCTGTGTTCAAATTATAATGAACTCTACCATTTAATTTCTTTTATACAATCCCCTAGTAACTTAAGCAGTAACATCCTTTTTTACTTAACTAATCATCATTAAATACACTTACAATAATGCAATACTAATCACTAGCTGTGAATCGGGTACAGCGGCCTATTTCGGCGACTCGAATACCCCATTAAGATTAGTACTGTATTACTACATTTTTAATATTAATTTCTGTTCTGTTTAAAGTTGATCGGTGCAGAAATGCAGAATTTTCAAACAAACTTTGGAGATCGTTTTCCCCCTTTTGGAGCTTGACTTTTCCAAAACCCCTTCTTAGTGCTCACTTTCACTATAAAAGGGATCTTGTGTCCAAATTTCAGCTTCCTAGCTTTTACCGTTTGGGCTGTACGTTGATCACCAATCAGTCAGTCAGGACAAACTCTTTTATATATATATAGATGACAAATCAAAATGAAATGCCCCATATATAGGCATCAATAAAATCATTTTGAAAATTTCTTAGTTGGAGGTTCGACGCATCGATAACTCGATTTTCTTCCTCCAAAAACAAAGATGTTTTTCCAGCTCTATTAAAAAAATGACAACGAAAACAATAACAAGAGTAAACAGCAAGCGATTCGGCTTCAAAATCAGTACCGGACTATTTGAAGCTGACTGCGTCACCTATGAACACCTTCGAGCAAATTCATATGTTTGCTTGTGCACAGTTTTTCGACTTCAGCTTCCTCTCACCCTCTCACCTCTTACTATGTTTGTACCCTTACATTTTTCAGCTCGCGCAAACCTAATATACTCTTGTACATTTCATGTACAGAGTATAAAAATGTTTAGAAGTTTTGTGAGTCTTGTAGTTTTATTTAGATGCACTCACCGCAACCTGCGTATTGTGGGCTGCGTCCTTATTGTTGTTGTTGCTCTCACTAAAAACTATTTGCTCATGATATGAGCCTGGCGTGTTTGAAAATCTAATCGTACTGGCTTTTGAACGATCTTCCGTGCCCGTCCCAAAGTTGCTTGGAAACTGCCCTGACGATGGGATGAAACGATTTTGGGATGGAAAAAAAGGGGAGGTTTCTGAAAATAAAGGAAACAGATAGAACATAAAAATGTATATAGAAACAAAACGAAGCTTATGCCAAATTTTTTTGAAAACTACATGCTACAATTTTTTAAATAATAAAACCAATTATATACATATGTTCATGTTATACCTACGTACATATTGCATCAATTTGTATCGGGTTTGTGTCTATGCCTTTACGTGGACTGCAGAATTGAAAACAAACAAGTAAAAAGGCCAAAGTCGGGTGTCCCGACTTTGAAATACTCTGTACATATGTTTAGAATAATTATAAAAATTAAGAAAATTAAAAAAAAATTTGATCTATTTTACCTCTCTCGGTATTCGAACTCACGTAAAGGGTGTATAATTGCAGATATACAAAGCAATTGCGGATATGTGAGTGTATGTCTATGCGCGTCTATTCGTGTCTGTGTAAACATGTTTGCAGTACAACGTTGAATCAAAGCGGCAACTACAACAATAACTGCGGGCAGCGCTTGGACAGCAATTATATTTATGGCTATAACTTCCTGTTTAATCTGTCTATCATAATTAAACTTGGCATACGCATACATAATCACTATCTGAGCTCGAAATTCCAAGAAATACGGGGGATATGGAAGATCAATGATTGCTTAGGAGAGGGGAGAGGGATAGAAACTCCAAAATACAAATTTTCTGCGTATTTACATAAGGTATCTTGGACTAAAATTTGGTGTCCCTAGGTCTTATAGTCACCGAGATATAAGCGATTCTCTGCGTATTTACATAAGGTATCTTGGACTAAAATTTGGTGTCCCTAGGTGACAAAGTTCTTCAATATCTACATACCGACATAAAAGATGGCGCACCCTGTATATATTCTTGATCAGCATGACAAGAAGAGTCGATCTAGCCCTGTCCGTCTGTCTGCCTGTCCGTCCGTATGAACACCTGGATCTCAGAGACTATAAAAATTAGAGACACCAAATTTTGCACAAAGATGCCTTATGTGTGTACGCTGTGCAAGTTTGTTTTATTTTTTTGATTTTCCCCCCACTTCCCCCCTATTGGGCTTTTCCCGATTTTCTATTTGTATAATCGCCCATATCTTGGACACTATAAAAGCTAGGGACACCTGATTTTAGTCCCAGATGCCTTATGTGAATACGCAGAAAATGTTTTTTTCGAATTTCCCTGCGTTCCCCTTCTCCACCGCAATTAGTAATTTTCCATAATTCCCGTGTTTTTTGGAATTTTTAATTGAAATTCGGAAAATACGCCCAGTTAGATTATGAGTCTGTATGCTTAGTTTCATCATGATAGGCCGATTTAACAGGAAGTTATAGCCATATATGTACATAAGACCAAGCAGTGCCCGCAGCTGTTGTTGTTGCTACTGCTTTGCACAGGCACACGACAGATACACAGACACACACATACAGGCATAATTATTCTACACATATGTACAGAGCATTTTAAATTCGGGATACCCGGCTTTAGCTTCTCTACTTGTTTTTTTTTCTTTGTGGGGTGGTACGGGGTATTTATGAGTTGAGCTCCCTCGACTTTAACATTCCTTTCTTGTTTTGACTCCACCTTCTGTAATCACGTATTTTAATAAGTTAAAATTATTATGACCATTCTTAAATCGGGTACTTAACTTGTGGACTCTGCCACTGGATAAAGAGTTATAACCATCAAATTATTTAATCAATTTTTGGGTTTTGGGAAAAGTTTTACCGAGTTTAAAACAAAACTTACTTTATTAGACACCAAATTTTAGTCCAATACACACTTGTTTTATATGTACATATGTATGTACGAGTAGGTAGATTAGTTCGTATTTGCAAAACATACCTTTTTGAGCGCTGATACAGCAAAAGGCAGCGAAAATCAGTATTGGAGTCATCAGCATCCGAGGCACACTCTTAAACATTGCTCGCGGCAATTGCACCTTGGCGTTGCCAGGCATTTTTGTTTAATATCACAAAATATCAATTGGCATTTAATACAGTCTAAAAAATGGCTTTAATCGTTCCAATACACAGTTTTAAAACATTTTCTCGAAAATTTACAATGAGTACAAACGAATTTCCTATGCACATGCATATTATGTATTTGTATTGCTCAAGTGAAACGTTTAAAGTATTTTACATTTTTCGTTAGCAAAGAATTAACAATAATGGGAATTTTCGTTGGCATGTACATACATACATAAATATTTATGTATGTATTGTGCTATTTATGTACATACTGGTATGTATGTATGTATGTATGTGGGTTTTCATAGTGATAAAACATGGTTGAACCAAGTAGGTATGGCGAGGCATAGTTCCATTATTTGGTGATCTCCTTGCATTATGACTATTTAAGTGTACCATTTGTATTTCATTTGTGTTTCATCCGCCATAGGAAGTTGTTGACCTAGTAACAGCCCGGAATGCCATTTTGAACAAGAGAGCACAAAATTCATTTATTATGCGCTTACTCATACTGCGCAGTATGAGTAAAATAGTTGCAGGCTTTAATGGCATACCTTCTATAATTGTATCATGGTAAAAGCTTAATGCGATTACATAGGAAAAGAATATAATGACTCATACAAAGATATGGATTTAAATTTGCAAATATATTTGGCATTTACTCTTAAAGCCAAAAAGTGTAGAGGATTTCTCAAAATAACAAATTTTACATATAGTATGTACACATGAATATACGCATATGTACATATGTATGTAATTTCAAAAGAAATTTTTTTTTCACATATACACATGTACATATGCTACTTTACAGATTGTTTAATTTCTTCTTCGATACATTCAAATGGTAATTAATAATGGTTTATATTATGTATATACGTATATATATACATATATGTATATACGTATTTATATACATATTTATATACATACATACATACATAAGTAGTTAAATTTGCTGCAGAAAACAAGTTTTTCGCCTTATATCAGTCCAATATTATACATAATAATATGGTTGTATGGCTATAAAATCGAAAGTTGTTTTCATTAGCACATACCTTTATATATAATATATATATGTACGAGTATATATACAATACATAAAACCATACATACAATTTTTTAAGAAGTAGTTTTGAGGAACCACTTTCATACATGTACATACATACGCGTATGTGTAACTTCGACTCGATATGTGTATGTGTACAAATAGCATACGCATGTATATACAAGTATGTATTCAAATAAACTTTGAACTAAATAAAAGACATCATTAACCAGCTTGACTTAAAAGAAAGGACAGAAATGTTAAGCTTGTCAAGTCTCAATGCAGTTACACCTTTTGCAAACACATGTATGCATATGCGAACGGAAGATTAAAAAATAAAAAAACACCCGAAATAAAAATAACGTTAAGCCATTGTCGATTACATCGGTATAAACACTCTACATACATATACACTTTAACTACACAAATCAGTTCGTGTATTGCTTTTTTGTCTTGTATGTTTTCTTGCCTTTTCTGGCCGCATAACAAGCAGTACGAGAAAGTATGGAAACTATGTATTTAAACTTGTTTTGGAATCCGTTGGCACAACCACACTTAATCGCTTTTTCAATTGGACTGCTAGCAAGTGCTTTTGCGAGCGCTTGGCTTGGCATTGGTGGCCAAAACTCGTTTTGAACCAAGACAGATACCGCTCAAAGCCACCGAAAAGAGAGGGAAGCTCAACGCGACTGTGTCCACTATACAGCTCATTTCGAACTTTTAATCGTATACACTGATCAAGATGGCCAATATGCCAAAGGTATTAAAATACAAGTACTCTCTCATACATATGTATATACCTTTACTCTTTGAAAGAGTACGTTGCATTAGGTCCAAATTAGGCGTAATAGATCTCAGACCACTTATAAGTACTTACTTGTATTATATACATACTCGTACATTAATGCCCAGATGACGAGAGGAATGCCATGAACGATTCTTTTTACCTCAGTTTTGACAATGCACAGCTCAAATAATGTTTTATTAAAGCAATCCCAACCAAATATCATATGCATATAGAGACTCAACTTAGACTTTTCGAATAGAGCATTTGTTGGCGATGCCATTGATTTGTTACATTATGCTGGCGTTCGAATGGCGTTCAGTCGGTACTTTTTATGGGCTGGGTATTATTAGTTATATTGTACATGAAATGTACAAGAGTATATTAGGTTTGCGAGAGCTGAAAAATGTAACATGCATGACAGACCCCACAAAGTATATATGTATATTCTTGACAAGCATGACAAGACGAGTCGATCTATGTCTGTCTGTCTGTCCGTATGAACACCGGGATTAATTTTTTTGATTTCCAATCGTATAATCGCCTATATCTCGGAGACTATAACACCAGGAGATCTAGGAACACCAAATTTTTCTCCAAGATGCCTTTGGTGAATACGCAGAAAATATGTATATTGGAATTTCCCTCTCTCCCCCCTCTCTCGTGCAAATCGTAACTCCTGTAATTCTTGGAATTTCGGACTCAAATTTTGCAAATACCCCCGTTAGTTATTATATGTTTCATGTTTCACAATGATAGACCGATTTAATAAGAAGTTATAGCCATAAATATATTTGCTGCAGCAGCGCTGCTCAAGCGCTGCCCGCGGCTGTTGTTGATGCTGGTGCTTTGGTTGACTGCTAACATGTTTACACAGACACGAATAGATGCGCATAGGCATTCATACACTCGCATAGACGCAATTGCTATGTAAATGTGCAATTATACACCCTTTACGTGAGTTCGAATACCAAGAGAGGTAAAATCGATCCAAATTTTTTTTTAATTTTCTAAATTTTTTTTTTTTCTATAACTTTTCTATTCTAGTTTTTATAGCCTGTATTCAAAGGATAAAAGGGTTTGAGTTTTTTTTTCAATGCACCCCCCCACTCCCCCGAAACTCGTGTTTTTTCCATAACTCCCATAATTCTTGGAATTTCGAACTCAAATTTACATCAGTTTGTGATTATGTGTCCATATTTCATAATGATAGGTCAATTCTGAAGGAAGTTGTAGCCATAAACATAATCTCTGCCGAAGATCTGCCCGCAGCTCTTGTTGTTGTTGCTGCTTTGGTTCAACTTTGTGCTGCATACCTGATTATGATGTAAATGTATGATGCTGAAAATGTACAAGAACATTTCTCCAGTTTTATATGTATGGACTGAATAATTTGTTTTTAATTTAATTAAGAACTCGCTCGACTTTAGCATTCCTTTCTTGTTTTAATGTCTATAATTATTCTACACATATGTATATATACACATATGTTCTAAAATCAGACTCCTATTTGCGCTATTAAGATGAGATGCCTTAATAAAATCTTCCGAATAGGAAATGTGTTGGATAGTAGGAATTAAGTTAAGTTTGGTTGTGTTGAAAAAATCGGTGGCCGCGTTGGTACTAAAAAGATGAATGACATCATTAGGTACATCTGCATCCACAACCCGGGAGGAAGTTAATGCAATGTCAACACGGATAATTTTTCTAGATGCCATGCTATTCAAAGCTATGACAAAGCACTGATCTCCTCTTTGCCGCAATATTTCTGTAAGTTTGAAATATTTTAAATGTGGGATCAAAGGTGTAGTTAATATACTATAAGGATCGGATAAATTTGAATCGAATATCCAATTATCCCCTAACTGTGTTAAATCATCAAAACAACCACGGAAACACCCACAAAGGACGTTTAAAAATTTGTGTTAATCTGGAATCTATGAGCATTTTGCCACCATTTGCCATGATACTACCATAGATATTTAATCAATTATGAATAATTCGCAATTTTTTATAACTCCCATTTTCAACGCGCATTTTGACTTAACTCTGTACTGCACACATATGTCTCCACTTATGTTATACAAGGGGCTTTCCAAAGTAAACAGGACTTGTGGGAAGTTCGAATATTCCCTACTGAATATATAATGCGGATGTGTTTAACATAAAACAATAAGTACTTTATTAAAGGTTTGCTGTAACGGCGTACCAGCAAGCTTGCCTCGTGGAGATCGATTGTACATCATAATATATCGGAACTAGGTGTTGAAATTAGTTAAGTATGATTAGCAAAAGATGGCGCTGTTCATTGTCGCCACAAATCATTATATTTTCAGTAGGGAATATTCGAACTTCCCACATTGATGACCCCGTTAAGAAACACTCAGTGCTATCGCAATTCTTTTGTTTACCACGCATGCTACCGCTTTCCAAAATCACACAGCACACAAGTGCACGTCATAAGTGATTTCTTGAAAAAACACACAGCGTTTAGTGTATGCAACAGCCTCGCTATAATTTGCGTTCTCTAAAACCAAGGAAGCTGATCTTCGAGAGAGAGAACTTTAACGACATGCAAGAAGAAATGATAATGGCAAACAACGACATGTTACAGCAAATTCGAGACCTGCAGCGGCAAATTGAATTATTGCAGGCTAGTAAATCTGCTAGTGTACTGCAAGCTTCCGCCCCGGCGGTCACGCAACGTGCTGCCATTCATCTACCAAAATTCACATGCAACAACCCCCACTTGTGGTTTGCCCAGGTTGAACGCTCTTTTCGCCTATATGGAATCAACGATGACGATGACAAGTTTGATCATGTAACTGTTAATCTCAGCGCAGATGTGGTTTTGGCCGTAGAGGATCTGGTGATTCGCCCTCCTATTACAAATAGGTACCAAGCTTTAAAAAATCGTCTTCTTGAAAAATTTGCAGAATCGGCAGAATCCAAACTACGTCGTTTACTACAAGGAGGAGAAACGTCCGGTTTAGAGCCATCGGAAATATTAACACATATGCGCCGTCTTGCTCCGGATCCAAGCAGCGAAAATATTATTCGCACGCTTTTCCTCGCTGAGATGCCACAAAATATCCGACCACTGCTGACAGTATGGGAGGAAAATGATTAAGACAAGCTCGCCAAAATAGCTGACAAAATGCTTGACACAGTCAACGCAACGTCAATGTTTGCCGTCGCCTCTGCTCCACAGCCCGCAACCACTGTTAATGCTGTCGCTTCCACAGGCTCTTCCACTCCTCATGATATTGCAGACTCATTACGCTCACTCTCCCAAAAGTTTGACAACCTGCAAAAGGATGTAAAACGCATTCAGTCAGCCGAACGATCACGTAGCAAATCACGAGGCCAGTCCGACCAACGGTTCCACAGTCAATCCAGTGATGCATCGCAGCAGCCAAACGGAGAGCAAAAACTATGCTACTACCATCATCGATTCGGCGACAAAGCGCAGAAATGCAAGCCACCATGCGCTCGCACCCAGTCTTTAAACTAGAACAGCTGCCGTCCAACGCGCTGGTGGCCGACAGTGAAACAATTGACAGCGACACAAAACCAAAGCCTATAGTCATACAAGAAAGCCGTCTGCACTTCATCGACCGTAAATCACACATCCGTTTTCTGATCGACTCCGGATCAGTAGTATCTGTCATACCATGATCGTTGGTTAGACAAAACATAAAACAAAACGATTTATTGTTATATGCAGCAAACCAAACGGTTATCCATACATATGGTACACATGTAATGCAACTAAACTTGCGACTCCGCCGTTGTCTAACGTGGCCGTTCATCGTAGCAGATATTCCAACTGCTATTATTGGTGCAGACTTGCTTTCCGAATACCAACTACTCATAGATCTCCCAAAGAAGCAGTTAATCGACTCAATCACTGGTCTTGCAACACCTGCTTACTTGTCCATTTCACAAAACATGTCTGTTTCAACTGTAAAGGGCGTATCTAAGCTTCAAGACTTCCTACACGAATTCGTTGACATCACAATTCCTGGAAAAAAAACTCTACCTACCAACATAACGTCCGCCACTACATAGAAACCACTGGCAGCCCGATCTCAGATAGACCTCGTTGCCTTGCCGGCGAAAAACTCACGATAGCCAAGGCCGAGATTAACTTTTTGATCAACGAAGGCATATGCCGTCTTTCAAAGAGCCCTTGGTCTAGCCCCTTGCACATGGTGACGAAGAAGGATGGTGGCTGGCGTTCGTGCGGTAATTACCGTAAACTCAATGCAGTCACCGTACCTGATCGGTACCCAATTGCCCATATCCACGATTTTACGGAGCAGCTGTATGGGAAAAAGATTTTTTCAACTTTGGATCTGGTAAAAGCTTACTATCAAATTTCAATGGCTGAATGCGATATACCAAAAACGGCATTTTGCACTCCTTTTGGTTTAATTGAGTTTTTATATATGCCCTTCGGATTGAAGAATGCTACGCAGACATTCCAACGATTTATGGACGACATATTTCGTGGCGTTGATTTTGTGTATTGCTACATTGACGATATTTTAATCATGTCCAACTCAATTGCAGAGCACGAACAGCACCTTCGGACTGTCTTTCAAATCCTGCGCAAATACGGACTTCGGATTAAGCTGAGCAAATGTCAACTTGCAAAACCAGAAGTCCAATTCCTCAGTTATGTCATCAACAAAGATGGCATCAAACCACCCACCAGTCGAATCGATGCCATTGCCACCTATGTGCGTCCTGATACTATCAGCCAACTCGGACGATTTCTTGTCATAATAAATTACTACCGTAGATGCTTGCCCCATGCGTCACAGGAACAGGCGCCACTGTCGGAGCTACTTAGAAAAGTCAGAAAGAACGACCAGCGCAAAATTGAATGGACACCAGAGCGGATATCGGCTTTTGAGGCATGCAGGCGCAGTATTGCCGACGCAGCACTTTTGTCACACCCGTCTCCAAATGCAAAACTTGCTTTGATTTGCGATGCCTCTGATGTTGCCATAGGATCCGCTTTGGAGCAGTACATACAAGTAGACGACGCTTGGCATCCTGTTGGTTTCTTCTCCAAGAAGCTCAGCAATGCCGAAAGAAGTTAAAGCACGTATGACCGAGAACTTCTATCAATATTTGAAGCCATCAAGTATTTCAAACACTGGCTCGAAGCACGTGTATTCGTCATCAAGACTGATCGCAAGCCTCTTGTATTTGCATTCAAGCAACGGCCTGAGAAAGCATCACCACGTCAACTCCGACATCTAAGCTACATTTCGCAATTTTCTACGAATATTGTACACGTCAAAGGCACGGACAACGCTGTAGCCGACGCATTTTCTCGGTTATGCGCAATCTCAATGCCGGTGTCTATTAAACTAGAACACATCGAGGAGGCGCAAGCGGAAGACGCAGAGCTGGCAAACCTGCTGTAAGGGACAACATCCTTAAAACTGCAAAAGGTTCGCTACGACAACAACGTTTCAACAACTCTGCACCAAACAAAGCAAAAGTTTGTTTGGCCGTCAATGAACAAAGATGTCATCAGCTGGTGCAGAAATTGCTTACCATGCCAACGCTCGAAAATCAGCAGACACAGCCACCTGGTGCCTAACAAAATCAGCGTTCCGAATGGAAGATTCGATCACGTGCACTTAGACATCGTAGTCATGCCGCTGCATCAAAACTACCGATATTGTCTCACTATGATCGATCGCTTCACTCGATGCCCAGAAGCAATTCCGCTTACCAACATTACCGCCGAGACTATCGCGCAAGCATATTGCACTCACTGGATTTCACGATTTGGAGCACCTAAAACCATAACCACGGATCAAGGCACCCAGTTCGAGTCTGCTTTGTTCAAAGAACTGGCTCATCTCGTTGGTAGCGAACACATTCACACTACTGGCTACCACCCGCAATCAAATGGAATTCTTGAGAGATGGCACCGATCATTCAAAGCTGATTTAATGTGTAATGCTGACACGCCATGGCCTCAACTGCTTCCAGTTGCACTTCTTCTTGCACTTCTTCAAGATTTGAATTCTTCAGCTGCTGAAATGTTATATGGCACTCAAATTCGTTTACCAAATGAATTTTTTGACGACATGGATACTACGCCGTGCACTTCAACATTTTTAAGCAGCTTTCGCGAGCATATTAGGAAAATGCGGCCGACGCCTACTGCACACCACATTAATCAAAAACTTTTTGTGTTAAAAGGTATTGACAGATGCTCCCATGTGTTCGTCCGCACCTATGCAGTAGAGCACCCCCTCGAGCCACCTTATTCTGGTCCTTATGAAGTTGTCGATCGCCGGAGCGACCGTGTCTACCAACTGATGATCAACGGGAAGATAGTAGCAGTTTCGTTGGACCGACTCAAACCAGCCTTCATAGTAAATGATTCCACCCATACCAGCCCCGCCCCGAAAACGTATGAAAAGCAGTTTCGGGTGCGCTTCGCTGATTCGTGACGTCGTCACTAGAGAGGGAGTACTGTGGCGACTCTGAACAGCGCCATCTTTTGCTAATCATACTCAACTAATTTGAACACCTAGTTCCGATATATTATGATGCACAATCGATCTCCACGAGGCAAGCTTGCTGGTACGCCGTTACAGCAAACCATTAATAAAGTACTTATTGTTTTACGTTAAACACATCCGCATTATATATTCAGTAGGGAATATTCGAACTTCCCACAGACTTTTTAATCTAGCGCCCCCTGGTGGCGCTATCTATATGTCGACTGGTGCGTTAGAATGTGCTATCTTTATGGATTGTCCAGTAAGAATTTTATGATTTCATCGATTGGAAGTGTCAGTATGTTTGTGTTATCGGTGCGAAAATGAGCTTCGAACAAAGAGCCAACATTAAATTTTGTTTTAAAATTGGTAAAACTTTTACCGAAACGTTTCAATTGATGGAACAAGTTTATAGCGATGATTGCCTATCCCGTAGCAGAGTGTACGAGTGGTTTCAACGTTTTCAAAGTGGTCGTGAGGACATAAATGACGATCAACATGTGGGCCAATCAAAATTCGTGATCACCGAAAATTCCATCGAAACTGTGCGTGAATTCATCAAAAATCAGCCAAAATCATCATTGAAATTGATGGAAATGGAATTGAACATATCCAAAACATCGATTTATCGCATTTTGACCGAACATTTGGGCTTACGAAAGGTGTGTGCACGGTTTGTTCCGCACAAATTGACTGACGACCAAAAATTGCATTTGCCCATGAAAGGAAAGCGTTATGCAGACGTAGAGGCCATTCAAGAGGCTTGCACCGGCATACTGGCGGCCATACCGGCCAACGAGCTAAAACACTCGTTCGTCATGTTTTTAGATAGTTCTGTATTGAAGCAGAAGGAGACTATTTTGAATAAAATAAATTAATTTTGCAGAAAAACCATTTGTTCTGTTTTTTTTTTTTTTTTTTAAAGTCCTGTTTACTTTGGAACACACCTTGTATATATTGAATATTTTTTATTTAATTCCATTTTTGAATGTCATACATATTCAATGTATATTGATTCATAGATACTAGACAGCTGCATGGCTTCACTCATAAGGTACGTTGAAAAGATTGGATTCGAATTGAATTGAGTTAAGTAAGTGGGACATTGAAAATGAAATGAATTTGTATGAATATGAGCACTAACCATACAACATATAGATATAGATGCGTCATTTCATACAACGAAAACGTCCCATCAAAATTGTTAGCGACAGCTCCCATAGCTGTTCGGGTATTTGCCGACTGGGAGCTGTCGCATTCGTGCTCTCTGGGAGCGAATTTAATTTTACCACATTTTGCGACCCTTAAATGTACTTATTTTCATATTAAATATCGGCTAATTTGCCAACCGACATTTTTACCAAGAACATATGTAAATAAAATAAAATATTTTTAAACTAATATTTTTGAATTAATTTGATTAAATGCCAACTGACATTTTTACCAAATATTTTGTAATTAATATGCAAGTCAAACAAAAATAAGAAATAATCTATCAACAAAATTGCTTGTGCAAAAATATAAGTTGAGGCAGGTCATGTCAATGTCAAGGCTACTGCCACGCGTTCATATATGAAGTGTCTGCATATGAACACAACATTTGCACACATATGTACATATGTATGTATGTATGTGTGCTTTTATAGGCATTATGAGAAACCCATACACTATTGACAAACTTCACTTGCATACGCATCCCAAAATATAATGCGACAGAAATATGGCAACAGTGTATGAAATTCTCATGCCCATGTAGCAGGTAAAATCTGAAAACGAAATTGAAGCTGCTGCTCGCAAACAGCAAAAGACCAAATGCACAAATACGTATAAACATATACATTTATAAATGTGCACGCACACATACAAAGAGCATAAGCGGCGTGAACCGACCGTCTCTGTTGACTGCCTCTCTGCGAATTAGTGCTGTGCGAAACATCGATGTAAAATCGATACATCGATGTTTTGCAATTTTTTCCAAACATCGATGTTTTATTTCCGATTTTCGATGTTTTTTACTACTTGTAAAAAAAACGCGGGAAAAGCTAGGTAAGTAAAAGCTAAAATTTGCATTTTTTAATAAAACCCCTAATATAATACAGAACAAATTACTAATATTATAGATGGATATTGGTGTTGGCAGTGCTTGGAAATGGAGAAGTTTTTAAAAGAATCTAATAGCAAAGGTAATTTTTATCTTGCAGCTGCAGTCTTATTTGTGTATGTGTATTTTCATTATTTGTACATATATTAATATGTTGTTCTATGTACTTAGATTGTAATGCAAACTCAACCGAAATGGATAAGGAACCTGAGGAAGGTGGTCCTAATAAACGGGTAAAATATGGAAAGTCAACTGTGTGGAATTTCTTCAATAAGTCTAAGGATGGCAAGTCTGCTAAATGCCTTAAATGTGGTAAAGTGTATCAAACATGTGGCAATACCACCAATTTATCTGCACATTTTAAACGAATGCATCCTACGTTGACAATTGAAGAACTACCAACGACCTCAAGCTCTATTTTGTCGTTTATAGACAAAAAATACGAAGCATTTTATTTACAGATCTCAAATGATAAGTCCCTTAAGGCATGTATATGCAAGTACCTCTGCGTTCCTGCAACGTCCACTGAAAGTGAGCGCATGTTCAGCAAAGCTGGACTTATAGTTAGCGAAAAAAGGAGTTCGCTTAAATCAAAGAATGTAGACATGCTCATTTTTATTAACAAAAATGAGTGGATCTCAAATAATTAGTTATGAATTATATTTTTTATGTTATGCTTTTCATTTTGTTATACTTATATTCTTTCAATTTATGAAAATATTGTTTTGTTGTTTTATCTGAAATTAGTCATTAACTATAATTTTTTATGTTATACTTTCTCTTGTTTTTAGTTTATTATTTGAAGTTATAAAAATATCGTTTGTTTTAAACCCTTTTTTTCCTTTATAAACAGACAAATCAAAACGAAGTGCCCTATGATGTATATTAATTTTTTTTTGAAAATTTGTTAGTGGAATTTCGATGCATCGATACATCGATGTTCTTCCTCCAAAAAAATCGAAACATCGATGTTGGCAAACATCGATGTTTCCCCAGCTCTACTGCGAATGAAATGAAATTCGCTCACAGAGAGCACGAATGCGACAGCTCCCAGTCGGCTCATAGCCGAAGTGCGACAGCTCCCATTCGGCAAATACCCGAACAGCTATGGGAGCTGTCGCTAACAATTTTGATGGGACGTTTTCGTTGTATGAAATGACGCATCTATATGTTGTATGGTTAGTGATATGAGTGTGTCTTGAGTCTCATAGCATACGACATTCATTGAAATGAGTTAGAATAAATGAAACGTAAAACGGAATGAAACAATTGACATAACGGAAAACATTCGATTTATTGGAGTTACTCTAGTTACTCTACTCTAGTTATTGTAAAATCTGCCCACTTTGGTCCGATAAAGGCCGAAATTGAGAAATATAAAGCCTTTGAATATGTCATCACCAGTGATATATGGACAGATAATTATTTAAAAGCGTCGTATTTGTCCTGTACAATTCATTATATAAGGGAGGGAGTTCCTCTGTTGCACAAAACAAGCTGCAAAATATTTTGCATTCCAGCCAGTAGCGTGGCTTCGGAACGCACATTTTCAAACGCTATAAATTTAATAACAGAAAAATGTTGTCTATTAGCCACCAATCCTGACAAAATTAACCAGATAATGTTTTTAAATTCGAATATATAATAAATATGTTGTTATGTTAGTAATAAGTAAAATAAATACAAATGAAAATATAAATATGAACCATTTTATTGATTACAGTTTTTCTTTCTTCTTTACCGGTTTGTCATTCGAATCATTCGAGAACTACGTCTAAGTTTTCTTATTCTCACTCCATTCAATTCGTTTTTCTACGTTTCAACTGAGTGCGACTGAGTTGTACGTGTGTATACTCATTCATTCATATCAGTTTGCCTTTGCATTCTAATTCGCTCGACTCATTTTAAGCATTGTGCATTCGAATATGGTTTTTTGCCATTCATGCAGTTGTCTAATAGATACACATACATATGCATGTAATGAAAGATCCAAATACAATATCACGAACCTTTGTGAAATGTGCACCTGAACTGTCAGGTCATGAGTATCAAATAGCATGATCACCAAATAAAACCAAACACCAAACATTTTTTCAAAATATCATTGTGGTTACTAAATTTTTTCTAGTAAATAATTGTTCCTCCTCATGGAAAATATTTTATTTACATTTTATTCTGAAACCCTCGTTTCCCCGTCAAAGTCAGCGGTTTCTGATAGGCGCTGTGTGCTTTTGTTTCGTTATGTTTTCAATGTTTCATAAACCATTATTTTGTCGAATCAAACCTCAATATAGTTGTGTTTCGAGGATCATATCAAGCAAGATGCAGTAGGATTCAAAAAAGTGTTTATGTGGTAGTATGTGTAATTATATACATATGTATATGTATATTTATGTAGAGTTTAAAACATAAGCGGATTTTTGCGGTTTTCCGAAATATTTGAATAGATGTAAGCAAGGTTGCTCTTCGTCATGCCGATTTGCTGGAATTTTTGTTTGAAAAGCGTCGCAAAATCAACGCTACTTTTGACTGGGTTTGCGCAAAAAAACTTCAAAATTCCAGAAAATGCTTTGATGGACATTAAAGTTTAATTAAACAATCAATAAAGCCCAAAGAAATGTTCGACGGTTTAAAGAACGAAATATTAGCTGGCTAGCGCAATATATAACATTTTATTCAAAAGGGCATAATATTGGCAATAAAGGTGGACGGCCACCTCTCTCTTATGACGAAGGAAGTTTACTTCAAAAAAGAATATTGGCTTCCGAACTTTCTAAAGAAAATTCTCTGTTCTCCTTATTTATGCAGTTGCTATGTCTGCTAAGAAGATAAATGATAACGATATTTCACATATTCTCCTGCACGTTCAAAATTAACGGAACAGCTATCATTGAAAAAACCACTACCATTATCACCTGAAGAGGCCTTAGCATTTATTATAGAAAATTCGTTTTCCAAACAGCAATATAATAACATATGCTTAAAGAATATCGAAAAGAATTCTAATATATATCCGATCTACGAAAAGGTGAAGAAGACTAAGGAAAAGTGCCGGCCTATAGATGTAAGCGTCTCAGAAACTGTTGCCGAAGTACCGCTGCAATACTTACTTGACCACACTGCATCTCGGATAATTTTATATCAAAAGCCAGTACTTGATCAATTTATTGATATACGCAAATAAAAGCTAATAGTAAGCTGTGGTTTTGACGGTTCAACCAGCCAGAGCGTTTATAAACAAAAATTTAATGAACTCGAGCCAAATAGCATGGGCCAATCTTTGTTTGTTACATCAATAATTCCACTTCAAATGGTGGACCATGGACGAATTATTTGGATAAATCGGTTCAAACAATCCGTTAAATATTGCAGGCCGCTAAAAATAGAGTTCCCTGAAGAAAGTCGAGAACACATTCAGAACTTAAAATCTCTTTAAGATGTTCAAATAAAACACCTAACGTTATTTTTTTATGAGGCAGACCAAAGGAATGTAGAAGTTGTCTTCGACTTACACATGACGCTCATCGATGGAAAGCTGTTAAAAACTTTAACAGGTACTAGACCATTACAGGACTTTCTAAAAGAAACGGACTTCATCAGTCAACAGTTCAAGCCAAAACCTAATACTATTTAGTACGGAATTAGTCCTCTCCATGCGTGGATTCGGTTTTTGAAGTTCGTTCTGAATATTTCATGTCGCATCGGTCTAAAGAAATGGGGAAACAGTACGGATTCCGACAAAGACACAATGCTGATACGCAAAAATGACATTGAAAGAAAACTTTGGTCTGAAATGGGGCGACATACAAAAATTAGAAATGGATGAAGAGCTATCAAACAAAGTATATACATTTTTAAAAGTTATATCATGCGAGTATGAAATTTTTTCGACTAAACTCCACAAATTTTGCGTAGAGACGCTTAGTTTGCGTATTTACAAAATATCCGTGGTACCCAATGACCGCTATGGTGCACAACATTTTAGTTCACGGTGCACAGATTATTGGGTCATCTGTACTACCTGTTAGTTGCTTAGGCGAAAACGCATCTGAGACTCGCAACAAATACTATAAGCGTGATAGGATATTACATGCCACCGTGCTTTGGATTCTTCTGATCCTTATTTATCAAGCATCGCTTTAAGAAAAACTTCAAAAACATTATGTGCTGCCAAAAGAAGTTATTACACTTTTAAAGTTGCCAACATTTGAAGTTGCACACCAGGCATATGGAGATGAAGACGTGTTTGAAAGTAAAGAACAATTTGATTTTGATATAGAAGCAGAAAATATATTTTAATTAAAAATAATGTTATATAACTTTACAATATTACTTTATCAAGGCATAACACTAACAAAAGAAATAAAAACATAAATTTAATGCAATTTTTATATTAATAGTTTTGTAATGAATTACAACATGAATTTTTATACCCTGTACCCAAAGGGTGAAAGCATAAGTATACTAGTTTTGTGCGAATGTATGTAACATACAGAAGGAGGCGTGGCAGATCCCACATCTATATATATAAAACAGTTTGTCCTGACTGACTGACTGATTGGTGATCAACGCACAGCCCAAACGGTAAAGGCTAGGAAGCTGAAATTTGGACTCAATAGTCTAGGTGCCCACTAAGAAGAGATTTTGGAAAACTCGAGCTCCAAAGGGGGGAAAACAGGCTCCAAAGTTTGTTTGAAAAATCCGCATTTTTCAACCGATCGACTTAAAACTTAGTTTCTACAATAGATAATTAGAAATAATATAATTAATAGATGAAGAGAATATAATGTAAGAAAGAGAAGAGATTATCAAGAGAAGAATACTAAAAGAGAAGAAATAGAAAGAATAGAAGATAAAGATAGAAGAATAGAAGAGAGATAATGAGAAGATAAGATAATATAGAGAGAATAGGAAGTAGAAGAATAGAAGAGAATAAAGAAATAGAATATAATATACATATAATATACATTAAATATATCAATATAATATATATAATAATATATATAATATAATATAATATAATATAATATAATATAATATAATATAAAATAATAATGAAAATTTGAATTTCTTTTCATTTGCACATATATCAAAATTTCTTTGCGTTAACTTATTATTGATCAAATAATTATATTTTATATATGGTTTTTTAGTTATCAGTATCTATTACCTATATCAAAAAAGTTAAAGTAAAAATCTAACATTCAAGAGTTCCTAAGAAACTTAAAAAAAACCAGTTGCACATATATCAATTTTACTGAGGTACATACGAAATGTTTGTGCATGCAAATTTGTAGAGTGCCAATAATTGAATAATTCTCCGCCAGTGTTTTATTTTTTATTGGTGGGGGTTACAAATTAATAGCTTTGTGGCTATGGTCGAGGGATTTCTAATTTTTGCCCCTTAATACCTGTCAATCTCAACGGGTTGCTGTCTTCCAAAGTATGCACTCAAGAGACCAAACCAATAACTCGAGCAAGTAAAGCGCTTTAAGCGAATGCCGAAATAAACCGAAAAATTCACTTTCCACGTAACCGCGCTTTCAAAGAAGCGAACTTGAACGATGTCTCTGCTCGGGCGCCAATGAAAAATCTGGATAGATTTTCCTAGATATCGAAAATCGAAACGAAAAACTATTGGGACGCGTACAAGTATAAACACTGGAGCTATTGGTTTTTTAAATTTTTTAATTCAAATTAATCTGAGGATAGATAGCGTCTGTATCAAAAAATAAAATATACATATGTACATATCAGCCTTGGAAGACGTCCCGATTTTTAAATCAAATTTAAATGTCCCGCTCGGGACAGACTCAGTCCCGCTTTTCGGGAATAACTCGACCACGCGTGCAGCGTGCTGAGGAGTTTCGAACGGGTTGCACTTATAAATCAGGACTGTACATATGTTGTCATTAAATTTTACAGTGTTTAGTTCTCGAATCTACTAGCCCTCAATGTCACAATCTATATACATACAAGTATGCATGTGTATATACATTTGTATTTTATGTAGATAAATGTTTATCTATGTATGTATGAATTAAAAGTTTATCTTGTATTAGTTGTTAAAAATATAATCGCGAGCGGAGCTCGACTTCTTTATTTTATTGATGGTGAATTACTTGTAGAACTAACTTATGACAATGATAAAGTTATGCTAGGGACCGTTGCAGTTGCCGCCGCTGCTGACGCCGCAGCTACATCAGCGTGTGTCCGCTGCCGCTGTTGAGGTGTTGGGTGTCCCAGACGGTCCCACGGTGGTGCTTGCTGGAATGTGGCGGATGCAGTGCATGCGCTGAAGACCTGATTGACTTGGTCTGGGTGCATTGCACTGTGCATAATTTTGGTATTGATGTGACGTCTGTCTGGACCTATGTACATACATTTATGTACTATATAAAATAGTTTGTATAATATATCTGTTATGCAACCCATTTTTTGCAAAAAAAATTGTATGTACAGTCGACTCTCAGTTAATTCAAACCTGCGATAGTTCGAACCTCTCTATAATTGAAAGTTATCACGAGTTCCCTCCAAAATCTCTTTATATTTCGAACTAAATTCGATCTCATCGGCGTCCAGCACTCGACAATTCAAAGTTGCATTGAGAAAGTTTGAACTTGTTGCAAAATGTACTTACATACTTTCCGCCTCTTTCGTTGGATCACCACACAAAGTTGCACTTTTCAAAACCTCTTCGTAAAATTACTGCTGATGCTGTCATTGATTATCTTGAGACTAACATTTTTCATGTTTTTGGTATACCTGACACCTATTGATCACCTATTTACATCTGTCTATAGCCCTCAGGCAAACGCATCCGAGAGATTAAACAGGTCGATCATATCAGGAATTCAAGCATATTTAGGAAAAGATCAGCGTTTATGGGACTCCAAGATAAGCGAAATATCTTTTGCCTTACGATCTTCTCATCACAGCGCGATTGGATATTCACCGTATTTTGTTCTATTTGGCAGTTCAATGATAACACACGCCAAAGAATATGAATTGATAGCAAAATTAAATGTTGTAAGCAAAGGTGAACAAATTCTCCCGACAGATAAATTGCAGTTGATCAGGCATACGATAGTAGAAAACATAAAGCGAGCATATGGAGAAGACACACAATTTAAGAGCTAAGCCAATTGTTTTCAGTCCAGGAGAAGTCAATTCATTCAATGCAAAACTAGCGCCAAAATTTATGAGAGCAAAAGTCCTACGAAAAATACCTAACCACTGGTACGAATTGGAAGAAGATAGAATAAATATAGGAAAATTTCATGCTAAGGATCTTCGTAAAACATGAAAATCTATTTGTACCGTGACGGTTGATACTAGCTTATAAATCTACCTGTATGTAAATTTTCAATAGTCAGTGTATTGTAACGCATGTTCCAATTTATCTGATAAGAGCATGCTCTCATTACCAAAGCTCTTCTTACGTTTTTACGATCAAGCCTTCATAGAGAAAGAAAAGAGAACACTTAGATCAGAAACTTCCATCACTTCCATCAGAAACGAAAATACAAGTTGTTTTGCTACATAATAAAAGAAACAATTAAAAATCCACAAGAGAACAAATGTCATCTAAAAGAAAAGCACGTGGTGAAATAAAAAAAAATACCATAAAAAAAAAATATTAATATTGGAAATTAAGTCGAAAACAAGAAAATAAACCCTTTTTAGGTAACTATTGGATATCAAGTGAGAATAGTAACTTAATGGATCTTCTTGCGTTAGGGTCCATTCATCCATCCATCCATACAACCAACCGTCTATCCATTCTCTTTTACGTCGGCTTATTCCCGTGCCAGGCAAGGAAAATATTTGCCTTCATTAAGTCAAATATATACATGCACATATGTATATATATTTCTCGTGGCAATTTGGAGATATAACCTATATCGGACATAACACGAAGAGAATTTGCAAATGAGCTTTTACCAAGGGCGTAGGCAGACAATTTAGACAATTTTTTTCATCACCGACAATGCCAACTGGGAACAATTTTCAAAACTTACAGAAAAGTACTCCTCACAGCTAGAAACAAGTACAAACATAAACAAAGAGGCAGCCACAATACAAAAAATTTTTATATCTAGCGCACATAAAACAATTCCTCAAACACACCCCATTACCAAACCACATAATGTTCCTTGGTGGAACAAAACCCTACAAAAACTTAGAGACGAAAAAATAAAGAAATGGCACACACTAAAAAGAAACATCTCTACGGTTAATATTATAGAATTTAAAAAAGCGAATGCCATATTTAGAAGAACCCTCAAAGAAGAAAAAAAAATCAGCATTCACAAATTCACACCACAAATAGCACCCGACACACGGCCAAAAACAATCTGGAGCATTATCAGACGATATTGTGGCAGAAATCCCCAAAAACATATTCACTGCATCCTTAACCCATCCACAAATGAAAACACCACCAACAAGTCAGAAATAGCAGAACTCTTCTGCAAAAACTTCTCTGACGAATCAACTGACCAAAATTTCTCCACTACATTTACAAACACAAAACAAGCATCACTTAACAACCTCCTCAACCATACATATACCCCTAGAAAAAGAGCTACCGAAATAGAAAAAGAAATAACATTAATCGAATTTACATCAGCCCTAAGCACATTAAAATGTAATACACCCGGACTAGACAGAGTAAACTATTCCATGATAAACAAGTAAAAAAGCTAAAGTCGGGTGTCCCGACTTTGAAATACTCTGTACATATGTTTACAATAATTATAGAAAATAAAAAAAATTAAGAAAATTAAAAAAAAAATTTTTCGATCCATTTTACCTTTCTCGGTATTCGAACTCACGTAAATGGTGTATAATTGCACATTTACATAGCAATTGCGTCTGTGTGAGTATATGTATGCCTATGCGCATCTATTCGTGTCTGTGTAAACATGTGTGCAGTCAACCAAACAGCGACATCAACAACAGCCGCAGGCAGCGCTTGAGCAGCGCTGCAGCAGCAAATATATTTATGGCTGTAACTTCTTGTTAAATCGGTCTATCATGGTAAAACTTGGCGTTGGTACACAGAATAACTAACTGAAGGCATTTGCCAAGTTTAAGTTCGAAATTCCAAGAATTACGGGAGTTAAAGAAAATCGCGATTTGCACGGGAGAGGGGGGAGGGAGGGAAATATACATTTTCTGTGTATTCATACAAGGCATCTGGGACTAAAATTTGGTGTTCCTAGGTCTATTAGTCTCCGAGATATAGGCGATTATACGAATGGAAAATCGGGAAAACCCCCATAGGGGGGAAGTGGGGGGTAAAATCAAAAAAATAAAACAAACTCGTATAGTGTACACACATAAGGTATCTTTGTGCAAAATTTGGTGTCTCTAGCTCTTATAGTCTCTGAGATCTAGGTGATCATACGGACGGACGGACAGACAGGGCTAAATCCACTCGTCTCGTCATGCTGATCAAGAATATATATACTTTGTGGGGTCTGCCACGCCTCCTTCTCGCGCAAACCTAATATTCTCTTGTACATTTCATGTACAGAGTATAAAAATCTAGACAGGAAAACAAAATGCCGAATAATTAATCTCCAAAACTCCATACTAAACAATTACATCCCCCAAGCTTTCAAAAACAGCATTATAATTCCAATCGCAAAACTCAACGCAGACAAAACTATACTAAACTCCTACCGGCCAATATCACTGAACTCATGCCTATCAAAAGTGCTTGACAAAATAATAGCAAAGAGGCTGTGGTGGTTTGTTTCTAACGATAAACTAATCCATAACAGTCAAACTAGTTTCAAGAAGGGGAAATCAGCTATAGATAGTCTACTGTTAATAGACCACCTATTAGCAAGATCCATCTCCAAAGGAACCATACATCTATAATATCCTTAGACTTTGCAAAAGCCTTCGACAGAATCGGACTACACTCAATACTACACCAACTCACGGAATGGAAAACGGGACAAAAAATACTAAACTACATAAAAAATTTCATGACAAACAGAAAAATTACAGTGCGAATAAATAACACCCTTTCCCCTTTCCACCCACTCCATAACGGCATCCCCCAGGGTTCACCACTCTCAGTTGTCCTATTCGTCATAGCCTAAAACAAACTCACCACAATGATCACCCTACACCCAAATATTAATCTAAGCGCCTACGCAGATGATTTTAACATAATAAAACTAAAAAATTGAAAAAACATCAATATAAACCTAGACCCAATTCTCAGCACCATACTAGATTGGGCCAATTATTCAGGCGCCATGCTCTCCACCACCAAATGCAGACACATGCACGTCTGCAGAAAACACAACTGTGAATGTACCCTAACAACAGGAAGCATACAAATCCAGAATGTCTCATCACTAAAAATTCTAGGCCTTCACTTTAACAACAAACACAGATGGAATACACACACTGAACAACTCACACACACCCTTAAAAGAACAATTAATATAATAAAATGTCTAGCAAACTCAAAATTTAACTGCAACACTTCCACACTAATAAACGTCACAAAAGCAATACTTTCCTCAAAAGCAGATTATGGTCTTCCCATTTATGGGCACTGTCCGAAAACAACCTTACGACCCATAAAAACCTCACTCAACGCAGGATTTAGAATTGCTCTAGGAGCATTCAAAACCACGCCCACTAAAAACATACAATATGAAGCAAAAATTTCCACATTAGAAGACAGGCGTGAACTTCTAACTGCTAACCTGATAAAATCCCTGATTGCAGCAAAAGACTCCCCACTTATCAACATACTCAAAACATACCGACCACCTAGACGTATACAATATAACTCAACAATAGATCACATAAATAAACATAGCCAAGCCCACAATCTACCCTTTCAACCCACAAAACTACTCAGACAGACTTGAGCTGAAGGCCTCTGTTGCCATAGCTTAGAAAAAAAAATAAGCTAGGCTATAGTTTTATTATTATTAAGTTAGCACTTAAATAAATAAATAAATAAATCTATAATAAAAAATATATTTAAAAGTTATACGTCTATACAGGCCATGCCCATCCCTAGTATACAGCTATTGCGTTTGTTCGTTTAAACTTTTCGCATGAGAACTAGTCCAGAAGTATACATTTTATCTTATTTAAAATGTAACTTCCCATGTGGAAATAAAAGGTTAAGTATAATCGAGTTGGCAGTGCTATACCGCGTACTTTATAGTAACGGCGACTATAATTTGCGGTCTAGCAATCACAGAAGAAGAACACTATTAATCGCGCTTTTTTCTGTGAAATTGTTGTAGCATAAAAAGTGTAATTTCGATAAATTGTGTAAATTGTGTGCTAAATAGAAGGAAAAGAAAAAAACATGGATATAAGAAATTTTTTTACTAGTAATTCATGTAAGTGTGATATTTTACATTGTAACATGGTAAATCTTAGAGCTTGTACACGTTGTAGCATCAAAAATAAAACATAGCCCTAGCGACTCCGACGGCAGCCAAAAAAGCCCTGAATATTCAGGCCCAACTACAGCTACCGTTGACAATTGTGAAGATGGCTATCATTTATATGATATAGGCATGTGATAAAAACACCTAGTGAGATTACTTCCGCACAAAAGCGTGAGTTACTCGCCAACTGCTGGGTGCCACCGCCTAATTATGATTTCGCTGCTGATGCCACTCACCTAAAGCGCAAATTTAATTATAATTTGCTTGAAATGTATAAGCCTTGGTTGGTGTATTCAGGCAGACTGAAAGGAGTTTTTTGCATATACTGCGTTTTGTTTAAACCACACAAAATACGTGGAGTGGTTTCTTCTTTTGTGATACGACCGTTTACGAAGTTTAAAATATTCATGAGTACTGCAAGTCGCACAGTAAATCAAATGTGCACAAGGACGCTGCAGAGTCTGTCATATTATTTTTGGAACAGATACCAATGGATGTCAAAATGCAAACTGGACATGAAAAAGTAATTAAAAAGAATAAACAACTTTTAAAATCTATTGTTTCCACAATAATATTTTGCGGTACGCATGATCTTCCGTTACGAGGAAAACAAAATGATGAAGGTAGCCAATATTGTCTATTGCAGTCAAAATTTCTATTAAATATATTTATCTTATCTACAGGTTTACTTTACGACCTTTTGATGATGAGGATAGATGCTGGAGACGAAATATTATAAAAAATATCGAAGGCCAAAAAAATGCATCGTATATGTCTCCAAGTATTCAAAGCGAGCTTATTGATATACTATATGTTCAAAAGTTTTAAAGTCATTTATACGTGAAGACATAAGAAAAGCTGCAGCTTATAGTATACTGGCAGACGAGACAGCAGATTTGTCTGGAAAAGAGCAGTTATCTATTAAAACATTTCATTACTGAAATAAATCTTCAACCTGAGAAAGAAAACGTTCACTAAGAGCCTATACTTGTATTTTCACTGCGCCAATCGGTTCCGGAAATTCGAAACACTTAAGGGCGACAATTAAGGACGTCATAAACTTTTTGAAGGAATCGGTCATTCGTCGACAATATGTACCCAATGTTCACTCATTTTGTGAATCGCGCTGGTCTGAAAAATATGCTAGTATACGCGATTTTACAAAATATTTTAACGAAATTATTGTTGCACTCGTAAAACTGAGCATGGAAGGAAATGGATCTACAAGAAATCAAGCATTTCTGCTACATACTTTTGCGTGTAAAAGTGTTTTTATAATCTGCTTATGCATTATATCAAAATACTACGGCATTCTTGAACCGGTGGTAAATAAAATGCAATCAAAAAATAATGATATATTTAAATGCGCCGAACATATGCGCCATTTATTGGAATACTTAAAAATGCACAGATCCACCGCAGATGTAGTTTACAATGATATTTATAAAAACGCATCCGAGATAGCAAATAACGCGTCAGTTGAAATAACTACGCCAAGGATAGTCCAAAAACAAAAAAATAGACCAAATCTACCATTTACATCAGCGCTTCTATTTTACCAAAGAGCCATTTTTGTCCCGTACCTTGATTCCTTAATATCCGCGATTTCGCAAAGATTTTCGGAAGAAAATAACCCTGCTTTTTTAACCGATTTCAAAAAAGAGGAGGTTATCAATTCGTCTGTATTTTTTTTATATTTTTTTTTATGTTTGTTACCTTGGTACACTCGACTGGGTGAACTGTTTTTAATGGTTCTTATGCCATTTGAAAGCTGGTGCTTCCATAATGTTCCCATATAAATTTAGTCCAGTTCTGACAATGGCATCCATGAGAAAACAGCATAATTCTTAAATTTGTATTAAGTGTGTGCAAGACAAATGAACGAATAACTTTATATCACGATAACCGATTTCGATGATTCTTTTTTTATTGGAAAGGATGTACTTTAAGGGTACTTTGATGAGAGTTTGGTTAGGTTCTGCAAACGAGGACGTTCTCAATTCGACTGTATTGTTCATTGTTACCTCAGAACTTTAGACAGTGTAAACCGATTTAAATGATTCCTTTTGTATTTAAAAGCTGATGATTCCCATGTGGTCCCATTGCAATTTGGTCCAGCTCTGACAATGGCATTCATGAGAAAACAGCATAAGTCTTAAATTTGTATTAAGTATGTGCAAGGCAAATGAACGAATAACTTTATATCACGATAACCGATTTCTATGATTCTTTTTTTATTGGAAAGGATGTACTTCAAGGGTACTTTGATGAGAGTTTGGTTAGGTTCTGCAAACGAGGACGTTCTCAATTCGACTGTATTGTTCATTGTTACCTCAGAACTTTAGACAGTGTAAACCGATTTAAATGATTCCTTTTGTATTTAAAAGCTGATGATTCCCATGTGGTCCCATTGCAATTTAGTCCAATTCTGACAATGGCATCCATGAGAAATCCATATAATTCTTAAAACATACAAAATGTTCATGGGTTTTAGATATCATGCGAAGGCACCCGGTAGATGAGTGTCAAATTTAAATGAGATATCATGTGAAATAGAATTTCAATTTCAGTATAATGCCGTCGAAAAAATCTAACCGTAACAATGCGTGTAGCAAAAATACACGACCCCAACGTTCTAAAAGCTCAAAAGTCAGAAGAACAAATTGCAACAAGAGCCGAAACTCAACAAATCAGAAGAGAAGATATTCGCAGACGACAGACAGTGTGATGAACGTTTTCGACAAAATATATTGAGAACAAGAGTGGCGTTTATTAGGTCTACCCATATTCATACACATTAGTTAGTGTACTTCACATTCACTAAAAATCCAAAAATAAACAACAATTTAATAAAAAAAAAAAACGATTTCAAACTATTAAGAGGCACTAAAAAGTAAAAAATAATTGCGTATTCTTCTACAACTTAATATTCAATATATAATGTAGTTGTTATTTTTGGAGTCGGTGTCAGCCAAGGAAACACTACAATATATCAATCAATCAATCAATCAATCAATCAATCTACCAGTAATAATATGAGAATACTTTAAGAAATACTTTTTTTACAAATTAACTTTTATACGAACGACAATATACTGTGACAGATTACCAATACCTAATTAAACCCAATCTCAAATTAACTTTAATACGACAATACACGTATAACTACTGTGACAATATCTGCTACCTTGAAACAACAAATAAATCGGTACCTAGTTAAATGAATTTTAAAACGACACTATACTGAGACATACGGGTAATCAAGGAAATGCTGATACGAAAATATAGTCAACATTAAACACAAGGAATTACCGTAAGAATGACGTAGTAGATATAGAAAGAGAAAATAATCTGAAATGGTTCGTAATGAAGTGCCTCTTTCTCTTGACTGGCGCGGAGCTCGACTGCTGACACCGACTCCAAAAAGAACAATAATTGTATCTACATTATATATTGAATATTAAGTTGTAGAAGAATACGCAATTATTTTTTACTTTTTAGTTTGAAATCGGTTTTTTTTTTTTAAATTGTTGTTTTTTTTAACTACTTTGCACCCAAAACAAATTAAAAATATATCTTTAGAGGAACAAAAGCAAAAATAGATTCTGCTACCGCTTTTTACGGCATAAAAGGCATAGAGCATGAGCTAGAATTATGGTTTAATGCTTGTCGAAAGTTAACAGATGTAGATTTGGTGGGTGCCTACGAAAAATCGGAGTTTTATCCAAAAATCAGACAATTCGCTTTGACAATTGCGCTCGCTATGCCATGCACAACGGCCACTGTGGAACGGTCGTTTAGCATGCTGAGAAGAGTCAAAACATGGGTTCGAACTACAATGACCGAATCTCGCTATAGTTGTCGTTTGAAATTGAATTTAAATTACATATATTTCTTTTGGCCAATTATTTATGTTTTCTTATTTTTGACACAGAATAATATAAATGTAGATGAACACGAAGTAAGGCACCACTGCATGTATTGGAAAGCAACAAACAACGATCGTGAGTAAAAAATAAAACCTTGTACAGAAAATATAATAATTGTGCCAATTTTGAAACAACATAAAAGATATCAATAAAATTTAAAGAAAAGAAAACACAATTAAAATATGGAGTTGCCTAGAATGGCCTAGAAAATTAAGAATGAAAGTAAAGAAATTATAAGAAAATGATTATGTTATAAGCTTATAAAATCTATTGCACTTGGATATCACAGCTTTAAGAATTGTCAATATGAATGCTATTAACTTCTGATATGTATAGTGGTCCGTTAAGAATGGATAAAAGATCCCCTCCATCCGGCGAGTTCTAGCCGAAAACCCATGTGCTGAACTTAAACTACTTTATTCCAAATTTTAACGTTCAGGCCAATCCATCTGGCTTCTAATACAACTAGTACAAAAACACAAACCCGACCCGTTACATCTGCGCCTTCCCTTTCGCTCTCGTGGGTATTGTCTTCGTTGGCAATTAGATCGGCGTCGGCAAACCAAATTCCCTTTCGCATGTTTTGAAATATGTGTATCATGACATGGTTGTTGTTGTGTTACAAATTTAATAAATTTTGCATATCACCACTAAATCATTGCTCGTTAAATTTTCTGCAACATAGTCTATTTTAGAAGCATATGTTCGTCGTTTTGATCGAATGTAATTCTCCATTACTTTCCCCCTAGTTCGGCATTCACAGCCCTGCTAGTGAGCAGCTGACTGATGAAGTTCACAAGGGAGACATCTACCCAAAGATCCGCCAACGACCGGCTCATTGCCGGCGGCAATATATTGTTGAAGGCGCCCTCGATGTCCAAAAAGGCTGCCACTGAGTACTCCTTGACATGGAGTGAGTTCTCTATTCTAGAGACTATGCTATATGCATGTTGTGAGTTCGACAGCAGTACCAGGTTAATAGACTGTCAGGTATATTTCGATTACTCTCTCCAACGTTTTAAGTGGGAAACTAGGATAGGCTGATGGGCCTAAAGTCCTTTGGCTTAACGTGTGACGCCTTCCCAGCCTTGGGAATGAACAGGACTCTTTCCTCTTACTAGCGGTGCCCGCAGCTGTTGTTGTTGTTGCTGTTATGGTTCAACTTTGTGCTGCATACATACACGCATATAAACACGAATGGGCACGTGATGTAAATGTATGCTGTTAAAACTGAACAAATCTTCTAATTTACTTGAATTACTTAATTAATTAATTCATATTTTCTAATAATTTACTTTTTTTTAATTTTTTTTTTTAATTTTCCTTTTTTGTGGAGAGTACAGTACATATTTTACTGTCGGGCTTGCTCGACTGTAGCGTTCTCTCTTGTTGGATATTAACCAGTTCCGAATACACGAGCTCTCGTCTTTTATTAGTGAAACAAAGCACTGTGTTTATTGAATAATAAATCCTTAGTCGGTCGATCATAACAATCACCAACGTCAGGAACTTCTTAATTGGCGCCCAACTGGAAATATCCCAAATTCACTCAAATTGAGGCAGCATAACATTAAATTAATTTAATTAATTAAATTAGAAGTAGAGAAATACAAGGACGCAGAAATTCGTACAACGATTAAGTACAGTGAAACATTAGACATAAAGAAATCTTTGCCGGACTTTGAAGGAAAATATGAGACGTACGTCTCATGAAGGAAAGCGGCACACACCGCCTATAAAACTTACTAGAAATATGACGGTAGTTCAACACACTACCATGCTTTAGGTATAATGAGAAACAAGATTAAGGGACCAGCATCATTCGACACGCCTCTACATATATTTAATAGAGCAAGAAATGTCGACACTCCAACAGGGAAATTTGATACTCCCACAGTACTACGACGAAGTAGAAAAGAAACTTACCCTACTAACGAACAAAACGATCATGACCTACGACAACACCATATCTGTCGCACTGAATGAAAAGTATAGAATGGACGTTTTACGAGTGTTCATTTCAGGAACTAAGAAGTCATTGAGCAATGTTCTGTTTTCGGCAGTACCGAAAGATCTTCCTTACTTTGGCTCTGGCTCAAGAGGTTGAATCTAATCAACACAAATGAAACGTTTTTTGTACTATACAACCTTACGACATTTAACGGAATAATCGGACTTGACATACTAAAACAAACAAGCGTAAAACTAGACTTCAAAACCAAAGATTAATAACTGACACGGAATCAGAAAAAACACAATTTCTTAAATGTGCAAGTGCAAATTTCACAAAAGTTGAAAATATCGAACCAACCGATTACATTAGAGTTCCAGGAAATGTTAAAGAACCGAACCGATGTATTTGTGGACCCTAATCAGGCTTTACCCTATAACACAAACATAGTCGGAATTAAAAACTGAACTGAGAACGAGGACCCCATCTATTCTAAATTGTATCCCTATCCCATGGGCGTAGCAGATTTTGTAAATTCCGAATTGGAAGATTTGCTCAAGGATGGCATAATCAGACCATCAAGGTCACCATACAACACCCCCGTATGGGTCGATGGCAAAAAAGGAACTGACGAACATGGTAATAAAAAGAACAGATTAGTGATAGACTTCATAAATTTAAATTTAAAAAACAATAGACGACAAATATCCTATACCAAATATAACTTCCATTTTGTCAAATTTGAGGAAAGCAAAATATTTCACCACGTTGGACCTGAAGTCAGGCTTCCATCAAATCCTACTCGCGGAAGGGGGTAGACAAAAAAACGGATTTTCAGTGGGAAACGGGAAATAGGAATTTTGCAAGCTTCCTTTTGGCTTGAAGAATGCACCAAGCATTTTTCAGATGGCCATTGACGACGTACTTAGAGAACAGATCGGGAAATCATGTTACGTTTACGTCGATGACGTCATAATCTTCTCAGAAAACATGGATGATCATGTAAAACACATAGCATGGGTCTTGGACAAATTATACCAAGCCAACATGCGGGTCCCGCGAGAAAAATCCGATTTCTTTAAAGACAGTGTAGAATTCTTAGGTTTTGTGGTGTCACGCGGTGGTATTACTACATGCCCTAACAAAGTAGAAGCTATTCGTAACTATGAACAACCAACCACACTATTCAATGTCAGATCCTTTCTTCGATTGGCAAGTTATTACAGATGCTTTATTAAAGACTTCGCATCAATACCAAGGCTTTTGAGTGATATCTTAAAGGGAGAAAACGGAAGAGTTTGCGCTGTCCAGTCAAAGAAAATACCAGTAAATTTCGACCAGAAACAATGCGAGGCATTCAGAAGGCTTAAAGAGGTTCCGAAAATGTAATGTTACTCTATCCCGATTATAAGAAACCGTTTGACCTAACAACCGACGCTTCGTCCTTTGGTTTGGGGGCAGTCTTGTCTCAAGTCGGAAAACCCATAACTATGATGTCTAGGACTTTAAAGGATAGAGAGCTGAATTTCGCCACAAACGAAAGGGAGGTCGCTATAGTGTGGGCTCTAAAGAACCTCAGGAATTACTTGTACGGAGTAGAAAATCTAAATATTTTTACCGACCACCAGCCCCTGACACTCGCAGTCTCTGACCGCAACCCTAACGCAAAAATTAAGCGGTGGAAGGCTTACATTAACGAGCATAATGCTCAAATATTTTACAAGCCAGGGAAGGAAAATTACGTTGCAGATGCATTGTCAAGACAAAACATCCACGCTTTGGAAGAAGATGCACAGTCTGATATTGGAACGATACATAGCGAGTTGTCACTCACTTACACTGTTGATTCAACAGGCAAACCAGTGAACTGCTTTCGGTATTCGGTAGAATAGTAAGTGGATCTGACTCAGATAGGACTGTTATTATGTTTGGTGAGAAAACTCGTCACCACATACATTTCTCAGGTAGAGAAACGTTAATTCAGAGGGTATGTGACGCGGTCAAGAAGGACGTAGTAAACGCAATTTTCTGTAAACTACCAATACTAGCATTCATTCAACATAAACTAATAGAAACATATCCTACGACGACATTCCGTTATGCAAAACTAATGGTAACCATATTTTGAATAAAGGCGAGCAGAAAAAAATAATTGTCACAGAAAACAATAGAGCTCAAGAACACGTAAAACAGATTCTCCAAGATTATTTATTTCCCAAAATGACCCAACTTGCAAGCGAAGTGGTTGCAAATTGAAGAATTTGTCAAAAAGAAAAGTATGATCGGCACCCTCAGAAGCAAGTACTTGGAGAGAAACCTATTCCGTTGCGTGTGGGCGAGATATTACACGTCGACATATTTTCAACTGACAAGAAATATTTCCTCACTTGTAAAGACAAGGTTTCAAAGTTTTCGATTGTCCAATCTATCGCCTCCAGAACAATAATAGACATACAATCGGCAACCTTACAGCTCATGAACTCTACAAGTACACTAAAACAATATATTGCGATTGAACCTTCCATAAAATCCGAAACAATAAAATCACTTCTAAATAATCGATTTAACGTTCAGGTTGTAAACGCACCACCGCTTCATAGCACTTCGAATGGCCAGGTAGAGAGATTCCATAGTACTCTTGTTGAAATCGCAAGATGTCTGAAAGCTGGAAGAAATATTGCTGATACAACCGAACTAAACTGGCAACTATGGAATACAACCGGTCAATACATTCAGTTACCGACAAACGACCTATTGATATGATTCATTCTTCTCCTCCAGAGCTTGATAAGAGATAAAGTCCTTAAAGCACAGAATATACAAATACAAAGGTTAAACGAAATAAGACAAAATAGAAATTTCCAAGTAGGAGACAGAGTCCTCGTAAGATCAAATAGGAGACTGGGAAATAAACTAACATGCTTGTACAACGAAGAAACGGTAGAAGCAGACTTGGGGACCACAGTCTTGATTAAAGATATAAAGATAATATAAGGTAAATATAATATGGGTTTCTTTCATACTTAGGATCTGGACTATGCTACTTCTTGTCACAATGACAAACGCTAAGCTGACTGACTACTCGAATGCGGACTACATACCACATCATGGACGGAGTCACGACAATTTGGAAAGATTTCCAATATTTAAAGCACTCGACTAATCTAACAATATACGCGGAAATAATGGGTGAAACAGAGAAGTTGAGGAACCATTTTCCTCAATCATACATGAGACAGATACTAGACTCGGACATACGACACACGAAAACACTCTTAGCAACAATAGACATTCACCATCGGCACGCCAGAAGCATTAATATGTTAGGCACTGTAGAAGCTGGGACTCCAGATTTTGACGACTTTGAAAAATTAAAACTGACACAACAGGAGCTCAATGAATTTGCAAATAGGCAGGTAAATATTAATACAAAACCGCAACGACAGCTTAATAAGTTAACGGACGCAGTAAACATGCTAATAAATAATTCAAAGAATAGCCATATAAACGCAGAACACTTATAAGAAACTTTGCTCTCAAGAAATAGAATATTAATTTCGGAACTTGAAACTTTAATGTTATCTGTTACACTCACAAAGATTGGAATTATTAACCCAGCAATATAAGACTCTAACGATTTAAATAACATAATCAATGAGCGTTCTACGAACATAACCATAACCCAAATCAGAGTTACATTAAGTAACAATTTTTTACATTTTCTAATTAAATACCCTAAGCCAAGTTTAATATGTAAGAAGATTCTCTTGTACCCTGTACAACAAAAAACCGCGATCCTTAACATAGCTGACGAATACATCATAGCCGACTGCGGTAATGAAATATTTCCAATTGAAAACTGCAGCACTACACTCACAACAACTTTCGGTAGAAGATTGCCCTATACTACGTGCGTCCAACAACTGCACTCTGGTGGCACGGCCCATTGTACCACTCGACCCAGCCATCTCGAGTCATTCACGGTCATCAACTACGGCGTCATCATCATCAACGACGAAACAGCGGCGATCACGACTAGTGATAATGAAGTCAAAATTGTAACCGGCACGTTCCTCCTTACCTTCGACGAAGATTTCTTTTTGGATGGTTCTTTATACCGTAACCTGAAGAGTTATGTGTATCCTGGCCCAGCAGCGTCAATGTTGGTCAACATAAAATCCCACCAGGAGATATTAAGCCTACCATACTTATAAAGACTGAGTCTCGAAAACACGCATTACATTGGCGAAATCGAATGAACCGATAAAGCAGACCATAATATCTGGATTGACTGTGACTACCTTTTTGGTTTGTTGCTACGCCTCTTTCAAATTATACAAGAAGCGTCAGGCGTTTCGAAGCCAACAAGACATCCTGGTTGTCATCGAAGGTTATAAGAAGTCCGAGGACGTCCTTCACTTAAGTGGGGGAGGACCACTCAGCGAAAAAGAAGTTGTCAAATCGACCACGCAGAGCCGACGTGAAAATAGTGCGAGATCAGCAACATATTGCACAACGAAAACCGTCATTGCAGAGTGCATCGCTCCGCGATGTAAGTGGCCGATATGCGACACCATGCACGAGGCGCAGTGTCAGCTAGGGCTAGCTTTAGTTATAAGAAATAATGTTCTTAGCAGTAAGTTGATTTTTGGATATCAAACCTTTCGGAATACACGAGCTCTCGTCTTTTATTAGTGCAACAAAGCACTGTATTTATTGAATAATAAATTCTTCGATCATAATAATCACCAACGTCAGGAACTTCTTAATTTATACATACATATATTTATATCTATATATTGTAGGGTAAATCGCCCTTTGGCCTAGCGGTGACAGGCGACGCAAAACAATAGCGGGCAGGTGTGTAAAGCAGGAGGGACCGGCAGCGTGGCGGCTGGCGAAGTGGCTGCAGCAACAAATCTGTATAGCGGAGGCGCACGTGGTGCTCGTCGACGCTTGTCAGAGAAGGCCCACTTTCAAAGAATTAACAGCAGCGCCAAAGAAATAATTGCGCCGTTCAACTCAGCTTTCCTTTACTTCACTTTATTAGCCTTCAATGGCTATCAAAACAGGCAGATGGTCCAAATACTTAAGGATTTAATTTACACATATGGAGATGCTTAAAAGATCCGCATCAGCGGAGAACACAACCGTGTCGGTCCAGCGCACACCAGGAAGAGAACAACTCCTTAAAGTTAGTTGCGGTTGAAGCCTTGAAGTTGGCTGCGGCAGCATGGATCTTGTAACAAACAGCTGTTGATATGTGGCGCATGGGGGCGTATCGATAAGTGCAAATCGATACTTGAGCGCCAAGCTCGCAGTTTGAACTATGCACTACCAATTGCATTACATTACCCCCCGCTGAGACTCGAGACTCCTGGCCGAGTACATCTTGACCATCTCCTCCATAGGGTGCGAGACGGTTGACGTGCACAGTTTTTGTAGATCGCTTGCCAGGTAGGCGCACCGTGTACTCGAGATCCGATATGCGACGCACGACCAGGCTAGGTCCAATCCAGTCCGACTGCAGCTTGGGGCAACGACCCACTTTGCGGGCGGGTGCATATAACCAGACTTTGTCCCCGGGCATGAACTCCCTGGGATTCGCTCTCATGTCGTATCGCATCTTGTTGTTGGCGGCAGCTGATTGCAGCTGCTGACGCGCCACCGTGTGAACCGTTTTGAGTTGTTCGCGCAAGTTCTCCACGAAGATAGGGTAGGGCTTTTCGTCATTACATGGCAGGCCGTAAGTCAACTCACAAGGGAGCCGCAGTTCACGGCCAAGCGCCAGCATAGCCGGGGAGAATCCGATGGCTTCGTTGGTTTCTGAGCGGTATGCCCACATAGCGAGGGGCAAGAGTTCGTGCCAGTCACGCTGACTAGCAGAGACGAATTTGGCCAAGTAGTCCAAAAGGGTACGGTTGAATCGTTCCACCATACCGTCAGACTGGGGATGTAGGGGCGTGGTGCGTGTCTTTTCCACGTCCAGGAGGCGCAGGCAGCATTGGAAAAGTTCCGACTCGAAGTTGCGACCTTGATCTGAATGGAGAATAAATGGAGCGCCAAACCTGCAAAAGACTTCTTGGATTAGTGCGCGTGCAATTGTGTCAGCAGTTTGGTTTGGTAGTGCAATACACTCGGGCCATTTAGTGAAATAGTCCATCACCACTGCAATGTAGCGATGGCCGCGTGGGGTGAGTGGCAGTGGCCCCAGCATGTCGATCGCCAGCCGTTCGAATGGGCTGCTGATAGCGCTGGTCTGTAATTGCCCGATGGTTTTGCGTGAAGGGCCCTTACGAGCGGCGCAAACGTCACATCGTGCACATCAGAGTGCGACATCCGAGCTTTGGCCAATCCAGTAAAATCGAGCTTTCGCTTTGGCCAGAGTTTTCTTTACACCAAAGTGTCCGCCGGTCGTAGAGTTGTGAATGCTGCGAATACTGTCATCAATGAGTGCCTCAGGAACCACGAGCACGGGAACACCACTAGTCGTCTTCAACGTAAGTGCACCCTGGTCAAGCTGCAAGCGATCAAAAAGGTGCCAGAATGCTCTCAGGGTAGGGCACTTGCCCCACAAGGTTGATTTTGGTGGGCGTTTTGCACTGGATACCCACTGGCGGACGACAGCCAGTGTCTTGTCAGCTTCTTGCTGCTGCGCATAACTGGCTCCCATGATTTGGGTGAACAGCACGAAGTGTCCATCGCGTCGTTCAGCTCGCTCACAAGTACGACAATCCCCGCATGGCCGCCGTGATAGAGCGTCTGCATTACCGTGTTGGGTACCAGCACGGTGTTGAATGCGCATGTTGTACTGCTGCAGTCGCTCGATCCAACGGGCTATCTGTCCTTCTGGCTCTTTGAAGTTGCACAGCCAGATCAATGAAGCATGATCCGTGCGCAGTAAGAATTCGCGCCCATGCAAGTAGTGATGAAAGTGTTTGGTGGCTTTCACTACCGCTAGTAACTCTCGTCGTGTGACGCAGTAGTTGCGCTCGGCCGGCTGCAAGCTTTTGCTGTAGTACTCGATGACACGTTCAACGCCTTCTTGGATTTGGCTAAGAACTGCGCCCACGCCGCTGTCGGAGGCATCAGTATCCAGTATGAACTCGCCAGTTCCACTTGGAAACGCCAGTATGGGAGCCGATGTCAGCTTAGTTTTCAGCGACTCAAAGGCGCCAGTAGCTGCTTCGTCCCATAAAAAGTCACGCTTAGCCTCTGTCAACGCGTGTAGCGGTCGTGCAATGGTAGAAAAATCTGCAATAAATTTGCGATAATATGAGCAGAGTCCTAGAAAAGATCTGACTTCGGTTTTGTTTAACGGAGTTGGCCATGTGACTACTCAATTTTCGATGCGCTGGCCTTCAGGCCACTGCGACCAACCACGTGGCCAAGATAGTCAACTTCAGATAGGAAGAAGTTGCATTTTTGGGGGTTCATCTTCAGTCCAGCTTCTGCGAGGCGACGAAAAATGTCTTCCAGATGCTTTAAGTGGTCTTCTTCTGACGTCGTCCAGGTAGACCAAGATGGATTTCCAGGCCACATCTGAGAATAGCCCATCCATCAGACGCTTAAACGTGGCGGGGGCATTGCATAGCCCAAACGGCATGCCGTTGAATTCAAAAAGTCCAGCGTCGCACGCAAAAGCCGTTTTTGGACGCGACTGTTCATCCATTTCGACTTGCCAATATCCGCTTTGCAAGTCCATAGTAGAGAACCAGCGGGAACCATGTAGCGTGGCCAATATGTCGTCCATTTTTGGCAAAGGATAGGAATCCTTCATGGTTACGTCATTAAGTCGGCGATAGTCTACACAGAAACGGATGGACCCATCTTTCTTTTTGACGAGCACTACGGGAGATGACCATGGACTTGTAGACGGTCGAATAACACCCCGAGCGCTCATATCCTCAACCAGTTTGTAGACCACGTCTTTACGGGCCAGTGAAATTCTACGAGATGGCTGTTTTATTGGGCGCGCTTGGCCGGTGTCAATATTGTGCTTGGTGGAGCCGGTGCGTCCCAAATCGCTGGTTTTCCACGCGAAAACGTGGTAATATCTGTGCAGTAGTTCCAGTAACGATTGTCGCAGAGATGGCGGCAGCCCATCGTCAATTAGAGAATCCCAGTTTTCGATGTCAGGAGGAACCGCGGGCCGCGGATCGTCGTGCAGCACACTTGCTGGCTCCAGGCGGCCCAGCGCAGCAAAAGCCGGAAGTACTTGCTCCTGTGCAGTCAAATTCAGCAATTGCAATGTCATATCTCCCTTAGTCGTATCCACAAGCGTGCGGCCAACCATAACGCCAGGCGGCAGCTCAGACTGGGCAGCCGGCTCTATAATCACGCTCCCTTGAGGTTCGACTGCGGCACAGGTGATTCGCACAGATGCGTCACAGCTTGGTGGCAGACAAACTGGCGATGTAAGGTACAGCATGTTGTCCACGGCTCGCCCTGGGGGGAAAAGAGGAATGGCGCTGCCGCCAAATGTTAGACACAGCCTTTTTAAACTCACCACGGCCTTCTGTTGTAGCAAGAAATCAATGCCGAGCAAGCTGGGTGTGTCGCCACAAACAAGAAGGAAGTCATGGCCGAGTGTTCGCTTGCCAAGCCGAAATCTTACTGTTGCTCGCTTGGTACCTCGAAATGTTTCGGCAGACGGTCCTTTCAGCACCACATCGCAAGGCGTAGTCTGCATTGGTTGGTTCACATGCCTGTAGTTTAGCAGGGAAACGGCGGCTCCTGTATCTACAACCATAGGCACGGGGCGATCCTATAAGATCACGACGCAGTGCAGGCTTTGGCTGCCTTGCGTATGGACTGGAAATAGAGTTGAAGCTACTTTTGGTGTGTCGCTTGTCGTAGCCACGGAAGCTGGTGCCTGATACTCGACGGTCTGACTGGAAGTTTCCGTCTCGCCAGCTGCCTTATTGTTGACCTCGTGGGCCTCTCGGAAAAGCGCAGCCAATACGCTTTCCTTCTCCTGGATGCTGTCTGACACAGGTGCTAGGGAAGTGCCTACTACAGGAACGGAAGCATCGACGATGACAGGTTTTACATCAACTGGCGGCGGCTGCGATACGGGCGAGGCGCTGATGAAAGATGTCAATTCCCGCCTCAGAGAACTGGCATCCGCACATTTCCCGCCGAGTTTCCTCGAGGCGGTTGGGCAGCCTCACGTTTACCTTTCCGGGGACGTCTCTTTCGTGCTGGTATCAACACTGGTGGCCTACTTTGCTCGACCTGGAATATGGGCTTACTTGTCTTATGGATGCATTGAGTGTACACCCGATTAGCTATTCCGAGGGCTTCCGCCAGGTCGCGGGGCCCTTGCGCGGCCAAGGTGCTTTGCAAAGCCGACTCACGAACTCCTTCTACGAACTGTCGCACGAGTGTCAAATTAAGCAGCGCTTCAGGTACGCTGCCGAACGCTCTTTGCGCCAAGTGCTCCAGATCCAGCGCAAAATCCTCCAGAGTCTCGCGCAGGTTCTGCCGCCGACCATAAAATTGTTGAATTATGACTCCTGACTGGGCGTGAACCATCTTCGCATGGCTGTGCAAAGTGTGTCATAGGGTGGGCCTGGCCAGCCGGGCAATGTGTTGTATAGCTTTAGTGCGCGTCCTTTGAGGTTCAACGCGACGCCGATCCGCCTCTCCTCATCAGTCCAGCCATAAAATTCGGCCAACGTGTCCACTATGCGCTCATAGTCCGGCCACGGCGAGTTGCCATCGTAGGCGGGCAGCATACTGGGGCTGAACGGAGGGCGCTGACCTCCAACAGTGTCAAAACATAACTCAAAGGGTCTGTCTGATCTGGCAGCGCTGTGGGGGAATTGTGAGGCTGTGCGCGATGGGTGGCGGCCCTGTAGAAAGCGGTCACTCCCTAGTGGGGGCTGCGGTGCCGACAGATGTGCAGCGGATTGCCATTCAGGGCCAACGGCAGCAGACCAAGCAGCTTGCGGCGTCTTCGATTGGTAACAGTCATTACGCACAGTCTTCTCTCCTGCGGCCGGAGCGTTGTTTGACAGCGGTGGGCATCCGAGCGTCGACAAAAGTTGACTGGGCAACTGCATGGCGCGCTGCGGTTCCGGAGACACATTTTCAGCCAGAGTGTATCCGTTTATTACCATCCGTTGTCCCATCGTCTGTTCGGTGGTCGTAGCGTGGGCCGCAGCATTAAACGCGGCAGAAATAGCCGCGTGCGCCATGGAGCCAGCACTTTGGTTCTGGTGCGCGTCTCGATCCGGCGTGGACGTGGTGGGCGCTGGCAGCTGCCTTCCTTGCGTAACAGGTTGGTTCCCACGTGTCCGAGTTGAATAGGACGACGGCGGCTGTATTTCCAACCGCTGGAGCACCTCTCTGGTTGGCACGTCAGTGTTTAAAGCAGCAGCCAGATGCGGTGCGGCAGACTCCTGATCATTCCCTCCTGTGTTCGGCATAAGCGCAGCGAGGACTCCTATTAAAACACGTAGCATGTTTTGGGTAACTTCTCGCCATGTCTCGTGCATGGCCTTCACTGTTTGGCTCAAGCTATCGATGGCTTGCCAACACTTATCGTTTGCTTTATTTTTAGTTTTCGGCATTTTGCGTGGCTAGGATCCCTCGCGGTGATCGAACATAACCCCACATCTGACACCAATGTAGCGTAAATCGCCCTTTGGCCGAGCGGTGACCGGCGATTCGCTACGCAAAACAATAGCGGGCAGGTGTGTAAAGCAGCAGGGACCGGCAGCGTGGCGGCTGGCGAAGTGGCTGCAGCAACAAATCTGTATAGCGGAGGCGCTCGTGGCGCTCGTCGACGCTTGTCAGAGAAGGGCCCACTTTCAAAGAATTAACAGCAGCGCCAAAGAAATAATTGCGCCGTTCAACTCAGCTTTCCTTTACTTCACTTTATTAGCCTTCAATGGCGATCAAAACAGGCAGATGGCCCAAATACTTAAGGATTTAATTTACACATATGGAGATGCTTAAAAGATCCGCATCAGCGGAGAACACAACCGTGTCGGTCCAGCGCACACCAGGAAGAGAACAACTCCTTAAAGTTAGTTGCGGTTGAAGCCTTGAAGTTGGCTGCGGCAGCATGGATCTTGTAACAAACAGCTGTTGATATGTGGCGCATGGGGGCGTATCGATAAGTGCAAATCGATACTTGAGCGCCAAGCTCGCAGTTTGAACTATGCACTACCAATTTGCATTACAATATATAAAACAGTTTGTCCTGACTGACTGATTGGTGATCAACGTACAGACCAAACGGTAAAAGCTAGGAAGCTGAAATTTGGACTTAAGTATCCTTTCATAGTGTAGGTGCCCACTAAGAAGGGATTTTGGAAAATTCGAGCTCCAAAGGGGGGAAAACGATCTCCAAAGTTTGTTTGAAAATTCTGAATTTTCGCACCGATCAACTTTAAATGCAAATGATTGAAATAGTCAAAACAAAATATGAGGCACTAATGTGTGAATGTACACACATACATATGTACACATCTATGTACGTGTACACATCTATGTACGTGTACACATCTATGTATGTTCATTGGTCTTGCACTGACAGATCAAGAAATGTTAATTAATTAAAAATTATTTAACATTTTGAAAAGTAATTTTTTCGTTGTTTAGTACATTTGGCATTACGGATTTCATTAGTAACTTTATGCAGCAACAACAAATTACAAAGAACGCAAATATCAAATAGAAGGGGAGTGTGGCAATTTCCACTTCACCAATAAGTGGGCGCCCAAATAATTCCACAATACCCAAGGGCATCGTGGTAGCTAAAACACAAAAAAAAAAAAAAAAAAAAAAAAATAGTTGGGGACATCATATACACACACTCACACACAGAACAAGCAACAGTTCGTGTCTATGAGTGCGGTTCTCTACGTACGGTTGAAAAAGTAAAGAGAAACATGCATTCGTATGTACATACATATGTATGTACATTCGTATGTATGTATGTATGTATGTATGTATGTATGTATACATTGGACAATCGATCACTGTTCTTTGATTGTAATATATAATGTTCTATGGTTTTAATTCAAATTTTTAACGCAAAACAACAACAACTGCAAGTCATTGGCTCGCGCTTCTTCTTTCGTTTTGATCATTTAATTTCAAAGGCAAAATGCCAAAAGTTTACAGTTACCGTCGCTAGGCAACGACTGCGTAAGCGATAGTAAAGCAGAAACCGAAAGCGGACCTACACATATTCTGCTTCGCGTTGTTATAAGATGTTATTATTTAAATTTTCTGTTAATTGCGGATTCAACTATCGATAGAGCATCCGACACATGCCCATCTCTAGCATCTCAGCTGTATTCATGCGATTTACAAAAGCAGAAACACACTTTTTACATCCACAACAATCATATTTGGAATTGAAGACATAAATTAGTGTTGAATTAAAAAATGTAATACATACTTATATGTATATGTGTGTATATAGGCGGATAACGCCTGCATGAAAAATTTAAATGCATCTACATATCAGCGTTGCCGAACGCTCCAATTTTGGCGGGACGTCCCGATTTATAAATCAAAATTAAATGTCCCGCGTCGGACTTTTCGGAGATAACTCGACCGTGCTTACAACGTGCTGAGGAAGCGCACAGTTAAGTCAGGACTGGCAGTCCGCCCGGTGCGTAACGAGGATATGTATGTACATATGTATGTATGTACCTATAACCATACATAGTACTTATTGTACTATATTTGCTATTTGGAAAATGAACTCTTTGAAAAACTTTAGAGAGCGTCAAAAGAAGACTATCATATAGTAAATAAACTTACAATTATAAGCACATTTTACTTAGCCCAGCAAGGACGGGCAAGACCTGTTGGTATATACATATCTACACACGCATGTATATATACACACATACATACAGAAATATATAATAGCAAATTTTAGTCGCGCCACATTCTCTGTTCGGTCGTTGCGCTTTACCAATTTTCCATTGCTTTTTCCTTTGGTACATGTGTCCACTGTCCGTCGTTACAGCTGTACATAGGTACATTGGTTCTATAGTAGCTGCTCTGCCAACGTTTGATAACTCAAATATTAATTCGAGTTATTGAACTTGTGTTTGCTTTGCGTCGATCAGCTGCTCTAATAGAACAGTGCCGGCCAAATATATTAGGCACACTTTGAGTTTGTTCATATTATAGGCAGCTAACTCAAAACGTGCCGGTCTAATATATTAGCCATTGTACCTGTCCATTAGTATATTAGCGTTAGATTTGACAATCGCCAGCTGTTTACCAATACACCGCTTTAAATAAAAAAGAATTAAAATGCCTAGTAAAAGATGCAAGCAAGTGCATAGCAGAGAATTAGAGGAGTGTAATTCTAGTAAAGTCGACTGCTGGCTATAGTCGCATGATAATGTGGTTCGCGACATTGAACGCATTAAACTCTCCGTTGAGAGTACCCCATTCATGGAACCATTCGAGGTTGAGTGCAGGCTAAAAAGTGCAGGAAGGGCTTGACAACATAAATCCTTCTCTAGCTTCTAGAGCAGACTTAGAAAGTCTGCGCGTCACAGCAAAGGCATTGCTCATGCGCAGAGGTGGACGAGCAAAAATCCATACGGATAGTTTAGCCAATTCCACAATGAATGGACCATCTCATTGCCGACAACTTCAATCAATGAAGTTGCCAAGATTTGGCGGAAACTTTTCCGACTATAAGAATTTTATTGGACTATTCGAGAACTTGGACCTGCTTTCATGCCCAGAAAAAGAAGCGCTCGGTACCGTGAACGCCTACCAGGTAACCGAGGATAATTATCCTAAAGCGCTTGCAGCGTTTAAGCGCGTGTACGATAATAGTTGCCTTATAGTATTCGACAGCATTGCCAAACTTTTTGATTTGCTCAAATTGCAAAACCTGTCAGCTGTGTTGCGTTCATTGATTTATAATGTTCGCGCCAGCTACGAGTCGTTGTTGTCGTTAGGTAACGACAAACAAATTTCGAACTTAATGCTCATAAGGAAAGCCTTGACTACAGGTGTAGAGTTTGCTCGAAACCACACGACAAAATCCTGCACAAATGTGCCACAAACTTGCCATATCCTGCACCTGTTAATCAGTCAGAAGTTGCCCAGCCGGCAACGCCAGTGCAAACTGCGGTTGTTAATCAAGCAACTACTGCGACTGACCAGGTCATATTAGCTACGGCAGTTATTTGAGTTATGGATCATGTTCCAGACGTGCTCCGGAGGGGTCTTCGATCCACATTATATGTGTTTTGTTGAGCCGATTTGGCACTGTTGTACTTTTCCCAATTAATTTAAGGTTCGCCAAGGTTGTTTGTGTGTATATTTGTATTTTCTGTGGCGTGCGTGCCGAATGACTGATACACTGCAAGTCCCCAATGCGAGTGACTTGTTACAAAAAAGGCATAGCTAATAATGCGTTATGCAGCGATGAGTGCGTTTGTTCTCTTTCGCAGAAGAGTTTGAGTGAAAACATAAGCCAAAACAAACATAAATAAAGTTGCCAGATAGACTATTTAACTAAAGTGAGTGATGTTACTTTACATATCAAATTGCACTTATATTATTGTGTTGTCCTGCAACAGATCAATCATAATCTTTCCAACTTTCCAGGGCCTTACTCGATTCTGGTTCCCATGTCCATTTTATGACAGAAGAGTTAGCCAAATCGTTGAATTTAAAATGGGAATGAAAATATAAAAGCATGCTTGGTATAGGTAAACGAAAAATTGCTGTAGGACATGTTGTGCAAGCGTCAATAGCTTCACGCATTGGCACATTTACATTCGATTATGAGTTCGGAATATTGAGCGCTATTTCGTCGTACCAGCCTGAAAAGGTAAACTTTGATGTGAGATCCTCAATTTCATTTTTGAGAGAGAAGGGCACGTAAAAGGAACAAGTGAGTCTCCAACTTTAGAAGCAAAAGCCCTCAGCTGGATAGTGGCTGGCCAATGCTGGTCCAGAACAGATGCCTTCTGAGAAATCATTCGTTAATTCAATCACTCGTTTGCCCTCGGGTCGGCTAAGTGTCGCATTGCCATTTAAATCTAGCCCTCAGTGTCTTGGTAACTCATTAGAGAATGCTAAAAGGCGGTTTTTGGCTTAGCAACCGGAAATAAATGTAATGCACAACAAGTTTTTGTTGAAATATATTTCGTTGGGTCATATGACCGCTACCGACAACATAATTCCAAGAGAACCACACTATTTCATTCCATACCAGTGTGTGCTACGACCACAAAGCACCTCAACGAAGTTGCGAGTAGTTTTCGACGCGTCGAGCAAGGCGTCGTCACAGAAGTCATTAAATGACATTCTTATGGTTGGTCCAACCATGCAACCATGTTTGTACTCCACTTTGTTGAGGTTTCGACTTCGGCCATTTGCACTGTCGGCTGACATTACCAAAATGTACCGGCAGGTTGAAGTTGAAGTATCACAGCGCAATTTTCAGTCAATCACTTGGTGAAAAAGCCCCACAGAGCCACTTCCAATATACCGATTAAATACGGTCACCTATGGTACCGCATCGGCACCGTTTTTGGCAAAACTCAAAAATATTTGAGTGAGCTGCACGTCCAGTCACATACACTGGCTTCTAAGTCATTAGCTTCTGACTTTTATGGGGATGATTTGCTATCTGGCGCAGATACTGTGGAAGAATTGCAGCTGTTATATTGCGAACTTAATGCAGTTTTAAAACCATTTTGGTTTATTTTTGCAAAATGGTCATCAAATTGTAAGGATTTTGAAGTCCAACATTCTGACGAACTCGTCATTGAACATCAAGAGGACACAAAGGCTTTAGGCATTGTATGGAATCCTCATGATGACGCGTTTAAATATTCAACATCAAAGATATCCCTCAGCGTGGTGTCTACAAAAATCCTGTCATTTATTTAGCGTCTATATGACCCACTTGGTCTCCTGTACCCAGTTATACTAGGGCAAAAATTTTAATGCAAGAACTGTGGCTTCTTAAATTTGCATGAGACGACCAAATACCTAGTCACCTCCACGTCCTTAACCTACTCACTGCCTTGTTTGCCAAATGAGTCCCATTCGCGTCCCTTTATGGAATGTCAATAGTATTTCAGGCGGAGCGGAGGAGCTATAACTCTTCGCTCACAACAACATCACCGTTGTTCTGCTAAGCGAAACAAGCTGGGCCAGAAATGAAATGCCCAAAATGCCCAGCCTTCCAGGCCAAGCGGCGGTCTTAGTAAGGAATAATATCAAGCACTACCCGCTAACCCCTACTGCTACCCACCAGTTCCAACTGACCACGCTACGAATTGATATGCATGAACACTTCGAGCTTGCAATGGTATATCTTCAGCCCCGCCATCGGACCCAGCTGCGTGACATAGAACATATTCTTAACGCCGTTGGACCCAAAGCGATTATGGGCGGAGACTGGAATGCAACGCATTTGCTCTCATCGCCAGGTGCCTAGCTAATCGCAACATCAAAGTCCTGGGCACTGGTTCACTCACCAGATTTCCTTACAAGCAGAGGCTGCCCATCCTGTATTGGCTTTGCCCTAACTGGCTTAGCTTCTAACTGGGACCTACACAGCGACCACTTAGTTTTGGTCATAGAGGTGGACGCCCAGCCCATGCCTATCAACAGAGAAGGACGTCTGCTCGCAATAATTCACGTCCACGAGTTTCAAAGACAGCGGGTGATAGTGACGAGGCAGTAATCAATGTAATCAAGTTACCAATGGTGCTTGAGCGATGTTCGTTTCTCGGCTTTCTGAGAGTGAGAAGCTTCATCAAACCACCAATTTGGCTTTAGGAAAGGGCATGGCTCCATTGAGAAGGATCTCAGGGTGATGAACCATATCTTAAAAGCGTATAATAGGAAACACTCTTGTAATGGGGTCTTTATCGACATGCAACAGGCTTTTAATCGTGTCTTACACACAGTACTGTTGGCGAAATCAAAAGAGTATATAAAATTTTGTGTCCCTAGGTCTTATAGTCTCCGAGATATACGTGATTCTAATATATGGGGGAAGTGGGTAGGAAAATTAATAAAATAAAACAATCTTGCACATCGTACACATAAAATGCATCTTTTTGCAAAATTTGGTGTCTCTAACTTTTATAGTCTCTGAGATCCAGGATACGGACAGACAGACATTCTGTACATTTCATGTACAGAGTATAAAAGAAATGAATTTCAATCTTCACGTCTCCACTGTCTTTAACAAAGCTAATGGTGTTCTTGGTTTTATTAAACGATAGTCCAAAGAATAGTATGGCCAGATCTAGAATACTGTTCATAAGTTTGGTATCCTCAATATAAATTGTATCAGGACCACATTAAACCGGTCCAGAAACAATTTCTTCTTTTTGCTCTTCGTGGGCTAAACTGGGATCCTAATCTGCCGCTACTCCACTTATCCGGATTACGCCAAGGATTACGACATGCACAATCCTTTTCGAGTATTATGGTCTAATTATAAAACTTTTAACTTTTTAATCTCAAGTGAGCACTCGCTCCCCTCACTAAAATCTTCTACTTTCTGCTACCTCCGGCGGAACCACAGATCACCACTGCTCTGAGTAGGGACATAGCTTGCCGGACTGGGAAAAAACATTCCCTCAACGGCTCAGTGCTTCTCCACCTTTAGCCTTTAATCATATATTATCTTTTATTATTTAATTATGGTATTTAATTTTAATTTATAATTGTATTTTTATCTAAGGCTTGGCAAGCCCACATAGTATATATATTCTTGATCAGCGTGATCAACATACATTCACATCATTTGAGAGAGAATTGTTGCCAGTGAAAGACCTGTTTGCTTCCGCTCTGTGTTTATACTCTGTACATAAAATGTACAAGAGTATATTAGGTTTGCGGGAACCGAAAATGTAACAGGCAGAAGGAGGCGTGGCAGACCCCACAAAGTATATATATTCTTGATCAGAGTGACAAGACGAATCGATCTAGCCCTATCTGTCTGTCTGCCCATATGAACACCTGGATCTCAAAGACTATAAGAGCTAGAGACCAAATTTTTCACAAAGATGGCTTATGTGTGTACGCTGTGCAAGTTTGTTTTATTTTTTGATTTCCCCCCCCCCCACTTCCCCCCTATGGGGGTTTTCCCGATATTCCATACGTATAATCGCCTATATCTCGAAGGCCTAGGAACACCAAATTTGAGTCCAAGATGCCCCATGTGAATACGCAGAAAATGTGTATTTGGGAATTTCCCTCCCTCCTCCTCTCCACAGCAAATCTTAACTCCCGTAATTCTTGGAATTTCGAAATCAAACTTGCCAAATATCTCCAGTTAGTGATTATAGTCCAAAGGCTAAGTCTCATAATGATAGGCCGATTTAACAGGAAGTTATAGCCATATATGTACATGAGACCAAGCAGTGCCCGCAGCTGTTGTTGTTGTTACTGCTTTGCACACATACACGCATAATTATTCTACACATATGTACAGAGTATTTCAAAGTCGCGATACCCGACTTTAGCTTCTCTAATTGTTTCTTACTGCGACTGTGACATTAGTTGCGACTACCTGCAGTGCGCGTGCAGCCCAAAACGTTGTATGTTTTTTGTTCGTATTTTAAGTGGACTGTATATTTTTAGACTGTTTATGACTGCAACATGTGCGCGCAGGCCTGGTCTGTTTTCCTTAAGATTGAGTCCCAATATCAGCTAATATTTTCAGCATGGTGACACTGCTATTCATAAAACTATGTTCACTAGTGAACAACCTCATTACGCCCAAGCTCGCCAGTGGATCTTGATTTATCGCCAGCAATCTCGTTGTCTGATTCCCCTGGAAATTTGTTTGAAATTTCCCCTGTGCCTTCTCCTGCTCAGGTCGCCTTAGCCCCGTTGATAGAACCTCCTGCAGTTAGCAAGACAGTTGTGGCCTTCAAAGCTTCCGCAATATCCCCCGCAGTCTCATCACGAGCTGTAGATTGTGCGTCAGTTGCTGCTCTGCCTCAGCCCCCGGCTCTTACTGTTATAGCTCCCAGAAGACAAGTTTTTGTATCAAGATTATCTTCCGATACCACTTGTGAATCTATAGCAGCCTATATTGCCGCTGACAATTTGCCAGTAAATCGACGGCTAGTGTCTCTATTTCGAAGTTCAGTTTCGCTGAGCCCCGTGAAATAGCCTCGTTTAAAATAAGTGCTCCGCCTGGGGCTTTTACAATTCTATGTGATCCAAAATTTTGGCCTCCACATATGATTGTTCATGAGTTTAGGCAAAACAAGTAAGAAACTTAAAGACGGGTGTTCCGACTTTGAAATACTCTGTAGATATGTTTAGAATAATTATAAAAATTAAAAAGATTAAGAAAATTAAAAAAATTTTGATCGATTATACCTCTCTCGGTATTCGAACTCACGTAAAGGGTGTATAATTGCACATTTACAAAGCGATTGCGTCTATGTGGGTGTATGTATGTTTATGCGTGTCTATTCGTGTCTGTGTAAGCATGTTTGCAGTCAACCCAAGCACCAGCATCAACAACAGCAGCGGGCAGCGCTTGGGCAGCAAATATATTTATGGGTATAACTTCATGCTAAATCGGTCTATCATGATGAAACTTGGCATACGGACACATAAGCACTAACTGGGGGAAATTCAAAATTCCAAAAATTAAGGGAGTTACGATTTGAGGGGGAGATGGCGGAGGAAGTGAAATTCCAAAATACACATAAGGCATCTTGGACTCAAATTTGGTGTTCCTAGGTCTTATAGTCTTCGAGATATAGGCGATTACATGAATGGAAAATCGGAAAACCCCTCATAGGATATTAAGGATATTAAGAAATCAGCTGTGCTTGCATACGGACATGTTTTTCTATCGCTGCGCCAAAAATTGTTTAATTTGTTAAGTTGTGTACGTACACAGTGCAAATAATTGCGAGAAGTACAATAACGTTCTTCATAGAAACTTCTGGTGTGAAATAAATTAAAGGAATCTTTAATAAAATCACAAATTAAATAAAAGTACATCCAAGCGCGAAAAACCAATCTATACAAACACAAAGATCAACACCAACACCGAGACACTGAGCTATAACCTTAATTGTAGTAACGCTCAATAATCACTAAAAAAATCTCTCATCTGTGCTCAACAAACCACTCAATAAAACACAAACGAAAACTTACACTGAACAACATGGCACCTCAGCCCAACAAACGCGCACGAGAAAACACCGTCACTGACCTTAAGGAGGGCCGCCAGTCAGAGGGAATCTCGGCAAAGATAATGGCTACAATAAACCTGCGTTTTGAGGAGCAGGCCAGCCTCATCACTGCCAATATGGGAGATGCTGAGCAGCGCATCCTAAACGTGCTGCTGGAGCGTTTCGACCGCATGGCAGAAGAGATGAAGCAGCTACATGTTAGGGTGGATCAGCTACATGAGCGGGTGGATAATATGGAGCGCGAGGTCGGAGTGTTGTCCACGCTGAGGGAGCGGGTTGGAGTGCTGGAGGCGAAGCTCGCTGCGCAGCTCAACGCCAATGCTGCCTGCGACTTGCGCATACACGGCGTCCCTCACATGGAGGGGGAAAATGTGCGTACTTTGTACAACACGCTCTGCTTCGCCATCGACACTACACCACCGCCTAGGATACGGGAAATTTTTCGTGTTCGGAATAAGCAGGTAGCAAATGTTGATTCCGATATCATTATAAAATTTGAAAATTTTAATGAAAAAGCCACGTTGCTGAAAGCAGCGGCAGCCTACCGTCGACAAAACAAGAAAGCACTAAGCTTAGAAATGCTGGGCTTTGACTCTCCAGCCCCCATTTACATTAATGAGCAGCTGACTAGAGATAACTACTTAATCTTCAAAGAGGCGATAAAGCTTAAAAAACAGAAACGTCTTGTGGCTGTGTTCTCACGTAGAGGCATAGTGCACGTGAAGCTTAGGGAGAACGAGAGTGCGCAGCCCATACAAAGCAGGGACTAGCTTTTACAGCTCTCTCACCATAATGAGAGTGGATTTCGCTCTCCCACTGCCTTTAACTCTGTGGTGTAAACATATGTTAGCTTTTAATATTAATATAAGTTTTAGGTTTAGTTTTTGGATAAATTGTTTTTGTAATATTTGTTTTCTTGTAAATGTTAATGTATTAATAGTGTGCAGATCATCTGTTAGTGCTCTTGATCGCTGTATAATGCGTGAGCGTATGATTGTTTTATGGACTCAATGCAAGATAACTTAAGATGTGCTTCCACAGCGAACAGTAATTCTATTATTCGGGTTCTATGTAAACAAAACAAACACATATGCCACCTTAACGCGCAGAGCTTAGTCAAAAAAATTGATGAGTTTAGGTATTTGTTTGTTAATTCTAATGTAGACGTAGTTTGTGTATCTGAAACTTGGTTTGTGTCTTGTCTTAATCATAATAATATATGTTGTGATGGGTTTAGAGTTTACCGTTCAGACCGTGTGGGGCATGCGGGGGGTGTAGCTATATATGTATAAAATAATATCAAAGCTAAAGTGATTTGCAAACAGTCAGTAGACAGCAATATTGAGTACTTGTTTTTGCAATTATCAAACAGTAGAAATATGGAAAGCTTATTAGTCGGATGTGTGTATAGACCAAACAAAAATACTGACTACACTGATTTCTTGAGCATTCTCTCCTCTGTGTCCCTGAAGCATAACAATATTGTCCTGGCTGGAGATTTCAATAGCAATATGCTACTTGAACGACATTTAAAGGACGATATGGTGTCTCTTGGCATGAAGCTAGTAAACTCTACAGTACCTACACATTTCTCTAACACCTCTGATACCCTTCTTGATTTATTTTTTGTAAATGACACTGAAAAAATTCTCCTATTTGACCAGTTGTCCATACCAGCTTTTTCCAAACATGACTTGATTTTTATAACTTACGATATATTCTTGGACCACACTGACCACTCATTTAGTTATAGGGACTTTAGGAACATTGACCATAGACTACTGTTTGACTTCTGTGATAACTTGAATTTTAATGATATTTACCTAAAACCCACTGTAGACGAGCAGCTCCAACTGTTGAGCTACTGTTCAATACCTTTGTGCCGCTGCGGCACAAAGTAATCAGGCCTGTAAATCATGAATGGTTTAATAGGGATATCGAAGTGCAATAAAATCAGGGACGACGCATATAAAAAGTGGAAAAGGTACAAGACAACGGCTCACTTATCGCAATATAATAAACTGAGACGTAGAGTTGGGCTGAAAATTATGAATGCGAAGCGTGCTCACTTCTCCTTGAAATTTTCATCGGTCACCTCGTCCAGACAAGTTTGGGCCGAAGTTAATAAGTTAGGGATCGGAAAAAGTAGACCTTCTTTTTGTATTGATGTCGACGTGAATGAACTAAACAACAAATTTGTACAACTAGCAGTACCTGAAGCCCTTGAAAATACGTACCTGAATTCTACCTCGTTATTAAACTGTGATACTTCTTTTAGTTTTATGTGTGTACGTCAATGTGATGTCTTAGATGCAGTTCTTAAAGTGAAGTCCAACGCCATTGGCCTTGATGAGTTACACCCCAAATTTTTAAAATTATTGCTTCCGAAAGTCTTAAATTATATAATTTACATATTTAACTCAGTGCTTACGACATCGTGCTTTCCGTACAAGTGGAAATCAGGAAAAATTATTCCTATCCCGAAAGGAAGCAATGACTTCAGGCCAATCACAATTCTACCATTTCTATCAAAAGCACTTGAACACTTAGCAATTACATGGTAGAAAACTCACTCTTGAGTGATAAACAATCGGGCTTCAGAAGTAATAGAAGTTGTATTACATCATTAATTAAAATTACTGACGATATTAGGAAAGAAATGGACGACAGTAAGGTAACTTTCCTAACCCTACTAGACTACTCAAAAGCTTTTGACTCTGTTAATCATAACATACTGTGTACGAAATTAAAAAGACTTTATAATTTCTCTGACTCAGCTACTAATCTTGTCCAGTCATATTTGTCCTGTCGTCACCAAGCAGTAGTTACTTCGCATAATTTTTCGTCTTTTTTATTCATAAAGCGTGGAGTCCCTCAGGGGTCTGTCTTAGGGCCACTATTGTTCTCGATTTATGTCAATGACCTTCCATGTTGTGTGTCTAATTCCGAGTTACACATGTATGCTGATGATGTCCAGATGTATGTTAGTTGTCCGTTATGTAGAATAGATGAATGTATACGTGTCTGCAATGATGATCTCTTCAAAATCAGCAAATGGGCAAATATTAACGGACTGGAGGTCAACCCTAAAAAGTCAAAATGTTTAGTAATATATAAAAAAAAAATCAACACACTCAATCTTGAGCAAGTACGCCTCAACAATGAACCCATTGCGTATGTAGAGCAGGCAATAAACCTGGGAATAAATATAAACCAAACATTAACTTGGTGTGACCATGTCAATAAGGCAGTAGGTAGATTATATAGCGCACTTAGGCGTCTGTCTTTGACGCAGAATTTTCTTCCTGTAAAACTAAAGCTCCTTATTGCCAAAACATGTCTGACACCCTTGCTATTTTATGGGATTGAACTTTTTGGATACTGCGATGCAGTAAGTCAAAACAAATTAAAAGTAGCCTTTAATAGCATAGCACGGTATATTTTCAACATTCAAAGAAGAGATTCAATAACGACATACACGAATAAAATATTCAATCTGACCCTTGACTCCTGGATTAAGCTTAGAACCCTAATCTTCTTGCACAAAATTATTGCATGTAAGGAACCAAATTATCTGCACGACAAAATTGCTTTCACGACATCAAAAAGAACGAACAACATAGTTTGCACTAAATTTAAATTAGCAATCTCGGAAAAACATTTCTTTATTTCTGCTGTTCGTCTGTGGAATGATCTTCCGCATAACCTAAAAACAATTAACAGCGAGACGCACTTTAGAGTTAAGATTCTAGCACACTTACAAAACATTAACTAAATTAACGTTACCAAAAATTATAATTTTAACGACACACTTAGTTCAGTAGGCAATTTAGATTAAGTATAAAACTATTAAACTATTCAATTAAAAATATATAATTATAAAGAATAATGAAAATTTTTAATGTGAAAACTACAACTATGATTAAATTGTAATGACTAGCGTAATAATTTAAAAGTAACCGATACTTGTAACGCTAGGATAAGGTTAATAAATAAATAAATAAAAATAAATAAATAAATAAATAGGGGCGAAGTTTGGTGTCTGTACCTCTTATAGTCTCTGAGATCCAGGTGTTCATACTGACAGACTGATAGACGGACAGACAGACAGGGCTAGATCGACTCGTCTCGTCATGCTGATTAAGAATATATATACTGAAAAATCGCTAGGTTTTTAGCGATAAACAAACGAAACTACTTTCTATTAAATAAATGAAAGGCGGAATTCTTTGATTATGAATATGGCTTTAATAGCTTGGAATTGTATGGAACGATGTTTTAAGTGCGAGTATTAACAAACGAGTGATTTGCCTGCTGCCGCTACAAGTCAGCGGACCAGCTTACGAAAGAATGTACAAGGAAAAGAGAGCGCACTAGAGAGACTTAAAAACTATACAAGGTGCTCCAACATTCCGGCCCCGTTGAAAGACTTCGTGGATGAGCACCACTGCTTCGTCGTCCAGATTGGTCACATCTTTGACCCACTGCGTCCGTTGCTGCAGGCTGAGCAGGTAGTCCTTGGACCACCTGCGCCAAAACTGCATCTTGAGCTCCGACAACTGCTACCTCCGCTTCAAAAATCCGGACCCGGCTCTGCTCAAAGACCCTTCTTGCACGCCTTCGTGCGGCAGAGTAAGAAGCGGCTGTCCGATGAGCAGGTGGCCCGGAGTGAGCACCTCTCCGTCGTTGGGATCGCTGCCGCCTGCCACCATAGGCCTGGAGTTGAGAATCGCACCCACGTCCACCAGGTGCGTTTCCAGGTCGTCTCTGGTCAGGCCGCCTTCACTACCGCTTCCCACAGTCCTCCGAAGTGAGGAGCTCTGGGAGGAATAAGCCACCAATCGATCCCTCGCTCTGCCACTAAGTCCATCAAGGCGGCTTTGCTCCTCTCGAACGCCGACGTCAGCTCCTTCAGCACGCCGCTCGCTCCCACTAAGTTGGTCGCGTTGTCGCTGTAGACTGTCTCCGGCAGGCTGCGTCTCCCGATGAACCTTTTGAAGACGTTAAGAAAGGCATCAGTTGATAGATCTGTTACCAGCTCGAGGTGAACGGCTTTCGAGGCAAAACAAACAAACAAATACGGCGACGTAATTTTTAACGGGCGGTCTTCCTCGAATGCGGTAGCTTACATGAAAAGGACTGCAAAAATCAACCCCACAATCCCTGAACGGTCGACCTTCTCGAAAGCGATCACCTGGCATTATTTGCCCCAACAACTTGGGCTTATATCCGAAGCAGTGTACTTAATTACGTACAACTGCTGAGCAAGCACTACGAGCATTCACCACCCAGATCTGTTGCCTAAGAAGCCCAATTAATACCTTTGCACCTGCATGATAGTGCTTGAGGTGCAAATGCCGAAAATACAATGCTACTATTGGTGCATCCTTAGGCAGTAATAGTGGAAATTTTGCGTCATAAGGCATTGGACCATGCAACAAACGTCCACCTACTCGAATGAAACGAAACTTAATCCCAGTGTCTTCGAACTCGTGTATAAAGGGATTAAGAGATTGCAAACTTGGGTGGAGGTGGCGCCGACTTTTGTAAAGACTTGATCTCACGGCTGTATATATCAGCTTGTAGCACTTCAATCAGCTTAAAAAACGACAATCTTCGTTCTAAAGCTGACACAACTGAAGAATCACTGCGATTTTTCCTGTAGCAAAATCGCAAAACATATGCCAATATCCGAACTAATTTAAGAAAGGATGAACGTTTCAACATAAGGTCCATATGCAATTTGACTCTACATCTGATCGAATAGCAGTAAGTATAGTCGCATTCTTTTTGTCTTCAGATGCCTTAATGTCTGACGATAATTCAACATGGTGAATCATTTTCACCGAGCTGTAGAAAATTAGGGCCATTAAACAACAGTGACGATACAATTTCATCTACGTCAGTTCCACGAGAAACTAGGTCAGCAGGATTGCAGTGTATTGGCACACGACGCCAAACAGTATTCTCAGAAGCCTCTTGGATCTCAGCCACTCTATTTGCCATGTGGACAATGTGGATGAGACACTCTCCAACCAATACAACACTATCTAAGAATCTGACCAGAAGCTTACCCTTTCTATAGCAAACTTACTCAGCGTGGCGCGAACATGCTGCCAGAGTGTGGCTAGTAAGAGTGGCGCACACAACTCGAGTTGAGGAATCGTCTTCACGTTGAGTGGTGCCACTCTGGATTTGCCTGTAAGCAACGAAACCCCTACGTTATTATTGTTGCAAGTCCTAATGTATATGCAACAACCGTATGCCTGACTTGAGGCGTCTGCGAAACCATGAAGTTGCACAGTCTCATAAACGTTTAAACAAAGGTATCGCGGAATGTGAATTTTGTGCAAATCTCGCAAAGTCTCAGTGAACTTATTCCACGAAGTATGCATACTCATTGGAATAGTTTCATCACAATCTACTTTTAACCGCCACAGCTCTTGCAACAAAATTTTTGTCCTTGTGACGATGGGGCACAACAGCCCAAGTGGGTGAAACAAACGAGACGCTACCGACAATATGTTTCGTTTTGTTGGCTTTAGCGAAATAGAGCTATCCTCATCTAGATGGTACCGAAATACATCATCTTGAGGGGCCCAGCGCATTCCAAGCGTTTTGATTGAGATGCAGTCGTCAAACTTAACATAAAAACAATTTTTAATGACATTTGAAGCTACAGGGTGAGATCGAGCATAAATATTTGCCAATTCAAACAACGAGCGCACAGCTAAAAATGGCGCTGATGCAGTCCCGTATGTGACAGTGTTCAACTTAAAGAACTGCAGCTCATGAGAGGCGCTTTCTCGCTAGAGAATGAGCTGGTAGTTTTTGTCTTTTTCAGACACGTTTATTTGCCTGTACACCTTGGAGATGTCGGCAGTAATTGCGTATTTATTAAAGCTCCCTCTGAATAGTCGGCCCAACCATTAAAGTGTCATTTAATGATAGAGCCGTTGACGTTTTACTAGAAGCGTCAAACACCACACGCATTTTGGTTGTGGTGCTTTCAGGCCTCATGACACATTGATGAGGAATATAGTATGTAGTGCTGTCCTGGAGGAGGAGATTCAAGAGCTGACATATGCCCAAGATCACGATACTCTCTCGTGAAGTTATGGTACATGTCATGGAGAGTTTTGTCTTTTGCGAGTTTGCGCTCAAGTTGCAAAAATCCTCTTTCAGCAGTTTGAAAGGAAAGCCCTAGTACAGTGGGATCAGATTTGAACGGAAGTTCGACTTGAAACCGACCTGTAGACAGGCGCTGTACTGATTTTGTGAAATGAGCTTCATAGGCCTTTTGTTCAGCTGTATGGCGCACAGCCTTCGACTCACTTGGGCTCAAATCAAGTTCCCAAAAGCGTTGAACTAAGGTGTCGAGAGAACAATCACTTACTTGAGCGGCAACGTTAATACTGAGTTGTTGACGAGGTATTCGTCCTGTGTACCTACCAGCAACAACCCATCCCAGCAATGTCTTCTGCAACAATGGAAGACCAGAATTGAGCTCGATTTGCCCAACACACAACAAGCCGTAAAAGAATTCAGCGCCTAGAAGAATGTCAACGTTGGCTGGTTTGTAAAACTCTGGGTCAGCCAACTCGAGATTTCCGGGTATTTTCCAACTCGTTGTGGGCAAAAAGTTACAATGCTGACAAGTGGATATGAATTTAAGAACCCAAAAATCAGTGGCAAAGTGGTGTGCATTCAAACGAAATTGAATAGTAGCACACACCTTGTGCTTACTATCAGTTGTGGTTCCACCTGCCATTGCAATACTCACAGCAGTGTCTTCACACTTTAATCGCAAGCGCTGAGCAAGGTTCTTAGAGAGATTCAACTGTGAGCCGCCATCAAGTAACACACGAGCAGGATGGTATTGGCCGAATCTATCTTTAATATTTACCAATGCTGTGGCAAGAATTACTTGATCGGCACTGTTAAGGCAGTTCAGCAGATATGGTTTGAAATTATTAATTTTAAGTTTAATGAAGTCGAAATATTGCCATAGTTCTAAGTCTGCCTTATGCACCTATAACATGAGCATAAAATGTTAAGTTATCTGCGCACAGCTCTCTAGCGCTGTTATTATTCTCGCGCTCTCACGGGCTAACATAGCGCTCACACCAAATTTGAAGTTAGGCTTAAGCTAGATTTAATTACATTGTAATAAAACACTTGTTAAATTGAAGAGCTACCATGTAGTTTTTCCTTTCGTTCGACACATACGCGTTCAAATAAGTTCAGTTTTTCCATTTAGGAACAATCCAAGTGAAGTATAGCAAATCATAGCAGCCAGTCTGCCAACCAATCTCCACTGGATCGATTCGCTTTCGCCCACCGGCAATTTCCCCTGTTCCTGTTGAACAATTGTTGTGTTCTGGAGGAACAGGCACTCAAGACATGACCTAAATAAGCTTCTGGAGATGCGACTGCTTGTAGAACGGGTGAGTTTGGCACAGCTACAGAGTATCTGTGCAACAACGAATGGTGTGGTTTTGGACACACCCGACACTTGGAAGCTTTGCAGCTGGAAACTATATGACCCACATTCAAACAATTGAGCCACATTTTTTGAGTCTTAGCAAACGCTGCATAACGCGAATAGATCCGAAAGAAGGGCAAGTATAAATATTGAAGGAACCTTTGCGCAAGAAAACGAAGCTTTACTGTTTCTTGCAGGTTCGACTCGCGGTTTATTTTTAACCCGAGTTGTCTCTTCAGCCGATAAATATTGGTAACGTCTCAACTGCTTAACGCAGTCATCCCAAGAAGGCAACTTGTCATAATCGAGCTGTTCCTCAAAATGAGACATGGCTACATGATCAACTTTGGCCATAACCATGTGTATGATCATTGGGTTCGAAATGTCCTTTTCACTTCCCAAGGAAGTTAAAGGCGCATAAATGGCAGAAACAGTGTCAATGTTGGACCGCAAACTAGACTCATTAGGTTTGGTCATACTTGGGATGTCAAACAATTGCGAGATAGTGTCGAAAGATATCAAACATTTGTTGTCGTACACAGACTTGAGGCTAGCAATGGCTTTTGAGTAGTTGCAGTCCGTTAACTGGTACGGATTCACAACTCCTAGAGCCTCATCTGACAAGCATGACACCAAATGATTGAACTTTTCGACGTTGGTCAACGAAGGATCCTCATGCACTAGGCCTTCAAATAAGCATACAAAATTCTTAAATTCTGCATGCTTTCCACTGAATGTAGGCAGCCGCATTTTGGGTAACTGTCTGACTATCAACTTTTTGTTTCCTTGCCTTAAGATACAACGCCTTAGTTGAAATGCACAAATCCTCAAGTGGCCCTCTACTATCGTTATTTGGATTGAGACTATCCAAATCTGCCTTAAGCGCCATAGCTTCTTTCTTTATGTATCCTTCTATAATCTCGAAACGACACTCGAGTTCCGTTTGTTCAAACGAATTTGTGTTTAACTGAAATGCCGTTTTCATACGAGCAATATCAGCGCTAGCCTTATCAAATTTCTGTAGGCATTGTACTAGTTTAGTGCTAGACGTAGCTACTACTTGTTGCTTCCCAGGTTCCGACATGGTAGAGTATAACCAAAATAAAAACTCTAAGCAGATTGCAAATAAAAGAAAATGGAACCAGAACTTTCCTAACAGCCCTCGCAAATACCAACCCGCTAAAACAGCAAGAGAAAAACTGAAATGCTCACAGATTACAACAAAACTCTATGTTTATATGTATGCAGCTGCAACAAACCATACCAAAACAAGTAGAGAAGCTAAAGTCGGGTATCCCGACTTTGAAATACTCTGTACATATGTGTAGAATAATTATGCGTGTATGTGTGTTTTTGTGTGTGTCTGTGTATGTCTCGTGTGCCTGAGCAAAGCAGTAACAACAACAACAGCTGCGGGCACTACTTGGTCTTATGTACATATATGGCTATAACTTCTTGTTAAATCCGCCTATCATGATGAAACTTGGCATTTGGACTTATAATAACTAAATGAAGGTACCAAGTTTGAGTTCGAAATTCCAAGTATTACGGGAGGTACGATTTGCGGGGGAGAGGGGGGAGGGAGGTTAATTCCAAAATACACATATGCTGCGTATTCATATAAGACATCTGGGATTAAAATTTGGTGTCCCTAGGTCTTATAGTCTCCGAGATATAGGCGATAATACGAATGGAAAATCGTGAAAACCCCCATAGGGGGGAAGTGGGGTGGAAAATAAAAAAAAATAAAACAAACTTGCACAGCGTACACACATAAGGCATCTTTGTGCAAAATTTGGTGTCTTTATCTCTTATAGTCTCTGAGATCCAGGTGTTCATAAGGACGGACAGACAGACAGGGCTAGATCAACTCGTCATGCTGATCAAGAATATATATACTTTGTGGGGTCTGCCACGCCTCCTTCTGCCTGTTACATTTTCAGCTCCCGCAAACCTAATATACTCTTGTACATTTTATGTACAGAGTATAAAAACAAACCCTTAAAAAATAAATAAATAACTTAAAAATATTTGTTTTGATGTTAAGAATCAGCTTAATAGTCCTTTTTTAATTATTGTTGTTTGTTTTGCCTCGAGGTTTTGTTAATAATTATGTCTATGAGGGTATATAATGTGTTAATTTGTGCAAGGTATGGTGTATGTATGTATACTTGTATAATGTAATCATGCAGTGGTTAATGGCGAGTATGTATGTATGATTATGTATTTGTGCATGTAAAGTTGTTCAACAAAATAAGTTAAATGCCAAAAATTGAGCCGGCATAAGCATACACGTATATATAGACACATGTATGTATGTGAATAGTCTTTGTTGAGGAACGCTTTGCAGCACAGGCGTGCATTCGCCGTACATTCGCCTTTTCGCTTCAGGCGTGAGTATTAGCATGACCGCCGATCCGATCGAACGCACACAGCGCAAGATAAATACAGTCCACTATTAACACAAACTGATAATAAACATAAGTGACCAGGCATTGACATTTTCGTATTATTGATTCATAATCATAATTTAGTCCTTCGAGCCGGATCTGTAGTGTACTAGTGCTCATTTGATTATTGTTCACCATGGAACAGTTAAAGACATTGATGGCTGGCCGTGCCAGGCTAAAGGCAAGTATCACACGCATACTAAGCTCATCGGAGAAACTTCACGAAGGAAGTACTCTGGATGTTGTCATATGTCGATCACAGATGCTGCCTACGACACTGCTTGGGCACGCCTAATTGAACAATACAATCGCCCACGGCATATTGTAAACTCTTTGTTGGATGTATTTTTTGGTTTGCCTACAACTAGCAAAAGTGATGCTCGAACTGGACGCTACTGCTGGATCATACACTTGCTTCTTACGAAGATCGATTTTGAAACGCGTCGCAAATGGATAGAGGGAAGCCGTGAACCCGTGTAGACATTCTCTTGGGCAACGACTACGTTTGGAGCACCTTTACTGGTCAGAAAAGATTTGACAACCATGGCAATGTAATTGCCATTTCTACAACATTTGGATGGGTCATAACATCAGCTGTATTTATGCATTCATCAACAACTACTGCTACGCTTCATACTGCTGTGAATATCGACGCCTCGCTCCAGCGCTTTTGGGAGTTAGAGGATGTATATCACAAGATGAATCAGGATCCAGACATGGAAAAGGTTGAGGAACACTTTCTCAGCTGCCATTCAAACGGGAAAACCCAGAGTTTTCGGATACACTGAAAGGTGCAGTGTCACGCTTTTTAGATGTGGAGCGTCGTCTACAGCGCAATCCACCGCTACGTTCACAATACGTTAAATTTATGCAAGAATATTGTAACCTTAATCACATGCGGGAACTGCGGCCAGAGGAGATCGACACCGGGCAAACATTTTATATGCTACACCATCCTGTTATTGGTCCGAAACTGCGAGTGGTTTTTGACGGTTCATTCCAAGATTCCAACGGCTTGGTATTGAACGATGAACTACACACAGGACCTAACATACAACGAAACTTATTTGCTGTATGTACAAGTTTGTTTTTTCTGCAGATATTTTGAAGATGTTTCGTCAGATTCGGGTCAACCAGAAGCATCGCAACTATCAACGAATCGTATGGGCGGAAGACCTATCTACTCCAATCAAACACTATCAACTATGCACAGTCACATATGGCACATCGTGTGCACCTTATTTGGCAGAGTTTTGGAGCAACTGGCTCGCGACTACATAGACGAATATCCAACAGCAGCGAAGATTGTACTGGAAGATTTCTACGTCTACGATGTACTGACTGGATCCCACAATGAAGATGAGCTGGTTCATAAATGGAATGAACTCGTGCAGCTACTATCACAAGCCAACTTGGAGTTGGGAAAATGGGTATCCAATACCAAACGGATATCTACATCGATTCCCAAAGCAACTATAAGCATTGCCAATACATCACACAACGCAACAGTTAAGGTACTGGGAATGTATTGGAAACCAGAAGATGATACAATATCATACTATGTTCAACTCGCAACGGAAGCTGATAGCACCAAGTGCTATCAGATGTTTCACGGATCTTTGATCCATTGGGCCTATTAGCGCCAATTGTCATTCAATTTAAGATATTATTTCAACATTTATGGCTTCTCGACTTGGAATTCCCATTCCAAGCTCCCGCCAAAACTTGCAGACCGGTGGATCAAATGCCGTACCGATCTAAAACTGCTGCATCAACTGAACCTGCCACGGTTCGTTGACAATAAGGAAGATGACATCGAGCTACACGCCTTCTCAGATGCTTCAACGAAAGCTTATGCGGCTGTTGTATACAGTCGAGTTACGCATGGAGACGGCACTGCAACTGTTTCAATTGTGGCTGCGAAAACAAGGGTCGCACCACTGAAACAACAATCTTTGCCGCGCCTTGAGTTGTATGGAGCGCTACTGCTGATCCGCCTCATTCTATCAGTCAAGGCCGGACTACAACGCCACAAGGTCAACGTATATGCATGGAGCGATTCTACTATCGTAGTTTCATGGCTAGCTCATTCGCCGTCACGACTAAAAACGTTTGTTGCCAATAGAACTTCAGAGATACTTGACATCATACCACACACTGCCTGGCGACATGTCATCTCTAAAGAAAACCCAGCTGATTGTGCATCAAGGGGCAAGCTAGCGGCTGATCTAATTAACTTTGACCTTTGGTGGAATGGACCATTGTGGCTGCACGATACGAAAGAATACATGGTAAAGTTACGAAACGCACAAGTCTGTTCTTCTTTTTCAGATATACAAGCAAACGACGAATTGAAAACAACAGTTTTGGTCATCATGTCTACTACTACTCTCACAAAGTCACCACTCGATGAGCTTGCAGGACGGGTGTCCTCATGGCAGAAGCTGGTTCACATTGTTGCATACGTTATGCGCTTCATCCGTCGCTCCAAATCAAGACCTCTTTCCTTTAAGGAAGTTCAAGCAGCACGTTTTTATACTTACGGTACGCGCAAAAATGCTTTGACGATGATCGTCAACAAATACTGGAAAAACAACCACTTCGGAACCAGTCAAAGCTACGAAAACTATTACCAATAATTTGCAAGGATGGACTCCTACGAGTTGGCGGACGATTGGACAATTCACAACTGCCGATGGATTCCAAACATCCAATCTTGCTACCAAAATCACATCGCATCACACTACCAATTCTTCAACATGAGCATTGGGTAAATTTACATCCTGGTGTTTCTGCACTATTTGTCATCGCTCGGCAATAATACTGGATTCTTGGCGCACGCAATCTTATTCGTAAGATCACACACGAATGCAGCAATACATGGCCGATCTACCAGCTGTTCGAATCACGCAAGCACTTCCATTCGAAAACACAGGCTATGACTACGCTGGTCCCATTATTCTTAAAGAGCATCGCGGACGCAATCCACGTATGAGGAAGAGTTACATATGTCTATTTGTATGACTTGTTACATCCGCGCTTCATCTGGAACTCGTCACAGATTTAAGCACTGACACATTCATAGCAGCGCTACGCCGCTTCATATCGCTACGAGGAAAATGTGGACAAATCTATAGCGTCAACGGTAGGAACTTTGTTGGCGCAAAAACCACACTGGATGAGATGCATCAATTACTGGCATCAGAAGAACACAAAAATAAGGTCTCGCGCACATTGGCAGACGAAGGCATCAAATGCAATTTCATTCCGCCACAGCCGATCCGATCGAACGCACACAGCGCAAAATAAATACAGTCCACTATTAACACAAACTGATAATAAACATAAGTGACCATTTAAAGGCATTGACATTTTCGTATTATTCATTCATAATCGGTCTTTAAACACATTTTACTTGCACGAATTTGCAGCAATCAAACTTATTAGAGCTTTATGTTCAATTGTTGGCACAGAATACCTGTAAGCTCTCAAAAGAGTCCACCGAAACTTCCCTGGATTCCGACCGACGATCACCCATTAGGCAAGCCAGACAACAGTACCACAAGTAGGGCAGGGGGATGGTACACAAGACAGCAGCTCCACTGTCCAAGCGAGTACCGTAATAGGGGGGTGGTATGCAATACGACGCCAAATCCAAACAAGGCAGTAGCAAGATGGTATCCAAAATATACCAGACTCAAACAAACGAGTACGAACGAAAACGATTAATATTAAGAAAACCGATGTCCGCTCGGGCGCCAATGAAAAATCGCTAGGTTTTCAGCGATAAACAAACGAAACTACTTTCTATTAAATAAGTGACAGGCGGAATTCTTTGATTATGAATATGGCTTTAATAGCTTGGAATTGTATGGAACGATGTTTTAAGTGCGAGTATTAACAAACGAGTGATTTGCCTGCTGCCGCTACAAGTCAGCGAACCAGCATACGAAAGAATGTACAAGGAAAAGAGAGCGCACTAGAGAGACTTAAAAACTATACAAGGTGCTCCAACACAACATTTCATTTTGTAACATTTTCAGCTCTCGCAAACCTCATATACTCTTGTACATTTTATGTACACATGCCAAGTTGTAATCGAACTTTAAAGCCATTCAAAACAAAAACACTAATTGTTTTGCTTATAACCTGATTGATGGTGTTGATGGCGATTTTGAGCCGTGATAAAAAACGCTACAGTCGAGCAATCCCGACAGTGAAATACTCTGTACCCTGACAAACTTCAGGCACTGAGTTATACAAGGTGCGTTCCAAAGTAAACTGGATTTTTTGAATCTGGTGGCGCTATCTATATGTCGACTGGTGCGTTAGAATCTGCTATCTTTATCGATTGTCCAATAAGAATTTCATGACATTTCATCGATTGGAAGTGTCAGTATGTTTGTGTTATCGGTGCGAAAATGAGCTTCGAACAAAGAGATAACATTAAATTTTGTTTTAAAATTGGTAAAACTTTTACCGAAACGTTTCAATTGATGGAACAAGTTTATGGCGATGATTGCCTATCCCGTAGCAGAGTGCACGAGTCGTTTCAACGTTATCAAAGGGGTCGTGAGGACATAAATGACGATCAACATGTAGGCCAATCAAAATTCGGGATCACCGAAAATTCCATCGAAACTGTGCGCGAATTTATCAAAAATCATCCGAAATCATCATTGAAATTGATGGAAATGGAATTGAACATATCCAAAACATCGATTTATCGCATATTGACGGTTTTTCCGCACAAATTGACTGACCAAAAATTATTCAGAATCCAACATTCGAAGGACATCATTAAAGAGGTCAAAAAGAACAAAAATGTCCTTTACAATATTGTGACTGGTGACGAAACGTGATGTTTCCAATATGATCCCGAAACGAAACGCCAGAGTGCTGAATGAAAGGCACCGGACGAGCCGAAACCTAAAAAAAAGTGCATGGAGAAGTCTACAGTGAAGACAATGCTGATTTGTTTTTATGATTCCAAGGGTATTGTCCACAATTGAATTTGTTCCACCCGGCCAAAACGTTAATGCGGAATTCTACCTTGGAGTTTTGAAGCGTTTAGTATGCCATATTCGACGTGTTCAGCCCGAATACCGCGAAGATGAAAGTTGGCGTTTGTTGCACGATAATGCGCCGTCTCATAGATCGACGCTTGTGACCGATTATTTGACCAAAAATTACATTTTAACCATTAACCACTCGCCGTATTCACCTGATATGGTACCGTGCGACTTCTACCTTTTCGGAAAAATGCATTTGCCCATGAAAGGAAAGCGTTATGCAGATGTAGAGGCCACACAAAAGGCTTGCACCGGCATACTGGCGGCGATACCGACCAACGAGCTAAAACACTCGTTTGACATACTTTTGGATCGTGCAAAAAGCTGTATTGAAGCAGAAGGAGACTATTTTGGATAAATTAAATTGATTTTGCCGAAAAAAACATTTGTTGTTTTTTATTTTGAAAAAGTCCTGTTTACTTTGGAAAACACCTTGTATTATTTTTACCATGTTCATTCTAATCTAATAACATGTAAATTGGATTATATTCAGCCGTAATATGGAAAATCGCACCGACCACGATTCATTGGATTTTCAATTAACTTTCTTCACCCATGTACCCAAAGGGTAAAACGGAATACTTAATTAGAACGAATTTATTCATATGTATGTATGTATATCGATCTCCAACAACAAGGACTAACCCAAGTTGGTATCAAAGTTCTCCTAAACATGGAATAAGATTAGTTCTTCATATGCATCCCACCCTAAAATAGTTTTCATTCCTTACTCCCGTAATCCTTGCAAAAATTTGACAAATTTTGCATTCCGTTAGTGCCTTTGTCTTTAGCTACAGTTGCTTCTGATTTGGAGACGAGTCGATCTAGCCCTAGATCTCAAAAACTATAAGACATAGAGACACGAAATTTTGCACAATAATGCCTTATATGTGTTCGCCATACGAGTGTTTTATATTTTTTTTATTTTCCCCGCAATGGTGGATTTTCGGAAACGCAGTTCATATAATCATCTATATCTCGAAGACTATAAGCCTAGGGACACAAAATGTTATTCCACGAAGCCTTATATGAATTCGCAGAAAATGCGTATTTTTGAATTTAGCACCCTCCGTCATTCTTGAATTTTTGGATCAAATTTAGCAAAGATCTCCATTTAGTGATTATGAGTCTGTTTGCCATCATAATAGACCGATTTTAAAGGAACGTTTACCCATAAATGTAATCTTCGCAAAAGCGCTCCCCGCAGCTGTTGCTGCTTTAGTTCAACATATACTGCATACATACACTTATTGATGCAATTCATATGTATTTGTGTAGTTATACACCCTTTAATTTTTTTGTAATATTTTTAATTTCTTTAATTGTTCTATACATATGTAAAGAGAATTTCAAAATCGGGACACCCGACTGCGGCTTCTCCACTTGTTTTTATAAAATCAATCAAGAACTCGCCCTTTTCTTTCGGGTTGAGATCTTTTATGTTTCGACTGAGCCGGACAGGAATGAATTGGGACAATGTCACGAATGTATAAAAATTTTTATTAAAATAAATACGGCAATTTCCCTAGTATCACCTACTCATTTCCAATTTTATGTGTAATTTTGAATTAGAATTTCTAAATTATGCAAATAAAAACCATCTGCAAATTTAGTTTGGAATAATTCTATTTTTAAATGTATGATGTAATAACAATAAGTAGAGTAAAAAGAATCACGTGTTATTATTATTTTGAATAATAAAATCATAATATACGAGTAATTTCAACTTAATTATAAATATATGTGTACATTAATATAATTATAATATAATTAATTACATGTTATATATATATATATATATATATATATATATATATATATATATATATATATATGTTTAATGTACACAAATACAATTACAATTTATGAACACTACACGTGCAATCCTTACAGACCTGCCTATTTGCCTATTTTTTTCGCTTAAGCCTAATTACCGACTGCAAGTTAATGCATTTCTTCATTTAACCATTCAAATTAGACTTCATTCACAGTATTTGTTTTAGATATGCGGCATTATATATATGTATAAATATCTCAAATCATTATTGCAAAGACATACATAATGGAGTTATAATTTTTTTTTCTTTTTTTTTTATTATGTTTTGTACTATGTAAGTCTTTATTAATATTTAAAAATTAACTGCAAAAATTGCAGAATAAACCAGCATTATGAATTTTTTGTGAGCAAATAAAATAATACCGGTATTTTTCTGTGTTAACATTTGATTTTACATTGTCACATGACATATTTATTCTACAGCAAAACCACATGTTTCCTCTACAGCTTGTGTCAGCTTGTCACAGAGTTGCTGATAACTTTCATAGGGCGGCAAATCAATACGATTAAAGCACGTGTGCGCCTTGGGCAAATTCTGTGTAGGCACATCCGCCGTAAGGTGTATGGTAAACAGTCGCGGACCCACTGCACCTGTTGAGCCTTGCAGCGCACGAAAGCCTTGTAGTGGAACACGTGACGAACCGGTGACGAATTGCAACAGTCGTGCACGCATTTCAGAGGTGTAAGACTCGACCACCTGCAAAAAAAAGCATGTTTTAGGCATTCAATCAAATAGTTTACAGTCGAGCTTTTTTTTAGAAATTGCAACAAAGTGTAAATAAAATAAAATATCGATAGGTTAAAATTCGGAAACACTGTTCTGCGCTTTAATTTTATTTATGTACCCTATACAAGCAGGGTAAAAAATTTTGATTTGTACAAGTGTGGAAAAACTGGAACACCAAAATGCCACGCGTCAACAGCCTTAACGACCTAAACGGTAAAAGCTAGGAAGAAAAAAATATATTGCACATAATAGAATTAATTTTTATAAAATATTGTTCACCATGCTAATTTTGAAATCGTAGCGTGTCGGAATGAAAAAAGCCTGCTCATGCCTCTCTCTAACGAGCATAAAAGTAGTATAGCCAGTGAGTAAAGTTGAAGGCTGTTTGTTTCAGAGTATGGCCATTACCGTATTGAATTAATTCAGGAGCTCTAGCTATCTGCTACAAACGAAGGCTGTGGTCACAAAATACAAAAGACATACCTATCAGATCATGTTGGATCATTCAAATCAAAACAGCGCTTGTCTGACTGCTTTGTTATGAACAAATGGGGTTTGTTTACTTCGTTTATGATGATCGACGAATGAATGAAACTATCGAGACAAACTAGCATTAACGTATGATCGAAATAGACTAAAGATCGACTATTACTCGAGTCTGATCTTAAGTACTCAGGTCCGATCGTATGCATGAATGTTTTGTTTATAATTATGCGCAAATATAAACATATATGTATCAGAGAACTGCATACTTATACTCATACGCCCACAATACAAATATTGCGTGCGCAAGAAACGATGAGAGAAGAGTTGACAAAATCAATGTGATGATTAGTGAAGCAAAGACCAAGTACAACGCATGTGTATAACGGCGTTTTTCTTATTCTTTCTCATTATGAAGTAAATAATTTGCATTGTTTATGTTTTAGCAATATGTGCAAACAAATGAAAATATTAGTACATATTTACATACAAACATATACATATGTATATTAGTACATACATATTAGTATATATGTATGTACATACATATTAGTACACTAGCATTGCCCGTATTAACCCGGCTCAATATAATATTTCGAATTGTATTTATTGTATTCTATTAACATATATGTTTTTGCCTTATTAGTTATCAGTAGGAAGGCATTTAAGGTATTTAAATTTTCTGTTCTTGACAAAAAACTGTTCAGATAGTCCGTTACATTTTTGTTCTTGTAACTAATATTTCTTTAAGCTCGTTTTCCCCCCTTTGAGCTCGAATTTTCCAAAAGCCTTTCTTAGTGCGCACCTACACTATGTTGGATACTATGAAAGGATACTTGAGTCCAAATTTTAGCTACCTAGCTTTTACAATTTGCTGGAGTAAAACTTCCGATAGTTGAATCCACCGATACTATCGATATCGATACATCGAAGTTTGAATGCAATAAACAGAATATCTAAATACTAAATAATAACATCTTAAAATTTATTGAGATCAATTAGAACAAATCATATACATATGTATGTAAGTACATACATACATCTGCCCGCAATGCGAAGCAGAATATGCGTAGCTCTGTTATCGCTTCCTCAGTCGTTGCCTAACGACGGTAACTGTAAACTTTTGGTATTTTGCTTTTGAAATTAAAATGCGTATGTATATGATAAACAAGAAAGGAATACTAAAGTAGAGCGAGTTCAACTCTTAAATATCCTGTACCTCCCACGAAAAAGGAAAAATGAAAAAATAATTTTTTATTATTTTAAAAAAATATATTAATTAAATTAAGGGCATGGTCATGTACGTTTTCAACAGCATACATTTACATCAGTATCGTGACTCTGCGTGTTTATATGCGCGTGTATGTATTCAGCACAAAGCTGAACCAAAGCAGCAACAACAGAGCTACAAGAATGGGCAGCGATTTTGTTTATGGCTATAACTTACTTCAAAATTGACCTATCATGATAAAATTTGGCATACAGACACATAATCTAACTGGGTGTATATTCCAAATTTGAGTTCAAAATTCCAGGAATTACAGTAGTTATGAAAAACATGAATTGCGGTGTAGTGAGGGGTGTATCAGAAAAAATAACACAAACTCGTAATTTCTCGGACTCAGGAGAATCTGAATACTGAGTTTGGTTATTCTAGCTCTTGTTCTTTCTGAGATCCTTGCGTTTATACAGACGGACAGACAGACAAACAGACAGACATTCGCACGAAATTAGTATAGCTGTTACCTTTTGGGTACAGGCTATAAAAAATGTGAACCGAAGAAAAATAGCGTGGCAATGACTTGCAGTTGCCGTTGTTGTTTTTCGTTATAAAAATTTCATTTATGATTTAAAACCATAGAAAACTTTTTATTACAATTAAACAATAATGTTCGATGGTCCACTGTATATATACATACAAACATATACAGTGGCGAACACATGTGGATACATGTTTATCACTTTTCGTCTATTATGCCTATGAAATCTTTAAAAATGAATCAATCCTTGTAATCCTTTTTTTGTTTTATTGTTTGTGATATTGTTCTTTCGACGCTCTATAAAGTTTTTTTTAAAGAGTTCATTTTTCAAATAGCAACAAGTAAAAAAGCTAAAGTCGGGTGTCCCGACTTTGAAATACTCTGTACATATGTTTACAATAATTATAGAAAATAAAAAAAAATAAAATAAAATAAAAAAAAAATTGGATTGATTTTACCTCTCTCGGTATTCGAACTCACGTAAAGGGCTTATAATTGCACATTTACATAGCAATTGCGGTTGTGTGAGTGTATGTATGCCTATGCGCATCTATTCGTGTCTGTGGAAGCATTTTCGCAGTCAACCAAACAGCAACATCAACAACAGCCGCGGGCAGCGCTTGAGCAGCGCTGCAGCAGCAAATATATTTATGGCTATAACTTCTTGTTAAATCGGTCTATCATAGTGAAACTTGGCATACGGACACATAATTACTAACTGGGGGTATTTGCAAAATTTTAGTTCGAAATTCCAAGAATTACGGGAGTTAGAGAAAATCGCATTTGCGGTGGAGAGTGGGGAGGGAGGGAAATTCCAAAATATACATTTTCTGCGTATTCACACAAGGCATCTTGGACTAAAATTTGGTGTGCCTAGGTCTTATAGTCTCCGAGATATAGGCGATTATACAAATGGAAAATCGGGAAAACCCCCATAGGGGGGAAGTGGGGGGGAAAATCAAAAAAATTAAACAAACTCGCATAGAATACACACATAACGCATCTTTGTGCAAAATTTGGTGTCTCTATCTCTTATAGTCTCTGAGATCCAGGTGTTCATACGGACGGACAGACGGACAGACAGACAGACAGACAGGGCTAGATCGACTCGTCTTGTCACGCTGATCAATAATATACATACTTTGTGGGGTCTGCCACGCCTCCTTCTGTCTGTTACATTTTTCAGCTCCCGCAAACCTAATATACTCTTGTACATTTCATGTACAGAGTATAAAAATAGTACAATAATGGTTATACGTACATACATACATATGTACATATCTTCGTTACGCACCGGACGGACTGCCAGTCCTGACTAAACTGTGTGCTTCCTCAGCACGTTGTACGCACGATCGAGTTATCCCCGAAAAGTCCGACGCGGGACATTTAATTTTGATTTATAAATCGGGACGGCCCGCCAAAATTGGAGCGTTCGGCAACGCTGATATGTACATACATTTAAATTTTCATGTAGGCGTTATCCGCCTATATACATACATACATACATACATATATAAATGAATGTACATACATGCTATATATGTACGTACACAGGCATACAAACATACATATGTATGTGCATACATGTTTCTCTTTACTTTTTCAACCGTACGTAGAGAACCGCACACATAGACACGAACCTTTGCTTGGTCTGTGTGGGACTGTGTGTATATGATGTCCCCAACTATTTGATATATGCATTTTTTGTAATTTGTATATACATATAAAGTATATATATATATAAAGTTACTAATGAAAACCCTAATGCCAAACGTACTAAACAAAGAAAAAATTACTTTTAAAAATGTTAAATAATTTTTAATTAATTAACATTTCTTGCTCTGTCAGTGCAAGACGAATGAACATACATACATACATAGATGTATACATGTACATAGATGTGTACATATGTATGTGTGTACATTCACACATTAGTGTCGCACATTTTGCTTTGGCTATTTCAATCATTTGCACGCAACTACACGAACAGCTGCTTGTATGTGTGTGTATGTATACTTAGTTGTCCCCAACTGTTTTATATTTTGTATTGTTTGTTCTGCCTGCATTTGTAAAATGCATATTTTGAAAAACCTTGAACGCAAAGTTGTAGATTTAGTTACGTAGATTACAGTCCCCAAACTTTTAATTTGAAAAGGTGAATAAATATTAAAACCCCAATAATTCAAGCTCCACCACAAATCGAAAATCCGAGTATGCAGTTTTGTTTGTATTCTTTTACAGAATTTAAAAATCCAATTTAAAGTTGATTGGTGGAAAACTGAAGATTTTTCAAACAAACTTTGGAGCTAGTTTTCCCCCCTTTTAAGCTCGAATTTTCCAAAATCCCTTCTTAGTGCGCACCTTCACTATGATAGGATACTTGAGCCCAAATTTCAGCTTCCTAGCTTTTACCGTTTGGGCTGTGGGCTTTTGGCGCGGTTTCCTTTTGTGCCCCAACATTTTTTTTGCAGGAAAACTCTCATATTTCAGGCCCCAAAAATTTCAAAAAATCAAGTATGCAGTTTTTCTTGAAATTTGTTTGGGAGTATACAAACTAAGTTTGAGGTTAATCAGATGTAAATTGTAGAATATTCATACAAACTTTGGAGCTCGATTTCCCCCTTTGGGGCTCAAATTTTCCAAAACCCCTTCTTATCGCCAGCCTACACTATGAAAGGATATTTGAGTCCAAAATTTCACCTTCCTAGCTTTTACCGTTTGAGCTGTGCGTTGATCACCAATCAGTGAGTCAGTCAGTCAGTCGGTCAGTCAGTCAGTCAGGAAAAACTGTTTTATATATATAGATTACTAGCAGGTATTGCCCGTCTTAACCCGGCTCAATATAATGTTTCCAATTGTATTTATTTTGTGTGTGCATAACCTACCCATATGTTTTCACCTTATAAGTTACCAGTAGGAAGGCATTTAAGGTATTTAAATTAACATTTTCTGTTCTTGACAAAAAATTGTTCAGTAGTCCGTTACATTTTTGTTCTTGCCAAACTATTTCGTTCAACGAACATGACCACTATAACTAATATTTTTTAAAGCTCGTTTTCCCCCCGTTGGAGCTAGAATTTTCCAAAAGCCTTTCTTAGTGTGCTCCTACACTATGATGGATACTATGAAAAGATACTTGAGTCCAAATTTCATCTTTTACCGTTTGGGCTGTGCGTTGATCACCAATTAGTCAGGACAAACTGTTTTATATATAGAGATAACGCAACGTTTTAAGATAGACTATGTGCAAAAAAGGGGAATAATTATAAGGGTATATCCTAATTTTAAATTCACATTTGAGTCAATACGGTCACGCACAAACTCGGAATATGAAACACGGCACTCGTGTCAATGCCGTGCAGCGATGAGCCACGATCAAAAAGCACTGACAATTCTCATCTCAATTTGCTAGAGTAAAACTTTCGATAGTTGAAGCCACCGATACCATCAAAATATCGAAGTTTGAATGCAATAAGCAGAATATTTAAATAATAAAATCTAATTATTTATTGAGATCAATAAGAACAAATCATACATACATACATCTGCCCGCAATGCGAAGCAGAATATGCGTAGCTCCGTTATTCGGTTTCTGCTTTACTATCGCTTACGCAGTCGTTGCTTAGCGACGGTAACTGTAAACTTTTGACGTTTTGCCTTTGCAATTAACATTAAATGGTCACAACGAAAGAAGATGTGCGAGCCAACAACTTAAAGTTGTTGTTGTTGTTTTGTATGTACATGCTACATACATATACAGGCATACATGCATATGCATGTACATATGCATGTATGCATGGGCACACATAGACACGAACTGTTGCTTGTTGTATGTATGTGTGATTGTGTGTATGCGATGTCCCCAACTATTTGATATTTGATATATGGCAAGTAAAAAACATATTACTATATTTTAATCGTTGAATGCCAATTTGTTGATATAATGTTGATTACATTACCCAAATTTGAAATCGATCGGACAAAATTTATAACACAAACTATTCATTTGAAAAAGTGAAATAATATTAAAACCCCAATAATAAAATTAAATGCGATATATCGAAAATATCGATACTTGTGTTGATATATCGTAATACATGTCGAATACAAATACATCGAAAAACATCGTTTGAGAGTTATTGATTATAATACTGTATTCGATTGTTCACTGTACACATATGTACATACATACATACAAATGTATTTGTGTGTGTACGGTAACTGTAAACTTTTGGCATTTTTCGTATGCAGTTAACAGCCGTAAATTATCAAAACGAAAGAAGTTTTGCGAGCCAATAACTTGTTGTTGTTGTTTTAAAAATTTTGATTTGAAAACATAGAACACTATTTATTACAATTAAACAACAGTGTTCGATGGCCCACTGCATACATACAAACCTATATATGTATATAAGAATGTATGTACGTACATACATACTTATTGTAGTACATATGTACATACTATACATACAGACGTATGTATATATGTATGTACGTATGTAATACATATGGTGCTGGTGTAATTCATAATGCGAAATTCTTTCTAAGGGGAGCAATGTCCCCCCTGCCCAACCTGCGTACGCCCTTGTAGTCCGTTGTCCTAAAATCCCTTATGCCAAATGTACTAAACAAAGAAAAAATAACATAAAAATGTTTATGTTATAATGTTAATAATTTTTAATTAATTAACATTTCTTGCCCTGTCAGTGCAAGACGAATGTACTTTTATACATATGTATGTATGTATATATGTACATACATTTGTACAAATGAACATTCACACATTAGTGTCTCACATTTTGCTTTGGCTACTTCAACCGTTTGCACGCAACTACACGAACAGCTGCTTGTATATATGTATGTGTGTGTGTATGTATACTTAGTTGTCCCCAACTGTTTGATATTTTGTATTGTTTGTTCTGCCTGCATTTGTAAAATGCATATTTTAAAAATCGTTAAATGCAAAGTTGTAATTTTAGTTACGTAGATTATATTACCCAAATTTGAAATCGATCGGACAAAATTTATAACACAAACTTTTCATTTGAAAAAATGAATAAATATTAAAACCCCAATAGTTCAAGCTCCAACACAAATTTCGAAAAACCGAGTATGCAGTTTTGTTTGTATTCTTTTATAGATTATAAAAACCAAATTTAAAGTTGATCGATTCAGAAATGCAGAATTTTCAAACAAACTTTGGAGCTACTTTTCCCCCCTTTGGAGCTCGAATTTTCCAAAATCCCTTCTTAGTGCGCATCTACACCATGATAGGATACTTGAGCCCAGTTTTCAGTTTCCTAGCTTTTACCGTTTGGGCTGTGGGGTGTTGATTGTGTTTCAATTTTTCCACGGAAAACCCCCCCTTTTTCATGCCCCAGGAAAAATGGTGAAAAACCAAGTATACAGTTTTTCTTGTATTCTTTTTGAGAGTATACAAACTAAGTTTGAAGTTAATTGGATGAAAATTGTAGATTTTTCATACAAACGTTGGAGCCCGTTTTCCCCCCTTTGGCGTTCGAATTTTCCAAAACCGCTTCTTAGTGCTCACCTACACCACTGAAGACAACATGTGTCCAATTTTCAGCCTCCTAGCTCTAACCGTTTAGGCTGTGCGTTGATTGCACATAGCTTTTCGTTTACCGAATTTTCCACCGGAAAATCATTATTATTCAGGCCGCAGGAAAAATATTGAAAATCCAAGTATACAGTTTTTTTTGTATTCTTTGTGAGAGTATACAAACTAAGTTTGAAGTTAATCGGATGAAAATTGTAGATTTTTCATACAAACGTTGGAGCCCGTTTTCCCCCCTTTGGCGTTCGAATTTTCCGAAACCCCTTCTTAGTGCTCACTTTCACTATAAGAGGGATCTTGTGTCCAAATTTCAGCTTCCTAGCTCTTACCGTTTGGGCTGTGCGTTGATTGCCAATCAGTCAGTCAGTCAGTCAGTCAGTCAGTCAGTCAGGACAAACTGTTTTATATATATAGAGATTAATTTAATAAAAACAAAATAATAACTCTTTTTCGAAACATAATTTTAATAACAAAAAATTAACTTAACTGGAGATAGCCAATGTAACCACTTATACACGTTTTCGATTTTTATAGCCTGTACCCAAAGGGTAAAAGACTATACTAGTTTTGTGCGAATGTATGTAACACACAGAAGGAGGCGTGGCAAACCCCACAAAGTATATATATTCTTGATCAGGGTGACAAGCCAAGTCGATATAGCCATGTCCGTCTGTCCGTCTGTATGAGCGCAAGGATCTCAGGAAGTACAAGAGCTAGAATAACCAAACTTGGTATCGAGGTTTCCGTAAGTCTTAGGCAGGTCAAGTTTATTATACTCTGTACATAAAATGTACAAGAGTATATTAGGTTTGCGGGAGCTGAAAATGTAACAGGCAGAAGGAGGCGTGGCAGACCCCACAAAGTATATATATTCTTGATCAGCATGACGAGATGAGTCGATCTAGCCCTGTCTGTCTGTCCGTCTGTCCCTATGAACACCTGGATCTCAGAGACTATAAGAGGTATAGACACCAAACTTTGCACAAAGATGCGGTTTGTATGTACGCTGTGCAAGTTTGTTTTATTTTTTTGATTTCCCCCCCCCCCCCCACTTCCACCCTATGGGGGTTTTCCCGATTTTCCATTCGTATAATATACTATACCTCGGAGACTATAAGACCTACGGACACCAAATACGCAGAAAATGTGTATTTTGGAATTTCCCTCCCTTCCCCCTCTCCAATGCAAATCGCGATTTTCTCTAACTCCCGTAATTCTTAGAATTTCGAACTAAAATTTTGCAAATACCCCCAGTTAGTAATTATGTATCCGTATGCCAACTCATTATGATAGACCGATTTAACAAGAAGTTATAGCCATAAATATATTTGCTGCTGCAGCGCTGCTCAAGCGCTGCCCGCGGCTGCTGTTGGTGTTGCTGTTTGGTTGACTGCTAACATGTTTACTCAGACACGAATATACGAGCATATACATACATACACTCACATAGACGCAATTGCTTTGTATATGTGCAATTATACACCCTTTACGTGAGTTCGAATACCAAAAGAGGTAAAATCGATCAAATTTTTTTGTTTATTTTCTTAATTTTTTTTAATTTCTATATTTATTCTAAACATATGTACAGAGTATTTCAAAGTCGGGACACCCGACTTTAGCTTTTTTTACTTGTTTTTTTATTCTGGTACACCCCCCACTCCCCCGTAATTTCTGTTTTTTTTTTATAAATTCCGTAATTCTTAGAAATTTGAAATCAATTTTAGTAGTTACATCCAGTTAGTGCTGTGTCCGTGTGACAAGTTTCATCATGATAGATCAATTCTGAAGAAAGTTGTAGCCATAGCCAGGCAGCGCTGCCCGCAGCTGTTGTTGCTTCTTTGGTTCAACTTTGTGCTACATACATACACGCATATAAACATGAATAGGCACGTGATGTAAATGTATGCTGTTAAAACTGAACATAAACATGTCTTTCAATTTAATTTAATTAATTAATTCAATTGTTTTATAATTTAGTTATTATTTAGTTATTTAGTTTAGTACCCAGGTAAACTTCCGTCACTGAGTTATATGAGCCCATAGCAGTAGCAAAAAGAGGAAGAAGAAGAGCGAACTTGTTGCTGCAGTTTGGGGGGGTTGTACTGGCGAGAATTTGTTTTGCTAATAACTTTTCTTAGAATTGACCGAATTGGATTCAAACAACAGTATATAATTATATATAAATTATGTGTGCAAAGTTTGGTTTAGGTAGCATTTGAAATGTGGACGCTATTGACGAAATTCTGTAGCGGGGGAAGGGGGGGAAAATTAAAAAAAAATAAAATAAACTCGTCCTTTCTCGGACCTAGAAGAATCTGGATGCCAACTTTGGTTATTCTAGCTTTTATAGTTTCTGAGATCCTTTCGTTCATCCAGACGGACGGACATGTCTAGATCGATTTCTCTCGTTATGCTGATTCAGAATATATTTATGGGGTCGGAGATGCTTCCTTCTGCTTGTTACATACTTTGCACAAACCTAATATACCCTTTTTACCCTACGGGTACAGGGTATAAAAAGGATTACAAGGATTGATTCATACATACAAGGTGTGTACCAAAGTAAACAGGACTTTTAAAAATACAACAAATGGTTTTTTCGGCAAAATCAATATATTTTATTCAAAATAGTCTCCTTCTGCTTCAATACAGCTTTTTGCACGATCCAAAAGCATGTCGAACGAGTGTTTTAGCTCGTTGGCCGGTATCGCCGCGAATAAGCCTTTTGAATGGCCTCTACGTCTGCATAACGCTTTTCTTTCATGGGCAATTCCGAAAAGGTAGAAGTCGCACGGTGCCATATCAGGTGAATACGGCGAGTGGTTAATGGTTAAAATGTGATTTTTGGTCAAATAATCGGTCACAAGCGTCGATCGATTCTGAGCAATTTTTGGTCGTCAGTCAATTTGTGCGGAACAAACCGTGCACACACCTTTCGTAAGCGCAATGTTCGGTCCAAATGCGATAAATCGATGTTTTGGAGATGTTCAATTCCATTTCCATCAATTTCAATGATGATTTCGGCTGATTTTTGATGAATTCACGCACAGTTTCGATGGAATTTTCGGTGACCACGAATTTTGATTCGCACCGATAACACAAACATACTGACACTTAAAACGCAATAAGTTCACTTCCTATCGATGAAACGTCATGAAATTCTCACTGGACAATCGATAAGATAACAGATTCTAACGCACCAGTCGACATATAGATAGCGCTACCAGGGGGCGCTACATTCAAAAAGTCCTGTTTACTTTGGAACGCTCCTTGTATATGTACATATGTATGTAAATACATAGATATGTGTGTACATAGGCATGCATGGGTTTTGTTTTGTTTACTTTACTTTTAACCGTACGTAGAGAACCGTGTATGCGTAGTCAAGGGCGTACGCAGCTTTTTCCAAAGGGGGACCAAGAAATTAAAATTTTGATTAAATAATGCACGATGTGTTTAAATAATAATTTATGCATATGATTAATAAAAAATATTTCAACACATCCAACGCAGTTCCGTTTTAAGGCGAAATAGTGCACCATAATAATGAATATGTGGTCGACTTCATATTGCGACACTTTTTCTAGAGGGAGCAACGGCCCCCTGCCCCTGCGTATGTACTTGCAGTCCGTTTTCCTAAATTGTTCGTTAATTTTTTGTTATTTTTAGTGTAATTGTAAAGACAACAAGTCGAGCATACATTTACATCAGAATCGTGTCTATGCGTGTTGGTGTACTTGTACATACTTGTATGTGTGCATTGGCCTGGTTATATGGCTATAACTTTCTTTCTAATTATCCTATCATAATGAAACTTGGTATACGGATATATAATATATAACTAGATGTGTTTACAAAATTTTAGTTAAAAATTCCAAGAATTCAGGAGTTATACAAAAACGCGAGAAAAGGGGGAGTGGGGGGGTGCATCGGAAAAAATGAACAAACTCGTCCTTTCTCGGGCTCAGGAGAGGCTGTATAACAAGTTTGATTATTCTAGCTCTTATACTTTCTGAGATCCTTGCGTTCATACAGCCAGACGGACAGACGTGGGGTCTGCCACGCCTCCTTCTGTGTGTTACATGTACACTCGCACAAAACTAATATACCCTTGTACCCTTTGGGTAAAAATTCGATTTTATTTATTAATGAAAACGCAAATGCCAAATGTACTAAAGAAAGAAAATATTACTTTTGAAAATGTTAAACAGTTTTTAATTAATTAACATTTCCTGCCCTGTCACTGCAAAACGAATGAACATAAATATGTAGATGTATGCATACATTCACACATGTCTTATGTGTGTCTTATAGCATACGACATTCATTGGAATGAGTTAGAATAAATGAAACGTTAAACGGAATGAAACAATTGACATATTGTAAAACATTTCGATTTATTCGAGTTACTCTAGTAACTCTACTATAGTTATTGTAAAATTTGCTCACTTTGGTCCGATAAAGGACGAAATTGAGGAATTTAAAGCCTTTGGATATGCCAATATTTATACCAATGATATATGGACAGATAATTATTTAAAAGCGTCGTATTTGTCCTGTACAATTCCTTATATAAAGGAGGGAGTTCGTCTGTTGCACAAATCAAGCTGCAAAATATTTTGCATTCCAGCCAGTAGCGCGGCTTTGGAACGCACATTTTCAAACGCTAAAAATTTAATAACAGATAAACGTTGTCTATCAGCCACCAATCCGGACAAAATTAACCAGATGTTTCTAAATTCTAATATAAAATAAATATGTTATGTTAGTAATACAAGTAAGTAACAAGTACAAATGAAAATTAAATATCAACCATTTTATTGACTAAAGTTTTTCTTTCTTCTTTACCGGATGACAATTCGAATCATACGAGAACTACGTTTAAATTTTTTGTATACTCACTCCATTCAATTCGTTTTTCTACGCTTCGACTGAGTGCGACTGAGTTGTATGTGTGTATAATCATTCATTCATATCAGTTTGCCTTTGCATTCTAATTCACCCAACTCATTTTGAGCATTGTGCATTCGAATGTGTTTTTTTTTTGCCATTCATGCAGCTGTCTAATGTATACTATGTTGCCCCCAACTGTTTGATATGAATTTTATGTTGTTTATCCTCCCAGCATTTGTAAAGCGAAACCTCGTATTTCTATATTTTGAAAATCCTTGGATGCAAAGTTGTAGATTTAGTTACGTAGATTACATTACCCAAATTTCAAATCGATCGGACAAAATTTATAACACAATCTTTTCATTTGAGAAAAAGTTAATAAATATTAAAACCCCAATAATTCAAGCTCCAACACAAAACATCGAAAAACCGAGCATGCAATTTTTTTTTGCATTTTATAGATTATTAAAACCAATATTGAAGTTAATTGGTGGAAAAATGAGGATTTTTCAAACAAACTTTGGAGCTCAATTTCCCCCACTTGGAGCTCGAATTTACCAAAATGCTCACCTTCACTATGATGGGATACTTGAGTTACAGCTTCCTAGCTCTTACCGTTTGGGTTGTGGGGTGTTGATTGTGTTTCAAATTGTCCACGGGAAAACCCCCCTTTTTCATGCCCCAGGAAAAATGGTGAAAAATCAAGTGAGCAGTGTTTTTTTAATTCTTTTATAGATTACACAATTCAAGTTTGAAGCCAAACAATCTTTGGAGTCCCTTTTCCCTTTGGCATTCGAATTTTCCAAAATCATAAAAGAGAACTTTTGTCCAAAATTCAGCTTCCTAGCTCTTACCGTTTGGGCTGTGCGTTGATTGCACATGGCTTTTCGGGTCCCAATTTTTCCACGGGAAAATCCCTCTAATTCTGGCCCCAGGAAAAACCAAGTACACAATTTTCCTTGTATTCTTTATGAGAGTATACAAACTAAGTTTGAAGTTAATCGGATTGTAGATTTTTCATACAAACGTTGGAGCCGGTTTTCCCCCTTTGGAGAGGGATTTCATGTCCAAATTTCAGCTTCCTAGCTCTTACCGTTAGTCAGTCAGTCAGAACAAACTGTTTTATATATATAGAGATACTATCGTCCTGCTCCTGCTTCGCACGGGTATTTTTACAAAAAAAATAAAAAATATACATTTTATAACACGCATACATCCTTCTTTTTGCTAGGAGCTACAAAGGAGTAAAATTTATTTTGGATTTTATTATTTTAATGATTTTTTGTTCGTTTTCAGATTTTTTGCTGTTCTTGATTAGGTCAGAGATTTTCTGTAAAAGATATTTGATGTTTTATTTTGTGGTAGCAAAATAAATTGATTTTCAGGAGCTCCGACCCGTGATAGGTCAACATACCGTAAAACATTGGTTTCGTATGTCGATCCCTACTGATTCGAAGGCTTGGCCTTGGGGCTACTGGAAATTGACTCTATATATATGATTTAGTGAATTTAAATGTCTTCAATATTAATCACGGTGTCGATCGATTTGTAATTATACTCTGAACAGTCGGGACACCCGACTTTAGCTTTTTTACTTATTTTTATTTTGGCTGTGGGCTTTTGAATAATATTGCCTTAATATTTAAAGTGATAATATTTCGAGGATGATTATGAACTAACAGCATGCTATTCAGATTCCATTCTTTTTTGCAAATATAATATAGCCCACGGAAAGAATCCATTAAATCGGTGAAAAAAAAAAAAAAAAAAAAAAAAACAAGAGAGAACGCTACAGTCGAGCAAGCCCGACAGTAAAATAGCCTGTACTCTCCACAAAAAAGAAAAATTTAAAAAGAAAAAAATATTTTTTTAAATTATATTATTTAAAAAAAATTGAATTAATTAATTAAATGAAATTGGAAGACATGTTTATGTTCAGTTTTAACAGCATACATTTACATCACGTGCCTATGCGTGTATGTATGCAGCATAAAGTTGAAACAAATCAGCAACAACAACAACAGCTGCGGGCAGCGCATGAGCAGCGATTTATTTATGGCTATAACTTTCTTCATAATTGACCTATCATGATGGCACTTGGCATACGGACAAATAACTACGAACTGGATGTATATGCCAAATTTCAGTTCAAAATTCCAAGAATTACCGGAGTTAGGAAAAACAAGAATTGCGGGGGAGTGGGGGGGGGGGGTGTATCAGAAAAAAAAACACAAACTCGTTCTGCCTAGGGCTTAGGGGTACCTCAATGCCTAGCTATTGTACTTGCTGAGATCGTTGCGCTCATACAGACAGACGGACGGACGGACATGGCTATATCGACTAGTCTTGTCATCCTGATCAATAATATATATACTTTGTGGGGTATCAGAAAAAAAACACAAACTCGTTCTGCCTAGGGCTGAGGGGTACCTGAATGCCAAGTTTGGTTATCCTAGCTATTGTACTTGCTGAGATCGTTGCGCTCATACAGACAGACGGACGGACGGACATGGCTATATCGACTTGTCTTGTCATTCTGATCAATAATATATATACTTTGTGGGGTATGCCACGCCTCCTTCTGTGTGTTACATACATTCGCACAAAACTAGTATAGCCTTTCACCCTTTGGGTACAGGCTATAAAAACAAACAAACAATCTTTCCTCTTTATAATATTAGTATAGATGTACATACATATTATTAGATATGTACAAACATATATACATACATATTAGTACATACATACATACAAGGTACGTTCCAAAGTAAATATAACTTTTTGAATCTAGCGCCCCCTGGTGGCGCTATCTATATGTCGACTGGTGCGTTAGAATCTGCTATCTTATCGATTGTCCAGTGAGAATTTCATAACATTTTATCGATTGGAAGTGAAGTTAGAGCCAACATTAAATTTTGTTTTAAAATTGGTAAAACTTGTACCGAAACGTTTCAATTGATGGAACAAGTTTATGGTGATGATTGCCTATCCCGTAGCAGAGTGCACGAGTGGTTTCAACGTTTTCGAAGTGGTCGTGAGGACATAAATGACGATCAACATGTGGGCCAATCAAAATTCGTGATCACCGAAAATTCCATCGAAACTGTGCGTGAATTCCTCAAAAATCAGCCGAAATCATCATTGAAATTGATGGAAATGGAATTGAACATCTCCAAAACATCGATTTATCGCATTTGGACCGAACATTTGGGCTTACGAAAGGTGTGTGCACGGTTTGTTCCGCACAAATTTTATTTATTTATTTAATTGACAAATAACTGTCAATATTAAACATAAAGAAAATATATAACAAACTAGATATACATTCAAATATTGAAAAACAAGAAAGGAATGCTAAAGTCGAGCAGGCTCAACTCTTAAATACCCTGTACCACCCCACAAAAAAGAAATTAAATTAATTTAATTAATTAACTAATTAAATTAAATTAATTAACTAAACAAAGCCGTATACAAAATTAGTGTTGTGTAGGGGTCATCAAATTCCTTTGCCCAACGTTTAATAAAGCCTAGAGTTCCCTTTGCTTTATTAACAATGGTGGAGATGTGATCATTAAAACAAAGTTTAGCATCAAACAGTACACCTAGGTCGTTAACAATGAAAATTCCTTCTACAGGAGAGTTATTTAAATAATATGAAATGAAATGAGGCTTGCATCGGTGGAACGTTATTAGCTTGCATTTAACAAAATTTAAGTTCAACAGAACACCACAATTCGAAGGCATTGAGATCATTGTCATGAAACTGAACATCGTTATATGAGAGGCAAAGTTTTACGTCGTCGGCATACATTAGTACACGAGAGTAAGTTAGGGATGATGGCAGAAATTGACTGGCGACCAAAAATTGCTCAGAATCGTCTCATCGATCGACGCTTGTGACCGATTATTTGACCAAAAATAAAAATTTTAACCATTAACCACTCGCCATATTCACCGTGGGACTTCTACCTTTTCGGAAAAATGCATTTGCCCTTGAAAGGAAAGCGGTATGCAGACGTAGAGGCCATTCAAAAGGTTTCCACCGGCATACTGGCGGCCATACCGGCCAACGAGCTAAAACACTCGTTCGACATGCTTTTGGATCGTGCAAAAAGCTGTATTGAAGCAGATTTGATTTTGCCGAAAAACCATTTGTTGTTTTTTTAAAAAGTCCTGTTTACTTTGGAACACACCTTGCATGTACATACTGATAATGCGAGGTCAACACCGCAAATCATACTTAAGTACAAGTACTGCAGGCAACGCAGCTGAATTGATCGTGCTGAGCGAACACTCAAAACGACTGAGTAAAAAAAATTGCCCAGTCCAAGATAAACCAATACTCAATTAATCGCTCAAATTTGGTAGTGGTTTTTACTCTCACAAGTTTCTTTGCATTCACCAACCGCATAAGTACAAACGGTACAAGTACAAGAAAGGATTGCTAAAGTCGAGCAGGTATTAACAAAATCAAAGTATTAACAAAAATTTAATTAATTAAATTAAATTAAATTAAACATAAAATATTCCATACATACATTTACATCAGAATCGTGTTTAAATACTTGCACAGATGTATGTGTCCATTACATAATTATATCAAAGCAGCAACAAATACAGCTGCGGACACAGCTTGGGCCTGGTTATATGGCTAAAAATTTCTTTCTAATCAACCTATCATAATGAAACTTGGTATACGGATATACAATTACTCACTGACTACCAAATTTTAGTTCAAATTTTAGTTCCAAGAATTACGGGAGTTATAGAAAATCGCGAATAGGGGGGAGTGGGAGGTTGTATCAGAAAAAATGAACAAACTCGTCCTTTTTCGGGATCAGGAGAATCTGGATACCAAATTTGGTTATTCTAGCTCTTATACTTTCTGAGATTCTTGCGTTCATACAGACAGACAGACGGACATGGCTATATCGACTCGGCTTGTCATCCCGATCAAAAATATATGTACTTTGTGGGGTCTGCCACGCCTTCTTCTGTGTGTTCCATGTACACTCGCACAAAACTAGTATAACCTTTCACCCTTTGGGTGTAAGGTTTCGAAAATTTGGTAACTACATCCCGTTAGTGATTATGAGTCTGTACGCCAAGTTTCATCATGATAGGTCAATTCTGAAAAAAATTATAGTCAATAAAAGTTTTAAAAAATATACTAAGCAGTTTGGAGTGTATTTTCCCTGTTTGGAGCATCTTAGTGCTCATATGTACTATAAAAGCAAACTTAAGTCCAAATTTTCAATTTGGGTTGGGCGGTGCCTTTTCGTGCCCCAAATTCAAATTTTTACAGGATAATCCCAATAATTCAGACCCCAAGGTAAATTTCAAAAACCATGTTTTCCGTTTTTGTATGCTATTGTTGTATTCTTTCATATCCATTCAAAACCAAATTGAAACCGCTATCTATCACTCTCCTGCACTGTGAAAGGACACTTTAGTCCAAATTTCAGGTTCTGGTAACTAACCTATTCTCTGCCAATATGAAAATCATCTGTATACGAATAAATATACCGCAATATATACGAATAAAGAAAAAGATGAAATCATGCAATGCGCAAGCTCAAACGCCTGTTTGTACGATTACATATATGTACATATACATATATCCGATGCATTTAGACGAGAATATTGCGATTCACTTTCAATCTGATGATTAGTAGAAACGACAAATTTAGTCAAAAAAGTTCACTCACTTGCCAGAACCAAAGCACCTGAACAGTTTCAGGTGTGCAGTGCTTCAGTCTCGTGTTGTTCCGCCAATCGTTTACATCGATACTTGATATCCCGCCAATTACCAGTTCCAGCTCACGTTCATCAAACGGCCGTAGCAAATGGCTAGGAATCAATTCGCAAAAACCTGCAAAAACCATTGTGTGTATATTTGTTAAAGCTTCAATCTTTTCACGTGATTACGCACCTTTCTGAAGGGCCAGAAATTGTTGTTCAATACCACGCATAAAACGATAATTTACATAAAGCTTTACGTACTCGCGCTTGTTCTCTTCAGTGACGTTTATAGACGCACCGCCCGGTTTTAGTTCGTGGACTACCAGTGCGCCAAAGCTGTTGTTCTCTACACTGAAGGTGGACTCGATAATTCCGCCAATGTTACTTTCACTGCAAAACGCAAAAACACTGCAGTTTTGGAACACAATGTCCTGAATTGGTTACTCACAGCATCCAAGTAAGGCTTCGATGCAGTTCTGGATCCACACCCTCGATGTCCCCCAATGTTATTGGCTTGTTTAACAACTGTTTATAAAAAGGCGTTGTAAAACCGCCATCTAGACAATGACCATGGAATACGGCAATGCCCAGCGTGCGGCCTACGAAATGGAAATACGACAAATGATCCGGATTAACACCCGAGTCAGGATTGATTTGCAACGTGTAGTGATCATCCCGACTGTACTGAAAAAGGCCGTATTGCGGGTTAAGCATCTCACGCGACAGTAAATGCAGCCATTCGCGTGCTACTCCTCCATAGTCGAGGCCCTCCTCTCCCTTAAATTTCACCATTAGGCGCTTGCGCATGTCCTTTGGTCGCATCTTCATAATCAGTCTGTAGCTCTCTTCAAAAATCTCGCTGCGGGATACCTCCAGGCGGCAATGGCCCGACTGCGGCTGCATGGTTTGCAGCTCGGTACGCAGGGCTCGTAGTTTACCCACGAGATCTCGTCGATATTTAGGGAGTAGATCGGCACCCTCGAGCAGTCCCTGTGGTAAATCGGGCACAACAATGTGCTGTTGTTGTGTAGATACATTTTGTGCTGGGGTACTGTTGCTGGTAATACGATTTGGCGTATTGGCCATAGATGCTGCTACTGTTGGCTGCGTAGCAGTTCCGGTAGAACTTGTCCCCTGAGTCGTACCACGTCTAATCATCTGTATAATGCTGCCGCTGAGGCGAGGATCCGTGAACTGCGTCGTGCGATTATTATGATCCACAAAATAGACTCGGCCCGATGTAGTTTTGCGCTGCTCCCAGCCGCTGGGAAGTGGCCCAATAGAATCCAAAGTAAGGTGCTGCGTATTAAAATCGCGCGGAATGCGGGGATCATGCCACGTAGATACTCCGGAAGGTATATGATAGAAATACACCTGGCCCTGCTGGGTCGTCCGCATTTCATAGCCCGGCGGCAAATCTAGGAAGGGTCGAGCTGCTTGGTTGGCCGCTGAAAGTGCAGCCGAGGTGTAACGTTGACAAGAAGTCGTTAAGTGGCTGCCACCTCCAGCTACACGTGTGCCACGAGAGGACCGCCGGCGCGTCGATAAATCTTCAACGTTACCAGTTCCTGCCCCGCTGCCGCTGCCACCATTGATATTTATAGCGTGTGCACGGGAGGAACGTCGTTGTGATCGCTGTACAGACGGAGCAGTCGTCGTTTGGGTTCTGCTCGCAGGGTCCGTCGTTGTCGATTGGTTGCTATTCCCAATCGTACTATAAACATTGCCGTTCGATGCTGCTGGTGTAGTCGTAGTTGAAGTTGGTATAGTCGCTGTTTCAGTGTTGCTTATTGTTGTCGCTACTGTTCCTGATGTCGAACTGTGCCTTGAGGGTGGCTCATCCCAGCCATTGTTTGCGCTCTGCGGTTGCGCCGTTTGACTGTTACCAATATTACCATTTACATAGTTCTGCTGGTGTTGTGCACTACGCTGTGGGACTACTGTCGTAGAGCCCGTTGTCGTCGTCTCATTACCAGCATGGTCATTCATAGGCGTCGAGAGGGGTGCTTGTTGCGGGGACTGACACTTTGACGTTTTCGCATGATTTTCATTGTGAATTAAGGGGTGAGGCGTAGCTACTTCTGCTGCAATGGGCGTTACTGATTCGTTAATGGTACATTGTTCCAACGCAGAAGTACTGATACGACTGGTCGGTGTCGCTTTTTTTGTGCTGTTTATACTTCCTGAAGGTGCGGGACTTGTGTTCTCCTTTCCATTTCCAACACTTACATCCATACTAGAAAGTATTTCCGTTGAGTGCCGTCGCTCGTCAGCTTCCCGTACCAAGCGACTTCCATGGCCATTCAGAAGATTTGTACACGTTGTTGACCGTGTAGGACCCGGTGGCGTCTGTTTATCCACGTTGCCATTTTGCTGGCGCTGGTGCGGGGATGTTGGTGCTGGTATCGTTGTTGACATCAATGCTGTAGGCCGATCCCATTGGGTTGATTTTGTCACATGATTCACATAGTATATGCGCCCGTTATCAGTACGTCGCTCTTCCCAGCCAGCTGGCAGGATGCTGCCCTCAGCCGAATCGTCGTCCGAAGGACCACGCACATCGCCACTGGGTCCTACAATAGCAAGTGGATTGCCACTGCATGGCCCATCCTTCGGCAGTAACGAAATGATGATCTGCCCACGGACGAGTTCATCGTCATCCGGCGACAGTTTCCCTAGATCCAATCGTTGAACTGCAAAGAAAAAATCGAGCATTAGCTTTAATTTTACATTAAATCCTTTTTTACCGGATTACTTACAGCCTGCACCTTTAAGGCTTTGGATCGTGCCTGCCGGTATACGCACACAACCTAAAAAACCGCTACCCTTGTGAATCTTACGCTGATTCCACACTGTTATGGTAATGGCATCCCCGCGTCCTAAAAACAGATCATAGTGCGCATTCCATTTAGGATCAAGTGAAGATTTGCTAATGTCGGTGGAGTATACTTGTCCAGTTCCATCTACATGAACTTTGGCAAATGGGTCTGGTAAACCTGAAAGAGTAGGACGAATTTAAACGATGGTGTGATTATCATGAATTTTCAAGCCGCAAAAGTACCCAAATCGCATTCAGTATTCGTATTTAGTGCACAGAAAAAACAAAGAAGGAAAAAAAATATAAAACATTTGAATGCCACAAAACCAGGGAGTGTAATCACTATGAATGTTATTATGAAACTTAAAAATAATGAATTTTTAAATTTTTGTATTGATTCCTTCACAATATAATGATTAATTTTGAGTTTTAATTTAAAGCCCAACACAATAATCATTATTTGGAGCAGTAAAAAACTAATAAAATAATGATAATAAAATGTAAAAGAGTATATTAGGTTTGCGGGAGCTGAATAATGTAACAGGCAGAAGGAGGCAGACCCCACAGAGTATATACGTATATTTTTGATCAGCATGACAAGACGACTCGATCTATGTTAGAGTTGGGCACGGGCCGTGTTTTTTGTCGTGGCACTTCGTGCCACGCGTGAGCCCGCGTGTTCGTGTTGTAAATTCCGATTTCATGCGTGGCCGTGAGTGTTCGTGTTGAGCCAAAAAGGCACGACAAAACACGCACGAGGAAACACGAAAGAACACTAAAACCGATGCTAGCTGAAATAAATGATAGCTTAAATAACGATTTAACACTTGAATCAGAAAATGAAGCACCCAATAGTCAACACGACTTTTCTGAATTTTTGGACACTAATAATTCAAAAAAAAAATTAAATTGGACAGGTCAAGAATGGATATTGAAATAGATGACTATATAAGTAGTGTTGTTGATCCAGGAATTTGTGTGCTAACATTCTGGAAAAAAGCAACAAAATTTAAAATGCTAAGGCAATTATCAAGGCATGTACTCAATATGCCTGTCAGCTCTGCAACAAGCGAACGAGTTTTTTCCACTTCTGGACATATTTTAAATGAGCGAACTCGGCTTCTTAGCTCAAATATTGATAAGATAATCTTTCTGAATAAAAATTTGTAATGTTTATATACATATATATATATATATATATATATATATATATATATATATATACAAATTTAAAAAAAAAAAAAAATATATATATATATATATATATATATATATATATATATATATATATATATATATATATATATATATATATATATATAATTTTTTTTTTTTTTTTTTTTTTAAATTTGTATATTTAATATATAAAAAGTTCGTGTTGGGTGTTAAGAAAAATTTTCGTCGTGCGTGCGCGTGCGTGTTTCTAAAAGTTAATTTCGTGGCCGTGTCGTGTCGGGCCGAAAATAGCCGGCCCGTGCCCATCTCTAATCTATGTCTGTCTGTCCTGGATCTCAGATACTATAAGAGCTAGATATACCAAATTTTGCACAAAGATGCCTTATGGGTGTACGCTGTGGAAGTTTTTATACCCTGTACCCGTAGGGTAAAAAGGGTATATTAGGTTTGTGCAAAGTATGTAACATGCAGAAGGGAGCATCTCCGACCCCATAAAGTATATATATTCTGAATCAGCATGACGAGAGAAATCGATCTAGACATGTCCGCCCGTCTGTCCGTCTTGATGAACGCAAGGAATTTTAAATTTTGTAAAATTCGAACTCCAAAGGGGGAAAACAGGCTCCAACGTTTGTATGAATATTTTACAATTTTAATTTGATCAACTTCAAACTTAGTTTGTATACTCTTAGAAAAAGGGATTTTTAAAAATTCGAGCTCCAAAGGGGAGAAAACAAGCTCCAAAATTTGTTTGAAAATTCCACATTTTTCAACCGATCGTTCAAAACGTGGTTTCTACAATCAATAAAAAAAAATACAAATAAAACTGCATACTCGGTTTTTTACTTTTTTTCTTGGATACTGAATTATTGGGGCTTTCTTGGGGCACACAAGGAAACCGCGTCAACAGCCCATAGCCCAAACGATAAAAAATTAAAATTTTGAATAAATAATGCACGATGCATTTAAAAAATAACTCCATTTTAAGACGAAATAATGCGTCATAATAATGAACGTAAAATGCGATGGAAACAAAAAAAACACGACCATTATATAATTTAAAGTAAGGAAATACTATAATATTTATTCCAGTTTTTTGCACAAAGTCTATCTTAAAACATTGTGTTATGTACATACATGTATTTTATTGTTGAAAAAAGCAAGGGATTTTGAGTGCATAGCCAAAAAATAACAATGTTAATTTGCATAAAATAAATTAATATATATATATATATATATATATATATATATATATATATATATATATATATATATATATATATATATATCGGTCCTTGGAAATTGGACTACCATATACACATGTATACAAGCATAAATTAAATATCGATATATATATATATATATATATATATATATATATATATATATATATATATATATATATATCGGTCCTTGGAAATTGGACTACCATATACACATGTATACAAGCATAAATTAAATATCGACATTCTCTTAATTATTCAATTTACAAAGAAAAATGTGTGTATCCATTCACCGTGCATACGGATTCGTGATGACCATCGATACATGCCCATCTCTAACACCTCAGCTGATCTCATATTTACAAGCGATTTACCGTTTGTCTTAAAAGGTTGCGTCAGCTAACAACGCTACAAATGTATTCTGAAGAATTCTGGGAGACGTTAAGCGTTAAGCCTATTCCGTGAATGTATTCTTGCGATTAACAAAAGCAGAAACACGCCTTTTACACTCACAACATTCATATTCAAAAAACACATATGGATAAATGTTGAACTGTACAATTGAACACATACACTTATATGTGTGTATATGTACACATGTATGTACATGCATATGGGGATAGATAGCGCCTGCATCAAAATATAAAATGTACATATGGATGTACATATCAGCGTTGCCAGACGTCCCGATTTTTAAATAAAAACTAAATATCCCGCGCGGGACAAGCTCAAAAGCTGTCAAAGTGTACATAGGTGAGCACCAAGAAGTGGTTTTAGAGAATTAGAAATCAGATTAACTTTAAACTTGGTTTATGTATTTACTCTGAGAAAGAATACAGAATAAACTGCGTTGTATTTTTGTAACCTTTCATTGAAGAGTATAAGAAATAAGTATGATATATGTACATATGTATGTATATACATACATTTGTATGTGTGCACGCTCATTTAAATGTTGTGCAGTTGCATATGTTGACCAAATAACGTTGCCAAATTGTACAGCTTTTAATTTTAGAAATTACTTGCCTTGATTTATACCTATCATACTACATATATACATAAATATACATATGTATGTATGCACATATAACCTTACATAGTATTTATTGTACTTTATGGTCTAGCTCTCGAAATGAACTTGGGAAATGAACTCTTTAGAAACTTTAGAGAGTGTCGGAAGAGAAATATCATATAGTAAATAAACATATAATTGGAAGCACAAATACTGAGCCAGCAAAGACGGGAGACCTGCTAGTAATGTAACATTTCCCATAATTCTGAGAATTTTGCAATTGCTGAATTCCAAGATTCATCATGATAGGCCGATTGAACATTAGTTATAGCCATGTATAATCACAGCCCAAGCGCTGCCTGCATACTCACACATGCATGCATAGACACTCACATAGACGCAATTTCTATGTCCCAACTTAGAAATACTCTGTACATACATATGTGTAGAATAATTATGCGTGTTTGTGTGTCTGTGTATGTCTCGTGTGCCTGTGCAAAGTAGCAATAACAACAACAACAGCGGAAAGTGCTTGGGCAAAATGTATTTGCTTTTTATATTAAAGAGAAATGTTAAAATTGTGTTTAATTAAAGAGTTTGAAGCTTGAAACATAGGCCTACTAAGTTTAAGTTACGGTTTAAATTATTGATCAGGATGACAAGTCGAGTCGATATAGCAATGTCCGTCTGTCCGTTCGACCGTCTGTCTGTATGAACGCAAGGATTTCAGAAAGTATTAGAGTTACAATAGCCAAACTAGGTATCCAGATTCACCTAAGTCCGAGAAAGTAAGAGGGAAAATCAAAAAAATAAAACACAGCGTACACACATAAAGCATCTTTGTGAAAAATTTGGTGTCTGTAGCTCTTATAGTCTCTGAGATCCAGGTGTTCATACAGAAAATCAAAAAAATAAAACACAGCGTACACACAAAATTTGGTGTCTCTAGCTCTTATAGTTTCTGAGATCCAGGTGTTCCAAGACAGACATAGATCGACTCGTGTTGTCATGGTGATCAAGAATATATATACTTTGTGGGGTCTGACACGCCTCCTGTTACATTTTTCAGCTCGCGCAAACCTAGTATACTCTTGTACATTTCATGTACAGAGTATAATTAACTTGGTATTATGTGTCCGTATGCCAAGTTTCACTATGATAGACCGACCATGCGCTGCCCGCAGCTGTTGTTGATGTTGCTGTTTGGTTGACTGTTGCCCTATGTGTACACGTAACGCCGTTCGTATAATCGCCTATATCTCGGAGACTGTAAGACCTAGGGACACCAAATTTTAGTCCAAGTTGTCTTATGTGAATACGCAGAAAATGAGTTCTTTGGAAATTACCTACAACACCCCCCCCCCCCCCTCGCTACCGCAATTCATGGTTTTTTGACTCAAATTAGGCAAATACCTCCGTATACTAAGATTCATTATAATATAGTATTTAGCCAAGCGCTGCCCGCAGCTGTTGTTGCTGCTTTGGTTCAACATTGTGCTGTCTGCATGCTCCAACAGACACATAGACATGTAAATGTCTAATTATACACCTCTCTTGGTATTCGAACTCACGTAAATGGTGTATAATTGCACATTTACATAGTAATTGCGTCTATGTGTCTGTTGGAGCATGCATACAGCACAATGTTGAACAGAACTGTAGAATATGAAGAAGAGGAGGCGAGTATCGAGTAGCTCCTCTGTTACTTCCCAGCATTCAGTAGGACCAGACTTTTTACCCTGGGAAGATCTTGAATGATCTCTCAGACCTGGTAAACTTTGACTGTGCGAATATCGCAAGGGTTCTTGAAATCACCGGGTGGCCACAGTAGCGAAGAAAGTCAACAGAGATTATATGGTATCACATGGGGCCTTTCAGGCCTAAGAGTGCGGGTAATAACCATTACCTCAGCCATACCATACCATTTACTTTGTGGGGTCTGCCACGCCTCCTTCTGCCTGTTACATTTTTCACCTCGCGTAAACCTAATATACTCTTGTACATTTCATGCACAGAGTATAAAAAGTATGAAGAACTTGGAACGATTTTTCCTCCTTTGGTATTCGAACTCCCACAAAGGATTTATAACTGCATACGAACAGAGTGTGCGTGACTATGCGTGTTTATGTGTGTCTGTGTATATCTCGTGTGCCTGTGCAAAGCAGCAACAACAACAACAGCTGCAGGCAGTGCTTGGTGATTGCATATATGGCTATAACTTCCTGCTCAATCGGCCTATCGTAATGAAACTTAGCAAAAGGACTTTGGAGAATCTGGACACCAAGTGTTGTTATTGTAGCTCTTATACTTTCTGAGATCATTGCGTTTATACAGACAGCCGGACATTTTCAAATCGACTCGTCTTGTCAAACTGACCCCCTACTTTCAGGGGTCTAGGTCTACCACGCCTCCTTCTGTGTGTTGCACGCACAAAGCTAATATTCTCTTTTACCCTTTGGGTACGGGATGTTATTATACATGGGTTTATGTCCTTCTCCTTCATACTAACAAGAAAGTAACTACCATTCGTTCTTACATTTGATTTAAATGTGTATTTTTGGTAATACTTACGAAATAAGTCCTTTCGGGCCAAGTTTCTCGCACACAATACTGAAAAAATACGGGTACAAAAACATGCACAAAACATTCAAAAATATATATATTACATATATTATATATACACACTTACTTGTTATTCGAACTTTTTGCGTACCATTACGACGCGAGTAGTCCAATTTATTCATAATTTTAGACTATATAGTATTAATTCCAATTACTTTGTTAATGTTTTATTATATCAATTTAATGTTAATCATGTTTGCATATTAAGAAGTTGTTTTGTTTTTGTGTGGAAACTCTGTTGGTATGTACCGCATCCAGGAAGCAATAAAAGGTGGAAATGACAGCGGCAAATAAATAAGTTGCAGTTGTCTCTGTTGTTACTTATGCTGGCAGCCTTGGCCGCTTGTTGTCGTTACAGCTACGTTCCATTATTTAAATTATTATTCATGTATTAAGAGGTACTCATTAATTTTGCATGTTCGTTACGAAGATTAAATAAAAAACTGAAATGCAAGACGCACTGCGAAATATATAAAAGAAGTATGTAGAATTAGTGAGTTCGAATCGGCAAATATAAGCACACATATATTTTTCTAGTTAAGATTAATAGTGACTGTCGCACATCTACGTTTATCTGTATATCTGAGTTAGTTAAAGAATGAAGCGCATAGTAATCGTGTAAAACAGCGGTGGGCACGAAATTTTAGTTTGGGAGTCCTACAACAACATCTACAACAAAAACTACCGCTTGGGTTATGAGAACATCATAAACTGCGAGCAAAAAATTAGGAAAAAAAGGTACACCGAAAAAAATTTTGATCGCATTTATGAACATTCATTTAATAATTTTTCGAAGTCTATTTCCTCTTCACTTAAAGCAATTCGTAATAAATCTGATAAATTTATGTCACTTAATTTATTCCTATAAACATTTTTAATATATTTAATGTTTGAAAATGCAGCTTCGCACACATAAGTGCTGGCAAAACTTGCTTCTAATTGAAGCATTGAAGATGTTAATAATGGATACTGAAACACTATAATTTATAATTTGTCAATACACTTTGAATGTGAGTGCATAAGTGACCATCAGCGGGTATTGCAAATCAATCATCAGTACACACACTGTGTGTATTTTGTTATTGCATCGATCTACTTGTGCGTCTGGCTGGCGACAACACTGCATGTATTTTGTTTTTGTAAACTCTGTCGCGATAGGTTTGTAAGTTCGGTCTTCTACTTGTGCGTCTGGCTGGCGACAAAACTGCGTGTATTTTGTTATTGTAAGTTTGCTCGAGATCGGTACTCTGCTTGTGCGTCTGGCTGTCGCCAGTTACCAAAACATAACGGAAAGAGCCCTGGGAGCCCAAAGAGCCACTACGTGCCCACCGCTGGTGTAAAATACTGACATCCACACATATGTAACCTTATGTTGACTAACGAATTTAAGCCTCTCACCCTCATTATTTAATAGAAACCTGCACCAATCCTTCTTATGGCAGCTGTGTACTTATGCATATACATACATACATACATACATTTCTCGCCATCTGAATAGGACCCCCCTTAAGTCTTAACATTATCTATCACCCACTGCTCCCAAACCAAGCCAGATACTCTTAATTTTTTTTTTAATTTAAAGTTAATTTAATTATTGTAATTTAATAAAAAGAAAAATTTAATGCTTACTAACAACAAATTATTGATTATTTTGCGCCACTTGAATTGGGCATCTTGACAAAAACTGTTGTTTCGTTTAAACACAAATATTACTTTAAGGTAACTAGAATATTTTAGATTTTAAACAAACAGGTTTTACAGTGCGACCTTATTAAATTCAGCTTAGAAGGACTGTATACAAATTTTACAAGTCATTTACCGTTATCTAGTTCCCGGGCTTGGGTTAGATACGATTTTCGCGAACTTTGTTGTCCACATATGTGTTATGAGTCGAACTGACTGGTTGGTGAGGGTTCGTTTAAAACCAATCATTGCTTGCAATCATGCAAGAAGTTTCGGTCACAACCGCTCACTTCTGAGTTTTTGCAGTTTTGATTCGAACTGAGTGTTCGTTGAGGGCTTGTTCGCAACCAGTCATTGCTTGTCACTATACCCAAATGAAATAATCATACCGAGTATGTGTAAATACTCGAGTATGACCGATTTACTACTCGTTGCAGTTCTCTAATACATACAGTGAATCAATAAAGTCTTGGCACAAGCAGAATTTTTTATGAAAAACGTATTTAATACCTATTATTGATGGGCTTTGAAAATTTTTTGTGATGCAGTTAGTAACATTCGGTAATTATCTACACAACACATGTGAAATTGTTCCGTTATCTCTCATACAACTGAAAATACACAAGAAAGAAGAAAGAAATAGCTTGAAAACACATCAAAAAAGTCTTGGCACACAGCATTAATTCGTCGTGTATTTGCGAATATAACGGTAACCTTTCAATTTTCTTTGATCTGTTTCTTACTCTGTCTTCAATAATTGCTCATTCCTCCATTTCCTTGTGATTTGAAGTTAGTTTTGCTCTTAAGTTGGTGACAAAGCGATCAAAATGGGTGGAGGCATGGAAATTTCAGTAGAAGTCCGTAAAATGATTATAAATCTGTATGTCCAGCGAAAAAGTTATCGCGAAATTGGCACTATAGTTGGCAAACCATTTTCAAGTGTACGAAACATTATAAAGCACTACATAGAAAGCGGCCAAGTGGAGCATAAATCCAGAAGCGGGCGGCCAAAAAAATTTACACAACGCCAGGAGCGGGTAGTAGTCGCTGCGGTGGCACAAAACCCAAGGCTTTCTGCGGTCAAACTATGCCATGAAATGCAGGAACGCTTTAAAGAAAATATTAACCCTCAAACAATACGGAACACATTATACAGAGCTGGTTTCCATGGAAGAGTCCCCCGTCGCAAGCCTTACATTTCGAAAGAAAATCGGAAGAAGAGACTGGAGTTCGCTAAGCTCCATTTAAATCAGCCGGAATCATTCTGGAATAGTGTAATATTCAGTGACGAATCAAAATACAACTTATTTGGGTCAGATGGCGCGCAAAAAATTTGGCGGAAGCCTAACAAAGAACTCCAAGAAAATAACATAATCAAAACAATTAAGCACGGTGGGGGAAATGTCATGGTGTGGGGGTGCATAGCTGCATCTGGAGTCGGAAACTTGGTCTTCATTGATGAAAAAATGGATAAACATGTGTTCCTCAATATCTTAAAAGAAAATTTACTTCCAAGTGCGGAGAAATTGGGGTTAAATGGACGTAGTTGGCAATTTCAACAGGACAATGACCCAAAGCATACGTCGTATCTGGTGCAGGAATGGCTTATATGGCATTGCAAACAATTAAAAACACCCCCACAGTCGCCGGATATGAATCCTATCGAGCATATTTGGAACATTTTGGAAAAAAAAATACGCAAACATAAAATAACATCAAAGGACTCCCTCAAAGATGCTATACGCACGGAATGGGCAGAAATAACTCCTTTGGAGACATCCAACTTAGTCGGAAGTATGCGTAGGCGCTTAGAAGCAGTTATCCAGGCTAAGGGCGGTGTTACAAAATATTAGGTGTGTAAAGGTTACCGTTATATTTGCAAATATACGACGAATTAATGCTGTGTGCCAAGACTTTTTTGATGTGTTTTCAAGCTATTTCTTTCTTCTTTCTTGTGTATTTTCAGTTGTATGAGAGATAACGGAACAATTTCACATGTGTTGTGTAGATAATTACCGAATGTTACTAACTGCATCACAAAAAATTTTCAAAGCCCATCAATAATAGGTATTAAATACGTATTTCATAAAAAATTCTGCTTGTGCCAAGACTTTATTGATTCACTGTATGTTGTATATACGAAGCAATTAAAATACCACTTACAGTATTCAAATTTTGTTAGTATATACAAGGAGCGTTCCAAAGTAAACAGGACTTTTTGAATCGAGAGCCCCCTGTGGCGCTATCTATATGTCGACTGATGCGTTAGGATCTGCTATCTTTATCGATTGTCCAGTGACATGGCATTTCATCGATTGGAAATGAAGTTATTGCGTTTTAAGTGTCAGTATGTTTGTGTTATCGGTGCGAAAACGCCTTTTGAATGGCCTCTACGTCCGCATAACGCTTTCCTTTCATGGCAAATTCATTTTTCCGAAAAGGTAGAAGTCGCACGGTGACATACTTGTATCAGGTAGATACTGCGAGTGGTTAATGGTTAAAATGTGATTTTTGGTCAAATAATCGGTCACAAGCGTCGATCGTCTGAGCAATTTTTGGTCGTCAATCAATTTGTGCGGAACAAACCGTGCACACACCTTTCGTAAGCCCAAATGTCCGGTCCAAATGCGATAAATCGATGTTTTGGAGATGTTCAATTCCATTTCCATCAATTTCAATAATGATTTCGGCTGATTTTTGATGAATTCACGCACAGTTTCGATGGATTTTCGGTGATCACGAATTTTGATTGGCCCACATGTTGATAGTCATTTATGTCTTCACGACCACTTTGAAAACGTTGAAACCACTCGTGCACTGTGCTATGGGATAGGCAATCATCGCCATAAACTTGTTCCATCAATGGAAACGTTTCGGTAAAAGTTTTACCACTTTTAAAACAAAATGTAATGTTGGCTCTTTGTTCGAAGCTCATTTTCGCACCGATAACACAATCATACTGACACTTAAAACGCAATAATTTCACTTCCAATCGATGAAATCATGAAATTCTCACTGGACAATCAATAAAGATAGCAGATTCTAACGCACCAGTCGACATATAGATAGCGCTACCAGGGGGCGCTAGATTCGAAAAGTTCTGTTTACATTGGAACGCTCCTTGTATATGTATGTAAATGATGTGTGTACATAGGCATGCATGGGTTTTGCCCAAAATAATTCACACGCTCCCAAATCTTCACTTATGTATGTACATACATTACATTACATACAACTTAATTATAAATTATAAACATACATACATGCTTATTCATGTATATACATATGTATGTATGTGTACAGCACAAAATATTCAACTTTATCAATTTCATAAATTTGTATATGCATATAAATGCTAGGTATAACAAAACATATACATACATATAGCTATACATACATACAAATACATATATGTATGCAAAGTACTTACATACATACATATGTATATGCGCTTGCAAAGACACTACAAACTAAAAGCATGTTTAATTGGGTTTTTTTGTACATCGTTCCTATTTTTACATCATATGTATGTATGTTGTTATCCGCTTTGTAAACTAACTTGATCATATCATACCAGCTCGTTCGGGTTTGGTGTATACATATGTATGTACATATATACATACATATGTATGTGCGTGTTGCTACTAAAATGCCAAATTGTTACAAGATCCTAGATACCAAGTTGACAATACAATTACTACAATATTGAATGAACATACTGATGTTTTCAAGCACTTATGTAAATATATTCAGTATTTTACTTTGTCGTCGAAGGGTGTATGCACTTCAAAACAATGTAAATTTGTGTAGAAATAGGTATGTATGTGCACTTTTCTTATGTGGACTTGTGACTAATTTCTCGTCAATTTAATCTCGATTCGACGTAAGGTATAAAACCGAACAATGTAAAATGGACACCACTAATAGAAAAGCATAACCAAAATTTAATGGTTCAATCACATTTATTACCGTTGCGAACGACAAAATGATGTTTATAACATCATGCTGCGTTAAACATATACTTTTCACCGACAAATATAATTTTCACTACTGTTAGTGTTTTTCAATACTGGCGCTCACCATCTTTTCCAAAACTTGTTTAAATACTTTGCGTTATGAAACACTAAGCGGAATTTGGCGCTGTTGACATTCTTGTGTACTATACTTACATATGTGCATACATATATTCATAGATATTAATTTTCCAGAAATAGAATAATGTCCATAACGCTTGATTTTAATATAAAAAAATTAAATCGCAATACCAGTAAAGGATTGCACTTGCACTACTTGCCTGCAAAAATCGATGGTGATGCTCACGCGAATGTCGACACATATTTTAACAACTACACTCGCTCAGAACACCCTTTTGAAGGAAGAGTTTCAACAAATGCATTACGAGGTTATCCTCTGCTGGGAGAGCAAATCGGTGTGCCTGATGGATTTAAAGCTGCTGTTCTACAAGAAACAAGACAATCAATGAGAGGCTTGACAGCCCGCCAATTACGCTTGACAGGCACATTTGATAAATTAATGTTTTGGAACTACGATAGACTACCATCCAATAGCGATTGTTACCGTCAGGCAATGAAAATGATAAAGGTGTCGGATGCTGTAAGTATGGTTAAATTAAAACATATAATAGAAATTTGACCAGTTTATTCATACTCTGTTTAGCTTACTGTACCTGTGGATGATGATGAAATAAAGCGACAAACAGAGGACCACGTGTAAAACAAAAAAAACCTCAGAGCTGAACATGCAAATTTTAGTATACATGTACATACATAAATAAGTACTATGAATTTATTCTTTTACGAAAATATTAAACACAAGAATAATTTATTGATTTATATTCTTCGGCTTACTCCTCTGCATCTTCAAAGCGTTCGTCTTCCAAATTCAGCTCTTGCATCATGCCGCCCATCACACAAGACTCTGCACGACCATTTTCGTCGCTATTTCCAGCTTCTTGGTCCTCGTGAATTATGCCACCAATTGCGAATTCGTCTTCGCTTTCGTCTGAATTTGTATCCTCTGAATCAGGGTGTAAGGTCTGACACGTGGTCATGACGCGATACATGGTATCAACGCTATGTATGTCGATATCGTCTGGAAGCAACCAGCATTCGGTAACTGGTTGTTCCATTATCGCAAATTCAAAACTATTATCAATTTCGACATCATGATTGTTTTCTAATAACGACCCGGGCTCGTCCATGTAGACGCCTTCCCACATGACTTGATGGTCCAACATAAAGTAAATGCATTTAGTGGGGTTTAGCGAGATACCGTGCAGGCTCACTTGTTTCCAATCAATACAAATTCCCTCAGGCAGATTGGTAGGTTGCCAAGAAAGAGAGCTGAAAAGGTAAGATATCCATATGTAAAAATGTATACACACATACATACATAGAAGAAATTGCGGCATGAACTAACTTTTGGGAAATATATATTGTGCCCTGCCCAATTATTTTATTACCCAATTTTAGTCTTATGTTATTGGCAGTGTAAAGTAAATGTTCAGGTGGTGTTACTGGTGTAATCAGAACCATTTTTTATCGATAATAATATAAAAACGCGCGGTGAATTTAACTCGCTTAAATGCCGTAAACTAAAACAGTGCTGTCACGACACTAAAATTGTTTACTTTTTACAGCACTTATTGCTAGTGTGTATAATATCTTATTTTTATAGAAGTCGGTGTATAGCGTCCCCGTTTATTTTTGCCTATGTTCATAACTAGAAATAAGCACTGCGCATATGTAAATATTTTTTATAGAAAAACATAATACGAATTGTAATTAATTAATGTACCAGAAGGGTTTTTGCTATACTCACGATTACACATATACTTCCTAGATTTATTTGTTCGTATGCCGCTAACAAAATGGACTTCGTGAACATTAATGAATTCAACGACGTCGAGTTAGCGTCCCGCATGCGCGACTGCAATTTTGAAAAGTTTAAGTCTCTTGTCCGTATGCACTTATCTTTTGAACTTGAGCTGAACACAGATGAGTAAGTTTCTTGTTTATAAGTTAAATAAATAAATGTATTATGTGTAAAATTGTCAACTAACGCAATATACATCTAGATTTGACTTAGATACTCCCTGCCACGAAATTGTGTACGAGGACAAGGGCAAACTAAAGAAGTGGAATCGATTACCAAAGAAACATAGATTGGGGCATAGCGGATCAATCGGTGTGCCCACAGCATGCGCAAGCAGAAATAGTCCTTCAGAATGCCTTCAGAAGCCAATAAACCCAGGTTTTCAAATGCACCTTCAAGAGCTTAAAGAGTTTCTGATGTTGGAAAAAAGTACCTCCTTTCATTCTACATTTTTATTTTCATTAACCCTGATATTTCCATAGATCTCATACAGGAGGGACTATTTCGCAAAACAGGATCTGTCTCGCGCCAAAATGAGCTACGTGTGAATTTACAACACGAAAAGTCCCTCCACCTAGGGCGGTCGGGCTTTTCGGCCCACGATTGTGCCACGGTTTTTAAAAGCTTTTTGTCTGAGCTACCGGAACCATTGCTTACGGATGCGCACTATCCTATCCACTTACAAATAGCGCCGATGTGCCAGGCCTTGGCAACTAGAGCCACATTTGAAAACCAACAGCATCTTCTAAGCTCAATTCAATTGCTCATGCTTCTGCTTCCTGAGGATAATAGAGTACTACTGCATCATATAATCGAAATGCTACACGCCGTAGCACAACATGAGAGTGTTAACAAAATGTCCGCCGGTAACCTGGCCACACTGTTTACGCCTCATCTTATTTGTCCACGCAATCTACCGCCCGAAGTTCTTCATTACACGGCAAAGCAAATGAGTAGCATCATTACGTATATGATTTTGCGTGGCTTAGAGATTTTCGCCGTGCCTACCAAATTGGCAACGGACATACGCGCTTATTTCCTTGAGCGCAAACGTAAAAAAACCATGTCGCCAGAACAAATGCTCGATGAATCAGTTTCGGATATTTCGACAGTTGAGACCGTATTCACTTTTGTTGATAGAGCTGCCACAGCTGCAGTCACAAACACAAACACCACAACAGAGCTTGCGCAGCTTTATGCTCATATACAGAGTATGCCTGAATCATCGAAAAAGCGGCGTCTTATCAAACAATTCAACAAGCAAAATGGCCAGGGTAGGCATTGGTGTACTTCCAGTCTTAATAATTTGTATTAATTTTATTGTTTGATTAGGCACACCCTTGCAGTTGGTGGTCATGAATCGCCTTAAAAACAACGAAGCCACACGAGGTGCGAAATCCTTGGGTGACTCCATTAAAAAGCACATTTTTCACAAGGGTATTATGTCTCGCACACCCAAACGAGCGCCTGCTGTTCTTTCTATTGGTACAGAAGTAAGGGCTACATCCTTCTTCTTGTATTTAAGCAATAACCGCATGTATTTCTGATTTTCTTTCCATGCCAGACGCCTAATCTTTCAGAAGTTAAGCAACCAAAATTGCGTGTTCTTTTTCAAAGTCCCACAACCGTCAGTGTCGCCTGTTCGTCCTCAACTACAACATCAGCAGCCATAAGCACTAACCCATTGCATCCGCTTCAGAAATCAATTTCATCCACATCACTTGAAACCAATTTCACTTCATCAAGCAGTAGTTATAGTGGCAGAAATGCATCAGCTCTTATTAGTCGGCAACAGTCAAACGTACTCTCTGCTGTATCTGTGGAGGAATCTGACGAAAACACATCGCTAAAACTCATAACAACAGCAGATAAGCAGCTGACTCGTATAACAGAAAAAAAATCCGTGGTCTGGGGTGAACATCATTTACTTGATGTTGGAAAATACAATAGTCCACGCGCACCAGCACAGAAAACGTCAATTTTCAAATCCGAACCAAATCTTTCCAATATGTTGCCGCAGGTTTTACCGGACCATAATGGACTGACGCCAATAGTCGAAATGAAATCACTAACGCGTAAAATCATGAAAGGTGTCAGCATGGGCAATCTTCGCATACCTTTCAGCACACCGGAGACCAGTAAGCGTTTGGTGCGTAGCGTTTCGGCATCTCTAAAACTACGTTCCGATACCACAAATCAGATGGTAGCAGCAGGTAGTTATGCCGACATCCCGCTGCTTGAGGATATCGACAATAACGAAATTGAATTGGAGACAGAGTCTGAAGAAATTGATGAAGACAGTGACGACGATAATGGAGAATCTGGGTTGGAAGGAAGTGGCACTTCCAACGACCTGCCTATGTCCATGAGTGTTGGTTACGAACAACTGGTACACAACAGCGAGAACCACAATATGGACCTAATTACTAGTACCCCAGCGATCTTACGACGATCCATGTCTCCCATAACAAAGTCGACACAACGTATGTCAAAGGCCATGCAGGTAAGAGCTTCTCCCACGTATTCGTTTCACATAGATTTCACACCAATCCTTAGGAGTCTATTATGACACCACGGTCGCGTAAGCCTGTCATAGTATTCAACGGAATGGGAAACGTAGATGCCACTCAAACACATGCTGCACGAAACATCTTGAGTCTATCGGATAAAGAAAAAAAAGATCCATTGGATAGGATAGTTTGTAAACTGGAATCGCCGCTTTTTCACAGCAAAGATACCATGTCAGTGAGCGGTTATGTCGATTTATTAAGAAGTCGGCGTTGCATCGGTACTACCAATGAATTGCAAGAGCATATAAGCGGCCCTAACGATGATACACGCATTGGATACAAAGCTAGCGATATTGAATGCGATTCGCTTTCTAATGATTTCAAGTAAGAATAACTAAAGCTACAAAAAATTCGCATTTTATACAGTATTAAATTACAGGGAATATTTGCTTGCACGTAGTTTGCTCACGAACAGTCCAGGGGATCTTTCGTTTGCTAGTCGCTCGGATGATTTTGGTCCTACAACTCATGACATTGATGACTTCGACGAATCAGAATTTAGCCCCAGCTTATTGTATTGCTTGGATGGGAACGAGCCAACAAACACTGTGGCTTTAGGTGATGCTAACGTCCAAGCTTTGCCTCCCGGCAGCACAAACACAGCACGCAAACGCGGAGCTTGTTCCTCACTCAAAACCCCCATTCATAAATACGAGGATACTCAACAAGATCGCCTAGATGAACATGTATGCACAAAAAAGTTACTGATTGTTTCTCAAGAGTTGGGCCCTGGGGAAACTGCACTTTAACTGCGAGAACATGAACATTACATAACGTTAAAACCGTTGTACGGTTTTAGAAGCTTACATTTTAAAGTAAACTGCTTCCGTTGAATTTTTTGAAATTACTTCAAATAATAAATCATCCTTTACATTAGCTAAGTTCTTAACGTACATATTAATAAAATAAATTTTTACTTTTACTACGGGCAGAGATTACATTTACTGCCAGAACTTCCTTTTATGTTGACCTATCCTGATGAAACATGACAACGTACACATTATCACTAACTGGGGGCTAAGACCTAGGGACCCCCATTTTTAGTTCAAGATGATTTAGATGAATACCCAGAACCACAACTATTAATGATTTTCCATAACTCCCGTACTTCTTCGAATTTTTTAATAAAATTGCAAATACCGCTAGTTAGTGATAATGTGTCCGTGTGCCACTATTATAATGACTGGTAAATTTTAAAGGCTGTTGCTTCTTTGACTTAATTCTTTACTGCACACGCATAGATAAGAAACTGATGTAAATGTATGCTGTTGAAACTGTACACTAATATACATACATATGTCTCTTAATTAAATTTTTATACTCTGTACATAAAATGTACAAGAGCATATTAGGTTTGCGCGAGCTGAAAAATGTAACAGGCAGAAGGAGGCGTGGCAGACCCCACAAGAATATATACTTGATCAGCATGACAAAACGTGTCGATCTAGCCCTGTCTGTCTGTCCGTATGAACACCTAGATCTCAGAGACTATAAGAGCTGGAGACACAAAATTGCACAAATTTTGCTTTATGTGTGTACGCTGTTCAAGTTTCTTGTATTTTTTGATTTCCCCCCTTTATGGGGGTTTTACTTATTTTCCATTCGTATAATCGCCTATATCTCGGAGACTATAAGTCCTAAGGACACCAAATTAGTTCATGCCTTATGTGAATACGCAGCATGTGTATTTTGGAATTTTTTTTTACTTAACACTCGTTGAGATCGAACTATAGTAACTGTGGGCACAGCGACATGAAAACCGAGACCAGTAAGTTTTGAATGGTTGTATACTGGAATACGACATGGAATAGCTAGCTGACATCTGCAGTATTCTGTTTTCTCAGTATACAGATTTATTAGATCTCTCTATATTTTTTTTATGGCGTATATATTGTATATTCCAACCGTAGACCTGGTTGCGTGGGCACCAGCTCAGACATCATACTGGTTTCGGAAAAGATGTCAATAGGAGTGCATGGATCATAAGTATATTAGTTATACTGTTCAATCGGAGCGTAGACCCAACCAATACTGTAGCATAAAATCCACGCGGGAGTGGAATAGTAGTAGATCTCAAGTAGATGGCACCAGATTTGCTAGAGGCTTAGTAAGATAATCCACGAGCTGCGTAACGTAGGTTTGTAATGCTGCGAAGCTTAGAGTCCTCAAACAGGCAATGAATAAGACTGTTTATTTGACATTGTTGAATAACGAATGATTTACGTTGCCAAACGCATATCGTAGACGAGAAATTAATGAATAAAATTGTAAAGTAGCTATTCCAACACCAAGGTAATTGAAGGGATCCAGGAACGATAAATGGAGTGAACACACCGATTTTCACGGAAAATGAACTCTGAACCGCTGCTAATAGCAGATACTCGCCCAGAATTTGTGGGTAAAAGGTGTGCTTCCTAAGGCATGGAAAAAGCAGCAACTAACGCTGATTAGTATGGGTTAGGGAGGCCCTAATACAGCAAGTGCTTATTGATCGCTGTGCTTACTCGATACATCGGGTCTCTTAAGGAGGCCACATGGATCCCGGCCAGGACGATTACAAATTGGGACCATAAAAGTTGTAATGTCAACAGTGAAAGAAACCCAAAGACGAAATCAGTCATTCTAGCAACCCTACACGTAAATAATGCTTTTAATAACCTCAGATGGGTTCACCCTATTAACGGAAAAGACGGAAATTATTTTCTTAAGAGCTGTAGCGAAACAACAGTCAAACAGTCAGACCTCTAGGAGATGGACTGCTAGGGTAACTCCCGAGGTGAGCGCTTGGTTCAACAGAATATTTGCAGATGTAAACTATTACATGCACATGGATATTGAAAATAGAATATTCAAGTATTTAAAATAATATGAGAGAGTTGTTGTCAGTGAAAGACGTGTTTGCGTGCGCTCTGTGTTTTTATACCCGTAGGGTAAAAAGGGTATATTAGGTTTGTGCAAAGTATGTAACAAGCAGAAGGAAGCATCTCCGACCCCATAAATATATTTTGAATCAGCATAACGAGAGAAATCGATCTAGACATGTCCGTCCGTCCGTCTGGATGAACGCAAGGATCTCAGAAACTATAAAACCTAGAATAACCAAAGTTGGCATCCAGATTCTCCTAGGTCCGAGAAAGGACGAGTTTATTTTATTTTTTTTAATTTGCTTTAGTTTACCTTTAATTTGTGAATTATGAATGTTTGTTTTTGCCTTTATTGTATTTACAACCTTCCTTTTCTTGCAAAAAGTTTTGTGTGTGTGTTCGCGGTAGCCCTCATTGTATAATAACGTGAGAAATAAATTTCTAAAATTGCAAAAGTTGACTGAGCAACTCTCAACTTAGTTCGACTCTGGAGAAAAGTTGCTTAGCCAATATAGGTTTAGCTCTCCCCCAAGCGTAGGTTAGAGCATCAATTTTTAGAGGTACCGCCTTGCTCGGTCCCGTCAACCTCATCACGCTCAAGATCTCTCGCCAGCAATCTTGTTGTCTGCTTCCCCTGGAATTTTTTTTAATTTCCTCCATTAGCCCCATTGATGGACCCTCTTGCAGTAAGTAAGACAGAAATGGCCTCGAAAACTTTTAAGAAAGATTGCTCTACCCAATTTTCAGGACTTTCAGGCACTATCATCTCAAAATCAAATCTCCGCCTAGTACATTTATGCGGCGGAGATACGTCGCCTTTTTATGGTGGAACTATTTAATTTTAGAAAAAAAAAACAAGTTAAAAAGCTAAAGTCGGGTGTCTCGACTTTGAAATATTCTGTACATATGTTTACAATAATTATAGAATGTATAAAAAAAATTAAGAAAAAAATTTACCGCTCTCGGTATTCGAACTCACGTAAAGGGTGTATAATTGCACATATACAAAGCAATTGCGTCTATGTGAGTGTATGAATGCCTATGCGCATCTATTCGTGTCTGTGTAAACATGTGTGCAGCCAACCAAAGCACCAGCATCAATAACAGCCGCGGGCAGCGCTTGAGCAGCAAATATATTTATGGCTATAACTTCTTGTTAAATCGGTCTATCATAAAGAAACTTGACATACGGACACATAATAACTAACTGGGGGTATTTGCAAAATTTGAGTTCGAAATTCCAAGAATTACGGGAGTTACGATTTGTAGGGGAGAGGGGGGAGGGAGGGAAATTCCAAAATACACATTTTCTTAAGGCATCTGGGACTAAAATTTGGTGTTCCTAGGTCTTATAGTCTCCGAGATATAGGCGATTATACGAATGGAAAATCGGGAAAATCCCCATAGGGAAGTGTGGGGAAAATCAAAAAAATGTCTTCAAAATCGTTGCTTTCATCGGATGCTTCTAATTTAAGTCAGCTCTCCGATAGTGATTTTATGTTAAGGAATCCCTGCAATATATGCTTAAACAATCCCAAATTCCATTTTATTCTGACCATCTAATTATGTAAATATTTTTGGTTCTTGTTGGGATCAAATTATTGCCCACAATAAACAAGAAAATTAAATGTACAATGATATCTATGAAAATTAAAATTGTCTAATGTTTTCAATACTCGAAGTTACAGCGTGGAGTGCCGTTTCTGTGAATCTGCCTTTGCAGTAGGCATGTTGAAATCGTTAAAGCTCGGAGAGCAGGATCTTACTTGTTAAGTAGGGACCTAATTGTCTCTCGAACGTCTTTAATAGAAAATACGAGAGGCTTATAGGTCTGAAATCTTTTGGATTAGTGTGCAAGGTGTCATCCGCTTTGGGTATGAAGACCACTTTTGACCGGAGCCAAATTACTGGGATACTCCCTGTCAGGAGAACCTTGTGAATAATATCTGCAAGCCATCTGACGGCAGTATTTCCTGCGTGAAGTAGCTGCGCCGGATAAATGTCTCTATGACTTGTCTAGTAAACAGAGGAGGAGGCTTCACATCCTTGCCAGCAATGTAGGTGGAGCATACTCGTAGAGCCTTTGCCTTTGTCTCTATGCATGCCGATGTGTTGTCGCTATCTTTAAAATTAGGTAACAACAAAATATTAATATTCATGATTAAAATGAAGGGACAGGTCTTTCCTGTTTTTTTCGCTGCAATTCAGAAACTTTACATCTGCAGACTCATGGTTCCTGAATAAGGATTACATCGCCTTCGTCTAGGTTCAGACGAAGTAGCAGAGCAGCGGATAATGCTTTGTAGTAGTGGAGATTAATCTGCAGAAACCTCAAAGGCATCTATATCCATATCCAACACTGTTCTGTAGGCCTCGTCGTCATCGAGGATAAATACCTCATACTCCGGGCGCAACGATCCCTCTCGCGAGTTGAAGGGAATACCGTCTAGGATATCGTCTTCTTCGCCAGTTGAAGCGTGTGTGGCTTGCCTCAGACCCGTATGGCTACTGACTTGGAGCCATACCTAGCCACACCAACATTTTTGGTCAGCTCGTCTACCAACTCTTTGTTTATGCTAAGGACGATCTGGCGTGTGGTCCCTACCGCCTCTTCTACCTTGACCACACTCCAGTCGTCATGTGCCAGCCTGCATCATCGCAAAACGGTGGTCCTCCACTTGTTGCCTGGTCCGTCAGAAAACGACCATGGAGCTCGTTCTCGACTCCTGCTCATCAGTGTCTCAGGATAAGACCATCCTTGCTGACCATGCCTACGACACCCAAGAGTATCTTATATTGAATTCCGGTAAAATTCATTTGGCCCACTCTTCCATCCTTCGGCCGTCTGGTGACATCTCAGAAACGGTGTGGTTCCTTTTGCAGTATTTCTTCTCCGCGTATCTTGACTTGAAACTTTGTTTTGGGTTTTGGTGGTATCATCGCCGAAATGCCTGCTTAGCTTAACTGCTTCGCCTTCGAAACCACTTCGAAATCGATTCGCCCCAGATTCTGAGCCAGCCGATGGGCATGTTGGATTGTATCCACCTGACCGTTTGGTTAGAGGGTGTTTCTTCGCAGACGCACGGTAGTGCGAATCGGCAGGACGATCGTCGTCCTGGTTGTGCTTTGGTGAGAAGACGAACTAAACGTTATCGTACTCAATAGCGAACTGCACCAGAACCCTGAACAGGGTGGTGAGTAGTCGCAGTGACCAAGGATACCTGCTGGTGATCCTTGTGAGCATATAGTTCGAGGTGACGTGGTAAAACAATGACTGGTTCCCCTGGATTTCTCTTGTGTTCCAACAGACGCGTTTCTTGTGCTCCGCATTTTTATTTATTTTTGGTTGTTCTTTTTGAACTTACATTTATAATTGTTGCATACAAATATTATTTTTTATATGCTCTACACTATGTTGTGCTTGGTGTGATAACTTGTGCATAGTTAAGTATCAAATCCATAATTTAATATTTTTGTCATCGGTTGCTGTGTTTGTTGTTAGTGCGTCTTTATTTTGCTTTTCTGCCTGCCGTCCTGTTTCAATAAGTTTGTGTGTGAGTTTCAGTGCATTTTTTCTTTTGCATCGCGCCCACATAATTGTTGTTGTACTCCCGCTCTCACAAATTCGTGTTAGAGCTTTATCTTAGCGTCGCTCAACTAAGTATGGTTCTTTTTATTTCTTCCGTATTGTATCCGCACTCTACTTTTTCGTTTACATAATTTTAACTCTGGAAAACTTGTTGTGGTTAATAACGTCGTGCTGCAAGAAGTCTTGCACATATAATGATGCTCTGGATTGTGACCAACTGCAGTTTATAAGCTGCTGGTTGTGGGACAATATGATGCATATTACGTGTGTTGGTCTCAGTGGGAGGGATCATGATAAGATCATCGCCAAGCCCAAAAAAGGCTGCGGCGGTGTAAAATGGTCTTGTCCTACGTGCTTTGATATGCAATTTGATTTCTCGCGGATGTACATTTTGTAAAGCTGCACAAGTTGACTAAGCAGTTGGCGAGTGATTTCGACTCAGGAGCTAAGTTGCTTAGCAAGTATAAATTTGACTCTCCACCTAAAAAGAGGTTGGAGACTCAATCTTTAAATGTACCCTCCGTCGCGTCCTCTTTGTCGCCTCAATCGCTTCCTCCTCTCCTATCAACTCCTCAAAACATTGACTGCTCTCCAATGCTGTCTGTGTCTACCTCTTCAGGTATTCTATTTGATACTTCCCCTTTACCCTCGCTGATTACCGTTTCAGTGACCCCTATTTTTGTGCCACCGGCACGCAGCGAAGCAGCAGCGGCGACTTATAAACCATCTGGGCCTGTTTCTCGCCTTCGCAAGAATCAATGCGAACTGCCCTCTGGTGTAATGGTTGATACTGCTTGTACTTCACCTCATGCCCCCCTCCCCTCCTTACAGTTGTAGCGCCTCGGAAGCAAGTATTTGTTTCGAGGCTGTCTGCTGATACTAGCTGTGTGTCTATCGCTGCTTACATCGCTAGCAAATCTTCTGCTAGCGTTTCCATCTCTAAATTTAATTTTGCCGTGCCCCGAGTAATTGCTTCTTTTAAGATTAGTGTCTTTTGAAACCATTTGTGACCCAACATTTTGGCCACCGCATATGATAGTTCATGAGTTCAAACAGAAAAAACGCACTATTCCAATTCCGATGTCCCTGCTAGTTAGTTCTTCAATATCGCCTAAGCTAAAAAAACTAAAAAACTAGAAATTTTTCCTAAATCTCTAGTTTACATTCCAAAACTTTAGAGGCATTGCATCTAAACTTACTGCTTTATATAGGGATAGCTCTTCGTTTGAATTTGACATTGCGTTGCCAGAGACGTGGCTAAATTCTACCATATCTGACTTTGAAATTTTGTCGATTAGCTTTATAATCTATAGACGTGATAGACCTGTTCGCCGTGGGGGTGGTGTACTGATTGCAGTTAAAACCACCATCCAGTCGGAAATTGTCCACCTTAATATGCCGGAAGACCTAGAATTTATTTGCGTTGAGGCAACATCTCCATCTCGAGCTCTATATATCACATGCTCCTTCTTCTGATATTCAAGTTTATATGCTCCATATTACTTGTATCAGAGAAGTTTGTGACAATGACTTAATTGTTATGGAGGGGGATTTTAATTTACCAAGCATTTAATTTACTAAGCATGCCTTGCAAATGCTTACGCAAATGTGATATTGTTATGCTCAACCGTTTGATTTCCAATGCTAATTGGTCTTTCTTGTATTGCTCTGTCGATATAGTTGTTGCTTCAACATTTTTTTATGACACTATGTATTTTATCTTCGATGTCTGTGTTCGCAATAGCGTCGCAACACTTTACGCATAGACTTTCTAACCTAAAAATCATAAATTCGGTTTATAGACAAACATAATTGGCCCTGCGCGGCAAAATATACATACATATGTACATTCAAAAGGAAATCGTTCTTGTTTTAATTGTCGTGTCTGACGGCCGCTTCAGACAAAACCCATAGAATAAAAAAGGCTCCCGAAAAAGCTCGGTGCCTCAACATTTTGGTGAACACCCGACGTGATTTGCATTAAAAAATCAGTGACCCTGAAAAGCCATAATTTGTGGCTCAAAACGATATATATTTGTGCATACATACATACATACCGCTGCCGCATCAGTGCACGTATGTGTGTACATAATTGACTGTACAAAGCGCATAGTTTTTGTACATAAAAACCGCAAGCAAGCGTCGTTGCTTTGTGCGGTCATTCGCCTTTGCTTATATGCCGGTGTTTGGCGCGAGTGACAATTTTCGGTGCCGAACATTTGAAGTGCATTATCGCGTGTTGTTGTTGTTGCCGTTGCCAAACCGAGACTTGTGTTTTCGTTGTGCATTACATTTCATTCGTATTAGAGTACTGCACTAATAATGGATGGTGTGAGCGTCAGATTGAACGTGGACCCACTGCCGTGTCTGCCCCTGGAAATCGGGTAGTATTTTTCACGCGCAAATGTGAATATCTTTGTGAAAGTCTCAAGGTAATGGAATGCGAATTAAAAGTTGACAAAATTGGTTCGTTGAGAGAAGATGAGTTGCTCTATCTTGTAAAACTGCTCGAGGATAAGAAGAATCATTTTAACCGCGCGCTCAGTAGTTTGGAGGAGTTCAACTGTGGTGACGCTGGCTTCATCCTACATGAGGAGTTTGGCAAAAAATCCGCGTCTGTAGCTGCCAAGCTGGAAATAGAGTTACGGAAGCGCCAGTTTCAAGTGCGCTCTTCGTCAACTATGCGGAATGACTTGACTACAGAGACTCAAATTATGGTGGTCCAAAATCGGTCTCGCTGCCCGAGCTAAAGTTGCCTTCATTCAGCGGCAGTTACACGGATTATGCTGATTTTATGTCGCTCTTTTCAACAATGATCAACAAGGATTTGGAGTTAACCCAAGTGGAAAAGCTGCAACATTTACGCTCGTGTCTCAAGGGCAATGCATTAGATGCGATTCGCTCTTTAGATATATCGACGGAAAATTATACAGTGGCATTGGATTTGCTTAATCGACGTTTTAATAACCGCCGTGTTATATTTCAGGCACACATTGCTGAGGATCTGGGGCTAAAGAAAGTTGATGTTGGTGCGACTGCCAGATTGCGAGAGTTTTCGGACAAGCTGAACGCGCACGTGCGGGCATTACATGGAATGGGAAATTCGGAGCAGATCGCCGATTGTGTCATCATCCAAACGCTGCTGCAGAGATTGGACAATGCGACTCAGATCAAATGGGAAGAAACTGTCCCATTTGACACGGTTCCGACGCTACAACAGTTGACATCATTTCTGGAAAAGCGATATCAGAAGTTGGAAAATATGGAGCAGGCTATCGCAGTGTACAATTCTGGATCACAGGTGGGAAAGCGTAGCAAAAATACTAACAACAATAGAAGGTATTTTGTTGCTACTAACCCTAGCACGAAAATCTGGGTATTTTGAGATGCCACGGGCCATTCAATACACACCTGCTCCCAATTCGCAAATCTGTCATCAGTTCTGCGCCATAAGGAGGCCAGAAAGCATTCCCTCTGTCTCAATTGTCTCCAAAAGGGCCATCAATATAGAATCTGCAAGGCTCGATCCTGTAGAGTCTGCGGTGCAAGGCATCACAGCCTTCTCCATTTTGAAGGGTTCGTAGCGCACGTGTTTGCATCTGATGCCCAAGTTTCTGATTCCTCTCAGCAAGCAGTAACGCCAACAACGTCGTCATTTCCAAGCGTCATGACTGCCACATCTCCGCATCCGCCCATTTCAGCCCAGAATCTCAGCCCTGATGTTGTGCTTCTCGCCACCGCCGTTGTAAACGTGAGGAGTCGCGCTGGCACATTGGTACCTTGTCGTGCCTTGCTCGATTCTGGATCGCAGGTGCATATAGTTACTTCTCGACTTGCTCATCAGCTTCAATTGCGCAAAGTGAAAACAACAACTTGCGTCTCTGGCCTTGGTGAGGCAAATTTCATTTCGAATGGATTCACGGTTGACATTATTCTGGCGTCTCGGTCGTCAGATTATTCAACCAACATTTCGGCGTTGGTGGCTCCGAATATCACGGATAACCAGCCCAACATTAATTTCGATACGACGCATTGGGAAATTCCATCTAATATCCGTTTGGCTGATCCTATCTTCAACAGGCCGCAACAAGTTGACATGCTGATCGGCGCCAGCCTGTTCTTGGGACTGCTCTGCGTTGGGAAGATCAAACTGGGTCCCGGATTGCCGGTGATTTAGAAGACTCGCCTGGGATGGATCATAACAGGAGGTGGTTCACAAATCGGCTTTCGTTTCATTTCAGTCTGTAGCAGATGAGGAAACAGACTCGAATGTTCGCATAGAAAAGCTCATACGCAGATTCCGGGAGCTGGAGAGCTGCATCGACATGCATATGCTGCCTACCAAGGAGGAGTTGGAGTGCGAAGCGCATTTTAAGGCCAACATTATTCGCCTACCTAGTGGCGAGTATTCTGGGCGGCTGCCTCCGAAACACAGCGTTGAGTTGCTAGGCGACTCGTACCAGCAGGCACGCCGCCGTTTTCTAAATTTGGAGACAAAATTGGAGCTCAGCCCCAATTTAAAGGTCCAGTACTCGGCCTTCATAAAGGAATACAAGGATTTGAATCACATGTCTCTTGTCAGCACTGACTCAAGGGATAAATGCAAGTACTATCTACCGCATCATTGCGTCTTAAAGGAGGATAGTACAACTACGAAACTCAGAGTTGTGTTTGATGGATTTGCGGCAACACCTTCTGGCTACTCATTGAACGATGTTTTGATGGCAGGTCCCACCATTCAAAGCAAGATCTTCAACACATTGCTACGGTTTCGTTCGTTTGCAATTGCACTCACAGGTGATGTATGCAAGATGTATCGCCGTGTATGGGTGGCAGAGCCCGACACTTTGATGATGGAGATCATGCATCAGACTACTAGTCTTCTGTCGACGGGCAGTTTCAAATTGCGGAAATGGTGCTCAAGTAACTCTGCAGTACTGCAAGGCGTCTCTGATGCAGATAAGGAATCGCTGCTAAAATTTGATGACATTGGGCTTGGTCTGGGATCCGGCTTCCGATCAGTTCTTGTTTTCGCTCTCACCCTTAGAGCTACCTTCTAAGCTTACCAAGCGTTCTGTCTTGTCAGCTATCGCACGTTTTTACGACCCCCTTGGTCTTGCTTGTCCTGTAATAACCAAATCTAAAATCTTTATGCAGGATCTCTGGAAGGCGAAGCTGGAGTGGGATGAGAGTCTTCCGGCGGCGTTAGCAACCACTTGGATTGGTTTCTGCTCAAATTTTGAACGTGTGCCAAAGCTAACTTTTCCACGGCTGGTGCTCATTCCTAACGCAACTATTGAAGTCCATTGCTTCAGCGATGCCAGCATGAGCGCTTATGGAGCCTGCGTCTACATAGTCTCTACAGCTCAGGGAAAAACGCTAAATCGCGTGTGGCGCCTTTAAAGACGACCACAGTACCCAAGTTGGAACTCTGTGGTGCTGCATTACTGGCGCAGTTTATGCATGAAGTGGCCAAGATGAAGATATTCTGTGGTCCATGCTATTGCTGGTCTGACTCATCCGTCGTATTATCTTGGCTCCGCAGCGAGTCTTCGAGCTTCAAGATATTCGTCTCCAATCGTGTAGCCACAATTCAGGAGCTGACATTTGGAATGGAGTGGAAATACGTGCCAACGAATTTAAATCCGGCAGACATTTTATCTAGAAGGGCTCTGCCCTGTGAACTTTTGGAATCTTCGTTGTGGGCTCATGGACCCAAATTTCTTACAGAAAGCAAAAGCAAATGGCCTGAATCCTGCTTGTCTGTACAGTCGCTGCCTGAACTTCATCAAAAAGGTGCTGCTTGGAGCGGCATGCTATACAGATGTTTCGGCAGGCTGCAAGTTCGTAAACTCTTTCTACAAGTTACAAAGGGTTTTTGCTTTCGTCTACAAATTTATTCATCGTATCCGGTGCTCTGGCCTAACACTGGCTTGCCTACATCATGGAACTCACATTCTGCTACGTTCCATTCAACTATCAACGGCTTTCGAGGACTACAAGGCGCTACGGGCGGCGGGACAGCGAGTGAAACCCTCCAGTTTCTGGCCTCGCTCGCCCCATTTATTGATGAGGTTGGATTTCTTCGCGTAGGCGGACGGCTGAAAAATTCTCCGTTGGATTTCCCAGCCAAGCATCCAGCAATTTTACCCAGGCAGCATCCTGTGACAAGAGCGCTTATTTATCATCACCACATTCGCAGCTTACATGCTGGGTCACGTGCGTTGTTGGCCTCGATTCGTCTACAATACTGGCCCATAGGCGGCCGAAAGACGGTTTCAGCTGCTGTCAGCAAGTGCACAGTATGCTTCAGAGCCAAGCCGCGCTTGGTTGAGCATCTGATGGCCGACTTGCCTGGCGATCAAGTGGATTCGTCGTATACGTTTATGGTCACTGGCGTTGACTACTGCGGCCCATTTTTCTACCGGAGTGATTGGCGATTTATACCTTCTCGTTCACCACACTTTGGCGGACTTTGGGAAGCGGCGGTGAAGACGGCAAAGCATCATTTTTACCGTGCTGTTGCCTCTGCAATACTCGACTTTGACGAGATGCGCAACTTGGTTTGCCAGATCGGCGCTATAATTAATTCCCGACCATTACTTCCACTTTCAGAGCATCCTTCAGACCTCGACGTGCTGACTCCCGCTCACTTCTTGGGTACGGCGCCGCTTACATCATATATTGAGCCTGATGTTACCAAGCTCAATTACGATCGTTTGGGCCGTTGGCAGTGAGTCACCTATCTGCAACAGCTGTTCAGGAATCGTTGGCTTCACTTTACTGCAAGAACGTTCAAAATGGCGTAGTCCATGCCCTGGAGTCGCTGTCAACGACGTGGTTCTCGTCAAGGATGAAAACTTGCCTTCTCTAAAGTGGCCATTGGCAAGAGTCATCGAGCTGATCTCTGGAGCTGACGGTGTTTCGAGGGTCGCGGTGCTGCAGATTACATCTGGAATCATTAAACGAGCGGTGCGCAAATTGTGTGCACTGCCAAAAGACGATGAGGTTGGAAGCCCGTACCTTCCAACGGGGGGAGGATGTTTGGGCAAGCAGCAGGCGCAGGCAGCGCAGTTATCCGTAGCAGACGCATAATTATTCATATATACAAATTGTACCTTGCTCTGCGAAGCAAGAAGCGCTAAACGTTTAATAACTCTTATAATGTTTGCTTTGACCGCGCTCAATATTTGCTCTCTTTGTACATTTCCTTTTGTTATACTTTTCTTAGTCTCTGCAGCTGCCAGTGCAGCTGCAATCGAAGTTAGTTGACCTAGATTCGCTGTGCCAATCTAACGCTTCTCGCTGTGCTGTTGTACAAGACAACGCACTTCTACTATTGCGCATATTGTTTAAAGGCTCAACTATTTGAGTTGGTGGCCTCTTAAATTCGTGTATATCAATTCGGTTTATAGACAAACATAATTGGCCCTGCGCGGCAAAACATACATATGTACTTTTAAAAAGAAATCGTTCTTGTTTTAATTGTCGTGTCTGACGCCCGCTTCAGACAAAATCCATAGACTAAAAAAGGCTCCCGAAAAAGCTCGGTGCCTCAACAATCATTATTTTATAAGTTTTATTTTTTTTGCTCATATATTTGTTTGATCTTTAGCCGAAATTTTTTAATTACCCAATGCAATTTTAAATTTCATTTCATTAAATATTAATTAAATATCGTTAAATATTTATTTCATTAAATACATATTTTTATGTGTCCGAACGCCAAGTTCATCATGATATGTCAATTATGAAGTAAGATATAGCCTGAAATGGAATCTCTGCCCGCAACCGCTGTTGTTCTTGCTGCTTTGACTTTAAACTCTACTGCACACATACACGAATACATTATTTAGTCAATTTTACAAAAAAGCTTTTAAAACAATAACCTTAAATATGCAAAGAGAAACTCGGCTTTAGATAAGGCTTCATGAGCACATTCAAATTGATACATGAAAAAAGAATTCGTATCCCCCTTGTTTCCGTCTTGACACTAGAATACGCTCTATATCAAAATTTTAGGTGCGCTGATTTTTTATTTGTTTTGGTCATTCTTATCGCGTTGTTGAAATGGGTCGCAAGCGCAGAGTTCCGCGGGGTTTTTCTTACCAAAATTTGTAATAATGAATTTAAAGGAAATTACATCTGCAATCTCAAACGTCATTTGCTAGAACATCATAAAACAGAGTATGAAGAATAAATAAATAAAAAACAAGAAAGAAATGCTAAAGTCGAGCAGGCTCAACTTTTATATACCCTGTACCACATCATCGAAAAAAATTAACAAACTCGTCCTTTCTCGGAATGTGGATACCAAATATGGTTATTCTAGCTCTTATACTTTCTGAGATCCTTGCGTTCATACAGACAGACAGACAGACGGACATGGCTATATCTACTCGGCTTGTCATGCTGATCAAGAATATATATACTTTGTGGGGTCTGCCACGCCTCCTTCTGTGTGTTACATGTACACTCGCACAAAACTAATATACCCTTTTACCCTTTGGGTACAGGATATAATAAATGTAAGCCTCATTAGATGCCGAAAAAAACGCATACCTCTAAAAATATATGTGCTGAAGTCTATTTGGACTGAATTCAATATCCAAAAAAAAAAACAAAAACAAATATGTATATGCCATCACAACAGGCGAGGGCCGTAACATGCTCAAAGCTGTAGAGCTGCTGAATTTTTGCTCAGATGAAAGTACTAAAGCCACTGACGGGACTGATGACAGCGATAATAATTTGGATGATAATGCACTGCTGAAAGAGATAAATATATATTCCAAAGCCTCCATAACCTGCAGCTCGCTGCAAAGGATTTTTATCAACACGTGGCTTCTCTCAAATTTATAGAGAAAGCACGGAAAATTGTAAAAGTTTTAAGAACTCCCACATACAGGTGCGTTTTTCAAAGCATTTCTTATATATTGAAAAATTTTTTTTAATTTTTAAGAGCTTTAATTATGGCGACATCATTACCAAAACCAAAGTTCGATATTGAGACTCGCTGGGACTCAACATTTATAATGCTTAAAATATTCATAAAATTTGAAGATTTTTGTGACGAGCACTTAAAGTTCTCATCTGGATTATTTGGAATGGGCTGATGTGAAAACCCTCGTGAGCACTTTGGAACCAGCATATTTCGCAACGCAGAAATTGCAGAGCACCCAATTATAAATGGGTATTTTTACAAGCTGTTCTTAGAGCTCAAGCTTGCAGTCAGCGCAACAAAATCTGGCCACAGCGCAATACTACATCAGTGTATCCTAAGTAGGGAAAAATCTTGAATGCAAAGCCATGCAGTCATCTGTAGCATTTACTTGGATCCAAAGATAAGAAGGGTACTGCTGCAGACTTCATTGACAGTTATGCTTGCTAGAGGACAACTTAAGCAACTTATACTTACTATCGAAACAACAGAGAACGCTACAATCGAGCGAGCCCGACAGTCAAATAACCGGTACCCAGGTAAACTTCCGACAAAACAAGAAGAAGAGCGAACTCGAAGCTCCAGCTTGTTGGCGTAGTACCGGAGTGCATTTGTTTCGCTAATAACTTTTCTTAGAACTAACTGATTTATATGAAATTTGAAAGAAAAGTAGACTATTATGTATAATTATGTGTGCAAAGTTTAGTTTAGGTAGCTTTTGAAAAATGGACGGTATTGACGAAATTCTGTAGCGGGGGAAAATTCAAAAAAATAAAATAAACTCGTCCCTTCTCGGACCTAGGAGAATCTGGATACCTACTTGGGTTTTCCAGCTTCTACAGGGTGCGCCATCTTTTATGTCGGTATGTAAACATAAACACATAAAAGATGGCGCACCCTGTATAGTTTCTGAGATCCTTGCGTTCATCCAGACGGACGGACGGACGGACGGACATGCTTAGATCAATTTGTCTCGTCATGCTGATTCAGAATATATGTATATAGTTTATGGGGTCTGAGATGCTTCCTTCTGCATGTTACATACTTTCAGAAACCTAATATATCCTTTTTACCCTACGGATACCAACCAAATGCATATTTTCAGTCAGAGAATACTCAATTGAATTGAGGTAGCTTCAGGTGACGGAGAATATGATCGTGAACCCATGGGACACCGAGTTCGTTCTGAATCTCCACGGTTGAGTGGAATGCGTGCGCATTGGAGATGGTTCTGAGCGCTTTGTTTTGAAAATTTTGAATGATATTACAGTTAGTTCGGCAGGCAGTGCCCCAGATCGGAATCCCATATGGGGCTTACACACATAAGGCATCTTTGTGCACAATTTGGTGTCTCTAGCTCTTATAGTCTGTGAGATCCAGGTGTTCATACGGACGGAAAGACGGACAGACAGACAGACAGGGCTAGATCGACTCGTCTTGTCATGGTGATCAAGAATATATATACTTTGTGGATCAGAAAAAATGAACAAACTCGTCCTTTCTCGGTCTCAGGAGAATCTGTATACCAAATATGGTTATTCTAGCTCTTATACTTTCTGAGATCCTTGCGTTCATACAGACGGACATGGCTATATCGACTCGGCTTGTCATGCTGATCAAGAATATATATACTTTGTGGGGTCTACCAAGCCTTCTTCTGTGTGTTCCATGTGCACTCGCACAAAACTAATATACCCTTGTACCCTTTGGGTACAGGGTATAAAAAAATGTAGATCGATTTTACCTCTTTCAACGACAACAGCTGCGGGCTATAACTTCTTGTAAAATCGGTCTATCATAATGAAACTTGGCATACAGACACATAATCATTAATTGGGGGTATTTCCAAAATTTGAGTTCGAAATTCTAAGAATTACGGGAGTTACGATTTGTGATGGAGAGGCGGGGTGGAGGGGAATTCCAAAAAACACATTTACTGCGTATTCATATAAGGTATCTTGGACTTTAAATTTGATATCCCTAGGTCTTAAAGTCTCCGAGATATAGGCGATTATACGAACGGCGTTACGGAAAAACCCCAATAGGGGGGAAGTGGGGGGAAAAATAAAACAAACTCGTATATCGACTCGTCTCGTCATGCTGATCAAGAATATATATACTTTGTGGGGTCTGCCACGCCTCCTTCTGCCTGTTACATTTTTCACTTCCCGCAAACCTAATATACTCTTGTACATTTCATGCATCGCCATATTGCATCGATGTATTGCGATATATCAGCAAAAAACATCGATGTTTTCGATATATCGCATTTGATTCAAATATAATGATCAAAACATGAAACGTTTGAGATATATAAAGTATTAAAGATTTATTGTTATATGTCCCATTGGTTATTAGGAAAATGCTGCAAGAAGAGTAGTTTGTTGACACACTTAGCCTCCAAACGGCTAAAATTAGATCCATTTGTGATATTAAAATTAATTTAGTTGGACATTAAAATTTTTTGACAAAGTTTGCACTTAGTGCGCACGCACTAAAGTAAAATCAATATTCGATGTATCGGATCAAATACATCGATTTATGATTCGATATTGACCTATTCAATGTATCGTAAAATTTCGATATATCGAAAGCAAACATCGATGTTATATTGAACATCGATGTACATATATAGCTTGTGACCGATTATTTGACCAAAAATCACATTTTAACCATTAACCACTCGCCGTATCTACCTGATACAAGTATGTTACCGTGCGACTTCTACCTTTTCGGAAAAATGCATTTGCCCATGAAAGGAAAGCGTTATGCAGACGTAGAGGCCATTCAAAAGGCCGGCATACCGGCCAACGAGCTAAAACACTCGTTCGACATGCTTTTGGATCGTGCAAAAGCTGTATTGAAGCAGAAGAAGACTATTTTGAATAAAATAAATTGATTTTGCCGAAAAAAACATTTTTTCTGTTTTTTTTTTTTTTAAGTCCTGTTTACTTTGGAAAACACCATATGCGATTAACAATATACCAGTGCAACGTATATTTACAGTTGAAGATCTTGGAGTTCTTTTTGATCCCAAATTGAATTACTATCTTCACATCTCCACTATCGTTAACAAAGCTCAGGGTGTTCTTGGTTTTATTAAACGATTGTCCAGAGAATTTAAGATCCCCTACATCACCAAGCTACTTTACCGTTCTCTAGTACGGCCAATGCTAGAATACTGCTCATGTGTTTGGTGTCCTCAGTATAAATTGCATCAGGATCGAATTGAGTCGGTCCGGAAACAATTTCTTCTTTTTGTTCTTCGTGGTCTAAACTGAGATCCTAATCTGCGATTACCTTCCTACTCCAGTAGACTTCTCCCTATTAACCTCCGTTCTTTAGCTCACCGTAGAATAGATCTTGGTGTTTTGTTCCTCCACAAATTGATTGTCCGATATGTTGATTCCTCTATGCTTTTAGGTCGTATTAATTTTTCTGTTCCTTCCAGGCCAACAAGGAACTTTCTGCCTCTTCTATTTAACAGATGCACTAGTGATTACGAATTTCCCTCCCTCCCCCCTCTCCCCCGCAAATGCGATTTTCTCTAACTCTCGTAATTCTTGGAATTTCGAACTACCCCCAGTTAGTTATTATGTGTCCGTATGCCAAGTTTCACTATGATAGACCGATTTAACAAGAAGTTATAGCCATAAATATATTGGCTGCTGCAGCGCTGCTCAAGCGCTGCCCGCGGCTGTTGTTGATGTTGCTGTTTGGTTGACTGCGAAAATGCTTACACAGACACGAATAGATGCGCGTAGGCATACATATACTCACACAGACGCAATTGCTATGTTAATGTGCAATTATACACCCTTTACGTGAGTTCGAATACCGAGAGAGGTAAAACCGATCAAATTTTTTTTTATTTTCTATAATTATTGTAAACTACCTATATATATATATATATATATATATATATATATATATATATATATATAAAACAGTTTGTCCTGACTGGCTGATTGGTGATCAACTCACAGCCCAAACGGTAAAAGCTGGGAAGCTGAAATTTGGACCCAAGTATCCTTTCATAGTGTAAGCTGGCGATAAGAAGGGATTTTGGAAAATTCGATTTCGAAAATTAATTTTAGCAATAGGTAGAGCATTGAGAAGGCGCGATTGAAGCGAAAGCTTAACTCGTCGCAGGGAACGTGTTGCAGGGCTGTATAATCGAGGTCTTACGTGCCGGCACAGTCTCTGGAGTAGGAATGGCATCTCCGTTGATCACCTTGTTAGCGAAAACTTGTTTAACACCGCCACCTTTCTGCTTTGCCAACTGATAGTCACCAGAATCGAAGAATTTTTGACCCTTTTGCAGACGTTTCTGCAAGAAAGCCGAGTGCCCTCCCGGCGCCCGCATGCCGGTTGCATATTTTGATTTAAGTTTCTCCTCCTCGATTTTCTCCAGATCTCTGGGATTTGTTGTTTCGGGAGCTTCGCTTTCTTGGGGCGTGGTAGCCGGACTGCTGTTTTCCTCAGTGGCGCTCATGATCATAAATCCCTAGTGTTGTTTGATGGGGATATCTCTTCGAGATATAGTATACAAATGGAAAAACACGATAAAATACGTGTTTAACCAATTTAACGTTAACCGTTGTTTTTCTCTTTGTGCTCTGTTCCGCACTACGTTATGTAATGACGCTTTGCATAGCGGGCAGCCGCGCGTCATTACGAGTAGTCGTAAGAATGAGTATTTTGTAAAGACTAAGAAGCCATGAAGGCAAATATTTTTAAGTTCTTTAGTTTGTTCTTTGGTCTCGCCCAACACGCACTGAAGCGCGGGCAGTTTTGTTATTTTGAATAGTATAAAACACGTGGAGAAGTTTTGGCATACCGCCCTCTTTTTATTCGTTGGACACCTCGGCACTTTGGGGTGCCTAATTTACTAATTTATTTCAGCATACTCTGGCCGGCGAGCATACCCGCGGCAGAGTAACAACGTTACAAGTGGCGCCCGAGTAGGGACCCCAAAGAAGTTTGAGGTTAGATCCGACCAAGTAGGGAAGAGAGCGTGGACCTACGATGCTACGAACGAGCTGGATACGTGTGCTGCGGAAGGAAGAGCTCAGCACGGTGCTGCGCGAATTCGACATCGAGGAGACCGGCACCGTGGAGGCGTTGCGGGTGCGGCTGGCAACGTTCGTGAAGTCGGCCCAAGAAGAGTACCGACCCCGCCTGGAAGAACTAGCGGCATATTACGAGAACATGTCGTCGCTTACCGTGGCGACAGGTCAGTTGAGCCCGGTGCCCGGCGGACGGCTGGGGGTCTGCTGGTAATGCGCCTGACGAAGATGACCCAACAGCACCGACTCCAGCGTCACCGCTCGCAAGCGCGCAGGCGATGGCAGAACCACAGGCGCCAACATCAGCCGAACGAGACAGACGAGCCGCACTGTCGACACAGGTAGCCCAGTGGGGCGTCCGATTTGACGGCAGCGGGGACCCAAGAACGTTCCTCCGGGATCTGGAAGATAAGGCAGAGATGAGGAACGTGCGATTAGATGAGTTGGTGACCGTGTTACCGGAAGTCCTGGTTGGCGAGGCGAAGGAGTGGGAGTGGTCAAGGCGCAATTTGGTACAACGGTGGGCCGAGTTCCGCCAAGACCCACTAAAAGAATATCCAGCGGGTCCCCACATAGAAGAGCGCCGGCGGGAAGCATACAGCCGGGTCCAGGGTGCATCAGAGGGCCCTATCGAGTATGTCCGAGCGATGCAACGACTGATGCGCGGCGCGGGGATGACTGCAGAGTAGCAGCTGAGACTTGTCCACGCCAACGGGCTACCAGAAATACGCGCCAATCTCCGCCTGGCAGGCGAAGAAGTGAGCTCACTCGATGGGTACGTACAGGCGGCACAGGGCGTGCACCAAGCAATCTTAGCACGGTCACAGGCGGCCGGCAATGATGAGATGAACGCCACACACACTACGCCGATCCCACAGCCGGTGGCGGTTGGCCCAGCGGACACGCATCGTCGCCCACCCATCTGCAGACGTTGCGGGATGGGAGGGCACAGTATGGACGCGTGCCCAAACTCTCAACAGCTCTACTGTTGGGACTGTGGTAAGATGGGGGTGCGTGCGAACGAATGCTGCCGACGCGCGACGGGAAACGCCAGGGGGGCTCGTCCCACATCAACAGTCGGCGAGCCCACGCAGGCAAATTCCAATTAACAACGACACGCAGGGTAGCGGCCGCGCTACCAGTAGACTGTGATGGTGTACTGGTAGAGGCGGTCGTGGACACCGGAGCGACACGTAGCTTCGCGAGTCCGAGGCTGGCGCAACGCCTGCGGGCGCCAGGCGGAGGAAATGTACGGTCCGTGAGCGTGACTGTGTCCATGGCTGACGGGACACAGAAGACGGTCCGTGAAGAAACGAAGGCGACGGTCACGGTGGGCGACAGTCGCGTAGTACTGCCACTGCTCACACTCCCCGGATGCATAGATGAGCTCACATTGGGACTGGATTATGTCCAAATGGCCAACGGGGCGGTGACTGTGGGCGGCCAAGCTGTAGAATTGCGGACGAACGATCCACGGCCACGCAGACGGCGGAGGCGAAATTGCAGAGCCCGACATGCAGCCTTGGTGACAAGCGAACAGGCGGGGCTCACTATAGCCGCCCACCTGACGGAGCAGCAGACCCAGACGGCCGCCAGATTCCTCGAGGGGGAGCTGGCAAGCTTTGAGAGCATCACAGGAGTCTCGTCGGCGGCGGTGCACACAATCCGGATGAAAGACGAGCGTCCCATCAAACAGCGGTACTACCCCCGGAATCCGGCCATGCAGGCAGTGATCAATCAGGAAGTCGACGAATTGCTGGCAAAAGGCTGCATCGAGCAATCCGACAGTGCCTACAGCGCACCCATCGTGTTGGTGCGCAAGAAGACAAGCGCCTGGAGGATGTGCATCGACTATCGGCAGCTGAACGAACGCTCAGAACCAGATGCGTACCCAATTCCGCGGATCCAGCACATTTTGGAGCAGCTGCGCCAGGCCAAATACATAAGTAGCATCGATTTGCGGAATGGGTACTGACAGATTCCGATGGAGCGCGAAAGCCAGCGATATACAGCGTTCACGGTGCCAGGACGCGGGCTGTTCCAGTGGCGTGTGATGCCGTTCGGCCTGCATTCTGCGCCCGCAACATTCCAGAGGGCGTTGGACAGAGTCATCGGCCCGGACATGGCACCGCACGCGTTTGCATACCTCGACGACATAGTAGTGGTCGGCAGGACGTTCGAGGAACACTTGAGCAACTTGCGCGAGGTTTTCCGGCGACTGCGAGCGGCCAATCTGCGAATAAATCGAGATAAGTGCGAATTCTTTCGTAAATCCATTAGGTACCTGGGGAATCTAGTGACGGAGGCGGGCATCCACGAGCTGAAGCCGCCATCAAACCTAAAACAATTGCGGCAGTACATTGGAATGGCCTCGTGGTGTCGACGCTTCATACCAAATTTCGCCACAACGGTTGGGCCCCTCACCGGACTGTTGAAGAACGGCCACAAGTGGAGTTGGGGAAAGCAGCACCAGGAGGCATTCCAGTGTATCCAGAAGCAGCTGATGGAAGCTCCGGTGTTGGCGTGCCCCGATTTCTCTCGACGCTTCTGTCTACAGACGGACGCTAGCGAGTGTGGGCTGGGCGCGGTTCTGACACAAGACATAGACGGCCACGAACACGTAATTTCCTACGCTAGTAGGAAACTGCAGAAAGCGGAGGTCAACTACAGCGCCACGGAGAAGGAGTGCCTCGCAATTGTTTGGGGAATCCGAAAACTGCAACACTATTTGGAAGGCTACCATTTCACTGTCGTGACCGATCACTTGGCGTTGCGTTGGCTCAACTCGATTGGGAGCCCCACCGGCCGCATCGCACGCTGGGCTTTGGAGCTGCAGCAGTACACCTTCGATGTCCAGTACCGAAAAGGAGCCTTGAATGTGGTGGCCGACGCACTGTCACGACAACCACGCGAGGTGATCGGCCGTGCACACGTGGAGTCAGAGGCAGCACCAACTTGTAAATGGTTACAGCGGCTGACGGCAGCGGTGTTGGAGAGTCCCAGCAAGTACCCAGATTACGCCATACAGAACGACAGGCTGTACCGCCGCATCGCTCACGTGCTAGGAGAAGATGAGGTGTCACCATGGAGGCTATGCGTGGCCGTGCCTCTACGACAGGAGGTGTTGAGCGAATGCCACGACGACGCAACGGCGGGCCATATGGGAGTACGCCGAACCTGTGCACGCGTTGCAGACCGATACCACTGGTCTGGTCTGTATCGCGACGTAGCGAAGTATGTACACCAGTGCCTGTTGTGCCAACGCTATAAAGTCCAGCAACAGCTGACGGCAGGCAAGATGCACTTCAAACCAGCGGAGGCAGCGTGGGACGTCGTCTGCGCCGATTCTGTGGGGCCGCTGCCGCGGTCCAAACGAGGCAACGCGTATCTACTGGTCCTGGTCGATAAGTTCAGTAAATGGGCAGAACTGGTCCCCATCCGCAAGGCGACGGCAGCGGCAGTGAAGCTGGCCTTACGAGAGCGGATTCTGGCACGGTTTGGCACACCAAGAAAGCTCATTACAGACAATGGAGCCCAGTTTACGAGCCGCGCGCTGAAACAGTTCCTCGCCGAGGCAGACATACAGCTACAACTGACGGCACCATACACACCTCAGGAGAATCCCACTGAGCGGACCAATAGAACGGTCAAAACATTGATTACTCAGCTGGCGGACGGGCAGCACAACACGTGGGACGAACAACTGCCGGAAGCACAATTGGCCATTAATACAGCGATTTCAGACGCAACGGGCTACTCACCGGCTTTCATCCTATTTGGGAGAGAACCACGGCATCCACACACACTGTACGGCAGGGATCCTGACGCCCCTGAAGCAGCACCAGGTAGCCCCGAAACACACGCGACGCTGCTACAGTTTGTTGCCCGTATAGCAAGAAGAAACCAAGGGGTGGCCAGCGAGGATCAGGCACGCCAGTATAATCTGCGGAGACGCGAGTGGCGACCCAAACTGGGCGACGAGGTGCTCGTGCGACAGCATCACCTGTCCAACGCAGCCGAGCAGTTTGCGGCCAAGCTGGCGCCTCGCTTCGATGGACCATTCACGGTGCGAGCATTCATATCCCCAGTTATAGTGCGTGTGCGACCAGTAGCGGGCGGCAGAGGTAGAACGACACATGTGCGAGATCTGAAAGCGGTGAACGCAGAAGACAGCGAAGCCGACGAAGGCAGCGACGACAGCTTCACAGCAGCCACAGCAGGCCACTCCTCAGCGTCAACAAAAGCAGCCATAGCGGCAGTCCGGGCAACAAAATCGGCCATATCAACGAGCACGACGACAGCAGCCACGGTCACGACAGCCACGACAGCAGCAACAGCAATCCAACCGGCGTCCACCCAAGCGGGAACGGCAAAGCTGCCGTTCTGGCCGAAGAAGATGCCCATGTAAGCCTAAAACATAATTAGACGAAGCTTGTTGTTACGTTTCAGGCCTGATGAAGCGACGTAAATTACCACACCAGCCGAGATACACAAACAGCGCCAAAAATGCCAGGGGCGCAGCGGATGGGCAAGTGCCGGGCGGGCAGCTGGACGAACACAACAAGGAGGAGGTTGGGCACAACGCAGGAAAATAGCCCAAGACCGGAAGCCAATCCCGACATAAACATGTGGGCGGTGATGACGAGTTGCCAGAGCGGCAAGTGGCCGTCAATAATGTGTTATCGAATCCCCTCGATCGGATTCGATAAGTGGCAACACCGGCCACTATCGCATAAGTATGCGAGTGGTAACACCGACGATAGATCGCCAGGCATGGGTAGCACTGGCAAACCGCGAGAGGTGGCAGCGCTAACTAAACAGCTGTCACAACAAGATTACACAAGGAGACCGGCGCGTCGAAAGGAAAAATTTAAGAAAACAATATAAAGTCAAAAGGGAAAAAACGACGAAACATGGACGCGGAAAGGGGCTACGAGGACCTGGAAGAGTGGCGCAGGCTGCAAAAACAGATGGCATTCGACCGGGACCCCCGGAACTGCCAGTTCCGGGCGCCCGCCCGGGCAAGCTCACCGACGCCGGCAGGCAACCGACGTCGCCGCCGTGGGCACCGCGGGGGCCGTCGAGTGAGAGAGCGACGCCAACGGATACAGCAGGCGCGGCTGGAGGAGCAGCAGCGAGAGCAGCGCCAACAGGCACAACAGGCGCGGCTGGAGGAGCAGCAGCGCGATGAGAGGCTGCGGCGTCGGGAGCAGCGACAACGCGAGCGGCGCGAGGAGCAGCAGCGGGTGGAAGGGGCCATACGAGACGTGGAGGCGCGTCTGACATACGCCAGATGCCTGCAGGAGCTGCAATGGCTGCATGCAGTGGGGCCGCAGGTGGCACAGCCGCAGGTCCCCTGGCCAGTGTTTATGGGGTGGGGCAGAGAGCCCGATGGCACAGCGAGCGAGCAGCCGATGGTAGTGCTGGAGAGGTGCGGCGGCTCCACAAAGTCCCTTGCTTGGGCGATGTTTGCACCGGCGGAGGCGCGTGGCTTGCGGCGGATGGCCGAAGAAGGAAGGCTTCCGATGGTGGCGTTGGCAGCCACCCCCCTCGATCGGATCGTGTTCCGCTCAGGAAGGAGGAACGTGCCCCGCTCAGGAAGGGGGGACGTGTAATGACGCGTTGCATAGCGGGCAGCCGCGCGTCATTACGAGTAGTCGTAAGAATGAGTATTTTGTAAAGACTATGGCTTCTTAGAAGGCAAGTAATTTTAAGTTCTTTAGTTTGTTCTTTGGTCTCGCCCAACACGCACTGAAGCGCGGGCAGTTTTGTTATTTTGAATAGTATAAAACACGTGGAGAAGTTTTGGCATACCGCCCTCTTTTTATTCGTTGGACACCTCGGCACTTTGGGGTGCCTAATTTACTAATTTATTTCAGCATACTCTGGCCGGCGAGCATACCCGCGGCAGAGTAACAACGTTACAGTTACTCTCTTTTCTGCTTTGGCGTTTACTTGCCAATAGAGTTGGGCACGGGCCGTGTTTTTTGTCGTGGCACTTCGTGCCACGCGTGGGCCCGCGTGTTCGTGTTGTAAGTTCCGATTTCGTGCGTGGCCGTGCATGTTCGTGTTGAGCCAAAAAGGCACGACAAAACACGCACGAGGAAACACGAAAGAACACTAAAATCGATGCTAGCTGAAATAAATGATAGCTTAAATAACGATTTAACACTTGAATCAGAAAACGAAGCACATTTAAAATGCTAAGGCAATTATCAAGGCATATACTCAATATCCCTGTCAGCTCTGCAACAAGCGAACGAGTTTTTTCCACTTCTGGACATATTTTAAATGAGCGACGTACTCGGCTTCTTAGCTCAAATATTGATAAGATAATCTTTCTGAATAAAAATTTGTAATGTTTATATACATATATATATATATATATATATATATATATATATATATATATATATATTTTTTTTTTTTTAATTTTTATATTTAATATACCTCAGTAAAATAATTATATGTAACAAACTATTTTTGCTGTATTCTGCGTATTAGGTAACGGCACTTTATTTTTGAGAATGCAATCTGTTTTGTTTATCTCTTCTTATGTATACACAACTATCATTTCCTTGTTCTCTGCATATTTGGTTTACCGTTAGCTGAAAAAGTACCCGTGCCTTTGGTATTTGGTTATAAATAATTATATGTGTCTTTTACAATTCGCACGCTGCTCCGAATGGCGTAATGTCATTTTCAGTGATGAAAAAAAAATGTAATCTGGACGGTCCTGATAGTTGCAAAAAATATTGGCGCGATATGCGACAGGATCGACGCACCTGTTATAAGCGTGGTCATGGTGGTGGGACGGTAATGGTATGGGCTGCGTTTTGCTACAAAGGAAAGAATCCAATGTGTTTTATATCCACTAGAATGAATACCAAAATGTATGTTGACCTATTGGACGACGGGTTAGTGGAATTTGGCGGCCAGTTATACGGCGATGAGTGGACCTTTCAACAGGATAATGCTCCAATATATAGTGCCAAGCTGACCACCGAATATTTTAACGAGAAAAATATTCCAGTTTTAAAGTGGCCAGCAATGAGTCCGGACCTTAATCCAATTGAGGATCTCTGGAGTATTCTATCCGCTGAAGTGTTCAAAAATTGCCGGCAGTTTGAGACAGCAAAAGAGCTTAAATTGGCCATAGAGCAAGAATTGACCTATCCCACTTAAAATCATTAATTAACTCCATGCCATTTCGCTTAAGTTCGGTAATAATGAATAGTGGAAAGCCTATTAGTTATTAATTTTACTTAATTATATCGAATTCAATTCATTTAAGTTGATTAATCCCAATAAGTTGAGCATATCATGAAAAGTCATATATAATTATTTATAATGAAGAAAAAGTTTACATTAAGTTTTATATGTATTGAAATACGATTTCTTTAACTTTTTTCTTATTTTTTGTTTTCCATTACTATAAGCAATAAAACTGAAAACCTAAAATTTTTTTAATTGCACGAGTACTGTTTTAAACTTACAAAAAAATAAGACACATATAATTATTTTACTGAGGTATAAAAAGTTCGTGTTGGGCCGTGTTAAGAAAAATTTTCGTCGTGCGTGCGTGCGTGTTTCTAAAAGTTAATTTCGTGGTCGTGCCCATCTCTACTTGCCAATTAGGAAAAGTTTATCGATCAGCAACAGCGTGAATTGCTGTTTAATAAAGTTAAATCACCCACGCAACAAAATTTAGCAACGCTTTAAGCAAACCGACAAAAAATAAGTATATGCAATTTCAGCGAAAAATACAATTTACTTTTAATACAGCTTGGTCTCACACTTGATAGACGCTCACAGAAAGATATGATGCAAGGTTAGGGGTGGAAGCTAATGATATATGATATAATGATATGATTTGTTCTAATTGATCTCAATAAATTATAAGATGTTATTATTTAAATTTTCTGTTAATTGCATTCAAACTTCGATGGAATTATTGATTGTATCGTCGGATTCAACTATCGATAGTTATCAAAACTATCTCTACTAGCTCTAGCACATTGAGCATCCGACACATGCCCATCTCTAGCATCTCAGCTGATCGCATATTTACAGCGACTTACCGTTTTAGTGTTAGCTAACAACGCTACAAATGTATTCTGAACAAATCTAAGAGTCATGTACCGTTAAGCCTATTTTGTGAGTGTATTCATGCGATTTACAAAAGCAGAAACACACCTTTTACATTCACAACAATCATATTTGGAATTGAAGACACAAATTATTTATATATATACATATATATCAAATACCAAATTATAGTTATAATAATGAACTGAATGAATTGAACAGAAAGCGGTACAAAAATCAACTTAAAAATTTTAGGGAACTTTATATTGAGCTTCAGCCGACGTCTTGCTTCTGCAGAGTTTTCACCGAGAGAGTTTTAATGCTGCCACCGGGTCGTTACCATCACAATAACCCAAGGCTGCCAGTTGTCCTGTGTATTGCCACCTTACACTCGGCCCTTCTGATCTTCTTCATCCGTCCCGGATGATAACAGGTCATCGTTTTCTGACACGAACTTCCACAGCTTGATATTTTCGCAACTCGTTGCCGTAGCGCTGGGGCCTTCGACATCTGTTGATGCCTTCTTTGCATCGTATGACATTACACACGGACCCAGGAAACTACCAGCTAGTTTCCGACCTGCAACAAATTGTGTTCTCTTTATAGTTAGAGCGTGAATATTTGAATTAATGGCCCTCTGTATGCGTATTTGAACCACTTCGAAGGTTCTTCGGTAGACAGCTTTGCGATTATGGATAGGATGAAGCGATTCAGCCTTGCAATCTGGCCATTGCCTGTGGCCACTCGAGTCGACCACTGTAGTCTTCATTCATCAGTTTTTGGAAAATATGGTTGACGAAACGTATGAAGGCTGCTGGTGAGTTTCGAAAACCAAACGAAGCTCTGTTAAACTCAAAAAGACCATCTCTTGTGACGATGGCTGTCAACGCTTTGCTACTTTCCTCCACAGGCACATGGAAAAACCCATTTTCCAAGTCCATAATCGTAAAGAACTTGGCATCCTGGAGTTTTTCCAGAACGTCTTCTATCAGGGGCACGGGGAATCGATCCTGTAAAACCATACTATTTAGTTTATGATAATCGACACATACCGTTAGTGTTTGACCTTTTCATTTTTTAACTACGACGATTCGGCTGGCCACATGCCGTCGACTTCAAAAAATTCCACTGGTTTTGTTTTTGCATTGCCCAAGCCGCGCAACAATGATGAACTATTAAACACTTTAATGTTGCCCAGCTTTTTAAGCATACATTTATTCATCTATAAGACATTCATGATATACAATGTGCGTTCCAAAGTAAACAGGACTTAAAAAAAAAAAAAAGAACAAATGTTTTTTTCATCAAAATTAAATTATTTCATTCAAAATATTCTCCCTCTGCTTCAATACAGCTTTTTGCACGATCCAAAAGCATGTCGAACGAGTGTTTTAGCTCGTTGGCCGGTATGCCGGCCTTTTGAATAGCCTCTACGTCTGCATAACGCTTTCCTTTCATAGGTAAATGCATTTTTTCGAAAAGGGAGAAGGCGCACGGTGACATATCAGGTAGATACGGGGAGTGGTTAATGGTTAAAATGTGATTTTTGGTCAAATAATCGGTCACAAACGTCGATCGTCTGAGCAATTTTTGGTCGTCAGTCAATTTGTGCGGAACAAACCGTGCACACACCTTTCGTAAGCCCAATGTTCGGTCCAAATGCGATAAATCGATGTTTTGGAGATGTTCAATTCCATTTCCATCAATTTCAATGATGATTTCGGCTGATTTTTGATGAATTCACGCACAGTTTCGATGGAATTTTCGGTGACCACGAATTTTGATTGGTCCACATGTTGATCGTCATTTATGTCCTCATGTCCACGTTTAAACCACTCGTGCCCTCTGCTACGAGATAGGCGCCATAAACTTCTTCCATCAATTGAAACGTTGCAGTAAAAGTTTTACCAATTTTAAAACAAAATTTAATGTTGGCTCTTTGTTCGAAGCTCATTTTTGCACCGATAACACAAACATACTTATACTTAAAACGCAATAACTTCACTTCCAATCGATGAAATGTCATGAAATTCTCACTGGATAATCGATAAAGATAGCAGATTCTAATGCACCAGTCGACATATAGATAGCGCCACCAGGGGCGCTTGATTCAAAAAGTCCTGTATGGCACCTTGTATGCCCATTTTCGTTACAGCTAAAGCATTTTGTTTCGAAAGTGCTATTTTTTTTTGTGTTCCGCTGATCCGCAAATAAAACAAAATCCCTTCTTATTGACGCTTACCATATCTTTCTTTGCATTTGCAGCTGTATAATTTTCAATGTTCCTTTTGTCCGTTTTCTTTTTTTGGTGTTCATGAACCAGCTCAAAAATTTCGTATTCTTCTTTCAGCGATTTGTATGCCTTGCAACGATACATGGCGCATGTGAACTCTCTCTTAATTTGTAGACCATTTACAATATGTCTCAACACCGCTGCATCTTCTATATTGCCCATACTCGCCAAGTTCTTCATGTGCAATAGGTACAATAGGAATAGGAAACGACTCTGATTATCTCTTTTTACGCTCAGACAACAACTGATGAATATCGGCTCAAACTCCTCAATTAGTTTTTCTTTTCCTCAAAGTCGCTCACACTTTCCGACTCTAGAAACAATTTATCCGTACCGCACATTTTGGCTCCCGCTTGGACATATTTTTGTTTTTCCGACAATTCATATGCTTCAGCGTTACGTTCAAAAATCTCAAACCATTTTCGCACTGGGACTGAACAGCTGTCAAAATCATTTACAATTTTCTCAAAATTCTTGGCCGAAATTTTTACTTGTTTTTCTTTTTGATCATCGACGTCGATTTTTAATGCCATTCATTGAATATTTCGAACTCACGTAAAGGGTGTATAATTGCACATATACAAAGCAATTGCGTCTATGTGAGTATATGAATGTCTATTCGTGTTTGTGCGAACATGTTTGCAGTCAACCAAAGCACCAGCATCAACAACAGCTGCGGGCAGCGCTTGGGCAGCAAATATATTTATGGCTATAACTTCCTGCTTCATCGGTCTATCATGATGAAACTTGGCATACGGACACATAAGCACTAACTGGGGTATTTGAGTTCGAAACTCCAAGAATTGTGGGAGTTACGATTTGCGGGCAAGTGGGGGGAGGGAGGGAAATTCCAAAATACACATTTTCTGCGTATTCACATAGGGCATCTTGTATTAAAATTTGGTGTGCCTAGGTCTTAAAGTCTCTCTTAAAGACAGACAGGGCTAGATCGACTCGTCTCGTCATGCTGATCAAGAATATATATACTTTGTGGGGTCCCGCAAACCTAATATACTCTTGTACATTTTATGTACAGAGTATAACAAGTAGATAAGCTAAAGTCGAGTGTACCGACTTTGAAATACATACATATGTGTAGAATAATTATGAGTGTATGTGTGTGTCTGTTTGCCTGTGCAAGGCAGTAACAACATGACCAAGCCTCCAGTTTGTGATTATGTGTCCATATGCCAAGTTTCATAATGATGGGCCTATTTAACAGGAAGTTATAGCCATTTATGTACATAAGACCAAGCAGTACACATATGGACAGAGTATTTCAATGTCGGGATACCCGACCTTAGCTCTCTACTTATTTAGTTGGACTAGAACGTCTTAAGCCGACGCAATATAATGTTTCAAATTGAATTTTTTGTGGTTGCATGACCTATCCATTTGTTTTCATTTGTTTTGTTATACCCTGTACCCAAAGAGTAAAAGGATATACTAGTTTTGTGCGAATGTACATATGTAACACACAGAAGGATGCGTCTCAGACCCCGCAAGATATGAGAATATAGATATGGATAATTTTTTTTTTTTGTGGGTTGAGGAGTGGAAAATGCCTGACGCATCTCGCACTACCGTCGCAGTGTTGTATGTGGGGCTTGCACCCACTAAAAACCCCCCCTCGTTCCTTGACCGATTTTCCACTCCGGAACGACTTTCTCATTACATCAGAGTGGCGCCACGTAGTCGCTGTTCGCGTTTCCTTCTTTACGCCTGCGTCCAGGCACCCCTTTTATTCTACCTTGATTTCTTGGTGTGGCGGTTGACTGCTGTCCGACTCGAGGAGGGCGGGATCGTGAACCCCGATACTCTTTGCCAGAGGTCCCTCTGCCCATAGTTTGCATCTGTTTCTACGAGTTAAGTCCCGCCTCTGCATCTAAGTCACGTTTTTTTTAGCGCGCAGGATGCTTTCGGCGAATTGCACCACCGCAGTCCAGCTTTCCTAGCTAGACAACATTTTCCCAACTATGCTTTCAGGTGAGCAGGCGCTCCAGAGAGCAGCTGTGTGACGTAGTAGTTCGTTTCACCGAATTTCCTGTTGGACCATAAACGCACATCGGGGATCAGTCTGGCTGTCCATCTTCCACTGGCTTCTGCGGTCCACCTATTTTGCCACTGGTTCATTGTGTCCTGTCTTGCTTGTGTTTTGTATAAGGATCCTTCTTCGTTTTGAGAGTTTAGCCATAGTCGTCTTCTCTCAGTGGGTATTAGATCCATCGGTGTAGAGCCGCTGATTACTAGAACCGCTGCTGCTGATACTTTGAGAAGCAATGAGGGCCTTAGCTTTTTGTTTCGACTTAAGGGCATCTGCCCATATTTTGGAGCCATAAAGCAGCACCGCGTTTGCTGTGGACATCAAAAGCAGCCGTTTGCTCGCAATTGGGCCACCAACATTTGCCATTAGCTTGCTCAGATGGCTTTGCGCTTTCGATGCTTTATCCACTGCATGTTTTATCTGTGCCCAGAACGTCAGTCTTGAGTCGAGAAGCAGGCCCAGATAGTTCACAGTTGTTTTCGTTAGAATGGAAGACCCCCCACATTCATTGGTACCTCTAGTGGAATGTGTTGACGGGTTAGGATAGTCAGTCTTCTCTACTGCCAGCTTCAAACCGTGGGATTCTAGTCAAGCGCCGGTGCCGTCCATCTCCTGATTTAGCAGTCTTTGTGCTTCTATCATATCCCTTGCCTGTATGATAGCCGCAACGTCGTCTGCAAAGCCAGTTAAATGTGCTGCCTCTGGCATCTGAACAGAGAAGATGGCATCATAAGCAGCATTCCAAAGATCAGGGCCGAGAATGGACCCTTGAGCTGCACCCGATGTTAGCATCTTTCGGCGCTTTCCATTGCGTGTACGGTACAACAGCTCACGATCGCTCAAATAGCTTCGAATCATCCGGGCTAAATACGCTGGTATTTGGAATCGTCTTTCCAAGGCATCTATTACATCAACCCACCTAAGGCTATTAAAGGCATTCCTGACATCCAATGTTGCCAAAAGCAACAGGCGTCTAGAGTAGTGTTGTCTACTTGAAAGGCCTCCGCCGTTTTCGATTGCTGCTGCCAGGCGAGGTTTTAGAATCTTTTCTAGTAGCTTGTCCGAGGTGTCAAGCATGCAGAGTGGCCGATATGCACTCGGGGCTTCAGGATCACCTTTTCCTTTACTTATCAGGGTCAGCTGCTGTTTCTTCCAGACTTCGGGAAATATTCTAGCAGGTATTGCGGGCGATCATCTGCTATTATTTTGAGTACTTCCGCTGGTACCCCATCTGGTCCGGGGGCTTTGTTTCTCTTTAATGAGTTTGAGCTCGTCCTCGTTGAAGAGCGGTACTGGAATATAGTGTGACGCTCCTGGGTCTGTCCGCTTCTCATGTTCAGGGAAAAGAGAATCCACGATTTTTTGCATCAGTCTTTCCTCGAGCACGGGACTGGTGCGATACCACAGAGTTTCCGGATCACGAGCTTGTAGCCGAGACCCCAAGGGTTACTGTTTATGTTATCCCGTAGTTCCTCCCATTTGCTTCTCTTGCTGTTTTTGATGGCCATCTTTAAGGTTTTCCTGGCTGACTTGTACTCTTCCCGGTCAGCGGTGGTAACGTCTTGTCTTCTGGCCCTAGTAAGTGTCCATCGCTTTTGGAGGCAGACCCTTCGCAATTAGGCAATTTCATCATTCCACCAGTTGGCAGCTTTCTTTTGGTTTGGGTGCGCTTTCGGCATTGCGGCATCGCAAGCTTGCGTGATGTACTTCATTGTGTTTCGCACCAGTGTTTTAGCATCGCCCTCCGGCTCTGTTATATTCAGATGCTGATCGAGCTTACCACAATTAGCGCCTCAGGATTAAACTTATTTGCGTTTCATCGTAGGGAAGATCCGTTTTGGCAGTCACGGCTCATTCTGCTTTCCAAGCTAATTTTATATAGCTTATGTATTGGTGGTCGATGCCCGTGTAAGCTTCTAGGACCTTCCAGTCTATTAGCTTGTTTGCCAGCCTGTCTGATATCAGCGTGATGTCAGGGCTTGTTGGCTTGCAGCCAGTTCTTCGGAAGGTTGTATTTCCTCCAACGTTAGCAACAAATAGTCCTAATCTGGCAGTCATGTCGAGAACTAGTCTTCCCCTGGAGTTGGTTGTCGGCATGCCCCACTCTATGACTTTCGAGTTGAAATCGCCAGCTAGAATCACGTCGGCGCTTAGCTGACGTAAGTGGTCTTCTATAGCGTCTAGCTTAGTTTTGAACTCCTTCATGTTGTCGCTAGGAGAGAGGTAACAACTCAGTACCGCGTACTGGTATTTGCGGTCCTATACGAAGCCGTTTCCAGATCCGCTGCCTAGAATTGTGAAGTCTTTGGGACTTGGTATCCATAATGCTGCCGTGCTGTTGATGGGTTTGTACTGTTCGCACAAGCTGTGCTAGGAGTGCATGTTGGCTTGGAAAATGTTCATCATAGCCGAGCCTTTAGTGATGCACATTTACCAGAGGCGGGAATGTGATCAACTGTTTTTAGCCCAGCGTCAGTACACAAGCAACATTTGGGAGGCCTTTTGCATTCCTTCATCTTATGGCCGGTTTCGCCACAACGAATGCAGACACCTTTACCCTTCCTGTCTGGGCCATTACAGTCTGTCTGTATATGACCAACTCCAAAGCATCTGAAGCAGCGTTTAACGTTTACCCGGCTCCACACTCTAGCTCTTAAAAAGCCGATGGTGATACTGCCTATCCCAAGGAGTGTTTGTGCAGCGCTTGTGGACATGCTCACGAAAGCGCTCACTGTTTCTCGATTATTTGGCACCGTGACTGTAACTTTTATTTGCTCTGCTGCGTCCGTGATAACTTTCCTGATAGCTGCTTCGACCTCATCTGCCGTCGTGAGAGCGTCAAGATCTCTTATCTCTACTGTGGACATTGGTTTTAGTCCTGCCACCTCTGCTGCCTGTTGTAGCGAGTTCTTGATTTTCTCGCAGAACTCCGAGCTAATTTTTGCCCCCCTGTCAACCTCCAGTAACATATCTCCCGCTTAGGTTTTTCGAACGGCGTCGATCTTCGGGACAGTATCGTCAGGCACAACTTTGGTTCGGAGACATTTTAGAATATCGGCATAGCTATGCCCCTCGGTTGGCCTGATAAGAACAGCTTCATTTTTCGGACCTCTGGCTTTCATTTTTGCTTCCTGCTTTCGCCTCGAATCTTTTGTTGCGGAGTCTCTTTCAGGCGGGACTTTCTGGTCTGTCCTCTCCTTTCGCACCCTCCTCTTTCTGACTGTTTACCATTCGAGTGGTTCCTTATCGCGAACTGTTTTTCCCTTTGACGTATTTACTTCCGCCAAGCACCAGATATGGATAATAATTTTTTTTTTTTTTTTTGTGGGTTGAAGACGGGAAAATGCCTGACGCATCTCGCACTACCGTCGCAGTGTTGTATGTGGGGCTTGCACCCACTAAAAACCCCCCCTCGTTTCTTGGCCGATTTTCCACTCCGGAACGACTTTCGCATTACATCAGAGCGGCGCCACGTAGTCGCTGTTCGCGTTTCCTTCTTTACGCCTGCGTCCAGGCACCCCTTTTATTCTATATTGATTTCTTGGTGTGGCGGTTGACTGCTGTCCGACTCGAGGAGGGCGGGATCGTGAACCCCGATACTCTTTGCCAGAGGTCCCTCTGCCCATGCTTTGCATCTGCTTCTACGAGTTAAGTCCCGCTGCTGCATCTAAGTCACGTTTTTTTGCGCGCAGGATGCTTTCGGCGAATTGTACCACCGCAGTCCAGCTTTCCTAGCTAGACAACATTTTCCCAACTATGCTTTCAGGTGAGCAGGCGCTCCAGAGAGCAGCTGTGTGACGTAGTAGTTCGTTTCACCGAATTTCCTGTTGGACCATAAACGCACATCGGGGATCAGTCTGGCTGTCCATCTTCCACTGGCTTCTGCGGTCCACCTATTTTGCCACTGGTTCATTGTGTCCTGTCTTGCTTGTGTTTTGTATAAGGATCCTTCTTCGTTTTGAGAGTTTAGCCATAGTCGTCTTCTCTCAGTGGGTATTAGATCCATCGGTGTAGAGCCGCTGATTACTAGAACCGCTGCTGCTGATACTTTGAGAAGCAATGAGGGCCTTAGCTTTTTGTTTCGACTTAAGGGCATCTGCCCATATTTTGGAGCCATAAAGCAGCACCGCGTTTGCTGTGGACATCAAAAGCAGCCGTTTGCTCGCAATTGGGCCACCAACATTTGCCATTAGCTTGCTCAGATGGCTTTGCGCTTTCGATGCTTTATCCACTGCATGTTTTATCTGTGCCCAGAACGTCAGTCTTGAGTCGAGAAGCAGGCCCAGATAGTTCACAGTTGTTTTCGTTAGAATGGAAGACCCCCCACATTCATTGGTACCTCTAGTGGAATGTGTTGACGGGTTAGGATAGTCAGTCTTCTCTACTGCCAGCTTCAAACCGTGGGATTCTAGTCAAGCGCCGGTGCCGTCCATCTCCTGATTTAGCAGTCTTTGTGCTTCTATCATATCCCTTGACTGTATGATAGCCGCAACGTCGTCTGCAAAGCCGGTTAAATGTGCTGCCACTGGCATCTGAACAGAGAAGATGGCATCATAAGCAGCATTCCAAAGGTCAGGACCGAGAATGGACCCGATGCTAGCATCTTTCGGCGCTTTCCATTGCGTGTACGGTACAACAGCTCACGATCGCTCAAATAGCTTCGAATCATCCGGGCTAAATACGCTGGTATTTGGAATCGTCTTTCCAAGGCATCTATTACATCAACCCACCTAAGGCTATTAAAGGCATTCCTGACATCCAATGTTGCCAAAAGCAACAGGCGTCTAGAGTAGTGTTGTCTACTTGAAAGGCCTCCGCCGTTTTCGATTGCTGCTGCCAGGCGAGGTTTTAGAATCTTTTCTAGTAGCTTGTCCGAGGTGTCAAGCATGCAGAGTGGCCGATATGCACTCGGGGCTTCAGGATCACCTTTTCCTTTACTTATCAGGGTCAGCTGCTGTTTCTTCCAGACTTCGGGAAATATTCTAGCAGGTATTGCGGGCGATCATCTGCTATTATTTTGAGTACTTCCGCTGGTACCCCATCTGGTCCGGGGGCTTTGTTTCTCTTTAATGAGTTTGAGCTCGTCCTCGTTGAAGAGCGGTACTGGAATATAATCTGACGTTTCTGGGTCTGTCCGCTTCTCATGTTCAGGGAAAAGAGAATCCACGATTTTTTGCATCAGTCTTTCCTCGAGCACGGGACTGGTGCGATACCACAGAGTTTCCGGATCACGAGCTTGTAGCCGAGACCCCAAGGGTTACTGTTTATGTTATCCCGTAGTTCCTCCCATTTGCTTCTCTTGCTGTTTTTGATGGCCATCTTTAAGGTTTTCCTGGCTGACTTGTACTCTTCCCGGTCAGCGGTGGTAACGTCTTGTCTTCTGGCCCTAGTAAGTGTCCTTCGCTTTTGGAGGCAGACCCTTCGCAATTAGGCAATTTCATCATTCCACCAGTTGGCAGCTTTCTTTTGGTTTGGGTGCGCTTTCGGCATTGCGACATCGCAAGCTTGCGTGATGTACTTCATTGTGTTTCGCACCAGTGTTTTAGCATCGCCCTCCGGCTCTGTTATATTCAGATGCTGATCGAGCTTACCACAATTAGCGCCTCAGGATTAAACTTATTTGCGTTTCATCGTAGGGAAGACCCGTTTTGGCAGTCACGGCTCATTCTGCTTTCCAAGCTAATTTTATATAGCTTATGTATTGGTGGTCGCTGCCCGTGTAAGCTTCTAGGACCTTCCAGTCTATTAGCTTGTTTGCCAGCCTGTCTGATATCAGCGTGATGTCAGGGCTTGTTGGCTTGCAGCCAGTTCTTCGGAAGGTTGTATTTCCTCCAACGTTAGCAACAAATAGTCCTAATCTGGCAGTCATGTCGAGAACTAGTCTTCCCCTGGAGTTGGTTGTCGGCATGCCCCACTCTATGACTTTCGAGTTGAAATCGCCAGCTAGAATCACGTCGGCGCTTAGCTGACGTAAGTGGTCTTCTATAGCGTCTAGCTTAGTTTTGAACTCCTTCATGTTGTCGCTAGGAGAGAGGTAACAACTCAGTACCGCGTACTGGTATTTGCGGGCCTATACGAAGCCGTTTCCAGATCCGCTGCCTAGAATTGTGAAGTCTTTGGGACTTGGTATCCATAATGCTGCCGTGCTGTTGATGGGTTTGTACTGTTCGCACAAGCTGTGCTAGGAGTGCATGTTGGCTTGGAAAATGTTCATCATAGCCGAGCCTTTAGTGATGCACATTTACCAGAGGCGGGAATGTGATCAACTGTTTTTAGCCCAGCGTCAGTACACAAGCAACATTTGGGAGGCCTTTTGCATTCCTTCATCTTATGGCCGGTTTCGCCACAACGAATGCAGACACCTTTACCCTTCCTGTCTGGGCCATTACAGTCTGTCTGTATATGACCAACTCCAAAGCATCTGAAGCAGCGTTTAACGTTTACCCGGCTCCACACTCTAGCTCTTAAAAAGCCGATGGTGATACTGCCTATCCCAAGGAGTGTTTGTGCAGCGCTTGTGGACATGCTCACGAAAGCGCTCACTGTTTCTCGATTATTTGGCACCGTGACTGTAACTTTTATTTGCTCTGCTGCGTCCGTGATAACTTTCCTGATAGCTGCTTCGACCTCATCTGCCGTCGTGAGAGCGTCAAGATCTCTTATCTCTACTGTGGACATTGGTTTTAGTCCTGCCACCTCTGCTGCCTGTTGTAGCGAGTTCTTGATTTTCTCGCAGAACTCCGAGCTAATTTTTGCCCCCCTGTCAACCTCCAGTAACATATCTCCCGCTTAGGTTTTTCGAACGGCGTCGATCTTCGGGACAGTATCGTCAGGCACAACTTTGGTTCGGAGACATTTTAGAATATCGGCATAGCTATGCCCCTCGGTTGGCCTGATAAGAACAGCTTCATTTTTCGGACCTCTGGCTTTCGTTTTTGCTTCCTGCTTTCCCCTCGAATCTTTTGTTGCGGAGTCTCTTTCAGGCGGGACTTTCTGGTCTGTCCTCTCCTTTCGCACCCTCCTCTTTCTGACTGTTTACCATTCGAGTGGTTCCTTATCGCGAACTGTTTTTCCCTTTGACGTATTTACTTCCGCCAAGCACCAGATATGGATAATAATTTTTTTTTTTTTTTTTTTTTTTGTGGGTTGAAGACGGGAAAATGCCTGACGCATCTCGCACTACCGTCGCAGTGTTGTATGTGGGGCTTGCACCCACTAAAAACCCCCCCTCGTTTCTTGGCCGATTTTCCACTCCGGAACGACTTTCGCATTACATCAGAGCGGCGCCACGTAGTCGCTGTTCGCGTTTCCTTCTTTACGCCTGCGTCCAGGCACCCCTTTTATTCTATATTGATTTCTTGGTGTGGCGGTTGACTGCTGTCCGACTCGAGGAGGGCGGGATCGTGAACCCCGATACTCTTTGCCAGAGGTCCCTCTGCCCATGCTTTGCATCTGCTTCTACGAGTTAAGTCCCGCTGCTGCATCTAAGTCACGTTTTTTTGCGCGCAGGATGCTTTCGGCGAATTGCGCCACCGCAGCCCAGCTTCCCTTGCTAGACAACATTTTCCCAACTATGCTTTCAGGTGAGCAGGCGCCAACTAATGCCTCTAACCTTTCCCTTTCGCGGTCGAATTTACGACATGCGAAGAAGGTGTGCTCGGCGTCATCCATGCTAGCATCTCCGTATATACAGCAGGCGTCCACGGTCTTTCCCATCCTTGCAAGGTATTTACGAAAGTATCCGTGTCCAGAGAGCAGCTGCGTGACGTAGTAGTTTTCACTGAATTTCCTGTTGCACCATATATGCACATCGGGGATCAGTCTGGCTGTCCATCTTCCACTGGCTTCTGCGGTCCACCTATTTTGCCACTGGTTCATTGTGTCTTGTCTTGCTTGTGTTTTGTTTAAGGATCCTTCTTCGTTTTGAGAGCTTAGCCATAGTCGTCTTCTCTCACTGGCTATTAGATCCATCGGTATAGACTGACTACTAGCACCGCTGCTGCTGATACCGTTCTGTATGCAGACGCAATTCTGAGTGCAGCCGTTCTTTGAGAAGCAATGAGGGCCTTAGCTTTTTGTTTCGACTTAAGGGCATCTGCCCATATTTTGGAGCCATAAAGCAGCACCGCGTTTGCTGTGGACATCAAAAGCAGCCGTTTGCTCGCAATTGGGCCACCAACATTTGCCATTAGCTTGCTCAGATGGCTTTGCGCTTTCGATGCTTTATCCACTGCATGTTTTATCTGTGCCCAGAACGTCAGTCTTGAGTCGAGAAGCAGGCCCAGATAGTTCACAGTTGTTTTCGTTAGAATGGAAGACCCCCCACATTCATTGGTACCTCTAGTGGAATGTGTTGACGGGTTAGGATAGTCAGTCTTCTCTACTGCCAGCTTCAAACCGTGGGATTCTAGTCAAGCGCCGGTGCCGTCCATCTCCTGATTTAGCAGTCTTTGTGCTTCTATCATATCCCTTGCCTGTATGATAGCCGCAACGTCGTCTGCAAAGCCAGTTAAATGTGCTGCCTCTGGCATCTGAACAGAGAAGATGGCATCATAAGCAGCATTCCAAAGGTCAGGACCGAGAATGGACCCTTGAGCTGCACCCGATGTTAGCATCTTTCGGCGCTTTCCATTGCGTGTACGGTACAACAGCTCACGATCGCTCAAATAGCTTCGAATCATCCGGGCTAAATACGCTGGTATTTGGAATCGTCTTTCCAAGGCATCTATTACATCAACCCACCTAAGGCTATTAAAGGCATTCCTGACATCCAATGTTGCCAAAAGCAACAGGCGTCTAGAGTAGTGTTGTCTACTTGAAAGGCCTCCGCCGTTTTCGATTGCTGCTGCCAGGCGAGGTTTTAGAATCTTTTCTAGTAGCTTGTCCGAGGTGTCAAGCATGCAGAGTGGCCGATATGCACTCGGGGCTTCAGGATCACCTTTTCCTTTACTTATCAGGGTCAGCTGCTGTTTCTTCCAGACTTCGGGAAATATTCTAGCAGGTATTGCGGGCGATCATCTGCTATTATTTTGAGTACTTCCGCTGGTACCCCATCTGGTCCGGGGGCTTTGTTTCTCTTTAATGAGTTTGAGCTCGTCCTCGTTGAAGAGCGGTACTGGAATATAATCTGACGTTTCTGGGTCTGTCCGCTTCTCATGTTCAGGGAAAAGAGAATCCACGATTTTTTGCATCAGTCTATCCTCGAGCACGGGGACTGGTGCGATACCACAGAGTTTCCGGATCACGAGCTTGTAGCCGAGACCCCAAGGGTTACTGTTTATGTTATCCCGTAGTTCCTCCCATTTGCTTCTCTTGCTGTTTTTGATGGCCATCTTTAAGGTTTTCCTGGCTGACTTGTACTCTTCCCGGTCAGCGGTGGTAACGTCTTGTCTTCTGGCCCTAGTAAGTGTCCTTCGCTTTTGGAGGCAGACTCTTCGCAATTAGGCAATCTCATCATTCCACCAGTTGGCAGCTTTTTTCTTTTGGTTTGGGTGCGCTTTCGGCATCGCGGCATCGCAAGATTGCGTGATGTACTTCATTGTGTTCCGCACCAGTGTTTTAGCATCGCCCTCCGGCTCTGTTATATTCAGATGCTGATCAAGTTTACCAATTAGCGCCTCAGGATTAAGCTTATTTGCGTTCCATCGGCGGGTAGATCCATTTTGGCAGTCACGGCTCATTCTGCTTTCCAAGCTAATTGTATAGCTTATGTATTGGTGGTCGCTGCCCGTGTAAACTTCTAGGACCTTCCAGTCTTTTATCTTGTTTGCCAGCCTGTCTGATAACAGCGTGATGTCAGGCGTTGTTGGCTCGCAGCCAGGTCTTCGGAAAGTTGTATTTCCTCCAACGTTAGCAACAAATAGTCCTAATCTGGCAGCCATGTCGAGAACTAGTCTTCCTCTGGAGTTGGTTGTCGGCATGCCCCACTCTATGGCTTTCGAGTTGAAATCGCCAGCTAGAATCACGTCGCCGCTTAGCTGACGTAAGTGGTCTTCTATAGCGTCTAGCTTAGTTTTGAACTCCTTCATGTTGTCGCTAGGAGAAAGGTAACAACTCAGTACCGCGTACTGGTATTTGCGGACCTATACGAAGCCGTTTCCAGATCCGCTGCCTAGAATTGTGAAGTCTTTGGGACTTGGTATCCATAATGCTGCCGTGCTGTTGATGGGTTTGTACTGTTCGCACAAGCTGTGCTAGGAGTGCATGTTGGCTTGGAAAATGTTCATCATAGCCGAGCCTTTAGTGATGCACATTTACCAGAGGCGGGAATGTGATCAACTGTTTTTAACCCAGCGTCAGTACACAAGCAACATTTGGGAGGCCTTTTGCATTCCTTCATCTTATGGCCGGTTTCGCCACAACGAATGCAGACACCTTTACCCTTCCTGTCTGGGCCATTACAGTCTGTCTGTATATGACCAACTCCAAAGCATCTGAAGCAGCGTTTAACGTTTACCCGGCTCCACACTCTAGCTCTTAAAAAGCCGATGGTGATACTGCCTATCCCAAGGAGTGTTTGTGCAGCGCTTGTGGACATGCTCACGAAAGCGCTCACTGTTTCTCGATTATTTGGCACCGTGACTGTAACTTTTATTTGCTCTGCTGCGTCCGTGATAACTTTCCTGATAGCTGCTTCGACCTCATCTGCCGTCGTGAGAGCGTCAAGATCTCTTATCTCTACTGTGGACATTGGTTTTAGTCCTGCCACCTCTGCTGCCTGTTGTAGCGAGTTCTTGATTTTCTCGCAGAACTCCGAGCTAATTTTTGCCCCCCTGTCAACCTCCAGTAACATATCTCCCGCTTAGGTTTTTCGAACTGCGCGGATCTTCGGGCCAGTATCGTCAGGCACAACTTTGGTTCGGAGACATTTTAGAATATCGGCATAGCTATGCCCCTCGGTTGGCCTGATAAGAACAGCTTCATTTTTCGGACCTCTGGCTTTCGTTTTTGCTTCCTGCTTTCCCCTCGAATCTTTTGTTGCGGAGTCTCTTTCAGGCGGGCCTTTCTGGTCTGTCCTCTCCTTTCGCAATCTCCTCTTTCTGACTGTTTGCCATTCGAGTGGTTCCTTATCGCAAACTCTTTTTCCCTTTGGCGTATTTACTTCCGCCGAGCTCGTGAGTGGTCGTTTTCCACCATTCTCGTTGCTTTCCTCTGTTGGCTTGCTTACAGCATTGCTCCTTTCATTGCTGCTCCGCCTAGTCTCTGCCTCTGCTTTGAGCCAGTTTCGCCGGTATGCTTCGACTTGGTCAAGGATCTCGTCTATTTCACCGACGCCTTGTTTAACATCTCTGCTGATGTTTTTCTGCACTTTCATGGCGGCTCTCATGTGTTGGAGTACTCTCCGACATTCTAGAAGTGCTGCTTCTTCTTCTTTTCTCATCTTCAGGATGAACTCCTGGCGGGGTGACGACGTTGTGTCCACACTCTGCCGAATTGTGAGAGGTGTTGATTCCTGTCCTTCGTCAGTTACTGCCGTTGTGGACATCTGGGGAGCAGGCCCCACTCTTGTTGGAGATCGAACGATCTTTTTGCTTCTTCCGAAAATCTCTTCTTCTATGCTATTCTGTGTTATTTGATTGTTTGGTGTCATTTCTGTTGGGTCCTAACTTCAGGCCGCTATCTGAGTTTGCGCACTCCAGTCACTTAAGTGTCCCCGAGGGTCCCTTTCCATGGAGTGAGGTTCTCGGAAGGTTGGCGCGACTCCTTATGGGAAATCGCGCTCAGAGCGGGACATGCAAAGCCAGGAGTCATCTCAACTGGCACCTGGGGTGGACGGTTTGCAAACCAAGAACGTTCCTGGAGATTTGCCAGGTTTGAACGGAGGCGGCTTTGGCATTAGCCCGGCAGCCATTTTGCCAGGGTTTCAATCTGGGTACTCAGGTGTCAGACCACAGCTACCAGCTACTCAGACCTTCTTTTTAGTCTTCCGATCCGAGAAAAGACTCAATGTCCGGCCGCCCATTCTGAGCAGACGCCGACCAGGGAGCCGGCCACTCTGGCGCAGTCGCTTCTGGATTTTTTCTGTCCGTTTTTTGGTCCGCGGGTGGTATTTGATTTCCCACCTACCTGGTATATCGACCCGGCTTTCCCCTATCCGCCACTTGGGGACGCGTCCGATGGGAGAAACGGGAACTCCGCACGGAGATATGGATAATAATAATAATTTTTTTTTTTTTTTTTTTTGGCTGAGGAGGGGAAATGCCTTATGCATCTCTCGATCTGCCGTCGCAGAGAGGTATGTGGGACACGCACCCACTAAAACCCCCCCTCATCACGGACCTATCTCCACTTTGGAAGCGCTTTCGCATTACTTCAAAGTGGGGTCCCTTAAGCGTCATGCGCTCACATCGTTATACCTGCGTCCAGGCTGCCCAAGATTCCATTTTCATTGTCTCTCGTCTAAGTCCTTTTTTTTAAGGATAAGCAGGTCCCTTACATATCTTGATATTTGGTGCCAGTTTTCTACGCTCTGCGTCATTGTCCAACACTTTCTGACAGTTCATTTCGTCTTTCTGTCCAACGTTGACTGTGAAATATTGTGTGTTCTACGGTATCGTACTCGGCGTCGTTATACACGCAGCTACTTTGTCGGCTCTTTCCCATGGCATGGAGGAAAGAGCTGAAGTAGCCGCGTCCGGTTATCATCTGTGTGGTGTAGTAGTCAACATCTCCGTTTTCTCTGGACCCAGGGTTTTATTTCAGGGATGAGTCTAGCTGTCCATCTTCCTTTATCCTCGTCTGTCCATCGATCTTGCCAGGTTCTTAACGTTTCTTCTTTGCACCGTTCTATTGCTTGTCTATCGGCTTGCCCTGCATGTCGCAGCTCATAAATATCCTTCCGCTCTCTAGCTAGTAGGTCAATTGGTTTGACACCTGCTATAACAAGTGCTGCTGACTTGGAGACGGTTCGATAAGCGCTAATTATTCTTAACGCCGCAGTTCTTTGGATTCTCAGTAGTGGTTTTGCCCTGCATTCTACGCTTAATGTGTCTGCCCAGACCTCGCAGCCATATAGCAGAATAGCGTTTACTATTTCCATCAATAGTTTGCGTCTGCACTGTAGTGGACCACCGACATTCGCCATTAGCCTACATAGCGATTGTGTTGCATTTGCTGCTCTGGTTTTCGCATGTTGGAGATGCGGCCCGAATGTCAGCTTAGTGTCTAGCCAAACTCCTAGATATTTTATAGCTTTTTGCGTCTTTAAAATATCCTCGTTGATCTTGATGTCTATTTCTATTGGTACCTGTCGCCTTGTGACAATCAGTAGCTCTGTTTTCTGCATTGCCAACTCGAGTCCATGAGAATCCAGCCAGCATTTAGCCCGAAGCATTACCTGGTTCAATTTTCTCTGTGCATGCTCGAGAGTTCGCGCGGTGATGACTGCAACAATGTCGTCCGCGTATCCAACTAGGAATGAATCATCGGGCATTTCAATTCTAAGAATTTCGTCGTAGCTTATGTTCCAGAGCTCAGGTCCTAGTATTGAGCCCTGAGCGGCTCCCGCAGTTATTTGGGTGCATTTTTCACCGTTTTCCGTTTGATAAAGTAGCTTTCGGTTTTCAAGATAGCTGCGAATCATCCTCATCAAATACTCGGGAATACGGAATCGATTTTCGAGAGAGTCGATCAGAGTTGCTAATAGTACCAGTGGACGCGAGTAATGATTGCCTTGTTGGCATACCATAGCTGCGTGCGCCACTTCTTGTATTGCGCCGATCGTGGATCTTCCAGGTCTGAATCCGTATTGGCGGGGGGAGAGGCCACCAGCATCTTCTATAGCGATTGCTAACCTTGGCTTGATCATTTTTTCTAACAGTTTTCCAGCTGTGTTTAGCATACATAGGGGTCTATAAGCTGATGGGGTTGCCGGGTCCCCTTTACCCTTGCTTATGAGGACCAGTCGCTGTGTTTTCCAACAGTCAGGAAATGTTCCGCTTTGGATGCACGCGTTGTACATATCGAGCAGTACATTTGGTCGGCTTGCAGCAATTTCTTTCAAAACTTCCGCAGGAATTTTGTCCGGACCTGGTTCTTTCCTATTTTTTAGGGTTCTTGCAGCTTTTACCAGTTCACTCTCTGTAAATAGTTCATCTGGGTTGACCTCTGTCGGCCGCGTAACATCTCGGGGTCTTATTGGGTGTGCAGGGAAAAGTGCGCCTACCAGATTATCCATTTGTTCTTCGTCTAGATTTGGTAACGCGTTATGTTTCCTCAGCTTCTTCATTACGATTTTGTATCCTAGGCCCCAGGGGTCAATATTTACATCGCTACAGAGGTCTTTCCATTTCTCGATCTTACTCTTACGAATCGCAATATTTAGTTCTTTCTTGGCTTTTCTGTATTGCTGGTCTTCGAATTCAAAGTCTGCCCGTCGTCTTGCTCTGGTGAGAAGTCGCCTGCGTCTTATACATGCTTCCCTCATCGTTTTGATTTCGTCTGTCCACCAGTACGCTTCTTGTCCTTGTCTATGCCTGTTACCCATTTTTGGCATTGCAGCATTGCAAGCCTTCCTTATGGCTGACATAGTTCTGTTTACTTTTGTTTCGGTGTTTCCAGTGTGTTGTGCTCTGACTGCTCACCTGTCGATCTCCCTTATCAGAATGGTTTTGTTCAGACGGTTGACATTCCATTTCTGACTTCGTTGTGCAACAGCTTTGGTAACGATGTTATCCTCCAGAACGAAAGTAATATACTCGTGGTCACTACCGTTGAATATGTCTAAAACTTTCCAGTCAGCGATTTTATGCGCCGCCGTTTCGGACACTAGAGTTATGTCCGGGATCGTGTCCTCACATCTGTCACGTCTGAATGTCGGGACTGAGCCAACGTTTGCCACTACGAGGCCCAATCTGGCAGTCATGTCTAAAACTCTTCGGCCTTTAGAATTTGTAACTGGCATTCCCCATTCTTCTGCTTTGGAATTAAAGTCCCCCGCTATGATAAGCTTTCCATGTATTTGCGATGCGGCATCTTCTATGGCTTCAAGCTTGCTATCAAAGAGGTTTATCCGATCTGTAGGTGTTAAGTAACAACTGAATATTGTATATTCTCCAACACGGACGTGGACAAAACCGTTTCCCCGGGTGTCATTTTGGTATCGAATATTGCTTGTACCTGGCACCCATATTGCCGCAGTTTTGGTGTCGTCCTCAAGCCACAAGCCATCGTCTTTCTTCTTGTACTGCTCGCTAACTATGACCAGATCAACTTCTTGCTCGACAACAATCTGGGATAAAAGCGCGTCAGCTACTAGGCTTCTGTGCATATTTGCTTGAAGTATCTTCATGTTTTATCCTTTTTCGGACTTGCGGCGCAATTGCTCGCTCCAGGAAAATGGTTCAGCTCCTTGTAATTTTTATGCGCACACAAACAGCATCTTGCCTGTTTTGGGCAATCCTTAGCTTTGTGTCCACTCTCTCCGCATTTCATGCATAGGTCTTTACGATCCGGTCCTTCACAATCCCTTTGAAAATGACCAATACCAAAGCATTTAAAGCACCGGAGGATATCAATACATGGTTTAACGCGGCATCGCGTCCACCCAACTTTTATCCTCTGCTCCCTTAGGATTTTGGCTACATTCTCCGTCGATAGAGTGACAAAAGCGCGTCTTTGTTCTGAGCTGTTCACACCAGTCATGCGCACCCGGATGTCTTGGTCAGTATCGTCAATTATCTTTCTGATGGCGGACTCGACTTCCCCTTCTTCAGTGAGGCTATCTAGGTCCCGTATCTCTATTTTTGCTACGGGTTTAAGAGCCTTGACAGCAGCTGTCTCTTTCAACATACCTTGGATGGTATCGCACAGTTTTTGGGTTTTGCTTCCTTTTGCCAGTTCTAGAAGCATGTCTCCAGCTTTGGTCTTCCTAACTGAGCGGATGGCGCTTTCAGCTTCCTCTGGTTTGATATTTTTACGTAGATCTTTTAGCACTTCCGCATAAGTTTTGCCTTCGGCTGGCTTGACCAAGACTGCATCTGGACGAGTTCGTGTTCGTCTTCTGGCATCTGTTCCTTTGTGTGGACCAGCTTCGTTTTTTTGGGCTAATTTGCCTTCTTTTTCCTTTTTCGGCTTTCCTCTTCTTCGGGATACAGTCTGAAACTCGGCTTCCGGTTCCTTACTTCTTTGCTTCTTGTTCGAGTCTTGCACCGCAGGACTTGTAGCAATCCTTTTGCAATCCTTTAGTTGATACCGGCGTCGCATTGCTTTCAGAATCTAAATTATTTGGCCTTTTGGTATTGCAAGTTTCATCGTTATTGGGAGCTCTGTGGATGGGTGCTTTGCTCCGTCTTTCGTTTTCTACTTTCATCCAGCTGGATCTGCTCGTATCAGCAATACACAGTAGCTCATCTATTTCCTGCACTCCATCTTTTACATTTATATTAATGTTCCTCTGTTTTTGCATTGCCGCTTTTATTGTACGAAGTACTCTTTTAATATTAGCAATAGCCTCTTCTTCCTTTCCTCTCATCTTGGAAATAAATTGTAGGCTAGGGGATCCAACCGATTTTTGAGGCTGTGACCTACCTGCTACAGCGAATACGGGTGTAATCGAAGGTGTGTTGGCTGCATCTTGAATGCTCGTGTTAATTGGCGATCGGAGTATTTTGCTCTTTTTCTGGAAGACGCTAGCCTCGTCTTCCATCCCAATATCTCCCGTCTTCTCGGCTGGTGCATCATTGTTTTTTGTTGTCATCTTTTCAATTTGGTCCCAACTTCAAGCCGCTATCGATGTTCGAAAGTATAGTTCCCTTTTATGTCCCCGTGGTTATCTATGCATGCAGGGAGGCCACGCTAGGGTTGACACAGGTCCTTATGGGATTCTGTGTTCAGTGCCGGGGCGGGTGTTAGGCAGGAGTATACTCAACTGCGCCTATACCACCAACTTAATGGCGACGAGACATCGAACGTACTTGAAGGCTTGCTAGGTTTTAGTGGGACGGAGGCACCTGCAGCATTAGCCTGAGAGCCATTTCCACAGGATTTCACTCCTGTGTACTGAGGTAACAGAATACTGCAGATGTCAGCTCGTGTTCGTCAATTTCGGGTCGCGGTCCAGTATACCATAATCAAAACCTTACTGGTGAAAAGTCGTAAACTTTCATTTAGAACAGTTAAGGTGCAGATAGTTGACCAAGCACCACCGTTGAAAACAGTTTAGATCGTAGTGCAGACGAGGTTGATAATGAGAATCTTTATACGAAAAAATGAGCTTTACATCATCGGCATACATTATGCACACAGTGGGCAGAGCAGCGGCAAAATTTTCCCACCGGTGGATCGGCCGCAGGCCATGATCGCACACCATGGTTAGGAAAAGTCTGCCGCTGCTCTGCTGCTGCTCTGCCCACTGTGTCGTCGTCGTCGCATTAAACTGTGTTTTTGCTTTACTGCGCAAAAAAGTATAAAAGCAGCAGAAAATTTATTCACTTTAGCAAATTTTTTCTGAACCAGACGATTCAAGTAATAGCATTAGTAAGTGTTCATATAATTATTCACCAGAAAATGGAACCAACGAAACGAGTAGCGATTCGAGATCCAGTTGTGGAAGTGATAGATATGTCAGAAAACGAAAACGATGGTCAGAGGAGTCCGCAAGAGGATATTTCAAACGATTCCGAGCTAGCGATGCCGAATACTCAAGCAGTAATGGAAGTGATCAGGAAAGAGAGAAAGAAGAGGAAGAACGAGGAGAAAGTAGAAACAATAAAAAAAACTGTGTGTGTCAGGGCGACACGCGATAGAAGTGAAACTTCGCTGTTATTTTGAGTAATTTCATATGAGTTAATTTTTTGTGTTTATATTGGTATTGTATTTATTTAAATATTTAATAAAATGTTCGTCTTCGTTCAAAAAAGAAATTATCGGTTTGTGATAAGAGAAATAAGTGATAAAGACTCGCGATTGTATATTAGGTAAGTATCGAGAAAAAACTGCGTCAATTGTCGTGAAATACCCCCCCCCCCCCCCCCCCCTAATATGATGGGCATTTGGTCCAAGTCTACTCCACGCTCTGCAGCCCCCTCTGATGTAAACGGCAATAAGTGCAGATCAATAAACTGCATTGTTTTTGCCATTTGTTCACTTTGTGAGATATAAAGTGCAGCGATCATAACTCGCTGTCCGCTCTCTGTACAGCATTCTGCAGCGCAAATTTCTCCAACAGATGATAGCCCAATGGGAAGCATTTCATTTTGTTGTAGGTGCAGGCCCATTTTCGGTGTTACAATGTTATTTCCATGCAAAGTATTGCAAAATATCGCTACGCCACCTACTCTTACATTTGGTCGTTTGAACTGTACAACGCAATTAAAGTTTGGAAATTTAATTTCTTGCTCATTTGCCTGCCATATCTCAGAAAGTATCAGAATATAACTATGTTGAATGACTGGATCTTTTAAATCTTCATGATGAGCATGCAAGCTTTGGCAATTGAGAGTGGTTATGAATAAGCCTGGTCTAGCGATAAAAGCTTTCAGATTTTCCGTTAATGTTTTTTTTTTTTAATCTAATACAGTTATTTAATTTATTATAATTAACTATTTTTTTTACGGCCCTAACTGTTGTTGCTGGGTGGGGAGGTCTCTTCGCCGGAGTCGTGTATGGCTAGCCTGACAAGTTAAATTCTGTGCAAGTCTGTTCGGATGGTTCCGAAGCTTAAGCTGGTAATTTGCTTTCACATGGTGACTTCATCTTTAACAGATCCCACATTTAAATCTTCGCGGATATTATCACTTCTTATGTACCTGGGTGCCCCAGTGATGGTTCTCAGTATCCTCAATTGAGCTCTCTCGATTAACTCTAAATTACTAATGGAAGCGTTTCCCCATAATTCAGAGCCATATGTCCAAATTGGTTTGAGAACAGCATTGTACAAGAGTACTTTGTACTCCAATTTTAGTCGTGAACGGACGTTTATCAGCCAATGTAGATTAATAGCTTTTAGTTTTAGTTGATCTCTCTTCTTTTTGATGTGCTCACGCCAAGTAAGCCGTCTATCCAAATGGACACCAAGGTATGATACTTCGGTTTCTTATGGAATATTGATGTTGTTTAGCGACAATGGAGGGCAGGTTTGTTTGTTTGGGGTAAAGGTGACATGTTTGCACTTTTGCTCGTTTACATGTATGCGCCAGTCTGCTAGCCATTCTTGTATGGCCACGAGGTGAGATGATAAAAGTTCTGTAGCTCGTTTTGGGCACTTGGAGCGACTTAGGATGGCAGTATCATCAGCAAATGTCGAAATTGTTGTACGACTGTTTGTCGGTATATCTGCTGTGTATATAATATACAGTGTTGGTCCAAGCACGCTCCCTTGGGGTACGCCAGCTTCAATTGGATGGTATTCGGAGAGGAAATCTTTGTATCTAACTGCGAAACTTCTTTACTGTAGGTATGACTCCAGTATTTTGTGGATGTTTCTCTCTCTGTTACTCTCGTTTTTCAAATGCATTTCGTATCTCAGAGGTTATTCGGTTGACTTGTTCAACGGTTCCATGGTTTTCGCGAAAACCAAATTGGTGCAATGGGATTGCATTGTTGGTGTGTAGGTGCTGTTTGATGCGATTCAGGATCAGTTTTTCGAATATCTTTGATAGACACGGCAGGAGACTGATAGTCCTTGTCCTTTTCGGCTTTATGGATCATTTTGATGACCGATTTTCTCCATTGTTGAGGAAAATAGCCCCATTTCATCATGCTGTTGAAAGTAATGGTGAGAAGATATACTGCACAGCTCGGCAATTCGATGATCATTTTGGGGGAAATTAAATCGTGGCCCGGCGCTTTTTTTTGCTTTGAAATGACACTTGTAACTTCTCCAACTTGAAATACGATAGGTGTGGTAGCTTCAAGATAATTGGTTGGTGGGAGCACAAAGCTATTTGTTGCTGCATGTGGTTTGATGACTTTTTCTAAATGGGCGGCAAATACATTTGCCTTCTCTTCGTTGCTGCGAGCCCACTTTCCTCTTTGTGTACGTAATGGTGATTCACTTTCGATTGGAGGACATACTCCTGATTTAGCTTTCCACAATGGGAATCGTTTGCTGTTTGGGGAGAGTTGCTCCATATAATCCATTTGAGCTCGGTGTTTTTCATCTTCTAGGGCTTTGCGTAGTAGATGGTTTGGCTATTTTTAACCGCTCCTTCGATTCAGGTGATCTGTGGGCTTGCCACTCCCGACGAAGTTTTCTCTTATTGCGAAGCAGCTCTTCAACGTGCCTGGGGACACGGCTGCATTTGTGAAGTTTATTAGCTGTAGTTATTGGAGTATCTATGTCATTTTTACAATAAATACTAGGGCAGTCATCAATATGGGAACTTACGTACTTCCTGTATTTAAGCCAATCTGTTTTTCTAGAAGTTAGAAAATGTGGGCGTTCCAATAACTGTGGATGGTCACAAAGGTGCAGAAGGATCGGCGAGTGATCCGATGATAGGTCTGATAAGTGCTCCACACGAATCTGAGCCTGTGGCACTCTTCTTGTAACAGCAAAATCTATCAAGTCGGGTTGATCTTTGGATCTGTGGGCCAATATGTAGGCCAGCCTGGAGAAATAAAATCAAGCTTGTTTCTTGGTGTTATTATGGCGTTATATAGTTGTCTTCCTTTCGGGGTGATGAGTCGGGATCCCCAATGGGTGTGTTTGGCATTGTAGTCACCAGCTGCTATAAACCGGTCACCTAACAGATCGAAGAATTTTACAAATTCTGCTTCAGAAACAGAGAAGCGCGGTGGGCAGTATACTGCGGATATGCTTAAGTAGCCGCTTTGAGTTTCGATTTGAATTGTTGTGGCCTGTAAATAAGTTGTAGCAAATGATGGCAGCGGTTAGTGTCTGATGCGATGCTTTATAAGAATGCCAGTACCTCCATGAGCCTTACGATCGGGGTGGTTTGTCGCATAGAAGTTGAAGCCATTGAGATGAAAATAATTTTTGTTTGTTAGGTGTGTCTCTGATATGAGCATGGGGTCAATGTCATGTTGATTGAGGAACTGCAAGAGCTCGCATTTGTGCTGTGAAATGCCATTTGCATTCCAGAAACATATTTTTAGAGAGACCATTTAATTAGATTTCTGTTTGATAAGTAATTCCAGGAGGAGATTTTGATTGCGCATAATTTCCTGCATCGTTTGTTGTATTGCTACCATTGTATTGGTGAGAGTTGCCAGAATTGATTCAATTCCACTAGACAATTGGGATGGATTCGCATTGGGCTGCTGAGCAGTCATTTCTGGCCTCTGTTGCGGTACCTGATGGTACATTGTTCCTGCAGTGGTTTGTTGAAGTTTCGGTTTAGAAACTGAGGCATACGACTCGTTAGTGTTACTTAACGCCTGAGCAAAAGATACTCCTGGAATCGTAGTTGGTGGTTTCGAGCTGCGGTTTTTTGTTGGCTTATGCGACTTTTTAACTCTTTGTACACAGGGCAACCTCTATAGTTGGCAGTATGGTTTCCCCCACAATTGCTACATTTCTTCGCAGATGGGTCCTCCTTATTTACGGGGTAGGGCTCAGAGGGGTGTACATCCCCGCAGGCAACGCAGACTGCACGTAGGGTACAATAGGTTTTTGTATGCCCATATTCCTGGCAGTTTGTGCATTGGATAGGTCCATTTCGCTTATGCGGTTCCTCAACTGTAATTCTACGGTGCAGTAGATATTGCAGCTTATAAATTTGGTGAACTTCGTTTTTACCTTTAGGCATGGAGTCAGGTGTCAATTCTACCTTGAACATTGGTTGGAGAATTTTATTTTTGTTTATTATGTTCATGGCCATTTTGACTTCAAAGCCCTTATCTTTTAGTGCATCTTTTATCTCTTCGACTGGAACGGTTGGCTCTATTCCTTTGATGACCACTTGTAGTCCCTTGCTACTTTTAAGTTGGTACATGTAGTAACTCATTTTTTCATCGTTGAGGTATTTGGCCACTGATCCATAGTTTTTTTCGTCGTTGACTTGATGTTACCTCTTCTTATCGACGTAACATAGAATTTGTTTTCGCCAATTTTATTACTGAGTTTTTTAACCAAATCTGTACAATTTGCTTGACGCACATAAATAGGTGGCGGCTTTAGTTGCTTGGCCTTTGGTGTTTCAACGCTATTTTCTTCGGCTTCGCTGAGAATCGCTAATCTATTGTTTTTCAGCGCTTCATTTGGCACAGTGTTTTCCGATGTTTTTGTTATTTTAGGTGCGTTGGTTTTTTTAGTTGATTGTGGGCTTAACCTTTTTTTAATTTGGACATAGCGATCGAGCGCGGTCTGTATTAGAGTTCTGCTTGCGCTTTTTGTACTTTTCGGTTTAGAGAGGGGGAGCTGGTTGCACTGAGTTGACAATACCGGGCGCTGAGAGACTGCCGTTGTTGTTGTTGTAGTTGTCGTTGTTACAGTCGAAGACACAGTTGTAAGCGAAGGCAATGTACTGGTCGTTGTTGTTATCAGAAGCTCGTTGGTAAGGCTGCAGGGGTCTGGGGACGGGCACTGTTGCCGTTACCTCTGGTGAGCGTATGGTGAAGTATGCGTTGTTGGTACGAACAGCCGAAAGTCGACGGTCTTCTTGTTGTTGTTGCTGCTGAGCACGAGTTTTGCTCATTTTTTCTTTGGTGTTTACCGAGCTTGTGCTTTTTCTCAACAGCATTGCGCTATTACTCAACAGCATTGCTTTATTTTAAGCAATATTCCACCCTTTAACAGATAATTGTTATGGGTAACACGAGCACAGGTGCTCATGCGTACCCTAAGCGTCTTTTCGCGTATTAAATTGGTGTTAATTGCACTTTAATGTTATCAATTGATTTGTGGATAGTCGATTGGGCCTGTTTTTGGCCATGGTAAAATAGGTTTTTGTTATCCTTCGCAACGATATATAATCCTTGAAGAGTTGTCACTCGAGACAGTGCGACATAAAGAAGTTGTTGTGAATGTGTCTTTTCATATTCATAGACAATTTCGTTGAGATTTATGAATAGTTATGGCACACGCTGATACCAATGGAAAATGGTTTCGTTTCACAAACATACTTTTATTAGTGTTCAAAAATACAGTTGAAGTTCTGCGTGCAATAGGAACTTCTGTATGGCTGATATTGTTGGCTTGAACTAATGCAGAAGCTTTTCTCCTGATTTTGTGCCCGGTCCGTGGAGAATCTGGAAACTCCAGCCACACGCGAGTAACTCCCCCTATTCCATCACTTTCAACGTGTACTAGTTTACCAACTGCACCATTCGCTAGACCATCCGAGACATCTAGATTTGTTGTTATTATGTACTATTTGTTCATTACCAGCACTATCTCATACGGTAATCCTCCAGTGTCTATTACTGACTTTTTATGTAATTTTTGTCGTACGAATGCCTGTTGCTCAACTTCGCCGCAGCCGTTGAAGACATCAATAGCTATGGAGACAATTTTATTCTCTGCCGAATTCAAAACTGAAAAATTGTCCTTATTTACAGCATTATTTGTCAAATATTATCGGATTCCATGTGGACAAAGTCGATCTGCTTCCGCTCTCGAACAGAAGAGGGATTCGATAAGTTGTATTTCTTCTTGCGTCAATGTTACACCATTACTAATTTTAGTCCATAAAGTGGAGAAAACTTCATTAGCTTGTCTCATGACTTCATTCAATTCGTAGAACTTTAGGTCACGCCATAATGTTGGTGCTGCAATGCGTTGTTTCGTTGCTTGGTAGATGGGTGTTGCCCGTACTGGAGGTAGCTGACGCAAGTCACCTATGAAAATGATGTCCATCCCTCCAAAATTGTCTTGAAAATTTCCGGTGATTTCCTTTTAACCTGGTGTCAATTTGGGAGAGCAACTCTGCTCCTACCATACTGATCTCATCAATAAGTATGGTTTGAACATACTTGAAAAGCGTTCGGTACTGTTGGGCCATTTCCATAGATAAAGGTAATAGTTTGGAAAGTGATATTTTTAAAGCAGTGTGAATTGTCGTACCGTCAATTTCTACAGCGGCCTTCACTGTTGACGCACAAGCAATGTAGGCATTACAAAAAACATCATTATCCGAGAATCGATTGTAAATTTCCATTATGAGCTTAATAAGAAAAGTTTTCCCGCATCCTGCTGGTCCAGTAAAGAATATTTGGAATGGTGATCGGTTTCATGAAAGGAGTTTAGCGATCACGTGCATCAGTAGTGCCTTTTGTTATACACTGTACCCAAAGGGTACAAGGGTATATTAGTTTTGTGCGAGTGCACAAGGAACACACAGAAGGAGGCTTGGTAGACCCCACAAAGTATATATATTCTTGATCAGCATGACAAGCCGAGTCGATATAGCCATGTCCGTCTGTCCGTCTGTCCGTCTGTCTGTCTGTATGAACGCAAGGATCTCCGAAAGTATAAGAGCTAGAATAACCAAACTTGGTATACAGATTCTCCTGAGACCGAGAAAGGACGAGTTTGTTCATTTTTTCTGATCCAACCCCCCACTCCCCCCCTATTACCAATTTTCTATAACTCCCATAATTCTTGGAATTTTTAACTTAAATTTGGTAGTCACATTAGGTTAATAATTATATATCCGTATACCAAGTTTCATTATGATAGAATGATTGGAAAGAAAGTTATAGCCATATAACCAGGCCCAATGCACACATACATACATATGTACAAGTACACAAACACGCATAAGGCACGATTCTGATGTAAATGTAAATGTATCTATGCATGCATGGAATATTTTATATTTAATTTAGTTAATTAATTAAATTAAATTAATTAATTAATTAAATTAAATTAATTTAATTACTTTTTTGTGGGGTGGTACAGGGTATTTAAGAGTTGAGCCTGCTCGACTTTAGCATTCCTTTCTTGTTTTTCATTAGCCATCCTCATCAGTTCGTAAAATTGGTCAATGGACTTCAAATTTTCCCTCCTCTTTGCAATAGCACCCAGCTTGTTGAGTGTTGCCAATCGCAGGTCATCGTTCATGTGCTCCGCATTATATAATTCTTGAAAAGGATTGGATTCTGGAAACATGCGCACTATGTTGTCTTGTTCAGCATTATCATCTTGACTGAACCCATTTTCCCGACACAACTCTTGACATATGTCTATGGTTTTTGGAATATCTAAAGTCAATGAAAACTCTTTATGTCGCTCTAAAATCAACATCTCGGTGTCATCGTACATCTGAATAAATTTAGATTCAGCGAGAATAAAATTTTCTTCATCTCTAAATGACATATACAAAGTCACCATTTCACGTTTGTACTCATTGAGTATTTTGTGTGTAATGTGCAACAAACTGAGCCAAATTAATATCTTCCAACTCTTCGGGCCTTTTTTCATATTTATCGAACCAATTTTCTTTCTATATGTTCGTCACATCATCATCAGCAGTTATTTTATCAAGTTCTTTCTGAGTTTTTCGTATCCTTTGCGTCTCAATTGGCCATATTTTGGGAATATAGACAACAACAGAGGATGATTTCGACATCGGTTCACGTAGCAAATACCACGCCGCTTCCTGACTTGTAATTTCGACAGTGTTCAGTTCGATACTCATTTTTCTAGTTATTTCAACGATATCGAATTCTGGATGTTCATCCATTATCTGAGTGATGCAACGTTGTAGATTGCTGATTCCACGATTGGTTTTATTAACGTACTCCACTACGTATGCTACACAGGAATATTCTTCAGTGATGAATTGTATATCCATGTTTGATTTCAAAGTATTAAAAATGAATGGATTAAACTGGTTATGCCATTTTCCCACGGGGACGATTGATACCAGCTCGAAGCACATTAATATAATGATCGCCTGAAAATAGTTGATTTTCTTGGTAGTTCTTTCTAATAGTGTTGTACTGTTGTTTGTACCTAGAAAATCCTGGTTCTTCTTTTTTCATGGGTGTGAGTAAAGTTGTGTATCTACATGGCATGAATGGTGCATAAAATCTGCATTTTTGCTGAGCGTTTGCAGCATTTTTTTTGTAGCATGTAAACGTATGTTTATGCGTCTGCAATTTAATGTTCCTAGATGCCTCTGAGTTGGAAACTGTTATCAATGTATCAACTAGATCAATACCTTTTTGTCGGTCAACACCTAATGAATCTTTTGCATCATTCTCAAGCCATAACAGAATGTGCGCATGCGGACTCCCACGGTGTTGGAATTCAATTCTTTTAAAGTAATGTACAACACGATATTTGCCAAATGGAGATAATTTTTTGGATTGTAGATGTTGATTATTACATTGATGAGTTTATTAACTGCATCGTCATTGATGAGTGTGCTCTTTTCAATGTAATGGAGTTGTTCGACATCCTCTTCTGTTATGTCGATTCCACTGTACTTCAATTTGTATAGTAATTTCAGTAGTGATGGCCAACATATTTCATTTGCACTGATAGTTAGAAATATTGTCGGTTTTGCGAGTTGTCTTATCATTGAAAATAAATCTCTTTTCCTTTCGGCCCAATACCATGTTGAGTTTGGGATACAACGGAAAAGGCCAAGTTGCTTTCAATACCCTTATTTATGTATTCCTCGGATTGAATCTGTTCACAAGTAATTTTAGTGTTTTTACCTACATATTTGAATGCGATTGGCACGAGCCTTGAAACGCATAATTTTCATAGCCATGTAGAGCAAATGGTGAGGTGTAACCCCACGTCGATCAGATCTCCTCAACTCGCTGGTAGCCATCATGAATGGTGTAACATGAAGGTCGACACTAAATTTCCGAAATAGTCCTAGATAAATTGCAGGGAAAGATAATTCTTCTGCATGTTCATCAAATAACAAGCTGTGTGGGACATTCATCTCTCCAGGCGCAATTCTTAAGTATATGTCGTCGTTCCATAGCAATGTATGCTGCAAAGCAAACAAACTTTCATCAATGGGGATATCCTCACTTAGATTTGATGGGCGGAAGCATCTTCATGAAAGAAAGAATCATCTATTTTGATCTCGTATAATTGATACAAAGGAGTTTGTATGAGGAATCTCAACCATGTTTTGATGTTCCTCTTGTTAATTAAACCTGTCAAATAGCTTGAACAATGAATTTTCTTCCTCTTGATGTGAACGTTGATGCAGAGATCGTTGTCAATATTCCTGGGCAAGTGATTAACCTTCGTGTTGACATCTACAGGAACGTTGATTACCTGCCCCAAAATTCCAAATTGCCCGTGCACATGGCGCAATCTACGAATTTGCATAAATGGAATTCTTGGAGAAATGAGTCTCTCAGACACTAAATCTAATTTCGGTAGATACTCAGGAATTGGTGGATACACAAATCCGTTCAATTTCGATAATCTCGGAATTTTACCTCTTTTTAGAGAAAGGTGGTACATGCCAAACCGCTGCGGCATGTGAATTCTGGACATTTACGTTGCATTTTTTCTTCATTTTGAATGGATGGGGCTTTAAATCATTTTTAAACCATAATCTGTCGCATATACAACACGTTGAACCAAATGGGTTTTATACAAAAACTCGGTTAAAACAAGTAAAAAAGCTAAAGTCGGGTGTCCCGACTTTGGAATACTCTGTACATATGTTTACAATAATTATAGAAAAAAAAAAGAAAAAAAAAATTTGATCGATTTTACCTCTCTCGGTATTTGAACTCACGTAAAGGGCTTATAATTGCACATTTACATAGCAATTGCGTCTGTGTGAGTGTATGTATGCCTATTCGCATCTATTCGTGTCTGTGTAAACATGTGTGCAGTCAACCAAAGCACCAGCATCAACAGCCGTGGGCAGCGCTGCAGCAGCGCTGCAGCAGCAAATATATTTATGGCTATAACTTCTTGTTAAATCGGTCTATCATAGTGAAACTTAGCATACGGACACATAATAACCAACTGGGGGTATTTGCAAAATTTGAGTTCGAAATTCCAAGAATTACGGGAGTTAGAGAAAATCGCATTTGCGGTGGAGAGGAGGGAGGGAGTGAAATTCCAAAATATACATTTTCTGCGTATTCACACAAGGCATCTGGGACTAAAATTTGGTGTTCCTAGGTCTTATAGTCTCCGAGATATAGGCGATTATACGAATGGAAAATCGGGAAAACCCCCATAGGGGGGAAGTGGGGGGGAAAATCAAAAAAATAAAACAAACTCGTATAGAATACACACATAAGGCATCTTTGTGGAAAATTTGGTGTCTCTATCTCTTATAGTCTCTGAGATCCAGGTGTTCATACGGACAGACAGACGGACAGACAGACAGACAGGGCTAGATCGACTCGTCTCGTCATGCTGATCAAAAATATATATACTTTGTGGGGTCTGCCACGCCGTCTGTCTGTTACATTTTTCAGCTCCCGCAAACCTAATATACTTCTGTACATTTCATGTACAGAGTATAAATATTATGCGCAGTTTTGAATTTATTAAAGTCTGAATATGTGAAGCTATTACCAATATGTCCATCATGATCATGTAGTGGAGCCAAACAACTTGTTGACGGTTCATTCACTTGATTATTCACTTGTAATAAGTTAGCACGTGCTCTGCTGCGTTCTCTACTGTCTCTTTCAATTTTAGCTCTACTTCTTTTGCGTTTTTCGTTTTGGTCTGTCCCATCGTTTGCCCGTTTTCTCTCACGCCCTTATCCTTTCTGCACCTGACTTTCGCATAGTTAATACAAAATCAGCTTTCAAGAATTCAAATATAAAGCTTCACTTCAAAAGTTTAAGACGTTAAAAGTTTTAGGGTTTGGGCTTTGTAGAGCTGCAAGAAAAACGATTCTGAATCAATTTAATCGATGTTTAACATTTTTGTCAAACATGGATTTGTTTTTGGAGAGTCGATTAATCGTATAAAGTCAAATGCACATGCAAAAGAATTAGCACATTATTATATTATTATTATTACATTATTATTGCAGCACCAAGTTTGTTTACATTTCAGATTTTACTGTTATGTTCATGTAGCTGCTTTTTGTTTACATACATAATGTCAATTTCGCAGGCTAGTCTACTTGCTGTTCATTTATGTGCGCCTGTTGCCGTGCGATTGCTGTACTTGAAAACTTGTGGAGATAAAAATCACCGAAAACTACAAAACAGTCTTCAAAACCATAATCTACCAGGCAGTCATAAATAAGCAGAAGACAAATCAACTGCTGACGATTGCGTGATTATTTTAATGCAGCGAAATTTTTAATCGGAAGCACAACAAAAACATCTACAACAAAAATCACCGGTAGAGTTATGAGTTAATTCTAAGGAAAATCGAGCAGTCATTAATAAATAGAGTGAATAATAGGGGGCCAAGGTGACTTCCTTGAAGTACACTAGAAGTTACGAGAACAGGCTTAGAAATATTCGATCTGAGTAGTACCTTCTGTGTCCTATTTTTTAAGTACGAGGAAATCCAATTCAAAAAGTTTGAGGGAAATCCTAAACAAGTTAGCTTCAAGAGGATGAGGTCATGATTCACAGAATCAAATGCTTTGCTTGCATTTTTGCTAGGAATGAATCATTTATGAAAGATGTAGATTAGTCGTTGTTGACCGATTTTTAAAAAATCCATGCTGAAAAGGGGAGATTACAGACTTACAATGATGCTGTAAAGAGGAAGTGATTATGTTTTCAAATAATTTAGGAATGGCAGAAAGTTCAACAATGCTTCTTTAGTTAGAAATATCTGACTTACAGCCTGTTCATAGGTGCATACTATACAGCGCATGACCTATTCACGACCAGAGGTTGTCAACTATATTTTAGTTGCAGACCGCACTGGAAGAACTTGTTAGGAAACAAACCAATGTTTCAATTTCCAAATTCATTCTAATTTTATTCCTACAATTCATTCAGTATTTATAAAATTTTTGACTTATTTTTCTTATAATTTTATATTTGGCTCTTTATTATTCTCTAAACATTGTACTTACTCTAATTTTAAATTTTTTGTCTTATTCCATCCTAATAGTGTCAAGTGGTTTTCCCTTCCAAGGCTTCGAAGCCTTTCTTATATAGTGCATTGCGCACCCACCCTTAAACGCTGTCATTTCATATGCATATGCCTTTCTTGCTACCTACCATGCGTTGGTCTGTAGCAATGCTGCATGCGGTTATTTTTAGGCCGAGATTCTGTTACGCCTGCTGTGTTGCCTATGCTAATTCCTGAGTCGCTGGCTACTAAGACTATGTTCACTATTGTGAACACAACCCTTTTTGTGGAGTGGTATAATAAACGATTCTTTCCAAGAAGCAGGAGAGAAAGGCAACTGGTATGCAACATAGTGAATGACAACACTCACTGATGCCTTTGTTACAGGCTATGCTCAAGGACAGCTTTCGAATCAATTACATTCCCACAGGCTGGAGAGAGGTGAAAGTGGTGTTCATCCCCAAAGATGGGAAAGCATAAAATGTCAAGCCTGAGGATTTTAGGCCCATAAGCTTGTCTTTTTTCCTGCTGAAAACTCTAGAGAGATTTGTAGAAACCTACCTAAGACAGTCTTGCTGTCTTTTTCCCACTGAGCTGCATTCTTTGTTCTCTAAGATAAAGAACTCGCTTATTATTAAAGAATATTCGCTGGTAGCCTTTCTTGACATAGAAGGCGCCTTCAATTATATACTTCCCTCTGCGATCACACGATCCATGACGGATCCATGACGGCTTCTCTCGTCGACTTCATCGGCCAGGTGCTTATCAGTAGGACGGTGAATGCCGAGCTGAGCGGCCAATCCACCCATAACTTCGTCAGCAGGGGGACTCCACAGACGGGAGTTCTCTCCTCGCTTCTATGGGTGCTGACGGTAAATCAGCTGTTACGCATCATGCAGTCGGAGGGTCATGTTGTCGTTGCATATGCGGAAAATGTGGCCGTAATTTGCAGCGGTAAATTACTGCAAACACTGTGCAACCTAATGGAATCAGCTCTCTCAACACTCTCAAGGTGGGCAAAATAATGTGGCCTAGGAGTGAATCCCACAAAGACGGCACTTGTACTCTTTACAAGGAAGTACAAATTCCGTTGCTTCAATCACCAAAACTAAATGATGCCTTAAATATAATACTATTTTATCTTCTTCCCCTGACATCATCGGGAAAGAACTGGGTACCAATACAGTACTAAGGCTGAGAGAAACCTCGGCTTGGAAGGATTTGGCCAATGGGCACACAAGTATTCTCCGTCTCCATCCGGAGGTCCCGACCCACACGGACTACTGCACACCGAGAGTAATATTTGATTAAGACTACACTGTTAGAATTCCTGCTAGAGAGGAATGGGAAGGTGTTTCCAGCGGCGCTGGTAGGCTACACACAAGTGCGTTCGGCCAAGGTCAACCTGGTCGTCCCTGGATGCGAAAAGGACACGCAGATTATTGGAACTGGGCGGGAACGATGTCTCGCTGATAGTGAGGACGCTCACTGGCTACTGCCCAAGGCTAGAGATCCCTCACAGCGAATTCTGCAGAAGCTGCAGGGATGAAGAAGACGAAGAAAGTGGCGAGCACCTCTGTCACCGCCCAGCGCTCAGTAGACGCACCATTCTGGGACGACCATTCTTGAGTGATCTCTCTGTGCCGGCAAACATCGTTTGTGCCAACATCGCAAAATTAATTAGAGCCCCAGGGTGGCTGCAGTAGTGAAGGAATTTAGATAGATATTATATGGTATCACAAAGGGCCTTGTTAGGCCCAGCCATACCAACCTAACCTAACCTATGTACATAAGTATAAAATCGAACATTTTTTGTATTTTTTCTTTTTAATTTTCTTAAGCGAAGTGATACTGGTTTGGTTCGCATCTAGCTCTGCATTAGTGGCGTTGATGAAATCACTGAGTTCCTTAAAAAAAAATCCCTTGACGGACCCCCTTCATTGTTGACGTTCTTATTCTGATCCTTTAAGAAGCTTGCAATCTCCCCTTTCCCACCAAATTTAGCTCTTCTTTGGTTAAGGACTCTTTTAAAGCCCAAAATTCCCGGCTACTCCACCTGAATGCCTAGCCACTCTGGCATACAAGGTGTGTTCCAAGGTAAACAGGACTTTAAAAAAAAAAAGAGAACAAATGGTTTTTTCGGCAAAATTAATTTATTTTATTCAAAATAGTCTCCTTCTGCTTCAATACAGCTTTTTGCACGATCCAAAAATATGGCCGCCAGTATGCCGGTGCAAGCCTTTTGATTGGCCTCTACGTCTGCATAACGCTTTCCTTTCATGGGCAAATACGCTTTTCCGAAACCTAGAAATCGCACGGTCCCATATCAGGTGAATACGGCGAGTGGTTAATGGTTAAAATGTGATTTTTGGTCAAATAATCGGTTACAAGCGTCGATCAATTCTGAGCAATTTTTGGTCATCAGTCAATTTGTGCGGAACAAACCGTGCACACACCTTTCGTAAGCCCAAATGTTCGGTCCAAATGCGATAAATCGATGTTTTGGAGATGTTCAATTCCATTTCCATCAATTTCAATGATGATTTCGGCTGATTTTTTATGAATTCACGCACAGTTTCGATGGAATTTTCGGTGATCACGAATTTTGATTGGCCCACATGTTGAGCGTCATTTATGTCTTCACGACCACTTTGAAAACGTTGAAACCAGTCGTGCACTCTGTTACGGGATAGGCAATCATCGTCATAAACTTGTTCCATCAATTGAATTAACAAAAAACAAAATTTAATGTTGGCTCTTTGTTCGAAACTCATTTTCGCACCGATAACACAAACAGACTGACACTTAAAACGCAATAAATTCACTTCCAATCGATGAAATGTCATGAAATTCTCACTGGACAATCGATAAAGATAGCAGATTCTAATGCACCAGTCGACATATAGATAGCGCCACCAGGGGGTGCTGTCTTCGTGGATGACCACCACTGCTCCGTCGTCCAGGTTGGCCACGCCTTTGGCCCACTGCGTCCGTTGCTGCAGGCTGAGCAGGTAGTCCTTGGACCACCTGCGCCAAAACTGCAGTTTGAGCTCCGTCAGCTGCCGCCACCGCTTCAAAAATCCGGACCCGGCTCTGCTCAAAGACCCTTCTTGCACGCCTTCGTGCGGCAGAGTAAGAAGCGGCTGTCCGATGAGCAGGTGGCCCGGAGTGAGCACCTCTCCGTCGTTGGGATCGCTGCCGCCTGCCACCATAGGCTTGGAGTTGAGAATCGCCTCCACGTCCACCAGGTGCGTTTCCAGGTCGTCTTTGTTCAGGTTCGCGTTGCCTGCGCCCCTGACTAGACGAACCTTCGCCGCCTTCATCGCTGCCTCCCACAGTCCTCCGAAGTGAGGAGCCCTGGGAGGAATGAACCGCCAATCGATCCCTCGCTCTGCCGCTAAGTCCATCAAGGCGGCTTTGCTCCTCTCGAACGCCGACGTCAGCTCCTTCAGCACGCCGCTCGCTCCCACAAAGTTGGTCGCGTTGTCGCTGTAGACTGTCTCCGGCTGGCTGCGTCTCCCGATGAACCTTTTGAAGACGTTAAGAAAGGCATCAGTTGATAGATCTGTTACCAGCTCGAGGTGAACGGCTTTCGAGGCAAAACAAACAAACAAATACGGCGACGTATGCGGTAGCTTAGATGGAAAGGACCGCAAAAATCGACCCCACAAACCCTGAACGGTCGACCTTCTCGAAGGCGATCACCTGGCATTATTTGCCCCAACAACTTGGGCTTGTATCCGAAGCAGTGTACTTAATTACGTACAACTGCTGAGCAAGCACTACGAGCGTTCACCACCCAGATCTGTTGCCTAAGAAGCCCAATTAATACCTTTGCACCTGCATGATAGTGCTTGAGGTGCAAATGCCGAAAATACAATGCTACTATTGGTGCATCCTTAGGCAGTAATAGTGGAAATTTTGCGTCATAAGGCATTGGACCATGCAACAAACGTCCACCTACTCGAACCAAACGAAACTTAATCCCAATGTTTTCGAACTCGTGTATAAAGGGATTAAGAGATTGCAAACTTGGGGGAAGTGGCGCCGACTTTTGTAAAGACTTGATCTCACGGCTGTATATATCAGCTTGTAGCATTTCAATCAGCTTAAAAAACGACAATCTTCGTTCTAAAGCTGACACAACTGAAGAATCACTGCGATTTTTCCTGTAGCAAAATCGCAAAACATATGCCAATATCCGAACTAATTTAGGAAAGGATGAACGTTTCAACATAAGGTCCAGTATGCAATTTGACTCTACATCTGATCGAATGGCTGTAAGTACAGTCGCATTCTTTTTGTCTTCAGATGCCTTAATGTCTGACGATAATTCAACATGGTGAAGATTGGGCTAATCATTTTCACCGAGCTTTAGAAAATTAGGGCCATTAAACCACAGTGACGATACAATTTCATCTATATCAGTTCCACGAGAAACTAGGTCAGCAGGATTGCAGTGTATTGGCACACGACGCCAAACAGTATTCTCAGAAGCCTCTTGGATCTCAGCCACTCTATTTGATTTGAATGTGGACAACGTGGATGAGTCTCTCTCCTACCAATACAACACTATCTGAGAATCTGACCAGAAGTTTACCCTTTCTATAGCAAACTTACTCATCGTGGCGCAAACATGCTGCCAGAGTTTCGCTAGCAAGAGTGCCGCACACAACTCGAGTCGAGGAATCGTCTTTACGTTGAGTGGTGCCACTCTAGATTTGGCTGTAAGCAAACCCCTACGTTATTATTGTTGCAAGTCCTAACGCAACAACCGTATGCCTGACTTGAGGCGTCTGCGAAACCATGAATTTGCTCATAAACGTTTAAACAAACGTATCGCGGAATATGAATTTTGTGTAAATCTCGCAAAGTCTCAGTGAACTTATTCCACGAAGTATGCATACTCGTTGGAATAGTTTCATCCCAATCTACTTTGTGACGATGGGGCACAATGGCCCAAGTGGGTCAAACAAACGAGACTCTACCGACAAGATGTTTTGTTTTGTTGGCTTTAACGAAATAAAGCTATCCTCATCTAGATGGTACCGAAATACATCATCTTGAGGGGCCCAGCGCATTCCAAGCGTTTTGATTGAGATGCAGTCGTCAAACTTAATTGCCTTTTCGATGATGTTGCCATCATCACCGAACAAGGCCTGACAATTTGATGCTCACTTTGCCAAAGGGAACCCTCCTGAATCTAGTTCCTCTCGTACTTGATTACAGATTTCTTTAAGCTCATCTAAAGAATCTGTTCCTGCCAACATGTCGTCAACATAAAAACAATTTTTAATGACATTTGAAGCTACAGGGTGAGATCGAGCATAAATATTTGCCAATTCAAACAACGAGCGCACAGCTAAAAATGGCGCTGATGCAGTCCCGTATGTGACAGTGTTCAACTTAAAGAACTGCAGCTCATGAGAGGCGCTTTCTCGCTAGAGAATGAGCTGGTAGTTTTTGTCTTTTTCAGACACGTTTATTTGCCTGTACACCTTGGAGATGTCGGCAGTAATTGCGTATTTATTAAAGCTCCCTCTGAATAGTCGGCCCAACCATTAAAGTGTCATTCAATGATAGAGCCGTTGACGTTTTACTAGAAGCGTCAAACACCACACGCAATTTGGTTGTGGTGCTTTCAGGCCTCAGGACACACTGATGAGGAATACGCACTACTACGCTGTCCTGGAGGAAGAGATTCAAGAGCAGACATATGCCCAAGATCACGATACTCTCTCATGAAGTCATGGTACATGTCATGGAGAGTTTTGTCTCTTGCGAGTTTGCACTCCAGTTGCAAAAATCGTCTTTCAGCAGTTTGAAAGGAAAGCCCTAGTACAGTGGGATCGGATTTGAACGGAAGTTCGACTTGAAACTGACCTGTAGACAGGCGCTGTACTGATTTGGTGAAGTGAGCTTCACAGGCCTTTTGTTCAGCTGTCTGGCGGACAGCCTTCGACTCATTTGGGCTCAAATCGAGTTCCCAAAAGCATTGAACTAAGGTGTCGAGAGAACAATCACTTACTTGAGCGGAAACGTTAATACTGAGTTGTTGACGAGGTATTTGTCTTGTGTACCTACCAGCAACAACCCATCCCAGCAAGGTCTTCTGCAACAATGGAAAACCAGAATTGAGCTCGATTTGCCCAACACACAACAAGCCGTAAAAGAACTCAGCGCCTAGAAGAATGTCAACGTTGGCTGGTTTGTAAAACTCTGGGTCAGCCAACTCGAGATTTTCGGGTATTTTCCAGCTCGTTGTGGGCAAAAAGTTACAAGGTTGACAAGTGGATATGGATTTAAGAACCCAAAAATCAGTGGCAAAGTTGTGTGCATTCAAACGAGATTGAATAGCAGCATACACCTTGTGCTTACTATCAGTTGTGGTCCCACCTGCCATTACAATACTCACTGCAGTGTCTTCCCGCTTTAGTCGCAAGCGTTGCGCAAGGTTCTCAGTCATGAGGTTCAACTGTGAGCCGCCGTCAAGCAACACACGAGCAGGATGGTACTGGCCGAATCTATCTCTAATATTCACCAATGCTGTGGCAAGAATAACTTGGTCGGCACTTAAAACGTGACATAAGTACGCTTCTGGAGGTGCGACCGCTTGTAGAACGGGTGAGTTTGGCACAGCTACAGAGTATCTGTGCAACAACGAATGGTGTGGTTTTGAACACACCCGACATTTGGAAGCCTTGCAGTTGGAAACTGTATGACCCACATTCAAACAGTTGAGACACATTTTTTGAGTCTTAGCAAACTCAAATCGCTGCATAACAGATATAGAACCAAAAGAAGGGCAAGTATAAATATTCTGTTCCGCAGAACTACAGTATGTGCACTTCGAGATCGGTTTTGAAGGCTTTGAAGGACCCTTTGTGCAAGAAAACGAAGCTTTACTATTTCTTGCAGGTTCTACTCGCGGTTTATTTGGAACCCATCTGGAGACAACTCGTCTCTTTAGCCGCTAAATATTGGTAACGCCTGTTTAACTGCTTAGCGCAGTCATCCCAAGAAGGCAACTTGTCATAATCGAGCTGTTCCTCAAAACGAGATTTGGTTACGTGATTAACTTTGGCCATAACCATATGTATGATCATTGCGTTCGAAATGTCCTTTTCACTTCCCAACGAAGTTAAGGACGCATAAATGGCAGAAACAGTGTCAATGATGGACCGCAAACTAGACGCATTAGGTTTGGTCATACTTGGGATGCCGAACAATTGCGAGATAGTGTCGAAAAATATCAAACATTTGTTGTAGTACACAGACTTAAGGCTAGCAATGGCTTTCGAGTAGTTGCAGTCCGTTAACTGGAACGGATTCACAACTCCTAGAGCCTCACCTGACAAGCACGACACCAAATGATTAAACTTGACGTTGGTCAACGAAGGATCGTCATGAACTAGGCTTTCAAATAAGCACATAAAATTCTTAAATTCGGCATGCTTTCCCACTGAATGTAGGCAGCCGCATTTTGGGTAACTGTGATCGTTGACTGGCCATCATAGAACAGTCATGATAAGTCTGACTTTCAACTTTTTGTTTCGTTGCCTTAACATACAACGCCTTAGTTAAAATTCACAAGTCCTCAAGTGCCCCTCTACTATCGTTACTTGGATTGTGACTATCCAAATCTGCCTGAAGCGCCATAGCTTTCTTTATGTAACCTTCTAACAGCTCGAGACGACACTCGAGTTCTGTTTGTTCAAACGAAATTGTCTTTAACTGAAATGCCGTTTTCATACGAGCAATATCAGCGCTAACCTTATCAAATTTCTGCAAGCATTGTACTAGTTTAGTACTAGATTTAACTACTACTTGTTGCTTCTCAGATTCCGACATGGTAGAGTATAACCAAAATAAACTCTAAACAAATTGAAAATCAATGAAAATGAAAACCGAACTTTCCTAACAACCCTCGCAAATAACAACACGCTAAAACAGCAAGAGACAAACTGAAATGCACACAGATTACGCACACACGCACTCAATACAGAGAGCGCACAAAAGAGAGAGCGACAAAAATTCATTTGCAATGCTAGCGGAGCAAGCAACAACAAAAGCTATGTTTGTATGTATACAGCAGATGCAACAAATCTTTACAAAACAAGAGAGAACGCTACAGTCGAGCAAGCCCGACAGTGTAATACCCTGTACCCAGGTAAGCTTCCGTCACTGAGTTCTATGCGCCCATAGCAACAGCAAAAAGAGGAAGAAGAAGAGCGAACTTGTTGCTGCAGTTTGTGGGGGTTGTACTGGCGAGAATTTGTTTTGCTAATAACTTTTCTTAGAATTGACCGATTTGAATAAAATTTCGAACAACAGTAGACAATTATATATAAATTATGTGTGCAAAGCTTGGTTTAGGTAGCATTTGAAATGTGGACGCTATTGACGAAATTCTGTAGCGGGGGAAGGGGGGGAAAATTAAAAAAAATAAAATAAACTCGTCCTTACTCGGACCTATGAGAATCTGGATGCCATTGGTTATTCTAGCTTTTATAGTTTCTGAGATCCTTGCGTTCATCCAGACGGACAGACGGACGGACATGTCTAGATCGATTTCTCTTGTCATGCTGATTCAGAATATATATACTTTATGGGGTCGGAGATGCTTCCTTCTGCATGTTACATACTTTGCACAAGCCTAATATACCCTTTTTACCCTACGGGTACAGGGTATAAAAAACAGGTATAAAAAACACAATACAAATAAAATAACTTCAGAATATTTGTTTTCGATGTTAAGAGTCTGCTTAATAGCCCTTTTTTAATTGTTGTGGTTTGTTTTGCCTCGAGGTTTTGTTAGTAGTTATGTTTATTATTATTATTATTATTATTATTTTTTTTTATTTATTTATTTATTTCATCGACAAACAATGCAAACATCGACAAAAAATCAATACAAAAGAGAATTTAAACTAAAATAAAGCTATAGGAATAAAAAAAAACTTAAATAATAAGAGATAAAATATAATTAAAAGCTAAAGGTGAAGAATCACTGACCCGTTGGGGGAAAATTTATTAGCCAGTCCGGCAAGCTATGCCCCTACTCACAGCAGTGGTGATCAGTGATTCTGCCGGAGGTAGCTGAAAATAGAAGCTTTTAGTGTGGGGAGAGAGAGCTCACTTGAGATTAAAAAGTAAAAAGAATTATAATTAGAGCATAATACTCGAAAAGGGTTGTGCATGGCGTAATCACTAGTGCATCTGTTAAGTAGAAGAGGCAGAAAGTTCATTGTTGGCCTGGAAGGAACAGAAAAATTAATACGACCTAAAAGCATAGGAGAATCAACATCTCCAACAATCAATTTGTGGAGGAACAGAACACCAAGAACTATCCTACGGTGAGCCAAAGAGGGCAGGTTAATAAGGAGAAGCCTACTGGAGTAGGAAGGTAATCGCAGATTAGGATCCCAGTTAATTTGTTAATTTATGCAAGGTGTGGTGTATGTGTGTATATGTATTTGTGTATGTAATGTTAAGCACAAAATAAATCAAGTGCCAAAAATGGAGTCGGTATAAGCACACACGTACTATATGTACATACGTATGTCTGTATGTAAATAGTTTTTTTTAACCACTTTACACTTGCACGAATTTGCAGAAATTAAACTTATTAATGCTTTATGCTCGATTGTTGGCACAGAATACCTACAAGCTCTCAAAAGAGTCCACTGAAACTTTCCTGGATTCCGACCGACGATCACCCATTAGGCAGGCCAAACAACAATAGTACCACAAGAAGGGCAGGGGGATGGTACACAAGACAGCAGCTCCACAGTCCAAGCGAGTATCCAATACGACGCCAAATCCAAACAAGGCAGTAGCAGGATGGTGTCCAAACGACACCAGCGTCAAACAAACAAGTTGTAATACCACGACCGCGCACAAAAACCAAGCCACAAAGACCGCAAACGAGAAAATAATCTTGAGAAACCGATGTCCTTGCTCGGGCGCCAACGAAAAATCGCTAGCGTTTTAGCGATTGGCAACGAAAATCAATTGTAATTAAATGAGACGCGGTATTCTTTCAATTATTAATATGGCTTTAATGGCTTGGAAAATGTACAACGAAGTTTAATGTGCGTGTTTATATGCGTGTATGTATGCAGCACAAAGTTGAAGCAAAGCAGAAACAACAAAAGCTGCGGGCAGCGCTGCGGGCAGAATGAAAAACACGAATTGCGGGGGAGTGGGGGGGGATGAATCAGAATAAAAAAAAACAAACGACCTGCCTGGGGCTCAGAGGAACCTGGATAACAAGTTTGGTAATTCTAGCTCTTGTACCTTCTGAGATCCTTGCGCTTGTCCAGACGGACGGACAGGCGGACATGGCTATATCGACTCGACTTGTCAACCTGATCAATAATATATAATAATAATAAAAAAATTGTACATTTCATGTACAGAGTATAAAAATCAACATAAAACTTGATAATCACTCGGGACTATGTTGACATTACGAAGACCAAAATGCCCGCTGCTACCCATATGGAATGAGGCCGGGGGTATTTGTGATCCGCTGCCGGTAGAGGCCATGGGTCGAGTGGGTCACTGCCGACAGTAGCAAAAAGTCTTACGAGCCGGTCTGCAGAAGCCGAGAAGTCGTTCGTGCTAGGCAAGCATATGTATGTATGTATAAGTGATGTGTGAAATTTGTATGATGGTGTGCTTGTGTGTATGTATAGTACATCAAGACGGAATGTGCGCTATCCGTTTCATCCTTTATAGCTTCACCCAGCTATTTTGTCTGCGTTTGCATAGTGGTACTGATACTATATTTCTGAATGAATGGTTTCCTATTTTTTGGCTATTGAAAATAAATAGATCATTTGCAAATAATTAAACTAGTTACTAATATATTTTATACTATTCTAAAGAACTATACGCATTGAGTGTAGGTTTTATTGGTATGGGAAAAAATAGGTAGTAAAGTAGTAATTTGCAGCGCCATCCTTAAAAATAGTATCAGGTACCACTGTGCAATCGTAGGGAAAACAGCTGGGGCAAGCTAAAACGGAGTAGGCAGCTCTTATAGGCACGAACCTATTCGTACGACCTTTTACTGCTATCGGCAGCAGGTCACCGCGAACTATGGCGAACCACGACCGGCTCACGCGACCCATGGTCTCTGCCAAACGGCTCAGACGCCTCTCTGCTTCAGTCGGCAGCGACTCACGGCTAGCCACGGCAGAATGGGTCGTGGGTTCGATTGTGTTATGCTCGCATTTTACAAACATTGGCATTTATCCTTTACCCGACCTAGGCATGTCCGTCTGATTTCGGAAACGGCTGAGGGCATTAACCAAACTTGGTATGTAGACTAATATAATAATATATAAATATATATAATAATATAATATCCAGAGATCACGAGTTTATTTTATGTTTTTGAATTCACTCATCCTCTTCCCGTTCCCAAATTTCAGTACTGTGCACATTTTGAAAGCTACATAAACCAAACTTGTCATACGCAATCTATATAAAATTAGCGTGGGTAGCGTGGGTCGCTGCCGACAGAAGTGGAGTGCTCGTCGTGCCAGGTAGGCATATATACATATGAGTTTGTTTCGTATTATTTAATATAATTTTATATTGGGATATAAAAAAAGAGAGAATAAACAATATATACGCAAGTTGAAGTCCAGGGGGTACGGCCATTAGGCATTACTGTCTTGGTTGACGAGCTTGTTTCACACAAAAATTGGCGCCAGGGGCAGAGTACCAATGTTTGCCTGCCGTCTTCATCTCTCCGCTTAAAATCTCGGGCATTCGAAGGCTGTGTGGTGTACGTCTTCAGTTACCCCCCTTGCAGGGAGGGTATTCCGCACTGGCGTAATGCCCAAAGCTTCTGAAGCATCCGTGGTCACTTAGCAGTTGCGTCAGGTGAAAGTCGACCCTACCGTGCGTTCTGCCAGTCCAAAATGATAAGAATGTGGGTCCATCGGCCCGTGGCCCAGCGTCGTTTCGTGGACTATCTCGCCTATCGTGAAGATTATGTTCACGTGGTCACTCGATGATGGACCATTATATCTGGCCTAGGAGGGAGCTACTGGAGATGGCTCATGGCTCACTATAGAGCCAATACCAGCCCTGATAAAGGTATGGTGCGATCCATTATTCAGTAGTGAGGTTGGCTAGTTGAGAGGTAGCAGCTATAAGTCCACAGGCTAGCCACCTTTGCGAAGAATTGCTGGTCACTTCTAGCTTGTGAGGACCATAGCCATATAGGTACGCACATCCACAAAGAAGTCTTACAGGACATTAAGCGGCCCAGCCGCTGTTTTTGTGGACTTTATGTGGCTCACTATAAATTGCCAGTTTACAAAAGCAGTTTACAGAAGCAGGCCTTGAGCAGCAATGAGGCGGTTGAGGTTAAGCTGTAGAAACTTTGGCACCTCAATTGTCAAATTAAATCTGAGAAAAAGCTCAAAACAACATCACTCAAAACAATAATTTACATTTGCGCCTGAAGCATTAAACGTTCGAAAAAATACATGTATACATTACAATACCAAAACGGAAACACACAGCCACAGTTACCCATACCTAACCAACAAAAACAAAATTGCTTTATCGCTAAGCAACAAAAACCAAGTTCAAAGTACACTAGTCAACATGGCACCGCCACCAAACATACGCGCACGCGAAAACACCAATACAGGGGTAAAGGATATGTAAGACGCTGAGCAGTATATTCTCAACTCAATCGCATGGCTGGGGAGATGTAGAAGCAGCATGACACTGTGGATTCGCTACTCAATAGGGTTAACATCTTGGAGCGCGAGGTTGGTGAGTCGAGTTCATTGAGGGATCGGGCTGGTGGGCTGGAGGCGGAAATCAGGAAAAATTATTACTATTATTATCTCAATTCTACCATTTCTATCAAAAGCACTTGAACACCTGATGACGAAACAAATTAGCAATTACATGGTAGACAACTCACTCTTGAGAGACAAACAATCGGGCTTCAGAAATAATAGAAGTTGTGTTACATCATTAGTTAACATCACTGACGATATTCGAAAGGAAGTAGATAAAAGTATGTTAATTTTTCTAACTCTCCTTGACTATTCAAAAGTTTTTGACACTGTAAATCATACCATACTGTGTACGAAATTTAAAAGGCTTTATAATTTCTCTGACTCAGCTATTAATCTTGCCCAGTCATATTTGTTCTGTCGTCACCTAACAGTTGTTACATCGCATAATTTCCCATCTTTTTTATTTATAGAGAGTCCCTCAGGGGTCTGTCTTGGGGCCACTATTGTTCTCAATTTATGTCAATGATCTACCATGATCTCTTCAAAATCAGCAATTGGGCAGATATAAAGGGATTGGAGGTTTACCCTAAAAAATCAAAATGCATAGTAATTAAAAAAAACAAGAGAGAACGCTACAGTCGAGCAAGCCCGACAGTGAATACTCTGTACCCAGGTAAACTTCCGTCACTGAGTTATATGCGCCCAGCAGCAGCAAAAAGAGGAAGAAGAAGAGCGAACTTGTTGCTGCAGTTTGGGGGGGTTGTACTCGCCAGAATTTGTTTCGCTAATAACTTTTCTTAGAATTGACCGAATTATATAAAATTTTAAACAACAGTAGATAAATATGTATAAATTATGTGTGCAAAGTTTGGTTTAGGTAGCATTTGAAATGTGGACGCGGGGGAAGGAGGAAAATTCAAAAAAAAAAAAAAAAAAACCCGTCCTTTCTCGGACCTAGGAGAATCTGGATGCCAACTTTGGTTATTCTAGCTTTTATAGTTTCTGAGATCTTTGCGTTCATCCAGACGGACAGACGAACGGACATGTCTAGATCGTTTTCTTTCGTCATGCTGATTCAGAATGTATATACTTTATGGGGTCGGAGATGCTTCCTTCTTTATGTTACATACTTTGCACAAACCTAATATACCCTTTTTACCCTACGGTATACAAATTAACATACTCAGTAGGTAAAACAGGCAATAAACCTGGGAATAACTATCAATCAATCATTATCTTCGTGCGACCATGTCAATAAAGCAGTTGGCAAATTATATAGCGCACTAAGGCGCCTGACGGAGAATTTTCTTCCTGTAACACTAAAGCTCCTTTTTGCCAAGACATGCCTGACACCCTTGCTATTTTATGGCATAGAAATTTTCGGAAACTGCGATGCTGAAATCCAAAACAAAATAAAAGTAGCCTTTAATAACATAGCACATTCAAAGAAGAGATTCAATAACGACGTACGCCAACAAAATATACAATCTGAACGAACAACAATAGTTTGCACAAGATTTAAATTAGTAAGCTCGGAAAAGCGTTTCTTTATTTCCACTGTTCGTCTGTGGAATGAGCTACCGCATAACCTGAAAACAATCAGCAGCGAAACGCACTTTAGAGTTAAGATTCAAGCACACTTGCAAAACATTATCTAAATTAACGTTACCAAAAATTATAATATTAAACACACTTAGTTGAGTAGGCAAAATAGATTAAGTATAAAACTAATCAAACAATTCTAATATATATATATATATGTAATTCTAAAGAATAATAAAACAAGTAAAAAAGCTAAAGTCGGGTGTCCCGACTTTGAAATACACACATAAGGCATCTCGTGCTAAATTTGGTGTGTAGTTCTTATAACTCTGTTCATATGTACTCTGTTCATGTACAGAGTATAATAAGCTCTTCTATTAGGGTAAAATAAACAGAGATGATTTTAAACACAACAATTTATATATATTAAAATATTCATTAATGTTACATACTTATTCCAAACTTTTAATTAACTTGTCTTCTTTAGTGTAGCATTTAATAATAAACTTCCTTTATACAGTGCAGTTCTCTGCTCTGCACTCTGTTTTCGATACAAAATACACAGGGCAAGTTAGAAAATTTCGGCGGCTAATCGTTGATCAAGCTTACATCATGTGTGTGTTGCATCGGGCTGGTCACAAAAAAAGCAAAGTGGCAGCGCTTCGGGAGGCGCCGAAATTTGAAACTGGCACTGCAGCGCTATCTAGCGGTACCAAGCGAGGCAACTGCAGTCGCGCAGGCGCAGGGTTGTGTCCCGATGGCACCCCGAAGTGGGGAAACGGATGCGCAAGGACGTAGAAATCTGCAGAGGTACGAAATCCGGCGTATAAAAGGCAAGCCGCAACACGCCACTCCTGTTTTTTGGGGCGTCCTTTTGGATACAAGGGCCGGCGACCTTTTTCTTCGGTTAGTAGGCTGAGACCTGGAATTACAAAAAAAAAAGCGTGTTACAAGCAGTCGAAGATTTTTTCGGCATATCGCCAAGTTTCGTGGACAACGGTGGAACTGTGCGCAGCAGCTGCAGCGGCCCTCGTAAACAGCAGTACATGCTGCTTCGTAACAGGAGCAACAGCAACAGCCAACAGTAGCAGCAAATCCAACTACGGCAGCGACACCGCCATCCGCAGCGCAACAGCAGCGCCATCAATAGCTGCATCGTAGCAGGAGCAACAGCAACCACGTCAGTCTGCGCCATCCGCAGCGGAGGAAGAATCAGCCGGTGAGTCCGTTCCTTGGCCACGCGCCGTGCCTGTTGTTTGCGTCTGAACTGCAAGCAACAAGGCAGAGACCCCACGCGCCTGTCGTCCCAGTGTTGTTTGATGTGAGCTGTACCTGCAGGGTCCCATGGGCGGCCCATTTAAGTTTCTGCAAAAGAAAAAAGAAAATAATACAATAAAAACAAGTAAAAAAGCTAAAGTCGGATGTCCCTACTTTGAAATATTCTGTACATGTGTTTACAATAATTATAAAAAATAAAAAATATTAAGAAAAAAAAAACAAGATAGAACGCTACAGTCGAGCAAGCCCGACAGTAAAATAGCCTGTACTCTCCACAAAAAAGAAAAATTAAAAAAAAAAATTAAATTATTACAAAAAATGAATGAATTAATTAAATTAAATTAGAATACATGTTTATGTTCAGTTTTAACAGCATACATTTACATCACGTACCTATGCGTCTTTATATGCGTGTATGCAGCACAAAGTTGAACCAAAGCAGCAACAACAACAACAGCTGCGGGCAGCGCTGCCGACAGAGCTGCCGACAGAGCTGCCGACAGAGCTGCAGGCAGCGCATGAGCAGCGATTTTACTTATGGCTATAACTTTCTTCAGAATTGACCTATCACCTACCTACCAAAATTGATTTCAAAATTCCGAGAATTACGGAAGTTATAAGAAAAAACACGAATTGCGGGGGAGTGGGGGGGTGCATCGAAAAAAAACTCAAACTCGTACTTTCTCGGTCTTAGGAGAATATGCAAACCAAGTTTGGTTATTCTAGCTCTTATACTTTCTGAGATCCTTGCGTTCATACGGACAGACGGTCAGACGGACGGACGGACAAGGCTATATCCACTCGGCTTCTCATCCTGATCAAGAATATATATACTTTGGGTCTGCCACGCCTCCTTCTGTGTGTTACATACATGCGCACAAAACTAGTATAGCCTTCCACCCTTTGGGTACAGGCTATAAAAATTGGATCGATTTGACCATTCTCGGTATTCGAACTCACGTAAAGGGTGTATAATTGCACATTTACATAGCAATTGCGTCTGTGTGAGTGTATGTATGCCTATTCGCATCTATTCGTGTCTGTGTATAGTAAACATGTGTGCAGTCAACCAAAGCACCAGCATGAACAGCCGCGGGCATCGCTGCAGCAGCAAATATATTTATGGCTATAACTTCTTGTTAAATCGGTCTATCATAGTGAATACGGACACATAATAACTAACTGGGCGCATTTGCATAATTTTAGTTCGAAATTCCAAGAAATACGGGAGTTAGAGAAAATCGCATTTGCGGGGGAGAGGAAATTCCAAAATATACATTTTTTGCGTATTCACTCAAGGCATCTTGGACTTAAATTTGGTGTTTCTAGGTCTTATAGTCTCCGAGATATAGGCGATTATACGAATTGAAAATCGGGAAAACCCCCATAGGGAGGAAGTGGGGGGAAAATCAAAAATATAAAACAAACTCGTATAGAATACACACATAAGGCATGCTGATCAAGAATATATATACTTTGTGGGGTCTGCCACGCCTCCTTCTGCCTGTTACATTTTTCAGCTCCCGCAAACCTAATATACTTCTGTACATTTCATGTACAGAGTATAAAAATATATATATATAACCAAACCGAAAACGAGGCAGAAAGCGGCACCTAAACAGAGCTTGGCACTCTATTTAATAAAAAAATTTATACTTACATTTATAAAGAAAGCTTAGATGTTTCAGTCTAGAAAGTTGTACGAAGTTTGCCAATTGCAGTAGCACGTTTCGTTTTTTTTGGACCTTAAATAAATACATATGTATACGCAGTATTGGGTCATATATAGGTATATTGCGCCCATGACCGTCGAGAACTCTCCTTAAGGTTTTTGGGGTACTTTATCTTATTTATTCCCCGACTACTCGCCCATATTTACACTTACTATATACATATGTATGTATATATACGTACATATATTTACATTTTTACTCTTTATTTATTTACGCACAAACTAACCGCATTGGCTGTTGATTTATTTTCATTTTTTTGTATTAATTTATATTTTGTTTCACGCCTGTTAAACTCATGTATAAACACCTATTTATTAGTTTTGCACTCAGACACATTAAAACATATGTATGTATATAACACGAATTGAATATTAATTTTTATGGTCGCACAGTCCATTATGATGCAGTAAAACATCATAAATAGGGGCGGGAGACTCACCTTCGCCATGGAATAGCTCCAGCACGGCCCAATGATAGGGTATCCATAACAAATGTTACCTTTGGATACAGGTACCACAATTCCTGTCCGCCCGCCTGTATGTGATTCCTTTTCACGTTGTCCGGATACGTGATAGCTGGAGGGAGTTATCCGATTATTTGCTTTTTTCCGTTGCATTACGTTTCTTTTATTTTATGTTAGTTATTTTTGGTTTGTTTACGTTTGAATTCGGTTTTGTATATTGCGCGCCGAATTTATTGTAGTGATGGCATTTTGATTAAAATCGATGGAGGAACCGTGTTATCAGTTATTGTGCGACTCACGCGGGCATAGGGTTGGAACCATACACCCAAGGAGAAGTTCCGATGAGCCAGCCGGCGTTGCCCAACGGAATAGCGTAATCGTAACATGTGCTACCCAAATTACCTTTTTTACGCATGCATCTACGTTTCTTCATTTACATGATATACCGTTGCAAGCCGCATGTATATGAATTATATTTATCGAATAGTCTACAACTGTTAAACATATGGTTATCGAACTTTTCGACTTTATTGTCATGTAGTTATCAAACACTGCAATTTAATTGTCGTTATCAAACACTTATATATTCAGCTGATTTTGTTGACAGCAAAAAAATATTTGTAAAGAAATAAACTATCCAAAAGCATAAAATTATGGGCAGTTGGGTGTTGGAAGTAGCAAAAATGGGGATGTATGTGGCTTTTCCGGTGGCTCTCTTCCACATCTTTAACCAACCAGCCTACTTCGAAGAATGGGTAACCCAAAAAAAACGCGAGCTCTATCCTCCGGAGAGCAAAAGTCATCATGATGAGTTGCAGCGTGCCATTCGTGAACACCATCAGAAACGCGACGCCCAGATGATTCGTGCTCTAGAACAAAAGTAGAGGCAATACTAATATTGTGGTTTAACATTTTTTGTAGACCATAATCGAACGGTTTTATTTTTCCTAATAAAATATATGTATGTATATTAATGTGCATATGTGTGTACCCACTACATATTCATATGAATGCGGACAGTTGGAGCATGTAAATAAATTTCAAATTCTATTGATACAGTTGCTAGTTATTCAAAGTTAAAAATGGGACTAATCTTAGCATGGCATGGTCGGCATAGTTCTGGCAGAGCTTGAAAAATCTGCAAAATTGGCATTTTGGTGTAAGGGTTCTTGTAAGCATTAAATTTCGGATTTGGGGCGGATATTTGTTTTATTAAAATCTATTGAGTTCAGGTTGAATAACATGTTTTAGTACTTATCTAAAACTTCTTCCGCAGATTCATAGGTAGTAGTAGTAGGCATTGTAAAGTTTTGGATGTCGAGTTGATGGATTTGATTTTATTATTGAATACTTGTAGTATTGTTTCCTGAATATTTAGGGTTGGTTTTTCTTTTTGCCGAAAATAGATTTTAAATATAGCACAAAGTTATCTAATGATGGCGACGTGGTGTCTCTAGTATTTGTAAGGCTTCTATCTATAAGCGCTTTGCATCTATAAGTGGTATTCCAGGTCTCATAATTGTTGCTTCTTTATGAATTCTCTGTCATTTATTTTAATGGTGTCTTCCAAAAATGCACTACGTATGTGCCCTTCAGTTATTGATTGATATTACTTTGACAAACGCTGCTACTGAAGTTGTTAATTATTATTATGCAATTGACTATTTCATCTATTGCTTAAATATGGTCCACGTTACTATAGCCACGCAGCGATTCCTTTCGCTGAGTTTTTTTGTTACAATTTTTACACTCTGCACATGAAATGTACAAGAGTATATTAGGTTTGCGGGAGCTGAAAAATGTAACAGGCAGAAGGAGGCGTGGCAGACCCCACAAAGTATATATATTCTTGATCAGCATGACGAGACGAGTCGATCTAGCCCTGTCTGTCCGTCTGTCCGTCCGTATAAACACCTGGATCTCAGAGACTATAAGAGATAGAGACACCAAATTTTCCACAAAGATGCGTTATGTGTGTATTCTATACGAGTTTGTTTTATTTTTTGGATTTTCCCCCCCACTTCCCCCCTATGGGGGTTTTCCCGATTTTCCATTCGTATAATCGCCTATATCTCGGAGACCATAAGACCTAGGAACACCAAATTTTAGTCCAAGGTGCCTTGTGTGAATACGCAGAAAATGTATATTTTGGAATTTCCCTCCCTCCCCCCTCTCCCCCGCAAATCGTAACTCCCGTATTTCTTGGAATTTCGAAATAAAATTTTGCAAATACCCCCAGTTAGTAATTATGTGTCCGTATGCCAAGTTTCACTATGATAGACCGATTTACCAAGTAGTTATAGCCATAAATATATTTGCTGCTGCAGCGCTGCTCAAGCGCTGCCCGCGGCTGTTGTTGATGTTGCTTACACAGACACGAATTGATGCGCATAGGCATACATACACTCACACAGACGCAATTGCTATGTAAATGTGCAATTATACACCCTTTACGTGAGTTCGAATACCGAGAGAGGTAAAATCGATCCAATTTTTTTTAAATTTATTTTTTTTTTATTTTCTATAATTATTGTAATCATATGTACAGAGTATTTCAAAGCCGGGACACCCGACTTTAGTTTTTTTACTTGTTTGTGGTATAGCTTTTTATAGCCTGTACCCAAAGGGTGAAAGGCTATACTAGTTTTGTGTGCATCTATGTAACACACAGAAGGAGGCGTGGCAGACCCCACAAAGTATATATATTCTTGATCAGGGTGACAAGCCGAATCGATATAGCCATGCCCGTCTGTACGTCCGTCCGTCTGTCCGTCCGTCTGTATGAGCGCAAGGATCTCAGAAGGTACAAGAGCTAGCACAAAGCTACTGACGGACTAGCTAGGGTTGTGCCGAAAGGGAAAGCTGTGGCGGTGAACAGGGTGGGTATCTTAATCAGACCAAACCCAGAAAAAGCCAGATATAACAAGAGATGTACAGTGGATCGCATCGTCAGATATCATGCTACTGCACCGATCACTGCAAAGCAGACGTCAGGATCTAGTTAAAATCCAAAAATCCTCTTGTTGTCGAAGCAGGAGCAATTTCAATTTTAACGTAGGCATACGCTGTTGGAAGGCAATCCACACTTACCTGCACCACAGCAAGGCAGCCACCACTGTCTTAATGCTTCGCCTGACAGTGGGGGATGTGGACATATGGTAACGGTAAGCTGCATACTTTTATTTTATCGAAGAAATAAATTCACGCTAATATATTTTCTCAATTTAGGCCCGCTGACACTGACAGTATGAAGTTAAAATGAGGGCACTACCGTTCTCTGGATGGATTCGTACTATCTTTCCTCAAACTACCAAAGCAATCGCCCTCGCAATTGTTTAAGCACTTGTTAGAGTGCGCATAAAAAGGTAAGGTAGGCACAATCCTTAGAGGAGGTGAGAGTCTGTAATCCTACATAATTAGCAGTTATTATAAATTTGTAATACGGAAAACCACTACATCTGTGCAACAAAGCACCACTTCGAGGTGTTATACTTGTATGTTGTTTGCGTCTGACTTGCTTGCTAATAAATATCATGATTGGAGGAGTTAGATGAACATTCGTTCTCGGACCACAAACAGGGGGGCAACTAAACTGGATAGAATAGTTGAAATTTTCCCCAAAACCTTCTCCGATGCGCATAGCAAACCCGGTCCTAACACTGTTTATAAAACCAACTACATACATCCTAGGCTGGACAAACTCACACTAAACTAAGCTGGAGAAGCTCAACGTCTGCTAACTTTTGTCCGTCTAAATACTTACTTCACCGAACATATGTTCTAGAAAAAGTGTCCGCCTAAGAGGGGCGTGCAGATAGGGGAGGTGTCCGTCAAGAGAATTGTCACTGTATATATATACATACATACAAGGTGGGTTCCAAAGTAAGCAGGACTTAAAAAAAAAAAAAACAGAACAAATGGTTTTTTTGATCGTACATTTAGATTTAACTTAATATTTTCAAAGATCATTCATTAGGTACAACGAATAAATAAATATAAACTTTTTATGAAATTTATTCATTGGCGCCCGAGCAGGGACTTCGGTTTTCTTAAGATTATTTTCTCGTTTGTTTGCGGGCTTTGTGGCTTGGTTTTTGTGCGCGGTCGTGTGATTACTACTCGTTTGTTTGGGGCTGGTGTCGATTGGATACCATCCTGCTACATTTATTTGGATTTGGAGCTTGGTGCCTTGGTGTTCTGGATACCTTCAACTGCAACTGCTCGTTTGGACTGTGGAGCTGCTGTCTGCCCTACTTGTGGTACTATCCTTTGGCTTGGCTAATGGGTGATTGTCGCTCGGAATCCAGAGAAGTTTCGGTGGACTCTTTCGAGAGTTTACAGGCTTACTGTGCCAACAATTGAGCATAAAGCTCTAAGAAGTTTAATTGCTGCAAATTTATGCAAGCAAAAGGTGTTTAAAACCTATTCACATACGTACATACATATGTATATATAGTACGTGTATGCTTATGAGGACTCAATTTTTGGCACTTAAACTATTCTGTTTAACAACTTTACATGCACAAATACATAATCATACATATGCATGTACATACATACTCGCCAATAACCACATATTATATACGTACATACATCATACCTTGCACAATTTAACACATTATACACCCTCATAAACATAATTATTAACAAAACCTCGAGGCAAAACAAACAACAATAATTAAAAAAGGGCTGTTAAGCTGATTTTTAACATAAAAAACAAATACGTAATCTGCGTGCATTTCAGTTTGTCTCTTGCTGTTTTAGCGCGTTGTTATTTGCGAGGGCTGTTAGGAAAGTTCGGTGTTCATTTTCTTTGAGTTGCAATTTGTTTAGGGTTTATTTTATTTTATTTATTTATTTATTTATTTATTTATTCCTAGTGCTACAAGAATGATTCTTATAAATTAATGCACTAGTCACATTAATTAAATTTCCTTAGATATTATTAAAATTCAAGTATGGTTATACTCCATGTCGGAATCTGAGAAGCAACAAGTAATAGCTAAATCTAGCACTAAACTAGTACAATGCTTGCAGAAATTTGAGAAGGTTAGCGCTGATATTGCTCGTATGAAAACGGCATTTCAGTTAAAGACAATTTCATTTGAAAAAACAGAACTCGAGTGTCGTCTCGAGCTGTTAGAAGGTTACATAAAGAAAGCTATGGCGCTTCAGGCAGATTTGGATAGTCTCAATCCAAGTAACGATAGTAGAGGGGCACTTGAGGACTTGTGAATTTTAACTAAGGCGTTGTATGTTAAGGCAACGAAACAAAAAGTTGAAAGTCAGACTTATCATGACTGTTCTATGATGGCCAGTCAACGATCACAGTTACCCAAAATTCGGCTGCCTACATTCAGTGGGAAAGCCTAGTTCATGACGATCCTTCGTTGACCAACGTCAAGTTTAATCATTTGGTGTCGTGCTTGTCAGGTGAGGCTCTAGGAGTTGTGAATCCGTTCCAGTTAACGGACTGCAACTACTCGAAAGCCATTGCTAGCCTCAAGTCTGTGTACGACAACAAATGTTTGATATTTTTCGACACTATCTCGCAATTGTTCGGCATCCCAAGTATGACCAAACCTAATGCGTCTAGTTTGCGGTCCATCATTGACACTGTTTCTGCCATTTATGCGTCTTTAGCTTCGTTGGGAAGTAAAAAGGACATTTCGAACGCAATGATCATACATATGGTTATGGCCAAAGTTGATCATGTAACCAAATCTCGTTTTGAGGAACAGCTCGATTATGACAAGTTGCATTCTTGGGATGACTGCGCTAAGCAGTTAAACAGGCGTTACCAATATTTAGCGGCTAAAGAGACAACTCGGGTTCCAAATAAACCGCGAGTAGAACCTGCAAGAAATAGTAAAGCTTCGTTTTCTTGCACAAAGGGTCCTTCAAAGCCTTCAAAACCGATTTCGGAGTGCACATATTGTAGTTCTGCGGATCACAATATTTATTCTTGCCCTTCCTTCGGTTCTATATCTGTTATGCAGCGATTTGAGTTTTCTAAGACTCAAAAAATGTGTCTCAATTGTTTGAATGTGGGTCATATAGTTTCCAGCTGCGAAGCTTCCAAGTGTCGGGTGTGTTCAAAACCACACCATTCGTTGTTGCACAGATACACCTCCAGAAGCGTACTTATGTCACGTTTTAAGTGCCGATCAAGTAATTTTTGCCACAGCAGTGGTAAAAATTAAAGATAGATTCGGCCATTACCATCCTCGTGTATTACTTGATGGCGGCTCACAGTTGAACCTCATGACTGAGAATCTTGCGCAGCGCCTTCGATTAAAGCGTAAAGACACAGCTGTGAGTATTGTAATGGCAGGTGGAACCACTACTGGTAGTAGGCACAAGGTGTGCGCTGATATTCAATCTCGTTTGAATTCTCACAGCTTCGGCACTGGTTTTTGGGTTCTTAAATCCATATCTACTTGTCAGCCTGGTAACTTTGTGCCCACATCGAATTGGAAAATACCCGCAAACCTTGAGTTGGCTGACCCAGAATTCTATAAGCCAGCCAAGGTTGATATTGTCCTAGGCGCTGAACTTTTTTACAAGTTATTATGCGTTGGGCAAATCGGGCTCAATTCTTGTCTTCCATTGTTGCAGAAGACATTGCTGGGATGGGTTGTTGTTGGTAGATATACAGGGCAAATACCTCCTCAACAATTCAGCGTTAACGTTGTCGCTCAAGTTAATGATTGTTCTCTCGACACCTTAGTTCAACGCTTTTGGGAACTCGATCGGAGCCCAAATGAGTCGAAGGCTGTGCGCCAGACAGCTGAACAAAGGGCCTGTGAAGCACACTTCACAAATTCAGTACAGTGCCTGTCTACAGGTCATTTTCAATTCGAACTTCCGTTCAAACCCGATCCCACTGTACTAGGTCTTTCCTTTCGAACTGCTGAAAGGCGGTTCCTACAACTTGAGCGTAAACTCACAAAAGATAAAACTCTCCATGATATGCACCACGATTTCATGAGAGAGTATCGTGATCTTGGGCATATGTCAGCCCTTGAATCTCCTCCTCCAGGGCAGCACTATTATATTCCTAATCAATGTGTCCTGAGGCCTGAAAGTACCACCAAATTGGGTGAGGTGTTTGACGCTTTTAGTGAGACGTCAACGGCTCTATCATTAAACGATACGTTAATGGTTGGGCTGACTATTCAGAGGGAGCGTTATTCAACATTTGTAAACTTTCAGTTGAATAAAACGCAATAACTGCCGACATCTCCAAGATGTACAGGCAAATAAACTTGTCTGAGAAAGACAGAATTTGTCAGCTCGTTCTCTGGCGAGAAAGTGCGTCGCATGAGCTGCAGTCGTTCACGTTGAACACAGTCACATATGCTGCATCAGCGCCATTTTTAGTTGTGCACTGTTTGTTTGAATTGGCCAATATTTATGCTTGATGACACCATGTCGCGTTAAATGTCATTAAAAATTGTTTTTATGTTGACGACATGCTGGCTCCTCAATATGATGTATTTCGTTATCATCTACATGAAGATAGCTTTACTTCGTTGAAGCCGACAAAGCGGAATATATTATCTCGTTTGTCTGAGCAACTTGGACAAGAACAAAAATGTAACGGACTACTGAACAATTTTTTGTCAAGAGCAGAATATGTTCATTTAAATACCTTAAATGCCTTCCTACTGGTAACTTATAAGGTGAAAACATATGGGTAGGTTATGCACACACAAAATAAATACAATTGGAAACATTATATTGAGCCGGGTTAAGACGGGCAATACCTGCTAGTATTATAATATATGTATAGCAACTAATTTTAATAAATAAATAAAATAAAAACAAGATAGAACGCTACAGTCGAGCAAGCCCGACAGTAAAATAGCCTGTACTCTCCACAAAAAGGAAAAATTAAAAAAAAAAATTTTTTTTAAATTAAATTATTAAAAAAAAAATGAATGAATTAATTAATTAAAATTAATTAAATAAATTAAATTAGAATACATGTTTATGTTCAGTATTAACAGCATACATTTACATCACGTACCTATGCGTGTTTATATGCGTGTATGTATGCAGCACAAAGTTGAACCAAAGCAGCAACAACAACAACTGCTGCGGGCAGCGCTGCCGACAGAGCTGCAGGCAGCGCATGAGCAGCGATTTTACTTATGGCTATAACTTTCTTCAGAATTGACCTATCATGATGAAATGGCACACGGACACATTAGTACTAACTGGATGTGCCTACCAAAATTAATTTCAAAATTCCTAGAATTACGGAAGTTATAAGAAAAAACACGAATTGCGGGGGAGTGGAGGGGTGTATCAGAAAATATAAACAAACTCGATCTGCCTAGGGCTTATAGGAACCTTGATACCAATTTTGGTTATCCTAGCTCTTGTACTTACTGAGATCCTTGCGCTCATACAGACAGATGGACAGACAGACAGACGGACATGGCTATATCGACTCGTCTTCTCATCCTGATCAAGAATATATATACTTTGTGGGGTCTGCCACGCCTCCTTCTGTGTGTTACATACATGCGCACAAAAGTATAGCCTTTCACCCTTTGGGTACAGGCTATAAAAATTGCAATATGCCAAATGGCATACGGTCACATTATCACTAACTGGAGAAAATCACGATTTGCGGGGGAGAGTTGGGAGGAAGGGAAATTCCAAAATACACATTTTCTGCGTTTTCGCAAAAGTCATCTTGGACTAAAATTTGGTGTTCCTATCGAAAATCGAAAAAATTAAAACAATTTTCCCACATTGCCCGATTGCCTCAAAGAATAAACACTTTTGGAGGAAAGATTAATATCTCGCCGCCTTCCCTTCATGGCCATAAAACCCCTTGGATACGATCGCCAAAGTGGTCTTAAAGGAGCTGTTGTTAATGCCCCAATTCCAGTTTCAAACGTGATTAATTCTCTTCCACGAGCTTGTCATGAAGCAGAGGTTGCTCAGCTGGTTTCTTCTATATCCATTTATAGCGTATCAAGCAGACAGAGTAGTTGTTGAGGAAGGTATGCAAAATATTTCTGAACAGGCAGACTCAAACTTAGAGAGAGATAAATCCAGGAGGGAAAGAAACATTGTCAGACAGCACGCATGCACAAAAAATCTCTGTGCGTATCACAATTGCTCCTGGTTGCAGACTTTTATTCAGAGGAACTGTCATTTCCAACCATATTTGCTGGTAAGAAAAGAACAACTTCACAAAGTTTTACAACAGTTGTTAGATCTGAGCTTAGAAATGTTGATAGGAGTACTTGTAAAACTGATAAGTTGTTCTACAATTACAAGAAGCTAAAGTTGATTCATATACGTAATAATACGTCTATTTGCTTACGTAAGCACAGCGCCCCTCACGGCATCACAGCTGTAATGCACTCTGTGAAAGCCATATGGATCAATTAATAAGTCACGATGAAGGTTATACGGTATTAAAAGGCATTCGCACATCTCCTGCTCATTGGGAATCTGAAAAAAAGAAAATCATGGACATGATACGCCAATTTGGGCTCCCTACTTTTTTATAACTTGTCGGCTTCTGAAATTTCAAAAGAAGTAGCATCGACTTTATCCTGTGAAGAAAAGTCACGTTTAATAAGAGCAGATCCCGTTACTTGGGTAAGATATTTTGATTACCGTATTAGGCAGGTTTTGAAATTAACGATAAAGGAAGGCGGAGTTTTTGGTAGGCATAATGCTGTTAAATATTATTGGTGAGTTGAATTTCAGCACAGAGGTTGACCTCATATACATGGCATTTTTTGGCTGAAAGATGCTCCTATCGTCGATTTAACTGACGATACGTCTTTTCCTCCAGTAATAAATTTTATTGACCAATGTGTAAGCACAAATGTTCCGTGTGCTGAGTTAGCTCAGTACATTGAATACCAGAAGCATGACCATTCTAACTCATGCAAGCGAGAAATAAGGGGGAAACAAATCTATCGCAAAGGGGTATTTTCAAATTGATGCGTGATGCTGTTGCAGAAATTAATAGAGGCAATTGCAGCATTAAGCAAAAGCTACAGCATATAGGTCACAAATTTTTTTGTGGTACTGATATGTCTGCTCACAAAGCCGTTTACTGCTGTATGGGTATGTGTTTTTCGGAGACAAGTAACGCAGAAAGATATATAAATACTTCGTTAACAGAGCGTCGTGTCAGAATGCTAAAGCGTAGGCAACAGCTTCAAAATTTACGTGAAAATTCAACCGATATTTTCGTGGTAGGATTGCTTGACCATTATGTTCAGCGTTCGTCATAATATTGACAACGAAGAAGAAGAAGCGAAAAGAAAACTCCATCTACTTGTATAATATGGTATAGGAGATTCAATATTAATAATGATAGGCAGGGTTACTTTAAAGAATTAAAAATGTTATACTACCCTTTGAGAGATGAGAAGGTAGAGTTAATAGATTTAGATTGTGAAGAGTTTTGTAGTAGTAACAGGGAACAAATTGATACGAACATTTGAAAATATAATGTTATCGATGATAACGAATTAGAGTCTGCACTTAATAGAATCAGATACAAATGAGGAGAATTTAGATAATCAGGTCGTATTAGATGAGGAATTTAGGATTTTAGCTTTTCCCGAAATTAGCTCTCAAATAAACGTTTTGAATATAAGTGCCAATGTAGAAGTCCCAGATGCGTCCGATGGTGTTTTAAGGGTAATTAAACTCCCACCAGTTATATCCGCCGAAAATATATTAAATTTAACACGATCTTTAAATTTAAAGCAGAATGTATTTCTAACACATGTTTTGCATAACGCAAAATCAAAAACTGTGTTTTTTGAGTGTGTTGGTGAGGGAGCGGGGGTTGGCAAGAGCAGGCTTATATCAGCACTTTTTCACTTTAACTTCGCTATATAATAGCATTCCTGGATGTAATCCAACTTCTGTCAAAATTTTATTGCGTGCTTCGACAGGAAAAGCTGCTTTTGGAATGTGCAACTTTGCACTCAATGTTTGCACTCCCAGTTAATCAGTCTGGGACAACTTTTAAGGACAGAAACCAATTCCGTCGTCGGGATTGTCCGATTCAAGTATATACGGCCGACTGTTGACAAGATGTTCTGCCTCTGCAAATATGGTTTGAAGTGTTTTATCATTTGGGTTTGAGTTAACCGACATCACTTCTTCGATCGCCTTTTGAAGCAGCCCACTAGTCGCTCCCAGCATCCGCCAAAATTAGGCGCATTAGCCGGAATAAAGTTCCAGACAATTTTACTGCTGGCCAATGTGGACCTTATCTGTTGAGCATCCATTTCTTCGAAGGCCTCCAGTAATTCTCGTGATGCACCTTTAGTTGGTACCATTGTCAGACCAGATTGTTTGTACTTCACCGCGTCGTGCCATCCTTCTTCGTAACGTTATTATGCAAGAGTCTGTATTCAAGGAATGAGCTATTTCTACGTTGATCGCTCGGGTTGTCAGGCACGTGAAGATGACACCATAGCGTTTGTGAAGAGACTTTGAGATTCTGGTATATTGTGACGTTTTGACATAGAAGGGCCCAAAATAGTCCACTCCTATGGCAGTGAAAGGAAATTACCCATTTGTGGTTGAATAGGTTGCGCCTTTTTGCGTTTGCACCAAACACAGGTCTGTATTATTGATCGAATGACGTAGTTTATTTTTGGCATCCAGTACTTTGTCTTGAATTTGTGTACGACGACTTGCATGCCCACGTGTTGTGCATCGACATGCAGTTTATATATTAACATCTTGGTAAATTGGTGCTTACCATCCAGAACTATTTGATTTTTTGTTATTGATGGAATCTCCTTTGCACGTTCGATTCGACCAGCCACTCGCAAATTTGATTCTCATCTAAGTATATGTTATACTTTGTAAGACGTAGATTAGGTGACGCTTTACGACATTGAACTCTTACAATGTCATTTGGGAAGGATTGAAGCTGCACAATTTTATGCCAAGTTGAGGTTGCCCACTCAATATCAGCTACATCCAAATTTCTCGATTTGCGGTCCGCTTTAACTTTTTTCAAACAATTGTTGATGAACCTGCCGACCCAAGAAGTAGTGCCTACCAACTTTGTATATTTGGAGATTCTCTGCAGGACAGTGTTTAATGGGTGTTCCTCTTGTTGCACAACCATTACGATTTCCAGCTTTTTATTTGGCTCCTGTGGTAATGTTTTGTTTGGCCATTCAGATTCATGCTTTTGGAGAAATTCTGGCCCAATCTGCCATCTCTCTCATTTTTGCTGTTTTATCATCATTTTATGTCATCACGTGTTATGACATCAGCTATGTTGTTTTCAGTTGAAATCCAATGCCACTCAGATTTTGTCGACTTTTCACAAATTTCTCCCACTCGATGAGCAATAAACACGGCAAACTGTTTTCGCTGCGTATCCAAGTGCGGTTTGTGAGTCTACCCAAAAGTATCTTTGAGCAATATTGCTTTGCAGTTCTTGCTGAATTGTTCCCGCCAAGCGGCAACCCAGCAATGCAGCCATCATTTCCAACTTTGGAATCGTTAAGGATTTTAATGGAGAATCTCTTGCCCTGAATGCGACCAGTGTCACGTCGAATTTCGGGTCATCTCTCGTATAGTAATATCTTAGATATGCAGCGGCTACGTATGCCTTTCTGCTGGCATCGCTAAATATGTGAATCTCAATGCGATCGGCCTTTTGTAGGTTGACACTATAGCACCTGGGTATTTTGGTGTTTTTTATAGACGCCAATGCTACAAGCCATTTTTGCCACTTTGGTTTGAGATCTTCGTTGATCACATCATCCCAGCCAATGCCGGATGTCCATATGTCTCGCATAAGAATTCTGAATTTTATTGTTATGTTTGTCATCAGGCCCAGTGGATCGTATACCGAGATTACGGCTGACAATACCTTCCTCTTTGTAGGAAGTATATTGCCCATTAATATGTCCCTGCTCACGCGATGCATGGTACTCATTGAGTATGTAAAGTAGTTGCCACTTGCGTCCCATAGAACCCCAAGAATCTTTTCTTGAAGATCAATTTTGTCGCCAAACATTGGGACGGCGCTGCCAGAACGAAGTGCCAATGGAATTTGGTTCATCACCTCCTCGCTATTAGCAAGAAATTGTCGAAGTTCGAAGCCAGCTTTTGCATGAATATACCTTATAGCTTTTATAATGCTATTTACTTCCTCGATTGATGATTTCGAATCCAAATAATCATCCACATAGTGATTTTCTATAATAGATTTGACTGCGTCTGGCTATTCATTTGCGTATTTTTTGGCGTTGTAATGTTTTACAAATTGTGCCAAAAATGGTGATGATGTTGTGCCAAACAACATGGCTTTCATCTGGTATACCATTGGTTCGGTATTTGTATTTAGGTTTCTCAATAAGAAACACTGAGCTGCTGCATCGTTGTCAGCAATGCGAACCTGGTTGAACATTTCGCAGATATCTGCCACAAATGCAATTTTATGTAGCGAAAATCTCAATAATATGCCAACTATTGATGTTGTCCAGTCTGGGCCAGTCAGCAAATTTCTATTTAGCGACGTACCGTTACACTCAGCAGCCGCGTCGAATACGAGTCGTAGTTTCCCTGATTTGCTTGGGTTGCAAACTGCGAAGTGTGGTAGAAACCATAGCTTTGGGGACTTTAGAACTTCCTTGTCTTGCAGCTCACTTGCGTAGCCCTTTTGCAATAATTTCAGGATTTCAGGACACCTCAGACGCTGTATGGCCATTGCCTTGCTATCTGGGAGTTTTACCTTATCGTTTTTCCAAGGTAAGTTGGCGATGTATTGGAGATTGTTGTGAATTATTGATGATTCAGTCATTTTTACTGCCAGTTGATTTATCTGCGATTTATCAATGCTTGTTACGCACACACCGAAGTTTTCCAGACTAAATTGGCGCTTGATCATTTGTTGAAGATTTTGATCGTCCATCTGACAGAAGACGAAATTTTTCTCTCTTGAGCCCACTTCCACTGGACCATGTACTACCCAACCTAGTTTGGTTTTGGATAACATCGGTCATATTTCATCTCCATTGATGACAGCTCTTGTGGTGATCAAGTTGGCGTGGCGTTGTCCTATTAGTAGCAATGGTGCGTGGTTTTGTAACTTTTTAATGTTGACCAAGTTTCGTGACAATGAATTAAACAGATTTTCGTAGTTGATTTGTTGCGAAGGAAGCTTTAAATCGTTTATTAGCCATACATCATTTAATTCGTGTATTGTGCCTCTGGTATCACTTAGCTTGATATTTGCTCGCTCTGCTGTTGACTTGTATCTATATACTCCACCTATCCAGCTAAAGCAAAAGGGCTCATTGATTCCTTTTAAACCGATTTCATGAGCCAAACTCATATCCATGATTGTGGATGTACTTCCTTCATCCAAAAAGGCAATTATTTGTTTGGAATGTTTTTCTCCGTGAACTGTGACTGGTACCATTTTAAGAAGGACACTCTTCTTTGGTTCTGCAATGACTCCGCTAAAATTTTGCGGTGCCACTACCTTTGCCTCGCTTGCCTGTTTGTGTAGCAGTTGTGAAATTTCTCGCAATTATCAATTTTGCAAGCCTCTCTTAGATTGCATTGACCTTTATGAAATTTCAAGCAGCAATAACACGCTTTATGGCGGTTTGGGAGATCCCAGCGTTTCTTTACAGTAGAGTTGAGAAGACGTTGCATTTGATGACGTCGTGTTTATCCTCGTTGCAAATAGAACAAGTTGCTCTAGCCTTTGGATTTGGATTGGATTGGATTGCCAGCTCGTGATTTTCTTTTGCTGTATTGTTGTAATTATGTCTACTAAACGTACGAAGTTGTCGTTTGATGAGTATTTCGGTTGTAAACTTTGTTGCAAATGTTGCAAAATGCACGTCTCTCAAGCTTTGCGATTTTAAAGAATCAATGCGCTTGATTTGAGTATCTTTCCACTTTCACATTTTTACTTTTTTGTTAAAGTTTATTATTTATAGCGGACTGCATAACTATAGGTGGTATCACTAATATGATCCGGCTCGAAGGACCACTTATGTGTTGTATGTTTATTGGTACATCGAAATTAAGTTTTTTAAGCAACGACTTATGCGCACATTTATTTTTTGTTCTTCCCAACTTCTTCTTCTTGATCAGAGTGACCAGAATGGCCAAACTCAAAATACTAAACAATAACGATAAATTTCTTAATACTAGTTTTCGCAGCGACAAGAGGCATCCTTATATTTATTAAAAATTAAATATTCGATGATTACATATATAAATTTCCGTCTAACCCATTGCGTACATTTTCAAGAGAATTTGAGAGCTTATTTCAAAAGCACTCATTTTTGAATAGCACGTCTGTAGTTTTAGGAGATTTTAATATGTGCCTTTCTAGATCTCATGCCTACAGGACATATCAAATCTGGTTAAGGAAGCAATTCAGTTCTCTACTAGACTTGAATTCACCTACCACTACTTATAACACACATATTGATTGGGCATTTTCAAATATTTTAGAGAACAGACCCATTGCAAACATGTTTAATACGCTATATAGTTACCATGACGCAGTTTCGGTCAGTATTCGAGATGTTATTTAAAATAAAATGTATAAAAAATTAAATTAAATAAAATAAATTATATTATTAATGATCTGATTGATATATTTTTTGTAGTTTAGTATGATAGATCTGGTCTGGGTACAGAGTATTTCACTGTCGGGCTTGCACGACTGTAGCGTTCTCTCTTGTTATTTATTTAATTACACCAGTTTTACAAATTTTACAAGATTTTGAAACCCTAAAATGTACATATTTTCATATAAAATATCGTCCAATTTGTCAACTGACATTTTTACCAAGAACATATATTAAATTAAATAAAATATTTTTAAACTAATATTTTTAAATTAAATAAAATATTTTTAAACTAATATTTTTAATTAATTTAATTTAAATGCCAACTGACATTTTTACCAAAAAATTTTAAATTAATATGCAAGTCAATCAAACAAATCAAGTAAAAAATAAAATAAAAATAAAATAAAATAAAATAAAAAAAATATATGTCTATGTAAACATGATCACAGTCAACCAAAGCACCAGCATTAACAGCCGCGGGCAGCGCTTGGGCAGCCCTTGAGCAGCGCTGCAGCGGCAAATATATTTATGGCTATAACTTCTTGTTAAATCGGTCTATCATGATGAAACATGGCATACGGACACATAATTACTAACTGGGGGTATTTGCCAAATTTTAGTTCGAAATTCTAAGAATTACGGGAGTTAGTGAAAATAGCGATTTGTATGGGAGAGGGGGAGGGAGGGAAGTTAGAAAATACACATTTTCTGCGTATTCACATAAGGCATGTGGGACTAAAATTTGGTGTCCGTAGGTCTTATAGTCTCCGAGATATAGGCGATAATACGAATGGAAAATCGGGAAAACCCCATTGGGGGGAAGTAAGGGGAAAATGAAAACAAGTAAAAAAGCTAAAGTCGGGTGTTCCGACTTTGAAATACTCTGTACATATGTGTAGATTAAATTTGCGTGTATGTGTGTATTTGAGTGTGTCTGTATGTCTCGTGTGCCTGAGCAAAGCAGTAACAACAACAACAGCTGCGGGCACTACTTGGTCTTATGTACATATATGGCTATAACTTCCTGTTAAATCGGCCTATCATGATTAAACTTGGCATTTTAACTTATAATAACTAAATGGAGGTACTTGCCAAGTTTGAGTTCGAAGTTCTAAGAATTACGTGAGTTACGACATGCGGTGGAGAGGGGGGAGGAAGGGAAATTCCAAAATACACATTTTCTGCGTATTCACATAAGGCATCTGGGACTGGGAAATTTTGTGAACCTAGGTCCTATAGTCTCCGAGATATAGGCGATAATACGAATGGAAAATCGGGAAAACCCTCATAGGGGGGAAAAATAAAACAAACTTGCACAGCGTACACACATAAGGCATCTTTGTGCAAAATTTGGTGTCTCTAGCTCTTATAGTCTCTGAGATCCAGGTGTTCATACGGACAGACTGACAGACGGACAGACAGACAGGGCTAGATCGACTCGTCTCGTCATGCCAATCAAGGATATATATACTTTGTGGGGTGTGCCACGCCTCCTTCTGCCTGTTACATTTTCGGATCCCGCAAACCTAATATACTCTTGTACATTTTATGTACAGTGTGTAAAAATAGAAAATAGTCGATCAACAAAATTGCTTGTGCATAAATACAAGTTGAGGTAGGTCAAGGCTACTCTCTGCATATGAACACTACATTTGCACACAGACATACTTACATATGTATGTATGTGTGCTTTTATAGGCATTATTAGAAACCCATACACTGTTGACAAAGTTCACTTGCATACGCATCCCAAAATACAATGCGACAGAAGATGGCAACAGTGTATGAAATTCTCATTACCCATGTAGCAAGTAAAATCTAAAAACGAAATTGAAGCTGCTGCAAACATTCAAAGAGCATAAGCGGCGCAGACCGACCGTCTCTGTTGACTGCCTCTCTGCGAATGAAATGAAATTCGCTCACAGAGAGCACGAATGCGACAGCTCCCAGTCGGCTCAGCCGAAGTGCGACAGCTCCCATTCGGCAAATACAAACAACTATGAGAGCTGTCGCTCACAATTTTGATGGGACGTTTTCGTTGTATGAAATGAAGCATCTATATGTTGTATGCCCAGCAGTACGGCATACCGGCCCGCCGCGCACCACCACTAGTCCGAACTTCATGCCATGCCTCCCTTCGTTTTTACACACGATGTCATACGAAGCGGACAATTGTCCCGTTCTCGCCAACATCGGACTGGTAAATGGACCGGTACCTTTTATAACGAGTGGACTACTCCATGGACCGGTCCGTTTTGGACTACTTTTGGACCGGTCCGTTTTGGACTTCTTTTGGACCGGTGTTGGACCGGTCCGTGACTACCCCTCTGCCAGGCACAAAATCAATACACAAATAAAAATTAATTCTTTATTGGCTACATAATAATTTCTTTATACATTACATTAATGTGTACATATATTTTTATATTATAGATTATATTAGATTATATTATATTAGATTATATTATATAATTCGTTTTTCACTACGCACTTTGCAGCAAACTAAATGTCAGAACAATACAAAGCAATCGGAGGCAGGGGAAACGCAAAAGAATAGAAAAGTAGCTAAAAAAAACAACGTCATTTCCCCAATATTTGTTGGTGTAATTAGACGACCGAACAAAGTAGCAAGACTTGTCTAATATTTGTTATTGTTACTTGATGACGAACACAGCGCACGAGCATCAAATCGTTTCTTTTAGCACTGTCGCACTGCCTTTCGTTCGGCCAACGAACTGTGAGGCAATATTTTTTCGTAATTCTGTTTTGTGTCCTACCGGTATGGCAATGCCTTCATAAAGAGACTGGTGTTGACACTGGTTGAGCTCTGAACCGGTCCATGGGTAGCCCATAGCGGATAATTGCCACAAGCCGAACTGAAGGGTGGTTAGTGGTTCAACTTAGTGCTGCATACATACACGCATATAAACAAGCAGAGACACGATTCTGATGTAAATTTATTCTATTGAAATTGTACATAAACAGTTATGTATGTATGCAAGTGTTGAATATTTTATATTTAACTTAATTATTTAATTAAATTAATTAAATTTTTTTTAATTATTTTTTTTTTAATTTTCCTCTTTTGTGGAGAGTACAGGGTATTTTACTGTAAAATAGTATACATAAGTGTTGATAAGTATTGTTCATTTTTCTTTAATGTGTCGAAATCATATATACATACATAAATACATATGTATGTAGGAGGCAAAATATAGAGATTGAATGCACTGGTACAATTAGCTGTGAGCCACTGTATGTACAATGTGGCAATGTGCAGTTTTCTAATTAAGAATTTAAACCTCTATTTTGTTATTACCTTCCGTTTATCATGTATGCTTTCTAGGCTTCCTCATTTGTGAATGGTGCTCGCGGCATTCGGTGTATTGTCGGTCATGAGTGCACATTCATTTGCAATGTGCCGTTAATAAGATTTATATATACATACATACATACATGTATATACATACGTTATATTACATTTGTTCTTCAATTACACATTTTATGAGTAAACGAGCAGAAGTACAAAAGTACCAACGTATATACTTGTATGTACATTCATACATAGGTATGTATACATGAATTACCTACTAAATTTCTCTTTATGAATGACTAGTTGTCATTCTGCAACATTCCACATTTCACAACAATTTCAAACGGAAAGTTAGTTTTAATCAGTGGTATTCGCATTTCTTAATGCATGACCTAAGCTAGAAATGTTATCGTTACAAGTCGAGACTCACTAATTAGGAAGCTGAGAAATCAATATCAAGAGAAAAAAGAACGGGAATTCATTCAGCTTGTGCACTCTTAAGCTATAGTATAATTGCAATTTCTAGTTTCAGACTTAGTATTACAAATTTTAAAGGTAATTTATGCATTTAATTGTTCAAATTCAAATCCCTGCGATTATTTATGTATGTATATTTGACTACAGTCAAAATTACATACGAACGAAGAGACATATGTATGTATGTACATATGTACATAAGTGAGATGGTTTCGAAGACAACAGAGTTTGTTCCTTAACTAACAAAAATATCAAAATTAAAATGAATAAGATAGCTCCCCCTATATTCATAAAATTCGTTTAAGGAAATTACTTTTTAAAAGGACGTCAATACCCATTTAGCCTTTTTTAGCGTTTAAGGCTTTATTGTTGTATAATATCACCTATGTACATACATATGTATGTATGTATGTCGACAGCTTGTGTTTGTCGACAGAAAAAAAATACATAAAATATACATACATACATATGTACATAATTAGATGAATGATAATTAATGAATTAGAATTGATTCCGCAGCATTGGGAATGCAATTCTAATAATTTTTCTGTGATATACAGCAGTATCGATTTTACTAACGCAATTTTTTCGTCTCTATCAAAATAATCCTTAAATATCCAATAAAGCTTCGAATGTCGCTTAATTGCACTCAATTTTGCAATGGGACGGACTGCAAACGACAAAATTGTTCTACTCGGAAGTTTGTTTTAGTACAGGGTATTTCATGCAGGCTTGCTCGAACATTCTAAAAGTACCTCGTTGCGTACAACAGCTGTTTTTACTAATCGACTTGGCAGGCCAATGTGTATGTTGCTACCCTTTTTATGCTATCTTATGTACATACATATGTATGTACAGGGTGCGCCATCTTTTATGTCGGTATGTAGATATTGAATAACTTTGTCATTAGTGAACCGATTGACTTGAGTAGACCAGTGTTGAAAACCTCAGTTCAAGAAATTGTACAGAACCAAATTAAATAAAAATATCTCATACTTGAAAATCGGTTGTTTATTTTCAAGGATATTCAATGTTTGCATACCGACATAAAAGATGGCGCACCCTGTATGTATGTACATATGTACATACATATGTATATCAGTTCAGGTCTAAATGAGAGACCAGCAAAACCTTACGCTGATTATTCGACACCCTTTTTTGTATGGAAACTTCATTTATGAAGAATTTACGAATGTATGAAGACTAGTATTTATTTTTTACTCAATGTATATTAAATACGAATTACATACTTCTATGTACATATCTAAAAATAAAGACCCTGCACAGCTGCATACGCATTACATACATATGTATGTGTGAAAATGCATAACACATAAAAACATACATATCTATATACATATGTACATATTCATATAAACACTTGTCTGTAGTCTAACCGCTGCCAACAACGTTTAAAGTGTTTTCTCTTAACAGTGTAGAAGAGAGCATAACGTTGTGTGCTCTTTCCTTAAGGATATTACGAACAGTGAAAGGCCACAGCTAGAAATCCTCAATGTTGAATTGGGGTAAACACGCAGAGGGCGACGCCGTAACGGCCGAGTCAATTTTATTTTCTGTATTTATAAAAATCACTGTCCTCAAAGACAAAATGACACATACATATGTGTTTTCTTGTGAGTGCAACAGTGCGTGAAAACTAAAGGTGCCTGTTAACATTGTATGAATTACAATCCTCTTACATAAGTGCATTTGGATAGCAGAAACTGTAAGCTGCAACACGTGAAAAAATCGAAATATAATTGTGCAGTGTGTGCACCCCATCCGCAATGTTTTTTCTACAGGTGACAAATATAGTCCCTAAAAGAGGTCACAGCCGTGAAAGTAATATTTGTGGATTAATTTTGTTAGGACACTAAGATATACATACATATGTACATAGGAATGTGTAAAGTTAAACTTGAATTTGTAAGCTTATTGGAAAGATGTGGTGTTCTCTTTGGACCGGATTTAATTCCTCCCTTGCATATACATATGTATATATGTACGTATGTATGTGTGTATGTATATACAAATAAGTATATGTATACATATGCATATGCATGTACATTCATACATATGTATATGTATGTATAAAGTAGCAAATCCTACTCTTGACAATGACATGCTTCCCCCCACTCCCTGCGTTTAACATTATATTATTATTTACACTATATATATGCATATGTAAATGTATGTATGTATATACATATGTATATGTATCTATTTAAAAAAAATTTGTGCCCATAGATCCACGAACATGGATTGGGATTGGGCAGTTGGCGGTATAACCGATGAAATACCACGTACAACCGGTCCGGAGTGTATCAACTATATGACTAACCGCCGCCGTTGGATGGAGGCTGTTTTTCTCTCCGCGCTCTTTGTGTACATTATGTATAGATCTTGGAAGAAGCTAGCGCCCATTAGACTCCCAGAACCCCATGAATTAGAACGTCCACATACTGCGACACGCCTACTGCTTCTTATCTTCATGACTGGGATTTTTGGGATTGAAATGGGCTTTAAGTTGGCTGGACGTTCAATGATCTTTGCGCTTAATCCTTGCCATGTGCAAACTTGCGTGCAGGTTCGTTTTTTCATTTAACAGGTATAGTCGTAAGTTTTACACTTTTACAGATCTATCTGTTGGCCGCCAAACCCAGTAAAGTGACGACGGCGCTATTTCGAATTCAAATGAACAACTTAAACGGACCTTTCTTGGCTTTCCTTTTTCCCGAGGTCGAAGGTCGCACGTATCCGTTGGAACAGGCGACCTATTGGATACAGCATGCTTTACTCTACATAATACCAATTTACATACTAAAAACTGGTAAGTAAACTTTTTCCCACGTGTGAATTTGTGTAATTTGGCTTTTTGCAGGTACCTATTCCATCGAGACAATTGGCGATTTCCAATGGGTGAAAATTGGCACTGCTCTAATGCTATTTTATCACTTTTCCCTATTAAATGCGCTTTCTATAGTAACGGGCATAAACTTAGATCATATGCTATGTGCTGCTTTGTCCGACCCATTTCAGGGACAAAATTATCGCCTGTTTGCCTGTTGCCACGAGGCTTTGCTTTGTCCTTTGCTTAACAAAGGCACAGTATTGCTTTTCAGTCCACGCAGCCTTTCGACAATCTCAAGGGGTAATTGTTTCAGCAATGTGAGCAATACAAATATGACAACAAAAGAAGTACAGAGGAATTTTGATACAAAACCTGTAACCGAGGTCACTTTGTATGATCAACTCACGTCGCAAAAAAATGCAACCCGTGAGGAAGCAAACGAGAGTTTACCTCGCCAACGTTACAATATGCAAACGACAACAAGTCACCACACGTTAAGCGACAGTGTCGCCGGAACAAGAACGGCCGAATATTCTATGCCAACGACAAAAATTGACTAAACATTTGGGAATATGAAATCAATAGCAGTGTTAACACTATCAAAAGAAGTTGTACTTGAAAACGAAATCTATAATACACCATAGTGTCTTTAAAAAAAGTCAATTTACATTCATACATATGTATGTTTGTATTCATGTACATATGTATATGTATTTGTTTTCATGTACATATTATGTACATATGTATGTATGAGATGTTTCTAAGTCATTTAAAATAATAAAATTCGGGTCTGATGTAAAGTATTAAAATATTACGTGTAAATACATAGACATATACATACATACATATTTAAAATAAACTATTCAGATTAAATTCTTTTTTATAGCATGTATCCAAAGGGTGAAAGGCTATACTAGTTATATATGTATGTATGTATGTACATGCATATACAATCATATGTATGTATGTATGTACATACGTATGTATGTATGTACATACGTATGTATGTATGTACATACGTATGTATGTATGTACATACGTATGTATCATGTCATACATGTTATGCTAAAAACTAAAAAAAGAGGAAAGTTCTAATTAATTATCTTAAGATTCTAATATATGTATGTTTGTGATTTAATACCAAGTAAACTAATGTGTAAAATTTAAAGGAACAATGTGAATAAAGCGAAGTGTATGTACATAGATGTCTACGTCAACGACTTCACTCAGTTAAGTTCACTGTTTCTCATGATGTGGTAGCACTAGTATATCAGCTGTATATCGGACTCTGACGAACTAGTTCTGTCAGCTGCCTTCTGATTCATATGTTACTGATTCTTGTGTTGTGAGGGAAAAATTCTGTGAAGCAGGTACAAAAACGTGCCTTTTTATATTAGTAAAACGTCAATAATTATTTTTGAGCCACATTGGTATAAATCCCAACGATATTAAACACGGTGAAAGAACTGATCGTTTGAATCGTGTGGACCGAATGACCGACCGGCCAAAGCCGACTATAATAAGTTTTGTTGCGCTTTCATTTTGGTTATTGAAAACAATATCTACATATAAAAGTCAACATAACGCGCGCTAAATATATTTAAGCCAATAGTTTTTACATGTCAAATTGGAGATTGGAGCAATAGCAATTGTATCGGTTCGTATAAAACAAACTGTACAAAAGTAATAACAACAAATGTACAGAAGAGAAAATCAATATCATACTTAAAAACTTTTGAAAAATATGGCAAAAGGTACAAGAACCCAACGCCAGAATAGAAGCAATGTTATTAAATAATATGATGATTCCTTCCTTAACATCAAAGACGGGCACCCGAATCGAAATTAGATGCGTTTCAGTGTTTGCAAAATTGCGTAATTTTATTGTTGTTTGTACTGTGTGCGCTTAAAACGCAGATAATAAACATACATACATACATATAAAGATTCACTAAAGTTGTTAGGGCAAAGTTAAAGTGCGTGTTTGTTGATTGTGCTGAAGTTGTGTATGTGCGGCAATCCCGGAGTATTAAAAGCATAACGACAACGCTATGGCAGCTGCAACAGATGGCTCTAGACAGGCGGCGGGCGCGACGCCTACATCTGTACAGCGTGCGCCCAATGCTAAAAACAAATCACCAAATTCATCAGCATCTACGTCGCCCAGTTTACCTGCCTCGGTTTCGCATTTTTACTACAAACACGGATTATTTCTGTCAAGTTATCCAACTTGCGCATCCAGCATTGCCGTAATGGCGATATTGCTATCATGGTATGTATTATTTATTATTATTATTTTTAGACACTTACAGATATGTATAACTTTAAATACATGCATTCTTGATAATCTCAATTGAATACAGGTAGTTGTGCCAGATTTTTGCTGTATCATTTTTTTTTTTTACTAGGTTTCAAGTTATGGGGTTCGGATATACCCACTCCCTGGAGTAATCTGTAACATATTTATCTTTGCCCATATTTTGATGGTTGTGTAAAGTTGTATAAGACTTATCACAGTGTACGTCTCCTGCCGTAGGGCGGCTTCGTGATATGACAAGATCTCATTTTAATAACACAGGCATGTTAATATTGTAAGTTTTAACAAAATTGACTTGCACGACACGTTTGTATGCTTACATATGTATGTAAGTAAGTACATATGTATATACAAAGTCCTGCTGATCTGTGTTTTGATACTGCATAGTTTTTTAGGTATGAAATGTTTTTTTTTCTAGTTATAAATATGTTTATTATACTACTATGTACAAGGTGCGTTCCAAAATAAACAGGACTTTTTCAATCTAGCGCCCCTGGTGGCGCTATCTATATGTCGACTGGTGCGTTAGAATCTGCTATCTTTATTGATTGTCCAGTGAGAATTTCATGACATTTCATCGATTGGAAGTGAAGTTATTGCGTTTTAAGTGTCAGTATATTTGTGTTATCGGTAAGAAAATTAGCTATAGCCAACATTAAATTTTGTTTTAAAATTGGTAAAACTTTTACCGAAACGTTTCAATTGATGGAACACGTTTATGGCGATGATTGCCTATCCCGTAACAGAGTGCACGAGTGGTTTCAACGTTTTCAAAGTGGTCGTGAGGACATAAATGACGATCAAGATGTGGGGCAATCAAAATTCGTGATCACCAAAAATTCCATCGAAACTCTGCGTAAGTTTCATTCGCCGTATTCACCTGATATGGCACCGTGCGACTTCTACCTTCTCTGAAAAATGCATTTGCCCATGAAAGGAAAGCGTTATGCAGACTTTGGCCATTCAGAGGCCATTCAAAAGGCTTGCACCGGCCATACCGGCCAACGAGCTAAAAAACTGGTTCGACATTCTTTTGGATCGTGCAAAAATCTGTATTGAAGCAGAAGGAGACTATTTTGAATAAAATAAATTGATTTTGCCGAAAAAACCATTTGTTCTGTTTTTATACTCTGTACATGAAATGTACAAGAGTATATTAGGTTTGCGCGAGCTGAAAAATGTAACAGGCAGAAGGAGGCGTGGCAGACCCCACAAAGTATATATATTCTTGATCAGCATGACGAGACGAGTTGATCTAGCCCTGTCTGTCCGTCTGTCCGTCCGTCCGTCCGTATGATCACCTAGATCTCAGAGACTATAAGAGCTAGAGACGCCAAATTTTGCACAAAGATGCCTTATGTGTGTACGCTATACGAGTTTCCTTTATTTTTTTGATTCCCCCCCCCCACTTCCCCCCTATGGGGGTTTTCCCGATTTTCGATTCGTATAATCGCCTATATCTCGGAGACTATAAGACCTAGGAACACCAAATTTTAGTCCAAGATGCCTTGTGTGAATACGCAGAAAATGTATATTTTGTAATTTCCCTCCCTCCCCCCTCTCCCCCGCAATTGCGATTTTCTCTAACTCCCGTAATTCTTGGAATTTCGAACTAAAATTTTGGAAATACCCCCAGTTAGTTATTATGTGTCCGTATGCCGAGTTTCACAATGATAGACCGATTTAACAAGAAGTTACATCCATAAATATATTTGCTGTTGCAGCGCTGCTCAAGCGCTGCCCAAGCGCTGCCCGCGGCTGTTGTTGATGTTGCTGTTTAGCTGCTTACACAGACACAAATAGACGCGCATAAACATACTTACACTCACACAGACGCAATTGCTATGTAAATGTGCAATTATATACCCTTTACGTGAGTTCGAATACCGAGAAAGGTAAAATCGATCAAATTTTTTTTAAATTTTCTTATTTTTTTTTTCTATAATTATTGTAAACATATGTACAGAGTATTTCAAAGTCGGGACACCCGACTTTAGCTTTTTTACTTGTTTTTTAAAGTCCTGTTTACTTTGGAACACAGCTTGTATACTACCTATTTCTTTTCTCACATTGTGCGCATTTCTAGAAAAATTTGTATAGAAAGATCAAGTAATTTCTAGAATTAAAAGATGAATAATTTGACCACAATTGTTAAACTTACGCACAACCCACAATTTGCATTTCATATTTTCAATTCGAAGACATGAGCCAATTTCATAAAATTTGCACTAGACCAAAGATTTTGAATGCAATAAACACGGCAATAAACTTAACAATTTTAAAACCAATTTATATTATCAAACTTAGTTGATTTTCTAAAAGAATTTGGATGTTCCACAGTTGAATAGGATTTTTTGAAAGCTCACATAGAAGGGGAGCCGTCGCACTGTGAGGCCTTAGGCCGAAACAGCTTGCAAAAATCAAAAATTTTATAAACGCTTTGGCGATTATGGTTAAGATACGTTTAACAGTAAATTCCCTAGAGATAACGAATTCTCAAATAAATCGAAATTATAGTTTAGGAGATATGTGTACTCAAAGTCGACCCTTTTTTTAGTCCGCAACAATATACTTAATTTTATGCAAATACTGCATCTTTCTAGTATTATGTTTGCTAAATTATGTGACGAATCATTGTTGTTTTTATTTACATTGCTATGTGTATTAATTTTATGCATAATTCAATTAAAAATATGTCTTTATGTTTTCTAGAATATTTTTAGCGTATTTTTCACCTTCTGTGAACAATAAAAAAAACTACTCTTCTACCTCGCCCATATTTTCAAAATATGTTCCCGAGATACTCCTTTATAACTTTAAAAACCTTCATCCGTGTTGATCCGTATTTGGCATCCAGAGCAAAAAACTGTTGCAGCTTCGCGAAAAAAAAAAACAGCAAAAAATGCTATGCCACGGGTATAACAATGCAACCAGATAGATTCGCTGTTTGGAGAACATGCATCGAAGACTTCAGACCTGTTATTTAAAAAATATTCGTGCCGTGAAAAAAGCGTACACGGTTGATAAAATTTTGACTCATTGTAAAATTTTCATAAAATATCAGTGCCTTCTAATCGATTAATGTTAGAGAATGTTAAATGTTTTTTATACCCTGTAGCCAAAGGGTGAGAGGGTATACTAGTTTTGTACGAATGTATGTAACAGACAGAAGGAGGCGTGGCAGACCCCACAAAGTACAAGATGCGTTCGAAAGTAAACAGGACTTTTTGAATCTAGAGCCCCCTGGTGGCGCTATCTATATGTCGACTGGTGCGGTAGAATCTGCTATCTTTATCGATTGTTCAGTGAGACATTTCATCGATTGGAAGTGAAGTTATTGCGTTTTAAGTGTCAGTATTTTTGTGTTATCGGTGCGAAAATGAGCTTCGAACAAAGAGCCAACATTAAATGTTGTTTTAAAATTGGTAAAACTTTTACCGAAACGTTTCAATTGATGGAACACGTTTTTGGCGATGATTTCCTATCCCGTAGCAGAGTGCACGAGTGGTTTCAACGTTTTCAAAGTGGTCGTGAGGACATAAATGACGATCAACATGGGGGCCAATCAAAATTCGTGATCACCGAAAATTCAATCGAAACTGTGCGTGAATTCATCAAAACTCAGCCAAAATCATCATTGAAATTGATGGAAATGGAATTGAACATCTCCAAAACATCGATTTATCGCATTTTGACCGAACATTTTGGCTTACGAAAGGTGTGTGCACGGTTTGTTCCTCACAAATTGACTGACGACCAAAAATTGCTCTCATCGATCGACGCTTGTGACCGATTATTTGACCAAAAATCACATTTTAACCATTAACCACTCGTGTTCACCTGATGTGGCACCGTGCGACGTAGAGGCCATTCAAAAGACTTGCACCGGCATACTGGCGGCTATACCGGCCAACGAGCTAAAACACTCGTTCGACATGCTTTTGGATCGAGCAAAAAGCTGTATTGAAACAGAAGGAGACTATTTTGAATAAAATAAATTGATTTTGCCGAAAAAATCATGTGTTCTTTTTTTTTTTTTTCAAAAGTCCGGTTTACTTTCGAAAACTCCTTGTATGCGCATATCAACGTAGCCAGACATCCCGATTTTTAAATTAAAGTTAAATGTCCCGGGCACACGGTTGTTTCTGGAACCAATCTACCGTGTAAAAACAGAATTAGGTGTATCTGCTTTTTCAATCAATTTTTTGCATTGGGGCTTTATTGGTGCAAGAAAAATGTATGTATTTATGAACATATGTCGAAGCGAGGTGTTAGAAGTAACACTGGCGTCTGATCTTCTCAGTGATAGGATACTAACATGGAAAGTCTTGAGAGATCACTCGTTCTCGGACCATAGACTCATCCAGTTCAAGTTAGGGTACCTTCGTCCGGCCCCCGTTAAGATTATTAATCCTAAAAGGACCAATTGGGGGTATTACCTCAGACTGCTATCCAAAAATCTCCCCCCAGCATCGGGTATGGAACCTGATACTGGGGATGAGCTGGATAACCTAGTCACTAATTTTACTAATTCATGCGTCGATGCCCTCAACATGGCCAGCCCAAAGCTGTCCTCAGGGAAGGTCGTAAGCCCCCTTGGTGGGCCCCTGAGCTAGATACACTAAGAATCAATAGCAATTTAAGATTTGAAAACACTGAATCTAGCTGGTCCAAATATAAACGAGAACTTGCCGTGTACAAAGCGGCTATTAGGAAAGCCAAGCGCACTTCACGCTGCTAGACTGCGTAAGGTCCTATCAAAAACACCATCCTCAGCGTCACTATTGCAAAGGAAAGACGGAAGTTGGACTGAATCTTGCACTGGACCTACGAACGGGCACCCATTTTCCGGGGTGCTCTGATTGTCCCATTAACATCTACCCTCTTTCTCCACGTACAGTTGCAAGGTGTCTGATAGATAGTATAATCACTGAGGAACGCATAACCTGGGCCATTAAAACTTTTAAGACCTACAAATCCCCTGGACCGGACGGTATTATCCCTGCTCAGCTCCTACTCTCTTTAATGCAAATAATGTCGTGGATTCAGGTAATGTTTAGGGGCTGCCTGAATGTCAACCACATCCCGATCTGTTAGAGGGAGATAAAGGTGGTGTTCATTCCCAAAGAAAACATCGCACCGAAGGACTTTAGGCCCATCAGTCTATCATCTTTCTTGCTTAAAACACTTGAAAGACTGCTAGAAGCTCATCTCAAAGAGACCATTAACCTGGCAGTGCTATCAAATTCCCAGCATGCCTACTGCAACGGAAAATCTACTGCCCTCCACGCTCTTGTGTCAAAAAAAATATAAAATTCGCTCTCTACCAAGGAATATGCCCTAGAAGCCTTCCTAGACATGGAGGGCGCTTTCAACAATATTTTACGATCAGCGATCATACGATCTGATTGACCTTATCGACCAACAGCTCACTAGCAGGGCGGGGGTCTAATCACTCGCAAGTTCGTTTGTAGGGGCACCCCACAAGGGGGGGTCTTGTCCCCGCTACTCTGGCTGTTAGCAGTTAATCAGCTGTTACAGTGAATTGGGTCATATGGTCACAGCGTATGCGGACGATAATCTTGGCGGTAATCTATTACTATCTCTTTGCGTCAGAATCCGGTAAGGATTTCTTTGGAACTAATAACAATGGGAATATATAATTCAGATACAGACGGCTCAACTATACCGTCCCCAATAAACTTGTCTACCTGCCTCACTATCTCCTCTCGATGACTTTGTAGAATTCTGTAATTCTTAATATGTACTGGCTCATCGTCCTTTAACCTCAGCTTCTGCCTGTAAAAACTGTTTGCACTTATTGGTTCACACTCCAATCGAAATATATCTGTATATCCCGCGCTTAATTCCAAAAGTGAATCCTTGAAAAGTGGTGGTCAATTCTTCCTCAATTTAGAAAGCACCTCTTCGTTTCTGGCCTTATTTTCTTTACCTAAGATTTGTTAATCATTCATTGACTCAAATCACAAGTTATTTAGGTTAGTTATCTGTAGCGAGAGCAGACTGTATTAATCATAAACATTAAATGTAAAATAATTACGTACAAGCTTGCTCGAGCATACAAATATAAATATGTCAACTCAACATAATTTTGAGTTCAACGGCTCCAAGCTTAGTGCTCGTGGCTATCATGCGACGGCCAAGACCGCCGCGCATGCATTTATTGTTGAGCCACTCGAAGTATATACGCATGAGAGTAGCAAACGCTCATGCTCACATACTTAACAAAAAGTACACTCAAACGCTCTCTCGCTCACTAATACTTCTTTACATTTAGAAACTTAAGGTTCTTAAGTAACTAAGGGAATAAGTGAATAAGACATTAATAGAAAAGATGGACAAGAAGACACTTGTGTCTGATTTGGGTCTGGGAAATGTAAAAGTGAACAATCTATATCAGCGGTGGGCACGTAGTGGCTCTTTGGGCTCCCAGGGCTCTTTCCGTTATGTTTTGGTAACTGGCGACAGCCAGACGCACAAGCAGAGTACCGATCTCGAGCAAACTTACAATAACAAAATACACGCAGTTTTGTCGCCAGCCAGACGCACAAGTAGAAGACCGAACTTACAAACCTATCTCGACAGAGTTTACAAAAACAAAATACATGCAGTGTTGTCGCCAGCCAGACGCACAAGTAGATCGATGCAATAACAAAATACACACAGTGTGTGTACTGATGATTGATTTGCAATACCCGCTGATGGTCACTTATGCACTCACATTCAAAGTGTATTGACAAATTATAAATTATAGTGTTTCAGTATCCATTATTAACATCTTCAATGCTTCAATTAGAAGCAAGTTTTGCCAGCACTTATGTGTGCGAAGCTGCATTTTCAAACATTAAATATATTAAAAATGTATATAGGAATAAATTAAGTGACATAAATTTATCAGATTTATTACGAATTGCTTTAAGTGAAGAGGAAATAGACTTCGAAAAATTATTAAATGAATGTTCATAAATGCGATCAAAATTTTTTTCGGTGTACCTTTTTTTCCTAATTTTTTGCTCGCAGTTTATGATGTTCTCATAACCCAAGCGGTAGTTTTTGTTGTAGATGTTGTTGTAGGACTCCCAAACTAAAATTTCGTGCCCACCGCTGATCTATATATATAACACTTTACATGGCGACCATGACCTCACAAGGATTGTGAGGATAAAGATAATTAATTAAATAATTAAATGTGAAATGAATTAAATGTGACTATTGGCAAACAGTAGACCAAAATCAACTTCAACAGGAACAATAGCGGTCTACTACTGGATTGAAGCACGGCAACAACCAACAACATTCATCTTCACCAACTTCAACAGCAGCAGCTTCGGAAATAATCAACACCGTCAACAACAACAATGGAAGGAATTAAAAAAAAGTCTGAGTGAGTAGAGTGCGAGTAATGGGAAGACGCGGAGGTATTCACCAGAATATTAAAAAAAATAATAGCTCACATAAAGTGGCTATTGTTTACAAGCAAATCACGTCCCGCGTGGGCAACAGCCCAGAAATTACAAGCCGAGCTTGATTATCTCAAATCAACCTCAACTCTCAGCAATCATTAAAATAATAAACGAAAAATCAATTATGTGCAATGATTCCACCTCCCCATTAAATACCAAAGGCAGTAAAAAGCTGCCCCAGAGACTGCAAGGGAACCCTTATCTCAACACAATGCGATTACACATTCCAGCATTGTACTAAATAAAACGTCACCAGGATCAACAAGTGCGAAAGGCATAGGACCGCCTTTTGCACCAACGAGAGGAAACGACATGCAAAGCTAAGAACAACAAGTGCAAGAGGCACACCGCTTGCACCAACGAGGGAGCATCAGCGTGCCACATCCGGCGACGCCCAGCTGATGCTGCGGGATCCATCAAATCTGGAGTAGGAGAGACGAGGATGAACATAAAAATACATAGTCTGTACATATGCTCAGAATAATTATTGAAATTAAAAAAATAAAGAACATTTAAAAAAAAAATGTTGATCGATTTTACCTCTTTCGGTATTTGAACTCACGTAAAGGGTGTATAATTGCACATTTATGAGTCTACGTGAGTGTATGTATGTTTATGCGCGTCTATTCGTGTCTGTGTAAGCATGTTTGCAGTGAACCAAAGCACCAGCATCAACAACAGCAGCGGGTAGCGCTTGAGAAGCAAATATATTTATGGCTATAACTTCTTGTTAAATCAGTCTATCATAGTGAAACCGTATGCCAAGTTTCACACATAATCACTAACAGGGGGTATTTGAGTTCGAAATTGCAAGAAATACGGGAGTTACGATTTGCGGGGGAGAGGGGGGAGGGAAGGAAATTCCAAAATACACATTTTCTGCGTATTCACATAAGGCATCTTGGTGTTCCTAGGTCTTATAGTCTCCGAGATATAGGCGATTATACGAATGGAAAATCGGGAAAACCCCCATAGGGGGAAGTGAGGGGGAAAATCCAAAAAATAAAACAAACTCGAATAGCGTACACACATAAGGCATCTTCGTGCAAAATTTGGTGTCTCTATCTCTTATAGTCTCTGAGATCCAGGTGTTCATACGGACGGACAGACAGACAGACAGGGCTAGATCGACTCGTCTTTTCACGCTGATCAAGAATTTATATACTTTGTGGGGTCTGCCACGCCTCCTTCTGCCTGTTAAATTTTTCAGCTCCCGCAAACCTAATATACTCTTGTAAATTTTATGTACAGAGTATAATTATGATATATGTACACCAAATTTGTAAAGTAATTTAAGATGCAAGTATAAGTAAGATAAGCCAAGCAGAGATAGATTAGCCATGCAAACGTGGCACAATTGCAAAGAATTTAAGTAGTATACCATATGTAGTCCACTGGCTTTATACTGCGATAATTAGACCCATACTGCTGTATGGGGTCTCAATTTGGTGCCCATCACTGTGCAAAAAATCATCTCTCCAGAGACTAAATAAGGTTAAACGACAGGCTGAACTAACCATTTCAGGTGCCTTACGCACTACTCCAACCGACGCTCTAGATGCGATCCTGGGAATACTCCCACTAAATCTCATGGGCAAAACGAAAGCCACGCTGACGGCTCTTCGCATGAGAGAAACCAATCAATGGTCAGAGGAACACTTCGGCCATGACAAAATTCTGAGAGGAAATAACATCATCCCCTCAGTCACTGACTATTGCACCAAGAAGTACCTCCATACTCCTTTTCACACCATCATTCGCTCAAGGGAAGATTGGAATTATGTCCCACCGGGTCCCAGCAACTCCATAAAAATATACACGGTTCTAAGCTAGACAATCGCGTAGGCGGTGGCGTCTACTGCGAAGAACTAGGTATCAAAAAATCGTTCAGACTTCCGGACCACTGTAGTGTGTTCCAGGCAGAAATTCTAGCCATAAAGGAAGCTCTTCTCACACTGCAATTTTCAGCAGCAAACACCAGAGAAATCTGTATATACTCGAATAGCCAAGCGGCAATAAAATCCCTACTCTCCATCACATCGAACTCGATGTCAGTGCAGAACTGTCGCAAATCTCTTCACGAGATGGCTGCACAGTTCTCTGTTTACCTCATTTGGGTTCAGGGACATAGAGACATTGAGGGAAATTGCACAGCAGATGAGCTGGCAAGACATGGTACCACTGTCTCTCTCCTTCCGGACAAGGAGAGTGTCGGTATACCAATGGTATACGGTAGACTATCAGTTAGGAACCACTTTGAATCTGTAGCAGATCAAATGTGGACCTACGGTTCAGACTCCAGAATTACGCGTCTAAAGTGGCCAATTTGCAACAAAAACGCTCCTCAGCCCTCTGCAATTTAAGCAGAATCCAATGCTCAACCACAATAAGAGCTATCACTGGGCACTGGTACGCCGCCAGACTGGGGCTCTATCACAGCGACTTCTGCAGAAGTTGTAAAAACGTAGAAGAGGAGGAAACTGTTACCCACCTCTTCTGCGACTGTCCAGCCCTATTAAGGACGAGACAGCGTTTTCTAAGGGCTATCACTTTCCCGGACTTATCGGAACTATCTGAAAAGAAACCGAGGGACATTTTCAAATTCATCCAGGCATCTAGACGGATGTAATATAAAAGAAGACACGCAGTTAACCACGGGAAACTGGAAGTGGATCAGTCCACGCGGTATCACAATGGGTCAATCTTCAGGGCCTAAGTGTGTCAGGGTACTTCAGCCTGGCTGCCGCATCTAACCTAACCTAACCTAAGTAGTATACCCAAAATGGGTGCATTTTTAAAAAAAATTAAAAAAAAAAGTCGGGTGTCCCGACTTTGAAATACTCTGAATGCCCCTGTTAGTGATATTGTGCCCGTATGCCAAGTTTCACTATGATTAATATATTTGCTTTACGTGAGTTCGAATACCAAAAGAGATAAAATCGTCGATATAGCCATGTGCGTCTGTCTGTCTGTATGAACGCAAGGATCTCAGAAAGTATAAGAGCAAGAATAACCAAACTAGGTATCCAGATTCTCCCAAGCCCGACAAAGGACGAGTTTGTTCATTTTTTCTGATGCACTATTATTCATTATTCTTATTCATGCATTATTCTAAACATATGTACAGAGTATTGAAAAGTAGGGACATCAGACTTTAGCTTTTTTACTTCTTTTAAATAAAAACATAAATAAATAAATAAAAATAAATAAATAAATAATAAATTAAAAAAGAACAAAAATTTAAAAAAGGGGTGTTTGCTATGATTAAAATAAAAACAAGTAAAAAAGCTTAAGTCGGGTGTCCCGACTTTGAACTACTCAGTACATACGTTTACAATAATTATAGAAAAAAAAAGAAAAAAAAAAATTGGATCGATTTTACCTCTCTCGGTATTCGAACTCACGTAAAGGGTGTATAATTGCACATTTACATAGCAATTGCGTCTGTGTGAGTGTATGTATGCCTATGCGCATCTATTCGTGTCTGTGAAAGCATTTTCGCAGTCAACCAAACAGCAACATCAACAACAGCCGCGGGCAGCGCTTGAGCAGCGCTGCAGCAGCAAATGTATTTATGGCTATAAAATCGGTAAAAATTGGTAAATCGGTCTATCATAGTGAAACTTGGCATACGGAGACATAATAACCAACTGGGGGTATTTGCAAAATTTTAGTTCGAAATTCCAAGAATTACGGGAGTTAGAGAAAATCGCATTTGCGGGGGAGAGGGGGGAGGGAGGGAAATTCCAAAATATACATTTTCTGCGTATTCACACAAGGCATCTTGGACTTAAATTTGGTGTTCCTAAGTCTTATAGTCTCCGAGATTTAGGCGATTATACGAATGGAAAATCGGGAAAACCCCCATAGGGGGGAAGTGGGGGGGGGGGGGAAATCAAAAAAATAAAACAAACTCGTATAGAATACACACATAACGCATCTTTGTGCAAAATTTGGTGTCTCTATCTCTTATAGTCTCTGAGATCCAGGTGTTCATACGGACGGACAGACGGACAGATAGACAGACAGGGCTAGATCGACTCGTCTTGTCACGCTGATCAATAATATATATACTTTGTGGGGTCCGCCACGCCTCCTTCTGCCTGTTACATTTTTCAGCTCCCGCAAACCTAATATACTCTTGTACATTTCATGTACAGAGTATAACAAGAGAGAACGCTACAGTCGAGCAAGCCCGAGGGTACCCTGTACCCAGATAAACTTCCGTCACTGAGTTATATGCACCCAAAAAGAGGAAGAAGAAGAGCGAACTTGTTGCTGCAGTTTGGGGGGTTGTACTGGCGAGAATTTGTTTTGCTAATAACTTTTCTTAGAATTGACCGAATTGAATAAATATATATATATTTGTACAACAGTAGACAATTATATATAAATTATGTGTGCAAAGTTTGGTTTAGGTAGCATTTGAAATGTGGACGCTATTGACAAAATTCTGTAGCGGGGGAAGGGGGGGAAATTAAAAAAAATAAAATAAACTCGTCCTTTCTCGGACCTAGGAGAATCTGGATGGATCTTTGGTTATTCTAGCTTTTATAGTTTGTGAGATCCTTGCGTTCATCCAGACGGACAGACGGACGGACATGTCTAGATCGATTTCTCTCGTCATGCTGATTCAGAATATATATACTTTATGGGGTCGGAGATGCTTCCTTCTTCATGTTACATACTTTGCACAAACCTAATATACCCTTTTTACCCTACGGGTACAGGGTATAAAAGCCTTGCGGAGCTTCTGAATTTTCCATAATACATGGATTGGAATGCTGTATGCAAGAGGGTAAATGAGTTGAGATCTGAGTTCGACAAATCGTACAAAAGCCTCACTCAAAATAGGCCGATACAGGTAGGCACATTAAATAGGCACACAATTAAATTGGTGCAATATTATAACGAGATCCGAGAGATATTCCTAGAAAACAAATATAAACTCACGGGTCTCCGTTGAATTCAGGCTTCGGACGTTGTCAAACGTCTAAGAGAACAGCTACAAGCTGTAAAAGAAAAACATGGCTTGGATATATATATATATATATATATAGCCATAAATGCGGAGGAAGTAATGTCAGTAAGTCCAACACCAAAATCGCCAAATATGGCGTACGTAAACATAATTTCGGAAGAAGATTCCAAAAGAAGACTTACTCCCAATAACAGCCCCGTAAGAAGCGAAACGGCTGATAGTTTCAATATAGTAGAGAACAGTCCGCAATTGCCAAAAATGTCGCAAACGCAAATACAATTTTTAAAGACGGCGTCATCTCTGATACCAGACTTTGATGGCAAAGCCGAAAACTTGAGCTTCTTGGACGCGTTGGTGGACTCAATTCGGAGGACACACGAGTCACAGGCAGTTCAATTAATAAAAACAAAGCTCAAAGGCAACGCACGTAATTTAATTAGCAATGAAAACTCAATCGCAGAAATTGTTTGCAAACTGTCTGCCACTGTAAAAGGTGACACAGTTGAGGTTATGGGCCACGCATGTGCATATGAAGCCAACGCAGGCAGCTATTCTTAGCTATTGTTAGAATAGCGGCCGCGCATGTGCACAAAACAACCACCAACCGGGTGCCACGCCTACCTACACCTACGCTGGATATGCACGCACCGACTCAGCTAGCTGCATACAACACCCCAGCCACGATTTATTTTAAGAATCACTTATTAGTAATAATTAGACCTACGCACAATCTCAATTTTGTATATAAACCCTTGCATTTCAATCAATAAATAGACAGAAACACAATAACACTCGTGCAGCTCTGATCTCACATTCCCTTTTAGCTCCTCCGAATTACACTTGGTTCAAGTACCGATTGTAAAACACTCAGCTACTAGTTTATTACTAGGGGCTAACTCAACAAACAACAATAACGGCAGAAATAACAATATACGAGTTGCACAAGGTAACTCGGAAAACCGACAAGACCCATATCATGTGATGGAATAATCGGTATGGATTTTACAAAGAAATTGAATTGTCAATTGCATTTTCAAGCGGAACATCTACTTATACTTAGACCACACAAATTATCCAATTAATATCCCAATAGTAGACACAATCGACAATAACACAACAATATTGCCATCACGTTCCGAAGTTGTCCGACAAATTAAAATAAATACTACAGATAGTCTAGTAATAATTCCATGTAAAGAAATTGAAGACGGAGTGTTCGTGGCAAGCACAATATCCGATGCTAAAAACACATTTGTCCGAGTTTTAAACGTAACGAATTCCAATAAGATAACTAACCTAAATAACTTGCGATTTGAGTCAATGAATGATTACCAAATCTTAGGTAAAGAAAATAAGGCCAGAAACGAAGAGTTGCTTTCTAAATTGAGGAAGAATTGCCCGTCACTTTTTAAGGATTCACTTTTGGAGTTAAGCGCTGGATATACAGATATGTATATTTGAATTGGAGAGTGAACCAAAAAGCTGAGATTAAAGGACGATGAGCCAGTATATATTAAGAATTACAGAATTCCACAAAGTCATCGAGAGGAGATAGTGAGGCAGGTAGACAAGTTTATTGGGGACGGTATAGTTGAGCCGTCTGTATCTGAATATAATAGCCCTTTGTTATTAGTTCCAAAGAAATCCTTACCGGATTCTGACGCAAAGAGATAGTAATAGATTACCGCCAAGTAAATGAAAAATTGTGAGCTGATAAATTTTTCATAAATAAAAACAAAGCACACTAAGACCCCTTTAACAGACCCCTTATACAGAGTCACCAGACAGAGTAATGGTCGACACAATTGGCCCCTTACCAAAGTCTGAAAATGGTAGTGAATATGCAATCACACTAATATGTGCTTTTTATAGCCTGTACCCAAAGGGTGAAAGGCTATACTAGTTTTGTGCGCATGTATGTAACACACAGAAGGAGGCGTGGCAGACCCCACAAAGTATATATATTCTTGATCAGGATGAGAAGCCGAGTGGATATAGCCTTGTCCGTCCGTCCGTCTGTCTGTCCGTATGAACGCAAGAATCTCAGAAAGTATAAGAGCTAGAATAACCAAACTTGACTAAGACCGAGAAAGTACGAGTTTGAGTTTTTTTCGATGCACCCCCCCCACTCCCCCGCAATTCGTGTTTTTATACCCTGTACCCAAAGGGTACAAGGGTATATTAGTTTTGTGCGAGTGCACATGGAACACACAGAAGGAGGCTTGGTAGACCCCACAAAGTATATATATTCTTGATCAGCATGGCAAGCCGAGTCGATATAGCCATGTCCGTCTGTCCGTCTGTCTGTCCGTCTGTCTGTCTGTATGAACGCAAGGATCTCCGAAAGTATAAGAGCTAGAATAATCAAACTTGGTATACAGATTCTCCTGAGACCGAGAAAGGACGAGTTTGTTCATTTTTTCTGATCCACCCCCCCACTCCCCCCCTATTAACGATTTTCTATAACTCCCGTAATTCTTGGAATTTTGAACTAAAATTTGGTAGTCACATTAGGTTAGTTATTATATAACCGTATACCAAGTCTCATTATGATAGAATGATCGGAAAGAAAGTTATAGCCATATAACCAGGCCCAATGCACACATACATACATATGTACAAGTACACAAACACGCATAAGGCACGATTCTGATGTAAATGTAAATGTATGTATGCATGCATGGAATATTTTATGTTTAATTTAGTTAATTAATTAAATTAATTTAGTTAATTAATTAAATTAAATTAATTAATTAATTTAATTACTTTTTTGTGGGGTGGTACAGGGTATTTAAGAGTTGAGCCTGCTCGACTTTAGCATTCCTTTCTTGTTTCTTATAACTTCCGTAATTCTCGGAATTTTGAAATCATTTTGGTAGGTACATCCAGTTAGTACTAATGTGTCCATGTGCCAAATTTCATCATGATAGGTCAATTCTGAAGAAAGTTATAGCCATAAGTAAAATCGCTGCTCATGCGCTGCCTGCAGCTCTGTCGGCAGCGCTGCCCGCAGCTGTTGTTGTTGTTGCTGCTTTTGTTCAACTTTGTGCTGCATACATACACGCATATAAACACGCATAGGTACGTGATGTTAATGTATGCTGTTAAAACTGAACATAAACATGTACTCTAATTTAATTTAATTAATTATTTTAATTAATTCATTCATTCATTTTTTTTAATAATTTAATTTTTTTTTTTAATTTTTCCTTTTTGTGGAGAGTACAGGCTATTTTACTGTCGGGCTTGCTCGACTGTAGCGTTCTATCTTGTTTGTTATTCTTTATTAGGTCAGATGTTCTCTGTAAAAGATGTTTGATGTTTTATTTTGTGGTAGCAAAATAAATTGATTATCGGAAGCTCCGAGCCGTGATGGTTAACATACCGTAAAACATTGCTTTCGTATGTCGGTTCTACTAATTCGAGGGCTTGGTCATGGAACTACCGGAAATCGAAGCCATATAACGATCAAATGGGATCATCGGTATCCTCGTTATTTGAGCTAGTTGACCAGTTGCTGGGCGTTCATAATAGTTCCTACACTTAAATTGTCCTGCAATTCCTTAATAAGCAGCCTCGTCCCATTGCACATGCTTGGAAGGCTTTAATTTCTCAAAAGCATGATTGCAATTCGGATTTTACCGTCAATTCATGTGGCGGCCGTCCAGAAGGGCTTAGTGAATTTAAATGTCTTCAATATTAATCACGGTGTCGATCGATTTGTAATTATACTCTGTACATTAAATGTGCAAGAGTATATTAGGTTTGCGGGAGTTGAAAAATGTAACAGGCAAAAGGAGGCGTGGCAGACCCCACAAAGTATATATATTCTTGATCAGCGTGACAAGACGGAGTCGATCTAGCCCTGTCTGTCTGTCTGTACGTCCGTATGAACACCTGGATCTCAGAGACTATAAGAGATAGAGACACCAAATTTTGCACAAAGATGCGTTATGTGTGTATTCTATACGAGTTTGTTTTATTTTTTTGATTTTCCATTCGGATAATGGCCTATATCTCGGAGACTATAAGACCTAGGAACACCAAATTAGTCCCAGATGCCTTATGTGAATACGTAGAAAAGGTGTATTTTGGAATTTCACTCCCTCCTCTCTCCCATGCAAATCGTAACTCCCGTAATTCTTTGAATTTCGAACTAAAATTTTGCAAATACCCCCAGTTAGTAATTATGTGTCCGTATGCTATGTTTCATCATGATAGACCGATTTAACAAGAAGTTATAGCCATAAATATATTTGCCGCTGCAGCGCTGCTCAAGCGCTGCCCGCGGCTGTTATTGATGCTGGTGCTTTGGTTGACTGCAAATATGTTCACACAGACACGAATATACGAGCATAAAAATACGTACACTCACATAGACGCAATTGTACACCCTTTACGTGAGTTCGAATACCAGAAGAGGTAAAATCGATCAAATTTTTATAGCCTGTACCCAAAGGGTGAAAGGCTATACTAGTTTGTGTCCGTCTGTCTGTATGAGCGCAAGGATCTCAGAAGGCACAAGAGATAGAACTATTCTGATACACCCCCCCACTCCCCCGCAATTTTTGTTTGTTTTTATAAATTCCGTAATTCTTGGAATTTTGAAATTAATTTTAGTAGGTACATCCAGCTAGTACTAATGTATCCGTGTGCCAAGTTTCATCATGATAGGTCAATTGTGAAGAAAGTTGTAGCCATAAATAAAATAGCTGCCCGCAGCTTTTGTTGTTGTTGCTGCTTTGGTTCAACTTTGTGCTGCATACATACACGCATATAAACACGAATAAGCACGTGATGTAAATGTATGCTGTTAAAACTGAACAAAAAAATGTCTTCTAATTTACTTTAATTACCTAATTAATTTTTATTTATTTATGAATTGATATTCGCTCACAGAGAGCACGAATGCGAAAGCTTCTAGTCGGCTCAGCCGAAGTGCGACAGCTACCATTCGGCTCATAGCCAAAAGGAGCTGTCGCTCACAATTTGGATGGGACGTTTTCGTTGTATGAAATAACTCATCTATATGTTGTGTGGTCATTGGTTGGAATGCCCAGAAAAGGCGTAGTCATAACATATTAACCTGAAAATTGCAGTATTAACATAAAATTGAGTAAATCGTTGCAAACTAAGAAAAATTGTCCACTTTGGGTTTGGGATTATGGGAGCCACAGAAATCGCTTTTGGGATGTCTCAAATCTTGTATTGTGCAACCTGATGGAAACTGCACTCTCAAACTGGGCATCCTCTACCGGCCTAGGGGTAAATCCCTCTGAAACAGAGCTTGTACAAAATTCTGGAACTTACTGCGCCAACGATAATCGGGGTGGGTTTAACTTTTAGCAACAATGCTAAGTACTTGGGAGTTATCCAGGACAGAAAACTGTTATGGCAGGATAATATCCGCGTACGGGTGAAGAAGGCCACGAACGGCCTTTACGCGTGTAAAAAGGCAATTGGCACCAGATGGGAATTCTCACCCCGGCTAGAGCACTGGATATATTCGGCGATAGTGCAACCCATACTACTGTATTGAATCATAGTATGGTGGCCGGTACTAGGTAAAACTCCAAATGATGCATTTAACATAATTTTGGATGTACCTCCCCTGCACATCATAGGGCAAGAAATAGCCGCTAATACAGCCCTGAGGCTTATGGAATCCTTAACATGGAAAAACTCTGCGAATGGGCACGCATAAATACTTCATCTTCATCCGGGGGTTCCGGCCCACACGGATTATCACATGCCGGTGGTCACCTTTGCCAGGCACTGCACGGTTAGAATACCTACTCGTCTAGAATGGGACCACCTCCCCCACTTGAGAAACAACGCCATAAATGGTTTTTACTGACGGCTCAAAACTCGCAGGGTGCGTCGGAGGAGGAATCTTTTCATTCATTCTTTTCCTTTTTAGAAACTTAAGAGAGTGTCGGAAGGAAATATCATATAGTAAATAAACGTATAATTGTAACCACAAATACTGAGCCAGCAAAGACAGACAAGACCTGCTAGTTATAGATAAAGCACACCCTTCGTTCGTTACAATTGTTTGCAATGTTGCATCGAAAACAGCGCTTGCCTCCCTGGATGCTTTCTTTGTTATATCCTCTAGGCCTTTCTTGACAAAATTCGTTCCCTATTTAAATGAAAATTTGTCTTTGTTTGAGCTCCTTATTTTCTCATCACTTATATTTCCAATTTTAGTTCCTTAATTGTTCTGGCTCGATATAAACATGACTTGTTGATGCGACTATCCTGTATTCCATCTATAAGTTCTCCTCATCTTTTCCTATTTCTATCACGCTATATAAGTATTCCATCAGAGTCTCAGTGTTATGTTTCTGTCTGTGTCTTAATAACTTGTGCACGTCCGTCGCGCAAATTTGCTTTCTAAACTCCTCCTTTAACATTGACTGCAGCTTACGCCGACTTTACACGCCTGTCAGCCCTATAACAAATATTTTTGCAGCTCCACCTAATAATTTTTTAGCATAAACATATTTTTGGAAGTCGTCCAACGCAACAGTGATCGCAACATCCTCGAATTCACTTAGCCACTAATTAATGTCAAGTTGACCCCTACCCAAAAATAACTGATCCCTATGTTATCACGAGCGGCTTCAAATGCTCTTCCTCCTCCGCTATTGTTGTTTACTACTTCGTTTGCGTCTTCTTCTTTTGATTTTTTTTAATTTTTCATTTTTTTAATTTAGTGCCAGGCTTGCTCGACTGTAGCGTTCTCTCTTGTTTTCTTCTTGGTGGGTACAGGGTAGCATTCCATTCTTGTTTTCAAATGAAAAGTATGTGTTATAAATTTTGTCCGATCGATTTCAAATTTTTTTTAAGTTATCTGTATTTATTACTTACTATGCTAGCCAGTTATAGTTTTTTGGAATAAATAGAGCGATAATTATCGATTCCAGTACGGGGTGGCCGCGAAGCAATACGTCGCACGGGCTCTGACATCCTTTATTATGCTAGCACTGCCTTAGCTCCCTATCCAGTTTTCGAAGATCTCCCATAACGTCAAGAGCAAAGCGGCTGGTTGCGTCCAACTCCTGCTTGCTCCGAAGCAACAGACCCACAACATTATTCACCAAGATGGAAGTTCCCACGCAGCTTTCGAGCTCCCTCCGTACGAATCTGGGGCACTCGAAGAAAATGTGCCCAAACCGACAGAGGTAGCTCCTGAAACAGCCATGCCCGCTGAGGTGCTTCGTGGCGTGGAAGTTTACTTATCCATGTTTGCGCTCAATTCACGTTTTTAATAAAAGATAAGCTGCAAAATATATATATTTTATAATATTCTTTAGAGAGTAGAAGAAATAATTATGATAATGAAGGTACTTACATGTAGGAGTGGTAGCATATTATACAGTAGCCCTGTTATACAGCAGCCCTGTTTAGGAAATGACAGTCGGCATAAGTAGAGAGACAAAGAGAATGACATGGAAAGAAAAACATAAGTAGTAGAAGTATTCATAATGACCTTAACATCTGATCACTGAAAATAACCAAAATAGTCAAAATTCCATGCAAATATTGATAAAGCTTAATTGCCAGCCCAGCATCTATTTAAGGGTATCTATTATTAAAGTGGTTGAAATATTTCATATAAGAATTGAAAACTTATTGTGAGTTGAGACTCCTAAGGAATGATAACATAATATAAGTAAAATATTTATGAAAAAAAAATTTGACAGATCCTTTCATGAAATTTTTTCTTGAATGTTTCTTTCTTCATAGCTATCCACTCATAAATATACCTCTTCCTGGAACCATTCCTACTAAGATTGTTCTGCCCTATGGAGGCCGATTCTCACTTTTTGATGAAACTCAATTTTCTTCTGAACCGAATCGAACGGTCCACATCCTTTCACAGACCCAGAAGAACAGTAATGCGGATCATCAAACTAATGTGCCATTTGAACCACTTCCATGGGCGCAAAGTAGGCCGGCGCTCTACGTTCAACAGATAACACTGCGGGCTAGTGTTTTACCTTGGAGCGATGATATGCAGCTAATGGATGCATTTCGTGCGCCGCTTTATGAAGTTTTTAAATTGCTTGAAATTGTGCGCAATCATCAAAGTAGCGAGAAGTAAAATTATTTAGAATTTAGTCCACCTAAAATACTCATAATTTCACAAATTTACAAATTTTTTTTTAGCCAACGCACTTTGGAGCATACCTGTTTGCATGTGGAGAATGTAAAGCGAAACGTGCAGCAACAGCAGGAGCTAATCTTCCCTGAGTACGGTTGTTTGCTGCTCTCTCCGGCGAATTTGTGGGCACAAAATATCCAAAACTTTACACATGACACGAACATATTGAGCACAATATTTCAGTATCATGTAAGTTGCATTTTTAGCAAAGTAGGTTAATTCGAGACGATTGAGTATGTGACATCTGTTATAACGCTTGATCATTATGACAGCTCCGTGTCTTTATAAATGTTTTTAAACAATGTGGTTCTCTTAATCAATGTTCGCCTGCTTCAACTGAGTATATATTCTTGGAATTTCGAACTAAAATTTTGCAAATGCCCCCAGTTAGTTATTATGTGTCCGTATGCCAAGTTTCACTATGATAGACCGATTTAACAAGAAGTTATAGCCATAAATATATTTGCTGCTGCAGCGCTGCCTGCGGCTGTTGATGCTGGTGCTTTGGTTGACTGCACACATGTTTACACAGATACGAATAGATGCGAATAGGCATACATACACTCACACAGACGCAATTGCTATGTAAATGTGCAATTATACACCCTTTACGTAATTTTTTTTATACCCTGTACCCGTAGGGTAAAAAGGGTATATTAGGTTTGTGCAAAGTATGTAACATACGGAAGGAAGCATCTCCGACCCCATAAAGTATATATATTCTTGATCAGCATGACGAGAGAAATCGATCTAGACATGTCCGTCCGTCTGTCCGTCTGGATGAACGCGAGGATCTCAGAAACTATAAAAGCTGGAATAACCAAAGTTGGTATCCAGATTCTCCTAGGTCCGAGAAAGGACGAGTTTATTTTATATTTTTAATTCCCCCCCCCCCCCCCCCCCCCCCCCTTCCCCCGCTACAGAATTTCGTCAATACTGTCCACATTTCAAAAGCTACATAAGCCAAACACGCAATCTACATGCAATCTACTTTTGGTTAAATTTTATTTAATTCGGTCAATTGTAAGAAAAGTTATTAGCGAAACAAATTCTGCCCAGTACAACCCCCCCAAACTGCAGCAACAAGATCGCTCTTCTTCTTCCTCTTTTTGCTGCTGCTTTGAGCGCATATAACTCAGTGACGGAAGTTTACCTGGGTACAGGGTATTACACTGTCGGGCTTGCTCGACTGTAGCGTTCTCTCTTGTTTAATTTTTCTTTTTTGTGGAGAGTGGCTATTTTACTGTCGGGCTTGCTCGACTGTAGCGTTCTCTCTTGTTTATATAAGGTTAGTTTAACAATTTATGTTCACATTTCACTTTGTTACGGTCTTATTTAAAAAAAAAATAATATTGCCGTACCAATTAATTATGGTCAAAAATATTTCGTGTATTATGAAGTTGTCTTATTTAAATTGTTTTTTTATGTGAAACGTGTGCATGTGTTGATATGAAATTAAAGGTAATTAAAATGCCTTTTCAAAAAGTATAAATATGTTTGTGCAATCATCACCCACAAATAAAAAAGGTCATTGAAAGTTGCACTATCGAAATCGAGAATAGGGGGATATGGGGGGGTGCATCTGGAAAAATGAACAAACTCGTCTTTTCTCGGGCTCAGGAGAATCTTGATACCAAGTTTGGTTATTCTAGCTCTTATACTTTCTGAGATCCTTGCGTTCATATAGACAGACGGACATGGCTATATCGACTCGGCTTGTCATCCTGATCAATAATATATATACTTTGTGGGGTTTGCCACGCCTCCTTCTGTGTGTACCATGTACACTCGCACAAAACTAATATACCCTTTTACCCTTTGGGTACAGGGTATAAAAATGTCGATGTATCCTCTTAACCGGACACTCCCCTTGGCCGGACAAAAGTTGGTCGACGGTGAGTATCCGGCCAAGAGAGGTTTCACTGTAAATGTATGATTTTGAAATTTCTAATTTGATAGATCACTTATGAAGAAAGTTATAAAAATAATCTCAGCCGAAGCTCTGCCTGCAGCTGTTGTTGTTGTTCGAAATTCCAAGAATTACGGCAGTTATAAAGAAAACACAAATAGCGCTGGAGTGGAGGGGTATCAGAATATAAAAAAACATATTTGACCTGCCTAGGGCTTAGAGGAACCTGGATACCAAGTTTGGTAATTCTAGCTCTTGTACCTTCTGAGATCCTTGCGCTCATACCAACGGACATGGCTATATCCACTCGGGTTTTCAGATAAAAAAAATATACTTCTATATATGTACCTTGTAAGGTCTACCTCCTGTTACATTTTTCACCTCCCGCAAACCTAATATACTCCTGTACATTTAATGTACAGAATATTAAAATTGCACCTTCAGTTTTATTTACGTAAGTTTATTCAAAGGCTTACCAGCCACCGCGACTCGATCCTTTCCTATTTATTTTTGAAACTTTACAATTTATGTTTTCTCATATATATTTTTTAATTCTTCCGGTTATTTTCACAGAATCTTCAAAAATCTAAAGTCTCCACTGCAGAAATGCTCTTTGGGTTACCCATGCAAGATACAGGATTTAAGCGATACCCGCTACGTGCCCGCTCTCGCATTATTCAATATGCACTTACATTAATGCTTAAGCAAAATGATGTGGAGTATTTAGAAACGCTGAAGGAGAAGCTGCTGCTATATTATCCTCCGCTTCATGCCGATGTAGAAGAACCGGAATCCGTAATCAATGAGAGTACCATTACGTATATTTTCTACCCAAGTGAAACAAAGATTTGGGAGTTTTTGCCACTATCAGTGGCATTCTTGCTAGTATTTTTTTACGTGTACTTCTCGGTTCGCAAGATCGACGTTTTCAGATCGCGCATCGTGCTTGCACTGTGCAGTGTTTTGACTACTCTTGGAAGCCTGGCTATGTCTCTGGGACTTTGCTTCTTTTTCGGTTTAACTATATCGTTACAATCAAAGGATATTTTCCCATACTTGGTGATTCTTGTGGGCCTAGAAAACAGTTTGGTTATAACAAAGAGTGTAGTGTCTATTGACAATACCTTTGATGTAAAAATTAGAGTCGCCCAGGCTCTCAGCAAGGAGGGTTGGCACATCTCCAAGACACTGCTTACAGAGATTACCATCTTGACAATTGGTTTGGCCACCTTTGTACCTGTTATTCAAGAGTTTTGCGTATTTGCCATCGTCGGGCTGCTCTCGGATTTTGTTTTGCAGATGTTACTATTCTCAACTATTTTAGCCATGAACATCAAACGCACCGAATACACAACAGAAGCCAAGCATCTTCCTAAAATTATGCTTAGTTGTACACTATCTGGCGCCCGGAATGACTTTCATTTCTTTGGCTCCCCACCCAATGCCACAGGTGGATTTTCACCGCAGCCTTTACCTTCGACACAGATGCCATTTGTATCTGGAACCTTTAAGCGCTCACAGTCACATCCAAAGCTGTGCTTTGCTGATTTAAAAGTCGCTACGACCTCCGATGTAAGCAATCGTTCTCAAATTGTTAACGGTCACTTATCGCAGGAGCCGCGGATACCCAAACGTATTAAAATAGTTAACTTCTGGGCCCGTACGCGTTTCTTTCAGCGCGCCTTTATGGTTTGGATGAGTGTATGGATCTGCTCGATTGTGTACAATTCCGGTTATCTGGAGCAGTTGTTTACAATACAAGCTAATAGCACCACGCATGCTGCCTACGAGCTGCATCGCAAATTACAGGCTGGACGTGGTGTTGTAAAAAACTTTTTCCACTCTCTTAAAACGGGCGAGCTGATGGCAGACGGCAGCACATCTTCAGGTAGTTACCCCACACCGCTGGAACCGCAGCAAAACGTTAATGATACAATCGAGGAGCTGTTACGCTTACGCTATCCAAATTTCGAGTTAAATTTCTTCTTATCTAACTTTCACTGGTCAACCATTATGAAGCAATACAACATCTCGTTGAGCGGTCACTATGTCACTTTGTTGCCCACAATTAAACTGACACATGTCATTACTCCTAGTTTGGCCAAGCTTGTACGCAATCCATACGAGAAGGTTGTTCAGCAGAATTTTCAGTGGAAGGCTTTTGCTGCTGCTCTCGATCCGTTAGATTTCAATGATGATGAGCGAAGAGAGTCCCCAACTATAATGCTCGGCGGAACGCCTCTTGTTCCAAAGAGCCCAATGGAAATATTTTTTGCTATTACACTTTGCTGTATCAGCATATTTGTTCTCTGTTACACAATGGTTGTATTTTATCGCTGTATCTGCACGCGTAATTACGCAGAGTGGCGGTCCAGTTGGCATGAATCAGAGGCGACGGTACGCCACAAACAAATCGAACAGATACTTGAGGGTGTGCCTACAAAGATTGTGGGTCACAAGCATCGTATCGAGTGCCTTGTTTCTGATGGATCGTACATCATTAGCTGCTGCTTGAAGGGCCAAATTAAGGTGTGGGATGCACGAAGTGGAGAGCAGCTTACATCGATAAATCGTAACGAAATCCAATTGGCACAGACACCAGAAGATACCCAATCCCTACGTTGCTCGCCCATCTGGTGTTTGGACTATTTTGATAATCTCATTGCCGTGGGCTGCGCCAACGGACGCGTTGAGCTGTGGGAGTCACCGGCTGGTGTTCTTAAATGTGCCTACCAGGAAGAATCCAAACGTAACCAAGGTATCACACATATACATTTGAATGGCGATCGTGTTATTGTTGCACGCCTAAATGGACGCCTGGACTTTTACCGCCTTGAAACATTTTATAAAGGCAAACAGATCGACTGGAACTTTACAGCAGCCTACAGACGCAGTGAGTAAAGACTAGATTCCTAGCTATATATATATATATATATATATATATTTTGTTTTTCACTTCAAACCGTTAAATTTGCAGTGGTTATACGGCTAATATAACTAAATAATATATAATAATATATATAATAGAGAACATAATAATATAATAAATAAAATAACGGACAGGTACGCTCTTTGGCTATACGAGTATACCTGAAGATCTTCAAAATATCGTATATTTATAATTACTGAAATGCGGGCCATATATGCTTTAAACTCATAATGATACCTATAATCAAGAGCAGCGGTGGGACCACCACAACAACCTCTACAATAACAAGTGGAGAAGCTAAAGTCGGGTGTCCCGAGTAATTATAGAATTAAAAACAAAAAACAGTAAAAACGATTTTACTTCCTCACATAAAGGGTTTATAACTGCACATTAACATAGTGTGCGTGTCTACGCATGCTAGTGTAAAAAAAATAAAACAAAATCGTGTAGCGGGCGCACATAAAGCTTCTTTGTGCAAAATTTGGTGTCTCTAGCTTATAGTCTCTAAGATCCAGGTGTTCATACGAACAGACAGAAATACAGGGCTAGATCGACTCGTCTTGTTATGCTGATCAAGAATATATATAGTTTGTGGGCTCTGCCACGCCTTCTGCTGCCTGTTATATTTTTCACCTCCCGCAAACCTAATATACTCTTTACATTTTATGTACAGAGTATAAAAATCACCAGTAGAGTTACGAGGGGTACTATTTATATTTCGGGAATGGTAAACACTGCTTGCTAAATGTCAAAAGTAACATTACCATAGTGAAGTATGAAACGTCCTTACAACGTTTAGATGTACAAGTGCTATTCGTTTCGTAGTGAGTTGAAATTTAAAGAGATGGTTTTCGTTGAATAAGAATGTTTCGAAAAACTCAGTTCTTTTGATGGCGATCAAGCACCATCAAAAACCACAGTATATCGCTGGTATTGTGAATTCAATCGTGTATAAAATCGTGACAGGTGACGAATCATGGATATGTGCGTATGAACCGGTACAAAACAGCAATCGCCTGTGTAGGTGTGCCAAGACGAGCCAGATCCAACAAAAGCTCGCGCTCGAAGCACTGCTAAGCAATGGGAGCTCTCACAGATCTCGTCACACGTGTCAAATTTTGAGTAGTCAAAACATCGAATTGATGAATCATTCTCCTTACAGTCCTGATTTGGTACCCAATGACTTCTTCTTGTTTTCGAATATCAAAGGAAAACTGCGTGGTCAACGATTTGCGAGCGCCGAAGAAGCAGTTGAAGAGTTTAAAAACCACGTTTTGGAAATATGTCAAGAGGAATGGAAAAACTGTTATGAAAAATGGTTTGAACGAATGAAAAAGTGAATTGATCATCATGGTGAATATTTTGAAAAACAATAAAGCCCTTTTCATAATGAAACTTTTGTTATTATTTGCTATTCCCGAAACATAAATAGTAACCCTTGTATGAGTAAATCCTACTGAAAATCAAGCAACGACACATGCACTACGTGTGTTTCGTTTTTGCATCAATCTTCTTGTGCGCCTGGCTTGCGACAACTGCATATACATACATATGTTTTTGTAAGCCCGGTCGCATTCGGCAGTCTGCTAGATGGCGCCAGATCTACCAAAACATAACGGAAAGAGCACTGGGAGCCGAGAGAGCTACTACGTACCCACCGCTTTTGATGTATAGTATTGTTCGCATGATTAATACGTTAGAGTTGTGTTGTGGTGAGTTGTTTTCAGTTTTTTTTTCATACCCTGTGCGCAAAGCGTTTATGTTATATTAAATTTGTGTGGAGTACCCATACAGGAGGAGTAGCAGTCATCATAATGTATATTTATTTTAGATCAGTATGACGAGACGTGTCGTATAGAGCTACTATCATTTGTGTGCTTAAATAACCAAACTCCCAGACTATTAAATTTTTTCCCACAACTCTCGTAATTCTTGGAACTGATTACAATATTTACATCTTCCATTGCAGCACATGTGCGGACGGGCTCAACTGGTAGTTTGGGTCTTTTGTTGCAGCAACAGCGCAATCAGGAGACTGCAAGTAAGACGACTAAGGAGGAGATGAAAATTTCGCTACAGAGCGTACGTTTGGCGCATCAGCAGCCCATCACGTGCATGCAGGTGGCTAACGACATTGTCTTTACGGGTAGCCAAGACCACACGCTTAAGGTTCCTAATGTATTTATTGATACTAGGTTAGCTACTTTTGTAAACGTTTTCTTTTTTGTTTTGGTTTTAGGTATATTGCCTAAGTAAGTCAGATGTGGAGTACACACTTCATGGCCACTGTGGGCCAATTACCTGTCTGTTTGTTGATCACTGGCAGCCTGGCACCGGCGGCTCTGGCTCGCAGGATGGCCTTCTCTGCGTTTGGGATCTCTCCACAGGCGCCTGCTTGTACAATATTCGGGCGCACGATGGCGCCATTAGCTGCCTTGCCTGTGCGCCTAGCTACGTGATCTCTTTGGGAACTGACGAACGAATTTGCGTGTGGGAACGATTTCAGGGTAACCTACTTACTACAATAAATATATCGAATGCTTACTCGAGCTTGTTAATGCTGACACCGTCGCTGTTGGTTACGAGCAAACTAGGTGCGTATGAGTTTTGAGTGTGCTTGTTCTACGCAGATTTGTATACAAATATATTTTTAGGATCGCTTATTGTGTGGGATGTGCGGACAGGTCAGCCAGCACGCGAAGTAATATTGGACTTTTCCAATATGCAGCTGTGTCCCAAAATAATGATGCTTGCCTGTGATGCCATAGTTTGTGACTACGGCAATGAGATTCGCGTCGTCCGTTTTCCGATCGTGTCTGATAAATCTAACTAGCAGTTTCATGAACGAAAAATAGTTGCATACTTTTATTCCACATTATGCGAACGACAAACCAATAAGCTTGAATTTATTTTAAACGTTAATTTTAAGTAATTTTAATTTTTCCTTAATATGACCGAACTTTTTGAAAATACTTATTTAAAACTTGTTTATTCATTTATTTAATGTACTTTATGTTAAAAATATACAATTGGGCTAGAATCGGAATTACATAAAACTTGTAAAAGCCATAGTGATTTACGGCATTTTATATAACTATTATAAAAGTAACTACTATTTCTTGTACACGTAGGCTGACACACAATGACAACCGAAGTCCAATGAAATTTTATAAAAATGGATGTAGTCTTAAAAAGAAGAAGCCTTTTAATATGTTATCATCGCCCTATTTCACGGAAGATCACTTAATGATCTCATGTATATTACACTCGACCTTTTGAACCCGTTAACAGAAGTTTCGGGTTGGTAACGTAGCAGTATGTGGCAACATTGCTGAGGTGTTCCTTCAGAACAACATTTACTAACTTCTGTTCCTAAGGATACAACGGTAAGTGGACGAGAGTTAATTACATACTCGGTTTTCATAAGGGCGCATGTAAGTAATTCGTCGTTGTATTTTCCTGTTGAGCAGAGCGATAGAAGCACCGATTTAATAGTATGTATTATGAGTACCCAAGCTCTTCTTGCTACTGGCTGTGGCGCCATTTGGGGTGTTTATGGCAGAACTAATTTTGCATCTTTGAATTGCTTTCATTACAGCCTTGTACGTAATGTGCAGTATGGATTATAGTAATTACTTCTTCTTAGATTGATCGAGCCCTTGTGTAATAGGTGATGGATTCCTACATAACATTGTTTTACTAATAGACAAGTAGTGTAACTGTTCTTTGGGATAACGATAGGATCGTCATTTGGTTTTATTACTTCAAATTTAAACAGTTACCGACCAAAACCTATCGGACGGATAAAGCTGGAAATATGGCAGTTGCAGCAAAGAGGTCTGATAGCAATGAAAAAGATGTTTAAAAGTTTTCACGAATACTTTCTTAATTTGTATAAATATCTATAAGTTCATAATAAATGTATAATGTTAATGTAAATGAGTGCTCTTACAAGCTGTTTGACTTGTACATATATTATAAGTAGTATATTAAGGTGATTTGCTAACAAACAAGGCTTCCAGGAGAGTCTTCTATCAATGCACCAGATTCCCTTTTTTTTTGGCATCAAGTCGTACGTTTTTGTAAAATATATTTTTAATTTAACATAAACTTTTGAAAGGGTATACATTGGGTATATCAAATCAATAAAGAAAAACGCTGCATTTTTGCATCGCTAATAAAGTTAGATGTTTTGTCAGATGTATGCCTATTAAAATTGATGAGAAACTTTTACCCAACGTCCAAATCTTTGTTGACAAAATGGAACATAAAGGTCAAGGTATACCAAATATAAATGCTTCAAATTATTTTGAATTATGTGTTTAATGTTATAGATATGGATTGCCCTTGTTATGTCTCATTTTAGAAAGTAGTCGAAGTGTTTGTGCATTATGGAGTAAAAAAGTAATTATGCAAATGTTTACTACAAACTGTGATCTTAAACATGTTGTTAACACTTTTTCCTATTCTCTTCATATTTCGCATTTTATGGCAAGATTGAGGTTAGCCATCTGTCCTACTGGATGTGTGGATAAAAGGAAATCAAGAAGAAAAAGCGTTATTTGATTGGATTGTTAGTGAATTTCATTTAAATGATATATCAATCGACCTCAAAGCCGACATTACTCGGAAAATAAAGAGTTTTAATCTTTTTATTATAGACAATCTACCTAAATGTAATCGAACAATTCCGGCATTTAAGAGAACGCATTCCAGTTGGCTTTTGTCAAGCATGATTGTGGAAGCCGAGAGCATCAACGACCAAGTTGTTTCAGGCAATAAAACAGGACGACCACGAGCGTCTTACAGTGATCCAGGATCACGGCTGAAAAAGAAAATGGCAAAGGAACTGACCGATAATAATGAAAGTAATACAAGTCTTCTTGTGCATGCAGCATCAATTTCAGCGAAAAAGGCCAAAATGAGCGATACTGCTTTCGTATTAAAGATTGGATTAGAAAGAATCTGTCATTCTCGAAGACGGTATCAGTCACTCCAAGTAAAGCTCTTGCATTTATAATTTACAACTCCTTAACCAAAGCACAATACAACAACATGGGAGTACTAAATATATCACAATTTTCCAACATTTATCCAAGCTATAATAAAGTAAGAGATGTCAAATTGGAGTGCAGGCCTTCGTGAGTTAATGTGACAGAAATAAGAGCCCAAGTATCTCTCCAAAATTTGCTTAATCATACGGCCAATCGAATTTTCCTTTTGCAAGAGGAGGTATTTAAGATATGAAAACATAACATATGTAAAACTAATCGCGGGCTATGGATTTGACGGCTCTATAGGAGAGTATGTACAAGCAAAGATTCCTAGGAGAAATATCCGATGCCAATGAAGACTGAAAATAATGGATGATTTTGGGACGCCCTTATGGATAAATAAACCCCCCAATAAGTAAAATTTTGCAGACCCCTAAAGATTGAATTTGCAAAAGAAAGCAAAGATCTTATGCAAAAAAGGCGGATTTGGAATGCCAAATACAAAACTTAACCGCCCAAAACTTAACTTAATTATAAATTATCAATTGACAGAAAAATCACTGTCACTTTTTGATCTACATTTGAAATAGATCGACGGCAAGGTGTTTAATATTTTAACGGGAACCAAATATTGTATTACGCTGTGCAAGTTTGTTTTACAGTGAAATATCCTGTAGCCAGGTAAACTTCCGGCACTGAGGTATATGAGCAGAATCAAAAGGAAGAAGAAGAGCGAACTTGATGCTGCAGCTTGTGGGCGTAGTACCGAAGAAAAATTGTTTCGCTAATAACTTTTCTTAGAACTAACCGATTTAGATGAAATTTAAAACAAAAGTAGATAATCATATAGAAATTATGTGTGCAAAGTTTAGTTAGGGTAGCTTTTGAAATGTGGACGGTATTGACGAAATACTGTGGCGAGGGAAGGGGGGGAAATTCCAAAAAAAATAAAATAAACTCGTCCTCTCTCGGACCTAGGAGAATCTGGATACCAACTTTGGTTATTCTAGCTTTATAGTTTCTGAGATCCCTGCGTTCATCCAGACGGACGGACGCACATGTCTAGATCGATTTCTCTCGTCATGCTGATTCAGAATATATATACTTTATGGGGTCGGAGATGCTTCCTTCTGCATGTTTAATACTTTGCACAAACCTAATATACCTTTTTTACCCTACGGGTACAGGGTATAAAAATGTAGAACAGAAGTCTCACTGATACTGGAATTGGAGGAAAGTACAGAGCACCTTCTCTGACACTTCCCCTCGGCAGGCGAAGATTAGCTACACTAGGGTGATCATTTATTAGCAATCTAACAGAAATACCAAGTATTGAGATTGCGAGCTTAATCAAATTCCTCACATGTTCCAAGTGGTTGAGGGAGCACCATCACAACCATAGAGATTATATGGCATCGCAAGAGGCCTCTTTTGGCCTATGTGGGCGGGTGTGAACAACACCCCAGCCATCTCAACCTATCCTAACCTAACAACAACCGCGGACAGAGCTGAGGCCGAGATTATATTTATGGCTATAACCATGTAGTGATTTTGTGTCCGTATGTCAAGTTTCATCATGATAAGTCTATTATAAAGTTATAACCATAAATCGAATCTCTGCCCGCAGCTGTTGTTGTTTCTGCTCTAAGTTACTACTGTACTGAACACATACACGCATAGACATGATTCTGATGTGTGTGATGTTGAAATTGAACATAAACACTTACATATGTATGTATGTTTTATTTAATTAAATTCAACAATTTAATTTTTTTTTAATTATTTAAGTTTTTTTTCATTTTTGTGGGAGGTACAGGTTATTTCAAAGTTGAGATCGGTCGACTTAAGCATTCTTGTTTCAAATGAAAAGTTTATGTTATAAATTTTGTCCGATCAAATTTGCGAGTTTTTTTTTGTGGCACATCGTTGCACTGTGTTGACACGACTGCTGTGTTTCATATTCCGATTCCGTGCGTGGTCGTGTTGACTTAGTAATGTACAAAAAGAATCAAATGTGAAAAAATGCGATAAAAGCAAAAACAACACGACCAAATACGACGGCGCAATATACAGAATATACATGTTTTATAGGGTCTACCAATCCTCCCTCTGCCTGTTACATTTGTCACCTCCCGCAAACCTAATATACTATAGTACATTTACAGTAGTTAGTAGTAATTAATAATAAGAATACTATTTATATTTTTTATTATAATTATATACTACTAAATAATTATTATTTTAATTAGTTACTACTCTTATTATAATTAGTTACTACTGTTATTATAATTAGTTACTAATAACAAAAGATGATTTCAAAACAGCGGTGGGCACGAAATTTCAAACAATTTCCGACAACAACATCTACAACAAAAACACCGGTAGAGTTCTGAGTAAATGCTACTGAAAATCGAGCAACGACACACAATCTATGTGTATTTTGTTTTTGAATCAATCTGCTTGTGCGTCTGGCTGGCGACAACTACATGTATTTTGTTTTTGTAAGTTCGCTCGCGATCGATCTCTTGCGTTGATGTTACATTGTATCGACCAATTTTTGGCTAGCTTTCGATGGTATTAGAAATTGAGCGATTCCCTTTACTTGTTCGAGGATGGCCTACAGTTTCTCAATCAAGTCTGGCGACTGTGCGTGTTATTCTCTATTATTTCGTACAAATAATTTGTTTAAATTAAAAAAAAATCGTAGACAATATCAACAGTTATCTGGTGGTAGCAGTAACAAACGAAGTTTTATATTGTAGCCGCCTAAAAGTAAATGAATAACTTGGGTTTTTTCATGTTTATTTGCAGCAAGTAAAGTTCGTAATTCTTTATATATGTATATATACTAATGCTTACAATTTTCACGACTGTTGAGCAAACTATACTTTAAAAAGGCATTATAATATTATACTAATAGCAGTATGGGTACAAATTCTTTGCGAGTTGTGTTATTGTTTTGTGTTTCCACGGCATTTAAATCTGCGAGCGCAAGCGTGGGCGCGGCAAATCACCAAAAACTGCCTCGCCGTGCAAGCTCTTTGCCAGCGCCTTAATGCTAGCTGCAATATCTACGGTGTTTTCCAAAATCTAAAAAAAACAAAAAATTTATTAGCCAACGTTAGGTTTGAACGCTGTGGTGCTTACTTCCTCATCCTCGACTACAAAATTGTTATTTGCGCGCTCCGCCAATGGAGAGTTGGATATCTCAATTGGCAGGCTTTTTGCAAAGTTTAATATATGCGCTTTCGAAGATCGTGATCCAGCGTTGTGTATTGGCATGGAGTTGTCCAAATTAAGAGCATCTGTAAGTGTAAGGATTGCATAATGAATTAGCGAATTTGATAAATTACTTTTACACTGACCCTCTGCTTGGTCAGCTGCTTCACTCTCGTCCAAGTCGCTCATATCGTCGTGTTGTCCATATTGAATTTGCAATTGTTGCTGTCGTGAAAATGGTTGGTGTTGATATATCTGGGAGCGCGCGAAGTTTAAGGATCGCGCTGAGTGCACCGGTATTGGATCATCAACATCTTCCATATCGAACTGACAGTTATCGGCCATATCACCTGCTATCATTGGATCAGTCGCCGATACCAACAGCGTGCTGTTCGACGGTGGCGCAGCCTGCTGCCTGAATGTCGGGCTATTACTAACACTCATGGGTGTGGCTTCTGGTGTGGCGGGCGGAGTATCAAAGTTGGACAATTTTCTTGATGTCAGATTGGACGTATTGGGTATCTGCTGAGAGAAAGGTTGTGGTTTTTGTTGTTTGTTGCGCTGCGTTGTCTCCTGTACTGGTAATGTCAGGAAGCTGGGTGGCTGCGTAAGGGAATTTGTGGGTGTGGTAGACACTGTGATCAGATCACTCCGGCTACTAATAGTGCTGCGGCGACGAGTAGCTGGAGCGGCAGTACTGGTGACAATGGCACTTCCCGTTACCTCCAGGGCCGATGGCATGCCACGGTCAAGCAGCTCAGTGGCCTTTTCAGGTACGTTCTGTATGACCCGCATCAGTAGTGCGCAATCCTGATCGCATTTGTCCCGGAAGCTTTTAAGAAGTGCAAACTGCTGCTCCGTGTACCGCTCAATGCGTGCGTTAGTTTCGGTAATCTCACGCTGTAGTCGCGCCTGCTGGTGCGCCTGCAGCTGACGCAGGCGTATCTGCCTGCCATCTAAAGGCGCCAAAGAGTTTGATGACATCGACCCAATACTTAGGTTCAAGGTCGATGGGACCATGGCGCCACTTTGACATGGAGTGCTGGCACTATTGGCATCGGGTATTTGTTTATGGTCCATAATGAGTAGTTCGAAAGTCTCCGAATAGGATTTGTCACTGCGACGCTGTAACATCTCTTCATTGGTGGTGAAGAGTGAGCTGTTGATAAGGTAAAGGGATGGCGCTGGCTTTTCTGAAGTTGTCAAACACTTGGCACATAACACAACCTTGCAATTGATGCATAAACTCAGTTGCCACGTTTGGACAGCGGCATTAATAGTAAGACTGTAGATTAGATCACGTTGATTGATGCTATTTATGGTTAGATCTGGAATAGGACCATAAGTCTGAAAAATGCAAGAAGAGATAAGTTTATTAAATTAATTAGTTAACTAAGACGGCAATGATAACTATATAATATTTAGATCTTAAGAAAAGTTATATGTTTACAGTACCGAAATCTAATTATAGTGTTTTTTGTATGCAAAAATCTAATATGTATATTAAATTTTTATACTCTATACATGAAATGTACAGGAGTATATTAGGTTTGCGGGAGGTGAAAAATAAAGATAGACACACCAAATTTTTTACACAGATACTATGTGTGTATACGCAGTACGAGTTTCTTTTAAAACAAGAGAGAACGCTACAGTTGGGCAAGCCCGACAGTAAAATAGCCGCAAAAAAGGAAAATAAAAAAAAAAAAAATGTAAAAAAAATTAAATTATTAAAAAAATGTAATTAATTAATTAAATTAATAAAGAAACTTTATTTAATACATACACAGAAGACATGTTTATGTACAGTTTTAACAGCATACATTTACATCATCGCGTCTATGCGTGTTTATATGCGTGTATGTAGTATGCACCACAAAGTTGAACCAAAGCAGCAACAACAACAAAACAACAACAACAACTTTCTTCCGAATTGACCTATCATTATGAAACTTGGCACACGGACACATAAGCACTAACTGGATGCTACTACCAACATTGATTTCAAAATTCCAAGAATTACGGAAGTTATAAAAAAAACACGAATTGCGGGGGTATCAAAATAAAAAATAAACTTGACCTGCCTAGGTCTTAGGGGAATCTCGATACCAAGTTTGGTTATTCTAGCTCTTATACTTTCTGAGATCCTTGCGTTCATACAGACAGACGGACATGGCTATATCGACTCGGCTTGTCATCCTGATCTATATATTACAGAAGGAGGCGTGGCAGACCCCACAAAGTGTATATATTCTTGATCAGCGTGTCAAGACGAATCGATCTATCCCGGTCTGTCTGTATGTCTGTCCGTCCGTATGAACACCTGGATCTCCGAGACTATAAGAGCTAGAGACACCAAATTTTGCACAAAGATGGCTTATGTGTGTACGCTGTGCAGGTTTGTTTCATTTTTTTTTATTTTCCCCTCCCCCCACTTTTCCCCTATGAGGGTTTTTCCGATTTTCCATTCGTATAATTGCCTATATCTAGGGTCACCAAATTTTAGGCCCAGATGCCTTATGTGAATACGCAGAAAATGTGAATTTTGGAATTTCCCTCCCTTGCAACTTTGCAAATACCCCCAGTTCGTATTATGTGACTGCATGCCAAGTTTCTTGTTACAAGATTTTGGCAAACTTGCAAATTTACTCTTCCATATTCCCATGGAAACTAAATACTAGCTGTATATAATATATACATACATATTATCCGATCAAACTTTGCAGATCGTTTCTATGGCTACAAATGTATGCACGCACATATGCTAGGCTAATAACAACAGTTACTATTTGCGTAACATGACCAGAGCAGATTTTTTATTACTGGATGTTCTTGTGCTGTTTTGAGCCACACAAATAAATGTTCGAGCTGTGGCTCCTGAAAACAACATTAGACGAAATCTGCAATTTAAAAGTGATCACATGACAACGCGAGACGAAGCGACTATATAATTAGCAGCTATACAATTTTCGACCATATGTACACATGTTTTACCTAATACAATAAATTGCATGTTTTAAATGAGGGAAACGGAAAAAAGGAGATCCGTTTAAATGTTTTAATACATACATATGTATGTATGTACATACATACATTCATAATAAATGTACATATGTATATGTACATATGTACAAACGTCTAACCGTAGGTAGCACTGGTATAACGCTTCATTATTAGGCTAAAATCAACTTACATGTTGGAAAAACTCCATACATTGTGTATAGAACAAAAAGTTCCGTGGCCATTTTTGCTTAAATACTTCAAAAACACTTGCGATCACCGACGCTTTGCCGACATTTGCATCCCCAGTTGTGCTCTTATTGCGCTGCAACTGCGGCGAGGTAGCAATAAAATTCAAGCATTTGCACGAAATAAGCATGCTTTTAAGAAGTTATTTTATAGTTGAATTCAGTCTCCAGTTCAAAGATGTTCAGATATGTATGTACATATGTCGATAAATTTATATCTGTATATTTGTGCGTTTTTTCCGTAATCTCGCCTATCGTTATGCGCGTACAAATAAGTTGTAGACTTAACACATTCACAAATTAGGAAATACAGAAAATGTTGATGTATCGATGTTTACATATATACCTACATATGTATGTATATGTGTATGTAAGTAAACAGTTCTAAATTGTTTTAAGCCTACTCAGCCGCACACGTATAAAACCGATTCGCAATCTAGAGATATTCACCACCGCGACCGACACGCAATTTCGACCAGGAACAAGAACAGTAACAAAGAATTTATAACACCAAAAATTCAAACTCAAGCACATTCGTCATGAATGAGAAATGAAACTATACACATTGCCTTATTTTAAATAGAGTTTAATGAGTGTAACAGGGATAGCAATAAAAGCAAACTATTGATGGCCGATATTTTTTATTGCATACCGACAGTCTTGATATCACGATAGCGATATACATTCACAGCTGACAAGTGTGGTTTGGTGGTTGGGATGTAAGTCGAAGAGAAAACATCGATGCCCATCGATGTCTCTTTAAAAAATGCATGGTCGATGCAGCGCAATAAAAACAACCAAAATTAAATTTTCTCAGAAACAGAGGATACAATTGAGGAAATCAACAGAGATGTTTTAAATAAAAAATGTTCATAAATCAAAATAAGCTGTCATAGTATTTTACTTCATGTGATTAACTAATAAAGTAATCGTATTCCTGACTTTTAATGAACTTGTATGGTTTACTTAAAAATAAACGTATAAGAGTAAATCAATTCGCCACTTTTGAATTACGCATTTTAAGAATATTAAGTGTGGATATTCGCATATTTTTATGAAATGAGAAGAATGTACAAGTGTATACATACATACATATGTATGTATGTATGTACATATTAGGTCTGCGGGAGTTAAAAAATGTAACAGACAAAAGGAGGCGTGGCAGACCTCACAAAGTATATACATATACATATGTATGTATTCTTGATCAGCATGATCTCTCTCCTAGAGAGAAGATCCGATAAATAAAGAAAGCTTAAAAAAAAAAAAGTTGAAGGCCTCCATGAGTTTTCCTCAGATTTCCCCGATAACAATCTTTAGGGAAGATTGGCGGCTAGCCCTTCTCCGTTTCTGGTACAACTTCAAGAGAAGGAATCCAATAGCTATGATGAAAATAATGGATGCGCTGAACATCGCCGGTCTTGTTGTCAACTTATCCTCTATGTCACCAATGTACCGCAGATTAACCTTTGCAGATATGGCAGCCTCAAAATTTCGTGGCGACCAGTGATATTCAGGAGTGCCGATGTTGCTGAGGCCGGGTGTCTTCGGACGATATTCATGTTTCTGAACAGAGTCCCGTTTTTCCAGAATTCTTCACCGAATGTCAGCAAGAACGTACCATGGATGTGCGGTACCACCGGAGTGGAGTTGTTGCGCACATGTCGTTGAAGATAGCTTTTTGCAAATTGTTGACGTGAGAGTAGCGGTGCAATTTCCGATTGGCAGGATTTTATTGCCTCAGTATGTGATATTATTATCTTCAGCAAAATGTAGGGTCATTTTTTTACAGACTAAGCTAGGATTATACAGTGCAGAAAATGATTACCTAATACAACACTGACATATGCTACTTCCATTAAATCTGTTATTGTAATACTACGAACGTGCGCCCGGCCTCTGCCTGGTTGCACGATGCTGCACACGGCAGCGCTGCATGCGAACCCTGGTTTGTTGTAAACCGCCTCTAGTGACCACGAATTCAAGATACTCTACTTTTTCTTTAAAAAAGTATGAACTTTCTCGTGAAACCTTCATTTTTGCGTAGTAGAGTTTTGTCAACACCCATGCGTAATGATTTACGTGGTCTTCCATGCTCCTCGAGAAATTTATAGTTTTCAAAATTTTATTTTTAAAATCCAGCGTGGCATTTACTCTATTTAGTAGGTGAAGTCCTATTATTCCATCAAATGTCAGAGTAGGGAATAAAAAGAATTCAGCTGTGGTGTTGAAAAGGTTCATACAAGGTGTGTTCCAAAGTAAACTGTTCCAAACTAAAACAGAACAAATGGTTTTTTCGGCAAAATCAATTTATTTGATTCAAAATAGTCTCCTTCTGCTTCAATACAGCTTTTTGCACGATCCAAAAGTATGGCCGCCAGTATGCCGGTGCAAGCCTTTTGAATGGCCTCTACGTCTGCATAACGCTTTCCTTTCATGGGCAAATGCATTTTTCAGAAAAGATAGAAGTCGCACGGTGCCATATCAGGTGAATACGGCGAGTGGTTAATGGTTAAAATGTGATTTTTGGTCAAATAATGGGTTACAAGCGTCGATCGTCTGAGCAATATTTGGTCGTCAGTCAATTTGTGCGGAACAAACCGTGCACACACCTTTCGTAAGCCAAAATGTTCGGTCAAAATGCGATAAATCGATGTTTTGGAGATGTTCAATTCCATTTCCATCAATTTCAATGATGATTTCGGCTGATTTTTGATGAATTCACGCACAGTTTCGAATGAATTTTCGGTGATCACTAATTTTAATTGGCCCCCATGTTGATCGTCATTTATGTCCTCACGGCCACTTTGAAAACGTTGAAACCACTCGTGCACTCTGCTACGGGATAGGCAATCATCGCCATAAACGTGTTCCATCAATTGAAACGTTTCGGTAAAAGTTTTACCAATTTTAAAACAACATTTAATGTTGGCTCTTTGTTCGAAGCTCATTTTCGCACCGATAACACAAACATACTGACACTTAAAACGCAATAACTTCACTTCCAATCGATGAAATGTCATGAAATTCTCACTGGACAATCGATAAAGATAGCAGATTCTAACGCACCAGTCGACATATAGATAGCGCCAGCAGGGGCGCTAGATTAAAAAGTCCTGTTTACTTTGGAACACACCTTGTATAACATTTTTGTTGGATAGAGTTAAAGCCATGAAGTGACATAACTAAGAAATGTTTATCTACTGCAATTACGTTTTTAGCTCTGTAAGTGGCTTGATATAACTTTTTGAAGCGTTCCTGCGAAAGTTGATTTACCCATTGTTGCTGACCTAGCCTGGCAGCCCCACTATTTGCTCTTTTTATACCCTATACCCCTACGGGTAAAAGGCTATATTAGGTTTGTGCAAAGTATGTAACATGCAGAAGAAAGCATAAAGTATATATATTCTTGATCAGCATGACGAGAGAAATCTATCTAGACATGTCTGTCTGTCTTCTCCTAGGTCCGAGCAAGAACGTTTTTTTTTTATTTTTTGCAATATTCTCCCCCTTCTCCCGCTACAGAATTTCATCAATACTGTCCACATTTCAAAAGCTACATAAACCATACGCACACGCACGCGATCTATTTATGTACAGTTATCTACTTTAGTTATCCAATTCGGTCAATTCTAAGAAAAGTTATTAGCGAAACAAATTCTCTCCAGTACAACCCCCACAAGCTGCAGCAACAAGTTCGCTCTTCTTCTTCCTTCTTTTTTTTGCTGCTTTGGGCGCATACATATAACTCAATGACGGAAGTTTACCTGGGTACAGGGTATTTCACTGTCGGGCTTGCTCGACTGTGGCGTTCTCTCTTGTTGTGGACTGATTTTGTTATGGGAGGTAAGGGGGAATGTTTAGGTTCGTTTGTTGGATTGATTGTCTAAACCGGGAGGAACTGTCAATTTTCATCGGTTGGGGTTGCTCCTCGAGGCCTTTTGCATAGTTATTTGCAAATTGGAAACGCTCATGATTTGACTCAACTTCGTGGGCTAAGGCCAGGGCTGATGGCAGGTCTTTGGGATGTGCCGAAAAAAGAATAGTAGTTTTTAGTGCCTGAAATAAATACTCTCAAGGCATCTGTTCTATATTTTTCGTTAAGGGGGGCGGCCAAGGTGGCATCGTACGTCATTATTGTCTTATTTATGAGGAGCGTAAGCTTCTGCTCGATCTCCTCATAGTATTGTGTTATTGTCAAGTTTCCTTGACGTAAAGTCGACAACTCTTGTTCGATTATCTGCATACGTAAAGTGAAGTCTGTTAATGATTGCTTTAAAGTTTAGTGGTGTATCGTAGGAAGACAGCAGCATATCGGCAGGGCCTTTTGATTTATTTCTGATTATACCTAGCGCCTGGTAATGTTTCGAACTACCTGTGTAATTTTCGAAAATTGTATAAGCCGTATGGGCGGTTTTACGCCACGAAACGTATTTTTATACCCTGTACCCTGTAGGGTAAAAGGGAGCATCTCCGACCCCATAAAGTATATATACTTGTATTCTGAATCAGCATGAAGAGAGAAATCGAGCTAGATATGTCCGTCCGTCTGTCTGGATGAAGGATCTCAGAAACTATAAAAGCTGGAATAACCAAAGTTGGCATCCAGATTCTCCAAGGTCCGAAAAAGGACGAGTTTATTTTATTTTTTTTGATATTTTACCCAAAGGGTAAAAGGCTATACTAGTTTTGTGCGAATGTATGCAAAACACAGAAGAAGGCGTGCCAGACCCCCCAAAGTATATACAAGCCGAGTTGATATAGCCATGTCCGTCTGTCCGTCTGTATGAGCGCAAGGATCTCAGAAGGTACAAGAGCTAGAATAACCAAACTCGGTATCCAGATTCCCATAAGCCCTAGGCAGGTCAAGTTTATTTTTTTTATTATTATACACCCCCCCCCCCCCCCACTCCCCCGCAATTCGTGTATAACTCTCGTAGTTCTTGGAATTTCGAACTAAAATTTGGTAACTACATCCCGTTAGTGATTATGTGTCCGTATGTTTCATCATGATTGGTCAATTCTGAAGAAAGTTATAGCCATAAATAAAATCGCGGCCCATGCGCTGCCTGCACCTCGGCACGCAGCGCTGCCCGCAGCTGTTGTTGTTCCTGCTGCTTGGTTTCAACTTTGTGCTGTATACATACACGCATATAAACACGCCGAGACACGATTCTGATGGAAATGTGTGCTGTTGAAACTGTACATGAACATGTATTTAATTTAATTGAAGAATTTAACTAATATAATTTTTTTAATTATTTAAAAAATTATTTTTTCATAATTTCCTTTTTTTGTGGGAGGTACAGGGTATTTAAGAGTTGAGCTCGCTCGACTTCAGCATTCTCTTATTGTTTTATATTCTTGATCTGCATGACAAGACGAATCGATCTGTCCGTCTGTCTGTCCATTTGAACACCTTGATCTCAGAGACTATAAGAGCTAAAGATACAAAATTTTGCACAAAGATGCCTTATGTGTGTATGCTGTGCAACTTTGTTTTATTTTTTTGATTTTAGCCCCTACTTCTCCCCTATGGGCATTTTTTCCCGAATTTCCACTCGAATAATCGCCTATATCTCAGAGAATATAAGACCTAGGGACACCCTCCCTCCCCCCTCTGTCCCGCAAATCGAGATTTTCTCTAACTCCCGTAATTCTTGGGCTCTTGGTCTCTGAGATCCAGGTGTTCATACGGACAGACGAACAGATAGCCTGCTTATTTAGCACGTCACCAACTTTCTGCACCCCTAGATTCTTTTCTGTATGTGCCGTTTTTATATACCAGGGAGCACCTGTTAGTAGGGGAAGGGTATCCGCTTGAAGGATTCGGATTTTCTTCTGTGATTTTGCATTGATTCCATATACTTGCAAGCCATATCGCCAAGAGGAAGCGATGCACGACTTATAAACAACGATTCTGTTTCTAAGTGATAGTTTTTTGCTGGTTAGGAGCAATCTCATTTTCTTCACTCTATCAATTAGTGTCTTTATGACACCGGATACGTGCTTCCGAAGTGTGAGGCGCCTGTCCAAATATTTGTAGCTGTTTGCTTGATCCGATAGTTGGTCCTGTAAGAAACGCCAGGACAGCTCTTCTTGCGCAATGCGTAGGTGAAATTGGCGCACTTGCTTGCGTTGATGCCAACGTTCCAGCGATTTGCCCACATTTCGAAGCTCTGAAAATATTCCTGTAGAATATCTGTAGTTTCATAAAGGCAGTTTCTTCTGACCAGGATAGCCGTGTCATCTGCGTAGGTGGCGACGAGAAGGTCATTCGGATCTTCAATTGGAATAGTAGTGCCAGTGGGCATATCGTGTGTAAATATATACCTTATAGAGGGTGGGCCCCGAGACACTGACTTGCGGAACTCCAGCTCTAATACCCCTGACACTAGATTCCTCTCCATCAAGCATCACCTGTCTGCGAGGTAGCTCCGTAGTATCCAGAAAATTTGAGGTGCCAGCATTAGTTTAATTTTGGTTAGTAGGCCATTGTGTCAGATTCTGGCAAAGACCTGCCTTATGTCTAAGTACGACGCCAGAACCTACTCCTTAGCCTCAAATCCCTCAAGGATGAAATTTACTACCCTATTTAATTGTTCTGGCGTCCCATGGAATTTTCGGGACTCAAATTGAAAGGGAGGAATTTTGTTTGTCACTTCTTTTAAGGACAACAGTCGAGTCAGCAGAAATCGCTCGTAGATTTTGGCTACTGTGGGCAGCAAACTGATTGGTCTGTAAGAGTGCAGGGAAGAAGGGCTTTTGTCAGTTATATGGATCATACAGATCCACGATTTCTTCCAGGGGGCTGCGTTAAACACAAGCACCAAGAACAACACTGCCTTGGCTGGCATCGCCTTGACGGTATAATTATCCAGGCCATCTTCCCCTGGTGCTTTTCTACTTTTCAGCCCATGTATCTGTTCAGTAACTTCCTCCACTGTGATGTGAGCCACAAGAGACATAACTGCTCAGGACTCTCGAGCGCCAGTTCAACATCTCTTTGTGTGGTTGTTGAGCTGGTACCAAATGGCTGGAACCGTGCCCCCGAGTCCAGTGCAAACGCCTCAGCTCTTTCCTTTGGGGATCTGGCCCAGGATCCGTCAGACCATTTTATTGGGAACTTAGGTGCCACTTGCTGTTTGTGCCTTTTCGCCAGAGTCCACAGTGACTTCAGCTTGTATCAGTGGAAGCATTTGCAAGAAGACGGTCATTTTCATTCTGCTTGTGAAGTACCAGCAGATTCTTTACCCTATTTGCTACTCTGCGATATACCCTGTCCACTATTGGATATCGAGTGCGACAAAATTGTCTTATGAGCCTTTTTGCTCTAAATTTTTTTAATTCTGCTGGGATCTGGTCCAAACCGGATACTAGCTCCTCTGGTTCATTATTACTCGTTTTCTCAAGTTAAAATTTTGTTGGTTTGAAATGGCCTATTTTATAAACACCCGCATAACAATTGTTTTATGTTTTTTTTTTGTTAAAATATTCTCTTAAATAGTCACTCTACTTACATGTCTTTTACTTATTGTCGTGTAGTGTTCTTTTTTTTTATAAAAAAGTACCTTTCGTCACTGTGGTCTTCCTTGGTTGGATCTTCTTGTTTAATTTTTATTATAGCCTGTACCCAAAGAGTAAAAGGCTATACTAGTTTTGTGCGAATGTATGTAACAGGCAGAAGGAGGCTTGGCAGACCCCACAATGTATATATATTCTTGATCAGCATGACAAGACGAGTCAATATAGCCATGTCCGTCTGTCCGTCCGTCTGTATGAACGCAAGGATCTCAGAAAGTATAAGAGCTAGAATAACCAAATTTGGAATATAGATTCTCCTAAGTCTGAGAAAGGACGAGGTTGCATTCTTTTCTGATGCACCCCCCTCCCCCCCCACTCTCTTGAAATTCTTCCATAAGTAACCGTAATTCTTGAAATTTTGAACTCAAATTTGGCAATTACATCCAGTTTGTGATAATGTATGTGTAATGTCAAGATTCATCATGATAGGTCATAGATGAAGGAAGTTATAGCCAATAATAAAATCGCTGCCCATGCGCTGCCTGCAGATCTGCCCGCAGTTGTTGTTGCTGCTTTGGTTCAACTTTGTGCTGCATACATACACGCATATAAACACGCAGAGACACGATACGGATGTAAATGTATGCTGTTGAAACTGAGCGTCAACATGTCTCCACTTTTGTATATATGTATTGAATAATTTGTATTTAATTTAATTAAATTATTTAATTAATCAAATTTTTTAAAAATTACTTAAAACAAATATTATTCCCCTGTTTTCTTTTTTGAGGGAGGTACAGGGCATTTAAAAGTTGAGCTCGCTCGGCTTTAGCCTTCCTTTCTTGTTATTGTTTGCCGGTTTGGCAATTTTTCTGTTGGTTTTAATGTGGTTTGATTAGATTACGGATCGTGGTTTTCAATTTCAAGTTTGCTGTTAGGCGAATAGATGGGACTCATAGTGTGGCACTATTTAAGTAGATTGTACACTGATTCGCTGTTGAGCGAATTAATATGATGCGTGGTGTCGCACTATTTGGGAAGATTTTATACTGATTCGCTTTTGAGCGAATTAATAATTAATAATGAGTAGACTTTTATGTAAAGTTTGGCGTAACTAACTCTAACTGACTAACTCTAAGTACAGAAAGGTTCTTAAAATGAAAGCTAGCACTGTGACCTATTTTTGCTGATATGGCACTTTCTTCAAGTGCAAGTGGAGGGTAAGTGCCCTGTTGTTGCTGATGCTACAGTGCGCCTGCACGAGCCATACGCTCAGATTAATGACCAAAATCGTTCTTATTCATGCATGATCGGGCGGTCACTGACTTATGACCGGTCGGATGTGTAAACTTGTACATAGGCACACACAAACACTCATAGACCCGCACAATTATTCTACACATACATATAAGTTGCGTTCCAAAGTAAACAGGACTTTTTGAATCTAGCTCCCCCTGATAGCGCTATCTATATGTCGACTGCGTTAGAATCTGCTATCTTTATCGATTGTCCAGTGAGAATTTCATGACATTTAATCGATTAGAAGTGAAGTTATTGCGTTTGTCAGTATGTTTGTGTTATCGGTGCGAAAATGAGCTAGAGCCAACATTAAATTTTGTTTTAAAATTGGTAAAACTCTTACCGAAACGTTTCAATTGATGGAACAAGTTTATGGCGATGATTGCCTATCCCGTATCAGAGTGCACGAGTGGTTTCAACGTTTTCAAAGTGGTCGTGAGGACATAAATGACGATCAAGATGTGGGGCAATCAAAATTAGTGATCACCGAAAATTCATTCGAAACTGTGCATGAATTCATCAAAAATCAGCCGAAATCATCATTGAATTGATGGAAATGGAATTGAACATCTCCAAAACATCGATTTATCGCATTTTGACCGAACATTTGGGCTTACGAAAGGTGTGTGCACGGTTTGTTCCGCACAAATTGACTGACGACCAAAAATTGCTCAGAATCCAACATTCGAAGGACATCATTAAAGAGGTCAAAAGGACAAAAACTTCCTTTACAATATTATGATTGTGCGACGTGGTGTTTCCAATATGATCCCGAAACGAAACGCCAGAGTGCTGAATGGAAGGCACCGGACGAGCCGAAGCACAAACAAGTAAAAAAGCTAAAGTCGGGTGTCCCGACTTTGAAATACTCTGTACATATGTTTAGAATAAATATAGAAATTAAAAAAAATTAAGAAAATAAACAAAAAAAATTTGATCGATTTTACCTCTCTCGGTATTCGAACTCACGTAAAGGGTGTATAATTGAACATTTACATAGCAATTGCGTCTGTGTGAGTGTATGTATGCCTATGCGCATCTATTCGTGTCTGTGTAAGCATTTTCGCAGTCAACCAAACAGCAACATCAACAACAGCCGCGGGCAGCGCTTGAGCAGCGCTGCATCAGCAAATATATTTATGGCTATAACTTCTTGTTAAATCGGTCTATCATAATGAAATTTGGCATACGGACACATAATAACCAACTGGTATTTCCAAAATTTTAGTTCGAAATTCCAAGAATTACGGGAGTTACGATTTGCGGGGTAGAGGGGGGAGGGAGGGGAATTCCAAAATATACATTTTCTGCGTATTCACATAAGGCATCTGGGACTAAAATTTGGTGTTCCTAGGTCTTATAGTCTCCGAGATATAGGCGATTATACGAATGGAAAATCGGGAAAACCCCCATAGGGGGGAAGTGGGGGAAATCAAAAAAATAAAACAAACTCGTATAGAATACACACATAACGCATCTTTGTGCAAAATTTGGTGTCTCTATCTCTTATAGTCTCTGAGATCCAGGTGTTCATACGGACGTACAGACAGACAGACAGGGCTAGATCGACTCGTCTCGTCATGCTGATCAAGAATATATATACTTTGTGGGGTCTGCCACGCCTCCTTCTGCCTGTTACATTTTTCAGCTCCCGCAAACCTAATATACTCTTGTACATTTCATGTACAGAGTATAAAAATCGCGCATGGAGAAGTCTAAAGTGAAGACAATGCTGATTTGTCTTTATGATTCCAAGGGTATTGTCCACAAATAATTTGTTCCACCCGGCCAAAACGTTAATGCGGTATTCTACTTTGGAGTTTTGAAGCGTTTGGTATGCCGTATTCGACGGCCCGAATATTGCGAAGATGAAAGTTGGCGTTTGTTTCACGATAATGCGCCGTCTCATCGATCGGCGCTTGTGACCGATTATTTGACCAAAAATCACATTTTAACCATTAACCACTCGCCGTATTCACCTGATACGGCACCGTGCGACTTCTACCTTTTCGGAAAAATGCATTTGCCCATGAAAGGAAAGCGTTATGCAGACGTAGATGCTATTCAAAAGGCTTGCACCGGCATACTGGCGGCTATACCGGCCAACGAGCTAAAACACTCGTTCGACATGCTTTTGGATCGTGCAAAAAGCTGTATTGAAGCAGAAGGAGTCTATTTTGCATAAAATAAATTGATTTTGCCGAAAAAACAATTTGTTCTGTTTTTTTTTTAAAAAGTCCTGATTACTTTGGAACACACCTTGTATGTACATATGTACAGAGTATTTCAAAGACGGGATACCCGTCTTTAGCTTCTCCACTTTTAATCCACGTTTAAATACAGCAATTTACCGAAAAACCTAGTTTAGATAGATAAATTAGATTAAAAATTCAAAATTAAGATTAAATGCTTAACAACCTTAAATATATGTATGTATATGTACATACATATAACAAAATCCAAATTTTATAAAAAACATCTTAAAATCTAAAATACAAATAAAATTATGCACTACATTCAGCAGCAATAATGGATCTCGCATTTGGAGCATAACGTTGCAAAGTTCATCTCCAACAGGACGTTGGGAAAGCACTGGATAGTCAATGGAGATACACCCCTCCATACGCTGCACGTTGAGGTTGCACGTTGACGCTGCACGTAGGATGTGACGTCTAAACAGTACAAATATATCAAATATATACTTGGGTTTCCAAAGCGCATCGTAAGCGACAGAGGATCGGTTTTTACATCAGTTGCATTTAGTAAGTTCCTCAACCAATACCAAATTAACTACGTGCGGTGTATTAGAGGAATAGCCAGAGAGAACGGGCAGATAGGGCGCGTTATTCATTATTGTTAATATTACGTTAATGTTGCGGCTACAAGTGATGGCAATATAAAATTGTGGAGATTTGTGGCTGAAAACGAGGATCTGTTGTAATCTGGGACTGATGACGAGAATCAGGAGAGCCGAATGTAAGTAAGCGAGTTACAGGACGAGGGGCAATACATGTAGACCGACAGAGCTACAAAGCAGGAGGACAGCAGACACAAGAGAAGATAGCAGTAGTCAGAGAGTGTCGTCAATGAACAGTGGCCGGGAACAGTAGCCAGCCGTGAAGTCCGAATGCCAGCCGTCGCGAACAAATTATCCATATTGAGAATTAAATCAATCGAAACACTGTCATCATTTGTCATTTGTCAACTTTACATATATAATCTTATTCTATCTATATATAAATCTCCCATCAGTGTTTTTCCGTGAAGGACTCCGAAACTATTTAGTAGATTTGTTTTATTTTAGGACACAGAATAGGTCCCATCTCAATGAATAGCGTTAATATTGTTAAACCTTGTAACCAAAGTTTTGTGCGAATGTACATATGTAACGCACAGAAGGAGGAGTGGCAAAATATATATATTCTTGATCAGCTTGACAAGGCGAGTCGATATAGACATGTCTGTCTGTCTGTATAAACGCAGGGATCTCAGAAACTATAAAAGCTGGAATAACCAAACTTGGTATCCAGATTCTCCTAAGTCCGAGAAAGTACGCCTTTGAGATTTTTTTTTGTCGTAATTCTTTGAATTATGAATTCAAATTTGGTTACTACATCCAGTTAGTGATTATGTGTCCATATGTCAAGTTTCAACATGATAAGTAGATTCTGGAAAATGTTATAGCCAAAAATAATAACGCTGCCCATTCTCTGCCCAAGCTGTTGTTGTGGCTGCTTTGGTTCAACTTTGTTCTGCATACATATGTATGTACATATGGACAAGTACACAAACACGCATAGACACTATTCTGATGTAAACATATGCTGTTGAAATTGTAAATTAATTAATTAAAATTTTTTCAATTCAGGGTATTTAAGGGTTGAGTTTCGGGGTTTATTTTCGTAAAAAAAATCGGTCAAATGTGGCAGATCATACCTCATAGACTCATATAAGTAAGATATATATATATATATTATATTATATATATTATTTTATATATACATATTATAAGATTGTCATCGCTTCGTTAAGAAATGTCTAAAACGTATAAACAAAGTGACAATTCGCAACCTATACGCGGATGCTGACGAAGAGGCAATGAGTTTGGAAGAACTCATAAATCAAGTACAGAATTAAACATTTTTAACGTTAACTTGAATTTAATGTGAATTTTCTATTATTATTTTTACAAGAATCTTATTATTATAAATTATGAAATAAGAACTTTGAATTAACATGAAAACATTAAAACAGATATTTCATGGAATTTAACCAAGAAAATAGTTTTTTAAAACCAGCTTTTTTAAAGATTATTTTGCCTTGCATTTAGCTTTTTTAGCTTTACAGTTTTTTACAGTCTGGCTTGCTTTGCTGAAAAAATTGTGGCAGCACTGGTACTGGAGTTAAATTGTTTCGTACTAATAGTAACTTTTTTTAGAATTGGCCGATGATTTGGATGAAATTGAAAAAAAAAAAATAAATATATAGACTACAACTGCAAAGTTTGGTTTGTGTAGCTTTTGAGATGTGAACGGTACTGACAAAATATTGTAGCCTTGAGAAGAAGGGGCAACTCGTGTTGTGTAGGGACTAGGAGCATTTACATATTAAGTTTGGCTATGTGCGATCAGCCGTTTCCGAAATCCAGGCGTTTATCCAGACGGACGGACAAACCTAATATACCCTTTTTACCCTACAGGTACAGGGTATAGAAGCAGGTAAATGCATTTTAAAGTGTACCGTACTGGGGGGCAGGGTATATATGTACATAATCTTGTCTCGCTTCAATTTGGCCCAATGCAGCAGGGCTGTGATTTTCACGTTGCTCTTGATTAAATTCAACGCTAAGCCGGTAACATCAAAAATGCATTCTGCCTGCTGAGCCAACAGCCTACGCTCACAAACCGCCAGTTACCGTAAACTCCGACACGTGCCGAGGTTGGAATAGAGTCCACGCTGCTTGTATAAATGTTACTTATACAAGTACATACTAGATGGGACGTCAAGTGCTGTTAAGTATACAATAGTCTACTCACTCATAAATTATGCGAACAAATGTCAAATTTGGCACCTGGCGGTTCACTACCGAGCAGTCACGACGCTGGGGCGCGTGCAGCAATTTAACACATTACCATTGCGGCAACAAGCTAGCTTCTAGCGCAGCATATCAACGTAATTAAAGGTTGGAAACCCAGCGCATAAATGTATACATGTATGTATATAAATACATACATATGTACATACCTAAATAGGTACGATGTTTGAATTTTGTTGGTATAGCTTGGTCGTTGGGTCGCGCTGGTCGGCCAGCAATAAAAAACTGCGCGGCGTAAGCAGCGTTATGTTATAAAGACGACAACAACGTAGAGTATAACTATCCAGTTTGTCACACTCTGAGGCCAGACACGTACACTCCAAGAGGTCAAAACGCATCGGTAGCGTATTGTGAAACTTGCCCACCGGCGCGGCGCTTGCTGTGTGGGTTATAAAATGTGCTGTAGAACAAGTTACCACAAATTTCTGACTCAAAACATAATTAATGTCTTCAATTCTGCTGAAACGTTTACCAGAAGTAATCACCGTAGCAGCAATAACGCAACGGTATAAGATGTTCTTATGTAATCAAAATACAACTCATTCTAAATACATACAGGCGTATATGTACATACCTATGTATGTATGTACATATATTTATAACGTGCATTGACTTATGCCAAAGCAAAAGCTTGTATCCAATACTCCAAGGTAACATATGTATGTACTCGTATGTACGAGTATAGTACAAATACATACTACTTATACTATATATGTACATACATACATCATTCACATCTTTTCCCAGCCGTACTTGAAATACGATCTTTTCGCTCTGATAAGGTGTAGGGAGCTAAGCACAAGAAAACACTGCTTAGCTCCAACAATTGGCAGCCTTTGTTTAAAGGAACCTTTTATTCCGTCATTATTTTGTCTGTCTTATCACGGCTGGCGAAACCAAGCTTGGGACGCCTGGTAATACAATACTATTGCGCTTAGATCTACAAGTATACAGCTCCTTTTTAAAATTTCGCGAGAAATAAAGGCGTCGTCGTTCTTGTTGATGCTACTAGCGTCCCATAATTGTGCGAGCAACTTTTTAAATTGCTTGCACAAAAACAAACCGCCTGCGTCCTGCTGCTTTTGTGCGAAACAATTGTTGTTTTGCTTGGTGCATTGTGCTTTGAATGGTAATCAATCAATTGCACTGTCGTATCGGTTTACATAACCCAAATCAGCACGTTCGTAATCGAATACCAAGGGTGCCAGGGTGCTGGCAGCTACAATCCAACTATGTCAGTGATATCAGTTTTAAATACTACTTTTATTTTAATTTTACGCACGTGGTCATTTTCCTCACATTATAGTATAGTAAGGTTATAATAAAAAAGGAATAATGCATTTTATACAAATATAATCAACATCAGCGAGAGACATCAAACCTGGCACACAGGCTTGTCAAATTTATTACATACGGAGCGAAAATAACACTTACTCAAATAATTTATTTGTTTAAAATGACATTCTACGCTCACATAAAAAACAAACGTAAACTTCAATATTTTTGCCATCGGTTACCACTGCGTGTTTTAGTACGTGGGTTTGATTCACGGCAAAGGATTCTTTTTAATAGTTATAATATATTTTTATACAAAAACGGCTGAGCGGACATTAACCAAATTTGGTAAGTGGACGCTACTGGGGGCGAAGATGCGTCCTTCTGCCTGTTATATACTTTACATTAACCTACAATTATTGCAACCATTTTACCCTACGGGTATAAAAACATCACATTAATGTTGAGAATCGACGTCTTTATACTCTGTACATGAAATGTACAAGAGTATATTAGGTTTGCGGGAAGTGAAAAATGTAACAGGCAGAAGGAGGCGTGGCAGACCCCACAAAGTATATATATTCTTGATCAGCATGACAAGACGAGTCGATCTAGCCCTGTCTGTCTGTCTGTCCGTCCGTATGAACACCTGGATCTCAACACACCAGTAGTTCAATAACATTTGCCTTGAGTTGGAATATGCACCAGACATTAATTTCTCTGCACACCCTAAGATTGTCTTTGCATATCCTCGATGAATTCGTTTGGACATGAAAAGTTCTCAAGACTTCTCTGTTGAAATAGGCGTTTTTCCCTGACATTATTTGTTTCATTTAGACGGCGCTGTCCCATATGAGCAGTTATTGTGCGTGACATTCACTAAAAATCAAAACTTAAACAACAATTTTAACAAAAAACAAGATAGAACGCTACAGTCGAGCAAGCCCGACAGTAAAATACCCTGTACTCTCTACAAAACAGGAATCAAAATTATTTAAAACAAGTAAAAAAGCTAAAGTCGGGTGTCCCGACTTTGAAATACTCTGTACATATGTTTACAATAATTATAGATATTAAAAAAATTAAGAAAATAAAAAACAAGTAAAAAAGCTAAAGTCGGGTGTCCCGACTTTGAAATACTCTGTACATATGTTTACAATAATTATAGAAAATAAAAAAAAAAATAAAAAAAGAAAAAAAAATTGGATCGATTTTACCTCTCTCGGTATTCGAACTCACGTATAATTGCACATTTACATAGCAATTGCGTCTGTGTGAGTGTATGTATGCCTATGCGCATCTATTCGTGTCTGTGTAAGCATTTTCGCAGTCAACCAAACAGAAACATCAACAGCCGCGGGCAGCGCTTGAGCAGCGCTGCAGCAGCAAATATATTTATGGCTATAACTTCTTGGTAAATCGGTCTATCATAGTGAAACTTGGCATACGGACACATAATTACTAACTGGGGGTATTCGCAAAATTTTAGTTCGAAATTCTAAGAATTACGGGAGTTAGAGAAAATCGCATTTGTGGTGGAGAGGGGGGAGGGAGGGGAATTCCAAAATATACATTTTCTGCGTATTCACACAAGGCACCTTGGACTAAAATTTGATGTTCCTAGGTCTTATGGTCTCCGAGATATAGGCGATTATACGAATGGAAAATCGGGAAAACCCCCATAGGGGGGAAGTGGGGGTGAAAATCAAAAAAATAAAACAAACTCGTATAGAATACACACATAACGCATCTTTGTGCAAAATTTGGTGTCTCTATCTCTTATAGTCTCTGAGATCCAGGTGTTCATACGGACGGACAGACGGACAGACTGACAGACGGACAGACGGACAGACAGACAGACAGGGCTAGATCGACTCGTCTCGTCATGCTGATCAAGAATATATATACTTTGTGGGGTCTGCCACGCCTCCTTCTGCCTGTTACATTTTTCAGCTCCCGCAAACCTAATATACTTCTGTACATTTCATGTACAGAGTATAAAAACACAAACTCGTCCTTTCCCGGACTTAGGAGAAGATACCAGCCAGATACCAAATTTGGTTATTCTAGCTGTTATACTTTCCGAGATCCTTGCGTTCATACAGACAGACGGACGGACGGTCATGTATACTTTATGGGGTCGGAGATGCTTCCTTCTGCATGTTACATACTTTACACAAACCTAATATACCCTTTTTACCCAACGGCTACAGGGTATAAATTATACCGACTTCAAACAATTCTAACACAAATTAATATGTGCTAAAAAGTAAACAAGTAATTGTGTATGTATATCTCCTACAATATAGTAATGTAGGTAGAACTATTGTTATTTTTGGATTCTGTGTCAGCGGTCTATAGAAACTATAAAAGCCGGAATAACCAAAGTTGGTATCCAGATTCTCCTAAGTCCGATAAAGGACGAGTTTACTTTATTTTTGGGAATTGGGTGCTCAAACCTATAGTGAGTGCGGGACTGCTTAACCATTAACTTACTATTACTGCACCTATTCAACTTATTGATATTGTCTGTATACGCATGCCCCGCCTCAGACGCACACGAAACAAGGCAAACAAATTTACATAAGCTGCTATATATGTACTCGTATGTACACCTGCACGACTTAGCGTGGCCGGATTTTTTCGGCCAATCAAAAGCGCACATTTCTGCGTTCGTTGGCATCTACACTCACACACACATACATACATACATGCATATATAGTAAGTACTTACATATAGTAGGTGTATGCGTGCACGTTCTTACATATCCATGAGTGTCGGGTGTTAGCTCGTGCGCAATGGCAACAGTCACAATTAGTGGTCATATAATACTTAATACATATGGATACATACTGTTACCCCTGTAACTAATTAATGTATATGCAATGCATGAATCACAATTAAACCAAGACCAAACAGTGTTTGAATTTTGGTTTTTATTTTGATATGGTATTTAAAAGTTGTGCTTAGAAACAAAAAATTAAGATTCATATCTGCCTTATTATATTAGAAAACAAACTGGTTTACGAAACCCCATAGAAAATAATGATATGTGCAAAATATGTACTAAAATAGTATGGCTGAAACTAAAATAATATGTAAATTGCCATTGTGCTCATTCACATTTTTATGTGACCGATTCAATGTGTGCCCTTTTCTCTATAATGACATTTTTAAGCTGCTTTAAAACACATGTATGTATTAGGATTAGGCTAGCGCGGGGCCTGTAGCAAATTCTGTCAAGGGGCCCTTGGTTTGCTTTAGGTTCTCAAGTTTAGGGTATTAAATAAAACAAAACTGTTACAAATAAACTTTTCTAGATTTAATATGGGCAAATTTAGAGATAACACTTTCAATATCGACTTCTCTAAGCAAATCATGCTTTATATTCAACAAAGTGAGATGATTTAGACGTTCTTGGCCCATCGTGTTCCTTAATTCATTTTTAAGTTGAAAAAGAACGTTCGCCACTGCAGTTAGTGATCATGCGCAAGTCAATTTCTAAGTTTGGGAAACACGATTCTAAAGAATTATTTAATTTATATAATTTATTTAGTTTATAAAATTGCTGTTCCAGAGGCTCCTGTTTCTTGCTGTCAATAACAGTAGCCACATCTGTTTTCAGCAGCTCTGCAAACTGCACTAATTCGCCACCTAGGCTGTTCTCCAAATAATATTCGTAAGCACTTTAGGATTTTTCCAAAATCTCTTCTGTTGTAAGAGATTTTAGCTAAAGTTTTAAATCCAAAATATCAAAATGTGCATACCTTAAGCACTTATTTTATAGTAAAGATATTCAAGGAAATTAAATGTCGACGAACACTTAAAATGTGTAATTTTTAATTGAATAACGTTTTGTTTATAATTTGAATAGTTCATTTTTCAATTACCCGCCTTTTTATACTCTGTACATGAAATGTACAAGAGTATATTAGGTTTGGGGAAAGTGAAAAATGTAACAGGCAGAAGGAGGCGTGGCAGACCCCACAAAGTATATATATTCTTGATCAGCATGACAAGACGAGTCGATCTAGCCCTGTCTGTCTGTCCGTCTGTCAGTCTGTTCGTATGAACACTTGGATCTCAGAGACTATAAGAGCTAGAGACACCAAATTTTGCACGAAGATGCCTTATGTGTGTACGCTATACGCGTTTGTTTTATTTTATTTGATCCCCCCACTTCCCCCCATGGGGGTTTTCCCGATTTTGCATTCGTATAATCGGAGACTAGACCTAGGGACACCAAATTTAAGTCCAAGATGCCTTATGTGAAAACGCAGAAAATGTGTGTTCGTATGCCAAGTGTCCGTTCCATTATGATAGACAGATTTAACAAGAAGTTATAGCCATAAATATATTTGCTGCCCAAGCGCTGCTCGCAGGTGTTGTTGATGCTGGTGCTTTAGTTGACTGCAAACATGTTCACGCAGACACGAATACACGCACATAGACATAGAAATTGCACATAGAAGTTGCTTTGTATATGTGCAATTACACACCCTTTACGTTCGAATACCGAGAGAGGTAAAATCGATTAACATTTTTTTTTAATTATTCTTTTTTTTGAGAATACAGAGTATTTTACTGGCGGGCTTGGTCAACTGTAGCGTTCGTTCTTGTTTTATTACGGTCAGACAGGCGTTGGAGCGCAGGGCCCCTAAATTTGCGGGGCCTGTAGCATTTGCTACTCTTGCTACGTGGCTAATCCGGCACTGGCGTATATGCAGTAGTTGGCATTAATTTAAATATTTATGCGGATATGGATATGGAGGTTTTTTGTAACTGTCTGCTTTAAGAGCTAACAATTACCAATGGGTATTAATTGACTTAAGTAAGCCTCACATTTTGGGATGAGAATAATTACGAGGATGAGCTGAGGAGCGGTCATTTAACAAATAATTAGCGGCGTGTTGCATGTCGCTTTGGCGCCAAGACAAAAAATGTACTTAATTAAAGATGCAGATTGTTGTACACACTTCCTGTTTTCCATACAGATGATTGTATGGGCTTTACTAATTAGATTTCATAAAGCTGTGTGCTACTTATACATGTACATGTTTGCTTGTGCTTCCACCGTGAGTGTGTCACTTATATGTAGATGTTACCCTCACATTGACAAGTGTCAAATTTACATATGACAGCAGCCCTAATGTGAACTGAGCACGCTTTGCCAATTTATTGGAAATCACTTCCTGTTGGGCTATACTCATCAATCAGGTCGATGCATTCTCACGCCTAAAATCCCTTAAGTATTCCATTACTTCATTGACAACGGATATGGGATATGGCGCTTTTAAAGTCAGTTTCCCAGCCATCACGAACTTATGCTTTAACGGTATCACCATCACACCCTCGGTAAATCACGCTAATAAGCCGGTAATGAGTATTATGGTGGACTATTTGCGTGCTTGGCACACATTGTGCCCTGAACACATTTCACCCTACCCCTTATTCCTCTACGGAAGGAAACATTTGCACAGCCACTACCAGCCCTCACTAAGATATATTTCGCTTTTGTTGTTTAATAAGCCATGCGAAAATATTTCACCGGCGCTTTCTTAGCTTTAGCCTGGGAAGCACTTCACTTTCTACTGTATGTACTCGTATGTACACACATAATTCAAACATTCCAACCATCCTCCCAGCTTTATCATCATTTGTATCAATTTAGGGTTGCGTTGGTTTAGGTGTTTATTTCGTTCGTTGGCGCGTCATCAGCGTAAATATTTGAGTCAGTGTTTTAGTCAGTCAGTTTTGCCATTTATCAGCGTTAGCTCCAACAATACCCTCAACAAAAAAAATGCATGGAATGCAGCGTTTTGCCCGATACCTCTCAAAACATCGGCTTGCATGGCCATGGGCCGGTCAACCTAATAATAGGTTACACGTAAGTAAGTAAGAACTAATTTTCGACAACATACTGCCTTACGAGTACATAATTGAAAATTATGAAAATTTAAAAATAGCTACTAGCGTAAGATCAGTTCGTTCAAACAAATATTCAGAATTTACATTTTAGTTTTTGAATTTGAGATCTTTTAGCTACTAGTTATTAGAGTTATATAGATCATACGTCACATTGTTTTTGCATAATTTGTGGTATGTAATTGTACTATATACATTTAAGAAAGAGTAGAATAGAGCAAATAAGTGGAAAAGGTAAAGGGATGAAGGAAAATTCTCAAATGCACATGTACAGCGTATTCTTTTAAGGCAACTTGGACAAAAATTTGGTTATTCTATAAAAAAAGAGTTTAAAAAAGTGTGAACTCTACAGTATCTACACATTTCTCTAACACATCTGACATCTTAACGTATTTTTTGTAAATGACACCGAAAAAATTCTCCTATTTGACCAACTCTCAGTAGCAGCTTTTTCAAAACATGATTTGATTTTCATAACTACTTGTAATGATATTCTCTTGGACCATACTGACCATTCATTTAGTTATAGGGACTTCAGGAACATTGACAATAGGCTTATGTGACTTTTGTGATAACATGAACTTTGATGACATTTACTCAAAACCCATCGTAGACGAGCAGCTCCAACTGTTTAATGACAACGTTCAGCACTTGTTTTGATAGGGATATCGAATGTGCAATAAAATGCAGGGACGACGCATATAAAAAGTGGAAGAGGTACAAGACGACGGCTCACTTATCGCAATATAACAAGTAAAAAATCTAAAGTCGGGTGTCCCGACTTTGAAATACTCTGTAAATATGTTTATAAAAATTATAGAAAATAAAAAATATTAAGAAAATTAAAAAAAAATTTGTTTGATCGATTTTACCTCGAACTTACGTAAAGGGTGTATAATTTACATAGCAATTGCGTCTGTGTGAGTGTATGTATGCCTATGCGCATCTATTCGTGCCTGTGTAAACATGTTAGCAGTCAACCAAACAGCAACATCAACAACAACTGCGGGCAGCGCTTGGGCAGCGCTGGCATGTCTGCACATTTGTATATATGTATTGAATATTTTGTATTTAATTTAATTAAAGGGATTTAAGAGTTGAGCTCGCTCGACTTTAGCATTCCTTTCTTGTTGATGTCTGTATCCCCAATAGTGTCATCAAAACCTCCCTGATTTTCACCAAGACTTTCTAATTTTAAAAATATTAAATCGAGATGCTTCAAAAAGTATAAGCAGTCGGGCTCAACTTTTCATTTTTCTAAATACTCCATAGCCAAATCAAATATTCTTAATTTTCAATGTTATAAAAATTACCTTGCCCTATGCAAGTTACAATTCGCTAAGGGCCCTAAACAGTTCTATAGTTTCGTTAACTGAAAACGAACAAGTAAAAAAGATAAAGTCGGGTCGGCCGGTTGAGAATAATTATAGAAATTAAAAAAATTAAGAGAATTAAAAAAAATGTTTGATCGATTTTACCTCTCTTGGTTTTTGAACTCACGTAAAGGGTGTATATTTGCACATTTACATAGCAATTGTCATAGCAAATGTGAGTGTATGAATGTTTATGCGCGTCTATTCGTGTCTGTGTGAACATGTTTGCAGTCAACCACAGCATCAACAACAGCTGCGGGCAGCGCTTGGGCAGCAAATATATTTATGGCTATAACTTCTTGTTAAAGTATGTAACATGCAACAAGCATCTCCGACCCCATAAAGTATATATATTCTGAATCAGCATGACGAAAGAAATCGATCTAGACATGTCCGTCCGTCTGTCCGTCCGTATGTCCGTCCGTCTGTCCGTCCGTCTGTCCGTCCGTCGGTCCGTCCGTCTGGATGAATGCGAGGATCTCAGAAACTATAAAAGCTAGAATAACCAAAGTTGGCATCCAGATTCTCCTAGGTCCGAGAAAGGAGGAGTTTATTTTATTTTTTGGAATTTTCCCCCCTTCCCCCGCTACAGAATTTCGTCAATAGCGTCCACATTTCAAATGCTACCTAAACCAAACTTTGCACACATCATATATATATATAATTATCTACTGTTGTTTAAAATTTTATTCGGTTAGATCTGTCAATTCTAAGAAAAGTTATTAGCGGAACAAATTCTCGCCAGTACAACCCCCACAAACTGCAGCAACAAGTTCGCTCTTCTTCTTCCTCTTTTTGCTGCTGCTATGGGCGCATATAACTCAGTGACGGAAGTTTACCTGGGTACAGGGTATTACACTGTCGGGCTTGCTCGACTGTAGCGTTCTCTCTTGTTTTACTTTTGTGCGTGGCAGTCGACTAAATTAAAACCAATAAATAAAAGTTAATAATGGAAAATAAAAGCCCAAAGTATGTAGTTTCTACTGTATATAGTACTTTTGTGTGTAGTCCAAGTTTTTGACTTATGTGTAATGTCCAATTTATATGGTTGTTCGTACAAAATTAATATACGTCCCCTATATTTTTTGGAGTATAAAAAACGAACTGACACCTGCTGACAAAAACTAAGTTTACAGCTTGTACTTATGAATGTTGTTTTTCATCTCAAAATAACAGCTTTTGCTCGTTTTTGGCCCTTTTTCGGAAAAATTGTATTTACAAGTATTGCCGCAAAACACGCAGAAATTGTTGGCATTCGGGGCAGCAACAGATCCTCAGAAGACGCATTTAAGCAGTATACTTATATTGCAGAAAATTTAAGCAAAAATCGTAAATGAATATAATATTAAGTTGATATCGGAAAAAGTACATATATGCCTTCGCCAGTTATATTAAAAAGCACATGCCAATCGAACTCTAGAGAATTTTAATAAAAACACTCGAATTGGCATGCTTCTAACATGACTGTTGAAATTGGTGGTAATTTTGAGTCTTGATTGAAAAAGGTGCTGTCGAGCAAGCCCGACAGTGAAATACCCTATACCCAGACAAACTCCTGGCATTGAGTTGCGCCCAAAGCAGAAGCAAAAAAAAGAAGGCGAGAGTAGTTGATGCTGCAGTTTGTGGGCGTAGTACTGGATTGAAATTGTTTCGCTAATAACTTTTCTTAGAATTAACCGATTTGGATAAAGTAAAGTAAATAATTGTATATTGATTACGTGCCAAGTTTTGTTTATATTGCTTTTAAAATGTGGACAGTATTGACTAAATTCTATAGCGTTGGGAGAGAGGGGAGGGGGGAGGACTTGAATATGTATATGTTTATAAAATTATATTAGTTTTACTATTATAATTAAAAATCAAACAAATACATAGTTTAACACACTGAAAATGCTCACAGGTTCATAGAGTCGTATGGGAGGTAGGAGTGGGCGTGGTCCAATCCACCGACATTTTTTCCATTAATTTCTAATAACATAAATTCTATATGTGCCATTTTTGAAGACGATACCTTCTTTTTTGGACTTTATGCCAAAAAAAAAAACGGACTTCTGGACCATAGTGCAGAGTATAAGAACTTCTTCCCTTCCTTCAACATTTTTCTTTGGTGACATAAATGCCAGCAATGATTCTGAAGCTGCTGACTTGTTTTCCACCTTCTTTTAATCAACCTATTCCTCTATTTCTTTTAGTTATACCTCTTACCCTTATTGCATTTCATCTTCCCACTCTATTTTCGCTCCCATTATTACTGATAGCTGTCTACTGTCCGCTATCAAGTCTTTAAAATCCTCTTACTCTCCTAGTCTAGACAATATTCCTAGTTGTGTACTCAAGGAGTGTTCTAAATTCCTCTTACAACCATTGCTTAAACTCTTTAATCCGTCGCTTGGTTCTTCAATCTTTCTAGATATATGGAGAGAATCTTTTATAATTCCTTTATATAAAAAGGGTGGTAAGTCTGATATTTCGAATTACAGAGGTATTGCAAAGTTGTCCGCTATACCAAAACTATTTGAAAAAATAGTTTGTGGCACTTTGCAGCACCTCTGCAAATCTATCATATGTCCTGCTCAACATGGTTTTATTAAGAGACGGTCTACTACGACCAATTTGCTGGAATTTACTTCCTTGGTAAATGAAGCATTCATTTCAGAAATGCATACTGATGTCATTTACACTGACTTCAGTAAAGCATTTGACTCTGTAAGCCATGACCTTCTGCTCTTTAAGCTTAGTCGCATATTGTGTTGGATTTCGTCCTATTTAAAAAACAGGACCCAAAGAATTTTGCTCAGGTCACATATCTCTAAGCCCGTTTTTGCATATCAGGTGTACCTCAAGGTGGTCATATTGGCCCATTACTTTTTACATTATTTATTAATGACTGGCCTAATGAGCTGGCTAAATGGCAAATAAAATTCCCCCAACGTGTCGGAAGCATTAATAGACGTTATTGTACAGCTTTGTGTTATGCTTTATTATCTTTTAAGTTTAGTTTAAATTGTTATATTAAGTTATATCATCATTTAATTTTTTATTTTAATATATATAAAATGTTAAAATATATTTTAATTATTATAATCGACAGAATTATTGTTAATGTACTAAATAAAATAAAATAAATAAAATAAATAAAATAAATAAAGAGGATATTGAGCTTGATTGTGAATATAAAGAAAAAAGTGCGGAATCGATTGATACAATAAATATATTTTTTATTGGCTTCACAATTATCGACCCATTTGTAACATCCATCGTGATTTTAAAAAAAATGTGTTCATGAGTAACGGAGCAAGTTATTACATTCGGTCGGCTGTCGGCTGAACATTTATTTGACATCATTTGCGTTGAAGGATAAGTATATTTATAGCCTGTACCCAAAGGGTAAAAGGGAAGGCAGGTGAAGTTTATTTTTTGGTGGGAGGTACAGGGTATTTAATAGTTGAGCTTGCTCGACTTCACCAAAAAGGAAAAAATTTTAATTAATTTAAAAATTTTTTTTATTTTTATTTTTTTTATTTTTATTTCCTTTGTACTCCACTTGGGAGCTTAGGGCTACTACAAGGACATTTTTTCCAATCTTAACACTCTCTATTTCTAGCCGTCTGTATGGCTGTGTCCCATGTGGTGTTGTTGTTTCTGGGAGAATTCCTGTGTTATTTGGGTGGATAGATGACCACGACGTTGAAGGCATGAGTTTAGGAGAGTTTTTTTTCGAGAGGAGAAAATTTAGGTCATGCTCTCGCCATGAGTGGGGCTCGAACCCACGACCTCTTGTTTGGTGTGCGCGTGCACTATCCACTAGGCCATTAAGAAATTATATTAAATAAATTATTTAATTAAATTAAATACAAATTATTCAATACATATGTATATACAAAAGTAGAGACATGTTCATGTACAGTTTCAACAGCATACATTTACATCAGAATCGTGTCTCTGCGTGTTTATATGTCTGTATGTATGCAGCACAAAGTTGAACCAAAGCAGGAACAACAACAACAGCTGCGGGCAGAGCTACAAGCAGAGCATGGGCTGCGATTTCATGTATGGCTATAACTTTCTTCAGAATTGACCAATCATGATGAAATTTAACATACAGACACATAATCACTAACTGAATGTAATTATTTTAATTCGAAATTCCAAGAATTACGGTAGCTATGTAAAAAACACAAATAGCGGGGGAGTGGGCGCATCGAAAAAAAAACTCAAATTCGTACTATGTTACATACATTCGCACAAAACTAGTATACCCTTTACCCTTTGGGTACAGGGTACAATTAGCAGCGAAACGCACTTCAGGGTTAAGATTCAAGCACACTTGGCTTAAGTAAATTAACGTTACCAAAAATTATAATATTAAACACACGCTGCCTACTCAACAGGCAAAATATATATAATTACAAAGAATAATAAAAATGTTTAATATTGAAACTAAAATTAATAATATTAAAATAACCTAATAATAAGCTTGATATAATTAAAATGTTAATGACTAGTGTAATAATTTAAAAGTAACCTGAACTTGTAACGCTAGGATAAGGTTAATAAAATAAATTAAAACAAGAAAGGAATGCTAAAGTCGAGCAGGCTCAACTCTTAAATACCCTGTACCACACCACAAAAAAATAAATTAATTTAATTTAATTAATTAATTAATTAACTTAATTTAATTAATTAACTTAATTTAATTAATTAACTTAATTTAATTAATTAACTAAATTAAATATAAAATATTCCATACATGCATACATACATTTACATCAGAATTGGTGTATTTGTACATGTGTATGTATGTGTGCATTGGGCCATATATATAATCACTATCTGGATGTGTCTATCAAATTTTATTCTTAGAATTACGGGAGTTTTAGAAAATCTTGAATAGAGGGGAGTGGGGGGGTGCATCGGGAAAAATGAACAAACTCGTCCTTTCTCGGGTAGGAGAATCTAGATCCCAAGTTTAGTTATTCTAGCTCTTCTACTTTCTGAGATCCTTGCGTTCATACAGGCAGACGGACAGACGGACATGGCTATATCGACTCAGCTTGTCATGCTGATCAAGAATATATATACTTTGTGGGGTCTGCCACGCCTCCTTCTGTGTGTTACATGTTCACTCGCACAAAACTAATATACCCTTGTACCCTTTGGGTACAGGGTATAAAAATAAAACATTTTTTTTTATTGAAAATAAGTACATAATATATTTTTCAAAAAGATTTAAGCTCCACTGCGTGCGACTGCAAAATTTTCTTGCTGGGGATTGATGTAAGACATTTTGTTTCTGTCAATAATGTGACTCAAAAGCCCAAAAGAAATTTGTGTTGTGTGTGCAATTAACAAGCGTTGAATCTGCTAACCTTTGTTTTCCAACGGCTGGCTGTAAATCTGTTTATTAAACAGATATCTCGGAATAAGGAAAAAATATCAATATTGTTATTTTGTTATTTTGTTATTTTTTTTAATTTTCCTAATTTTGTTAGTTTGTTTAATTATTCTACATATTCTAAATTAACAGAATATGATTTTTAATTCCTATTACTTGTATGTATAAGCATATGCATGCAGTTTTGTAGCCAATAAAAAGCTCGAAACCAGTTGTAATATCAGGGTAGTGCGCTGCTCATACGAGTATACTGCTGCTTTCGATGGTATTTGGATGCGCGACGTGCAGGAGACATTTGAAATTTATTGTCAAGTGTGGACATATTGGTGACGCTTCAGCTTGGACGGTGGCGGCATTGGAAAAAAGAAACAATTCGCGGGAACGAGTATTGGAGCATTGGGAGTGTGATCGGGCACGGGTATGTGAGGAAGACAGATCAAAAACGGGGTCTCACCGACGCGCCTGGCGGTCTGGGGCGAAAGCGATTAATAAAGCTGAATTCATCGGTCGATCGGATGGTTCACTATGTTTAACTTGGCCACTGAAGCGACCAGCAACCGCACGCATTGGCATTCCCGGTATGGCGCTAATTAACTACTGCCGGTATTTAGTACTGAATTGCAGCTTTGTAGTTGGAGCAATTGTTACAACAAACATTTTTATTGATTTGTGATGATGCCGCCGCGGCTCAGATTGACAGGAGCCAACGTATAACGTATGTATATACATATATGTACACATTTATAAATAGGTGTGTGTACTTAAATACACTTAGGAAGACAGGTGCATGTGTCTAGCACTGCAATTTATTAAATGCAATTTATTTTAAATTGCTTCCGAGAAGCGTGAGGTGCTGCTGTTGGAATTTGCGGCCCAATGGACTAGATTAGAAATTCCGTCGCAGCATATTCTAGGAAGCACAAGCAGGTCGGAGTAATTGCCACTGGTCTTGAGGAACACCAAAAGCTCTTGTCGATTAAGATCACCCAGGTACAGTTCCCTGTTCCCTTTATGCAAAACTTACCCGCTTGCTTAGCTCGCCGGCAAAACGACTCAACGGGTACCCTAGCGCGCACTTTATTTACGGCCTTTACGTGTCACAGCTGCCGAAAAATTCGCCATAAAACCGGTGAGCTCCGACGCATGTCGTCAACTTCCATAAAAATCTTATCAGATTTTCCAAGCAACTCTTTTATATTTATTGTTGGTTGTTATTGCTGTTGTTTTTATTTAGTGGAACTTCTAGCTACGGCCATAAAATAAATAAAGGCAGTTTTCTTTTTGGATTTGGTTTCAGATTGGTGTTTTATTTGCTAAATATTTTATAAAGTGTGTTTTTTTTAATGTTACACATAAAATGTTTGGTGCTTATGTAAGACATCATAATTGAGTTTGTATGCACATACATATGCATCTATATACTATATACTCGTATATGTATATACATACATACATATGGGTGTGTATATGTATGACTATGTACTATACTTGTACGTGTAATATACATAGATGTATGGTACATATAGTACATATGTGAGCATAAATTACCTAGCATAAGTAACTAGATGTGTAAAGCAAATACTGTTAATGCAAAATAATAAGTAGATGTATAACATAAAATGATGATGAGTTGCACTTATAGTAGTAGTACATTACAAACAGCAATTATTGTTTATCTTTAAAAACTATCACACACGAAATTTGTAACGAAAACTAAAATTCTCATGACTACATACATAAATACGTGTAGAGTATATGGAATACAGTGCTTATGTTTATTTGATTACATACTTTTGGAGATTACTCATAAATATGTAATTATGTATATTTTTTTATAAGTGTATCCTATGCATGTATACTATATATGTAGAAATACAGCTAATTACAACTGTAAGCTAATAAACGAGAAATTCCGTTTTCAAAATCTTACAAAAACTGCGAGGAATGCAAAGATTGTGATTATGATCCTTCCTGGAAGGCTTTGTAAATTGATTCTTCACATGATCAGCCGTTTCTCAAAACATAACTCACCCACGAACCTTTTATTGTTTCTTTTATTGTATACTATACTTGGTTGTTGGTAATTGTAGTACCTAATCCTTGCTCCTTGTTTTGTCAAAGGCTGATCACTGATATTAGCACTATTGTGATATACTGAAGTTACTCGTATATAGGTCTATATTTGGGCTAGGACTAGTGCTACACATAAAGTGAATTTACATATATATTTTCGCACTAGTGAGTATAGAAGATTAATATTTTGAGTTTTTCTTTAACATTTTATGCAATAGCTAAAACAATATCAAACACGATGTGTTCTTTTCTTTAAACAGAAAAAAATATTCATTGATATTTCATTATCAGACAATATAACAAAATTGTAGCGAATTGAATATCTTCAATATTTTAAATTCTGATTTGTTGTTGTTTGTTGATAAAACCTCGCTAAGACGGACTTCATGCGTGCGCTCAATTCGGAGCCTAGGGGCTACTGCTGGAATGTTCTTTGCTGATAGACCCTGAACTTGGCTCCTCTGTTGTGGCTGAACGTGTTTCAGGTAGCATTTGCTCTACCTCAATGTATTCTTCTTCCTCCTGGGCGTTTTCTATCGGTGGTGAAGCTACTGTGGTCGGCATTTCATAGGCCTCACCCTTCACAACAGCTGGGTTAGATAGTGTAATAGGCTGCTGCTTAGGTGGGGCTCCGGGCGTCGGCGCTGAAGGGACATTTGCGTCCACAGGCCTCAGCTCGTGTACTCGCTGATGATGATCCAACTCGGCCCGAAAATAGAATCTGTCCGGACACAGGTTACAGTCGTATGGACGAGCATGGGGTCCATGCTCCAGCATGTGGTTGAGGAGACCCGCGGGCGCTGTGAATACGGCAGAACAGATATAGCAATTGAAACCACGTTCCCCTGTACCGGAAAATGTATGCTCCACCAGATGCTCCTGCAGCTTGGCAGCATGGGGAAGAATCATTTTACAGAGACTGCAGCGGTTCTCGATGAACAGTGGCGATGCTGGAAGTCCCGAGTTGCTGGACTTTCGCGGTTTGGAATTTAAACTGTGTTTTCGCCAGCACCTGTCACATACCTTCGCTCTCACGGGTGGAGTCTCCGCTTTGCTAGTGTTATTACCACCACTATTGCTACTGTTGTTGTTACGCAGTGGTTCTAAGCAAAGAGCGCAAACTGGCTCTTGCACACTGTTGCTTGATTTTGTGTGAAATTTGGCGTGCAGACTAATTTCAAAGTCCGAGTGCAAGGTCTGCCGACAGCATATACATTGCACGGGCGCAGTGCTACTGTTATTGTTGTGACCATGCTCATGCAGGTGACCCTTAAAGGCGGCTACATCCGGCAGCGGCTTGGCGCAGTGGCAACATTTGCCTGATTGGCCCACCTTTGAGTGCTGCAACTTGTGCTCTGCGAGAATGGCTGGTGACGGAAAGACCTCGTCGCAGATGAGACATTTGTGTTTGCCCGTCGAGTTATGACAGGTTTTCATGTGGTGTTCCAGTTCGTTGCGGGACTTAAAGTTTCCGGCACAGTAGGCGCATCGAAGGCTTACACCTGTCTTCATGTTGTGCGAGATTTTGCGATGCGAGAGAAGTTCTGTCTCGCTGCGAAAATCTTGGCGGTCACACATCCCACAGCTATAAGCGTTCACAGCAGAGCCAGCACTCCCACTGCCTGTCTCAGCCTTGCCCTGCGTTTTAGGACTTGGTGCGGCATATCCACCTGCTGATTTGGATTGCTGAGTAGCGTACATTTCCATCAGAGCCCGATTCGTGTCGAAATATCGCTGATTTATTCCATACATAAGCGCTGGGTGGGATGGCTTGAGGCCTACAGTATCCACTTGGAGTGGATTATAGAATTTTCCAGGGCTGGCGCCTATTGGTGGGGGAGCAAACAGTCCATTATGCTGCAGTTGAGAAGCAGCAAAAGCTACATTGTAATCAAGAATACTATTGTTGTTGTTTGTAGTGGCGTTTAAGTTGCTGTTTCCGGCAATTGAACCCAATGGCTGCGCTTTGGCTCCAAACAGTGCATTTATATACAAACTATTTATGGGGCTAAGCGAGTTGGAAGGCGCTGCAGGAGCCTCATCGGAGCTTTCCTTGTCGCTGGCTGCACACTCCTCCAAGGCACCGGCCATGTTCCCACCATGTTGACTTTGCATATGCCGGTCGAGCAGAAATTCAACGTGAAATGTCTCTGGACAAGATGGACAACGAAACTGGCGTGCATGTGCTGCCAAATGAAAGTGCATTTCAAGCTCCGAAGTGCAGACTACGCGACAAAACATGCATTGAAGCGTGTTCGCACCTGGCACCGATGCCGCGGGAGGGAGTTCATTGTGGCAGTGACCATGGTTCGCAGCTAACTGATGACGTGTACGAACATGTGCATGGAATTCCGGTTCGCTATGAAACAGCTCCATACATGCACTGCATCGGAGCAGCTTCGTTTCCTGACTATGAGCACAAGCAAAGTGCAACCGCATGGTCATTTGAGAATCGCAGAGCTCAGAGCAGATGGCGCACTTCAGCATGGTCAGCACGTGCTCACTCACCAAATGCTTTTGGAGCTCATCAACTTTGCTAAATGCTTTACTGCAATCTGTGGCCGTGCAGTAAAACTCAGAGTTGTGGATCAGAAAGTGGGTGACAACATGATGTTCAAACTCAGACTGATCTGGCAGCGTTAGCCCACAGTGGGGGCAGTTAAGCTGCAATCCCTCGGCGATGTGTGACTTCAGATGAATTCGAAACCTTTCAAAGTCTGGGAGGCCAGCGTTGCACTGATTGCATAAGAAAACGTCTGGGGCGGAATGGCCCTGAGAATGGAGGGCAGGCGAGCCGCGTGGGGAGACTGCGGTGGCAACGTGACGATTGTTACTGCTTAGATCTGTGGGTCCCTCTTCGGTTAACTTAGGAGTTGGCTGCGTGGGACTTGTCACATCACGTTTGTTCTTAGGTATCTGTTCAAGCACTAGCCGTGGACTGAAAGTTCCAGCGGTAGCCAGGCGATTAAAGTGTTCGTAATATGAGTTAGGACTGTTCAGACGATCAATATGCGTGGTACGCATGTGTTGAAAGAGGCCGGCAATGTTTCCAAATTTCATTGTACAGTACTCACAGCTCAGGTGAAAACCGTCGTCTACCTGGTTCGCTGGTTCGAGCTGTGGAGCCTGCTCGTGAATGCTTTGCAAATGTAAGTTCAGCTCCTCCAAGCTACTAAATTCAGCCTTGGGGCAGTAGCTGCAGCGTAAAAGTGGCGTAGGCGTTACGTGGTTCCGCCCCCGCTTGGAAAATTCTTGGTGGTTAGGACTGCTGTCAGATGCTGCTAAGGCGAGGGCATAGCGCCGTTTATGCAGGCTACCATTGCTCGAGATTGAAGCGGACGCAGATCCTGTAGAGCGTGGACTGTAGTTAAGTGCATTAGGATTACCTCCAGCTGCTAGGATGGCGGCGTTCTTCTTGTGCTTTTGCATATGTGAGGTTAGTGCTGCGGCTGTATTGTAGCCCCGATTGCACATGCTGCATTGAAAAGGCTTCTGAATGTCATGGGTTTTCATGTGAATTTTTAGATGATCACTGTGAAAAAATCATAGAGGTTGGATGCAATTATTTATAAAATAGGCGGCCATAATTCTATACGAATTGGTCCAATTTTTTGTATTGTGTTTTGCCTTTGGAACCGCATAAATTTCAGGGAATGCTTGAAAAATGTGATCAATTCGTATTCAAATTGTCTGCCAGATTGTACGTCCCGAAAACTAGGTAAATTCGCTTTCAACCAGTGCTTACCTTCGGGAGAATGCCGCCTCGCAGTGCGGGCACTTGTAGTTTCGTTCGTTCGTGTGAAGCTTCTTGTGGCGATCTCGGGAACGCTTATGCTTGAATAGCTTAGCGCAGTATTCACACTTAAAAGGCAAATGCTCGGCATGGCTCTGCAATAACAAACAAATTCACTCATTTTACTATTAGCCCAAAATGCAAGCATACAAATGTATCCGTACAAAAATACTGCAACCTCAGGAATCTGCCTATTCAAATCGATAAGCCACGGCATATATTGAATTTCGTTTAGCCCTGGCATACCCGTATTTTTAGGAAGGAACTGATCAGTTAACTGTTTAGAAAAGTTTAGAAAAATGCAATGTTGCTAGTAATAAGATAAAACTATTGCACCCATTTCATTTAAGATTGGTATTCATCTAGTTATAATTGGGGCCACCAAGATGACCCCACTCGTAATACGGGCACTCACCTATTTGAAATTCCTACAAGAAAGCAAGCATGTCGTTAACTGATGGTTGCTTCTAAGCCAGCTCAAGTTCGCGTCTCCTGGGCTTAATTTATTGCTGCAGCGGCGACTCAATCTGAATTTGAATCTGCATACGCATACTGTAGGTGGTGGTGATGGTGAACTTGTGGACAAAATAATCAAAATGCGCGACAACCGTCCGCAAAAAGCTACAACAAAAGCAAGGGACATGGGGCAGTCTGGAGAAGAGCCGATGTACTGACGCCCGCAACCGGTTTACATTTTGGGTTCTTTGGCGGCTACTCTGCCGCTTGTCGGCTAATTTCTTTGAAGCCGCAAAATTTTGCTGTTGCTGGCAAAACAATTAACCCATTTGTATGCAACCTGTCGACGTTTTATTGCACAATATGAGCAACTTAACTGGCCCCAATGCAGAGTTATCGTGTTAGTTATGGTTTTTTAAACTGTCGCAAAAATCATCAACATCCAAGCTCATCATCCCGCGGCCATAGAACAAACAATGACGCGACAGGAAGAGAGCACGAAGCGCATGAGACGTGTAAAACCGCGAGGCGCTAGGATCAAAAGCAGCACTACATGTCAGCGCCCGATAAGATCCAACCAAAACTGTTCCAAGCACAGTTTGAATTAAGTCAACAAATTGCTGATGTCATGTTTTGAGTTCGTCTAATGAAGGCCAACTTAGTATGTATGTACCTGTAATTTCTAAATTGTTTAGCATGGCAAAGCACCAACACTTGACAACTGAGTTACCCCAAGGACCGCAAATCTGACACCTAACCCTGCCAGACGAGACACTTGCACTGACAATGTCAAGCAAGTACGTTAATTAATACCCATACCCATCTACATAAAAGACAACTTCATAGCCCACTTCCCACTCACCTGCACGTGATGCTTCAAATAACCAAGTCGCGGAAATGATTTATCACAGAACTGACACTGATAGGAACCGTCGCTACTGCTTTTAATGCCTTCGCTTGTCAACTTATCAAACTTTGTGGAGGCGCTGCTGCCGCCTGCCGCCCCAGGTGCCACACCACCCATCTGCATTTTGGTTTCTTTCTTAACTTTGCGCAGCTTGTTGGCAATTTTAAGTACTTGCTGATGGTATTGGTGATGATGATGCAAGTGTGGCGGGCGTTTCGACTTGGGAGCTACTGTGGCAAGCAATTGTTCTTCACCAGCACCTTGGCCATTGGCTTTTGTGTTTTCACCGTTGGAGACGACAGTCGCAGACTCGGATTGCTCCCCCGTGTGTGCCACTTGTGTTTTGTGTGAGTTGGGCGTGATCGTGCCATCAGAGATCGAGGGCGAATAGCTGGAGGAGGTGTGCGTAGAGTACATGTCTGTAACGAAAAATTAAGAGAGGGACGTCTTAGAAATTAATCAAATACCGCGTAGGCTGCGACTGCATCCTTATTAACTGGTTGCTGGTCTGCTTCTCCATTTCAAAAACAGGAAATCAACGCCGCTATCAAACAGTAACAGCGCACTTAATTAAATTAACAAACGTTTGGTGATGCACATACAAGTATATGAACGTGTCACCCTCCACCCCAGCTAGAAATCCGAGCAATTATCATCGACACACTTCCCCTTCCCCTCAGTCATACATACATGTTGATCTACTCGCTTGTTAAATTTTCATGCAAACTAATTGCGAGTTGTTTCCTTTTGTTGCTTTTTGAAGAACACTTTAATTACCCTAGCACGAAAAGACATTCGTTCGTTTTCTTGACGCCTTAAAATTAGCCGGCAATGAGGGTCGACCTCTAGTGAAGCGTTCATCTGTCACACGCGCCAAATGTCGCTTGTTTCTGTTCCAGTGGTCAAAGTTTTGGTTCTCTTTCCGTTTTGGAAAATTTAATTAAAGCTAATTGAGGCTGATCTGCCTTTCTACTTATCTACCCAACCTGCTTGATTGTACCCTTAGTTTATTGAACTCAGCGAGTAACATGATATCTGCATAGCTTGTTTGCAATTTTCCTACTTTATGTTTTAAAAAGTGCTCTCACCATTTTCTTGTCTATTCACTGACAAAAATTAAAATGTAAATTAGGACGGAAATACAAACTAAATAAATTCTATAATAAAAACAAAACGAGTTTTTGGAATTCTTAACCTCTATTAGGAACTACTACTAGCACTAACTGTGCTTATCTGACCTCATGTTAAGTTTTATCAAGATAGGTTAAATGTAAAGGAAGTTAATGCCATAAATGTTATCTCTGACCAGGCATTGCCCGTGGCTGTTGTTGTTGCTCCTTTGTCTCATTTCTCGTAAGTTTATTAATTTACAACTAATTTGTAATGAGGTAAGTAATCCGGCTTATTATTCGTGAAAGCACATCCTGTAACATATTCGAGAATACTCTTTTGAGTTTGATCTAAATCGGTCTTATTTATACAAGTTTTATAAACAGGAAAGAAATGCTAGAGTCGAGCGGGCTAACTCTTAAATATATATATTTAATTTTTAAAAAGTTTAATCAATTTTATGAATTTATTAAATTATTAAATTAAATATAAAATATACATAAAATATTTCATATGTACATGCTTATGCAGGTATTTGCCAAATTTGATTTAAAAATTCAAAGAAACACAGGAATTATGGAAAATTATTAATAGCGGAGAAGTGCATAAGAAAATAAAAACAAACTTCATCTGCCAAGGCCTTTAGAGAACCTCGATACCAAGATTGGTAATTTTATTTCTTGTACTTGCGCTCATACCGACAGACGGACCGACATGGCTATATCGACTCTTGTCATATTGATCCAGAATATGTACCCATAATCTGCCACGCCTCCTTGTGTGTGTTGTATATCCTTTTACCATTTGTATACATGGTTTAAAAAGCGAAGTAAATAGTTGGGCTTAAAATGGTAGGTGGGAATACACAAAAATACAAATATCATTGCACAATCGATTGTACACTATTCAAACATATCGGCATGAAAGTGACCGGTCAAGACGCCTGTTTCTTTACATCCTATGAAGATTATGATATTGTAAATGCATACCGTAAATGTATATACATATTTATTGATATAGGATTGTCCACATAGTATTTGGTTTTCTTATAACCTTCATCATTTAGTTTTGCCCAAAATGAACGACTTTGAAGTTAGTTTTCTGATTAAACGCCTAATTTGCCTCATACAGAAAAGAAAATACATCCCGCCTTTTGGTAGGGTTGGACAGTCCGGCTTACATTTGTGTACCCTGTACCCAAAGGGTAAAAGGGTTTATTAGTTTTGTGCAAGTGTGCATGCAACACACAGAAGGCAGTGTGGCAGACACCACAAAGATTATATATTCTTGATCAGGATGCAAGATGAGTCAATATACCCATGTCTATCTGTCCGTCTGTATGAACGCAAGGTATACAGATTCTCCTAATCCCGAGAAAGGGCAAGTTTTGTTCATTTTTTCCGATACGCCTCCTTACTCACTCGCTATTCTCGATTTTCTATAACTAACTTAATTCTTGGAATCTTGAACTCAAATTTGGTAGTCACATTCTGTTAGTGATTATATGTCCGTATTTTATGTTTCATTATGATAGGACAATTGTGAAGAATGTTATAGCCATAAATATAATCTCTTCCCAAGCTCTGTCCGCAGCTGTTGTTGTTGCTGCTTCGACGTATTTCTGTACTGCATGCACGCATATGAAGAAGTATAGACACGATTGTATATGTATGCTGTTGTATGTATTGAATATTTTGTATTCAATTTAATTAAATGTTATGTGAACAATCCGTTCTCGATTCAGACCTTAAAGGCGAAATCGCACAAAATTTTCGTAAGACAGACTAGGCAGAAAAAAAGAACCTATTTTCCTGATGAGTTTGACAATATAAGTAGGGATCTTGAAAACTAATATAAAAATTACTATTCAAATTCCCCCAGTTCGTACGCAATACAATTTTGTGTCTTTTTCTCCTGTTCCCACCCCCCACACCCTTCCTTTCAGTAATTTTTCCAAAACTCCCAAAATTCTTGGAATGATTTAACCAATTAGACAATTACATTCGATTGTCCTAATGTTCAATTTCAAGTCAACTTTTGCCCAGGTTCTGTTCGTACACATATAGAGGGACACAAAAAAGACGACAATGTATGCAATTAAACAAGATTTCAACACGTGTATGTACGTACTTACGGATGGATGTGTTACATAAAAGATTTGATGATGAAAAATTAATGCAATGAAAAATTTAATATTTAGCTACCTTAATGATACAATAACCGAATAAAAAGTTGTTTATAGAAACTTGCCAACCCTTTTTCGGCCACAAAATTCTTATTAGACGCTTAAATTAAATCACAACGGTCTATGAGATTCCACCCTCCAAAAAATGGCTATTAGTGAATAACTTAATATAGTGAGCATATGGGAGTGTGAAATACATACATACATACAGAGGATAGGTACACAGCGGGGCAGTCGCCATCGCGAAATTGCAGGAATGGAACCTTTTTCTAATTCTAAAAAATTACTTGGTTAAACCAATTGAAATCAAATGAAGATATAGTCTTTTGAACGAGTACCTACTTATTATATCCCTAGGTGAACCACATTACACGGGAGTGATTAAATAATGGAAAAACCGTTGGATAAGTGTATTCAAAAAAAAAATCAGATTAACTTGAGCAGTAGGTTTTTCAAAAAGTGGTGTATTTCTGGATTTTCTCTACTTTCGATCAATTTCATCTATTTCTTATTTATATATAATTATATTTTGTCTCAAAACATTGCGAAAGAAATACATACGTATAGTGATAGTGAGGATAGAGACATTTTATTTGTTAAGTAAGTAACATATTCTTAAATACATATGTTCGAGTAGCAAGTTAAATTAAAATACTTGCTAATTGTTGGTCTCTCCCTAGGCTTTATCAGGATAGATAGCTTAACAATTCTTATCACACATTGAAGTCTTTTGTAAAAGCTTTTCCGCTGTTTTATTAATCACTTGAGTTATTATTCACTTTGGTGTCTGTTCATTGATCTTGTAATTACCATTATTTGTTATTTCCTTCGTTGCCTGAATTTTTTCAATTAAATTCTCCAAACGCGAACTGGGCCCACGGTACAACATCTTTAAAGCCATCATGGCATTATCACTTTTAATTAATACAAATATGATCCATGAATTGAAACTAAGCGAACGTACTCGTATTTTATGACTTGTTCCACAAATACATTTTTCACGCTATCATAGTCTTTTTTTTACAAAATATTTTGAGTTGTTAAAGGATCAGTTGCACATTTGAAAACAATGAATCCCAAGTGTTCTTTTTTACGACAACGATGATGACATCAACGACGTCCAACCGCCGCGAGCACCAAAAAGTTACTAAATCAGAGCCAAGAGCAGAGTGCCGTAGGAATCCGAAGTCAGAGCTACGCAACTAAATGCAGCACAGCAGCCCATTCGTGCGGCAAACGAGCACGCAGGCGTTGCACAACGCAGCAGTCGGCAATGAAAACAAAAGAAGAGAGGGCAATATAAAAACGCCTATAGAAAAGCACTAGGCGAACTGGTTCGTCGTTCTGCCATTTAAGTATAGGAGTGTTTGTGTGAGAGTGTGAGTTCTGTTTGTGCGGCTCTTTTCATTTTGGGAAGTAACTGCGAAGTATTAAATGGCGCCCCACGGGAGCACACATACACACATAACGCGCGAACACAAGTGTGAGAATGAGTGTACGGTTTTATATAAGCACCACACATTGGGCCCCTCTCTCGAGATATGTTCGAATGAGCGAGAGAGATGAAACCGTGCGTATGTGCTGCCCTCTTTGATATACATAAAGGCGGAGCATGGGCCGGCGACTGAGGTCGGCATGGTGCTGTATTTTGATTTTTTTTTTAGGTGGGTCTTGGAATTGGTGAGCATTTTTATGGTATGGCCAATCAGAAGACTCAATATTGCTTATTTCGTCGACTGCAATTAATCGATATATGTATGTACATATACTATTCAGTAGTTGATTCAGTGTAGGTATATTCTTCTTAGAGCTATTTTTATAACACAAATGGATATTTTAATAAAAGCGAATTATTAGGTGGTTTCTTTCGGGCTATAAAAAAAATTAGCAAGCTTATTATAATTTGTTTACCCTATTGCCTTCATTGCCCTTTTGGGAATTGCCTCATTTTGACAAAAAGCAAAATAAAAGCACCAATCTTTTATGGTACTCGTAAATCTATACTTAATTAATCGATGTTTAAGTTTTTCAAGTTGATGTCGCCCCAAGATATTATATTAATTTTCTAAACGTGCTACATATGTAAATAACAAGCAATTAACTTTGTATGTGGATGGCAAACAATAATTAACCAATAATGAATAAAATAATTGTATAAATGTGGAATAAACACAAACTTGTATTGGATCTTCGTGCACATATGTATGTATGTACATACATACACATGTAATCATATTTGTCGATTACATGCAGTACAAGGCAACTATGTATGTATATATGTACATATTTATTTCATAGAAACATTCCGGCTGCTATTAAGTCAAATTTTAGTTCTATAAATTAAAGTTTTACTTCCAAAAATTCTTAGTTCTTGAATAGCGAAACGAGTCGATATACGGATACCAAAATATCATATACATATGTATATACGAGTATGTATGCATATGCTCTGTAGTAGCTATGCTGTTTCTGCTTTGGTGCAAATATTGGATACATCACATATGTATGTATGTGGGGTCCTATTTATTGTATGTATTTTTTAAATATGTTACTCATAATTATGTAGAACCTGTAGCACGATCTATATTGGAATCTACTCTTATTATCAACAAAAAATCATTTTGCCTCGGTTTGTTTTTGATGGTACGGTACATCGTAGATCAATTTTGAGATATATAAAATGAACAGATTTTAATGTCAAAACAATGTGCCACTAAGGGGCGCATTTAAGCAGAATAGTGACCCATAATGTCAATAATGGGACCCTGCAGGACTTACTAACTCAGACGTTAGCCTTTAGCCCCATAAAAAAATTTGTTTTACTTGTAAAGATGGATAAATGTACCTGCTACTAATACAAAACAAGTTAAACAAGTTTCTTATTTTAAAATTAAAATTTTTGGCGCTACTTTATTAAATAGTTCTAATTATTATTTTATCCAATTGTTTTTGGTGCGTTTAAGAATTTTGATTTAAGTTAAGTGCCATTTAATATTTGAATAATAAATTGAATTCCCTTCACATATTGCCATATTTCAGGAAAAACAAATTTCAAAGATTCTTTTAAGTATAATTGAAAATAATACACCATTTACGAGAAGTTACGAAAGTGTCCTTATTTTTTCAACTTCAGCTTTTACAACTTGCACTCGGACCACACGTACAGTGTTGCAACATCGGCCGCTAAAAATAACTGTTAATAAAAATCCGCAATGAACAGCTACACAAAACGACCAAAAAGGTAAATTGACTCAACCCTTGGTGGAAAAGAAGCCAAAGCAGACACGTTTAAGCCATTAGCGTGAGCCAAAAATGTCGCCCGTTAATACGTATTGTGGCCAACAACGCAACAAAAAGCATTACGAAAAATTTGTACATAAAGTCATTCCAATTGTGGACAGAGGGAGGCACTCAGCTCTGCCGTTGACAATGTGTAAATAGGCGACAAAAGGCGGCGTATGGCACAGTCACTAAAAGCCAAATTAATTATGCATGCAATGCCAGCAAAAACAGAAACAAAAACGACTATGAACACAGCAAAAAGTGCAGCGGACAATATATATTTCTTTTGTACTGCTGTCAGCATCAACCGCCGCCTCCGCTGAAGTCTCAGTCGCTGCTCTGCACGAAAAGCCATTAGAGCAATTAAAAAAGCACGTTATAAACTGCCGAAATTGTCGCGCTATGTGTGATATGCAGCCTTCCATTTATTGGTCAATGCTCATAGCCAATGGCAGAGCAGCTTCTGTCGGCGCATGCGCTCTCTGCGACAGAGATAGCAATAGTCGGCTGCTTCGCTTGTGTACTGTAATTGCTCCGAGTTTGCGATTGTGGTAAAAAGAATAATAATCTGTTTTTTTCTACAGTATTATTGAAAAGTTTTTAATGCAACTTTGTTGCAAGGAAATCATTTTATTGTTGTTAATTGCTGTTGTTTGTGATGAGAGTTGCCAGTTTGCTGTTTAAGTCTTTAGTTTACGTCTCTACAAACGTTATTAATATGCAAGGCAGCTTAATATTGACGTGGAGTTCTTATTTTCTTATTCACAATTACCTATTGCACAGATTGCAATGGAACTTTAGAGTGAGTTTCAAAATTCATTACCAACAACATATACAAGTATAGTAAATATTCAACATGGATGGATTTGTATTAAGATTGACTTTACAAAAAGAGTAGTTCTAAAGTTCAATGCACAAACAAACAATTTTGCCATATAAAGTCGGCCACGCACTATTTAATTTTAAATGGAACTTGAGTTTCGTCCAAACGAAAAAGTACAAAAATATCCGTACAGGAAAAAGAATCTACTATTCCTTAATTTTGGAAAAAGCGACAAAGATAGTTAGGGAATGTAAAATATCAATAAATAATCAAAGCAATCCAATCAGTCAAAAAACGTCCGGAACTTAGAAACTTCGTTAATTTAATATCGATTAAGAGATTTTACGCCTTTAATTTTTTATGTAAATACGAAGAAAAATGACAAAACAAACGTGAAGATGGCCCTACCACGACCGAAAACGCTCAATGTACGTTTCTGACACCAAATTCTTTAAATGAGTTTGCTCTGTAATTGCTGAAAGAGATTCCAAATTGAAATGTTAATTGTGCCTTTGCCCTTGAATAAATCGTTTTTCAGTGTTCAAGCCTCAGTATTAGTATGTAAGTGTGTATATAGGAGTAGCAGAAATAAATTTCCACGTTAAAAATTCAACAAAATTCCCGCCCGACTCGTTGACGTTTGGTAAGATTTTTGTTGTTTTCGTCTCTTTGTTAATTACATTTGAGTGACACTTTTGTGACAAGCGGGATTGGCGGCGACAAGAGCAACAATGACATGACGGGTGGAAAAGGGAACGCAATGGATGTGCCTGTGTGTGTTGGTGGGTGAAAGGGTGTTGCTGTTTCGAGTTGGACAGGTGAATTCTCCCTGGCAGTCGTTGCTGGTTCCTCGACCATCTTTTCGGTTTTTGTGCATTTTTAATGCGCGGCTAATGTGACGCAAAAGTTTTACTGAGATTTGTTGGTCAGCGACGGGCGCACTCTTGTCACTCAGTGGCTCTGGCTACACTGTTGACAGTAAAGGGTTTTGTTGCCTTGCATGCTGACCCTGCTGGAGCCTTCATTTATAATAGATAATTTTTAAAATAAGCACTACACACGTGCTTGCCAACCGAGCAGATGATGAAAGGACATGGGGTCTGGGACATGTGGGCGAACTGTCAACACGAGTGCTCGTCACTTAGTTCCGCGCCATTGTCCCTTACAATCGGAGTGCGGTGCGGCCTAAGTGTCCTTTTGTTTTACGTAATGGTTTGATTTCGTCTCGTTAGCGGCGCATTTTAAATTAGCCGCTAGAAAAGTCGCTCAAATTGTGACTTTGATGTTTTGACAGCTCACAATGGATATGGCCTGATCCCTGTCAGTCGTCTCATTATTTGTATCGTACTCTTTTTAACTGAACAATTAATTAACTCCTGAAAATAACTTTTAATTAGAAGTTTATCCTTTTTTCCAAACCAAAAGGTCAATTTTTAATCAGGTCAGAAAGGCTATACTTTTAAATCTATTTGATTGATATCAACAATTTTTGGCTTATCTTGCGAAAACTTAGAAATGCGTTCTCCCATATATCTGTCTCAATGCTGTCTCATTATATTAAAATTATTGGACCAAATACTGATCTAGTAGTAGTTTACGTAAGAAATATACTCGATACCTGTTTGTTTAATTCAATGATATAAAGCTAATACATTTAAGTGAAATGTCCGGTCTAAGGTATTGGCGTACTACTTAGCTTTAAAAATCTCTCCATATCTCCCGTGCTGCCTTTACTACGGACTAGCATCTTTGCCTCATTAGTTAAATGCAAAACTACCATAGAGGTAAAGGCCGTAAAATATTTTTATGTTTATTATCGTCATCATCAGTCGCATATGTGTAGCTCGTAAACCTAATTTTGTCTGCCTTCTGGGTTATGGTTCTTGGCCCTCAACTGTCGCCGCGAGCTTGCTTCTTTGACCCCTTGTCCCCTGCTATAAGCACTTAAAGAGCGCTTGTGATTCTAGTTTCCGCTTTCCGCGTAAGAGCGAGAGATATCAGTTACCGGAATCGCTAGTACTAGAGGGACAAAGCGGTAAGAATCCGCATCGGATGTGGCAATCGGACATGTTAATCTGACCGTCTCTGGCCTGGTTGTATTTCAATTTCTTTGCACGCAGCTCTCCAGTTTATGGCAATTGGTACGCGTGGCCATCGTCAAGTACCGTTCAACGATGCGTTGAGCCTTCGTCTTGTTTGTATTTATGTGCGAGTATGTGTGTGCGCGTATGCAGCAGCTGCCGCTAAGTTGACCTCTATGCGGCCTTTTATTTGCCTTCATAATGCTTATGCCACGTACACCCCTTGAAACTATAGCCACACAGCTGCCCGCCCGAAAAACCACAAGCTTACAGCACGTGCCGGTTCGAAGAATCCCGCCCTCTACGTCCCTGTCGCCGTAGCCGTTGCGGTCATTTAGCTAACAGGTGCGAATATCAATTATCACATAGCCTGCTCAAACTGAATGTCAATATTTGGGAACGAAAATTGTTTTCCAAATCCATCTTCTTTCCATTAATAAACAAGGCGTAGCTGCAGCCAAAGCATGTCTCGCAGCCTGTGGCGCGCCACGTCGCCAGTCCATCATTAGACCGAATCGCGATTAAGATCACGCCATTTGCTCCTGGATTGCCATTGGGCTTTCTGCCTACTTATCAATGAGCTCGTTCAACTCAGGTAGACGGCCCATATAACTCTGTCTGCTGTTGATTGATTTGTGTCAGCGCCTTGATCGATTGATTGCGGACAGAGAAATGCAGGTAAAATGTTGGTTAAGTACGAAACTCTTCTGCCTGTGATGAATTATTTTGTCGATTTATTGATTATCCTTTACTTATTCGACATCATTTATCATTGATGATGCATTTATTTATGCAATTAGGCGTACATTTTAAAGGATCAAGGAAAAGGATGTGGAGAATGACTCCACAGATTTATAAATGTGGTATGCTGCGATAAAAATTGCTCTGAAAATCAGTGTCATGTGGCGTACGCTTTATTGGCAAGATCAAGAATAAAACAAGTGGAGAATTACAATTGAAATTTAAAACAAGAGTAGATAATTGTATGGAGAGGTTTATGTAGCTTTGGAAATGTAGCACGAGGAAAGACGGGCGTGAGGACAATTAAAAAAATAAACTAAACTCATCCTTTCTCTGACCTATGTAGGAGAATCTGGATACCAACTTCCAGCTTTTATAGTTTTTGAGATCCTTCCGTTCATCCAGACGGATGGACGGACTGACATGTCTAGATCGACTCGTCTCGTCACGCTGATTAAGAATATAGATTCTTTATGGTGTCGGAGTTGCTTCCTTTGCAAAAACCCTTCTTACCCTACGGATATAGGGTATAAACATAATGAAACACAAACATCATTTTTATACTCTGTACCCAAAAGGTAAAAAGTTTTGCTAGTTTTTGCGAATGTATGTAACGCACAGAAGGAGGCGTGGCAGATCCCCCAATATGCATATATTCTTGATCAGTCGCTATAGCCATGTCCGCCTGTAAGAACGAAAGGATCTCAGAAGGTACAAGAGCTAGAATTACCCAACGTGGTATACATATACAAGTATGTTCCTCACTCCCCCGCAATTTTCCAATCAAATTTGGGAAATACTTTGATATTACGTGTTTTTTAATTAATGTAATCTTCACACATAGACGCATATAAACACCCATAGACACGATTATGATGTAAACGTATGTACGTAAGCATAGGTCTGCATTTATGTAAGTATTGAATATTTTTTACCCTTTACCCAAAGGGTGAAAGGGTATACTAGTTTTGTGCGAATGTATGTAAAACATAGAAGGAGATCTCCACAAAGTATATACATATATTCTTGATTTAACAAGACGAGTCGACATACAAGTAGCCATGTCGGTCTGTCCGTCCGTCTGTGTGAACGCAAGGATCTAAGAAAGTTTAAGCGCTAAATAACCAAAATTGGTATCCAGATTCTTCTAAGTCAATAATTGTAGAATATTTGGAGAATATTTGGGCTGTCCGAACAATTTTAGGGTTTATTGTTTTTGGTGTGCTAGTTGTCCTTATGCTATAGGTGCATACACGTGCATTTATGATTAGCATTGCATCGTCCGTGGCGGGACAACGTTTAGAATGAACTTTTTCTGGCTGTCCAGGCTAATGTAGACAATAGTTTAAAGAAATTTTGCACAAAATACATAAGCACATAAGTTGGCAAGCAAAATTCATTAAAAAAAATATGGACGCATCCGTAAAAAAGGTTTTTGTACGAGAAAGAATTATTAATAAAAACGTTAGAACTTTAATAAATACAGAATATTAAACATATGCAGAGACACGTGCAGAATCTAGTTTGAATCTACATACATATGAGTACGAGTAGTATTTAGTATTAAGTGCCAGGAGTACGATTTAAAATCAATACATTACATTGCGCGGCTCAAAACTACGAGTACATTAAAACTTAAACAGGCCCGTATAACAAAATACGACGAAGAAGCATTCAAAAGTTGAATCTGCCCTCATTCATGTTGCCACCCCCCATAATATCCTCAAAGATTTATACGTTTATTTCTCATTCGCATAACAATTTGTCTAAATGAAGTCCTTTAATCCAAAGACCAGCTTATAGTAGACATCGCATTCTCTCTCACTTGCACATTTGGTAGCTTTTTATTTTATTTAAAGTAGCTAATGCCAAATACATGTTGTTGCATGCTGGGTAGTCGTGTGGACCCATGAGGCTCCAGGAACCGCAAAACTGTGCCTTGGAGTCATAAAATAATAGCACGTCGAAGAGCAGCAAAATACACTCCAGGGCCAAGAGGTGACAACTGCGATAGGTATTACCCCCTTAATACCCTCTTCTCGAAGGGTAAATGGGTAATATTGGGTTTGTGCCATGCTGAACGAGTTATGTAGCCATATTAATTCGCCCACATTGACCAAACTTGGCATGAGACCCACCCCTATCAGCCGCTACAGAATTTCGCCAATACTGTCCAAAATTTCAAAACTACAGTCTCGGTTAGTCCAAAGAAGAGTTATAGAGTAAATATGATAATGCAACCGTACGCCCCCAAACTGCAGCAGCGAATACTGGGAGTACTGTACTTCTGGGTATTTCACGGTCTATGTGTGTGTGTGTGTGTATGTGTGTGTGTGTGTGTGTGTATCTTGCTTGGCTGTAATATTCTCTCTAGCTTCAATTGTTTAAGGTAGATCGAAGAGTGATTAGGATTTAAGTGTGAAAATTACAAAATACATGTAATTGCTTTCTTCTGCTAAACACCAGTGCTATTAAATGAAAATAACTTTCGCCAACTGTGCCTTGTCCTCCGCTTAAGCGCCTTTTTAGCTCCTCACTCCGATATTCATGTTCAACTCTTACGTTTGCTTTTTATGGTTTAAACTTGCTGGGAAGCTCCCCTCACCCTTCCCCACGCCTTCCTGCGCTGCGCCGTTGACGGCAGAGCGGGCTCGCATAAATCATGCAAAGGTGGCCTGTTCGAGTGGGGACGGAGTACGGTATCTGGCCTTTGTCGGCCAACAATGCCGTATCATAACTTTCGCCAGCAGACGCCCAAGTGCAAAACCCAAGCTCTCCTCGTTTGAAAGCTCTGGGGAGCTGCGGCCTTGCGCGCTGCCACCGCTTCGCAGCACCGTAAAAAGTTGCCAGAGCGTTAGAAGATTTGTAATGTGTAGATTGGACCTGCAACAGCTGACACAAACAGAATTGCCAGCGCAATAGTTGGCTGCAGTTTAGTCAGAGTACTCAACAACTCACCCATCCCTCCAGACAGAGGCAGACCCAGCCCATTTTTTAAGCAGACAAACTTTTGTGTGCTTTCTTTATGTTTTGCTTTGGTGTCAAACGTTTCTACACCTGAGATTGCAGCGGCCACCAAAGTTTTGTTTAGTTTTCGCGCGAAATGTAAATATTATTTATGAGTTTTTTAAAAACATCAAGTGCAGGCAAGAAAAGTTTGTTTAGTAACTTTACCTACATTATTTGGCAAATTTAAATCCAAGTATAATGCCTTTATTACAATTGATCGACCTGCCCTAATTACGGTTTTAATTTTCAAACCACATTCCATCTACCCGTAGTACATTGAATTCAATTCAACAAATATTTAAGTTTCAGGTGTCTTAAAAATAATATTATTTATCGCAGCTATCGAATTAAAGGGCTAACTGTATCTTTTCTTGATTGCAATTCTATTTTGTAACTGCCACTAACTGTTACCAGGTACAATTTACTATTTCCATTAGTAAGTTTGGCATTTTGCGACGACAAATTGTTATTAATGACACTGATTATCTAGAAATATAAATCAGTTTGTCCTGACTGACGGTAAAAGCTAGGAAGCTAAAATTTGGACTCAAGTATCCTTTTATCATAGTGAAGGTGCGCACTAAGAAAGGCTTTTGGAAATTTTGAGCTCCAAAGGGGGGAAAACAGGCTCCAACGTTTGTTTAACAAATCTAAAATTTTCATCTGATCAACTTCAAACTTTAGTTTTGTTTACTCTTAGAAAAATTCCAAGAAAAATTACATACTTGGTTTTTTTTAGATTTTCCCTGGGGCCTGAAATATAGGAGTTTTCCTGTAAAAAAAGTGTTGAGGAATAAAAGGAAACCGCGTAAACAGCCCACAGCCCAAACGGTTAGAGCTAGAAAGCTGCAATTTAGGGTCAAGTATCATATCATAGTGTAGGTGCGCACTAAGAAGGGATTTTGGAAAATTAGAGCCCGAAAGCGGGGAAACGAACTCCAAAGTTTGTTCGAAAAATCCACATTCTTCAACCGATCGACTTTCTAAAATTAATAAAAGAATACAAATAAAACTGCATACTCGGCTTTTTGAAATTGGTCTTGGAGCTTAAGTTATTGGGTTTTTTATATTTCTTCACTTTTTATAGCCTGTACCTAAAGGGTGGAAGGCTATACTAGTTGTGTGCGAATGTATGTAACAGGCAGAAGGAGGCGTGGCAGACCCAACAAAGTATATATATTCTTGATTAGGGTGAGAAGTCGAGCCGATATAGCCATGTCCGTCCGTCCGTCTGGACGAGCGCAAGGATCGCAGGAAGTACAAGAGCTAGAATAACCAAACTTGGTATCGAGGTTCCCCTAAGTCCTAGGCAGGTCAAGTTTATTTTGTTATTCTGATACACCCCCCACAATTCGTGTTTTTTCCATAACTCCCGTAATTCTCGGAATTTGGCAAATACATTCAGTTAGTGATTATGTGTCAGTATGTTAAGCTTCATCATGATAGGTCAATTCTGAAGAAAGTTATAGCCATAAATGAAATCGCAGCCCATGCTCTGCTTGTAGCTCTGCCAGCAGCTGTTGTTGTTGTTGCTGTTTTGGTTCAACTTTCTGCTGCATACATACAGGCATATAAACACGCAGAGACACGATGAAATGAGTTGTATTTTTGTAATTTTTCATTAAAGAGTAGAAGAAACAATTATGATATATGTATGTATGTATGTTTGTATTTGTGTGTATGCTCATTTAAATGTTGTGCAATTGCATAAGTTGACCAAATAACTTTGAAAATTGTACAGCTTTTAATTCTAGAAATTAATACTAGCTCTCGAATCGTACCAAAGTAATTTGCTATTTGGGAGATGAACTCTTTAGAAACTTTAGAGAGTGTCGGAAGAGAAATATCATATAGTAAACTAGCAGGTATTGCCCGTCTTAGCCCGGCTCAATATAATGTTTCCAATTGTATTTATTTTGTGTGTGCATAACCTACGCATATGTATTCACCTTAAAGGTTACCAGTAGGAAGGCATTTAAGGTATTTAAATGAACATTTTCTGTTCTTGACAAAAAATTGTTCAATAGTCCGTTACATTTTTGTTCTTGCCAAACTATTTCGTTAAACGAACATGACCTCTATAACTAATATTTTTTAAAGCTCGTTTTCCCCCCTTTGGAGCTAGAATTTTCCAAAAGCCTTTCTTAGTGTGCTCCTACACTATGGATACTATGAAAGGATACTTCAGTCCAAATTTAAATTCACATTTGAGTCTTTTCGTGTCATATTGAGTCAATACGGCCACGCACAAACTCGGAATATCAAACACGGCATTCGTGTCAATGCCGTGCAGCGATGAGCCACGATCAAAAAGCACTGGCACCGATACCATAAAAATTTCGAAGTTTGAATGCAATAAGCAGAATATTTAAATAATGAAATCGAATTATTTATTGAGATCAATAAGAACAAATCATATACATACATACATCTGCCCGCAATGCGAAGCAGAATATGCGTAGCTCCGATATTCGGTTTCTGCTTTACTATAGCTTACGCAGTCGTTGCCTAGCGACGGTAACTGTAACATTTTGGCGTTTGCCTTTGCAATTAACATTAAATGGTCAAAACGAAAGAAGAAGAGCGAGCTAATGACTTGCAGTTGTTGTTGTTTTTAGAGCATTATTTTATTTACAATCAAACAACTGTGTTCGATTGCCCAATGTATACATTAATACGAATGCGAATAATACATATTTATGTTTCTCTTTACTTTTTCAACCGTACGTAGAGAACCGCACACATAGACACGAACTGTTGCTTGTTGTGTGTGTGAGTGTGTGTATGTGATGTCCCCAACTATTTGATATTTGTTGTTGCTGCATAATGCTATTAATGAAAACCCTAATGCCAAATGCACTAAACAAAGACAAAATTACCTTTAAAAATGTTATATAATTTTCAATTAATTAACATTTCTTGCTCTGTCAGTGCAAGACGAATGTACAAACATACACATGTAGATACATATGTACATACATACATAGATGTGCACATATGTATGGACATTCACACATTAGTGTCTCACATGTTGCTTTGGCTATTTCAATCGTTTGCACGCAACTACACGAACAGCTGTTTGCATGTGTGTAAGTATGTATACTTAGTGGTCCCCAACTGTTTGATATTTTGTATTGTTTGTTCTGCCTGCTTTTGTAAAATGCATATTTTGAAAATCCTTGAATGAAAAGTTGTAGATTTAGTTACGTAGATTACATTATCCAAATTTTAAATCAATCGGACTAAATTTATAACACAAACTTTTCATTTGAAATAGTGAATAAATATTAAAACCCCAATAATTCAAGCTCCAACACAAATTTCGAAAATGCAGTTTTGTTTGTATTCTTTAATTGATTTTAGAAACTAAGTTTGAAGTCGATCGGTTGAAAAATGCGGATTTTTCAAACAAATTTTGGAGCTACTTTTCCCCCCTTTGAATTTTCCAAAATCCCTGTGGGCTGTCGATGTCATGAAATTCTCACTGGACAATCGATAAAGATGGCGGATTCTAACGCACCAGTCGACATATAGATAGCGCTACCAGGGGGCGCTGTATTCAAAAAGTCCTGTTTACTTTGGAACACACCTTGTAGTTATGGTTCAGCCATCGATTAATTAAGTCAATATCAGTGCTACTGTAAAAATCGAAAATCGGTAATGATATTTATACTCTGTACATGAAATGTACAAGACCATATTAGGTTTGCGGGAAGTAAAAAATTTAATAGGCAGAAGGAGTCGTGGCAGAACCCACAAAGTACGTACATATGTTCTTGGTATTCTTGATCAGCAAGACGAGGCGATCTAGCCCTGCCACTCTGTTGGTCTATCAGTATAAGAGATACCAAATTTTGTACACAGATGCCCTATGTGTGAACTCTATACAAGATTGTTTCATTTTTTTTTTGATTTCCCTCCTCGCTCCCATTTCTCGCTATAACGAATTTTCGGAAACTCCGTTCGTATAATCATTTATTTATGTCTCGGAGACTATAAAAGCTCGAGTCACCAAATATTTAGTCCACGGTGCCTTCTGCGAATACGCAGAAAATGTGTATTGAAGGAAATTATAGCCATGAATGGAATCTCTGCCTAAGCTCAGCCCGTGTATGTATATTTTTCATTTTATTTAATAAAATTATTAAATTTATAAAAAAAATTTAAAATTAGTTTATACATATATTTGAAATATTTTCCATCTGTGTTGGCATGAGATATTTTCTCCAGTATTATCGCTCACAAAGTAATACTGTATTTTTGTCAACAATACAAGAATGAGCACCAAACACAGCCAATATTTAATTTGATTTCATACTTGGCAAATCTTTTACCGAATCGCTTCAAGAATAGTCGTGATGACTTGGATTTTGAGGAACATGTTGACCATCAAACTCGTGATTATCGGAGATCCGGTCGAATTAGTGAAAAATAAGGCGCCGTGTCACTTTTACCTTTTCGGATAAATGCATTCGACATCCTGAAGGCCATCCCAACCAGCAAACAAAAACATTCATTCAATATGCATTCAGGGCATGTAAATCATGGTATGGCATCTGAAAAGGACTACTTTTAATAAAAAAATTGTTATTCTTTGTTAAAAAATTCCGTTTTCACTTGTAATACAATGCATATAATACGGCGGCGAAGTTTTATGTAGGTGCAGGGGATTTTTTTGTCGGCTTTTTTGTAACATTCTCCCTTGTTTAAGCCAATTTATCCGCAATATTGTCAATATCGGAAACCCATTTCCTTATACCGTTTATACATAAGCTTTTCGTGACTAACCCTAATTAAATCGCAGCCTGTTTCAATTGAAACAAGGGATGCGGGCCTGATTGCTAAAAATTCAACATCATTTTTTGACAGGATGTAAATTACAAATTTCGATAGTTTCAAAGAATTACTGATACCGTATCAGTGGGGTATGGTGGGTGTATCGAAATGCCAAACTTTTCCAGCCCATAACTTCTATACGGAGTTTGGTGATTTCAGGTGATACACTTCCCGATGTTCTTAGATGAATTATTGTGTTCTTACAATATAAATGCCCTCCAGCGTATTTGTCGTTAAACGAATTATATTTATAGATGGACGGTTTGACCCAATTACGCGTTGGAGGTTGTAACTTTTCCCAATGAACGAGCGGCGGCACATCAAAATGTCAATCCATCCATACGTGACAGCCATGGTCCGGCGATAGCTCCACACTCATTAGTTTCCTACGTTAAACGGTCACATTTAACGTTGCTTCACGGAAACTTTGGAAACTGTACCGCCCAGATTGTTGTGCCCGTGAGCGGTGCTTGTTCATTCAAGATATCTATCTTAGCGGAGTATGCAAAGCCATTTACTACCAAATTTCTTTGAGATTCTCGAGAAAGCAACAAAGCAAAACCAACGCGTGTTGAGAAATGGCATGGCTGCCTTTGGTTTCTTAAGCTGAGCCCTCAACTCAGCCCTTGATGGTCGCGAAAATTATTTATAGTTTTGACCGACAACTCGACATGACATGAGAAGAGACGCGACGCGACGCGACGAGAACGACATACACGTATGATTCATGTGAAGCAGTCTGTGTTTATCTGGTAAGACAAATGTGTAATTAATTGCGCCGCTTCAAAAGGAAACTTTAAAACTATTTACATACAGCGTGGCAAATTGTCTTCCTCTTATCCTGCTTGTCACTTTTTCGGTTGTACCTTTGCTGTTGGATAAAAAGGACCAGAAGTGCAATTAATAAATCAAAAGGACAAGACCCCTGTATAAAGAAAACAAAGCGGAAGGACTAACAAATGAAGTGACTTTGCAAACGTTCAGGACATCCAGGGTGTGCGCGCTTGTGACGTCTCTATCAAGGCGCAACTTCTTGCATTTCAAATCCACAGTAATTTCTTTAAATTACATCGCAGGTTGCAATAGTGCTTCCGAATCTTTAAGAGGTCTAACTGCCGTCCGTCTCAACTATAAAAAGTGGAAAAGCTAAACTCGAGTGTCCCCACTATGAAATACTCTGTACATGTATGTAGAATAATTATAGTTTAATTTCTATAATTTCTATTCTAAAATTAAGAAAATTGAAAAAGTAACAAAATTATAATTTTACAAAAACACCTAATATACCCTTTCATGTACAGAGTATAATTAAGAAAATTTAAAAAAAATTTTGATCTATTTGACCTATCTCAGTTTTTGAACTCACGTAAAGGGTGTACATTTACATAGCAATTGCGTCTGTGTGAGTGTACGCATACTTATGCGTGTCTATTCGTGTCTGTGTAAGCAAGTTTGCAGTCAACCAAAGCACCAACATCAATAACAACTGCGGGCAGCGCATAGGCAGCAAATATATTTATGGTCTATCCTGGTGAAACTTGGCATGCAGACACATAATCACGAACTGGGGGTATTTGCAAAGTGTGAAATTCCAAGAATTACGGGAGTTGGACAAAATCACAATTTGCTGGAAAGAGGGGGGAGGGAGAGAAATTCCAAAATACACATTTTCTAAAAAACAAAACAACTTGCCAGCGTACACACATAAGGCATATTTGTGCAAAATTATAGTCCCTGAGATCCAGGTGTACATACGGACGGACAGACAGACGGACAGACAGACAGGGCTAGATTGACTTGTCTTGTCATGCTGATCAAGAATATATATACTTTGTGGGGTCTGCCACGCCTTCTTCTGCCTGTTACATTTTTCAGCTGCCGCAAACCTCATATACTCTTGTACATTTCATGTACAGAGTATTAAAATAGCCTAACCTCGAGCTCTTCCGCGCGAGGATTAATAAGCAAGTGGTGGCTTATGCTTATCTTATTGTTTTGAGAAACCCCAGCCTTCGTAAAGGTCTGGCAGTAAGAAGTCCTCTTGCAAGCAAACTGTGGTGCCTCAGAAACCTGTCGCTATATCTGCTTGTGTGCCTTTCACTCTGCCCCTCCACGGTGAACAGGCTCAGGTCTCGGTGAAGGGTCGAGCCGCACACGTTCCAGGGGCAGTTAGTAATTTGGCGTAATGCACGGTTTTGCAGTACCTCGATGCACTTATAATTAGATTTTACAGCGATCCCCCACATCTGAATACCGTGGGCATAGACACTTATTTTTGCTCTAAATGGCATAATGCTCCATCGCAATTGTTGCTTTCTTTTGCCATTTTTTTCCGGTGTGATCGACGCTTGTCTAGGATAATGCCTATGTATTTTGCTTGCTATTTTAAATCACTCTGAAAATTGTACTGAACCCATTAAAAAATCACTCAAATAATTATTAAAAGCACTTACTACAGGCAAAGAGGTGGACTACAGAGCATGGTCAAAAACTGCTATGAGAACAGTATATAAGTTAAACTTATCTATAGTATTTAAAAGTGGGTCTTACCATATAAGGAAACCAAATATTTGAAATGAAATAAACTATGTACCCCATTTGTGAAATTTTAGATCTCAAAATATCACGCTATTAAATATGATAAAATCATAGCATAACATTTAAGCAGTTTATTAAAGCATTAACTAGAGAAAATGTTAGAGTCAAGAAAGCCTGACAGTGAAGTACCATATAAACTTCATCCAATGGTCAATGTGGCTTCGACCATTTCCGAAATCCAGGCGTTCATGCAGTCGGACAGAAAGACGGACATGTCAAGATCGATTTGTCTCATCATGCTAATCTAGATCAAATACACCTTATATGGTTCTTTCTGCCTTACGTACATTGCACAAACATAATTACCCTTCGTGTACAGGGTATACAAATATCTTTCTTCGGCGTTAGTTAACACATACTTATGTATAGTCTGTATATGCATTTTTATATGAACGATTTTAAATAAAACCCCTTTTGTAGTTCAAATTTACGCCGTAGGAAAACAAGTAAGAATGTTGAAGCCCAAAATTGAAATGCCTTGTTTCCACAAAAATTTCCCACGCCACCACATGTATATATACGTTTATAGTATGTACCAAGGCCCGTAGGCAGCTTTTGCCAAAAGTGGGGGCCAACCAATTTAAATTTTGATTAAATAATGAACGATGGGTTAAAATAACACCTTATGCATAGGACCAATAGAAAAATTTCAACAAATCCAACTCAGTTCCATTTTAAGGCGAAATAGTACGCCATTATATAATAGTAATACAATAAAGATTTGTTTTGCAGTTCTGATATGTTTACCTCCATAAAAATAAAATGCAAAAATTGGTGTTCTCTTCTACAGCAATCGTTCACGAGACATAGCAATATTACATTTTTTAACTATCGAAAGAATACCGTTCTCGGGAGTGACAGTTCGTGAGTGCAGCCACTGAAAGCAAATCCAACCTGTCGGCCGGTAGTCAGTTGGATTGGCAAATAGGTAGTCAGCGGGCTGCAACGAAGGTATGTAAAACAAAAACGCAGACGTGTACATATTCGTATAGTACATACATACATACTCGTACATACACACTTACTCGTACATACACATACACAGTAAAGTCTGGGGAAAAAATGGCAACTGAAAAGAGAAACCTCTAACACAGAAAAAGCATTTGAAATGGCACTAGAGAGAAATGCGGCGAATGTGCGGGAGCTAAAGTGGGGTTCATGACTGTGGCCGTTGCTTATGATGATGCTGCCTGACTGACGTCCACTGTTTGTTCAACAGTTCGTAAATGGTCACGACGGTGGCGATGACGATGTGTGCCCCGAAAGTGAAGTAGAAAGTGACTGGCTAGCCATCTTCCTCAATGTTGTCGTCATCGTTATTCGGTTTTTCTCTAAAGTCTGACTCCGCTATGCCGACTGTCGGTGCTTGGTGTTGATTGCTGTTTGGGGTTTTTAAAACGTAGTTAGGCTGCCCTGCTCGTGGTGCGCTCAGTATATGAAACGACACCCGCGGCACAGGTGTAGAGCACCCTAGAGTGTCGTGGCCAGCTGTTATATAACACCCTGTACGGCCATTTCAATGGTTATGGCGCGTATTGCTCCACGCATGGCCAAGGAGTAGGGCAGAAAGAGGAGTTCGGCCGGAAGCTGAAAGCAGACATGTGACAAATTCTTGCACTACGTCGCTTACCTGAATAGAAACTGTCCAGGCTTTGAAGCTCATCGTCATCGAAGTACTCGTCGCTTAGCAGCTCGTCGTCGTCAACCAGATCCTCCTCCTCGCCATTCTCATACTCTAATTCATCAACATCTTCGTCCGCTGCTGTCAGGGCTGAGAAAGAACAAAACAAATGCTTATTCTTATATTCACGCTAGTATTTATTGCCTACATAAGTGCGCATAAAGATAATCAAAGCATATAAAATTTGAATATTTATACTTAATAACGAATGCAAACATTTTGAGGCTGGAACTTAGATATAAGGTGAATAAATTGATCGTATTCAGCAGCTTTAGTGTTCCTCTATTGAATATAACAATTGTTTGCATTTTTGATTATTTAATATCATGGAAATAATTATTGAATTCGTAGTCACAGCTGAGTAGAAACAAACGCAACGTGTTGTGGCACACAAGTTTCATAAAACAAAAGGTTGTTGCTTGAATTGAGTGGACCACAGAATTTAAGAGAAATTTGGTAAAGCCTCAGTGTTGTTCTACGCATGCTCAACATCGAAGAGTCGTCGAACGAAGGAAAATAAGAGACAGAGAATAAAGTTGTATTTTGAAAGAGTTTGCTTTGCTTTAGCGGAGCCAAAAAACAGCTGTTGAGCAAACCAGAAATGGCGATTTCACATTCTAACGGAACTGGGAGGCACGTGCTGCCGTATGCTTTCGGATGGTGGGGTGGCGCTAGAGAGGCTAGAGACGCGCTGTTTATGAGCAAAAGCTTGCGCTACATACATACATATACACGACGATGTACGAGTACATACATACACATATATGTATGTGTTTTGTCTGGCATTTGCGTCTGGTAAGTCAAACCAAAATTCCATGGGGAGTTAAACGCAACGCTATTGAGTTGCGTACAAATTTTGGGACATTATTGAGCGTTATTAACTTTTGATGGTGTAATATTGTTTGGACGTCTCTTTAATTAGCAATTAGTTATTATTTCCATTAACGGCATTATTTCGTGTCTATCAAATGCCAATGGTAGTCCGTTTGCCACTTTTGCACTAGCTTTTACAGGCTTCTAATGACATAATGAAATTTTCTCCAACAGTAACCGAGTAGTAGCAACAACAAAACCGCATACAACATTCTAAGCGCAGGCGAATTCCTTTGATGGGCCATCGACGATGCCACTGACGTTGACGATGTGCTTTTATGCCACTTTGCATGTGAGCACATGATGCACCAACATATACTTGTACATACACTCTCACACACGAACTCTCATCCAATAATCCTTGTCCCGTAGCCTGGGAATACTTCATCAGCGGAAACAAAATTTTACGAATTTCTGCGGAGCCAACCGAACCGGCATCGGGCCACATTCCACGTGAGCCATCTACCAGAAGTATCTAGACGGCCCGCCCACCATTCCGGCCCCATTTGCATTGACACGGCGCGGACAAGTTTTAACATGCCAAAAACGCAATGGCGCGATGGCGTCGGCGACTTTGACGAGTCGTGTGGTTGCCCCCGCACAGTGGTTCGTTCTACAATTTTATATCGCCGCATTTACTTCTTCAGAACACTTTTTAAACCCTGTATCTGTTTCCCCGATTTTCCATTCGTATAATCTCCTATATCTCGGAGACTATAAGACCTAGGGACACCAAATTTTAGTCCAGCATGCCTTATATGAATACTCAGAAAATGTGTATTTTGGAATTTCTCTGCCTCCCCCCTCTCCCCCGCAAATCGCGATTTTCTGTAACTCCCGTAATTCTTGGAATTCCGAACTCAAATTTTGCAACCGGCTTGCAGTTAGTGATTGTGTGTCCATATGCTATGATAGACCGATTTAACAAGAAGTTATAGCCATAAATATATTTGCTGCCCAAGCGCTGCCCGCAGCTGTTGTTGATGCTGTTGCTTTGGTTGACTGCAAACATGCTTACACAAACACGAAGAGACGCGCATAAACATACATGTGCAATTATACACCCTTTACGTGAGTTCGAATACCGAGAAAGGTAAAATCGTTCAAAATTTTTTTTAAATTTTCTTAATTTTTTTAATTTCTATAATTATTCTAAGCATATGTACAGAGTATTTCAAAGTCGGGACACCAGACTTTAGCTTTTTCACTTGTTTTTGTATTTCCTGTGCTACAGAATCTCGTTAGTACTGTCCATATTTCAAACGTTACAAAACCCAAACTTTATAAAATTATCGAATTTTGTTTCAAGTTTCATTTGAATCGAGTAATTCTAAGAAAAGTTATTAGCGAAACAATTACACTCCAGTACTAAGCCCAAAAACTGCAGCATTAAGTTTGCTGGCGCATATAACTAAGACCGTAAGTTTGTCTGGGTACTGTGTATTTTACTGACGGGCTTGCTCGACATTAGCGTTCTCTCTTGTTATAGTAAGACTTCAACGAAACTATCCAATAAGCTGAAGTTACAATAAATAATTCGTTCCAATTTTATACCTTAGTTGCTTCCGACTTCCGACTCTGTAAATTGGATTCTAGAACCTATACTCGAAAATTTATTAACTTTGGCTAAAGAACAACAAACTTTAACGTTCACAGACAACGACTGAAATCAATCATTAAACTACAAATTAAAAATATACCATACAATTGAACTAAATAAAAAATACTATAAAGTAAACTAAATAAAAATTAAATCGCAAGTCAAGATTTGTAGAAATCAGTGCATAATTTATCTTTAATTGACTCTTATAGTAGGTGTTGTGGCATGACCTTATTAAATTTAATTTTAAAATAGCTCAATTATAACCGCTTCTAACAGTATTTAATGATTAGGACTAAGGACCGAGAACCGACAATTTAAAAAATAAAAACACACCAATGTGCCTCGCCGCGGCTGTTGTTCATGATAATGATTATTCAACACGCGCTCTACGGGGAGTCATGCACACTCCAAGCGATTCTACGGCTCCTGCTCCGACTACACTGCACAGCTATATACTTCGCCCCGGCTTCTTTGCTGCCAAAATGATGCGAATCAGGACGCATCTGATCGGCTGCAGTTGCTCCTGTTCTGAGAGCAAGCTGTGTTGCGAAAATTGGCTTTCGTCGAATTGTTGCTTTGAGTTTTGCAAATTTCGAGCACACTCCTCGCTCATTGCGTTTTTATGGCTGATGGTACTGTTGCTCATGTTGCTATTCCTGCTGCCACGGAATGAATTCATCATCACTGGCAATATTGAGGGTGGCGGGGGCAACGGCTAATTTTATGGCTCACATCTTTCATGCGTTTCCTAGTCATGTTAATGAAGCGTCTGTCGCCCGTATAGAGGGTCTGTGTGTGCGAACAGTGGTTGGAATATATTTTACAAGAATGGCATACTGTAAGCATGCCATCCACCAGTGGTCTAAGGCTTTCTTACTTTCCTAACTTACCTAAATCATTCACAATTTTTAGCGGAATTTAATTGAAGTGACTTCGATAAACGGCCTTATTTCACCATAGTGGTAGCAATTGGCCAAGAAGTTTTGTGAGTTTCAGTCTTACTTTTTCCACTAAGTTCCTTAACTCGACATTTTTTATATTGATTCAAATAATAACAAAGCAAACTAGTAGAGAAGCTAATGTCGAATGTCCCGACTTTGAAGTACTCTGTACATATGTGTAGATTAATTATGCGTGCACGTGTGCGTTTGTGTGTGTCTATGTATGTGTCGTAGATCTGTGCAAAGCAGTAACAATATATATATGTACATACTAGCAGGTCTTTCCCGTCTTTGCTGGGCTAAGTAAAATGTGCTTATAATTATAAGTTTATTTACTATATGATATTCTTCTTTCGGCGCTCTCTAAAGTTTTTTTAAGAGTTCATTTTCCAAAAAGCAAATATAGTACAATAAGTACTATATATGATTATACATACATATGTACATATCTTCGTTACGCACCGGGCAGAATGCCAGTCCTGACTTAACCGTGTGCTTCCTCAGCACGTTGTACGCATGGTCGAGTTATCCCCGAAAGGTCCGATGCGGGACATTTAATTTTGATTTATAAATCGGGACGTCCCGCCAAAATTGGAGCGTTCGGCAACGCTGATATGTACATACATTTAAATTTTTCATGCAGGCGTTACCCGCCTATGCATTAAATTTTTTAATTCAACACTAATTTGTGTCTTCAATTCCAAATATGATTATTGTGAATGTAAAAGGTGTGTTACTGCTTTTGTATATCGCATGAATACACCCACAAAATAGGCTTAACGGTAAATGATTCTTAGATTTGTTCAGAATACATTTGTAGCGTTGTTAGCTAACACTAAAACGGTAAGTCGCTGTAAATATGCGATCAGCTGAGATGCTAGAGATGGGCATCCGTCGATACAATCAATAATTCCATCGAAGTTTGAATGCAAATAACAGAAAATTTAAATAATAACATCTTATAATTTATTGAGATCAATTAGAACAAATCATATACAAACATACATATGTACATCTGCCCGCAACGCGAAGCGAAATATGCGTAGGTCCACTTTCGGTTCCTGCTTTACTATCGCTTACGCAGTCGTGCCTAGCGACGGTAACTGTAAACTAAATTAACAGGCGTAAATGATCAAAACGAAAGAAGAAGCGCGAGCCAATGACTTCCAGTTGTTGTTGTTTTTATACCCTGTACCCGTAGGGTAAAAAGGGTATATTAGGTTTGTGCAAAGTATGTAACATACAGAAGGAAGCATCTCCGACCCCATAAAGTATATATATTCTTGATCAGCATGACGAGAGAAATCGATCTAGACATGTCCGTCCGTCTGTCCGTCCGTCTGTCCGTCCGTCTGTCCGTCTGGATGAACGCGAGGATCTCAGAAACTATAAAAGCTAGAATAACCAAAGTTGGCATCCAGATTCTCCTAGGTCCGAGTAAGGACGAGTTTATTTATTTTTTTTTTAATTTCCCCCCCCTTCCCCCGCTGCAGAATTTCGTCAATAGCGTCCACATTTCGAATGCTACCTAAACCAAACTTTGCACACATAATTTATATATAATTGTCTACTGTTGTTCAATTCGGTCAATTCTAAGAAAAGTTATTAGCGAAACAAATTCTCGCCAGTACAACCCCCACAAACTGCAGCAACAAGTTCGCTCTTCTTCTTCCTCTTTTTGCTGCTGCTATGGTTCGTTTTAAAAATTTGATTTAAAACCATAGAGCATTATTTATTACAATCAAACAACAGCGCTTGATGGTCGAATGTATACATACATACGAATGTACATACATACATGCTATATATGTATGTACGTACACAGGCATACAAACATACATATGTATGTATGTACATATGCATACATGTTTCTCTTTACTTTTTCAACCGTACGTAGAGAACCGCACACATAGACACGAACTGTTGCTTGTTCTGTGTGTGAGTGTGTGTGTATGATGTCCCCAACTATTTGATATTTGCGTTCTTGTAATTGGTTGTTGCTGCATAAAGTTACTAATGAAAACCCTAATGCCAAATGTACTAAACAAAGAAAAAATTACTTTTAAAAATGTTAAATAATTTTTAATTAACTAACATTTCTTGCTCTGTGAGTGCAAGACGAATGAACATACATACATACATAGATGTATACATGTACATAGATGTGTACATATGTATGTATGTGTGTACATTCACACATTAGTGTCTCACATTTTGCTTTGGCTATTTCAATCGTGTGCACGCAACTACACGAACAGCTGCTTGTATGTGTGTGTATGTATACTTAGTTGTCCCCAACTGTTTGATATTTTGTATTGTTTGTCCTGCCTGCATTTGTAAAATGCATATTTTGAAAATCCTTGAACGCAAAGTTGTAGATTTAGTTACGTAGATTACAGTCGATCGGAAAACATGTATAACACAAACTTTTCATTTGAAAAGGTGAATAAATATTAAAACCCCAATAATTCAAGCTCCACCACAAATTTCGAAAATCCGAGTATGCAGTTTTGTTTATAGGTGCATAAATGCAGAATTTTCAAACAAACTTTGGAGCTGTAATTTTCCAAAATCCCTTCTTAGTGGGCACTTTGACTATGAAAGGATACTTGAGTCCAAATTCAAGCTTCCTAGTTCTTACCGTTTGGGCTGTACGTTGATCAGCAATCAGTCAGTCAGGACAAACTGTTTTATATATATAGAGATATGGCTATAACTTACGGACTTATAATCACTAACTGGGCAGATTTTCCGAATTAAAACGAAAACAAGTAAAAAAGCTAAAGTCGGGTGTCCCGACTTTGAAATACTCTGTACATATGTTTACAATAATTATAGAAAATGAAAAAAAATTAAGAAAAAACAAGAGAGAACGCTACAGTCGAGCAAGCCCGACAGTGTAATACCCTAAACTTCCGTCACTGAGTTATATGAGCCCATAGCAGCAGCAAAAAGAGGAAGAAGAAGAGCGAACTTGTTGCTGTAGTTTGTGGGGGTTGTACTGGCGAGAATTTGTTTCGCTAATAACTTTTCTTAGAATTGACAGAATTGAATAAAATTTTAAGCAACATTAAATAATTATATATAAATTATGTGTGCAGTTTGGTTTAGGTAGCATTTGAAATGTGGACGCTATTGACGAAATTCTGTAGCGGGGGAAGGGGGGAAAGTTAAAAAAAAAATAATAAACTCGTCCTTTCTTGGATCTAGGAGAATCTGGATGCCAACTTTGGTTATTCTAGCTTTTATAGTTTCTGAGATCCTTGCGTTCATCCAGACGGACAGACGGACGGACGGACATGTCTAGATCGATTTCTCTCGTCATGCTGATTCAGAATATATATACTTTATGGGGTGATGCTTCCTTCTGCATGTTACATACTTTGCACAAACCTAATATACCCTTTTTACCCTACGGGTACAGGGTATAAAAAAAAAATTGGATCGATTTTACCTCTCTCGGTATTCGAACTCACGTAAAAGGTGTATAATTGCACATTTACATAGCAATTGCGTCAGTGTGGTGTATGTATGCCTATTCGCATCTATTCGTGTCTGTGTAAACATGTGTGCAGTCAACCAAAGCACCAGCATCAACAATAGCCGCGGGCAGCGCTTGAGCAGCGTTGCAGCAGCAAATATATTTATGGCTATAACTTCTTGTTAAATCGGTCTATCATAGTGAAACTTGGCATACGGACACATAATAACTAATTGGGGGCATTTGCATTCGGGAAAACCCCCATAGGGGGGAAGTGGGAGGAAATAAAACAAACTTGCACAGCATACACACATAAGGCATATTTGTGCAAAATTTGGTGTCTCTAGCTCTTATAGTGTTGGTGTAGGTGTTCATACGGACAGACGGAGAGACAAACAGACAAACATAGATCGACTCCTTCTGTCTGTTACAGTTTTCACTCCACCCAAAAAATAAAATACTTGTATACTCTTGTATGTGCAGAGTATAAAAATTTTCCTAGTCAGGCGACTGACAGATGGACTGATAGGCGGATGAAATGACGGACAGACAACGTCCACTCATCCTGTCATGAGATCATATATTCTAGAGTTCTGCGATGATTGCTAGCAGGCTGCATTCCAAGGCATCTATATATCCTGCACTATTCATTTCTGAGCTTGTAAAATGCAAATCGAGCGAGCCAAGCCTATGAACAAGCCCCAAGCCAAGCTCCGAGAAAAATATGAGCTTTTACTTAATAGCGACGAGAATGATTCTGGAGTAAAAATTCAATTTATTTGCATAAGTACCATAAAAATCCATGACTACCAGAAAATTAAATACATATGTCGCCGCATTTTTCCAAACCAAAAACAAAACTAGTATTTAATTGATGTCCACTTCCTTTCGCATTGATCATTTAATCACGATCTTTGTTTGGATGTTATATTTTAGGAAATTTTTGTGGAATCCATTTTCAAAAGCGTGAAGAAATCTGTAGAAGGAATGGATTTTACAAAAACGCTGGTGTTTCTGATGATGAGCACGAACACTGTGCTGGCACTACCACCAATACACAAACATTCAACCATACTGCAATGCGTTTTGTGCATTTTATACAAATACATACATACATAATAGAAAAACAGGCCGCCTTGTCGACCACTCGCCAGATTTCCCATAGCACCTTTGCTAGGGGTAGTAGTCCCGAGGCCATGCGGCTCTGCGGCCCTGCGGCCCCCAGTCTTGAAAATGACAACATCTCGGCTACAACAACGTTGCAATTGGAACAAACGCCATCCCAACCGCACTGTCTGCGCCAGCGCGCATTCCTTTGGGAGTCGGCAAAGCAAGCGCTGCTCTTCTTTGCTTCTCTGCGTCCACTGCCACCTACTCCAAATTCGATTCATTGGTGAGACCGCACCACCCAACACCCAACACCCACTTCCCACCGTGAACCTTCTTCTCCTTCTATGGCGCTTGCCGCTAACCCTGCCTATGTTGGCCGGTTTCAGCTAACGTCGTTAGCCTCTGGGGATAGTTGCGCAAGTGTTTTTTATATTTTGCTGTTTTGAAAAATATTGCCATAAAAAAGAGATGGGGATGAAGAAATAAGTTTGTATACAAAAAGAATAATAAAACTACTATCCTGTTTATTATTATAAACAACACACGAATATTTAAATTTAAGAAATTCGGTATACTCCTTCTTATGCTTTCGCTCAAGATTTTTAATTTAATAACAAGTAAAAAAGTTAAAGTCGGGTGTCCCGTCTTTGAAATACTCTGTACATATGTTTAGAATAAGTATAGAAATTAAAAAAAGGAAAAAAAGAGCATTAAAAAATAATTTTGATCGATTTTACCTCTCTTGATATTCGAACTCACATAAAGGGTGTATAATTGCACATTTACATAGGAATTGCGTCTATGTGGGTTATCGGGAAACCCCCCCTAGGAGGAAAGTGGGGGGAAAAATAAAAAAAAAAAATTGCACAGCGTACACACATAACGAATCTTTGTGCAAAGTTTGGTGTCTCTATCTCTTATAGTCTCTGAGATCCAGGTGTTCATACGGACAGACAGACAGACAGACAGGGCTAGATCGACTCGTCTCGTCATGCTGATCAAGAATATATATACTTTGTGGGGTCTGCCACGCCTCCTTCTGCCTGTTACATTTTCAGCTCCCGCAAACCTAATATACTCTTGTACATTTTATGTACAGAGTACAAAAATGAGGAAGTGACAATAAAATGGCCAATTAAAGCTGATTGCTTCAATAATTTTGCTTGCATCCTGCTTGCATGTGTTGAATGATTCGTTCAATAGGGCTCACAAAGAATATATAGCATATAAGTCCATACCTATTTTTTGTGAAGTGTTTTTACACCCATTATAACGATTTTGTAGTACCCTTTTAAGCTTCTGGTACAGTAAAAGGGGTCAATTAAGCATCACAGATTCTCACTGAAACTACCAGTGAATTATTGCCAATATTCATTTATTAGAACAAGTTTTATGGAAGTCAATGATTGAAACATGTAGAAAGCGAACTCCTAATCAAATTCAGTGAAACGAATAAAATTTGTATAAAATGTGAGTATTTATCCTAGAGGTGCGAACGCCCGTATGAGAGTCCACTGGATAATTTTATGGCGAACACTGGCCATCCTTTCAACATTACGCATTCACCACATATGCCAAATATTTCGCATACGCCTCATGGTGTACGATGATAACTCACTTTTGTTTCGCTTTTCGATACTCGGCGGAATAATAATGGCAAAATGAGCAACTTCGCCATACAAGAAGATGTCTCAAGATGGTCCCCAATGAGCATACCAATAAACACGCTTGTATAAGCCAACAGAAGCAACAGCGCAGAGCCACACTCTTGCACATAGAGTGCTACCCACACCCACACCCACACTCACACACAGATAGAAGACAAAGCACACACCTGCTTGCGTCCCTTGTCCTGACAGCAACCAAGTGTCACTTGCTTGCTGTGGGGGCCACTGTGTCTCTTCATCCAACTGGCTTCTCCGCCTCTAACACCGTGTGTACGAGTGTGTACGAGTATGTGTGTACGCACGCCGCTGGCAATGTATAATTTTTATTTGCACCAAAGTTGCTCCCCAAGGATGTGTCAGGTCTGCAAAGCATTCTCCATTCCCAAGCGCTCCACATAACTGTGCAACGCCATTTCCGCCACCGCAATATAACAACATAAGAGTATGAAAATATAATTTTATAAACAGAAATCCACATATAAATGCCAATCGCCAAAAGACAGATTTAGAAGAAGCACGAGTGTTAGAAAGTCACCTTGTTCTTGGAATCAGAGTAAGAATCCTCATATGAAGCAGGGTTCGGAAAATGCGAGCAACGCTCATTCATTCGATAAGGGGGATCGCGCAAATTCCGCCTTAAAATATCTACACCAACTATATACACACAAGCATACCATCGCAAATTTCACACATCACACATAGGAGTACGAGCTTGTACATATACCTGCCTGGTACGAACCAGCGCTCGTCCTTTGACTGCCTGCACAAAAGAGCTCACGGCAGAATGTGAAGCGAGAAGGAATGAGCGCTGATATGAGTGCATATGTGTACAAAGCTTGATTAAGGCCGATAAGAGCACTCGAAGGGTATCTTGTTTTTGGTGTATAGACGAGCAAACGAGACAAATCCAAATCTACTCGGGCAACAGCTTAACTCCACGTAATATACAATTGTTCCCATAAATGACCAAATGTGTAATAATTGATTTCTTATGACAAATTAAAAAGCGTGAAAACAGTAGGATATGCGAATATATTAATGTTATTTTTGTTTTGAGGGGAATATATCGGTGTAAAAAGTTACCCCATGATCTGTTTTGGTTCACAATAACTATAACCACCATAGACTAGCTCACCCATAATCACATCACTGTCTGTCTGCATGAAGCACATAAAAGGTCCACTTTAGTCGGATATCCCTTGCGATGGCACCAGCAACATCAACAAGCAGAAAGACATTTTTCGGATCCCCAAACTTATCACAACCTCTCGATTTCCCTACAGAACATTATACAACACACCAGAGACCAGGCCGAAGCTAGAATGACAGTAAACGAGGCGCAGTTGCTACAGCAAAGTCGTCAACAGTGCGCAAAGGGGGCGAAAGGGGGCGCAAAGGGGGCTATGGCTTGCAACAGCATTGGCGACGTTCTTGTTAATGTCATATATTATGCGCACATACTCGTACATATACATACATATACTCGTACATACACACAATAGCTGGGGCCGACCTCGGAGAGAGCAAATGCAAGAGTAGCTGCGCACACTGGTGATAAAGTTTGACCCTCTATAGTGCCGTTAGTGGCACACGAGGCAGTGCAAGCCACGTTGAAACCGACTTGGCCAAAGCCGACAAAACTTGAGCGCAGGTACAACCACACCAATGGCACCAAATCGACAACTGCACCCATCGTCTAGCATGACGGCAGTAACGCAGACTAGGCAGCAACATCTACAACCAGTCAGCCAAGGTGAGGGTCGAGGGTAGGGGGTGGAGGGAAGGACTCTTGTTGATGATGATGTTCTATGCTGCTGCTTGGCTTGTCTCTTTGGCACATGGGAATTCAGCAGAAAAGAGCAACAAATAATGAATGAACATACACACATACATACATAGTTGCACATGTGTGTGTGCGCTTGCGTTCCATTTAAACATTCCGCTTGCTTTATTATTGTTGGCTAAGCCAACGGCAACAACAACACATAGCCATTGGAAACGATGGATTTACACCCAAGTGCCATAATCCAAGACGCATCGCACTGCGACTGAATATATACCCTTTAAGTATAGTGGAGTGCGAGTACGGGTATAGTGGAGCATTAGAGACGCATCCCTGCTATACAATCTCGGAGACTATAAGACCTAGGGACACCAAATTTTAATCCCAAATGCCTTATATGAATACGCAGAAAATGTGTATTTTGGAATTACCTTCCCTCCCCCCTCTCCCACGCAAATCGTTACTCCCGTAATTCTTGGAATTTCGAACTCAAACTTGGCAAATACCTCCATTTAGTTATTATAAGTCCAAATGCGAATTCATCATGATAGACCGATTTAAGAGGAAGTTATAGCCATATATGTACATAAGACCGAGTAGTGCCTGCAGCTGTTGTTGTTGTTACTGCTTTGCTCAGGCACACGAGACATACACAGACACACACAAATACACACATACACGCATAATTATTCTACACATATGCACAGAGTATTTCAAGGTCGGGATACCCGACTTTAGCTTCTCTACTTGTTTTATTTCTATAATTATTCTAAACATATGTACAGAGTATTTCCAAGTCGGGACACCCGACATTAGCTTTTTTATTTGTTAATAAAACACACAGCACAACATATCGTTGTTTAAATAATGAAACGAATTATATGACAAGAATGGAATGCCAAAGTCGTCGGGCCCAACTCTTAATTACTTGGTACCAACTCACAAAAAATTTTAATTTTATTCAATTTGTTTTTTTAAGGTAAAAATGTATTTATTTGTTTGGTTTGGTTATTCTAACCCCTTGTACCTCCTAATATTCTTGCGCTCATTCAGACAGACAGACAGGCGGACATGGCCATGCCGACTCGCATAAGACAAGGTTACTACAAGTATATATGCAAGGTTTTGGTGTCCCTACTTCCATATGATTATTATTATATCAAGTACAAAAATATTGTTTAAGGATTTCTCGAGCTCGAAATCTTGATTGACTGCTGAAGCCCCCGGCTTGATTTGACATATGACTACACTTTAAAAACATTATGTGAGCTCATGTGGCAGCTTGCCTAATTTAATTTCATTTTCCATTGTATCGAGCAGAATAATTCTGCTTTAATAAAGAATATGTTATACTATTGAAATCCATAATATACATACTGCACCACTGCATAATCCAATCTAATGCCCGCTATGGCATATAAATATGTGAAAAACACAATATTAATTATTGAAGTTCGCTAATTCTGAGAACAAGAGAGATGTCTCAATCTCTCGCCGAAAGAGTATCGACTGCTCTATTCAAAATAAAAATTCTTAAGCCCCATGGGTTTGATGTAAGAACAACCCATTCCTCAAACGAGATGTGTATACCCTGCACCCAAAAGGTAATGGTGGCAAACTCCCCAAAGTATATACTTGTATATCCTGGATCAGTATGAGAAGGCGAGACAATATAGTTATATTTTCTACAATTACCAAACTTGGTATACAGATTCGCCTAGATCCGAGAAAGGACTAGTTTGTGTTTCCATAACTGTAAAAAGGTGGTAGAATTTGAACTCAAATTTGGCTATTACATTCATACTGATAGATCACTTGTAAACGAAGTTATAGCCACAAATGTAATATCTGCTCAAGCCCTACCAACTGCTGTTGTTATTGTTGCTGCCTTCGCTCATCTTTGTACTGCATACAAACATACACAAACAGCCACGCACGGCCACACGCTCGACTCTAGCATTCCATTCTTGTTGCAACTCAAACGTTCTCGATGCTCATACGGATGGACAGACGAATATTTCCCATCATGGTGATCTTATATACCCGCTCACATGTATAGTATACACTTTCCACCTTCGGGTACAAAGTAAAAAAAACTGCATTTGCTATTTATGAGACTGCCGAGAGTTATTAGCCGGACATGCCGTTGCCCAGGGGGATGCCAAGTCGGTGTCCAGCACATCTAACGTTGACCCCAGCGTCGGTGTTGTTGTTGTTGTCGTTAATATCAAACATGCATATGAATGTACAGATATGTGTGTACGATGTATATTTTGCAAAAAGCAATAAAATATGCAAATTGAAGTCAAGCTTACCCAGAGCCTCAGTGCCAATACCAACGGCATTGGACTTGCGTTTCCCGCGCCCATCATGATTCCCGTTGGCAACCGCTGCATCTTCTGCAGCTGCAGCCTCTCCGGGGCATTGTAGTTCTTCATGTGAAGTCACAGCTTCTGCAGGAGGTTCCTTTAGTGCAGCTAAGTCATTATCAGGTTGTGCCCACCCATCTTGTTGCTGCTGCTGTTCCGGCTTTGTCAGGGGCCCCGGGTCTGGATCTGGCTCTGGTTCTTCATCGTCACCACTCTCCTCGGCACTTAGGAGCTCCTCCTTGGGCTCCAATAGTTCACTAGCATTGGCTTCCGGCGCGTCAACATTTTCTTCATTCTCGCCAACTGCAACATTAAAATGACACAATTGTAAAGCTAATCAATTGATTATTTCATCACATCACAGTTTGATAGTCAAACAGCCAGAAAGCCAGCCTGGCTGGTCAACAGACTCGCACGAAATGCGGGCCGTCCACCAGCCGGTGGGTACCGCGCGTCTGCTGCTCATGCAGATTATGCCAAATCACTCCCCGGGCGCCCATCTTGCCAAAAATTCTATTTACACGTTTTGTCTTTTATTGCCGGTGCTGCCACCTTCGTCGCTGATGCTAAAGAAAAACGTAACCAATAGCTCAAAACATGCGCACGTGTGTGTGTACGAGTATGAACACACATATGTATGTGCATACATGTGTGTGTGTGTGGGTGTGAATAGCTGTGGCTGTGGAGCTGTGTGTGACAAAGCCGCACGTGATCGATGGCGCTACATACTATACATACATACATTGGTACATGTACTTATGACAACCAGAAGCTAGTTGCCGGAGCCAAACAACTGCCTCAAAAGTAATTGCAAGGGTGCAGCGGCAAAGCCCAACAACACAACAACGAAGCAGCGAGCAATAACAACAACACAAGTTAAACATACAATGTTCTCCGAGCTGTAAGTGAATATGTGGAACATGTGTAATTGTAAAATTGAAATGAATTGAATTGAGCTCAACATAAACATTGCTCCAACCATAAAGAAGGGCTCTGAATAAAACTTAGCCGTGGTATTGCTACAAAATCACTTACTCTAATGTATAATTTAACTTTTATCACCTTCCACAAATACAAGTTATAATCAATAAATAAAAATTTGTTTGTCTCGGATAGCTCAAAAACATTTTTTCATTTATATCGGACACACAGTCGAACAACGATCCGAGTCTAATTTTCCTAAGTGATACTTGCAGACTAATTAAATTTGTAAAATCCGACTCTTCCAATACCCCAATGTCTCAGATCTCATGAAGAGCTATTTTGAACGTTCGTCTATTGGAATATATTTTGTCTAAGTAGGAGTACCATATTGCCTTTCCCCAAAGAACTATGTTGCAAGCGTAGCTCTTCCTCAGGTCGTTGAATGATGGTTTGCAAAACAAATATGTATGCAATATTTCAATCTAATCTTTGTTAAATGAGGATGTCCGACCGACATGCATCTATATTTAAGTTTGAAAATACGGGTAACTCTTAATTAAAACTAAAAGCAAAAAAACGGAAACGGACTTTGCTCTTCAGGGTATTGGCCATTCCCACAAAACAAATGATGTTAGAAGCATTTTTCTTACTAAACAAATTATTTACATTAGCATTTACCTTTCGGGTACAAGGTACAAACGTTCAGGGTACCAACGTTCAACCTAGATGCGCCACTAGAACGGGCCCAATGCAAATACACTTAAAATATTACAACTATATTTTGGCAGATATAAAATATCACTAATACGGGGAAGTGGGGGTGCATCAGAAAAAAAACACAGGCTAGCGTACTATTATACTTCCTGAGACGGACAGGCGGACGTGCATGACTGTATCGAATCGCCTTGTGGTAATGACCAAGAATATACATAAACACATTGTGGGTCTGTCACTCCTACAAACAGAATTTGTTACAAACATTCTCACCAAACTAGTAGGTCCATTTACCAATTGAGTGCACGGTATAAATATTGGTATTCCTCTACTATTTCGCAATCTTTGTATGCAAATGAAATGTGAACAAGTAAAAAAGCTACAGTCGGGTGTCGCGACTTTAAAATACTCTGAACATATGCTTAGAATAATTATAGAAATTAAAAAATTAAGAAAATTACAAAAAATTATTTTGATCGATTTTACCTCTCTCGGTATCCGAACTCACGTAAAGGGTGTATAATAGCACATTTGCAAGGCAATTGCGTGTATGTATGAGTGTATGTATGTCTATGCGCGTCTATTCGTGTCTGTGTAAGCATGTTTGCAGTCAACCAAAGCAACAGCATCAACAACAGCTGCGGGCTGCGCTTGGGCAGCAAATATATTTATGACGCTAACTTCTTGTTAAATCGGTCTATCATAGTGAAACTTGGCATACGGCCACATATTCAGCGCATTGGAGTAAAATTTGGTATTCCTAGCTCTTATAGTCTCCGAGATATAGGCGATTATACGAATGGGAAATCTGTAAAACCTCCATAGAGGGGAAGTGGGGGGCAAAATTTGGTGCCTCTAGCTCTTATAGTCTCTGAGATCCAGATCATACGGACAGACACACAGGGCTAGATCGACTCGTCTCGTCATGCTGATCAAGAATATATATACTTTTTGGGGTCTGCCACGCCTCCTTCTGCCTGTTACATTTTCAGCTCCCGCAAACCTAATATACTCTTGTACATTTTATGTACAGAGTATAAAAAGAAACCTTGAGATCCTGGTTATGCCCAAAGGGACACAAATTCAATTAGATTAACATAGTTCTATATATATATATATATCTATATATCTACTATATGTATGTATGCACGGTTACCAATCCATTCATTCTTATATTTGTAAATAAAAATAAAAATTGTACTAGAATGAGTCTACACACAGTTTCTTACAGAGTGGATTATAATACAATTTAATCTAAAAGCGTACATTTTTAATAAGCGAACTGGTTGATGCTGTAAATGATTGTACAAGATGTACAGATGAAGTGGCTACTGACCACCAAAGGTGGAGTCAACGGCTTTAAATATATTGCCAAAAGGACACACCGAAATCACACCGCAAGGAATCGCCACAGAAGCATTATGCCCGGACATAACCAGTATGTGCCCCATACTCATATAAGAGAGCGTTCGGAGGATGAAAGAGAGAGGGAGCATTTGGATATTATTTCCATATAAAGCCACTTGAATGTCGTGATGGGCGTGATGGGCTAGGTGGCTTGGCCGGTATGCTGTTTGTGGCGGAAGTGAAGGCAACAGTGCCGCGTATTTTAAAACAAATGTGCGCGTAAGTAAGAGAGTGTGAGAAGCATCGCCGACGCCGCGGGCATATATGTGTATGTGTGTGTGTCTGTGTGTGTGTGCGTGCGCGAACCAGTTATGGTCGTTAAAATTGTCGAAGCACACAACAGTAGCAGCAGCAACAACAACAGCCTCATGGCGTCGATGCCGATGTACCAAGTTCTTTAGCACAGCAGAAAGGATGCGAGTGTGTGTAAGCGCCCATATGTATGCAAGCGATTTTCATTTTTGTTTAAAGCCCCCAAGAGTGCATTTCGCACTCGGTCGGTGCTTGTGTGTTTGTGCGCATACCTCATTGTGTGTGTGTGTGTGTGTGTGTATGGCATTTTCGGTGGTACTGGAAACATCACAAGTGCCCGCATGTGTGTTTCTTACTTGTTTTTCGGCTATAGCATGTTTTTAAGCGTTTTACTCCCCGCCAAAAAGGTGCAACTTCCCAAAAAGCCATCCAACCACACTCACACTCATGCTCTCCCGCAAGCTCCACTCACACTTACACACACACACACATACACCATACGAACGCCGATGCACACATATTTGTAAACGTAATAATAAGCGCCGTCCCCTTTGACCCATCAATCCGTTGCCACTACCCAAGCCCGCCGCTTGCCACTTTCGTGCTCCCAAATGGCTACTAAGCGCGTGTAGAGAGCGCTAAGCAGGGTGGAGGCAACGGGAATCGCAGCAAGCGCGGGACCAAGTAGCAGCCCAAGAATCGTGCCAAGCGCTAAAAACAAAAGCACGCGCAACTTTTGTAATGGCAGCGATGTGAGTATGTGAGGGTGTATTCAAAAAATAATGACAACAAAAACCCGAAAGTGTTGTTAAAAGCGCAAACAATAAATTTTATCAATAGTTGCACAAATACATACTCGTACATACATATGTATGTATGTATGTATTTATACATACTTATATTTTATATGGTATACTTTTGTATACTGATAAATATGTATGTATGTACATACTAAAAAATATACATTATATAATTCAATATTTCGAGATTTTCAATCAACCTACTTATATAAACAGGGCCTAACCGATCATACTTGATCAAAAACGAAACACCAGATTATCTGAGTCCATAAACCATACCATACCATACTTGCCCATTCACAGATCAATATTTTTACAAGCCATTTATAATCCTTTTATTTTATATTGTCGGGAGAGTGAAGTCAGTGAGAAAAATCACTGTTATACCTTCAAATACTTAGAACTAAATTAAAAAATTAGGAACTACATCAGGCAAACTCATTTAAATTCAGGTCCCCTAGGTCCGGATCTATGTTCCATTCTTGTTTTTTGATTGTTCTTATATTGCTTTGATCGAAAAATATGGTGAATTGGACAACATCAAAAGTGTGCTTCTCGCAGTAAAGTAAATTTGTTATTTCCAATTATTTACGTAAATCAATCCATGGCGCCTTATCAGATGACTAATAAAATATGCTCATATATTTATTAAATTCCGAGATTTCAAATTAATCTGCAAAAAACAACATTCCAAAACCAAAATATCGATTCCTTTTCTCTAAAAAAAATAGATTGAATAGATTTGAAATCAAATCAATCCCTACTGTCTCCTATCAAAAGCAGAGGTATTTTTCGTCAATTTCGATTAGAAATTCGAGTCGACAGTAAAATACTCTGTACTCACCACAAAAAAAGAAAATAAAAAATATATTAAATAAAAAAATTAAATAATTAATTAAATTAAATATAAAATATTCAACATGTACATTCATACATAACAGTTTATGTACAATTTCAATAGAATAAAATTACATCAGAAGTTGAACCAAAGCAGCAACAACAACAACAGCTGCGGGCAGAGCTGCAGGTAGAGAATGCAGCGATTTTATTTATGGCTATAACTTTCTTCAGAATTGACCAATCATGATGAAACATACATACGGACACATAATCACTAACTGGATGTAATAACCAAATTTTAGTTCAAAATTCCAGAAATTACGGGAGTTATGGGAAAAACACGAAACACGGGGGAGTGGGGGTGCATCGAAAAAAACTCAAACTCGTACTTTCTCGGTCTTAGGAGAATCTGGAATCTGTTGTTCTAGCTCTTATACTTTCGGAGATCCTTGCGTTTATACGGACGGACGGACCTGGCTATATAAATTCGTCTTGTCATCCTGATCAGTAATATATATACTTTTGGGGGTCTGCCACGCCTCCTTCTGTATGTTACATACATTCGCACAAAACTAGTGTACCCTTTCACCCTTTGGGTAAAGGGTATATAAAATTAAAAGCTTATTTCACCAATCACTGTTATTGTAGTTCTCTATATAAGTAGATTGAATGGCCGATTAAATTGGTCGATAATGTCAATCGAAAGGTATTAAAATACCTAGCGAATTTCAAATTGGACCTTCAGTTCAAAAGTAATTGTGTGAACTTTGGTATAATTTAATCTAATTTAATTTAATTTGGAAAACATCGTAACAGACCTTAAATAAGAACTTTTTGATGTGTAAGGGTAGAGCTAGGGGAACTCCTTAGGCTGAAATTATCATCATAGCTTTGTTGCCATGAGCTATGAGTGTTTTGCGTTGGAGTCTTACTTTTAAGACTAAGTTTTTTAGTCGTCAGAAAGCTTTTTAATTTCACAAATCAAACAACGGACGAAGCGAATACTAATCAACATCTTGGTGCATATTAAGAATATAAGCTAATTTTGTTGGGTACTCATACATATACATGGGTGTGCAAAACTAGACACATACTCTTGATATCATGCCATAGCCAATAAGCAATATATACGAGTATGTATGTATGTATATCCAAGTATGAATGTACATGTATGTATTTGCACATGCACATAGCAAGCTGCTATCTGCTATTGCCGCTCCTGCTGAGTTGCAATGTGTTGCTATTTTGGCGCTCTCTGCAATGGCATAGAAAATATTTTCCAATACACGAAGGACGCACACGTTGGCGCAAAGGCGCGCCGGTTGCAAGGCAGGATGGCAGCAACTTACGGCAAGTTGCCGGCAAACTGTCGCAGGCTAAGCTCTGTAGTGGGCTCGTTGTAGTCACCAAATCAGCAAGCCTGAAACTGAGTAGAGAGAAAATGGCAACTGCAAGGGTTTTAAGTTCTACGGGTTCGCGTTTATTACCGAAATTAACAACAGTCGACCAGTTCACTGTAAGAAGTAAAAATATTTAACTTGATTTGCTTCCACGTCCAAGCAAAATTCTTGGTTCCAAATGCGCCCTCTCTCGTCCGTTTTTGAATTCGCTGTTTGCCAATAACCGCTGGCATTCCCATATGCATACATATATCTATGTTCGTACATACATGCATATAAATGTATGCATGCATATACACTTATACATACATATGTATGTATAAACACACATGCGTACATGCATACATATATGTATGTACTCGTAAACACGGACACACGAACACAGACGCAAAAGTGCGCGTCAACGAATGAGAATTCCCCAGGGAGTTTGCGCATGTTGCTGTTGACTGCGCAACTCCCCAGGGATTGGCCAGAGACCCACGAGAAATATATGGCAATGGGTTTTCTGTGTTTTGTGCTTTTTCGCGCACACAGACACACAGCGCGAAAACTCACATGTACTTGTATACAGCCAAAAAGAGCAAGCCAAAGTTCGTTTTTTACGGCTCTGTTGCCATTGGGGAAATTTTTCCGACTCTATGTGCGAGTGCATGTGTGTTGGAGAAATTCGTGTGTGCGCGCTTTGCCTTTACAAACCGTCGCCTTTGGGGCTCCCGTGGCAGCCGTAGCCACCCACCAGCCTCACACGTGAATTGGATTTATTGTCAATTTTATTTGTTATTGTGTTGTTATTATTGGTGCTGTTACTGTTACTTTTGTTGCTATTGTTGCTGCTGCTGCTGCTGCTGTAGTGCTCACTCTTGCTGTTATATACACAGACACAATTTCGAATTGTATTAAAAATTAACGGCACTTCGGTTGCTTTGGCTTCACTGTCGACTGCAGCAGCAGCGGCAGCTGCACCCACCCACAGATGCAAAAAGGGCAACCAAATATTCGGTTGCGGTACTGCGTTGCATGGCAAACTACAATTTGCTTTTCGGCTTACCAAACCGTTCAATGTTTCAACCTCGTTTTGGTGGACACCTCTGCATGCATTTACTAAATGTGCATGTGTGTGTATGTGTACACGTATGCGTCTGACAGTTAGGTGTAGTTTTCCCAATGGATAAGACAAAATCAAATGCAGTCAGCCGTTGCATTGACGTTTGTCAAAAATTGCTGGGCCCGTTGGCCCAGGTCAGTTGCATCTTCAACTTAAATATAGACTTTGAAAGCTTTTTGCGTTTCTATAACTCAAGCGTCGCCTACCTGTTCATCTGGTCAGTTACCACTATTCCCATTGGTGCATTCAAACCAATTCAATCGAATGCATAAACATTCTAAGCTACATTCATTTGTTCTACAGAACAGTATCAGCTGGCGATCCCCATGTCCATGGCAGCGATGGGGCCACAAGAGAGTTCATGTTTTAGGTATAGCGCGAACGGTAAACAGCAGAAAACTTACGCTTGAGGCAGGCGCGAGGCTTGGCCTGCTTGCGTCGTGACATGACCAGTATCTGTCAATATCCGGCAAGTAGTTGTAAAGTAAAGTTTATTGGTCCTTAGCACTTTAAAAGGATTCTTCTTTTTTTGTTTCAGATACAATCACAAGAAAAGCGCGCCAATACGGATTTAGATCAAAACACAGCACTAACAACTTGTCAACAAAACGGCACATTAAAGAACTCTCCCTCTCTAGTTAACGCGTGGATATCCTTTCGCCTGTAACGACGGCAACTGACTAAAAGTATCGTGTTAGCTGCCGTGGCTGACTAACAGACTGGTTGCCTCGCATGCCAAGCGAATGAATTGAGCAAACGAAGAGCGGGCAAAGCTCTTAAACACGCATACGAGAGAAAGAGAGTGCGCACCCTGTTACCACCCCACAGAATCCCATTCAAATTGCCCATTAAACATTGAATGAGTGGTCTAAGTAGGCGAGTCGGCATGCATTCCCAGGAGGGTTGGTTACTTGGTCGGCTAAAGCAGAAGCCAACCCCAGGGATTTCCGAGCACCACCAATCAGCGTCTACGCACTGGGTGCCTGACACATGCTGCGTCAAAGCACCGTTGGAGATGCTGCTGCCAAAAGTTGTTGTTGCACTTATAAAGTCAAGTCAATTATTGTGTGCACCTCTCGCGCCCCTTACCAACTAGACGGCAGCCCGAGTTTCGCACGAACTTATGTACGTGTGGGGGGTCCAGGCAAATCTCAACTTTAAAGGTGCTGCTGCCGTTTCTGCTTCTCAGTTGTAAGCAATTTTTAGGATTCCCAACAGCGGGAGTCGATCCAATTTTTTAGTAGTGGCGCGTGAGAACCAAACTCTATCTAGGAATGAAGAGCAAAGTGGTTAATGGATGCGAACAACAATTTCCCTGTCTGATTCAGGCTGCAATAGAACCACAAAAGTATGTCAATAAATGCCATTTTCTATTTATACATGTATATCAATTTAATGTTATTATTTATACAATATATCTTCTATTCATTCCTGAAGCAAAATCTTCGAATTAACTGCTCGTTTGATATTTTGGTATCGCACTGCTTTACTCAGTGATTGGATTCTAGCATTTCACCAGTAAGTGGTAAGTATCTGCCACCATATGGTAGGTTTCTGCTGTCTGTCATTCTGTTAAGTTGGTCATTCTGTTAAGTTGGTGGCATGTTAGCAAATACATCAACCATTTTCACATTCACACCACATTTATTTTTTATTTCATTTATTTTACTGTACATACATGTGTATGTCTGGAAGCATTCCTCGACATACATATGTACAAGGGCGTACCCAGGGGGGGGGGGGGGGGGGGGCAACGGCCCCCCACCAGAAAAAATTTTTCCATATAAAGTCGACCACACGTTCATTATTATGACGCACTATTTCGCCTTAAGATGGATCTGCGTTGGATTTGTTGAAGTTTTTTCATCGATCATATGCATAAATTATTTTTTAAATGCATCGGGCATTATTTATTTTACAATACAATATAATAAATCCCTTTAAGCCAAAATGACTTGAATAGATCAAATCTGGCCATTAAAATCATAAATTAATTTCTACTGAAAGCCTTTGCCTCATTAATTTACTGTAGAGGAACAAAAAGAATAAAATTCAGAATCTACGGTCCAGTGGGCGACCCGACTGATCCCGTCCTGATGGGTATTCAAGCACTTGCTATCATGTACATATGTATGTACGTACACTGCGCGTCATCAGGTGAGCACACCCACATACATCAGCCAAATCGATATAGCCATGTCCGTCTGTCCGTCTGTCGGTATGAACGCAAGGATCTCAGAGAGTATAAGAGCTAGAATAATCAAACCGCAAAGATCAGGGCAAATGTTGGCGTTGAAGCTAGCTTATCTACTGTTCAAAGGATGATAAGGAATGCTGCACATTTGAAAAGATTAAAACTTAAGAAAAAACCTCCATTAGACTATGGTCGGAAGGAATTGCGATTAAATCAAACTCTGCTTAAATTTTGATTGGAGCTTTGTTTTCTTTTCGGATGAAAAGAAATGTGGTTTGGAATGATCCGATGGATATAACTTTTATTTCCAAAATCTTCGGAAGGAGGGACATCAGTTGGTTCGACTTCATATTCGTGTGGGCGATGTAATGGTGTGGGGAGCTATCTCCTGTTATGTTACGTGAGAGTTGTAATTTTTGCACACCAATATGAATGCAAACACTTATAAAAACGTAATGAAAACTGCTTTTCCCCATTTCAAAAATTTGCTTGGTAATTTCCCTGGATGTTTTCAACACGACAATGCTTCGATTCATACATACTGCCCCCGGGTGATCAAATTTTGGATTGAATCACAAAACTTCGATTTATTGAAGCGGCCGCTTTACTCACCGGACGTAAATATAATAGAAAACGTGTGGGGATGCCTGGTTCGCAAAGTTTACGAATCTGGCAGACAGTATTCTACCAAAAAGGAATTAATTAAAGGCATTAGAAGTGATTAGTCAGCCATTTATTTAAGTTATATTGGAAAGTTGTACGAATTGCTTCCAAATTGGATATATGAGATCACTAGCAGGTCTTGCCCGTCTTTGCTCAGTATTTGTGCTTACCATTATACGGTTATTTACTATATAATATTTCTCTTCCGACACTCTAAAGAGTTCTTTTCCCAAACAGCAAATTACTTTGGCACGATTCGAGAGCTAGGACATAAAATACAATAAATACTATGTATGGTTATATGTGAATACATATGTATATTTATTTTTATAGTATGACTAGCGTCCTATCCCTGCTTCCCACGGGTATTTTTACAAAAAATTTTAAAATTATACAAGTACATATTATAACACACATACACCCTTCTTTTTGCTAAAAGTTACTAAGAAGGAGTAAAATTTATTTTGGATATTATTATTTTAATGATTTTTTGTTAATTTGTAGATTTTATTGTTATTCTTTATTAGGTCAAAGGTTCCCTGTAAAAGGTATTTGATGTTTTATTTTGTGGTAGGAAAATAAATTGATTTTCAGGAGCTCCGACCCGTGAAGGTCAACATACAGTAAAACATTGCTTTCGTATGTCGATCCCTACTAATTCGGAAATTGAAGGCATATAAATGATCAAATGGGATCATCGGTATCCTCGTTATATGAGCTAGTTGACCAGTTGCTGGGCTTTTATTTATAAAGCATGATTGCATGAAAGCATGGTTGCAATTCCGAATTTTACCGTCAATTCATGTGGCGGAAGTCCAGAAGGGTTTAGTGAATTTAAATGTCTTCAATATTAATCACGGTATCGATCGATTTATAATCTTTTATTTGGCTGGGGGCTTTTGAATAACATTGCCTTTGGTTACATTACTATATTAGCGTTTTAGTAAATATAATATAGCCCATGTTAACCGTCGATAGTGTAGCTTCCCAACAGTGTAGAATCCATTAAATCGGTCCAGTAGATTCGGAGCCTTTTCCATTCAAACAAATAAACCAACAATCTAATCTTTCCTCTTTATAATATTAGTATAGATAGGGATAAATCAAGGCAAGTAATTTCTAGAATTAAAAGCTGTACAATTTGCAAAGTTATTTGAATTAAACACTGTAAAATTTAACACCGACATACATACATACATACAGTCCTCATTTATGAGGGCAACCCAAGTAAAAAACATATATCTATATTTAGAAAATCGTTGAATGCCAATTTGTATACATATATAGTTATGTTGATTACGGATACCAAATTTGAAATCGATCGGACAACATTAATAACACAATCTTTTCATTTGAAAAAAGTGAAAAAATATAAAAACCCCAATAATTCAAGCTCCAAGCTCAAATTTGAAAACACCGAGTATGCAATTTTATTTGTATTCTTTTATTGATTTTAGAACCACGTTTTAAGTCGATCGGTTGAAAAATGTGGACTTTTCGAACAAACTTTGGAGTTCGTTTTCCCCCTTTGGAGCTCGAATTTTAAAAAATCCCTTCTTACTGCACACCTACATTATAATAGGATAGTTGAGCCCAGTTCCTAGCTTTTACCGTTTGGGCTGTGGACTGTTGACGCGGTTTCCTTTTGTGCCCCAAAATTTTGTTTACAGAAAAACTCCCATATTTCAGGCCCCAAGAAAAATCTCCAAAAACCAAGTATTACCGTTTGAGCTGTGCGTTGATCACAAATCAGTCAGTCAGAAAAAACGGTTTTATAAATATAGGGATATATATTTAGTTATAATAACAAAAAAGTTTAGAAAATTACTTTCAAATAAAAATCTTAAACTTAATAAATAAATAATATATATGTTTGTATGTATTTATATATTAAAAACTTTTTTGTTATTATTAATATTGTCGTTTACCGGCTACTTGTAATTTAGATTAGTATTAATATTAAAAGTGGGGAAAACTGATTGAACACACTTAAGTATTTGCAATATCCTTAATTAACGACAATATATGTATATAGTACGAGTATGTCGACTGCTTACACTTTGTATTTATACCACATCTCTATTTCACTTTAGCATTAAGTATTAAGAATATTAAAACATAATAGTGTATTTAGGAGAAATTATTCGAAAAGATTAAACAACAATCAACTGGTGAACAAAATAGTTGACAGCAAAATCTTCTCCATAGTAGCTCGCTATCCAAACCGAAGTATTTAGTTCATAAATCAACATAAGAAATGGGAGAACACTTTTGTGATAAGAACGCCAATTCGGGTTTTGAGCTCAGTGCCACCCAAAAACAGTTCGCTTCGGCTCTTGCGAACCGATATTATTTCATTCATGCAAAAGAATTCTCTGTTTACTACAAGCCAGCGCTTGCTATGCGTAGTAAGAGGCGGCTTCCTAACCGGTTATCCCACGAGAGCGAGCAAACGAAAAAACATCTGTCAACATCTGTTCATCTTAAAAAGCCAGTTGCTCCGAACACGCAAGCTGCAACATAACTACACACGTGTGTGTGTATGTATCTTTTTTCGAGTTTGTGGTCAAAAACACATCCTGAGAAGTAGAACATACTGCTCGTACATGACAGCGTGATAAAAATACGCACCTTTTGCCTCGTTGTAGGCATGATACAAGGACTAGCTGTAACAAGTAGAGAAGCTACAGTCGGGTATCCCGACTTCGAAATACTCTGTACATATGTGTGTTTGTGTGTGTCTGTGTATGTCCCGTGTGTCTGAGCAAAGCAGTAACAATAACAACAGCTGCGGGCACTGCTTGGTCTTATGTACATATATGGCTATAACTTCCTGTTAAATCGGCCTATCATTATGAAACTTGGCATTTGGACCTATAATCACTAACTGGAGGTATTTGCCAAGTTTGAGATCGAAATTCTAAGAAATACGGGAGTTATGAATTGCATTGGAGAGGGGGGAGGGAGGGAAATTCCAAAATACACAGTTTTTGCGTATTCACAAAAGGCATCTTGGACTAAAATTTGGTGTTCCTAGGTCTTATAGTCGCCGAGATATACGCGATTATACGAATGGAAAATCGGGAAAACCCCCATAGTGGGGGGAAATCAAAAAAATAAAACAAACTGGCTTTGTGGGGTCTGCCACGCCTCCTTCTGCCTGTTAAATTTTCAGCTACCGCAAACCTAATATACTCTTGTACATTTTATGTACAAGTACAGAGTATAACAAACAATGTTTCTTTGTGTGCAATTACTCGACTTCTATAAATGTCGATGTTACCGATAAGCCGCCTAACTACGCAAAAATATATATGTGACACCAAAAGGGGTCTTTTTAAAATGTCCTTAATTAGGATTCATCTTGTATATTCTTCATAAGCAGAACGAAATATTTAACTCTAGTTTATGTACAGTATTAGGCGTATAAAGGCGTCAGATTTGAGTCCATTGTGAGTATTTTGTGTAAGCTTAAATTTAGAAAACCCATACATGTTTGTAAAACTCGATAGCTTTACTTGCATAAAAGGCATTCGCAAAATTGGGTGAAAGTTCCAATGACAGTTATGGTAGGGTATTACAACAAATAATCTGCTAGCAATATAAAGCTTATATGCAATATAAGTATTTCAATGTGGCAGCTGTAATATTTTCGGAGATGCTGGTCATGGAAACAGCCTGACAAACCAACGGACACAAGGACAAGCATTATAGTAAATGTGAAAGAGCATATGTATTTGGTTTGCGGGAAGTGAAAAAAATATAACAGACAGGCCGTGGCACAATGTATAATTCTAATTTCTAATACAGCTGATCAAAATCTAGAAAGAGGTATATCCTCGTGTGGTAGAGCTTTCGTTGTTACATAAACCAAACGCTGTCATAGCATTCTTTAACCCTTGGGATACAGGTTTGAACCACCTCTAACTAAGAGTGTACATGCGTTCGTAATTGCGTGTATGTATGTGTGAGTGTATGTATATGGTATCCGTGTGTTCGTATCACTTGTTTTTGTGTGTAGTTCAATGCAATGAAGAGAGCTCAACAGTAAACTCGCTCAGCAGGAGCGGGCAGGCGAGAGAGTCGGACATTTCAGCAGGCTCGGTGGTTCATTCGGCTTTTGAGCGTGCAACGCAAAGGACGTCGCGCCGCAGTACTTACTTTTTCTTGTGTGCCATCCTATGACGGTTGTATGCAGGCTTTTATAAATACATGCATATGTATTCTGCTTGCTTGTGACTTCAGTGGCCAAGAGCTTAACAGTGCAGAAGTGGAATTAAACGACGGCTGAAGCAAATAGAATAATCGTTAACTGATAAAATGTCGGCGGATAATCAAGCTGCCCCACAAGAGCCCACCCCCAATGTCGCAGTGGTGTCAGCCGCCTCCTCAGAATACCTGAAACGTACCTGCCTCATTTGCGGCTGCCATACAAATCAAACGATAAATATTTACGAGCCGCGCTCTGGACCTAATATTGTGCAACTAATTCAGGCAAAATTTAAATTTCAGGTACGTTTCACGCCTAAAATAAGAAACGGCACAGCAACGAAAAAAATCAATAAACACGATATGAGTCATGCTGCCAACGTCCTTTGTAAAAGCCTCGGTAAATGTGTGTGTCTGTGCAAGTGGCGGCAATACACGCTTTTTAGGTTAAAGGGGATGAACGCAACTAGCAACCACCATATATGTATGTACCTTGGCCCCGTAGTTAGATTCCATAACCGTTGTTATCGTCGTCATCTTTGAGATTCGCGTTTAGTCCTTGTTAAGCATCTAAACTTGAGCACTTCAAAATCCATGGCGGCAGGCCTTGGAAAACAATTTTTATTTTGTATTCGGAATCCAGGGCCTTTTGCCAGTCGAACTTATTCTCTCAGAAATACAAACCGATTGGTTTGCATGTCATATTGAACGGTATGCGAAGCAACCTGCATATCCGGTGCTGCAGCTGGCGTATGTTGATTTTTTTGTAATCGAATACCTTAAATTTTCTCCAGACACATAATAAACGTGGCCTTTAGTTTGTGCTTTCGTTGACATTGCCTTTATCTGCGCATAATTGTCGACAACTTGTTCTAATAACTACAGGAAAATGAAAATGAGGCAGCTCTAAGGAGTTGTAGGAAGGTGTTGAATTACCAAGAAGGCTGGCTACCTGCTTTCTCGCAGCCAATGGACACTCACGAGCGGAGGCAGCTGTTCGAGGAAGCGGCGCACACATTTATACATGAATAAAGGGCCATACATACATACATATCTATGCTCTTCAACCATACCATTCTTTTGTGCAACTTTTGTTTGCTTGAGGCAAGGTTTTCTTAGCGGTCGATCGTTTCGAATCTTCCGTCACTCAAAATATTGGCGAGCAACGCCAACTGTATTTGCAACTACTTTTAAATAAACTGCTTTGCATTTATCCGTTTACTTACTTTCGCACATCGCCGATATATAAAATCAATATAAAAACCTCTTGACGAGGAAATAAACCTAGTAGCGAAAGTAACACATTTCACAACATTTCTAATATGAATTTGTGAGGAAAGAGCTAAGTCTGTTCAGTTCTATTACAATAAATCTTATAACGGTGACAGTCCCAGAACAGTATTTCCTCATTTTATGTCTACTTCCGATATCTTTTGAGCGGGTGGTTCGATTTTGTTTTAAATACCACTTAGTAGCATGCATAATCAAACAGGAAACACAAACATCGTTTTTTTCTTTTTCTTTTCTTTTAAAGTCATTTAAACGTTTCGGTGAACTTATTTTCTCTCGGAAACTGTAAAGAATATTGTTGCAACATACTTAAGAATCATAAATAAACAGTTCATCAAAAAATATATAGTACATGTGTATATTAATGATATGGAAGTCTTACAGCTTAAAAGTGTTTAAAAAGTTTAAGCAGCAGATTTATAACCATGTACGATATACGGTCTAGTTAAATCTGATCAAAAGCTTAGTCAAAATCAAGCTGATAGTAGTAATCTTTATTTTAAAAGGTGTTTCATTTTCTAAGCATACTTGTATTTTCATTTTCGTACGCGGGCTACTCTCATACTAGTATATCAGCTGCAAACAGCTTTCTTCGCAACACGATTAATCAATCACTCTGGGTGGTGGATGAATTCTAAAGACCTTAAAGTCATCTTGACCCAGTAATCATGCATCTGCCACTTTCTGCACCAAATACATGCATGCAAGTCTATATGACATCAATACAGACGTCCATGTATGCGTACAAGTAGGCATGACCCTTAGTATATATGTGTGTGTGTGAGTGTGTTGTGCAGCAGTTTGCATTACACCTGGCCTTCAATTTTCTTTATTTTGCCGTTTCCACACGGCTCTGTCAGTTTGAATATGAAACACCTTTACTACCTTGCAAAATAAAAAGGTACTTGCAACAACAGCCGGCAGGGCAAACACAAAGCACAATACTCGTAAGATACAGGCGATCGAACAAAAGGGCCAAATCTCTCACCCTTCCCCACCTCTGTTCCACTCGTTCTCTTTACTACGTACGCGTATATTTCGAACGTTGTTGTGTAAACTGAAAATGTTTTTTTGTTGCGCGTCCACTGATCTTGCGACTGCTTGCCTGCCTGCCTGCCAGCTTGTCTGCAATTATACGCATTCCCATTCCTGGTCTAATTCTAAGCAGCTGTCGCGCCTGCGATTGCGCGTGCCTAATGCCATGCTTAGGTCGCCGCTTATTGCCTACCTCTTTTGATAAGGCTGCGTGTGCCCCACACAGAAACGAGTTTCAGTTTAGCTGGCACCGTTGCACCTTTCCGCTTACTCCCGACAGGCTTGAATTACCTTTTGGGCAGCTGCTACCTTTTGTAAAAGCAATTTTCGAAGGCAGGTGCGTTGCAAGCTTTGTTCGGTAAAAAAAAAAGGGGAAAAAAGAACCGAAATAAGACAAAGTTGATGTGGTAATTAACATAGTCCATTTCTTACGTTGTGTTGATTTTTGCATGCAAATTGTTATTTAATATAATTTCTTTCCAATATTTGCCACACCAGACGCACATTGAAAAGATCTGTAAGCTCATTAGCAGAATATTTTTTTGTCTTGGCAGCAGCAGTTTTTGTGTACAGAACTTTGTCAATACTGTTCACAATTCCAGATCTCAATGTTTGCGATGGAAACTGAAACTTTTAAAACTTATTAAGGACCGATGACAATACAATAAGTGGCAACTTTATCCGCATGTCCTCACCAAATGTGTGTATGGTTTGTCTGAAATTTATTCACTGTCCGTTAAATTTGTAGTGGAGATAGGTTTTCTGTAAATACCATTTACCATCCAGCTTCCTCGACTGCAAAGCTCTCTGTTGTTAACAACTTTATTGATTAATTTTAAGTACTATAGCAACGCTATTCTTCTTCATTCACAGCCGATCAACGAGGACAAGTACCTTTGCTTCAGCTGCAACAATTGGTTGATCAATTGGCACTCATTGCAGGCGATGAACAGCAACGATGCTGACAGCCAAAGCCCCTCCCACATGAGCAGTAGCAACAGCCTGGCCCAGGAACAGGATCAGGCGGCCGGGGCCCCTCGAATTCAAGTGTCTGCAAAAGTGCGGCCGGTAGCTTGCGTCCGGCCACGCCTATTGCTGGATTATAACCCACCGCTTAGTACCACATCCGCAGATGCAAAACAGGCCTCTACACAGTCCATAAGAACGGCCATGCCTATAAGCTACACAAAGCGAAGCTTTCGCCGAGGTGCAGCCGTGCTACGGACACACAAAATGCGGCACAATTGTTGGACCCGCGGGCATAATATTATTTTCCGACAGATCCTAACGGCGGTGAAGCCATCATTACCCGATCCTAAGCGAGCCGCTCTGTCTCGTTGCAGAATATGTCGGCAAACTGCGAAGCGTTTGCGGAACAAAGCCAAAAGTCTAGTCAAAAAAGTTAATCAGCTTTCACAAACCACATTTTATAGCCATAACCAAAGTGAACAGCAGAAAACCCAAAAATACCAGCAGCCACGCGTGGATGGGAAAGTGGTAGCCATGTTTCGGCGCCTAGGCACTACACTGAGTATGGAGCAGCCTGAGTGCGCATGGCTGGGGCCGCCTAAAATTATGAGTCCTGTCAAACAACGTCCTTGTTGGATGCAGAACTTGGAAAACGATGAGATATTGCTGGAATTTCGGAATTCAATATCGGAAGTTCTTCCAAACACCACAGGATCAACCACAAAAAGGGCGCGCCGCCGACTGTGCTATCAGATTTCCGACATGGAAGAGAAATGCAATATGCACGTTGGCAACCACATTAACAATGAAAAATCTCAAGTTTCCCAAGAGACTGGAATCAACGGAACTGATGTGGATTTAAAGCTCAGTAATTTTCGATTGCCACAGGGTCTCAGCATTACGTTAGTTTAAGAGCTCAAAAAAACGAGCAAGCTCAAATAAATATGTTAGTCAAATTTTATGTAGTGTAAACAACGCACATAAACCAAATAAGCAACAAAACAAACAATTGCGTTAGTAAATGTATGAAAATTGTTGAATTCAATAGCAGGTGTGAGCCTGGAACGTTTTATTTTTAAGTCCTCAAGTTAGTGATTAATAACAAGAAACAAGCCTGCAAAAGATTTATTTTTTTTGGGCTGCAAAGAAGGGCTAAGAATTTAATTTAATTTTATGTATTTAAGCAACATAAATGTAAGTTAAGCAACTTATAAAAATAATAAACAATGTATAACTTAAAGTGCATCTTGTTCCATCTTGTATGCACTGTGGGTACCTGGATTTGTTTGCATTTTTACGAATATTGATCCAAAAAAGTATCAAAAAGTTAAATGAAACAACACAAAAATTACGTTATCTAGAACAACGATTTTGCCTTTTATTTTAAACAAAATATTTCGCATAAACGTAGAAAATTTACGATTAAAACTCGTAGTTCTAGTTCTTAGTTAAATGTCAAAAATCACTTCTGCACACTACGTTTGTCATATGGACTATGATAACTTTTATATTCAAGTTCAATTTAACGGCTCATCATCTCTGATATATAAAATAAGTAAATAGGGCTGTCAACATCTTTAAGCCGATAACGATACCTACACTATATTCGTAAAAATTGCCATCGCTGCTTCTGCGCACGATTCTACTCATGCATACACAATAAGAGGGTTGTGTAGCTATCCCTTTTTTACTTATTCGTTTCCACTTAGCTGAGACACTCACTATTGCTTTTCACACTGTCCATGTGAAGTTAATTTGAGTTGAACATCTGGTATCACACTGTTGTCGTTCTTCACCGCTAGTTGCAGGTTCGTCGCATTTCGTGAATTTTATAATTTTCTTTTTTTATAAAAAAAGACGCGCGCTGCGTTCTACAAAATGATTCGAACTATCAAAACCGCAATTCAATTAGTGCTTTATTAATTACAATATAGTAAACGAAAAATAAAAAACCGACAGCACACAAGTTTACATTGAAATGCATACATATATGTATGTATATGTATGTAAGTAAGCCTCGTGTTGTGTGTGCATACGTACATACATACATATGTATGTATGTGAGACAATTTCTTTTGTGTTTATTCTTGCTGTGCTCATCATTGCAAATCCATAAAACTATTCCAAACTATTCAGTTATTCTGAGTAGATAAATGCAATTATATTACTGTGAACGTTTTATGTAAAAATCAATAAAAAAAAAAACATTGTGGCTGTGGTTCTCAGTTATAGTTTTTGCCTTTTTCCATATCGTATATTGTGCTTTTTTATTAATTATTGCTTTATCATTCGTTTCGGGGTTGTGTAAAAAAGAGCGATCTATAATCAGCTAATTAAATATTGTTCAATTCTTGTATATTTTATGTATGTATATGAATGTGCGTATGTACATATGTACATATATGTTTAAACGGTACACGCTAAAGGAGGAAGCTTTTCAGTTGTAATTAAAACAACAAGGAAAACAAATTAAACACTGCAACAGCAACTACAACGGTAAGTCGGGCAGCATAAAACTCTTGTCTTTAAATACATACAAAATTGTTTAACAAAAAAATTATCACAATTTTAAAATTTGATAAAGTGCCCTCTCTTTCCAACTAATGCAAAAACACTCATTATTCACTAAATTTATAACGAATGCACCGTAGAAACCTAGTTATTTTTGTACAATCGTTGGTATCAAATTTCTGTTTATTGTGTTTACTTAATCTGTATATACTGTTATGAGCCGCCTCAATATTTTTGTATATATACATATACATATATAGACATATGTACTGAGTAACGTATGAGTTTTGAATCAGATCGGACAAAACCCTATAGCTTAAAAGTGTTATAGGAAAGACTATATTTTCTAAGACTCTGAAAAACAATGATTCTTCGACCTGATGATTAGGATCAATGCTTCGCAGATCTAATTCGCAGTTTTTTTTTTGTCGCTGTCCAGTCACTTTACAATCTCTGTTAATCCCTATATGAGCTCTTGAAGACTGACAACTTTGGAAAGCCAATGCAATTTTGCCATAGAGGAGAAAGTTGACTTTCAAAATCTAGAAACTTGCACTTTGTTTTCTTTAATATTTTAGTATTTACCCCAGTTCATTTTAGATACCATGTACGTAAACCGTCGAATTATACTTTTTTCCTATCGTGGGGCTCGTATCACGTAACTTCAAGCCATTTTATTTACCCTTTACCTAAAAATTATACTAGTTTAGTAAGAAAGCATGCAACACAGAGGATTCGTGGCAGACCCCACAAAGTGCGTACGACAACACGAGTCCATATGAACGGAATGATCTCGGATAGTGTATTTCTCAATGCATGATAGCCGTGAATGTGATCTCTAGCCATGCCTCGACAGCTGTTGACTTTGCTGACTCAACTCTGCACGGCACGCATAATCAGGCATATACATACATAAAAGGGTATTTGTGGGTAGCTTAGTGCCAATGTATTTATCACACAGAAGGAGGCGTGGGAGACCCAACAATATATATGTATGTCGATGTATTTAAAGGAAGTTATAGCGATTAGTGTAATCTTCGTCCATGCTCTGCCAGCAACTGTTTTTGTTGTTGTTGCTGATTTGACGCAACCGTGTACTTCACACATTCACAAACACATAGTCACGCATGGACACTCTTATTGATGTACAGGGCAATCTTACCCTTTCTGTCCGTCCGTATGAACACCTGGATGTCAGAGACTATAAGAGCTAGTGACACCAGATGCGTTATGTGAATTCATATAATAATTCAATTTCATTACTTATTGTTCAAGTTTTTAAATATCTTGAATTATACTCTGTACATACAAGGTGTGTTCCAAAGTAAACAGGACTTTTTGAATCTAGCGCCCCCTGGTGGCGCTATCTATATGTCGACTGGTGCGTTAGAATCTGCTATCTTTATCGATTGTCCAGTGAGAATTCCATGACATTTCATCGATTGGAAGTGAAGTTATTGCGTTTTAAGTGTCAGCATGTTTGTGTTATCGGTAGGAAAATGAGCTAGAGCCAACATTAAATTTTGTTTTAAAATTGGTAAAACTTTTTCCGAAACGTTTCAATTGATGGAACAAGTTTATGGCGATGATTGCCTATCCCGTAGCAGAGTGCACGAGTGGTTTCAACATTTTCAAAGTGGTTGTGAGGACATAAATGACGATCAACATGTGGGCCAATCAAAATTCGTGATCACCGAAAATTCCATCGAAACTGTGCGTGAATTCATCAAAAATCATCCGAAATCATCATTGAAATTGCTCTCATCGATCAACGCTTGTGACCGATTATTTGACCAAAAATCACATTTTAACCATTAACCACTCGCCGTATTCACCTGATATGGCACCGTGCGACTTCTATCTTTTCGGAAAAATGCATTTGCCTATGAAAGGAAACCGCTATGCTGACGTTGATGCCATCCAACAGGCGGCGACCGCCATCCTCAACGCTATACCGACAAATGAGCTAAAAAAGTCGTTCGATCACCTTCTTGAACGTGCAAAACGTTGTATTCAGGCGGATGGAGACTATTTTGAAGGCGACCAATAAATTTTTCAAAAAAAAAAAAATAGTTTTCGTTTTTTAATAAAAGTCCTGGAACTTTTGAATTGCACCTTGTCAAATGTACAAGAGTATATTAGGTTTGCGGGAGCTGAAAATGTAACAGACAGAAGGAGGCGTGGCAGACCCCACAAAGTATATATATTCTTGATCAGCATGACGAGACGAGTCGATCTAGCCCTGTCTGTCTGTCAGTCTGTCCGTATGAACACCTGGATCTCAAAGACTATAAGAGCTAGAGACACCAAATTTTGCACAAAGATGCCTTATGTGTGTACGCTGTGCAAGTTTGTTTTATTTTGTTGATTCCCCTCACTTCCCCCCTATGGGGGTTTTCCCGATTTTCCATTCGTATAATCGCCTATATCTCGGAAACTATAAGACCTAGGGACACCAAATTTTAGTCCCAGATGCCTTATATGAATACGCAGAAAATGTGTATTTTGGAATTTCCCTCCCTCCCCCCTCTCCCCCTCAAATCGTAACTCCCGTAATTCTTGGAATTTGGAACTCAAACTTGGCAAATACCTCCATTTAGTTATTATAAGTCCAAATGCCAAGTTTCATCACGATATACCGATTAAACAGGAAGTTATAGCCATATATGTACATAAGACAAAGTAGTGCCCGCAGCTGTTGTTGTTGTTACTGCTTTTCTCAGGCACACGAGACATACACAGACAAACACAAATACACGCATAATTATTCTACACATATGTACAGAGCAAAAAGAAGAAGAGCGAACTTGCTACTGCGGTTCGTGGGCGTAATCGTGGAATGAAATTGTTTCGCTCATAATTTTTCTTAGAATTGGCCGAATCGAAGATGCTTCTGGTGTTACATACTTTGCAAAAACCAAATATACCCTTTTTACCATACGGGTACAGTATATAAATAAATTAATAAAAAATCTATTTGTAATAGATAATTTTTTATATTTTTTATGTAACAGGCAAAAAAGCATCTCCGACCCCATAAATTATATATATTCTTGATCAGCATGACGAGAGAAATCTATCTAGACATGTCCGTACGTCTGTCTTCTCCTAGGTCCGAGCAAGGACGATTTTTTTTATTTTTTGCAATTTTCTCCCCCTTCGCCCGCTACAGAATTTGATCAATACTGTCCACATTTCAAAAGCTACATAAACCAAACTTCGCACACGCAATCTATGTTTGCTCGACTGTAGCGTTCTCTCTTGTTTGTTTTTGTGTGGGTGGGTACAGGGTTATTTAAAAGTTGCACTCTACGCTAGCAATCATTCCTTGTTTCGTTCTTTACTCAGAGGAGCTTACGGTTAGACTATTTAATATAAATTTATGTGTTTCAAATAAATTCATCACCTTACTATGCTAACAGAATGGTTGTCCTAGGTATTCACCCTTCTTCATTTTTTGTGTAATTGTCTTTCATTTGATGCTTGCAAGGTTTAATAATTTATCTAACGACAATAGCTTGCCGAAAAGAAAATAAAATCCACTCTAACTTGTCCGAGGGGTTTTAGATATTGTAGTTTTGTTGGTTTCCTTTTTAATAAATATGAGGGACTAGTTTGCATGGAAACAGACAGGAGACCATCTATCGATTCTTCGCGTCATGCTAATCATGTTTATACCTTTGCCACTCCTCGTTCTGTTGTTGCGCGCATTGAACATGCTACTAAAACCGTTTAGTCACATACGAAAATCGCGTATGGAGCTCAAACACTATAAAAATATCTTAATTGAGATCATCATCTGGTTTCTTGGGCGGTTGCTTATTCATTAGCTCGGTCGCTACAGGTTTATTGCCGCTTGTGCTCTTTTGTAGTTGTGATGTACCTGAAAGCCACAGTCGCTAAAAAGCTGACTTTGCCTTATTTAGTTTGGCGTATATATGGATGCACAATTCGTTGTTGAAGCCGCCGTCGTCGTTACACCCGCACAATATACCTTCTAGCCCAACAAGTTTTTCCCCTCTTACGCTTCATTCCCTTCATAAACATTTGATAAATGTAAGCATCAAAACAAACAAAAAACAAGGATGGAAGGCTAGAATCATACTCTTCAAGTTGAACTTAGTAGCTAACATATTCAGACGAAACTTGACATAACGGCAAACACGCACAAGTAATTTTGAAAGGAGTATAATTGGTAATTCTAGTTCTGATACTCAATGTCGTTGCGTTCATACATGTACATATGGTGCTATTTTATTTCACCATGCTGATCCATTATATATGGGCATTTCTCTAATGTCGAACGCGATATTCGTACACATTCAAAGTGAAGAAAAACATATGCCAAAAAATAATTTTGTTCTTACAGAAGGAGAAAGTTATAGCTCTTGACTAGCTCTATTATTGGTGCTAAGGTGGATTTTGCGGATTGGTTAATTTTTCAGATAATTTAAAAAAACCAAGGCATTCGCACGCGACATATACAGAAGTCGCTTTCTCGGCGAACAGTTCAAACACTGATTTTAGCGAAACCTGAAGTAATGTTTATAATGTTTTTTATTTGATTTAAAAATATTTAGTAGTTTATTTATTATTTAGTTTTAATCACTGTCGCACGCGACATTTTGTTTCATCATACTTTTTATATTTTTTTTTTACTTTATATGCAATTAGGCATATGTATGTACATAAGATGATTATAAATGATTTTAAATATATGCTATCGCAACAAAACGAATGAAACTGGGATAAACCTGAAATGCATTTTTTTTATTTGCCACACATTTCTATTATTGAGGGCTCAACTCCCTTTACGCGAGAACTAGTAAAAATTATATACATCAAATTTCTTTAATAATGTCAGTAAAAAAAATATATTTTCGAAATTGTCGCACGCGACATTGAAATATACTTTAAAGCAAAGACAAAATTTTACCTTTTACTTTACCTTTACTTTTACATTTTTCTTATATTGCTTAAATATAAACTTATATTTAAAGGATAAATATCAATGAATTATGTCTCTCATTAAGAACAGTAATTAAAACAAAACGTGAAACAGAATTTTTGCAGTTGTTCGACTTTGCATTTGAATTTTTCGAAATGTGTTATGAATAAATGTAAAATTTGATTAAATTAGTTAAATTTGATAGATTCTCTATACAAATACATATGTTAAAACGTCATACTTTTAGACTTTGAATTTTTTGGCTGCGGTTGACTTTTTTGTGGAAATGCCCATATGTACTTTGTGGAGTTTGTCGCGCCTCCTTGTTGGAATTAATTGCAGGAGTAAACGAACTTTATTCTTTTAATCTAAAATAGACTTTTTAGAGCAGCAATCTTTGTTTGGCCGCTTCATCTCATCAAGGGGCTTTTTATCAACATAGGTAAATTTACTCTTTATAACCTTACATACACGCTCACATAGATATATAGTACAAAGTGTGTGGGTGCTGTGTTTTATTTTTGGCACAGCGGGTAACTAAAATGATTTAAAATAAAATACAACAAATCGAAGAAGCCAGCTGTATATATAATAACTTATACACGTATATATAGTATACCTATGAGTTGCTTTGTATATAGGAGAATTAGGTGGCAGGAAAATGTTGGAAAAGAAGAAAGCCTTTCTTTCATAACTCTGCAAATCCGGGATGGAATTGTTAGTTTTGTTTAATCCGATCAGAATAACAGTAGCATCGTTACTGCTATGAAAATCTATATTTTTACTTCTTTGTGCTCATGAGCTTAAAAACAAAAGAAAACAAGTATATACACCTATTGTGTAAGTAAATGCCAAAATATAATTAAGTGTATTTGAATTAAGTCATTCAAAGAAAACAAGATAGAACGCTACAGTCGAGCAAGCCCGACAGTAAAATAGCCTGTACTCTCCACAAAAAAGAAAAATTAAAAAAAAAATTAAAATTAAAAAAAAAATGAATGAAGTAATTAATTAAATTAGAATACATGTTTATGTTCAGTTTTAACAGCATACATTTACGTCACGTACCTATGCGTGTTTATATGCGTGTATTTATGCAGCACAAAGTTGAACCAAAGCAGCAACAACAACAACAGCTGCGGGCAGCGCTGCAGGCAGTGCATGAGCAGCGATTATACTTATGGCTATAACTTTCTTCAAAATTGACCTATCATAATGAAATTTGGCATACGGACACATTAGTACTAACTGGATGTATTGGATGATTTCAAAATTCCGAGAATTACGGAAGTTATAAAAACACGAATTGTGGGAGAGTGGCGGGGTGCATCGAAAAAAAACTCAAACAAGGACAAGGCTATATCGACTCGGCTTCTCATCCTGATCAAGAATATATATACTTTGTGGGGTCTGCCACGCCTCCTTCTGTGTGTTACATACATGTGCACAAAACTAGTATAGCCTTTCACCCTTTGGGTACAGGCTATAACAAGAATGGAAAGCTACAGTCGAGCGACCCCAACTCTTAAATACGCTGTACCCACTCAAAACAATAGAGAACGCTACAGTCGAGCACGCCCGACATTGATATACCCTGACCCCAGACAAGGTTCCGGCACTGAATTATATGCGCCAATAACAGAAGAAGAAGAGCGAACTTGCTACTGCAGTTCGTGGGCGCAGCCGTGGAGTGAAATTGTTTCCCTAATAATTTTTCTTGGTCGATTTGGATGAAATTTAAAACAAATTGAAAAAAATGTATATAGATTACATGTGCAAAGGTGGGTTTATGTTGCTTTCGAAATGTGGACAGTATTTACGTAATACTGTAGCGAAAGGGCGAAGGAAATTAAAAAAAAAAAAAAAGTCCTTTCTCGGATCTCGGAGAATTTGGATACCAACTTTGGTTATTCTAGTTTTTATAGTTTTTGAGATCCTTGCGTTCATTCATACGAACGGACGGACATGATTAGATCGATTTCTCTCGCCATGCTGATTTAGACTATATTTACTTTATGCGGTCGAGGATGCTTTCTTCTGCCTGTTACATATTTTGCACAAACCTAATATACCCTTTTTACTCTACGGGTATAATAATATTTAACACATAGGTAGGGGCTTATTTTTATGTACAGCATCACATCGGGTTGTGTATATGCGCGTGTGTTTGTGTATGTGAGCAATGCGCTATATCGACTCCCCTTGTTATACTGATGAAATATATAGTATACAGTCTGCTACGCCTCCTCCTAGCTGTTACAATTTTCACTTTGCATCTAATGTACTCTTATACCATTTAGGTGGAGAGTATAATGATAAATTAATAAAATTGAATTGATAAAATACCGAATGTATAAAACGTATAAATATGTCTGTACGGTTTCAATATTATACATTAAGTATATGTCCACGCGTGTATGTGTGCGGTACAGAGTTGAGGCAAAGCAGCAACAACAGCAGCTACGAGCAGAGCTTGGGTAAGGTTACATTTATAACTTCCTTTAGACTTAACCTATCGCATAAAGACCTATAAGTTCTAACTAAATGTTAATTCAAATGAAAGTAAAACATTTCAGTAAATATAATAATTGGGAGTGCGGGGTGTGCCAAAAAAGCACATACTTGTCCTTTCTTGAATTTAGGCGAATTTTGGGTACCAAGTTTCGGATTTCTAGGTTTTCTTCTTAAGGTTCTTCTTATTCTTTCTTTCTTTCTTCTTAGGTTTTCTTCTTATTCTTGCGATCATACAGATAGCTTTTGTCAATGGCAAAAAACAGACAATCGACTTGTGTTGTCATACTGATCAAGAATACATATAAGTACTTTTGTAGGTCTGTCTGTGCATTCACAAAAAAAAATTGAAAATAAAATAATCAAGTTACCCTAATTTTAGTTAGTTTAGTTGACACTTGAAACTCTCTTTTGTGTTTCCGTTGTAAAGCAGATCCCTTTGAGTCTGCTGTTTTTGCGCTTTGCCTTTCGTACGACAAAAACAACAAAATTGTAATTCATAACGTGTCTGTGCAAACGGTACTATATAACCCTACTAGTTTTAACTTCTTCGCTATATATTTTACTGTGTCTTTAAACCAATGTTCTCACTAACCATGCGACTTATGTTCTGTTTCATTTTCAGTCGCATAGCAACAATTAGGAATTTTTTAAAATCCAAGTCAAGAAACTTCACACAAACAACAACATGGTAGACTATTACAAGGTTTTGGACGTTCCACGCACAGCCACTGATAGTGAAGTGAAAAAAGCGTAAGTGTCACTGCAAAACGAGGATAGTGCAATTTTGCTACTTAAATCATTGTCAATTCGAGTACATCTGTATCCATCAATATCTCAAAACTTTTCTTCCCTTCTTTAGATATCGAAAATTGGCCCTAAAATGGCATCCAGACAAAAATCCAGACAACTTGGATGAAGCTAACAAACGGTTCCGCGAACTTTCCGAGGCATATGAAGTGCTATCAGATGGTAAGTTACCAGACAGGCGGGAAGCGTCAGTTCAATGAACACTTTACATATACTATTTAAGAATATAAGTACATACAAAAATAAAATTGCTACTGTATTTAAATTGCACACTTTGTCTAGCACGTAAGCGTAAGGTCTACGACGCTCACGCCACACTCCGCAAATCCTCAGCGAGCAGCAACAGCAGCTCCAACGGGTATTACTCTCGTTATCGCAGCAACGCTGCTTCATCGGGCCGTGACTATGACTACTCTTCCTATTATCCCAGCTGTGGGAGCACCAAGCGCGGTAATCGCTATTACACGTTCACCTTTCGAAATTCTTTCGAGGGCACACCATTTCAGAAGTTCTTTGGTAAAACAAACTTTAGCTCAGTCTGCTGTTGTTGTTGTTGTTAATATATTTTAATATTGATTGACTGCGCACGAGTTTTTGCCTACTAAATCTGCAGGACCAATTATAAAATAATCACGCTAAGACTTTGCTACTAATCCATGCTAAGAAATGTCTACAAACTTTTACTCATCTCACCTCTACTGTCTTCATTCAGAAAAAAAACGTCGCATATACGATGAGTACGGCAAAGACGGCCTCGGCGACCGCAGTCAAAACCGCTCACACACGCGTCATCATTACAACACACAAGAATTTGATGATTTCGACATTATGGGTGGCTTTCCGTTTGTATTTCGTCCACCTGAGGAGGTGTTCCGTGAGTTCTTTGGGGTGAACTCGCCGTTCGCCGACTTCTTCAGAGGTGAGTTATAATGGCAATGCAAACGCAGCAGCCACTAAGTTGCACAAAATCTCTACAAATTTGTTTCACCTTTGGCTTTTAGATGCCAACGGTTACCCACAGTCAAATGGCAGCAGCAGTGGTGGCAGCAGTAGACGTCATGGCGGTGGAAGTGCGCGCCATCATCACCATCATCAACAGAAGCTGTCCTCCCCGTTTGGAGCCCCTATGCTAAACTATTCAATGATGGATTTTTTTATGCCCACCAATGGTTTTACGTCGTTTTCGTCCATGACAAATGGCAGTGGCACAACACACACGAGCGCCAGCAGTAGTATTGGTGCACACAACGGAGCTGTTAAGCGCACATCGACGTCTACAGTTTTTGTCAATGGCAAAAAATTAATGACGAAGCGGTAAGTATTGTAAAGTAATATTAACGTCTTAATCAGCGCTTACTGATGATTAGAAAATGCAATATTGTACATATGTACATATACAATACTCTCAAAATTGTGGGGTCTGCCACGCCTCCTGCCTGGGACATTTTCACCTCTCACAAACCTAATACTCTTGTACAGTTTAAGTAGAATAAATAGTACAAATTAATCATAAAGGATTGAGCAATGCATAATAGTAATAGTAATCCAGTACTATGCATAATTTACCAGTAAAGTAAATTCCAGCAGATTAGTAGTTGCTGGCAGGTATATGAAGAATACATGCTGAGTAGAAGACCTACAAAGATTGTGAAAAATATAAGTAATTTTATTTCGAATAATTTTAGATGGCAAATAATTTTGCATCTCTGTCTTTGACATTTCTGTCTTTCATGCTTTTTGGGTAGCGGAATAGTAAAGAAATTTTTCCAAATAATTGGAAAAACTACACTATCAACCAAGAATGTTTAAGTGAGAAAGGTGATACAACGAAAAGGGAGAAATTGGTCTCATAGAAATAAATAGACGCAATTTCAATGCCAACCGAATTTTACAGAATTGACCAATCAGTTTCAGTGAATATTTGGCATATTGAAAGCACTAACCAGAATAAGTGCGTCATTATCCCGGAAATGAGATACAATTCATATGGGACGTATAAAATTGCAAATCAACCGAAGGTGGAATATATGAACATGTGATAAATACAGCGTGTGAAGGTAGAGGTACTTTAACAGCAACAAATTCTACTTCACCAGTCATATTTACATATACTAATTCTGATCGAAGGTGGATTTGACTGCGATCAGTACAGTACCCCCACGACGAATTGATGACGCCTGTAAATAGTGAAGATAATTGACAGAATTAAACGCTCCCAGTCCCTAGGCAACAAGAGTTTATTTTATTTTTATACCTTACACCCAAAAGGTAAAAGGGTATACTAGTTCTATACCAATGTATGTAACACACAGAATGAGGCGTGGTATACCCCACAAAGTATATACATATATTCTTGAACTTGATCATACCTAATACATTCTTCAAAGTTAAGTTATCATGATGACTTGACATGTGGACATATAAACAATAACCGGATGTGGAAAGTCACTAATGGCGGGTGCATCGATAAATAATGAGAACGCTAATGTCGCGCAAGGCCTGTTTATGTTGCTTTTGAAATATGGCCAGTATTGACGAATTTCTGTAGCGTGGAGAGGATAAGGAAAATCAAAAAAATAAAATAAACTCGTAGCTTAGGAACTAGGAGCGTCTATATACAAAGTTTGGTAAATGTGCACTGAACCGTTTCCGAAATCGAGGCAGACGGAAGGACATATCTAGGTCGATTTCTTCCGTCATGCTAATAAAGAATATAAATACTTTCTGGGGTCGGAGATGATTTCTTCTGCCTGTTACATGCTTTAAACAAACCTAATATACCCTTTTTAACCTAGGGGGTATAAAAACAAATATACAAATTTGTCCTTTTTCGAATTTAGGAGAATCTGGATACAAAGTTTTTTTATTATATTATTGTCATCGTGATCAAGAATATATTTACTTTTGGGGGGTCTGCCACGCGTCCTCTGGGCGTTATATATATGTACATTCGCAAAAAACTAATGTGTGTACCCTTTGGCTAGAAAAAGCTAAAGTTACGAAAATTAATAGTAGATTTGGCTCTTATTCGTAGAGCGTCGCTCTGTCTGTCCGTCCGTATGAACACCTCTATCTCAGAGACTATAAGAGATAGAGACACCAAATTTTGCCCAAAGATGCCTTATGTAAGTACGCTATACGAGTTTGTTATATTTTTTTTACACCCTTTACGTGAGTTCGAAAACCGAGAGAGGTAAAAAAGATCAAATTTTTTTTTTAATTTTCTTAATTTTTTTATTTTCTATAATTATTGTAAACATATGTACAGAGTATTCAAAGTCGGGACACCCGACTTTAGCTTTTTTACTTGTTTTATGATTTCTTCTGCTATATGCACATATTTGTAATATTTGCAATTTAACAATAAACATCAACAAATGCAAGGAGTAACAGTAAATATTAATACTGTGTGCAAATATTAAAGACTATACCAACCATCAATAAGACCTCAAAATTTACATCCTGTTTTGATCGGTACTTACATATGTTCGCTCATTTATTTATTATAATTCTTCCTCCTTTCAGAGTCTTCGAAAATGGAAAGGAGACTGTCTTCTCATATGAAAACGATGTCCTTAAATCAAAGACTGTGAATGGAGTATCCCAGAAGCTCTCTTCAATAACGAATTAAAAAAAAACTACATTCAAACATCATCAGCAACATAAACTACCATCCACCAACACGAGCAGCCACAAAATACCAGCGACAACAAATACCAAGAAAAAGTCATAAGCTTAATCAACTATATGCTTTCATAATGCTTATATATGTTACAAGATTATGTTCTACATTAGAATTTAGTTATTTTCCATTAATTATTGAAGAAAGTAGCAGAAACAACGCAGCGCCGCAGCAGCAAAGGACCAAACAACACCATCAGCAGTATAAACGACACAGCCGAAATTTTTTGTTAATAGTAATTATTTTTGTGCAATTTTTCGAATCTCCATAATGCAGCTAAACAGAAAAATTTGTGGTGTGCGGTTTCGAAAAAGGCGAAAAGTAATAAAACACAATTCACAATAGCAAAAAAAAAAACCTAGCGCATAAGCGATGTTTATATGAATGTAGCTTTGTTTGTCCACAGAGTTGGAGGGAAGAGATGTCTGTATGATTGTGTATACTATATGTATGGGGGTATAGAAATGGGTACATATGTAGCTTACTACAAAAAAGTAACTTAAGTTGCCGCAATACTTAATAATCCAACAACAATGAAAAAGAAACAAGTAACATGCAGCAAATAAATATGCTGCACCGAAACAAACGTGTTGTTATTGACATGCTAATATTTTACGTTGCCTTTATTTGTATATTGTAAAGACGAAATGGCATAAACATATGAAACATCAACATTTCTGACATTAAATGTGAGTATATCTGATATGTTATTTAAATATTTTTTAATTGTTATTCCTAAGTTTGTTCTCGCCTAATAGAAAAAGTGTTAAAAAAAGTCACCAATATTAGTATAACTACACATTTGTATTTAAAGCAGGCTCTTGTAACAGCAAAATACAATGAAAAAGAAATGGAATTGTGGGCGCCCAACTCTTAAAGTTTTTAAGTTTAAGATAATTACAAATAATAAAACAAATAATATATAAATCCTACGTTATAACATGTATTTATACTTCATTACAGCTATTTTTTACCAGTTTGTTTATGCTACAGAGTTAAACCAATGATGTAACAACACAGATTGGGCACAGTTTACAATTATGGCTATAATTTCGTTTGGAACTGAATTGTCACGGTGACAGACGATACATATGTATGCCCTCGCCGGATGTGATTGTCAGATACTAATTATTACGGCAATTATATGTATACCCTTTCATTAATTAAATATAAAACAAGAGAGAACGCTACAGTCGAGCACAAAAAAGGAAAAAAAAAAATTTTAAATTAAATTATTAAAAAAAAATGGAATTAATTATTTAAATTAATAAAGAAAATTTATTTAATACATACATAGAAGACATGTTTATGTACAGTTTTAACACCATACATTTACATCATCGTGTCTATGCGTGTATGTATGCAGCACAAAAATGAACCAAAGCAGCAACAACAACAACAGCTGCGGGCAGAGCTCCAGGCAGCGCATGGGCAGCGATTTTATTTATGACTATAACTTTATAAGAGCTAGAATAACCAACCTTGCTAACCAGATTCTCTTAAGCCCGAGAAAGGACGAGTATGTAATTCTTGGAATTTTGAACTTAAATTTGGTAGTAACTTCCAGTTAGTTATTATACATCTGTACACCAAGTTTTATCATGATAGGTCAATTCTGAAGAAAGTTATAGCCACAAATAAAATCGCTGCCTGTGCTCTGCCCGCAGCTGTTGTTGTTGTTGCTGCTTTGGTTCAACTTTGTGCTGCATACATACACGCAGAGACACGATACTGATGTAAATTTATTATACTTGTATGCATGTGTTGAATATTTTATATTTAATTTATTTAATTAATTAACTCATTCAAATAATTTTTTTTTAATTTTCTTTTTTTTTTGTACAGAGTACAGGGTATTTTACTGTCGGGCTTGCTCAACTGTACATGAAATGAACAAGAGTATTTTAGGTTTGCGGGAGCTGAAAAATGTAACAGGCAGAAGGAGGCGTGGCAGACCCCACAAAGTATATATATTCTTGATCAGCATGACAAGACGAGTCGATCTAGCCCTGGATCTCAGATACTATAAAAGCTAGAGACACCAAATTTTGCACAAAGATGCCTTATGTGTGTATTCTATACGAGTTTGTTTTATTTTTTTGATTTTTCCCCCCACTTCCCCCCTATGGGGGTTTTCCCGATTTTCCATTCGAATAATCGCATATATCTCGGAGACTATAAGACCTAGGGATAACCAAATTTTAGTCCTTATGCCTTATGTGAATACGCAGACAATGTGTATTTTGGAATTTCCCTCCCTCCCCCAAATCGTAACTCCCGTAATTCTTGGGATTTCGAACTCAAATTTGGGAAATACCCCCATTATGTGTCCGTATGCCAAGTTTCACTATGATAGACCGATTTAACAAGAAGTTATAGCCATAAATATATTTGCTGCTCAAGCGCTGCCCAACCGCTGCCCGCAGCTGTTGATGCTGATGCTTTGGTTGACTGCAAACATGCTTACACAGACACGAATAGAGACGAATATTTCGAAGTCGTTACACCCGACTTACTTGTTTTTAAAGTAACACTGAAAAATAATTATTACATTTTTAGTGAATGAGTAAAAATTATGAAATATAAATCATGTTGAAAATGGATAGATAGTCCTTAAAAAATGATATCTGTACAGACCCCGCTTTTTCAAAGTTACTATAAGTGAATGATTGTTTCGTTTAAAAATAACAAAATAATCACTATTTGCAGTCCCTGGTAAATAATAATAGTATGTGTTTCTGTGTCTCCTCATGTATGCAGAGCAAAGCAGAAGTGCAGTGCCAAGCAGAAGTGCAGTGCACAGCAGCAACAACAACTGCTACAAGCACTGCTTGGCCTGAGATTACATACATATATGGCTATAACTTCCTGTTAAATCGGCACGGACTCAATCACTAACTGGAGGTATTTGCCAAATTTGAGTTAAAAATTACAAGAGTTACGGGAGTTACATATATAGGTGATTATACGAACGGAAAATCGGAAAATCGTCCATAGGTTGATTGGTGTCTCTAGCTCTTATAGTCTCTGAGATCCAGGTGTGCTGATCAAGAATATGTGTATATACTTTGTGGGGTCTGCCACGCCTCCTTCTGCCTGTTACATTTTTCAGCTCCCGCAAACCTAATATACTCTTGTACATTTCATGTGCAGAGTATAACACAAGATAGAACGCTACAGTCGAGCAAGCCCGACAGTAAAATAGCCTATACTCCCCACAAAAAAAGAAAAATAAAATAAAAATTATTTAAAATAAAAATTATTTAAAAAAAAAATTCTTTAAAAAAAATGGAATTAATTAACTAAATTAAATAAAAATTTTTAATATATACATAGAAGACATGCTTATGTACAGTTTCAACAGCATACATCATCGGGTCTATGCATGTATGTATGCAGCAAAAAGTTGAACCAAAGTAGCAACAACAACAACAGCTCCGAGCAGAGCTGCAAGCAGCGCATGGGCAGCGATTTTATTTATGGCTATAACTTTCTTCAGAATTGACCTATCATGATGAAACTTGGCATACGGACACATAATCACTAACTGGATGTGACTACCAAATTTGAGATTTTGAAATTCCAATAATTACGGGAGTTATGGAAAAAAACACGAATTGCGGGGGAGTGGGGGGTGTATCAGAAAAAAAAAACACAAACTCGATCTGCCTAGGGCTTAGGGGAACCTGAATGTCAAGTTTGGTAATCCTAGCTATTGTAGTTGCTGAGATCGTTGCGTTCATACAGACGGACGGAAGGACGGACAGACGGACATGGCTATATCGACTAGTCTTGTCATCCTGATCAAGAATATATATACTTTATGAGGTCTGCCACGCCTCCTTCTGTGTGTTACATATATTCGCACAAAACTACTATAGCCTTTTACCCTTTGGGTACAGGCTATAAATATACTTATCCTTCAACGCAAATGATGTCAAATAAATGTTCAGCTGACACTACCCGCCCCATCACTCCACTCTGCACTCTGCTGCACACTTGGCTCAGGGAAAAATACATATGTATGTACAAGCCCAGTACTAAATAGCCGTATTTTGGAATGTAATAACTTGCTCCGTTACTCATGTACACATTTTATTTTAAATCACGATGGATGTTACAAATGGGTCGATAATTGTGAAGCCAATAAAAAATATATTTATTGTATCAATCGATTCCGCATTTTTTCTTTCCATTCACAATCAAGCTCAATATCCTCTTTCTTTATTTTATTTAGTACAACAATAGTTCTGTCGATTATAATAATTAAAATATATTTTAACATTTTATATATATTAAAATAAAAAATAAAATGATGGTATAACTTAATATAACAATTTAAACTAAACTTAAAAGATAAGAAAGCCTAACACAAAGCTGTACAATAACGTCTATGCTTCCGACACGTTTATTTGCCATTTGGCCAGCTATGCCCCGAATCACAGCCATATGTGGTCAGAGACATTATATATCTAACAGGCTAAAAAAATAGTAATTACAGAAAAAAAAGTAATTCTACTTAACGTCTAATTAACCATAAAGAGAAAGAGTAAAAGAGAAATATCCAACAATGCTAGAGATGTGAAGATTGAAGTTCAATTTGGAATCAAAAAGAACCTCAAGGTCTTCAACAGTCGATATACGCTGCAATGACACATTGTCAATCGTATATGTGACTAAAAGGGGCGAAGCTCGATAAAAGGTCATGAACTTGCATTTAGAACAATTGAGGTGCAAGTTTCACATCATCAGCATATATAAGTATATGAGAGTGTGACAAGGTAGAGGGGAGGTCATAAATAAATAAATTAACAAGAGAGAACGCTACAGTCGAGCAAGCCCGACAGTGTAATACCCTGTACCCAGGTAAACTTCCGTCACTGAGTTATATGCGCCCAAAGCAGCAGCAAAAAGAGGAAGAAGAAGAGCGTCTCCGACCCCATAAAGTATATACATATATTCTGAATCAGCATGACGAGAGAAATCGATCTAGACATGTCCGTCTGTCCGTCTGGATGAACGCAAGGATCTCAGAAACTATAAAAGCTAGAATAACCAAAGTTGGTATCCAGATTCTCCTAGGTCCGAGAAAGGACGAGTTTATTTTTTTTTTGGAATTTTCCCCCGCTACAGAATTTCGCCAATAGCGTCCACATTTCAAAAGCTACCCTAACCAATCTTTGTACACATCATTTCTATATAATTATCTACTTTTGCTTAAAATTTCATCTAAATCGGTTGGTTCTAAAAAAAAGTTATTAGCGAAACAATTTCACTTCGATACTACGCCAACAAACTGCAGCAATAAGGGTAAGGCATAAAGTCCAAAAAAGAAGGTATCGTCTTCAAAAATGGCACATATAGAATTTATGTTATTAGAAATTAATGGAAAAAATGTGGGTGGATTGGACCACGCCCACTCCTACCTCCCATACGACTATGAGCCTGTGAGCATTTTCAGTGTTTTAAACTATGTATTTGTTTCATTTTTAATTATAATAGTAATACTAATATAATTTTATAAACATGTACATATTCAAGTCCTCCCCCCCTCCCCTCTCTCCCAACGCTATAGAATTTAGTCAATACTGTCCACATTTTAAAAGCAATATAAACAAAACTTGGCACGTAATCAATATACAATTATTTACTTTACTTTATCCAAATCGGTTAATTCTAAGAAGAGTTATTAGCGAAACAATTTCAATCCAGTACTACGCCCACAAGCTGCAGCATCAACTACGCTCGCCTTTTTTTTTGCTTCTGCTTTGGGCGCAACTCAATGCCAGGAGTTTGTCTGGGTATAGGGTATTTCACTGTCGGGCTTGCTCGACAGCACCGTTTTCAATCAAGACTCAAAATTACCATCAATTTCAACAGCCATGTTAGAAGCATGCCAATTCGAGTGTTTTTATAAAATTTCTCTAGAGTTCGATTACAACTTGGCATGTGCTTTTTAATATCAACTTAATATTATATTCATTTACGATTTTAGCTTAAATTTTCTGCAATATATACTGCTCAAATGCGTCTTCTGAGGATCTGTTACTGCCCCGAATGCCAACAATTTCTGCGTGCCAAAACACGAGTTTTGCGGCAATAAATACAATTTTTCCGAAAAAGGGCCAAAAACGAGCAAAAGGTGTTATTTTGAGATGAAAAACAAGAAAGGAATGCTAAAGTGGAGCAGGCTCAACTCTTAAATACCTTGTACCACCCCACAAAAAAGTAATTAAATTAATTAATAATTCTTTTTCATAAGTAGCTGATCGATTGTTAACTTTAAAAGCTCACAAAAAGCTTCAGTGAAGCTTTTAATTTTTTTTTTTAATTTTGTATGTGTCTGAGATATTTTGTTAAATAATTTGAAATCAAAAATATGATATGTTCACATCGAAATTTCGACTCTATGCCAGAAAAAACGACTTCTGGACCATAGTGCTCTGTGCAGGAAATGTACAGGAGTATATTAGGTTTGCGCGATCTGAAAAATGTAACAGGCAGAAGGAGGCGTGGCAGACCCCACATAGTATATACATTCTTGATCAGCATGACAAGACGAGACGATCTAGCCCTGTCTGTCTGTCTGTCCGTCCGTATGAACACCTGGATCTCAGAGATAGAGACACCAAATTTTGCACAAAGATGCCTTATGTGTGTACGCTACACGAGTTTGTTTTATTTTTTGGATATCCCCCCACCCCCCACTTCCTCCCTATGGGGGTTTCCCCGATTTTCAATTCATATAATCGCCTATATCGCGGAGACTATAAGACCTAGGGACACCAAATTTTAGTCCAAGATGCCTTATGTGAATACGCAGAAAATGTGTATTTTGGAATTTCCCTCCTTCTCCCCCTAAAATCGTAACTCCCGAATGAACTAAAATTTGGGAAATACCCCCAGTTATTCATTATGTGTCCGTATGCCAAGTTTCACTATGATAGACCGATTTACAAGAAGTTATAGCCATAAATATATTTGCTGCTCCATCGCTGCCCGCTGCTGTTGTTGATGCTGATGCTTTGGTTGACAGCAAACATGTTTACACAGACACGAATAGATGCTCATAGGCATTCATACACTCACACAGACGCAATTGCTTTGTATATGTGCAATTATACACTCTTTACGTGGGTTCAAATACCGAGAGAGGCAAAATCGATCCAATTTTTTTTTTAATTTTCTTATTTTTATTTTCGATAATTATTGTAAACATATGTACAGAGTATTTCAATGTCGGGACACCCGACTTTAGCTTTTTACTTGTTCGTTTTGAGTTAACGAAACTATAGAACTGTTTAGGGTCCTTAGCGAATTGTAACTTGCATCGGGCAAGGTAATTTTTATAACATTGAAATTAAGAATAAGAAAATTTGATTTGGCTATGGACTATTTAGAAAAATGAAAAGTTGAACCCGACTGCTTATACTTTCTGAAGCATCTCGATTTAATATTTTTATACCCTGTACCCGTAGGGTAAAATGGGTATATTAGGTTTGTGCAAAGTATGTAACATGCAAAAGGAAGCATCTCCGACCCCATAAAGTATATATATTCTGAATCAGCATGACTTTGCACAAACCTAATATACCCTTTTTACCCTACGGGTACGGGGTATAAGAACACGAATTGCTGGGGAGGGGGTTGTATTAGAATAAAAAAACAAACTCGACCTGCCTAGGGCTCTTGTACTTTCTGAGATCCTTGCGCTCATACAGGCGGACATGGCTATATCCACTCGGCTTGTCACCCTGATCAAGAATATATATTCTTTGTGGGGTCTGCCACGCCTCCTTTTGCCTGTTACATACATCCGCACAAAACTAGTATAGCCTTTCACCCTTTGGATACAGGATATAATAAACTTTCTTGTAAAATCATTTCTATAGCAGCTATATAATAATATAGTTAATTCATTTTGATTCATCTTCCAATTAAAAACAATGTTTTTGGTACCAAGCTTGGTTACTGCGCCGATCATCCTATGTCTACTATACGAGGCACTGTAGAAACCCCATAAGAACCAATTTTAGTTACGATATCGTAAACAACCAAAATATTTTTGGTCCTACCATTGATTGTTGCACTGATCCTTCGTATGGCGGCTACATCATATAGTGAGGCTATAAATAGTTTTTAATAAGCTTGCATATAAATTAGTTTACATACCAGGTTGATATCCAATTTTTTGTTTTTTTTGTTTTTAAGTTTCAATGTTTATACGGACGGACAAACTGACCTATCTATGTATATCGATTCATCTCGCCATGCTCATCATACATATAACGCGTTTGGCGTTTAAACTTTCTAATACACCCATTCACCCTTGGGGTGCATGGTTTAAATACCTTTTGAAAATATCTATTCTATTTTTAACAAACAAAAACTTAGACATTTACGAAAACAAGATAAATAGATAAGCGATATTCGTTCGTAGGTTTGACAGTTCAGTTCTAATGATGTATCAAATTCTCCACGTTAAAAAATAGTTTCGGTACTTTGTTGAAGGGTATTTTAACATAAAAATGGCGACCGAAAGTCTTTTTAAATGCGCACAGTTTCAGCCATCTCTAGCAAATTTTGATAGTCCAAAGTGCGCGCAAAGAACTCTTTGAGATAAGCAAATGTGGGTCGGTTTTTCGGACTATAGTTCCAACAGCTGTTCATGATTGCGTAGATGTTAACTGGACATAAATCTGGTTTCGGTAAACGCTGTCCACTATCCACAAGCTTTATTACATCCACGTTGCTGATTTCGCCATATGGCGGCTTTCCTAAGGCCCACATTTCCCAAAGTGTAATGCCAAAAGACCAAACGTCGCTGGCATGAGAGAAGATGCCATTATTAAAACTCTCGGGTGCGTACCACCGAAGGGGCCATTTGCCGCCCTGAGTGAAGGTATACTGATCGCTACCCGTGCTCAGGGAGCGCGACATGCCGAAGTCACTTATTTTGGCTTGGCGCCGTGAAGCGAGCAAAATGTTGCGAGCGGCCAGATCTCGATGTACGAAGTGCTGAGATACCAGATAGTTCATTCCTGCAACAAACAGTTTGACTTTATAATTTTCAGAATAACAACTATGTTTGGTAATGCTTACCCTCCGCAATTTGAGATGCCCACAGCTTGAATTCGGAGCAGTCTCGGATCTGCTCACTGTTGTTTATAATGAAATGCAGCATAGAACCCAACGAAGCAAGTTCCTGTACCATCATAAGATTTTCGGGGTCCTTGGCAATTCCAATCAGCTGTACAATGCACTGGTGCTGCAGGCGAATCATGGCCGACGCTTCACGCAGAAACTCCTTTTTGTTGCTATGCTCGTCACGTAGCGTCTTAATGGCTACTTCTACACGCACATCAACACCTGTAGTGCTGTTCCGTGTCAACAGCCACCCTTTGTACACAGAGCCGAATTCACCTTCGCCAATAACACCTTCTCGCTCGATATTCTCTGCTTGTATAAAGAATCTTTCTTTGTTCGTATCAGTTGAAGAGTTTTCCGAAGTAAAGGATCCATTACACTGCCTATGCAAATAGCTGGCCATTTCGCTCTCCGTCGAACAGGATGAAATGAACGAATCTAAACGTGCTGTCTGTTTTCTGTCATAGCCAATTTCTTTAATAATTTGACTGCCCTCCCCAGAATCCACAACAAAGCGCACGTCAGTGGTGGGCAAGTAGCCATTGCTATTAAGATCACGGTCTCGTGTAATAAGCAAATCGCTCTTGGTGAAATACTCATTTTCGGCTTCAGTCTTGGTTGATATGTTCAGTGTGCTTGGCAATGGTGGCTCGACGGCCGAATTATTTTTTGGCACATTGTAGAATTCGATAGCCGCAGCACCAAGTGGCGGATTCGCATTCCCACCAGAATCAGTTTGAACGCTGCTAAACTCGGTGAAGAAACGTAAATTCTGTAGCATTGGCGCAGTAGCATGAAACTCCTCAGTATTGTGATGCGCCTTCCCGACTGAAACCTCTGACTCCGATTTGTTACGCTTAGGCTTTGTCTTACATTTGCGCAGACTGTTCATGTCGAAAAGGGCTTTTTTAGGGCTAGTTAATCGGAGTGTGTTGAACATGGAGCTGCTCTCCTTTTTCTTGGTTATGCCTATGGTGGACACGTGGCAATCTATTGCTGCAGGTAAAGTACGCTTCGGAATGCTACGTGGTATCGTCGCAAAGGACGGTAACTCTGGCTTGGGTTGTGGTGGCACCGGATACCTGAGACGGACCGGTAGACCATATGAGAAGCGCATGAAGTGCTCCACCAAATGCTCCAGACTTGGCCAATATGGTCCATCGTCAATGTAGAGAAACTTTGACTGTAAGCTGCTGCGGCCCAAGTCTGGCCGGGCTTTAATATATTGAAAAAGTTCAGCCTGCGAGATGCGAAAGTTTTTCGTCATCCCTTCGCACAGCAATGTCAGTACATACCCAGCTCCAGCGGGAGACTCCGAGTATCGCACTAGAAAGCATCCCGAAGTATCTGAAGTATGTGATGCCGCCAGCTGTGAAGCCTGTTGATCGCTGGCGTGTTTCTTGAGAATAGATGTAGCCTCATCGCGCGTTAATGTGCCGTGATACCATTGTTCCTTATTTGTATTTGCCAGTGGCAGCTTGTAGTTTAGCAGGAACCCCTCTACTTGCGTCTGACCAGACTCCTTGGCAAGATCAAAAGGGAATTCTCCAGAATTGGTGCGTGGCAAAAGTGGGGCGTGTGCCTCTAGTAGTTCCTGTACCGCCTCCAGATTACCATACTTGGCAGCCTCGTGTAACGGGACATGTCCGTTTTCAATGTTCCGTCCCTGCACGTTGGCTTGAGCTGCTATGAGTGTTCGTATAAATGTGGCTGATTTATGACGACATGCATACTGGAGAAGAAAAATTGTAGTTAGCACATGAAAACAATCCTAGTGCCTTGTCACCTACATGTAGAGGTTGGTAGCCAAACGAGTCCATGCTGTTTACTTGAACGCGTGCGTCCAGCAAAAGCTTTAATATTTCCTCGTCACAATGCAGCGCCGCCAAATGTAGAGCCGTTTGACCATCTTGATTTTTAGCGTCAAAATTTCGATAGCCACATTTAAGGAGCTCGAAAACGACTTTAGAGTCGTTTTTACCTGTTGCGCGGTGCAATAGATTGGTGACGCCATGACTGCGTGTGTTATGTGGCGGTGCATCTCGGATCAGCGGAACCGTCAGATGAGTAACAAGTCCATTGGCTGCCTCTTGGTAGTACTCGACTAATGTGTCTAGGCCGTGCAGAATCTTGGTTTGCACTTTGTCGTCAATGGAAAAAAAGGCGTCCTCACCATGACGTCTTATTTGATAATGGCAAACCTCGCCCTAAAAAGTCAAAAACATGTACACACACATGTACATGCATATATGTACATATGTTTATATGTATATTTATATGCATACAAACAGATTTGTATATATGTATGTATGTATGTATGTAGAGTATGTATATGTATGAATATACATACATATGTATGTATGGTGTCAGAGTACAACACATGTACAAATTATCATCATATCCACTTGTATTTAATGTGGCTTAGCATCAAATTACCTGGTAAAGTAGACTCAGTACAAAGTCTCCAGCTGCTGTGCTACTTTCGCGCACCAGAAATGTTCCATCTTCATAACCTTTGTTCAAATAAAGTTGATTTACAGATATACATAGCTGTTTCTTGATTTGTGTGCTTACCTTGCTTTAACAGATCATCCGCGGCATCGCGTGTCAAACTGCCGTGAAACCAATTTAAGTGATCATCGCGACTCATGCTACCATTTAAAAATGTAATCAATATTTTTGAAACCCAAAATAAAAATTAGTAACTCCAGCCAGAGGTGATTGTATCGCGAAAACGACAATAAGAAAATGGATCATGCTGGAGAAAAATGCAGAATTTGTTATTAGTATTTTGCAGTGCTGCCAGACCTTTTGATATAAATGATCTTATTTATTATGAAAGCTAAACTATGTATTGTAGTTTTTATGCAAATTATTATATTTTGCTATATTCATCCCAGAAAACCAATAGTGCGAAAAAATATTTCGGTTATAAGTTTTCACAGTTAAATTGACAATAATCAAAACACGAAGCACATAAGATTTTTTTTGGTATTAATCGATGCTACCATATTGTCAATATGTAAATCACCTGTTTGTAACACCGCGGAATTATCAAAATAAGAAATACCCTGCATTCCAATTTGACCACCGTTCGGAGAACATCTACTCGAGTGCTTGAAGTACGGGTGAACTATTAGCAAAGGATTGCTAAAAGATGTTCTCCGAACGGTGTTCAAATTGCAACTCAACACATGACACATCACTAGCAAAATACAACAATGTGCACACTTTTTTCAAGCAAGCGGCCACAGCTGAGTACAATTCACTGGTCAACTTTATAAAAGAAATCAATGTTAAACTTTAAAGACAAGCAAACAATACGAAATAACCCGCGTGGCAATTTCCACTTTACCAATAAGTGGGCGGCCAAATAATTCCACAATACCCAAGGGTATCGTGGTAACTTAATACAAAACAAGTAAAAAAGCTAAAGTCGGGTGTCCCGACTTTGAAATACTCTGTACATATGTTTACAATAATTATAGAAAATAAAAAAAAAATAAATAAAAAAAATTGGATCGATTTTACCTCTCTCGGTATTCGAACTCACGTAAAGGGTGTATAATTGCACATTTACATAGCAATTGCGTCTGTGTGAGTGTATGTATGCCTATGCGCATCAATTCGTGTCTGTGTAAGCATTTTCGCAGTCAACCAAACAGCAACATCAACAGCCGCGGGCAGCGCTTGAGCAGCGCTGCAGCAGCAAATATATTTATGGCTATGACTTCTTGGTAAATCGGTCTATCATAGTGAAACTTGGCATACGGACACATATCAACCAACTGCGGGTATTTCCGAAATTTTAGTTCGAAATTCTAAGAATTACGGGAGTTACGATTTGCGTGGTAGAGGGGGGAGGGAGGGAAATTCCAAAATATACATTTTCTGCGTATTCACACAAGGCATCTTGGACTAAAATTTGGTGTGCCTAGGTCTTATAGTCTCCGAGATATAGGCGATTATACGAATGGAAAATCGGGAAAACCCCCATAGGGGGGAAGTGGGGGAAAAAATCAAAAAAATAAAACAAACTCGTATAGAATACACACATAACGCATCTTCGTGCAAAATTTGGTGTCTCTATCTCTTATAGTCTCTGAGATCCATGTGTTTATACGGACAGACAGGGCTAGATCGACTCGTCTTGTCACGCTGATCAATAATATATATACATACTTTGTGGGGTCTGCCACGCCTCCTTCTGCCTGTTACATTTTTCAGCTCCCGCAAACCTAATATACTCTTGTACATTTCATGTACAGAGTATAAAAATAAATACCCTGTTGCGTTTTTTTACTCTGTACATGAAATGTACAAGAGTGTATTAGGTTTGTGGAAGGGGGGAAATGTAACATGCAGAGGGAGGAGTGGCAGACCCCACAAAGTATATACATACATATGTACATATATTTTTGGTCAGCATGACAAGGCGAGTCGATCTAGCCCTGTCTCCACGACACCTGGATCTCAGAGACTATAAGAGATAGAGACACGAAATTTAGCACAAAGACGCCTTATGTGTGTACGCTATCGGAGCTTGTTTTATTTTCATTTACCGCACAACCCAATTATTCCAAGATGCCTTATATGATTACGCAGAAATTGTGTATTTTGGAATTTCCCTCCCTCCCCCTCGCGGTTGCAAATACTTCTTTTTCCGTAATTCTTGGAATTTTTAACTCAAATTTGGCAAATACCGCTATTTGCGAATACATCTGTATATAATTATAGCCTGTACCCAAAGGGTGAAAGGCTATACTAGTTTTGTGCGAATGTACATACATACATACATACATATGTACATATGTAACACACAGAAGGAGGCGTGGCACAAAGTATATACATATATTCTTGATCATGGTGACAAGCCGAGTCGATTTAGCCATGTCCGTCTGTCCGTTCGTCTGTTTGTATGAGCGCAACGATCTCAGTAAGTACAATAGCTAGCATAACCAAACTTGGCATTCAGGTGCCCCTAATCCCTAGGCAGATCGAGTTTGTGTTTTTTTTCTGATACACCCCAACTTCCGAACATCTTGTAATTTTGAAATCAGTTTTAGTAGTTACGTCCAGTTTGTGGTTATTTGTCCGTATGATAAGTGTCATCATGATAGGTCAATTATGAAGAAAGTTATAGCCACAAATAAAATCGCTGCCCTTGCTCTGCTTGTAGCGCTGCCCGCAGCTGTTGTTGTTGTTGCTGCTTTGGTTCAACTTTGTGCTGCTCTATGCTGTTGAAACTGTACATGAACATGTCTCCACTATCATATATAGGTATTGAAAAAATTGTATTTAATGAAATTAAATAATTTAATTACAGGGTATTTAAGAGTTGTGCTCGCTCGACTTTAGCATTGCTTTCTTGTTTTCTACTATAGATATGTACATATGTCAACGAAAAATATTTTGATTTGCAATGAGTGGAAGTTGCAAGGAGCAATGTGGAAAAGTGGGAAGCCAGATCTGACCCCGTGGCTTTAATAGCACATACATAATATTCTTCACACCACCGTTTAGCCTTTGACTAGAGTCCAACAAGAATTTATTGTCTTTTATGGTGTAATAATATTCACCACTCGGTTAGTATTACGTTTCTCTGTACTTGAAAAATGTAACAGGCAGAAGGAGGCATGGCAGACCCCACAAAGTATATATATATATCGAGTCGATCTAGCCCTGTGTGTCTGTCAGTCCGTATGAACACCTGGATCTCGGAGACTATAAGAGGTAGAGACACCAAACTTTGCACAAAGATGCGTTATGTGTGTACGCTGTGCAAGTTTGTTTTATTTTTTGATTGGCCCCCTACTTCCCCCCTATGGGAATTTTCACGATTTTCCATTCGTATATTCGCCTATATCTCAGAGACTATAAGACCTAAGGACACCAAATTAGCCCAAGATGCCTTATGTGAATACGCAGAAAATGTGTATTTTGGAATTTTCCTCCCGCCCCTCTCCCCCACAAATCGTAACTCCCGTAGTTCTTGGAATTTCGAACTCAAATTTTGCAAATACCCCCAGTTAGTGATTATGTGTCCGTATGCCAGTTTCACTATGATAGACCGACTTAAAAAGAAGTTATAGCCATAAATATATTTGCTGCTCAAGCGCTGCCAACAGATGTTGTTGATGCTTTGCTTGACTGCAAACATGCTTACACAGACACACATAAACATACATACACTCACATAGACGCAATTGCTATGTATGTAAATGTGCAATTATACACCCTTTACGTGAGTACGAATACCGAGAGAGGTAAAATAGAACCAAATTTTTTTTTTTAATTTTCTTATTTTTTTATTTTCTATAATTATTCTAAACATATGTACAGAGAATTTCAAAGTCGGGACACCCGATTTTAGCTTTTTTACTTGTTTTTCATTGCAGCACTGCATATTCTATGACCATGGTCACGGCTTGTTTTTCGCGGCTTTTGCACAGCCACTGCATCTTTAATTGCTTATGCTATGATATATTTACATATATAACTGGTTATTGGTAACTGGCTTATTCACACTTCTACATTTCTTTGTAGACATGACACGTATTTGGGCCTAAGTATTTCTATCCAGCAGAACTTCGGCAGCAAATGAATGGTTCGGCACACCGCTACTGAAATTGGCAGGTCATCAGAGAGTATAAGTACACATGTATGTACATATATCTCGGTATATTGCCATATCCGTTACAAGTCGGTGCCAAGCTCCGCCCATCATACAATAGTCAATATAATAATCAGATATTCCCTATCTCCTAATGTGAACTCTTCTTAAGGGTCACTTTCTGTCCTTCTATTTAAACCAAGTCTGTTTAAGCCGAATCACACATTTCCCACAATTTCTCACCTTTACTTTGAAGACTATAAGATTGGGTAAGAGGTACTTCTGATCCAGTAGTGTCAGCCAATCACACAGCTGTTTACAAAGCTTTCGTTTTTTTTAATTCTTTGGTTCATTTGTTTATAATTTTAAACATACGTTTTTAATTGATTATCTTAATTGAATCTGCCATTGACCGTCGTTTTTATACCCTGTACCCGTAGGGTAAAAAGGGTATATAAGGCTTATGCAAAGTATGTAACAGGCAGAAGGAAGCATCTCCGACCCCATAAAATATATGTATGTACATAGTATATTAGTATATATTCTGAATCAGCATGACGAGAAGTGGCTGAACCCACCAATCCTGGTATGCAGACGCTTCTAGTCCCTAGTCTATACAAGTTTATTTTATTTTATTGATTTTCCCTGATTTGATTTTCGCTAATACTATCTAAACCAAACTTTGCACACATAATTAATAGATAATTATCTATCTTTTTTGTTGTAATGTGCGAATTGTGCAAACTAGCTTAAAAATAAAACTCTGTGTTGAAATAAAACCATCTATCCATTAATTTGCACCTTTTCGTTGCGTACTTTGGTATACATGAAATCGTTTATTATGTAACATCAGAAGAGCACATTCTGAAATTGAAATTATCGCCCCTACCAGCTTTATTGTGTGAGTAACAATTCAGAAATATCTTAACTTGCACTTGACAGAAGGTGTACTTGCAAAGGAAAAAAATCCGATGTGCCTAAAATTTAGCGGGATATCTGTCGAGAGAATAGTTTTCCTATATAATATATGGATTCGGATCGTCGTACTGACCGATACAAAAAGAATACTAAATGCAATATATCCAATGAAAGAGTGTAGTTTGCACTGTAACTTAATTGACACATATGTATACCCATAAACATAAAACGCATTTTCACGGTTTTAGTCGCAATATGATAAGATGCTACGTATAGAATATTTTTAATAGAAACTTTGCACTTAAACGCAATGATTTTTAAACAGTTGAAGATATAAAGAATAGATAGAATTATTAAATCAAATATTTTAGTACATGCTTTCTTTTTGAGTGCTAGTATATATGCATGTAAAAAACAAAATAGTTAATAACTAAACATTTTTAACATTCCTTTGTAGCAAAGCAATACTCAAATAGAACCGTTCATAGCTTGTTGTACATTCGTTTTGGAAACCAACTGCAACGCACCAATGATGGCCCTCAGATTCTGCTCGGTATAAGGTTTGCCCAGCAATGGCGTCACAACAGGTATTCTCTGCTCGTTCTGCGGTAACTTAATAGCTATGTCGGTCATAAGGCCCTGTAATGTAATTGAATTGATGAAAAACAACTAACAACTGTATTTACAAATTTACGTTTTCTACATCGACGTTCAATTTGATTTTAATGCCGTGCTCGTCGCCCTTTAATTCAAGATCCTTCTCCACACTGAACTTGGGCGTCTTGCCGATGACCCACTCCCAACAGCTATAGCTAGCTCGAAGCTTCTCAATACCAGGGAACCATTTCTCCGTAGGATTGATCAGTTGAAAACCGCGCTGGTTCATCGTCTGCGCACTGCCACCATCCTCTAGAGAAGTGGCTGCTGTGCGCAAGTACTCGTATCCCACGGCTGAGAGAAGCTGCGATACGTTTACGTTACGATTGATGTCACACAAATTACGGATGGGTGAGCGGACAGAGGAAGTGGCGCGGCTAATGTAGTTGGCCTCCTCTTTGAGCAGAGACTCGCCTAGATGCAGCTTATTGGCACTGGCCAAGATAGTACAATGGTGATAAGAATTCGGGCGACCCAGTTTGGCAGCCGTGCCCGATATCTGTGTAGATGCATAAGATCGAATCAATTAGGACAAACAATTTCTATTAATATTTTATATGTACATATATTTTTAAGGTCGATAACAGGTCAGTAGCTGATAAGACGGAGACATCGAAATAAAATGGCAGCTGTCTAGTCAATACAATACAAACATGGCACTCACTTTTTTGTTCATTATTACAATGTCGTCGCGCTCGTTTATCTCAGCTTTGATGGCCCACTCGCGGAAGAGTGCGCGCGTCACAATGTTTAGATTATACTTGCGATCGTAGCGCTCCCTAGGTGTAAAAAAGGTGCAGTTGAGATTGCCCCGATCGTGATAGACGGCACCACCACCACTATTACGGCGTGCGAGCGTAACTCCTCGTTCCAACAGCTGCGACACATTCGCTTCAGTAAAAGGGTTTTGATGGCGCCCAATGACCACGCACGGATCATTTGCCCATAACAGGAGGACGTGGTGGCGGCTAAAGTCAAAGTTCTTGTACAGCCAATCCTCTAGCGCAAGATTTGTAAAAATGTCATGCGACTGCGAAATAAAGACCGACTTCTTGATGTCGACATCGGCCACATGGCTTGGCTTCCGGGTTATATTTGTTTTACCGATGGCATGCGTTGACGGAGTTATCGGTGTTATTGCTGACGAATCATTATCAGTAGATGACGAGCGAACAAGTTGCACCTGTGCTGAAACTGAACGCGCAGCTGCTGCTGCCAATAGGCGCAGCTGACTGGAATTGCGCCGTAAGAGCATGTTCATGCTTACACTTACACTGACAACGGCTGCTCTGACTTTTAGCTGAACGCAAAATTTAAAATATGTATAAGAAATGCTAATACTGTTGCACAATTATTTTCGACAGAACTTACTGTGCCTTATTTAAATCAGTTGGGGTTAGTTGCTTGGAGCACTCTCAACCAAATCTCTACTGCACTATATTTGAGTCTTTGTAGGCTGGACAAGGTCAACGGGTATGCGTGATACTTTGGAAGTTGCGGATGATTTTTTGTTTGATTGTGGTTATGTTGAAACTTTGTATCTATTGTATATGCTATACACAGAATTATACCTTTGTTATATTTTACTTAAAATCTATTTAGATTTTTCTCACCTTAATTTAAGTCGTGTAAGAGTTCTAGACTTTAAAGGTTCCGCGTATTGATGTTGCCTGAGGCTGCTGCTGTGTCCGCCGAGAGATGAGAAATTAGGTATTCGTGTAGCGCAGCAGTCTGGTGAAGCCACTTCCAAGTCAAACCCAAGCAGTCTTTATTGGTCTTTCTGGTACAGCTCCACTTATCTTGCATACTAGGATTAAACCCCATCCAAAAATAAAAAAAACTATACGGTCGCAACTAGTAAACTTAATCCAACGCTATGTGCGGCGTACTACCTTATACGCATACAAGGCACAAAAGGAAAATAAAACCGTTTCTGATGACTTGAAAATAAAAATTTTCCACTCTTTGTTCACGATGGAAAGGGGGCGGGGACCGTGGTCTAACTAAAACAAATCGCAATATCGCCAAAACAACGTCCGAACAGCTTTCGTTCACAATAGGTACTAAAAGTTCTGCCTATCGCCTTCTCTTCTTCTTACCATTGGTGTTCACTGAATTTTATTGTGGCGCATCGAATGCAACCCGTTCTGATTTGAATGCAATTATAATGTATGTTTACTTCAAATTTACAACGAAATCTATACTAATATTATAAAAAGGAAAGATTTGGTTGTATGAAATAAAATTTAAATATGAACTTAGCACTAAACATATATGTATATACATATGTATATGCCTGTATGTATATTTGATTGTTAACAATTACAAAAATTATAGAGGAACACATCGGCAGATCCACCGTGATTTAAATTCAATTTTTATTTGGGGCCTCCATTGTTAATGTACTCTGCTTCAACTGGATCGATTGGCTTGCGTGCAAAGCGTGCAGGCAGTTCCCAGTCCTCTATAGCTGACCCGTTAGCCTGCAACATAGACTAGGTTTAATAAGGATCGTACAACACTGACAATTGAAAAGAGCAAAAAAGACGATCTGCTACTTCTACGACTATTGAGGTGGGAAAAAGTTAACCTTTTTGCCTTCTGCGGCCTTTTCACTTGCCTGACTTGGGCTTGCAGACTGGCTGTTAGATGCAACTATGCCAGCCCCACCTTTGCGAAATTGTATGAGTGGCACGCGTTTAGCAAGCATTGTTGCCAAGGTTATCCGCACCATTATCAATTTATGTACAAATTTTACTAGCTGACTTACTAAAATGAAAATTACGTCAATACCAGCTGATTGAAAACTCCTTTGTGCGGGGCTGGTAGAATAAATCGGAAACTTGCCCATTTATCGTATATCGATAGGTTTGTATTTTCATGACTAATTATTTTGTTATTGTCAAAGCAGTCAAACCTAAAGCATGATAAAAGTGTTAAATTTTGACATCTGACAAAAATCCTCTTGCTTCGCGGGATGGAGCAGCTACACATAAACAGCGCCTTTCAATTGTCTTCAAAGTCGAGACAACCTCAAAAGCTTTCTGGAAGGAGTTTTTTAGAAATATACCATATAAATTAATATGCACACACACCTTCCAGTATATGAAAACAGAGATCCATACTAGTTGCGACGATTGTTGCAATATTCTGGTAACCATTGCACATTTAAATAATTGGTAGAAATAGCGTCCTCTTAACGTTCCCTTCTACGATTCAAATATCATGGGCTACCACAATCGATAGTAATGAAAAATTAGAAGCTATCGATAATCCCATCAATATTTCTGATGCTCTCACCGAGCGTAGTTTGTATCTAAATAAGTAGACATTTGGAACTCTAACATTTATTTTAGGAAATTCTATAAAATGAGTATTCCTGGCAGCGGCGGGACAAACACCTGCAGCAGCGCAGGGTTAAACAGCAATGTGGCCGGCGGTAGCACAGGCTTAACAGTAACATTGCCCACGCAATTGGCAGATGGGTGGCTGGAGCTGGAATCAGACCCAGGTTTGTTTACACTTCTGCTGGAAGATTTTGGAGTACGCGACGTGCAAGTAGAAGAAGTTTATGATTTACAAAAACCTATAGAAAGTCCCTATGGCTTTATTTTTCTCTTTCGCTGGATCGAAGAACGCCGTGCTAGACGTAAAATTGTTGAGACTACGGCAGAAATATTCGTCAAAGATGAGGAGGCCATATCTAGTATATTCTTCGCTCAACAAGTAGTGCCAAACAGCTGTGCCACGCATGCGTTACTGTCGGTTCTTCTTAACTGTAACGAAAATAACCTGCATCTGGGTGGCACACTAAGCAGACTAAAAGTGCACACGAAAGGTATGAGCCCAGAAAACAAAGGTCTGGCTATAGGAAATACGCCTGAGTTGGCTTGTGCCCACAATTCGCATGCAATGCCGCAAGCACGTCGCCGTCTGGAACGAACTGGTGCACTTACAACTAGCTGCCGCTTTACTGGCGAAGCTTTCCACTTTGTCAGTTTTGTTCCAATCAATGGCCATTTATTTGAGTTGGATGGCTTGAAACCGTATCCCATGGATCATGGCGGGTGGGAGCAACATGAGGACTGGACAGACAAGTTTCGGCGAGTTATGGCTGAACGCCTGGGAATTGCCACCGGTGAACAGGACATTCGCTTTAACTTGATGGCGGTGGTCCCTGATCGACGTATTGCTATAACACACAAACTTAAAATGTTGCGAACGAATCAGGCTATTGTTTCTAGCACTCTGCAGAAACTGCTTAAAGCGGACGAGCAGAGTGAATCTGGCAACAACAGCGATCAACAACGACCGGATACACCTACAACGCTTCTGGAACCCAGTGCATTTACAGCGCGAGATCTGCAATCGCTACTCAAAAATTTAGACACGGAAATCGCAATTAATGAGCAACATTTGGCCGATGAGAACGATAAGCGACATATGTTCAAGGTTGATGCCAGCCGTCGTACTCACAACTATGACAAATTTATCTGTACTTTTCTCTCCATGCTGGCTCATCAGGGCAGGCTCGGGGATCTGGTCAGTCAACATTTGCTCCCCTCGAAAAAGATCAGTGGTCAAAGTATGGCCAATCGAGTAACCAAGCAAACCACAACTACTACAAATGTTAGCTCAAACGCTGCTCTTGCAACTAAGCAACAAACACCTAAAAATGGTAAATCGTCAGGCAAAACACCAGGTCGCCGGCGCAAGGGACGCAATAAATGCAAAAAGCGAAAGTAAGCGTTCTTACTTGTTTTGAGAAATTTGTTCACGAACAGTTTTGTCTAACCCTATATTTAACAAACTACTATCCGTAAGCACGTATTCAGAAAAAGTTCTCTATCGTTTCTTTTCGAAAATTGTTCCAGAATATGTATGTATTTACATATCTGAGCTCTAGTACGATTTTCCTACACGAGTGTAAAATAATAAATTATGTATGTATGTATGTGTATGAATAAAAAATAAATTATGAAATATGTGAAAGATGATTTAATGACATAAATATGTACATATTTATTGAGTGCTGTTTAAGATTGGATTGTGATTAAATTAAATTAAATCAAAATTGAAACAACAGCGACTTATGTTTAATGCACTATTTTACTGAACTTCTGTACACTGATGGATCACTTCATCCATACCGCAAAAGCACCACAAGCTTATATACTATGTATGTATGTACATACCTCCCCGGCAACCGATAAGCACGCTCTCTAACCTTGACATAAACATGAGAGAACGCTACAGTCAAGCAAGCCCGACAGTAAAATAGCCTGTACTCTCCACAAAAAAGGAAAATTTAAACAAATTTAATTATTAAAAAAATTGAATTAATTAATAAAGAACATTTATTTAATACATACACCGAAGACATGTTTATGTACAGTTTGAACAGCATACATTTATATCATCGTGTCTATGCGTGTTTATATGCGTGTATGTATGCAGCACAAAGTTGAACCAAAGCAGCTACAACAACAGCTGCGGGCAGAGCTACAGGCAGCACATGGGCAGCGATTTTATGTATGGCTATAACTTTCTTCAGAATTGACCTATCATGATGAAACTTGGCACATGGACACATAAGCACTAACGGGATGTAACTACCATAATTGATTTCAAAATTCCAAGAATTGCGGAAATTATAAAATGGGGGTGCATCGAAAAAAACTTAAACTCATATTTTCTCGGTCTTAGGAGAATCTGAATACCAAGTTTGGTTGTTCTAGCTCTTATACTTTCTGAGATCCTTGCGTTCATACAGACGGACGGACAGACATACATGGCTATATCGACTCGCCTTGTCATCCTGATCAAGAATATATACATATACTTTGTGGGGTCTGCCACGCCTCCTTCTGTGTGTTCCATGTGCACTCGCACAAAACTAATATACCCTTGTACCCTTTGGGTACAGGGTATAAAAATTTAGCAAGGAGCACAAAAATTGTAGCGTGGATGATTGGAAAAAGGTTAGTTGGTCAGATGAGATCTAAATAAACTGATTTCAGTCTGATGGTAAGGAGTTCTACTGGCAACGACCTAATGATAAGCTACAAAAACACCAATTCAAAGAAACAATGGAGTATGGAGGAGGTAGTCTCTTGGTTTGGAGCTGCTTAACTAGGTGGGATGTCGGCCTATTGGTAAAAATTGATGGGATTATGAAAAAAAGAAGATTATCTTCATATTTTAAAAAGTAAAAAAGCTAAGTCGGGTGTCCCGACTTTGAAATACTCTGTACATATGTTTACAATAATTATAGAAATTAAAAAAATAAGAGAATTAAAAAAAAAAAATTGATCGATTTTACCTTTTTATAGCCTGTACCCAAAGGGTGAAAGGCTATACTAGTTTTGTGCGCATGTATGTAACACACAGAAGGAGGCGTGGCAGACCCCACAAAGTATATATATTCTTGATCAGGATGAGAAGCCGAGTCGATATAGCCTTGTCCGTCCGTCCGTCTGTCCGTATGAACGCAAGGATCTCAGAAAGTATAAGAGCTAGAATAACCAAACTTGGTTTCCATATTCTCCTAAGACCGAGAAAGTACGAGTTTGAGTTTTTTTTCGATGCACCCCCCCACTCCCCCGCAATTCGTGTTTTTTCTTATAACTTCCGTAATTCTCGGAATTTTGAAATCAATTTTGGTAGGTACATCCAGTTAGTACTAATGTGTCCGTGTGCCAAATTTCATCATGATAGGTCAATTCTGAAGAAAGTTATAGCCATAAGTAAAATCGCTGCTCATGCGCTGCCTCTGTCGGCAGCGCTGCCCGCAGCTGTTGTTGTTGTTGCTGCTTTGGTTCAACTTTGTGCTGCATACATACACGCATATAAACACGCATAGGTACGTGATGTAAATGTATGCTGTTAAAACTAAACATAAACATATATTCTAATTTAATTTAATTAATTAATTCATTAATTTTTTTTAATAATTTAATTTTTTTTTAAATTTTTTTTTTTTAATTTTTCTTTTTTTGTGGAGAGTACAGGCTATTTTACTGTCGGGCTTGCTCGACTGTAGCGTTCTATCTTGTTTGGTATTCGATCTTACGTAAAGGGTGTATAATTGCACATTTACATAGCAATTGCGTCTATATGAGTGTATGTATGTTTATGTGTTTACCAAAGCACCAGCATCAACAACAGCTGCAGGCAGCGCTTGGGCAGCTCTTAGGGATCCAGGTGTTCATATGGACAAGCGGATAGACAGACGTGGCTAGAAGGACTCGTCTTGTCGTGCTGATCATGAATATATATACTTTGTGGGGTCTGCTACGCCTCCTTCTGCCTGTTACATTTTTCACCTCCCGCAAACCTAATATACTCTTGTACATTTCGTGTGCAGAGTATAAAACAAGTAGGGAAGCTAAAGTCGGGTTGTCCGACTTTGAAATACTCTATACATACAAGTATGTATGTGTAGAATAATTATGCGCGTATACATGTGTCTTTGTGTATGCTTTGTGTGCCTGAGCAAAGCAGTAACAACAACAACAGCTGCGGGCACTACTTTGTCTTATTTACATATATGGCTATAACTTCCTGTTAAATCAGCCTATCATTATGAAACATTTGGACTTATATTCACTAACTGGAGGTATGCGCCAAGTTTGAGTTCGAAATTCCAAGAAATACGGGAGTTATGGATTGAGGGGGGAGGGCAATTCCAAAATACGCTTTTTCTGCGTATACATATAGGGATCTGAGACTATAATTTTGTGTCCCTAGGTCTTATAGTCTCCGAGATATAGGCTATTATACGAATGGAAAATCGGGAAAACTCCCAGAGGGGCGAGGTGGGGAGGAATCAATCTTGGTGGTGTGGGGGTCGTTAAATTCTCTGCACCATCGTTTAATAAAACCAAGAACACTCTTAGCTTTATTAACGATAGTGGAGATGTGAAGATTGAAATTCAATTTGGGATCAAAAAGAACTGCAAGATCTTCAACTGTAAATATACGTTGCAATAGTATATTGTCAATCGCATAAGTACCTAGACATAGTCTGGACCGGTGAAGTCATAAACTTCCATTTAGAACAGTGCACGTAGTTGACCAAGCACTACCGTTGAAAACAGTTTAGATTGTACTGTAGACAAGATTGAAAGAGGAAAAAATTAGCTTTACATCATCGGCATACATTAATATACGGGAATGAAGCGGGATATACGGAAGGTTAAAAAGTTTGAGGGAAGTCCCATACAAGTTAGCTTCAAGAGGAGGAGGTCGTTATTCACAGAATCAAATGCTTTGCTGAAGTCAGTATATATAACATCAGCTTGCATCTTTGCTAGGAATGCATCATTTAACAAAGATGTAAATTCAAGCAGATTAGTCGTTGTTGACCGATTTTTAAAAAATCCATGCTGAGCAGGGTAGTTAGTTAACTCAAATAGATTTCCCACAATAGGTCGATAATTGAAACACTATTAATATTTAGTTTTCATTCTTCACTTTTAATGTTAAAAATTAAAAACAATTTTTTCACATATCTTAATGTATAATATATGTAGGCATGCTATATATTTATGTGGTTTATGTAAATGTTCCGATCTAAATATATGGTACCTTATAACAAACACCCAATTTTGCATTAGGTTTTGCAGGCATTTTAGGTAAGCATGCCTTAAGTTATATTAATGTGTTGTGTTGTATTCATTATAGCTTGAATAACAAAACAAAAACAATTACATATGTAATATGTATAAACTTTGAAAAAGCAATCGGCAAGATATGCCATTGGTTCTGAGCGCACAATAGATAAAAGAAATGGATGCAAAATTTCTGCAACCATTTTAAAAACAAAAGCTAAAAATAAAAAATATATAACTTAACAAGTTATCTGAATTTGAGGAATTTTCTGTAGGAGTGGCTTTAATGCATTGCGTGAGTCTTAAACAAGTTGCAGCAGCAGTTAGTCAAAGTTACAATATTATGATGTGTAGTTCATTTTAAAAGATTCCGCGTAAGCAGCTTTTAAATAACAAATCTTATGTTTTTAATTGTGAATTTTGTTTTGTAACACTTAGTTCATGCTAATTTTGCTCAGTCCATATACACAACGACGACGAATAGGGCGTGTTAATGGTGTGGTTTTTAAGATTTTTCAACTTGAAACCGTCGTGGTGGCTTCTCCCTCGATCCCATTTCTAAGAGCCGCGTCCTTTATGCTCTGCGTCGGTTCTATGTTAGTCTCAATTTTGACATTATTTTTGCCAACAACTATTGAATTCAGCGCATCGGTGATTTCGTTGTCATCGCTTGTGCTCTTCAAATGCTTCTCGATTTCGGTGCGTACCTTGGCAATGTCCTTTTGGCTATGACCAGTAGATCTATTAGATTTGGAATGTCGTTGTAATTGACCCATTACTTACCTGATTTGTACGAAAAGTATTCCATTGATGGTGTTCAGCATGTCCAGCACCGAACCCATAGAGGGAGGCGTTATGTGTATGGGCGGTAAATCGCTTGTTAACTTACCATTGGAGTAGATGTCGTTCATTTTGCGTTGCAGTAGGACGGCCTGTTGGGTAAGCAGGCGTAGACATTCGGCTGAGTCGCGCGTTTTGTCGTGATGTTCACCCAACTGAGAGTCACAAATATATTTTGTTTGAAGTAAGCAACAGGGATGGATTATAAATGTAATTTACCTGTGATTTATAAATTGAGTAGGTTTCCTTTTCGTTGTTTAAAGCTGAACGGAAATCACCCATACATGATTGGGTGCGAGCCATCAGGTGATAACTTACAGCCACATGCATAGCCTTACTACCAAAATACTTCAGATTCAGCTTTAGCGCATGCTCGATGAAACGTAACGAGAGTTCATACTCCCCCAGCGCGTGCAGGATCAAGCTAATATTGCTCTGGGCGGGTACGAAGGAAATGTTACAAAACTGATATAATTGTAATCCATGCTACTTACATCGATCAGCGCAACCTCAGGATGATCCTCACCGCAGATGAGGACCAGGAGATAGCGTGCACGGTACAACAATTTCAATGACATCCCGATGTGTCCATTAGCAAAGGAATACAGCGACAGGTGCGTCTAAAGAAAAAAAGATAAGATAAAAATCGTTGATCCTTGCAACTACCTATCCTAACAAATTATGCAACAAACTATTTCATAACCGTTACATGTTTTTATAACTGCTATTAATAATAACATAACATGAATTGGAACTTGTCGATAATATAATATGTTTATTACCACTACGACATTTTATATTAATATTTACCATAACTAACTCAACTATGTTGAATGAACTGATATAGATATATTTTTATTACAAATTATTGTCTCTTTTGGGACGTTATGTATTTTCTGTAGTTTTAAATGAATATCAATATATTTATATAAATCGCTTATCCAATTATGTACTTACATATTCCAATATGGTCGATGGATGATCAATTCCATTGACGCGTTCGCTCATAATCACCGCCCGTTGCTGGATAGCCAGAGCATCCTGCGCGTCACCCAGCAGGTAGCTCAGGCGCGCTAGCATTCGCAAGCAAGAGCCATTCTCCGTGTGCATGGCACCAAAGACATTGTTCAGGAGATTAAGCGCCTCACTGATTAGCTCATAGCCTTCCTTAAAAAGCCCTTGCTGGATCTTGGCTTGGCCAGTACTGTAAAAGTTGTAAGCGTCCGTGGCGCGCGGACTGATGTGCTTCACCACGGGGAAGACGTTCACGATGTCATCATCGCCGAAAGTTGGCTTGTGCTTCGACTCGAAGTTGTACTCGCGCAATAAAACCTGAATTCCCACCTTTAGGCAGAAGGCACGCAACAGACTGATGCGAAGCATACCATACTTGGCAACAGCGCTGTCAATAGAGTCGCAGTCCAGCTCCCAATCCCAATATGATTTGGCCTCTTTGCGAATTTGCTGCCAAAGTGAACGTGGCGTTACCGTCGTCCAATCGAAGGTGTTGTTTAAGGCGCTGTTGCCACCTTGGCCGCTAGATGCTTCATTTTGTAAGGCCGCTGTAGTGACTTTGCCACCCTTGGCGACCTTATGTTTGTGCTTACCACCACCGCGCTTTTCCCCGCGTCCATTGTTCGTTTTGTGTATTTCGTCACTACTAACACTTGGGTTGATAGGCCCATTTGTCAACAGGCAGTTAAGGAAATGACTGATAGCCGCTGACAGATGAAGTGGTTGCGTGCTCTGCATATACGTATAATAAATATGCTTGGTAGCACGTACAATCAGCTCGACTACGGCAATTCGATAAAGATAATCCATACGTGGCATTTGAACGAGCATATTAATGACTTTGCCCAAGTACCTCACGTTAATACCATGACTGTGCAGCGACTCCGTAATGCTTTGGCCGTCCATCGGTGGCGAAGTATGTGCCAAATGTTCCTTAATGAATGCAGGTATTTGCTTGGTGACCAAAAATTCGGCTGCATCCTGTACCAGGCGCTTCTGCTTGGTCAGCGAATGTGGACTGTCGGGGTGATCAACATGACGTATGCCTTGCGAGAAGACGTCCGGATTAAAACGGAAGTCAAACTCCTTTTCCTTAAGCGACCCAACAGCAGCACATGCGCGCTTTACAACCTCGGCAGCCTGCACTTCGTTCGCAGTGGCAACATTCGACTGAGCTTCTCGTATAGCATTGACCATGGCCTCCGCAGTTTTTGTTTCATTAGTACTTGTCTCGTTTCCAGGTGAGACACATGATTCTGAATCGTTCGCTTCTGGTTTTTCTACCAGCATCGCACCGTCGTCTGTCATCGGCGTTTCCTCTGTTTCCTCTTTACTTTCTGCAATGGCGGAAAGAGCCTGTTCTGGAGTTTGATCATCTTTTGCTTGCTTCTTAGCATTTAGCTGCTGCAAATGGACAGCTGCGTTACGTATGAAGCTTACATAACGGTCCTCGATGAAAGCCTCTAACAGTTCTTGACGCAGACAGCACAATTTATGACGATGCTCTATGGGAAAACCCATGGCGATTAATTCGTCCTTCAGCTTGACATCTTCTAGCTTCAGAAAATTTACATCCGGTGGGAACGTACGCAGTAGGTCCAGAATGTAATGACGACCATCGTTTCCAATGATGCCCTTGCATTCGACAGAAGAACATAACTCGACGGGCTCATCCCTCTCGTTCAGTACTGAATGTGGCAGTATTTTCAAATGCTTACCCGCCTGCCGTAGCAGCTCCAGGTACTTGGGATGACTTAGCACAGTCTTTCCAAAATCTATGGAGCCATAGACTACGGATTGCTCTTGTTCGCGTTCTAGAATACCTGGTATAATGGATTGTGCAGTCACACGGAACCCGCGATAGTCAATCACAACTGTTCCCAAAGTGTAAAGTCCATCAACGTCAACAGCATTGTACACACGAACGCCATGGAGATCATATCGAGGTGCAACAAAGGCTGCATAGTCGCCCCCCAGTTCCTTGTAGTGATCGCGCACATCAAAACCCAGTGAGAAAAAGATATTGTTCCAAATGAACATTTGCATCTTCGGATCCTCACCAGGATTAATGGCAAGCACGTTACCATCGATGACAGCCATGGCGCCTCGTGTCGCAGCCGTAACAAAATCGCCGTGTACCTTGAAGATGGCGCGTTCGCGTAGCAAACGTTCCGGTAGTGTTTTGCGGGGCAGCTCTCTCGTTGTTTGAAGTTCTTCGTTCCAGTCACGCGTTTGGCCGGGTATGTGTTCTTCATAGCTACCAAATATCATCGAAACGCATAAAAATACTTCTCTTTTTACTTTTTAAAAATCTTACTTACCCCAACTTGGATGAAAATGCATCTTCAGCTCGTATTGCATCCACTGTATGTTCGAGCTGTGGCGATGACCATTGGTACACCTGATAGGGTGTAGCCACGCGCTCAAAGGCATGCCGCATTGTGCGGCGTTTCTGGATGGTTTGAAAAGCGCGGCGGAACGAGGGTGATATTTGCGATAACAGATCTATCAGCGAGTGGCTCAAGTGACTGGGATTGTCTGGCTTTGGATTGAACACTTCGTCAGTGGACTGGTTAATGAAGAAACCTTTAGAACAGGCTGATATATGAAAACGCTTATCCTCCATTGTAACCACATATAAATACATAAGATCGCCGTGCAGCTTACGAGGACCAGGTGGCGGGTTCCAGGCGGATGTTGTCAGAACCTTTAGCGCCTGTGGTCCCTTGGCATTCTTTATGTTTGGATGCAGCGGCAGCAATGGCGGATCACGAACTCCCGGAGTCACATAGTCTGGGGGCGTGCAGTCAACAGAGTCGGGTCTGGTCTTTTTCTTGTCCAGCAAGTCACCCTGCGTGATGGTGTTCAGATAAGTCAGCGAAGTGCAATCGATACCGTTATAGGCATCTGCCGGATCCAGATTCTTTAATAAATCCCTCACGTGGCGAACATGAATCCGAGCTTCGCGCATTGTATAGGGCTCCTCCACCACCTTAATGGTAGACCCTTGCTGAAGGTGCTCGATGGTCTTCAGCTCGGCAAAATTGTCCAACGTCATGTTGTCCAGTTGCAGAGAAAAACAAGTACGATGACACGTCTCTTCACGATCCATCAGTAGCTGGTGTATTTCTTGCACCAGCTCCATGCTAGAGAGTTGCACAGAGAGCACATCCGTTCCGGGACTACTAATGTTAACGGTTATGCCAATGTCGTGCAGCGCGTCTAAATCAATTTCTTCAGCATCGGGTTCAACATCGGCACCGACTGTATCATCTGAAGACTTTTCCTTGCTCTTATTTGAAGAGACTATATTAGCATTGGAATCTGCTTTGTTGTCATCATTGATGGCGTGCTGTATTTCGGCGTCTTCAACATGACCATTATTTAGATTTGCTTCTATCGGACACTTGATTCCACTTTTCTTGCCTACAATAATAATTTGTGATTTTTCTTATTTTTTATGGGTTCTAAAAATATTTGAAATAGGAAAATTCACGTTATTGGTAAGCCGGGGATAGACATTGACTGGGATTTATATAAATTAAACAAGAGAGAACCTGTATCAAAACAACGAATCAATAATTAACAATCGGAACAACGAACGTTCTTTCATGTGCAATAGAATATATGAAATGGAAAGTGAATATTTTACAATTTAAAATTAGCTCAACACAAAACAAATGAATGCGTGATTATTTTTAACTAAACTACAATTTAACTACATTCTGCAGCTTTAAAATGTACTATTTAATTGGGTAAATGGGTTGGGTTGAAGCTTCAGAAAAGCTCAAGTGGAAAGGAAACAAGTATTAATTTTCTGTGTTTGCGACTTTTATCAAAACAGCAAGTGTCCTGACTTTTGTCTTCTACTTTATCATCTTTTGTCATTCCTTTTGAAGTTAAATTTTCAGGTACTTCGTTTAGTCACCCACATTATGTAAAATAGATTTTTTAGTCGAGTTGTATGATTTTTTCATGGCAGCTATTTGGAAACAATTCTGATTTTCGGAAATTTTTGGATTTTTAGAAGTATTTTTGCAATATAAAAGTATGTTTTTATTGTTCCTGTTTGTTAGAAAACATTTCAATGCAATTTTTCATCCGCTAGCCCATCCGTGAACTTCAAATTTGGCAAATACCCCCATTTAGTGATTATGTGTCTGTTTGCCAAGTTTCACTATGATAGACCGATTTAACAGGAAGTTAAATACTCTGTACTTATGTGTAGAATAAGGGAATGGGAGGAAATTCCACGTATTCACATAAGGCATCTTGGACTAAAATGTGGTGTCCTTAGGTCTTATAGTCTCCGAGATATAGGCGATTATACGAATGGAAAATTGGGAAACCCCCATAATGGGAAGTGGGGGAGGGGGGGGGGAATCTAAAAAATAAAACAAACTCGTATAGCGTATATATATGTATATGTATATACTTTGTATATATGTATATACTTTGTGGGGTCTGCCACGCCTCCTTCTGCCTGTTACATTTTCAGCTCCCGCAAAACTAATATACTCTTGTACATTTCATGTACAGAGTATAATGAACAACTAAATTACAAATGTTGAGTAAATAATCGCAAAATATTAAAAATGTGATTGCTTTTAGCGTTCGTCCATATTTACCACACACTGCGCTTTACTCAGATGATATTATGATGTCCCAAAAATATAAAAGAAAATTGAAAGAATCAGTCTGAATTAATGATCCTCGTTACAAGCGAATAAAGCCCATGAACGTAAAAAGTTGCATTGCTTTTTAAAGTTCATTTTGTGCCCGCATCGTGTCGCGCCTAAAAAATTCGACCCATGACCTATTCATGTTGAACCAAAGTAGCGATAACAACTGCTTTGCCGTACAGGCTACTCTTTTAGTCTTTGCGTCTTATCCCAATTACGTGCTTTTTTTTACCGGCATTTTTCATCTGTAGAATAGAAAATGACCGGTAAAAAAAGACATACATATGTATATACATACATACATATACATATGTACATTTATAGGAACACACATTTTGACAGTGAGTAAAAACGTGATTTACATAACTGACGTACATGAATGCAAATATGTACATATGTATGTGCATACATACATATGTACATATGTATGTACGTATGAAAATCTATTTTTTATTTGGAAAGAAAAATCACGTGTTAGTTGGAGGTTAAAGCAACATAACCGGGACTGCATAAGTGCTATGAATATGCACGCACTGCTAGGCGTGAGCAGAGAAACGCACAATGCGTTGCCCTGCGAGAGCACGCACTCGCTCATACTCACAACACTGACAACTCCAACAGTTTCAAATGCCGCTGGCAACTTAAACAAGTGCAGCTCAAAACGCACGCGGGCAACCGATGATATGGGGGCAACGGACTGCCTAACAAAAGGGAGCATTGACAAAACATTACGTAACGTAGAAAATGTTATGTGATGTTCTCGCAAGTGTCGGACTTCGTTACAATTGTTGCACTTTACACTCAAGGGATATTTTTTTGCATTATTCACACTTTCTTAAAGGTGGTATGAATAAATTGATCAAATTAACGCACCTTTTTTTTTCGAAGAATGAACGTCGAAGGTGCTGTTGGTCAAGTCCTGTCCCGTGCTGTTGTTGTGATTGCCGCCGGTAGTCACATTCGGTGATGTTTCAGAAACATTATTACCTTTTGCCTTGCATTTATTATTGGTTGAGGTAGCACCATCGCCAGACACTGGCGCATTCGATTTCACCATATTTTTTGCATCAATTTCGAGGGCCATGCTGCCAAGATCTAAGCGTACAATAATTTCACGTTGCTGCGGTCTGTGTTACACAACTCTATGTTGCTTGCTGGTTCTGCTTGCTCTCTGCTGACTGTGCTCAAACCTTCTGCGACGTTCCGAGGTTTCGATTTAATTAACTGTTCTATTTTGTAATATACGGGGTTTGTTTGGTATTTAATAAACATATGACACTTATATCTTTGGTTGTTCTGTAACTAACAACTATGGCTTTAATTGCAGTTTCAAGTCACACCGGACAAGAAATTGAAAAACTAAAAATACGCGCTTCCAGCCATTCAACAAAGACTACTGCTTGCTTTCATAGAATTTATTCTATTCACATAGATCGCTGACGTTTTGCAGCTGATTGAAAGGTTAATTTCGATAACAAAAAGTGCTACCCAACAATTTACAGATTCGTAGGCAGCAACTTGGAGCATAACAAGCGACCATTAGCCTGAAATTCGGAAAGAATGATGTTGTAATGTGGAAACGGAACAACAGGCATTCTTTAATAGAAAGGGTTTTAATGTTTAAAACAATATATGTATATGAATAAATGTTGGTATAGTTTTGTTAAATTAGTTATACCAATTAGTTGGTATAATTTCGTTTTAATTACTTTTTCATTGGCCTGCTTGGCAAAATGAACATACAAAATATTTCAAAAGTGCATTGAAAGTTAATTTGCATATACATACATATCTGAATTATATAAACAACATTACACAAATTTAATGGAGTTTTAAAATATTTTCCATCCAAAGTATATCAAATGAAAGTGTTCAACATTAAAAAAAAAAAACAACTCAATAACAGTCCTTGACTAAAATGCATCTATGTATGTTACATACATGCATGTACATATGTATATGTACACACATACATATGTACATACATATGTATATGGGCCAACTTGAATAAAATAGCCAACTTTATTATCGAGGCAGTAGTTTTAGTAAATATTGAACAAAGTTGATTTAAAAAACTAAAACGGCTTTTGAGAAAAATTTATATTTTATGTATGTATATATTTAAATACATACACACATCCATAGGTGGCATGACAACATGCATATCAGAGAACTGCAACAAGTATGTTCCATCGCACTTGCTGAAAATTCAATCAAATCAATTCTTTGCTTGGCTGCAAACGATCATGTTAAGTATTCTCAACATTTTTTTAGAATCGAGCTCGAATGAGCAATCATTCTGTGTTTGCGAACGAGCACCGGACATGATTACTTTTTTTACGAACATACCAGGTTCGGTCACTTCGTTTATGATAACCGGTGAATGATCGAAACAAACCGGACGATCGAGCATGAGTGTGTGATGAAACTGATCAAGTAACGGGAAATATTCGAGTCTTACTTGGGTATTGCTCGATTTTTACTCGGGTATTACTCGAGTATTGAGCGGTGTTTACCCGAGTATGTCTCGAGTATTTCGCGGGTTCTACCAGACTATGTCTCGAGTTTTGCTCCAGTGCTATTGTAGGTACCCGCGGCTGACCCTAAAAAAAATGCATGTGTGTGCATGTTTTACTTGCAACTATGCGCAAAAGTGTGTATGTATGTACGTTTTTTAAATTAAGAGGCACAGAATTAAAACAAAATATATTTAATAATTTTTCTGTTATGCTATATAGCATGCTATTATTTTATAAACAAGAAAGGAATGTTAAAGTCGAGCGGGCTAAAACCTTAAATACGCTCCCCCGAAAAAAATATTAAAAAAAAATTAATTAAAAAATATATTTTGCCTTTTACCCTTTGGGTACATGTAATAAAAAGGAACTGAAATTTCTTAAACTAAACAAATTAATATAACGTATATATATAGGATATATAGGAACTAACGTTTCAAAATTTCCTGGCCTTAGCAAATAATTAATATTATTTAATTTATATTTCCTGATCATAGTCTATTCCGTTTTACAGATGCTCTTTCTACCTTTCAAGATGAAAAAAACGTCAGAAACCACTTAGATGGTAGACCCCAAAGCTTAAACGAAAGTGGTACAATCGCCAAAGCAAAGCACAATAAATGAAGATTGCTTGACTCTCATTTAGAAACCAGCAACCTCACTTAAGACGATCCATCAACTTCCTGTAAACAATTTGCATTACTGGAGTAACAAGAAACAACTGAAATGAAAACGCTGACAACAAAGATGCGGTAACCAGAAACAACTGAAATGAAATGGAAATTGACCAAAACGCTGACAACAAAGATACGGTAACCAGATCGCGGAAGCCGCCCCTATCAACATCGATGATGTATCGAATCTAATCGTAATGGAGGCTGAACTGGACATCGTACTTGGCACCAGCAATTATTTATATCACTTCGGCAAGGGAGGCAAAGTTAGAGTTCAAGTAGAGGACTAATAGTTCGCAATCTGGCAAGCTTAACCCCTGAGGATCAAATCAAAGAGCCATTCAAGCGGCATGGACATAGCGCCATCAGTATTTAAAACAATCCTCTCCGAAAGTTGTCGCGTTAAGGAAATTGTGATGTTTTGGAGGATCTTATCCTTTTTTTTTTGCAGTTAGATGCAAAGATTTTCTCTCCGAATACCATCCAATTTAAGCTGGTGTACCCCAATGGGGCGTGCTTGGACCGACGCTGTATATCATATACACAGCAAATATACCTGTTGGTGTTCATATATGCCCCACATCGCTGAAATTCATCGTACTGTCAATGTCACACGCACTTGACCGTATCATGAGCTACGCATGGGAAATGCATGTGCATATTCTTAGCTATTGTTAGAAGAGCGGCCGCGCATGTGCACAAAACAACCACCAACCGGCTGCCACGTCTACCTACACCTCCGCTGGATATGCACGCACCGACTCAGCTAGGTGCATACGACACCCCGCAACGATTTATTTTAAGAATCACCCTTTAGAATTAACTAGACCAACGCAAACTCAAAATACTATATATAAACCCTTACATGTCAATCAATAAACAGACAGAATCACAAGAACATTCGTGCAGTTCTGATCTCACATTCAGCTCCTCCGAAAGCAAGGTTGACGAAGTATCCAGGAAACTGTGCCAGCTGAATCTACGTGCTAGAGATTTCGCTATTGAGCAGTTTTTCGAAACCTTGGTATTGCACCAAGGAAACGATTAGGATAAATCCGCCGCCAGAAACGGACGGACCTCCATTGGTATTTAGTGTCATTGGCCTTTCATCGGTGTGAGTCGAGGCACATATGGCTTTTAAAAGCAAAACAAAAACACCTTCAACGGGTCTGACAACTAATACCAGATTAGAGAAATGGCAACTTTATCTCCAGAACTGGATTCGCTGCTTAATAAGCAGGAATCACTTGGGGAAGATATTCAAACCCTGATAAGGAATTACAAAAAGGTCTAAAGCTTCAAAGCTTTCTCTGGCTACCAATGCACGCAAAAAACCAATGGGTTTTCACACATCGAGAACCGATGCAGTTCTCAGCTATTTGCAAAAACGAGCTCTTTAATGTACAACTGAACCAAACAGGACTACTCACAATCGATCCTGGGTGCAGAATCCGCAATCCAAGTATTACGGTCACTGGTCATAACACAACTACCAACACAATACAGGCGTCCCATATTCGATATGGGCAAATTGAAATGCCTCCTCCGAATTACACTTGGTTCAACTACCGATTGTAAAATACTCAGCTACTAGTTTATTACTAGGGGCTAACTCAACAAACAACAACAATACCGACAAACAGCCGTACAACAATTTCGACTTTTGCTGATGATACTAAGTCGCTCCAAGTGCCCAACAAGAACTACAGAACTCTTATCATCTCACCTCGTGGCCATAGAAGAATTGCTAGCAGACTGGCGCATACATGTAAACGACAAGAGTGCAAACATGTTACCTTTACTCTAAACAAACACACTTGTCCTCCATTGTCGCTAAACAACATTAATATTCCACAAAAAACCGATGTAACATACCTTGGTGTCCATTTGGATAGACGGCTTACATGGCGCAAACACATCGAAGCGAAGAGAGATCAACTGAAACTAAAAGCTATTAATTTACATTGGCTTATAAATGTCCGTTCACCACTTAAACTGGAGTACAAAGTACTCTTGTACAATGCAGTTCTCAAACCAATTTGGGCATATGGCTTTGAACTATGGGGAAACGCTTCCATTAGTAATTTAGAGTTAATCGTAAGATCTCAATCGAAGAAACTCAGAACCATCACTGGGGCATCCAGGTACATATGGAGTGAAAATATTCGGAAAGATTTAAATGTGGGATCTGTTAAAGATGAAATCGCCACGGTAAAAGCAAAGTTCCAGCTTAAGCTTCGGAACCATCCAAATAGACTTGCGCAAAATTTAACTCGGCAGGCTAGCCATACACGACTCCGGCGAAGAGACCTCCCCACCCAGCAATAAAAGTTAGAGTAATTTAAATATTTAATTGTAATTAATTAAATAACTATATTCGATTAAGATTTGACTACTTATCGTAAAAAGATTCGATAAATAAAGAAAATTAAAAAAAAAAAAACAAGAGAGAACGCTACAGTCGAGCAAGCCCGACAGTAAAATAGTCTGTACTCTCACCAAAAAAGGAACATTAAAAACAATTAGGAAAGGGAAACCCATCAACGCGAGCGAGCTTTAAAAGCTCATCTCTGCTTTGAATAAGCCGCGCACTCTCACTCTCCTTATGTTTCACATGCACCAATCCTCTACGTGTGATGACAGCAACGAGATGTTTTTGTTTCTTGAGCTTCATAGCTTCTTTAAATATATTATAGTTCTCCCTAGTAAGCTGCTCATTTACATAAATGGGAGCCAGAGAGTCAAAGCCCAGCATTTGTAAATTTAGTGGTATTTTTTCGGTGCGACGGACAGCTGCGACAACGTGGCTTTTTCTTGAAAGTATCAAAGCTAACAATTAAGTCCGGATCGACCGCTGATACTTGCATTTTTCTCACACGGAAAATTTCCTGAATCCTCGGCGGTGGTGTAACATTGATGGCGAAGAAGAGGGCATTGTAAAGTGCTCTTGCGTTTTCGCCTTCAGCGTGGGGCACTCCATGCATCCGCAGGTCACATGCAATTTTTGCATTGTGCTGAGAAGCAAGTTTCGCCTCCAGCCCACCGACCCGCTCTCGCAATGCAGCCAGCTCCCCGAACTCGCGCTCCAGTGAGCTTACCCTCTCGTGTAGCTGCTTCACCTCCCCTGCCATATGATCAAGGCGCTCCAGCAACGCGGAGAGGATGCGCTGCTCGGCATCTCCCATTTTAGTGAAGATGAGATTGGCTTGATCTTCAAAGCGCAAATTTAGCATTACCATGATCTTCGAAGATAGCGCACCAGACTGACGGCCCTTCTTAAGGTCAGTATTTGTATTTCCGCGTGCGCGTTTGCTGGGTTGCGGTGCCATGATGAGCAGTGTATGTTGAGTTATTTTTCTTTGGTACGTTGAACGTTGTTGCAAATTATGTTTTATTTGAGATTGTGAGTGAAACTGTATTGGTGTTGTGTTTGTATTGTAGTTTATTTGCGCGCGGTAATCTTGAAAACGCTCTTATTTATTATTTGAGTGGTTTTATCTTGTGAGTCAGTTTTGTTGTATTCACATTAAGGTAAAAATGTAATTTAAAGTTGTTTGAACAATTACACTGGACAGATACAACACCGATCTGGATTAGACAGTCTATCTTTTCACTAAGTGCAAAGAAATGTTCGATTTAACTGTTTATATTAAAATTTACAGGAGCGAATAAATAATACGTCTGCTTCCGTCGATAGACGATGACGAAATTCGGGTGGAGGCAGTAATTGGGCTGTCACCTAACGAATTCGGATTTAGGAAGGCGAAATCCACCCTGAACACAATAGCCAAAGCCGTAAACATCGCGTCGAACGCTATCGCAGATACTAGATGGAGAGGAGGCACAAAGGAATAGTGCCTGGTGGTTACTCTGGATGTCAAGAATGCGTCCAAATCGGCGGACTGGGGCTGTATTTTGAATGCGTTGGCGGCTCAGGGCGTTTCTTCGCACCTGCAGTGCGTCATCAGAACCTATTTCAGCAACCGTGTACTCAGGTACCACACCACATCGGGCACGAAAACCTACAACATTGTTGCTGGCATTCCCAAGGGCCAGTTCTAGGGTGCTTGTTGTGGAACGTAATGTATGACGGAATTCTCCGCCTACTGCTCCCACCTGGCACGGGGCTAGTGGGGTGTGCAGAGGACGTAGCCATTATGTCGCGAAAAAGGTTCAAGTCGTAGAAGACGCGTGTAATCGCAGCATACAACCGATAATGTGTTGGTTATTCACAGTTAGCCTTGAACTAGCAGCAGAGAAAACCGATGCTGTCCTCATCAGTAGACGAAAGGCGGTAGAGCAGGCGCACATCCGAATTGGAGGTCTGCCAGTGGCATCCAACTGTTCCATCACCTACCTAGGAGTTAGGTTTGACACTCGGCTGTGCATTCGCGAATATTTGGGGTACATACAAATTTCTATTTATCTGGGTTCCAGGACACTGTCAAATATCGGGAAATGAAATGACAGATAAAACCGCACAAAATGCTCTTAAATACCCCTTTAAAATAGAACAGAATTTGAACTCATCAGATATACGAATACCCCCTTAAAATAGAACAGAATTTGAACTCATCAGATATACGAAAACACATTAAACAAAAACTGAATAACCACAGCAGCCACACCTTCCAACATCATAAAATTGTAAACTCTGGGAAAACTACAAACAACAATATTCCAAGCTCGAATTTATCACGACTAAACACAATAAAATTGATGCAACTTCGACTCGGACACACCAACCCCACTCACAGCTTTATAATAAAACAAGTAGAGAAGCTAAAGTCGGGTGCCCGACTTTGAAATACTCTGTACATATGTGTAGATTAATTATGCTTGTAAGTGTACGTCTGTGTATGTCTCGTGAGCCTGTGAAAAGCAGTAATAACAGCTGCGGGCACTGCTTGGTCATACATAAAATAAAACAAACTTGCACAGCGTACACACATAAGGCATCTTTGTGCATAATTTGGTGTCTCTAGATCTCTGAGATCCAGGTGTTCATACGGACAGACAGACAGGGCTAGAAGGACTTGTCTTGTCATGCTGATCAAGAATATATATACTTTGTGGGGTCTGCCACGCCATCTTCTGCCTGTTACATTTTTCACCTCCCGCAAACCTAATATACTCTGTACATTTCATGTAAAAATCCCCACCACCCACATGCCCAATTGCAGCACCACAATAACCTTGAACCACATATTTCTAGAGTGTACTAAATTTCAACAAGAAAGATCCAAATTTCTGGAATCAACAATACAAAAAATAACTTCACACAAAAATATTTATCAAACAATTGCATTCCTTAAAACTGTGAATCTCTACCATCTGATACAAAAAAAAAACCTAAAATAGCCGCCTTGTTAAAAACAAAAACCAATGTAAGTAAATCTAGACTTAAGTCAACATATTGTAAATACATAAATTGATACTCATAAGCTTAAGGCCTTAGTTGCTATAGCTTAAATTATAAGCTGCTTGCAATTTGCAATTGTAAGTGGAATTAACAATAATAATAATTTCATTAAATTTAAAATATTCAATACATTCAATGATTGCCTATCCCGTAGCAGAGTGCACGAGTGGTTTTAACGTTTTCAAAGTGGTCGTGAGGACATATAGTAAATGACGATCAACATGTGGGCCAATCAAAATTCGTGATCACCGAAAATTCCATCGAAACTGTGCGTGAATTCATAAAAAATCAGCCGAAATCATCACTGAAATTGATGGAAATGGAATTGAACATCTCCAAAACATCGATTTATCGCATTTTGGTGTGTGCACGGTTTGTTCCGCACAAATTGACTGACGATCAAAAATTGCTCAGACGATCGACGCTTGTGACCGTTATTTGACCAAAAATCACATTTCAACCATTAACCACTCGCCGTATTCACCTGATATGGCACCGTGCGACTTCTACCTTTTCGGATTTGCCCATGAAAGGAAAGCGTTATGCAGACGTAGAGGCCATTCAAAAGGCTTGCACCGGCATACTGGCGGCCATACCGGCCAACGAGCCAAAACACTCGTTCGACATTCTTTTGGATCGTGCAAAAAGCTGTATTGAAGCAGAAGGAGACTATTTTGAATAAAATAAATTGATTTTGCCGAAAAAACCATGTTTTTTTTTTTTTTTAAGTCTTGTTTACTTTGGAACACACCTTTTACATACGAAAGTGGAGACATGTTCATGACCAGTTTTCATTTACATCAGAATCGTGTCTCTGCGTGTTTATATGCGTGTATATGTATATGCAGTACAAAGTTGAACCAAAGCAGCAACAACAACAGCTGCGGGAAGAGCATGGGCAGCGATTTTAGTTATGGTTATAACTTTTTCCAGAATTGACCAATCATGATGAAACTTAACATACGGACACATAATCTCTAATTGGATGTAATAACCAAATTTTAGTTTGAAAATTCGAAAAATTACAGTTATGGGAAAAGCACGAATAACGGGGGAGTGGGGGGTGCATCAGAAAAAAAATACAAACTCGAAATAGCCTGTACTCAACAGACAGAATCGTGCCTGTGCGTGTGCAGTACAGAATTAAGTCAAAGCACCAACAACAACAAAGGCAGAGATTACATTTATGGCTATAACTTTCGACATAATTGATCTATCCTGATGAAGCTTAACATACAGAGGCATAATTACTAACCGCCACTAATAGCGGGGTAGTGTATCAGAATAAAAAACAAACTTGACCTACGTGGGCTTACCGGAACCTCGATAATACATTTGATTATTCTTGCTCTTGTACTTGCTGAGATCCTTGCTCCCATACAGACGGACATGGCTATATCGACTCGTCTTGTTATAGTGATCAATAATATATACTTTGTGGGGTCTGTCACGTGTGCATCTGTGTGTTACATACATTCGTACTAAGCCTTAGAGGGTATACTTGTAAAAATTGTATTGTGTATTAAGTCTATCTATCCCTTATAGTCTCTTAGGTCTTCAGATGTTCACTAGATATGATCATACGGACGAACAGCCATGCTAATCGAGAATATACATACATATGTATCTACCAGAGAACTGGAATAAGTATGTTCGATCACCGTTGCTGAAAATTCAATCAAATCAAATCTTTGCTTGGCTGCAAATGAGCTCGAACGAGTTGAGTACTCTCAGCATTTTTCTTATGATCGAACTTGCATGAGCAATCTTTCTATTTTTACGAACAAGCACCGGTCTTGATTGGTTCAGACTCGATCACTTCGAGTATTCTGTTCGTTGCGAACGGGTACCAGCCTTGATTGGTTTGCTTTCAAACAGTTCACGCTCGGTCACTTCGTTTAAGTTGGCTGGGTCCTGATCAAAACAAACCAGACTTTGCAGAATGAGCGTTTGCCGTTATTGCTCGAGTATTGCGCGAGATATACTCGGGTATTACTCGAGTATTGCGCAGGTTTTACCCGAGTATTGCGCGGGTTTTACCCGAGTATGACCGTATAAAATATGCATGTATGTACGTGCTTATACTTATTTATGTATTTGTGCGTGCATGTGTTGTGTGCAATTATGCGCAAACATGTGTATATGTATGTACGTATTACAAATAAAGAGGTAGCGAATGAAAAGAAAACATATGTATACATATGTATATTTATTTTTATATTATGATATTTCTTTATTAAAAAAGGAACTCAAATATCTTTAAATAAACAAATTAATATAAATTAAAATAGCATAACTTTTTTTAATTTAAATAAAAAGGAAGGTATTTCTTTTCGCTAATAGTTTTGTTGGATTCTTTAATTTATATGCATATACATACTTGTATACGAAGTTAATATTGAACTAATAGCCGAAAAAACAATAGAAAGTGCATGTGCACCTGCATTTTTCCGAAAACCTAATATGTATACTCTTGTACCTTTCCAAAAGTACATATGAAACTAACTCCCTAAAATACATACATACATACATAAGTACATTTACGAATTTTGGGATATATTTACATAAATTCATATTAATAATGTACACTACTATAAATGTTAGCAGCTGGATTCCAATTCTGTTTTTTCTTGTTCTAAGCTTTATCTACTGTCTCTACTGTTTCCAAGTCGCTTTTGGTTAATTTTTTGTGTACCATAGCCATGTCTGCTTCATTCTGCTCATCTGACGCACTTTCACTGGATTGACTAGAGTGCTCTTTTGAACCCGTGTTTTTTTTTAATCGTAAACGTTTTTCCCGATTCTTTTTCTTCATACGCTTTGCTCTTTTCTTTGCGGTGCGCTCCTCTGCTAGCCGACGATTGTCATCCAATTTTTGTTGGTACGCTTCATCAGCCTCCTCGCGTGCACTTTTTGCTTGTATGTTCTTCTGACGTGCATATTCTTTCCGGCGCAAGTGACGATAAACATGGAATTCACCAGAGCCGGCCCCTGCACTACTGCCCATGACATTGCGAACGAATGTCGGCACCGTAGCCATGTAGTCTTTTTCGCGCCGTTGCTCAGGTATTACTACTGGTTTGTCCTGCATAGGAATAAAAAAGATGGATAAAATTATAAGCATTTTACACGGATGCCACAAATAATTCGTTATAACAGCCGAACATTTGATATTTCAATATTTGCAATATTCCCATTTATTAAAGAACATGTTATGATTGGGATTCATATACTATATTCATATACATATACGAAGTAGTTGCAGTATTTACAACTACTATTTAGTGGCATCAAGTGTAAAATTTGTAAATTTTGAAATAAATATGGAATTTTACCGGATTTTTCATAAGTTTTTCTAGTTTTAGTCTTTGCAAATCGGTGGCCGTTTTAACAAATATCTTCTCGCCCGACTTTGACCCATCGGCGTCTGTTTTTCGCCTAATGGGGCTTTGTTCGGTTTCCTTAACCAAGTTTTTGATAAAAGACATATGTATATATTATGATTTCTTTATTATTCACTGATATTACATGCTATTTTAACATGAAATGTTCATTAAATAGTCATCCCTTTTTGGAATAAGGCAGTAGTGCTGGGCGAAACATCGATGTAAAATCGATACATCGATGTTTTGTAATTTTTTCCAAACATCGATGTTTTATTTCCGATTTTCGATGTTTTTTACTATTTGAAAAAAAAAATCGCGGGAAAAGCTATGTTAGTAAAAGCTTTAATTTGCATTTTTGAATAAAACCCCTAATACAAACATGCTCATTTTTATTAACAAAAATGAGTGGATCTCAAATAATTAGTCATGAATTATATATATTTTTTATGTTATGCTAACAAAATATTCTTTGAATTTATGAAAATATTGTTTTGTGTTGAAACCGTTCGTATTATATAAGAAAACATAACTTTATGAATAAGAGGACTATACAAAATGAAGTGCCCTATTTATAAGTATCAACAATCAAATCAATCTGAAATTAGTCATTAGCTATAATTTTTTATGTTATACTTTATATTGTTTTTAGTTTATTATTTGGAGTTATGAAAATATCGTTTGTTTCAAAACGTTTTGCACTTTTATAAATAAGACAAATCAAAACGAAGTGCCCTAAGTATATTAATTTTTGTTTGAAAATTTGTTAGTGGAATTTCGATATATCGAAGTTCTTCCCTCAAAAAAATCGAAACATCGATGTTTCCCCAGTTTTACTATTAACGACCACTAAATATAACTCTAGAAAGAAAAACATGGCTAGCCCTATGAAAATATGTTTCGAATATTAAAATTTTTAATGTTACTAAACGCAAAAATGAATACACAATTTTATAACACAAATACATATTAGACAGCTGCATGGCTTTACTCATAAGGTACGTTGAAAAGAATGGAATCGAATTGAAACATTGAAAATGATTTGAATTTGTATGAATATGAGTGCGTCTTGTGTCACACAGCCAGTGCTGTCATTATTTTTTGAGCAAAAACAGCTAGATTGCAAAAAATGGCTAAATCCAAGGCAAAATAAGCTAAAAAACAAGCCGGCTTTAAAAACACTATTTTCTTGGTTAAATTTCTGTTTTAATGTTTTCATATTAATTCTATATTCTTAATTCATAATTTATAATAATAATATGAGATTCTTGTGAAAATAATAATAGAAAATTCACATTAAAATAAAGCTAAAAATTCTACAGTTGTTCATCTAAACTCACTGTCTCTTAGTCAGGATAATTTTCTTTTTACGATTAAGTCCATATCTTAAATTGAAAATTAATTAATATAATTATGAATATGGTTTATTTTGCTTACAAAAAACCTAACTTAAGCTTAAAATGGAGTTAAGCGTATTTAGATTCATACCATTTCTTAATTTGGATTTAACTAAATTCACCTGCTGAAGACCCGCTCCACTTCGCGAACACTTTGTTTATACACTTTAGACATATCTTAAGGCAGCGAAGAAGAAAAAAACGGCTTATCCTCGAGCATGAAGATTATTTTGATAGATTTTATTATTATTACTAAGGAAAAAAATATATGGTGAAAAATAAAGTAAAGCTAGAAAAAGGGTAAATAAATTTTTTCCAAGCTATAATTCCCGCAACCCGCTATTTTCGCACCGACAAATGCATTTTTCCGAAAAGGTAGAAGTCGCACGGTGCCATATCAGGTGAATACGGTGAGTGGTTAATGGTTAAAATGTGATTTTTGGTCAAATAATCGGTCACAAGAGTCGATCGATGAGAGCAATTTTTGGTCGTCAGTCAATTTGTGCGGAACAAACCGTGCACACACCTTTCGTAAGCCCAAATGTTCGGTGAAAATTCGATAAATCGATGTTTTAGAGATGTTCAATTCCATTTCCATCAATTTCAATGATGATTTCGGCTGATTTTTTATGAATTCACGCACAGTTTCGATGGAATTTTCGGTGATAACGAATTTTGATTGGCCCACATGTTGATCGTCATTTATGTCCTCACGACCACTTGGAAAACGTTGAAACCACTCGTGCAGTCTGCTACGGGATAGGCAATCACCGCCATAAACTTGTTCCATCAATTGAAACGTTTCAATAAAAGTTTTACCAATTTTAAAACAAAATTTAATATTGGCTTTTTGTTCGAAGCCCATTTTTGCACAGATAACACAAACATACTGACACTTAAAACGCAATAACTTCACTTCCAATCGATGAAATGTCATGAAATTCTCACTGGACAATCGATAAATAGCAGATTCTAACGCACCAGTCGACATATAGATAGCGCCACCAGGGGGCGCTAGATTCAAAAAGTCCTGTTTACTTTGGAACGCACCTTGTATATGTACATACATATATTATTGATCAGGATGACATGACGAGTCGATATAGACATGTCCATTCGTCCGTCTGTCTGTATGAACGCAAGGATCTCAGAAAGTATAAAGCTTAGAATAACCAAACTAGTATCCAGATTCTCCTAAGTCAGAGAAAGTATGAGCTTGAGTTTTTTTTTTTTTTTGATGCACTCCTCCCGGACCTTTCATTTTAAACTCATTTTACTTAACCCGGCAGAGACGGGAAAGACCTGCTAGTGTTATAATAATTACCTTGCCCGATGTAATTTACAATTCTCACAGGACCCTAAACAGTGTTATAATTTCGTTAACTCAAAACGTAAAACTTCTTCCCTTCCTTCAACATGATGACATAAAAGATAGCAATGATTCTAAAGCTGCTGACTTGCTTGTCATCTTCTTTCAATCAACATATTCCTCTTTTTCTTTTAGTAATACCTCTTATCCTTATTGCATTTCATCTTCCCACTCTATTTTTGCTCCCATTATTACTGATAGCTGTCTACTGTCCGCTATCAAGTCTTTAAAATCCTCTTACTCTCCTGGTGTAGACAATATTCCTAGTTGTGTACTCAAGGAGTGTTCTAGATACCTTTTACAACCATTGCTTAAACTCTTTAATTCGTCGCTTGATTCTTTAATCTTTCCAGATATATGGAGAGAATCTTTTATAATTCCTTTATATAAAAAGGGTGGTAAGTCTGATATTTCGAATTACAGAGGTATTGCAAAGTTGTCCGCTATACCAAAACTATTTGAAAAAATAGTTTGTGGCACTTTGCAGCACCTCTGCAAATCTATCATATTTCCTGCTCAACATAGTTTTATGAAGAGACTGGCTACTACGACCAATTTGCTTGAATGTATTTCCCTGATAAGTTATGCTTTTATTCTTAAAATGCAAACTGATGTCATTTACACTGACTTCAGTAAAGCATTTGAATCTGTAAGCCATGACCTTCTGCTCTTTAAGTTTAGTCTCATAAGATTTCCCGCCGCTTTATGTTTTGGATTTCATTATATTTAAACAACAGGACCCAGCTCGTTTTTGCATCATCAGGTGTGCCTAAAGGTAGTCATCTAGGTCTTTTACATTATTTATTAATGATCTACCCTCTATCTTGTCACACTCTCATACACTTATGTATGCTGTTGATGTGAAACTTATGTATTCTGTCTGACAAAAACCCTCTTCATTTTCAACGCCTGCAGGATGATCCGAACTGCATGCAACCTTGGTGCTTAGAAAGCCACTTGCACCTCAATTGTTCTAAATGTAAGTTCATGACCTTTCATCGAACTTTGCCCCTTTTAGTCACGTATACGATTGACAATGTGTTATTGCAGCGTATATCAACTGTTGAAGACTTTGGGGTTATTTTTGATTTCAAATTGAACTTCAATCTTCACATCTCTAGCATTGTAAGTAAAACAAAGGGTATACTTGGATTCATAAAACGATGGTCCAAGGAATTTACAGACCCTTATACTACCAAACTTCTTTACACTTCTATAGTATGCCCTGTGCTTGAATATTTCTCTTGTGCCTGGTGCTCACAGTATATAAAACATAATGAACGTATTGAATCTGTTTAGAAGAAATTCTTGCATTTTGCTTTACGTGGTCTTAGGTGAGATCCTGGTCTTGGAATAGTTTTTCTCCACAAGTTGGTTATCGGTGAGGTGGACTCCTGCGCTCTCTTAAGTCACCTCAACTTTTCAGTTCCTTGTAGATCAACAAGGAATTTTTTGCCATTCGTCTTGTCCAGATGTACAACTGATTATCGTTTTCGGGTAATTTATTTTAATTATAATGATTTTTCACTTTCAACAGAACTCTCTCTCTATTCTATAAAATGTAGCCTTTTTAGTTATCTCCGGGGAAATCTCTGACCACTTACTGCTGTGAGTCCCCCACCGAGCTGGAGATTTTACTCTTTCTCTTTATGCTTAATTAGCTGTTAAGTAGAATTAATTTTCCTCCTCTACTTACTATCTTTTTTAGATTTTTAGGTCTATAATATCTCTGACCACATATGGCTGTCATTCGGGGCATAGCTGGCCAAATGGCAAATAAACTTCCCCCAACGTGCCGGAGGCAGTAATAGACGTTATTGTACAGTTTTTTCTTAAGCTTTCTTATCTTTTAAGTTGAAATTATGTATAACGTTGTATTATTAGATATCTTTATAAAGTAAAGCTATTACAATACATATAATATAAATCATAGTTTTGAATATGTATTGACAGTACCATTTGTTGATTTATTAAATAAAAATAAAATGAAATAAAATTAGTTCAATAGCGACTTCATATACAACAATATACATCAAATATGGAAGAAACCAAAAAAATTAGGCGAAAAGAAATGCCCTTATTTGTATGAATGATCAATGAAAATTCACTCAATGCCAGCTAACGGAATAGACTCGGATCAAGAGCAGTTGAAAGCTTAATATTCTTTAATTCTTGATAAAGAAATATTAATTAAGTAATACTAATTACTAATTATTTTTTAAGGCTAGACATTTTTAAACGTAAATTCCTATTTTTATAAATTAAAAATAATTATGCTATTTTAAATTATATTAATCATCATTTGTTTAGTTTAATTATATTGAGTTCATGTTTATAAAATTAATCTTGGTATATATCATAACGTTGTTACTCTGCCGCGGGTATGCTCGCCGGCCAGAGTATGCTGAAATAAATTAGGCACCCCAAAGTGCCGAGGTGTCCAACAAATAAAAGAGGGCGGTATGCCAAAACTTCTCCACGTGTTTCTTTAATTGTAAAAAAATGATACAGAGCGCTTCAGTGCGCGTTGGGCATGAGCCAGAAGAGAACTAACTAAAACCCGACTTAAAATTACCCGCCTTTATGGCTTACTATTCTTACAATTACTTATTAGCTTAAAATTACTCGTAATGACGCACAGCTGGTTGCTGCGCAACGCGTCGTTACACCTCCCCCTTTCCCCAAGGGGTCGAATGGCAGATGTGTAGCAGCTGGGTGGCAGCGCTGCCACCCCTCGCGTTTGGCCACCTGTCAACGCCACCTGTACCTTCACCGTCAGCTGTTCGCTCTGTCGCATTGTTGTTTTCTGCATTTCCGCCGCGTGGTGCTGACGTGTCGTCATCCTCTGGATTCTGCAATGGGTGCTGTAGTGGCTGTTGCGCCTGAAATTGCTGTATTAATGGCCAATTGTGCTTCCGGCAGTTGTTCGTCCCACGTATTGTGCTGCCCGTCCGCCAGCTGAGCAATCAATATTTTGACCGTTCTATTGGTCCGCTCCGTGGGGTTGTCCTGAGGTGTATATGGTGCCGTCAGTTGTTGCAGCCTCGGCGAGGAACTGCTTCAGCGCGCGGCTCGTAAACTGGGCTCCGTTGTCTGTAATGAGCTTTCTTGGTGTGCCAAACCGCGCCAGAATCCGCTCTCGTAAGGCCAGCTTCACTGCCGCTGCCGTCGCCTTGCGGATGGGGACCAGTTCTGCCCATTTACTGAACTTATCCACCAGATACGCGTTGCCTCGTTTGGACCGCGACAGCGGCCCCACAAAATCGGCGCAGACGACGTCCCACGCTGCCTCCGCTGGTTTGAAATACATCTTACCTGCCGTCAGCTGTTGCTGGGCTTTATAGCGTTGGCACAACAGGCACTGGTGCACATACTTCGCTACGTCGCGATACAGATCAGGCCAGTGGTATCGGTCTGCAACGAGCGTACAGGTTCGGCGTACTCCCATATGGCCCGCCGTTGCGTCGCCGTGGCATTCTCTCAACACCTCCTGTCGTAGAGGCGCGGCCACGCATAGCCTCCATGGTGACACCTCATCTTCTCCTAGCACATGGGCGATGCGGCGGTATATCCTGTCGTTCTGTATGGCGTAATATGGGTACTTGCTGGGACTCTCCAACACCGCTGCCGTCAGCCGCTGTAACCATTTACAAGTTGGCGCTGCCTCTGGCTCCACGTGTGCACGGCCGGCCACCTCGCGCGGCTGTCGTGACAGCGCGTCGGCCACCACGTTCAGGGTTCCTTTCCGGTACTGGACGTCGAATGCATACTGTTGTAGCTGCAAGGCCCAGCGTGCGATGCGACCAGTGGGGTTCTCGATTGAGTTGAGCCATCGCAAAGCCAAGTGGTCGGTCACGACGGTAAAGCGGTAGCTTTCCAGATAGTGTCGCAACTTTCGGATTCCCCAAACAATGGCCAGGCACTCCTTCTCTGTGGCGCTGTAGTTGAACTCTGCCTTCTGCAGTTTCCTACTGGCGTAGGAAATCACATGCTCCTAGCCGTCTACGTTTTGTGTAAAACCGCGCCCAGCCCGTACTCGCTGGCGTCAGTCTGTAGGCAGAAGCGTTGCGTGAAATCGGGGCACGCTAACACCGACGCTTCTATGAGCTGTCTTTGGATGCACTCAAATGCCTCCTGCTGCGGTGTTTCCCAACTCCACTTGCAGCCCTTTTCCAACAGTTCGGTGAGTGGGCCGACCGTTGTGGCGAAATTGGGCACAAAGCGCCGGTACCACGAGGCCATCCCGATGTACTGCCGCAGTTGCTTCAGATTTGATGGTGGCTTCAGCTCGCGGATGGCTGCCACCTGCCCCGGATCCATTTGGATGCCGGCCTCCGTCACTAGATGCCCCAGGTACCTAATGGATTTACGAAAGAATTCGCACTTATCCCGATTTATTCGCAGATTGGCCGCCCGCAGTCGCCGGAAGCAGCTGCTCCAAAATGTGCTGGATCCGCGGAATTGGGTACGCATCTGGTTCTGAGCGTTCGTTCAGCTGTCGATAGTCGATGCACATCCTCCAGGCGCCTGTCTTCTTGCGCACCAACACAATGGGTGCGCTGTAGGCGCTGTCGGAGCGCTCAATGCAGCTCTCTGCCAGCAATTCGTCGACTTCTTGGTTGATTACTGCTTGCATGGCCGGATTCCGGGGGTAATACCGCTGCTTGATGGGACGCTCGTCTTTCATCCGGATTGTGTGCACAGCCGCCGACGAGACTCCTGTGACGCTCTCGAAACCTGGTTGCCGTCTGGGCCTGCTGCTCCGTTAGGTGGGCAGCTATAGTGGGCCCCGCCTGCGCGTTGGTCACTGAAGCTGCATGCCGGGCCCTGCGGTTCTGCCTCCGCCGCCTGCGTGGCCGTTGACCGCCCGCTCGCAGTTCTACAGTTTGGCCGCCCACAGTCACCGCCCCGTTGGCCATATGGACGTAATCTAATCCCAGTGTTTTACATGTTTTCATGGTACGCCGCCAGCTCTTCCAGGCGGGGTCGGTACTCTTCCTTGGTCGACTTCACGAACGTGGATAGCCGCGACCGCAACGCCTCCACGTTGTCGGTCTCTTCAATTTCGAACTCACGCAACACCGCGCTGAGCTCTTCCTTCCGCAGCGCACGTATCCAGCTCGTTCGTAGCATCGTAAATCCACGCGCTTCTCTCTACACTCGGTCGGATATAACCTCAATCTTCTTTGGGGTCCCTGCTCGGGCGCCACTTGTAATGTTGTTACTCTGCCGCGGGTATGCTCGCCGGCCAGAGTTTGCTGAAATAAATAATAAATTAGGCACCCCAAAGTGCCAAGGTGTCCACCAAATAAAATAGGGCGCTACGCCAAGTGAATCCGTTCCACGTGGTTTTAATTTCCAAAATTTACACAAAAGGTGGGTGCGCTTCAGTGCGCGTTCGCTTACTTCTAGACCAGAACTCCAACTCCTCTCTCCAATTTCAAACTACTTATCTCTTCTTATACTTAAACTACTTCTTAAAACTACTCGCCTACTCAGGAATCGTGCTCTGCAGAAATAACAACAAGACGAGCGTCGACTGTAAATGTATGCTGTTAAAACGAAACATAAACATGTCTTCTAATTTAATTAATTAATTAATTTTTTTTAATCATTTCATTTTGTTTTTAACTTTTTTTTTTTAATTTTCCCTTTTTTGTGGAGAGTACAGGCTCGGCTGTAGCGTTCTCTCTTGTTTAGGTCTATAATGCGTCTGACCACATTATGACTGTGAATCGGGGCGTAGCTGGCCAACTGGCAAATAAAATTCCCCCAACGTGTCGGAGGCATTAATAGACGTTATTGTACAGCTTTGTGTTAGGCTTTCTTATCTTTTAAGTTGAGTTTAAATTGTTATATGAGGTTATATCATCATTTTATTTTTTATATTAATATATATAAAATGTTAAAATTTAATTTAAATTATTATATTCGACAGAATTATTGTTGATGTACTAAATAAATAAAATAAAATAAAGAGAAGCGCACAGATCACCAGACTCAAAGGAGCGGTTAAAAGTAGCCAACCAACCCACAACGTCAGCAGAAGGATGAATATAAGAACAAGTGATAAATACAGCATGTGTAGGTATAATTACTTTAACAGCAATAAATTCTACTTCAGCAGTCATATTTACATATACAAGCTCTGATCGAAGGGTGGATTTGACTGCGATCAGTATACCACCACCACGACCAAAGACCTCTAACATTTTGGTAATGTAGAGTAAGCGGAACGTGGACAAAGTCTAGTTTTGTGAGGCTTTACTAGTCGTTGGTTGCGAAGAGGGGGCAACAGGCAATGGAACTGGAGCTGGTTGAGATCTTTATTTTCATTGAAACTTATGAACTATCATATGAGGAAGCCAAAATTTAGGTTCAATCCGACTGCCCATCCGTTGTCTCAGAATCTGGATAGAATCAGATTTGATTTTCCCCCACTTCCCACGTAAATATACTAAAATTAAATAATTTCTTGAAAAAACACATGTGAAACTGAACTGCCTCAAAATGCATTAAATGTGGCGGAAACCATCGTCCAAGTAATGAAACATCATATTTGAGAAAGTAGTGGACAAAAAGAGGGTTAACTGAGTATTATGCAATAAGCATGGTCACCCAGCATCCTACAAGTAATATGGAAAATATAAACAGATCCAGGAAAAGATTAAAGCTAAGAAAAATTGAATTAATCAAAATAAATTAACAATAAATTCTTCCACGAAGATGTTGATGCATTCTTCTGTGTTCTGCATAGTTGAATGCGCCAGAGATGTCCAGGAACGCTCCCATTGCATAGTCTTTATGGTGGAGAGCTTTTTCTATACAGGCTACCAGGGAGTGTAGCACTGTATCCACTGATTTTCCTTTAGAGAAGACGCGTTGGTTGGGATCTAAGGGTGGGTAGATACTCTCGCTTATTGCATTTGCCTGATTTCGGCAAAAATATGACCCGTGCAGTCCTCCAGGTTACTGGTACATAGAAAAAAACTTCAGACATGCTTCGTATAGTGAGAGTAGCCATGGGGCTACCCCTTCTCTAGTTGATTTCAACATAGCTGGGAATATGCCACCTAGTCCGGCGGACTTGTAACTCCCGAATGAGTCCAAGGCCCACCCAATCTTCTCCAGCGTAGCGTTGCTTGGGTGCTTTGGGTCCTAGTCCCATCATCCATGTTGCTCCCTGTATCATCTAAGGTCAAGAACGTTGGAAGGGGTTGGTCCCTCGTAGGTGGGTAGCTCCCCTGCATTTCCTATACTTATGCTATTAAGTAGTATGAAGTTTAAGATTGACTCACCTCTGTCATTGGTATCTGTGCTGCCCCATACCGTCAGGGGCCGCTTTTTTGCGCATCCCTCTTCTGTTACCCTGTGTAGCTCTTCTGGCGGCGCCTCCCTTTCGTGTGCCATGTAATAGGAGACCACGAGCATTGGCTTGCCCTTGCAGTCGCCACATCTGTGAAATCATCCGTGCTGAAATTAGACAATATGTACGAGATACCTATCCTCACGAGGATGGTTGTTCTTGTTCTACTTACTATTGTCGGGTGGAGCGTGGTGAAGTTAGGGTGAAGGTGCATGTAGCACCTCAGGATTTTGCCATTTGAGTAAATTGAGGGTCTGCTCCACTGGCCAGCTTATTCCTCTCCTCTGTGGTTAGGTTGCTGTTGTTGCTGAGCTGAGCCTTAATCTTTAGGGCTGTCTTGTAATGGGACTTCGCTCTCATGCCCTTCTTCGTCCTTTTGGCCACGACCTTGCTAGAGGTTTCGGTGCTCGCCGGGATTGAGGAGAGCAGAAGCATTTCTTCAGCCTCCGTAGAGATGCTCTCGCAGTCTGAGCCTACGGCACTGCTGCGTTGTCGTGGCAGTAGCTTTGCAACTCCCGTGGCCTGCACCACCCACGGTAGAGGTGTGACCGCTGGCGGTAGCGGTTTTTCCTCCCATTGACGTTTGGGCTGACATCCCAGACCCTGTTTCTTCCTTCACGACCTCCATTTTGACTTTTTTATCGGGAAATCACACCTAGCGTTTTAAGCCTAACCGCCAGGCATCTCTAACCATGACTCCAGTGGTCGTGCCGTTTCAAGCCCATCAGGGTACACGATACCTTCGTCTCTGCTAGGCACCGCATCGCCTAAGATGTAGGTGCGCAAGTGACACTAGGTATAGCCCGTTTTCTCCGAGACAGATAAAGTGTCCATTGCCCACCCGGCACCATCGAGGAGGGTTCACTTAGAGGATTTTTGCCAGCCGTAAAAATTTTGGTGTCCCTATGTTTTATAGAGTCTGAGATATAGGTGACCTAGGAACACCAAATTTTAGTCCAAAATGCCTTTTGTGAATACGCAGAAAATGTGTATTTTTGAATTTCCCTCCCTCTCCGCCGCAAATCGTAACTCCCGTAATTTTTGGAATTTCGAACTCAAATACCCCAGTTAGTGATTATGTGTCCGTATGCTTAGTTTCACTATGATAGACCGATTTTACAAGAAGTTATAGCCATAAATATATTTGCTGCCCAAGCGCACATAGAAGCTTTGTATATGTGCAATTATACACCATTTACGTGAGTTCGAATACCGAGAGGGATATAATTAATCAAAATTTTCTTGTTAATTTTCTTAACTTTTTTTTAAATTTTATTTCTAATTACTTATATGTACAGAGTATTTCAATGTCGGCAAAAAACCTGTAATTGCAAATCTCTTTTCATTTTAGAACGCATTCATTGGTTTCTACATATTTTGTAGCGTTACGTTGGCAGCGCGGGTGAGCATTTACGACCGGGGAATTCCCCATTTTGTTTTTACTTTTTTCGTGGCGCTGCTGCTGGGGCCAGCTAGCAATACTATGTTAAGGGAATTCCGGATTTACTGACTGCGTATTCTTTGTGTGATTATTTTGACAATTGGTGATTTGTATCTTCGCACGGGTATTTTTCCAAAAAAGTTAAAAATTATACATTTTATAACACACACACACTTAACACACATATACCCTTCTTTTGGCTATGAGTTACTAAGAAGGAGTAAAATTTATTTTGGACATTATTATTTTAATGATTTTTTGTTAATTTGTAGATTTTATTGTTATTCTTTATTAGGTCAGAGTATCTCTGTAAAAGATATTTGATGTTTTGTGATAGCAAAATAAATTTATTTTAAGGAGCCCGCACCCGTGATAGGTCAACATACAGTAAAACATTGCTTTCGTATGTCGATCCCCACTAATTCGAAGGCTTGGCCTTGGGACTACCGGAAATTTAAGCCATATAAAGGTTCATCGGTATCGTCGTTATATGAGCTAGTTGACCAGTTGCTGGACCATTGTTATAGTTGCTACACTTAAATTGTCCTGCAATTCCTTAATAAGCAGCCTCATCCCATTGCACACGCTTGAAAGGCTTTAATTCATGTGGCGGCAGTCCAGAAGGGTTTAGTGATCGATTTGTAATATTTTATTTTTCTGGGGGCTTTTGAAAAATATTGCCTTAATATTTAAAGTGGCAAAGTTTCGAGGATGATTAGATGAGGATGAACTAACAGCATGCTATTCAGGAGTTTTTAATGTATTTTTTTTTTACACATTTGGTTACATTATTGGCGTTTTAGTAAGGATTCCATTCTTTTTTGCAAATATAATATAGCCCATGTTAACCGTCGATAGTGTAGCTTCACAACAGTGAAGGAATCCATTAAATCGGTCCAGTAGATTCGGAGCCTTTTCAATTCAAACTAATAAACCATCAAAACTTGAAACTAGAAAAATGATGACTTAAATAATGAAAAGTCGAGTGAACAGTGCTCCAAAAGTGATGAATTGGACCTTCTAAAAGTATACCAGAATTATCAGATGCAGCACCCAACATCCAGATATAGAACAACCACAAAAGGTACTAGCAAAAATCAAAAAATTTCTGTTTTAGCATGAGCAGTATTTTGGCTTTGACGCCCGACCATTTCCTTACTGGCGGGTCGCACCTTTCCATTGCCGAGCCTGAAATCAAGCAGAAAGCCTCGTCCATAATTAACCATTGGCAACAGCTTAAGGCTATCAGCGAGTAATTTGGTCTCCGTTGGAAACATGAATACCTGAAGGAGTTGCACAAGCGCAACAAGTGGAAATAGCCTCTACGGGACTTTCAGACAGGGGATTTGGTAGTCGGAGGACAATCTCTCTTCGCATGATTGGCGTCTTGGACGAATCCGAGAGACCTATCCTGGCTCTGATCGAATTACACGAGTAGCCGATGTCTTAACGTCACGAGGCACTATCAAACGGCCAATCCCAAGACTTGTACTACTTCCCGTACAAGAAACCGTTTCCGTCCAGTAGCTACTTTGTCTAGCTCCGTGTTGTTTGTTCCAGCCAGACCCGCGGAGTGAACTCATTCCGCTGCCGTGTTTGCCGAGGAGTCCACGCCCTACAGCGGTGTCGCCGGTTCCATAGGCTCAATCCGGCGAAACGCCTTCGGGCAGTACTCATTAACAAGTACCCACATCACAGCACATCAACGCATCCTTTGCGGCTGCACTGCGCCAGTCCAGCGATGATGAGGTCGCCACGGCTGTCGTGCGGTATATATATATATATATATATATATATATATATATATATATATATATATATATATATATAAAATTAACTCTTTAAAAAACTTTAGAGAGCGTCGAAAGAAGAATATCATATAGTAAATAAACTTATAATTATAAGCACATTTTACTTAGCCCAGCAAAGACGGGCAAGACCTATATATATATACTAGCAGGTATTGCCCGTCTTAACCCGGCTCAATATAATGTTTCCAATTGTATTAATTTGTGTGTGCATAACCTACCCATATGTTTTCACTTTATAAGTTACCAGTAGGAAGGCATTTAAGGTATTTAAATGAACATTTTCTGTTCTTGACAAAAAATTGTTCAGTAGACCGTTACATTTTTATTCTTGCCAAACTATTTCGTTAAACGAACATGACCACTATAACTAATACTTTTTAAAGCTCGTTTTCTCCCTTTGGAGCTAGAATTTTCCAAAAACCTTTCTTAGTGTGCTCCTACACTATCTAATTTCATCTTTTACCGTTTGGGCTGTGCGTTGATCACCAATTAAGACGTTTTAAGATAGACTATGTGCAAAAAAGGGGAATAATTATAAGGGTATATCCTAATTTTAAATTCACATTTGAGTCTTTTCGTGCCATATTGAGTCAATACGGTAACGCACAAACTCCGAATATGAAAAAGCACTGACAATTCTCATCTCAATTTGCTAGAGTAAAACTTTCGATAGTTGAAGCCACCGGAGAGAAGCCCAACAACAAGTTTAACGTCCCTCCACGTCGGTTTTACGAGAGGGAGCCCCTAAATTCAAGGCCGCTTCCGATGGGCAGAGCTATGGATAGATTAGCTGTACCGAATAAACGTCCACGAACGGATGATGACATTCGCTGTTTTAGGTGTGGAAAGAAAGGCCATATCAGAGCCTACTCCAAAACGAAGATGGCCCAAACTGTTGACGGTAAAAGTGCTAGCGGTGAGTCGTCAGTTGTACCTTCTGCGGCAGTTCAGGCCGTACTGAATCGATATGTTGGGCTAAAGAAAGAGCTGAACATAAAAACGTAAACATATGTAAGTGTACTTTTCTAACAAGAAACTACACCCCAGTGCTAATCAACAAACAACTGTTCCATTGCTTACTGGACACTGGCTCCGACTATTCATTCATTAGGTCCGACATAGCGGACAAGGTTTCGCAGAAAAGAGACCCATACACTCTCTCGGTAGAGGGAATTGGAAAAGAGCTAGTATTGCTGACAAAAGATATTTATTATTGGCAGGGACGTGTTAAAACACTCCACATTGCGCCGAAAGGCAAAAGTACTGTGTTCCGATAAGAAAGCGATTAGCGACTCACTTTCCCACCAAAAACCTTTGGGTTCTGTATTGGTAAAATATTCTCGGAACAATATAAAGAGCCATCCAACTACGCGGGTAACTACTTGTTCCCTAAACATTCGTTTGATAAAAGATACAGTTGTCAACTATAGGCCTTATCGAATCGCCCAGCTGCTCGCCTTTTGCTAGTCCAATAATCCTCGTCAAAAAGAAAAATGGCTCGAATCGACTTTGTGTGGACTACAGGGCACTCAATAGAATTGAAGTAAAGGATCGTTACCCAGAATTGAGGACCAGCAGAGCAAATGGCCAGGTAGAACGATATGTCGACACCGTAGCTAACTTATTACGGACTGATACAGAAACAAACCTCCAGTGGCCTAACTACGTCAGCCGAGTACAGTTGGTTCTTAATACTACAGTTAACAAGACAACTGGGGTTTCCCCCTTAAAGATACTGACGGGAGTTACTGGGCGTACTCCAGACATTGGCGCACACCCAGCTGCATTAGATATCGAACCCTACTGTGATGACATAGTAAATATACGCGAGCTCGTTAAAGAACGAATTGAACGATTTGAATAAATGTAAGCCTACCAGGTTAAAATATAGGCGAGAAGGTAATTTACCGCAGCAATCAGATCCGAAAGTCGAAGTTGCAACCCCAGTATCGAGGACCCTATGAGGTGTTGGGCGTCTTGCCGAATGATCGTTATAAGTTAAAACGCGGTAACTCCAATACCATAATAGTCGCCGCTAGGGAAGTGATTCGACCACTACTCGAACTAGAGGCCGAAGAAGCTACTAATAATTAGGGAACATAGTTATAAAAAAAATAATAATAGTTGCACTAATTATAAGACAAAAAAAGATAAAAAAAAACAAAATAATATAATAACAAAATAAAAATATGATTAAGAAAGAGAAAAGGTGAAAACTAAGTAATAATATTCTAATGTAGTTGTGTTGCTGTTGCATTGTACTTGTGCTATAAGTAGTTGATTAGAATTCATGAACAATCGTAAGATTGCCTCTGAGTCATGCTATTCTGATGTAGTTGCGTTGTTGTACTGTACTTAGTTGTATTAAAGTTGATTGCAATTCATGAACAAGTGTAAGATTGCCTCTGAGTCATGCTATTCTGGTGTAGTTGCGTTGTTGTACTGTACTTAGTTTGTTATAGTTGGTTGGAATGCGTGAACAAGCGGATGGTCGCCCCTGAGTCATGATATTCTAAGTGAGGTAGGATTCGTGAACAAGCGAATGTCCTGGATAAGAGTGGACACATGATCATACGGAAGGTCGCCGCTGAATCATGGTGTCCTGGATAAGAATGGACACATGAACACGCGGAAAAATCGCCTCTGAGTCATGGTATTCCAAGAACTGTACTGATGGAAGTGCTTTTGAGTCTGACTCGGTGGAGTTAAAACAAGCCGGTTCCATTGTGGTAGATTTGAAAATGCTTAAGTAAATTTGTTTATGTAAGCTTAAGGCTGAATTGCCACCCTGTACTTGTTATGCAATTAAAATGAAGTGTTTTCCAGAATCAAATTTTGTTTCACTATTTTGAAGAGAGGGAGCCTCATCCAAGATTGTATTAGGCAATCAATCTCTTCTTCGTGTTAACCTTAAATTAAACAAGATATAACGCTACAGTCGAGCAAGCCCGATAGTAAAATACCCTGTACTCTCCATAAAAAAAGGAAAATTAAAAAAAAAATTATTTGAAAAAGGTTAATTAATTTTATCAATGAATTAAATTATATATAAAATAATCAACACATGCATATAATAAATTTACATCAGAATTGTGTCTCTGCGTGTTTATATGCGTGTATGTATGCAGCACAAAGTTGAATCATAGCAGCAACAACAACAACTGCGGGCAGCGATTTTTTGTATGGCTAAAACTTTCTTCATAATGGACATACCATGGTGGAACTTGGTATACGGATATATTTATTTATTTATTTCATCGACAAACAATGCAGTCGATGTAAAAGAAAAAGAAAACAAAAAATCAATACAATAGAGAACTTAAACTTAAATAAAGCTATAGGAATAAAAAGCCTATAAATAAAGCCTATATAATCGCTAACTGGGTGTGAATACCAAATTTTAGTTCAAAATTCCAAGAATTAGTCCGCAGCTGTATTTGTTGCTGCTTTGACATAATTATATAATGCACACATGCAAATGTACAAGTACACAAACACGCATAGATACGATTCGGATGTAAATGTATGTATCTCCTTCTGTGTGTTACATGTACATACACTCGCACAAAACTAACTAAACTAAACTTTGGGTATAGGATATAAAAATTGCAAGATAATATCAATAAACATTTTATTTTGTGTGATTAAACGACATTTATGAAATTTAATGTAGTTTTTATACCCTGTACCCAAAGGGTAAAAGGGTATATTAGTTTTGTGCGAATGTATGTAAAAGGCAGGAGGCTTCGCAGACCCCACAATGTATATATATTCTTGATCAGTATGACAATATGTCCGTCTGTCTGTATGAACGTAAGGATCTCAGAAAGTATAAGAGCTAGAATTACCAAACTTGGTATTCTCCTGAGTCCGAGAAAGAACGAGTTTGTTATTTTTTTTCTGATGCACCTCCCCACTCACCCCTATTCACGATTTTCTATAACTCCCGTAATTCTTGAAATTTTGAACTTTTCGGTAGTCACATTAAGTTAGTGATTATGTGTCCCTATGCCAAGTTTAGTTATGATAGACCAATTTAACGTTAACCAATTTAACGTTAACGTTAAAGTTATAGCCATAAATATAATTGCTGGCCAAGTTGTTGATGCTGGTGCTTTGGTTGACTGCAAACACGCTCACACAGACACGTATACATATAAGGCATCTGTGTACAAAATTGCCTGTCTCTAGGTCTTATAGTCTCTAAGATTCTTTTATTCTTTCGGACGAACAGACCCGTCTTCTTATGCTGATCACTAATATATGTACATATAAATCGAGGGGTCTGCCACGCCTTCTTTTGCCTGCCAAATTTTCACTTTGTTCAAACCTAATATCCTCTTGTACAGAATGTAATGAAATCCTGGCAACCACCCTACTAGGCTAATTTATTTTCCTCGTCCTGACATGCAATTTTTATTAAGTTATAATAAACAATAAATGCGAATATTCCTCGATAAAGCATTTCTTTAATTATTTATTAGATTGCCTTTATTGTTCATATTTCACGGGTATTGCATACAAGTGTAGTTTTTGCATACGAAGTAAAATTTTTCACAAATAATTTTGAATGCTGAATATATTTTGCCTTTGCACTTAGTCACAAATTACAACTAAATATGCAACATAAAGTAGTGCGTTGATCTTAAAAACAAACCTAATATTGTTCATAATTTAAATTTCTGTTTTTTTTTTTTTAAATCTTTTTTTAAAAAGAACGTAAAACAGAGTTTGCTTTAGATTGTTGACAAAAACGCATTCCATTATAAATTATTTAAATTATAATCCATAATAAAATTGAAGTAATTTTAACAAAGCAAAGTTTTGAGAATACAATGTTTTATGGTTGAACCTATGTTAAAACCATTAATATTTTTACCACTCACTGAAACACAATTACTTTCTTAAGTCGATTTGCTGTATGTGATAAAAACAATTTTAAAAGAAATGATCTACATAATTGTATGGAGTTGCAAAGAAACACTTTACTTTGTTTGTTGCTAATGTATGTATTATTTGCTTAAATATGTTTTATTTTACGAAAATCCTACTACGAAGCAATGTTTTCACGGCAATCGGCTAGCGAGCGTGCATTTATATTTTGTGAGCGTGGCCTATAGTGCGAGGCTCAACTGTGTACAATTAAATTAACAGTAATTATAATTTACAGTTGTTATATGTATATATATATATGTATTTTAATTTGCATTGAAGGTTAGCAATTCTTAGGTAGCTGTTTTAATAAATATTTTTCAATTTTTTACGTGTTCCTAAAAGGTTGCTTCCATGTGACACAGACGTTGTAAGGGTATTTTTTGTTGTATGTATTTAAATAGTTGCTTTAATATGTATATTTAATAAAGGAGGCAAATCGTTTGCTGAGTTAACGGCATTCCCAAACTTTAACTGTTTGATCAACGCTGCCGGAGATGACATACGGATGAGACTTGTGAAAATCTACAACAAAACCAGTTGGCAATAAATACATTATAAATGTACTTTTTAGTTTATTCGAATATACTGACCAATTGATGTGCAAAAGTGCTGGTGTGCATAGAGCGTCTTCATGCATCGTTTGTTTCGGAGATCCCAAACTCGAATGGTTTTATCATCACTGGCCGATACTACATATTTTCCACCCGGATGGAATGCCAACCCTCTTACCCAGTTATCGTGCCCATTTAAAGTTAGCAAGCACAAGCCAACACTCACATCCCAAATGCGAATGGTTTTGTCGCGTGAGCCCGATGCCAGGAACGGGCCCTGATGGTGGCCTTTTTTGTTGTCGGCACCGGCAGCTTCGTTTATTGCTGATGCAGCAGCTTCCGGTGCCCAAGCAATGCATTCTACAGTGTGCTCATGATCACGCAATTCAACCTGTGACAAGAAGGTGACAATATTGTTTCTAAAATTTCTAAATTGAAATACAGAAACTCACTTTGCAGTCCTTTGAATTTGTTAACCAAACACGTATTGTATGATCGTTTGAGCATGTAGCAAAGATGCTGCCCTCAATATGCACCCGTACCATTCGCACCCATTCGCGATGGCCGGTATAGGTTTTGACGCAGTAGCTGTGAAATATTCAGAAGTTTTAGTCACTAGAGCGGAAAATTATTTCTTTTTAAAAGTATACATACCCCGTGGCTACTTCCCACATTTTTATGGTGCGGTCGCGAGAGGCAGATAGTACATAGTCGCCAGCTGGCACAAAAGCCACCGAAGAGACATTATGATCGTGACCGTGCATGGTTTTAACACAGTCATAGCTTTGTTGGAAATCCCATAACTTGATGGACAAGTCTGCGCTGCAGGAGGCTAAAAGACATATTGGATTACGTAACGTACAAAAAAGTTCTATAGTCAATGCCTACCCAAAAGTTTGCCTTGCGAATCAAATGCCACATCCTGGACAGAGTCTGTGTGGCCTTTTAGGCTCCGCTCATATTCGCCAGTTTCAAAGTCCCATATCTTTATAGTAGCATCTTCAGAGGCCGAAACCATGAGTCCAAAAATTGGATGAAAGATCACCTATATAATTTATGGAATAGGATTACAGTGTTGGATTTGGTGGCACCAATCGGTTTACCCTCGTGATACTGGCTCTATGTCCTGTCAATGAATATTTTTCCGGCGGTCTGGGTATCCATTCGCCTGGGGTGCGTTTGTTTCTTGTTGGCGCGCCCTCAATGACCTCTTTTTCAGCTTCAGTCAACTTAGCCTCTAATTCCATAACTTTTTTTTGCAAACGTATGACTGAGGTCCATTTTTTTTCTAACAGACCACTAAACTTCTTTTCCACTTCGGTGCTGAGATCGGCCTCCTTACGAAACGCCTCTAATGAACTGGTATAGCCATTAGAGCTCAAATAGTCGGCAATCGCTTGGTTACTGCAAAAATGTTGTAATATTTTATTAAATAAATGTAGATTAAGCATAAAAACACAAGATGAACACCAATACATACAGCTCCTCGCGCTGCCGCTGCGACAACACCATTTTCATGCTGTACTCCGATTTGTTCGAGCAAAACAACTCTTTCCTGTCGCCTTGGTCTTGCTTGGATACTGGCTGTTTCAAAATGGTGATATGATAAATATAAATAATAAATAAATATGTGATGATAAATAAATTGCCTGTCTAATAACATTACTCATAATTTATGTATATTTGATTTTTTGCTATTTACTATTTACTTGACCTAATCGAATATTATGTCTGAGTAGAAAATATCATATAAACCTGATTTATGTTGAGAAATTGAATATTTAAGCTCACATCACCGCCATCAAAATAATACACACAGGACAAGGCTGCCTAGGAGCTGTGTTATGTATTCAGCTGATGTATATTCTTGGTTAGCAGGAGACTTTGCCAGATTAAGAGCGAATTAAAATTCTTTGGTAAAATAAAATAAAGTTTCATAGCGCACACAAATAACATACATACAAGGTGCGTTCCACAGTAAACAGGACTTTTTGAATCTAGCGCCCCGTGGTGGCGCTATCTATATGTCGACTGGTGCGTTAGAATCTGCTATCTTTATCGATTGTCCAGTGAGAATTTCATGACATTTCATCGATTGGAAGTGAAGTTATTGCGTTTTAAGTGTCAGTATGTTTGTGTTATCTGTGCGAAAATGGGCTTCGAACAAAAAGCCAATATTAAATTTTGTTTTAAAATTGGTAAAACTTTTACCGAAACGTTTCAATTGATGGAACAAGTGTATGGCAGAGTGCACGAGTGGTTTCAACGTTTTTCAAAAGGCTTGCACCGGCATACTCGCGGCCATACCGGCCAACGAGCTAAAAAACTCGTTCGACATTCTTTTGGATCGTGCAAAAAGCTGTATTGGAGCAGAAGGAGACTATTTTGAATTAAATAAATTGATTTTGCCGAAAAAACCATTTGTTCTGTTTTTTTTTTTTAAGTTTACCTGTTTACTTTGGAATACACCTCGTATATAAGGCATCTGTTATTATAAGAAATTTTAGTCCAAGATGCCTTATGTGAATACGCAGAAAATGTGTTTTTGGAATTCCCCTCCCTCGCCATTTTTCCCGGCGCAAATCGTTGGTTATGATGTGTCCGTATGCCAAGTTTCACTATGATTTATCAAGAAGTTATAGCCATAAATATATTTGCTGCTCAAGCGCTGCTCGCAACTGTTGTTGATGTTTGATTGACTGCAAACATGTTTACACAGACACGAATAGACGTGCATAGACATTCATTGCTTTGTATATATGCAATTATACTCCCTTTACGTGAATTCGAATACCGAGAGGTAAAATCGATCAAAATTTTTTTTTTTAATTTCTATAATTATTCTAAACATGTGTACAGAGTATTTCAAAGTCGGGACACCCGACTTTAGCTTTTTTACTTGTTTTTTTTATTAACAAGTAAATTATAAAGAAATGACATTAAATTATGGTCATATAACAAATGAAAACAAATCTTTTCCAATAATAACTGCCGCACATTGTTTTAGCATGAACAATGAAATGAAGAATGAAACTCCAAACATGCCTAACTGCTTCCCAAAATTGTTCAACTTCCTTCTTTACAGCGCACCATAAATTCTAAATCGGCTTGAGATCTAGATCCAAATGAGTTGCATTTTATCACTTGCATATAGCAGCATAATATTCTGCATTATATGCACATAAAGGCGCCGATCTATGATATCCCTGACCCAATATATGGGCCCCACGCCGTAATATGAAAAAATTGCCCAGATCATAATGCGAGCTCTTCCGTGTTTTACGGTTTTTGCTGTGAATCTATGGTGCCATTCAATGTTTGGTGGCCGCCTAACATACTGACAAGACCCAGTTCCAAAATGGACTCCTTGGACTCCGAGCGGCCCAATTAATTTACATTAGGCATCTCCGTATTGTTTTGTGTGCTTGTATTGATTTTAAATTTTTCTTTTATCCTTGTAGAGCTCGCAAATGTATCTCACTACACGGGTCATTAATTTATTTTAGAGCGAGGTCGTATACGTGCTTTAGGGATGGGTTAAATTTTATAGCGTTATGCACCATTGTACGAGAACAACCTACTATATTTTGAACTTCATTGCTGTTCCCTCACATATCAATTTTTGAATGAGTGCACAAGGTTTAGATGTGCAATGCTTGGCTCCACCCAAAAAAGGAACTAAAATGTTTATTGTAAACCATTAAAAAACTAGTATACCCTTTTACCCTTGGGTACAGGGTATAATAATCAAATTTACCATTTGCAACTTTTTGTGAGCTAATGGAGCGACACACTTATTAGTTTCCCAATGTTTGTCCAAGCACTACTAATATTTTGAACTTGTAAAAAAGGGTCAAGCTGTAGAAAAGGCAAATAACAATAACAAAAGTGCACAAAAAGCTAAAGTAACGGGAAAAAATGAAAGGAAACACGAAAATAGAACGAAGAGTATGAAGAGTATCACTACTATTGTTTTGAGCACAACTGTAGGTGTCACGCCTCCAGACTTGGACAGACAGACACAGACAGACAAACTGGAGTTCATATACATATATATATGAAATGTAAATACAATAAAAGTCTATATACCAAGTTCGGTTTTACCCGTTTCCATAATACAGGCGTTCGGCCAGATACGTCAAGATCAATTTGTTTCGTCATGCTTATTAAAGATATATGTATGTACATACAAGTACATACACCGCAACCGATTAGCACACTCTTTAACCTTTCAGTGCAAATAACTCAGTACTTTGAATACATATGTATGTATCATGCTCAATATTCTTTTCTTTCATTCTTCTTTATTTACACTTCTGAGAAAAGAACTGTTATGCTCTGGAAGATACCGTTATGCATGGCATTTTCTGCGACAGCCGATTAGCACACTTACGCTTCAGTGTTAATTTTTGCGAGTGCGTTGTCGTATTTGGCTTATTAAAGTTTTTGTTCAATAAGTTTAAACAATTTTCAATTAAATTGAGTTAATATGGGGAAAGCTAAACCGTTGAATGTTCCGGCACGATGACGCCCCACACACTGCAAGAGCCGTAAAGTCTTGGATTGAGCGTCAAAACGTGCCTTTACTGACATGGTCGCCATACTCACCCGACCTAGAAAATGTTAGGGGACGCTTATATACGAGTCTGGAAAACAATACTCAACTGAGTCGGAGCTAATTGAAGGAATAAAAAGTGCGTGGGAGACCATTGCACTAAATTATTTAAAGAAATTATATGACTCCTTACCCAACAGGAAGTCATAGTTAACCGTGGTGGGTAAACCCATTATTAATTCTTCCTAAATAAGCTAAGAAAATGCAGAAGCTTACGTAAAAAATTAATTTGATGGTTTTCTGTGCCCACTTTCTTATGTTATTCCATATTTACATAAAGGTGTGCTAATCAAATGTCACAAAAATAAAAGTGAATTTTTGGTATTAAATTTGTTAAAATTCTGTTAAAATATTATTTATAAAGCTAATACAATTACTATTACGTTTCCTGGTGTATAATTTAATGATCTTCTATTAGCTAGAAAGTTAATTTTAATAGCTTTATAAGATTGGCTGATATTAAGCTTCAAAACGAAGAAGCATAGAGTGTGCTAATGGATTGTCGCGCGGTGTATAAACATACTTTATGGGGTCGATGTTTTCTTTTATTTCACAAGCTACTTTTACCATTTGGGTTTACGGTAGTAATGTTTTTATTTTTGGATAAGGTCAGTGAAGATAAGAAACTCATAAATACTTGGCACTTGGGGACTATTCACAACGGGATAAATACAATTGCTCATATTTAGAATTGACACTTCCGCATCATCTTTGTGATATTTTGTGTGCAGTTACTTCTGTTGCAATTCGTTATTCCCAGGCAAAATATGTACATATATATCGGAAGTAGTTTGGCCACGAGTTAGCTTTCACATCAAGGTAACATACAAATTTAAGTACTGTTAAAATATGAGAATAAGATTCCTAGCAACTTCATTCCCTTTGCAGAACTGGTTTAGTGCTCAAACTTTATTCATATATGTACATACATATATGTACATACTGGTGTACATATGTACATACATAAGTAATTTTGTTAGACTAGATCTACCGAGAGGGCGCTAAGGCATTTACATATGTACTTTTTATGCAACAGAAGAAAGGAGCCAGTAAAAATCGATCGAAAAGTAAATGGTAGGGTGAGGTGTTGTGTAGGGTTAGGAAAGAGATGTTGGGAAACGTACACACCAACATACATATGTATGTAAATATGTATTTGTACACATGCGCAACACAAAAAATTGACGTAGATGATGTGTCATCGTTTTCCGTCGATGCAGAAAACTACTCAATGCCTGAACTTTAGGCCCATAATTTATTTTGTTTGAAAACATGTAAATATAGGGCGCTTTTTTTTTAAATGTTGACAATTCTTATAAACACTAAAACAGAAACCTTCCCAAACTGAACACAACAAAAACATATGGAAACTTTAAAACTAGTGCGACAGCCATTTTGAATTGGTGGGTCAGCCGAAGTTGACAGTGCATCCAAAAGTGGCAGTCGCTGCCGCAGCGAAATGAAAATCCACTAGCAACATTTTTAAACCAACTTATGTTATTAGAGCTTTAAAAAATTTATAGTCCGATATATCACTAGTCTCTCATATTGGAACACACTAAACCATTGTCATTCTGATTTTTTATATGCATTGATTTATATTTCGCTACTTCCAAAACACAATACCAGGGAGATTAACCACCTCTTTTTTGATATGACATACATATGTATGTATTTTGTGAATTTCACCTTCATACTAGATGCTCTGTGCTCATTTATACTTACGTTAATTGTCAATTTACTTAACTATTTTTACAAGTTCTGCTTATTACGCAGAGAATCGCGACAGCTAGAGATGTACACAATACAGTTTTCATTGTAGCACATATACTTTTGATTAATCGATGCTAAAGAAACCAGTTGTAATCGGTATCCGATATACTTAGAACAATGAGTTGGCAGCTCCATTTGTTCTACATAAAAGAGAAGACTTGGCGCCTACTCATTATAGTTTAGAGCAGAAATCTTCTTTATACACCCAAGTCAAAATGTTTATTACCTTAGAAAATTAATGCAATCATTTCCATGATTTTTTAACATGTTGGGCAAAATTGCTCTGCACACATATATCTACATTTTTATCTTTGATATATACATGCGGCAGTGGGCTCTCAATAGCATTTCTTATCAGTTCAAAGGCATAACGCTCAATTATGTGCTCAGTGTTTAATAAATGCCCATCGAAAACGGTTATAATTGCGCGACAATATGTTTTGAATTTATCGTATGAAAACTGATTTATACATCTAGAAAACGCATTCCTTACACGTATTAGAAACAAGTTTTCAAGTGAGTAAAATTGGTTACTTAGGTAAACCAGAAATAGTTAGGCGTGTTAGCTAAAGATAAAGGTTAAAATACTTGGATTATGCGCAATTTTTTCCAAATGTATCGATATAATTCTAATCAAATGGATGATTTTGATTTTTATTATACTTATACGCTTGTGATAACGTCAAAAAGGCTGCACTTGTCTTTACCGTTATATATGTACGTATGTATGTAATATATTCATACAAATGTATGTATGTATATGCTATGTACGATTATGGACGACAGCCTAGCTGTTGGAACCATTAATACTGCCTTATTAAATTGTATTAGGGGCTTTTTTTGAGATTTTAAGTTGTATTGCTCCTATTGTGTCAGAAATTATATACATTTTTTTCCAATTACTTCTTTTCGCATTCACCTTATCAGCGGGCCTTATTATATTGGAGATAACGCTGTAGTACCCGCCTTTGTAATCGCGTTAAATTGCTGTTATTGACTTATTTTTGTACGGTAGGTACATGGTTGGTAGCGCTGTGATTTGCTTAACTGAAACTCAATGCAATTTGTACAGACATGTCGGTTTATATGGTGTTGCCTTTTCCGCTACTTTCACAAAAAGATAAGAGTCATTTATGTATCAATACAGAAATGAAGCAGTTTTATTTATTTTTAAATGCTTTTTGTCTGCTTTGGACTGTGCATCCAAAGCTCAGTGCAAATGTAATAATGAGTCAAATTTAATCTATATATATATGTAAATATGTACATACATACATATATACAATGTGGTACAATTGTCTCCCAAGGAGGCGTGGTAGACCCCACATGTTAAGCAATTTTTATATCGAGAACAGCAATTCGCAATTGTATAGTTGCCCTTGACTCACTGAAGCAGACTGAGCTGCATAACTTTAATATTGAGGCACGTGGCTATACTTCCTCAACTCTTCTTTTTCGTTCTCTATAATTTCCTTTTCACATTTAGGCTAAGGCTAAAACCATGATTTCAGCAAAGTCAGTGTAATTCGTTAGGCACCTTACGAACTTTTGTTGTACTTTCTTCACATACATTAATATTATACTCTGTACATGATATGTATAGAAGAATATTAGGTTTGCGGGAGCTGAAAAATGTAACAGGCAGAAGGAGGCTTGGCAGACCCCACAAAGTATATATATTCTTGATCAGCATAACGAGACGAGTCGATCTAGCCCTGCCTGTCTGAACCTGAACCTGTCCGTATGAACACCTGGATCTCAGAGACTATAAGAGATAGAGACACCAAATTTTGCACAAAGATGCCTTATGTGTGTATTCTACACAAGTTTGTTTGATTTTTTTGATTTTCCACCCCACTTTCCCCCTATGGGGGTTTTCCCGATTTTCCATTCGTATAATCGCCTATATCTCGGAGACTATAAGACCTAGGAACACCAAATTTTAGTCCAAGATGCCTTATGTGAATACGCAGAAAATGTATATTTTGGAATTTCCCTCCCTCCCCCCTCTCCCCCGCAAATCGTAACTCCCGTATTTCTTGGAATTTGGTTATTATGTGTCGGTATGCCAAGTTTCACTATGATAGACCGATTTAACAAGAAGTTATAGCCATAAATATATTTGCTGCTGCAGCGCTGCCCGCGGCTGTTGTTGATGCTGGTGCTTTGGTTGACTGCACACATGTTTACACAGACACGAATAGATGCGCATAGGCATACATACACTCACACAGACGCAATTGCTATGTAAATGTGCAATTATACACCCTTTACATGAGTTCGAATACCGAGAAAGGTAAAATCGATCAAAAAAATTTTTTTTTAAGTTTCTTAATTTTTTTTATTTTCTATAATTATTGTAAACATATGTACAGAGTATTTCAAAGTCGGGTCACCCGACTTTAGCTTTTTTACTTGTTAAATGAATTGCCTTTGTTCTTGAATTTAACTATTATACTTCTACAGGCAATCACACATAGTAGTGGCCTCGAAAGCTTCTAAGAAAGCTTCCTCCATAAAATTTTCTGCAATTTTCCCCGCAGTCTCATCACGAGCTGCAGATTGTGCGTCAGTTTCTGCTCTGCCTCAGCCCCCGGCTCTTACTGTTATAGCTCCCAGAAGACAAGTTTTTGTATCAAGATTATCTTCCGATACCACTTGTGAATCTATAGCAACCTATATTGGCAGTAAATCGACGGCTAGTGTATTCATTTCGAAGTTCAGTTTTGCTGAGCCCCGTGAAATAGCCTCGTTTCAAATAAGTGTTCCGCCTGAGGCTTTTCAATTATTTGTGACCAAAAATTTTGGCCTCCACATATGATTGTTCATGAGTTTAGGCAGAAAAAACGAGTTTCGTCACTGCCTGTTGATTTACAGTCTAGTACTCTTTCTTCGAAACCAACGTCAAGTACGGCTTTAAAAAACTAGACTCGCGACCTTTTTCGATTAATATTCTGTATCAGAATGTTAGTGGTCTTTTGTCCAAGCTCGGGAATTTATTTCTGAGCAGTTTTTCTTTTTATTCTAATATTATTGCGTTTTCAGAAACGTGGTTAAATCCTACGATCTGATAATGAAATTTTATCAGATGACTTTTGTATTTTTCGTCATGATCGTCCGAGTCGTCGAGGCGGAGGGGTACTGATTGCAGTCAAATCCAACCTTCGGTCGGAAATCATTGATGGTGATGTGCCAAATGATGTTGAATTTGTTGCTGTTAAAGTAACTTTGCCGTCTTTTGCTCTTTACATCACTTGCTCGTATATACCTCCCTCTTCCGATATTCAAGTTTATATGCAACATATAACTTGTATTAAAGCAATTTCCACTCATCTCCGTGACAGAGATGCGTTTGTTGTGCTAGGTGATTTTAATTTGCCTAACATAGAATGGTCATTTTTCAATGAGTCCAATTTTTTGGTGCCCTCAGCAGAGCATGAATTTTTGGATCTTTCTTTGTTTCAAATTAATCCTATACCTAATCACCTCAGCAAAATGCTTGATCTCGTCTATGTCACTGACCCTAGTAGCGCTGTAGTCTCTAGGTCTTTACCCCTGTCAGTGCCTGAAGATACTTACCACCCTACATTTTCAAATCACACCTTTATTCCTACATTTATAGTAATTCTAACAAAACACGTCGTTGCTTTCGCAAAGGAAATTTTTCTTTGCTTAACGAACTTATTTTAGCAACTAATTGCTCCTTTTTGTATAGTGCGGTTGATATCAACATAGCCGTCAAGTTTTTCTTTGACACTATTAATGGTCTTTTTGATGTCTGTATCCCAAATAGTGTCATATCGTCTGCGTCATCAAAACCTCCTTGGTTTTCACCAAGACTTTCAAACTTAAAAAATGTTAAATCTTGATGCTTTAAAAAGTATAAGCAGTCAGGCCTATCTCTTGACTTCTATAAATACTCTATAGCGAAATCGAATTTTGTTCTTCTTAATTCACGATGTTATAATAATTACCTTGCCCGATGCAAGATGCAATTTGCACAGGACCCTAAACAATTCTATAAGTTCGTTAATTCTAAACGTAAAACTGCTTCTCTACCTTCATCATTTTTCCTTGGTGACAAAAAAGCCAGCAACGATTCTGAAGCTGCTGGCTTGTTTGCCAACTTCTTCCAGTCTATTTATTCCTCTGTCTCTATTAGTAGTACCTCTTATCCTTATAGCATTTCATCTTTCCACACTATTTACGCTCCCATAATTACTGATAGCTGTCTACTTTCTGCTATCAAATCTTTAAAATCTGCATACTGTCCTGAAGCAGACAACATTCCTAGTTGTGTTCTCAATGAGTGTTCTAGTTCCCTATTACAGCCATTACTTAAAATCTTTATCTGTCACATGGTTCCTCAATCTTTTCAACTATTTGTAGAGAATCTTTTATTATTCCTGTTCATAAAAAGGGTGGTAAGTTTGATATTTCAAACTACAGAGGAATTGCAAAGTTGTCTGCCATACCGAAATTATTTGATAAAATAGTTTGCAGCACTTTACAGCACCTCTGTAAATCTGTCATATCTCCAGCTCAACATGGTTGCATAAAGAGACGGTCTACTACGACCAATTTGAGAGAATTTACTTCCTTAGTAAATGAAGCATTTACTCTAAAAATGCAGACTGATGTCGCTTACACTGACTTCAGTAAAGCATTTGACTCTGTGAACCATGATCTTCTGCTCTTTAAGCTAAGTCGTATAGGATTTCCCTCCGCTTTTTTGTGTTGGATTTCGTCTTACCTAAAAGACAGATCCCAACGGATCTTGCTTAGGTCGCACATTTCTAAGCCTGTGTTTGCATCATCAGGTGTGCCTCAAGGTAGCCATCTTGGTCCCTTACTTTTTGCATTATTTATCAATGACCTCCCCGCTACCTTGTCACACTCTCATATTCTTATGTATGCTGATGATGTGAAACTTGTTCTGACTTATAAAGACCCTTCTCATTTTCATCGCCTGCAGGATGATCTGAACTGCATGCAATCTTGGTGCTTAGCTAACCACTTGCACCTCAATTGCTCTAAATGTAAGTTCATGACATTTCACCGACCTTTGCCCCATTTAGTCACGTATACGATTGACAATGTGCCATTGCAACGTATATCGACTGTTGAAGACCTTGGGGTTCTTTCTGATTCCAACTTGAACTTTAACCTTCCCATATCTAGTATTGTCAATAAGGCCAAGGGATTACTTGGATTCATTAAACGTTGGTCCAAGGAATTTAATGACCCTTATACCACTAAGCTTCTTTACACTGCTCTAGTACGCCCTGTGCTTGAATACTGCTCTTATCCTCATCAGCAAAGATACGAGCCGACACGCCAAATAATAAAATTGCCGAACTGACTGCCTTTATAAAATGTTCCGTGTTTAAATACAATGTGTGGATAAAATAAACAAACTAAGGGAAAGCATCAACTTCTACTATAACATACTCCTTCCGATTTTTTTATACCTTATACTCGTAGGGTACCCTATCCTATATTAGGTTTGTGCAAAGTATATAACAGTCAGAAGGAAGCATCTCCGACCCCATGAAGTACATACATACAAGGTCGTACAACAAATTTTGCCATATAAAGTCGACCACACGTTCATTATTATGGTGCACTATTTCGCCTTAAAATGGAACTCAGTTGGATTTGTTGACGTTTTTTCATTGACCATGTGCAAAAATTATTATTTTAATTATAATTTGTTGCCCCCCTTATGGTAAAAGCTGCGTACGCCCTTAAGTACATATACATACATACATACAAGTATATATTATCAATCAGTATGTCGAGAGAAATCGATCTAGATATGTGGTTCAGTTTAGATGAACGCCTGGATTTCGCAAACAGCAGAGTCCACATTAACAAAACTTGGTATATAGACGCTCCTAGTTCTTAAGCTACGCGGGTTTATTTTATTTTGATTTTCCCTCCCCTCACTACAGAATTTTGCCAATACTGTCTACATTTTTAGTCCTACATAAATCAAACTTTGCACATAAATACACAAATATCTGCATTTGTTTTAGATTTCATTCAAATCACTTGTCATCACTCAATTTGCCACTAATGTCAATGTGTTTTGTATGTCACGGTATTTCTACCTTGCACTTCTTCCTAAACATTTCCTGATGATTTTGATACGTTACATGTAATACCGTTTTCTGCAAATCTATGTACATACTTGAATATTTTCTTAAGCTAATACTTGTAGTAATTTATTACGGACCATCTATGTTATATGCTCTCGGTACCACTGGCAAGCAATTATTTCTACCATTTTTATACTCTGTACATGAAATGTACAAGAGTATATTAGGTTTGCGGGAGCTGAAAAATGTAACAGGCAGAAGGAGGCGTGGCAGACCCCACAAAGTATATATATTCTTGATCAGCGTGACAAGACGAGTCGATCTAGCCCTGTCTGTCTGTCTGTCTGTCCGTCCGTATGAACACCTGGATCTCAGAGACTATAAGAGATAGAGACACCAAATTTTGCACGAAGATGCGTTATGTGTGTATTCTATACGAGTTTGTTTTATTTTTTTGATTTTCCCTCCCACTTCCCCCCTATGGGGGTTTTCCCGATTTTCCATTCGTATAATCGCCTATATCTCGCAGACCATAAGACCTAGGAACACCAAATTTTAGTCCAAGGTGCCTTGTGTGAATACGCAGAAAATGTATATTTTGGAATTTCCCTCCCTCCCCCCTCTCCCCCGCAAATCGTAACTCCCGTAATTCTTGGAATTTCGAACTAAAATTTTGCAAATACCCCCAGTTAGTAATTATGTGTCCGTATGCCAAGTTTCACTATGATAGACCAATTTACCAAGAAGTTATAGCCATAAATATATTTGCTGCTGCAGTGCTGCTCAAGCGCTGCCCGCGGCTGTTGTTGATGTTGCTGTTTGGTTGACTGCGAAAATGCTTACACAGACACGAATAGATGCGCATAGGCATACATACACTCACACAGACGCAATTGCTATGTAAATGTGCAATTATACACCTTTTACGTGAGTTCGAATACCGAGAGAGGTAAAATCGATCCAATTTTTTTTTTATTCGTTTTTTTTTTATTTTCTATGATTATTGTAAACATATGTACAGAGTATTTCAAAGTCGGGACACCCGACTTTAGCTTTTTTACTTGTTTTTATTTTTCTGTGATTTACCCAAATTTTTTGTGTTCGTTTGCTTTTGCCTTGTCCTTACTTAGCTCGTTATTATGCAATTTAGAAATAATGACAGACAAATCTGGATCTTACTGTTGTTCAGAAATGAGCCATTATCAGTCAGCTCGACCATGTGCACGTATTTCTTAGAGATCTTATCAACGGCTTTAGATTCAGGTGGGATGCGATTTTGCCAAAAAACACAACGATGATCCTTTTTATATTCGACTCTAAGGTCGAACATTTGTAAATATACCACACTCGTGTTCTGGTTTCCAAGTAAAGCTATCATTCTGGAGGTAAGATACCACTTAGTGGTTTCATTTGCTCTGAAAATTGTACGTTCAATTGAATCTGCATGTATGGGCACTCATAGCCCTAACGCTAAATTTTGTTGTAGATGTTGTTATAGGGCTTTTAAAATTTCGTGCCCCCTGGTGTAAACATTAGCTCTTAACAGCTCCTTCATTAGGTCTCTCATTAGCGCTAAGTCTGTATTCCAATATATTCTATTATAGGAAATCTGTGATAACCTTAAATTCATATGTGCCCATGTGCCAGCAGTGGATTATGTTGTTGCTGTTTTATTGGAATGAACACACACACACACTATTTGAACTGTGTATAAACATTCCTTTCTTGTTATAGCCTGTACCCAAAGGGTAAAAGGCTATACTAGTTTTATGCGAATGTATGTAATAGGCAGAAGGAGGCTTCGCAGACCCTACAATGTATATATATTCTTGATCAGCATGACAAGATGTGCGTTTGTCCGTCCGTCTGTATGAACGCAAGGATCTCAGAAAGTATAAGAGCTAGAAATACCAAATTTGTTATCTAGATTATCCTAAGTCCGAGAAAGGACGAGCTTGTATTTTTTTTCTGATGCACTCCCCCACACTCCCGCTATTTGTGTTTCTTCCATATTTGGAATTTTTAACTCAAATTTGCCAAATACATCCAGTTTATGGATATCTGTCCGTATGCCATCATGATAGGTCAATTCTGAAGGAAGTTATAGCCGTAGACATTATTTTTGCCGGGACTCTGCCATCAGCTGCTGTTGTTGCTGCTTTGGTTCAACTTTGTGCTGCATACATCCACGCATATAAACACGCCGAGACACGATTCTGATGTAAATGTATGCTGTTGAAACTGTGCATGAACATGTCTCCACTTTTGCATATATGTATTGAATAATTTATATATTTAATTTAATTAAAAAAGTACATATACATACATACATACAAGTATATATTATCAATCAGTATGTCGAGAGAAATCGATCTAGATATGTGGTTCAGTTTAGATGAACGCCTGGATTTCGCAAACAGCAGAGTCCACATTAACAAAACTTGGTATATAGACGCTCCTAGTTCTTAAGCTACACGGGTTTATTTTATTTTGATTTTCCCTCCCCTCACTACAGAATTTTGCCAATACTGTCTACATTTTTAGTCCTACATAAATCAAACTTTGCACATAAATACACAAATATCTGCATTTGTTTTAGATTTCATTCAAATCACTTGTCATCACTCAATTTGCCACTAATGTCAATGTGTTTTGTATGTCACGGTATTTCTACCTTGCACTTCTTCCTAAACATTTCCTGATGATTTTGATACGTTACATGTAATACCGTTTTCTGCAAATCTATGTACATACTTGAATATTTTCTTAAGCTAATACTTGTAGTAATTTATTACGGACCATCTATGTTATATGCTCTCGGTACCACTGGCAAGCAATTATTTCTACCATTTTTATACTCTGTACATGAAATGTACAAGAGTATATTAGGTTTGCGGGAGCTGAAAAATGTAACAGGCAGAAGGAGGCGTGGCAGACCCCACAAAGTATATATATTCTTGATCAGCGTGACAAGACGAGTCGATCTAGCCCTGTCTGTCTGTCTGTCTGTCCGTCCGTATGAACACCTGGATCTCAGAGACTATAAGAGATAGAGACACCAAATTTTGCACGAAGATGCGTTATGTGTGTATTCTATACGAGTTTGTTTTATTTTTTTGATTTTCCCTCCCACTTCCCCCCTATGGGGGTTTTCCCGATTTTCCATTCGTATAATCGCCTATATCTCGCAGACCATAAGACCTAGGAACACCAAATTTTAGTCCAAGGTGCCTTGTGTGAATACGCAGAAAATGTATATTTTGGAATTTCCCTCCCTCCCCCCTCTCCCCCGCAAATCGTAACTCCCGTAATTCTTGGAATTTCGAACTAAAATTTTGCAAATACCCCCAGTTAGTAATTATGTGTCCGTATGCCAAGTTTCACTATGATAGACCAATTTACCAAGAAGTTATAGCCATAAATATATTTGCTGCTGCAGTGCTGCTCAAGCGCTGCCCGCGGCTGTTGTTGATGTTGCTGTTTGGTTGACTGCGAAAATGCTTACACAGACACGAATAGATGCGCATAGGCATACATACACTCACACAGACGCAATTGCTATGTAAATGTGCAATTATACACCTTTTACGTGAGTTCGAATACCGAGAGAGGTAAAATCGATCCAATTTTTTTTTTATTCGTTTTTTTTTTATTTTCTATGATTATTGTAAACATATGTACAGAGTATTTCAAAGTCGGGACACCCGACTTTAGCTTTTTTACTTGTTTTTATTTTTCTGTGATTTACCCAAATTTTTTGTGTTCGTTTGCTTTTGCCTTGTCCTTACTTAGCTCGTTATTATGCAATTTAGAAATAATGACAGACAAATCTGGATCTTACTGTTGTTCAGCAATGAGCCATTATCAGTCAGCTCGACCATGTGCACGTATTTCTTAGAGATCTTATCAACGGCTTTAGATTCAGGTGGGATGCGATTTTGCCAAAAAACACAACGATGATCCTTTTTATATTCGACTCTAAGGTCGAACATTTGTAAATATACCACACTCGTGTTCTGGTTTCCAAGTAAAGCTATCATTCTGGAGGTAAGATACCACTTAGTGGTTTCATTTGCTCTGAAAATTGTACGTTCAATTGAATCTGCATGTATGGGCACTCATAGCCCTAACGCTAAATTTTGTTGTAGATGTTGTTATAGGGCTTTTAAAATTTCGTGCCCCCTGGTGTAAACATTAGCTCTTAACAGCTCCTTCATTAGGTCTCTCATTAGCGCTAAGTCTGTATTCCAATATATTCTATTATAGGAAATCTGTGATAACCTTAAATTCATATGTGCCCATGTGCCAGCAGTGGATTATGTTGTTGCTGTTTTATTGGAATGAACACACACACACTATTTGAACTGTGTATAAACATTCCTTTCTTGTTATAGCCTGTACCCAAAGGGTAAAAGGCTATACTAGTTTTATGCGAATGTATGTAATAGGCAGAAGGAGGCTTCGCAGACCCTACAATGTATATATATTCTTGATCAGCATGACAAGATGTGCGTTTGTCCGTCCGTCTGTATGAACGCAAGGATCTCAGAAAGTATAAGAGCTAGAAATACCAAATTTGTTATCTAGATTATCCTAAGTCCGAGAAAGGACGAGCTTGTATTTTTTTTCTGATGCACTCCCCCACACTCCCGCTATTTGTGTTTCTTCCATATTTGGAATTTTTAACTCAAATTTGCCAAATACATCCAGTTTATGGATATCTGTCCGTATGCCATCATGATAGGTCAATTCTGAAGGAAGTTATAGCCGTAGACATTATTTTTGCCGGGACTCTGCCATCAGCTGCTGTTGTTGCTGCTTTGGTTCAACTTTGTGCTGCATACATCCACGCATATAAACACGCCGAGACACGATTCTGATGTAAATGTATGCTGTTGAAACTGTGCATGAACATGTCTCCACTTTTGCATATATGTATTGAATAATTTATATATTTAATTTAATTAACTTTTTTTTTTAAATTAATTAAACAATTTATTTCCATTTTTTTTTTTTGTGGGATGTACAAGAAATTTAACAGTTGAGATCGCTCGGCATTAGTATTCCTTTCTTGTTTTTCATTAAAATAGCATGTGGGCATTTGTGTTGTTGTTTAAGGAGTGTTTTGGGAACTCAAGTGATTTTTGTAGGTTTAAGTCTGTATGTTTCATTTGGTGTGTTCATAAGGACTGACGCGAGACATGTGCTTTAAAATATGTTGTTCGTTAATGAATGCAAAATATTGCTTCTTAAGATGAGGATGATATACTATAGAAACAAGCTCAATACTGAGAATATTCGTCTAGTTGATCAGCTCCCCAGAAGGTAAGTGAGGTAAAAGGCTATACTATGTAGTTTTGTGCGCATGTATGTAACACACAGAAGGAGGCGTGGCAGACCCCACAAAGTATATATGTTCTTGATCAGGGTGACAAGCCGAGTCGATATAGCCATATCCGTCTGTATGAGCGCAAGGATCTCAGAAGGTACAAGAACTAGAATGACCAAACTTGGTATCCAGGTTCCCCTGAGCCCTAGGCAGGTCAAGTTTGGTTTTTTATTTTGATACACCCCCCAGTCCCCCGCAATTCGTGTTTATTTATAACTTCCGTTATTCTTGGAATTTTGCAGTTTTTGCTAGTTACATCCAGTTAGGGCTTATGTGTCCGTGTGCCAAGTTTCATCATGATAGGTCAATTCTGAAGAAAGTTATAGCCATAAATAAAATCGCTGCTCATGCGCTGCCTGAGGCTCTGTCGGCAGCGCTGCCCGCAGCTGTTGTTGTTGTTGCTGCTTTGGTTCAACCTTGTGCTGCATACATACACGCATATAAACACGCATAGGCACGTGATGTATATGCTGTTAAAACTGAACATAAACATGTCTTCTCATTTTATTATTATTATTATTATTATTATTATTATTATTATTATTATTATTATTATTATTATTATTATTATTATTATTATTATTATTATTATTATTATTATTATTATTATTATTATTATTATTATTATATTATTATTATTATTATATTATCATATTGCAAATTATGAGTTACTTAAATTAATTAAGCTATAGCAGCGGGGACCTTAAGCTTATTGGGGTGTAATAATTCTTTACATTTGTTTGATTTTAGCTTAGGTCTAAGGATGTAAAAATATTGATTATATTAGCGTGTATATTTTCGTGGCCTTAAGGAACGCTATTGTTTGTTGGATGTTGGTAGGTGCTGTTATCTCTTTTATTGATGGGTTAAGGTATTTGGATCTTTCTATTTGAAATAGGGCGCAATCAAGTAGGATGTGGTTTAGAGTAAGGAGAATTTTGCAGTGTGGACAGGTTGGTGGAGCAGTTTTGTTTAGTATGAAGTTGTGTGTCAGATTTGTGTGGCCTAGTCGGAGTATCATCTAGTCGGGGCGTGTTTTGATATGGAATGTTGTCGATTCTATTTTTGCTAGGATTAACCGTTTTGTAGTATGTATATTGATGTATATTGATCGCTGTATATTGATAAATTGTCTTTAATGTGTTTACGTATGTCAGATACGTTTAGATTTCGCTCATAAATGAGAGGGTATTTAAAGGCATTTTTGGCCGTTTGGTCCGCTGTTTCATTGCCAGCAATCTGGCAGGGTCCAGGGACCCAGACTAGATGTATTTTGTCGCCTTTTGTTGCTGTAATATTTCTGATTGTTTCGGCATCGAAATTTTGGTTAGTGGTGTTTTGTATCGCTTTGAGTGAGATGGAGTCTGTGCATATAACAAATTTCCCTTTCTGTTTTGCTGCGTATTTACAAGCTGCGAGTATGGCAGCTATTTCGCCAGGCGACTTGGAGCCATCGGAGTACAGGAATCTTCTGTCCGCCATAGTTCCTTTGAGTTCACAGAACTTTTGTTGGTAGACTATTGCTGGAGTGTCGTTTTTAAGGTTCGAGTGGAGGGAAGTGTTTATTATTTTATTTTGAAATGACCATAGGGGTTTAGGTTCTTTCGGGGTTTTAAATGGTGATATTTCTATATGTAGTTCATTGTAATAATGTATAGTGTCTATTAAGGAATAAGGTATTTTGGGTCGCCTCTTAGCTTTTTTTATTTGTTGGTAAATACTCTCTATTGGTGAGTTTTTGGCATTCATAATGGTCTTGAAATTTTTTTGTTTTGCATGAATAATTCTTATTTCTATGGGTAGTATGTTAGTCTCATATAATATGTTGTTGATTGGAGTAGTTCGATATGCGCCTATTGCTAAACGCAATGCCGAGTGATGTATTGTTTTGAGGCTGTTGATGATAGATTTGGGTGCATTACCGTATAGGTGTAAGCCAAAGTCTATTTTTGAGAGGATGATTGAGTTAATTGCTTGAATCAGTGTTGGACTTGATGCTAGATAAGCATTTTATAATGTTGTCTCTTTGACAGTTGCAATTTAAGATTTTCTATGTGCTGGTCCCATTTATAGTTCTTTGTGAATGTTAGCCCAAGTATTTTGATTGAGGTCATGTTTAGCAAGGAGAATGAGTTGGATTGAAGTTGGAAGTTGCAATTCTTTTTACGACAGATGTGGAGGTGTTTGTATTTGGCTATGGAAAGTGATGATCCAGAATAGTTGCACCATTGTAGTATGTCGCACAGAATGTTGTCGATATTAAGAGAGTGTTGTGTTCTGTGGATTTTTTTAATTATTGTGTAGTCATCTGCGTAAGCTGAAAAGTCTAGTCGTTTGTGTTTGGCTATTGTTTTATTTAGTTTGTTATATGCAATGGCGAAAAGTATGACTGATCCTTGGGGGATCCTTGTGGGATTCCGTTTTCTAGTGGTTTTTGTGTAGAGTGAAATTGGTTGGCTTGAACTATTATTTTTCTGTTGGAGAGAAAGTTAACTACATATTTTAAAACTTTTGGTCCTATTTTCCAGTTGATGAGTTCGTCGATGATTGTCGAACGCCTTAGCAAAATCTAAAGATATTATGGACAGGTGTGATTTTGTTGAGAGGGATGATGTGATCTGGTGGTCTAACATTGCTAGAGCATCGAACACGGATTTCCCCTTTCGAAATCCCATTGGATGGGTGTCGAGTAGTTTGCTGTTCGTGGCTAGCCACCATAGCCGGTTTGCAACTATTTTATCCAGTAGTTTTGCTATGCAAGAGTTAAGCGATATTGGGCAATAGGAGGTAACTAGAGTTTTGTCTGTATTTGGTTTCTGTATAGGGATGATGTTGCTTAGTTTGAATTGTTGTGGTATGTGGCCGTCAATTATATTGTTAAATAGGTTAAAGAGGCGTCTTTCTAGGTTAGGGGACAAATTTTTTAACGTTGGGTAACTAATGCGGTCTATGCCTGGTGTCTTTCCTTTAAGTTGGTTTAAAACGGGGTTTTTAGTTCGAGGATAGTGATGTCCTTTTCCAGGTTCATAGTTGAAGGAGGTTGAATATATGGTAAGTTGGTGCTTACTTGTTCTTTGTGCTGTCGGAATAATGTGGAGAAGTTACTATCTGAGGCTGAAGTGGACCAGTAGTTACAAAGAGTGTTGGCTATATCGGCAAACAATCCCCAGCTTCGATGCCAACTGTTAAAATCTCCTGTTATAATAAGTGGCTGTGGGAGGCTGCCATACATATTTCGAATGGTTTATTTGGGGGTATGTAAGACGAGACTATAGTAAATTTGATTTTAGAGTGTATTGTTACTGCTACGTTGTCAAATTCTAGAGTATTTAAATTTACTTGTTGTTGTTGTATGGAGATGTGTACTAGTAGTGCCACTCCTCCATATCCGTTTGTGGCTGTGTTCTCGTGATATAATGAGTAATTGATTGGGATGGGTATGTTTTGAACAGTGTTGTAGGGATATTATTTTGGGACAGTGTGTTTTAATTAGGATTTGTAGGTGGCTGTAGTTGTTTACATAACCGTTTAGGTTCCACTGGAGAATTTTTAGCATATTATAATGTAAAGTTTATATATTTTTGATTAGAGGGGTTACGAGTTGTTTTTATGTTTATGCTCGTTTTTGTCTTTCGATTTAAGGGGTTTGGCAAGGGTGTTTAGTTTGTTGCTCTAAATCCTGAGCTTGATGTCTTCAGTGAGTTGGGTAGAAAGTGGTTTGGCTTCTTCCTTGGATGGGGTGATGTCCATGATGGTATCAAAGGGATCGTCGTACGTGATGATGTGTCTAGCTGGCGTTGGCTTGATAAGGTTTTGGTTTTGTGCCTTGTTATGGTTGTATTGTATTTGATTTGTGCTCTGTCTCAGTGATGTAGGTGTATTAGTTGAGGATGGTGTAGTGTTTTGTGGTCTTGCCGTTTGTATTACTGCTGGTTCTGCTACTATTTTCGAGTATAATGTGGTTTGGTGAGCATGTCGGTTGTGGTACGTTTTGAGTGCAGTTTTATAGTCGACTTTTTCAATTGTTTTGATCGTTGTAATTTCTTTCTGTTTGATAAAAGTGGGGCAAGATTTATCCATGGGGCTATGGTTATTTTGTGTGTCGTACTTGCAGTTGATGCAGTATTTCTCTATATTGCAAATTGCGTTTTCAGAGGTGTGGTGCTCTTCTGAACAATTGGTGCATGCTGTGGGGCTTTTACAAGTGGTGGTGGGGTGTCCAAATTTAAGGCAATTGCGGCATACTAGTTTTGTGCGCATGTATGTAACACACAGAAGGAGGCGTGGCAGACCCCACAAAGTATATATATTCTTGATCAGGATGAGAAGACGAGTCGATATAGCTATGTCCGTCTGTCTGTATGAGCGCAAGGATCTCAGTAAGTACAAGAGCTAGGATAACCAAAATTGGTATCAAGGTTCCTATAAGCCCTAGACAGAACGAGTTTGTTTATTTTTTCTGATACACCCCCCCACTCCCCCGCAATTCGTATTTTTTCTTATAACTTCCGTAATTCTCGGAATTTAAAAATTTTGGTAGGTACATCCAGTTAGTACTAATGTGTCCGTGTGCCAAATTTCATCATGATAGGTCAATTCTGAAGAAAGTTATAGCCATAAGTAAAATCGCTGCTCATGCGCTGCCTGCAGCTCTGTCGGCAGCGCTGCCCGCAGCTGTTGTTGTTGTTGCTTTGGTTCAACTTTGTGCTGCATACATACACGCATATAAACACGCATAGGTACGTGATGTAAATGTATGCTGTTTAAACTGAACATAAACATGTATTCTAATTTAATTTAATTAATTATTTTTATTAATTAATTCATTCATTTTTTTAATAATTTAATTTTTTTTAATTTTTTTTTTTTTTTAATTTTTATACCCTGTACCCAAAGGGTACAAGGGTATATTAGTTTTGTGCGAGAGCACATGGAACACACAGAAGGAGGCTTGGTAGACCCCACAAAGTATATATATTCTTGATCAGCATGACAAGCCGAGTCGATATAGCCATGTCCGTCTGTCCGTCTGTCTGTATGAACGGAAGGATCTCCGAAAGTATAAGAGCTAGAATAACCAAACTTGGTATACAGATTCTCCTGAGACCGAGAAAGGACGAGTTTGTTCATTTTTTCTGATCCACCCCCCCACTCCCCCCCTATTAACGATTTTCTATAACTCCCGTAATTCTTGGAATGAACTTGAACTAAAATTTGGTAGTCACATTAGGTTAGTGATTATATATCCGTATACCAAGTTTCATTATGATAGAATGATCGGAAAAAAAGTTATAGCCATATAACCACGCCCAATGCACTCATACATACATATGTACAAGTACACAAACACGCATAGACACTATTCTGATGCAAAGGTAAATGTATGCCTGCATGGAATATTTCATATTTAATTTAGTTAATTAATTAAATTAATTTAGTTAATTAATTTTATTAAATTAATTAATTAATTTAATTACTTTTTTGTGGGGTGGTACAGGGTATTTAAGAGTTGAGCCTGCTCGACTTTAGCATTCCTTTCTTGTTCCTTTTTGTGGAGAGTACAGGCTATTTTACTGTCGGGCTTGCTCGACTGTAGCGTTCTATCTTGTTTTTTTTTGGCTTTTTATAGATTACTGATAAGCACTTTTTGCACTTGCAAACAGTCGGTAGTCGCACGTCTTTACTTCTCGAAGCTAAGATTGGTACTGTCTTCTAATTTAATTTAATTAATTAATTAATAAATTCCATTTTTTGTAATAATTCAATTTTTTTAATTTTCCTTTTTTTTTGTGGAGAGTACAGGCTATTTTACTGTCGGGCTTGCTCGACTGTAGAACGCTACTCTTGTTGTAATTATTCTTGGTGCCTAAATTATTCAGGGTTTCCGATGGAAAAATTGGAATTTAAAAAAACATCACGTCAACACAGCATAACCCAAACGGTCACAGCTAAGAAGCTAACATTTAAACTGAAGTATTCCTTCATATTCAGAGGGATAATTTAATTTTTGATGATTACATTTTTTGCATTTAATTAATAAAATTTTGTAAAATAATTTTTAAGTTTTGCTTTGGAACAGGATCCGCCCGACTCTAGCATTCCATTCCAGTTTAATAATTGTTTTTGTTGTTGTGTGGTCATTCCATACAGGGTATTTAGAAGTCGTTCCTCGACTGTAACTTTCCTTTCTTCTTTTATTTAATTTTATTAAAAATTTATTCCAAAAGTATTTTATAAAATTAAAAAAATGCTTTTTACAGAGGCTTTTAACGTTGGGTCTGCTCGACTTCAATATTCCTTTCTTGTTTACGGCCCTTTTAAACGCTTGCCCAATATGACCCCAACATGTACATCGCACACTTAAGCAGGTGGTTCTATGGCCTTATTATTCTTATGTATGTGATCTTGGCACAGTTAGTGAGGAGTGACGACCAAATTGGAGGTGAGTTGTTTCATAATTATTCATATTTGAACAATTGACCTTAAGCTGTTAACATAGATGACCAAATAATTGTTGTGGCTACGGCATATACTCTGAGTTTTACCCTTAAAGATGAACAAACATACCAATTCGACAAGATTTTGTGTCGCAATCGAAATGGAAACGACATAATAGCCAACGAGCAGAATGTTTGGTAGGATAATAAGGATTTATAATTTATCAATTATTACCAATTTAATTACATAAATTCACATGCAGCGATAATTTGGATCCCTGCTCCACCTACACATCTATAATAACTCTAACTAGAGAGGGCGTACTGCTGCCGGACAAGAGCATAGAATCAAAAACGGAGTACAAAGGTAAGTGCTTTTATTAATGTTAAACTTTAAGCTAATACTTGGCTGTGCGTTCACAGAGCCCACCACTGAAATCACTTCAGTAGAGTGCACAGAAAATAGTATTACACTAAAATGGCAGACAACCGATGGCATGTGCATTGAGTACTTTGGGATCTCAGCTACATCTTCTGATAACTCATATTCTACGCAGCAACTAAGAGATAGTCCCTACACCTATACCTTTGAAAATCTGAATTCCTGTCAGAACTTTGACCTTAATATTAAAACAACAGACGTACTAAGTGTTGTAGTGGGCAACGACTCAAAAGCTGCAACAACAAAGTATTCCGAGCCGGGAGATTTAACATTGAGTATTTCGAACCAGAGCAATGGAGACACTCGTATTACCTGGCCCGATGTGCAGCATAAAACTTGTATAAATATATACAAATTTGTGTGGAGGCGGGACAACTGCGATGAAGGCACAACGACATTAGTGCCTCTTAGATATAGAAAAACAGACGACACCGGAAATACTATAGTGCCTAACGTACCTAATGAGAGTACTGGTAGGTGATGATACTTCGGCCATTTTATCTTATTAAGTTACTTTTACTTTCTCTGAAGTTGAGTGCGAATGGATGGAGACTTCGCAGGATGGCAGCCTAAAGCAGTTTACGCTGATGAATTTACAAGGCTGCGAGCTACATACATTTGAGGTATTTATAAATGATAATCAGACGGCCAAATCATCAGAGAGCTTTATATCGGCAGAAAAAAGTAAGTGATATGGATAATAATAGTCATATACTATTTGGATGACAAATGACTGTCGGTTAATCAACTAATATAATTTGGATACTCTTTATCTTTCCCAAATGGGCTTTAAATAAAAAGTTAACTTTTTCCCACCATACCATTTTTTATGTTTCCAAAGGGAATTACCAAAGTTGGTATGGAATCCCCTAAGCCCTAGGTAGATAAAGTATATTAATTTTTCCCGATGCACCCCCCAATCCTCCGCTATTAATGGTTTAATTTGATTTGATTTGATTAACTACCGTTATTGCTCAAAATTGGCAAATACCTGCAGTTAGTGATGATGTGTTCGTATACCAAGTTTTATTATAATAGGTCAATTTAAAAGGAAGTTATAGCCATAAATGTAAAATGTACAGAGTATTTCAAAGTCGGAGCACCCGGCTTAAGCTTCTCCACTTGTTTTTATTTAATTTATTCAATTAATTTAATTTTTAAAAATTAATTTTGAAAACTTTTTGAATTTTTTTTTTTTTGGGAGTGGGTACAGGATATTTAAGACTCTAGCATTCCTCCCTTGTTTAATATTGTAGCATTATTTGTTCAAAGATATTTATAAAATCATTGATTCATTGAATAATTTGTACAAGATCATTTCTATAATTATTATTATTCATATTATTATAATTATGAGTTTATGGAATTATTTGAATATGCTAAAAAATCAATAGATTAACCCAGTTATTTTGTGATGCAAATCACCTTGTGCGTGGTGTCTAAGTAGAGTTATGGAGTTAAGGCCATTTGGATTTCGTACAACTGCCTGAAATAGGCTCTAAGAGACATAACGCACACATAATTTTGGTGCGTTAAGTCCTCGGGCGTTATGTCATGTGACCTGAAAATAAGCTTTAATGCACCGTTCTGCAGATACAGGTACAGGGTATTCAGTTGGGCTGGTACGAGATTATTATTATCCCTGTACCTAAAGGGTATGGAATATTTTATATTTATATCCTTCATTTCTCAAGGATTTTTGAAACAAAATAATGCAAATTGAAAATGTCTCTAGTAACTTTCTTGGACTCTTTTCTGGTACCTCCTTTATCCCACCATAAGCAATGTCCACGTCTTCTGCCAGATCTCTAATGCTAAATTTGCGGTTTTCGATCACCTTTTCTTTCAATTTATTAATGTTTTCATCAGTTTTTGATGTCGACGGCTAGGCCACTAGGTTCATCATCTCACGATCTCTTCTGAAGCGTTCATGCCACTCGTAAGCGGCCGTTTTTATACTCTGTACATGAAATGTACAAGAGTATATTAGGTTTGCGGGAGGTGAAAAATGTAACAGGCCGAAGGAGTATATACAATAATAAATAGTATATATATTCTTGATCAGGATGACGAGACGAGTCGATCTAGCCCTGTCTGTCTGTCTGTATGCGTTATGTGTGTACGCTGTGCAAGTTTGTTTTACTTTCTGGATTTTCCCCCCAACTTCCCTCCTATGGAGGTTTTCCCGATTTTCCGGAGACCATATAACCTAGGGACATCAAATTTTAGTCCAAGATGCCTTATGTGAATACGCAGAAAATGTGTATTTTGGAATTTCCCTCCCTCCCCCCTCTCCCTCACTTAACTCCCGCAATTCTTGGAATTACGAACTCAAATTTTGCAAATACCATCAGTTAGTGAGATATGTGTCTGTAGTTTCACTATGATAGACAAGAAGCTATAGCCATAAATATATTTGCTGCCTAAGCGCTGCCCGTAGCTGTTGTTGATGCTGGTGCTTTGGTTGACTGCAAACATGTTTACACAGACACGTATAGACGCGCATGGACATTCATACACTCAAATAGACGCAATTGCTTTGTATATGTGCAATTATACACTCTTTACGTGAGTTCGAATACCAAGAGAGGTAAAATCGATAAACATTTTTTTTTTATTTTTCTTAATTTATAATTATATATAAACATATGTATTTCAAAGTCGGGACACCCTAATATTTATTTGTTCTAAGAGTGCCCTTGTCGAATTAGTTTCCCAATATTTCTAAGGCTTTCCTATTCAATTTTAATGCAAAATTTAATACAAACTGTAACAACTCAAATTCGTCAAATCCATTTTAAATATACTCAAGACGTCATAACTATTACAAATGTCAATCAATGGCGATAAAATTTGGTAGGAATGTTAATGATAGATGTGGCAACGCATCAAAAAGATAAAACTCAAATCAGTTTACTGATTTTGATCAAAGTAGTACGGTGTCTTTAGCATGCTGAGAAAAGTTAAAATATGGCTTCGTTCTATAATGACTGAATCTCGGCAAAATGCTAATTAATTACTATATACATATATGTTTTCAAGGATTATGTTTTTTAAGCGGACACAGATAGTTAGATGCCGAATAAAAGTCGGAATTACAAGGTGCTTTCCAAAGTATACAGGACTTTTTGAATCTAACGCCCCCTGGTGGCGCTATCTATATGTCGACTGGTGCGTTAGAATCTGCTATCTTTATCGATTGTCCAGTGAGAATTTCATGACATTTCAAAGTGGTCGTGAGGACATAAATGACGATCAACATGTGGGCCAATCAAAATTCGTGATCCGAAAATTCCATCGAAACTGTGCGTGAATTCATCAAAAATCAGCCGAAATCATCATTGAAATTGATGGAAATGGAATTGAACATCTCCAAAACATCGATTTATCGCATTTTCACCGAACATTTGGGCTTACGAAAGGTGTGTGCACGGTTTGTTCCATACAAATTGACTGACGACCAAAAATTGCTCAGACGATCGACGCTTGTGACCGATTATTTGACCAAAAATCACATTTTAACTATTAACCACTCGCCGTATTTTCGGAAAAATGCATTTGATCATAAAAGGAAAGCGTTATTCAAAAGGCTTGCACCGGCATACCGGCGGCCATACCGGCCAATGAGCTAAAACACTCGTTCGACATTCTTTTGGATCGTGCAAAAAGCTGTATTGAAGCAAAAGGAAACTATTTTGAATTAAATAAATTGATTTTGCCGAAAAAACCATTTGTTCTGTTTTTTTTTTTTTAAAGTTTATTTTGGAAAACACCTTGTAGAAGAGTTTATCGTGGAAGAGTCTTCTAAAAACTAAAGAAAATTAATAATTTAAGTTCACATATCTTAATGTGCGTATATGAATTAGCTAATTAATAACAAGAGAGAAGACTACAGTCGAGCAAGCCCTACAGGTAAATACCCTGTACCCGCAAACTTCCGACACTGAGTTATAGCAAAAGAAAAATGAAGAAGATCGAACTGGAGGCTGCAGTTTGTGGGCGTAGTACTGGAGTGATATTGTTTCGTTAATAACTTTTCTTAGAATTGACCGATTTGGATGAAATGCAAAACAAAAGTAGATACATAATTATGCAAAGTTTGGTAGCTTTCGAAATGTGGACAGTAGTGACAAAATTCTGTATCGGAGAGGAAAAATAAAAAAAAATAAACTTGTATAGACTGGGGACTAGGAGCGTCTAAATACCAAGTTTTGTTAACACACGCGCAGCTGTTTCCAAAATCCGGGCGCTTATCCAGACAGACGGACAGACGGACGGATATTTCTGGATTGATATCTCTCGTCATGCTCATCAAGAATATATACTTTGCACAAACCTAATATTCCCTTTTTACGCTTCGGGTACAGGGTGTAAAAAGAAGCGTACCCCCTTGCCTGTATTCAATGGTAGGCGCAATAGTTATCCAAAAAGCATATGACCATATCATAACTTTTTAAGCTTTATAAAAACTTAAAACGTTTATTAGCTCCTAGCGCCATAACAAATCCTACAAACATAATAGCAGCGACAGAGCTATTTTGGCAATGGGAGGAGCCCAGTTCTAATGCGAAATGTGTGGCAAATTATAAGGTAAATCTGACTGGGCCCGCACAACGTTTGCAGTTTAACACCACTCAAAAGCTAGCCAACGACCTATTTGTGGTGTTTGAAGATTTAGATCCTTGCGGATCGTATGAAATTCAAATTGTTCCAATTTCTTTAAATGGAACCAATGGGCCGAGCTATCAGAACACCGTTGTCCTTAATGAGGACCGTAAGTATTAAACGCTTAGAAAATGGTCTTATTTATGTTTGTATCTGTATTTGTATCTGTAAATAGAACCTTCAGAAATATGGAATGCATTTTGGATAAGTGAACCGTTATCCATAGAGCTACATTGGGATACACCAAAGTATGGCGATCTCTGCATCGATAGTTATCGTACAGTCGGCTGGCTAGATGAAAACATAACTGTCGACGCATTGAGCAGGACAACTAAAGAGAACACGGTTCTCTTCGACACAGGTCTTAGTTCGTGTCAATCATACACAATACAAATAATACCGTACACGGTGCAGAAACTGGATGGTTTGCCAATACAAATGGAGATAGAAACAAAAGCGGCCATTGTAGACTCAAAAAAGATCGACTTGCAGCTGGTGAGCCGAAGCTCGCACGGCTTGAAGCTGAATGCACGTAATCAGGACAACGACAACAGTTGCCAAACATATTTTGCATACTTTAATTGCTCCACTTTGACGAATGTTCCATATAAAACCGCTGAGAGATACGTTGAGAGTCATACGCAAAGTTTAGGCTTCCAAGCCACTCTAGGACCTCTTTCTCCAGATGTAGCTTACACCTGCGATGTCATTCTGCACAATATGGCTGGTGCATCAAAATCTAAACGAATATTAGATCAACGTACCCAAGGCTATTGTAAGTATGATGATGGTTAAGCTGTTATAAATATCATGAATTCGTACAGTTCCAGAGAAGCCTCAAAATTTGGAAGTACTCAACAGAACCAGTAACAGCCTTTATTTTCGTTGGAGAGAACCTATTTACTCAAATGGTCAAATAAGGTTTTACATTGTGTATCTAATGCTTTATAAGCCCGCCTACTTTGTGCCTTCTAATTGTCCAATAATCGATGGTAAAATGAAGGATCCGATACCATTAAACAACTTAGAGACATCTTTTGATTCATTATTTCCGGCCATTGAATATAGTATGCAGGTAGCAGCGCAGAATGATTACGGTTTGGGACAATATACAGCGCCTCTGATTGCTGAGACTTTGCCTGGAGGTTATATTAATTAAAAACCCTATAGCTGAATGATAAATAATTCAAAAATTCATTCACAGTGTCCGATCCAGTTTCGGACCTAAACATTACCATAAGTGGACCCAATCCCTATAGCAACGCATATAGTGCTAATGCCACTGTGTTTTGGAATATGCCCTGTAAATCAAACGGTGTAATAGAAGCGTTTCAGGTCAAGTTTCGGGGGGAACGAAACTCCAGCCAACCGACTTACTTTATGCGTTCGGTGCCACCTGATACAAGTGGTGGTGGTCGCATGTCCTATACGGAAACAATGCTGCAGCCGGAATATAATTATACGGTCAGTGTTGCAGTTAAAACACTTGATGTGGATGAGCTGAGTGAAGGCGAATATAAAACTTTTGAAGCACCAGCGGGCAGTGAGTATAAAACAAATAAAAAAGCTAAAATCGGGTGTCCCGAATTTGAAATACTCTGTACATATGTTTAGAATTATAACAGAAATTAAAAAAATTAAGAAAATTAAAAAAAAATTTGATCGATTTTACCTCTCTCGGTATTCGAACTCACGTAAAGTGTGTATAATTTCACATTTACAAAGCGTGAGCATGTTTGCAGTCAACCAAAGCACCAGCATCAACAACAGCTGCGGACAGCGCTTGGGCAGCAAATATATGGCTATAACTTCCTATTAAATCGGTCTATCGTAGTGAAACTTGGCCAACGGACACACAATCACTAACTCGGGCTACTTTGAGTTCGAAATTCCAGGAATTACGGGAATTACAGAAAATCACGATTTGCGTGGGGGGTAGAGGGGTATCCCAAAAAACACATTTTCTGCGTATTCACATAAGGCATCTTGGACTTTAACTGACTGCACACATGTTTACACAGACACGAATAGATGCGCATAGGCATACATACACTCGCATAGACGCAATTGCTTTGTATATGTGCAATTATACACCCTTTGCGTGAGTTCGAATACCGAGAGAAGTAAAATAGATTCAATTTTTTTTTTAAATTTTCTTAATTTTTTTATTTTCTATAATTATTGTAAACATATGTACAGAGTATTTAAAAGTCAGGACACCCGACTTAAGTTTTTTTTACTTTTTTTTTAGAATACTGTACTCTACGTTTCAGTATATAACGGATATATGTGTTTTCATGTAATTGTCTTTTTTGCATTATTAGTACCAGCGCGTTTAAGTGAGGATGTAATTGGCCATATGCGTGTCAATGCTTATGAAACAAATCATCCGACAAGCTCCGCTATTGTTCGTCTACCAATTGATATAATGAGCTCTGATGCGGGTACAATCAAGTATATTGCCTTGTTGCTATCGCAAAAGAGTTGTGCCAGCGTAATGGATCTACAAAACGACACACTGGACTCCAACCAAAATTGGCCCCCAGTTAGGCCATGGGAAGCGGCTGACCAAGACGGAGACTGCATCTGCCAGTATCAAACGACGCCGGTGCGTTGGGAACCGAATATTAGCACTGCCGGTTCGCAAGAAATAACGTATACCATTGGTATTGGGAAGTGTCCTGATGAGTCTGAACCTTTTTGCAATGGGCCCCTTAAAGCGGACACGGAGTACCATTTGGTAGTGCGGTTGTTTACTAAATCTGGCTACAACGATGCGGCGTTGCTTGAGTTCAAAACAGATGCAGCCATCAAGGTTACGTTAATACTAGTAAGCGTGTGCTGTTGCCTCCTATTGGCTTTTGTGGTAGGGCTGCTAGTACTTTGGGTGCGAAAACGGATTGCTTGGTACGTTCTTAAACAACATAAAAGATATTTAATTAAAACTCTGACATGCAGGCACCGCGACTCAGGCCAAGGCATAGAAGATCCTTTTGGAAATGTTACACCCAAAAATTTTGCTATATTCTATAATGAAGTGTCAAAGCCGGAAAAATTGGCACGCGAATTTAAGGAGATAACAGTAGTCGCTCAGCTCAGTTATGCCGCTTCTGAATTGGGATGTCATAAGAATCGCTATGCAGATATTTATCCATGTGAGTTAATTCATTTAGATAACATTAAAGTATAAGCTAATGCATTGATTATTAGATGACAAGAATAGGGTGATACTGGATATTGATTCTGAGTGTTCGGGGTCCGACTACATCAATGCCTCCTTTATAGATGTAGGTTATTAAATCAACATTATATATTTCCGTTCTTAAAATGAATTTTACATTATAGGGACATACACGCAAAAAGGAATATATTGCTACGCAAGGGCCAAAGCCAGAGACAATCATGGACTTTTGGAGAATGATACTGCAATATAATGTGAGGGTTATTGTCCAAGTCACTCAATTTCGCGAGGGTAACTCAGTAAGTAAGGTAAATTAGATTTGACTGCATATCTTGATATTGATATTTTTAGATTAAATGCCACGAATACTTTCCATACACCATGCGTGGTCTAAACGTGAGAGTTAAGTCAAAAGAATCCTTTGAGCTTTATGAACGCACTGAACTTTCTGTGGTGCATGACCTTTACGGGCTTAAACAGAAAGTGATTCACTTCTACTTTAAGAAATGGCCTGATCATGGATGCCCGGAAAATCCTTTGCATCTGATTACCTTTCTACGCAAAGTAAAGGCAGAAAAACGTCCTAACTACTCACCAATTGTTGTGCACTGCAGTGCAGGCGTGGGTCGTACTGGAACTTTTATTGGTCTAGACCTAATTATGCAGCGGCTGAAAAGTGAATCGAAAATAAATATTTTCGAAACCGTCAAGAAACTGAGATTTCAACGCATGAAAATGGTGCAAACACAACAGCAGTATACTTTTCTATATTCTTGCACGTTCGAGCTGGTTAAACACAAAATTCCTCGCATTGCTCTTAAATCAGAAGGCCGCGCTAAGCATACAATAACCCCAATCACAGGAAAGAAGGTTAGTTTTCCTGACTCGGATGCATTAAATAATATTGTACCGGACCCATCTGATGCCGAACCAGGGAAGACTTTTGAACGCAGTGAAATGGAGGCTAATGCACCACCACCATTGCCTTTTTCCTCACCATTTGCCGGCATCCGGAAGGGTAATGCTCCGGAATCGTTACATCATCCCAAACACACCAAAGATGGCTAAAAGACTATTAACCATTTTTTTTTTTCGGTGAAAACAACAAAAGCTTGGTGCTGGGAATTTAAAATATTTCGTAAATGTTACATTTTCGATTTGATATATGCATATACATATATTATACATTCAAAATATTGTTTTGGTCTTTATAGAATAGCTGAACTTCTTATTAAGGCGTTCATTTCTGTACCGTTTGTTTTATAAAATTAAACAAGAAAGGAATGCTAAAGTCGAGCAGGCTGAACTCTTAAATACCACCCCACAAAAAAAGAAATTAAATTTATTAACTAAATTAATTTAATTAATTAACTAAATTAAATATAAAATATTCCATGCATGCATACATACATTTACATCAGAATCGTGCGTTATGCGTGTTTGTGTACTTGTACATTTGTATGTTTGTGTGCATTGGGCCTGGTTATATGGCTATAACTTTTTTTCCGATCATTCTATCATAATGAAACTTGGTATATGGATATATAATCACTAACTAATGTGACTACCAAATTTTAGTTCAAAATTCCAAGAATTACGGGAGTTATAGAAAATCGTTAATAGGGGGGAGTGGGGGGTGGATCAGAAAAAATGAACAAACTCGTCCTTTCTCGGGCTCAGGAGAATCTGTATACCAAGTTTGGTTATTCTAGCTCTTTTACTTTCGGAGATCCTTGCGTTCATACAGACAGACAGACAGACGGACATGGCTATATCGACTCGGCTTGTCATGCTGATCAAAAATATATATACTTTGTGGGGTCTACCAAGCCTCCTTCTGTGTGTTCCATGTGCACTCGCACAAAACTAATATACCCTTGTACCCTTTGGGTACAGGGTATAAAAACATGAACATAAATATGAAGCAGACGGGACTCAATATCATGTATTTTCGGTAGGAACAATTAATTTGTATTGCTGTACGTAATGATGTAAAGTTTAAGCTGTCGGGCTACTATACGTTTAAGGTGCCATGACATAAATAAATAATATACATGTATATGTTATTTAAAAGCAGAGAATTATATTTCCAAGAAGTAAGAATATCTTTAATTTATGTCGGGATTTTGTCTATGCGTGCCTGTGTGCAGTAATCTGCCTGGGACTTATGTCCATTTGTGTCTATGCGTGTGGGTGAATACATGTGTGTATGTGTGCAGTGCACAATTGAGCCAAAGCAGCAACAACCATAAAAGCTATGGGCAGAGCTTTCGCAGATATCACATTTAAGTCTCTAGGGAACTTATGTTAAATAAAACTAATGAATAAAAAAACCTATAGAACTTAAAAAATATTTATTATATTCCTCCGGTGGAGGAATTTTATGCCCCGATTCACAGCAGAGAGTAGTGGACCTAACAAAAAAGAAATGTAGATGAAGAAATACCAATAAACAAGAAAGGAGTGCTAAAGTCGAACAGGCTCAACTCTTAAATACCCTTTACCTCTCAGAGGTACAAAATGAAAAAAAATGTTTAATTAATTTTAAAAAATTATTTTGATTAAATTATTTAATTAAAATAAATTTAAATTATTCAATACATATAAACAAAAGTGGAGATATGTTCATGTACAGTTTTAAAAGCATACATTTACATCAGAATCGTGTCTCAGCGTGGTTATATGCACGTATGTATGCATCACAAAGTCGAACCAAAGCAGGAACAATAACATGAGCAGAGATGCTGGATAGCAAGTTTGGTCATTCTAGCTCTTGTACCTTCCTGAGATCTTAGCGCTCATACAGACGGACGGACGAACGGATGGACACGGCTATATCAACTCGGCTTGTCACCCTGATCAAAAATATATATACTTTGTGTGGTCTGCCACGGCTGCTTCTGCCTGTTACATACATTCTCACAAAACTAGTATACCATTTCACCCTTTGGGTAAATGGTATATAATTAAAATACTTAAATAATAAAAGTTAAGAGGGATATTTTAATCAGAGCATAATACTGGAAAATAAAAGAATAAAGGAATCAAGCAATCAATTTGTGGAAGAACAGAACACCAACAACTATCCTACGGTGAGCTAACGAGGGTACTTTAATAAGGAGAAGTTTACTGGAGTAGGGTGAGTAGGGAGTAGGTAAACGCAGATTAGGATCCCAGTTAGCACCACGAAGAGAAAAAGGAAGAAATTGTTCTGGACCGATTTAATGCGGTCCTGATGCAATTTATATTGAGGACACCAATAAAAATAATCTCGATAAAAATAATCTTGATACGAAAAAATGAGCTTTACATCACCGGCATACATCAGTATACGGGAATGCAACAGGATAAACGGAAGGTCGTTAATAAACAAGTGTAGCAGGCCGTTACTCTATACACTTTCGTACTTAGTTTAATAAGCATTAGTGTACACACTGAGAGCATACCCGCTCTCAGAGGTACACAAGATATAAGTAATAAAGAGAACATCACTTTTTGATCGTTCCTTGTGCAAGACAGTTGTGTGAAGTGCTTTGTGTATAAATACTTACATACATATACATATATTTAAAGACCTGACTTTACTACTAAAATCTCAGAAGTGGGATAGTAACGCGCTATGAACACTACAATTGATGTAAACACATTTTCAACCCAGATCTTAAAAAATTGGTTAAACGCCTTGGGTAAATCAACAATGGGCTCAAAAGCAGAGCTGGTCGCCCGACTCAACCATATTGAAAATCGTGGCGCTTACCCTAAGGAGCCCCAAGCCCAAAATATGGATGACAATTTTTCACCCAGAAATTCTGAACTTAATGAACAACAATGTGAAATTGCCAAAGACGAATTGCGCCCCGACGCCAATAGTTCGCAACAATGTGGGCAGGGCAACAACAATTCCCACGAAAATCATAACGGGACCAACATTCCGACGCAAAACGAACAACAGCGGGCCCTCAGCAACAGCGACGGCGCCGATCACGATGCCAGCAACAGAAGCGAATCGGCAGAAGCAATGCAAGACGAAAAAAGATAATTGTTACAGTTACGTGCCGAATTAGAAGCAACACAGGCAAAGTTTCGTTTACTTGAGTTAGAGCTGCGAGCAAAATTATTCGACGATGATGGCAGCGCCGTTGCTGCCGAACACTCTTATGCTCTCTTAAAACCAAAACCAATTGAGAGCGAAGAGAACAAATTTACTCCGTTGCACAGTTTTACGTTCGCAAAAGAGATAGTGGTGGACTTCGACGACAAGTCATGCGTGCGTGCCTGGATCACACAAATAAAAAATATTGCACGCGCGTACAATATTAACGACAACTATTTACGCATGTTGGCCATATCTAAGTTAAAAGGCGCTGCTCAAGTCTGGCTACATGCAAGCCCGGCGCGGATGTTAGAGTCTCTCGACGATTTATTTGCCCAATTGACTTTGGCATTCGGAGGAAAAATATCAAAGGTCGACATCAGACGAAAGTTCGAGGCTCGCAAATGGAAAGTAGAAGAAAATTTGTCCTCCTATTTTGATGACAAGATGACTCTTTAACGAGAAATAAATGATGATGAGCTGCTGGATCAGATGATCGAAGGAATTCCGTTGGAAAGCCTGCGTGTTCAGGAGCGCATCCAATGCTTTTCCGACCCAACGCACATGCTACGGGCCTTTGCCAATGTGCGTCTACCATTTCGACCAAAATTGAGTGATGGCCCAGAGAACAAGTACGAAGACAATGTTCGCTGTAAAAACTGCAACTGCAGAGGCCACTTCGCCAATGTCTGCAAGAAAGCCAAACGCGAACGAGGCTCATGCTATGCTTGTAGCAAATTTGGTCACCTGGTTGCACAGTGCCCTGAGAGGAAGAGCGTCGTCAAAAACAATTATGTAAGATATTTTAAAATTTTCTTCAATAACCCTGATAATGTTATGCCATTGATTTCAGAATGCCTAATAGACTCAGGAAGCCCTGTCTCGTTAATTAAGATTTCACTTATCCACGAAAAAAATTATCTTGAATTCAGTTAACGATTTATATTTTGGCATGAATACAAGCCACATTAAAACATGTGGAAAAACACAATGTTATGTATTAAAAGGAACAATAAAAATTTATTTTCATTTAATTATGGTGGCTTCTGAGTCTATGGGGTATAATGTTGTCCTAAAAAAGCTAAAGTCGGGTGTCACGACTTTGAAATACTCTGTACATATGTTTACAAAATAAAACAAACTCGTATAGAATACACATAAGGCATCTTTGTGGAATTTGGTGTCTCTATCTCTTATAGTCTCTGAGATCCAGGTGTTCATACGGACGGTCAGACGGACAGACAGACAGACAGGGCTAGATCGACTCGTCTCGTCATGCTGATCAAGAATATATATACTTTGTGGGGTCTGCCACGCCTCCTTCTACCTGTTACATTTTTCAGCTCCTGCAAACCTAATATACTTCTGTACATTTCATGTACAGAGTATAAAAAGAAAACAGGTGACTTGCGAATGTGTGTAGATTTTAGAAAACTAAACAAAATTACACTGAAAGATAATTATCCCTTACCACTGATAGATGACCTGTTAGACAAATTGGTAGATAAATCGGTGTTCACAAAGCTTGACCTCAAAAATGGGTTCTTCCATGTGTTTGTCAACCAAGAAACAGTCAAATACACTTCCTTTGTCACACCATTAGGCCAGTACGAATCGTTAAGAATGCCAGTTGACCTTAAAAATGCGCCTTCTGTATTTCAACGATTTGTTAACAAAATTTTCTACGGCATGATTAGAGAAAACAAGGTCATCGTATACATAGACGATATTTTAATAGCAAACAAAAATATGTATTACCGAACATTTAGATACCCACAAAGAAGTTTTTAAACGGTTAGTTGAAAACAAACTTGAGCTTCGAATAGACAAATGCGAGTTCTTGCAACCAAGTGTCAAATACTTAGGCTTCCTAATAACAAACGACGGAGTAAAAGCCAATGATAAAGGAGTCGAGGCCATTCGAAATTTTCCAATGCCAACAAACGTTAATGCGGTACAAAGCTTTTTGGGCCTTTGTTCATATTTCAGAAGGTTTATAAAAGATTTTTCTACCGTTGCTAAGCCTTTATACGATATTCTAAAGAAAGATAGACTTTTCCGATTTGGCCTCGATGAAATCAATTGTTTTAAATTGTTGAAAGAGAAATTGACACAAGCACCAGTTCTATCAATATATAATTACAAACACGAAACATAACTATATTGCGATGCCAGTTCTCTAGGATTTGGCGCCGTACTAATGCAAAAGAAAGAAAACAAAAAATTGCACCCAATTTTCTATATTTCCAAAAGAACAACAGATGTCGAATCAAAATACCACAGTTTTGAGTTAGAAACGTTAGTAGTTGTTTATGCTTTACGAAGATTCCGAGTTTATCTACAGGGCAAAGATTTTAAAATCGTTACAGATTGCAATTCGTTAGCACTTACACTAATTAAGATTGAACTTAATCCTAGAATTGCCAGATGGGCCCTTGAGTTTCAAGATTATACTTATGTACAAGTCCATAACCTGGTACACGTATGGAGCACGTTGATGCTCTAAGCAGGTGTACAAACATAATGACAGTTCAAACAAATAGCTTTGAGGACAATCTAGTTATATGTCAAGCAAAAGATAGTAAACTGAAAGAAATTAGACAATTGCTAGAGAAAACAGAATATAAATTGTATGAGATGCGCAACGGAATAATATATAACAAGTAAAAAAGCTAAAGTCGGGTGTCCCGACTTTGAAATACTCTGTACATATGTTTACAATAATTATAGAAAATAAAAAAATTAAGAAAATAAAAAAAAAATTTGATCGATTTTACCTCTCTCGGTATTCGAACTCACGTAAAGGGTGTATAATTGCACATTTACATAGCAATTGCGTCTGTGTGAGTGTATGTATGCCTATGCGCATCTATTCGTGTCTGTGTAAGCATTTTCGCAGTCAACCAAACAGCAACATCAACAACAGCCGCGGGCAGCGCTTGAGCAGCGCTGCATCAGCAAATATATTTATGGCTATAACTTCTTGTTAAATCGGTCTATCATAGTGAAACTTGGCACACCGACACATAATAACCAAATTCCAAGAAATACGGGAGTTACGATTTGCGGGGTAGAGGGGGGAGGGCGGGGAATTCCAAAATATACATTTTCTGCGTATTCACATAAGGCATCTGGGACTAAAATTTGGTGTTCCTAGGTCTTATAGAGATATATGCGATTATACGAATGGAAAATCGGGAAAACCCCCATAGGGGGGAAGTGGGGGGAAAATCAAAAAAATAAAACAAACTCGTATAGAATACACACATAACGCATCTTTGTGCAAAATTTGGTGTCTCTATCTCTTATAGTCTCTGAGATCCAGGTGTTCATACGGACGGACAGACGGACAGACAGACAGACAGGGCTAGATCGACTCGTCTCGTCATGCTGATCAAGAATATATATACTTTGTGGGGTCTGCCACGCCTCCTTCTGCCTGTTACATTTTTCAGCTCCCGCAAACCTAATATACTCTTGTACATTTCATGTACAGAGTATAAAAAGTCAAATGATAATAGATTGCTATTTTATGTTCCAACTGAAATGGAAGATCATGTTATGTTCAAGTACCATAATGAACTTGGACATGTAGGTAGAGACAAGATGATTGAAGCTATAAAGAAAAGCTATTGGCTTCCTAACCTTAAAGAAAAATGTTCTAAACATATCGAAAACTCATTAAAATGCGTCTCATTTTCACCAAAAACAGGAAAAACAGATGGATTTATGCACAGTATTCCTAAAGGTAGTGAACCATTTGATGTTATACATATTGACCATTACGGTCAAGTAGATGCAGGAAGAGCTAATAAATATATATTAGTAATAATAGATGCTTTCACTAAATTCGTTAGATTATATGCAACAAAGACAACCAATACAAAAGAGGTAAATCGATCGTTAAAAGACTATTTTAAAGCATACAGTCGTCTGAAATGCATTATTTCAGACAGAGGTTCTGTTTTTACTTCCGAGAATTTCAAAAACTTCCTTGAGGAATGCAATATCAAACACTTTAAAATAGCTACAGGATCACCTCAAGCAAACGGTCAGGTAGAGAGAGTTAATAGAAGCCTCGGTCCAATGATAGCAAAGTTGATAGAACCAGAAAATGGTTTGCATTGGGATCTAGTTGTAGAAAAAGTCAAACATACATTAAATAACACACAGCATCGAAGCATAAAACAGTTACCCAACAAAATGCTATTTGGAGTAGAACAGACAGGGAAGGTCATAGACGAGCTAAGACAGAAGCTAGAGGAATTAGATAAAACTGTTTCGAAAAGAGACTTATAAAATATACGAGAAAAGGCTGAAGAAAACCAGAAAAGGGCACAAATGTATAACAAAACATATGTAGATAGAAAAAGAAAAAAACCTACTGAATACAATGAGGGAGACTATGTAATGGTTAACAAGTAAAAAAGCTAAAGTCGGGTGTCCCGACTTTGAAATACTCTGTACATATGTTTACAATAATTATAGAAAATAAAAAAATTAAGAAAATAAAAAAAAAAATTTTATCGATTTTACCTCTCTACAAGCAATTACATAGCAATTGCGTCTGTTTGAGTGTATGTATGCCTATGCGCATCTATTCGTGTCTGTGTAAGCATTTTCGCAGTCAACCAAACAGCAACATAAACAACAGCCCCGGGCAGCGCTTGAGCAGCGCTGCAGCAGCAAATATATTTATGGCTATAACTTCTTGTTAAATCGGTCTATCATAGTGAAACTTGGCATACGGACACATAATAACTAACTGGGGATATATGCAAAATTTTAGTTTGAAATTCCAAGAATTACGGGAGTTACGATTTGCGGGGGAGAGGGGGGAGGGAGGGAAATTCCAAAATATAAATTTTCTGCGTATTCACGTAAGGCATCTGGGACTAAAATTTGGTGTTCCTAAGTCTTATAGATATAGGCGATTATACGAATGGAAATTCGGGAAAACCCCCATAGGGGGGAAGTGGGGGGGAAAATCAAAAAAATAAAACAAACTCGTATAGAATACACACATAACGCATCTTTGTGCAAAATTTGGTGTCTCTATCTCTTATAGTCTCTGAGATCCAGGTGTTCATACGGACGGACAGACGGACAGACTGACAGACGGACAGACGGACAGACAGACAGACAGGGCTAGATCGACTCGTCTCGTCATGCTGATCAAGAATATATATACTTTGTGGGGTCTGCCACGCCTCCTTCTGCCTGTTACATTTTTCAGCTCCCGCAAACCTAATATACTTCTGTACATTTCATGTACAGAGTATAAAAATTTTGATTCTACCGTAGGTGTATCAAGAAAATTAATTCCAAAACATAAAGGCCCATATGTTATTGCAAAAGTTCTAAAAAATTACAGATTTCTTCTGAAAGATGTCAAAGGATTTCAAGTCTCTCGCAATCCATATCAAGGTGTCTGGGGTATACACAATATAAAACATTGGATAAAAAGAAAAACCACAAATGTACAAAAGAGAATATGGAGAATATAGGAGAATATGTCAGCTGTGCTTGCATACAGACGTGTTTCTCTATCGCTGCGCCAAAACTCATAATTTGTCAATTTATTTACAACATTTTACGTACACAGTGCTAATAATCGCGAGAAGTTCAATTTCGTTCTTCATAGAAACTGCTAGTGATCAAATAAATTAAAGGAATCTTTAATAAAATCACTAATTATAAAAGTACTTTTGAAGCGCGAAAATTATACAAACACATATATCAATACCAACACCGAGGCACTGAGTTATTAACATATCTGCATATTTGCATCAGCGCTCAACAAAGCACTCAACACTCAACAATCACTCATCAGCGCTCAACAAATAACTCAATAAAACATAAACGAAAAACTTACACTGAACATCATGGCACCGCAACCCAACAAACGCGCACGAGAAAACACAGTCACTGACCTTAAGGAGGGCCGCCAGTCAGAGGCTATATCGTCTAAAATTATGGCGTTGATAAGTCTCCGTTTTGAGGAACAGGCCAGCCTCATCACTGCCAATATGGGAGATGCTGAGCAGCGCATCCTAAACGTTCTGCTGGAGCGTTTCGACCGTATGGCTGCGGAAATGAAGCAACTACATGAGAGGGTGGATCAGCTTCATGAGAGGGTGAATACCATGGAGCGCGAGGTCGGAGAGCTGTCTTCATTGAGGGAGCGGGTTGGAGTGCTGGAGGCAAAGCTTGCTGCGCAGCTCAATGTCAATGCTGCCTGTGACCTGCGCATACATGGAGTCCCATACATGGAGGGCGAAAATGTACGTACCTTATACCACTCCCTCTGTTTCGCCTTAAACATTACACCACCGCCTAGGATACGGAAAATTTTTCGTCCAAGAAATAAACAGGTTTCGAATGTTGATCCCGATATAATTATTAAATTTGAAAATTTATATGAAAAAACCACGTTGCTGAAGGCAGCCGCAGCCTACCGTCGGCAAAGCAACAAAACACTAAGCTTGCAAATGCTGCCCTGTAAACATATGCTAGCTTTTAACAATAATATAAGCTTTAGGTCTAATTCTTGGATAAATAATTTTTTCATTATTCGTTTTCTTGTAAATGTAATAATAGTGTGCAGATCATCTGTAAGTGCTCTTGATCTCTGTATAATGCGTGGGCGTTTGATTGTTTTTTGGACTCCATGCAAGATAACTTAAGATATGCTTCCACAGCGAACAGTCATTCCATTATTCGGGTTCTATGTAAGCAAAAGAAGGGTCTTCATATTTGTCACCTTAACGCACAAAGTCTAGTGAATAAAATGGACGAGTTTAGATCTTTGTTTGTCAATTCTAATGTAGATGTAGTGTGTGTGTTTGAAACGTGGTTTGTCTCTAGTGTTAATGATCAATATGTATGTTGTAATGGGTATAATGTCTATCGTTCTGACCGTGAGGGGCATGCGGGGGGTGTGGCCATATATGTTAAAAATAGTCTTAAATGCCAGGTGATTAGCAACCAGCCATTGGGCGGCAATCTGGAATATTTGTTTCTGCAAATATCAGGCCGCAAAAATATTGAAAGCATCCTTGTCGGATGTACGTATAGACCTAACAGACACACTGACTACAGAGACTTTCTGGATACCTTTTCCGCAGTGTCTATAAAATATAACAATATTGTCCTGGCTGGAGATTTTAACAGCAATATGCTAATCGAGCATCACCTAAAAGATGACATGATCGGTTTGGGCATGAGACTGGTAAATACTGTTTTACCTACACATTTCTCCAACACCTGTAATACCCTCCTTGACGTATTCTTTGTTAATGACACCAATAAAGCGATTCTTTTTGACCAGCTCTCAGCACCAGCTTTCTCCAAACATGACATGATCTTTTTGATGTATGATATCTACCTAGATCAAAATAACCATACAATCACTTATAGGGACTTTAGGAATATTGACATTAGGCTACTCTTTGATTACTGCGATACCATAATCTTTGACGAGATATATACAAAACCCACAGTAGACGAGCAGCTTGAACTTTTTAATGAACACTTTCAGCACCTTTATAATAGTTTTGTGCCGCTGCGACTAAAAGTAATTAAGCCTGTTAAAAACGAATGGTTTAGTAGAGAAATTGGTTATGCAATAATACGACGAGATCATGCTTTCAATAAGTGGAAACGCTATAAGACCACGGCTCACCTTTTGCATTATAGGAAACTCAGAAAAATAGTTCGGCTGAAAATCATAAATGCTAAGCGTGCCCATTACTCAGCCAAATTTACATCAGCCCTGTCATCAAGTCAGGTTTGGTCGGAAATAAAAAAGGTAGGGATTGGAAAATCCAAACCCTCCGTAAACCTTGACGTAGATGTCGATGAGCTTAACAATAAGTTTGTAGATTTAGCAGTACCTGAAGTTCTCGAAAATGCGTACGCGAACCATACTTCGCTACTAAACTGTGATATTAGTTTTAGTTTTATGTGTGTACGTGAATGTGATGTTTTAGATTCTATCCTCAAGGTAAAGTCCAATGCGGTTGGTCTCGATGAAATTCATCCTAAATTTTTAAAATTGCTACTCCCCAAACTTTTAACGCATATAACATATATCTTTAACTCAGTGTTTACAACCTCGTGCTTTCCGTATAAATGGAAATTCGGGAAAATAATGCTAATACCTAAGGGAGGCAATGATTTTCGGCCTATTTCCATACTACCGTTCCTCTCAAAAGCATTTGAACACCTGATGACAAACCAAATTACTAACTTCATGGTAACAAACTCACTATTAAGCGACAAACAATCGGGCTTCAGGAAAAATAGAAGTTGTATAACTTCAATATTAAAAATTACAGAGGACATTCGTGAGCAAATGGACAACAGTATGGTAACTTTTTTGACCCTTCTTGACTACTCAAAAGCTTTTGACACGGTAAATCATACCATACTCTGCACCAAACTTGAAAGACTCAATAACTTCTCTGACTCCGCTATACATCTAGTCCAATCATACCTGTCCTGTCGCCATCAAGCAGTCGTCACCTCGTGTAGTGTTTCGTCTTTTCTGTTAATAAAACGTGGAGTCCCACAGGGTTCAGTGCTAGGGCCCCTGCTATTTTCTATTTATGTTAATGACCTTCCATGTTCTGTGTCAAACTGCGATATTCACTTGTATGCAGATGATGTTCAGTTGTATGTTAGTCGTCCGTTAGATAGATTAAAAGAATGTGTACGTGCTTGTAATGACGATCTGTTGAAAATCAGTGAATGGGCGAGAATAAATGGTCTGGAAGTCAATCCGGAAAAATCTAAATGCCTAGTAATTTATAAAAAGAAAATTAACTTACTTAATCTAGAGAAATTACAACTGAAAGACAAACATATTGAATACGTAAGGCAGGCAAAAAATTTAGGGATAATCATTAATGAGACACTATCATGGCACAATCATGTTAATAATGCTGTAGGAAGAACGTATAGTGCACTTAGGTTTCTCTCTTTGACGCAGAATTTCCTCCCAGCCAAACTCAAGCTACTTATTGCTAAGACATACTTGATACCCTCACTATTTTATGGAGTAGAATTATTCGGAAACTGTGACGCCGTAAGCCAGAACAAACTAAAAGTAGCCTTTAACAGCATTGCACGTTATGTCTTTATTCTATTAAAAGAAGAGAATCCATAACGGAATACGCAAAACTAATTTTTAACTTGACTCTTAACTCCTGGATTAAACTTAGGACCCTAATTTTTATACACAGAACCATTACTCGAAAAGAGCCGAATTATTTGTATGACAAAATTTCATTTACCTCTTCAAGAAGAACAAATAATATAGTCTGCATAAGATATAGATTATCTTGTTCCGAAAAACACTTTTTTATATTTGCTGTTCGTCTGTGGAACGAGTTACCACATGGCTTAAAAACAATCAGCAATGAAACGCATTTTAGAAATAGAATTCATACGCACTATCAAGAAAATACCTAAATGAAATAAAGTAAGAGCACAATATTAATACATTTACACTCAGTAGGCAACATTTTTGTTCAGATTATAAAATAATAATAATATTAATAATAAGAACCAAATACACTTTAAATTTATGTATAATTAAAATGTATCTAATATAAATAGGTTAAGTACGCTAATGAAATCACTTGAATTTTAATAATATCTAAGGAAATTTAATTAATGTGACTAGTGCATTAATTTATAAGAATCATTCTTGTAGCACTAGGAATAAATAAATAAATAAATAAATAAAAAAACAAAAAAAAAAGAGAAATAAATATACCATAAATAAAAATTGTATCTCAAAACAAAAAACATTGTTAAAAAGAAAGTACAATAGAACAAACCACCTTTGTCAATTTAAAGAAAATGTCGTAGTGTGAAATTATGTTTAAGTAATACAATTGTTAAGTTAAGAAAATCTCTACTTCATGTTAGACATAAAAGAAAAAATAGTGTTCTCAATAATATCTGTACGATCAGGAGATCTAGACGTAAGGATGGCCGAGTTGTAGCAGGCCGTTACTCTAATCACCGTAGAAAGTAAGGATGTATACACCTTTGTACTTAGTTTAATAAGCATTAGTGTACACACAGACCATACCCGCTCTCAGAGTAATAAAAAGAACGTCACTTTTTGATCGTTCCTTGTGCAAGACAGTTGTGTGAAGTGCTTTGTGTAAATAAATACTTACATATGTACATATACATATATTTAAATACCTGACTTTACTACTAAACAAGGGCATAATAGGGTGCCAAGATGACTACACCAGAAGTTACGAGAACAGGTTTAGACATATTCGATCTCAGTACCTTCTGTGTCCTATTTTTATTAAACACGAGGAAATCCAATTCGGAAAGTTTAAAGGAAATCCCATATTCACTTGAAGAGGACTAAGTCGTGAATCACAGAATCAAATGCATTGCTGAAGGCAGTCAGCTTGCATCTGGGCTAGAAATGCATTATTCATCAAAGATGTAAATTCTAGCATATTAGTCGTTGTTGACCGATTTTTTATAAATCCATGTTGAGCAAGGGAGATTACAGAGTTACTTACAATGATTCCGTAAAGAGAATATCTGTCTATCCATCCGTCCGTACAACCCCCTCCCCCCCCACTTGCCTCCTATGGGGGATTTCTCGATTCTCCGTTCGTAAAATCACATATATCTCGGAGACTATAAGACCTCGGAACACCTAAGTTGAGTAACAGATACCTTATATGAATACGCAGAAAATGTAATTTTTTACATTTCCCTCCCTCCCCTTCTCCCCTACAAATATTAATTTTCCATAACTCCCGCAATTCTTGGAATTTTGAACAAATTTTGCAAATACCCCCAGTTAGTGATTATGTGCGAAAGTACGCCAAGTTTCACAATGATAGACCGATTTAACAAGAAGTTATAGCCATAACTTGTTGATGCTGATGCTGCGGTTGACTGCAAACATGCTTACACAGACACGAATAGACGCGCTTAAACATACATACTCTCACATAGACGCAATTGCTATGTAAATGTGCAATTATACACCCTTTACGTGAGTTCGAATACCAAAAGAGGTAAAATCAATCAAAAAAATTTTTTTTAATTCTCTTATTTTTTTTAATATCTAATATTATTCTAAACATACATATGTACAGAGTACTTCAAAATTTCGGGACACCCGACTTTAGCTTTTTTACTTGTTTTTTATAGCTTTTGTAATTCATGGAATTTTGAAATCAATGAAATCAGTTACATCCACTACCCACCATCCAATATCGTGTATATGTATTGAATAGTTTGTATTTAATTTAATTAAATAATTTAATTAATATAATTATTTAAAATTAATTAAAAGTTTTTTTAGCTTGTCCTTTTTGGTTAGGGTATTTAAGAGTTGAGCCTGCTCGACTTTAGCATTCCTTTCTAGTTTAATTTCTATAGTTATTCTAAACATATGTACAGAGTTTTTCAAAGATGGGACACCCGACTATAGCTTCCCTACTTGTTTTAAAGAAAAATTGAAGATGGAAAAATCGATTATTTTCTTTTGGAATTATAGAATTTCTTAGGGTAGTTTTTGATTGGAGTTTCTGTCATAAATATATTTTAAAGCAACATCTATATCAACAGTATCAACAGATACAAGAAAGACCAATTATTATTTGAAATCAAACGATTACGCATAGAAAAATCGCATTTGCCAGGTTAATATACCACTCGAAAGAAAATGAAATAGATCTAGAAAAAGGAAAAAAAAGCCCCGTTTGAAGGAGAAAATCTAGAAAAAACGGCATTAGCTTTTAGTTATTTATTTTTTTTTTTATAATATATTATTTTATTATTATGAATCGGCCGGTGCAGATATGACAAAGCATACGCCATTCGCAAATGATGCTAGCAAAGATTTGCCTGCTTGTGTATATATTCCGCCTCTTCTGGTGTTAAGTTATCTGCTGTGTAGAGCGAGAAGAGCGTCGGGCCAATACGCTATCCTGTGGTACACCTGCCGTGTGAATTTGTGAAATGGCTTCATGTACCTCTACCTGGAATTGACGCCCATCCAGATAAGATCTCAGCAGGAGGTAAAATTGAGCGAGGAGGATACGTTTAATCTTGGCCAGTAGCTCTGATGCCAGACATGATGAAAAGCCTGTGGCACGTCGACAAAGACACCATTACAATCATCTTTGTCGTCATATGCAGTCAGGATATGGTTAACCACCCTGTGTACCTGGTCAATGGCGCCATGTCGTTCCCTGAAACCAAATTGGTGATCCAGCAGGATCCCATGACTCTTCACTTGCTAAGCAAGCCGAGTCACGATCAGTCTGTCGAACACTTTCGAAATTGAAGGGAGGAGGCTGATCGGTACAATTCTGGTTCGACCTCGGACTTGATGGGTTTGTGAATGATGATTCTTGCTAGCCGCCCACTAGCAGGGAAATACTGAACCCTCAGTATTGCATTGAATATCAGTACTGCAACGCTGCCCCGGTGATGCTCGCCGGCCAGAGTCGCTCGGTTATTATATTTATTTTCCGAACCCCGAAATAAAGTTTGGAAATCGCTGGGTGGTTGCTTTTCAATATTTATGTGTGTCTTATAATTTTATTGCGCCTCCGTGGCTAATGAATATTTGTACACTTCGTGTGGCTTAACTTAAGATTTCTACAAAATGCATCTGCCCGCCTTCGTGGCTGTACCTAAGCTAAGCTCCATTTACAACTTATCTCTACCTCTCTTCTCTCCCTATCCATCTTTTACTCCCTTACTCTTCTACCTCGCTGTCCTCTTCCAGCCCGCTGGTACCGTCCTCCCCTAGTGACGACACCCTGTGGCGGTCGCCAGGGCGTCGTTACACTCGCCCCTTTCTTCGGAGGGGTTGGCTGCCGGCAGGCCCGCTGGTACCGCCGGTTCTGGCAACGGAATTACTGCCTACCGCTGTCGCATGTGTGCTGTTCCGCCCCTGTCTCCTGGCACCGGCCGTAGGCGCACAATGACCGAACGCCTTCACCGTGTATGGCCCGTCATAGCGTGGAGCTAGCTTTGCTGCAAACTGTTCAGCAGCATTGGACAGGTGCTGCTGCACTTCGTCGCCAAATCGGGGCCGCCATTCACTCCTCCTCAAGTTGTAATGGCGCGCTTGGTCTTCACTGGCCAGCCCTTGGTGTCTTCACGCCATCTGCGCAACCAATTGCGCTGCGTGCGTATCTTGATCCTCCCCATACAGCGTATGTGGTCGTCTTAGTTGACATCCAAACAATATGAACGCCGGTGTGTAGTCTGTGGATTCTGATTGTGCGTTTTGGCCATCTGCCAGCTGCGCAATGATCGTCGTGCCAAAATGAGCTAGAATTCGTTCTCGCAATGCCAGTTTCACTGCTGCCGCTGAGGCGGTGCGGATTGGGACCAGTTCTGTATACCAGCTGAACTTGTCTACGAGCACCAGGAGATACGCGTTGCCCCTAGTGGACCGTGGTCCCACAAAGTCGGCGCATATAACATCCCACGCCGCCGTCGCTGGCCTGGGGCTGTTGGGCTTTAAAACGCTGGCAGGACACTTGTGGACGTATTTGGCGATATCCCGATACAGGCCCGGCCAGTGGTACTGGTTAGCGACTCGCGCGCATGTCTTGCGCACGCCCATGTGACCGGCAGCGGGGGCATCGTGGCACTCCTTCAGCACCCTTTGCCGTTGGGCCGCGCCCACGCACAGTCTCCACGGGGACACATCTTCGTCTCCTAGCACATGGCCGACGCACCTGTACAGCCGATCGTTCTGCACTGCGTAGTCAGGATACTTCTCGGGATGCTCTACCACTGCTGTCATCAAATGTTGAAGCCATTTGCCACTTATCTTGATTTAACCGTAGATTTGCTGCTCTCAGGCTTCGGAACACTTCCCTCATAGGTGTTCTTCGAATGTCTTCCCAACCACCACTATGTCGTCCAGATAGGCGAACGCGTGTGGAGCCATATCTGGGCCGATAACGCTATCTAGTGCCCGCTGGAAAGTGGCTGGGGCCGAGTGCAGGCCAAATGGCATCACCCGCCATTGGAAAAGGCCCTTGCGACTCTCTCGCTCCATGGGGATCTGCCAATATCCGTTTCGCAAGTCGATTCTGCTGATGTACTTCGCCTGTCGCAGCTGTTCGAGGATATGCTGGATTCTCGGAATGAGGTATGCGTGTGGCTTTGAGCGCTTATTCAGCTGGCGGTAGTCGATACACATTCGCCACCCTCTATTCATCTTACGTACCAGCACTATGGGCTCGCTGTACGCGCTGTCGGACGGCTCAATGAAGCCCTTCGCCAGGAACTCGTCAACTTCGTGGTCAATCACCGCTTGCATCGCAGGATTTATCGGGTAGGAGCGCTGTTTGATGGGCCTGTCGTCTTTAACGCGGATCGTGTTTGTTGCAACTGACGACACACCTACAATGTTATGAAAGCGCAGCAACTCCTCCTGAAGGAACGTGGCCACTCTGACAACCCGCGTGCGTTCTGCCTTTAGTTTTTCTGCGTGGGCTCGCCCATTGGCTGCGTGTGGCTAGCCTCTCTGGCGTTTCCCGCCCTGCGGCGACAGCCTTCGGTCGCCCGTATGCCCAGCCTACCGCAATCCCAGCAGTAAAGTTGTTGGGGATTTGGGCAGCCTCCGGTGTCGTGCCCTGCCATACCGCAGCGCCTACAAGATCGTCCACGGCTCAGCACTGGTTGCTGTTGTTGGTGAGTGTGCAGTCTGCAAAGGGAGAAAGTTTTGCCTGTTTGACCCACGGCCAGATATGGGCTGCGTGTCTGCTGGCCCTGGATGTCGGATGTGAGCCCAGTGGAGCCATGAACGCTGGCTGGCCTTGCCCCAGCGGAACAGGCCGAGACCAAGCCCAACTCCTCCAGTTCTGCTGCCTGCCGTTTGAATTCTGCCACAGTATGGACATCCTGATGCCGTATCCTGATGTTGATCGCCGGCCGGCTATTGCTGTAGATGAGCCTTAGCTGATCCTCCCCAGGCATGTCGGCATCGAGCATCAGCTCCAGCATCGCCTGCATATAGGACGACGTGGGCTCCGACTCGCACTGGAAGCGTCGTCGCGCGTTTTGTCGCCAACGCACTACGTGAGGGGGCGCCGGGTACGCTTCCGCGTGGAACTCGGCTCACGGCTGGGTCGAGTTTCGCCTTGTCCGGTCCCACGTCGCGCCCTGCAGGGTATTGGGTAACATCGGCACCAAGTTATCTACTGTGTGCTCCGGCGTCACCATTTCCTCTGATGCTGGCTGCGGATCTGCTGAATCTTCCTGCTGCTCCTCCGATTTGTGGACTTCCAGGTGCACTCTCGGCGGTGCGGGGCTCTGTGAGCATGACTGGGAATTCTCATATTGTGCCCCGGTGATACTCGCCGGCCAGAGTCGCTCGGTTATTATATTTATTTTCCGAACCCCAAAATAAAGCTTGGAAACTGCTGGGTGGTTGCGTTTTAATATTTATGTGTGTCTTATAATTTTATTGCGCTTCCGTGGCTAATGAATATTTTTACACTTCGTGTGGCTTAACTTAAGATTTCTACAAAATGAACTGTCCGCCTTTGTGGCTGTACCTAAGCTAAACCCCATTTTCAACTTATCAGTTCCATATTGAGGTAGATTTCTCTGTTCAAACGACGTTGAAATTCTCTGCAATCAAAGCGACGTGATCGATATGTACGTCCCAGTTGCTGCTTATTTTGAGACAGCAATCTTGTAGGCCCTGGTAGATGGCGAAGTCGCTGCAGGCTCACCTGGTGTGAGAACCAGTTGTAAAAATTTGGTGCTGCGGCTCGCGGCTCATCTAGCTAATATTTCGCCTCCCTATTTTGGCAATCCAATCCAATTAGTGCTCTTGGCCCGGTTGCATCTAGAATAGCTTTTATAGCACTCAGCTGTGCTTGCCAAGCCAAGACCAAAAAATAGAGCACATCAAAGTAGTCTAACCTTTTTATCTGTCAAAAACAAACTAAGTGTGCTACGTACTTGAAACTGTGAACATACATATGTTCGGGACATGAGTACGAACACAACGACAAAATGTCGATAATCGAATGTACGTTGCCCGCGAAACTTGAAAAGTCATCTTAGTTTTTGAACACACCAGAATTGTCACACAACTAGCAGCTGATTAACTGCAGTTGGTCCCAATCCAGAACATTTTGAAATGTGCAAGACTTCTTGCGACACGACATTTTAACCACAACCAGTTTTCTAGTGACTAATGCACTCCATATGTAAGCTGTACCCACTGTAGCGTGGTCGTCGGAGGAATTAGGAAGATAAGGAATAACACAAAAAATAGAATTAAATGTTGCTTTGGCTTTCTTTATTTTTTCAATTTATTTCTAATCTTCTACGTGACAGTGACGCGTTCGTGGTGGTAGGTTGTAACGATGCCCTGGCCCAGCGGTATGTTGAACCGATGTTCTGCACTTCTGAGGTTTTTGCAATTATCCCTGTGGACGTTCTGCGGCACCGCCCGGGCGTTGGCTGGTGAGTAAGTGGTCATTCCTGCCATGAGCCTAAAATTACTATTCAAAATATTTTTGTGTTTATTCGCTCTCACATGCTATTGTGCCTCGGCAGCCGTGGTTTTAAGGTCCGCACGTGTGCGGTTCTGCCCCTCCCTCCTGCTACTGTCTGACTGGTGATGCATGCTTTCACTTTGTACAATTTGCTGTCCAGTGCTATACCCAGGTATTTTACCGTATTCAGGGTACCGAATGCTCCTGGCTCCTGGCGAAGACTCACAATATTTTCGGACTAAAAGACCTTTATGTTGGATGCCTCCATTAAGCTAACCTTGGGTACGTCTATGGCGTGCTCAATCAGAGATTTCAAATCATTGTGATCAAATATAGTGGGGTTTACTATGTTAAACTTCGCGAGTGTGATTGTGAGCATTACATTTTGCTTTAATTATCTGATTAATGGTGTCTGTTAGCTGATTTATTCATTTCTGCGTCTCTGAGTTTATTACTAAGTAGTTTGTGTGGATAGGCAGGTGCCTATTGTTTGATTCGATCAGTTGTGACTCGGACATTCTTATTTTCTCCAAATCTGCTGTCACCTTGAGGGCTGTGCCCAGAAAATCTAAGTTTCTAGAAATTCTGCGGTGTATTTTTAATACGGATTTTGTCCGGATTTTGTTCTAATGTAATCTGTGTCGACGTCCAACAACTTTCGCATGTGCGATTGCGGAAATAACTAAGACAACTTTCTTGTATCATCGGCGATGTTCTTAAAGACCGTCAAATTACTGGAGTGCCTCAAGTAGTCCCGCTGCACCTACACCAGAGCATTCCCGTCTACTACGGGTATGTAGGTGTAATGTGAATAGTCGGTAATCCGAGCGTTCGCTATTGCTATGATAGAGAGGATCGCGCCCACAAACCTGCAAGAGAGAAAATGGGCTATGAGGCTCTTGTGCTTCTTGCATCTGTCCATGTTAACCTGTTGAGCTCTTGCTATTCTCTCATGTATGTGGCACTTTTAATGGAAATAAAGGATCCAAGGCTCCAATTTAATATGTTTTAATAGTTTTATTGAATATAATTATGAATTTGTAGTACAAGAAAATGTTTAATTGAATTATTTAATTGAATAACAGCGTCGTTTCGTCTTTCGTCTTTTATATGCAACCGTCCTCCTCTCATCTCTCATCTCCTCTCTCATCTATTCTTCATGCATGTGATGAATTTGGTGGTCTGTTGGCACTACGTTGCCAGACCCATTCCCATATATCGGCCATCTTACACAGCATTCGACCCAAATGCTTCCAAGTCTTCGTCGTCGTCGTATTGGATCGAAATCCAGGGTTTTATGCACTCGGCACAAGTACTTGTTTGTCTTGGACCGTCGCTGGATGCTGCTTCTTTTACTACGTCGTAAGTGTCGTTGCACTTTACTTTTGTGATCTGGTATGGACCCAAGTATTTTGACCTTAACTTTAGTCCACCACCGAGTTGCATACGTTTAATAGCAACAAGGTCTCCAACCTTATAGGTGTTACCAGGTTTGTGTCGTAAGTTGTACGTCCTTCTGTTTTCATTTTGCATCTTTAAAATCTGCTCCTTGGCCTTCTTACGAAGCCTGTCTTGACCATCGTTAAACGTTTGGATCATCTCGTCTTATATCATTTGTTGAATGTTCAAATCGGACTTGGTGCGCATCTTTGTACCGATAAGCAATTCGAATGGCGTCTTTTGAGTGCTTCTGCAGAATGTAGAATTAATCGTTTGTTGAACCTGGTCGACATATGTGTACCATTTGCTAAGATCTGCGACTGAAAGTTTTGTTAAAACAGGTATAATGATTGCATTAAGCATCTCGACTTGACCGTTTGCGCGTGGAACGCCTGTCGTATCTGCATGATGTCATATATTTTCACCTTAACAATACTGTTTGAATTCGTCGGACATAAATGCAGAGCCTCGATCAGAAATGATTTGCAATGGACCTTCGACAATCATACTTTGAGCATGTAGATGTGTTGTTACCTCTTTGGCAGACGTTGTTTTGGTCGGATACAACCAGCAAAAGTTATTAAAACCGACGATGACTGCAAAAATATGCTTATACTGTGGATTCCCAAAAAATCAATATGGTAAGTCGGCGGTTCTTCATCTTTTGAAAGAGGATGAAGTTCACTTTCCTTTTTTCCTTGCTTGCGGTTCGACGTTATAAATGGGATACAGTAACTGATTTGGAATATAGAATTCTTTTGCTAGCATTTCTTTTGTCTTTTTAACAGAAAAGTGTCCTCTCTCGTGTGCTTGTTTGATAATTTCGTGTTATTGCCACTATAAGCTCATCGTCATCTACCAACTTATTAAAAGTCCAGACTTCATGAAGTAATTGTTGTGTGTCGTCTTATTTTTGTGGATATCAATAATGGCTCAAATGATGACGAGCTACATCATTTAATTGGACATATTTATGTGACATATACGTGTGCCTGTCCTGTGTTCCACAATCGGCAATAGGCTACTTTTTTCCAATGTCTTGGCGAAAGCATTACAATCGGTCACCAGTTTGAAATGCATTCCCAGAAGATATACTCGAAAGTTTTTCAAGGCCTTAATAACAGCCAAAATCTCTAAATTGTAGCTAGACAATTTTTTATCGGCGTCTGTAGTCTTCTTACTCATGTAGTAAACCGGTTGTAGATAGCCGTCATCGGGTGACTTTTGTAGGTGGACTGCGCCATACCATTCAATTGATGCATCGGTGTGAAGCTCTGTCTCATGCTGTTGATGAAAAATCTTTGAATCTGGTTTTTCGGTTATTATTTTCTTCAACTTTTGAATTTTGCATCTTGCTTAGTTAAATATGTTAGTGGCTTAGCGACCGTAGCAAAATTGGGAAAAAATTTTCGGAAATACCCAACTAGACCCAAAAATGATTGTAGCTGCTTCAAATTACATGGTATCATAAAGTTCGTCATGGCCTTAGTCTTTTCAGGAGGTGGATTTATTTTTTGGTTCTCGATGACATGTCCCAAAAATTCAATCTTTGACTTTAAAAACTGGCATTTCTTTAGGTTAATCATGAGTCCATATTCTAAACAACGTTGGATGACTTCTGTTAAGTTTAATGCTTCGTCTTCATTTTATGCAGGGATAATAACGTCATCGATGTATGGTAATGCTATTCCTTTTCTTGCTAAATCTCGGAATATAGCATTGACATGACGTTGGAAAACACCTGGAAATTTGACAAACCGAATGGAACTTTTAAGAATTCATATTGACCATTGTATGTAACAAACAAAGTATATTTGCGGCTATCTTTCTCTACGTCAACATAAAAAAACCATTTCGAAGATCAATTGTACTGAAAATTCGAGCATCTTGAAGTCTATACAACTGATCTTTAATCAACGGCAGGGGAAAGTGGTCTCGTACAATACATTTGTTTATACAAGGTGCATTCCAAAATAAACAGGACTTTTTGAATCTAGCGCCCCCTGGTGGCGCTATCTATATGTCGACTGGTGCGTTAGAATCTGCTATCTTTGGTCGTGAGGACATAAATGACGATCAACGTGTGGGCCAATCAAAATTCGTGATCACCGAAAATTCCATCGAAACTATGCGTGAATTCATCAAAAATCAGCCGAAATCATCATTGAAATTGATGGAAATGGAATTGAACATCTCCAAAACATCGATTTACCGCATTTTCACCGAACATTTGGGCTTACGAAAGGTGTGTGCACGGTTTGTTCCGCACAAATTGACTGACGACCAAAAATTGCTCAGACGATCGACGCTTGTGACCGATTATTTGACCAAAAATCACATTTTAACCATTAACCACTCGCCGTATTCACCTGATATGGCAACGTGCGACTTCTACCTTTTCGGAAAAATGCATTTAATTATGAAAGGAAAGCGTTATGCAGACGTAGAGGCCATTCAAAAGGCTTGCACCGGCATACTGGCGGGCATACCGGCCAACGAGCTAAAACACTCATTCGACATTCTTTTGGATCGTGCACAAAGCTGTATTGGAGCAGAAGGAGACTATTTTAAATAAAATAAATTGATTTTGCCGAAAAAACCATTTGCTCTGTTTTTTTTTTTTTTTAAGTCCGGTTTACTTCCTTCTTTTAACCATTGTTCGATCTGGTTATCAATGATACATCGTACGGCATAGGGCAATCTGTGAGGTCGTGAATAAATTGACATGTCTTCTCTCATAATGATTCGCATTTGTATATTTGTTGTCGTGATATTTTCTGACTTGTAGTCCTTAATTAAGTTAAAAATTTTACCTTTAGCAGCGTTACTTGCGTTGAAGTCGATATCAATATCGATTTCATGTTTATTCAGACCGTCTATTTTCACTAAAATGCTTATTTCATTTGAGTCATTTTGTACTTTTGAAACTGTTACACCATTCGAGTTTATTTTCACTTCAGCTTGTTTACAAAAATGTTTACCCAAAATTACATCAACATCCAGAAATTCTGTGTCCACAACTAAGAATGTTGCAATAAATTCTTCATCGTCTATAGCAAAAGCTGTTTCGAGTTTACCTGAGGGTTTTACTTTGTTTTGATCATTTTTGTTTCCAAAACCAACTAGGTACAAACGCGCTCACTTAGGGCTGCATTATTAAGACTTTTGTATGTTTGCTCTGTTATTATATTATATTTACTACCCGTATCAATTAGAGAGGTATAATTTGTTCTATTCATTTCAAAATCTTTTGCACATAAATGTGTGATCGACTTTTATTTTTGTATTAATCGGGTTGGGTTCATCTTTGTTTACATCATAATTATAGCATTTTATTTTTTTCATCTGTATTAATTGACACATTTGTACTCTTGCTTAGCACTGAGCTTTTGTTTACCACATTTGGATTTCTGTTTTCATTACGTTGGTTATTTCCACGTTTTGATCTCATTATTTCATAACATTTCAACTTTTGTTTAAATTCTTTTCAGTTATTTGCATCGTATAATATTGATTTATCAACGCTCATGTCATTTATACCATCTATGACATATTCCATTAGTGCACCATCGTCAATATCACCGCGCGAAGCTAACTCTTTCATAACAAGGAAATATTCTTGTAAGTTTTCAAGCTTTTTAATTTTTTGTTCATTTAGTTGCTTATGCAGCTACGCGCTGTTTGTTATTGTTTTGAATTCACTTAAAATGGCTTGTTTTAGTGCTTGCCAATTCAAAATACCGCGCTCACTCATCACGAACATTTTTGCCAATCCTTTTAAAGAACGTTTTGCAAAAACAAATTTCTGCAAGTCGTCCCAATACATAATGGAAGCAGTGTCCTCGAAATCTTCCAACCAGACTTCAACTGACAGTATTATCACCACTGAACGATCTTATTGAATCTTCAATGTCTCTAAAATTTGAGCCAAATCTCGGCATTCCCACATGTATGGGCTGGCGGAATTCGTCCGACGCCACATGTATGACTTCAATGGGAGTTTTATCAGTGACTGAGTGCAAAGTTTTGTTGTACTCCACTGTTGCCCTCAATATCAACTCTACCGTTTCATTGATTTTCTTATCAATTTTAAGGCATCGCGCAATCTCTGTCAGAGTGCTGTGGAAACGCTCCACCTGACCATTTGAAGAGCTGTGTAGGGGAGGCGCGTTCACGTTCTATGCCATCTCCGAATTGAACGCAGCCTCATTGTCACAATATATCGTTCTGATTTTTGGAAATAAATTCACCAACTATGGGTACCCTGACATCGACTATTGCCCTTGACACTATCAGCTGCACGATGGCGAATTTAGAAAATTTGTCAAGGCCGGTCAAAAACAGTTTTTCATCTGTTGAAAAAATATCGATATGCAGCATTTCGCCTGCATATGTGGGAATTGGGATTCTCACCAGCTCTTGCTTTTTCGGATGTCTGTCGTATTTCGCCTGAGTGCAAACTCTACAATTTTTAACAATTTCGCTGGCCAATTTGCTCATTTTTGGGGGAAAATAGTCACGAAGGACCTGTTTGACGTATTCCTGAGCGGCTCTGTGTGCCCGATTATGTTCAGCGATGATGATCTCAATCTGCTCGTTTTTATTGGTTTTATCCGACACCATATTCTTGAACTCAACAGCAACTTTTTTCGACATGTGTTTACTTACTGAGCCCTTTTCGCCTTTCAGTATGTCCGTCAATGGTCTCGCGATGGAGACGAAATCTCTGAAAAATCCTCTATAGTAACTCGCTAGGCCCAAACTGAACAAGTTCTTTGGTTCGGCAAACACCTGTATGGCCCTGACTTTTTCCGGGCCCGTCCTGGCTCCGCTCTAACAACTATGAAACTGGTATTCCAGGCTGTCTTTAAAAAAGTTGTTTTTTTTCCACGAGACTCTCATATTAGCGTCAATGAAACACTTTAGTATGGTCTCAATACGTCTAACGTGATCGTCCTCACCTTCTGAGAATATGATCACATCATTCACACCGACGTATCAGATCTTACCTATGTGTTCTCTTAGAACATCATCTATGCCTCTTTGGAAAATGCGTCCTGCATTTTTCAGGCCAAATGGCAGGCGACAGAATTCGTATTTTCCTTCGTTTACCAAAAAATGAGATTCTCTCGCGGTTCTGCTCCGCAAGTTAAATTTGTGGATACCCTGACCTTAAATCTAGGGTAGTAAAAAAGTTTGGCCTTCCCAAGTTCGCTAGAATCATGGGAAAACTTGGCATTGGGTAGCGACAGTTTTTTTCATTTAGTTTCCTAAAGTTTTACCAAAACTCACGAAGGGCTATTGTAGGGGGACCTTGAAGGTCTAATGATGTCCTGTTCCAACATCTGTTTGATTTCGTTATTTACGAAATCTGAAACACCCATGGGATGAGGAAATAACCTAGTGTATACTGGTTCATTGTCCTCTGTGCGGATCGTAGCAACGACGGAAGTGTTAAAGGGCAGTGCGCTCAGACGTGTTCTGTCGCTTCTGGGCCGGCACACTATTGATCTGGGGCTTCCCAAACTCTGTGCGCTGTCTGAATTTTGCAGTGGAATCAACTTCCATGGGCTCTGGGGCCTGTCTCTGCTGTTCCCTTCTACCCTTCTCCTGGCCAGAATTGTTGTGCTGACGTTTGACAAAATGAGGGTTTTTCTCCTGACCCCTTTCGCCCCTGCCATTCTTTCCCTGCCTAAACTGCGAGCGGTTCTTACTGGACTCGCGGACGACAAGTCCTTAGGCTGTGCTGGAAACATGATTGATGTTGGAGCCTTTTTGAGGCCCGAAAAAGTTCATGTAATGCATCAGATTTAACCTCCCTTTTGAGCAAATCAGCGCTCTCCCTATCGTGGTACACGATTTTATTTGTTAAGAGAGTTAACTTTCGCTCGACCAAGTCGTAATACTCCATCAAACTGAGGTCGCCCTGCCTCACCATTTCCAGCCCCTGTCGCAGTAGGCGCAATGACGTTCTATCGGCATATGTACAATCTAACCTCGCTATAATAGCAAAAAATCGTCTTGTGGCCGATTATTTGAAGTACTTAGCTGACACTGCTCACATGCACAAATTTGTATCTGGTGGCCGATTTGAAGTCGCCAAAATAAACTGCGACTGCGAGCTTTCCTATGTCTCGCCTTGTGGCGCAGAAAAAAAACAAACGGTATAGTTTACGGTAATGCCGGAGCAATGTATTGTTAAGGTATTACACTTGCTTAACGCTGATACAGAACTGAATTCAAGAATACAAATTTGGTGCAGCTTAAGCTAAAGACAATAATTGAAAAGCTTAATTCGAAATAAAACGCTGCAAAAGTCATGGTCGGCTCAGCATAATCGCAGAGCAGCAAGAGCATCACTGTTGCAACTAAGGTGCTGAACTGAAGAATTTATGTGTCAGCGTGTGCAAGGCCCGCTTAATAATTAGGTGCGAGGGTTACTTGTTAACTTACATACGCATACACATAAGTGCGGACAGTTACTTTTCTCGCGTGGCTGTACTTTGGCGTGCATCGTCAGACAGTTATCTTTCGCGGGTTTGCTTTGTTCTTTGGCGTGCATTTGGCACTCAATACATGTTGGCTTCTGCTACTAAAGTACAATTGTACAAACGAAAGGTAGAGTCGCTTTGTCAATCCTTGCAAAAGAAGCATAGTGTCGTGGACGCTGATAAAATTAGCATTTTGAGCTACGACGAGTTGGCCACTTATGACAATATTCTTGATAAATTTAATTCGTAATTTAATTCTTTTCATGACGAACTCGAGGAATGATGCTACGAAGAAATTGGCAGTCAGCTGCGAGTGAACTTTTTTGAACTAGTGGCAAGTCTGCAGACGCGGATTAAATCTCAAATTCGTCTGCGTAACTCTCTCTTTTGCTATTTCATCCACCAGAGTGCGGCTGCCTGAGCTGAAATTGCCTACCAGTGGATCGTATACCGAGTGGGGCGATTTCTTTTCAATGCTTTCTTCAGTCATCGACAATGGAAATTTCATTGTTCATTGGAAATTTGTGACGCATTAGAGGAGTGATTTAATAACAGGCGTTTGATTTTTCAGGCACACATCGCAAAGATAATGGCGCTCAAGAGAATGGATAGTGGAGCAGTTGGCAAATTACGGCCATTCTCGGATAAGTTCAATGCCTGATGACATAGCCAGCTGCATACGCTTCTTCAAAAAGTTGACGGTGTAACTCAAAGGCAAGGCGCGATTCCTTCGTGGGAGCAGTTTTAGAAATTTCTTGAGCGGCGCTATCAGACTATGGAAAATGTAGAGCATGCTATTGTTGCTACTAACAACAATCCTCCTGACTGCGTATTCTGTGACGACGCAAGTCACTTGATCTATAATTGGCCATAGTTTGGACATTTTTTCGACTGCGCTGCGTCTTGAAGAGGCGAAAAGGCTTACACTCTGCCTTAATTGCATCAAAGCATCACACCCTGTTGCATATTGGAAACTCTGGCTCAATTGCATCAAATGCTCAGGTTACCGTCTCGGCTGTTCACATATCTGGTCCAATGCCATCCTCGTCTGCTCCCAGCGCTACAGATTATTCATCGTCCGCAAATATCCTGTCTCTCTTGCAGCCCAGAATTTCGGTAGCTTCTAGCTACAGCCATTGTCATAGTGAGAAATCGTTTAGGTACATTGGTGCCATGTCGTGGACTGCTCGACTCCGGGTCGCAGTCGCACATCGTTACATCACGTTTCTCAAATCAGCAATCAAGGTCCATCGCACATATCTCTGGAAATGGAGAATCCAGTTTCGCCATGGATAGCTTTGAAGTCACCCTTAATATGTACTCACTGCGCTGGTCGCGTCAGCTTGGCGCATACCGTCAAGTCTGCAATTGGCTGATCCTGATTTCTTTAAATCGCGGCACATCGATTTATTAATTGGCGGAAGGATCTTCTTCGAATTGCTCTGCATTGGCCAAATTTAAATGTTCCCGGATTTACCAATCTTGCAGAAGACTTGCCTCGGCTGGGTTGTTTCCGGTAGTTTCAGAAAACCACCTTCGTCCACATTACTTTCGTCGCATTCTTCGCATACTACACAGGCAGAAACAATTGCCAGCATTGATAGTCTTATTCGTTAGTTTTGGGAAATAGAAAATTATTCTACCTCACAAATCAAGCGCACCAAGGAGGAGCTGGCTTGCGAGACGCATTATAAGGAGAACTTCTCAAGGCTTAAGTCGGGCGAATATTCTGTGCGTTTGCCTCACAAACTTAGTCTGGATTATTTTTAGAAGATTCCTATCTACAGGCACATCGTCGTTTTTTTAACTTGGAGCGCAAATTAGAGTGTCGCCCACAGGCGAAGGTCCAGTATGCAGCGATCATCAGAGAATATCTGGTATCGCTATGTCTATGTCGCTCGTTAGTCCAGATTCTCTTCATCTTTGCAAGTACTACTTGCAATTCTCAATTAGAGTGTCGCCCACAGGCGAAGGTCCAGTATGCAGCGATCATCAGAGAATATCTGGTTATCGCTATGTCTATGTCGCTCGTTAGTCCAGATTCTCTTCATCTTTGCAAGTACTACTTGCCGCATCATTGTTTCTCAGCGACGAGCATCAGCAAGTGCAGCAGTTTTGTTTAATCGACAACATAGAATGGAAGTTCATTCCTCCGCGCTCCCCGCACTTTGGTGGATTGTGGGAAGCTGCTGTGGAGACGGCAACATACCACTTCTACCGCACTGTTGGATTTGCTCAACTTAGTTTTGATGCGTTGCTCACTCTTGTATGCGCAATCTCGGCCATAATTAATACCAGGCCGTTGTTTCCAATTTCAAAAGATCCTGCAGACTTGGATGCTCTAACGCCAGCGCACTTCCTAGATGGTGGTCCGATCTGTTCATTCTTGGAGCCAGACGTCTCGCAGCTGAATTTCAATCGACTATTAGTTCCATAGTGGGTAGCCACCCACTGCATCGGCTACAGAATGGGCGGGAGCGCATGGGCAGGAACACCGACGCCCACAGAAAACTGCCGGAGAAGTTTTTTTGTCATATGGTAGTATTTTTGTATTTTGTCTGTTTGTTTGGGTTATCAATAGTGAGGAGTGTTTTGTTGGAACCGAGGAATCGGTTATTGTACGGCTCAGGCGGACATTGGGATGGACTCATACCCTGACAGAGTATCGATGAGCTAGCGTGGTCATAACGCATCTAATGGCTTTTTGTTTGTTACCGAATGCATTGAGTAGTTGTACCCATAAATAGGTCTGTCTAATAACTCTTCGAATGTTCGGTGTTCATGTTTTGTTTTAATACATCTCATTATTTTTGAAAGAGTAGAGTAGAATCTTTCAACTTGCCCGTTGACAGCACTGTTGTAAGGTGGAGCCTTGAAAATTTGGATATTTAATTGATCTCGCACCATGCAAGTTATTGACTAATAATTAAGCTATTTATCATTGTCCATGACTACAAATTTGGGGGACACCGTAATAAAATAAAATATCGTGTATTAATATCTGCTTTTGTTTTTATTATTCTTCCTTGAGTGAGTTTTGATTTATCAAGTGCAATTTATACAAATTTTCACTTGTACATGAAATGTACAAGAGTATATTAGGTTTGCAGGAGCTGAAAATGTAACATGCAGAAGGAGGCGTGGCAACCCCACAAAGTATATATATTCTCGATCACCCTGACAAGACGGGGTGATATAGCCCTGTCTGTCTGTCGTCCGCCTGTCTGTCTGTCTGCCCATCCGTATGAACACTTGGATCTCAGAGACTATAAAAGCTAGAAACACCAACTTTTGCACAAATTTTCTGTGAATACGCAGGAAATGTGCATTTTGGAATTTCCCTCCCTCCTCCCTCTCCACTGCAAATCGTAACTCCCGTAATTCTTGGAATTTTGAACTCAAATTTTCCAAATACCCCCAGTTAGTGATTATTTGTCCGTATGCCAAGTTTCACTTTGATAGACCGATTTAACAAGAAGTAATAGCCATAAATATATTTGCTGCCTAAGCGCTGCCCGCAGCTGTGGTTGATACTGATGCTTTGGTTGACTCCAAACATGGTTACACAGACACGAATAGACGAGCATAAACATATATACACTCACATTAATTAATTCTTCTTATAATGAAATTATCATATCGGCGATTTCTCCTCCACTTCAACGGTATGACTCCGTTTGTTTCTCGATGTCCCTCGACGACGGGGGTGATTCCGAATCCTCGGCTGAAGTGCGGTTTTTATTTTACCAGAGGATTATCCTGCAGACGGGTAGTACAGGATCTCGTCGACGTTGTTTGGGCAGGCTACGTCTTTTTTCTGAAACACATGCGTGACCTATTTCTATTAGGTCTTACTTTTCGCAAATGTGGCTACTTGAGACACTTATACTGCGCGGCGTGGTTTTGATACTCGACTTTAAACCGGTCCCTGCTCGGGCGCCAGTTAAATTTTAACACATTGGTTTGTTAAAAAATATATTTATTTATGGTCAATTAAGACCTTTCATTTTTGGAGTTGATTAAAGACTAATTTTACAAGCTTAAGTTTAGCCCTAAAGAAGTAGCAGTTGGTAGAGAAGACGTCGGTAGCGAAGTCGCTGGCAGAGTTGCAGCTCATGGCATGATCGTTAGCATTGTTTCTTTACTTCGAATTTTTGTGGTAAGGGAAATAATGGAGACGCTCAGCAAAAGCTTGCAATATTGCAGTGGGTAGCAGCCGTTGGCTGCCAGTGAACTTGAAATTGCATATTTAAGTTATGCATTTGCATTTTCTGTTATCAACTTATATATACTAATTCATAACATAGACAGCGCAGCGCACAATATTTAACATTTATCAGAGCTAGCGTGGTCATAACATACCATACATAATATAAATATAAATAAATATATAAATATAAAATAGTTTATATACAACTGCCCGCGGTACCCACAAAGCACGACCCATGGTTGGTGGGATCAATGGTAAATATTCATTCAGTCACTTGCGCCAGAATGAATGAGCGAGCTGTTGCGTAACACACCACTCCTTCTTCGTAGGTTGGTATTGCTCTTCACGTGGATACGGTGTTTGCCTTGAGTTATCTGTACCTAAGAGAAAATGATTTGAAGTAATAGGATTGTCTGTTGTGCTATTAATGGCAATGTGCGTGAGTGGACGGAAATTAACTATATTTTCAGTCTCGCACATCAAACTATACAGTACATCTTCTTTGAGATTTTTATGTAGCATCGCGTGTCCCATGGCTCGTTTAACACTTCATACCAGGCATTCCCCACATCCGTCTGCTGGTTGATTCAGTGAACAGTTGAACAACCATTCCTTTCTGTAGCAGGGCCCACTGCAGGATTCAAGATTCCCACTCGAACAGAAGCGTCTATCAGACAGAAGTGGCTGCGATACATGGGGTCACAAAGCGCCTATCCCCCGACGCAGCAGGCGGAAGACCGATTTTTATTTTTTCAGACAGCCAAGCGGATCTCAAAGCATTGGACTCCAATGTGGACTGCCGAAAATCTTTCAACGAGATGGCCCAGTAGGTCAGTACCAGCCTCATATGGGTGCCAGGATACCAGAATATTGAGGGAAACTGCATTGCAGACGAGCTGGCAAGGGAGGGAATGCCGATAGCATCCTTTTGGCTCATGACGCGCAATCATGTACTTTCTATGGCACAGCAGCGCTGGGAGAGCACAAACACATGCATTCGTGCCAGGCTTACCTGGCCATCCTTTGATATAAAAAGGAAGCTTGTAAGGCTGAGAAGGACAGAAATCTCCATGGTGGTGGGGGCCCTCACGGGCCACTGACCGATTAGCAGACATGCATCAAGACAAAACATTCTGTTCAACGACTTCTGCAGAAGCTGCAGAGGCGAGGAGGAGGAGGAAAGTTTGGAGCACCTCCTATGCCACTGCCCGGCGCAGGCTATGCACCTTAGAGAAACCTTTTTTAAGAGACCTCTTGGAAATTCAAACGCAAACAAACGGTACTCCTTGCCTATTCATGAAGTTGCGTATTACCCTGATGCATGTGTCGATAGTCAAATCACGGGCAATTTCCAAATGTATGGCACGCATAGTTAAACATGTGAAAATACAGATCCAACGTTTTTCAGTTCCTCTGCCTCTAATCACTTCGAATGGGCCCATGTAATCAATTCCGGTATAGGTGAATGGCCTCATATATGGTTTTAATCGGTCTTTAGGGAATTGTCCCGAAATCCTCAGACGTATATTTTCTCTACAAGGCGCAACGGTCCTCTTTTCGCACCAATACTTGATGGAACATTGCCGCTATATCTGCACAGATTCCAATCGGCTTTTGTTTAAATTTCATAAGAACAAAGTGCAGCGGCTGACATTCATCCGGACCTCTCATTAGCAATGAATTCAATGATACCCCATTAATTTCTGCGGCGGCGTCAAATACGATCCTCAATTTGTTCGGTTGAGTGGGATTGGTCACTCCAAAATGTAGCAAGCACCACTCTCGCTTGTGGTTCTGTTCAAGCTCCAATCCAGAAAGTTCTCTCATATTCTCTTTTTTCTAGAATAGATTGTATGAACTTTTTGTATTGAGCCGCGTATTCTTTATCACGGGCGAATTACCTTTCCAAAGCTAGCTGCATTTTCAAAGCAATTTCTTTAATGTCCGGCGTAGTTATGTTATCCGTTGCCCATAACAAGCCGGTTTCAAATCACTCTCTGATCCGTTTGGTTGTTCTCTCCAATAGCAAGTTTGAGCATGCGCCTTGTCAATACAATCGTCGTGGTTTATCATGTACACTCCATTGGTGCTATATTTTTTTTTCATCGGAGTATTTTCCGTATACGACCCATCCGAGTTTGGGTTTCACAACCGCAGGCCCGTTCCATCCTTGAGATCGCACCTTCCTAGGCATTTCCAAGTGCATGTTATCAATTCCGATCAATAGCTGTGACAACTCGTGTCATACTCTTCCGTTGAAATGCCTTTAAGATGACGATGTTTCATCTGCAGCTCATCCATATTTAGTCTGCTTAGGCAATTTCAAATTCCGCACTGTCCTTTCATAAATTGTGTCATAAATTGTGCACCCCTTTATGGCCGATTTACCAATGTCGAATCGGCTCGTTGGTTTAGTTACCTTTTTATTGCCAAAACACTGCAATGTCAAGCTTTCTTTGGGTCCCTTTAGCTCTACTGCCTCGGCCAATTTATCATTCATTAAGAATACAGCCTTACCGGTAGAATTTTAAACAGTATTGACGATTTTTATTTTTTCTCGGCCGTCTGTCGTTTTACTTTGCGGAGCAAGTTGTGCATATTCTTACGGCAGCCATTTGTATCGCACTGGTGACGCGTTCTACATGTGCCACTTCGGTGGCCTTCTCGCAGACAAATAAAACATAGTTTTTTTCCCCGCGCATAGTGCCATCTCTACTCGAAATTCAATGCCAAAAACTTCTCGCATTGCTCCAGAGCGTGGTCCTGCTTACACATAAGACACCGCCCACAGCACTGATGGTGGTTTTCTCCATTTGATCCCTCTGATCGTTTAGATGCGTCATCCATATGGAAAAATGATGTTTTTTTCTTTTTCTTCAGTTGTTCTAACCATACCAAAAAATCCTTTATTGTAGATTCCCGTGTCAATGTTGTTGCGTACGTTGACAAATTAATTCGTTGCTGCACTGGTAGCTTCATTACAAATGTTGACCCGCATTTTCTTCTTCCAAGAACGATACCAAGTTTTGTACCCTTGTAGCAAATTCAACCAGATTATCCAGTTTGTCTTCAAATATTGTCTTGAAATATTGTCTTGAAATATTGGCAAACAATTTTACGCTCTTTATTTGACTCTTCATCAATTGATCCGGCCTTCCGAATCTCTCCTTTTGGCTATGGATAACCAAACACTCAACAACTTCTCTTGCCTTGGCTTTAATGGCCTTCTGCACACGAAGAAGATTCTGCCTATAACTATACCCATATTCTTCCGTATTCATAATAAAGACTTCTCTAAACATCTGCCATGCTTCTGGCATGCCATCAAAGTCTGGCAAGTCATACAATTTTCTACTGATCCCCACATGTGGCAACGCTGATTGCGAGTTATCAACAGTTGGTATCGACGCTATTATTACGCCCCGCATGCTCCTGCATGCACTCGCCACTTACGTCGCCAAACCTGTGCGTTGTGCCAACAACAGCACTCACAATCAAATTTGTTCTTTCCAGACCTGTTTGGTTGTTTTCATTGTTTGTAGCTCATTTAATTTCACCATTTCCATTTGAAATGCCTACATTTGTTGTTGATGAGCTTCCAGCGTGTTCAGTTGTAGTTGCATTTGGTTCATCATAAAGGACATTGCAATAATGCAGACGCCGTTTGCGAGGCGCGGTCTCGCCGGCCGCCATTTTGCCATTGACGCTGTCTTTTGCAATGCCCGTATTCAATGCATGTAATTCTTGATCACTGCGACACTCTGTAACGATTGCTACTCTGCCGCAGGTATACTCGCCGGCCAGAGTGTGCTGAAATTTAATAATGGGCACCCCAAAGTGCAAACAGTGAAGGGCGCGGTTTCCAAAATATATGTACTTTTATTAATAACCATGGCCTTTTACTACACGTCCACTCCTGAACGCCTCCAGAATCCGACTCACCTTAAACTAAACTCAAGCCACGTTTCTTACTTACACTACTACAGAATTCAATACATATCAAATTATATACTAAACTTATAGACTAGGCTTACAACTACTTGTATGTACATCCACGTTTTATGCGCCTACAGCCATCTCGCTCGTAACGACGCCCTGAGTGTCGCAGCATCCAGTTAGCGCGTCGTTACAACTCCTCCGCGACCGGCTTCCCTGGTTCTAACAATTCCATTGCCGCTGTGCCCCTTGTCAGCACCATCAATATAATGTTTCCAATTGTATAAGTTACCAGTAGGAAGCCATTTAAGGTATTTAAATGAACATTTTCTGTTCTTGACAAAAAATTGTTCAGTAGTCCGTTACATTTTGGTTCTTGCCAAACTATTTCGTTAAACGAACATGACCACTATAACTAATATTTTTTAAAGCTCGTTTTCCCCCCTTTGGAGCTCGAGTATTCCAAAATCCCTTCTTAGTGGGCACCTAGACTATGAAAGGATACTTGAGTCCTTTGCTTCCTAGCCTTTACCGTTTGGGCTGTGCGTTGATCACCAATCAGTCAGTCAGTCAGTCAGGACAAACTGTTTTATATACATACATAGATATACATATACATACACCATACCTTGCACAAATTAACACATACATAACATATACACCCTCGTAAACAAAATTACTAACAAAACCTCGAGGCAAAACAAACAACAATAATTAAAACAAGATAGAACGCTACAGTCGAGCAAGCCCGACAGTAAAATAGCCTGTACTCTCCACAAAAAGGAAAAATTTTAAAAAAAATAATTTCTTTTAAAATTAAATTATTAAAAAGAATTAATGAATGAATTAATTAAAATTAATTAATTAAATTAAATTATAATACATGTTTATGTTCAGTTTTAACAGCATACATTTACATCACGTATCTATGCGTGCTTATATGCGTGTATGTATGCAGCACAAAGTTGAACCAAAGCAGCAACAACAACAGCTGCGGGTAGCGCTGCCGGCAGAGCTGCAGGCAGCTCATGAGCAGCGATTTTATTTATGGCTATAACTTTCTTCAAAATTGACCTATCATGATGAAACTTGGCATATCATAATCATTAACTGGAGGTATTTGCCAAATCTGAGTACAAAAAGGGTGAAAGGTCTGACCGTCTGTCCGTCTGTCTGTATGAGCGCAAGGATCTCAGTAAGTACAAGAGCTAGGATAACCAAAATTGGTATCAAGGTTCCTATAAGCCCTAGGCAGATCGAGTTTGTTTATTTTTTCTGATACACCCCCCCACTCCCCCGCAATTCGTGTTTTTTCTTATAACTTCCGTAATTCTCGGAATTTTGAAATCAATTTTGGTAGGTACATCTAGTTAGTACCAATGTGTCCGTGTGCCAAATTATTCAATTCGGTCAATTCTAAGAAGTTATTAGCAAAACAAATGCTCTCCAGTGACACCCCACCCCCCCCCCCCCCAAACTGCAGCAACATGTTCGCTCTTCTTCTTCCTCTTTTTGCTGCTGCTATGGGCTCATATAACTCAGTGACGGAAGTTTACCTGGGTACAGGGTATTACACTGTCGGGCTTGCTCGACTATAGCGTTCTCTCTTGTTTCGGCTACACTTGTCGTTGGGCCGACGAACTTCCCCCCGCCACCCGTTCGGATTAGCGTTGCCTAAAAGCGTACTTGCGGTAACCGACGCTTATCTGCTTGCTTTTTCGTTCTTTGGTTTGTGTGGTCGCTTGGACTGCTATTTTGCTTACGTGCATAATGCATGATATGCGTGTGTGCGCAATCTGTGAGCATATTAGTTTGCCTCTTGCTGTTTTAGTGCGTTGTTCTTTGCGAGGGCTGTTAGGAAAGTTCTGGTCTCATTTTCTTTGATTTGCATCTTGTTTAGAGTTTTTATTTTGGGTACTCTATCATATCGAAATCTGAGAAACAACAATTAGTAGCTAGGTATGTAGGTAGGTCGGAGCGGCAGCCAGGGTATACACCCCGACTCACTTAGGCCCTAGAAATTGGCCCGTTGTGATACCGCATGGACAAGTCCACTTCCCAAATGCCCGTGTTTGGCTGCATGTCTGTGCGAGTATTACGTCCATCCAGCTGCCTGGATGAACTTGAAAATGTCTATCGGCTTCCTGTTTGCTAGTGCCGATAGATTTGGGAGGAGGCTGGCTCCTAGGAAGCGTTGTCTTGTCCTTGACAAAGCCCGGCAGTCGCAGAACAGGTGGGTTACAGTTTCCTCCTCTTCCACGTCTCTGCAGCTTCTGCAGAAATCGTTGTGATAGAGTCCTAGTCTGGCGGCATGGGTGCCCACCAGCCAGTGCCTTGTGATGGCTCTGATTACAACTGAGCATTGGCTTCTGCTCAGTTTACAGAGTTCAGAAGATCGTCTATTGTTGAGGATTGGCCACGTTTGGCGTGTGATTTTACAGGAGTCTGTGTCAGTGGTCCACATTTGATTAGCGACCGAATTAAAGTGGTTTCGAACTGACAGTTTACAGCTGGCCATCGGTGTACCGACGCTCTCCTTGTCTGGGAGGAGGGAGGCGGTGGTACCGTGTCTTGTCAACTCGTCGGCTATGCAATTTCCCTCGATATCCCTATGGCCTGGGACCCAAATGAGGTATATAGAGAACTGTGTTGCCATCTCGTGAAGAGATTTGCGGCAGTTCTGATATGTGTGGCTGGGCTTGGCAGTATAAGAAGAGCTTCTTGAATGGCTATAATATCCGCCTGGAACACACTGCAGTGATCCGGTAGCCTGAAGGCTTTTCTGATGCCGAGTTCTTCGCAGAAGACACCCCCGCCTACGCGGTTATCCAGCTTAGAACCGTCTGTGTATATTTGGTTAGGCCTGGCGGGCCGAAGTTCCAATCTTCCCTAGAGGGAATGATGGTGTGAAATGGAGTATGTGGATACTCCCCTGGGATGCAGTGGTCAGTGACTGAGGGGATAGTGTCATTTCCTCTCAGAATTTTGGCATGACCAAAGCATTCTTCTGACCACTGGTTGGTTTCTCTCATGCGAAGAGCCGCCAGCGTGGCGTTCATCTTCCCCATGAGATGTATTGGGAGTATTCCCAGAATTGCATCTAGTGCATCGTTTGGAGTAGGGCGCCCGAGATCGTTAGTTCAGCCTGTCGCTGAACTTTATTAAGTCTCTGAAGAGATGAGTTTTTGTAAGTGATGGCCACCATATGGAGACACCATATAAAAGTATGGGTCTGATTATTGCAGTATATAGCCAGTGGACCACATAGAGGGCCATGCCCCATTTCAGTCCAATGGATTTTCTGCAGGTATAGAGTGCGACTGTGGCTTTCCTCACTCTGTCTTCAATGTTCAAGTTCCAGTCCAGCTTCCTATCTAGTATCAAACCTAGATATTTGGCTGAGCTGCTGAAGGATAATGGTACCCCATTTAGTAATGGGGGACGAAAAGGTGGGATTTTGTATTTCCTCGTGAATAATACCAGCTTTGTTTTGCTGGGTTTACACTTAGGCCACTTGACGTCGCCCAAGTTGAAAGTGTGCTTAATGCATCGGTCATGCGTTCGCACAAAGTTAGAGGGAATTTACCCGAGAAGGTGACGTGGTGACGTGGTCTACTGGGTATGTCGCACCAGTTCACCGCAACCAATTTTGCACCTGGATACACTTCTGCTGCGATTGATTTCTTATAGGCTTCGGCCGACCACTTGTCATGACAAGCGATGGCCTTGACCCTGCCTTGATGCCATCCTGCATCGTCGCATATCGGTGGTGGTCCTCCACTCGTTGCCAAGTCCGTCAGAAACCGACCTTGCAGCTCGTTTTCGACTCCTGCCCATCGGTGTCTCGGGATAAGACCATCTTTGCTGCCCATGTCAAGGAGACCAATGAGGATCTTATCCTTCGCCACTTCTGCGAAAGTTCGATGCAGAGACTGCGGAGGTCGTGTTCTTTTCGCTGGTTGTGGTGGCGTATCTTTTGCCGACCTCTGCCTTTTCGGGGCATTTTTATTTCTTCTTACCGGAGCTGGCTTGAAATCCGGTAAGATTTTCTTCGCCCATTCCACCATTCTTCGACCGTCTGGATCTCGGGGGCGGAATGGTTTTTTTGCAGTATGTCTGCTGCGCGTCTCTTGTCTTGAAACGACGTTTTTGTTTTTGGTGGTAGCATTGCCGAAGTTTCTGGCTCTGCGAAGTTACCAGCCTCCTCCAAATCGACTGCTGGCTTGGCAGCTTGGCTTAGCTGCTTCGCCTTCGAAGTGGAGGGGGTCTGATGCTCCCCAGATTCTGAGACAACCGATTGGCTTGTCGGATTGTCTCCACCTGCACTGGCAGCAATGGGATGGGAGCTACTAGGAGTTCCCATCCTGGCGACAGTCAAATCTATGACCGTCTGGTTAGAGGGATTTGAGGTCCCGTCCGGCTTATGGCGAGTTCCGGTCTCATTGTTTTGTTTTGTTAGTTTTGATGCTTGGTTTCAAGATGGTCCCACGAGTAGTCGGGAAGGGTTAGGTCACCCGTGGCATAGCCCGGGTACTACGGGAAGCCTGACTTCAACTGGAAATCGGCAGGTATCCCGAGTTCGCATAGTAGAGACTGAGCACCCCCTCTGCCACGCATCCATCGGCCTAAGCTGTTCCGCCTTGGATTGGGGAAAATTGTATAGAGTTTTCAGCTCTCGCCCGACCATCATTAGTCAGCACCGCAAGGCAGAGACATGACCGTGCCAAGGGCCTGCTTCCATCCGCCCTCGCGAGGAGAGTATGGTCGCACTTCCCATGGTGTATCACAATTACGGTGCGTACCACCTGGCTTCCCCTTGTGATACCCATTGGCTGACGGCCAATAGTAGCTAAGTCTAGCAGTAAATTAGTACAATGCCTCCAAAAATTTGATAAGGTTAGCGCTGATATTGCTCGTATGTAAACAGCATTTCAGTTAAAAACTATTTCGTTTGAACAAACAGAACTTGAGTGTCGTCTCGAGCTATTGGAAGGAGACATAAAGAAAGCTATGGCGCTTCAGGCAGATTTGGATATTCTCAATCCAAGTAACGATAGTAGAGGGCCACTTGAGGATTTCTGCACTTCAACTAAGGCGTTGTATGTGAAGGCAACGAAACAAAAAATTGAAAGTCAGGCATCTCATAACTGTACTTGTATAATGGCGAGTCAACGATCACAATTACCCAAAATGCGGCTGCCTAAATTCAGTGGAAAGCATGCCGAATTTAAGAATTGTATGTACTTAGCCTAGAACACGACGACCTTTCGTTCACCAACGTCGAAAAATTTAATCATTTGGTGTCGTGCTTATCAGGTGAGGCTTTAGGAGTTTTAAAACCGTACCAATTAACGGACTGCAACTACTCGAAAGCTATTGCTAGTCTCAAGTCTGTGTATGACAGTAAATGTTTAATATTTTTCGACACTATCTCGCAATTTTTGGTATCCCAAGTATGACCAAACCTTCTGCGTCTAGTTTGCGGTCCATAATTGACACTGTTTCTGCAATTTCTGCGTCCTTTACTTCTTTGGGGAGTGAAAAGACGTTACCAATCTTTAGCAGCTGAAGAGACAACTCGGGTTAAAAATAAACCGCGAGTCGAACCTGGAAGAAACAGTAAAGCTTTGTTTTCTTGCACAAAGATTCCTTCAAAGCCTTCAAAACCGATTTCGAAGTACACATATTGTAGTTTTGCGGATAACAATATTTAACAATATTTACCCTTATGCAGCGCTTTGAGTTTGCTAATACTCAAAAAATATGACTCAATTGCTTGAATGTGGGTCATATAGTTTCCAGTTGGAAAGCTTCCAAGTGTCGGGTGTGTTCAAAACCACACCATTCGTTGTTGCACACATACTCTGTATGTCAAATTCACCAGCTCCACAAGTAGTCGCACCTCCGGAATCTTATTTAGGTCATGTCTTAAGTGCCGATCAAGTTATTCTTGCCACAGCATTGGTAAACATTAATGATAGATTCGGCCAATACCATCCTGCTCGTGTGTTACTTGATGGCGGCTCACGGTTGAATCTCCCTGAGAACCTTGCTCAGCGCTTGGGATTAAAGCGTGAAGACACTGCTGTGAGTATTGCAATGGCAGGTGTGACCACAACTGATAGTAAGAACAAGATGTCATTAAATAATACTTTAAAGGTTGGGCTGACTGTTCAGAGGGATCTTTGTTCAACACTTGTAAATTATCGGATGAATAAATAAGCAATTACTGCCAACATCTCCAAAATGTACAGGAACATAAACATGTCTGAAAAAGACAGAAATTTCCAGCTCATTCTCTAGAGAGAAAGCACCTCACATGATGTGCAGTCTTTCAAGTTGAACACTGTCACATATGTGACTGCATCAGCTGCATTTTTAGCTGTAGTGCTTGAGGTTAGGCTATTTTATATTTGTAAACATTTACTGTTAAGGTACCAATCTGAATGCACGGCTTCAATGCTTTGATTAAACAGAAATTTTAAATTTTAGCTGTGTGCTTGTTTGAATTGGCCCATATTTATGCTCGATCTCACCCTGTCGCTTCAAATGTCTTTAAAAATTCCTTTTAGACATGCTGGCAAGAGCAGATTCTTTAGATGAGCTTAAAGAAATATGTAATCAAGTACGAGAGGTACTAGATTCAGGAGGGTTCCCTTTGGCAACGTGACCATCCAATTCTCAGGCCTTGTTTGGTGAAGATGGCAACTAAGTTTGATGACTCCACCTTAATTAAAACGCTTGGCATGCGCTGGGCCCCTCAAGATGATGTATTTCGGTACCATCTAGATGTGGATAGCTTTATTTCGATAGCGCCTCGTTTGTTTGACCCACTTGGGGAGTTGCGGAGTGGAGTTGTGGCGTGGAATTGTGGAGTTAAAAGTAGATTGGGATGAAACTATTCCAACTTCGTGGAATAAGACTCTGCGTGAGCTGCACAAAATTCATATTCCTCGATACTTTTGCTTGAACCTTTATGAGACAGTGCAAATTCATAGTTTCGCAGACACCTCAAGTCAGGCATTTGCCTAATCTTCATCATGTCGAATTATCGTCAGACATTAAGACATCTGAAGATGAAAAGACTTCTGTACTGTACTTACAGCCATTCGATCAGATGTAGAGTCAAAATACATATTAGAACTTATGCTGAGACGTTCATCCTTTCCTAAATTAGTTCGGATATTGGGATAATTTTTTTGTTTTGATTCGGCTTCTTAGGCAACTCATTTGGGTGGTAAATGCGCGTAGTGTGCTCAGCAGATGTACGCAACTGTGTACAATGCTTCCGATACAAGTCCAAGTTATTGGGGCAAATAATAGGAAATTTGCTAGGCGATCGTCTTCGAGAAGGTCGCCCATTCAGGGTTTGCGGAATTGATTTGTGAGGTCCTTTCCATGTAAACTATCGCAAACGACGATGACCTCCCGTTAAAAATTACGTAGCAGTATTCATTTGTTTTGCCTCGAAGCCCGTTTACCTCGAGCTGGTAACTGATTTATCAACTGATGCTTTCTTTAACGTCTTAAAAAGGTTCATCTGGAGACGCGGCTTGCCGGAGACGGTCTTCATCGACAACGCGACCAACTTTGTCGGAGCGAGCGGCGTGCTGAAGGTTCTGACCTCGACGTTCGAGCGGAGAAAGGACGCACTGATGGACTTAGGGGCAGATCGAGAGATCGATTGGCGGCTCATTCCTCCTAAAACTCCTCACTTCGGAGGACTGTGGGAGGTGAAGGCGGCGAAGGCTCGTCTAGTCAGGGGCGCAGGCAACGCGAACCTGATCAGAGACGACCTGGAAATGCATCTGGTGGACGTGGAGGCAATTCTCAATTTACCAGGCCTATGGTGGCGGCAGCGACGGAGAGGTGCTCACTCCGGGCCACCTGTTCGTCAGACAGCCTCTGCTTTCCCTGCCGCTCGACGGGCTTCGAGCAAAGCCGGCTCCGACCAGTCCACAAGTGTTTGAAAGACCGGTAGTCCTTCAACGGGGCCGGAATGTTGTAGCACTCTAAAAAGTTTTAAGTCTTTCTTTCCGCACTCTATTGCGCTCTCTACTTCCTTTTGTACATGATTCCTATGCTGGTCCGCTGACTTTGTGGCGGCAGCAAGCGAATTACTCGTTAGGTAATACTCGCACCATATACCTCGTTGTACATTTCGAATCCATATTAAAACCAACTTTTATAATCTGAAGACATCCGTCTTTCAATTAATAGCTAATTAAATATCGTTTGTTTATAATCGCTAAAAATCTGGCAATTTTTCAATGTGCACATATGTTTGCACGTATTTTACTTGATGTGAATACATGTGGAAAATTATAATTTACTCTGGCATGGTTCCTTAGCAGTTCTTTAGCACTCTTTTGTATATATATACGTATATGTACATACAAGTACATACATGTTTATTAATCCTATTAATATAAGATATATTTTTGAATTAAAAATCTTAAAATTAATGCTTAAATACGCACCTAGCTTCTTTTTATACCCCGTAACCAAAGGGTATACTGGTTCTGTGCGCATACATTTGCAACACTTTTAATTTTTTCGATACATTTCTGTATCGATGTTTGTCGTGGCGATTTTCGTTACTGATGTAAAACACAGATGTTCAATTCTTGTACTAAACCACAAAATGTGTTCATGTAAAAAATGTTTGCCAGAAATCGATTTGTTTTCGAAGAATCGATTAATCGTGAAAAGTCAAATACTAGCTAAGATTAGCACATAATTACCTGATGTGATTCTTCAGCTTTAATTTTTAATTATATTTTATCTTTTATTATTTAAGTATTTTAAATTTAATTTGTTTTCTTCTATCTTTTATTGCTATATTTTTTCATCTTACTTCTTTTTTGATAGGTCTAATAACCTATCTATCATCCAGTACCTTCTCTATTTTTATTTTCATTGATAATTGCTTTGTGGACTAACGTCACTAAAAGTGGACACATTTCTTTTAATACAGTGAAATACCCTGTACCCAGACTAACTTTCGGCAATGAGCTTATGCGTCCCCAGCAGAAGAAAACTTGATGCTGCAATTTGCCGATGTAGTACTGGAGTACTGTTTGCCAACATCGATGTTTCGATTTTTTTGGGGGAAGAACATCGATGTATCGATGCATCGAAATTCCACTAACAAATTTTCAAACAAAAATTAATATACAACATAGGGCACTTCGTTTTGATTTGTCTTATTTATAAAGGTACAAAAGGGTTTAAAACAAACGATATTTTTATAACTTCAAATAATAAACTAAAAACAAGAGAAAGTATAACATAAAAAATTATAGTTAATGACTAATTTCAGATAAAACAACAAAGCAATATTTTCATAAGTTGAAAGAATACAAGTATAACAAAATGAAAAGCATAACATAAAAAATATAATTCATGACTAATTATTTGAGATCCACTCATTTTTGTTAATATAAATGAGCATTTCTACATTCTTTGATTTAAGCGAACTCCTTTTTTCGCTAACTATAAGTCCAGCTTTGCTGAACATGCGCTCACTTTCAGTGGACGTTGCAGGAACGCAGAGGTACTTGCATATACATGCCTTAGGTGACTTATCATTTGAGATCTGTAAATAAAATGCTTCGTAGTTTTTGTCGACAAAATAGAGCTTGAGGTCGTTGATAGTTCTTCAATTGTCAACGTAGGATGCATTCGTTTAAAATGTGCAGATAAATTGGTGGTATTGCCACATGTATGATACACTTTACCACATTTAAGGCATTTAGCAGACTTGCCATCCTTAGACTTATTGAAGAAATTTCACACAGTTGACTTTCCATATTTTGCCCGTTTATTAGGACCACCTTCCTCAGGTTCCTTATCCATTTCAGTTGAGTTTGCATTACAATCTAAGTACATAGAACAACATATTAATATATGTACAAATAATGAAAATACACATACACAAATAAGACTGCAGCTGCAAGATAAAAATTACCTTTGCTATTAGATTCTTTTAAAAACTTCTCCATTTCCAAGCACTGCCAACACCAATATCCATCTATAATATTAGTAATTTGTTCTGTATTATATTAGGGGATTTATTACAAAATTCAAATTTTAGCTTTTACTTACCTAGCTTTTCCCGCGATTTTTTTTCAAGTAGTAAAAAACATCGAAAATCGGAAATAAAACATCGATGTTTGGAAAAAATTGCAAAACATCGATGTATCGATTTTACATCGATGTTTCGCACAGCACTACTAGTGACAGATCACGGGTGCGGTGCTTATTGCTCAACTCTAACTACTTTTACAATTGGTTTAGTCGTCGAAAGGATTTCATATTTGTACACTTTCTCAAATATATAAGCCAGTATGTCTGAGCGCAAAGTCTTAAACAAATACTACCCACCGGATTTTGATCCATCAAAGATTCCACGCATGAAATTGCCCAAAAATCGGCAATACACAGTTCGACTCATGGCTCCCTTTAACATGCGATGTAAGACTTGCGGTGAGTACATTTACAAGGGCAAGAAATTCAACGCCCGCAAGGAAGATGTTGAAAACGAAACGTACCTGGGAATACGCATTTATAGATTCTACATAAAATGCACACGCTGCCTTCAAGAAATCTCGTTTAAAACCGATCCCCAGAATACTGACTATGAGATTGAGGCAGGCGCCACGCGCAATTTTATGGCGCTCAAATTAGCTGAGGAGCAGGCACGTCGTGAAGAGCAAGAGGCACGTGAGGAGGAGGCAAGCAATCCCATGAAATTGCTGGAAAATCGAACACAGCAGTCACGCAATGAAATTGAAATGCTTGAGAGTCTAGAGGAACTGCGTGACCTAAATAGACGCCAACAGACCGTGGACTACACATCTATGCTTCAGCAGTATAATCCTGCCGAAACCGAACGTGAAAGGCAAGAGCGCGAGCAGCGCGAGGATGAGGCCTTTATAAAGTAAGCCACATTCATATCACTGTTTCCCGCAACCTAACCTATTTTACATATTTTAGATCAGTAATCTTTAAGTCGGGAAGTGGGGCGCGCATTGTGGCGGAGGAAATCATTGAAGAAGTAAAAGACAAGCCCCCAGCAGCTAAGCTGATTAAGTCTTCGAGTTCCATCGGTTTTCCTGCATTAGCTGCATCCGATTCGTTGGTAAAACGGAAAACACCTTTGGTTCTTGTAAAACCGAAGTCAGCATTAAGGACACCATCGATATCTGCCTCTATACCACCAGCTATAAATGAATCAACACCACCAACGTCGAAAGTACCGGTCGGCCTAGCTTTAATAGCGGATTACAGCAATAGTTCGGAAGAGTCCGACTAATTTTAAGAAAATTTTATAATGTACATATTCGCTTGCTGCTGTAAAATTGATAAATCAACATTTCTCATGGTATATATATAAGTTTACTTGAAACGATATAAATAGCAGGGACCGAAAATAATTCATTTTGTTTTCAGCGTCGGCTCGTGTCATGCAATTTTTTTGGGATATTTTTTTTCGAAGTTTTTTCCGAAACTTTTGAATTTTTAACAGAAGAACCGTCGCATAATCATCGCTCAGGAGCCAGTGTCAATGATGATCCTGGTTTGGTCAAAAGGGTCATAACTGGTGACGAATCATGGGTATAGTTATGACAACGAAACCAAAGCCACATCGTCCCAATGGAAGCACCCAAATGAGCCAAGACCGAGAAAAAAGATCATCGCCGAGCATAACAAAATAGTCTAACCTTTTTATCTTTCAAAAACAAACTAATTGTGCTACGTACTGGGAACTTTGAACCAACAAAGCAGCACCAAAATGTTAAAATCACCACATATATTCTTGATCACGGTGACAAGCCGAGTTAATATAACAATGTCCGCCTGTATGAGCGGAAGAATCTCAGAAGGTATCCTGGTTTCCCTAACCCCTATGCAGGTTAAATTTGTTTTTTTTTTATTCTGATACACCCTACACTCTCTGCCATTTGTGATTTTCCAAGACTCCCGTAGTTCTTGGAATTTTGAACTCAAATTTAGTAATCACATCCCGTTAGTGATTGTGTCTATGCCAAGTTTTGGATGATAGGCATGTTACGATGTTCATGATATGTCAATTATGTACCCATAAATGTAATATCTGCCCGCAGCTGTTATTGTTGCTGATTTGACTTATTTCTGTACTGCGCACATACACGTATAGACATGAAGATGTAAATGTATCTGTTGAAACTATATACATATGTACATAGTCTCCACTTATGTATGTACATATGTATCAAATATTTTTTTTTAATTTTTGTTGTTTTTTGACAAGAGAAAACGCTTGTTTATATTGTGGTGAATAAACAAACAATAAAACAACCCTCTACACCATTTAGGTGTGAAAGATATCTGAGAAAGTTTATGTTGTTAATGAAGGTATTGAGCCAAAATGAAGTATACTTAAAGATTCTACTATATATACTTCATACCCATGACTTGCAAATGATGACCAAAAATTAAACAAGTTCAAACTGATTTTTTATTTACAGAACTTTTTATTTTACTTCTTAATGAACAAGTTTGTGATGCTTTATAAGTATAGCGTTACGAAACCTTGAATACATTTTATAAAAATATTGAAAAACCATAAATTTGAGAACTAATCTACGTCATGGAAACATAGATAATTAAAGTCAAATCGTTCAACTTATAGTAGATAGTATCCTACTCTTAAATCTCGACAAAAGGAAATAAATAATATCACAAGCGGTATAAAAATAGAATTAAATGAGTAGAATTAATAATAAATCATTTAATTTTATAAATTACGAAGACACTGGTATGTTCTTGTTGGCGATCCATTCCGCATTTTTTGTTGTGATAGCATGTAAAAACGGATGTGAATAGGCATGTACAACTTTATAATTACAAGGTAACAGTCTTTGCTTTTATTTATATTAATTTTTTTTTTTTTTTTTTGGGTGCTGCTGAGGCGATCGCTTTTTGGTGTGGGTGCTTAATTTGGATAACCTTTTGGTAACCGTTCCTGTATTCATTTAAATGTCCACAGTGGCAGATTTTTTAACTTTGCTGTAGTTATTGCCACTGCATTTATGTGGCAGCACAGGTTCAATATTGACGACCGCCCCTCTGTCCCCGCTACATTGGCTGTTACGTTGTAAAAAACTTTGCTGCTCAGCAGCGCAATTAAGGTCATAAAGCTCCATGTCGTCGTACACAGAGACACCTAGTGTACGCGTTTGTCCAATCTGCAGCTCGTTATCATCTTCATTTCCATCATCATCAACTTTGCCATCTTCGCAGTTTTTGTACTTACAGGGCTTCGATAAATTAAAAGTTGGAGCATGCATTAGGACTGAAGAAAAATCATCAAGACTTCGCTTTACTGCAGCATCTGAACCGGTGCCAGAGTCCTTGCTTGACAGATGATCCTGTTGTTCGGTAAAGTCACCTTGGCGCATGTAATTGAGATTTAATCTCTGCTCCATACAACGTTGCTCATATGATGGTGTTGTTGTGACTATAAGTCGACTGCGTGTTGTTCTATCGTTGGACAAATCTGTTAGGCTTCGTGGACGCCGCTGCTCTTGTATAGGCACACCTTCCAAAACAATCTGCGACTGGTGTGGACGTAACTGAGTCCGATTTAATGTCGTTGACTGTGTCTGATCAAGGGCGCTGGCACGGCTGCCACTTAGCATATTGTGGCTGGCATTGAAACGAGCAGTCAGCCTCTCTGTGATGAGTTTATGTTGGAGTTTGCGCTTCTGGTACCGTAAGGTGCACCAAATGATGCAGGAACCGACGACAACACAAGCTACCGTCAAAAGAACAACGCCGACTAGTATGACGGGCTGACTAAGACTTTCTTTCACAACTAACAAGTGCGTATGAAGCGTTAGAGTCCGTGACTTATCGGTTATCTCGCATCGATAATGTCCCGCATCGTTGGACTGTGCATTTATGATCACTAGGAGCTCTTTATTGCCAGCGAAATAGTAACGCTCTGCGTCGTGTGTAATAAGCGAAATATGAAACGGCTTGTTTTCCTTGTACCATTCCCGGTGGGGATGCTCTAGTTCCGCATTCGCCGTATCTATAAGACACTCCAGGACACAGGTCTGACCAAGAACGACTTCCTTGCGTACAAGCGGTATGTTGGGTTGGGGTTTATCTGGTAACATATGATCAGTAACTTGGCTAACATTAATTTAATACTTAACACTTACCGTTGACTACGAGCGTTGCGTTCACCTTGATCTCTCCGGCTGGACTTTCAGCAGTGCATGTATATATACCCGAATCGCTAGGCTTGGCATTCGTAATTAGAAAGGCATTTTCCTCGCGTAAGACTTGAAGACGACGTTCTGTAGCGGCAGGAAAGTCACTGGCTCCAAACTTTTGTAGCGCTATCTCGGGCATGGGGTCGCCGGTGGCCGAGCAAACTAGACGTGCAGTCTGGCTAGCATCGATGGTTAAGTTTGACGGTATTTGCAGAAAGCTAGGATGTACTATCAAAAAGGTAATCATTAAAAAAAATGTATACATTTTTGAGTGTGTACTCACTTCCAATGGATATCTTATATTTTTGCGCATATGTCGTGCCAAAGGCGTTTGAGGCAACACATTGATAACGCCCAGCGCTTTCATAACTAACGTTGGTAAGGCGCAAATAGCCATAGATAGTAGTCTGATTGGTCGCTTGATCATGGTGAATCTGTGTTTCTGTGCTGCTGCTCTTTTGCCCAAGGGCAGACTCATGTATGTGGTGATTATCATGCCGCCATTTAATCTTAAGCTCGTCCGCGGCAGCCATTGATGCAGCGACGGGTGAATTGGCAATGCATTCAAGGGTAATATTTGCTCCTTTAACTGCTAATATGTTGCTAAGCTCCTGCTTCATAACTGGCTTTGGAGATTCGCCTAAGAAATTGGAGACAAAATAGGGAAACGTCTTTATAAAAGAACAGACATTCAATTTCCAAATAATATAGAATTATGATATAAATAAATCTTGAAAACAACAACTATTTTATTTTCTATCTTTTTATCACGTTCTGGTGGTCGAATAATGTTATTTCATTGTGATTCAGGTGTTTTTGTCTGCTTCAATATTACATATCCCTATTTTCTGTTTCTTTACTTCGTCAACTGTGTTTCCTTCAGTTGATATATAGTCATTAAATCGATGCGCAAGAAAGCTTGATGTCTTGTCGAAAAGTAATTGATAAATACTGATTTATAATTCTCGCTAAACCGTTTCAACTGCTATTTTTTCTACATTTTCTTATACCGAGACAGTCATAAAGGTTAAATCCTCCTGCAGATTATCATAATCAAATCCGGAAGCAAGCTTCGGCAGTCCTTATCAGTTAGCGCATGGTCATCAACAAAATGGCTCTGCTCGAATATGAAATTCCCTGAAACGCAGACGAGCTCACACAGGTAGACTTTTTAACATATTTTAACCAGAAAACCTTGCTGGTCATTGGTGGATAAATAATTCGATCTAGAACTGGGTAACATTTAGGTACGTCAAGCTCTTTGGCCACCAGCACAAAATGAGTCTATACGTCGATTCAGAATGCAGGCTCTACCGGGAGGACAGCCCATATCTGCCCATGTTTTAGTCGCCAAACAAAATTAAGCTCTGCAAAAATTATAAATTTATCTTCGAGAGACCTGTTGCCTTCTGTAACGAAGATGCACACATGCTTGGTTCTGTAGGGAGTTCTAACATTGATCCGCGGTACAGACATAACTTCACGTAAAACAGACCCATAAGCCATTACAAATAAGTTACACAATGCACTATGGTCCCACAGCGGAATAAAAACGAACAAGAAATGCTAAAGTCGAGCAGGCTCAACTCTTAAATACCCTGTACCACCCCACAAAACAAAAAATTAATTTAATTAATTAACTAAATTAAATATAAAATATTCCATACATGCATACATACATTTACATCAGAATCGTGTCTATGCGTGTTGGTGTACTTGTGTACATACATATGGCTATAACTTTCTTTCTAATCACATTCTACATACCTTGATCTTTGCTTTCCATACGTATACTTTTATTTTTAAACAAATAAGTTTATGAGCGTGCCAAATTAACAGTGTTGCAACAAAGCTCAAAGAAAAAGTTGTGTTCTAATGGGGGTGTCTATTTATTAAAATTGAATTTATACCCCAAAAACATTTTCAGAAATTTTTATACCCTGTACCCAAATGGTACAAGGGTATATTTTAATTTTGTGCGCATGTATGTAACACACAGAAGGAGGCGTGGCAGATCCCACAAAGTATATATATTCTTGATCAGGGTGACAAGCCGAGTCGATATAGCCATGTCCGTCTGTCCGTCCGTCTGTATGAGCGCAAGGATCTCAGAAGGTACAAGAGCTAGAATGACCAAACTTGGTATCCAGGTTCCCCTGAGCCCTAGGCAGGTCAAGTTTGTTTTTTTTATTTTGATACACCCCCTCCCAGTCCCCCGCAATTCGTGCTTTTTTTTAATTTCCGTAATTCTTGGAATTTAGAAATCAATTTTTGTAGTTACATCCAGTTATTGCTTATGTGTCCGTGTGCCAAGTTTCATCATGATAGGTTAATTCTGAAGAAAGTTATAGCCATAAATAAAATCGCTGCTCATGAGCTGCCTCCAGCTCTGCCGGCAGCGCTACCCGCAGCTGTTGTTGTTGCTGCTTTGGTTCAACTTTGTGCTGCATACATACACGCATATAAACACGCATAGGCACGTGATGTAAATGTATGCTGTTAAAACTAAACAAAAACATGTCTTCTAATTTACTTTAATTACTTAATTAATTCATTCTTTTTTTTTAATAATTTGTTTTTTTTTTTTAGTTTTATTTTTTTGTGGAGAGTACAGGCTATTTTACTGTCGGGCTTGCTCGCCTGTAGCGTTCTCTCTTGTTTATAAATTGATCGATTTCGATTAAATTTAAAACAAAGGTAGACAGTTGTAAATAGAATCCGCGTTTTGTTTATGTACTTGTAGCTTTCGAAATGTGGACAGTATTGACAATATTCTGTATAAAATAAAATATAAAATAAACTATTTAGTATACTGAAATGTGGATTTGGGGCCATAGTGCAATGTGTCTCTCTTATTTTGGTCACAAATTTCGCAAGTTTTCCGGTCTACTATTGTTTTTTAATCCATAGATGTTCTAACACTGACAAAAGAAAAGATCTCATGAATTTTTTGCGCACTTTGATCCTTACCAAATACCAAAAAAAAGGGCACCTCTTCCTTTACCTCGACATAAAAAAACTCGCCTGGATTTTGTTGAATAAACAATTGTGAGGATGGAACTTTTCAAACCGCATGTTAGTATAGTATTTTTCAGATGAGAATAGGTTAAATCTGGACGCGGGCTAGATGTTTAAGAAACAATCGCTGCAAAAGCGACGAAGGCCATTTCTGAAATCGTTTTCTTACCACATACAAGATCTGCATTAGTCAGCGTCTGCAATTCCCGGTCTTGTAATTGTTCCGGGTAGCCACACACCACGTGCGACTGCAACTGCTGCGACTGCTCGGGGAAGTGACTTTTAAGCCAGTCTCGAAACCAAAGCAGGTCGCAATCACAAATGAAATTTAGTGACTTGAAGATCAGTTTCTGGAGACGAAGCATGTGCTCAAAGGCGTTCGGTTGAATAGAGGCCAGGGCATTGCCCCCTAGATTTAGCAACTCCAAGTTGGTCAGACCGCTCAAAGCTTTGCTGCTAATTTGCTTGAGATTGTTTCCATACAAGTCGAGTTTTCGCAACATTCGCAGCGACTTGAACGGCGGCGGCGCTGTCTGATCCTCGATAATCCATGCCAATCCATTACGTCGTAAGTTGAGGTCCTCAAGGCTCTTCACACAATCGAAGGTGCTGTCCTGCAAAAATTGCAGTTTGTTGTGGGCCAGATTAAGCTGCTTCAGGCGCTGAAGGCAGTCCAAATGTTGCGGCTTAAATTCGCTTATGTTGTTGTGTGAGAGATCAAGCACCTCAAGTGATTGTGTAAACTCCCAGGTGTCCATTTCTATTCGCGATATCGAATTGTTCGACAGGCTAAGGTAAGTCAACTTCGTCAAATTGAAAAGGCCCTGACGCGAGAGTGAACTAATGCCATTGTGGTCTAGTTCGATCCGCTCAATATTACGCATTACATGGAAGACGCCATCTGGCAATGCACTAATGTTGTTGGACCGTAATTGGAGTTTTTGCAGTGACAAGAGCCCACGAAATGTGGACCAATGAATTTGCAAGTAGTTGTTGTTCAGTCCTCTATAAAATGACAATGAAAGAATATGTAAATGGTGACGTCTTATTTTAGGTGTGGCTCTCATTTCGGTGACAAATGTGATTTAATTTAATATTCGCTTTAATTTAAATAACCATTTTTATACCCTATACCCAAAGGGTGAAAGGATATACTAGTTTTGTGCGAATGCATGGAATACACAGAAGGAGGCGTGACAGACCCCCAAAAGAATATATATTCTTTATCAGGATGACAAGTCGATATAGCCATGACCGTCCATCTGTATCAACGAAAGAGTCTCAGAAGGTACAAGAGCTATAATTACCAGGTACCAGACCAGCCCTAGGCAGGTCAAGTTTGTTTATTTTTTCTGATGCTTTCCCCACTCCCCCCACTATTAGTAATTATTCATAACTTCCGTCACTGAGTTATATGCGCCCATAGCAGCAGCAAAAAGAGGAAGAAGAAGAGCGAACTTGTTGCTGCAGTTTGGGGGGGTTGTACTGGCGAGAAATTAAAAAAAAATAAAATAAACTCGTCCTTACTCGGACCTAGGAGAATCTGGATGCCAACTTTGGCTATTCTAGCTTTTATTGTTTCTGAGATCCTTGCGTTCATCCAGACGGACAGACGGACGGACATGTCTAGATCGATTTCTCTCGTCATGCTGATTCAGAATATATATACTTTATGGGGTCGGAGATGCTTCCTTCTGCATGTTACATACTTTGCACAAACCTAATATACCCTTTTTACCCTACGGGTACAGGGTATAATAATATACTTATATATATACAAATTATGAAGGTGGAACATTTAATTAACCCTGGAAAATGCTGTGTGTTTGTACAATTAGTGGTTGAACAGCAAGGAAGAGTGAATGATAGGTGACCACATTCAATAAAATAACTTACAGCTTTCTTAATCTGCTAAGATTCTTAAACACACCAACTGGTAAAGTGTACAAGTGATTATTGTTTAGCTCCAAGTCTGTCATTTCAGTCAAAGAACTGAATGCATTTTCATCCACACGCGCAATCTCATTTGAGTTAAGGATCCTACAAATATGCAAGAGAAAATATGTAACTACTTTTATTGTTGTGCTTCGATACACTTACAAATGTGCCAGCCGATTTGGTGTTACAAAACAATTGGCCTCCACACTATGGAGCTGATTTTTGGACAGATCCAAGTTCTTAAGCTTAGGCAAAGCGGCCAGCGCTTCTCTAGAAATACGTTGTATACGATTATTGGCCAGATTTAGTTGCTTAAGTTCTACGAGGCCAACAAATTTTGGTATAACATCGAGTTGGTTGCGCTTTAACATGCTGTGCAAATATAATTGTGTAAATATAAATGCGTACATTATTTGTAGTACAAAGGCTCTCATTACTTACAGCTTGTGCAATTCAGGCAGATTACTTATATCCAGTACAGAACTGTCGTTCAGCTTGTTGCCCGTGAGGTGGCTGTAAAAAGAAAAGCACAAATTTAGGATTGGGGTAATGTTGATTTGTCAAAGTGATCATTTACAATATTGGGTTTAAAGTATTTAATTAATAAGAGATTTGACATTTCCAACAATTCGTATTATTTTACTATAAATTGCGGATATGTACAAAAGAATCGAAAAAATATTTTTTTATACCCTGAACTCAAAGGGTAAAAGAGCATACTAGTTTTGAAGCCGTGGCAGACCCGCAAAAGTATACATATTATTGCTCAGGACGACAAGACGAGTCGATATATACATGTCCGTCCGTATGAACGCAAGGATCTCAGAAAGAATAGAATAACTTGGTATCCAAATTCTCCTAAATCCGAGAAAGTACAAGCATGAGTTTTTTATGATGCACTACACCTTCCATTATTCTTGGAATTTTGAACTCAAATTAAACAAATACCTTCAGTTTGTGATTATGTGTCCGTATACCAAGTTTTATCATGATGAAGAAGTTATAGCCACAAAAGTAACCTCTGCCCAAACTCTGTCCGTAGCTGTTGCTGCTTTGACTAAATTCTGTACTCCACACGTACAAGTTAATACATCCGGCTGGTCATAAGTCAGTGACCGCTTGATCATGCAGAATAAGAACGGTTTTGGGCATGGTCATCAATCGCACAGTAGCATAGTCGCGCGTCAGTGACTACAGGGCACTCACCCTACACTTGCACTTGAAGAAAGTGCAATACCAGTAAATATGGGTCACAGGGCTAGCTTTCATTTTAAGAACTTTTCTGTACGTAGAGTTAGTGGATTTTTGGAAATAAACCGCGTCGGTCATCGCCACGTGAAAGCATTAATTAAAAAGTCATCTTATAAATTCGCTCAACAGCGAATCAGTGCAAAGCTTCCGAAATAGTGTTACACCGCGCCCCCATCAATTCGCTTAACAGCGAACTTGCTTAATTGGCGCCCAACAAAACGGAAACCACGATCCGCAATTAATTAAACCACATTAAAACCAACAAAAATTGCCAAGCCGGCAAACAACAAAAACTAAAAAAGAAGATCCAACGAAGGAAGACTACAGTGACAGATGGTCACTTTTTTAAAAGAAGAAGCACTACACGACAATTAGTAAAAGACATGTAAGTAGAGTGCCTATTTAACATATTTTGAACAAAAAAAACATAAAATAAATTTTATGCGGGTGTTTATAAGATAGGCCTCTGCAAACCAACAAATTTAAACCTTAGCAAATACCCTTATGAGTGATAGTGAACTAGAGAAGCTAGTATCCGGTTGGGGGAGGATCCCGGCAGAACTAAAAAAATCCAGGGAAAAAAGGCGAGAATTGGTAGTCCGAGCAAAACATAACATAACCGATCTGAAAATGCTAGTCAAGATGGCAGAAAACACTGCACTCGCAAATCAGGCTTAAATTTTTGAGAAGAAATTGAAAGAAATTGATACTAAATTTTCTAGCGTAACCGTACCCGAGGTAGAGATATTTAGGGACGCCGATATAATACCAGGCATCCAATGTAGTGAGACATTGGATATTGTTAAATCTGTACCCGACTTTGAGGGTAAGCATGAGACATACGTTTCATGGCGTAAAGCCGGCCATACGGCTTATAAAATTTTCGAAAACTACGCAGGTAGTTCGAAACATTACCAGGCGCTAGGTATAATCAGAAACAAGATAAAGGGCCCTGCCGATATGGTGCTGTCTTCCTACGATACACCATTAAACTTTAAAGCAATCATAAACAGACTTGACTTTACGTATGCAGATAAACGCCATATTTACTTAATTGATCAGGAGTTGTCGACTATGCGTCAGGGAAACTTGTCAATAACACAATACTATGAAGAGATCGAGCGGAAGCTTACGCTCCTCATAAATAAGACAATAATGTCGTACGATGGGACCTTGGCTGCCTCCCTTAACGAAAAATATAGAACAGATGCCTTGAGAGTATTTATTTCAGGCTCCAAAAAATCCTAAAGCGACATCCTTTTTTCGGCACGTCCCAAAGACCTGCCATCAGCCCTGGCCAGGAAGTTGAGTCAAATCATGAGCGTTTCCAATTTGCAAATAACTATGCAAAAAGCCTCGAGGAGAAAGCTCACAGAAGCGAACGACAGCTAAAGTCTAGTTATGGATAATAACAGCCCGCCACAGGGTAAAAGTCCATATTTTAATAAGCAAAAAGCACAGAGTAATAGGTATTTCTCAAAACTGGAGCCACCCCAACCGATGGAAATTGACAGTTCCTCCCAGTTTAAACAATCAATTCAACAAAGGAACCAAAACATTCCCCCTTAGTTATCATACCAAAATCAGGACACAAAACGACCAAATAGTGGGACTGCTAGGTATACAGGTCCGAAGCTACAAAGAGTAAATCACCTTTCGCATGAAGAAGGTGAACCTGTTCAGGAAGAACAAGGGTACCAATCATATACAGCAGAATCGGAAAAGGCCAACATTAACGATGAAAGTATTGAATATGAACAGGTTAATTTTTTAGACATAAACCTTTCTTCGTTAAGTCACTTCATGGCTTTAACTCTGTTCAGGAAAAGTGTTTCATGCACCTTTTCAACACCACAGCTACAATTTTTTTACTCCCCAATCTGACAACATTTGATGGAATAATAGGACTTGACCTATTAAATAGAGTAAATGCCACGTTGGATTTTAAAAATATAATTTTGAAAACCGAATCCGGATTTGAAATAATTCAATTTCTGAAAGGCACAGACGTCAATTTTACAGAAATAGAGGGCATAGAAGTTCCTCAGTACATTCAAGAAGAATTCAAAGAAATGATATTAAAAAGAACGGGTGTCTTTGCCGACCCTAACGAAGCCCTCCCGTATAATATTAACATCGTCGGTACTATCCGAACAGTAAATGATGACCCTGTCTATTCTAAGCTATATCCTTACCCAATGGGGGTGTCCGATTTTGTAAATAGCGAAATCAACAGCTTGTTGAAAGACAAAATAATTAGGCCATCTAGATCACCCTATAATAATCCGGTGTGCGTAGTTGATAAAAAGGGGACAGACGAACAGGGAAACCGGAAAAAGCGTCTTGTTATAGATTTTAGAAAACGTAATTCAAAGACTACAGATGATAGATACCCTATACCCAATATTGTAGCAATCCTCTCAAATCTAGTGAAAGGTATTTTACAACACTTGACCTAAAATCGGAATTTCACCAAATACTACTTGCGGAAAAGGATAGGGAAAAAACTGCCTTCTCTGTAGGGAACGGGAAGTATTAATTCCGCAGACTTCCTTTTGGCTTGAAAAACGCCCCCAGGTTTTTTCAGAAAGCCATTGATGATGTCCTTCGGGAACAAATTGGGAAGTTATGCTATGTTTATGTGGATGAGATGATGTTATAATTTTTTCGAAAAGCATGGAAGACCACGTAAAACATATTACATGGGTATTGGATAAACTCTATTATGCAAATATGAGGGTTTCGCGAGAAAAGTCATACTTTTTCAAAGAAAAAGTAGAGTATCTTGGATTCGTGGTCTCTAGAGGCGGTATCACAACAAACCCCAGTAAAGTTGAGGCAATCAGCAGATTTGAGAAGCCAACCACATTGTTCCATGTTAGATCATTTTTGGGTCTAGCAAGCTATTATAGATGCTTTATAAAAGACTTTGCATCTATTGCTAAGCCATTGACAGAAATACTGAAGGGTGACAACGGCAAAGCCAGCGCAGGACATCAAAAAAATTCCTGTAAGCCTTAACGAGAAACAACGTCTAACTTTTGAGAAATTGAAAAATATTCTCGTGTCTGAGGACGTTATGCTACGTTACCCCGACTATCAGAAGCCATTTGACTTAACGACGGATGCTTCATCCGTTGGCCTGGGGGCAGTTCTATCTCAAGATGGGAAACCAATTACTATGATTTCCAGAACATTAAGAGATAACGAACAAACCCATTAAAAACCCTTAGAAATTATCTATATGGCGTTAAAAATCTGAATATTTACACCGACCATCAGCCACTCACATTCGCAGTCTCAGATAGGAACCCAAACGCGAAAATTAAAAGATGGAAAGCTTTTATTGATGAGCACAATGCTCAAATCTTTTATAAACCAGAGAAAGATAACTTTGTTGCTGACACCTTATCGCGGCAGAATTTTCACGCCTTAAAAGAAAATGCACCATCCGATTTGGCCACCATACATAGCGAACTATCGCTAACATATACTATTGAATCCACTGATAAACCAGTAAATTGTTTCCGAAACCAGATAATTATAGAAGAAACCGTGGTTTCATCAACGCGCACTTTAATTATGTTCGGCCAAAAGACAAGACATATTATACACTTTTCTGACAGGGAACATTTACTTGAAAAGGTGTATGACGCGGTCAAAAAAGACGTAGTCAACGCGATTGCGTGCGACTTACCAATCCTGGCTTTTATTCAAGATAAATTAGTGGAAGCATTTCCTACAACATAATTTTGGCATTCCAAAAGAATGGTCATCGACGTTCTTGATAAAAATGAACAAAAGGAAATAATAGTCGCAGAACATAACAGAGCCCATAGAGCAGCGCAGGAAAATAGCAAACAAATACTTCGAGACTATTTTTTCCGAAAATGACCCGTCTTATAAACGAAATAGTAGCAAACTGTAAAGTCAATACGACCAAATACGACCGACACCCACAAAAACAGGTTATTGGTCAAACACCCATCCCTTCTCAAGTAGGTGAGATTCTTCATATTGACATTTTTTCCACGGATAAAAAATACTTCTTAACTTGTGTGGATAAATTTTCACAATTCTGTTTCGCAATTGTTCAACCTATTACTTCTATAACTATAATAGACATAGAGCCATCAATTTTACAGCTTATGAATTTTTATCCTCATACCAGAAACATATATTGCGACAATGAGCCCTCTTTAAATTCAGGAACTATCAAATCACTTTTAGAAAACAAATTCGATGTTCAGATCATAAATTCCCCACCACTTCATAGTACTTCAAATGGACAGGTAGAGAGATTTCATAGTACTCTTGCAGAAATTGCTAGGTGCCTGAAATTAGAAAAACACATGAACGATACAGTTGAGTTGATACTTCAGTCAACAATAGAATACAATAAGACAGTACACTCCACCATAAACAAGAGACCAATCGACACTCCTCCACACCGGAATTTGAAGCAGAAATAAGAGACAAAATTAATAAAGCCCAAGAAACGCAGCTTCGAAGACACAACGAGACAAGACGAAACAGAACTTTTCAAGTAGGTGACAAAGTACTTATGAAAATAAATAAAAGGCTAGGAAACAAACTAACACCCCTGTACGAGGAAGTTACAATAGAAGCTGACTTGAGAACAACGGTTCTGATAAGTGGAAGGGAGGTCCATAAGGAAAATATACGATGAGCTTTCATTTCATTTATTATTCTTTTTCATTTATTCTATTTAGGTTTCTGCCTATGCTGCTTTTTGTTACAATAACAACTGCCAAGCTAACCGACTACTCGAATTCGGATTATATCCCACTACTAGACGGAAACGCAATCATCTGAAAGAATTTTAAGTATCTCAGACATTCATCCAACCTGACTATGTACTCGGAAATAGCCGAGAAAACACAACTTCTCATGAAACATTTTCCCCAGTCCCATATGAAAACAAGTAAGAAAGCTAAAGTCGGGAGTCCCGACTTTGAAATACTCTGTACATATGTTTAGAATAATTATAGAAAATAAAAAAATTAAGAAAATTAAAAAAAAAAAAATTGATCGATTTTACCTTTCTCGGTATTCGAACTCACGTAAAGGGTGTATAATTGCACATTTACATAGCAATTGCGTCTGTGTGAGTGTATGTACGCCTATGTGCATCAATTCGTGTCTGTGTAAACATGTGTGCAGTCAACCAAAGAACCAGCATCAACAACAGTCGCGGGCAGCGCTTGAGCAGCGCTGCAGCAGCAAATATATTTATGGCTATAACTTCTTGTTAAATCGGTCTATCATATTGAAATACCCCCAACTGGGGGTATTTCCATTTTCCAATTTTAGTTCGAAATTCCAAGAATTACGGGAGTTAGAGAAAATTAGATTTGGGGGGAGAGGGGGGAGGGAGGGAAATTCCAAAATATACATTTTCTGCGTAATCACACAAGGCATCTTGGACTAAAATTTGGTGTTCTAGGTCTTATAGTCTCCGAGATATAGGCGATTATACGAATGGAAAATCGGGAAAACCCCCATAGGGGGGAAGTGGGGGGGAAAATCAAAAAATAAAACAAACTCGTATAGAATACACACATAAGACATCTTTGTGCAAAATTTGGTGTCCCTATCTCTTATAGTCTCTGAGATCTAGGTGATCATACGGACGGACAGACGGACGGACAGACAGGGCTAAATCGAATCGTCTTGTCATGCTGATCAAGAATATATATACTTTGTGGGGTCTGCCACGCCTCCTTCTGCCTGTTACATTTTTCAGCTCGCGCAAACCTAATATACTCTTGTACATTTCATGTACAGAGTATAAAAAGTCTACACATTTGTGCGACACCGCGCATCTTATAAATTCGCTCAACAACGAATCAGTGTAAAGCTTCCGAAATAGTGTTACACCGCGCACCCCATCAATTCGCTTAACAGCGAACTTGCTTAATTTACATGCACGTAAATAATGTTGTTGAAACCTTTTATAACATACATCTCCACTTAATTAAATGTATGTATGTATTGAATATATTTTATTTTATTTAATTACTTTATTAAAAAAAAACTATTTAACATTTTTTTTCGTTTTATTTTCTGGCAATGGGGGGCGCTTGGGCAGCAAATGGCTATAACTTCTTGTTAAATCGGTCTATCATAATGAAACTTGGCATAAGGACACATAATCACTAGCTGGGGGTATTTGCATTTGAGTTAGAAATTCCAAGAATTACAGGAGTTAGAGAAAATCAGTAATTGCGTGGGAGAGGGGGGACGCAGGGAAATTCCAAAATACACATTTTCTGCGTATTCACAAAAGCATCTTTGTGCAAAATTTGGTTTCTCTATCTCTAATAGTCTCTAAGATCCAGGTTTTCATACGGACGGACGGACGGACAGGGCTAGATCAACTCGTCTTGTCAATACCTAATATACTTTTGTACATTTTATGTAGAAAGTACAAACGAATTAAATTTGCCAAGATCACATTGATTGGATCTGTGTAGAAATGGAGGAACATTTTATGGTCAGACGAATTGAAAATCATGCTTCATGGTGAAACTGGGTCTCAACACTAAATGGCACCCTAGATTCACAATAAAAACCTAAAACACGTTGGAGCTCGTATTATGCATGATCTGGACCAGTTCTTATACTCTGTACATAAAATGTACAAGAGTATATTACGGGGTTCGCAAAATGTGCTCCCTACCCGGTGCTACCCAGAAAAAATTCAGCCGCGTGTATTAGTAGGTCGCTGCGCGCAGAGCCCGTGGGTATCGTGGGTCGCTGCCGACAGCGTCGGACAGTGTTGGACGAGACGGCCTGCAATAGCCGAGCGCTTGTTCGTAGCATGTGAGCGTGGCATCTAGACATATTCGCCCATTTGGATGAACGCTGTTTCCAGGCACGCACATTTACAGGGATCAAGAGTTTATTTTTTTGAATTTTCTCCCCCTCTTCCCACGACAGAATTTGTCAATACTGTCCACATTTTAAAAGCTTCATAAACGAAACATTTCACATCTATGTAATTTATATACAATTATCTACATCGGTTAGTTCTAAGGAAAGTTATTAGCGAAACAATTTTACTTGGGTACTATCAAGTTCGCTCTTTTTCTTCCTTTTGTTTCTGCTAGAGGCGCATATACCTCAGTGCCGGAAGTTTACCTGGGTACAGGGTATTTCACTGTCGGGCTTGCTCGACTGTAGCGTTATCTCTTGTTTTATAGTAGGGACATGAAGAAGAGCACATTGCAGTTCAAAAACCATTGAGAGCTTTTATACTTACAGTGTTTGCACATAAATGGGCAAGATAGGCACACGCTCCAAGTGCACTTTGTCGCAAACGAATAAAACATTCAGACATTTGCACTCTTTGGGACAGCTATTTTTTGTTGAAGAGTTTGCAGCGGTAGCAGCAGCCGCAGCTGAAAGAGCTATCTCGGCCTGCTCATATTGCCCTCCATCATCTGCTACAAATCCGGTGGTTTCCAGGGAGGCGGTGCTTACTGGTACACGCGCGATAGATAGATCGGCTTGGTCTTTAGTGTTATCGTCATATCCGTGAAAATTAAGAAAGTGTTCACGCATTAATTTGGTCGCCACATCAGACGGGTTGTCTCTAGCCCCGGTCGCAAACAATTGCTGCCGGTGTTGTTGTTGTGTCGGCATATTGTATGAGCCACTAGAATGCAAAAGCTTACTGAGTGGTAAGCTAGAACGGCTGGCAGCGGTGCCTTCCAATGAAGATGAAGTTGGGGTTGTTTTATTTACACCAATGACCGTACTTTGGCAAATGGTTATCGTTGTTACGAGAAAAATAATAGTTATTAGCAATAATTTATTGATTATGTTAAGTTTTTTTGTAGTAACATAATTTAAAGTTATTGCGTTGCCAATTTTGTTGTATTTGAGTCGCCGGCGCCGTCGCCAATTGACACTAATTGAAGTAGGATTGAGTAGGTGCTTCGTTTCATCCATTTCAAATTTGGTGTTGCTGCTAAAGTATAATTCCCGTTTGAGATAATTTCGGAATTTCTGCATCTGGATACAATTGTTTTTGCTTTTAATCACCGAAATATTCAATTTTCTTAAGCTCTTTCTTTTATGCATTTTTTAATTCGATTTTGTATTTTGCAAATACCGTACGAATTTTAAAATTTATGAGCGAAATTGTTCATTATCATATATATACAGATCCCGAATGACCAACTGCATGTTGTGGAGCATAGAGCACAGAAATTCTGTGGAAAAATAAAGCAAAATGTATTTTAATTAATAGGCATGTATTCGTATATAGTATGTACTTTAGAATTCCTTTAAATTTATAATACCCTGCTTAATATAATGCTCCATCCCATAAGTTTCGGTTTTTATAGCCTTTACCCAAAGGATAAAAGATATGATAATTTTATGCGAATGCTTGTAACAGGGAGAAGGAGGCGTGGCAGACTCCATAATCTAAGGCGGCCAACCGTCCCGGATTGTGCGGGACAGTCCCGCATTGACAGCTGTTGTCCCGCATTGAAATATCAAAAAAAATAGTCCCGGAAAACACCAAAAGCGTCCCGCATGTCCAGCAATACCAACAATGCTTTTAAAATACATAACATAATAGACTAAGAGATAGAAACCCGTTGTGTTTATCTATTGTACTTGTAGAGTTGCCACATCAGCACCGATATCGATAAGCCAGAAAAGCCCTGTTGAGTATAAATGCTTGAACAGACAGTCAGTTCCGTTTGAAAAACGCGCTTACACAGACACGGCTATTAATCATAATTTTAAATTATACCAAATGCCACCAACGCAAGGTTCTCAGAAAGTATAAAGGCTAGAATAACAAAACTTGCCACCCCCATTCTAAGTCCGAGAAAGCACGAGTTTGATTTTTTCGATGAGTCTAGAGCATGAGAAATATCGAGCATATTTAGTGAGTAAGTTTCATGTGTTAATAAAATGTGTTTTTCCCTTCTTTTTTTTTTAGAAACGACAGGCTCTGAACCCAAAGCTGAAAGCGCAACAGCAAAAAGAGAAAATTCTGTTGTGTGGAAGCATTTTAAAAAGGTCGCAGGGAAAGCACTTGCAGTTGTATGCAATCATTGCAATCGTGGCACAAGTCCTCAAAGAAAACATCTTATATGAGAGAACATTTGACTCGGTGCTATTCCGGAAACATAAATCCGCTAACATGTACGAAAATAATTCTTCTCGAAAAGTTAAGCTGCATAAGGCTCTGATGTGTACGAACCCATTGGATCTGCAGCCTTTCAGCGTCGTAGAGGATCATGGCAAAAATACTCCAGTGATTCAATCCACAGAGGCAGACACCATTATAATGCTGCGTTAGTACATAGGGAATCGAAATGAACCAGAAGACGCCGACATTCTTGCATACCCAAAGTAGTTGAGAGATTAGAGATTATTTTTGCGCAGAGTCCGAGCAATCCTTGAGGAGGCCAATTTGATCCCGGATCACCAGTTTGGCTTCAGAGAATGTCATGGCACACCTGAACAATGCCATAGGATTGTTGCAAACATTCTGGATGCATTCGAGGAAAAGAAATATTGCTCGGCAGTCTTCCTGGACGTCAAGCAAGCCTTTGACAGAGTATGGCACACTGGACTGCTCTACAAGCTGAAGATTGATTGCCCTACCTGCACCATACTACTTATTTCTAAAATCTTCTTCGTGAAGTGCGGAGATGAAGGCTCGGACATTAGAGACATTAGAGCCGGAGTTCTTCAGGGAAGCGTACTGGGCCCAGTCCTCTATACTCTATATACCGCTGACATGCCTATCATATCGGATAGAAGACTACTGACTGCCACCTATGCTGACGACTGACAACTGGACGGCTCAACCATCCCTAGCAGCGATACAGCCAAGTATTTGGGTCTGGTGCTAGACAGGCGACTAACCTGGAGACCTCACCTACTCAACAAAAGGTCACAGCTGAACGAAAGGCTGAAAAAGCATCTCTGGCTTGTTGGCAAAAGGTCCACCCTGAGGCTGCGCTTCAAGCTATTAATTTATAAGGCTATAATGAAACCCATGTGGACCTATGGGATTCCGATCTGGGGCACTACCTGCCGAACCAACTGTAATATCATTCAAAAATTTCAAAACAAAGCGCTCAGAACCATCTCCAATGCGCACCCATTCCACTCAACCGTGGAGATTCAGAACGAACTCGGTGTCCCTTGGGTTCACGAGGAGATTACCAGGCTGAGCAGAGCCCACATAGAGTGACTGGACAGGCACACCAATCCCCTCGCCATTAACCTGCTTAACAACAGCAATTCCACCCGTCGTCTGAGAAGATACCACCCGCTTGACCTTCCTCATCGCACAATCTAAACTTTTCAATCCATCTCTCCACAAAGCCACACATAATACAAAATCATAATGCCAATGTTCCTCCAGTATAATTTGCTGATTGTCCGTTAGGACAGATTGCAAATTTAAATCAACTGTTAATCAAAAATTCTTGCATATTGGAAGGGAAGTATGTGCATATTTATTTGTATTAAAAATTTATAATAAACTAGCAGGTATTGCCCGTCGTAACCCGGCTCAATATGTTTCCAATTGTATTTATTTTGTGTGTGCATAACCTACCCATATGTTTTCACCTTAAAGGTTACCAGTAGGAAGGCATTTAAGGTATTTAAATGAACATTTTCTGTTCTTGACAAAAAATTGTTCAGTAGTCCGTTACATTTTTGTTCTTGACAAACTATTTCGTTAAACGAACATGACCACTATAACTAATATTTTTTAAAGCTCGTTTTCCCCCCGTTGGAGCTAGAATTTTCCAAAAGCCTTTCTTAGTGTGCTCCTACACTATGATGGATACTATGAAACGATACTTGAGTCCAAATTTAAATTCACATTTGAGTCTTTTCGTGCCATATTGAGTCAATACGGCCACGCACAAACTCGGAATATGAAACACGGCACTCGTGTCAATGCCGTGCAGCGATGAGCCACGATCAAAAAGCACTGGCACCGATACCATCAAAATATCGAAGTTTGAATGCAATAAGCAGAATATTTAAATAACAAAATCTAATTATTTATTGACATCAATAAGAACAAATCATATACATACATACATCTGCCCGCAATGCGAAGCAGAATATGCGTAGCTCCGTTATTCGGTTTCTGCTTTACTATCGCTTACGCAGTCGTTGCCTAGCGACGGTAACTGTAACATTTTGGCGTTTTGTCTTTGCAATTAACATTAAATGGTCAAAACGAAAGAAGAAGAGCGAGCTAATGACTTGCAGTTGTTGTTGTTTTTAGAGCATTATTTTTTTTTACAATCAAACAACTGTGTTCGATTGCCCAATGTATACATTAATACGAATGTACATACATGCTGTATTCATACACAGGCATACATACATACATACATATGTACATATGTTTCTCTTTACTTTTTCAACCGTACGTAGAAAACCGCACACATAGACACGAACTGTTGCTTGTTGTGTGTGAGTGTGTGTATGTGATGTCCCCAACTATTTGATATTTGTTGTTGCTGCATAAAGTTATTAATGAAAACACTAATGCCAAATGCACTAAACAAAGAAAAAATTACTTTTAAAAATGTTATATTATATAATTTTCAATTAATTAACATTTCTTGCTCTGTCAGTGCAAGACGAATGTACATACATACATACATATGTAGATCCATATGTACATACATAGATGTGCACATATGTATGGACATTCACACATTAGTGTCTCACATGTTGCTTTGGCTATTTCAATCGTTTGCACGCAACTACACGAACAGCTGTTTGTATGTGTGTATATGTATACTTAGTTGTGTTTGATATTTTGTATTGTTTGTTCTGCCTGCTTTTGTAAAATGCATATTTTGAAAATCCTTGAATGCAAAGTTGTAGATTTAGTTACGTAGATTACATTATCCAAATTTTAAATCGATCGGACTAAATTTATAACAAAAACTTTTCATTTGAAATAGTGAATAAATATTAAAACCCCAATTCAAGCTCCAACACAAATTTCGAAAATCCGAGTATGCAGTTTTGTTTGTATCCTTTAATTGATTTTAGAAACTAAGTTTTAAGTCGATCGGTTGAAAAGTGCGGATTTTTCAAACAAACTTTGGAGCTCGTTTTCCCCCCTTTGGAGCTCGAATTTTCCAAAATCCCTTCTTAGTGCGCATCTACACCATGATAGGATACTTGAGCCCAAATTTCAGTTTCCTAGCTTTTACCGTTTGGGCTGTGGGGTGTTGATTGTGTTTCAATTTTTCCACGGAAAACCCCCCCTTTTTCATGCCCCAAGAAAAATGGTGAAAAACCAAGTATACAGTTTTTCTTGTATTCTTTTTGAGAGTATACAAACTAAGTTTGAAGTTAATTGGATGAAAATTGTAGATTTTTCATACAAACGTTGGAGCCCGTTTTCCCCCCTTTGGCGTTCGAATTTTCCAAAACCGCTTCTTAGTGCTCACCTACACCACTGAAGACAACATGTGTCCAATTTTCAGCCTCCTAGCTCTTACCGTTTGGGCTGTGCGTTGATTGCACATAGCTTTTCGTTTACCGAATTTTCCACCGGAAAATCATTATTATTCAGGCCGCAGGAAAAATATTGAAAATCCAAGTATACAGTTTTTTTTTTGTATTCTTTGTGAGAGTATACAAACTAAGTTTGAAGTTAATCGGATAAAAATTGTAGATATTTCATACAAACGTTGGAGCTCGTTTTCCCCCCTTTGAAGCTCGAATTTTCCGAAACCCCTTCTTAGTGCTCACTTTCACTATAAGAGGGATCTTGTGTCCAAATTTCTAGCTCTTACCGTTTGGGCTGTGCGTTGGTTGCCAATCAGTCAGTCAGTCAATCAGTCAGTCAGTCAGTCAGTCAGTCAGGACAAACTGTTTTATATATATAGATAACATTTTTAAAAGTAATTTTTTCTTTGTTTAGTGCATTTGGCATTAGTGTTTTCATTAATAACTTTATGCAGCAACAACATATATCAAATAGTTGGGGACATCACATACACACACTCACACACAACAAGCAACAGTTCGTGTCTATGTGTGGGATTCTCTACGTACGGTTGAAAAAGTAAAGAGAAACATATGTACATATGTACATATGTATGTATGCCTGTGTATGAATATAGCATGTATGTACATTCGTATTAATGTATACATTGGGCAATCGAACACAGTTGTTTGATTGTAAAAAAAAATAATGCTCTAAAAACAACAACAACTGCAAGTCATTAGCTCGCTCTTCTTCTTTCGTTTTGACCATTTAATGTTAATTGCAAAGGCAAAACGCCAAAATGTTACAGTTACCGTCGCTAGGCAACGACTGCGTAAGCGATAGTAAAGCAGAAACCGAATAACGGAGCTACGCATATTCTGCTTCGCATTGCGGGCAGATGTATGTATGTATATGATTTGTTCTTATTGATGTCAATAAATAATTAGATTTTGTTATTTAAATATTCTGCTTATTGCATTCAAACTTCGATATTTTGATGGTATCGGTGCCAGTGCTTTTTGATCGTGGCTCATCGCTGCACGGCATTGACACGAGTGGCCGTATTGACTCAATATGGCACGAAAAGACTCAAATGTGAATTTAAATTTGGACTCAAGTATCGTTTCATAGTATCCATCATAGTGTAGGAGCACACTAAGAAAGGCTTTTGGAAAATTCTAGCTCCAACGGGGGGAAAACGAGCTTTAAAAAATATTAGTTATAGTGGTCATGTTCGTTTAACGAAATAGTTTGTCAAGAACAAAAATGTAACGGACTACTGAACAATTTTTTGTCAAGAACAGAAAATGTTCATTTAAATACCTTAAATGCCTTCCTACTAGTAACCTTTAAGGTGAAAACATATGGGTAGGTTATGCACACACAAAATAAATACAATTGGAAACATATTGAGCCGGGTTAAGACGGGCAATACCTGCTAGTTATAATATAATTCTTTAATTCTTTTTATTGCATTCAAACTTCGATCGGACTATGGATAGTATCGATGGATTCATACAAAACTATCGAAAACATCGATGGACTCTACTATCGATAGTTATCATTCTCAATTGAGCCCAACTTTAAAATACCCTGATTAACTAAATTTTAAAAAAATATTCAAGACATTCATACATACATAAGTGTTTATGTACAATTTCAACAGCATTCATTTATATCAGTATCATGTCTATGCGTATTTATATGCGTGTATGTATGCAGCACAAAGTTGAACCAAAGCAGCAACCTTTCACCCTTTGGGTACAGGGTATAAAAATGTTTAAAATATCATAATTCAGGCTCTAAGAAAAATTTCGAAAAACCAAGTATGCAGGGTTTTTGTATTCTTTCATAGATTAACGCGGTGTCCTTTTGTGCCTCAACTTTTTCATTCAGGATAACTTCCTTAAGTAACTTTTATTATGTATTTTTTCTGAGAGTATACAAATTATAGTAAGTTAGAGTCGAACGTTTTTCAAACAAACTATGAATCTTTAGAGTTCGTATTTTCCAAATTTTTTTTGTCGCTCACCTTCATTGCAAAATAATAATAATTGAGTCCAAATTTCAGCTTCCTAGCTTTTACCGATTGGACGGTGCGTTGATTACCAATCAGTCAGTCTGTGCAAACTGTTTTATATATAGATTCTACCCATGGAGAGGTACAGAGCATTTCAATGTCGAGGAGCCCGACTTTAGTTTTTCCACTTGTTTGTAATACTTTTTCGTTGTTTTTCACTTAGTTTCCCATTACTGCTTTAATTCTTAAAAGTTGGGGGTCTACGCGCTGAGTCGGCAATGCATCATAGGGAAAAATATCGTTGATGCTCGATGCATCCAAAATTGGCATCGATGTTTTTTTTGCATCTCTACAAAGCAACTTCAAATAACAGATTTTTCAACGCTTGTAAATGTGACACGAATATGGCCAGCAAGTGCCAACAGAAACGAAATGAGCGCATAACCTCATTACTAAATTGCATTAAGGGTAATTAAAACTAATAAGAAAACACAACAACAGACTAGCAGCAACAAAAATAAGGGGTATAGCTACATACATATGTATGTAGACATGTCGATTGGTAAGTTTCTAGGCAAAAAAGTCTGCTTACTTGTATATATTCAAAAAAAAAAAAAAATTTTTAACTCAAACTAGATAATTTGCGTGAGTATGTGTGCATTACAGAGTTGCGGCAAACCAGCAACAATAACAAAGTCTAGTGGCAGAGCTTAAGCAAGAATTACATTTATGGCTATAACTTTTTTACGAATGTATGGATCATGATAAAACTTAGCATAAAACAAGTGGAGAAACCAAAGTCAGGTCTTCCGACTTTGACTACCGATATTACATGACCATTTGACTGCAAAAAAGATTTGTTCACCATTTGTTGTCCTCATATTATGTGAACAACCAAAGCACCAACATCAACTACAGCTGCGGGCAGCGCTTGGGCAGCAATTACATTTATGGCTCTAACTTCCTGCTTAATCGGTCTATCATAATGAAACGGACATACGGATACATAATCAATAACTGGGGGTATTTGTAAAATTTGAGTTCGAAATTCCAAGAATTAGGGAAGTTATGGAAGATCACTAATTACGATGGAGAGGGAGGGGAAACGATCTCCAAAGTTTGTTTGAAAAATCTTCAGAACTTAAAATTTGGTTTTTGTAATCAATAAAAGAATACAAATACAATACATACTATATATTCAGATTCTCCTAAGACCGAGTTTAAGTTTTTTTTCCCACTCCCCCGCAATTCGTGTTTTTTTCCATAACTTCCATAATTGTTGGATTTTTATACTCAAATTTGGTAAATACCTCCAGTTAGTGAATATGAGTGCCAAGTTTCATCATGATAGGTCAAGGTTTAAAGTATATAACAGGCAGAAGGAAGCACCTCCGACCCCATAAAGTATATACAGTGAAAACTCCCTTGACGGACACCTCTTTTAACCGGACACCCTTCTTGGACGGACAATTTTTCTAGAACATTCGTTTTGGTGTTTTTCGCAGACACTCTCTTTTGCCGGACGCGGACACTATTTTTCGAGAAATTCGAACTAAAGCCTCTCTTGGCTGGACGCGAACCTCGTGTTAACGGATGCTGACACGCATAAACACATAAAATTTGAAAGAAACCCTCTCTTGGCCGGACGCGTACCTTATGGTAATTGACGTATCAAATGCATGCAAAATAGATTCATATTTTTCAAATTCCTTTTATTTCAGTATTGCGCAGGTTTTACCCGAGTATGTATCGTATGTGCAGAGTATTTCAAAGTCTGGACACCCGACTTTAGCTTTTTTACATGTTTATATTGAATATTTTCAATTTATTATAATCGTCGAGCATGCCCGACAGTTAAATAGCCTGTACTCTCCACAAAAGCACAAAGTTGAAGCAGCAACAACAGCTGCGGGCAGAGCTACAAGCATAGCATAGGCAGCGATTTTAATTATGGATATAACTTTCTTCAGAATTGACCTATCATGATGGACATGATGGCATACAGACACAAAATCACTAACTGGAGGTATTTGCAAAATCTGAGTGCAAAATTCCAAAAATTACTGGAGTTATCGAAAAAGCACAAATTGTGGGGGGTTGTATCAGAAAAAAAAAACACAATCTCGTCCTTTCTCGGACTTAGGATAATTTCGATACCGAGTTTGGTTATTTTTGCTCTTGTACTTCCAGAGATACTTGCGTTCATACAGACGGACGGACGAACAGACGGACATGGCTATATCGACTCGACTTGTCTTCCTGATCAATAATAAGTGTATATACTTTGTGGGGACTGCCACGCCACCTCCTGTGTTACATACATTCGCACAAAACTAGCATAGCCTTTTACCCTTTGTGTGCAGGCTATAAAAACAATTAAAATAAGCAAAAAATGTATCCTTGGACACACAAAGTTGGTCGACGGTGAGTGTCCTGCAATTCGGAAACCACTGAGGGGACATTAACCAAACTTGGTATGTAGACTCCTAGTTCCTAGTCCATACGAGTTTATTTATTTTTTTTTTTGGATTTCAAGTCCCTCTCCAGCTACAAAATTTAGTCAATACTATCCACATTTTGAACGCTGCATAAACCAAACTTTGCGTACGTAATCCATATATGTATGTATGTATATACAATTATCTTTCTTTCTTAAAAACTTCATCCAAATCGGTAAACTCTAAGAAGTTATTATTACGAAACAATTTCACTGCAGCATTACGCTCACAAACTGCAGCATCAAGTTCGCTCTTCTTCTTGCTTCTGCTATAGGCGCATATAACTCAGTGTCGAAAGTTTGTCACTGTCGGGCTTGCTCGACTGTTGTATTTAAGTGGGTAATGGGTTTTGTGTATTACATTCTTTTTATTTTTCTTTAAAATGTGTAGAGTGTTTTAGTGTGGCCCACAGGATACTAGCACTCCTTTTTTATCAGTGGTACATTAAAGTATAAATTCTTTTAGATTTTTTTAACGATTTCTGCCTTGGACTTGTATGAAATTAAATACTTCTTTCATATTGATGCTATTTTTCCTTTTGATCCCCATAAATGAATTATTAAGATCCTCTTAATAAGAACTTTTAATTTTCAAAATTAAATGGTCGAAACATTCACTCACAATGCCAAAAAATTATCAATGCCAACGGCCACACTTACATACATACATATGTATGTACATACACAAATGAATTGCGCCCAGAGCCTTAATGCCTGCTGCGGTTGTTACGTCTCTCCATGTGTAGGTGCACACATATAAGAGGTATTTGTGTATATAAATGCGTAAAGGTTGCCGACCGACTGTATTTATTCTTCGCTTTCACACGCTCGATGCTCATATAGATTGCGACGTTAGCGCGGACTGACTCAAACGTTATTTTGACTGTCACGACACCATCGACACTGAGAGTGCACTCACACACATTCAGAATTTATTTTTATGCCTGTATGCATTTAATTCTGTTGTCGCAGTTTATATACTCAATTGTAAACGAGTATAGCACAGCGGCATTCCCATCTAGTAGCGAGTTGTTGTATTTATTTTTTTAAAAAAAAAGGCACTTAAAAACATTAATATACATATGTATCTACATACATATACAATACGTGTTAGGCACTGCGGTAACTGCATACATATGTATACCTTAATTTTACATATATATGTATGTATGTATGAATGTGCATATACGGTATGGAAAAAATACATGTAATTGATTTGCCGTTTAATTCACATGGGTGCTGTTTAATGATTTTTTAATATTATATAAATATTAAATTTATTGCTTTTACACAATCGTATTTACTAACAATCACTAAACTAGAGAACACTTCAGCACCGACCGACGTTGTGTGTTTCATTTATTTTGTCACGAATAATGAAAGTATTCATACCACGCAGTGACAAAATATTAGGAGTAACAGGTACAATGTCACAGTTTCGCTGCAGGGTTGCGTCTATCGGCCCGAATGAGCATGTGTGAAATTTTACATTTAATGATACTGGTCGCTGATATCGATTTTTGAATCAACTATTTCCACATTCGCGAGCATTTGAATACCAAATTGAGTCATTAGAGCTGTCATACTTTCTGAGATTCTTGCATTCATACAAAACAGACAAACGTACAGATGGAAATCGTTATATCGACTCGTCTTGTTATCCTGATTAAGAATATATTAACTTTGTGGGGTCTGACACATCTCCTGGGTTTACATCTCAAGTACAGGGTTTTTATGTCAAGCTAAAAGCCTTAAAGCTATTGGGAAGACATATAAAGTTCGTAAAGGATTTTCTTTAATTTACAATTCAGTTTATACATATGTATGTACATATGTAGGCAACTAGTAAGCTAGTACAATTTATCCAGCATTCTGTACGTATTATTAAATTTTACAACTAGTTCAGTTTGTGTACGGGAATATGTACGTGCCGATTTTAAAATTAAATGTCCCGCGCGGGGCAGGAACTCAGCAGTGCGTGCAGCGAGCTGATGAGGTTTGCGGGAGCTGAAAATGTAACAGGCAGAAGGAGGCGTGCTCATTCGTATAATCGCCTATATCTCAAAGACTATAAGACCTACGGACACCATATTTTAGTCCCACATGCCTTATGTGAATACGCAGAAAATGTGTATTTTGGAATTTCCCTCCCTCCACCATCTCCCATGCAAATCGCAATTTTCTCTAACTCCCGTAATTCTTAGAATTTCGAACTCAAATAAAATACCCCCAGTTAGTCATTATGTGTCCGTATGCCAAGTTTCATCATGATAGACCGATTTAACAAGAAGTTATATCCACAAATATATTTGCTGCTGCAGCGCTGCCCAAAAATATGTTTAGAGTATTTCAAAGTCGGGACACCCGACTTAAGCTTATTTACTTGTATTACGAGTAAGACTCGAGTAGTCAACGATAGGGTAAATCTAATTTAAAATTTTCTATTGTTTTTTTTTTGCTATATATTGTCAATTTAACATAATTTAAACTCTAATATTTGAGATAAATATTTAAAACTTCTGATTATATATGATTTTTTCACTATGTCTCGCTTTCTTCGAAAGAATTCCGCTTTTTGCACTTAATCATTATCAAAATCCCGACTTGGCAAACAAAATTCTGGCAACGCTGGTATATAAATTGTATATTCATATGTATGTGGGTAAGTAATTTGCGAATGTAAGCGAACCCGGAATAATAAACTTATAAACTTGGTGTCTATAGCTCTCCGAGATCTAGGGTATTATACGGAATGCGTTACGAAAAATCTTTTTGAAAGGAGTGGGATCTGCCTCCTGTTACATTTTCCACATGCAAAGAGACCAATCATTACTAATTACCGAAATCGCCAAATTGTAGTTCAAAATTCCAAAAAATTGAAGTTATGGGTGTATCAGAAAAATAAAAAGGCCTTTTTTGTCCTTAGGAGAATCTGAATACTTTCTGAGACCCTTGCGTTCACACGGAGAGACAGACGGGCATGGCTATATTGACTCGTTTTGTCATAACAATCAAGAATATATGTATGTATATATTCACACCTCATCCTTTGTGTTCATACATTCGCACTAAACTAGTATTCCCTCGTGCAAGAAATATTTTTTCTAGCTTCATTGACAAAGCCAGAAAGGAAAATGAAGATTAAACATAGCCTTCTTTGCTAAACAATATACAATGATATATGTATATTAAACAGGAGTCTCACTAGTGCTATTATATAAATTGGGTGTTTTTTTCAATACGGTAAACAATTGCCCGGGATTGTTATGTGAAAGCTAAAACTATCATCAACTACAGATTCATATAACATTTTCATGAAATTTTCAATGACTAGTTGAGGGTTGATTGATCTACACGCCAAACTTGGTAGCCTTTACTTCGCAGTTAGGCAGGCGAGTCATCAAATTACGCGCTAGCATATCTATGTCCTTCACGTACAACATATCAAATACAAATAATTGTATCAAGGTTGGATACAAATCGTAACCAACAGAAAACTATCGAAATATTACCATACCTAAAAATTACATAATATGCAACAGTCAAGAAACATTTCCATTGGTTTCGTCTCTGTTCCAGCCGTTTCGACGCTATCTTAAAAAACGTATTTGACTTTAGAATCAATTCCCATTTGCCGAACTAGCTTGATTAAAAGTTGGTTTATGTCTTTTCCATACAATGTTACTAACATTACAAAACGGCTACTACAAAGTACCGGTCGCATTCGCTCACATTACAATGAGAGGAAAATTTGGGGCTATGTAGCTGTGGCATTCAATCAGGTCGACGTGGATCGTTTGTCAAAAGTGGGCCCAAACCGCCTGTGTGCTGAGTGGGTGCTAAAAAACGGTGGAGGTGTACGCACCGTTGACAGTCCATCAAAGCTTTGGAAGGATTACAATTCTTTGCCACCGGAGTCGATTAGATTTCAGGTGAAAGTTATAGATGCCTCAAATGCATCAATTATGAAAATTGGTTTGGAACACTTAAAAGGCTGTAATCAAATTGATACTGTAATTTTCCACAAATGCAAGCACCTCGAAAACGATGGCCTGGAGGGTCTTACCCACCTAATTCCATCGCTGACTCGTCTACAGGTATCCGGCTGTTACAATATAACCGACAATGGTCTAAAAATTATCGGAGAACTGCGGAATCTAAAGCAGCTGCTGATCTTTGATATGTTGTACGTGAAGGACATAGATATGGTAGCGCGTAATTTGATGACTCGCCTGCCTAACTGCGAAGTAAAGGCTACCAAGTTTGGCGTGTAGATCAATCAACCCTCAACTAGTCATTGAAAATTTCATGAAAATGTTATATGAATCTGTAGTTGATGATAGTTTTAGCTTTCACATAACAATCCCGGACAATTGTTTACCGTATTGAAAAAAACACCCAATTTGTTAAAAAAAAAAAATAAATAAAAACTGTTGCTTTTAAATTGTGTTTAATACAGGGTTCGTAAGATGCGAGCACAACTCATTCGGACCTACGGGAAATTCTGCCGCGGCTGGCCGTGAATCGCTGCCGGCAGAAGGTCGTACGAGCCTGCCTGCAGAATCCGAGCGCTCTTTCGTGCCAGGAAGGCATACATATGTACATATGTATGAAATTTTTATGATAGTATAATTGTAATTCGTATAATTCTTTAGGATAGTATAAAATATATTAGTAACAAGTTTATTTATTATACCCTGTACCCGTAGGGTAAAAAGGGTATATTAGGTTTGTGCAAAGTATGTAACATGCAGAAGGAAGCATCTCCGACCCCATAAAGTATATATGTATATTCTGAATCAGCATAACGAGAGAAATCGATCTAGACATGTCCGTCCGTCTGTCTGGATGAACGCAAGGATCTCAGAAACTATAAAAGCTAGAATAACCAAAGTTGGTATCCAGATTCTCCTATGTCCGAGAAAGGACGAGTTAATTTTATTTTTTGGAATTTACCCCCCCCCCCCCCCACCCCCAATTCGGTCAATTCTAAGAAAAGTTATTAGCGAAACAAATTCTCTACAGTACAACCCCCCCAAACTGCAGCAACAAGTTCGCTCTTCTTCTACCCCAGTGTCGGAAGTTAACGTGGGTACAGGGTATTTCACTGTCGGGCTTGCTCGATTGTAGCGTTTTCTCTTGTTTGCAAATAATCTATTTCCTATAGCCAAAAAATCGAAGGCATTCATTCAGAAATGTAGTATCAGGTGTCACTATGCAAACGCATTCAAAACAGCTAAGTGAATGAAACGGATCGCACCCATTCCGTCTTGAAATATACATATACACACAAGCATACCATCATAAAAAGTTGACACATCGCACATATGCTTGCCTGGCACGAATGAGTTGAGCGCTTCGATAGGCCCGCTCGTACGACTCTGCTGCTGGAGGCAGCGGCTCACTCGACCCACGGCCTCAGCTTCCTTATGGGTAGCAACGGGTAGGAGCACGTGTTACGAACCCTGGTTTAATATTTTATTTTGATGAACAGCTGCTTAAGTAGGCCATCCACAGTCGAATTTGTTCAGTTCGACGAAATGATCGACGTTAGTAGAGGTGTTCGGGTTAAATTTAAGTGTTAGCCGTTTTGTTCGTGAATAATATAAATGTTTCAATCGACGGCTAAACAAGCATCAAATTAGCAATGCATTTTTGCTCCAATTAATTGTAAGGCTCTAAACTAAGGCATCATTGTGGAAAATTAAGACTGAAGATTATAAAGCATACTATATAATTGCCATAAAGGCCAAGACCGTGTTTTCGTCTGCATCCTTTTTGATGTGCGCACTCTCCGAAAAATGTTAGCATATACATAATACATAATAGTATGTATTTTCATGTATGTATCCTTATGTATATACATACATAAGTATGTATATATCTCTATATATATAAAACAGTTTGTGGTGGAGCTTGAATTATTGGGGTTTTAATATTTATTCACCTTTTCAAATGAAAAGTTTGTACTATACATTTTTTCCGATCGATTTCAAATTTGGGGACTGTAATCTACGAAACTAAATCTACAACTTTACGTTCAAGGATTTTCAAAATATGCATTCTACAAATGCAGGCAGAACAAACAATGCAAAATATCAAACAGTTGGGGACAACTTAGTATACATACACATACATACATGCGTGCAAATGATTGAAATAGCCAAAATAAAATGTGAGGCACTAATGTGTAAATGTACACATCTATGTACATGTACACATCTATGTATGCATGTATGTTCATTCGTCTTGCACTGACAGAGCAAGAAATGTTAATTAATTAAAGATTATTTAACATTTTTAACGGTATTTTTTCTTTGTTTAGTACATTTGGCATTATGGTTTTCATAAGTAACTTTATGCAGCAACAACGAATTACAATGAACGCAAATATCAAATAGTTGGGGACATCATATACACACACTCACACACAGAAAAGCAACAGTTCGTGTCTATGTATGAAAAAGTAAAGAGAAACATGCATGCATGCATATGTACATACATATGTATGTATGTATGTATGCCTGTGTGTATGTATGTATACATTCGACAATCGAGCACTGTTGTTTGATTGTAATAAAAAATGTTCTACGGTTTTAAATCAAATTTTAAAAACGAAAAACAACAACAACTGCAAGTCATTGGCTTGCGCTTCATCTTTCGATTTGATCATTTACGCCTGTTAATTTCAAAGGCAAAATGCCAAAAGTTTACAGTTACCGTCGCTAGGCAACGACTGCGTAAGCGATAGTAAAGCAGAAACCGCGTTGCGGGCAGATGTACATATGTATGTATGTTTGTATATGATTTGTTCTAATTGATCTCAATAAATTATAAGATGTTATTATTTAAATTTTCTGTTAATTGCATTCAAACTTCGATGGAATTATTGATTGTATCGACGGATTCAACTATCGATAGTTTTGATGCTCTAGCACATAGTGCATCCGACAATGCCCATTTCAGCTGATCGCATATTTACAGCGACTTACCGTTTTAGTGTTAGCTAACAACGCTACAAATGTGTTCTGAACAAATCTAAGAGTCATTACCGTTAAGCTTATTTTGTGAGTTTATTCATGCGATTTACAAAAGCAGAAACACACCTTTTACATTCACAACAATCATATTTGGAATTGAAGACACAAATTAGTGTTGAATTAAAAAATTTAATACATACTTATACGAGCCCTAACCACTATTAATTGGTACGGCAAGGTTTTTTTCGACAGTGCAACTTTCAATGACTCATATTTATTTGTAGGCGATGATTGGCCAAACATATTTATACTTTTTAAAAAGGTCATTAAATTACCTTTAATTTCATATCAAAACATGCACAAGTTTCATATCAACAAAATGAAAAAACTCAATTTAAATAAAACAACTTTCATACTACACGAAATATTTTGACCATTATTAATTGGTACGGCAACATTATTTAAAAAAAAAAAACGGTGAAAAATGTAAAATGTAAACAAAAACTGGACAAGTAACGGTAATTAGAATATTGTGATGAAGGAAAAGTAAAAACATATGACATATAGTTGTAGTTTTAGTTTTATTCTCTGCACGATGGCACGTGGCAAGCCAGTTTGTGAGGAAGTTCGAGCTTTAATTCTAAAAAAATTTAATTTTGGCAACAGCTATGGTGAAATATCGAAAAGTCTTATGCTTTCTAAGTTTACAGTTCAAAATATAGTGAAAAGCTACAGAAAGAATGGCAATATTCACTGTAATACAGCGAACAGAGGTCGAGTCCCAAAAGTTACTTTGCGTGACAAAAGAAGTTTGTCGAGTATAATAAAGGAAAATCGGCGAAGTACTGTGAGAGATATATCGGCAAAATGGTCTACAAAAATTGGGAAAACAGTGAAACGAGAATGGACTCGACAGCAAATGAAAAGAATTGAATATGGCTTCTATAAGGTATGATTGCTGCTCCTGCTTAGCATAACAGATAACTTTTCGTATATGTATGTATGTATGTAGGCGGATAACGCCTGCATGAAAAATTTAAATGTATTTACTTATCAGCGTTGCCGAACGCTCCAATTTTGGCGGGACGTCCCGATTTATAAATCAAAATTAAATGTCCCGCGTCAGACTTTTCGGGGATAACTCGACCGTGCGTACAACGTGCTGAGGAAGCACACAGTTAAGTCAGGACTGGCAGTTCACCCGGTGCGTAACGAAGATATGTATGTACATATTTATGTATGTACGTATAGCCATATATAGTACTTATTGTACTATATTTGCTATTTGGAACTTTTTAAAAAACTTTAGAGAGCGTCCAAAGAAGACTATCATATAGTAAATAAACTTACAATTATAAGCACATTTTACTTAGCCCAGCAAAGACGGGCAAGACCTGCTAGTGAATTATAAAATATAACATTATTAAGTTGGTTTTCTTATACTCTGTATATGAAGTGTACAAGAGTATATTAGATTTGCGCGAGCTGAAAAATGTAATAGGCAAAAAGAGGCGTGGCAGACCCCACAAAGTATAAAAATACATATGTATGTACAAGTATGTGTATTCTTGATCATCGTGACAAGACTAGTCGACTATAAGAGCTAGAGACAACAAATTTTGCAAAAAAGATGCCATATGTATGTACATACATATGTACGCTGTGCAAGTTGTCTAAGAATTATCAGTCTGTGTGCCAAGTTTCATCATGATAGGCAGATTTAACAGAAATTATAGCCATATATGTGTGTATGTATGTATATAATCTTAGACCAAGCACTGCCCGCAACTGTTGATGTTGCTGCTTTGCACTGCACTTCTGCTTTGCACTGTATACATGCGCACACACAAAAACACATACATATCCTTACATAGACACAATTTATATCTATTTATGGAATTATGTATTACATACGTGTTTTGTAGGTTTTTTTTCTAATTTTTTTAGTTTATAATTATTGTACACATACATATGTACAGAGTATTTCAAAGTTGAAATTTTCTCTAACTCCCGAAATTCTTGGAATTTCGAGCTCAACTAACAGGGGGTATTAGTGATTAGTCTCTAGTGTCTGTATGCCAAATTTCACTATGATAGACCTATTTAACAAGAAATTATAGCCATAAATATATTTGCTGCCCAAGCGCTGCCCGCATGTGTTGTTGATGCTGGTGCTTTGGTTGACTGCAAACATGTTCACACAGACACGAATAGACGCGCATAGACATTCATACACTCACATAGACGCAATTGCTTTGTAAATGTGCAATTATAATCCTTTTACGTGAGTTCGAATTCTATAATTATTCTAAACATATATACAGAGTATTTCAAAGTCGGGACACCCGACTTTAGCTTTTTTACTTGTTTTCTTCTTGCTTCTGCTAGGGGGCGCATATAACTCAGCGACGAAAGTTTGCCTGAGTTCAGGGTATTCTACCTTCGGGCTTGCTCAACTGAAGCGTTCTTAAGGCATGCTTGTGTGTATATATGTACATATTTCAAGGCAGAATGTGCGCGATCCCTTTTTACTCTTACCTGCTACCTACTTCTTTTAGCTTGACCCTGCAGTTTTGCCTACGCTTACACAGTGGTACCTGATACTATTTTTTAAAGATCCGTGGCATGTGTGTGCAGCAGCGAGCAGCGAGCAGTATGCTCGTTTTTCGAACCCTGATAAAACCCAATGGTGGGGAAGCAAAATTCTCGGTAATCATGACAATACGCTGAGAAATTACCCACAAATTGCTCCGTCTGGATTAAAATAAAGAATGTCTAAGTTCAGTAAATACTATGAAAACGAGAATTAAAGGTGCTGTAAAAACAAAAATATGAAACTCAGTTTCAATCAGCAATTGTTGTTGCCGTATCAATTATTAATCGTCATAAATATTTCGTATATTAAGAAAGTTATCTTATTTAAATTGATTTTTTGCATTATCATTATGTGAAACGTGTGCATGTTTTGATATTAAATTAAAGGTAATTAAATCACCTTTTTAAAAAGTATGAATATGTTTCTGCAATAATCTCATAAAAATTATATAAGTAATTGAAAGTTGCATTATCGAAGAAAAACTAGCCGAACCAATTGATTGTAGGTAGGGCTCGTAGATTTACGTATTACCAATTGTGTTAATTATGTATTTCAATGGTACTGGCAATGTCATTGATTATGTTAATTTAACAGATTATGTTCGTATTTCATTTTTGGCTTATCCAGTATTAGCCAAGAATTAACCAAGTAAGCTAAATTCACTTAATTCAATTAGTTAATATGTGTTTTATTGTTACAATTTAAGCTAGACGCTATTATACGCAGATGACACGGCTATCCTGGTCAGAAGCAACTGTGTTTATGAAGCCACAGATATTCTACAGGACATATTTGCAGAGCTTCGAAATGTGGACAAATCGCTGGAACATTGGCATCAAAGCAAGCAAGTGCGCCAATGTCACCTATGCACTGCGCAAGATGAGCTGCCCTGGCGTCTTCTTGCAGGATCAACTTTTGGATCAATCAAACAGCTAAAAATATTTGGGCGTACATTTGGACAGGCGTCTCACATTTCGGAAGCACGTATCCGGTGTTATAAAGACACTAATTGATAGAGTGAAGAAAATGAGATGGCTCCTAACCAGCAAAAAACTATCACTGAGAAACAAAGTCACTTTTTATAAGTCCTGCATCGCTCCACCTTGGCAATATGGCTTGCAAGTTTATGGAATCGCTGCTAAATCACACCTGCAAAAAATCCGCATCCTGCAAACGAAAACCCTTCGCCTAGTAGGAGGTGCTCCATGGTATATGAAAACGGCACATATAGAAAAGGATCTAGGGGTGCAGAAAGTGTGCTTAATAAGCAGGCTGCTCAATACATGGAGCGTCTGCGAGCCCACGCAAATGTATTAGCAAGGCGTTTGCTGAAACGGCGAAGAAAAGGAATACGATTAGTAAGGAGGCTGAAGAGGTCATACATACCCCGCTGATCTTGCTAATAGATTTATATAAAGTATAAATAATTAAATAAGACTAAACTCCTAGTTTAAGCTGTATTTGTATTTTTCTATAAGTTTAATTTAAGTTATTGTAAATAATAACAGTATAATTGAAGTTATACAATTATAAAAAAAAATAATAATAATTAAATTAATTTCAATCGAAGATTCTCAAAACAATCGTTGATCCTCGTCAACGTGCCAGATCTGAAACACGTTTGTGACTATTCTCAACAGCGCCATCTTCTGCTGATCAAGCTTAACTAATTTGAATAAATAGTTCGATATATATTATGTACCAATCGACATCCAGGAGTCTAGCTTGCTTGAACAACCGCTACCGCGAAGCTTAAATAAAGTACTTATTGTTTTATGTTAGCACATCCGCATTATTCAGTAGGAAATATTCAAACTTCCCACACATCTGTGGCAACTCTAAAACAGCGCCATCTTTTGCTAATCATACTCAACTAATTTGAACACCTAGTTCCGATATATTATGATGACAATCGATCTCCACGAGACAAGCTTGCTGTTACAGCAAACAATTAATAAAGTACTTATTGTTTTATGTTAAACACATCCGCATTATATATTCAGTAGGGAATATTCGAACTTCCCACACATTTAAGTACAACGCCATCTATTGGTTTAGGATGAAACTGTTGTACAAGGCAGGCAGGAATACTGGTTGTCAGTGTGGAACATGTCAATGTGAACATTTTTATCAAAATCGTATAACGACCTATAGATGGCGTTTTATAAAAATTAAACACACTGAGTTTTCTGTGGCTCTTAAAAGTCAAAATTCACATCACTCATGATGTTGAAACTGTACATAACATAAGTATGTCCCTACTTACATACATATGTATGTATTGAATAATTATTTTTCTTCAATTAAATTAATGAATAAATGAATTTTAAAGATATTTTATTTTAATCTATGTGGGAGTGGGTACAGGGTATTTAAGAGTTGAGCATTTTTATAGCCTGCACCCAAAGGGTAAAAGACTAACACACAGAAGGAGACGTGTCCGTCTGACCGTCCGTCTGTATGAGCGCAAGGAAGGTACCAAAAGAAAACATACCAAACTTGGTATCCCGGTTCCCCTAAGCCCTAGACAGGTCAAGTTTGTTTTTTTTATTCTGATACAAACCCCCACTCCCGTTTTTTTGGCTGACTAAGCTTTTTTCAGAATATTTTATACCCTGTATGTAACAGACAGAAGGAAGCATCTCCGACCTGAAAAAGTAAGTACATAAATGTATATAAATATGTGTATGTATTCATAATCAGCATGACGAAAGAAATCGATTGAGACATGTCCGTGCGTCTGTTTGTCTGGATGGACCCCTGGATTCCCATCCCGGCTGTGCGTACATTGACAAAATTTGTTATGTGGACTTTCCTACTCCCTAGACAAATCTAGTTTATTTTTAATTTTTTTAATTTCCCCGCGTCAATACTGTTCGAACCTTAGATAAACCAAACTTTGCAAACGTAATGTATATATAATTATTTACTTTTGTTTTCTCCTTTCTTTCTCTACTATAACTCACCGCCACTTTTCGCTTTTTATACTCTGTACATGAAATGTACAAGAGTATATTAGGTTTGTGGGAAGTGAAAAATGTAACAGGCAGAAGGAGGCGTGGTAGACCCCAAAATGTATATATATTCTTGATCAGCATGACAAGACGAGTCGATCTAGCCCTGTCTGTCTGTCTGTCCGTCTGTTCGTCCGTATTAACACCTGGATCTCAGAGACTATAAGAGCTAGAGACAGCAAACTTTGCACAAAGATGCCTTATGTGTGTACGCTACACGAGTTTGTTTTAGGATTTTTATTTTCCCCCACTTTCCCCCTATGCGGGTTTTTCCGTAACGCCGTTCATATAATCCCCTATATCTCGGAGACTATAAGACCTAGGGATATAAATTTAAAGTCTAAGATGACCTATGTGAATAGGCAGAAAATGTGTTTTTTGGAATTTCCCTCCCTCCCTCCTCTCCCATGCACATCGCGATTTTCTCTAACTCCCGTATTTCATGAAATTTCGAACTAAAATTTTTCAAATACCCCCAGTTACTTTTTTTGTGTCCGTATGCCAAGTTTCACTATGATAGACCGATTTAACAAGAAGTTAAAGCCATAAATATATTTGCTGCTCAAACGCTGCCCGCAGCTGTTGTTGATGTTGCTGTTTGGTGGACTGCAAACATGCAGACACGAATAGATGCGCATATGCATTCATACACTCACATAGTCGCAATTGCTTTGTATATGTGCAATTATAAACCCTTTACGTGAGTTCGAATACCGAGAGAGGTAAAATAGATCCAAGTATTTTTTTTTTAATTTTCTTAATTTTTTTATTTTCTATATTTATTGTATACATATGTATAGAGTATTTCAAAGTCGGGACACCCGACTTTAGCTTTTTTACTTGTTTTTGTATCTCAACCAGGGTTCTGGACACTACTGAACACGGCAGCGCTTCATGCGTGTGCCGTGCGCGTTTTACGAACCCTGATATCTATATACAATATATAAAACAGTTTGTGCTGACTGACTGACTGATTGGTGATCAACTCACAGGCCAAACGGTAAAAGCTAGGAAGTTGAAATTTGGAATCAAGTATCCTTTCATAGCGTAGGCTGGCGATTTTGGATAAATCGAGCTCCAAAGGGGAAAACAGGGTCCAACGTTTGTATGCAAAATCTGATTAACTTCAAACTTAGTTTGTATACTCTCAGAAAAATTCCAAGAAAAACTGCATACCTGGTTTTTTGAAATTTTTCTTCGGGCCGGAAATATGGGAGTTTTCCTATAAAAAAACAATTGGGGCACAAAAGGAAACAGCGTCAACAGCCCACAGCCCAACCGGTAAAAGCTAGGAAGCTGAAATTTCGGCTGAAGTATCCTATCATAGTGTAGGTGCGCACTAAGAAGGGATTTTTGAAAATTGCTCCAAAGGGAGGAAAAACAAGCTCCAAAGTTTGTTTTGAAAAATCCACATTTTTCAATTGATCGACTTAAAACTTGGTTTCTAAAATCAATAAAAGAATACAAATAAAACTGCATACTCGGTTTTTATACTCTGTACATGAAATGTCCAAGAGTACTTGTATATTAGGTTTGCGGGAGGTGAAATATGTAACAAGCAGAAGGAGGCGTGGCAGACCTCATAAAGTATATATATTCATGATCAGCATGACAAGACGAGTCGCTCTATGTCTGTCTGTCCGTCCGACCTTAGCTTTTTCATTTGTTGAAATTTTTTCTTGTATACTGAATTATTGGGGCTTTCTTGGGGCACAAAAGGAAACCGTGTCAGCAGCCCAGAGCCCAAACGGTAAGAGATAGGAAGCTAAAATTTGGGGTCAAGTATCCAATCATAGTGTGGGTGCGATATTAGAAATTGGAAATTCGAGCTTCAAAGGGGAGAAAACTAGCTCCAAAGTTTGTATGAAAAATCTACAGTTTTCCACCGATCAACTTCAAATTTGGTTTTTGCGATCTATAAAAGAATAAAAAAAACTGCTTACTCGGTTTTTTTAAATTTGTATTGGAGACTGAATTAATGGGGTTTTAATATTTCAGACAAAGACAAAACAGAGATGGGCAAAGTCGGTGCTTTTTATTGTTCGTGGCACATCGCTGCACTGCGTGGACACGAGTGCCGTGTTTCATATTCAAATTTCGTGCGTGTTCGTATTGACTCAATAAAGCACGAAAAGACACGAACGCAAAATTCGATATAAACTAAAACAATACGACCAAAATATAATTAGGAAATACTCTAATATTTATTCCACTTTTGCATACAGGTCATATTAATTTTTTTGATAAATCTCATAGTTGAAATTCAAAAATCTCATAGTTGAAATTTAAAAATCTAATAGATGTTTTTTAAAAATATTCATATTTGCTGATGTGAGCTGCTCCCAATTTAAACACAAATTAATATTATCAAGCCAAACTGATTTTGTAAAGAAATTTCCATGTTCCTCAATTAAATGGAACTTTTTTAATACTTGCCAACTTAATAGCCAACAATAGCCCTTTTCATATATTTTTTTGCAAAAACAAAAAAAAAAGTTATCTTATCTGCTTAAAATTTATTCCCAGAAAATTTATAAATAATTTTTGCGTAGAATGACAACCATTTTGGAGAGACATCTATGCATAACTTACTAAAACTAGTCACATTGATACATTGCCTCAGGTTTCGTTAAAATCTGGGTTTGAACCACTTCTGAATTTGTCCCGTGCGAATACCGTGTTTTTCGTCATTATCTTAGAATCAACCTTAGCACCTACAAAACTTATGTGTACGACTGTCCCGTGCGACTTCATGGAAATGCCCCTCTGCTTTTCCAACCCATTTTTGGCATTGGGGCTTTATTGTATTCTTTTTCACAGTAAATACATAAACCAAGTTGCACCAACAAAGCCCCAATGCAAAAAATAGGTTAAAAATTCAGATATATTATACAAATACCAACTATTTTATATACATATATGTATGTATGTATGTACATACATACCCTTCAGTTCGGCTTGTGGCAATTGTCCGTTTTGAGCTACCCATGGACCTGTCCAAAGCTCAACCAGTGTCAACACCAGTCCCTTTATGAAGGCAGCACCATATCGGTAGGACATCGACACAAAACAGAATTACGAAAAAAATTTGCCTCGTTGTTCGTTGCCCGAACGAAAGGCAGTGCGACAGTGCTAAAAGAAACGAATTGATGCTCGTGCGCTGTGTTCGTCATCAATTAACAATAACAAATATTAGACAAGTCTCACTACTTTGTTCGCTCGTCTAATTACACAAACAAATATTAGGGAAATGACGTTGTTTTTTTAGCAACTTTTCTATTCTTTTGCATTTCCCCTGCCTCCGATTGCTTTGCCTTGTTCTGACATTTAGTTTGCCGCAAAGTGTTGCATGTGACGCGTGTGTTAATTGCGTAGTGAAAAACGAATAGTGTTTTGAAAAGTGCGACATATAAAAAGGTAAGAATGAAGTATTTATACATATAAATGATATCCTCGTACAATTAAATAAATTTACAATTTCAGAATTGCTAATAAATCTATTGTGAAGGCTCCGCAGAAGTGAAGTTGCGCAGAGCTCTGCAGCTGTCCAAGAAGGGGAATTACCGTGCACAGGAGAAAAAAAATTAACAATGCAAACCATAGCTAATATAATATAATCTATAATATAATTAATATATATACACATTAATGTAATGTATAAAGAAATTGCTATGTAGCCAATAAACATAATTATAATGAATTAATTTTCATTTGTGAATTGGTTTTGTGCTTGGCAGAGGGGTAGTCACGGATCGGTCCAACACCGGTCCAAAAGTAGTCCAAAACGGACCTGTCCATGGAGTAGTCCACTCGTTATAAAAGGGACCGGTCCATTTACCAGTCCGATGATGGCGAGAACGGGACAATTGTCCGATTCGTAATCAGGTACCACTATGCAAACGTACGCAAAACAACTGAGTGTAGCTATAAGGGATGAAACGGGTCGCGCACATTCTGCCTTGAAATATATACCCACAAGCATGCCATCATACAAATTTCACACATCAGACATATTTACATACATATGCCTGCCTAGCACGATCGAGTGCTCGGCCGCTGCCTGCCTGCTCACAACCGCACACCACCTCTGCCTGCACGATACTGCTCACGGCAGCGCTGCATGGGTGTGCAGAAGCGAGCAGTGTGCTCGTTTTACGTACCCTGATAAATATACATATATATGCACATATAAGTGTATATACTTGTATTCAATTGTACAATTCAACACTTATCCATATGTGTTTTTTTGAATATGAATGTTATGAGTATAAGTGCGTGTTTCTGCTTTTGTAAATCGCAAGAATACATTCACGGAAAAGAATTCTTTAGAATACATTTGTAGCGTTGTTAGCTGACGCAACCGTTGACCACAAACGGTAAATCGCTTGTACATATGCGATCAGCTGAGATGCTAAAGATGGGCATGTGTCGGCTTCTCCGACCCGTCACAGCACGATCACGTAATTGGCTGTAAAAATAAACGAAACCGTGAGCACGGTGAATGGATACACAAATTTGTCATTGTAAATCGAATAATTAGGACAATGTCTATATTGAATTTATGCTTATACACATGTCTATTTGGTAGTCCAATTTTAAGGACCGATATACAAGTATGTAGATAATATTAGGTTAGGTTAGGTTAAGTTAGATGCGGCAGCCAGGGTGAAGTAGCCTGACACTTAGGCCCTGAAGGTTGGCCCATTGTGATACTGCGTGGGCTGATCCGCTTCCCAATGAATTCCTGGATGAATTTGAAAATGTCCCTCGGTTTCACTTCTGATAGTGCCGATAAATCAGAGAGAATACTTGTATCTAGAAAAAGCTGTCTTGTCCTTAATGCTGCTGGGCAGTCGCAGAAGAGCCGGGTTACTGTTTCCTCCTCTTCTTCGTGCGAGTGGGCAACGTTAGACGCGTGATGTTGAATCTGAATCGATGGTCCACATTTGATCTGCTACAGACTTAAAGTGATTCCGAACTGATAGTCTGCAGCTGGCCATTGGTCGACACTCCCCTTGTCCGGAAGGAGAGAGACAGTGGTAATATGTCTTGCCAGCTCGTCTGCTATGCAATTTCCCTCAATGTCCCTATGGCCTGGAAACCAAATGAGGTAAACAGAGAACTGTGCTGCCATCTCGTGAAGAGATTTGCGACAGTTCTGCACTGACATCGAGTTCGATGTGATGGAGTTTAGGGATTTTATTGCCACTTGGCTATCCGGGTATATGCAGAGTTCTCTGGTGTCTGCTGCTGGGATTGGCAGTGTAAGAAGAGCTTCTTTTGAATGCTAGATGGTCACGTCGTCTGCGTAGGCTACAGCTCGGCATCCCCCTATTCCCTCCAAGGATCGTAGCAGTGTATTGACTGCCACGTTCCAAAGAAAGGGTGAGAGAACGCCCCCTTTGGTGTTTCGCAACTCACGTTTCTGGATACAGTGGTCGACCCCAGCGTAGCCTTGATAGACCGCTTGGTAAGTAGCTGTCTTATCAATTCATTGATGGAGTTGTCTATTCCCAGATCCGTAAGCGAGTTCGTGATAGCAATTGGGGACACGTTACTAACAGCGTCTTCTATGTCTAAGAAGGCAGTTAGGGTGAAGCTTTAGCTAATAAGAGATTTCTCTATATTCTCGAACGTTTTTAAGAGAAAAGACGAGAGACTAATAGGTCTGAAGTCTTTCGGGTTGGTATGCTTGGCTTTACCCGCTTTGGGTACTAAGACCCCCTTCGATCTGAGCCACTTTTCTGGTATTCATCCTGTTTGGATTATGTGCCGGAATGATGTTATCTGGCCCCGCTGATTTGTATGGCTTGAAGCTTTCTATTGCCCAGCTGATATTATTCATAGATAATACGTCAGAGAGCGTGTGAGATGGACCAGCACTTGCTGCGCTGCTGGATGGTCCAGCGCTTGTGGAGCTGGGAAAATGGGTTCCTAGAATCCGACCAAGTGACTCTCACTTGAAGTCGTCCATGACTTGTCTGGCTTCTGGAGGTAACCAAGCGTTGATGGTGTTTTCGAGTGAACCCTTCGAAGCCTTGCGGCGTCAGAGCAGAAGTTCTGCCAAGACGAGCGTTTTGCCTGTCTGAGTATTTTCTTGTACTCTGACTGACTTTGTTTGTACGCCCACCATTGTAGCTCCCCTCTTTGGGATCTGGCTGCATTAAAAAGTTTCCGTTTTCGTAAAATATAATTTTTTTTTTTCAGATATAGCTAACATTAACATTGTTATTTTTTGGATATTCTATTCTATTCTATTCTATTCTATTCTATTCTATTGAGTCAACACGAACACGCACGAAATTGGAATATGAAACACGGCACTCGTGTCCACGCAGTGTAGCGATGTGCCACGAACAATAAAAAGCACCGACTTTGCCCATCTCTGTTTGTGTCTGTGAGTGTGTCACTATGTAAGTGTGTTTATGTGATGTCCTGCATATGGTTGCTGCATATGGCAAGTAAAAACATATTTCTATATTTCGAAAATCGTTGAATGCCAATTTGTAGATATAGTTATGTTGATTACGGATACCAAATTTGAAATGGATGGGACAACATTAATAACACAAGCTTTCCATTTGAAAAATAGTAAAGAAATATTAATATTAAAACCCCAATAGTTTAAGCTCCAAGACAAATTTCAAAAAACTGAGTAAGCAGTTTTTTTGTAGATCGCAAAAACCACTTTGAATTTGATCGGTGAAAAACTAAAGATATTTCAAACAAACTTTGGAGCTCGTTTCCCCCTTTTGGAGCTCAAATAATTCAGTCTTCATGAAAATATTTAAAAAACCAAGTATGCAACTTTCTTTGTATTCTTTTATTGATTTTAAAAAACAAAAATCCCTTCTTAGTGCGCACCTACACTATGATAGGATACTTGAGCCCAAATTTCAGCTTCCTAGCTTTTACCGTTTAGGCTGTGGGCTGTTGACGCGGTTTCCTTTTGTGTCCGAACATTTTTTTTACAGGAAAACTCCCATATTTCAGGCACCATCAAAAACCCAAGTATGCAGTTTTTCTTGGAATTTTTCTGGGAGTATACAAACTAAGTTTAAAGTTAATCAGATGTAAATTGTCGATTTTTCATACAAACTTTGGAGCTCGATTTCCCCCCTTTCAAAAATCCCTTCTTATCGCCAGCCTACACTATGAAAGGATACTTGAGTCCAAATTTCAGCTTCCTAGCTTTTACCGTTTGGGCTGTGCGTTGATCACAAATCAGTCAGTCAGTCAGTCAGGACAAACTGTATTATATATATATAGATGTGCATACACACATACATATAATCATATATGTATTTTTATTTATTTAATTACCAGGTAAAATCTGAAAACGAGAAGCGAAGCTACTGCTCGCAAAACAGCAAAAGAACAAATACATGTATGTATATACATATGTGCACGCACACATTCTAAGAGCATAAGCGGCACAGATCGACCGTCTCTATTGACTGCGTCTCTGCAAATGAAATGAAATTCGCTCACAGAGAGCACGAACGCGACAGCTCCCAGTCGGGTTAGCCGAAGTGCGACAGCTCCCATTCGGCAAATATCCGAAGAGCTATGGGAGCTGTCGCTCACAATTTTGATGGGACGTTTTCGTTGTATGAAATGAAGCATCTATATGTTGTATGGTTAGTGACAATACTAACACTAATACATTTACATTCAGTAGGCAACAGTTTTGTACTAGTTATAACGATAATGAAAAAAAAAAAAAAAAATTAATTTAAATTTACGTATAAATAAAATAATAATAACAAGATAGAAAAAAATTAAAAAAAAAAATATTTGAAAAAATTCAATTATTTAGAAAAATTTTAATTAATTTATTAAATTTATTAAGAAAATTTATTTAATACATACATAGCAGACATGTTTATGTACGGTTTTACATTTACATCACGTGTCCAAGCGTGTTTATATACGTAGCACAAAGTTGATCCAAAGCGGCAACAACAAGAACAGCTGCGGGCAGCGCTGCAAGCAGAGCATTGGCAGCGATTTTACTTATGGCTATAACTTTCTTCAGAATTGACCTATCATGATGAAACTTGGCATACGGACACGTAAGCACTAACTGGACGTAACTACTTAAACTGATTTCAAAATTCCAAGAATTACGGAAGTTATACACAAAAACATGAATTGCGGGGGAGTGGGGGGTGTATCAGAATAAAAAAATAAACTTGACCTGTCTAGGGCTTAGGGGAACCTGGATACCAAGTTTGGTAATTCTAGCTCTTGTACCTTCTGAGATCCTTGCGCTCATACAGACGGGCGGACAGACGGACATGGCTATATCGACTCAGCTTGTCACCCTGATCAAGAATATACATACATATATACTTTGTGGGGTCTGCCACGCCTCCTTCTCCCTGTTACATACATTCGCACAAAACTAGTATAGTCTTTCACCCTTTGGGTACAGGCTATAAAAATAGGTTAAGTAGGCTAATCAAATCCGTTTTCATGTTATTATCTAGGGAAATTTAATTTTTGTGAATAGTGCATTAATTTATAAGAATCTTTCTTGTCGCACTAGGAACTAATAATAAATAAATAAATAACAGGATTCCCAACTCAATATTAAGCCCTAATAAACATGTAGAACAAGTATAATTAAGATTAGTTTAAATTTGGTGTGATTGTAAAATTTACTGTTACAAATTAAGCTAAACTTCAGAGTGAATTAGTGCCGAAAGAACTAAAGGGGAACAAACTGAAGTGCCGCATAAAACAAAGAAACTAAGGAAATTAGTTTTTCTCAATTAAGGAAAAAAGTATATTCACAAAACGAACCATCATTTATAAGTCGTTTCTTTTGAATATTATTCGTATAAGTGGTGGAATTTAATATAGAAATTCAGCAGTCGATTTTATGCAGCTATGGATGGAACCCACAACTAAATTATCGGTGCCATGGTATCTATAACGATAAATACAGGTTGAAAATTATATTGGGCACTGCTGAATCTTATTCTGATTTTTATAATCCAATACTAATAACAAAATCTAATACAGTTTTAGTGTTCGTTTCTTTGTTGCAAACAGTCACAGTATTTGTAACAAAACATTCGCCTTACTTTAGAATTTTTTGGTGCATGTGAATTGATTTCAGTACATGTTTTCATTAACAGAGGAAAAAAATGCTTACACTTCATTTTTATAGCATGTACCCAAAGGTTAAAAGGCTATACTAGTTTTGTGCGAATGTATATAAATTTAGAGAAATGAAAAATGGTTCGTATCACTTAGAATGTACCATGCTGAAAAAAATGGTGGTATACATAAAAGCTTTAAAAATTTCCACTAATTAAAATTTTGATTAAATAATGCACGATGCATTTAAAAAATAACATATGCATATGATCAATGAAAAAACTTCAACAAATCCAACTCAGATCTATTTTAAAGCGAAATAGTGCGTCATAATAATGAACGTGTGGTCGACTTTATATGGCAAAAAATTTTCTACGGGGGCAACGGCCCCCCCCCCTGCCCTTCCTGCCAGCGCCCTTGGTCACGTCATTACAGAATCAGGGTTTATTAACTTTAAAGTTTAAATTATAAAATATTGTACATTGTAACCTACGAATATGTCGACAGTCCATATTTGTTGACAAAAAAAAAAAAAACAAATAAATAAATAAATGGAAACAGAGGTCCAAACTTCATTTCAATACTGCGAAAACTGATCTGAAATTCTAAAGGTTGCGTAGATTCTAAAATTCTAAAATACAAAACCAAAATGCTGATTTCCCACTCAGTTGTGTCAGCAATAGAGTAGGAAAGCGGGAAAGCGTTCTCGGTCCTCTATTATATGTACTGTAAATATTAGATATTCGAAAGGATTCCCGATTAACAGTAACCACACGTGTCGATGACATTGCAATTCCAGAGCTTTGGCTAACTGCTTGGCTGTTGTGAAGGAGTGGCTGCCCCACTGGAGTGATTGTCTGATCATGATTGGACTCCACTAGTTGCACAGCTACTTTGGGAAATTCTGTTCCGAACCTACTCGACTTTATATGGCAACATTTTTTGTGGGGCGCGACTAAGTGCTACGACCGATATTCTATTTTAAATTTGAAGTTTTAAAATATGTACATCGCAAAAAACAATTTTAATTAAATCAAGTATATCCGTTTATTAACGAACAATTATAGACCCAAATACTTTTGATCGAATGATTGATGTACCGATAAAAAAAAATCGAAAGCCAACAATGTACAATTTATCGAGCTGTTTTTACATCTCTGATGCATATTATTCTTGCGAATAAAGAACGAATTCTTATGGAGTTATTTGTTGTGGACAAAGTAGTGTGCAATAAAATTGTAAATAAAGAATAAAGACACAGCTTCAAAAACAAGCTCATCATGTCTTCCAGAAGCGAATTAAAGAAGTTGTCAGAGGAGAGCTTGTTGCAACCTCCAGAAAAAGTATTCGATATTATGTACAAGCTCGGAGAGGGAAGTTATGGCTCTGTATACAAGGCGCTGCACAAGGAAAGTAAACGAAAATTTTGTGTACATACATACATAAGTTTGTATGTAAACAACGCAAGAAATTTGCGAATTCGGTGTAAGAGCTCAATGCCAAATGATCAGAATAGGCCAAAACTTCTGTGCTTTACGGAAATGTGAACACGGCTGTTAGTTTCCTAAAAATTGAATTAAAATTATAACAAGTAATATTTTACCTAGGGACGTTAGAAATTCACGAAATAATGTTTCAAACTATTGTAATACTAACAGGAAAGCAGCTCGATAGTGGCCATCAAGTTAGTACCGGTGGAGTCTGATCTTCACGAGATCATCAAGGAAATTTCAATTATGCAACAATGTGACAGTCCTTATGTCGTGCGATACTATGGCTCATATTTTAAACAGGTAGTAATAAAACCGTAGCCATAATTAATTATTTGCCGGCTTTTTAAAACTTTTAATTTAATTAAAGTATGATTTGTGGATATGCATGGAGTACTGCGGCGCGGGAAGTGTTTCGGATATAATGCGTTTGCGTAAAAAAACGTTGACAGAGGATGAGATAGCAACTATAATGTCGGATACTCTCAGAGGTCTGGTATATCTGCACCTGCGTCGCAAAATACATCGCGACATTAAGGCTGCTAACATACTGCTCAATACCGAGGGATATGCGAAGCTTGCGGACTTCGGCGTGGCCGGGCAGCTTACGGATACGATGGCAAAGCGTAATACAGTGATAGGCACGCCATTCTGGATGGCTCCAGAAGTGATAGAGGAAATTGGTTATGACTGCGTAGCGGATGTGTGGTCATTGGGCATTACAGCTCTTGAAATGGCGGAGGGCAAGCCACCATATGGTGATATACATCCCATGCGCGCCATATTTATGATACCGCAGAAGCCACCTCCCTCGTTCCGTGAACCAGATCGTTGGAGCGCAGAGTTTATAGACTTTGTGAGTAAATGTTTGGTGAAAGATCCAGATGAGCGCGCGACAGCAACAGATTTGCTGGAACATGAATTCATTCGAAATGCTAAACATCGCAGCATACTAAAAACAATGCTTGAAGAAACGTGCGAAATACGCGAGCAGCAACGTGCTAACCGTGCAGCGGGCTTAGTAAGTGGGATGGTTATGAGTCAAGCCAAAAGTCTTGCTAATCAAGGCATTATACTGCAAGAAGAGGGCGAGTTCAATGCGGAGACTGTTAAAACCTTTATCGATGATCCCGGCACCTTGGTCCCGGAGAAGATTGCTGACTATCAGCAACCATCCGTTTTCGATGCCACTATGATAGCACATGCAGAGAATGCTGTGGATGAGGGTACGCTTGGTCCGGGTGGTATACGCGGTATAGCGGCAGATATCACAACTACCAATGCAGCAGCTCACGAGGCGGCAGGTGTCGATAGCGGCACCATGGTGGAATTAGAATCAAACCTGGGTACGTATGTATATTATCGAACTATCGTTTGACGACATCTTTGATCTATTACAGGAACAATGGTTATTAATTCGGACTCAGACGATTCTACGACTGCCAAATGTAATGACAACAACAAGCCACGATATCGACCTCAGTTTTTAGATCATTTTGAGCGTAAAAATGCATCCGAGGTGCGTGCGGATGTAAGTGAGAAGGTCACGGAATACTCTCCAGCGGCGGCCGAGCAGCAGTTGCACATGGCCAGCAGTACTAATGATGGGAGCAACTGGGAGCATAAAATGGAAATGCAGTTTCAACAAATTTCAGCTATTAATCAGTATGGTCTCCAACAGCACCAACAACATTTGCAGCAACAACAACAGCAACATTTAATAATGGCCTACCCGTTAATGGGCGAGCAGCTGATTGCATTGAACAATCAGCAGAATTTACTGCGTAACCAACAACAGCAGCCGCCACCTGCATACCACAATCAACATATGCATACACAATCGCATACCTATGTCGAAGGGGAGTTCGAATTTTTGAAATTTCTCACATTCGACGATCTTAATCAAAGGCTCAATAACATCGACTCCGAGATGGAAAAGGAGATTGAGGAACTAAACAAAAAATACAATGCAAAGCGGCAGCCAATTGTTGATGCAATGAATGCGAAGCGCAAGCGTCAACAGAATATAAATAACAATTTAATTAAAATATAAAAAGTATACATATATTCAAAAATTAAGATCAGCGAACAAGAGTGGGACTTGAACCTAAAAGCTTTATTGAAATGCCATATGCAAACGCAGTGGTATGAAAAGTTAAAATAATTCTGAAAAAGACGTTTCTTTTGCTCCTTGTGTCCTTTTACAGTGGATGTTGGGATTATATGTATGTTTGATTATTTTCTACTAGTTAAAAATGGTAACTCGAATAGGAACGAATGTATAAAAGAATCATGGAAGAACAAATCGATTTTGCATTGCATTGGAATGCTTTTGGATACAAATATGATAAAAAAAACCCAAACACCAAACATATGCGTGTATCTGTATACAAAGTTATATACACATATGTAATAGCGATTGCACATCAATTACACACACACATTAATTAGGGTATATAATAAGGAAAATAAACATTGGTATTGCCACGTGACTGTATTAAAAATATAAGCAATTGTCCAAAACAAATATATTTTAATATGATTAAAAAAGATAAATGTGTAAAGATGTTCGACCCACTCTCTCATTCCCCTATGTCTATTAGTTGAGTCGAGTGTTCAAGATCGTGCAGTTGCGACCGCAAGTCATCTGGCAAATTATGCTCACTCAAGGCACTAGGATCTTCGCCATCAACGACAATTTCCTCAGGGTCGGGGGCGCGTGGCAGGAACTCTGAACCAGCATAAATGCGTCCAAAAATATCGCGGGCATTGGCAATCGCAGCATCGTAGTCCAGCTCATAACTGGGGGCATCGGTGCAGAATATGGGTGAAGTATTTGAATGCGAAAAAGTCGACGATGTTATAGTAAAAAATGAGCTAAAAAGTATTTCGGGTTCATTGTTTTGAAAAATTTGGGCAGTAAACGGTGATAAATCGTCAGCTGGATCGTTACTTGCAGCCGGCGTAGTCAAGTGAAAAATATCTGTAAACGAGATACATATGTACAAGTATATACGAAAATTTCATTTATGTTTTTACATTGCATTGCCACTTACACAGTCCTTCAGGGCATGTGCCCGAATAGTGGGACAATTGTATAAAAATTGCATCCCGATCTCCGCTATCCGTCAGCAACCGCATCATGTTGACACCGCCGCCACCTTTGTTAAGTTCCTCACCGCCCAGGGGATGAGCGGTAATATATACGGCACGTGAGATATTATACCGCAGCTCGCCAAAGTTCGAAGCTATTTGTGAAGGTACTTGTCCAAAGGCACAGACCAAATTCTTGGCACGCAACGTTTTCCCAGCGCTGCTCAATAGTACTTCGTTCGTATCTGCATCGAGGCTTACGTTATCTACGGCGCGCTTTAGGCAGTAAATACCGCCATAGACAGCGCATAGCCGACAAAAACACTGCGGCAACTCGCCACAGCCGTACATTGGAAACAGAAAGGGTGTGTTGCCGTAACGTCCTAGGCTGCGCAAAAAACGCTGCGTACGTTCCATACCCTCTTCGAAACTGGTGTTAACATTGCTTAAAGCTATAGATTGCATGATACATGAAGCTATCTTCTCTGTGACGCGCTGCGACTGTAGGTAGTCCTGGAACGTCTTGCCTCGAAAGGCAAGGGTGTCATCATTGCACTTTTTTATGTTATAGACTTGACAGCCATTGAGGAATTTCATCAACAGACGTTTCTCGACTATGCTTAACGCCTTCGTGTTGAAGACGTCGCTGCGTGAGCAAGGAACTGGCACGATTTCTTCATTGTACCGCATGCACACATGGTCTAAAGCACGAAATTCGGCGTAACGGCAAATGTTAGACTTGATAAGCAATTGAACTAGCTGACCGGCGGCATAAAGAATACGCGGACATAGATCAATGCTGAACCGACGCGACTTGGCCAGCAATGCTTCCCGTGTCCACGGATGATGGCTGGGTGATATCGGTTCAGTGGATGTGCTTCGGTCATGCCAACGGTACGTAGCATTACGCAGCGAAGCTTCAGGTCTCTGTTCCAGCAGGTTGATTAATGCGTCCAAGTTAAATGAACTCCAAACGTCGCCATAATACTCATTGGCGTCAATATGAAGTACATTCTTACCAATACGGCTGGCCGCAGCAGCGATGCAGGACTCGACAAAGCCTGCAAATTGAAGTTAGCACACACCAAAGATATATAACCCACTGGAGCGTTTGTTTACCTGTTCCTATTACAATCAGGTCATAATCCTCTGGCAGCTCGTCCGACATTGTGTATTTTAATGCAAAATATGTCTTTATATCATTTGTGGTGTTTGGAAGTTTCAGCTAGTGCTGGACAAAAAATCGATGTAACATCGATACATCGATGTTTTGTAATTTATTTCAAACATCGATTTTTTTGCCTATGTTCGATGGCTTTTACTACCTTTTTAAAGGAAACGAACCGGGGGGAAAAAAATATATGTACTTATTTAGGTGTTAGCAGGGCTAATGGCAAAGGTAGTTATACAGAGGTGCCACAGAAAACTCCGCTGGTTTCGGCTACAGTTGTTTTTAAAAACAATACGTCGGTGCCCCAGAACTTATTTTTTTTGAAGTTCCCCTCAAAGCCAGCTGTCAGCAACAGCTGACTGTCAACACTCACATTTGACGGACTAATTCTGCAAAAATCCTGTAACGCACTAAGCTGTCAGCAACATCTGACTGTCGACGGGAGCATTTGACTGACTAATTATGTTTAAACTCTGTAACGTACTATGTTAAATAGAAAACAAATATGCCATTTGCATTAATATTAGAACGCGAAACGCCAATTAATTGTTGAAAAAATACAACACAAATGTTTAAGAAGCACTGCTGATCCCACAAAAGAATGTTGTTTAATAAAAACAAGTAAAAAAGCTAAAGTCGGGTGTCCCGACTTTGAAATACTCTGTACATATGTTTACAATAATTATAAAAAATAAAAAAATTAAGAAAATTAAAAAGAAATGGTGTATAATTTCACATTTACATAGCAATTGCGTCTGTGTGAGTGTATGAATGCCTATGCGCATCTATTCGTGTCTGTGTAAACATGTTAGCAGTCAACCAAACAGCAACATCAACAACAGCCGCGGGCAGCGCTGCAGCAGCAAATATATTTATGGCTATAACTTCTTGATAAATTGATACGGGAGTTAGAGAAAAGCGCGGGAAAATCAAAAAAAAAAAAAAAAAAACAAACTCGTATAGAATACACACATAAGGCATCTTTGTGCAAAATTTGGTGTCTCTATATCTTATAGTCTCCGAGATCCAGGTGTTCATACGGACAGACGGACAGACAGACCCCTGTCAGTCTAGATCGACTCGTCTCGTCATGCTGATCAAGAATATATATACTTTGTGGGGTCTGCCACGCCTCCTTCTGCCTGTTACATTTTTCAGCTCCCGCAAACCTAATATTCTTCTGTACATTTCATGTACAGAGTATAATTAAATTTATTTTACATTTTTTATAACAACATGTTGAATTTTGTGCAATTACGGGGTGTACTTCCATAAATTGGACGAAAATTGCGTCGTGTTGTGGCGATCTATGTTTTGCAAAAATTAGCTTTTAAATTGAATTCAGAAATTGCAAAAATGTACTTACATTTTGTTTCCCTAGTCCGTATTGTATATTCAAATGGCAGTTTATGACCATTCATATGTTCGTTAACAAACAGGCTTGCCCAAACGGCGACACACAATTTTCGCCAAGTTTGTTTAATTAATATACAGTTATGTGGTACTTATAATTAAATAAAACAAGAAAGGAATGCTAAAGTCGAGCAGGCTCAACTCTTAAATACCCTGTACCACCCCGCAAAAAAGTAATTAAATTAATTAATAAATTAAATTAAATAACTAAATTAATTTAATAATTTAACTACATATTAACTAATTAAATATAAAATATTCCATGCATGCATACATACATTTACATTTACATCAGAATCGTGCCTTATGCGTGTTTGTGTACTTGTACATATGTATGTATGTGTGCATTGGGCCTGGTTATATGGCTATAACTTTCTTTCCGATCATTCTATCATAATGAAACTTGGTATACGGATATATAATTACTAACCTAATGTGACTACCAAATTTTAGTTCAAAATTTTAAGAATTACGGGAGTTATAGAAAATCGGTAATAGGGGGGGAGTGGGGAGGTGGATCAGAAAAAATGAACAAACTCGTCCTTTCTCGGTCTCAAGAGAATCTGTATACCAAGTTTGGTTATTCTAGCTCTTATACTTTCGGAGATCCTTGCGTTCATACAGACAGACAGACAGACGGACAGACGGACATGGCTATATCGACTCGGCTTGTCATGCTGATCAAGAATATATATACTTTGTGGGGTCTACCAAGCCTCCTTCTGTGTGTTCCATGTGCACTCGCACAAAACTAATATACCCTTGTACCCTTTGGGTACAGGGTATAATAAGCTGTTGTTGTTGTTGCTGCTTTGGTTCAACTTTGTGCTGCATACATACACGCATGTAAACAACCAGCCATGCTTCTTATGTAAATTGATGCTGTTGAAACTGTACATGAAGATGTCTCCACTATCGTATATATGTATTGAATAATTTGTATTTAATTTAATTAATATAATTTTTTTAAATTAATTTAATTTTTTTAATTTTTTTCCTTTTTGGTGGGAGGTACAGGGTATTTAAGAGTTGAGCTTTCTCGACTTACGCATTCCTTTCTTGTTGTAGCCGCTCTCATAAATGTATGTTAGTTTGTAATAACAGCTGTCAATAGGTTAGTCTCTTGCTCGCTGTTAACTTATGGTATACAACTCATGTTATGCACATGCATGGCTAGTAACGAAACACTCTAAATTTGAAATTGACCTGTGCGGTTGACCTTTTTTTGTTGTTCCAGCTTATTTTCGTGCGTCAGCTGTGCGTTTATTGTATATACATAAGTCCACAAGCGACTTATACAGGGGTGCCACAGAAATCTCTTCCGCCCAATTTTCGCCTCAAAACCAATTCTCGGTGGCACGCTTTTGGGAACTTTCTAATCTCGTTTGTTTTTCCAGAAGTTTTGAGTAAATTGCGAAATAAAACCTATAGTTTTTCTGAACATATTCTGAAAATATTTTGCATATCCTATTATTAAATTAGGAAATTACTAAATGTATACTTAAACAAGTAAAAAAGCTAAAGTCGGGTGTCCCGACTTTGAAATACTCTGTACATATGTTTACAATAATTATAGAAAAAAAAAAAAAAAAAAAAAAATTGGATCGATTTTACCTCTCTCGGTATTCGAACTCACGTAAAGGGTGTATAATTGCACATTTACATAGCAATTGCGTCTGTGTGAGTGTATGTATGCCTATGCGCATCAATACGTGTCTGTGTAAGCATTTTCGCAGTCAACCAAACAGCAACATCAACAACAGCCGCGGGCAGCGCTTGAGCAGCGCTGCAGCAGCAAATATATTTATGGCTATAACTTCTTGGTAAATCGGTCTATCATAGTGAAACTTGGCATACGGACACATAATTACTAACTGGGGGTATTTTAGTTCGAAATTCCAAGAATTACGGGAGTTAGAGAAAATCGCATTTGCATGGGAGAGGGGGGAGGGAGGGAAATTCCAAAATATACATTTTCTGCGTATTCACACAAGGCATCTTGGACTAAAATTTGGTGTTCCTAGGTCTTATAGTCTCCGAGATATAGGCGATTATACGAATGGAAAATCGGGAAAACCCCCATAGGGGGGAAGTGGGGGGGGAATCAAAAAAATAAAACAAACTCGTATAGAATACAGACATAACGCATCTTTGTGGAAAATTTGGTGTCTCTATCTCTTATAGTCTCTGAGATCCAGGTGTTCATACGGACGGACAGACGGACAGACAGACAGACAGGGCTAGATCGACTCGTCTTGTCACGCTGATCAATAATATATATACTTTGTGGGGTCTGCCACGCCTCCTTCTGCCTGTTACATTTTTCAGCTCCCGCAAACCTAATATACTCTTGTACATTTCATGTACAGAGTATAAACACCAGCATTCGGGCACAGCATCCAAAACAACCACATTAATATGCCAGAAGACCTAGAATTTATTTGCGTTAAGGCAACATCGCCTTCTCGAGCCCTATATATCTCTTGCTCCTATATTCCTCCTTCTTCTGATATTCAAATTTATATGCTCCATATTACTCGTATCAGAGAAGTTTGTTCCCGCCTGCGTGACCATACCAATCATTTCTTGGTCATTCTTTAATAGTTCTCCTCACCTTATTCATTCGTCACAGTATGACTTTTTGGATTGCCTTCTTGAACTCTCTTTAGTTCAAATTAATCCAATATACAATCACCTTCATAGATATCTCGATTTGGTGTTTGATAATGATATCACTAATGTTGTTGTTTCTAGACCTTCTCCTTTAACGCTGCCTGAAGATATTTATCATCCTACTCTAAAAATTTGTCTTCCCTTTTCTAGGTCTAGTGCATGGTCTTCTGAGTGTAACATGCGTCGCAAATGTTTTCGAAAATGTGATTTTGTTATGCTTAACCGTTTGATTTATAATGCTAATTGGTTTTTCTTGTATAGCTCTGTCGATATAGATGTTGCTTCAATATTTTTTTATGACACCATGTATTCTATCTTCGATGTCTGTGTTCCCAATCCCGTCGCATCATTTTCTTCTCTTAAGCCTCCATGGTTTACGCGTAGACTTTCTAACCTAAAAAACATAAAATCCAGATGTTTCAAAGGTTCAAGCAGTCGGGCTTAGGTGTTGACTTCTTTAGAGAATACAATATTTAGATATTGTATTGCAAAATCTAATTTTCTTCTTTTTTTCTAGTCGACGTACTCCTCTGAGTGTTTTAACAGTAATTCTTACCCCTTCCGCATTATGCCCTCAAATTCTATATTTGCTCCAATAATTACAGATTCTGTATTTTATCTAATATACAATCTGTAAAGGCCTGACAACAATCCTTGTTGTGTGCTCAAAGAGTGTAGTATTTCCCTCTGCAAACCGTTGCTTAGGTTTTTTAATCTGTCCCTTGAGAGCGGAAGCTTTTCTGCTTCTTGGAAAGAATCATTTATTAAACTTTCTGCCATTCCAAAATTATTTGATAAAATAATTACGTCCTCTTTACAGCATCATTGTAAGTCTGTAATCTCCTCTGCTCAGCATGGATTTTTTAAAAATCCGTCAACGTAGTATACCCAGGTCGAACATTTCTAAACCTGTTCTCGTAACTTCTGGTGAACCTCAAGGTAGTCATCTTGGCCTCCTATTATTCACTCTATTTATTAATGTCTATCCTGCTGCATTCCCGTATACTAATGTATGCCGATGATGTGAAGGTAATTTTTTCGTATAAGATCCTCTTAAGACGTTTTCAATGGTGGTGTTTGGTCAACTACCTGCACCTTAACTGTTCTAAATGCAAGTTTATGACTTTTCACCGGTCCAGACCATATCTAGGTATTTATGCGATTGACAATATACCCTTCCAACGTATATTTACAGTTGAAGATCTTGGAGTTCAGATGGTCCAGAGAATTTATCGATCACTACACCAAGCTACTTTACAGCTCTCTAGTACGGCTAGTGCTAGAATACTGCTCATGTGTTTGGTGTCCTCAGTATAAATTGCATCAGGTTCGCATTGAGTCGGTTCAGAAACAATTTCTTCTTTTTGCTCTTCGTGGACTGGGATCCTAATCTGCGATTACAATCCTACTCCAGCAGACTTTTCCTTATTAAGCTGCCTTCTTTAGCTCACCGTAGGATAGTTTTTGGTCTTCTGTTCCTTCTAGGCCAACAAGGAACTTTCTGCCTCTTCTACTTAACAGATGCACTTGTAGTGATTACGCCATGCACAATCCTTTTCGAGTATTATGCGCTAATTATAATACTTTTTATACCCTGTACCCAAAGGGTACAAGGGTATATTAGTTTTGTGCGAGTGCACATGGAACACACAGAAGGAGGCTTGGTAGACCCCACAAAGTATATATATTCTTGATCAGCATGACAAGCCGAGTCGATATAGCCATGTCCGTCTGTCCGTCTGTCTGTCTGTCTGTATGAACGCAAGGATCTCCGAAAGTATAAGAGCTAGAATAACCAAACTTAGGACACAGATTCTCCTGAGACCGAGAAAGGACGAGTTTGTTCATTTTTTCTGATCCACCCCCCCACTCCCCCCCTATTAACGATTTTCTATAACTCCCGTAATTCTTGGAATTTTGAACTAAAATTTGGTAGTCACATTAGGTAAGTTATTATAAACCCGAATACCAAGTCTCATTATGATAGAATGATCGGAAAGAAAGTTATAGCCATATAACCAGGCCCAATGCACACATACATACATATGTACAAGTACACAAACACGCATAGACACGATTCTGATGTAAATGTATCTATGCATGCATGGAATATTTTATATTTAATTTAGTTAATTAATTAAATTAATTTAGTTAATTAATTAAATTAAATTAATTAATTAATTTAATTACTTTTTTGTGGGGTGGTACAGGGTATTTAAGAGTTGAGCCTGCTCGACTTTAGCATTCCCTTCTTGTTACTTTTTAATCTCAAGTGAGCTCTTTCTCCCCTCACTAAAATCTTCTATTTCAGCTACCTCCAGCAGAATCACTGATTCTTCAACTTTAATTTTTAATTATATTTTATTATTTACGTATTTTAAATTTAATTTGTTTTCTTCTATCTTTTATTGCAATATTTTTTCATCTCCACTTCTTTTTGAAAGGTCTAATAACGTATCTGACTACTCTCTGCTGTGAATCGGGGCATTTTATACTCTGTACATGAAATGTACAAGAGTATATTAGGTTTGCGGGAGCTGAAAATGTAACAGGCAGAAGGAAGCTTGGCAGACCCCATAAAGTATATACATATTTTCTTGATCAGCATGACGAGACGAGTCGATCTAGCCCTGTCTGTCTGTCCGTATGAACACCTGGATCTCAGAGACTATAAGAGGTAGAGACACAAAACTTTGCGCAAAGATGCGTTATGTGTGTACGCTGTGCAAGTTTGTTCTATTTTTTTGATTTCCCCCCCACTTCCCCCCTATGGGCGTTTTCCCGATTTTCGCCTATATCTCGGAGACTATAAGACCTAGGGACACACCATTTTAGTCCCAGATGCCTTAAATAAATACGCAGAAAATGTGTATTTTGGAATTTTCCTGTCTCCCCCCTCTCCCCCACAAATCGTAACTCCTGTAATTCTTGGAATTTCGAATTTTCAAACTTGGCAAATACCTCCATTTAGTTATTATAAGTTCAAATGCCAAGTTTCATCATGATAGGCCGATATACATAATAGGAAGTTAAAGCCATACATGTACATAAGACCAAGAGTGCCTGCAGCTGTTGTTGTTGTTACTGCTTTGCTCAGGCACAGGAGACATACACAGACACACACAAACACACACACACACGCATAATTCTACACATATGTACAGAGTATTTCAAAGTCGGGATACACGACTTTAGCTTCTCTACTTGTTTTCTTTTACATCGACTGCATTGTTGATGAAATAAATAAATAGACCGATTTAACAAGAAGTTATAGCCATAAATATATTTGCTGCCCAAGCGCCGCCCGCAGATGTTGCTGATGCTTTGGTTGACTGCAAACATGCTCAAACAGACACGAATAGACGCGCATTCATACACTCACATAGAGGCAATTGCTTTGTATTTGTGCAATTATACACCCTTTATGTGAGTTCGAATACCGAGAGAGGTAAAATCTACCGAATTTTATTTTTATACTCTGTACATAAAATGTACAAGAGTATATTAGGTGTGCGGGAGCTGAAAATGTAACAGGCTGAAGCGCTGCCCAAGCGCTGCCCGCGGCTGTTGTCGATGTTGCTCTTTGGTTGACTGCTAACATGTTTACACAGACACGAATATACGAGCATATATGTATATACATACACTCACATAGACGCAATTGCTTTGTATATGTGCAATTATACACCCTTTACGTGAGTTCGAATACCAAAAGGGGTAAAATCGATCAAAAATTTTTTTTGTAATTCTCTTACTTTTTTAATTTCTATAATTATTCTAAACATATGTACAGAGTATTTCAAAGTCGTGACACCCTACTTTAGCTTTTTTACTTGTTTTAATTCACTTAATTTTTTAAATTTCTATAATTATTCTAACCATTCGAAGGAAGCATTTCCGACCCGATAAAGTATATACATATATTCTTGATCAGCATGACCAGAGAAATCGATCTAGACGTGTCCGTCCGTCTGTCTGGATGAAGGAGGATTTCAGAAACTATAAAAGCTAGAATAACCAAAGTTGGTATCCAGATTCTCCAAGGTCCTAGAAAGGACGAGTTTATTTTATTCCCCCCCTTCCCCCGCTACAGAATTTCGTCTATACATAGTTTAGTTTAAAATTTTATCCAATTCGGCCAACTCTAAGAAAAGTTATTAGCCAAACAAATTCTCTCCAGTACAACCCCCCCAAACTGCACCAACAGTTTCGCTCTTCTTCTTCCTCTTTTTGTTTCTGCTATGGGCGCATATAACTCAGTGATTTAATTAATAATAATAAATTAATATTTTACGAAAAAGTAATATCATGTACATATGTATATCGGATCTTGGAAATCGGACTACTATATACACATGTAGACAAGCATAAATTAAATATCGACATTCTCCTAATTATTCAATATACAAAGAAAAATTTGTGTATCCATACACCGTGCATACGGACTCGTGATGCCCATCGATACATGCCCATCTGTAGCACCTCTGCTGATCGCATATTTACAAGCGATTGGATGAACTGTACACTTAAATACATACACTTATATGTGAGTTATGTATGTACATGCTTATGAGGATAGCGGGAAAAAATAAAATGTACATATGTATGTATATTTTTGAATCAAAATGAAATATCCCGCGTTGTACTGCGTTGTATTTTTGTAACCTTTCATTAAAGAGTATATGTATGTACTTGTATGTATATAAGTACATATGTGTGTATGCTCATTTAAATGTTGTGCAATTGCATAAGTTGACCAAATAGAAATTACTTGCCTTGATTTATCCCTATACTATATACATACATAAATATACATACATATGTATGAATGCACATATAACCATACATAGTATTTATTGTACTTTACGGCCTAGTTCTCGAATCGTACCAAAGTAATTTGCTATTTGGGAAATGAACTCTTTAGAAACTTTAGAGAGTGTCGGAAGATAAATATCATATAGTAAATAAACGTATAATTGAAAGCACAAATACTGAGCCAGCAAAGACGGGCAAGACCTGCGAGTGATTATACAGCTATTCGACAAAATTTCAAAGTCAGATATGGTACGATTTAACCACGTCTCTGACAATGCAATTATGTCAAATTAAAACGAAAAGCTATCCCTAAATAAAGCAGTAAGTTTAGATGCAATACCTCTAACGTTTTGGTAATATAAACTAAGAGATTTAGGAAAAATTTCTAGTTTTTTGAACAATTGTTATTAGGCGGTATTGAAGAACTAACTAGCAGGGGCACCGGAATTGGAATAGTGCGTTCTGTTTGAACTCATGAACTATCATATGCGGTGGCCAAAATCTTGGGTCACAAATAGTTTCAAAAGCTTCAAACTTAACACTTAAAATAGGCAATTTCTCTTCCCAAAAAAATTACAATTTTGATTAAATAATGCATTTAAAAAAAAACTTATTCATATGATCAATGAAAAAACTTCAACAAATCTCAGCTCAGATCCATTTTAAGGCGAAATAGTGCGTCATAATAATGAACGTGTGGTCGACTTTATATGGCAAAGATTGTTGTAGAGGGGGGCAACAATTTTCGCGGGCTAATATTAATGCAAATAGCATATTTGTTTTCTCTTTAACACTACCAGGTATTTCCCGTTTTAGCCCGGCTCAATATAATGTTTCAAATTGTATTTATTTTCTGTGTGCATGACCTACCCATAGGTCTCCACCTTATTAATTACCAGTAGGTAAACACTTTCTGTTCTTGACAAAATATTATTCAGTAGTCCGTTACATTTTGGTTCTTGCCAAAATATTTCGTTTAACGTACACACACATGACCACTATAACTAATATTTTTATAGCCTGTACCCAAAGGGTGAAAGGCTATACTAGTTTTGTGCGCATGTATGTAACACACAGAAGGAGGCGTGGCAGACCCCACAAAGTATATATATTCTTGATCAGGATGAGAAGACGAGTCGATATAGCCATGTCCGTCTGTCCGTCTGTCCGTCTGACCGTCTGTCCGTCTGTCCGTCTGTCTGTATGAGCGCAAGGATCTCAGTAAGTACAAGAGCTAGGATAACCAAAATTGGTATCAAGGTTCCTATAAGCCCTAGGCAGAACGAGTTTGTTTATTTTTTCTGATACACCCCCCCACTCCCCCGCAATTCGTATTTTTTCTTATAACTTCCGTAATTCTCGGAATTTAAAAATCAATTTTGGTAGGTACATCCAGTTAGTACTAATGTGTCCGTGTGCCAAATTTCATCATGATAGGTCAATTCTGAAGAAAGTTATAGCCATAAGTAAAATCGCTGCTCATGCGCTGCCTGCAGCTCTGTCGGCAGCGCTGCCCGCAGCTGTTGTTGTTGTTGCTGCTTTTGTTCAACTTTGTGCTTCATACATACACGCATATAAACACGCATAGGTACGTGATGTAAATGTGTGCTGTTAAAACTGAACATAAACATGTATTCTAATTTAATTTAATTAATTAATTCATTCATCTTTTTTAATAATTTAATTTTTTTAAAATTTTTTTTTTTTTAATTTTTCCTTTTTGTGGAGAGTACAGGCTATTTTACTGTCGGGCTTGCTCGACTGTAGCGTTCTATCTTGTTTAAAGCTCGTTTTCCCCCCTTTGGAGCTCGAATTTTCCAAACGCCTTTCTTAGTGCGCACCTAAATAGTGATGGATACTATGAAAGGATACTTGAGTCCAAATTTCAGCTTTATTACCGTTTGGGCTGTCAGTCAGGACAAACTGTTTGATATATATAGTGATAACGCAACGTTTTAAGATAGAGTATGTGCAGAATAGGGGAATAATTATAAGTGTATATCCCAATTTATATAAATGTAAATTAACATATGTGTCTTTTCGTGCCTTATTGAGTTAATACGAATACGATAAAAAAATGTGAACGAAAGAATAAGAGCGTCCCAATGACTTGCAGTTGCCGTTGTTGATTTTCGTTTTAAAAACTTTAAAATGTTTTAAAACTACAGAAAACTATTTATTACAATTAAACAACTGTGTTCGATGGTCCACTGTATATGTTTTGTTTCTCTTTATTGTTTTAACCGTACGTAGAGAACCGTGTATGTGTAGTCCGTCAAGGACGTACGCAGGTTTTCAAGGGGGTCCAAAAAATTATAATTTTAATTAAATAATGCATGATGCGTTTAAATAATAAATAAATAATGCCAAATTTACTAAACAAAAATAAAAACAAGTAAAAAAGCTAAAGTCTGGGGTCCCGACTTTGAAATACTCTGTACATGTGCTTAGAATAATTAAAGAAATTAAAATTGCAATTGCGCCTATGTGAGTGTATGCATGTCTATGCGTGTCTATTCGTGTTTGTGGAAGCATGTTTGCAGTCAACCAAAGCATCAGCATCAACAACTGCTGCGGGCAGCGCTTGGGCAGCAAATATATTTATGGCTATAACTTCCTGCTAAAACGGTCTATCATGAAACGATGAAACTGCAAACTGGCAAAATTTGCAAAATTTGAGTTCGAAATTCCAAGAATTACGGGAGTTACAATTTGCTGGGGAGAGGGGGACGGGGGGAAATTCGAAAATACACATTTTCTGCGTATTCACATATGGCATCTGGGACTAAAATTTTGTGTCCCTAGGTCTTATAGTCTCCGAGATATTGGCGATTATACGAATGGAAAATCGGGAAAACCCCCATAAGGGGAAAGTGGTGGGTAAAATCAAAAAAATAAAACAAACTTGTGCAGTGTACACACGCATTTTTGTGCAAATTTGATGTCTCTACCTCTTATAGTCTCTGAGATCCAGGTGTTCATTCGGACAGACAGGGTTAGATCGACTCGTCTCATCATGCTAATCAAGAATATATATATATATATATATATATATATATATATATATATATATATATATATATATATATATATATATATATATATATATATATATATATATCTATATATATATATATATATATATATATATATATATATATATACTTTGTGGGGTCTGCCACGCCTCCTTCTGCCTGTTACATTTTCAGCTCCCGCAAACCTAATATACTCTTGTACATTTCAAGTTCAGAGTATAATTACTTTTGAAAATGTTAAATCGTTTTTAATTAAGTAACATTCACACATTAGTGTCTCAGTCAGTCATTCTGGACAAACTGTTTTATATATGTACATGCATATATAGAGATAGTAAGTTACAGAATTTAAACAGAATTAGTCAGTCAAATGCACTCGTCGTATTTATTGTGAGTTTTTTGGCACCCCTAATATATGTACATATTATAATTGGATCGTCGCGACGAGGGACTATTTATAGATTTCCCTACCGGCAAGCTTTGCTTGATTTGGTCGATATTTACATTGGATGTGCAACATATTTTTGATGCTGATTGTTCAGAAAAACTATAAGGTTTATATTCCAATAATTATTTTTATAAGGAAAAATGTCTTTGTTGGTGTTTTAAATCATACCTCCAGGTCAAACAAACGAGATTTGAAACCCAAAAGAGATGTCTGTGGCGCCGAGAATTGGTTTTGAGCCGAAATTGGGCGGATGAGATTTCTGTTAGGGTTGTAAAAAAACATCGATTTTTTTGACATCGTCGATATTTTGATAATGAGTACTCGATTTTTTCCGATGTTTTTTTGAACGCGATACGTCGACGATCATCGACATCTATTTATAAATGAAATTCAAAAGCAAACGGAATTTAGTGGAAGCAACAGTCTACATTAACCTTAAATTTGACATCATTAACAAAAAAGGATAAAATAATAAATGTAAATAATGCCAAAGTAAGTAAAAACTTGTATTAATTAAAAGACTTTGATTAATGTATCACTTAAATATTTGTGTTAATGTACGAGTGTATTCACCGGTATTTTACCCACTTGTGTGTGTACGCATAGACCTTTGTACATCCCACTTATATCACAATTAAATATTGTGTTAATTGTGATATAAGTATGTATGTGTACCAAATGAAATGGATCAATTGCTTCATTTCAGATTAACTTCAAAGCAGAGTATTTGCTGGCGTCATTTTGAAAAAATAAATGGGTTTTCCGTAAAGTGCAAAATTTGCGGGAAAGTACTTAAAACCGCGGGAAATACTTCTAATATGCAGGGCCACCTTCGGGCTGTCCATAAATTATTAGAAATAAATCAAATACGATCCACCATATCGTCATCTGAAGACAACAAGAACAATAAGGAAACTGAAGTTATACTCGTGTCAGATGCGCCACAAAATAAAACACAACGGCAACTAACTAAACAACAGAGTATTTGTTCACAAGAAGCGGTTGGCCCGAATAGTGTGACACAAATTGTTTGGGAAAATGGTGACACTCACAACAGATATTTGGAGTGAGTCTATGTCCATGCGAAGCTTTCTTGGGCTAACTGCCCATTTTGCTGTTGTCGTGAAACTAATGTCATTAAATATTGGCGTTTTTGAATTGAGCGATCGCCACACTGCTTCATACCTGGGCAATACACTTTTAAAATATTGCACAGACTGGGGTATTGAAAAGGAATGTGTTACCGCAGTTCTAACGGATAATGCCGCCAATATTACTTCTGCAATAGAGCGTACTTTTGGCAAAGAAAAGCACATAGCTTGTTTTGCGCATACTTTGAATTTGGTAGCGAAATCAGTTTTGTGCAAAAGCTCAGTTGCCGCTGTCGTTACAAAAATGAAAGCAATTGTGACATTTTTTCACCATAGCTGCACAGCAAGTGATGAACTTCGGAAAGTGACAGATAAGGTACTCATTCAGGACGTAGCCACTCGTTGGAATAGTACATTTTACATGATTAAGCGATTCTTGGAGATCAAACACTTTGTAAATGATGCTCTTTTAAGTGCTCCAACTGAATTAACAATGCTTAGTAGCCGCGAGCTGGAGGACGCTTCTAGTTTAATGCTGTTGCTGAGTCCGTTGGAGGATGCAACAAAAGTCTTGAGTGGAGAGAAATACTGCACTGCCAGAATGGTTATACCTATTATTAACATGATGGTGACTGACATCGGTTCCATGGATTTTTTAAATGGTAAAATGATTATATTAAAGAAAATCATGTTGGAGGAAATACAAAAAAGGATGGGTTTTATAGAGCAGGTTTGAAAACATAATTAATTTAAAAACAAAAATAGCCACTAACACATATGTATTCTTAATAGGTTCCAATTCTCGCAATATCGACCATAATAGATCCGCGGCTTAAGAAACTGCATTTTAAGGATCCATTAGTGTGCTCCAGAGCTTTTCGGCAAATAAATGGACTTATTAAGCCTACAGAGATTGGGTCTTCTGAGGAAACAGTCGACGACGATATTAATGGCTTGTCGTTTTGGGATCGTCATCAGCGCATAGCAAAGAAACAGGCTCCGATTGATTCCTACGATGAGGAGCTCTCCGCATACATACGCATGCCTTTATCGCCTGGGGGAAAAAATTCACTGGAAATTTGGGAAACAATAAAGGGGTCTTTTCCACATTTATACGAGATAGCCCAAAAGTACCTGCCGGTGGTGTGCACTTCTGTACCATCGGAGCGCATGTTTTCCGAAGCCGGTAACCTTTTAAACCAGCAGAGGAACCAAATTGGTCCGGGCTTATTGGACAAACTCCTCTTTCTAAAAAGCCTAGATAAAGAGCAATGGCAACTACAGTCCTAGACTTTTGACACTTTTTCTTAAACTTTAATTAAGACATTTTACCAAAGTGTACTAATAAAAACTGAATAAAACTTAATAATTAAATAAATAATATCAATAATAAGTAAATATTTACTGTTTAATGTATTACTCGTGTTTGTTATGCAGTAGTATTGAAAATACTTTTCCTAAGTGTGCCTTTAAAAATTTGTATGAGAATAAAAAAAATCGATGCATCGATGTTTCGTCGCGATGTATCGAAGTACAATCGATGGCACTTGCCGATATATCGATTGTGTGAAAAATCGATGTTTTGTAGTTTATTTACAACCCTAATTTCTGTGGTACCCCTGATAATGTCATTTTGATTCGTGTAAAATCTAGAGATGGAAAACAAGCCTAGAATTGCGCGAGAAATATAGTGACAGGCAAAACGTACTTATTAATAAACGTATCGAGTGTTTGGGCTTGTTGATGTATGTATGTTCGTTGGTAAGGGTACAAGAAAATAAGATTTCTTTCAAATAAAGTTTATTCAATTTCGTAAATAAATACAAGAGCTAAAGCGCTCGAAACTAATTATATAAAGAAATGAATTAATAAATATCTAATATTTATGAAAAATTGCAAAACACCTATGCAATGTTTTGTGTAAAATGATTATTTTAGTTTAAATAGCAGGATTCATAGGTTGGTACCATATACTTAATATTTATAAAGGCATCTTCTCCACCATGAAGTTCCAGCACTTGCAGTGTTTCATCAATAAGATCACCTAAATTCATGTTGTTCTTTTGAGCATAATCTATTTCATCACCGCAGTTTACTTCGATAGTATAGGTAAGGAAAATATTTAAAAGAACCGAATGTTTATGTGATTGTGTACTCCAACTTACAGTTCTTAACTTTAAAAGCATTGAACATGGGCAACAATTGTCTGTAGAAAGGTACCAAGCCTGGACCCACCATATCCGATGAAATAACCAACTGTTGTATTATCTTCAAAGTTGTGCACATAACTTCCAAGTTTCGTGTACTCAATGCATCTAACACAAACACGGAAAAATACGAAAGCTTAAAACAACAACACTAACAAAGATATTTGCGTGCCAAAGGAGTTATGTAATTTAGTGCCGCAGTACTTCAATGTATGTACTTACTCTTCAGTGGTAAAATTAATTGTGGTATGACAGGATGGATTTTATCTCCACCCGCCAATAGCAAATCGGTGACGCCCTGTCGTGCATATGTCTTGTAGGGGTGTTTCGTTTCAGCTAGACCATCAAAGAAGAGCGGTAGGTATAAGCTGTAATCCAGTTTCTCAATGTCCACCTGTGGATAATATTCAAAATAAGTTTATCTATGATTTTTGTCTATGTGCATCGGTAAAAGAAAATTTAAATTTTTTAAAATGTTGTTCGTTCTCTTTGTCTGTTTTACTATACCTCTCACTACATCGAAATAAAGAAGGGACATAATACAAGTATATTATTCATTTTCGTCATGATGAGGTGATATGAATTTGCTATGTATGTCCATCTGTTCGTGTGTTTGCTGGAATAACCTGACTTCTTCACCTTATTTTTGTAAGCTAACTAAAAATAACACTCTATCTAATAGTATTGACATTACATTTTGACAGAGTCATGCCTTCTGTATTAAGTTAATACAAATTTTCGGGAACATATACACCTAATTCTTTTATTTCATGGTTTAAAAAATAACACTCTCTTCAATAAATATTGACATTACATTTTGACAGAGTCATGCCTTCTGTATTAAGTTAATACAAATTTTCGGGAACATATACACGTAATTCCGTTTTTTCATGATTTAAAAATTAAAAATATTATATATGTATGGTTTTACGACTTTATTCCATTTAGCACGATTCATTTTGCATATGATCAATGTATTTTTCACGTTTTTTTACAGCACTTTTTAGGAACCAATCTACCGTGTAAAAACAGAATTAAGTGTACTTATGTTTATATACATAAATACATACCCATATGTATGCTGTACCCGCTTTGTGAGATTACATATGTTAAGTACATACATATGTATATAGAAATATTAATACAAATTAGCGTACATATACAGGTTTTATTGTATAGCCTTACAAAGGTGTGATAATAATAGCACAAAGAAGGACGTATGTCAAACCCTACAAAATATGTACATATGTATGTACTTGTATGTATGTACATATATACAGTGACAGCATGACCAACCGATTAATTGAGCGATATCCATCCTTGCGTCTATATTTCGAGCCCCAAAAATTATGATTGTTAGCATCCGACTACAAAATATAGTACATATTGGTTGGAATTGTAATATTGAATTAAATGAATTATTGAATAGCGTGCGAGGTATATAAGAACAGGGTGCGGGACTCTCTTGTGCCTCAAAGGTATAAAGGGTTATTAGGTTTTCGAACATGTACATATGTAATAGACAGAATGAGGCCTCTCTGACTTCTTGAACAATCCTGTTTTTTTTTTGTTTGCTTGTTGATTTTATTAATTAATGGGCATTATTATGCCATTAACACAAACATCATATGAATGCATGCATTATACAAAAGATATGGACACAAAAGATAAAAGATATGGATACAAAGTATAACCAATTACCCGTCAGTTAGACGTTTGTGTACACACATGCCACACATGCTATGTATGTATATATACTTGTATAAGCATGCTATATATAGTACATACATATAGTATATTTTTGACAGCACTGATATTTCGCATCTTTGACATGTAAGTTTCAGGAGTTTTGATTGTCTGGCAATTGGTGCTGCTTATAAATAAATACATACTATATAGTATACGATTTAAATAATTGGACACGCAGGTTTGCGCCATCACGAAAAACCTAATATGAGCTGAGCCCTATAACACTTATGAGTAACACGCAGACGTTGACTTTCTAGGTCACTAATTGAAGGTTACACTTCCCCTTACCGTCCAACCAATTTTATCCCCACCGCAAAGGTACTCCATTTTAATGGGCAAATCTCCGCGGTCGAAATACATTCGAAACAATGTGCTGCACTGAATAGAGCTTGCACTGGGCGAGATGGTTTTTGAACCGACAGCGACATTGAATGTGGTTATGGATTTTTGGTCCTTTCTTCCGGCTGTTAAGAGCAAACGCAAACTGCGCTTCATTATTCAAAGCAAAACCAACTATACTTAATTTACCTGTCGGATTCGGCGCTTTACCGCGGGCACTTGCCGATACTGTTGCTTCGTTAATGGGTCCGTTGATGACAACAGTGTTTTTTTGCTGCGACTGTATTGAAAAGGGCGGCACATAACGGGGTCGTACTGTTAAAGGTGCGCTATGTACCCTTGATTGGCTTAAATGCGGTGTTTTGGAAGATGTAGAACGGGGCTTGAGTGATATGGCGTTTGTATCGAAATCGTGCGATGGACCTGACCGTCGACCGTACGCTGTGGCAGTGCGTGACGTGCAAGACATTTGCCTTCACACCTTATTGTCTTATTCCGTGATTTTTTTTACGAACTGTACCAGCGTAGCGTTAGCAACCGACTGCAGGAATTTTCCAGCGCTTGTCAAATAACGCGCTGGTCTGGTTTTGCATTTACCGTTACTATAGCGGCACGTTGCTAGGAAAGCTAGCGGCGCTGTATTGATAAGCTAATATGCTTATATGTATGTACGCCCACACCGTTTGTAAAAGAATAAATTCACACATATGTACATACATACTAAATATAATAGGTATTCATACATATATGTACATATATGTCTAAATTAATATAAGCTTCATCTCGGTACACCGTCAACGCTTCAGGCCAATTGAAAACTCAAACTCCATTCCTTTACTCAGTAGATTTTTAGTTTACGATTAGTATACCAAATTTGTGGGTAAAAAAATATCTCTATGGAAAACTTACCTCTTCTCAATGAATTCTAACTGCAATAATGATTATAATTATATTATAATTTCCCCAATCCCAAAGAGCCTATCGTGAACCGTTCCAAATCCCGGGGGCTAGGCGCATATATATTTTCATAAGTTTTGTCCTATAAGGAAAGATCATAAAACAATTTCTTTGGATGTGTGACTGTGTGTGGTGTAACAGCAGCTCTATATCAGTTGACCTTTAGAGCGCAAATCAAATCTGAATTGGTCTCATAGAGCGGCCTCGCTTTCAACCAATCGATGCCTGCTGGAAATATTGATTGGACTAATGGGAAACTATTTCGAGCCTCTGTGGGTTTTGGCGCTGCAGAGCTGGTTATCAGCTTCACCTGTGGAAGTGAGGTAGAGCAGGCAGCAAATCTATAACAAGCGAGCAGGCTCCACTACTTAATACCAATTACCAACTGCCATATAAAAAAATCCAAATAAAAACAAGATAGAACGAGCAAGCCCGACAGTAAAATAGCCTGTACTCTCCACAAAAAAAGAAAAATTTAAAAAAAATTAAATTATTAAAAAAAATGAATGAATTAATTAAATTAAATTAGAATGCATGTTTATGTTCAGTTTTAACAGCATACATTTACATCACGTACCTATGCGTGTTTATATGCGTGTATGTATGCAGCACAAAGTTGAACCAAAGCAGCAACAACAACAGCTGCGGGAAGCGATGCCGACAGAGCTGCAGGCAGCGCATGAGCAGCGATTTTACCTATGGCTATAACTTTCTTCAGAATTGACCTACCATGATGAAATTTGGCACACGGACACATTAGTACTAACTGGATGTACCTACCAAAATTGATTTCAAAACTCCGAGAATTACGGAAGTTATAAGAAAAAACGAATTGCGGGGGAGTGGAGGGGTGCATCAGAAAAAAAAAACAAACTCGTCCTTTTTCGGACTTAGGAGAACCTGGATACCAATTTTGGTTATTCTAGCTCTTATACTTTCTGAGATCCTTGCGTTCATACAGACGGACGGACGGACTGACGAACATGGCTATATCGACTCGTCTTGTCATCCTGATCAAGAATATATATACTTTGTGGGGTCTGCCACGCCTCCTGCTGTGTGTTACATACATGCGCACAAAACTAGTATAGCCTTTCACCATTTGGGTACAAGCTATAAAAAAATAATAAATTAATGGAAAATCTTTAATAGTGGAAAGTTAGGGGGTGCATCAAAAAAAGGCTATACACCTAATCCTGTTTTTACACAATAGATTGGTTCCTAAAAAAGTCGTGAAATAAAACCGTATAAAAAAGACATTGATCATATGCCAAATAAATCGTGTTAAATGGAATAAAGTCGTGTAACCATATATAGAATTTTTAGTTTTCAAACCGTGTTAAAAACAATATTAGGTGTATACAACTCTTGTACATTTCATGTACAGAGAGAGTATAATAATACAAATAATAAAACATATATGAATATAATTTTATTTATATATATACCGTACATAAGTATATAGTACAAGATTTGGTACAGTTAAGTACCCGCAACGGCCAGCACCTCATTTTGAGAGGGTTGGCCCGATTTATTTAGTATTTGGGCGGGGCGTACTCATTCTTCTTCACATTGTGGGGAGAGTAGCGGTTATATAGACCCCAAATTGAGTTCATTAGCTTGCCATTGTATTTGTCCGGCGAGTATTCGCGTTCTGGAAAAGCTTCACTCGATCAATGCATACAAAATATTTGTTTGAGGTCACTTACGTTTTAGGTTTTCAACTGCAGTCTTATCACTAATGAAAGGTTTTATGCACGACACCATTGATTCCCGGTCACGTCCATTGAGCTGCTCTCGTACTTTGCATGCAGCGAAAGCGCCTTGGGGCAGAGTAGCCATGTCAATAGCTGAAAATATAAAAAAGTGAAAAACAATAACTTCACGATAAATGAGTATTCGATTATGTGGTCATGAAGTGGCGCGTTCCTCTTCTAATGACCTTTCCGTCTTTATGTTTTGGTAAGTAGCGTCAGGCAGACGCACAAGAGAGTTATGGTAAAATGTAGTTGGGTAGGATTTAAATTCACGTCTGTTTGCTCTGGTATCTACAATGTTTCTCATTCTTTATTCTGTTTGCAATATTACCCGGACTTGTACTCTTAGTCCGCTGATCAATCACGATTCACTAATGTTGCTATTTCCCGGAGCATACTTGTAGTACTGATTTGTGGTGCTTAACGTGCTGTGCTTCGAGTATTGCAATATTTTGAAGTGGCTCGTACAGTGACCTCTCCTATGTAGCATTACAGAGTGTACTGAATTGGATGGACTTAAGGTGGCTCTGGGGCTGGTATCTCTGTAATGGTACCTTGAGCGGCTGATAACAACAAAATATATGCAGTAATGTAGATGCACTACCAGATTAATGCAAAAACGAAATATGTGGGCTGGCGGCGACTTCGACATACACTGGGTCAAAAATATCAAGTGGAAAAGCTAAAGTCGGGATTCCCGACTTTGAAATACTCTGTACATATGTATGTGTAGAATAATTAACGAAATTAAAACCAGAAGGAACGCTACAGTCGAGCCAGCCCGACAGTAAAATACCATGTACTCTCCACAAAAAAAGGAAAATTAAAAAAAAATTATTTAAAAAAAGTTATTTAATTTAATTAATAAATAAAATTAAATATAAAATAAACATGCATATAATACATTTACATCAGAATCGTGTCTCTGCGTGTTTATATGCGTGTATGTATTCAGCACAAAGTTGAACCAAAGCAGCAAAAACAACAGCTTTGGGCAAAGCTGCAGGCAGAGCATGAGAAGGGATTTGTTTTATGGCTATAACTTCTTTATAATTGACCTATCGTGATGAAACTTGGTATACGGACATATAATCACTAACTGGGTAAGACTACCAAATTTTAGTTCAAAATTTCAAGAATTACGAGAGTTATAGAAAATCATGAATAGGGTGAGTGGGGGGTTGGTGTATCAGAAAAAATGATCAAACTCTTCCTTTCTCGGGCTCAGGAGAATCTGGATACCAAGTTTGGTTAATCTAGCTCTTATACTTTCTGAGATTCTTGCGTTCATACAGACAGACAGGCAGACAGACGGACAAGGCTATATCGACTCGTTTTGTCATGCTGATCAAGAATAATTGTATATATAATTTGTGGGGTGTGCCACGCCTCCTTCTGCGTGTTACATTTTCAGCTCCCGCAAACCTAATATACTCTTGTACATTTTATGTACAGAGTATAAAAAGTTAAACAATTTTTATTCTCTTTTACCTCGTTTGGTATTCGAACTCATGTAAAGGGTGTATAAGAGCATATTTACCTAGGAATTGTGTCTGTGTGCATCTATGCTTGTCTATGCATGTGTGCGGCTGTGATAACATCTATCTTGATGAAACTTGGTATACGGAGACATAATCACTAACTGGAAGTATTTGCCAAATATACAGGGTGCGCCATCTTTTATGTCGGTATGTAGATATTGAATAACTTTGTCATTAGTGAACCGATTGACTTGAGTAGACCAGTGTTGAAAACCTCAGTTCAAGAAATTGTACAGAACCAAATTAAATAAAAATATCTCTTGAAAATCGGTTGTTTATATTCAATGATATTCAATGTTTGCATACCGACATAAAAGATGGCGCACCCTGTACTCTTGTACATTTCATATACAGACTTTAAAAATGAGATAGTACGGACGATGTAGGCTATATAGTAGTTCATAGTTCACAGTATAAATATGTATGTATATGTACATATGCATGTGGTATCGCCTCAGCCTGCTCTAATACAGAACTTCTTTAATACTGTTCACAATTCAAAAGCAATGTAAACCAAACTTTTTACAAAAATGTTTACTTTTCAAAAATTGACTGAAACAATTTTATGTTGGTACGACGTTATACAAGCCTCAGCAACTCCCCTCCTCCATTTTATTACTTTATCCGAAGGTCAAAAAGGAATTATGAATTTGAATATTGTTTAGGTTTTATAGCACCAAGAAGGAAGAATATAATGTTATGTACAATTGCGAGTGTGTCCGTTTGCGGTAACGTAAGGATATATAGACACTATTATGTGTCAAAATGCAATCATAGCTTAGAACCGTAATATTACATGCCACGACTGTAGTACTCTACTTACCAATTAAATTAGCGATTTTGTGCAGGATTGTGCTTTTTTTTATCAGACTGCACCCACTTAGGTATTCTGAGTACACTTTATGGTTGGAATTATTAGCCAACTGCTGACTAATTTCGATTTGATTAGCGTTAACAAGCATAAGCATTCACAAACTGATAGATTGTAGTTGGCAAGGATCAGAAGCCTGTTAAGTAAGTTTAACAATTGGTGCGAAAGATGACGAGCTGCAGTTATTCGTATCACTCTGATTTCTCGGCTGTTCTGTGCAAACAAAGTTCAACAATGAACTGAATTTTACCCACTGCTTCAATCCACATTTATAAAGCACTTTTTGGCGAGACAGAAACCAAATTGATAACAGGCATCAATATACTTCGTAGCCGACTGAGAGACAGAGATCACACTTGATTGATAACGGAAAGCTGTCGCTTACGCCATTTTCCTTAGCATCGTGTTTCAATTAAATATGTACAAACATATGTACATATACATATGTATATATACATATATACATATTTCGACTCGATAAGAAATGCGCTTGCTGTTTTTATAATATTTCAGTTCAGTTCATATGCAGTGCTCTTCTAAACTTAACGCTGATTAGAACCGACATTGGGGCAGGTGACTATGCCAGGCGATTAGTGATTGTTATTGTTTGCTGTAGAATACTACTAGGTGATAAATAAACTACGCATTAATTTAAAGTCAGTCTTAAAATGTGTTTGTCATTTACCGTTAGTGGCCATCAAACTTTACTGCTCGGTTACGTTAATTAGGAATCTTATCTAAGATCAGTTGAGCATAACACTGAACTGGCGTCATGTTGTGGTATAAAATAATGTTTATAGCCTGTACCCAAAGGGTGAAAGGCTATACTAGTTTTGTGCGCATGTATGTAACACACAGAAGGAGGCGTGGCAGACCCCACAAAGTATATATATTCTTGATCAGGATGAGAAGACGAGTCGATATAGCCATGTCCGTCAGTCCGTCCGTCTGTATGAACGCAAGGATCTCAGAAAGTATAAGAGCTAGAATAACCAAACTTGGTATCCAGGTTCTCCTAAGTCCGAGAAAGGACGAGTTTGTGATTTTTTTCTTCTGATGCACCCCTCCACTCCCCCGCAATTCGTGTTTTTTCTTATAACTTCCGTAATTCTCGGAATTTTTAAATGAATTTTGGTAGGTACATCCAGTTAGTACTAATGTGTCCGTGTTCATGATAGGTCATCATGATAGGTCAATTCTGAAGAAAGTTATAGCCATAAGTAAAATCGCTGCTCATGCGCTGCCTGCAGCTCTGTCGGCAGCGCTGCCCGCAGCTGTTGTTGTTGTTGCTGCTTTGGTTCAACTTTGTGCTGCATACATACACGCATATAAACACGCATAGGCACGTGATGTAAATGTATGCTGTTAAAACTGAACATAAACATGTATTCTAATTTAATTTAATTAATTCATTCATTATTTTTAATAATTTAATTTTTTTTAAATTTTTTATTCTAATTTTTCCTTTTTGTGGAGAGTACAGGCTATTTTACTGTCGGGCTTGCTCGACTGTAGCGTTCTATCTTGTTTTATTCTCTATACCCAAAGGAAAAAAGGCAATATTAGTTTTGTATTAGATTTTGAAGATACATGCAATTAGTTTTTGCCTTTAAATTTGTAGGCAATCCCATTAGTAAATACCGTGGAACTGATGCTTATCAAATAAAAAACAAGAAAGGAATGCTAAAGTCGAGCGAGCTTAACTCTTAAATATCCTGTACCTACCACTAAAAACAAAAAAAATAAAAAAAAATTTTAATTAATTTAAAAAAATTACATTAATTAAATTACAGACATGTTCATTTACAAGTTTCAACAGCATACATTTACATCAGAATCGTGTCTGTGCGTGTATGTATGCAGCACAAAGTTGAACCAAAGCAGCAACAACAACAGAGCTTGGGCAGCGATTTTATTTTACCTATCATGATTAAACTTGGCGTACATACATAATCATAATCACTAACGGGATGTACAAGGTGCAATTCAAAAGTTCCAGGACTTTTATTAAAAAACGAAAACTATTTTTTTTTTGAAAAATTTATTGGTCGCCTTCAAAAATAGTCTCCTTCCGCCTGAATACAACGTTTTGCACGTTCAAGAAGGTGATCGAACGACTTTTTTAGGTCATTTATCGGTATAGCAATGAGGATGGCGGTCGCCGCCTGTTGTATGGCATCAACGTCAGCATAGCGGTTTCCTTTCATGGCCAAATGTAGTTTTCCGAAAAGGTAGAAGTCGCACGGTGCCATATCAGGTGAATACGGCGAGTGGTTAATGGTTAAAATGTAATTTTTGGTCAAATAATAGGTCACAATCGGTTGATTTTTGAGCAATTTTTGGTCGTCAGTCAATTTGTGCGGAACAAACCGTGCACACACCTTTCGTAAGCCCAAATGTTCGGTCAAAATGCGATAAATCGATGTTTTGGAGATGTTCAATTCCATTTCCATCAATTTCAATGATGATTTCGGCTGATTTTTGGTGAATTCACGCACTGTTTTGATGGCATTTTTGGTGATCACGAATTTTGATTGGCCCACATGTTGATCGTCATTTATGTCCTCACGACCACTTTGAAAACGTTGAAACCACTCGTGCACTCTGCTACGGGATAGGCAATCATCGCCATAAACTTGTTTCATCAATTTCGGTAAAAGTTTTACCAATTTTAAAACAAAATTTAATGTTGGCTCTTTTTTTCGAAGCTCATTTCCCGACCGATAACACAAACATACTGACACTTAAAACGCAATAACTTCACTTCCAATCGATGAAATGTCATGAAATTGTCACTGGACAATCGATAAAGATAGCAGATTCTAACGCACCAGTCGACATATAGATAGCGCCACCAGGCGTATCACCCTGATCAAGAATATATATACTTTGTGGGATCTGCCAAGGCTCCTTCTGTGTGTTATATACATTCGGACAAAACTAGTATACCCTTTCACCCTTTGGGTACAGGGTATAAAAATTCGGCTTTCATTCATTTGATTTTATTTTCAAAATTATGTTATTCAATTGGCTCTAGTTATGTTGAGTAAGTACTACAAATTTGGAAACCGTCAAAAAAAAACTTGCACAGCGCGTCCTGTCTGTCTGTCTGTCCGTATGAGCACCTGGATCTCAGAGACTATAAGAGATAGAGACACCAAATTTTGCACAAAGATGCGTTATGTGTGTATTCTATACGAGTTTGTTTTATTTTTTTGATTTTCTCCCCCACTTTCCCCCTATGGGGGTTTTCCCGATTTTCCATTCGTATAATCGCCTATATCTCGGAGACTATAAGACCTAGGCACACCAAATTTTAGTCCCAGATGCCTTATGTGAATACGCAGAAAATGTATGTTTTGGAATTTCCCTCCCTCCCCCCTCTCCCATGCAAATGCGATTTTCTCTAACTCCCGTAATTCTTGGAATTTCGAACTAAAATACCCCCAGTTAGTAATTATGTGTCCGTATGCCAAGTTTCACTATGATAGATTTACCAAGAAGTTATAGCCATAAATATATTTGCTGCTGCAGCGCTGCTCAAGCGCTGCCCGCGGCTGTTGTTGATGTTGCTGTTTGGTTGACTGCGAAAATGCTTACACAGACACGAATTGATGCGCATAGGCATACATACACTGACACAGATGCAATTGCTATGTAAATGTGCAATTATACACCCTTTACGTGAGTTCGAATACCGAGAGAGGTAAAATCCATCCAATGTTTTTTTTTTTTTATTTTTTTTTATTTTGTATAATTATTGTAAACATATGTACAGAGTATTTCAAAGTCGGGACACCCGACTTTAGCTTTTTTACTTGTTTCATTGATCATATGAATAAACTAGCAGGTATTGCCCGTCTTAACCCGGCTCAATATAATGTTTCCAATTGTATTTATTTTGTGTGTGCATAACCTACCCATATGTTTTCACCTTATAAGTTACCAGTAGGAAGGCATTTAAGGTATTTAAATGAACATTTTCTGTTCTTGACAAAAAATTGTTCAGTAGTCCGTTACATTTTTGTTCTTGCCAAACTATTTCTTTAAACGAACATGACCACTATAACTAATATTTTTTTAAACCTCCCCCCTTTGGAGTTAGAATTTTCCAAAAGCCTTTCTTAGTGTGCTCCTACACTATGATGGATACTATGAAAGGATACTTGAGTCCAAATTTCATCTTTTACCGTTTGGGCTGTGCGTTGATCACCAATTAGTCAGGACAAACTGTTTTATATATAGAGATAACGCAACGTTTTAAGATAGACTATGTGCAAAAAAGGGGAATAATTATAAGGGTATATCCTAATTTTAAATTCACATTTGAGTCAATACGGTCACGCACAAACTCGGAATATGAAACACGGCACTCGTGTCAATGCCGTGCAGCGATGAGCCACGATCAAAAAGCACTGACAATTCTCATCTCAATTTGCTAGAGTAAAACTTTCGATAGTTGAAGACACCGATACCATCAAAATATCGAAGTTTGAATGCAATAAGCAGAATATTTAAATAATAAAATCTAATTATTTATTGAGATCGATAAGAACAAATCATATACATACATACATCTGCCCGCAATGCGAAGCAGAATATGCGTAGCTCCGTTATTCGGTTTCTGCTTTACTATCGCATACGCAGTCGTTGCTTAGCGACGGTAACTGTAAACTTTTGGCGTTTTGCCTTTGCAATTAACATTAAATGGTCAAAACGAAAGAAGATGAGCGAGCCAACAACTTGAAGTTGTTGTTGTTGTTTTGTATTTACATGCTTCATACATATACAGGCATAGATACATATGCTTGTACATATGTATGTATGCATGGGCACACATAGACACGAACTGTTCCCAACTATTTGATATTTGATATATGGCAAGTAAAAAACATATTGCTATATTTTAATCGTTGAATGCCAATTTGTTGATATAGTTATGTTGATTACATTACCCAAATTTGAAATCGATCGGACAAAATTTATAACACAAACTATTCATTTGAAAAAGTGAATAAATATTAAAACCCCAATAATAAAATTAAATGCGATATATCGAAAATATCGATACTTGTGTTGATATATCGTAATACATGTCGAATACAAATACATCGAAAAACATCGTTTGAGAGTTATTGATTATAATACTGTATTCGATTGTTCACTGTACACATATGTACATACATACATACAAATTTATTTGTATGTGTACTGTAACTGTAAACTTTTGGCATTTTGCGTATGTAATGAACAGGCGTAAATGATCAAAACGAAAGAAGATTTGCGAGCCAATAACTTGAAGTTGTTGTTGTTGTTTTAAAAATTTTGATTTGAAACCATAGAAAACTATTTTTTACAATTAAACAACAGTGTTCGATAGCCCACTGCATACTTGTACATACAAACCTATATACATATGTATATAGGAATGTATGAACGTACATACATACTTATTGATGTACATACATACATATGTACATGCTATACATACAGACGTATGTACGTATGTAATACATATGGTGCTGGCGTAATTCATAATGCGAAATTCTTTCTAAGGGGAGAAATGTCCCCCCTGCCCAACCTGCGTACGCCCTTGTAGTCCGTTGTCCTACAAACCCCTTATGCCAAATGTACTAAACAAAGAAAAAATAGCATAAAAATGTTTATGTTATAATGTTAATAATTTTTAATTAATTAAGATTTCTTGCCCTGTCAGTGCAAGACGAATGTACTTTTGTACATACATATTTGTACATACATATGTACATACATGTGTACAAATGAACATTCACACATTAGTGTCTCACATTTTGCTTTGGCTACTTCAACCGTTTACACGCAACTACACGAACAGCTGCTTGTATGTATGTATGTGTGTGTGTGTGTATGTATACTTAGTTGTCCCCAACTGTTTGATATTTTGTATTGTTTGTTCTACCTGCATTTGTAAAATGCATATTTTAAAAATCGTTAAATGCAAAGTTGTAATTTTAGTTACGTAGATTATATTACCCAAATTTGAAATCGATCTGACAAAATTTATAACACAAACTTTTCATTTGAAAAAATGAATAAATATTAAAACCCCAATAATTCAAGCTCCAACACAAATTTAAAGTTGATCGATTCAAAAATGCAGAATTTTCAAACAAACTTTGGAGCTACTTTTCCCCCTTTTCCAAAATCCCTTCTTAGTGCGCATCTACACCATGATAGGATACTTGAGCCCAAATTTCAGTTTCCTAGCTTTTACCGTTTGGGCTGTGGGGTGTTGATTGTGTTTCAATTTTTCCACGGAAAACCCCACTTTTTTCATGCCCCAGGAAAAATGGTGAAAAACCAAGTATACAGTTTTTCTTGTATTCTTTTTGAGAGTATACAAACTAAGTTTGAAGTTAATTGGATGAAAATTGTAGATTTTTCATACAAACGTTGGAGCCCGTTTTCCCCCCTTTGGCGTTCGAATTTTCCAAAACCGCTTCTTAGTGCTCACCTACACCACTGAAGACAACATGTGTCCAATTTTCAGCCTCTTAGCTCTTACCGTTTGGGCTGTGCGTTGATTGCACATAGCTTTTCGTTTACCGAATTTTCCACCGGAAAATCATTATTATTCAGGCCGCAGGAAAAATATTGAAAATCCAAGTATACAGTTTTTTTTGTATTCTTTTTGAGAATATACGAACTAAGTTTGAAGTTAATCGGATAAAAATTGTAGATTTTTCATACAAACGTTGGAGCTCGTTTTCCCCCCTTTGGAGATCGAATTATCCGAAACCCCTTCTTAGTGCTCACTTTCACTATAAGAGGGATCTTGTGTCCAAATTTCAGCTTCCTAGCTCTTACCGTTTGGGCTGTGCGTTGATTGCCAATCAGTCAGTCAGTCAGTCAGTCAGGACAAACTGTTTTATATATATAGAGATAATTTTTCAAATTCAAAGCGCATTATTTAATCAACATTTTGATTTTTTGGGCCCCCCTTTTGTAAAAGCTGAGTACGCCTTTGTGTATATACGTTCACACATTAGTGTTTCAATCGATTGCACGCAACTACACGAACAGCTGCTTGTATGTGAGTGTGTGTATTATACTAAATTGTCCCCAATATTTGGTCTGCATTTTTGTTGTTTGTTCTGCCTGCATTTGTAAAGCGAAACCCGTATTTTTATAGCCTGTACCCAAAGAATAAAAGGCTATACTAGTTTTGTGCGAATGTATGTAAAACACAGAAGGAGGCGTGGCAGACCCCACAAAGATATATGTTCTTGATCAGGGTGACAAGCCGAGTCGATATAGCCATGTCCGTCCGTCCGTCCAATATTGAAGCTAGTGTAATTTAAAATATGAGGTGAAGGGCTGGCAATCTTTTTGACCCATTACTAAATTGTGCTTTTTTTTTTGGCTTAAAGCATTTGAACATAATTATATTTTTTAATTATTTAATTATTAAAAAATTAAAATAACACATTATTGAAAATAAATGTATCATTAAATGATTTTTATGTTAAAACTTGCCAGTTTTATTAGGCAAATATTGCACCGGCAACAAAATTGAACTTTGAGATCATATTGTGCACCTTCTAAATATCATAGCAAAATTTGCAATGATTTGATTTAAATTTGTTTGATGAAAATATCTGTATCCGTTCAAGAGATATCTATTTAAATCTTAATCGGCATTTTCATTGCTGGCATTTTTGATGCTGGCATTAGTCCCAGGCGTACACCTTCCCCGGTGTGGGCAGATTAGATTTGGGCGTTGCACCAGCATCACCAGATGCCTCCAACAGCTTCTGTTGCTGCACCAAATCGATTGGTGGAAACACCTCACGACATCCATCGCGCAAACAATAATACAAGGTGTGTTCCAAAGTAAACAGGACTTTTTAAAAAACAAGTAAAAAAGCTAAAGTCGGGTGTCCCGACTTGGAAATACTCTGTACATATGTTTAGAATAATTATAGAAATTAAAAAAAGAGAATTACCAAAAAAAGCAGCAAATATATTTATGGCTATAACTTCTTGTTAAATCGGTCTATCATGATGAAACTTGGCGTGCGGACACATAATTACTAACTGGGGGTAATTGAGAAATTTTAGTTCGAAATTCTAAGAATTACCGCGATTTGCATTGGAGAGGGGGGAGGTAGGGAAATTCCAAAATACACGTTTTCTGCGTATTCACATTTGGTGTCCGTAGGTCTTATAGTCTCCGAGATATAGGCGATTATACGAATGGAAAATCGGGAAAACCCCCATAGGGGGGAAGTGGGGGCCAAAATCAAAAAAATAAAACAAACTCGTATAAAATACACACATAAGGCATCTTTGTGCAAAATGTGGTGTCTTTAGCTCTTTTAGTCTCTGAGATCTAGGTGATCATACGGACGGACGGACGGACAGACAGACAGGGCTAAATCGACTCGTCTTGTCATACTGATCAAGAATATATATACTTTGTGGGGTCTGCCACGCCTCCTTCTGTCTGTTACATTTTTCAGCTCGCGCAAACCTAATATACTCTTGTACATTTCATGTACAGAGTATAAATATGAAAAATATGAAACTATATTGCATGCATTTGAAGCGTCCAACGTCCAAACGGTATGCGTCCGGCTAAGAGAGGTTTTCTTTCAAATTTGATGTGTGATGCATGTCAGAGTCCGTTAACACGAGCCAAAACACCAGCCAGAAGAGGTTTTACTTCGAATTTCTCGAAAAATAGTGTCCGCGTCCGGTCAAGAGAGTGTCCGCACAAGAGAGGCGAACTTACTCTAAAAAGTACACCAAAACGAATGTTCTACAAAAAGTATCCTTCTAAGAGGGGTGTCCGGATAAAAGAGGTGTCCGTTAAGGGAGTTTTCACTGTATAGAGATGACCAAGCAGTTCCAGCAGCTGTTGTTGTTATAGACATAAACAGACACACACGCATAAATATTCTATGTATGTACAGAGTATTTCAAAGTCGGGACACCCGACTTTAGCTTCTCTACTAGTCTGCAAATACTTTGAAAGTAAATAATCGGCCAAAATCTTGCCCCTGGACTAAATCCTGGCTACACCCATGTATAGATTACGTGAGCGTTTGGTTTATGTAGCTTTTCAAGTGCGGGAAATTAAAAAATAAAATAATCTCGTGGTCCCTAGGGACTAGGAGCGTATACATACCAAGTATGGTTAATGTGCGTTCAGCCGTTTTCGAAATCCAAGCGTTCATTCATACGAGCGGACATCTCTACATCGATTTCTCTCGTCATGCCGATTAAGAATGTATTCACTATATGGGGTCGGAGATGCTTCCTTCTGCCTGTTACATACTTTGTATAAACCTAATATACGATTTTTACCTTACGGGTACAGAATATGAAAATAATAAGGCAGCTCTACTCTTAAGGCAGTTTCTTTCTAAACACAAGTGTTCTTTATACTGGAAAGAAAAGAAATATTTCTAAGTCAGAAATATTCTTAAAGCAGAGATTACATTTGTGGCTATAGCTTCCTTTACAGTTGTGAGGACAACTACCCGAGCCAACCCTTGGAGTTGCCAAAAAATACATAAAAAATGTATAACTGTAAAAGTCTAAAAGAAGTATGCCTCATTTTACAAACAAGAATTGGAAATTCTCAGTTAAGATTACAAAAAGCAAAAAAACAAATACAATTTCACTACACTTACGCACTTCACATTTTATTGTTTATAATTACTTCGTTAAGCTTAATTATCAATTTGTTTAACAATTTATGTTAAATACAAATGTTGTGTGTACGTGGATAGGCGGTGGCCAGCGTCAATTTATGCATAAGGGTAAAATAAATAATAAATTTTAACAACTTGGAAGTGGTACCTACATTCAGAAATAAATAAAAATATCCGCTTGTATACAGGCTAATAGACAGATTGATACTACTGCGACTTTTTGCTCTCTAAGCCCACTTGCTTAGCCGGTGGCAACCGCTCCACAGCCTGCTTGTACAATTGATTAAGTCCAAAAGTAGCACGCATGTTATCGCTAGAAAAGAAAAACTTTTGCAACTTTCCCTTAGCATCCACACAAGGCCGACGATCCACCTCCTTGCCCAGCTGGAACAGTACGACGGTGGGCAACTGGCGAGAGAAACTGCTGTCTGAAATGCGAAACTTCTGTGCCACATCTGGGAAGCGACCAATATCGATTTTGCCGAATTTCAGCAGATCCGTGTTATACTCCGCCGAAAGCTCAGCAAAAATAGGTGCAAAATTTACACAACTCGGATTCCAAACAGTGTAAAAGCAAATTAGCCAGCTTACACGCTTCTCTCGGTCCAGCTCTTCCTCGAACACTTGCGCATTCCGGAAGTAGGTAATGTGCTCTGGTCCGCGGTATGAAGGCTCTGGTAGTAACATTCCAACCAGCACGCACAATAGCAGAAAAGCAACACCATAGCGATAGTCTGCATAGGCCCAAAGAATGGCATTGGCCACTTTTGTATATAGGAACGACGAGGACAAATAGTTAATCATAGTAACACTGCCAGTTTTTCGTGAGCGTATCATAACAACTATGAGCAGGAAGAACAATATCTCCGTTTCGCGGCTGTCCAAGTCGCACAGGTCCTCTTGGTCACCGCTGTGAAATATGCGCCTGCATGTTAAAGGTGCTTTTTTGGCCAGCAAATAAGAGATTGCCAGCAGGATGTTTACCCAATAATAGGGCTGCGCTAGCACGGTAAGTTGCTTCTTCCACGTCATGACGTTACAGCAGCGCACTCAACGATTCATTTATGAAATGAGGTCAAGATTTTAATTAAGAATTTACTTAATTTTACCAAGTCGTTTATTCAGCAATGTGGGACTACAATTATCGATTACTATGCGTGATACATGCCAAACAATTTTTAAAAAAGTGGCAATGAGGCGGTATTTTTGGTATTATTTTGCTTATAATTTATTTGAATAGATATTTCAAGGGATATTTTATGAAGGAAATTTAAAAAACCAATTAGTTTTCAGGTTACTTTAAGATTATGTTTTGCATATGTTTCGAGGATTTTATGGATACACTAAAAAATTACTAATGTATTGCTCTACAGGTCAGTAGGAATGTAAATTCAAAAGTCGAGCTATAAATGGTAATTTTATTTTAGCCCCGATCATTAAAATAAAATATTTGGACGTGTCTCGGATTTCGCTTTCATCAAAACTATATTGTAAAGAGAATACACATGGTGTTTCTGTAAAAAAAAATTGCAGGAGATGCCAACGGGATGGATCAAAATCTATCCTAGTTAGGTGAGTTGGTATGACTGTTTTATAAATTTCCCGTACGTGGAGTTGCCACCTAAAAGAGCAAGTTTGGCGGGAAAACATTTAAGGCATATATGCGGTATACGGCCCGCCCCAATATATCTTTATACTTTTTTTTCGAAATCAACCGATATTTTAGTTATTGAAAGTTTTAACTCTTAATAAGCTTAGATTTTTAGATTATCTTCAACCGATAGCGCTTTTCTTTTACCCATATTAAAGAAAACATATCACTGAAGCAAAAAACAAGTAGAAAAGCTTAAGTCGACTCCCGCAATTCTTGGAATTCCGAACTAAAATTTGGTAAATACATCCCGTTAGTGATTATGTGTCTGTATGCCAAGTTTCATCATGATAGGTCAATTCTGAAGAAAGTCATAGCACAAACCATACAACTAGAAAGTCATAGCACTAACCATACAATAAGAAACCTAAACTGAAAAATTTAATGACGATTTTGAATAAAACACGAAGAATTAACAAATGCGTCCGTTTTATTTCATTTCCAGCTTAAGACTGATTGTACAGAATTTATATATTTTACATATTACTAGCAGGTATTGCCCGTCTTAACCCGGCTCAATATAATGTTTCCAATTGTATTTATTTTGTGTGTGCATAACCTACCCATATGTTTTCACCTTATAAGTTACCAGTAGGAAGGCATTTAAGGTATTTAAATGAACATTTTCTGTTCTTGACAAAAAATTGTTCAGTAGTCCGTTACATTTTTGTTCTTGCCAAACTATTTCGTTCAACGAACATGACCACTATAACTAATATTTTTTAAAGCTCGTTTTCCCCCCGTTGGAGCTAGAATTTTCCAAAAGCCTTTCTTAGTGTGCTCCTACACTATGATGGATACTATGAAAAGATACTTGAGTCCAAATTTCATCTTTTACCGTTTGGGCTGTGCGTTGATCACCAATTAGTCAGGACAAACTGTTTTATATATAGAGATAACGCAACGTTTTAAGATAGACGATTTGCAAAAAAGGGGGAATAATTATAAGGGTATATCCTAATTTTAAATTCACATTTGAGCCTTTTCGTGCCATATTGAGTCAATACGGTCACGCACAAACTCGGAATATGAAACACGGCACTCGTGTCAATGCCGTGCAGCGATGAGCCACGATCAAAAAGCACTGACAATTCTCATCTCAATTTGCTAGAGTAAAACTTTCGATAGTTGAAGCCACCGATACCATCAAAATATCGAAGTTTGAATGCAATAAGCAGAATATTTAAATAATAAAATCTAATTATTTATTGAGATCAATAAGAACAAATCATACATACATACATCTGCCCGCAATGCGAAGCAGAATATGCGTAGCTCCGTTATTCGGTTTCTGCTTTACTATCGCTTACGCAGTCGTTGCTTAGCGACGGTAACTGTAAACTTTTGGCGTTTTGCCTTTGCAATTAACATTAAATGGTCAAAACGAAAGAAGATGTGCGAGCCAACAACTTAAAGTTGTTGTTGTTGTTTTGTATGTACATGCTACATACATATACAGGCATACATGCATATGCATGTACATATGTATGTACATATGCATGGGCACACATAGACACGAACTGTTGCTTGTTGTATGTATGTGTGAGTGTGTGTATGCGATGTCCCCAACTATTTGATATTTGATATATGGCAAGTAAAAAACATATTGCTATATTTTAATCGTTGAATGCCAATTTGTTGATATAATGTTGATTACATTACCCAAATTTGAAATCGATCGGACAAAATTTATAACACAAACTTGAATAGTTTGAAAAAGTGAATAAATATTAAAACCCCAATAATAAAATTAAATGCGATATATCGAAAATATCGATACTTGTGTTGATATATCGTAATACATGTCGAATACAAATACATCGAAAAACATCGTTTGAGAGTTATTGATTATAATACTGTATTCGATTGTTCACTGTACACATATGTACATACATACATACAAATGTATTTGTGTGTGTACGGTAACTGTAAACTTTTGGCATTTTTCGTATGCAATTAACAGCCGTAAATTATCAAAACGAAAGAAGTTTTGCGAGCCAATAACTTGTTGTTGTTGTTTTAAAAATTTTGATTTGAAAACATAGAACACTATTTATTACAATTAAACAACAGTGTTCGATGGCCCACTGCATACATACAAACCTATATATGTATATAAGAATGTATGTACGTACATACATACTTATTGATGTACATATGTACATACTATACATACAGACGTATGTACATATGTATGTACGTATGTAATACATATGGTGCTGGTGTAATTCATAATGCGAAATTCTTTCTAAGGGGAGCAATGTCCCCCCTGTCCAACCTGCGTACGCCCTTGTAGTCCGTTGTCCTAAAATCCCTTATGCCAAATGTACTAAACAAAGAAAAAATAACATAAAAATGTTTATGTTATAATGTTAATAATTTTTAATTAATTAACATTTCTTGCCCTGTCAGTGCAAGACGAATGTACTTTTATACATATGTATGTATGTATATATGTACATACATTTGTACAAATGAACATTCACACATTAGTGTCTCACATTTTGCTTTGGCTACTTCAACCGTTTGCACGCAACTACACGAACAGCTGCTTGTATGTATGTATGTGTGTGTGTGTATGTATACTTAGTTGTCCCCAACTGTTTGATATTTTGTATTGTTTGTTCTGCCTGCATTTGTAAAATGCATATTTTAAAAATCCTTGAATGCAAAGTTGTAATTTTAGTTACGTAGATTATATTACCCAAATTTGAAATCGATCGGACAAAATTTATAACACAAACTTTTCATTTGAAAAAATGAATAAATATTAAAACCCCAATAATTCAAGCTCCAACACAAATTTCGAAAAACCGAGTATGCAGTTTTTTTGTATTCTTTTATAGATTATAAAAACCAAATTTAAAGTTGATCGATTCAGAAATGCAGAATTTTCAAACAAACTTTGGAGCTACTTTTCCCCCCTTTGGAGCTCGAATTTTCCAAAACCGCTTCTTAGTGCTCACCTACACCACTGAAGACAACATGTGTCCAATTTTCAGCCTCCTAGCTCTAACCGTTTGGGCTGTGCGTTGATTGCACATAGCTTTTCGTTTACCGAATTTTCCACCGGAAAATCATTATTATTCAGGCCGCAGGAAAAATATTGAAAATCCAAGTATACAGTTTTTTTTTGTATTCTTTGTGAGAGTATACAAACTAAGTTTGAAGTTAATCGGATAAAAATTGTAGATTTTTCATACAAACGTTGGAGCTCGTTTTCCCCCCTTTGGTGCTCGAATTTTCCGAAACCCCTTCTTAGTGCTCACTTTCACTATAAGAGGGATCTTGTGTCCAAATTTCAGCTTCCTAGCTCTTACCGTTTGGGCTGTGCGTTGATTGCCAATCAGTCAGTCAGTCAGTCAGGACAAACTGTTTTATATATATAGATATATATATATTTTATATATTTTAATTAACAAGTGAAGACAAAAAGAATTAAATTATCAGCAATCATACACGCGCTTCATATGTGGTATTTTTATGCAAAAAGTGCCTTACAATTACTAATTATGTATATAATCCCGCACGTTTATGACAGTAGTGGCACTCGCTTGAGAAAGTAGGCCCTACGTATTGACAAAGCTATATACTACACATGACATCACTAATTTAATTTAATTAATTTTTGGCTCACTTACAAAGAAACACAGACTTTCTATGGGACAAACAAAATTAGTTTTGTAAAGCTACTGAAGAAAGAAGCAGCCGTGTACCTTTTTCTTGCTCAGCATACAGCAATAGCGCAGATTTGCCGCTTTTGAAATGTTCACCAAGATGATGGAAAAATGTATTTTCCAAGTTTTTTTTAAAGCATTTCTTGTAAAAATAAATTTAGCTTTTTATTACGCTTTTTTGCAATAATTTTTAGCTTTATTTCACTCTCCTTCCCGACAAAAACAGCTTTTTTTCCTTCTAAAAAGTTGGCAACACTGTGTGTAGTGTAGTGTGTTTGTGTGTAGTGTGAGTGCATTATGACTGTCAGCATAATATTCTACTGTATTAGCATAATATGCTACTATATATGTGCACGCACACATTCAAAGATCATAAGCGACACAGATCGACCGTCACTGTTGACTGCCTCTCTGCGAATGAAATTCGCTCACAGAGAGCACTAATGGGCAGTGTTGCCAACTTTTCAGAAGGAAAAAAAACTGTTTTTGACGGGAAGACAGGTGAAATAACGCTAAAAAATATCTCAAAAAAGCGTAAAAAAAGCTGAATTTTGTTCACTAAAAAGGCTTAGCAAATTAAGTTTATAAATGTTTTTTATCATCTTGGTGATAATTTATATTTATTTATAGAAGATGTATTATATTATCTAATTCATCATATTCGTTGGAATCGTTCATATGAAATACTTGTGCCAATCATATTCAAATAAGTTGTCGGAAGTTTGTAATTGTAGCAACATTTTCCAACTCTTCGCAGTCCATATCTGTAAATAAAATAAAATATTCAAGCTGCTTCTTGCTCCGACGGCCTTACAGTCACAGGAACAAAATCAATTTTGTTCTTTTGTTGAAATGCACCCATACAACTTGTGTGTTTTTTCGTAAGTGCATGGGCGCGCAAATCGCTTAGTTTTGCTGTAATCGTGCACTTGCAATAACTGCAAAACACTCTCTGATCATCCGTGTCATCTCTGCGGAGCCAAGATTTAAATTCGTCGCTTTTAAGCCAAACATCTCGGCACTTTTGTTTATATTCTTTCGGCATTTAATATATTTCACTTTTCACTTTTATAAATCCTGAGAACTTTTGTAATAAAGATGGTACTTTATTTCAACTAGTGGTGTCATTGAAAAATATCGATCAAAATAATGATAAAGCTGCCACTTTAATGAAATACTGCGCACTTTTGTAATAAAGAAGTACTTTATTTCAACTAAAGCTGCCACTTTATCACATTTTTTTACATAAATGTTGGTAAAATTACAAAAAGCGGAAAAAAAGCTAAATGTATTTTTAAAAAGCCAGAATTCCCGCTTCCCGCAATTTCGAATTTTTTCCTGCAATTTGATTTGAAAAACAACCAGATTTGACGGGAAAAAAGCTAAATTGGCAACACTGCTAATGGGACAGCTCCCATTCGGTAAATACCCGAACAGCTATGGGAGCTGTCGCTCACAATTTTGATGGGACGTTTTCGTTGTATGAAATGAAGCATGTACATATACATATGTTGTATGGTTAGTGGTTCCGCTTAATCATTGCCTACAACGTCTTGAGCGGTATCGGTATCGATAAAACAAACAAGTTGATTCTTTCGTATGCTAATCACCCCTGGTGAAAACAAAACAAGTAAAAAAGCTAAAGTCGGGTGTGTCGACTTTGAAATACTCTGTACATATGTGTAGAATAATTATGCGTGTATGTGTGTGTTTGTGTGTGTCTGTGTATGTCTCGTGTGCCTGAGCAAAGCAGTAACAAGAACAACCACTGCGGGCACTACTTGGTCTTATGTACATATATGGTTATAACTTCCTGTTAAATCGGCCTATCATGATGAAACTTGGCATTTGGACACATTTTCTGCGTATTCACATAAGGCATCTTAGACTAAAATTTGGTGTCCCTAGGTCCTATAGTCTCCGAGATATAGGCGATTATACGAATGGAAAATCGGGAAAACCCCCATAGGGGGGAAGTGGGGGGGAAAATCAAAAAAATAAAACAAACTCGTATAGAATACACACATAACGCATCTTTGTGGAAAATTTGGTGTCTCTATCTCTTATAGTCTCTGAGATCCAGGTGTTCATACGGACGGACAGACAGGGCTAGATCGACTCGTCTCGTCATGCTGATCAAGAATATATATACTTTGTGGGGTCTGCCACGCCTCCTTCTGCCTGTTACATTTTTCAGCTCGCGCAAACCTAATATACTTCTGTACATTTTATGTATAGAGTATAAAAACACGAATTACGGGGGAGTGGGGGGGTGTATAAAAAAAAAACAAACTTGACCTGTCTAGGGCTTAGGGGAACCTGGATGCCAAGTTTGGTAATTCTAGCTCTTGTACCTTCTGAGATCATACAGACGGACGGACGGACATGGCTATATCGACTCGGCTTGTCACCCTGATCAAGAATATATATACTTTGTGGGGTCTGCCACGCCTCCTTCTGTGTGTTCCATGTACACTCGCACAAAACTAATGTACCCTTTTACATGACCGTAGCGAGGGGGTGCAAAGCAGGCAGTTGTTCCCCCTAGAATATGAACGGAACAAAAATTGTTCAGATAAATTCGAATTTGTACCGCATTGTATAAGTTAACACCAGCAACAAAACAGATAGAACAAGCCTCTGTCGTGACCGATGCACCGGCGCTGCTTTTGCCACCGGCGCTGTCTCTGCCGCGGCGTATGCACCGGCGCTGCCAGACCCAAATTTTCAGTATAATTACATAGAAATTCGCAATTGGTTTAAGCTATTCTAGATTGAGAACACGCAAGTGCTTGGTTGAAAATTAATTTCTGAAGCTGTAAAACAATAGTTAAATAAATAACAATTAAATGTGTTGTGTTTATAAAAATCAAGAAAGAAAACATAAATTTTATCAGCTGTTGTTGTAAGTTGTTGTGAAGAAGTTGAAGAATTGCAAGCCATGGACATCAGAAAATTTTTTAGCAGTAAGCATATTATATATATACTATATGGTATACTAGCAGGTATTGCCCGTCCTAACCCGGCTCAATGTAATGTTTCCAATTGTATTTATTTTGTGTATGCATAACCTACCCATATGTTTTCACCTTATAAGTTACCAGTAGGAAGGCATTTAAGGTATTTAAATGAACATTTTCTGCTTCTGACAAAAAATTGTTCAGTAGTCCGTTAGATTTTTGTTCGTGCCAAACTATTTCGTTAAACGAACATGACCACTATAACTAATATTTTTATACTCTGTACATGAAATGTACAAGAGTATATTAGGTTTGCGGGAGCTGAAAAATGTAACAGGCAGAAGGAGGCGTGGCAGACCCCACAAAGTATATATATTCTTGATCAGCGTGACAAGACGAGTCGATCTAGCCCTGTCTGTCTGTCTGTCCGTCTGTCCGTCCGTATGAACACCTGGATCTCAGAGACTATAAGAGATAGAGACACCAAATTTTGCACAAAGATGCGTTATGTGTGTATTCTATACGAGTTTGTTTTATTTTTTTGATTTTCCCCCCCACTTCCCCCCTAGGGGGGTTTTCCCGATTTTCCATTCGTATAATCACCTATATCTCGGAGACCATAAGACCTAGGAACACCAAATTTTAGTCCAAGGTGCCTTGTATGAATACGCAGAAAATGTATATTTTGGAATTTCCCTCCCTCCCCCTTCTCCCCCGCAAATGCGATTTTCTCTAACTCCCGTAATTCTTGGAATTTCGAACTAAAATTTTGCAAATACCCCCAGTTAGTAATTATGTGTCCGTATGACAAGTTTCACTATGATAGACCGATTTACCAAGAAGTTATAGCCATAAATATATTTGCTGCTGCAGCGCTGCTGCAGCGCTGCCCGCGGCTGTTGTTGATGTTGCTGTTTGGTTGACTGCGAAAATGCTTACACAGACACGAATAGATGCGCATAGGCATACATACACTCACACAGACGTAGTTGCTATGTAAATGTGCAATTATACACCCTTTACGTGAGTTCGAATACCGAGAAAGGTAAAATCGATCATTGAATTTTTTTTTATTTTCTTAATTTTTTTTATTTTCTATAATTATTGTAAACATATGTACAGAGTATTTCAAAGTCGGGACACCCGACTTTAGCTTTTTTACTTGTTTAAAGCTCGTTTTCCTCCCTTTGGAGCTAGAATTTTCCAAAAGCCTTTCTTAGTGTGCTCCTACACTATGATGGATACTATGAAAGGATACTTGAGTCCAAATTTCATCTTTTACCGTTTGGGCTGTGCGTTGATCACCAATTAGTCAGGACAAACTGTTTTATATATAGAGATAACGCAACGTTTTAAGATAGACTATGTGCAAAAAAGGGGAATAATTATAAGGGTATATCCCAATTTTAAATTCACATTTGAGTCTTTTCGTGCCATATTGAGTCAATACGGTCACGCACAAACTCGGAATATGAAACACGGCACTCGTGTCAATGCCGTGCAGCGATGAGCCACGATCAAAAAGCACTGACAATTCTCATCTCAATTTGCTAGAGTAAAACTTTCGATAGTTGAAGCCACCGATACCATCAAAATATCGAAGTTTGAATGCAATAAGCAGAATATTTAAATAATAAAATCTAATTATTTATTGAGATCAATAAGAACAAATCATATACATACATACATACATCTGCCCGCAATGCGAAGCAGAATATGCGTAGCTCCGTTATTCGGTTTCTGCTTTACTATCGCTTACGCAGTCGTTGCCTAGCGGCGGTAACTGTAAACTTTTGGCGTTTTGCCTTTGCAATAAACATTAAATGGTCAAAACGAAAGAAGAAGAGCGAGCCAATGACTTGCAGTTGTTATTGTTTTTAGAGCATTATTTTTTTTACAATCAAACAACTGTGTTAGATTGCCCAATGTATACATTAATACGAATGTACACTACATGCTACAACTATATTCATACACAGGCATACATACATACATACATATGTATGTTTCTCTTTACTTTTTCAACCGTACGTAGAAAACCGCACACATAGACACGAACTGTTGCTTGTTGTGTGTGTGAGTGCGTGTATGTGATGTCCCCAACTATTTGATATTTGTAGTTGCTGCATAAAGTTATTAATGAAAATCCTAATGCCAAATGCACTAAACAAAGAAAAAACAAGAAAGGAATGCTAAAGTCGAGCAGGCTCTTAAATACCCTGTACCACCCCACAAAAAAGTAATTAAATTAATTAATTAATTAAATTAAATTAATTAACTAAATTTATTTAATTAATTAACTAAATTAAATATAAAATATTCCATGCATTTACATCAGAATCGTGCCTTATGCGTGTTTGTGTACTTGTACATATGTATGTATGTGTGCATTGGACCTGGTTATATGGCTATAACTTTCGATCTTTCCGATCATTCTATCATAATGAAACTGGTATGCGGATATATAATGACTAACCTAATGTGACTACCAAATTTTAGTTAAAAATTCCAAGAATTACGGGAGTTATAGAAAATCGTTAATAGGGTGGATCAAAAAAAATGAACAAACTCGTCCTTTCTCGGGCCCAGGAGAATCTGTATACCAAGTTTGGTTATTCTAGCTCTTATACTTTTGGAGATCCTTGCGTTCATACAGACAGACAGACGGACAGACAGACGGACATGGCTATATCGACTCGGCTTGTCATGCTGATCAAGAATATACATATATACTTTGTGGGGTCTACCAAGCCTCCTTCTGTGTGTTCCATGTGCACTCGCACAAAACTAATATACCCTTGTACCCTTTGGGTACAGGGTATAATTACTTTTAAAAATGTTATATAATTTTCAATTAATTAACATTTCTTGCTCTGTCAGTGCAAGACGAATGTACATACATACATATGTAGATACATATGTAGATACATATGTATGTACATACATAGATGTGCACATATGTATGGACATTCACACATTAGTGTCTCACATTTTGCTTTGGCTATTTCAATCGTTTGCACGCAACTACACGAACAGCTGCTTGCATGTGTGTGTGTGTATGTGTGTGTGTGTGTGTGTGTGTGTGTGTGTGTGTATCCTTAGTTGTCCCCAACTGTTTGATATTTTGTATTGTTTGTTCTACCTGCTTTTGTAAAATGCATATTTTGAAAATTCTTGAATGCAAAGTTGTAGATTTAGTTACGTAGATTACATTACCCAAATTTTAAATCGATCGGACTTAATTTATAACACAAACTTTTCATTTGAAATAGTGAATAAATATTAAAACCCCAAGAAACTAAGTTTTAAGTCGATCGGTTGAAAAATGCGGATTTTTCAAACAAACTTTGGAGCTACTTTTCCCCCCTTTGGAGCTCGAATTTTCAAAAATCCCTTCTTAGTGCGCATCTACACTATGATAGGATACTTGACCCAACATTTCAGCATCCTAGCTTTTACCGTTTGGGTTGTGGGCTGTTGACGCGGTTTCCTTTTGTGCCCCAAGAAAACCCCAATAATTCAAGCTCCAACAAAAAATTTAAAAAACCGAGTATGCAGTTGTCTTTGTATTCTTTTATTGATTTCAGAAACCATGTTTTATGTCGATCGGCTAAAAAATGCGGATTATTCAAACAAACTTTGGAGCTCGAATTTTCCAAAATCCCTTCTTAGTGTGCATCTACACCATGATAGGATACTTGAGCCCAAATTTCAGCTTCCTAGCTTTTACCGCGTGGGCTGTGGGCTGTTGACGCGGTTTGTTTTTGTGCCCCAACATTTTTTTACAGGAAAACTCCCATATTTTAGGCCCCAAAAAAAATATCAAAAAATCAAGTGTACAGCTTTTCTTGGAATTGTTCTGAGAGTATACAAACTAAGTTTAATCAGATGAAAACTGTAGATTTTTCATACAAACGTTGGAGCCTGTTTTCCCCCCTTTGGAGCTCGAGTTTTCCAAAATCTTAGTGGGCACCTAGACTATGAAAGGATACTTGAGTCCAAATTTCAGCTTCCTAGCCTTTACCGTTTGGGCTGTGCGTTGATCACCAATCAGTCAGTCAGTCAGTCAGGACAAACTGTTTTATATATATAGATATATAAAGGTATTAATAGGCATAACTTTGTTTAATAGACACGGGAAGTGGGAAAAATAAAAAACGTAAGATAACAACCGATACAGTAACAGATGGCGCCAAACCAAGACAATAAAACTTAGGTGAGCCTACCAGAGATGTAATTTATCATTCAAATGATCTCGGCAATTGGATCGGTCATTCTGCGATGATTTCGAAAACGCAGAAAATAGATATGTTACGAAATTGTTGGGTGCCACCCCACAGTTATGATTTTGAGGCAGATGCAGTATCTCCAAATAGAAAATTGTTGCCACCGTGGTTGGTATATTCCAAAAAAGTTAAAGGTGCTCTATGCTTGTACTGCGTACTTTTTCCCCCAAAAAATTATAAAGGGGTTCTGGGATCTCTCGTAAGAAAACCATTCACCCGGTATAATCATATGCAATATGCATATGAAATGTGAAAAAGTCATCCATTGACCCAATGCCATATTGGAGCGGCAATGGATGCAAATGCATTTCTAAATGATACATCAGTGGACATAATGTTAAATTCAGGTCACAAAAAAATAATGGAACAAAATCGAAAGATTCTAACCTCCATTATAAAAGTAGTTATTTTTTGCGGTACTCACGACCTACCACTTCGTGGTACAGGCCAACCTACTGATAATGCTGGTGAGTACTTATACATTTTCGGATTGCATTATATTAGAGAATTAAATTTAATTAATTAAATTAAATATAAAATATTCCATACATGCATACATACATTTACATCAGAATCGTGTATATGCGTGTTTTTGTACTTGTACATATGTATGTATGTGTGCTTTGGGCATGGGTATATGGCTATAACTTTCTTTCTGATCAACCTATCATAATGAAACTTGGTATACGGATATATAATTACTAACTGGATGTGTCTACCCAATTTTAGTTTAAAATTCCAAGAATTACGGGAGTTAAAGCAAATCTTGAATAGGGGGGGAGTGGGGGGGGGGGCGCATCGGGAAAAAATGAACAAACTCGTCCTTTCTCGGGCTCAAGAGAACCTGTATACCAAGTTTGGTTATTCTAGCTCTTATACCTTCTGAGATCCTTGCGTTCATACAGACAGACAGACGGACAGACAGACGGACAGACAGACGGACATGGCTATATCGACTCGGCTGGTCATGCTGATCAAGAATATATATACTTTGTGGGGTCTACCACGCCTCCTTCTGTGTGTTCCATGTACACTCGCACAAAACTAATATACCCTTGTACCCTTTGGGTACAGGGTATAAAAAGCATACTCATACAGCATTCTAGCCGATGAGAGTGCAGACATTTCTGGGAAAGAGCAACTATCCATTGGGATTCGGTTCTTTGATATAAATCAAGTAGCTATACGCGAAGAATTTGGCGGGTTTTATGAGCTGCATGCGATGGATGCGAAAGCAATAGCTTCAGTAATTGATGAATTTATAAAAAAGAAAGGACTGGATCAGTCAAAATTTGTTGGTCAGGGCTATGATGGATGTTCCACTATGGCTGGTAAAATTGGAGGTGTAAAAACGCTTTTAATATGCTCCATGATTATAGCTGAATCTTCATCTCTGATAGCGCCGGTTCCAAATGATTTACAATCCAAAAGTTTGGACTTATTGCAGTGTGCGGAACACATAAAAACTATAACAGATCTTGTTTTAGAACATCGCGAAAATGATGATAAAAGAATAGAAAATATTTTACATATTGCAGATAAAATTGCAAGCCAAATTGGTGCAAATATAACTATACCAAGATTAGTTGCACGACAGAACCAGAGACAAAATCATTCTTCGTCAAAACCCTCAGAATATTGGAAAAGGTCAATTTATATCCCGTATGTTGACTCGCTTTGCACAGCTTTAAAAAATAGATTGTGTGAAGAAAAAAATCCTGCGTTCTCTGTACTTTTGCTCCAATATGCTTAAGCTTAATGTTGAAAAGTTTAAATTAAAAGCAGACTGTTTTAAACAGTTTTATAATTTGGTTGAGTTTGACCAAGAGGCCGAGCTATGGTACAAGTTGTGGAAAGAAAAAAAGGAATTAATATGTCAGAACTAGAGCTTTGCGAAGTGTGGAAAGAAACTGAACTGTTTTTCCCTAGTATTAAAACCGCTCTGAGTATTGCTATGTCCCTGCCTTGTACGACAGCAACAATTGAAAGATCTTTCAGTACTTTAAGAAGAGTTAAAGACATGGCTACGCTCAACTATGGGAGAGTCTCGATTGAACGGTATGTAATACATTTTGTACAGTCTACATGGCGGATATGTTCTGCGCATTTTTATTATATTCAGTAAGAAAGCCGCATTATTTCGATATTATGCTTGATTTCTTGTAAGCATTTCCTTTATTATTTATTTATTATTTGTATACTTCCTTTCAACAACGATTTCACTAAAATATTTTGAAAATCATATATATATTTTGCATATGATTAATTATATTTTTATGCAATTGATCAACAGAAAAACTTCAACAAATCCAAATCAGTTCCATTTTAAGGTGAAATAGTGCGCCATAATAGCGAATGTGTAAAATTTTTTCTAAAGATTTGCAATAGCAAAAGCACCAGCACTAAGCACACTACAGTAATATAAATTATTCTATTTGGTATTAATGGTATTCAAAACAGTGCGAAACAATTCTCGTGCGCAACGCAAAGATTCTGGAATTTACTCTAGTACACGTACGTATATGATACATTTATATTTATAAGAGCTAAATTTTATTTTTTGTACAGAACACTGCGATTAATTTTTAATTTTATAGATTTCTGCAGTTATTGTGTGGACAGACAGGGCTAGATCGACTCGTCTTGGCATGCTGATCAAGAATATAAATACTTTGTGGGGTCTGCCACGCCTCCTTCTGCCTGTTACATTTTCAGCTCCCGCAAACCTAATATACTCTTGTACATTTCATGTACAGAGTATAAAACAAGAGAGAACGCTACAGTCGAGCAAGCCCGACAGTGTAATACCCTGTACCCAGGTAAACTTTCGTCACTGAGTTATATGCGCCCATAGCAGCAGCAAAAAGAGGAAGAAGAAGAGCGAACTTGTTGCTGCAGTTTGGGGGGGTTGTACTGGCGAGAATTTGTTTTGCTAATAACTTTTCTTAGAATTGACCGAATTGAATAAAACAATGAACAACAATGAATGAGCAACAGTAGACAATTATATATAAATTATGTGTGCAAAGTTTGGTTTAGGTAGCATTTGAAATGTGGACGCTATTGACGAAATTCTGTAGCGGGGGAAGGGGGGGAAAATACCACTACTCGTCCTTACTCGGACCTAGGAGAATCTGGATGACAACTTTGGTTATTCTAGCTTTTATAGTTTCTGAGATCCTCGCGTTCATCCAGACGGACAGACGGACGGACAGGTCTAGATCGATTTCTCTCGTCATGCTGATTCAGAATATATATACTTTATGGGGTCGGAGATGCTTCCTTCTGCATGTTACATACTTTGCACAAACCTAATATACCCTTTTTACCCTACGGGTACAGGGCATAAATATATTAGTATACTCATAATGTCATTTGCAACCTTCTTTCTCGGCACCTGCATATGCAGTGCTCTATGCACAATGCCAATGAGCTAACACTTAAGCCAACAACTAAAACAATCCAAGCCGTGTAAAAGAACTTCAAGTTCAAAGGCTCTACTGGATAGGTGTCGAGAAAAATCTTAGCAAGACCCACGCGACATGCATTGCGAAAGGCTATCTCCTTCCAATAGTTCCACAGACCCGCCTGCTTCACGTTTAGAAGGAAGCGGTCGAGAGCGAAAGAAAAGCTTACGTTTTGACGCATGGGCAATGCATTTAGGAGACCACCAAAGCATACCTTGGACATGTGAAAACGCGGCTGGATGAGCACTTGCTGTTGTCGGTTTAAAAACTCCCAAGTGTCCTGGGTAACGACATAAGAATAGGAACGCGAAGGCTGATGCATCAGCTCCTGATATTCCTGTCAAACACGTGGCTCGAACTGTGGCTCTAGTGGCGTGATGTTAACCACGGGCAACAAGCGAAGCTCTTCGAGCAACGTGGAGGGGATGATAATGCGCAGGCCAGAGGCAATTAAATCCGCCCACGAGTTAATCGGCGGTAGAAAAACCGGCTTCATATCGTACGCAGTCAAGTGGCTGATATGGTAGTTAGACAGAATGAAGCCCAGCAAAAAGAGCTGCATATAGAAGACAAGCATGCGTATAGAGCCGTGCATCAGCCGCAGATTCATGTTGGAGCTGTACATTAAGATGGCCATGCTGTACAATAGATTTCTAGAGAACGACCGTGTCACACTGCGTGGCTCATGCCAGTGGACGTAGCGCATGAGCAGACCTACATAGAATATGCTCACGAATAGAGTTGTCCAGATATAGCGGCCCAAAGGCCACACTACATACTTCCACTTGGGCAACTCCGGAGCAAGAGGGACCATCACACAGTTGTGCAATAATTCGATCGGGTAACTGTACTGCACATCTTTTGACTGAAGCTGCGATACGTTCTCACTTGGCCGTATAATGACGCCATGTAGCGAAAGGTTATAATGTCCATCGACAATCTGTTGCTGCAACATTAACTTGTTGGGCAAGTCCTCTAGTTGCTCCAGCTGCAGTTGGTAACGGTAAACGCGTGCAAAATTCAGCGCGGTCTCAATGTAGGGTCCGCAGTAACGCATAGACTTCGAGTCGTTGCAGAGGAATGCGTGTGGAATATCCGCACTGAATGGCGAAAACAAAATTCTGTGTACAGCCATTTTACAGCTAAGTGTCATATGAAACTGTTAGCCATTTTATTAGCCTGGCGCTATTTATATGTGTAGTAGAGTTGGGCACGGGCCGTGTTTTCGGTCGTGGCACTTCGTGCCACAAAACAAGACAATACCGCACGAGCAAACACGAATATAACACGAAAAAAAATGAACAACTCTAGTAATAAAAAAGAAGTAAAAAAGCTAAAGTCTGGTGTCCCGACTTTGAAATACTGTGTACATATGTTTACAATAATTATAGAAAATAAAAAAAATTAAGAAAATTAAAAAAAAAAAAATTTGATCGATTTTACCTTTCTCGGTATTACATAGCAATTGCGTCTGTGTGAGTGTATGTATGCCTATGCGCATCTATTCGTGTCTGTGTAAACATGTTAGCAGTCAACTAAACAGCAACATCAACAACAGCCGCGGGCAGCGCTTGAGCATCGCTGCAGCAGCAAATATATTTATGGCTATAACTTCTTGTTAAATCGGTCTATCATAGTGAAACATGGCATACGGACACATAATAACCAACTGGGGGTATTTCCAAATTTAAGTTCGAAATTCCAAGAATTACGAGAGTTACGATTTGCATGGGAGAGGGGGGAGGGAGGGAAATTCCAAAATATACATTTTCTGCGTATTCACACAAGGCATCTTGGACTAAAATTTGGTGTTCCTAGGTCTTATAGTCTCCGAGATGTAGGCGATTATACAAATTCAAAATCGGGAAAACCCCTATAGGGGGGAAGTGGGGGGGGGGGGGAATCAAAAAAATAAAACAAACTCGTATAGAATACACACATAAGGCATCTTTGTGCAAAATTTGGTGTCTCTATCTCTTATAGTTTCTGAGATCTAGGTGATCATACGGACGGACAGACGGACAGACAGGGCTAAATCGACTCGTCTTGTCATGCTCATCAAGCTATACTTTGTGGGGTCTGCCACGCCTCCTTCTGCCTGTTACATTTTTCAGCTCGCGCAAACCTAATATACTATACTCTTATACATTTCATGTACAGAGTGTAAAAATGGAATTGCTAAGGCAAATATCAAGACATATTGTCAATATCCCTGACAGTTTTTCAAACAAGTGAACGAGTTTTTTTCACTTCTGGAGCAATTTTCAATAAGCTACGAATTCGGCTTCTTAGCTCAAATATAGATGAGTACATATTCTTTAATACAAATTCGAAGTGCAAACTATGGATATATTTTTCGTTTTTACATTTAATGGTTATAAAAGCTTTGTGTTGGGCCGTGTTTAATAATATTTTCGTCGTGAGTGCGCGTGAGTGTTTCCAAAAGTTAATTTCTTGACCGTGTCGTGTCGGGCCGAATATAGCCGGCCCATGCCCATCTCTAATGTGTAGTCAGCGGTGTGCCACCAGCACTAACCACGACAATTATCGGAACTGCAAGAAAAACGAAAAACAAAACGTGAAATCAATATTGATTGACCATGAATTTTGCAAACATGCCGGCGGGGGGTGCAACTCTTTGCGTGTTTGTTGACACGTGTGCGCGTTTGTGCTTATGTGTGAAAGGGTAGTTAGGAGATTATGTCCAACTAAATCTGACAAATACAGGTGAGTTCTGCATTCCGCTCGAGTGTTTGTCAATAGTGAGCCCGTGCAAAGAGCTTATAGCGTGTCGCATTCAGTCATACATCGGATTTTCTTAAATACATGTATAAGCTGCTTCACTAATAATTAAATATTATTGGAACAAGAGAGAACGCTACAGTCGAGCCAGTTCGACAGTAAAATACCCTGTACCCACTCCCACAAAAAAAAAAAACAATTTTAAAAAATATTTTAACAATTAATTAAAAAATAAACAAGATAGATCGCTACAGTCGAGCAAGCCCGACAGTAAAATACCCTGTACTCTCCACAAAAAAAGGAAAATTAAAAATATATATATTATTATACCCTGTACCCGTAGGGTAAAAAGGGTATATTAGGTTTGTGCAAAGTATGTAACATACAGAAGGAAGCATCTCCGACCCCATAAAGTATATATATTCTGAATCAGCATGACGAGAGAAATCGATCTAGACATGTCCGTCCGTCCGTCCGTCTGTCCGTCCGTCTGGATGAACGCGAGGATCTCAGAAACTATAAAAGCTAGAATAACCAAAGTTGGCATCCAGATTCTCCTAGGTCCGAGAAAGGACGAGTTTATTTTATTTTTTGGAATTACCCCCCCCTTCCCCCGCTACAGAATTTCGTCAATAGCGTCCACATTTCAAATGCTACCTAAACCAAACACACACAATTATATATAATTGTCTACTGTTGTTCAAAATTTTATTCAATTCGGTCAATTCTAAGAAAAGTTATTAGCGAAACAAATTCTCGCCAGTACAACCTCCCCAAACTGCAGCAACAAGTTCGCTCTTCTTTTTCCTCTTTTTGCTGCTGCTATGGGCGCATATAACTCAGTGACGGAAGTTTACCTGGGTACAGGGTATTACACTGTCGGGCTTGCTCGACTGTAGCGTTCTCTCTTGTTTTTTAATTAATTAAATTAAAAATAAAATATTCAACACATTCAAATAACAAATTTACTTCAGAATCGTGTCTCTGCGTGTTTATATACGTGTATGTATGCAGCACAAAGTTGAACCATAACATTCTTCATAATTGACCTATCATGATGAAACTTGGTATACGGATATATAATAACTAACTGGGTGTGACTACCATATTTTAGTTCATCAGATGCATCAGAAACAAGTAAAAAAGCTATAGTCGGGTGTCCCGACTTTGAAATACTCTGTACATATGTTTACAATAATTATAGAAAAAAAAAAAATTTAAAAAAATTGGATCGATTTTACGTTTCTTACCTTAATTGCACATATACAAAGCAATTGCGTTTATGTGAGTGTATGTATGTTTATGCGCGTCTATTTGTGTCTGTGTCTGTTACCCTTTGTCTGTTACCCTTTGGGTACAGGGTATAAAAATTAATTTAAATAAATTAAAATTATTTAATACATACATATATAAGCGGAGACATATGTTTTTATACAGCTTTAACGGCATATAGTGCGCTAAGTGCGTTTAGCGTGCGTGCGTTTTATTCGAATATTACGGCAAACTTAATGGGTTTGGGTATATTTCGTCTGATATGAAAATAAAAAGCTTACTATTATACGAACATTGATGTTCATTTTAATCAAAATATTGTGAAGTTTTAAAAAAAGAAGTAAAAAAGCTAAAGTCGGGTGTTTCGACTTTGAAATACTCTTTACATTTGTTTAGAATAATTATAGAAATTAAAAAAATAAAGCAAATTGAAAAAAACAAGAAAGGAATGCTAAAGTCGAGCAGGCTCAACTCTTAAATACCCTGCACCACCCCACAAAAAAGAAATTAAATTAATTAATTAAATTAAATTAATTAACTAAATTAAATATAAAATATTCCATGCATGCATACATACATTTACATTTACATCAGAATCGTGCCTTAGCGTGTTTGTGTACTTGTACATATGTATGTATGTGTGCATTGCGCCTGGTTATATGGCTATAACTTTTTTTTCCAATCATTCTATCATAATGAAACTTGGTATACGGATATATAATCACTAACCTAATGTGACTACAAAATTGGATCAGAAAAAATGAACAAACTCGTCCTTTCTCGGGCTCAGGAGAATCTGTATACCAAGTTTGGTTATTCTAGCTCTTATACTTTCGGAGATTCTTGCGTTCATACAGACAGACAGAGGGAGGTAAATTCCAAAATACACATTTTCTGTGTATTCACATAACGCATCTGGGAGATATAGGCGATTATACGAATGGAAAATCGGGAAAAGCCCCATGGGGGAAGTGGGGGGGGGGGGGGGGAAATAAAAAAAAAAATGCAAAATTTGGTGTCTCTATCTCTTATAGTCTCTGAGATCCAGGTATTCATACGGACGGACGGACAGACAGACATAGATTGACTCGTCATGTCATGCTGATCAAGAATATAAATTAATCAATTATTTGTTGATTTTATATAAAAAATATTTATAACAGCACCATGTGCTTATAGTCGAGTTTATTACAAACTGGTCTTAATATCTAAGCTAAACCCTAACGAAATCTCTGTTCCAACGATGATGCGTCGATGTTGGCGTCGACCTTGCACCGAGAATCTCTGAGTACGCATCTTGCCTTTCTTGGGAACCAATAGTCGATATCGGTTCCGCTGACTACTCGATTATATGAATGTAGACTGCTGAGGTTGAGATTCCACGGTAGCTGGCTTGCTAGCGTGTTGACCCCGTATGTACCGAACTGAATACGCAACACTTTATGACAGCATTTCCCAGCACGTTGGTTTTCCACGTGCGTCGGTCAATGCGAAAATTTGCTACCCAATTTTGGCTGTTTGGGTAAATAAGGTGTTTAACTCCTCCCTGATCTCGAACGTCCCGGTCGATAAATTAAAATCCGGGGAGATCATGGGTGCTTCGGTGTTTTTTCGTACTGCATTCCGAAAGAGTTTCTGTCGTGTTGGTCCTCTTTGAGCACTGCACTTTGCTTGGAAGGTTGTTTGGTTTCCCCACGATTGTGTGCTCTGTCCGCACATCTTGAATCATAGCTGGTAGTGGCTTGTAGCTAGAGATTTCGAATGATGAAAAAAACTGATTTCCTATATCTAATGTACAATTATTAAATTTCATTATGAAAGATCCTTTAATTGCTTGGGATTCATTATTACTTGAAATCTTACCACTAAAATTGTTCAGAAGGAGAATACCGGTATCTCTTAGTTGCAATTGGGGGGTTTTTCCGATTTTCCATTTGTATAAACGCCTATATCTCGGAGACTATAAGACCTAGGGACACCAAATTTTAGTCCCAGATGCCTCATCAGGATCAGGATCTCAGAAACTATAAAAGCTAGAATAACCAAAGTTGGTAAATCGGTTAATTCTAAGAAAAGTTATTAGCGAAACAAATTCTCTACAGTACAACCCCCCCAAACTGTAGCAACAAGTTCGCTCTTCTTCCTCTTTTTGCTTCTGCTATGGGCGCATATAACTCAGTGACGGAAGTTTGTATGGGTACAGGGTATTTCACTGTCGGGCTTGCTCGACTGTAGCGCTCGTTCTTGGTACATTCAATGACATTTTCGTCTTTTATCTTTATTATATTTCCCACCTTTTTTAATGGTTTGATAAGTAATTGTTTAAAAATTTAATTATTTCATTTTGGAATATCGATAATGTAAATTAATTTTTCGCCATTAAATGCGATTCTTATATCAGCAAAATTTAGAGCTTCTTCTTTATTATTAAACGGAATGTTTTTATACCCTGTACCCGTAGGGTAAATAGGGTAAATTAGGTTTGTGCAAAGTATGTAACATGCAGAAGGAAGCATGTCCGACCCCATAAAGTATATATATTCTGAATCAGCATGACGAGAGAACTCGATCTAGACATGTCCGTCCATCTGTCTGTCTGTCCGTCCGCCTGGATGGACGCAAGGATCTCATAAACTATAAAAGCTAGAATAACCAAAGTTGGTATCCAGATTCTCCTATGTCCGAGAAAGGACGAGTTTATTTTATTTTTTGGAATTTTCCCCCCCCTTCCCCCGCTACAGAATTATTACCGTCCACATTTGAATAGCTACTCTAACCAAATTTTGCACACATAATTTCTATATAATTATTCACTTTTGTTTTAAATTTCATCTAAATCGGATGGTTCTAAGAAAAGTTATTAGCGAAACAACTTTACTTCGGTACTACGCCCTTCCTCTTTTTGCTGCTGCTATGGGCGCATATAACTCAGTGACGGAAGTTTGTCTGGGTACAGGGTATTACACTGTCGGGCTTCATCGACTGTAGCGTTCTCTCTTGTTGGTTCTTTGTATAATATCCTTATTTATAACCACTTGATTGTTATTATTTCTTATGACATCATTTAATTTATTTCAAGTAGTTATTATTTCGAAAGCCTCATGGTCTGAATTACCAGCAATCCATTTCCATACGGATCCGATTTCATTTTTTTCCCTTTTTCTTATGGAGTGGGAAGTTAATTTGTTGATTTGGAATTTTATTAATTCTATTTGTTTTTGAATGAAGGGGAAAAGTGGGTTTGTTCCAGAGATATTATTGAGCAAATCGTTTTGTATTTGGTCTGTAGTTAATTAATACTCGGTAATGTTAATGTGGTGAAGAATTTTAAAATTTCCTGATTGAAGTTTGCTATCGCCGAGTTCGATAATTGCTACCTCGGCCTTGGTATAGTCCAAAATTTCATATGTGGCATTGCAGTGTATAATAAACCTGGTGGCAATAAAAAAAAGAGTAATCTGTTAATTTCTTATATGGTTTTTATGGACAACCTTCCCCGACTGTGTAGTAAATGTTGTATGTTTGTTTTCTTTTACTATTTCTTCTTTGAAACGCTTATACATCTTAGTCCCTATTCTATTAATTTGCCTAACAAAAATGTTTTCACCAGGTGCATATTGTATTACCTCGTTTTTATACTCTGTACATGAAATGTACAAGAGTATATTAGGTTTGCGGGAGCTGAAAAATGTAACAGGCAGAAGGAAACGTGGCAGACCCAACAAAGTATATATATCAGCGTGACAAGACGAGTCGATCTAGTCCTGTCTTTCTGTCTATCCGTCCGTAACAACTTCTGGATCTCAGAGACTATAAGAAATAGAGACACCAAATTTTGCACAAAGATGCCTTATGTGTGTACGCTATACGAGTTTTTTTTTTTTTTTTTTGATTTTCCCCCCCCTGTTCCCCCCCTATGGGGGTTTTTCCGTAACGCCGTTCGTATAATCGCCTATATCTCGGAGACTATAAGACCTAGGAATATCAAATTTAAAGTCCAAGATGCCTTATGTGAATACGCAGAAAATGTGTTTTTTGGAATTTCCCTCCCTCCTCCCTCTCCCATGCAAATCGCGATTTTCTCTAACTCCCGTAATTCTTGGAATTTCGAACTAAAATTTTGCAAAATCCCCCAGTTAGTTATTATGTGTCCGTATGCCAGTTTCATTATGATAAACCGATTTAATAAGAAGTTAAAGCCATAAATATATTTGCTGCTCCAGCGCTGCCCACCCGCAGCCCGCGGCTGTTGTTGATGCTGGTGCTTTGGTTGACTGCGAACATGCTTGCACGCGCATAGACATACATACATACACTCACATAGACGCGATTGGTATGTAAATGTGCAATTATACCCCCTTTACGTGAGTTCGAATACCGAAAGAGGTGACATCGATCAAATTTTTTTTTTTTAATTATAGCCTGTACCCAAAGGGTGAAAGGCTATACTAGTTTTGTGCGCATGTATGTAACACACAGAAGGAGGCGTGGCATTCCCCACAAAGTATATATATTCTTGATCAGGATGAGAAGCCGAGTGGATATAGCCTTGTCCGTCCGTCCGTCTGTCCGTCTGTCTGTCCGTATGAACGCAAGGATCTCAGAAAGTATAAGAGCTAGAATAACCAAACTTGGTTTCCATATTCTCCTAAGACCGAGAAAGTACGAGTTTGAGTTTGTTTTCGATGCACCCCCCCACTCCCCCGCAATTCGTGTTTTTACTTATAACTTCCGTAATTCTCGGAATTTTGAAATCAATTTTGGTAGGTACATCCAGTTAGTACTAATGTGTCATCATGATAGGTCAATTCTGAAGAAAGTTATAGCCATAAGTAAAATCGCTGCTCATGCGCTGCTCATGCGCTGCCTGCAGCTCTGTCGGCAGCGCTGCCCGCAGCTGTTGTTGTTGTTGCTGCTTTGGTTCAACTTTGTGCTGCATACAAACACGCATAGGTACGTGATGTAAATGTATGCTGTTAAAACTGAACATAAACATGTATTATAATTTAATTTAATTAATTAATTAATTAATTCATTTTTTTTAATAATTTAATTTTTTTTTTTAATTTTTCTTTTTTGTGGAGTGTACAGGCTATTTTACTGTTGGGCTTGCTCGACTGTAGCGTTCTATCTTGTTTTCTTAATTTTTTTTTTATTTCTATAATTATTCTAAGCATATGTACAGAGTATTTCAAAGTCGGGACACCCGACTTTAGCTTTTTTACTTGTTTTATAATAATATTTTGTTGTTCTTGTTCATTTGTAATATCGTTAACCACAATTTGACTAAACCTAACTTTATAGGCTGCAAAATGAATTGGATAAGTATTCTGAATTTTTAGCATGATTGGCTCTTGTGTTTTAATACAATTTGTTAAAATTCACACTGAGGATCTCACAAATAAAAGACTTTATTTTATGTTTTGAAATGTTCAGTTAAACTTCTTTTAATTATTTCTTAATTGCGCACAGCTTGCCGGTCTATTCACATTGAGTAACCAAATACGACTCTATGCAACAAGAGAAAACTATACATAAGTAAAAGGGAATACGTGGAGAGTTAACGGTTAACACATTTATCATTGTTGCTTTTGCCTTCGTACATAATTTACACAATCTGGCAACAACACACTGCGACAACGCCACAGTGGCCAGATAGATATTTGGTAGAAGTAAATGTGTATTCTCAACACACCTCCTCAAAAGAAACAATGATTAAACAACAACAAAAAAAAATTAAAACTAAATAAAAATTATTCAATAATTAAATTGATTACATTTCAAACTTATTCGGCAAGCTAATGCATTCTGGGGAGATACAATTCTATGGTCCAACATTTGTTGCTAGGATTGGGGAAAACCCAGAAAAACCCAATCAGACCATTAAAAAAATAAAACATTCAATTAATTCTTTACAAAAAAATATAAACGAAAAGTCGTGAATTTAATATAAAATTCGCTTCATCAATTTAGTCGTCATCAGTAAGACCCATCTGACCTCTTAAGCTCAGGAATCTAACTGCAGGCAGGGGTTTCGTCATCATATCAGCCAGCTGGTTGTCTGTGGGAATATACTCAACAACAATTGATTTATTTGTTATTTGTTCTCTGGAGAAATGGTATTTGATATCAATATGTTTTGATCGTTTGTGGCATGTTGGGTTATTAGCTATACTTATACATCCTTGATTATCCTCAAAAATTTTAATTGGTTCGTTTATTTGAAACTTTATTCCTTGCATTAATGATTTCAGCCATAAAGCTTCTCTAACTGATTCAAATAAAGCCATATACTCTGCTTCTGTAGAAGAGGCTGCCACTGAGTTCTGTTTCCTACAATTCCAGCAAATTAGATTACACTCAAACATTTTAAATATATATCCAGTAGTACTTTTCCTGTCACCTTCACTTCCTGCCCAATCAGAGTCAGCATATCCAACAATAATATTTTTAAAATTTGAACATTTAACATACGTTAATTTCAAGTTGACTGTACCTTTTAGGTATCTAAGAACTCTTTTCAGGCATTGCCATAGTTCTTTGTTATTTCTGTTGGTATATCTACTCAAAATGCACACTGATGTACATAAATCAGGACGTGTACATAACATAATATACATTATGCAACCGATCAAATTTCGACAAGGAGAGTCACATTTCTCCTCAGAATTCAAGGCTTCATAATCGAGCTTATTTGGAAGAGGCGTACTAACTGGCTTGCATTCATGCAAATGAAATCTCTCTAAAACATTATTTATATAAGCAGACTGACTAAGGGTTAATCTATCTCCTTTTCTGTCTATTTTAATTCCAATGAAATATCGTATTTCCATCAAGTCAGTCATTCTAAATTTGCTCATTAAATATGACTTCAATTTTGACATTGTCTCAAGACTTTTCGTTGCTATGACTAAATCATCTACGTATAACAATACATAGATATTTTTCAGAACATCACCTTTATCAATGATGTATATGCAACGGTCTACTTCTGAACTTACAAAACCTATTTCTTTCAGTGCTTTCTCAAAAATTTCAAACCAGCATCTCGCTGCTTGCTTAAGTCCATAGATAGCTTTATTTAATTTACAGACTTTATTCCTCCCTTGTGATAAACCTTCAGGAATTATCATATAAATTTCCTCTTTCAATTCACCATTTAAAAAACCATTTGGTTCATAACCTACAAGGATAGCTTTAGACGATTTGTCATCAAACTTTCTTTTCCTAGATTTTTGATGTACGTATACTATTGAACCAAACACCTTTAAATATTTTAAATTTGGTTTTCGGTTGTGCCACATCTCATATGGGGCTTTCCCTCGTAACGCATTACTTGGGCTTCTATTTAGCAAATAACTTGCTGTCAGTACAGCTTCGCCCCAAAACTTTTTATTTAGATGTGCTCCGCTTATCATGGCGCGAGCTTTCTCTGTTATTGTTCTTATCATGCGCTCAGAAACGCCATTTAACTGTGGGGTATGTGGTACTGTCAAATGATAGCTTATTCCTTTATCTACACAAAACTGCCGCATCTCATTCGACAAATATTCCCTTCCATTATCTATATAGAGGTTGACAATTTTCAAATTAAAATGGGCCTCACTTTTTGCTACAAAATCTTTAAAAGTAGAAAATACATCGGACTTGTAGGTCAAGAGATATGTAACACAATAATAATAATAATAATAATAAACAATGGCCTTTTAATGTACTCTTTATTTTTAAATTTTTCAAATGGAAGTCTACACTGCTTTCCATTTATGCATGCTTCACAAATGTCATCATTAAACTCAATTTCCTTTAAAAGGTGAATATCTTCAAACATACTGTTACGCTTAATCTCTAAAAATTTTCCTTTGCTAATATGCCCCAACCTTTCATGCCACAATTGATACTCTTTTTTATTTGTTTTATTAGTTAAGTATGCATTATGACATAACTTAAATTTAACAATTGGTACATTATACTCACATATACCTTCTAGAATAACTTGTCCATCTTTTGTGGCTTTCACTCCTTCTGGGTGGAACTCGATAGTTATACCAGAATCTTGCATCCTTTTTACCGAAAGCAAGTTATGAGGAATTTGATTGCAGTATAAAACATCCTCTAGGGTGACATTCACCTGGGAACTGCTGCAGAGCTTAACTATGCCTTTTGCTGTAGCATGAACATACTCTCCACACTTTGCTACTGCAATCCCAATAGGTGAATCCAGATCGATGTGATCAACAAATAGATTCTTATTATTTATAATATGGTCTGATGCTCCAGAGTCCAAAATAAAAGACACACCACCTACTTCGGCATTACTCACTACCTGTCTAATCATAAAAGCAAAACCTCGTTCCGGAGCAACTACAACTGTTTGGGCCTGCTTTTCCTTCTCTTTATCAGTATTCTGTAGACTCTTTTTAAATTTAAAACAATCTTTTTTAATGTGTCCCTTTTTACCACAGAAATGACACTTTATATTATATTTTGCTTTATATTTGTTTGTATGAAATATTTTGTTGTTTTTATTCAAGGTCATAATTTCTCTATTTTTATTATGCCCATTACTGCTCACTGCATGTAATATTTTTGCGCTTGTGTCTTTACTTGCATTTCTTAATTTGATCTCTTGATCAAGTAGTCGATTTTTGACAAATGTCAAAGTTATATTTCCTTCGGACAATGTTTCGATAGCAGTAATAACCCCATCATAGCAAGGAGACAGTGTCAACAATAAGTGACTCACTTTGTCCACCTCCTCAATATTTGCACCCGATGAAATTAATTCAGTAATAAGATCGTCAAAAATATTAAAATGATTGATTAAAGGTGTACCACTTTTCAATTTCAAAGATAGCAATTGCTTTCGAACGGAAAGTTGAGATGCCAAGCTTTTGCGCTCGTAAATTGAATCTATAACCTGTTAAAATTCACACTGAGGATCTCACAAATAAAAGACTTTATTTTATGTTTTGAAATGTTCAATTAAACTTCTTTTAATTATTTCTTAATTGCGCACAGCTTGCCGGTCTATTCACATTGAGTAACCAAATACGACTCTATGCAACAAGAGAAAACTATACATAAGTAAAAGGGAATACGTGGAGAGTTAACGGTTAACACATTTATCATTGTTGCTTTTGCCTTCGTACATAATTTACACAATCTGGCAACAACACACTGCGACAACGCCACAGTGGCCAGATAGATATTTGGTAGAAGTAAATGTGTATTCTCAACACAATTAATAAGTGATGGATTTAGATAACGTTTTAATAATTCCTTAAGCTGATCCTCTGTGTAATCCTTTTCAATAATGGTAAGCCTGTGGTAGGTTGGAAATATAATTTGAAATTTGTATGAAGATTCGTCACCTATCTGTAAGAATATTGGATTTTTAAATGAATCAAATGTTCGGATGAACTTTTACTACTATGTACAATCGGAGTTAAAGAATTGATTTGGCCTTGTGGTAGTCTGGATAAAAGATCGGCCACCAAATTTGTGTTTCCTGGTTTATGATAAATTCATAATTATACTCTACCAATTGTGCCTTCCATCTTTTCAATTGCGTTCGTATTCTTATTGCTAAGCGCGAATGTTAATGGCTGATGGTCTGTAAAAATGTTATGCTTACTAACACCGTAGAGGAAACAACGTAATTCTCGAAGTGACCAAATGATCGCTAACATTTCCCTCTCATTGGTTGCGTAGTTTTCTTCTTTAAAGCTCAGTGTTCTTGATAGGAATGTAATTGCTCTGCCGCCCTGTGAAAGCACAGCACCTAATTCGTAATTTGATGCATCTGTGGTTAATTCAAAAGGTTTATTAAATCTGGGATAATGTAATACAACATCTTCGGAAATAAGACATTTCTTAATTTGTTTAAAGGCTTCTGTCTGCTTTGCATCTAGGTTTATGAATGTTCGTTTTGAGACTGCTTTTGAGACCCTACCAGCTTCTCCTCTAAGAAGTGAAGTTAATGGCTTTGCTATTTCTGCATATCCTCTAATAAATCTACGGTAATATCCTGACATTCCCAAAAAGTAACGAAGATCATGTTTTTGATTTGAGGAAATTAACTATTGCATTCCCTTTTTTTGGGCTGGTCATTAATCCATCTTTATTAATAGTAAATCCAAAAAATTCTAAATTATCTTTCATAAATTCGCATTTATCCAATTGGACTTTGAGATTTGCATTTTCGAGTGTCTCGAAGACTAAACGCAAGTTCTTGAAATGTTCCTCTTTTGTTTTTCCAAATATATGATATCATCTATGTAAACATAGCATCGTTTGCCTACGTGGTCCCTCAATATGCCGTCTAGTGTTCTCTGGAAAATCGCAATCGCATTTCGCAGCCTGAATGGGAGTCTTAAAAACTCGAATTTCCCGTTATTTTGTTTATATTGAAAAGGCTGTCTTTTCAATATCAAAATCTTTTAGTGCTATTTGATGGAAATCACTTTTTAAATCGATAGTGGTAAATAACTTGTTTTCGCTAAGATAAGATACTATTTATTTCTGGCATCTATCTATCGTTCAACTTCCTGTAATCAATAAGGTGACCTTGACGGACGAATAATGCCGTTATCTAATAATTCCTTTATTTGGCTGTCTATTTCTTCTTTTAAGACCATAGCATAAGTGTAGGGTTTTGAATAAACTTGAGTAACGAAAGTGAGACCTGGACATTCGTGAACTATTTCTTCGATTACTTGGCTATTATTTTCATCTAAATGCGAAAGTCTAAGTTTTATGTTGGCAATGCGTGTCATTGGTAGTTCTTTCGTGTGTTGTATTAATCATATGGGTATCGATGTTAGTCCACCCCAATGTAATTAAGTTATCAATGTAAGAAGTATGATCACTAATTATTCATTCAAGCAAGAGCAACACGTAAGTTTATATTCTTTCATTAAATAAACTATTAATTAAATTAAACGCCCGCATTCATCATTTATTGGAGGTATAACAACTTCAGAAGTGGGATTGCCCCAAACAAAAAGCGCCTGCGATTTGATAAGTGTTAAAACAATTGATATTGTTGTGTGTGCAGACACATTTAATTGGAGTGATGTTCGTGTGAGTAAAAAAGAGACAACCGTATTGTTTGGTCAAGCAGCAGGCGCAGGCAGCGCAGTCATCCGCAGCAGACGCATAATTATTCATATATACAAATTGTACCTTGCTCTGCGAAGCAAGAAGCGCTTTTTAAACACAAATCCGTTCGACGACTTATGAAGCCAAATTGTGAAGCGGAAATATTATTGCGCATTGATCAGTCAACAAATTATTTTGACTTTAAAAAACACACTTTCTTCAAACATTCAGTCAACCGTTCTCAGTATTGGATGTTTTAAATCTTTTAAAGACAACTATGTTCATACCCCAGAAGATGTCAGTTCTTGGATACATTTTGCAAATGCAAGAGATCGCTGCACGTGCTCCCATTGGTGAAGAAGAAATAATACAAGTCATCATAGGTCTTCGAGATTTTTGTACCCTGTACCCGTAGGGTAAAAAGGGTATATTAGGTTTGTGCAAAGTATGTAACATGCAGAAGGAAGCATCTCTGACCCCATAAAGTATATATATTTATACCCTGTACCCAAAGGGTACAAGGGTATATTAGTTTTGTGCGAGTGCACATGGAACACACAGAAGGAGGCTTGGTAGACCCCACAAAGTATATATATTCTTGATCAGCGTGACAAGCCGAGTCGATATAGCCATGTCCGTCTGTCTGTCCGTCTGTCTGTCTGTCCGTCTGTCTGTCCGTCTGTCTGTCTGTATGAACGCAAGGATCTCCGAAAGTATAAGAGCTAGAATAACTAAACTTGGTATACATATTCTCCTGAGCCCGAGAAAGGACGAGTTTGTTCATTTTTGCTGATCCACCCCCCCACTCCCCCCCTATTAATGATTTTCTATAACTCCCGTAATTTTGAATAATAATAATAATTTTGAACTAAAATTTGGTAGTCGCATTAGGTTAGTGATTATATATCCATATACCAAGTTTCATTATGATAGAATGATCGGAAATAAAGTTATAGCCATATAATCAGGCCCAATGCACACATACATACATATGTACAAGTACACAAATACGCATAAGGCACGATTCTGATGTAAATGTATGTATGCATGCATGGAATATTTTATATTTAATTTAGTTAATTAATAAAATTAATTTAGTTATTTAATTAAATTAAATTAATTAATTAATTTAATTACTTTTTTGTGGGGTGGTACAGGGTATTTAAGAGTTGAGCCTGCTCGACTTTAGCATTCGTTTCTTGTCTGAATTAGCATGACGAGAGAAATCGATCTAGACATGTCCGTCCGTCCGTCCGTCTGAAACTATAAGAGCTAGAATAACCAAAGATGGCATCCAGATTCTCCTAGGTCCGAGAAAGGATGAGTTTATTTTATTTTTTGGAATTTTCCCCCCCTTCCCCCGCTACAGAATTTCGTCAATAGCGTCCATATTTCAAATGCTACCTAAATCAAACTTTGCACACATAATTTATATGTAACTAGCAGGTATTGCCCGTCTTAACCCGGCTCAATATAATGTTTCCAATTGTATTTATTTTGTGTGTGCATAACCTACCCATATGTTTTCACCTTATAAGTTACCAGTAGGAAGGCATTCTTGACAAAAAATTTTTCAGTAGTCCGTTACATTTTTGTTCTTGCAAACTATTTCGTTAAACGAACATGACCACTATAACTAATATTTTTTAAAGCTCGTTTTCCCCCCTTTGAAGCTAGAATTTTCTAAAAGCCTTTCTTAGTGTGCTCCTACACTATGATGGATACTATGAAAGGATACTTGAGTCCAAATTTCATCTTTTAGAGAACCGCACACATAGACACGAACTGTTGCTTGTTGTGTGTGTGAGTGTGTGTATGTGATGTCCCCAACTATTTGATATTTGTTGTTGCTGCATAAAGTTATAAATGAAAACCCTAATGCCAAATGCACTAAACAAAGAAAAAACAAGATAGAACGCTACAGTCGAGCAAGCCCGACAGTAAAATAGCCTGTACTCTCCACAAAAAGGAAAACATAAAAAAAAAAAAATTAAATTATTAAAAAAATGAATGAATGAATTAATTAAAATAATTAATTAAATTAAATTAGAATACATGTTTATGTTCAGTTTAAACAGCATACATTTACATCACGTACCTATGCGTGTTCATATGCGTGTATGTATGCAGCACAAAGTTGAACAAAAGCAGCAACAACAACAACAGCTGCGGGCAGCGCTGCCGACAGAGCTGCAGGCAGCGCATGAGCAGCGATTTTACTTATGGCTATAACTTTCTTCAGAATTGACCTATCATGATGAAATTTGGCACACGGACACATTAGTACTAACTGGATGTACCTACCAAAATTGATTTTTAAATTCCGAGAATTACGGAAGTTATAAGAAAAAATACGAATTGCGGGGGAGTGGGGGGGTGTATCAGAAAAAATAAACAAACTCGTTCTGCCTAGGGCTTATAGGAACCTTGATACCAATTTTGGTTATCCTAGCTCTTGTACTTACTGAGATCCTTGCGCTCATACAGACAGACGGACAGACGGACATGGCTATATCGACTCGTCTTCTCATCCTGATCAAGAATATATATACTTTGTGGGGTCTGCCACGCCTCCTTCTGTGTGTTACATACATGCGCACAAAACTAGTATAGCCTTTCACCCTTTGGGTACAGGCTATAATTACTTTTAAAAATGTTATATAATTTTCAATTAATGAACATTTCTTGCTCTGTCAGTGCAAGACGAATGTACATACATACATATGTAGATACATATGTATGTACTTACATAGATGTGCACATATGTATGGACATTCACACATTAGTGTCTCACATTTTGCTTTGGCTATTTCAATCGTTTGCACGCAACTACACGAACAGCTGCTTGCATGTGTGTGTGTGTATGTGTGTGTGTGTGTGTGTGTGTGTATCCTTAGTTGTCCCCAACTGTTTGATATTTTGTATTGTTTGTTCTGCCTGCTTTTGTAAAATGCATATTTTGAAAATCCTTGAATGCAAAGTTGTAGATTTAGTTACGTAGATTACATTACCCAAATTTTAAATCGATCGGACTAAATATATAACACAAACTTTTCATTTGAAATAGTGAATAAATATTAAAACCCCAATAATTCAAGCTCGAAAATCTAAGTATGCAGTTTTGTTTGTATTCTTTAATTGATTTTAGAAACTAAGTTTTAAGTCGATCGGTTGAAAAATGCGGATTTTTCAAACAAACTTTGGAGCTACTTTTCCCCCTTTGGAGCTCGAATTTTCCAAAATCCCTTCTTAGTGCGCATCTACACCATGATAGGATACTTGAGCCCAAATTTCAGCATCCTAGCTTTTACCGTGTGGCTGTGGGCTGCTTTTGTGCCCCAACATTTTTTTTACAGGATAACTCCCATATTTTGGGCCCCAAAAAAAAATATCAGAAAACCAAGTATACAGTTTTTCTTGGAATTGTTCTGAGAGTATACTTGAAGTTAATCAGATGAAAACTGTAGATTTTTCATACAAACGTTGGAGCCTGTTTTGCCCCCTTTGGAGCTCAAGTCCCTTCTTAGTGGGCACCTAGACTATGAGAGGTTACTTGAGTCCAAATTTGAGCTTCCTAGCCTTTACCGTTTGGGCTGTGCGTTGATCATCAATCAGTCAGGCAGTCAGGACAAACTGTTTTATATATATAGATCATCTACTGTTGTTTTATCCAATTCGGTCAATTGTAAGAAAAGTTATTAGCGAAACAAATTCTCTACAGTACAACCCCCCCCCCCCCCCCCCCCCCCCAAACTGCAGCAACAAGTTCGTCCTTCTTCTTCCTGACGGAAGTTTACTTGGGTACAGGGTATTACACTGTCGGGCTTGCTCGACTGTAGCGTTCTCTCTTGTTATTTTATTTATTTTACTCAGAATATTAACAATAATTCTGTCGATTATATTATAAAACTTAATATAGTATAACAATTTAAACTAAACTTAAAAGATAAGAAAGCCTAACATAAAGCTGTACAATGACGTCTATTAATGCCTCCGACACGTTTGGGGAATTTTATTTGCCAGTTGGCCAGCTATGCCCCGATTCACAGCAATATGTGGTCAGAGACATTAAAGACCTAAAATGATGAATCGCCGGACATTGCTATCCTGTACCCGGCAAAAACAATTGATGACTTCAAGCAGTTAGCACGTCGATGTGTTAAGTTACGCCAAGTTCTTGATGCAGCAAAGAAGAAACCAATCGCAACCAAAACCCTTAGCATGTTGCGGTGCTACAATTGTTCAGCCTATGGTCACATGTCACCAACTTGTACGGCTCCGAAAAGGTTCCAGTGCGGGTCAACACATTATTTAATCAAGGATTGCAAAGTAAAGTCATCAGCTCCTAATAAATCGATCGCTTTGGCAGGAGACCCCAACAAGTTGGAATTTGAACGGGCAAACACGGTCCCAGAAGAAATATCCATATTGAGTTCGGTAAGAATCATTTTTGACATTGCCACATCGCATTCTCCTAAAACTTGCCCATCTCTTTTTGACACCGGTAGTGCTATTAGTTTGATCAGACAGTCGGAGCTCCCCGCCCATTAGTGAATTAGCCTTGAGAGTACTTCATACAAAGGCCTAGGAAATTGTCGTGTAGGCCCCTATGGGAAGATTTTGGTTAAAATTACATTTTGCAACATTACAAATGAAGTATTACTTTATGTTGTACCTAACAGTTACTAGCCGTGTTCAGTTCTATTAGGAAGAGATTTTTTGAAAACTTTTAATTTAAAATTATTTTTGCATGAAAAAAAATCACCAAATATCGAAATTGCGGAAAATAAAAATGGCTGAAAATTTTGAAAGTGCTATATTGAATATCAATATTGATGATATTGACAATTGTATTATTAACCCACTGTTGGATAAAAGTAAAGAGAAAGTTATTGTTAGCACCATTGTTCAAAATTATTTACATTCCAAAAATATACCTAAAGTAGAGCACGAATATGATATGAAGATAAGAGTTCAAAATGATACCCCAGTGTTTTCAACGCTACGTCGAATTTCATATAATGATCGAACGGAAGTAAACAAAATTGTAGAAGAGTTGCTTTCTTTGGGTCATATACGTGCTAGTTCATCTCCATATTCATCAGCAATTGTATTGGTAAAGAAAAAGAGTGGCGAAAAAAAATGTGCATTGACTATCGACAATTGAATAAAATAACAGAGATATGGATACCCACTCGCTCGCATTGACGATTGCCTAGAAAGATTAGAAGGAAATTCATACTTTAATATATTGGACTTAAAAAGAGGATTCCACCAAGTTAAAATGGCTCCGGATTCTATTAAATACTTTTGTCACGCCAAATGGGCAACAGGAAAAAATGTCATTTGGATTGAAAAACTCACCTGCTATCTTTCAGCGTTTAATCAATTTTGTTCTTCAGCCAATTTTAAAAGAGGGTAACATTTCAGTTTACATGGACGATATTGCTATAGGTACAAAGACATTTGAAGATCACGAATATTATTAGGAAAAGTATTGAAACGTTTATCAGAATTTGGATTGGAAATAAAACTAAAGAAATGTAAATTCTGCTTTTCAGAAATCGATTTTCTAGGGTTTACAATTAGTTCCAATGGCATATCTCCAAATCATGAGCACACATTGACTATTCGACATTACCCTATACCAAAAAATGCGCGCGAAATCTAAAAGTGCCTGGGTCTGGGTCTTAAAAATTTGACAAGGCCAGGTGTTCCATTTGAATTTTCAGTTGATTGCTTAAAAAGCTTAAATTTTTTATGTACAGCATTTTCTTCGCAGCCAGTGTTAGGTCTATACAATCCGGAAAAACAAATCGAATTGCACTGTGAGACGCCAGTGCAGATGGTTTTGGTGGGATTTTATTCCAAAAACAGGACGATGGTAAATTTCACCCAGTAGCTTATTTTTCTCAAGCAACAACAACTACAAAATCCAGATGTCACAGTTTCGTATTAGAAACATTGGCCGTGATATATTCACTAAGAAAGTTTCTTTACAGATTGTAATGCAGTGTCATTAACATTGAACAGGAAAAGTGTAAGTCCTAAATAGCACGATGGGTAGACGAAATAGAAAAAAAGTACAATAAGTTGGTGCTTTGAGCCTTTGGTTAGCATTGAAGACAATCGTTTTGATGAGCAGGTCATATCTCTTCTAGACATCGATAATGCAGTTCTTCAATTACAAATTACGCAAAATAGACACGAAAATATATCAAAATTGAGAGACCAACTCGAAATCAAAAATGTAAAATCTTTTGTGATTGAAGATGGACTGGATTATAGAAAAGTCAAGGATGATGTGTTATTATTGTACGTACCAGCGGAAATGGAAACCAATATCATTCGAAGCGTTCATGGAAAACTTTGTCATATGGGCTCCACCAAGTGCATTGTCGAAATTAAACCGCTTTATTGGTTTCCAAATATGGAGAGCAAAGTTGAACATTTTATAAGAAATTGCTTAAAATGCGTAATGTTCAGTGTACCAAAACCAAAATCATCGCACACTTCATAATATTCCCAAGGTCGCAATATCATTTGATACTATACACGTGGATCATTTTGGTCCGTTGCCATCTATTTTGTCTAAAAAGAAGCACATATTTGTCATTATAGACGCATTTACCAAATTTGTTAAACTTTATTCCGTTAATTCAACAAGCACAAAAGAGGTTAATGGATGTTTGAGTAAATACTTTGAGTATTATAGCCGACCGAGACGAATTATAAGCGATAGAGGAAGTTGCTTTACATCTGTGGAGTTTAATTAGTTTAATAACAATATCGAGCATGTAAATGTTGCCACAGCATCGCCGCAGGCCAACGGCCAAGTGGAGCGTATAAATAGAATTTTAAAAAGGATGCTAGCAAAAATATCGGAACCTATCCAACACTCTGATTGGTACAAACTATGCAGTAAAGTTGAATATGCTATTAACAACTCAGTTCAATCAAGTACAGGTCAAACTCCAGCTATTCTATTATTTGGTTTGCAACAAAGAGGTTGCGACATCGTTAACCTTAGTGAATATCTTGACGGAAAAACAAATTCTTATCATAATTTAAACAATGTTCGTAAAGCATCATTTGAAAAGATTAAAGACAGTCAGGAAAAAAGTGCACAATCATATCAGAATCGTCAAACCCATAAGCCTCATAGGAGATTTTAATTTTATTCAAAATATAAAGGTCCTTATATCATTAAAAAAAATATTCCCTAACGACAGATATGTTCTAAAAGATATTGAAAATTGTCAACTAACATAAATCCCGTACGAAGGAATAGTAGAAGCATGTCGAATGAGAGATTGGGCAGACTGGCGAGATAATGTCAAAGATAGTTCCGAAAACATTCAGTCATTGCTAAATGATAATTAATATTATGTGTTGCTTATTTTGTAGTGGACAAGGAATTTGTTGGGTTAATGTTTAGGCAACTAAGCAACCCTAGCAAATTCAAAAACCGTTTACGTTCCCAAATGCTCTCCCTCTCTCATTCGAAGTTAGAGTAGAAATATTCAGCTGCTGGAAAGATCCCGTTAGGATTCTCTCTCACAATGCAAAGAGTATGTACGTTGCAAAACGATTCGCAGTCGTTGGTTCTTTCTGATTTCAACTGGCAAGTGACGCAGACGTTCCTACGAAACAATATTACAAGCAAAGTGCAAGTTTTATTTTAATGGTGAAAATTACATAAATTACATATAAAATACTGCGGAAACTCTACCGTCGACGACTGAAAACCTCTGGCGTTGGTTTGAATTTCGCATCGTTGCCTCGTATAGTGAGGAATCTCAGCAGTGGATATACATACATAAATATTTGTGCGAGACTCAGCATAGGAAAGTGCCAAGATAAAAACCTTGTGGCCCTCCGCGACTCGTCTCTTTCACATATGAATACATCGGAAATATTATCGGCAGTGTCCCAGACAGATAGTGGTAATATTTTCCTTACCAAAATTTGCTTGAATTACATAATTTAATTTCGTACAGGCACCAGTTGCAGTTATTCGGACATAGTCCACGTGTAGATGTATACACATAACCTGCACTTATTACATATATGTACATAAGTACATAAATTCAATGCCAACCCTAAGCAACGTGTGGGAGCTGGACAACCGAGTGCAAGCGAGACACCACGATCGGTTTTCTCATACACAGTGCAAATGACTTGAGCACTACTTTTTTCTTTTCTTTTGATTATAATTCTTACCTAAATTTTCATATACTTTCTTACGTTTCATATACTACTTTTCTTTGTTCGTATTTTTGCTAACATCCAAGTGATGTAGTCTTTAAATCAATTTCGTTTTTCCAATTTTAATATTTCATATATACATAATTAACTATTGTTATTAGAGTTTAAGCATAATTTGATTTATTTTGTTCCATGAAAGCTTAACGTAATTCCTAGTGCTCTTGCTCACAATTTAATATGCCTCGGAAATAGTATAAGCTACTCCCTTTTTGTTTTATATACGAGTATATAGTAGTAACTACAGCACTCAGCAACACCAACTGCGTCTTCTTTGGGCCCAACGTGCGCACGTCGATGGTTTTGCTTGTGAGTAACACTTTTAAGTTGAAATTTTATGAAGTCTTGACACTTTTGGAGTCGACTCATATATATCTATTTTCGTGGCACATTTGAAGCAAGAATGATTTAAGTGAATAATATTTTCCTTATTTATATTATATCCATATATCATGGCAAAACAAGACGTAATTTCAGCCTTATATTTTTGTACAATTCTTTGAAGTTTGAATAACTCATCATGTTATTAGAATAAATTTGCATAAGACATAAACCACAACCATGACTAAAGTATATCAGAAGGATCAACCATAGCGGCCTAGTCTCTGTATAGGAGCAATTCTTAACAATATTTACCTCCCCGAATTGCCAAGGTGGGTGGGTGCAGACGAGGATATGGACAACTCCATCTAGTTCCATATAACTTTCCGTAGCGCCGCGTAATCTCTCTTCTTATCAAAGCCGATGGGTCATCGATCAATAGGACTGGTTCCTTGAGACCGCAGTTCACTTTGAGTTTGCTTTGATTGTTTTCTTGTATTGATAAGTTTCGTTTTGAGTAGATTCAGTTCCCGTGCACTTATTTTTCTTAGTATACCAGTGTGTTAAGAGGCGTAGGAGGGAGAAAGATCCCCGACCCCTCTCATCCTACCCTCCCCAGTGTCGATGATGGAGAGAAATAGGCCATGGACCCGGCAGTACGCAGTATATAGTAAGGGCCAACCTGGAGCACCACCCATCGACATTGTATTGTGCAACAACAACACCAGTTACACGTTATCATTACCACCACCGCCGCATTATCATTAGGGTGATAATGGCGGCCAACGTGTTGCACGAAGGATCATACATTATGGATATTACAATTTTGATACAATTAATAATTTAAGTATAACTCTTAAGTACAAATGTAAAATATCAGAAAGTAACTTTTATATTTTGATCGAGACGATCAAATGGTCAGAATGGCCGAGTTGTTGTGGTATGGTTATCGATGTTAGTCCACTCCAATGTAATTAAGTTATCAATATAAGAAGTATGATCACTAAATATTCATTCAACGTTAGAGACAAGCAAGAGCAACACCTAACTTCATATTCTTTCATTAAAGAAACTATTAATTAAGTTAAGCGCCCGCATTCATCATTTATTGGAGGTATAACACGTGCTATATTTATACTTCCCTAATAATGTAAAATGATTTTTATGTGTGTTAATTACACCTTTTAATTCCTTTATTGTGTCATGGCCAACAATGCCATCGAATGTCTTAAGATTAGGTAGTATAAAATATTTTTGCTTGTTTATGTTGTTACCAAAAATATCTATATAAGCATGATGAGTAATAACATAGTTTTTATTTGAATCTGTATCTGTCAAAAATTTTAGTTTGTTTCCATTCCTCATTTCAAACTTATAGTAAGATAATGAGCAGGACGCTAGTCTAAACAAGAGAGAACGCTACAGTCGAGCAAGCCCGACAGTGAAATACCCTGTACCCAGATAAACTTCCGTCACTGAGTTATATGCGCCCATAGCAAAAAGAAGCAAAACGAGGAAGAAGAGCGAACTTGTTGCTGCAGTTTGGGGGGGTTGTACTGTAGAGAATTTGTTTCGCTAATAACTTAGAATCTTAGAATTAACCGATTTAAATGAAATTTGAATCAAAAGTAGACTATTATGTATTAATTATGTGTGCAAAGTTTGGTTAATGTAGCTTTTGAAATGTGGACAGTATTGGCGAAATTCTGTAGGGTGAAAAGGGGGGAAAATTCCACAAAATAAAATAAACTCGTTCTTTCTCGGACCTAGGAGAATCTGGATACCAGCCTTGGTTGTTCGAGCTTTTATATTTTCTGAGATCCTTGCGTTCATCCAGACAGACAGACGGACGGACATGTCTAGATCGATTTCTCTCTTCATGCTGATTCAGAATATATATACTTTAAGGGGTTGGAGATGCTTCCTTCTGCATGTTACATACTTTGCACAAACCTAATATACCCTTTTTACCCTACGGGTACAGGTATAAAAACACAAAAGTTTTCAGAAATTATGCCATTTCACTGAAATTTGTTTAGCCGAATAATTATAGCCTGTACCCAAAGGGTAAGAGTCTATACTAGTTTGTGCGAATGTAACAGGCAGAAGGAGGCGTGGCAGACCCCACAAAGTATATATTTATTCTTGATTAGGGTGGCAAGTCGAGTCGATATAGCCATGTCCGTCTGCTTAGCGTTAGGATCTCAGAAGGTACAAGAGCTAGAATTACTAAACTTGGTATCCAGGTTCCCCTGAGCCCTAGGCAGGTCAAGTTTGTTTGGAACCACTCCGTAGTTACCCGAGATCGATGCACCGAGTCGTTATCTTCTTGAAAAGCCAAGTCTTCGTCATCATGTTCCTCCAAAAACTGAATTAATACATACTCAAGAACCGCTGTATACATAAAGCAAATTTTTAACTTTCCGTGAAAAGAAAATTGCACCCAGCGAACATATAAGGCTTAGTTAATTGAGGCGGCTTCTTAATTATACTCTGTACATGAAATGTACAAGAGTATATTAGGTTTGCGGGAACTAAAAAATGTAACAGGCGGAAGGAGACGTGGCAGACCCCACAAAGTATATATATTCTTGATCAGCGTGACAAGAAAGTATTTGACTGAAGTTGAAAAAGTGGCAATTGCTGCGTATAAGGATAGTGGTCTTAATAATTGTCAATTTGCAAAGAAAATCAATCGATCAGAGAAAGTATTGGACGTTTTTTGAAATTTAAGGAAAATTATGCTAAAAAGCCTCCAACCAAAGGCAATACTAAAGTTTGGGCACTTCAAAAAGGTCTAATCCGCTCCGTAACAACTAAGCAAGAACTAAGTCCTGCTCAAATTGTTGACTCTTTTGCATTACCTATTACAAAACGACGCGTTCAAAATATTTAGGAATCTTCAGATCACAAAGTTTACAAGAAAACAAGTAAAAAAGCTAAAGTCGGGTGTCCCGACTTTGAAATACTCTGTACATACATGTACATGTATAGAATAATTAAAGAAATTAACAAAAATTAAATAAATAAATAAGAAGAAAAATTTGATCGATTTTACCTCTCTCGGTATTCGAACTCAGGTAAAGGGTGTATAATTGCTCATTTACTATTGCGCGTCTATTCGTGTCTGTGTGAGCATGTTTGCAGTCAAATAAAGCTCGAGCATCAACAACAGCTGCGGGCAGCGCTTGGGCAGCAAATATATTTATGGCTAGAACTTCCTGTTAAATCGGTCTTTCAAAGTGAAACTTTGCATACGGACACAAAATCCCTAACTGCAAAATTTGATGGGGAGAGGGAGGCAAATTCCAAAATACACATTTTCTGCGTATTCACAAATGGCATCTTGGACAGTAGTGCCAAAAATCCCAGCACATCTGCCTTTATGGCTGGTCATGGTATTAGCAGCTGCGAGTTTCCCACTTAAGAAATTAGGTTACGTAGACATTGAATAAAAACTTGACAAATCATCAAGTAATAGTATGCATGTAAGGCAGTTAAAAAACAACACCCACAATAACAAGAAAGCGAAGATGTCAATAAGAAGTTTGTTGTTGATACTTTATTCATCGTGTTAGCTACACAATACGCTGCTCTCATCCATTTTAAATTCTTAAATACCAAATTTTTAAACAGCTAGCGTGACATTACCTATTTTTGATGTGCCATCTATGCACAGTGGTCTTTGTTGTATGGAGATAATTGCCAAAAATACTTCCGATATGATATCGACTTGAAAATTTATGTATGAGTATAAACAAGATAGAACGCTACAGTCGAGGAAACCCGACAGTAGTCTGTCTGTATGAGCACAAGGATCTCAGAAGGTACAAGAGCTAGAGTTACCAAACTTGGTATCCAGGTGCCCATAAGCCCTAGGTCAAGTTTGTTTTTTTATTCAGATACACCACCCATTCCCCCGCTATTTCTGTTTTTTTATAACTTCCGTAATTCTTAGAAGTTATAGCCATAAATAAAATCGCTGCCTATGCTCTGCTTGTAGCTCTGCCCGCAGCCGTTGTTGTTGCTGCTTTGGTTCAACTTTGTTCTGCATACATACACGCTTATAAACACGCAGAGACACGATTGATGTAAATGTATGCTGTTAAAACTGTACATGAACATGTCTCCATTATCGTATATATGTATTGAATAATTTATATTTAATTTAATTAAACAATTTAATTAATATAACTTTATTAATCATTAATCAATCTTTACTAATAGTAAATCCTAAAAATTCTAAATTATCTTTCATAAATTCGCATTTATCCAATTGGACTTCGAGATTTGCATTTTCGAGTGTCTCGAAGACTAAACGCAAGTTCTTGAAATGTTCCTCTTTTGTTTTTCCAAATATAATGATATGATGGGAGTCTTAAAAATTCCAATTTCCCGTTTTTTTGTTTATATTGAAAAGCTGTCTTTTCAATATCAAAATCTTTTATTTATTTATTTATTGTTGATTACTTCCTAGTGCAACAAGTGGAGTTACTTATATGTTAAAGCACTAGTCACATAAAGAGTTTTACATATGTACTAGATTAGTTAGTTTTTAATGAGTTTATATTGAAATTTGAGACAGCGAATTAAAATTCTAATAATAAATAATGAAAATCTAAGTTTAATAAAATTTCTATTTTTCTTAATACTAAATTACATTCTAGAATCTATATATATAAAACAGTTTGTCCTGACTGACTGACTGATTGGCAATCAACGCACAGCCCAAACGGTAAGAGCTAGGAAGCTGAAATTTGGACACAAGATCCCTCTTATAGTGAAAGTGAGCACTAAGAAGGGGTTTCGGAAAATTCGAGCTCCAAAGGGGGGAAAAGTAGCTCCAACGTTTGTATGAAAAATCTACAATTTTTATCCGATTAACTTCAAACTTAGTTTGTATACTCTCACAAAGAATACAAAAAAAACTGTATACTTGGATTTTCAATATTTTTCCTGCGGCCTGAATAATAATGATTTTCCGGTGGAAAATTCGGTAAACGAAAAGCTATGTGCAATCAACGCACAGCCCAAACGGTTAGAGCTAGGAGGCTGAAAATTGGACACATGTTGTCTTCAGTGGTGTAGGTGAGCACTAAGAAGCGGTTTTGGAAAATTCGAACGCCAAAGGGGGGAAAACGGGCTCCAACGTTTGTATGAAAAATCTACAATTTTCATCCAATTAACTTCAAACTTAGTTTGTATACTCTCAAAAAGAATACAAGAAAAACTGTATACTTGGTTTTTCACCATTTTTCCTGGGGCATGAAAAAGGGGGGGTTTTCCGTGGAAAAATTGAAACACAATCAACACCCCACAGCCCAAGCGGTAAAAGCTAGGAAACTGAAAACTGGGCTCAAGTATCCTATCATGGTGTAGATGCGCACTAAGAAGGGATTTTGGAAAATTCGAGCTCCAAAGGGGGGAAAAGTAGCTCCAAAGTTTGTTTGAAAATTCTGCATTTCTGAATCGATCAACTTTAAATTTGGTTTTTATAATCTATAAAAGAATACAAACAAAACTGCATACTCGGTTTTTCGAAATTTGTGTTGGAGCTTGAATTATTGGGGTTTTAATATTTATTCATTTTTTCAAATGAAAAGTTTGTGTTATAAATTTTGTCCGATCGATTTCAAATTTGGGTAATATAATCTACGTAACTAAAATTGAAACTTTGCATTTAACGATTTTTAAAATATGCATTTTACAAATGCAGGCAGAACAAACAATACAAAATATCAAACAGTTGGGGACAACTAAGTATACATACACACACACATACATATATACAAGCAGCTGTTCGTGTAGTTGCGTGCAAACGGTTGAAGTAGCCAAAGCAAAATGTGAGACACTAATGTGTGAATGTTCATTTGTACACATGTATGTACATACATACATACATATGTATAAAAGTACATTCGTCTTGCACTGACAGGGCAAGAAATGTTAATTAATTAAAAATTATTAACATTATAACATAAACAGTTTTATGTTATTTTTTCTTTGTTTAGTACATTTGGCATAAGGGATTTTAGGACAACGGACTACAAGGGCGTACGCAGGTTGGGCAGGAGGGACATTGCTCCCCTTTGAAAGAATTTCGCATTATGAATTACACCAGCACCATATGTATTACATACGTACATACATATATACATACGTCTGTATGTATAGTATGTACATATGTACATCAATAAGTATGTATGTACGTACATACATTCTTATATACATATATAGGTTTGTATGTATGCAGTGGGCCATCGAACACTGTTGTTTAATTGTAATAAATAGTGTTCTATGTTTTCAAATCAAAATTTTTAAAACAACAACAACAAGTTATTGGCTCGCAAAACTTCTTTCGTTTTGATAATTTACGGCTGTTAATTGCATACGAAAAATGCCAAAAGTTTACAGTTACCGTACACACACAAATACATTTGTATGTATGTATGTACATATGTGTACAGTGAACAATCGAATACAGTATTATAATCAATAACTCTCAAACTATGTTTTTCGATGTATTTGTATTCGACATGTATTACGATATATCAACACAAGTATCGATATTTTCGATATATCGCATTTAATTTTATTATTGGGGTTTTAATATTTATTCACTTTTTCAAACTATTCAAGTTTGTGTTATAAATTTTGTCCGATCGATTTCAAATTTGGGTAATGTAATCAACATTATATCAACAAATTGGCATTCAACGATTAAAATATAGCAATATGTTTTTTACTTGCCATATATCAAATATCAAATAGTTGGGGACATCGCATACACACACTCACACATACATACAACAAGCAACAGTTCGTGTCTATGTGTGCCCATGCATATGTACATACATATGTACATGCATATGCATGTATGCCTGTATATGTATGTAGCATGTACATACAAAACAACAACAACAACTTTAAGTTGTTGGCTCGCACATCTTCTTTCGTTTTGACCATTTAATGTTAATTGCAAAGGCAAAACGCCAAAAGTTTACAGTTACCGTCGCTAAGCAACGACTGCGTAAGCGATAGTAAAGCAGAAACCGAATAACGGAGCTACGCATATTCTGCTTCGCATTGCGGGCAGATGTATGTATGTATGATTTGTTCTTATTGATCTCAATAAATAATTAGATTTTATTATTTAAATATTCTGCTTATTGCATTCAAACTTCGATATTTTGATGGTATCGGTGGCTTCAACTATCGAAAGTTTTACTCTAGCAAATTGAGATGAGAATTGTCAGTGCTTTTTGATCGTGGCTCATCGCTGCACGGCATTGACACGAGTGCCGTGTTTCATATTCCGAGTTTGTGCGTGACCGTATTGACTCAATATGACACGAAAAGGCTCAAATGTGAATTTAAAATTAGGATATACCCTTATAATTATTCCCCCTTTTTTGCAAATCGTCTATCTTAAAACGTTGCGTTATCTCTATATATAAAACAGTTTGTCCTCACTAATTGGTGATCAACGCACAGCCCAAACGGTAAAAGATGAAATTTGGACTCAAGTATCTTTTCATAGTATCCATCATAGTGTAGGAGCACACTAAGAAAGGCTTTTGGAAAATTCTAGCTCCAACGGGGGGAAAACGAGCTTTAAAAAATATTAGTTATAGTGGTCATGTTCGTTGAACGAAATAGTTTGGCAAGAACAAAAATGTAACGGACTACTGAACAATTTTTTGTCAAGAACAGAAAATGTTCATTTAAATACCTTAAATGCCTTCCTACTGGTAACTTATAAGGTGAAAACATATGGGTAGGTTATGCACACACAAAATAAATACAATTGGAAACATTATATTGAGCCGGGTTAAGACGGGCAATACCTGCTAGTGATTGTATATGACCCTGTACCCGTAGGGTAAAAAGGGTATATTAGGTTTGTGCAAAGTATGTAACATGAAGATGGAAGCATCTCCGACTCCATAAAGTATATATATTCTGAATCAGCATGACGAGAGAAATCGATCTAGATATGTCCGTCCGTCCGTCTCAGAAACTAAAAAAGCTAGAATAACCAAAGTTGGCATCCAGATTCTTCTAGGTCCGAGAAAGGACCAGTTTATTTTTTTTTTTTTTTATTTTCCCCCGCTACAGAATTTTGTCAATAGCGTCCACATTTCAAATGCTACCTAAATCAAACTTTGCACACATAATTTATATATAATTATCTTATTTTATTCAATTCAGTCAATTCTATGAAAAGTTATTAGCAAAACAAATTCTCTCCAGTGCAACCCCTCAAACTGCTGCAACAAGTTCGCTCTTCTTCTTCCTCTTTTTGCTGCTGCTATGGGCGCATATAACTCAGTGACGGAAGTTTACCTGGGTACAGGGTATTACACTGTCGGGCTTGCTTGACTGTAGCGTTCTCTCTTGTTAATGCTGATTTTGTAGATATTTTTTTAGATTACATCGAAATTGAGTAGCGTTTCTGATGTTTTTTATGTGTGTTGGTAGTCCATTCCAAATGCGAACAGCATATATGAAAAACTAGCAGGTCTTGCCCGTCTTTGCTGGGCTAAGTAAAATGTGCTTAAAATTATAAGTTTATTTACTATATGATATTCTTCTTTCGACGCTTTCTAAAGTTTTTTAAAGAGTTCATTTTTCAAATAGCAAATATAGTACAATAAGTCATATGTATGGTTATACGTACATACATACATACATATGTACATATCTTCATTACGCATCAGGCGGACTGCCAGTCCTGACTCAACTGTGTGCTTTCTCAGCATGTTGTAGGCACGGTCGAGTTATCCCCGAAAAGTTCGACGCTGGACATTTAATTTTGATTTATAAATCGGGACGTCCCGCCAAAATTGGAGCGTTCGGCAACCCTGATATGTGCATACATTTACATTTTTCATGCAGGCGTTATCCGCCTATATACATACATACATATATAAGTATGTATTACATTTTTTAATTCAACACTAATTTGTGTGTTCAATTCCATATATGATTGTTGTGAATGTAAAAGGTGTGTTTCTGCTTTTGTAAATCGCATGAATACACTAACAAAATAGGCTTAACGGTAAATGACTCTTAGTTTTGTTCAGAATACATTTGTAGCGTTGTTAGCTAACACTAAAACGGTAAGACGCTGTAAATATGCGATCAGCTGAGTTGCTAGAGATGGTCATGTGTCGGATGCTCTATGTGTTAGAGCATCAAAACTATCGATAGTTGAATCCGTCGATACAATCAATAATTCCATCGAAGTTTGAATGCAATTAACAGAAAATTTAAATAATAACATCTTATAATTTATTGAGATCAATTAGAACAAATCATATACAAACACACATATGTATATCTGCCCGCAACGTGAAGAAGACTATGCGTAGGTCCGCTTTCGGTTTCTGCTTTCCTATCGCTTACGCAGTCGTTGCCTAGCGACGGTAACTGTAAACTTTGGCGTTTTGCCTTTGCAATTAACATTAAATGGTCAAAACGAAAGAAGAAAGCGAGCCAATGACTTGCAGTTGTTGTTGTTTTTAGAGCATTATTTTTTTTACAATCAAACAACTGTGTTCGATTACCCAATGTATACCTTAATACGAATGTACATACATATGTATGTTTCTCTTTACTTTTTCAACCGTACGTAGAGAACCGCACACATAGACACGAACTGTTTCTTGTTGTGTGTGTGAGTGTGTGTATGTGATGTCCCCAACTATTTGATATTTGTTGTTGCTGCATAAAGTTATTAATGAAAACCCTAATGCCAAATGCACTAAACAAAGAAAAAATTACTTTTAAAAATGGTATATAATTTTCAATTAATTAACATTTCTTGCTCTGTCATGACGAATGTATGACGAATGTACATACATACATATGTAGATACGTATGTACATACATACATAGATGTGCACATATGTATGGACATTCACACATTAGTGTCTCACATTTTGCTTTGGCTATTTCAATCGTTTGCACGCAACTACACGAACAGCTGCTTGCATGTGTGTGTGTGTGTGTATGTATACTTAGTTGTCCCCAACTGTTTGATATTTTGTATTGTTTGTTCTGCCTGCTTTTGTAAAATGCTTTTTTTGAAAATCCTTGAATGCAAAGTTGTAGATTTAGTTACGTAGATTACATTACCCAAATTTTAAATCGATCGGACTAAATTTATAACACAAACCTTTCATTTGAAATAGTGAATAAATATTAAAACCCCAATAATTCAAGCTCCAACACAAATTTCGAAAATCTAAGTATGCAGTTTTGTTTGCATTCTTTATTGATTTTAGAAACTAAGTTTTAAGTCGATCGGTTGAAAAATGCGGATTTTTCAAACAAACTTTGGAGCTACTTTTCCCCCCTTTGGAGCTAGAATTTTCCAAAAGCCTTTCTTAGTGTGCTCCTACACTATGATGGATACTATGAAAGGATACTTGAGTCCAAATTTCATCTTTTACCGTTTGGGCTGTGCGTTGATCACCAATTAGTCAGGACAAACTGTCTTATATATAGAGATAACGCAACGTTTTAAGATAGACTATGTGCAAAAAAGGGGAATAATTATAAGGGTATATCCTAATTTTAAAGTCACATTTGAGTCTTTTCGTGCCATATTGAGTCAATACGGTCACGCACAAACTCGGAAATTGAAACACGGCACTCGTGTCAATGCCGTGCAGCGATGATCCACGATCAAAAAGCACTGACAATTCTCATCTCAATTTGCTAGAGTAAAACTTTCGATAGTTGAAGCCACCGATACCATCAAAATATCGAAGTTTGAATGCAATAAGCAGAATATTTAAATAATAAAATCTAATTATTTATTGAGATCAATAAGAACAAATCATATACATACATACATCTGCCCGCAATGCGAAGCAGAATATGCGTAGCTCCGTTATTCGGTTTCTGCTTTACTATCGCTTACGCAGTCGCATAATAAAACCCGAAAGTTTATCCAAGACATGAAACTTAAGTCAAAAAGTTGGTATGCATAGCGACACTATTGTAAGCGACTTTTAGTTTTCGGAATGAAATTGCGTCACAATTTGCATATACCTCAACACCATAGGATAGTATTGGAAGCATGAATGCTTTCGCTATCATCATTCGCAGATTTACTGGTAGGAATTGCTGAGTCAAGTTCAGAAGTCTTAACGTCAAGCTCCTGTTGAAGCAGAAGCCTAAATTGTTAGCTTGATCGACATATTCAATCGGAGTGTCTCCAATCACAAGGGGGTTGAAGTGTGAAGTGTTTAGTTGGTTTTTATAGATTACTAGGCATTTAGATTTAGTGGGATTGAGTTTTAACCCATTGTTTTGAGCCCAGTCAGAGATTTTCCCAAGTTCACCATTACTAACACTTATACACTCATTTAACCCTTTCGACCCCAACTTTATCCCTGTAGAATTAACAATTTTTTTTTTATTCCATTCTTTTTGTATTGGTCTAAGAAGTATTTGAGCAAAATTTCAAGTCGCCACGCCCACCAGTTTTGGCGCTACCGAAAGTTGCTTGTGAGCAACATTTGGCAATAGTGGTAAATTCAAACAAAAATCTTTGAATGAAAGGTTTTTTTTATTAATTTCAAAATTTAAATATGGTAACTTATAAAACAGTTTTTATTGTTGTTACAGCAAAGGTGGACTTTACATTTGATGCATTTAGACATTGGGGTTCCTGTCTTACACAATCTGCAACGTCCTTTTTCAGCAAATACCACCCAATGTTCCACTTTATCGTACCGCAGAGAATTTGTAGGATTTGGCTGAAACCTGTACTTTCTGGATTGATTCGAAGACACACTGCTTGATGGAGAGCCCAAGGATAATACTGAGCTTTCTCTTTGTGCATTTAATAGCCGACCTCTCTTTTTTTCAAACGAAGTAGAGTCAGTATATTGTAGCAGCTCATGAGCAACTTCCATTTGAAATTTTATAAGCGGTATATACTTATGGTTCGCGCTTATCAAATGTAAATGCTTTCTGTACAATAGCCATGCATTTATCATTGATGTTCCCAAGCACCAATAAAAAATTCTCATGTACCACTTTCTGGAACGGTGGTTGACTTTGTACAACTCCATGAGCATGTCCGCTAAATCTACTCCACCCATACCGTTATTATAGGAAGCTACAATAGCAGGCCATGATACATCAATGTAACTTTTTCTTTTGGACTCCATCGTTTGCATATCCCAACTGGTTGATGGTCTTCACACGAAGATAGAAGTTGAACTGACTTATTGTCAAACCACTTTACACATACAAGATTTTTGTTCACTTCATATTTTGTATCAAAAGATCCTCTGCCACGTTTTTTCAATTCTGCATCTGAAAGAAGTTTGCAATTGCTTATGCGATTTTTATACTCTGTACATGAAATGTACAAGAGTATATTAGGTTTGCGGGAGCTGAAAAATGTAACAGGCAGAAGGAGGCGTGGCAGACCCCACAAAGTATATATATTCTTGATCAGCGTGACAAGACGAGTCGATCTAGCCCTGTCTGTATGTCTGTCCGTCTGTCCGTCCGTATGAACACCTGGATCTCAGAGACTATAAGAGATAGAGACACCAAATTTTGCACAAAGATGCGTTATGTGTGTATTCTATACGAGTTTGTTTTATTTTTTTGATTTTCCCCACCACTTCCCCCCTATGGGGGTTTTCCCGATTTTCCATTCGTATAATCGCCTATATCTCGGAGACTATAAGACCTAGGCACACCAAATTTTAGTCCAAGATGCCTTGTGTGAATACGCAGAAAATGTATATTTTGGAATTTCCCTCCCTCCCCCCTCTACCCCGCAAATCGTAACTCCCGTAATTCTTGGAATTTCGAACTAAAATTTTGTAAATACCCCCAGTTGGTTATTATGTGTCCGTATGCCAAGTTGCACTATGATAGACCGATTTACCAAGAAGTTATAGCCATAAATATATTTGCTGCTGCAGCGCTGCTCAAGCGCTGCCCGCGGCTGTTGTTGATGTTGCTGTTTGGTTGACTGCGAAAATGCTTACACAGACACGAATTGATGCGCATAGGCATACATACACTCACACAGACGCAATTGCTATGTAAATGTGCAATTATACACCCTTTACGTGAGTTCGAATACCGAGAAAGGTAAAATCGATCATTGAATTTTTTTATACCCTGTACCCGTAGGGTAAAAAGGGTATATTAGGTTTGTGCAAAGTATGTAACATACAGAAGGAAGCATTCCCGACCCCATAAAGTATATATATTCTGAATCAGCATGACGAGAGAAATCGATCTAGACATGTCCGTCCGTCTGTCCGTCCGTCTGGATGAACGCGAGGATCTCAGAAACTATAAAAGCTAGAATAACCAAAGTTGGCATCCAGATTCTCCTAGGTCCGAGTAAGGACGAGTTTATTTTTTTTTTTTTAATTTCCCCCCCCTTCCCCCGCTACAGAATTTCGTCAATAGCGTCCACATTTCAAACGCTACCTAAACCAAACTTTGCACACATAATTTATAAATAATTATCGACTGTTGTTTAAAATTGAATTCTGTCAATTCTAAGAAAAGTTATTAGCGAAACAAATTCTGGCCAGTACAACCCCCCCAAACTGCAGCAACAAGTTCGCTCTTCTTCTTCCTCTTTTTGCTGCTGCTTTGGGCGCATATAACTCAGTGACGGAAGTTTACCTGGGTACAGGGTATTACACTGTCGGGCTTGCTCGACTGTAGCGTTCTCTCTTGTTTTATTTTCTTAATTTTTTATAGCCTGTACCCAAAGGGTGAAAGGCTATACTAGTTTTGTGCGCATGTATGTAACACACAGAAGGAGGCGTGGCAGACCCCACAAAGTATATATATTCTTGATCAGGATGAGAAGCCGAGTCGATATAGCCTTGTCCGTCCGTCCGTCTGTCTGTCCGTATGAACGCAAGGATCTCAGAAAGTATAAGAGCTAGAATAACCAAACTTGGTTTCCATATTCTCCTAAGACCGAGAAAGTACGAGTTTGAGTTTTTTTTCGATGCACCCCCCCACTCCCCCGCAATTCGTGTTTTTTCTTATAACTTCCGTAATTCTCGGAATTTTTTGAAGAAAGTTATAGCCATAAGTAAAATCGCTGCTCATGCGCTACCTCTGTCGGCAGCGCTGCCCGCAGCTGTTGTTGTTGTTGCTGCTTTGGTTCAACTTTGTGCTGCATACATACACGCATATAAACACGCATAGGTACGTGATGTAAATGTATGCTGTTAAAACTGAACATAAACATGTATTCTCATTTAATTTAATTAATTAATTCATTCATTAATTTTTTTAATAATTTATTTTTTTTTAATTTTTTTTTTAATTTTTTTTTTTTAATTTTTTTTTTTTTAATTTTTCTTTTTTGTGGAGAGTACAGGCTATTTTACTGTCGGGTTTGCTCGACTGTAGCGTTCTATCTTGTTTTATTTTCTATAATTATTGTAAACATATGTACAGAGTATTTCAAAGTCGGGACACCCGACTTTAGCTTTTTTACTTGTTACGGATAGTTCCAGTTGCAAATATGCCCATTTCCTTCAATGCAATTAAAAGACTAACTGACGTAAACCAGTTGTCAAAATAAAGCTTGAAAGGTTTGCCTTGGGGAAGCCCTTTTGCAAAATACAAAACAACATCCGATGATATTCCCAATCCAAAACAAGGGCAGGTGCCTTCACCCACATACATCGTAAAGTCGTAAACTAATCCAGATGTTCCAGCGCGCGTAAATATTTTCAGACCCCATTTGTGAGGTTTAGCTGGGTTGTATTGTTTATATGATTGACCTGAAAACAACATTTAAATTGAAGATATAGTTTCTCATAAATTTTAAATTTGAATACCTTTGTACGCAATGATTTGCTCATCAACGCTTTGATGTTCTTCTTGGGGTAGTTTACCGAAACTTTCCTTGAGAATGTCTAGTAAAGGGCGTATCTTGTACAGCTTATCATAGTTCAAATCTCCTTTTTTAGATTGTTTAGTGTTATCGTTGAAGTGTAAACATTGTTTGATTTTTTCAAACCTTCCTCGTGGCATTGAATCTGATATAGCAGTAAGCTTTAAATCTTTTGACCAAGCCATTTTCAGTTGCGGAACTTTTATTACACCCAAGTATAACAAAATTCCAATATATCTCTTGATATGATCTGCAGTGCATTGAAGCTCTATGCCGTGCTTCTGCAACCCATACAAATTAGTTTGCTTTGTTATCAAATCAATTACTTTGAAGCCAAAAAAGGTGCAGAAATACTCTACAGGTGTCATCAAGTTATCGACTTGGAGTTTATCGTCTTCTTCCCAAATACTTTCTGGAGCTTTAAATGACCTTTTTCTCCACTTTAGTGTCTTCGGATCAACTTTTTCAAAGCAACTGTTAGCCACAACACTAGGTTCCTTGTTAAATTCTTCTTCGATCAAATTTTCAATATAATCAAACTCTATTGATTCTCCTTTTTCCAAGATCCCTTTTAAATTCCTCTCCAGCACTGCAGAGATATCTTCCATTTCATCACCACTTTCTTCGTCAGTGGAGGCATCCCAATCGAAGTTGATAATCCTCTCAATGTCATCATTTGATAAGCCTTTCTCTTTCGGTCTCATACTACAAGTACTTGTATGTTAAATACTTGCAATGGCCCAAGGTTGCCCACAAGCAACTTTACAACATTGAAAATACGTCACCTGTTATATATTGCAAAATAATTATATTGAACTTTAACATAGTTTAACTAATTCATTGATACACAATATTTCATTTATACTTACAAACTTTTAATATTTATTTTATAAGTAAATCACTTGCTTTAAATATTCTTCAGAATAACACAACTATTTTTTTTGCGACGCACGTCCAGTCTGTTGCAAATAATTTCGTCAAATGATGCCCAAATTAGAATTTTTTCCATTATGAGTACACACATAAAAGCACCGTTATATCGAAGAATGAGCAGACAATAATAGGAGAAACGATTACCGTTAGTCGTTAAACTTTTGAAATTGCTCACAGGCAACGCTGGGGTCGAATGGGTTAATTCAGTAACAGGACGACTAACATACATTTGCACGTCCTCAGCATACAGGTGGACTTTACTGTTAGACATGACATAAGGGAGGTCATTCACGTACAGGGTGAACAATAATGGTCCAAGAACGGATCCCTGAGGAACACCACGACTAACAGGTAACAACGAAGAATGATCAGACGATATTACAACCGCTTGACGCCTATTGGACAAAAAGGAATGCATGAATATTACACACAGTTTTAGTTACGAGGAAAACGCCATCACCAATTGTGTTTTTAGTGCGATGTTAACATTTAAATATTAGCCTTAAGTGTGTTTAGAAATTGTGTGATTGATTTGTATGAGTTGGTATTTTCGTTGGCGAAAAAGTTATAAATGCTGTTATACTTTAGCAGTGTTGGGAATTGCTGTCTGGTATATTGTGGTATATTTTGCACAGCTGAAGATTATATGCGAGGCGTTTTCCACCACTTCACATGCGTCACAAGTGTTGCAGTTTATCACCTTCATTTTGGCTAATATAGCTTTATCAAAACAGTGGCCTGAAAAAAGCCTGTTTATTTGTTTACATTCTGCGCTTGAGAGCTCGCCTTTATAATGATGAAACCAAGGTATTTTCACTAGACTGGGGAAAAGTGCGGTGTAACCTCTATTTCTGTTGTTTCCCATTGGTTTTGGATTAGTTTGCGAATTAAGTTAATAGCGTCGTTGATTGACCATCTCATTATTATAAATGATCCATTAAAGGGGGCGGCTGCATCTACCAAAGAGTTTTATGGAATGTAATTTTGTTGGTATAGAAACTGTTGATGAATTTGGAGTTATTGTGGAGGAATGCAGCGCTGGAGTGAGTATTAGTTACTGAACCGTCTGTGAAGAAAATTTCAAAATTCCGTTTTTGGAGGCCTAGTTTTTCTTTGAATAGCTGATGGATTATGTTCGGATTCGCTTGATGTTTGTTTATTGCCGATCCTTTAAAGAAGTTTGTGTCCGTGCAGAGCTTGAAGCAGTGGATATATGTGTTGTCGTGGAGTTGTATATGGCTTAGAATATGTGAAAATTCGGTGTATATTTTTGCATAGTTTGTATTGCATGAGGAATTGTGACGTAAAGTTTTGCTAGCACGTAAATTGTAGGCGAAGACTTTGACCAGTTCTTTGGCTGTTAAGAATTTCATTCTGTATTTTGGAGGCAGTTCTGCTGCTGGATGATAAATGATATTGATTGGAGTTGATTTAATCAACCCCAGTGCTCTTCTTAAGTGAAAGTTCGTGTGTACGGCAATCTTGTCTATTGCTTTTTTCGAGAGGTTACTGAAGGATGAGCATGCGTATTCCAACTTAGATCTTATGTATGTTCTGTAAAAGAGCAGGCCGCGTGTGGGGTTCACCCCAAATTGGCATCCGTTCAGCAACCTTAGAAAGGCGCATGACTTGTTGGAGTTTGAGATGACTTGAGTTATGTGGGAAATTGGAATATGGTGAACTTCTTTCAAAAGTTCTCCTGCGTGTGAAATGTTTAAAAGATGTCTGCGAGAGCTGAAGTGTATAATGCTGGATTTATTTGGGTTGAATGAGAGGTTAATGTTTTTGCATTCCTGTACAAAGGTTGAAATTATTTCCTCTAAGAGATTTCGTGCTACGATGAAATTGGGGTGGAAGCATAGGAGAAAGAAGTCGTAGGCGAATTGGAACAAAATGCAGTTTGAATCTGTTATTTTGTGTAGATCCTTTGTGTAGAGGTTGAAAAGAATTGCACTGAGACAGCTGCCTTGACTGACGCCTCTGTTAATTATAGTGCTGCTGTCACCAAGAATTAAAATTTTTTTTTGAAGGTACCCTATGATCCAGGCTATAATTTGAGGGTTGAAGTTCATTTTTTGTAATTTATTGGATAGAATGGAGATATCCACGCAGTCAAATGCCTTCTGAAGATCGACGCATGCGGCCACCACTTGGTAGCCTTTTTGCTTGAGATCTGTTGTTATGTTTATAAGGTCCCCCATCCAGGCCTTTCGCGGATTCTGGGTTTTTATTGTTGAGGAAAAAAAGAAAGTCTTCAAAAAGCAGGGGAGCGAGCAGGAGGAGTCTTGTTCAGAAGGAGATTTGATAGATCAAACTGTGTAGTGTTGCTTGTGATAACTGGAATGTTTTTCAAAGGCTTAAGGAAGGACTCGTTTTCATCTTTGGACCAGCTGTCACCAACTTTCTTGGTTTGTTTGTAGTTTTTCAGGTTTTTTAGTTTATTCCACATGATCTGTGGAGAATCAGAGAGCTCTTGAAGGAAGTTGTTGAAATTTTCTTTTTACAGATATTTATATGTTTCTCCAGGTTTTTTTCTGCTTCAATAAGTAGTCTGGCGTCGGTGAATTTTTTGGTTAAATAAAATTTTTTCCTACAAGTATATCTTATTCTGAAGAGTTTTTTGGCCTCTGGGTTTGTTGTAGTTTGTAGTTTGTTGAGATTGGAGAAGTTAAGATGTCCAAAGTCCTTTGATAATTTGTTGTATAGAGTTTTTTTTGGTTAGAACGTTGGTACGAGTAGAGTTAATTTCTATGAGTATTAGGAAGTGATTGCTATTTGTTAGTTTGTTATTGGAGGTTTGCCAGGATATGTGCAGATTTGTAGCGTTGGAAAAAGAAAGGTCAAGAAAGGAAAACTGTACTGGGCTATGTGAGTAGGTGGCTGATCCGTCATTTAAGCAAATGAATTTGTTGTCAATCATGGCTCTTTCTATTGTATGACCTTTGGCGTCTGTGGATGAAGTTCCCCGTATGGTAGATTTAGCATTAAAGTCTCCTCCTATTATTGATGGATGTGTAAGAGAGACGCTTATGGCAAACAGTTCTTTTATACCAGTTTTGAAGGTGATGAGATTGGTGGAAGGTGGGGAATAAGCACTGAAAATTTTGATATTTTTGGAAAGGTTTAATGTTTGAATTCCTATTGCTTCGATTGAACATTTGAGGCTTAGTAGTTTAAGTTTGATGTGTTTTTTAATGTATATGCCAACTCCTCCGTATCCATCTTCTCGTGCCTTACAGAAGAAGTTAAAGTCGGCCAAGCAGCTGGATGAGTTATCTTTAATCCAGATTTCTGATAAAATCGCTATGTCTATGTTGTTGTTAACGAGATTCATTTCCAGAATATTTTTATTATTTTTACTTATTAAACTTTGAATATTTAATTGAAGGGTTTTCATGGTGTATTTGAGATTGAGAATGGAAGTATTTGGTCGGTTATTTTGGCTGCATCTATTTTTGCGTTAGCGTAATTGAGTTGATCTCTTAGATTTAACATAAAGTTTTTGGTGTCGGTCTCTTCGAAATTGTTATTTTGTTTGCCGATGAATGCCGAGAGTTGAAGTCACACTTGTGTTAGTTCTTTCTTGTCAATTTGTTCGGGATTTTTTACGGGGATGAAGGCGTTTTCTTGTAGTTGAAAAGTATTTTCTGCGATTGTTTGCCTCCATTCGTTCATGGTGGCAAGAGCTTTTTCGCTTTCTCTAATTTTGTTTTTATTGTTTTTTTCAGTATTGACGAAGGAAGTGAGGGAGTGGATTTCTCTAGCAGCTTCTTTGTTACTGTCATAAGTATTGGTTACAATAGAGTTGGACCATATACGAGGTAGGTTTGGGAAAGGCCTGTTCATTTAGGTGGTCGGGAGCTTCTTTATGAAAAAGGGATGGGTATTTAGCGCGCACTTCTTGTCTTGTTAGGTTTTCTAGTGCCATACATTTTTGGATGGCAAATGCCTTTTTCCTGGCTGGGCAGCTGGTATGGATTGCAGTGTGTTCCCCCTTGCAGTTGCAGCATCTTGTGTCAATACATACTATGTCCTTGCCGTGGCTTTCCCCACACTTAATGCACTTTGCTTGGCTGCATTTACAGTGCTGTGCAAAGTGGCCAAACCTAAAGCAGCGGTAGCATTTTGAGAAAGGAATGAAGGGGTGTACTTTGACTTTGGTGTACATAAAACTTATTTCATTCGGGATTTGATTTCCTAGAAAGAAGAGTTTCACTCTGTTTGTGGGGACGAGGAGTTCTTTGTTGTCTCTGTCTTTTCTCATTATTCTAAAAACTTCAATAATTGGGATGGGCGATGAGATATATTTTTTTAGGTCGTCATCATTGAAGTTAGTAGGGGACTTCAAAAATTAACCCTGCTTTGCAAATAAAGTGTTTGAAAATATTTGGATCGTAGCCTTCTGCTCTTAAACGAACGTCTTTTTGGAGGGCGTTTGCACCTTCTGCAGAGCTACACCTGATTTTGCATCTGCCAAATCCTATTTTACTAATGTCGATAATTCCACTAAAATTAAGTTTATGTATAACAACCGATAAGCTGATAGCATTTATCGGTGCCCTTTCCGTGCCCATTGTGCCGTTTGTCAACATAGACTATGAAAGCACCTTTATGTGCTGAGTCATATTCGTACCTGACATTTGGATTTTCAGATTTTTCTTGGTTCATTGATTGGTTTTCTTGAGTATTTTCTTGATTATTATCTTCAATTACCTCCATGCTTGATTGATTGGACGGTTCGATACGTTTTATTAACTTCTTAAGTTCGTTGATAGAAGAATAATTAGCCTGTTTGGATAAGCCTAGTGGTTTGGTAGACATTTTGGATATGCTGACGCTCCCGGGAGGGGGGCGCTTGGTTGCCACATTTCTTTAAAATTTGTTTCTTGATTCCGTGTTTTTCAATTTTTGACTTCGGGATGGAAAAATAAAAATTGAAAGGAGAGTGGAAAAAAAAGAAATATCAAAAGTGACGGTTGAATGGGGTAAGCAGTCTTTTTTTTTTTTTTCAAATTACGACCTCGGATGCCGAAAAGCGACTGCGACAATTTGTACAAATTTATAATTTAATTCATTCACGTCAACATCGGAGGGAAGAAGTGATTTCGTATTACCAATACCCATTCTTCGAAGTTTATTCCACATCTGGTTGCTTGAAATCGTGCTATTTGATGGAAACCATATTTTAAATCGATAGTGGTAAAGAACTTGTTTTCGCCAAGATTGGATAATATACTATTTATTTCTGGAATCTATCTATCGTTCAACTTCCTGAAATAAATCACCATTCTACATTTTTTCTTTCCTGAGGCATCTTCCTTTTTCGGTACTATCCAAACTGGAGAACTACTTGTATAAGGTGACCTTGACGGACGAATAATGCCGTTATCTAATAATTCCTTTATTTGGCTGTCTATTTCATCTTTTAAGCCCATAGCATAGGTGTAAGGTTTTGAATAAACTGGGGTATTGGTTGTTGTTCTTATTTCCCCCCTGACTTGAGTAACGAAAGTGAGACCTGGACATTCATGAACTATTTCTTCGATTACTTGGCTATTATTCTCATCTAAATGCGAAAGTCTAAGTTCTATGTTAGCAACGCGTGTCATTGGTAGTTCTTTCGTGCTATATTTATACTACCCTAATAAACCTTTTAATTCCTTTATTGTGTCATGGCCAACAATGCCATCGAATGTCTTAAGATTATGTAGTAAAAAATATTTTTGCTTGTTTATGTTGTTACCAAAAATATCTATATAAGCATGATGAGTAATAATAACGTCGCCTCCATTTGATTCATTGCAGATGGGATCTTGAATAAGTGCTGGCTTAACATAGTTTTTATTTGAACCTGTATCTGTCAAAAATTTTAGTTTGTTTCCATTCCTCATTTAAAACTCATTGTAAGGTAATGAGCAGGACGCTAGTCTAAACAAGAGAGAACGCTACAGTCGAGCAAGCCCGACAGTGAAATACCCTGTACCCAGATAAACTTCCGTCACTGAGTTATATGCGCCCATAGCAAAAAGAAGCAAAACGAGGAAGAAGAGCGAACTTGTTGCTGCAGTTTGGGGGGGTTGTACTGTAGAGAATTTGTTTCGCTAATAACTTAGAATCTTAGAATTAACCGATTTAAATGAAATTTGAAACAAAAGTAGATAATTATGTGTGCAAAGTTTGGTTAATGTACATAGCTTTTGAAATGTGGACAGTATTGCCGAAATTCTGTAGCGTGGAAAGGGGGGAAAATTCCAAAAAATAAAATAAACTCGTTCTTTCTCGGACCTAGGAGAATCTGGATACCAGCTTTGGTTGTTCGAGCTTTTATATTTTCTGAGATCCTTGCGTTCATCCAGACAGACAGACGGACGGACATGCCTAGATCGATTTCTCTCTTCATGCTGATTCAGAATATATATACTTTATGGGCCATGTCCGTCCGTCTGGACGAGCGTAAGGATCTCAGAAGGTACAAGAGCTAGAATTACTAAACTTGGTATCCAGGTTCCCCTGAGCCATAGGCAGGTCAAGTTTGTTTGGAACCACTCCGTAGTTACCCGAGATCGATGCACCGAGTCGTTATCTTCTTGAAAAGTCAAGTCTTCGTCATCATGTTCCTCCAAAAACTGAATTAATACATACTCAAGAACCGCTGTATACATCACACTATTCAATTTTGTTGAAATAAGGCAAATTTTTAACTTTCCGTGAAAAGAAAATGCAGCCCAGCGAACACATAAGGCTAAGTTAATTGAGGCGACTTCTTAATTGTACTCTGTACAAGAAATGTACAAGAGTATATTAGGTTTGCGGGAGCTGAAAAATGTAACAGGCGGAAGGAGGCGTAGCAGACCCCACAAAGTATATTGTTGATAAGCGTGACGAAAGGAGTCGATCTAGCCCTGCCTGTCTGTCCGTATGAACACCTGGATCTCACAGACTATAAGAGGTAGAGACACCAAACTTTGCACAAATTTGCGTTATGTGTGTACGCTATGCAAGTTTGGTTTATTTTTTTGATCTTCACCCCTATGGGGGCTTTCCCGATTTTCCTTTCGTATAATCGTCTATATAGACCTAGGGACACCAAGATACCTTATGTGAATACGCAGAAAATGTGTATTTTGGAATTTTCCTCTCTCCCCCATCTCCCCCGCAAATCGTAACTCCCGTAATTCTTGGAATTTCGAACTAAAACTTGGCATGACCTCCATTTAGTTATTATAAGTCCAAATGCCAAGTTTCATCATGATAGGCCGATATAATAGGAAGTTATAGCCACATATGTACATAAGACCAAGTAGTGCCTGCAGCTGTTGTTGTTGTTACTGCTTTGCTCAGGCACACGAGACATACACAAATACACACATACACGCATAATTATTCTACACATATGTACAGAGTATTTCAAAGTCGGGATACCCGACTTTAGCTTCTCTACTTGTTATACCCTGTACCCATAGGGTAAAAAGGGTATATTAGGTTTGTGCAAAGTATGTAACATGCAGAAGGAAGCATCTCCGACCCCATAAAGTATATATATTCTGAATCAGCATGACGAGAGAAATCGATCTAAACATGTCCGTCCGTCTGGATGAACGCAAGGATCTCAGAAACTATAAAAGTTAGAATAACCAAAGTTGGTATCCAGATTCTCCTATGTCCGAGAAAGGACGAGTTTATTTTATTTTTTGGAATTTTCCCCCCCTTCCCCCGCTACAGAAATTCGTCAATACCGTCCACATTTCAAAAGCTACCCTAATCAAACTTTGCACACATAATTTCTATATAATTATCTACTTTTTTTTTAATTTCATCTAAATCGGTTAGTTCTAAGAAAAGTTATTAGCGAAACAATTTCAGTCCGGTACTACGCCCACAAGATGCAGCATCAAGTTCGCTCTTCTTCTTCCTTCCTAAATATTTTGAAAGCGTCGTTTTGTAATAGGTAATGCAAAAGAGTCAACCATTTGAGCAGGACTTAGTTCTTGCTTAGTTGTTACGGAGCGGATTAGACCTTTTTGAAGTGCCCAAACTTTAGTATTGCCTTTGGTTGGAGGCTTTTTAGCATAATTTTCCTTAAATTTCAAAAAACGTCCAATACTTTCTCTGATCGATTGATTTTCTTTGCAAATTGACAATTATTAAGACCACGCAGCAATTCCCACTTTTTCAACTTCAGTCAAATACTTTCCTTTAGGCATGATTCGAAAAAAATCAAAGAATCTATATACAAGGAGTGTTCCAAAGTAAAAAAAAAAAAACAGAACAAATGGTTTTTTCGGCAAAATCAATTTATTTTATTCAAAATAGTCTCCTTCTGCTTCAATACAGCTTTTTGCACGATCCAAAAGCATGTCGAACGAGTGTTTTAGCTCGTTGGCCGGTATGGCCGCCAGTTTGCCGATGCAAGCCTTTTGAATGGCCTCTACGTCTGCATAACGCTTTCCTTTCATGGGCAAATGCATTTTTCCGAAAAGGTAGAAGTTGCACGGTGCCATATCAGGTGAATACGGCGAGTGATTAATGGTTAAAATATGATTTCAAATAATCGGTCACAAGCGTCGATCGTCTGAGCAATTTGTGGTCGTCAGTCAATTTGTGGGGAACAAACCGTGCACACACCTTTCGTAAGCCCAAATGTTCGGTCAAAATGCGATAAATCGATGTTTTGGAGATGTTCAATTCCATTTCCATCAATTTCAATGATGATTTCGGTTGATTTTTGATGAATTCACGCACAGTTTCGATGGAATTTTCGGTAATCACGAATTTTGATTGGCCACATGTTGATCGTCATTTATGTCCTCACGACCACTTTGAAAACGTTGAAATCACTCGTGCACTTTGCTACGGGATATCATCGCCATAAGCTTGTTCCATCAATTGAAACGTTTCGGTAAGAGTTTTACCAATTTTAAAACAAAATTTAATGTTGGCTCTTTGTTCGAAGCACATTTTCGCACCGATAACACAAACATATTGGCACTTAAAACGCAATAACTTCACTTCCAATCGATGAAATGTCATGAAATTCTCACTGGACAATCGATAAAGATAGCAGATTCTAACGCACCAGTCGACATATAGATAACGCCACCAGGGGCCGATCGACTTAAAACTTGGTTTCTAAAATTATTAAAAGAATACAAAGAAAGTTACATACTTGGTTTTTTAAATATTTTCTTGGAGACTGAATTATTGGCGCTTTTTTGGGGCACAAGAGGAAAAGGCTTCAACAGCCCACAGCCCAAACGGTAAGAGCTAGAAAGCTGAAATTTGGGGTCACTAAGAAGGGATTTTGGAAAATTCGGACTCCAAAGGTTGAAAATGAGCTCCAAAGTTTGTTTGAAAAATCTTCAGTTTTCCACCAATCAACTTTAAATTTTTATAATCTATAAAAGAATACAAACAAAACTGCATACTCGGATTTGTGGTGGAGCTTGAATTATTGAGGTTTTAATATTTATTAACCGTTTCAAATGAAAAGTTTGTGTTATAAATATTTTCCGATCGATTTCAAATTTGGGGACTGTAATCTACGTAACTAAATCTACAACTTTGCGTTCAAGGATTTTCAAAATATGCACTTTAAAAATGCAGGCAGAACAAACAATACAAAATATCAAACAAATGGGGACAACTAATTATACATTCACACACACACACACACACACATACAACTGTTCGTGTAGTTGCGTGCAAACGATTGAAATAGCCAAAGCAAAATGTGTACACATCTATGTATGTATGTATGTTCATTCGTCTTCCACTGACAGAGCAAGAAATGTTAATTAATTAAAAATTATTTAACATTTTTAAAAGTAATTTTTGTTTAGTACATTTGGTATTAGGGTTTTCATTAGTAAATTTATGCAGCAACAACAAATTATAAAGAACGCAAATATCAAATAGTTGGGGACATCATACACACACACTCACACACAGAACAAGCAACAGTTCGTGTCTATGTGTGCGGTTCTCTACGTACGGTTGAAAAAGTAAAGAGAAATATGCATGCATATGTACATACATATGTAGTACTAGTAGGTATTGCCCGTCTTAACCCGGCTTAATATAATGTTTCCGATTGTATTTATTTTGTGTGTGCATAACCTACCCATATGTTTCTACCTTATAAGTTACCAGTAGGAAGGCATTTAAGGCAGCGGTGGGCACGAAATTTTAGTTTGGGAGTCCTACAACAACATCTACAACAAAAACTACCATTTGGGTTATGAGAACATCATAAACTGCGAGCAAAAAATTAGGAAAAAAAAGTACACCGAAAAAAATTTCGATCACATTTATGAACATTCATTTAATAATTTTTCGAAGTCTATTTCCTCTTCACTTAAAGCAATTCGTAATAAATCTGATAAATTTATGTCACTTAATTTATTCCTATAAACATTTTTAATATATTTAATGCTTGAAAATGCAGCTTCGCACACATAAGTGCTGGCAAAACTTGCTTCTAATTGAAGCATTGAAGATGTTAATAATGGATGCTGTTTGGCTTTAGCTTAACGACAAGTTCCAACCTTTCTCTATCATTCAACATGCATATGCATTTTCATGGTGATTAAAATAGTGCCGCCGAATATTATAATTTTTTTTTTAACATACCACAGTTCCGCAAATAAGACACTGATGTACTCCCACATTTAATAGGAAAAAAAAATACCGCGTCTCAATCTCGGAAATATTAATTTCATTAGCCATTGTTCAGTTTTAAATCAAATATATGTAAGTAAGATTATAAGTAAATAACTTGACGAAAATCATAAAAGTTTTACTGAAACACTATAATTTATAATTTGTCAATACACTTTGAATGTCAGTGCATAAGTGACCGTCAGCGGGTATTGCAAATCGATCATTAGTACACACACTGTGTGTATTTTGTTATTGCATCGATCTACTTGTGCGTCAGGCTGGCGACAACACTGCGTGTATTTTGTTATTGTAAGTTTGCTCGAGATCAGTACTTTGCTTGTGCGTCTGGCTGTCGCCAGTTACCAAAACATAACGGAAAGAGCCCTGGGAGCCCAAAGAGCCACTACGTGCCCACCGCTGATTTAAGGTATTTAAATGAACATTTTCTGTTCTTGACAAAAAATTGTTCAGTAGTCCCTTACATTTTTGTTCTTGCCTAACTATTTCGTTAAACGAACATGACCACTATAACTAATATTTTTTAAAGCTCGTTTTCCCCCCTTTGGAGCTAGAATTTTCCAAAAGCCTTTCTTAGTGTGCTCCTACACTATGATGGATACTATGAAAGGAAACTTGAGTCCAAATTTCATCTTTTACCGTTTGGGCTGTGCGTTGATCACCAATTAGTCAGGACAAACTGTCTTATATATAGAGATAACGCAACGTTTTAAAATAGACTATCTGCAAAAAAGGGTATATCCTAATTTTAAATTCACATTTGAGTCTTTTCGTGCCATATTGAGTCAATACGGTCACGCACAAACTCGGAATATGAAACACGGCACTCGTGTCAATGCCGTGCAGCGATGATCCACGATCAAAAAGCACTGACAATTCTCATCTCAATTTGCTAGAGTAAAACTTTCGATAGTTGAAGCCACCGATACCATCAAAATATCGAAGTTTGAATGCAATAAGCAGAATATTTAAATAATAAAATCTAATTATTTATTGAGATCAATAATAACAAATCATATACATACATACATCTGCCCGCAATGCGAAGCAGAATATGCGTAGCTCCGATATTCGGTTTCTGCTTTACTATCGCTTACGCAGTCGTTGCCTAGCGACGGTAACTGTAAACTTTTGGCGTTTTGCCTTTGCAATTAACATTAAATGGTCAAAACGAAAGAAGAAGAGCGAGCTAATGACTTGCAGTTGTTGTTGCTGTTTTGTATGTACATGCTACATACATATGCATGTACATATGTATGTATGTATGCATGGGCACACATAGACACGAACTGTTGCTTGTTGTATGTGTATGTGATGTCCCCAACTATTTGATATATGGCAAGTAAAAAACATATTGCTATATTTTAATCGTTGAATGCCAGTTTGTTTATATAGTTATGTTGATTACATTACCCAAATTTGAAATCGATCGGACAAAAATTAATAACACAAACTATTCATTTGAAAAAGTGAATAAATATTAAAACCCCAATAATAAAATTAAATGCGATATATCGAAAATATCGATACTTGTGTTGATATATCGTAATACATGTCGAATACAAATACATCGAAAAACATCGTTTGAGAGTTATTGATTATAATACTGTATTCGATTGTTCACTGTACACATATGTACATACATACATACAAATGTATTTGTGTGTGTACGGTAACTGTCAACTTTTGGCATTTTGCGTATGCAATTAACAGCCGTAAATGATCAAAACGAAAGATTTGCGAGCTAATAACTTGAAGTTGTTGTTTTAAAAATTTTGATTTGAAACCATAGAACACTATTTATTACAATTAAACAACAGTGTTCGATGGCCCACTGCATACATACAAACCTATACATATACATACATATGTATATAAGAATGTATGTATATGTATGTATACATACTTATTGATGTACAAATGTACATACTATAAATATGTATGTACAAATGTACATACTATAAATATGTATGTACGTATGTAATACATATGGTGCTGGTGTAATTCATAATGCGAAATTCTTTCTAGGGGGAGCAATGTCCCCCCTGCCCAACCTGCGTACGCCCTTGTAGTCCGTTGTCCTAAAAACCCCTTATGCCAAATGTACTAAACAAAGAAAAAATAACATAAAAATGATTATGTTATAATGTTAATAATTTTTAATTAATTAACATTTCTTGCCCTGTCAGTGCAAGACGAATGTACTTTTGTACATATGTATGTATGTATGTACATACATGTGTACAAATGAACATTCACACATTAGTGTCTCACATTTTTCTTTGGCTATTTCAATCTTTTGCACGCAACTACACGAACAGCTGTTTGTATGTGTGTGTATGTATACTTAGTTGTCCCCAACTGTTTGATATTTTGTATTGTTTGTTCTGCCTGCTTTTGTAAAATGCATATTTTGAAAATCCTTGAATGCAAAGTTGTAGATTTAGTTACGTAGATTACATTATCCAATTTTAAATCGATCGGACTAAATTTATAACACAAACTTTTCATTTGAAATAGTGAATAAATATTAAAACCCCAATAATTCAAGCTCCAACACAAATTTCTAAGTATGCAGTTTTGTTTGTATTCTTTAATTGATTTTAGAAACTAAGTTTTAAGTCGATCGGTTGAAAAATGCGGATTTTTCAAACAAACTTTGGAGCTACTTTTCCCCCTTTGGAGCTCGAATTTTCCAAAATCCCTTCTTAGTGCGCATCTACACCATGATAGGATACTTGAGCCCAAATTTCAGCATCCTAGCTTTTACCGTGTGGGCTGTGGGCTGTTGACGCGGTTTGCTTTTGTGCCCCAACATTTTTTTTACAGGAAAACTCCCATATTTTAGGCCCCAAAAAAATATCAAAAAAACAAGTATACAGTTTTTCTTGGAATTGTTCTGAGAGTATACAAACTAAGTTTAAAGTTAATCAGATGAAAACTGTAGATTTTTCATACAAACGTTGGAGCCTGTTTACCCCCTTTGGAGCTCGAGTTTTCCAAAATCCCTTCTTAGTGGGGACCTAGACTATGAAAGGATACTTGAGTCCAAATTTCAGCTTCCTAGCCTTCACCGTTTGGGCTGTGCGTTGCTCACCAATCAGTCAGTCAGTCAGTCAGGACAAACTGTTTTATATATATACATAGATTGATCAGGATGACAAGTCGAGTCGATATAACAATGTCCGTCTGTCCGTCCGTCAGTATGAACGCAAAGATCTCAGCGAGTACAAGAGCAAGAATAACAAATCTTGGTATCCAGATTCTCCTAAGTCCGAGAATGGACGAGTTTGTGTTTTTTTTTTCTGATACAACCCCCCACTCCCCCGCAATTCCTGTTTTTTGTTTTATAAATTCTGTAATTCTTGGAATTTTGAAATCAATTTTGGTAGTTACATCCAGTTAGTGCTTATGTGTCCACATCTAGCTCTTAAACCTTCTGAGATCCGGACGGACAGGCAGACATTGCTATATCTACTCGTGTTGTCATACTAATCAATAATATGTGGGGTCTGCCACGCCTCCTTCTGTGTGTTACATACATTCGCACAAAACTGTAGCCTTCTACCCATTGGGTACAGGGTATAAAAATATAGTCTTTTTTCTACAATTAAGGTTTAATACCTGTGGCATCAAAAGTTCATAATGTACAAAAAACGCTGGCCTTAGTTTGTACATATGATTTTTGGCGAAAACACACTTTAATGGAACTCATTTGAATTATTCAGCGCAAGGGCTTAATTTCCATTTCCTGAACGCACCAGATGCTATATATTTTATTTATTTTCATATAAATATATACATAATTACTTTTTGAATCCTTTTTATCTTACGAACGGAAATATTAAATTAGACCCTGTGTAGAACGGTTTTGCATGACTTTATACGATTTGTCCAATTATAAAATATGCCAGATTTGTACTAAAGATACGATTGACTAAAGTGGGCTTCAGTTTTATGAGTGAGTAAGCATGTGATGCAGTGACACGGCAGGGTACACCACCACCCTATGGCCCAGTGCCTAAATAATATGAATGTAAACACACTGATTACCGCGTACAGCATTTTTTAGTGTTAAGTGCCATTTTGCATTGTGACCTTAGACAATAAGTGGCCATTAATGACATCACGCGATGGTCAGCATAGGGTACTATTTCATCAGCCCCTCAACTTCAGTAAGCCAAAGACAGTTAGTTACTAAAAATGCTGCTGGTTTACTTTACTGCTCAGTTTATATTGACTATGTCGGGCGTATTGAACGCGTCTTACGTGGATGTGGAGTCTACAGCGGACAATACAACGGCGCCGTTGCAGCTACAGCCAGTCAATAATACCTTTGTAATTGACATTGTGCATCGTATAAATGAGTTATATCAGTTCAAGAATTTTGTTTTTTACATTTCGGAACGTTTAAGCCTTAATACTGAGGGGGCTTTAGATTTTTTTCGCAACTTCTGGCTGACATTTCCTACGGCGCCCAATGTTATCCTACGACACGGCTATAATGATTCGGTTCCTATGGCGGAGTTCATTAGCACACCTTCCCTGGTAATTATATACACAACGGAACGGGACGATCCCATAATGGAATTCGCCTCCAGCAGCCTGCGGGGCTTGCGCTGGCTAAAAACCATCTTTATACTTATACCTTTTTTGGGTACATCCGAATTCTATGCGGACTTTGAGACACACACTCAATTTGGGAGTCTCATTAAGACAACTTACGAATGGGTGTGGCGCCAGCAGTTCATTAACACATTGCTACTTACGATAAAAGATAACGTGTATATTCAGAATCCCTACCCCACACCCACAGTGATAAACAAGACGGGTGACTGGCGAGCGGAAGAGTTCTTTCAGGTCTACTGGACAGATATGCAGGGATACGTGGTGCGCTCACCCATAATGTACGACATGCCGCGAGTATTTAAATCTTATCGGACAAGCAACAGTTACGAACAGAGCTTCGTACGAGGCACCAGCGGAAACCTTTTTCTTGCATTTCTCGAGTCCGTGAACGCAACACTAGTAGATACATCCGCTAACTACAGCATGAACTTCCTGAATTTGGAATTCTTCTTGAATTTAGTTTCGCAGGGCGTTTACGAGACGCTTGTGCACTCATTCACGGCCATGGGTATCCATGCTATTGACCAAAGCTATCCCATCGGCATCAATGATTGGTGCTTCATGGTGCCGTATCGGAATCAATCGCCAGAGCATCTATACATGAGAGATGCATTGCAGCGGAGTTCCTGGATTCTAATTTTCTTCACGGTCATCTATATGAGCTTTGCAATATGGTGGTGCTCTCCGTTAAGACCACGTGACCTGGGCGCCGCATTTCTACAGTCCATTTGCAGTTTGACGAACGCCACCCCACTCGCGGTCCTTAAATCACAATCTTTACGAATGCGTACGCTCTTTGTACTGTTCTTTGTTATGGGCCTGGTTACTTCTACCATGTATATCTCTAAAATGGCTAGCTATTTCACTTCAGCGCCGTCACGGCGGCAGCTGAACAGTGTTCAAGATATAATAGATGCCAATCTGAAACTCAAAGTTCTTGACTTCGAGTATGAGCACATGTTGCGATTCCCCAAACAGTTTACTTCACGTTTTCTGCAGCAAGTCGAAATAGTAGAGAAGCGGGATTTTGATATCTATCGAGATACGTTAAACGCCAGCCATGGCTACAGCGTTACTAGCGATCGCTGGGTTTTTCTAGACCAGCAACAACAGCATTTACGTAAGCCACTTTTTCGCCTTACGAACATCTGCTCGGGTCCCTTCTATCATGTTTATCCGATATCAAGGGACTCGCACTTAAGATCACCGCTCCAGGGGTTCATCATGATTGTTATGCAATCAGGAATAATGGATCATTGGTCCAGCGAGGCCTTTTTGGAGGCACTTCATTTGGGGTACTTGCATATGGCAATTGTGAACGATCAACCCAAACCCTTAAGCCTAAGTTTTTTTTCGTCAATTGTTCGGACATGGTGCGTTGGGTTGCTGCTGGCCGGCCTAGCGTTTGCCTTGGAAATGAAATGGTACCAAATCGTGACCACAAAGTTGCGTTTGCAACCAAGGAAAAAATCACGTTCATTTCTTAGACGCTTTATAAGATTGTAATTACATTTCTATACATTGTACGAGTACATATATGTATGTACATATATACTTCTATATATAAGCGAATAAAATCTGATTGTGCAGTTCTAATAGTGATGATAAAATGCTTTATAGCGAATCCATACTGTTAAGTTATAACAAAATTTAATTTTAATGCCCTGCAAGTAATCAATTTAGTGACCTAAAATACGCAGTCTACTCATTAAATGAAATTTAAAATTAATTATAGCAAGGGAAAGCACTTGAGAATGCCCGAAAGTGTGTAAGGTTCGGCTTAAATAGCTTTTGAAATGTGGGTAGTATTGACTAGTATTGACTATAATAAATTTAACTCGTGTTGCCTGGATGCAAAGAGAGTTTGCACACCATGTTGGGCCATCATCCGGACAGACGGATGTCTAAATTGATTTTTCTCGACATGCTGATTAAGAAATAATGTAAACATTATAAGTTATTTATTTTAATATTTAGTTATTATTAATTTGTTCTGCTTCTGCAGTTTGTTTTCTGTTACAGTGGTTGTCTGTATAATATTTTCCATTATTATCGTATCTGTTTTCTTTTGCCGGTTTCTTCGTACTTTTAATAATATCTAGCTTTTTGTAATGTTTATTGTTTTGTATATCCTTGGCAACCTTTCCTTGCCAATAATGCGGCAATAAAGTTTGTTGGCCATTAACATTTTGGTTAAAAAATGTAAATAAGGTTGCTCTATAATGCCTTTAATTTAACAAATAACGCGACGCGCTTAACGTAAATATTTTTTATTTAACCGTAAATTATACTGTAAAATACGTAATTTTGTAATATACAATAAAAATTTGCACTAACAGTTTGTTAAAAATGGTGTACGCCACGGGTTAATTGGAAATTAAGCTTGTGGTTTAGCTTTGCCTCTTTAACTGGCAAGCATATTAGTGCCTAATTTAGTTTAATTACAATATTTAGCTAGTTTGACACTTAAAGCGGAAAACTTAACATTTTTGTAGGGCTGCCTCCAGTATTAGCATTGACTTCTGGTTTTCAAAAGCCCCTTATCTCTAAGAAGAATATTCTGTATTTATTTCGTAACATTTAGCAAGATGCACGTTTTGTTTTATTTAGTATTGTATGTTGTATTTACTATTAAATGTTTCTACTAATAAAATATATATTTAATATTTTGTATACAGACTAAATTCAATAATATAAATTGTTTCTTATGGGCGCCTCATTGGTGTCTTTCAGACTGAAAATATGCGTCAAATACGAGTATCTTGATTTAGTTTATCTTGATTCGCATATTCTCTATCGTTTACTTATAACCGTTTACCCTCGTACCTTAAATTAAAAACAAGTTCTGTTAGTTATATATATTTTAAATATGGTGGTATTTTGCAGTCAGCGTAGAGAAGAGTATCTCTCGTTGTGATGGCTACACATCGATAGTCAATTAGACTTCAAAGTAAATATTTGTCCTTGGGGAAGAGCACATGATGGGCAACTATGGGAGTAATAAAATATTATATATACGTAAGTGTGTGGGTGAATGTGCTGCATTTGTTCTCTAAGACGCCGTGCGCAATTTGTTGGCCTTGTCAATACAATTAAAAGTTCAACAATGGGCCGGCTCCATATGAAACTAAGTGTGTATGTATTTTCCAGCCTTATGAATGGCATTTATTTTAGTGTTCACATGAAATTTTTTACGCTCGGCAAGATTGCAGCTAATCTATTCATTTGTCTATGGCCCATGATTTAGCTCTTTTATTTTGTTACATCTTTCATTTCATTTGTAGTTGCAGCATTAAAAATTTGTCCAAAAAGGAGTAGCACATATATGTATATACTATGTATATACGAGTATGTATGTATATATCTGCTTTAAATACATTGTTTAATAGGTAAATGTGTATGTATACATATATAGGTATGTATCTGTTGCTGTATATAAGTATATTTCGTATTACATTTGTGTATTGCATGTGCGGTACATACTTATGTACATACATATGTACATATGCATATCTAGTTTAATGTTATAGTTATATATGTATAGTAGACACAATTTTTGTTCACAATTTCCTTCTAAGTTTAGTTAGAAATAGAGGCGGTGGCTTTTATTTGGACTCCATTTATATAATTAGTCAGTAGAATAACAGTACATACAATGACCAGTAACCACATCTTTAATATTATGTAACGTGCTTAAGGACAGCAAGATGGTGGTGACGGTCGCGGTGGCGGTTACAACGGCATAACGAAGTATTTGTGTATGTATAGTAAGTTAGCAGCAGCAGCCTAAAAGAATGCAATACTTTTCACGTTACTACGCTGACAAAAAGCTGACTTCTACAAAATACAGTGCGCGAATACAAGCTATTCAATAGACGCAGTTCCAATGGAATTCGGAATGCAGCAGTAAGATATTTTTTAGATACTTTTTTATAGCAAAATCACATTTTATATTATTCGGTTTCGTTAAAAAACAAAAACTACATCACGCTTAAAATTGCTTTGTTCGAACTTTTTACAATGTACCTAATCTTTCCAACAAATATACATATAGTACATAAGTACATAAAATACTCGCCTGCATCGAAATGGGTTTAGAGATGTAATCAATGATGCAAAGCCTGTTGCTAAACACTAAATTTACATACATATATTTTGTCGGTTTGATAAAGTAACTCGTTTGCACATTAATTGAATATCCTTGACTTATATTTTAGGTTTAATTTTATATATAGTATTATTTGTGCAGCTATTTCTATTAGCTGCTTGGTATTCTTAATTGATCATACATACGTACATGCACACATATGTATGTCACGACTACAATAAAGTTTTACTTGAAATTGACATTAGGATCGTTTGTTCACATGAAATTTACATTTCGTCGAACTGTTTGCTACTTAACTCCAAAATTATAAACGTATTACCCAATAATTGTAAATAATACATTCTTTGGTTTACGCTACAATAGTTTTTTAGCGTGTGCTCTTTACGACGATGATTCAAAGAGAATTGAGACAATTGACTTTCATAATTGGCACAAAGCTTGACTAAATATAATTCACTGAAGTGCTGTTATCTATATCTACATATATGTATGTATGTTTGTATATAATTAATGTAGGGTATTGTTCTATTTTATTTAAATTATTATTATTGTTATTATTATATGCTACTTCTTATTAGCGATTATTATGTTCCTTGTCTAGTGCACTAATCAATGAGCAATTTATATCTCCATGTCCGATGAAATAAGATACCTTTATTAAATGCTTTTTATTGCACCTACATATTTGTCCAAAATGCATTTTAGTATGCTTGCGTTTCTTTTGGCAAACAAATATAAAAATACAAAAAAATCAACGGAAAAGCAATAACAATGTTCATCATGTTTAGGGTGCATTTTACTAATGTTTCAACCATTGCTATAAGCTATACGGGGTCTTATATTCTGAGTAATATGTACAATAGTGTGTCAACTATACATGATATTCAAGCTTTTCTATAGCATATTTTGGAGAATCAATCCTATTAATCAGACATCGTTATATTAAGTTATTATTTGCGCAAATCATGTTGATTTAAGCAACTAAATTAAATGGAAATGATAATTATTTTGCAACAAAAGTTTGGTCCCGCTTACTTTCATTTAACAACAATTTTTTTCGAACGTTAAGCTAATTTATTTTTGTTTAATACAAGTAGTAAATAAGCTCTTTTAATTAGTTTTCAATCCTCGTCAAGGGAGTGCGCGCCAATAAATTGCCTAGGCCGGATTAAGAAAAAGCCATTAACGATTTCAAACTGCCGATACATTTCATGTTCATTTTTATATTCTTTAAACAGTTTCCCGTTTTTCATAGTTGCCTGACCACCAGCAACTGCCATCAATCAATGGACATAGACTGAACGGGTGACATGCAATTTAATGCTATCAAAACACACCACTGGCGACCAGAGAGTGGACCTGATTTTTTGGGGAATGTGCTACTTGCACCCCACCCGAAGCTAATGGATTGAAGTGAAAAAAAGACAACTACATTTGTGTTATTAGAACGAAACCCACGAACAAGCAAATACATTTTTAACAATTCACAATGTAAGAGAGGCAGCGCCCACTTCAATAGCGGTGGACGTAGATGGATCGAAGGAAAGGCAACTTTAGTATTTACGAGTATACTCGTAGTTTAGACCTCAGCTTGATAGTTTTAGGAGACTTTCAAAAAGTGGTTAAGAATGCAAAAAATTAATTGAAATGGATAAACAGCCCTAAACGGTTGTAAGCCAAAGGTGCGCGACAAATCGTTATAGTTCTTAAAGTTGGTATTAAAAAATCGACGATAAATTGTGGACACAGCGAAAAATAAAAATGTTATTTTACTTGGTACACGATCTTTCGAGAAGTGCTTAGGAAGTTCACTGGACCGTATAACTGTAACTTGCTGAGCCAGCTTCATTCCTTGGCAAAGGCGTTGCACTGCGTGGAATAGGTTCATTCGTATGTTTATGAATGCTATATGCCTAAGTGGTTCGATAAATTACATTTTAGACAGCGCACTTACATACTCATTTTGGATGGGTTGGAGTGCAAGGCGCCGAGAATGGTGTAAATAATAAGGTTTCCAAAGAGGAAATGTGATATATGTACTCAATATTTTGAATAGAAAGCTTGAGAATTGGTAGTGCCTATCGAATAGTCATTAATGTTGACAAATGAGAAATACTTAGTTAATAATTATCTTAATTTAATATGAATAACTGAAGCACTAACACTATTATTTGAGCGAACTGGCTATTTACATCTTGAAGTATTATCAAATTTGTATGTACCTCGCCGGAAAGTACTATTCCACTTTCTTAAAGCGCTGAAGAAGAATTAATGGACTATGTTTGGGTCTAGACACATACACATAGATGGGACGTATGTATTTATGTATCTCTATAACGAAAAAAACATAAGATGTTTTTTTGAACCACCCAAATCTAATCGATTAGTCATTACTTACCGTGAGCAGGGGAGTCCACTCATACCTAAAAAAAAAAATCAAACACAAAACTCAGATCTAAAATACCACTACATTGTACGTACATACATATGAACAAGTATGTGCATTAATGAGGGAAAGAGTATCGAGAGAAAATTCAGAATAGAAAGCTGTAAATGGTGTGAATGCCGCATAAAAGGTGATAAGGTGATCTCAAGGACTCAGAGGGAAAGATTGGTCTCGGAAAACTTTTACGTAACTAGGGAATGTATGTAAATTAGAACGGTTTGTGATTTTGAGCACAATATGTTTTCGCTAAAGTTCCCATTACACTATTAGTACAGAGAAATTACTCTGGAACTATATTTATTGTGCAAAAAAAATGGGCTTACTTTCAAATTAATTGTTATGAACGCTATCAGCTTCTCCTTTTCAGACGTTATTCCAATATCATAAGGCTATGCCTGCAAGTCACTGATAAATTTGGATAACGATTTCATAACCCGAAAAACAATATAACTAAACTAAACTTCATTCTGTGGCACCAGTCCACCTTCCTCTTAAGAGTTCATTGCATTGCACATAAAAAGTGGGATTGATATACAATATATATATATATATTCTAATATATTTATACTCCTTCTTAGGAGATAGGTTATCGAGACCGACAAAACCATTCCACTATAGTACAACAGGATTTGGAAGGACAAGTTTGTTTTGAAAAGAGAAATGGATCGACAACTTATATTTTTTACAGGATCGAAATTGCATATTGAGAAGATAGCTGTCATTCCTAATTGGAACACCATTACGGAATGGATAATAATTATCAATAATAATCAAAATATATCCATTCTACTTCTTATACATATACGAAACGACACAAACATGTAGCAATAACAAATAATGTAAAAAACAAAAATATATACATACTTGTATGTATTTATTTACATACGACATATCTAAATTTTTTGAAATGCATAACGGAATATACAAGTAGCTCAGTCATGGGTTTTTGCAAGAAGTACAATTACGTTCATTATATAAGCCGATTTCAACCGATTTAATAAATTTGTGATTTTATCCCTAGTGAAGTTCAATATCAAACATCTTCCCCGACCATGTAGTATAGTAATTGTTCCTGAAAACGTTCATTGTTGAATATTATGGTATGGATCTTCTAGAAGAATAAACACAAAGGGCTGCTAGTTTATTAGCTATTATTAACTAAACTAAGCTATTTTTAGCCGTCCATCCATCTATTTCTGGTAACCGAGAGTTGGCGACTGTGACTCGTACCCATGAAATGGTCAATCAGTTGTTAACCAGGTGGTTGTTGTTGTGGTGGTTCTTATTATCTATTCTTGTAGTTGGGGACGTGGTGACTGATGTGATTGTACTTGTTGTTGTTGTACTAATGTGGCCACTAACTGTGCTTATTGTGATGTTGTTGCTGTTGTAGTAGTTGTTTTTGTTGTTGTTAACTGTAAAAATGATCAAATAAAGTAAGTAAGAGAGCAGCTTCGGAGAATTGGTTGAAACTTTTGGACGTGTAGGCGCATGAAATAAAACAAAGTTTTCATTTTGAGTTCTTTTTGTGTATAAGTTTAAGTTTTCATTTATTTGTTTTTGTTTTTTTCGCTAAAGATCAAGGAGTTGTATTTGTTGTATTGTTTTGTTGCTGTTGTAGTGGCTGTTCTTGGTTTTGTTTTAAGTTTTAGAATGAATATTTGAGACTGCATTGTTGCTTGGCTTAAAATTAAATAAGTTGCAATGTATCGTTTGGTTTTGTTTTACAATTTTGTTTTTTGCACTACAGCGTTTTCAAATGCTAACAACATTTAATAAATAGTAGTTTGAATATTTGTTTGTTAATAAAATTTCCATTTTTGAGTAAGTGTGCGTGTGTATGTATGTATGTATGCGTGTGTATACTATTTTCTTTATTTTTTCTTAACTACTTATGTAAGTGTTTGTTTTCATATTTTGTTAAATTTGTATTTGCCAACCATTTGTGTGTGTGTTGTTTGCTGTATGTCTATATGTATATACATATGTATGTATGTATTTTTATTTGTAATGCAGGCGGCATGAAGACGCACGTCTAGTTTTGTTTTTGGCGTCCTCTACAAGGAGATGCCGAAATAATTCAAAAATGCATTAGTATGCAAAATTCCTATCAAAAGTTTATCTGTGATTATGTTGCATTCTGTAGACGTAGTAATATAAGTATCAGTGTTGTATGTATGCAAGTGTGTGTGTATTATGTATGAAAGTATGTATAAAGTATAATGACGAGTATATGTATGTATGTTTGTATGAATATAAATGCTCTGCGTGTGCAATTGCCGGGCATGTCTAAGAGTATTTAACTTAGCTTGTTTTTGCTTTATTTATCACTAAACACTTAGAAGTTCAATTCAATTAAATTTTTTACTATGCGTGATACTTTTCCACGCCTGTTGCCAGCAGCCTCTCTCTCTCTTTTCTCTCTGCTCATTTGCTTGCGCTGCTTTTTATTTACGAGTAAACTGCACCTGCCTGTGTCGTGCGGAACGAAACGAAATGCGAAGTATGCGGAAATAGCTTCGTACATGTAAGTACATATGTATGTATGTTTTTTAAATTACATAAGTAAGGAGCTTAGTTCATTCGCGCTTTCTTTTGTTATGAGATTGTTTTACTTCGGTGGATTAGTTTAACAAGTGTCGGGCATGTTTGTGTGTAGGTGTGGGTGGAATTTGCCGGCCATTGCTCAACATTGTAATATACATAAGTATGTATGTATGTATGTAGATGCTATATCCGCCACGCAATATTTAAATTGTTCCGTGCTCATAATATCCATCTAAGCTAAAATTATCCTTAACGCAAATTCAACTAAGTTAAATATTAACATTGCCATTATTATTAAATGAGGCTTTTAACTCAACTCATTGTTAATTTACTGCTCTCATATGTATGTATGTACACACGTAAATATGTAAATATGAAATAAAACGAGTCGGTGTATATATTAGGTATGTGTGTGTGTTACAACCGGAGAGAGTCAATATCGTCGTGTTTTCAAAACGACCTCTACGAATGTATGCACGAATATGTATGTACATATGTACGTACGTACATACATACATACCTATATGTGAAAAGGTGCATTATTTTTCGAAAAAACACTCGACCCTTTACACGACAATTCCCTAAAATGTATGTACACTGACACACGAGCACAAAGGTGCTTGTGTTTCAGCTTAAAAGTTGTTTTCCTTTGAGCTAGAGTAAACAAAAATATATGCGGGATACTCACAATACATATCCTTATGCACTTGTACATCCCGATTCCGACAGTGCTGGTCATGATCATGGTTCGGCGCTGGTGACATACCGAAAACTGAAAAAATGCCTCTAAATCGTACATTTTTCATGTAGTATTTCATGATCACAAAATCAGTGAAAAATTGTCTTCCTGATTTCTGGTGCTTGATCGTTAATGATGATGAACAAACTGCACACAACTATATTTGAAGTATAGTGGGTATCTCACATAAGCCTGAGGTTATAAAAACACTAACAAAACAAGGTAAGTTAATCGTCAAATTGCAAACATAAAAAAATACATAAAGATAAAACATTGTTTCACGATTTTATTTTATATTCTAGCAATTGTAATTGCAATTGGAACTTTTCGAGAACAAGAACAAAAGCTTTGCGCTTGGATGGGAGCTTGCACATTTAAGTTCAAAATAGAAAACAAGGCCTATTAATCAAATAAAAGGTGCCCCAAAATGGTTAGTGTGGCTTCTAGTTTTGTTAATTTCCGAATTTCAAATAAATCGGTTGCTTAATATGCACAGATGCCCCGTTTTCCAATTGGAACGTTTGAAACAGTCGATAATGAAACGCAAGCCCTTCGTTGGAGAAAGAGCGAAACGCTTAGAATCGGGCCCCGTTTACTTCGTAGTCGCTGGTGCGGGCATGGGTCTTGACTTACCTAACGGATTATTACTCTAAGCAATTTACATAATAAGGAGATTTCAATATATGTACTTGTATAGTATATGCATATACGAGTATGTGTGTATATAAGGTAGTATGCATGTATAATAGACATCTATTGGATATTAGATTCGCTAGTACTTGATCAATTAGCGACATTCCTTAATCAATTTGTTTTTGTTTCAAAATTATCACCAGTAATTACGCGCGACGACTACACAATGCAGTTGTCCCTTCGTCCCCCAAAGCTCCCCAATCCTGTGGGTTGAATTCTGTTTTTGTCTGTCTGTTTATATGCTTAACTGCTTGACTGTATAAGTACCTATCTGTGTCGCTGGGTGTAGTGTGTGTGTAATTTGTGGTGTAATTATGTCAAGTTTGCCTTGTTCTGTAACTGTAGCTTAAATGGCAAAGCGATGCGCCCTGTCCTGGGCTTGCTTGCAGTTCAATTGACTTCCGCTGTATATGTACATATTTATTTATGTATATATATATATATATATATATATATATAGATATATATATATATATAGAGATATATAGATATATAGATAGATATATATATAGATAGAGATATATATATATATATATATATATATATATATATATATATATATACTATATATATATATATATATATATATATATTAATGTATGTATGTATGAGTTTATATTACTATTATATCATTTAAATATAAATATTTTTAAGTGTATGTATGTATGAGTGTACGTCCACGCGCTTACACGTGAGTTTGTGTGTGTGTGTGTGTACGTGTTAGTGTATGTGTACGTGCGTATAAACTATGAGCCTATAAGAATATAGTTGAGTTTTCTTCTCAATATGCATTTGATCATCGTATTAGTTAGTATTATCGTATTACCTATGAATTCGTTTCGGTGTACAAAGTTCTTAGTTTGGTTAGTGTTTATGTATCTTCACAAAACAGAAGCGAACGCAAAACAAAGGCAACGAAAAAGGCCTGGGGTCTTGTTAAGCACCACATAGCAAAATAAATTTTTTGTTTTTGGGCAGTTTTCAACTCGTGTCGTGGGGTCTGATGTGGCTTGTTGTTTTGTTGCTGCATTTCTCTTGGACGGTTTCATAAAATGTACATACATTGGGCATGTCTCCTTGGTTGACTGACATTCGTTGATTCATTAATTGAATACTGGCCCGGCTAGTGTGCAAATATTAAGTGACTGGCGGGCGAGCCGCTGGTTGGGTTGTGATAGTAGTGTGAAATTCAATGCCAGGATCGGCGTCGCCGATCTGCATTTGGCATTTGGTAAACATTTGGAATGCTCGACCAATCCAATCAGTCGATTCTGCTTTTTACAACTGTCCTAGCTCAGGCAGCTCAAAATTGTATGGTTTTTCGGGTGTGCCTCTTCTTCTGGAACGACGATCGTTCTCAGTTGTTTTTTGGGGATGGGCAATGAAGTAAGAGTTGTATATTTAGGAACAGACAGCACCTACCTTGTGCCTCAAGCGCGTTGCGCATTGCGTGTTTCGCGTTGTGCGCTTCGACGCTCAACTTGTTCGGCAGCTCGGAGAGTTGAAAACTACGGGGTAATTGATTACAAAAGGTGAACAAAAGTCAACGGAAACGAAACTAAATACTAGGCTGGTCAACTACTTAAAATGACATGCAAGGATAAACAGAAGGGCCAAATAGCCAACAAACGTGAAAACAAGTTAATCTGTATGGGCATTGGGAAGTTGTAGTTCTAGAATCCCAACTCCCGATTCTAAATTTGATTTAACAAAATTTCACTAATTTTATTTGAATTAAAAAACGTAATGAAATAAATATAAAAGTTGCTACTAAAGTTATTTTCTTACTTTCCTTTGGCTAGGGCTCTTTTCTCGAATCGGAAACGCAAGCAAGGTAAATCAAAATATTTTCGCTAAATTAGTATTAGTGATTAGTAATTACAAGGTATGCTTCTTAGGTCTAGTTATAAGCTACGCAATTGTTTTTTTGTTCTTTCCAAAACGCCTATTCAAAAACAATTCTTTCTTGCGTTTGGATTATACATATGTATAGTATATGTATGTATGATGTGTTCGCAGCTAATCGTTCGGTTGCCGAGAGACGCCTATAAATGGGTTTTACATTTTTAATGCTTAAATTGTACAATTGGTAAAATTAGGCTGCGCTTTATAGTTAATGCTTTTTAAAACTTCGATATGTTGACAATTCAGGATCTTCACTTGTATAATTTGGCATGTCATTGTTAATCGTAAATGATGATTAGCTTTTATTTCATTTATTGTAAAATCAAAAGGGGCGTTATGGGTGTATGTATCTGTGTTTTGTGTAGGTGTGTGTATGTGTGGTTTGCGAGGACTAGTTCATAGCTGGGCAATTATTTTGCCATTTCTCAATTCCTCCGAATACACGAAAAACTAAAAACAAAACCGAAAACTCCGTCGAAAAAAAAACCCAGTTGGCATCTACTTTAAAATATATTTCTTTTTATAAAAAATGAGCGCGCAGTTTTCATACAAACTCTGGGCTTAGAAAGTACGCGTAAATAATAACAACAAAATTAAATATTAAATAAATCAAATTACATATACATACATACATGGATAGAACTTAATGGGTGCTTGTGTTGTTGTGCTGATGCATCTTAGACCTTAAGTACCACTCAGAACAAGTGAAAGCAATTGCTATGCACGAGTACATTATTCAAGTTAGCTCTGCAGAAATTGGACAGACGTGAGGTTTTCAAGACGCGCACAACTTCATATGTATATAATGGGAAAATATTAACAATAGAAATTCCACATGATTAATATTAATATATTTAGGTGTAGGCGTAGGTATGTATATATGTATATTATAGCTACCAAGTATTATTATGTAGTACTGTATTTATTATACATTTATCCATTTATTTATGCACTAATTAGGAGCTTCAAGATCGTCGTTGCTTTAAGTTTCTTAAAAAAATTAGAGGTTAGCGAGATTTTTGTCATAAAATCATTTATAAAGATTAAATTAAGTACAATAACAGCTAATTTAAAGAATATATTACATTTTTTGTTTAAAACAATTTACAGAATAATAAATAAGGTAAAGTAGTGTTCTGAAAAACGCACAAATTAAAAAAACAATACACTTAAAAACTTACATCGCCGTCGTCGATGAAGTCAACTCATAATAAATATACTATATAATGATGGATAATATATGATGGATGACATGATTGTGGTTGAAAGCACAAAATCAAATTGCACATGCGAATGAATATAACACATTCTATTCATTCATCCCTCTTCCTCTCGCGTACGTAATGAAATGTAAAATTCGTTTAGCAAAGTTATTTCTGCGCTTAATTCGTTGATTTGCTTAATTACCCAATTGCTCGTCCTAGATATAAATCTGTCTGTCTTTATGTGTCTGTTTGTGAACATAACATAGAGGTGTGTGGGTGTGTGTGTATATGTGTGTGTCAACGCCCTGGTAAGTATTGCATACATACATCATCTTCATCATCATTATTATAATGATGGGTGCAGGCAGGACTGGAGCACAACCGCACCCAAACTTAAGATACAATTTTAAATCTAGCTGCATTCTCTTTATCTAAACTGAAATGTTGGCATATTTTTTTTTTTTTTATTCAAGTGCTCGTCGTGATTCACAATATGGAGCCGCATTTGTTGCATTGTTACTATCGATTTGCTTTGTTTTGTAATCATTTTTATAACGATCCTCCACTATTTCATTTCTATTTGCTGTTATAGATAATGTAACATATGCATTTGATATGGTTGTTATTGTTGCTTTTATTGCTGATATATTTCAATCAAATTCCCACTCCTCTGCCTCTTTTTGCACGGTGCGCACAATCGATCGAGCTGTTCACCCCGCGTAGTTTTTGCAATAGTCTTCTTAAGCGCCTCAAAAATATTATTCTCCTGCTCGCTTAGCTCTTTTAGTTGCACTCTACTCCCTCTCCCATCTTTTCTTTATTTTTATTTTTTTCTTTTCACGCTGCCTAAGTAACTTATGCTAAAAATGTAATATGTTTCGTCGTCTATGGATTTTGTTTGCTGCTTTCTTTATGTTATTCAGCTGCTTGTCTATCAAGTTGCTTTTCTCCTCAACTTTAAAATAAAATAAAGATTTATGATTTATTTGAAATACATGTACACCCCCGAACCCATTATAGACATTGTAAAAACAAAGCACAAAATATACATATGCATCTATGTATGTATGTATGGGTATTGTTTTGTCTTTTTGCTTTCGGTTAGTGCTTAATTAATAAATAAAAAACATTGGCTTGTTGTTGTGCAAGGTCTCACGCTTATCGCTCTAAGTTTCGCTGCTCCTTTTCATTATTGTTTAAATTCGCCCACAACTAAAATTAAGAAATTGTATTTAAAATTGCTAAGTTTTTGGTTTAATTTCAAGGACCCCTCCTTTATCCCAACCAGCCCCATTTCTTCTATAACATTCCGCAAATAAAGAATTAGCCAATAATTGTTGGTTCCCACCCCCTATCCCACATCTTTACCGCGAATACTTTCCGAAATATTGTCAAGTGAAATTTGTTAGATGATTTCTATAATTAACTACAATAATAATGAATAGAGAGCAAGGTATGTACTTAGTAGCAAGGGTGTTGGTTGTTTGTCAAAAATCAGTTTCTTTGACTTCCTTCGTTACAATTCTCGGTTTAGATCTGTTTTGTTACAATTTTCGGTTTATTCTCAGAAAATGGTTATTATTTATGTTGTTGTCGAACGTTACATAGATTACAGAAAATTGTTGTTCTTTATTTTTATGTTTCCCATTGTAACGTCAAGTGTTTCAAACGATTTTTTTCATTCTTTCTGATAAGTCCGCAAACGCATGTAAAGTTAAAAACGTGTGTAAGCTTTTTAACGACGCCATTTTCATTATGTTATATGCTTGTGCATATTTTTGTTGATGTGAGTCGCGGGTTCGTGTACATATTATAAGTGTAATAATTTTCCTTGACCTTTACATTTTTTTTAGGTTCAGGTAAATGGCGCGTGAAAAAGTTACATGCGTTTGCGTGTGATTTCTTGTTTTTTTTTTTTTTGTTTGGTTATTTAGTTTCTTTCTTCATTAATTATGTTTTTGGATCTTGCAATCAACTAACAGTTATTATCATCAGCTCGTATACCGCAGCTGACCCAATGCGCCCCTTGTTTGATATCGTCTTCCTTTTTGTGTGGATTGGTGTTATTTCTTCGCCTTGCAGTGTATGTGTGTGTGATCCCCTATTCATTTGTTATTTGTGGCAGCAGCATCCGTGCCAGTCCCGATTGTGTTACTTCCTTTTGCTTTTTGTGTTTGTTTCCATTTCTATTGTTGTTGCTGATGTGGTTAAATGGTTGTCGCTGTCGCTGCTGCTGCTACTGATGCTGCTTACACGATTTTTATCAAATCTCAATTATATATTTCGACCACTTTTCCGTCGCCGTCGTTCTCCTTTTCGATCATGCCCTCATTAGTAGCATTATTCCAGGCTCCATTCATGCTCTTGGACGAAGAGAAACACAGCTTCATGATAAACGGGAATTTGGTGCCTGCAGAGGCGGCGAAATTCGCAGAAACAAAGAAAGTAAGAAACAGAATTGAAATTGTGTATTTAAAATTGTTTGTCCATGCATTTTATAGTTTATATTCAGTGTAGCAATGTGTATAAGTGTTGTATACAATAATTAGGAATTTATTATTGTTTATTATTGTTTTCAATTGTATTCAGTAGCTGGCGGTCTCGGGACCTGTGAGTATGACCCTCGTTGCGATGGCAACATACAGAGCATTGGAGCATGTCCAATTATGGGACAGAAGGGTGGTAGGGTTGGTGACCATCATAAAATTCTTACATACTTCGGCCGTTTTGTGTGTCAAGCAATCAGAATCAGTCGAATGCAAAACAGTGAATCGCAGCCCACACATACACATGAATATGCATGTACATATGATTGCTCGCTGCATAATTTTATTGCCGCCTGAAAGTATGCAACGCTTGTTTGCATTTGGCATTTGCTGTTTGTGCTCTAAATAAAATATGTACAAACTTGCACGCATGCTTGCACTTGCACCACCACACATACACATACACACACGCACACACACACACTTGCTCAAGCATGAATGTGTGCTTGCGCGTGCATCAACATGTGCGAGCCTATTTACATTCTTTACACTTTTAATTACTGTTTACCGGGCTATCCAGCGACCCTTAGAGTAAGAAAAATGCATTGGCAAACATGCCAACCACAAAAATATTGACAAAAATATGTACGAGTATATGTATGTATATACGTGTATATGTGAATGACTCAACAGATGTTTGCACAACGATTTTTGCGCAAGGCGTAAACAATGGCTGCTGGGGTCGACTGGGAAAAGGCGCCTTTTGCCAGTATATGACAAATTACTTATGCGTATTACTCTTTGGGATGCCGCCAAAGTCGTGGGTGAAGAGAGAGGAGTCAGCGGAGCGAGTAAGCATGGCATTATTATGGAGAAACTTTATATCACTATTTATATACACATGTATGTATGGGTATATCACAAGTGATATAGGGGATAGGGATAAGAGCAGTTAGTGCAGGACATCTGAAAAACACAGAGCTGGTTATATGTTCCTTTACAAATACTTCCTGCATCAGTTCGAGGTTCGTGAACAACAGAATAATTGCTCTCAGATGGCGTTTAATCAATAGTATAAATGTATAAATGCAAACGCGATACCACTTTGCATTACAATTTCAATTTAACGCTTGTTGTTGAAAGGCGAGCGCATTATACATAAACAAGCATGAATAAAATTCAGAGCAATTCCGAAACCATAATATTGTACTGAAATATCGATGTGGTATGGATGTGGGCCGAAAATATTTATGAGAAAAGTTTTCATTGGTCGTTGGTAACCATCAAACACTTCGACACCTCCCACATCGCTCAGCTCAGCTCAGGTCCTATTAATGTGACTTGAGGCTAGAGCAAGGGCTGCGCGATTTGTGTAATTAACAGCCGAAATTGTTTATCTTAATTGCCAAATTTTATTTTTGATTGCGAGTGCGTACACGCACACGATTTTGCAGAACTGAAAACTTTCAACCAAGCCCAAGCTTGAAAATTGCACACATTTTCGTGTGCGGAATAAAATATGCGGAGCGGCTGGAGTTGTGGGGGTTGTAGTGGATGTTGCTGAGGGCAGCTCTGATTACAAAAGTCAAAAGAGCTTGAAGGACTTTTATGGGGTGGACCAGCCAAACAGTAACGAAAAATACCCTTCCCTACTCGTACTTGTGTTTGATTTGGGAAAATAGGTAATTTTGTGTAACGTTTATTTTTGGGGGCTCATTCGATTAGCCCTTATTTTGTTTACTTTTGGAAAACACTTAAACACAACACTATCTCACCTTTACCCTCAATCGGCAGGTGGTTGCACTTCATTATTGCCAGAACAGCCTGCGAGATGTTAGGGAACTCAATCAGACCCGATGACGATCGCTCGGTCTTCAAAGGAAAGAGGCGCACCGAGGTGGCGGGAACGTCCTTGATGTTAAAGATGCCGATCAGCTGGTCTTCGGTCAGACCGGGTGGTGTGTTAAAGAAATGTAAAATCTGCAACCAGTTCGGCGTATTAGAACGAGTAGGGCGTAGTTGTATTATAAAAGATGAAGCATTTACCTTGCTCGGTGGTTGTATTCGATTCTTGCTGGCCTGGGCCGGCGATAGGAAACGATTGTTCTTCGAACCAGTGTATTCCTTGAAGCTGGGTGTGTGATCAGGCAGCAAGAACGGATTAATCACCTCTGATAGAAAGTTTTGCTTCGAGAATGCTATCTGAATTTTTCCACCACTTCCAACGGGAATGTTATTCAAGTGCTGCACACAGCGCTCGACGGCCACTGAATCGCCCATTTGTACCATGGCGGTGCCTTCTTTGGTCTTCAAGAACTTAATCTAAATAAACAAAGCAGAATAAAATATATATTAGTAATAGTTATACGCAATGCATGTCACACTATCATACAACCAGCGAAATGGTCAATCGAAACGCCGAGCCAATTTAGCAAACACGGAGACAGATGTAAATAAACTCTTGTCTTGCACCCACATTTGATGAAATCTGGTTTGTTGTTATTGCCACCACTACCTTGTGTCTGTGTCCGTCTCGCTGTGTCACGGCATTTAACACGCAATTCAACTTTATTGAATTGAAATTGTAAAACATGAAAACGTCCTTAATTTGATAGTCATTGTGTTGGTTGCACATTTACTCCTGCTCATCACTTCGACAAAACTAAATAACAAGATTGATTTTGTTACAGTAGTAGAGCAATACCCTCTATCCAAAAAACTTCTATTGCTGGTGCGTGCGCATTCCAGAAGCAAATTACTTTTCATAGAATTAGCTGACTTGAATGAAATAGTGGTAAGGAATAACTTATTGATAATTGCAGAAGCTTTCGAATAGTAGAAAAAACAAGTAAAAAAAAGCTAAAGTCGGGTGTCCCGACTTTGAAATACTCTGTTTAGATCAATTATAGAAATTGGAAAAAATTAGAAAATTAAAAAAAATTTTTTGATCGATTTTACCTCTCTCGGTACGCGAACTCACGTAAAGGGAATATAATTGCACATATACAAAGCAATTGCGTCTATGTGAGTGTATGTATGTTTATGCGCGTCTATTCGTGTCTGTGTAAGCATGTTTGCAGTCAACCGAAGCATCAGCATCAACAACAGCTGCGGGCAGCGCTTGAGCAGGAAATATATGTATTTATGGCTATAACTTCTTGTTAAATAGGTCTATCATAGTGAAATTGGCATACGGACACATAATGACTAACTGGGGGTATTTGCAAAATTGGAGTTCGAAATTCCAAGAATTACGGGAGTTACGATTTGCGGGGGAGAAGGGGGAGGGATGGAAATTCCAAAGATATTCCATAGATTCCTCCAGTATGGACCAAATGTTGGGGGATCAATGACATACCATACGGTCTGCACATTTTGCCATAAATCATCTTTGTTTTTGGACTTAAGCCCAAAAATATTCTTTAATTATATAGGTACCTCTATGGAATTTAGGTCGGATCTTTGTGAATTCCGTTTCATCAAAGAACCTTTGATTTCATGAAACCTTTTTTTTTGCAAGCTGCGAAGTGTGTTTTGGGTCATTATTTTGGAAAACTCCCACATTAACGGCATTTCTTCCTCAGAATATGGAAGCATTATACTGTTAAGTATATTAACGTAATTCACAGCGCAGATCCTTAAACCAAAATATTAGACCAACATTTAATTATGATTTCCCTTTTCGTAGCTGTGAAATGATATCCCCGACCCATTCTTAATCATATACCAATATTAAGAGGAAAATTGGACAATAATTATACTCTATAAATGAAATGTACAGAAGTATATTAGGTTTGCGGGAGCTGAAAAATGTAACAGGCAGAAGGAGGCGTGGCAGACCACACAAAGTATATATATTCTTGATCAGCATGACGAGACGAGTTGATCTAGCCCTGTCTGTCTGTCTGTCCGTCCGTATGAACTCCTGGATCTCAGAGACTATAAGAGATAGAGACACCAAATTTTGCACAAAGATTCCTTATGTGTGTATTCTATACGAGTTTGTTTTAATTTTTTGATTTTCCCCTTACTTCCCCCCTATGGGGGTTTCCCGATTTTCCATTCGTATAATCGCCTATATCTCGGAGACTATAAGACCTAGGAACACCAAATTTCAGTCCCAGATGCCTTATGTGAATACGCAGAAAATGTATATTTTGGAATTTCCCTCCCTCCCCCCTCTCCCATGCAAATCGCGATTTTCTCTAACTCCCGTAACTCTTGGAATTTCGAACTCAAATTTTGCAAATTACCCCAGTTAGTTATTATGTGTCCTTATGCCAAGTTTCACTATGATAGACCGATTTACCAAGAAGTTATAGCCATAAATATATTTGCTGCTGCAGCGCTGCTCAAGCGCTGCTCAAGCGCTGCTCAAGCGCTGCCCGCGGCTGTTGTTGATGTTGCTGTTTGGTTGGCTGCTAACATGTTTACACAGACACGAATAGATGCGCATAGGCATACATACACTCACACAGACGCAATTGCTATGTAAATGTGCAATTATACACCATTTACGTGAGTTCGAATACCGAAAATCGATCAAATTTTTTTTTTTTTAATTTTCTTAATTTTTTTGTTTTCTATAATTATTGTAAACATATGTACAGAGTATTTCAAAGCGGGACACCCGACTTTAGCTTTTTTATTTGTTGTTATTTTGAGCTTACCCTTTACTTATAATGTTAAAAAATAATACCTAAATAAGTTTAATGGGCGCTTTACAGTGCACTATTTTTCCAAAAAGTGTATGCGTTTCTATTATTTTTTCCAACCCAAAAACGTGGTCACCTAACAAATCAGAGCACATTTTAAATTTGGACATCAGGTTAGCACACAGCATTTGTTTTTAATTTTTAAACCCGTTTTTAATAAGAACTAATTTTTTAACTTATATAGTAACTAATTTAAACTATTCGTTATAATTTAAAAAATGAGGCGATCCTTGTTGAGAATGAACTCATATGTCCATTTTGGAAGATATTCGTACAACTTTCCAATATAACTTAAAGAAATGGCTGACTAAGCACTTTAAATGCCTTCAATTAATTCCTTTTTGGTAGAATACTGTCTGCCAGATTCGTAAACTTTACGAACCTGCCATACCCACACGTTTTCTATTATATTGATGTCCGGTGAGTAAGGCGGCCGCTTCAATAAATCGACGTTTTGTGCTTCAATTTTGATCAAGATTTGATCACCCGGGCAGTATGAATCGAAGCAGTGTCTTGTTGAAAACATCTAGGTAATTCACCAAGCAAATTTTTGGAATGGAGAAAAGCAGTTTTCATTACGTTTTTATAAATGTTTGCATTCATATTCGTGTTCAAAAATTGCGACTCGCACGTAACATAACATGAGCTGGCTACCCGCTCCATTACACCGCCCACACGACTATGAAGTCGAACCAACTGATGCTCATTCTTCCGAAGATCATGGAAATAATAGTTATATCCATCGGATCATTCCAAATCATATTTCTTTTCATCCGAAAAGAAAATAAAGCTCCAATCAAAATGTATGCAGAGTTTGATTTAATCACATTTCCTTCCGAGCATAGTTAAGTGGTGGTTTTTTCTTTAGTTTTAATCTTTTCAAATGTGGAGCATTCCCTAACACCCTTTAAACAGTAGATAAGCTGGTTCAAAACCATCATTTGCCCTGATCTTTAAAAAATAAAATAAACTCGTCCTTCCTCGAATCTAGGAGAATCTGGATACCAACTTTTATAGTTTTTGAACTCCTTGCGTTCATCCAGACGGACGGATATGTCTAGATCGATTCGTCTCGTCATGCTGATTAAGAATATATATACCCCATAAGGGTCGGAAATGTTTCCTTCTGCCTGTTACATATTTTGCGCCAAACTTAATATACCCTTAATACCCTACGGGTACAGGATGTAAAAGCGACAGTTTTATTATTTAAATTTAATTTGAAACGATTTATTCAAAGACCTAATGTAGATAAATAAATGACTTAGCATAATACAAAAGTGTCGAGGGTCAGTAGTTAAGAGAGTACGCGTCGAATCGCTCACGATAGAGAAGCATCGGCTAAGCGCACTAGGTCTGGAATTAAGCTAGATGAGGAATGAGATCATATATAATTATATGGAAACTTTTGAGTCGGCACAAACCAACAGAAATCCTCAAAGAAGGCAATTTGTAAGACATTTGTATGGATATATGGAAATAGACTTAACTTCCTTAACCGGTCCATTTATTACTATCCAACATGGGTATCGTTGCGCGTGATACATTTCTTCTACTTCAACAGGTATCAAGACCGGAATGTTAACATTTTATATTGAAGAAAGAAGCTCCATCGTTACCTTAATGAGGCACTTTTGATTGATCGCGAAGTTTTACGATCATAACGGCAGGCAATACATATACAACCAAAAGAAAAGTTAATTAGCTGCAATTTCGAGCCAGTAATAGCCACCAAACCAACCAAGCGCTTTTCATGAACCACAAATGGCCAAGCAAGTGAAAGTGAAAAATCAATGGCAATGGCCATCCAACTGGTTAGCTGATGCATATTGTCCGGCTGACTGCGTAATCAGTTTGCTACCCAGCGGGCCATTGAACCCTCTCTGGAGGGTGAAGTGGGGACCACAGCTGCTAGTCATGCTTGCGCAGTGGAAAAACGAGTTCAGCGCAAGTGCTCGAAACAACCGGTAGCTGCAAACGGTTTGCTTTGTTTTTTTTTTAGATTGGGCCTTTTTTGATGTCGTTCGCGAAAATTGGTCTGACATCTTGCGTTGTTGCAAAGACGCTGCCCATTCTAAATGAATTATAAAGCTAAAAAATTCAGATATTTTGCTGAAATCACGGACAGGAAAATTTTTCTATGGGGCTCTAAATACGAAGTGTGGCTAATGTGGGTTCAGCTGTGTCCCAAATTCAGGGACTCATTCAGATAAGGCTGGATCAATTTGTCTCATCATGCTGATCAAGAATATATATATTTTGTGGGGTCTGCCACGCCTCCTTCTGCCTGTTACATTTTTCACTTCTCGGAAACCTAACATACTCTTGTATATTTCATGTACAGAGTATAAAAGGGATAGTAAACTCAATGTACATTAATGTAATGGTAATAGGAGTCTAGTTTATATAGAAACAAACAGGCAAATATATGTACATACGTACACATGCACATGGCTATATCGATTGGGAACTATAACCGTTGGTTAGGTGAAGATATATGCTAAGGGAAGTAGAACTTTGACGTTAGTTGTTAGTTCAAGAATGTTGTTAAAATGCCGTGGACTCATTAACTGTCGTCAAATTATACTTCACCCAGAAAATTTGTATTTCATAGAATAAGACTCAGTAATCATAGGCGGTAAATAAAGCTGTTCCTAGCGTATTAAGTTCGGGCATGAGAGACAATGAGGGATGACAGACTTTGGAACTTTACGAATTAATCATGCGTGCTGTAATAGAACGCATTTTAATAATATTTAGGGCACCCAACAGACTGGCTAATGTTAAATACATATGTATTCAAAAAACATACGCTTGAACGAAGCGTGCCTTAAAGTTGAAACGAATTGTCTACACACACGAGTATGTATACGTACATATGTATAATCGTATGTAGTATGCAAACCAACTCTCTCACGCATATAGAAATAAAAACTAAATGGCGCTTATCGAAAAACCAATAATCAAATGTATGAAAATGTGGGTTGAAAAAAAGCAGTAAAAGCAACTGCGAAAACACAAAATAGAGAGATAGTACAAAGAGAGACAGAATATATACGTATGTATATATATTTATATATGTGTATTTGTACATGCCACAGTGTTTATATAGAACAACAAACAAGCTCGTCACTCACTCAAGCATGAAGTGAGCTGATAGGCGCGTTTTTCTAGAACAAAAGGATCATGAAGCTGAAAATACACTCTGACCCTTCGTCGGCAGCCATTGACCGCCAAATGCACAAACGCCAGTCAAAGAGCACTATGGTCATCACTCGCAGTGTCGGTGGGACGGTGGCACCAACCTCAGCAACAAACTCTGGGTACGTGTCTAATGAGCTATGAGCGCCGCGTTCGATCGCCCCTGTCGCCTTCCTGCTTCGTCCTGCTAATGTTGTGTTAATTACACCTCCAGCCAACACTTATGTGTGCAATACTTTATCATCTCTGCTGCTGTTTGATTTATTTTTTGAAGCTTTTGGTGGAAAATAAACGCAATTACAGTAAAAGGGTTGGCCGCAGGAGCTGCTGAAAGTCAAACAAATACAAGTGTGTTTCCTTGAAGAGAGGAACGTGAATGTCGTTTTTGGTTTCAAGTCAGTCAAGTCAGTCTTGTCTTCTGAGGTGAAAATCAATTTTACGATACTTTATCGGACGCGCGCAATTAAATACTTGTATTTAACCTGATTGAACCAATTAGGCGCGCTGAAAAATGCATGAGCAGAGTCAAGCATCTTAAAGCGGAACGTTCCTCCAAAGCATTTATACCTATGTACATACTACATACGAGTATCTTAAAGCTTGTTACGACCTTGAAATTTAATGAGAACCGAAATTGCTGAGTTTTCGTGGAAAGTACACTTATCCCTCGATCCCTTTTAGTACGAACTCGGTCTAGCACGATTAAGAATTTGCTATCTTTTAACCCTGAAAACCTAAAAATATTTAAAATGGAGAACAAAGAAGAAGCTTAACTCACTTTTGTGGTTGGAATATGTTCCAGCTAATGCAATTAGTACTAGCTTAATCTGAATGTAGAAAAAAAAGTTTACGCTTTCAAAACATAGCAGGCGCTCTATACTCAGGATTTCTGATAAAACTGAAACTGACTCTATCGATGTAATCAGCACTGGGAAGAAATTTGCCTTGAATTCCTTGAATTCTGACTTTGAAATACTCTGTACATATGTGTAGAATAATTATGCGTGTATGTGTGTATTTATGTGTTTGTCTGTGTATGTCTCGTCTGCCTGAGCAAAGTAGTAACAACAACAACAGCTGCAGGCACTACTTGGTCTTATATACATTCACATAAGGCATCTGGGACTAAAATTTTGTGTCCCTAGGTCTTATAGTCTCCGATATATAAGCGATAATACGAATGGAAAATTAGGAAAACCCCCGTAGGGAAGTGGGGGGGGGGGGGGGGGGGAATCAAAAAAACATAAGGCATCTTTGTGCAAAATTTGGTGTCTCTAGCTCTTATAGTTTCTGAGATCCTTGCGTTCATCCAGACGGACGGACATGTCTAGATCGATTTCTCTCGTCATGCTAATTCAGAATATATATACTTTATGGGGTCGGAGATGCTTCCTTCTGCATGTTACTTACTTTGCACAAACTTAATATAAATAAAAATATATAAAAATCTTTAGCATGAAAATGGCTTATAAATAGAATATGTCAATGACCAAATGGTTCTTAAATTTTATACTTGTATTAAGCCGCTTCAACATTTGTTATGCTTCAAAATATTTTCCTTTTTGATAAGATTAATCTGTTAATGATAAATATTCAACACCTGGAGTAGCTTTTTGTTAATTTATAAAATGCTTGGACCTTGACAACAGCGGAAATTAAAATTCAATACTTGTTTTGTGCATACATATATCGAAATCAAAACGTTATCCCTTATTTTGTATGGAGTCAATGTCTCGCTTAACACGATTTCGCTTAGCACGAGGTTTAAGCATGGGCTAGGTGTACTTTGTCGAAAATCCTGTGAGCCTCACAATTTTACACTTGAGTAGTCTTTTGGTAAAAATGAAATGGTCAGAAGTCATAGAGACTAACGATATCAGGATATAAGACATAAAACATATATACATGTTTTAGGAGGTAAAATGTAATGCAGGCAAAAGAAGTTGGCCCCCCAACTTTGCACAAAAATGCATATTTAGGTTGTAAATCGGTTCAAAATGTTTTTCCATCTTTTGAGATTTACTTATTCTATGTACAGAGTATTTTAAAGTCGGGACACCCGACTTTACAACCGTTAGATTGTCAGTGAACCGTGCCGTGGGCCTTTAGAGGGATGTTCTGGCTTCCGATATAAAAATATGGAAGAATTGCAAGATCTTTATTTCGAAAAATTTATTGCAGAAACAAAGCTGTAGATTGTACATGTACAGTGTACATTGATTTCCGACGGCCTTGTAACTTAACTGCTTGTCATGGAAAAATGTAGCGCAGCGCTCTACTATTCCAGTCAACCCAGGCCCATTTTTCACGCATCTTAATCAAACTGTTTCACAGCTTATGTCAAACTCTGTTTAGCTTGACTTATTGACATTTAATTCTTTCGTTTTCGAGCCGTGCGGGTGGAACTTCTTGTAATTTACAGAACATGCCTTTTAAAATTGTAGCGGGCCCTCACGGGGTTATTAAGCGGAACCACTTTGATTGAGAGGCCATCAATTTCTCATTCGCAATTCAAAGATGTCGGCCATAGGACGATGCACACTTGCATACACACGCGCGCACACGTTTCTATTGGCAATGAGGCCGAGGATGGATCCTGGACCTTTTACACCCTTCTCGTTACCCGACTTGGCTCGGCCACGTGGGCGAAACGGACACTAGTGGGCATGGCAACAGTCTTGGCACTGAATTTGTTATATATGTTCAGGCATTCGGCGAGAAAAATATAGGTGCTTGCGTGGGTGTGCGCGGCTCAGTGTGAGTGAATAATGTTTGCGTATAGCCATTTTTAATGGCTAATGAGTAGTTTCCGCCTTGGACAGGAAGTTTGTAATAAATCTGAGCTACTGTTCGCCTATCTAACTGCAAACTAGAACGCATTGCCTTGAATGATACGTTTTGTACTTCTTCCCAGCACCCTTCCTTCGGAAGCACTCCTCGACCGCCATGACACGCGTTTGACGCTTCCCGCCCGGTTGCTATGTTGTTGCTGGTAAGCTTGCCCCACATTGCACTCAAGTGTTGGCATAAATGGCATTGGGATCATTCACAGTTTAGCAGTTTAGCTCTGCGCTTTTCGAGTTAAAAGTTAACCCAACTTTATTGTACCAATACTGGGCACTTTGTATTGTACATAGTGAAATTATAGCGAAATTGCTTTGATACTAAGAGAAATTTTGGGTCCGATTGTTCATATGGCAGAGGTATGTACCGATTTAAATGAAACCTGTACATTATGAAGGTTCATTATTACGATATAATAGAAGTAGGTTAGGTTATACCGGCCCGACAGTATGAAAACATTAAAAATATATACTAGAAAAAACAAGTAAAAAAGCTAAAGTCGGGTGTCCCGACTTTGAAATACTCTGTACATATGTTTACAATAATTATAGAAAATAAAAAAATTAAGAAAATAAAAAAAAAATTTGATCGATTTTACCTCTCTCGGTATTCGAACTCACGTATAATTGCACATTTACATAGCAATTGCGTCTGTGTGAGTGTATGTATGCCTATGCGCATCAATTCGTGTCTGTGTAAGCATTTTCGCAGTCAACCAAACAGCAACATCAACAACAGCCGCGGGCAGCGCTGCATCAGCAAATATATTTATGGCTATAACTTCTTGTTAAATCGGTCTATCATAATGAATACGGAATACGGCATACGGACACATAATAACCAACTGGGGGTATTTCCAAAATTTTAGTTCGAAATTCCAAGAATTACGGGAGTTACGATTTGCGGGGTAGAGGGGGGAGGGAGGGGAATTCCAAAATATACATTTTCTGCGTATTCACATAAGGCATCTGGGACTAAAATTTGGTGTCCCTAGGTCTTACAGTCTCCGAGATATAGGCGATTATACGAATGGAAAATCGGGAAAACCCCCATAGGGCGGAAGTGGGGGGGGAAAATCAAAAAAATAAAACAAACTCGTATAGAATACACACATAACGCATCTTTGTGCAAAATTTGGTGTCTCTATCTCTTATAGTCTCTGAGATCCAGGTGTTCATACGGACGGACAGACGGACAGACAGACAGACAGGGCTAGATCGACTCGTCTCGTCATGCTGATCAAGAATATATATACTTTGTGGGGTCTGCCACGCCTCCTTCTGCCTGTTACATTTTTCAGCTCCCGCAAACCTAATATACTCTTGTACATTTCATGTACAGTGTATAAAAATAAAGATTTGACAGATATCTGGTCATAGATATAATAAATATTAATACATTTGTCATGGGCAAGCAAATTATCGGTTCACCAGATTTTCTAATTGTCTGCCTGTCTAATCATGGTTTTATAAATCTTACTACGCTTCGTTACTGTAAAATAAAAAGCTAATATACTGTGATTTGTAAGTCAAAGTTTGGTCACCCTTGTCACCCTGATCAGGAATATATATGTCCTTCTGTGTGTTACATACATTCGCACAATCTAGTACACCCTTATACTCTTAGGGTACAGGGTACAAAATACCCCGCAATGTATTCCATATTCAAAGAACCGCACACACACACCAATTTAAGGGAGCACCCTACTTTGATGTCAGTTTGCATTGTTAGTGTGTATTGTGTAGAGTAGGTGGTGGGGATGGTGTTAGTGGGTTGCAGGCCTGCGCGTATCTTGCGCACTCCCCATTGCACGTTTGCTGGTAAACAGCAACTACAACACAACAACGATACAAAATATTTCTATTGCTTTTAGAAAAAATTAAATTATATATCTGTACCATAGAAATTGTCATTTGTAACCCTTTTGAGCGACCCCCTGCTTGAGTGTGTTTTGATTTATTTTCTGCTGAGCAGAGAGCTCTGCGCTTAATTCGGCTCCTCTACAGAAAGAAAGAGTTTTTCTGACAGAAAAGTAGAGAAAAAGAGAGACAACGCAATCAAGCTATCCACAGCCAAATGAAATCAATTGCGTTCACATCTTTGTGCACAAGTGTGCTGGAGAAGAGTCGACGGACTGGTCATAAAGCTGATGAGGCTGCACTGATTGCTACTTGGAGCGTTACCCTCAAATTACCAGTCACACACACAATTTTATTTATCTAAAACGCTTTATCTAAATGCGAGCCCGTTTTTATTTTATTATGCTTCTTTTCTATTCAAGCCCTTTTCCTTTAAAAACACAAATATCTTGCGGTTTTCCCACAAACATGTGCTACACATTGTAATTCGTTTTAAAAATCTGAACAGCCATGAGTCATGCATGCTTCCTACCCCTTCTCTATCAGTTATCAGTTGCTGCCGCTGGCACAGCATGCGATTTATGCATACATATATACGTATTTGTAAACATAGAGAATTAGATCATTTTCACAATTAGAGAATATGGCCGCTTACCCGTGCAACGTTGCCGTACAGACAAACCAGATTGAAAAGCTTGTCTGTGTTGGAAGTGTCGTGGTCCAGGCCGTAGACCATCATCACTGCGCCCTGTTTACAAAAGGAAAAAATTATGTTAGACAAAGGCGATGATAGCTTCATTAAAATTAGCAGCACGCCGGTTTTTATTTTTTGGAAATTAAAATACATTTATTTCAATACAAACTTATGGAAGTTAATTTACAACGCCACAGGCTTTGTTGCGTGTACTGAGCCGTGTACTGTACACGTATATCCCCTTACGGAGTTGGCACGCTTCTTATTTCGCAAAGAACTAACAAAGTCGAACGTCTACTCACCTGCGCCTGCCCTTGTGGGGTGAACGCAACCGGAGCATTGCGGCCAGGTACCACGCCAGTCGGCTCCTTCATCAAGCCCGTCGGGTGAATTGTGGCGCCTTTCCAGTTTTCGGGCGTGGTGGTATGATACTCTGGAGCACCAAATGGTGGGAAAGCGGCTCCTGGTCCCAGCAGCGGTGGCTCTTTAAATTGACAAAGATTGTGCGTTTGAGCTGGGGCATGATGGAGGTGTTGTTGTTGTTGTTGTGGTGGTAGTGGTTGTTGTAGATGATGTGCTTGTGGTGCAGCATGTTGTAGTTGATGCTGTTGGTGTTGCGGCTGCTGTTGCATGGGCAACAGACCAACTACATTTCGTGCATTGTTTCATTTGTTTTTGTTTTCAATTAAGATTTGTTAATGGTTTGTTGTTTAATTTACGTTCATTTGCATGCAACAACAATTAATCGGTAGAAATAAATGAGAAAACGTAAAATGAAACGAAACAGAGCACAAAAAATAAAAACGTAAGCTTTTGATTAGAAAAACAAATAAATTAAAACTTAAAATTAAGAAATATAAAATAATGATTAGTCTTTCATTTTATTCTTGTTGTTGCATGTTACGTGTAGTAAGAAACAATGGAGTACCAAAAGTTGAAGAGTATAGTACGTGTATGCTTATGTCATGGAATAACGCCACGCAGGCAAACACAAACCACAACCTGTATAGAGGCGAATAAATGTGGAATCCAAGAGAATCGAGAATATGTCGAAAAATTTGTAGGGTCTGGTCTACAATGTCCCCATCTAAATGGTACGTATGTATATTCGAATGCGTTCGCACCATTTTACCCTTTTGAATAGACAATGTAAATACTGTAGCTAGATTGGCGGAACTAGTGAAGAAAACCACTTGTACTGTCAAGATTTTAACTAAAAGGCACTTGGAAAATTGTGAACAGCGAATATTGTGAATTTAGTCGCACCACCAACTGTTGGAGAGACCTAGCACATCCACTATATACATATATACATATATGCACAGCAGCTCGGGTTGCAGCAATTTAATTAAGTTTAAAAGTGTCCACACATGTGAGCAGAAGCGACCAACTTTTGGTAAACTTATGCACGACAGCGCATCATGTTTACGCAAAAAACTCTGCAAACACTCTAACTTAATCACTCATGAAGTTAATGCCGCACACTCATTCAGACATTCAGACTCGTACTGGAAACAACTGAATTTGCATGTCCGTTTGTTTTTGTTTGGATTTGATTTAGTTCTAGTCTAATCGGCAACAGGGGGGATAGACGGGAACCCACGGCAACGACACTGTACTAGTTTATTTACCTGTCTCTGCGCACCTTCGTACAGACTCCCAATTTTACAAAAATATTTACGTAAAAATGCACACAGCTTCGCCAGCGGCTAAAAAGTGTCAAAATGTGCAACTACTCGCCGCTTCCTTTTTGTACCTCTGTAATTCCTAACTCATTCGCTTCCAGCACGACTGAGGTAGTAGTTTGGACGAGTTTCAGTTTCTGCTACACACTTTTGTTTTTCACAAAAAGCATAAAAAATTTGCGAAAACAAATCGTTGCAGTTTTTAAGAGCATTTAAAAAAAGTAAAATTAATCCTAAAATAAATCGGGAGTGAATAACAATACGAAACCGATCCAAATTTTAAAGACACCTTAAAAGAACGGATGTATCTAAATGAAGCGCGCTACCCGAGAGAAATTCAATACATAGGTAAATATTTTTATGTGATGAAGGCCAATGCAGATAAATACTTGTACGTATAGTGAAATAAAATCGGACAAAGATGTGACTAAAAAGAGCCTGACCTGAAACTAGCCTGGCGTTTTCTTAGTGCTGGACTTGTTTAATTGAAATTCACAGCGCCTGCCTATTTTGCAGTGTGGCGGCTACACAAACAACACACACACACTCGTATGGGGCATATGCGTGACACCACGCCGAGTAATTTGCTTGAGCTTCGTCCAAGAAAAAGTCTACCCCTGGGCAGGGCTGTAGTATCGGGCGCAACTACCCAAAGTCCTCCCTCTGTGGTTACAGTACTTCGGTGCCCAGCCCACTTATCGGCACCTTGCGGCGGAGGTGGTGGCATTGGCAATGGGTGCGGGAGCGTGCTTAAAATGTTTAAGCATTTGGGGAATTGCTCGCATGCAATTGCTGGAAAATTCACACGCGAGGCGATGGCTGCGGCAACGATGGCGACGGCAACCGCATAGGTGTACATTTCCACTGGGCACAAATTATTTTAGATTATGTAGTCTGGGCTTGGAGCTGGAAATGCGCGCATGTTCGTGCTGCGAGTTGCCACCGGAAATTGGAGTTTAGTTTCTTTATGAAGCGCTAAATGTGAAGCAGCGATTTCAGCACGTGGTTTTATTTTGGTTGGGTATCGCCACATATTTGCATACGCAACAATTAAATTTAATTTGGCTCTTGAAAGTATATACTTATGCACGTAAGTACATATCGAAGTATTCGTAACACACTTTATCACTAGTAATAATATCGATTGTTCGATTTGCTTACTACGTACAAGAAGGTTGTTCTTTATATTTCGGGAGTGAGCAATTCTAGAGTTGTCGGTTCAAGTCTGATATTTGCAATGCCAAGTTGGATACCAGAACTAATCTTGTGAGGGGTTGTCCTTAAGATGAGATAGGTGCAGGAATACTTCGAATTTTTATGAACTAAAATTCTTCTTTAGAAAAACTAGTCATGACGGTCAGTTGAACTATTTGTTTGCAACAAAAATCGGATTATCCTCATCTCGACAATGGTCTCGACGAGGTCTCACACATCAACTCATGGAGTAGTCTCAGTAAGCACCCAAAGGATGTAAATCATCTTAAAATCTTGTCTTTCCATCAAATTAAAGAATCCTCTTTTAAAGTACCGTATGAGTAAAAAAAAGTGCTTTGGTTCTAGCGAACAAAAGTCTATTGATCTTCTGATGACATATACTATATTTATACGTTAATCGTCCGATAAACAAGTACAAAAGCTAAAGTCGGGTGTCCCGACATTAAAATAAACAAGAGAGAACGCTACAGTCGAGCAAGCCCGACAGTGTAATACCCTGTACCCAGGTAAACTTCCGTCACTGATATGTGCCCATAGCAGCAGCAAAAAGAGGAAGAAGAAGAGCGAACTTGTTGCTGCAGTTTGGGGGGTTGTATTGGCGAGAATTTGTTTCGCTAATAACTTTTCTTAGAATTGACCGAATTGAATAAAACAACAGTAGACAAATATATATAAATTATGTGTGCAAAGTTTGGTTTAGGTAGCATTTGAAATGTGGACGCTATTGACGAAATTCTGCAGCGGGGGAAGGGGGGGAAAATTAAAAAAAAAAAAAATAAACTCGTCCTTACTCGGACCTAGGAGAATCTGGATGCCAACTTTGGTTATTCTAGCTTTTATAGTTTCTGAGATCCTTGCGTTCATCCAGACGGACAGACGGACGGACAGACGGACGGACATGTCTAGATCGATTTCTCTCGTCATGCTGATCAAGAATATATATACTTTATGGGGTCGGAGATGCTTCCTTCTGTATGTTACATACTTTGCACAAACCTAATATACCCTTTTTACCCTACGGGTACAGGGTATAAAAACAAAATACATGCAGTTGTCGCCAGCCACAAGCAGATTGATGCAACAAACAAAATACACGTAGTGCGTGTGTTGTTGTTCGATTTTCGGTAGTATTTCCTCAGAACTCTACCGATGATTTTTGTTGTAGATGTTGTTGTAGAACTCCCGATTTTAAATTTCGTGCCCACCGTTGGTTTAGAATAATTATAGAAATACACTTTGTGGGGTCTGCCAGGCCTCCTTCATTTCCATTTCTCAACTCCCGCAAACCAAATATACTCTTGTAAATTTCATGTACAGAGTATACAAATATTTCATTTCCTGTATCGGCAAGGCTAAAAAGGATTTGTTAGGTTTGTACAAAATATGTAACAAGGAGAAGGAGTGATATCCCAAACCCATAAAATGAGTGTATATGTTCTTAATTTGCATGACAAGAGAAATCGATCTAAACATCTACAAGTAAATATTCGCTTGGATTTTTGAAACATCTGAGGCTACATTGACCAAACTCGGTACTCGCCTGCATGTACATATGTTGACTCTCTTAAGTCCCTACCTCTGCTTAATCTAAATTGGTCAATCCAGAGTCAAACTGCTCTTCTTCTTGCTTCTGCTGTTAGCGAGGACTTTTTCTGGGTATTTCACCGATGGGCTTGCCCACATAGATAGAAGTGAAAGCCAAAAACGTTTAAAAACCGTTTATGAAATTATACTCTTTTCTGAATTTTGGGATATTCTTGGCCACTCTGGGCATAATATCAGGATAGGAATGCATGAACGCCATATCCAGACAACAACGACGACAAACACAAAAGCCACGAGGCCAAAATTTGGCAACGCTGAAGTGGATTGACATCCATTAAAACAGCCCGGGTAATGTATTTCAAATAGCAAGCATATAAAATGGAAGCAATTCGACATATGTATGCAACATTTATGTGCCGTTTATTGTGCGCACACACAAGCAGGCGGGCGGACAGGCGATGCACAAAGTATTTGCACAGAAAATTGTTGCATACTTTGTGGCATATTGGCACACTTTGTCAGCAAGAGTTTTGCCGTGTGCACGTCGGCCTGAGGTTAGCCAAAGCCCGCAGGGACCCTGGCCCAAGTTAATTGCAATTTACTTGGATGTACGCTGCAATATTTTTCAGGATGTCACTTTCTCAGCCGCCTTCACTCCCCTTGACCTATGGCTTGGGTTGGTGCCTCATTTTACGTTTACTCATGTGACGATGTTCAATGATTTTCAATTTGTTAGAGTCAATGTTGGTCGTCGAGGAAGGTTCTCTGCCCTGCGCCCTGCTGCTGAAAAAATGCACTAAACATTGTCCCCGTATCCTTACCCTCCGTTCCAGCACCCACCCACCCATTAGGCATCAGCCCCTATTTATCTATTTGACTGCACTTCACCCACGGTGCTGCTGACGCTGCTGCTGCTTTTGACTAGGGCGCGGGTTCTGTCATGTGACATTAATTTCTCAAGCTGTACCCGAACTCCACCCCTACCCCTTTTCCTTTGCGCAGTTTGCGCGCGCATGTCTTCCATAAACATTTCCATAAGCAGCTTCAAAATTAAATTTGTTTTCATAAGCAGAACTATTATATGCTATACTAGTATGCTCCCTCCTGCAGTTGAGTGTGTGCTATCTACACGTCTCTACGTGTGTATGGGTGCTGCGATAGCGAAACGACAGCAGAGTTTATAAAAATAATAATGGAAAAGATTGTGAACATTTTGTTTATGATAGGATGCTGGAAACTTTTTTTGTACATGTGAAAATGTGTTTGTTTTTTTGTTAGCAGTTTTGCGATAAGAAGCAGCCAAGTTCGGAATATATGCGCTGGATTTTTTACTAAAACATAGGAAATTCACTAAACTTTTGTTTACCTTTTCACAAAACTATGGATACGGAATGAGGAAATTAATATCCGAAACGATACATCATAGTCGAAAGGACAATGATCCCAAGAAGATCCAGAGACCTTCGGCAACCATAGGCGACGCTTCGCGATTTCACGCTCCATTCTCAAGAGGTTAATTATGTTTTAGGCGGATTGAGTTATAATAACATATATATGTACATATATATATATAATTGCGCTGAGACCCAATTTGCTACTCTGCGACCACGAATTGTTGCTTGCAGCTGGGACTGCGCAGGTGAGGTTTCTGCCCTTTGGTTGATGTCAAATATTAATACAAACAACCCTGCTATACAAACACACACGTACAGTGCGACAATATAATTAGAAACACAAAATGGCGTTTAAGTTGTATGTTGGCGCTGATAAAGGCGCGGCGTGTGTACACGTATATAATATTCATAATCATTCACACGCGCAATCCCACAAGCACATACTCGGCATACACGAGCCCTGCTAATGTTTATTTGCTTGTGTGCACAGCAATTGGAGCTGCGCTGCTTTAGGTTTTACCAGCAGCATTGGCCATGGTCTAATTATCGCATGGACAAACATTTGTTAGTTATATGCAAACAGTATATGCAGCCCCATACGCCTGTACTTGCCCCTACAGCCTCACCATTGCCGCCACCAGTTCCACCACCATTTCAGTTTCCAACACGACGCAGCCTGTTGCCAAAGCTATCAATGAATATGCATTGAATGGCATTGCGAAGACTTCAATTTCCTTTATCATCGTCATCAAGTGAAGAGCTTTTCTGAAAATGCACTTCAATTTGACAGCAATGGCAACAACAGCAAGCCCACTTCTGCCTATATTTGTCCAAAAATGCCAAGAGACATGGGCGTTGAGTGCTTATAGAATGCAGCAATCAGATGGGGAGGGTCTGCAGGCATTTGTAAGTACGTTTATCTCTATCAAAATTGACCCCGTCCAAAATGTTATTACGAGAGCAAAACAATACGTCATGCAGACGAAAATATATTCAAAATTAATTTAACTCTTTTTCCTAGGGAGTAGGAGAGTCTGAAAGCCAAGTGTGGCCATGTGGGCTAGGCCGTTTCCGAAATCCTGACGGATGCACGGATGTTTTTATCGATTTTCTTCTAATGCTGATAAAGAATATCTCATGGTGCGAACACCTCATCCTATGAGGCTGTGATAACCCTTTCAAGTGCAACATGAAGCAGATTGACCACCCTGATAAGTAGGCAGCCAAAACTGCGGTAACAACTATGCCGACCAGCTTCAAATCTTGGCAATGCAGCAATTTATATTACAAACTCAGGCACAAGCAGCTCCGCATCTACCCCCCTTGTTGCTTAAGAGATGAAGAGAAAGTTTAAGAGAGATTAATCAGTCAAAGATCGGTTTAACCTAGAAGCTATTATATGTAAATACTAGAAGACAAGAAGATTACACTCCTACTTGTAAACAGTGTTATGATCCCGAGCTTAAATGATGTTGCATATTTCGGAATCTCGAGAGAAGACGAATTATGCGCAAACACACAGAATCCTTCCGGTCATACAGATGAACGGACATGGCCATATCGAGTACTTTCCACGAACTGTTCTAGAAAGAGGGGCCTGCCACGCTTACATACTTTCGCAATAAAATAGGTATAGGGTGTACAAAGGGATTTTGTTAAAACCTAGACATGCACACACAATGTATGACTTATGGTAACAACAAAATTGCTCCCAAAATGATTTCGATTTCACATTATATGAACGCTAAATAATAATTGGTATTGCGCGTGAAAATATTTTTTTATTTGAAAAAAATGTAGACATTTTCGAAAATAAACAATATGTTGAACGACCCACGCGTTGCTATTGATGCATTAGGGATTGGGTATCGCAATTACATGCACACCCCCTTTTGGTAAACACCATTATCCTTGACTGGAAAACAGCGGAAATAATTTTGTATTTATCAACAATAACAAATGGGACATTCTCTAAAAAAACAATTCGCTTTTAGTGGCACTGTGATTAGGGCGATAAGCGACAAAGCGAAAATCGATAAATAACGAGTAGGAAGTAGCGTCATGAATGAGCCCGACTTTTGTATACCTTATACCTGCCAACTAATATAAACATTATTGCACAAATCGTTCTTATGCATCAAGTAAGCAGTTTTTATGCAACTTCAGATTATGGCATGATACTTATAAGTTACTTAAATATACAACACATACAAAAACAAGAGAGAACGCTACAGTCGAGCAGGCCCGACAGTAAAATAGCCTGTACTGTCCATAAAAGATGAAAATAAAATAAAAAATAAATAAAATTATTTTAAAAAAATGAATTAAGTAATTAAATTAAATTAGAAGACATGTTTATGTTCAGTTTTAACAGCATACATTTACATCATGTGCCTTTGCGTGTTTATATGCGTGTATGTATGCAGCACAAAGTTGATTTTATTTATGGCTATAACTTTCTTCATAATTGACCTATCATGATGACACTTGGCATACGGACAAATAACCACGAACTGGATGTATATGGCAAATTTCAAAATTCCAAGAATTACCGGAGTTAGAAAAAACACGAAATGCGGGGGGGTGGGGGGTGTATAAAAAAAAAAAACAAATTCGTTCTGCCTAGGGCTTAGGGGAACCTGAATGCCAAGTTTGGTTATCCTAGCTATTGTACTTGCTGAGATCGTTGCAATAATAGAGACAGACGGACGGTCGGACGGACGGACATAGGTATATCGACTTGTCTTGTCATCCTGATCAATAATATATATACTTTGTGGGGTCTGCCACGCCTCTTTCTGTATGTTACATACATTCCCACAAAACTAATATAGCCTTTTAACCTTTGGGTACAGGCTATAATAAACAAGAGGGTAACGCTACAGTCGAGCAACCCCGAATTTGTTTCGCTAATAGCTTTTCTTAGAATTAACCGATTTTGACAATTTAGATTTATTGACGAAATTCTGTAGCGGTGGAAGGGGGGGGGGGGGGGGGGGGGGGGGGGGGGGGGTAAATTCCAAAAAATTAAATAAACTCGTCCTTTCTCGGACATAGGAGAATAGTCTTATAGTTTCTGAGATCCTTGCGTTCATCCAGACAGACAGACGGACATGTCTAGATCGATTTCTCTCGTCATGCTGATTCAGAATATATAGACTTTATGGGGTCGGAGATGCTTCCTTCTGCATGTTACATACTTTGCACAAACCTAATATACCCTTTTTACCTTACGGGTATAGGGTAAAAAATTAATGCAAAGATTGAGCAATAATATTATTTGCAAAAACGTATATACACATTGTCTAAGTTTGGTGTCTTCATACGAACAAACATAATCATATAACAATAACAGATAACTTTTGATCTGCTCACTTTGTTACTGATATCGAGAATACCCATTTCCTCGGTACTCGGGTTAAAAAGCAGCTATAAGCCACAAAAACCATTGATAGCTTCTGAGGCACTCAGAATAATATACGAGAGCAATTTGCGAATGTTATCCCCATGGAAGGCGTGATGGGGCCTAAAAACTCGACACATTAGTTAAATGCAAAATTAATTGCTTAAAAATTGCAGGGATGTGCACAAACTAATGACTAAGTTGCCGCCCAGTTTTTTAAAGCTTGCTGGCAATTTAATTGCAAATTATTGGAAAATGAAGCCAACGAAAAGGAAAAAAGGCAACATTTACTAAAATGATTACACTGGAGAGCAGCCGTCACAGACTTCAGAACTCACTTGCATAAATTAGGCAGATGCTCCCCTGCCTGTCAGAGGTGGAGGAGTGGGATATACATGTATTAGTAGATGCCTATTAAAAATATGAAATGTAATGGAACATTAAAGAAAATTATCAGCAACATTAAGCAAACAGCAACCATGTGGAAGAAGCGCATGTGAAAAGGCAAATGTCGCCACGGGCGTACATGTAATCAATTACTTTCGATTTAAATAGACTATAGAATCGAAAAACTGGCTTGATTATGCACGTCATTTAATGATTATATAAGTGATTGAAAATGAAATTAACTGAAATTCAATAATTAATAGTGATTGAACATTTAGAAAGTAGAAAACACTGGTTAATTGCAATTGCAGTTTGGTATAAATTTACAGCAATATCGATATTGCGTGTAAATGTTATCAATTAATTGTTATCTGTAACTATCGATGCGATAAATCTTTCGTACTTTACTATCAATGTGCTGATTAGCTAGTCAAATTGATAAATTACATTAAATAAAGCTGCCACCCTTTCAATAAACTTGTATAGACGTTTAACCTTTGGGTGCAACAAACTTATCAATACCCCCAATACCCGATAGGTACTATAGTCCGATCCGACTCAATCTTTGAAGCAAACTGATTTTTCAAGCAATCTCTTATTCATACGTAGATATACTACTTATACATATGTTATAAAACGTACTTTAGCCGTCAATAGAGGTCATAAATCACTTTGATTGTAGATAATCGACGTAATAAGAATATTTTCAAAGAGCGCAGATGTTGCCAAGCGTTACATTTTCGGTTCGATAGTTTTCTCAATTTTTTTTGAGTAGCGTCGCGGGTGATGTTCTTTCTGTGTGTGCTCTGCCCATTAGTGCTCGTTAGTTCGCCGGCAAATTTGCAGACGTCGTCGGACGCTTCGGTGACAACGTATTGTTCTTGTAATACAGTCCACCTAGCGACATGCATTGGCAGCAACATCATCGTCAACATTAAAAGCTGTGCATGTGCCGTGTGCCACCTTCTTGACAAGCAATTTGATTGATAGCCTTTGATTGATTGATTTTGCAGGTGGCCCGCCCGGGTCCGCGCTTGCCACTATAAAGTCAGCTCAAAGTTACAACTTTAAACTCATTTCAACTGTTATTGTTCTATAACTGGAATTTAATTCAGCCGTGTCGCTTTATTTCGGACGACTGCTGCTCTCTGAGCCTGACATATTGTCTGGCCTGCCATTGAAATGACCGCAACATGACACAATTTGTCATTTCCAATTTTATTGAATTGCCATAAAATGCAAGCGTTAAAATTTATTTTTGGTATTGTTTGGCCCTAGCTGTGGTTGCCCTACAACGACGATCCAGCCGTTATTTTTCGCATTTCACTTACAATTAATGAATAGTACGAGGGTTTTGGGCTTGTGGTATGTGTTCTTATTGAGTTCCATCTACTCATAATCAGATTATTAAATATGTATGTACATATACAAGGACAAGGACGTACACATGGAGGGCCTCTTAGCCAAAATTTTTCGCAATCTAAAGCCGACCTCACATTCATTATTATAAACGGATTTAACAGGACTTTTAAAAAAAACAGAACAAATGGTTTTTTCGGCAAAATCAATTTATTTTATTCAAAATAGTCTCCTTCTTTTCGGAACAAAATAATTCTTTAATATTGCTTTGAACGCAAAACAAAGTTGATATCGGAAAGTATAAGGGATAGAGTAATAAATTTTGGTATTCCCATTTACCTAAGCCTTAAACATTTAGAAATGTTTAAGGTTTTGTTTTTTGCAGCGGGTTTTCAAAAGTTGGGAGCGAACCATACCAACATTCAATTCCTGTATATATTTTGCCATTGACTTTATCTAGCTCTTCAACTTTTACCGCAATAACGCCATTAAAATTTCATTACTTATTTCAACAAACAACCTACAAAAATATGGCGTTCGGATGTGAAAATAAATTCAATTAATTACGGTTGCCATTTAGTTATGGCAACTTAAAAAAATACATGTCGCATTATATAAGTAAGTAGGAACAGCTTGAAATTGTGCAGCCAATCAAGAAGAGGGGACGACCCACACCCCAAATAAAAACAAACGCGCCACCGCCTGGAAAAAGTCATAAAGACTAAGCAAATAACACCTACCCTGTGCATATATGTATGTATTCACACGTACGTCGAGAAAATTAAGCAACTAAATTTTGGGAGAAAGCACCCACACCTACACGTATACATACGTGTATACTTGCATAATTGCGGAAGGCCAACAGATGCGAGCGGCGAGTGTCAGATAAAGAAGTCATATTTGCCTTTTTTGATAGCGGGTGTGGAAGGCACCAACCCGATAAGCCCACTTGACGGCATGCAAATAAACTGCCGACGCAGCCACAGTCGTTGGTTGGATCCCGGCTGTTTGTTTGTCCGATTGTCATCATCAGCAATAATACCGAGCCGGAAGTATATATATACAAATCATGAACTGAAAAGGAGCGGTGCATATGTACATTTAACTTATACCGTATACCGAACATCTACAAATAGGTAGTCAAGCACATAAATCTATAGCGCGCCTATTCAAATTCTCGTGAAGATCTTCTCTTAGTGCAGCTTGCCAGATAGAGAAAATATGTCACGACCACGACCACAACGCGTCTTCGTCATCAACGCCCCTGCCGCATTAACAAATAGCCCATTGGAATTTTTATGTATTTTTAAGTGTTTCGGCTTCTTTCACCTGCAGAGGCAGTCGCAACAGAAGGCAAGTTTTTACCGTGCGACATCTGTGCGGGTGTCAAGACCAACAAAGTGGGCGTGCAGCCACGCCCTGAAGGCATACAGAAAATGTTTGCATTGACGATGCCGGGGCAGAGAACATTTAAAAATAATCGTGCCGTGGCACAGTCGAAGAGGAGGGAACCGGAGGAAAGTACGCATATGTATGTACATACATATAGGAGTACATACATACAAGTATGTACGTAGTACGTACCTTATATACAACAACCGTTTTACTTTTGCCGGCGGCTTTTATTTTTAGAAGCGTTCAACACGCGGTCTGCCCGCGCATTGCCTCGCAATTAAAATTAATTTATTTGGCAATTATTGGCCATTGAGAACATTATTTTAATTATGGTGAAAATTTGTTGTGCTTTGAGTCTGCTTTAAAAATATTGAAATGGCCATTTTATGGTATTTTTGATGAGATTTGCGTGTAATTTGTCAAGGATGTGAATATTTGTTGTTAGGTCCATCTATTCTGTGAGCTTAAAAGTTCATATCTGTTGTACTTATGACCATGTCCGTCTGTCTGTATGAACGCAACGATCTCAGAGACTGTAGGTGCTAAAAGAACAAAATTTGTTATCACATTCTCCTAAGATCGAGAAGGATGTAATTGCGGGTTTTTCTGATGCACCCTGCACTACACCGCTAATTCTTTGAATTTTTTGACCTTGCTTGTTAAATATCATCAAGATATGTAATTTTTTAAGTAATAAACATAAAGCTCTACTCGCAACTGTTATTGTTGTTGCTTTGCCTATCTCTGTACTGCACACTTACACACATGTGTGTCGCATAGGCGAAACGAATTGACACAATCCCGATGCAAATGTTCGGAAAGCGGCTAAGCCCACATTGACTGAATTTGGAATACCCGTAGCCCTATGTTTTTGATTCCCGCCCCCCTGCCGTCTAAAGAATTTCGTAAACACTGTCTATAAAAACCAAACTTAGTATACATAGGTATGTAGGTATATAATGATATATTTTTACCTCATCTACGTCGGTTAATCCTAAGAAAAGCGAAACTAAACCATAAATTGGTGCAGCGGGCCGCTCGTTTTCATTGTGCTCTGATATGCCTGCAGAAGATTGCTTGCAGTGTATTGAACTGTCGGGGGCGTGCTCGACTGTAACATTCGTTCTTCTTAAATATGGTGTTGAGGCTTTTATTTTGATATGTATATTAGTCATTTTAACATTTTAATGGGAATAGACATACATACATACATATGTATGGATGTACTTGTATTATGAAAGAGTGGAGAGGAGAGAGGAATTGTTAATGTGAAGGAAGAAAATTCAATAGAAATCTCATTTTAGATGAAAGTTGTAAATTGCATTTGGCGTACAGGAAACAGCAGCTATTGATTAATTGCGCACAAAACTTGCTTGAGGCCTCATTGAAATGCAAATTTTAAATTTCCCTATCATTTTCCCTGGTGTGCGGTGCACAGCTTTTGATCTTCTGTCTGAAGACAAACGCAATGCTTTGGATAGCAGCTGGGAAATGGAGTGTGGCGCGCAGGAACAGAAATTAAAATGCAATTAATGCGCATTTTTTTTTTCAGAATAAACTCTTCAACTTTAGGTTCTCTAATTGAACTTATCGTTAGTAGTAGTATGCAGTGTTTAGATAGTATTTTAATATGTACGTGTATGTAGGTGTATAGTATATCGATATGTACATATGTATGTTATGTAGGTGTGTTATGTATATTTGAAGTGTTCTAGTTGCAAATGTACTTACGGCTCTCAAGCATAACAACATTTTCGGGTATAGAAAACAGCGACTTACCTGCAAAGAAATAGAAAAGGATGGATTGCGTTTAATTGTGTAAGCCAATATTCGTTAAATGTACAGTGAGTGACTAGTTCATTTGGTAAATTTCAATGTAAGCTTGTTTAGCGACAAGTTTGGCTATGCAGTAGTGATGTCGAGCTATCGATGTATTATCGATTGAATCGATCAATTTTCTGGGGAAATTTTCATATCCGTGGATAATTTTTGAATATTACAACAGCTAGCTTACCAAAATGAAATTTGTAAGCTGCTAATGATCACATAGCTTGCAAGTCGTTATGCATTTCAACAAAATCATCAGAACCTGAATCAATATGTACATATTACCTTACAAATATCAATTTCTACATATGTACATACATACATATGTATGTAATGAATGCAATTTATTAATTTAATGTAATATATACATATGTATGAATATACCGAAAATTCAAAATAGTTTGATTGTGCATCATGTATGAACCGCAGAAATTTAAGAAATATTGTTGATACACGGGTGTACATACAACATACATAATATGTACATACATATATGAAATAAAAAATGGGTTTGTTTAGAAAACACCGTTCATTGTTTTAGATACTTATTAGCTGATACAGTATTTTCCATGGGACGATGCTCAAACTAATGGGGTGTACTGATAATTTTTCTTCCAAATTTCAAAACTACAAATGCTTCTTTTATAGACAGCTCCACATCACTAGAACTACTTAAGGCTGTTGAAGCATTAAAAATACCAACTCAGCATACAAAAAATACCGATTGTTTTTTCCATAGACTATCGATGCACATGGCGAGTGGTACTCATACTCACACACACATACATACTATTGCATACACATTCGAACAAATACGTATACATTTTGTTGGCGGCCTGTTGTGTTTACGGAGAGAGACAACTCTGAAATGAACGGTAAAATCGGACCATCTCTGACCTTCCCGTTCTTGCAATAGGTCTAGATGTCTCTGCACTATTCACTCCAATGGAACACGGTCACATACACGCAGTAAAATACATTTGCTCACAGTAGCCTTTGCTACAAACTTCAGCAATTGTCAGCATGCGATTTTTTTGCCTGTCATTGACGCAACTCTGGATGCAATTTTATAGAACAAAACTAACTAAAAGCCCAAAGACAAAATTAGGGATTATGTGCAGATTGCAGCCCCCTTACCATTTGGTTGATAACGTCCTGTGTTGGTGTTGAAATTAGTGTTAATCGGTTGACGCTTACGATAAGCATTCGGGTTCTGGCCCATGCCGTTAGAATTCCCTCCGGTGCCGCTCATCATGGCGCCCACCTGGCTCTGTCCGTAGTTGTAGTTACTCTTATTTCCACCGAACTTTCGCGGCTGCGGTGGCAAACCGCTATGCATTTGCGGTGCCTGCGCTTGAGGTGGCGCCTGAGATGCCAGTGTTTGTTGCTGCTGCGGAGACCACATGTAACTATTCGCATTAGCGTTGAGGTTATTCATCGTTAGGGACTGCTCGCGCTCTACGAAAAACGGAACGCCGGGCACGAAATCACTCATTCGAATTTTTTTGCGGTTACGTCTTCGAAATTAAAGAAAAAACGTACTCGGACCTTTTCACTATTCACTTGACCGTTCCTTTCTACTTATTTTTACGGCACCACTAGTGTTTTTTTTTAAAGTAAATTATTTCGGTTTTGTACTTGCCGACGCGGCGACTAGAAGACGAATGAATTTTGTGTGCCTGGTTTTCAAAAACCAAATGGCAAACCGGCCTACTAGATTAGCAAAGGCGTTTTATATTTTCTTAATATATTTTGCAAAGCCTGCTGCATTACAGGGATGCCGACGTATAGCAATCGACACTATCAAACTACTAGTGTTCGGAAACGACACAAATAAAATATTTTATACTTTGTACAGGGATATGAAACCAATTCTGAAAGGCTTGAAATTATTTTTACCCGTCGTGTGGCAATTGTTAGATTAAGTTTATGATGAATTTGGGGCGGGCTAATGCTCTTTTTAATTGGTAAAATTTTTTTTATAATTATTATACACGTACATATGTATGTACAGAGTATTTCAAAGTCGGGGCACCCGACATTAGCTTCTCCACTTGTTTACCTTGCACCCGAATGCTAAGGAGGCATATTAGATGTATGCAACAGGCAGACAACATCCCATCCCATAAAGTATATGTATGTATGTATGTACATAAATTAATAATTAGCATGACGGCGGAAATCGATGTGGAAATTTTCGTTCTATTGGAAACATACATATGTATGTATGTACATAAGTATGTCTTGAAGTTCGTGTTATACTATGTATGTATATGTATATTTATTTTATTGTTTTCATTTAATTTTCCTAATTAAAAAAATTAATTATCAAATTATGTGTTTAAAAAGAGTATATTGAGCTTGTGTGAATTATTTCTCCGACCCCATAAAGTACATTCATATGTATAGTACATATATATTTTATTGTATATTGTTAATCAGCGTGACGAGACAAATTGATATAACCATGCCCGTCCTTCTGTCTGTCTGAATGACTGCCTGGATTTCGGAAACGGCTGAGTCCACATGAAACAAACTTGGTAAGTAGACTCTTTAAGACCCCAGGCAACACATGCAAAGTTCTCACGATTCCTCTTACTCGTGTATAACAAACCATCTTACTTGTATATTAAAACATTTTTCGCTATTGTTGTGGCGGAAGGGCGCATTACTTACGCCCATTTGGAAATTTGATATGCCTGCAAACACCGACACACACACATTCGGAAACTACACAGCGTCCTTTCTAACAACGCACAAAGTAAGCAATAATAATTTCCCGTTGCCGCTTTTCAATGACATGCAATTGCTGGAAAGAAACATGCAAAAATCTACTAAAAAGCCATGACGACGAGGCAATATGACCAAATGTACATCCATACTTGTGTGGGAAAATGTGGGATCAGCACGCCGGCTACTCTGTGCAAAATTAATGATCCCAAAATGGGAAGTCTTCTTTGCACGTTTGTTGCAGCTAAGGACTCGCAAGAACAGAGATGGCATCTTATGCCTTGCCTGCTGGCCCTATGGAAGCAGGAACTGGGACAGTGCGAAACGCACGTTGTCAGATGTGCAAACATACTTACGCTCGTATATTTTCGCCAATAAAATACTGATATTCGTGAGTTGTCAAAACACACACCTATACGCACAGCACATTACATGGAGCTTCTGCAGGTTACGCACACAACGCCAATCACAAATACGAGTACATACGCAATCGCATTCACCACTAAAGCGTCGTGTTGTTTGCGTTGTGCCAATATTCAAAAACTGATTTTAAGTTTATTTCTGCCGTATGGCAGGCTTGTGTTGAGTGCCACACCCGCGCAAATGCCTCCACCACGACTGCTGCTGCTGTTCATTTTACTTGTTGCAATCAGCTTCAGTTGACGGCTCTTATCGTTTTCTGCACACGCTTAAAAGCTGCCAGCACTTCGTAACGAGAATGTTTTTTCATCTTTTTTACCTCCTATTCGCTTCTAACTTTTTTATTGGCCAGAATTTAATTCGCCCTAACGCACACGCACACACACATACTCGTGCACACAAACTCTCACATGTTGCCCGCTTATGTCTGTCCGACTGACTGAGCAACTTTTTTGAAAAGCGATTTCAAATGCAAATTTTATTGCTACAAGCGACAAGGCTGGAGCAGGAGCTGGGGCTGGGGCTGGGGCTGGAGCTGAGACAGCCAGAAAGATAGAAGGCAGCTGATGCAGAGGCCTCGAAGAGAGGGGCCGAACAGAAAGTCTTCCGACGCAAAACTGCTGCCTCGGTATGCAGATTAAAATCAATTCAATTTGCAGACGGCAAAGTAAAAGTGGTAATATTTTCTGTTCTTTGTTTGTGTGAACATATTCGCTTTTGTTTTACTTTACATAATGAGATTTTAAGCAAGTGCGTGAAGGAGCGTATTTGCAAGCAGACTTCCCAGGCCCACCGACCCTCCTCTTCACTGCGGTAGAAACAAATTGGCAAAAGCGACGCGGGGACTGTGTTTGTTGTGCGCTAAATTATGACTAAATCAATATTGAACCTAGACGATTTAGAGCTTGAGAATTTGAAATCCGTGCGAATTACACATTTTCAGTGGCATTGATGCTTTAAATGTTGTTTGAAATGGCAGCGATTCCCCAAATTCCAATCTTCAAGTTTAAACAATGAAAATGCCATCTATAGTATAGTCGAGTAAGATCGACAGTCAAATACTCTGTACCCAAACAAATTTCTGGCGCTGCCAGGCAGAATCAAAAATTATAATAAAAGAGCGATCCCTTCCTATACTTTGTGAAGTAAAATTGATTCACTAATGACTTTTCATAGAACGCAAAATAGAGAAATATGTATTAACTAGCAGGTGTTGCCCATCTTTGCTCATCTAAGTATTTTTGCTTACAGTTATAACTTAATTTTTTAAAGTTTCTAAAAGAACCAAATCACTTTGGAAACTCCAATAAATACTATGTATGGGCATACGTACATGTATGTACAAGCAAATAAAGGACTACACTTGGTAAATATCTGTGCGAGTTTTACATTTTCCACGCGACCAACTCTTACCAGGTATTAGGGTGAAGGCATTTGCAAAGATGTTCGCGAAGGGTTCAAAACGATATTTTTGGTAAAAAGTGTATACTCTTGAAGAAATTAAAATTGCTCTCTGCCTGTATGTATGTGCGTGTGTATGCGTTATTTATCTGCGGCATTTCGAGGGGTTGAAAAAATATGCAAATTATTTTGGAGGGCATACCTTCGTGATGAAGCTAATAATTAACCGAAGGGAGACTTGAGAACATACTATACGCCTATCTCTGTGCCACTTACGTGGCACATGGTGCAGACAGCACGGAGCTGCGAAGATAAAAGGTGAGTGCTTCACTCATTTTTTAATTCCTGCGAAAGATTACAATCGGGAGAATAATAATAAAATTCAACAACTGTTTATACTAGTGGGAGTTTAATTCTTGACAAATTGATTTCAATTGATTTTTAGGAGGATTATTTAGAAACTGGAGTCTATTAAGATATATTATTATACTCAAATAAAGTAATAGATTGTTACCTAATATACATTAATGCCACATTGATAGACTAGCTGAATATGGATAAAAACTTTAAATTATTTTAAGTGGTTCTTCTAAATTAAATTTGAGATTTGAAAGATTCAATAATGAATACCCGCAAAAGTTGTTATAAACATATAAAAATAAGTACATATACGAGTATGTATTTGCGCGATACTCGTAATTTCGGTGACACGAGCTGCTTGGCTGCAGATAAAGATAAGTTATCGTTTGTTTGCCCTACTGTCTCATCTGTTTATCCTCAATGTCTCCGTTCTTCTGTTGGCTTTATGGCGTGGAGCGTCCTTTCTGACGCTGTGACAAACTTTATTGCCTGCCAGGAATCAAATATTTGATTGCGTAGCCATGTTTATGAAAAATTACTATTGCACTCGCAATTATACGGGTTCGCGCTACTTTTTCCCTGCCACGCCTTCCCTTATGTGTTTAGATTGTCATGTGACACCAATTTTAATAAAAGGCAGTAACGCGCTTCGCACCTATTGTAGTTCCTGAAAAGCCGATGTTTGTAAAAAACTGAGTTTTGCTTCAAGTGCTAGCGTTTTTAATTCGATATTGGGCATATCCGGCGTATGCGCAATTCATGATGTCAGGCTATTGTGGCGCCCCTGGAGACGTTTTCTCGGCAGAAAGAAAGCCAAATAAACTCACTCTGCACTCTGCCTGACATTGACCTTTCGCAGAGCTTGTTAACGAATAAAGCACATATGATTGCACAGTAAAGCAAAATAAAAACAGTTTAAGCAATTAATAACAAATTTCAATGTTTACTATTTGAAGAATAATATTTTTGTGTTTTGGTTTGAGTTTTTGGGACGTTTTTCATTGAAAAATTTAGCACACATATAGACACTCTATACCAATATACATACATACGAGTTTCTATATTTCTGTTTGTTTACTGGGGGCTGCTGCAAAAAAAAATAAACCTGCATCTTTAAATTGTAATAATCAGTGGTTAAATGATAAATGATTTTATATTTTTATGAATATTTGCTTTTCGTGTGCAAATTGACTGATATTTCAACAGCACCGCAGCAGCATCAATAACAATATCAATTACAGAGAATGTTATATTGGCGGCAGCGAGATACCCTGCTGTATGTGGGGGTGTTATAATATTTGCGATATAGCAGAACCAAAAAAAAAAAGAAAAACGAATTCGCTGCTGCGGTTTGAAGGCGTAATACGCAATATACTATATGTATGAGTAAATACTTATTACGTATGCAAGGCTTAGTTTTACTTTTTCGGTAGGCATTATTGCCGAAATGACTTAATGCTTGTAAACGACGCCAGATATTAGCGATCTTCCATAACTCCCGAAATTCTTATGTTTTGTACTGTATGAATGAATGAATTCTTTTACTATTCCTATTTCGTGACTCTATTAGCAGATTAACAATATTAACAATTTATTTACTTAAGAAAATACCAAATTGAAAGTGTCGTAGGAATGAAAATTGTTTCCCGCAACACCTTTTTCATGCAATACTAAATACCTACATACATGTATGTACATACTTGCAACCAAGTTTCGCAGAAAATTAAACAACAAATTTCACTTTTTCATGCATGACATTTATGGCTTGCTCCGACTAGAGCTCCTGCATCAGTTCGAAGAGATCATGCCACATGCGTGTGAAAGTTACGGAGATTGTCGTACAATTAGAGCAACAGACAACCGATCCGGACGATGACAGCAGTTGAAGCACAATAAAGTACGCTTTCCGCCTTGGAAAACAACTCGAAAATCAAGGTTTTCAATCTGTCCATGACCAGCTTTGGCACAGGAAGCTGCTGTGAAAACAAAATTAAAGCAACAAACGGCAAACACAAAGTGGTTTTCACCAATTGAACTTGTTTCCAAACTGCTGCTGTTGCTGCCATTGGTGCTACTATTGCTGTTAATTTTGGCTTGCTTCCTTTTGATGCAAGCAAATCGAACGAAATTGAAAACAATTTCGGAATGTGATGTGCGCCATACAACCACATGGTCTTGGTCTTCAAGTATTGCAAGCGTTCGCGTTATGTAAGCACCACTAGATCCCATCGTCATCTCCATCTACAGTATCACCCCTGGGAAGCATTTATGTAAGTGCGTGTATGTGTACGTGTGTGTTTGTATGTGTGTGTGTGTGTGTGTGTGTGTGTGTGTGTGTGTGTGTGCGAAACAGCAATAACATTTTTGCGGCGAAAGTTTCTTTGGCCCACACACGTACGCGCAGCTAGATACAAGATGTGGGGGCCAGGCCAATGTATCGTATGCACCTACAGTTGCATCCCATAAATGTATCCCACAAAAAGTGGCGTAGACCAAGAAAATGGTCAAAGTGATAAGTGAATATTTTCGGTACTTTTCGCTATATTTTAGACATTTGCAAATTACAGTTTGCACCCGCTTTGCTTGTTAAAGATTACATTTAATAAATCATTAAAGTACATCACAAAAATTCAAAACTTATCTGGGTTGTCTCACAGAAATACATATTAAGTATATTAACCTATTTACTCGTACATACCTATGTATGTGCGTTCCACTGACAGACTAATCGAATAAGCGCAATGAATGCGATAGAATCAGGAACAACATCGGCAATAACCACAACGACAACAAGCTGAGTTGCTGCTTTTACTCAACTCACAGGTGATGGGAGGAGCGACATGACGGGCCAGGTAGACTGGCCGGGGCAGCCACTTACGGTGTTGAATGTGGTAGATGGCTTGAAATTCACACCCGGCATCTCTTTGTCGGACATTGGCAACATTGAAATTTCGGCAAATTCGATATTTGCGTCTCTTTGATTAATTAATTGGTATATTGATGCCCTTTATTAAAATGGTTTTACATGAAGGCGGCCATGCGAGGCTGTGCCTCATTCTTTCCATCCTATTTTGGCAGACATGGGGATTTAATAAGTTATCGACACCACACATAAACAGTTGCGCATACACAATTTAATAGGCAAACATGTATTTAAGCATCGGCTAAGCTGTTTGCTTAATGGCCTGTAAGAGATCTGTGGCTGAGCCACTCCCCCATCAACTGTCTGACTGCTTCCATGGGACTTGTATAACTCACTAAGTATGTCAAAGCGAGATTGTTGCTCCTCACGTTGAGCAACGACAAGCAAGTGGAGTCAAGTAGAACCACTGGGTTTGGGTGAATAACTTTAATAACCAGCTTACTGACAGTTTTGCCTGTAGAGTAGAATGTATTGGGTGTTAGGGTTATTCGATTTAGGCTCCGCCAATTTCGTTATTACAACAGATTGTGTTGAAAGAATTATGAACCTTAGGAAACTAGTAGCTGGTCCACAAAATAAAGTCCACAAAAATAAGTTTGAAAAATCTGCAGAAAATTGTGTATGCAGCTTTTAGAGGAGAGGCTATTCAGGTCTAATGGACGCGTATAATTCCCATAAAGTGATGTATCTTGGAGGATCCATCGAAAGGTCCAAAAAACATGAAGAGAAGAAAATCTAAGAAGTGTTTTGAGCACGCAAGCATCGGAATAACATTCATTATCAGCACCTCTAGTGTCTACTCTCCCGAGACATACTTATAATATTTTTTTTAAAAGCCAGCGCATTGTTATTATGCACTACAATATAGTTTTAATGGCATCTCTAGTTCCGTGGTCACATGAGACTTTTTTTTTCGTTCAACACATCGACATCCGTCAAAAACTCATAAAAACAAAAATAAACAAAATGAAGCTAAAGTGCTTTTCTTTTGTACGTTTTGCAACCTTCTAAGCATCACACATCTTGCGCTCCTGCGCTTTTCCTCTATAAGTAGCCGTGCTTAAATGCGTTAATTTTCTAATATAATTTTAAAATTAACTTTTAAAATGTTCATATCCATCTCAAACTGTTGCCACTTAATTACATTTTTGTGTTTGTGGTTTAGTTTCGTGTGTACTGCCCTAGTCGGTCTGAGTCTGTAAGGTTGCTGCGCCACCTGCTGATGATTTGGCAACATAAAGTTTTCAATGTTACATTTGCCACTGGCACTTTGGGTGTAGTTGTTTCTAATGTTGTTGTTGTTGCCTTTGCTGCTGCGCTAAAGTTGTTTTTCATTGTTTCTGTTTTTTGAAGCAGCTGCAAAATTCGTTGGATATTTTACGTACTTATATAGTATGGGTTGCACGCACTCAAACACACATGCAGCCCAACCCGTGAATATATAGGTATGTACATAGCTACAGCAAGAGCGACGGGCCACCTATTTTGTGCATGCCACAATGCCCAACGTTGTGTCCGCATTAACACAGTCTCAGCCGGAATCAACGCCTCGTCTAGTCATTTTGGACAGAGGTCGTTGCATGTGGCATGGTATAGCGGGAATATAATGTATGTAACTAATATGTCAAGGAATGCCGTGACATAAATCTGCTAGAATTGCTTAATACCTAAAATCTAGGATATAAGGGGAGTGTAAAGAATAAGTTAAGAAACGCAAGCAAATCTTGAATTTAAAGTCAGTAACACTTTGAAGATATGCATTTTAACAAATAAATCACAACACTCATTTGCCTTTGAGGTTTTTAAAAATGTATGTTATAATTGTGTTTGTGTTTTGTTACTATATATCCAAACGCAATAATGACCAATTTGCAAATTTATTGGTTTATTAAGCCAATATCTGTTTGACTTTATGTCTGTATCGAAGCAGGCCTTAACTTCCAAAAATAAATTGCACTGAACATACTAAATAAACATACTAGTTATCCCGCGCGAAGCTTAAATCGTTCTAAATTCAATGAACAGCAATTTGAATTATATCAGAAGATAGCACAATTTGACCAGAAGGATCCATATAATGATCTCACGGACCTAACTTTACGATTTGCACTACCAATATGAGATTGTGAAGTAGGACTAGTCGATAAAGAAATTTCTATAAAATCATTATATTGAAAATTTTGCATTATTTATCTAAATGTTTCAAGAATAATTGTTTGTTTGTTTAAAGAACTTGTGTGTTAGTGTTCAATGTTTATTCTCTTACAGTTCTTATGTACAAAGCTAGCCGGAGCATGTCCTTTGGGACGTTCGACTGAACATACATATGTATATAACAACAACCATAGTCGAATGTTCATGTATTTATGTACAAGTATGTATAATATAGTAGGTGTACATATGCACCCAGATTGTGCGCACATTTATTCGTGTTCGCGTTCCTTCTCTTCAGATACCTTTCCCAAAGTTGTTGCGGTGCACAGGTGGTGATTAGTCATTATTTATTTTAAAATCAATTAGTTGGCTTTTCCTTGGCATCTGCTAAGGAATGAGTTGGCATACAAGGGGCGAGTGTGCGGGTATGTGTGGCGTTTCGTTCATGTCTCATTTCATTGGATGGCAGAACCATTTTGCACATGATTTTCAATGCTTTGCCTATTTGCAAACGCTTTGCGCTGAATTTTAAAAATTTTGAAAAATATGTATGTATGTATGTACGAATATGTATTTCTGCACGTGCATCTTGGCTCCGCACAATTTGCAGCAAACTATGTACATATGTAAGTTCCCTGGGCTTTATGAAGACACATTAATACGTTTGCCAATTAGAGGTGTTCTCAACTGTGCAACTGTATAGTACATTGCACATGCAAAGCAAAGAAAAGCATACAATTATGACGCAAAACTAATTAACTTTCATTTAAAACTCAGAAACAATTATCTCCAACGAATTGAGACACAAGGAGGCGGAAGACAAAGAAACGAAGACAACATTTGATGAATAATGTCTCAAAAATGTTGCAATTTTCGACATGCATTTGAAATGTGCTTGCAACAACAAAAATGGCGCAATGAAAGTGAATAAATGTAAATGAGAATGAGGAAATGAATACCACTGCCAAAGACAGCAGAGCACCATCAGTCGGTGCATCGAAGCAAATACTAATACAGTTACCCGAACTTGACGATTGACAGACAACAGCCAATGAAAATGTTTGCAAACACTCAGCAAAGTCAACAAGAGCAAGAGAGCTAGACCGAAGAGTGTACTTGTGGGAGAAAGTGTAAGTTTGTGCAAGTATAGGTACGATGTTTATCTGTGTGTTAGTGGCAGTGAGAGCGCTACGTGGGTGGGTGGGTGTCTTCCGCTCACGAATTGTTTTGCTACCAAATGAGCAATATGTAAAGCAGCAAATCACCATGGATGGGATTCCATGTAGTGGCGAAAGCATATTACAGTTAATTTTCGGATTTTGATTGGCTTCACAGGTCCAAATCACAGATAATTCATTCAAGATATTGGAACTTACATTCAGAATTTAAATAGGTTGACCAGTTTGAAACACTTTTCTGACTATTTTCTGAATTTTATACATTATACCCGAATTCAGAAGAGCCATGTCTACATCGATTTCTCACGACATGATGATTAAGAATACTGAATGTCTACATACTCGTATTTTACGTGCTTGCAAAAACCGAATACACATTTTTATACTTTGTACATGAAATGTACAAGAGTATATTAGGTTTGTGAGAGCTGAAAAATGTAACAGGCAGACCCCACAAAGTATATATATGTATATATATATATATATATATATATATATATTGTTTATATATATATATATATATATATATATATATATATATATATATATATATATATATATATATATATATATATATATATATATATATATATATTGTTGATCTAGCCCTGTCCGTCTGTCCGTCCGTATGAACACCTAAATCTCAGAGACTTTAAGAGCTACAGACACCAAATTTTGCACAAAGATGCCTTATATCTGTACGCTGTGCAAGTTTGTTTTATTTTTTTCATTTTCCCCCCTACTTCTCCCCTAAGGGGGTTTCCCGACTTTTCATTCGTATAATCGCCTATATCTCGGAGACTATAAGACCTAGGAACACAAAATTTTAGTCCAAGATGCCTTATGTGAATACGCAGAAAATGTGTATTTTGGAATTTGCCTCCCTTCCCCCTCTTCCCCGCAAATCGTAATTCTCGTAATTCTTGGAATTTCGAACTCTAATTTTGCAAATACTCCCAGTTAGTTATTATGTGTCCGTATGCCGTCACTATGATAGACCGCTTTAACAAGAAGTTATAGCCATAAATATATTTGCTGCCCAAGCGCTGCCCGCAGCTGTTGCTGATGCTTTGGTTGGCTGCAAACATGCTTACACAGACACGAATAGACGCGCATAACCATACATACACTCACTTAGACGCAATTGCTATGTAATTGTGCAATTATACACCCTTTACGTGGGTTCGAATACCAAGAGAGGTAAAATCTATCAACTTTTTTTTAAATTCTCTTACTTATTTTAATATCTATAATTATTGTAAACATATGTACAGAGTATTTCAAAGTCGGTACACCCGACTTTAGCTTTTTTACTTGTTTATTCAGACATACATCCTGCGACGGTTCCGGTAACATGAACTGTTTTAAGGACATAAATTATTTTTACCATTTAATAGTGCTGTTAAACATTTTTCAGTATTGCAGCCAACGGCAGTGCAATTAAAAGCAGATATGAGGCATTTTCGAAGCTTTTTGGAACATTACTGGTAACGGCGGCTTTCAAATAGCGTAAATGCCACAAAGGAGAGAACACACACATTCTTGATGTGACAACATGAAAACATGCATAAATCAGAGCTGGAGCGCGTGTGTGTGAATATATATAGTTTAGTTGAAATTAGTCACTGGGGAGGAGGCAAGGACAAGGCAGCAAGCCAAAAGTCAAAACTGTGCACAGCAGCTGTCAAGGGAGACAGCCCACACGCACAGAGGCGTAGAATTACAATCATTCCGCAAGCCAGGCAGGCAAGCTGGCCAGCGTTGCCAGACTGCTGGCAATAAAATAACGCACTAATTTGCATGCGGAAGCATCAGTAGCAGCACTGACTCAGAGTCAGCATTCACATCAAAAGGGCACACAACTGTTTTAACATTTAAGCGCATGTCACATGTGCTGCCCTCGTCCTATGCCCCTTATCACGAGGAACAGCGGAGGCTTGTGCAACAAATGAAGCCAGCTAGCTACTCAACTCTCCGACTTTGCATTCGTTCGTGTGTGCAAATATTTTTTTAATGAAATTTTATTTAAATAAAATTCATGCTTCCAGCTGGAGGTCTTTCCGGCTCTGACTGTTTACTGCTAGTTGCTGCTGTTGCCGTCGTCGCCATCGTCCAAGGCTGCGACGAAGCCACAGCAGCCGCAAACGCAACCGCAGCCGCTCCTAAAGCTTAGCCGGCACCATTAGAACATTTTCCATTATGCCGCGCAAAAGTTTAATTGAATAACTTTTTGTTGTTGTTGCCCCTACGGGTTAATGTGGGCGGTCCTGACGCCCTCTTTGTGCAATAAGGCCATATTCTGCAATTAATTTGCAGGATGCAGAATTTAAAAGAAGGGCCAACTTAACGACCGATAACAGTTGCCTGCCATCAGTTGATGTCTTCACTTTCATGATACTACAGAAGATCCCACCCATTTCCATTGTGTGTTTGAGAAAACTTGTACGAGTATATATTGTTACAATATCCCAGGGTCTGTAGTTTCTTCCAATTGCAGATTGCATAACTGCATCTGCAAAAGTGGCGGCCGCAATACTTACTATTATTCTTTTTTGTAGGGCTCCACTAAAATTGTCACTGACAGAGTTAAATTAAATGGTTAGTTGGACCCAGCAGAAACGAGAAGTTGCGCAGGCAGAAACTATCTATATATGTACATACTCGTATATAAAATAAGTAGTTTGTCCCGGCTGATTGACTGATTGGTGATAAACGCACAGTCCAAACGGTGAGAGCTAGGTCTTAAGTTATCTTTAATGGTCTAATTGAGCCCTAATTTTTTTGTTTACTGAAATTGACGAGTTACATCCAGTTAGGTTAGATTAATTCTAAAGGAAGGTATGACGCTTTAATTGTAAGCACTTCCCCATGCTCCACTAATAGCTGTTGTTGTTGCTCTTTTCTCATAACTCTGTACTGCTTGCATGAACACACACACACACACACACACATATATGTATATATGTACACGCATGTATACATATATATCTTTTTATTAATTTAAAAAAATTAATTTTATTTTGAATAATGTTCTTACGAAATATTTTTATACCCTGTACCCGTAGGGTAAAAAGGGTATATTAGGTTTGTGCAAAGTATGTAACATATAGAAGGAAGCATCTCCGACCCCATAAAGTATATATATTCTTGATCAGCATGACGAGAGAAATCGATCTAGACATGTCCGTCCGTCTGTCCGTCCGTTTGTCCGTCCGTCTGTCCGTCTGGATGAACGCAAGGATCTCAGAAACTATAAAAGCTAGAATAACCAAAGTTGGCATCCAGATTCTCCTAGGTCCGAGTAAGGACGAGTTTATTTTTTTTTTTAATTTTCCCCCCCTTCCCCCGCTGCAGAATTTTGTCAATAGCGTCCACATTTCAAATGCTACCTAAAATCAAACTTTGCACACATAATTTATAAGTAATTATCTACTTTTTTTTAAAATTTTATTCAATTCTGTCAATTCTAAGAAAAGTTATTAGCGAAACAAATTCTCGCCAGTACAACCCCCACAAACTGCAGCAACAAGTTCGCTCTTCTTCTTCCTCTGTTTGCTGCTGCTTTGGGCGCATATAACTCAGTGACGGAAGTTTACCTGGGTACATGGTATTACACTGTCGGGCTTGCTCGACTGTAGCGTTCTCTCTTGTTATAATTTTTTTGTGGTAGTGGGTCAGGGTACAGAAAAAAGTGATCCCCCTCGACTCTAGCAATCCGTTCTTGTTCTTTACTAAATAATTGGGCTTATTACTATTCTGGATTATCCTGTAGCTTATGTTATGTCCGTGACTTTTGGCCGATTAAACTACAGCATTCACCTTATTGACCGTCCTAAAGTAAACAATTTTCAACAATAGTCATAAGAATTCTGAGAATTTAAAAAATTCTTTCGGTTTACAAAAGCAGAATTGAAATAGCCTGGAATTGCAAAATTATAGATTTGATCAAAACCAATCAAACTGATCAAATTAAGCCGAAGAAAAAAAAATTAGTTCAATACGTATCAAATCTTCAAAAATGTTTAAAACTAAAGCTGAAATTTATTTATTTTATATTTGTACGCAGAATTATGCAGACAAATGTATCTACTCGTACATGGTCGAATGCACTTGCTTTTGGTTACTAGCAAAGTAATTTGATGCGAGGAAGTTCGTATACAAACTTTCCTGGAAATGAGCTCAATTTGAGAAAGGAAAAAGTATATCATGAAAAATATATAATTGAAGGCGAAAATACTTAGTCTTTCTTAGTCTTTTAAATATACATACATATATGCTTATTCCCCGCCCGTATTCCCACCAATCGCCAATCAACTAATAGGAAAATACGCCAATTGCTTTAGTCAGCTGTCAAACGAAAGCAGGTGGTTCTACCGCAGAAAATAATATCGCCAAACTGGTATTATTGGGGCAAATGGAAAATCTACGGTAACAATATTTCTATTGCGAGCCAGCAGACAACAATGAATGAGATGTTACAAATGGAAGGTGAGAGGTGGAAAAGGGCTTCCTCGATTTCATATTAAAAGAAAAATTGCCGTAACATTTGTTGCCAATTTTGTAATAAGGCTGACAAGCTGCCAGCCCGACGCCCGACGTCACAAGCAAGCAAGACGAGAAAGATGACGATGGTGGGTGATGATGTGTTGATAGCAATAGAAATTGTACGAGTAGTTTGTATGCATGGGGAACTTGACAAAAGTATCTGCTGTGCTTCTTTGTTGCTCTAGGTAGCAATCGGCACACTTTCAGACCTCTCCACACACCTACACACCCCACCCACCAGACCACACCACACCACAGTCTGACTTTGACAGGCAGGAGCGGGAGTGCTGGGAAAATAAAGGGCACATAAATTGCAAAACACTCAAACACTGCAATCGAGCTCAAGTAAGTAACTTTTAGATACCGTACACGCCAAAGAGCCAAAAGCGAGAAGTAGGAAATAGAAAACGAAACGATGAAAAACTGTATGCAGCAGCAGCTGCTTGTCTTGAAATACTTTGCCTCTTCTTTCGTTCATTTTTTGTTTGCCTCCAGATAACTTTCAATAGCAATGTGCCACAGGCTGTTATGGCATGGTAATAATGCAAAACAGAGCAGACCGAAAAGAGCGGGAGTATGGGGGAAAGAACCAGCCCCACAACTTGACGTTCAATTTCTCATAAAAGTTTCTTTGGAAACAAAAATACATATATGACACACACAATTCAAACTCAAAAATAGTATTTCATGTTGCAGTTTTTACGTCATTTTTTTTTTAAAGGGCTCGAATAGTATTTATGGGTCTTTTTGACTGCGAGATACCCTGAAACTAAATAAATATTTAAAGAAGAGCTGGTATAATGTCACTATGCCCCATACGCTAGCGTAATTAGGTTTCGGCAAAGTATAAGAGAGTATAAGAATGCATTTCCGACCCCATAAAGTACATACTAAATATTCCTAGCCTCGTCGATCTAGACATGTCTGATCGTATTCACACACTGATCACACTTGTATATGTAACTCTACTAGTTTCTTGTTTTATGAGAGATTGGGTTAATTGAACATAGTAGGAAGAATAACTCTCCAATTTTTATTCCTAATCAGTAGAAATTTATTTATATTTTATTAAAATTATTTATGTATAATTATCTACTTGTATAGTGAAAAACGACGGATCACAAGATTTGGAATCAAATATATACTACAATAGTGATATATCGCAGATATCGTATTTTGCGTAATCTTCATGAATGACAATGTTATTACCATTAGATTATTGCGAGTGGAATCCACTTGAAAGTTTCGTAGTGCAAAGTTGTATTACATAGCTGAACAATGAATTTATACACCCTTTGTTCGGATATTTTGTGGCAGTAGTGTTGGATTTTCGCACTATGCGGCAGTTGCATTAAAATTAAAAACATTTCCTAGTGCGGCGGAAACAGCAGTAAAAAGTGGCACAATGAGCTACATCGCCATCGCAGTCGTCGTCAACGCGGCTCGGATGTTGGCCATTTGTTTTTACTGGCATTACTTTTGTGGTGCTCGGATTTACAACTGATGAGGCGGGAAGCTGGGAGGCCAGTCAGCCAGTCAGCCAGTCAGTTGGGCTTTGCCGGCTTAACGCGCTCTCAGTTGCTCGTTATTGTATGCCATTGGGCCGACATTCTGTTCGGGGACTTTGGGGCCTTTTTGACGTGCTTTAAGGTGTGAAAGATTGCCAGACAGAGGAGGCCAGTCACTTCCCGGGGGCAGGCTAGAACCGGAAATGTAATCTCTGTTCTGTTCAGCCAGCAGTTGCCAACATTCATAAATATGCGCGCTTTGAATGTGTGCATTTGATATATAGTTTATCATACACATATTTAGTATCTGGGTGTGTAGGCGTTGCTTATTATTTATATATAAATTCTAAATTATAACCAATTCCAATTGCATTAAGAAAATATGTTTGATCTGGGTGGAGAGGGTAAATAGGGGAAAATCTCTTCACCATTTCATATCGGAGCATATAAACGTTTTGTTTATTTTCAATATTTGTACAGATCTTGACTCCACTTCCAAAAAATTAAGAAAGCCATTAAAATTAAATTGTAGACAACACTACAATGGGTTAGATTAAACAGTTTGAACCATAGCAACACAGAATAATGCACATACATTTATATTTTGACGAAGAAAATAGAAAACAAAAGCTGCTATGATTTCCATATTAGCAAAAACAAACAAGAAACACAGCTTTAAGCAAACTAACCAACAAAAATGAGCATGGACAGCAGCGAGCAGGCGTTCTCCAAAATGCAATATTTTAAATAAATACAACAAACATCAAAACATAAATGAAGCGAGTGGAAAGCAGGAGTAACAACGGGCTCACTGCAAATTAAACACAGAATTGAATTTTGTTCACAATAATTTCCCCAAGGATGCTTATTAGGCAGAGCTGAGCGAACGAGCAAAGAAAACTGAATACAGCAATGCTGCAATGACTGGCTACAGCAGTTCTTGTTGATTGTGGAGAGGGTATGGAAGTCACTCAGATGAGGCAGGACCTCGCAAAACACATCAGCAATGCAAGAGGTAAATTTTTAACGAAGCAGAGGCTTTACTCAAATTTTATTGTTAGTCGGAATGAAAAAAAAAAACATAAATATCTTCGGGTGTCATACTTATGAGATGACATACAATGGATATACAAAGTTTATCCGAAAGCAAACAGGACTTTTTAAAATACCCTCTTTTTGTGCGGCCGGATATTGGTCGTGGCGTTAGTTACGTTAAGTTTCATGACAATAGATAAAAGATATCAAGATAGAATCTGAGTTATCGCATACAAAGTAACTCTGGGTTTGTGATATCAGCACGAATATGACGATCGAAAAACTAACGATAAAACATTAAGTTCTGCTTAAAACTCGGTAAAAAATCTTTCGAAGCGTTTCAATTTAGAGATTAGGTTGATGGATATAATTGGCAGAGTATACGCGATAAATTACATTTAAACTATCTCTCACTCTCCATAATCATCTGATATGGTTTCGTGTTAATATTCTTATACTTACTATACTTTTCGCATAATTGAACAAATTTTCCAGACTAGCAAGTCTGTGTTTGGAAAAATTTCCTAAGTTACCATAAATGAGTTCTTATTTTGAAAACGAACTATTCACATTTGGACTTTGCAGTTTTTACGAACATTAATGTAATTTTTTAGAAAGAAATGCTTTATGTTCTATAATACAAATACAAAGAATTTTAACTCCACCATCTTTTACCTGGGGGTATAGGCGTTTATGTGAAATATCTCTATGATGTGCGTTCCAGGTTTTTCTCAGTAGCAAGATCCGCTTGTGTGCTGGATTGTTTCTGGGAGCGACATCTGATTTTATGCACCACTCCAAGCATTGCTTTCAATAATAAATTAACTATCTTGACTTTTTTATCTACATTGTCCCTTAAGTCCCGATAACACTATGTAATTGTCCTTAGGACAACTTAGCGGTCCGGTCGAAAGACACTTAACTATTAACAGCTAGGGCCCCAAATCAGGCATAATTCATGGAGGAACGATGGTTGGAAAAGGCTATGGGCTATAGGTTATACAGAATTTAAAACATGCGGATCCAACAAACTTCTCTAAAAGTAAAATGGAGAGCTATGAAAACATTCTTAAAATAAAATACTACTTTAATTTTAAAATTGGCAATAAAAGCCGCCCGTCAATACTCCCAGTCCACCAGTTCTAAAATCATTTCTATTTGACTTCCTACCCAAAAAAACGAAACGATACACAAACAATACAGACAGAGAGTAACAACAACAAATCGTCGAACCGAATGCCGCAGCCATGGCCAATTATCATATATAGTGAAGAGGAACATTTTTTTTCTGCAGAAAAGTTTTAGCGACTATCGAAATTCAACGAAACAACTTCCAAGAAAATAACAACAGCAATATTTGCGCAATCTTCCGACATTTTTGCTCACAGAATATACACAAATATGCATTCAAAGTAGGCAACAAAACTTTCCATGACCATGCGGGTGGCCCAGTACTCGAAGCCATCAACCGTCATTCCACCCTAATCCCTGCCGCATCAACCCAGGCTAAACCTCTAATTGAAACCTAGGCAACGAGACGGGCGCTTAAACTTTGCGTAAAATGCAATTAAAAGCAGCAGTCGAGCATCAGTTAGAGACGGATTTTTCTTCTACTTAATCTTTTGCATCAGTTTTCTGTCCCCAAAGTCCAGAAACAATAACAACAGACCCACAACAACCCCAATTAAGTCACAACATTTGTTCTGGCTGTCGTGGCTAATATCAAAAACCAACACACACCGCTTTGATTTAATATAAGCAAAGGATACGATTACAGAAAAATTATGAGCGAGTGTGGTCTGGGGCCAGTTACATAAGTTTTTGGCAGGAGCCATTGCTTGGGCAGAGGAACGAAGCGGAGGATTTTAGTTCACGGTTTTAAGTTTGCGTATTTTAGATAATGCAAAATTTCCTACTATAGCAGTTGCCGCTTGGGGCCTTGTTGGTTTTCGTGAGTAGTTCGTAAAAGGTCAAACAAAAATAGACAGAATGTTGCAGTCGGGTAATCCCGACCGAGCAAATACCCTCTACTGCAACTTGGGGACGTAGTACTGGAGTGAAATACTGGTATTATACACTTTGATTTAAATAACAAAATAAAAACAAGCAAACCTAATAAACAATTTTTATACCATGTACCCAAAGGATAAAATGGTATACTAGTTTAGTCGAGATATAGCCATGTCCGTCCGTCCGTTCTCTCGCCTATCTGTATGAATGTAAGAGTCTCAATAACAAAACTTGGTATCCAAATTGTCAGAGCTATTGCTTTGAAACTTTACAGCGAGGCCTTTTTGGATAGTTCCATAATCACGATACAACTTAGAAAGCCCAACTTTTTGAGTACAAAGATAGTGAAACTAAATAGAATACTTAAAATGTCATTGGTTGCGAATCGTTACCATTGCACAGACGAAGATACCTTTTTAGCTCGTCATACTTTTAACCCGAAAGGTAAAATAAATGAATGGAGGCTATAGGGTATAAAAGTGCATTACTTTAACTTTTTATTAAGTACACAAAGTTGTAGGGAAAAAATCTGATCTTTAAAAAAAGCAGTAGCGTTACTAGAATGAAGTTTTTCGACACTAAATTTGCATCGGGCATTTTGTGAGTTTTGGTTTTATTATTCTTAAGAAGAGGGACGTTCTGTCTCGTCATACTGATTATGTATATTTATAAGTTTTAGGGTCGAAGGCGCTGTTTAAACTTTGCATAAACCCTTTGGGCAAACGGTACAGAGAATTTCATAGTCAGGGTACCAAGAGCTATTGAAAACAATAAAAACAGGGAAGTGAGGGTGCATCAGAAAAAAAAACTCGTACGACAGACAGTGAGGATTAAATCAACTCGTCTTGTCATGGTGATCAGGAATATGTATACATATGTACACACTTTGTGGAGTTTTCCTTCCCCTGGGTATTTTATTTGAACTAATCTAGTATCCCTTTATAATTTTGATATTTCCCTAAGACAAGTTATTTGTACTTAATTATTGACATTTTTACCAAAATTTGACAAATGTGGTCTGTCTGTCCGTCCGTCCCTCCGCATGAACACCAACATTTTAGAGACTATAAAAGATAGAGACACCAAATTATATATATGTACTATATATAAGGACATAGAACATGTGTTCTTAAGAATTTTCCTCCTTCCTCCACTTCCCCGCTATTAGTGATTTTCCATAACTCCTGTAATTCTCGGAATTAAGTCCGTATGCCTATCATCATGATAGGCCCATTTGAACGAAGTTATAGCATTTGTTTACTTTTCGTTTAAATTTTCTTAATTTATGTAGTTTCTTAAATTACTCTATGCATACATATGTACAGAGTACAAATTCTGGACACCCTACTTTAGCTTCTCCACTTGTTCAATGAAGTATTTGCTGCATCTGCCTCTTCGTGCTCTCTTTGCGAATGTACAGTATGCGTTGAGAGAACGAGGACGAGTGTTTGTATTAAAAAAGAGCACTACTAATGCTTATTTAACGTTTGGAAAGCTGTGCCATGCTTCCATTACTGCACGCCCCAACGCCAAGTTAATTGGTATGCGATTTTGCTGTTAATTTCTTTTAATTGCGCTTGTGTCAAAAGGAAGAAAGTAAAAGTTTCCTACAATTTACCGCCAGCCTATCGTCATCATCGTCCCCTTCTCATATAGTACACACACACACATATTATGTATATATACCTATATGAATATATATATATATATACTATATATAAAACTGTAATGATTGCATTTTTATGAGGGCTCTTTACATCTGAGCATACATTCAAGTGCCAACAATTAGAAAAGTTTTCTCAGCCAGGTGTGCAGCACTACATATACATACATATGTACGTATGTATATACATACCCATATCCGACTATATGTATGTGCATGTGCAAGTGTGCAAAGGTGGGATATGACTGAACTAAAAATTACTTTATTTAGCTTACTAATGAATTTATATACACAATTTGTTAAATTGATTGTGTAGCATTTTTACACTTTCTTCGCTAAAGGTGAGGTGAACCGATGAGTTAGCAGTATATACATAAATGCGAGGCATGACAGCAGCAATTAGAAGCAGATGACGAACAGAAACCTTCTAAATAAGTGCCGAATGTAAACGCAGAAACTATGTATATGCTCCTGGCTAAAATCAATCCCACCTTTTATTTGTGTTCTTTCCCTCTATCATTTATAATTTAGGGCTTTGAATGTTATTGCTTTCCTCTACCTCTTGCCAACCTTCTTGTAGGTGGTGTGTGTGTTGTTAGGAATCGTGTATAAGACCAATCTACCATTTGGTTTTATGAAAACTCGTTTCGTCGGAACTGAAAAGTAAGGAAATCATCATTCTGTACACCACATATATATACATAAATATATATATATACACACACACACACACACACTTTCGAGCGAGCGCACATTGATTCACAGAGACGGTTAGAATTATGAGAGGGGCGGGGGTTTGCATTTGCCACAACTTTGTCGGCTAAACAGAAACTACAAATGAATAGCGCCTTCTACTCACTGTAGGGCTGAGGGCGTGTACCGTATAGTGGCTCCTGCAGTAATGGCGAACGACCATTTCCAATCTCCTTAACTGAAATGAGATAGAGCAAATAGCAAACAATTTGCGCGTTATAAATGTTTCCACAATTTTGTTGGATTGTTTGTTGCGTGTGTGTGCGTGTGTTTCTGTGGCGTTTCGGATCGTTTCGATTAAAAGCTAACCTAAGTTTTATATGTAGTTTTTGTCGTGGAAAAACTGTTCAGTGTGTTGTTTGATTTGGTAAGTAAGTTTTTTATTTATTTATTTTTTGACGATAAGGGGGTAAAAAACAAGGTTAGAGCGCGCACACACACACGACCATTTTCTCGTACCGGGAACCGAACCCGGGACCCGGGCCTTCTGGGTGAATGCCAGATATCCTAGCCACTACACCATAGGGAAGCTATGTATGCCGTCAATTTGTAGCAATGCGAAAAAAGCATACCTACATACTTGTATGTACATACATATGTATGTATGAACTAAATATAACAAACAGAAAAATGTACAACCAAAACGAGAGGGGAGCCAGGGGAGAGATATTAAGAGCAGAGAAACAGAAAGATAGAGAGAAAATGTTTTGAGTAAACAAGAAAAAAAAAGCGATACTCGCCAGTCATTTGGGTTGTTTGGGTTCGACGAGTGCATATGAAAAAAACAGCTTACAGCTTATCCAAAAGTCCCAGCAATTGCGATCGTATTCAACGATTTGTTTCACTTTTTACAATTTCTCAATGAGTGTGTTTCGTATATGGTTCGTACAATATGCATTTATATGGGCAATAAAATCAAGAAAATGCAAAAACAAAGCAACACAGCAGCAGCTGTTAATTTGATTTAAGGGTTGAGGTAGGTCAGGCAGCAGGTCGGTTACAGCAACAGCAGCAACAACAACGCGTCGAGTTGAATTCAAATCATAATGAAAAAATACGCCAAATGCTTATGTAATACAATTTATATTGAATAAATTTCGTCAGTAAACATTTTATTATAATTAAATAGACGTTGACGAATTGAATTTGGCACTCGTGCTCTGTTCTCTTTTGTTTTGTTTTGTTTTTCGTTGAGTTCGTAGTTTTTTAGCTATTTACGATGCCATAACACGCTATGAACTGTTCAAAACCCCGACAATTTTCAACGTCATGAAGTTGTCAAACTATTTTCTCGTATGTCCTAGATTCTATGATTTCAAAATTAAATGTTTGCCAATATTGTTTTTAATTGGCAAGCTATGCATGCGTTTTGCTGCGTTGATTGTCATTGCGAATTCACAGACCGCTTGCGGTTTCAGGGCCGGCTGGTCGACCAAACCAGTCACTCAGTGACCCCGATTGTTGCGCAGTCATAAGAAACGTAGTCGATGCTTGTTTTGGCGAACTGAATGACGTGTTTAGAACCTGTTTATGCTGCTCCATTTTTAATACAATTTATTAAACGCTGCCTTTTAACAACAAATGTGCAATTACGTTCTATGTACGTGTATGCGTAGTATTTTCGTGACTACTGCACTGAATCGAAGCTCTATAATACCTTAGACGGAGTGAGAGATATAGGAGCACGTCCAACAAGGGAGTATCTCTCAATATTTCATGGTTTGGTTGATTTCAATTGTCCTTTTATAATCATTACATGAACCACAATATGATCATGCAGAAGGCTTAGAATTGTATAGGTGGCTCACACCAGCCGTTTGTGCAGCTTAGCTTCAAATGGAACATTCACCTAGAGCTCTTGTTAGTGGTGGAAACAAATTTGGTGCTTGACTTAATCTAGGCTTGGACTTGCACTTAAAACTATTAGGTAAATGTGGATAGATAGAGATATTTAGCTTAGAGTGCTTCAACTGACTCACCTCCAACACAGTAGTTGCGTTTGTTACTTAACGCTGTGAATTGAGTTGACGTGACGAGACGCTCTCCACATTCGAGTACGTTTTGTACTGGGACAAACTACGTACACGACCGACTAGTACCACAGCATACATACAACTTTCTACATGCCCCAATATTTATGTTCATGAATACATTTGTATGTATGTACGAGTATGTAGGTTCAGGCTATATACTCATCAAACTTTGAACAGATCCCAATGGTATAATGTCTTTGATTTTTTGTTACAAACGATTATAATAAATATTGTTATATTTTTAAACGAAATTGTAAATTAAAAAATTCAATATTGATTTTAGCTTTGTGGTTCATGGCATGATATACACAGAATATATATTAAATAAGTTAGCTATGTATATGCATATGCATATAGATTGGCTTTGCCTTTTCAACCTTTTAAGAAGCAATACTAGCAACTGAGACTTCAACGTCTTTGTATTCGTCTTCGCCGATTGACAACAAGCACAAACGAACATCAAGCACAGCAACAACCACAATAATTGGCAACGCTTTCCGTGATCGACAACGATACCGATAACGATCGTTTTATTTTAATTCAATTTGTCAGTTTCAGTTTCATGCAACAAAATTCAAAAACTTTCGCTTTGGCTTCTGAGATGTTCAAACATTTCAAGGATCTGTTCAAATTGTACGATTTATAACGACTACTAATTGGGGTTGTAGTAGTGGTAGTAGCAGTAGCTTTCGTAGTAATGGTAGTAGAAGAAGTGGGTGTTAAAATCGCACAAGTAGGAGTAGTTGTTATGATTGTCGTTTCCACTCCGTCGATGGCGCAGTCTCTCTCGTCGCCGTTGTTGTCGTTACCAAATCCATTGTCATCGAGATCGCCGCTTATCGCCAACAACAACATTGAATCTGGCATCGCAAGCCATATTACAAACAAATCCGGCGCCGCTGTCGCTTCGCTGCCCGTGAAATGCATCCCTGCACACAGACAAACAAGCGAGATAGAGATAGATAGTAGATAGTGTTGGCTATGATAGAGTGACAGAGGCAGTGAATCGAATACTAAGTTCTTGCAACTTTAATTTATTTTATTTTTCAATTTTCGAGCAAATTTTTTGATTTGATTGCGAGTTTCTTTATGTTGTAAGATACATATATTATACATATTTATTTCATGTCAACAGACTTTATTCGTGATTGGCTTTTGGTTTTTTTTTTATTTTTTATATAGATTGCATAAAATTTAATTGTAGTGGTACTATGTACTTCCAAACAATTTGCTTGAACTTTTAATATTTGTTGTTTTTTTTTTAAATTTGTTTTTCTTTGCTTTTTTGTTTTGAATTTGGTGCATTCTTTGCTTAGTTGCGTACTGTTGTTGTTGTAGCTGTTGTTCTTGTTGTAGTTGTGTTTTTTCTAGGGGATAGGTTTGAGGGTCGGAACGCTCAGCATTAAAGAGCTTACACATAGAATGGGCAGTAAGTAATAGTTATAGCAAAAAGTAGTAGCAAAAACAAGGAGCAGTGGGTAGCAGGTTGGAATAGTGGAATAGAAGATAGAAGGGAGAATACCGCTGTTGAGGGCATTTTGAACGGAGAGTTTTATTGTTAGTGGCATATACATGTACATACACGTATGTACATACATACATGCAATATATGTATGTACATTTTGGGCTTGCTCCGTGTGTTGTCTAAGATGTTTTACAATATTTTCATTTTTGTTATCGTTTACGTTTTTTTATTGTTACTGTAAATATGGTGCCATGGAGAGGGTAACTAAAAATAAAATACAAATTGAAAAGAAATTAAATGAAATCGGCTGTTAAGTTATTAGTGGCATTGACGAAAGATTTCGCATCAGTTTTTAATTGTTGCTTTCTCTCTCTCTCTCTATAAATATATTGTACATATGTATTTGCCATGGAAAACAAATACTTGATTTTTCTAGTGGGCTGTACAAGTGCGAAAAAGCTGTTTCAAGTTTCGTTCATTAATTTTTGTTGTAACCTTTCATGTTGTTCTTGTTGTACTTGTTCTTTATGTTTTTGTTGTAATTGTTATTATTGTACTTGATGTTGCAGTTTTGATTTTTGTTGTTGTTGTTGCTGCGCTCTTGTTGTTGTTTGTTAATTATATATTAGAAATAATTAAGTTTGGCTTGCACTGTTGCTTAGTTGTACTTGATTTTGTTGTTGTTGTTGCTGGCTTGATGTTGTTATTGTTGCTGTTGGTGATGCATTTTGTACCTGTTGTTTACGTTGTGGTTTTTTGTTCTATAATACAAAATGTCTATTTGCTGTTGTGAAGAGTTGCCTTTAATATCGATGTGGTAGTTCCTGGCAAGTTTTGTTAATTGGTTTTTAGTAAGAAGCTTTTGGAGTGTTTTGTTGTGTTTCTTGTTTTTACTTTCCCTGCTGCTTGTGTTGTTGCTGTTGTTGCTGTGGGTGTTCTATTTGTTGATGTTGTTGTTAAATGAGTAGAGTAAAAGATGGCAGGATAAAAAATCAATGTTGAAGTAGAGCTGCTTTTATTTCAAACTTTATTTTGCTTCGTTCAATTGGTCGAAAAATGTTATTTTATTTCCGATGTACAAAAAATGTTGGTTGCAGACAATTACCCAATGATATGCTACTTATCAAAGAAATGCACTTTTAGTAATTATGAATGTAGATTCTAAACAGTAATTGGAGTATTTCTATATCTAAGCTGAAATTAACTCTAGCTTCTACAACTATGTTGGATTTAAATGTATGTTTTTGTATTAAAATGTTTAAAAGGCATTTAAATGTTTAAACATATGCACGAATGTAGTTGTAATGAAAATATAATTATTTTGAAATAAACAATAAATATGGGTCAAATTAAAAATTGTAAATAAAAGTGGAGAGTTGATTTCAGCTCTACAACATTTTCGAATACACTTATGTAAATCGACACTTTTCCGTTGCAATTATATTGAGGCATCCTGTATCTACAATTCAAGTGTCTTAAAAAAAAGAAAGAAATTGAGCCCCCAATCCTTGAAACAATACAAAAACATGTATTTATACATTTTACGAAAAGGCTTCAAGATCAGTCGAAAGTCGTCAATATGGAGGTGAGACACGAGAACGTTGCCGCCTATACAAAATTCAATTCATGATTAATGTTCGGCTACTGTGGATAGAAACAAGCAGTACCCGTCATCGCAAGATGCCTCAGCTAGTTAACACAAACAACATAATTAAAGGGAATAGGGCTATTTCACTGCTTAGTGGTGTGTCCTTTGTTCTTATTGACACCGATCAAGTGCAAATATTTCCAAGGAATGGAAAAGAATAAAGATATCTCGCCGTCTTTTGACAAATGAATTTTGGTTTAAGAAACATACGTATTTAAAATACCAGTACTTATTGGCGTGCTTTTGAAAATGTTCAAGCATGCTTTTTAGATTTTTAAAAGCAAACTACAATCTACATATGTATGCAAATGTGTGTACACATGTACATACATATGTCGAGTGCATCGCGAGTGGGATCTTTTAAACAGCATACCTCAATGCCTGCATTTATGTAATCTGATTAGAATTAGTACTGAATATCACCTAAAGGTGCTTTACGATGTTTGCTTTACCCACCAGAGATGTGAAAGCAGTGAGCAACAACAAGCACACACTCGTAAAGCATAATTGGCAAAAACAACTGTAGCTCACATGGACACAGGATCATTAATGGGGGGATTTAAATGCGGGACGAGAGATTTGGAACAAAATGGATCAATCAAAAACTATAAAAGCCTATTTTTCTCACTGATTACATGTGTTCATAATTTCGTTGTTTTTCTTGCTTCTCGCAATAAAATGAAGGACGCTAAAAAATAAACCGTTATAATTAGGATACATCAAAAAGAATTGACAAAAAGAACCAGCAGCAAGGATACACGCCTATGTGTGCATATGTATGTGAAAAAAAAAACCAATTGACGGACCGAATGGTGCCGAAACACACAACAATCATTCGCGAGCCTCAAGATAAAACGAAAATAATCATCAGACAGCTAAGAGAAGGAGTCGTTTCCTTCGCCTCAGAACGGACTAGGTCCCTGGTCGGTAAGCACGAAGCCATCGTGCCATAAAAATAAAAAACGGATGAGTGAGACGGCATACAAAATAAATGTTGATTTAGGATAAAGTAAACTAAAGGACAAAGCAAGGATTCCAGAGAGAGTGGCACATGGAGAGAATACTTCCGGTTAATGGCGGCATTAGTAGTAGAGCGAGATGGCGATGGCCGATGACCAAATAGTAGCACGGCGAGATAGTAGCCTGCCTTTTGCATTTATGGGCGCATAATTGAAATTTCGGGTGTGTTTGTGTGTGTGTATGAATGTGCACATGTTTGTGGTTTTAGGGTGTTGGGTAAAAGTGTTCCCCCCTCACAGCGCTAGTCTGTGATCCATGAATTATTTATATACCATGTATAAATTTAATTCGATTGCTTCTAAGGCTATGGCCATGTTAAATATCACAGACTACCTGCTGTACTCGTATATGGCTGCAGAAGTCGGAGTGTAAGAGCGATTGTTATAATTTCAACACAAACAAAAATTGTTATTAAAATGTATGTATTTATTTCGCAGAGAAACTTTCGTTCCACACCCAAAGACTTTGTCTATGTATTTGAATGTCGCTTTCGTTCATTTCAGTGAAGTTTTTGTTTCTGTTGCTGTCGCCGCATTACGACTTTTAACCTTTCCCTCACTGTGGTTTTTGTTACTCCTGCCATCGCCATGTGTTTTGTTTGTGTTGTCTTTTATTGAAATTTCCACATTGCTACCCATTTGTTGGGCTCTCAGCTTTATGGATTTTGTTTTTGCCATGCATCTAAAAATAAATAATAATGGTGGCTATCATATTTACATTTGTGGTTAAATTTGAACTCTGCGGTTAATTAACAGTTTTGAGAGCGAACATTTCTATGAAGAAGAACGTCGGGAATCGGGATAAATATGTATTACCCGTAAGAGAATTATAAGTGGAATAGTGGAAAACACTTATGCTATTATTACATTTAAAATAGTTTGCAAGATCGCTTAGAAAATGTAGGCAAAAATTATGGTCTGCAGCGGTGTAAGCTTTAAACGTTCTATAGTCTCTCGAATCAATCGAAAAGAGTAAAAACTGCCACTTTGCATCGCTTGCAAAACGAAAATCGCATTACAAAATTTACTTTGAAAATTCACGTATGTTTGTCAAGGAAAGTGCAGAACAAAAAAAACCAAATGTCCTTGAGCCCGAGTAGTAGTCACTCTGTGGAGCTTGCAGTAAAAACAATTTGCATCTGGGTTCGAAAGTGAGGGCGGTTAGAGGAGGAAGAGGGATTACAAAACCGTTTGACGAAAGGCAGACAACAGCAAATAGAAGATCGCGTGACAACACGAAATCGAGTTTGTTGATGAGGATGAATTCATCTAAACGTGCAAGGATAACACACGGACTGGGTTGAGACTGGGCTACCACTGGGGAGTCGACAAATTAAGAAAGCGAACGTACTTAGTTACAGAAAATGCACGTGGTTGTCGGAGGGAGAAGCGAGGAGCCCATACCTAAAGAACTTGAAGGCGAGTGTAAACAATTCTCTAGTAAGTAAGAAGGCACCGCTCGAACGTCAGCTACGGTTTGCAAATGCAAATACAAGTTTTTCGTGTGTAGTTGGTGGAAGGGAAGGGAACGTCAGGGAAGGGAAGGGAAGGGCGGAGCTTGCCTTGGGCGGCGCACTCAAGCAAGTTGGAAAATACTTCTTTACTACTTTGGTCGCTACCGTTACCGCTGCCGCTGACTGTTGTTGTTACAGTTAAAATTCGTTTGTGACTGTTATTGCTGATGGGTGTGGTTGGTAGTTGGTGGTCGCTAACCGTCAGTTGGTTATATGAGTACTGGGCGAAGTACAGTGCTGGCATTTGGTGTACTCGTATATATCGATTGCTGAGGGTAGAACAGAAGGCGAAAATCTTATGCAAACATTATATTTGCATTTTCTACTTTCTATTTAACTTCTTCATTTTTCCTTGTGTTCGACGGTAGCTGTTGTTATTGTTTGTGTTAGGGTGATTGCTGTTGTTGTCAGTACAATACTTGTAAAGTCGTGCTAAATTGACGTTCACAAAAGTTTGACGTGTTCTTTCGCAGTCTGGCCTTGTGGGTGACACTTGTGCTTGAGCTTTTAATGAATTCTATTGATTGGGTTTTCTGAGCTGTTACCAAAAAGTCAAAGGTCGGGTTGCGGTCAGCGAGTGAAAGTTCTTCGTTGCAAATTGAAGAAGTCTAAGTGGACCGAAATCAGACATTTTATATCGTGGCTACGAAAAACAAACTGTTTTATTTATGCGTGCATATAATGGACCGGCTACAGCGACTAACTCATCCAGGTCACATCGTTCATTCACCCTGCGATTGATTGGCACAAACGGAAGGTGCTTCCAAATGACAACGCCGTTCATCCAGTTAGCAAACAAAATAATAAGCCAGGCCTATTCCCTAGTATCCCCTTTTCCTAGATATCCGCTCCACCCACCGTTGACAACCCACCGACTTCCAACATCCACATTCGAATTCGACTTCCTCGTCTGGCATGGAAAAATAGTGCAAGCAAGCTACGACACTCATTTCTTCTGCACCAGACAGAACGGCAAGCCCAACAACGGATTGCTTGCCATGGCCTGGACTGGCCTGGCCAAAAAGTCAGCCTGATGTCTGAGTTATTGTCGTTTTGGCAGAAACAGCGCCACTTGTCAGCTCGTATGCTTTTGTTGTTGTTATTTGCGTTATGACGTTGTTGACACTTGCGACGTAATGCAAAGTGGCGGCCTGACGGTGCGTTAACTTGAAGCACGCCGGAACGGGGCAACCCGGCAACCCTGGGCACGTCTACAGTTTTGCAGCCTTTGATGTTGTCCATGCTCGCTTTTCTCCCCGGTGGCTACAAATTGTCCAGCTGACAACAAACAGAAAGCGGAACGACAACATAGAAAGACCGAAGAGAATGGAACGACCAACCATTTAATTTCATTTTCATTTAAGAAATATAAAAAATTAAAAATGCCATTTAACTTGCAACTTTGTCGCCTGTCATAAAAAGCGACATGTGCCGGATTGCCATCCGTGGCAGAATGGTGTAGAAGCTGTTGGTTGAGCTGGTTTTTTTGGCAGTGGCGTTTCCGATTTTGGATAAAAAAAAAATCTAAGCAAAAGCTAAGCAGAACATATTATGTGTATTTATTCCGCTTCGTCATGCACTTATCTGAGAACAGCTTTCAAATACAAATTACAAATAGTGCACATCAATAAAATGCTGCTGGAAGTCTGATAGCTAACCACAAATGGTCTTAAGTCAGAATAAAATCTTTATATATACATAAAACAGTTTGTCCTAACTGACTGATTGGTGATCAACGCACAGCCCAAACGGTAAAAGCTAGGAAGCTGAAATTTGGACTCAAGTATCTTTTCATAGTGTAGGTGCCCACTAAGAAGGGATTTTGGAAAATTCGAGTTCCAAAGGGGGGAAAACAGGCTCCAAAGTTTGTATGAAAAATCTACAATTTCATCTGATTAACTTCAAACTTAGTTTGAAAACTCTCAGAAAAATTCCAAGAAAAACTGTATACTTGGTTTTTTGAAATTTTTTTTTGGGGACTGAAATATGGGAGTTTTCCTGTAAAAAAATGGGGCACAAAAGGAAACCGCGTCAACAGCCCACAGCCCAAACGGCAAGAGCTATGAAGCGGAATTTTGGGCTCAAGGATCCTTTCATAGTGAAGGTGCCCACTAAGAAGGGATTTTGGAAAATTCAAGCTCCAAAGGGGGGAAAACGAGCTCCAAAGTTTGTTTGAAAATAGAAATAACTTATAAAAATACCTTTCGGGTTACGACGGGCAATACCTGCTAGTATTATTATAAGATTCCTGACCAATACGCGTTGCCTATTATTGTACTTATATGGTTTGGTCTTAACTAGAATTATAACCAATCAAATCTTCAATTTAATGATTAGTTGGAATTAATGTACCATAATTCCAATCAAATAGAAATTTCTTATCATTAAGTTTGCATTCTGTAATGTGTATTCCAAAGTAAATGGGGTTCTTTTCAGAATAAGAACAACAAACTATGTACTTTACTAAAAATAGTCTCTTTCGGACTCCATATAGTGATTTGCAGGTCGAACAAGGCTTTTAGCACGTTGGCCGGTATAGCCCTTAGAATGTCGATGCAAGCCTTTGAATGGATTTTACGTCCACATAATGCTTTCCTTCGGCACATTAACACATGCATTTCTCCCTAAAAGTAAAAGTCGAACGGTGTCAAATCTGGCGAGTACGGGAAGTGGTGATGGTTAAAATGCGATTTTATGTCAAAAAACCTGTTACATACAGAAGGAGGCATCAGAAAATGCCGTATCACCTTACTTTGTTCAGCACCCTGTACAAATTCTGTTGTTCACTACAATATACCTATGTCAAAAGTTGCATTAATAGGTAATTGTTACAAATTGTTCAAAAATCGGAAGCTTTCAATTTGTTGCAGTCGTAGATTGCTAATTAAATCTTGTGCATACGCCGGGTGAGTGTGTGGAATAAGTGTAAGGCAACAGCGCAAGTTAATTAATTGTTACAAAATGTCGCAATTATGAAAGTTTGAGATAAAAACCAAAAGTTTATTAAAATTGTTAAACAAAAATTGAACATGTACTTGAAACTGTAGCTGTAAACTACTAACTATGTAATTGGCCTTAACAGTTTTGTATAGAAGCACATGTGGAACAATGAATAAATATAAATGTTTGTATGTAAGAATGCAGAAAGGCATGTATACATGTATATATTTATATGTATACTGAGGTGTGTAGATGTGTGTGTGGTGTCGAGGTGCAAGTAATTGTACAGTTGCTTACAGGCTAATAAGAAAAGGTAATAAAAATTTGAACGCACTTGGTAAAAGCTCACCTGTGCTCAGCGTATAGTCCCAGCTGGTATCGGGCTCATTCTTATAAACATTCAATTTTTCGGGCTGCAATTTGTAAAAGGGATGGAACACCCATAGAGTAATTGCGTATGTAACTACCTATATATGTATGTAGATATGCATGTATGTGTTTGGAAGGCACTCACCTTGGCATAATCAATTTTCAATGTGCAGCAGCCGGCATAGATATCAGCTCCGTTTAGGTTCTCGCGTGCGCGTGTGGCCGCATCCAGGCTGTCGAACTCAACCATGGCCTGAACACCATTCTTTTTGAATATAACAATGCGTAGCACTTGGCCATGTGGATTACATATTTTGTGCAAAACATCCTGTAAGAGAAAATTAGTATGAACTCGTATGGTCATTTTGCAATGCATGTTTACTTCATTTTTCAATCTCTACCAACATTTTGTTTCTGTCACTTTTCATTATGGGATGGATGGTACTGGTTCGCGCATCCTGACCACAAAATGGTTTTTGCGTATTCCATGTATGCATACCCAATTCTCATTCTCTCACAATCACACAATCAGGACAGCCAATAACCGCGCACATACACATACACATATGCCACCAGTGCAGAAGCATGCAGCGATGAGTGGGACCAGAAAATACGGAGGCATTGTAGGAAGCAAACAATGCATGAGTTCTAGGCCTCGCATTGTCATGACTAATTGATAAACTGGTAGAACATACCCGTACGTTGCAGCTTACACAAATTGGAATGAATGCCAGAACGATGAGCATGGCACCCACATCCCTGGTTTGGTCGCATTGGTTAACTGGTCGCCTGTTTTTTGACCGTTTGGTCAGTTGAATTCTCTACCATTGTGATAACAACAGTCGTTGTGTTTTTTATTTTTATTTTAGAGCCCGCCCATAATTGCAATTTCCCGTTCGGATAGCTTCGCTTTCGAAGCCAGTGCCAAATTAAGCACCAAAAATTGCTGGCATGTCATTTGGCCGAATCTTTCCGAGAACTGAGGCAAAACGTAGAGGGAGACTACCATTGATAGATGGCTCAAGAACTCATTAGCATAATTTAATAAGCACTTTTTGTCTTAACAACTACAACAATGCCAAGGCTAATACTAAGCTTACTCAACAACGTGGCGCGCACAAAATATTCCAATTAACATTCATAAATTTTTGAAAATTACGGTAATGAGTTTCGAGTGTGTAAGCCTAAAGCGTGTCGAAGCGCACTTTTAGGCGCAGAAGCTTGCCAGCCAGCAAAATAAGAAATAATACACATTCTCCTACAAACAAAATACATTGGAAAATTATAATGAACCAAAAATTATGCCACCACCGTACCTGTTCTCACTGCTTCCTCCGCAAAAACCATCTTAGCCAATACCAGCCTACCACACCGATACCGTTGGCATGGAATTAATGGAAAATTTAAACAGAATAGTCCCCTTAGTTGCCGTCGTAACTTATTTATTTATTCATTTCGCAGACACATACCAAAACATAATGGGTTAAATGTTCAATTTGTACTTATAGTTGTCTCTGGATTGCGGAACTCGTGGATCTAAGGAGTGGAAGCTAGTGGAGGCCTGGGCGAAGCGGGTTGTGTGTTGGCTCCGTACACAACATGGGAAATAAATGTTTCAAATTTGGTAGGTTGGAAGAGGAAAATTGTGTGTACCTTGAGGTGCTTAAGCACAGTGAAGTGTTTAGGCATTTCACATTTACTGCTTGTTAAGTTCAGTATAAGGGTTCCAGCCAATTTCGGCGATTAGCGGTCATCATTTAAGCATGCGCGAATCAAAAAGCAGAAGAAGAGCGAACTCACTACCTTCTGTAGTTTTTGGGCGTAGTGAAATGGGAGTGAAATTCTTTCTATAATAACTTTTCTTAGGGCGACTGAATTGGATGAAATTTGAAATGCAATTATGGTTCGTACACAGAATGTAACATGGAAAAATATTTCAAATTTTGTTTTAGCGTAATCTTGGTACTTGAACACATTTGGAAAGTTTCTAATAAAATTACACTATACTCTAACACACGTACTATTCTTTGCTAATATAGTTTTAGTTGAATTAATTCTTTTAAAAAAGCTGGATTTGTGTTCAAAATTGCAATTAGGAACTAAAGTCTAAGCAAATAAAAATATTAATAATAAATTTTCCGACCGCTGCGTTTTTATGTGCAATAAGCTTTTGTAGATTCCTTCAATCTGTCTATCATGAAACAGGAAATAAAAATTCGACATAAAACATGCTGCAGAAAATTCATAAGCAGCAAAATAATTCCAGCACATACATTAATGTGCCAGAATAAATTTGAGCTTATAGGACAAACAACAAGCAGTAAACAAAATGGAAATGAAAATATTAATAACAACCAGAGCACGGAAAAATGGAACGCGGACGCAAAACGGTTATTTAAAAACGAGCGGTCAAATATGCGAGTACATGGTATATTCGTACATAGTATGTGCAATTTTATGGTCACTATAGCTCGGACGTCGTTGCAGTCACTCTAAGCCCAACCCCAACCCCAAACCTCAGAGCCGCTCGAGCTTCAGGTCCAGCCCCCACGCCGCAAAGCATGCAACAAAAAATAAATTAATATTTTATCTAGCACAGAGATTTTCGTGCTTTGGCTGCACTGGACGATGCCGGCGGCGTTGTTGCGCTGCTACTGGTGGAACAACAGCCAAATCCAGAAGCTGCCAAGCCCAACATAACCTCCAACTCCAGCACTTGCATTTTGGTTGCCATTTTATGGCCATAATCAAAAGCGCATTAAAATTTTACTAAGGCGCATTCCCACTCTTCGCGTGCCCCGCTGCTCCTGCTACGAGCGTGCTAAATATTAAATCACTGCAGGACAACAATAATAACAATGATGACAGAGACAGCGACAGCAACATGACCAGCACCAGCAACACTAACATAAGCAACAATAACATTTACAAAAGGCACGCAGAAACAATGTAAGCAGATATTTGTCTGAACCATCAGCTTGACAGTGACCCGATAAAAATGGCGCCCTCTTGACATGGCCGTCATAAAATGATCGCACATTGGCTCTCGACGGGGAAAGTGACAGACAGCACATTAAACAATAAGCTCTGATATCAACAATATAAATAAAATATTACAATATGTGTTACGCTTGGACTGATAATTTTGATGTCCAGTAGGACACCAATTCCTTCAAGCCCCCATCTAACAATTTAAAATCCACTTAGCATCTTTACTACTAAATCTCTCTGTTTGAGTAACTGACAAAAAGGGAGGCGTTGCAGACCCCACTAAGTATATTCCTGATCACCCCCACGGCAGGAATAGTCGGTTAAGACATGTCTATCTGTATGAACGCATGGATTATTCGAAAAAATACGAGTAACAGCCATTAAATTACTACTAAGTTCTATAAATCCAGACATAAGGACACATACTTGTATGTCGGTTCTACTGAGTTCCATAAATCCTGATAATAGTGAAGTTTGAGAAAATAATTACGGGAGCTATGGCAAATCACTAGTAGCGGGGCGAGTGGGGTGCATAACACAAGAAACACGAACTTGTCCTCCCTCGGACTTGGGAGAGCTTAGACTCCAAGTTCGGATAGTCGAGCGCTTATCCGTTCCAAGAACAGACAGCCGGACGGACAGACGGATCCTTTTTTGCCTAAATTTCTAACTTCATAACTTTCTTCATAACTTAACATTTTTTTTTATCAATGCATTTACGTTTGAAAATTTCAGCGAATATTATTAAATCTGTACCCTGAATTTTGAGACTCTACCTTACAATAAAATTTCAAATTAATTTATGATTTAAAAGGAGACCGGATAGTTGTAGTATTTCTAATAAGACAACTGTCTGCACATTATTATGGCTTCACCTTCAAGCTTTTGATTTTGTAGCTTTTCAATTTGTACTTTAATAAAATTTCAAATGCAAATTAGTTTTTAACGAGTGGGCATCTAAATAGGCTGCTCATATCTGTCTGCACATAAAATGGCTCGACTCCAGTAATTTTGCAGGCACTTCGACGTCCTTATCGCCACACCTTAATGCAGGCAGCAAATAAGTGATTGTTGGACTTATACCAATGCTAATGCTGCTAATTTGTTCTACTCAGGCCGAATTTTACAACCAATAAAAAGAATTTTATGACCACAACATTAAAATGTTAAAATTGAAAATGAGCACAAAGGCAAAGGAAGTACGAAACAAAGCAACAAACAAAGCAAGGAACCAACACAGGCAGATACATTTTAAACCAAATTTATGTGCCACACAAGTAATAGCGATGAAAGCGTAGGAAGCGGAAGCGAGTGCCTGTCCTTTGGGCTAAGCCATCCCTACTGATGAGGCGGTGGAGATGAGGGCTGCGGGACGTTCATGGTGCGGTGCTGCTTTTCAGCAACAAACAGTGTCTAAAGTCGGTACATGTCGCTTAATGTGTGTGTTGGATTTTTTAAGTTGGCAACTAAAGAGACTGAAATTACAACACAGGAGAGAATTCAAGCGTGAAAATGTAAACAAGCAGAAAGCTAAAAGAATGAAAGCAGAGGCACAGAGCATGAAGCTGAATATGTGTCGGTCGCGGATCGACGCAGAGTCCAGCGGGAGTGAGCCATAAAGAGTGAAAAGGACAGAAAGAGATGCACACAAAATCAACAGTTAGCTATCGGCAGGGCAGCCAATGAGCCTGAAAGCTGCAATGAAGTGGAATGAGAAGCTAGCAGGTAGCGTATTAGTCCCGGCGCATAGAGAAGCACCATAATCTGAAACACGAAGTGTGGAGGTGGGGCCGACAGTGGAACACGACAGGAAACTTTAAGCACATAAGGGCAAAGGCAAAAAGTGGCCTGTTTTAGAAACCTGACTGGGTGGAATAGAATGCGAGACGGGAGGGCGGAGGTGGCACAATGGGAGCCGCCTGCCAGAAGTTGCACAAGACAATTATAAACCTAATGGCAGACCAAAGCGAGAACAGTTACGAAAGAACATTCTCGTATCGTTGGAAGGCACAACACGGCGTCAGCTGAGCGCATAAATTCAGCTTAACATGCTACGGAGGTAACGAATGCGGAACAGGTGCGTCGTTAGGCTGAAAGCTAGCCGAGTTAATGATACTTTCTCTGCAACGACTCTGCAGTAACAGCTGCGGTAGATAGGGCATGGATGAAGACCCGCTTTGGGGAAGGCGCCAATCTTTAAGAATCAATGTTAAGTAAAGTAGGCTGCACATGGTCCATTTTACTCAAACGTTTCGCTAAACTAAAGATAAATATTAAGTGAAACAAGTAAAAAAGCTTGATTCGGGTGTCCCGACTTTGAAATACTCTGTGCATATGTTTAGAATAAATATAGAAATTAAAACCAAGTAAAAAAAAAGCTAAAGTCGGGTGTCCCGACTTTGAAATACTCTGTACATATGCTTAGAATAAATATAGAAATTAAAAAAAATTAAGAGAATTAAATAAAAAAATGTTGATCGATTTTACCTCTTTTAGTATTCGAACTCACGTAAAGGGTGTATAATTGCACATATACAAAGCAATTGCGTCTGTGTGAATGTATGTACATATGTATATGCTCGTATATTCCTGTCTGAGTAAACATGTTAGCAGTCAACCAAACAGCAACATCAACAACAGCAGCGGGCAGCGCTTGGGTAGCGCTTGGGCAGCGCTGCAGCAACAAATATATTTATGGCTATAACTTCTTGTTAAATCGGTCTATCATAATATATATGTACGCTATATACGTTATATATGTACGCTGTGCAAGTTTGTTTTATTTTTTTGTTTTTTTTTTGTTTTATTGCTTTGTATATGTGCAATTATATACCCTTTACGTGAGTTCGAATACCAAAAGAGGTAAAATCGATCAAAATTTTTTTATTTAATTCTCTTAATTTTTTTTAATTTCTATATTTATTCTAAGCATATGTACAGAGTATTTCAAAGTCGGGACACCCGACTTTAGCTTTTTTACTTGTTTTGTTTGTCGCAAATGGGACTCAAATAATTCAATCCAACTAATCACCAGTGTGAGCTTAGGCAATTCCAGTGTACTGTGACCAGAGCTGCTCGACCCTGGTTTAGTAATTCAAAAGTCAAACGAGGTCAGTTGACAACCATGCGCATGCTCAATCTGTATTAGTGCTAATATCTGGTGTGGGTATAAATGCAATAGACTGATAGTTTTGTTGTGTGGGAGCAAAAAAACATTAGCAGACAAACATGAGCAAAGATATAAATAAATTTAACGACGGCACGGTGAATGGTAGAGGATAGGAATAGAGGATATGAGAAACAACAGCACCAATGCGAAAGGACACACGATGATAACAAATAACCGCATTAGCAAAAGGCATCAGTCCCCCGCAAAAACGTGCGCCCGACGCTGTTCGACTTAGTTCAAGTCAAAGTAATTATGTGAAGAAGCTCTCTACACTTTCGAAATAGACTTTTTTCAAGCTTTTTTTTCAAACATTCTGCTTACATGAAAAATATAAATATGAATTAGCAGAGATTCTGCAAACAAAGAAACGTAGGCTGTGCACTCATTATTATTAAAGGTCTTCTTTTGTACTGCTATTATTAGTGATTTGTGCTGCTTTTTTCGAGTGAATGCCATCTGTAAAAACAGATATCAACGAAAAGCTAAAAGGCAGCGTTCTAGATTTATAAGTGCTCGTGTACAACAGCAGCCGAATGGATAATTAGAACACAAGTTAAGCTGTTGGGAGCACGGCGCTGATGAGATGAGTTAATTGAGTGGGCGCGTATATTCAGCCAGTTGGCGTACCAGCTAAGTTCTGTGGGCGTTATGGTGCGTCAGAAAGGCAGTAACAGTAGTGTTAAGTGGCAGCCGGCTCTGCCGTATAAAAGTATGCAACAATTTGTGCATGCAATGCGGTTGTGGGGGAACGGTTGTGTGGAACAGGTAGAGAGGTTTTACCCTCAGAAGTCGAGCGTGAGGGCCAAGCCAATGATTCCCTTTCGTGATCAATGATTTTCAAAATGATGAGGCATGAATTAACAATACAACAGTTAGAAGCATATGGGTTTTGATTATCAGAACTAGCCAGGCCGAAGAAATGTTATTGTCATGAATATTTTGAATGCCCAGATTGTCAAATGTGGTTTTAAGTATGTCCAACAAAAGAGGTATTTCAAATGTGATTTAGCCCTCAGTACATTGGCCAACTACATGGCTCATCAATTACCAGCCAGCTCATTAGCCATTGAGAATTAGTTGCCATTCCATGCATAAGCAAGGAATATATAGGACTTTAGATATACATTTATGCAGCTTTCGCAATGGAGCACATGTTATTGACAGCAATTGAGTAAACTAATATGGACAGTTAGTCGTTATTATTGAGACTAGAAAAGCTGAGGAAATGGGGGCGTCGAGATGTGCGCTGTTTGGATGAGCGAGAAGTGTAAAGCAAACATGCCAGTCAGCTAGACAAGTGTGCCCGAGAGCGCATGCATATCAAATCCGGTACTGTCAATGCTGCCAATATGAGCACGAGAGGGTGATGGATGGAGATTAAGGAAGAGGTGCTTTGATTCGCCTTGACATTTGGCGCCCCTACCTATATTAAAAAGCGAAGCGTGCTTCAAATTTGACATATTGGATTGCTGTTGGAGACAGCTTTCAGTGCGCGCTGATGTTGGTGTGTGAACAAATGATTATATAGGAGGGTGTGGTGGTGTGTGTGCGAGTACTTATGCTAATATGCGTAAAAAGCATGCAAATTTTTTATAGAACATCAACACCGATCCACCATTCATGCACAATAAAATCTCCAACTCTCATGCATTCCCATTTCCGGACTGCTGTCTTACTCCTCCGATTCGTCCTCCTTCTTTTAAACCTTATTGAAATCCCGCTGTGAATTGTGTCCTGCATGGCCAACGCAAACGCACGATTCATTCCCATGCTGCATACATGAATATAAATGGGCGCTGTTCGCGGTAAATCGAAAGCCTTGCACAGAAATTGAGTTATAATAGCAGTGGCTGCTGTTTTTATGGTTGTTGTTTTTGTCGTTATTGTTGTTGCCGCTATTTTTGTTCCTCTTGTTATGGTCCGCAGTGGGCGTTGACGGTGGTTTTATGCATGTATAGCATACATTTTGGGGCGTGCGTCATTTGCAGTGGGCGGGCAAATGGACAGTGAGCAGCAACCAGAAAAACCAACGGCAGCAACAACAACGGCGTCTGCAAAACCAACACGGAGAAGGCTACAGCTCTAAATAAACTATGCCAAACAAATATGCAAATTTTATGCAATGACGAAGCATTTAAAAATGAGTAGACAGTTGTATATGTTGTGGGCGGTCCTTGGTCGCTTAGAGGGTAGAACAGTTATAAAGTGTAACAACGCTTACTTTAACTAGTTTGCATAACGACGGAGAAAAAAATAAAAAAAAGTTAGAAAATAAAGATCGCTTAGCATTCATAAGTTGACAATTTGTTTGATTTTTAAGCTCCATTTCTTTAACTTCCTCGATTGTACGAGTTGTTTATGTATATGTATGCATGCGTACAGTCTTAAGATGATTTATGCTTTTTGGGATGCTTTTCATTCGGTATCAAAACAAAATCATTTTCGACACTGACTTTGTACTTCGTCAGCAAAACTTTTAGCACTCCTCATCAGTCGTAGGTTTAATGCTGACCAAGTTGAAATATTGCATTGGTCAATTACTGTGAACTGTGTGGTCGACGGAGCGCTGGCTGAAACCGCGCACTGGGTTTTCCAGCTTGCTGTAATTTGTATTGCAATTGTGCAACGTGTGCTCTGTGCCATAGTTTTTCAGCAGCAGGACCAGTTGTAAGCAGTTGTTCCGCTAAAACAAATGTTACTTTAATGCGGTTGCGGTCAGCTGCTGACCATTGCCTGCCACCAATAGTCGGTGGCTTTTGTTTCCAACTGTACAGTTGCCAAGGCATAGGAACAAAAAGATTAGCAGCCGAAACAGCAGCAGCAACAAAAACAGAAGCAGAAGAAGCGGCAGTCATGCAACTTCCGGTCACTGCTGTGATTGCAAAATGGCGGCCTCTACCCAAGGCAGTGCGTAGCCTTCGTTGCGAGCTTCCATTTCCTTTTGAACATACAGTCTAGCAGGCGGGGTGGCAGACAAACCACTTACAAATTGATTCCATCTACAACCGCCTGCCAGAGACAATCAAATATAATCAAGAGCGCCTGAGCGTAGGCAATACAAAAGACCCAATTTGTGTTAGATACAGCACTCGGCAAATGGTCGCCATGGTCAAATATTTGTGCCACACAACCAAATTACACACGAGCACCAAGGCAATGGCAATTGGTATAGAAAAGGGCAGTCGTGCCCCAGGGAGCGCTAACTTATATGGCTTACTTTCTCTTGATGTGTGTGTGTGTGTGTGTGTATGCAATAAAGGGTAATAAACATTTCAAAGATTAATTGTTTGAATAATCAGTCTTAGTGCTTGGCTGTAATTTAGCAGCTTCGCAGGAGCCAACCAGGGTTACTTAAGCTTCGACTTCATCTTCAGTTGTTTTACGTTGCGTATACACAATATTTATGGCGTTTTCTACACTGCTAGTAATGCTAAAATGGCGGTGTGAAATTCCGAACTAGCTTTACCGAATAGTACGTGTAAAATCAAGTTCAAAATGTATTTAAATGAACTTTATTCCGATTTATTTTAGCCGAATATAGATTGATCGGGTCCTACAAACTTATAAAATTTCCCAAACTCACATTTCGCGATATGACCATTTTATCTGAAGTACTCATTTCATGCCTGGCTGCTCTCATGATTGACTTTGTATTTGTCCCTTCCTTAAGACTGTAATTCTCCAAGTCATTTTTCTGCACAAAGGTGTCATACCTAGCAAGTTTTATACGCCCATAGCAGAAGTGAAGAAGAAGAGCGAACCCCTTCTTGCAGTTTGTGGGCTAATATCCTTTCCTATAATTGCGCAATTTAAAACAAAAGTCTATAAATATAATAATATAACTTTTGTGTGCAAAGTTTCATTTATGTAGCGTTCGAATTATGGGCAGTTTTGATGAAATTCTGTAGTGGAGAGAGGGACGAAAACAAATAAATAAAATAAACTCGTATTGCCTGGGGATAAGGAAAGTCTATATATAAAGTTTAGTCAATGTGGGCTTAGTCGCTTTCACGTTCTGTTGAACCCAATTTACCCTCTTTACCCTTCGGGTACAGGGTATATAAATCAGAAGCCCAGATGGATAAACAACATTTGTGGAGGTTGGTCAAAATCTCGTTTGGTAATTGTTGTGGGAACAACATAATATAAGTACATACTATATAGAGCTCCGTAAGCACGGCCGACTCACATTCAATGCATGGTATTCATCTCGGCTAATGCAAATGCCAATCAAAATGGGCACCTGTTCACTACCTAGTTGGTGCTGCCGCTGCATCAACATTTATTTCAATTAGTTGCTGCTGGCAACAATGCGTGACATTACCATTATGCCCAGGCATAGTTAAAACGGCAAATAGTGCGGGCGAAGCCTATAACGCCGGACTATGGCCCATTATTGGTATGCACGCCATTTACATTGTTCATTGTTCAAAGGCATATAAAATGCACACGCATCGCGCTAATGATGAGCCATCATTGTTTGCTCTTTCTCTATGTGTGGCCTCGCTGCTGACATGTGAGCTGGTAGCCTCATTATTGTCCTCATATACGTATATCTACCTCACATGTTCGACAATGGCGGCCATTGCATATAAACTCGAATTTTAATTATGCGCTCTGCAAATTATTGCCACCCAGTTAATTACAACAAATATACACTGTAGACTTTCCACCCATATAGGCATATGCAGCGTCAAATAGCTGGTATTGAATTCAGCTTTGATTTGAATTAAAGCGATTTTTAACTGGATTTAAGGCTTGTTGACAGCGCAGCATCTGGCATCGGGATTTGTGTGCATTGAATAGGCGAATTGTAATTTTAATGCAAATGCATTTGCCACTCATTAAAATCGCATTTTAATTTGCCTGCTCTCGCGTGCAAGCCCAATATATATATATATATATATATCATATATATATATATATATATATATATATATATATATATATATGCAAGGATCTCAGAAAGTATAAGAGCTAGATTAACCAAACTTGGCATCCAGACTCTCCCAACTCCGAAAAGGTATGAGTTTGTGTTTCGTTTTCTGATGTACCCTCCACTCACGTATTAAATAATTTTTATAAAAATTAAAAAAAAACAGGTGGTGAAGCTAAAGCCGGATGTCTCGATTTTGATACTCTGTACATTATGTAAATTATGCGTGTTTGTGTGTGTCTGTGTACGTCTCGTGTGCCTGTGCAAAGCAGCAACAACAACAGCTGCGGAGAGCAGTTGAGCAGAGAGACTTATATTTAACTTCCTTTAAAATCGGCCTACCATTATAAAACTTGGCATAACTAACTGGAAGTATATTCCGAATTTCAATGAAAAATTCTTAGAAATACGGGAATTATGGAAAATAAGTGATTGCGGGGGAGATGGGGGAGGGAGGGAAATTCTGAAATACACATTTGCTGCGTATGGCACCAAAATTTGGTGCCCTTAGGTCCATTAGTCTCTGAGATATAGGCGATTATACGAACGGAATATCGGGAAATCCCCCGTAGACGGAAAAACTTGCACAGCGTACACACATAAGGCATCCATGTGCATGGCGTCTCTAGCTTTTATAGTCTCTGCGATCTACGGACTGAAAGAAAGGGCTAGATCGACTCGTTTTGGCATGCATTTTAGTTGAAAGACAGTGCAGGTTTCTGATAGACGTATAATGCCCCTTCTTACAACTTTAACGTCCCACTCGATCCAATTCTGGCTAAGGTACTCTTGCAAATTCGTCTGCCTTTATTATACTTTACTTTAATACATACTAGTCATGCAGCTCACTAACCAGCCGCCAGGCAATGAAATTGCTTGCACAGATTTTCCTTTATGCCAATCCAAGGCACTGACATTTTTCACAATCTAATTTTATAACGTTTTCAATAATTTTTTCAAACGCCAATGGCGGAATATTACTTGCCCGCACAACTATATACTCACGCTGTCGTTTCATCATTCGTCCCCGTCTTGTCATGTCTCTGTCAAAAATGTATTGTGTTGACTTGCATTTGACAAGTTAATGAATTTTTGCTTTCACAGTCGGCAAACACTTAGAAAATGTCGCCATGGACGTCTTCTTACAGGTTATTCTTGCTGTTCTTGTTGAACTGCCTGTTAAAGGCATCCCCAACACCATAATACTACTTACATACATACGGTGGGTTTTGGTGAGTTCCGCACCCAAGTAGACATATCTACAAGCAAGTACATACTGTATATGTACATATGTATGAGGGTGTATAATAAGTCAAAGCTGCCGACTACTAGCTTTCAAGTTCGGACGGTTTTTAAACCCTAAGCATTCGCAGCCAAATTACATAAACCCATTGAGCGGTTTATTAGAAAAGTTTGTAAGGAAAGAAAGGAAGAAAAACTGCCACTACGTGCGCTGCCGCCTTGTCATAAAAGTCTGGCAGCCCTGGACGGCTGAAAAACATAAAAACAAATTTTAGTCGCAGCCGCCGTCGCCATTTCGACAATGTGCTCAAGAAAACATTTATTTTTATGTTGTAGGGCCACAGAAACAGCAAAAACAATAGTAATAAAAAGTAAAGCAACAACCAAAAGCCTCATGAATTTCGTCTCTATGTGAGTGTGTGTGGACTTTACTTGCAAGTGGCTTTTAAGCTTTATCGCTTGCTTGATTTTTATTCTGATATTATAGCGCGATCTCAAAGTTTTCTCTGAGTATGTGATTGAGATTCAAGGACTGTTTAACAGGCTTTTGATTGTAACTAGGACGAAACTCACACATATTCCCACTCGCAAGGGGCTGTATACAAATTAATAATAGTTTCCCGGTGTCGGCTTAAGGTCGATTTTGTATACCCTGTCACCAAAAGATATACTAGTTTTGTGTGAATTTTGTAACACACATAAGGAGGCGTGGCAAACCCCACAAAGTATATGCATTTATTCTTGATCAGGGTGACAAGCCGAGTCGATATAGCCATGTCCATCCGTATAAACGCAAGGATCTCAGAAAGTATAAGAGCTAGATTAACCAAACTTGGCGTCCAGACTCTCCCAAGTCCGAAAAGGTATGAGTTTGTGTTTCGTTTTCTGATGTACCCTCCACTCATGTATTAAATATTTTTTATAAAAATTAATTAAATAACTTAATTATTTTAATTAATTTAAATTTTCTTTAACCTAGCTTTCCTTTTATTAAAAAACACATATGATTGAAATGGACATTCGGGCGGACATATCGCTATTTAGATCCCTCTCATTGTGATAAATAAACCTAGATAACCCAATTAAACCTGGTCTACCATGTTGTCTTATAGGAGCCAACACTTACAACTTACACTTCTCTTATCCAAATCGTATTGTGACTTCTAAATAGTACAAGTAGTTTCAATGGTTGACCAAATCACTATGATCGGGCAGGAGATACCAATTCAGAATTTAGCTTTGATTCAATGCCTTCATAAATCTTTGTGTTCGAAAAGTTTCCGTTCTAGATTGCGCTTGGAAAGCTATAAAACGACAAACTGGCCGAATCAGCTAGTTAAGCTTACGCAACTTATGTATTCTGGATTCTATCTTAAACTTAACAATTAACAAATCATAAACAATATATAAATCAAAAATCACATTTTTGCACTACATTAGGAAAGTCACATTTCCTGCTTCTGCAAGCTGAAAGGAATATTTTTTTAGGGATAATCTAAAATATATAAGTAGCATTGTATAGGACGTCATGGGCATCTTTACATCAAATTACTCACTCACGCAATTTTTTCGGAAGGAAATAAGGAAGCTACTTACCTGAAAGACAAAGAAAAGAAAATATTAGCACACAACGAAAAGAAAGTGCAATAAATAATAGTGTTTGCTGCAAATTGACTAATGTTTCGAATTATATGCTATTCTACGGCCAGTCGATCAGCATTTATGTAAAGTTGTTTATGTACAGTCAAGGTGAAAATTTGCTTCAGAAAAGCTCTGCATCCATCAACAATCACTCTATGCCCCCAGATGACCTCATCAAAAGCATCATAATGGGAAGCAAAACAAAGCAGTCAAGAGTGCATTGGGGGTAACGGCTTTGATTTCGCAAAGTGTAAGCGATGCTTTGTAGAGTGTGCTGCCAGGTGGTGAGGAGGTCAGCGGCGTCAGGAACAAATTCCTACTGAAATATCTATGAATGTATAGGCAAAACAGACAACAATAAAGAAGTGGATGCAGGGGGCTGCAAAAGCACAAAAGGTCTTTAATAGCGCACACCAATTGTGTGTGCACATACATACATATGTATACGTAAGTGTAAGCAATTTTACACTGAATGGATGCCTATGGTTGTGCGTGTGCTTGTGTGGGCATGGTCCATATATATATAACAGAAAAAAGCCAAATGTAATGACCAAATGAAACAGGTAGCCCAACACAAAGCTAGCTGCTTTCTTCGTTCACGAAAAGGTGTGGAAATTGCGCTCAAAGTTTCTACAGTTTTGGTCAGTGGAACATATAGAGAGTTATGATTTAAGGAACTATTTGAAAAGATTATGCAAGAACAGGTGTTATTTTTACAGCTTTTGTGAGTGAAATAAATATATTGCAGGCAGACTCTCCAAATTTAACAAGAAGTCCTATTCAGTCACCACTTATCACATTCAAAGCAAAGTCTTATTATACCCTGTACCCGTAGGGTAAAGGAAGCAGAAGGAAGCATCTCCAACCCCATAAAGTATATATATTCTGAATCAGCATGTGAGAGAAATCGATGTAGACATGTCCGTCCGTCCGTTTGTCCATCCGTTCGTTTATTTTCTTCCACCACCACCGATTTTCGTCAATTTCACAATTCCACATTTCAAAAGCTACATTAACCAAACACATAATTTATAATTTATAAATTTCATCAAATTCATTGGTTAATTCTAAGAAAAGTTATTAGCGAAACAATTTCACTCCAGTACTACGCTCACAAGCTGCATCATCAAGTTCGCTCTACTTCTTCCTTATGCTTCTGCTAGAGTCGCATGTACCTCAGTGTCGGAAGTTTTACTGTCGGGCCTGCTGCTACAGCCGTTCTCTCTTTTTGTACCCAAAGGGTACAAGGGTATATTAGTTTTGTGCGAGTGCACATGGAACACACAGAAGGAGGCTTGGTAAACCCCACAAAGTATATATATTCTTGATCAGCATGACAAGCCGAGTCGATATAGCCATGTCCGTCTGTCCGTCTGTCTGTCCGTCTGTCTGTCTGTATGAACGCAAGGATCTCCGAAAATATAAGAGCTAGAATAACCAAACTTGGTATACAGATTCTCCTGAGACCGAGAAAGGACGAGTTTGTTCATTTTTTCTGATCCAAACCCCCACTCCCCCCCTATTAACGATTTTCTATAACTCCCGTAATTCTTAGAATTTTGAACTAACATTTGGTAGTCACATTAGGTTAGTTATTATATAACCGTATACTAAGTCTCATTATAGAATGATCGGAAAGAAAGTTATAGCCATATAACCAGGCCCAATGCACACATACATACATATGTACAAGTACACAAACACGCATAAGGCACGATTCTGATGTAAATGTAAATGTATGTATGCATGCATGGAATATTTTATATTTAATTTAGTTAATTAATTAAATTAATTTAGTTAATTAATTAAATTTAATTAATTAATTAATTTAATTTAATTAATTAAATTACTTTTTTGTGGGGTGGTACAGGGTATTTAAGAGTTGAGCCTGCTCGACTTTAGCATTCCTTTCTTGTTTTGAAATACTTTCTTAGCCTCATTGCTAGAGAATTGATTGAAACTTGCTTTCATTATGTTTTAGTACAAATTTGTTCGTTTGGTTGCTGCTGGGATGATGTGATGGGACTTTTATTGAAAATCATGCGATCGCTCAATTATATTAGCTTGGGCGAGGGTGTGTGTGTGTTGTGGGGCACGGCTCTAATGCTAGTTTAATGTTAATGTTGGCCTAGCTGTCTCAGCTCTTTTGCTATCGACATTCGTCTTTTTGCAATTGGTTATGTCTTTTATGCCTCTCGGCTGTGCTAATGTTGACAATGAAAAGCTGATCTCTCCTGTCTGTTTGACTGCATGAGTGCGAATGTGAATTCAGATATGTTTGCTGGTTGCCAAGGATATGGCTTACACATACCCCAATGTTGATAGAGTGCTGTCATGCCGCGTCGTTAGATTCCAACAGGGCAACAACCAGCAAGAGTAGCCTGCATACCCTGCCCATTACCCTCGTTTGGGTCTCTGTCATGCCAGTACAAGGACAAAGTTGGCGACGCAAACAATAAGGATGATGACGACATCGTCATTGGCTACCACTTCGTTGCGATGCAAACTGCAGACTAGTGCTGCTAATGGCAGCATCCTCCATTATCCTGGTCGGCCCACTGCTTCCATGGCCTTTACATAGCACTATCCCATTGTTTCCCCACATCCACCGGGTGTGCAAATTAGAATATTGAAAATGCAAGCTACTATCCATAGTATGCACTGCATACCAGACTAGGACACGTTCCCACTGCAACGTCCACTGTCAGCGCATGTCACGTTTTTAACACGACTGTCAAGGTGCTGCATATTGTATAATCTTAAGCAATTTGTAACGACTTGAGGACATGCATTTCCGGAAAGCCACCTGCCGCCACGCTACCCGAGGTCACACGGCACGGTGGCAGCCCAAATAGGCCAAAAATAAAAATATTGACGTCAAAATGTTGTCTAGAATTGTGTCAACACTATCTCATAATAGATCCATCTTTTCATATGGACTTTTTATTCTCTGTACATGAAATTTACTCGACTATATTAGGTTTGCGCGAGCTGAAAAATGTAACAGGCAGAAGGAGGCGTGGCAGACCCCACAAAGTATATATATTCTTGATCAGCGTGACAAGACGAGTCGATCTAGCCCTGTCTGTCCGTCGGTCTGTCTGTCTGTCTGTCTGTCCGTAAGAACACCTGGATCTCAGAGACTATTCTACACATATGTAGAAAGTAGTTCAAAGTTGGGACACCCGCCTTTAGCTTTTCTAGTTATTTTTGCTTTATTTCAACTGTCCTCTTTAGGAATGGCTCCAAAAGACGGTTGCTAGTGAAGGTCGCAAATAAAAAATGTTTAAAAAGATTGCTTGAAGAATGGAAGTATTTACTATGATTTTAGATAATTTACTTTATTTATTTTTGCTTTATTCTTTATAGAATTGACCACTGTGCACCGTGGCAAAATTCAATTGTAAAAGTCGTAATATGACTAACATTAATAACATTGTTGTAAAAGGTCGCCATCATTGACTCTTAGTGTTATATACACTTTAAAAAGTATGTCACCCCACCCTTTCAGGTTTTTAGGGCCATTAATAAGAAGATGAAATGGTATGTCTAATATTTTTATCTTAAATTCAAACCAACTACGCCAGCTACTTATATCGTTTAACTAAATAAGAACAATATTGTGGAATATTATTTGACCGGGGGAAGACACTTTGAAAGGCCTCCAAAAGTACACACTGCTTGCAACAACGTACAGAATGTCACAATGTCAGAAAAATACTTTTATTTGTATCATTAAGCTTTGTACTTTTAGCGTGAATATTCTCACAACAAGTTGTTATACTTGACACAATGAACAGTAAGCAGCTAAGACTATCGCTCGGAAAAAGGCACATATCGTGCCATGCTTTTTCAAAACCGTAACAAGCAACGAATCATAGATCACATGCATATGGGCCAGAAACAAAACAATTGGCAAAATTTGTTCAAATCTGATTAGAAAACCTGCATTTGAATAAATGGGTGATGTCGCGATTTGCATCATAGTCCCACACAATTGACTACGTATTTAGACTATTTGGGTACTGAAAACTTTGAATTAAGGTCCTGGCGTATTTAATCTCATATTGTACAGCAGTTCTTTCAAAAGTATCGTCTTCTACATTTGGTTAAAGCGAATGAAAAGTGAATTTTTTATATAAACTGTTTTCTATTAATTATTTTTATTCTCTATTCCCTAAATATAAAACACAACCCCCGTATTAGAATTCATAGCCTTATATCAAACAGGACCATTTCGTTCCAGTTCATTTTATTTTCGCGTAAAATATCGAACCACTGCACATTGCCTTGACGATGATGCTGCTTAAATAAATATTTCATATTCGCTCTACATTCAAATGGGGTTTTGCCACTTGTTTTACACTTTCACGAGTGTGCAAGTGTTTATACTTATATGTACGTATGTTCATATGTGTATCTGTCATGGCCGACAGTGTGTACTACTATATGTGTACTCGTACGTTGCCTGCTTAAAATATTTATGAAGTGCGCACTACACTGCGAAATATGTAGCATACTTTGCACATTTTGCAGCAGTCGCAGATCGCACTTGTCCTTGTTGCCGCTTTTATAGTTGCTTTTGTCTACTCACTGCCACAGCTACTGTTACAGGCAGCCGGGGCAGGCTGTCGTTAAATTTTATTTTCATAACAAATGAGTTTGTTGTTTATGCGTTCCACAAATGAAACTGAAAACAAAAACAATGCAACCAAAGGAGACAAAACAAAAGTTTATCTGCCTTTTCTTGCTTTGCGCTGGCTGAATGATGATTTTCCTATTGCTGGAGCTGGGTTCTCGTATTGTTTTCTCATTATTTCATTTCTCCATTGCTGTTTAAATGTATAGTACTATACGTATGTCTACTGAGGTATTCATTCATGCTTTAGATACATACATAGAAAATATATTAAAATTTATTATAATTCCCAAGTGGGCTTCCAGCACCTAACTATTATGCTCGCTGTTTATGTTTTTATCCTATACATATGTTGTACATACATGCGAGTATATATGTATGTATATAATATTGGCAGCGTCCATAGTTCGCTTTAAAAATAATACTTTTTTTATGTTTGAGTCTGTCCTTTCCGCATTTATGTACCTACTGCAATGACGGCCTGTCGCTTACACAATAAAAAATCTGAAAAGATTCAGAACGCCACACTTTACCTTTCATCATCATTTGACTCTAATCACCCTCTTTATGCGCTTCAAAAGTGTTCAATAAGACATTCTCGGACAAAACTTTAAACATAAACACCAAAGTTGTGAATGTCTTTACCCAACTGTCTGGAACTAAAAAAAAAAACAAGTGGGGAAGCTAAAGTCGGGTGTCCCGACTTTGAAATACTCTGTACATATGTGTAAATTATTATATAAATTTAAAAAAAATAAAAAAAGAAATAAACATTTTCGATGGATTTTACCTCCCTTGGTATTCGAAATCACGTAAAGGGGGTATAACTGCAAATTTTCATAGGAATTGTGTTTGTGTGAGTCTATGCATGTCTGTAAGTATGTATGTGAGCATATATGCATGTATAAATTAAACCATCAGGCAAAATTAACAAACTTGATCTGCCTTGATCTGGCTTAGAGGAACCTGAATACAACGTTTGGTAATTCTAGCTCTTGTACCTTCTGAGACAGGACCGGCCGTTTGGCAGACGGACACAGTTATATCGACTCGTCCTGTCATCATGATAAAGATTATATGTAAAGTAGTTGAAAATACTGGCCCCAAAAGCTACTTTTGAAAACAATTAAACGACTTGTCTGTTGAAGAATGTGCTATGTTTTTTGGCACCAGGAATTGCAGTATTTATGCCTATGTTCATTTCACTGGTTTTCATTTAAAGTCAAACTATTGTTGTTCGTGCAGTTTTACATTTATTACTCTTGCTGTTGTTGTTGTGTCTGTTACATGGCGAGCGGGTATAGGCAGCAAAGAGCGACAACAGCACTTGAAACATGCTGCAATCGACGTGTTGTTTGCCTTTTATATAACTTTGTTGCATACTTTTAAGGGTGGCACTTATGCTTCACTGGCATTATAAATGTATCCGTATGTGTGTGTCGGGTATTTGTGTATCTACGGGCACTGCGAAGCAATGAGCGTCCCCAACAAAGCCACAGCTGGCTAAGCTTCAATGCCATTTAACTGAAACTCATATCAGACCGCACACAAAATGGCGACAATGGCCACAAACAAAATGGCTGCAAGCAAAAAAGCCACGCCACAAATCTTGAATACCAGTGTACACCAAAGGCGTGGCAGTGAGCAACTAAAATAATAGGCACCATATTTGTTTTCTTGGCATGCTCACCACATACACGCGCAATTAAATGTAATACACCCAACCAGCAGCAAAACGGATATTAATGGAGTGTTGGATGTTTTTACAAATTTCTACGGCAATAGAACAATGCCCAAACAGTAAGAGCAAGAAAGGGCCAGAAAATACAGACATACAAATGTAAGTGCATGTGAGCAGAAGCGGGTTTTGGAAAATTCCAACTCCAAAAGGGTGAAAACGGAATTCAGCGTCAGTATGAAAAATTGGCATTTTTTGTTCGATTAAGTTAAAACTTGGCTTGAAAGAATACTAAATAAACTGCATTCGCCGTGTTTTAAAAGGCATCAATTATTTTACATATTCCATATAAATAGAGCTACAACTTGGAATTCAACGAATTTGAAAACTTTGTGTGGATATGTACTTTATTATTAAAACTATCTACAAATCTAATCTAAAACAATTAACATTTGGAAAACATATTCGATTTAGCATTGCCTCCTACTTGTATTATTTATTATTGCTGCGTTCTTTTTTCATACAAAACTGTTGTATTGGGCGTTCGCACTTTGAAAAGTCAATTTGATTTGAGTTATTGTGTGCGGCCGAAAAAAGCTAAACAGTGCTCATCTCTAGCGTCAGTGTGTGCAGTACGAGCGTACGGTTGAAAGAAAACAAACAAATGCAATGACCAAGTCTTTACAGTTAGTGTCTCTTGGCAACGACAGAGTGAAGCCATTTGTTTCAAGATTTCGATACCTGCGGAAACATTTTAGTGGGCATAAAATATTGAGCTATATAAATAAGAACGTAGGCTTGAGTAAAAAATTTAAGAGATTTACCTAAGTAAGTAACTGTATTATATATTTATGTTTTAAATTTTGAGAAAATTGCACAAATTCTTGCAATCTTAAAAAAACAGAAGCACTACCGATTGATCCTTTTATATTCACACCCTTTACACTTTAAGTTAACTACAAGTATTAAGAGGACCGCATATCCCGCACGCAATATTAGAGGATATGTTTATTTTTGGGACTCACTCTTTTGTATTAACGCGTAATACTGCTATTGGTCTACAACTTTACGATACTGTAGAGCTCAACTTCAAAAATCGTATTGCCATGTTTCTTTATTAATACCTCGGAATGGTTTTAAACAAGTAAAAAAGCTAAAGTCGGGTGTCCCGACTTTAAAATATAGAAAATAAAAAAAATTAAGAAAATAAAAAAAAAAAATTTGATCGATTTTGCTTCTCTCGGTATTCGAACTCACGTAAAGGGTTTATAATTGCACATTTACATTTACAATTGCGTCTGTGTGAGTGTATGCTACATATGCCTATGCGCATCTATTCGTGTCTGTGTAAACATGTGTGCAGTCAATCAAAGTACCAGCATCAACAACAGGGCAGCGCTGCAGCAGCAAATATATTTATGGCTATAACTTCTCGTTAAATCGGTCTATCATAGTGAAACTTGGCACACGGACACATAATAACTAACTGGGGGTATTTCCAAAATTTTAGTTAGAAATTCCAAGAATTACGGGAGTAGAGGGGGGATGGAGGGAAATTCCAAAATATATTTTTCTGCGTATTCACATAAGGCATCTGGGACTAAAATTTGGTGTTCCTAGGTCTTATAGTCTCCGAGATATAGGCGATTATACGAATGGAAAATCGGGAAAACCCCCATAGGGGGAAGTGGGGGGGAAAATCAAAAAAATAAAACAATACACACATAACGCATCTTTGTGCAAAATTTGGTGTCTCTATCTCTTATAGTCTCTGAGATCCAGGGGTTCATACGGACGGACAGACGGACAGACAGACAGACAGGGCTAGATCGACTCGTCTCGTCATGCTGATCAAGAATATATATACTTTTTGGGGTCTGCCACGCCTCCTTCTGCCTGTTACATTTTTCAGCTCCCGCAAACCTAATATACTTCTGTACATTTCATGTACAGAGTATAAAAATGTATCAGTGTTATTGTGGTTGGATGGGCGGATAGACAGACATATCCAAGTATTCCCATACAATTATTTTATGTCTCTACAACTTAAAAAATGATGGGCATAATATTTGAAATTTACCAGTGACTTCATGAACATATGAATACGATATAACTAAGTATCTACATAAAGACATAAAACCAAAGGGAACAATAAACAAATCAAATAATCAAAAGTTAGGTTTCCAAAAGTTAGCAAACTTTTGGAAGCGAATCCGTTCCTATGTATGTACATTTGCAGGGTTGGTGACGGAACTGTCTCTCGCTGGTAAGGTTGTTGTCGTAACAATAGGAGCCCGCGTCTTGTTGTTGCACAATGGCTGCCTGCCAGTAATTAAAAGATTAATTTTTAATGTGCGCTTCGTTAAAGGTACGTGGCGTTCGCTTGTAACTGAACGCTGGCGAAGTTCCATAAAAAGTAGATTTGGGAACTGCCGTTTTGGCTTAAGCACAAACAAAGCCTTACACACTTTTTTGAAAGTTCGTATGCAATGTGTGTGTGTGTGGGTGTCGAGTGGATGGGGTATGTATATGAATGCCGGCAACATTGTAATTTATGCTCATAAAGGTTTTCATCATGATCTGCTTGGCCTAAGTTTACGAACCCTTTTTGTCCTCTTCGCCCAAACACTTGTGTTTAACCAAAAATGTGAGGATTTTGGTAGATTTGTTTAATTTTGCATTAGAGCGCGCATAAATTTGTATACCCTTCACTAAAAAATGTAAGGGTATATTGTGTTCCGTGTATAAGTTGGCAGTACCCATGCGATAGCTTTGCACCCCACATGTTATATGTATGTATGTACATATGTTAAGGCCATGACTCCAAAAAATTTTAGAGCTATCGTGATAAAATTTTGCACCGAAAGAACGAGTTTTCTCATGAATATGCATATTGGCCATATTGTCGTCATACCTGACCTAATGGGTTGGTTGATGGCAAAAATAGGTTGGCTGCCCAAGGAACATTTCTCAGACTTATCAACACATATCTGTTGCCGAGTGATTGCCAAATTATTGTTGTTGATTAACATTATTAGAATTTAAGAGTTGAGATCTCCTGATGCATAACAAATAACGAATATTGAAAAATAGTGCCATATATTTTTCCATCAGAAATTGTGTGAGTAGCAAGCAGTATTGTTTATCTTTAATTTCAGAAATTTAATGTCCTTTTTAAGCACATTGCTCACAATTTTGCTTGGTTTCAGATTTGTTCAATGCTCACTTAACTGGTGTTGCTCACGGGTATTTGCTCACCCGCTGCTCTTCAGTAGGAGCAACTCGTTCATTGAGCTTATTTAGCAAATCCAGAGTTGAAAGGGCTTTTCAGCATTTTCTATTTACCTACTTGCTGTAAGAAAAGACAAAGTGCGCATAATTAGCTGCTGGAGGTAGTGCAGATACGAACATGAAACAGAAGCAACAAGAAGTGAAACAACAAAAGCAACCAATTAAAGATGCATACTCGTACACATGTGCAAGTACACAGAAACACACTTAACCCCAAAACGGTCCAAGCGGGCCGCTCAACCAAATAAACTTGACAAATTACACGCTACGCTGAATGCGTCAAGCGACGCGCCCCAAAAGCTTAATATGGGGAGGCCAGAGAAGCAGCTCAAACTAAATGTGTAATTTAATACGACTATAGCAATCAGTCTGTGCAATACTCAAACGCAATTGACTATCACACAAAGCTATATTCCTATACTCGTCTGTACACATACGTACATAAACATTTACATGTGGCAAGTGCTGGGCCGGAGGAAAGTCTCCATTGCATTCACCGCCTCCAAATGCAGCTGAAAACGTGATCTGCACCCCGATCTTAATCAAAGTGTCGCTCATGAGCCTACTATATACTAGTATTCACTGCAGTCGTTGAATTAGCCATGCGTGTAAAATTGTGACGCAGTTGTTTAGAGGCTGACAAGCTAGATATGTATGTATGTTAGTATGATTATGATTAGACTGGTGGGTGATGTTTTGCACCGCCTGCGACATTGACTGCCTGAACTAATAACCGCAAAAGCCTAAAACTTGATTAAGCCGCGGTTAATGAGCCACACTAGACATGACTTCATAGAGAGGCAAGCTGATAGTTTATCCGTTTGTGGATATATTTGTGAACATGACTGTCATGCTTTGAATAAGTGTTTCGACGCGGTGGTGCCTTGTATATGGTAGCGTCGGCCAAGACAACAACTAGGTGTTACTGTAGCCACAACTTTGGTTGAAACCGCTAAAATTGTTGTCATCCGACACGCTTGACAATGAATGGAGGAAGCAAGGCAGCTGCAATATAAAATTTCAAAATTTTCAATTTGAACTTAAAGCAATATTTTACAACGATTTTCAATAAACGATTTTGGACAAACCGATTTATTTTATTCAAAATACACCTCTTCAGAGGTTAAAATTAAATATGAATACAATCATTATTCGAAAAAGTCAAGATTTTAAAGAGCAAAAACAATATTACTCTGATCTTAGGAAATTAAGTATGTTTGATTTAATCATGGCCAATTGATTGGCTAAATTGATTATAATTGTTACAAAGAATCCGAAACGAATTGTGCAAATCATAGTTGAGGGTACAGCGTTATAACAAGCACTGAAGACTCGATTTCACCGACAATTGAATTATGTATAAAAACAACACCTAATAAAATCCTACGTGGTAAGTGATGAAAGTCCTTGTAGCCGATGAGAATACGGTGGTAAATAAAAGATAAATTGCTTTTGAACAGATTGAATGCGATCTCTATGTATTACATATTGCGGGCACCAGACATTGCAACAATATTCTAAGGTGGCTTAGCATCAAAAAGTACACTAAGTCTTTAACGGTGTAAATTCGTTCCAAAGGAAAGTTGAAACAATATTAAGCTTGCATCGGTGAAACGTCAACTTACATTTTCCATCATTTAAATTTAACAGGCTGCAAATTTTTAAAAAACAGCGCAACAAAGCAAAGTTTTACGTCATCGGCATGCATTAGGACACGAAAGCGGGTTAAGGATGAAGGAAGGTCGTTTATAAAAAGAGTATACAGTAAAGGACATAAATGACCACCCTGTGGTACCCCCGAAGTTACTTTAATGATATACAATGATATACATACAAGATCTATTTCACACCAACCTTATAAATACCAAATATGGTACGATTCTTCGAAATGGATGATATTTACCCTTCGGGTACAGGGTATATAAAGTTAATTCACGAAGTGGGATTTTGGACCGATCGTTCCTATGTTATAAAATTGGGCTGAATAAGTACATAGATTGGACGATAGGACGTGTTTATATTTATTCCTCTCTTCGGGCTGGTCATTGGTATGTCTATAACATATACTCTGATTTTTTAGTACACTCTTTCATCTTTCGAGAATATTAATGGCAAAGGAGAAAAAAGGGCGGGTTACATACGTACTCATATGTCACAGAACTGTCAGTTACAAATGTTGTATGCTACCCATTGACGGTCGTTGTACACCTTGAGGGTTAATAATACTCTCAGCTATCTATTTACTGTATTTACTGTCAAAATTTAAAGTGTTTTCCCGACTCTTATAAAAAATTCTAAAAATTTAATTGTGTAATTAAAAACACCACCATTTAGATGACTACCGCAAAAAATTCAAAATTAGAAAGGTTAATAAATCCACGTACCCAAAATACCCATGAACGATTTCAGGCAAATCAATACCGTTGCGAGAGTGTATATTTGCTGTCCAACTCTCAAAATAGACGTAGTTCTCCAAAGGAACCCAGTAAGAAGCGCGGTCAATGTAGTAACACATGCTTGATACGCGCCCCCAATAGCGATGGACCCACATGGCGGCAGCTGCGCAAAGATCAATCGGACAAGGATAATAGCGATCATTACATACTCATTACCGAGGACTACACGCAGCCTGCCATGCAACTTAACCCCTGCCTGGACGCTGTTTTCTGCGATATTCTGAGCTCATCTCGGCAGCAACAGCTGCAAATGTCGGGACTGGCGACGCCGAGTATTCGCGGCACTCGGCTCAGCATTTGTGTGGAGCACACACGGTTTCCGCTCGTTGGAAGAATAAGTAAAAGTATGGGTTTCCAGCATGTCCCCGAGCACCGGCTATGGAACGTGCAATGGTGTGATGCCTCGCCGCATATTGATTTATTCAAGGCGATGAAACGCTTTCAGCAGATAAACCATTTTCCGGGCATGTCCGAGATCTGCCGAAAGGATATGTTGTCCCGCAACCTTAACCGTATGCTGAAAATGTATCCGGGCGACTATCGCATCTTTCCAAAGACATGGCTTCTCCCAACAGAGTATGTACGAATAGCTTTATCATTTTGAATAACCAATGTAATAATTTCTTATCAGGCTAAAGTTAAGCAATTGGGTTTAGGACTTTTAATGACAAAACTAGCGATACTATAAATTGAGAGTGTAATAGATTTTGTAATTTTGTCACACTCTTTTCCATTAACTCCTGATAGCGATTTTCTAAAAAATCGTAATAGCTCCAGTAACTGGACATTTAATTTTATTCCTATATATACTTTCAATTGAACGAAAAATTATTTGACTTTAGAGAGATGTCGTAAGTTACCAGAATTTGAATTTAAGTGACGAGTTGATAGGCAATGTCTTCCATCTGCTTCGCAACTTTCGAAATGAAACATCAATTAAAGACGAGTTCTTCATTAGAGCACAATACCGGCGGACAAAAAGAGCACTTTATGTATAACATTATTATTATTGCACTTATTCATTTAGGTGAGGCATTAAAAAGAAAATATGAATTTTTAAATATATCACAATAAAATATATTAACGAAATAAAGAAACATTTAGAATTTATAATTCAAGATTTCAAATAAGTTGACCCTAATGGGATTCATTACGGTTTGAATGAATTTTCGAAAATACTATTGATTTCTTGATATTGGGGAATCGGGACTAACACTTTTTTACTACTCCCTGGTTCATTTAGCGTCCAAGGACATATAGAATGGTTGTAAGCAATTACGTGAATAGAAAACATCTTATATCAACCTTTACTACCAATACTTTGATCACATTATGATTTTAAAACGTTTGTGTTTTGTTAGTGTTTATGACGTGGCTTTATATGCAAGCAAACATCGGCGCACATTCATCCTGAAGCCGTATTCAGCGGGACAGGGTCGAGGCATTTGGCTTACTAATGATCTGAGTACGGTGGGCAAGCGTGAGAAGCTTATTTGTCAGACCTATATAGAAAAGGTAAGGAAGGGATGTTCCGCTCACTTCAAAGTCCTTATAAATCGTTCATTCCACCAGCCGCTCCTCATCGATGGCTACAAGTTCGATCTGCGCGTCTACACACTGGTCACCTCGGTGGACCCACTGCGTATCTTTGTCTACAACGAAGGGTTAGCGCGCTTTGCCACTAACAAGTACGTAGCTCCGACCCTAGGTAACAGCGACAACCTGTTCATGCACCTTACGAACTATTGCCTTAATCGGCGCAACTCACAATACGAGATAGGTCGCGGTGATGACTGCGGTAGTAAGCGCAAGCTTAGTGGCTTCAACAAGTGGCTTAGGGAGCACAACTACGATGTAGATGAATTCTGGGCCAGCGTCGACGACGCCATTATCAAGACAGTTATCAGCGCATGGCCGGTTCTTAGGCACAATTATCATGCGTGTTTTCCGCGTCACGACAAAATTCAGGCGAGTTTCCAGCTGCTCGGTTTTGATATTTTGGTAGACTGGAAGCTGAAGCCTTACATACTAGAAGTAAATCATGCGCCCAGTCTGGCTGCAGATGAGACAGTTGATCATGATGTAAAGCGTCCACTCATACGTGACACGCTCAATTTGCTGGCTACGGTGTTGGTAGACAAAGAACAGATCATACGGGAGGACCGTGCCGAGATGCGAAAGCGTCTGATGCGTCAGGTATGCAATCGCCGGAATAGAATCCCAACGTTACCAGCGACCAAGGAACAGAATCAAAAGCACGAGGTGAAGCAAGCGTGCTCGATGGGCTCGCTAGCCCAGCAGATTGCCTGGGAGGAAAGCCACCTAGGGAACTATAGACGCGTCATGCCACCTTCGGACTCGGACAAGGCCAACTACTATTGCAAATTTTACGACCAGACCAAGCAGATCGTTATGTTCGCCGACACAGCAGCCAGTAGACAGCGAGAACAGCTCACACGCATACAAATAGAGAAACACAAGCTGCAGCAGCAGCAGGAACAGCGCCAACAAAACCCAATTGCGCCGCAGCGCCGCGTCGCAGAGCAGCATTCGCGCCCCAGCGCCAAACAGCAGACGGAGTTGCTGACCAAACGAGGCCTGGACTGGATCGAGAAAAAATTAGCGCGTATGAAACCTATGTTGGTGGGAGCGCGAACACTTTCCAAGGCTAATGAGGAACTGCGTCAAAGTTTGCTGGAGCAGGAGGAACAGGCTCGAAAGAAGCGCAAACTTATCTGCAAACAGGCGTTTATAGCTAAGCAGATCATGGAGCAGAAGCAGCAGCTATTGCTGCGGGACGGGTCCAAGGAGAGATTGGGCATCTGGCAGACTCTACAACGGCAGAGCGATGTAGTCACCCCGCAGCGCAAGCCTACCAAAGGACGTAAAGGGCGACATGGACGGCGTAAGTCTCGCCGACAACATTTACTAGACCTCGATGCCCAGGGCGACGTCTTATTCATGAAGACACACGCGATAAAACCGCCAGCGACTCCTGTCTATTCTAACGCAAAGAATTCGGATACAAAATTGATCAAGAGACTAAATAAAAGTGAAAGAGAGGAAACCGCATTAGTAGTCAGTAGGAAAACACGACGTGCGAAAAGCACATGTAGCCGTCAGGACGTAGAAAAGCAGAGAACCAAAAATGTCATCAAGCGAAGTCGCAGCCAAACAATGACCGCACCGAAATATGAAACATTGAAAGGAAGCTCGAGCTTATATTCTAGCTCCACCACTCAATCGATCCACTCGAGGACCCCAAAACGCAGAAAAAGACTTAGGCGTACTCAGAGCAGTCAAGAGGCGAATTGGCAGCCCGTGCCTATAATCGAGTCAGATGAGAAGAAACAGCTTCAGTGGCGAATGGAACGTAGCATAGAATTGGAAGGCTGGCAGATCAGAAAGGTGGTGAGTGCGCAGGGTTTTAAAATATTTACTCTTATATAATACGTTTATTTCCTACAGCTTTTTAATCAAATGTATCAGGCAGGGCATTTGTCAAAGAACGACATTAGAAAGTTTCCTAACTTGTTGTACAACATACTAAAAAAAAAAGTTGCGACTAATACTTGTAGAGCACCAATAAATCTGTCGCAATAATTGATTTACTCACACGATTTTTGTTTTCTTTAATGGATATTTACAATATATTCCACTGATATACTTGTATGTAAATGAGGCATACGGTCAGACTATAGTAGTTATGTAATTTGTTCTGAAAGCGTACATATTTATATTTATAATTTTCTAAAGATTTTTCAATGCCTAGTACCTTCATAAAAGGTCCTCACTGACGAAATGACTCATTGATTTCTCCAGGGCACAGAGGCTGACATAATCTATCACCGGCCTCTCACCTCCTTCAGCATCCTTTGTAACGCTTGCATAAATAAAATGCTACACAATATGCGGTACCTTACAACTTGGAGGCATTATTGATAAGTAAAGCCCCAGGCTGAAGCCCCGAACGCGCATATGCAAAATCGGCAAGTCCGCATCACCCGCAACCATAATCATATCCCACACATTCCATCACACTGCAGCGCACCAGCCTTTAATGGTACGTGCAGCCTCAGGCTTTTCTGTTTTGGTGGCAACGGCGTCAGTGGCGTCACCGCTGTCTGCACTACTCGTGTGTCCTTCGTTACTTTTCCTGCCTGCTGCTGAAGGGCGGGAGGAAAAGGGGGACACCGTTGTATTATGGCCCCAGCGGTTCGCCACCAGCTTCCAACTGACATCAGACTACTGTCACTTATTGCAAAACATGCGATGCATTCTTTGGCTATGGCTTATGCCCCTGCTACGCTGCCATCCAAACCAGGATGCATTCCGGCGTGCCTCACGAACACACGAGCGGGAAGGTTAGGTCAGACTTCCAAATGATTTGACAAACTCATGGTTTATTTTGCAGCCTGCAGTAAATAAATTTGCCAAATCAATTTTGCGTATGGAAATGTTTTGCATTGGGTGCCATACACAGATGTTAAACAGCACTTAAACGCATTGTTAATGTGGTAAGCAAAACTGAATGGCAAAACTATAGTAAACTTGTGGCATGAAGCAGCATCTCTTTATGCAATGGAGGGGGAAAAAGAGGAGCATTTGTGGGCGTTCGTTGCCGTCCCGACGGGAAACTAAAAGTGCTAACAAAACACATACGGGGATGTGAAGAAACTTCAAGCTAAGCATTTGATTTTTGTCGATAATGCACAAATATGTTCCACATGAATTAATGAATTTGTTTTTTTTTTTTGCCAACTTTTGAAATACCATCGAGCTAAAGAGTTTCCGGAAGCGTTTGCACACAAATAATTAGACAGTCAGATTTGCTGCAATTCATTTTGTAAAGCTTTTGGGAGTTTGCATGCGAAGAATTTCCACGTCCGACCGTACCCTAACAAAGTCGAACATCATTCTGATAAGCCGTTTCAAAAAAGGATTTACATATGCCAAGTCAAACGTTGCGACATTGCTGTTCCTCTTGATGTTTTTCTGTTTTTGTATTAAGTCTGCATTGCTGGCTTGTTTCTGTGGGTGGATAGAATGGTCCCCACACATGAGCTTAATATATCACTGAACAATATTGTGCCTGTTACTAATACTTTTATTGCATTTTTCCATTTTGTTCATTCTGACAACAACTTTAGCTAGCTAAACTAAGTGACGGCAAAACTTTAAGTTGACTTATTCGGCAAACTTTCGCTTTTGCATCTCCCACTACATTGTCCAAGCACATATGGAGCTACTAACAACAATGGCAACAATAAGAACAACATCAGTGGCAGCAAAATTTCTTTGATGCTTTTAGTGTGTCTTATTAAAAAGTTTTCAGTCTTATCTCCTTATCCAGCTTTTTTGTTTCGCTTCAGTGACTGTGGCTTGATAGAATTCTCTGACAGCCGGAAATGAGTGAGGCTAGTAGCTCAAAAAAGTTTTGCTCTGAATTCACAGTTCTTTTCTTTTTAACACGTGTGTGAGTAGTGGGCGTGTGTAGATGTTGTTAAAAGTTGAAGCAGCTATTAGAGGACGTTTAGTTTGCGATTAGTTAGCTTAAGCAGCAGCTCGGGCGTGTGATGAAAAGCAGGCATGTTGCACTGCCCAAGTTTGAAGCTTGACGCTCATATAAAGCGAACTCCACCTAACTAAGGCATACGTAGTATGAGCAACATTTTGATGATCTAAATGTATATAAGTAAATACGAGTACGTATATAAAATTGATTATTATTTATTATAAAAAAGACTAAAACCTATTAACAAGGTAAGAATCTGATATCAATTTGTGCCGCAAGTTTACCAAACACTGCTTCTTACATTACATTCTTACTTTCCTGATGTGTGTGCGAGAACTTAATCTATTAGGTTATATCACATTAATCTAGCAAACAGATAGGCAATTATTTTGAATTTTATTCCCTGTACCCGAGGGTAAAATGGTATATTAGGTTTGTGCAAAGTATGTAGCAAGCAGAATGAAGCATATCCGGCCACGTAGATCATATATACAAGTATATCTAATCATGACAAGTCGTATGTTGACATAAAATGCATTTAATAGCTTCAATTCATAACTAATCAGAATAAGCTACTATAAAGGTATACACATAATTGCAAATTAGTATAGGTACAGGTACATAATCAGTTTAACTTTCAAAGGTGGCAATTATTCAATTCAATTCATAATTTATAACTTTTAATCGGAATAAGCTACTACTTGTATAAAGGTATACACATAATTGCAAATTAGCATAGGTACAGGGATACATAATCAGTTTAACTTTCAAACGCAAGATGATAAGCATTTTATGGGTTAGTACATGGCACGTAGCCGCATTTATACATGTGGCTAACGGCACGGGCACACTGATCGATTACATAACGTAAATGTCCATAACACACTTGGCACTCGCACTGCCATCCTCAACTCTTCAGCAGCAAATGCACTGGCGCCTTAAATCAACAACGATTTATGCCAGAGTATTCGGCAAGGACATATACTCGAAAATCCGACAAGTTGAACTTTATGGCAAGGATTTACGTAAGCCTTTGGCGATGTTCCTTAAAAGGAAGATCTGTCAATCTGACAAAGATAGTCACAATTCGGCCAAGCAACCGTACAAGCAGGTATTTTCCTTGCAATGAATTAACATATCTGGCGCTCATTTGCCATTCTCCATGACTCTCCTGTCTCCTCTCTTCCTGTTGCTTGCTACGCAATTTTAAGTTTTTATCCTTCATGTCTTCCTCTTCACAGGATTTTATATCCCACTACCTTCGGCTCAAGTGTTGGAAAATACAATTGCCTGAGTACAAAACATCATGAAAAAATGCATTTCCGCATAGCCCCGTTGTTGTTGAATGTTGTAGTAACAGTAACTAAAAGACACTAAACTGTGTCAGTGTGTAGCGGTGGGCTAAAAATACAGGGGTATGCGTGTGTGGTGCAAAAATGTTATGTGCGTCGTTGCGACTCTAACGTTTTTCAAACATGGCCAACACTTGAGTACTTTATGCATTTTTCACTTTTTGTAGCTGCACAAGCGAACGCATTGTTCATGCAATTGTTGCTGCTGTTATTGTAGGTTATTGCACGTCTAACAATGCACTCTAGCTAAGCACTCTGTTCCACTCTCAACTCTGTTATTTTTTGTTCTTTCTCATATTGCCGCTGGCTTCCACTGCTATATAGTATTCATACTATACATATTTAGGCACATGTATAAATACCCGCGCGCCACAGACGCAAAAATGACAACTGCCCGTCGCAGATATTCTGGCGATAGCACTATCGATAGTATTAATGGTTTTTTATCTTATGCACCCAAGAGTTTAGTGCAAATGCAACGCCTACGGACTATGCATACATACATATTTGAAATCCAGGCGTTTATCCACAAGGATGCATGGGCGGGCATGGGTAGATCGATTTCGCTCGTCGTGCTTGCTGGACTCGGAGACGCTTTCTTCTCCCTGCTACATACTGGATAAATTTATGTTTGGATTGGGTCATGTACATTTTGTTTTGTTCGAGATTTGAATAATTTTAGTAAGTTCCTATTTCATGGAATGTAATGGACTCTGGGTTCAAAAAACGCGCACACACGAAAACCAATACGAGAATAGCCCTATACTTTTCAGTAAAGGGCTTCAAATTGGTTCACACGGAGTTTGATTAATGACTCTCTCATTATAATAGTCGCCTGAAAATCCCAACCTATAGCATGCTTTTGAAATGCAATGATCCTCATACATCAAATTATGCAAATATTTGAATTCGTTAACTTTTGCGAGCAAAAAATTATGGTGAGATACTCGTACATGAAGACTTCGACTTCTCTATTATAATTTTTTTCCAGTGATGAAAATAACTCCCTCAGAAGAAGACCCAGGTGATTGGAACCACTTTACTAGTTCGGAGAACTACTGAATAAATACATGGGCCATGTGTTGTTTGAATATATTTTTGTAGCTGCATTTCAAATAAATTTCCCTGCTTATGACTAAAAAGTATCAAATACCAACAGCTGCCGCTCTGATAGCGAGACCACCATATTAAATATTACGATCAAGCTCTATAAACTCGAAAGCCTGTACTCGCTTTCGCACTCACACAAAACGTTGTTTGAGGTTTGGGCGATTGCCACACGCTATTATTTATGTCTCTCTTCCGTTTCACGTTCTGCTCGCATGTGAGAATAAAGCTAAGTAACTGTGTGGCAAAACTCATTTAACATTGGATCTTGAAAATTAGCATTTTAGCGTAAAAATAATCAAAACGCAACTTGAAAAGCTTCTATCGGAAAATAGATCTAATTGACCCGTACATTTCTATGAAACTATTAATATATTTTCACAAAATTCAAATCCGTTACCCTCAACAGGAGTGCGCCGATCGTCTTATTTGAATTTTTGGATATGAAGCAGAATTACTTCAAAGGAGGACGTACTTCACTTCGGGACGAATCTCGTAAAGCTCGTCTAATAATAAATACTGTTTACTAGGGTCCTATTATTATTTTAAGCTACCATCAACTATTAATATTAACTTAAGTGTTATATTTAAAAGTTTGGGAACAAATATGGTTACAAATCTTAGATCCAAAACTTTGTAAAAAATTGTGTTATGGCCATAAACAGTTTTTAGAGTAGAAATGAAAAGTTATGAACAATTGTTACAGCGAATACACAAGTGCATTGATCTCCTTTGAGAATATCTTGAAAAATAATAAAACCAGTTCTATTATATATCTTGGTTGTTGTTTTCTATTTCCGAAATTAAACAAGTAAAAAAGCTAAAGTCGGGTGTCGACTTTGAAATACTCTGTACATATGTATACAATAATTATAGAAAATAAAAAAAAATTCAATGATCGATTTTACCTTTCTCGGTATTCCAACTCACGTAAAGGGTGTATAATTGCACATTTACATAGCAATTGCGTCTGTGTGAGTGTATGTATGCCTATACGCATCTATTCGTGTCTGTGTAAGCATTTTCGCAGTCAACCAAACAGCAACATCAACAACAGCCGCGGGCAGCGCTTGAGCAGCGCTGCAGCAGCAAATATATTTATGGCTATAACTTCTTGGTAAATCGGTCTTGGCATACGGACACATAATTACTAACTGGGGGTATTTGCAAAATGTTAGTTCGAAATTCCAAGAATTACGGGAGTTAGAGAAAATCGCATTTGCGGGGGAGAGAGGGAAATTCCAAAATATACATTTTCTGCGTATTTACACAAGGCACCTTGGACTAAAATTTGGTGTTCCTAGGTCTTATGGTCTCCGAGATATAGGCGATTATACGAATGGAAAATCGCGAAAACCCCCATAGGGGGGAAGTGGAGGGGAAAATCAAAAAAATAAAACAAACTCGTATAGAATACACACATAACGCATCTTTGTGCAAAATTTGGTGTCTCTATCTCTTATAGTCTCTGAGATCCAGGTGTTCATACGGACGGACAGACGGACAGACAGACAGACAGACAGACAGACAGGGCTAGATCGACTCGTCTTGTCACGCTGATCAAGAATATATATACTTTGTGGGGTCTGCCACGCCTCCTTCTGCCTGTTACATTTTTCAGCTCCCGCAAACCTAATATACTTTTGTACATTTCATGTTCAGAGTATAAAAAGCAGCCTTTGGAGGATACAAAATTGAGCAGCAAATATAGTGTAGCGGCTAAAACAGAAGACAGGAAGGCTAGATTTGGCTGATTTTTTCATCCCAAATACGCTTTGGACCGTTCAGCTCGTGGCACAACCAACGGATTTACCCGTGCAACGAATCTGGAGAGCATGATGCTTGATTACAAACCAAATTTGTCTAGAGCGGTAGCGCTAGCAAAGTTATGTCCCACTGTAGTCCCACGGGGAATCAATAAAATATATATTTTTTTATTGGGTGACGCGATTTCTCAACGCCTAGACGGTTTTTAAATGTATTATACCAACTCATTATGCATTTATAAACAAATGTTAAACATCCTACAAAATTATAGTCAAGAAGTATTTGTATGTGTACTTACAACTGTGATGGGATAGAAAGGATTTATTATGGTGAAGAGTAGAATATGATTTGGCCGTGTAGTCTCGGGGCGCTTTCTCCGTAGGTCGTCATTTGACTTGTTCATAAGTGCTTGCTGCTGATTCTGTTGTTGTGTTGACTGTAAAGAGTAATATAGTATATACATATTTTTATATATCTACATGTAAACAGATATAAGAAGTATTTAAGGTGTGAGTTGCAGCTATGTATTAATTGTAGTGGTGAATTGGGTGGGCATTATAATCGATTTATTGGTTTTGTTTACACATGGTTGCACATTTTGCACTAAAAATTTGTATTAACCAAAACGTATAGTCGCTGGATAAGCTAAATAATATCCGAAACTTGACCACTCCTAGATCAAAGGCCACATAAAGTGGTCTTCCATATCCTTTACCAAACAAGCGCCAATGCAAAATAGAAGAAACCCCTTAGCTAGCATGCGGTAGACTTTGTTTTTATAACACACCCTGCACACATCTTCACCGACCAAGAAACATTTTTGTAGAAATTCGAAAATACTGAAAAATTTATAAATTTTATCAATTTGGGGCCGTTACAGTTGAAATATTTGTTTTTTATTATAGTTACCGCTCCATTGATAACATTTTGCAGATAATTTGTAATGTAAAATCTTAATATAAGTACTAATAAATTTGTTTAAAATTCGAAAATATTTATAGCTTTCACTTGCTTATTTAGATCTGTTGTTGACGACTACATATGATTACATTTTCTACGATTACTTATTATAGAACAAGTAGAGAAGCTAAAGTTGGGTGTCCCGACTTTAAAATACTCAGTAAATATGTGTAGAACAATAATAGAAATTTAAACAAGAGAGAACGCTACAGTCGAGCAAGCCCGACAGTGTAATACCCTGTACCCAGGTAAACTTCCGTCACTGAGTTATATGCGCCCATAGCAGCAGCAAAAAGAGGAAGAAGAAGAGCGAACTTGTTGCTGCAGTTTGTGGGGGTTGTACTGGGGAGAATTTGTTTTGCTAATAACTTTTCTTAGAATTGACCGAATTGAATAAAATTTTATACAACAGTAGACAATTATATATTAATTATGTGTGCAAAGTTTGGTTTAGGTAGCATTTGAAATGTGGACGCTATTGACGAAATTCTGTAGCGGGGGAAGGGGGGGGAAAATTTAAAAAAAAAAACATAAACTCGTCCTTACTCGGACCTAGGAGAATCTGGATGCCAACTTTGGTTATTCTAGCTTTTATAGTTTCTGAGATCCTTGCGTTCATCCAGACGGACGGACAGACGGACGGACATGTCTAGATCGATTTCTCTCGTCATGCTGATCAAGAATATATATACTTTATGGGGTCGGAGATGCTTCCTTCTGTATGTTACATACTTTGCACAAACCTAATATACCCTTTTTACCCTACGGGTACAGGGTATAAAAATTAGGAAAATTTAAAAAAGAAAAAGGATACAAATATTTGATCGATTTACCTGGGTATTGAAACTCACGTAAAGGGACAGACAGACGGACATAGATCCACTCGTCTTGTCAGGCTAATCATGAATATATATGCATTGTGGGGTCTGCCACGCCTCCTGCCAGTTACATTTCTCACCTCCCGCAAACTTAATATACTCTTGTACATTTCATGTGCAGAGTATAAAAATTTACGAGAAATATAATGATGATGGCTTGAATAATTGTTAAGAAGAATAATGATGAAATGCAATATTTCCTGTACAAATTTCATGAGTAGATTCAACAAATCGTCTGCAGAATTTCCGATCGCTTGAGTCAACCCAAGAAATTTAGTCAAATCAGTTCAAATGACAATATTTATGCCAACAACATTTTTGCCAATATTTGTCATTGTTTACCTTGTCGCCGGTTGCAAAAATAAGTCAACAGTGAACATTTGCATATTTTTTTTAATGTTAATTGACACTGTCAGCAAAATACTTATACAATTCAAATAGTTTTCGGGCAGTAAGAGCAGAAACCGCACTGCAAGCCGACATTATTTTAAGCTATAAATAATTAGGGAATTTAGGTGAAACTTGTATGTCACGTTCATATGTCAATCAATGGCTGGCAAAGCGAAAGATCCGATAAAACATATTTATTTAAAAAAAAAAAAACAGAATAATATTTTCTCGTGTGGTACCAAAATAAAGGTGGCACTGTACAGGCTTCCGACGAATGACCGACAGCTCTTACTAGTTCCATAGGCTTGACACCAAAAGTCGCTAATGTTATCAGATAGGCAAATTATGGGGAAATTCTATTCTATCAAAGTATAAGATGCAAATGTTTGTAATAAGTTGAGAAATATTTCTCCTATAATAACCCTAAACTTCCCCCCCCATGAGTTTTTCGGAAACGCCGTTCGTATAATCGCCAATATCTGAGAGACTATAATATCTAGGGACACCAAATTTTTGTTCCAAAACACATTATGTATTTTCCGTCCCTTTCCCCCGCGGTTAGTAATTTTATAAAACTCCCGTAATTCTTGGACTATTTCATTTAAATTTCCGTTTGCCAAATTTTATTATGACTTTAAAGATAGTTATAACCATATTTGTAATCTCCACATCTGTAATGTTCAAGCACTGCCCGCAGCTGTTCTTGTTATTGCATAGACACAATTCTTATGTTATTGTCAGTTACACACCCTTTACGTGAGTTCGAATGGCAAAAGAGGTTTGTTTACTATTTTTTACATTTTTTAATTTCTAAACATTAGTACAGATTATTTCGAAGTCGTAACACACGACTTTGGCTTTTCCGCTTGTTAAAGTTCAAATTTAGGCAAACTTCCAATGCGAGTAGCTAAATTCTTAAAAAAAAAATTAATTCATTAAAGCCAAATAGTTAAAATTCAACAGAGCGTTTTAAATTTAAAGTGAATTTTGTATATCTTGTATAAAGCCTTAGCATTAGTTTCGTTTCTTGACTGATAACCAAAAATTGGGATCAAAATTTGTGACCGATTTGTTGTTGTTTTTTAATCGTTCGACATGCTTTTAGAACGTGCAAATCAACGTATGAATATAATAAATTGAGTTTGCCCAAATTATTGTTCTGCTTGCATTTCTCTTTGAATGTTTTTCATGTTTACTTTGGAACGAACCTTGTATAAAAGTCCTATGTACACACATACACAGATCTATAGATAGACGCTTTCAATTGCGTAAACTTACGTCGCGGTTGTATCTCTGCTCATAACAATCTAAAATACCTTTTGACGAGGTAAGAAACCTAGTGGCGAAATAACGAGTCACTTACAAAATTTCGTTCGATTGTGCGCATAGAAAAATAGACTACGAATCACAAAATTTTAAATACCATTATTGTGCCAAAAGACCTATGTCTAACAGATAGAAATATATATTTTGTTCAATCTCTTGTAAAATTTTTTTTCAAAAATGATCTTGTCGTGTATATCCTGTATATAACACCCCAAAGCGTATTTCTATATTAAAAGTCATAAGTCATTTAAACACCAATAAATATTGTTATGGTTAACTTATTCAAGAACAAATTTTTATAGTGTGCTTCCCGATACCTGTACAGCCAATAAAAAACACAAACTTAGCTTTAATATTTAATAGCGGATGTTTTCGCCACTACATGGACTGTCCTGAATGATCATTTTTCAACATCATCCAAGTTTAATTACAGCGAAGTTACATCAATCTTATATCAGAGTTATTTCAATCAAATCTACACTTTTCGGCATATTAGTATTAGTCACAAACACACATACACGTACAACACTTTGAACTTTTGTTTCCGTCAGGTCTGTCGTTTATTATTAACATGTATGTAAAAAGTGATGTATTTATTATGTATAGTTTTTTGGGTGCACGTTGATTTTCTTTCGACGCCCACACGCCAAGAAAATTTTTAAAGGGAAGTAGCAGCCTAATTCCTAGCACTGGAGGCTGTTCAATCAACAGCCGAAAACCCGAAACCCGAAAATGTTACACCGCCGCAAAAATGATTGATTGATGGATGTGCAGCTAGATGGTTGGATGGCTAAGCTGCAGACGGGGCGCACCAACAACAAAGGATTGCGGCCTTTAAGTGCAGTGCTTGAAAAATATTTCAGCTACCATACTGAGCATCGTGCGCCTTGCCGTTTGGTTGTATTTTGTTCGGTTTGGTTTGAAAAGCATTTGAAACATTTTTAGCACAGCGACCGCAGCGACGACAATTTCAAAATAGCCACCGCTCGGGTGTGGCGGTGTCGCGGCTGCATACCGCGCCGCATTTCAACTCGAACCGCAACGAAATAAAGATGAATTACCCACAACATTTTGCTAAGAACCGAACGGAGCATTCCCACTGTCCCTTCGTCGTACCGTTCCACCGTCTATCTGTCCAAGCATTCAAAGGTCCGACCGTCCCAGTGTCGCAACGACGATTCATGCAAATTGCAATTACAAATAAATTTCAATTCGAGTCCCTTGCACACCAGAGTTGATCAAATGGGCGACGATATAAAGTATGGCACTCGGCGGCAGCGAGAGTGACGGCCACAGATACAAGTGCGAATTCAGTTGCAGATACAGATACAGGCAGCAACAAATGCACAATATAAATGCGTTTGCCAAGAAAAATGCGTCGACGTGGCCGCGACGTGCAAAAAATTGCTGCTGCTGCACGACGACTGGCAACTGCAATGAACTGCAAGTAGTTGCTAAATCTCAGATAATGAAGAGTCAAGGTATTATAAATAGCGACCAAAAATCAGCAAGTCAGCAAGCTCACATCGCAGCACGCAGGCGCTTGATGAATTAACGTTTATCAAACTAGGTTAGTTTTTCCTAAAAATAGAGTAACAAGCAAAGGAAATTCATATTGACTATCAACAGCCTTTCCGGTTTCATGTAAAAAAAAAAAAACAAAAACAGTTATTTACCAACACGAAGTAATGCTAATATAATGTCTCAGGATGTATTTTAATGTCTTACCAACTACCATACCTGGCTCTCCTGGCAATATATAGTTTTCCGTAGAGAAAGAATGAGTAACCTCCATATTTGTTTGCTAAGAACTTTTTTAGTATCTAAGGCTCTAATAATATAAGCTTTGTCTATCACCGGCTATATGTTTCTATTCCAAATTAAAACAAGAGAGAACGCTACAGTCGAGCAAGCCCGACAGTGTAATACCCTGTACCCAGGTAAACTTCCGTCACTGAGTTATATGCGCCCATAGCAGCAACAAAAAGAGGAAGAAGAAGAGCGAACTTGTTGCTGCAGTTTGGGGGGGTTGTACTGGAGAGAATTTGTTTCGCTAATAACTTTTCTTAGAATTGACCGAATTGAATAAAACAATGAACAACAATGAATGAGCAACAGTAGACAATTATATATAAATTATGTGTGCAAAGTTTGGTTTAGGTAGCATTTGAAATGTGGACGCTATTGACGAAATTCTGTAGCGGGGGAAGGGGGGGGGGAAATTAAAAAATAAAAAATAAACTCGTCCTTACTCGGACCTAGGAGAATCTGGATGCCAACTTTGGTTATTCTAGCTTTTATAGTTTCTGAGATCCTCGCGTTCATCCAGACGGACGGACAGACGGACGGACAGACGGACGGACACGTCTAGATCGATTTCTCTCGTCATGCTGATCAAGAATATATATACTTTATGGGGTCGGAGATGCTTCCTTCTGTATGTTACATACTTTGCACAAACCTAATATACCCTTTTTACCCTACGGGTACAGGGTATAAAAATATGTATACCCTACCATTTAGTCTGGTTAATTTCCTATTATTTCCTATTATTTACAACTATACAACATCAAATTGGTCTAGGGCGTCTGAGTAGTCCCTCGAATTTACATGTTTCGTGCCCCTATGAAATTTCTTGAAAGAATCAATTTTAATGTTTCATTAGTACTTAGTACACTCAAAGAGAATGCAACAGTCGAGCAAGCCCGACAGTGAAATACAATGTTGCACAGTTTAAAGGGCATAAGCTAATAACTTTTTCAAGATCAACCGATTTCCATTTAATTCAAAACAGGCGAATTACATAGCATATAGTTTAAAATAAGCTTGTGATGCCTAGGGACAAGTAGAATTTAGAATTTTGTGCGCAAACATGATATACGCATTTTATCTTGCAGACACGGGAAAAAACAAGTAAAAAAAGCTTAAGTCGGGTGTCCCGACTTTGAAATACTTTGTACATATGTTTAGAATAATTATAGAAATTAAAAAAGTAAGAGAATTAAAAAAAAATATATATTTTTATCGATTTTACCGCAAATATATTTATGCCTATAACTTCTTGTTAAATCGGTGTCATCATGATAGAACTTGGCATACGGACACATAATTACTAACTGGGGGTATTTGCAAAATTTTAGTTCGAAATTCCAAGAATTACGGGAGTTAGAGAAAATCGTGATTTGCATGGGAGAGGGGGGAGGGAGGGAAATTCCAAAATACACATTTTCTGCGTATTCACATAAGGCATCTGGAATTTGGTGTCCCTAGGTCTTATAGTCTCCGAGATATAGGCGATTATACGAATGGAAAATCGGGAAAACCCCCATAGGGGGGAAGTGGGGGGAAAAATCAAAGCAAAGTTTGGTGTCTCTACCTCTTATAGTCTCTGAGATCCAGGTGTTCATACGGACAGACTGACAGACAGAGCTAGATCGACTCGTCTCGTCATGCTGATCAAGAGTATATATCATTCTGCCTGTTACATTTTCAGCTCCCGCAAACCTAATATACTCTTGTACATTTCTTGTACAGAGTATAAACACCAATTTTGGGAAAATTTTGCTGAAAAATAACATTTAAAATGCGTAAAAGAACACCAAACGATTAGTTTCTTCCTATCCGAAATCTTATAGCATTGCATATGTAGCATTCTGAATATACTTGTATATACTAATATTAATATCAGACAAGTTAAATAGTTGTCCCATCAGATCGTGAAAAAAAAATGATTTCACTGTTCGTCCCAGACATATCTCGACTGCTCAACTGCTTTGTCATTACCATTCGCGTTGAACCCATATGCTGCTGCCCTTCATTCTGCTGATGGCAAAAAGCAAGCTGCCCGAAATTCATGCAATATTTGGCTACAAGCGGCTGAAGATGAAACGTAATGCGACAGCAACACGTCGCGGCATTTGTTACTCGCAATTAATTGCACTGCATTTTGCAAGATGGCGACACCGCCCCACTACATCCTCCGCAGCAGTAAAAGTGTTTTCCTGTATATTTTGGGCTTACACTGTGGGCCATATGACAGCGAAACTTATGGCCCATAAATATGGCGGCTTGCCGCCATGATTTCGACTCACTGTGCGCTCAGGGCGGTGACGGAAAATGTCGAACAAAATTGCATATAAAATGCAATTTACAAAATGTTTTCTTCAACGTTTTCAAATTTTAATTAAAACAGCAGCAGCTACTACAGCAACTACAAAAACAATTACATGAAATGCTGCAGATCAGTGGAGGAGAGCGCCAACAACGCGTCGTGAGTTGTCTAGCTGCCTGTTGAATTCCCTTGTTCCAACGTCCCGCGCCCCCGCTTCCCCTCGCATTATCTTGCTCAAATGTAGAAACATCAAAAGTCAAGTGGCCGCACATAGCATCAAAAAGAAGCGCAAGAAACAGTTGGAACATTGAAAATAATATATAGTACAGATGCACCCAATAATGAAGCAATGTGTGAGTTGCAAAAGTTGAAATACACATACATGTGTACATACATAGTAGTACATACTCGTACTCGTATGTAGATACATACAAGTATATGTACATAGATTGCGTTTAATATGTATGCATACGACATTTTATTGTTATTTTTATTTCGGGAAACCGGCAACGTCTCTAACCCTCCGTTATAGATTTTCCAACACAGTTTGTTTTGCATATTGACTTTGGGTGTATAATGCCATTCGGCTTTTGGAATTGGTTTCAACGGAAAGAAGAGAATTTAATACATTGCGAATGTGTGTATGTGGATTATTTGAGATTATTATTGATTGAAGTAGTTGAAATATTAATTTGTTTTGAAATGCAGAGATAGTGCCTAAGTTTTAACACAGAGAATCGTGTTATGCAACTGCTGGATGAGACGGATGGAAGAACATCGCGATTGGAATTCGTCTCGTCATGGAGATCCTATACTTCGAGGTATTACAAACTCACAGATGAAATTGAAATACGTAAACACTCATCAACACAAAAAGTATATACATACATACATATGTATATGAATACTTGGTTAATATCTCTTAGTATATATATATATATATATATATATATATATATATATATATATATATATATATATATATATATACAAAACCAGTTAAATCACCACACAATTCTGAATAACTATGCACAAAATTTATCATATAGTTCTATACACTAACAGAAGTGTAACATGGTCGTCTGCATCAAAGCTAAATACCTTTCGCTCTGTCTTGCAACAACGATATTTTATGGTTCCTATTTTCATACTATCTTATCTTTCATGAGAAAATATAGTTCACTTATTTTACTCGTACATTTGTCCATCCATGGTCAACTTTCGCGTTCACCTAGTGATGCAAAAACAACAGATATGACTTCAACACTACCATGGATTGTTTTATCTTTATTATATACTTCAAGTGACCTTCCTCCGACAATATATGCAATAACTGACACTGAAGCATTCATTAGAACTGCGGGCTTACTTACAAATTCCCGTAAAAACTGTTGGAGATTAGAAATCTAATGTACTACTGATTGGTAGGAATATGATGTTTGAAAAATAAACAAAATACTATTTAAATTTCAATGGGATATAGTGAAAATAAACTTCTTAAGGTCCCAGAACTACATATATGTTCCAACTGGCCAAGAAAGTCATCTTTTATTGCCCAGTTGGCACTAAACTGGCGAAGTACTTGGTAACAACAGCATTCGTAATTGATCCACATACGACGATGTACATACATACTTGTATACGTGTAAGTATTATATTAACATGTATATGTTTCAGAGCGTTTTTCAGCGCCACGGGCGCGCCATGGTCTGGACTTTTTATCTTATTTATTTACACTTATTAGTCACGGGGAGGCGCGCGTGAAGCTGAAGCATTGCAAACTCTCATTAGTTCAGCGTCTGATTTTGGTAGCTCTCATATTGTATTTTCATTTATTACGAGGGTTGCCGTTTATATTATACAAGTATACCAATGAACAACTACAAATAATGTTCAAATATTAATTAGAAAGAACAAAAATAAAAACTGTAATTTATTGAAAATGGCATCATTATTGCCCTTTTGTTATTATTGGCCTTTGCCAGTGATAGCGAAAGTTCTTTCCGTGGCGGTTGTTTTCCCTTATTTCTGCGAATTGAGAATTAGGCACAACTCAGAATTATTCAACGTTTTCACATTTTAATTCCACCTCCTAGGCCAGAAGAAATTGTAACAATGTGTGCAGTACAGAGATGAACAGCAACAAGAACCAACAAGTAAAAAAGCTAAAGTCGGGTGTCCCGACTTTGAAATACTCTGTACATATGTTTACAATAATTATAGAAAATAAAAAAAAATAAGAAAATAAAAAAAAAATTTGATCGATTTTACCTCTCTCGGTATTCGAACTCACGTAAAGGGTGTATAATTGCACATTTACATAGCAATTGCGTCTGTGTGAGTGTATGTATGCCTATGCGCATCAATTCGTGTCTGTGTAAGCATTTTCGCAGTCAACCAAACAGCAACATCAACAACAGCCGCGGGCAGCGCTTGAGCAGCGCTGCAGCAGCGCTGCAGCAGCAAATATATTTATAGCTATAACTTCTTGGTAAATCGGTCTATCATAATGAAACTTGGCATACGGACACATAATAACTAACTGGGGGTATTTCCAAAATTTTAGTTCGAAATTCCAAGAATTACGGGAGTTAGAGAAAATCGCATTTGCGGGGGAGAGGGGGGAGGGAGGGAAATTCCAAAATATACATTTTCTGCGTATTCACACAAGGCATCTTGGACTACAATTTGGTGTGCCTAGGTTTTATAGTCTCCGAGATATAGGCGATTATACGAATGGAAAATCGGGAAAACCCCCATAGGGGGGAAGTGGAGGGGAAAATCAAAAAAATAAAACAAACTCGTATAGAATATACACATAACGCATCTTCGTGCAAAATTTGGTGTCTCTATCTCTTATAGTCTCTGAGATCCAGGTGTTCATACGGACGGACAGACGGACAGACAGACAGACAGGGCTAGATCGACTCGTCTTGTCACGCTGATCAATAATATATATACTTTGTGGGGTCTGCCACGCCTCCTTCTGCCTGTTACATTTTTCAGCTCCCGCAAACCTAATATACTCTTGTACATTTCATGTACAGAGTATAAAAATACATTTTTGGCTATGCCTCCTTAGGAGTTGGCCCATCACATAGGCACTAATCGGAAGTAATTGTTAGAAATCGATTTCAAGAGTGGAAAATCACTTATAGCACGGAAGTGGGGCATGGAAAAAAACATAAAATTGTGTTGTAATATACATATGTATGTGTAGTAATATACAACTGAAGATTGATAAGAGAACAAAATTTTTACGCTAGAGATTTATCGCCAAATGTACTACACACGTACTATACATATATTTCAATTTTATTTCTACCAAAAGGAATCAGACCCTGCAAATAATATACTATATGTAACTATATTCTTGATGTGCAAGAAGTTCTTGGTATGAATGCAAGAATATCAGAGGCGAGTCGATCTAGCCCTGTCTATCTGTCCGTATGAACACCTGGATCTCAGAGACTATTAGAGCTAGAGACACCAAATTTTGCACAAAGATGCGTTATGTGTGTACGCTGTGCATGTTTGTTTTATTTTTTTTTTCCTCCCCCCACTTCCCCCTATGGGCGTTTTCCCGATTTTCCATTCGTATTATCGCCTATGTCTCGGAGACTATAAGACCTAGGGACACAATTTTAGTCCCAGGTGCCTTATGTGAATACGCAGAAAATGTGTATTTTGGAATTTCCCTCTCTCTCCCCTCTCCACCGCAAATTTCGAACTCAAACTTGGCAAATACCTCCATTTAGTTATTATAAGTCCAAATGCCAAATTTCATCATGATAGGCCGATTTAATGGGAAGTTGTGTACATAAGACCAAGTAGTGCCTGCAGCTGTTGTTGTTAATGCTTTGCTCAGGCACACGAGACATACACAGACACACACAGACACACACATAAATACACACATACACACATAATTATTCTACACATAGTATTTCAAAGTCGGGATACCCGACGTTAGCTTCTCTACTTGTTTTATTCACTGTACGCGAAAGATAACAAGAGAGAACGCTACAGTCGAGCAAGCCCGACAGTGTAATACCCTGTACCCAGGTAAACTTCCGTCACTGAGTTATATGCGCCCATAGCAGCAACAAAAAGAGGAAGAAGAAGAGCGAACTTGTTGCTGCAGTTTGTGGGGGTTGTACTGGCGAGAATTTGTTTCGCTAATAACTTTTCTTAGAATTGACCGAATTGAATAAAATTTTGAACAACAGTAGACAATTATATATAAATTATGTGTGCAAAGTTTGGTTTAGGTAGCATTTGAAATGTGGACGCTATTGACGAAATTCTGTAGCGGGGGAGGGGGGGAAAATTAAAAAAAAAAAAATAATCTCGTCCTTACTCGGACCTAGGAGAATCTGGATGCCAACTTTGGTTATTCTAGCTTTTATAGTTTCTGAGATCCTCGCGTTCATCCAGACGGACGGACAGACGGACAGACGGACGGACAGACGGACAGACGGACGGACATGTCTAGATCGATTTCTCTCGTCATGCTGATCAAGAATATATATACTTTATGGGGTCGGAGATGCTTGCTTCTGTATGTTACATACTTTGCACAAACCTAATATACCCTGTTTACCCTACGGGTACAGGGTATAAAAAGGGTATACTACATATGATTTGTACACAATATATAACGGGCAGAAGGAAGCATCACCGGTCCCATAACATATGCAGATACATAAGTTCTTAACCAGCATCTAGATTTGGATGGACGTTTGGATTTTGAAAACGGCTAACCTCAAACTTGGCCGAACTTTGTGTAGACTCCTCTAATCTCTATGCACGAGTTTTCTTAATTTTTTTTTATATTTCCTTATTCGCCTGTCACAAATAATAATAATTGATTACCTTTATCTGCATTTGTTTATAATTTCATCGAAATCAGTCAATTTTGAGAAAAGTTATTAGCGACACAATTTTACGTCATTATTACGCCCACTTTTTAATGAAGATATGTGTGTTGGGTATTCCGAATACAACGTGTGTGTCAAAGGTTATTTGAGTACGGTGGTGGTCCTAACCATTATAGTATATTTATTCTTAGCCACCAAATCAGCAGACAACAACATTTGAACAATCTATTGCTGGTGGATGCTGAGAAGAGAAGACCCTCAGCAACAAATCAGAGATCCATCCATCCTCTCAACAGACTTGGACTTGCCTCATAGACCAATTGTTACTTTTACATTTACCCGTTGTTGTTGCTGCCGGTTTTGTCTGCGTGCTTTTGCTGTTGATTTGCGTTTTCGTCATTTTCATGTCAGTTCACTTGACGTGGTGAATATAGCAGCAGGTCCAATAACAACAAGACGAGCGCAGAGCTCAAAATACTCATGCCACTGATCACTTATGACAACAGCCTCTATGCGCATCTCAGTTGAAATTTATGTGGAAATGTTCAAGTAGTGAGGAAAACGGCCTCCAACACAAAGAAATTTTAATTTTACATATGGCTTTTCCAACGGCAGCGTTGCGGCCAGGGCGTAATTCACGCATCTCTTCATGTGAAAATCTCCTCTAACTCGTTTGTAGGCTTTCCCATTTTCTTCATTTATTTATTTTTCTCATAATTTTTATTTATGGAAAACGCTTTTAAATGCGCACAATAATACAAATGCCAGGCAAAACATTTGGAATGTGAGGGTGTGTATGTACATATGTATACGAGTATATGTATGTGTACACACAATTGTAAATTAAATTGTTCGTTTGTTAGTTTTTAATAAGTTGTTTAGAATCGCTTTTCAATTAAACATGCCAGGGAATACGAGTGCCATCAAATGTTTTCTACAAGACATTGAACAGCCAGTGTCGACCCACCCCCACCCCTGACTGGCAGACACCATCAGACTTGACCGTATTTCGGAAACCGTTTGACTGAGTCTTAAATTGGTTTAATTTAATTACTCGAAATTAATTTAAATTGCTCAGAAACTCAAGTAAATTGTACATGCATGAGATTTATTTTCTGCCCACCGCCACAGACAGAAAATAAATGAAAAAAAAGATGAAAATTCGTTGCTACAAATCTCTGAGATTTTCACTCAATCCACGACTGTCATGTGAATTATACATACATGCATACATACATACATACATACACACTCGTACATACGCGTATGAGAATTGTTGTAGGAGAAGAAGATTGGGAGCATTGGAAGCTGGCCGTGTACAATTAAATTTGTTCGCTTTGTGTTTTGAAAGCGCGTGTGTTCTGTAGTGTCCAACACACACACATGAGTAATGCTTAGTAAGTAGTGGGCCCAAGGTGCTCAAATTCCTCAGTAGGCCAGCCCTACCCCTCACGGTTCATGCCCCTCATAGCATCACATCAACTATTAGTAGCACACATTGCTTTGCTCAGACACATTTTCCTTTTAATTCTTTAGAAGCATTTTTACGTCAATTGCGTGAATATCTGCGCTATTTTTTCCCAACGTTGACAATTGGCAACAACAACTATTGAACATTTTAGCTGCCGGAAATTGGCAATGGCTACAACAGGCTATGGACCAAGCGTCATAATTTATGTGAAACCAAACGAGAACGTGCGGCCGACACACAGGTGACCAGGACAGGTGGACAATTTAACAACTGAGGTCATTTGGAGTGAAAAGAAAAGCGTCGAGCTGTCAATAACTTTTTAATATACATATATCTCAAACAACCTCCGCGTATACCCAATATATTTGTGAATATATTTTGATACATACATATGGTGATCATAACCACCAATAAAATAACAAACTTTTGGAATAAATGATTTATACAAACATTTACAATTTGTGCCTAATGAAAGCAACTACTTATCGAATTTCCCACACACGCCAAGTCAAGTACAACGCCTCTCAAGTGTCCTCTCACTTCCCATCTTCAAACACCTACACAGACCAGTAAGCCCAGAAGGGCACCGCTCCGCCCGCCCTCACAGCCAACCACCATGGGCAAGCTAATCTCCGCAAATGCTTAAGAGGCAAGTGTCCCAAAAAAGCAATTGCAGTGCCATAAAAACACAATTTGCCCATAATCAACACCACCTGCGACGACGGCGACAACGATGGCGATGACAGGCGGCCACTAGCAGACCTCTAGTGGTGAGCTGGTGGGTGGGTAGGGGAAGGAAAAGTACCACGTGAATAAAAAGTGCGAAATGAAGTGAGGAGGGAATGGACCCCCAGAGGCCCGAGCATACAACTATCAGCCGCCGTACTATTTATAATTTTTACTTTCCTGAATCGACGTCGGCAAATAAATTACCCACCACAGCTTTGTCCACATGCATTATCTAGTTGAATGCGTTCATTTCGAAGGTTAGGTTGATGATGACAATAAGGCTTAAAAGAGCAGTTGCTTGTGTGGACATTACGACCCCAATTGTCATTGCGTGCCTCTGTACATATGTATGTATGTATGTGGTTTTAAATAAAAATGTGTGACGTAGTCTGTGTACATTAAGACTTTTTGTTAACATTTTCTATTATTTTTTACTTTTTTTAATGTTTTTGTTGTTATTATTGCTCATCTACCTTGTTTTATCAATATTTAAACACATTTCGCTTGGTTGTTGTTTTCATTTTAACGTTTACAATTTATACTCTTTATTTACGTGTATATGTATGTACTTATGTATGTATTTATGTTTCTATGTGCTTGTTGAGTGGCGGGTTTTACGCGTTTTTGTTCTTGTTATTTTTGTCGTAACTCTTGTGAAATACGCTGCTGATAACAAATAACATGCACAGAAAAAATTTAAATATTTTACGATAAAAAGTGAATATCTTTCCCCCTCCTATGGTGTGAACGAACTGCCGACCAATTCAACGCTGTCCAATTGCTGTTGATAAGCTTACTGTTGATATTTGAGCAACCTGCAGCACCGTGCTAGATAAATAAATAAAATTGAAGCATTTGTGCTATCAGACACAAACGTTTCGGCATGCACATTGCATTTCATCAACACATACGCGTTTCTACGGATAAGTATAGCCATAGCCATATATGTAAATATTTCGAAAGACGTCTTTTCTGCGGATTCCCACTCTGTTGTCGAATATACGAGTATTTATCAATTCGGTAAACGTGATGTGAGCAACAACACTAAGAGTTCGGAAGTAGTACGGCTAAAGCAAAAAATGTAAATGGGATTCGTGTGAAATATGGTATAAGACTTGAATTAGTGTAAAGTGCAATATTGTTATACCCTGTACCCAAAGGGTACAAGGGTATATTAGTTTTCTGCGAGTGCACATGGAACACACAGAAGGAGGCTTGGTAGACCCCACAAATTCGCGATTTTCTATAACTCCCGTAATTCTTGGAATTTTGAACTAAAATTAGACACATCCAGTTAGTGATTATATGTCCGTGTACCGAGTTTCATTAGGGTGATTAGAAAGAAAGTTATAGCCATATACCCAGGCCCATTGCACACATACATACATATGTACAAGTACACCAACACTCATAGACACGATACTGATGTAAATGTAAATGTATGTATGCATGTATGGAATATTTTATATTTAATTTGGTTAATTAATTAAATTAATCTAAATTAATGTAATGGATGGATGTAAATCAAGAATAAGCGCACCGAAAATGCAATGCATACTCTGATCAAAAACAAGTAAAAAAGCTAAAGTCGGGTGTCCCGACTTTGAAATACTCTGTACATATGTTTACAATAATTATAGAAAATAAAAAAATTAAGAAAATAAAAAAAAAAAATTGATCGATTTTACCTCTCTCGGTATTCGAACTCACGTAAAGGGTGTATAATTGCACATTTACATAGCAATTGCGTCTGTGTGAGTGTATGTATGCCTATGCGCATCTATTCGTGTCTGTTTAAGCATTTTCGCAGTCAACCAAACAGCAACATCAACAATAGCCGCGGCCAGCGCTTGAGCAGCGCTGCAGCAGCAAATATATTTATGGCTATAACTTCTTGTTTAATCGGTCTATCATAATGAAATTTGGTATACGGACACATAATAACCAACTGGGGGTATTTCCAAAATTTTAGTTCGAAATTCCAAGAATTACGGGAGTTACGATTTGCGGGGTAGAGGGGGGAGGGAGGGGAATTCTAAAAAATATACATTTTCTGCGTATTCACATAAGGCATCTGGGACTAAAATTTGGTGTTTCTAGGTCTTATAGTCTCCGAGATATAGGCGATTATACGAATGGAAAATCGGGAAAACCCCCATAGGGGGGAAGTGGGGGGGGAAAATCAAAAAAATAAAACAAACTCGTATAGAATACACACATAACGCATCTTTGTGCAAAATTTGGTGTCTCTATCTCTTATAGTCTCTGAGATCCAGGTGTTCATACGGACGGACAGACGGACAGACAGACAGACAGGGCTAGATCGACTCGTCTCGTCATGCTGATCAAGAATATATATACTTTGTGGGGTCTGCCACGCCTCCTTCTGCCTGTTACATTTTTCAGCTCCCGCAAACCTAATATACTCTTGTACATTTCATGTACAGAGTATAATTAATGTATAACCTTTTATGCGCATTTTTATACTCTGTACGTGAAATGTACAGAAGTATATTAGGTTTGAGGGAGCTGAAAAATGTAACAGGCAGAAGGAGGCGTGGCAGACCCCACAAAGTATATATATTCTTGATCATCATAATGAATATCGGCGGAGCTAAATATATCTTCCAGGTGCAAATTAAGCAAAACTTCAGCTACAAAATATGTCTGGTTGTAAAGATATGTACAAAACTTTGACCACCATCCTTCGAGACGGCAGAGACATACGTACATACTTGTACAATCATTTACATACCTTTACATATTACATGTATGTACATTCATACATAGATATGGTGTGTACATAAGTAATTTTTTTTGCACAGATACACATTACTTTTCCTTATTTTTTATTTCGCAAATTCAGCAATAAACATTTTGAAAAAATTTACCGTTCTGAAGTAACAAAACAGAATCAGTAAAATAAATAACCACAGAAGCCGTCGGTAGAACAACAAAATGAATAGCGAACAATGGCGCACAACACGTGTATGCAATGGCGTGCCTCTGCGTGCTTTGGAATGTATATATGTATGTATGTACATATGTACATTATTATACATACATACATATATGCTTAAATGTAGCCGGACATCATCATAACGTAGTTTATTGACTTTTACTTTTATGCAAAGGTTGCATTAAAACTCGCCGTGAAATACGAAAGACATGAATTTAATTACATATCTATGTATGTACGAGCAGGTATGAACATACATATTGTACATATGTATACATTTAAACACGAGTACATACATATGCTGTGCACATAACTACAAGGGGCTTCCCATTTAATAAATTGACGTGAAATCGTTGTACATAATTATATCCAATTTTAATGATTACTTTGGAATATACATACATATCTATGTATGTACGTATGGAAGTACATACTTACTTATGTACTTGTATGTTCAAAGAACAGGACTGAGAATAGACACAAGGAGAAAAAAAAAAAACAAGTAAAAAAGCTAATGTCGGGTGTCCCGACTTTGAAATACTCTGTACATATGTTTACAATAATTATAGAAAAACAAGAAAGGAATGCTAAAGTCGAGCAGGCTCAACTCTTAAATACCCTGTACCACCCCACCTAAAAATAAATAATTTAATTTAATTAATTAACTAAATTAAATATAAAATATTCCATACATGCATACATACATTTACATCAGATCGTGTCTATGCGTGTTTGTGTACTTGTACATATGTATGTATGTGTGCATTGGGCCTGGTTATATGGCTATAACTTTCTTTCTGATCAACCTATCATAATGCAACTTGGTATACGGATATATAATTACTAACCTAATGTGTCTATTAAATTCTAGTTTAAAATTCCAAGAATTACGGGAGTTATAGAAAATCTTGAATAAGGGGGAGAGTGGGGGGCTCATCGGGAAAAATTAACAAACTCGTCCTTTCTCGGGCTCAGGAGAATCTGTATACCAAGTTTGGTTATTCTAGCTCTTATACTTTCTCCTTGCCCCTTTCACCCTTTGGGTACAGGGTATAAAAATAAGAAAATCAAAAAAAAATGTGATCGATTTTACCTTTCTCGATATTCGAACTCACGTAAAGGGTATATAATTGCATATTTACATTGCAATTGCGTCTGTGTGAGTGTATGTATGCCTATGCGCATTTATTCGTGTCTGTGTAAACATGTTAGCAGTCAACCAAATAGCAACATCAACAACAGCCGCGAGCAGCGCTTGGGCAGCGCTGGAGCAGCAAATATATTTATGGCAATAACTTCTTGTTACATCGGTCTATCATTGGCATACGGACACATAATAACTAACTGGGGGTGTTTCCAAAATTTTAGTTCGAAATTCCGGGAGTTACCATTTTGTGGGGGTGAGGGGGGAGGGAGGAAAATTCCAAAATATACATTTTTTGCGTATTCACACAAGGCATATGGGACTAAAATTTTATGTTCCTAGGCCTTATAGTCTCCGAGATATAGGCGATTATACGAATGGAAAATCGGGAAAACCCCCATAGGGGGGAAATGGGGGGAAATCAAAAAAATAAAACACACACATAAGGCATCTTGTGCAAAATTTGGTGTCTCTATCTCTTATAGTCTCTGAGATCCAGGTGTTCATACGGACGGACAGGCGGTCAGACAGACAGGGCTAGATCGACTCGTCTCGTCATGCTGATCAAGAATATATATACTTTGTGGGGTCTGCCACGCCTCCTTCTGTGTGTTACATACATTCGCACAAAACTAGTATACCCTTTGAATACAGGGTATGAAAAAAATACACCAAATCCAACGAACGCTCAGTGGATCTGAATTAGGTCAATATATTCACATTTAAAACCACGAGAAAGGAAATGGAAATAACAGCGTGATCTGTCATTTTGTGTTTTTTATATTCCAACACACACATACCAATGAAAATCTCTCAAACCACGTATGAATGTGTTTATGTAAGTAAGTTTGTATATACATATGTATACAATGTTATGCACCTCTTCACATTTCGGCTTTCTGCAATCTAAAATTTCAGTAATGCCAGCGCATTTATTATTTTATCCGTTCAATTGCTATTGGTATTGATCGTGATAGGTGCGTTATTCGCTTTTCTCTTCGACATGCTGACATAAAAGTCTCTCCAAAAACCACGTACGAGGGAGTGAGAGCGCCGTAAATGTACACATACATATGTACATACATAAGTGCACTGTCTCTCCCTCTGTGACTATCATGTAATTTGTATGCTTTCTTGTGCTCTCACTTCCACAAAAGCACTCGCCACTCAATGCTAGTTTGAATGCGCCTGCGTAATATCCAGTGCTAAATCGAAGTATGTTTCGTATGACAATTTATTTGTTTTCGTTTTTTGGTGAAATTTTCCCATCACCAATTCATTGTTTGTTGCACCAATGGAATTCGCCAGCACATCTCAGCTATTGCAGCGTAAGAATCAAAACCGGTAATTTAGAAAAGTTCTATGCATAGGTACTTCAGCACTTCATTTGATATCTTTTTGTGCATAGTTTGTTCCAACATACACACATACAAACATATGTATGTATGTATGTATGTACATTATATGAATATAAAATATATGTACATTATATGAATATAAAATGTATGTACATATGTATGTACATATGTATGTATGTATTTCTATTAAATATAAGATTTGCAAAACGCAGTTACAAATTGGACACAAGTTTAAATAACATGAAACGTACAACACTCGCAAGCCTACATTCATATACATACATACATATACACATATGTACATACATATGTATTCATACATGAACAGCTTAGTAATAAAGAAAAGCACCGTTAGCGACGCCAAAAAGAAAGGCAAACAAGAATTGCTGCCGGAACAAGCCCCAAAAACAAATTTAAAGAAAAGTAAGCGAAGTTCAGGCCCAAATTCGCTCTCTGGTTCTCTTTGGCGCCTGATATCACATACATATGTATGTATTTATGAATACGTGTACATACATACATACATACATTTCCATGTACATACATAAGAAAGCTTGTCTTAAAATAGCGCGGCGTTGTCGTCACACTGCATTTGCCATCGTTGTTATTGCTGCTTCTGCTTTTATCTTTGAACTTCGTGCGATCGCAGGCTCACTCGCGCACACATGTACATACATACATGCATATGTGCATTCACAGCAGGGCAGACTCATTCATATGTACATAAATACGTACGAGCATATATGTATATATATATACATATATATGTATGCATGTACATTTAATTATACATATGTATGTATACATACGTATTTTGTACAAGCCTTTCTCGATACACAGCTTCATGTACATACATATGTATGTATGTAGATATGTATGTACATATGTATGTATGTATATGATTGTGTTGTTTTTTACTGTTTATTTCTCGTCGACCCTGCCCCTCGGCCAAGCCACAAGTTATTTAGTAGGTCAGCGAAATTGTTTTTTGTTATCGTCAGGCCTACCGTTCGTCCCTTGCCGGTTGTTCGCATGCCGTTCGCCGCGTACGACGCCTCGTAACTGCTGCTCTGTGCTTATTTTGGCTCTTTTGACGGCCTGTTGCAGCTGCATTCGTCGTGCATAAAACTGGATTTGCAACCGCTGTGGCAACAGCAACAAGAACATTATTTGCTTTTCGCTTTTGCCAGCTTTTCGTGAAGGTGAACCAGCGCATAAAAAGCAAGACCGAATGCATTGATTTTGCATTTGTCGTTTTTGAAAATGCATTCGAAGGCTGCCTTTTAAAGGCAAGAAGAAAAACGTGTTTTGTCTGCGGCAGGATTTTATGCAGTTTCAAGCTTTAACAACAAAACTGGCGAGCTTGCACCCCACAAATCAGACGCAAAAGGTCAAGCACCTGACCAAAAGTGAACAATTTTATTTCATACATAACTAGCACTTCGGCTTTTTAGAGCACAATAAAAGCAGCGAAAAAGCCACCAACAACTTCGACAACTGCGACCTCCCCTGACAACCGCACGGGGGCCACTACAACAAATACAAGCAATACAGAAGTCGAATGGCAGCGGACCCAAAAACAGCAACAAACTACAAGCTATGTAGCTGCAGTTGCTTTGAAAAAGATCTAGCAATTAAAAGTTACGATAAACAGTTTCAGGGCATACCACGCGTTGAGAGCCAAAGAAAAGAATAAAGAAATTCGCTCAAAAAAGTAAACAAACCACCAGAGCTAACGAGTGTCTGAAGAGAGCGCACCCGGCCGAATAAAAGCCAGCAGGCCAGCGAACCAATTGAAAAGAAAGCAGCAAATTTGTTGGGCTTAGGGCGAATTTAACATAGAGGTTCATAGCTGGACAATGGCTCAAATTCGGAAAGTTTGCGCAAATAAGCAAAGGTTTTCGAGGTCAGGGGTTTCTTAACGAACTAATTTTTACATACACATTCATTTTCACTAAATGGCTGAGTGCGTGCATTCAGAGAAGAGTATGTATGTATGCACTTATTTACGATTATGTACATACATATGTATGTATGTATGTATACGAGTATATATTCATGTATACATATGTGGCTACTTGTGTGCCCATTACCAACTTACTAGCAAGTAGAACAACACGTTCAGTTGCGACAAAGTACAGGCGAATAAAAGGAAATTCAGGCACACACAAACAAACGAACAAACACGCACCCATTCGAATATAGACAAAACTGACGATAATATAAAAACGTGTTTTGTATTGCAACCATAAGCCGACCCCGCACTGCACCGCTCAGCTCAGCTCAATTCAGCCCAGCCCTGTCCCGCCCTCTGCCACAGTATACATACAACTACATACGTCGTCGTCGTATTCGTCACCATTTATCGCTATGTCGCTTTTAGTACTTGCTAGAAACGTGCTTTAAAATGGCATGCCAGTCAGGTGGAATTGTATCTAATTAGTCTACAGCGACAGAAACGCCAGTAAGCAGCGGAATGCCTGAGCACAACAATAGCAATAACAACTGCAACATCAGAAGCAACAACGATCCAATTGAGCTCATTTTCCAGCCCTTTCATTTCATCCTCGTTTGCCGGTAGGTGCAAAGACAAATTAGTCGCGTGCTCATTGCCCCTTAAATTTATCTGCTCCCCTTATCACAGTACGTGCTAAATATTTCGACTATGGCCAGATGTTTGTAACACAAACGGGCCTGTCCCATTTCGCGACTTGTTATAATAATTTAAAGAATTTAATTCTTTTAATATAGCGCTTGCGAGTTGTGTTATACTGAAATATACCTTGAATTTGTAATTACAACATTTGGTATTTTAACATATACTTTTTTATATTTATTGCATATTATTGCATAGTATTTTTTTAATGCATAAGCCTTTATATTTTTATTATGTGGCCAACAGTGTCCAAGAAATGAATTTAACTGCAGCAATTCCATACGTACTAGGGCGCTACATATGTATGTATGTACATACATATGTACATATGTATGTACAGAAGAGTGCATAACTGGAGCAGCAATTTTTACTTACTGCATCAAATTATAAGCCTTTAGTTAAAAATTACATTTCTCTTTTGGTTAGCAATAAATAGTGCAGGTCTCTTATGGAAAAGCTGTAGACCGTCATTGCCCGCCAATAAATACAAATATACATACATATGTATGGATGTACATACATACATAGTCAAAATTCGCAATCTTTAAGCTTCATGTATGTAAGTATGGACATATGCACATACATATGTACATACGTACATACATACATACCTATTCATATAAACTAATGCTATCATGGCATAGTACTACCAGGAATACCATACTTTTGACGAGGACCGCCATGTAACTGTAAGGCATATACATACATACATTATATACATACATATGTATGTATGTATGTAGCTCCGATCTTGCAACTTTCGTGACTCGCGAATCATTGTGCGATGTAATTTATATACAAGTGCATAAATACATATGTATGTATGTACATATGTATGTATGTCTTAACAATAGTCCCCAGTTTGTGTCTGCATAGAAGTATGCTCACATAATATGCTACGGTTAAGCTATTCCACACACGCAAATAAAATTTCAAGAAATTGAATTTCCGTTTGGTACCCCTGGGTTTAATTTCTTAAATTAGTTTTGCTTTTCTGGAGTCATGGTTAATTATAAACATAAACAAGATAGAACGCTAAAGTCGGTACAAACAAAAATACGTTATAATTTAAAACAAGATAGAACGCTACAGTCGAGCAAGCCCGACAGTAAAATAGCCTGTACTCTCCACAAAAAAGAAAAATTAAAAAAAATTAAATTATTAAAAAAATGAATGAATTAATTAATTAAAATTAATTAATTAAATTAAATTAGAATACATGTTTATGTTCAGTTTTAACAGCATACATTTACATCACGTACCTATGCGTGTTTATATGCGTGTATGTCTGCAGCACAAAGTTGAACCAAAGCAGCAACAACAACAACAGCTGCGGGCAGCGCTGCCGACAGAGGCAGCGCATGAGCAGCGATTTTACTTATGGCTATAACTTTCTTCAGAATTGACCTATCATGATGAAATTTGGCACACGGACACATTAGTACTAACTGGATGTACCTACCAAAATTGATTTCAAAATTCCGAGAATTACGGAAGTTATAAGAAAAAACACGAATTGCGGGGGAGTGGGGGGGTGCATCGAAAAAAAACTCAAACTCGTACTTTCTCGGTCTTAGGAGAATATGGAAACCAAGTTTGGTTATTCTAGCTCTTATACTTTCTGAGATCCTTGCGTTCATACGGACAGACGGACGGACGGACAAGGCTATATCGACTCGGCTTCTCATCCTGATCAAGAATATATATACTTTGTGGGGTCTGCCACGCCTCCTTCTGTGTGTTACATACATGCGCACAAAACTAGTATAGCCTTTCACCCTTTGGGTACAGGCTATAAAAAGCTTCTAGGGTGCACATGTACATATGTATGTACCTACATACATACATAAAAACTTATGTATCTACATAAAAATGGAAAGTAATGGCAATATGTTATACAAGTATATATACATACATATGTAATGTATGTATGTATGTATATACTTGTATGTACATATGAGCATATGGTCTGCAACAAATGACATATGTATTACAACGAAACACATGATAAAGTAACTGTAAGTAAGGCGTTGCTAGATGTAGATCTCTATTTTCCGCATTACTTTTTCTACAATGCGATCAGTCAGCCGCAACATTCGTCAGAAACAAACCTCAAAAAGCAATAACAAAAATTAAGAAACATCAAATGGTCGGGAACAGCAACAACTACAGCAACAACTGAAGAAATAGCAGCGGTAAGCGCGCATTAAAAAGGCCAAAGACAAACCCAACACCGTCACTTGATGTTCAAGTTCAATAACCTGGCCAACACAGCTACAGACAAAAGACATACATACATATGGTATGTACATACACACACACAATCACTCATACACGCATACATTTGCAATTACCAAATAATGTGGCACATGCACATGAAGCAGAGCGCCGGCAAAGCAGCGAAGAAAAGAAAAATGAAATAAAACAAAAAAAAAAAATGAAACAAAATATGTGACGCTGCCCAAGTTGCTGCCGACGCCGCCGCTGTTGCTTACATAACAGAAAATAATATTTGAGCAGCGGTAAAGCAAAGCGAACATGAAGAGAGCGCGAAGAAATAAGCACAATAAGAAATGCCAAACAATAACAAAAGCGTTTCCAAAAAAGAGCAACTGAAATTACAGTGGAGGAAGAGGAAGGGCAACTTCGAAACACAAATGTGATCTGTTATGTACATACAAATGTACATATGTATGTACATACATATGTATGTATGTACGTCCATACATGTCTATTGTTGGTGGCGCAAAGGCAACACAGCACAGGTTTGATTGTATGTTCTATGCATTTAAAGTTGTGTAATGAGTTATTGTTTCCACAGAATGGAATTGAAAATTGGAAGTGTGTTGGGTCGGTAAACATCCTAAAATCTCAGCTGAACGTTTGCCGCACACGTCCATTCATATGTACGTATGCATACACGCATGCTTACTTATCCATACATATGTATGTATGTATGTACATACATAGGTGGTTTCATCCTGACATAGCCTTCAATACAACTAACTACTATGACGTGTGTAGTTGTATTTGTTTGTCTTTCATTTAAAATAATTTAAACAAGTAAGGAATGCTAAAGTCGAGCGAGCTCAACTTTTCAACAGTTTTAACAGCATACATTTACATCACGTGTCTATGTGTGTTTATATGCGCGTATGTATGCAGCACAAAGTTGAAGCAAAGCAGCAACAACAACTGCGGGCAGAGTTCCAAGCAGAGCATGGGCAGCGATTTTATTTTAGGCTATAACTTCAGAATTGACTAATCGTGATGAAACTTGGAATACGGATGCATGTGTTGAATATTTTATATTTAATTTTATTAATTATTAATTAATTAAACTAATTACATTTTTTTGGAATATATTCTTTTTTTAATTTTCTTTTTTGTGGAGACAGTATGTATTTTACTGGCTTGCTCGGCTTTAGCGTTCTATCTTGTTTATGTTTATAATTAACCATGACTCCAGAAAAGCAAAACTAATTTAAGAAATTAAACCCAGGGGTACCAAACGGAAATTCAATTTCTTGAAATTTTATTTACGTGTGTGGAATAGCTTAACCGTAGCATATTATGTGAGCATACTTCTATGCAGACACAAACTGGGGACTATTGTTAAGACATACATACATATGTATGTACTTATGCACTTGTATATAAATTACATGGCACAATGATCGCGCTAAGTAAACAAAACAACGGGCCAGCTAACAACAGTGCTGCCGAATTTGTTTGCAGCGACGCCAGATAGCGGTGTTTCATCACTCGAACTTCTCATTAGATAAAGTAGCATCATATGCATGTACAGATATACATACATACATATGTATATGTATCTAAAAATGGATATACACTTGTGTTCACCTAATTCTGTTTTAACACGGTAGATTGGTTCTAGAAACAACCGTGTAAAAAAAGACAATGATCATATGCAAAAATAGGTGATTGGTTTCTTATCTCTAAAGAAATATACATATGCATGTGCAATTTTTTATACCCTGTACCCAAAGGGTACAAGGGTATATTAGTTTTGTGCGAGTGTACATGTAACACACAGAAGGAGGCGTGGCAGACTCCACAAAGTATATACAAGCATATTCTTGATCAGGATGACAAGGCGAGTCGATATCGTCCGTCCGTCCGTTCGTCTCAGGAAGTACAAGAGCAAGAATAACCAAACTCGGTATCCAGATTATCCTAAGTCTGAGAAAGGACGAGTTTGTGTTTTTTTTTTTGATGCACCACTCCCGCAATTCGTGTTTTTCCCATAATTCCCGTAACTCCCGTATTTCTTGGAATTTTGTACTCAAATTTGGGTAATACATCCATATAGTGATTATGTGTCTGTGTGCCATGTTTCATCATGGTAGGTTAATTATGAAGAAAGTTATACCCATAAACATAACCTCTGCCCATGCTCTGCCGGCAGGAGTTGCTGCTTTGACTTATTTTTTTTACTGCATACAAGCACGCATAGACACGATTTTGATGTAAATCTATGCTGTTGAAATTGTACATAAATACTTATGTCTGTATGCATGATGTTAAATATATTATATTTAATTGAATTAATTAATTTTTTTTTTTTTTTTTTGAAGGATGGTACAGGGTATTTATACCAACTCGTGTAAAAAAGACCGTGTAAAAACAGAATTAGTTGTAGAATAATTATATAAAACTAAAAAAAATTACAAATTTATATAACAAAAATATATACAAAATTGGAATAACGATAAAAAGGCCCCCGGCTGGAATCACTGCGCTACCACCATAGCATAAGCATAAGTTAGAATTACGTGCAGTCTTAAAATTGCGTAAGAGTATAAAAATATCAAACGGATGTTTTATGATCAAAGCTGCAGACCAATTCGTAACATACAGTTCATGTACAGTTTTAACAGCATACATTTACATCAGAATCGTGTCTCTGCGTGTTTATATACATACGTGTATGTATGCAGCACGAAGTTGAACCAAAGCAGCAAAAACAACAACAGATGTGGGCAGCGCTGCAGGCAGGGCATGGGCAGCGATTTTATTTTATTCAGAATTGACCTATCATGATGAAACTTGGCCTATGGACTCATAATCACGAACTGTAGGTGTTTGCCAAATTTGAGTCCAAAAGTATATATATTTTTGATCAGGCTTATTATATTTTACTTCATTACTTAATTAAATTAATTAAATTTTTTTTAATATTTTCTTTTTAAATTTTTTTTTTGTGCAGAGTACATGGTATTTTACTCTCGGGCTATCTATATTGATTTTACATCTGTTTATATAATAAACAGAATTTCAAATATTGAAAAAAACGATACTATCGATTTTTTTGTTGAAAAATATCGAGAATATATGTATATAGGACAGCATTTATTTTTCAATGTTCACATAGAAATTTATTTTGAATAATGTTCGTATACTCGTATGTATGCAAGCGAAGAAATTAGCTGTAACAAGAAAGGAATGCTAAAGTCGAGCAGGCTCAACTCTTAAATACCCTGTACCACTCTACAAAAAAGTAATTAAATTAATTAATTAATTTAATTTAATTAATTAACTAAATTAATTTAATTAATTAACTAAATATTAACTAATTAACTAAATTAAATATTCCATGCATGCATACATACATTTACATCAGAATCGTGCCTTATGCGTGTTTGTGTACTTGTACATATGTATGTATGTGTGCATTGGGCCTGGTTATATGGCTATAACTTTCTTTCCGATCATGAAAATGAACAAACTCGTCCTTTCTCGGTCTCAGGAGAATCTGTATACCAAGTTTGGTTTTCTAGCTCTTATACTTTCGGAGATCCTTGCGTTCATACAGACAGACAGACGGACAGACGGACATGGCTATATCGACTCGGCTTGTCATGCTGATCAAGAATATATATACTTTGTGGGGTCTACCAAGCCTCCTTCTGTGTGTTCCATGTGCACTCGCACAAAACTAATATACCCTTGTACCTTTTGGGTACAGGGTATAATAATAGTGTAGTGTGTTTACACACCAGTATTCAGTCCGGCCCAAGTTGATCCAAATTTCATTATTTAGCATTTGATGCGCCATCCCCAACTTATACAACTAACTAAGCTCGAAGATTAATAATTAAAAATTGAGCAGAAAATCAAATCTCGAACTGCTAGGAACAGAAACTCGCACCTAAAGGCACTTCGCGAGTGGTGTAGCGAGGTATCCAGGCAACGCACAAACTTTTAGATACTTTCATAACTGAAAGCTCATAATGCGCGGAAAAGCGCGTAAAAGACGATGGAAATCAGCGTTAACTTTTTCGATTTTGGCATTTCTTTTCGTTCTTACTTTTTCTCTCAGTCTGTCTGATATTTGTTTTATTTGTTTGTTTGTCCGATGAAGCGGTATTTCACTCACGAATTTAATTTCAACATGAACACAAGATATTAAAATTCCTTTTGCAAAGAGAAACTTAAGCACAAATCGCGTAATAGCAACAATATTAACGCAGGCGTAAAGAAAAACACGGTAATAAGTATGTTGTAATGAGTCATAGTGCAAATAGTCTGGCAGAGAGAGAAAGAAAGAGAAGAGCAGTTAAGGCCAGCAAGAAAATCTGGCCAAATAGTAGGAGGCACAGCAAATGAAATCTAATTGCTGCGTAGCGAATCGGGAGAGAGTAGGGGAGACGAGGCTTACAACCTAGGCCCCAGCCCAGGGCTTGGGCCCAAACTCACACGGTTAAATGAAAACTAAAGAACACATTTCTATGCAAGTCACGATGCGGCAGTCGTGGCTTTATTATGTGCAGACGCGACATCACCCCACCCTATCGGGCCTCTTCCGCCAGAGAGGGTTGCAAGCCCGAGGAATGTGCCTAGCATATTAAAACAAGAGAGAACGCTACAGTCGAGCAAGCCCGACAGTGTAATACCCTGTACCCAGGTAAACTTCCGTCACTGAGTTATATGCGCCCATAGCAGAAGCAAAAAGAGGAAGAAGAAGAGCGAACTTGTTGCTGCAGTTTGGGGGGGTTGTACTGTCGAGAATTTGTTTTGCTAATAACTTTTCTTAGAATTGACCGAATTGAATAAAATTTTATACAACAGTAGACAATTATATATAAATTATGTGTGCAAAGTTTGGTTTAGGTAGCATTTGAAATGTGGACGCTATTGACGAAATTCTGTAGCGGGGGAAGGGGGGGAAAATTAAAAAAAAAAACATAAACTCGTCCTTACTCGGACCTAGGAGAATCTGGATGCCAACTTTGGTTATTCTAGCTTTTATAGTTTCTGAGATCCTCGCGTTCATCCAGACGGACGGACAGACGGACAGACGGACAGACGGACAGACGGACAGACGGACGGACAGACGGACGGACATGTCTAGATCGATTTCTCTCGTCATGCTGATCAAGAATATATATACTTTATGGGGTCGGAGATGCTTCCTTCTATATGTTACATACTTTGCACAAACCTAATATACCCTTTTTACCCTACGGGTACAGGGTATAAAAAGGCGGTAATAGAAAACCGTTAGGAGTCGCTGGTAATTGGTATTTAAAAGTATGTCGCAGCGCTTATCGAGCCAACAAAGAGCCGTCAGGGCCATCGGATGCGGAAAAATGAGCTTCTGCAGCTTGCAGTTCGACATCACACAAACAGTTGTCAGTAGACGACCTCCCGTTAATATAATGACTAGTTTGGTATCGCTGCCTTGTTTCTGCCTCATGCAACTAACAACACGTGAAGGATATTATCTTTATTATTTATTTACAAAGTTGCATTGTAGGAGAATCACACTCTACCTGGTGCCGACCATATACATAAGTACATCTACATGTGTAAGAGTATGTATGTGTGGATATTCATAAATAATCAAAAGATTTGCTGCACTGTTTTAAATTTTTGGGGCTACATTTAAAATATTTTCGGCCGCTTTAATCCAGCTACGTTTAAAATATATCAAAGAACTCCATTTATATTGAAACGAACTGTACTAAAAGATTCCCAATCTTGAAAAACACTTCCTAAACAAGGTGTCGACTATGCGCTAGATACTACAAGAGTTTAGGAAAAGCTTTTACAAAAATATTCCTTCGACCTGCGACAGCCACAGCGTGATCTTCAGCAAATACACTACTACATACTGGTATGTATACGTATGGATATAGTATACGAAAGAGCAAAGCAAGAAAGGGAAGGGTTGGGATCGGAAACATTATTTGATCTTTTTGCTTGGTGGGAGGGAGACAGCAAGACAGACGGCACACAAAACACTCATAGGTATGTAACAGCATGTGTGTGGCTGTCAACTGTCAACATCTGAGGCAAGATTCATAATTTGTCGTAATTGTACTTCACCTCTCCTCCGTCTTATTGATGTACCTATTTTTGCAGCTTATTTGGGGATGCTTTGTGTTAAGATAACTTAATGCCATTACAACTACCCACCACCAAGTTTAACGCATTTGAGCTCAAAATGAAGAAAGCTTATAGTAATTACCTAGATAATTGAATAAACAAGGTAAGAAAACTTTAAATAATAGGTATTGTGAGCTAAAAGAAACGTACGTAGATTAGCAAAAAACTATGTATTCGGTGGTATCATTTGAAAAAAAAAAAACAAAAAAAGAAAATACATAGAAAATACATACATTTATCATCCTCAGATCGATATGATACGCCTTGAAAAATCAACATTGGTACTATATACGAGTATACTCTTATGCAGAACACACGGTGACTCCTAGCTTATTGAAAAAAGAAGTTCTATGAGGGCAAGAATATTGCATAACAACAAATAATTGGAAATCAAAAACATCTTTATTTTCAATCAATAAATAAAATTCATACCATAATTTAGTAATATATATATATATATATATATATATATATATATATATATATATATATATATATATATATATAGGATAGATAAAATAGTGTAACATGATTTTCCAATATAATGAATCCATCGCCGAATCTCAGTTATCTTTTTCCGACTTTAAAGTGTTCATCAAGGCAATATATTTTAATTGTTCTGTTAAAGTAGAGGGAAATTTATACGAACCAAATATCTTATTGTATCTTAAAAATGGCTCTAAAAATTAAAATTTGTAAAGTTTACCACTTTTTATTCTCATTACTTTGTAGCATGATTGTAATTTGCATCGAAAGGTAGCAGCAAACCTATAGTCTAATACCATTTTGTATTCCAACCAAGTAGTGGCTAACAATTTAACTTACGATTCAAAGTCCGACAAAATCAATCAATGCATCCAATTCACAATATCAGTCGTATTGTCAATCATTCAGTCAGCCAGACATGCGCCAGCCCAGTTATTCCCAGACAGCTAAGACCGTGATGTATAAAATGTAGCCCAAAATAAATTCGCAAATCGGGCACTTGCTACACTACTATTTCGTATCAAAAACAACATGCATTTCTCTTTTCTTTTACAAGAAGCGCCCGTCAATCGGGTAACGCTTTCATGCTACAAGCTTAATTGGCAACCGGAGGCGATTGTTATTTCGCGCTCAGTGTAGGCCACGGGTTAATAAATGTAGAGAGAGAGAGAGAGAGAGAGAGAGGAGAGAAGTTGAGGAACACGGCCAGAGAGTGTCTTGTTAACAGATAAAAATATGAGCTCCGTGGAGTAATGTAAAGTAATAAGTTAGATGAGGTGGCTTAGTTGGGTAGATAGCCCATTAATAATATCCGTCATACGTTCTCTTTGAACTGCTTTAACCTTAAAGAGTGGTAGCAAAACCGAGAGTAGGAACAACGCAGATAAATTAGAAATGCACAATAAAACAACCCTTCTGCTCAACGAACATCGTGCAACCCTCTCAATGTAAGTATTCGCTTTCTGCTGCACAAAACTTTTCGCAATTAAAACTTCGAAATGAAAAGACAATAAAAATCAATTATTGTTAATAACAAAAAAATAAGAACAACCCACGACAACCGTTTACCCTTGCTGAAGGGCAACCCATACTCTCTAGAGTTGATGCAAAAATTTGAATACAGTCAGTTACTTCAACGAGTGCTTTAAAAAGTGAGCGGAAATCGGAGAGTAGTGCGGATAGAAGACCAAAGAGTGAAGAGCCCCGGAAACAAAATCAGACAAATGCATTTTGACTGTCGACGTTCAATACCTTGCATGTCACGACGAAGCTGCACGTGTAATTTTCGAGGGCCTGAAGCCAGCCAGCCACATAGGCAATCAGCCCGCGAGGACTATGCGCGTGCACACAAAATGGCGCCATGGGCAGGTAAACAGAGATGAGATGAGGATGGAAAGAGGCAACTCCACAATTTTTGGCTGGCTACGTGGCCAGTCGAGACGCATCACCCACTCCCTTTTAATTCTTCAGTTGATACAGGCCACCAAACAAGCCTCTGGTGGGAATGAATTATGGAAGACTGGACTGAAAGTCGGGCGAAACAAGGGAGGGCTACTCTTGTTGCCTTTTGGTCTATTTTTAACAGACGGTCTGGCGAGAGTGCATGCAAAATTTATTTGACATGCTTATTGGCGCATGTTTCACGCTGCCAGACGCAGTGGCGCAAGGTAGGGGATCACCGCAGTGGGTCGATTTTATAGACGAACTATTAATGACATGTAACTAGAACATGTGATGTGAAGTTCTTTCTGTAATACCATAAACAATACACCCGAGCACTTCGTAGTGGATTGATTTTAAATGCTTGGTGCAGTTTCCTCCAATCGCAGCGGTTCTTATTCTCGATATAGCCATGTCAGTCTGTCCGTCTGTATGAGCGCAAGGATCTCAGAAGGTACAAGAGCTAGAATTACCAAACTTGGTATCCAGGTTCCCCTAAGCTCTAGGCAGGTCAAGTTTATTTTTTTATTCTGATACACCCCCACTCCCCCGCAATTCGTGTTTTTTCTTATAACTTCCGTAATTCTCGGAATTTTAAAATCAATTTTGGTAGTTACATCCAGTTAGTGCTTATGTGTCCGCGTGCCAAGTTTCATCATGATAGGTCAATTCTGAAGAAGTTATAGCCATAAGTAAAGCGCTGCCCGCAGCTGTTGTTGTTGTTGCTGCTTTGGTTCAACTTTGTGCTGCAGACATACACGCATATAAACACGCATAGGTACGTGATGTAAATGTATGCTGTTAAAACTGAACATAAACATGTATTCTAATTTAATTTAATTAATTAATTTTAATTAATTAATTCATTCATTTTTTTAATAATTTAATTTTTTTTTAATTTTTCCTTTTTGTGGAGAGTACAGGCTATTTTACTGTCGGGCTTGCTCGACTGTAGCGTTCTATCTTGTTTTTTCTTCGTTTTTACTTTTTTGGTGGGAGGTACAGGGTATTTAAGAGTAGAGCTCGCTCGACTTTCGCATTCCTTTCTTGTTGTTACTGTATTGGATTTTATAGAGAATCTATAAACATAATAGTTTAAGCGAACCATTGAACTGATCCGTCTTATCGAATTCCGGATCGAATGAAACTAAATAATAAACAACGCTTTTCGAAGATTTTAGATGCATTTCGAACCTCTTCATTTGTCTGTTGCCACATGACCTAACAATCTAAATGATCTTCTGAGCCTTTATTCCGAACTGTGCTCGGGTTATAGATCAATTCCTTTTGCAACTTGCCTGGAAATGCCTACGAAAAATCTTAAGCTTGAACATATATCTTATGGCACAAAAGAGCAAGCAAGTAAAGCATTTAGCCCCTAGAGATAAGTGTGGCGACCTTTTGACAAGATTCAGCGCATCCGCTACAAGTGCACACTTAATCACTTCTAAGAGCACCCGACATGGCGCCACATTTTGGACACGCGCACGGTAAGGCAGTCAGTCAGTCAGGTAGATAGGCAGTCTACTCAAAGGGCAGAGGGCATAACATTCCACATTGGGGCACGTACGCACTGTTAGAAGCGCCTAAGGGTATGCAATGGCTGAGCAGAAGCTTAAACGATGCCAAGTGGCAAGCGGCAACGGCACCGACGACGAAACGGCTGAAACCGGGCAACGAGGCAAGCCAACGCAGCGAAAGGCTAAAGAGCAACTACGATGATGACGGCGATGATGCCAACGCCAAGCTCTTGAATCGTGGAGAAGATGCTGCTTCATGTGCTAATTGCGCTGTCAAGTCAAGTGTGAGTCTGTGTATGTGTGTCTGTATAGAACAACGAAAGCAACAAGAACAATGAGAGCTTCCTCTGATAGCAACAGCTCAATGCATAATGAGAGACACAGACATACATACATACATACAACAACCCTATAGTACGTGAATACAAGTTTTGTGCGAGATCTGCCGCTTACATTACCGTCGCTTTAACATGATTTAAGAGAAACATTGTTGCATACTTTGTACGGTCGCGAGAGCACTGCGCTCTTGACAGCAACGCGCCACTCACGTCGCGACGTCAACAATTTCCCATAACAACGCGCAGCAAAAGCCAATTAAGTAATGTGGCAACAATAATGGCCAGTCCGGAGCAAAGTAGTGTCGCATCATCAATTTCTGGCTGGTCAATACGGCGCACCCCATTGATTCTATATCGTCCTTACGTTTGTGTTAACAGATTTTGGAGTAGTCGCTCAATGCTTTGCATAAAAAAAAACATTTTTATCGCCATGGCGAGATAATGCGCCGGCAACCAATTCGCCGTCAGCTGCCAGCAGTGGTAAAATCGATTTTTCCAACTCTCACAAATACAAGAATGCTCTGGGAAAACATGTGCCAAAGACTGCTTTCGCGTCCCTGCATGTCTCTGCGTCTGGATAGCAGCTAGCGACGTCACAATAGCAACAATTGCGATAGCCACGTGTGTAGTAAAGATGGGACTGAGAAAGCAAACCAAACCGATTGGGAGGCCAGATGAGCCCGAATATGAACAAAAGCAATAGTACAAGAAAATGGCGAAGACAAATTAATTCTTCTCCACTTCAACGTGTTCCTCCACGTTCCCCTTATGGATTGAGCTCCAGATTGATCAACACTGGCCCTGCCGCTGGATCAACCCAGTCTAAATCAATACGTATGTAAGTAGGAGTATACACGTACTATATTTTATTTCCGCTACAAATATTCCCAAGAAGTCTGAGTCTATGTAGCCACGCGGCCTGTGCTGTCAATATAACGTATAAAGACTTATTACAAACAAAATATAACAATTATTTCTTATATCTGCATGAGAAAAACTACTGACAGTAAAAAAAAATTGATCTATTGTTTGGTCACATTATATTACATATTTCTATATTTTAAATCGGTCTTTAAATTCTTTTAAAAATGTCTTGTGGAGGAATTAATGCTACAAAATTACATCCTCTAAAATTACAATCCCCAAAATACCATCTTTTAACTTTTTTTTTTAATATTAATTTGGAACATAATAAGCAAATCATTATTATTCATTTCATTTCACATTCAAATAGAACGTGTGCACAAAAATTGAAAAAAGTACTATTTATTATATAAAATTTTTTTAGAGAAAATTATCTCTGTAATATCTTAAGCTTTAAAGTATGGTGAAAACTTAATATGGACGCAAATTCTTTTTTTTAATGAAACTTATAATGTACACAGATTTCCAGGCCTTAGTGCTATGTTCTCAAACTACATACATACGAAACTGTATCCATTTTTCAAACATTTTCCATTCCCGAAAGGCATTAGACCTAAGATGGCTGCGTTAAGAGACATAACGTCATGCAATTCAACCCCCCAAAGCAAAACTTTTATCAGACCACCCCCTCAAATATCAGGCAATGAAAAGTGTGCCAGTGTGGGTTAATGTCAAAGTGTGGGTTAATGTAATGTGAGGGTGCGGGCAATGTGCCGCTTATAAATTGAAAGCGTGTTCCTCTGCAGGTAGTACCTCTGTATATCTAACGTTCAGTCTGGCCCCATGAAATTATCAATACGATGGATAGTGGCTATGTTCCATACTGATAAGGGTGACTGGCTGCCAGGTTATGGAGAAGAAGGTAGCCTAGATATGGGCGTACTCACCCTAGCATGCATGTGCACATCGTTCTCGCCGGGCTGTTGTACACCGGTGCGAATCTTCTTATTCTGCGGTCCCTCGCTGACGACAATGGTGCTGCCACCGCCACCGCTGCCGCCACTGCCGCTCCCATTGCTAGCGCCGTTGTAGGGCATTGTGGTCGCCGTGGTCGCAAAATGTAGCGAAATCTCGGGACTGAGCAGCGTTTGTGGTTGGGGGAGAATTTTGGCGCTTTGCAGTTTAACCTGGTCGCCTAGAACTGAAGTAAGGGTGCGGGACAGGCAGATGCGTGCACTCGTACGACGTGATTGCTTGACGTAACTAACGTAAGCGACGCACTAGAATCGCGGCAGAATCGCGCGCGGTTTTTTTGTTTTGGAATTTATTGTAAATATTTACTTTGCGTTTTTGCTGCTGCTGTAGTTGTTGCTGCAACGTTTATTTATTTACTTTTGCGTCTCGAACTTCTTCCGCTGAACTTTTACATACAAACACTTTCGATTTTTACGCTCTAGACGTTACGTTATTGCACTTTTTGCTTTTCTTCAAACACGAATTTTAAGTATGTGGAATTTTCACTTTGGGCGTGCACTTATTGTTTTTGTTTATTTGATTTTTTGTGTACTTTTTCTGTTGTTTTTGAATCAGTTGTGGGTACCAAACACAGGCGTAATCGGTTTTGATGGTGTGGTTAACATGAAACGAGACAAGAAACAATATGTTTTAAATATACGTTGTCATCAATCCCAGTTGCTATATCTATTAAACTGCGCTAAACCAAGAAAATTGCTAAGCCTAAGCAACCGCTAAAATACTCGTATGAATGTACATAATTGCAAAATCCCTGGCACTTTTCTTATATGATTCCAATTGTTTGGATATTTTGATTTCCCTTGTCGAATCACAATTAGAACCGCTCGAAAAATCGAAACTTCGTATTGGTAACAGTGAGTTCAAATTGTATAATTTGTTCCACAGCTGAAGCTGAAAAAGTCCATTCCGTTTTTTTCAAGCTGATAAGCCACATATGTGCATATAACAAGTTGTGGGCTCTACATCTGTGCATGTGAAGAAGCAGCTATAAGTAACAAAATATTAAAGTTTTTTAATTAAAAATAGTAAGGGAGAGAGAGCCATGGAACTAATTCTAATCAGCAAACAGCAGTTGCCGGACTCATACGGAAAACACCTCTGCAGCGCATCGCAAATTCAAGTAACAGCCCTCGTGATGTTGTCAATACATACAAAGAGAAGAGGCTTCGATAGAAGCAGGGGCAGGCGAAAGCACCGGGAAAGTGAACTCAAGCGAAATGTCAAAAAATATTTGAAGGCAGCACAGGGCGCAAGCAGGCTGAGAAAATGGATATGGCGGGCCGGTACCGACGGCGGCATCGACGAAAACGCGGAAAGCAAATCAGGAACCTTCGCTATGAAAATCGCGTAAAAGTAAACTTAAACATCTTTTTGCTTCAAATACGATGACAGCGACAACCCTTAGCTGACGACCAACTGACTGGCGATGGAAAATTGCAGGAAAAAGCTACACACACTTGGCATTTATGGCTGATTTTTGTTTTGTTTGTGTGGGCGCGCTTGGACGCCGTCGATGTTGACGGGGGTTGGTTTTTCATTAATGAAACAAGCAAAGGGAAAAAGTAGTTCGGGTTTCTATTTTGTTTTTGCTGTCCTTGTCGCCACTGCCGCCGCCAGAATTTGTTGGTTATGTTTTTCCGCTAGGCGCTTACAAAATGGTGGCGACGCAAAAACAATTTTGATTCACAATAATTTTCCAGGCTCTGAATTTAGATTTAACGGTTTTAACTTTTTTATTTTGAACTTTTTTTTAATTTTTTTTATCTGTAATTTTGTTATTGGAGTTTCACATTGTATGTGAGTTTAATTGGACGAAAACTTTTACTGAAAATTGCACTCGCGCTCTGGTTAATTTTGTTTGTCCGTTTTATTTGACAGCTACCGAAAGCCTACTCAAGTCCAACCACAGTCAAAATTTCGCAAGTGCTTTGCAAATTTGTAATTATGTCGACGTTTTCGACTACTGCTGATTTTTCGCACACAATACAAATCAAATTTTCCTAACGGGACTAACGTTTCAATTTTCGCAGACTATTTTACACTTCGACGCCGCGTTGGCGAATGTCAGTCAAATGCAAGAAAGAAAACCTGCGATGTGTTGTCGCTTCGGAAAGTAAAAAGCCGAATGCGTGACGAAGGTGCGCGAAGCTTAGAATGAGAGAGGAAGAGAGCTGAGTTAAGGCCTGGGCTGAGCACAGGTAGACAACGGCAACCGAGTGTGAGTATGCATTTGTGTGTGAGTATGCGTACATTATGTTTTCCAGAGAGAGAATGAGAGCGCGCAGAATCAAGGGGCTGTGTGCGCATGTTGCAAGGTGGCGATGGAAGAGGAGAAAGAGAGAGCATAATAAAAGCAGCAACCAGTTACAGCAAGAACAACAGCACCTTGATGCTGTCTGTTGCGTGGTTTAAGCAACAACTTCGCAGTGGCACGACGTTTAGTTGTTGTATTTGTATAGAACAAATTTCCCGTTGCTGATACTGCTGCTGTTAATGCGACGTCTGCAGTGACAACAATAACAGCCACAAAGAGCAACAAAGAGTAAAAGGACCTTATGCTTCGTGCAAAAATTTCGTTATTGTGGAAGATGGTGGACAGCAAGCAACTAGAGAAACCGTCTGGTTAGGCAACAATTGCGGTTGTCAAAGCTTAGAAAAACAAGTTGCACTTTTGCAACAATTTCACTGCTGCACACAAATACAACCCGACACAAGATACATACATATGTACATATGTATGTACATATGCATTTCTGTACACACAATCACGCAAACAAAGACACAAGGGTAGACAGTCTGGCGAAAAAACACTTTCACCGCTATGCGCTGCATTGTGCAAATGGTAAAAAAAATTTGTATTTTTCGTTTTACCTTGTAGGTGTAAATGTAGCACCTGCACTTTTCTGTTTGTTTATTAAGATTTATTGGTTATGGTAAAATTCGCATGCAAACTGCTTTTTGCTATTTTGTTTTCTTTGCTTTCGCGTCTGCTATGGCCCTTTTCACAATACACAAACAAAACGCGCAGCGTGTGAGAGCGAATGTGCGAGTGAGTGAGAGAGAGCGAGCGAGACAACTGTGACTGTGACGCGGCGTAAGAAAAACTCGAGCGACAGCGACGCACGGAAGTTTTAATTAAGAAGCATATTTAATTTAAATTTATGGTTATGCAAAATACGAATTGCACGTAACGTACGAATGATTTCTACTATTGGAACACACAGACACAACTAGCCAGCCATTCGAGCGAGCAGCGCTTTTGTTGTTTTCAATTTTCTGCTTTATACACTTTTCTCCGTCTATTTCGCTGGGCAATTTCAACCGTGCGCTACAAAGTTTGAATTCGTACTGAAAAAAATGAGCGCAGCAGTCGCTGTCGCTGGTCGAATGCCCGGTGCTTGCCACATATTGCGTGCGTGCGAGCGAGCAAGCGAGAGGGATGCAGCAAGTGCGGTGTAACACAACAAGCGATACGTGGGTCGCTCTTTTACAGGGCACACAGATACAAATGACCCATACAATCGCAAATTTACGGCAATGCCTGCTCTCTGGTCTTGTAATGAGCAAAAGAGCGTGCAAGAGAATGACGCGCACAGTGGGACAATTTAAAAATCAAATTTAAATACAATTTTATCGTTATAAATAATATACGATATTCGAAAACAGAAGATTAACTTATGACTACCGCCTTTCTAAATTTACAAAAAATATTATTAGTTTTTAAAATTTAAAATTAAACCAATTTTAATGTTTGTAATTTTTCAAAACAACCCAATACAGATTAATTTATTTTTGCATGGATAGTGTATTTTTGTAGTACTTTACTAATCGTTACATACTAGTCAGCTTTTTAAAACGATCAATATCATGATGCTTTTAACCGTTTTCCAAGGACACTTTGATTAAATTGTAGACAACGAAAAATGCAAAGGTGGAAAAAACGTATACATATACATACTCAAAAAAAACATTATTTTGGTAATTAAATTATTTAAATAAAATGTACAGTTTCATTGGTATATTTTAACATCGTGCTTATGTATGTGCAGTACAGAATTAATTGATCACTTTACTAATGCAGCAACAACAAATAACGCTAAATATCAAACTATCGATACTACCGACAGCTTTTTATGTTTTTATGATGTTTTCTTAAGCCACAAACAATGGATATGCTTTTGTTATACCCTATACCCAAAGGGTAAAAGGGTAGTTTTGTGCGAGTGTATATGTAACACACACAGAAGGAGGCGTTGGAGACCCCACAAAGTATATAAGGCGCGTTGCAAAACTATAGTACTACTTAAAAAATTGCGATTGCTTAAAAACGACTGACTGTATGGTACAACAATGTTCTGCGAAAATGTGTTAAATACAAAATAAGGAAGAAATAACGGTATTTGGTAAAAATGTTTATTGTAAAATATTAAGAAATATGGGAAAAACGGTTTTTTGCTTTTGCATTACTATAGAACCGCTTGCGTAAATTTTCAATATTAAAACGAATTATAATTAGTAATGTATTTAAATGGTTTAACTTTATTAAATACTAGCAGGTCTTGTCCGTTTTTGCTGGCTCAGTATTTGTGCTTCCAATTATACGTTTATTTACTGTATGATATTTCTCTTCCGACACTCTAAAGTTTCTAAAGAGTTCATTTCCCAAATAGCAAATTACTTTGGTAAGATTCGAGAGCTAGGACATATAGTCAGTTCTGTCATAATTTTTTGAGCAAAAATAGCTAGATTGCCAAAAAAAATAAAGCTAACAAAATCTAAATCCAAGGCAAAATAAGCTAAAAAAAAACTAGCCGGCTTTAAAAACACTATTTTCTTGGTTAAATTTAAGGAAATATCTGTTTTAACGTTTTCATATTAATTCTATATTCTTAATTCATAATAATAATATTAGATTCTTGTAAAAATAATAATAGAAAATTCACATTAAAATCAAGCTAAAAATTATACAGTTGTTCAGTTTCAGTTCAGTTTTGTAACGATTAAGTCCGTATCTTAAATTGAAAATTAATTAATATAATTATGAATATGGTTTATTTTGCTTACAAAATAAACATAACATAACTTACGCTTAAAATGTAGTTAAGCGTATTTAAATTCTACCCATTTCTTAATTTGGATTTAAGTAAGTTCACCTGTCTGAAGACCCGCTCCACTTCGCGAGCACTTCGTTTTTACACTTTAAACATATCTTAACGCAGCGAAGAAGAAACAAGAAAAGAATGCTAAAGTCGAGCAAGCTCAACTCTTAAATATCATGTACCTCCCACAAAAAAGGAAAAAGTGAAAAAAATTTTTTTAAATAATTAAAAAAAAGTATATCAATTTAATTATTTAATTTAATTAAAGACATGTTCATGTACAGTTTCAACAGCATACATTTACATCAGAATGCGTGTATGTATGCAGCACAAATTTCAACCCAACCAGCAGCAACAACAACAGCTACGGGCAGCGCTGCCGGCAGCGGTACAAGCAGAGCATGGGCAGCGATTTTATTTATGGCTATAACTTTCATCAGAATTTACCTATCATGATGAAACTTGGCATGCAGACACATAATCACTAACGGGATGTAATAATTGTAATTGTAATAAATGTAATTTTAGTTCGAAATTCCAAGAAATACGGGAGTTATGGAAAAAAACACGCGGGGGAGTGGGGAGGTGTATCAGAATAAAAAAATAAACTTGACCTGCCTAGGGCTTATCGGAATCTGAATACCGAGTTTGGTTATTCTAGCTCTTGTACCTTCTGAGATCCTTGCGCTCATACAGACGGACAGACGGACGGACGGACATGGTTATATCGACTCGGCTTGTCACCCTGATCAAGAATATATATACTTTATGGGGTCTGCCACGCCTCCTTCTGTGTGTTACATATGTACATTCGCACAAAACTAGTATAGCCTTTCACCCTTTCGGTACAGGCTATAAAAAATGGCTTATGCTCGAGCCTGGCGGTGATTTTGACAGATTTTATTATAGAAAGTCGTTTATCACTGCTTATATTCATGATTTTAAGTGTTAACAAAGATAGTGCCCGCAGCTGTTGTTATACCCTGTACCCGTAGGGTAAAAAGGGTATATTAGATTTGTGCAAAGTATGTAATATGCAGAGGGAAGCATCGCCGACCCCATGAAGTATATATATTCTGAATCAGCACAAGAGAAATAGATCTGGCCATGTCCGTCCATCCGTCCGTCTGTCCGTCCGCCTGGATGAACGCAAGGATCTCAAAAACTATAAGATCTATAATAACCAAAGTTGGTATCCAGATTCTCCTAGGTCCGAGAAAGGCCGAGTTTATTTTATATTTTGGAATTTTCCTCCCCTTCCCCCGCTACAGAATTTCGTCAATAGCGTCCACATTTCAAATGCTACCTAAACCAAACGTTGCACACATAATTTATATGTAATTATCTACCGTTGTTTTATTCAATTCGGTCAATTCTAAGAAAAGTTATTAGCAAAACAAATTCTCGCCAGTACAACCCCCCCAAACTGCAGCAACAAGTTCGCTCTTCTTCTTCCTCTTTTTGCTGCTGCTATGGGCGCATATAACTCAGTGAAGGAAGTTTACCTGGGTACAGGGTATTACACTGTCGGGCTTGCTCGACTGTTGCGTTCTCTCTTGTTTAGCTATGCGCTTGAGCAGCGCTGCAGCAGGAAATATATTTATGACTATAACTTCTTGTTAAATCGGTCTATCATAGTGAAACTTGGCATACGGACACATAATAACTAATTGGGGGTATTTGCAAATTTTAGTTCGAAATTCCAAGAATTACGGGAGTTAGAGAAAATCGCAATTTGCATGGGAGAGAGGAAAATTCCAAAATACAAATTTTCTGCGTATTCTGGTGTTCCTAGGTCTTATAGTCTCCGAGATATAGGCGATTATACGAATGGAAATTCGGGTAAGCCCCCATAGGGAGAAGTGGGGGGGAAAATCAAAAAAATAAAACAAACTCGTGTAGAATACACACATAACGCATCTTTGTGCAAAATTTGGTGTCTCTATCTCTTATAGTCTCTGAGATCCAGGTGTTCATACGGACGGACAGACAGACCGACAGGGCTAGATCGACTCGTCTCGTCACGCGTGGGGTCTGCCACGCCTCCTTCTGCCTTTTACATTTTTCAGCTCCCGCAAACCTAATATACTTCTGTACATTTCATCTACAGAGTATAAAAAGTGAAGAAATATAAAAACCCCAATAATTCAAGCTCCAAGACCAATTTCAGAAACCACATTTTAAGTCTATCGGTTGAAAAATGTGGATTTTTCAAACAAAATCCCTTCCTAGTGCACACCTACACTATAATAGGATGCTTGAGCCCAAATTTCAGCTTTGTAGCTCTTACCGTTTGGGCTGTGGGCTGTTGACGTGGTTTCCTTTTGTGCCCCAAGAAAGCCCCAATAATTCAGTATCCAAGAAAAAACCGAGTATGCAGTTTTATTTGTATTCTTTTATTGATTTTAGAAACCACGTTGTAGGTCGATCGGTTGAAAAATGTGGATTTATCAAACAAATCTTGGAGCTTGTTTTCCCCCCTTCGGAGGTCGAATTTTCCAAAATCGCTTCTTATCGCCAGCCTACGCTATGAAAGGATACTTGGGCCGAATTCCAGCTTCCTCGCTTTTACCGTTTGGGCTGTGCGTTGATCACCAATCAGTCAGTCAGTCAGGACAAACTGTTTTATATAAATAGAATACATACTTTTAACAAGAGTTTTTCGCAAATTTGGTTCCAATAACTCCCATTCTCTTATTATTGCCCTTTTCAATTAATCAACATTGTCGAATTGTCTTTGATCCTTATAGATCCTTCGGACAAGTATTCCCCAAATATTCTCGATCGGATTAAGGTCTGGGGAACAACCGGGCCAATCCACAACTTCTATAGATTTTTCAGAAAACCAAGAATCACCTTAAGCCGTTAATGTTTTTAAAAACTTTTAATAATAAAGATATATTTTTTCTTATAGATTATCAGGTTTATTATATTATTCTTTGCAACTTCCAGCCTAGCCTGTTTATGACGTTTCAATAGTCTCGGCGCAGCTTTCAATTTAGCGTATGTAAGAATTTCGCTCCGTTTTAAAAGCTTGGAAATAGTCGAGCGGTGAACGGGAACGTCAACAAGCTTTTGAAGGTCCGCCAAATACGTGGTTGAGTTACTCGCAGCTCTTAAAATTCTACGTTCTTCGTGTTGGTTAATTTTTTTTCCTTCCTCCAGAATTTCTTGACCCATGCCTTCCAGATCTTTCAAAAATTTCAGTATTATATAGTAGCTTCGAGCGAGTTTTCTGGCAATTTCACAAATGCCCAAATTTTGCTCTTTATATGAAAATATTTGCCCTTTTTCACAATATTTTTCCACGCGGCATATTAATTATTCTCTCCGTGTTCAACTCTACTTGAATCAACAACTGAGTATCACTGACTAAAACCAGTAAAAATTGCATATAACGCAAGTGGTTCTATACTAATGCAACAGCAAAAAACCGTTTTTCCCCTATTTCTTAAAATTTTACACTAACAATTTTTACCAAATACCATTATTTCTTCCTTATTTTGTCTTTAACACATTTTCGCAGAACATTGTTGTACCCTATTCACTGCGGTAACTGTAAAGTAACAACACGTATTTTTGGGTGCTCCTCGAAAAATTTGATTTATTTTTAATTTTTGGTTAAAAATTGCGCTTAATTTTGGTATAAATCCAATTTATAAGCACCGAGCCTATCAGCATATCGCACTCTGATTATTCGCCGGGATAGCGTGACCCAGCTGCTGCGCCGACCTTACACATACACACACTGTGTGTGTTATTGCAAATTTTGGAAAACAACATTAAGCATACAGCGAAAACATAAAATTAACGCAGCTTAAGCTTGCCTAACAGGCAGCTTATTTGTCCCCCTCCTCCCGCTTTAGACACCGTCCCCATCATGGACTGGCAAGCCGTGTCTAGTGCTAGGAATACGAATGACAGCAAACCGAAGAAGAAGAAGAACTCCTTTCCCTGGGACTCCGACGACACACTTGAACCGGACGAGCCTAGGAGGAAACCCCCGCGGAAGCATTCCCATGGAATAGACGGACCCAGTATGAGCAAGGCCGCTGCCGAATCTCAAGCGAAGTTGGTGAGAAACCGATTCGCATCTCTATCATCGGATGAAGACGATGAGGAGGATGATCTGCCAGCCAACTCTCCTCTAAAGGAGAAAGAAAAGGAGAAACCTAAAACGATCAAGTCGCCACCGATCTTTATCCCGGACGTGACCAACATCAAGGCCCTTGCTAGTAACATCACTGCTGTGCTCGACAAAGGCGTGGAGTTTACCTTCAAGGCGACCAGCAACAACAACGTTCGCGTGATGACCCCGGGCAATTAGAGCTTCTCCGCTCTCAAGAAGTTTTTGACGGAAACCAATAAAAGCTTCCAAACCTTCCAGCTCCTACATGAACCCGCCTATCGGGTCTTCATCACTCAACGCATCTGGAGGAAATTCGGGAAGGGCTAAACCATCTCGGGCACAAGGTCAGAGATCTCTTCAATCCCACTCAGAGAAGCACCAAAAACCCTCAACATCTTCTTCGCCAACCTCGAACCGGCAAGGAATAATAAGGAGGTTTATCAACTTAAGTGGCTATGCAGCGGTGCAGTGGTGACGATCGAGCCACCGATTAAGTTTAATGATGTGCCCCAATGCTATCGCTGCCAGGGATTTGGACACACCCAACGGTACTGCCACCTGAAGCACAGATGTGTCAAGTGCGGAGACGGGCACCCAACCTCAGAGTGCACAAACACCAGCAAACCGACACACTGCCTGCACTGCGAAGGCCCACATGCGGCCTCCTACAAAGGTTGCCCCGCGTATAAAAAAGCCAAGAACATGCTCGCTCCAAAACAGGCAGTTTCTCGTAGCCAACATCCCGCGAACTCCAGTAGGGTTAATCCCATCTTTAGCTATGCCAACGCAGGTAAACAGGCAACCGATGGGACTCACACCTCCCCGCAACCAGAAGCCAATCCCGACAGTCTGATGGAAGCAATGATGGCCAGGATGGAATCTATGTTCCAGAGAATAATAGAGAAAGTGATGAGCCAAATCACGCAAATGATGGCCACCATTTGCAAACCCCTATGCAAACGGGATTAGACATTAACATTTCGAACGCAAACGGCCTGATCAACAACAGGCCTGAGGTCGAGCTATACTGCAAGACTCCGCGAGGTCTTACTTCACCTTGAGGTGGTATGACCTTATGACATCACTGTAGGAGCAGCCTGGCCCCAAGTTCGTCATAGGCGGGGACTTCAATGCCAAGCACATCTGGTGGGGATCCAGAATCTGCAATCCAAAAGACAGAGTGCTGTGCAGGCAGGTTCTGTCCCGCAATCTCAAATGCCACGGGACTGGCGCACCAACCTACTGGCCCACCGATCCTGCAAAAATCCCATCGTCCTGGAGATTGCCATCCTGGATCCTGCAAGGATTCAAGCCAGAGAGGTCGAGGATCTCCTTTCGGACCACAGCGCCAGTGCCATTTCCGTGTACGCTTCAGCCACGCTGCGGAGCGCCCGTAAAAAGCAGATATACAAAACCTCATACATCAGCAGATACCATCACTGGCTGAATAACTCCATGAACCCCAACCCACCACTGGACACTACCGAAGATATCGAGACTGCCGTCGAGAATCTCAAATTAAGGAGGCAGCCGCACCCAGGCTCTCAAACCAGCTGAGAGCCACTAGCAGGGACGTCCACTTTTGGAATCCCCGGGTAATCGAGCTGAAGACCGAGAAACGGCGTCTCTGATGGGTATGGTTCCTCTCAAGAAATCCTAGACACAATGGTGCAGAACAGAGGCGGAGAGAGCCAACGCATTCGCTGAGCACCTGGAGGGAGTCTTCACACCAATTTGTCGATGCTTTTCCTACGACGCAACTGCCAGACTCCCGGCTGAACCTCTCGAAGACTCTGAGCCGTTTCCCCAAGTTAAGGAAGATGAGACTGTCAAGCTAATAGCTGCAATGCATAACAACAAGGCACCAGGCGATGATGGCATCAATGCAATCGCATTAAAACTTCACCTTCCCACAAGTAAGAAGCTCATAACGCTCATATTCAAGAAATGCTTGCACTTTCCATCATCATGGAAACGTGCAGAGATAGTTATGATACCTAAGCCTGGAAAACCTGAAGCTAATCTTGCCTCCTATCGGCCGATCAGCTTACTGCCAGTACTCTCAAATATACTCGAAAGAGTTTTCTTAAATAGAGTATTGCCGATAATGGACGAGGCTGGTCTGATCCCCGATCACCAGTTTGGATTTAGACGCTGCCTCGGGACCCCAGAGCAATGCCATCGAGTGGTTCAATATATATTGGACGCCTTTGAAAACAAGAAATATTGCCTAACGGTCTTGCTGGAAGTCAAGCAAGCATTCGATCGGGTCTGGCACCCTAGACTCCTCCTGAAGCTTAAAACCGGCCTGCCCAAGCCATAATTCATGTTCCTGAAGTCATTCCTAGAGGGCCGAAGCTTCGCCGTCAAATATGGAGAAGCCCACTCAGGTTTTGAAGATGTTCGCGCTGATGTCCCCCAAGGAAGCGTCCTCGGCCCGCTTATGTACAATGTTTACACGGCCGACCTTCCGGTGCTACTGAGCCCCAACATTATGGCAGCCACATATGACGACGACACGGCCTTCCTTACCGTAGCGGACACCCCAGCAGAGGCATCCTAGGTAATGCAAGAGTAACTCCATCTTCTTAACTCGTGGCAGAAGAAGTGGAATATCTCTGTCAACGCCGATAAGTCCACCGCCACCACCTTTTCCATCCGCCCCGGAAACTGCCCACCAATTAGCCTTAACGATGTTACAATCCCAGAAGAAGCCACTCCCAAATATCTTGGCATCACCCTCGACAGGAGGCCAACGTGGAAGCCGCACCTGCTGAAGAAGCGCCGCCAGGCAGAAGACCGCGTTAAAGCGTTCTACTGGCTGATGGGTAGGGCATCGAAGATGCCGTGGTCATCAAAGATACTTGTATACAAGGCGATCATCAGGCCAATCTGGACATATGGCATCCAATTGTGGGGCACAGCCTGTAAGACTAATGTCCGCATTATGCAGACATTTGAGAACAAAGCTCTCAGCACCGCCCCCAGCGGTCATCCTCTGCGCGACAACGACACTTTATCAAGTCCTCAGCTTCCCTTGGGTGAAGGATGAAATTAGGAAAAGCAGCAAGCGGTACATGCAGAGGCTACATGACCACATAGGCACGAACTGTTGCTTGTTCTGTGTGTGAGTGTGTGTGTATGATGTCCCCAACTATTTGATATTTGCGTTCTTTATAATTTGTTGTTGCTGCATAAATTTACTAATGAAGACCCTAATACCAAATGTACTAAACTAAAATTACTTTTAAAAATGTTAAATAATTTTTAATTAATTAACATTTCTTGCTCTGCCAGTGGAAGACGAATGAACATACATACATACATAGATGCGTACACATTTTGCTTTGGCTATTTCAATCGTTTGCACGCAACTACACGAACAGATGCTTGTATGTGTGTGTGTGTGTGTGAATTAGAGTTGGGCACGGGCCGTGTTTTTTGTCGTGGCACTTCGTGCCACGAGTGGGCCCGCGTGTTCGTGTTGTAAATTCCGATTTCGTGCGTGACCGTGCGTGTTCGTGTTGAGCCAAAAAGGCACGACAAAACACGCACGAGGAAACACGAAAGAACACTAAAATCGATGCTAGCTGAAATAAATGATAGCTTAAATAACGATTTAACACTTGAATCAGAAAACGAAGCACCCAATAGTCAACACGACTTTTCTGAATTTTTGGACACTAATAATTCAAAAAAAAAAAATTAAATTGGACAGGTCAAGAATGGATATTGAAATATTGTTGTTGATCCAGGAATTTGTGTGCTAACATTCTGGAAAAAAGCAACAAAATTTAAAATGCTAAGGCAATTATCAAGGCATATACTCAATATCCCTGTCAGCTCTGCAACAAGCGAACGAGTTTTTTCCACTTCTGGACATATTTTAAATGAGCGACGTACTCGGCTTCTTAGCTCAAATATTGATAAGATAATCTTTCTGAATAAAAATTTGTAATGTTTATATATATATTTTTTTTTAAATTTTTATATTTAATATATAAAAAGTTCGTGTTGGGCCGTGTTAAGAAAAATTTTCGTCGTGCGTGCGCGTGCGTGTTTCTAAAAGTTAATTTCGTGGCCGTGTCGTGTCGGGCCGAAAATAGCCGGCCCGTGCCCATCTCTAGTGTGAATGTATAATTAGTTGTCCCCAATTGTTTGATATTTTGTATTGTTTGTACTGCCTGCATTTGTTAAATGCATATTTTGAAAATCCTTGAACGCAAAGTTGTAGATTTAGTTACGTAGATTACAGTCCCCAAATTTGAAATCGATCGGAAAAAATTTATAACACAAACTTTTCATTTGAAAAGGTGAATAAATATTAAAACCCCAATAATTCAAGCCCCACCACAAATTTCGAAAATCCGAGTATGCAGTTTTGTTTGTATTCTTTTATAAATTATAAAAATCAAATTTAAAGTTGATCGGTGCAGAAATGCAGAACTTTCAAACAAACTTTGGAGGTCGTATTCCCCCCTTTCGAGCTTGAATTTTCCAAAATCCCTTCTTAGAATTTTTCTGAGAGTATACAAACTAAGTTTGAAGTTAATCAGATGAAAATTGAAAGGATACTTGAGTCCAAATTTCAGCTTCCTAGCCTTTACCGTTTGTGCTGTACGTTGATCACTAATCAGTCAGTCAGGACAAACTGTTTTATATATATAAGAGACGTATGTACATATGTATGTATATACTTTGGGTTAATGCAATGGACGACTCATAGCCCTAAACCATGTCTATCTCCTGCCTTTTTGCTGGTGGTTTGTACCTATCGATAAATTTAATATTAATCGATTAACGATTATTAACTAATAACAAACAACACAGGCCTAAACAAAAAATTTTTTTTGGTGCAGCTGTGTTTAATACTCTGTACAAGAAATGTACAAGAGTATATTAGGTTAGCGGGAGCTGAAACTGTAACAGGCGGAAGGAGGCGTGGCAGACCCCACAAGTACAGGGTGCGCCATCTTTTATGTCAGTATGTAAACATTGAATATCTTTGAAAATAAACAACCGATTTTCAAGTATGAGATATTTTTATTTAATTTGGTTCTGTACAATTTCTTGAACTGAGGTTTTCAACACTGGTCTACTCAAGTCAATCGATTCACTAATGACAAAGTTATTCAACATTTACATACCGACATAAAAGATAGCGCACCCTGTATATATGTAAGGCGGCCAACTTTTTCAAAAGCCAATGCGGGACAATTTAAGATGGTATATTAGGTTAGCGGGAGCTGAAAATGTAACAGGCGGAAGGAGGCGTGGCAGACCCCACAAGTACAGGGTGCGCCATCTTTTATGTCAGTATGTAAACATTGAATATCTTTGAAAATAAACAACCGATTTTCAAGTATGAGATATTTTTATTTAATTTGGTTCTGTACAATTTCTAGAACTGAGGTTTTCAACACTGGTCTACTCAAGTCAATCGGTTCACTAATGACAAATATGTATATGTATGTTACATATGTATGTAAATATTAAACACTTAAAATAATTATTCAATTTGTTTATGTTTCTTTATTTTTAAAATCATATTTTTCAAACGAGTGAAGCTTTTCGACCAGTACTGAATTTTTATACCCTGTACCCGTAGGGTAAAAAGGGTATATTAGGTTTGTGCAAAGTATGTAACATACAGAAGGAAGCATCTCCGACCCCATAAAGTATATATATTCTTGATCAGCATGACGAGAGAAATCGATCTAGACATGTCCGTCCGTCTGGATGAACGCGAGGATCTCAGAAACTATAAAAGCTAGAATAACCAAAGTTGGCATCCAGATTCTCCTAGGTCCGAGTAAGGACGAGTTTATTTTATTTTTTGGAATTTTCCCCCCCTTCCCCCGCTACAGAATTTCGTCAATAGCGTCTACATTTCAAATGCTACCTAAACCAAACTTTGCACACATAATTTATATATAATTGTCTACTGTTGTATTTTATTCAATTCGGTCAATTCTAAGAAAAGTTATTAGCGAAACAAATTCTCGCCAGTACAACCCCTCCAAACTGCAGCAACAAGTTCGCTCTTCTTCTTCCTCTTTTTGCTGCTGCTATGGGCGCATATAACTCAATGACGGAAGTTTACCTGGGTACAGGGTATTACACTGTCGGGCTTGCTCGACTGTAGCGTTCTCTCTTGTTTTACCCTGTACCCATAAGGTAAAAAGTATATATTAGGTTTGCGCAAAGGAAGCATCTCCGACCCCATATGGTGTATATGTATATTCTTAATCAGCACGGCGAGAGAAATCGATCAAAGTATGTCCGTCCGTCTGGAAACGGTTGAGCGCATATTAACCAAATAAGTAACATAAAAAAATATTTGCAAAGATAATTTATATACAAGCATACATAAATATATATATTTGTACCCATAAGGTAAAAAGTATATATTAGGTTTGCGCAAAGGAAGCATCTCCGACCCCATATGGTGTATATGTATATTCTTAATCAGCACGGCGAGAGAAATCGATCAAAGTATGTCCGTCCGTCTGGAAACGGTTGAGCGCATATTAACCAAATAAGTAACATAAAAAAATATTTGCAAAGATAATTTATATACAAGCATACATAAATATATATATTTTTCAAATTTTATGAAAATCGGTCAATTCTAAGTTACCGAAACAATTTTACTCCAGAACTACATCGGCAAACTGCAGCATAAAGTTTGCTTCTGCTAGGGACGCATAAGCTCATTTCCGGAAGTTAGTCTGGGTACAGGGTTTTTCGCTGTCGGTCTTCCTTAGCGTTCTCTCTTGTTATTTATAATGTCATTAAATTGTCCGCAACTACCAATATTATATATTAAAAAAAATGTGTCCACTTTTAGTGACGTTTGTCCACAAAGCAATTATCAATGAAAATAAAAACAGGGAAGGTACTGGATGATAGATAGGCAATTTTGCATTGGTATTCCTTTTTCTCTTAGATTATTAAGCACCTCAATTCACCGCTGTTTGTCAAACAGGAGAGCAGGAGGAGGAGATGCAGTAGACAAGAACAATGGTTTTCTATCTCTTACTCTATTATATTATGTATTTTAAATGTCATGTTCGTAATGCGGGACGCGTTTCAGGTTTTTCGGGACTATTTTATTCGATTTTTCAATGCGGGACAACACCTGTCAATGCGGGACTGTCCCGCACAATGCGGGACGGTTGGCCGCCTTATATATGTATATTCTTGATCAGCATAACCAGACGAGTCGATCTAGCCCTGTCTGTCTGTCCGTATGAACACCTGGATCTCAGAGACTATAAAAGCTAGGGACATCACATTTTCTCCCAGATGCCTTATGTAAATACGCATCAAATGTGTATTTTAGAATTTCCCTCCCTCCCACGCAAATAGCGATTTTCCATCATTTTTCATTGAAATTCGGAAAATACCTCCAATTAGTGATTATGAGTCCGTATGCCAAGTTACATAATGATAGGAAAATAATTAAAAAAAAAAATTAAAATGATAATCATAAATACAGGAACACAAATTTAATTTCTGTCATCATCAGTTACTCGAATTCGCTTGCTTCGAATGCGAATAAAATCACATTCATTCCTCTTGCTCGTTCGCCATCTACATTATTAACAGTGAACTCCGTTATTGGCATGTTGTTGCTATCCCTTTGTATGTCTAATTCTTTGTAACGAACCATACAAGAATGGTTTCTAGATGTTTGTAAGCTGTGTGTGCTTTTATTTTTTTTCTTGTGGTATTTTGAATAAAATTGTCGAAAAAAATGTTATTTTCAAACCATCTAAAAACAGAATTAGGTGTACATTCCATTATTATTAGTTTTGTGCGAGTGCACATGGAACACACAGAAGGAGGCTTGGTAGACCCCACAAAGTATATATATTCTTGATCAGCATGACAAGCCGAGTCGATATAGCCATGTCCGTCTGTCCGTCTGTCTGTCCGTCTGTCTGTCTGTATGAACGCAAGGATCTCCGAAAGTATAAGATCTAGAATAACCAAACTTGGTATACAGATTCTCCTGAGCCCGAGAAAGGACGAGTTTGTTCATTTTTTCTGATCCACCCCCCCACTCCCCCCCTATTAACGACTTTCTATAACTCCCGGAATTCTTGGAATTTTGAACTAAAATTTGGTAGTCACATTAGGTTAGTGATTATATATCCGTATACCAAGTGGTATACCATTATGATAGAATGATCGGAAAGAAAGTTATAGCCATAAAACCAGGCCCAATGCACACATACATACATATGTACAAGTACACAAACACGCATAAGGCACGATTCTGATGTAAATGTATGTATGCATGCATGGAATATTTTATATTTAATTTAGTTAATTAATTAAATTAATACAATTAATTTAATCAAATTAATTAATTAAATTAATTTAATTTCTTTTTTGTGGGGTGGTACAGGGTATTTAAGAGTTGAGCCTGCTCGACTTTAGCATTCCTTTCTTGTTGCTTATGTGTCCTTGTGCTAAGTTTGAACAGATACTTTAAGAGCTAGAGACACCAAATTGCACACAGATGTGTGTAAGTACAAACCTTCACATTTATTGCATCGTCCTTTTGAATGGCTAATAAATAGTTTATTTCTGATTTTATTTCAAACATCCTTAACAATCATTGACTTTTGTCTTGTGGTTTGATCGGTGATTTACTGTCTCTTGAGACTACGAACAATTTGAAAAACCATTTAACATATGTATGTATAAACTTTGTCATTTCTTTATTGATAAATACATGTGATCGTTTATATTGTCTTGTTATGGTATGCTAGCTGAGCAAACGACATTTGAGGATGTTTAACGTTTGACTTTGGCCTCATTGCCTCTGCACTTAGGCGGCTTATCGCTAGGAGAGCAGTCGGAGTACCAATGCTCAAAAGCAAGACGGTCGGTGAAGTAAAAACAAAGAAATAGTGTAACGTATGATGTTATTAAATTGTAGCTGGCAACAACGACAGCCAGAGGAATAAATGGGGCACAACATGACCACATGGCTGCGGCTTCCTCTACGAGTACGTGCAATCGGGAGGTACTGGTTGGTCTTGTGTCCAAAGCTGCATGCATTGTTACATTGCGCTTTGCTTAATGCCAAAGTGCAACAAGGAATGCAGGCGAACTGGTAAACAACGTACACTATTTAGTTTATGTGTGTGTGTTTGGGGGAGGGAAGGTTGATGTCAGTGGATGGTCGCTTGTCCTCGAGGATGTGACTTGTGCATTAGCAAATGGCACTAGGCGAAACTTTAGAGCAGGACTTCGTCAGATCTAGCTCACGGTAGAGCGGCGCATTTCATAAATACCACGAGTGGGCCTATGTGTAGAATAATTACATACATTTTAAGAAATAAACAAATTTTAAAACAAGTGGAGATGCAAAAGTCGGGGTTTTTTTTAACAGATGTTTTATATTTGCAATCTGCCCTAATGGACAATCAGCAAATTATAACGAAGCAACATTGGCATTCGGATTTTGATTATGTGTGGCTTAGTAGGAGATGGGTTGATAGGGGTGCGGAAGTTTAGTTAGTGCGATGAGGTAAGTCAAGCGGGTGGTATCTTCTTAGACGGCGGGTGGAGGTGCTGTTGTCTCCACGGTTGAGTGGAATGGGTGAGCGTTGGAGATGATTCTGAGCGCTTTGTTTTGACATTTTTGTATGATATTACAGTTGGCTTTGCAGGCAGTGCCCCAGATCGGAATCCCACATGGGTTTCATTATAGCCTTATAAATTAAAAGCTTGAAGCGCAGTCTCAGGGTGGGTCTTTTGCCAACAAGCCACAGATGCTTTTACAGCCTTTCGTTCTTCTGTGACCTTTTGCTGAGTAGGTGAGGGCTCCAGGTTAATCTCCTGTCTAGCACCAGACTCAAATACTTGGCTGTATCACTGCTAGGGATGGCGTAGTACTTTAACTGACTGACTGCCGGACTTTAACTGAATGTATCGGTTAACACGAGGTTTTCTAGGTACGCAACACCCGTGTAAAGCGAGGTCTAGGTATATACTTGTACTCTTGTACATTTCATGTATAAAAACAAGACGGAACGCTACAGTTGAGCAAGCAGGCACTGAGTTGTATGCGCCCATAGCAGAAACAAAAAGAAGAAGAAGATGGTGATGCTGCAGTTTATAGGCGTAGTACCGGAGTGGAATTGTTTCGCTAATAACTTTTCTTCGAATTGACCAATTTGGATGAACCAAAAGTAAACAATATAAAAACATTACTTGTGCAAAGTTTGTTTATACTTTCGGAGATCCTTGCGTTAGACGATAATAGCTTTACTATATTCTGTAGGCCCCCTACTGCACATTCTTCTGGGTGATAATGAACGATTTTAAAATAGCTGTTACGCTTATAGAAATGTTTATACTTTATACATGAAATGTACAAGAGTAGAAGAGAAGGTACAGTGAAAACTTTCTTGGCTGGACACTCATGGTCGGCCAATTTTTGTCCGCCCAAGGGGGGAGTACGCTTAAGGGGATACTTAAATACTTTTTACACCAATCGAATGTTTAAGAAAAAGTGTCCGTCGAAGAGAGTGTCCGGAAAAGAGATGTGCCCATTAACTGAGTTTTCACTGTATGTACATACATATATTATGTTTGCGGGAGGTGCAAAATGTAACAGGCAGTAGGAGCCGTGGCAGACCCCAAAAAGTATATATATTCTTGATCAGCGTGACAAGAAGAGTCAATCTATGATTGAGATAGGGACACCAAATCTTGAACAAAGATGCCTTACTCTGTGCAAGTTTGTTTTATTTTTTTGATTTTCCCCCAACTCCCCCGATAATGGAATCACCCATATCTCAGAGACTATAGGACTTAGGGACACCAAAATTTATTCCAAGCTGCCTTATGTGAATACATACGCAGGAAAATTCCCTTCCTCTTCCCTATCTCCCGCAATTAGTAATTTTCTATAACTCCCATCGTTCATAGAATTTTTCATTTAAATGTGGCAAATACCTTCAGTTAGAGATTATGATGGGCCGATTTAACAGGAAGTTATAGCCATATAAGTAGTCTCAAGCGAAGCACTGACCTCAGCTGTTGCTTTGTACAGGCACACGAGACACACACAAACATAAATAGACACGTATAGACGCAATTCGTATATTAGTGTGCAGTTTTAAACGTTTTACGTGAGATCGAATACCAAAAGAGGTAAAATTTAACATTTTATTTAATTTCTATAATTTTTCTACACATACATATGTACAGAGTATTTCAAAGTAGGGAAACCCGACATTAGCTTATCCGCTTGTTTTAAATGGATACGTGATTGTTAAACAGATATAAATAATTCCTAAGAATTTAATAATTATAAAAATAATCATTGATGCTAAATACTGGAACGCTTAAATATTTGTACTATGTATGAGGTTATACGTCGGTATTTTACCCACATACATTGTATTGTGATATACATATGTTATTGGATATACTCGGGTATTTTGTTGTATTTACAACTTATTATTCGGAATACAATCGATGGGACTTGACCATAGATCGACTGTGAAAAACATCGAAGCTTGTATTTTATTTACAACCCTAAAAACAATAAACGATACATTGCTCTTTATTGCCCTTTGAGTTGGAACTGGTTCGACCAAGTGTAAATTATTTTTCGCCATGCTCGTTGTAAGCCCTGCACTAGAGAAGGAGCATGAACGCCCCCACCAATATTTGTATCATAAAATATGGATTAAGTGGCGCATATGTGTGCCCGTTTGTGAGCTGCTCAAAGAAGGGGACTGCTTCAATACTTTCATGAGCACGTGAAATACTGCTTTAAGTATTTACTGTGCAACTTTAAAAATATTGCGGATCAGAACCAATATCAGATTCCTTTTCCTATGATGAAGTGAAATAAATGCAGGGCATACTTTTGTGCAGGCTTGGAAAATTATAGCTGCTGTTGGACATAAGGCGTTATTCGGCGATTTGCTTTCTTCACCTGTGGTTCTAGGAAAACTTCTAAAATCATCCAAAACCTCAGGTGTGAACAAAATAGCAATAACAGCATCAACATCAAGAAACAGGACATCCATCAGTCGACACCATAAGTCTAAGTCTTCCAATTTTGTCCATTTTCGCCTCAAATAAATGGAACGGAAAATTGTTTTGACGAAATTTTGGCTATATTTAACTTAATTGAGATATGGACGTTTAAGAGAAGAACGATTTACTAAATGTGCCTATTACCCAAAGGCCAAGAAAGTATCCTAGATGGGTGGGAATGAATGTATTCGTATAGCGTAGAAGGAAGCGTAGCAAAGTCTTCATAGTTGGTCAGTTTGGTTAACTGGGTGGAGTCAGAACTAGTTGATTCGTATTTGAAATCTGTGTTTTATCCGGACAGAAGGATAAGCAAAATGACATTTTTACCTTCATAATTGACGATGACCATCCATAACTGGATGTTCGAGTTCGAATTTCAAGAATTGCCGAAGTTCTGATAAATCCTGAATAGCGTGGGAGTTGGGGGGTGCATCGGAGAAAATTTACAAACTTGATCGGCGTAGGGATTAGGGGAACCTGGATACCAACTTTGGTAATTGTAGCTCTTGTAACTTCTTGCGTTCATCCAGAAGAACATATATACTTTTGGAGATCTTCCACGCCTCCTTCTGTGTGATACATACATTCGCTCTAAACTAGTATACCCTTTTCCCTTTGTAAAAAGGGTATAAAAGTATTAAATGCGTACATATGTAAGTGGAGACATACATATGTTTATGTGTACAGAACAGAATTAAATCAAAGCAAGAACAACAACAGCAGCTGCGGGCAGAGCATGGACAGATTACATTCATGGCCATACCTTTTTCATAATGAAACTATCATTGGGGTATAAAAATGTGAATATGGATATCTGAAAGTCCTCTTATGGGCTCATGTTGCTACTTGCTACGTAATTCCTCGAACACATTGGTAACAACATGCCAAAGCAAACGTAATAATGGGAGTTGTTATACGCAAATCGTTTTCAATATAAGTACATAACCACAAATTAGATTGTTTTCAACTTTATGGCGGGCATAACTAATGTAATAATCTCGCCTTGCGTGTTTGCAACGCTTCTTTCGATGCATGATAAACTTTTCTGATCAACTACACACGACGAAAATCAAGCCAATTGCACTAAAATCGGTACTTAACAAAAGTTAGTGTGATTCTTTTAATTTTTAATATCTTAATTTTAAAATAAACAAGAGAGAACGCTACAGTCGAGCAAGCCCGACAGTGTAATACCCTGTACCCAGGTAAACTTCCGTCACTGAGTTATATGCGCCCAAAGCAGCAGCAAAAAGAGGAAGAAGAAGAGCGAACTTGTTGCTGCAGTTTGGGGGGGTTGTACTGGCGAGAATTTGTTTCGCTAATAACTTTTCTTAGAATTGACCGAATTGAATAAAATTTTGAACAACAGTAGACAATATTATATATAAATTATGTGTGCAAAGTGTGGTTTAGGTAGCATTTGAAATGTGGACGCTATTGACGAAATTCTGCAGCGGGGGAAGGGGGGGAAAATAAAAAAAAGAAAAATAAACTCGTCCTTACTCGGACCTAGGAGAATCTGGATGCCAACTTTGGTTATTCTAGCTTTTATAGTTTCTGAGATCCTCGCGTTCATCCAGACGGACGGACAGACAGACGGACGGACATGTCTAGATCGATTTCTCTCGTCATGCTGATTCAAAATATATATACTTGATGGGGTCGGAGATACTTCCCTCTGCATGTTACATACTTTGCACAAACCTAATATACCCTTTTTACCCTACGGGTACAGGGTATAAAAATATTCAGAACATATGTACATACATACATACAAAGTACATTTTCAACAGCATACATTTACATCTGCGTGCCTATCATATTTATATGCGTGTATGTATGCAGTACAGGAATAAGTCAAAGCAACAACAACAGCTGCGGGCAGAGCATACGGAGCTTACGGATAATCACTAACTGGAGGTATTTATCAAATTTGAGTAAAAAATTCCAAAAGTTACGGAATGTATGTGAACCTACAATTAGAGTTATGAAAAAAAACACGATTTGCGGGGGAGTGGGGGGTGTATCAGAAAAAAACACAAACTCGTACTTTCTCGGTGTTAGGAGAATCCGGATACCAAGTTTGGTTGTTCTAGCTCTTATACTTTCTGAGATCCTTCCATTCATACAGACGGACAGACGGACGGACAGACAGACGGACATGGCTATATCAACTCGACTTGTCATCCTGATCAAGAAAATATATACTTCTATTACATACATTGGCACAAAATTATGATACCCTTTCACCCTATGGGTACAGGGTATAAAATAGCTAATTCAATTATTGGATCTCTTTCATGGCTTAAGCGTCTCTCGAATGCATTAATCAAAATTTAAATTAAAATTTTAACTACGATTTGACATAAAGTTAGGTACGCCCGGCCTGAATTTCAGACTGCCGTTTTTCTATCAGTGTAGTAACACTTATTTAAGAAATTAGTTGTGTAATATGTACTTAGCATACGTGTATGGGGCAAACTTTGGCCATAAAACTTCGCAGTCAGTATCATATTTTCCACCAAGAAATAGAATGCTGTTCCTGGTCGCCGTACAAATTCTTGTTCTCAGCATACTCCCGTTGTCCAATATGCAGATGTTCAATTGTCCACCGGGCTTTATTCAGTTGGGACGATTTTGTTTCAAGCGGAATACAAACCCATTGGACAATATATTTAAATGAATGAAAATGTTATGTACAGGTTATTTGTAACTGAGCACATACAAGTATTATATGCAATCGATAGTTTTGTGAAATAAAAATGCATTTTGAGCAAATATGATGCTTCAAAAAGTTGTACCCAGTAATACTAAAGGCTTAAGCAGCTTTAAATGCAGCGTTATTTGACCTTCTCTTGATCCTGATTAGTCGCTGCAAACAAAAGCTTCCGTTCAACCCCCACCAAGCCGGTAGCAGCATTTGCTTCCGTCCCAATACAGCGGCAGTGACAGCTTCCATTCTTGTTCCTCAAAACATGCAGCCACTACTCCTTGAAGTTGTGATTCTGTGGTAGTGTTGAAGAGTATGTGTAAGAATATTAGGACTGGGCTTCTGTTCATCGATGCTGGCGGAAGGTAAAACGTTCATGACAACATCCCCATCTCTAACCCTTGCTGCCGTTGCCGATATTAATTTATCATTTACTTACGTTGCAGCTCCAAATGATCATGAGGGTGTTCCTGTCCAACTGCCAGGATGTGCAAGCTTAAAGCCTTTGCTGCGGCATAAAATCGACAGAAAGTTTAGTGTTTCGTTATTTGTCTCCTCTCCCACCGCCAACCAGTAATGGGGTAGCTGAGATTAAGGGCAAAGAATCGATAGCAGAAGATTTAAGTCCGCCAGCTGTAATATTATTTTGGTTAATACATCCAGTTAGTGATTATGTGTCCGTATGTTAATCATGATTGGTCAATTCTGAAGAAAGTTATAGTCATAAATAAAATCGCTGCCCATGATCTACCTTCATCTCTGCCCGCAGGTGTTGTTGTTGTTGTAAACTTTGGTTCAACTTTGTGCTGCATACATACACGCATATATTTTCTCATTTTTCGAACAAGACTTGAACTCTGATAAGAAAAAATGTTGGACCATTAGAACAAGCGTAATTCTAAATAAAACGGTTTATTTTTTAGAAAAGTTGGTGCGTCTAACGTAAGACCAGCAGTGTAGGTGATTATACGAACGGAAAATCGGGAAAACCCCCATAGGGGGGAAGTGGGGGAAAATCAAAAAAATAAAATCTTTGTGCAAAGTTTGGTGTCTCTACCTCTTATAGTCTCTGAGATCCAGGTGTTCATACAGAGAGACGGACAGACGGACTGACAGACAGACAGGGCTAGATCGACTCGTCTCCTCATGCTGATCGAGAATCTATATACTTTGTGGGATCTGCCATGCCTCCTTCTGCCTGTTACATTTTCAGCTCCCGCAAATCTAATATACTCTTGTACATATCATGTACAGAGTATAAAAACCAATGCAGTTCTATTTGGAATTTTTCTGAGAGTATACAAACTAAGTTTGAAGTTAATCAGATGAAAATTGTAGATTTTTCATACAAAGAGCCTTTTTTCCCCCGATTTGGAGATCGAACTCTCCAAATAAGCTTCTTATCGCCAACCTACACTACATATATTTTATATATAGATAAACGTATAATTGTAACCACAAAAACTGAGCCAGCAAAGACGAGCAAGACCTGCTAGTGACTTAAAACTTTCAAATCCATAATATTGTAATTAACATCAATTTTATCGCCTTTAAAGTAGTACTTTCTTCGATATTGCTTCAATCTCCTCAAGTGTGTGAAACGGTGTCTCCGAATTGGTATTTTAAATTTATCAAACAAGCAGAAGTCACATGGAGATAAATAGGGCGAATACTGTGGTTATAGAACGATATGGGTCTTGTTTCTGGCCAAATGGTCACGAAGAACAAGTGCAATGTTGCTATGATTTTGTAACCAAACGAGATTTGACTTTTAGGACGCACAAATCTCTTGAAATGGTGGACTTATTCATAAAGAAAGCCATCAGCAAAGATGTAAATCAATGATTTTGAGCACAAAATCTATGACTTTCTTAGATTGCTATTCATTAGTTGATGTTCTTGGACGTCTTGGGTGTGGATCATATGAAAAGATTTTTGGACCGTCTTTGAACAGCTTGAGCCATTTATAATCTTCTTTTACAAATCACTTTAAGATGTTCACAAATCACACTTCAGCAAAGGATTCAAGGTTAATTGTAAGCAGAATAATATAAAAAGTACGAGCATATACCTCCCAAATAATTTGCATGGCGAGACAAAACGATTTTTACATACGTGCACCTGTCCATCTGTCTGGATGAAATTCTTGATTTTGGAAACGGCTGACCACAGATTAAGAGTCGATTTGTCTCCTTGAAACATACTGTATTTGCAGGAAACGCCTATCGTTGGATATTAAGAACTATACTTGTATAGTGACAAAGCAAGGCAGATACATTATTTTTACTTTTTTACAAATTTGTAGTTTATCTTGTGTCTATTGAAACATTAACTTATCACCTTATCATGGCCAGGGAATATCCCTGGCCTAGAGTTTGTGTCAATATATGTAGTATAGCTTAAATATTTAGCTCAGTAATGTTGCTTGATAACAAGTTTGGTTCCATTACACTTTTTGATATCTCTGTGTTCACACAGGGATGGATGGACTAATCTTTCTTTCAAAATAGTCCTCTTCGTAATGTATGCAGTGATTTACATGGAATTTTTGGTTATCACTGAACCAGACCCAATTGTTCAATTTAAATGGCTAATTTTGAGAAATTTTACTCATTTCAATTATTTTCATCGAAGATTTTGGACTATTTTTGATAATTTCAGGTACTTTTTTGAGTGCGTAAACAGGACTTTTTGAAACTAGCTATCTTTATGGATTGTCCAGACATTTCATCGATTGGAAGTGAAGTTATTGCGTTTTAAGTGTCAGTATGTTTGTGTTATCGGTGCGAAAATGAGCTTCGAACAAAGGGCCAACAATAAATTTTGTTTTAAAATTGGTAAAACATTTACCGAAACCTTTCAATTGATGGAACAAGTTTATGGCGATGATTGCCTATCCCGTAGTAGAGTGCACGAGTGGTTTCAACGTTTTCAAAGTGGTCGTGAGGACATAAATGACGATCAACATGTGGGCCAATCAAAAATCAGCCGAAATCATCATTGAAATTGATGGAAATGGAATTGAACATCTCCAAAACATCGATTTATCGCATTTTGACCGAACATTTGGGCTTACGAAAGGTGTGTGCACGGTGCCACCAGACAATGTCCTCTAACAAAGTTTTTACTTAAGAGCCCACTTGTACGTACTACTCGTACAGTTGTATCTTTTGGGTAAAGGGTATATTATAAATCATTAAAATGCAGGGACCCATACGTGAGTTTGGTTTATGTCAGTCCAAGGAACATATAGTATGTACGTGTATGTTTGTATTCGTGTTACCAAAGGCATCACTTTAAAATGCGACCAACTTGTCCAACCTAGTCCAAAAAGAGGAATCACGGCTGTATCCTCTGGAAAGAGCAAATGATGGTGTCAAAATGACAAGGACAGACAGCAAGGAGGCGAAGAGCCGGACACATGAATGGAGCTGTTCCGACCCCGTGTGTAAGCGCCAAAGCGACAGCTACATTTGCTAACTTGCAGCAGAAAAAGCAGGAGCAACAAAAAAATGAGCGTCTAAATGTATATCTAGCTGCCGGCCATGCATTGTATTGCAGTTACGTGCTTGATGACCCAACAAAATTGCGAAACGAAAAAAAGCCAACGCTTCAAGACACTGCCCCCTAGCCCCACGTCTGTGTTCATTGTTGTGCGTATGTGAGTGTGTGTGTGTATGTGTGTGTGTGTGTTTGTGTGTGTGTGTATATGTGTGTGTGTATGTGTGTGTGTATGTGTGTGTGTATGTGTGTGTGTGTGTGTGCGACGTGGAAACTGAAACTGCCAAACCGGATTTAACTTGTAGGAAACTTTAAATAAGTTCAAGTTGTGTATTAAGTATTTCTGAGCCACACCCACTTGACGGGGCTGATGCAGCATAATAATGATGGCTTGATGCGCTTCAATTGATTGTCTGATTGAGTGATTGATGAGAGGCTGATAAAATAATTCACACCCAAGCCTTGCATTAAATTAGGCGCCGCCCACAAGCTGATGGTCAGTATTTCCATTTTCATTTTCTATTTGCCATTGCTCATATATTTTATTTTTAGATGGTGCATGGGGCGTTTCTTAGTAAGTATGTACAAGTATGAGTATATAGTATTGCCGATACACGCGACGAGAATATGCATGCATACATACATAGATACATATGTACGGTATGTTCTCGTAGATGACAAATGTATGAGTAACTATGTAAGCATGTGTGTATTGTGTGAACAAAAATAGAATGCCCGCAGAGGACGCGGCCGTCCAATTAACGCGGCTTTTGCGTTCTGGCCAAAACGACGTCACTTCTCTCGTGTCAAATGTGAGCCGGAAGTGCTTGCACGGCCATAGCAGTCATGGCATTTGTATTCAAATCCTAAATCCCAGTCGCCATGGATCAGTGGACCGGCGTGCATCGTGCCTTCATTATTAGAGCCTACTACAAGAGTAACGACTCAATAACAAGCGCTCAGCGTCTGTTCAAGAAACAGTTCAGTATCTACCAGGTTCCGCCCTCGAATGTCATCAAGTCCTGGCTGCGCCATTTTGAGTGCACGGGATCCTCGCAGGCGGGGGGAAGTGCATGTCGTGGATCGTTGCCGGTATGTAAACCACCCATTGCCATTATCCTCCACACATACCAACTTAATCTGATCCTTCTCGTTCTGCAGCAAATCTTCTGCACCATTTGCAATCATTGCTTGAGTAATGAAAAGAACTTTGTTAGTTCCACAAAGTGAAAAATATTCCTACATAGAATAATTAGGGAAATTGAACAAGCAGGTTTTTTTTATTAATTAAAAGCATGAAAACGCCATCACTCTGAACTGTCACTCGGATATATAAATCATGTGCTTGGCTCTGTTTATTCAGTTGCCAGACGTTTGGCTGTTACGCCTGAGAACAAATGCACGACCCAGTTGGCAGTTTGTGCACTTTTAAATAAAATGTAAAATGCAATTGAATGCTTCAGTTTATATTACATTATTTGTTAGTTATAAGCTACCATAAGCAATTGAAGTGCCTTAGCTTATAATAAACTAAAGCACTAAACACTATTCATGTTTTAAGGCCGTTACTCTTCCTGATCTTTTCACTTTCTTATGGCTTCGTCACACTGGGACAACAAATTTAGCTTGAGATTGGAGTTCGTATTTTTTCAAAGCGGGAGAAATATATCCTTTATACCCTTTGGGTACCGGAGTACCCGCTCGACTGTTTTCTTTACTTTCTGTCTTTTCTTCATATGCAAAATACTTGTATATTCCTTGAAGCTCTCTTATGTGAGTTTTTAATGTCGGCACTGCATACTGGGAGTTAGTGATGAAATGTATCTTCTAATATGGAGCGCAACTTATCGAAATTACTAACAACTGAAGATTGGCCACTTGTATTATTTAACAAGTAAAAAGAGAGAAAGAAAAATCTCCAACCCGGTGGGTTAATTGCCAGTAAACTTTGCGCTGACTCAAAGCCGCCAGTGGTCAGAGAATTTCCCCGAGATAGCTATAGAGAGCAGTTCTTAAAGAAATTTAGTGCGATTTCTGTAAGTGAGAAAGGAACTGAAAAGTTATGTCGACCTAAGAGGGCAGAGGAATCTACATAACCAATAGCCAGCATGTGGAGAAAAACTACACTAAAAACAATCCAACGAATTGCTAATAATGAAAGGCTTATAAGCAACAGTTATTTCCATCTGCACTTAAGTTCTCTGTTTCCTTTCCAAAAGCTTCTCTTTCAACAAATCTTCCCCACCGGGTCAGAGATTCCCGTTTTTATACCCTGTACCCGTAGGGCAAAAAGGGTACATTAGGTTTGTGCAAAGTATGTAACACGCAGAAGGAAGCATCTCCGACCCCATGAAGTACATATATTCTGAATCAGCATGACGAGAGAAATCCATCTAGACATGTCCGTCCGTCCGTCTGGATGAACGCAAGGATCTCAGAAACTATAAAAGCTAGAATAACCAAAGTTGGCATCCAAATGATACCAAACTTACACACATAATTTATATATAATTATCTACTGTTGTTTAAAATTGTATTCAATTCGGTCAATTCTAAGAAAAGTTATTTATATATAATTATCTACTGTTGTTAAAATTTTATTCAATTCGGTCAATTCTAAGAAAAGTTATTAGTTATTAGTTATTAAAATTCTCTCCAGTGCAACCCCCCAAACTGCAGCAACAAGTTCGCTCTTCTTCTTCCTCTTTTTGCTGCTGCTATGGGCGCATATAACTCAGTGACGGAAGTTTACCTGGGTACAGGGTATTACACTGTCGGGCTTGCTCGACTGTAGCGTTTTCTCTTGTTATAGCCTGTTCTCAAAGGGTAAAAGGCTTTATTAGTTTCTCGACTTTAGTATTCCTTTCTTGTTTCCAAATGATGAATAATAATGAATTTATGTTCTAATTAATTCACAATTTTCGGTCTCTGATAAGTTTTTTCTTTGCTTTTGAAAGTTTTATTTATACAAGTACTTTTTATCTTCACCACATGCCTCCGGAATGGAAATATGCAGGATCTGAAGGCAGAATCTGGCGAAGCTCCAGCAGCGACATGTCATGGATGACATGATCGGCAGCAAAGCAGTGTGGGCTACCAGATATCTTCAGAATATAAGCGAATTGGGGCTATCCGGAAGAAGCAATAGTCCTCGGGCGTACCGCCAGGGTTCGAATTATAAACGAATATAACGAATGCCCCTATACACATACATATACGCATATACACAAGCACGCGAATACACGTTCCCCCAAATTTCATTGGCATTTCTGCCTTGACGGCGAGGAAATTGTCCACTTCTACAGCATTCCATCAAACTGTCATGCCATATCAAATGAAAATAATGCGGCCTAATGACAGCTGCCTGGGCACACGTACGGCATATAAGATATACTCGTATGTATGTGCATATATGTGTATATGTAAATATTAGCGATGTATCAGCCACACCCCCTCAAATCGGCCCTCTGCCCCATTGCCGCCTCCGCTCGCTCGTTCGCTATTAAAGATTACGCCTATAGAGATTACAATCGGAAAATGCGCACAAGGTTTTGCGACTGTTGGCATTAGCTTGAGATATGAGGACACATTTTTCTAGGCAACCAAATGAAATTAGGCAGGGATGCCTGTATAATAGACATAAACATTTCGTTGGCAAAGGAAGTGCGTTGCCGGAAAGGAACATCAACGCCAGTGGAAGCGGCAAAGAGTGGCAGGCAGCATGTCGGCGAGCTTGGCATCATAATTTCGAAATGACAGGTAATTTGGGGCTAGAACAGGAACAAGCGTCGCTAACATCAGTAACTCGGCAACTGAATGAAGTGAGCGCGTGGAAAATCGGAAAATGATGCGAGTTTATTAAGTACCGTTACTCAAAATGTACGAAACGCTAACGAAATCCGCAACAAATTTATGACCCGCATTTAAAAAAATGAAGCAACGGACACGAACATTTCTATTTTAAATACATGTACGAGTATTTGGTGGTTGCATTTTGGGGACGCCTTGCGTTCAGGACAAAATCATTTGAAATTATGAAAGCAAACAAATGCTTCCGCCCATAAACAAGTAAATAATGAACGGAATTATATGGAGCACCTTGGCCGCGCACGCGATGAAAACCAGGTGTGCAATATGGGTGGAACTTTGGGCGATTTCATGTGTCATTGAAATTTAGGGGACGGCTACGTGTAAGAGGCAAATCGCTTAATGATGATTGCATATAGGAAGCGTTCGACGATAAAGTCAGTCGAGCCTAATTCTTGTACTACAAGTATATACCTGTCCGCAGTACTCTCCCTGGCACAGGTGCCAGGATTTTGGGGACACAAGAAGCTACTGCCGTGAGAGGCTGCAAAAGCCTTAGTACTCTGGAGTGCACCAAAGCAAGGGACCATCTGGCAAGTGTTTACACTGTGGAGAGATAATGACAGCGTCCTATAAAGGCTGCAAACGTTACATATGCAAGGCCGTACGCAGCTTTTATTTATTTATTTATTTATTTATGTCAACAAACAATGACTGTCGACATAGGAAATACTTGTATATAAAAATTATAAAAAGCACCTTATAAGCTAGAAAAGCCTAAGAAGGAGAAATCTAATCAACCGGTGGAGGAATATTATTTGCCCCGTCTCACAACCAAGTGTGGTTAGAGGCGTCAATAGATCTACCGATATAAAAAAAGAAAAACTTACCAGAGAGAAGAAGCTTAGAATTACTTTAAAGCTAAGTTTAAAAAGAAAAAAGTGAGAAAAAAAATAATTTGGAATCTCAGATCTGGTGGGGGAAGATTTTTGTTAGCCAGCCCGGCAAGCTATGCCCCGTCTCACAGCCGATCCTGGTAAGAGATTCCGGAGATGGCTTATATTATAGCAAGAGACAGTTCAGTTGAGAGCAGGTGAAAATACTCATTGTAAGATGAGCATAAAACCCGAAAAGGATTGTGCGATGCATAATCAGTTTTACAACTACTAAGAAAAGGAAAAAATTTCTTGTCGTTCTGGAAGAAACTGAGAAATTAAGACAACCTAATAGGAAAGGAGAATCAACACTACCGGCAATCAGTTTGTGAAGAAATACAGCTCGAAGGACAGTCCTCCGATTAGCCAATGACGGAAGATTAATAAGCAGAAGTCTGCTCGAGTAAGGCTGCAAACGAAGATTGGGATCCCAGTTTAAACCACGAAGAGCAAAAAGACGGAACTGTTTCTGAACAGACACAATTCGATCCTGATGCGTTCTGTACTGCGGACACCAAACGCATGAGCAGTATTCTAGAATAGGCTGTACCAGTAACTAGTGGTATAGTTTAGTGGTATAGGAATCATCAAATTCTTTGGACCAACGTTTGACGAATCCAAGAACGCCCTTAGCCTTTTTTATGATACAAGAAATGTGAAGATTTCTTATTCTTCAAAAGTGGAAAGTTGCCGATTAAACCAAGGAGGTTTAATTAAGGAAGATGGTACAACGCTATAGGGAATGCAGGCATCGAAAAGGGAGAGAATGGTCTCATAGAAAGAGGTAGACGCGATTTCAATGTCAAGGGATTCGTATATGTAGAAATGACCAATCAGTTTCTGATATTAATCTGTTGAGCTTATTAAAATCGCCTTTTCGAAAACAACGGCGTGTACTTTTATGAATCAATGAGGGAGAGGTTTAGTTGCGTAAAGAGAAATCGAAATTTCAATAGTAGGGTGATACGGATCTTCGGGAATAGATGGAGGTGAAGATCTAGAGATTACAGCATCTGTGCCCTCGTTTACAAAAATGAGGTCAAGCTGTCTATTTAGGTTATTAACAATTGAATTAAAAAAAGCGAAAAAATTAAAATTTTGATTAAATAATGCACGATGGATTTAAAAAATAATTTATGCATATGATGAAAGAAAAAACTTCAACAAATTCAGTTCAGTTCCATTTTTAAAAGTGCGTCATAATAATGAACGTGTGGTCGACTTTATATGGCAAATGTTTTGAATAGTCCTTCAAGGGCAGCGCACAGGTAGTCTGAGATGAGATAAGCCAAAGTAGGATGCGGCTTTGACAACAATAACAGCGATAATTCTCTTAACGCGCAGATATAAAGGCTGCAAAGCTTATTTTCAGGGCAGACGCCCAACCATGTCCTTCTTTCACTATCCACCGAATTGATGGCCCTTCAACTGCAGCGCACAAGCGGTCTGGGATAAGCTACGCAAAAGTAAGACGTGGCTTCAACAATGGCAGCAGCCATAATACGTCCAATGCGATTCAGGTATCCACTAAACACAATTGGGTGCAATGCAAGCTAAGCAGTTCTTCTGGTGATCTAGGATTGCCTCTGTACTCATATACCACCACGCAATAATGTCAGCGCACAGATATTTCAGCTTTTCCCGAGCAAGCTTGGTCAGAGTTTCCTGTCATAAGGCACTTTCAATGCTATTGAAGCGCTGTGCTCCTGCCGCTTAACACTCCAACCATCGCACCCAACAGCTAGACAACGACTCCTACGATCTCCTGATGTGGCACTGCAGGCTCATGTGAAGCGAAGGACTTACATGTTTCTCGTAATTCTTACGATCAAGCTGGGGATGCAGGTACGAAATCGCGGAAGAGGCTGCTACTGCCACTTACAATTGGGCCTCACCCTGAAGAGGCGTTTAAAATGACGGCCGTATAAACTAAGTTTACTATAGACATATCTTCATTCATCCAAATTAATAATATGTATTGCCATTAAAGGTAGGTTAACAATAATGACACAGTGAACAGAAGAACGCTTTAACGCTTAAGCGAAAAAAGTATTGAGCCATTTTCGACTTTTTTAAAAGGTCTTAACATCGGTGTATATACAAAGTATACTATAATTGCAAACCCATTCAGTGATTATTATGGTCGTTGTATAAATCTCGATGTTTTCCGGAGCCCAAAGTGCGTACACTCATTAAAAACACTGTCTGACCTTTTCGAAAAGATATAAGTGTATGCGGATCTACCTACGATTTATGTGTTAAAAACACATATATTTCTTTTTATTTAATTAATTTTACCCAAAGGGTATCGTAGTTTTGGGCGAATGTACGTAACACACAGAAGGAGGCCCAAAAGTATATACTTGTACATATATTCTGGAACAGGATGACTCTCCTAAGTCCAAGAAAGGATGAGTTGTATGTTTTTTTTCTGATGCACCCCCCAACTACCCCGTTAATTACGATTTTCCATAGCTCCCGTAGTTTTTGGAATTAAAATTTCGTCACTAACTGGATTTGAAGTGATTATGTGTCCGTATGTTAAGTTTCATCATGACAGCTCAATCATGAAGAAAGTTATAGCCCATGCTCTGCACACGCTGTTGTTGTTGCATTGATTTAATTCTACACTGGAGAAAATTATGCTGCTGAAACTTTATATGAACATATGTCTCCACTCATGTACATGTATGTATTGAATATTTGTTACTTAATTAAATTAATTCATTTAATAATGGAGTTTATTTATAGGGGATTCTGAATTGTAGAGGTAATTTATAATGGGGAGATACAGCTCTAGCTTTAAATGTCTGTTTCAAATTGAAAAATTCTAGCCAATTTTTGCTTCAATTTTAAATGTTTTATTAATTTAGGCTTGATTAAAGTAAACTCAACTACGAAAAATGAGTATGGCTGTGTTATGAAATTATCTTAGCCGAGGGGTGTATCTACGCAAATAATTTCTAGCTGAAATGTGAAATATGGCCACAATGTAGTAGACTTTATTTGCCCCATATCGATATCCACCCGTACTTGTTCCATATATCATGGTAATCAGTTACATTGAGGACTGGCTATTAAAAAAAGCGTATTGATGCGACGAAAATTTATTGCTTATGTAGGATATTTTTCATAACGTCGGATTATCTAGACACAACACACACTCTCACACAACTCAGTCGGCTCACACAGATTTATAGTATGTGCCAAGTAGGGCTCCCATGCCAGCACACCCACAAATTATATCAGCTTTAAGCTCTACGAAAATTGAAATCTTAAGCTTTATTGTTTGACTTTCCCCACAGCTCGCGGCCCGCATGCAAAGCGGCTCGCCTGGAAGTCTGAGTATTCGCCTCAATGGCTGCTGCTGCCGAATGGCGATATAGCGAGAAAGTGAATAAAAATGCAGCAAAAGCAATTTTCATAAATATTTAATGGGTAATGGTGAAAATAAGCACAACGAAAACGTAGCAGGACGACGAGGGCAGCTTCTTCTCTGACAAGACGCGACGTACTGGTATACAAGTAGTATTGTTTTGTTTCTGTAGGACACTGGCTTACTACTCGTATACACTACATACAAATGCTTATAAACGTGTGTATGTATATTTTGTACACGACTAGCACATATGGCCCCATGGTGTCTCCGTACACATGTGTGTATGTATGAACTATGAATCTGTGCTTTTCAGCTCGCCGTTCAAATTGATTTCGCGCGAAACACTGAAAAGGCAGCGGTGCGCATTGTCTGTGCTCCTTGTGCTGCACGGCTCAGAGGCCTTTATGAGCCATTACAGTCGGCGAAAATCATAATACTGAACATGAGACGGAAGGCAGAGCACGCAGCATTGTCTGCATGGAGAGTGAGGGGCGATTGCTGCCAGTTTGGGGCGCTCCTGTTACTTAATCGATGATGATGAATAATTGATTTGTGCGAGGCGCCAAGGCATGGAAATAAAAATGTCGGTGGGCGAGAGTCGGCGGTGATGAGGCAGAGGGAAGTGTAGAGGCGGAAAGGAATGGGAGTTGGATACTATCTGAGCTGTGTATGTGGCAAATTTCAGGAAACGGAAATGGCAATTGCAAGCACCGAAAAGCAAAAGCGATGTTGTGTGGTAAATGAAATGCCAGCCCATTCAGCAAGACGCGGGAACCGGAATGTGATTGGAGGGTTGGCGTTCGGTAGACAACTGTCAAGACATACAATTCGTTTGCAAAGAAAATCCTGCTTAAACTGAGATCATGGCGACCTGTAAAACAAAAATTGAAATAAAATGAAACAATAACAATATGCACAGGTGTCTTCGAAAAAATTGTAATGCAATTAGGATGAAATCGTGCAAAGCTTCACATCTATCATACATATACATTAAAACGCAAAGGAAAATGATGTAACTTCTTCTTAACCGACCTAAAGCTAATATGTGTTCGTTCTTTTGCGTGTCAAAGCAATATAACAAGCTTAGTCTTCGTACAGCCGGGCGGATGGGAATGTCTATATAAATTCCTCTCGCATGTACTAATAATATAGGATCTTATACGCCTAAATCTACATACTCGTATGCAGATTCCGACTTTATGGTATACCCTCGCAGCCAACTCTTCTTTCTGTTTGTTCTCATATCGAATTGGTGGTTCAAAATATGGCAAATGGGTCGTTAACCATCTTGGTGATTTCAGCGTTTTCACTTATTTTGATTCCTCGGTCTTCCAGACCCATTTGGTGAATTTGAGTGAAGTCTTCGTTTTGTAAATGAAAGAGAACAGTCCCCATAGACAGCGTCCACATTTCCAAAATTTTTAATCATGGCCTGGAAATTCCGACTGCCCTCGTATGCGCCAAAATGCGCTTTGGTGAAGAAGGCAAGAAGGGCAGGCCAATGGTTTATAAAGTATGTATGTATGTATATTTGTATGTTGTGAATATATGTACAATCAAATGCAAAAATAAAAAAATATTATTTCGCCTATAAAAGCCACTCTCTTTGTCTCACAAGTTGGCATTGAAGTTGAATGAATCAAAGCTTCCTTGAATAATTGATGTTGTGGTAGGCAGAAGGGAAGCATAAGGCTTGCAATCTCGAAAACAAAAATAGTTGCGGAGCAAATAAAAAATCGTAATACATACGATGAACGTACATATACTTCTGTATGTTTGATATTTAAGCAAAAATTCAGTGTTACGGGCAATTAGCTTACTCAGCGCTGCTTTGAATGCCCGATGAAAGAACACTCACTCGTCAACAATCATGCGACTGGCCGAGGCATGCTACTTCTACATACATACACTATACACTATACATAGAAGATAGATGATGGAACATAAGTATTTTGTTTCTGCATACTGCGTGATGCAAGCTGCTAGTGGGCTCTGCAATTGCCATCGTTCTTGCGGCAGGACAATGACAGCCAGGCCAGCAACGCAGAAGGCCGGAGTGGCGACGACGATGGAACTCGACGGTCGACGCTCGACGCTCGCCGTTCAAAATAAATTGCAATTTTATCGTGTATAATTCAATTAAATGATTTGCTTTTGTGTTCTTCGTTTTGCGCTGCGTGTTCTGCTATTCTGGTGACATTATTTCGTATGTTTTTTGCTCCTCCTCTTGTTTTTCCTTACGCATTTTTCATGTGGCGCTCGCTGCACTTTCTGGTGATTTATTATTGCCTCTGCACTTTGCGCGCTCATTGTGTTTTAACCTATTGTGTGCGAGCATCTAAAAATAAAAAAGTTGCACTTGGCTGCACATTTGAAATCTCAGCAAAAGTCAAGTTACACATCCCTTGCCCGCTCTTCCCATTTTGCCAATCCTACACGTCAGCTACGCCACGATGCACAGATACCACAGAATTTAGATTTAAATATTTTGGCATTTCCATCAATTTTCGGCTAATGCACCAAAAGAGTGGGGACAGAAATGACAACGGCTGCAGCAATATCTGGAGTTCGGCACGCTTTTGCATACCCTTTTCAAATACTTTGCGATATGTGATGAGCTTTGTCGCATGTGGGAATGCCTGATGGAGATAGTGCTAGTATATACTTGTACGAGTATATGTATATGTACATAAGTATATACATATATGTACATATATACACACACATTCTGATTTAAATTCAATCATTTATGCGGCAATCAGTACAGTCGTCCTTCCACACGTTCGGTTACGGGCTTTTGGTCTATTAGCTCCTTCCATACGAACGGCATGTTGGTTCGAAGCAGTCGATTCAGAAAATGTTGTTCTAGCAACAAAGCATGTCCATTGGAACCACGGCTGATAAAACATACGAGTATTTTACCACTAATAAGCTATGAGTGTACTCGATTTAAGATGGAAAATTAAATTATGAATAAGAATAGTAGAAGTAGAATGTACCTTTGATAAAAAATTAAGTACTACTATATTTGCATAACACTCAAGACTTAAGCTTGTAGGAAGGACGCAATTCGTGAAAAAATATTCGCTTTCAAGGTAGCATACTCGTGGACTGTGTAACTAACTCGTGGATCTGGAAAAACTGAAATTGTATTATGTGAGTGATTTAAAAGTTGGAATCAAATTAAGTTGATTGCATAAATTGACTCAGTGCATTTAAAATTTGGGATATGCAGAGCAAAAATGCTACGAATATTTTTCAATGACAATTTGTATGCACGTCAGAACGGCTATGACGGGCAGAGGCGGATATGCCGTCAGAATGCAAGAGCAGAATATACTTATACATACATATGTAAATGTATATACTCGTATTATATGCACATTTAAAATTAACTTTAAATCAGCGAAACAAGCTTTCTTCTTGCTAGTAAGAATTTAAGCGAGACCCATTCGTACTTATCGGAAGTGGAAGCTGTATGTAGGAAATAAATAAAAATAGGTAACTGCATATATGACTAGTTTAGATTGACATTAAACATTTCCTTTAACATACACGCATTTATAAGAAGTGAGTAACCTTTTCGCTATTTAGACCCTGCACCTAAAATGTGTAAAGGTTATAGCATTAGGTATGTGCAAAGGAAAATATATTTTTCCACCAAATGCTCCAAAGCAGCAACAAGCATTTATGCATTTATGGCTATAACCTTCTTGAAAATCCACCCAACATTATGAAAATAAGCATACGGACTCATAAACACTAAGAGACACATAATTTTGTGTCTCTATCTCTTATAGTCTCTGAAATCCAAGTGATCATACGGACGTACAGCTAATCAGGGCTAGATCGATTGTCTTTTTATCATGATCAGCAATTTATGTATTTACTCCCGAAAACATAATATACTCTTGTACATTTCATGTACAAACAAACCAACAGCGAAAAATTCATAAAACTGCCCAGAAATAAAAAAGTCTTCACATGCTTGATTATTGAAGATGTAGTGCGCTTTTAATAATATGTAATACATATGTACATACTATATATGATATAGTATTAATAATATTAATATTGTGTATGCTCGAGCATTGAAAACAAACAACATATAGGAGCAGAATCATCAAGAGAGAACGCTACAGTCGAGCAAGTGAAATACCGTGTGCCCAGGTTAACTTCCGACACTGAGTTATATGCGCCTCTAGCAGAAGCACAAGGAAGAAGAAGAGCTTGATGCTGCAACTTGTGGGCGTAGTACCGGAGTGAAATTGTTTTGCTATTAACTTTTCTTAGAATTAACCGATTTAGATAAAATAAAAGTAAAAGTATATTTTTATGTATGAATTATGTGTGTAAAGTTTGGCTTAGATAGCTTTTGAAATGTGGATGGTACTGACGAAATTCTGTAGCGGGGGAAGAGGGGTAAACTCAAAAAAATAAAATAAATCCGTCCTTTCTCGGACCTAGGAGAATCTGCATACCAATTTTAGCTATTCCAGCTTTTATAGTTTTTTAGATCCTTCCGTTCATCCAGACAGACGGACAGACATGTATAGATTGATTTCTCTCGTCATGCTGATTCAGAATATATATACTTTATGGGGTCGGAGATGCTTCCTTCTGCATGTTACATACTTTGCACAAACCTAATATACCCTTTTTACCCTACGGTTTATACCCTATAAAAATAAAGATTAATATTCTAATATTTAAAAGACCCTTAGATTGAATCGAATGCACGAGGGTACATAAATTTGAAAACTTTATAAAAACAAATGCATACTTATAGGCTTTGTGTGAAATGTCAACATGATTGCCGCAAAGTATGCCTTGAGCACATCTATTTCTAAACGTGCCTTATATTCTCACACACTGTTCAATTGTAAAAGTAAATTAAGAAACATTTCTGAAATGGCCGCATCTAGCAATTCGTATTGCCCAGGTCTCATCACTAACAACGAAAGCCTGAACGAGGTCGCTCTTCCCAATGTAAAGCGCATCAAGAACATCCGTGAGTTCATGGCCGATCCGACCAACTACGATGGAAATATAGATAAGCTCATCGGGCGCATGGCCAACGAGGCCACCAAGTGCCAGGAAATTCTCAAAGTGCTGAAGGAGGAGGTGCTTCGAAAAACCGGGTCCCTGCGTCAAATTAAGGCGGACATGATGCAGCTTCAGCAAGAGCTGAAATCCGCCAACGCTGGCAATCGGTTTGCTGTTGGCCATGAGAAGATACTCGTGAAATTCACAGACGAGTCCGAAGGAAAGGAATACGACGTGCCACAAGCTTTGGAGTGCTATAGTCTGAAGATGAGCTCGCTGTTTGGGGAGATCTTAGCTTTGGATAGCGATGTCGACTATGTCGTTTACTTAGAGGGCATTGCCCAGCTGAACAAGCAGTATGTGCGTGATTGGTACGATCGCGAATATTCAACTGAGCAGCACTCCAAGCAGCAGGCACTGGTTACCGCTGCCGAGCAGCAGGCAACCGCTGGTGCCGGCGATGTTGGATGCAGCGCCGACGAATCCAATTGAGACTGATTCATGACAAGAGCGATCCTTAAATTATTAACTTTGTTTTTGTTTGGCCCCTCTAAAACATCCCAATGATTTACAAAATGTTATTTTGCTCATAAATTATATTGTTTTTATTTTTAAGCATTAGGCTTCTGAGTTCTTATATAGTAAGTGTATTGTATGGAGAACCTAATACCTAGACTGGTAATTGTTAAGACTACTTATCCTGGGGAAAAGTTTGATCACTTTTGATCTTAGAAAATGTAACTAATAATGATTGAACCTGGTTTGTGTCATCTGCCACTCTATTTGCAAGACCTAGAAGGAAGAATGGTCGACTAAATGGTACATGTATTCGTACATGATCGGCATGTCTACTGACGTCGCGACCGACCATGTCTGATTACTGCATTATTATACTTTATACTATTTTGGCTCAGATGCTTCAGAACAAAGCTTTACGGCTGATCACTGGTTGCGGTTCCAAGGTGCACCTTGACAAAAAACTGAAGACCATTGAGCTCCAGATATACAGACATAGACGTAAGAGAATGTAGAAAGGTTTAATCATTCTTAGCGAAGGAGGCATGCAGTTGCGCTTATATTAAATAACTAGCAGGTATTGCCGGTCATAATCCGGCTTAATATAATGTTTCAAATTGTATTTATTTTGTATGTGCATGACCTACCCATATGTTTTCACATTATTTGTTACCAGTAGGAAGTACACACATATGACCACTATAACTAATATTTGTTAAAGCTCGTCTTCCCCCTTTGGAGCTCGAATTTTCCAAAAGCCTTTCTTAGTGCGCACCTATACTATGATGGAAAGGGTACTTGAGTCCAAATTTCAGCTTCCTAGCTTTTATCGTTTGGGCTGTGGGGTGTGTTGATTGTGTTTCAATTTTGCCACGGGAAAACACCCCTTTTTCATGTCACAGGAAAATTGGTGAAAAACCAAGTAGTGTTCGATGGGTTTATTGTTGCGCATAAAACTATATTTGATCACGATCATAATGTACCAAGGGGAGCTTCGGCGTTGACGAATACAATTTCTGAGCTCAATTATGATTTCAAACAAGAAATAAATAATTATCATTCTACACTGCGGACAGTTTGAACTGGGGACTGATGCTGCTACTGCTCTTTTCCATTTTCATTTTCATCCACTTCCTTGATTATTTGATGCACGTTTTCAGGCGCATAAACGCTTTCAGTTATGCAATAAATAAAATGCAATTGTTGCGCCAAGTGTTGGCGCCCAGAAGCAACAAGAAGAGAAATGAAAGCGGCAGCAACAACAACAACATCAACAGTAACAACGCAAAAACCGCCATGTTTTTTCACAGCTGCAAGATGGCGTCCGGTATCCGCTTGCAGGCATCCAACCCAGTCCACCAATCCAAGTAATTTCGCTTTGTTGTTGTTTTTGCCATAGTTTCTGGCGTCTGCTATAATTCCGCCTGGAAAACTTGTTTCTGGGCCCAACTTCCGCCGTCGCAGTCGTTGGGCGGCTCTGGCTTATTTAGCTTTGGTTTAATTTTACAAAACAGCGGAGCATTTAAGCGCAGTAAAATATACGTGTTTTGTGCAGCAGTAACTGCAGGAGCATCTACGGTAAAGGTCAACGGGTTGCGTAAGTAATGCCAAGAGACAACGGCAAAGTTGTGCGAACTTAACGTTCAACCAGCATTGAAGTGCAGTTTGCAGTTGCTAATTGAGTGGCAAGAGCCGGTTGCTTAATGTACGTAATTAGCGTAAACTGGCTGACAAAGATGCAGGCGAAAAGAAGGTAGAGCAGAGCAGCTGTTTTGTATTTACATAAGCTGGGATTTGAAGCTGCTGTGAATTCATAGCCAGCATATATCCTTACTTTGTCACTCAGGTACCTCTTCACCCCTCTAATCTGTCGGAGAAAACCCATTTGCTTGTTAGGCAAGACATACTAAGTACTTATATATGTATCAGAAAACACAGCTGGAAAGCTTGAATAAAATCAACAAGGCCCTTATTAATTTGAAAATAAATCAATTGTAATTCATTACGGGAGGACACTTTATTTGTGCGTTCTGAAAAATTATTCACACAAATAAGATCTATTGTTCCATAAGGAAATAAAATGTAATTATAGCTATCGCTTCATGTATTCATTAGCAACGAGTAAAACATAAAAGTAGAGCCAGCCCGACTCTTCAATACCTCTACCTGTACTCTGCAGCCTTCCACAGAGATTAAATTTGTTGCACATGCCAGCCATTGTCGAAAGTTCTTTAATTTGTCCCTTGACACTGCAGTTTTTACAACTATTTGGAAAAATGCTTTACGATTCTGACACAAAAGTCGAAAGACCGAACGAGAAAGACTTGGCGAGATTTGGGTTATTCCTTAATTACTTCAAGACTTCATTAAAACACTTGATTCAGTAATTCACTATACTTCTCTTTAAACATTTGGTTGAATTTCCTCATATCATAAAAGAAGGACTCAAAGATAATTGAATGCAGCTGTGCACTTGCTTTAAATACAAGTTCATGACTTTTCATCGGTTCAGACCACAATTATTCATTTACGCATATACTTATTATGTATATGATTGACAATGAAACACTGCACCGTATATTTACAGTCTAAGATCTTGGAGTCCTTTTTAATATTGAAAGTTGAACTTCAATCTTCACATCTATTCCATCGTAAATAAGGCGTTCTTGGATTCATTAACCCCCATACCTATTACTGTACAGTTCTCTTGTACACCGTGTACTGGAATACTCCTCATGCGTTTGGCATCCGCAGAGTAAAACGCACCCAACTGGGATTCCAACTTTCGTTTGTCATCCTATTCAAGCAGACTTTTACTGTTCAATATTTCGTAGCTAGTTGGAGGACTGTTCTTGGTATTGTGCTCTCCGCCAATTGATTGGTTGTCTGAATTTGTAAGTTTCTTGCAGAATAACAAGAAGGGGTCTTCTTCTTCGTCTGAATTTGTCAGTTTCTTGCAGAACAACAAGAAATAATCTTCTTCTAATCATAAAAATGTAGATCTACAAATGATTATGAATTGCAAAATCCTTTACGGATTTTATATTTTACTAGCTGACCCGACAGACTTCGTCCTGTCAAAAAGATTTGTAATGTGGCAGTTTTTGTGCCTACGTATTTTAAAAAATTCTCCTGAACAGAACCGTCACCCTGGTGATAGGGCGTTGTGAATAAAAAATAATTAAATAAAACATATATAAGGATTTAAAAGTAACTAATCGCTTTATTGTTAATCATGTGAATCATAATTATTATTATTATCATTGTAGTGCTTTGTGGTATACGATGTTTTTTGTTTGATTACCTGGCGCATAGATAAACAAATCTGATGGTTTTCCAACACGGGAACAGGCAACATACAATTGACCATGTGAGAAACATGGGTTTTCTAGATTAATACCACAAACACTTAATGATTGCCCCTGGGACTTGTTTATAGTCATAGCAAAAGCAAGCCGCACTGGAAACTGTAGTCGTTTAAACTCAAATGGCACATCAGTCGGAATCATTGGGATGCGCGGTATGAGAACATCTTCTCCTTTATACTTTCCTTTGAGTATAGTTGCTTCTATCACATTGTTTAGTAATTTTTTTATCGCTAACCGTGTACCGTTGCAAAGACGCGGTTGGTTGATATTTCGCAACATTATAACCACCGATCCAACCTTTAATTGAAGATTGTGAGGTGGCAATCCTGGCAAATCCAGCGAGTTTAAAAATTCCGGTGGATAGTTGACTACATCATCTTGATTAGTAGCCGAATCAACTGATTTATATATCCTCAATTCGCCTGTAATTTGTTCTTGAATTTTGAAATTTAATTCATTTACATCGATGTTTTTTGCAGCCAGTATAGCTCGTTCGCTCAACCAATCATGGTTTCTGTAATTTTGAGAAACATCTGGAAACACCTTCTGAATAAGTTAATCTTTTGATCGAGTTAACTGACAAAAACTTTGAGGAAAGTTAATGCAGCCGGTCAACATGTCTATAGGAAATTTGCCATTACCAATGTCAATGAGTTGTTTAGAGAATATGTTTCCAGATTGGTCATTTTGCAACTCGACACGCATATTCTTGCTTAAATGAAGTACTTTGACATGTTTCCACAAATTGGAGGACTTTAGACATGCATTGAGTTCATCAGCTGGCGTTGATCGTGGAATCACTGGCAATGTTTGACGAAAATCTCCTGCTAATAAAATCATTGCACCACCAAATCGGTTATTATTGCTCCGTAGATCTTTTAAGGTTCTGTCTAAAGCCTCCAAAGATTTTTTATGTGCCATCGTGCATTCATCCCAAACAATCAATTTACATTGCTGCAAAACCTTTGCCATTGCAGAGTTCTTCTAAACGTTGCAGGTTGGAGTTTCATTGCTTTGCATATTTAATGGCAATTTTAGTGCTGAATGGGCTGTTCGACCACCTTGAAGCAAAGTTGCTGCGATTCCCGACGAAGCGAGTGCAAGTGCAATTTTATTTTGTGAGCGAATTGTTGCTAATATTAATGAAATCAAAAAAGTTTTTCCTGTACCACCAGGTGCATCTAAGAAGTAAATCCCTCCAGTTTCATCATTTGTTACTTTCATAAGAGTTTCAAATACATACTTCTGTTGTTCATTTAACAGTGGAAGATTTGTTTGAATTAATTCTTTCAAAGCGTTGAGATCATACAGTCTTTCTCGATGCAACTCTTGGTTAAAAGCGTCATGCATTGGACGATTGGGCGCGGTCAGGCCTAATTGAATTAATAGTTTGTTTGACATTATCAAGCACATGTCCTCAATTGAAATCAATGCTTCATTGTAAATTTCTTCACTGATTTATATATTTGGATTTCCCATTCTATTCCGTATTTGTTACAAAATATCATCACACATATAATCTTTGTACTTGTACTTGTACCATCAACAGTTCGTAACTGTTGGAATGATGTTGGGCCACGTACATTGACTAATAGCAGTCGTAAATAAAAACATTCATCATTGCTTGGATGTACTGAATAAATCCGGCCAATCGCATCGGTGGAATATACATCTGTATATCCTGGAACTGGTTTTCCTTGTTTCCGTCGTATAAATCTCCTTGAGGATTGATTCCAGGTATAATATTTTGGCATTTCAGAATATAGCAATGTTTGTGAGAAATAATCGTTTTGGCATGTCTCAAAAAAACTGGTTAATGTAGTAGGTGGTGGCTGAGCAGCTCTTTGTACTGCGTTCTGTGCTGTAAAATACACTCTTTGTCCATTTTCTAAATGCACAGCTAAGTGAACAACAGAAGGGTGTCTCTCATGAATAGGAAAAGAAAATATTCGCCAAACTGCTTCATTACTACTGACATAGCGGCCCATTTGGTATTGGGTAACTTCATCATTGGAATTCTCTGCACCAATTCCAATCACAGCCATATCACTCCCTTTGGTTACATATTTTCAAATGTATTTAATAGATTTCACTGAATGGCAAGATTCAACGTTGATGTGTGCTTTGAATGTCTTTGATAAAATGGGTGAATATGGAACAATCCAACGATTATCTATTTCAATATCTTGTTGATTTCATTTGACAATTGTTGATTTTCCATTGTCTGCTGTCGATCTGCGACGATACAATGGATAACCGTCATTACCAGTAATTGTTTCCGATATTAATGTCCGTGGATATCGTTTTGAACATTTACTATCCATCATACACGGTGAATTTTGATTAAGAGTTCCACAGGGACCATGTATCATGTTTTTGATAACTACCTCATGCAATCCAGGATCTACTTGTACATTAGGGATTTCAGCTGATATCACTGCATCAACTTCATTTGGCCTTATCTTTTCAACCAACCAAATCAAAATGTGTGCATGTGGCAATCCTCGTTTCTGCCACTCCACAGAATACATCCAGCAGCGTGTCTCACCAAACACATTATGTTTTACGATGAAATCCATTAAAGATTTCAACTTTTGTCTAAAGACTCTGGCTGTAATATCATGACGATCAATGGGTGATTGCCCCGAGAATAATTCCTGCTTGATTTCTATCCATTGCGGATTGCATGTAAATGTGATGAACAAATCTGCTGTACCATAATGACGCACATACGCCATGGCATCTTGAGCATATTCGTGCATATGCCGAGGGCTTCCGATGTATGTTGCTGGAAGAATAGTCATCCGACCGACATTATGTGCATTTCCATCAGTATTAATCGCATCTCGAAGGTGAATATACTCTTCAGATCGGAGTTTGGTTTGATTCAACCTGATGAATGTTAATCTCTCCGTTTCAATTTTAACATACATGTCAACAACATATTTGTGATATAATCGCCGACATTTCAATATGTGATTATCTTAATTTTCCCGAATCATTAGGCGGTATGAATAATAGTTCATTGAACTGACTTTTTTGTTGGTTTCAGAACCTGTAAATAGATTTTGTTTTAATAACATTCAAATATAAAATTAAAATACATAATATAATGACTGAGATAGTATCGCCATAGCTAAACTAATATTTTAGTTACCTGTAATGGGATTTATCATTTTTATTGAGAAATCGTAGCCATCTTCACCTTGCCAAAATATAATGGGATATTGCAGTGCATCAGTGCGGTGTGTTTCCTTTATACGTTGTAATAATTGATCATTCCGACGATGTAAAACAATATCACGGGATTACAAGTTTTCTCCAACTACAACGATAGCAACTTCATCAATAGTTGGTGCATTAAAACGTCTTGTATGTTGACCTGCAGGTGTTTTATCTGCTCTGATTACAATTTTGTGATTATCGGATGGCATCAGATTCAGGGCAGTTTTAAACAATATAATCAATTGATTGTGTTGATGAAATAAAGTTTGTAATTGTTCTACAATAGACCTCTTTACTAAATTGTTATGTGCACAACGCAGATCAATTTCTTGTGGTGAATTGCCCATAAAATAAATTTGCAGGAATTTGTTGTCGCTATCTGACACTGGTAACAGTGAACCTGCTCTGTGATATATTTGCCCTTGTATCTGTAAATAAAAAAAAAATATTATGGTGTGGTATAAATTAATGGATTGTCAGTGATCAAACTTAAATAATATTTGAAACTGAATCACCATATAATATGATGACTAAGTGATATATTTCGTAATGATTAAGAAATTGAAGATTAGTGACACATCTTAACTTTGGTGACAGAAAATTTTGTTCGCTAAAATAATTATGAGTAACTGCTATAATACATACCTTGAAAGTTGGCATAAAATTTTCCCGAACTACATTTGTTGCCCCAAATGAAGTCATTTGAAAGCAATTGTTATATTGTTGGATATGTGTCAAAAAGTGTATAGAATCTGTTCCTATTCCTGAAACCAATGAGTACAATGGTTCTGGTGGTGGATCCAATGGTATCAATTTCACTTTACCATTTGCGCAACACAATCCATTGGCTTCGTTTTTGTATTTTAATGCCTTACAGTGTGAGCAAACCGAGTTCATAGAACCAATAACAACACATTGATAGATACTGTAGTCAATTGACACATCGTAACTGAAAGCAGCTCGATTCAAACTTGGGCGATTATTAGTTGAAAGTCGCGCTCGCGCTTCACGCGTTTGTGATATCCGAATTCTTTCACGTTCATTTCCGTCGTCACGTTCTTGTGCAGTACGATTAGATCGGTAATTAGCTTGGTTTGTAGCATTTCTGGTTCTTCTACCTAAATTTCTTCGTCTTATAGGAGGCATATCAAATATAAATTATTTTTTCACTAATCACGAAAAAACCGTAAAAACCATCCTTGAACTTCAACGAACATTTTAAAAAAAGATTTGGCCAAATTGGTCCAGGCGTTGTTGAGTTATGCGCTTACCAACACATTTTTCGATTCATTTTTATATTATAGATGATTATTTCAACTGCTTTAAACTAAATCTTTCTAAACTTTCTTTTAATGATAAGTTTATTATTTCTATACAAGAGAAAGCGATTTGGATATGACCGTCTGGACGGCTGGATTTCTGAATTGGCAGTACCCTCCTTGACCAAATGCTCCATGAAACATAACATAACATGTATGTAGTATACATACACACATAGGTAACAAACAAGCCTGGGTGGCACAGTCAAAATAATTACCACCATCAGTAGACCGAAAACCAAGGCCTTTTAGCAGCACATGGGAAACAGCTACCAGCGAACTTTTCACATGTGGCAAATTAAGTTACAATTAAACAATTAATTTAATTAGTGCGCAGCATATGGGACAGCTATAGCTTCCCATTGATTTAGCATGAAACAGTTGCAATTAAGCTGAGCAAACGTACTCACATGCACTGAATCGTGCTCACTAATACCATTATACTTGTACGTTATACAGGATGATGAAGCTGCAGAAGGCCATTTGCAATTGCATTTAAGAGGATGCGGAAATTACAAACACAAGCCAATGCATTATATCGCTTGTACATATACATACGAAGTTATTTTTAAGTACCTAACCTAAGTATATACCTAGTTAGAGTCCAAGGACAGATTTGCTAAGAATGTGGATGTGATTTAAGATGTCCGTTAACGTAACGGTCCCATTTCATATTAACTTTGATTCTCATGATTCATGACCAACTAGCAGAACTAACCCGCGTTGCAGTCCCTTTCTCACTTCTTTAGTGCTATAGTAGTGAACTGCTCTCGTACACTTCGTGTACAGAGTATAAAAATCTTCAGTTTTCCACCGATGAACTTCAAATTTACTTTTTATACTCTGTACATGAAATGTACAAAAGTATAGTATTAGGTTTGCGCGAGCTGAAAAATGTAACAGGCAGAAGGAGACGTGGCAGACCCCACAAAGTACATATATTCTAGATCAGCATGACAAGACGAGTCGTAATATAATCTACGTAACTGTAATTTTAGTTACGTAGATTATATTACTTTACATTTAACGATTTTTAAAATATGCATTTTACAAATGCAGGCAGAACAAACAATACAAAATATCAAACAGTTGGGGAAACTAAGTATACATACATACACACGCACACATACATACATACATACATACATACAAGCAGCTGTTCGGTTGAAGTAGCCAAAGCAAAATGTGAGACACTAATGTGTGAATGTTCATTTGTACACATGTATGTACATACATACATAAATATGTACAAAAGTACATTCGTCTTGCACTGACAGGGCAAGAAATGTTAATTAATTAAAAATTATTAACATTATAACATAAACATTTTGATGTTATTTTTTCTTTGTTTAGTACATTTGTCATAAGGGGTTTTTAGGACAACGGAGTACAAGGGCGTACGCAGGTTGGGCAGGGGGGACATTGCTCCCCCTAGAAAGAATTTCGCATTATGAATTACACCAGCACCATATGTATTACATATGTACGTACATACGTCTGTATGTATAGTACGAACATATGTACATCAATAAGTATGTATGTACGTACATACATTCTTATATACATACATATATACATGTATATAGGTTTGTAGGTATGCAGTGGGCCATCGAACACTGTTGTTTAATTGTAATAAATAGTGTTCTATGGTTTCAAATCAAAATTTTTAAAACAACAACAACAACTTCAAGTTATTGGCTCGCAAATCTTCTTTCGTTTTGATAATTTACGGCTGTTAATTGCATACGCAAAATGCCAAAAGTTTACAGTTACCGTACACATACAAATACATTTGTATGTATGTATGTACATATGTGTACAGTGAACAATCGAATACAGTATTATAATTAATAACTCTCAAACGATGTTTTTCGATGTATTTGTATTCGACAAGTATTACGATATATCAACACAAGTATCGATATTTTCGATATATCGCATTTAATTTTATTATTGGGGTTTTAATATTTATTCACTTTTTCAAATGAATGGTTTGTGTTATAAATTTTGTCCGATCGATTTCAAATTTGGGTAATGTAATCAACATAACTAAAATAACATAACATAAAATAACATAATATATATATATATATATATATATATATATATATATATATATATATATATATATATATATATATATATATATATATATATATATATATATATATATATTTTATGTTATATTATATATATATATATATATAGTTCAGTAGTCCGTTACATGGATACTATGAAAGGATACTTGAGTCCAAATTTCATCTTTTACCGTTTGGGCTGTGCGTTGATCACCAATTAGTCAGGACAAACTGTTTTATATATAGAGATAACGCAACGTTTTAAGATAGACGATTTGCAAAAAAGGGGGAATAATTATAAGGGTATATCCTAATTTTAAATTCACATTTGAGCCTTTTCGTGCCATATTGAGTCAATACGGTCACGCACAACCTCGGACTATGAAACACGGCACTCGTGTCAATGCCGTGCAACGATGATCCACGATCAAAAAGCACTGACAATTCTCATCTCAATTTGCTAGAGTAAAACTTTCGATAGTTGAAGCCACCGATACCATCAAAATATCGAAGTTTGAATGCAATAAGCAGAATATTTAAATAATAAAATCTAATTATACTCTGTACATGAAATGTACAAGAGTATATTAGGTTTGCGGGAGCTGAAAAATGTAACAGGCAGAAGGAGGCGTGGCAGACCCCACAAAGTATATATATTCTTGATCAGCATGACGAGACGAGTCGATCTAGCCCTGTCTGTCTGTCTGTCCGTCTGTCCGTCCGTATGAACACCTGGATCTCAGAGACTATAAGAGATAGAGACACCAAATTTTGCACAAAGATGCGTTATGTGTGTATTCTATACGAGTTTGTTTTATTTTTTTGATTTTCCCCCCCACTTCCCCCCTATGGGGGTTTTCCCGATTTTCCATTCGTATAAACGCCTATATCTCGGAGACTATAAGACCTAGGAACACCAAATTTTAGTCCCAGATGCCTTATGTGAATACGCAGAAAATGTATATTTTGGAATTCCCCTCCCTCCCCCCTCTACCCCGCAAATCGTAACTCCCGTAATTCTTGGAATTTCGAACTAAAATTTTGGAAATACCCCCAGTTGGTTATTATGTGTCCGTATGCCAAATTTCATTATGATAGACCGATTTAACAAGAAGTTATAGCCATAAATATATTTGCTGATGCAGCGCTGCTGCAGCGCTGCTCAAGCGCTGCCCGCGGCTGTTGTTGATGTTGCTGTTGTGTTGACTGCGAAAATGCTTACACAGACACGAATAGATGCGCATAGGCATACATACACTCACACAGACGCAATTGCTATGTAAATGTGCAATTATACACCCTTTACGTGAGTTCGAATACCGAGAGAGGTAAAATCGATCAAATTTTTTTTTTTATTTTCTTAATTTTTTTATTTTCTATAATTATTGTAAACATATGTACAGAGTATTTCAAAGTCGGGACACCCGACTTTAGCTTTTTTACTTGTTATTTATTGAGATCAATAAGAACAAATCATATACATACTTGTACATACAAACATCTGCCCGCAATGCGAAGCAGAATATACGTAGGTCCGTTATTCGGTTTCTGCTTTACTATCGCTTACGCAGTCGTTGCCTAGCGACGGTAACTGTTAACTTTTGGCGTTTTGCCTTTGCAATTAACATTAAATGGTCACAACGAAAGAAGAAGAGCGAGCCAATGACTTGCAGTTGTTGTTGTTGTTTTGTATGTACATGCTACATACATATACATGCATACATACATATGCATGCACACATAGACAAGAACTGTTGCTTGTTGTATGCATGTGTGAGTGTGTGTATGTGATGTCCCCAACTATTTGATATTAGATATATGGCAAGTAAAAAACATATTGCTATATTTTAATCGTTGAATGCCAATTTGTTGATATAGTTATGTTGATTACATTACCCAAATTTGAAATCGATCGGACAAAATTTATAACACAAACCATTCATTTGAAAAAGTGAATAAATATTAAAACCCCAATAATAAAATTAAATGCGATATATCGAAAATATCGATACTTGTGTTGATATATCGTAATACTTGTCGAATACAAATACATCGAAAAACATCGTTTGAGAGTTATTAATTATAATACTGTATTCGATTGTTCACTGTACACATATGTACATACATACATACAAATGTATTTGTATGTGTACGGTAACTGTAAACTTTTGGCATTTTGCGTATGCAATTAACAGCCGTAAATTATCAAAACGAAAGAAGATTTGCGAGCCAATAACTTGAAGTTGTTGTTGTTGTTTTAAAAATTTTGATTTGAAACCATAGAACACTATTTATTACAATTAAACAACTGTGTTCGATGGCCCACTGCATACCTACAAACCTATATACATGTATATATGTATGTATATAAGAATGTATGTACGTACATACATACTTATTGATGTACATATGTTCGTACTATACATACAGACGTATGTACGTACATATGTAATACATATGGTGCTGGTGTAATTCATAATGCGAAATTCTTTCTAGGGGGAGCAATGTCCCCCCTGCCCAACCTGCGTACGCCCTTGTACTCCGTTGTCCTAAAAACCCCTTATGACAAATGTACTAAACAAAGAAAAAATAACATCAAAATGTTTATGTTATAATGTTAATAATTTTTAATTAATTAACATTTCTTGCCCTGTCAGTGCAAGACGAATGTACTTTTGTACATATTTATGTATGTATGTACATACATGTGTACAAATGAACATGTTCTGCCTGCATTTGTAAAATGCATATTTTAAAAATCGTTAAATGTAAAGTTGTAATTTTAGTTACGTAGATTATATTACCCAAATTTGAAATCGATCGGACAAAATTTATAACACAAACTTTTCATTTGAAACAAGAAAGGAATGCTAAAGTCGAGCAGGCTCAACTCTTAAATACCCTGTACCACCCCACAAAAAAGTAATTAAATTAATTAATTAACTAAATTAATTTAATTAATTAACTAAATTAAATATAAAATATTCCATGCATGCATACATACATTTACATTTACATCAGAATCGTGCCTTATGCGTGTTTGTGTACTTGTACATATGTATGTATGTGTGCATTGGGCCTGGTTATATGGCTATAACTTTCTTTCCGATCATTCTATCATAATAAAACTTGGTATACGGATAAATAATTACTAACCTAATGGGACAACCAAATTCAAATTCAAAATTCTAAGAATTACGGGAGTTATAAAAAATCGGTAATAGGGGGGGGAGTGGGTGGGTGGATCAGAAAAAATGAACAAACTCGTCCTTTGGTCTCAGGAGAATCTGAATACCAAGTTTGGTTATTCTAGCTCTTATACTTTCGGAGATCCTTGCGTTCATACAGACAGACAGACGGACAGACAGACGGACAGACAGACAGACAGACGGACAGACAGACGGACAGACGGACATGGCTATATCGACTCGGCTTGTCATGCTGATCAAGAATATATATACTTTGTGGGGTCTACCAAGCCTCCTTCTGTGTGTTCCATGTGCACTCGCACAAAACTAATATACCCTTGTACCCTTTGGGTACAATAAATATTAAAACCCCAATAATTCAAGCTCCAACACAAATTTCGAAAAACCGAGTATGCAGTTTTGTTTGTATTTTTTAATAGATTATAAAAACCAAATTTAAAGTTGATCGATTCGGAAATGCAGAATTTTCAAGCAAACTTTGGAGCTACTTTTCCCCCCTTTGGAGCTCGCATTTTCCCTTCTTAGTGCGCATCTACACCATGATAGGATACTTGAGCCCAAATTTCAGTTTCCTAGCTTTTACCGTTTGGGCTGTGGGGTGTTGTGTTTCAATTTTTCCACGGAAAACCCCTCCTTTTTCATGCCCCAGGAAAAATGGTGAAAAACCAATTATGCAGTTTTTCTTGTATTCTTTTTGAGAGTATTCAATCTAAGTTTGAAGTTAATTGGATGTAAATTGTATATTTTTCATACAAACGTTGGAGCCCGTTTTCCCCCCTTGGCGTTCGTAAAATTTTCAGCCTCCTAGCTCTTACCGTTTGGGCTGACGGGCAATACCTGCTAGTATATTTATATATATATATATATATATATATATATATATATATATATATATATATATATATAAATCTGCCCATCATTATGAAACTTTGCATACAGAGTCATATTCATTAATGAGGTATGAACTGGAGGGAGGGAAATTCCAAAATACACATTTCTGCGTATTCACATAAGGCATCTCGGACTGAATTTTGGTGTCCCTAGGTCTTATAGCTTCCAAGATATAAGTGATTATACGAACGGCGTTACGAAAAAACCCCATTGTCGGGGAAGTGTGGGGGAAAATCTAAAAAAATAAAACAAACTCGTATTATATACACACATAAGGCACCTTTGTACAAAATTTGGTGTGTCTAGCTCTTATAGTCTCTGAGATCCAAGTGTTCATACGGACGGACAATCGGACAAACCGACATAGATCGACTAGTCTTTTCATGCTGATCAAGAATATACATATATACTTTGTGGGGTCTGCCACGCCTTCAACTCTCGCAACCCTAATATACTCTTGCATTGTCATGATGGAGAATGATTCGTCTTTGGCGGTTGGTTTTGCGCATTTCTCTGAGGATTCCGGCAAACAAAAATGGTTGTGTACCACTCAGAATTGACCGTCCTACGTTGCTTTGCTCAAGTGGAACAGTGGCCACATGTCCCATTCGGCTGAAGAAACAGGCGACCATTTGCTTTGCAAATGCCTGTTATACACGTCATTTGAAGCAGCACGGTGAAACTTTTTAAGTATTTCTTTACACCAATCGACGCGAGCCTTTTTTGAGCAATTCATAAATTATGTGGACGACTGCAAATTATTTTTACAGATTAGTGTTGATGTAAAATCAAATGTATTGAAGTGGAATAAATGTGCAAGGATGCCTCATGACATAACATATGACGATCTTGCATTATCAGTTCATGCACTGCATCGATGTTTTGTGGCACAACAACCGATTTTGGACGATCTTCACAGAATTCGTGGACGACCGAGCTACCATGAAGATTAAATTCCCAATACCAGCGATATACTTGTACTGTGGTTTTTGATGGTACTTTATACAAAGAACTGAGCTCATAGATTTTTTTAAAATATTTATATTTTAATCAATTTATCATCAGAACCGCTAACATCCATACAGAGTTTATTTAAGTTTAACGGCTTTAAGTAGTGGGTACAGGGTAGTAAAGAAAAAATCACACATTCCAGTTTCCTAGATTCCCTTTTTATACTCTGTACATGAAATGTACAAGAGTATATTAGGTTTGCGGGAGCTGAAAAATGTAACAGGCAGAAGGAGGCGTGGCAGACCCCACAAAGTATATATATTCTTGATCAGCATGACGAGACGAGTCGATCTAGCCCTGTCTGTCTGTCTGTCCGTCTGTCCGTCCGTATGAACACCTGGATCTCAGAGACTATAAGAGATAGAGACACCAAATTTTGCACAAAGATGCGTTATGTGTGTATTCTATACGAGTTTGTTTTATTTTTTTGATTTCCCCCCACTTCCCCCCTATGGGGGTTTTCCCGATTTTCCATTCGTATAATCGCCTATATCTCGGAGACTATAAGACCTAGGAACACCAAATTTTAGTCCCAGATGCCTTATGTGAATACGCAGAAAATGTATATTTTGGAATTCCCCTCCCTCCCCCCTCTACCCCGCAAATCGTAACTCCCGTAATTCTTGGAATTTCGAACTAAAATTTTGGAAATACCCCCAGTTGGTTATTATGTGTCCGTATGCCAAATTTCATTATGATAGACCGATTTAACAAGAAGTTATAGCCATAAATATATTTGCTGATGCAGCGCTGCTGCAGCGCTGCTCAAGCGCTGCCCGCGGCTGTTGTTGATGTTGCTGTTTGGTTGACTGCGAAAATGCTTACACAGACACGAATAGATGCGCATAGGCATACATACACTCACACAGACGCAATTGCTATGTAAATGTGCAATTATAAACCCTTTACGTGAGTTCGAATACCGAGAGAGGTAAAATCGATCAACTTTTTTTTTTTTTTCCTAATTTTTTTTATTTTCTATAATTATTGTAAACATATGTACAGAGTATTTCAAAGTCGGGACACCCGACTTTAGCTTTTTTACTTGTTTTTGGCATAAAGTCGTCAATTTTTGTAAAATATATTTTGAATTTAACTTAATATTTTGAAAGGGCATACATTGGGTATATCGAATCAATAAAGAAAAACATTTTAGATGCTCATCTGTTGTAGCTACACCTGGTATCCAAATCTTTGTTGACAAAATGGAAAATAAAGGTCAAGGTGTCCCAAATATAAATGTTTTAAATAATTTTGAATTATGTTATCAATGTTATAGATTTGTGGCAGACCTGCAGCCTCACTCATATGGTAGCACTGTTGGTTCTCTTATGCCGCAGTCTCTCACTACTGTAACGGTAAATACTCTCTCGTTTGTAATGCAAGCCTGCGAGCTGCAGAGAGCTGCCTGCGAGCAGCGATGAATTTAGTCTTAAGTCGATGATCGAGTGAATAAGACATTTGTTACGATTCTGCCATCCCGTCAGTGTTTTATTTTGTGTTACATACTTTTGCCTTCCACAATATGGATTGTCTTTGTTGTCTTATTTTAGAAAAAATGTAGGTGAAGTGTTCGTGTATTGTGAAGTAAAATAGTAATTTCTTCCCATTTGTGCCAAAAAGTAATTATGCAAATTTTTACTACAAACTGTGATCTTAATATCTCTTCATATTTCGCATTTTAAACCAAGTTTGAGGTTAGCCATTCTGTCCTACTGGTTGTGTGGATCAAAGAAAATCAAAAGAACAAGTAAAAAAGCTAAAGTCAGGTGTCCCGACTTTGAAATACTCTGTACACATGTTTACAATAATTATAGAAATTAAAAAAATAAGAGAATTAAAAAAAAAATGTAATCGATTTTACCTTTCTCGGTAGTCGAACTCATGTAAAGGGTGTATAATTGCACATTTACATAGCAATTGCGTCTGTGTGAGTGTATGTATGCCTATGCGCATCTATTCGTGTCTGTGTAAACATGTGTGCAGTCAACCAAAGCACCAACATCAACAACAGCCGCGGGCAGCGCTTGAGCAGCGCTACAACAGCAAATATATTTATGGCTATAACTTCTTGTTAAATCGGTCTAGCATAGTGAAACTTGGCATACGGACACATAATAAATAACTGGGGGTATATGCAAAATAGAGTTCGAAATTCCAAGAATTACGGGAGTTAGAGAAAATCGCATTTGCGTGGGAGAGGGGGGAGGGAGGGGAATTCCAAAATATACATTTTCTGCGTATTCTCATAAGGCATCTTGGACTAAAATTTGGTGTTCCTAGGTCTTATAGTCTCCGAGATATAGGCGATTATACGAATGGAAAATCGGGAAAACCCCCATAGGGGGGAAGTGGGGGGGAAAATCAAAAAAATAAAACAAACTCGTATAGAATACACACATAACGCATCTTTGTGGAAAATTTGGTGTCTCTATCTCTTATAGTCTCCGAGATCCAGGTGTTCATACGGACGGACAGACGGACAGACAGGGCTAAATCGACTCGTCTTGTCACGCTGATCAAGAATATATATATTTTGTGGGGTCTGCCACGCCTCCTTCTGCCTGTTACATTTTTCAGCTTCCGCAAACCTAATATACTTCTGTACAATTTTTAAAATTTAAAAAAAAAATTAAATTATTAAAAAAATGAATGAATTAATTAATTAAATTAAATTAGAATACATGTTTATGTTCGGTTTTAACAGCATACATTTACATCACGTACCTATGCGTGTTTATATGCGTGTATGTATGCAGCACAAAGTTGAACCAAAGCAGCAACAACAACAACAGCTGCGGGCAGCGCTGCCGAAAGAGCTGCAGGCAGCGCATGAGCAGCGATTTTACTTATGGCTATAACTTTCTTTAGAATTGACTTATCATGATGAAATTTGGCACACGGACACATTAGTACTAACTGGATGTACCTACCAAAATTCAAATTCAATTGATTTCAAAATTCCGAGAATTACGGAAGTTATACGGACGGACAGACGGACATGGCTATATCGACTCGTCTTCTCACCCTGATCAAGAATATATATACTTTGTGGGGTCTGCCACGCCTCCTTCTGTGTGTTACATACATGCGCACAAAACTAGTATAGCCTTTCACCCTTTGGGTACAGGCTATAAAAAGCGTGTTTTGATTGAATTGTTAGTAAATTTCATTTAAATGATATAGTATCAATCGCCTTCAAAGCCGACAATACTTGGAAAAAAAGGAGTTTTCATTTTTCGATTATAAACAAGAAAGGAATGCTAAAGTCGAGCAGGCTCAACTCTTAAATACCCTGTACCACCCCACAAAAAAGTAGTTTAATTAATTAATTAATTAAATTAAACGAATTAACTAAATTAAATTAATTAAATTAATTAACTAAATTAATTAACTAAATTAATTAACTAAATTAATTTAATTAAATTAATTAACTAAATTAATTTAATTAATTAACTAAATTAAATATAAAATATTCCATGCATGCATACATACATTTACATCAGAATCGTGCCTTATGCGTGTTTGTGTACTTGTACATATGTACAAGTATGTATGTGTGCATTGGGCCTGGTTATATAGCTATAACTTTCTTTCCGATCATTCTATCATAATGAAACTTGGTATACGGATATATAATCACTAACCTAATGTGACTACCAAATTTTAGTTTAAAATTCCTAGAATTCCAGGAGTTATAGAAAGTCGTTAATAGGGGGGAGTGGGGGGGGGGGGTGGATCAGAAAAAATGAACAAACTCGTCCTTTCTCGGGCTCAGGAGAATCTGTATACCAAGTTTGGTTATTCTAGCTCTTATACTTTCGGAGATCCTTGCGTTCATACAGACAGACGGACATGGCTATATCGACTCGGCTTGTCATGCTGATCAAGAATATATATGCTTTGTGGGGTCTACCAAGCCTCCTTCTGTGTGTTCCATGTGCACTCGCACAAAACTAATATACCCTTGTACCCTTTGGGTACAGGGTATAAAAATCTACCTAAATGTAATCGAACAATTCCAGCATTTAAGAGTAAGGCGGCCAACTTTTTAAGAAGCCAATGCGGGACAATTTAAGGAGGGGTTATTTTCGCTGAGTCGGGTGTGTACATTTAAATAATTACCTCCATATGAGAATTATATAATTTGTTGATGTTTCTTTATTTTTTAAAATCATATTTTTCACACGAGTGAAACTTTTTAATCAGTAGTGGATTTTCATTTATAATTTCATTAAATTGATCTCAACGTTTTATCCGATGTCCATAAAGCATTCATTAATGAAAATACTCGTTCCGTCGGAGCATTTGTCCCTGCTAAACAAAGAAGGTACTGGACGATAGATAAGCAATTTTTCGTTGGCATTCCTTTGTCTTTCAGATTTTTAAACACCTCTATCCACCGCTGTTCTATATCGCTTTTAGTCTCCTCCCACCTCTGCAAGCCGTTTTCGGTAACGAAGTTTGGCACGTAGCTCACTTCGTCGAACAAGCTGTCTTCATTTAAATTTTCAGCAGCCGTTGGTATATGAACCAGCAGTTGTTGGTATGTCTGCTGAACATCTATCCATTTCAAACGGCGTTTTAATTGAATCCAAGTAGACATATTGAACTCGTTATATTGATGGGAATAATTTTCCAAGTATTGGCTGCAGTTATTGTAAAAGTTCCGAATATGTCCCATAAAATAGTTTTTGTTGATTTGACCGCTCTCTACTAGCCTTGTCAAGTCCTTTCTTATGGTTAGCGGAATGTATTCATTTTCTAACCGAGTAGTGTACTTGTTTTTTAAATCCTCAAGCAATTGTGAAATTTCTGTAATGCTAATCTGGCTCCTTCCATTATTTTTATCGAGTTATTGAATAATGATGCTTGCCCATATATAAATTTTAGCCAGAGCTCTGAGCATTCATTTAAGAAAAACTTGTGAAGCAGAGCAGGACATTTTTCTTGCGATAAAAAAAATGATTTTAGTGGCGAATACATTTTTAAAATTCTCTCAATTGCAGGCAAGAGTGCAAGCCATCGCGTCTTACTGAATCCCAATAATCTTTGGTACTGAAATTCCGCTCCTTCGCAAAATTCTTTAAGATTTTCTACGCGTACAGTGTATATATAAAAGTGAGAATAAATCTTAGTAACTATGAGTTCAGCATCTACTGGTAACAAATCTGCTGCTGTTTGAATAGCGTTGTGTATGATGTGGGCAGCACAGCCGACACCTATTATTTGCCTTCCTAATCCTTTTTGAAGTTTTTTAAAGACATTACATTGACCTTCACGCCGCACGCCACCGAATTCGTATTAGCGTTATCTGCGCAAAAACCAACTACTTTTTCTTTAAGGGAATGCTTTTCTAGGATAACATTGTCGGGCTAAAAAACCTTACCAGCGTTGGTTTTTTCACAACAAAACTTCTTTTCAAAAACTGTTTGGATTAATTTGGAAGTGCATTCCAACGATCGGAAACTGTGATTGTGGCATACGGTATGGAAAGCCCACAAACCTTCAGCTTTAGCCAGTTCTGCTTTTTTTTCTCCGAATTTTTCTTGACGAAAATAATTTGTTACAGACGACGATGTACCTGCAGCGGACAGTGCTTGTTTGTGTTTGCCTGACGCCAAATGCCTATGTATATCATGTTTGCCGCCGTGAGCAACAGAAAATGTTCCATTACATTTGTTACAACGTACATCCGAAGCTGTAAGATACTTTTGTAAAAAAGGATATTCTTCTTCGCTTTATGGTTGGTGGCATTTGGTATAATTTAAAATTATGATTAATAGCCGTGTCTGTGTAAGCGCGTTTTTTAAACGGAACTGACTGTCTGTTCATGCATTTATACTCAACAGGAGAGCTTTTCGGGCTTATCGATATCGGTGCTGATGTGGCAACTCTACAAGTGCAATAGATAAACAGAACGGGTTTCTATCTCTTAGTCTATTATGTTATGTATTTTAAAAGTAATGTTGGTATTGCGGGACATGCGGGACGCTTTTGATGTTTTCCGGGACTATTTTATTTGATATTTCAATGCGGGACAACAGCTGTCAATGTGGGACTGTCCCGCACAATCCGGGACGGTTGGCCGCCTTATTTAAGAGGAAGAATTCCAGTTGCCTTTTGTCAAGCATGATTGTGGTAGCTAAGAGAATCAACGACCAAGTTACTTCAGGCTATAAAACGGGACGGCCACCAGTGTCAAACAGTGATGTTGGATCACGACTGAAAAGGAAAATTGCAGCAGAACTGGCCGATAATGAAGAAAAAGTCTCCTTGAGCATGCAGCATCAATTTCAGCGAAAAAGGCCAAAATGAGCGATACTTCTTTCGTCTTAAAGAACACTCTTATTACTTCAAGTAAATCAAGATTAGAAAGAATCTGTCATTCTCGAAGCCGATATCAATCACTCCAAGTAAAGCTCTTGCATTTCTAATTGACAACTCCTTAACCAAAGCACAATGCAACAACATGAGAGCACTAAATATAGCACAATTTTCATTTCGTTCATATTCAAATATCAAATAATAATAACAAACCTACTCCTCAACAATGGTTCCTAATATGAGCGGTATAGGTGGGCGTGGTGGGATTGACTTGAAATTTTTCTCACTTACTGTGTAGTATTATCAATTCCTCTCTATCTCTAATATTCGACTTTATGCCAAAAAAAAAAAGGGAAATTGGCCCAATGTGCACTGTGTGCAGTTCGAAAGAAGAACAATGTTACAATCACGACAGTGAATTACTCTACACCCAAAAAAATTTAGCCGCCGTGTGGGCCTAGTACTTAAGCTAAATTGTTTCGCTTATAACTTTTCTTAAATTTGCGATTTACTTGAAATAAAAGTAGAGAGTTATACATTAACTAGCAGGTATTGCCCGTCTTTGCTGGCTCAGTATTTGTGCTTCCAATTATACGTTTATTTACTATATGATATTTCTCTTCCGACACTCTCTAAAGTTTTTAAAGAGTTCATTTCCCAAATAGCAAATTACTTTGGTACGATTCGAGGGCTAGGCCCTAAAGTATAATAAATACTATGTAAATACTATGGTTATACTTGTATGTACATATGACATATAGAGCTGCAAAATGCATCGATGCAGAATCGATTTAATCGATTTTTAGCATTTTTGTTAAGCATCGATTTCATTTGTTGAGAATCGATTAATCGTGTAAATTTAAATGAACGCATTTGCTTGAAGGCAGGGTTCGTAAAATGCGGGCAAACCCGTTCGGGCCCGTGAGAAATTCTGCCGCGGGTATTTTCGGGTCGCTGCTGACAGAGGCCGCGGGTACGATCGGGTCGTACATATGTATGTGTGATGTGTGAAATTTGTATGATGGTATGCTTGTGTGTATATATTTCAAGGTAAAATGTGCGCGATGCATTTCATCCCTTATAGCCTCACTCAGCAGATTTGTCTGCGTTTGCATAGTGGTACCTGATACTAGATTTCCGAATGAATGTCTTTCGATTTTTTTGGCTATAGGAAATAAAAAGATCATTTGCAAATAAATAAACTGGTTACTAAAATATTTTTTACTATTCGTTATGTGAATGAAGTATACGAATTGACTGTAGGTTTTATTGGTATAGGAGTAAATAGGTAAAAAAGTCCCTTTAAATTATGCCAAGTTGCAACGCCACGGATCCTTAAAAATAGTATCAGGTACCACTGTGCAAACGTAGGCAAAACAGCTGCGTCAAGCTTAAACGGAGTAGGCAGCAGGTACAGAGTGAAAGAGATCGCGCACATTTCGCCTTAAAAAAATATATACACACAAGCATACCATCATACAAATTTCACACATACATATGTACATATGCCTGCCTACCACGAACGAGCGCTCTGCTACTGCAGACCGGCTCGTACGACACTGCTGCTGTCGGCAGCGACCCGCGCCGAAGCACGACGTACCCGCACGACCCGTTACCTCTGCCAGACGACCCGATCGTACCCGCCGCCTCTGTGGGCAGCGACCCGAAAAAACCCGCAGCGGAATTTCTCGCGGGCCCAAACGGGTTGCGAGCACATTTTACGAACCCTGCTTGAAGGTGAGGCTGAGTGGCTAAGCGGTAAAAGTAAGTAAAATTAATAATTGCCAAATAAATCAAAACATTATATTTTCTTTTATATTTTTGATTAGATTGGTGTGTTGGTGGCTTGGAGAAGAGGAAACGGATAAATGGATAAATTTTTGAAATCAGGTAAGAATTTATGCCTCATTTAGTTAAGCAGTGGGGGGCACGCCGACATGTGATATATGTATGTATGTACAAGTATGTATGTACACGTATATTTTATGCGCAAAACTGCACACATTTTTATACCCTGTACCCGTAGGGTAAAAAGGGTATATTAGGTTTGTGCAAAGTATGTAACATGCAGAAGGAAGCATCTCCGACCCCATAAAGTATATATATTCTGAATCAACATGACGAGAGAAATCGATCTAGACATGTCCGTCCGTCTGTCCGTCCGTTTGTCCGTCTGGATGAACGCAAGGATCTCAGAAACTATAAAAGTTAGAATAACTAAAGTTGGCATCCAGATTCTCCTAGGTCTGAGAAAGGACGGGTTTATTTTATTTTTTGGAATTTATTTACATTTTTTATTTAATTTTTGTTTTTAGGTAATATCAAGGAAGTTGACGAGTCCGTGGAGCAAAGTGGCAAGCGTAAGGGAAGGCAAAAGTCCGACATTTGGAATTTTTTTACAAGGGTGCCAGGGGGAAACTCCGCAAAATGCAAAACTTGTGGTTTGGATTATAGAACAGGTGGAAACACAACAAACTTGTTTATTCATCTATTGCGGGCTCATACGACTTTGTCCCATGAGTCGAAGCCTGTGGCGACCATAAAAACTTTCTTCAGTTCAAACAATTATTATGAAAACTATTCCGCGCATAAAAAGGAGCTTGACAAAGCATTAACCCGCATGATTGCCATCGATATGCAACCCTTTCGCATTGTTGAAGATCGTGGATTTCGTGATTTCGTTCATTACCTTAATCCAAGGTATATATTTCCCAGTAGGACAACTTTGAGAAACGAGCATCTACAAAATATGTACAACGAAATGAAAGAAAAACTTGTTCTGATTCTCAATAACGTAGAATACTGTGCCGTGACAACGGATGGTTGGACATCGCGGGCGAATGAATTTTATGTCACAGTTACTTGCCATTTCATAGACAAGAACTTTGTATTAAGAGAAGCTGTTTTATCAACGAACAAACTTGATATTGATACCGATCACACAAGTAATAACATAGCTGACTCTTTGCGTGCAGTACTGTTGGATTGGAATATTTTACATATAACTTCTACTATTGTTACGGACAATGCAGCAAATATGATAAAAGCTTGTGAAATTCTGAAGAAAAGGCATTTGCCATGCTTTGTACATAGCCTAAACCTTGTAATTCAGGATGTATTGGCTCGAGATTTTATAACAGGCACATTATCAAGATGCAAGCGGATTGTCACCTTTTTTAAAAGCAGTTCTATTGCATATGCATAATTAAAAGCCGCTCAAAATGATGAAAACCCTCTTAGCCTAATACAGGAAGTACCCACGAGATGGAACAGCTCATTCAAGATGATGGAAAGAATTAAAATTAAACAGTAACATTTCTTCCGTGCTTTTTAGTACTTTAAAAGCACCCCATCCATTGACTGCGGATGACATAAACATAATGAAGGTCTTAGTTTCCTTGTTTATGCCGTTTGACAGTGCAACCACCCGGATCTCTTCGAGCAGCACAGTTACAATTTCCGAAATAATTCCGACTACAGTTGATCTATACCATCGCTCACACAATGCAAAACTGGCACTTAAGACAGCGGAAGGAATAAAAACCTACAACTCTTTGATAGATGGAGTTAATCGTCACCTTGCACCTTTTGAAAATCGAAGCGTAGCTCAACTTGCAACGATTTTAGACCCAAGATTTAAAAAAGAAGGGTTCGGTTGTTCTTCCACCGCCGACGCAGCAGGTTTTTTGTTGCAAAATGAAATTGCAGCTTGTAGTTCATACGGAAATCCGACTCCCGACATCGAAGAGCCACCAACACATCCTGATTATCCAAGCACTAAAACATCGCAAATTTATGCATTTGTGCAGGACAAAATAGCACAAAAACAATCTATAATATTAGTGAGACAATTCTTAGAAAAACCTCACGAGTTGCAGGGCACACCACCATTGAAATACTGAAAGGTAATACTTGTGGCATCTACATAAAAACTTAACTGCTAATTATATTTTTGCAAATTTCAGACACATGTGCATGAGATGCAACACTTTCAAATTTGCATCTTTAAGTATTTGTGCATTCCAGCATGCTCCACTGCGTCTGAACGCATGTTCAGTAAGGCGGGATGCATCCTCTCTGACAGACGCGCCGCTTTAAAACCGTTTATTGTAGACCAGTTGCTGCTTACAAACAAAAACCAATGGCTAAATGAATAAAATTGATCTCATTAAAAATAAAATTTAATTTTTCTTCCTTAACGATTAATCGATTTTATCTTTGAAAAAATCGTGATTAATCGTAAAAGATCGATGCTGCCAACATCGATTATTTTGCAGCTCATATGTCATATGTATATATGCACATACTTGTACATATGTATATTTGTGTATATAGTATGATAGGCAAAAATCAAGGCAAGTAATTTCCAGAATTAAAAGCTCTACAATTTGGCAACGTTATTTGGTCAACTTATGCAACTGCACAACATTTAAATGAGCATACATACATATGTACTTATATACATACATACATATATCATAATTATTTCTTCTACTCTTTAATGAGAGGTTACAAAAATACAACGCAATTTATTCTGTATTCTTTCTCAGAGTAAATACATAAACCAAGTTTAAAGTTAATCTGATTTATATTTCTCTAAAACCTCTTCTTGGTGCTCACCTACATTTTGTCAGCTTTTTGAGCATGTCCCGCGCTGGATATTTAATTTTGATTTAAAAATCGGGACGTCTGGCAACTTTGATATGTACATAAATATATACATTTTATTTTTTGATGCAGGCGCTATCTATTCTCATATACATGTACATACATATACACATATTTAACTGTATGTATTCAATTTTACAAGTCAACAATTATCCATATGTGTTTTTTGAATATAAATGTTGTGAGTGTAAAAGGCGTGTTTCTGCTTTTGCAAATCGCAAGAATACATTCACGGAAAAGCTTAACGCTTAATGTCTCCCAGAATTCTTCAGAATACATTTGTAGCGTTTTTAGCTGACGCAACCTTTTAACGGTAAATCGCTTGTAAATATGCGATCAGCAGAGGTGCTAGAGATGGGCATGTATCGATGGTCATCACGAATCCGTATGCACGGTGGATACACAAAATTTTCTTTGTAAATTGAATAATTAGGAGAATGTCGATATTTAATTTATGCTTGTATACATGTGTATATGGTAGTCCAATTTCCAAGGACCGATATATGTACATGATATTACTTTTTCCTAAAATATTAATATTATGCGCTCCAAATCCCTTGCTTTTTTCAACAATAAAATACATGTATGTACATAACACAATGTTTTAAGATAGACTTTGTGAAAAAAACTGAAATAAATATTAGAGTATTTCCTAACTTTAAATTATATTTTGGTCGTGCTGTTTTTGTTTCCATCGCATTTTCACGTTCGTGCCTTTTCGCGCTTTATTGAGTCAACACGAACGCGCACGAAATTGGAATATGAAACACGGGACTCGTGTCCACGCAGTGCAGCGATGTGCCATGCCACAATAAAAAGCACCGATTGTGCCCATCTCTGTTTGTGTCTGTGAGTGTGTCACTCTGTGTGTTTATGTGATGTCCCCAACTGTTTGATATTTTGCGCTCTTTGTTATTTATTGTTGCTGTATATGCCAAGTAAAAAACATACATATGTATGTATTTCTATATTTCGAAAATCGTTGAATGCCAATTTGTAGATATAGTTTTTTTTATTTTTTTTTTATATATATAACAAGATTACAAATAAATTTATAACCTAGTTTAGTATGGAATAGCCCTGGCTACAGAAGGCCTTTGGCTATGTTTGTGGTATAGGTATCTAGTCTAATTACAATATTTACAGAACTATAATAGTATAATAATTTCTTTTCTTAATTTTATTATTTATTAATTTTATTTTTTTAAAATTAAATGGTTAAGTTTGCTTCTTTTAGAAACTTTATTAAATTCGTTAGATTGGTATTGGTAGGGTTGGTTAGTGATGAGAGTGGATTGGTATTTTTGAAAAATTTTTGACGTAAATTCCTTAGGAATGGGGATGGACAGTCTAAAAGGGTATGTTGGACAGAGATCGGAGTGCTATTTTGGCAGTGTGTACAGTTGTTACTTTTAGTGTGGTCTAAAAGGTGCTCATGAGAAAATTTTGTATGGCCTAGTCTAAGTCGAATTATTTTTATTTGATTTTGTCTGGAAATAATATTATGATCAATTAGTTTACTAAATTGCTCGAGGGTAGTTTGGTTTTGGTTTAAAGATTGATACCAGTTGGATGTTTGAATGATTCTGCTCAGTTTTAAGTTTGCCAGATTATTTTTTAATACCCTGTTATGGTCGTCCGTATTCAGCTTTTGAGTGTAGGTCAGGACAAATTTAAAAGCCTCTTTGGCTTTCTGATCAGCAAGCTCGTTACCCTTGATACCTTTGTGTCCAGGGACCCATAGTAGTCGTATTTTAGGATACAGTTGCATAAGTTGTGTTCTAATCCTAGCTTCGTAATAGTTGTGGTTACTGATATTATTGATTGCTTTTAAAGAAGACAGTGAATCTGAGCAGACTATAAATTTTCCGCGTTTAGTTTTTGCTATTTTAATTGCTTCATAGATTGCTATAATTTCAGCGGAATAAATTGATGTGTCATTTGTTAGTAGTCCAATTTTAAATGGTTCGGTTTCTGATGTAATTGCATATGGGGTTGCATTATCTGTTTTTGATCCGTCGGTGTATAGGAATGTGTGTTTATTAAATTTGTTTTTTATATTGAGAAAGTGTTGGACAAACATGAATTTATTGGTGTTATGCATGTCTAATTTAGTAAGTTCAGTGTTTATTGTGTCTTGTCGAAATTTCCATGGAGGTTGGTTTGACTTGACTTCAGGGATGGGATGAAGATTAATGTTATGTTGCTGGCATAGTTTTACTGAATTTATAACTGCGGAGGGAATTTTTGTTTTACAGTTAAGTTTTTTATTGATTGTTTTTGAGATTTTGTTCAAAGGTGAGTCATTTGAAAAGGTAAGGTTTTTTATTAATTTAGCTTGTAGGAAATCCCGTCGTTCTATGATTGTGTTTATATTGGCTTCTGATAATAAATTTAAGGTTTGGGTAGTTCTGAAAGCTCCTAGAGCTGATCTTGTTGCACAGTTTAGAATAGTTTGTATGGGTTTTAAGTGTGTTTTTGGGCAGTTACCATAAAACATTAGACCATAATCGATTTTTGAGTGCTTTAGTTAGTAGTATAAGAGTGTGTGTATTGCAGGGTTTGAGAGGCATTTGATTATACTAAGTTTTTTTGTTAAAGATGAAAGTAAAGTATCAATATGTTTTGTCCATCTATATTTTGAGTCTATTGTGAGACCTAAAATCTTCATATAGCTTACTTTTGGCATTATAAAATTGCTTGTTGATATATTGGATTTACATTCGTGCTTTCTACAAATGTGTAGGTGTTTGCATTTGGTAGGAGATAATGATGAGTCGGAAAAAGCACACCATTGGTTGATACTGACGAATAAATTATCAAGATTTTTTGTCTCCTGTCTTTGTTTTTGATTGAATCTTATTATAATGTTGAAGTCGTCAGCATAGGCTAGGAATGAAAGGTCTCGTTTTATGGTAATTAAATTGCAAAGCTTGTTGTAGGCGATAAGGAATAATATTACGGAAATGGGTGAGCCTTGTGGGATGCCGTTATGGAGTGGAAAGGTTTCAGATATATTCTTGTGAATACGACACATAGTTTTTCTGTTTTTCATGAAATTAATAATATATTTTACGATCCTGGGTCCTATATTCCATTCTTGTAATTATTGCATGGATACCGATTTTGTCAAATGCTTTGCTAAAGTCCAAGGAAAGGATTGAGATATGTTGTTTGTGTGAAAGGGAGTCTGTTATTAGATGATCTAAATATGCTAGATTGTCTACAACTGATTTCCTTTGTTTAAAACCGACTTGGTTGGTATGTTTGTCAGTTTGTTTGTTCGGACAAACCACCATAGTCTTTTGGCAATAATCTTATCCAGAACTTTAGCCAAACAAGAGTTTAGAGATATTGGTCGATAGGAGTCTATTGTTGTTTTACTAGAGTGTTGCTTTAATATAGGAATGGTAAGACTAGTTTTGTAAGTTTGAGGTATAAACTGGTTGAATGTATTATTGTAGTGATTAAGTATTCTATTTTTAACTATTGAAGAGAGATTGGAGATCATAGGATAAGAGATACGGTCAATGCCAGGCGTATGTCCCTTTTAGCTAGTGAGTGCTGAGTGTAGTTCTACAGCAGATATGTCGGATTCTATTTGATGTGCCGTCCGAGACGGGCAAGCAATGTACGGAAAAGTATTCGCGTATTTGTTGTTTATAAAAGTGTCGGGAAAGTTGGAATCATTGGATTGATCAGACCAAAATTTTGCAAAGCAATTAGCTATTTCGAAATTATCGGAGATTGGGATATCAGATATGGGGCTATTTATTATATGGATTTGCTTTGTTGTTGTGAGGCCACAAAAGCGCCTAATATTAGACCAGATTTTGCTTGTGGGAGTAAGGGGTTGAATTTCGGAGCTGAAATTGTAGAGAGATTCTTTTTTAGCTATTTTGAGCTCTCTTCTGAATTTTGCTGCAGCTTTACGAAAATTTATTATGTTATCGTTTGTTATATATTTTTTAAGTTTGTTGGCAGCACGTTTTTTTTTTCATTATTCAGGTTTTGTAGTTTCTGGTTCCACCATGGTACATTTTTGCTCGGTCTGTTTGTAGAGGTCTGTAGGATAGCAAGGTGTGCGCCTTGTAGTAGTCTGTTTATTGTTGTGAAAGAGGGCTATAACTATTGGGTAGTGGTCGCTGCCATGTAGATCATCTAGGATGTGCCAATGGGCATCATTAAATAAGTCTGGAGTACAAAAGGAGATATCAATGTGTGTGTATGTATTATGTGTCGAGAAATGTGTAGGTGATTTATCATTTAATAATATGTAGTTAGTGTTGTTTAAAAAGTTTGTGATAGTTTTGCCTCTTGAGTTGTTTTTTGGAGAGCCCCATAGCGTACCCCAACTGTTAAAGTCCCCAAAAATTAGTGCGCTGGTATTGTTGTTGAAATTCAGTACATTATGTAAGTTGGTTTCATTAAAGGTTTGGTGGGGAGGAATATAGGCTGATATTAGATTGAATTTTTTATTAGATTTAATTTCAATGGCTGTTGCATCAAAGTCCGGAAGTAATATTTCTTTGTTTTGTATTGAATTGTGTATTAAAATAGCGGTACCTCCAAAACTGGGCGAGTAGTTATTAGAATAAAGTGAGTAGTTAGCAGGAATTGGAATGTTATTTGGGTTATGTAGGTGAGTTTCTTGTAATGCTATTATGTGTGGGTATTCATTTTTTATAATTATTTGTAGTTCACTGTAGTTGTTAATGTAGCCGCGTATATTCCATTGTAAAATAATAATGGTCATGGGGAATACAAAAGGATTTTATTTTCTTAATATTAAAGTATTAATTGATATTTGCTACAGTGATAAGCGGTGCTGTCATCAGAGTTGTCGTCAGTTTCGGGGTGTGGCTTGGATTTATTAGTAGACTTGCATTTTAGTTTTTGAAGTGCTCGTTATACTCTGTACATGAAATGTACAAGAGTATATTAGGTTTGCGGGAGCTGAAAAATGTAACAGGCAGAAGGAGGCGTGGCAGACCCCACAAAGTATATATATTCTTGATCAGCATGACGAGACGAGTCGATCTAGCCCTGTCTGTCTGTCTGTCCGTCTGTCCGTCCGTATGAACACCTGGATCTCAGAGACTATAAGAGATAGAGACACCAAATTTTGCACAAAGATGCGTTATGTGTGTATTCTATACGAGTTTGTTTTATTTTTTTGATTTTCCCCCCCACTTCCCCCCTATGGGGGTTTTCCCGATTTTCCATTCGTATAATCGCCTATATCTCGGAGACTATAAGACCTAGGAACACCAAATTTTAGTCCCAGATGCCTTATGTGAATACGCAGAAAATGTATATTTTGGAATTCCCCTCCCTCCCCCCTCTACCCCGCAAATCGTAACTCCCCTAATTCTTGAAATTTCGTACTAAAATTTTGGAAATACCCCCAGTTGGTTATTATGGGTCCGTATGCCAAATTTCATTATGATAGACCGATTTAACAAGAAGTTATAGCCATAAATATATTTGCTGATGCAGCGCTGCTGCAGCGCTGCTCAAGCGCTGCCCGCGGCTGTTGTTGATGTTGCTGTTGTGTTGACTGCGAAAATGCTTACACAGACACGAATAGATGCGCATAGGCATACATACACTCACACAGACGCAATTGCTATGTAAATGTGCAATTATACACGCTTTACGTGAGTTCGAATACCGAGAGAGGTAAAATCGATCAAATTTTTTTTTTATTTTCTTAATTTTTTTATTTTCTATAATTATTGTAAACATATGTACAGAGTATTTCAAAGTCGGGACACCCGACTTTAGCTTTTTTACTTGTTTTGATGTTGAGCGTGGTAAAATTTTGATTTTTTGATTGTTTGTTGGCTTAAGTTGTTGGCTTATTTTAGAGGCTATAGATGGGGAGGGTTTTGTTAGAGCTGAAAGTACTTCTAGATCGTCATAGCTTGGAATATTGCGGGTCATGGTATTGGTTGTAGTTGTGGCTGGGTTATCTATTGTTGGTTGGGTAGTAATGTTTGACTTGGTACTTTTAGTAATATCAGCGTATGTTTGGAAATTGATTTGGTGTCTTTTGTTGTACATTTCGTATGCTGATTTATTGTCAACTTTATGGATGGTTTATATTGCGATTATTTCTTGTTGCCTTGTGTATACCGGACATTTCTTATCAATAGATGAATGGTTGTAGTAAATTAATTTGTGTATTTTGCAGTTAATGCAGCTATTATTGTTAGTACAAATCTCATTTTCATTAGTATGATGTAATGAGCCACATTTTGCGCATGTTTTTTCGTTTTGGCATACCTTAAAGGTATGACCGAAGTGTAGGCAATTGGTGCATCGTATTGGTGCCGGTATGTATGGGCGTATAGTTGTCTTCTCATATCCAATCATAATGGAGTCTGGGAGATTGGTCGAGGCAAAAGTAAGGATGTGAAGTCCAGTTTCCCTAAGATTACCGTCAATTTTACGCATTATTTTTTTAACCAATGTTACATTCTGGGTTTTGAGTTCATCTTGAATTTCCTCCTCTGAAACATCACGTAGATTATTGCAGTAGATGACTCCCTTAGTATAGTTAGGGGAACGGTGCTCCGAGACAGTAACAGGCATATTAATTGTGAAGTGTGTCATTTTTAGTAATTTCTGCGCTTGTAGTTCATTTTTTGTTTTAATAAGTAGGTCCCCGCTTCTTAAATGTTGGCAGGAGATAACTGGACCTCCAGAGGTTGAGTCAACGATTTTTTTTATAGCAAATGGGGATATTTTAAATTGTTTTTCATTGTCACTTTTACGTGATATTATTAAGTATTTTTGACCGGGTGTTGTAAGTGTTTTTATTTCGTTATGCTTTAAAAACTGTATTCGCCTTTTGGCGATCGGGGGGGTCTGCCTTGTCCATGCTCGCGAGATAACTTTGACAGTTAGGTTTCGAATTCTCTTCACACGTTTGTTTACAACTTAGATTTGTAGATAAGCTCTTTAAATTTGTCGCGGTGGGTGATAACTAAATCAATAAGCTCCGAAGTACACGTCTGTTCACTACGAGAGATGGATTTGCACTGTTGTAGATATAGTTATGTTGATTACGCATATTAAATTTGAAATCGATCGGACAACATTAATAACACAAACTTTTTATTTGAAAAAAAGTGACGAAATATAAATACCCCAATAATTCAAGCTCCATGACCATGTTTTCCCCCCTTTGGAGATCGAATTTTTATACTCTGTACATAAAATGTACAAGAGTATATTAGGTTTGCGGGAGCTGAAAATGTAACAGGCAGAAGGAGGCGTGGCAGACCCCACAAAGTATATATATTCTTGATCAGCATGACGAGACGAGTCGATCTAGCCCTGTCTGTCTGTCTGTCCGTCTGTCCGTCCGTATGAACACCTGGATCTCAGAGACTATAAGAGATAGAGACACCAAATTTTGCACGAAGATGCGTTATATGTGTATTCTATACGAATTTGTTTTATTTTTTTGATTTCCCCCCACTTCCCCCCTATGGGGATTTTCCCGATTTTCCATTCGTATAATCGCCTATATCTCGGAGACTATAAGACCTAGGAACACCAAATTTTAGCCCAAGTTGCGTTATGGGAATACGCAGAAACTGTGCATTTTGGAATTTCCCTTCCTCTCCCCCACAAATCGCAACTCCCGTAATTCTTGAAATTTCGAACGCAAATTTTGTAAATGCCTTCAGTTAGTTATTATGTGTCCGTATGCCAAGTTTCACTATGATAGACCGATTTAACAAGAAGTTATAGCCATAAATATATTTGCTGCTGACATATTTACTCAGACACGAATATACGAGCATATACATACATACACTCACATAGACGCAATTGCTTTGTATATGTGCAACACCCTTTACGTGAGTTCGAATACCAAAAGAGGTAAAATCGATCAAAATTTTTTTTTTAATTTTACTATATTAAGAGACTTGAACATAAATTTCAGCTTTCTAGCTCTTACCGTTTGGGCAGTGGGCTGCTGACGCGGTTTCCTTTTGTGCCCCATCATGCAGTTTTTCTTGGAATTTTTCTAAGAGTATACAAACTAAGTTTGAAGTTGATCAGATGGAAATTGTACATAGATTTTTCATACAAACGTTGGAGCGTGTTTTCCCCTCTTTGGAGCTCGAATTTTCCAAAATCGCCAACCTATGCTATGAAAAAATACCTGAGTCCAAATTTCAGCTTCCTAGCTTTTACTGTTTGGGCTGAGCGTTGATCACCAATCAGTCAGTCGAGACAAACTGTTTTATTATGTATATAGGCTTTCATCCAGACGGGCGGACGCACCTATCTTGATTCATTTCTCTCGTAGTGCTGATTGAAAATATATATATACCTTATGGGGTCGGAGATGCTTCCTTCCCCCTTGCACAAACCTAATTTACACTTTATATCGTTCGGGTACAGGATATACAAAGTGTCTTCATTTAATACTTCTAAAAATAAGTTGTAAATTGTCACCAGCTACTGTATGTCGTACTTGTAAGTGTATGTGGATCAGCGGTCAACGCAGAATGAAAATATGCACACATGTACGTGTATATTAAGTCCCTACTCATGTACTATTTATGTATTTTACAGACATCTGTAAAATGCACATTCCCCAAAGTACAGCAATGTTTTGCCTAAACAAGGCATAGTCGGAGACTTTCAGGGGTCTTCACACGTCAATTAAGTGACTGTCAATTCTATATTTAAACTTGGGTCTGCCACTGTTTACACTTATCGTTATACGCTGCAGCTAACATCTGTTCATGACCAGCTTTTGAGGCCAATTATTTGGGCAAACACTACACCATTAACGCACCTCCTTAGCCAATAGGTTCTGCGTTGAATGTATTTATCTAGTGCCGTACAATGCGCATTCATTTGAGGAACGCATCCAGGGACCAAATGGGCAATTCAGATCAGCTAAAATAATTTCAACTTCAGCTAGCTCTTACAGACTGTGACAAAAAGTCGGGAAAACGGTGCGATGGGCAGGAGTTCACTAAGTAAACTTTAACCAATCATACCTGCAAAGAAAGATAAGACAACGGGCACACAAAAACATGTTCCACAGATCCACTGTATGGTCTCATCGCCCTAAGCGCCTCTAGTGCAAACGAATAGATACAGCATTTTCCATACTCGTGCGTAGCTCCCGAAGCGATGTTTGCTGTACCACTAGAAGAAGAACGTCGGCCATATGCTTTAAGAAGAACCCATTTAGCGGTCGGCAGCTTCAGTTGCACACGCAGCCTCACTGTGAACAGACGTCGTCTAACTACAATGTTGTCTGCGTTCACCAGTATGTCGCGAAAGATAAGAACGAATAGCCAAGGCCATAGAATGTGGATCCTCACACTAATGACGGTCGTTGTTGGTGCTTGGGCATCACCTATAGATGATGCCGAGGCCAGCGGCGGACGGCTGCTGTTCGATCAGCGGCAGACGGGAAAGTACAACATACACGTCAGCATAAAGGACGTGGCCATAATTGAGGTGGATCAGAATGAGATTGCAGATGTAAGTGGCGGACAGAAGGACGGCCAAATACAGAGACAGACGAAAACAAGTTGAAAAGTGAAACTAACGAGTTGCTGCTAAAAATAACTTACGTCTTACGTTTTTATGTGTTAGGAAACGTATAGCGAGGAGGACTACTACTACGATGATAGCGATCTGACCATTAAACCGATCAAGTTCCCAACGCCAAGCCCAGCAACTACAACGCCAATAACGACAACTGGACAATCAACAACAACAATGTTAGATGCAGTAACAACGTCGACTACACTTTCAACAACGCCCGACGTGTCAACAGCACCAACATCAATCAGAATAACACAAACAACAACATCACCAGAAGCTCCTGCCAATACTAGCACCTACAGCGCCAATCTGTTGGCGGACATAGCTGCCACGCAGGCGGCCCAGCGTGGCAGTGGAAGGCACAGTAATTTGATGATCATGGAGACGCCCATTAGCACCTCATCGACGTTGCTGCCAGCCGCTTATAGAGCAGCACTCAGAGGCCGCACCAGAGATGTCCCCGTACCAGGGGCAGCTATTATGTCCACAACTGGCACCACATCGAAGCCCGCTGTATTGATTTCGACGCCCCCAACACGCCCCGCCTTGGAGAACATTGAGTACACGCCGCCACAGGGCCAAAACTCGCCCATATTCAAGGTCAAAGTGCAACGAACAGCACCAGAGGCACCAACAGCATCACCAGTACCTGCTCCTGTCCATTCATCGCGCTGTCGCCCGCATCAGTTTCGAGATGCCCATGGCAAATGCCGCGCGAAGCGCTCCGGCTCGATCTTGTAAGAAAAGCAATAAACACACAATGTGTCAATAAGCGGCTTATTCCGTTTTCTTGTCTCTGTTTTTGGTAGAAGAAAACTCTTCAGCATGCTGGTGTCGCTGCCCTTTGCCGGTGATCGTAGCATGGCTAACCACCTGCAGCAGCCACCATCCAAACGAGAGCTTCTGGAGCAGTATCACCAACTGCCCCATCACGTCGAGGGTTAATGAACGCAACTTGACTTTTTGGTATAATAAGCGTGCGATTTTCATACACGTATGTTAGTATTAAGACCGTGAAATATACAATATTTGACTGATTTATATTTTTTGAGTTCCTACCAATGATTTTATAAATGTGCAAAAACCAACTGCTACCGGGTGTACATACACTTAGCGAAACGTGGAAAAGGACTTAAGTATAAGTTAATATTTTTTTACCATGATATTTATTTAAAGAAATTGCCACTTTTCTGAAAATAAACTAACAGTTGTTTAGTTATTCTTCACTGAGAAATGCTAGAATATATTTTTTGTGGTGTGTCTCATAAATTTCTCTTTCTGTTTCAATGAAACCCCTCTCATAGCTGTTTGTAGTTTCACCTTGCATTCATATAAACGGACGGATGGACGGACGGAGGGGGAGCATCAGAAAAAAACACATAAGCTTGATCTTCCTACATGGCTATGTATGGACTCGTTTTGTCATACTTTGTGGGTACATGCGCACAAAACTTTTATACCCTGTAGCTAAAGAGTATTCCATTCCTGATATTATTACTAACTGATATTATTACTAACTGATAATTTTACTAACATACGATTTTATAAATATATTTAAGTTCTTTGATTTTAAATATTTGTACGTACATATTCGACTGACTCCGACATACAGACAGAACAAGAAGAAAACTCGATTCGCAGCTCGCCTGAATAAGAACTTGACAGTTGGCCCCGCTGAGGCTTGTCAAAATTTACCCAATGCGACAAGCAACTAATCCTAAGGTTTGTCCTACTACTAAATTTTAAGCTTACAAAATTTTTCCGTCAACTATTTTCTCAATATAATTTTAGAACGGCCTATAACAGCAATAGAATTACTAGCTAGTTTTTTAAATTATTTAAATTTTTTCTGCTTTCAGTAAGAAACATATTTCAACGCGAGTATGTACATACATATAAATGTGTATGCATTCCAACACGTTCAATTCAGAGCTGTAACGTCAAAAATTATACAGCACTCATTCCTGGCAACACTATGGTAATCAGTCTTCAGCAGTCCATTAACAAACCTAGCACTAATTATGCCAACAATAGAGCTTAAAATGATATGTAATTGGGCTGGAAGACTGACCATTGGCTGCTGACATAGAGCTCACTATTGATGGCCACTTTTCAGCCATGGGCGTAGCCAGGAATTCAATTTCAAACAAGAGAGAACGCTACAGTCGAGCAAGCCCGACAGTGAAATACCCTGTACCCTGTCACTGTCACTGAGTTATATGCGCCCATAGCAGCAGCAAAAAGAGGAAGAAGAAGAGCGAACTTGTTGCTGCAGTTTGTGGGGGTTGTACTGGCGAGAATTTGTTTCGCTAATAACTTTGCTCAGAATTGACCGAATTGGATACAATTTTAAACAACAGTAGATAATTATATATAAATTATGTGTGGTTGAGGTAGCATTTGAAATGTGGACGCTATTGACGAAATTCTGAAGCGGGGGAAGGGGGGGAAAATTAAAAAAAAAAATAAACTCGTCCTTACTCGGCCATAGGAGAATCTGGATGCCAACTTTGGTTATTCTAGCTTTTATAGTTTCTGAGATCCTCGCGTTCATCCAGACGGACAGACGGACGGACATGTCTAGATCGATTTCTCTCGTCATGCTGATCAAGAATATATATACTTTATGGGGTCGGAGATGCTTCCTTCTGTATGTTACATACTTTGCACAAACCTAATATACCCTTTTTACCCTACGGGTACAGGGTATAAAAAGCGCCTTTGGACCCTATTTTTATAGCCTGTACCCAAAGGGTGAAAGGCTATAATAGTTTTGTGCGCATGTATGTAACACACAGAAGGAGGCGTGGCAGACCCCACAAAGTATATATATTCTTGATCAGGATGAGAAGACGAGTCGATATAGCCATGTCCGTCTGTCCGTCTGACCGTCTGTCCGTCTGTCTGTATGAGCGCAAGGATCTCAGTAAGTACAAGAGCTAGGATAAACAAAATTGGTATCAAGCCCTAGGCAGAACGAGTTTGTTTATTTTTTATTTATTTTTATTTTTTCTGATACACCCCCCCCCCCCCACTCCCCCGCAATTCGTATTTTTTCTTATAACTTCCGTAATTCTCGGAATTTTAAAATCAATTTTGGTAGGTACATCCAGTTAGTACTAATGTGTCCGTGTGCCAAATTTCATCATGATAGGTCAATTCTGAAGAAAGTTATAGCCATAAGTAAAATCGCTACTCATGCGCTGCCTGCAGCTCTGTCGGCAGCGCTGCCCGCTGCCCTATTGTTGTTGTTGCTGCTTTGGTTCAACTTTGTGCTGTATGTATACACGCATGTAAACACGCATAGGTACGTGATGTAAATGTATGCTGTTAAAACTGAACATAAACATGTATTCTAATTTAATTTAATTAATTCATTCATTCATTCATTTTTTTTAATAATTTTATTTTTAAAAAAATTTTTTTTTTTAATTTTTCTTTTTTTAATTTTTCTTTTTTGTGGAGAGTACAGGCTATTTTACTGTCGGGCGTGCTCGACTGTAGCGTTCTATCTTGTTTATAATTCCAATATGTTGTCTTAAGTTTGTTAAAAGAACTAATATTGGAGTTGCCTTATACTTATGACCGTCAGATTTCTTTGTCACAACGAAAGAAAAGTACGAAATGAAACTTCCAAATAAATGTTGAAAAACATTTGAAAAAATTGTCTTTTAACGACAAAGAAGAACTCGGACCCCTACAAAGTATTTGTTTTCTTGATAAATATGACAAGACGAATCGCTATAGACAACCGAATGTATAAAATCTAGCCACTAAACTGGGTGTAGTACTTGTGTTTCAAGATAGGGACAGGAAAAGGTTACGTTTCTTTCGATAAACCCACCTACTTCCCCGCAATGAGCTTTTGGTTATTAAAAATAATTAGCATTCTGCCATAAGACCATTTTTAATAGCCTTTACCCACTTAACGTTGCAGAAATAAAATAATTTAAAATTGGAAGTAATGAAGAGAGAAAATTTATCTCTCAATTATTTATATGTATTTTAAAATGACATTAATGAAACATTTGGTTCTTAACAAAAATAGGTACTATTATTTGTGAAAGTAGTAAGTTTTTTTTCTACATCAACTACGAGTATTTTCTGACTATTTCTGATACGATTCAGAAGAGTCGTACAAACAATTATTTTGATAACATTAATATCCAGAGAATCGGGAGCTACGCCGAGAAGAACGCACCCTTTGAGTAAGAGACAGGATAATAAGTATACCTGACATTTCATAGGATCATTTGTATACATATTTTCGTATTGTTGAGATTCTAGGGGCGCAGCTCCTCGTATTGGCTTCCTGAGCTACGCCCATGTTTGCACGTTCATTTGTATGCAAGCAGCGTGAAATGCCAAATCTGCATTTCTCATTAGGCGGGCTGCACAAAAATGAGATTAATTTCAAATGAAATTGAAAATGTAAATTTCTTTCACTCGCTGCTAAAAGTTTCTCACATACTTGTACATATTCGTAGAACACTTGTTAGGGGCAGACGCTCGTAATTACTTTTTGGGCCGCACAAATTTCAAGGTTTAATGCATCGCTGCCATCTTAAATGTTCGCCGGGAGGTACCCGGTTCCTTGCCAAGGCTGCTGAGCTCAGCAGAAAAGGCGGCGAGTAAACGGACAATGCAGGGCAGAAGTATATGAAGTGTATAAATTGCACTTCATCATGAATTTATTATCAGCGCAGCTGCAGCTAACACACCAGCACACACAGGCGTACACATACGAGTATGCACACAAAGGTGCGCAGAACAACACCAACACCAACATTTACAAAAACTAGAGCAATGGCTGAACAACAGCTGCATGTGGCGGCCACTTCCGTTGACCAGAAAATGCAAAATGCCGCATCAAGTGACTGCCGGTTGCGATTTTCCCTTTTCGCGCAGCCAACTTGAAAGTGTGTTAACTCAGCGAAAAAATATTAATTCTAGTCCAGGAGACTTGCTTGTTGTGGCTGCCACCCGTCTTTTTGTTGTACATATGCCGCTCACTGAAGATGGCATTCATCTTGGCGTTTTAACAAATGGCCGCCTTTTAACTGCACAACTTTAATTGTCCACCTAAGCGAATGAGAAACGCCCGATGCTTGGCGTCTGAGAAATGGTAACAAATCTGACTTGGCAGCTGCGCACAACTGTGCGGATTCAGTGGCTCATCTTTTCCCTGCTCGAAGGAAAGTGTTTTTTTCCATCCAGCTAAGATTTAAGTGGTGCAGAGCTTATGCAAAAAAGGTTTTACTTAATACTTCGGCTACCTTCGTTTAGGCACACGTTTTTTTCGCAGAATAATTGCAGCTTTTAGACATAGTACGGTTGAGCTAAGGGGAAGGGGGCGATAAAAGAAAAATCCACTTACTACTGCCTGGATATACAATAAATTAGGTGGGGGAGCTTTTACGTGGTAACAAAAAGTAAAGCAAATTGGGAAACGTCACGAAACTCATAATGCACTGGAGTGAAGCAAAAAACAATAAGATAACGAAAACGCTTGAGTTATAAACTCTCAATGTGCCTCGTATTATTTCACTGAAAGAGCACCTGAACTCTTTGCCCGTTTAAAATCAGGTACATGAAATGCACAAGACTATATTAGATTTGTGGGAGGTGAAAAATGTAACAGACCCCACAAAGTATATATATTCAGCATGACAAGACGAGTCCATCTAGCCTTATCTGTCTGTCTGTCCGTATGAACACCTGGATCTCAGAGACTATAAGAGCTAGAGACACCAAATTTTGCACTAAGATGTCGTATGTGTGTACGCTGTGCACGTTTTTTATGATTCCCCCCCCACTTCCCCCTTTGGGGGTTTTCCCGATTTCCCATTCGTATAATCGCCTATATCTCGGAGACTATAAGACCTTGGAACACCAAATTTTAGTCCAAAATGCCTCATGTGAATACGCAGAGCAAGAAAAAATTTTGCCATATAAAGTCGACCACACGTTCATATGACGCATTATTTCGCCTTAAAATGGATCTGAGTTGGATTTGTTGAAGTTTTTTCATTGATCATATGCATAAGTTATTTTTTAAATGCATACCCTTTGGTAAAAGCTGCCTACGCCCTTGGGGACATATACAACGTGTATTTGAGTACGCTGAAAATCTCGAAGCTTAATAAAATTGAACTGAGTACAACGTGACGATTTTTACTGATAGGGCTCCATCAAAAGAATTTGCCACGGGCCATAGATGGTATAGTTACGCCACTGATCGGCGTTGAAGCCCCGTCAACATTAATAATGATAAACTAATAATAACAACCCAAAGCTCTACAAGGACGATTGCACTAATGAGTGTTAATGGCCCTTTGGTTGAGGTGTGACCGGCGCACAGAAGGGCTTTACTTCCAAACAGGTTGAAAAATTATAAATTTCATGAACGCTTTCGGTAATATAAACATTCGTATCTGACTCACACCGTCAAGTTTACGTAAGGAGTTCCAAGAATTGCGGGAGCGGACTAGTATACCCTTTGCTCTTTTACTTTCTTGTTGAACTGAAAGTTTGATTTTCTATATTTTAGGCAATTTTTTGATATTTTTTCTGAGCTTGTGCACAAACGTGTATGTGCAGTGATCGGAAACTGGGCAGTTATTTGAAGGTGGCTGTAATTGCAAATATCCTTTTGAGTTTCAGCATAAAACACTTGCGAAACTTGGGGCATGAAGATGTAGCGAATGGCAACGATTAGATACGAGTATGTCACACAAACATTCTCGTACGCAAGTACTTACGCACCGAGTCAACAGAATGCGAATGTATTCTAAAATTCGCCTTATCAAAAAATACATAAATAATATTTATGGGGGCTCAAAGATGCGCCAAGTTGGAAAGGGAGACCTTGGCGAAAGTACAATAAGAAGCTTGCCAGCACTCGCCGTGTCAGTTGGGAAACATTCAAGTGTTTCACATTCTTTTTGCCGCCTTTCGTCCTTTTACACATACCGTCACTGATGTGTATACGAGTATGTTTGTACGAGTGTTTGTATACGAACGCGAACTCGCACACATGCCCAAGGTGGCCCAAATGTCTTCATTGCGATTTAATGAAATATAGTATGCGCGTATGTTGAATGTGAGGTTCTGTAAATGTGTGCGTGCATGAGCCTGCTACACTTTGTTGTGTTTGTAAGTTTAAATGCGCTCTAAAGTATGCTACAGCTTTCATAATAAATACAATTTATGTGTGTTCATACCACTGCCACATTTTTCGGCCGCAAAGTTTGCGATCAAGTAATTTAAAAAGTTGTTGAGTTCATGGATGTGCGCTATATTTTAAATTGTCTGACTCTGGTATTTGTTATTAATAATTTTAGGTTATATTTTGGCAAGGTAAAGTTTTAAAAGGCCCTGGCAACTGGTATGACGACCTCGAGTCCATGTGAGAGCCCGTGTTCAGATAACATCAATCAAATGTCACATCAATCATCACTTTACATTATTGTGATGCGTGCGTGCTAAAAAAGCGGTTAACTGACAGTCATTAGGTATCAAATAATGCCTTAAGCGCAGGTCTGACAGGCAGACCAGGAAAACAAGTAATATTTATTTATTATCTAGGATGTTTGCAATTGTTTACAATATATATGTATATATGTGTCCACACAGCTTGGTAGTAAGCGACATACTTGCAGCTTACTGAGTGGATGGAGGCAAATAGTACTTCCACCGATAATCTTAAAACTTGGTTTATATACTCTAAGAAAGAATACAAGGTTAGCTGCGAATCATGTTTTTTGAAATTTTAAGTGAAGTTTAGAAGAAATAAATATAATAATGTATGTATGTACGTACACCTACACATAAAAGTACATACTATATATATGTAGGCCTACTAGTAAATAATAAGTTTCTATGTTTCTATTTGCAGTTCATAGTTGAGCCGAAGCAGTAATAACAACAGCAGATGCTAGTAGAGATTACATTTAGTGCAATAACTATAAAGTTATATAGATACAAGTATGTAACTTTCAGAATTCACCCATCATAATGAAAATTAAGGACAAATAGGCATAAACCGGATACTATTATCAATTATCCATAAACATTTCCAAGAACCATGGCAGTTAAGGAGAATAAATCACTTATAGGAGGGGAGTGTGGCGGTCTTGGTGGAAGACTTCAATAACAATTTTAAACCCAGTCTCAATACACATTTCATTGACTTCGATTCGTTGTGCAGAGCAACCGCGAACAAACTTCCTGTATTTACAAAGTATTTATTCAGCATTACACTTACGAGTACGCCAGCCAATATCTTAGTGAAACCACTGATCAACAGCATAACAATCAGCAAAGACCGGCGCTGGAACTCTCCCATCCATCTTCACACCGGGGCAAGGCCGCTAGCCTCAATGTCTTCCGTGGCGTACGGCTGTCAAAAGCCAGTCGTTAGACACATGCTATACTATATACGGGTACAAATGGTTGGTGTTATTTTCGACTGAGTCCGGGCGGACTGACATCTTGATTGCAGTGTGCTCACACTCTCCTTGCATCCATAGACATGGTTTTCTCTCATAGCTTGTGTGTGTTCACTTGTATTTTATTGGCAAACGAAGCATACATACATACTTGTATGTGCATTTGTAAGTCTGTACGTGGTACTGAGGCTAGCAACACACACTCGTTGGAATGCATTTAAGCAACATTTATGCAATTTAAATGTGACAAGTGAAATGATGAGATGGCAAAAGGTAGCGAAATGGTTTTGGATTTGTAAAAGTGGTTTCAATATAAGGAAACCCTAAGAGTGCCTTTACTAGAAACTTAGACGATTTGGGATTTTTGTACTTCATTAAATATAACAAATCGAGTATAGTATTGCCCGTTATGTATATGTACTCGCCAGCTCTCCCAAAGTCCTTAAACATAAACTTCATTTCATGTATGTATAATTTTAATGCGGCTTTGTACGCTTAGATTGTACAATTGTTGTCGATTATCGTTTTAGCTTCCCAATGAATGAACGCCTGAATTTCGGAAACGGCTGGTCGCATATTAACGAAACTTGGTATGTGAACAGTCCTAGTCCCTAGTCTATACGAGTTTATTTATTTTGATTTTTATGTTTCCCGTCCTCTCCCCGCTACACAATATGCATTGTTTTATCTACTTTTTATTATTTGTTGGTTTTCTTATTCTGTTATCAGTAAATGGGAGCTAAGTGAAAAGCACATTTGCATGTTTAAAAATCCAAGAAATCCAAGTTGCATGTCCTGTTTCTCCAGTATCTACCCAAATTTTAAAATAGATCGATTGAAATTTTCACCACCAACTTTTTTCTTTCAAACAACTGACATAGTAGTTGTACTTCTCTTCTAATATTAATTGAATTCCAAATGGGCTGAATTCTCAAAATTTCTGCCATTGGGGAAAACGACAGGAGGAGCAAACGAAACTCGCATCTTTAACTCCATTCGACTACTACGAATTTGTTGATATGTCATTTGGTTTAAAATAACTTTCTGGAGAAATAAACATTGCCTTGCCATATAGTATTCTGACAGCCGACGACATAAAATCTTACCTGAAAAAATCCTTAAGCTATCAAAAACGCAAATGCGAATTAAAACATTTTTAGCTATTATATATAATAGGAAATTTATGAAGGACTATGACAAAAGTAGCCCAAAATATGACGCTTATATAGATATCATGCAAAAATACAACAGGTAGAAGACCTATGCTATATAATTTCCTTTGAAAATGTAATTAAGCAAAATTAAGTAATGAGGATTTAAATTAACTACAGATGCCAGCAACTTCGCTTTCGCTTTGATTTCTTTCGCAAGATGGACTCCAGATAGCCTTTGCATCAAGAAAACTCAATAAACATATTTATGTTATCCGTTATGTACTGCAGCTCCGGCATCTTTTTATATCGGGCATTGTTATTGCATTCAAAAACAACATCGTTTAGCTCGCTCTCGACACAAACGAGAGCACTCCAGAAACGGGGACTATATACGAAAGTATGGAAATAGCACAAGAAAGTAAATTTTGTTGGTTGGTGAAAGTTATGGTCATATGGGTATTAGGGAGTTAAGAAGCTTGCGATGCAATTGAGTATATAAAGACACATGTAATTAGTTTCTACAAACATTTTCTGCGAGTTAACCAGCGTCCTCTTGGTATCAAATTTTGAAGTGGTTTTTGGCAATAAGTTCATGCTCATGGTGCGGTGGTTGCAGCGCATCAGATTAAATGATTAAGGTAGCAACATCATATAATTGACATTGGATTGCAACTCTAAGTTTATTTTTTAATGGGTTCGCTTTTTAACGAGTTTTACAGTTTCTGCCTGTTAGACGTTGGAAAAATGTGTAACCTGATTTTGAGTTCATTTGTGTGATCATTTCTCCCAGAGAATAACATTTGGATATTAATTCTGCATCTGAAGTCTGCAGTTCAAGTGCAATTCGATATTGATTGTGCTTTTGCTCATGCCTAATTAGTTCTTGATACGTTTTAATTCCAAGGCTCACAGGACGATGGGCTTGGGTTGCGTTTTTCATTTCCGTCTAGCAACATCCTGCCATAATAAGCTCCATTTCCGTCCCGAAAAAGACTTAAGTTGCTTTGCGTGCTTGTTTGAAATTGTTTCGTTTTTATTGTCAAGGACATTTTTCGTGTGGAGAGTGGAACCAAAGTTATTGTAGTATCATTGCTACGCTTGAAAAGACACACATTTCCGCCAGCTTTAGTTGGCTATGTGTCTAGTTTACTTTTCCAGCATGTCATACGAGTAGGCGTAAAAGTTGCTTTGTGGCCTCTTTTTTGGCACGCTATTTTGCTAAACTTTTGCACCCTCGCATGGTTGCAAAATATCTCGAAATTGTCTTTGGACCAGAGTTGCATTTTACTTGCGTCTTACCAGTGCACTGCAGTGTAATGCATAAACAATTAATCGTAAACGATAATTTAGTTTCTGTTAATAAAACAACTCATTCACACAATATAGGTGCTACTGTGTATGGACTTATTATCCGATTTCAATGGCTAAAAATATGTTCATTCAGGGAAAGTAATTTTAAGTCCGGCGCTTCATGTACAGAGTCCATATTACAGCATTCGTCTCGATGAGAAATTTTGTTACGTTGTGAATATTGAAAATTCAATCATTAAAATGTTATTTTTCAATGCGATTCGTTCGACACAGCATTGATCTACAAAATGTATGTGTAACAGTGTGGTTTATCTTTCTTCAGAAATTGATCCCAGAAGTGGGCTGCAGTCTTACTTTCGCCACCAACTTTCTTATCTCGTCCAGATGTTTATACCCTGTACCCAAAGGGTAAAAGGGTATATAATTTTGTGCGACTGTAAAATTAACACAAGGAAGGAGGCGTGGCAGACAAAGTTTATATATTCTCGGTCAGTCTGTGTGTAGGAACTTTAATTAAATTTGGAATCCAGATGCTACTAAATCCGAGAATGACCATGATTGTGTTTATACTCTGTACATGAAATTACAAGAGTATACATAGGTATTAGTGTGCGGGAGGTGGATTATGTAACAGGCAGAAGGAGGCGTGGCAGACGCCACAAAGTCGATCAATGTCTGTCTGTCCGTCCGCCCGTATGAAGCTCTGAATCTCAGAGACTATAAGAGATTGAGACACCATATTTGGTACACAGATACCCTATGTGTGTTCGTAATACGAGTTTGAGACTTACATAGACATAACTTCTATGTAAACCTGCAATTCTACACCCTTTACGTGAGTTCAAATATCAATGAATCAATCGATAAACATTTTGTTCCTTTTTTAAAAATTTCATAATTATTTCAATTTCTTTAATTATTCTACACTTACATATGTACAACGTATTTCAAAGTCGAGAGACTCGACTTTAGCTTCTCCACTTCTTTTATTATACCAAATGTTTGATTGCAGTTGAAACGATGGCAGCACTTCGACGGGAGTTCTTAAGAGTTAGCCACGGGTTTCACTATGTACAACCATAACAACAATCATCATCTGTAGAATTCGTATGCATGTACTATACGTATGCACAATGTTGCACAATCATTTATTTGTTTGCTATTTAAGCAGCTCACTTGGTGGCTATGTGGGTGGTTTTGTGTCTGCTTTGTTGAGTGCACCGCCCCTCCCTAAGCACCTTCCCTGACGTCCTCCCACCGCGGGACTCATTAGCATTCATGTGCGTGAGTCCAAGCCGGAAAAACCAACGTCGTCGCAGCTGCAGCTGACAACACCAACATTGGGCTTAGCTGGCATTAATATCGTGCAGCTACACATGGCATTCCGTGTTGCTGCAATGCACCCGCTTGGAAAATTGTCGAAATTAATGATTATTTATACGCCAAGCACACTCAGGCCTCCCTCTAGGTGGTGTATGGCAATTGTGCTTGCAATGTACATAAGTATTTTAAAACAATTTGTTGCTCTACATTTACTTCTTAATTTGAACATGCCAAGAGAGATATGTCAATATTTACTCAAATTCGATTCACTCGAAGAATTTACTTTTTAACACATCATTTTCGAGGACAAAAATTGTAGCGAACCAAAATTTTAAGAGTAGTTTCCTAACACTTGTATATACATAGAGTTTATTCAAATGGAAGGTAAGTGCGAAGTGTATTTGTAGGTCAGTGTGTGTATTTATATATAAATTATATTGGATCGATATTCAATGATCTTTTGGATACAAAGAAACGGCGGCGAGAAAGGGGAAATTACTGGTAGGCGTAGGATATAAAAACTATTTGTTCGTCAGTAATTTATTGTGACAAACTTGTGATAGAGCTTCCACAAAGCATTAAGGCTTCACAATGAAACATAAAACCTCATTTCTGTACTAAGCATCTACCCACATGCCGATGTAGGTATTATTTCAAAATCAGATTACTAGATACTTAGTTTTAGGCCCCTAAATCCATATATATCCTGGTATATCCTAAAACCCTTTGGGAATAAAAATATGTTTGTGAGAAAACCATATAGAGGCCGTACTATGTAATTATTTCAACCCCTATCTGTAAAACGCCCAGCGATAGCTCCAGCTCCGAAGCCAGCTTACATATTACTAAGCGAAACTAAACTCCAAGTTCATTCTAAAGGGAAATGCCGCACAGTATCTGAGGACCTAAAAAAAACTAACATTAACTATTATACTTGTAGGCATAGAGCATAATGCAGACGGTAACCGAGATTTTCGAAAAAAAAGTGATCATGTACTATATATTGAAAATCGAGCTTGAGTCTGGCAGCAAAACGTTAAAGAAAAATGCATTTCATACTACGATCTGTATGTGTCGTTTGTGGTACGTTACATAATTCCACCACTTGCGCCGATAATAAAAAGAAAACCTTCAGCGAAAAAATGCAGCAACTGCGGTTGAAAATTACACTGCAAGGATCTCAGAGGTCCGAGGATATCTGTGACTCAAAAGTCCTTGGTGTGTCATTTTCAAATACACTGCAATCTGGAAATTAAAAGCTCGAATCAGGGCTACAATTTTAACTTCTAAAAGTAGACCAATCTGCCCCCTACTATCTTCCATTTTGAAACGTCAGCAACCAAGCTTCGCAGAGCATATTATGAAAAGCTAGAGAAATAATATTGCAACTTCGATAGCAACAAAACACGATTTATTATACAAGTAAAGCTATACAAGTAAAGCTAGAATGGAAAGTACACTGCAAGCTAAATTAATTACTTACTACTGCACACTGAACATAATGCTTTCACTAAACATACATATAGTCCTTTGGAATGCCAAGCCATAGACTGGAGCTGTTAATATTTCCTACCGATAAGGATATAGATATAATTCTTCTTTTAGAATCCCACATTATTAATACATATAATTCCCCAATTACGGTGCTAAAAATTATCGGGAAGCAACAGCAATATGACTGCAGTCAATGCGAGGCGATATACATCGTCGAAAGTGTACATATTGCCACAATAACCGAAATCAATTTCTGGGTTTCATCAGACAACTTTAGTTGGAAGTAACTACCTGAGTACGCTATATTTGAGTATAAAATTTTTATGGAAAATCACAAATTGCGGAAGAGGTTGGGAAGGCGGAAAATTCTGAAATGTACATTTTCTGCATCTTGGACAAAATGCGTCTCTAGCTATTATAGTCTCCGAGAGATCGATGATCCCCATTATCGATAAAGTGAACGTGGGCGGGGGGTAAAAAAAAATAAAATCAACTTGCACATCGTAAACACATAAGGCCTCCTTCTGCATGTTACATCTTTCACCTCCCGCAATCCTAATATATATACTCTTGTACATTTCATGTACATACATAGTATAACAATTTATACCAATGCACAATAAATTAACCTCAGAGGGCATAATAGATAAATATTAAGTATGCTCATGAGTGAAAACCTTCGATATTGTTCACGTATGGAATTTCAGATTTGATTGAATATGCGTTAATTTTTAGCCACACAATAATTTCCATCATTACCACAATAGGCAAAGAACCCAAAACTCCACATTGGCTGTCAATACCCAACCCCATTTGAATGCCAGTCCAATCCTAATTTTCTCGAAGTGGGTCACAGTTCGGGCTATGATGTGGAAAAAAACACATCCATCTAGACATGACAGCCAAAATAAAATGCTTTAACCATTTACATTCGGCCCTCGCACCCGATTCCACCGTTATATTGATTTTTATCAGACAACGCGAACTATTTCCGATTATTATTGATACGAATCAGTTATACGGAAGGTGGAACAGCGTGTGAGACCAGTGTGCGTGCCAAGTGCGCGCCATGCGTGTCTGGAGGAACAATATTTTTTACCACATCGCCCGCAACGAAGTAACGGGAGCCGTTGTCATCGCTGGCCAATTATTGGGGCACCAGGTAGTGGTATACTTTAGTCTTGAGGCAACATGCGTGCCCGTAAGCTGAATGCCGCGGACCGCGAGCAATTGCGACGCCAACGGTCGGAGAGGCGTTTGATAATCGCGCGCTGCAAAGATCGAAGTTAGGACGAACAAGCACCTGGAAAAAATATATACGATACATTAATGGTCACAAACGATTTTCAGGGTTCGAATATGTTGTCAATCCGACGGTTATTCCAAAAGTGGCCTTCGGCACCACCATACACCGAGAGGTATTGCCCACAAGTGGGCCCAGCATGGATAGCTTTATGCGTCGCTTACTCCCGGAGGAACGCTCATTGCCAGGTCCCTTCGATTACGATGTTGAAAAGCCATTAGGCTACCAGGTGAGTTCCAGTTGCCAACAACATTATTCAAAGAACACAGACAATATCTGTTAAACGATTAAACAAATACTCAATTATATTTGTCTAAAAATCTTTAATAGAATACAGAAAATATTTATGAATAATATATATATATATATTTATGAATAATATTCCAAATTATAAGACAAATGTTGTCACAATATAAGATAAATGTTTTCGCTTCCTTATTCACGATATACCCTAATTGTGACTCATGGCTTTTTCACTTTTTAAACTGTCAAAAAAACCCACAAAATTACACCATTAGTTATGACAAGAGCAGGTCCTATACCTACCGTGGGTAGCTTAGCTAATCCAATAACCAAGCTCGATAGACTTTTCACCCTTAAGAGGGTGCTTGAATACCTTGATCAAACAGATTCAAATTTACTGACATATACTTACTTATGTTTAAATATTGAATACTATGATCACTTTAGGGATTTGGGTAAATATTTATTATTTTCAATGAATATTAGGTGCCCGAAATAATTAAATAGGACGAAAAAAAAAACTATTTATTTGATACCCAAAGTAAAATGGCTCCTTTATCGTTAAATAAAATTTAATATTAATTCATTTAACAAAAACTCGAAATAAGAAACCTCATAATTACAAAAAATAAGGAAATGATTATTAATTAACATTTTCCTTTTAGTATCCCTCTGTAATGGGGTTCTCAGCGATGGCAAACAAAAAAGCACGCTTGCCGGCGACACCTGAGCAGAATGTCCCGCCACTAGGCACCTATGCACCGGAGCGTTGGCGACCTACCGATCGCGACGGCTTCACCTTCAACAAAGAGGCGCTAAGCCGTAATCCCAAATGGATGACACCGGGGTGGGTTTGAATGACAAAATTTCTTAGCTTGATCAAAACTACATTCTGTGGTTCCCTTTGCAGCCCCTCAACCTACTCCTACCATATTGACTATCCTGGCTGGAACATAGAAAAGGCTTTTGGCAAACATCGCCTTATCTGGCCAGCGGTAGCCGTCTTCTGCAGCCCCAACAACACGGCCCAGTGCATGACTTGCCAAACTTCACCCATAGGCGACTACTTCCACAACTTTGACACAAACCAGGATCTGTGCCGTGTGTGCATGCGTGCCCAGATGGACGTCATCCAGCACTGCGAGCTGCAGGTGGTCGAGCGCTTCCGGCTCCGCAGAGATATCAAGCGGTTTGTACCGGCCCGCTATTGTGGCTTCTTCCACGATCACGGAGGTACGACTGCGGCCCGGGAGATAACATCACGCAAAGAGCTACGCGACAAGATCCGCGTCGAAAATTATTTGTATCGCTTCGTTAGCAGACAAAACTAAATAATACACACATTAAAAACAATCTGTAACTCCATTAATCAACCAATAAATGTTTCATTAAAATTGTATTCATAGTTTTAGCAAATGTTGCGGAAGTGTCTGACCAAACACGAAACCCACATTGACAGATTCGTTTTGTTGTTCTCCAGAATTAAATACGACAGTTTTTATACTCTGTACATAAAATGTACAAGAGTATATTAGGTTTGCGGCAGCTGAAAGTGTAACAGGCAGAAGGAGGCGTGGCAGACCCCACAAAGTATATATATTCTATATGAACACCTGGATCTCAGAGACTATAAGAGCTAGAGACACCAAACTTTGCACAAAGATGCCTTATGTGTGTATTCTATACGAGTTTGTTTTATTTTTTTGATTTCCCCCCCCCCCCCCCCACTTCCCCCCTATGGGGGTTCTCCCGATTTTCCATTCGTATAATCGCCTATATCTCGGAGACTATAAGACCTAGGAACACCAAATTTTAGTCCCAGATGCATTATGGGAATACGCAGAAAATGTGTATTTTGGAATTTCCCTCCTTCCCCCTCTCCCATGCAAATCGCGATTTTCTCTAACTCCCGTAATTCTTGGAATTTCGAACTTGGCAAATACCTTCAGTTAGTGATTATGTGTCCGTATGCTAAGTTTCATCATGATAGACCGATTCAACAGGAAGTTATAGCCATAAATATATTTGAGGTGAAATCGATCAAAAATATTTTTTTTAATTCTCTTACTTTTTTTAATTTCTATAATTATTCTAAACATATGTACAGAGTATTTCAAAGTCGGGACACTCGCCTTTAGCTTTTTTACTTGTTATATACATACATAGTATGCACTCGTAAATGTGTAGATACTGCTGTACACATGCCTAGTCCATAACCAATATACATGTGTATGTATGTACATGTGTGTAGGATGCGAGTCACACACACAAAGACTCACAGGTACGCAGAAATCAAGAAAATCAGCAAATATAAATACGTGTACATACTACATGCGTTGCCGCATGCGGAGACAACTCTGTGGTTTTCCTGCTGGAAAAATTTAATCGCATTTCCGGTGTTCCGCTTCCTTTTCCTTTGCGTTGGGCTTCCGCTAAGCAACGTTTCTGGCGCAGGGTGGCAAGACAGGAAAGCGCGTAGGAGTGGCAGCGTGTGACATGCGGTCCGTAGTTTAGTTTAGTATGTAAAATAATGGTATGGTCAGAAATTAGGCACAACGACCACCATAATAGTGCCATGGAACAGCACAGTCAATGCATTCAACAGATGTTGCCGTAATGCAATGCACACATAAACGTGGAAACGAACTTGATGCAAGTTTTTATCGATTGGTAAAGTACATCCGTGTACGTATACATACATACAAGTACTATGTGGGAGTATGTACCCAAAGGGTAAAAGGGTATACTAGTTTAGTACGGATGTACTTATGTAAGCCTAAAGTATGTATGTCTTTCCTTGTCATACTGATCGATATGAGACTAAACAGTCCTTCTTCAAGAAATAAGAAGAATAATAAGAAAAACATGGATATGGTAAATTACATTTTTAACAACATTTAACTAAAATATAAACCAAACAAGAAAGGAATACTACAGTCGGGCGGCTTCAACTCCTAAATACCCTGTACCCACTACCATAAAGTACGACCTATTTAAGAAAGCGTGTACTAAATAGTCCACATTTAGTAGTATATGTGAAAAAAAAAAACCATAGTCTGTAAGTTATAAGCTTTGTAAAGTGCCTCATCATATTGTGAAGTTTAATCAAAATCTGTCCACAGTATCATACAGCTACCATATGAACAATGGTGGAGAAAATGGTTTTTTTGTTGGAGGAGAGTGATAGGCAGAGGGATGGGTATAGCGAGCTCGAATCGCTTATATATTATGTTAACTGACTAACATTTTTAATCAATCAATTAAATGGAGGGAAATAAAACTGACGGTTTCTCTCTTTTCAAATGAAAGCGAATTATTTATAGGCAGAGGGGTTTTATAACACCATAATAATAATATTAAACATAAAATAACCAAACAAATATATTAAAATGTATACAAATAAAAAATAGAAAACAGGTGCGGAAACATTAAATTTATGGTTTTTTTCGATTTAATTTTTGTCAATGTAATGGCTCCGTGGATATATTGTCAAACAAAAAAGAACAGCCACTGTGATATAAAATATGATTGCATACGCAACTACATCAGCAGCAGACGTTCTCTTTCTTTCGAGCAATTTACTGATATTATACTATAATTCACAAACAATACTTTTGAGAAATACTATAAATGTTGTTGGCAAAGGTCGCACAACCAAAAAGAACAGCCACTGTGATATAGAAATGCGAATCGTACATATATCAGCAGCAGTAGTTCCCTGTGGCTAACCGACAAGAAAGAGATGTCTTCAGTTCAGTATTAATGTCAGGCCAAGTCTGGAACACTTCTGTTGTATTTGAAAACACACGCGCTATAAAGGAAAATCACTGTGATATGTAACGGTAAACTAGCATATCACAACGATCGTTCCTTTTAGCGCATGGCTTGGCTACAGAGAAATGAATGGCGATTCACGTTTCGCTTTCGAAGTATATAGCTGCAAATGCCACAACGAACTTCAATGGTTGTCTAGCTTTATGATCATAGCAATCACCTAAGGCTGGACGACCAAAGAAACTAATTGCAACCTCTATAACTGTCCATGGCTATAGAATGTAGAAGCCGCTCGCAATGTTGTACATTTTAAAATTATAGCACGAGTGTTCGGTCTAGTCACTTCGCTTGAGTGTTTTATTAAAAAAGCGACTATACCGACAATCGCCATTTAATTTTAAAATTCCGCAGATCGCACAGATTAACGTTAGGTTCTTAGACAGTAGTTGCAGTTGGCACAACGCCCAATTTTGAGACACACTTTGCCCAGTGATGAGTCCATCACATGCCATAACTGCACAAAATGCATCCCAGAAGCGGGGAAAGTTTTGAAGTACACTACACGCACTATTACAATAATATACCAGTCGTCACTTCCATTATAAGACAAACTTCATCCAGTGATGCACATTAGATGGCATAACAGAGCAAAGTTTGTAATATAAATGCGTTGTAGCTAGCACTTGCGCCCACTGCGCTCAGAATTGTAACTGACGACCATGGTACGAGCAGCTCGATCTTTTATACTCGAGTCCTGCTGCCCGGCCACTCCTGTGGTACCTGTGCGATCAGCGTTTACCTGTGACACACGCACAATCGAGTCGACGCTTTTCTCCGAACGCGCGTCCTCGCGCTGACCTCCATCGGAATCTGCAACTTAATCCCCGTCCGAAATCATAAACGGATTAATGCCGCACATTTATATGGAAAAACGCGCAGCTGTTTTACGCAAAGATTCGCAGAAGTGCAATTAAGTTTTGCCGAGATCTGGCACGGAAACACCTTTTGTCACTCTGGTATCCGTTTAATTGGTCAGTTAGGCCGAACAGTAGGTACGAGCATAGTAGCCGGGTTTGATGCATTATTAACCTTGGGCGATACCTTCTGTACATCTACCAGAAGTTGATATTGTGGTGACTGTACCAATGGTTAAAAGAACTTGGAATAGAATAGCAGCTAATCCTGCTTTCGCGTCGCATGTTTTGAACAGGTCCGACTACGGAACCTCTTGGCCCAGCGATATTCTTAAGCGCTGAGACGTTGATCTGCGAAGCGATTTTAACTTTAAAATGGGTGGAAAAGCTAAACATCACAACTCCCATTTAGAAAGCATGTATTTTAAACTGTATAACGAACATCTGGGGAGTATGAGGAATTCCAAGAAATAAGAGACAGCTACATTAAGTAAGATATGTTATGACAAATATTATTACTTTTTTGCAGAAATGATCAATCATAAATGGATTTTCGAAGACGTGATATTTATGTAGTATATTATAATATATATATATGTGATTCGAATAACGCAACGAGGAATAACTATTCGTCTCTTGTATGAAAATCGAGAATTTTGAGTCGTAACAAAAATCTCAATTATTTTGCATAGCTCTAATAGGAACAATAATTACGTATTGCATTCGCACTGAACGTTCTTGATTGTTAACTCTGTACATGAAATGTACAGAAGTAAGTATATTAGGTTTGCGGGAGCTGAAAAATGTAACAGGCAGAAGGAGGCGTGGCAGACCCCACAAAGTATATATATTCTTGATCAGCGTGACAAGACGAGTCGATCTAGCCCTGTCTGTCTGTCTGTCCGTCCGTAAGAACACCTGGATCTCAGAGACTATAAGAGATAGAGACACCAAATTATGTGTGTATTCTATACGAGTTTGTTTTATTTTTTTGATTTTCTCCCCACTTCCCCCCTATGGGTGTTTTCCCGATTTTCCATTCGTATAATCGCTTATATCTCGGAGACTATAGGAACACCAAATTTTAGTCCCAGATCCCTTATGTGAATACGCAGAAAATGTATATTTTGAAATTTCCCTCCCTCCCCACTCTCCCATGCAAATCGTAACTCCCGTAATTCTTGGAACTTCGAATTAAAATTTTGGAAATACCCCCAGTTATTATGTGTCCGTACGCCAATTTTCATCATGATAGACCAATTTAACAAGAAGTTATAGCCATAAATATATTTGCTGCTGCAGTGCTGCTCAAGCGCTGCCCGCGGCTGTTGTTGATGCTGATGACACGAATAGATGCGCATAGGCATACATACACTCACACAGACGCAATTGCTATGTAAATGTGCAATTATACACCCTTTACGTAAGTTCGAATACCGAGAGAGGTAAAATCGATCAAATTTTTTTTATTTTCTATAATTATTGTAAGCATATGTACAGAGTATTTCAAAGTCGGGACATCCGACTTTAGCTTTTTTACTTGTTCAATTATAAATTAGGTGTAAACTATATAATTTAAGAAAAACAAATAATGAAAAATAATTTCTCTTTATTTTAACACAAATATTTAATTGATTGATCTGAGTGAGAAATTGTATAGTAATATACCCAACATAACAAGCAATGTAGCCGATTTTCAACATGTGCATTTTGCGAGCATTTTTTGATTATATGTATATATAAAAAAAATTAAAAAAACGTATTTCTTATAGATAATTAAACAAAATTTAATTTCCAAGTATTGTTGTCATAGCAACGGTGCTACACCATTCTTAAGTCGAAATAGCTGACTTTATATATAATTCACTATCCAAGACCATGGAAATATAATGATTTTCTTGTTTCGAAATTTGAACAAATATGTATGACCCAAGCAATTTTTTGAGATGACCTCTTACAACATTTTAATTTATCAAATTTACTCGATATCACCTATAAAAAATGTAAATGAAATGAGCGAGTTTATATGATTTGATTGAAGCATTTTATTTTTAATGTTCACCGCACCGTTTACATGAATTTGTTTGGAGTCTTAAATATTAACATAAAATACATACATTTTTGTTCATAAACAATAAATTTAGTTTATCCATCAGTATGTTCATATGTGCCTTCTTTATATCAATTGCATTGTTTTTTTTTTTTTTTTTTTTTTCTCATAAAAATATATTTATTTATTTATTTATTTATTTATTCCTAGTGCTACAAGAATGATTCTTATAAATTAATGCACTAGTCACATTAATTAAATTTCCTTAGATATTATTAAAATTCAAGTACTTAACCTATTTATATTAGATACATTTTAATTATACATAAATTTAAAGTGTATTTGGTTCGTATTATTAATATTATTATTATTTATAATCTGACCAAAAATGTTGCCTACTAAGTGTAAATGTATTAATATTGTGCTCTTACTTTATTTCATTTAGGTATTTTCTTGATAGTGCGCATGAATTCTATTTCTAAAATGCGTTTCATTGCTGATTGTTTTTAAGCCATGCGGTAACTCGTTCCACAGACGAACAGCAAATATAAAAAAGTGTTTTTCAGAACAAGATAATCTATATCTTATGCAGACTATATTATTTGTTCTTCTTGAAGAGGTAAATGAAATTTTGTCATACAAATAATTCGGCTCTTTTCGAGTAATGGTTCTGTGTATAAAAATTAATTAATTAAATTTAATTAATTAAAAATTAATTTAATTTCAAGATCTTAATTTCAAGATACCTGGCTGTTGTTATCGGGATACATATTTTATTATTTTTATTATACTCTAATATACTTGTACTATACATGAAATGTACAAGAGTATATTAGGTTTGCGCGAGCTGACAGGCAGAAGGAGGTGTGGCAGACCCTACAAAGTATATATATTCTTGATCAGCATGACAAGACGAGTCGATCTAGTCCTGTCTGTCCGTCTGTCTGCATGAACACCTGGATCTCAGAGACTAGTATAAGAACCAGAGATACCAAATTGTGCACAAAGAAGCCTTATGTGTGTACGCTGCGAATATTTGATTAATTTTTTTGATTCCCCCCACTTCCCCCTATGGGGGTTTTCCCGATTTTCCATTCGTATAATCGTATAAGTGCTAGGAACACGATTTTTTTGGAGTATGATCCACGTTAATCCCGTAATTCTTAGAATTTCGAACGCAACTTTTGCAAAAACCCCCAGTTAGTGATTATGTGTCCGTATGCCAAGTTTTATTATGATAGACCGATTTAACAAGAAGTTATAGCCATAAATATATTTGCTGCCCAAGCGCTGCCCGCAGCTGTTGTTGATGCTCGTGCTTTGGTTGACTGCAAACATGCTCACACAGACACGAATAGACACGCATAGACATGCATACACTCACACAGATACAGTTTTTATGTAAATGTGCAATTATACACCCTTTACGTGAGTTCGAATACAGAGAGAGGTAAAATCGACTACAGTTTTTTTTTTAATTTTCTTAATTTCTACTTGTTTATTAAAATCTTGGCATTTATTTTTTAATTGTTGGATTACTAGTCTGACAAATGAATATGTATGTTTTGTATAACGTTTAAATTATGTCCCTCATATGTATGTCAAATGAAATACATACATACTGTATATTAAACAACATCTATATTTGAACTGAAGACTAAACTAGGCTTTCTCTGTTTGATTTCAGCATACTAACATACTAAACGCATAAAGCATACTAAACTCTTTCAAAAAGTTAACTTGCTTCAGAATGGGAAAAACATGATTGTCTCTGACGCAGTTTTAAATGTCACACTGTAAAGTAAATAGTACATATTTATGTACTTTACAAACGCAGCAATAAAATACATAACAAAAAAACTTAAACATAGATTTAAAAAAAAAACAACAAAGATATACATTTATAAATATAACAGACACCACTCCAATCCATCCTGAACTACAATCCCAACGAGATAAATGCTCAGGAACAGACTGGGAAGCATAACAGAATTAAATGAATAGAGGAAAATTTGCAGTGTTTTTTGTGGCCGCCTGTGTCATATGCGTAAGTTTGGCTTCAGCCCTACCACTAAGTTCTTCTTGGTTTCTCATAGTACACGCAGTTGTCTACAGTAATCGATGCCCTGCCGTTGCCTCCGGCCGTGAAGAGCTCCAAACGCGCCACCGTCGATTGGTTCAATATCTCGAGGAGTAGCGAAAAGCCTCTTCAGCAGTCTGGAAACGCAGCGCAAATTTCCAGGACATTTAATGCCACTACGACAAAACCGGCCTATATATGGAGGAAGATGCGCCTGACAGGTGCCGCGGCGGAGATAGTGACAGCCAGAGCAAACGCTCCATCAAACAACACAACAACAAAGCGGTCGGCAAAGAACGTCATGATGATAGCTCATCCTCGGGCCGTTCGCACTGACATCCAGTCGACCAGCACTCCTGAGGAAACAGAAATGACCATAGCCATACCGAAATTCACGATGGACAGTCTGGGCAACTGGTTGTACAATCCATGGGCTGCCACTTTTGGCAATATCTTTAAGGACACCCGGTTTCTTCTGAGCAAGCGGTTTACAGTGCCGCGCTTGCGCATCCACTCCAACATTGTCACTAATTACTATCCTCCGAGTCGCAAACTGAGCACCGTCTGCATGACCAAGTCGACTGCTTACACAGTTGGCAAAGTTGAGGCTTGGCTGGGCCGTCACGTCTACAACAAAACCCACTCGCAGAGACCTATTTACCTCGAACTCCGGCGTGAAATGTATGAATTAGGCAGGTCTGAGGAGTGCCATACAGCAGAGTTCAATACTTGGAAGTCGTACATCGAATGTGCTGTACTTCGCAACCAGCGCATGGAATCCAGAGTGCCGCACTATCCGTTTCATCAAATAATTGAGGATCATCGTGAATACAGGCGGTTGAATATACACGAATAAACACAATGCTTTATTATGCTTAAAGCTTGCCTTCAAATTTTTTTAATCCTTCTACTGAAATAGTATAAAACTAAAAGTTGGTGTGGCAGACAGCAGAAATAACGTATAAACGCAAGGCTCACAGGAACAATTAAAGTCCTAGGGAGGACACCATTCCACTACTACTTTCGATTTTCGCTAGTAATATGAATTCTATTGTTGAACCAAAATTATTGAATTATCCTATAAGTGCGAATGTGTCCTCATCAAGATTCATCGTGATAGGTCAGTTGCAAGGAATATAGCCCGTAAATGTCCCACCGGCAGTTGTTGATGTTGCTGCTTCTTTGGCTCAACTATGCAAAGTACATAAGTAGAAGTTACGTAAATAAACACACACATAGTTGATATATATTAAGTAGTATTAGCTTTATTATTTTCATTTAATTAGTTTGAACGAAAAATGTATTAACATTTAAGTAAAACAATGTTTTACAGCGGTTTTAATAGTCGACGAGCATTCCTTCTGTGGTGACGAGACGAATCTTCATAAGCATCGACAAGTTTTGAGCCAATACAGCTATAGATCTCGTAGACTTGCGTTCTCCGTATGCAGACAAAGCTGTTCACAATCCATATTTGTATATACTATAGCAATGATCGGTGCAAATAAAACAATAACGTTTTTATTTATAAAGGTACCGACATTAGCAAATTGGTATTTACATATAAGCTTTTAAGCACACCTTACCATAATCTAAAGTTTCATCAAAATCAGTGAATTCTATCATGCAGTTTCATAAAAATCGGGTAACTGTAATTTGTACATATACCTAAAAAAGCAATGATTGGCGCGCAGAAGTGGTGAATTCGGAGGCGGGTATAGTGTATGCCGAAGTCGGGCGTCTGCAACCGTAACGTTCTACTCATTCGCGCAATGTCTTTGAATTTTGGTAGCAAAATTAAAACATTTGTGTATTTGAAAGGGCTTTCGCTCTTTGTGTTTGTTTATTGGTAAAATTAAATCAATATCTTCACTTTATTTGTTTTTTGTTACCTTTTTTCAGTTTGTTTTTCTTAGGAAAAAGAACATTTGTTTGAAAGTATCAGCGTTGTACAACTAGAAGGAGGAAGAAAACAAAATAATGTTGAAAAACAACATGAAATCATAGAAATTTTTATATGTTTAGCATGTAGCTGTTGCTGGCAGTTGAAGTTGCTAGTCACCAGCTCTCCATTTGACACTCATCATACCAGCTGTGGGGAAGTAAAAAAGACGTACAACAATATTACATAATTGCAGAAAAACGGAAAGAAAATATTAGCGTAATGCTGCTTGGTGCAGTAACTTTTGTTGTTGGTTGTTGTAGTTGTTGATGTAGCTATGTTGATATTCCAGCGACGTTGCGAATAGTACAGCTTTAAGAAAATATATAAAACAAAATCTCGTGGACTTGAAATGGAAACCTGCAATTAAATATGCATTACTATTTCTTGTTTAAACATTATCGAACTCTCTCTACTCTTACCTTTTGTATCAAATATGTGGGGTTCCATTTTGGTCAAAGCCAAAGTAAATAAATGGGCGATATAACTATGAAAACTAAACCTTATGGTATATGTATAGCTTTTTACACTGAAAAAAAATAGAGAAGTTCGAATTATTAATCGAATAATAACTATTTATTTTTGGTAGTTTTAAAATGTACAGGGGTTTACTAGTTTAGTGCGAAGCAATTCAGACATAAATGTATGCTGTTGAAACTGTTTTTTATTCACAAACTAGCGTATCCGGCTTGCATTGATGCGCCACTGAATTGTAGTGCTTCTTAAGCTTTTCGGCGTCACATCATTCCCAATACCTCCATCGCTTTTTATTGCTTCGATTAGATCCTTGATTATAGTTGAAACCCCACCGACGTCCACCTTCCTTCGTCTGTACAGAGGATATCCATCGCCTCCTGTTTGTGTTTCTTGGGTCAGATGTGGATGCCTTTTCGCGCATTTGCCGAAAATTGGCATTTTCAGCTGCCCTTTTTTCGCTCATCCTTTTCGATTTTGTGGTATTTTTTTTATTTTTACCAATATATATATACATATATACATATATATATATATATATATATATATATATATATATATATATATATATATATATATATATATATATATATATATATATATATATATATATATATATATGTATATACTTCCATTTTTATACATATAGATAAACAAAATATATAGTTTTCTTTTTGTGTTGGGTTTGGGATATATAATGATGAACTCTTGCTTTCCATTCTTGGTCATTATCGCAGTGCTTCTATTTCTACAACGTAAAATATTGATGATCTCAAATACAAAAAAGTGGAGAAGCTAAGGTCGGGTGTCCCGACTTTTAAATGCTCTGTACATATGTGTAGAATAGTTAAAGAAAATAAAAATATTATGAAATTAAACAAGAGATAACGCTACAGTCCAGCAAGCCCGACAGTGAAATACCCTGTACCCAGGTAAACTTCCGACCCTGAGGTACACTGCTGGTCTTAGGTTAGACGCACGCTTACTTGCAATAAAATTTGTTTAATATCTATCACTTTAATGCTGACTGAGAAAATTTTGACATGCAAAAACCTTGGGTATTCAATGATACTGTAAATATTATATTCGAATAATTTAAAAAAATTATCAAAATTGTGTTTTTCAAACCTTTTTCTTGGTCAATAGAATAGACGCACTTAGACATATTAATTTTTTTTAAGGAAATAATTTCAGTAATGAATACTGCAGCAGTTAGTAACAAGGGAGGCAGTACCAGAGCACTAACAAGTTGTTAGTAATAACTTCATATATCCGGACCTTCATAGAATGATACAGGGAATTTATGTTGGTCAGGGAAATCTCGCTTAAAGAACGTTTAATAGCTTCAGTTAATGTTTCCTTATCTTCGTATTGTATTCCCCATTCGTATACCTTCCGTGCAAGCCAGCCCCAAACATTTTCAATTACGTTCAGATCCGGAGAATATGGTGGCCAGGTCATGATATTAACGTTTCGATTCCAATTTAACGACTTTACTACTCGAGCGTTATGAATAGAAGCATTATCTTGTTGAAAAATGTATGAAACTGGTCCGAAGATATCATTAAATTTAAAATTTTTTAAATACGGACTCCAACAATGCTTTGATCGATAAAAATTAAGTTAATTAAGTCACACATTGACTCCACCTTCTGGGAAGGTGATGGCGGTTTAAATATAACTCATCTTTTCGCAAATCGTGATAATAGTATTGAAATCCGTCAGAGCCGTCTAAATTAAAATGTTTTTCATCAGTAAAGACAACCAAACGTTAATCATTAAGTCGAGTGTCAGATTGAACAGTCCACGACATGTTTTCCTTCGCAAATTGATTCAGAGGAGGCTTTTATTGATTTTTAGACGCTTCAGGTGCTCTGCATTTATGATTGTACGCTGAACAGTTAAAAGGCTTGCTTTTACTCCTGCTAATTCCTTAATCTAAGCTGCTGACTTAGTCGAAGTGGAAGCAAATCTAACGATTTTGCATTCTGCTTGATCAGTTAGTGATTTTTAGGTAGTACTGGCGAGAATTTGTTTTGCTAATAACTTTTCTTAGAACTGACAGAATTAAATACAAATAAACAACAGTAGATAATTGTATATAAATTATGTGTGCAAAGTTGGGTTTAGGTAGCATTTGAAATGTGGACGCTATTGATCGACTTCTCTCGTCATGCTCATTCAGAATATATATACTTTATGGGGTTGGAGATGCTTCCTTCTGCATGTTACATACTTTGCACAAACCTAATATACCCTTTTTACCCTACGGGTATAGGGTATACAAATGTATAAAAGGGAAGTCCCACTTTATACACCATCAGAGTGCTTAACACGACGTTTTCAAGGAACGTAACCCCCGCGTTAATCGAGGGCTAGGTGTACTTGGTGGGGTAGCTACGCCTCCTTCTGCCTGTTAAATTTTGCATCTCCCGTAAACCTAATATATTCTTGTACATTTCATGTACAGAGTATAATTATACTAGAGTATATATATATGTATATGAAAAAGAATTTCAACTTACAAGAAATTGTCGTTGCTGTGGATGCAACTGCAGTTGTTGCTGTGGCCGTTGCTGATGCGACTGCGATTGTTGTGTTTGTTGTTGCAGCGGCATTTGACTTTATTCGGAGTGTTGATGTTGGTGGTTGAAGTGAGTTTTCATCATCATCATCGTCGATATAATAGCAATTGACTTTGATGTCGCCGCTGCCTCCGCCATTGCTGTTGGTGTTGCTGCTGATATAGTTTGCTGCACTCGATGAAGTTGCTGTCGTCGCAGCAGGCTGTTTGCGCTTGTGCCCCGTTATGCTTAAAGCGGCCGTTAAACTCGAAGCCGCGTGTAGAATTGAACGTTGATTAAAAATGCTATTGGATGCAGCAGCAGCGGCGGCATTGTTGTTCTTGCGGAATTTATGTGGCATTGGCATGGCAGCATGGTGATGATGATATGGATGTAACTGTGGCGGCGGCAGCTGTTGTACTGTTGGCGGTTGTCACGAGCAGGCTACTTCGGCGGTTGTGTTGCTGCTGTTGCCATTGTTGTGCGGTGGAGGTTGCTGCATTTGATCCTGTTGGCTACTCTCCGCGCCCTCTAAGCAGACGACATCGTTACCGTTTTTACCAATCGGCGTTGCCGCCTGTGTCGTTTTAAAGTTAGGACCACTTGTCTGAGACGACGTAGGTGTGGTGGGCGTTTGCGCACCCATGTCACTCGACGCATTTGAGTTCTCCTCGGTTAGCTGCAAATTTGGGGTATTAATTAATTGGTGCTCATGGTAAGTTTATGCAAGGCCTCTTATTTGAATTGTAATTAGTTTCTTAAAAATACCATTGGAGAAAAATTGGTATATCTGACGCTTCTCTTCTTCGTAGAAATCATGAATTCCGCGCATTGGCATTACATTTTGAGGTGTACTACTAATGGTGGATAACATACTACGTACCGATTCACTCAAGCGCTGCCCCTTAGCTCCTCGACTACTAGACTGTGATTGCTGGCCAGGCGGTAATGGTTCCTGTGACTGCGCCAGCTCGGAAGACAGGCGCTTACGATTGGCCAGCATCGTGTTGTTAAAATTTGTGTGATTCTCCATAGATTTACGCTCCCGCTTGAGAAAGTCTGCATCCAAATACAAGGAAAGCTGCTTCCGCTTCACGTGGCGTGCGTCAATAGTCATACCCTCCTTAAGCATTTTAATGTTGACCTGTGCAATGCCAGATGCATGAGATATATAGTAATTGTAATTTTATTTTATGTTACTTACGCCATGCACAATCACATGTTCTGTAAAGTTTTGTATGCTCTCAGTAAGATCCACATTTAAGTTCTCCGAGCGCTCAAACTCCAGACCAATAAACCACATGGAACAGAAAGGCGCCGTCGTCACCGATGACTGTGTCTGAGCGGCCGACATCTGCTTTTGTTCGTCCTCGTTGCCGCTGTTGTTCTGCGAGTTGTTGCCACTTAGGCCCTTTTTAAATTCAAAGCATTTGGGATTCACGTGAGCTAATGCTATGTGTGGATTACGCTCCAAGTTGCCAATGAGCAGGCGTATCTTGGACTCGACCAGGCCACACCATTCCAGATGATCATCGGCCGTCTGCGAGTTCACGAGCAAAACAATGAAATGCCGATATCTGTAAAAGAAGCTGGGCGCCTCAAACAAACGATCCCAGGGCACGCGACCAAGCATAATTTCGTCCGTGATGCTCATGCCGCGATTGAACTCAGTCAATATAACTTTTTTTGTCGATTCCGATACATTAAATGTGGAATTCTGTTGTGGATATGCGGGTGTAATGATGGGCATCAAATGGTACCGGTCCGAGGCATTAACTCGTGGATCCCAAACCTACGAAAAGTAACAGAAAAAAATTAATAGCAATCGAAATTGCTATACCAAAAGTTTAAGACTAACTGGAAAACGCAAGTTGACGTTGTCAGGATGCTTTAGTAGCACCGGGTTGGGCCACTTCCAACGCGAAAAGACCAAGAAGAACTTGTGCACCAATGTGGCTGCTGCGGCATTTGGATACAACTGACAAGTACGTGCCACCAGCATCGCCCAAGTAACACCGCCAAAATATCCCAGGGAATTTGAATATATGCCATGCTCTGTAGAAAAGGATATTTAGAAATTTCCGTGATTAGATTCGAAGCAACTCACTCTTTGCCCAAAGCTTAATAGTGCGCAACGCCAGTCGAAAGTTCTCAATATTGGGTACAAGTGCAAGTATCTCATCTGTTACCCGGCAGCCGTTCAGACTGCGCACTGACCGTGGATCTAGGTTCTTCAACAAATTATCGTCCCGCAAATCAAAGTCGTCGGGTATTTCTTTGAGCGAAAGTCTCGCAAACAGTAAATCGATCTCAATTCCATCGAAATTCATCTTTATAACGGGCACATAGGCTTCTTCTACTGAGCGACATTCGGTAACCTCAGGCTGCTTTTTGAGCACTTCGAAAAAGTATTGAAAGTATTCGCTGCGCTCAATATTCCTCGGCGCTACGCAGAGCGCGTCTATGTCAGCGCCCTTATGGTGCACGCCCAGCCGATAGGAGCCGAATGTGTAGATTTTTCCACCCAACTTTTCGGCAGCAGCCTCAGGCATATTCTTGCTAATAGATATCTCCATGACCCATTGCTTTACTAGAGTATTGAGCTTGGCGAGAATTTCCATGCGATGATTCAGTTCGTCCTGGCTCTCAAACACATTGTACGGCTCCAGGGACTTACTTAGCTCTTCGGTGCGCTGCAAGTCCTCAGGACGAGGTTCAGCGAGGCTTATGGCTGAGGTCATTCCCAACTGTTTGGCGGGCTGTCCGCCAGAGGTAGTGTTGCCATTTTGTTGCTGACGATTTGTTGGTTCGGAGTTCCACATGTTGTATACCTTCGGTTTAGTTAAGTATGTACTGAAAGGCAAAATTAATCCATGTTAGAACAAGAGCCTGAGTCAGATATATTGCCTTACCTAGCTAGTCCTAAAGTAGTTTGTCTAAAGTATAATTAAGTTGCTTGATGCTCCAGTGGTAGCAAATGGAATTATGTATGGTATGTGGCTGGGTACGCTCCTTCGATTCCACACCGAAGTCTGTCCACAAGGCTTCGTCGAGTAAAATGCTGCATGATAGACATAAAACTTTAGTTTGCTATGACAGTAAATGCAATGAAATGGTCTTGCAATTGGATATTATAAAATTTTCCAGACATTGGTCTTTTATACAAAAACAAATGAAATGCGCTTGCGTTGGTCACACCAAAACCACACAAAAATAAGAGATCAAAAAAGGCGCTCGCTGTTGCTAATAAATAAATTTGTAAAAATCTGACAGGTCTTATTGTAGAACACAAATCATTTTATCAATGCACTTAGGAAGATACAAATGCTTACATATGTATAAGGAAAGCTAAAACAAACATAAACAAATAGGAAATGGAAATCAGTGTGTAATTTTCTCGCGTAGGTAAGCTACCACGACTGTTTTGCGCACGAGCACACACAAATTTACACTAATACAAGCTTATACATATGTATGCATTACAACGTATTGATGTATCTACGCATATGTATTTGTATGCGAACACATACATGTGCAAAAACAATATGAGTAACAACTTTATCTATTGTCTTTAATTTATTTGTTTATGCTTACCTGCGCTTGTTTTTTCAAATGTTCGTTTAATTACCCAAATAAAATCACGATTTCAGTTTCAAGTAAATTGAAATTTCGTTAGATAAATGTATGTGAATATGTGTGTTCCTATGTACAAGTGTATATGTATGTATGTCATTTAGCGAGACAGAAACACTGCGTTCAATTATTTTGCGGCGGCGCGCACATTGATGGCGTTGCATTGCTATTGGACAAACATTTGCATTCACGTTTGCCTTTGATTTGCATTTGCGTTTACTAACAATATATATTTAATCTTAAATCTAAGCACCGCACCGACACGAATACGAATACAATGTGTGGATAGAAAAAGAGAAGCCAAAAAATGCAGAGTTGCTTTGAGTGTCGACGCCAAAACTGGCGCCATCTGTGCGACAACAGTTGCCTTCTTTTAAGAGTTGCCAGATTTATATGGCAGAATACTGCATTCGATACAAAAGTCGAAGGAATTATAAAACTGGCATACAACAATTGAAAATGTAGGTATAATTACGGAAATTCACAAACTTGTCCTGCTAAGGCCTTAGGAGAATATGTAAATCAAATTCAGTTATTCTATCTCTTATACCTCCAGAGATTCTTGCTTCATACACATATATGGACATGAGTATATCGACTAACAAATCGATTATAATAGACATGCACCCAATCAAAATTCGCTGTAATATTAAAAAATGGTACTGGTGTCATCTATTGGCGGTTGGCAACTACATAACTACCATTGAGGTGATTGTTCTTGATGTGTAGTTATAACTCGAAAAGAATGGTCTGAATGAAGATGTCCATCCATTTCAATCTTTTTTATAACATATCATCCCAAAGTATATGAAATAATAACGTCTACATATGTTAAAAAAATACTTGCGTTTTTCTTAAATGGTAGTCGGTAATTATACTACATACATATGTATAAGTATAATAGCTGGCAATAGTTTTATGTTGTTGCTTATTTTTATAAAACATTACATTTTAAACGAAGTGCGAAGTGAGAATTGGTTAGTATTTTTATTCGATGTTTGGACAAATCAACATTACGTTAAATAACAATATCGATGGCATGTTATATCGATGTTTTAGCAGCCCTGGGCTAACATTTGCTTGTTGATAAAACCAGTGTTGCCAATTTGGCTTTTTTCCAGTCAAATCTGGTTGTTTTTGAAAAGAGATTGCGGGAAAATATTTCAAATTGCGGGAAAATATTTCAAATTGCGGGAAGCGGAAATTCTGGCTTTAAAAAAAAAAAACATTTAGATTTTTTTCCGCTCTTTAGAATTTTGCCAACAAATATGTAAAAAAAGTGGAAACGAGGCAGCTTTATATGTATATGTCGTAAATGATGATGGTTTATTGAACTCTTTTTATACAAAAAGTGACTTTTGTACTAATTATGTATGTATATAATGACGCTCACCTGTGACAGTAATGGCGCTCGCTTTTGAAAGAATACAATGAAAAATGTAGAGATGATGGACTCACAAAGAAGCTCAGACGTTCTATGGGCGCGTTTTAGGGGAAAAACAAAATTGGTTTTGTAAGCTACTGAAGCAAGAAGCAGCGCTGTGCTAATTGTTGCTCAGCATACAGCAGTAGCGCAGATTGACCGATTGATTAAGAGGTGCATACGACTACATAAAACAAAATGCGTAAATATCATTAAAAATGTTCACCAAGATGATTAAAAAAAACCTTGGAATATACATTTTTCTCTCAGCTTTTCTTGTAAAAATAAATGTAGCTTTCTATTACGCTTTTTTGGAGACATTTTTTATTTCACTCTCTTTCCCGTCAAAAACAGCCTTTTCCTTCTAAAAAGTTGGCAACGCTTTAATGTTTAAAACCCAGATTCAAACCAATCCGCTTTTCTTAATATTGCCAACATTAGAAATTAGAAATTAGAAACTAAGCACCATTAGCTTAAATGAAACTACCATCTCTATTTCATATTTGATTTTATTTCAGTGGTTTCACATTTCCACTTTTCGGTTATATTCTGTTGGATTTATATAAAGTTAAAAAGTGTTTCCAGAGTAAAAAAAAATGCTGAATGAAGTTTCATCATGATAGACTGATAGACATCAAAGTCGGGACACCCGACTATATCTTTTTTACTTGTTTCATTTTAAATATGTTTAATGAAAAACAATGCACTTCCTTTTAAAATAAATATTTGGATATAAAAAAATTGGCACTTACATTTGTTGGCTACCGTAATGTCATTTTAAAATAAATTTTAAGCTGTGAATCACTGTATATTGTTTAGAGTAAAAATCAACTAAAAAGGAAAATAAACTGTAAAATTTGAATTTTGTTTTAATAGCTTTAACGTAAGACTAACAAGATAGAACGCTACAGTCGAGCAAGCACGACAATAAAATTAAAAAAAATTATTTAAAAAAAGTTAATTAATTAAATTTATTAATTAAATTAAGTATAAATATTCAACATATGCATATAATAAATTTACATCAGAATCGTGTCTATGCGTGTTTATGCAGCACAAAGTTGAACCAAAGCACTATGGTTTTTTTGCCCGTTTTTTTGGCAAAGCACTATGGTTTTTTTGCCCGTTTTTTTGGCAGAATCTCGAAATATTAAGGTATTTACCCCAAATTTAGTTTGTACGTATATTTTGGTACCTCAAGACGACATACCAAGTTTGGGCCACTATTTCATATAGCTGCCATATAACCGATATGGCCGACTTTCACTAACTTCAGTATTTTTAACTGTATCGAACCAGAAACTGGCCTATATTTTGCTCCCATGCAATATATGTATTTTAGTTCACAAAATATAAATAATACTGTCCACATTTCAAAAGCTACATAAACAACTTTGCAACTTTGCACACGTAATTTATATAGAATCATCTATATTTGTTTTAAATTTCAATCAAATCGGTAAATTTTTAGAAAAGTTATTAGCGAAAACATTTCACTCTACACAAGCACAGCATCAAGCTACCTCATCTTCTTCTTCTTGCTTCCGCTGTGGGCGTATATAACTCAGTGCTTGAAGTTTGTCTGGATACAGGGTACTTCACTGTCGGGATTGCTCGACTGTAGCGTTTTCTATCACGGCTCAAAATCGCCATCAACATCAACAATCATGTTAAAAGCAAAACAATTTGTGTTTTTTTTTTTCAATGGCTTACAGTTTGATTACAACTTGGCATGTGTTTTTTAATATAATTTGAGAAGGATTTTACTTTTACCGATATTAACATAGTATTGTATTCATCTAAGATGCATACGTTAATTTGCTGTAATATATTCTGCTTAAATGCGTATTCTGAGTCTTTGTTGCTGTTACAAATGCCAACAATTTCTGCATGCCCACACAGTAGTTTTGCTGCAACAAACGCAATTTTACAGAAAACGTGCTAATTGGGACGAAGTTCTTTAGTAATTCCATAATAAACATATATTAGTTAGTATTTCCACATTTACAACTTTTTGCAACTCTTTACCATTCAAAAGTATTGTATAAGAAAAAAACACCAGCTCGTCCTTTCTCGGGCTTAGGAGAATCTGGATACCAAGTTTGGTTATTCTAGCTTTTATACTTTCTGAGATCCTTGCGTTCATACAGACAGACAGGCTGACAGACAGACAATACAGATCAAGAATACATATACTTTTGGGGGTCTGCTACGCCTCCTTCTGTGAGTTCCATATACACTCGCACAAAACTAATATACCCTTTTACCCTTTGGGTATAGGGTATAAAAACGGAAAACAATGCTATTGTGCCCCCTGAATTTCGCGAACATAAATAATTTTTTTCTTGCAACACTTTTTGGGAATACATAGATCTAGATTCTGATACGGTTTTAAAATAGACAGGAAGGTAATATAAAATATAAACATATCGATTTGTAACATTACATTATTGTACAATATTGTATTGTACAATACATTATTTGTACATATTGTTGCGTACATACCTTTAACAAATGGCAAGGCAAAATAATCCGTATTATTTTTCATTATTTATGAGATTGTTCTTAAATTTGGCTGAAGACATTGCAAATCAGGATATCATTTCATCTGTGTGTTCGGTAATTTGTTTTGCATTAGACAAGCTTGTGGTGGTGAGCAAAAAAAATCCTTAAGCATATTAAAAGAAAAAATTAGTATCTAGGCAACATTTGCATGAACAATATTTATGGCTTGGAAACGGCTTCGTTGTTGTGTTAGTTTTTTAAAAAAAAGCCTGTCACTTGGCAGAAAGCTGGTATTATTGTTCAAGGTTTGAACGCTAAATAAAACGGCTTTGGAAACTCTGGTAGTTTCATACTTTAAGAGGATTGGGCAATTTCTGTGCACAATTATTTTTAAAACACCAAAAATCTTTTGTGCAATTAAACATATACACAAATTTTTTAAATATAACGAGTCAAAGTCAGATTCGATGCATCGAATCAATAGCATCGATTGTACGCGTCGACATCGGAATATTTAATACATCGGATCGTTAGATATATCGAAGCCAAAAATCGATATATTATTATATTGCACATCCCTACAATAGTGCAGAGTGCACAGCTTCAGAAAATGATGGACGCACCTTTTCAAACTGTTAATAGTCAACGCGCTTAATGGCAGCCACGAGATGATACCGTGGATGCGGGAGAAGTTTAATGAGAAGAGGGCCAAGTGGGCAGCACGTTACAAGCGTCCTCTCCCAGGCCAACCAAATGAGGGCAGTAGCGTAAGTGATGCTGACAGTGCCAGCATTAGTATGGGCAGTCGCCAGTCGTCCAGGCTGGCAGTGCACACAACGGAAACAGAAACTCAGACGGATGGTGTTGGAATAGACGGATGCATTTTGGGAACACCGTTATCATCGCCGGCTTTGCAACGCCGCCCCTTAATCGAGACGCCCACTCACGTTCCCACAAGGCCACTTTACACGAAGCAGGCCAATGAGTAAGTTGCCAGACATAAAATGATTATAGGCTTAAATTATAGACCAGAGATTTTAACTTTTTACTCCACATATACACATGCTCACAACTTATCGAAATTTTCCGTTGGGTTACGCATATTCCAAAACGAACTATGCAAAAATTGCGCAGTTTGTTTCTCAGGTAGGTGTTGTAATTGGAACTATACTTAATGAGGTTGGTCATGTACATCTAATTCAGAAAAAATGCCGCACGCCTTGCCTCCGCCCCGTCGACAGGCGCAGATGTCGAGACGCTCAAACCCGGCGAGTCCATCACGGTGCGAGTAATCTGCCCGAGCTCGAGGGTTCTTATCTTTAGGACGGATGTCAATAAGCGGCTGAGTGATCTAAAGAGCGAGGTCATCTTGGAGTTGAGTGACGATCCCGAATCTATACAGTTGTTTGCACCTGACGTGCGTCACTTAAACCCGCGCTATCGTCTTTTCCGTGCCGAGTACTTTGGCAGCGAGCTGAATGAGAGTGATACTTTGGCGCAGCTGCAGGTGCTTAATAACGAGACTTTCATTTTGGCACCGCGCCGAAATACGCTCACCCAAACGGCAGCGAGAACGCGCGAAGTGCCCGGACCGAATGAAGCTCTTTTGGAGTCTGCAACGCGGTATGTGCCTAACAACACCAGCTTGTTGCCCGTGATTGACATCAACGAGATCTTTCAGCAGTCGAATGTGAGTCAATCAACAATAGTTGTAAGAGTTTGTTATGCTTCACTTCATTTGAACCACTTGCGCTGGTCGGGTGGTATAAACGAACTAGTTTGTAACACCACATCCGATATGACAATACAAATAAAACGCAGCATTAGAGGCATTGGAATTTAATTAGGTTATGATAAAGGTGATTTGTTTGAAATAGTTTCTAACGATATACCAGATCAAAAATTATAAGAGTACTATTTTACAAATTTTACAAAAATTTCAAAATATTAACTGTGAGAGATCTACATTAATTAATGCTCTTTGAACTACTTAGACTTTAAAGCTTAACTTATTACTTTTACAGATCCAATATGATGTGCGCAAAGTGCTTATCTCACTAGCTCAGGCGTCTGCAGCCATTCTGGGTGCTGGACCGTTTGCGCCGCGTCTGATAGCAATGCTAAAGCAGAGACTGATTAACAGACGAAACCATCACGCTGACACGCTGCAATGCCTCGTGGATATGGGATTCAAGCGTGAACTGGCCGAATATGCTCTGAAAGCGAACAATGGAATATATTCGACCACGCTCGAGTGGCTGATCCAAAACCAGAACGAGGATGCTTCGAAGGAGCCGCCGGCCATGAGTATGCAACAGAGTTCGTCCTCCATATCTCCGTCAACCATTGTCACCAATAATGTAAATAGCTAAACACGATTAAGGCGATAGTCTAATTTTCTTGCTCTTTTCAGGAAACAATTGAAAATACCGCTGCCTTAATGGAAATTGTGCGCATATACAGCCATCGCGAGGTACCGCCTAGCGAAGAAATAGTTGAGTCATTAACGGAAATGGGCTTTGAAGAGTCGACAGTAATTGCGGCATTGAAGAAAACGGGAAATAACAAAGCTTCTGCTTGCGAGTGGCTTTGCGACAATCGCTCTGGAAGCGTGACTGAGCTTCGCGAGGGTCTTTCGCCTGACTCTCCTATTTTGAAGGTTATTCTTGAAATGCCTCAAGTACAGATGACGCTAAACAATCCAAAAACATTTTTGGGTGAGTCGCTAAATGCATAGTTTATTTTGTACTTACATATGATTTATTCAATATATAAAATGTCCATGTAAAATGTTTAGGTAGTTTCTTAAAGCTGCTTTGAATTTCATCCAATGGGCTGAAACAATTTTCCATACTAATTTTATAGCATCCCCATAACTGCTGGAAAATACTGTATAAATTATTGAAAACCGTAGTTTATAAATATCAAGAAGGAAATGCTGAGTAAGCGAGCGGGCCCAACTCTTAATTATCCTCCCACAAACCACAAAAAAAAAACCAAAGGTATTAAAAATAGGAAAGAAATACAAAATAGTAAATTCAAATTAGTTAATTAAATTAGAGTCTATGCGTGTTTATTCGTGCCAATGTGCGTGTATGTGTGCAGTAGAGAGTTGAGCCAATGCAGCAATAAAAACAAGCAGAGCTCGGGCAGTGGTGCATATATGGCTATTACTCCATTTTCAATTCACCTATCACAATAAAACTTGACATAAGGACACATAATAACTAACCTGATGAAATTGCCAAATTTGAAAATTCAAACCTTATACAGTGAAACCTCTCTTGGGCGGACACCCACCGTCGGCCAACTTTTGTCCGGCCAAGGGGAGTGTCCGCTTAAGAGGTTACTAACACATTTTTATAGCCTGTACCCAAAGGGTAAAAGCCTATATTTATTTTCGCGAATGTATGTAACACACAGAACCAAACTTGGCATTCAGGTTCCCCTAAGCCCTAAGCAGATCGAGTTTGTGTTTTTTTTCTGATACACCCCCCTACTCCCCCCGCAATTCGTGTTTTTCATAACTCCCGTATTTTTGGAATTTTGAACTCAAATTTGGCATATACATCCAGTTTGTGGTTATTTGTTCGTATGCTTAGTGTCATCATGATAGTTTAATTATGAAAAAAGTTATTGCCATAAATAAAATCGCTGCCCATGCTCTGCTTGCATCGCTGCCCGCAGCTGTTGCTGTCGTTGCTGCTTTGGTTCAACTTTGTGCTGCATACATACACGCATATTAACACGCAGAGACACGTTTCTGATGTAAATATATGCTGTTGAAACTGTACATGAACATGTCTCCACTATCGTATATATGTATTGAATAATTTGTGTTTAATTTATTTAAATAATTGAATTAATATAATTTTAAAATTCATATAATTTTTTTTTTTTCGTTTTGGTGGGAGGTACTGGGTATTTAAGAGTTGAGCTCGCTCGACTTTAGCATTGCTTTCTTGTTTAATTTTTTTTCGTGTTTTTCGTTTAAGGCGATTAAAAAAGTTAAGATTAAATAGACTTTGTTTAATATAATAAAATAATGCAAAAATTGCATTCAAAAAGTAATCTATAATTCATTACTTAATTCATATTTACTGATGTTTAAAAAATTCGGATATTCTTGATTGACATGCGTTTTTAAGTTTGTTTTCTAAGATTCGACTCTGCAAATTGGTTTTTGAGGTGTTCAAATGCTTTATAGTCATCTTTTACAAATTTCTTCAAATTTAATCGCGATTAATGCTGTTTGGTCAGAGCTTATTTTGAGAGAGTCATTACCAATATCTTCAGATTCTGATTCAAATTCAATGTCACTTTCAGCCATTGTTGTCTATTGCAAGAAATTCTTCGCAACTAGAAGCGTTTTCAAATGTTTTGAACAATTAAAAAATGGAGCGAAAATACGATAGTGGCAAGTTGTTTTGCACAGAAGTCAAGGCTGATTTTAAGAAATGTATAGCTTCTAAAACGTCAATTATTTTTTCGGGCGCGCCAATGTCAATGTTAGACAGCACTTGTTTAACAAGAAGACGAGTCGATTTAGCCCTGTCTGTCTGTCTTTCCGTCCGTCCGTCTGTCCGTCCGTATGATCACCTAGATCTCAGAGACTATAAGAGCTAGAGACACCAAATTTTGCACAAAGATGCCTTATGTGTGTACGCTATACGAGTTTGTTTTATTTTTTTGATTTTCCCCCCACTTCCCCCCTATGGGGGTTTTCCCGATTTTCCATTCGTATAATCGCCTATATCTCGGAGACTATAAGACCTAGGAACACCAAATTTTAGTCCCAGATGCCTTGTGTGAATACGCAGAAAATGTATATTTTGAAATTTCCCTCCCTCCCCCCTCTCCCATGCAATAGCGATTTTCTCTAACTCCCGTAAACTTGGCAAATACCTTTAGTTAGTTATTATGTGTCCGTACGCCAAGTTTTACCATGATAGACCGATTTAACAAGAAGTTATAGCCATAAATATATTTGCTGCTCAAGCGCTGCCTGCGGCTGTTGTTGATGTTGCTGTTTGGTTGACTGCTAACATGTTTACACAGACACGAATAGATGCGCATAGGCATACATACACTCACACAGACGCAATTGCTAAGTAAATGTGCAATTATACACCATTTACGTGAGTTCGAATACCGAGAAAGGTAAAATGGATCATTAAAATTTTTTTTAATTTTCTTAAATTTTTTTTTTCTATAATTATTGTAAACATATGTACAGAGTATTTCAAAGTCGGGACACCCGACTTTAGCTTTTTTACTTGTTTTAAAAAGCACTAGATTATACATACCTCAGTAAAATTGATATTTGTGCCAACTTTGTTTTTGATATTACTGATATTTTAATAGAGATATATATGTTTAGTGTATATAAAAATTTTGTCCCTTATGCTTTGTGATGTTTTGCCATACATTTGTTTTTATCAGCTCTTAATCTCTAGTACCGTTACAATTAAGAAGAATACCAGGTCATGAGTTTCATAGAAAATCCTTTTACATTTTAAATGTGAGACATATGTATATATTATCTCCAGAAATAAATTGAATTATCAAGCAGATTTATTGGAGGGTTCTTAAAAGTCGTATCGTTGTGTTTTGGCGAAATTAAAAATAATAATAACTTAAAATGCCCATCGAAAACGAGTTAAACACAGAAAATGAAATAGAAATCAGAACTATGGCTGATTGTAACATTAAAGTCGGTGTTATTGTTAAAGCACTAATCAAGCATCGGAATACGGTCTCAAACTTTTTAAAATTTCCGAAAAAATATATGGCTGTTCCCATAGTTGGTGACCGTACTAAAAGGCATATTCGAGCTTTGGTAACCACCAAAATGATGAGTTGCGCCCAAGTCAGGGCAGAATTAAAGATTCCAATAACTGGGCTACAGTTGCAACAAATTTGCAAAAAAGAAATGGGTCTCCAATATGACGCCAAGGTGCATAAACATAAAAGTATTGGCGCGACCATAGCGATCCCGACCGATTTGAAACATGCAACCATGGTGGAGGTTCACTCATGATATGGGCGGCTTTTAGCTCCTTTGGAATGTTACGAATATGGTTTATAGCAGGTCGGCCGAATGCGCAAAATGTACATAATCGTCCTTCAAAATTTGGTTAATCCATGTCCTGACGGTTGCAATTGGTCAAATAACAATAGGGAAACACTATATCCTACTAAAATCATAAGTAAATTGTATTCAAAATGTAAATAATATTTACAATTTGAATTTCCTTTCATTTGCACAAATATCAACTTTCTATGAAAAATGTGTTCACCTTAACTTATTGTTGATCAAATAATCAAAAATTAAATATATTTATGGTTTCTTAATTATTAATATCTATGACCTATATAAAACAAGAAAGGAATGCTAAAGTCGAGCAGGCTCAACTCTTAAATACCCTGTACCACCCCACAAAAAAGTAATTAAATTAATAAATTAATTAAATTAAATTAATTAACTTAATTAATTTAATTAATTAACTAAATTAAATATAAAATATTCTATGCATGCATACATATACATTTACATCAGAATCGTGCCTTATGCGTGTTTGTGTACTTGTACATATGTATGTATGTGTGCATTGGGCCTGGTTATATGGCTATAACTTTCTTTCCGATCATTCTATCATAATGAAACTATACGGATATATATATATAATCACTAACCTAATGTGACTACCAAATTTTAGTTCAAAATTCCAAGAATTACGGGAGTTATAGAAAATCGTTAATAGGGGGGGAGTGGGGGGGTGGATCAGAAAAAATGAACAAACTCGTCCTTTCTCGGTCTCAGGAGAATCTGTATACCAAGTTTGGTTATTCTAGCTCTTATACTTTCGGAGATCCTTGCGTTCATACAGACAGACAGACGGACATGGCTATATCGACTCGGCTTGTCATGCTGATCAAGAATATATATACTTTGTGGGGTCTACCAAGCCTCCTTCTGTGTGTTCCATGTGCACTCGCACAAAACTAATATACCCTTGTACCCTTTGGGTACAGGGTATAAAAACAATAGTAACAAGTAAAAAAGTTAAAGTCGGGTGTCCCGACTTTGAAATACTCTGTACATATGTGTAGAATAATTATGCGTGTATGTGTGTGTTTGTGTGTGTCTGTGTATGTCTCGTGTAACTGAGCAAAGCATTAACAGCAGCAGCTGCGGGCACTGCTTGGTCTTATGCACATATATGGCTATAACTTCCTGTTAAAGCGGCCTATCATTATGAAACTTGGCATTTGGACTAATAACTAACTGGAGGTATTTGCCAAGTTTGATTTCGAAATTCCAAGAAATAGGGAGTTATGGATTGCGTGGGAGAGGGGGGAGGGAGGGACATTCCAAAATACACATTTTCTGCGTATTCTCATAAGGCATCTGGTGTCCGTAGGTCTTATAGTCTCTTAGATATAGGCGATTATACGAATAGAAAATCGGGAAAACCCCCATAGGGGGGAAGTGGGGGGGGAAATCAAAAAAATAAAACAAACTTGCACAGCGTACACACATAAGGCATCTTTGTGCAAAATTTGGAGTCTCTAGCTCTTATAGTCTCTGAGATCCAGGTGTTCATACGGACAGACAGACAGGGCTAGATCGACTCGTCCCGTCATGCTGATCAACAATATATATACTTTGTGGGGTCTGCCACGCCTCCTTCTGCCTGTTACATTTTCAGCTCCCGCAAACCTAATATACTCTTGTACATTAAATACCCCCAGTTATGTGTCCGTGTGCCAAGTTCCATCATGATAGGTCAATTCTGAAGAAAGTTATAGCCATAAATAAAATTGCTGCTCATGCGCTGCCCGCAGCTGTTGTTGTTGTTGCTGCTTTGGTTCAACTTTGTGTTGCATACATACACGCATATAAACACGCATAGGTACGTGATGTAAATATATGCTGTTAAAACTGAACATAAACATGTATTCTAATTTAATTTAATTAATTAATTAATTATTTTTTTTAATTTAATTTTTTTTTAATTTTTCTATTTTACTGTCGGGCTTGCTCGACTGTAGCGTTCTCTCTTGTTTTTTTTTAATTCTCTTACTTTTTTAATTTCTATAATTATTCTAAACATATGTACAGAGTATTTCAAAGTCGGGACACCCGACGTTAGCTTTTTTACTTGTTTCTTCTAAGTTTAACACTTTTCGTTGGGACATGATTCACAACTAAATTTATTTTCATCAAAATTTGGCATAATTATCTTCTTGTTCCTTGACTAGACGCCGATTCGTCAGATTTTGTGTCTATAACTAGTATTTTTACAGTTTGGCACATAGGCATGCATTTGAAACGTCTGATACCAAAAGCTACGCGTCCGGCTAAGAGAGGTTTTCTTTCAAATTTGATGTGTATGTGCATGTTAGCATCCGTTAACATGAGGTTCGCGTCCAGCCAAGAGAGGCTTTAGTTCGAATTTCTCGAAAAATGGGCTCCGCGTCCGATCAATAGAGTATCCGCACAGGAGAGTTGAACTTGCTCTAAAACCACCAAAACGAATGTTCTAGAAAAAGTGTCCGTCTAATAGAGGTGTCCGCTTAAAAGAGGTGTCCGTTAAGGGAGTTTTCACTGTAACACGATCACGATTGACCTACAAGATTTCAAATTGCTTAAATAAACTATTGAGAATATTTGAACTCTACTATGTACATATGTATGTTACTTTTATTAGAAAGTAATTATTAAAATTTGATTATCACATACTATATAAGCTAAATATCGCTTTATTAATATTACTTACAAAGATGGCTTGTTTATTTTGATTTCAGCTTTCCTGGCCATCCTGGAGAACGAGCAGGCCATACGTGTCTGGCGGGGAGACAATGACACAACCTCGGTCATAACACATATCCTACAAAAGTACCACGAGGAGAAACACGTGCTGGGCATCAATCAATTTTATGTGAATCGCTGGTAATCGACGTGCTAGCAAATTAGGAAGAGCGCTTGAAAGTGTTTTTTATTGAGATTAAGCAAATTCAATTATATTTATATACATGTGTATACATGTGTACGCACATATGATAGATAAGCACGCAGCGCATAGCCCTGCACTTTAGCCTCAAATATGTAAAGAAAAGTGAACTAAATGAATATTTTTGTAGCCAAACCAAAGATGCATACGCTTGCCTAAAGATATGGCTGCACAAAAATTGCTTACTGATAAAGTACTAAATTTTTATATAATACATAGCTTTTATTATATATAAAATACTATATTTCTAGTCAGAAAATATTCATCCAAAGCTTTTAAATAATTACAGCTGCCAACAATTTGGGTGGTAGAATTAGTCTAAAACCATATATTTCGTTTATGAAGAAGCCAATAATCATACAACGGCATATTTAGCCTGAAAGATTTCACATCGCTTCTTGAATTTTAAGTTTCTTCTCTTCCTTTATCTACACCCTAGTCTTGCTAATCTCGCACAAAAGCACCCCATTGAATAACAGGCCTACATACAAGGTGTGTTCCAAAGTAAACAGGACTTTAAAAAAAATTAAAACAAGAAATGTTTTTTTTTGGCAAAATCAATTTATTTTATTCAAAATAGTCTCCTGCTTCAATACAGCTTTTTGCACGATCCAAAAGCATGTCGAACGAGTGTTTTAGCTCGTTGGCCGGTATGGCCGCCAGTATGCTGGTGCAAGCCTTTTGAATGGCCTCTACGTCTGCATAACGCTTTCCTTTCATGGGCAAATGCATTTTCCGAAAAGGTAGAAGTCGCACCGTGCCATATCAGGTGAACACTGCGAGTGGTTAATGGTTAAAATATGATTTTTGGTCAAATAATCGGTCACAAGCGTCGATCGATGAGAGCAATTTTTGGTCGTCAGTCAATTTGTGCGGAACAAACCATGCACACACCTTTTGTAAGCCCAAATGTTCGGTCCAAATGCGATAAATCGATGTTTTGGAGATGTTCAATTCCATTTCCATCAATTTCAATGATGATTTCAGCTGATTTTTGCTGAATTCACGCACAGTTTCGATGGAATTTTCGGTGATCACCAATTTTGATTGGCCCACATGCTGATCGTCATTTACGTCCTCACGACCACTTTGAAAACGTTGAAACCACTCGTGCACTCTGCTACGGGATAGGCAATCATCGCCATAAACTTGTTCCATCAATTGAAACGTTTCGGTAAAAGTTTTACCAGTCTTAAAACAAATTTAATGTTGGCTCTTTGTTCGAAGCTCATTTTCGCACCGATAACACAAACATACTGACACTTAAAACGCAATAACTTCACTTCCAATCGATGAAATGTCATGAAATTCTCACTGGACAATCGATAAAGATAGCAGATTCTAACGCACCAGACATATAGATAGCGACATATAGATAGCGCCACCAGGGGGCGCTAGATTCAAAAAGTCCTGTTTACTTTGGAAAGCACCTTGTATTTTCAACATGAAGTGATTTCTGATTTCATTTGTCTTTAAGTTGTGGGACTGCAGGCAGAAAGTAAAAGCAACAACTGAGTCTAAAGTATTACTTAGGATATACTTGTAAGATACATATTTTTAATGTATTTACATGCATATGTTAACTTTATTTTTATTGTGTTTTAGCAATAAGAAAATAAAATAGTTTTTTAAAAAAAGATTATATTTTCCTTGGTCAAATAGTATGTAAATAGTATGTAAATTCATTTGACTGATTAAAGGACTAAGTGATTTGTGATTGGCAATGAACTTAGACCAATCGGTAGCGCTATTAAGTTGAAGTTCGAGAAATAAAAAATTCGACAAACGTCGCACAGTGGGCCTTCGGACCTTTTTCGTTGCAAAAATCATATCTCCTGAACGGATAAAGTAGTTTTAGTCAAATAAATGTTATTTGAAAGATATCGACCGAAAATAGCAAACATATAATGGGCGCGGGTTTACAATATTCCAAAGTATCCCTCTTCAATAGTATTATAATATTTGGAATAACTCTTATCACCCGTGGCTATTGAGTGCTTATAGATATTCTGCTTATAGAAGATCCATTACAGCCGAATCGCTGCACAACAATTTTGGCAATATATACCGTATCTATATATATAAAACAGTTTGCCCTGACTGACTGACTGACTGATTGGTGATCAACGCACAGCCCAAACGGTAAAAGCTAAGAAGCTGAAATTTGGACTCAAGTATCCTTTCATAGTGTTGGCTGGCGATAAGAAGGGATTTTGGAAAATTCGAGCTCCAAAGGGGGGAAATCGAGCTCCAAAGTTTGTATGAAAAATCTACAATTTACATCTGATTTACTTCAAACTTAGTTTGTATACTCCCAAAAGAATTCCAAAAAATGCATACTTGGTTTTTTGAAATTGTTCTTGGGGCCTGAAATATGGGAGTTTCCTGTAAAAAAAATGTTGGGGCACAAAAGGAAACCGCGTCAACAGCCCACAGCCCAAACGGTAAAAGCTAGGAAGCTGAAATTTGGGCTCAAGTATCCTATCATAGTGTAGGTGCGCACTAAGAAGGGATTTTTGAAAATTCGAGCTCCAATGGGGGGAAACCTAGCTCCAAAGTTTGTTTGAAAAATTCCATTTTTCAGCCAATGAACTTTAAATTTGATTTTTATAATCTATAAAAGAATACAAACAAAACTGCATACTCGGATTTTCGAAATTTGTGCTGGACTTGAATTATTGGGGTTTTAATATTTATTCATCTTTTCAAATGAAAAGTTTGTGTTATAACTTTTTTCCGAGCGATTTCAAATTTGGGGACTGTAATCTACGTAGTTGGGGACAACTAAGTATACATACACACACACACACACACATACAAGCAGCTGTTCATGTAGTTGCGTGCAAACGATTGAAATAGCCAAAGCAAAATGTGAGACACTAATGTGTGAATGTACACACATACATATGTACACATCTATACACATGTACACATCTATGTATGTATGTATGTTCTTTCGTCTTGCACTGACAGAGCAAGAAATGCTAATTATTTAAAAACTATTTAACATTTTTAAAAGTAATTTTTTCTTTGTTTAGTACATTTGGCATTAGGGTTTTCATTAGTAACTTTATGCAGCAACAACAAATTACGCAAATATCAAATAGTTGGGGACATCATATACACACACTCCCACACAGAACACGCAACAGTTCGTGTCTATGTATGATAAAGTAAAGAGAAACATGCATGCATATGTACATACATATGCCTGTGTACGTACATATATAGCATGTATGTATGTATACGTTGGACAATCGAGCACGTTGTTTGATTGCAAGGGCGTAGGCAGCTTTTACCAAAGGGGGGCCCAAAAAACTAAAATTTTGATTAAATAATGCACGATGCATTTAAAAAATAACTTATGCATATGATCAATGTAAAAACTTCAACAAATCGAACTCAGATCCATTTTAAGGCGAAATAGTGCGTCATAAAAATGAACGTGTGGTCGACCTTATATGGAAAAATTTTTTCTAGGGGAGGGGGGGGGGGGGGGGGGTGAAACGGACCCCCCTGCCCGCCCCTGCCTTCACCCTTGTTTGATTGTAATAAATAATGTTCTATGGTTTTAAGTCAAATTTTTAAAACGAAAAACAACAACAACTGCAAGCCTTTGGCTCGCGCTTCTTTTTTCGTTTTGATCATTTACGCCTATTAAGCAGAAACCGAAAGCGGACCTACGCATATTCCGCTTCGCGTTGCGGGCAGATGTACATATGTACATACATATGTATGTTTGTATATGATTTGTTCTAATTGATCTCAATAAATTATAAGATGTTATTATTTAAATTTTCTGTTAATTGCATTCTAAATTCGATGGCATTATTGATTGTATCGACGGATTCAACTATCGATAGTTTTGATGCTCTAGCACATAGAGCATCTGACACATGCCCATCTCTAGCATCTCAGCTGATCGCATATTTATAGCGACTTACCGTTTTACTGTTAGCTAACAACGCTACAAATGTATTCTGAACAAATCTAAGAGTCATTTACCGTTAAGCCTATTTTGTGAGTGTATTCATGCGATTTACATTCACAACAATCATATTTGGAATTGAAGACACAAATTAGTGTTGAATTAAAAAATTTAATACTTACTTATATATGTATGTATGTATGTATGTATATAGGCGGATAACGCCTGCATGAAAAATTTAAATGTATGTACATAGGGTTGCCGAACGTTCCAATTTTGGCGGGACGTCCCGATTTATAAATCAAAATTATCAATGTCCCGCGTCGGACTTTTCGGGGATAACTTGACCATACATAGTACTTATTGCACTATATTTGCTTTTTGGAAAATGAACTCTTTAAAAAACTTTAGAGAGCAACGAAAGAAGAATATCATATAGTAAATAAACTTATAATTATAAGCACATTTTACTTAGCCCCGCAAAGACGGGTAAGACCTGCTAGTGTAAATATATACCAATTAAAACCACTTTTGGCTATTCAAATTCACTATTTGTTTATAAATTAATGGATCAAAGAACACGTAATTCAGGATATGATCGAATATGGGGCAAATCTGCAATTAGTCTGGAATTAATTATACTCTGTACATGAAATGTGCACACATATATTAGGTGCGCGAGCTGAAAAATGTAACAGGCAGAACGAGGCGTGGCAGACCCCACAAAGTATATATATTCTTGATCAGAATGACAAGACGAGTCGATCTAACCCTGTCTGTCCGTTCGTATGAACACCTGGATCTCAGAGACTATAAGAGCTAGAAACACCAAATTTTGCACAAAGATGTGAAAATGTGTATTTTGGAATTTGCCTCCCTCTCCCACGCAAATCGGGATTTTCTCTAACTCCCGTAATTTCTGGAATTTCGAACCCAAATTTTGCAAATACCTCCAGTTAGTGATTATATTAGGTTTGCGCGAGCTGAAAAATGTAAGAGGCCGAACGAGGCGTGGCAGACCCCACAAAGTATATATATTCTTGATCAGCGTGACGAGACGAGTCGATCTAGCCCTGTCTGTCTGTCCGTCTGCCTGCCTGTCTGTCTGTCCGTATGAACACCTGGATCTAAGAGACTATAAGAGGTAGAGACACAAAATTTTGCACAAAGATGCCTTATGTGTGTACGCTGTGCAAGTTTGTTTTAATTTTTTGATTCTGATTTTTTTCATTTATATAATTCTTCTAAACATAGACAGATTATTTCAAAGTCGAGATACCCGACTATAGCATCCCTACTTGTTTTTTTTTATTTCCATCATGTTTAAAAACACCGTAAAAATAGGTAGTTCGAAAAAAAACTATTTCTAGATAACTACAAATGCAAAAGACATAGTTTTTATAAAATAATGCATACAATTAATACATCTAGCAATACAAATCAAAACAACAATGATTCGTCTCATAATTTAGCAAATACAATACCAGAAGGATGCAGTATTTGCATAAAATTGGGTAGATCGTTGCGGACTAAAAAAAAGGGGTAAACTTTGAGGGCACATATCTCCTAAACTATAATTTCGATTTTATTGAAAGATTTTTGTAATGTGTAAAAAATGTACTATTAGATACGTTTAACCATAATCCCCAAGCTGTTTCGGCCTGACAAATGTATGTAACAGACATAAAGAAGAACCTCCGACCATATTATATACTTGTATGTATATGGTATAATTATATACACTGTGTTCAATGAAATAGTAGTGCCGCACCTCACCACTCTCTTTTCACAACTCTTTTCAAGACACTTCCAGTCATCCAAATTGAACAAGCGATATCTTTTTAGAAAGGCTGAAATGTAGGCAGTTAAAATCAGAGAACTTCCCGTTACGTTTAAACGTCTTCTTCTTGTTTTTCATGATTATACCCTGTACTAGAGTTGGGCACGGGCCGTGTTTTTTGTCGTGGCACTTCGTGCCACGCGTGGGCCCGCGTGTTCGTGTTGTAAATTCCGATTTCGTGCGTGGCCGTGCGTGTTCGTGTTGAGCCAAAAAGGCACGACAAAACACGCACGAGGAAACACGAAAGAACACTAAAATCAGAAAACGAAGCACCCAATAGTCAACACGACTTTTCTGAATTTTCGGACACTAATATTTCAAAAAAAAAATTAAATTGGACAGGTCAAGAATGGATATTGAAATAGATGACTATATAAGTAGTGTAGTTGATCCAAGAATTTGTGTGCTAACATTCTGGAAAAAAACAACAAAATGTAAAATGCTACGGCAATTATCAAGGCATATACTCAATATCCCTGTCAGCTCTGCAACAAGCGAACGAGTTTTTTCCACTTCGGCATCTTAGCTCAAATATTGATAAGATAATCTTTCTGAATAAAAATGTGTAATGTTTATATATATATATATATATTTTTTTAAATTTTTATATTTAATATATAAAAAGTTCGTGTTGGGCCGTGTTGGGCCGTGTTAAGAAAAATTTTCGTCGTGCGTGCGCGTGCGTGTTTCTAAAAGTTAATTTCGTGGCCGTGTCGTGTCGGGCCGAAAATAGCCGGCCCGTGCCCATCTCTACCCTGTACCCGTAGGGTAAAATGTGTATATTAGGTTTGTGCAAAGTATGTAACATGCAGAAGGAAGTATCTCCGACCCCATAAAGTATATATAACATTTTAAGCAAACTTGGTACGTCGACGCTCCTAGCCTATACGAGTTTATTTTATTTTTTTGATATTTCACCCCCACCTCTCAAACTTCGTCAATACTGTCAACATTTCGAAAGTTACATATCTCAAGCTTTGCACAGGTAATTTATATACAACTAGCAGGTATTGCCCGTCTTAACCCGGCTCAATATGTTTCCAATTGTATTTATTTTGTGTGTGCATAACCTACCCATATGTTTTCACCTTAAAGGTTACCAGTAGGAAGGCATTTAAGGTATTTAAATGAACATTTTCTGTTCTTGACAAAAAATTGTTCAGTAGTCCGTTACATTTTTGTTCTTGACAAACTATTTCGTTAAACGAACATGACCACTATAACTAATATTTTTATAGCCTGTACCCAAAGGGTGAAAGGCTATACTAGTTTTGTGCACATGTATGTAACACACAGAAGGAGGCGTGGCAGACCCCACAAAGTATAAATATTCTTGATCAGGATGAGAAGACGAGTCAATATAGCCATGTCCGTCTGACCGTCTGTCCGTCTGTCTGTATGAGCGCAAGGATCTCAGTAAGTACAAGAGCTAGGTTAACCAAAATTGGTATCAAGGTTCCTAGGCAGAACGAGTTTGTTTATTTTTTCTGATACACCCCCCCACTCCCCCGCAATTCGTATTTTTTCTTATAACTTCCGTAATTCTTGGAATTTTAAAATCAATTTTGGTAGTTACATCCAGTTAGTACTAATGTGTCATGATAGGTCAATTCTGAAGAAAGTTATAGCCATAAGTAAAATCGCAGCTCATGCGCTGCCTGCAGCTGTTGTTGTTGTTGCTGCTTTGGTTTAACTTTGTGCTGCATACATACACGCATATAAACACGCATAGGTACGTGATGTAAATGTATGCTGTTTAAACTGAACATAAACATGTATTCTAATTTAATTAATTATTTTAATTAATTAATTCATTCATTTTTTTTAATAATTTAATTTTTTTTTTAATTTTTCCTTTTTGTGGAGAGTACAGGCTATTTTACTGTCGGACTTGCTCGACTGTAGCGTTCTCTCTTGTTTAAAGCTCGTTTTCCCCCCGTTGGAGCTAAAATTTTCCAAAAGCCTTTCTTAGTGTGCTCCTACACTATGATGGATACTATGAAACGATACTTGAGTCCAAATTTAAATTCACATTTGAGTCTTTTCGTGTCATATTGAGTCAATACGGCCACGCACAAATATGAAACACGGCACTCGTGTCAATGCCGTGCAGCGATGAGCCACGATCAAAAAGCACTGGCACCGATACCATCAAAATATCGAAGTTTGAATGCAATAAGCAGAATATTTAAATAATGAAATCGAATTATTTATTGAGATCAATAAGAACAAATCATATACATACATATGTACATACATCTGCCCGCAATGCGAAGCAGAATATGCGTAGCTCCGTTATTCGGTTTCTGCTTTACTATCGCTTACGCAGTCGTTGCCTAGCGACGGTAACTGTAACATTTTGGCGTTTTGTCTTTGCAATTAACATTAAATGGTCAAAACGAAAGAAGAAGAGCGAGTCAATGACTTGCAGTTGTTGTTGTTTTTAGAGCATTATTTTTTTTACAATCAAACAACTGTGTTCGATTGCCCAATGTATACATTAATACGAATGTACATACATGCTATATTCATACACAGGCATACATACATATGTACATATGTTTCTCTTTACTTTTTCAACCGTACGTAGAGAACCGCACACATAGACACGAACTGTTGCTTGTTGTGTGTGAGTGTGTGTATGTGATGTCCCCAACTATTTGATATTTGTTGTTGCTGCATAAAGTTATTAATGAAAACACTAATGCCAAATGCACTAAACAAAGAAAAAATTACTTTTTAAAATGTTATATTATATAATTTTCAATTAATTAACATTTCTTGCTCTGTCAGTGCAAGACGAATGTACATACATACATACACTGGTCGGCACAATTATTTTGACGAGAAGAAAATCATACATTTTTGTCAATAACTGGTTATTGGTTTAAGATATCAAAGGAAACTTTTTTTCTCAATTCCATATTGGTATTACAAACTTAAAAATAATTCAAAGGATATATTTTTATAAGAACTTTTAAAATTATAAATCAAGGTAATTTTCATGGGTTGGCATAAGTATTTTGACAATGGATATTAACAAAAAAAACAAAGCTTAATACTAAACAAAACATAAGAAATTGATGGTAGATTAATAAAATGTATACTCGCCTTTGGCTTCGATAACTTTTTGAAGACGTCTTGGAACTGAGTCCACTAAATTTTGAAGGACCTCTATTTATGTATTTATATATTTTTTTGTCCTTGAAACTGTGGGAGCCTTACAAAAATCTTTGTTTTTGATGAATTATATTCAAAGGAGCTTTCATCTGTCCATAGAACACTTCTTCAAAACTCTTTTGGCTTATGCAGATGCTCCTTTGCAAAAGCCAATCTTTTGAGCTTGTTCACCTTTGATATGTAAGGTATGTCCTTCGCTTTGTATGTCTTAAAATCTTCTTCTTTTAGGCGTCGCCGAACAGTACGCTCACTGATTGGAGTCTTGGTCGACTTATTCCATTGATCTGCAGCAGCTTGCGGCTTTAAATGAATATTTTTTTTAAATTCCCGCAATAGGACTCGATCTTCAATGGGTGTTGTTTTGCGGTTAGCACCTGATCTAGGCAAGTTTTTGACGTCATTGTGGGTCTTATATTTGTTAATTTGATAGTGGACTGTTTGCCGCGACAAATTATATTCATTTGCAATGTCTTTTGGTGCTACGCCGGCATTAAACTTCGCCACTATTGAGGCTCTAACAACATAACTTAATTCTGTCTTTTTTACCATTGTATCGATTACTTTTGAATCAAATTTTAATGAAAATAATGTAAAAAGGTCAACAAAAATTGTTACACCAAAGTTATTTTAGTATCACTTGATAAAACGTACGCGAAAACGGCGACAAAGATTTGGTCAAAATACTTATGCCGTGCCTGAATCCGCAGTCAACTCACATTGTCATTTGTAGAAAGAAGGTGTGAAGAGTAATAGACAAAATATTTTGCCTACATATTGTTGTTGCTATGAACTCTATATCCTGTATGAAAATTGTACCGTTATTCCTTGAAACTAAAAGCAACCAGCACCGATAGTCGTGAGTACAGTTCGTCAAAATAATTGTGCCGACCAGTGTATGTAGATACATATGTACATACATAGATGTGCACATACATATGTATCTATGGACATTCACACATTAGTGTCTCACATTTTGCTTTGGCTATTTCAATCGTTTGCACGCAACTACACGAACAGCTGTTTGTATGTGTGTGTATGTATACTTAGTTGTCCCCAACTGTTTGATATTTTGTATTGTTTGTTCTGCCTGCTTTTGTAAAATGCATATTTTGAAAATCCTTGAATGCAAAGTTGTAGATTTAGTTACGTAGATTACATTATCCAAATTTTAAATCGATCGGACTAAATTTATAACACAAACTTTTCATTTGAAATAGTGAATAAATATTAAAACCCCAATAATTCAAGCTCCAACACAAAATCCTTCTTATTGCGCATCTACACCATGATAGGATACTTGAGCCCAAATTTCAGCATCCTAGCTTTTACCGTTTGGGCTGTGGGCTGTTGACGCGGTTTCCTTTTGTGCCCCAAGAAAACCCCAATAACTCAAGCTCCAACAAAAAATTTAAAAAACCGAGTATGCAGTTTTGTTTGTATTCTTTAATTGATTTTAGAAACTAAGTTTTAAGTCGATCGGTTGAAAAATGCGGATTTTTCAAACAAACTTTGGAGCTACTTTTCCCCCCTTTGGAGCTCGAATTTTCCAAAACCCCTTCTTAGTGCTCATCTACACCATGATAGGATACTTGAGCCCAAAAGCATCCTAGCTTTTACCGTGTGGGCTGTGGGCTGTTGACGCGGTTTGCTTTTGTGCCCCAACATTTTTTTTACAGGAAAACTCCCATATTTTAGGCCCCAAAAAAAATATCAAAAAACCAAGTATACAGTTTTTCTTGGAATTGTTCTGAGAGTATACAAACTAAGTTTAAAGTTAATCAAAACTGTAGATTTTTCATACAAACGTTGGAGCCTGTTTTTCCCCCTTTGGAGCTCGAGTTTTCCAAAATCCCTTCTTAGTGGGGACCTAGACTATGAAAGGATACTTGAGTCCAAATTTCAGCTTCCTAGCCTTTACCGTTTGGGCTGTGCGTTGATCACCAATCAGTCAGTCAGTCAGTCAGGACAAACTGTTTTATATACATATATAGATTATCTACTTCTGTTTCAAATTTCATCCTAGCCGGTAAATTTTTATACCCTGTACCCGTAGGGTAAAAAGGGTATATTAGGTTTGTGCAAAGTATGTAACATGCAGAAGGAAGCATCTCCGACCCCATAAAGTATATATATTCTGAATCAGCATGACGAGAGAAATCGATCTAGACATGTCCGTCCGTCCGTCTGTCCGTCTGTCCGTCCGTCTGGATGAACGCGAGGATCTCAGAAACTATAAAAGCTAGAATAACCAAAGTTGGCATCCAGATTCTCCTAGGTCCGAGAAAGGACGAGTTTATTTTTTTTTTTTTAATTTTCCCCCCCCTCCCCCGCTACAGAATTTCGTCAATAGCGTCCACATTTCAAATGCTACCTAAACCAAACTTTGCACACATAATTTATATATAATTGTCTACTGTTGTTCAATTTTATTCAATTCGGTCAATTCTAAGAAAAGTTATTAGCGAAACAAATTCTCGCCAGTACAACCTCCCCAAACTGCAGCAACAAGTTCGCTCTTCTTCTTCCTCTTTTTGCTGCTGCTTTGGGCGCATATAACTCAGTGACGGAAGTTTACCTGGGTACAGGGTATTACACTGTCGGGCTTGCTCGACTGTAGCGTTCTCTCTTGTTAGAATAATTATTAGCGAAAACAACTTCACTCCAGTACTGCGCCCACAGCATCAAGTACGCTCTTCTTCTTTTTGCTTCTTCTAGAGGCACATACATACACTGGTCGGCACAATTATTTTGACGAACTGTACTCACGACTATCGGTGCTGGTTGCTTTTAGTTTCAAGGAATAACGGTACAATTTTCATACGGGATATTGAGTTCATAGCAACAACAATATGTAGGCAAAATATTTTGTCTATTACTCTTCACACCTTTTTTCTACAAATGACAATGTGAGTTGACTGCGGATTCAGGCACGGCATAAGTATTTTGACCAAACCTTGTCGCCGTTTTCGCGTACGTTTTATCAAGTGATACTAAAATAACTTTGGTGTAACAATTTTTGTTGACCTTTTTACATTATTTTCATTAAAATTTGATTCAAAAGTAATCGATACAATGGTAAAAAAGACAGAATTAAGTTATGTTGTTAGAGCCTCAATAGTGGCGAAGTTTAATGCCGGCGTAGCACCAAAAGACATTGCAAATGAATATAATTTGTCGCGGCAAACAGTCCACTATCAAATTAACAAATATAAGACCCACAATCACGTCAAAAACTTGCCTAGATCAGGTGCTAACCGCAAAACAACACCCATTGAAGATCGAGTCCTATTGCGGGAATTTAAAAAAAATATTCATTTAAAGCCGCAAGCTGCTGCAGATCAATGGAATAAGTCGACCAAGACTCCAATCAGTGAGCGTACTGTTCGGCGACGCCTAAAAGAAGTAGATTTTAAGACATACAAAGCGAAGGACATACCTTACATATCAAAGGTGAACAAGCTCAAAAGATTGGCTTTTGCAAAGGAGCATCTGCATAAGCCAAAAGAGTTTTGGAGAAGCGTTCTATGGACAGATGAAAGCTCCTTTGAATACAATTCATCAAAAACAAAGATTTTTGTAAGGCTCCCACAGTTTCAAAGACAAAAAAATATCCCCGTATGTCAAAAAGTGAGCCATGGCGGAGGCTCAGTCATGTTCTGGGGATGCATTGCGTACAATGGGTTAGGTGATTTCGTTCCCATCACCGGCTCAATGAACCAGCAACAATATTTGAGTACCCTTAACGAAAACGCATTCCCTTCCGGTGACAGGCTGATTGGAGAATCATTTATCCTGCAACAGGATAACGCCCCATGCCACAAAAGCAAAATGATAAGAGCATTTTTAAGCGATGTTGGTGTTACTACTCTGGATTGGCCACCACAAAGTCCGGACTTAAACGTTATTGAGAATGTGTGGTCTCTTGTAAAACGTAAAAGAAATGCGTCTTTGCATAAAACCGAAGAAGAAACTATTTCCGAGGTCACTTCTCTTTGGAAAGAGATACCATTAGAGGTCCTTCAAAATTTAGTGGACTCAGTTCCAAGACGTCTTCAAAAAGTTATCGAAGCCAAAGGCGGGTATACATTTTATTAATCTACCATCAATTTCTTATGTTTTGTTTAGTATTAAGCTTTGTTTTTTTTGTTAATATCCATTGTCAAAATACTTATGCCAACCCATGAAAATTACCTTGATTTATAATTTTAAAAGTTCTTATAAAAATATATCCTTTGAATTATTTTTAAGTTTGTAATACCAATATGGAATTGAGAAAAAAAGTTTCCTTTGATATCTTAAACCAATAACCAGTTATTGACAAAAATGTATGATTTTCTTCTCGTCAAAATAATTGTGCCGACCAGTGTATGTGCATACATAATTCAGTGTCGGAAGTTTGTCTAGGTAGCGTCTGTATTTGTTTTACACCAATGAAAATGCTGTCTGTCTGCGTATGTCTATAATTTCCTGGTAAATCGGCCTATCACGATAAAATTTGGTACACGGATACATTATCACTAACTGGGCATCTATTCCAAATTTGAGTTCTAAAGAATAAATTTCAAGAACTACGAGAGTTATGGAAAATCAGTGACTGCGAGGAAGACGGGGGACGTTGGGAAATTCCAAAATACACATTTACGGCGTGTTCACTAAGGCATCTTGGATTAAAATTTGGTGTCCCTAAGTCTTATTTTCTCCGAGATTTAGGTGATTATACGAACGGCATTACTTTATCGAGGATGTGCAATATTTGGTATCTATAGTCTCTGAGATCTAGATGTTCATACGGAAAGACAGACGGACAGACAGGCATCGATCGACTCGTCTTGTCATGTTGATAAAGAATATACACTGGTCGGCACAATTATTTTGACGAGAAGAAAATCATACATTTTTGTCAATAACTGGTTATTGGTTTAAGATATCAAAGGAAATTTTTTTTCTCAATTCCATATTGGTATTACAAACTTAAAAATAATTCAAAGGATATATTTTTATAAGGACTTTTAAAATTATAAATCAAGGTAATTTTCATGGGTTGGCATAAGTATTTTGACAATGGATATTAACAAAAAAAACAAAGCTTAATACTAAACAAAACATAAGAAATTGATGGTAGATTAATAAAATGTATACTCGCCTTTGGCTTCGATAACTTTTTGAAGACGTCTTGGAACTGAGTCCACTAAATTTTGAAGGACCTCTATTTATGTATTTATATATTTTTTTGTCCTTGAAACTGTGGGAGCCTTACAAAAATCTTTGTTTTTGATGAATTATATTCAAAGGAGCTTTCATCTGTCCATAGAACACTTCTTCAAAACTCTTTTGGCTTATGCAGATGCTCCTTTGCAAAAGCCAATCTTTTGAGCTTGTTCACCTTTGATATGTAAGGTATGTCCTTCGCTTTGTATGTCTTAAAATCTTCTTCTTTTAGGCGTCGCCGAACAGTACGCTCACTGATTGGAGTCTTGGTCGACTTATTCCATTGATCTGCAGCAGCTTGCGGCTTTAAATGAATATTTTTTTTAAATTCCCGCAATAGGACTCGATCTTCAATGGGTGTTGTTTTGCGGTTAGCACCTGATCTAGGCAAGTTTTTGACGTGATTGTGGGTCTTATATTTGTTAATTTGATAGTGGACTGTTTGCCGCGACAAATTATATTCATTTGCAATGTCTTTTGGTGCTACGCCGGCATTAAACTTCGCCACTATTGAGGCTCTAACAACATAACTTAATTCTGTCTTTTTTACCATTGTATCGATTACTTTTGAATCAAATTTTAATGAAAATAATGTAAAAAGGTCAACAAAAATTGTTACACCAAAGTTATTTTAGTATCACTTGATAAAACGTACGCGAAAACGGCGACAAAGATTTGGTCAAAATACTTATGCCGTGCCTGAATCCGCAGTCAACTCACATTGTCATTTGTAGAAAGAAGGTGTGAAGAGTAATAGACAAAATATTTTGCCTACATATTGTTGTTGCTATGAACTCTATATCCTGTATGAAAATTGTACCGTTATTCCTTGAAACTAAAAGCAACCAGCACCGATAGTCGTGAGTACAGTTCGTCAAAATAATTGTGCCGACCAGTGTATGTAGATACATATGTACATACATAGATGTGCACATACATATGTATCTATGGACATTCACACATTAGTGTCTCACATTTTGCTTTGGCTATTTCAATCGTTTGCACGCAACTACACGAACAGCTGTTTGTATGTGTGTGTATGTATACTTAGTTGTCCCCAACTGTTTGATATTTTGTATTGTTTGTTCTGCCTGCTTTTGTAAAATGCATATTTTGAAAATCCTTGAATGCAAAGTTGTAGATTTAGTTACGTAGATTACATTATCCAAATTTTAAATCGATCGGACTAAATTTATAACACAAACTTTTCATTTGAAATAGTGAATAAATATTAAAACCCCAATAATTCAAGCTCCAACACAAAATCCTTCTTATTGCGCATCTACACCATGATAGGATACTTGAGCCCAAATTTCAGCATCCTAGCTTTTACCGTTTGGGCTGTGGGCTGTTGACGCGGTTTCCTTTTGTGCCCCAAGAAAACCCCAATAACTCAAGCTCCAACAAAAAATTTAAAAAACCGAGTATGCAGTTTTGTTTGTATTCTTTAATTGATTTTAGAAACTAAGTTTTAAGTCGATCGGTTGAAAAATGCGGATTTTTCAAACAAACTTTGGAGCTACTTTTCCCCCCTTTGGAGCTCGAATTTTCCAAAACCCCTTCTTAGTGCTCATCTACACCATGATAGGATACTTGAGCCCAAAAGCATCCTAGCTTTTACCGTGTGGGCTGTGGGCTGTTGACGCGGTTTGCTTTTGTGCCCCAACATTTTTTTTACAGGAAAACTCCCATATTTTAGGCCCCAAAAAAAATATCAAAAAACCAAGTATACAGTTTTTCTTGGAATTGTTCTGAGAGTATACAAACTAAGTTTAAAGTTAATCAAAACTGTAGATTTTTCATACAAACGTTGGAGCCTGTTTTTCCCCCTTTGGAGCTCGAGTTTTCCAAAATCCCTTCTTAGTGGGGACCTAGACTATGAAAGGATACTTGAGTCCAAATTTCAGCTTCCTAGCCTTTACCGTTTGGGCTGTGCGTTGATCACCAATCAGTCAGTCAGTCAGTCAGGACAAACTGTTTTATATACATATATAGATTATCTACTTCTGTTTCAAATTTCATCCTAGCCGGTAAATTTTTATACCCTGTACCCGTAGGGTAAAAAGGGTATATTAGGTTTGTGCAAAGTATGTAACATGCAGAAGGAAGCATCTCCGACCCCATAAAGTATATATATTCTGAATCAGCATGACGAGAGAAATCGATCTAGACATGTCCGTCCGTCCGTCTGTCCGTCTGTCCGTCCGTCTGGATGAACGCGAGGATCTCAGAAACTATAAAAGCTAGAATAACCAAAGTTGGCATCCAGATTCTCCTAGGTCCGAGAAAGGACGAGTTTATTTTTTTTTTTTTAATTTTCCCCCCCCTCCCCCGCTACAGAATTTCGTCAATAGCGTCCACATTTCAAATGCTACCTAAACCAAACTTTGCACACATAATTTATATATAATTGTCTACTGTTGTTCAATTTTATTCAATTCGGTCAATTCTAAGAAAAGTTATTAGCGAAACAAATTCTCGCCAGTACAACCTCCCCAAACTGCAGCAACAAGTTCGCTCTTCTTCTTCCTCTTTTTGCTGCTGCTTTGGGCGCATATAACTCAGTGACGGAAGTTTACCTGGGTACAGGGTATTACACTGTCGGGCTTGCTCGACTGTAGCGTTCTCTCTTGTTAGAATAATTATTAGCGAAAACAACTTCACTCCAGTACTGCGCCCACAGCATCAAGTACGCTCTTCTTCTTTTTGCTTCTTCTAGAGGCACATACATACACTGGTCGGCACAATTATTTTGACGAACTGTACTCACGACTATCGGTGCTGGTTGCTTTTAGTTTCAAGGAATAACGGTACAATTTTCATACGGGATATTGAGTTCATAGCAACAACAATATGTAGGCAAAATATTTTGTCTATTACTCTTCACACCTTTTTTCTACAAATGACAATGTGAGTTGACTGCGGATTCAGGCACGGCATAAGTATTTTGACCAAACCTTGTCGCCGTTTTCGCGTACGTTTTATCAAGTGATACTAAAATAACTTTGGTGTAACAATTTTTGTTGACCTTTTTACATTATTTTCATTAAAATTTGATTCAAAAGTAATCGATACAATGGTAAAAAAGACAGAATTAAGTTATGTTGTTAGAGCCTCAATAGTGGCGAAGTTTAATGCCGGCGTAGCACCAAAAGACATTGCAAATGAATATAATTTGTCGCGGCAAACAGTCCACTATCAAATTAACAAATATAAGACCCACAATCACGTCAAAAACTTGCCTAGATCAGGTGCTAACCGCAAAACAACACCCATTGAAGATCGAGTCCTATTGCGGGAATTTAAAAAAAATATTCATTTAAAGCCGCAAGCTGCTGCAGATCAATGGAATAAGTCGACCAAGACTCCAATCAGTGAGCGTACTGTTCGGCGACGCCTAAAAGAAGAAGATTTTAAGACATACAAAGCGAAGGACATACCTTACATATCAAAGGTGAACAAGCTCAAAAGATTGGCTTTTGCAAAGGAGCATCTGCATAAGCCAAAAGAGTTTTGAAGAAGTGTTCTATGGACAGATGAAAGCTCCTTTGAATATAATTCATCAAAAACAAAGATTTTTGTAAGGCTCCCACAGTTTCAAGGACAAAAAAATATATAAATACATAAATAGAGGTCCTTCAAAATTTAGTGGACTCAGTTCCAAGACGTCTTCAAAAAGTTATCGAAGCCAAAGGCGAGTATACATTTTATTAATCTACCATCAATTTCTTATGTTTTGTTTAGTATTAAGCTTTGTTTTTTTTGTTAATATCCATTGTCAAAATACTTATGCCAACCCATGAAAATTACCTTGATTTATAATTTTAAAAGTCCTTATAAAAATATATCCTTTGAATTATTTTTAAGTTTGTAATACCAATATGGAATTGAGAAAAAAAATTTCCTTTGATATCTTAAACCAATAACCAGTTATTGACAAAAATGTATGATTTTCTTCTCGTCAAAATAATTGTGCCGACCAGTGTATATTCTTTATCAACATGACAAGACGAGTCGATCGATGCCTGTCTGTCCGTCTGTCTTTCCGTATGAACATCTAGATCTCAGAGACTATAGATACCAAATATTGCACATCCTCGATAAAGTAATGCCGTTCGTATAATCACCTAAATCTCGGAGAAAATAAGACTTAGGGACACCAAATTTTAATCCAAGATGCCTTAGTGAACACGCCGTAAATGTGTATTTTGGAATTTCCCAACGTCCCCCGTCTTCCTCGCAGTCACTGATTTTCCATAACTCTCGTAGTTCTTGAAATTTATTCTTTAGAACTCAAATTTGGAATAGATGCCCAGTTAGTGATAATGTATCCGTGTACCAAATTTTATCGTGATAGGCCGATTTACCAGGAAATTATAGACATACGCAGACAGACAGCATTTTCATTGGTGTAAAACAAATACAGACGCTACCTAGACAAACTTCCGACACTGAATTATGTATGCACATACACTGGTCGGCACAATTATTTTGACGAGAAGAAAATCATACATTTTTGTCAATAACTGGTTATTGGTTTAAGATATCAAAGGAAACTTTTTTTCTCAATTCCATATTGGTATTACAAACTTAAAAATAATTCAAAGGATATATTTTTATAAGAACTTTTAAAATTATAAATCAAGGTAATTTTCATGGGTTGGCATAAGTATTTTGACAATGGATATTAACAAAAAAAACAAAGCTTAATACTAAACAAAACATAAGAAATTGATGGTAGATTAATAAAATGTATACCCGCCTTTGGCTTCGATAACTTTTTGAAGACGTCTTGGAACTGAGTCCACTAAATTTTGAAGGACCTCTAATGGTATCTCTTTCCAAAGAGAAGTGACCTCGGAAATAGTTTCTTCTTCGGTTTTATGCAAAGACGCATTTCTTTTACGTTTTACAAGAGACCACACATTCTCAATAACGTTTAAGTCCGGACTTTGTGGTGGCCAATCCAGAGTAGTAACACCAACATCGCTTAAAAATGCTCTTATCATTTTGCTTTTGTGGCATGGGGCGTTATCCTGTTGCAGGATAAATGATTCTCCAATCAGCCTGTCACCGGAAGGGAATGCGTTTTCGTTAAGGGTACTCAAATATTGTTGCTGGTTCATTGAGCCGGTGATGGGAACGAAATCACCTAACCCATTGTACGCAATGCATCCCCAGAACATGACTGAGCCTCCGCCATGGCTCACTTTTTGACATACGGGGATATTTTTTTGTCTTTGAAACTGTGGGAGCCTTACAAAAATCTTTGTTTTTGATGAATTGTATTCAAAGGAGCTTTCATCTGTCCATAGAACGCTTCTCCAAAACTCTTTTGGCTTATGCAGATGCTCCTTTGCAAAAGCCAATCTTTTGAGCTTGTTCACCTTTGATATGTAAGGTATGTCCTTCGCTTTGTATGTCTTAAAATCTACTTCTTTTAGGCGTCGCCGAACAGTACGCTCACTGATTGGAGTCTTGGTCGACTTATTCCATTGATCTGCAGCAGCTTGCGGCTTTAAATGAATATTTTTTTTAAATTCCCGCAATAGGACTCGATCTTCAATGGGTGTTGTTTTGCGGTTAGCACCTGATCTAGGCAAGTTTTTGACGTGATTGTGGGTCTTATATTTGTTAATTTGATAGTGGACTGTTTGCCGCGACAAATTATATTCATTTGCAATGTCTTTTGGTGCTACGCCGGCATTAAACTTCGCCACTATTGAGGCTCTAACAACATAACTTAATTCTGTCTTTTTTACCATTGTATCGATTACTTTTGAATCAAATTTTAATGAAAATAATGTAAAAAGGTCAACAAAAATTGTTACACCAAAGTTATTTTAGTATCACTTGATAAAACGTACGCGAAAACGGCGACAAGGTTTGGTCAAAATACTTATGCCGTGCCTGAATCCGCAGTCAACTCACATTGTCATTTGTAGAAAAAAGGTGTGAAGAGTAATAGACAAAATATTTTGCCTACATATTGTTGTTGCTATGAACTCAATATCCCGTATGAAAATTGTACCGTTATTCCTTGAAACTAAAAGCAACCAGCACCGATAGTCGTGAGTACAGTTCGTCAAAATAATTGTGCCGACCAGTGTATGTATGTGCCTCTAGAAGAAGCAAAAAGAAGAAGAGCGTACTTGATGCTGTGGGCGCAGTACTGGAGTGAAGTTGTTTTCGCTAATAATTATTCTAACAAGAGAGAACGCTACAGTCGAGCAAGCCCGACAGTGTAATACCCTGTACCCAGGTAAACTTCCGTCACTGAGTTATATGCGCCCAAAGCAGCAGCAAAAAGAGGAAGAAGAAGAGCGAACTTGTTGCTGCAGTTTGGGGAGGTTGTACTGGCGAGAATTTGTTTCGCTAATAACTTTTCTTAGAATTGACCGAATTGAATAAAATTGAACAACAGTAGACAATTATATATAAATTATGTGTGCAAAGTTTGGTTTAGGTAGCATTTGAAATGTGGACGCTATTGACGAAATTCTGTAGCGGGGGAGGGGGGGGGAAAATTAAAAAAAAAAAAATAAACTCGTCCTTTCTCGGACCTAGGAGAATCTGGATGCCAACTTTGGTTATTCTAGCTTTTATAGTTTCTGAGATCCTCGCGTTCATCCAGACGGACGGACAGACGGACAGACGGACGGACGGACATGTCTAGATCGATTTCTCTCGTCATGCTGATTCAGAATATATATACTTTATGGGGTCGGAGATGCTTCCTTCTGCATGTTACATACTTTGCACAAACCTAATATACCCTTTTTACCCTACGGGTACAGGGTATAAAAATTTACCGGCTAGGATGAAATTTGAAACAGAAGTAGATAATCTATATATGTATATAAAACAGTTTGTCCTGACTGACTGACTGACTGATTGGTGATCAACGCACAGCCCAAACGGTAAAGGCTAGGAAGCTGAAATTTGGACTCAAGTATCCTTTCATAGTCTAGGTCCCCACTAAGAAGGGATTTTGGAAAACTCGAGCTCCAAAGGGGGAAAAACAGGCTCCAACGTTTGTATGAAAAATCTACAGTTTTGATTAACTTTAAACTTAGTTTGTATACTCTCAGAACAATTCCAAGAAAAACTGTATACTTGGTTTTTTGATATTTTTTTTGGGGCCTAAAATATGGGAGTTTTCCTGTAAAAAAAATGTTGGGGCACAAAAGCAAACCGCGTCAACAGCCCACAGCCCACACGGTAAAAGCTAGGATGCTTTTGGGCTCAAGTATCCTATCATGGTGTAGATGAGCACTAAGAAGGGGTTTTGGAAAATTCGAGCTCCAAAGGGGGGAAAAGTAGCTCCAAAGTTTGTTTGAAAAATCCGCATTTTTCAACCGATCGACTTAAAACTTAGTTTCTAAAATCAATTAAAGAATACAAACAAAACTGCATACTCGGTTTTTTAAATTTTTTGTTGGAGCTTGAGTTATTGGGGTTTTCTTGGGGCACAAAAGGAAACCGCGTCAACAGCCCACAGCCCAAACGGTAAAAGCTAGGATGCTGAAATTTGGGCTCAAGTATCCTATCATGGTGTAGATGCGCAATAAGAAGGATTTTGTGTTGGAGCTTGAATTATTGGGGTTTTAATATTTATTCACTATTTCAAATGAAAAGTTTGTGTTATAAATTTAGTCCGATCGATTTAAAATTTGGATAATGTAATCTACGTAACTAAATCTACAACTTTGCATTCAAGGATTTTCAAAATATGCATTTTACAAAAGCAGGCAGAACAAACAATACAAAATATCAAACAGTTGGGGACAACTAAGTATACATACACACACATACAAACAGCTGTTCGTGTAGTTGCGTGCAAACGATTGAAATAGCCAAAGCAAAATGTGAGACACTAATGTGTGAATGTCCATAGATACATATGTATGTGCACATCTATGTATGTACATATGTATCTACATACACTGGTCGGCACAATTATTTTGACGAACTGTACTCACGACTATCGGTGCTGGTTGCTTTTAGTTTCAAGGAATAACGGTACAATTTTCATACAGGATATAGAGTTCATAGCAACAACAATATGTAGGCAAAATATTTTGTCTATTACTCTTCACACCTTCTTTCTACAAATGACAATGTGAGTTGACTGCGGATTCAGGCACGGCATAAGTATTTTGACCAAATCTTTGTCGCCGTTTTCGCGTACGTTTTATCAAGTGATACTAAAATAACTTTGGTGTAACAATTTTTGTTGACCTTTTTACATTATTTTCATTAAAATTTGATTCAAAAGTAATCGATACAATGGTAAAAAAGACAGAATTAAGTTATGTTGTTAGAGCCTCAATAGTGGCGAAGTTTAATGCCGGCGTAGCACCAAAAGACATTGCAAATGAATATAATTTGTCGCGGCAAACAGTCCACTATCAAATTAACAAATATAAGACCCACAATGACGTCAAAAACTTGCCTAGATCAGGTGCTAACCGCAAAACAACACCCATTGAAGATCGAGTCCTATTGCGGGAATTTAAAAAAAATATTCATTTAAAGCCGCAAGCTGCTGCAGATCAATGGAATAAGTCGACCAAGACTCCAATCAGTGAGCGTACTGTTCGGCGACGCCTAAAAGAAGAAGATTTTAAGACATACAAAGCGAAGGACATACCTTACATATCAAAGGTGAACAAGCTCAAAAGATTGGCTTTTGCAAAGGAGCATCTGCATAAGCCAAAAGAGTTTTGAAGAAGTGTTCTATGGACAGATGAAAGCTCCTTTGAATATAATTCATCAAAAACAAAGATTTTTGTAAGGCTCCCACAGTTTCAAGGACAAAAAAATATATAAATACATAAATAGAGGTCCTTCAAAATTTAGTGGACTCAGTTCCAAGACGTCTTCAAAAAGTTATCGAAGCCAAAGGCGAGTATACATTTTATTAATCTACCATCAATTTCTTATGTTTTGTTTAGTATTAAGCTTTGTTTTTTTTGTTAATATCCATTGTCAAAATACTTATGCCAACCCATGAAAATTACCTTGATTTATAATTTTAAAAGTTCTTATAAAAATATATCCTTTGAATTATTTTTAAGTTTGTAATACCAATATGGAATTGAGAAAAAAAGTTTCCTTTGATATCTTAAACCAATAACCAGTTATTGACAAAAATGTATGATTTTCTTCTCGTCAAAATAATTGTGCCGACCAGTGTATGTATGTATGTACATTCGTCTTGCACTGACAGAGCAAGAAATGTTAATTAATTGAAAATTATATAATATAACATTTTAAAAAGTAATTTTTTCTTTGTTTAGTGCATTTGGCATTAGTGTTTTCATTAATAACTTTATGCAGCAACAACAAATATCAAATAGTTGGGGACATCACATACACACACTCACACACAACAAGCAACAGTTCGTGTCTATGTGTGCGGTTCTCTACGTACGGTTGAAAAAGTAAAGAGAAACATATGTACATATGTATGTATGCCTGTGTATGAATATAGCATGTATGTACATTCGTATTAATGTATACATTGGGCAATCGAACACAGTTGTTTGATTGTAAAAAAAATAATGCTCTAAAAACAACAACAACTGCAAGTCATTGACTCGCTCTTCTTCTTTCGTTTTGACCATTTAATGTTAATTGCAAAGACAAAACGCCAAAATGTTACAGTTACCGTCGCTAGGCAACGACTGCGTAAGCGATAGTAAAGCAGAAACCGAATAACGGAGCTACGCATATTCTGCTTCGCATTGCGGGCAGATGTATGTATGTATGTATATGATTTGTTTTATTGACCTCAATAAATAATTCGATTTCGTTATTTAAATATTCTGCTTATTGCATTCAAACTTCGATATTTTGATGGTATCGGTGCCAGTGCTTTTTGATCGTGGCTCATCGCTGCACGGCATTGACACGAGTGGCCGTATTGACTCAATATGGCACGAAAAGACTCAAATGTGAATTTAAATTTGGGCTCAAGTATCGTTTCATAATATCCATCATAGTGTAGGAGCACACTAAGAAAGGCTTTTGGAAAATTCTAGCTCCAAGGGGGTGAAAACGAGCTTTAAACAAGAAAGGGATGCTAAAGTCGGGCCCTGTACCACCCCACAAAAAAGTAATTAAATTAATTAACTAAATTAATTTACTTAATTAACTAAATTAAATATAAAATATTCCATGCATGCATAGATACATTTACATTTACATCAGAATCGTGCCTTATGCGTGTTTGTGTACTTGTACATATGTATGTATGTGTGCATTGGGCCTGGTTATATGGCTATAACTTTCTTTCCGATCATTCAGTCATTATGAAACTTGGTATACGGATATATAATTACTAACCTAATGTGACTACCAAATTTTACCAAAATTTCAAGAATTACGGGAGTTATAGAAAATCGTTAATAGGGGGGGAGTGGGGGGGTGGATCAGAAAAAATGAACAAACTCGTCCTTTCTCGGTCTCAGGAGAATCTGTATACCAAGTTTGGTTATTCTAGCTCTTATACTTTCGGAGATCCTTGCGTTCATACAGACAGACAGACGGACATGGCTATATCGACTCGGCTTGTCATGCTGATCAAGAATATATATACTTTGTGGGGTCTGCCACGCCTCCTTTTGTGTTTAAATCAAAAAAGGCGGAAAGCGTGGATTCGTGTTTAGTTTTAGGTTAGTCTAGGTCTGGAGGTAGCCACGAGTGGACGTAGAATGAAAAGTGAAGTCCATGTTGATTTATTAAAGGATATATTTTTCGAAAATCATAGCCGCGCCTTTCACTATTTGCACTTTGAGGTGCCCATCAATTAAATTTCAGCACACTCTGGCCGGCGAGTATACCCGGTCCAGAGCATCGTTGCCATATGTACAGAGTACTTCAAAGTCGAGACACCCGACTTTAGCTTCTCTACTTGTTTTGTTTTTTCATATTTTTGATGTACTTACTCCCACACTACTAGTTCAATGAACATCAAATTTTATTTTTATTTATTTATTTTTCATCGACAAACAAATGCAGTCATGTATAGTACATAAAAAAGAAATCAATACAATTGAGCACTTAAATTAAGTAAAACTAAAGAAATAAAAAAGCCTATGAAAATAACAAAAAGATCTAATAACGAATCCGACACGGTGGGGGAATTTTATTTACCAAACGGTCAGCTATGCCCCGATTCACAGCAGAGAGTAATCAGATACGTTATTAGACCAATCAAAAAAGAAATGGAGATGAAAAAATATAGTAATAAAAGATAGAAGAAAACAAATTAAACTTAAAATACTTAAATACTTAAAGATAAAATATGATTAAAAATTAAAGGTGAAGAATCACTGACCCGTTGGGGGAAAATTTATTAGCCAGTCCGGCAGGCTATGCCCCTACTCACAGCAGTGGTGATCAGTGATTCTGCCGGAGGTAGATGAAAATAGAAGATTTTATTGAGGGATAACCGTACTAGAGAACTGTACAGTAAGTTGGTGGTTTAGGGGGAGATTAAAATTCAATTTGGTATCAAAAGAACTCCAAGATCTTCAACTGTAAATATACCTAGTACCTAGATATGGTCTGGACCGGTGAAAAGTCATAAACTTGCATTTATAACAGTTAAGGTGCAGGTAGTTGACCAAGCACCACCGTTGAAAACAGCTTAGATCGTAATGCAGACGAGAATCATAAAGAGGACTTTATACGACAAACCTTTCTTCACAGCAGCAGGATAGTCATTAATAAATAGAGTGAATAATAGTGAATACGTATACACTCTTTGAGCACATAACTAGGAATGTTGTCAGGCCCAGGAGAGAATAAAGCTTTTACAGATAAAATTCAAGAATCTGTAATTATTGGAGCAAATATAGAATTTGAAGGCATAATGCGGAAGGGGTAAGAATTACCGTTAAAAGACTCGGAGTAAGGCGACTAGACAAAATTTGCATATAATTCAGCACTTACAGAATCATTACAAGAATTGTTATTCGCAAGGAAAAATGACGATGGCAAAGTGGAAGATTTCCGCTTAGAATTACCGAAGTTATAGAACTTTTTAGGGTCATGTTTAAAATGGAGCTTGCAACGCTCAAGATTACAAGTATTTGTGTAACACAGGGAGTTTAAAAGAAGAAAATTAGATTTTGCAATACAATATTTAGAGAAGTCAACACCTAAGCCCGACTGCTTGATCTTTTTGAAACATCTGGATTAAATGTTTTTTAGGTTAGAAAGAATACGCGTAAACCATGGAGGCTTAAGAGAAAGACCAATTAGCATTATAAATCAAACGGTTAAGCATAACAAAATCACATTTGCGAGGCATGTTACACTCAGAAGACCATGCAATAGACCTAGAAAAGGGAAGACAAATTTTTAGAGTAGGATGATAAATATCTTCAGGCAGCGTTAAAGGAGAAGATCCAGAAACAACAACATTAGTGATATCATTATCAAACAACAAATCGAGATATCTATGAAGGTGATTGTATATTGGATTAATTTGAACTAAAGAGAGTTCAAGAAGGCAATCCAAAAAGTGATGCTGTGACGAAGGAATAAGGTGAGGGGAACTATTAAAGAATGACCGAGAAAGGCTTGGTAAATTAAAATCCCCCACCATAACAATCAAGTCATTATCACGCAGGCGGGAACATACTTCTCTGATACAAGTAATATGGAGCATATAAACTTGAATATCAGAAGAAGGAGGAATATAGGAGCAATTGATACATAGGACGCGAGAAGGAGATATTGCCTTAACGCAAATAAATTCTAGGTCTTCCGCAATATTAAGGTGGACAATTTCCGACTGTATTGTAGTTTTAACTGCAATCAGTACACCACCCCCACGGGGAACAGGTCTATCACGTCTATAGATTATAAAGCTATTCGACAAAATTTCAAAGTCAGATATGGTAGGATTTAGCAACGTCTCTGACAATGCTATTATGTCAAATTCAAACGAAAAGCTATCCCTATATAAATCAGTAAGTTTAGATGCAATACCTCTAAACTAAAAGATTTAGGAAAAATGTCTAGTTTTTTGAACCATTATTAGTAGGCGGTATTAAAGCACTAACTGGCAGGGACACCGGAATTGGAATAGTGCGTTTTTTCTGTTTAAACTATCATCTGCGGTGGCCAAAATTTTGGGTCACAAATAGGGTCACTAATCTTAAAAGAAGCAATTTCTCGGGGCACGGCAAAATTAAATTTAGAGATGGAAACCCTAGCAGAAGATTTGCTAGCGATGTAAGCATCGATAGACTCACAGCTAGTATCAGCAGACAGCCTCGAAAAAAAATACTTGCTTCCGAGGCGCTACAACAGTAAGGGAAAGAGGACATGCAGGTGAGGTAAAAGCAGTATCGACCATTACACCAGAGGGCAGTTCGCATTGATTCTTGCGAACGCGAGAAACAGACCCAGATGGTTTATGCTGCTCCTTCGCTGCGTCCGGGTGGGAAAAAAAATAGGTCGCTAAAACGGTAATCGGCGAGAGTAAAGGAGAAGTATCAAATAGAATACCTGGAGAGGTTGACAGAGACAGCATTGGAGAGCAGTCAATGTTTTAAGGAGTTGATGGGAGAGGAGCAAGCGATTGGGGCGACAAAGAGGGCGCGACGGAACTTCTGCAGCTTTACAAAATGATTTCTCACGTTATTGTACATCCGCGAGAATTCAAATTGAATATCAATGCACGTAGGACAAGACCATTTTACACCGCCGCTGCCTTTTTTGGGCTTAGCGACGATTTTATCATGGTTCCTCCCACCGAGACCTGCACACGTAATATGCATCATATTGTCACACAACCAGCAGCTTATGAACTGCAGTTGGTCAGAATCCAGAGCATCTTGATATGTGCAAGACTTCTTGCAGCACGACACCACGAACCACTACAAGTTGTCTAGGGTTAAAAATAAGTACACCTAGCCCTCGCTTAACGCGGGGGTTAGGTTCTTTGAAAACGTCGTGTTAAACGAAATCGCGTTAAACGAGCCATGTATTTCCATATAAAATGAGGCGTTACGTTCCTAGACTTCGAAAAATGCATACAACAATTTTTTAGTGCTTAAATTTATTAGTTTCAAAAACATAAAAAGGTTTATTCAAATGGTAAAAGTTTTCAAAAGTAAAAAGAGAACACATATGTATGTTTTATGTTAAAGTAAAATAGAAATTCATTTAGTGGCATTTATAGCTTTAGTAATTAACATTTTTTATATGGTGGCTCCCCTTGAGTGGCAATTTTCGTGGTAATTTTCGACTGCTTAGTAGTTCTTAAAGCTTAAAGCAGCTCTCCGTATATGGTTTATTTTCTTTTGCTGCCATGTAGAAACTGCAATTTGTATAATTTACTTTATACCACTTTATTTCATTCAACGGTTGAACCATTTCAGTTATCACAAGAATTTCAATCTAACTATGTGCGCATCTGAAGAAATAAAGTTTTGCTCACCTTATAAATTTAAGTTGAAAAAGAACAACCAAAAATAAATAAAAGTGCGGAGCTCAAAAAAACGCGTCTGATAGAACACAAGAGAAAACTCTCTGATTTATAAACTTTGCGCGTAAACGCGGAAAACCATCGAAAACAAAAGAAAGAGTGCGAATCTATCAAAATTATTCTGGATTTCTGCAGCTTGCATTCCAGGCTTTCAAAAAAGAGATCAAGTGTTAACACGAACACAACTAAATTGACAAACCTTTTTATCTGTTAAAAACAAACTAAGTGTGCTATGTACTTGAAACTTTGAACATATATTTTTGATATAACTCTTGCCGGAGCAGACTTGATCAAAGGCGGGAGGGTGATAACAAATTGTTCTGGCGGCGATATAAAAAAGTGTTTTGTTGACGCTATTCCAAGCAAAATTCACTCACTGAGCACAACCGAAAGGCACGCGCCAGACTGTGCAATTGGAAATGAGTTTTTGATATTATCGAAAAGGAAATGCATTGACAAGCCCTATGGCAGTAAAAAAAACTACCCTGTATGAAGCGCATGTTCCCCGAGTACTCCCCAAAATCCTTCACAAATTTGATGCTTGGAAGAACCAAACGAAATTGCTTCGACTTGGCAGCCGCCAGTTTCCGCAACATATTTGCAGGCGTTGCTCAGCGCTTAATCCAAAGTCGAAATAGGAGGCACATAAAATAAAAACAATACATAAAATGCCGCAATTTGTATGGAAATGTTGTCATTTTCCTTTATTGATACGCATTCGATAATTTGAAATTCTTGTCACATGCCAAATTTGGCGAATCTGCTGCTTTCATATTTGCAAGAGTGCATGCCAAGTAGCAGCTACTGCCCGATTAAATGTAGGCCGTAAAAATTGCATTAAATATGTATTAATATGATTCACAGCAGCATTATATTACGTTCATAAATAAAGAATAAAATGAGAATGTATTCAAAGAGCAAGCCATAGAAGGACCACGTCGTTACCAATCAGAATCACTAATGAAGGATTACTACATACTTATATCAAAGGAAGAAAAACTTCGATTGGAGCATATACTTAAAATTGAAATACATGTATAATATATTATAGCATATTTCCAATCAGTTAATCTTGTGAAACCATAACTATTAAGTGCTATGGATGGTGAAATACTATCCCAGTTAAAAAAATTCGTAACTTCTTGAAACAATTCGCGATGAACCAACGAGATATAAGTATACCGATCAGCTAAGCACTGCAGTTATTAAGGCGGGCTTTGACAGTAGGACTGAGATACAATGCTGACAAATGGATCCATCTCTTCAATAAGAAATTCATAAAAGGAAGTAAAATACCCTGGTTGTGTTACATGGTCTTTTGTATCTTTGCGTCTACAATCGGTATTAATGGAACATAGACCAGTGTAACTTAAGAAATGGCCATGAGAAATTTTATATAGTATAAATAAAGGATTTGCTTTGATGTTTGTACTAAGATTATTGCCTTTATGATATTGTGCACAGATTATAAGATTTCAGGCACTATAGAAGGTTCGAAAGTACCAGATTTGCTTAAGATGTCTCCATAAACGAAAAATGTGTCCTTCCAAGCTGATTCTTACATCGATCGCTCCTATGACAGTTATATTAAATAATGAGGTCATATGTTGTTTGCTTTGCGTTCATACAAGTCTAACTACCGAGTTTGGTATCTCTAGCTGTTATGGTTCAAAAGCTCTCGGCGCTCATACGGACGGACTTACATATCTATAGTATATCAATTCAACTTGTCATGGTGGTAATAGTGTCTGGAACGCTGGCTGAGCTCTGATTTGCGATAGTTAATGTTTCATTCCTATATTATAACTAGTTCCAAACTTGAACCCGACATGAAAACGGAACAGAGCATGGATGCAGAAGGCATATTCCCAGTCGTTTAATGGCCTTGCATACAGCTATGAAAGAGCAAAATAAAATTGTTTCTTTTACACATGAAATCACACAAAGATACTAAAATTTTAACATGCCACTTTATCTGTGTAGTAAACGAATTGTGGGCTGAAATATGCGACAGTAGCCACAACTTGTAGACCCACACACGTACTCACATGAATACAAAACAGCAATAGTAACAGCCCGGTGACAAAGGCGGCTACCCTCGGCTGCCGGCCTCGTAAATATAAAAATTAGTTGCTGGTCAGTTGGCAGTGGCAGCAGAATGTGGTGAGAGGGGTTGGAATGCTGGACGCCGCCCACAATTAATTAATTAGTTCAGTTGACAAAAACTGCGGGGGAGTAGCCCGGGACGCACCATTACCGTTACAGTCATAGTCACAGTCTCTCCGTGACTTGTGCTGTGGTTAGCCAATTCTGTATTCATGATTTGGCTCTGTCGGTTCATTGTTGAGTTTGTGTACGGCCCGTTTGTGTCACTTTAGTTAAGGGTCAGCTGCCGAGAGTGTGTCTGTATTGCATCACCCACTTCGTGCGTTCAAATACAGTATACACTCGGGCTGATCAAGCCCGACAGTGTAATACCCTGTACCCAGACAATATTCAGGCGCTGAGTTTGAAAAGAGAGAACGAACCTCGTCCAGCAGTGTGATCGATTTGGATGAAATTTGAAACAGAGAGAAATATATATTAATTACGTATGCAAAGTTTAGTTTATCTACCTTTGGAATTATGTTATGTGGGGAGTAGGAAATTAGTAATCCTCATTCGATACCTAGTCTTCTTCATGTCTTCTGAATGAACAAAGATATTTTCCCAAATCAAACTGAATTTAAACGAAAAGTTCTTAATCTCATAAACTAATCCTTGTAAATTGTACTACGGTCTTTGAAATATGTATATTCTTGATAAGTACGACAAGGCGAGTCGATATAGCTATGTCCGCCTGTCTGTATAAAGCCCTAGGCAGTTCCATTTTGTGTTATCCTTCTGATATTTGAGGGCAGTACAGGGTAGTTATGAGTTGGGTCTGCTCGTTAGCATTATATTCTTGTTTAGAGTAAAAAGTTTTAAAATGTCTCCAGCACTCAAATTTTTTCACAGTCTCCAAAAGAGAAACAAATGTCCGCATAAACACGTTATCTTATTAATTGTACAAACTATCGAGATTGCACTGCATTCATAAAAATGAGAACTTTTTCGCCCATACTTCCCTTTCCACCTCTAGCGGGGGCTTTTTCTCAACAAATATGTGCAACAACCTTCAAAAAAAAAAGCAAACAAGCATAAAGTTTTCAATTGTTTCTCCCACAGCTTTTTGCGCCTCACCCTATGAAGTGCTTTTTGTTTCTACTGCTCCCACTTCGCCTAGCTGCCTTTGACTTTAAGTGCAATTCAGTGCTGAGGCTTTGCGAAAAAATGCGAAAATTTTCTTTCTTGCCGTTGACTTTCTGTGGTTAATGTTGGTAGTGTTGTTTCTTTCGGTTCTCTCTGGCTTTAAAGCATGCGTACTTATTCGAGGTTGGTTTGGTTTTTGTGCGCCTGTAGTCACATTTCATTTCGTTTTGTGCAGTTCACAAACACGTTGCCAAATGTGTCACACAAAAATTGTTGCTGTGCAATCGGAACAAAAGCTGAAACTACAACTTTTAATGGCTGGGAGGAAGGGTATGGAGGGTGGGCTGTGTGACTACGGAGTGTCGTTTTGTACAATGCATTGCATATTTTCCACTTGATGTAGAACAAAAGCCATACAGGCAATGGCGTAGGAGCATCAACATCGAACGGAACTAGGAGGATTAGCTTTAAAATCTACATATCGTATATGTACGTACACATACATATGTATAGGCTCAGGTTTTGGAAGGTGGCAGTAACTGAGAAACTGAGAGTGCACCAATACTTAGTAGGTGCTGCATTTAGTCTAGCTGCATTTATGTAAGAAGTATAAATGCATAGATCACTGAAACTTAAATAAAAGCAATATAGAATTATCTAGTTTAGCTAGCCCCACAAAATTATAAAAAGAAGTAGATAATTATACAAAATGAGTGCAAAGGTTAGTATAGTTAGTGTCTACATAGCAACTCTGGTTATTGAACCCACTCTGTCGTTCTAGGCGTAGATTAAGACGGATGGATAATGCTCCCTTCTGCATTTTACCATTACAGTATATATATATATATATATATATATATATATATATATATATATATATATTATATATATTCGTCCATGGTCATAAGGCTCGAACTTCCGTATATGCCGTTCATTAGGTTTAAGTTTAGTTTCCAATATAATACATGTTTCTATTAAACCCAAATTATATGTTAATCTGACATATGTAGACACCAAAAAGGACCTTTAGTTTAAAACTCAGCTAATTGAAACGGACAGACGAATATGATTTATTATTCTGAATAATGGTCTTATAAATACATTAACCCTTTTACCCTGTAGGTACAGGGTATAATTAACACAATTCTGTTGTATTTTCTTGTCCATTAAAATTTTAGTTCTTTTCTTTTTTAAATTACTCACAAAACTAATAAATTGACGTTATTTTATGCCAAAGCCCGAAACAATTGTCATTAACTTATTCAGTTGTGTGTAAAACATTTAATTTATAATTTTAGTAACGCGACATCCCTACCCTTTGTTAAGGGAATACCGCATGATTCCCTTCCCAAATAAGTTTGTGTGTGGTGCTACGGCACCGCTCTCACAAATTACTTCGATGGACTAATGGATGGATTTCCTGGAATTCCACTTTTATAAAACCGTTGCTTCGTGTTCACCTACACTGGGAAAGGAAGCTTGTGTCCGTATTCTACTTCTTGCCGTTTGGGCTGTGCATTGATCGCCAATAAGTCAGTCAGTCAGGACAAAATGTTTTAAATGTATAGATATTCTTAATCAGTATGGCGAAACTAATCGATCGACCCGTCCACAGTTTGTCTTCCAACTTTCGTTCTGGGGATATGGGTATTTAGCGAAAAACAAAACAAACCACTTAAAGCAAGTACAAACTATCCAGAACAAAATTTAAAAAATGTTACTCATTTAATGCAAATGGCAGTCGCGAATTGAACGACATAAGGACGGACATGCCTATATTAGTCTATCTCATCATACTGATCAATAATATATGCATATGCACGTACTGGGAGCGATCTGCCACGCTTCCTTCTGTCTGTTACATTCACACTGAAATAGTATATCCTTTTACCCTTTGGATATTGGCTTGTTCTAATGTTAGTACGCCTGATGATGGTCTCAGCCAAGCTGACACTAACAAGCTGTCGGATTAATTTTTAATGAAGCTGTTAAGTAAGACCTAATGAGGCGGCCAACACAGCGTATCTCCACTTATATACCAATCCACCACCACGTGCGCACCAAATAAATCACCATTGCCAAAAAGCTAAAATACAATTGCAATTGCTGCGGCGTCCGTAAATCCTGACAAATGAGTGAAATATCATGGCAGCCACAGAACAGTAGCTCCGTCGAGCCAGCCTTACACGAAGTTATTAACGTGCTTATGAAAGGAAGAATAAGTAAGCATTTGAAGGGAAATGCATTAAGTCAACTATGTAGTCTATAGCGCCAAGGACCTTCCGTTAATGGTGATGAGCACGTTGCAGCGAAAATTTTCTGCTTCATTTATAAGGATTAATGCGTGCGATGGAACGGGGCCCCAACTGTAAAAGCTCATAACAAAATTACTTGCAAGAAATGCAACAAGCACAAAGGCCAGAGAACAGAGTGGCAGCCACCCTTAACTGTTTCCACAGAGGGCTGAGGGGAAATTGTTTTCTACTATATGCTGCTCTGTGGGTGACTGTGTGGATCTCGCTTGACTATTATTGTATGACAACACGAAATATACATTAGCTTCAAGCTGCAATCCACATTTATATGTTTAAGATGTTTTTTTTATCTAGACCTTTTGCTGTTGTAAAGTGGAGGGCGGCCTAATGAAGAAACTAGAATACTCGTTTATATGATTTGTAAAAGAATAATATCACTCTAATAGGTTATAACTTACACGCACCTTTTATTTAGGGAAAGTATTAGATCTTAATTATCTCTATATATATAAAACAGTTTGTCCTGACTGACTGACTGACTGATTGGCAATCAACGCACAGCCCAAACGGTAAGAGCTAGGAAGCTGAAATTTGGGGTCAAGTATCCTATCATAGTGTAAATGTGCATTAAGAAGGGATTGGACACAAGATCCCTCTTATAGTGAAAGTGAGCACTAAGAAGGGGTTTCGGAAAATTCGAGCTCCAAAGGGGGAAAACGAGCTCCAACGTTTCTATGAAAAATATAAAATTTTTATCCAATTAACTTCAAACTTAGTTTGTATACTCTCAAAAAGAATACAAGAAAAACTGTATACATGGTTTTTGACCATTTTTCCTGGGGCATGAAAAAGGGGGGGTTTTCCGTGGAAAAATTGAAACACAATCAACACCCCACAGCCCAAACGGTAAGAGCTAGAAAGCTGAAATTTGGGGTCAAGTATCCTATCATAGTGTAAATGTGCATTAAGAAGGGATTTTGGAAAATTCGAGCTCCAAAGGGGGGAAAAGTAGCTCCAAAGCTTGTTTGAAAAATCCGCATTTTTCAACCGATCGACTTAAAAATCGAATTTAAATTTGTGTTGGAGCTTGAATTATTGGGGTTTTAATATTTATTCACTATTTCAAATGAAAAGTTTGTGTTATAAATTTAGTCCGATCGATTTAAAATTTGGATAATGTAATCTACGTAACTAAATCTACAACTTTGCATTCAAGGATTTTCAAAATATGCATTTTACAAAAGAAGGCAGAACAAACAATACAAAATATCAAACAATTGGGGACAAGTAAGTATGCAGACACACACACACACACATGCATGTTCGTGTAGTTGCGTGCAAACGATTGAAATAGCCGAAGCAAAATGTGAGACACTAATGTGTGAATGTACACACATACATATGTACACATCTATGCACATGTACATATGTATCTACATATGTATGTATGTACATTCGTCTTGCACTGACAGAGCAAGAAATGTTAATTAATTGAAAATTATATAACATTTTTAAAAGTAATTTTTTCTTTGTTTAGTGCATTTGGCATTAGGGTTTTCATTAATAACTTTATGCAGCAACAACAAATATCAAATAGTAGAACAGAAAATGTTCATTTAAATACCTTAAATGCCTTCCTACTGGTAACTTATAAGGTGAAAACATATTGGAAACATTGTATTAAGACGATTTTTTCAAAGAGGAATCAATGCTAGAAATTCTTCATACACGTAAAATGCATTTTTAATAAATAGCTACAAATCTGCGTTTACATGATGTACATACATATAAATATTTGTAATATAAACCCATTCATTTGTTACACACAACGCTTAAAATAACAGTTCAACTCACGAGCCCACTGTATTATGTATGTAGGTATGTATACTGAGTAATTATGTATATACATATGTACATGCAAGCAAATATTTACGTTCGGCTGACGGACATGAACATATGGATATAATACAACTGTCTGTTTATTTCAATGTCTTTTATTAAATACTATACATATGCATGTACCCTGTACGCCTAGCACACAGAAAGAAGGGCAGCATATATGTATATATACATATGTACATATCTATATATATGTATATGTGCTTCTTATCAGTAGGACATGACGAATCGATATGTCCATCTGGCCGTCTTGGAATTTTGTTGACTTTTAGCAATTACATCCCAATATCGCTTTTGAAATGTGTGGAATATGTTTTATTTAATTTATTTTTAATAATATTATAAAATTTTGTTTTTATATTTTTTAGGAAGGGGTATTTAAGAGTTTGGTCTGCTGGAATCTAGCTGTCAAGTCTTATCAGGCTGCACAAACATACATATGTATGTATCTAGATACGCTATGTTAATATACATATGTAATATAGGTTTGGCTGTTGGCAATTGATTTCTTTGCTCTATCCCTCGTCGTAGTTCCTGGTGGGTAGAAGTATGAGGGTGTACCCCAAAATTGCAATTGAAATTTTCAACACAAGCTTTTCGTTTGAAAAATGCAAAGAAATTTAAAAACCTTAATATATTTGCAGATCTGAACGTACCTTTAGATATAATTCAGGTTGCCCTGTTGGCATTGTAATCTATAGTATATTCCAAATTTTTGACCAAATTTTGTGGCAATATTTAAAATAGTCCCATGGGTGCACCTGTGTTTCGTGGCGATTGTTCAAAACGATCAACCATAGTTTTCTGGCTTATTTCTGCTCAAAGCTTAAAAAGCACTACAATTCAGTGGCGCAGCTACGCAAGCCGGATCGCTAGTATGTTATAAATCATTGGATTTACCATTGAAATGAAATTCTTCTGGGAGCATGCGGTGTGTGTAATACTTGTATGTGTTTTTTACCTACTAGATAGGCAGATGTTTGTCTTTAGTAATACAAAATGTTAATTTTCTGCATATTGAGCTGAGCCACAACATATCCTTCTGCCCTGGCTGCTGTCTTGTTTCTGGCAGCCATCAATGGAGCACCTCAAAAATACTCTTGCCCCCTTTCTCATGTCTTCAATGACAGTTATTTCATTTTTCTTGTTGATGTTTTTCCCAGCGCTCATTAAATCAAGTTAAAAAGGCATATTGCACGTAGTTGTTGCTGTCAGCTCAAGTTATAAAGGGCGCATAGCACGCATATGTATGTACATACATTGTTGTTGGCTCTTTGCTGTTGTTGCTCGGTTTTGCTGTAAGCCAAGCTGTTGATGTTGTTCTGGTTTTGGCCTTGTCGTTTAGTTGCTTTGGTTCGTTGTTTTTGAGGCTGTTGCTGCCACAACTCCAGCAACAACGAACACGCACAAAATTTCAAACAAAAATTTAGTTTTATACAAGCAAAAAACATAAACGGAACAGAAACTCACTAGAAGTTTCAGGAAAATTGGTTTTAATTATAAGAACATGGGCATCATCTTTACGTTGACATTCGCCTTTATGGAGGACCCTTAATCTTTGAAGCATTGCTATCTGTTTAAACATTTCAACAATATATTTCATCAGTCAGCATACGAGTACAATTGAAAAAGTACTACAACTAAAGGCTTGTTTCATTTTTAGGGACTTAGGTTAATGCCTCCCGTACTTACCCGACATTGTTCACTTTAAACAAACAGAGAAACAAGGGAGAACGCTACAGTCGAGCAAGCCCGAAAGCGAAATACCCTGTACCCAGGTAAACTCCCGACACTGAGGTATATGCGCCTCTAGCAGAAGCAAAAACAAGATAGAACGCTACAGTCGAGCAAGCCCGACAGTAAAATAGCCTGTACTCTCCACAAAAAGGAAAAATTAAAAAAAAAAAAAATTTAAAAAAAATTAAATTATTAAAAAAAATAATGAATGAATTAATTAAAATAATTAATTAAATTAAATTAGAATACATGTTTATGTTCAGTTTAAACAGCATACATTTACATCACGTACCTATGCGTGTTTATATGCGTGTATGTATGCAGCACAAAGTTGAACAAAAGCAGCAACAACAACAACAGCTGCGGGCAGCGCTGCCGACAGAGCTGCAGGCAGCGCATGAGCAGCGATTTTACTTATGGCTATAACTTCTTCAGAATTGACCTATCATGAATTGCGGGGGAGTGGGGGGGTGTATCAGAAAAAATAAACAAACTCGTTCTGCCTAGGGCTTATAGGAACCTTGATACCAATTTTGGTTATCCTAGCTCTTGTACTTACTGAGATCCTTGCGCTCATACAGACAGACGGACAGACGGTCAGACGGACAGACGGACAGACGGACATGGCTATATCGACTCGTCTTCTCATCCTGATCAAGAATATATATACTTTGTGGGGTCTGCCACGCCTCCTTCTGTGTGTTACATACATGCGCACAAAACTAGTATAGCCTTTCACCCTTTGGGTACAGGCTATAAAAATAAACTCGTCCTTTCTCGGACCTAGGAGAATCTGGATGCCAGCTTTGGTTATTCTAGCTTTTATAGTTTCTGAGATCTTTGCGTTCATCCAGACGGGCAGACGGACGGACGGACGGACAGACGGACGGACGGATATGTCTAGATCGATTTCTCTCGTCATGCTGATTCAGAATATAGTATATACTTTGTACTTGCACAAACCTCATATACCCTTTTTACCCTACGGGTACAGGGTATAACCAGAACAAGTACCAAGTCTTTGTACCTTGTACCCAAAGGATATACTAGTTTAGTATTACTGATTGATTAGTATACATATATTATTGAAACTTAGATCAGATTGTTAAGTTCGTTTTTTATACCCTGTATACTTGTATATTGTAGGCACAAATCTAATCTCTGTCCAAGCTCTGCCCGCACCTATCTTGTTGTTGCTGCTTTGAATCAATGCACACCTACACGAACATAAACACATCTCTATATGTTTTGATTGATTCTGATGTAAATGTACACTGGTCGGCACAATTATTTTGACGAGAAGAAAATCATACATTTTTGTCAATAACTGGTTATTGGTTTAAGATATCAAAGGAAACTTTTTTTCTCAATTCCATATTGGTATTACAAACTTAAAAATAATTCAAAGGATATATTTTTATAAGAACTTTTAAAATTATAAATCAAGGTAATTTTCATGGGTTGGCATAAGTATTTTGACAATGGATATAAACAAAAAAAACAAAGCTTAATACTAAACAAAACATAAGAAATTGATGGTAGATTAATAAAATGTATACCCGCCTTTGGCTTCGATAACTTTTTGAAGACGTCTTGTAACTGAGTCCACTAAATTTTGAAGGACCTCTAATGGTATCTCTTTCCAAAGAGAAGTGACTTCGGAAATAGTTTCTTCTTCGGTTTTATGCAAAGACGCATTTCTTTTACGTTTTACAAGAGACCACACATTCTCAATAACGTTTAAGTCCGGACTTTGTGGTGGCCAATCCAGAGTAGTAACACCAACATCGGTTAAAAATGCTCTTATCATTTTGCTTTTGTGGCATGGGGCGTTATCCTGTTGCAGGATAAATGATTCTCCAATCAGCCTGTCACCGGAAGGGAATGCGTTTTCGTTAAGGGTACTCAAATATTGTTGCTGGTTAATTGAGCCGATGATGGGAACGAAATCACCTAACCCATTGTACGCAATGCATCCCCAGAACATGACTGAGCCTCCGCCATGGCTCACTTTTTGACATACGGGGATATTTTTTTGTCTTTGAAACTGTGGGAGCCTTACAAAAATCTTTGTTTTTGATGAATTATATTCAAAGGAGCTTTCATCTGTCCATAGAACGCTTCTCCAAAACTCTTTTGGCTTATGCAGATGCTCCTTTGCAAAAGCCAATCTTTTGAGCTTGTTCACCTTTGATATGTAAGGTATGTCCTTCGCTTTGTATGTCTTAAAATCTTCTTCTTTTAGGCGTCGCCGAACAGTACGCTCACTGATTGGAGTCTTGGTCGACTTATTCCATTGATCTGCAGCAGCTTGCGGACTTAAATGAATATTTTTTTTAAATTCCCGCAATAGGACTCGATCTTCAATGGGTGTTGTTTTGCGGTTAGCACCTGAACTAGGCAAGTTTTTGACGTCATTGTGGGTCTTATATTTGTTAATTTGATAGTGGACTGTTTGCCGCGACAAATTATATTCATTTGCAATGTCTTTTGGTTTTACGCCGGCATTAAACTTCGCCACTATTGAGGCTCTAACAACATAATTTAATTCTGCTGTTTTTCCCATTGTATTTATAACTTTTCAATCAAATTTGAATGAATTTAATGTTGAAAGGTCAACAAAAATGGTTACAGCAAAGTTATTTTAGTATCACTTGACAAAACGTGCGCGAAAACGGCGACAAAGATTTGGTCAAAATACTTATGCCGTGCCTGAATCCGCAGTCAACTCACATTGTCATTTGTAGAAAGAAGGTGTGAAGAGTAATAGACAAAATATTTTGCCTACATATTGTTGTTGCTATGAACTCTATATCCCGTATGAAAATTGTACCGTTATTCCTTGAAACTAAAAACAACCAGCACCGATAGTCGTGAGTACAGTTCGTCAAAATAATTGTGCCGACCAGTGTATGCTGTTACCACTGTACATAAACATACATACTATGTCTCCACTTATGTATGTATTGATTATTTCTTATTTAATTAAATTTATTTTATTTATATACCAGTGCGAGCCAAAACAGTCTGCCATTTTCCTTCCACTTCACTTCGCAGTGAAAATTTAGGTTCTTGTAATAGGCGAAAGCCCTTAATTTAGCCTTATTTCCGAAGTAATTAACTAAACTGATTCATTTGTAGGACATTGGAAAAATTATATCGTACAGTTATGTCAAATTGACCATTGCATTATTAAAACAAGAGAGAACGCTACCGCTGAGCAAGCCCGATAATAAATACCCTGGACCCAGACAAACGCGCCCCTAGGAGAATCAAAAAGAAGCAGAAGAAGCTTTTGAATGTCGACAGTAATGACGAAATTCTGTTGCGAAATCCAGGCGTTCATCCAGACAGACAGACGGATAGAAGGACGGACATGTCTAGATCGATTTCTCTTGTCATGCTGCTCAATAATATACTTTATACTACTTGTAGAATATACTTTATGGGGTCAGAAATGACCTCTGTTACATACTTTGCACCAACCTAATATACCCTTTTAATCGTACGGGTGTAATAAAATGACAATATTTCACAGAAGTTCACAGAGGTTGTACTTATAGTACCATATACATATAGTGTATATATTTATGTGGGCGGTGTCTTTTATAGCTTAATCAGTTTTAAATCAGTTTTAATTTTGGAATATTTGCTTAACGAATGCAGCTAATTGTTCGTAGTTTTCAACATATCACGCACAGTCCACACTCCTCCATTACACAGCAGGCTGTCAATAGCATACAGCATTGCAGGTCCCGATTTGGTCTATCCGGTTCTTCCACCACCACCACGGCCGGCTGGGTTGGCTGTTGCTGTTCGACAATATAGGTGGGTGGGTATACGGGCGGACCCTGTATCACATCTATGACTTCAACAGGCGGCGGGTAGTATGGATCTATAACATCCACTTGGTACCCGGGATTGTACATACTGGTGGTCTCTATACGGCTGTTATGCTTTCGGCTGAAACAAGTGAGCAATTGTACAGTGCTAATTAAACTGAACACGAATTTTGGCTAAAATTTGTGGCTGGAACGTTCCTCCTGCGAACGAAGCTTATCTTAAGCCTACGAATTTGATCAATGAGCTGTACTGATAAGGCCACACACCGATATGAGTAACAGGGCTTTGTGCTTTAGATAAAATATTTAGTAAAAAAGTACTCAGACAATTTGTGGTAAATTGTTGTTATTAGCCCACAGCGTCAGCAGCAACCCTTGTCAAAGTTCTTGGCTAAAAACTTCGACGCTGTGGTTGCAACTAAAGACCAAAAGTCATAAAATGTTTTATCAAATGAACACAGCCCCACAAACTGGCTGCGGATATTGTAAAAGGCGCTGCCTGGCGTCCCAGAACCAACTGACTGGCAACATTGCCATACACTTTTGACACTTTTCGGTTTTATTGGTAAATTGAAAAGCATATAAATAATACGTTATTGTTGGAATGGGTGCGGTTGTGCCTTTGAGTGTGTGATGTAATAACCGTACAGACTAACTTCAAAATTATGTGACCTCCAAAGGGTTAGCCCTGTCATAAAACTAAAAATTTCAATGTGTTGTTATTAAATTTTTGCTCTTTATTATGTTGGCATCGAGATTTATGTACGACAAGAGGCAGGGCACTACTTGGCATTGGCAATAGCTCTCAATAACGGCACTCAAATTATTTGCGAAACTCTCACAATACATAATTTTAAAAATGTCATTAAATTGTATTGTATACAAAATTTTTCAAACAAAGTATGTAGCACCCGTAGGAAGTTAAATTAACGTAAGGTATTACGAGATTAGTGGCCCTTGATTTTGTTTAATGTTTTCACAACATCGATTGCCTTGCCCTCAAATATGGCTACATAATGGTACAACAGCAACAGCAATCCCCACAGCCACAGCAGCATGGACAGCAAGGACAGCAGCAGCAATTTTTCTCCTTTGGCGGAGGCTGGACGATGACCGTCGTTGATGGCGGTGCCGGTTGCACTTGGATGACCTCAACTCGCGTTCGATTATCCATTCTGTGCCGGATCTGTTGCGCGCTACGTACTCGATTTGGCACTATTTATACCGGTCGCTAATGTTGGTGGCTTTTTGATTCGGGGGAAGCATTTGTAGCCGTAATCAGTTAGCTCCGAGTGCTCGCTTGTTGCGTCGTCTACCTTATCTTTAGATAAAAACTGTGTTGTCTTATCTCTGGTCAGATTGTGCAAAGCAAGCGATCCGACATATATTGTGATGTAAGTCGCACACTTTACCAACTGTTTGGTCAAATGGAGATACCTGTGAACAGGCCCAACTCTATACCTTATGGGGTCGGAGATACTTTCTTCTGCATGTTACATACTTCGCACAAACCTAATATACCCTACGAGTATATCCCCGTCTGTCTAAATGAACGCCTAGATTTCGGAGGCAGTAGAGTTCACACTCACTAAACTTGGTATGTAGACTCTCTTAATATCGAGGAAACACCAGATTGATTTATTTATTTGATTTTCCACCATTCGCGCATATAGCTCAGCGCCGGAAATTTATTTGGGTGCAGGATATTTCACTGTCAAGCTGCTCGACAGCAGCGTTCTCTCTTATTACCTTTCGGGTACAGAGTATAAATATGAAAGACACTTTGAACTTGAACTTTGTGCATAGAAAAAAAAGTGGCGGGCAAACAAACTATGTTTTTAGGTTTCGATTCCTGAGTATGCTCGAGCTGATAGTTCGTTCAGAAGCAGAACGAATGCAGCAGATATGACGGTAAAACGCATATGGCTATATATATTTTTTGTAGCTATCAGGTCCGTCTAGATTAAACTTTTTTTCGTCACTGAAAATGACTTTACGCCATTCCTTCTCCCAGAATTGGTATCTGTGTGCGAACTCAATACGTGCCTTCATATGGCGAGGTAAAAGCTTAGGTTTAGGTACCATGATAGTATATTTTAGATTCGGATTTTCATGGGTTATTTAAAACATTTTACTCCTTGTTACATTAACTCCCAATTGACCTTTAATCTGTCCACCGCTCATTGAATTCACGACTGCAAGTCGCATCGGGTGTCAATACCAGTTTTCCATCCGCTGCATGGAGTTGTTGTATATCCAATTCGACTGCATTCTGAAAAATCCCATTACATAATACGCCGAATAGAGCAAATATTCATATGGATAGATCTAGGCTTGCCCTCGTGTTACACACCTAACAGACTATACTTTAGTAATCTAATCAAGGCACTGAAAGTCCGTGACTCACTTTAGTCATTTTAACGAGAACATCAAGCCTATCGCCAACCTTCTTTACATGCGTGACTCAGAACTATCGTTATCGCATCTAATAGTGTCAAAAGACTTACGATTCCAAAATGAGAATTTACGTTCACAGCACACTCACGCCCATAGTCTGCACTTACAGCAGAAATAAGGGAAATCACAGACGACGATCTCAATTAGGAATTTAACCCATCAGCAGCTGCAAATGGTAACGGAAATGAGTTGAAAGTAGTGGAGTTATATAAGGACTCGCACCGGTTACACGAATAGCCCACAAAATTAATAAAATTTGTACTATATTTTCCAGCCCACTCAATGGTGATGATAATTACTGTACGTGTTTCTATTTACTTTTGGAGTCGTGCGGCAGATCTACAAAGGGGTGTCTTTTAATTCAAGTTCATGATGCGTACGTGCGTATGTATATACGAGTATATAGTACATATAGTATGTATGGGTGTTTTTTGGGCAATATGATATGCGCGTAAAAAATATATGTGTGTGGTATTTGGTACGTGTGTGCGTGACAAATGGAAAAACTGTGCGGTCGGGTGTTGGGATGCTGTGTGGGTGACTTGCTGTTTCGGATTCGAGCAGGCTGGTGTCAAATATAAAACTACGCCTGCTCTGAATTTTAAAATAGGCAAATGAGCTTGAATGGTTGATGAAACTAAGCAGCAACAACAAAAACAATTAATGGGGAGCATTATAAATATTTAAAAACTTGGTTTGTCATGAATACAGGACCATTTGTGTGTATTGCTTGTCTTGCGAATAATACAAGGTGGGTTTCAAAGCAAACAGGACTTTTTATACCCTGTACCCGAAGGGTAAAAAGGGTATATTAGGTTTGTGCAAAGTATGTAACATGCAGAAGGAAGCATCTCCGACCCCATAAAGTATATATATTCTGAATCAGCATGACGAGAGAAATCGATCTAGACATGTCCGTCCGTCCGTCTGGATGAGCGCGAGGATCTCAGAAACTATAAAAGCTAGAATAACCAAAGTTGGCATCCAGATTCTCCTAGGTCCGAGTAAGGACGAGTTTATTTTATTTTTTGGAATTTCCCCCCCCTTCCCCCCGCTACAGAATTTCGTCAATAGCGTCCACATTTCAAATGCTACCTAAACCAAACTTTGCACACATAATTTATATATAATTGTCTACTGTTGTTCAAAATTTTATTCAATTCGGTCAATTCTAAGAAAGGTTATTAGCAAAACAAATTCTCGCCAGTACAACCCCCACAAACTGCAGCAACAAGCTCGCTCTTCTTCTTCCTCTTTTTGCTGCTGCTATGGGCGCATATACCTCAGTCTCGGAAGTTTACCTGGGTACAGGGTATTACACTGTCGGGCTTGCTCGACTGTAGCGTTCTCTCTTGTTTAAAATAACAAAAACAAACCACTATCCAATTTAAAATAGTCCCCTTCGGACTCTTTACAGCGATTTGCACGGTCTAAAAGCATGTCGAACTAATAGTGTTTTATGATTTAAGCTCGTTGGCCGGGATGGACTTCAAGGTGGTGGTACAAGCCTATTGAATGGCCTATACCTTGGCTAAAAGTACATTTTTTTTTGTCACGAAATCTTCCACGAGATAAACAATAAAAAACAATAAACTTGGTGTGTCAATTGGAACTCATCAATTAAAAAAAATTGAATTTGACTCTTTGTTGGATGCTTATTTTTTTTACCGATGACATAAGCACCCTATCAGTGAAGGAAATGTCATACAACTTTTATTGGCAGTCGGTAAGGAATGTACCCTTCTAACCAAACAGTCACATACAAATTATTCATTCCGAAAGTTTACTTTGAAACGCACCTCGTACATAAGAATTAGTAGAATATTGAAATTTGTTTGGATTACGTGCGGGGTGGTTTTAATTATATTTAATAAAAAGCAAAACAAGCTGGCCAAAAGAACACGAAGGTACTATACTAAGTATATAAAAATTTTAAGTAGAAGGACTAAAAGGTAGCAGTAAAAAAACGTTTCCACAAAAGTGCCATTTGTGTAATAAACACATGCGCGCCAAAGTTTGATAAGACAAAAGAAAGATAGGCGAGAAGGTGGCATGGGTGAGCAGGCCGACACCCAGGCGGCATCAAACTTTCCCAACTGGGCGGCATATAACGTTACACCTGAACACAAGCCGGAACAACAAACAGCAGCAGCAGCAGCAGCGCCGAAATGTCCCAACCATGAACTCCGCCGTAGTCGATGGAGACTTCGTCATTGTCGGTGCCGCCTCCGCAATGTGGCACTAAATGTGTGCCAAGTATTATTGCACAGGAGCCTATCTAGCGCCCTTGTATACGTATCCTTGAGTGTGTGTGTGTGTGTGTGTGTGTGTGTGTGTCTTAATGTGAGCTGAGCGCGAGTGTGTGCTACCAAATTTTCCACAAGCTGTTCAAAAGGGCGCCGAGCGCTGTATAAATTAGCACAATAAAAACACATAAATGCGACAGAAAAACATGAAAATCCACTTGTTATAATTTAATCGAGTTGATAGAATTTTTACGACAGCTTTTTCACATGTTACCTGCTACAGGCATGCACATACTATACGTGTATGAATACGAGTGAGCACAGAGGACGTCTCTTGAAATGTAGTCTAAAAGTTTTACGAACGCTATTAAGATTGCATTGTCATAAATTTAAGACTCTCGGTTTTTTTTTATATACCAGTAAGTATATTGATCTTACTAAAATGTTAAGTTGCGTCATACAAGTAACGATTCGCAGATAGCCAGCCAATTTAAATACCCAGTAATAGTAAAAGAATACGCTAGTGTAGCTATGTATGTAATACCAGATAAATACAACTTGCCGAGCGTATATATATAGGGCATCTATGTGCAAATTTTTGGGGTCTCTAGCTTCTATAGCCTCAGAGATCTACGTGTTCATACGGGCAGACGCGCAGCCAAGGCTAGATCGATTCGACTTTCAAGAATATATGCACTAATGCACTCTTGTTCGTAATGACTGTTCATATGTACTATACATAAGTACACACACCCACAAGCACAAAGGCTCAAATTGCGACACATAGACTCAACCCCGATGTAAATTTATATGATTGAAACTCTATATAAACTGATGCTTGTACGTACATATTTTCTTTTTCCCCTATACCCAAACGGCTCTTAAACCACTGTTAAACCAGCTTTGCATTTTAGCCTGCACTTTTCGATGCCGAGCGCCACCATATGATTTAAAAGTAGTTCTTGTATTAAAAACTTGTTTATTTTTAAAAATATTTGGCAACCAAATTTAATTGTGGGAATATCGTAGTCATATTCGTAAAATTGAGCGGATGCTTGACAGCACTGTTTTTGTTAGCTGTGGCCCATGACCATGGATGAATACATTATTATTGTAAGATACGGTTGAGGGCATATAGCTTCGGCACAAATGAATACATCGTTTTATCTCGATAAGGTATAAAACTATTGGAACTAGTGTTCTTGTCTTGCCAGTTGGTGTTGCGTACCTTGTGGTGACCAACGATGACCAATGTTGAACTTACTCGGCTGCAGAAGAGTCGATAAGAATGGGTAGAAATTATAAGACTCTACTTCAAATGGCTTCGATAATACTTATTAACTGAGAATATAAAGGAGGCGCTAATCTGATGACGCGCAGTGTACTATATATACACTTTCCCCTTAAGACTCCAATGTATATCCTAGCACAAGCATACTCGTAGCGTAAGGAAAATGAAAGAAATCACTTAAAGCACACAAAGCACTGCAAAAATATAAAATATACAAGTAAGTATTTCTCACCCCGTTCAAATGGAAATTACAATTGTAAGTGCAAAGAAATAAGTCCTCAACCTCCGACGCACTCGCCGCCTACAAATTTCAATTCTAGGACACAAAACGCGCGACTCAACGCCCTCATAAATCTAATGTGTAATAAATTTAAACAGTAGAATCATGCAAAAACGAGGGTAGCCCAAAAGCTAAGGCGTAGACATGTGGCCAGAGGCTAGGAGCCTTTCGCCACAATGGACACGGTGGTGGTGAGTATGTAGATAAACATATACTTATATATATATGTATATACTTGTATTTAAATATAAATAGTCCAATCCACACGCACGCCAACAGCAACAATGAGTACACTTTAGCTGCAAATTTGTGCGCATTGTCGCGTATTATTTGCTATTATTTATGCCTTTTTTCACTATTTACTTCACTTTTTCTCTGCTATCGTCATTGTTGTGGTTATTTTAGTAGTTGTTGGTCTTGCACGCCATTTATGGTATGCATAAGTGACCAGAGCCTGGCACTCCTTTCCAGCCAGTCAGCCGGCAAGACAATGTTTTAGTCGCCGCGTCTGCGTGGCGCTTATAGCGTGCTAAGCATTTTCGCTTGAAAGCCTTGCGTGGATTTTAAACATTTTCACACAACATTCTCATATTTTGACGGCACACATTACCAGGAGCAGCAGGAGGAGAAGGGGACAAGAAGCAGGACTTTGGGCTCATTTTTATGCCACAGCAAAGCGCACAACACAAAATAACAATAAGAGTGCCAACCATAATGTGAACCTCATAAGCCAAATAAAGCGCGGGCGCATCAAGCCAAGGAACATGCAACACACGCGACCAAAAGGCACAAAAATCTGTGAAATGTAATTGTTACCATGAAAGGCCACGTCTCGCACATCCACCCTTAGCGTCTTTCGCCCAGTATCAGCCCTCAGCTAACGGCATTTAAACTGAACTTACCATCCAGCATGGCGGTTAAGGGGAACCGTGCGGGATGTCGTCCTTTGCGCTGTTCCATATTCGCATTTTGATAATCGCCGGCGCTGCCTCGCTGCCTGATATACAAATTGGCTTTTGCAATGACTTTATACATTTTAGGTCTTGGCCCTTTTGGGCTTTGCCCTGAGTGGGTTCACAATTTTTCCTCGATTCCTTTTTGATTATGTATGTGTACGATTATATGTATAGTATGTGTGCTATTAGTCATGATAAGATTATAAAGGGAAAATTGATGAAGATCAAATTAATTGAATTCACAATCCAAATCCGACCGATTCCTAATTATAGCCTGTGCCTGTATTATGTTTTTGCAAAGTATATAACAGACCGACCCAAAAGGTATATACGTCTACTCGATATAGATATGTCCGTCCGGCTGAGCTTATAATAACTTCTGTAGAGACTGTATTGCCATTCGGGTACGGGGTATAAAAGCGAAAAAAAACCGACTCTGCCGACTGTTCCCTATTTAATACTTTAAAAATTTCCATGATTTAAAAATTTACATTTTTATTTGTACTCTCACGATATAGTGATTAATTTTCGGTTATGCTTTACAACTCAACCAAAAATCATTATTTTTAAGCAAAACAAGTGAAATACTCCATACATATGTGTAAAATAATTAAATAAATAGGATATTTTTAACTTTTTAAGTAAACTAAAAAAAAGAACGGACAGACAGACAGACATATTTATATACTTTGTAGGGTCTGTCACGTCTGTCTGTTAAATTTTTCACCTCCCGGGGCTTTCCTTACTATTTCTATGAATCATTCTGTTGTTCGCTATTACTCATTAATGACGGAATTTAACTATGGGCGCTTAGCAATTTAATGGTTGAAACTTATTGATAATAACCTGTATATTTTTGGTATACCAATAAGATAAGATTATTCTTATCTGGCCGTACTGCACGTTGGGCTATGCGATAAGTCTTGTGTTAGCAATATTTAGTAAGTAACAATACATTGATCGATTCGCACCTGCCGTTAAACTTAAATACGTAAACTTCAATTAATTCTAAAATGCCACCACCACCAGGAGGACATGGAGGACATCATGGAGGGCCACCTCACGGCGGTCCGCATCATGGCGGCCCGCATCATCATGGGCCGCATCATGGCGGTCCGCCTCACCATCATCATCACGGGCCGCGTCGACCATGCTGCTTATGCTGTACTATTCTGTAAAAATACGAAATTCTGCTAGATGCGGCGGTGAATATTGGAAATAAGTTGTTGTATTAGTATATTTTTAATAAATCCAATGCCTTGGAACTGAAGTGAGAGTACACGATAATAATTTGCCTAATTAGGGTAATTGAGGGCATCTCAAGCACAAGTGGTAGAGAATTAGTGGGCTAATCATTCAATGCTTTAAAACCTCAAAAGCCGCTTAAGCGCCTGCAAAATGAAGAGAGAGAGGGAGAGAGAGCAATCAAAGGTTTTTACACACATACATATGTACGCTTGTACTTATAAACATATGTATGTAGACTTATAGTAAGTGTGTTCTAGAGTGCTTGCGTGTCATGTTTGAATACGTATGTGTATATATACATACTCATACACATACAAGTATATATTTACTAATCCAGTTGCATACCGTATTAAAGGTCGGCCGAGCTACTCTAATTTATAGCATCCAAGTTGGACTAGACCGAAGACATACAAGTGCCATAAATTCTACCAAAGAAACACATTATTTATACTGTCAACCAGCTATGTTTGAAACGGAAAGCGCACAGTACCTATAAATAAGTGCATTAGCCCGAAAAGTACGGAATTCGACGGTATAAGTCTTCATTAACTGTTAAAAGGCTGACCTACTAGTGCGAAGAGTGGCGTTTTGAAGCTCCAACTTGTTCGGGTCGGTTATTAAAAGTGTAATATTAGACATCGACTTGTGTGTGTGTGTGTGTGTATGTCCGTACATGTGTACAAGAATGTACATTCTGCATATTAGCAAATTAAAATGTCCATATGGAGACTAGAACTGCAGCGTTAAAGTGCGGAAATGCCCAAACAACAACAACAACGTCGTCAGACGTGGAAAACGGAAAATGCTTAAAGTTGATATTAAGCACAACAGCTGGCGAAAAATTAAATAAAGGCAACAACAACAGCAACCAGAGCTCTGGCACAAAGGCGACACAGCCAAGAAAGCTGAGGGAAAACCCAACCCGAGGCGAAGTTGTGGGGGTGCACCGACACTTCGTGTACTTCGTCATCGGTTATACACGAGCGCCAACAGCTGGCCAGAGGCACGATAATTCATAGTGGCGCCACTCCGACAGACTGCGGTCACTTTTCGTACTAGGAAGACGCATGCGCCAACTCTTTGAGTAAAAACATAAACAGAGAGGAGCACGCTGCCGAATTTTAGATCAGAGTCCTTAGTACTTTGCATACCATTGCGGGGTTAGGGTGTCATGCAAATGCTAAGTTTTTTGTGTCAGGAGCGGCGAGACGGCCTCAAGGATTTTGCGAAAGCTGATAACGAGTCGCTTGTGATTGTTTATGTTACATCCTTTTTAGAAACACTTAACGGTGGAATTGTTGATAGATCATCAATTAGTATTAATTACTTTACTTAATAATATTCTGCACTGTAAGCAACATAGGTAAAACCTTAGCGGCTCTACTATTCAAATTAATAATGTAAACTCAGAAGTCAAAGCAGCAACAAATACAGCTGCGGACCTGGTTATATGGCTAAACCTTTCTTTCTAATCAACCTATCATAATAAAACTTGGGATACGCATATATAATCACTAACTGGATGTGACTACCAAATTTTTTGAAAATTCCAAGAACAACGGGAGCTATGGAAAATCGCGGGAACTGTGGGGGGGGGGGGTTGAGGTGCTGCATCGGGAAGAATGAACAAACTTGTCCTTTCTCGGGCGTAGGAGAATCTGGATACCATGTTTGGTTATTGTAGCTCTTATACTTTCTTAGATCCTTGCGTTCATACAGACAGACGGACATACTATATCGACTCGGCTTGTCATCCTGATCAAGAATATATATACTTTGTGGGGTCTGCCACGCCTCCTTCTGTGTGTTACATGTACACTCACACAAAACTAATATACCCTTTTACCCTTTGGGCACAGTATAAAAAGCACAAACTCGTCTTTTCACGGACTTTTGAGAATCTGAATACTAATTTTAGTCATTCTAGCTGTTATTTTTTCTGAGATCCTTTCGTTTATGCGGATAAACAGTCTGACAGGCAAACAGGCATGGTTATATCGATTCGTCTTCTCATACTGCTCAAAACTAAATTTCCTTTTGGGATTTTGTATGTTTTAAACTATAATTTCGATTTCTTTGAAAGAACTTAAGAAATTGTTGATTTTTCCCACAGCTCAAGGCTGTATTGTGCGAAGCTCGGTTGTTGACTCGAACTTAAAATGAAAAGTCCGGTGCCCCGGCTTTGAAATACCTATGTATACATTTAAACAAGAAACAAATGCTAGAATCTAGCACTGTGCATTGTTGTAGACAAAGGGTCAAAGGGTATACATACTATTTTTTGCGAATGTATGTAACACAGGAACGAGGCGTGGAAGACCCTCAAAAGTATCCATGTACATATAGCCATGTCCGTCTGTCTGTCCATCTGTCCGTCTGGAGGGATCTTTGCAAGTACAAAGGCTAAAAAACCCAAACCGCGAAAGCGAATGTTTAACAAACGTCGCTTCCCCCCGCCCTTAGTTTCGCCACCCTAGGCTAGCATGGTATAGAAGCTGAAATTGAAGTAAGGTGTACAAAATCTTTGAATATGTGCTTTTATAGTCTCTGCGATCTGCGTGTTCATAGTACATACTACTACTACTTCACATATTTCTTTACACCTCCTTCGCTTTTTATGGCTTCGATTTGGTCCTTTGCATGAGAAATGCGAATGTGCGCTTTTCTTTTAATTTAACCGAGAAAAAAGGGAATGTAAATATTAAATGTTCTTTTCGTGCTTTGTATGACAGGCTCCGAATGATGTCATTTAACAGCATGAGTTGTACTTCTGCATGTTCTGGAGGAAATGTTTAGAAATCGGACTGGTGCCAAAGATGTTGCTCAGAAGCGGCTCTGGTGACTCGTTAAGCGGTGGCAGAACAACTTTTCTATTCGAACAGCACATGCTGGGGACTTCTTAGTGAACTTCAGAACGTGGTAATGCAAACAAAATTCGTTATTTTGGTAGTCATTATCCTTATTGTAGTGGAACGCTTCCAATTTTAAGTTATATTGTAAATCAAATAATAATGAGCAGAAATAAGCTAGAAAACATATATACATAAATACATACATACATATTTCCATTTTTATATATGCATGTATATATAGATATGTACATTGTTGGGTCTGCCATGCTTCCTTCAGCCTGTTACATTTTCAGCTCCCGCAAACCTAATATACTCTTGTACATTTTATGTACAGAGTATAATCACTTAGGGCTATGCCTGGATGCTGCTGCAGCTGGATTTTTGCCATGGCATATTTTTGATCAGCATGACAAGACGAGTCGATCTAGCCCTGTCTGTCTGTCCGTCCGTATGAACACCTGGATCTCAGAGACTATAAGAGCTGGAGACACCAATTTGCACTTGCACAGTTTGTTTTATTTTTTTGATTTTCCCCCCACTTCCCCCTATGGGGGTTTTCCCGATTTTCCATTCGTATAATCGCCTATATCTCGGAGACTATAAGAGCTAGGGACACCAAATTTTAGTCTCATGTGAATACGCAGAAAATGTATTTCGTGGAATTCCCCTCCACCTCCCCCTCTCACCGTCAAATCGGAATTCCAGTAATTCCTGGGATTTCGAACTTAAATTTTGCAAATACTCCCAGTTAGTGATTATGTTTCTGTATGCCAGGTTTCAATATATAGATAGACCGATTTAACAAGCGCTGCCGCAGCTGTTGTTGATGCTGGGTACTTTGGTTGACTGCAAACATGCTTACACAGACACGAATAGACGCGTATAAACATACATACACTCACATAGATGCAATTGCTTTGTATATGTGCAATTATACACCCTTTACGTGAGTTCGAATGCCGAGAGAGGTAAAATCGATCAAAATTTTTTTTAATTTGTATAAATATTCTAAGCATATGTACAGAGTATTTCAAAGTCGGTACTTTAGCTTTTTTACTTGTTATACAGGAGTATAGTACAAATATACTATGTACAAACATGTATCCATTTGAACTTTTCGATAGCTTTTGCCATAAGAAGCAAGTAGTTATATTTATCGACCATCACTTTATAAACCAAATATTTACATTATAAGCTGTTTATTTGGTATACAAATTTATGTTTTTGTTTCCCAGGAAACTGATATATGCGTCTGTGATGACTTAATCCGGGATGTGGCCATAGCTGAGTACAAATCAAAATTGTAGATATTTTGAAAATAGCATTTGTATAGTGGCTTAAATCAATTCGGATCCTACGAAGGTCTCTCGATGGACTCCCAAGGCGGCTTGCTAGTGCCACTTCAACTCATCCAGTCTGTGCAGTTCATGGGGCTCTTTAAATTACAATTAGTTGCATTAAAATAGAAGCTACATTCCTCATGAAGCGTGCATAAATTATGTGGGGCCAAAGTGCAGGCTTATGCTAAAGCCTGCCCAAAGAACAGACTCAGACATCCACTCAAGCTGTAGGGTTTGTTTGCTAGACAGATTAACGCCAGCAGTTTACTTTTTTGCCACCACAATTATACATAAATGTATGTATGTATGTGTATGCAAGCATGTGCATGAACTCGTACATGCCACAAAACTGTCTCTGCAGCAGCTGCCCCAGCTAACTGCAACGGAAGCAGTTGTCTCATTTGGGGAGGAAATGTCTGCTGATACCAGCCGTGGTACCTTCAGCGCCTCGGCAAAAATGGGCGACTGAGAAGTCATGTTGACTTTGGAGGACACCAAGAAGGTGCAAATGCTGCGATTGCTGCGACTGCTAATGATAATGATGAAAGAGTGTAATCAGATTCTTGGAACGGCGCAGGGCTGATCCGCTTTTGTATGGTTCAATTTTGTTATCCCCAGGTTGCTTGATCTAATCTCGCTCACTTGTCTCTTTGCGCCAAGAATTAAGTACAGTTTTCATTTTAAATGAAGCCTCCCCTCTCTTTTCCTGTCCGCTCACCCCAATACCAGCAACAAGCTGAAGCGCCCAACACAAACACCATTAATCACTACAGCCAAGGAAAAAAAACCAATAGCGTAACATCCCTGCCCCCCACAAAGGGAATTCATCTAGGGCGCATTTTTGGGCAACTTTTGGACGGTTTTCCAGAAAGTAGCGACCAAGACTTTGCCTTAATGACAGGAAAATGGCACCGTACACATGTCAGCCCCCACAAAGCAACAAGGGACTGAGGTAAGGGTAGCTGGGGTGCGAATAACCACCTGTCTGGTGTTTGCTTTCTGGTTAGAAAAATGGTCGCTCAATTTGCGTGAAAAGGCAAATAATTTAAAATTCCCCGGGGTTCTAAAAAGTACATTTAAATTGCTTTTATATATGGGAAGAATTGCTTGTGCCTTTATTTTTTCTTCATTTTTTGGTTTTTCAACAGCTCCAGCAACAACGACATCTACCGTTGCAAGTCCTTGCAGGTTCAACGATTAGTTGTTGTTGTTGTTATTGCTACTGCTGTTATAAATTTGCGTGTCAAAAGTGACGCTCAGTTTTTTTAATGTTTTCCATACGTAACGAAACTTTCAAATGTTAGTTCTTACATATGAATGTGGTACGAGTTTTGTAATATATTGTATGCATGTATGTATATTAACAAACATGTTGGTGTGTAAAAATGTTAGTGTCCTTATCAGCGCTTCAACATTTTTACATGTGTCCTGCTTGAAATATGCGGCGCTGTTTTTCCACGTTCTTAGTCTGGTTTTTGCAGGTTTCCGCTTCGGTCGCTGCTACACTTGATGTCAAGTGTCAAGTGTGGGACAGTTAAAGTTATTTATTATAACGACGATCACACACATGCCACAACGCAGTGGGGAAATTGTAGGAACACCAATGATTTTTTCCTGCTACGTGCACCAAAATTACCAATCATTTAATGTCCACTATGTGAGTTAAATGTAAATTAGAATTACAGTAATGTGTCCGTTGGGTTGCAAGTTGCAACGACGCCCTTCTGCCGTAAAAACACAGTCGAGACGCACCATCCCACGTCACAGCATCTTCAATGGATGAAAATGTGAGCATTATGTCGCCCCTGCAAATTTCCCCGACCACTCTTAGGGTAAAGGGTATAATAACAATAAAGAGATGAACTTACTCAAACGTAACAAGCATTTTAAATAGATTTCCAGAGGCCACTTCGAAACGCCAAAAGTGTCGCATAACTATATTATTTATAATATGGTTACCTGTATTCCAAATTAAATGAAATTTATATTTAACAACTTAATCGAGAGAAATTGTGCATAAATGGCCAATTATATGCTTATGAAAATTAGCTGATGGTTAACACTGAGCTATTTAAGCCGCGACAAAATAATTTCTATTATTATATTTTACTCGGATCTTACCTAAAATGAACGTGTTTATTGTCATTGTGCTGCTAATTCAGCTGCTTCTCAAGGACCAAATTTCGGTAAGTACATACATAGATTATTATTTGTACAAGTACTCATGCCCTCCCAGGCACAAAGTGCCAGCGACTTGGCCGCCTACCGGAAGATGCAGGACGATTGCGCCAAGGAGTTAAAAGTTAGCGCCGACGAAGTCAAGCAGTTAAACAGCGACAAGGGTAGTCCCAGTGAGGCGCTAAAGTGCTATCAAAGCTGTCTGTACAAGAAAATGGGTCTGCTGTCGGCCGACGGAAAGCGCAATGATGAGGCCATACTGAAGTACGCCCAGATGCGCTTCATCGGAACTCCTGTTGACAAGCTTAAGGCACAACTAACCCAGTGCGCAGCCACCAAGGGCGACACAGAATGCGACATGGTGTGGAGTTTTGAGCAGTGCATGCAGAAGGGCTTGAAGGCCTAGAAGGTCTGTCTGAAAATGCAATTTCTCACCGGCTTTCCGACCATGTGATTATATACAACAATTCCTGAAATAATAAACCTATTTTGCAATAATTATGCTCGTTATGCATACAAGTAATTGCATCGGTGGCGGGCGGTTGAATGCATTTAATTATGCAAATTAAAAATAAACATTTTTAAATAACCTGTAATACGAGTTTATGAACATATAACACCTAGTTGTACATATACACTACACCATACTTTTTTGTGCAATGCGGAGTTGAACTAAAGTAATATACAAAACACCAACAACGGCTGTTGAGAGCGTGGATAGAGATAACATTTTTGACTATAAACTCAGAATTGAGCTATAAAAACGGGACCTTGTGTGAAGAGACATGAACATTCCAGGTAGAAATGATCAAATTTGGTAGAATTGGTGAATATAATTAGGAGAGTTCTGAAAAACCAAAAATAGCGGGGTAGTAGGAGTTTACAAACTTTTAATTTCTATGACTAATCGAGCTCTCATACTTCCTGAGATCCTAGCATTTGACAGGTGGGCATGGCTGTATCATGTAATCTTCTCATTCCGATAAAGAATTTATAAGGGGTCTGCCACACATCCTTTGGTGAATTAAAAAATGCAAACACGTTGTGACACACTGTTAGGTCATTTAACTATTAGCTGCTATGTTAAATGATTTATCGTTCTTGCAATTGTCTTGAACTGCTTGCACACTATAATGTCACTTTTGTTTTCGTCGTGGACCATGAGCAATTAGAACCGAGCCCATTGCACACTTTTACAATTACTCACGGGTGTTTTCCACCCAGTTTCTAGACCACAAGTGATTTCTGATCGACGCCGCCGTTAAGGGTGCCCAACATTTTGTTGGGAAAGCGGTTCAAGTTCTATTTGGCTTCGCTAAAGTCATTGGCCTTGATCATAGCTATAAATATCCTCTTTCGTTTGCTGCAACTCTTTCACGCACTGTTGCTTGTATTCATTGGTTAAGCATTCTTTTCTGCCCAATACTTTACTGTACTTGAGTAAATCACTTATCGAAGCCAAGGTTTGGTCAGCAACAGCAATCCATCAATATTAATGTGGCTAGAAGCGTCAATTTTTTTATACGTACTTATATTGTAGCTGCCGACGCTAGGTTATTGTGTTCTAAGCCTGCCCTCATAAAATCCGGTTTCTGATCATCTCAGTCTCGGTTTTTATAAATAGACAATCCAAGCCCAGGGGAATAGCCGTTCTATAGCCGCAGGCTGTGTGCTCTCTGAAGCAAAGTTAATCAGTCTACCGATTTAATTGGGTTTAGGCAGATTCGGAGTCATTCCTCAAGTTTTACAAATTCCATATCTTCTTCGATTGATAATGTTCGATTAATATAATAATTTAAGACTTCAAATTATTTGTTTGTTTTGCGATTTACCTTATTCTCGGTGCTCACATCGCACCACACCATCGTAAGCCGAAATGAAAACTTTGTACTTTTCACGATTTGAACACGCCCAACCAAGATAGATATAAATCTTACCACCGTATTGAAAACTGAGAGTCAGACGAAGATACAAAGATGCGAAGTTGCAGTTAGATGGGCGGCGTTGAGAGAAAGACCTTGGAAAACAGGAAACTTTTTTCATTTGAATCCTATTATTTTAACGTAGTTGTAATCTTATTATCCACGAGATGACAGCAAAATGACATTTAGAAAATTTCACGCTGTGTGAAATGTTGAAAACAAAAAATCAACCAAAAGGAGCTCGGGAATGCAAGACAGTCAGTGAAGCGATGCGGATGGGTGGCTATGACTGCGACTCCAGCCCGACTGTGGTGCTATATTCGTCCCCTCCGCATTGTTCGGCTTGTGTTTTTCACAAGATTTCCACCGCGTGTCTGGCTACCGTTGTCTCCCTTTTAATTTCAATTCTGACATTTGTTTGTCTGCTGTCAAAATAAAGTAGCTTTGGTGCAAAAGAAATAAACCAAAAGATTGCGATTGAAAATTGTTCGCGCATATTTGTCGTTGTTGTTGGAGCGCAGACGCTGATGTTTCTGGCATTGTGGCTGGGTTTGCTGTACAGCATAAAATAATAAAGTAAGCTGGTTTGACTTTTTGTAGACTTTATAATCCTCACGTGGTAATCTTGATTAAATTTCTGGTAGCGGTGGCATTTAATTCAAGATAGTAAATGAAGATTCAATGTTTAATGTTGCTTTCAAAGTACTTTAAATTTAATGTCCAAGAAAATAAACAAATTCATTTTATTCGAATATATGTATTGCGGCTTAAATCGCCTTTTGGCCGAGAGGCGACTCTTCTTTATTAGCCTTTAATGGCCCAAATAATTACCAATGTAACTAGACATAGACGTTTTCGCACACTCGTGCCTGGAATGATCTGCTTCAGCATTCATTATTTATTTTATTTATTTATTACTTCAAAAACAGAATCATCTTCTTTGAAAACCTTTCTTGAAGAGAGAGCGCATTGAAGTAGGCTGCCTTCCAAGCATCAAATTTTATGGAACAGCTATTTACCAGCTAGGTACCAATATTCTTGCGATTGTAGCTATGTATCACTTATTTGCATTATCTTTCCTCCTGCTGCGACTCGAGACTCCTGGCCGATTTGACTATTTCGATGGGACGCCGCAGTTAGTCGCGTCTATAAAAGTGCGACCAAGGATTATGTGTTCTTTGAACAGAAGTGTGACGAATAGACGATATGAGACACAACATGTTGTTCACAGCTTGCCCTGGGGGGTATAAAGGGATGGCGTATTAGGTTTTACGCAAAATAATTGATATGATATATAATATCAGGAAAAATATACAATTGTACTGCATCCACAGACTTATCTATATGAAAAGTTTGGTGTTTCTAGCTAATAAAGTCTCTGAGATCTAGGTGATCATACGGACGGATGGCTGAACAGACAGACATGGTCATTCTTGGTCATCAAGAATTTTTGGTGGGGTCTGCCACGCTTTCTTCTGCCTGTTACATTTTTAAACCCTGTACCCAAAGGGTAAAAGGGTATATTAGTTCTGTGCGAGTGTACATGGAACACACAGAAGGAGGCGTGGCAGACCCCACAAAGTATATATATTCTTGATCAGGATGACAAGCCGAGTCGATATAGCCATGTACGTCTGTCTGTATGAACGCAAGGATCTCAGAGAGTATAAGAGCTAGAATAACCAAACTTGTTATCTAGATTCTCCTGAGCCCGAGAAAGGACGAGTTTCTTCATTTTTTCTGATCCACCCCCCACTCCCCCCTATTCACGATATTCTATTCTATTTAAAATTTGGTAGTCACATTAAGTTAGTGATTAAATATCCGTATACTAAGTTTCATTATGATAGGTTGATCAGAAAGAAAGTTATAGTCATATAACCAGGCCCAATGCACACATACATACATATGTACAAGTACAGAAACACACATAGACACGATTCTGATGTAAATGTATGTATGCATGTATCGAATATTTTATGTTTAATTTAGTTAATTAATTAAATTAAATTAATTAATTAATTTAATTTCTTTTTTTGTGGGGTGGTACAGGGTATTTAAGAGTTGAGCCTGCTCGACTTTAGCATTCCTTTCTTGTTTACTTTTCGCAAACTTACTACATATACATAGTATATATACGAGTATAATAGTTACTCAATAAATAGGCATTGTTTTAGAAGTGGTTTTGCAAGAAGGGGCCACCGAAAGCAAGAAATTTATTTTTATTGTTTAAGAATGGAACATTTATCTACAACAAATTTATAAGAAGTACATTGATAAAGGCTTTAGTATGCTCTTGGTAAAGTTTTCTACACTCAATAATTTTTTTGATTCTCCTCGGAGTGCTTCACACCATCAATTATAACTTCACCGACATCATCGTCATCATTGGAGGTGGGCACCTCATTCTCCTTCATCGCATTGTCTGCTTCGCCTTCTTGCTCAGAAACCTCGCTCCGCTCTAGCACTTCACGAATTCTCTGTTCTGCCTCAAGTGTCTTAAGATGGTTGTAGCATAGATGAAGCTTGTATGCGGCCTCACAACGATTCCTGCTCTGTAGGTCCATGCACTCCCTGATCTCAGGCTTTTCGTGCTCTGCGATATTCTGCACCTGGGTCTTGAACGCGTCCTCCAGCAGCATTTCGTACTTAACAAGGCCCAATTTATCGTAAAGGCAGCGAACGAAGCACTGTAGTGGCTCGTTGTGCTTCAGGTCAAAGAATGACAGCTGCTGGCTTCCTCCGTAGTCCATATTGACCATGTTGTTTCCGTCGCTGCCCCCGTTGCTGGCGCCCATTGCATTGTCGTTGTTATTGTAATCGTTGGATAATAAACTTAGGCGAAAAAGCTTCAGTTGGGACATGGATACATCCGTCTCCCTCATGCACGTCCGCAGCATCTCTTGGCTGAGCTTCGAGGGCACAGAGCTGTTTTTGTCGGCCACCTCAGTGCGGGTTAGCGACATGTTCAGCGACACCGAGAGCGAGCGTGCCTACATAAGTGAGAAAATCATAGTGAGACTTTGCGATGCTGATGGAGAATTAATCAATAAATTGTTGTGTACCCATGCCAGTTGCAGGAAGCTGCTAAGACCCAAAAAGAACAGGACAGTTAGCGACGCCGACGCTCTTAACAATTGTACGCTTTTATACATCAAAACTTCGGCTTTATCGAGGTAGTATTTGGCACGCCAGAACCTTGTGTATAGATACTTTATGTCGAGGCTGCTCAAGCTGGGGGTTTTTATAGCGAACCTTGGCATGGCGGGTGCATAATTATGTGGCTTGATTGCAATTTGATTGTCAAACCTATTGCTGTGATTATTATTTTAATGCTCCTGAACTGATTGTATGGATCAATGATTGGAAATGGTTAAATGCTAGAAACGTATTTTTTTAAATACATGAACTCTGCTTTGGGTTTATATGTATATTGCCTGCCATTATATCGCTATAATACTTATTCACGCTTCAATGCAATGAAAGTCATTTACATGAGATACTTATCGCTACAAAACGGAAAAAATAATGGGTGGCAATACTGAATCGCAATTGCTGGCGACAGCTGATATTTTGCATGACTAATAAGCGAACATTTTTGGAAAATCTGATCTAAAAATAGTCTAAATTGGCATTACAAATATGACAGGATATTAAAAAACAATTTAACGACAGGAACATATTAAAGAAAAGTAGTCTGGAGATTTAGATTGACAAAAAAAAAATCATAAACGAATTAATTCTTATCTGCAGTTAAAGAAGACTTGCGGTAGAAACAAGGGGAGAAGCGTTTCAATTGGGATATAGGACTGTTTGAAAAAAACTTTCAAAATAATTGCGTTATCCTTAAATGTTAAATGTGCGCATCCTTTGATAGAAGTTTTATTTTACAAAACTTTATTCATACAACATTAAACGAGCTATACTGAAAAGCGTCTTTGAAAGAAATACGCGAGTTATCGAATTCAGTAATTGCGGAAGAAGGAACAGGGAGGAAAATGTTCACACATAAGACATCTTTGTGCAAAATTTGGTGTCTCTAGAGATTCATGTGTTCATACGGGAGATAGGGCTAGATCGACTCGTTGTATCATGCTGATCAAAAATATATATACTTTGTTACATTTTTCACCTCCCGAAATATTCCAAATCGAACGTTTTCCTTCTTACAAGTAATTTTTAACGCTATAATTTTTGGCTTGCTAGAGTTACAGTTCGCACAGGATCCTAAATACTTGCAATTCAATAATTTTGTTAATTCTAAAAGAAGCTTGCGGGGATTTTAATGCTTAATTCTTCTTAATGCTTAATTCTTCTTCTTCTTTATAGTTATTTGGCAGACCCCCCAAGAGTATAAATATTCTTGATCAGTATGACAAAACGAGTCGATGTCCGTCTACCCGTCTATTTAACCAAACTTGGTACATAAGTTTCGCTAAGCAGATCAAGCTTTTGTTTTTCAAATGCACCCCAAACTTCCGTGCCATAAGTAACTTTTCATAGCTCCCGAAAATAGCCCAAATTTGCAATTGCTTCCGGTAAGTGCTTATGTATGTGCCCGCAGCTGTTGCTTTTGTTGTTGCTATGGATGAACTCTGTACTGCACAATTGCACGCACACAGACACACACAAACACGATATTAATGTAACTGTATTCTATTAAAACTTTAAGGTGCTATATTCCTTTTGGATGTCCATAAAGGTGTTTCTTTTTAAAAATAAAAAATATGTATTTGTTCAGTATATTATTGACAAAATCGAAAAAGCAAACATTCTCATTATTCATACGACTTCATTCATGTGGCTAGCGCAACTCGCTAACCCAGTTTTCTAAGGCCTAGTTGACGGCTTGGACCGTAAATGGATTGTTCACATAGCACTAAAGAGCCCTCTTTCAAACGGGAAAGAGCTGACACTATCAAAATAAAATATGATTTAAGAAAAATTAATACACAGACCTCTCGTATTAAATTGAATAAAATTGCAAACCGAGCTCAATTCTTCAGAGCTCGATTTTAAGATATTTATACTATGTTGTAGTATATTTATTCTTAAATTACTTATCTCCTGCCTGCACATTTTGAAAGAGTCATTAATGCTGTGCGCAACTTGCAAGGTAACAAACCAAATTGTACGCAATTACGACGTACCCTCCAAATTGCAGTAGCTGTTTCCGTCCGTTGCTCTTCTTCTTCTGATATAAGCAGCATATGTATGTATAGGTTTGTAAATTACATAACTTACGCAAAATCATAATCGCGCTTCTTCACGTATGCTGATGATATTCAGTTTTACTTTTCCTTTTCGAAAAGAAGAGAGTGAAATATTAGTCTTGACTTCCTCTTTAACATAGACACACACCAGCCGGAGAGAGTACAGTAAAATACTATTCCCCCATAAACTTATTTCCACCAACTTTGTTGAACCACCTAATTAATTGGTGAGTCGGCATCTTCGAAAACATCATAAGGGTATATCTTGATGACTGAAGAACTGATAATTGAAGAAGCGGTAATAAGAATGCGAAATTGATTGTTAGATTGCAACGTATCGACAAAGGAAATTTTCTTCATATGTATAGTGTGTATGTACGTCTTTCAAATCAAAGCAATATGTAGCAGCAACTCTGGCACTGACAGAAAAGTAAAAACACGACCAAGTCCATTGGCAGGCTCCATATCCAGCGAAGCTTTTATAAAATTAAATTACACTAATGTGAGAATCGCAGGCGAAGGAAAAGTTCTCGAACCACGGACATCAGCAGGCAGACAACCCGGAGGACAAGCCAAATAGGAAAAGTTGTTTGTTCCGCCCAGTGACTGGCTGTCTTTCTTTTAGTTGAACACAAGACAAAAGCAAGTCAAGCATCAATGTGGCTGTCCCTTTGGCAAATAGGTTGGTGGCTGTGCGGCGAACTCCATGCGTGTTGGTTCCTTTGTCAAGCAACTGCCACCGCAAAATCCAAGAGCTGTCTACTTAAATGCATTATCTGGTCGGGGGAAGCAACATCTATGCCAATGCCTTTTAATAGACATTAGTAAACGCATCAGTGATTATGCCAAGGCTTTTGTGCTGATAAAGCGACAGCGGCGAGTGCAACTGAAACTGACCCTAAATGGAAGTGACGTGACAGCTCGTTGGACACAAACAGGCAGCGAGTGACAAAATGAATTATACGTGTAGAAGCTTGCCAGTGGGCTTAGAGTATGTAAAAACTGGGTGGGCGGTGGATCCCTTGAGCAATTGGCATTTACTTGTAAAACGAGTTCATGCAGCAGCAACCCCCAGTGGCGCAACTAGTGGCGCCCCACCTATTTCTCACTCTCCCTCAGCCAGCTTAAAAGCCGTGTGTTGCATTTGCGCCACGTGTTCAATGAATGTTTAATGATTTGTTAATTGGATTTAGGCTTTTAAAAAACTTGGTTCCTGTCCTCCCATGGGCCCATGCATGCTGGTCATTTGGCACTGCCGTCTTTTGTGGATGCAAACTTCGCCAGCACCAGGCTCATTAATATTTATACACGCATAGAGTGGAAAACCCCTTGGGAGGTCGTTACAAGTTTGTGCCACGCTGACGAGGGTAGTGGCAGCTTTCAGGTGAATTCAAAACGCCAACAATTGCGAGCTAATGATGTTGACTGTTATGCAAATGTCAAAGACAGCCAAATGACTTTAAGTATTTTTATTTATGGAGATAGAAGCAGCTTCACACAGCTTCGATTACAGTTTGCTGCTTATAGCTGTGACTTGTGCTTATAGTAGCATTGAAACAACTGGTAGGCGGTGTCACAAGCGTTCTCTCCTTTAAGTGAATCGCAACTGGCTTGCACCTCCTTGACAGTGGCCTCTCCTTCGATGGGACCCAACTTGGCAAGGACTACGTCCGGCTTAACCTCGCCATCTTGGATGAAGCCGGCTTTAGTCAGGAAACAGTTGGCAAAGCATTTCACCTTAGGATCGGTGTCGGTGAAATCTCCTTTGCGCAATGCCATTGCTTGCTCCTTTGTTATGCCCTCCTGCTTGACGCACTCTGCGGCATGTTCGTGAGCTTTTTGCTTTTGTTCCTCGGAGAGCTTGAGATCCTATATGAAGAGATAGAAATTATTACCCTTGCAGACTAATTAAGGATTCTTAGGCTACTCACATGTGCAGAGGCAAGAGCCACAAACAGAACGGCAATTATTAGTTTCATTCTGGTAGGGTTTATTTGAGCGGTCGTTGCGTCTGAGCTACCTATGTGTTGCGAAGTGTGATCACAAATGACAGTGAGTCGCTCTTTTATATGATATTTCTGGTTCTGATTTGTTGTTTCTGTTTTTATTTGTTTTGCTATTTTGCTTTACTCCATTACCCATATTAATGTATTGTTTGCTCGCTTATTCAGCCGACTGCCTGGTACATGTTTGTCGATTCTAGCCCCTTTACTTTGATCTAGCAACAAAATTCTATCGATAAGCCATAGTCATGATTTCGTTTGTCATTTAACTTGGGGTCAAAGTCCCTTCCCCTTGATGATCGTGCTGCTTTACACAATTTCGCAAATTACACAAGTCGATTCAGATTTATTCGTTCGCCAGACTTTCAAATGCTAATTAGCCTATTAGCTTAGTGGTCTACGTGGCAGTTTGCATTGTTCGATAAAATACTACTATACATTAATTAATGATTTAGCTGTTATTTTCCACAAATTAGATTGCACACTAGGCTGCTCATCATAAATCTGGCTACCTGGCACTATCGGCATGACGCTGCATATTTTAATATCAGACGTGAATGAAAGAGCATTTGGATTTCAGCACTGCTAACACCGATAGTGTTTTGAGAATATTCCAACTAAGTATACATATTTAGTGTACCTCGTAGACCGTCTATTCAGTAATTGCACTTTTGCTGGCTACATTTACATGTGCACTTACTTGCGTGCTCCTTTAAAAAAATTATCTTAAAACCAACAAAAAATTGATTTCTTCAGATATAATGAAATAATGCCAAATGTAAAAAAATAATACATATATATAAAATAAATAATATATAATATGTTGTACTCTGTACACGTATGTATATACATGAAATGTACAAGCGTATTAAGTTTGCGGGAGGTGAAAAATATAACAGGCAGAAGGAGGCGTGGCAGACCTAACACACTATATATATTCTTGATCAGGAAGACAAGACAAGACGTCCGTCTATCTGTAGGATTTCAGAAAGTATAAGAGCTAGAATACCCAAACATGGTATCCAGATTCTCCTAAGTCCGAGAAAGTACGAGTTTGAGTTTTTTTTCGATGCATCCCCCACTCCCCCGCTATTAGTGATTTTCCATAACTGCCGTAATTTCGAACTCAAATTTGGTAATTACATCTACATAGTTAGTGATTATGTGTCCGTATGTTAAGTGTCACCATGATTGGTCAATTCTGAAAAAAGTTATAGTCATAAGTAAAATCGCGGAATGCAGCTCTGCCCGCAGCGGTTGTTGTTGTTGCTGTTTTGGGTCAACTTTGTGCTGCATACATACACGCATATAAACACGCAGAGACACGATTCTGATGTACTTGTAAATCTATTCTATTGAAATTTTCCATAAACACTTATGTATGTATACATGTGTTTAGTATTTAAAATTTAATGTAATTATTTAATTAAAGTAATTAAATTTTTTTAATTTATTTTTTTGTGGAGAGTCAGGGTATTTTACTGTCGGGCTTGCTCGACATCTTGTTTAAACTTTAATTTAAATTTTCCTAATTTTAATAATTTAAATAGTTTCTTTAATTATTCTACACATATGTACAGAGTATTTCAAAGTCGGCACACCCGACTATAGCTTTTTTATATGCTTTTGGGTGAAGATCAGAGTTAAAGCAAAGCGCAACCACAACAGCTGCTGAAAGAGCATGGACGTTGGCCTATCACGATGTACTTGCCTGAAAGTCTGGGACCAAAGCCCAAGAAAGGATAAGGGCCAAGGGTTCTGGTAAATCACTAATAGAGATATAGAAAGAATAACGAGTGCATCGGAAAATACACTAATTTGCTAATTGCTTAGGAGAATATGAATTTTAGGTATAAACTTAAAGTATTTTCTACATTCTAGACAGAAATGTCTATATCGACTGAGCTGCTCATACTTGAGCTACTTTTACACCTTTGTGCAGGGTATATAAATAATATAAGCTCGTGTTGCCAAGCGAGAGTCTGCATACCAAGTTTGGTCAACGTGGCTAGAGACAAGTCTATCTCGACATTCTGAATTCTACTCTTCGCCTTCTGGGTATAAAAATGTCGTGATTAATTATGATACAAGGTGGTTTGAACTCGGTTAATTGTAGCAAGGCATATTGAAGAGTGCATAGTGTCGGCGCAGATGAAGATAACTTAATAGTTCATTTATATTTACAAAGCTTTAAACACACTGCACTCGCTTGGTACATGGCGAGATTTCTTTGTTTATTCATAAGTGAATCCAAACAAAATTTAAATTTACTTTCTTTTGGCACAAATGAATTTGGAAAATTCTCCGTTGCAGTCATACTCCCGCCTTCAGTTTCTTCTTTTACTTTCATCGGCTCTGCAGCAAAAGTGTAAAGTTCTTTACAAAATGCTGCTGTACTACACGTCAAAAGAGTTCTGTATTGTGAGGAAATTGCTACTTAATTGTCATTTGAGAGTTTGATTTCGAATTCTGCTTTTTATCTTGTCCCTGAACGACTGAACGGCAGCATTGTGTGAATGTATTTGGAATGTACAAGTATATAGGAATTATTGACAGTTAATCTCAATATGTAATACGCGTATATTAATCTCTAGAAAATATATTTAAATATTAAACGAGGGACAATTGAGGGAGTTGTATACAAGAGATTATCGTAGTAATTCAGTGAAATAGCTTTCATTTTTAGACCATTTTGCCTGAAATTTGTTAAATATTTGTTAAATACTTTAAAAGCCATAGCTTCGGCAATTTAAGGTACACTAGTAAGTACATTTTTACTAAAAAAAAGGTGGACTATTTGTTCAATCAAAGATATAGTATATAAATACATATATTTATATGCATCAGTAGGTTCGGATACGGAGGCAGTTATTCCAACTTCTACAACCAATTATTTAAAAACGGGTATCAAATTTTATTTTAATAGTTCTGAATGACGTGAGCCAGTGCTATTACCAATATAACACACAATGAGCGCTGTGCAAAGTCCAAAGAGTTCGAGATCATTGCTAAAAGAACCGGTTCCCTGTTAAGCTTATACATATGTATATGATTAATTGTTATAACAAGAATAAACCATTGTGAACTGCATTTGAAATGCATATTACCTAAGTTATTGTTACTAAGTAGTTGCGCTTGCCAGCGATAATAAAGAGATTTATTTACATGCGAATGTTTACATAGTTACAAAATATTTACTGCTGACAGCATCGATAATTCATGACCTTCCAAAACTTTCGAGGGAAACTCGTAAATACAATAACACGCACTCCAATTGCCGACATTTCAACAGTGGTTTAGAACTCAGTTGCGTCTGAACAAAAAAAAAATAATGGCAAATTATAAAATTCAACTTAAAAGAAACGAAAGCCTCATTGTACATTTACAATAATGTCTTTAAACGGCTTCAACAGATTCGGGATATTTTATTAGTCATAGCTTTTTGTCAGCGCTCGTCAATACTCTCCCAAATACTGGGAAGAGTATTTTTCTGACGAGTGCTGACAGCGGCCTATATGACCAATGTGTGAATATTATGTATAAACGATTTACCAGAACTGATCACAAAACTATTAATAAATAGTATAACCATAAAAAAGTTAGACCAAAGTTTTTCCATATTCCGATATTCAATAACTTATCCTTTAGCTACTGAACCACTGTGAGCTGGTGTAAAAATCGTGCCGTAAACGTTGCCTGACAATATTTAAATAATGATAAATTCATAATGTCAAAGTACGTCGTATAAACAGCCTTTTGTCCTTCATAATTTGTTGTCTCTATCGCTGCTATAAGCTCCAAAATTTATATACTATAATAATGCCAAGCACGGAAAGGACCTTCGCCAAACTAACTTAAGTATGTAGCATGATTTGTTGGCAGTCGCAAAAAGTAACGATGGGAAAAGGAGGGTAAGGGGAAGAGCGAAAGGGCGTCCGCTTTATAAACTCATATAAAATTATTTTATCGTCCTGACAGGTGAAGTTGGGTACGCCGTTAATAGCGACATCATGCGCTTTCCCCATGAACACTTAAACTCTTATAAATATATATGTATATATTTTATGTTTCTGCTTCTATTAAATACTATATGTCATGCCATAAAAATATAAACAGCACATAAAACGATAGTAAAAACAACTTCAGTCTTCCACACGTTTGTTATACATACTATATAACGGTGTAATAGTTATACTATATATACATATATACTTGTATAAATGAAACAAAAAAAAAAACTAATAAAATGTCATTGCAAATGTGGGAAAAAGGCAAAGAAGCCACTGGGAAGGCCAACGTCACGCGAAAAACTATTTGAGTCAAACATCAAAATGCTCCGACTTCTTTGCTTAATTCATGGAAATTTGTAGACACATACACATACACTAAGAACTCAAACATCCACAGTTTAGTTACTGCAATTCTACTATTTAATCAATTTAATATTATAACAATATATAACATGAATCATGGTTATATGTAACATACAGAAAGAGGCGTGGCAGACCCCCAAAAGTATACCAAGTTTGGTTATTCTAGCTCTTATACTGCGATCCTCGCGTAAATGCGGACGGACAGACGGACATGGCTATATCGACTCGTCTTGTCATCCTGATCAAGAATATATATACTTTGTGGGGTCCGCCACGCCTCCTTCTGCCTGTTACATTTTTCAGCTTCCGCAAACCTAATATATATTCTTGTAAATAGGTCTGAAGTCGCCGATGCATATTCTCAATATTAAAGTATCCAAATTTGTAAAGTCATTTTGAGTTTTAAACTTGACTTTACTATTACATAATCATAGTAAAGATACATGCATATTTCGCAATAATAGTTGTCCCACCTTTAATTTTAAGCAATATTGGACTTATACATATCTATAATTTGAGATTTATCACCTACAGTAGACTTCAGTAAATCAGAAGATTTATTTCCGTATTTGGAAAATATCGACCGAAAATAGGAAACATATAATGGTCGCGGTTTTACAATATTCCAAAGTATCCCTTTTCAATAGTATTACAATATTTGGAATAACTCTATCACCCGTGGCTATTGAGTGCTTATACTTTAGATATTCTGACCAGGTGATCCATTACACCCCAATAATATGGAATTAATTTTACGCATCATTTTTGTTGCACAATGGTAGATTTCGGCCAAATAGGATCCTTTAGTTAAATTTTGGTAATCATATTCATATACTTATAATACTGTACTGTACAGCTGCTGTACACATCACAGTTGTGGCTTATACTAGAATAATCTTAAAATCTCCTGCTAGACAGACAAACATGGCTGAATCGACTCGTCTTGTTATGCTGATCACTAATATATACATATAGGAGTACGTTTCAGGCACTAGAATAAAATCAATGTGATATTGTGTGTGCGCAAACAATTTTTTATTGTATTCGTGCTATAGGAATTTACGAAATCATTGTTTTTGTCTACGATGTTTCCAAGCTGAACTCGCCTGCACGCCTATTTTACAAAGGACTTGTGGCATACCTCGCACTCAGTCATCTCACCCTCATTATTGGTTGAGTGATCAGCGCCTTTGTCGTCTTTGTCGCCCTTGTCGTCCTTATTGTGTTTACTGTCCTTATCGTCACCGTGGCCGCGTTTCTTATTGATGTCTTTATTCTTGGGTGCCTTCAAGTTCCTCTGCTCACGCTTCTTCTTTCCCTCCTTCTTTGGTCTGGCCTTGCGTGGCAGAGCAATCTTGCTTTCCGGAAACTCAACCAGTTGAGCAAAGTTTTCCACCATTTTATTTGTGATCGTTGGCTTACGGAGAGCTACGACTCTATTCTTCGTGTTGGGAGCTCGACGGGTCTTGAGCGCAGGCGCGCGTCGAGTCAGAGCTTTCGGGCGGCGACGTCGTGCTGGTGCCATCATAGAGTTTACATTGACCTTTACTTTTCTGGACCTCAAATTTGTGATGTTCTTCATGTTTTTTCAAACAAAAAGCCGAAAAAAAAATATTTCAAGTAATTTACTTAGAAAATATATTTGATTTATTTTATTGATGTGCTTGTTAAAGTCTCGAATACGAATGAAAGAAATATGAGTATGGAAACAGAAATATGGTTGAAAACTTTTAAAAAGCGTACATTGTTGAAAAAGTGTTTGTTTTTAGCTGTCAATGTAACAAGCAGGGTTTGTTTGAGCCGTTGCCGGCAGAAGCCGTGGCTAGCGTGGAGCGCTGCCGACAGAAGCAGGGAGTCGTGCGAGCTGGCCTGCAGAAGCTCGTTCGTGTCAGGGAGACATATGTACATACTATATGGGCGATGTGTGAACAAATTATGATGATATGCTTGTGTCTTTTAATATTTTGGCTATATGAAATAAATAGATCATTAACATATGTATGTGAATCTCTGCATGTACCGCAATTAAGGGTGAAAGTATATCAGCGGAAGAATGTGAATCAACTAAACGAATTTTTTTGGGTATGGGAATAGGTAGTTGAGTCCCTTTAAATTAAGCCAAATTTGCAATGGCACGGATTTTTAAAAATAATATCACGTACCACTCTGCAAACGCAGGCAAAACTGCTGGGTCAAGCTAAACTCAAATTTCTTTGAGAATAAGATTTTCGTAAAATCTGGCAAATTTACTATTAGATACTTTTAGCCATAATCCCAAAAGCGTTTATGAAATTTTTGATTTTTGCAAGCTGTTCGTCGACCAAGCATAGCCACCTCAGACATTTTCTTAAGCAGCACCGATACTGAGTATTTTAACAACCAAAATGGATGTCGATGAGGATTCGCCCACTCACTTTCAGCTTTACAATAAGCTGCCGCAGTATGATAAGATGAGGAAAGTAGCTGGAGAATCGCCTACAATGCTGAGATCAAAGATTGCCGGGACCTGGCTATTGGACAACAATAAGCAAAACGTTTAAGCTCTAGTAGGTACTGGATAGCTACAACTACTAGTGCCTTCCTAGAGGATCTACTAGTGCAATCAGTTCTCCAGGCGGTATAGCCACGTGAAGTAGCAGTAACTGGGCTTCAACAGCATGCAGTAGCAGCACTTTGACGTCGACAAATTCCTGCTATGCGTCTTCCACATTAATAACTTCCTTAAGTGGCAGTGTGTGTTCCACCTCAAATATTATGAGCCAAAAAATTGTTCTTCTATAAAAAATGCTCTTTCTACTCCTGAAGTAGGAAAATAATGTCAGAAAGTACTAAGCTGACCGGCCCTAAAGCCTAAACGCAAAGTGGTACAATCGCCCATGCAAAACAGAAAAAAAAGAAGATTGCTTGACTCTTATTTAGAGTCCGGCAACCTCTCCAAAGACGCTCCATCAATTTCCAGTAACCAATTTGCGTTACTGGAGTATCCAGATACAACTGACGCTGAAATCATTCATCGGTACCGCCCCCTATCAACATCGAGGATGTATAGAATGTAATTCTAATGGAGGTTGATCTGAAGTTCAAGTTTTTACCCTACGGTGTGAATGTACACACATGCATATGTACACATCTATGTACATGTACACATCTATGTATGTATGTATGTTTATTCGTCTTGCACTGACAGAGCAAGAAATGGAATTATTGATTGTATCGACGGATTCAACTATCGATAGTTTTGATGCTCTAGCACATAGAGCATCCGACACATGCCCATCTCTAGCATCTCAGCTGATCGCATATTTACAGCGACTTACCGTTTTAGTGTTAGCTAACAACGCTACAAATGTATTCTGAACGAATCTAAGAGTCATTTACCGTTAAGCCTATTTTGTGAGTGTATTCATGCGATTTACAAAAGCAGAAACACACCTTTTACATTCACAACAATCATATTTAGAATTGAAGACACAAATTAGTGTTGAATTAAAAAATTGAATACATACTTATATATGTATGTATGTATGTATATAGGCGGATAACTCCTGCATGAAAAATTTAAATGTATGTATGTATGTACAAATCAGCGTTGACGAACGCTCCAATTTTGGCGGGACGTCCCGATTTATAAATCAAAATTAAATGTCCCGCGTCGGACTTTTCGGGGATAACTCGACCGTGCGTACAACGTGCTGAGGAAGCACACAGTTAAGTCGGGACTGGTTGTACTATATTTGCTATTTGGAAAATTAACTCTTTAAAAAACTTTAGAAAGCGCCGAAAGAAGAATATCATATAGTAAATAAACTTTAATAAACACAAAGTATATAAATTATTGATCAGGATGACAAGACAAGTCGATATAGCTATGTCCGTCTGTCCGTCCATCCGTCTGTCTGTATGAGCGCATCGATCTCAGCAAGTGCAATAGCTAGGATAACCAAACTTGGCATTCAGGTTCCCCTAAGTCAGATCGAGTTTGTGTTTTTTTTCTGATACAACCCCCCCCCCCCCCCACTCCCCAGCAATTCGTGTTTTTCCTAACTCCGGTAATTCTTTGGATTTTAAACTACATTTTGGTAACTACATCCCGTTAGTGAATGTGTGCCAAGTTTCATCATAATATGTCAATTCTGAAGAAAGTTATAGCCATAAATAAAATCGCTCCCCATGCTCTTAGAATACATTTGTAGCGTTGTTAGCTGACGCAACCTATTAACACAAACGGTAAGACGCTTGTAAATATGCGATCAGCTGAGATGCTAGAGATGGGCATGTGTCGATGGGCATCACGAATCCGTATGCACGGTGAATGGATACACAAATTTTTCTTTGTAAATCGAATAATTACGAGAATGTCGATATTTAATTTATGCTTGTATACATGTGTATATGGTAGTCCAATTTCCAAGGACCGATATATGTACATAATATTACTTTTTCGTAAAATATTAATTTATTTTATGCAAATGTGGGTAACATTAACATTGTTATTTTTTGGATATGCGCTCCAAATCCCTTGTTTTTTTCAACAATAAAATACATGTATGTACATAACACAATGTTTTAAGATAGACTTTATGCAACAAATTGGAATAAATATTAGAGTATTTCCTAACTTTAAATTATATTTTGGTCGTGTTAGCACACATAATTTATTTATAATTATCTACTGTTGCTTAAAATTTTATTCAATTCGGTCAATTCTAAGAAAAGGTATTAGCAAAACAAATTCTCGCCAGTACAACCCCCACAAACTGCAGCAACAAGTTCGCTCTTCTTCTTCCCCTTTTTGCTGCTGCTATGGGCGCATATAACTCAGTGACGGAAGTTTACCTGGGTACAGGGTATTAAGCTGTCGGGCTTGCTCGACTGTAGCGTTCTCTCTTGTTTTTACAGGAAAACTCCCATATTTCAGTCCCCAAGAAAAATCGTAATAAACCAAGTATGCAGTTTTTTCTAAGAGTATACAAACTAAGTTTGAAGTTGATTAGATGCATATTGTAGATTTTTCATACAAACGTTGGAGCCTGTTTTCCCCCCTTTGGAGCTCGAATTTCCAAAATCGCTACGCTATGAAAGGATACTTGAGCCCAAATTTCAGCTTCCTAGCTCACCAATCAGTCTGTCAGAACAAACTGTTTTATATACATATAAATGAATAAATATGCTTAGTTCTAATTCTGTGCCTCTTAATACACTCCAGTAATACTCATACTGACCAATCAGTTTACTGCCCACAAAACTGCTCATCGAGCGCTATTTGCTAACGCGCCTGTTGTCCTTAAAAAGAGTACAATGGACTTCTATCCAAAATCAAAGCATTGCTGCCCCTCAACTTTTCTGGATAGTACGTAGCTACCTCGCAGATAGGACATTCACGTACTGGATGGAGAGAAGTCTAGTGTTCGGGTTATTAGAGCTAGAGTTCCGCAAGGCAGTGTCTTGGGGCTCGCCCAACGATTCAAATCGAAGATCCGAATGACGCTCACGTTGTCACCTAAGTAGATGACACGGCCGTCCTGGCCAGAAGCAATTGTCTTTATGAAGCCACGGATATTTTGCAGCAGATATTTTGAATCAATCCAATAGCTACTAAGATACATTGCATTAGACGGGTTGAAATTCTACTTGTATTATTCTCTAAACTGTTCTATTCATTATATGTATTTGTGATCGACGTACATACTCGTATACCAATAAGGCGGTAGTACAATCCATCTTACATACATACTATACTATTATTGATTTATATTTATATATTAATGTATATAATGTTCACGCTTTATGATTAATCATATGTAATATATAATGTATACACACCTGTACATATAGCACACAAATACTTTCATGTAGTACATACGTGTATATTAAGTATGCATGTTTGTATGAGGGAGTCGGGGCGCAAATGTAATTAAAAAACTTTTGAAAACCACATCAACGTAAATGTATGGTGCAAACAAATTTGTGCATTTGACAATTTTTGGTTAAGGCAAAAGTTGATATTTGTATGTAAGCAAGTGTGTGGGTGTGTTTGTGTGGGTTGCCGTTGCTGTTATTTATGCTGTGGGTGTCATTGTCATAAGAATACCGCCAAAAACCTGGGGCTGGCGTTTTATTTGCCGGGAGTTTGACATTAAATGAACGCCACTTTAAATGCTTTAGCTCCACCAATGTTTCGTAGTACGAACATTTAGTTCATAAATAAATAGGAGTCATCATTAATACTTTTTACGAGCCCTATTTCGCAACAATTTAATTTATTTTAATTGCCCAAAGGGCTGCCCCATTTACTGCCGCTGCCATAAAGCATGCCCCAGACATTTCAATCTAACTGCATTTAAATTGCACACGAAAAACAGACAACATAGCGCTCCTCCTAATAGGCCATTAATGCGGCCAACGGGTTGTTTGGCCAAATTCCGTGTAAGAAGCCACGCATCTTGTTAGTGTGCAGGTAATAACATTAAAAGCCAACACTTTTCATTCACATCACGAATGGTAACATACAATTACAGGAAAAGTCAGAGTCCGAGCCATTAAACTGGCCGCTGGTTGCCAAAGGGGTTTTCACATTAAATTTAATCAATTAAACGTTAAATTATCGATAAGAAACCATTTGTATTCGTATAAGAAGCTGTGAAGGCAATCTACTTAAAAACTCTACGAGTTGGACCATTTGCCACAGATATACATAGATTCATGCTTACTTGTATAAGTACATATAGTGTTCTTTAGTATACATGTACTTATATATGTACATAAGTATGTGCACTTTTCTGACGACAGGACGAAACACCCTTGTACTCTCTATCTTCTCCGAGCCGTTCGGCCCAATATTGCTCCACCCTCGACCCCAACCTTCGCAGCCATAATAATAATTTTCCATTAGCTTTATTATATCCTCATTTGCGCAAATGTCTTATATCATTGTTATTAGTAAATCTTGTGCCTATGTTTATTATTTAGCCTACGATATGTATTTATCTGCACAGACATCATATTTCGTGCACATACATACTATATGTTTGTATACAAGTATGTGTGATTCGTATGGATGGGTGATAAGCTAAGCTCCTCATTTGACCAACTCGCAATTCCTTTGGGGATCTATGCCTCTGGCGAGTAGATAAATGCACATAAGTACGGGTATGTATGTTTGTACGTGTATATTGTATATACATACATATGTATATGTATGTGTGTAGTTGGCGAGACAGGTTATTGAACTCCATAGTTATTGTGGTAAAGAGTAAAATGGCGACACAGTGGTAGAATGCGGGCTATTAGCATCATGTCGCTAGCTCCGAGAGGATTTTCAAAATTTGTATTTGTATTTCCAACTATATTTTTAAGCCCTGTTCATGAAATATTTAGTGCGAAGGTATGTAACACTCACATGGAGGCGTGACAGACCCCACAAAAGTATACTCTTAATCAGTATGACAAGCCGCGTCAGTAGAGCCATGTCCGTCCGTCTGTATGAACGCAAAGACCTCAGAAAGTATTAGAGCTAGAATAACCAGCCTATGCAGGTATGCTGATTCTCCTAAATCCGAAGAAGGACGAGTTTGTGATTTTGTTTTCTTATGCACCCCCACTTTTCCCGATATAGGTGATTTTCCATAACTACCGTAATTTGTGGAATTTTCTTGTTGTTGTTGTGTACACTGTAACGACGCCCTGGTATACACAGGGTGTCGTCACAAAGGAGCAGGATGGAAATAGGTTTAGTGTAGTATGTAGATGTATTTGTAATGATGGTTAAGTGTTCTTAGAGAATGGAGTTTTTAGTTAAGTTTTGGCAGCCAACGAGAGCACTTGTATTGCACCACGGAAGGCATCTAATAAACACAGAGTTGGACTAATCTGCTGTTGGAACAATCTGACGGACTCTTTCCTTTGGGGTGCCCAATAGAAATTATAGCACACTCTGGCCGGCGAGCATACCCGCGGCAGAGCATCGTTGCAACACATACACGAGCACATAGTCACGCACCGAAACACATAGACTCTCTAATATTCTATTGAAACTGTGCGACTCTATAGTATGTACGTGTTATACTCGCTTTTTTGATTTTATTAAAATTATTAAATACTAGTAGGTATTGCCCATATGTTTTCACCTTGTTAATTACCAGTAGGAAGGCATTTTAGGTATTTAAATGAACATTTTCTGTTCTTGACACAATATTTTTCAGTAGACCGTTACATTTTGGTACTTGCCAAAATATTTCGTTAAACGTACACACACATGACCACTATAATTAAATTTTTTTTAGCTCTTTTTCCCCCCTTGCGAATTTTCCAAAAGCCTTTCTTAGTGCGCACTTACACTGTGATGGATATTATGAAACGACACTTGAGTCCAAATTTCAGCAATTTGATCACCAATCAATCAGTTAGTCAGGACAAACTGTTTGATATATATAGAGATAAAGAAAAGTTTTAAGAAAGACTATGTGCAGAAAAGGGGAATAATTATAAGAGTATATCCTAATTTGAAATTCAAATTTGTGTCTTTTCCTGCCTTATTGAGTCAATACGATCACGCACGAACTCGGCACATGAAACACGGCACTCGTGTCAATGCCGTGCAGCGATGAGCCACGATCAAAAAGCACTGACACTTCCCATCTCAATTTGCTAGAGTAAAACTTTCGATAGCTGAATCCACCGATACAGCGAAGTTTGAATGCAATAAACAGAATATCTAAATAATAACATCTTACAATTTATTGAGATCAATTAGAACAAATCATATACATATGTATGTACATATATATATATATATATACATCTGCCCGTTAGCTCCGTTTTCGGTTTCTGCTTTACTATCGCTTACTCAGTCGTTGCCTAGCGACGGTAACTGTAAATTTTTGACATTTTGCCTGTGCAATCAAAAGGCGTAGATGATCAAAAATGTGAGCGAAAGAATAAGAGGGTGCCAGTGTACATACATGTATGTACATACGTATGTACATATGCATCCATGGCTTTCGTTTTGTTTCTCTTTACTGTTTTAACCATACGTAGAGAACCGTGTATGTGTAGTCCGCCAAGGGCGTACGTACGCAGGCTTTCCAAAGGGGGTCGAAAAAAATTATAATTTGATTAAATAATGCACGATGCGTTTATATAATAAATAAATACAGCCAATGTACTATCTCACAATTTGCTTTGGCTATTTCAATCGTTTGCACGCAACTACACAAACAGCTGCTTGTATGAGTGTGTGTGTATGTATATACTAAGTTGTCCCCAACTGTTTGATATGCATTTTGTGTTGTTTGTTCTGCCTGCATAAAGCGAAACCCGTGTTTCTATAATTTGAAAATCCTTGAATGCAAAGTTGTAGATTTAGTTACGCAGATTACATTACTTACGCCCCAGGGGGCGCTAGATTCAAAAGTCCTGTTTACTTTGGAACTTACCTTGTATTAACCAAATTTGAGTCCAAAATTATGGGAGTTATGGAAAAACACGAATTGCGGGGGAGTGGGGGGTGCATCGACAAAAAACTCAAACTCGTACTTTCTCGGACTTAGGAGAATATAGATACCAAATTTGGTTATTCTAGCTCTTGTACTTCCTGAGATCCTTGCGCACATACAGAAAGGCGGACAGACGGATAGACAGGCGGTCATGGCTATATCGACTCGTCCTGTCATCCTGATCAATAATATATACACTTTGTATAATGGTAATGTATGAAATGGTGTACATACACGTATATGAATCACATTTATTATATAGATGCCATTGCATCTTTGCTATTTTCCATTCTGCTATACATGTATGTATGTATTTATGTATACAGCAAATTTAAAGACACCGAATAATTGTAATTCTGCCGGGGGAAAAGTTGAATTGAATATTATTATATTAGGAATACCAAAAATATTTCAATTGCACACCACGCACGATTGCATCATCATCTGAGGCAATACTGTCTTACAATTTTAGCAAAATAAATTGCATAAAATATTCCATTTACGTGCTCACACTGAACACAAAAATAACATGACCGTGCCAATTATTGGAAGTGGCCACAACTGCAGCGCCGGTGGCTGGGGAAACGCGTCTGCCCAGGATTAGATCCAGTGTTGGTTTTGAGTTATGCTTGGAATTTATTATGTGTGGCTGTCCTCTGGCAATTTTTTTCCGACGTTCTTTTAATCACTGTGTTAATACATCGAACAAAAGGGTGCTGTGGGAAGAGCTTGCATCCAGTTCAGCTTCAACTGACTGTTACTACAACAAGCACATGCTGTTTATTTTTTTAATAAATTAAAGTTGAAGATTGAAAGACTTTGAATGCATGTCCTTGCATTTGACGAGGTAGTGTACGATAGTATGCAGAAATAAACAGGAGAGGAATAGTAGAGTCGTGTGGTCTCAACTCTTACATACCCCGTACCCACTCCGCCAGAAGGGGTTTTTTTTTTTTTGCATAAAGTCGGAATTTTGATGAGAATACATATATACATATATATTTCGAACTAAAATTTGGTAATTGCATCCATGTGCCTGTATGCCAAGTTTCATCATGATAGGTCAATTTTGAAGAAAGTTATAGCCATAAATAAAATCGCTGTCCATGCTATACTTGTAGCTCTGCCCGCAGCTGTTGTTGTTGTTGTTGCTGCTTTGGTTCAACTTTGTGCTGCATACATACACGCATATAAACACGCAGAGACACGATTCTGATGCAAATGTAAAACTGTACATAAACATGTCTGCTATGTATGTATTAAATAAATTTTATTAATTTATTAATTTAATATATATATATATTTTTTTAAATAATATATTTTTTTTAAATAATTTTTTTTTAATATTTTTGTTTGTTTGTAATGTTCCTTTTTTGTGGAGAGTACAGGCTATTTTACTGTCGGGCTTGCTCGACTGTAGCGTTCTCTTTTGTTTTTGGTATAGGGCTTTCAGCATTCGTTATCTAGCAAGAGAAAAATTCTTGGTGGCCAAATGTTCACATAGTATTATAGGCACTGAAATACCAATGCACTATGGTTTTTTTTTGACCGTTTTTTTTGGAAGAAACTGAAATATTTAGATATTTACCCCAAATTTAGTTGGTATGAATATTTTGGTACCTCAAGACGACATACCAAGTTTGGTTTAGTTTGGGCCACTATTTCATATAGCTGCCATATAACCGATATGGCCGACTTTCACTAACTTCAGTATTTTTAACTGTCTCAAATCAGAAACTGGTCTATATTTTTCTCCCATGCAATATATTTTAGTTCACAAAATATAATTGAATATGAGTTTATTTTATTTTTTTGATTTCCCCCCTCCCCTCTCTCCCACGCAACAGAATTTCGTTAATAATGCCCAAATTTCAAAAGATACATAAACAAAACCTTGCATACGTAATTTATATACAACTAGCAGGTCTTGCCCGTTTTTGCTGAACTAAGTAAAATGTGCTTATAATTATAAGTTTACTTACTATATGATATTCTTCTTTCGTTGCTCTCTAAAGTTTCCAAATAGCAAATATAGTACAATGAGTACTATGTATGGTTATACGTACATACATACATATGTACATATCTTCGTTACGCACCGGGCGCATGCCAGTCCTGACTTAACTGTGTGCTTCCTCAGCACGTTGTACGCACGGTCGAGTTATCCCCTAAAAGTCCGACGCGGGACATTTAATTTTGATTTATAAATCGGGACGTCGGACGTGTTTTTCTGCTTTTGTAAATCGCATGAATACACTCACAAAATATGCTTAACGGTAAATGACTCTTAGATTTGTTCAGAATACATTTGTAGCGTTGTTAGCTAACACTAAAACGGTAAGTCGCTGTAAATATGCGATCAGCTGAGATGCTAGAGATGGGCATGTGTCGGATGATCTATGTGCTAGAGCATCAAAACTATCGACAGTTGAATCGGTCGATACAATCAATAATGCCATCGAAGTTTGAATGCAATTAACAGAAAATTTAAATAATAACATCTTATAATTTATTGAGATCAATTAGAACAAATCATCTACAAACATACATATCTACATACATATGTACATCTGCCCGCAACGCGAAGCAGAATATGTGGTGGCCGCTTTCGGTTTTTGCTTTACTATCGCTTACGCAGTCGTTGCCTAGCGACGGTAACTGTAAACTTTTGGCATTTGGCCTTTGAAATTAACAGGCGTAAATGATCAAAACGAAAGAAGAAGCGCGAGCCAATGACTTGCAGTTGTTGTTGTTTTTCGTTTTAAAAATTCGATTTAAAACCATAGAACATTATTTATTACAATCAAACAACAGTGCTCGATTGTCCAATGTATACATACTTAAATACATAAGAATGTACATACATGCTATATACGTACACAGGCATACATACATACATATGTATGTACATAATATGTACTACATATGCATGCATGTTTCTCTTTACTTTTTCAACCGTACGTAGAGAACCGCACACATAGACACGAACTGTTGCTTGCTCTGTGTGTGAGTGTGTGTATATGATGTCCCCAACTATTTGATATTTGCGTTCTTTGTAATTTGTTGTTGCTGCATAAAGTTACTAATGAAAACCCTAAGCCAAATGTACTAAGCAAAAAAAAATTACTTTTAAATATGTTAAACAAGATAGAACGCTACAGTCGAGTAAGCCCGACAGTAAAATAGCCTGTACTCTCCACAAAAAAAAAAAAAAAATTTAAGAAAATTTAAAAAAAAAATTAATAGAAAAATTAAAAAAAAATTAATTTATTAAAAAAATGAATTAAATTAAATTAGAATACATGTTTATGTTCAGTTTTAACAGCATACATTTACATCACGTACCTATGCGTGTTTATATGCGTGTATGTATGCAGCACAAAGTTGAACCAAAGCAGCAACAACAACAACAGCTGCGGGCAGCGCTGCCGACAGAGCTGTGTACATGTACATAGATGTGTACATATGCAAGTGTGTACATTCACACATTAGTGTCTCACATTTTGCTTTGGCTATTTCAATCGTTTGCACGCATCTACACGAACAGCTGCTTGTATGTGTGTGTGTGTGTATACTTAGTTGTCCCCAACTGTTTGATATTTTGTATATTTTGTTCTGCCTGCATTTGTAAAATACATATTTTGAAAATCCTTGAACGCAAAGTCGTAGAAACCGATCGGGAAAAATTTATAACAAAAACATTTCATTTGAAAAGGTGAATAAATATTAAAACCTCAATAATTCAAGCTCCACCACAAATTTCGAAAATCCGAGTAGGCAGTTTTGTTTGTATTCTTTTATAGATTACTAGCAGGTATTGCCCGTCTTAACCCGGCTCAATATAATGTTTCCAATTGTATTTGTTTTGTGTGTGCATAACCTACCCATATGTTTTCACCTTATAAGTTACCAGTAGGAAGGCATTTAAGGTATTTAAATGAACATTTTCTGTTCTTGACAAAAAATTGTTCAGTAGTCCGTTACATTTTTGTTCTTGCCAAACTATTTCGTTCAACGAACATGACCACTATAACTAATATTTTTTAAAGCTCGTTTTCCCCCCGTTGGAGCTAGAATTTTCCAAAAGCCTTTCTTAGTGTGCTCCTACACTATGATGGATACTATGAAAAGATACTTGAGTCCAAATTTCATCTTTTACCGTTTGGGCTGTGCGTTGATCACCAATTAGTCAGGACAAACTGTTTTATATATAGAGATAACGCAACGTTTTAAGATAGACGATTTGCAAAAAAGGGGGAATAATTATAAGGGTATATCCTAATTTTAAATTCACATTTGAGCCTTTTCGTGTCATATTGAGTCAATACGGTCACGCACAAACTCGGAATATGAAACACGGCACTCGTGTCAATGCCGTGCAGCGATGAGCCACGATCAAAAAGCACTGACAATTCTCATCTCAATTTGCTAGAGTAAAACTTTCGATAGTTGAAGCCACCGATACCATCAAAATATCGAAGTTTGAATGCAATAAGCAGAATATTTAAATAATAAAATCTAATTATTTATTGAGATCAATAAGAACAAATCATACATACATACATCTGCCCGCAATGCGAAGCAGAATATGCGTAGCTCCGTTATTCGGTTTCTGCTTTACTATCGCTTACGCAGTCGTTGCTTAGCGACGGTAACTGTAAACTTTTGGCGTTTTGCCTTTGCAATTAACATTAAATGGTCAAAACGAAAGAAGATGTGCGAGCCAACAACTTAAAGTTGTTGTTGTTGTTTTGTATGTACATGCTACATACATATACAGGCATACATGCATATGCATGTACATATGTATGTATGCATGGGCACACATAGACACGAACTGTTGCTTGTTGTATGCATGTGTGAGTGTGTGTATGCGATGTCCCCAACTATTTGATATTTGAGATATGGCAAGTAAAAAACATATTGCTATATTTTAATCGTTGAATGCCAATTTGTTGATATAATGTTGATTACATTACCCAAATTTGAAATCGATCGGACAAAATTTATAACACAAACTATTCATTTGAAAAAGTGAATAAATATTAAAACCCCAATAATAAAATTAAATGCGATATATCGAAAATATCGATACTTGTGTTGATATATCGTAATACATGTCGAATACAAATACATCGAAAAACATCGTTTGAGAGTTATTGATTATAATACTGTATTCGATTGTTCACTGTACACATATGTACATACATACATACAAATGTATTTGTGTGTGTACGGTAACTGTAAACTTTTGGCATTTTTCGTATGCAATTAACAGCCGTAAATTATCAAAACGAAAGAAGTTTTGCGAGCCAATAACTTGTTGTTGTTGTTTTAAAAATTTTGATTTGAAAACATAGAACACTATTTATTACAATTAAACAACAGTGTTCGATGGCCCACTGCATACATACAAACCTATATATGTATATAAGAATGTATGTACGTACATACATACTTATTGATGTACATATGTACATACTATACATACAGACGTATGTATATATGTATGTACGTATGTAATACATATGGTGCTGGTGTAATTCATAATGCGAAATTCTTTCTAAGGGGAGCAATGTCCCCCCTGCCCAACCTGCGTACGCCCTTGTAGTCCGTTGTCCTAAAATCCCTTATGCCAAATGTACTAAACAAAGAAAAAATAACATAAAAATGTTTATGTTATAATGTTAATAATTTTTAATTAATTAACATTTCTTGCCCTGTCAGTGCAAGACGAATGTACTTTTATACATATGTATGTATGTATATATGTACATACATTTGTACAAATGAACATTCACACATTAGTGTCTCACATTTTGCTTTGGCTACTTCAACCGTTTGCACGCAACTACACGAACAGCTGCTTGTATATATGTATGTGTGTGTGTATGTATACTTAGTTGTCCCCAACTGTTTGATATTTTGTATTGTTTGTTCTGCCTGCATTTGTAAAATGCATATTTTAAAAATCGTTAAATGCAAAGTTGTAATTTTAGTTACGTAGATTATATTACCCAAATTTGAAATCGATCGGACAAAATTTATAACACAAACTTTTCATTTGAAAAAATGAATAAATATTAAAACCCCAATAATTCAAGCTCCAACACAAATTTTGAAAAACCGAGTATGCAGTTTTGTTTGTATTCTTTTATAGATTATAAAACCTAAATTTAAAGTTGATCGATTCAAAAATGCAGAATTTTCAAACAAACTTTGGAGCTACTTTTCCCCCCTTTGGAGCTCGAATTTTCCAAAATCCCTTCTTAGTGCGCATCTACACCATGATAGGATACTTGAGCCCAAATTTCAGTTTCCTAGCTTTTACCGTTTGGGCTGTGGGGTGTTGATTGTGTTTCAATTTTTCCACGGAAAACCCCCCTTTTTTCATGCCCCAGGAAAAATGGTGAAAAACCAAGTATACAGTTTTTCTTGTATTCTTTTTGAGAGTATACAAACTAAGTTTGAAGTTAATTGGATGAAAATTGTAGATTTTTCATACAAACGTTGGAGCCCGTTTTCCCCCCTTTGGCGTTCGAATTTTCCAAAACCAAAAACATATTGCTATATTTTAATCGTTGAATGCCAATTTGTTGATATAATGTTGATTACATTACCCAAATTTGAAATCAATCGGACAAAATTTATAACACAAACTATTCATTTGAAAAAGTGAATAAATATTAAAACCCCAATAATAAAATTAAATGCGATATATCGAAAATATCGATACTTGTGTTGATATATCGTAATACATGTCGAATACAAATACATCGAAAAACATCGTTTGAGAGTTATTGATTATAATACTGTCAACTACACGAACAGCTGCTTGTATATATGTATGTGTGTGTGTATGTATACTTAGTTGTCCCCAACTGTTTGATATTTTGTATTGTTTGTTCTGCCTGCATTTGTAAAATGCATATTTTAAAAATCGTTAAATGCAAAGTTGTAATTTTAGTTACGTAGATTATATTACCCAAATTTGAAATCGATCGGACAAAATTTATAACACAAACTTTTCATTTGAAAAAATGAATAAATATTAAAACCCCAATAATTCAAGCTCCAACACAAAAACCGAGTATGCAGTTTTGTTTGTAATCTTTTATAGATTATAAAACCTAAATTTAAAGTTGATCGATTCAAAAATGCAGAATTTTCAAACAAACTTTGGAGCTACTTTTCCCCCCTTTGGAGCTCGAATTTTCCAAAATCCCTTCTTAGTGCGCATCTACACCATGATAGGATACTTGAGTCCAAATTTCAGCTTCCTAGCTTTTACCGTTTGGGCTGTGCATTGATCACCAATCAGTCAGTCAGTCAGGACAAACTGTTTTATATATATAGATATAGATCATCTATCTTTCTTTTAACTTTCATTCAAATCAGTATATTTTTAGGAAAATTATTAGCGAAACAATTTTACTCTAGTACTACGCCCACAAACTACAGCATCAAGTTGCCTCATCTTCTTCTTTTTGCTTCCGCTATGGGCGTATATAACTCAGTGCTTGAAGTTTGTCTGGGTTTTCTATCACTGCTCAAAATGGCCATCAACTTCAACAATCATGTTAAAAGCAACACAATTAGTGTTTTTTTTTTGAATCGCTTAAAAATTCGATTACATTTTGGCATGTGCTTCTTAATATAATTGGAGAAGGATTTTACTTCTTCCGATATTAACATAGTATTGTATTCATCTAAGATGCATACGTTAATTATCTGCAATATATTCTGCTTAATGCGTCTTCTGAGTCTGTGTTGCTGCTACAAATGTCAACAATGTCTGCATGCCCAAACAGTAGTTTTGCTGCAACAAACGCAATTTTACAGAAAACATGCAAATTGGGACGAAGTCATTCCAAAATAAACAAATAATAGTTAGTATTTCCACATTTATAACTTTTTGCAACTCTTTACCATTCAAAAGTACTATTCCACGAAACACAGCGCAACTTATAAAGGTTAATTTATAAACAAGAAAGGAATGCTAAAGTCGAGCAGGCTCAACTCTTAAATACCCTGTACCACCCCACAAAAAAGTAATTAAATTAATTAATTAATTTAATTAAATTAATTAACTAAATTAATTTAATTAATAACTAAATATTAACTAATTAAATATAAAATATTCCATGCATGCATACATACATTTACAATTACATCAGAATCGTGTCTATGCGTGTTTGTGTACTTGTACATATGTATGTATGTGTGCATTGAGCCTGGTTATATGGCTATAACTTTCTTTCCGATCATTCTATCATAATGAGACTTGGTATACGGTTATATAATTACTAACCTAATGTGACTACCAAATTTTAGTTCAAAATTCCAAGAATTACGGAAGTTATAGAAAATCGTTAATAGGGGGGGAGTGGGGGGGTGGATCAGAAAAAATGAACAAACTCGTCCTTTCTCGGTCTCAGGAGAATCTGTATACCAAGTTTGGTTATTCTAGCTCTTATACTTTCGGAGATCCTTGCGTTCATACAGACAGACAGACGGACAGACGGACAGACAGACGGACAGACGGACAGACAGACGGACAGACGGACATGGCTATATCGACTCGGCTTGTCATGCTGATCAAGAATATATATACTTTGTGGGGTCTACCAAGCCTCCTTCTGTGTGTTCCATGTGCACTCGCACTAAACTAATATACCCTTGTACCCTTTGGGTACAGGGTATAAAAACACATGAACAACACATGGCACAATTACACGAACACACTTCATCGCTTAACAGTTTTGGATTTTTATACTCTGTACATGAAATGTACAAGAGTATATTAGGTTTGCGGGAGCTGAAAAATGTAACAGGCAGAAGGAGGCGTGGCAGACCCCACAAAGTATATATATTATTGATCAGCGTGACAAGACGAGTCGATCTAGCCCTGTCTGTCTGTCTGTCCGTCTGTCCGTCCGTATGAACACCTGGATCTCAGAGACTATAAGAGATAGAGACACCAAATTTTCCACAAAGATGCGTTATGTGTGTATTCTATACGAGTTTGTTTTATTTTTTTGATTTTCCCCCCCACTTCCCCCCTATGGGGGTTTTCCCGATTTTCCATTCGTATAATCGCCTATATCTCGGAGACTATAAGACCTAGGCACACCAAATTTTAGTCCAAGATGCCTTGTGTGAATACGCAGAAAATGTATATTTTGGAATTCCCCTCCCTCCCCCCTCTCCCCAGCAAATGCGATTTTCTCTAACTCCCGTAATTCTTGGAATTTCGAACTAAAATTTTGCAAATACCCCCAGTTAGTAATTATGTGTCCGTATGCCAAGTTTCACTATGATAGACCGATTTACCAAGAAGTTATAGCCATAAATATATTTGCTGCTGCAGCGCTGCTCAAGCGCTGCCCGCGGCTGTTGTCGATGTTGCTGTTTGGTTGACTGCGAAAATGCTTACACAGACACGAATTGATGCGCATAGGCATACATACACTCACACAGACTCAATTGCTATGTAAATGTGCAATTATACACCCTTTACGTGAGTTCGAATACCGAGAGAGGTAAAATCGATCAAATTTTTTTTTTATTTTCTTAATTTTTTTTATTTTCTATAATTATTGTAAACATATGTACAGAGTATTTCAAAGTCGGGACACCCGACTTTAGCTTTTTTACTTGTTGTTTTTATACTCTGTACATTAAATGTACAAGAGTATATTAGGTTTGCGGGAGCTGAAAAATGTAACAGGCAGAAGGAGGCGTGGCAGACCCCACAAAGTATATATATTACTAGCAGGTATTGCCCGTCTTAACCCGGCTCAATATAATGTTTCCAATTGTATTTGTTTTGTGTGTGCATAACCTACCCATATGTTTTCACCTTATAAGTTACCAGTAGGAAGGCATTTAAGGTATTTAAATGAACATTTTCTGTTCTTGACAAAAAATTGTTCAGTAGTCCGTTACATTTTTGTTCTTGCCAAACTATTTCGTTCAACGAACATGACCACTATAACTAATATTTTTTAAAGCTCGTTTTCCCCCCGTTGGAGCTAGAATTTTCCAAAAGCCTTTCTTAGTGTGCTCCTACACTATGATGGATACTATGAAAAGATACTTGAGTCCAAATTTCATCTTTTACCGTTTGGGCTGTGCGTTGATCACCAATTAGTCAGGACAAACTGTTTTATATATAGAGATAACGCAACGTTTTAAGATAGACGATTTGCAAAAAAGGGGGAATAATTATAAGGGTATATCCTAATTTTAAATTCACATTTGAGCCTTTTCGTGTCATATTGAGTCAATACGGTCACGCACAAACTCGGAATATGAAACACGGCACTCGTGTCAATGCCGTGCAGCGATGAGCCACGATCAAAAAGCACTGACAATTCTCATCTCAATTTGCTAGAGTAAAACTTTCGATAGTTGAAGCCACCGATACCATCAAAATATCGAAGTTTGAATGCAATAAGCAGAATATTTAAATAATAAAATCTAATTATTTATTGAGATCAATAAGAACAAATCATACATACATACATCTGCCCGCAATGCGAAGCAGAATATGCGTAGCTCCGTTATTCGGTTTCTGCTTTACTATCGCTTACGCAGTCGTTGCTTAGCGACGGTAACTGTAAACTTTTGGCGTTTTGCCTTTGCAATTAACATTAAATGGTCAAAACGAAAGAAGATGTGCGAGCCAACAACTTAAAGTTGTTGTTGTTGTTTTGTATGTACATGCTACATACATATACAGGCATACATGCATATGCATGTACATATGTATGTATGCATGGGCACACATAGACACGAACTGTTGCTTGTTGTATGCATGTGTGAGTGTGTGTATGCGATGTCCCCAACTATTTGATATTTGATATATGGCAAGTAAAAAACATATTGCTATATTTTAATCGTTGAATGCCAATTTGTTGATATAATGTTGATTACATTACCCAAATTTGAAATCGATCGGACAAAATTTATAACACAAACTATTCATTTGAAAAAGTGAATAAATATTAAAACCCCAATAATAAAATTAAATGCGATATATCGAAAATATCGATACTTGTGTTGATATATCGTAATACATGTCGAATACAAATACATCGAAAAACATCGTTTGAGAGTTATTGATTATAATACTGTATTCGATTGTTCACTGTACACATATGTACATACATACATACAAATGTATTTGTGTGTGTACGGTAACTGTAAACTTTTGGCATTTTTCGTATGCAATTAACAGCCGTAAATTATCAAAACGAAAGAAGTTTTGCGAGCCAATAACTTGTTGTTGTTGTTTTAAAAATTTTGATTTGAAAACATAGAACACTATTTATTACAATTAAACAACAGTGTTCGATGGCCCACTGCATACATACAAACCTATATATGTATATAAGAATGTATGTACGTACATACATACTTATTGATGTACATATGTACATACTATACATACAGACGTATGTATATATGTATGTACGTATGTAATACATATGGTGCTGGTGTAATTCATAATGCGAAATTCTTTCTAAGGGGAGCAATGTCCCCCCTGCCCAACCTGCGTACGCCCTTGTAGTCCGTTGTCCTAAAATCCCTTATGCCAAATGTACTAAACAAAGAAAAAATAACATAAAAATGTTTATGTTATAATGTTAATAATTTTTAATTAATTAACATTTCTTGCCCTGTCAGTGCAAGACGAATGTACTTTTATACATATGTATGTATGTATATATGTACATACATTTGTACAAATGAACATTCACACATTAGTGTCTCACATTTTGCTTTGGCTACTTCAACCGTTTGCACGCAACTACACGAACAGCTGCTTGTATATATGTATGTGTGTGTGTATGTATACTTAGTTGTCCCCAACTGTTTGATATTTTGTATTGTTTGTTCTGCCTGCATTTGTAAAATGCATATTTTAAAAATCGTTAAATGCAAAGTTGTAATTTTAGTTACGTAGATTATATTACCCAAATTTGAAATCGATCGGACAAAATTTATAACACAAACTTTTCATTTGAAAAAATGAATAAATATTAAAACCCCAATAATTCAAGCTCCAACACAAATTTTGAAAAACCGAGTATGCAGTTTTGTTTGTATTCTTTTATAGATTATAAAACCTAAATTTAAAGTTGATCGATTCAAAAATGCAGAATTTTCAAACAAACTTTGGAGCTACTTTTCCCCCCTTTGGAGCTCGAATTTTCCAAAATCCCTTCTTAGTGCGCATCTACACCATGATAGGATACTTGAGCCCAAATTTCAGTTTCCTAGCTTTTACCGTTTGGGCTGTGGGGTGTTGATTGTGTTTCAATTTTTCCACGGAAAACCCCCCTTTTTTCATGCCCCAGGAAAAATGGTGAAAAACCAAGTATACAGTTTTTCTTGTATTCTTTTTGAGAGTATACAAACTAAGTTTGAAGTTAATTGGATGAAAATTGTAGATTTTTCATACAAACGTTGGAGCCCGTTTTCCCCCCTTTGGCGTTCGAATTTTCCAAAACCAAAAACATATTGCTATATTTTAATCGTTGAATGCCAATTTGTTGATATAATGTTGATTACATTACCCAAATTTGAAATCGATCGGACAAAATTTATAACACAAACTATTCATTTGAAAAAGTGAATAAATATTAAAACCCCAATAATAAAATTAAATGCGATATATCGAAAATATCGATACTTGTGTTGATATATCGTAATACATGTCGAATACAAATACATCGAAAAACATCGTTTGAGAGTTATTGATTATAATACTGTATTCGATTGTTCACTGTACACATATGTACATACATACATACAAATGTATTTGTGTGTGTACGGTAACTGTAAACTTTTGGCATTTTTCGTATGCAATTAACAGCCGTAAATTATCAAAACGAAAGAAGTTTTGCGAGCCAATAACTTGTTGTTGTTGTTTTAAAAATTTTGATTTGAAAACATAGAACACTATTTATTACAATTAAACAACAGTGTTCGATGGCCCACTGCATACATACAAACCTATATATGTATATAAGAATGTATGTACGTACATACATACTTATTGATGTACATATGTACATACTATACATACAGACGTATGTATATATGTATGTACGTATGTAATACATATGGTGCTGGTGTAATTCATAATGCGAAATTCTTTCTAAGGGGAGCAATGTCCCCCCTGCCCAACCTGCGTACGCCCTTGTAGTCCGTTGTCCTAAAATCCCTTATGCCAAATGTACTAAACAAAGAAAAAATAACATAAAAATGTTTATGTTATAATGTTAATAATTTTTAATTAATTAACATTTCTTGCCCTGTCAGTGCAAGACGAATGTACTTTTATACATATGTATGTATGTATATATGTACATACATTTGTACAAATGAACATTCACACATTAGTGTCTCACATTTTGCTTTGGCTACTTCAACCGTTTGCACGCAACTACACGAACAGCTGCTTGTATATATGTATGTGTGTGTGTATGTATACTTAGTTGTCCCCAACTGTTTGATATTTTGTATTGTTTGTTCTGCCTGCATTTGTAAAATGCATATTTTAAAAATCGTTAAATGCAAAGTTGTAATTTTAGTTACGTAGATTATATTACCCAAATTTGAAATCGATCGGACAAAATTTATAACACAAACTTTTCATTTGAAAAAATGAATAAATATTAAAACCCCAATAATTCAAGCTCCAACACAAAAACCGAGTATGCAGTTTTGTTTGTATTCTTTTATAGATTATAAAACCTAAATTTAAAGTTGATCGATTCAAAAATGCAGAATTTTCAAACAAACTTTGGAGCTACTTTTCCCCCCTTTGGAGCTCGAATTTTCCAAAATCCCTTCTTAGTGCGCATCTACACCATGATAGGATACTTGAGCCCAAATTTCAGTTTCCTAGCTTTTACCGTTTGGGCTGTGGGGTGTTGATTGTGTTTCAATTTTTCCACGGAAAACCCCCCTTTTTTCATGCCCCAGGAAAAATGGTGAAAAACCAAGTATACAGTTTTTCTTGTATTCTTTTTGAGAGTATACAAACTAAGTTTGAAGTTAATTGGATGAAAATTGTAGATTTTTCATACAAACGTTGGAGCCCGTTTTCCCCCCTTTGGCGTTCGAATTTTCCAAAACCAAAAACATATTGCTATATTTTAATCGTTGAATGCCAATTTGTTGATATAATGTTGATTACATTACCCAAATTTGAAATCGATCGGACAAAATTTATAACACAAACTATTCATTTGAAAAAGTGAATAAATATTAAAACCCCAATAATAAAATTAAATGCGATATATCGAAAATATCGATACTTGTGTTGATATATCGTAATACATGTCGAATACAAATACATCGAAAAACATCGTTTGAGAGTTATTGATTATAATACTGTCAACTACACGAACAGCTGCTTGTATATATGTATGTGTGTGTGTATGTATACTTAGTTGTCCCCAACTGCTTGATATTTTGTATTGTTTGTTCTGCCTGCATTTGTAAAATGCATATTTTAAAAATCGTTAAATGCAAAGTTGTAATTTTAGTTACGTAGATTATATTACCCAAATTTGAAATCGATCGGACAAAATTTATAACACAAACTTTTCATTTGAAAAAATGAATAAATATTAAAACCCCAATAATTCAAGCTCCAACACAAATTTTGAAAAACCGAGTATGCAGTTTTGTTTGTATTCTTTTATAGATTATAAAACCTAAATTTAAAGTTGATCGATTCAAAAATGCAGAATTTTCAAACAAACTTTGGAGCTACTTTTCCCCCCTTTGGAGCTCGAATTTTCCAAAATCTTCTTAGTGCGCATCTACACCATGATAGGATACTTGAGCCCAAATTTCAGTTTCCTAGCTTTTACCGTTTGGGCTGTGGGGTGTTGATTGTGTTTCAATTTTTCCACGGAAAACCCCCCTTTTTTCATGCCCCAGGAAAAATGGTGAAAAACCAAGTATACAGTTTTTCTTGTATTCTTTTTGAGAGTATACAAACTAAGTTTGAAGTTAATTGGATGAAAATTGTAGATTTTTCATACAAACGTTGGAGCCCGTTTTCCCCCCTTTGGCGTTCGAATTTTCCAAAACCGCTTCTTAGTGCTCACCTACACCACTGAAGACAACATGTGTCCAATTTTCAGCCTCCTAGCTCTAACCGTTTGGGCTGTGCGTTGATTGCACATAGCTTTTCGTTTACCGAATTTTCCACCGGAAAATCATTATTATTCAGGCCGCAGGAAAAATATTGAAAATCCAAGTATACAGTTTTTTTTGTATTCTTTGTGAGAGTATACAAACTAAGTTTGAAGTTAATCGGATGAAAATTGTAGATTTTTCATACAAACGTTGGAGCCCGTTTTCCCCCCTTTGGCGTTCGAATTTTCCGAAACCCCTTCTTAGTGCTCACTTTCACTATAAGAGGGATCTTGTGTCCAAATTTCAGCTTCCTAGCTCTTACCGTTTGGGCTGTGCGTTGATTGCCAATCAGTCAGTCAGTCAGTCAGTCAGTCAGTCAGTCAGTCAGTCAGTCAGTCAGTCAGTCAGTCAGGACAAACTGTTTTATATATATAGAGATTGATCAGCGTGACAAGACGAGTCGATCTAGCCCTGTCTGTCCGTCCGTATGAACACCTGGATCTCAGAGACTATAAGAGATAGAGACACAAAATTTTCCACAAAGATGCGTTATGTGTATATTCTATACGAGTTTGTTTTATTTTTTTGATTTTCCCCCCCACTTCCCCCCTATGGGGGTTTTCCCGATTTTCCATTCGTATAATCGCCTATATCTCGGAGACTATAAGACCTAGGCACACAAAATTTTACTCCAAGATGCCTTGTGTGAATACGCAGAAAATGTATATTTTGGAATTCCCCTCCCTCCCCCCCTCTCCCCCGCAAATGCGATTTTCTCTAACTCCCGTAATTCTTGGAATTTCGAACTAAAATTTTGCAAATACCCCCAGTTAGTAATTATGTGTCCGTATGCCAAGCTTCACTATGATAGACCGATTTACCATGAAGTTATAGTTATATATAGTAAAAATTGCTGCCAAAATCACAAATACATGTGTTTCGGGCAAAAAAAACCATAGTTCAATGGCGACGAATGCTTTTTCATTTCTCAAGTGACTTTTAAGAAATCAAATGCGGCCGTATGCTGGAAAATACCAAACTTCACGATGCAAAGTATGTTTTGATCCATGAAACATGGAGGGCACATTCTATAGTATGTAGAGCTACGTTACTCAATCGAAGAGTTACTAGCGTATTCCTTAATTTCATAGCACTTAATATTTAGTATATACACACGCGTGCATACATTCGTAAAGTACACTATACACGACTGTGTGTACGTGTATATGTTTAGCGGCTGCCAAGCAACATACCCGTATCCCAACTTATTACACATACTATACTAACTCTGAAGGGGCAATCGAGCATCAAATTACACGGCAAATAAAATGCAAATAAGTTTTTTACAGCACACTTTTGCTGCTCCCCGATTCCAATTTCATGCAGCTGACCACGGCGTGGGTCTCTGCCAGTGCCTTGTAATTGCAAAGCCCTGGATTAAGCAATTTCCACATTTGACATGGCATATCTGAAGGCAATGCCGGCCGGCAGTGGTACAAACGTTGGCGCATCTTTAACCTTTGCTGACATAAATTTATTTTGGGTTGTGGGCTTAATTTGGACGCTGCGATAAGCATTTTTAGCTGTCATTTGGATACGCATGGTAGCGCTTGTGGTTACTGTTGCTCTAATTAGAGGCTTTGCCTAATTAGTTGGTTTAATGCGCCACCTTTTCGTGCGCTGCGCAACGGCTAGAGGTCAAGTTGGACCAGCTGGAAGCGTGGACTGTAAAGCGTAGAACGTAGAACGTAGAGGCAGAAGCGATGCCAGCATCGTCGATACAGTTGTATGTACCGGAATGTGATAAACTTCAGACGTTTATTAAAAAATTCCATGACAGTGCCATGCACTGCCAGCTCCTTTTCCACTCTGTGCCCAACCCCATTCGTGCCCCTGTTGGCTTTTCAATTTCTTACAAACGAGCGGCATTCCTTCACCTGAATGTCTTTTTGTTTGATGCGTTGTATGGAAAAGGCAAAGACCAAACGGCAACAGACACATCCAGTAGTTAATATGAAGTGCTGGCAACAGAAATGGCTTTGGCTGGGTAGAGGTTTTGGGGTCTCCACTCTGGGAAATATGGGGGCGGGCAAGCTTAAGTTGTCACAAAAGAATTCATTTTGCAGAGCTTGGAATTTTCTGCAAGTTAAGGAAAATATGCGTTGCAAAGCTTTGAGAGCTTTGTTACTAACATTTGAATGTATGGGCGTCTAGTGTTAACTGAAATTCAATAAATACTTATTGCTAAAAAAAAAAAACGTGTAGCTTTTCTTGTTGTTTAGAAAGCAGCAGCTCGGCACGCTCACGTCATTTTCCTTGGCTATTTTTATACGCTCCCTGTTTTTAGTGCTTTTCGCTTCCGCGCGCTTTTTCGTTCACCATCGCATTTTATGGCGCATTTTGTTACCAAAACCAAAATTTTTGGTTATACTTATAATGGCACATTTAATTGCCTAACTGCTTTGTTCTTTGAATTTTATTGCAGCTTTTTTTTTATAGTCTTTTTATTACTTAATTACTTTATTTTGCATGCGCTTACAATAAGCAGGAAATTATGAGAACATATATCTCCCCCTTGCCTCGAAACGTAAGATGTATATCTCACAGGATATGGGACGACGTTCAATTAATAGTGCTAATGAGAACTTCTTCTATGGAATATTTGTATACCCTGTACCCAAAAGTGCAACCCCCCCCCCCCCCCCCCCCTCACTTTCCCACTATTCACGATTTTCTATAGCTCCCGTTATTCTTGAAATTTAAAACTAAAATTTTCTAGTCACACCCAGTTCATTATATATCCGCATCCCAAGTTTTATTATGATAGTTTGATAAGAAAGAAAGCTATATTTGTTGCTACTTAAATGTATGTATGGAATATTTTTTATTTCATTTAATTAATTTTTTTTTTTATTTGTGGGGTGGTACAGGGTATTTAAGAGTTGAGTCTGCGTAACTTTAGCATTCCTTTCTTGTTAGTGTTATGTCTGTGATTAAAAAGCAACGATTGGGGAAAGTCTCAGGAAATTCAATTAAAGAATTTCACTTAAAGTTTCAATCGGAGCGAATCAGCGATTTCAAATTTCCAAGAATTACGGGAGTTACGATTTGTGGGGGAGAGGGGGGAGGGAGGGTAAATCCAAAAAAATAAAACAAACTCGTATAGCGTACACTTATAAGGGATCTTTGTGCAAAATTTGGTGTCTCTACCTCTTATAGTCTCTGACATCCAGGGGTACGGATACTTATGCACATTTATGTACAGGGTGCGGCATCTTTTATGTCGGTATGTAAATATTGAATAACTTTGTCATTAGTGAACCGATTGACTTGAGTAGACCAGTGTTGAAAAATTAGCAGTGTTGAAAAACTAGTCTGAAGAAATTGTACAGAACCAAATTAAATACAAATATCTCATATTTGAAAATCGGTTGTTTATTTTCAAAGATATTCAATGTTTACATACCGACATAAAAGAAGGCGCACCCTGATAACGCAGCGTTATAACGATGTACCAATCAAACGTTTAGCAGACCATAAGCTGCCAAGAATCTAGTTCAAAGGACTCCATCATTTGCTTAAGACTCACTCCTCAAAAATCATTTTGCTACGTGCTGCTGGATAGGATACTCATGATTAGGAAGTAGAATACCCTGTACCCAGACAAACTTATATGCGCCCCTAGCAGAAGCAAGAAGGAGAGCAACTTGATGCTGCAGTTTGTGAAATGAAATTATTTCGATAATAAATTTTCTTGGAATTGACCGATTTGGGTGAAATTTAGAACAAATTGTGTATAAATTGCGTGTGCAAAATCTATGTAGCTTTTGAAATGTTGACTAATGTGACTAAGGGTAAGCTAGTTTCCGTTATTTCGTACGATTAAATTCATACGAGTGTGGAAATCTGGATCCGTCCGTATACCTTATAAATTCTCATTCGCTCATACCCATATCCTATAATCTATAGAAGCAAATAAATGTAGATTGGCATTATTATTGTTATTAAAGTTCCACTTACAATTACAAATTACAGGCAGCTTATAGAGAAAGCTACAGCAACTAAGGCCCTAAGCTTATGATTGTGAATAAAATAACATATAATGGTATAATCCTTTCAACATGGTTTCAGAGCATAACTGTAGCCAAGAACAAGTAAGCCAAGTATCTTTAAAGTGAAAAAATGTTTGCTGCGGCTTGCAGAATGTTTATCAGCTGGCTATTTGTTTGTTGTCACATTCGCAAAGCTTGTCATCGCTTTCAACCATCAATCAACCAGCAACTCTTTCAAACTTATCTTTCACATTGTGTTAATACACAAACTAATTACTAAAACGCCCCTGTAAGCAGAATGCATTATGTAAAACATAGCTGTATGTCGTACCCGTGTCGCCTATCTCAAGCCCTGAATCATAAAAATGTTCAACTAACACAAAGCAGCAACTCATCATTCATTTGGCGCCCTATGTCAATGCAAACATGGCCTTAGTAAATGAATGTTATCAGCTGAATGAGATCTAATGTGACCCAAATCTTTTAAATGTGCGTATCCACACAGCTTACTAAGTGAGTTCACTAAAATTAAAGCTGGTGTAAAGAATTTTGTGCTTAAATTTTACAACAGGCTCATTTTAAGCTCATTTGTTAGTTTTCAGGAAACACAACTACATAAATTAAAACACCAAAAATTATTGTTCACCTTTTTTGGATGTACACACAAAATTTTCCAATTATTCAGGGGTGCCACAGAAATCTCTTTCCCCCAAATTTCGCCCGAAAACTAAATCGCTGGGCCACGGAAATCTCTTTTGTTTTGCCTGTAGATTTGATTAGCAAAAACATTATTTCAAATAAAAATAATCTTTGGATTAAAAACCTTTTAATTTTTCTGAACAATCTGCATCAAAAATATTTTGGATATCCTATTTAAATAATATTAAATTAGCATATTACTCAATCTCTAGTTGAAACACTAGCATTTACATATAGCTTCCAAAACAACCGAACAATAGAGATGGCAACTAGGCCGAAATACAAAATTACATTATTTCGTTTGTTTTGTGCGCCAAACGAAAGTTAAAGATAAAATATGTATTTGACGCAATTCTTGTTTCAAATACGTACGAATTATCTGTGTATTAATTGAACAAACTTGTGTGTCGCCGAGTGGGCAGGTCTATTGTTACAAATGCTGTGCATATCAGGGCTGTCATGTGCATTGCATAACTTGTCGGAAGTAAACTTTAAATATAAATTGGACGTTGGAAATCCTTAATAATATTTTAAATTATGTAGCTAATTTACTAAAATTGCAAACAAGAAACGACAAGTTTATATGAAAATACGGAACTGCCAGGAATAGTTACGTGTGCTGGCAACCCTATCGAGTATGTTAGCCTACTTCATAGTCAGTCAGCTGTTGCAACTCTCGAAGTTCTGTGGCACTGACGGATTTTTTTTTGAGATTTCAAAAACACCCCTTGCCGAAATCCCTAGGAAAATTGATATACATTATCTGAGGGGAATTGTTTTGAAGGGGACAAGATGTATATTGATTAATAAATAAATGATTTTCAAAGAAATTCAAAATTCACCTTGTATATACAGGCAAACTATCCATAACTTCCTTGTAGTATTCCTTATTAATCGTACGACCTGTTGGCAAGAACTCATGATGCACCACTCTTGTAATCGAAGAAAACAGTGAGCAAAATATCTGATATAAACACGAGAGAACGCTACAGTGGAGCAAGCCTTACAGTGAAATACTCTATACCCAGGTAAATTTCCGACACTATATATGCGTCTCTAGCGGAAGCAAAAGGAAGAAGAGCGAACTTGATGCTGCAGCTTGTGGGCGTAGTACCGGGGTGAAATTTGATAGCTGATTCTTAGCATTAATCAATTTAGATGAAATTTAAAACAAAAGTACATTATTATACCCTGTACCCGTAGGGTAAAAAGGGTATATTAGGTTTGTGCAAAGTATGTAACATGCAGAAGGAAGTATCTCCGACCCCATAAAGTATATATTTCTGAATCAGCATGACGAGAGAAATCGATCTAAACATGTCCGTCCGTCTGTCCGTCTGGATGAACGCAAGGATCTCAGAAACTATGAAAGCTAGAATAACCAAAGTTGGCATCCAGATTTTTTTTTTGGAATTTCAGAACATTTCAGAAATTAAATTTATTTGCGTATGTATGTACAATTTCCAATTTTTGAGCAAAGACTCCGTAGCTTAGTGTTAGGTATAATATTACGCTAAGTATAGGAAACCAAGTAATGTTTTTAGAGCTTTGTACCTTCGAAATACGAAACACTACTTACATATAGTTATACTCTGTACATGAAATGTACAAGAGTATATTAGGTTTGCGCGAGCTGAAAAATGTAACAGGCAGAAGGAGGCGTGGTAGACCCCACAAAGTATATATATTCTTGATCAGCATGACAAGACGAATCGATTTAGCCCTGTCGTTTCTGTCTGTCCGTCCGTATGATCACCTAGATCTCAGAGACTATAAGAGCTACAGACACCAAATTTTGCACAAAGATGCCTTATGTGTGTACGCTATACGAGTTTGTTTTATTTTTTTGATTTTCCCCCCACTTCCCCCCTATGGGGGTTTTCCCGATTTTCCATTCGTATAATCGCCTATATCTCGGAGACTATAAGACCTAGGAACACCAAATTTTAGTCCCAGATGCCTTGTGTGAATACGCAGAAAATGTATATTTTGGAATTTCCCTCCCTCTCCCCTCTCCATCGCAAATGCGATTTTCTCTAACTCCCGTAATTCTTGGAATTTCGAACTAAAATTTTGGAAATACCACCAGTTGGTTATTATGTGTCCGTGTGTCAAGTTTCACTATGATAGACCGATTTAACAAGAAGTTATAGCCATAAATATATTTGCTGCTGCAGCGCTGCCCACGGCTGTTGTTAATGTTGCTGTTTAGTTGACTGCGAAAATGCTTACACAGACACAAATAGACGCACATAAACATACATACATCACACAGACGCAATTGCTATGTAAATGTGCAATTATACACCCTTTACGTGAGTTCGAATACCGAGAAAGGTAAAATCGATCAAATTTTTTTAAATTTTCTTATTTTTTTTCTATAATTATTGTAAGCATATCTACAGAGTATTTCAAAGTCGGGACACCCGACTTAAGCTTTTTTACTTGTTAGTTTTGAATACGTTACGTTTCCAAACACCAAAATCAACTCAATACATTTACAATTTTCCACTTATTTTCCACATATTTATTTCAAACCACAAAAAATGTAGTAAACATTTGTTTTACCGGACGTTTGTTCAACACGATATTCCGGATCAGAATAAGACTATTTTGAAATGTTTGGCAGGTCCTCAAATGGGAATGAAAATGGGATGGAAATTTCAAAGATTGTCTAGACAGAATTTTTACTCAAAATAACCTCATGGTTGAAATGAAGATGCACCTTTCTTGACATTTTCTTTTAAAATATAGTTTCACACAATTTCTGTATCATCCATCCATGTATGCCGACAACTTTCTGGAGCATATATCTTACGGCTGTTGGTGGTAAAAAGTAACCTTTGCATTAAAAGCGAATTACGTATCGACAAAAATTTTTAATTTTTTCTGATGTATTACACACTATTATATACACTTAAATTACAACAACTTTCAATAAAAACTTAAACTATGACTTTAGTTTAGTCTCTTTGGTACTTACTAGGTAAACAAAAATAACAAGAGAGAACGCTACAGTCGAGCAAGCCCGACAGTGTAATACCCTGTACCCAGGTAAACTCCCGTCACTGAGTTATATGCGCCCATAGCAGCAGCAAAAAGAGGAAGAAGAAGAGCGAGCTTGTTGCTGCAGTTTATGGGGGTTGTACTGGCGAGAATTTGTTTTGCTAATAACTTTTCAGAACATTTCAGAAATGAAATTTATTTGCGTATGTATGTACATTTATATTTAATATAATTAATATATATATTAATATATACATATAATATATAATGTATATTTAATAAGTATGTACTATACATACATATTAAACTTACACGTAATATACTTAAATATTGTTTGTAAGCTCTAAGATCCGTTTATGATTTTGGTTGCTCAACTTGCAATATAGGCGTGTACATAAAGTTTAAAATTGCATAAGCTTCACACCATCGAAAATCCAATTTTCCAGTGATTGATCATAGACGCATTCCCTACCCCCCAACCTCAACCTCAACCTCCTCAACCAACAATCGAGCCGCACAGCCGACCAGCCAAGCCACCAGCCGACCAGCTCGATAGCTGGCCACACATCAAGCTAGTGGTTTTATGTCCCAAATTGCGTGTGGGGAGGTTTGCGTTCAATGCCGTTGTACGCAAAAATTATGTAATTAAAGAAATGTTGACATATTAAAAATGTACATGTATTTGTTGCAGGTTTTGCACATACGTAGCTCATGCCAGTACATTTATAACTAGATTCAGGAGGCCTGGCACGGATGTTGTTCGTGATGGTGAACATTTAGTCACCTTTTGATGCGTGTTTTCCTAGCACTGAGTTGCTATTGTTGTTGTTGGCGTTGTTACCGGAACTCATCGTCACCAACGGCGTCATTGGCGGCGGTGTCACTTTATGCGAAATGTCAAAATCAGACATTTTGCTCACATGCCCTCCAACAGCGAGACTGAACAATTGGCCAAGTCCTGGCGCCGCTCGGCTGCTGTAAAATCGGACATCGAGTTTGGTCATCTGTTTGTTTAAGTTTCGTTTCTCCACATTATGGTCGGGCATATGGAAGAATCATGTGCGCATGGTGCTTCATCCGCCCTTACCAGTTTTTCCGTTTCGCATTTTGGCTCAACATTTTACGCAAATATTGAAATAAGTCTTAATTGAATACAAATACTCAATTACATTGCGGCAAATCCATTTTGTGGGCTTATGGCAAACAAGCTACTTATATCAGAGTTGACCAGCGCTTAGATTTAAGTTGATAAAATGTCTCGTCCATTGTTATCTCAGTGCAGGATTTAAACAAAAGGCCATAGATCCATACATGTGGACGTTAAGTGATTTTAATTTTTCGGGAATCATTTATAAAATAGAATGTTAACAATTAATTCTTAACATACTTATGGGTGTGAATTAAAAATAGTTTTATAAACCGAATAAAATGTGTTATGTGTAGATGATTAGACCCAAGAGCCTATATAGTTTTGAGTAACAGTTGAAGTCAGCGGCAATATATTCTTACCAAAGTCAGAATTGATGTGTTATATTTTATACCTAGTACCCAACGTATACAAATAAAAAAATGACATACAACTTTTTTGTCAATTTTAGTAAAACGTCCAACAACTTCATTAACTTTTGAAAGATTTTAAATTAGTAGCAAATATTTTTCTAAAGTATTTATTTATATATTCAACAAGTATAGGCTGTCATCGTAGTTAAAAAAGTATAATAGGAATTAAAGAGCGCTTTAAATATTAAAATATATGCTTTCGATTACTTAAGTAAAATATAACATCACCAATCCGTTCTTCGACTGTAGAGACTTATTTGTTGGCAGTAAAGTTGATAATAATATGAAGCCAAATCATCCGTCTATCAGTAGGTCCGTCCGTCTGTGCGTCTGGATGAATGCGTGGTTTTCGGAAACGGCTGAGCGCATATTAACCAAACTTGGTATGTAGACGCTCCTAGTCCCTAGTCAACACGAGCTTTTTGTATCTTTTTGATTCCCCCACTCTCCATTCTTCATCACTTCGTCAATACTGTCCTCATACACAATTAATTCTACTACAATTTTATACTCTAGGAAAAGTAATTGGCCAAACAATTTCCCACCAGTACAACGCCCACAAACTGCAACACTAAGTTTGCTCTTTTTCTTATTTTGCTCTTTTTGCTCTACGCGTATATAACACCGTGCCGGAAATTTGTCTGGGTACAGGGTATTTCACTGTCGGGCTTGCTCGACTGTAGCGTTCCCTCTTGTTTGGACTAAAAAACTAAAATTCTACAATTGTGAGCATTTTGCTCTGATCGCAGCTTAAACTAAAAATTATCACAATTTTATTTAAATTTTTAATAAATGTTTACCCAAATGTAGGGCGATTCCGATAAATTAATTTTTCCTATATTTATATACATATGTATGACGAGATCCATTAATTTAACGTAATTTTTTTTTATTTTTTTTTTTTTTGAAGCTTTCTTTATTTATCGGATCTTCTTTCTAGGAGACTTACGATAAGTAGTAAAATCTTAATCTAATACAGTTATTTCATTTATTACAATTACATATTTTTTTTTTTACGGTCTTAACTGTTATTGCTGGGAGGGGAGGTTTCTTCGCCGGAGCTTAAGCTGGTAATTTGCTTTCACCTTGGCCATTTCATCTTTAACAGATCCCACATTTAAATCTTCGCGGATATTATCACTTCTTATGTACCTGGGTGCCCCAGTGATGGTTCTCAGTATCCTCAATTGAGCTCTCTCGATTAACTCTAAATTACTAATGGAAGCGTTTCCCCATAATTCAGAGCCATATGTCCAAATTGGTTTGAGAACAGCATTGTACAAGAGTACTTTGTACTTTAACGTAATTGCTCAGCATATATGTAATCATTCAGCACTTGAGCTCACAATTGCTCATACATTGCAATGCATTGGGAAGAGGTTGAGGATATTAGGAAATTGGTTTGCTGTTATGTTGCTCTATAAATGTCCCAGCATTTGTCGGTATGAAGAAGAAGTTTTGGTAGAAAAAAAAAACAATGATGTTAATAAGAGCATTCAAAGCATTTGCTGATTTAATTGCCAGTGTTTCCACTGCTTTGCGGTCCTTAGTATAATTCACATATCAAATTTGTTTTTTTTTTGGCAACACAAACCCATAAACAAATGTTTAGACTTATTCACACATATTTGTGTGGCCATTGCTGTACGCTCCAAATGTATTGAATCGCAAACTGTTTGAGCAACAGTCGCGACGAGACTTTGTTTACTTTTTGAATTGCCCACGCTCTTTGAACAAAGGCAACGTACCCGCTTTCGCTCCCTGGTTGGAAACATAATACCTGAGTGACGATAGACAGTAGTAGACTCATCCAATGGAAAATTAATTAAAAACGTGTTCAATTTAATGATAAATAACCGAGGATTCTAGTCAATTTCCAACCCATTGATGTTTATTTGATTACACGAGTAAATTTATTGCACTTTCCATACATTGTCCAACATAATTTTCATAGCCAAATTACGAATGTCAGCTATTCTACGAGTACCAATGTAGAGGAGTATATTAGGTTTGCGCGAGCTGAAAAATGTAACAGGCAGAAGAAGGCGTGGCAGACCCCACAAAGTATATATATTCTTGATCAGCATGACGAGACGAGTCGATCTAGCCCTGTCTGTCTGTCCGTCTGTCCGTATGAACACCTGGATCTCAGAGACTATAAGAGGTAGAGACACCAAACTTTGCACAAAGATGCGTTATATGTGTACGCTGTGCATGTTTGTTTTATTATTTTTTTTTCTCCCCACTTCCCCCCTATGTGGCGATCCTCTTTTATACAACTGAATAAGTTGATTACAATTTCCCAAAAAAAAAAACTTCAAATAATCAGGTTATAAAAATATTTTTAAAAAATTTCCCATACCGGGAATCGAACCCGGGCCTTCCGGGTGAGAGCCGGATATCCTAACCACTAGACAATATGGGACTTGACTCAGTTGTTGTCAAACACATATTTAACCATACTGAATATTGTTGATTTGTTTGAATTTAAAAGCCAACTTCATGTCGGCTACAAATAAACGCAAGTGCGTCAACTAAACATCAATAAAATTTAACGATATTTTTTATTGTAATATGCATGTAGATAAAACTATTCAAACAACATTTAACAACGTCATTGGGGGGTTTAAAGAAAATTGTGCAATTTTCTGTTAAATACTTAAGTTTTTATACGGCGGCCCAGTCCCATATTGTCTAGTGGTTAGGATATCCGGCTCTCACCCGGAAGGCCCGGGTTCAATTCCCGGTATGGGAATGTGAACTTTTAACCGGCCCAAATATCAAATGGGGAGGGAGGAATATGAGTAAAATAAAATAATTTCATTCAAGAAGATTACATTTTTTCTGATCTGACCGTTTCGACATTTTTAACATCATTGTGCTTTGTTTAATATTTAAGTCAAGGACTTGACTTTTTATATTCCGTTACTGATTATTGATATTATTGTTGTTTGTATAACGATCTGTTGTATTTTTGTGGGCATTCAGTTAGAATTCTTCACACTTAGCACATGGTCGTGCTTTTTTTGTTTGTTTTTCTCTAATTCCCAACCAGTTTAAGCAGCTTTATATTCACTCTGCTCTAGAATGCCGTGAACTATTTGTCGTTAGTAGAGGTAAGCACTGATGTGTTCTACCCAATTAACAAAGGCCAATTGATGTTCCAAAATTATGATGCTCCTGATTATAATTAATACCATGGTTCTGACGGGGTTGCTCCTGCCTAGAACTAATGGTCGGGCTGATGGTCTTCTAACGACAGTTTTTCTAAAAATCCATTGAGAACAATTATGCATGCCATGTCCAGGCGCAGCGACTGAGGGCCCGGCTTGCTCCCACTTATCAGGTTGTGATGGCTCTTATGCTGCCTTTGTTGAGCGAGATATCGCCCCCTTTGGCTTGCTGCAACCATGGAAACAAATTCAGTGAAATATTCCGTGTGTGAAGTATGTATGTGCATACGCTACACATACATATGCAGGTATTTTTGAACAAGTTGGTTCTTTGGTGAAAATTTACATAAAAATCGCATTACACTTAACATCCAATTTGCGCATGAAAGCGCCAAGTGGTGCTCTTTTGGCTATGAAGTCGGTGGTGTGATGTCTAGTCTGGTCTGGACTGCGCTTTTGTATGCTGAGGCGTCATTCATATGTGTGCGGATGTATTTGCTTCAATTTCAATGTGCACTGTTGGGCCATAGACGCAGTAACAAACTAAAATTAAATAAAAAGAATGCAAAACGATTAAGATAAAGCTGTTCATGTTTAATTTAATGATAATGAATTTGTTAAGCAACATTTATTGTAAATAATATTTACTAAATATTAAAACAATATTCATATGTACATATGCTACACACACTATAAGCATCGATGTTTACCATCGATTATTTACCCTTTATTTGTCAGATCAATAAGTGGGTAGAAGGGTGCATAGGGAAAAATGAACAAACTCGTCCTTTCTCGGGCTCAGGAGAATCTGTATACCAAGTTTGGTTATTCTAGCTCTTATAATTTCTGAGATCCTTGCGTTCATACAGACAGACGGACATGGCTATATCGACTCTGCTTGTCATGCTGATCAAGAATATATATATTTTGTGGGGTCTGCCACGCCTCCTTCTGTGTGTCCCATGTACACTTGCACAAAACTAATATACCCTTGTACCCTTTGGGTACAGGGGATAAAAATGATCTTGCCAAATTTTAACTGGTCGCACTCCGCGGATAAGCAAAGCTTTTGCTATAATCGCTGCAGTATGGTTAAATGGTGTAACAAGGTTCCGTGTTTTCAAAGCTGCTGAATTTAGTTAACAATTGGTGGACCTAATGGCATGTTACTGTTGCCTTTATTTGCAACCGAAGTCCAGCAGTCTGTCGTTATTGCGAAATTAGGAACTATTCATACTTGTATTTATTTGCCAGAACCACATTTTGAAAATAAGAAAATCGCAAAATAAATCAAAACATTATTTTAATACATATATTCTTTAGTATGTCAGAGCTTCACTACACCTTCTTGGAGGGCTTATGTGTATTTCTCAAAAGCATGATTGGAATTCCGATTTTTATACCCTGTACCCGGAGCGTAATAGGGTATATTAAGTTTGTGCAAAGTGTGTAACCAAACTTGGTATGCAGGCGCTATATATATATATATAAATATATATATAGCGCTCTCTCTTGTTAACTTCAATTCATGTGGCGGCAATAGGCCCAGAAGTGTTTAGTGAAATTAAAAATTCCTGTGGGTGTGTCTTCGATATTAGTCACGGTGTCAATCGATTTGTAAATATTTATTTGGCTGGGGAACTCTTGAATAATATTGCTTTAATATTTAGAGTGACATAATGCTTCGAGGACAATTCTGAACTAACAGCATCCTATTCAGGAATTTTTAAGCTAACTTTTTTACAACTTGGGCTACATTATTGGCATTTTAGTAAGGATCCCTTTTTTTTTTTTTGCAAATATAATATAGCCTATGTTAACTGGAGATAGTGTAGCTACCCAACAGTGAAAGAATCTTGTAAGTCGGTTCAGCAGTCGGAGTCTATTCAAATCAAATAAACAATCAAATCTTTCCACTTTATAATATTAGTATTGGAAACTAGAGAAATATTTCAAAACCTGACATTTGTTCTAAAAACCAGAAATATATTTGGAGGCTAAGACAGTATTTTTTTGGTGAGTTACCTTATCACCATGTTTAAGGGGAAGTGAGGGTATAAAAATTGCAGGAATTAACGGAGTTATGGAAAAATATACAAATGCTTTCACACTTACAGACGGACATGACTATATAAACTTGTCTCGTCAAACTGATCAAGGATATGTGTATATACTTTGTGGACTAAAGGTATAACTCTAAACTAGAATTCGTTATTATGTAAAAGGTATAACAAATGAGTTGCAAATACATACATATATGTGTGAGCTGGGGCAGCGATTCGAGCAGCCGCTATTTGCAGTTAGTTTTCATTTTAGTCAGCCCAGTCTAGCGTTTAAAATATCGCTTCTATGGCCCAAAATTTATTTGCCATCAAGCATTAAGTTAACAGCCAACCCGTGACACGAAACTGTCAGCTGTTGGTCGCGGAGCGGGACGCAGTTATTATAAATAATTAACGCTCGCCAATTTGTTGGAAGCGCTATAAAGTGACCCCTAACTAGAGCCATTAAATGTGTCGTGCATGATACTTAACAAATGTTAAATGTGCAATATAAATCAAATATGCGTGTGTATGTAAGTACAGATGCATGCTAGAATGTTCATATGTATGTATGTATGTATGTATATTTATGAATGGTGAAATTGAAGCATCTGCTGCATACAAAAATGTGCAGTCAAGTGGGTAAAACAAAAGTCAAACACATTAATGACAATCAGCACCAAATATTTGGGGTCGCCCTGTGAGTCGCACATTTCAATTCCCTAAAATACATATTTAAATAAAACTGATTAATCGAGAATGATGGGGCAGTTGTTGTTTGCTTGTAGTTATACTCTGTACATAAAATGTAGAAGAGTATATTAGGTTTGCGGGAGCTGAAAAATGTAACAGGCAGAAGGAGGCGTGGCAGACCCCACAAAGTATATATATTCTTGATCAGCGTGACAAGACGAGTCGCTCTAGCCCTGTCTGTCCGTCTGGATCTCAGAGACTATAAGAGCTAGAGACACCAAATTTTGCCCAAATATGCCTTGTATGTGTGCACGCTGTACAAGTTTGTTTTATTTTTTTGATTTTCCCCCCACTTCCCCCCTATGGGGGTTTTCCCGATTTTCCATTCGTATAATCGCCTATATCTCGGAGACTATAAGACCTAGGGACACCAAATTTTAGTCCAAGATGCCTTATGCGTAGAAAATGCGTATTTTGGAATTTCCCTCCCTCCCCCCTCTCCAGCACAAATCGTAACTCCCGTAATTCTTGGAATTTTATCCTCAAACTTGGAAAATACCCCTAATTGGTGATTATGTGTCTGTATGCAAAGTTTCACTATGATAGACCTATTTAACAAGAAGTTATAGCCATAAATATATTTTCAGACCAAGCTCTGCCATGCGCTGCCCGCAGCTGTTGTTGATGTTGCTGTTTGGTTGACTGCAAACATGTTTACACAGACACGAATAGACGCGCATAGACATTCATTGCTTTGAATATGTGTTATTATACACCCTTTACGTGAGTTCGAATACCGAGAGAGGTAAAATCGATCAACGTTTTTTGTTTTTAAATTTTCCTATTTTTTTAAATTTCTATAATTATTCTAAACATATGTACAGAGTATTTCAAAGTCGGGACACCCGACTTTAGCTTTTTTACTTGTTTGCTCTTGTTTCTGTTTCTCACGTGACTCAAAACAATATTACTTTAACACACATTAACAGTTACGCTAGAAAAATATGTAGAAACAACAGGAGCTGCCACTGGTCTGGGTGTGGTGTGGTCTTGGTGGTGGTGGTTCTTGTAGTCCTGCACGCAGGGGTGTCACCAACTAACGTCAAAACTTGGCTAACTGGAAGTTTTCATGCATTGCCGCTGACAGTACAATAAACATGCCAAAGCAATTGCAACAACAACTCCAACGTAAGCTGGATAGTCGGCCACGACATCTTTTGACTCGGCTTCCGGACCGGAGGAGGGGTGAGGGTATAGTTGTGTCGCTTTAAAATGGACACGTAAACAGTAAAATGCTTGTCTATGTGACTAGACCGCTTTGGGCAAAGTTGAAGTTTAGTTTTGTAAACGTTTCTCAGAAATTGCAACGAATATAGAAAGCATTTAGATCTCAGTAGAACTGAGCTAAGTCCAATATTTCTTTTGCAAACTGAATAAAAAGTCAATTGTAATGAAAAAAGTGGCTGATTGTAATGAAAAAAGCGATTTAGTATCGTTACAAGTACATACATACATGTATGTATGTATGTACATTGAAGCTATTGAATTCACTGTACGAACCATTTTCCGCGCTATATTCATTTAACTAACATAATGAAAACAGCATAAATTGGCTAATGCTCATAAAGAAACAAGTTTTTGATAAAACTTAAGATATCATGACGCACTATGTAATGCCCATAACTACCACATTTGATTGAGGATTTACTGAGGAGACATACATGCATATGTATGTACCTGTAAGGTTGAAGGGAACGTGTTCTGTGTATGGATAAAAAAAGTCTACTTACCAAGTTTCGTGTCCCTAGCTATTACGGTTCCAAAGGTATCGGTGTTTATAAAGACGGACAGGCGGATGGACAGACATACATACATATGTATATACATATGTATGTATGTTTATATGTACACATAGATGATGGAAAATGTTTGTACATAATGAGAAAAAGAACAATAAACGTTCTCAGAATGTTCAAATACATATTTTTGCATCGCCAGTCATCGGTCCTCGATAGTATAGTGGTTAGTATCCCCGCCTGTCACGCGGGAGACCGGGGTTCAATTCCCCGTCGGGGAGAAGCGCAAGAGTTTTTTTTTTGTTTTTTTTTTTTTCATTTTTGTTTGTAAATGTCAAACTTTTTCTACTTCAACAGCTTCATGCAAGCGTCGAGATGCATATCGGGGGCGCTGAACAACCCTTTTCACGCAGCCAGTTGTACCCTCGTAGTTAGACACACTACCTGAGTCGCATATAACCCCATTAATACTCATTAGTTGCCACATTTTAGTTGTTTTTTTGGACAGGCGGACTGAAAGGTAGACAAAACGACACTCTTCAGCGTGCGCCTTTATCAGCCATTTAGCCACTTGGTGTAATCCCAGACGCCCCGCCGCCCTCCCCACCCGAACAAACAATACGCGTGTTTATTATTGTTGTACCTTTGTTTTGAGTGCGGTTCGCTTTTATTTGGTTTTTGTCTATGCTCTTAATATTATTAAAAATGCACCCAAGGGCACAACTGTTTGGTTTGCTCGGCTAGTTAGGTGGTGGCTTCTCATATTCTTACGCACATACATACATATGTATGTAGTACATACATACGTAGATGTGTATGTATTGGGTCCTTTGTGCTAGACACATAAATTATACTCGTACTATTGCTCAAGACAATTAGCACTAGACCGCGGCTGGATGGGTGTTTTATATACATTTACATACATATGCAGGGTGGGTTGATGCAGGGGCCTTTGAATTTTACATATCAATAAAAATACTCGTACCTAAGTGAAAAGTGCAAAAATTGTTTGCTGGAAAATACTACAATAGATAAAAAACGCTTGACGTGCTGATGCGTCGCAAATTTCACAAGTGATAAATGATGTTACATTGACTTCTTGGGTTTGGGCTCCGTTTATTTGCGCTGTAAAATATTTTAGCATTTCTTGAGCTGTCTGTCTCCGTCTTCCCTTGGATGAATTGCATGGCATGTTTACTGTCATGTTACCCAGCGAGCTGACAAGCGCAACGACGATGGCGACGTCATTTGATTAGCTTAGAAAGCAGAGGTGGGTGGGCGGTTTACATCCGGTTCTCGTTTAGATTCTGGCTACCGAGAGCTGCGCAGTATGTTGAAGTAGCTGTACGCACCACGCACAATCTGTGCATAAAAAAGTGATTATACAGTTACAGAGCAATGCCTCAACAAAGTAGCAAGATGTAGCTTTTATCATAATAATTTCATCTGCTTAAATTGGTTTACTACTTTATCTTATGTTAGGACCGTGTCCTTTTTGTCCGTGGCAGACCCTACAAAGTACAGTATATATGTACATACGAGTAAAGTATGACAAGACGAGGAGATATAAAAATGTCTGTCCGTCTGTTTGTATGATCTTAGAATATAAAAGAGCTAGAATAACCAAACTTGGTATCCAGTTTGTCCTGAATCCAAGGAAGGCTTGTGTTTTTTTTTCCAATGCACCGTTCCTCTTTCCCCGCTGTAAGGTAATTTTCAAAGATACCGTATATTTTTGAATTTTGTATTTAAATTTGCAACATCTGGTTAGTGCTTATGTGTGCTGATGTCAAGTTGTGATTGGTCAACTCTAAACGGTGTATGACACATATATAATCTCTACCCTGCCAGTCTGCCAGCAGCTGTTGACCCTGTTATAGACCTTTCTGATCTAAATGTATGCTAAGTATTTAAACTGACCATAAGCATATATGTATATACATATTAACTTTCCTAGTTATTATTCAGACAGACAGCTGTCTGTCCGCTTTAATATTGAGCATCTTGTATGCCACTGTCCAGCACTCTAAACTTTCACAGCCAAACACATAAACACACACAATACACTCTGGCCTCATGCAGCAGAATGTTCCCAGAAAGCACTGTTGGCGTTTAAAAACAAAGCAAGCTGCTAATGGAACACTAAACGAAGCCCCTACCGATCCGATCTCCAACTATTCAGCATCGCTAAGGACTATTAAGGTCTATGTGGGACTGCCAAAGGCCACTGGGTCAACCTGACCTAATATTCAGACAGAGATCTGTCCCTTTATATATCAACATAATGCATAAATGCATAAAATGAGTGCTTACTTACATCTATAAATGTCCGTAGATTTAACTCTACAAGTAGAGCTCGCATTTGTAACGGACGCTGAGCATGGGTGATAATCAAAAGAAGCATCCGCTGTACCGAAAGGCTGAAATCGTACCAATTGCTAGCATAGTAACCAAAACCCAGGGCACTGTGCTGTGGGTGAAGATGATAAATAAATTGTAGAATCTATTTTTAAAAGCACACTTACCCATTCTACTATAAGAGTTGCATGCCAATGGTAGACCCATAGTATCGAAGCCATTACGAATATATACAAGAATATGAAAAAGCAGTCAATTTTGCTTGGGCTCTAAATATGGCCACACTAATTAGTCTAGATACAGGTAAATACAGGTAAGAATGCTGTGACTTACACCAAGAGTCAGCGCACAGAATAGAAAGCAAATTAGAACAGAAAATATAATGAAATCCGCCATCACTGGTACGCATATAAGAATTTCCAGTTCCCGCACAAACTGTAGTATCTTCAACTCTTCCTTTATGAAGGAAGTGCACAGCTGCAACCGCAAGCGGTTCACCTCGTCAGATGTTAGTTCCGTATGTGACTTTGATCGACTAATGCGAGAAATCTAAAAGCGAAAATTGCTATAAGTAGAAAAATTTATTTTAGGAATTGCCACTTACATCCATTCTCTGCACTCGTCTATTGAGGATTTCTAGCCTCAAAGTGATATATTTCATCAGAGCGGTGACAAAAGTGTGCCATAACGGTATGGTACTAACGCCCAGAAAGAGCGCACCCCAAGGGCCGAGATAGCCAACAAGAAAATTATCAATCACTTCCCCGAAAGGATATAGCTGAAACAATAAAATTGGTTTCGCTTCACCCCGTACAACGGCAGGCACATTGAAAACGGACTCCGGGTAGAAAATAGTTCGAAAGATACAGTCCAGCCAGGCCAGTAGACCTGCGGCTACCGAGGGAACCAATAGCATTAGCGTTATGGTGCTTATGTAGCTCTGAGTCGAGTGAAGCATCGTCAGTTCCTGTTCATCAGCCTCGACCAGAAAGCGCTGAAGGTCATCATGAGCTATGCGCAGTAGGGAAATAACTCCTGAATCCCAGATAGACGGATAATTTATAACCTAGGTATATACTCATGGGTAGCTTATCACTTACGTTCTCGTTGCACGTAGGCATTGAGTGTAGCTATAGATACGGCAAAATATTGCACGGCTGTGGCGCAGGTAGTCGCTCCATCGTTTAGATTATCATAGCCACGAACTACGCGGGCTAGCAGCAAAACACAGCTCAACCAGATCGAGGCCGTAAAGATGGTGCAGCGCAGTAGATGCAGCCAAGGATTGCGCTGATTCCGCGAAGAAACATAGCCATACCAGCGAAAGCAGCGCAGATGGGTGCTAAATATCGGATCATTAAAGGTATCTGGTGAGAGCAGAAGATCTTTGCCTTTGTACATGGCTGTGGTGTTGTCTGATTGCAAACCTTGCTTGCTGCTTGCCTTTATAGTCACGCCGAGGAAGTGTTAATTGACGCCGTTATTGGAAAGTCAAATTTGCATTTATAAATGGCGAAATGGTTCCTGCTAATAATAATTGACACTTAATTGACGTTATTATGGCAACAATCAGGGCCAGGTGCTTAGGATCTGCATTATTTACGAGTAGGTACATATACGGAACGTTTGGGTTCTCAAGGCTGGTATACCCGAACCGTAAGAGCGTAAGTTCAAAATTTTATATTTTTTGAATCACCTAACAGGAGGCACGTCAGACCCTCAAAGTATTTACGTACATATATGACCAGAGGAGTATACCCACTAGTTTTACTAGCAAACTCTCAAAAGATATCGTCGATTCCCAACTTACCCGAAAAAACCATTCTTATACTCTTTATATTAATATTAATTTACAAGCAGAGAAATCCACAACCATTTTGTTTCGATGGTGCTGAACTAAAAGTAGTTAGAACGGTATATTCTAAAAAACCGTAATTAATTATACTAATATTATTCGCTTTTAAATTTATTGTTATTGATTACATTTAATATTATTGTAAGGATTGTTCCTTTGATATTGTTGTTACAAGTAAGCTTGATTAATAATATGAAAATATGTGATATATTTATATGAATATAATGATAATATATGAGTTACTATGAAAATACCAACATTGAATATTTCTGTTAGCTCGAATATCATTTTTACTAAGCTTTTTATACTCTGTACATGAAATGTTATGTTTGTGTTAGGTTTGTGGGAGGTAAAAAATGTAACAGGCAGGAGGAGGCGCGGCAGACCCCACTAAGAATATACATGTTTTCTTGACCAGCATGACAAGACGAGTCGATCTAGCCTTGTCTGCCTATTTGTCCGTCCGTATGAACACCTAGATTTTAGAGACTATAAGGGAAAGAGAGACCAAAGTTTTCACAAAGATGCCTTCTGTGTGTATGCTGTGCAAGTTTGTTTATTTTTTATAGTCTGTACCCAAAGGGTGAAAGGCTATACTAGTTTTGTGGCAATGTATGTAACAGGCAAAAGGAGGCAGACCCCACAAAGTATATATACAGGGTGCGCCATCTTTTATGTCGGTATGTAAATATTGAATAACTTTGTTATTAGTGAACCGATTGACTTGAGTAGACCAGTGTTGAAAACCAGAACCAAATTAAATAAAAATATCTCATACTTGAAAATCGGTTGTTTATTTTCAAAGATATTCAATGTTTACATACCGACATAAAAGATGGCGCACCCTGTATTCTTGATCAGCGTAACAAGCCTAGTCGATATAGCCATGTCCGTCTGTCCGTCTGTATGAGCGCAAGGATCTGAGAAGGTACACGAGCTAGAATAACCAAACTTGGTATCCAGGTTCCCCTGAGTCCTAGGCAGGTCAAGCTTGTTTTTTTTATTCTGATACACCTCCCCACTCCCCCGCAATTCGTGTTTTTTTTTAATAACTTCCGTAATTCTTGGAATTTTGGTAGTTAAATCCAGTTAGTGCTTATGTGTCCGTGTGCCTACAGGCATAGACAGGTGATGTAAAAGTATGCTGTTAAAACTGTACATAAACATGTCTTGTATGTATTAAATACATTTTCTTTATTAATTTAAATAATTAATTCGATTTTTTTTAATAATTTAATATTTTTAAAGTTTTTTAAAGGACCTAGGAGAATCTGGATACCAATTTTGGTTATTCCAGCTTTTATAGTTTCTGAGATCCTTGCGTTAATCCAGACGGACGGAGAGACGAACGGACAGCCGGATGGTCATGTCGAGATCGATTTCTTTCGTTATGCTGATTCAGAATATATATACTTTATGGGGTCGGAGCTGCTTCCTTCTGCATGTTACATACTTTGCATAAACCTAATATAGCCTTTTTATCCTACGGGTACAGGGTATAAAAAATTGTTGGCAAAAATATCAAATATAACGCATAAGTCCACAGCAGTAATCAGCCATCATGTGAATTTCCCATCTGCCTTGGTACCTTTTCTCTATTGATTTTATATCTTCATGGAAGCATTATCCTTGTTCTTCACTAAGATCTCCTAAGATAGCCTAAAGTTTTGAAGTTAAGCAGCATTTGCTCGACAATCTCTATAAAGTAGTTATCAGCCTTATACTAGAAAAAATATCCACGCCAGTTTTTCTTTTTTAGTCAAAGTTTGTTCAAATTTAAAATAATTGACGTATTTGAGGCTCATCAAAAATTCCTGCTTTTAATTTCTCAGGACTCAATCCAGGAAATGTTTTAGGATTTGATGTCTCCACAGTATTTAACGTCATCTTCTTTAAAAATTTCTTATTATTTCTCATTATCCTCCCCAGATTTCTAAGCTGAATGATGAAAACTTGGTATTGGAATAGTGTCTAAATGGAGAATAGGTCTTATAGCTGAAGAAATATTTTGATACTTCCACTTTTAGCGGTTTTTTGTTGTTGTTTCCCATTACATTCGTCATACATAAATAACAGTAGTCACGATGACGTTTTGTTGTTCTCGCTAAATCATTGGTATTCCAAGCTTCAAAGATTTTCTTGTTAAGTTCAATGTTCAATGCATATTTTAGAAACACTATGAGGCAGCCACATTTTAACATTTTAATACCAAAGTAAGCAAAATACAAGCGAATTACAGTGTTGGTAATCGATTTTCTCTGATCTTTCAATATGTATTCACCACAAGTACTTGTATAACAAAACTTATCAGGATCGTTGGTACAACATCTTAACTTGCTTGCCATAATAAAATAATAATATAAATTTCATAGGAGTTATTTCAAAATTGACTGTTTTCAAAGAGGACCGCCAAAGAGTTCAAATGGGAACAGTAGGTGTCAGCTGACATTGACTAACGGCAGATACAACTACAGATACAGCTGCACCAAACAAAAAATTTGTTTGGTAGGCCTGTGTAATTAGTCATATTGTTACAGGTTTCGATGAAATCGGGGCTTGAACGAGTGTCCGCGAAAACAACTTCTGAGGTTGTCCCGTACGAATGCAATTGCAATTAGTTTGGAAATATATGAAATATATATATATATGAAATATACTTTTTATCTTCACAGCAACCTACCGAATCAGTTAAACGATGCCTTAAAATGGATATATCTTTTGTTTTGTGATTTTTATACAATGTGGTAAGAATTCAAATTCAAATTTATCTGCAAAATTTTTGTTCCGTTGTCTCATGATTGCCATTATGATGTGATTATAGATGCAATTCGAGGGGATATACGATAATGGAAGCAGTCTAGCTGGCCACTTAAATGTTCAGGTTGCTAACTGGCAAACAAATTCCATTTACTATACTTGTTTGTAGTTTATCGAACGGCAGGAAAAGCAATAGATAGAGACGGTTCTGAAGGCAGAGCTAGACTGCTATTTGTACTCGCTAATAGTATTAAATGGAATGCAATACTTTTGATGGCAAATCTGCAATGCGTGGTTTGTGACAAAGCAAAAATTCCCAGACACTGCCACTGTACTAACATACGAGTATGTACATATGTGCGAGTGGGCTCATACAGTCCTCTAAAAAAACGTTCGTACACTCACAAATGCAAAGTTACTTGGTTTATCTACTATAAAGCACCAAATACAAAACAAGTAAAAGCTAAAGTCGGGAATCCCGACTTTGAAATACCTTGTGCACGTCTCTAGCTCTTGTACAAATAAAACGGATTCAAAGGGGTCTGCCTTGCCTCCTTTTGTCTGGTACATTTATCTCTGTGCAGTTCATATATACGGTATAAAGAGTAGACCCATAAAAAATATAAAAATTCAATGGTTTTAGTTTTCAGAACCAGCAACATCATCAGCCAACTATCACTAAACACACAAATTATCCAAAATATATAACATTCATCGTTATATTTTGTTTGAAAATTGTATTCTGTACGATTACTTTTTTAAATAATAAAGAATGCTTCATGAAATGGATTTATGTATGTACATACATATACATATGCACATATATTTGTATGCATATATGTATATATGCATATAAGTATGTATGTATGTATATGAAAAGTTGTTTATTTGTAAGTGTTTCGAACGCATCTACAATCATATGCATTTTTGTGCTGTCCCTGCTTTTGCCTCTGGCCTCGTTGAGTAATTCGCACGCCAATACATTGCCAATATACGAGTATGTATATTGTATCCAACGGATATTGTATCTCATGACAAGTGAGCGTTGGTGTGGGTGGGTGTCGTTGGGCCGAATGTTGTCTATTTTACAATTTGCATTTAATATCCTTGTGTGAATAATTTACAAATGCAATAAACGTAAATGCGTTTTATAAAACGCACTCAGACATGGTTGGCCTCAAACCAAAGCTTCAGTATTGAACCAAGCCGAAACTCAAACCTAAACCACGGCCACCCACTGCCATTGAGATGCTGTAGACGTCGTTCTTCCTTAGCTTCAGCCAATGTTATGCTTCAACAGCCAGGCGCCGCATATCCTCCCGAGTCCTGAGCACGCATATTTGTCTGTTGCATGTTTGCAACTGTCTGTTATGCTTGTGTTCGAGTTTGTGTTTCCAAATGTGTAAATGCGTTCAGGCTCCGGTTCTCTTGTCTGCTCGCTGTGCATGTTTATGCACGTGTGTGCTTGTTGTTCGTGTGAAATTTGCTGTAAGCAATAAGCCTGTGAGGATATTCAAAGTCACTCGTTTCTGGTATTTACTTATGCATTTGTTTCATGTTTTGTAAAATGATGCCTTGGCTTTTCAAATGTTCACACATATCAACCTCTATACATATACTATACATATGTACGTATGTATACATATAAACCTGCATTTGAGTTGTTGAATATTCAAGCAATTGTAGGTATGTATGTACACCATTACATGGGTTCTACTTGTGACTTGCCACATAACACTTTTCGAGTTCTCCTATTAAAGTAGTAATCCATTTGTCGATTTTGGTAATTGTTATGGCAAATTTTTGATCACATCTATGTATATACATTTATTTGCTTAATTACTTTTTATACTCTGTACATGAAATGTACAAGAGTATATTAGGTTTGCGGGAGCTGAAAAATGTAACAGGCAGAAGGAGGCTTGGCAGACCCCACAAAGTATATATATTATTGATCAGCGTGACAAGACGAGTCGATCTAGCCCTGTCTGTCTGTCTGTCCGTCTGTCCGTCTGTCCGTCCGTATGAACACCTGGATCTCAGAGACTATAAGAGATAGAGACACCAAATTTTGCACGAAGATGCGTTATGTATGTATTCTATACGAGTTTGTTTTATTTTTTTGATTTTCCTCCCCACTTCCCCCCTATGGGGGTTTTCCCGATTTGCCATTCGTATAATCGCCTATATCTCGGAGACTATAAGACCTAGGTACACCAAATTTTAGTCCAAGATGCCTTGTGTGAATACGCAGAAAATGTATATTTTGGAATTTCCCTCCCTCCCCCCTCTACCCCGCAAATGCGATTTTCTCTAACTCCCGTAATTCTTGGAATTTCGAACTAAAATTTTGCAAATACCCCCAGTTAGTAATTATGTGTCCGTATGCCAAGTTTCACTATGATAGACCGATTTACCAAGAAGTTATAGCCATAAATATATTTGCTGCAGCAGCGCTGCTGCAGCGCTGCTCAAGCGCTGCCCGCGGCTGTTGTTGATGTTGCTGTTTGGTTGACTGCGAAAATGCTTACACAGACACGAATAGATGCGCATAGGCATACATACACTCACACAGACGCAATTGCTATGTAAATGTGCAATTATACACCCTTTACGTGAGTTCGAATACCGAGAGAGGTAAAATCGATCCAATTTTTTTTTTATTTATTTTTTTTTTTATTTTCTATAATTATTGTAAACATATGTACAGAGTATTTCAAAGTCGGGACACCCGACTTTAGCTTTTTTACTTGTTATGCTTCAAGTTGAAAGTATAACGTATTGTAGACTTAAATCTATGTACATATTGTGCGTCTACAGCCCATAATTTTTTCATGAAATAATAATAACATATTTAAAATATGTATGCAGATTTTAAAGCCATCTTTTGTTATATGTATTTGTACATATTATACATATGTACATTAGTTTAATACATTCACAAAGGGACCATTAACCCATTCATATGAATGTGTATGTTAGAATTAATTTCTTTTTATACCCTGTACCCGTAGGGTAAAAAGGGTATATTAGGTTTGTGCAAGGTATGTAACATGCAGAAGGAAGCTTCTCCGGCCCCATAAAGTATATATATTCTTGATCAGCATGACGTGAGAAATTGATCTAGACATGTCCGTCCGTCCGTCTGTCTGGATGAACGCAAGGATCTCAGAAACTATGAAAGCTAGATTAACCAAAGTTGGTATCCAGTCCGAGATAGGACGAGCTTATTTTATTTTTTGGAATTTCCCACCCTTTCCCCCGGTACAGAATTTCGTCAATACTGTCCACATTTCAAAAGCTACATAAATCAAACTTTGCACACGCAATCTCTAAGTATGTACAGTAATCTACTTTAGTTTTAAATTATCCAACACACAGAAGGAGGCGTGGCAAACCCCACAAAGTACAGTTGACTCTCGTTAATTCAACACTCGGGGGACTCTTAAAATATATGTTTGAAATATCAAATGGTTCGAAATTTGTGGGAGAAAATAAATAAAACTTCGAATTATTAAGTGTTGATCAATTATTATTAACTGTATTAACTGCTATTTTATAACAATTTCAAAAGAGTAACAGCATAGGAGAATCTGGATACCAAGTTTCGTTATTCTTTCTGAGATCCAGGTGTTCATACAGACAGACAGACGGACATGGCTATATCGACTCGTCGACCCCACTCATTTGAGGGAACTCCCATCTGAGTGAAAAATGTGGATCCATCATATGAAGAGTATTCTGAAAAACAATAAAACAGTTTATGATTATCATGTCTGCCCACAATATAAAAGATAGCCTTCCTTCCTAGATGTGCAATCGTATCCAGATAATTTTCTAACTTGGCCTAAAATTTGAGCTATGGATCGCTATTGTTCTATTTCAGTTTAAATTAAGTGTTTGAAAAGTTAACAAGGCTTGTTTTTATTACAATACCAGCTTAAAGGGCGGCGATTTTGTTGGGCGTTGGGGCCGGGCGGCTAGGGGCTGGGGAATTCGAGAGTTGGGCCACAGCGCCAACCAGCAACTAAATTGTTTACACGCAATTTCATCAAAACAATAAATCATGCAGCTGAAGCAGCACAACAAAGGCGGCTTCAATGACGCCGTCGTTGACGGCGGCGGCGACGACGTGACGTCAAGTTGACATTTGGTGAAAATCAAATCAAAAGCATTTTTCCGCACAGCGGAAGTGGCACCAGAAGCAGCCGAAGGCAAACGGCTCGAGCCAAACTTGGAAAAAACACATTTATAACACACAACTATGCGACGACTTACAGACATACTATACATATGTATGTATGTATGTGTGTTTATATGAATGCATGTGCACATATACCCTCATACAAACATACATTCGCATACACATTCCCATCCATATTCGTGAAGTTTGTAAACATAAACTTGGCAGCCACAGTCATCAATCCAAAGAGCGAAAATGAAAGTAGGGACACATTTTATTTAATGTTTAAGCATTACATTTAACATTAATTATACGCCATACAGGGTTAGATTTTTCTGCAGAGTGTTGAAAAGCCAACTTCTAAAATATATACGTGTAAAAGTGTATGTGGCCGTCTCTTTTCATTTCACTCGTGAACTATGCATGACTGTTTACACTGCTTGGCCACCATTAGATGTGGGTCGGTGGGCCCCGGTCCGGGCAGAAGTAGTTCAAATAACCGGGTTTTTCCAAATCAATTACGCATTTTCAAAATGCACAGAATAAAATACTAACAATAAAGAAATGCTGATATATCAACTCTTAAATATATATATATATATATATAATATTATTTTAATATTAATTTTGTACATTTAAACAACATTTTGTGTTTTTGTTGGAGTGGGTATATATATATATATATATATATATATATATATATATATATATATATACCCACTCCAACAAAAACACAAAATGTTGTTTAAATGTACAAAATTAATATTATATATATATATATATATATATATATATATATATATATATATATATATATATATATATATATATATATATATATATATATATATATATATATATATATATATATATATATTGTGTCTACGTGTGACTTTTTGTGGCTATGTGTAAGCACTAACCGGATGATATTGATTAAATTTGAATTCAAATTTCTTTGAATTTAAAATTCCGAGAATTGCGAGAGTTATGGGAAATTACTGAGTGCTGAGATCCTTGCGCTCATACAGATGCTGATCATCTTGATCATATCTGTACCTACAAGTATGGCACACTTACAGTCTGTCTGTTACAAGCAATTGGCGTTTAGGCTTTCTAGTATTCTCGTTCCCCCTTCGGGTACAGGGTATAGATATAGAAACCAGAAACAAACAGAGGAGCGCCCAACCTTCAATAGTGTTTCAATTGGGGTTTCGTTGGACTTGGGCTGACGTTTCAAAGCAGCGCACAAAAAAATCAACACTGTTTTTATTTTCATTAAGAAATTATAATTATGGCAGCTGCTACAGGCGGCCCGTGCTCCCGGTTACCCTTCTGTTGACCGCTTTTGGCCCCTGCGTGTTTGACTGGGGCAGCCACGCCCCATAGCGCATAGGGGGAGCATACTTTTTAATTGAAAAGTGCAAAATTATGTTGAAGAAAAGTAAAAAGTAGTCGAGGCTGCGCAAAGTATCCCGAGAGGCACGCGAGTGAATGGTTTACTTGCACCTTGAAGGTTTTCTCTGCCTCAAAGGGAAGAAGGGTAGGTGAATGCAGTTTTTGTTTGACTGTGTTGTTGCATGGGGTCATGGCACTGTGGCACGCCGGCTGTGTCGATGCCTCACATAGATAAGGGAGTGGGGTATGAGCTGGTAGGAGGTGAAGTTTAAGTTTCGAGCTGCCTCAGGATTTTGTTAAACCTGTATATGGAATGAAATGAGATTTGCATTTATACCGCATTTTTATTACAAACCAAACCTCATTATTTATTAAAGTTGGTTACTTGAACAGCTTTTTATGCCCTATACGTAAAGATGTCTAAAGCAAAAATAGTATTTATTAGTTTTGTAGTTCATTGCATTCTGAATATTTGTGGTCAGACCTGAAATGCGAAAACGAAAACAAAACAAAACACTAGCTATGGAGTAATTGAGTTGATAATTATACAAGTATGAGCGAGAAATTTTTAAGGGACGACCATCGTTAAATAATATTAAAAAGTAAATAAATATCTAATGAATTAATAAATAAATAAATATATGTATTCTTGTCGTTGTATAAATAAATTAATATATAGCTTGAAAATAAGGCATTTTATTTATGTAATGCAAAAAAAAACGTTTGAAACAATGCAATCGCAGCCAATATTACCGACAACAGCAACGAACAACTTAACTGTGAAATATGAAGTTGATTATACTGATGAATCCCAAGCAGAAATACGAGTATAACGATTTTATATTGGCCCGAGGAGCTACTTGTAAGCTCAATTGATAATCGAGACTGGCGCAACAGTATTAGCAGGACTAGCTTCAGATGCAAAGTCCTCCTTCTAGGAGGCGAATCGGAGCTGCGGATTAGGGTAGCAGATTATGGATAGCGTCGTATGTGTGTAGCTACGTTACTTTGTTAACAAAATTGGCCTACAAACTTGTCGTAATTTATCTCACTCAGTGTCAGAGGCATTCAGAGAATAGTTCTTGCAGGCGGGGGCTGCCGAAATTGTGTCGAAAACATAGAACGCCACTTAAAGGTATTGGCAAATGGTGGTTGCCAAGTGTTGACATTATTGAATATGCTAAGCAAACAGACTGCCACTCAATCAGGCGTCTTTTAGGCGTAGCCATCAATCTTCAGCCTGCCATCAGCGTCGTCTATCGTCTAACATCTGATTGTGAGCCACAGCTATTTTACTCCCGATAACATGCAGACAACATGCTCACAGACACTACTATGGACGATTTGCGACTTTCTGTGTGTGTGTAACAATAACAATCGATGTCACCACCAGGCCAAGCAACTTGAGGCATGCTGCATACTTATAGGCGGTGCCAGAAATGCCTGCCCACAAAATGAGGTGAGTATAGAAAAATCAGTTTGGCTGCTCCGAATCAGCAACGACTTGGCTTTAACATCGAAAAATACGGAGGCCATCCCACCACCAAGACGGGATTCGTGGTGACCATTTGTGGTGCCTTGCTCGAGTCCGCACTGCAGTGCCGCCTTGGACGCTACGCATAGCTCACGGCTCCACAACGTGCACAACTTCCAGATATTTTTCGTTGCTAGTCAGCACAACAATCCGTTGTTGCCACCCTAGGCATAAAAGCCATTGACATTGCCTCGAATTCAGTGTGCAAGGGCTCTGCCTGCCTGGGTTCGCCTTTGTGCAAAAGTATGCAATTGAAATGTTAAATAAATAAAGGCATATACTCGTACATACTTGTGGGACAGAGGAGCGATGCCCGTGTCGGTGCCGGAGCCGTTGACGTTGCCGTTGCCGTTACCGAGATGCCACATTGCCACGTACACATTCAAATGGTGGATGCTTTGTCTGAGTACAGGCTATGGCCATGGTTGCGAAAAAAACGCCCGTAATACATTCCATAACTTTGCAGTCGCAGTCGCAGTTCCTGCTGCTATCGGTCTCGCAGGCGCAGCAGACGTTGACGTTGAAATGAATGAAAATATGCGGCAACGTGATTCCGTGCGACGCGACACGATGCGACGCGACGCCATATTGTTTGCTGTGTGCGCAATTGGGAAAGGTAACCGTTAACGTTGGGTACAAACGCGGCATCAACTTCAACGGATACATTCGTTGGTGGTATGTGTTTTCTGTCGAGTTTAGTATAAATTCATTCATTTCCACTTGAATTTACAATTATGCGAAACTGTTGTTGAATGGGGTTTGAATTGGGCAATGGTCTGGGGTAGATTGCAAAAGAAAGGAGTTGCTTTGGTTACCGCATATTTTTGACGAGCATTTTCGCCAATTTTCGCCTGCGCTGCTGCTTAGGTACGTTTTAATAAACTGCAGCGTCTTAGAGAAGCTGACTAACTATAAAGCCAACTAAGCGAACCAATATGTTAAAATATATAAAATATATATAAAGTGAATTTTTGCTTTTGACCATTCTTCGGTAATTGCACACAGAGAGAAACAAGTCGAATGCAGGAGTCAAGAAGCCTACTTTCTATTATGTACCCATACAAGGGCGTAGGCCATATGAAGTCAACCACACGTTCAGTCAAGGGCGTAGGCGGGGGGAGGGGGGGGGGGGACGTTGCCGCCCTACAAAAAATTTTGCCATATAAAGTCGACCACACGTTAATTATTATGACGCACTATTTCGCCTTAAAATGGATCTGAGTTGGATTTGTTGAAGTTTTTTCATTGATCATATGTTATTTTTTAAATGCATAGTGCACTATTTAATCATAATTTTAATTTGTTGGCCCCCCTTTGGCAAAAGCTGCCTACGCCCCTGCATTCAGTATTTTGGCGCACTATTTCGCCTTAAAATAGAACTGAGTTAGATTTCTTGAAGTTTTTATGGATCATATGTATAGATTCTATTTCTATTTTAAGGCATCGCGCGTAAATTCTAACGACCTCACAGCTTAGGATTTTTTTGAAACAGCGATTCTTGATGAAACCATTGACGACTTAAGACAACTTAACAACATCAACACGATTTTCATAAAGAGATTATATATGTACATACATATATACATAGATGCATTTATATAATTTTTATACCCTGTACCCAAAGGGTGAAAGGGTATTCTAGTTTTGTGCGAATATGTAGTTTTTCGGACAAATTTCGGCATAAAACCAATTCTTGGTGCCACAGTCTCATTTGGGAGGTTTTGAAAAATACTAACAAAGACATTTTTCTAAATAAAAACAAGATAGAACGCTACAGTCGAGCAAGCCCGACAGTAAAATAGCCTGTACTCTCCACAAAAAAGAAAAATTAAAAAAAATTAAATTATTAAAAAAATGAATGAATGAATTAATTAATTAAATTAAATTAGAATACATGTTTATGTTCAGTTTTAACAGCATACATTTACATCACGTACCTATGCGTGTTTATATGCGTGTATGTATGCAGCACAAAGTTGAACAAAAGCAGCAACAACAACAACAGCTGCGGGTAGCGCTGCCGACAGAGCTGCAGGCAGCGCATGAGCAGCGATTTTACTTATGGCTATAACTTTCTTCAGAATTGACCTATCATGATGAAATTTGGCACACGGACACATTAGTACTAACTGGATGTACCTACCAAAATTGATTTCAAAATTTCGAGAATTACGGAAGTTATAAGAAAAAACACGAATTGCGGGGGAGTGGGGGGGTGCATCGAAAAAAAACTCAAACTCGTACTTTCTCGGTGTTAGGAGAATATGGGAACGAAGTTTGGTTATTCTAGCTCTTATACTTTCTGAGATCCTTGCGTTCATACGGACAGACAGACGGACAGACGGACGGACGGACAAGGCTATATCGACTCGGCTTCTCATCCTGATCAAGAATATATATACTTTGTGGGGTCTGCCACGCCTCCTTCTGTGTGTTACATACATGCGCACAAAACTAGTATAGCCTTTCACCCTTTGGGTACAGGCTATAATAATCATTGCATAAACCTTATAGTTTTTCTGAACAATCTAAAACAAAGCTATTTTTAATATCCCGTGTAGATATTATTAAATTAGCCAATTACTAAATCCATAGTTAAAACACTAGCATTCACACAAAGCATCCAAAACAACTGAACAATAGAGACATTTTGAGTCATTTGTGAGTCAAACGATTTTAGCTCTTGTACCTTCTAAGATCCTTGCGTTGATACTCTTACAAACATACGGACGCTATATCTATTCGTCTTATCATACTGATCAAGAATATATATCCATACTTTGTGAAAAATGAAAAGAATGATACAACTCGGAATTTCTCTAATTTCCCGCACTGAAATGGTATTGAAATGTTGAAATTATATTTTTGGAAAAATTAATCCATTTTTCAGAGTTAATTGGCTATTAAATAGATTTATTTATTATTGGCGTAATGATTTCGTACAGAAGGTATGTTCCAATAACTTAAAAAACTGTCATACATACGGGTATGTTATTTAATTTGGGCTTCGCCAAACTATGCCGGATGAGACTTAACACTAACTAACATAATTTCCGATGTTGAATAATGGTTGTGCACGTTGAGAATTTTAAAATTAGAACCCACGTCCATCTCTAGTTGGCAGTCGATGTTGGTTGCAGTTTGTTGCTTGTGTGTTTTTGTAACTGCTTACAAGCCATTTTCCTTTTGCCTTTTCAAAATTTTCAATTCATTTTTATGCAATGCCACATTGTGAGCAGGTCGGTCTATTAATTTTCTGAGCCGTGGTGCAGTCCATACTCCCAGTCAGCATCCGCACCGACCGGCAGTAGGAGAGGCTTATCCTGCAGGCGCAGTTACCTGCTTAGTCGACATCAGTATGGGGCAATGCGTTGCTCTTGTTTGCATTTTTATTTGTATTCCATTTTCAATTGAATGCCAGCCGACGTGGCGGGCAGAACCAGAAGTTGACGCTTGGGCCTGACTACCTACGTAGCCGGCGGGTTGCCTGCATGTTCAGTTTGCTTTTTGTGTACTTTAGCCATTCATCAGAGTTATTTACTTTTTAACGAGTTGATTTCATTCAATTTGTTTGTGCAGGTTTCACTGGCTATTACCAACATACTGAAGGGTGGGGTGTTGAATCGGATCGTATCGGAAGCAAGCAGAAAACTTCATAAACTTGAACCTTGAAGTAATTTATAGCCTTTTACTTTACTTTATAGCCTTAAACTTAAAGTCGAGCGCTTAAGATAATATTTACACCACCCTTCGATATGAACATTCCCGCATTTCGGGCTTTATTTTTCTTTGGCCCTTCGACATTCTCGTCCTTATTTTCGTCCTCAGAGCGTCCGCCAACTTTTCATGTCTTCGAGCGGTTTGGTTTCAATAAATATTTTTACAATGCAGAAATTAAAAATTCTTGAAAGTAATAATATACCCTAGCCAAACAGTTATGTACATAGTTGCCTTCTGTCCAAATAATAGCAAAAGCAACAGCATAAGTCCAATAGAATAAATATCTCTACCCAGGCGAGTTCGATTGAAATTGTTGCCCGTGGCTATGACTCTACGCACGCCTTCCTTGCCTTTGTAGGGTCAAATAATAATTTAATTAAAGACATTTGGCAAATTTTTTGGAATGTTAGCCAAATTAGATATTTTGCCCTCCTTGTACTGTACATAGGTAATCAGGACTGTCAAGGAACGATCCAATTGAAAAAATAACAAGGGGGAAAAATTCAGGTCAAGTGTCCCGACTGTGAAATACCCTGTATACATATATGTGTAGATTATTTATTTATTTTTAAAAACAATTTTTATACTCAGTACATGAAATGTACTCGAGTATATTAGGTTTGCTGGAGCTGAAAAATGTAAGAGGCAAAGGAGGCGTGGCAGACGACACAAACTATATACTATATTCTTGATCAGGGTGATAAGACGAGTCGATCTAGCCCTGTCTGTCTGTCTGTCTGTCCGTCCGTCCGTCCGTCCGTCCGTATGAACACCTGGATTTCAGAAACTATAAGAGCTAGAGACACCAAATTTTGCACAAAGATGCCTTATACAAGTATGTGTGCGCTGTGCAAGTTTATTATATTTTTGGATATATATATAAAGTATTTGCCCAAGCGCTGCTTTTGTTCAACATTTTACTACAAACATGCTTCTTACACACAGACACGAAAAGACACGCATAGACATAACATAGAATCGTTAATGGTAATGGAAATCTCTATTCTTTGGTGCTGGCTTCTGCACTCAGCAGATTGTCGGAGAAGAGTGTTAGCGAGATCACAAAAGAAAGCCGTTTTTGAGCAATTCCCGTAAGCAAATTTTTGATGTGCGTTTATCGGGTCGACACGTAAGCAAATTCGTAAGTGCGCTACTGTGAGCAGTCGCTCAATTTTAATAGATATATTGTCAGATATGTTGCCTTTATAAAACTACACACTTTAGGTCGATGGAATCTTTTTTTGTTACATAGTTGGGTAATAAATTGGCTAATTATCTGAGTCTCTGTAGTGAACCATGGTATACATTTTAGGACGAAAATTGTTCCTTCTGTATGCTCATGCTTAACTTTATTTGGGAGGAATAAAAAAGGTCGTGTCGGACTTTGGTGCTGTGATCACTATATAACCAAGCCTTTGCCGTGTTCCTGTATGCAGATCATTGTTTGGAATGCCGCGTCACAGGGATTGGCGCCTGTCACGCTGCCGCAGGCTGCCATCGCCTTCGCCACATCATCCTTTATGGGCGTGTCGGCAAAGTGCTGATTTACCGCATCGGTCAGCAAGGCGCCCTTGGCATCCATGAAGCCACTCTTCACGAACAAGCACTGCGTGGCGCACTTGACGTTATCCTTGATGTCCTCTGGCTTGGTTTTCCCCGACTTTAGGTCGGCGACTTCCTGCGGTGTAACCCCGTTTTCTTTCATGCAACTGGCCACTGTCTTCTGGATTTCTGCATCATCGGCCTGCTTACAAGCATAGTATGAGTTACTAGCCAGCTTAATATTACTTACGAATTACCAGAGTCGCCGCTAGGCAACCCAGCAGCAAAGTCAATAGAACTGTTGCCTTCATGATGATGTGGCTCAGAGTTGACTAATCGCTGGCCGACTTGTTCGAATGCCTTTTATAGCTTGCTCATTGCACTTTGTCGCCCATTTGATTTTCTATGCATCTGATTATCGGCTCGCAACGGCGAATTGGTCACGCTACGTAATTGAGCAAAAAGTCAAGTACGATCTAGCATGGCACGAGTCATTGTCAATGGCAGCTGTAAGATCAGCGCGATGATCTTATTGGTTTTTTAAATGACGGTGCAACTAACACCGGCAAACTGTTTAAAAATGTTGGCACTATTTTATCTCACAGTGCCATAATTTGTACAAATTTATAGAGCGATACTACACGTATGTGTTCATTCGACTTTGGGATACCCTAGGTGAACTCCTAGAAAAAAGGGCAAAGTTTCATTAAACTGATTTAAAATGCAAATACTTCTGTCGGGAAAATAAATACGATGCTATGTAAGAAAGGTTCAGACAATTTTATCATCGATTTCTTTTTATATTAAAATAATAAGTAAATATTAAAAAATATAAATAAATGTATGCTGAATAAATTTTTACTAAATAGTTAAGCCTCTTTCTAGATTAAATGTTGATTTTTTTTAATTCGAAAAAGTGCACTATGGTTGCTCCAAAGCAAGACTTTAATCATGCAGTATTATGGAAAAAGTATTATTTTACAAATTTTTGGGGTAAATATGTGTATACAAAATAATATTAATTATTATATATTAAATTCCGATGAAGCATCAACTAATAGGAGCTCGTGCCAAATCTACTCCGATCGCAAAAGAAAAATCGAGAAATGCAACATAAGATTGGAGGTATGATTAAAGGTTTTAAATTGTTGAAATAATGCTTAACTATCTAAACAGATCACAATGGAGGAGTTATATAGGAGTCAGGGCCGTGTATACGGCTCAGCCATATCTGCCTATCCTAAATATGTTTATTTTAATATTTGTGGATTGAGAATAAGTTGTGGTTCACTGACGGCTCCAGTCACTATCCATAGCTTAATATTGCGTTGAATTATGAAATTACAAAATTTTGATTAATCTCAAAATAAAAAAAGCTCCTAATACTATTACTAATATTATTGATATATTCATCAAAAATATATATTTGAGATGAATATGGTGCATTAAAAAGAAGTCATATAATTTGAGTTTTACAGAATATTAAAACCAGCCAGTTATGTACTAGTACGTTTTTCACTTGGTAGTAAATATATACTATGTACTTGTATATATGTACATATATAATGTGCTCCGCTTGCATTATATAACAAGATAGAACGCTACAGTCGAGCAAGCCCGACAGTAAAATAGCCTGTACTCTCCACAAAAAAGAAAAATTAAAAAAAATTAAATTATTAAAAAACAAGAGAGAACGCTACAGTCGAGCAACCCCGACAGTGTAATACCCTGTACCCAGGTAAACTTCCGTCACTGAGTTATATGCGCCCATAGTAGCAGCAAAAAGAGGAAGAAGAAGAGCGAACTTGTTGCTGCAGTTTGTGGGTGTTGTGCTGGCGAGCATTTATTTTGCTAATAACTTTTCTTAGAATTGACCGAAATGAATAAAATTAGACAACAGTAGACAATTATATATAAATTATGCGTGCAAAGTTCGGTTTAGATAGCATTTGAAATGTGGATGCTATTGACGAAATTCTGTAGCGGGGGAAGGGGGGGGGGGGAATTAAAAAAATTAAAATAAACTCGTCCTTTCTCGGACCTAGGAAAATCTGGATGCCAACTTTGGTTATTCTAGCTTTTATAGTTTCTGAGATCCTTGCGCTCATACAGACGGACGGACGGACGGACGGACATGGCTATATCGACTCGGCTTGTCACCCTGATCTGCCATGCCTCCTTCGCATTCGCACAAAACTAGTATAGCCTTTTACCCTTTGGGTACAGGCTATAAAAATATGCATCAAATACTCAGTTTATAAATAATGAAAACTATTGATTTCCTCCTAAGTAGGAGGCGTGATGCCGCCAACTTGTTAAAAAAACATATAACTTATCTTGCTTATAACTTTATTATTCAAAAATGTTAATACCGACTACAAAAGTCTTTAGATCGCGGTAAATCCTGTTGTGGTCAACGTAGAAGAAATCTAAGGGCAAATTCTGAAATTTAGTTCCCATAACTTTCCAGTAACATAGTTATAATCTATAATGGAAACCTAGAGACAGAATCGTTGATATTGAGGCAATTATCTAAGTTTGGAGGAAAGGTGGAGTTGGGAGTGCTTAATTAAAGAGTATTCATAATTCCACAAAAGTCTTTCGTGGTTTGTTTTTATTACAATTAATAATTATATTTGCAATTTGTTAAGTAATTAGACTAATGGTGTATTTTGTATTTATTTTTGCACGTACATATTAATAATTTGCCAGTTAATTGGCGTAGCACTTAATATTTGATCATGAAACACTCCATTTTTTATATAAACATAAATTCGCATTTATTTTAATTAATAACACTTTTGTCTCAACATTTGTTGTACGTGCCCTTTATTGTTTTTACATTATTACATAATTTGGATGATTTTAATTGCATTTGAATGGTGTAGGGGTAATTAATTTTTACCCACACATACACTGGTCGGCACAATTATTTTGACGAACTGTACTCACGACTATCGGTGCTGGTTGCTTTTAGTTTCAAGGAATAACGGTACAATTTTCATACGGGATATAGAGTTCATAGCAACAACAATATGTAGGCAAAATATTTTGCCTATTACTCTTCACACCTTCTTTCTACAAATGACAATGTGAGTTGACTGCGGATTCAGGCACGGCATAAGTATTTTGACCAAATCTTTGTCGCCGTTTTCGCGTACGTTTTATCAAGTGATACTAAAATAACTTTGGTGTAACAATTTTTGTTGACCTTTTTACATTATTTTCATTAAAATTTGATTCAAAAGTAATCGATACAATGGTAAAAAAGACAGAATTAAGTTATGTTGTTAGAGCCTCAATAGTGGCGAAGTTTAATGCCGGCGTAGCACCAAAAGACATTGCAAATGAATATAATTTGTCGCGGCAAACAGTCCACTATCAAATTAACAAATATAAGACCCACAATCACGTCAAAAACTTGCCTAGATCAGGTGCTAACCGCAAAACAACACCCATTGAAGATCGAGTCCTATTGCGGGAATTTAAAAAAAATATTCATTTAAAGCCGCAAGCTGCTGCAGATCAATGGAATAAGTCGACCAAGACTCCAATCAGTGAGCGTACTGTTCGGCGACGCCTAAAAGAAGTAGATTTTAAGACATACAAAGCGAAGGACATACCTTACATATCAAAGGTGAACAAGCTCAAAAGATTGGCTTTTGCAAAGGAGCATCTGCATAAGCCAAAAGAGTTTTGGAGAAGCGTTCTATGGACAGATGAAAGCTCCTTTGAATACAATTCATCAAAAACAAAGATTTTTGTAAGGCTCCCACAGTTTCAAAGACAAAAAAATATCCCCGTATGTCAAAAAGTGAGCCATGGCGGAGGCTCAGTCATGTTCTGGGGATGCATTGCGTACAATGGGTTAGGTGATTTCGTTCCCATCACCGGCTCAATGAACCAGCAACAATATTTGAGTACCCTTAACGAAAACGCATTCCCTTCCGGTGACAGGCTGATTGGAGAATCATTTATCCTGCAACAGGATAACGCCCCATGCCACAAAAGCAAAATGATAAGAGCATTTTTAACCGATGTTGGTGTTACTACTCTGGATTGGCCACCACAAAGTCCGGACTTAAACGTTATTGAGAATGTGTGGTCTCTTGTAAAACGTAAAAGAAATGCGTCTTTGCATAAAACCGAAGAAGAAACTATTTCCGAGGTCACTTCTCTTTGGAAAGAGATACCATTAGAGGTCCTTCAAAATTTAGTGGACTCAGTTCCAAGACGTCTTCAAAAAGTTATCGAAGCCAAAGGCGGGTATACATTTTATTAATCTACCATCAATTTCTTATGTTTTGTTTAGTATTAAGCTTTGTTTTTTTTGTTAATATCCATTGTCAAAATACTTATGCCAACCCATGAAAATTACCTTGATTTATAATTTTAAAAGTCCTTATAAAAATATATCCTTTGAATTATTTTTAAGTTTGTAATACCAATATGGAATTGAGAAAAAAAATTTCCTTTGATATCTTAAACCAATAACCAGTTATTGACAAAAATGTATGATTTTCTTCTCGTCAAAATAATTGTGCCGACCAGTGTATGTAAATAATACATACTCGTACTTACATAACATACACTCATACAAATGTGCAAACAGACTCCTCTTTGTTTCCATTCTCAAAGTCTATATTTAAACTGATGTTTTTATGATTATTACTAAAACACACAAATTTTCATTTCATTTTGCTGGGCAACTTCAAACGTTAATTGAAATCCTTTTAGGGTAATTAAAATTTTTAATGTCGGCCACAAGAGGCAAAAACTTAACTTGCGTTTAATGCGCCTTGTGGTTGCTGAGGGCCCTGTTGCCGCTGTTGTTGTAGCTATTCACAGTTGCTCGAGCTATTGCTGAGTTGGTGTAATTAGAAAAATAAACTAATTTAGTAAATTACTATTTAGTGCGCTTTGTATGTCCAACAGGCGGCCACAAACACAAATACACCCAACCATGTACACACAAAGGTCATTTGGGCTTTGAAGTTGAGCGTTGCGTCTGCCCGCTTGCCTATGCCAAAGGACATTTGCCAAATGGCATGCTTGTGTGTGCTCGAGTGAGTGGGTTTGTTTTCCTGTACGAGTACATGTATGTGTGGGCGAGTGTGGGTGTGGGGTGTGCTCACACATTCATTGCCCTACAATAGCTTTGTCCGCTTCTGCAATTGTTGGCCGAACATCAAAGCAATGCGAGTTTTCCAGTTGACTTCATCAGTAGATTGTGTGAAGTACGTCAAAAATGTGTTGTACTTGTACATTCTAAAACTTTTCTCTGCACGATCCACGTGCGTTTTGTAGTTGGCCTTTAAGCAGAGCTCGAGGCTGCAGCTGCAACTTAAAGCTGTGCGCCAAAGAAATGTAAACCCCAACCCTCTATGGGTTGGGTACATACTTATGTTGGTACATACTTATGTACATACGAGTATGTAAATGCTGCGGGACACTCGTGTGGCTCAGCAGAGGGCCGCGGATCCGGTTGAGCTATGCACTGAAAAAGAAAATACGGCATTAAGTACAAAAGGAAACTAGGCCTAACAAATCTACACAGCTTCTTCGGAGGTGGTGTTCCGCCCATCCCTTGTACACGTATCTGCTCGATTTTTAAAATGGAGCATACAACACGCACATTGTTCTCCAAAACGACGCTTTGTTGCCCTGCAAGTAATAATTGGTTATGCTTTAGGCTGTGCCTCAACTCTGCAAGTGGTTGTAGTTTAATTTTTTATCCTTGTGATATCTCGTCCAGTCCGGCCCCTTCCTTGCTTTCTGTTTTTGACAAAAACCATTTTACATGTGCTAAGAACCAGATACACCCCCATGCATATCATGCACACGGTCGCCGACATTTTTACTGGGTTGCCTGCGTGTACGTTTATGACTTCATAATACAATCGCTACTGAGCTGAGCCTGAGCCTGAGACGGGGACAAGCACTGGGTCGATTTTTACATCGATGCCCCGACGACTTTGGGGCACAGTAAGTAGCATTACCAAGCAAGTCTCGCCTGCGGGGCTGCTGCATTGTTGTTGATATTGTTCTTGTTGTTATGGATTTGCGTAGGCGTTGCGTTAACATGCGACTAAGTCCTTTTATATCCTTGCAGCATTCTCTTGGCTTTCACTGTGGGCTTGCCAAAATATCTTTAGCCTTAGACTATCATCAATTGCCGTCCCCATGGTGCAGTTAGTTTTTGCTTCGCCATTTTTATATAGGCCAGTAGCAACAGCAGACGCAGCACCACGACCACAACAACAATAACAACAGCAGCCCCGCATAAACAGTAGCAGAAAAATTTAATGTCGACCCTTGGGAGATATTGTGGTGCGTCGGCCGGGACACCACCACATGTAAGTTTTATGACCACAGGCCTTACTTCATATAGTATGCACAAGTATATGCTTGTGTATATGTATGTATGCATTATAAGTATAAAAAATTTTAAATTGTATCCAAAATGTCGTGCTTTTGCAGGGAAATTGTTTTATATGCTCCTCGCTCGAGCACGAGTATGTGCGTATGTGCAGTTTATTGGCTGCGTCTGGATACACCAGAGGCATAACTTTGAATAATTTGCGACCGAAAAATTTAATCTAAGCGAAACTTTGCGGATCATAATGCGCCACATTACCTAAAGGGCCAAATAAATCGCGATATGATAAGTAAAAACGCAAATGGGAAAAAAAGAGAAATAAACGTAAAATAATAAGCTAAGTTATAATAACAAGCCGACAGTCAGTTAGACAAACAACAGCCGCATTGCGCCGTGTGTGCCACATGTTGCAACTAACACCTCCACCTATGGAGTCGCCTCGTCTCGACTGTGGCTGCCTATCTGTCTGCCAAGGGTCTCTCTTTGGAACGTCTGCAGACCGCATGATTTCATCTTCTGTGCTTTCGTGCAAGCTACTTACAGAAAATGCGCACGCGGCCTGCCATCTCCATCTGCTGCTCCGCACAAACACCCCCCACCTCAACTCCCCCCTCCCCTACCCACCATGGAAACGCTCTTGTTTGTTTTTCATTAAATTCGCCTAAGCAAAATATTGGCTGCTCCTGTTTCTGGTCGTTCCCCTACCACACACCACACACCATTCACCATACACCATTCACCATGCAGCAACGATTGTGGAGCGTGTGTGTGAGATGATTTATGGAGTAGACTTCATAAAGTTCATAAATGTCGCGTCAAGCAGGCGAGGCAAGCCGAAAATAAAGAGGTGTGTGGCAAAAACTACGACAGACTCAGCAAGAACGACACTCGCGCAGTTGACACTTTGGCTGAGGACGGCAAGGGAGAAGTGGGAATGAGTGGAACCGGTCACATTTTTTCACGTTTAATTAACTAAAACGCTATAAATATGACTTTCAATTAATTTACTTGCGTGCATTATTAATTTACAAATTGCACGCTTTGCTGGTAGGGGCAGTGGGACGCTCAAAATCTGGCAGGTTCAGCGATTCAAGATAAACTCGGTCTGTGATGAACTTTAAAAATGTTGCTTCACTAGACTTTGATTATTATTATTTCGTTAATATACTACAATAGCCTTAGATTATAACCTTCAACTATTTCTTCAACTTTTCTTTAGTTACTACTTAGAGCTGTCACAAAACCTTACCGCAAAGGGAAACAAATTTTCTACATTTGAATTCATTCTGAATTCTTGGAATATCATTCTCAAATCTTGCAATCGGAAAGATTATTTGTATATTCTTAGCTCTCCATCGTCCCACTTGCCTGTATAAGATTGAAAATAACAAACCTTGGTATTCATACTGTCCCAAAAGCCCAGCAGCGCAAGTTTGTGTTTTTTCTCATGGACTCTTTCACTTCTATTTTTCCGTGAACTATTCCAACAGATTTCTTCTCGTGGCTACGACTTGACATAACCAGTTCTTTCTTACTTTCCGAAATCCTTGCGCTCATACAGATGGACAAGAAGAATATATCATTTCTAATTAATAACCAGCATATGACTCGCATTACCCAAACCCAAAGAAACTCTTAAAGCGCTTTAGTCGGCCTTGACACCGCTTTCTTATGCACATTTGAACTTTGTGGTTAAAAATTATTAAATGGTCTGTTCGAACTTCATCAGAATTCAAGATTTTGTAGTAAACTGAAAATGCCACTTCGACCAATCTCAAATTCCAATCAAAAAGCGCGTTCGTTAGCGCCATGTCAATGGCAGTATCAGGACAGGTCCTGTGGTGCAACCCCAAGGTGCAGTGCAGCACTGAAATGAAACTCAATTTCAATGCTGATACATTGTACACGAGCGGAGTCACTACAAGGAGAGCATGTCTGTTGACACATCGAACAGGTGATAAGCCGGGCATCCAAGCAGCCAGGAATGTCGCCACAGATTGCAGGCCAAGCCAGTTAAGCTGTGGCTGTTCCATCGCACTGGGTTTGGCGTCTATATAGTCGCTTTATTGCAAGAGTCAATTCTTTCTCTGTCAGATATTGCATTGTCCTAACGACTTCCATTTGCTTCCATTTGTTACTCACTTGTTTCAAGTTGTTGATTGGCAATATGGCAATATAGTATAGACAAATTTTTCCAATAAAATGTGTTCACAGATTCTTTTGTAATTAAAACCTAATTAAGCACGCCAAAGGGAAGAATTTTAAAATGTGTTTTGAATATTTATGGATTCGTTAGAGAAACAAAGAACATACAGATGCCGCATTCCACTTACACACATACTCGTACGTTGAGCAGAGAAAATTTGGCTTGCTTTGTGCAGAAGCGTGAAAAGTTCGCCGAAAAATAAAGGACAAGTTGACAGCAGAAATTTGTTGTTTGGCAACAACAACAAAAAATAAAATAAAGAAACGACAAAAATATCACGTAATATAAAAACCACTTTGATGAATACGCCATGTGCATATAAAGCAGCTTTCAGCAGCCCTACCAAACTCTTGATAAAGTCGGCAGCATGCAAAGTGCCGAGCAGAGGTAGTGGCAGAGGCAGTGGCAGTGGCAGCGACTCGGGCGTCTGCAAGGGATGCCGTTGCCGATGCCACGGCCTTTGTGACGGTTCCAGACGCAACGTAATGAATAGCAAGGTGGCGTTACACATAGTCGCCTGTTTGTATGACTGTGTGTGGGATGTACTTGTTGCCTTGGCAATGGCGCTAAATTGAAGTGGATTTGGGCGTGGGCGTTGAGGATTCGCGCCGTCTTACAAGGCGTATGTGCTATACTATATAACACAATTGATTGGCTCAGACCTTGTTTGGGACAGAAAGAAAGAAGCGAAAAGGTTCTAAAAATTAGGTACACATTAAATGTGCTTATAATTGCAAGTTAAAAGGAATTACACTTCGAAAACGGAATGCCGTGTTTTGCCGTGTTCATTATGGAAAGTGAGCACATCAGGTAGTGCCGTCTCCTCATATCACCTCGCTTCCAATAATCCGTCACACATCCACGCATAGGCTAACAAAGACACAATTCCTATTCAAATGTGCAGGTATTAAAGGAAGAGACAGCTCGGCTTAGTGCAGGTGAAAATAATAAATTAATTAATTAATAACTATCATTATAAGTTGAGCATAAAACCCGAAAAGTAGTATGCTATGCATAATCAGTTGTACATCTACTAAGGAAATAATACAAGTAATCATACATTTGGTATTACTGGTTTCCTTGAACAAGAAAAGTGTATTTGTAGCTTTCTGGCACTTCCTTGGGAAAATGTCAACTCCGAATTCGTAGGGGTAAGGCGATGTCCACGTGGAAAGGACCGCCCTCATTAAGTTGCAAAGTGTGTCACATCATCCGCGCAGCTCATGACTTTGTGGTTTTCTGCTGCCATATGCCGCAGAAGAGGACTCCATCTTGTAAGCTAACTTACAGATGCTCAGCCCCGGGAGTGTTAAGCAGTGTCGGAAGAGCTAGGCAGTGCTTAACGTGTGATCCTTTTCCAGACTTAAAACAAGAAAAGAATGCTAGAGACGAGCGGACTCAACTTTTAAATACCCTGTACCCACTCCCACAAAAAAGAAAACATTAAAAAATGTATTTGAATAATTAATTAAAAAAAATTAAATAAATAAGTTTAATTTAATACAAAATGTTCAAAATATACATATGTACATGAGTTGAGACCTAATCGAAGCTTGAGCAGAAATCACATTAATGGCTATAACTTTTTTCGGAACTGGCCGATCAAGTTGAAACTTGGCATACGAAAAAAATACCAAGAAATACGGGAGTTATAGAAAATCACTAATAGCGGGGGACCGGGGAATCAGAAAAAAACTTGTCCTTTTTCGGGCTAAGGAGAATCTGGATACCAAGTTTTGTTATTCTAGCTCGTATACTTTCCGAGATCCTTGTGTTCATATGGACAGACATTCAGACGGACGGACAGACAGACGGACATGGCTTTATCGACTCGCCTTGTCATACTGATATATAACTTTTAGGGGTCTGCCACGCCCTTTTCTGGGTGTTACATACATACTCACAAAACTAGTAAAAGTGTTCACCTTTTGGGTACAGGGTATAATTAATCCAAAATTTCGAAAAGGGCATATTTTTTGTGGGCAATGAAAATAGTTAATCATATTAGCATCCAGATGTAAGGAGGTAAGCATCAGACCTCGACTACTCGGAAATTCTAATTTTGGGACGATCAAACCTCGAATAAATTTCATATAACGTTTATGTCTTGTCAACTCAGTCATGGATATGTGACTACATAGTATAGTACATGTCTTCTTTGCCGTAGCAGTGGCAGAAGTGAGCGCCCTTCGGGTTCTGTCTCGGTTTCGCCAGGGGACGTGTGCGTGTATGAGGGCGCATATTTCAGTATGATACGACAGCTTGACAACATTAAATTTGCATTGCTCTTGTAAGAGTTTGTTTATAAAAGAACGTCCTGCACCGTCTCGACTTGGTCGGAAGGCGAGTGAGCATATGGTGGAGCATACTACGCGGGGCTGCGACCAATATATTTGACGTGCATACGTCTAGCCGCCATATCCTGGCACTTCCCTTGCCAATGGCAGTCACTACAATTAAAGTGATTGGAAAATATTTTCCAAGCCATTTTCTTCGAAAAAGGCAAAATGTTTTCAATTTTTTCTTCTGCCTTCGCCGTTGCTGTTGTTGTGCTCTTTATTTGCTGCCTCACGAAATTAACTTGAAAGTTATATAAACTGAGCGGAAAGTGCAGCCACGCAAAGTGCCAGGGTGGCTGATGTTGATGTTGTTGTTGTCGTATGCATTGAAGCGCAAAGTCCCAGATACAAAATTGGCTGCATGGCTCGTGGATAGTCGAAGCTGATTGTCGGCAATGCTGCCTTTTTACGCCATAAAGGGCAATTATGTTAAAAAGTTGCAGGCAAGCAAAATAAGCAAAGCGACAATTTAACTAACTGACTGCTAATAATGCTGCATTGCCATTGCCTATAAATGCCTCGACGAGTTCCTTCAGGACTCTTTCGGGGATTCCTTCCGTACGTATATGTTTGTGAAGGGGGGTGCATTGTCAACGCGTTCGCTTGATGTATGTACGTGGCTTCCTGTTTCAGTTTTTGGCGTGCACACGACAACACCCTCACAAAAAGCCGGCCGGATCAGCAACTATTAAATTGGAAAAAAGTTTACCAGGCCTGCCTCGCCAATGACGCAAAATCGCCACCCGACCTCTAAGTAAATTTCTGGGTCTGCGACTGTTTTCGGATTTGGCTGCCAGTGATTTTCAATAGTGTGCTTTGTCTTTATTAATTTCTTGCAGTGGAATTGGCGAAATAAGGATACTTACATTGATTTCGAGGCATCTGTACGGCGCAGAGAGTGCAATTGAAGGACAGAAGACCTCTAAGAAGGGGTAGTTTCCATAGTCCATATTCGTGGCAATAATAACAGCTAAAAGCCATTTACAATGCAAAAGGCGAATGCTCAAAATCCATTTGCCAAACAACTTTAACAACAACTAGCCGAACGAACACATTATTCCCCCGACGGGTTTTTGGCGAATATTTTTTAATCAAAAGCCGCAAATTGCCGCAACACAAAAAATGACAATCAACCACCCAGAGTCACTGCCGCCAGGACCTCAGCCCGAATTAGAGTCAGAGTCGGACTGAGACTCCTCAGTTATAGCCATTCCCAGTTCCAGTTTCGAAACTGACAGGCAGACACTCTGATGCCACAGCCATTGTTGCTGTACGCATTTTAACGCCTGCACTAAAAACAGCGCGGAAAAAATGAAAATTATTGTGTGGAAAAAAGAGCGTAGGAAATGGCTGACATGTTGCCTTTGACATGCATTTGACATTTGACAGATCGCAGAGTCGGGACACCCCCCACACCCTCGTCGAAACGTTTCTGAAATGAAATGACTAAATTATGTGCAAAGTGGTGGAAAGTGGAAAACTGCCAAATAAAATTAAAAAGTCCTCAGCCAGGTAAGAGAGAACGAGAGGAGAGAGATAGAAAGAGCACGAGTCCGAGAAGGAAGAGTGAAATTCAAAGCGCCCAAGCGTCAACATTTTACTGTCATTTTTGACAATTTTCCGCCCTCGTTTTCTTATCGGCCACGAGCGCCTGCATCCCGTCGGCACTTGAAGCGCACAGGTTGGTTGGCTCTGTCAGAATGTCTTGAAACCCGTGTGATTGAAAGTCGAGCTTCTGGCATAAAACGCCGATATCTACGAGTACATCGAGCGCAGCCACATCAACATCATCATCATTGTATTTGCTCATTAATAGTGATAATCGCGTTAAAGTTACAGTTTAAGAGAGTCGTGTTCCGGTCAGCCATAACAACGGACAAAGGGGGTCCTGGGACAACCCTTGCAGAGCATATACCAAATACTGCGTTGTCGGGGCATGTGGACGCATTCCGATCATTGTGCGGGTTTTGTCTGCCACACAGTTGCGCTAAACTTACCCCCTTTTCGAGGCAAATATGCAAAGCCTTTTAGGCACCAATTAGTGCGCCGGCACACATCCAAACACCCCACATCTTCGAACATATATTAATCTTCTTTATTGTTGTTCAAAGCCCACGAAACGGAACACTTGTTCAAATAGTAGGTACAAATACAAGTCGTGCTGCGGGAGTTCCAAGCACAAAGAGAAGACGTCGTCTCTGTTTAGGGCATGTGCAAAGTCAATGCACAAAAATAATGAGAGATAGGGTGAGATGAAGTCGAGTTGTGTACTCGTAGTACGAGTACATGCGTACGTAGGTTTTCAACCCACCCAAGTGGGTGGTTGGGAAAGGGGGCCAGATGTGGGTGGGTTGTCCTGCATGGGTTTTGTCTGCATTTTGGCTTCGTTGATTGCATTTTATGCGCATTCTGGGCCCCTTACTGCTTTCGAATACGTGTCGGCTTACTTACTCACCTTGTTTGTCACACAGCAGGCTGTGGTATGTCCTTTACCACGTGCCGTGACGTATTGATGTGGGTTATTGTTATAGGCCTTTTACTGTTATTAACGAGAGCCATAAATTGGTAAAAATTCTGAGGAATTTCAAGAAACAGAAACACAAGGGGAGAGTTTTGAATACGCTTCAATCTCCATCATTGAGTCGCGCGTTTCCAAACAGAAAGATTTTTGAACAAGTAAGAAAGCTAAAGTCGTGTGTCCCGACTTTGAAATATTCTGTACATATGTTTAAAATAATTATAGAAATTAAACAAGAGCAAGCGCGACAGTGAAATACCCTGCACCCAAGTAAACTTCCGACACTGAGGTATATGCGCCTCTAGCAGAATCAAAAGGAAGAAGAAGAGCGAACTTGATGCTGCAGCTTGTGGGCTTAGTACCGGAGTGAAATTGTTTCGTTAATAACTTTTCTTAAAATTAACCGATTATAATGAAATTTGAAACAAAAGTAGACTATTATGTATTAATTATGTGTGCAAAGCTTGGTTAATGTAGCTTTTGTCTTGTCATGCTGATCAAGAATATATATACTTTGTGGGGTCTGCCACGCCTCCTTCTGCCTGTTACATTTTCCACCTCCTACAAACCTAATATACTCTTCTACATTTCATGTACAGAGTATAAAAATGTGAATACTATTCTTTCGAATTAAGCTGCCTCAGTAACGGACAAGGTTATTCACTTTCAGGTTCTTTTTAAATAATAGTAACCCTTATTGAAATGTGTGTAGATTTATACAAGTAACACCATGAGGAAGCAATGTAAACTAGTACCTTATATAGGAATGTACAGCAAAACGAGACTAAAATAAATAGCGATGACTATTTAAATCTAACCTCCTTTTCATCAATACTTTCCCGACCTTCCAATATTACTGATCATCTATATACAAGTAGTAATTTTTCTTTTTTGTGGAGATTACAGGCTATTTTACTGTCGGGCTTGCTCGACTGCAGCGTTCTATCTTGTTTCTTTTTGGTGGGAGGTACAGGGTATTTAAGAGTTGAGCTTGCTCGACTTTAGCATTCTTTTCTTGTTTCTAATGCACTCCCCACTCCCCCACTATTGGCGATTTTAAATATCTCCAGTAATTCTTGGAATTTCGACATCTATCAACTCAATGTTGAAGGAACTTATAGCCATAAATATAATCTCTGCCGAAGCTCTACCGAAGTTCTGCCCGCAGCTGTTTTTGTTGTTGCTGCTTTGGTTCAACTTTGTGCTATATACATACTTGTATTTACATACATATGGACAAGTACACAAACAAGCATAGACACTATTCTGATGTAAATGTATGCTGTTGAAATTGTACACAAACACTTATGTATATATGCATGGGTTGAATATTATATATTTAATTAAATTAATGAACTAAATTAATTAAATTTTTATATCCTGTATTCAAAGGGTAAAAGGCTATACTAGTTTCGTGCGAATGTATGTAACACACAAAAGGAGGCATGGCAGACCCCACCCCAAAGTATATATATTATTGATCAGGATGACAAGTCGAGTCGATATAGCCATATCCGTATGTCCGCCTGACCGTCTTTGCGAACTCAAGGATTTCAGAAAGTATAATAGCTAGAATAACCAAACTTGGTATCCAGATTCTCCGAGGAAGTACGTAATTGCAAATACCCCCAGTTAGTGATTATGTGCCCGTATGTCGAATTTCATTATGACCGATTTAACAAGAAATTATAGCCATATATATAACTGCTGCCCAAAATCGATAAAAAAAATTTTTTTTGACAGCCCTGTCGCTGTCAGCTGTGTCAATTTGGATATATACTTGTATATATTGGATATCCACAAAGAGGCTGTATGTACATATGTCAAAATCATAAGTTTATCAATTGCATAAAATGTTGGAAGGGAGTCGAGGAAGCCTTGAAGTCGGACTGTAAGCGATGACGACTACCAAGAACATCTACAGATAAACATCATGTTAATCAAAACATTAAAACATCTACACATTAATCAAATATAGTATGTATGTATGGTTGACAGTTCTTTAACCAGCAGATAATCATCGAACTATCGGGGTGGTCAGTCCAGGGTAGTCTAAGAAGGTATATCGTTTTAGCAGTAAGAGTTTGACTTCGGAAGCTAGAACTTAAATTTGATTTAATTTTCACACGCATAAATATTGTACTCCATTGATTAAAACGACCACATGTGGTGTACTTATTATTATTATGGTATTATTAACGGAGTTTCTGGAGCAGATTTTCACTCACTAAAGATCCCTACATGTATGTATATGAATTGGTGCTCCAAAATCATAAATTGATAGCCGGAGACATTGCTGATGCTGTTTCCGTGTCTGTCAACACCGGAGATCCAAATTATTTGCATTTCTGTCAAAACCGGAGGTCCAAATTATTTGCGACGAAACACACATTCTTCATTGTGTCTTACAATATAAACTCTTCTTTCCATGGTTATGGGTCGCGAACTATGTACATACATGTATGTATGTATGAATGCTACTGTCCGTACCATCTAACTTTTCATTAGGAAGCATATTTCACATTTCAAATGTTTCCATGTACATACATACTAGTATGTATATAGATCTTAAAATTAATTATTATAAACAACTGTGAAGGCTCTTGGGTATCTTATTTTGAACATGATCCTTTTATTGTAAGGATTACAAGAGCTCTCAAATTTTCTCAGTGCTGTTGCTCTCGTTATCATTCGTTCGCAGGGGCCAAGGTGTCATCTGGAAGCAATGCATCTGTATAGCCTTAATTCCACTTATTTTTAAAGCATCTTTTTTGCCTGTGTCTTTTCGAAATTTTCAAATGATTTAGTGCAATTAGTATAATTAACGCTGCGTGTAATACGAGACTAAGGCGACAGTTGACAATGAAATGTGCGCCACATGTCCTTAGCTCGCTGTCTCTGCCTTAGGTTGTGAAGGATGCTTAAGCCGACATGTGTTGCCGACTTAAGAATCAAATGGTTCCCGTGAAACCTGAGAATGTAAGTGTTAAACTGTGTAAGTTGTTTTCATGTGCGTTCAAGGAAAAACTGACATTCTGTGTAATTTTTCTTTCAAATTAATAACAAGGATTCACTTTGAACCTTTTCACCACACCTCAAAAATAGTTCGTTGTAATTCTTCTGAGCACCAGAAACGTAAAGAGAGTTAAGCACAAAAAATATCTCATTCTGAAATTTACATTTAAGTCCGTACTTTGTGATATCAAAAACAAGCGTGAACGCTAAGGTCGAGCATGTCCGATAGTAAAATACTCTGTACTGAAACAAACTTCCGGGACTGAGTAATATGCGTCCAAAGCAGAAGCAAAAACCAGAAGGAGAAGAGCGGAGTTGATGCTGAAGCTTGTGGGCGTAGTACTGGAGTGAAATTGTTTCGTTATTAACTTTCCTTGGAATTTACCGATTTAGATGAAATTTAAAATAAAAGTAAATATGTAATTGTATATAGATTACGCCTGCAAAGTAGCTTTTGGTTTATGCAGTATTTGAAATGTGGACAGTATTGACGATATTCTGTAGAGTGAAAAGAGGGAGGAGGGAAATAAAAAACAAGATAGAACGCTACAGTCGAGCAAGCCCGACAGTAAAATAGCCTGTACTCTCTACAAAAAAGAAAAATTAAAAAAAAAAAAAAATTAAAAAAAAATTAAATTATTAAAAACAAGATAGAACGCTACAGTCGAGCAAGCCCGACAGTAAAATAGCCTGTACTCTCCACAAAAAGGAAAAATTAAAAAAAAAAAAAATTTAAAAAAAATTAAATTATTAAAAAAAATGAATGAATTAATTAATTAAAATAATTAATTAAATTAAATTAGAATACATGTTTATGTTCAGTTTAAACAGCATACATTTACATCACGTACCTATGCGTGTTTATATGCGTGTTTATATGCGTGTATGTATGCAGCACAAAGTTGAACAAAAGCAGCAACAACAACAACAGCTGCGGGCAGCGCTGCCGACAGAGGCAGCGCATGAGCAGCGATTTTACTTATGGCTATAACTTTCTTCAGAATTGACCTATCATGATGAAATTTGGCACACGGACACATTAGTACTAACTGGATGTACCTACCAAAATTGATTTCAAAATTCCGAGAATTACGGAAGTTATAAGAAAAAATACGAATTGCGGGGGAGTGGGGGGGTGTATCAGAAAAAATAAACCAACTCGTTCTGCCTAGGGCTTATAGGAACCTTGATACCAATTTTGGTTATCCTAGCTCTTGTACTTACTGAGATCCTTGCGCTCATACAGACAGACGGTCAGACGGACAGACGGTCAGACGGTCAGACGGACATGGCTATATCGACTCGTCTTCTCATCCTGATCAATAATATATATACTTTGGGGTGGGTTCTGCCACGCCTCCTTCTGTGTGTTACATACATGCGCACAAAACTAGTATAGCCTTTCACCCTTTGGGTACAGGCTATAATAAAAGAGATTAAAGTTGTTTAGGGACAAGTTTGGGTAATGTGCGCTCAACAGTATCTGTAATCCAGGCGTTGATCCAGACGAACGGACGGACATGTCTAGATCGATATCTCTCGTCATGCTGATAAAGAATATATGCATATATATTTTGCGGGGTCGGAGATGCCCCGTTAAAAACTCTGCATAAACCTAATATACCCTATTTACTCTACGGGAACGACAATGGTTAGTCAGTGTCCTTTGGCTGAATGCATTTTCATTTTCAGGGTGCCAAGCAACTTTCGCTTTTGGGTACCACCAACTATACTGAGTCCATTTCACAGCAATCTATAAGGCACAAGAGAGAGTAGACTAATCTTCGACATTGCCAGATCAAAAACATTCCGGGTCATCATTCAGTCATTATCAGAAACAACGGTCCTAAGCAATCACTATGAATTGCAGTATACTCTTATGTAGTGGCGAAAGCATCCTCATATGTCTTCACTAATATTTCGGCCAATTTTTAGCTATTATTGTCTGCACCTACCGATATGGTCGATTATTTAATAAAAAGTTACAAAAAATTGTTTTGGAATTTGTCTTCAGATTTAAAATAGGTTTTTTTATCATTTCTTATCTTGCGAGGAATCCTGTCGCACTTTCGATTGATTGACCAATGACCATTTTTTCAAATGATATTGATATGCAAATTTTGTGTGTTACTTTCTTACTTTTGCCACTACAAGTTAAGAAACCCATTAAGACGTTTTATATTGACTAACAGGTGTTGTCTGTCTTTGCTGGGCTAAGTATTTTTGCTTACAATTATAAGTTTATTTACGTTTCTTATCCGACACTCTCTAAAGTTTCAAAAGGAAACACCAAATAGTAAATTTCTTTAGTACGCTCCGAGAGCAAGGGCATCCATTTAGCGCAATGTATACTACAAGTATGTATCGTCATACGTACATACATAGATATATTTATGTAGTATGAAAGTGGTAATTTCTGGAATTAAAAGCTGCATAGTTTGGCTCACTCACACTATGTAAGGAAACTTGTGTCCAAATTTCATCTTCCTAGCTCTTTTCGTTTGGGCTGTGCGATGATCGCCAATCAGTCAGTCAGGACAAACTGTTTCAGATACATAGAGATAGGATGTTTTTGCTGTTCGAGGGACCATGTTGCAGTATTTAATAGGACTGCAAAAAAGCAGGAGAAGGAGTCAAGTGTTGGCTGAGTCGAAGTGAGTTCAAAGCGGCCGTGCGTGCTTGTCAATGGGGGCTTGAAATTAGTTTCATATATCAACTATTTGCAGCGTAGGTAAACAGATACGAGCTCTCTTTTCGACACACAAATGAACTACTCATTGCTAGAAATACGAGTACTTTATATATCTACTTATGACATTATCGTTTTTATATGTACATAAATACGTATACATATGTATGTACTTTCATTTCATGTCCAGACGATTGCAAGCAAAGCAAATAAATATGATACGTGCAAATGTTAAATGAAGCTAATCATTTGACTTGGGCCTGTAATAATGCATTTATAAGTCCAATTAGAATTTATTTTGTGGATGTAAGAAATATGCCTTTACGGTGACATAGACAATTCTTTTGGCCGGCTGCTGCTGAGCGATGGAAATACTTATATAAATAATATAGCATTCTTCGGGTGACATTGCAAGCAACACGTACCAAATTCAAGCTATGTACGAGTATTTAATTATATTAGCTATATTGCTAGTACTAGCAGGTCTTAGAGCATAGGCGCACTAGTTCTTACTATTATTTATTGTTCTCATATTGGAACAAAATTTTTATACTGGACACCAGATACTACTAGTACATTGGTACATAGTAAATGAATTTTGTTTTCAATTCCGATCCACTTTTTCAAATTCACATAATTTTGCAATCAATATTTAACTAATGAATCTAATGAATCTGACGGTCATCAGTAATGGTGATGGTTTTTGATGAAAGATAATTTTTATGTGTGCGTTTTTACGATCACGAACGCATTTATATACACTCGAAGGCAAAGTTTACTGCGAAAAATACTCAAGAAAAGCACTAAGAAAACTTATAATGTACATTTTATATCCCGTACACGAAGAGTCTACTAGATAAGTGTGAATATAACACTTAAAAGCAGGCGGTTGAGCCGACATTGACTAATCTTTACATTCCAAGAATCTCCTTGTCTATAGGCAATTTAATGACAATTTTTTTTTGGTGTAATATGCATAGACAAACCTGACGAAAATGTATGCAATTGGATCGGTATAGTATGTCATAAAATAAATGCATGTACGTACGTGGCTGCTACAAATTATTTATTTTTATTAAGTTTTTTAATTTATTAAAAACTTTAATCAATCATTAATCAAATAATATATTATAACTTCAAATAAGAATAACCCCTGCAATGCTGCACTCTTGTCTAGAAATCTCCATGTTACTCATTCTTGACATATTTAAACGCCTAAAACTATCATTATAGTAAAATTTGTGTAATACATATAAAGTTTATTAAGCTGGAAATATATTCCTCCTTTTCAAATGAACTGCTGTTATATTGCTTTATGCGGAGAAGGGCTTTGATGGAGAAAATCTCAATTATAAATCAATCATAAGAAATGAACTGTTCTATTAAAACTCTATCAACATTTTTGCACAGCTCTTTGAGCTACAACTCACAAATTTCGGATACTTTTTGGTGGTCATAAAAGTACTACGAGTGTGTATATACTATAAATATAAATAAATGATTTCTTTACTTCAAATACGTATACATACAAGAAGATGGGGACAAAAACAGGCGCAATGGAACGTTAGTTAACGTGAATCGCCAAATGAGGCAGCGGAACTTGGCCTTTCACACCATCACTTTACTTTCAGTAAAAGGTATAATACATTTTTACCTGAACTTGTGTACAAAAAATGTAGGACTTGTGTAGCAATCTGCCTCTCGCGCAAAGCGAACAGAGCGTACCTCATTGCAAGCCGAAAAAAGCATCATATCATCGCAATGTTGTCTTCGGTTCCCATGTAAAGAACGCACAGACCGAACTAGAAAAATTGGTATTCATAATCATTTGTTACGCTTAATTGTTGTCTTTGTGGTTTACCTCATGGCTTTTGGGCTCCGACCGCAAATTGTTTTTAAATTTATTTCTGGCTGGGCTCCGCCGGTTCCGTTCCGTTCCGTTTGCCGCGGCAAATTACAAAAGCAATGGGTAGCAGTGGCCTGAGAATTTCTGATTTTTGTCATTATTGAACGATAGCAAAACGATGGGCAGAGACCATTTAAAAATTTGTATGTGTAGTCATAATCATGTGTAATAGAAGTGCCGCAGCAGTCTCGACTCTTACTCTTCAAGTAGATGGGCGGATAGAGATGGCTTTCCAGCATCAGCCATGAAAAGGCATGGGTCGGATCATGCCGCTGTGTCGCGCCCCCTCTTTTACGATTATTTGCTGTTTATTTTTGTTGAGTTTTAAATTCGCACACATTTGGCTTTGCCAGCCGTTGATTTTGTTTTTCCAGTTTGCCGTTTTATTATCCTTTGCCACCACTTTTTATGAGTTAAGCCAGACGCGGCTTATCTATGTGACAATGCGGTAGGCTACTGCGCTCTGTCTGTCGCCCAGGCGTATGTTGTAGCCACTTTCATTGCCGGCAGAGTGTGCAGGCCGTCCTCCAAGCCACGCACCAACCCTACGCTTTATTCATAAATAAATTAAATAAAAATATTTTTTCTACCCGCAAGCCATGCAACAATAACAAATACCGCGCCCTGGCAGGCTGTGGAAAATGTAAAGAGAACAGCAGGCACAAAATCTGCATAATGAGGCGTACTGCTCCAATGAGACAGGTTTGTGGGAACGATGGGGTTTTGGCTATAATCGTACCTCGACAGTACACAGCTGAATTATTAAAAGCAGTGCCAGACAGTCACGGGACCTCAACGAATGTTATTCCCTTTTAAAGAATTTGGAATAATCCTTATAATTACGCAAACATATGTGATACAGAAGAATTGAAGAAGTTGGGAATGATAAACCTTCGACTTTATCTTTAAAATTGGTCGCTGGAAGGTAATCTTCGTGCCCATCTTTGCAACCATAGATACACATGGTAAGCTTATGCCTCATGTGTCTGGGGGCCACTGCCAAAAGAAACGGCCCACAGTGCGCGTCAAGAGTCAAAATAAATCAAATAGCAATAAATTGCAAGTGTTTGTATACAATACGTTGGACTCGTCCAAAAAATCTAAAATGGTTTAAGTGTAGGGCTTCTTATCTTTCAATAAATGTCTTTATATGCCTTTGCTATGGCTATTCCGTGCATTTATAGTATACGATATTTTATCAGTCAAACACAGCCGCCACCTCTGCTCTCCGTGTCTATTCCATTCTCTGATTTGGCACTCTTTTCGAAGGCAAAGGAGGGAAGTAGAACAATTTATGAAAAATATTCCAAAAAGGGGTTAAATGACGTATGCGTTATAGCTATTTCTCTTATTTTTGGTTACATAGCCGTGAGTGAAGGGGAAAAGTGATGTCTCAGTTAGCAAGCCTTGGCTTCTTTCTTCATACACACTGCTTCTTGTTTCTCACAAGGTCCTTGCAATATATCTTAAAACTTTTACCAATAATGTTGAGGCAATTGTGATATATTCGCTGCAGTTAACATAGAGCAATGCTTTAGTGGCTTCCTTGTGGCTAAAGCAAACAAAGTTGCGTCAGCATGTTTAGTTCGTGTGCCTGATTGATGTTAGCAACTGACCAAATATTTCATGTAAATTATACATAAGCTTCCTAAAGCAAAAACATCAATGAGTAAATGCCTTGTGATGTGTTTGAGATTGGCAACTTCATTCATGAAACTTATATACAAGCCTAAATATATACATACGTACAAGTATATACTCCTATGATGGACATAAGCCGTACTCTCCAATGCTACTCAAATAAAATATACGATTGTCTGATTATCAGCCCAACCGCAAGGCAATTTAATACTAAAACCCAAACCACATGCCACGGCACGCGTCCGCATAAAAGCGTTCGTTAAAAGCAATTCAGGAAACTACCCAACGAATTTCAATGCCAATCTGTATGATAAATGCACAAAATCTGCAACAAAGTGTTAGAAACACGCGCATTATAATGTACGCATATCTGTTTTCCCCTCTACTTTGGAAATGGACGTCGAATTGCAGAGGGATTAGGTCTCGGAGCCTTTGAAAAATCGAATCTTCTAGGGTGGAGTTGTACTTGAAAGGCAAGATGTATAGATAAGTGGTTCGGCAGTTTTTTTGTAAACTCCAATGGGTAAGCATTGCCTTCAATTTTGAGATTGTCGGCATCAGGTATCGCTACAGCGACCAAAATATTACTGTTCGAGGAAAACAAACAAAACCCCGCTATCAATAATAAAACAATTACCCATTTGACAGAAATTCAATAAGAAAACAATACATACATTTCATTGTATTCACAATGTGGAAAAAGGATAATTTTGAAAAACCATTAATGGACTGAGCGCATTAACATTTTGTTGTGAAAGGCGGTCAAATGGATGTGGCACATGACGGCGCGCCGGTGGTTCGGGCAGCTCTCGACAAAGACACCGGAAGTGCAAGCTGCAACTAAGGACTGTCAATTGCAGTGCTGAGTGAATAACGACAGCTATCCTGTTATGGTCGCCTACATGGAGTTTTCCTGGAACTTGTTGGCGGTGGCATTTATTCAATGCGTACCCGCAGGAAGAAATATAACTAAAAGTTCCAAAATGACACTGCTTGAATTTATTCAGTTTTTTCTTCATTTATTTTTATAGCCCCCATATACCCTAAGGGTGCACGGTTATACGATTACATACTACTTGTACAAGTAAGAGGATAAGGAAGCAGTGGAGGAAAGGCATACCTATTTTACCACTTTACTTTTAAAATTTACGCTGTTGTTAAGGTCCGTTCATTTTTGAAAATTTATAAAAAATACTTCAATTGTTAAATGTTAAATATTAAATATTAAAATAAAAAAGCAAATGTTTAAAACAAAAGTAGTGTTAAAGCATCTTATTAAAAAGTTGAGATTCATTTGATGGTAAGTATTGGTTTAGATTATAAGTCGTTTTCGTGTAAAATATGTTTTCTTGTATCGGTCCTCTTGTTTGGCACCTCTCTCATAAACTTGAAGTGGATCAGAACGCACGATTCCAATCTGCAATTTATAGGTTCAGTCCTTTTTCGAAGATAGAAACTAACTTCGACGCACTGAGTCGGCTTCAGTTGGATCTAAGAATCAGCGAATAGAATGCCTGACATATTTAGTATGTGTTTAGTTAGAAGTTTCGTTCATATACTTATATAGCATATTGCCATAGAATCGATTGACAAAAAAAGGTTTATTCTAGTGGGTATAAGGTAATCAAGAGTTGAGCTGTTGTTAAATGAAAGTTCTACTCGTTTTAAAAGCCATACTTGTATGTCCTTATCTTTGATGTTATCAAATAATATTTTCATTACTTGTATTTTGAAATATTATTGAAAACAATTTAGAATATATCTCCCTTTATTATCATTGAAAAAACTATATATCAGAAAAATGCTATATAATGCTAAAGTCGAGTGGGATCAATTTATAATTTTATATTATAATTTATATATTTATGTATATACGGTTAGTGCTTATGTGTCGTTATGACCGGATTAATCTTGATATAAAGCTTGCAGGGCTCAAGGCAGACTATACGAGGTACAACAAAATAAAGCAAACTATAGTACCTTAGGCGAACACAATACAGAAATTTCACTTATACTCACAGGGTCAGGTAAAACAATGAACACCAAAATATACGAAGGATGCTGGCTCTAGTATTTCATTCTTGCTTTATTATATAGTGATCTGACATAGTTGTTTCCGACTTATTTCCTGTGTCCGTCAAAAAGTTTCAACGCGATAGTTCAAATACTTCGAGTATGGAAGGAAGACAACGGATGCCACGATTTGGAGTCATCACATGATCATTTATGTACCAACAACATGTGGTCTAGGACGGGTGTTCCAAATGTACGTGTACATTCAGAAAACCAATATACCCCTACCACTTTGAAGTGAAGGGTGTAATAAATAGACACCAATAAATTGAATAAAACCCAACAAACCCAAAGCAAATATTTTCACATTTGCACAAATTTAGAAAATAAATTAGCAATATGCCCGAATTTGTGAAATATGCGAGCATCGTGACAATAATACACCCATGCAATAGCATATTAACCCCTGCTAGCCGCAACATTTGTTGCAATTCTTCGCCCATGTCCTTGTCCCTGCCGTAGCCGCTGTACGCGCCAAATAAAAATTGAACCACGAGTAACTCAAAATGAAGCCAATATAGAGCCAGCAATAAAAACTTGCATGGGTTGGGCTGTTGTCCATGTTCCCAGTTTCACGTCCACGTTGCAGGTCCTCGGTGCCACATTCACGCATAAAAAGTCAGTGGCAGAGGGCTGTGCAACACGAGCTGTGTCTGCCAGAGTTTGTGGGAAGAGGGTGGAAAGGGCCGGGCAAGTGTCATAAGTGCATAAAATATTTTTGTTTTGTACAAAAGCGAAGCGAAAAGTTTAATTTTCTCGAGGCGAGTGCCGAATGAATGGCTGTGTGAGTGCCGGGTAACCAAATCCGTTTAGATCGAAAACATTACGCCAACAAAAAATAATAAATGTAACAAATGACGCACACGGTCGCTCGTAAGTCGAAGGGTGCCGGAATATGGGTGGTGGCTCGTTGCCCCGGTGAGGGCGTTTGCCATTTTAGATTAATGCCCTGCGGTGGCACATGGAAACGAGATGCTGTCCAAATCTCTATACGCACATACTATACTATACTATTCGTACTCGCTTATGCGAATATGTACAAAGTATGTTCTGCTCGTATACTCATATGGGTGCACATATTTGTCTAATGTCTTTAATAAAAAATTACACACACAGCGCAGCGAGGAAAGTGAAAAATTGCCAAGCGGTGATCATGAAGAAGGGTAATCCAATACCCAGTCGCCATGTAATGCTGTGGCTTACAGAATTTAGCATTTCATTAGGAAGAGTTGGGCCGCCCAAACCACCCCCAAGGCTCATTTCCGGCTGCGCGCCATACCCGACCAATACTTTTTAATATTTACTAATATTGACAATACTTAAAAAATTTAAAAGTACAGCATTGGGAGGGTTGCCGCCTGGTAACCAGAAACTTTGACAAATTTATAGTTGACAATGGTGGAAAACCCTGGCAATTGTAAAGTGGTGCTGGAGGGTTGTTGGGTCTATGGCGCTGACAACGGTGTTGGTGGTGGTGGTGGTGGTGGCTTGCATACCAAAGGGATTTACACAATATTTTCAAGTGCTTGGCAGCGACCGCCGCTATAGTCCCTTGGTGACTTATTAAGGGTTGCATTTAGCGGGCTTTGTGTCATTTTATATGCAAATTGGATTAAAAATGAAACGCATTTTACAATCCATTGTTTAGTATGTGTGTACCAACTCTACATTCATATTTCATTTCTTTTTTTGGCTCTTGGCTCTGGGCACGCGCTCCTTAAATTAGCGTTCCATGGCCCGTTTCATTGGCCGTCTAATGCCATCATAAATATCATTGCGCATTTCTCATTACGCTTTATTAACTTAGAAATGCTATTGATGTCAATTTCATAGAGGCGTGCATTTCCTCGTTTCCATTAGGAATATTTTTTCTTCCTTTCCTTTGGTGCATGGGTCTTATGGCAATCGTATACGAATATATGTGTTGCTGTGCCTGTTATTTGATTTGTTGCTTCTTACAAACGCCGTAAACTAACTCGGTCAGCTTAGCCGGTACCTCTTTCCCTAAGTCATAGGTGCGAGCCCCCCTTTTGCGGGTAAAAAGGGTATATTAGGTTTGTTCAAAGTGTATAACAGGGAGAAGAAAGCATTTCCGACCCATAAATTAAATATACCTATTGCTAATCAGCATGATGAAAGAAAGCGATACAGCCATGTTCGTCTGGATGAACGCGTGGATTTCGGAAACGGTTAAGCCCACGTTGACCAAACTTGTGTGTAGATTCTTCACATGCCCAGACAATACGAGGTTGATTTTTATACCCTATACCAAAAAGGTAAAAGGGTTAGTTTTGTGCGAGTGTACATGGAACACACAGAAGGAGGCGTGGCAGACCCCACAAAGTATATATATTCTTGATCAGCATGACAAGCCGAGTCGATATAGCCATGTCCGTCTGTCTGTATGAACGCAAGGATCACAGAAAGTATAAGAGCTAGAATAACCAAACTTGGTATCCATTCTCCTGAGCCCGAGAAAGGACGAGTTTGTTCATTAATTTCTTTTTTGTCGGGTGGTACAGGGTATTTACAAGTAAAAGTTGAGCTTGCTCGACTTTAGCATTCCTTTCTTGTTTTTAACTGTCCGTCTGTCTGTCACTTATAAGCATTTATAATTATATTTATATGTGTATGTCTCGTGTGCCTGTGCAAAGGAGTAACAACAACAACAACTGCGGGCACTGCTTGGTCATACAAGTATATACATATAACTTCCTGTTAAATCTGCCATCATTATAAAACTTGGCACACGGACTCATAATCACTAACTGGAAGTATTTTCCGAATTCTGCGGGAGTTATGGGAAATCAGTGATTGCGGTAGGGAAGGGGGAGGTAGGGAAATTCCAAAATACTCATTTTCTGCGTATTCATATAAGGCACCTGGGACTAAAATATAGGCGATTATACGAATGGAAAATCTGGAAAGCCCCCATAGGGGGGAAGTGAGGGGAAAATCAAAAAAATATACACACATAAGGCATCTTTGTGCAAAATTTGTTGTCTCTAGCTCTTATAGTCTCTGAGATCCAGGGGTTCATACGGACAGACATCACGAATTCTGCCTGTCTATCTTCATTCTGCCATCGGCTTTGCACACACGTGACTTTAAAGCTCGGGGCATTACATTCAACGCAGTTGTTAGTCTAATGCCATTTATACAAAACCTTAGAAAATTACTTCTAAGTTGAAAATGCATTTAAATAATTTGGACGACGCGAGCTCGGGAAGTGAGAGCTGAAAAATGGGGAGGCTACCGCAACAGCCGTCTGCCTTCTAGTCCGCATTAATTTATAATTTTGCCAACGGAAGAAACAGTTTTTGGCTACAAATTAAATGGCTCACAAATGAATACAAATTGCATTTCAAGTTAAATTTTACAATTTTGTAATTATCGCAGACATTTTGCGATATAATTCTTTGGTGCTGTTCAAGCCACTGACGCTTTTGTTGCTGTTGTTGTCTACCGTTGGTCACGCCATGAAAAGTATTTGAAATTTAATTAAGTTGCATTTGCCACGCAGATTTCTCAGTTACCCCAACATGGGGCCAAACCCTTTTACTTTTGACCATAATTAAGTCTTAGCATTTAAGACCTTTGCCTTTGCCGAACAGCTCAAAGTTTTAATGTTCGCCAAAGTCACATAAATTTTCATTGCGAGCAGCGAGCACATCGATTTTATGTGAAATTTTTGCCGTGGCACATAAACATTATGCAGCAGTTTTTAATAACAATAATTCTGGCATTGCTGTAGTCGCTCTTCCTCCGCTAACTTGGGAATCATTTTCTGCTAACGAAGCACCATCATTTGTTGAGTACAAATGAAATCAAGTACATATAGTATATGTAGTATGTACTACATACCAAAACGAAAAACCTCTAGGCGAGGTAAGAAAAGTGGCGGCGAAAGTATGGCTGCATACAATTCACAAAATGTGGGACACAATGAGAACAAATTTCTTTTTTAATTTTGTGATGAAAAATTAACAATATTTAATTCTAGCGGCAGATTGAAAAACATTTTGAAAGTTCACAATACAATTGGCATAAAAGAATTCGTCACGAAAGGAACATGTGTTGAATTATGCTCTTACAAACTGGACGACATTTGTATATATATATGTATGTACATGTGTATACATATGTATGTACTACTATGTATATGTAAACAAGAAATGAAAGCTAAAGTCGAGCAGGCTCAACTCTTAAATACCCTGTACCACCCCACAAAAAAGAAATCAAATTAATTAATTAATTTAATTAAATTAATTAACTAAATTAATTTAATTAAATTAATTAACTAAATTAATTTAATTAATTAACTAAATTAAATATAAAGTATTCCATGCATGCATACATACATTTACATCAGAATCGTGCCTTATGCGTGTTTGTGTACTTGTACATATGTATGTATGTGTGCATTGGGCCTGGTTATATGGCTATAACTTTCTTTCCGATCCTTCTATAATAATGAAACTTGGTTTACTTGATATATAATCACTAACCTAATGTGACTATCAAATTTTAGTTCAAAATTCCAAGAATTACGGGAGTTATAGAAATCGGTAATAGGGGGGGAGTGGGGGGGTGGATCAGAAAAAATGAACAAACTCGTCCTTTCTCGGGCTCAGGGAAATCTGTATACCAAGTGTGGTAATTCTAGCTCTTATACTTTCGGAGATCCTTGCGTTCATACAGACAGACAGACGGACAGCCAGACGGACAGACGGACATGGCTATATCGACTCGGCTTGTCATGCTGATCAAGAATATATATACTTTGTGGGGTCTATCAAGCCTCCTTCTGTGTGTTCCATGTGCACTCTCACAAAACTAATATACCCTTGTACCCTTTGGGTACAGGGTATAAAAACAAGATAGAACGCTACAGTCGAGCAAGCCCGACGGTAAAACAGCCTGTACTCTCCACAAAAAAAAAAATATTAAAAAAAATTATTTTTTAAAATTAAATTATTAAAAACAAGAAAGGAATGCTAAAGTCGAGCAGGCTCAACTCTTAAATACCACCCCACAAAAAAGTAATTAAATTAATTAATTAATTAATAAATTAAAAAAATAAAATAAACTCGTCCTTTCTCGGACCAAGGAGAATCTGGATACCAACTTTGGTTCTTCTAGATTTTATAGTTTCTGAGATCCTTGCGTTCATCCAGACAGACAGACGGGCGGACAGACGGATGGATCGATTTCTCTCGTCATACTGATTCAGAATATATACATTTTATGGGGTCGGACAGCCAATATTTTGCTACCTATATGGCTATAACTTCTTGTTAAATCGGTCTATCATAGTGAAACTAGGCATACGGATACATAATTACTAACTGGGGGTATTTGCAAAATTTTATTGTTCGACATTCTCAGAATTACGGGGAGAGGGGGGAGGTAGGGAAATTCCAAAATACACATTTTCTGCGTATTCACATAAGGCATCTGGGACTAAAATTTTATGCTCGTAAGTCTTATAGTCTCCGAGATATAGGCGATTATACGAATGGAAAATCGAGAAAAAATAAAAAAAATAAAACAAACTTGCACAGCGTACACACATAAGGCATCTTTGTGCATAGTGTGGTGTCTCTACCTCTTATAGTGTCTGAGATCCAGGTGTTCATGCGGACAGACGGACAAATAGACAGGGCTAGATCGACTCGTCTCGTCATGCTGATCAAGAATATATATACTTTATGGGGTCTGCCACGCCTCCTTCTGCCTGTTACATTTTCAGCTCCCGCAAACCTAATATCCTCTTGTACATTTTATGTACAGAGTATAAAAAGCAGTACAGGAGAAAAGGAATAGTATTAGAGGTAGGACAAGGAAGTGAAAAAAAAGTTGTGAAGAACTAGATGAGTCAGGCCCGCGCCCAGGCGGTACGGCCGTGGAGCATTGCTTCACAGGGGGGTCGGCCTAACTACATCCGACCTCGCTCAAGTCTGCGCAACTCCCCCATGCCCGTGGCTGCAAAATCGCAAAATCGGCATTCCAAAATTGCTCGTCCGCAATCATATTGGTGATAAGATTCGTTGGCGATACCAGTTCCCCTAGCCAGTTGTTGAGGTGGTTTCTCGCTCTCTCGAACCTGGGACACACAAAGGTCACATGGTGTGAGTCCTCTACTACCCCGCGTCCGCAGAAAGTGCATTCTGCTCCATCGTCATGACCAAAGCGGAACAGGTAACTGCGGAAGCACCCATGACCGCACAGAATTAGTGTTAGGTGGAAAGTGACGAATCCGTGCTTCCCGCCGACCCAAGCCTGGATGTCTAGGATCAGATATTGCGTCCAGCGGCCCTTTGCCATGCGCATAGGCTATGCTGCCTCGCGGTACAGCGTAATGCCCTACGGAGAGATGGCGTCACCGTCGCACTCGTACCATCTGCTCTCGAGCTCCGGTGGATTGTACTCGCCTCGTTTGCCAATAAGTCTATTGCCACCATGCCCGCGATGACCAGGGCCGCGTTGTCTGACACGGTCCTGAACGCACTGCATACGCCCAGAGCGCTAAGGCGATAAGTCACTCCCAAGGGCTTTATGTAACTCCTTATTTTTGATGCCTCAACCCAGATGGGACCACCGCCCGTTAGGAGGAGTCTGCTTCCTTGCTTAGGACCGCGGGTGTTCAAAATTATGCGCGCCAGAGAACGTGCCATCATGGACGCTATCGTACTGGCATGGGCGAGGTGCTCGCGGAAGGATAAACTAGTATCCAGCATGACGCCCAGATACATAATTGCATGTTTAGACGCCAACACCAGGTTGCCAATGGTTACGTGCGCTATCTCCACCACTTTGCGGCTGCTTCCGATTTATGAGGTGACAGTTCTAAGCCCACTGAGTTCATCCAGGCTTTGATTTTCCTGATGGCAACGTTGCATTTGTCCTCGACATCTGCTAGATCCTTTGCAAGCGCTACTATGGCAACGTCATCTGCGAATCCCACCGCTTCTGTACCTGCTGGTAGCATTAGCCTCAAAACGCCGTCACACATTGTATTCCACAGGAGTGGCCCCAGTACTGAGCCTTGAGGCACTCCTGCGGAGACCTTGTGCGTCTTAGTGCCAGTTGACGTTTCATATATTAGCACCCTGATGCTAAAATAGCTACGAATGCATTGATAGAGGTACTCGGGGATACCTCGTTCTCCAAGTGCGTCGAGTATGGATCTCCAATCAGCCGAATTAAAAGCGTTGTTCACGTCCAGCGTTATCACAAGGCAGTACTTCTTAGAGCCACCCTTCCAGCGCGTCCCTGTAATAGCGTTTACCTTACTACTTTACCGATGGCATCAATCGTTGAACGTGCCTTACGGAATCCATATTGGTTTGGGGATAATCCGCCAGCAGCGCTTAGGGCTGCCTGCAGTCTCGTGCAGAGTAGCTTCTCTAGGACTTTTCCCACCGTATTCAGCAGGCAAATTGGTCTATAGGATGATGTCTCACCAGATGGTTTAACTGGTTTCGGAAGCAATAACAGCTTTTGGACTTTCCAGCAGTCCGGAAAGACCCCTGAATTTATGCAGTTTTCAAAAAGTGCTGCGAAGGAGCTAGGATGCAGCGCTAGTGCCAGCATAAGTGCCCGGCTTGGGATTGCGTCGGGACCTGTTGCCTTGTCCTTCAGAGAACTTGCTACTGCAAGTACTTCTGCTTCTGATACCACAGTTGTATCCTGGAATGGGCGAGCAACTCTGTATTCATATTCTATGGTCGCCAGTCTAGATGGGAAAAGTTCTCCGACTATTTGAGCTAGAGCGGAAGGCACTTCGTACCGACCTGCGTTGATTTTTTTCACAACTGATTTGAAATCGCATAGCTCGAGAAAGCAGTTCCATTTGCTAGTACGAATGGCTCATTTCAGGGATCTTCTGCAGTTCCTAAACTCTGCTAGTTGGGGGATAAACGTCTGTGTGCCTCGCAGTCTTTGGGTGAGTCTGGTGCGATTGCATGCCACCCGCAGCTGTGCAATTTCCTCATTCCACCAAAAAACAGGATCATGATGACGAGGATTTGTCCTCCTCTTCCGCATGCTCATATCGCAAGCAGCCTGAAGATGTGCCACAGCTACCTGCGCCATGCTGTGGGGGTTCCCGGCCAGGTTCAGTGCAGGCAGAGCTTCCAAAAATGCAGCAGGGTTAAACGTATTGATGCGATACGAGTACTCTGTGCGCGGTCCATGGCGCTGGCGGTTCGACCTTTCACCAACCGTGCAGACTATTGCCTCGTGATCACTAGCCGTATAGACGTCGCTCATACTTGTAGACCACGACGCAGAGATGAACAAAGAGCTACTTACGAACGTGAGATCGATTATAGAGCTTGAGCCGGCTCTACTAAATGTTGGTTGGGTGCCTGTGTTTAGCAGGGAGATATCCATGTTTGCGAAGGTTTCACGCAGTATACGGCCACGAGTGTTCGTACAAATGCTGCCCCAATCCACCGCCCATGCGTTAAAGTCGCCGGCCAACATAATCCTGCGTCGATCACCAACTCGTCCAAAGCTGCTGCAAATTCGTTAATCGTTAAGCTAGGAGGCAGGGAGCAACTGTAAATCCACAGGCCGCGAACTTTTGCGCGCACAAACGTTCTACCTGCCAGTACTTCATCCAGATCAGTCCCTCGGGGTCCGCAGACCCATAACGCAGCCTTACCAGATTGGTCAGTGGCCCATCTGGGGTCTTTAAGTGGTCTATAGGGCTCGCTCAGGATTGCCAAGTCCACCGAGAGCTCCTGTGTTGTTTTGTGCAGCAGGTCTTGTGTCGCACTACAATGGTTAAAATTCAGCTGGATGAACTTCAGTGTTTCGCCTGACGCACAGCTTCTTTAAACGTTGGGAATTTGAAGCTGCCGGCGTCGTTGGCATAGTTCTGTAGTCATTTCCTACAGCATAGCAGACATTTTGGGTCCTTACTACAGGTCTTTGCAATATGGCCCTTCTCGCCGCATTTATAGCAGTTCCCTTTTAAGTCCTCACTGCTAGTACATCTTGTTGCCATTTGCCCATAGTCTAGGCATTTGTAGCACCGCATAGGGTCAACTATGGTTCGCACGCGGCATATGACCCATCCGATCCGAATCTTGCCCAGGTCCAACAGTGACATGGCTTTGTCAGCAGGCAGTGAGTTAAATCGGTCTATCATAGTGAAACTTGGCATACGGACACATAATCACTAACTGGGGGTATTTGCAAAATTTCAGTTCGAAATTTTAAGAATTAGAGAAAATCACGATTTGTTATGGAGAGGGGGGAGGGAGGGAAATTCAAAAATACACATTTTCTGCGTATTCACATAAGGCATCTTGGAAAAAAATTTGCTGTCCCTAGGTCTTATAGTCTCCGAGATATAGACGATTATACGATTGGAAAATCGGGAAAACCCCATAGGGGGGAAGTGGGGGGAAAATCAAAAAAACAAAACAAACTTGCACAGCGTACACACATAAGGCATCTTTGTGCAAAGTTTGGTGTATCTACCTCTTATAGTCTCTGAGATCCAGGTGTTCATACGGACAGACGGACAGACAGACAGACAAGGCTAGATCGACTCGTCTTGTCATGTTGATCAAGAATATATATACTTTGTGGGGTCTGCCACGCCTCCTTCTGCCTGTTACATTTTTGAGCTCCCGCTACCTAATATACTCTTGTACATTTTATGTAGAGTATAAAATTAATGACAACAACAAGCACAGTTGCACAAAATAATTTAAATACATGGCACACGATATATGTATGTCGTATGCCGGAGAGGTTTCACATTTTTGTATGCTCTTAAAACTAACTTAAGTTAACTTAAGCTAATCTTCTGACATTTCACGAAACCAAAAGCATAAATGTATCATTAGTGCTCTCCTGGCGAAAACAAGCTGCGTGCACTTGAAATTAAATTGTTATCAAATCGATCAAAGCCACAGCATCATTATCTGTGCATTAGTCGTGGTCGGACCAGTTCCAGCATCCATCGGGCTCCGAACTAACAAGTAGACCCAGAAGCACTTGCATCGTCGACGACGCGCCGTCAGAGTAAAAACTCGTTGAAGATTGCGGCGAATATGTACATAGTTGGTTGCCGGGCAAAAATCTCGTGAATGTGTAGTTGATAGGTGACTTTCATGGTCGAGGCTCAATTTAAAACCAAAGACGGGGGCCTCTGCTCGAGTGTTGGGTGTTTGTAGATGGTGGAGGTGCTGGCGACTGCGACAGCGATGAGGATGGCGGTGCGATGGCGCCTGGACGAAGCAATAACTTCTAATTAATATACGAAAAGCATAACGAAAGCTAATTATGAAACTAATGAGCTCGTTGGCAATGCAGGCGCTGCAGTAACAAGAATAACAACAATAATAATATAAGCGGACGGAGTGGTAGAGTCGTACGTACCCGACTCCTACATAGCCTGCAGCCGGTTATTAATTTAATATATTTAGTCAAAAATTTTTAAATAATTTTAATATATAAGTAGTTACGAATAATATGTACGTACTCGTATATTTTTGGGTGTGACAAAAACTAAGTTATTTCGTAGTATGTTTTAGCCTTCAGGAAGAGGGTATACAATGAGGCCATGAGGCCGCAGCGGTAAGTGTTAACGACGCTGTGCTTAACAAGCATAGCGCCGCCATCGATGTAGCCGCCGCTCCAGGTGCGAAATACCACGAAAGAGTGGCACGATGGACCAACCTACTTGGCAACGGCTGCGGCACTCAGGCATACGCACATACGCGTACATACATACATACATACAAACACACATACACGCACATACTTAACTCATTTCTATTTCCTCTTGGCTGCACGCCTTTTTACCATACTTGATTATGGTCTTTGGCCAGCAACATCGGCAACGGCAGTAGTAGCAGCAAAAGAATAAAGAAGTGGGCTGGGCAGTCGTTGCTGGCCATCCATCAGTCACTTATGTGCTCGGCACGTCACTCAAAGAGCTCGCCTCAACACACATCCATACATACGTGTACATCTGTACACCCATACAACTAAATAACAGAGCGGGCGTTGAAACAAGCAAGACGACGACGACGACGTCGACGACGACAACGACTTTGTTGTTGCGGCTCCTCACCTTCCTCAGCCGCTTTCCACTCGGACGCTTCACCTCGGCTACTGTCATTATCTTGTTAACTCGCTGTTACGTCAGCCAGCCAGTGAGTCTGCTGCTCTTGAGCTTGTGCTTGGTGGCCATTTTAATGTAATCGTTGGATGGGTGCATGGGTGTTGGAGAATATTTGTACGAGTATGTGTGTGCTCATTGCCCTCGTATGGTTCAGTGCGCGTAGCCAATATTAGTGGTCACTTAGAGCGGGTTGCTTAAATTTGTCTGAACCTCAATCTGAGTATGACTTTGAGTCTCAGCCTCGTGTAATAATAATATACACACAGGTGTCCAATCTGCGCCTGCGACTGTTGCTGCAATTACGTACATGTATGTATATATCTGTGTATATGTCTGTGTATATGCCTGTGTATAGGAGCACATGCAGCAGCGATTACGCGCAATAATCATAATCAAAAGGCACAACACGATATTAGTTTCAAGTTTTTGCTGCCAAGGCTGCTTCTGCTGTTGGCGAGAAGCAGGATCCCCAGCAATACATATATTGTTATAGCCTGAGCTGAGCGTCTCATATAGAATTGATTAATATTGGCATAGCAGGACGAGCATTGAGAGCTTGTATCTCCTAGTTGGCGAGCTCATAACAAGGCACAAGGACACAATGATTGAAACAATACATACATATATAAATAAGTGGAGACGTATGTTTATGTACAGTTTCAACAGCATGCATTTACATCAGATTCGTGAACCGCGGGGTAGTGGGGGAGCATCGAAAAAAACTCAAACTCGTACTTTCTCGGACTTGGGAGAATCTGGATATCAAGTTTGGTTCTTCTAGCAGAGAAACAGACAGACGTACAGTCAGACAGAAGGACATTTCTATATCGATTCGTCTTGTCATATTGATGAAAACAGATATATTTCATGGTGTCTATCACGGCTACTTTGTGTTAAATGTAGACTCGCAATAAACTAGTATACCCTTTGGATACGGATTAAAGAAATTAAATCTAATTAGACATTGTTGTTGCTGTGGTGGCTCATCAACCGGTCGTAGCGGCTAGTATGGTGGTTGCTTTTAGCTTCAACGGTCACCAGATTAAGATCGTGGTGTAGTGTTGTGAGGTACAAGGGGGGGGGGGGGGGGGGGGGGGCGTACCAGTACTAGACCTAACATCCAAGTATTGCTTCGTAATTTCTCTGCCTATGTAGGAAAAACCCCCAATTGTTCTAATAAGGTAAATGCTGGGAGTTGCTACTGTAAATCCTACAAAGATTCATAGAAAATGTCCTATTTTAGGGAATGAGACGAGTTTTCTTAGAAAGGCAATGAATCTAAAAGCCAACTTGTATCTCGTTAACAGAAATAGTTTACCCATTATTTGTAATATGAAGCTTGAAGTACTCGTATAGGCATTTGAATATGGAAGAACTCATTTATGCGTTTTCATTGACCCCTAACCATTTGCCCGATCCTACACTATCATTAGCAATTTTCAGGTGTTTTCATGAGGCATTGCATGACTCACATCCTTCCTCAATCTCTTTCATGCCCAAATTAGGAACCGAGCCATTGCCACGAGTAGCGGATAATCATAACAATATCGCCTAAACATAATCGCCGACAAGCTCACAATATTGTGGCTCTGAAAATAATAATTAACTGACCATCAAATCAACAGCACGTACTCCGTACGTGAGTATAATGTATTTCTCTTATATTTTCTTGTCCCTTTGAGCCACATTTTGATTTGTTGGTAAGGTGCAAAAACGAATGCGCAAGGTGAATGGTAAGTGGAAGGTCAGTTGAGCTCCATGAAAACTAAAACTTCCCCCAGTAATTAATGCCGATACTCAAAAGCCAAATATATTAGACTTGCTCTGGACGGCTCTGACTTCATGATAATTAAGAACGTGGACTCAAGGCCACGTTATACGTGCATTGGCTGGGCAAGGACATTTTGCATGGAACTAGCACTCGAAGTGTTTCACCGTTACCCCCCGAATTTACATAGAATATTGGCACTGTCTCGCTTGTATAGTGAAGTCAGCCAATTTTGCAACCATACTCGTATAATTAAGCTAAAGTGCAAATGTGCTCAAATCTGCACTTAGGCAAGCGACACTGAGTATGTATGCATAGTAGTTATGTCCATAATTAAACTAAGAATTATTGCCGAGCAATTGCAATTGTCCAAGCGACTGGACACATAGAGGGGAATACATATGTATGTAGCGATAGAGCCTTTCAAGCGTGCACATTTGGGAATATTACCTCCTGCCAGAACTGTGTACATATATACACACATACATAGTAGATATAGGAATATTGTTACTTCAGTAATAGGTTTGTATGGTCCTCGTCATTGACCCTACTATGCATCTGTCTGTGTGTCCAAGTATTATAGGTTTGTATGCGCGACGCTAAATTTATAATTTATGTACAATCTGCACAAAATTTACAAGTACATTTACAAGTACATCTCGCAAGGCCAGCCTAACTCAGCTCTTGATGGCCCGGCATTAAATGCATCATAAGCCAATGACTGTATTTAGTATTGTCCGTTCAGTATACCTTACATTATCTTCTTCTCATTCCGTTTAAAACATGTTTCTTCATGATTTTAAACTCTGTACACGTACATGAAATGTACACGAGTATATTAGGTTTGCGGGAGGTGAAAAATGTAACAGGCTGTGATTGTTGCTGCTTGGGCTCAACTCTATACTGCACTCATGCTGATATTTTTACCCTTATTTTTACTACTTAGTTGTGATTTTTGATATTAAGTTAACAGTCCACCTTTAACGAATATTATTCTTGGGTTCTCAACAAATAAATCTAGTTTATCGTGCTCGAGCAATAATGTCAGTTTTCACTTTAATTTGATATTTAATACAATCTATTCGATTTTGGCGCCCTCAACCTCTCATATGAAGAGGATGCTCACTTTTTTGAAGCGGTATTTGAAGTTGGAATGGGAGCATTTGAAGGACTTATACCAAATACAAAACAAACAAGCAAAAAATGGAAAACGAACGCACAGAGTTATTGAAATTAAACATGAAATGTCACAAACAGGCAAAGCGATGCCAATTCACCAACTCCCAACCAATCGGGGGAAGCAACGGCAGGACACAGCGCTAACAGCTCTAAAACTCAAAGTCCTTCATATACATCAGCAGCCGAAAAAATGGCTGACTGGCTGACAAGTTGCAAAAGAGCAAGAAATGCCAGACATTTGGATGTTGAACTTTTTGAAAATAAAGTTCAAGAAGTAAGAGATGACGGTGATGAGCTAGCGATGTAGTTAAGTGGGCGTGGGTGTACCAAGACAATTGACTGAGGCTGAGTTCGAAAGGCCACCGCCGGGGATGCGGGCAAATACAATTTACATGAGCATGTGTGACAGGCAAAGCAAACAATATGGAGCGGGTCTGTGACATGGCCCAAGGATATTTGTATGCAAACAGGCACAACGCACTGAAATCGATATGCAGGCGCGACGGCCCCTGTCCCCTGTGTCTGCAGCTGCAAGTTAGAAGAGCAAACGACTAAGGATGAAGCCGAAACCGGTAGTTGACAGACGCGTGCAGCGGTGCAATGAAATGAAAAATAGTGCGAAGCGAAGCCTCCAGTTATGAGCCCGCGGCTTGTGCTTGGTGACATACCCCAGCCGATGCCTTCTTCCAAGTCGAGCGGCCCGTCTGCGTGCCGCCTGATTATATCTTGTCCCACTGCTTGATTTGTTTTGCACACATTACGGACTGATTGTCTACACGTATGCGTATGCGTATGGTTATGAGTATGCGTATGACTTGCACTATTGCCTGACAGTGGCATCTGCCGACAACAAATCCGGGCTCCTTCTGTTGGTGCGTCATCGATGCCTTCTTTTTTCGATTGTGCAACTCCGATAAGCAATTCTAGCAGCCGAGTGGCCTGTTGAGTGGTGAGTGCCCCCGTCCTCAATTGTGCGTGTGTCACCAACACTCCAAAAGCCGCCCTTAAACGATTCCTGCTGCTTCCACTACGGACGCCCGCCCTTTCATTGTCCCTTCAACCACATCTTGTTGCGATAGGCATCACCCTGAACGGGAAGAACTGCATGGAAATCCCAGCAGCTAAAAACTATACCATATCGAAATCAGAGTCTAGAAGCAATTTGTATCTTCCTTATTTTATTTCTTATCCATTGACTCACACACACAGGCATCTAGAGATAACAAGAATAATATACTAGGGACGAGCGGACTGAGACAAAAAAATTTTTTGGCTTCAACTTTTCAGAATTAAATGAATTAAATTAAAATAATAAAATAAGAAATATTTACCATATACGTAAAGGTATACATACATACTGTATCTATATATGAGTGTCTATGTATTACATACATTCGCACTAAACTGGGATACCCTTTTAGCCTTTGGGTTTAGGGTATAAAAATGTTAATGAAAAACTTTAAAATATACCAACGCTGCTTAGTCCGACTTCTGTTTTGGTCTGCTGCTACAGTGGAAAATTGGGCACGAATACACCTGTCGACCCTTTTGCGTCGTAAGCCAAAGACAAATGTTTTTTTAACAAAACAAGTATGAGGTTTTTTGTATACTTTCTGAGTTTGGAGCCTGTTTTCCCCCTTTGGGGCTGAAATATTCCAAAACCACCTAAACTGTGGAAAGATACTTGAGTTCAAATTCCGGGGTCCTACATTGAACCGTTTGGGAAGTGTGTTGATCAACAATCAGTCAGTCGATCACTCAGTCGAGCTGTTTGATATACTTGTATGTATACAAATATACCGATAATTGTAATTAAAACTAATTGGCTCAAAATTTGTAGTGAACTTGAACTCGCTATTGTGTTTTCCATGCAAACCTAAATCTTGCATTCATTGTAAACCCTTTGTATTCCCCGCTGTGTCTTTCATAAAAATACATATACTTGTAATGCCTAACCCGATATCTTAGCAAATTCCAATCAATTGTAAAAACAATAAGCTTCAGCTGCCATTTACAGCCTGCGTCTAAGCCGCACGAAAGCAATGCTGACAGCAAAAATAATTTATGCCTTTGTTATAGAAGGTGCACCTGCTAGCCTCTGCACCCGTTACCCCTGCCCCGACCAGGCTGGCACACTTACCCGTTGCGAGACCGTCAACGAGTTGGTTGTAAGTTGGTGCGGCCAGAAGACATGCGCCATTAAAGGCACAAACTGGAACAGAAGCAGTGGCAGTAGCAGTAGCAGCAACAACAGCAACAACAACAACAACAATAACTTCACTAACAACAACAGTAACATAGGCCAGGCCATGGACTAAGAGTCGTTGACAAAAGGTTGGCCCCGACGAATTGGCAACGTGCTGCTTGTCATTATTCAGGCAGGATAAGAAAAAGGACATGCTACCAGCTAGGCAGCCGAGTAGACAAGCAGACGAGGTGGCAGTCAAGTTGCCATCCAACTTGCCGACTGACTAAAAAAGGACATTCCAGCTAGAAGGTGTGCTGGTGTCGCCGCCCAGTGAATGAATTGCTGAGTAACCAATAATGAAGTAAACTGTGCAAGTCTGAATGTGTCATTGTGGGACGGACGAGCTGTCGGACGATAGAGAAGCGGATGTGCTGACTGTAGTTGGAGCCGCAACAAACCGGGCACAATTCCCTGTCAGTTGCATTGTTTTGACCTGATTTACATGTTCGGCCAGCGCCACGCGGCAGGCGGTTCTTATTAGAAATGGGAAGAGTCGTGAATTGGACTGGGGGTGGAAGGAGGAGAATGGATGCAAAAAAAACACGTTGTGGACTTTTATAAATTACTGGCACACACACAAAAGACTCCAGCTCTAGTCCTGCTGGCCCGCACCAAGCAATGGATAGCACACACAGGACAGCGGGAGCGGCAACCAGCAGACGGAGGAGCAGAAGGACCACCAGTGACAGGGCACAAGACAAAACAAAGGCCAACGTTAATGAGCCAAAAGAATGGCGCGACATAACAAACGTAGAAAAACAGAACGGGAAATTGTAAGAAAGCAGAACTGTGTCACAATGTTTTGACACAGAGCAGGAAAGATATGGCCTGCTGGCAACGGCGCGCCGTGGAGGTAGAAAGGACTAAGGACCAGCCGCACTAGTTAGTTAAGCAGCCAAAGACAAAGTTGATAAAATTAGATTTGTATGGTAAATAGTTGGTGGGCGGCTTCATGCCGGAGCTAACGCCCTGGGCTGGGGCAAAGTTTAATAAATGTATAAAATTAATTAGCTAGTTGAATGTTCATTAACAGCCAGCAGTTGTCGGCCAATGACAAAACGAAATGACAACGGAAAACAGACAACTATATTAAGAGCTAGACGGCGAAAGTCCCTAGAACATGAACGGCTTTAACATCAAATTTAAGGCTGCGTGGCCGGGAACTCGCTTTTTCGGCCCTGTCGCCTGGCATTGCCAACCACCATAATTAATTTTCCCAGCTGGTAGCATTGACATTGGAAAATTGTACTCACTCTTTTTCTCCTTTACTCTCTCCATCTATCACATCCTCTCTGGTATTTCACACCTACAAGCCTTGAGGGAAGTGTCAAAAAATGTGTGCACGCTCCCGCTGAGTTCGGAAAATTAATTTTGACCTTTTACAATTTCAAACCACGTGAGTTCTGATATTTATTTGACTTGGCCTGAGATGGGTTGCAGCGATTTTAAAAAAACAATTGCGGCCGTAAGCCCAGTGGGAAACGACCCCCTCTATGTAAATACTTTAGTCTTTTTAGTTAAATATGTAATTATATCTAAGATTGTACAATAATGTACCAAAAGAAGTCTTATAAAGTACATTAATAAATAATGTGGAAAGCAAAGGGTTACTATATGTCAGTAAAGGGTGTGAACAACAATTGCAACAAGTTACATAGACATTTCAAAATGTTTCTTAACTATTACAAGTAATTTACGAAGTTCGAAAGTTTGTGATTTTTTTTTATTTTATGTGACCTTACAAGCAAGATTTATTTTGCAGCATTTGATATGCATGATATCATCATGTTAAGTTTTGCGTTCCTATAAAAAAAATATTAACTTCAACAACATTAACTGTATCTGCCAAGTCCGAATGGGAAGCGACTCATAATCGGGCTAAAATAATCACTTAACAAGCTCACAAATATTTTGAAATGCCTCTGGAATACTAAACTTATAGTACATGACACCGTCATTTCCAAAACGACGGCTCTTCGAAAAACAAAATAACAAAATGAGAAAAAACTTCACCCTACTCTGATGGCTTCTTATATGTAAAAGGCGAAAAATACATATATACTAATACATACACGTATGTGTAGGTTTTGGCGTGACCGCAAGGACATCGACGATTCCTCAAACATTACAAATGCCTCCTTTAAACAGAAAAGATACGATCAATATTGATCGTTTTGAAAAAGTAAACGATGGTGGCCCTGCTGCCTATATATGTAAGTAAAATGGGCAACCAAATGAAATCGAGTCTAATCAACAATAACAGTTCAGTTGTATTGTAGAAACGGAGAGAGCACTACGCAATTCAAAAACAGTAATGTTGAACTAATAAGAAGCAAAAACAGGAGTACTGAAAAAATAATAAAAAGTAAAAAGAGCAATTATACGTTAGTCTAAAAACTGAAATTGCTGAAAAATGTAACAGGCAGAAGGAGGCGTGGCAGACCCCAAAAAGTATATATATTCTTGATCAGCGTGACAAGACGAGTCTGTCCGTCCGTATGAACACCTGGATCTCAGAGACTATAAGAGCTAGAGACACCAAATTTTGCCCATGATGCCTTATGTGTGTACGCTGTGCAAGTTTGTTTTATTTTTTTGATTCCCCCCCCCCCCTCCCCACTTCCCCCCTATGGGGGTTTTCCCGATTTTCAATTCGTATAATCGCCTATATCTCGGAGACTATAAGACCTAGGGACACCAAATTTTAGTCCCAAATGCCTTATGTGAATACGCAGAAAATGTGTATTTTGGAATTTCCCTCTCTCCCCCCTCTGCCCCGCAAATCGTAACTCCCGTAATTCTTGGAGTTCTGACTCAAATTTGAGAAATACCTCCAGTAAGTCATTATGTGTCCGTATGCGAAGTTTCACTATGATAGACCGATTTAACAAGAAGTTATAGTCATAATATATTTGCTGCTCCAGCGCTGTTGTTGATGGTGATGCTTTGGTTGACAGCAAACATGTTTACACAGACACGAATAGATGCTCATAGGCATTCATACACTCACACATACGCAATTGCTTTGTATATGTGCAATTATATACCCTTTACGTGAGTTCGAACACCGAGAAAGGGCAAATCAATCAACATTTTTTGTTTTAATTTTCTTCATTTTTTGTATTTTCTATAATTATTGTAAACATATGTACAGAGTATTTCAAAGTCGGGACACCCGTCTTTAGCCTTTTTACTTGTTTATTAATTTCTTAACCTCACCCATATTTTCAATATACTTGTATATAAATCCATTTTATAGAAAATACATTACACCCGAAACACTACGAGCCCACGAGTGGTTGATAGCTTAGGCTTTTTACGGAACGAGATAAAGTATGAATGCCGTTTTAGCTTCCATATTAGTAATATGTATGGCGGACTAGTGGGAAAAAACAAGTTGAGTTCAAATTGACTTTTTGTACAGGAATGATTATTATTGTTATTATTTATTTGGGCAAATGAATATGTAAACGCATAAACAAACAAAGAACCCCAACTAAAGTGTAGCGTCAACAACGAGTTTCACTCTAACTATATAAGATTACTTAATTGGCATTATCGACAATGCCACCTTCAAAAAAAACTTCCCATTAAGCAATAATTTTAGGTAACTATCGGTTTTGAGCGCATGTTAAAGCATACGAGTACACGTGTCGTTAAAATTCAAATGTTGCAAATGAAACATAAATAAAACAAATTGGCACCATGTACACATGCTATACGAGTATGTATACAAATTAAACCACCAACAACACAACATACACAAACTGAATGAATGAATGAATGAATTATTTAGACAAAAGATTTAACAAAAGCTAACAATTGCTCATCGCAGTAGACACAGAGAACCATGCTCGTCCGGACATAAAAATATACATATAGTACAATATATAATTGATTTGTTATTTAAGTAGACGACTGATTGTGCTTAACTAGACGCATTTTTGTTGTGGTTTTGGGCTTTTTGCTAGCGGACCACAATTATAATATAAAAAATTCAAATTTTGTGTAATTTCATTACAGTAGACAGATTAAAAAACTGAAATTGCTTTAATTTGATTAAAGCCGTGTTGCTTTATAAAAGGTTCAACTTCTGTCAAGTCAGCATCAGTCCTAGTTCATCGCGACTCTCATAACCGAATCGAAACCAGCATTATCATGAAGGCACCTCTGGTCTGCGCCGTACTGGCTCTTCTCATGGCTGTCGTCCAGGTAATGTAAAATTTGTTGATTGGTTCAGTTTATAAAGATCAATCTATGCCGTTGAATCGAGAATAGTGCGATCCGGACTTCCGTCAATTGATGCAGCAGTGCATGCAGGAGACGCAGGTAACAGAGGCCGATCTGAAGGACTTCATGGCCGGCGGCATGCAGGCAAATGCCAAGGAGAACCTCAAATGTTACGCCAAGTGCCTAATGGAGAAGCAAGGCCACATGGCCAATGGGCAATTCAATGCGCAGGCATTGTTGGACACCTTGAAGAAAGTGCCGCAAATGAAGGATAACATTGACGAGATCACCTCCGGGGTTGAGGCCTGCAAGAACATCAAGGGGACAAACGAATGCGACACTGCATTTAAGGTTACAATGTGTCTGAAGGAGCACAAGGCGACGCCACGTCCTCACTGAGCTCCTCAGCTTTAAGCTTCAAATGTTAAATAAAAACTTTTCAGTTTTGATGGTGTATTCAAGCTATGTGTGATTTCGATTTGGTCGCTTACAAAAGATACTGAAACCGCTTCACACACACGTACTCGTAGAACTCCAAGATCTACTTGCGTTAGTTGCTCATTATGTACCTCCTGGGTTGGGGCTTGGTTCTCAGCCAGTGTGGATCCTACATTCTGTGACCTATGGAAGCCAGAACGCGCATCGCGCAGTTCTAGGAACCGAATTGACAACCTGTTTCCCACATGCCACCACAATGTTGTCTACGAAAATCATTTGTCAATTTTAATAAGTTCAGCATCAAGATAATTCAATGAGCAACAGAGCAACAGAGCACCGGAGCAGTGCCTCGATAGTGCTCATGTACGGTGCAAGCCTTTCCTTTTCCTTGGAACATTGTGACACCAATTACCGCTAATAAATCATGTTCACGTGAGCCGCTCTGTGCGCGCGTGTGTGTGCGTGCTAAGTGTTTGTGTGCGTAACATATGAGATACGGGTAATGGCAAGAGAAGCGGCAACAGCGGTCGTGGCTGACGGAAGGGGGCCAATGTAACCGTAGAAGATGCAACATAAATCAACGCCGCCAGTCAGCAGTCGGCCTGCAACAAATACAATACCAACAACAAAAATCACCGTGAAAGACAGTCCATGTAGTGGCGAAATTACTAGCAATATAGTTTTCACTGGTAAGGCTGCACCTACCGACATGGTCCATTTCGCGGTTTGTATGACTTTCTGTCGGGGGTAAGCCTTTTTCCTGATTCCGTGTCCAATGATATGGAGAATGTCAATATCGTTTGCATAATACGTGTATATAGAAAGTAGACACTACTTCTGGAACTTATACCTTTATTGACACAAAGTTGATTACAGGAATTTTTGTGAATATCAGTGTTTATCTTTCGCCACTACGTTTCTGACCTCGTCACGAGGTTTTTGATATTGATGCTAAGAGGAGTAAGTCAAGAAAACAAACTCGGTTCATTGCACTTGCAGTGGGGTTGAAAGAAAAATCGAACTAATGCGCGAGCTATGCCGAGCGATGGAGGGATAAAGTAAAAAACCACAAGAGAAAATTAAGGTTTACAAGCCGTGTGGCATGAAACAACAAAATTTTTACGTACATACGAGTTTGTATGAAAAGAAGAGCAAGGAATTCTATGAAGAACTGACAGCCCCCAATGCAGGCCAGAGGCAATGACAACTTAAAAAAGGTTCTTGCTCGCTCTGCAGCGGGTTCGGGTTCGGGTATGAGTATGGGTATGGGTATGGCTTGGGTACTTTGAACTGTAAGGTCGCCCGGATGGTAGGACAGACACGCATAGCCATGGTCATGCAACTGGCAGTGGCATGCATACAAATTTCCTTGCTTCCAATTGTGCAGCTCACCATCCATATAATGGCTTGGCCTTTTATCAACCCAACGAATACGGCAATAAAAAACTTGGACGATGGATGACTACAGTTTGTCGAAGGTTGAGACTTGCCGTTTGTCTTTGCACTGGAAAACTCAATTTGAATATTGTCAGACACTGCCGGGACTCATTGTCAGACAAGAAAGAAAAAGCCCAAGCCAAAGCCCAAGCCCGGGATGAAGATGAAGATGCAGCCCAACACATACTCGCACTGATGAAGATGCGCTCATGTTCCACATGATGAAATGCAGTCAAGTTAAAAAGTGTCACTTGAGTTATGAGTTCATTGTTTGTACTCGCATTTGTAGTAGTTACTGTAACCCAGAACCCCAGTGGGTGGGACTGCTCTTTGAATGAATATTGTAAAAGTTGTCGTTGATTTGTGCCTGGCCTGGCTTTTCTTGTTGGCAGCAAAGGGTTGTTGTGCGTCAGTCTGGCGACTATTGACGATGCTCTGCTCCTATAGTCCCATGCCCCAGCCAGAGATACTTTTGAAACTAGTTGTTTTTCCAAAGTATAGTTGTTGTTGTTGTCGAACGCTTGAATGCCTATACAAGATGATGACAGGCGAAGTATAAAGAGCTCTCATTAGAAACAAGTATGAACTTTATTTTTTGGGTAAAACAGCATTTTAATTTATTTAATTAGCTCGGTCAAAAATATATTTATAAAATGTGTCGCGCATGTCCGTCAGTCCGGCCGTCCGTCTGGATGGGCGCAAGGATCTCAGAAGGTACAAGAACTAGAGTTACCAAATTTGGTATACAGGTTCCCTTATGCCCTAGGCAGGTCAAGTTTGATTTTTTATTCCTCCTCCTTATTAACCTCGATGTAAATATATATAAACAGGTACCCATTTTAAAGCAAAACAGGCCTGAGGACTAAATAAATGCCACAAATCAGACATAATTGGTCTATCTTTCAAAAACCAAATATTGTGCTCTCGAAACTTATCAACGGAAAAAATTGGAATATGTAATTAATCTGCGTGCAAAATTTGATATCTCTAGCTTTTGGATCTCTGACATCTCATACTTTTCACGTACAGGAAATAGGTGCTAACAGAGCATAGACAGAGATTACATTTATGGTCATAGCTCTCTTTAAAATGTACCTAGAGCTACAGGATTTATTAAAATGGGACACTCATACATACGAACGACATGCCGATTAAGAATATATGTGTACAAGTATGTATGTGTACTCTTGGTGGGGACTGTCACGCCTTCTTCTTTGTGTTACATACATTTGCATTAGGCTTTTACCCTCAACCTCAACGACACTGAGAAACAGCGCAGCTAACATCTATGCAATAGAGAGAAATAAATACTAACGCAATTATAATTAGAATGCACAAAAGTGTATATTTAGGCGCACTTAATTAGGGAAAGCGACGCCGAGCCGACGCAGGGCAGAGCAATAATGAAGGTATTGAGCTGGCAATTTAAATGTAGACAGAAACACAGAGCGACTCTGCCCCTCAGCTGCAGTTCCCACATAATAAGGACTTAGCAATAAAATGTAGATATGTAAATTTGATTGCACACCGGACTGCAACTAGCGAGCGCGGGTCAACGTGTCTGTGCATCTTGAATGCCGCAAACCGTTATTCTTTGACAGTGCCACAGGAACGTGGACCCGCACAAAATGTACATAATGTACCGGGTCAGTCATCGCCCATTGGATTTGACGTACCCCGACCAGAAACTAAAGTGTCAACTTTTGGGTTGTAAGCGCGCGACTGCCAACTCGCAACCCCCTTCTGATTCCCATGCATTTGCTTTTAATTTTGGGAACACGCTCAGGAAACAACAAAAGACCAACTGCGCGAGTGTCGTTCTGCGGCTGTTGAGGGAAACGGCATTTCCGTTGTTCAGACAAGCATTCGAGAACTATTTTTCAAAATTGAAATTCATTTTATATGAGGCCTGTCTGTACAGCCATCAGTTTCTCATATCGCTTTGAATCTTCGGCAATGGATTGGAAAATAAGATCGGTTAACGCTGATAATGCAGGGCCAGCAAGTGTTGAAAATTAGTCAGACACTCGTATAGTACGTGTACGTCTTTTTGGGGTTGACAGGCGTGAGTAGGCTGAGGTGGCGTTTAAAACTCCATAGTCTAAACAGACACTGCTAGCCGGAAACTTATTTTAGCAACTTGCTGACAAGTCACAAGCCAACACGATGCCCATTAAAGTCTATAATCCTATAACCCTTTACTATTGAACCGCTAACCAATAAATTTGAACACGAATTGAACCTTCCATTCAAACAATTTTGGTTGTAAAACTAGTTTCATTATCACTAATTGTTCACTGAAACGCTGAAAAAGTGAAAAAATTCCAACTAGGAAGCAGGAGCTGTTGCAACTGCTCGAGAATCGGCTACAGACAAAGGTGCGTCTAGCTTTAGCCTCAAGAGATTAAATTTCAAAGGACAATCTCATTTCTCATGCCACACCAAATGACTTACAAATGTATGTACAAGCTTTTTATTATATCAGTCGGACTCTGCTACCTTCTTAGCAGACTGGCTAACTGCCTGGGCGGTTAATGGGTATGGGAGCATTTCAATCAAAATGTCGCGAGGGTCGCACGCAAATTTATTAAATCGATATGCCTTCAAAATGGAAAATACTTGTTTGTTCGTTGGCATGTCTGACAACTTTCCAACAAAAATAAAAAAGATAAGAAGGGGAAGATATCGGCAGTATACGGAGATATTAGCATTGATTCGATATCATTTTCGAGCACAAGGTTGTGTTTAGAAAATGTGTTTAGAAAATAGTGTTGCCAATAATAAATTAGACAATGACCGAGCAATCTGAGTCCAACTCAAAGGGAATACTCGTACGATGGGAGGTATTGCGTAGTTTCCCCTTATAAATTTATTGTTATTACAAGCGATTTTCTAAAATAATTAATAGCAAGTATGTGACTGTGCCTGTCACTAGCAGAAATTACACAAATTACAACGCCAGCATTACAGTTCCCCTCTCCCACCCGCTTCTGGTGCGAGAACAAAGGGCAGGCGAACGACGTGGCGTCCAGCAATTGTGCATTTTGTCAATGGGAATTAAATTGACAGCCGTTGTCGATGTCGATGGGATGTGGATGTGGATGTCGACGTCGACGTCGATTTCGACGTCAAAGACTCAGTACGTCAACTACCATACAAAAACGCACACACCCATAGAGTGGGACAGCTAGGCAACGAAGGATGTCGAAAGTTTTTGAGACTAGGGTTCATCGTGGGTAGGTCGGGCGGTTGGTGGAGGATTCGATCGCTCAGTTGGCTGGTCATTCCCATCATTAGCGTCTGTACGTGTCAAATTGATGCTGTTATTGTTGTGCGTATGCTGTGTATAGATCTGTGTATCTGTGTATCTGTGTATATATGTATGTGTATGTGTGGGTATTGGCCGTGAGTACTATTTGACATTTAGCTTAGCCGCGGGTGACAAATTTAATGGACGGCCCGAGAATCTTTTGTCTGCCGTCTACACGCTCTGTGGGTTGTAGCCTGTGGTCCGCGGTGGTGGTCTGTCTAGGGTGCTGTTGATTTTTGCACACGTCTTTATAAAGCCAGATGTATTTGAATATGTAATTGCTGGGGACATTTGAGGCATTGCTATTAATATTCACTAAATAACTTGCAACAGATTTGAATTTTGAAATATTGATCAGCAGCTGAAAATATTTGTACACACAAGAGATATTCACAAATGCTTCCCTCAGCTACCTCTTTTACCCTAAAGACACCATCCGAACATGGACACACGCAAATAGGTATGTACGTGGCTGTATGTATGCATTAAGCCATTTAAGGTCGTATCTCTAATTTGTGTCAACAAGTCCCGGGTTCAAACCAAATTTGAAGCTGTCATTGTAATTGGATGTTTATAGAAAGTTCTTCCTAAGCATCAAAAAACTTAACAAATGCCAATATTCGTTTTTTATAGCCTGTACCCAAAGGTTAAGAGGCTATACTAGTTTTGTGCGAATGTATGTAAAAGGCAGAAGGAGGCGTGGCAGACCCCACAAAGTATATATATTCTTGATCAGGATGAGAAGACGAGTCGATATAGCCATGTCCGTCTGTCCGTCCGTCTGTATGAACGCAAAGATCTCAGGAAGTACACGAGCAAGAATAACCAAACTCGGTATCCAGATTCTCCTATGTCCGAGAAAGGACGAGTTTGTGTTTTTTTTCTGATGCACCCCCCACTCCCCCCCAATTCGTGTTTTGCCCATAATTCCCATAACTCCCGTATTTCTTGGAATTTTGTACTCAAATTTGGCAAATACACCCATATATGTACCAAGTTTCATCATGATAGGTTAATTATGAAGAAAGTTATAGCCATGAATATATAATCTCTACCCATGCTCTGCCGGCAGGGGTGCTGGTTTGAGTTATTGTTTTACTGCATACAAGCACGCATAGACACGATCCTGATGTAAATCTATGCTGTTGACATAAACACGTATGTCTGTATGCATGTGTTAAATATTTTATATTTAATTGAATTAATTAATTACATTTTTTAATTTTTTTTTTTTTTTTTTGTGGGGTATTTAAGAGTTGAGCGCGCTCGACTTTAACATTCCTTTCTTGTTTTTTTTTTTTTGAATATAAAAGTTGTAGTCATAGTTCTGTGTTCTGTGCACTTTATGTGATCATAAAATATATTTTTGAAAATACAAGTATTCCGGGATACAGACTTACATAGTTCTTGCGACGCAACATTTTTAAGGGAAATTCTGTGAGTTGCTCTCTTACTTCCTCACTAGGTCTGCTTAAACGAACACAGATAATCTGGCGAGACCAACGACTATATCATATAGCTGTTATAAAACGATATGGAAGGATCAGATTTAATTGAAATTCTTTTCCTTTTAATGATATTGGAGCCCAATTGCAAATCACAATGCTGCTCTGTACATATAAATGTTGTATAAAAGCTTTCTTTCCCACAATCTTTGCTCGCTTCAAAGGTCTATCTCTATCTCTATTTGGTTCATGTGCTATTTGGTCATTCTTACATATACTATACTCGATCATATGCATACACTCGTAATTACGAGTCGCGCTGATAGGAAGAACACAAATATATGCGTACAACGTACGTACACATGCAACATGAGCTGCTGTTATCAGAATAACCCGTGTTCCTCTTTGGGTGTCCCGGAGGTTATCAAGTAAGCGCTGCATCTTGCATTCTCGAGCTACTCATACTTGTGCTGAGTCTTAGTTTCTGAAGCGGGTTCAGGGCTCCCAATTTATGTTTGTGTGATCAATATATTTGTTTGTACATATATTTTAAAACGCATTTACTTGGGCGAGCCTTGAGAAATGATTGCTATGGAGGGCGAGCATGCAAACTTGCAGTACTCTTAAAACATGCCACCAAAGTTGAGTAACTAAGTGAGCAATGGGTATACTACATGGCCCATTGTCGAAGCAGAAGCGATACATCACACACCGAATGGGTTGCATTTTTCGGTTGGGGCAGCACAAATGGCGCTAAAGGGTAAGCGCGAAAGCCCGATGGGCTATGATATCAAAAGAGTTGCAGGCGAAAGAATATATCATCGGAGCCATTCAGGGCAAAACAAATTGTGGATGTAGTGAGTGCTGGCTCCTTTTTTATTCTCGTGTCATTTGCCACAGAGCTCATATAAAAAATTTGGACCCTATGCGTTGGTCAACGTATATCAGAACTAAAAGGATTTTCATTTTTTGCCAAACGGCCAAGATTGAACTAAAAACAAATTTGAGTCCGAAAGCTGAAATTGACAGTAGGGCTTCGGTAGCAACAAAAACAATACTAAAATCAAGAACAAGTTTTAGCTTCCTCTATTGGTTGCTTAAGTGCGTGCAGCCTGTATTTGTTGCAAGATTAATCGAGTAGCGTTCTTTGGTTATTTTCTGCAGCTACAAGTGTGAGGATTGCCAGTGCACCGATGCTGGGCTGCTGTTCTCGTTATTTAATGCTGTCGATAAAAATTGCACACCTGAGCAGGCAGCATAATCGTATGCAATTATGCCGCACACAATCACACTGTCAGCCAACCGAGGAGCCTGCAACGAAGCTGTGCAACAGCTCGCTCAGCGAGCAACTCGTCTGAAAATGCTGCGATAGGCAGAGAGGAAGAAAGAAAACAGTTGAGTGGGCTTAAAAGCAGCTTCAAGTCCCCCAAAGGCTTTGTTGTTGCATGCAACAGAGTTGCAATTTCGCCGCTTCCGTTTTGTTTGTTGCACAATCTTGTCTAACTTTGTTTAGCCACGTTTTCATTCTTGGCTCCTGTTGCTGTTGCTGCTGCGGCTGCCGCTGCGGCTGCTGCCTCAACAACTTGGTTGATTTTTGCCTCATCCGTGCCTGATTTTTGAAGCCTATTCAGCTGGCTGTAGTGCAAAGTCGGCCTGATGTTGTTTTATTACTCTTTTGCCTTATTCTGCCGCCTCTACTCCTTTGCTCCTTTTGCAATTTTATGCACACATTGTGCCCAGGCGAGCAGGAGCAACAACAGTACACAAGAATCGGGTACCGTCTGCAATTTTCCTCTATTGAGCCATCACAACGAGTCTTGGCCATTTCGCTTTTCAAAGCCGGAATTGCACTTTGCCTTTTTAGCTTTCCCAATTATAATTGAACCGCCAAGACCATGGATTTGCTCCACATCATGTCTATCTATACACTTAACGGTCATAATATTTTAAAACAAGTAGGTCGCTAAATTAAATAACAGACCTGTTACTATTTATCGTCAGAGAACACTAACTTGGGCTCAAATCCAACTCAGTTCCATTTTAAGTCCAAATAGTGCGACATAATAATGAAATTTGTTGTAGGGGAGCAATGCCCCTATTACGCTCCACACCCTGCCCACGCCCTTGGGCCATACCATGTACAAGTACTCAATAAATTTGTTTAATTTGTAATTAAATTGGCTTATTTGTACATAAACAATACCGGTTATCAAATTCGGATATTCTAGACGTAATTTTGAAATTAAAATATTTATTAAGTGAGGTAACATTTGTTACTTTGTAAATACTGCGTATTTCCGGGCATCCTTATTGCCTCATTTTTGTAAAATGCAACATTTTTTCGACAACAATGTTATAGTTGGATGTGCATAATTATCGCAACCCAAAAATAATTTTCATTGTATTTTATGAAAAAAATTATTTTAGTGCTTGCTTTTGTAAATAAAATATTAGAGCTTAATTTAAGAATATCTACGAAATTGAAAAGCAAGTCAGCTATTTTGAAGAGAACTTGGCTCTCTAGCTCCATATGCTTGAAATACTTTAGTTTGTTTATATTTGAAAAAGTTCCTTATAAATGCCTGACTAATTATAATGATCTGCACCTTCGGATGTTGCTCACTGGCACGACTGAAGAGGAGTGCGGAACATATTGCACGCAAAAGCAATTTCTACTTTAAATATGTCCTTTATCGGGTTGCAGTGTTTTCAAACTCACGTACTATTTGGCGTGTTATGATCGTATTTACGAATTGTGGCCGGCATTCCATTGTCTGCTTGCCCAACATTGCTGAAGTCCACATAAGACCCTAATTAAACATTAAATTTGTTCACGGTTGGAATGACCGTCTCCCATAGAAAGCCTAGGGTGTAAACATAGGTTTTGGCCGACCACCAAGTTGTAGGGAGAATAACAGCAATTACGAGTTATATACATGGATAGGTATGTGTGTACAATATACATATGCACATTTGAAGAGATATTAAAAAAATCATAAAACCAAACCGAGTGCAGTCTATTTATCGCGATTTAGAAATCATCCGAGGTAGCTCTAGAAACATTAAGCCAATGGTTGTTTGCAACGCAAGCACTAAGAAGCGCCTCGTGCTTTGTTTTCCATAAAAGGCACGTGCAAGTCTCAATTTTAAATTTTCCTAGGAATCTTTAATAAGCAATGGCAAGTAAGTCAGTCTACGGTGAAAACTAAAGTACGTCTTTAGTAAGGCGCAATAAATTACTCTCATTTCCACATAAAAATTTGTTTCGCCAGACATACATACTCGTAGCCAGTTCTTTAATTCCTAGAATCAAACATCGTACGTACAATACTTATGCATGTATGTATAAAGTGCTATGTACTGTACAGCAGACAATAACTGAAGCCGGGACAATTAAAACATATTATTTTTTTTTGATTTTGTGTGGATAGGCCACTCGAAGCTCTGCCTGCAATTTAATAATCAACGCACGCGACATTTATTCAACGGCTCGCGTTCTCTTTCACTCGTAGATTTTGAGGATTCTTAACAAGTTCATTGCACGTGCTGCGCAATCTACGAATAAAAACCTCGTACGCAGTCCACCACATAAATCAAAAATAATTTATATGAGAGCAACGTCTCCGGTGTCCATCATCTAAGATATGTTATTCATTTATACCCTGTACCCAAAGGGTATAAGGGTATACTAGTTTATCGCTTACGTATGTATCAGTCAGAAGCAGATATATTCTTCATCAGCTCGACGAGACGAGTCGCAAAAGCCGTGTAAGTCTGTCTGTATGAACGAAAGGACCACGCACACTGTAAGAGCTGAGCAAACTTGGTACTCGTATTCCTCCATATCACGACTATTCTTCATTTTTTATATTTTATTTACTTATGTATTGAAATAAAATTATTTTAAGAATATTATTAAAGTCTTTATTGTTGGTGGGAGTGGTTTCAGTTAGACTCTCTCGACTCTAGATTTAAATTCTTGTTTTTAAAAAGTTCTATTTCGATCTCTGCACCTACAGGGTGGTCTATATTGTGTCTTTTTTTAAATTATATCGTGTTATCAACCGTCTAGTCGATGTCAATTTACGATTTGACGTTGTTCGAAGAAGGACCGATTTTATGCGATTAATCCATCAATTATTCAGGCCCTTAAATCGATTACCGAGCAGGGCATTCGTGAAGTAGAGCCAGATATGGCTACCAAATTTCAGTTCAAAATTCCAAGAATTACAGGAGTTATAGAAAATCGTGAATGGGGGGGAGTGGGGGGTGCATTAGAAAAAATGAACAAACTCGTCCTTTCTCGGGGACAGGAGAATCTGGATACCAAGTTTGGTTATTCTAGCTCTTATACTTTCTGAGATCCTTGTGTTTATACGGATAGACAGACAGACAGACGGACAGACGCACATGGCTATATCGACTCGGATTGTCATCCTGATCAAGAATATATATACTTTTTGGGGTCTACCACGCCTCCTTCTGTGTGTTACATGAACACTCGCACAAAATAATATACCCTTTTACCCCAGGGTATAAAAATCATTCTTATAGCAGATATATCAAATACATAGTGTACAGATATTTTATAAAACTATAGTCACAATATTAAAAACTCTGCTCACCTCGACATATTCTACATAACAGAGGGGAAACCATACCTAGATGTAGACCTAACGTTTGTTATCCTTACAGAGGAATATTTTTCGTTGAAATAGGAATGTTCTAATGTCTCATGTTTTAATAACAGATAATACAGATAAAAGATGGAGAAACCAAGCTTTGTTATTATTATTTTAGGTTGCCGGCATGGGACAGTTACATTGGTGCAAATATCAAATTTATTTATTATTTTAATGAGTGAATTTTTTCGTTTTATCCGACAGTTTTCTGAGAAATAGAAATACTTTCATTTCAGTTTTCTTTACATAACTGGCTTGCAAACATATAGGCTTGTGTCCATTTCTATAACAGTCTGCAGACTGTCCTGCGTATGATGGAGCTGGCATTCAAAGACAAGCCCAGTAGATCTGGCTGGCTCGCTTCTATTTTTCTGGCTACGCACGCTTACAATCGTAGATAAACACACAGGCATGTAGACATGTAGACAGGCAGGCGCATACTCGTACGTGGAAAATAGTAAAATGGAAACAAGTTTAACAAGTTTCCGACACCTTCACACCCAGCACAGAAAAACAATGGCAATGTGCCTGCCCGCCTTCCAATGGGAGTGAAATCGGGCCAGACCTCCGACTCGGTCCCAGCTTCGGAACTAACTTAGTTACTGTCGGAGTCAGAGTCAGAAACGCCCGAGTGCGCTTCCGCTCTCTTTGTCACCTCAAGAGCCTCCTCTGCCCACTCTGGCCATATTTATGTGATGACTTTGTAGATTTGCGACTGCGAAGGACAAGAGATGACTTTGCCGAGCGGCGTGCCACATGTGGGTGGTGTTTTTTATTAATGAAAAAGTTCTTATGAATAATAAATGCATTAGTAAAACTCAGAAGAACTTTGAAATGTGCAAACAAAAGTTTTGTAGGTGAACGATACGTGTGGGCAAGAAATGTGGCCAAATGTAGCCGTAGGTTTATTTCACAGGCGGGCATTTATAAATAATACATTTTTCCTTAATATGGCATGGTAAGGTTGTGGGTCTCTGGTTAGCTTCGCTAAAAAAGTACGTGTACTTGTATATACAAAACTCAATTTCTTTTCGATCGTATTTGATGGGTATGTTGATGCACTTTCAGTTTGCCCCTAAAAATAGCGCGGGATGCACTTGAAAGGCTATTGAATCCGTCTGTTTTGTGTACATTTCAGTCGCGGCCGCTCGAGTCACGCCCCGATCCATGTTAAACAATGTTTAACAATTAAGCATATTTTTGGCATTGTCGAAACTCCAGGTCAGGCTAAAACGCTCGTAGCTGCAGCTGCAATGCATCTGACGGATGCACGCGCAATGTTCAGGCTGGTGAAGTGAGTGTAAACAACAAACGTTAAAAACCACGAGCGTAAAAAAGCAATTAAGCGTGATGCAAAGAACGCTCAATGAGCGAGAGAGTTGAGCGCAAAAAGTGGGCTTGGAGCTCAGAATCGGGAAAAACTGACATTTAACACAAATGTATAGTTTATAATAAAAATATAGAATATATAGAACAATCTTTCTTGGCATTAGTGACAAACCGTTTTGAAGGCATCTATTAATTTGGTCATAATTTAAGATGTGTATTTCATAAATTACTCGTACATTTTCGAGTGTAAATATAAATACAAATTTCTCTCTGCCTCTCTGGAACATTAGCGCCAATTCATACCGTAGCGGCGAAAAGTGTCAACTATGAATGAGAGTGAGCGCTTCATCGTTTTCATACCATGCCTTGGCGCATGCCCTGTTCTCAACGATGCTCTCTCTCAATCACTCATTCGTTATTGTATCGCACATATACTTTTCGTCAGCCAGCCGCTTGGCTGTTTGACTTTCGTGCAAACAGTTTGAGTGCGAGCGCCGTACGCTTCGGACGTGTGGGGCACGCGCAATATTTTAAAATCGAGAAACGCATTTTTCCAAAAAACAGTATAAAAAAGTATTCAAGAGTGAAAACACAAAAGAAAAATCCAATTACCCTCTACAGTCTATAGCAATAAAAATCGCGCTTCGGTTAAACACCAATAATATTCAAAAGAAATAAAAAATTCACACAAGCAAAATACGAATGGGCTGTCCACGGCGACACGCTCCAAAGTGTAACCAGTGCAAAAGTTGTTGACGCAAGTGTTCAAAACGTTCTTGCCGTGAAATGTGCCTAACAAAATTGAGAAAAATCAAGGTATAAAATGTCAATTCCATGTACATAAAAGTGTGCCCTCAATCCAAACAATCCACAACACAAGCGAAGTGAGATCCATGCGCATCCCAAATAAACAACCGACTATGCTAAAGCTGAAAACCCCGTCGCTCCCTCAGCGGCGGACAGTTTCGGTAAATAGCAGCACAATTATGTTGCTACTGCCCATGGTGCTGGAGCTGGCGCTGGCGCTGGTCACGCCATCTGTCCACGCCGCAGTGGTGGCAAAGGATAGCGCAGCCAGCGCCATGCTCGGAAGCGGCGCTGGCGCCGCCACGGTTTCACTAAAACGCGACTATTCTGCGCTGCTATCGGGCACAGCAACTGTCTCCTCCTCATCATCATCGTTATCTGCGTCGTCGTCGCCCGCGCCTACGCACAGCAATCAATGTTCCTGGGTGTATAACGGCACCTCCTCGGTGCATTGTGCACTGCGACTGATGGAGCGAACGACAGCGCTAGATCTTCAGGGCGCAGATGGCAGTAGCCAACTGACTATTAAATGCAGCGATCTCTATCTCTTCGAGTCCTCGCTTCCGCAGGCCGTGTTTGCTCGCCTGCAAACGTTGGATACACTGCACATAGAGTCCTGTAAACTGCTCCAGCTGCCCAATAATGCCTTCGAAGGTCTGAGTACCTTAAAAACGTTGGTCTTAAGCACGCGCAATGCCGAGTGGGGACCCGCAAAGGCGCTTGAACTATACCCCGACTCTCTAAATGGTCTCAAGCAATTGACGGAGCTAAATCTTAGTGAAAACAATTTAAGAGCGCTTCCTGCAGGGTTTCTCTGTCCCGTTGGAAACTTGCAGACCTTGAATCTCACGCACAATCGCATACGCACTGCCGAGCAGTTGGGATTTGCCAATATGAACTGCAATGGTGGCAGCGAGCTGCAACTATTAGACGCCAGCTACAACGAGCTGCGGTCCATCACCGAAAGCTGGGGCATTTCTCGGCTTAGACGACTGCAGCATTTGAATTTGCAGCACAATAACATCTCAGAGCTTTCGGGTGAAGCGCTTGCAGGCCTAGCCTCGTTGCGCATTGTGAACCTCAGCAATAATCATTTGGAGACGCTGCCAGAGGGCCTGTTTGCTGGATCCAAAGAGCTGCGAGAGATTCACCTGCAGCACAATGAGCTGTACGAGCTACCCCGTGGGCTTTTTCATCGATTGGAGCAACTGTTGGTAGTGGACTTGTCGGGTAACCAGCTGACTAGTAACCATGTGGATAACACAACCTTTGCCGGTCTCATCCGTCTGATAGTACTGAATCTGGCTCACAATGCCTTGACCCGCATTGACTATCGAACTTTTAAAGAGCTCTATTTTCTGCAAATTCTCAATCTGCGCAACAACTCTATCGGGCACATTGAGGATAATGCCTTTCTGCCACTCTATAACCTACACACCTTGAATCTGGCCGAAAATCGCCTGCATACACTGGATGACAAGCTATTCAATGGATTATATGTGTTGTCAAAGCTCACGCTGAACAACAACTTAATTAGCGTGGTGGAGCCGGCGGTGTTCAAGAACTGCTCGGACCTGAAAGAGCTTGATCTTAGCTCCAATCAGCTTAATGAAGTACCGCGCGCCTTACAAGACTTAGCCATGTTGCGCACACTGGACTTGGGTGAGAACCAAATTCGCACATTCGACAACCAGAGCTTTAAAAACCTTCATCAGCTGACTGGATTGCGCTTGATTGACAATCAGATTGGGAACATTACTGTGGGCATGTTTGCAGACTTGCCTCGCTTGAGCGTCCTGAACATGGCCAAAAATCGTATACAAAGCATCGAACGCGGAGCTTTTGACAAAAACTTTGAATTGGAGGCTATACGCTTGGACCGGAACTTCCTGTCGGACATTAATGGTGTTTTTGCCACGCTTGTTTCACTGCTCTGGCTGAACCTCTCTGAGAATCATTTGGTTTGGTTCGATTATGCCTTTATTCCCTCCAACCTTAAGTGGCTGGACATACATGGAAATTATATTGAAGCTCTGGGCAACTACTATAAGCTGCAGGAGGAGATACGTGTCAAGACGCTGGATGCTAGTCATAATCGAATTACGGAAATCGGTCCCATGTCCATACCCAACACTATTGAGCTGCTCTTCATAAACAACAACCTGATTGGTAATGTTCATCCCAACGCTTTTGTGGACAAGACGAACTTGGCGCGAGTCGACCTTTATGCCAATCAGCTGTCTAAGTTGCAGCTGCAGCAGCTCCGTGTGGCTCCCGTTGCCGCCGAAAAGCAGCTTCCGGAGTTCTATCTGGGTGGCAATCCATTTGAGTGCGACTGTACAATGGACTGGTTGCAACGCATTAATAATCTTACGACGCGCCAGCATCCAAGAGTAATGGACATACCAAACATAGAATGCGTGATGCCTCATGCCCGTGGGGCTGCAGTACGCGCTTTAAGCACTCTGCGCCCTCAAGACTTTCTCTGCCGCTACGAGTCGCATTGCTTTGCACTTTGTCATTGCTGTGACTTCGATGCCTGTGATTGCGAGATGACTTGCCCTCAAAACTGTACCTGCTACCACGACCAGATCTGGTCCACCAACGTGGTTGACTGTGGCGGTCAGCAGACGATGGAGCTGCCTCGCCGAGTACCTATGGATTCGAGTATCGTCTATTTGGATGGCAACAACTTTCCTGTGCTAAAAAATCATGCTTTCATCGGACGCAAGAACCTAAAAGCTCTCTACGTGAACGGCAGCCAAGTGGCTTCTATCCAGAATCGTACATTCGCTAGCCTTACATCACTGCAACTCCTTCATCTTGCTGACAATCACCTGCAATCTTTGCATGGCTATGAATTTGAACAGCTTGGGTCTCTGCGTGAGCTTTACCTGCAAAATAACCTCATGACTACTATCGAGAATGCCACATTGGCACCTCTACATTCTCTGGAGCTTCTGCGCATTGATGGCAACCGGTTAGTAACGCTACCGATCGGGCAGCTGCATGCCACCCATTTCGGTCGTCACTTGCGATCCATTTCCCTGGGCCGCAATCAGTGGAGCTGTCGCTGCCAGTTTCTGCAGGCGCTGACATCGTATGTGGCCGACAATGCTCTCATTGTGCAAGACGCCCAGGATATATACTGCATGGATACACCTAATATGGCTTTTGGAGCGGATAGTGCAGCGGATGGTGTCTCATCTTCACCTCAAAAGCGCGAGCTGGACTTTAATTCTACGGGCGCTGCCTGCACTGACTATTATGCCGGTGGGTCCATGCTACAACATGGTATTCCCGAGACCTATATCCCACTGCTAGCTGCTGCGTTAGCGCTTGTGTTTTTACTAGTTGTGGTCATCATAGTCTTCATCTTCAGGGAGTCCCTGCGTATCTGGCTCTTTGCTCACTACGGCGTTCGAGTATTTGGTCCGCGCTGTGAAGAGTCCGAGAAGCTCTACGATGCCGTGCTGTTGCATTCGGCCAAGGACGCGGAATTCGTGTGCCAGCACTTAGCTGCGGAGCTGGAAGCCGGACGACCCCCCTTGCGGGTTTGCTTACAACATCGCGATCTATCTCACGATGCTACTCATTATCAGCTCCTGGAAGCAACGCGGGTCTCACGTAAGATAATACTTGTGCTCACGCGAAACTTCCTGCAGACTGAGTGGGCTCGCTGTGAACTGCGACGAGCCGTTCACGATGCTCTACGTGGCAGACCCCAAAAACTGGTCATTGTTGAGGAGGCGGAGGTCGCATTCGAGGCGGAGAGTGACATCGAACTACTGCCATATCTGAAGACATCGGCAGTACATCGTATTCGGCGCACCGATCGCCATTTTTGGGAAAAACTGCGCTATGCCATACCTGTCGACTATCCTACATACCGAGGCAACAACTACACACTAGACCATAACCACGAACGTATTAAGCAGCCAGCTAGCCCAGGGCTACTTTACCGCCAAGCACCACCGCCTGCCTACTGTACCGCCGAGGAAGGTGCAGAAGCGGTATCGGTAGCGGCAGCCGCTGTGGTTTCCCCGGCAGTAGTCGAGGGTGAGCAAAACTACTCCTCGGCCACAACAGCCACACCAAGCCCGAGGCCACAGCGTCGCGGTGAGCAACATCATGGTCACCTCTCTAGTGGCACTTTGCATCCCCAGCGAAGTGGAGCCGGAAGTGGAGCTGGTGAGGTGGTGCAGTATTACCAGCAGCATCATGGCGGCTCTATGCGTCCTCCTTCGGAGCACATTTATTCCAGCATTGACTCCGACTACTCGACTCTGGACAATGAGCAGCACATGCTCATGATGCCAGTCGCCGGATTGCCTCACCAGCACCACCAACAGCAGACTCAGCAACGCCCCCAGACGTGGCGACCTCAGCCGAAGCAGCAACAGTCTCCTTCTCAGCTCTCGCATGCGGCTACATTGCAGCATCAGTCTCAGCAGCAGCAACAACAGCAACAACAGCCTCTCGCTGCAGCAGCTCAACAGCAAGGACCGCATGTCCAGGCCTATCTAGTGTAAGTGTAACAGGGGGGTTCATGGGGTAATGTGTCGAGTGCCGAGTGCCGGACGTTGAGTGACGCGTTGACAGTGATTTCTTTAGGGACTGGTTCCTGTTTCATACTGAAACAAAAGTGCATAATTTTAATTACTACAGCATATGTATGAGGTTAAATTAAAAGTGGAGGATAAACGAGAAACGCAGTCAAGTCCGAAATATGAAACACAGCAACAGGAATGAAAAAATATGCGCCATTTCCGTTTAGTGACACTTTTTGCGTGTTTGTGACTGTCCGTTTCCAGCGTATTTATTTGCTCATGAAGAGCATGCTATCTGGAAATTTTTGAATATGTCCGAGTACTTCCAGAACTGGAACATTTCTAAACTATTTTAATCTCATCAAGGACTCCCAAATTTGCATTTCAGACTTGGCTACAGTTCTGTGTTCTTATCCTAAGGTGTATCCTCTAGCCGTTATTTTGTATGAGCCATTGTAAATAGCTGCATTATTCATACACTCAAATAAGAAATACTTAAATACTAAAAATAGAGCCACATATGCCGCATATGCAATATTTCTGAACACACTTGTAATTTAAACACACGCCGTATACCGTACATACACGAATGATAAAAGTACTATATAATGTTATGTAAAAAGAATTAGCTAGCAAACATGAAATATGTAATTAAACAAGGTATTGTATGCCTATACGAGTACACTCGAATGTCTATGCAAAGGCAGTTAAAGCTCATTTTAAACACTTACGCTTACCAAAATATTGTAATAATATTTATGTATGTACGAACTAGTAGAGGAAGGAAAAAGATTGCATGTTCTTGAGAACTACAAAGCGTATACACAACATAAGTATAGTATGTGACTGTAAAACTGATATGTATTTAAACCTACAAAAACCAAACATAAGCATATACAACACGGAGCTAAATTTTATACACCTACGATATATACTATATGGTATACAATATAGAGTAAATTACTAACAATAAGCAAATGCAAAGTTGGATAAAAAGCTGCCTATAGCAAGACGATAGCAACACTCAAAGCATTTATTTAATCTAACTTTGATCATATAGTACACGTATGTATGCAAATGAATGACAAACATACTCGTATGTTCATCCAGACAGAACAGAATGTAAGCATTTTAAAAATGAAGGAGAAACAATTAGCTCACAAACTCGTCATACACTAAGATATCGAGAAACTCAAAATTCGAACACGTAAAACCCATTTGAGGCACATGTGTACCAGTATAAAAAGCCCAAAACTGTTATTTATTTTTATTTTGTAATATACGACGATAGCTTAAGTTTTATTTTATAAACTTCGCTCTACTGAAATTCAATTTTGTGAATAATAACTATAATTATTTATAAACCAATACTGATACTACATACTAATGTATTGTACTTGTATATGTAATGATAAAGAGATATTTTTCTGTTTCGCAAGCGAACAAATGCAAATGAAATGAACAACTTTTTTAAAACAACGAAACCCATGTGTTATAGTATTGTCGCCGATTGGTAATGTGGTTTGGACCATTTCACAACGATTTACAGCTGTCTTCTTGCCAATTTAATTCATCATGCACATGAGTTGCTATTTTGTAACTCCCTCACGCACTCCGAGGTTTCGCTTTGACAATAAAAGGGGCACGCCGGGTGCCAGCGGGACGGCCTGTCAAAGTCAACTGAACAATCCTAGCTCACATTTACATACATATGCATATGTATACATATATACAAGCCGACAAAGTGATAAATCATTTTTTGTGCTTGTTAGTGAATATATTGCTGTATATATTTAAGCGTCCGACAAGTATTTGCCGGCCTGCTTGCAAGAGCGACTACGCGTATACATATGTACCAGTATATCTGAACTGAAGGGCAGTCGGTGCTTAAACCCATATTGATGCTCTAGTGGATGTGGATGTGTATGTGGCTGTGTGTGTAAGTGCAGAGCAAGGCTGCGACTCTGAGGGTAGTACTTGTAGTCATGAAGCGCTATGACAGCTGAACGCTTTTGCCAAGCTTACGTATACTCGTATGCCTTGCCTCCGCTCGGCTCGACTCGACTCGACTTGGCTCGACATGGCTCGACATGGCCCGACTCGGCTCAGCTCGAGTACCCGCCAAAGTGCGCTGTGATGTGTTATGGCGCCTAGCTTTGCGTATATGTATCTAAGTATAAAGTGCCGCTAGCCATCAAATACATTAGACACGAAGGTAAGTGTTCAAGCTCAAGAGATTCCCAACGTCATGAATATTGTCATGGCAGGAATGCACTCGTGTTTAGCGAGAGAACTGTTATGAAAATTACAAAGGGGATACATCGTTGTGGGCTTGATAAATACAATCGCCTCTATATCGCATCATATCTGAATAAATAGCCTCGGAGAGCTGGGATACAACAAACTGTTTAAAAACCACACCCTTACCTTACTTTCTTTCGAAGAACACAAATGTTACATGTTTAGACAGCCTTAGATCTTATAGTATCAAAAGAATCCAAGGCACGGCTTTCTAAATATAACTAAATATATATAGAATATGCTAGGAAGTTATTATACCCTGTACCCGTAGGGTAAAAAGGGTACATTAGGTTTGTGCAAAGTATATAACCCCGACCCCATAAAGTATATTTATTCTGGATCAGCATGACGAGAGAAATCGATCTAGATATGTCCGCCCGTCCGTTTGTCCGTCTGTCTGGATGAACGCAAGGATCGCAAAGTTGGTATCCAGATTCCTCTAGGTCCGAGAAAGGACGAGTTTATTTCACTTTCTTCGCTTCTGCTAGAGGAGCATGTACCTCAGTGTCGGAAGTTTACCTGGGTACAGGGTATTTCACTGTCAGGCTTGCTCGACTGTAGCGACTCTTGTCTTAGTCTACGTTATAGGCATCTAGGTATAAAGTAAATTCTGTGCAAAATCAAGAAAAAAAAAACTGTATATCTATGTTACTATATTTGTATCTAAGTGTTAGAAACATACGACAGGTACTTTGTGTGCCTACTGAAGTCTTAAAAATAGTATTGCTGCATTTTAACCGGCGATATTTAAAGCTGTGTATTAGTGTATCTCACATCCAAAATATTCCCGAAAGTAGTATCAACTGCACTAGCATTTTAATTCCCATACCCTCCTGAAGGGTAATAAGGTATATTAGTTACTATTATCAGCTAATATCTGAAAATTTGTTTAAATATTCCGGTATTTAGCCGTTCACATCTGTTTTTTCCCAGAAGCGTTGATTATTTTGGCCTTCAAGGCAGGTGACAGTCGTATGTCTGTTTGATTTCGGCACAGCACCAGTGAACTTTTCACCTTTATGTCGTTTTGCTTTCAAATAAGAGATCTATAAACTGCAGACTATACATATACACGTATGCTGTATTTATGTATATCCTGTATTTTTAGTATGTACATTCCCATTTGCAGTCAGTCGAATATACAGACGTGTGGGTTTCTTTTTCGATTTTTCGACGCACATATTTATTCGCCTATATTTCGTGTGTTGACAGAATCGTGACGAAAAGCGTTTTTCAACTTGTGCATGCTCACACACACATACATAATCTCTTAGGCGACACTCGTATGTATGTAAGCTCACACATAAGGACACATAAAAACTGGCCAACAAGGCTGTTTGTGTGTATCTGACACAAAGTATCAACAAAAATAATGACAAATCCTTATGCAAAGTGAGCGTTGACTGCCCCAATTGAATGCTTAGAACATACACATCTACTTGTATTGCTTTTCGGCGTCCAGTGCAAATATTTTGGGAACCTTTTTTATTACATTTAAATAATTTGATTGCAACAAATGGAAGGACAGACGAACGGTCGATCTCTCGGTCGGGCCTTCAAACACGAGTATTTCTGCTCCAATCGACTTCTACTTGTATACTAAACGCCACCATTTTCAATTCAATTTAATTTACTTGCCCACACAAGTAAAATGTAGGAGTATGTGTGTATGTGCGTGGCTTCCTTTTTTATTTAATTTTTCTTGCCCCAAGTTTCATTTCTTGCACCATAAAAATTTATTATCATAATAAGTAAGCGGGCCGGGGCAACTTTTTTGCACCCCACATGTGAACGCCAGCCTCTGCATGAGTCTGTAAGTATATAGTATGTATGTATGTACATACATACATATATGTGTGAATGCACGTGCGTCTACATATACATACATACGTGTAAGTATGTATACACCCTCAACGTTTTTATGAATGTTTTTGTTGTGCTTTTGTTTCTGTTTTGATGGAAATTCGATATTTGCAACACGTATAGAATTTTGATCAGTTGACTAGAGCGCAAGTGCGAAAATAAATGTTTTTGCACTCCAGCTCGCTTTTTTGTTGTTTTTTTTATATCCATGATATAAAACATAGAATGCAAGTGCCAACTAATTTTGCCTCATGTGAGCTCAATATTGATTTCATTCTTGCCCTAGAAAACTGACGTGACTCTGGAGTTTCTGCCCCGCAACCACGAAGCAGATGCGTATCTGCAAACAATTAAGAAATTCTAAAATGAATTTTCGAAAATTCGTTCACCAACATATACATACTACATATATGTACATACTACTATATATGTACATACTACTATATATGTACATACTACTATGATATGTACATGCACATGTACGAGTATGTATAACGTACGAGGAACACGGGGTTTTCCCGCACATCGACCCAATCTCACAAACATTTCCACATGCCAGATGTTTGGCTGTTAACCATTATACCCAACACAGTAACTCGTGTCTGCTGCCATTTGTATCTTGATACGTACTCGTATTTGAATTCTAGTTGCTCTAAAAACAAAGCTGGCGGGGTAGCATGACCATATATGGGAGTTTTTCTTTGTTGGTTTTGCAATTCTATTAGTTACAACTTGTAGTGCGGAGTGAATTAAAAAAGTTTGTTTGGGTATTTATCGTGCTATGTTCGGAGAGGGGCAAGGGCGAAGGTATTGTCCCAAATTTCAATTTAAGGCATATGGGCGATATTTTCTAGTGCTCGTTAATTGTGGAAGTGAAGAAAAATACACCCATAATAAAAAAAAGAATACTCTTCACAGTTCTATTTAAAGTGTGCTTTTCAGGAAACACAACCAATTTTCATTTTATTTAAAAACGTATTAAATACTTTGCAAACGTTTCACAAGGCTTTCACTGGGGAACACTAACAAATAGTCGGCTATCGAACTGTTTCAAAACGCAAGATATACAAAATGTTTTAAGCAGACAATGTGAAATTCCGCTGGGTATCGAAGGCAGAATAAAACAAGAGGAAAAGATATAGTTTGATTGCCCCGACTTTGAAATACTCTATACCTATGTGTACAAAAAGTAGGTAAAAAATTGCAATCTGTATGTTAGTATTGAAATTCACTTGCGTTATTTTTATACTCAGTACATGAAATATACAGAAGTATATTAGGTTTGCGGGAGCTGAAAAATTTAACAGGCAGAAGAAGGCGTGGCAGACCCCACAAAGTACATATATTCTTCATCAGCATGACGAGACGAGTCGAACTAACCATGTCTGTCTGTCTGTCCGTCTGTCCGTCCGTATGAACACCTGGATCTCAGAGACTTTAAGAGATAGAGACACCAAATTTTCCACAAAGATGCCTTATGTGTGTATTCTATACGAGTTTGTGTTATTTTTTTGATTTTCCCCCCACTTCCCCCTATGGGGGTTTTCCCTATTTTCCATTCGTATAATCGCCTATATCTCGGAGACTATAAGACCTAGGAACACTCCCCCCTCTACCCCGCAAATCGTACCTCCCGTAAATCTTGGAATTTCGAACTAAAATTTTGGAAATACCCCCCGTTAGTTATTATGTGTCCGTATGCCAAGTTTCACTATGATAGACCGATTTAACAAGAAGTTATAGCCATAAATATATTGGCTGCTGCAGCGCTGCTCAAGCGCTGCCCAAACGCTGCCCGCGGCTGTTGCTGATGTTGCTGTTTGGTTGACTGCTAACATGTTTACACACACACGAATAGATGCGCATAGGCATAGATACACTCACACAGACGCAATTGCTATGTAAATGTGCAATTATAAACCCTTTACGTGAGTTCGAATACCGAGAAAGGTAAAATCGATCAAAATTTTTTTTTTATAGCCTGTACCCAAAGGGTGAAAGGCTATACTAGTTTTGTGCGCATGTATGTAACACACAGAAGGAGGCGTGGCAGACCCCACAAAGTATATATATTCTTGATCAGGATGAGAAGCCGAGTCGATATAGCCTTGTCCGTCCGTCCGTCTGTCCGTCTGTCTGTCCGTCTGTCCGTATGAACGCAAGGATCTCAGAAAGTATAAGAGCTAGAATAACCAAACTTGGTTTCCATATTCTCCTAAGACCGAGAAAGTACGAGTTTGAGTTTTTTTCGATGCACCCCCCCACTCCCCCGCAATTCGTTTTTTTTCTTATAACTTCCGTAATTCTCGGAATTTTGAAATCAATTTTGATAGGTACATCCAGTTAGTACTAATGTGTCCGTGTGCCAAATTTCATCATGATAGGTCAATTCTGAAGAAAGTTATAGCCATAAGTAAAATCGCTGCTCATGCGCTGCCTCTGTCGGCAGCGCTGCCCGCAGCTGTTGTTGTTGTTGCTGCTTTGGTTCAACTTTGTGCTGCATACATACACGCATATAAACACGCATAGGTACGTGATGTAAATGTATGCTGTTAAAACTGAACATAAACATGTATTCTTATTTAATTTAATTAATTAATTCATTAATTTTTTTTAATAATTTAATTTTTTTTTTAAATTTTTTTTTTTAAATTTTTCTTTTTTTGTGGAGAGTACAGGCTATTTTACTGTCAGGCTTGCTCGACTGTAGCGTTCTATCTTGTTTTTATTTTCTATAATTATTGTAAACATATGTACAGAGTATTTCAAAGTCGGGACACCCGACTTTAGCTTTTTTACTTGTTTATAGTGGTTTTGACTTCCTTCTCATACTTATGTAAGTCCTAACTGGAAGTTATTTCCAAGTCTTAGTAGCTTCGAAGATTACTACAAGGCTACTGTGTACAAAGTGTGGCGAGTCTTATTAACGTGTATAGTTTCTGAGGGCTTGTCATCTTGATCAAGAATACACACACTTTGTGGGGTATTCTACGGCTCATTCTGCCTAATCCTATGCACAAACACTACATACGTACATCTTATGTACGGGGTATAAACAGCTGATTATTTGCACTTTCACTCACAAATATGTGACCGTTCAGAAATCTGACATTTTTGTCAAGTATTGTTATTGGCATGCCCGACTGCGACAAGATACAAGGAATGGATATAATTTATAAACAGAATAAATGTAGAAAATGTCCAAATAGTCCTTCGGGATGTTAGTATAGGTCTATTCGATTTTTGGCTGGCTACCACGCTCGTAGGCATTCAAGTCACCATAAACTTTGTAAATCATTTGAAACGACTCAGTAAACCAAGTTTTAATCAAAACTTAATATTGAAACAAGTAAAAAAGCTAAAGTCGGGTGTCCCGACTTTGAAATACTCTGTACATATGTTTACAATAATTATAGAAAACAAGAGAGAACGCTACAGTCGAGCAAGCCCGACAGTGTAATACCCTGTACCCAGGTAAACTTCCGTCACTGAGTTATATGCGCCCAAAGCAGCAGCAAAAAGAGGAAGAAGAAGAGCGAACTTGTTGCTGCAGTTTGTGGGGGTTGTAGTGGCGAGAATTTGTTTCGCTAATAACTTTTCTTAGAATTGACAGAATTGAATAAAATTAAACAACAATAGATAATTATTTATAAATTATGTGTGCAAAGTTTGGTTTAGGTAGCATTTGAAATGTGGACGCTATAGTGGACGAAATTCTGTAGCGGGGGAAGGGGGTGAAAATTAAAAAAAATAAATAAACTCGTCCTTACTCGGATCTAGGAGAATCTGGATGCCAACTTTGGTTATTCTAGCTTTTATAGTTTCTGAGATCCTCGCGTTCATCCAGACGGACAGACGGACGGACGGACATGTCTAGATCGATTTCTCTCGTCATGCTGATCAAGAATATATATACTTTATGGGTTCAGAGATGCTTCCTTCTGTATGTTACATACTTTGCACTAACCTAATATACCCTTTTTACCCTACGGGTACAGGGTATAAAAATGAATGAATGAATTAATTAAAATAATTAATTAAATTAAATTAGAATACATATTTATGTTCAGTTTAAACAGCATACATTTACATCATGTTAAAAAAAAAATAAACAAACTCGTTCTGCCTAGGGCTTATAGGAACCTTGATACCAATTTTGGTTATCCTAGCTCTTGTACTTACTGAGATCCTTGCGCTCATACAGACAGACGGACAGACGGTCAGACGGACAGACGGACATGGCTATATCGACTCGTCTTCTCATCCTGATCAAGAATATATATACTTTGTGGGGTCTGCCACGCCTCCTTCTGTGTGTTACATACATGCGCACAAAACTAGTATAGCCTTTCACCCTTTGGGTACAGGCTATAAAAATTGTTTATCGATTTTACCTTTCTCGATATTCGAACCCACGTAAAGGGTGTATAATTGCACATTTACAAAGCAATTGCGTCTGTGTGAGTGTATGTATGTCTATGCGCATCTATTCGTGTCTGTGTACACATGTGTGCAGTCAACCAAAGCACCAGCATCAACAACAGCCGCGGGCAGCGCTTGAGCATCGCTGCAGCAGCAAATATATTTATGGCTATAACTTCTTGTTAAATCGGTCTATCATAGTGAAAATCGCAATTTGCATTGGAGAGGGGGGAGGGAGAGAAATTCCAAAATAAAAATTTTCTGCGTATTCACATAATGCATCTGGGACTAAAATTTGGTGTCCCTAGGTCTCATAGTCTCCGAGATATAGGCGATTATACGAATGGAAAATCGGGAAAACCCCCATAGAGGAGAAGTGGGGGGGAAATCAAAAAAATAAAACAAACTCGTATAGAATACACACATAAGGAATCTTTGTGCAAAATTTGGTGTCTCTATCTCTTATAGTCTCTGAGATCCAGGTGTTCACACGGACGGACAGATGGACAGACAGACAGGGCTAGATCGACTCGTCTCGTCATGCTGATCAAGAATATATATACTTTGTGGGGTCTACCACGCCTCCTTCTGCCTGTCACATTTTTCAGCTCCCGCAAACCTAATATTTCATGTACAGAGTATAAAAACAAGAGAGAACGCTACAGTCGAGCAAGCCCGACAGTGTAATACCCTGTACCCAGGTAAACTTCCGTCACTGAGTTATATGCGCCCAAAGCAGCAGCAAAAAGAGGAAGAAGAAGAGCGAACTTGTTGCTGCAGTTTGTGGGGGTTGTACTGGCGAGAATTTGTTTCGCTAATACCTTTTCTTAGAATTGACAGAATTGAATAAAATTTTACACAACAACAGTAGATAATTATTTATAAATTATGTGTGCAAAGTTTGGTTTAGGTAGCATTTGAAATGTGGACGCTATTGACAAAATTCTGCAGCGGGGGAAGGGGGGGAAAATTACAAAAAAAAAAATAAACTCGTCCTTACTCGGATCTAGGAGAATCTGGATGCCAACTTTGGTTATTCTAGCTTTTATAGTTTCTGAGATCCTCGCGTTCATCCAGACGGACGGACAGACGGACGGACAGACGGACAGACGGACGGACATGTCTAGATCGATTTCTCTCGTCATGCTGATCAAGAATATATATACTTTATGGGGTCGGAGATGCTTGCTTCTGTATGTTACATACTTTGCACAAACCTAATATACCCTGTTTACCCTACGGGTACAGGGTATAAAAAGGGTATATTAGGTTTGTGCAAAGTATGTAACATACAGAAGGAAGCATCTCCGACCCCATAAAGTATATATATTCTTGATCAGCATGACGAGAGAAATCGATCTAGACATGTCCGTCCGTCTGTCCGTCCGTCTGTCCGTCCGTCTGTCCGTCTGGATGAACGCAAGGATCTCAGAAACTATAAAAGCTAGAATAACCAAAGTTGGCATCCAGATTCTCCTAGATCCGAGTAAGGACGAGTTTATTTTTTTTTTTGTAATTTTCCCCCCCTTCCCCCGCTGCAGAATTTTGTCAATAGCGTCCACATTTCAAATGCTACCTAAACCAAACTTTGCACACATAATTTATAAATAATTATCTACTGTTGTTGTGTAAAATTTTATTCAATTCTGTCAATTCTAAGAAAAGGTATTAGCGAAACAAATTCTCGCCAGTACAACCCCCACAAACTGCAGCAACAAGTTCGCTCTTCTTCTTCCTCTTTTTGCTGCTGCTTTGGGCGCATATAACTCAGTGACGGAAGTTTACCTGGGTACAGGGTATTACACTGTCGGGCTTGCTCGACTGTAGCGTTCTCTCTTGTTACCCTACGGGTACAGGGTATAAAAAGTAGGGTAATTTCCACTCCGACCTGATCAAGCCACTTAGCAACTATTGTATAAAGGGTACTCATCATATGTATGTATGTCGTATTTGTGCCAAGTAACACTCTGTGAAACAATTAAGCGACGTAACCCTAAACGAAGCGGGGCTAAGGCGAAATTCGTAATTGCTTGAACCCACGCAGAAGACAATACGAAACAGCAACAACAACAGCAACAGCAACAACAATAAAGCACGGCAATGTCAACGCAACGGCCGCAGCAACAGAAATAACGACAACAGCAAAAACAACAACGGCCACATTTTGAACGACGACAAGAACAGTGTAACAGTTTTTATTGTTGTTGTTAAAAACAACAAACAAAAATTAAAACACATGTGCACAAACAAACAACAACAATGGCGACAACAACAACGACCAAAACACATGTGGGGCATGACAAAATCGGAAACCCTTGCCACGTCGAGGCGCATATAATATAGCCACAAACACATACAAACACATCTGAATGTATATTTGTGTGTGTGTCTTTAGGGTTTTTTGTGAGTAAATGAACCCGGCAAGCCAAAACAAATAATTACGGCGAGGATGGTGGCGGGGACGCTTGCTAGACCGGTGAGGAGAGGGACAACGAATGGGAGGAGTAAGCACGCAAAGCACCAACCAGGACAAACTCTGATTGTGAGCCTGAGCTGAGCCTCGGAGCTGAGGCAGCGCCATGTTGAATGCGACGCTAAACAAATGCTGACAATGGACGTGAAATTATGACAGATACATGTGCACGCACACACACACGCACACAGGCACAGCCACAGCTGCCGTTTCCATCTTGGAAGTGTGTGTGTGTGTGTGTGTGTGTGTAACTGGCTGTTTTTATGCGCACTTGTGACATTTGTGTGTTAGGGACTTATTAAGAGCAAATGGCGAACTTGTCAGAGCAGTCGAGCGAAGTAGCTGAGTGGTGGTTGGAAGGCTGTCCAGTAACTTGGGTTTGTTAAGAAATTGCAATTAATTGCTGCCAAGTTCTAGACTCTCAAAGAAGTGCCTGTACTAGTGAGTTGGCTTTAAAACCAGACCCATACAAGCTATACACGTATACATACATATGTCTGTGTGTGTATCTATGTTCGTACATCAGTTCAAGTTTAATGGGCTGGCAGCTCAATTGATGGACGTCTTACACGCGGCACTGGCCATATCGAACGGCATTAAATGTGTCCTCTCTTCATTTTAAATTTCTAAGGAAGTGCTTGCCCTATGCGACTTCAATCCACATACATACATACAGTTACTGGACTAGAAAAGCGCAAACAAAGAGCGACCGGGAGTCGAAGCTCGGACACAGAGAGTCCGACAGGATATTAAAGGCATTGCTCACACACGCAAGGCATGGTAGAGGGCAAAAGCGCATAACAAGCTACGACTTGGCCACTAATAATACACAATACGACTAAAGACAATTCAATTCAAAAAATCTGCGATCAATAATTTTTTATCACTGACCGTAAATTGTTGTCTGTCAGTCGGCCAGTAAGGCATACTACTCCTTCTCGAATTTGTGAATATGAGCGCTTGCTCCTCCGCTTCGACATCCCCTTCTTGTTCGGAACTTCACTGTTTGCTTTTTATTTTTGTTTTCCTAGTAAGTACCAAAGAGACTAAACTAAAGTCATAGTTTAAGTTGTACTTGAAAGTTGTAATTTAAGTGTATATAATAGTGTGTAATACATCAGAAAAAATTTAAAATTTTTGTCGATACGTAATTCGCTTTTAATGCGAAGGTTACTTTTTACCATCTTCAACAGCCGTAAGATATATGATCCAGATAGTTGTCGGCATACATGGATGGATGATACAGAAATTGTGTGAAACTATATTTTAAAAGAAAATGTCAAGAAAGGTGCATCTTCATTTCAACCATGAGGTTCTTTTGAGTAAAAATTCTGTCTAGACAATCTTTGAAATTTCCATCCCATTTTCATTCCCATTTGAGGACCTGCCAAACATTTCAAATTAGTCTTATTCTGATCCGGAATATCGTGTTGAACAAACGTCCGGTAAAACAAATGTTTACTAGATTTTTTGTGTTTTGAAATAAATGTGTGGAAAATAAGTTGAAAATTGTAAAAATATTGAGTTGATTTCGGTGTTTGGAAACGTAACGTATTCAAAACTAACTATATGTAAGTAGTGTTTCGTATTTCGAAAGTACAAAGCTCTAAAAACATTACTTGGTTTCCTATACTTAGCGTAATATTACTATATACCTAACACTAAACAACGGAGTCTTTACTCAAAAATTGGAAGTGTTGTTATGCACCGGATGAACAAAATTATGGAATTTTTGAATACAAATTGGAATATAAAGAAAACTTCATTACGTTTCTCAATAATCTTGACTTGCGCAGGGGGTTAAACATGCATGTTATAGCTTAGTTCGTTTAGAAGTTATGAGCATTTTAAAACTGCATTTTTGGCCCCCTTGACACCAGACCGCTTGCGGAGCACTTCTTTTAAACTGGTTTTATTTACACCGCGAACGAGTGTTAACACATACATAGTATTTAATGTGTATCCATATGTTTGCAACCATTCTAATTTAAGAGTATTAATAGAATTAACTAATGCTAATTCTTTCAGAAATCTTGTGTATTGATCTTGCTGTCTGTTTTTCGGCACAAATTGAAATCAAAAGTTTTGTGAGAAGCACTTTCGCCACTAAATTTCGTGCCTCGTCAAGATGTTTTTTATATTGATTACCATTTCGGGAGTTTTTCTGCTCGTTTCCACTTCATTTACTTCCGTTTGCTTTGCTGGACTTAACTTAAGTGCTCAAATTTCAGTCGGCCTATTTAGGTGGAGTAAAAAGTTTGGAAAAGTTTTTGTTTGCCTACAACCGGCCCAGGGCTGCACTTTAGAAAGTGTTAATGTATTGGTGTTGTTATTGTTGTTCACATAATTGTTGTTGCTCTTACTGTTATTCGTATTGGCTATGTGGCTGCTGCTTCCTTAACCCTTTTCTACCAAGTTTTTAATATAAAAGAAAGCTTTGTAGTTTGGCTATGAAAATTTGATTTCCAGTACATCCGAAGCACGGGACCCGTGACAAATACCATGGCTGCACTAGAGCCGTTATATTTATTAATACTTTTTATTAAACAATAAACTTTTTATAGCTAGCCATCAAAATGTGCCTTATTGTTGCTGTAGCTGTTGCTTTTGTTGTTAACCTAATGCGTTTTAATCAAACATTTTATGTGGCACTTTGGGGCCCTGGTATCGACATTAACATCCATCGCCATCTCCGGTTCTTATTTCCACTCTGTTGGACGTGACTTTGTTTTGTTTGTATTAAAAATGCATAAAACTATAACCACATAATTAGGTTTTATAAGCGATGTCGGGCTAATTTTGCATGCGATATGATTTTTAATGGCTTCACATAAAAAATATATCTACAAAATACCCACGGATACTTGAGCTCAGAAAAGTTTAACTGTGCTTAGTTGTACTATTTCAATAATGGCCATAAATGTTTCTACTATATGCTTGCCGTCTAAACTAACTTTATGGGCCTCGTAAAAAATCGAGCATAGTTTGATTAGCAATTGGCCACGGAACTTTGAGTCTGGCTAAAAGTTCAGCTATTTGTTCAACGAAGTTCAGACCAGTGGACATACTGGTTATACATACATACTAAATACATTTGTTTTCATTGTTCAAAATATAGGACTTCCGAAATTCATTTCTTGTCCAGCCCTGAAGCAGAATCTGATCAAATAAGCTTAATTTTGAAAGAAACTAGACCATCTCTGAAGATTCTTCTTGTGTTTTGCCAAGTATTTCGGGAGGTTACACGCTATTGAAGACAATATTTCTAATATACAAACATAGAATACAAACATCATTTACAATTCCATATGCTTTGTGATAAAGCAATCTAATACAGCTTCTAATGCAGTTTATAGATATGTAGGTATAATGATTGAAACAAGCTGAGAACAGATTACTAATCAGAAACTCCAAATATTACACATTTTCGCTTTTTGTGGTGTGTATTAAAATAAACATGACTGAAGGGCTGAAGAATATTTACTCTTTTACGTGTTCGTGTTCTATCAATGAGTTTTTTGGTATTAAGTATTTGCCGTAATAGTTTCTAGTCGGCTTAGAGATGGAAGATTAGAGGCGTTCGGGTGGCCAATCGTTTCATGGCTACGGAGCTCACTATGCTGCAGTGTTGAACACTTCGTATAAAAATACACAAAAGCTATATAGTATAGTATTTGTAGTCAACAGTAGGGAAGGGGAAATCACTGCTCCGGGCACAGCCATAAACTCGTTCAGCTTATAGGGACCACAATCCACCTAGTTGCCCTTTTCAAGCTGCACAAGTCATACATAATACACATACAAGTATTACCCCAAACTTAATAATGAGTGTACCAACAAGCTCAACGCCCTAGTGCACACTGTCGTAAATGTTGCACATTGCTAGAACCTTGCCCGACGCAGCTTTCAACACTCCGGGGACTTTTCTATTAGCAGGACATTTCGTAAATTTTTTAGAGTCACATATGTGTAGTGAAATGCTGCGTTTCCCGATGCTGCCTTTGTGAACTTTCCACTGGCAGCACCGTCAATGGCGTTGCCGATGTTAATGAATCCCCATGCCAAGTGAGTGCCTAGGCAAATGAGTTAAGGTCGTAAAAAAGACAATTGAGCTCACATATTCCACACGATGGCTGCGTTGACAGATCGTAAAAGGCCGCCAACTGAAAAGTGTGCGGTGCCGATGCAGACGCTGCCATCCATGACTCCCACATAAATACTTATGTATAGTATGAATTAAGACCCAACCGAAGGCATCGTAAAACACACTATCTGACCGCAGGAGGGTTATGAATGGCAGCTAGTGAGGAAACAAAAATTGATTAATTTCCTAATGAAATGGTAACCTGCATGGCTCGTGAAATCAACACGGGTCACACCGCATCCTGTGCCTCTTCCCCTCCCAAACGCCTCTGGTTACTCGATTTGGGGTGCACAATAAAAAATAATCGTAAAATATAAAATGCACATACATATGCCCGAGAATATTTTTCTTATTTTTAAGCAGCTAGCGACAGAAAGTGGTGACATTTAATGCGCTTTATTGGCTTAATTATTAGGGGGCATAAATTTTAATAAAAGCCACAACGAATCTTCTCTTTCATTTCATTTCATTTCATTCAGACAATCATTTTCATAATTTGTGTTTTGTCTTCGGGGCTCGGTTTTTTATGCAATGCCGCTTAATTAAAATTTCAATACTAAATTCGAGCTCATTACCGCGCTTATCACGGTTTGTCATCTTTCACTTGCTCATATGGTCGGGCCTAATGGCTTCGGGGTCAGGTTTGACTTGCCAAGGGCCGACTAAAACAAAGCAGGTGGCCGTTAGGCGTTTGTTTGGATCTTCGGGTTTTCGTGCCTGCTTCAATTTCTGTATCGTATGTAAGTTATGGCGTGTAGATAAGCAAAAATGGTCTGTTTATACGAAATAACAGTTCGCATATAATAAAACAGGACTGGTTACAACATACTAAGATCTGAGACCCGATACGAAGTTAAATAAAAACAAACAGCTTCATTTGCTGATCAGGCCAAGGCAAATGGTTGAAAAATGAGGCGGAACTGCTCGCCTAATGAACAGATCCCCATACTTATTTCATCACAGATCTCAAATGCAAAGTTGTCTATTCTCCTCTCCTCTATTCTATTCGTTCATCAAAAAGTTACTATACAAAACTATTCGGGAAACTGCAACACACATGCCCATGAACAGAATTGCCCAATAAATGAACAATTGTATAGTACATAGAATGTAGGAGCTATTGAAGGCAAAATAAAGAATAGAGTAAGAATATATGGAATTTTTGTTATTTAGTTCAGCAATGCGTGCAAGTTAATCGCGTTCTGTGAGCCGAACCTTTTCTGTTCCCCTTGGTCAGTCATTTGACAAAATTGGCAAGACAAAGCAGTGTGTGGGAATGAGAGCAGAGTGTGCATAGAAGAGTCATACATGTGCCTGCTCTTTATTCTGTTCACTTCCTCATCCTCATAGTCATCATCAGGTAGATTGAAAATTAAAAGTAGGTAAAAATTAGAAAGTTGCCGCCTTAAGAACTTTTGAACTTCCCGCCACAGCCGCCGCCGCAGCCGCTCGGTTCCCTACGGACGCTATTCGCTGTGGCTAGCTTTGATCAGAGCCGGCTGCCCGTTGTTAGCGCTGATTAAGTAATTTTTTTACCAGTAGTAACCAGAATATTTAATGAGAGCGTTCCCTATACAAAATGTTCAAAATTAAAGCCACGGAGAGATGAAGGAGTACACAATCAATAGATTTCCGCTTATACTCGCACTTATTTAAATGGCAAGTTCAAGTCAGTCGTTGACTTCGCCCGTCTTGGCCTCGGCTTTTGTACTTGTCCATTAAAAGGAAATTCCTCAAAACTCAACTTTTCTGTCAGCAGCAAACAATGTCAACATGTCCAGAACATGGCAAAGACCCGAACCCAACCCCAAGTCCGGCCCCCTAAAGAAAAATCTACGAAATATTCATGCGAAAATTTGTTAACTTTTTGTTCATTTGCTTGTTTCGGCCTTAGCTTGAGCTTGAGCTTCTGCTTCGGCTGCTGATGCTGCTGCTGGCCGGTCAGACGATATAGAACGACACAAAAAAAAAGGCCAAGCTATACAATTTTGGGGCCATGGCCATCTATCCTGTCGAAGGCGAGACTGTGCTGTTGTTTCCTACTCCTTTTTTATTCATGAGCACACAAAAATAATACAAATGAAAATAATAAAAATACAAATTGAAAGGAAAACAAAACACTTTTCGAGCATCAGCCGCCCAGCTGAGGAGGGGAAGGTCTCTCTTTGCACCCTTTATATGGCCAAATAAAAATAAATATATTATTTTACACGCCGGCAAGGCGCGCGCCACACTCCGCTCCACTCCGGCATCGCGCGTCTTTGCCTCGCAAATCTAATTCAAATTCAGTTGAGTAGTGGCAAAATAATGTGCCAGCAGGGCGTGCACCACGTGGGTGGAGCTGTAGCCGGAGTCGCATACGATGGGGTTGCCTCAGGGGGCGGCAGTGACGATAAAAAGCAGCCCAGCCGCACAGCAGGCATGAGGGGCGGCAAATGGGCCGGCTGTTGTTGCTGCTCTTGTTGCCAAATAACTCACCCACGTACATGTATACTATAATAGAACGACGATTCTTTGCAGTAAACCAATACGTGATACTACGTGTCGTCATTTTCCCTGGCTGAGTAAGGAAGACATTAACATATTTGTTTTTGTTTTTGTTGTGTTTGCTTTTTTCGTCTGCTGCCATTGCCACGCTCTGTCCTGCCCCGCTTACATGCATATACTTGTACTATGTATATCGATGGAACGGAGATCTTCCCAAAGAAGGAGCTGCGACACGTTGTTCACACTTACGCAGTTAGTGCTCAGCGCTACAAATTATAGCTACAATGGAAATAAAAATATGAAGAGCCACTGGGGCGAAACAAAAGATGTCAGTCAAGTAGCCTCGAGCCTAAACTCAATTTCCCGCTTCACTCTGATTCTCTGCATCACTACAGTCAGAGCCTTTGTCTTTGCCGTTGCCTCTGCCTCTGCCATCCACTTAGATAGCTCAGGCATAAAAAACATATGTTGCCTTACTCCTTTGCTCCTGCTCCTGCTCCTGCTCCGGCTTTCACCCATTTCACCCCTTGCGAGGCACGTTGTGCTTTTTCCAACAATTGGTTTTTAGGTAGCAGTCGAGCACACTTTAAGTGGTAATCATTTACGCTTCGCATATAAATGCCGAGTTTGTGATTTGAATTTCGTTCGTTTCTGTTTCTGTTTGTGTTTCTGTTTCTGTTGCTTATTCCGTTGCCATCGCCATCGCCACCGCCAGTTCTTCTGTTTTAGGTGTTTTCTTTCCTTTTTGTATCCTTAATTTATTTTCGGTTTTTCGGCAGCTTTGTTTGCAGCCTGACCGTCTTTGACGCCTATCATAAAATAACAACGAATACTTCTTGTTGGTCCTGTAGTTTCTGCTGTTGTTGTTCAGGACGTCGACTGTGAATTATTAAAGGTTAACGTTTTCCCTCCACTGTACGTACAGAGATTATTTTAAGTTTCTTTGCCTCCTTTTATGCTAGGTCTTACGTTGTCATTGTACATTCAAAGTCAAATCTACGGGATTTGCACCATGCTTGGCTTATTTTAATGTGGCGGCCTTAAAGGCGAAGTTTTCTGGGAGGTGGTAAGCTTGTGGGAGAAATCGTCGGAGCTGGCAAGTATTTTTAAATGTGGACTGGCCCATTAATTCCCTGAGCTTGCTTTTCTCATGTACGTTTAAGTATTTTCAGTTGAGCCCCGAAAAACGTAGAAAGTAATAAATGAAAGTTCTTACTGTACAATGCACACATATGTATATCTAAGACAAGCACACACACACACTCACAAAATATGATAAATTAGTTCAAAGAAGTAAGGCAAACACTGAATGAAGTGTTCAGATCTGTGGCTGTGGCAGATGCTGTGTCTCTAATGAATTAGCCGCGTGTGTGCAACCGCAGTTAATGATGCACACGCACCGGTTTGAGATCAGGCAGAAACAGCACGAAACTCAAACGAGTAACACGATCAGGTGCGAACAAAATTATCAGCCTAAGAGCCAGTCAGTGTAGACCTGACTTGAGCCAGCCTCAGGGCCATCGGAAACAAGCTGAAAAAAGGAGGAAAAGAGAGGTACAAACACAAGCACGGGCACAGGCAAAGTCACAGCCACAAAAAGAGAAAAATAAATCAAAACTTGCCGCGAAGTTAATTATAATTGCCTGGGCAAAATACAAAATACAAAATACAAAAATACAGACAAATAAAGAAAAAGGTGCTTGGAATGGAGACTCGAGACTCGAGACGGGGGCACTCAAAGGCACTCAGCTCGCTGGTTTTATTGATTCGGCGCTCGGTTTTGAAGTGTGCGTGCCGGCGTCTGAAACAATTTTTCATTTCGGGCACGTTTTCAGCCGCATAACATAGCTTTGAGTTTATGAAATATCATTCAGCGTGAATGCTGCGATTTCGGTTTTTAAATAATTATGTTTAATTTCAAGGTTACGCGGCGAAAAACAAAACGCATTCATACCCACTTAGTATCTGTCCATATACCTATGTACACACATACATACGTGTGCATACATAGAAACCTAATAATTATTGTCTAACTCAAGCTCGCCGCTCGGTTGGCACCATCTCAGAACAATGGACTGAACTCTATGATTAGCTCAGGGTAGTAACAACAACTTGAATGGGAGTTGAAATTACGCTCCGTCTCTAACACATACGAGTCCAACACGAAAGATAATGCGATCGACGCTCAGAGTCGGAGGCGAGCCATAATGACAATTGACTGGTGAGAATTAGCTCAAGTGCAGTCACCGATCATTTTGAGGTAATGGATTTGTTATTGAAATAAATGTATGAGTATTGGGCGCTAAAGTGCACTCAATCGGATAAAATCACAGATTAGCATGCAGAGTGAAACGCATCACACATTTTCAGGCCATTAGGAACATTCGATCCCATAATATAGCCATAGCCCCAACAAGGCAGGCGAATGAAGAAAGCTGGTCTCCATCCTCAGTTTCTCTCCGCGCATTCGAGATACATGTACGTGAGCGGTTGACATATCAATTTCCCAAGCGGTCTGAACACATCAAATCGATCGAGTTACTTTGTCATGTCCAAATAGAGCGGCCACCATGTCACATACTAAATGAATTTGTAAACACATAACTGTGATGCATTATGTTCAGTAAAAATTATCACGCGAGAGATAAATAAAAAAGATCAAACAAACGGACATACACGTTCATACATACTCGTACATATGTACTGCGCTCGCTTCATCATTGTTATTGAGGTTGTTGTTGTTGTTGGGCTTTCGACGCCTGCGCAAAAGTCACGCTCAACAAGCGTCGTACATAAATTGAACTTCAGCATGCCACAGATACAACAACAACAACAATAGCGAACGCAACGACACGCCAGTTTGTCGTGCACCTTGTGCCACACCCAGCAAGTCTCCCCATGTATGTACATATATGCATGCACACATATGTGTGTTTGTAAATACATGAATAAATATATAGACGTTATGTGTAGCAGAGTTGTATAGTTATGCCTCAGTCTGCTGTCTATACATACTATATATGTATGTAGTCTGTATGCTAAACAGTTGTGCAGCCACGCTCAAGTTATTGAATTTCACACGCAAAACAGAGAAGGTAGTACTTGTATGTAGGCCGAGAGGTGTGCTTGTCTCTAACTAAAGCTACAGCAGGGTGATCAGCCAACTCTCCATACCCAGCCCAAGGTGCCGCTTTAACCCATGCTGAGCCTCGGGCAAGTGCAAGTGGAGTGAGCAGCCGAATGGCTCGATAGCAGCGATCGTCTAGCCCAGACTTGAGCTTTTAGATTTTTGAGAACCCCGGGCGGCTCACTCATCGCTAGTCCGACATTAATCTACTACTAAATAGTTTCAACACCAGCTTTATCTGTGTTTTTGAACTGGGTGTTGAAAACTACATTGATTATCAAAAATATGTTTCACAAGTCTGTTTATTCAGAGTCTATAAGGCAATGCAAGGAAAATAAAATATAAATAAGGAAAATACATTGTTTTACTTACTCTTACACAAAATTTACCCTTTTGCATTAATTTATTATAGCCTGTACCCAAAGGGTGAAAGGCTATACTAGTTTTGTGCGCATGTATGTAACACACAGAAGGAGGCGTGGCAGACCCCACAAAGTATATATATTCTTGATCAGGATGAGAAGCCGAGTCGATATAGCCTTGTCCGTCCGTCCGTCTGTCCGTCTGTCCGTCTGTCCGTATGAACGCAAGGATCTCAGAAAGTATAAGAGCTAGAATAACCAAACTTGGTTTCCATATTCTCCTAAGACCGAGAAAGTACGAGTTTGAGTTTTTTTTCGATGCACCCCCCCACTCCCCCGCAATTCGTGTTTTTTCTTAACACTTCCGTAATTCTCGGAATTTTGAAATAAATTTTGGTAGGTACATCCAGTTAGTACTAATGTGTCCGTGTGCCAAATTTCATCATGATAGGTCAATTCTGAAGAAAGTTATAGCCATAAGTAAAATCGCTGCTCATGCGCTGCCTCTGTCGGCAGCGCTGCCCGCAGCTGTTGTTGTTGTTGCTGCTTTGGTTCAACTTTGTGCTGCATACATACACGCATATAAACACGCATAGGTACGTGATGTAAATGTATGCTGTTAAAACTAAACATAAACATATATTCTAATTTAATTTAATTAATTAATTCATTAATTTTTTTTAATAATTTAATTTTTTTAAAAAATTTTTTTTTTTAATTTTTCTTTTTTTGTGGAGAGTACAGGCTATTTTACTGTCGGGCTTGCTCGACTGTAGCGTTCTATCTTGTTTTACTTTATGTCCTAGCTCTCGAATCTTACCAAAGTAATTTGCTGTTTGGGAAATGAACTCTTTAGAAACTTTAGAGTGTCGGAAGAGAAATATCATACAGTAAATAAACGTATAATTGTAAGCACAAATACTGAGCCAGCAAAGACGGGCAACACCTGCTAGTAAATCTATAGATGGGATGCGGGAAATTTGGTATTTCAAAATAAAACAAGATAGAACGCTACAGTCGAGCAAGCCCGACAGTAAAATAGACTGTACTCTCCACAAAAAAGAAAAATTAAAAAAAAAAATTAAAAAAAAAAATTAAATTATTAACAAGAAAGGAATGCTAAAGTCGAGCAGGCTCAACTCTTAAATACCCTGTACCACCCCACAAAAAAGTAATTAAATTAATTAATTAATTTAATTTAATTAATTAACTAAATTAATTTAATTAATTAACTAAATATTAACTAATTAAATATAAAATATTCCATGCATGCATACATACATTTACATTTCCATCAGAATCGCGCCTTATGCGTGTTTGTGTACTTGCACATATGTATGTATGTGTGCATTGGGCCTGGTTATATGGCTATAACTTTCTTTCGGATCATTCTATCATAATGAAACTTGGTATACGGATATATAATTACTAACTGGATGTGTCTACCAAATTTTAGTTCAAAATTCCAAGAATTACGGGAGTTATAGAAAATCGGTAATAGGGGGAGAGTGGGGGGGTGGATCAGAAAAAAAACTCAAACTCGTACTTTCTCGGTCTTAGGAGAATATGGAAACCAAGTTTGGTTATTCTAGCTCTTATACTTTCTGAGATCCTTGCGTTCATACGGACAGACAGACGGACGGACGGACAAGGCTATATCGACTCGGCTTCTCATCCTGATCAAGAATATATATACTTTGTGGGGTCTGCCACGCCTCCTTCTGTGTGTTACATACATGCGCACAAAACTAGTATAGCCTTTCACCCTTTGGGTACAGGCTATAATAAATACTATGTATGGTTATATGTGCATTCATATGCACATACGTACAAGTACATATGTATGTACTTGTATGCATATAGTATGATAGGGATAGGGAAAGTACAAAAAAACTATGTATGGTTATACTATATGTACATACATATGTATGTATATTTATGTATATAGTATGTAGTATGATAGGGATATATCAAGGCAAGTAATTTCTAGAAATAAAAGCTGTACATTTTGGCAAAGTTATTTAGTCAACTTAAGCAACTGCACATAATTTAAATGAGCATACACAAACATCTTTATGTCCATGTATGTATGTACATATATACATATGTAGTATGTACCTTCTTTATCATAAATATTTCTTCTACTTTTTAATGAAAAGTTACAAAAATACAACTCAGATTATCTTTTATTTTTTCACAGAGTAAATAAACCAAGTTTAAAGTTAAGCGGATTTCTAATTTTCTAAAACCACTTTGGTGCTCACCCACACTTTGACAGCTTTTTAACCCTTACCATTTGGGCTGTGCATTGATTGCACATATTTTCATACCGAAAATACATACATACATATGTAGACGTGCATAAATACTTGTATATAGATTGTGACATTGAGGGCTAGTAGTTTCCAGAATTAAACACTGTAAAATTTAACAACGACTTGCATACAGTCCTCATTTATAACTGCAACTCGTCCGAAATTTCTCAGCACGCTGCTCGCGTGGTCGAGTTATTCCCAAAAAGCGGGACTGAGCCTGTCCCGCGTGGGATATTTAATTTTGATTTAAAAATCGGGATGTCCCGCCAAAATTGGGACGTCTGGTAACGCTGATATGTACATATGTATGCACATTTCATTTTTTGATGCAGGCGCTATTTATCCTCATATGCATGTACATATGTACATATGCACACATATATGTAAGTGTATGCAATCAATTGTACAGTTTCACGCTCTTTCTTATTTATTGTTGCTGCATCTGGCAAGTAAAAAACATATTTCTACATTTCGAACATCGTTGAATGCCAATTTGTAGATATAGTTATGTTGATTACGGATACCAAATTTGAAATCGATCGGACAACATTTATAACACAAACTTTTCATTTGAAAACAAGAAAAGAATGCTAAAGTCGAGCAAGCTCAACTCTTAAATACCCTGTACCTCCCACCAAAAAGAAAAAAAAATTTTTTTTTAATATTTAAAAAAAGTATATTAATTAAATTGCTATAACTCTCTTCAGAATTGACCTGTTATGATGAAATTTGGCATACAGACACATAATTACTAACGGGATGTAGCTACCTAATTTTACTTCGAAATTCCCAGAACTACGGGAGTTATGGAAAAACAACTCGTCTCGTCATGCTGATCAAGAATATACACTTGCCCGCATAACTCTGCGTACACACAAAAAAATAGACAAATTTTAGCTTTAAATGTGAATATCTCTTAATATATACAACTTATTGATGTAAATGTTTTTGATTTGCTTAGATTCGACATGCCACGCCTCCTTCTGCCTATTACATTTTCAGCTCCCGCAAACCTAATATACTCTTGTACATTTTATGTACAGAGTATAAATATGATCCCCATCCGGTAGTTGAAGTCAACTGAAGAGACCAACAACGAAGTATAAAAGCTTATAGGATACATCTATATATGACTAACGGGACAAACATGGATTTTCATTAATTTATTGAGTAACCAAATATAGGCTGTTCGAAAACAAATTGGAAAATATATAGGTTCCAACAACATTCAAATAATATTATGTAATAACACGTCAATATATATACACGTCAATATATATACACGTCAATATATATACACGTCAATATATATATATAAACCTAATAAACAAACATTTGTAAACGTACGTTAACGTTAGAAAAGTTTAATAGAAAAACATAATTATAATTAATAATTAATAACTAATAGAGAGAAATTACTTATATACTCGTATGATATACATACATACTTGTATATGCATACACATATACGGGTATGTATATGTATATAAATGAGAATTGAGCGCTTATGGGGGCTGATTAAAAATGTTTTTCACATTCAAAGCCCAAAAAATAAAAGAAATACAAATAAAATGATATTCCAATTAAATCAAAAATTAATTTTGGAAATCTTCATTTACTACTTATACAATATTTATAATTAATATTAAAATAAGAAACACTGCCTGGGATTGTTTTCGAAACCAAAGCTGCAACTGCATTTACCAGACCTGATACATATCCACAATAGTCCGTAGCCTTTTAGAATAATACAAGTAAGTAGGTAAGTATATAGTTGCCCATGGGTTAATGTGTGTTTCATGTTGGCAGAGCAGGTCACTTGCATACCAAAGTATCCAAAGGAATTGTAGTTCTTCGCGTTTTTTCAAGATCATCATATGATTGACTGCTAGGCAGTCCCTTGTTAATTTTTGGTCTCTCCTTTTCCTCTTCTTGAGCTGCAGAAGAAAGTGCCGTACGGCTCATAGCCGTAGAAGAACACATTTTAACTGACTGTACAAAACGAATAGTTTTAGAAATACAAGGACATAGTGCATACAGTACAGCTATCGGTTGAGCGAACTCCATATTGATCGACATCACTTACAATATACACATGCAGATCAACAAATAGAGCACATACAAATATAAGTGTCATGAAAGGTGAATTAACAACTCTTTGGAGACTACAATTTTCTCGTAGCACAATGAATAGAATCAACTTACTACAAGAATCTACATAAGAGTTCAAGGAGCCTTATGAGTTTCATTTTCTGGCTGCTTCCACAGAAAACCTCCTCAAGTCGATTTGAACCCGAATGCCGGCAAATTAAGTTGCAGCCCCGGGTGCTGTGTTGCAACAGCCTGTCCTGGAATGGGCCGCTATCGTCGCGTTGTTGTTGCTACCCTCAGCCTTGCACAAAATTAAAAATACGAGCAACAGCTCTCTGGGCAGCATTTACTTGCAATAAAATGCAAATGTGTCAATTAAAGTGTGCTTCGTTTTGACAATGTCAGCTGGCAGCGATGCGTGAACAGTAGTGTCGCTTGGACGCCACTCAACTAGCTCAGGGAGGGGAGTGGAGTGAGGAGTGTTGAGTGGTACTGCGACGGGTAGCCGTTTGTTGACCTCGCACAATGCACAAAGCGCTGCCCACAGTCAGAGTCTCACTTACAATTAAGCGATGACAATTCAACAATTGCACGCCACAAAGCAACGGGACATCAATAAAAATAGAAAGAAAGAAGCCCTGAAGTGAGCCTGGCTACGAGAAGACCAACCCACAGTTTGCTCGTTAGATCGGTCATTGTACCAGTTGCCCGCTTATTTGCAGCCGATGTGTTAGTGTTGCAATGAGCGGGATTGCCACAGCTCCACGAGCATTAGCAATTGAGTTATTAATACAATTTGCATAATCGAACTATCATCGGCTGTTATTACAATTACTCTGAAACTTTGCCGACTGCCAATTGCCACACGTGCGGCACTCGTTGCGCGTAACGAAGTGTCGAGTAGATTTGTTGACTGACCGTCTGACCGTCTGACTGAATGAATGTATCACTGACTGACTGTCATGCCCACCTATGGACGAATCACTAACCAGTCGCTGCTCCTATCTTTTTGATTCATGCAATGTCGACGCCGACATGGTGGTGGCGCTCAGTGAGCGTTGCGGTTTCCGGTCAGCCGGACAATTCCTATGCCTGCTAACTCCGACTGTGGCATGGGAAGGGTCCCGCTTTGGCTTGGCTTGCTGAGCACGAAAATTTATGTTTATTGGCGTTTGTCAACAATTTATTTAAATTTATTGTGACAGCTTTTTTCTGTTTCACTTCACAAGTGTAGATGTCTTTTTGTCGTGCATCCCGCTCGGACCTGGACAGGCACAAAATCTTGACGAACTGTTCGAGAGTTACGGATAGAGCTGTTCGTAATCAAGTGAAATTTGATGTGCAGCAGCATGAAATGATTGAAAACAGTTCAATCAGAAGGAACAATAAGTAGGGCCGGACAATGTTGGAGAAAATAAGGAAAATAAATTAGTTTGGCCGCAGATCATTCAGTTATGAGTTCCTCAATATGTCTCCACATGAAATTAAATTTCTTAACCACACTTTACACATACAACAGCTACTATAAGAACAATCGGCATTAAAATGATCAAAAAACGGGGTTGTGAATAAATAAATGCAAAGAAATGAAATGCAAGAATAAAATAGAATAAAATCAAACAGACTATAATAGAATAGAGTAGAATGGGTTGGAATGGAATTGAATAGAATACAAAATATCTTACCCAATGGAACATCTTCTTGTTGAAATCTTCTCTTATGCAGCGGTCGTTATACAGCTTTCCCAGAATTAAATTTTTTTTTATCATCCGGTCATTCCACACATGAAGATGAATGCTTTGGTTATTGCAAGCAAATCGTAAATGACTAATACAACGTTTAGCTGAATTTCTGATTCATTTTATTTTATAGTGCAGGGCCAGAAAGCGCAGCCGCAAAAAAAACGCAACCCTTTCGGTATTCCCCTGACATTTCCATTGCAATTATGTGAGCACATAAATCATAAGGAATGGCAAGTTGCCTTGAAATGGCAAAAGGCACAGACCCGAGCTTAGAGCACACATTGCCCAAATAGAGATGCGAGATCATGCACTAAACGAATATAGCAAAAGCGCAGAGGCAGTCGAAGTTTTAACAAGCACTTAACGATTTAATTTGGCAAATATCAGCACAGAAGAGGAAACGGCAAAAGGTTCCAGCCGAACTATTCGACGGATATTTATGGGTTGAAGGCGAAACCTTGCCAAAAGGGCCAAATAAAAAAGCAACAATAACCGGTGTGGGGCATGCAGAGAAATGCTTACTTCGACGATTGTTGGCGGCAGGACCTGGAGCTTATACTCGTATCCATATGCAAAAGGGCTAGCCGCCTAACACAGCGAAAAAACGAAAACAAAAAAGAAACCCGTAAAAGTGTGTAGACTCAGAACGACCACGATGGGTGGAGGATAAAGACCAAGGGCCATGAGGTGCAGGGAAAAAGGACATGCAGCATGTAGCATATGTGAACGACGGCCGCCGACTGCAAATGGAGCACATAAATTATATTCCATTCGATGATATTTGCGTTTTGCTGCTCTTTATTTAAGAACAGCGCAGTTTAGTCGGCCAAGGGTTCTGGCGAAGGGGGAGTGCAGGGGAGCGAACAGGACGGGGCTAGGATTGCCCGAAACAAATGGGTCGTCGGCCGAGTAAGAGCCGCCGCAGCAATTTTTAAGTTTTCAGCTTTGGCGCAGTCAGCAATTTGCCTTGCCCATATTTCTCCGACTATACATACATATACTATATACATACAAGTACATACATATAGTATATAGTATACACATAAGCTTGCATTTTAATATGTTTGTATGTATGCATGTGCCTAGTATGTATGTATATAAGCGTGTATGACTACTTGCTTTCTATTTGGCTTCGACATTTGAAATGTTTCCGCTGCCTTTGACTTTGTGGCTGTGGCCCGTCCTGCGCTTCTCCGGACCAAATTAAAGGATTCAAGGGTCGACCGCAATCATTTATCGACTCTGCACACACGCAAACATTCACACAAGCAAGCACACACACACACACAGACACACACTCACTCACACATGAGAAAGAACAATATAAATGGGACTGTTGGTTTTTCTATATCTAAAGTAAATGCGCCATAATTTACGAGCCGGTCGCCATTAAAATACATAACAGTAGTTTTTTTGCATTTCGCTTTTAATTTATATTTATCTTTACCGCTAATTGCACTTCTCAGCAATTGATTTAAATTATCTGCAAAATGTACGTGCATAAATTTAATGCTTCTTTTCCTCTTTTTATCGCTTATTTATTTTCATACACGAGTACGTGTATACCCGTATATAGGATTCCCGGCTAACCAGCGTTAAAAAACTATTCGAAATAACGTTGGGAAAAGCACAACATTATGTTTATTAAAAATTCTGTCACCAACATTCGCATTCTGATTAATTTCAGTTTTGTTGTTCCATCCGCGTATATACGAGGTCTGTTCAAAGGAAAAGGTGGAGGCTTAGCTCACTATTTTCTTCGCTTACAATGAGACAGGTCGTTCGGTTAATAAGGAATAATACTACAAGAAAGTTTTGGAAAGTTTGCGTGTATGTATATATGTTATATAATTGTTTATATGAGGTGTGTTCAAATAAAAGGTAAATTTTGAATTCCTTTGAGGATCATTTATTTATTCCTCAATATCCATCTTGTCCCCTTCAAAGCAATCCCCCTCAGATACTTATAATGCACATATGGCTGCCCTGCGACTTTTTCCTATTACCAAAACTGAAGAGACCAACGAAAGAAAATCGTTGTGCCACAACTGATGAGATGATGACCACCGAAAAGCGCATTTCAGAAGTGCTTCGAAGGTTGGAAGAAGCGCTGGAATAGGTGAGAAGGATTACTTTCAAATTTGCCCGTTTCTTTTGAACACACCATGTACATACATAAATATACAAAGGTTTTATTTGTTCATAAGCACTCGTATTTGCGATGTTGTTTTTTTTTTTGTTACTATGACATTAATTAATGAGAAAGCTGAAAAAAACATTCAAATATAATAAAGAATATTCAGACAGATATTCATAGAACTGTCTCATGCGAAATGCACATTGCTGAAAATGAACCACATTCATCCATATACTCGTGTGCTGGTCCTGGCCCTGCTTAGCATACCCTTTTAAATAAGAGTTTATGCTTTAATTGATTTCATAATACAATAAGACGTACATTTCTCCAATACTCTTTTCAGCAGCAGACTCAATTTCAAGGAAAACCTAAATGAAAATTGAACATTAGTACGCATGATGAGATACAAGCTACCACTTGTAAGTCGTAATGATCACTAAATTAAACATTTAATTTATCAACAAACATGCCCAAGAGTACCAGCATCCAGCATCCAAGCAGCTCCACATATTCATACTTGTAGAAAACTGCAATCAAGGAATGACTTTGGGCCTTCATTCAGCTGCCGTTGATGATGGGACTTCCAAGCATCTGCTCAACATAAATACAACTAAACTTTTTAATAGTTTAAAAGTCTTCACTTAAATGAAGACACTTAAATGAGCTGTAACAAACTAAACGACAAAGAAAACAGCAGACAAATTGAAATGCCGACTGAGCTGAGCAACAAAACAAATTGTTCTTAATTGATAATTGGGAAAGAATTCTTTAAACGTCGTTACTTACTTAGCTTATACGGGTTTTTTCTAATTCCTACATTTTTCCCATATGTCGAAAGTCAATGTTTGTTGACATAAAAATATAAAAAATAATTTATGAATAAATAATCTCCCATACCCTGCACAGCTTCTGGTGAAACATCAACTTTGACTTATCATTGTGATAAACACAATATTATAATTAATACATGCTATTTCTGTACGAGCTGCCAAAGTGTTGAGAGCTTTGGAAAATTAAATGGCCATTTATTTCTGTCAATGTAATGAACCCAGTCTGCGTATGGACTAGACTAGAAGCATTCACTGTTCCTATTAAAGGGCGTTGGACTTTGTATGGACCATTCGTTTTTATTCTATAAGTCATACACTTGTAGAAAGGACCACATTGGTCGATAGCGGGCAGTTGCTCATATGGCTCGCCTCTTTAAGGTTAAAGCACTGTACTGCCAATTTACGATTTTGAGCACAGCATAACATAATTGTCAATAATGATTCGATTTATTTATATTTTGTCATATGTGCTCTGGTGTTTTATTGTCATTTGGCATGACAATAAATCGACCCATGGCGGCCGTTTCCTTCGTTTTTATTTGGCCGCTTGTAAATCATAAAAGGAAAGTAAAAACATAATACTGCCAACTCGCAGTCGTTTCGTTTCGATTTATTAGTCGTAACTTCTCTTAGCCCATTTGCATAAATGTCTTGGCTTATATCAAAGAACATCAACGTAACAAAAGTCCACCCACCTGACTCTCAAGGTCACTGAGCACGAATGCGGCGAGTAACCTGCAAATGTATTTGGGGGGTCACAATTGCGCCACACCTGATTCCCCTGGTCCTCCTTCCACTTAGCGAACTATGCGCTGCCTTTCAACAGGCGCTCACTTCACAACGTTGTATGAATAAAAATTTAAATAATTTATAAAATTTGTTACTTATGGCGCCAGCGCATAAATAGCCCGCGGCCCACGGCAGCAGTCAACAAAACAATGGCAGTGTACGGGTCGTATGCGTAATGCGTTCTCCTGCGCCGCCGGTAAATGCTCTAGTAGCGCCTCACGCTTGGCCTTCAACTAACGGAAGCCGTTGGCGACGTCGTCTTCCAGCTAACGCTCTACTTTGTTGATAGCACTGGTGTTTCTGTTTCTGCTTTTGTGCGAGCACTCAACGTGTTTTTAACGAATTTTTATTATGTCTCTTACAGGGGCAGACATTCCTCTCAACATTTAAAAAAAAAAAAAAAAATAGCAGAAAGTGACTTGGCATCGGCATCCTCGTTTACGAAGTAGACGTCGGCGTCTGCGTCTACGTCTGCCTGCATATTTAAGTTTAGTGTAGTGGCGTAATTTTTAACACAAGCCCTCTTCGCGCAGACCAAGCTAACGATAAAACCTACTTTTATATCGTATGGAAATATTCTTTTTAGCAGCGAGCAATTTGCTTCCTTCTGTGTTGGCTGCTGGCGCATTATCTGAGCTTTGTCTACCACAAGGCCACACACCTGCGAGTTATTGATTTGTCGCACCACCTACCACCGCGTTGTTTACCTACCACGCTAATCCCATTGACTTGAGTGCTGCTTGGCTGCCTTATTTTTGCGTAATTTAATAACTTTGTTTAACATATTTGACAATTGAAGCGACGTTGCCGTGTCCTCGGTGTTGTATTCTCAGATACCGCCGGGAGCATGCAGCTTTATAGGCAGTTTAATGTGTCACATCGATAAAGGGAGCTAGAACATGCGTAATCTACGCATAAAGTGTAATGAACTTTGAAATTTGATAAAGATGCCTTCCTCTTCTGACTCCACACGTACAAATTTTTTGCGGCTGCTGTTTGCATCCAGCCCGAAAATATTTAATATTCACATAACCCCAACGTTTGACAAAATTTTTATGAATTACCCATGGCATCTTTTTGGAATTACACATGAAATTTTAATTAGTTTGCTCCAGTGTGTGTGTGTTGGAGGGGAGGGGGGCAAGAATATTTTAGCAACATAAACTCTTTGAAATGTTTTGGCATGCGCCACTAATAATATGTTATACTATAGCATATATGTATTTATTCAGGAGATTGTGTGTGTTGTTGTGCTGCTTGTAGTATGTAAGAGTATTCCATTTAGTATTCAATTTACACTAAATAAGGCTATGTTTAAAGCACAAGTACTACATTCCAAGTACTATTCCTTTTTCACTTTGCTCAAGTGCAGCAACAGCTTTGCACCCTTGATGTCAGCAGCGGCATTAGCAGTGACGTAAGCAGTGATGCCAGCATCTCTTACACATATGACAAACTGACATACGTGACTCTTATACGAATATATAAATGTGGAAAAGTAGGTGAACTGTTTGAGCAGGATCTCGCATATGGGATACATGTCAAATTTATACTTTTTCCGCCGATATCATATCATTCAACATGACACACATCAATGCCTTAATGCTTATATGATGGTTCGAAAAGGGAAGACTACGGAAAATCAAACAGAATGGCATGTCAAGGTTTTATTGCGACAGTAGCTCATTTGTGAAAGGATTAAGCTTCAGCTGTTTTGCGACTGTTCTCTTTTTGATTTCAAAGACCTTACGGGCGATTTGTAGCAATATTCGCGTTATTTAAGGCACTTGCATAAGGTGCTCGCCAAATCATTGTCATCGCCATCTCTCCGTCAGGGAGAAGACGGGAGATGGATGGAATCCTGTAAGGAATCCATGGACTTACTACTTAACACAGATTTCCTGGGCTGCACTGCCCAGTAGCTGCTTGAGGGTATACCATATTCCGATCTCCTGGAAAGAAGTGAAGGTAGTATTTATTCCCAAACCTGGGAAGTCTTCGCATGTAAAACCCAAAGACTTTAGGCCCATTAGTCTATCCTCGTTTTTGATAAAGACCCTTGATAGATTTGTAGAAACGTATCTAAAACAATCGATTGACCCGGCACTGTTGTGTGGCACCCAGCACGCCTATAGCAGAGGCAATTCTACCGACACACCCCTTCATTCCCTAGTCTACAAAATTGAGAACTCACTCTCAATCAAAGATTACTCCCTGGTAGCTTTCCTTGACATAGAGGCGCCTTTAATAATATCTTTACGTCAGCAATCATCCATTCAACTTAGGGTGGAAGAACCCGCTGCTCACAAGCAGAGCTATGAACGCCGAATTGGTTGGCCTCACCACTCGCAGGTTCGTCAGTGGAGGAACCCCCGATTTCTCTCTAATCGATTTTCAACACAGCCACAAGTGCGCTCTTCTCGTGAAGGGCATCGACACAAAAATGGGTGAGAAACCCACCGAGTGGTATGGATATATCAGGCCATCGTACGACCGATTACCCTCTATAGGATAGTGGTATGGTGTCCTGCGCTGGACACATCTTCAGCTCCCAAGCAGCTCAGCAAAATACAGCGATCTGTTGTGTTATGCATCAGTAGAGCACTGCGGACAACACCTACTGAGATATTATCTTCCACGAGTTCGCCCTGGACATCATCGGGAAAAAGCTGGAGCCCAACACGTCATTAAGACTGCGAGATACTTTGGCTTGTAGGGATTCAGCCAGGGGTCACACAAGCATACCCCGGGATCCCTTCCCCCTTTCCACACCAAGTGTGACCTTTGAGAAGGACTACACAGTAAGGATCCTCTTTCGAATGGAATGGGGATGCCTACCTCATGCCAGAAGCAACGCAGTCAACGTCTTCATAGATGGCTCCAAACTTGACAAACAGCATGCGATCAACCACTTTCAGTGTTTTATTTCTAAATGAATAAAATTGAAAAATCAAATTCAAAAATATAATAATAATATCACCAAAAAAGCATCTATAGGTAAAGATGAGCGAAAAAAGAGCAGCTCAAAGTGCCGATGAACGCGAATCACGTTTGCAAGATCTTTGCGAAAGGGTAACAACATCTAGAGCCATAGAAATAGAAATGGAAAAAGAATGGGTGTCGCGGCGCAGCAACGCAAGCCGGATACGCTACCTATACATTAAAAACAAAAAATGTAAAGCTAGAGGAAGGCTCAGGTCAGATCCCACAAAAAATAAAATGCTTCGAAAACAAGAAAGGAATGCTAAATTCGAACAGACTCTTAAATACCCTGTACCACCACACAAAAACAACAAGATAGAACGCTACAGTCGAGCAAGCCCGACAGTAAAATAGCCTGTACTCTCCACAAAAAAGAAAAATTAAAATAGAAAAATTTTAAAAAATTTTAAATTTAATTTAAAAAAAATTTAATTAATTTAATTAAGAAAATTTATTTAATACATACATAGAAGACATCTTTATGTACAGTTTTACATTTACATCACGTGTCTATGCTTGTTTATATACGTGTATGTATGTAGCACAAAGTTGAACCAAAGCAGCAACAACAATAACAGCTGCGGGCAGCGCTGCAAGCAGAGCATTGGCAGCGATTTTATTTATGGCTATAACTTTGTTCAGAATTGATCTATCATGATGAAAATGGCACACAGACACATTAGTACTAACTGGATGTACCTACCAAAATTGATTTCAAAATTCCGAGAATTACGGAAGTTATAAGAAAAAACACGAATTGCGGGGGAGTGGGGGGGGGGGTGTATCAGAAAAAATAAACAAACTCGATCTGCCTAGGGCTTATAGGAACCTCGATACCAATTTTGGTTATCCTAGCTCTTGTACTTACTGAGATCCTTGCGCTCATACAGACAGACGGACAGACAGATAGACGGACATGGCTATATCGACTCGTCTTCTCATCCTGATCAAGAATATCTATACTTTGTGGGAGCTGCGACGCCTCCTTCTGTGTTCCATGTACACTCGCACAAAACTAATATATCCTATTACGCTTTGGGTACATAGTATAAAAATACAAACATGGATTTAAGAGACTCTGACTTAAAAGACTCTGGATACCAAGTTTGGCTATTCTAGCTCTTTTACTTTCAGACATCCTTTCATTTATACAGACAGACGGGCAGACGGGACGGGCATGGTTATCTCGAATCGTCTTGTCATGCTGCATTCAGTACTACGCCCACAAACTACAGGAGGGGGTTGGCTCTTCTTCTTTTTGGTGCCACTATAGGGAGTACAGGGTATTTCACTGTCGGGCTTGCTGGACTGTAGCATTCTCTCTTTTTTCGATTGGGACAGCTTCTGTTTTCCTTTTGGCCAAATGAAAGGCAGTTGCCACTTGCCGTTTCATTAAAATGTAATGAAAGCTTTCAATCGATTGCGCATAAAAATGTTGCTATAAAATTTTAAATACAGAACATACAAGTGCACATGGGTTGCCTGTGTACACGGATGGGTGTATACATACATACGTATGTATGTCTGTGTGGGTGCAATAAAATGAAGTTGAACAAATCGCATAATAAAAAGAAGATACAGGCAACGGGCTGCTGCGTTATTTTGGGCGGGAAAGGGGCGACCTAAAATTCTGGGTATATGCCAGCCATAAAATGTCGTTTGATACGAGCACTCCGGCGCTTATCACTGCCAGCGCCGTTCAAACGCACACACATAAGTATAAAGATGCATACGGACACACGCACTCACATTATTACAACTTCATAATGGGCATTAGTGTGGGGATGTGCGGGTGTGTGGGTGTGTGGGTGGGTGAGTGTGTGAATGTGTGAGTGGGTGTGTAATAGAAGAAGCAGCACAACACTCTTAAAAAGGGTGGCAACAGACACGCGAAACCGCGTAACAAATATAAACATATCGAACAGAACGACAAGGCGCAAGCTGTGCACACAATCACACATACTCGAATATGTAGTACATGGAAAGGCAGCAGCAGCGGCAACAGCAGCGGCAACAGCAGCGGCAGCAGCAGCAACAGCAATAATAACCCCATCACGTATACGCACAGTTGTGCGAATGCCACACGTGTGCCGTGCCCGATCCAGGCAGTGCAAGTTACGCAATTGCCTTTGATAAAATGACATTAAGAAGTCGTGACAATGCCACTAACCGAGCCAAAGGAGACACGACACACGCGCCAACTGGAACGATACGCCGACGTTCTGCTACTCTGACTGTAGGAGCCCGACTCGAAGCCTTCTCCTTGCCAGCACTCCAGCCAGTCACTCAGTTTTTGGTCTATCTGCATTGTAATGTCCTTTGAGATACGACTAAATGGCGATTCTACTCAAAATAAACTTCACCCCCTCCCCGTATGTGTCTATGTTGCCCCACTCCATTCATTATTCAGTTGTGTCAACAAACTGAACGTGCCAATGTGAACATTATGTGGAGTTGTTGAAGCGGTTGCTTCTGCTTCTGCTTCTGCTTCTGGTTCTGCGTTCGCTGCTGATGCTGGGGCTTGTGTTTACATACGTACTCGTATATGTGTATACATACACGTATGTGTATGTATGTGTGCCTCTGTGTACGTGTATGTACATGGGAGTATGCGAGCGACATTATGGGATCTGTTGCGTACGCGCAAAATTAAATAGAATTTGTTTGGAAGCCGAAAAATGTTGTGGTCGCCAATGGTTTGCTTTTTGGGCGATGATGTTGTTCTTGGTCCCACATTAGATTGAATTTACTTAATGGCAAGTTGTTGCTTTTCACCAGCCATTATGTTCATGCATAGTGTGTCGTCTAATGGTCGAAATGACCGTAACTGTAACTGTTTGTCTAACGACTCGCTGTTAAAATTAAGTGCATTAAGCTACAGGTAAGCCATATACATATGCACCAGTGTACTATGTACTACATTTGTATGTATAGTAAAATATAAGTAACAAGAGAGAACGCTACAGTCGAGCAAGCCCGACAGTGTAATACCCTGTACCCATGTAAACTTCCGTCACTGAGTTATATGCGCCCATAGCAGCAGCAAAAAGAGGAAGAAGAAGAGCGAACTTGTTGCTGCAGTTTGTGGAGGTTGTACTGGCGAGAATTTGTTTTGCTAATAACTTTTCTTAGAGGGTACAGGGTATAATAACTCAATTTTATCACCCAAGCGATGTACTATATTTATTATACTCTGTACATGAAATGTACAAGAGTATATTAGGTTTGCGGGAGCTGAAAAATGTAACAGGCAGAAGGAGGCGTGGCAGACCCCACAAAGTATATATATTCTTGATCAGCATGACGAGACGAGTCGATCTAGCCCTGTCTGTCTGTCTGTCCGTCTGTCCGTCTGTCCGTCCGTATGAACACCTGGATCTCAGAGACTATAAGAGATAGAGACACCAAATTTTGCACAAAGATGCGTTATGTGTGTATTCTATACGAGTTTGTTTTATTTTTTTGATTTTCCCCCCCACTTCCCCCCTATGGGGGTTTTCCCGATTTTCCATTCGTATAATCGCCTATATCTCGGAGACTATAAGACCTAGGAACACCAAATTTTAGTCCCAGATGCCTTATGTGAATACGCAGAAAATGTATATTTTGGAATTCCCCTCCCTCCCCCCTCTACCCCGCAAATCGTAACTCCCGTAATTCTTGGAATTTCGAACTAAAATTTGGAAATACCCCCAGTTAGTTATTATGTGTCCGTATGCCAAATTTCATTATGATAGACCGATTTAACAAGAAGTTATAGCCATAAATATATTTGCTGCTGCAGCGCTGCTCAAGCGCTGCCCGCGGCTGTTGTTGATGTTGCTGTTTGGTTGACTGCGAAAATGCTTACACAGACACGAATTGATGCGCATAGGCATACATACACTCACACAGACGCAATTGCTATGTAAATGTGCAATTATACACCCTTTACGTGAGTTCGAATACCGAGAGAGGTAAAATCGATCAAATTTTTTTTTTTATTTTCTTAATTTTTTTATTTTCTATAATTATTGTAAACATATGTACAGAGTATTTCAAAGTCGGGACACCCGACTTTAGCTTTTTTACTTGTATATATTTATATTTAGCTCCACTATTCTATTTCGAATACATAAACGAGCATATACTCGTAAACATAGCATATAAGTAAGTAGTTCATATCAAATAAAACTTGCTCAGTAGTTATTCTTCTTTTGCCTTAAAAAAACAACACCTTTTTGTGCGCTTTTATGTGCTTTCAAATAATTGATTAAGTAATCATATATCATGTTATTCTCATTTTTGCTTTTGGGCCTTTGTTCATGTTTACTTTATGGTGTTGGAGGTGCTTCTGGCTGCCTATTGTACAAATTTAAATAAAATACTCATAGTAAGTGCGTGAATGAGCATTCCTTTAATACTGACTCCTTCTGAAAGATGAGGCGCAGCGGAGCTCATCTTTATATTATATACCTTTATCGATATATCTAACTATATTGCTCGGGTACATTGATATTGCACTTGCTCTTATATACTGACTGTAGTAGCGGTGTTTAATACCTTATGATATAAATTGTTTATAGTATGAATATATACCCTCAATATTTCATAAAGTTCCCGTAGGGTCGATTGATGTAAACAGTTTTTTGTGTTTTTAAGTAAGTATTTAAGAGCCTTGCTATTAAAGTTCAATCGAAATCCATGTTGTTATAGAAACGGTTGGTGCCACAAAAGTTATTCCGAGTGGAACTTCTGGTGGCAATTGGGGCAAGGGCTTAATTCCATGTTGTTTTGATACAGTGAAAATATGCTGAACGATTCGAAGCGTGAAAATTCTATGGATAATTTTGTATATGTTGTATATGATAGAGTGATCAGCTGTAGGCTTTTAGGCTAGAAAGCATGTAACAATAGCAAACGTTTTCACTTTTTTAACAAAACAAAACACAGCGCCTGTCCCACTATATGCATTTATTTTCTTTTTCGTAAGGGAAGTCTTAATCAACGACACCGTTCACAAATTAAAAAACATAACTCAACCAAGCAGATTTGCATAAAACATGACGGGCAGTCAAATAAATTTTATTCAACTAGGAGAACGCCGCACATTAATAGGCTGGCAAATGCATCAAACAAACAATACAGCGATAACTTAATACATAGTTTTTTTTAGATACATATGTAAAGGCATATTTAGATGTAAGCCAAACAACAACAAATAAAATAAAAAACGCCGAATCTCTAGCCGAACAAGAAGTTGATAAATTTTTCTGCTGCTCCCATCTTTTCCATTCTCCAATGCGGCTGGTGGTAGAAAATTTGGCAGCTTTTCAGCTTGACAATTTTTCATCTGCCCTCTAACACATCTACACTCGTAGCCAATAATTCACTGCTTGACCCCCACTGTGTAGGTTGGTGGCACGCATCCGCGTACCCATGTGTGGGGCTCGGTTGGCAACTGGTTTTGTGGCGCGTAGAGATATACAGCCGCTATGGGTTCGATTGGACGAGTATCTACTTAATTAATGCACGAAATATACACAACCGCAGACATATTGGTGTAATATCTAAACAAAGAGCTCGACATTTGCTGTAAAAACAAAACGCTGGAGCTCAGGGTACCCACAGAACACGTCGCGTGCCAAAAAGCCGATGCTGTCGCAGTAGTTTTCAGGAAACTCGGAATCGAAATTGATTTCGTCAAAAATAATTAAAACAAGCATCAATCGAAAAAGAGAAAACCTAAAAACATCATGAAGAATATGCAGCACCAATTTTGACGACGGACTAACAAGACTAATAATTTTCTTTCTCTCTAGATTAATGATGGGTCCGGTGGATCCACGCAGATGCAAACATATATATACACTTATAATCTATATTTTAATATATGTAAGCTAAACTTTTATATGAAAGCTACTCGTAACAGCTGCATTAAATCAACGCTTTCAGAGACATAATAAGTTAGAAGGCCTAAGGTCTAAGCCATTGTCTTTTTTGAGTTTCTTGACCTTTTTTTGTTGTTCAATGATCATACAGTTGTAAACACATGCATTAATGTAATAAACTCATGCATTTTAAAATAATAAACCAATGAATCTCGCTGCAATCTGATACCTGCACTTAACATCAGCATGGCTGCTATAGAGAATGCTACAGTCGCGCAAGCCCGACAGTGAGATACCCTGAATCCAACAAGCTTCCGACACTGTGTTACTCATATTGCACTCATAACCAGCATATGTATATAGCAGAAGGAAAAAGAATAGTACTGAAGTAAAATTATTTCGATTATAGCTTTTCTTGGAATTAACTGATTTAGATTCAACACAAGTAAAAAGTTATATATTAATTACGTAAGCAAAAAAATAAAATAAACTCGTGCTGCTTGGGGATAATGTGGGCTCAGCCGTTTTCGATAACGCGGCGTTCATCCAATTGGACGGGCGGAAAAACAGATGGACATGTCTGGGATCTGGGATCTGCTGTTACATACTTTGCACAAACCTAATATACCCGTGTTAACCTACCGGTACAGGGTATAGAAATATCTGAATAAAATTCCACCAATATTGTGATCAGGCATTTATGGCTCTACAAACAGAATTCATAATTGCTGTCGTGTGATTCAATGCGAGCCATTTCTCAACAAACCAATTAAGACGGTTCTAGTGCCGGGATATTATCCTACAATTTCCAATCGCTAAGAAGCTGTGTATCAGTTTTTTATGATTTTGACTACGATTTCGGCGCTTTTAGAACCACAATAATAAAAACACAAAAACTCAATTCAATTTTGAACACGGTTTATTGTTCTGTTGTGGTCGGCCGTGCCTGTGACACCTCAATAAAAGTCAGAAATGTTACTCTTACTCATTGCTGGAGTGGCTGAGGACTGATGGAGCAGGAAGCTGCGGAGTTGCTGGCGCCGCTGCTCAACGCTGAAAGATATGAGATGTGCATGCATAAATAAAAAGATTGAAAACAAAACGCAGACTTCTGAGCCTGTTGAGGAACATAAATACTGGCAAATGACCCCCCGTGGTATGAAAATTAATTTTTTTTATTTGCTTAGTGAACAGCGTGACAACAGCAACAACAACGACCCCGACGACAGGTACAATGCTGGTCTGGGAACGGAGTGGAGGAAATGGGCTCCAGAGGAAAGACGAGTTTGTCGGATTGGCGAGACATTTAACTGGTCATCCATTAATAAACTTGTATACAAACAACATAACACTTTCAAAAACCTCATCTCAAGTCCAATTAATATAACAAAAATTGTTTTTGGAGTTGCTGCTTTGCAATGCAAATAAAATATATATACTAAATTAAAATCGATGCCCACATTGTGATTTGTTTAAAGCATATACATATATGGTTAGCTAATTCATTAAATTATGGCTTAAGTATAGGTTTTGTTGGAAGCGCTTATGAAACAAATATGGTATGGCATGTTGGACAGATTTGCAAGGTGATGGGCTATTGCTATGGACAAGTAATAGAGGGGCAGATTTTAGGAAGAGCTTTCGAATGGCACCTAAATAATGTAGCTAACTAATTCAGTTTATATGATAGTTAATATTTTACTGAATAGAGTAAATAACAAAGAGCTGTTACCAACCACAGTATACTTTTTTCAAATAGTTCCTTACTATTCCTATTCTTCAGGAATGCCATATATTGTTATTTATTCAATTACATAATTTGAATACTAACGTCCACTTACGACTATTCGGTATTTACGTATATATAGTACATTTACAGTAGGTATTTAGATATACCTATGTACATATATACATATCTTATAATAATTAAAATTTTGTTGACGAGCAAAACCTCAACTAAATACATTAGAAAAGTCGCTAAAAGCCAACCAAATACCAATAAAAGAAATTTGATTTTGTGCGTGGCAGACCCAATTTGCGATGTCAATATCATATCACATTTTTAAGCTGCTTAGCAAATTGGCGTTTTGCGAATAGAATAAAGATATTCCTCTATTCAAAGGTCATTCAGTCTTCATCCATCCATTTACTTTTAATCCAAGCCATTCGCTTCCTCGTTTTTAATTTCTTGACGCATTTTGTAAATGTTGGGAATTATTTTTATGCACAGGCAAATTATTTAAATCGTTGCAAACACTAATTTATTATTGTCTCACGGAATATTAATAAAATTGAGCGGGATGTTGATTAATTAGAGGAAGCGCGGTCACCCGCGTATACATGCCTACATACTTGTATATACATACATATTTGTATGTATGTCCATGTAGAAATTCGTAGACCATCACGTAGCAAACATCACGGGTAAGGTTGAACGCTGCTGGTTAATTACCATGTCAAATTCAAACAAAAACAAAAACAATAACAACAGCTACAGACAGCTACAGCAGCGACAGCTCACAAACTGCACAAGAACAAGCAAAAGGCAGTTTATCATTACAACAACATCAGCAAAAGCAACAGCAAACCCAAAAAGTAGCGCCAACAAAAATAATGGGCTGCCAAAAGGTAGAATGAGACAATGTTGTATGTATGTATATATGTATGTCCATTCAGTCGGGAAGGTGGAGGCGGCCAAAATAAAAACCTTTTTCTTATCATAATTACGCACAAAACGTTGAAGTCGACCGCAACTGCGACTGCGTCGACGAAACACACACAGGTACGCACATGTATAATTGAGCTATGCTTATATGTACGTGTATGTATATGTATGTATGCGTGTATTTGTGTATGTACGAGTATTTCTGATGGCTGCGTGGGTGAGCGATTCGGCGGGAGACCAACCGAGGAGCGTACTTCATGGCCGGCTGAATGAGCGACAAATGCAAACGATCAAGTGGGTCAGGCACTTCACTTCTAACGGAAGTCGAGCTCAGGAGCGCCCGCATTGACTGGCCAGCAGCTGTCCAAGGTGCGTGCGCCTCATTATTAGAGGCGACTGGAGGCGTGGCAGCTGCCTCCTCCTCCCCCTCCTCCTCCTACTCACAGTCATCGCCGCTGTTAAGAGACGTCATTTATAATCGTTGACCGGCCGTGCGGACAGGGCGCACTTATTCATCACTGGCCAGACAAGAATGGGCAGTTCATATAGTGTATGTATGTATACTCGTTAACATATACACACATACGTATGCACTTTCTACATCGACATACTCGCACATACCCACACACACACACACACACGCACACACATGTCAAATGAGCCACTGTGTACATTTTAATAAAATTATGCATACATAACATGGGCCATATTTCAAACGCTGGCAGCGCATAAGCAATATAGGGTATTAAAATAATGACTTAATTTTGTTTGGAACCTCGAACCCACTCCCAGTTGTAAGTAAAGGTCGGTCCCAATGGCTATAATTGACGCAGCTTGCAGGCCACTGGCTCTTTTAATTGCCAAGGGTTCTGCAGTCATATATCTACATATGTAGGTTTTGGTACTGAATAAAAATAAAAAAAAAGAACGATATAAGTTATTAACTTATAAGCTAAAAAATATTTGGTTATGCAAGGCATAATAAGTGTCGAGAAACAGCGTTGAACCTAAACGCTTGGCTGGTGAAGAGCAGTTACTTGTTTACGACACGGATAACTGTCTTTTCCTATCCACAGTTTTCGGTTTCTATTTAAAACTGACAGAAATGCACGCCATAAGGACACTTTACTTATACTTCACAGAGGACAGATGGTGTCTGTATCAACTGAGGGATCTCAGAAAGTACAAGAAGTAGAATATGCAGGTTGCTCTTTGCCCTAACAGGATTAAGCTAATGATATTTTTTTCCTGAGTACACAGTACAAGTTAATTTGAAAATTGTATCCCAACCCCCTCTCCCCACTATCACGCTTTTATTAATTTTTCATAACTCTCGTAATTTATTAAAACTGGAAATTGGGTGCTCCCAAGTTTCATAGTGATATGTCAATAAAAACGAAATTATAGCCATACATGTAATCTCTGCCCGTACTGTGCTCGTGCTTTTAGTTTTTTTTTTTTTAAATTTATATAATTATTGTGAACATATGTACAGAGTATTTCAAAGGTGGGGCACCCGCCTTTAGCTTTTTCTCGTGTTTTGCTTAGTGGAGTGGCCAAAGCATTGGACCTGCTCGACTCTAGCTATCTATATTTGTGTTTTATTTACTCGTACAATACACATTTTACATACGAGTATGTATAGTATATACATATGTTCAAACAGATTGGCGGACGGAACAGTTACCCCGAAGATCCAAGCAATGACAGTTGTAGAAGCAATTACCCAAAAATCAAATCCAAATCAAAGTTTCATGGCAATCGTGGCTGGGTCGGGCTGAGTAGAATTAATTTGTAGCGCATTTCAAGCTACTGAGTGGATTTAAAAGTTTATGTGCGAGCGCATAAAATGTCCCAACTATCGAATGGGTAGGCAGCCCAAGGACCATCTACTCGTATTTCCTGCTGCTCCCTCCCATCGCTAGTCTGAGGACAATTGTCGCTGGTATGATGCAAGAGAATAACAATAATACAGAGCACAACGAAAAGTCAGAACGATTATCTTAATTTAATTGTCTTTTATTTATGTCGTTCATGGCATTTATTTAGTCTAATGGATTTGCTGGCAAACCGAAACCTCCTGCATATTTATGTTCTCTCGCTTATATGTGTGCGCATACATATATCTATGTGTATGTGTGTGTGTGTGTGTGTGTGTGTGTGTGTGTGTGTGTGTGTGTGTGTGTGTGTGTAAATCAGCCAAAGGCTGCTCTGTGGGACGCTTAAGCCGACGCGTCGGGTCGTCTTCTTCCGGCTGCCTTAACCCTGGTTGGCTTCGTAAGTAAAACCAGTCAGACTGCCTTTTAGCCAGCCAGGCACCACGATAAACTGGCATTAGAAACTGACAAATTTGGGGAGGTCCATTCTCAGCCCCCCATGACCCCCTAAACCCCCCAGCACAACGACAACACATATTGCTTCGCTTGACTTATGTAAATTTCACTAGGCTCGCATTGTATTTCGAATCCAGCCAATAATCATAAAAACTAATTAATGTGCTTCGCCGCCTGCTAAACTTATTGCCAGCCACAAGTATCAACAAACATGGATGGCTCGTCGCACAACTGCGTATCGTATAATTAGCTTTGCAAGTCGGGGTCGGCTCGTTTATGGCAACTCGATATGCCACATCCTGAACCCCCAGCTTGGCCCCATCCACAGCTGCCGGTCATTTCTTGGGGTTTGCTTGATTTGCGTTCGATAAGCAGATAAGTAAAATTAGTAAATGAAGCTGCAATCTGAAAGGCCATTTATTTGTCCTGTTTTTATTTTTGTTAAGCTCCCAGACAACGAATGGGAGCCTGTCGTGGGGGGAGTATGGATGTGGGAAAACAAAACTTCGGTGCTTGCCTACTTATAGCCATTATCTATCTTTCTATCATTTTGTGCGTCTATTTAAGGACGCTTACCAAAAACAGCAGTATGAAGCGAGTATGTCTATGCTTTGGGTGCAGTAAATGCTTACAAATGTAGAAGGCTTTCTCGATCCAGAAGTCCATGAGCGTCCTAGCCCGGTAAAAAATATATCTCAAGTTCGGGACACTTTTACATTATTGTTGGACCACCATTAGTCTCGGCCAGAGACTGATTCAGATGAAAGAGCAGACATTGTTCTGTTCATTGAAGCGGGCACTCCGTCGTGTAATTGATTTTATTTTTATGTTTTTGTTGTTGGGTTTGCTTCAGCCGGACATAAGACCCAATTAAGAGGCACGCAGCTCCTGTTTAGCATGCAGCCTGCCGCAGCAGGATAATAATATATCAGAGCTCAACATGTCATATTTGGATTTCTACTACTGTTGATTTGAGACAAACATCGATAAAAATTTTCCGTCCGCGTCAGCTCAAAAGTTCGAATCGTGTTCCGGGCCATGCCTACGATGTCTTGTTGCCGTTGCCCACTGGGCAGGCAAACCGGACGGAGATGGTCCAATGACCACTGAGCCAAAGAAAATTGCGGCGCGTGTTTGTATTTTTCTCTGTCCCTCTGTACTCTTTGTCACCGCTGGAAGTCGACATGTCAAAAGAAAAATATCTGACAAATAAACAGTTGCGACCCCCAAATTGCCTGCAGTTATTGTTTTTATGCCATCGCTGAACCTTCGTTTATGATGTCTCTGAGCGTTTTTGACCTTTTTGGCATAAGATGCGCACAATGTACATATACAAGTATACTTCGACACACAAACCTCGAGATACTTATATTTTTATCACATCATTTTCTCCACATTTTTGACTACCTGTCAATTTTTTTGGGCTTATTTTTCATGCCATTTGTGAAAACTAAAAGAGTGCTCGCAGGCATGTTCGGGGCTCTCTAGCCTCTGCCCAGTTTAGGGCCTTCGTTGCCAGCAGGGGGTCGAGTGGTGGACTGACTCGTCTGTTTGGGTCAGTTTCATTTGTCGTTAAGTTATCTTGCGTCTACATCTGCCCGGTCCAGAAGGTGCTAATGTGACAGCTACTTTTACTTTGACGCCTCAGCTTTAGTCTTAACCTGGACAATCCACACTCTGCACTATGGTTCATTAACCCAGGCTTCAAATGTTTAGAAAGATTTATTTGACAGTGGCAATCATTTGTCGGGGAATTCATCACTTGGCGCCAAATACTGTAAATACATAAAACACGAGAACGCACATATATACTATACATTCAAGAATTAAATATTCAATTTTTTTTACCCGTAAAAGTAATGACAAATATTAATCGTGTTGTTATTCGATCACTTTTTGTTTTCTTAAGAGATTTGAATGGATTTGGCAATGGAGCAATAATATCCTCTGAATTCAATACCCTTTGCTTCAGGACGAATCGATTGAATGTGATAAACAAACGATCAGAAATTGTTTTACTATATAATGAAAGATCGACATACCGTGGGCTAGATCTACCCTTGGTAAATTCAGGTACTAGCATTCATTAAATATGACGGAACTTTTAGACAGTACAGAAAAGCGATACGAGCCACCTAAAAACCAACTAAAATACTCGCCTATTTCTACGAACAAACATTTCAGGTCCCGAAAGTAGCTTTTGAAGAATGAAAACGATCAATTCGAAATGGTACACAGCTAGTTGAAAGATCACCCTTCATCAGGACAATGTAAGGTATCACACAGAAGAGGTTTTGTCGGCCCAAATTATCGCATAGCCCTAGTGTGTAAGCATAGCCTAAGCATAACTAAATAAGAATTGCATTTGAGCAAGCTTAGATTGTCTAACACCAAGTGGAGTTTTCAAGCATTATTTAATTACTGCAGTATGAACACGTTAAAAGAATGGTTTATGTTTACGTCCATTTTCATAAGCCTCGTTCATTAGTAAAAACTTTGCTATTACTTTTATGTCTCGTTGTTAGTGTTTACTCGACTTGTCATAAGTATTTAGCCAATGGCTGTAATTACCAAACATTTAGTAAATAAATGGCTGCCTTTGCATCTAAAAAGTTTATGGTCTGCTTTATTTTCAATCGGCAGTTCGAGGTCTACTGCTGCTGCAAAGGCTCCACTTTGTGCCTGGCTTGCGTGTCCTTTGGGCATTTCACGGCTTTAAAATCCAGACAGCGTAGCGCTGCTGCCTATAAATTAACTAAATTGCCGAAAATTATGAAATTACACGTTCTTTAAATGCTGCCTCGAAACGTTCTAAACGAACTCAATAAAATGTCAATGAAGATGCCGAGAAAGTTTATTTTATAAACATTAATGAACTTGTTAGTTTGCAGAGTGGTCTGTCGTCTTTGTGTGTGTGTGTTGTTTTCTTTTTTCGGTCGCCGTTAATTTGTGCATAATTACGAGCAATTTGTTTAAAATAAGCCAAGGTACATTTTTTTGTACGAGAAAAGTTGGAAAATATATACCGCGTCAGTGTTGGAGGAGGGGACAAGGGTAACCGAAATTATGCATAACAAAAAGGTTAAGTCCTTGCGGAAGCCTCGGTCATAACACCAACAAGCAAACGGGCTGGCAGACAAATCACAAACACACACACACACCCCACACACACATAGAAGCTTGCAAAAAGCTTCACACGACTTGGGGCGAATTCATATGCATTTTATAAAATAATTGTGTCTGTGTCTGGGGGGTGGGAGGGGCTGCGAGCATATAATAATGATAACGAAAAAGTTACCAGACGTGGGCGCAGGGGTGACTGGGCTAGCCAACCACAAAATACGTGTTTATATGCGTGGATTTTACGAGAGAAGTCAGGTAATTACCGAGCACGGAACCTGGCTAAGGATGGCAACCAGCTGTGTAGCTGCTGTGGAGGCTTTCAGATGGGGGTTATGGATACATTCGTGGCGCGTGCCAAATCAGTGTTTACACTTTTACTTATGGGTACCCTGACGAACGGGGTGGTCAAGGGTTAAGCGCGCGCTCATAGCTAAGAAAACTTTGGCAAAGACATAACTTTCCGGGGACGATGCAAACTTTGAATAATGTCTTAATTACGGTTTGACGTACAGTGGGCTTGGGGGCGTTCCGATAGACTTGTCGTGGTGCGGCTGCAGGGCATCCAAGCCACCAGCTGCACTCTGCGAAAAATACACTCGAATTCTATTTGTACGGCGAATGCGTGATTTTGAGAAAACACAAGTGCAACAAAATATACAGCTGAGCAACTGTCAATTCTACTTTAATAATACCTATTACAAGTATATATCCGATGAGAGAAAAGTTATTGAACATTTCCTAATTCGGGTATGCTTGAATACTAATACTACTAATATTATTTATAGTAATTGTATTACTTTTGTAGAGAGTCCCGCAGAAGAGAATGCAGAAAACATAAACATCTCAATTGGGTCTTTAAAAATAATTAACACGTTAAATGGAAAATGCTTTTCTTTGTTTTCTACCTCCCTGCCTCTGAGTATTGAGTGCGGCAACTCAAATATTATCTGAAGATTTCAAGTGTGTGCAACCCCCAGAAACAGTATATGTAGTATATACTGTAATTTGTGGGTGCCACTTGGCCCTGGGCGTTTTATTTATGGCATGACTCAAATATCAATGCAAGTTTTATGTGGCACTATAAAAAACGGCAGCCCTTTCTAAGAGGGGTTGGTTCTTGGTCGCCCCGTTGCCGTATTTATTGAACACAAGTTGGCTTACTTCCGGGTCTTTTATTTCCACCTGCCCGTGGCCACAGTCACAACACTCGAAGTCAGGTTGGGCTGTACTCGTATATCTTGTATGGCATTTTAATGCGCCGCATTTTTGTGGTTATAATCGGATTTTATTGCAAATTAACGAGCGCAGTAGCAACGAATGCCAACCCCTAAAGGCCCACCCGCACCCCTCAGATCCCTGTTACTAAACTTTGGCTAATATTTCAAGCGGAGAGCTTCCATACCCCATACCCCCAAAAATGCGCCTTGTTGTCTTTCGCTTCTTTCTTATACGGCTTTTATTACCAGCTGTGAGCCGGTTGTTAGGCAGGTAAGTCCAATCCACCGATCTCCACCCTGCCTCCTTCCCAATGAGAACAATACCCCACTTCATTATCCTTTCGGGCTGTGTGGCAAAAGTTTGAATAGCCCCCGCGCCGAGTGTATTATGTGGACGTACATTACGTATGTATACTAATTTGCTGTGGATGTTGTTGCCTTTTAGTTCCTCCTCAATATTCATTAGTACTTTGATTTGTTATGGTTTCGCTTTGACATCGACTTTTGTATCTGCTTTTTGTGTTGTTTTTATTAGCACACAAAAGTATCCTGATTTGTGCAAGAAGCCCATCAACGCAGGCAATGCCACATAAAACAGCAACAAGTGGAACTCTCAACAAAAACTGTGCCAACTGCTGCTGCCGCTCCCGCTGTCGCCATGGGGGAAAGGTAAGCATACAGCCAATATTATTATTCATGTGGTAGACGTTCTTGGCTCAAGAATACATAACATTCGCACTAAATTAGTACATATTATTGATAAGGATGATAAGACGAGTCGTTTTGGCGCTGTCCCTCTGCCCGTTTATGAACAATAAAGAAACTTGGTATCCAGATTCCCCTAAATTAATATGTTTGACTTACACACCTTTAAATAACTTGTACTATTTTCCACATAAATCCACATCCCCTACACATTTTATAAAAGCCGACCACTCCTGTTCGTGAAAAGGTCAATACTAAATTAATTGACAATTTAACTCTAAATGTTACTCTTCCTTGCCGTGGCTTTGCCGGCATAATGCCGCCACGACTTTCCTGGTTGGAGCTGACATTGCGGCTCCCATGGGAACAGGTCATCGAACTTCCAGAAAATCGGAGCACGTCATCTCAAGGTATCTGTTTTTGCATTTCACTGTCTTGGCATTCCCTCTTGTTATTATTGGGTAAAGTGTTGGTAGCTGAATTTATTTTAATTCCAGTACCAAATTTTGAACACTTTAAATGATGTCGGTGCGAGCTGTTGCAAGTGCTGAAAACATTAAGAAACCGGCTCTTAGTTGCAACAATTTGCGAGCTGTACTTTCGTTTTTGTTTGTCACCTGCCTCCTTCCCTGCTGCAGATAGTAATTGAATTATGGACGGCAAGCAGGCCGGGACGGTCGCCAACCGCCGCCAGCAGCAAAAAGGAAGCAATTTCAAGCTAAATTTAGTTTAAATGCCAACCCGTTTGCTGCCGCTCCACTAAGAGTGTTGTGGCAATAGGCTCGACGTACACGTAGTAGACGCGAATTGCAATGCTCGGCTGCCTGGCTGGCGGACTGGATGACGAACTGCAGAGTCGATGGTGACTTGTTACATGTTCCATGCGCTCGCCTTTTGAGCAGAAGTGGCGCATGGTTGCTGTCGCTGGAATTATGTTTACTGAGGAATTCAATTAACTTGAATTTGTTGCACTGGCGGGACGTGATTCCATTTTTTGCAAAACATTCACTGCTGTGCTGCCGCCTTGATGATTGTGTTTTGTGGCAGCTAATGAGTATAAGAACCGTATTGTATATTGGATTTCAGGTTACTTGCAATTATTCTCGTACAAAGGCAGATTGGAAATCCGGAACTGAAGGACCTTACAATAGTTTAGCGTCTATGTGAGTAATTCATCATGAAATAATTAAACCGCTTTTCTGTTGATCTTAACCATTTTGTGTATTATATAGAAATATACTTATAAAGACAGCTAACATACTACGTCCTGCATTCGAATATAAAGCTCTAACTGAGCGCGTCGTCGCTCCCTGACATGTCTAATGCGAGCATTTGCTTAAGCTATGATTTGGAGTCTGGGTTGCAGACGAGTCAATGTTTGTTGTTGACGCTTAAGCTTAGGGCTCATTACAATTTTCAAGTACATTTCCGTTGATAGTTACACTGAGTACTGAACATACGAGATTCGAGTCATTTGCCGCCTACCCTGCGAATGTGCCATTCACGCATACACACCACCACTTGAAATATATACTATGTAAATAGGAAAGTACATACGCACATAGACTGCGACTGTGTTACACATACACAAGTGCAACGAAAAACTCAAGCCCAGCGCTTGAGCTAGTATCCCCGATATCCCCATCTACATACACATCCACATCCACAACCACATCTATGTATATCCATCTGCCCCTACCAAAATCATTATGTAAATAGTCGCACTTGCTGCTGGGCGCTACAACATCCGAGTTTTATGTTTGTATGGCAAATATCTGTTGACCATTAAATTCACTTCACTTCATTTAAATCTGAAGCGTTTCGGATATCTGTCGGTGCGATATTTGCATGCAGCAGGGCAGAGCGGTTGGGGCAGGGAAGGGCATCGACAAAAGTTTTCCAATAACAAAATGCCAAATAACTATGAAGAAATTGCGTCGAGGAATTGAGTGAAATCTCTTCCATGCAACCACTCTCTCTCTCTCTCTCTCCCCCCCCCCCCCCCCCCATCCCTTTCTCTCTCTGTCTCTCTGTGCTTGCGGCAGCTTGACGCTTAGATCTGGAATGGGGCAACTGCAAATAATAGTTTTCTGGTACATAAAAACAACTTTTTTAGCTATGACGAGAGCAGAGCTGCTGACGCAGGCAGCTTTTTATAAGCTTCTTCGAAGTCCACTTGAAACTGTATGCGCCTGGCTGCTCGAAAGTACTGGGCCCAGCCGTCGATTTATAATTTGCATTGATGTATTTAAACTGACGCGTATTTTGGTCTCCTCCGATTTCTATGAGTTAGTTAGTTGGCACATGCAGCAACCACTTCACAAAATGCACGACAACCGCAAAACCAAATTGATTTTGTCTACTTAAGCCGGACAGTACACAGGCAGGGCAGCTGGTGTGCACCCGTAACAGCATCCATGGCAGTTTATGCGAATACATATGTACATACTTGTATGTATGTGTAGTGCACTTGTATGGGTCTAGTGCGGTTGTCTGTTGGATTGTCCGTCCCAATTTTCATTACGCATTGCTCACATGGCATTTCGCATACGACCCATTGTCGTATTGGGGCACAATCGAGTTGAGTGCCTGCGACAGGATTGTTTGGCTATTGAGCTATGCTTGTAAACATAATCAGTATTTGCAAATAAAATGCAGGCAGGGGCAGGATACGGGGCTCATCATGGCGCTGTGAAAACACAGCAGGAGTTGAAAGATTTGAGGAATGACTGCAATTATGAATGAGATGAGGCTGAGCTTAAACATAGAAGAGTTTAGCGAGACTCTGAAAATTATAGCAGCAGATATACGTATCTGTGTGTACAAGTATGTGCCAACACATATGCAGGTAGCGATTACCAATCTGTCAACAATGAGAGCCATCTGTGATCCGATCTCAAAGAATAAAGCAGACACAGCATCTGCTTCCTCTTGAGCCCAACTGTTGAACAGAACTCGCAGGCTCATGCACAAATGACAAAAAGGACAAACCGCACCAAAATAGGGCTAAAAAAACAAACAGCGCACAAATGACAAATTTTTAATGCCTCACAAAACAAAACTCTGATAAGATCAGCGTCCCCGGCATGCGAATAAAAAACCAAAAGCGGTTCAAAGCGCTTTGCCTGCCTAAAATAAAAAATAAAAACTCCCAAGCCAACAACAACAACAACAAGATATGCAAACAAAACAATCAAATGGATGACAACTCGAAGCGGCTCCAGGTATCTGAGCAAGTCGATCTCTCTCTGCGATCGCCGTTCGCTGATTTGTGGATTACGTACGCGAGAACGAAAATCAATGAAGGACTACCTGCTGCCGACTGCCTCTCTTCAGGCCTCATAGCCTTTATGTCGGGCGGATCATTATGCGCTGTAAAGGATACGCCGAAAACCCTAATACGAATTGGCCCATGGTCTAGCGCACAGTTGAGACTGAGATTGCCAACAGGCGAAAGCGAAATACAGGAACACGGACACGAGCGGGGCGTTTCAAAATAAAATTACTAGAATACGCCAAGCACTTAAGTTGTTAGAAAAGAAAAATATTTTGAAAAGACAAACACACTCGACACGGTGTTGCGACAGGACAAGGGCAACCAGGACTAAGGCGCGTCTGAAACGACAAAATCTGCAGGGGTAGTTGTCATCCATTTCATACCCTACACTCAAGGGTATACTACTTAGATTATTGCGAATGTATGAAGCATTTGTATTACTGTTTTTAGCTCTCGGAATTATTGCAATTTGTAAACCAAATTTAGAAATTACGTTCGATGAATGCTTACATACTTGTATGTGTCCCGACCTTAAGATTTATTGATTTAGGTAAACTCTAGATGTGCTATATAGCTATAAATGTAAGCACTGCCAATGCTCTGTCAGCGCCTACTTATAGTTGTTCTTGTTGCTTGGGCTCACCTCAAGGTGTACATTAACTTATGTGTGATCAGACGAGTTATTATTTTTATTTAATTAGGCTCATTTTAAAAATTTAATGAGGAATTTTATTGCAGGAGTGGATACAGGGTATTTAAGAGTTGGGTTCGCTTGACTCAACATTCCATTCTTGTTTGATTTTCGTTGCCTGCGCTTCATTTTTCCGTGTCCCTGCGCTGCCTCTTTGCGTTTAGTGTAGCGCATGCAACGACAAGAGCAGCAGTAAAAAATTCTTTAAGTGCACTTCAGCGTACAATATGCTCTCCCGGGTGCCGGCCAGGACAACGCAGTATGCTAGCTGCTAGTTGCTGCCTGCTGTCAGCTTAGCAGGAGCCACGCGCCCAGTTTTGTCCAAACAGCGTTCTGGTTTTGTGAGCTGCGGCAGAGTACAATGGCAGCCGGAAAATTGGATAGTACAAGAATGTAGGTACTGTTCAACAATCATCGGTAGAGAGATATTAGCTCCATAAAGCGGCTAAATCAAAATTGAGGTAATATTTAGTTTTATTTATTCATACTAAACAAATATACTGGGAGTGTAACAAAGACGTACTACTCTGTAGATATATGGCCGGCGCCATTCATTGTAACTTTCAACATATTTTTTCGTTAAGATCTAGTTTTTGCCTTCAAGGTAATTCTCCGGATTCAATGCACATATATCGACTGTTTTCCCAATACTCACAGCACTCGGAATTATCCTTATATGGAATGGGCTTCAGTACGTTACTCGATGCGGCTTGAATCTCCTCAATCGTGTCACCTCGAAGTGGTATGACTAGTATAAGTATGAGTAGTATAAGTAGCCAGAACTGAAACGGACTGAATTGGTGAATACGGTGGTTGTAGAACCATATGTGTTTGGTAAAATGGTCGCGAAAAGCGATTATACTGGTGCCGTGTCTTTGAAAAAAGGCGAGATTCCACTTTTCCGAGGCACCAAATAATTCATAAAATAGCGTTGACAGATCCATTTAAAATGCCAACATTATCACCAATGTGTCCAGTTGTTAATCGATAATTTTGTAGTACTACTTCTGTTTCCTTATCGAATTAACGCTTACTGTTCGTCTTCAACACTTTCTCGACCCTTTTTGAACATTTTATGCCATCCATAAACTTCTGCTTTAGTGTTTTAGCTGCAAAAGGTCCATTCCCTAAATAAATTTAATAATTGCTTTTTTCAATTTTATTTATTTATTAAAATTTATATAAATATTCTACGCACTGTCTCAGCACCCGACTTTAGCTTTTCTACTTGTTTCAATTTGAATTTCTGTTCTTTAGTTAAGTACCTATATTACTATTCCTTTTACAATTATTTAAGATTTATAAGCATTCGAATTTCTAGGGAGTTCGCTTTTCTCCTTTCCATGAGCCCTTTTCACATTTGTTTCATTCTTTCTATAATTAATGCGTTGCTGATTCGCAATTCACAATGCGATGCCGTTAGTCGTTAGTCGCTGCTTTTAGTAAAGTTGCAATTCTGGCGAGACTTGATAATTCGACCGCTTGCTACAATGTGCTGCTATACAAGTACTATATAGTATGCTATACAACCGTCTTCCAGGCATCCAACTTACTGTAACTGTAGTGCGAAACACCAAATGGCAGCAGGAACAGACAGGAACCTTGCATGTTTTATGTGGCTACCCGGCACTTACAAGAGGTTTAATTAGTAGGTGCCGACAAAGGTGTCTGTTGCGGCAAGATGCACCGCATGCCTTTGATTAATTATTTTTTCGTACCTTTTTGAGTTTTTGAGCTACGAAGGCGCCAGGACAGATGGTAACGGGAGGATGTGAAGCACCCAGGGTGGAGAGCTGTCAATTAAAGTGAACACTTTTGCCCTAATATTCAATTACGGTAATGATATAACAGCAGTCGCCTGACAATTTAAAGTGCAAGCGGTAGTTCTATTAAATGGACAAGAGACAAGAGTTTGGCAGTTGGCGCTATTAATTTGGTGGCGCACGCGCCATCGGGAAAGGCTCAGCACAGCACATGCTATCAGCGTACTCGTACATGGCTCCCAACTTTGTCAACTGAGGCTAATCCCTCCAGACCCATGAGTACGGCTATCTGTCAGTGCTCTGCTGCCGGGTGCGGAGTCTGTCTTCCATCCAGCTGCCTGCCAAGTCAAGAAAAATTCGTTCACTTTCTTGCTTGGCGTGTTGCATTTGATGTTATTGCTTTTTGTTGTTGCCGCTGTTGTTGTTGTTGTTGTTGTTTTTGCTCCCCTGACATGATTACAAGGCAAGTGTACAAAGAGTACACGAGTTGTAAGTCAAACTGACACTGAAGATTATGGTTTATGTCGACTAAGTTGACACGTTGTTTATCAAAAATGCAAGTCAAGGACTTTGCTTGCACGCAGTCGAGTCATAGAGCGTCGATGCAGTTGCTCGGCACAACTTTGTGATGACGGATGCATGGCAAGTGCAGGCAAAGATTCCGCTGACAATGACAACACCGACGGCGATGGATGCTGATGGTGCGTCTACAACGGCACTGAAGCTGCATTGAGCTGCCGCAAGTCTGGTCCTTATACTGATGATCTCTGATGTGGCGAACTTGTAAGGCGTGTGTCTTACAAAGTGTTGTAATTAATTCACTTTCCCTCTTGTACAAACTTCAGCTGAGGGAATGGATATGGGAATACTAAGCTAACAGAAAAGATAACCGAAAAATAAGTATTCAATTCAGAGAAAATGTCTATTCTCATCTAAGTTCGAGTAATCGAATTTATTTAAAGTCACAAGCTGTACGGTTTTATACTCTTATAGTTGTATAGATTATGTTTCATTTTGTAGTTTATACTTTTGGGTCGTCTGTTGCTCTCCTGCCCGTTCCTTGGGCGCTGATACTTTAATTTTTGTGTGTGGCTTTCGCTTCAGTGCTCTCTAGCCTACCATTGACTTGTTACGATAGCAATACAAAGTGGCCCACAGACATCGAATGGTAATGGCAACAAATCACATGTCTCGTATTTAGATATATAACCGATAAGGCGCAAATTGCTGGCAAAGTGCAAACTTTTGCCCACATTAACCTATCGTCGCATTGTCTGCCTCTTCCAGAGGACTCCAATTCAGGGGGAGGCGGGAGCGGAGAGATTTATGCAAGCTCCCCGGCCAGTCAATCAGAGTGCCATGTGAGCTACGACTACGATGTGGAGGCACCTTCCACTCGGTCTGGCTTGGCCTTTTCTATATTAGCAAATATGTATGTACGAGTATGCGCTTTTTTTTTGCTATGGCTACCAACTTTTTATACCCTGTACCCGTAGGGTAAAAAGGGTATATTAGGTTTGTGCAAAGTATGTAACATACAGAAGGAAGCATCTCCGACCCCATAAAGTATATATATTCTTGATCAGCATGACGAGAGAAATCGATCTAGACATGTCCGTCCGTCTGTCCGTCTGTCCGTCTGTCCGTCCGTCTGTCCGTCTGTCCGTCCGTGTGGATGAACGCAAGGATCTCGGAAACTATAAAAGCTAGAATAACCAAAGTTGGCATCCAGATTCTCCTAGGTCCGAGTAAGGACGAGTTTATTTTTTTATACTCTGTACATGAAATGTACAAGAGTATATTAGGTTTGCGGGAGCTGAAAAATGTAACAGGCAGAAGGAGGCGTGGCAGACCCCACAAAGTATATATATTCTTGATCAGCATGACGAGACGAGTCGATCTAGCCCTGTCTGTCTGTCTGTCCGTCTGTCCGTCTGTCCGTCTGTCCGTCTGTCCGTCCGTATGAACACCTGGATCTCAGAGACTATAAGAGATAGAGACACCAAATTTTGCACGAAGATGCGTTATGTGTGTATTCTATACGAGTTTGTTTTATTTTTTTGATTTTCCCCCCCACTTCCCCCCTATGGGGGTTTTCCCGATTTTCCATTCGTATAATCGCCTATATCTCGGAGACTATAAGACCTAGGAACACCAAATTTTAGTCCCAGATGCCTTATGTGAATACGCAGAAAATGTATATTTTGGAATTCCCCTCCCTCCCCCCTCTACCCCGCAAATCGTAACTCCCGTAATTCTTGGAATTTCGAACTAAAATTTTGGAAATACCCCCAGTTAGTTATTATGTGTCCGTATGCCAAATTTCATTATGATAGACCGATTTAACAAGAAGTTATAGCCATAAATATATTTGCTGATGCAGCGCTGCTGCAGCGCTGCTCAAGCGCTGCCCGCGGCTGTTGTTGATGTTGCTGTTTGGTTGACTGCGAAAATGCTTACACAGACACGAATTGATGCGCATAGGCATACATACACTCACACAGACGCAATTGCTATGTAAATGTGCAATTATACACCCTTTACGTGAGTTCGAATACCGAGAGAGGTAAAATCGATCAAATTTTTTTTTTTATTTTCTTAATTTTTTTTATTTTCTATAATTATTGTAAACATATGTACAGAGTATTTCAAAGTCGGGACACCCGACTTTAGCTTTTTTACTTGTTTTTTTTTAATTTCCGCCCCCTTCCCCCGCTACAGAATTTCGTCAATAGCGTCCACATTTCAAATGCTACCTAAACCAAACTTTGCACACATAATTTCTATACAATTATCTACTGTTGTTTAAAATTTTATCAAATTCGGTCAATTCTAAGAAAAGTTATTAGCAAAACAAATTCTCACCAGTACAACCCCACCAAACTGCAGCAACAAGTTCGCTCTTCTTCTTCCTCTTTATGCTGCTGCTATGGGCGCATATAACTCAGTGACGGAAGTTTACCTGGGTACAGGGTATTACACTGTCGGGCTTGCTCGACTGTAGCGTTCTCTCTTGTTAGTTATATGTACGTTAAATAACTCCCCGCAGTGCGCCGAGCAAAGCAAACTTTGTTTACGGCAATAAAAAAGTTTTCGTTAAGATATACAAAATAAACTCGAGTTGAGTCGAGTAAAAGATGTGCCCGGGCTGCAACCTTCTGGGAGCAGTTTGATGCGCAAATGTAATATTTGCTAATTTTATGTGAATTTAGAAAGTTTTCTGCTTTCTTTGCAGGCGCGCATAATCCTCACGAGTAGACGTAAATCTGGCGCATTTATGGTTATACAATTTTCTCGGAATGTATGCATCCATACACCTTGAGCATTTTCTTGAATGAAAAGCACACAGACGCACGGCTAAGTCCTTTCTGTCCTTTTTTACTGTACGCAGCACTCGAAAAATCAAACAAGCCCCTTATACGAGGCTAATGCGTGGGCTTATCCCTAAACAAAGCAAAACTGGTCTTGGTGGAGGTGTGTGTGGGGCTGGAGAGTGCGAACTTATGAGCAAATCAATTTTACATATCCTATCCCCCAAGCTGGCATTTGCAATTTGCATGAGTGTGTGTCGATATGTGTAGGTGTGGTTTTGAATTTCCTTGGTAGCTTTATGTTGTACTTCCGTACATCTCTGCACTTAAATGGTGTTGATATTGACTGCGTATTTGGCAAACTTAGGTAAAACAATAAAGTTTGCTGTGGAGGAATGTGAAAATTGTGCAAAGCTGCTGAAGATTTCATCTGGCATAAGTGGAGTTTAAAATAATGAAAAAACAAAAATGTAAAGGTTTGGGCAAAAGGCACAAAGATGATAGAGTGGGCTAGGACGGCGATCGCCGAGATGATGAATCATTGATGATGGCAAGCCGAGCACTACACGTAGCCCGCGGTCATCCGAGTTCAAAACAAAACTTCAGCCCAATCCATTATCAAGTCAGAAAAGTTCAACCAAAAGAAATTATCATAAGTGAAAGAAAAACAACAAAAATGTATGCCTTTAGGCCACTACATACCCTGAAGAAAAACCAATAATCCACACACAAATATTCGAGTATTGCCCCTGACAATGCCATTGCGTGTAAGCAGCGTCGAGAGGGTCGGCCAACAGCTGAGTGCTGCTATTTGCTATTGAAAATTATCTACGTGTATAGGGCATGTGCAGAGAAGCACTCCTAGCTGCAGACAGAAGATACACAGAAAACAACTTTTGAATTCTGAACTCTTCATAAATTTAGGTGACCCTTTTACGGCATACCAAATGAGGAAATTCGTTTCTACTTTTTCAATTAAAAAACTAAAAACTTAACTCGTAAACGCACTATTTATGTATTTAAATTTTAAAATTACAATCACAAGCAAAACTTATAAGTTGGCATGCAATGCAGAACTATAATTCGAATTAGGTAACATTTGCAAGAAGAAAGACCCTTGCTTTTGTTATTAATATGTTAAGGATCTGCTGAGTATTTAATGCCTTTCTGTCGGGTTTTTTCGGCTAGAAAGTGAAATCCTGATAAAAATTGCCTTCTAAATTATAAGTATATTGGGAAAGTTTTGGAAGAATCGCCGCACAAATTTTTATCCAATTTGAATATGAGATTAAATCAAAGTTATTTGGGATAGCACATACCTCTGTACTGTATTATGACAATAGTTTTAGACCTCAAATTAAGGATTTGGTAATACAGAAATGTTTCTTGGGATAAATTCTGAATTCATATACTATAATTGTGCTTAAATGCGGATGTTAAATGTTTTACATTAAATTAAGTGAATATATTGGCGAACACTATTTTCCACAAATATATTTCAGACATGTCAACCTATACTATATATCGATTGTGATTTCATCGGTTTCCAGAGAAAAATCTGTTGTTCAACATTTTATATCTTAGTGTGATGTTTAGATGATTTTATGATTTTTGCTACTTATTTGTTTCATGTATTCGAGCATAAGTACTCATACAGTTCCCTGGTGTAGAAATATTCATTTAAAAATGGGGCGGACAAGGTGAAACAGTTTTCTAGAAGTGTATCTTTGATATGTATTTGGTAGGGTCGGTAAATTAGTCGCGACCTTCATGGCAGCAAAGAGTTGCACACGCATGCGATAAGACTGACATTTTGTTAGTTTTTACTTTTGATTGATTAATTAAAGTCAAAGTGGGTTATGAATTGAATTTTTAATGATGCCGTAATTTACTGGCAATTAAAGACACAGACCAATTAAATACACACGCACACACAGAGAGACACACACAAATAGCATATTCGTAATGCCCAGAGTGTATAGTTGGGAACTCTTCAATCAAGTTGACACAAACACATGTAGGCCCAAGTGTCGCCTAAGAAAACATGAAGACCAAAACCTCGACGGTTTTGAGCGCAGCACGAGTTTGGGAGGGGGAAGCCTATTAATAGCGAATTAATTGATGATTATGTCACTAAAAAGCGTCGTTGACGTATTGACTGCAGTGAAGCTCGTGAACGATACGCTTCCCTTAGTACGCCATATGCATATACATATATATACATACTATACTGCCATTAATCTAGTGTCCAACCACATTAGCTTCAGCTGATGTATAGTGTAGAACGCAATAACTTTTCTGTTTCTGGTCGAATATTTTGAATGGCATTACTGCAATATATGTGTTGGCTAGAGCTAGAGCACAAAGATTTGTCGTGTGTGTGGCCAGAGTGGCACCAGTAAATACATAAATACCCATTTACTATACTCGTACACTCGTATAGTATATAAAGTCGGCAGCAGCAGATACATCTGCATTTATTGCCACAAGCTGTTACGAGTTGTCTCCGTTGTTTCTGGTGCTGTTTCCGTTTCCTTTTCTGATCGCGGCTATTGTAAAACTATTTGCCCACAAGAATTGCATTTGTAAATATGTACGAGTGTGTGTGCATCCGAACGAGCAGTTCGCTTCCAAAATAATCTTTGTGCAAACCGCAAACAAGCTCCAAAGCTTCAGTTCCATCACCAGCTGCATCCAGCAAATGGCAGCAAAATGCGTTCTGCGGCTTTGGGCGCTTGCGCTTTGATTTTGGGCAAAAGTTTTTGAAACATTTGCCAAACTATGCCAAACATTTTTGTACCAAACTATTTGGCTGTCAGCATTCATCTTCTCGAAATCGCTCCTCGCATATACGAAAATGCGCCGCATAACATATGCATAAGCGCCTGCAAACATACAAACATACTACTACTACCAGAGTACATACATATGAATGAATATGTATTTATTTGCGAGCATGTACGAGTACGAGCATGGGAATGTGTGAATGCATTGTGTCAATGCGGTGGTTATACAAAAGTTTCAGCCACGACTACAGTAGGTATTTATTGATTTGTCATTAGTTGCTATCGTATTGGTTTCCAGATCAGAGCAATAAGTCAGTTTATCTCAGATGAGTGTCGAGTTGTTAAGGCAACATCAAGTTGAGTTCTAATTTCAAGAAGCAAGTTCTAATTTGTCTCGCTTATTTATCTTCTATTTTTTCATAGAGTCTAGGCCAACAACTAATGCTCCGGTTATATCCTGCACAACACGTTTCGGAAATTGTGCTCTAATTACGATGCATTTTATTTTGTACTCTTGCTAAAATCTTTTACATTCAGTTACCTCTGGGAGAATCGCTAACCGCCATGGCTGTGCAAACCTTCTCCGGGTCAGTGAGTTGGGGCTAGGTGGCCACACCACTTGAAAAACTTTCCCCCATCGTGTCAGGGATTAACACAAGATGTTTCCTATTTAAGAAAAAGGCAAGAAATGTATATTTTAAATTAGATTATTTCCTTTTTGAGTTTTTTGTTGAGCTTTATTTTATTTTTCTGTATTAGTTTCTTTTTTCGCTGTTGTTCTTATTATTACTAACTTTCTTTAATTCCTTTACCTTATTTCTTTTCGCTTGTATATCAAGCAATTAGTTCTGTTATAATTTTGTGCATACGCTATATTGTTATGGCAAAATCAATGAGATTAGGAACTTTCTTATCATCTGCTAGCCAATAAGCGGCCCGAAAAGCATTTTGTTTGCAGATGAGAGGGATTGTTTCCCATTAAAGGTGCCTGCAGCTTAGAACGTTCTTCTAGTAAATTGAAGAAATCCAAAAATGTTGTGGCGCTAATAGGCTATTGATGTTATTTAGTAAAAAACGAAATTGGAAGGTGTTTGATTCCGTTGATTCATTCAAAGGTCATAATCAATTGTGTAAATGATGTGTTAAGGGACAGTAAATTGTTGGGAAATGAGGACAGAGTTATAAAGGACTAGTGCATATCATAAGTAATTTGACATCGAATGTCAACATTTTAAAGTGGTCGATTTGTTGGATTGGAAGAATCCGATTTCTTTGCTCTGGTCATAGACTTGTATGGATCAGAAAAGTTATCCTCTTGGGGCTGTGGATATTCGGGAAAATGTCGTTACGACACAATTTATGTATGTACCCCAGGCCTACTACTATTCAGAAGCGGCTCCGCTGTAGCCACCCACACCAATTACCGGCAACGCATGAATTAGTACTTGTAGTCAAGAGTGGAAAAGACATGCAGCAACTTTCACCGCTCGAAGTGAGTAAAAGTTACTGCCATGCAAGGCACTTTGGGGCAAGCCATTTGCAAAGACACGATTTCAAATTAACACGTAAATTGCAGCAACTTAGCGCACGTTGCAGTTTCCAGTGGAAGCGTTGTAGGCAGACGGCGAGACAGGCGAAGTCGTTAAAGGTTGAGTGCTCGAATGCCTGACTGTCTGACTAGCTGGCTTGTTACAATTAATTGCATATGTCAGGTAACATTTTTGCATACCAGCAACATGTTGCAGTTAACAATAAATTAGCGTTTAAAATGCAATTGCTGCAGTGGCAGCAGCAGCAGCAGCAGCAACAACGGCGGCCAAGGCTGCCCTGCTCGTTAGCCCAAGATCATGTAGCTATAAAAAGAAGTGGAGTGGAGACAGAGGAGTGGGCGAAGGTGGTGATCAATCAACTGGCTTTAATGGGCTTTGCTGCTGAGCTTGCTACACGATAGTTTAGTTGAATTGCGCAATTAATTAGTTTCGTGTTAATGAGCAATGCGCGTCATAACAAGACGCGCTGGCATTTGAGAGGCGACGGCGACTGGCGACTGGTGGCGAAACCGGCGGGCAAGTCAAGAGAGGAGGCTACACCAATCACATACTCGTAGAGAGTAAGAGAGTTCTTGGCCAGGAATTGTTTAATAGCCTTGCCCAGCAGCATGCTGAATCGTGAAGATGCTAGTTGATAGGCAAAGGTCCACCATGGGCAGGAGCCATGACATTGACATGTCCAGCAGCTGCATCGACAGGACAATGCGGCTAAAAGTTATGACCAAACAATTTTATGCTTAAAAGCGTCTGTCCCAAAAACTTTTAGAGCCCCTTGTCAGGACGCCGGCAAATGTCAGACAATCCCTTACAACTTGTATACAGTTACGGGCTAAGATAAAGTTCTTGACACAAAAGGCCAGCCTCTACGTGATTTGTTTTTAACAAGGTTTGGAGGGGAAAAAAGCAAACAGAAAACGAACTATTGACAATGCAAATATTTTATAATTTACAGGCCACAAATGCTGGCCCATTGTGGCGTGTCCTTCGCTGTCATAGTTTGGACACAATCACAATACAAATATCGTGTGTCAAAATAGTAGTTTTTGTTGCTGTCCTTTTGATATGTTTTGTTGCCATTTTTGATTGCAGCTCTCTCAGTAAGTGCGTGTTGTATAATATTTCCCATGTTTTCCCAGTTAGAGTAAAAGCCGGGCCCGCCTTCCCCGCCTACCCTGCACGTCTGTCAGCAGATGCCTTGTTTCCATAAAACACGCAAACATACATCAGCATCGGCCATTCGAGCGAGTGTGTGCTTTATAATTTGGCCACCAATTGATAGTTCGCACACGCACTTAAAATTTGTATAGAGCATTGACAAAATATCAAATAACTTTGCAAAAACAACAAGTATGTATGTAGATATGTGCATACACGTATGTGTGTTTAGGACATTTTTATGATAGCCCTTCAACCCTCAATCTGCAATAATGGGTCATCCAATGATTGAATGTTGTCCTCTAACTAATGCTGAATTATTAAAATGCTGGCGATGTAAAAGCAACTACTTCTGGAAAATGTACGCAGTCGTGAACAAATTACCGAAGAACTTCATAGAACTCCCAGAATGGATCCACGCAGGCCACCAACAAACGCTCTGTCCATCTTTTCGTGCAATTTCTTTACTCGAGGCATTTGAATTCCGCAAAGGGAAACCATTGAATTGTTATTTGAGTAATATTTGATTGTAGTCACGAGAGAAAATAAATTTAGAAAATAAATTAGAATATAAAAACAAACACTTTATACTTGTATGTGTTTCATATGTAACTTCATAACGCATTTTCACTCATATTGTGCATATTTTCAGAAAAATGACTATTTAAACCATAACTGTCTCATCAATATTGGGATACTTAATATACTTATACTTATATACTTAACATACTCGTATATAAAAAAAGATTGGGCGGGAGGCCACTTCTTTTGTCGTTTGTCGGGATATATCGTATCTTTACATCAATTCTTTTTCCCTTTTTCCAAAACATATTGAATCACATTTATTGAATTTTCTTGGATTACTTTAGTCCAATAATGTCTAAAATATCTTCTTTTGTGAGCTCTGGCTCAGCTACTGGTGCGGGTTCGGCTTTACGTGACGGCTGACTTGCAGGTTGCTTTGGGGCTACTTCTGCAGGCTTAGCAGCAGCTGCTATCTTATCAGCAGCTGAAGGAGTTGGAGCTGGTGTGGGCTTCGAAGAAGCTGCTGGCAAAGATTTGGGGGTGGATGCTGGTGCTGCAGCATGCGGGGGCAAAGTAACTGGCACTTTTATTTTAGACATAGAATTCCTTTTCACTTTACTCGTCTTAGACAGCGTGACAGTCTTCTGGGCTATAGCTGTATCCTGGTGATGCTGATTCTTGACCATGACAGAGATGGTAGTTGGTGCCTCGGGTGACATTCTGCGTCTTTCTCCAAGAACTGTCAAATGAGGTGGTGAGCTTTCCATACTTTTGTCTTCACTTGGTGTCGGCGTAGGCCGCGTCCAACATCGATAGGTTTCCGGCGAAATGTCACACCGAGGTTTTTGAGGTTCTTGATTTTCTTTGGTTACAAGTTGAGTTGGTACCTGGCCTTGCCCTGCTTGGGGCTCAAGCTTGAAGGATGCAAGATAGGTGAATAGGTGTGGATATGCGCGTTGCTTGTATTCACAGACACAAGCACATTTGAAAGGTTCTTCCTCATCAGATTGCATTTCGAACTCCTCTTCAGCCTCCTCTGATACATCATCACATATAATAGTTGAATCGCGGAATGGAGCCAAAAAACAAAAGTCAGTATCATGATCCTCCACTCCTGAAGCAGACCACTTTTCATTGTAATGCTCTTCCTCACCACCTACATCATAAGCAGGCCGGCAATGACAATACTGGCAAGTGCACGTGCACTCACTATCACAAGGAGTGTCGCCATCTACACAGGGTGGACAAATTTGATCCATTGGCGGGCAGGGCACAAAATGTTCTGTGAAATCTTCCTCGAATGGCAGCCAGCGGCATGTGTACGGGCCCTGACTGCACTCGGCAGTAATCTCCGGCGCCTCCGTTGTGAACTCGCGATCACCTAACATGGACGGGCAGGTGCATTTAGGTCGCTGCTCCCTCTCATGCGAAGGCTGTTTGGATAACGTCTTTGATAGCGATCTCGTCGACGTCTTTGATGGGGTGTTCGACAAGGGCTTCAATTGAAACTTTGAATTGGTTGTTGACAAAGTGCCCTTCACCATGGCCACATGTTCCAGCCGAACGGATAAACTGGAGTCTGCACCAGTCAGTAGCAGACTCTGTTTCACATACAGCACCTCCATGGGCTCCGAGTCCACCGATGGCGATGCTTGTAGCTCAGCCGCAGAGGGGTTCCTTGATAAGGGTACACTAGATTTTTTTGGTTTGCCACAGCACGGGCAAATCAGATCGTCCTCGTATATAAGTCGCCGCTGAATAGCTTGGTAGAGACCTTTGTAGATACATTCGATGCGCTCCAGGTATTGCTGCTGCTCCGAATGCATGAGACCAGTGTAAGCGGCGAACACTTCAGCCGTGCGCTTGGCTGCATGCAACCATAAGCACTCCTGGCGGTGACGAACCTGCTTCGCCATTGTTTTGATGCGCCGTCCCTCTGTCCCCGTACCGTAGTAATAGGCACGGAAAGCGCGCTTCACAATGGAATAGGCCATTTGAGAGTCCATGCGCGTCATGTCTGCCTCATGCGCCATATCATGTAGGAAATCCTCCTTACAGAAACGCTTGCGTGGCACACGGTCGATGCGCAGGCGTATCTCGTCATAGTGGGTAAAGGAGCGTTTGATGGCCGGACGCGTCTGTTTCACCTGCCACGCCTTTAAACCGCAAACGCGCATCACCTTCTGCAAGCTCTCGGCTATGTCTTCTAGATCCATCTCAAAATTATCTGCGCGCCGTTTGTGCTCTTCATCGAGACACCCTTTATGGTAGTTTCGATAGCACAGCTTAGAGGGATTGCTCGGCTCGGTGACCTCAGGAGAATGGAACGATATGGTTTTCATCTCGGCTAACAATTTTGAAACAAATGGAAAGATTTAAGGAAGATTTAAAACAAACACAACTTATTCCGAATTAGTTATTTACATCTGGCAGCTTAAGCTTTAATGCCTACAAGATTGGAAGTAAATAAAATTAGCAAGTCTAAAGGCCTAAGATGATCTGACTAAAAACGTGCTGAATTACCTAACCAGAGTTTACATTTTTGGCTATAACGCTTCAAAGTTGAACATGTTTAGAAACCTAACATGAGAATACATAATCATTACAGAATGAAATTTACCGAGTTTGGGCCTTTTAGTGTTTATATTTTCCCGGAAAGTTGCATACAAACTAGTATGCCCTTTTGCCCTTCCGTTACACGGTATGAGAATAGTTATTGGGTGCTATGGATGTCAAGACAGACACTTGTGATGATCACAAATAAATATTTAGCTTCTAGCTGATATAGTGGATGTTCTGTCTCTAGACTGACCTGCTCTATAGCCGCAGCTGCAAGTGCATCGACCGTCAACCCTCGTCCCTCTACCGAGCTACAATGTTGTTAGAAGGCTTTGTGCAGCATCATCCGCTTGGAGGCCTCCACCAGTACGATCTCAAAGCTGCTCAGAACAACCCCCAGCTCGTGCCACTATTATTTTCAGATATTTCTATGATGCATTTAAAATGACTTAAAGCGCGCGTCGAATTTATGTATTTTCGCAGCGGAAATGCAACGACATACAAATACACACGGGGAATGTAAACAAAATATTGTGACAACAACAGCGACAGAGGACACTTTATATGCTCAGCTCGACAACTGTTTTGTATTGCCGCTGCTCCAAATCAAAGTCTGCACAAACATTGTCATGCGGTCGTGACAAATATTTACATAGTCTACGCGCCATGGACTCGTGTATTGGTGGGTAAGAGCGAAGGCAGAAATATGTTCCGTATGTCGATGCAGCCAACATGCCTATTTTCAAGCTAATGCCTCATGCTTTTGTCTATCGAGAGTAGCAGCGGCTGCAGTCAGTGAAAATCCCGGGAAATGCGGGCCCTCTGACAGTGCGGGCGATTGATTTTTCCTGTGCAGCATTTTCGATTTTGGGCATCAGCATCAATTCAAATGCGTATTGGGTGATGTTGAAGGGTGGAGAGGTGGGTGAGGGCCAAGGAAATATCTAAAATTAATGCATTGCAAATAGCGGCTCCGCATTTGTCGAATGTACACCCATATTTACATAATACTCGTATATGTATGGACTGAATAGGGGACGCGGAACGCCGAGCTAGTGGGTGGGTGCGTAAGTGAGTGAACTGACAGCCGGCGGCCGCGCCAGACCCCTCACTCACATAGGCTAAAAACTGAGTTTAATTGTTGACCTTAGCTATTAGCCCCTGTCAAATGTCTGCATTGCCCATTTAGTGACAGCAATTTGGTTTGCATAACGCCACGTCGACTTTCATTGTCTGTCTGCCATTCAGACCCAGTTAGACCCAGTCAATGGTACGAGCATTGGGCTGAGAAGTATATTTGTTTTTGTGTTCTTTTTAATTAATTTATGCAATTTTGCGAAAAATTTGTAAAATTTCTTTATGCACAAAACGCTTTGGCAAGAAGTTGGGGTGCTGACATATCAGTTGACTGACAGGCCCGGACAGGCAAGTCGGGTATACTTTATTCAAGTCAGCTTTGTTTTTTGCTCTCGTTATGACTACAAAAACAAAAAAAAAAAAAAAAAAAAAAAAAAAAAAGCAGAGAAGCTAAAGTCGAGTATCCCGACTTTGAAATACTCTGTACATATGTGTAGTATAATTATGCGTATTTATGCGTGTATGTGTGTGTTTTTGTGTATCAGTGTGCCTGTGCAAAGCAGTAACAACAACAATAGCTGCGGTCACTGCTTGGTCATAAATACATATATGGCTATAACTTCCTTTTAAATCGGCCTATCGTTATAAAACTCGAAATACGAACTCATAATCACTAACGGGGGGTATTTTTCGAATTTCAATACAAAATTAAGGGAGTTATGTATTGCTGCGGAGAGGGGGGAGGGAGGGAAATTCCAAAATACAAATTTTCTGCGTATTCACATAATGCATCTGGGACTAAAATTTTTTGTCCCTAGGTCTCATAGTCTCCGAGATATAGGCGATTATACGAATGGAAAATCGGTGAACCCCCATAGCCGGGAAGTGGGGGAAAAATCAAAAAAAATAAAACAAACTCGTATAGTGTACACACATAAGGCATCTTTGTGCAAAATTTGGCCTCTCTAGCTCTTATAGTCTCTGAGATCCAGGTGTTCATACGGACGGACAGACAGACAGACAGACAGGGCTAGATCGACTCGTCGTATCACGCTGATCAAGAATATATATACTTTGTGGGGTCTGCCACGCCTCCTTCTGCCTGTTACATTTTCAGCTCCCGCAAACCTAATATACTCTTGTTCATTTCATGCACAGAGTATAAAAAAAAAACAAGAAAGCAATGCTAAAGTCGAGCAGGCTCAACTCTTCAATACCCCGTACCACCCCGCAAAAAATAAAATTAATTTAATTTAATTAATTAAATTAATTTAATTAATTATCTAGATTAAATATAAAATATTCCGTACATGCATACATACATTTACATTTACATCAGAATCGTGTCTATGCGTGTTTGTGTACTTGTACATATGTATGTATGTGTGCATTGGGCATGGTTATATGGCTATAACTTTCTTTCTGATCAACCTATCATAATGAAACTTGGTATACGGATATATAATTACTAACTGGATGTGTCTAGTTTAAAATTCCAAGAATTACGGGAGTTATAGGAAATCTTGAATAGGGGTGGAGCGGGGGTCGCATCGGGAAAAATGAACAAACTCGTCCTTTCTCGGACTCAGGAGAATCTGGATACCAAGTTTGGTTATTCTAGCTCTTATACTTTCGGAGATCCTTGCGTTCATACAGACAGACAGACGGACAGACAGACAGACAGACGGACATGGCTATATCGACTCGGCTTGTCATGCTGATCAAGAATATATATACTTTGTGGGGTCTACCAAGCCTCCTTCTGTGTGTTCCATGTGCACTCGCACAAAACTAATATACCCTTGTACCCTTTGGGTACAGGGTATAAAAAGAAGCACAGTTTAGTTTTATAGCTGTGCGTTTTGGCAATTTAACAATTACTTTAAAAGGCCGAATTAAATATCAATTGTGAGTATGTATTGGTGGCGTGTCAAAATGTACAAGATATTAAACTATTAACTAACTCTGCCACTCAATGCTACCAATGGGAATCAATGGGAATGCCTTTTTATCGAATCGATCTAGACATGTCCGCCAGTCCGTCCGTCTGTCTGTCCGTCTGGATGAACGCAAGGACCTCAGAAACTATAAAAGCTGGAATAACCAAAGTTGGTATCCAGATTGTCCTAGGTCCGGAAAAGACGAGTTTATTTTATTTTTTGGAATTTCCTTCCCCCGGTACAGAATTTTGTCAATACTGTCCACATTTAATAAGCTACATTAACCAAATTTGCACACATAATCTATATACAATTCTATAGTTTTAGCGAAACAATTTCACTCCAGTACTACGCCCACAAGCTGCAGCATCAAGTTCGCTCTTCTTCTTCTTTTTGCTGCTGCGCATATAACTCAGTGACGGAAGTTTACCTGGGTACAGGGTATTCCACTGTCGGGCTTGCTCGACTGTAGCGTTCTCTCTTGTTTATAAATCTGTATAAATTGATCGCGCGCGACGAGATTTGAGGTGCTGTTTTTTATAGCCTGTACTGAATTGGTAAAAAGGTATGCTAGTTAAGCTTAAATTTATGTATTATTTGTTTCACTTCTGCGTCAACATCTGCGAAAACCCCACACTCACTCAACGCCTTTCAATTCCCACAACGGCCCCGATTTATCACAAGTGATCTTGATTGAAAGTGCACACCCGCACAAGACCATCGGGAGCCCAAATCCGAGCAACAAGGCAGACATCCAATTATAGACAGTCAGAGGCGCGTGAAGATGCCAGATCTGCAGATGAACTGAATGAAAACGAAATGAAAATTATAATGTGAACAGCGCATAATAACTGCAATAAAGACATCAACAGTTTCGGCTACGCAGCCCAGAATGGGGTAGAGATGAAAAAGGGTGGGAGTCCGGGTTGTGCAGCAGCAAAAAGGGGGGACTCCCAAAAGGGCAACATATAAAATTTCCAAAAATAATATTAAAATGAGAAACGAAGCGCAACAAATGAGATTCATTGCATGTGTGTTTGTATATATTTTTATATATGCTTGTGTGTGTGTGTGCGGCGGCAGATGCAACGCAGAGACTATTTGTTGAGAATTCGTCCGGACGTAGATCAATCAGTGAGACAACAAAAGCTTCGTGGAGTAATTTAGAATGATAAATTGTAGAATTAAATGCAGACGCAGTATAAAATAAAATAAATTGGCGGCAGAAAGACTAGAAATTTAGATAGTTGAAACCAGATCAACATGGACGGCCATGCCAATAGTTTGTCGAAATGTTTATTTGTGAGCTAGAAAGATGAAATTTGGACACAAGGTTTTATTTATGGTGTAGGAAAAACAACAAGAGGAAAACTTGAGGAGAATTTGGGTTGCACCAGAAAATAACATTAACCTGGTCTGCGTACGGCTTAGGGGAATCTGTATAACAAGATTGGTAATTATAACGCTTGTACTCCCTCCGTCCCTCGTCTTGTTATACTAATCAAGAATAAATATACTTTTGGAGGTCGGCATCGTTCTCTTCTGTGTGTTACATAAATTCGCATGCAACTACTACGCCCTTTTCCCTTTAGGTACAAAGTACAATCACGACACTTAAAAGGGAACACCGTACGGAGGCATGTGCGAGGGTGTCTCGATACTGCGCTACCACATTTTCGCAGAAAACGAACACTACAAGATATTTCCGATTTGCCAATTTTGTAATTACGAGGAGTTCTCCCACTTACGTACGTATGTATTGTATGTATGAAGCTGCTATGCAACAATGTATTTATTTGTTCCAGCTTTGAATCTTTATCTATGCAACGATATCTGATAAATCAGGCCGTGTCTAGCCTGGCTGATTATTCAGTTTGAATCAACTATGAGTATAAAATATTATAAAGTTGTATTTATCAAATGCACTTTTGGAAACTTTTTAGTAATACTAACTCCAAACGGGTTCAAAGTTTATATGAGAAAATTATATTTGTTCAGTTAAAATAGTTACATTACACTTCAAAATACTGTCGCATCGTAGTTTTAGGTGATTACAGAGTGAAGAACATAATTACTCGTATAATGGAAGATACTCCCCGAAACTAACATAAAGCATAATAGAACGCTACAGTCGAGCAAGTCCGACAGTTACCCTGTACTCTCCACAAAAAAAGAGGAAAATTTAAAAAAAAAAGAAAGGAATGCTAAAGTCGAGCAGGCTCAACTCTTAAATACCCTGTACCACCCCACAAAAAAGTAATTAAATTAATTAATTAATTTAATTTAATTAATTAACTAAATTAATTTAATTAATTAACTAAATTAATTCAATTAATTAACTAAATTAATTCAATTAATTGACTAAATATTAACTAATTAAATATAAAATATTCCATGCATGCATACATACATTTACATTTACATCAGAATCGTGCCTTATGCGTGTTTGTGTACTTGTACATATGTATGTATGTGTGCATTGGGCCTGGTTATATGGCTATAACTTTCTTTCCGATCATTCTATCATAATGAAACTTGGTATACGGATATATAATTACTAACCTAATGTGACTACCAAATTTTTTTTCATTCCAAGAATTACGGGAGTTATAGAAAGTCGTGAATAGGGGGGGAGTGGGGGGGGGGGGCGATCAGAAAAAATGAACAAACTCGTTCTTTCTCGGACTCAGGAGAATCTGGGTACCAAGTTTGGTTATTCTAGCTCTTATACTTTCTGAGATCCTTGCGTTCATACAGACGGACAGACAGACGGTCCGCCACGTTTCCTTCTGTGTGTGTTTCATGTACACTCGCACAAAACTAATATACCCTTTTACCCTTTGGGTACAGGGTATACAAATTAGAAGTATCACAACGAAGAGCGAAATATCTAGGCAGGTATTCAAAAATGCTTGGCCTCGCTGGCTTAGACTACATTCAAATTAAATCTTCTCGGATAAACTTAAATTTGGCATTCAACTTTATTTGTCCACCTTTCAAAATGGTCACACTGTCAACACTTCAAGATTTTCAAAGCGAAGCCAGTCAAGTGTGTGCATATAGTATGTTCAATCTGTAAGTAATTCCCCAGTAAATTGGCTCTTCTTCTTGCTTTGGGTACTTGCCTTTACAAACGAGTTCTGTATTTTGGGTTCTGGTTATTTCAGTCTCACTTGTTTCAATTGCTAAATTCTGCATCAGGCTTGTATTAATGTTTTTTGTGCAGTTGGGATTTGAGATATGTGGGATAGGCTTAAGGAGAACGCATATACCCAGATCCAAGTGTCTAAAATTCCCGAGAACCTTCGGTTCATACAGAGCGGCATTGATTGCGTTTTCTTTTTCAAATTCACCTACTTTCACCTATCAAGTTATCAGGGGCTGCTCGAGGAAGTTTGGGCTTGATTCTGCCTCGTTTTTCTCTCCCATCTAATGCGGCTTATAATATTAGCCCCACTGCTGACCGCACTGACGTTATCATGACACCGCCAATTTGCGAGTCCGGCTGTCAGACAGCTGTGGCCACCTCAACAAAGTTGCCAACCGCAACACTGGTTAACGCTGTGAGTTTTGTGGGTGGGGGGCGAGACTCCCAACCTATGTGGTTGGGGAATCGGCTTTCCTTCAAGCATTAGCATATTGCAATTTACATTTGGCACGGCATGACTGAGCTCGGATATGTGTCTATAAAAAAACAATTAGCAACGACGACGCTGAAGCTAAGCCTCCAACGCTTTGACGCTTATTTATGGGGGGCGTGAGCAGACGCCCCAAAGTTTTCTTTTATGGCAGAACACGATAATTTAAAGACATTCCAAACAGGCACGCAGCCGAACAGGGCAGAGCAGAACTATTCGGGAATTAGCCATGCGGAGGCGACCAAGGGGCAAATAAACTAGAGCTCCTCGCACATGCTTACATAAAAAGCTGAATGTGGCAACCCATGTCAGTCCTCCACCCGTGGGCACAGTAAACTACTGGTAAAACAATTATGCAATTACTTAATTTGATAGCCCAAGTGTGTGGCGCGCTCGCCGGCTCCTCTACTCCGTGGGTGCTCGGCTACTAGCGCATTACGTATACGTACCGTACCCCAGTGCAAGCTGCCGTCAACTGACTTGCTGGCTTTGCTTTGTGGTTTTTACTGGCCTTTTGCACGTTTATTGTTTGTAATTGTTTTTACTGGCGTTTTGCACGGTATTGTTTGCACAGAGGGCTGACCATGCCGCATTACTGGTTTCCATTTTGCATTTTATTAAGGGGTCTGCATATGAAAAGCTCGTCACATGGGTGTATCATGGGTGCATTTTTGCATATTAACTATTTGCCCAACTCGGACGAAACATATTGATGCACGAAGAGCAAGGAGGGCAACTTTATTTGGAATAACCGACTAGCAAACAGATGGCGCACATTTCGGTGCCTTCTTCATCGCTGCTCAAACCGTAGCAAACTCTTAAAAGCTTAACTTTATTTTACTTAACTTGGGCTTTCATACCTAGCTTACGTACTACGCTCACGTACAGATGTCCTCTGATGGTCGCGCTTAATTCTTATACTTTTCTGAAAACACAGAAAGCACATATTATTTTTATACCCTGTATCCAAAGGGTATATTACTTTTGTGCGAGTGTACATGGAACACACAGAAGGAGGCGTTGCAGACCCCACAAAGTATATATATTCTTGGTCAGGGTGACAAGGCAAGTCGATATAGCCATGACCGTCTGTAGGTCCGTCTGTCTGTATGAACGCAAGCATCTCGGAAAGTATAAGAGCTAGAATAACCAAACTTGGTATCCAGATTCTCCTGAGTCCGGGAAAGAACGAGTTTGTTCATTTTTTCTGATGCACCGCCCCACTCTTCTCGTATTCAGAATTTTCTATAACTCCGTAATTCTTGGAATTTTGAACTAAAATTTGGTAGTCACATATATATGCGTATCCCAAGTTCCTTTATGATAGGTCAATTATGAACAAAGTTATAGCCATATCTGACCGTAGCTGTTGTTGTTGCTGCTTTGGTTCAACTTTGTGCTGCATACATACACGCATATAAACACGCAGAGGCACGATTTTGATGTAAATGTATATGTTGAATATTTTATATTTAATTTAATTATTAAGTAAATTTTTTTAAATTTTCCTTTTTTTGTGGAGAGTACAGGGTATTTTACAGTCGGGCTTGCTCGACTGTAGGGTTCTATCTTGTTTACATTTTTAATTTAGTCTTAGACTTTTGCATAATGGATATATATTTAGTCAGGTTAAGCTAAATAATACTTAATCGTGTAACTACATACCCTTTAACAGTTAGAGTACAAGTTGTAGTTGTAGGATAAGCTCATGCTTGCCACGAAAATACACCCAGCTTTTACTGAATTGCTTCAATATTGTATAACAGGAGAAATTTAGGAAAGTTAGCGTTAGCCGTAAATCTTTCCAAATAATGACTTTAAGAACACACAAATGTTCTCAGTGTAGCTTACAAGTCTAGTAAAAATATCAGGCACGTTGTTATCTGTATTTTCAAATGTAGTGAGAGCTAAATATGTTGTCATTATTACAATATCCCAAAAATATGTCACGCTTTTCTGGAAGTCAAGTCCATATGAGCTGCACAAAGAATCCGATTTGTCCCCATTGTCGTTGTCAACTTGTGTGCAAAATTTCAACAACAATCAACACCTGACGCCACAGAGTTAGGTGCTAAAAATGTCTAGAAATCATGGCTAATATAAATCATCTTGGCAAGCAACTTTGCATGTTTAAGTGTCATATATAAGGCGCAATATGAGCACACATCACCTCATGTGCGCAGGGTCGGCGAAGCAAGACACACGGCACTTATGCCACGCTCATTCGCACACCTACACATAATAAACACTTGGAGCTCTTGCCGACGCATCCGCACGGCTTTCCTAACCCTTTTTGACTTTTGTAAATGTAACGCCCACACCCACACACCCACCCACACCAACTAAAAACGTCAACCAAGAAGGTACGAGTATACCACCTCAGCTCAACCACGCTATTGAACAGTTCAGCCCCCTACAGTCCAGAGCACGCCGAGCTTTGGCGCACCTCTGCCCTCAGATGGTTAACGGTTGCAGGTTTGTTTGCTTTGCTACTCAAGTTGTATTTTGTGTTTATTTTCGTTTGGATTTACTGAAGCAATTTTCTTTGTTGCTTCTTAAAGGCAATGGCAGTGGCAATGGCCTGAGCTTTCCTCTATGAGTGCATGTGTGGGGCGTATTTACTTACACATGTACTATGCTTGTACACACACACATATGTAGCTGCTTTGGTCTATGCAAACATACACGCACACACATTTGAAAATCTCAAAATTTGTTGTGCTAATAAATAGTTGCAACCGTAACAGCTGCTGGCATATGTTGGAACGGTCTGTCTGATCTGAATTCTAGGGTTGATGCCACGTCGAACCGTTCGCAATTAAGATTAATTCAATTATGTTAGTGAAATATTCTATACGTGTATGTCAGCTGCTACTTGGGTGGCAGTTTACTATAAACTTAAAAGACCTAAACTATGTAATAGGGGGGTACCCTTTTCATATTAGAATAGGATCAAAAATGTAAACTGCATAACCAAACTTTAGTTAAATCTTCCCTTCAAGTCATCAAGTGTATTTATTAAATTACTTACTGATTACAAATTCCCTTATAGGAAGAATTCGAAATATCCCACGGAATATCTGTACTACTTGTATATTCATAAAAATGATTTTTATTTATTTATAAAAGGCATGACAAGCATTTTTTGGTGTACATTAACAAAAACGAACTTCGCATCACCTCTTTATTCATATGCGATTCATATAATTCCAATATAACTGATGTGCCATGTGCGCCCAGCAGTGTCTCGTAGGTGTCAAAAAACAAACAAACAAACCTTAAATAAATAATATTAAAACGTAACGAAATGTAGCGTCAAAAATAGAGCACTGAGCGCGAGAATGACGGGATGAGAAATATTTCAAAAAGCCTAAAACCCTTTCCGCAAAACGGAAATCCCGCTTCAAAACAAACGCCAGTAAAAAGGAGGTCATTCACAAAAACAGTGGGAGCCGTGGCTGCCGGAGGGGTGGTGGAGAAGAAGCGAGACAGAAAGCTAAAAACACATATTGAAGGGAAGCAGACGATGGGTGTGTGCGCCTGTGAGGGTAGCAGAAAGCATTCGGGGGCTGCCAAAGAGTCTCGACTGTGCAATATTTGAGAGTGTATGCTGGACCATTTTTATATTCAGGACCAAGAAATGTCGAGTAAAAATATTACGGACTTTTTGAAAGTGCGCTTAGGGAGTAGCACGAAATATGGCACGAAAAAGTTCAAGTTTAAGAATCAAAATCTTAGCGCACACACCCACATGGGCAGAACATCGGCAGGATACTAACTAAAAGGCTGCGAGGCTGGCACGTCTGCGTGCCAAGGTATTTATTTTCATAACGCAACACAACATAAGGAAGCAATAAATTTAAGCTGACTGACGACAGTTTGCCCACACCGGTGTGGGCGGAGATGGAAGTGGGGAGCGGGTAGCGGGTACCGAAAACGGATGGGGCTGTCTAGGTTTAGGTGCTTCTACTCTCTTTAATTTAGCTCGGCGTCATGTGCCATGTGTCGCTGTCAGTGCAAGGGTAGTAACAACAACAATAGCCTGAACAAGAGTCACGGCAACAAAAGCTTGAGCCACAGCCAGCTCCTCATACTGCACAGTTATTGTTTTAAAGCTTAACCCGCCCATACAACCCCGCAACCCGCAGTCATTTAAATAAATTTTATGCAATTTAGTTAAGCTTTGCCTGCTGCCTGCCTTCCTTTTGACTCACGATCCCCCTTCTTGCCCCCTCCCTGCCCCTCCCTGCCCCTCCCTGCCTGCCTTTGCAGAGTGAGTAAATGTCATTTAAATATTTTGTTTCGTCTGTGTGGCATTCCAAATTCTTTTCATGTGTCTGAGCCTTTGTGCGTGCGTGTGTATGTATGTGACGCCTGCATATCCTTTCCACATGGCGCACATTTTTGTGCTTAATGCTCCCCACCAACGCCTGTCGCAATCAAATATTTAGTAGGACGTCGATGAATGGGACGGGGGCTGCGTTAGGCTTCTACCTAGTGCCTCCATTTGTGACCGTGTGCTCCAAACTCTTGTCGTATGTCACCGACGACCTACAAGTACCTGTGACTGAGTTGTTAGTCCTTCTGCGACGCTGATGTTCTTGTTGTTCTTGGTACTGTTGCTGTTGCTGTTGCAGCACATCATAAAAATATGCGCGTTGCTGCTACTGTTATTACTGTTTTTGCTTTTGCTGTTGTGATTGCTGTTGCTGTAGTGTCGGATTTTTGTTGCCGGTGCTTGTTGGGTTTATTTATGTTTGTCATGTTGCGTTTGTTAAGTTTTTTCATTTCAGCAATCACACTTGAAAACATTATAGCATGATACATATTTCGTTTAATATTTATATTTGGACCTGAGCTACGTGTCGTCTTCTTTAATACTTGTAGTGGTTGACAGACTTGTCCTGAGCTTCAAGCTCAGGTATTCACCTGCAGTTCTATACAAGTATTCACAACTCTTAATACCACTAACTTATATGGAATATACACGAAATGTGTTTAATATGCTTAAATAGTGAGAAAAATCAATTTAATGTGACTTCTTGCAAACGGGTGAAGGCAACACTAATTAACCAACAATATGTTAATAATTGCCAAGTCAGAAGAGCAAAGTTACATTTCAGTTCTTAAACAATTTTAATTCGAATTCCCATACACCTGGTTTTGAAATGATCTGATAGAGTCTGTACTCTATTCGGAAATTTCTCACTAAATCGCTTGGACTACCACTACGGTGTAAGTGTTTTTTTTTTTAGCTTTAAGAGCAGTGTTTGGAACGGCTTTTAGTGGAATTTCTTTAAGGGTGGTTCAGCTTCAAGATTCCGGTCTGACGTAGACCGCACCTTACATGAAAAATCGATAGACTGGCCTGCAGGTTTAATCGCGGTTACTTAGAGCGGCTGCCCCAATCACACGTAACCATGAGGGTTAAAATTAAGTTACTCGAAGATGCTAGCTTGGAGTCGATGAGACCGATGGGGGCCATCAAGACCTCTGGCCACCCTCCCGGAAACAAAGTCAGGCCCTGCAACCACGAACAGACACAAACATAAATTTCATTTCATGCCAATTTAATCAATTGGGGCTATGCCTATGTGCGGTAATGGGGGCACACCGTCCGATTTAGGGAGGAGGTGGGAAGTTATACAAGTAGTATGCTACAGTAGAATCAAAGCCCGTACGCTGCCAGGGTTGTCACATGCAGTAAAATTAATTCGTTTTTGATTAGGCACGAAAAAAACAATTTCAGTCGACCAAAGGCAGTTTTATTTGTTGATGGCCACCATCAGTTACTGATACAGAGGCTGCAAAATCGCAGCTGTCGGTCCATCTTATTTGTTTATGTTGTTGGTTTTTCTGCTGTCTATGCGGCAACAGTTGACAGTCAGCCAGTCGGTTCGCAGCCCCCCCAGTCGATTAGAGATTTTTGTTTTTATTGTAGGTAAATGCAAATCCAAGTGGTTCTCTACTCCTCTGATAATGGGTGGACGAACGCTCGGGAGGTTAGTGCTCCTGCCTTGTTTATAAATCAAAAGCGCGTTGCTTGGACGCAGCTTGCTCTGGCAGCTCCTGCACCGCCCGCTCCATCAATTTTGCGCTTGACAAGCCACCATGTTGACAATTTTTTCTGCACCAGCAACAACCCCAAGACCCCCGCTGACCAGTAATTAACACATGCAGATTTCTGGCCCGGCCAATTCTCCACAACTGTTACCAGCTTTGGCATCACATTGGGGCGTTTCAATTTCAAATTCAATATTGAACGGGCGGTCGAGCACTGCAGTAGACTAGTGGGCAGACAACTAAGCGGACAAGCCGGTGCGGGATGAAATGAGAAAGAGTAGAGACACGAGACAGTCGGCAATTTGTTGTCATATGTTTGGTCGATTTTCATTTTATTTGCAGAGAAACTTTACATAATTAATGGCTCTGTGGCATGGAGCGGTACAAAGTGGGAGGGCAGCAGAGGGAAACGAGGAAGTGGTTGGCTATTGCTAGGACGTGCCGTTTTTCCACAGGGTTCAATGCTCCTTTAAACTATGCCAATGCGATGGTGCTTTTATCGATTTTTGCGGACAGGTCGACGTTGCATTTTCCTGGTCTGAGAACGCGACGCGACTATGCCTGCGCATATAGTACGATTATATGTATATAGTACTAAGTATATGTATGCGCATAAATACCACTATATATCCATTTCAATTTCATTAACAGAAGTCAACAAATAAAAGGCCAAAATCAATAGTAATTAATAAGAGTACTTTTTCACGCCCAGTTTGCGCGCCGGTGAGGCATTCAGCTCTAGCCAACGAATCAGTGAATGAACCTGCGAACAAACCAACCCCTTAAACAAATCCACAACTCACAACTCGCAACTCACAACCCACAAATCAAAAATCAAATATTAAGCGAGCCAAATGTAAGCGAGTGTATGCTTACATGTCTACTCGTATGTAAGCATGTGTGCGTGTGTGTGCGAGGATGGGCGTATGTTTGTGTAGAATAAATACGTTTTAGCCATGAAAATCCCTTTTAATTGCCACGCAACGGCAAAAGGATTTACGCAGAGCTACACCCACACACATGCCTGTACGGGAACAGATATGAACATGGCGCCTTAGCTGGGGCAAGCCACACCGCTGCCCGGGACTATGGAACGAGCGGCATCGCCGGCCAAGTGGGATTTAGTGTAAATTGCAAAGTGTAACTTGTTTTTACGAAAAAGCACTTTAGCGCATTAGAACTCACGGAAGGGACATGCCGAGCACACACCCCCACCCCCACCCACATCCACGCACACTCACACTCACACTCATACAGAATGTAGTCCTAAACACTACATGGCAATGCCAATGGCGATGGCCATGGCCGATCGATGTATTTTGCAGCGGGAGGGGAGCGACACTGGTCGATGATTAAACCCAATTCAATGCGTTGGTCCTGCTGCTTAGCTACCCCTTGGCGTGTGAGTATGGAGAGACGGCTGCTTGTTGTTGCATATCCGTAACATAACTGGCGACATTAGCAACAGCAGCGCCAACAACAACTTCTACCGAACGCAGCCAATGTCTGCTTGTTTGCAATGCATGTTGAGCCGGGCCCGCTGAGTGTTGCATTCGATAGCATTATCCTTGCAGGACTCCTAAATTTATTAGAATACTAACTGTGCTCACTCAGTAGTGCGAGGTAGGGAGTGCACGATTGCCTCTCCCCACAATACTTTCAACTCACAAATAGAATTAATTACATTTGAATACACGGACTGACGTAATTAAAGAGCAGGCTGAGCAATGCCAGGACAGGGATTCAGTCAGTGTAGTGGTACAAGACCATACGAATGGAATTAGTTAATGCAGTTGTCTCTTCCTTGCTGCAAGATTAGGGCTCAGTACACTCATTTCATTCTAAAAACTTCACACTATTAGATCTTATACTAAAAACAAATTCGTTATATACTGAGTCATCATAGCAAACTTGCTGGTGTGTAGTGGGAGACTTACCAAAATATTAAATATAATGTTCATGCCTCAATTTGATGGACTACGTATAAAATCACAAAATTTTCGTTTTATCTTATAATCATATAAGGCATCTTAGGCTTATATTTGATGGTCCAAGGTCTTATAGTGTTCCTAGGTCTTCTGAGATATAGGTGATTATACGAATAACCCCAAGTATCTGGGGACAAACTTGCACAGCGTACACTCATAAGGCATCTTTTTGAAAAATTTGGTGTCTCTAGCTCTTACAGTCTCTGAGATCCAGACAGACGGAGGACCGGCCCGAAAGACAGACAGGTCTAGATAGACTCGCCTTGTCATGCTGAAGTCTTACTCTCGCCACTAAGTTTCTTACCTCGTCAAGATGCTTGTGATATTGATTATGTTCGGCGTTTGCCTGTGTGTGCCGCAAGCTATGAGTACTGTGAAAGTAACGCGATAAAATTAATGAAAAACGGCAAGTATTGGCCAGGCCCGGAAATTCTGTAACCGAGAACTGGCCGTTGTTTGGTTCACTGCAAAGCGGCCATAATTATTTGCAAAAGTATATGCACGTAGCGATAGCGTACATCAAAATCCGGACTTGTTCCCGTTCCCAATACTGTGACCGGCCGCATTGAAGTGTAAGCCATACTGCCCGGCATCAGAGCTCGTATCTGATGCGGCGCGGACGCATCGTAGTGCCCAAAATCGCCTTTTCGGAAACTTCAGACATAAAACGCCAAATTGCACCATTAAGAAATTCGTTGCGCATCAGTAAGCATTTAAAATGGCGACGGCGTTTGAAGCTGGGCCGTCCAGTGCTCTATATAAATAATAGTTATTAATATCTAGTGGTTGTAAACTTTGTCATTGAACCCGAGCCCCAACACAAATAATGCGAAATTATTGGCGAGCCTCTCCGACCCGCTGGAGTCCTGCAGGGGCGGACAAAATGAGCGCACGTCAGCGCAAAAGTTGCCAGCGCACTTTGTAGCTTCCTGTGGCCAACCAAACGATGCTGGCCCGCCAGTTCCCCCAAGCCCAGCCCCACCCAACAAACAACCGTAATCACTTGAATATAACGTAGCGGAAATCGAAAAGTGCGCTGAAAATTTTCAGCGCTATCTCTAGGAGAAACGGTAATTGTGGTGGCGAAGGTGGGGGTGGAGGTGGATGTGGAGACGATGCCAAAGGCAATGCAAGAGCTTATGACAATAATGAAAGCGATTTCAATGCGCGCCAGCCGCCATCAATTTGCAGCTTGTGCTTGTGCGGCGCAAATGACGCCGAGGAAAAATCGAGCAAGTCGAAGAAACGCGCCGGAAGTGGCACTGCTGCAAATAAAATGGCGCCACCTCTGCCTCTATGTCTGTCTGTGGACGTGTATGCTTGGATCCTTGGCTGCCTGGCCGCCTGGCCGGCTTCACCACAGCCAACGCCAGCACTTGGCGCATTTTGGTCATTTTTGCGGCGCCATTGAACAATTTTGTGTGTTTTGCAAGTTGTCGCAGGTTGACGCCGGCTGCGAGCCTTGCTTCCTCAAGACTGTAGCCTGAGAGGTCCGGACTGAGAAGTTTATATTGCTGTTACTGGCGCACTAATTTTGTGCTTCACTGGGTTGGACGGCGCCTTGTTAGCGCTGTCGCAGCTTGTTTATGACAAATATTTTGTGGTGCAAAATAAGTGAGAATCTATAGTTTTGGCAGCTTCGGTTTAAAAACACATTTGTGCAATCACATTTAGGGAATACTCGAAATGGAGATGTTGAATAGCCAGTGCAGGGGGGGGGGGGGGGGGGGGGGGGGGGGGTATCTGTGCCTGTTTGATTGTGATAGCGGGATGACTAAGAATATGCCGGGAGCTTGTGAGGCTAGGAAGCAAGTAAAAAAAGTATTCACGGAGCAAAACATTTCCTGTCCAACGGGTTTCAGTATTTCTTGTGTTCAAAATAAATACAATACAAATACAATATGAATTCAAACATATAATTATGGTATCATTTAATTAAGTCAGTTATTTGCTGCCAAAAGTTTTCAAAAACGTTTTAAAGCCATTCAATTTAGCTGTGAAACACTTAAGCCTGCGTGACACGATCAACAATTGCGGAGCCACTGTATACCTCGTGCATAAATTCTTTAAACTCTTACCCACTCCAGTTACTAATTATACTCTGTTCCTGCAAGATAGACACCAACTTTTGCACAAAAATGCTTATACATATACGAGTATATGTGAACGCTCTGCCCAAGCTCCGCGAGCTACTGCACACATACTCCCAGGCAGACTCGCATAGACACGGAGATGCAATCCGAGATACACCCAAATCGAGTCCCAAAGGAGGTATAATCGATCCAAAAATTTGCTTTGTGTTTTCATTACAATTTTGTTTATTGTTTCTTTAAATTTTGTTATTAACCGATTTCAAAAAAGACTGGGTGAACTGTTTTTAATGGTTCTTATACCATTTGAAAGCTGGTGCTTCCAGAATGGTCCCATATAAATTTAGTCCAGTTCTGACAATGGCATTCATGAGAAAACAGCATAAGTCTTAAATTTGTATTAAGTATGTGCAAGACAAATGAACGAATAACTTTATATCACGATAACCGATTTCGATGATTCTTTTTTTATTGGAAAGGATGTACTTTAAGGGTACTTTGATGAGAGTTTGGTTAGGTTCTGCAAACGAGGACGTTCTCAATTCGACTGTATTGTTCATTGGTGCCTCAGAACTGTAGACAGTGTAAACCGATTTAAATGATTCCTTTTGTATTTAAAAGCTGATGATTCCCATGTGGTCCCATTTCAATATAGTCCAATTCTGACAATGGCACCCATGAGAAATCCATATAATTCTTAAAACATACAAAATGTTCATGGGTTTTAGATATCATGCGAAGGCACCCGGTAGATGAGTGTCAAATTTAGATGAGATATCATGTGAAATAGAATTTCAATTTCAGTATAATGCCGTCGAAAAAATCTAACCGTAACAATGCGTGTAACAAAAATACACCATCCCAGCGTTCTAAAAGCTCAAAAGTCAGAAGAACAAACTGCAACAAGAGCCGCAACTCAACAAATCAGAACAGTAGATATTCGCAGACGACAGACAGACAGTGTGATGAACGTTTTCGACAAAATATATTGAGAACAAGAGTGGCGCTGTCTCATATGAGAAACACGTTTATAAGGTCTACCCATATTCATACACATTAGTTAGTGTACTTCACATTCACTAAAAATCCAAAAATAAAAAACAATTTAAACAAAAAAAGAAACCGATTTCAAACTATTAACAGGCACTAAAAAGTAAAAAATAATTGCGTATTCTTATACAACTTAATATTCTATATATAATGTAGATACAATTATTGTTATTTTTGGAGTCGGTGTCAGCCAAGGAAACACTACAATATATCAATCAATCAATCAATCTACCAGTAATAATATGAGAATACTGTAAGAAATACTTTTGTTACAAATTAACTTTTATACGAACGACAATATACTGTGACAGATTACCAATACCTAATTAAACCCAATTTCAAATTAACTGTTATACGACAATACACGTATAACTACTGTGACAATATCTGCTACCTTGAAACAACAAATAAACCGGTACCTAGTTAAACGAATCAAAAGAATTTTAATACGACACTATGCTGAGACATACGGGTAATCAAGGAAATGCTGATACGAAAATATAGTCAACATTAAACACAAGGAATTACCGTAAGAATGACGTAGTAGATATAGAAAGAGAAAAGAATCTGAAATGGTTCGTAATGAAGGGCCTCTTTCTCTTGACTGGCGCGGCGCGCGACCGCTGACACCGACTCCAAAAATAACAATAATTGTATCTACATTATATATTGAATATTAAGTTGTAGAAGAATACGCAATTATTTTTTACTTTTTAGTGCCTGTTAATAGTTTGAAATCGGTTTCTTTTTTTGTTTAAATTGTTGTTTATTTTGTATACAGATATTTTAAACTTCGGTACATAGTATTTAAATGTTGGGACATCTGACTTTAGCTTCTACACCTGTTTATTCATGGGGAATCTTCATCTTCCTGTCTCCCCGGCCTATACATACGCAATATCACACATGCATACATTTAACCCCATAGCCCCGCTCTCAATCGCATGTTGTTATTTTTGAACCTTCTCGCAACTATTTTGTAAGCAACTTTTCATTGCTATTTCCATTGCCATTCTATTCAGCTGCCAATTCCTTTGTACTCGTATGTCGCGTGTGTGCGTGTGTTTCAAAAGGCTGTCGTTGAATGGTGGAAAACGAAAACAATTCGAATGACAAAACCAAACTAACCACAAAAGGTTTAGCTGGAAATAGGAACGCATGGATAAATGCCCAGAGATGGATGAACGAATGAGCGAGAGGTATCGCCACACATCCTGATGTGGGCTTAGCACAATAGCGACGCAGCAACGATATTTATAAAAATTTGGTAACTTCATTCAATGCGTTCAAAATTTTAGAGATACATACTGGCGAATCGACATGCTGGCCTCTGAAAGGGGATGGGGAAGGCGACGAAACTAGAGATGGACATGGGTCGGCCTGACGCAAAACGGAATCGAAATGTCCTGTAGAACACGCACTTAATATTAATGTAATTTAATATCTGTAATTAATACATTACCGAACAGTTAGTGGTTTATTAACTTTATTTTCCGTATTTAACATAAGCAGTGAATCCGTGCATTCCGATTTAGCACCTTAACAATACAGGTTGACAAATACAAAATACCCCAACCTCGGGCAATTCCGCGATAGGATTTATAAGCAAGTGGTGGCTTGTTGTTATCGTTAAGGTCCGGTAAGCCCGACAGTGATGTACCCTGTATCCAGACAAACTTGCGCCACTGGGTTGTATGCGCCCATAGTAGAAATTTGTCATCCAAATGTTCATCGCTCATCTAAGACTTGGCAAGAAGTTAACAAAAATACGTGCACTGCTTGCACAGCTCGCAGGATTATTGAGTATTTGCTTCACTTCCCACACTAATGCAGTCGCTTGAAGTTACTTAGTTTATTTGAATGTCAGATGGGAATAAAAAAAGTATTATCCGCAGCTACAACAAATATTTACCGAAAAAAATATTGATATCCATCTAGCTAGAAAATAGAGGCCACTATTTCCATTCGTTGAAATGAAAATATTCAAAGACTCTACATTTTGACGAGTTTTTACTAACTGCTTAGTGGCTACCATAAAGGCGATTACGATGACTACCGACTTCCAACATCGTTTCATATGAATTATCATATGCTCCAAAATTAACTTCGTCTGTTTTGCTTTGATATTAACAGTTTATGTTTAAACAAGAAATAGAGTTTTTTGTCCTACAATGTTTGTGCCTACTCGTACTATATATGTTTACTCGTGCGTTTTGGAACACGCGTGCAAAGAAACACGATGTGTCACGACCGAACACCCGGCCCAAGTCCACCTCTGGACGTGACGAAATACATATGCTACCAACAAAGATTGGGCACAATGCATCACGATTTTGTGGGTTTTTTTTTTTTTTTTGCAAGCGGGTTAGGGGACAATGGTCAAACACACAAATACTCAGCAGATATGCACTGTAGGAGTGACGTCCAACGATGGGCGTTTAAACAAAATCTGATTAATTTCTTTTATTCACTATGGGTTTTGTTGGCATTGTTTGACAACGGTATGGTAAGGTAATAGAAAGCAAGGATAACAAGAGAGAATGCTACAGTCGACAACAGCGGCAGTGAAATACCCCGAACCCAAAAACACACTTCCGTCCTTGTAATAAATTGTACCCGCGCAGTGCATAAGGAAAGAGCATAAAATAATTGTTCTTGGGATTAGAAAAATTGGATAAAATTGAGGAAGAGCAATACATATACATATTTCAATCATAAAGCTTTGGAACTGTAAACTGTATTGACAACATGCAACTCGTGCTAGGGTCTGGTTGGTGTGGGTTCAGCCTTTTCCGAAAGGCTGTCCTATTTCCTAGGCAACATGTGTTTATTTTATTTTGTTTGATTTTCGCCTCTTCCCCCACAACAGTTTTCTTCAATACGGTCCCAAACTCCAAACCTACATCTTTTTCGCCTGATTCAAAAAAAGCAGTAGCAAATTAGTTTGGTGACATCTTTAATAGCGAGGGAGTGATGCAAGTATAACTATTTGGAAATACACTTCAAGTGCGTACATATATAAAGCATCTGAGAGCTAAGTGTCTCCGAGATCTAGCTGTTTATATTAACGGAGCTATGGGGAATCACTATAATGCATCTCTCTGCAATACGTTGTGTCTTCGTTCAAGCATCAAAATGTGAAATCAAGACATAACAATTAGCATACAAGTATATCCTTTTATTTCCATGTGCCAACCCAAATCCTGTTGACGCACTCCAAATTCAACTCGGTCCCAGGGTAAGCTCTGCCCCTTAAACACATACTCGTATGTATTTATATTGGAAATCACATCGGCCTTTTTTATCAGCTGCACACTCTTCCCCCTAAAAACACATTTCTGTAAAAATGCTTCTAATGACTCATAAGATTAAAAAGTAATTTTCGTGTAATGCGCATGGTTCATTTTTATATATGCGAGTATTAATATTGGGAACGCGACAAAGAAGAAAAGGCAGCGAGGAAACTGTTGAACCAAAGTAGAAGTAGAAATAATAACGACCAAAAAACATAAATTTGATGTACAAAATTGGGTCATTATTGGCAGCTCCGTTCTCTTAGGCGTGTAAAATTACACCAAACAAATTCATAATTTTCATTTTGTTTTTTTTATGATAAGCACGCCTTCACAGCCTTAGATGCCGGGAAGACCCAGACGACATTATGGGGTGCAGATACGCGTACAATTTACGCCTATTATGTTCGTTTGCGTGGAGCGGCTGTTCTTAATTATTAGCTGGCTTTTTATGGGCTGATGGAATGGCTTGGAGGGGGAACCTTGGCAGACACCATACACCAATTTCTGCGGTTTCTAATTCAACGCACTCGCAATTAGAACATCCAATAAATAGTCGACGGGCGACACTTGCCAGACCTATTATATGGTGTCTGTGTGTGGCTGACAATGTTGCAGTGGCTATATACATACAAGTATATATAGAGCATTAAGCTAATTAATAATTAAGCTGAAGAAAACATAACAGTCGGGCAAGCTCGATAACGAAATACCCTAGCTTTGTAATTGACAGTCTTGATGAACTTCTCTAGCCGTGAAGAGCTGCCAAGGTGAGGTATTAGAAGTCTACATACCTAGTTGATCAAAATGTATACTTTATGAGGTCGTAGATGCTTTCTTCTGCTTCTCACATACTTTGCAGAGGCCTAATTTACCCTTTACGCTTCCAGCACAGTGCATAAAAGCCAACCAAGAACTGAATTACTAAAAAATATAATAATGTGTGTACTCGTATGATGAATGGAAAAGTTCTTTCAAAAATGAATTTGTATAGGGAATAGTCCAGCCAACTGCGAGCAGATAAGTGGAGCTTAGACATAAATAAGAGCGGCTTCAATTGACCGCTCAGTACTCAAAAAATGTAATTTATTTATTGTTTTAAAATCGGCTGATTAAATATAAACAAAGTAAAATGTATGTATATACATTGAAAATCTTACCCTCTCTCTTACTACCCTCTTTCTCACACAGTCCTTCAACTAAACTTTGTTGTCCTATCGCTATAGAAATGAAAAAACGATGCGTGGCAAAACATTGTGTTCTTTTAATATTAACCATTTGTCAAATAACATATTCAACTCTAATTTAATCCACAAGTGATTGCTTACATCAATTGGTGATTAAAAAACATACAAATTCATAAAACGAAACAATACTGCTTTTAATTTTTCTGTACCTTCCAGGCCAACAATGAATTTTTTGTCTCTTCTACTCAACAGATGCTCTAGTGATTACGCCATGGACAATCCTTTTCGAGTATTATGCTCTAAATATAATAATTTATTTTTAATTTTTACTCTCAACGGCGCTCTCCCTCTCATCGCTAAGCTTGCCGGGATACAAGTATTTATGTAGATTCCAAAGTTCTCCTAAATAGGAACTACGAAAAGCCGCATGACGGAGGCTAGAGTAAGAGTGTCATCAGCTGTATTCCCGTTTCTTATACATATTTGGAATTCATTGTATCTCTTTCAGTCACTTGCTAAACACCATCATTGATGAGTAAATCTGCCAAACGTTTGGTTTAAGCCCCACAATATAATTAGTTTTATCATGTAACCAAACAAATTGACATCTTGCCACTAGGCTACTAGCCGAAAGCAACAACAACATCAACAGTTATTCGTGGAATACTCTCAATTGGACTGGTCATAGCATTGTTGTCTTATTCCTTATTTTTACTTAACACAAAAGCCGAAAACTGCCGCTACTGAGTCCAGAAGTGCGACGCCGAACTACTGACGACGCTTCGTCAAACCTTTCATTGTCTCTTCATTTGAAAATGATTAGGCCAAAGCCCATTTCTGTCCATAATCAACGCAAATCCTTACCTAATGCCAGTTCCGTGTTACACACAGACGGGCAGGGCAACAGGGAACGGGTGGCACACTGGCACACGGATTCATAGGCACATTGTCATTTCCATGGCCTTAGAGAGTGCTTTCACTTTCTATGGACTGCTGATATTGTCCTTTTCCTTTCTGTTTTTGTTGTCGCAGGCATAGCTCGCAGCGTTGTTTGCGATAGCTGAGCTCTCGATAGTAGTGGGGTCAGATCCGGAAACTGAAAAGGCATGGAGAGGCGTTGGAGTGCCCGCATAGCAACTGCCGCTGGCAGCGCTTTGACAGTCATGCTTGCCGTCTTCCCTCACCCGATCTCAGCGGCTTAATGTTATTTGTATGCCGTTGTCCTTTTTAGTTTGTTGCTGTTATTTCTAGGACTACGAAACTGCTCCTAGAAGTAAAGGCATCGGCCCAACTACAGAAATTGTTGTTGTTTCTGCTTTTGTTGCCCGAAAAGCAGCAGCTGAGCGTTATAGCATTGTCCTGTTGGCCCGTTGTCCTGTTTTTGCCTGCTCTTGTTGCTGCTACCTCACACACATGCGCTCGCTCCTTTGTTGTTCTGGTCATGACTGTAGCTGCTATTCTGCTGCATGTCTGCGGTTGTCTTTTGGTTGCTTTTTCTGTGCTTGTATGTTTGTTTGTTGAGCTTGTCAACTGATTTTATTTCTTTTTTGTGTCGCTGTTATCCTGCGCCTCGTCGTGCTGTGTTCAAATTTAATTGCTGTGGGAACTGCACATATGAGCCACTCAGACGGGCAGATTGGATTTTCAATCAAATTGTTCGATGGCTCTCGCATTGTGCCCGCTATTTGATTACAAACAATATTTTATTGCCAACCTAGGCTAGTATAATGGGCCTCTTGAGAGTCCCCGAGAACCAACGAAGCCGTATTTCTCATGGCGCCAATGGGTACAACGCCAAAAGGACATGAAAATGCAATTGCCATGAGAGATTTTTGAAACTGAAAAAAGGCCAGAAGCAGCGGCAAAAGCTGCAAAAAGCGCGGCCTCCAACTCTGTTCAAGCAGCCGCGTGTCGATCGGAGGAGGTGAACGCGGGAGCCATAGGGACCAGAAAGCAGCAACGGAAGGCGACATATTTACGTCACATATTTTGGCTGATAAAGAGTTGGAGGCATGCTAGTGCTGCCTGCAACTGCAACTGCAAAACTGTAAAAACGGCAAGAACATTATGCGGCAAACACTTAATTGCCGCTTTTGCTCGTATCGCAGTTCGGTTCCGCCGTCCGTATCTAGCTGTGTTAGCCATTTGCAAAAACTGCCAAAAAGTCTAGCCCTTTCGCATTGTTGATGTTTTGCGGTCGATGCAGCGGTTTGGTTTTGGCCTGGGAATTGGACTACCGACCATCGCTATCATAATCAGCAATAATCAGTGTGTTGTTGTGGCAACAGGATGCGCACCATCGCCAAATATTGCGTAATGTATGCAGCACAACTGCAGACAGTCAAAAGTCCATCCAATGAAGAGGATTATGGCAATACGGTTGCCTGCAGTTTCCTCATGCAGATGAGTTAAGCCAATGGCCAGTGTTTAGTGGCAAACGCTTTAAAACGCCTGGCACTGCATTGAAAGATGATTTATTGAAGGTAATAATACTCGTATGAGAAATAAATTTCGTCCTTATTTACAGATATGAAGCTAGCAAATGTGTGCTGCAAATAATACCTTTGTGCCATGAAAGCTGGAGTCAACTTTGTAGCTTGTTCGGCGCTCTGCCCGGAGAGTTCTCGTCAATCATTATCTAACAGCTCGTGACATAGGAATTACCAAGGACCATGCCTAATATCATAATCCCAGGGTTAATGTTACGTGAAATATTTTGTCTAATATGATCAGGTTATGTTTATTTTAAGATCCCAAAAATGTTCAGTACAGTCCAATATTTAAATTAAGTATATTAAAATGTTTTGGGGTTAATAACTATTAGAAAACCCAGAGAGAACGCCACAGTCGAGCAAGCGCGACAGTGAAATACTCTGTACCCAGACAAACTTCCGGCACTGAGGTTATCTGCCCCTAACAGAAGCAAAAAGAAGAAGAACAGCAAACTTGATCAAATTAACACAATAGCAGATATTTGTATATAGATCATGTGTGTGGAGTTTGGTTTATGTAAAGGATTTGAAATGTGAACAGCATTGACGAAATTCTGGAATCCCATCTTCGATTGCATTAGTATTCTAACAGGCCTTTGCTTCTAAATCGTGCAGCACTAACAGCCCGTAGTACAGATTTTGGTGTAGATTTTCTACACAGGATGATGATTGGGCTTGTAGATTTCTCGGCCCATTCAGGTCGTCGTTTGGAGGGTTTTTTAAGAACTGAGCCCGCTCGACTTTCAACTTCTTATTGTCTTTAAAGACCCGTTTTGATCGTCTTGTAATCCAATATATTTTGTATTCAAACTCCATATGTACGTACTAATTAAAGCTAACGACTGAGTTCCACTCTACGGCTTTGAAAGTCAGACAACACATTTTAGAAAACGCTTTACGAGGAGTGTACTTATTCAGATTTTCGTTAGCCGGCGGTGGTTTTTGGCTTATCCACGGCTTTTCCCCTGAATCAAGTTGGTCTTGTTTTGTTATTTACAGCATTTGCAAAAAGCGAGCAACATTTCCAGCTGAAGTCCGAGTTTGCAAATTCGCAAACAGGAGCACCAGCATCTATAGACATAAAACCGTCAACAAATTGTCGTGGCATCAATTTTAGTTTTTTATCTACACAGGGCACACAGGCAGTGAATGGAGCCACTTGAGCCCCGAAGCTATACATTTTTACAATGATTCGCCGACGCTATGCACCACAGCAGCACGGGCAGCACGGGCAGCAAAAAATAGCGGCCCGTCTGCCACATTTGACGCCAACTAACTAAAGGTCATTATGCCGCCACACTACAAAGATGTGTGGAAGCCAAAGTCGGGTACAACGTTATGCCACACATTTATTTTTAGCCTTTTGAAGTAATTTGCAATTGCTTTTTCTGTTTTGTAATTCCTTATTATTCTGGATGACAAGAGCTCCCTCATAGTGTAAGTAAGGGTGTACTGTGCAATAGATTCCCTTGAAATGTTTTTAACAAATTTATGCTAATGTGATTTTTCAATTAAAAGGCAACTCAATGCGGCGCCAAGTGCGTGGGGACGGAAATGGACGAATGATTTAAGGTCTTAATGCACAAGTGCCAGGCGATTTATAATGCCGACATGATTAGCGGCAGCCACATCAGTGCCCGATGATCAGCATATAGGGGGACCGTTAATCATCTCTCCACATGTTAGTGAGCGACTTTAGGCAGACGTCGCTAACGACTATGAAGAGAACAAATTATGAAATAGTTGCCGGATAGCTCTTGGAATTTGCCTCCAACGAGATCCGCTAAGATTTGAATTGGCTAGAGTTTGACAGCGGAGTGAAACGAGCATATCAAAACACCGTGATAGCCATACGTATTATCGGGTGATCTAGATATGGGTAGCCGGGCTTTTATTCATCATCTCCAATTCTTCTTAGGTCCAATAATGTATCGACCACCCTCTGCTGTGAATCGGGGCATAGCTTGCCGTTTGGAAAATAATAGATTTTTTTCCTTTTCTATTGACAGAATTGTTTGTCGATGATATAAATAAATAAATAATAATAGTAATATCATAAGTTAATCTAAAACCAGTGCGAGTGATTGCCATAAAAAGCTGAACTTAATTTTTTATGCCTCGTCCCATTACTTGTCATCGCCGATAGTCTTACAAGTAGCGGGAATCGGCATTTGCATTCGCCATTGTATGTCTTTGTATAGTAGGTCTGGTCTTTGATCTAGGCAGTTGACAGGAAGACGGTGGCTACAAAATGTAGTTAGATTACAAGTAGTACTAGTTAGAAGATTATGCAATACCTTCAGATATCCCAAAAAGCTCTATTAATACATGAAACTACATGCACAATAGACAAGTGGAGGTACGAAATACCCAATTAGCTGACCCTTTAAGCCAATCATTTTGACTATATCTACTTTACATCCTCGTGTTTCACGTTCCTGAACATGGGCATCTTTAATATTTAAATGTACCACCGTTGGAGGGTATTTACAGTTCCCCATCTTACGTACACTTTGCAATGCGCATATGCCCCATGTGGCACATCAAGTGGCTGCAGCCATCACATGCAATGTGAGAAATCATGCATGAAAATTTATTATGTTCGAGCGCATGTTGCAACATCATGTTGCCTGCAACCATCATAATAATAACAGAGACAGCAGAGATATGTAGTTGTGGCAACAGCGGGAACGGCAGTGTGCAGGAATATAAAAAAGCGCGATTGTTTGCGAGGCACATCGGAAAGTGCAGCAGCAGCATGCGGCAGCAGCGTCCGCGGCAACATCATTTGAACTGTCATTAAACTTTGACTATTATCCTTTTATTATTTTGAGCTACCGTCGCTGCAGTTATTTATACTATTTTTGTTTCTTACGTTATTGTTGCTGCTGTTGTGGCTACCACTGCCAATTGCTGCTGCATTTTTTCTGCATTGCACTGCATTGTTTCATGTTTTTTGCTTCGTGTTATTTTTCTTTTGTCTAACACGTGATCGCGAAGCAGTGCACGTTGCTGTTGCCTTTGTTTCGCTACGGCTGTTGTTGTTCCTGTTGTTGTTGCTGCTGCTGCAAGCAACTGCTCTTGCTCTTACTGTTGCTGTTTCTCGTATACTCGTACATAACGACAACAATAAAAGAGTGCTTGTGTACAATAGTCGTAAATAGTATAAAAAAAAACTCTTGACGAGGTAAGAAACTTTGGAGCGAAAGTAACACCGCATATCACAAAATGTCGGATGTCTGACTTCAGCCTGATTCTATGAATGTAGCAGTCAGAATATCATTTTCAAAGCTCAGAATATTTTAAGCATAAACAATAATGGAATGCTGGAGTCGAGTACCCAGATCTATCAAAAGAATAAACTAATTTTTACTCTCTTCACATTTTTTTGTGAATCAGGAAAATAACACAGTTATTGTATTAAGCTATATATAATATTCGGGCTATATATGGTTTAATATAACTTGGCCTGCTCTTTATATGGCATGAGGTCTGTCACGCCTCCTTTTGTGAGCTGCAAACATTTGATGAGTGACATTCTACTATTCCATTTATCATTTCGCCCTTCGTGGATAAGGTAAAAAAACAGCGTTAAAATACTTATTTAATGCATAGACAGTCAAGTGAGTCAATTGCCATGCTTTAATTCAGCGACGTATTGGTTGAAATTACCAAACTTATGTTGAAATTGGTTATAGTTTCTGTCCGGACGTCCCTTCCCCCACACCAGAACGCTACAAAATTCAATTACAAATGCCTGCCAGGCAAGTTTTTTTTCTCCGCCTGACTTCTCACTTCTTACATTTCAGCTTTCAGACTGAGAGAAATTAATTTCCAATGATTTGAGGGAAAATCGTTTTTAGTACGCAAAATTTTTTGATCCACGATTGTTTGAATGCGGCCGGTCTCATCTGGATAGGAGCCACAGCTTACACCCACGCGGAATATCTCAACAGTAACTTATACCAAGATTTCAAATCCCATAAGCATTTGTCTGAGAATTCGTAATTTCTGTAAGTTCTAAGTAAAATTATGTTGGATTTTGTCGCCTTTTTCGACACATAATTAAAACACCCTTAGTTAGCTCAAATGGGAGAGACGCCCTGGGCGGAGCAGTCAAAGAGACAAGCGCTGGCTGTATCGAGCCAATATCCGGTATAATTCCAAAAAAATAACAAAAAGGAAATTGACAAAAAAAAAGGGCAGCAAGCAGGCCATTAAAATTGTGGCAAATAAAACAAGCATGAAATCCGCTTGAAGCCGTTAAACAGACCGTGGGACAGCAAATGCGAATCCGAGCGAATCGAATTTAAATCAACTAATAAATGTAAAAATTGAATAAATGCGCATGAGGGTACACATTTTTGGTTAAAGTCAATTAATATTTTAAAAAAGGGTAGACCAGTCGATATAGTCATGTCTGTTTGCCCGTCGGTCTATATGAAAGGTCTGAAAGTATAGGAGATGATCGATTAACCTATTTGCTTGAGCTTGATTTGGCAAGGCATTCCCAAACTATACCGTTAAATAACTGCACAAGCCCAACAAACACAAGAAAATGAGGATTAAGTCGTGCTCGACTCTTAAAAACACTTTAAAGACTTTTTATAATGGAGTGAAATTTTGTTGAAGTATGTGCTGATTAAAGAAACTTTAATTTATCACCCACCGGCCAAATAGATTTTTATAGCCTGTACCCAAAGAGTAAAAGGCTACTTGCTGCTTTGGTTCTACTTTGTGCTGCATACATACATGCATATAAACACGCAGAGACACGATTCTGATGACAATGTATGTTGTTGAAACTGTACATAAACATCTCTCCACCTTTGTATGTATTTGTGTTTAATTTAATTAATTAATTCAATATAAAACCTGTTTTGTCTATTTATCGGACAAAACAGAATTAAACAAGAAAGGAATGCTAAAGTCGGGCAGGCTTAACTCTAAAATACCCTGTACCACCCCACAAAAAAATAAATTAAATTCATTTAATTAATTAATTAATTTAATTTAATTAATTAAACTAATTAACTAAATTAAATATAAAATATTCCATACATGCATACATACATTTACACCAGAATCCTGTTTATGCGTGTTGGTGTACTTGTACATACATATGTATGTATGTGTGCATTGGGCCTGGTTATATGGCTATAACTTTCTCTCTAATCAACCTATAATAATGGTATACAAACTGCAGAATCGATATAGCCATGTCTCTGCGTTCACATGTGAGGCATTTATAGTGTCAGGCAGACTTTGCTAAAACGAGTCGGCTTTTAATGCTGATCAGGAATATATAAACTAGTGTCAGGCAGACTTTGCTAAAACGAGTCGGCTTTTAATGCTGATCAGGAATATATAAACTAGTTTATAAAAAATTGTGTATTTTCAAAAACGTCATTAAAATGGTTTTAATTCCGTAATGCTCGATTTGTTTTAAGTCCAAATATATCAGACATTCACACTATGCTTTCGCCACTATATGGACTGCCGTTTTTGTGATTTGGTGAGTTATTGAAAATGGATGATGATTTTCACTAGGATTCGACGGACTATTTTATTACAGTTAATTCCATTAAGCAGTGTCCATTTTCTCATATATTAGTAATTGGGTACTTCTAAATAACATGTGCGAGGTTTGCTTTATGTAGATAGTATTGTGTAGATATTATTATGTAGATACTCTTCCTTAGCACTTTCGACTTGCTTATAAAATCAACTTCAAATCACATGCATACATATGTACGTTTATATACGATATGCATATGCTTACAAACATATAGTCAGCAGGCAGACGACAACAAGAACGCCCAGCATCTAAACAAAAAGCAAAAAGTTCCCACCATTGAAAACTAAGCTAAACCTGTACAACAAACTAAGCCATTTTTGTCGCCACCGTCCGTTCTAACTTGGCTCACAACAGCGGCTAGCAACCCAGGCAACGCAGCAGCAGTAGCAACAGCAGTAAAAACAACAACGAGCGAAAAGCGAAAATGTCCTTAAAAAAAGACAAAACAAGAAATAAATCATGATTCATGACCAAAAGCCACAAAAATTCCAAAAATAAAAGCAAAAATTGCATAAAACTGAAAAAGACACAAAAGGAATAAAAATTGGGAAGGGCGACAGCACGAAATATTCGTGATTCTGGTGCGGTTTCAACGCGAGACTCCAAGTTGAACGTAACAAACAAAAATACGGGTAATTTGGGATATTTTTGAAAAGCGAAAAGGCGCAGTCTGCTGTAGTTTGGAATCCGTGCTCCTGCATGGAGTCCTCCCCTACCCCCTGACTTGGCTTTGTTTTTTTTTTTTTTGCCGTCTGTGCTTTCATAATGTGCATGTTTACAAAATGTGCCGTGCGCTAAGCATTTTTATCGCGCGGACTCTTGTGGAGGGACTCTTGTGGCAGCAGCCGCCGCCAACAAGCTACCAGTTAGCCTTCCGCTGTCTTCGATGAGTTCTTCATAAAAATAATGTCGCCTTGTGGAAGCGTGGTCGCAACTGCTGGTCCAAACGATCGTTTTGTCATAATGCGACATTCAAGGAATTTTTATGTGCATTCGCATAACGAGTTGGTGAGGTTGGGTGCGACGATGACGATCCTTTTAAGTGTTTTCTCGTTCTCTTTGGTGTGGAATTGTAATTACTCTTCTCTGCGCATTCTGTCTATTCATTTGCTACCCAAGCCCAGCAAAGCTTTTTGGTCTTATCATATTACTTTGTCTTTTTTTACGTAACTGGTACCACATAGCTACACTGATTGATTTATACAGGTGCCCATCGGGTACAAACATTTCCATTAGATCTGGATGATGGGAAAAACAATTTTCATAACATGGCCCAGCTCGGCCCAACGTACCTGAACATTAATTTCTTATACTCTGTACCCGCAAGGTAAAAAGGAGATGTACTATATATAGACAGAAGGTAGAACCTCCGACCCCATAAAGTTAATTCGCCAGGAAAAACTCCGATATTTCGGAAACAGCTAAGCCTATAAAACAAGCAATAATTATTATTTTCGATATTTCCCCCTTCGTCCGCTAAAAAAAAAAATAAAATTTTGCTTTATTACAATTACAGTTTTTATGCTGATACAAGTAATATATAAAAAACAATACAAAAACAAGAGAGAACGCTACAGTCGAGCAAGCCCGACAGTGTAATACCCTGTACCAAGGTAAACTTCCGTCACTGAGTTATATGCGCCCAAGCCAGCAGCAAAAAGAGGAAGAAGGAGAGCGAACTTGTTGCTGCAGTTTGTGGGGGTTGTACTGGCGAGAATTTGTTTCGCTAATAACTTTTCTTAGAATTGACCGAATTGAATAAAATTTTGAACAACAGTAGACAATTATATATAAATTATGTGTGCAAAGTTTGGTTTAGGTAGCATTTGAAATGTGGACGCTATTGACGAAATTCTGTAGCGGGGGAAAATTAAAAAAAAATAATAAACTCGTCCTTTCTCGGACCTAGGAGAATCTGGATGCCAACTTTGGTTATTCTAGCTTTTATAGTTTCTGAGATCCTTGCGTTCATCCAGATGGACGGACAGACGGACGGACGGACGGACATGTCTAGATCGATTTCTCTCGTCATGCTGATCACGAATATATAGACTTTATGGGGTCGGAGATGCTTCCTTCTGTATGTTACATACTTTGCATAAACCTAATATACTCTTTTTACCCTACGGGTACAGGGTATAATAATGAAATTATGCCCATCTAATTTCCAACTCTCCTTCTGGGTCGGGTTTTAGCTTTTACATAGGATTTAAGACAATTTATCTCGATTGCGTTAACAATATTGTCATTTATGTACTCGTACATATGTTATTGTTAATAGAAATATCTACGGGTCTGCGAAAAGGCAATAAATATGATTAGTGCACATTAATATTTTATTTGCGAATGTATGTAACATACAGAAGGACGTTCTTCGTCTTTATGAGGCCAAGCTCATAATCTCAGATCATGATCTCAGAAGCTACAGGAGCTAGAATTACCAAACTTGGTATCCAGGTTCCCCTTAGCCCTATCTCAATTTTGTTTATTTTTTCCCTCCACTCCACCGATATTAGTGACTTTCCAGTCAACTTTGGTCAATTATGAAGAAAGTTATAGCCATAAATGTAATCTCTGGCCAAGCTCTGCCCGCAGCTATTGTTGTTGCTGCTTTGGCTCAACTTTGTACTGCATAAATGCTCACACACGGACACTCATAGATCCGCATAAACACATTTGGTATGTAAATGTGCAGTTACACACCCTTTATGTGAGTTCGAATACCAAGGAAGGTAAAATCGATCAAACATTTTTAATTTATTTTATTTTCTTAATTCTTTAAATTTCTATAATTATTCTACACATAAGTATTTACTGAGTATTTCTTAGTCAGGACACCCTACTTTAGCTTATCCACTTATTTATTTCCTCACATTTAGTGTTGTCTTGTGTTTTATAGAAAATTATGTAATTATTTTTGTAGGCATTTAGGAAGAGGTCCGTTTAAAATTGCTTCACATTATTGCTCTTCAGTAAGCCCACCAATATGAGCTCTGCATTTAGTCAACATAGCAAGTGGGCTGGCAAGTGAATAGAAGCATTATTTCATTGCAAAAACTCGCTGAGTGTTAAGATGCTTACATTACAGCGCATGAAAATTTTACGCTGAAGTGTTAATTTGCCGCATTTGGATGCACTTTAAAGTCTTAAGCTCAGCAGACGGACTATCTTTGGAGCAACCACAGCTAAGCGAGTTACATTCTTGGACACTCGATAAAGCCATTGCCAATTATAAGCACAAAATACTGCAATTCTAGACTGGTCAGCAGCTGGCGAACCAGCCATTTGCATCGTGCTACGCACTAATATTTTAGTAATATGACCAATTAGGTGATTGTTGTCAGCAGCCACCCAAACGCGATTGCTACGTGTTTGTTGGCCTGGCAAGCCTCTCGCCTGGGACTGGTTCTATGAGCCTTGTTTGACGCTAGTCCACTGCGAGAGATTGTCGTCATCGTGTACGTCTAAGCAACCGCCGACTCGTCGCTACCTCTCGACTAACTGTACACCTAACTCAGGTTTAGACTCAGAGCTGCCTGTCACCTGATCCACATCCATTGCAGTTATTGATCCGCAGCCCCAATTTATCATTGTTGTCGAAGTCTCCGATGCAGTCACAGCCGTAGCCGAAGCTTTCTTTGCCCACACAATGCCACCCATTTGCTTTAAGTTACTTATTATGTCGTTGAGCCACACGGCCAGGTTCCTGGGCTGCCAGGGTGTCTGGCCGCCAGACCATCGTCTGAAAACTGGTTCTATGGGCATGTACTCGTATAGATTGCTTTGTGCCTGACATGTGTGTTCCGCCTCTTAAGCCATTCGAGAAAATTGCATGACAAATAAGTTTTGTGTGCCGTAGACAGTTGACATTTTTTATGGTGAGTTATATGACACTGTCTGATTTGATGTTGGGTGGGAGCAGAGGGTGCATCTTCATAGGTGGATAGATAGGGATTTTTGCATTCATGTTGGCTTCATATTCAAGGGTGGCTTATTCCAAAGAATGGGAAGGCGAAATATAAGATTTTAATACAAGAAAAATACTACATGTACTACTACAATATAGAAAATTGTCCTGCGTTGATGGGTTCAGGCAAAGAACTGAGCTTTGTTACTATTTCTTTGCTATGCACTCGAACTTCAATTTTTGCATAATGTATAAGAAACTGCCATACAGTTCATGCTTTTGTATATTTTGTCTTATCTACTTGTATGTACATGTTTGTATATGTTTGTATGTCTGTAAATGAGTCTCGCCTATAGGACCGATCTTTTTTCACTTATTTCAGTTTTAGCCACAAATGAAAGATGGACTATATACCAATTGAAAAATCAGAAAAAAATGTGTCATTCCTTTGAACTAGCTTGTGACACAGATGATGCCCACCTATAATTTATTTTGTTTTTCTGTAGCTCCCGTAATCTTATAATTTCATGTTACATCGTAGTCAATTCTATTCACTAATTCTTCTTCTAAAGGAGCTCCTTTAAATTTGTATTACACACATAGATATAACCCGAAATTATGTTAATACCCAAAGGGTACATTTATAATATACGGAATAAATGGTGGCAGACCCCACAAAGTATATATATTCTTGATCAAAATGACACGAGGCGTCGATATAGAAATTTATGCCTGTCCGTCTGTCTGTATGAACGCAAGGTTTTACTTATTTTGAATTTTTATACCCTGCACCCAATGGTTAAAAGGTTATATTATAAATATATATATTATATTATATTATATTATATTTAAATTTTCTTATTTTTATAGCCTGTACCCAAAGGGTGAAAGGCTTTACTAGTTTTGTGCGAGTGTACATGGAACACACAGAAGGAGGCGTGGCAGACCCCACAAAGTATATATATTCTTGATCAGGATGACAAGCTGAGTCGATAAAGCCATGTCCGTCTGTCTGTATGAACGTAAGGATCTCAGAAAGTATAATAGCTAGAATAACCACACTTGATATACAGATTCTCCTATGCCCGACATAATTATGTAATGAAATATGTACAAGAACACAAACACGCACAGACACGATTCTGATGTAAATGTATGTATGGAATATTTTATATTTAATTAAATTAATTAATTTTCATCGAAACGCCCAAATGGACTGGCTGAAATTGCTATCTGACTTCGTCCTTTCATAGTTATACCATTCATTACCCACCAAAAACAATATACCCTAACACTAACGAGATTGTTGCTTTGGGGACCAGATTAATTTTCAGCCACAGAGCAATATCGAAGCCGTTAATCAATTAGGTCTATACGATTTTTTTGATCACACATGTCAAGATGCGTTACTAAGAGTCTAGGTACTTTAATTGAAGATAATTAGGCGACACTTGATCTACGGCTCCGCAACAACATCACCAAGGCAACAAAGCAAAAATAACAATCAACACGACAACGATCTGAACTACTTTGCGCCAATTGCTGACAACCAGTCAGAGCCGGAGCGAAGTAGCCTGTCCGTCCGTCACTCAGTCTGGCTGCTGAGAAGTGAGTTGGCGGAAGAAATATTTTTGATAAACATATGTACATACTATACCAGTATGTACGAGTATGTACTACTTGTATAAGAAGCCGTCAAGGCGTTCGTTTGAGTTGCGCCTTTCTGATGCCGTTGCCGGCAACGTTTCTTCTGTGTCAATCACTCGGAGACTTGAGAGCTGCGCATGGAGTGCCTCCGCTTAAAGCCAAGTAGGTGAATAAATGGTCCGTGCATCTCTGTATGTGTGCAACATGTGAATCTTTGCCACATGAACATTAAAGGCGTTTGCGAAGAACGGCGGCGCACACTGCATTTGCCATTTATGACAGTTGAAATGTCAAAAGAACACAACCAGCAGTTGCCACACCAACGGGTGGGGGATTGAGCTGGGGAAGCGATATTTTTTTGTTGCTGTTGTAGGCTGTGCGGCGATGTCAGCAACTCGCCCATCATCGTGTGAGCAGCTGTTTCTGATCTACAGCTCCATCACTGGGACGGGGTTGCGCCCGATTGCAAGGGTACTTAGCTCCGCCTCTCCATATCCATCAGCCGGCTCGTAATTCATTTTTATTTCTGTATTTCGACGCTCTAGCATTTTAATTGTATGCAGTTGTCGCCATCGCCATCGCCTGCCGTTGTGTGGACAGATTTGTGCAGCGAGCGTGTTAAAATGCTTGTTAAAAACGCATTTTATGTCAAAAGGAAATAGTCGAGCATTTGAAAGATTTTTAGGCAAGAAAAAACGAGGCAGGAAAAATGTGCGTAATTAAATTTTATTTCCAGTTGTCGCACCGCCCGATGTTCTTGTTCTGAAAGGGTTCAGAAACTCAATCGCTCGTCCGCTCGGCCGTTCGCTGTGCTGCTAATTAGCTGTTGGGCCGTTAAGCGAGCTCAAAGAACATCAAAGCCGGTGCAGCAAAGCTGGGTTGCTTAGCACCAGGCTGGGGGGGCGGGGCGGAACGAGGCGTGGCGGGGACAGCGGCAACGCCACCTTGCTAATTTGGCATGCGCTGAGAGAAACCCACTGACATTCGTCACATTAGCAACGCAAATTGCGCACATTTACATACAGCAGGAAAGTATATCTGTACACATATAAATATGTAAGTACTATACTATATATATGTACAAGTACATATATCTAAATGAGTTTGTATAATTTTTGCAAATATATTTATGTGCGCTCTCCATTCATCCACTTATTTAGGCTCGTTCGCACTCAAGCACCACTCGATTTGTTGCCCTTTACGCTGACTTCGTCGCTGCCGACATTGCAACCCTGCCTACCCCTGTCCTTGCCCCCAACTGGCTGCTGCTGCTCATCCACAATATTTTCGCTCGGCGGCATTGCGCTTTCATCTTGGCCTTACCATATGGTGGCATCGCCTTGCACTCATTCAATAAAAACATCCATGATGTGCTTTATTAAAATTAAGTGTTACATTTGTCAGCACTGATGCGCATCAAAGGGCTAACAAACCAAGAAAGTCGCATTCCGCGAACAATAACATATATCCATATATCCACTTTATTCCTGAGCTATGTACTTACTTATAAATAAATAACCAGAAACAATTGGACAATCAGATGAGTCCTAACAAAAACTACTAATAAGCCAATAAGTGCATGTCTTTCACGGGAGCATTACTTAACTGATCTTGATTAGCTATATTTTATAACTTGGACTTTGACGCTTTTGGACTACAAGTACAGTGGGAAATTTCAAAAACGTGATCTTGGTTTTGTAGTATGTACGTAATTGTATATTGTACATACGTATGTGCATTGCTTTTGAAATTAGAGAACTATTTTGCTTGTACATTTAATTATGTAACGTATAGATATTTCTGGTATAGGTGTGAGGTGTGTGTCTCTAATGGTTGTATTAATAGCTGCACAGATATAAAGTGTCTGATGTGTATGATCCTGCGGTCGTGCGGATGTGTACAAAAATGTTTGTTTTGTAATTACTTTTGACTACAGCTGTAGATTCCTCATCAGTATGTTCGTCTTTCTGCATCAACGCAAGAAAAATATGTACTTAATTATTATACTCTGTACATGAAATGTACAGAAGTATATTAGGTTTGCGGGAGTTGAAAAATGTAAAAGGCAGAAGGAGGCGTGGCAGACCCCACAAAGTATATATATTCTTGATCAGCATGACGAGACGAGTCGATCTAGCCCTGTCTGTCTGTCCGTCCGTCTGTCAGTCAGTCCGTCCGTATGAACACCTGGATCTCAGAGACTATATAAGAGATAGAGACACCAAATTTTGCACAAAGATGCGTTATGTGTGTATTCTATACGAGTTTGTTTTATTTTTTTGATTTTCCCCCCCACTTCCCCCCTATGGGGGTTTTCCCGATTTTCCATTCGTATAATCGCCTATATCTCGGAGACTATAAGACCTAGGAACACCAAATTTTAGTCCTAGATGCCTTATGTGAATACGTAGAAAACGTATATTTTGGAATTTCCCTCCCTCCCCCCTCTACCCCGCAAATCGTAACTCCCGTAATTCTTGGAATTTCGAACTAAAATTTTGCAAATACCCCCAGTTAGTTATTATGTGTCCGTATTGCAAGTTTCACTATGATAGACCGATTTAACAAGAAGTTATAGCTATAAATATATATGCTGCTGCAGCGCTGCTCAAGCGCTGCCCGCGGCTGTTGTTGATGTTGCTGTTTGGTTGACTGCGAAAATGCTTCCACAGACACGAATAAATGCGCATAGGCATACATACACTCACACAGACGCAATTGCTATGTAAATGTGCAATTATAAACCCTTTACGTGAGTTCGAATACCGAGAGAGGTAAAACCGATCAAATTTTTTTTTTATTTTCTTAATTTTTTTTTATTTTCTATAATTATTGTAAACATATGTACAGAGTATTTCAAAGTCGGGACACCCGACTTTAGCTTTTTTACTTGTTTTTACTTTCGTAATTCCTTAGTCGTAACAAATTCAGGAGCCGTATTGCTTGTTATTTTAAGTTACTAGTTCTACAAGTAGACTAAAAGTTTTGTAGCTTTGAAAAGTTGAATCCTTCCTTTTCCACTTGTTAGCCGAGTATTACTAAAATATAAAATTGAAAAGGTCAACTTAAAACACGACATACATACGTGTATGTAGAAAATCGCTCCTCGAACATCAACAGCTTATCCTCTCATCAACACACCCAACTTTAGTGACACTTTAAAAAGGGTCATGTCTAGCAATTCCAACTTTGTTCTCATGTCTCAGATCAGTGTTTGTACGAGTATGTCTGGGGGTGTGTGTTAAATCCATTTTTGGCAGCGGCTTGCTTAAAGTGTAAATCTAAAGCGATATAAGTGTAATTATATACAGTCGCTATATAGTAGCTAACTACTGACTACGGCTGTCTGTGTGCTCATGTTGGTGTTCAAAACACTGCTCCAAGTTTCTCCAACTGTTTGCAGTTCCGCAACAGACACCCGACTGCCATCCCAACCACTCCAACATCCGGACGCCCACGCACGACTCCAAACTGCAAGTGTCGCTCAAATATCACTCCATCTGTGTATCCCTGTCCAATTGTCTGGATGTTCGTCTACTTGTCTGGCGGGGATTTGGTTGTCATAAAATATATAACTTTACCCCAAAAGTATATAGCCATAGCTTCAAATATGCACGAGTATGATTCTTGTTTGGGTGGTGCTTGTCGCTGTGGCTTTTTCTGCTTGGTCCTGCGTTCGAGCCCGTAAGTGTACAGTTTTTGTTGGAAGACGACGCAGCTCAGTTGCCTGGGTGTGTGTGTCGAGCACAAGACCGAAAAACGCCATTGGCCCAATTACACTAAGCGAGTGTTCCAAAAAATAATAATACAAGTACATTTACATTTACATCACGACACTCTGTTTGCCAAAGTTTGCTCCTAGGTCCACTCCGCGTCTGTTGGCTGCAAGATAAACGCAAGGACTTGGCTAGGATTCACATGCTTACGATTGGCTGCCTCAGCAATAATTTCGCCGTTATAATACGCTTTATCCCTAAAACTCGTTATCGACACCGAAAACTTGCAAAGGCAAACAAATGAGTCTTGAGCGCGTTTGACAGACTGCATGTAATTTGGCGTGGCGCGGAGCATCAATTTGCCGACAGCCGGTGCCTCGAGTGCCGAGTTCTCGAGTTGTAAATTGTATTGAATGGAGTAACTGGCAGCGCGGCGTTGAGCAAATAGTAGAGCCCCAGAAACCGTCTCCGAGACCGACAGTAGCACAATGAGCCCTTTCAAAAAGCGACTCATAAAACCAAGGCAACAAAGTAAAGGTAAGCAAACCGGCAAAGAATTACATAACTGCCAGAGAGTTGGGTAGAGTCAGAGATTGATGAGGAGATTTGGGCGACTTTGACGAAAGCGACCGTTCTGTTGCGTATTAATCTTGCCAGATATTTTAACAGCAATATGTGAATTGTTTCAGATTTGTCGCCGCCCCTCTGCCCACTCGGGTTTTATTTATGACGCCTCGAGTGCGTTGTCTATTTGTGAAATACACAATTTTATTGCTTGTATAACATGTTTTAGATACTCATGCGTCCATATTTATGCCTCTGTGCACTGCATGGATTTTACAATTTTTATATGACGCATTGCCGCCGATATCGTCGTGACCTGAGCGTGACAAAGTGACACATTCCGACAATATTTTGATCTTCCAGCCGTTTGCATTGATCCGCAGGCGGATCGTCGGGCGTTCCCATAAAATTGCACCATCAGCTACATTTTTGAACATCATAAATGTGATGTCCCCATAATCATTTGGTAGGGAGGCGTACCATACCACCATTTTGGGTGAGCTGTGCACATACGAGTATGTTCATTTGATTTTATTGGAGGCGAAGGTATCAACAACCTGGGAATCAAAAGTTTTGGAATACAAAAGTCGCTTTATTTTCCCTAAGCCACCACTGACACCATATAGATATGTACCTATGTTTTGACATTCTTCTGAGCTATTTTCATTTCTGCTTGAGCTGAAACTGATGATATAAATATGCATATCAAGCCTTTGACCATAGCTGGCATGCTTGACTTCTTCTACCTTAAATCTTGTTTGGAGTAGAAAATATTCTTTGTTCGATGTGGAGATGAACCCTGCGATATAAGACCTATCCAGGCTGGAATTCCTAAAGGTACTGTACACTTCACATATGCTGGTGATTTTACAAGAACGATGCTTCAGAAGTCCTTTAAAAGCAGTTGGATACTTTCTGTAAATAGTTTTCAGTTAGAATATAACTGTGATCTAAATTAAATTAGAATACATGTTTATGTTCAGTTTTAACAGCATACATTTACATCACGTACCTATGCGTGTTTATATGCGTGTATGTATGCAGCACAAAGTTGAACCAAAGCAGCAACAACAACAACAGCTGCAGGCAGCGCATGAGCAGCGATTTTACTTATGACCATAACTTTCTTCAGAATTGATCATGATGAAATTTGGCACACGGACACATTAGTACTAACTGGATGTACCTTCAAAATTTCGAGAATTACGGAAGTTATAAAAACACGAATTGCGGGGGAGTGGGGGGGTGTATCAGAAAAAATAAACAAACTCGATCTGCCTAGGGCTTATAGGAACCTTGATACCAATTTTGGTTATACTACCTCTTGTACTTACTGAGATCCTTGCGCTCATGCAGACAGACGGTCAGACAGACAGACGGACATGGCGATATCGACTCGTCTTGTCATCCTGATCAAAAATATATATACTTTGTGGGGTCTGCCACGCCTCCTTCTGTGTGTTACATACATTCGCACAAAACTAGTATACCCTTTCACCCTTTGGGTACAGGGTATAAAAATAAGAAAATTTAAAAAAATTTGATCGATTTTACCTTTCTCGGTATTCGAACGTATAATTGCACATATACAAAGCAATTGCGTCTATGTGAGTGTATGTACGTTTATGCGCGTCTATTTGTGTCTGTGTAAGCATATTCGCAGTCAACTAAACAGCAACATCAACAACAGCCGCGGGCGGCGCTTGGGCAGCGCTGCAGCAGTAAATATATATATGGCTATAACTTCTTGTTAAATCGGTCTATCATAGTGAAACTCGGCATACGGACACATAATAACTAACTGGGGATATTTGCAAAATTTTAGTTCGAAATTCCAAGAATTAGGGGAGTTACAATTTGCGGGGTAGAGGGGGGAGGGGGGGAAATTCCAAAATATACATTTTCTGCGTATTCACACAAGGCATCTTGGACTAAAATGTGGTGCTCCTAGGTCTTATAGTCTCCGAGATATAGGCGATTATACGAATGGCAAATCGGGTAAACCCCCAAGGGGGGAAGTGAAGGGAAAATCAAAATAATAAAACAAACTCTATTGTCCAGTGATAAATGAGCTTCGAACAAAGAACCAACATTAAATTTTGTTTTAAAATTGGTAAAACTTTTACCGAAACGTTTCAATTGATGGTACAAGTTTATGGCGTCGATTGCCTATCCCGTGGCAGAGTGAACGAGTGGTTTCAACGTTTTCAAAGTGGTCGTGAGGACATAAATGACGATCAACATGTGGGCCAATCAAAATTTGTGATCACCGAAAATTCCATCGAAACTGTGCGTGAATTCATCAAAAATCAGCCGAAATCATCATTGAAATTGATGGAAATTGAATTGAACATCTCCAAAACATCGATTTATCGCATTTTGACCGAACATTTGGGCTTACGAAAGGTGTGTGCACGGTTTGTTCCGCACAAATTTACTGAATCGGAAAAATGCATTTGTCCATGAAAGGAAAGCGTTATGCACACGTAGAGGCCATTCATGAGGCTTGCACCGGCATTCTGGCGGCCATACCGGCCAACGAGCTAAAACACTCGTTCGACATGCTTTTGGATCGTGCAAAAAGCTGTATTGAAGCAGAAGGAGACTATTTGGAATAAAATAAATTGATTTTGCCGAAAAAACCATTTGTTCTGTTTTTTTTTAAAGCCTTGTTAACGTTGGAACACACCTTGTATGTCGCACTATTTCGCCTTAAAAAGGAACTGAGTTGGATTTATTGAAGTTTTTTCATTGATCATATGCAAAAATTATTTTTTAAATACATCGCGCATTATTTAATCAAAATTTTAATTTTTTAGCCCCCCTTTGTTAAAAGCTGCGTACGCCCTTGGCTACATAAACGAATTTATTTATACTTATATCATGGGGTATGCCTCATTCTGCTTGTTACATTTATACATCTGGTTTTCCGACTTTCTGGTATGCCCTTTAACCTGTCGGGTCCCTTCGGGTAATTTTGTTCTTCTGAAGTAACCAGCTGGTAAGGCTTTAAATAACGTGGCCAGCATGTCCTTTGGATCGCCGCCATCATATTGCTGTTGCTGCCGTAATCGACACACACATTTTAAATTGACTTTAAATTGACGCCTCCGGTGGCAGGATATAGCGGGACACACATATACAAACACGCTCATGCACTGTTTAACTTTATTAAGGATTTCTTGCGCGGCGGACGATTTTTTCGCAATGCAGCTGCTGCCAGATTGTTGCTGCTATTGCTGGCGGTGCTACCAGTATTGCCACACCCATGGCAGCCATTAATAAAGAACCAAATTATTGTGTTGCTCACGCGTTGACACATTGAAACGGAAATTTAATTAAGGATTTTTCAATAAAATTGCACATTTTATTCGGTCCACTGCAGGCCTAACTGCTGCGTCCATCCATAGCGACCATACTATAAATCTACGAATATACACCGATGCACATGCTCTTCAAATAAACTGAAAGTGCATATAAAAATTAGTTTGCATGCACGCCATGTAATGGTCGTATTCATTGTGATCGTTTTTACCGGATTGAAAGGGAGAACCTGGTAAGAAACTATCCAAAGATGTTGGTGCAGCTCCCATCTATGGCCCTGCTGCCTCCGCTTCAGCGCACTTCAATGCGCAACAACAAAAGAACTAATTAAAAAATTAATCTAGCTTAAAGTTCCATTAGAGCGCGAGCGAACTTCCTCGGAATGCCGACAGACCAACCACCCCCGGCTGAGCACCCCGCTCCCCCAGCTTGTTATGAACACCGAGGAAATGGAAAAACTTTTCTAGTGCATTTTGTGTGCATTTGAAAGCCAACAGGCGGCAACCAAAGACAACGGCAACAATGACGGCGGGGCGGAAACGGAAGTGCAAGCTGTGTAAAAAGTATGGAAAAATAAGGCGGAGTAATTAAATTGTCCTTGAACAAAATGGCAACTGCATAAAATGTGTATGAAAAGCACAAAAGCAGGCCAGGCCAATTGGAATATTGCGCTCTCGCAGAGGAGATGGGATGTATTAAGGAATCTAATTTATGCTTAGTGTTAATTTATGACCAAGACCGGAACATAAAAAGACCTTTATAGCACTGACCGCATTCAAAAAGTTATAGAAAGTATGGGTCAGTCTGGCAACGTACATATGTTACAGTTTTTCGAAAAATGAAAAGCCCATAATAGAGGCCAGATTCAATAAGTTCTACTGTCGAACTTAAAGTTGAAAAATAAATTGATTTTAGCATTTTAGGTGTGAATAGTATTAATAAAGCAGATTAGGCTTCTACCCGCGCCCTATTATGGTCTCCTAAGATCATACTTGGATGGAAGGCAGTTTAAGGTCTGTGTCAGGGGCACCTATTCAGCCCCCTGCCAGATGAGGGCTGGTGTTCCGCAAGGCAGCGGGGCGGGATTAAAAAAATAAAACAAGCATATACACATAAGGCATCTTTCTGCAAAATTTAGTCTCTCTAGCTATTATAGTCTCTGAGATCCAGGTGTTCATAAGGACGACAAGACTGACAGACGGACAGACAGACAGATAGGGCTAGATCGACTCGTCTTGTCACACTGATCAAAAATATATATACTTTGTGGGGTCTGCCACGCCTCCTTCTGCCTGTTACATTTTTCACCTCCCACAAACCTAATATACTCTTGTATATTTCATGTACAGAGTATAAAGAAGACGGAAAAACATATGCCTCCATACTTATAACGATTTCGACTCCATACAAATCGTCCCCATGTTAAAATCTTTGTCAGCCTAGAATACCGCAGGTAGTGACTAGTGTTCATAAAAGTAACAAAAACAGGCCAGCCGCCACCCATACCACCAATCTTAGTAGCAGTACAGTTTTAAGCCTCCTTCCTTACGCCTTAGCTTGTATTAGTACAACACAGAAGTTGAAGCTACACTTTGTGCCTTTTAGAAAGCGGCAGAGTAGCAGAGCTGACTGTGACTGTAGCAGAGCTGACTGCCTTTTCACATTTGTTTGCGGCAGTAGATCGTAGTACTGGACTAAGGCTGCTTTTCCGAGCTAAGCTTACCTTGGGCCACAGGAAAGTTTCTGCATAAAGTCAAAGACAAACTACGGTGAATTAAATTTTTGTCAAAGACGAAATGGCTCCACATGAGAACTCTAGAGGTGAGAAAGGGAAGAAGGAGCCTCTGCAGGGTTTGCCTCTACCATTACGCTCTGAGTGCTTTGGTTACAGTCAAAGTCTTGTGGCCAGATTAAAGTGGACACGCAGCGGATTTCGACATATTTTCGTATTTTGTAGTGGATTTGAAAACGTAAAAAAATAAACAAAAATTTTGCTCTCCACAGCCTAATTGTTATGCAGCCAACGCTCCTCTTTGCCTTTCTCTTTGATGTGCTACTTTTATTGTTGGCCATCCCTCGTCCCTCACACTCAGCTACTCTTGATTAGCCAGTTTAGATAACTTTGTTAGCCTACTTCCTATCGGAACTACTTGTGCAGCTTAGGTGCGTAGGGTGTGGAAGGAAGGATTTCTGTCAAACACTCAAGTATAGACACAATCCTAATACTTGTAAGTGTATGCAACTGAAACTGAACATAAGCAAATGTCTTTACGCTTATATTTTCACTTTATTATTAATTAATAAATGTAATTTTAAAAACTGTTTGAGTCGGTACAGTTTATATAAGAGTTGAGCACGCTCGACTCTTGCATTCCTTTCTTGTTTTCAATTAGGCAGGTATCGAATAGCACATTCTAGTTTTCCAGTTTTTATAAGAGAATATGAAGCCTCGAAATAAATTGCATTATGTGAAAAATGGCCTGCAGCATTCGCGAGCACTTCAGTTCAACAAAAACTGAAAACATTTCGAAAAATGTCGACTGTAGTCAGAGCTGAACAAAGTCCAACTTCGCGGCTATAGGAACCAAGGATGGGACAAACATCCATAGTCACCCAGACAGTCAGTCAGCTAGTCTGTCAGTCAGGCATTCAACCAGCCAGTAAGTTGGCCAGCCGGTTGGCAATTTGAATAAAGTGCTGACTGACGGCTGAGCGGCCAACAAGCAACGACGAAGCGACCGACCAAAAGTTGGCAAGTACCGATTTCCAACTTGAAGTGGTCGTCGCCATCATTGGTTGGGGCAGGAGGAGTGGTAGGGACAGGGGCCTGCACCTGAGTGGCTCTTTTCGGAAATTCAAATTTCCGATTCTTGATGATTTCATTTAAATTTGCGTATTCGAGTGTTTGGTGGAGGCACTTGAAGTGCCGCTTTGCTTGCTGGCTTTGTTTTTGGCTAAAATTGTTTAAATTGGCAGGAATTTCACCATTTAAATTGGGCAAAGCTTCGCAGAGGAAGCAAAAAATGCCTCTGAGACGCAAGCTGCTGGACCAACACTTGGCCAATTAACATGGTACGCGTAAATACAAATTCGCCATGATATATGTGGTCTCGGCCAGACTGCCACATTTTCGGCTGGCAGTTACCCTCATTATCATATCAGTCATGCAAGCACAGCCTGCAGCTGCCTTCCGACCAAAGACTCATTTGTGCTTAGTAGGTGGTGTAAACAGAGCATCAAATCGGATGAATCGAGAAAGCCGGTGGCGGGAACTGTCCGACGGCAAAGGTCGCATACACGTACACGCCCAGTGGAAGCCCTGGATGGAGTCACCGTAGTCGATAATTTCCAGCTGTATTGTCACGAATGCAGCAACGCGATAAGAGAGGCTGGACGATCGTTTGATGCTGCACACGTGTGGCAGCTACATACACACTTATTCGGGGTAAGCCAGCCCATCAGCCATGCTCATTTCTGCTGCTCTTTGACTTGGGCGCGTGCAACTCCCATTCACAGCTGCCTCTTTGTCCAAATAGGCGTAGACAAATCTACATCTACAGCTCTAATTTATTGCTCTCATGCATTTTGGTTGTTGGGTCCGTGGCCAACTAAGATTTCACATAATCTGTCCGACATAATTTGTTGCCTCGTTGGTGGCGGGGTATACTTGTATATTGCTAATATTTTTTGTGCTACAGCAATAGGGCAAGAAATAGTTATTGTAGTTACGAGTATTTCCCTGTAAAATCTGATTCTGAGCGAATGCATACCAAGTTTGGTTAATGTGCACTCAGCCGTTTCCGAAATCCTGGCATTCATTCAGACGGTCGGATATGTCTAGATCGATTTCTCACGTCGGAGATGATTTCTTCTGCCAGTTACATACATACATTGCACAAGCCTAATATACCCTTTTTACCCTACTGGCACAGGATATAAGCAGAAGATACAACAAAAAATTAAAATTACAAGATTACTATACAATTATTCTTTAAACAAGTAAAAAAGCTATAGTCGGGTGTCCCGACTTTGAAATACTCTGTACATATGTTTACAATAATTATAGAAAATAAAAAAAATTAAGAAAGTAAAAAAGCTAAAGTCGGGTGTCCCGACTTTGAAATACTCTGTACATATGTTTACAATAATTATAGAAAATAAAAAAATTAAGGAAATAAAAAAAAAAACTGATCGATTTTACCTCTCTCGGTATTCGAACTCACGTAAAGGGTGTATAATTGCACATTTACATAGCAATTGCGTCTGTGTGAGTGTATGTATGCCTATGCGCATCTATTCGTGTCTGTGTAAGCATTTTCGCAGTCAACCAAACAGCAACATCAACAACAGCCGCGGGCAGCGCTTGAGCAGCGCTGCAGCAGCGCTGCATCAGCAAATATATTTATGGCTATAACTTCTTGTTAAATCGGTCTATCATAATGAAATTTGGCATACGGACACATAATAACCAACTGGGGGTATTTCCAAAATTTTAGTTCGAAATTCCAAGAATTACGGGAGTTATCTAGGACTAAAATTTGGTGTTCCTAGGTCTTATAGTCTCTGAGATCCAGGTGTTCATACGGACGGACAGACAGACAGACAGGGCTAGATCGACTCGTCTTGTCACACTGATCAAGAATATATGTACTTTGTGGGGTCTGCCACGCCTCCTTCTGCCTGTTACATTTTTCAGCTCCCGCAAACCTAATATACTTCTGTACATTTCATGTACAGAGTATAAAAAGTAACAATTTTACAAGTATATTCAACTATGTACATCACAGACCGACAATGGGTGTTTATTAAGAAACAAAACAGCTTTGGTCCCATTTACAGCCAAAAGTGGTCTATGTCTTGATAAAAATTTTTTATTTTCTATAAATACAACAAAATAATTTATTCTGAACCTAGGAAATTCAGTATAATCAAATTGACAGTGCCAAAGAATTGACTTAATTGATTGTAATTGTTACTAAAAACCCGAAACCCGATTTGAACTTAATGCCGTACAAGATCTTGTAGGTCATTTGAAGAAGATGACTCGATTTCACCCATAATTATTTTATGTATAAAATCAAAACCTAATAAATTCCTACGATTAGCAAGTGGTGCAAGACGTAACAGTTGTAGCCTGTGAGAGAGAATACGTGGTAAAGTCTCGGTTCTATGTAGTCCATCCAAGACTCCGATCTTTATGTATTGCATATTGAGGGCTCTAGAATTTGCAACAATATTGTAATGTAGGCCGTAAAGAGCCGTATACAATTATAAATAGTAATAGAAATGATAATAAATGATAATACAACACATATGTATGTACAAGTAAGTAAAAACTCGTCCTTTCCCGGACCTAGGAGGATACCAACTTTGGTTACTCCAGCTTTTATAGTTTCTGAGATCCTTGCGTTCATCCATATAGACGGACGGACATGTCTGGATCGATTTATGGGGTCGGAGAGGCTTCCTTCTGCATGTTACATACTTTGCATATGCCTTATATACCCCTTTTACGCTACGGGTACAGGGTATAAAAATGTAGCTTTTACATATTTTATTATAAATTAAAAAATATAACAAACCAGTAAAAAGGCTAAAGCCGGGTGTCCCGACTTTGAAATACTCTATACATATGTTCACAATAATTATAAAAAAATAAGAAATTTAAAAAAACAAAAATTGGATTGATTTTACCTCTCTCGGTATTCGAACTCAGGTAAAGGGTATATAATTGCACATATACAAAGCAATTGCGTCTATATGAGTGTATGAATGCCTATGCGCATCTATTCGTGCCTGTGTAAACGTGTTTGCTCTCAACCAAAGCATCAACAACAGCCGCGGGCAGCGCTTGAGCAGCGCTGTAGCAGCAAATATATATATGGCTATAACTTCTTGTTAAATCGGTCTATCATAGTGAAACCTGGCATACAGAACTAACTGGGGGCATTTGCAAAATTTGAGTTCGAAATTGCAAGAATTACGGGAGTTACGATTTGTAGGGGAGAGGGGGAGGGAGGGAAATTCCAAAATACATATTTTTCGCAAATTTACAAAAGGCATCTGGGACTATAATTTGGTGTTCCTAGGTCTTATAGTCTCCGAGATATAGGCGATTATACGAATGGAAAATCGGGAAAACCCCCAAGGGGGGAAGTGAAGGAAAAATCAAAAAAATAAAACAAACTCGTATAGCGTACACACATAACGCATCTTTGTGCAAAGTTTGGTGCCTCTACCTTTTATACTCTCGGAGAACCAGGTGTTCATACTGACAGACGGACAGACAGGCAGACAGACAGACGGACAGGGATCCTAGATCGACTCGTTTCCTCATGCTGATCAAGAATATATCTATACACTTTGTCGGGTCTGCCACGCCTCCTTCTGTGTATTACATATACACTCGCACAAAACTAATACACCCTTGTACCCTTTGGGTACAAAACACTTTTAAAAATTAAAATAATTTTTAATTAACATTTCTTGTTCTGTCAGTGCAAGACGAATGTACATACATACATATGTATGTAGATGTGTGCATACATTCAAACATTAGTGTCTCACATTTTGCTTTGGCTATTTCAATCGTTTGCACGCAACTACACGAACAGCTGCTTGCATGTGTGTGTGTGTGTATGTATACTAAGTTGTCCCCAACTGTTTGATATGCATTTTATGTTGTTTGTTCTGCCTGCATTTGTAAAGCGAAACCTTGAAATCCTTGAAAGCAAAGTTGTAGATTTAGTTACGTATGTAGATTACATTACCCAAATTTAAAATCCATCGGACAGAACTTATAACACAAACTTTTCATTTGAAAAAGTGAATAAATATTAAAACCCCAATACAAATTTGGAAAAATCGAGTGTGGAGTTTTTATACCCTGTACCCGTGGGGTAAACAGGGTATATTAGGTTTGTGCAAAGTATGTAACATACAGAAGGAAGCATCTCCGACCCCATAAAGTATATATATTCTTGATCAGCATGACGAGACGAGTCGATCTAGACATGTCCGTCCGTCTGTCCGTCCGTCTGTCCGTCCGTTTGTCCGTCCGTCTGGATGAACGCAAGGATCTCAGAAACTATAAAAGCTAGAATAACCAAAGTTGGCATCCAGATTCTCCTAGGTCCGAGTAAGGACGAGTTTATTTTATTTTTTTAATTTTCCCCCCCTTCCCCCGCTACAGAATTTCGTCAATAGCGTCCACATTTCAAATGCTACCTAAACCAAACTTTGCACACATAATTTATATATAATTGTCTACTGTTGTTTAAAATTTTATTCAATTCGGTCAATTCTAAGAAAAGTTATTAGCGAAACAAATTCTCGCCAGTACAACCCCCACAAACTGTAGCAACAAGTTTGCTCTTCTTCTTCCTCTTTTTGTTGCTGCTATGGGCGCATATAACTCAGTGACGCAAGTTTACCTGGGTACAGGGTATTACACTGTCGGGCTTGCTCGACTGTAGCGTTCTCTCTTGTTTTACATTTGTATTATTGATTATACGAACAAAATTTGAAGTTGATTGTTGGATAAATGCGGATTTTTCAAAGAAACTTTGGAGCTCATTTTCCCCCTCTTGGAGCTAGAACTTATAAAAATCCCTTCTTAGTGCTCACCTACACTATGATGGGATACTTGAGCTCAAATTTCACCTACCTAGCTCCTACCGTTTGGGCAAGTACGATTATGTTTGGTCTGTATGGTGAAATACCTAGTATGCAGTGTTTTTTGAGTTCTTTTATAGATTACACAACCCCAGTTTGAAGCCAATTAAATGAAAATTGCAAATTTTTCATACAATCTTTGGAGCCCGTTTTCCCCCCGTTGGCGTTCGAATTTTCCAAAATCGCTTCTTAGTGCTCACCTACACCATAAAATACAACTTCTTAGTGCTCACTTTCACTGTGAGAGGGATCTTGTGTCAAAATTTCAGCTCTTACCGTTTGGGCTGTGCATTGATTGCCAATCAGTCAGTCACTCAGTCAGTCAGTAAGGACAAACTGTTTTATATATATAGAGATAGTGGAGATTTGTTCGTTTTGGCATCAAACAGTACACCTAAGTCATTAACAGTGTAAATTCGTTGCAAAGGAAAGGTATTTATGTAAAATGAAGCGAAATGTGGCATGCATCGGTGAGAAGTCATCCACTTACATTTTGCATAATATAATTTATATAATTTAAATTCAACAGATTTCTAAGGTCTGTGTAGACTTAATCCGTATTACAAGTACATAGAATTAGCTTAGAATTAGAAGCTGCAGTTATTTTCGATTAGGTGAGATAATTAATATTGCTGAATATTTGCACTAATATATTTATAGTATGTATATACATAATGTTATATGTATTTGTTAAATGTTAAGTTTGTATTTGGCGTATTACCCGTGTTCTCAATGTCCAAGGAACGAACGGTCCAGCAGTTCACACGAGTGTAACGTTCTTCACAATCGCCTTCCAACGGCATGCAGCGCGGCTCTAAATTGTACCAGTTGGACAGAAAGATTGCGAGTTAGTTATGCCCAATCAAAGTCGGCTATTCCACTCATTTTGCGCCAAAACACGGCTCAGCACCAAGAGCAGCGGCTATTAGAACAAATGTCTTGCCCCCACGTTGAATTACGAGTAAAGCCAAAAAATTCGACTCAGCGACTGTGGATGTGTGCATGTGTGCTTGTGAGTGTATCAGACTTGATATAGAAGTCCAAATTATACCATTTAGTGCAGCCCCCCTTCTTCATGCACCATAAGTTCACAGTTAACAAGAACCAGACCGACCCAAAATCCACGAGCACCAAAAGCCGCCAAATGAGCGACAAGAAGTCGAGTGCAGAGCATTCCGATGGGTCGACTACGATTCGAAGAATGAGGAACGGCTTTTGGCTGATGTGGCTGTTGTTGTTGTTACTGTTATTGTTGTTATTGGTGTTGTCGGCGTAGTTAGCGCGCAGTTAAGCAGATCTTCAAGATAGTAAGTTTCCACTCCACGGCCTAAAGTTACGTTTAAGCACAGATGCGTCAAGCACTGTTGTTGTTGTTATTTTTGTTGTTGCTATTGTGTGCGCATGCGTCCCGTTCAGCAGCGAGCTTGCAATTTTAATTCTGCCTGAGCTGCACACTTTCAGCACCTCGACCGAGAACAGTGTGGGGGAATGTGCCAGGGAATTAGTTGAAATAGTTGTAGGTACAAATCTAAGGCGATTGCTGTCGTTGTTGTTGTTGCTGTTGTTGCTTGACGGGCTAAGGGGCCATGCGTGCCGTACCTGATGCCAAGGCACCGTTAGGCGACAAGTAACAACATAAATGTTCCGTTAGCGCTTGTAAGTGTCAATGCCTAGACCCGGACTTTTGTAATTTACCGTTGTCGCCTTTTTTGTTGCTGTCGCTAATATTGACCTTTTCTAAACAAATTTCACGGTTTGTAGTTGAAATGTTAGGTCGGGTCGAATAAAGAAAATTTCTTGCATTGCACATAATTTATTTCAATATAATTACAATTGTTGAGTATTGTTGAGTATTTTGGTGACCTTCCTCATAGTTATTTTTATTGTTTGGCCGGCTCGAGGTCAGAGTAAGAAAAACCAATTTATTTAATTTTCTTTTCTTTTTCCGATATATTTCGGTTACGCCACGGTAACCGTCTTCAGGGCAACTACAAAACATATAACATAATTAACATATTAAAACTATAACACAAAAATTTTTATATAATTACTTATTTAAGCAAGTCTGCTCTGTTTGACTTGGAGTTACTAACTAACAGGTGTCTGTAAATATGCGCGCAATTTTCGGTGTCTGCTTTGTAGTTAATTCTGTATTTGTTAGGTGTGTTGATAATGTGTAGCGTTTCGAGAGTGAATCGCTTACTGTAGTGTCGTTCTTGTTGAAGTACTTTCGTTTCTTCAAAGTTGGGGGTGTGTCCAGTCTCTATGCAGTGGGTTGTTAGAGCAGTTTTTTGTGTCAATGTTTGATGCCTTAGTTTGTAGTCTGACTTGTGTTGTGATATCCGTGTTTTTAGTTTCGACTTAGTGGTTCCAATGTAAAATCTCCTACATGGGTTGTCGCTGTCTCCGTCACATGGAATTTTATAGACTACGTTATTCAGGTCCATTTCTGCAATTTTTGCCTTAGTCCTATTAAAAATGTTCCTAAGTGTATTCTCCGGTCTGTGCGCAATTTGTATATCCTCTTTTTGATAGCAGTCTGACTGGGTGAAGCGTTCTGAGAACCCAGATACGTATGTCAGAGATTTGTAGATTTTTGGTGCTCTTGGTTCTTTTTTCTTTGGGTTCTTATGGTTCTTGATTAGGGAATACGTCAATTTGATAGGGAAGTCGTTTTGTGTCAGTATCCGTTTAATTTCTTCCTCTATTTGTTTATGGTAAAATTTGTCACTTGTCTCGAACATCCGTCTTATACAGTTCTTGGCTGTATTTATTATCATATTTTTCGGATGTTTCGAGTGATAGTTAATCAGCCTACCCGATGCCGTCGGTTTCTGGTACCATTTTGTTTTTAGCGTATTCCCACATCTATTTATAGTCAAATCCAAATAATTAAGTTTCTCGTCATTTTCTGTCTCTAATGTAAATTGGATGTCTTTGTGGTATATGTTGAGGGCGTCTAATGTCTTTTGCACCTGTTCCTTGTCAATAATTGCGAACAAGTCGTCAACATATTTGGTCAGGAGTCTTGGTTTATGGATCAATTTAGATGTTGTGTTTTCCAGAAGCTCCTCCATGACTATGTCCGCTATTACAGGGGATAATATAATTACAATTAATTACCGTAATTATGTTGTTTTTAGAGACCAATGCGAACTCAATTATTTGCCCGCACACACGCACGCCCACTCACTATCCAACAGGCAAACCGTTTGTTGTTGTTGTTGTTATTACATCAAAAGTTTGCGGTTGGAACCCCTGAGGAGCTCCAGCGGCCTCTGCAAGGACTGCCTCGCCCGCTATTGAGGGCCCGAGAGGGGCGGTAGAAGACAAAACAGCGTCGAAAATAACATTTTTGCTTAGCGGACAAAACTTTTTCGACGTTGTGGCAAAACTTGCTCGTGTGTGTGTGTTGGTGTGTGTGTGTGTGTGTGGGTCTGCATGGCATTGCAACACAGGCGGGCTCTGCCTGCCATGCTCCACTGTCCTAGGAGGGCGTGTCAAAATACGACGCGGGTTTAAGGGTAGATACTCGTACAAAGTGCAAAAAAGTTAATGGTGGCATCTAAAACCGATGGGTTTGGCATTGGGACAGCAAAGAGCCAGTTAATGTGCATACACGTATACTATAGTGTATGCGTGCGTAGACGTGTGTGGGTCTGAGGGATGCAGCCACAATCAAAAAGGATATTTAATTGTGCCTAATTAGCTAATTTATGTTGTGTGCGGCAGAGAAGTGTTGTTGAAAGCATACACGTAGTATGTAAAGTTGTGGCAACCAGCATTTTAGCTTTGGCGATTCCGGAAAATATGCAAAGCTATGGCTTTTGAATCGGTGTGTTTTGATGTGGTACCACTAACTACTCGTACTTTCGAAATATCAAAATATTCAATACTGCTTTAAATGAATCTAGTCTTCATTTCTTATTTTCATTATTGATCGATTTCATTATTTACGAGGTTAATTTTTACATATGTATGTAAATATATTGTACGTGTGGATACAATAAGCCCTGTTGATATTTTCATATTGTCGCTCTTTTTATACCCTGCATCTCCGACCCCATAAAGTATATATATTCTGAATCAGCATGACGAGAGAAATCGATCTATACATGTCCGTCCGTCTGTCCGTCTGGATGACGCTACAGTCGAGCAAGACCGACAGTGTAATACCCTGTACCCAGGTAAACTTCCGTCACTGAGTTATATGCGCCCAAAGCAGCAGCAACAAGAGAGAACGCTACAGTCGAGCAAGCCCGACAGTGTAATACCCTGTACCCAGGTAAACTTGCGTCACTGAGTTATATGCGCCCATAGCAGCAGCAAAAAGAGGAGGAAGAAGAGCGAACTTGTTGCTGCAGTTTGGTGGGGTTGTACTGGCGAGAATTTGTTTTGCTAATAACTTTTCTTAAAATTGACCGAATTGAATAAAATTTTGAACAACAATTAGACAATTATATATAAATTATGTGTGCAAAGTTTGGTTTAGGTAGCATTTGAAATGTGGACGCTATTGACGAAATTCTGTAGCGGGGGAAGGGGGGGAAAATTAAAAAAAATAAAATAAACTCGTCCTTACTCGGACCTAGGAGAATCTGGATGCCAACTTTGGTTATTCCAGCTTTTATAGTTTCTGAGATCCTTGCGTTCATCCAGACGGACGGACAGACGGACGGACAGACGGACGGACGGACATGTCTAGATCGATTTCTCTCGTCATGCTGATCAAGAATATATATACTTTATGGGGTCGGAGATGCTTCCTTCTGTATGTTACATACTTTGCACAAACCTAATATACCCTTTTTACCCTACGGGTACAGGGTATAAAAAGAGGAAGAAGAAGAGCGAACTTGTTGCTGCAGTTTGTGGAGGTTGTACTGGCGAGAATTTGTTTCGCTAATAACTTTTTTTAGAATTGATCGAATTGAATAAAATTTGAAACAACAGCAGACAATTATATATAAATTATGTCTGCAAAGTTTGGTTTAGGTAGCATTTGAAATGTGGACGCTATTGACGAAATTCTGTAGCGGGGGAAGGGGGGGAAAATTAAAAAAAATAAAATAAACTCGTCCTTACTCGGACCTAGGAGAATCTGGATGCCAACTTTGGTTATTCTAGCTTTTATAGTTTCTGAGATCCTCGCGTTCATCCAGACGGACGGACGGACAGACGGACGGACATGTCTAGATCGATTTCTCTCGTCATGCTGATCAAGAATATATATACTTTATGGGGTCGGAGATGCTTCCTTCTGTATGTTACATACTTTGCACAAACCTAATATACCCTTTTTACCCTACGGGTACAGGGTATAAAAATTGAATCTAAATTTTGTAGCTCTATACTGCTCAACGTTCGAGTGACAGCCCAAGCCAAAAACAACAACAATGGCAACAGTTCCTAACGCTCGTATTAATGGCGGGCAGTGAGACATTATGGAAGGAAGCACAGGCAGTTAAATGCTCTTTATTTTATTTCTACGACCATTTTCACAGTAATGTTTAAACGTCTGTCGTAACGTTCGCACGTCCCTTTCGAATGTTTTTCGTCGGAACACCCTGTACCCCATAAAGTATACGTATTGTTAATCAGCATAACGAGAGTACTCTGTCTATCCTAACCTCTAGGCGACATGAGCTTATTATACCCTGTACCTAAAGGGTAAAAGGGTATACTAGTTTTGTTCGAATGTTATAGCACACAGAAGGAGGCGTGGCAGACCCCACAATATATTCTTGGTCCGTAATTCTTGTAAATATGTGTCCAAATGCCAATATAAGTCAATTTGAATCGAAGTTATAGTTATATAAATGTAATATCTGCCCATCTGTGGCTGTTCTTGCTGCTTTTACTCAACTGTATACAGCGCATATGCTCACAATTAGAGACGCACAGACATAGTCGGGATATCCGACTTTAGCTTGTTGCTTAGTGCTGGCTGATCTCTTTGCATTACGAGCATTTTTGTGCACCATTTGCATAGAAAAATCATTAATTTTGCCGCAACAACAATGCATAAAGAATTGCTGGACGAATTCCTGCGGTTGTTTGACAGTAAAATTTATAAAGTTTACACACATTTTTAAGAAAGAAAGGAAGTTTGGCGGGAGAGAAAGTGAAATGCGCACAAAGTTTCATTCATTTATTTTAAGGTATCCCGTAAAATTTGCCCATCATGATTGATTTCTTGCCAGATTTCCATCGGTCTCTATTCCCTGCCCTGAACTCGCTTCATTTTGAATTGTCTTCGCCAAGTGGACCCACTTCTAGGGCAATGTACATGCATGCAGATACATTTATGCTCGTATAAGCAGTATGTGTGTATGTGAAGTTACAAAAACAGTCGTGGCTTGCACTTCAAGCTGTCAAGTTGCGCATTGGCATTGTAATCGGCACCTGACCCGCATTAATTATACCTTACTGACATGTGATATTCATACATGCCGCACTCTACCTCCATTTCCACCTCCATGTCGACATGTAGCAGCACCGGTTCCCGCTGAAGCCCCGCTTTTCATCTCCGTCCACAGAGCCGCACTTAAGCTGTTCATGAGTGCTGCTCGTTCATCGATATACGACTGCGAACGTAAGTTTTCTTACTGTCCTACTGTCTATCAGTCCGACCGTCTGATGTAGTTGAGCTCTGGGAGCCAGGCGGTAACTCGTCTCTCTAGTCCAGTGCTTGGATGTCAGTCCTTCATGTCTTGCTGTCCGTCTACTTGACTGTCTAGTTACTATGCATTCATATGCGACTCTTGCTGTTTTTCGACGAGCGCACTTTTACCCCATTTTATCAGTTTTGTTGCTGTTAAAAGGGAAAGTTGTTAAACACCTTTGGAAAGGCGCCCTCTAAATGTCTTTAAGCGCATTATTGTCATCGTCATCATTCCATTGTGGGGGCTCTAATTTGGGTTGAGTTCACACACAAAATCTAAGCACTTGCCGATGTTGTGGGGCCAAGCCTTATTATGTCGCAATTGAAGTTTTCTGACTGGCATACTTTCATGTACTCGTATGTAGGAGTATGCATAAAGAAAATGGAAGCGTCGAATCATTTATAGAGTGAAGGAAGAACATTGGAAAACCATGGGGACTGCAACAAAAGAAAATGTTCCCAATGCAATGATGAGGTTTTTATTTCGCCGCAATTCAAGCCACTTTTGTTTAATAAAATATCATCAAAACTATTTGCCTTTCTGTTTTGTGTTGTCCAACATCTCTATCCTACGAGTATTAGGTCATTTGCTTTGTGCAAACAAAATTCGTAAGGCTTCATAATTTAAAATATTTTGACTTTGAATTCTATTTATATTACATAAAACGCATTTATTTATCGAAATATGTGCACCAAAATATTTAATTCTTATACTTTTGCATAGTTCCCTTTCTGAGTCTCTCCAAGATCCAAAATCAAAGCCCCATTTCAGCGATTACGCTCAAACACCAATCTTAGCCAAAATGATATGCAAAACTGATAAGCGCAAGAAAAAAACAAAAACAAAATGCTAACATTTCTTGCAATCCAACAAATTCCGCATGCTGCTCAGACTTCCAACTTTAATATTTTGCATTTTTAGCATTTCGCAGCAATTTTCCAACATTTTCCGCTGACTACTAAAGTCATTATATTTGCAAGTGAACGTCGACACACAAATACGGTTATCATATATATACAAGTGTATACAAACACATTTATAGTATACCTGTATACTATATAGCTATCCTAACATCCAGCGCGTCAGTTCGTCAAGGAGGAAAACGAAAGAAAAGGAGGCAAAGGTAGAGGAAGGTATAGCAAGGAGGCATAGCAAGGAGTTGCTGCCATTTGTGTTGGTGTTGGTGTTGCTGTCGAATCCTTCCTGAACGAGAGAGCAAGTGTAGTAGTGAGCGCTGTGGGACTACGTTTTGTCGTTCAGTAGGTAAGTAATCTCATTATAATAATGGGAACAATTGATTTCTGTCTGACTACGTTGAAGCACGTAAAGCGCTTGTCGGCGGTGACGGTAGTGGTGGCGACAGCCAAGGACTTGACTGACAGGGGTGACCGGAGCAGAAGTCAATAAATGTACAGCGAGCAGAGAGGAGGTCTATGTCCGGCCATAGACAGCGCTCAATCATTGCTTCTCATGCGATGCCAAAACATGAAGTCAAGCGCGCAACCGAGCGACTATTGGATGCCTACCTACCTGGCTAGCCGGGCCAATGCCAACCGCAGGACGTCAGCTGGAACTTTTTGACTGAAAGGTAAGAGGTTAGATATTGGAGCGGAAACTCGAACTGCTCTTGTTGCTGTTTCTGACCTCGGCACACCTTATATGATTCTTTGGTGTGTTTTCACTGATGAAATTATAATCAGGGGAACATACATATTATTTATTTCACCTGGTTACATATGTATGCCTGGCTGGACTCACGCAAATATTTTCACTGCGGGCATAGCTACTGTTTCTGCCCCCACCACTTTCAATGATATGATAATTTGCTTCATTGTTTGTTTTCTTGGGAAACAAACTTTTGCCCAGCGTTGACGTCTATAAAGATAGTTGAATTATATGTCAGGATGCGGTGGAAGAAGGCAAAGGAGCAGTCATCTCTATCGATCGATTTGTTGTGCCAGTGTGCCATACTTGGAACTAAGATGGCTGGACTGCTCGACATTCGAATTTTTCCATTGTAACAGCAGCAGTTTCCATACTCTAGGAAGTGCCATTCAAATACAAAGTCAAACCGAAATCGACCGCATAATGTACCACAATTAAATTACAATAAATCATACTCAGCGCGCTCTGGTAAGCGTAATTAATCATTTCTCTCTTATGGCATCTTCGTCGACTCTTTGTATGTGCGTATATTGTATATATGTACATACTACATGTATATTTCTACCACACTTTAGCTTTCTTCTTTCTGGGCCTGCTCCCAGCTCGCACCGCACTACCCCGATTCGCGCTCCCGCTCCCACACTGTGCCCTGTCGAAACGGTAGTTGGACGCTAATTAATACCTCATTTAGTATTAGCATTTGTTTTGCTGTTATTGTTGTTGCTTTTCAGACTGCTAGAGCTGATTGCTGTTGTGGCGCACCAGCTGAAAAGTTAATATTCTTTATTTCAATTTCATTTTGATTTCTTACAAGTAGAATCTTGAATCAGCAGCCCAAGCCTGTGGTTTCTGTATATACATATGTATGTATGTATAATAGCGAAATAGCACTATGTACAAAATTCATGATTCGAATTAGTTTGCACAGCTTCGGGATTAGAGGAAATGCTTAGTCGAAGCTGGGTAGGAAAAAATCAAAAATATATTCTGCCGCCCGTGCCACATGTTATTTGGGATCAAAAGTATGAGACAAAACCCAATGTACACTCTGCCAGGGTTTTCTTGGATATTAACAAAAACGTTTATTTATATTTAAAAAGTTGATCAACCAGTTTCGATTGCCATTTCATGGAATGCAATCTTTTGCAATTTCTACATTTGCAGCAGAACTGTATTTAAGAATTCAATTAAAAGAAATTTATAATTTAAAATGAAATATGTGAGTCCATAGACATTATAAAAGTTGGTGGAATTCAAGCAAACAAACTAAAATTTGAATATTAGGGAAGTTAGGTCTAATTAAAATGTATGACAAATGTGTCTACATGGAAGCTTGAATAGCACGGATATACCATGACGAAGAGTAGTTAAGTGCAGCATTTTACTTGAGCTATCTCTTGTCTATTAGTGTAGGCGCAACAATTTCAGGATGTATAAAAGCAAGAATAAACAAACATGATAAATTCTTATAAATAATTTCCTGTGCACAGGTTTCTTCCTAATAGTCCATCAAAATCCGCGCGTATTTCTGGGATTCTTGTCTTCAAATTTTGTTTTCTTTTTTGAAGTTTGATATATTTGATATATACAATATTTTTGATATTTAAATGTGTTGTTAAAAAGAATTGTACCGCTTCAGAGATTGTTGTACCTTACCACTTGGTTTTCCCCTTAACTTACGGACTTGGAAAGTCCTTCTTCTGTGCACATTTGATGTTAACCGGAGTGCTTGGAAAGCGAAGCACATACTATACTTAGAACCCTTCTGTGGCCATTTGTTCAAAACAAACAACTCCATTTCTGATACCGTGTTTTTATGCTTTGCTACTCGTACTTTGATTTCGCTCCTCTGTTTGTTTATTTGTTTCAATTTTTTCCATAAAGAAAAGTAAATTGAAGTCAGACACATTGTGTTTTTGCCGTCGGCAGCTTCTTCATTAAAAATGTATATTTCAATCAAAGTTCGCGGCATCTGTTGTGAGTGGGTGGCATAGCTGAGCTCTACTCCAAATTGAAACGCCTTCCTAGTCGCAGACTTTGCCAAGTTTGATCGGCTGGCTGGGATGATTGAGCGTATGGCTCCAGCAAGTGAGGGAGGGTTAGTTTAGTTAGTTTTGTGCAATATTTTTAAGAAGGTCCTGCATTCGCGGTGCGCTGCCCTGCCCTACCCTGCCCTGCACCGCCTACTCACAAATTAGGCAGACCAAGCTTAGTGCTTGTTCTTGTTATTTTAATTACAACAATTATGTGCAATCGGGCTAGAGTATGCAGCGTCATTTGGCCGTTGTCTTCAGCGTCTGGGATGCGTCTGCCGCCACCAAGCGTCGCCGACAGGGGCTGAGCCAAAACTTCTGCGTTCTGCGTAATCTGAGCTACCAAAACTACATACAACTTTTGTAATTATGCAGTGAACGTAACGAAAAGCAGCGCCAGTGCAAAAACTGTAACTTAGACCGGCAGTTACATAAATGAGAACGAGCGGATGCCACACGTGCCGTGCAGAGACGCCACCGCCTCGACGCCTTGTCTGGCCCTCGGCTCTCCACCACAGACGGCCGCGAAGTCTTGCAACTGTGCTCGCCGTCTAAGTCGCCCGAATTAGAAATTTGCCACGCTCGCGGCGACACCGAAGCGGGAGTAAGTAGTTTATAATTAAGACATAGCTGAATTAGCGTTGATAATATCTATTATATAAAGCACACACGCGCAGATTCTAGGAAGCTTACAGTGGCTTTATCAAAGCCACTTTTCCCATGTGGCTAAAATGTTGCTCACATTATCTTTGGCAGTGTCATTGTGTTGTTGCTGGTGTTGGTGTAGTGCTGGTTTCCGTTTTTTTTTTAATGAGCACCATTTATTTTTAAGCATAATTTCACAATTTACCCTTTTAATTTTTGTTAATTATAATAAATACCCGACGAACGTAGCTTGCTAGCCAAGTGGGAAGCCATCAAGCAGAGGTCAGGCCGCACTAGCTGACTTACATTGTCTAAATGACAAACTGCCTGACTGACTGACTGGCTGACGGCCTGACTGCCTGGCTGAGCTGTCATTGTCATCAGCCTAATTTGAGTTTATTGTATTGTATGTATGGGCGAGAGCGTCGACGTTGTTCTCATTACGCCGGAGATTTGGCACCCGAGATGTTGGAAATTTGTTAATGCGCTGTCAGATGTAATGTGCCGAGAGTCTTGGGACCTGTTTAACCTTGTCGTCTGGTGAGGTTGCCAGATGAATTAGCTCCCTAAGAAGTTTTAAGAGCAATGCTTAAAGGAGCTTTAATGGACGCTAAAGTACACACACACACACACAGAAAATTCAAGAGAACTTCTCTTATTATTCACAATCACTGCATTTAACGTCGCACTTATTTTCATGCATTTAAGAATTAAAACCATTTTTCGTCTTTAAAGAGAATACTAAACGGCATATCGTTAGTAATTTTGTTTGAGTGTAAGTACCTCCGTAATTGTAAGAGCTAGAGTTACCAATCTTGGTATGTACTTATGTTGTAGTAAGTTTTCTCTGATTTTTTATGCTCTCCCACGTAATGAGCTTCTGGTTATGCAAGTACATCGAAATACATAAACGCAAGAAACTCAAAAAATGTAACAAGTATTGCCCACATGGAAAGGTATTCCCTCTTCTGCTGGGCTTTATAATCAACTTCGCTTAAAATGGTTGCGATAGGGTACGAGAGCAGGGAATATCAACATTTCCCGACCTGCAGTGATTCTGGCGGGCCCTTATCATCGAACGAATTCGTGGCCTAGAAATCTCAGCGGTGACAGGCTCGAGCAAAAAAGAACTCAACTTTAAACATTAACTTAAAATACAAATCCCATCTCGTAGGATAGTGAAAATTAAACCTCTGTGGCGTCCCTAGAAGTCGCTATTCGGATTAAGATCGGATAAAGGAGCTAGTTCAAGCATTAGTCTTCCCATATGATATGCATGCTTTAGAAGTTGGTTCCAAACTGATCATCTCCTGGAGCTATTCATAAAAGCTGCTTGCGTACGCCCCGGTGGACTCTGCGCGATTGGCTACTCCTCTAGAAAGTCATTAGTACATCAATAAAGATGGGGAGACCTATAATAAAGAATATAATCATGACCAGAAATTAAAAATTTTGATCAGAGTGGAGGCATTGCTGTAATATATACAATTTCTCCACACAATTTACACATTTTGTCAAGACTCTTGAAGGTTCGACCTGATTCCGATTGAAGATGCTTGATTTTAAAGATCTACATGGCCATTCAGTTATTCTATAAATTCGGTCATTCTATGAGAGTAGCGTAACATTCCAAGTGGGTAAAAACTTAGTAACGTATCGTTGATTAATGAAAAATGAGATGAAAGATTACAGACAAATAAACAAGTCAAGGCAAATAAGCAAGGGTGATGCGGTGTTGAAGGTAAGTGCCGGAAGCCCTATCTAAAATCAAAGCACAACTCAAAAAAATAAACACTTTAAAAACGCGTTATAGCACGCATACGCCGTGTGGCATGAGCTTGAAACTTGCGCATACAAATTGGCAAATATTTGGAAAGGATTGCGTGGCTGTTATGCCGCGTGGTGGGTGCGGGCTCCCACCCTGGAGCGGGCGACAATGGCACTAAGCGAGTCACTGTATGGAGCGCGTAGCAAAAGTCAAACAAGAGATAAAAGCAAGGATTAGTACATTATGGCGCAGACGTCGCGGCGCGAACCGAGGACGACGGCTACATCAGCTATAAGGACACCGAGTGGGGCAACGCAACGTAACGCTAAGTAGACAGATGAACGTAAAACATGCGCGTGGCTGCGGTAATGTTAGCAGCGCCGTAGACGGTATGACCCCTTCCATGGTCTGGCGACCCGCTCGAGTGTATGCGTGCGTCTTATCGTTAAGACTGGTTCATTGCCAGCGCCGCGTGTGAGGTATTGGAGTATGTGTGTGTGTGTGTGTGTGCGTGGGCGTAAGGATATACAAGAAACTCAAACGAAAAAGCATGTTGAAAGTAAATTGAAGCAGGATTTCTTTTTGTAAAGCAGCAGCAGCTCAAAACATGAAAAAACAAGAACAGAAAAAGTTGCCAGCAAGTTTGCCAACAAGTCGCGCTTGCTTAAAGCTACGGTCAGACTCTTCAATCTATTCCGTGCAAGCTACCAAATATTTTCCAGAGTGGCGGCACATGTTTCTCAAGATGGGTTTTTTTTAAATTTGCGTATCTGACCGCTATTTGTCGATTTTATATCGGATTTACAATCGAGCTTATGTAGGGTCATGCCTTAAACTGCTATTAATACAATTACAATTATAAAAGCACCACAACTTATTTAGGAATATAAAAAGGTACCGAAAAATACCAAACGACATAAAAAAGTAATGAAATACTGTGCATTTAGTTAAGTTGGCTATGATCTTAAATCGATGCAAGCACTACATACTAAAATAAATTGGACCAAATATTGAAATCTTGTCAAAGTATTACAGATTTTGTTATTAGAAGTTAAGTGATCAATGTCTTTCCTCCTAAGTGTTTCGCCATGTACATATAGTGTTTTCTTCATGGGCTCTGGTTATTTAAACTTTGCACATGAAATGTACAAGAATATATTAGGTTTGCGGGCGGTGAAAAATGTAACAGGCAGAAGGAGGCGTAGCAGACCCCACGAGCTATATATATTCTTGATCTTGAGTGACAAGACGAGTCGATCTAGCCCTGTCTGTCTGTCCGAATGAACACCTGGATCTCAGATACTATAAGAGCTAGAGACACCAAAGATGCCTTAGGTGTGTACGCTATAGGAGTTTGTTTTATTTTTGTTGATGTTTCCACCTACTTCCCCCTATGGGGGATTTTCCGATTTTCCATTCATATAATTACCTATATCTCGGAGACTATAAAACATAGAGATGTCATATGAATACGCAGAAAATGTGTACTTTGGAATTTCGTTCCCTCCCCCGTCTCCACCGCAATTAGCGATAACTCCCGTAATTCTTCAGATTTGGCAAATACCTCCAGTTAGAGATTATGTGTCCGTATACGAAGTTTCATCTTGATAATATCTAATAGTAATCTCTAATAATCTCTGACCAAGCTCTGCCCGCAGCTGTTGTTGTTGTTGCTGCTTTGCGCAGGCACACACATATATATAGAGTATTTCAAAGTCGGAACATCCGACTTTAGCTTCCCACTTGTTTTCCATTATACTCGTACATACATGAAATAATAACATGTATTTCCATTTCTGAAGACATACAATTTTCCTATATATAGTGTAGCCATCAGTCCCACAGAGACTATAGAGAACTTTTGACTTTTGGGTTGCCCATTGCCTTGATGGCTTTCAAATATAATTGTTGTCTATTTACTGTCTATAGTACGAGTAGAGCTCTGCTGTCTGCAACCTCAATTCACTCACTTTAATTTAATCTACAAAATGCATGTGATTTCCATTTGTATATATACATTTTGCACAGCGACTTATTTATGTACGTCAATTTTAAATAGTCTGCCATTTCGTCAAATTAGAAGAATGATAGGCCCACAGCTCGACGCACTTAATTATATAACTGGCAAAATTTGTCTTAGACAATTTGATGGCTTAATGAATGCCTGAGACCCCGCACCTTTCCATCCAAAATGGCAGTCAAAAGGCCAGCGAGCACCAGCCCAAATAAAATTCACTTCACTTCATAATCCACGACCAAGGACCGAAATCGTTGTCTGACTGTTTGCGCATCCGCTTCGTTGCTGATAAATTAACTTCATAATCTGCACCGTTATAAACGCTGATGTTTGGCATTACTCTTCCGTATTGTGGCGCTCCCGTTGCCATCCCCACTCCAGCTGAGCAACAAAGTCAAAGCGCTGCGGGTCAATCCAACACACGCACCTTATACACGGATAATACATACGCAGCACAACCAACGGTAAAGCTAAAGCTGAAGCCAACGGCACAACGGTGCAACTTTTCACCTTTGTTGGTGCCTGCGTAGACTGCTGGTATGGATGGTATGGGGTGGGAGAGGTCGGGTGCGCCCTTGCAGGGTGACTGGAAACTTTGTGTTCCGAAAAATTACACACAATTTAATTGAATGTGTTTAATTTTGCTTTTAATTTTTGGTATTGTGCGAAAATGTTTTGTTGGATGCACAATAATGAAGCGTTTAATAAGCGTCGAGTGTGGGTGGAGAGCATGGATTAGTGTTCAATGAAGCAAGTCGTTGCTCCTTTAGATAACAGATATTCGAGTTACGGAATGGTGGCAGAAATACAAGCGCTGCGTTTGAATACAAGTAGTTACGCTTTCTATTTTACATAAATAGCCAGACAAGTTAATAAGTAATATGTAGAAAATGTACGAGTTTTCAGGGATGGGACAATCATTGGTAAGTAAGCAAAGCCTCTCTCTTCTGATATAGCCTGCCAGTCAGATAAGCAATCGCACAGCCCTTTCTATAGTGCGTATCATTCTAGTTAAATGAGGCGGCAGAAATTCGATACGAAACAAACACCAACACCAAACCCCAACAATCTACTATTTATGGCAAATGGCAGCGATTAAAATCTTAAATGTCAAGCAGAAAATTGTCAACGATGCGGCAAGGATGTTGGCACAAAGAAAACGATAACAAACAAATAAAAACGCATAAAATCATAGAGCAGAATGAGGGATGGAGCATTAGCATAGGAGCTAAGGCAAAAACTCGACAAACTGTAATATGAAACACGGGCTTGAAATCTGCTGACATGGGCGTAGCCATTAGACAACATGCTTACATCCTATATACGTACAAAGGAAGCACGGAAGTCAAACAATAATGCATTTTTAGTTGATGGTTAAAATTCCCTCTTTCTCAAAAAATCACTCACAATTGTCGACCGATGAGCTAAAGTTAAAGTTTTAATAAACCTATTCTTTATATTGAATTACTGGCACAGATCGAATTTTGTTTTTGTTTTTTTGAGTATGTCAGTAGTTCTACTTTTGGGAATTTGTCAGCTTCGGGATCCCTCAATGAAGTACGAACAGTATACAATGATCAATTTATTTTTTAAAAGTAAAAGTAATTTAGAAGGAAGCTGAGAAGCTGTTAAGCTGCGGTATTCCCCAATGCTTAAGCGGGTAAATGGCTTTCGGCTGTTGATTGTGTAGAAAGAAGGTAGTAACGATAAATATGTTTTAATAAAATCGTTTAGTGATGTGAGGCGTTTTACAAAAATTCAAATTCAAAATGCAATCAAAACACGAAAAAAATAAATTAAATAAGAAAACAAATCTAAGTAATATCGAAAAATTACAATAATCATCAATACCTCTTAATAAACTCATTCGAAAAAATAAATGGATTTCTTGCCGACATGAAAGCAAATGATAAATAAAATTAAAGAACTAAACTTTTTTAGACAAGACAACTAAATATTTTAATTTAGAATTACATGGTTGAACAGTTTTATGTGCTTGGTTTCGATGGGGGTAGGGGAGTTCAGCTGTGCGTCCCCTCGGCTACGCCCATGTCGGCAACACAGGGAAAATCAAAGTAGACGCTGCAACCTGCAATTACGCGGCTGGCAGAAAGAGATCGGCACAAAGGGCGCGTTCTTTGAAATACGAATCATCATCTGACAAACAACAGTTTGTGGTGCTGCGAAGGCTGGCTAAAGGAAGAATAATAATGCCATCTCATTCAAAGGATATGAAAAACAGCACCGCCTTGTAATGTCAACAGAGCAGGAGTGAAAGCCGTAAAGGCAGACGCTGTCGTAGCCGCAACGATGGCATCATCACCTTTTTGGGCACAACGACGATGCGCATTAGGGTTAAACATGTGTGTCTTTCCCTGAACTACTCATAAAAATAATTCGCACGAATAAGTATACAGGAAAAATGGAAAAAGAAAAGACAAAGTGGTTGTCCTTATCCTGAGTATGCTGCTGCCCTACACTATGCGTCGCTTTGTGCAGAAAAGGTGAATTTTTATAGAAACGACAACTTCGAACCCTTTGTTCGTTACCCTCCACTTCACATAAAACTTAAGACGATTAGCATTTCTAAGCCTTAGATTACCTGAAATCAAAATAAGTAAACCGAAACTATATTCGTTAACAAGATTCCTGAGCCGAGTACTCGTTTGTTGTTTTTCCATCTGTCATGGAAAATTCTGTATTTAATTTAAAATGTTCACAACCTTTTAGACCGAAAAACATTACTTCTTTCGATACAAATTAATATCGCCCCTTGGTTTTGTATTTACTATATTGATATTAGATAATTTCTCTGTCATTGTTGTATTTGCAAATAATTGATTCATTGAAGAGACACCTTTTTTTTATACCATAGTAGATCTCATTAATAATACCAACAAATCGATCCAGTCATGCCCTACCGCCCGTCTGCCAATTTAAATGAACGCTAAATGAACGCCTGGATTTCGGAGCGGCTAATAGAACAATCTTTATATGGATCCAGGGATGGGGGAGAGAAGTGTGAACGACGCTGCCTCAGTGCTAGACAAAAAAGACTCAAAAGCGGGCAATCTTGTGAATTTTCTTGTACTTCAAATATTTAAATAAAATATATTTGTATATTTATTAATATTATTTGTAATTGTTTGGAAGTTGGTTAATAGTATTTATATATAGAAGTAGTTTCTTTATTCTCGCCATATGCGTAGCTCTTCTTTAATCTAATCTGCTAAGACCCAGTTCACATGCCGCCTTAATTCGCAGCGGAGCGTACGCTGCTTCGGTCTTAAACTAATGCCTAACCTTAACCCGCTTAATTCACCGACAGACAAAGCCTTTTATTTACATGAACAAAGTAATGCAGGCACAAATTATATCTGGCTCTGATTAATCAGTTAACAAGCCTTTTTTTACTCATAGTGCTTAGCCCACGTTCCAGTTGAATTAGAGTCCGGTTTCTGAAAACAAAGAGGAACACGAAAATGGAGACGCAGTCCAAGACGGAGACGGAGGCGAAGAGCCACTCCAATTTCATGCAAAAGGTGCGCAGTCGTAAATTAAACTGGACGCGTAAATCCTGCGCGAAATATTTTAAGTTCGCGCCGCCAGCTCTCGCCTCGGTTTATGTCCATTGCTGTCCAATTGTATTTATGTGAGGTTCGGCCGACGGCTTTTGGGCTTGTTGGATTGTTGGCTGGTTGGTTGCGCTAAAACTGAAATTCACACACGATCAGGGGCCCCAAAAAGACTAATGAGCACAATTATGCATTATTGCAGCTCGTTGCATCGAAAATAAACTTTAAAAAGCATGAACACTCCAGCACACTCACATGGACATTAAACTCGTGTGCATGATGACGAGGCCGGTTTCAACGAATAGGGTAACGTCTAAAGTTTTGAGAAGCGTAAGACAAATAAACTAGTTTCGGTTTTTGCCTGCCTTGTGGACGACAACTATACATACATACATATTGTACATACGAATGGCAAGTCCGGCCCAGCCATGCAAAACAGCTCGCAGCTTCATGGCACTTGCCAAAAGTGTAGCAGTAAAAACGGTGGCAGTGGCAAGCTCGCTCAGGAATGGGGCAGAAGAGTGTAAACGGGGCTGCATCTGTGCTGACAAATAAGGCTGTAAAGCGGCAACTGACTTTTTATACCCTGTAAAATGGTGTAGGAATTAGTCCTAAAAGTATATATTCTTCGTCAGCCTGACGTGCCAAATCGACGTAGACATGTCTGTCCGTTCAGCTGGATAAACGCTTGAATTTTGGAAGCGGCTGACCCTATAATTATGTTATTTGTCATATTTCTTTTCGTTTTACCTTCAGAACCGCGCACATAACACAGCTGCAGATGTTTATTTTACAGGGTACAGGGTATTTCACTGTTCAGCGTGCTTGACTGAGCCATAGCCTCTTATTTGGATTTGGTTTTTTCTGCATGCGCATAAAATTCAAATCAATGACGACAGCAACTAGGACGCCAAAGACGAAGACGAAGACAACGACTCAAGTTTGCCGGCGACATTTGCGTTTCATTGCCAAAATGCCAATTTGGAAGCCGAGGACAACTTCAACGCCGATTACAATGATGAGAAGAAGAATTTTGTTGCGTTGCTTCTTCCTTTTTATGGCTTATAGAAATTGTCTCAAGATGTCTGCGGCGGATAATCTTTTTATCGCGTCTCGTTGCATTTAATTGAATGACCAGGGACTATGGACCACGGACCACGGACCACGGACCCGTAACAATCAGTCTCGGTCCCGTCAACAAGTCGACATTATGGCCGTGGTCGTCATCATCGTTATCGTCTCCTGTTTACAAACAAAACTCAAAAATTAATTGGTATATCAAAGTGGCTAAGCATTTGAATTTTAATGAATTTTTTCGAGCTCTTAAATCTTATAGTCGGCATACGTATGTACGCCTCTCAACCTCCCAACTTTAAGTTTCAGTCGTTGGCGAGCTGGAGGCGTGTCGCTTCCATTCAATTGCACTCCATGTTTGCTGCCAAACGCAGCAGCTATCGTTGACAGGAGGGGATGACAATAAAAGGAAAATGGATAACAAATTCTAAGCAAATCAAAACGTTATTCAATACTTTTCCGTGCGTTCTTTAAATGCCAAAATCTTGTATAGGCTCCGCTTTCCTGCTATTGTCCCCTTTCTGTTAGATTCGTCGGTATGACGACACAAAAAATTGTCGCATAAAATTACAAAAGACAAAAGGCTCTTGGCCCGGACTTCTGTTCGATGCTCCTTGAGCCTATTTCGACTCTTGTGGGATTGCCTTTCATCGTTTGCCGATTGTCGCGCGCTCCTTTAATACAAATCTACGCCCGTTTTTTCGTTTGACAATGATTCGTACAATCAGAGATTTTCTTTCATTTGGGACATTTTTCTAGACGCTTTTTGCATTTGGTGCCTTTATTTTTGGGTATTCTAATTGCAGGAGGCGCATTCCCGATGCCTGCCTTTTTCCGTTTCCAGCCTTTCAGAACTCGCCACGACGCGCCGTTCATTATGATGCGGGCCCGAACCCAGTTGCCGAATATGCAGATTGAATTACACATGTCCTTGGCTATCCCTGCCAGCGTTTTGTACCCTGTATCCAAGGGGTTGTTGTTCCTGCTTTGGCTCAATTGTATACAGCCCACAATCACACGCATAGCCACGCATGGACACACATAGGCGCGGTCCCGATGTCAATAGATGCTAGTATATGTGCCATAGTTATATTTAATTAATTAATTTAATTGAGAAAATTAAATTTTAAAAATGTGTATATTTATTTATTGGTAATAATTTTCTTTTTAAGGAATTGGGTGCACGGTATTTAAGAGATCTAAGTTGGAAACTGCTCATTCACTTGTGTAGGCGTTAGAGTCTAATGCCATCCATATTTATAACAAGGCTTGTACCGAATTGGATAGAAAGTTTCGTCCCGCCTTTCAACATCTCGTGTACTCGTACGTTATGCTATTTTCTGGTTCAAGTCGCTGTAGAAGCATTATTTAAATTACGCGTCAAGAGCTTGCTCTAAAAATAAAGCATCGAAAATCGTAATAGTGCTTATTAGAAAATCCGTAAATGACGCGCAAATATGTACTTCAGCAGGCAACGACAAGGGCGCCGAGGAACACCAACAGCAACAACAGTACAAGCAAAAATGTAATAATAATAAAAAAGAAAATTATTGCATTGCACACTCGCAGTCATCAGACAGTGCCATCTTTTGCTTGCGGCTCTCAGGGCCGTCGTCAACGTGGACGTGGATGTGGACGCGGACGCGGATGCGGACGTGCTGTAGCTCAACCGAATGCAACTGCCACAGCCCGCTGTGCTTCAAAGGCCGCGTTATAAAATGCAACGCGCATTGTGCAAGAGGCAACGAAGTCGACAAAGATGGTGTGGAGACGAAGGCCCAGACCCAGACCAAGACCAAACCAAGACCGAGGCCGATGCCGACGCCGAGCCCCGTCCGAGGGATCGTTCTAACAAGAAGGTGATATAAGTGGTTCGATTGCTGCAGCCGCTATCGTTGAGCGGCAGAGCCAGTTGGAACTCAAGCTCCGGCCTGGTGCGGCGGAACGTTAGCGCTAATAAGCAATTGCCAAATTACATTCGCGTGAGTAATCTCGCGCCTGATGCACTCTGATGCCGCTCGCTCTCTCTCGCTCCTCGTTGGCCGACGGACAACGTCGACGACAGCAACAAAAAACACAAGTATAGTCGGAATCATGCTCGGTAGGCGGAGCGTTGCGCGCACCGCAAGCAGATACTTAAGCGATGTTGCAGCGACCATCCGCAGGGGCATGCCAGTCACTCAGTCAGTCAGCCGGTCACTCATTCATGCCGTCATTTATTTCAAGTCGAATGGAGGAAGCCGCTCAACCAAGCTGCATTGCGAATAAGCCTGTAATTTAATTTTCCCCCTTTTTTGTTTTGTTGCTGGCCGTTGCTGTGTGCTGCTGCAGCAGTTGTTCATTTATTGTTGTTGCACTTTTAGCCCAAAGTAGTCAGTTAGTTAGCCAACACGGATCGCCTGCAAAGCTCCATTTCTTTATCACCACGGACGTCACTCCATGTAGTGGCGAAAGCTCCAGCACATGGACATCATCCCCACACCACTGTAATATTACAGCAATTTCAAGATATTGATCAACCGCAGCTATCGACATAGTCTATGAGTTAACCGCATTTTCAGAATATATAAGTTGCATTTGAGAAAGATATTGGAGTCTGGGAAGAATTTTGAAACTGGACCCAACATTTTTGGATTAATTTTTAAAAGAAAGCTTATGCTGGTTGTTTTATTTAATTTCATTTGGAAAACGTATGTATTTGAATTATCGAAGTAAGTACTCTCTTCTCTATGTATGTGTTCAAATCTCGTCAGCAAATCATTCTCGAAGGCTTTCTAATAGGACGAGGGACTGGTTGCTAACATTTTTTTACGCGAAACTCCCCATTTGTATTATTTATAAGTGCGTTATACTGCGAGTTTTGTATACCTTTAAAATTGTTTGCTTTTAAATTGATAATGAAAATAAAATAAATGTTTATGCTTTCGACACAAAATTGATATCAGAACTTTGGGAGTTGTAAACATAAAATGTACAAGAGTATATTAGGTTTGCGGGAGCTGAAAATGTAACAGGCAGAAGGAGGCGTGGCAGACCCCACAAAGTATATATATTCTTGAACTAGTCGATCTAGCCCTGTCTGTCTGCCTGTCCGTCTGTCCGTACGAACACATGGATCTCAGAGACTATAAGAGCTAGAGACACCAAATTTTGCCTTATGTGTGTACGCTGTGCAAGTTTGTTTCATTTTTTGATTCCCCCCCCCCCCCCCCCCCCCCACTTCCTCGCTATGGGTGTTTTCCCGATTTTCCATTCGTATTATTGCCTACATCTCGGAGACTATAAGACCTAGGGACACCAAATTTTAGTCCCAGATACCATATGTGAATACGCAGAAAATGTGTATTTTGGAATTTCCCTCTCCCCCCTCTCCCATGCAAATCAAAATTGGCAAATACCTCCATTTAGTTATTATAAGTCCAAATGCCAAGTTTCATAATGATAGGCCGATTAAACAGGAAGTTATAGCTATATATGTACATAAGACCAAATAGTGCCCGCAGCTGTTGTTGTTGTTACGGCTTTGCTCAGGCACACGAGACATACACAGACAGACATACACAAACACACTCATACACGCATAATTATTCTACACATATGTACAGAGTATTTCAAAGTCGGGATACCCGCTTTATCTTCTCTACTTGTTTTTACAGAAACTGTTATTAGAGATTTAATTAGTTGCATTAACATATTCGTCACTAAGTTGTTTACCTCGTCAAAAGGGTTTTTATATTGATTTCCTAATGTTCGAAGTTATTTTTCTCGTTTCTGGTTCGAAAATTTTCCCTTTAACACATTTTGACATGCAATTTGTTGAAATTAACTTCAATTGCAATTTGCGTGCCTGCGCCTGCAGTTGTCGTCTTTGCTCTTTCTGGTCGCTTGTAGTGTGCAGTTGCTGTTCTTGCTTAAGCTGTCGATGAACATATTGCCATTTAACTTGGATTATCAACTGTACATATGCCATAGAGAAGTGGAAGCGAAGCAGCGAAAGGGTTGGAACAAGTAGCGTTTTAGCGTTTTGTGATCGCCATTTCTCCAAGATTCATCTCAAGTCATTTTTTTGTTTCTTTATTTTATGCTGCGGAATCAGCCTGCAGATTTGGTCATAGTACGACAGTTTTACTTTTTATACTCTGTACAGGAAATGTACAAGAGTACATTAGGTTTGCGAGAGATGAAAAATGTAACAGGCAGAACCCACAAAGTATATATATTCTTGATCAGCATGACAAGACGAATTGATCTGTATGAACATCTGGATCTCTGAGACTACAAGAGCTAGAGACACCAACTTTTGCTCAAATATGCCTTTGTGTTCGCTCTGCAAGTTTGTTTTTGTTTCCCCGCACTCTGTGTAATCACCTATATCTCAGAGACTTTAAGACCTAGGCCACCAAATTATTATTCCAAGATGCCTTATTTGAATACGCAGAAAATTAGCATTTTGGAATTTCCCTCAATCCCCCCTCCCCGCCACAATTAGTGCTTTTCTAACACACAAGAAATTCGTGGAATTTTGCATTCCAATTTGGTAAATACCTCCAGTTAGAGATAATGTGTACGTTGCCTTTACATTTTTCTTACTTTTTTAAATTTTCTCATTTTCTATAATTATTGTACACATATGTACCGAAAATTTCAAAGTCGGAACACCCAACTTTAGCTTCTCCACTTGTTATACCCTGTACCCGTAGGCTAAAAAGGGTATATTAGGTTTGTGCAAAGTATGTAACATGCAGAAGGAAGCATCTCCGACCCCATAAAGTATATATATTCTTGATCAGCATGACGAGAGAAATCGATCTAGACATGTCCGTCCGTCTGTCCGTCCGTCTGTCCGTCCGTCCGTATGGATGAACGCGAGGATCTCAGAAACTATAAAAGCTAGAATAACAACAAGTTCGCTCTTATTCTTCCTCTTTTTGCTGCTGCTTTGGGCGCATATAACTCAGTGACGGAAGTTTACCTGGGTACAGGGTATTACACTGTCGGGCTTGATCGACTGTAGCGTTCTCTCTTGTTTTTCAATTATTATTAACAAAATACTCTGTTCGTTGTTTCCTAGTATTTTGTACGCATACTTTTTATACCCTGTACCCAAATGATAAAAGGGTATATTAGTTTTGTGCAAGTGTACATAGAGGACACAGAAGGAGGCGTGGCAGACCCAACAAAGTATATATAGTATATATAGCCATGTCCGTCTGTCTGTCCGCCTGTCTGTATGAACGCAAGGATCTCAGAAAGTATAAGAGCTAGAATAACCAAACTTGGTATCCAGATTCTCCTGAGCCCGAGAAAGGACGAGTTTCTTAATTTTTTCTGATCCATTCTGTTTTAGGCGATGATGGTGGCGCCGAACGAACTCACAGTGGATTCCTTTTAGCTCGCTCAGCTATTCCGGGCCACCCCCTAGTAATATCGACCTATCTCGTCATAGCTCAATTTATTCCATAAACGAAACAAAATGATTTCAACGATATACATTGGATACTTGAAGTTTGATAAATCCGACTTTAATGTTTGTATTCGCCAAAGATCAAAACTACAAAATCGATCATTTCTTATCGATCATAAAATGACAGATTCACAGAGTTTCATGCACCAAGTACAAAAATCTTTTTTCTTAATTAAAAGACCTTCATTTAAGTCCGATTGGCCTAGTTAAATTTTAATTTCTTTATTCTTTGATCTTAATCTTGCACGAATTTACTATATTAAATACATTTTTGGGAAAGAAATTCCAATTCTATGCAAATTCGTGAATGAATGGCGCTTGACCAACATACCTTTGTTGTAACTTGATATCCAATCAAATGTGATCATAAACTAAAAACAGTCATAATGTGGTGAGCAATATTTATAGGCTTGATCCTACAATTGCACCTCTCCTAAGTTAAGCCTCGAGTCTGATTGCCCGTCAAGCAGACATGAGGAAAGGTAGAAAGATTCATGTCGCTCTTCATGCTTCCTAGCCGCTCGATCCTCCACTAGCCTAATGGTAGCAACACCATTAATAGCATGCAAATTAAAAGTACTCAACAGCACATCAACCACAGAGCTACCAGCAAGGCTGGCAGTCTGTCTGGCTGGCTGTCGGCTGGCACAGAGAACTAAAGAGTGCACAAAATGCTGTCGAAAAAGAGGCTTAGTGCCTGAAGCCTAAACAGGGCAGCCACAAATGCAGAAACAGGCAACACAAAATGCCCAACTATAGACCGATCATAGCTAAGACTCTGCCTCTAACCGCGGCTCCACACTGCAGCTCAGCGAGATATCAGAGCTGGCGAAGGTAATTGCAGGTTTTGCTCCAAACATTTTGCACCCAAAGCGGCGTCCACATCGTCACCGGCATCGGGTATCATCGGCAATCCCCGTCGTCTCCACTCTTCGCCTCCTCATTGAAGTCGGCTGCATTTCAAGTTCAGGAGACGTTGCATTATGCACAAAGTGTTTACTAAAAGCACCCTGCGCACATGAGCGTTGAATGATCTTGACGAGCATGAGCATGAGCTGCGATGGTGGCGGCTGGCCATGTCAAGACGGCTTGGTGCAGAGACAGAGCATCGCGTGAGTGACTGCTGGCCTGGCTGTCTGCTTGACTGCCTGACTGTCGGACTGCCGGACTGCTCGGGTTAATGATTGCTGGTGACGGCAAATCGAGTGAGAAAAACTCAATGCTCAGCTTAGTTGAGTTGACATTGAGCGTGGGTTTAAGCTAGGACAGAATCTGGACTCGAACTTTTATCCCTTCCTTCCAGCTACTGCAAATGTCTAAAATGATAAGCTGGCCAAACGGTAGGAGCCGAGAGACAATGGCAGTAAGAGAGCAGCTTAAGCATATTAATCAGAATACCGAAAACAGCTTGACAACCAGCTATGTACATGGAATCGAGTAAACGAGTCACTGATGGTGCTTGTGTTTGGGCTTGTACGGGTATATGGCATCCTTGGCACAATTCCTATTCAATCTGTAAGGACAATGCCGACCTTTCGTACTGACTGTGTTGGTCTGTGCACTTTCAATTTGCGGTGGGCATGAGATTTGTGCCAAGGCAATTGCCAAGTTGTTGCCGTTGCTGTCGTTGCTGTCATTGCTGTTGTTACTGTTGTTGCTGTTGTTGCTGTTGTTGTTGCCTTTGCTGCCGTATTTTGTGTTGCTGCACAGGAAGCAAACGTCTCTGGCGGTCATCAATTTAAAAAATGAAAAATTTCCTTTTTGTTTGGGGTCGGGGAAAATGGGAAAATTAAATTTACCTTTGGGAGTATTCTTGTCTGCGCGCCAACTGGCAAGCAGAGAGCAACTGCCTTCGACCGCTCCCCTTGCGGCTGACGTCGCATTGTTGTTGTAGCAGTTACTGTTGTTGCTATTTCTGTTCTCAGATAGCATCTACTGCCGAAATATGTTAATTTTCAATTTAGTAGTTGAGCTGCCCACAAAAATGTTTCTTGTTTTTTATATTTATTTCTTTTGTTTTAATTTGTCTTTTTACTATATTCTTCCGAGTTTGGCTTTGGCTTTGGCTTGCTTTATTAAGTGCACTCGAGCGCAGCCGTAAGAGTTGGCCGCGACGGCGATTCCGGGGAGAGGTAATGGGGCAACGCGTTGAAGAAATTATCACTTCTACTAATCTGTGGCATATAGTTTTACGCCGGGAAGTGTTTCCACGTTGGTCTGTTCTGAATTTGTAATCCACGTTGGGAATACAAAATAATTAAGACATTATAAATGACCAGAATTCCGTGTTGATGTTTTAATTGCGTATGTGGGCTAGCTCTTTCGTCTCCTCACCCACATTTTTCCTTTTAATGAGCGTATCAGAAATAGTTCGTAAGTATGCTATATATCATTTCATAGAGTTCGCTTTTATCAAAATAATGATGTGGCTTAAGCATTTTGCTGTTGCATTTTGCATATCATTTTGCTATTTGTATGCTTTGTGTAAAAGTGTATACCATAGTAAGCAGTTAAGTGTGAACGTATCCAACATCCTAATAGTGGCATGGCAGACTTAACGAATACACTTATTGTTATGAGTGTCTCGGCATAATCTTAAGTTTCGGTTTTCTACATTATTACACATTACACATTACTCACACAAAAGCAAGCCTCACAAGAAGAGGGTAATCTACTTTTAAAATCCCCGTAATTGGGAACTGGCTGCATCTAGACTCTCTAGAATAAAGACTAACAGCCTACTACTGGGTGCTATTGCTCGCGGATCTTCTAACATAAGCATAGCTTGAATCATTTGCTTAATGTAAGCTCTCATGGACTTTTTTCCAGTAAGTTGTGTTAAGTAGGGCGTCTTATAAAAATTGTTTAACCGTAATGTTACTCGTATGTTCTAAATCTGCACTGTGTTATCTGAGTACTGTAGAAATGCATGCAAAACTGAAGCAAAATTTGGGGGAAATTGTTTTGCTAATATCGTCCCTCAGGATTTACGGTTTAAATGATTATACAAGTATGATGCCAAATAAAAGTTGGAATTAAAGAAGCATCTTTTATAAGCGATGGAAATAGGTCCGCCACTACTACCAAATCGTAGCAAGCCAATGTACGTGTTCTCGAGATTATAAAAATGCAATTGAACCAGAAACAGGAAAAGTTGTTCACAACAACATTCATACTATACATAGTATTATTTGCATCAATATCTGTAAATCGTCCTGTGATGGGGGGGTATGTACAAGTTTCTGTCTGCAGTCTGGGAGTTTATGAAATTTGTAAATTTCATTTTACAGTACATTGAACATGAAGTGCTGCTGACCGTTGCGACGCGTCGTAGGGACGAACCGCAGGGGGCGGCAATTGGAACGGTTGGTCGGTTGGATGTGGAGATAAAAAGTGAAGCATTTTAAATATTCATGTGATAAAAATTGGCTTCGTACAGTGTTTCGTTTACAGTGTGGGTCGATGGGGAAAAGTTTAAAACGAATGTATCCCCGATAGTCATGACCAATACAATTCGGGCGGGTTCTGACTCTGTCAGCTTATCACATGAGTACATCAATTAAATAAAAAAATCTGCTTAAATCAGAACTGTTAAATGTTTGTCTGTTGACGAGCGAACAAGCCAGATTGGTGACGGTGGCAGATTCCGATTCAGATGGAGTCAAAGTCCGAGTCGGGTAGACCGTCACTCACTTACTGGTAGTTAGTTGGGATCAGTCAATGAACGCGTTTATAAAAGATTCAAATCAGCGCAGCGGTTGCAGCAAAAACGATTTTTAAATCAATTTCTCAATCAATGTCAAGCTAATACAAAAGCCAGTCACTGAGATGTGTGCGAGCATGTGTGCAGTGGTCAGTTAAGTTGGGGTTTCGGGGTATCGGGATGTCGGGATGTCGGTGCGTCGGTGAGTGAGTACTTGGCAAGTTGTTTTTGGTCGTCGTCATCGTCGTCAGATCGCCTGTTCTTGGAATTGGCTAGAACTGCCCCGCATCGCATTTATTTTTAAGTTTAAATCGTGTGCGCGTCGCTGCAGTGCCAGCCAAAAAGTAAAAGGCTCAAGTGTGTCCAAAATGTCAAAAGCTAACTCAATATGATCGCCGTCCTTTGCACTGAAATGCACTGCAACAGAAGCTAAGGAAATTTGATCGCATGCAGATAGTGCTCGCGGCCGGTTGTACAGCGGGAGACAGGAGTCCGGAGCAAATGCGCTGGGCAAGGAACTTTGCTTGTTTGCCTGCCTGATTTTTTGGCATGCGATAGCCGAAGTCAATACCCTGAGTCTGAGTCTGAGTCTGAGAGTGAGCTGAGTGGCCTCAGATGGTGCCCGTCTGCATGAAAAGTGAACTTGACTGCATTTGGAGCCGCATGTTGCATTGTCTCGCCGGCCTGCTACAGAAGCTGCAGTTGTACTTCCAAGCGCTGGCACTGTAGTCGCATCCTCATCAGCATCATCATCGCTGCATACAATCGCCGATAATCTCACGCTTGGCATCGGCAATATCTGCAGAGAGCCCTCTGTTGCTGCAACCAGCAACTGAAATATCTCGACTCCCTTCAGAGCAGCCCAACTCGGTGTGGCTTAGTTCAGTTTTTGCCCATTTGAGTCTGTATTGTCGATCTGTCGCTCGCTCCCTTGGCCCGTGTGCGACTTCGAATTCAATTGAATTTCGTTAAATTACATGAATGTATAACCATTTTAATTTTTGTTGTTGCCGTTTCTGCTCTTCTGCTTTTCAACTGCTGCTGCCGTCTCGATGCCTTTTGAATGATGACCTTACAAATCACGTTTTTCAATGTGTACGCTGCTGATCATCAAGATGCTTGGCTGTAGATAGAGTCTGCGGTCCTAGCACTGGGAAGTGTTGTGAGCAGCACAAGGAGAAGTAGAGCAATCTCTTAGGTCTACGTATACGATCATAGCACGAAAAGTTCAGCAGGTACAGCAGCAGAGGAAATATTTTAGATATGTAGCCACGGATGCCACTGTACTAACACAAGTGTGTAGCCTGTACCTAAGGGATAAAAGGGCTTACTAGTTTAGTGCGAATGTATGTAACATTCAGTAGGAGGCGTGACAGACCCCCCAAAGAACATATATTATTGAATCAGTGCAACATAACGACTCGATATAGCCATGTTCGTGCGTCTGTCCTTATGAATGCAAGGATATCGGAAAGAGAAGGAGCTCATATAACTAAACTTGCTATCCAGGTACTTGGGGGATATACATAATTAATCTACTGTTTAGCATTCCCACATAATTATTTTATTTAATTAATTTTTAAAGACACATTTGCATTTTAATTTTTTGTTGAAGTGTCATGATCCATTATTCATAATTCTTAACAACTCAAAAAAAAAAAAAAATGATTCATATTTGTTTGGGTAATACGTAAACTACTATTTATCGTATTTTGGCGAATAAGATATTAATCACATAATACCTACTAATCGTAGCGTTTTTTCGATACCAAAACATACCAAAACATTTAATTACTGACCTTTAAAAATATTTTTCTTGAAGATTCTGTGGACATATCAGTGCACAAGTTTGTGTGTTTGTACCTACTGTTTTATATTTGACTAACACATAATTGGACAATAAATAAATAATATTTATTATAAAGCATAACTGATTTCGGGGCTAAAATAAAAAATACACCGACAAGAAAGAACTTTCTTCTTCACACACAACACACTCTCTGTAAATGTTTTGCGAAATTCCTTAACTTTTTAAAACTTTTTAAGACCACACAACACAATTCACAATTCGTTGATAACATTTTAATATGTACTTCAGCATTGTTGTTCAGCATTAGTTTTTGAGGCTCATAGACAACGGTGAATTGGAACGTCTTTATAAGTTTTCTAATCTATTTTTGCTTCCAGCAATACTATACCCAGCTCAAGCATTTAATTGGTCAGGCAACCGACCATTTATTTATATAGTTCATCGAGTCTGAAAATGCTGTAGGGAGATTTTAAGGAAGAGCTTATAACACATACTTTTTATTTCGAAACATTTATAAAAAAAATTTAAGACCTCTATAATTCAGGCATTTATATAATTTAAAAAACTAAACCAAGCATGCAGCTAATCTTTTTCCTTCTGAGAGTATATAGTACAGACCAAATTTGAAGTTATTCGGAGAAAAAATCCAAATTTTTCGAACAAACTTTTCCTAGCTTTGGAGTTATAATTTTCCAAAGCTCTTCTTAGTGCTCACATATAGTATAAAAAGATACTTGAATAAAAATTTAAGCTTAAGGGAAGAACCGTTGTAGTTCAAATTTTCAAAAACACGTCTTATAGCTTACCTACACTGTGAAAGCATACTTGAGCGCAAATTTTAACTTTACCAGTTTGGGCCAATCAGTCAGTCAGTCAGAACATATATACGATTATGCATATACTATACTTGTACATATGTGCATAATACAAAATCAGGGACATGACAAAAGAAGCGAGGGTTCGAGGAGCGGAACGGTTCGGTTTGGGAAAATGTCAACCAGTCCTTTAACTCCCCATCCTGGAGTGCCGAAGCATGCACAATTGGGCGTTGTAATTGAATTAGTCACACCCACAGATTGCATACACGAATGGCTTGCCAGGCGACCGAAGACAAACAAAGAAATAGAAAAAACTGAACGTACGACGAAAAATTGCATTTTATTTATTAAACTAGGTTGCCAGGCAACGGGTGAACACATTGCCAAGCACTGGTGGGTGGATTGACTAGACTTTCGGATACAAGTTAGGGGCAATGATTAGATTTCGAAATGGCACGACTCGATGCGCGCCTGTAAATGCTGTATGAATATGACACGGGGACTTTTTGTCGCAAGAACATTACATTATTTAGCTTGAACTTGAAATCTTTAATAATCTACCTATCACCATCACAGTTGGGCGAATTCGATTCACCATTAGCTTGAGTCATAAGGTTAAATTCAATATCAAATGTGAAGAAAAAAATTCACATGAAGAATTACCTAAATAGTAGGGCCAACGAAAACTAAAACCGTCACTTTATTTAACATTTGAGAAATCCATTCAAAAAATTCGAGCAAATATTGAGTGCAGAGCACACTATAAGTGATTCCAGCCATACCAATTTATTTGATTGGTGATTTGGGGTACGTGATTTAATTGCTCCGGATTACAAGTATTTGTGCACCTATGCGCGACTTCCTTGCCAATTTTCTTTATAGTGGATCCCCAAATGGTCGGTTGGTTTCCGAACTCTGTATAATTTGACATGACCTTGAGTGTATCTGTCGGTTAGCGAGGGTGCGGATATGGGAAGCGCAGCCCGGTTTCCTACTATACTTTCTCGAGCACTTTTTTCAGCGCTGCCTAAAAGTATGCTGCGCAACTTACCGCGACTACTTCAATCCAGCCCGGCGCCTGGTTGTAATTAAAAATGCAGCAGGATGCACTACATTAAGGTTATTTATGTTACACATCTGCATGCACATACTCGCACGCACTCACGCATACTTGGGTACAGTCAAGTGCTGGTTTGTCTATTTAATATTATAAAATGCATGTCGACCTCAACACAGAACATAGCTAAGCACCCCAACGCACAGCGAGTATGCATGGCTTGTAATGAAATCCCAAAATGTGTTGCCACACAAATTTTATTTCCTAAATAAGCACACAACGCAGCACTGAAGGGGTTGGTGTAGCAGGTAAAAGTTTCCAGGTAAATTCTGACTGGCCGTAGTGCGCAAATATTTGGAGTGTAGGTTTTCGCATGCAAGTTCCACCCTTGGTGGCCATAGGGTCTACACTATAGTAGTTGAACATCAGCACTACCAGCACGAGATTCTGCTGTCTACTAGAGCATCCTTGAGCAAAGCTCGCCCTCACTCGCCTGACGACACTGACTCATGCGGTTTTTACTTGTAATTAAATTAAATTTATTTAAGCTGCGTTAACTTACAGCTTGGGCCATCACTGCGATTGTGACTGGAAGCTACAAGCTGGTTGTCTTGGCTTAGGTTACGTTGGTTTTCGGTAACAATGTCGCGGTGCAGTAACCACAGCATATACAGCATACAGCAGACATAGCATCAACAACGGTAGCCGAGCAGGTCTCGGCTTTACTTTTGTCCAAAGACAATGGAGTGAAAAAAGGCTTGGTTGTGCTTTTTACTGCATTTAAAGTGACGGTTTTGTTGCATCAAATTGTGTAATCGGAGCTGATAAAAGCCTTTGCCATTAAGTAAGGAACAACACAACACCTCGGGCGCCAGTCTATGGAGCTTTACAGTGTAAGGATGGAAGTAAAGCTCGACCGTAGCTATGTAAATAAATAAGCCGCCCTGGGTTGTTTCTAAATTCACATAGCGAACATGCTTGCAGAACACTTGTCGAACTATATAGTAGAACAGAAGAGGGTATAATTGCCAACAGGGAACATGTTTTGGCTACGGATAAAGAAGCTGAAGACTGAAGTAATATTCGATGTTTAGTATGTACATATAGTAGATTTGTCCTTATCGACTTTGAATAAAATTTTTAAATAATCGGATGGGTAGATTAAATCAATAGAGGGTTTCAGTAGCCGTACTTCCGACACTGAGTAATATGCGTCCCTACCAGAGGCAAAAACCAGAAGAAGGAGAGCGAACTTGATGCTGCAGTTTGTCTGCGTAGTACTGGAGTGAAATTGTTTCGCTAATAACTTTTCGTAGATTTGGCCGATGCGGATGAAAGCAGAGACGAGCTTTTAAAGTCGCTCACTGTAATGAGCGTGAGTTTCGCTCTCCCTTTGACTGTAATTCTGCTCTGGAAATTAATCTTTCTATATACCCGTAATTGTAAATGTATTTATAGTGTGCAGATTCATTAGTGCTTGTGTATGTTGTAAAAAGCGTGGGGGTCTGATTGCTTTTTTAAATCCACGCCAGATGACCTAAGCTGCGAACAGTCGAACCATTATTCGAGTTCTATGCGAGCAAAAGAAGGGTCTACATATGTGCCACCTCAATGCACAAAGTCTTGTTAAAACAAGATAGAACGCTACAGTCGAGCAAGCCTGACAGTAAAATAGCCTGTACTCTCCACAAAAAATAAAAATTAAAAAAAAAAATTAAATTAACAAAAACAAGAGAGAACGCTACAGTCGAGCAAGCCCGACAGTGTAATACCCTGTACCCAGGTAAACTTCCGTCACTGAGTTATATGCGCCCATAGCAGCAGCAAAAAGAGGAAGAAGAAGAGCGAACTTGTTGCTGCAGTTTGGGGGGGGTTGTACTGGCGAGGATTTGTTTTGCTAATAACTTTTCTTAGAATTGACCGAATTGGATAAAATTTACAGTAGACAATTATATATAAATTATGTGTTCAAAGTTTGGTTTAGGTAGCATTTGAAATGTGGGCGCTATTGACGAAATTCTGTAGCGGGGGAAGGGGGGGAAAATTAAAAAAAAAAAAATAAACTCGTCCTTACTCGGACCTAGAAGAATCTGGATGCCAACTTTGGTTATTCTAGCTTTTATAGTTTCTGAGATCCTCGCGTTCATCCAGACGGACAGACGGACGGACAGACGGACGGACATGTCTAGATCGATTTCTCTCGTCATGCTGATTCAGAATATATATACTTTATGGGGTCGGAGATGCTTCCTTCTGTATGTTACATACTTTGCACAAACCTAATATACCCTTTTTACCCTACGGGTACAGGGTATAAAAATGAATGAATGAATTAATTAATTAAATTAAATTAGAATACATGTTTATGTTCAGTTTTAACAGCATACATTTACATCACGTACCTATGCGTGTTTATATGCGTGTATGTATGCAGCACAAAGTTGAACCAAAGCAGCAACAACAACAACAGCTGCGGGCAGCGCTGCCGACAGAGCTGCAGGCAGCGCATGAGCAGCGATTTTACTTATGGCTATAACTTTCTTCAGAATTGACCTATCATGATGAAATTTGGCATACGGACACATTAGTACTAACTGGATGTACCTACCAAAATTTATTTCAAAATTCCGGAAGTTATAAGAAAAAACACGAATTGCGGGGGAGTGGGGGGTGCATCGAAAAAAAAACTCAAACTCGTACTTTCTCGGTCTTAGGAGAATATGGAAACCAAGTTTGGTTATTCTAGCTCTTATACTTTCTGAGATCCTTGCGTTCATACGGACAGACGGACAGACAGACGGACAGACGGACGGACGGACAAGGCTATATCGACTCGGCTTCTCATCCTGATCAAGAATATATATACTTTGTGGGGTCTGCCACGCCTCCTTCTGTGTGTTACATACATGCGCACAAAACTAGTATAGCCTTTCACCCTTTGGATACAGGCTATAAAAATGGATGAGTTTAGAGTCTAAACTTTAGACATTTATTTGTCAATTCCAATGTTGATGTAGTTTGTGTGTCTGAAACGTGGTTTGTTTCTAGTCTTAGTAATCAATCTATATGTTGTGATGGGTATAATGTTTATCGTTCTGATCGTGAGGGGCATGCGGGGGGTGTGGCCATATATGTAAAAAACAGTCTTAAATGTCAGATGATTAGCAAACAGCCGTTGGACAGCAATATTGAATATCTGTTCTTGAAAATAACAACTTGCAGCAATACTGAAAGCATCCTTGTCGGATGTGCTTATAGACCAAACAGGTTACTTTACCGACGCACTTCTCCAACACTTGTGATACTCTCCTTGACGTATTCTTTGGTAATGACACCAAAAAAGCTATCCTATTTGACCAGTTTTCAGCACCAGCCTTTTCCTACACGACATGATTTTCTTGACGTATGACATCTACAAAGATCAAAGTAACCATGCAATCTCTTTTAGGGACTTTAGGAATATTGACCACAGACTATTGTATGAATACTGTGATAACTTAAACCTTGACGAAATATTTACTAAGCTCACTGTTGACGAGCAGGAATATACGAGCATAAACATACATACACCCACATAGACGCAATTGCTTTGTATATGTGCAATTATACACCCTTTACGTGAGTTCGAATACGAAAAGAGGTAAAATCGATGAAATTTTTATAGCCTGTACCCAAAGGGTGAAAGGCAGCTGTTGTTGTTGCTGCTTGGGTTCAACTTTGTACATACACGCATATAAACACGCATAGGTACGTGATGTAAATGTATGCTGTTAAAACTGAACATAAACATGTATTCTAATTTAATTTAATTAATTAATTCATTCATTCATTTTTTTTAATAATTTAATTTTTTTTTTTTAATTTTTCTTTTTTGTGGAGAGTACAGGCTATTTTATTGTCGGGCTTGCTCGACTGTAGCGTTCTATCTTGTTAAATATGATCAATGTTTTTTGCGCGGTTTTTTTACACGATTTTTTCTGTAACCAATCTACCGAGTTAGAATGAGGAGTATACTATTTTTACCCTTTGGTTACAGGGTATAATTTTAGTGTATTAATTTTAATTGCAATGTAATAAAGCGTTTGTATTTAACTAACTTTTATATTTGAATAGTGGAAGTAATACTTGTATTGCAGAAGTACAGACTTAAAAGGGTATACTTTTTTTTTTTTTTTTTTTTTTTGGCTACCTCAAAGGGAAACATTGAACAAATATAACTGTTTTCGCCACTTCATGTACCGCCAGTTATGGTGATGTATTAGGTATTTTATTTTTCACAATTTTCAAAATGCGATGGCGGCTGCAAAAACTATTTTGTATTTGTTCAATTGCTGCAAATGCTTTGCAGGTTCATATGTATTTGCACAAAAGTCGTTTTTGCTGCATAGGTACTATACGAACGGCACGAATTGCTAAAACAGCACCAACAACAACAACGCCACATGGCAAGCATAGCACAAAAGTGTCGGCGCTGCCAAAAGCATTTCAATTTCTATGCCAACTGACGACAGCGCCAGCGATGCATTTTAAATCCAAAAACCATCGTTTCCCCCAACACCCCACCAGCCGTTGGACAGTCGGGTAAAATCGTGCCGTTAATGGTTTTAACTATGGGACAAGCTGCTGACTGCCACAGTGGCATACTGCCTGCCACAGTGGCATACTGCCTGCCACGCTGCCAGCGTGGCAGCCTTTGAACAAAGGATTTCATAATCCGCTCTGTTGTACATACATAAGCACAATATTTGTCTCACTGTCTCACTGATTATGCAATTTGGTTTGCTTGCTGTTGTTGTTTTTATTGGTTTTGTTTCCACTTATTTTTCTCATTGCACACAATTCAGGAAGTCATTTGCTGAACGTATTAAAGCCTTTGCGCAACCAAATGTTTATTTAAATTAGTCGCTCTCGAAATAAATAAAGAAAAAGTGAAGCTTAAAAAGAAAATACGAGCAAACGGTAGCGTTTTGTATTCATTTTCACTTTCTGCTTGTGTGTGAGCTTGTTTCTTATGCTGTGGGTATGGGCGTTTGTTTGATTTGCTACTCCATTGTTATTGTTGTTACAGGTACTGAGCCTGCTGCTATTTTATTAACATTTCCACGCTACGATCACTGCCAATGTACTTACTCTGTGGCTTCATGACTGTTTAGAGCTGACGGCCAAAAAAACCAAATCTAATCCACAGTAATTTCAACCCGATCTGTCTGCACAGTGTCTCTAACTTTACTGCTAAAGTTAACAATTTCAAAAGAAATTATTATCAGACCTTCCACACAAATACCATCAATCTATCTGTCTTATTACTAGATTTCATATACAAAATAGTATGCTACCATATAAATAAAATATCCAAAGGAAGAAAGCATATACATAGAATTGTGGAATTCGCAAATTCCAGTTCCCACCCTAAACGGTAAAAGCTAGAAAGCTGAAATTTGGACTCAAGTATCGTTTCATAGTGAAGATGGGTGATAAGAAAATTGCAAAATTTGAGCTCAAAAGGGGGGAAAATAGGCTCCAAAGTTTGTATAAAAATCAGAATTTTTCAACAGTTCGACTTCAAATTTGTTGTTTATATCCTACAAGCTGAACTCTGCAAGTATTCCAAATTTAACTTTGAACGTATAATGTATGTTTTTGAAGTATAAAGTTGACGGCCAAAAATAGCGTATATTTATTTTTATTTTATTTTTATGTGTTATGTGTGTAAGCTGTGTTTGTTTGTTTAATTTTTTGGATTTTCCCCCCCACTTCCCCCCTATGGGGGTTTTCCCGATTTTCTATTCGTATAATCGCCTATATCTCGGAGACTATAAGACCTACGGACACCATATTTTAGTCCCACATGCCTTATGTGTTCGAATACCAAAAGAGGTAAAATCGATGAAAATCGATATATTTTTTTTTAATCTCTATAATTATTTTAATCATATGTACAGAGTATTTCAAAGTCGGGACACCCGACTTTAGCTTTTTTACTTGTTTCAATTGCACTTCTAAAGTTAACAATTTCAAAATAAATTATTATCAGTCCTTCCATACTTGAACTTTGAAAGTATTAAAAATTTACCTTTGAAAGTATAATGTATGTTTTTGACTCTCTTTTGTAGGAGCGCTGAATACTTGCTATTATTTTTGACTAATAAGCAAATGTTGTATATGCTGTTATATAATTTATAAACTACAATAAATACCACATAATTACCGACGAAGTTTCAAAATTTAGATCTGATTGTGTATAGCTAGAATACTAATATTGGCTTTCTTTTTGCGTTGAAAGTCTAAACAACATACAGGCGGTATGGTTAATCCCTTGATCGGCACATCCGACTGTCCGTCCGTACGAGCATGGAAAACTTTTAACCACAACAGCTAGGGACACCAAGCTCGGTATTTAGATGTGTCTTATCCACACGCAAATCAAGTCTATTGCAAATTATACATATAAAGCTAACATAGGCTTGATCGGCGGCTAAATATCACAGCAACACGATCATCATGCATAATTCTAATAAATAAAGAATACTGAAAGTGACAACTCACCATGTTTAAGCGAAATGATATCAAGCCTTTTTATACCCTGTACCCAAAGGGTACAAGGGTATATTAGTTTTGTGCGAGTGCACATGGAAGGTCAGAAGTCACATTAGGTTAGTGATTATATATCCGTATACCAAGTTTCATTAGATAGAATGATCGGAAAGAAAGTTATAGCCATATAACCAGGCCCAATGCACACATACATTCATATGTACAAGTACACAAACACGCATAAGGCACGATTCTGATGTAAATGTAAATGTATGTATGCATGCATGGACTATTTTATATTTAACTAGCAGGTATTGCCCGTCTTAACCCGGCTCAATATAATGTTTCCAATTGTATTTATTTTGTGTGTGCATAACCTACCCATATGTTTTCACCTTATAAGTTACCAGTAGGAAGGCATTTAAGGTATTTAAATGAACATTTTCTGTTCTTGACAAAAAATTGTTCAGTAGTCCGTTACATTTTTGTTCTTGCCAAACTATTTCTTTAAACGAACATGACCACTATAACTAATATTTTTTTAAACCTCCCCCCTTTGGAGTTAGAATTTTCCAAAAGCCTTTCTTAGTGTGCTCCTACACTATGATGGATACTATGAAAGGATACTTGAGTCCAAATTTCATCTTTTACCGTTTGGGCTGTGCGTTGATCACCAATTAGTCAGGACAAACTGTTTTATATATAGAGATAACGCAACGTTTTAAGATAGACTATGTGCAAAAAAGGGGAATAATTATAAGGGTATATCCTAATTTTAAATTCACATTTGAGTCAATACGGTCACGCACAAACTCGGAATATGAAACACGGCACTCGTGTCAATGCCGTGCAGCGATGAGCCACGATCAAAAAGCACTGACAATTCTCATCTCAATTTGCTAGAGTAAAACTTTCGATAGTTGAAGCCACCGATACCATCAAAATATCGAAGTTTGAATGCAATAAGCAGAATATTTAAATAATAAAATCTAATTATTTATTGAGATCGATAAGAACAAATCATATACATACATACATCTGCCCGCAATGCGAAGCAGAATATGCGTAGCTCCGTTATTCGGTTTCTGCTTTACTATCGCATACGCAGTCGTTGCTTAGCGACGGTAACTGTAAACTTTTGGCGTTTTGCCTTTGCAATTAACATTAAATGGTCAAAACGAAAGAAGATGAGCGAGCCAACAACTTGAAGTTGTTGTTGTTGTTTTGTATTTACATGCTTCATACATATACAGGCATAGATACATATGCTAGTACATATGTATGTATGCATGGGCACACATAGACACGAACTGTTCCCAACTATTTGATATTTGATATATGGCAAGTAAAAAACATATTGCTATATTTTAATCGTTGAATGCCAATTTGTTGATATAGTTATGTTGATTACATTACCCAAATTTGAAATCGATCGGACAAAATTTATAACACAAACTATTCATTTGAAAAAGTGAATAAATATTAAAACCCCAATAATAAAATTAAATGCGATATATCGAAAATATCGATACTTGTGTTGATATATCGTAATACATGTCGAATACAAATACATCGAAAAACGTCGTTTGAGAGTTATTGATTATAATACTGTATTCGATTGTACACTGTACACATACATACATACAAATTTATTTGTATGTGTACTGTAACTGTAAACTTTTGGCATTTTGCGTATGTAATGAAAAGGCGTAAATGATCAAAACGAAAGAAGATTTGCGAGCCAATAACTTGAAGTTGTTGTTGTTGTTTTAAAAATTTTGATTTGAAACCATAGAAAACTATTTTTTACAATTAAACAACAGTGTTCGATAGCCCACTGCATACTTGTACATACAAACCTATATATGTATATAGGAATGTATGAACGTACATACATACTTATTGATGTACATACATACATATGTACATGCTATACATACAGACGTATGTACGTATGTAATACATATGGTGCTGTCGTAATTCGTAATGCGAAATTCTTTCTAAGGGGAGAAATGTCCCCCCTGCCCAACCTGCGTACGCCCTTGTAGTCCGTTGTCCTAAAAACTCCTTATGCCAAATGTACTAAACAAAGAAAAAATAGCATAAAAATGTTTATGTTATAATGTTAATAATTTTTAATTAATTAACATTTCTTGCCCTGTCAGTGCAAGACGAATGTACTTTTGTACATACATATGTATGTATGTATGTACATACATGTGTACAAATGAACATTCACACATTAGTGTCTCACATTTTGCTTTGGCTACTTCAACCGTTTACACGCAACTACACGAACAGCTGCTTGTATGTATGTATGTATGTGTGTGTGTGTGTATGTATACTTAGTTGTCCCCAACTGTTTGATATTTTGTATTGTTTGTTCTACCTGCATTTGTAAAATGCATATTTTAAAAATCGTTAAATGCAAAGTTGTAATTTTAGTTACGTAGATTATATTACCCAAATTTGAAATCGATCTGACAAAATTTATAACACAAACTTTTCATTTGAAAAAATGAATAAATATTAAAACCCCAATAATTCAAGCTCCAACACAAATTTTGAAAAACCGAGTATGCAGTTTTGTTTGTATTCTTTTATAAATTATAAAAACCAAATTTAAAGTTGATCGATTCAAAAATGCAGAATTTTCAAACAAACTTTGGAGCTACTTTTCCCCCTTTGGAGCTCGAATTTTCCAAAAATCCCTTCTTAGTGCGCATCTACACCATGATAGGATACTTGAGCCCAAATTTCAGTTTCCTAGCTTTTACCATTTGGGCTGTGGGGTGTTGATTGTGTTTCAATTTTTCCACGGAAAACCCCCCTTTTTTCATGCCCCAGGAAAAATGGTGAAAAACCAAGTATACAGTTTTTCTTGTATTCTTTTTGAGAGTATACAAACTAAGTTTGAAGTTAATTGGATGAAAATTGTAGATTTTTCATACAAACGTTGGAGCCCGTTTTCCCCCCTTTGGCGTTCGAATTTTCCAAAACCGCTTCTTAGTGCTCACCTACACCACTGAAGACAACATGTGTCCAATTTTCAGCCTCTTAGCTCTTACCGTTTGGGCTGTGCGTTGATTGCACATAGCTTTTCGTTTACCGAATTTTCCACCGGAAAATCATTATTATTCAGGCCGCAGGAAAAATATTGAAAATCCAAGTATACAGTTTTTTTTGTATTCTTTTTGAGAATATACAAACTAAGTTTGAAGTTAATCGGATAAAAATTGTAGATTTTTCATACAAACGTTGGAGCTCGTTTTCCCCCCTTTGGAGCTCGAATTTTCCGAAACCCCTTCTTAGTGCTCACTTTCACTATAAGAGGGATCTTGTGTCCAAATTTCAGCTTCCTATCTCTTACCGTTTGGGCTGTGCGTTGATTGCCGATCAGTCAGTCAGGACAAACTGTTTTATATATATAGAGATTTAGTTAATTGATTAAATTAATTTAGTTAATTAATTTAATTAAATTACTTTTTTGTGGGGTGGTACAGGGTATTTAAGAGTTGAGCCTGCTCGACTTTAGCATTCCTTTCTTGTTTTATTTCTTATGCAGTAAAATGAGAACTTGAAAGAAGTTGAACACTTTTGTTGCCCTTAGACACAATTTAAACAATTTAAAATCGTTGTCATCAATCCCGTCATTACCTTCGTCTGCGTTATGTGAGGAAGGTTCAGGTGGTTTGGTTGAATCAATATTATCTGTGGCTGTACGTGGAGCCCCCGAGGCTTTTGCCATGCCATATTATTGTTGATTCTCCCTATCACTTAATGCCCTAAAAAGTGTATTTTTACTCACAATTGCAACTTTAATCTGCAAATCAGTGGTAGGCTCCTCGGAGCCCATTGAAGCTCGAATAACTTTAATGGCATGGCATATTAATTGATCTTTTGTGCAATTTGCAAAGCTTTTAAAATGCTGCTCCAAGTAGGAACGTGCACCTTGACAGCGGTCCCCAATGGCCATGGCCTTACAATTAAGAGCATTGGCCCACGGCATTACTTGGAAAATATGTGTACCTTGATCATCGTTGCCGGCTCCTAAAATTCCCACTCTATATTGGCGACGATCGTAAGTTTGTGTGCCTTATTGTAGTTTGATGCCCAAGTCGGGCCACGGGATGGACTGGTAAGCGGTGCTATAACTCAAGCATTCGGAGCGCAAGTGTTTCGTAATCCGATGCGCGTCAGCCATCAAGCACGCTGTCGCTATGCCGATGTGGCTATCGATCACCATAATATTCCGCTATTGACCATTTTCAGAATCTATGATCAGAGCGATTCCGGTCGATTAAGTACAATGAGCACGGCATATTCTTTCCTTTTGAATCCTACAGTGACGGACCCAACTTAACAGCGTCCATGTCATACCCCACCTACTCAGATCTATAGTGAACGATATATATACCTATACATATGGTTAAAGCCGTACCTGATGAAGTCGCCCTTGTGGACTAAACACAGTCACGTCGTTCTCGTAAGCAGAGCGAATTCAATGTTTTCAGGTGTCAGTTTAGCGTTCTTTAACCAATACAATATGTCGATCTCTTGACTGAATAGTTGTACAATTTAAGTGATAAACCCAAATAAAAATTGTCGGAAATATTCCAACTTCGACAAGAAAGCAATGCTACTGTTGTTTAAAATTTTATTCAATTCGATTAATTCTAAGAAAAGTTCTTAGCGAAACAAATTCTCTCCAGTACAACCCCCAAACTGCCGCAACAAGTTCGCTCTTTTTCATCCTCGTTTTGCTGCTGCAGTGTCGGAAGTTTACCTGGGTACAGGGTATTTCACTGTCGGGCTTGCTCGACTGTCGCGTTCTCTCTTGATACCCTACGGGCACAGGGTTGTAACGTTGCTCTGGCCCGGGTATACTCGTCGGCCAGGGTCGCTGCAAAATTCTTGGTTTGGTCCCCCAGAAATAAAGCGAGCCCGCAGTTATTTCTTATTTCTTTTATTTCTCCAAATCAAATAGGAGGGTGCGCTTCAATGCGCGATCGTTTGCCTCTCCAACAGCACTAACTCAAAACTCTCTTCAACTTACAACTACTTACACCTACATAAAACTACTCATCGGCATCGTGACGACGCGTTGCGTAGCTGGCAGCTGTGCGTCGTTACAGGGTATAAAAAGTAAGAGAATTAAAAAAAAATTTTTGATCGATTTTACCTCTTTTGGTATTCGAACTCACATAAAGGGTGTATAATTGCACATATACATAGCAATTGCGTCTATGTGAGTGTATGTATGTGTATGCTCGTATATTCGTGTCTGTGTAAGCATGTTCGCAGTCAACCAAACAACTACATCATCAACAGCCACGGGCAGCGCTTGAGCAGCACTGCAGCAGCATCAAAAAAATTAAACAAACAAACACAGCTTACACACATAACGCATCTTTGTGCAAAGTTTGGTGTTACTACCTCTTATAGTCTCTGAGATCTAGGTGTTCATACGGACAGACAGACAGACAGACAAGGATCCTAGATCGACTCGTCTCGTCATGCTGATCTAGAATATACAGTATATTTATATACTTTGTGGAGTCTGCCACTCCTCTTTCTGCCTGTTACATTTTCAGCTCCCGCAAACCTAATATACACTTGTACATTTTATGTACAGAGTATAAAAACTAGCTGTCCTGTTTTTCTGTCCTTTTTAAATGCTTCTATCCCTTTTTTCCGCTTCTTTATGTTTCTTTGTCCTTTTTTGTGGCGAGGTGCTGGCAACACTGATACACATATGCATATGTATATATGCAAGGGCGTAGCTAACGGCCCCTCAAATTTTGCAAGTACCCCCAGTTAGTGATTATGTCTCCGCAATCCAAGTTTCATTACGATAGATATGATAAATAAATAAATAAATAAAATAAAATAAATTGGAATTGCTGTGGGCCATCTGGAAATCGATCGATGCAAGTCAAATAGTATCGGTTTCCTCATGAGGTTGGCAATGGTCCGATGATGCCGTTGTTTATTTGATTTGACACTGCCTTTGTTTGCATTAGTGCTCTATAATCGCCACAACGTCTCCATTCGCCGTTGGCTTTTCGAACTATGTGTAATGGACTTTCCAAACTACTACTAGAGGGACGACAAATACCGACAAATTATAGATAGTTTATCGCCAGTGAGTGATAATGTGCGTTCCGTTATTATGATAATGAAGGTACATACATGGTGTGTTCCAAAGTAAACAGGACTTTTTGAATCTAGCGCCCCCTGGTGGCGCTATCTATATGTCGACTGGTGCGTTAGAATCTGCTATCTTTATCGATTGTCCAGTGAGAATTTCATGACATTTCATCAATTGGAAGTGAAGTTATTGCGTTTTAACTGTCAGTATGTTTGTGTTATCGGTGGGAAAATGAGCTTCGAACAAAGAGCCAACATTAAATTTTGTTTTAGAATTGGTAAAACTTTTACCGAAACGTTTCAATTGAAGGAACAAGTTTATGGCGATGATTGACTATCCCGCAGCAAAGTGGTCGTGAGGACCTAAATGACGATCAACATGTGGGCGAATCAAAATTCGTGTACACCGAAAATTCCATGGAAACTGTACGCGAATTCATCAAAAATCAGCCGAAATCATCATTGAAATTGATGGAAATGGAATGGAACATCTCCAAAACATCGATTTATCGCATTTTGAACGAACATTTGGGCTTACGAAAGGTGTGTTCCGCACAAATTGACTCACGACCAAAAATTGTCTCATCGATCGACGCTTGTGACCGATTATTTGACCAAAAATCACATTTTAACCATTAACCACTCGCCGTATTCACCTGATATGGCACCGTGCGAAAATGCATTTGCCCATTAATGGAAAGCGTTATGCAGACGTAGAGGCCATTCAAAAGGCTTGCACCGGCATATTGTTGGCCATACCGGCCAACGAGCTAAAACACTCGTTCGTTATGCTTTTGGATCGTGCAAAAAGCTGTATTGAAGCAGGAGACTATTTTGAATAAAATAAATTGATTTTGCCGAAAAAACCAAAAAAGTCCTGTTCATTTTGGAACACTCCTTGTATTAACAGGGGAGGGCTGGATCGACCCGTTTTGCCAGGCTAATCAATATATGTACTTGGTAAGGTCTGCATAGCTCCTTCTACCTGTTAAATTTTTCCCTTCCCGAAAGCGCAATATACTCTTGTACCTTTTAGGTACCTTTCCACTACAACCAACAAAATATTTCACAATACAATGAATGTAACAATCTGAAATATCTGTACTGAAATTGTCACTAAACTGAAATAATTCACAGCAATAGAAATATAGAACGTATTAAAATGCAGAATAATGGCACTGGACATGCATGCAGACTTAAAGGCTCCGTCTCCCCATCACGAGTTTGGTCTGCATGGCGGCCATTACGTACATACAAATGGCAAGTTCGACAAATCCCACATCAATCAGAATGTACGTATAAAGCTATAAAAGCAACCGGAAAACACTGTGCATGCACATTTTACAATTGACCTGGAATGGAAATTAAACCAAGATTAAATAACTGCTAAACACACAAACACAAACGGCCAATTTATAAGGACCAGCAACGAGCGGCGACGCCTTGAAGACTTCTTCGTTGCCACAAGTTAATGCAGGACTTGCAAATAGTTTTGCATGCAAATTATGGCTCAATAACACTCTTCATGCATACGCCTACCACACGCACACCAACTCACAAGCATGTGTCAAGGTAAGTTTTTAGCCATTGCCGTTCCCCTTTGCCATTTGCAATTTGTCCTTAGCGCAGGATTTGTCCCTAGTTTTTGCATTGATATTGCACTTTCAATAAAGTCGGGCGGAAACTTGTTAGTTCGCCATCCGCCGAAAGGTCCTCGCCGGCCGCTTTCCTCGTAAATTGCTTCGCATGCAGCTTTATTCACTCCCACACTGGCACTCTGTCCTTTGTACGTGGATATGGAGGAGCGGCCAGTGCTATTACGCTGGCAAATTGCAATGTAATTAGTTTTTACATTTCTATATAGTTGGGAACGTATAATTGTGGAAAATGTCATTTTTAGTTAATTAATGCCCGTGCCGTTCACTACACAACTTTTGCACTATTTTGCTGTGCAGTCAACAAAGCTACTGCTCCCCTACTACTCCACCTCTCTACAATATAAACCTGAAATTTAATTTAAATGCTCTCGTTTTCGTGCATTAATTCTTGTTCGCGAAAAATCACAAATTAACACGAGATAATCATTTGACTCTTGCAGTTGAGTCCGGCTTGATGGGTGAACCTGACGAATAGAAACCCCGGCAGCAGGTCACACATGAATGAAATGCTAGAGTTAAGTGGCCCAAACTTTTATAAAAGCACCCGATGCCCAACACAACAAATATTTTTTTTTACGGTTTTATACCTGTACCGTATGGTAAAAAGTGTATATTAGGTTTGTGCAAAGTACTTATGTAACAGGCAGCATCAGGAAGCTTTTTCGACTCCATAAAATATATACTATATATTCTTGATCAGCATGACGACAGAAATCGATCTAGAGATGTCCATCCGTCTGGATGAACGCCTGGATTTCGGAGACGTTTGAGTGCACATTAACCAAACATGATATGTAAATACAAGTATATAGACGCTCCCAGTCCATAAGCTACAAGAGTTCATTTAAATTTTTTGATTTTTCCTTCCCTGTCTCTGCTACAGAATTTCGTCAATACTATCTACATTTCAAAAGCAACAAACATTGCACACTATGTACAATTATCTAGTTTTGTTTTAAATTTCCTCTAAATCCGTCAATTCCAATTCTGCTAGGTACAGGGTATTTCGCTGTCGGGCTTGCTCGACTGTAGCGTTATCCCTTGTTTTTGTATTATTTCTGAGAATATACAAAATAAGTTTGAAGTTAATCACATGAAAATTGTAGATTTGTTCCCTTTTTGGAGCTCGAATTTTCCAAAACCCTTCTTAGTGTTCACTAACACTGCGAAAGGAAACTTGTGTTTAGCTTCCCAGCTCTAACCGTTTGGAATGTGCGTTGATCGCCATCAAGTCAGTCAGGACAAACTCTTTTATATATACTTGTATGTATAGAGATATTAGATTTATTTACTCTACCCATAGGTAGAAGGGAACACTAGGTTAGTGTGAAGTAACGATATACATATAAGTATAAGTAACTTCATCAATATGGTAAGACTAGTCAATATAGAGAGAGTCCGATACAGACCGTCTAATTGTCCCCCATCTGTATGAATGTACTGATCTTAGGAAATATAACAGAAATGTTAAATTAATTAATGGAATTAATTCTTTTGGCAATCAAATCGGGTTAGTACTTATGTGTCCTGCGGGCAAGATTCATCATGATAGGTAAACTTAAATTTTTAACATTTACATGAAAAAACGAAATTCGTAGTTTTATTGCAAAGTTCCATTTTGTTTGGCTCCTTGCTTAGTGTAGTGGTACTTATACTATATACTTGTAATAATATACATAGTAATCTTGATCAACATTCAAAATCATTCGAAAGAAAACACAGTTTCTCATTACAAGAAAAGCTTTCCCTGCTGTTGGTATTTATTTATGTACGACATATGTATGTATGTAGCTGCCAAAAGCCAACCAAGTACTAGTACATAGTATATGTGACTACAATTTACGGTAAACCTATCGAAGCCAAGCAATTTGTGGCCTCGTCTTATATACTTGTACTCCTATATCAACAGCATGAGCAGCAGCAAGAACAAAAATGTTCGGTGACCAATAATTAAGCATGAGAATTATGTGGACGAGTTGTGCGTAAAAATCAGCGAATCTAAAAGCTTAGCTTACTCGAGCCACGCTCGGTCGAGGAAACGGCAACAGAGACTAATGACAAAGTGGCTGGTCGAGCTTCAAGGTGCTCCATGCTGCTCCATGCTGCCTGGCCTCAGCCTTCCTCCTTTCCCCTGGTTGCCGCCAGCTGACTCTTTGGCAATGTTATAAAGTTTATAAGCAAGCGTGTTTCTTGCCATTTTTGGTTGAATGACTGTGTGTGTGTGCGTATGTGTGTGTATGTGTGTGTGCATTGTCTTGCAGCCTGCACTTTTTGCTGCTGGTCTCCTCTACAGTTTATGACATATTATGGGCATAAACATGGCGACGTGCAGCAGACGCGCCAGGTATGCAAGTGGCAGACGATAGAGGTTGCGCGTCCCTTCTTCCCGCAGAAATTATGTGATTTATTAGACGTGTCAGCCAAAGCGTTCAATTAGCGACTTAAATTGTGAGAGGCGGCCTGGTGAAGCCCTGGAGTCAATGCGCCTGCCAACCTAGACAAGAAACGGCGTAGTTGTGCTCGATTGACCATTGAAAAGATTTCAGCTTATGTTCGGCTTTATGAGCCTCCAAACCATTATTAAATGCTTTATACACGCCATATGTGAGCGAATACTGCATGTGTGAGCAAGTGTGCTCCTGATTTTAGAAACCTTCGAGGAGGGGCCTTGCGCAAACTTCGATTTTGACGACCAACGAGAAGTACAGCTGTGACCCAATTTCTTTCAGGGGTTGACAATAAATACTGTAGTCAAGGCAAAAAGCTAATGATGCCAAGATACACATAACTCATGCGTGGCCAAATCGAATGGAGCTGCAAGGACTCATACACTCACACAACCATACACACTCACGCACACATGGACAAAATAAATGCCCAACATTCTGTACAATTTGTGTCTCATTGGTCTCAATAACAATACTTCATCTTCAATAAAGGAGAGCAGCCGCCGTCGCCGTCGCCGTCGCTGCCGCTCCTCTATACTCGGACCATAATTGATGATACCGAATGCCACTAAATTATCAATTGACCATAAATTTGCTCATTACGCGTGCAATTCTCTATCTCTGCGTTTATGTGTGTGTGTGTGTGTGGCGTGGTGTGGTGTGGCGTGTGTACTTGTATGTATGTGTCTGTGCTTGTGCAGCATTTTCTTCTGTCCGACGGAAATATATTTATTCAAGTTTTAAACTTTTGTCTAAGTTTTTGCCAGAGCCCGAGTCCGAGCCACTTAACCTGCTGGACCCTGGACGACTGGTTGGACGGCTCATCATCATTTGCCATTGTTGCTGGCGTTTCGAATAAGTTTCTTCTCTTCGTCTTTTATGTAAGCACGCCGACTATTGGCAATTTTGTTTTAACTTTTGAGCTTTGATCGGCTGCAAGAAATTATTGTCGACAGCTGACCAGTGTTGGTATTTCATGGTGCGCTCCGGCAAATCCATAATTGCAGTTTATTGCGCTTTATAGGTGATCATCTAATATGGAGTAAGTTGGCGCTTACTAGCAGGAAGACTTAGTCTTAGCAAAGCAGAATTTCAGCTTCTTAAGAACATCATCTCACATCTAGAGTGAGACATTATATATAAATAAATAATAAACTTCTTATAAACAAAAATGTATTCTAGTACGAGTGCGAGTTTTATTTGGACCGATCGAATGGTTTGCAATAAACTTGGCATGCATTTGAATAAGACAACCCTACCCGGTGTCAGCTTTTATGCTTCAAAAGTTCCTGGTATCAAAAAATAATTTAAGCGCTTTGTGGCTAGGAATGGCTTCATGGAGTTCAAAATGCTTCAGAACCTATTTTACCATTCGGTTATAAAAACAGTGCTAGAATTTCTTAGAAAAATAATAAAAGACGAGTTACTTTACTTATGTTTTTAAAGATCGGCCAAAGTTTCTCTTCTGATTATTAGATTTGGATTCAAGGAATAGCGCAATATACGAAAACAGAGGCCATAGTTCAAATTTCGGAGTTTTCTTTTTGCGACTTGGAATATGTTTTGCGCTTCAGCGAAATAAATTTAGTAAAAAATTGCATGGGAAGATTTGGTCTGATGTGGATTACAAATATTTGCCCCACACCTTGTTTGTTCCGCCTACATGTGTCCTGCTGTCTGCATATTTAGCTTTTATAGCCAGCCAACAAGTGTTTTCCTGTTATCTGCACTGCATCCTATTGTGCTTAATACTTACTTGTGTGCCTGCATGGCACGATTAACATATCACGTTGCCATAACATTTCACAAGCAGTACAACAAATAAACCCCAACACGTTGCGAATTCTGCCCCAGCTGCTCCGCATCGTCCCTAACTGCATCTGGTTGTTATTCACAAGCTGACTGGCTGACTGGCTGACACTCGTTGTTGTAGTTGAGTGGCAGCCAAAACCTTTTACGAGTTGAGTCAGAGTCGGGTCTTGTAATATTTAACACCAACTGAATTTTAATGCTGTTTCTCGCTGCATCTGACAATGGTGTGAGCCTAATGGGCAACTAATATGCACAAAATGACTTGCAGGCGATGGCCAGTCAGTCAGTTCCTTGGCCAGTCAGTCAGCACCAGCGTCAGCGCCACAGCCAGAGCCAGAGCTTGACAGCCACAGATCGTGCCCGAAATGTATGCGAACTGATGAATAAGGTGGAGGGCAATGGGGAACTTAACGAACGAGTTGAAGTTTGCAACACCTTATGTGAGAGTTATGGTTTCTGCTGGTTGTTTGCGGGCGCTAGCGGACACATTTACGCCCCCAAGCCAGCTCTGCTCACGATCACGAGCTGCCTCCATGGCTATCTGCCTCCTGCTTTATGCCTGCCTTTCCCTACTACCCTGTTTCCCTCCTTCCCTCCGACGCAGCACAAGTGTCAATAACTTTCAAATGGCCAGGATGCATACGTATTATACAATACAGCGACATCATGTACGGGTATTACAAATTTATGCAATTTTGACTTTTTAATAATGGTGCTCGTTAGCCACGGTTTGTTAAACTTTGTTTTCATTTTCACTTCACTTAACTTTTATTCATACACACAAACACGCGCACACCTAGCCGCATTCCCATAGCCCTATCCATGTTGCAGGCTTCAGGTCTACCTACCTCTGTACACAATATTATGTTCGCCGGGACCTGAACCGACTTCAATTTTCGGATTCAATATGTGCATCGTGCATTCGGTCGGAATCACTCACGTCTCTGACTTCTGTGTTTATAAACATACAAAAGTGAAAACACATTTAAGCCATTGTGTGCCGAGTGTCGATGTGTATGCGTGACTGTATATGGGTATAGAGTTTTGTGCGAATGTATTCAACACTCAGAAGGAGGCGTGGCAGACCCCCAAAGTATGACAAGACGAGTCGATTTAGCCATGTGTGTCCATATGAATGAACGGAAAGATCTCGGAAAGTATAAGAGCTAGAATAACCAACTTGGTATTCATACTGATCAAGAATACATTCATTTTGTGGGGTCTACTTCGCCTCCTTCTGTGTTTTACATGTACAGGGTGTGCTATCTTTTATGTCGGTATGTAAACTAGACTGGGCATGAAAAAATAATTCAACAGAATAGACAATTTTTAAAATCTATTGTTTCCACAATAATATTTTGCGGTACGCATGATCTTCCGTTACGAGGAAAACAAAATGACGACGGTATATTTGTTTTATCTACAGGTGTACTTTACGACTTATTGATGATGAGAATAAATGCTGGAGATGAAATATTAAAAAAAAATATCGGAGGCAAAAAAAATGCGTCTTACAAGTATATGTCTCCAAAAATCCAAAACGAGCTGATTGATATTTGTGCAAATGTTTTAAAGTCATTTTTATGTGAAGACATACGAAAAGCTGCAGCTTACAGTATACTGGCAGACGAGACAGCAGATTTGTCTGGAAAAGAGCAGTTATCTATTGGAATGCGGTTTTTTGATGAAGGAAAACTGCTTATTCGGGAAGAGTTCATCGGATTTGTGGAGCTGAAAGCTATGAACGCTGACACTATAGCCGCCAATATAAAACTTTTTATTGCTGAAATAAACCTTGATCCTGACAAATATGTGGGGCTAGGTTTTGATGGATGCGCTACAAAGGCTGGAAAAATTGGCGGAGTGCAACATGTTTTAAAGAAAACATTCACTAAGAGCCTATATTTTCACTGCGCCAGTCACAGGCTAAATTTGCTGTTTACGATTTCAATTCTGTTCCGGAAATTCGCAACACCATTTCGACAATAAAGCACATCATGAACTTTTTTAAGGAATCGGTCATTCGTCGTCAGTTTGTACCCAATGTTCACTCATTTTGTGAAACGCGCTGGTCAGAAAAATATGCAAGTATACGCGATTTTACAAAATATTTTAACGAAATTATTGTTGGACTCGAAAAACTGAGCATGGAAGGAAATGGATCCACAAGAAATCAAGCATTTCTGCTACATACTGCTGCGTGTAAAAGCGTTTTTATAATGAGTCTATGCATTATATCAAAATACTACGGCATTATTGAACCGGTTGTAAATATGATGCAATCTAAAAATAATGACATCTTTAAATGCGCCGAACATATGCGCCATATATTGGAATGCTTCAAAATGCACAGATCCACCGCAGATATAGTTTTCAATGATATTTATAAAAATGCCTCAGAGTTAGCAAATGGCGCATCAGTTGAAATAACTACTCCAAGGATAGTACAAAAGCAAAAAAAATAAACCAAATCCACCATTTACATCAGTGCTTCTGTTTTACCAGAGAGCCATTTTTGTCCCGTACCTTGATTCCATAATATCCTCGATTTCGCAAAGATTTTCAGAAGACAATAATCCCGCTTTTTATACCCTGTACCCGTAGGGTAAAAAGGGTATATTAGGTTTGTGCAAAGTATGTAACATACAGAAGGAAGCATCTCCGACCCCATAAAGTATATATATTCTTGATCAGCATGACGAGAGAAATCGATCTAGACATGTCCGTCCGTCTGTCCGTCCGTCTGTCCGTCCGTCTGGATGAACGCAAGGATCTCAGAAACTATAAAAGCTAGAATAACCAAAGTTGGCATCCAGATTCTCCTAGGTCCGAGTAAGGACGAGTTTATTTTATTTTTTTTAATTTCCCCCCCCCTTCCCCCGCTGCAGAATTTTGTCAATGGCGTCCACATTTCAAAAGCTACCTAAACCAAACTTTGCACACATAATTTATAAATAAATATCTACTGTTGTTTAAAATTTTATTCAATTCGGTCAATTCCAAGAAAAGTTATTAGCGAAACAAATTCTCGCCAGTACAACCCCCACAAACTGCAGCAAGTTCGCTCTTCTTCTTCCTCTTTTTGCTGCTGCTTTGGGCGCATATAACTCAGTGACGGAAGTTTACCTGGGTACAGGGTATTACACTGTCGGGCTTGCTCGACTGTAGCGTTCTCTCTTGTTTTTTATATAATACCACACATTTAGATTTTGCTCGCTCATTCACTGATTTTTAACAGACTGTTATTACAGATACTAGCACATTCTTCTATTCTATTTAACGGACGGCTAACATACACCTGGACATCATCTGCGTACATGTGAATCTCACAATATATATACTAATATTATAAAGAAGAAATATTTGATTGTTTGAAAAGGCTGCGAATCTACTGGACCGATTTAATGGATTCTTTGCTTTGCTTTTGAGAAATTAAAGCCTTCCAAGCATGTGTAATGGGATGAGGCTGCTTATTAAGGAATTGCAGGACAATTTAAGTGTATCAACTATTATCAACGGCCCAGCAACTGGTCAACTAGCTCATATAACGAGGATACTGAGGATACCGATGATCCCATTTGATCATTTATATGGATTCAATTTCCGGTAGTCCGAAGGCCAAGCCTTGGAAGGGCGTGTGTGTGAAGTGTGTGTGAAGAGTGTGTGTGTTATAAAAGGTATAATTTTAAAAATTTTTGTAAAAATATAAATTTGTTTTTGGCAGTGTTGCCATAAGTATACTCGAAGAATATTCCAAGATACCAGTGCAAGTTTAGTTTATCGTTCATTGAGTCACACAAAGCGCATAATTATCAAGAATATGTAAAAGGAAGCAAACTTTCCCACAACAAATATTTTTGCTGAAACTCAAAAAATACAGAAAAGTGCAAGAAGCTGTGGGAAAAGAGGAAATACAGCAAAAACTTTGACATAAAGAAAAGTTTGCACAAACCGACTTAAAGAAAATTATAATTACACGCACAGTCAGCCAAATAAGACGCTCAGGACCTTCTGGTTCACAGATTTTGGCTTGGGCGCACATGAAAATACATTCATTACCACTAGTTTCGAACTTTTGAATCGCTATTTTTGAATGGAAAAAAAGTATAGGTAAGTAAGCGCCGCAAATTATGGAAAATATGTTGAAATGAATTTGAAGCTTGAGTATTTTCGAGCATAATAAGCTCACTTGCTCGAGTAGGAATAAAGTAGGAAAAGCAAATGAAAAAAAAAACCCACACACACACACAAAGGTTCACAAAGAACAGAGTACCTTGGCTTGAGGAAACTGGAAAATAACACTTTTAAATTTAGTATGTATTTTCCCTTCAACAATTTCTGATTGCTTATAAAATTACTTTGCAGCTCGGGCTTTAAAGATTCGATTTAATATTTTTCATTAACATTTATTTACACTTCATAAATCAAAAAGTCTGCAGAAATAAAATTGAAAGCAAAGGAAAGCATAAGAAGACAACACAAAGAGGATGACCAACATCGAAAACAAATAAAAACCAACAAAATGGAGACCAAATGGCAATTGAATGCGCTTGCTTTGTTTAATTTTCATTCCACAGCCCCCTGCCCGCCGTTACCCTGTCACTTTGTCTATTATTCTAAGGGCGGCCGCTGCAAAAGTGTTTCATTTATTTAATGCACACGAATTTTCTGGACACTTTAACGACGACTTTTGATTTCCACTCTTTGGGCAAGCTGCTGCTAAAATTATGGGGGCTGCGCGATGCTTTGGCCCACAGCAACAAAGCCAGCTTGCTGCCTTTTTATAGAGAAGCAAAAGAAATAAACATGATGCTATATAGACAGACAGTGGCAAGCGCCAAATCGCACCGCCAGACAAAACAAAAACAACCAAACAGAGGGATTTTCGCTTTTTCCCTTTTGGCAACACAGGCTTTAACACTGGAGGCGGAGTCGAGGTTGGCATACCGGACTGGGTGGTGGTGGGCAGTTTAAGGCTGTGATAGCACAGTACATGAGTTTTAAAGTAAAATGAATGATAAATTTCGTCTTTCTCGATGGTCATTCACAGTACTATATATATACTTGTGGTATATATGTACATATAAGTACTACAAGTACTATATATAGGTGTCCGCAGTATCTAATTATACCCTATACCAAAAGGTTAATAGGTTACCTTAGTGTGAAAGTAAGTAACACATACTTAGAAGGAGGCATATCAAACCCCACATACTACTTTTTATACCCTGTACCCAAAGGGTGAAAGTGTATACTAGTTTTGTGCGAATGTATGTAACAGGCAGAAGGAGGCGTGGCAGACCCCACAAAGTATATATATTCTTGATCAGGATGAGAAGACGAGTCGATATAGACATGTCCGTCTGTCCGTCCGTCCGTTCGTCTGTATGAACGCAAGGATCTCAGAATCTCAGTATAAGAGCTGGAATAACCAAACTTGGTATCCAGGTTCTCCTAAGTCCGAGAAAGGATGAGTTTGTTCATTTTTCCCGATGCACCCCCCACTCCCCCCCCTATTCAAGATTTTCTATAACTCCCGTAGTTCTTGGAATTTTAAACTAAAATTTGGTAGACACATCCAGTAGTAATTATATTTCGTATACCAAGTTTCAATATATTAGGTTGATCGGAAAGAAAGTTATAGCCATATAACCAGGCCCAATGCACACGTACATACATATGTACAAGTACACAAACACGCATAGACACGATTCTGATGTAAATGTATGTATGCATGTATGGAATATTTTATATTTAATTTAGTTCATTAATTAAATTAAATTAATTTATTTTTTTGTGGGGTGGTACAGGGTATTTAAGAGTTGAGCCTGCTCGACTTTAGCATTCCTTTCTTGTTTTAACTCCGTTCGTATAATCACCTATGTATGTATATCTCGGAGACTATAAGATCTAAGGACACAACATTTTAGTCCCAGATGCCTTATGTGAATACGCAGAAAATGTGTTTTTGCAATTTCCCTCCCTTCCCGCTCTCCAACCCAATTCGTGACATTCCACAATTCCCATATTTCTTAGAATTTTGAACTGAAAACTGTAATTTCCTCCAGTTAGCACGACAATATTCTGCATATGCATATCGGTCTAAATAATTATAGGTACAATAAACAAGTTGAATAAACAAAAAGTCTTAAATCATATCGATTATACTTGTATGTTGTAATTCTTTCATATTGTCGGCCTGCGGGAAGACGCTCGTGGCACAGTTTTAATCCAAAAGCTTAAAAACTGGAAGAGGGGCGGATATAGATTTGAATTCGACTCATCGTGCTATAAACTACCACACCAAAATGAATATGCTTTTTAGTGAAGGGAATCAAAACTGCATATGTCAGTTGGGTTAAGAGAACTTTAGAAACAAATACATTACTATATTGCAGCCGATTCTGCGAATAGGGCAACAGATCCTATTTGTTTGTTTTCAGCGATAGTTTTATAACTTTGTTGCAGACATAAAGCTTTATCAAACAGCCTTGTTGGTATTGCCACAGATAAATGGCAGTAAAGAAAGGAATTACTCAAGACTCGCATTGCCTTTAAATTAGATATTCAAAATTTGGCTCTGTAGGTCGAACTATTTCCTATATCATGAGAAACTCGGTAACGAACTTCTCATTTTTCTATGAGGCCGACCTTATCTTCTTTATGTTTCCATTTGAATTTACGATTGTTTAAACTGATTGACAGTAAAGTGCTAATATTCCAATGTATTCACCAGTAATTTTGTAAACTTTTATGATTTCAACAATTCAGTTGACTGGCTGACGAAGGTAAAAGAAACAGACACTTTTGAGGCCGACGACTCCACACGCCAGGCCGTGTAACCGGCACTGAATTCATTTGCAGAAATATGAAATGAAAATATAATTGGTAATTTATTGTGTCTACAGATTGTTGCTTCAATGGCAATGCGAGCAAACGAAGTGAAATATGTAATATAAATATGTGCTGCGCCGATCGCCCGGTCTGTTTACAGAAAAGACCTCGAATGTCTGGTATACCTCCTCCCACACCCCGCTACAGACCGGTGCGTCAGTGGCATGCAACTCCAACTTCTGCTCCAGCTTCAACTGCACTCGAGTAGTGCAAATAAAAATAAAATGATACAATAATAAAAAGCGCAGTGCCGGCAAAAACAGGAGAGTCGACCAAATAAATCACATACATAGCTTCGCAGACGTTAGCCGCAAGAGACGGATGGGCAGGCCCAGAAACGAGGCCGTTCATTCAGTCACTCAGTAAGCTGATGGAGCCGCTGGTGGTATGTACTATATGCAGGAGGGGGAGCTAGTGTAATGAAAGTATTAACGGAAATCCAGGGTCTTGGTTTTTAAAGTATGAAAAAGGTAACTTTGAGAATAGATTTTAAAACACATGCATACATACATAAGTGTTTATGTACAATTTCAATAGAATGAATTTACATCAGAATCGTGTCTCTGCGTGTTTATATGCGTGTATTTATGCTGCACAAAGTTGAACCAGTAAGTATTTGCCAAGTTATGAAAAAAAACAAGAATTGCGGGGGAGTGGGGGGTGCATCTAAAAAAACGTAAACTCGTGCTTTCTCGGTCTTAGGAGAATCTGGATACCAAGTTTGGTTGTTCTCTTATACTTTCTTATACTTCTTTATCCTTGCGTTCATACAGACGGACGGACAGAAGGACATGGCTATATCGACTCGACTTGTCGTCCTGATCAAGAATATACAAGTATATACTTTGTGGGGTCTGATATCTAGGTGTTCATACGGACAGACAGACATAGATTGACCCGTCTTGCCATACTGATCAAGAATATATGTTTATACTTTGTTGGGTCTGCCACGCCTCCTTCTGCCTGTCACATTTTCAGCTCCCGCAAACCTAATATACTCTTGTACATTTCATGTACAAAGTATAAACATATTTATTTTTATACCCTGTACCCAAAGGGTACAAGGGTATATTAGTTTTGTGCGAGTACACATGGAACACACAGAAGGAGGGTTGGTAGACTCCACAAAGTATATATATTCTTGATCAGCATGACAAGCCGAGTCGATATAGCCATGTCCGTCTGTCTGTCCGTCTGTCTGTCTGTATGAACGCAGTATAAAAGCTAGAATAACCAAACTTGGTATACAGATTCTCCTGAGACCGAGAAAGGACGAGTTTGTTCATTTTTTCTGATCCACCACCCCCACTCCCCCCCTGTTAACGATATTTGGTAGTCACATTAGGTTAGTTATTATATATCCGTATACCAAGTTTCATTATGATAGAATTATCGGAAAAAAAGTTATAGCCATATAACCAGGCCCAATGCACACATACATACATATGTACAAGTACACAAACACGCATAAGGCACGATTCTGATGTAAATGTAAATGTATGTATGCATGCATGGAATATTTTGTATTTAATTTAGTTAATTAATTAAATTAATTTAGTTAATTAATTAAATTAATTTAGTTAATTAATTAAATGAATTTAGTTAATTAATTTAATATAATTAAATTAATTAATTAATTTAATTTCTTTTTTGTGGGGTGGTACAGGGTATTTAAGAGTTGAGCCTGCTCGACTTTAGCATTCCTTTCTTGTTTTTTCTTATTTATGGGAGTGGCTACAGGGTATTTAAGAGTTAAGCCCGCTCATTCCGCTAGCATTCCGTTCTTGTTTCAGTGTAGTATTGCGACCACACCCTTTTGTCATCGAGCGTATGCAAAGTGCGACACAATTTTATAATGGCATTAAAATGCATACAATGATACTAAGGCTACAGATCTTGTCGCATAGTATCCGAACTACATACATACTAACTACACGTATATAGACAAGTGTGGCTGGTAATTTCAAAGCAGAACCCAACACCACTAGAATGAGGCAATGTCACTAACTAACCTTAATGCTTGCTGTCTGTTCTCAGATCGGAAGTGTTGGTCATTGACGTCATTGAACCAGTTTTGACATTTTAATAATGTCTGGACGGACATGTTCACCAATAACCGACCCACGTAGACGAAGCAACGAGACTGAGAAATTTGCATGTATCAGCCTTTCTGCCACCTAACACCACCACTAACAAGCAATCGGCCCATTCTAACAGACATGGTGCCTAATATCAGATTGAGGTCTCTTCCCACTTCCATAACGCTTAAAACAGCAGCATGTTTTCATTGTGGTGAACAATTTCATTCATTTCAATACATTTGTTCCAGTTTCTAGAATGGAAATAACAACTTTGGCACACAGTGAAAAAAATATAAGAAGCCAAGTACAAGTATATTCCTATTTAAAAATGAACCCACAGACTAAGCTTGGACAATATTATCAGAAATAATACTAGGAGTCAGCGACCGCACCAACGAGCAAGGCAAGATCCCAAGACACCAATGGCGATGGATCTGGGCCGAGTTAGCGACAATAGTAGTGGAGTGTAAAGGGCCAGTCCTGATCCCCAATCCCGATGCATCAATGTGGGCTGGCTGCAAGGCAATGTCACGCTCATTACGAACGGTCCGTGGAACTATGTATGCTGTGGTCGAAACCAGATTGAAAGATTTAATTTTTTCGAATTTCCCCTTCATGCCAGCTATCAGTAACAGCTGACTGACGACGTTCAGATTTGATTGAATAATTGTGTTTAAATTCTGTAACGCACAAAGTTCAACCAAAAATAATTATGCCATTTGCATTCATATTGACCGGCGAAAATTTGTCTTATATAGAAATGTTGAAGCAGCGCATCTGATTCCTTTGCAAATTCAGATGACACGTACTTATTTAATAGTTAGAATTGCACTTATGCTGCTTATTAAATATTAAATTTATTTATAATATTTTTATTCCCATTTCAAATTTGCTAAACTACTTTTTCCAGCAGCATTTTCTTCTGCTTCATCAGTATATATATTCTTGATCAGCGTGACAAGGAGAGTCGATCTAGACCAGTCTGTCTGTCCGATCATACATCACATAGATCTCAGAGACTATAAGAGCTCGAGAAACAAAATTTTGCACAAAGATGCCTTACGCTATGCGAGTTTGCTTTATTTTTTTTAATATTCTCCCACATTCCCCTATGGGGGGTTTTCGTTCGTATAATCCTATATCTCGGAGACTATGAGACCTAGGGACACCAACTTTTCAAATAACACTATACGAATACGCAGAAAATGTGTATTTTGAGAATCTTTATTGTTCGGTTGTTTTGGATGCTGTGTGTGAATGATACTCTTTTTACTAGAGATTTAGTAATTTGATAATTTAATAATATGTACATACAATATACAAAAAAAAAATTTTTTTATGCAGATTGTTAAGAAAAACAAGTAAAAAAGCTAAAGTCGGGTGTCCCGACTTTGAAATACTCTGTACATATGTTTACAATAATTATAGAAAATAAAAAAAAATTAAGAAAATAAAAAAAAATTTGATCGATTTTACCTCTCTCGGTATTCGAACTCACGTAAAGGGTTTATAATTGCCCTTTTACATTGCAATTGCGTCTGTGTGAGTGTATGCCTATGCGCATCTATTCGTGTCTGTGTAAACATGTTAGCAGTCAACCAAACAGCAACATCAACAACAGCCGCGGGCAGCGCTTGAGCAGCGCTGCAGCAGCAAATTTATTTATGGCTATAACTTCTTGTTAAATCGGTATATCATAGTGATACGGCATACGGACACATAATTACTAACTGGGGGTATTTCCAAAATTTTAGTTCGAAATTCCAAGAATTACGGGAGTTAGAGAAAATCGCATTTGCGGGGGAGAGGGGGGAGGGAGGGAAATTCCAAAATATACATTTTCTGCGTATTCACATAAGGCATTTGGGACTAAAATTTGGTGTTCCTAGGTCTTATAGTCTCCGAGATATAGACGATTATACGAATGGAAAATCGGGAAAACCCCCATAGGGGGGAAAATCAAAAAAATAATACAAACTCGTATAGAATACACACATAACGCATCTTTGTGCAAAATTTGGTGTCTCTATCTCTTATAGTCTCTGAGATCCAGGTGTTCATACGGACGGACAGACTGACAGACGGACAGACTGACAGACGGACAGACAGACAGACAGGGCTAGATCGACTCGTCTCGTGATGCTGATCAAGAATATATATACTTTGTGGGGTCTGCCACGCCTCCTTCTGCCTGTTACATTTTTCAGCTCCCGCAAACCTAATATACTTCTGTACATTTCATGTACAGAGTATAACTATTAGGCTTATACTATATTCCAAACATTTTTTTGATGTCGAAAAATATCTTTGTTAGTGTTTCTAATCAAATCTCCAGGCGAAACATACATGTACATACTTGAAGCAATATTTCAGCTTGATAGCTCCTACCTTTTGGGCTGTGCATTGATAGCCAGTCAACCAGGACAAACTATGTACATATATGTATACTCTTACATAAATATACATGTTTATGTGAAGTTTTAATTGCATACACCTGCTACTGGCAGTGGTTAAGGAAAATAACTTAAGCTTGACCTACCTAGGGCTTAGGGGAATATGAATGCGAAGTTTTATATTATATTATATTATAGATCTAGCACTTCCGGAGATCCTAGAGTTAATACAGACGGTCAGACGGACGTGGCTATATCGACTCGTCTTGTCGAACTGCCACGCCTCCTTCTGTGTGTTACATATTTACAAGTACATTCGCTCTTAGCTTGCAAACCCTTCTACCCTTTGGGTAATGTATGTATGTATGTATAAGAATATCGAATTTTCGATCGAGTGCTCTACCATGCTACACAAAGGTGCCGCAAATCAGCCCGATAGCATGCATTCCCAACTCCAGTGATTACTGGCCTGCTAAATGCTCAGTTGTCACTGCGATCTAGTCTAGCCCGTAAATCTTCCGATGAACTTTGAGATTAAATGCCATTCGCGTGCGTGTGCATATGCGTGTGTGTATATTTGAACGTGTGCCGATGGCACTTTATATGAGAGCGTGACCACATCTTTGCTGGGCATTGGCAAATTAAGGAGCCGTTACGCGAGAGCTGCAAGACCCGCATGCGCAGACTCTGCGGCGTTCTTCTTATCGTCTTTTCGCGTCTTTCTTCTGTATTGGTGTCCCTTGTCGTCGCACCTGTTCATTAAACTACATTGAAATTATAGTGCACCAATTGCAGTAAACAAATGTAATCGACATCCTGTGTTCGCAACGCTACAAACGATGCCGCCAAGAGCAAAAGCAAGAACAACAAGACCGCATCGCCATCGCCACTTGTCAAAGCAGACAAACAAAAGGACAAGTTGTGGCGCTTAAGCGCAGCCATGCAGCCAGCAATGAACTAGACTGCAAACAAAACGCAAATACAATTACAATAACTAACAGAACACCAACAACAACAATAAGCCACAACAATTTTTGATTTAGCATGAAATTTAAATGAGCCCTGAAAAGAGGGAAAACAGCTCATCTCGGCTTGCCTGTGTTAACATTGAAGAACGTTTTGTTGCCAGGAGGGCAAATATTGTCTAAAGACCTTTCCCCATAATGTCGCTTCGCGCTCCTCGCCCCACGCGAGACGCCCCATACACATTTGCATCTCTTGTTGCAACAGAAGCGCCATAGAAATGAAAAAGATGCCGACGCGCATCCAGAAACTTGTCTGCGCCATCATCTGCCGATTTGGCTTTGTTTGTCTGGAGCTTCAAGAGCCCTGCGTCCGTATTTGCTCTACCATTTAATACTTAGGGCCCAGCTCTACCTGCTCCTGGCTGCCGTTGCGACCCTGACTGTCAGCGAATATTTGTTGTTGCCTAGCTGAGGCACTTGTTTGGCTCTATGCTTAGTTCGGTTTGCTTAGGACGCGGCCAGGCACTCAGTCAAAAGGGCCAGGCAATCAAAAACAAATTATGAGGCCGCATATTGAAGTATATAAGTGCTACAATTTGCTTATCAGTCAACTCTCCACGTCTTGCCGCTTATCAATCTCGCTCATGGTCTTTATTGGAGTAATGCATTTGGCATGCAACTCAAGTTATTTATGTTAGCCTGATAACCTTATAGCCTTATAGTCTAAAAGCAACGGAAGGCGGCATTGAACTTTCGCCACAAACAATGGAGAGGCTTAACGACTCCAAAAACGAATCACACACCCGCACCCTACTGACCCACTTGGAGAAAGACACCGCCGCATGCCAAAAAATAATGGCTGAATGAATCCTAAATCAATAATTGACTTAAAAGCAAACATTTTACGATGACCTAAGCAAACGGCCGCAAAAAAAAAAAACAAAACCGAGGAGGAGGCTCCAACCAAAGCACAACAAGTAGAGATGCATACATACACATACATATGTACATATATACTTGTATATATGTTGTACATACATACATACTCGTACTTGCAAAGGCACATAGAAATACATACAGCAGGCAATGCCAAACCCCAAACCTTACAGCCCGAAAAGGGTGCGGTAATCAAAGGAATTGGCTACGATTGAGCCAGACGATAAGGCCAAGTCAGCGTTGGGAGCAAAAACTGATGACGTTGTTGTTACTGTTGCTTTTGTTGTTGTTGTTGATGTTGTTGCTGCTGTTGATGCTGTTGCCAATAGAGATGACGTTGATAATGTTGTTGCTGCTATTGATGGTCGGGCGATAGAGCACGCTGTACTATACTTCAAAGAATCATCGAAGGAAACCCACGCAAACCAATGTTAAAGTTTGGGGGCACTGCCGCCGTTGCTGTTATAGTATGTGTGTGTGCCTTAGTGTGTGTGTGTGTGTTTGTACGAGGAAAGGGTGGGAGGCAGAGAGTAATGATGATGTCGACAATGACTGGGCTGCAATGATGATCTGTAGCAAATCTATCTAAAAGTGCGCCACATACAAGTAGTTCAATTGTTGGCTGAAGCTGGAAATATTTTGATGGCAGCTTAAGAGCCTATTAGCGGCAAAAAGTAGGAAAACATAAATACTTTGAACCAAATACTCGCATGTGTGATGAGTGACCACCTCTAGGTATGACTGACGCGTCAGCCAATTTTAATGTAAGTTGAAATCGAACGAAATCCATCTCCAAGTTATGACAAAACTCTTCGGGCAATTGGGTTAGCAAGACAAGGATTAACTAATATACAAATCCCAGTACATTGGACCTACCAGATAACGATGCTTACTATGGCAAGAAGGAAACAAGTGCATACATTCTTAGTGAATCAACGTAATAATGATTACAATGATGACTATGTGTTATAGTTGATTTACGGGTGCCGTGAAGTTAGGCGGAGCGAGACATACGAGTGTTGCATGAAGTGGACCAGGATGGAAACGAAGAGTCACATCGCTAGCTGCTGATGGCCTAGATTCATGTCATGATGGAATACTTACTCATTGTTCGAAAGTTCGCACTGACTCATCCTTATATTGGCATAAACATATGTATTAAAAGTCGGTGATACTACAGGAAACGGGTTGTCGGGCCGGCGTAGCCGTAACATGACTTTTGGTGGCCCAGGGTCAAAAGTGCCGTGTCACTATTGACGAAAGGCAGTCACTAGCATATCGGTGTACTTCAAATCAAATTGGGCTAAGTGGAAAGCGGGCTAAGGCCAAAAATTGTTCAAATCAATATGCATGATGAAGTTGAATTAATTGACTTCTAGGCAAGTTTCTCCCCAGAGATATTTGCCACAAATGTACATTTTTATGCTTTATAGTTTAATGGTCGAAACTAATTTCTGTCTTTTAAGGAAAGAAGGAAAAGATAGAGTGGAAAGGGCCCAACTCTTTAATACCCTGCACCCACTCCAACAAATTGAAACAAGAAAGGAATGCTAGCGTCAAAAGGTCTCACTTCTTAAATACCCACTCCTGCGCAAAAAAGATAACACATTGTAAGAAAAATGTTTTTAAAAATTATTAAATAAAAATTCAATTATTGTTCACATTAACAAATATTTAATACATACATACAAAAGTGGAGACATATGTGTATGTACAGTTTATGTGCGTGTATGTGTGCAAAACATAATTAAATCAAAGCCACAACAACCGCTGCGGGCAGAGTTTGGACAGAGATTACATAACCTTCTTCATGATCTATCATGATAAAATTGTAATGTAATTACCGAATTTGAGTTAAAAATTCCATTCATCGGGAGACGCCAATTATGAAGAAAGTTATAGTCATAAATCTCTGCTCGCAGCTGTTGTTATTGTTGCTGCTTTGCCTTAATTCTGTACTGCACACATACACGCACGATTCTGATGTAAATGTATGCTATTGAAACTCTACATTAACAAGCCTCTACTTTTGTTTGTACTATGTATGGAGAAATTTGTATTTAGTCTAATTGATTGATTACTTTTTTTAAAATTAATTGTTTCCCTTTTTTGTGGGGGAGAGAGAACGCTATAACTCCCGTAATTTATGGAATTTTGTACTCAGATTTGGCAAATATCTCCAGTTATCTTAGTTAGATTATGAGTCCGCATGCCAAGATTCATTACGATAGGTTTGTTATGAAGAAAGTTATAGCCAATAATATATTCTCTGCCGAAGCTCTGCCTGCAGCTGTTGTTGTTGTTGCTGCTTCGACTTATTCCTGTTCTGCATACATACACGGATATAAACACGCATATACACGATTCTGATGTAAATGTATGCTGTTGAAACATAAACACACATAGGTCTCCACTTACAAGTATGTAGGTACATCTGTGTTGAAAATACATTTTTAGAATTTAATTAAATAATTACATTTTTTATAGCCTGTACCCAAAGGGTAAAATTCTATATTATTTTTGTGCGAATGTATGTAACACACAGAAGGGGGCGTGGCAAGCCGAGTCGATATAGTTATGTCCGTCTGTCTGTATGACTGCAAGGATTTCAGAAAGTATAAAAGCTAAAATAACCAAACTTGGTATCAAGATTCACCTAAGCTCGAGCAAGTACGAACTTGAGTTTTTTTTTTCGATGTACCCCCCATTCCCCCGTAATTCGTGTTTTTTCCATAACTTCCGAAGTTTTGGGAATTTTTAAAATTTGGCTATTACAGCCAGTTGGTGATTATGTGTCCGTATGTTAGATTTCATCATGATTGGTCAATTCTGATTAAAGTTATAGGCATAACTGCTGTTGTTGCTGCTTTGGTTCAACTTTGTGCTGCAGAGACACGATTCTGATGTAAATTTATTCTGTTGAAATTGTACATAAACAGTTCTGTAAGTATGAATGTGTTGAATATTTGATATTTAATTTAATTGATTAATTAAAAAAAATTTTTTTTTTAATTTTTCCTCTTTTGTGGAGAGTACAGGGTATTTTACTGTCGGGCTGGCTCGACTGTAGCGTTCTATCTTGTTTCTACAAATTTCTTGTTTATAAACTTTTTTGACTAGAACAATCTCAAATAGACAAAGTCAAGTAGATTTTGTTTTTGAAATTTAAACTACAATTCAAACGAGTCTTTGCTGGTTCTGTTTTAATATCGAACAAGTTCCTTTATCAATGTGGGACATTTTTGCAGCATTCCGCGCCGGCGTCATTATTGAGACCACTCGTACGCATAGAGAACACAGCATGGCATAAATTATCCAATTTTTTCTGCCAGAGGTAGTGGCGACTAATAACCACCGAGATGACGTTTTCCGACTCATTCCCTTCTCTCGTACGGTAGTGCTAAGCGCCAGCACTATTTAAGTAAAGATGCTCAGTGCGTCCGTCGGTGCACACAACAAGCCAGTCACTTGGCAAGTCACTCGGCTGCTGCTGCTTGTAAGCTGTCAACTTCGAAAATTTGCAATGACAGCAAACATTGCCAGGCAGCGCAGATAAGCAGCAAAATGAACGCCGCCATAGTCGCACAAACTAAAAACTCATTGTCAGGCGATGCCGTTGCCCCAGTCCTTGTCCCTGCTTTGGGGGTGCGTTGCTGTATAATAAACTGAGAGTTGCCGGCAGACGGACGAACAATAGGGCGCCAGTTAACTGCCAAATGGACAGTGGCGGCATCGTTGCCACAAAGACCAAAGAAACAATAAACACACGAAAATACTGTAATGAGTAGTAGAAGTCTACTTGTACAAGTGAAGCATTTTAACTGCATGGTGAATGCAGATCAGTGCCTGTAGATGGCAGTACCAAACGATCCAAATTAAGTAGGGTCCCCATGAAAATTAAGGCATCTTTGTGCAAAATTTGGTGTCTCTAGCTCTTATAGTCTCTGAAATCGAGGTGTTCATACGGACAGACAGACAGGGCTAGATCGACTCCTCTTATTATACTGATCAAAAATATATATACTTTGTGGGGTCTGCCACGCCTCCTTCTGTGTGTTGCATGTACACTCGCACAAAACTAATATACCCTTGTACCCTTTGGGTACAGGGTATAAAAATACAAGTACAAATAATTTAATACTACCATGTTTCAAAATAATAATTGAAGCAGGAGTACAGCTTCTGACCTGAAGCTTCGAGTTTTGGCGATAGGCAGCGCTCTTTAGGACAATCATTTTAAAACTATCGATATTGAAAGCATCTAGCATTGAATACTTTTTCGTCGACATTACAATATCTGGCGCACCATGGGAATCACGTAGAATGGGCGAGTGATTGAGATTTGGACAGATCAAAGCTCAATGCCTGTGCTGATGCTGTTGGGTCCTATTAATTAAGAATTATTTTAATTAATCTCGCAAAAAATGTTCAAAAGGTGCGCATTGCTGTGCTGGCCACATCAATTATTATCTTCCTTTTCTTCATTGCAGTTTTGTTGCTGCTGTAGGATTTCACTGCCACTTTTGGTGGCAAGCTGCAGGCATAACTGTGGCCATGGCATTGGAGGTTGCATGTCCATGTGCGTCGCCGCCTGCTGCCAAAATGTGCGAAAATTTATGTTGCCTGCCATTTTTGCAACTTGTTTTCAACTTGCTCGCAACTTGCGCGTGCGTGTGTTTGATGCCCCATCTCCCTGCATTCCCTTGCACCGACCGGTTCTGCGCTCTCAATGTGAGTCGCGGTCTCCACCAAATTTCAACAAAATGCGCATAAAGACAAAACGCAGCCAGACACGAAACTAAATGACCTGCTCTGATGGGGACTTGAAGCTGCGCAGCTGTCGCCCGCATAGTTGGAGACGTTGCTTTCTACTGTTTCCTCTCTTACGTACCCTACCAAAAATCTGAGCACGCCTTTCGCTCAGACGACGACGACATGCCATTAATTAGCCAATTTTCAACACCTGCTGGCAGATTAATTTGACAGTCTGCTGCCTCCGGCTACTGCTCCGGTCCGGCAAATTTGATTTGAATAGAATAAATTCTGCCCAAAGTTGAACGCAAACAAATGGCATGGAATGTGGCCCTTTTTGGGCATCGAATTGGAAAATAATTGTGCATCGTCAAAGCTGTGTATTACAATGGCCAGCCCGGCCCGCTCGTGTGGCACCCCATTCAGGAAGGGGGGTTGAATGTGAGTTGGGGGCGATTGTCCGTTTAATTTGAATCGGTCCCAGCAGGTGAGAGAAACGTTTCAGCAATTAAAGCATTATAAATAAACAAAAGCAAGTAGTTAATAACTAATAACAGACATGCGCCTTGATGTTGCCTATGGGGCCAGAGATGGTCAACATCTGGTAGTGAGTTCCTAATTACATTGTTGTTGCCTTTGAAGACTCAATGAAATATTAATAGACATAGGTCAAGGTAAAAGGGTAAAAGGTATACTCGGATCGGAAACCATCGTTGACGGCGGGATTTTTATCTATTTTAAGCTGGGTTTCTGCCTATTCTCTACGTACTTATAATTGTTTTTCTAGCCGGTTTTTAGCGGGTTTTCTATGTAACTACAGTGAAACCGCTCTTGGCCGGACCCTCACCGTCGACCAACTTTTGTCCGGCCAAGGGGAGTTTCCGGTTAAGAGGATACATAGACTTTTTTTTCAATTTTTGCTCATTCTAATTGTTTTTATACCCTGTACCCAAAGGGTAAAAAGGTTAATTAGTTTTGTGCGAGTGTACATGGAGGAGGCGTGGCAGACCCCACAAAGTATATATATAATTGGTCAGGATGACAAGCCAAATCGATATAGCCATGTCCGTCTGTCTGTCTGTCTGTATGATCGCAAGGCTCTCAGAAACTATAAGAGCTCTAATAAACAAACTTGGTATCCATATTATCCTAAATCCGACAAAGGGCGACTTTTTTTCTGGCGCATATTAAAATAATGATTTTCCATAATTCTTGGGATTTCATCATAATAGCTCAATTATGAAGAAAGTTGTAGCCATAAGTGTAATCTCTGTCCAAACTCTGCCCGCAGCCGTCGTTCTAATTCTGCACTGCACACATACAAAGCGGGCAGCTGCCCCCACCCTAGATTCTGAATGGAACAAAAATTTTGCAGACAAATTTGAATTTGTGCCGCATTGTACATTGTACATCTCGAAAAAATGACTACGGTCAATTCATCAGCTAGATTGCTGTGATGATATAATGTTGAGAGTATATACCTATATATATATGGGCATGAAAATATTGTGTTAATATTCTCAACTTATAACTCTTAACTAGCCCTATATTTGGTGCTAAGGTTGATTTTGGGCAATGGGACCAACGGGGCAAATAAGTTGTTTTTGTTTTATGCATTATTGTCTCTTAACAAAAGTTTTGGTTTAACAGTTCAGAAAATGCAGTTTCAGTTCTGAACTGTCGAAACAAAATAATTTGAGATTTCTTTATCTGCCATAACTTTCTTTTGATAACTGCCCCGACCCCAGGTACGGATCCATCCATGCTAGCTTGTAAAAAAATTCTGTTCAACTGAGAAGCATACGAATTCTTTTTAGAAAATTGACTAGACTTGATACTATAAATTCATTTACAAACTGAGTGCAGCACCCTTTAGAATAATTACATATTTTTCTCTCCATTTGCACGCCTCTTTATTTTTTTCGCAGCCGGTATTATTTATCTAGATTTCAATAATTTTAAAGTATGTACATGTATGTATATAAAAAATTATCATTTGTGTAAGAAAACATAATTTCAAATTGTTATATTTTACACTCTTGATGTCGCACTTTATATTAGTTGCACGATCATAAATCTTCTTATTTTTTAGCAAGTTTTTTTAAAGTTTTATTGCATTCGATTCATTCAAATTTTCATTATTTTGAAATCCATTTTCTCTTTTTTCCCTATTTTTCCATATTTTACATGTGTTTTTTATATAGTGCAAATAATTTGATAGTAAAAAATGGGCCTCCCCCCTGGACTAAATCCTGGCTACGCCCATGCATACACGCACATAGAATCGAATACATATGTATTTACTTCGGCTTTAAAAATATTTGCTTTGTAAATGGGATTATAAAAAAACTGTTATCGCCACCAAACTTACTGGCAGGTCCCTTAAAGCATATATACACGAACTTCCTGAATCTGCATAAACTGCTTCTGTTATGGGGGCACATAACTGAGTGCCGGAAATTTATTTGGGTACAGAGTATTGCACTGTTAGACTTGCTGGACTGAAGCATTCTTGCTTGTTTTCAATTATATTCTAAAGCGTTGTTCCACATGCAATAACAATAACGGCCATCAGTTCAGATAATGCATTACCATTATAATGGTAACAAATAATTTCAATTGCACTAAAGAGTCACTTATAAAGTAAACGAGTTTGTATATATCTGGTAGCATTTGCTTCACCGACGAAATCAATTTCCGTAGTTTGTAGTTGGTGAGAAGTATATACATATATAATAAGTACTAAGAAAATTGATTGACGAAGTATGTTTGCGTCAAAAAATCCTAAAAATGAATTCTGCATCACAACAACAACAGCTGAGAGTTCCTTATAAAACGTTTGTTTAGAACGGCGTTTCTTGTGATGCTGATGAGGTAAGGGGTACACATTTAGAAAAAAAGCTAAAGCTAAGTGACGCTCTAAATAAGATAAAACTTCCTAGTTATGACAGCTCACAGTGTAAAACCGCACCACATTCTATAATCGAATTTGAATTATTTATACAAGGTAAATAATCTGCACATGTAGTATGCCACGTGCCACGCAATTAACATCAGCCCACTGGCTCAGCTCGTGACATAAATCTTTATTTACAAAAGTGTAAGCTGAATTTATTCATTCACGCATATTTAAAAAAAGACGGAAACAAAGCAGAAGTTAGCAGAATAAAAAGGAAGCGTGAAAAAGGCTCAAATGCGAAAAATCAACGGCTACGGCTCCCAGCCCCAACAGAAGCAACAACAACAATATCTGCAACATCAGTAGCATTAGCAGCAGCCGCAATGAACAATAAGATACCCATATAGGATGCCAAGGATGAGGACGGGAATGTTGATGGCTGACTGAAAACCCAACCTGCTCCTGCTGCGGCGGCTCGGCTGTACTCGTATATGCGAGGGGAGGCATACTAAAAACCCCTAACCTCCCCACGCGCTTGCTAATGGCTCCCGAGTGTGTTCAACGTTGCCGTTGGCCCATATAGGGTGGCGGGGACCATGATTCCACATGCCTGTTGAGAAGTCAACGATTGGCGCGTTGCGGAAATTAACGAAAAATCAGAACGGGCAAAGGCGCGACTATGTTGGCAGCAAAGCTTGCAAAAAGGCAGAACTCCATTAATAGCAAGAAATGCGAAGGATGCTTGATTGAATGTACAAAACTTATTCATGACGGTGATGACGAGGACTACGGTGGCGGAGGGAGTGTAGGGAGTGGAGGAAATCTCCATTTCTGCCGCTGGTAGGTAGTCAAGCGCATGTTAATTGCTGCCTATTTAAAAGTAATTATTGCGAACCCGTGCGCCTTGCAACGACCCCAACTGCTGCCGCAGCATCGGCCTTGCCATCGGCCCACCGTCAGCCAGGTGGCAGGGCCTTCTCGAACTGTCGGCTCCCATATCTTTTCCTCCATCACTATGTTGTGCTTTGTCTGTCTGCTTGTCAGCCAGCTCATTGAAGCACAATGCGACGGCAAATCACGCACCCACGTGGGATATGTGAGTACATAAATGTGTACAAATTATGCGTATTTATCAGGAAAATTCAATGAACTGTAAATGGTCTGGTTTTTTTTTTCTGTGAGTGTGTGTGTGAACGTTGTGCTTGGAAGATAGCGCCAAAGGCACGTCTTATTTCTGCCGTCCTTCTTGCGATGAGGTAGTACCATCACCTATAGGCTGTGGAGCAGTCCTGGGCTCTGAGTCGGTGTCGGGTGGAGCTGAGAACGCGCACAGCTGCGTGTCAAAAGGCATGTCAGCGGCAGTCCTGGCTGCATTCATTTACTATGGAAAAGGGGGTGTTTATTTTATTCATTCATTTTCTCAGAAAAGTAAAGCGAAAGCAGGCAAAGTATAAGCAAGTGGGAGGAAAAAGATGACAAGAAACAACATAAAATACGCGGGGTTACGTGAATACATAGGTATCTGCCTATTTGTATATGTTTATAAATTATCACGCCATACATTGGCCGCGGTGTCCTGGTCGACCAGGGGACATGCAGATTTCTTTTAGAATTAAATGCTCTGAAGCAATAGTTTCTGTTTAAAAAATAATTAATTTTATTCCTGGGAATTACTTACATAGCAGCATTTCCATTAGTCACAAACTTACCTCCCTTTGTGAATGCAGCGCTTGGTTCTTGGCGTTGAACCTGTGGCAGGTATGAGTGGGTCGCTCGCGCGACCAAAGGCAATGGAATCCTGCAGCAATCAAGTGCTAGCTCCCGCAAACCCTTGGAGAAAGGGCTTGCCGGGAAATGAGGTTTTTGGACTACAGTAACTAGGGCAGGAATAATGCTACCTAATGTCGCTTATAGTTGGGACTGATATTGTTACTTTATAATACTGAATAGCTCAAGCATCGGAAAAATCCGGGGGATACCCCCACTTATGTAGGACCAACATCCTTTTAGATCTTCCACTTTCAAGTATATATGAATAAACAAGACAGAAAGCTACAGTCGAGCAAGCCCGCCAGTGTAATTACCTCTACCCAGACAAACTTCCGTCACTGAGTTATATGCGCCCAAAAAGAGGAAGAAGAACTTGTTGCTGCAGTTTGGGTGGGGGGGGAGGGGGGGTTGCACTGGAGAGAATTAAAAAAAAAGTATAAAAAGTATAGCCTTTCACCCTTTGGGTACAGGCTATAAAAAAACAAGTAAAAAGCTAAAGTCGGGTGTCCCGACTTTGAAATACTCTGTACATATGTTTAGAATAATTATAGAAATTAAAACAAGTGGAGAAGATAAAGTCGGGTATTCCGACTTTGAAGTACTCTGTACATATGTGTGTGTCTGTGTATGTCTCGTGTGCCTGAGCATAGCAGTAACAACAACAACAGCTGCGGGCACTACTTGGTCTTATGTACATATATAGCTATAACTTCCTGTTAAATCGGTCTATCATGATGAAACTTGGCATTTGGACTTATAATAACTAAATGGAGGTATTTGCCAAGTTTGAGTTCGAAAGGCATCTTTGTGCAAAATTTGGTGTCGCTAGCTCTTATAGTCTCTGAGATCCAGGTGTTCATACGGACAGACGGACAGACAGACAGGGCTAGATCGACTCGTCTCGTCATGCTGATCAAGAATATATTTACTTTGTGGGGTCTGCCACGCCTCCTTGTGCCTGTTACATTTTCAGCTCCCGCAAACCTAATATACTCTTGTACATTTTATGTACAGAGTATACAAAAAAACTCGTCCTTTCTCGGACCTAGGAGAATCTGGACGCCAACTTTGGCTATTCTAGCTTTTATAGTTTCTGAGATCCTTGCGTTCATTTCATACTTTAAGTTGTGCAGACCTTCAAAAAATAGAAGGAGATCTAGGGCCCCTGGTGAACGTCAAGTCTAAATGGATAAGGAAAGGATGCGAATGAAAACATTATCTGTGAGAGGCGAAGAAAGCCAAACTGCACTCGCGGAGGTCATCTTGTATTAAAAACGTAAAGGCAACAGCTAAACTTAGGAAGCTGTTCTCGATCCAGTCAAACGTACAGAGTAAACAGAGCATATGCTATCTGGACCGAAGGCAGCAAGGTGGAAGCGGTCGCTCTTCTTGAAAACGATATCGAAACTAATAAAGCTACAAATCTGCCGTATTGGATGGATTCTTCCCAGCTATGCTATATGCCGGTAGCCAAGAGGGCAGTGCGTTTCGTATTTCAGACCCAAAACAGACAAGTGAAACTTGTGCAGCCGAGATATTACATTCAAATAAGCCTCTCCTCATTCCTGATCAAACCTCAAGTGAAACTGCTGCGCCTTAACCCGGCTATGGGGCTTTACCATCGCGCCTATAACGGCCGGCACTGGAACAGCTCTCCACCACAAGGGCACATGGAGTCACACCTCGGTGGAGTCGCAATCCCGTTACTTTTACATGAATTCCCGAAAGAAATCCACGGGAAAGACCTGAAGATATCTACCTGTGCGGAAAACTAGAGCAGACTTATAACAGGCCTACTGGCAAGTTACTGCTAGTGGCTGCACATGCCAAAAAAACGGGTATCACACGGCATGACAGATGCATAAATACAAGGAAACCCAGGCGATGGAAATGCTGAAACCTCTTGTATGTATTTTTGGGTATGGGTACGGGATATCTAAGAGTTGGGCCCACTTGACTCCATTCCATTCACGTTTTTATATAAGGTGCATTGAAATCTTTTTAATACATCTATAAATTAATTATCAGAATTGCTTGCTACACTTTCCATACTTCTCAGCTGTAAGACTTCTGTCAGCCGCTTCCTATACATTGTCGACTTGGCAAATTATGTGTACTCGTATATGTGCTGCCTTTTTGGATCATTAAAACTTCGCTTGGTTTCCATTGATAGAAAACTCGCACGCCCTTTGCTAGGCATGTGGAAAACTTTTCATCTTACAGCTAAGAAGAAGAAAAGGAGAAAGTCAACTGTCCCAGGATTGTGTGGCGAAGGAAGTGTAAAAGAAATAAACGATTTAAAATAGGAAAAGCCAACATGAGCTGTACTCCAGCTGCGCTGTGTCCTGGGACTTTACGGACATTTGTCGCTACCGCCTCCATTGCGTCATCTAGCTTATTTTATTTTAGACTGGACAAAGCAAACACAAAGATGAGATTTCTTTGGGGCTGAAGCGTAACGGCTCTCGAAATGACTGACACGGCTTGCTGGCCATGCGCAAGACCGTGAAGCGAGCCATGGATATAGAATACACAGATACTCGTACATACAAGCAAAGTGCAAGGCGAAATAAAATTCCGAAGCTGGCCAAACATTTTGTATCTTGCTTAGTTGTTTTAAGCTTTATTGTTTACACTTGTGATCAGCGGCCATGGCGATGGCGACCATTTTGTTGACTGCCATTGATGCTGTTGTTGTTGCTGTTACGCTATTGTGTGGCTCTAAAACATAAACGGAAGCGATTTATGGTGCAAACACAATGAATGAGCGGGCAAGCAGACAACCATAACAACAAACAAGATAGAATAATATGTACATACAGTCCAGCAAGCCCGACAGTCAAATACCTTGTACCAGAAAAAACTTTCTACACTATTTGCTATGCGTTATTTTTAGGCGGAAATCAGAAACACTTAGAGGTATTGACGTAATTCAATAAACTCGTATGGCCTAGGGTCGAGGAGAGTCTATGTACCATGTTCAAAATACAGGCGTTCACCTGGACGGACGGACAGACATGTCTATACGATATTCCTCGTCTTGTTGATTAAGATTTTGTATCTCTGTGGGGTCGGATGTAGTTTTCTCTGCTTGTTACATACTTTTCACGAACAATACCCTACGGGTGCACAGTATGAAAACAACAACAGGAACAAAATTCGAGAGTTAAGCTGTAGAAAAAAAAATTAAAAGGACGAAATGGCATCAAGTTTAGTGGTTCTTGCTCCTACACCAAGATCATTTCGTTGACACATACTGTTCATGTCTCCTTTTGATTTCTACATACATATGTACATATATTCGCACTATACTAGTATACCCTTTTTCCGTTGGGGTACAGGGTATGCAAAGAAACCACATACCCTCACATACAGAGAGCGCCAACAATTCGCCGTGGCAGCTCATAAAAACGCAAACGTCAAGGCATTGAGAGGAAGCCTTGGCCAGGACCTGTTCATTCTTGGTATGGCTGACGAAGGGGCTGTGCCAAGGGCAGGGACAGAGAACGCAGGCCATTGTGTGCTCTTGGCCGCAACTAAAGTGCTTGTCACTGGTCATGTCCGGAAGTACATATCTTTATTTTAGCTTTCAAGCAAGTTTGTTTGCACTCTCAGTCACACATTCACTTACATAAAAGTGCCACGCACTCGTTCTCGCACACATACTCGCACACTTACTACATACTTATATTCAGACACCCATATCCCGAGTGTTATTATCCTGCTTATCCATAATACCTTGTTAAAATGTTAGTATGTCATTTGCTCGACGGCATGTGGAAGCACAGACAAAAATACAAAAAATAAACACATTTAAAAAAACAACAAAAACATATTCATAAGAAATTGAAAAATGTTCACGGCTTAAATACGAGTAGAAGTAAGAAAGTAAATACCAAAATACGGGACCGAGAGTTTCGAGTCGTTCGTATTCAACAGATTCCTGTGGGAATTGTTGGCAGCCACGTCGGCCATATTTTCAATTTTATACCCTCACCGAAGGTATTCTTCCACTACTATGATTCGTGTAACAGACATATATTAATGGGGTATCCTTAATGTTGTAGGACATACGAGCGTGTACGAACTTGGTACCGACCTGTCATCGCGTTTACAAATACTTGACATATTTTATCTAATTAAAATTTCGCAATATTTACTTTGAATATGAATCAAAAATAAGATAACAACATACTATTTGTTCGCACCAATTATCTACCATGTTCGATGAAGTTTTACGTAAGTTACTGTTACCTGTTACCTTGGTTTTTAAGAGTATTTGGCATTCGGCATGACGCTCTGCAGCTGTTATAGCCGTTTTGTCTTTGGTGTTTTTCAATGGACGCGCGTGCCACCTTATTAAATTTTCAGAAGGAAATGCTTTTGGTCTTCTTTGTACATTTTTTCAGGGCGCCGTTCTGCTTATGTTTATTTCGCTCCAGCATTCCGCCTAAAGAGTTTAGCAAAAAGTAACTTTCCCAGCAGGTGCAAAGACTTGATTTTTTGTGTGGGTTTCGATTTCTACTCACTGCGTTTGCGCATAAACAATTAAGTTCATTTAATTTCAATTAATTTAATGAATTGAAGCAGAAATATCCGTTTCATTTGATTTGTTTTTTAGGCGGGCCAAATGGGCGCCCAAGGAGGGCTGGGAAAGGGTTCCCGCTTTTTTGTACTCTTCCTTCCGCCTTTGTTTCAAATTCTACTCCTGAGTTTCGGCAGACGCTTCAATTGCTATTAATTACGGCGCCAAACCACAATTAAAATTAATTTGCCTGCCCGAAAAATGGCATCCAGTCGTAGTGTTCTCAACTCCCGCTCGCAGACTGGCAATAAAAATTCTCTACGTAATTAAAATCAAAGGATTTCACGTTTAACAATTTATGTGCGCTATAACTTTCCAGAACGGGAGACACAGACAACGGAACAGGAAGTGAGAGAGGGAAAAGGCAGTTGCGGGAGAACGCGTGCTCGTAAATTTGCCGGACCAGCCCCTCCACCAAAAACTCAAACATGCACCAAAAACGCTTTATGGCCGTTAATTTGTTGGCTTCTCCTGCCACTTCTGCCGCCGACTCATGTGGCTGTCCAGGAAATCCAGGGTGCCTGCCAACAGTGCAAATGATTTGTTTCCTTAGCGCCATTTGAAAACAAAAGCATCTCCATTGGTACAATGTATGTATAGTATGTGGTATGTGTGTTTGTGGGTCTGCTGCATACTGTATGCTGTACGTGACTGAGTGCTGCACATGCGAGTGACGATGTCTCTGATATCGATGCCAAAGCCGCTGCCGCTGCACGTAGAATGCATCCATAAGGACACTGCTGCGTGTACGCACCGAAACGGCCGCATCCTGCGAGTATGTTTGTGTATGTGTGGGTGTGTGCCGTGGGTGGAGGGGAGTGTCTGTGTGTGCTTGGGCGCGCGCATTTCATCGCTAATTTAAGTTAATGGTCATTGTTGTAAATTACATTAATTTTAATGCGATTTCAGACACGCACATGCACAGAAATAACCGCCACTTTCCCGCCCATGCCCCCCTCGCCACATGAAGCTACAAACGAAAAGCTTTTAACTGTGTGATTGTTTGGCTGTTGCACTTTTATGTAATTACTGCACTAACAAATTACATCAAGTGTCACAAATGAATGCATTTATGCATTTATGATGTGCATTTTAAGGGGCCAAAGACTAACTGCGAGCAACGTGCTGCAAATGACCGGCCAAAAGGTGAGGGCGAATAGCCCAAGAGAATTTATATTTAACAATTGTTGTCTCTGTCAAAAGTACGTACACATATAAATAGAGCATTAACGAGCTATTTCGCTTTTATCACATAAATATCAACCAAGCCAATATCCTTAAATCTCTCGCAAGCGATTTCCAATTCCAAGCCCAAATACATAAATTAAAGTATAGTAATTACGTTCCATAGGTGAAGATAGTTTTAAATTTTTTACTAGAAAGGAACACTAAAGTCGAGCGAGCTAACTCTGAAATACCTGTACCTGTACCACCCACCAAAAAGGAAAACAAAAATTGTTTAATTAATTAAAAAAAATTATATTAATTAAATTAAAGACATGTTCATGTACAGTTTCAACAGCATACATTTACATCAGAATCGTGTCTCTGCGTGTTTATATTCGTGCATGTATGCTGCACAAAGCTGAACCAAAGCAGCAACAACAACAACAGCTGCGGGCAGTACTGCGGGCAGAGCTGCAGGCAAGGCATGGGCAGCGATTTTTGGTATGGCTATAACTTTTTTCAGAATTGACCTATCATGATGTAACGGACACATAAGCACTAACTGGATGTAACTACCATAATTTATTTCAAAATTCCAAGAAAAACGGAAGTTATAAAAAAACACGAATTGCGGGGGAGTGGGGGGATGCATCGAAAAAAAAAACTTAAACTCGTATTTTCTCGGTCTTAGGAGAATCTGAATACGAAGTTTGATCATTCTAGCTTTTGTACCTTCTGAGAACCTTGCGCTCATACAGACAGACGGACATGGCTATATCGACTGGGCTTGTCACCCTGATCAAGAATATATGTAGGGTCTGCCACGCCTCCTTCTGCCTGTTACATACATTCGCACGAAATTAGGAGATTGGTACGAGAATGTACTTGTAATTTGTAATGTCAATCAAAACTAAAATATTTATATTTTCCGATAGACATTTGGTGCTTCCCCTTAAGCAGTTTATTACTAAGTTGTAGAACAATAATTACAATTTAGGACCTGAAGCAACAGCATATGACGTGAGCGCACTATATTAATATTACAGACAATCTTGAGGCTTTTTATTGCTGTAACGACTGAAATCTTGATCGTTTCGAATTTGTATAAAATGTCCTCGTCCTAAAATGGTTCTTCGCGATCCTCATATCGCTGAATTTGTTTAAATATAACGTGAATTTGATCACCCATTGACAAGCAAACAAATTGTAAGTATACCTTTTAAAACGTGTCAGCCCGATTTCAGCACCCACATTTATCCTTGCTATAGCAATTAAACTTAAATAAACATTATTTCACCGTTCCTTCCGAGGTCAGCTATATATTATTATACAAGTATGATATTACGAAGATAAAGAATTCTGTCTATTGTGGTGATGATACCCATGAGTTGCTCATATTCTCCAGCAATCCGCAAGGAAGCCATATTGTCGAGCAAGTCCGACAGTAAAATACCCTCTACCCAAACAAACTTCCGTCACTGAGTTATATGCGCCCATAGCATCAGCAAAAGGAGGAAGAAGAAGAGCGAACTTGTTGCTGCAGTTTGGAGGGGTTGTACTGGAGAGAATTTGTTTCGCTAATAACTTTTCTTAGAATTGACCGAATTGAATAAAATTTAAATTTTTATTTATTATACCCTGTACCCGTAGGTTAAAAAGGGTATATTACCAAAGTTGGTATCCAGATTCTTCTCGGTCCCAGAAAGGACGAGTTTATTTTATTTTTTGCAATTTTTCCCCCTTTGCACTTTGCACACATAATTATAGCCTGTACCCAAAGGGTGAAAGGCTATACTAGTTTTGTGCGCATGTATGTAACACACAGAAGGAGGCGTGGCAGACCCCACAAAGTATATATATTCTTGATAAGGATGAGAAGACGAGTCGATATAGCCATGTTCGTCTGTCCGTCCGTCCGTCTGTCTGTCTGTATGAACGCAAGGATCTCCGATAGTATAAGATCTAGAATAACCAAACTTTGTATACAGATTCTCCTGAGACCGAGAAAGGACGAGTTTGTACATTTTTTCTAATCCACCCCCCACTCACCCCCTATTAACGATTTTCTATAACTCCCGTAATTCTTGGAATGAAAAAAATTTGGTAGTCACATTAGGTTAGTGATTATATATCCGTATACCAAGTTTCATTATGATAGAATGATCGGAAAGAAAGTTATAGCCATATAACCAGGCCCAATGCACACATACATTCATATGTACAAGTACACAAAAACGCATAGATACGATTCTGATGTAAATGTAAATGTATGTATGCATGCATGGAATATTTTATATTTAATTTAGTTAATTAATTTAATTACTATTTTGTGGGGTGGTACAGGGTATTTAAGAGTTGAGCCTGCTCGACTTTAGCATTCCTTTCTTGTTATACCCTGTACCCGTAGGGTAAAAAGGGTATATTAGGTTTGTGCAAAGTATGTAACATACAGAAGGAAGCATCTCCGACCCCATAAAGTATATATATTCTTGATCAGCATGACGAGAGAAATCGATCTAGACATGTCCGTCCGTCTGTCCGTCCGTCTGTCCGTCCGTCTGGATGAACGCGAGGATCTCAGAAACTATAAAAGCTAGAATAACCAAAGTTGGCATCCAGATTCTCCTAGGTCCGAGTAAGGACGAGTTTATGTTTTTTTTTTAATTTTCCCCCCCTTCCCCCGCTACAGAATTTCGTCAATAGCGTCCACATTTCAAATGCTACCTAAACCAAATTTTGCACACATAATTAATATATAATTGTCTACTGTTGTATGAAATTTTATTCAATTCTGTCAATTCTAAGAAAAGTTATTAGCAAAACAAATTCTCGCCAGTACAACCCCCACAAACTGCAGCAACAAGTTCGCTCTTCTTCTTCCTCTTTTTGCTGCTGCTATGGGCGCATATAACTCAGTGACGGAAGTTTACCTGGGTACAGGGTATTACACTGTCGGGCTTGCTCGACTGTAGCGTTCTCTCTTGTTTTTATACTCTGTACATGAAATGTACAGAAGTATATTAGGTTTGCGAGAGCTGAAAAATGTGACAGGCAGAAGGAGGCATGGTAGACCCCACAAAGTATATATATTCTTAATCAGCATGACGAGACGAGTCGATCTAGCCCTGTCTGTCTGTCCATCTGTCCGTCCGTGTGAACACCTGGATCTCAGAGACTATAAGAGATAGAGACACCAAATTCTGCACAAAGATTCCTTATGTGTGTATTCTATACGAGTTTGTTTTATTTTTTTGATTTCCCCCCCACTTCTCCTCTATGAGGGTTTTCCCGATTTTCCATTCGTATAATCGCCTATATCTCGGAGACTATGAGACCTAGGGACACCAAATTTTAGTCCCAGATGCATTATGTGAATACGCAGAAAATTTTTATTTTGGAATTTCTCTCCCTCCCCCCTCTCCAATGCAAATTGCGATTTTCACTATGATAGACCGATTTAACAAGAAGTTATAGCCATAAATATATTTGCTGCTGCAGCGATGCTCAAGCGCTGCCCGCGGCTGTTGTTGATGCTGGTGCTTTGGTTGACTGCACACTTGTTTACACAGACACGAATAGATGCGCATAGGCATACATACACTCACACAGACGCAATTGCTTTGTAAATGTGCAATTATACACCCTTTACGTGGGTTCGAATATCGAGAAAGGTAAAATCGATAAACAATTTTTATAGCCTGTACCCAAAGGGTGAAAGGCTATACTAGTTTTGTGCGCATGTATGGAACACACAGAAGGAGGCGTGGCAGACCCCACAAAGTATATATATTCTTGATCAGGATGAGAAGACGAGTCGATATAGCCATGTCCGCCTGTCTGTCGGTCCGTCTGTCTGTATGAGCGCAAGGATCTCAGTAAGTACAAGAGCTAGGATAACCAAAATTGGTATCAAGGTTCCTATAAGCCCTAGGCAGAACGAGTTTGTTTATTTTTTCTGATACAGCCCCCCCCCCCCCCCCCCCCACTACCACGCAATTCGTATTTTTTATTATCCGTAATTCTCGGAATTTTGAAATCAATTTTAATATGTACATCCAGTTAGTACTAATGTGTCCGTGTGCCAAGTTTCATCATGATAGGTCAATTGTGAAGAAAGTTATAGCCATAAGTAAAATCGCTGCTCATGCGCTGCCTGCAGCTCTGTCAGCAACGCTGCCCGCAGCTGTTGTTGTTGTTGCTGCTTTTCTTCAACTTTGTGCTGCATACATACACGCATATAAACACGCATAGGTACGTGATGTAAATGTATGCTGTTTAAACTGAACATAAATATGTATTCTAATTTAATTTAATTAATTATTTTAATTAATTAATTCATTCATTTTTATACCCTGTACCTGTAGGGTAAAAAGGGTATATTAGGTTAGTGCAAAGTATGTAACATACAGAAGGAAGCATCTCTGAACCCATAAAGTATATATATTCTTGATCAGCATGACGAGAGAAATCGATCTAGACATGTCCGTCCGTCTGTCCGTCTGGATGAACGCGAGGATCTCAGAAACTATAAAAGCTAGAATAACCAAAGTTGGCATCCAGATTCTCCTAGGTCCGAGTAAGGACGAGTTTATTTATTTTTTTTAATTTTCCCCCCCTTCCCCCGCTGCAGAATTTCGTCAATAGCGTCCACATTTCAAATGCTACCTAAACCAAACTTTGCACACATAATTTCTATACAATTATCTACTGTTGTTTAATTTTATTCAATTCTGTCAATTCTAAGAAAAGTTATTAGCGAAACAAATTCTCGCCACTACAAACCCCACAAACTGCAGCAACAAGTTCGCTCTTCTTCTTCCTCTTTTTGCTGCTGCTATGGGCGCATATAACTCAGTGACGGAAGCTTACCTGGGTACAGGGTATTACACTGTCGGGCTTGCTCGACTGTAGCGTTCTCTCTTGTTTTTAATCATTTTATTTTTTTTTTAATTTTTTTTTTTTTTAATTTTTCCTTTTTGTGGAGAGTACAGGCTATTTTACTGTCGGGCTTGCTCGACTGTAGCATTCCATCTTGTTTTTTTGAATTTTCTTAATTTTTTTATTTTCTATAATTATTGTAATTTTACTTTTTTTGGGGAGTACGTACAGGGTAAAGTTGAGAGAAGTGGGAAAAAGAATTTTTGCAAATGCCCCAAAGCGGCTTTTGCTTTCATTCATGCAACCCTCTAATTGTAACTCAACAATTTTTAACTCAATAACCATGTCCTGGAAACAATTGCCAAAAACAAACTCCCTCAACAAGTTTGGCAAATGGTTTTGTCATGTTACCACACGAAGCAAATAGTGAGCGGTGCATACTCATATATGTGTGTGTATTTCACTTAATTTGCATATATTGTAACGACTACGACGTCGCGATGGCGGTGGCGATGCGGGCGAACATAACGAAAAATGTCAGGTGCAAATAGGAGGCATATGCGGCGTATACGCAATGCGGCAATGACAGTGGCAACAACAAACTGGCAAGTAAACAAGCTGCAAAGCTACTCACGCAAACATATTTGACCGTTTTTTCCGGGCTATAAACTGAACGACTGATTGAACAGCAAACATGTCGCCATGTAAAACACATGTTGGGTTTTATTTTCTTTTAGTGCTGGCCAGAGGCAGAGGCATTGGCAGGGGTAGCAGTAGTACTGGCTGTGCCAATTTAAAGCAAATATTATTGTTTGCATTTATGTTTGTGTCTGATATATCACAAGCGATAATACACACATAGACTCACGCATACATGCATATAGTTTAGTACAGTATACCAGCTGCTACCTTCTTTTGTTATTGCGGCTGCTCTCGCCACTGTTGTAATGCATGGTTGCAAATTATAGTATGTGGCAGAGCAAGTGTGGGGTGTTGGTCTTGTGGCCAATATGGCTTGCTGTGCACTTGTGCTTGCTGCTCTTGTTGTTGTCCCTGTGTGACTTGAAGCGTGCCACAGCAAGAGCATGTAAACATAACCTCAAATTAAAATATGTTTGCTTATGTATAGGAATAAACTGGGAAACTAGGAACCTGGGAAACTGTGAAACTAACTGCCAGCAACCGAGGCATAAATTAAAACTTTGCGAAATGTAACGATGCAAGTTTTTGCGCACCGTGCTTGCAGCTAATTATGCATAAAACTTGATATGCCACAAAGTCCTCATTGGACGTCGGCCTGTTTATTTACCTTATGGTCTATGGCACACGCAAAGATTGCACTTGCAATACCAGGACTTGGCCCGTGCTCAACTACTCGCACTATGACAGCTTTCCAGGTTGGCTTAGAGAGATAGTAGAACGTTAGAGAGAAAGCAAGAATGAAATTTTAGGGACGTGCAGTCCAAACTTTTTGTGTACTACGACTCCAATTCGGCAGTCGCCACACTCCAAGGATTCGCTTACTTCTCTACTACTCTATATCTCTCCATTTTTGGCTACTTAAGACAGTCAAGTTGGTCAAGATCAGGAGTGGTGTACTACAAATGTGAAATAGTATAGCCTTATACATACTGCTGGGATTCTCAAAATAATGTTGTTATAGTTGGTCTACAAGGAACAGGGAGTTAATACCCTGTATCCAATCATACAAAAAAAATAAAATAAATATATTTAAGAAATCAAATTAAAATAAACAGCATTAGTTTAATAAAATAAAAATATTCGATACTAGCGTCCTGCCCCTGCTTCGCACGGGTATTTTTACAAAAAAATTTAAAATTATACCTTTTATAAAACACACACACACTTAACACACATACTCAATTTTTTTTATACCCTGTACCCGTAGGGTAAAAAGGGTATATTAGGTTTGTGCAAAGTATGTAACATACAGAAGGAAGCATCTCCGACCCCATAAAGTATATATATTCTTGATCAGCATGACGAGAGAAATCGATCTAGACATGTCCGTCCGTCTGTCCGTCTGTCCGTCCGTCCGTCTGTCCGTCTGTCCGTCCGTCTGGATGAACGCAAGGATCTCAGAAACTATAAAAGCTGGAATAACCAAAGTGGGCATCCAGATTCTCCTAGGTCCGAGTAAGGACGAGTTTATTTTATTTTTTGGAATTTTCCCCCCCTTCCCCCGCTACAGAATTTCGTCAATAGCGTCCACATTTCAAATGCTACCTAAACCAAACTTTGCACACATAATTTATATATAATTGTCTATTGTTGTTCAAAATTTTATTCAATTCTGTCAATTCTAAGAAAAGTTATTAGCAAAACAAATTTTCGGCAGTACAACCCCCACAAACTGCAGCAACAAGTTCACTCTTCTTCTTCCTCTTTTTGCTGCTGCTATGGGCGCATATAACTCAGTGACGCAAGTTTACCTGGGTACAGGGTATTACACTGTCGGGCTTGCTCGACTGTAGCGTTCTCTCTTGTTTTTTTTTTGCTATGAGTTACTAAGAATTTAATTATTTTTTGTTCGTTTTTAGATTATTTTGTTATTTTTTATTAGGTTAGAGGTTCTCCGTAAAAGATATTTGATGTTTTATTTTGTGATAGCAAAATAAATTGATTTTCAGGAGCTCCGACCCGTAATAGGTCAGCATACAGTAACACATTGCTTTCATATGTCAATCCCTCCTAAATCAAAGGCTTGGCCTTGGGACTACCTTAAATTGAAGCCATATAAATGATCAAATGGGATCATCGGTATCCTCGTTATTTGAGCTAGTTGACCAGTTGCTGGGCCGTTGATAATAGTTGATACACTTAAATTGTCCTGCAATTCCTTAATAAGCAGCCTTATCCCAGTGCACATGCTTGGAAGCCTTTAATTTCTCAAAAGCATGATTGCAATTCCGAATTTTACCGTCAATTCATGTGGCGATCAATTTGTAACATTTTATTTGGCTGGGGGCTTTTGAATATTGCCTTAATACTTAAAGTGACAATGTTTCGAGGATGATTATGAACTAACAGCATGAAACAGCATGCTATTCAGGAGTTTTTTAAGGTAATTTTTTTACACGTTGGCGTTGAAGTAAGGATTCCATTCTTTTCTGCAAATACTTGTATAGCTTGGGCTATAACTTTCTAAACGTTTGATTTCATTGTCAAAAACTAGAAAGGAATGCTAAAGTCGAGCAGGCTCAACTCTTAAATACCCTGGTTGGGCCTGGTTATATGGCTATAACTTTCTTTCCGATCATTCTATCATAATGAAACTTGGTATACGGATATATAATCACTAACCTAATGTGACTACCAAATGTAAGTTCAAAATTCCATGAATTACGGGAGTTATAGAAAATCGTTAATAGGGGGGGAGTGGGGGGTGGATTAGAAAAAAACTCGTCCTTTCTCGGGCTCAGGAGAATCTGTATACCAAGTTTGGTTATTCTAGCTCTTATACTTTCGGAGATCCTTGCGTTCATACAGACAGACAGACAGACAGACGGACAGACGGACATGGCTATATCGACTCGGTTTGTCATTCTGATCAAGAATATATATACTTTGTGGGGTCTACCAAGCCTCCTTCTGTGTGTTCCATGTGCACTCGCACAAAACTAATATACCCTTGTACCCTTTGGGTACAGGGTATAAAAATTCGATTATTTACGTCAGCTATTGAAAATCACTAATAGTGGGGGAGTTGGAAACAAATAGATAACTTTCCTTTCCTTTCTAAGGCTTATGAGAATACAGATACTAAGTTTGATAACTCTAGCTCTTATACTTGCTGAGATCCTTGCTTTCATACAGACAGACAGATGGACAGACGGACATTTCTAAATCGACCTGTCCTGTCATAGTGATTAAGAATATGTGTATATACTTTAAGGGATCTGCACGCCTCCTCGCAGTTGCCAAACTATCCATGCTCTGCCGCAGTTACTCCTATGCTTTGGTTCAACTTTGCATTGCACACAAAATCACAAGCCCGAATACGTATATTACTTATATTATGTGATTAATTATTTGAATTTAATAAATTTTTTTTTTTTGAATTTTAATTAAAGTTTGATCAATTTTTCAAAGTGGCTACAGTGTTCTTATATCCGGCCGCACAACTCTAACGTATCAGGAATACGTTAAAATTAATTTGCTTGAAATTCCCAATGTAGTCGCTTGGATCGGCATGTAAGGTGCACAATTTATGCCAGGCACCTTAACCCAAGGCGGCGCATTTTTTTTGGTGCCGTAGCGCCCCTTCAAAAAAAGACTCAAAAAGGTGCACAAATTGTAGCGTGGGGCGCATAAATTAAAAAAAATGCAAGCTGTTCTAGGCGGTCTACGTAGTAGGTAAAAAAATTAAAACATTAATCTGCTCGCTGAGCGAAACTGCAAGCACATGCATAATAATTTATTCAAGGTTAAATTTATTAATTTATTTACAAATCCGAAAAGGGCAGCCAACAAAGTGCGACAGCAGCAGCTACAAAAACTCGAAAAAGAAGCAATGCCTGAGCAGAACTAACAACTGACGCGAACCATCGAGAGCCAAAGCCGTTGCTGGAGGAGCATCCTTCCGATTTCTGAGTAGCGCTGTTTTAAAAAATGTCAGTACGCCCCTCTAGGGACAGATTAGCGATTAATCTATGAGGCATGGCAACATTTCTCGCCGTCATCGTTGATTCAGGGGACGCGGGCTGGCAACGATTAAAAAATTTCCACATAAAAGATTGAGCACTTAATCAAAGAGGATTTAGTGGGACAGAGACGGAGAGAGCGCAACGGCAAAAGCTTAAGCACACACTCAGAGTCACGTATGCACATACACATACATACATATAGTATATGTGTGTATACCTAGAAATAACTACAATTTTTATTATAGTCAGCTCTCTGTTCATCGTCGCACTAAAACACCGGCCTTAACTCCAACTCAAATAGTGCCAAAGACATTTAAGACATTGCCGCGCTGGTTGTGAACGGGTGCGTTGGGTGCTGCTGCATTTGTCAATATGTGCGTACAGAGTCGAGCAGAGAGGGGCGTGGTCCTGCATAAAGATGATATATGCATGCCAGCGCTGAGTTGGCAATTTTCGTCCAGATTGGCAAAGGCTTTGATGCCGCCCCTCTCCCTACCTGAGTCTCCTCCACTGTTGTCAGCTTTATGCATTTTTTTATGGCAAAACTATAAAAAAATTTAGATTGCGTGCTATGTGCCCTGGAAATTAAATACTTATTGGAAGCGTAATTTTATTTGTAGACTGAAGATTTCGAATTGTAATTTGCTCTTGTATGTACCTCATAACACATGATGAAGCTTTCGATAAGTTTTTACATACGAGTATAAGTTTTCCCACAATCTTGGGCATCGAGATGCACACATGAATCTAAAAGCGACACATCTACTTTAATTAGAGCTTCAAGTGTATTTATGTGTGTATGTGTATGTGTATTTAACATATACTTGTTAAAATAATAATTAATAGAATAGTTTGCACATGAATTGCTGTTTTTTTCCAAAAGGCTTTTAAAAGTTTTATGTATCCCAAAAAAGTTGTTTGTAGCAGACAATTATATTTCAGTATAGTTTTTTTGTTGGTCTCAACATTTCATCTGCACCCTGGCCGTACTTCAGGCGCCTAAAGAGGATCAATCTTCTCGACCTCCCTTTACACAGTGGTTATGTAAATTGTTTATAAGTCCAACAGTTAAATTTGAAAACCATTAAAGCATTAATATATTTATCTGCCGAAGTTTGACTTTAAAAATGTATAATTGTCCAGCTCTGCACAGATTTTACAAAAAAACTAGGACGGAAAAAAATATATATCCATTTGAAATTTGAATTTGTGTGACGAATGACAGAATAACACTCTGTCTTGATATTTTTTCGAATAATGCTACATCGTTCTTGCGTATATGTATAATGTCCGAGCACGTTTGGCATTATTTTGATATTCGTTATCAAGCCATTCGCATATTCATATGTAAGTATGTGCATACATATATAAATTAAGAAGAGCAGATAAGAGATGAAGCAAGAGAGCAATAAAGCGTCGTGTTAGATGCGTAGAGAGCTCGCAGAGCTGAGACGGGAGTCTCTTTCAGTAGGTTTTGTGGTGCCGAAGTGAGAGGTTGTCCTCTTGTGCCCGTCCAAGTTTTCAAAAGCGTATTTAATCGTCTAACAGATAAGTACAACAAAAAATATTCGGTTTTACATGTGAGTGTCAATGTCACAATCACAGCGGACTTAACGCGGTATGCAGATTAGCCCGCATCTCTATAAGTATGTGTATGGACACAAAAACAAACATGTGTCGTCAACTGATTAGCAATATGTGGCAAGCAAGTACAATTTGCATATAATTTTTTTTAATTTGTTGGGACAAGTTGCCCTTTGACGTAGCGTCGCTGGCGATATCGGCGGTTGCGCAAGCGCGTTGACGGCTCAGGTTGCTGGCCTTTCGTGGGAACTGTTACACACTTGTCTGGCTGAGCGATCAGCGAGAATGACAAGCCTCGGCGCGGCCAACTTTCACTCAATTGTGTTCCTGCCGCTTGCCACTAACCGATTTCGTTAATTGAGTCATTGCGCCGTCGATTATCTGCAGACAGACAATAGTTTAATCTGTAGCTATCTGTGGCATATATATAGTTGGGCCGACCGAGTATCGCATGCTGGCACTCCTTTGGCTAATGGAACGGCGAACTTCGGTTGCCAACAACAGTTCCAAACACTTTTCTTTAGTTTCTTCTTCTTTTTGCCAGTGTAGCTTTTGGCCTTTGAGTTGCGCTGCTGTCAATTGATTGCCAAAAAGCCTAAATGCCAATTTACAACTCATAGCAGTCCACCAGTTCCACCAGGTGCTCATGCTGCTTGCTTACTCTAGGCCTGGCCTGACTCATTGCAGTAACGCGACTGGCAAACTCAGCTGAAGCTACAACTGCACGCTTTCTGTCTACAGACTGCGACATTTTGGTTGAAGCTACAGTTGCATTGGAGAGACTGCAAATTAAATCGCGATCTACTGGTCGAGCATTTTTCACGCCAGTCAGTGTCAAGCCAGACCTCTCCGAACACAGTGCCGCATAGTTTATTTGTGCTAGGCTAGGTACACAAATACGTATTTGAGAAAGTAATCAGAGAACTATTTTAGTTTGTAGTCTCGTGCGCACACTGAAACAATTACAAACAGACATATTTAACACGAAGGACTCGATTCGAATGAAAGCACAACATGGGAGACAAAGAAAAGAAGGAGCAGCCGGTGGAGAAGACTGGCGATCCAATAATCTCACAGATCGGGGACTTCAAAATCTATCAGTTTCTCTTCTGTGCGTTGATCTTCCTCTGCAAATTCGGCACGGGTTGGCATACGCTGGGCCACATATTTCTGGCTGCACCCACACCACAGTCCTGCGAAACCGGTAACGTAACAGATCCGTGCAGCGACGACTGCGAGGAAGCCAAGTTTGATACGAGCGTCTTTAAGTCTACAATCATAACGGAGTGGAATCTAACGTGCAATAAGAAATCCCTAGCCAGCATGTCGCAATCGATCGTCATGGTTGGCATTATGTTCGGCAGTATGTTCTTTGGCATGGTGGCCGACCGTTGCGGGCGACGACCCGCCTTTCTTGGTTGCTGCTTTATGCAGCTTTTCAGTGGACTAATTGTGTGCCTTTCGCCATACTTCTGGTTTTACTGTTTGTTCCGTTTTTTGGTTGCTTTTGCCACAGGCGGGACCATGACCACCAGGTACGAAGCTCCCAGTTCTACAGCTCAAAGAATACTCACACTTTTCTTTGCAGCTTTGTATTGATTATGGAGATCATTGGACCGAAGAAGCGCGAACTTGTCGCCATTTTGTATCAGATACCCTTTAACATCGGTCACGCTTCCTTGGCCATATTCGCGTATTTCATTCGCACCTGGCGTTGGTTCCAGTTCTCGATTACAATCTTTTCAGTAGTGTTTGTCGTGTACATTTGCCTGGTGCCAGAATCGCCGCGATGGCTCTTTACAACCGGGCGCCTGGATGAGTCTATTAAGATTCTGGAACACATCGCCAAAGTCAACAAAGTGCCCACAGATACCATCCGACCAGAGATAGAGGCCGCTCACAAGGTGATGGCCGCTCGCACTCCCACAAAGAAGGGAAATATTTGCGATCTATTTCGTACGCCCTACTTGCGCCTCAAAACCATATGCATGGCCAATGATTGGCTGGTCGTCTGTATGGTCTACTATGGGACAGCCCAGTATATCTCCAAGTTGGGTGGCAATATCTTCATGAACAACCTAATAGCCGCTTCTTTAGGCATACCTGGTACCTGTTTATGTGTGGTTCTCACTAAGTTTCTTGGGCGCAAGATAACAATGATGCTGTCGAACGGACTGAGTGCCATTGGCCTCTTGTTGCTGGTCTTTTTGACCGGGGTTGATATGAAAATACAGGTAGCCTGTGCCACCTTGGGTCTTTTCGGTGCCTCCATTACCTTTCCGAATGCCTACCTGTATGGGGGTGAGCTCTTTCCCACTGTCGTCCGTTCCAATGGCGTCGGTCTTTGTTCGATGGTTGGACGGATTGGATCGATTGTAGCACCCCTGATCTGTGAGCTGGCGGCCATCAAGAAGTGGATCACGCCATTAGTTTTTGGTATATTCTCTGTCCTAGCCGTTATCGGAACAATATTTTTGCCGGAAACGCGCGGAATGCCACTGCCGGAAACACTGGAGGATGGCGAGAGTTTTGGACGCAAGAAGCAAGAAGCCTAATATTAATTTACTATATATGTACATATTCCTTTTTTTGTTGAGTGTAGTTCACGAAATTAAACGTACCTTGTTGTCCTACTTTATTTCATAAAAAACCGCTCTCACTTGGATGAAAATTAATAAATTTAATTTAAATTAGAGATTTATGAGCTTTGATATGTCAGCCGGTCTTAATACGCTCCAGCCAGTGCTCTTCTAGCCAACTGCAGCCACCTTCGTGCCACAACTACCAAAATCAGCGTGCTGGGCCTTGTCGGCCTTTTGAATACTTTTCGTGCAGCTTCGCTGAACGCTTACACAAATAGAATACAGAAAAAAAAAATTGAAAAATCTCGCCAAATGCAAAAGGTAATTACGGTAAAAAAAAGCTTCAGTTTCGTGATTATTAAAACTGGGTTAGCAGTTGAAATTTGGCTCTTTTGGTGGAACGATTGACTACGCTTTTGACTTTTGTGGACAAACTAAGTGCGAGACTTAATAATAACCAATACGGGCTATTCCCGTGCATGCAATGCAGCGACTTGTGTGAAAAGTCACTTCAGCTGAAGCATTATTATTGCACGTATCCAAAAGGAACAATTTGTGTGCCAGATTGGTGCACATGCTTGTAATGCTTGCTCTCCTTCTGTTCATCCATCTGCAAAAACACATGGATCTCGGAAACTATAAATGAAAATATTCGACATAATCATAAAACAAGTCTGGAATGGATTTCAGCCAATTTTAAAAGCGCTTTCGAAGTGGGTATCTTTAAAACGAGCTGCTTAAACACTTGTATTGCTTCAGCTTGTTTTCGAACACCAGTCGATAGCAGTTTTGATTTGTTAAATTAAGTCATATGGACCGCAATCGAAAATTTTGATGGCCAAATGCATAAGCTTAACCTTATGGGCGATCTGGTCACTTAATTTGGGCATAGATTCGTAAGTATTATTTTTGCTCTGGAATCGATTGAAGATTGGTTCGCCGAAGATTCAGCAAATTTGGGTAGATTTCTATATTTTACAGCAATTGCATTGAATAAACTCGATAATGTCTCCTTTATGTTATATATTTTAATTTTTAGTCACTATAAAAACGAAAACTGATGTATATTTGTATGAATGTATGTATGTACGTAACTAAGTGCAATCGACGCATAGTCCAAATGAGAAATTTGGTCACAAGTTTCCTGTTAAAGAGCAGATGAGCAGTAAGAAGTGGTTATAGAAATCCAATAACCTTTAAACTTGTTATACCCTGTACCCGTAGGGTAAAAAGAGTATATTAGGTTTGTGAAAAGTATGTAACATGCAGAAGGAAGCATCTCCGACCCCATAAAGTATATATATTCTGAATCAGCATGACGAGAGAAATCGATCTAGACATGTCCATCCGTCTGTCCGTCCGTCTGGATGAACGCAAGGATCTCAGAAACTATAAAAGCTAGAATAACTAAAGTTGGTATCCAGATTATCCTAGGTCCGAGAAAGGACGAGTTTATTGTATTTTTTGAAATTTTCCCCCCTTTTTCCCCGCTACAGAATTTCATCAATAGCGTCCACATTTTAAAAGCTACATAAACCAAACTTTGCACTCGCAATCTATGTACAGTTTTCTACTACGCACTTTAAAATTGTATCCAATTCGGTCAATTCTAAGAAAAGTTTTTAGCGAAGCAAATTCTCTACAGTACAACCCCCCCAAACTGCAGCAACAAGTTCGCTCTTCTTCTTCCTCTTTTTGCTTCTGCTATGGGCGCATATAACTCAGTGACGGAACTTTGTCTGGATACAGGGTATTTCACCGTCGGGCTTGCTCGACTGTAGCGCTCTCTCTAGTTTTATTTACTCTAAGGTAGAAAAAAAATGTTGCCCTATAGAGTCGACATATACTATATATACAATCCCCAGCTGTTGGGGATTCTCCGCACATGTTGTTGTTTCTGCTTTTATTTAATTCTGTACTGCACACCTACACGCACATAAACACATAATTTAATTTATTAATTTATTTATTTGATAATTTTTTTATATATGTATTAATTATACTTTGTACATGAAATGGACCCCACAAGTATATGTACTTGTTTATGGGCTTATATTTAAACACCCTTAAATTAAATCAAAACATTTCGAGCTATTAGTTCTGCACAAAATCAACAAGTGTGATCCCCTTATCAAGTATATACATTATCTTTTGGTAAACTCCACACGAGGTTATTATTATTGTCAACTTATGAAACGACTCATTTATATGCAACAGTGGACCTGCCTGCTAGAATGCCTCCGCCGCTTCGTTGTGGTGCGTCGACTGATCAGCCATTCAGTCGTCAGAAGTTGGCTCCGCTCCGCTCGCTACATGACTGCCTTCATCCTGCCACGTTCAATCGCCACTCTGTCGACACGACTCTCAATCAGTTGAGCAACGACAGCCCAGAAGAGTTTAGCATCATCAGCGTTGGCAGCTTGTCATGTCAGCCTTACCAGAACTGCCAGAATTTAAGATGGAAGAACGGCGACAGCTATTTCGTATTTTTCCTCAGCATCGACACGACTTTGTCATAATGAGAAAAAATTATGTTGCCTAACTGGGCCTATTATTTGAGCTGACCCGCTACTTACTAAATTATTATAGTGGGGCGTTAATGTTGGTTGGTTGCATTTGGTATGCCCTCTTCAGTCAATCTGTTTGGATTCACTAAATGGCCAATCTTAAATTAAATTCATTAACATAACGCAGCAACAGGCGACAATGGTGCTAAACAAACTGCCGAAGAAATGGCTAACCGCCTGAAAAGCCACCACAGCGGAGCTACATTCTATTTACACACACAAAAACATCATGATGACCAGTCATTGATGTGTCCAACACCGATGAGGCGACGTTGACGTCGGAGTCATCGCCATCGTCATCGTGCTAAGAACACAATTACCCACGTTATGGCCATTGAAGTGCCGAGAAATTCATGGGCGTAGCGAAGTGGGGCAGCGGGGCAACTCCCCTTTTCCTACCCGGGAAGTTGATTTAGACGAAATATGACACAAAAGCACGGAAAATTAATTACGTTTGCTATAACGTCCTTTAAAATCGTCCCATCATACGAACTTACAAGTATAAGCAATAACTGTAGATATTTCCCAAATTTGAGTCAAAAACTCCAAGAATTACGGCAGTTATGAAAAATCACTAATAGCGGAGGAGAGGAGGAAGGGAATTAAATTTGGTGTCCCTAGGTCTTATAGTCTCCAAGATATATAGTAAGTAAATAGTTAAGCGAACGTATAATCCCCATAAACGGGGGTGTGGAATCAAACTTGCAGAGCGTATACACATGACATCTATGTGGAAAATTTTGTGTCTCTAGCTTATAGTCTCTGAGATGCAGGTGTTCATACGGACAGACAGACAGAGAGGGCTATATCGACTCGTCTTGTCATGTACAGAGTGCAAAAAGTGTAACGATGTCAGCAATATATTAACGACCCCGAATGAAATCCTGGCTACGCCCATGAAACCATAGCATCAAGTGGCTTGTTCGAAATGAAAATAGCCGATTTTAATTATCCATTAATGTTTCTGTTCTGGGTACACAGTACACTTCTGTGCACCATTAAAGACGCTCGATGACAATGTTAAGGCATAGTTGACACCAGCCAAAACGAGGAGGTAGTGAACCGCAAAAGCATTTTGCCAGCATGCCATTTATGCCATCACATTGCAAATTTTCTTGGCAAGCCACAGTCGCAGCCGCAGTGCAGACAGCGACAAGGACAGGGATAGCGAAACAACCAACCAGTAAACTGCATGTCAGCAACAACACAAAACCCATTTAAGTTCAAAGCGCTCCAACCGCCGGAGCAGCACAGTGCCAGTGCTCTCTGTATGCCTGCTATGCCTGGAAACCTACGAGTAGATGCCTGCCTGAATGAACGTCCCGCCAGTCTTACTGATCATTATCTAAGCCGCATATCTTTTTCTGATTACAGCAGTCGTGGGAGTTTAAAATGGCAATACAAAGGCAGAGTCAGAGTCAAAGGCAATGGCAACTTCAATGGTTGCCAGTCTGACAGACGTGGGCGCAAAAGGCGCATATAACAGACACAAGACAAATGTCAATATGGCGCGCTTTGTAGTTGATCATATTTGCCGCAGCGCTGCAAGGGCGGAGAGCGGGAGTGGCAATTGGATTGGGAGCGTGCGCAAAATACAATTAGTATTCAAATACTGAAGCGTCTGGCCAAAACGTGGCGTCGTCTTCCTCGGATTGACTGACAAGTTTGGCGCTCAGAAAATTAAAAAGAACGCGAACACTCGAAGCTACAGAAATGTGTTTAGGGCTTTGCCATAGACCCGGTCCTTTGCCTCCTATCTATGCGGTTTGGGTTATACTGGATTACTATATGCACATATGTTACTATAGATTAATAATATAACCCAAACTGGCGTCAAAATCTGTTCCCTGATTGCCCAACGATAGCAAATTTGCTTTGACTAATTGAGCTCAATTCTAAAGAACTGGATGAAATACCCCTTATCGGCCACGTGTATCGTGTTATGACCGCAAAAGCAATTGAACGTGCCGACCAGTCGGCCAAATGCCAACTAAACGATATATGGTTTCTTTTCAAATCATTGGGACGTGACCGCTCGCCACCAAGGTGATTCATTAGGGCTAGGCCCAAATGAAAGGCCATAAAAAAGGAATGTTAAGCAGTCGGCAACGTGTTGCACCACTGCCCGTTGGAATTTATTTTTTTGCTTACATAATAATTAACAATTTACATTAAAGGAGCCACTAATGCCCTGGGTCAAAGTCAAGTCTTCAAGCTATGAAATACTTCGACAGCTATCATCAATTAATAACAAGTGGAAAAGCTTAAGTCCGGTGTCCCAACATAGAAATACTCGGTACATCTGTGTAGAATAATTATACGAATTAAAAAAATTATTAAAAAAAGCTAAAGCCGGGTGTTCTGACTTTGAAATACTCTGTACATATGCTTAGAATAGTTATAGAAATTAATAAATTAAGAGAATTAAAAAAAAATTTTCTGATTGATTTTACCTCTCTTGGTATTCGAACTCACGTAAAGGGTGTATAGGGCAGCAGATGAGTCCATGTGGAATGGGGAACCACAATCATAACCAAGAGGGTACATGGAGGCACACCACAAGGTGGAGTCCTATCGCCGCTACTTTGGAATCTCGTGGTTGACGAACTCCTCAAACAACATCGCGGGAAAGCCCCAAAGATAACTGCCTATGCTGACGCCATAAGCATAATTATCGCGGGAAAGTGTCCATCGACTATCAGCTCAGTCATGGGCACAACTCTGCAAGAAATACTAAGGTGGGCAACAGGCGTAGGACTAAGTATCAACGCAGATAAAAGAGATACAAGGTACCAAGATGGAACCCACCGAGGGTGAACGCTTACCCCGAAAAAGGAAGTCAAATACCTCGGCACATTATTGGACAGCAAACTGACGTGGATAACCAATGTCGAAGAAAGAGTGAAGAAAGCAACAAATGCTCTCTATGCATCGCAAAAGATGCTGGGTAGCACTTGGGGCCTCTCACCAAAACTAACGAATTGGATCTTCACATCAGTGGTCCGTCCAATACTGTTATACGGGGTATTGGTATGGTGGCAAGCCACATACTAGAAACTGATGGAGAAGAATCAGCGGCTGGCACTCAACAGCTCAAAGACTTTGCGCAATAGGAAACTTCGCTTTTCAGGGCTACGGAAACAGCTCGATCGGCAGGGAGCTTCACAGTAGTACAGACTACACTGCCCCGCAAGCAAGATTCAAGCACACGCCAACATCAATGGGTACAGAGGACTGGCGGAAAGGCCTGAACCGACGTGCAACCAATATATTCACGGATGGCTCCAAGATGGAGTCAGGAACCGGGGCGGCAATATAATGTGCAGAGCCAGTACTCAAACACTCGTATAAGCTGCCAACCACTGCAGCATCTTCCAGGCGGAAGTATTCGCCATAGGGAAGGCTGCAGAGGTAGCACTCCAACTGCAAAACACAGAAGAATGCATCAACATCATCGTGGACAGCCAAGCAGCCATTTATTTATTTATTTATTTATTTATTTATTTATTTATTAACTTATCCTAGCGTTACAAGTACGAGATTACTTTTTAGTTATTACGCTAGTCATTACATATTCTTTTCGGTTTCATTCAGTTAATTGTTAATTTAATTACAGGTTTAATTTAGTTTAAATTGACATTTAATATTACAATTACATTTAAGAGTTTCACAATTTTTTCGTTGCGTGTGTTGAAGAGAATTTAGAAGTACTATTTCAAGTGTGCTTGAGTTTTAAGTCTAAAGTGCGTCTCGCTGGTAATTGTCTTCAGGTTATGTGGAAGATCGTTCCACAGCCGAACAGCGTATATAAAAAAGTGCCTTACCGAGCTGGCTAGTTTATATCTTATGCAGACTAAATTATTTGTTCTTCTCGACGTGGAGAAGGTTATTTTTTCATATAAATAACTCGGTTCTATGCGTGTTATAATTCTGTGCAAGAAAATTAAAGTTCTCAGTTTTATCCAGGAGTTGAGGGTCAGATTGTATATCTTGTTTGCGTACGCCGTTATGGGTTGTCGTTATGGGTTGTCTACTTCTAATGTCAAAAATGAATCGCGCTATACTATTAAAGGCTACTTTAATTTTATTCAGGCTTACAGCATCACAGTTCGCGAAGATTTCAATACCATAGAATAATGAGGGTGTCAAGTAAGTCTTAGCAATTAGGAGCTTGAGTTTAACTGGAAGGAAATGCTGCGTCAAAGACAGATGCCTTAGCGAACTATAAAGCTTTCCAACTGTTTTGTTTACATGATCATTCCAAGATAGTGTTTCGTTCATAGTTATACCTAAGTTGGTTACCCGCTCTACGTATTCGATATGCTCATTATTTAGCCTCAGTTTCTCTAAATTGAGTGTTTTTTACTTTCTTTTTGTATATCACTAAACATTTTGACTTTTTCGGGCTTACTTCCAATCCATTTCAACCATCAGCTCCAAAACGGTCCTGGAAAGTACGGAATCCATGAACATTAAGATTGGAATTGTGTCCATGTATATATATTCCTGTGTATTGTGTGCCTGTTCAAAGCCGCAACAACAGCAACAGCTGCGGGCAGAGTTTGGGCAGATATTACATACACGTAGATGGCATATGGACACATAAATATTTTCTAAATTTGAGTCAAAAATTCGCAGAATTACAGGAGTTATGGAAAATCGCTAATTGCTGGGAAGAGGGAGTAAAATTCAAAAATAAATAAACACAAAATCAAATTTTGTGCGTATTCACAAAAGGCATCTTAGCGCAAAATTTGGTATCTCTAGCTCTTATAGTCTCCCAGATCCAGGTGTTCATACGGACAGACAGACAGACGGACAGACTTTGTGGGGTGTGCCACGCCACTTCTGCCTGTTACATTATTTAAGCTACCGCAAACCTAATATACTCTTGTACACTGCATGTACAGAGTATAATAAAAAGACATTCTTTTATAGAATGATTTTGTGCAATTAAGGTGCTGAAGAGCATGCATCACACCTGCGAAGAATTTTTGTCCAATCTCATAAAATTGGAGAATAAATTCTGCCAATTTCTGTTACCTGCCCTTTTATGAAGATAAGCAAATTATATTGTATAAACAAGAGAGAACGCTAGAGTCGAGCAGGCCCGACAGTCAAATACTGTTTGCACAGACAAACTCCTGCACCCATAGCAGAAGCAAAAAGAAGAAGAAGAGCGAACTTGATCCTACATTTTGTGGGCGTATTACTGGAGCGAAATTGTTTCGCTAATAGCTTTTTTTCCAATTCACCAATTTGGATGAAATTTAAACAAATGTAAATAATATTAAGTTTATAGATTATGAAATGTGGCCAGTATTGACCAAATTCTACAGCGTGGATAGGGGGAATTAAAAAAAATCTGGGAACCGAAGCGTCTACATACCAAGTTTGGTTAACGTGCGCTCAGCCGTTTCCAAAAACCAGGCGTTCACCTAGACGGATAGATGGACGGACGGACAGAAGGGCGGACAATTCTAGACCGATTTCTTTCGTCATGCTGATTCAGAATATAGATACTTTATTTATACTTAAATGAAATTAACAAGGCAGCAAATAACTTTTAATAACTTACTTATACGACAAAGGTTAACGAGATTATATGAAATCTTTCATTTTGAAGCTTTTCTTTGGTTGCATTTTCCACCCACCTCAGATTTTCTTTTTTGGGGCGAATAGGTGGTAAAAATGCCAATATTTTCTGGTGTTGCTGAAAGTTCCCCTCCAAATGCTGTGCAAATATGACAATTGGTAGCATCATTAAAGTGCTGTGTGCATTTAATCTGACGACATGAACGAAATGGGCAACAAAACGACACAATAAAACATAATCGGGAGAAAGGAACATGTGGATCTATAAGGGAATAGCGATGGACATGGCAAGCTGGAAATTGTTGGTAACCATGGTCGGTGGTTATGCGGTGCCATGACAATCGCAGATAGGGCACTCAATTTGCATTTTAACGCCAGACCGATGAAAAATGTAAAATATCTAGACGAGAATGGTTATGGGTACGAAACAATTACTTTTTACACGTCTTGCCGGCACTCAAATCTGTGCTGATGTGCAGGGATTTTAAAAGGGTTGTGCGGAAGGGAATGTCCTGTACACCCTGCTGCTAGTATCATAATGAAGGAGTGCAACGTTTTGGTAGAGAAGGATAGGCGTTCACCTATAACATTCTACGAAACTGCGGAGCATAATAAATAAACATAATATTATGACTGCGCTTTAATTAAAAATCCAGAACATTTGTCCCTTTTGCCAGCCAAAAGATATACAAAAGGCAACAAAGTCGCAGTGATGTCCTCCCCGTGTCGTTAAGCACTTAAAGCTGTCATCCCGTACAGACAATTAAAAGCCCTCTGCAGCTTTACCGTTTTATATGCATGGGTACAGCCTTGCGAGTACGTAACGCACACGAAAACACATGGACATGGATGCTTAGGCTCACGGACACTGGGACACATTCCGGCACTTGGCGTCCGATAAGGATAAGCAAGGCATGGCTCTGGCTGACTAACAGTACGTGTGCTTAGCTGCCATTACCGCTTCTCTGTCTCTATGCTTGTCAGCAGCTCCTCTATCTCTTTTGCCGTCTGCTCTGCTGTGATTTGATGTTGGTCATAGCCATCACCCCAGACGTCTTCGTTGTCTGCTTGTCTACTTTAATGGCATTTACTGCACTTTTTTTAATTTTTAAAAGGTAGCACCCTTGAAGTGCCTCCCACAAGCCAATTCCAGGTTCACCTTTTACTGGAACTTGTTCTCAGTGCCCCTTGATAGCTGGCTGTAAAACCTTATGATAGCTTAATTTTAGAGTTTTTAAGTCGGTTTGAATTTTTTCATACGCCCTTTTCATTTTATCCTTCTGCTACATAACAATGTCATTTTGGGGAAAAACAGTTTTGAATTTACATACGAATTGGGTTCGTTGAGTCGAGAGGACAAATGATTAAGCTGTAGCTGAATGGCCATGAACGGGTAATTTTATCAATCTCCCCACTAAATATTTTGATGACGTGTAATTCCAAAATATTCAATGACTTCGAGTAGCTCCACGGGCTCTAAACGAACACTGAGTATATCATTGCTCTTCCACTCTTGTAGTCCTAGAAAAAGTAATATATTTCTTCATGAAGTCATCTATTATTTATCGTCTTGTCATAAGACTAGCAATACCTATTGCCCGTCGTAATCCGTCCCAATTTTTTAATTAAAATTATATTTTTGTGTCATCCCTTTTTTGTAGCAAGTTATTTCTTTGTATAGTTTGCAAGTTAATGGAATGACAAGATAATTTGTTTAATTATTGCTTTCGAAAATGGCCAGAGTTGATTCTTAAAACGGCGAAAATAGTTCAGCCAGTTCCTTCAAAATTTCAATTTCCCCTGCGGAAAATGGCAGTGAAGCTTTAGGCATGCTCAAACGTTTGGGTATTAATACGTCGCTGGTTTTTAAAAGACGTTTTATCATTTTGAAAGCACTGTTTCAAGCGGGCTCTCAACATCAAGAATGTCAAGTTTTAGGACATCCTGTCTATTATTATTCTCCTTAGAAGTGCTGCGTCACGAAAAATAAGTTTTGCTAGGCAATTTATAGCACGGGTCCATTTCCTCCATTAACTGACAAAATCTGCTGTCATTTACAATGCTGAAGGGTTGCACGTCTACTGCGATCAGACGCGTAACTCGCTGGATAGGGATGTAAATCCGAAATGAACATCGATATTATGCATCGCAAACGAAAATCGCCATGACAAACACTCATGCAGATATACTTGTATATGAAAAACTTGACATCGATACATATGTTGATTTTTAATAAATATGTATACCCAAAGGGTGTAAGGGTATACAAGTTTTGTGCGATTGTATGTAACCGACAGAAGGAGGCGTGGCAGACCCCCAAAAGTATATATATTATTGATCAGGATGACAAGCCGAGTCGATACAGCCATGTCCGTCTGTCTGTCCGTCCGTATGTCTGTATGAACGCAAGGATCTCAGAAAGTAAAAGAGCTAGAACAACCAAACTTGGCATCCAGATTCACCTAAGTCCGAGAAAGTGCGAGTTTGAGTTTTTTTCGATGCACCCCACTCATTCCTCCGCAATTCGTGTTTTTTCCATAAATCCCGTAATTTTTGAAATTTGGATTTTATATCCAGTTAGTGCTTATGTATCCGTATGCCAAGTTTCATCATGATTGGTCAATTCTGAAGAAAGTTATAGCCATAAATAAAATCGCTGCTCATGCGCTGCCTGCAGCTCTGCTGACAGCGCTGCCCGCAGCTGTAGTTGTTGTTGCTGCTTTGTTTCAACTTTGTGCTGTAAACATACACGCATAGACACGTGATGTAAATGTATGTATGTATTAAATACATTTTCTTTATTAATTTAATTAATTAATTCACTTTTTTTTATAATTTAATTTAAAAAAAATTTTATTTTTAATTTTACTATTTTACTGTCGGGTTTGCTCGACTGTAGCGTTCTCTCTTGTTTGGTGTTGTCTTCTTCGTGGTGGACATGATATGATTCATAGCCTGCGCATCCTTGTCGGTAAGAAGATGTGGTCGAGATTTTGACGCTAAAGGCAAGCCAATATTGCGCCTTTTCGAACTTGCAAAACAGTTCGGTGGCACATTCCAAGGGAATTAGCGATTTCACGTCCCGATTTTTATACCCTATACCCGTAGGGTAAAAAGGGTATATTAGGTTTGTGCAAAGTATGTAACATATAGAAGGAAGCATCTCCGACCCCATAAAGTCTATATATTCGTGATCAGCATGACGAGAGAAATCGATCTAGACATGTCCGTCCGTCTGTCCGTCTGGATGAACGCGAGGATCTCAGAAACTATAAAAGCTAGAATAACCAAAGTTGGCATCCAGATTCTCCTAGATCCGAGTAAGGACGAGTTTATTTTATTTTTTTTAATTTTCCCCCCCTTCCCTCGCTGAAGAATTTCGTCAATAGCGTCCACATTTCAAATGCTATCTAAACCAAACTTTGCACACATAATTTATAAATAATTATCTACTTTTGTTTAAAATTTTATTCAATTCTGTCAATTCTAAGAAAAGTTATTAGCGAAACAAATTCTCGCCAGTACAACCCCCACAAACTGCAGCAACAAGTTCGCTCTTCTTCTTCCTCTTTTTGCTGCTGCTTTGGGCGCATATAACTCAGTGACGGAAGTTTACCTGGGTACAGGGTATTACACTGTCGGGCTTGCTCGACTGTAGCGTTCTCTTTTGTTTTTTTTTATACCCTGTACCCGTAGGGTAAAAAGGGTATATCAGGTTTGTGCAAAGTATGTAACATGCATGCATCTCCGACCCAATAAAGTGTATATAATCTGAATCAGCATGACGAGAGAAATCGATCTAGACATGTCCGTCCGTTCGTCCGTCTGTCCGTCTGGATGAACGCACGGATCTCAGAAACTATAAAAGCTAGAATAACCAAAGTTGGCATCCAGATTCTCCTAGGTCCGAGTAAGGACGAGTTTATTATACTCTGTACATGAAATGTACAAGAGTATATTAGGTTTGCGGGAGCTGAAAAATGTAACAGGCAGAAGGAGGCGTGGCAGACCCCACAAAGTATATATATTCTTGATCAGCATGACGAGACGAGTCGATCTAGCCCTGTCTGTCTGTCTGTCCGTCTGTCCGTCCGTATGAACACCTGGATCTCAGAGACTATAAGAGATAGAGACACCAAATTTTGCACAAAGATGCGTTATGTGTGTATTCTATACGAGTTTGTTTTATTTTTTTGATTTTCCCCCCCACTTCCCCCCTATGGGGGTTTTCCCGATTTTCCATTCGTATAATCGCCTATATCTCGGAGACTATAAGACCTAGGAACACCAAATTTTAGTCCCAGATGCCTTGTGTGAATACGCAGAAAATGTATATTTTGGAATTTCCCTCCCTCCCCCCTCTCCCCCGCAAATGCGATTTTCTCTAACTCCCGTAATTCTTGGAATTTCGAACTAAAATATTGCAAATACCCCCAGTTAGTAATTATGTGTCCGTATGCCAAGTTTCACTATTATAGACCGATTTACCAAGAAGTTATAGCCATAAATATATTTGCTGCTGCAGCGCTGCTCAAGCGAAAATGCTTACACAGACACGAATAGATGCGCATAGGCATACATACACTCACACAGACGCAATTGCTATGTAAATGTGCAATTATACACCCTTTACGTGAGTTCGAATACCGAGAGAGGTAAAATCGATCCAATTTTTTTTTCTTTTTTTTTTTTTATTTTCTATAATTATTGTAAACATATGTACAGAGTATTTCAAAGTCGGGACACCCAACATTAGCTTTTTTACTTGTTTTTTTTTAATTTTCCCCCCCTTCCCCCGCTGCAGAATAGCGTCCATATTTCAAATGCTACCTAAACCAAACTTTGCACACATAATTTATATATAATTGTCTACTGTTGTTCCAAATTTTATTCAATTCGGTCAATTCTAAGAAAAGTTATTAGCAAAACAAATTCTCGCCTGTTGTTGATGTTGCTGTTTAGTTGACTGCGAAAATGCTTACACAGACACAAATAGACGCACATAAACATACATACACTCACACAGACGCAATTGCTTTGTAAATGTGCAATTATACACCCTTTACGTGAGTTCGAATACCGAGAAAGGTAAAATCGATCAATTTTTTTTAAATTTTCTTATTTTTTTTTTTTTTTCTATAATTATTGTAAACATATGTACAGAGTATTTCAAAGTCGGGACACCCGACTTTAGCTTTTTTCCTTGTTTTATTTTCTATAATTATTGTAAACATATGTACAGAGTATTTCAAAGTCGGGACACCCGACTTTAGCTTTTTTACTTGTTATACCCTGTACCCGTAGGGTAAAAAGGGTATATTAGGTTTGTGCAAAGTATGTAACATACAGAAGGAAGCATCTCCGACCCCATAAAGTATATATATTCTTGATCAGCATGACGAGAGAAATCGATCTAGACATGTCCGTCCGTCTGTCCGTCTGTCCGTCTGTCCGTCCGTCCGTCTGTCCGTCTGTCCGTCCGTCTGGATGAACGCAAGGATCTCAGAAACTATAAAAGCTGGAATAACCAAAGTGGGCATCCAGATTCTCCTAGGTCCGAGTAAGGACGAGTTTATTTTATTTTTTGGAATTTTCCCCCCCTTCCCCCGCTACAGAATTTCGTCAATAGCGTCCACATTTCAAATGCTACCTAAACCAAACTTTGCACACATAATTTATATATAATTGTCTATTGTTGTTCAAAATTTTATTCAATTCTGTCAATTCTAAGAAAAGTTATTAGCAAAACAAATTTTCGGCAGTACAACCCCCACAAACTGCAGCAACAAGTTCACTCTTCTTCTTCCTCTTTTTGCTGCTGCTATGGGCGCATATAACTCAGTGACGCAAGTTTACCTGGGTACAGGGTATTACACTGTCGGGCTTGCTCGACTGTAGCGTTCTCTCTTGTTTTTGGTTTAGTGGAGTTTGGATGAGCTATGGAGCCGCGTGCAGACGGAGTGGTGCATGATTCCACGCGACCACATACAAAATGTAGTTAATAGTATTCCCAATTGCATAAATAGGGTAATTAAATCTTAGACCAAATATTAAAAAAATTATGTTTTGAAAAATCAGTTACTAATTTTTTTATTAAATTAATAATAATAAATAAAACAAAAAAATATTTTCAAGGATTGATTTATTTTTAAAGATTTCATAGGCATTATAGACGAAAAGTGATAAACATGTATCCACATGTGCTCGCCACTGTATGTATAGAATAATTATGCGTGTCTATGCCTGAATGTGTGTCTGTGTATGTCTTGTGTGCCTGTTGAAAGCAGTAACAACAACATCAGCTGCGGGCACTGCTTGGTCACTAATACATATATGGCTATAACATCTTGTTAGATCGGCCTCTCATTATGAAACTTAGCACACAGACTCATAATCACTAACTGGAGGTATTTTCAGAATTTCTTCATACATGAAATGTACAATTGTATATTAGGTTTACGTTAACTGAAAAATGTAGCAGGCAGAAGAAAGCGTGGCTGACCATACAAAGTATATACAAGTATATTCTTGATCAGCATGACAAGACGAGTCGATCTATGTCTGTCTGTCCGTCTGTCCGTATGAGCACCTGGATCTCAGAGACTAAGTATAAGAGCTAAAGATACCAAATTCCGCAAAAAGATGCATTATGTTTTTTATACCCTGAACCCGTAGGGTAAAAGCTGCTGTAAGCATCTCCGACCCCATAAAGTATATGGTATATATTCATAGATTTCGTGTGCAATGTGTGTTTTACGTATCGGTTAATTCTAAGAAAAGTTATTAGCGAAACAATTTCACTCCGGTACTACGCCGACAAGCTGCAGCATCACGTTCGCTCTTCTTCTTCCTTTTGCTTCTGCTCATTGTTGGAAGTTTACCTGGGTACAGAGTATTTTACTGTCGGGCTTGCTCGACTGTAGCGTTCTCTCGTTTGTTTTGTTTTTTGTATGCAGTTATACACGCTTTACGTAAGAATACCAATTACAGAGTATTTCAAAATCGGGACACCCGACTTAAGCTTCTCTTCTTGTTTTATTATCCACATCCCCAATCCACCTTTCCCAAGTAACCAAGTGTCTCACTGTCAAGTGTAACAAAATAGAATATAACGTGTCCGTTACGAAACGTGGCCGTAGCATTTGTATTTGATTCGTTTCGTATTCTTGTATCTTGTATACTTTATCAGCATCAAGACACCATTTAATATGGTAATAGCCAAGCGACCGCAATCCTACAAATGCTACGACCGAAGAATTCATACATATGTGACAAACACATCAACACATGATACACACGTATAAAACTGAAATAAAATTGTGAAATTGAAAACATTATGGAAATTGCTGGTTGACGTAAAAGACAATCACAATAATGCCAGACTCATCGATGCCGAAGGAAATGTCTTTATACTCTGTATATGAAATGTACATCTGAAATGTAAACAAACGTGGTGTTCTGCTATAGGTAATTTTTCACAACACATGGATGCACGATCCTAATTGAATACAGAATACACACGCAATCGGTAGCAGTTCAGTTCCCTTCTGCTTATTTATGCCCACCTGATAGGTAGGTCCTAATTTTGAAGAGATGCCGTTTCTTGAGTGCAGGATTATTTTTAATGGAAATAGTACTCTTTTTTTTTTTTTGTTGTAATTTTCGTAATTTTATTGATTTCTATAATTATACAGAGTAATATGTATTTCAAAGTCGGGGCACCCGACTTTAGCTTTACCACTTATTTGATTTTCTACAATTATTCTACACAGTATTTCAAAGTCGGGACACCCGACTTCAGCATTTCCACTTGCTTCATATTATATTATATAGTATACAGCCGACTCTGCATGTTTGTTGGTTAAAGACCTCTCATAAAAGTTAATGCCAAGTACTTGATAGATATGTACACTCATATATGCCTATGATTATAAGGATACAAACGGTTTATTTTACAACTACAAAACGAGCGACAAATGAGTGTATAAGCAATCGTTCCAGTCGGCATGGAAACCGGAAACCGTAAATATTTCACAATTGACGCGAAAGAAGCGTGTACGGGACGCTTCAGAATTCTGGGCCGCACTTGCCTCTGTTAACGCATTTACAAGCCTTGGTTACGACAATGAAATATAATACAGATTATCATGGCGGGAAGGACCGCATTTACTTTGCATAATAAGCCGGATTATGAAGCAAGACCCTGTTGTGTCTGCCGGATGGACGAAAGCGTCGAGGATCCGAGACAATGACGACGTTGACAACTGATTGATGAAGTGGGACGGGGTTGCTTCATGCCTGGCAAATGGCGCGGAAAAATGTTCTCTGGATTTTATTAAGGACGTAACGGAACAGTAAATTAAAAATTGCCTGCTCTTCGTATATATTTGTTTGTTTTGTTTATTTTTTTGTTTTCTTATAGCTGTGAGCATTTTAAAAATCGGATTTTAACGCCACTGCTACGACGACCCCGGCGACAAACCACATAGCCGGAGGGCGGAGGCCGTGAATGAGCAACTAAGTGCCGCTATTTATTTGGCCAACATACAAGATTTATTAGGCAAGTTGTCGACAAGGTCCGATGGCGCATCGTGCAAGTTAATCATTTTAGAACGGCGAATGCTATGTAGTATGTATGTATATAGTCGTACTTACATATATTGCTCATACTGATTAAATATTTGTATATACACGCATATATCTGAGATTTTTATGCATCTCTCCTTGGCTAATGCTTTTATGTCAGAATTCACTTAAAGTTGGTCATCGTAAGCGGCCGTAAAATATACGCAAAACGCACAAATGCCATAAATTCGACTGTGAAATTGAAACTTAAATTGAGGCGCTCCCTCTGACAAAATAAAGTTGCACATACGCTGAGTGGCCGATGGTGGCCAACTCTCAAGTTTCCCACAGCTGCAATTTTTATGTGTATTTTATATGCCTAAGGAAAATGAAGGGCCGGAATATCAACGTAAAAGTCAGATATGGGCGTGAGCCATGACTGTGTCAGTTGCGCAGATGAAATATTTGTTAAAGGGCATTTATATCCATTGCATACTAATATATCATTCATCGTACATACAAATTCATCTTAAACATAGTAGTATATATATATAAAAGTTGTAACAAACGTGAATGAATTACGTGAATGCTCGTATTGTAATCAAAAACTAATATTTATCAATTAACTAAAAGTCTATTTTCCTTTCCATACTTGCCTATTCTTGAGGCATCAGATTGTCAGATGCGTGAATCAAAATTTTGGTGTCGTGAGTACTACACTCTTATCTGGGGCCATCCCTAGCACATAAAAGAAGCTCAAAGCCCAAGTTCAAAGGCCACAGGCGCGCGCAAATGTTGCGCGCAACTTTGTCCGCTATCTTTTCACTTTGTCTATTGCCTGCGCCAAAATTCCACGTTCGTAATCGTCATAAATCTTATGGCCACATCTTGAATTTATGTGAGAGCGCCCACTCGGCAGTCGTGCGTCAGTCGTCGCGCCAGCTCTACAGCTCGACATTCTGTGGCGATGTTTTGTGGTTTACATTTGCGCTTCGTTTCGTTCCGCATGTGGGGGGGGTTACTTATTTAAGGCTGGCCTTATCGATTGGGAAACAGCTGGCGATTTGGTATTGAATTTTATTCGAACTTCAAACTAGCCGAATTTGTTGTCTTTTGCCAAAGTTTTTTAATTAAAAATGTAATTCTCTTAAAGTAAAATGAGCCAAATGCAGCAACCGCCATCTTGTAACATCGTGGCAGTAGCTTCAAACTGTTTTATTTGAACACAAGGCAAAGCAGAAGCCTCTATATAACTGAAATATTAACAGAGACTGTAAACAAAACACGACAACCATCTAAGCCCAGACAAGAAAGAACAGACAAGCAAAAGAAACCCCCATTGTCCGGGCAACCCAGCTACAAACCCTTTCTCTCAGGATGTCCATCTACACCCAGCCGACAGAGCTGCGAATAGCGCTAAGACAATCAAAGGTGAGCTTACAGCTTTGGCCCGCACATTGCGCACGTGGATTTGTATATATTTTTTTTATCTTCTGCTTCGCCGACACAAAAATCTGGCATAGTCGGGGCAAAGCCAAAGGCCACAAGACAGACTCTAACATGCCTGCATCCTTTTGGTTAGTCCCGTCACCACCAGCTCCCAGAGTGGCCGTGAATTGGCGTCTGCCAAATATAAATAAAAAGTAGACAAATCCTCAATAAATAAAGGGAATTGAAGTGCAGGCGTCGGTCTACCTCCTGGCCATTGTGCAACGTCAGCGTTATAGCAACCGCCACAGTCATACACACACATTAACTTGGTTGTGCTGCATTGCTGCCTTCTCGTCGTGAACGTTGCGTATACGCTCCGTTGCCCCGCAAAATGAGTGAAAATCGCTGCGTCACCCCTAGCGAAGAAGACTTTTAATAAAATATCACCATTTAATTGGCTAGGCAGCTGCAGTAGACTCTGTTATCTCTTCTACCAGTCACATTAGTTGTACTATGTGTGTAATTTCAATTAAGAACAGGCCTGGCACACCCTCATTAATACAGCTGGCGCAAAGATTTAAACGAAAACGACAGCGCCTAAATGACTGCAATCTCTTTAAGTGCTAAAGTAGTACACTGTGGCCATATCGATTGACGTATTCCGTGCAAACTAATGAACACCATACAAATCTATACACTCGTAAATAGTAAAAGTCAAATGACATTCAGACTACCTGTTCTAAGCCACTGGTAATTGTCTCATATTTGCATATTGATACGCATGTCAGCCATTCGTAGCTTGTCGCCTGTCTTCAACTCCCCTTATTAACTCCGGATGAGGTTGCTGCAGCAGTGATTGCCGACTACTCCTCCATGTTGACGTTGCACCGATTGCTTCCGCCTAACTGGTCAACAAAATTCCTGTTTATTTTAATTAGTTGTTTAGTTTGTCTTGCTAAATGAGTGGTATAGAAAGCAGCAACAGGAGGCTGAACAAGAGAATGAACAGAAGTAACTGAGGCAGCGAAGCAGTAGAGCACTCTAATGGAACGAAGCTAGAAAAAGGAAAAGCGTTTTCTGTTAATGGACGCACTTCATTAGATATTCTCTTTTCAATGCTAATATACATGCACTCAATGTGCAAATAGTTTGAGAGCTAAAAACAACACCAACAAAGAAGCTACTGAAGCAACAGCAACAACTACAAGGGTGGCAAAAGACCTACAATTTTGCAAAGATTGTGAAGCAGTGACAAGACACTTTCGGGTGCTCTGGGGTTAGAGTTTTTGAAGTTTGCAGTATGTGCAAGAAGCAGTCGATTTGTTGTCGTAGTTTTGTTTTCGACATTAAAATGCCTACAAAAACACATACGTTTAAAATTTTTTAATTATTGATATTAATTAAAAGCCGAATCTTTTGTGTCGACATGGATATACTACTTGTAGACTATTCAACGGAAACTCTAAGCATTTATTTTTCAGAACTATCGAATTAGGAAACGTGCACTTAAGCTTCGCCAGTCCGACTTTGAATACTAAATAATAATAATAATAAACTAAATTATACATGATACTAAAAACTAAGTGCAATCAACGCACAGCCCAAGCGGTAAGAGCTAGGAAGCTGCAATGTTCTTAGACACAAGATGTCTTTTATGGTTCAGGGGAAAAATTCAAACGCCAAAACGAGGGAAAACGGCCTCCAAAGATTATATGAAAAACCAGCAATTTTCATTCAATTGGCTTTAAACTTATTTTTTGTAATCAATGAAAGAATAAATAGAAACCTGCATTCCCAGTTTTTTTGTGTTTTTTCCGATTTTCAAAATATGCAAATAAGTTTTTCTTTCTCACATACAACAACTAACAAAACAATATCAAACAGTTGGGAACATGACATACACACACTCTTACACTCGCAGTCACAAGGATTAGAGATTGGCATAGATAGGCATCATCTTCGTGGCACATCGCTGCACTGCACGCGAGTGCCCTGAAGAGCGAACCTTATGCTTGTGGAAGTAATATTGGAGTTTGTCTCGCTAATAACTTTTCTTACAATTGACCGATTTGGATGAATTTAAAAGAATTTGAAATGTGGACAGTATTGACGAGATTCTGTAGCGGGGAAAGGAAAGGGAAAATCAAAAGACTTAAAGAAACTCCTATAGACAAGGGATTAGGAACAGCTAGATAGATGACTCGTCTTGTCACACTGATCAATAATACTAGGTGCGTACCAAAGGAAACAGGACTTTTTGAATCTAGCGCCCCCTGGTAGCGCTATCTATATGTCGACTGGTGCGTTAGATTCTGCTATCTTTATCGATTGTCCAATGAGAATTTCATGACATTTCATCGATTGGAAGTGAAGTTATTGCGTTTTAAGTGTCAGTATGTTTGTGTTATCGGTGCGAAAATGAGCTTCGAACAAAGAGCCAACATTAAATTTTGTTTTAGAATTGGTAAAACTTTTACCGAAACGTTTCAATTGATGGAACAAGTTTATGGCGATGTTTGCCTATCCCGTAGCAGAGTGCACGAGTGGTTTCAACGTTTTCAAAGTGGTCGTGAGGACATAAATAACATGTGGGCCAATCAAAATTTGTGATCACCGAAAAATCCATCGAAACTGTGCGTGAATTCATCCAAAATCAGCCGAAATTATCATTGAAATTGATGGAAATGGAATTAAACATCTCCAAAACATCGATTTATCGCATTTTGACCGAACATTTGGGCTTACGAAAGGTGTGTGCACGGTTTGTTCCGCACAAATTGACTGACGACCAAAAAATGGTCAGAATCGTCTCATCGATCGACGCTTGTGACCGATTATTTGACAAAAAATCACATTTTAACCATTAACCTTTCGCCGTATTCACTTGATATGGCACCGTGCGACTTCTACCTTTTCGGAAAAATGCATTTGCCCATGAAAGGAAAGCGTTATGCAGACGTAGGGCCATTCAAAAGGCTTGCACCAGCATACTGGCGGCCATACCGGCCAACGAGCTTAAACACTCGTTCGACATGCTTTTGGATCGTGCAAAAAGCTGTATTGAAGCAGGAGACTATTTTGAATAAAATAAATTGATTTTGCCGAAAAAACCATTTGTTCTGTTTTTTTTTTTAAAGTGCTGTTTACTTTGGAACACACCTTGTATATATACTATTAGGGGTCTGCCACGTCTCCTTCTGGGTGTTACATACAAGTACATTCGCACTAAAGTAGTATACCCTTTTAACCTTTGGGTGCAAGGTATACAAATATAATATATATTTGACGCAATTCTTGGAATTCTTCTTGTCAATTGAGTTGCATAGCTTGACGGAAAATAACTTAAAATTTTATTTTGTAGTTTTTTATGAGTTAACCATGCGCAGTTTAATTATTTGGAAAATTATTAAAACTATTTGAAGTAATGTACCTAATTTAGTAAAAATGCAAAAACGAAAATAAAAATAAGAAGGGATATTCGGGAGTTACGAAAAATCATTAATAGCGGGAGAGTAGAGACCACCCACTCAAAAAAAATAAGAAGATATTGATACCAAGTTTGGTTATTCCAGCTTTTATACTTTTCGAGATCCTTGCGCTCATACAGACAGACAGACATGGCTCTCCTGTGTGTTACGTCCCTTGGCATAAAACTAGAGTGCTCTTTTACCCTTTTGGGTGCAGGGTATAAATATAAACAGCATAAACACCATTTTGTAAAGAAGGAAAACAAATTATTAATTATAGTAGCACTATAATGCTGTTATGAATAGACTAATTGTAAAATTCTTAAGCTTTAAAGGACTTCTAATTCCGCGAAAGGTTATTGCTTCCTTTACGCATTTAGTATGTATATGATTGAGCTGCTCGCCTACAAACGAAAATGCCCCAATAAAGGTGTGGGTGGATCTAGACAGGACGGCAAAAATTCAATGTCATGGCAACGAAATGAATAAAAACAAAACATGATGAGTAGCAACACCAAAAGTTACATGCATATATACTCGTACATACTATAGTATATACATAGGAGGGACGCCACACTTTAAGGCTTCTACACGTATGTATGTGTGAAAGACCGTCGACATATGTTGTGTGTGTGTTTGTAAGTATGGAATTGCCAACAATGCGTATATGAAAGTTTTTAATAATACTTTGCTAAAATACCAAAGGAAAAACTTTTATTAATAAAGTTTCTTTCTTTCCTTCTGACGCTGCATGCGAACAGCAACAAGCGATGGTCGGAGTACTAAGGACTAAACGCCTTAAGGCTTCCTGCTTCCTTGCTCTCTGACTTGCGCCATAATGATGCTCCTGCAGCTATGTGCAACCTAAGGTTTAATTACAGCTGCCATAGTTGCAGATCGAGCCTCACATAGTAGGCAGTAGTTTTTTACACATACGCAGGGATACTGACATGAATAAATGAAGACGTAAGGCTGTGCAGGAAACACAATATTCTGAAGGAGGACAGAGGCAGGACATAGAGCAACTTGCTGGCGGCTACAATTGCAAGCGGTGCTTGACTTCATCTGCATTGGTTGAATGTTCAAGTGCGCAATTTGTGTGCCTTCGGCGGCGATATTAAAATTTAAGTTGAAATGCCATTGAGCAGGAAATAGTTTCTCGTTACCCGCTTCTAGATTCTGGATGCTTGTTGCTTGAATCGATTTTTTCGCATTGTCGGATTTTGTCGTGTATTTGTCTGCAGATAGAAAATAGAGCCAGAAAGAACTGCGGAGGAAACAACGAGACGCGACGGTGCAACTTTTGCCCAAATACTTTTAATTAAAATTTCAATGTATTTCTCGCTTTTTGCATTCGCCCACGCAGAGTGCCAGTACGACAAAGACAACGAAGATGAGCGCCGGCATAAGTGCACTTTGCAGCAGTTAGCGAATGCAATGGCGCACAAGATGGAGGCGATGGGGGCCATGCCAGAAATGCTGAAATATTCAAAGCGCATTTTCAATTTAAAAGTTTTGCGCTCAAGCATATTTATTTATCTATTTTATTTTGTAATTTTTGTTTTGTCTCTCGTCATTGTGGCACAGGGGCTCGAGATAGCTTGCTTTGACCGAAACTTTAGTCTCGAAGTAGGCAATGCCATTGGCGGGCGGGCCAGCGAATAATTTACAAGCAAGAGCGGCTATGGCGGTGGCGGAAACTTAATGCAATTTCGCTCGACCAGATTTTATTTTGTGACAAATGGTGGGCGGGGCCATGCAAATCACAAATAAAAAGAACTCATTAAAAGTTTATGCCACAAAGTTTCGGCAATCGCCTCTCTTTGCTTCTTCGTTGCTTTGCATCCAGATGCAAGTTGCGTTCGGCCTCTTTCGTCCGACTCTAAATTGGATTCGTATCCGTCCGGGTTTGGGGTTTGGGGCTTGGCGCTACAGCTTTTGCATTTGCTAGCTGCTTTTAAGATAACTCATAAACTTGACCATCAATAAAGAGTTGAATATTAGATACAATGGTAAATGTTTCATATTAATAAGGGCTTTACATGTTCATCATGGACATGTTAAAGAAACGTCTGCTTTAGGTCTGTACCCTCACTTCCAAGACTCTTCACATTATACTAAATAGGTATAGCGGTGAAAGAGCTTCCTTGAAAGTCTAAACGCTAAATGTACATATATAACAGGTAGAAAGAGGCGTAGAAAGCCCCCTAGATACAGTTATATATTAATAACTAGCAGGTCTTGTCCGTCTTTGCTGGGCTAAGTAAAATGTGCTTATAATTAAAAGTTTATTTACTATATGATATTCTTCTTTCGACGCTCTCTAAAGTTTTTTAAAGAGTTCATTTTCCAAAAAGCAAATATAGTACATTAAGTACTTTGTATGGTTATACGTACATACATACATATCTTCGTTACGCACCGGGCGGACTGCCAGTCCTGACTTAACTGTGTGCTTTGCTAGCATGTTGTACGCACGGTCGAGATATCCCCAAAAAGTCCGACGCGGGACATTTAATTTTGATTTATAAATCGGGACGTCCCGCCAAAAGCGGAGCGTTCGGCAACGCTGATACGTACATACATTTAAATTTTTCATGCAGTCGTTATCCGCCTATATACATACATACATAAACAAATGTGTTACCTTCGTCAAAACATCTAAGCTCAAATCGGCATAGAAATTCCTAAAAAAAACAAGAGAGAACGCTACAGTCGAGCAAGCCCGACAGTGTAATACCCTGTACCCAGGTAAACTTCCGTCACTGAGTTATATGCGCCCATAGCAGCAGCAAAAAGAGGAAGAAGAAGAGCGAACTTGTTGCTGCAGTTTGTGGGGGTTGTACTGACGAGAATTTGTTTTGCTAAAAACTTTTCTTAGAATTGACCGAATTGAATAAAATTTTGAACAACAGTAGACAATTATATATAAATTATGTGTGCAAAGTTTGGTTTAGGTAGCATTTGAAATTTCTGAATCAGCATGACGAGAGAAATCGATCTACACATGTCCGTCCGTCTGTCCGTCTGGATGAACGCGAGGATCTCAGAAACTATAAAAGCTAGAATAACCAAAGTTGGCATCCATATTCTCCTAGGTCCGAGTAAGGACGAGTTTATTTTATTTTTTTTTAATTTTCCCCCCCTTCCCCCGCTACAGAATTTCGTCAATAGCGTCCACATTTCAAATGCTACCTAAACCAAACTTTGCACACATAATTTATATATAATTGTCTACTGTTGTTCAATTCTAAATAAAGTTATTAGCAAAACAAATTCTCGCCAGTACAACCCCCCCAAACTGCAGCAACAAGTTCGCTCTTCTTCTTCCTCTTTTTGCTGCTGCTATGGGCGCATATAACTCAGTGACGGAAGTTTACCTGGGTACAGGGTATTACACTGTCGGGCTTGCTCGACTGTAGCATTCTCTCTTGTTTAATTCAACACTAATTTGTGTCAATTGTGATTGTTCTGAATGTAAAAGATGTGTTTCTGCTTTTGTAAATCGCATGAATACACTCACAAAATAGGCTTAACGGTAAATGACACTTAGATTTGTTCAGAATACATTTGTAGCGTTGTTAGGTAACACTAAAACGGTAAGTCGCTGTAAATATTCGATCAGCTGAGATGGGCATGTGTCGGATGGTCTATGTGCTAGAGCATCAAAACTATCGATAGTTGAATCCGTTGATACAATCAATAATTTCACCGTTTGGGCTGTGCGTTGATCACCAATCAGTCAATCAGTCAGTCAGTCAGGACAAACTGTTTTATATATATTCATGCATGTTTCTCTTTACTTTTTCAACCGTACGTAGAGAACCGCCTACATAGACACGAACTGTTGCTTGTTCTGTGTGTGAGTGTGTGTATATGATGTCCCCAACTATTTGATAATTGCGTTCTTTGTAATTTGTTGTTGCTGCATAAAGTTATTAATGAAAACCCTAATGCCAAATGTACTAAACAAAGAAAAAATTACTTTTAAAAATGTTAAATAATTTTTAATTAATTAACATTTCTTGCTCTGTCAGTGCAAGACGAATGAACATACATGCGTACATAGATGTGTGTACATTCACACATTAGTGTCTCACATTTTGCTTTGGCTATTTCAATCGTTTGCACGCAACTACACGAACAGCTGCTTGTATGTGTGTGTATACTTAGTTGTCCCCAAATGTTTGATATTTTGTATTGTTTGTTCTGCCTGCATTTGTAAAATGCATATTTTGAAAATCCTTGAAGGACTTAGTTACGTAGATTACAATCCCCAAATTTGAAATCGATCGGAAAAATTTTATAACACAAACTTTTCATTTGAAAAGGTGAATAAATATTAAAACCCCAATAATTCAAGCTCCACCACAAATTTCGAAAATCCGAGTATGCAGTTTTTACCCTACGGGTACAGGGTATAAAAATCAAATTTAAAGTTGATTGGTGGAAAACTGAAGATTTTTCAAACAAACTTTGGAGCTCGTTTTCCCACCTTTGGAGCTCGAATTTTCCAAAATTCCTTCTAATCGCCAGCCTATACTATGAAAGGATACTTGAGTCCGAATTTCAGCTTCCTAGCTTTTACCGTTTGGGCTGTGCGTTGATCACCAATCAGTCAGTCAGTCAGGACAAATTGTTTCATATATATATATAGATAATTCCATAGGATAAATAGGATCACTCTTGGTGCACACCAATGTGCATCATCCATTTTTATCCTCTGTAAATGAAATGTAGAAGAGTATATTAGGTTTGCGGGAGGTGCAAAAGGTAACAGGTAGCCGGAGATCCCACAGAGACTACCAAATGTTGCACAAAGATGCCTTATGTACGTAGGCTGTGCAAGTTTGTTTTTCCCTCCTCCGAATTTTAGTCCAAGATGCCTTATATGAAGTTCCGAAATACACATTTTCTGCTGACTGGACTGTTACATTCTCTGTTGGTTTAATAAAATGCCCTTTGGCGCCCTCTATGGGGCATGAAAGGCAACATTTTCTAAAATAGTAATTTTGTGTATACGGGTTTGTCTGTACAATGTTCTTGTACTTTTTAAGCAAAATCATTTGAAATTGAACGCAATAAACATACTTGGCCTTGCAAATATGCATTCATGCTTATGACCAAAAGCTCGAATATTGTGGCTCAGCGAATGTACATAAGTACTCGATTATTTGGAGCTTGTGGCCCCGAAGCGAAATGTAGCGCGTCGACCACACCCTAAAAAAATAAATAAAATTTAATTCACTGCGATAGGCTAAATATAGAAAAAGAACCACAGTAGAATACAATTAGTCCAAGTGAAGCCTTGAAACACACAAAGCGGTTGCAGCATAACCAGCAACAACAACAGTTCAATTAGTTTACAACACTGTGTACGGTGGCCGATCCGGGTGGTGGGCGGTGTCTCGTGAACAGAGCAATTAGGTGTGTTACCTGGCTAAAATGATATTAATCGTTTGCGAACCAAATATCTTTCGCGTTTTTCAGAGCGCCGGACACTTAGCGACATTTCCCCTGTAGTGTGTCTAAGAGCTGAAAGCTGGCATTAGAGCGGCCCACACGTCTGGCTAAAAACATCTAACTGGGTGGCAGCGTCTAGTTGTTAAATTAAGAACGGCAATGTAGAAATTGAATAAAGGCTAATTTATACCTCTCGTCTAGATAAAAGATTAATAAAACAAGTAAAAAAGCTAATGTCCCGACTTTGAAATACTCTGTACATAAGTTTAGAATAATTATAGAAATTAAAACAAAAAAGGAATGTTAAAATCAAGCTGGGTAAACTCTTAAATACCCTGTACCTCCCCACAAAAAGAAAAAAATGAAAACATTAAAATGAAACAAACTTGCACAGCGTACACACATAAGGCATCTTTGTGCAAAATTTGGTGTCCTTAACTTTTATAGTCTCTGAGATCCAGGTGTTCATACGGACAGACAGACAGACAGGGCTAGATCGACTCGTCTCGTCATGCTGATCAGGAATATATTTACTTTGTGGGGTCTGCCACGCCTCCTTGTGCCTTATATACTTACCTTATATACTCTTGTACATTTCATGTACAGAGTATAATGAAACATGAAAATTTGTGCACAGAAATGCTTCTCGTATCTGAAGTTGGCGATCGAGGTCGAGTGCATAGAATCGAGTGGGCGGTCTGTCTCGAATAAGTATTGCAGACCGAGACTGCTATTGTGGCTGTGACTGTAGCTTAGAGGAAAGGTCAAATCATTCGATTAACTTTGTTAGAAGCATTCAATTTAGTTGGCAGTTAATGTTTTCATATCAGGTGTGCCGCATTTTTGGCAGCGGCGTGAATGCCAAGCCCATAAGGCACTTCATAGCAAATCTCTAGTGCATCTTCAGTGCAGTCTAGACTTGCAATATTTTGCAAGCTACAATGGCCTTACCAGGGGTTGCCGTGTCATAGTTCAATCCCAGAGCGCCCGTTGTGTTGTAGCAATGTCAAAAACAAGCCACAAGCAACGAGGTGCGCCCAGACTGTGGCCAATGCTACTAGCCATGTTAACAAAACGCTAATTGCTGTTAGCTGTTCATAAGACTCAGCACGCGTCAAAGTTTCGGTCGAAGTCTGAAATGTCACTGGTGGCAGAGAATGGCACAAATCTGTGCGATCAGAATTGATGGCTAAATTTGGAGGCCAGACCTGCGCAAAGTTTGACTGTGTGCAGAACAGAATAAAGTCAAAGTAGCAACAACAACAACAACAGCTGTGGGCACAGCTTGGACAGAAATTACATTTATGGCTATAACTTTCTTAACAATTGACATGTCATGATCAAACCCAACATGAATACAGAAATGCTTTAACTGGATGTAATTATAGAATTGCAGTGAAAGGAAAATTACTAAGAGTGTAGGTGTATCAGAATAAAAATAAGTAAAATAGCTAAAGTCGGGTGTCCCGACTTTGAAATACTCTGTACATATGGTTAGAATAATTATAGAAATTAAAAAAAAAAAACAAGTAGGGAAGCTAAATTCGGGTGTACTCTGTACATATGTTTAGAATAATATAGAAATTAAAGAAGAAGAAGAGCGAACTTGTAGCTGCAGTTTGTGGGGGTTGTACTGTAGAGAATTTGTTTAGCTAATAACTTTTCTTAGCATTAACTGATTTAGATGAAATTTGAAAAGTAGACTATTTAGTATAAATTATGTGTGCAGTTTGGTTAATATAGCTTTTGAAATGTGGACGGTATTGACGAAATTCTGTAGCGTGGGAAGGGGGAAAAAATCCCAAAAAATAAAATAAACTCGTCTTTTCTCTGACATAGGAGAATCTGGATACCAACTTTGGTTATTCTAGCTTTTACAGTTTCTGAGATCCTTCCGTTCATCCAGACGGACAAACGGACGGACATGTCCAGATCGATTTCTCTCGTCATGCTGATACAGAATATATATACTTTATGGGGTCGGAGATGCTTCCTTCTGCATGTTACATACTTTGCACAAACCTAATATACCCTTTTTACCCTACGGGTACAGGGTATAAAAATGTAGCTTATTTTAAAGCAGTTTTTCGCTTTACAATATTGCAGTATGCACATCAATGTCGAATCGTTAGATGGTAAAGAATGTTGGAATACAATATTGAGTCATACATTCTGTTTTTATCTAATTTATAAATATCTCAAAAAACATTTTATTTTACTTCGACGAAAGTTTTGACTATAGGCTTGAACTGGCTTGACATATAATTGAAGGCTAATACTGACATGCCTGCCAATTAGCTAGAGCGAGAAACTTTTCGACTAGACAACAAAACTGTTGTTGCATTCGTGGCCTACTGATGATAATCTACTCGTAGGCTTGCTATCTTAGTGTGCAAGGAATTTAAATTCACCATATTATTGTGCTTTTTCACTGCTTGTGCTTCACTTGGCTGCCGTTTTATTGGTTCTCGACTTGCTCTTTGGTGTGTTCCATCAATAGCGTCACTCAGTCTGTGAGCTTAAGTGACATTTGGCAAGCACTTTATGGCAGGTAGTGTATTTTTGTTAAAGTTGACTTCTCGACCAGACAATTGTCTGGTGTAAATCATGATTGCATAGAAAACGTTGTCTGCAACTTTGCCTACTAAATTTTAACTTGACTTGTGGTCAATGGCTTGTACATAATGGCTAACCAATAACAGGTACGACATTACAGAAACACCGCATTTACAAACAATGACACTTTGCTGACGTTTATTAATCGTATTTACAAAATTCGTGTCGTGACATTTTCGATAAAATATACATAGATTCTATAAATTAGATCTCAACGCCATAGCAGTGTCAGACACAAGATTTTGATAACCTTTCAAAAACTTTTTGTTGTTATGAATAAAAATATTAACTATATATACGAAAATTGTGAGCAAGCTAAGAAGTTATATTCGTTTTATGCACTGTGTCTTAAAACGAATATTTTATTTAGTTAGTACTAACTAATTAGAAGCAAAAAGCTTTCACACAAAAACACTTCTTTAACACAGGCATGGTCTGTGTTCTTTAAAAAGAAGCTTTGAATCAAAGTTCATCCCAATAGTCCCAAGTACTTGTGTGCAATCAATATAAAAATTAATTATTTCCTTTACGAATTTTCATTAAATAAACGAAGAAGTTTTGCAAATTGTTGATTGCATTATTTAATCGAATATAGTCCTTCCAGCAGAATCTCATTTAATCTTCTATTAAATAACTCATTTTACCCAAGATTCAGGCGCCTCATTAGGTTATTTTATTGATGCATTCCTCCGCCACTACTTATTATTAGTGATGTTTTTTAGCTCCGTTCGTAAAAACACCCAAATCTCACACAGATCCATGTACATACTTGTACATATACGCAATAAGCATGCCCTAAATTAAAGATAACCCCATAAATACATACTTATAGGAAAACGTTTAATGTCTAACACAATAAAGCTGCTAGTGTCGGGCTTTGTTTGATACCTTATGAAAATATGCACCTTTCCTGCCCCTTAAATTTTCGCGTACTTTGGCGCATTATTCGGTGCTGGAGATGCTTGATGTGAGTAGTGGTTCAAAGCCTTTCAACGAATATATCTATTCATGATGAGAGGGAGCTCCAGCAAACATGTGCCCGCATGTGGCACCACGGCGGTTTCTTTCGTTGCATGTTGACAGTAGGATGCAGTTGGGGAGAGGCAGCATTTTAAATTAATTAGCCGCCTGGCCAAAAGGCTTGGCTTGCCAAGCAATTTTGACAGCAGCCAAAAAAGCAACGACTAGAAGATCCAGCAGCAGTAGCAGCACCAGCAGATTTTAAAGAGGGCAGGCGGTAGTACATGCAGCCGGCAGTTAACGTTAACATTTAGTTGGGAGTTGGGAGTCGTTGTAAGTAGTTGGAGGTTAGCACAAAACACGTCGTTTATCCACAGCCACATGAAACACACACGAAGGCAGAAAGGCCGACGACAATTTATTGACAAGACAATGGTGTTCACGTATATGTAATTAATCTCGACATAATCTGAGTAGATAATTTTTGCGCTCGTTGTTCGTTGTTCTCTGTTTGTGGCCGGCCAGTCTATTTGGAGCCCAAGTTGTTGCCGTCGGCATAGTCATTCGCTGCCTTTGGTCATGCGCTTTTATAGCTGGGCCTGCTCCTGTTAGCCTGTCATCTTTATGAAGTCGGCCCCTTGTTGGTTTAGGGACTTCGGTGGAGGGGGAGCATCCTTTTACGTTGCTGCGCCTACAAAAAAGGTCAGGGCCTTTTTCAATTAAGCAAAATGCAACGCCGACAAACTAAAAGCTCAGCGCTCAGACCTTAGTCAACCGGCTCATAAAGTTTCCTGCTCAAAGTGCCTCTGTCATTCCTTTTGGCCTACTTTCGGGAGCGCGGGCGCAAGCCCTCTGCGGTCATTACATGGCAGTACAACAACAATGGCGACCAAAACAACAATAAAAACATCAGCATCAGGGGCAACAGCAGCAGCCAAGCACTCATCATTAATTTTGCAAAAAGTTTTGTTAAATATGCGTGCGTGGGAAAATTCGCATTGTATGCATTGTTGCTTCTGTAGTTCCTGTTTTTGCTGTCTACGGGGTTGGCAGTTTCCAATTCAAAAATTCAGTATGAATTGTTTTAATGTATGCCAAACGAAACCACGTGTGCTCTCTTTTTCATTTCGGCCGCGACTGTTGCACAATGGACTTGCATTAATGATGAGCTCCAAACTGCAGCAAAAAACCACACCCATATCCCCATAACCTTGAACGTAGTAGTAGTGTAGTATATGCATATATACTGTACTTTAAAAAACCAAAAATAGGATGGAAAAAATGCCAATTGTGCTCAAATCACAAACTCTTAATTATCCTAACCCCTAAGCAGGACAAGTTCGAATGTTTAATGCACCACTTCACTACCCTGCCCACCACATGTCGTACTTAGTTATAATTATACTCTGTATATACCTTCAGGTGCGGGTATAAACCGTATATTTGGTTTGTGAGTCTATACAAAGCATCTCCGACCCCATTAAGTATATATATTCTTAATCACCACAGCACGAGTAAAATCGATCTAGACATGTCTGTCTGTCCATCTGGATGAAGGCTTGGATTCGGAAACGGCTCTAAAAAAAGTTATAAGCGAAAAAATTGCACTCCCACACTACGCTTACAAACTGCAGCAGCCGATTTTTCAAAGCTACCTAAATCAAACGTATTACGTAAACTCTCCTTGTATCCAGGCAACACAGATTTATTTTATTTCTTGGTTGGCAGCCTTCCATATAGCGAATACTTCCGCCTGGAAAATACTGCAGTGGTCGGGCAGCTTATACGAGTGTCTGAGTACTGGCTCTGAACAGAATATTGCCACCCCGGTTCCTGCATTCCTCTTTGAGCCATCCACCAGTCGTCTGGTGGCATAGATGTTAGCGTGTGCTTGAATCTTGCTGTGTCCATAGCCTTGTAGTGCAAAGTTGCCTGTTGCGCAGAGTCTTTGTGCAGTCTTTTTCCAAGTAGGCGCTCGTGGAACTCCAGCGGAGTGACTCCAAGTAGCCTCTCTAGGGCTTTGGTCGGGGTGGACCTCAGTTTAAAGTATGTAAACTTCTCTACCAGTACTCCGTATAATAGTATTGGACGGACAACTGATATGAGAGGTCCCAGGTGATACCCAGCATCTTTTGCGGTGCATTGAGTGCATTTGTTGCTTTTTTCACTCTTTCTTCGACATTGGCCATCCAAGACTGTTTGCTGTCCAATACTGTGCCGAGGTTCCGTTCACCCTTGGTACCTTTTATCTCTTGGTGAAAAGCATGAGGTCCGTTTTGTCTGCGTTGATACTAAGTGCTACGCCTGTTGCCCACCGTAGTATTTCGCGTAGTGTAGTTTTCATGAGTGAGCTGATGGTCGATGGACATTTTCCCGTGATATTTATGCTTATGTCATCAGCATAGGCAGTTATCTTCTGGGCTTTTTTGCGCTACTGTTTGAGGAGTTCATCTACCATAAGATTCCAAAGAAAAGGCAATGGACTTGCGGTGTGCCCCTATGTACCCTCTTCAGTATAGTCATGGTTCCCCATTCCACGTGCACTCTTCTGCACCTCAACAGGTTTTGAATCGTATAATCGCATCGGTTGACACATTATTGAATGCGCCCGAGATGTCCAGGAATGCTTCTATTGCGTAGTCGTAGTGGTAGAGGTTTTTCTATATAAGCTACCAGGAAGTGTAGCCCCGGGTCGACCGATTTATCTTTGGTTTATGCATGCTGGTTGGGTTTCATTGGCGGGTAGATCCCTTATGTGGATCTCCAGAAGCTTTTCCAGTGTTTTTTAGCAGGAATGAGGTTAGGCTAATGAGTCTGTAATCTTTCGGCTGCACGTGATTACATTTGCCTGCTTTGGGCAGAAATATGACTCGTGTCGTCCTCCAGGTTAATGGTACAAGCTTCAGAGATGCTTCTTACAGCGGGAGTAGCCATGCGGCTACCTCTTCATTGATCGCTTTCATCATGGCTGGGAAGATTCCGTCTAGTCGGGCAGACTTGTAACTTCCGAATGTTTTCCGTTTATGCACTGTCTTCGGAATTTTTTATTAAAATTCGGAAAATACACCCAGTTAGTGATTATGAGTCTGTATGCTAAGTTTAATCATGATAAGCTGATTTAACAGGAAGTTATAGGCATATATGTATGTATGACCAAGCAGTGACCGCAGCTGTTGTTGTTGCTACTGCTTTGCACAGGCACTAGAGACATACATAGACACACACATACACGCATAATTATTCTACACATATGTTTAGAGTATTTCAAAGTCGGGACACCCGACTTTAGCTTCTCTACTTGTTTTTTTTTCTATGTTTAATATAAGCATTGAATACGTGCATAAATAACCCAACCTTGAGCACTTCCGCGCGAGGATTAATAAGTAAATGGTGGCTTATGCTTATCTAATTGTTTTCAAAAATACTAATCCTTTTAGCCTTCGCATGGGTCTGGCAAGCAAACTGTGATGCCTGTCACTATATCTACTTATATTTTTTCCAATCTGCTCCTCCACGGTGAACAGGTTTAGGTCTCGGTGAAGGGTTGAGCCGCGCTAGTAGCAGAGGCAGTTAGTAATTTGTCGTAATGCACGGTTTTGCAAAACCTGGATGCGCTTATAATTAGATTTTGCGGCGATCCCCCAAATCTGAATACCGTAAAGCCATATCGGTGCTATGCAGTAGAGGTGGAGAACTATCGATAGTCGGTTTTAAAATAAAAGTATATTAACGTTTTCATCTTTAAGCCTTGATAAATACCCTTTCGGACTCAACGCATGTGCGGAGATGCACAAGTATTTAAACAAGAAAGGAATGCTAAGGTCGAGCAGGCTCAACTCTTAAATACCCTGTACCACCCCACAAAAAAGAAATTAAATTAATTATTATGCATACATACATTTACATCAGAATCGTGCCTTATGCGTGTTTGTGTACTTGTACATATGTATGTATGTGTGCATTGGGCCTGGTTATATGGCTATAACTTTTTTTCCAATCATTCTATCATAATGAAACTTGGTATACGGATATATAATCACTAACCTAATGTGACTACCATAGTTCAAAATTCCAAGAATTACGGGAGTTATTGAAAATCGTTAATAGGGGGGGAGTGGGGGGTGGATCAGAAAAAATGAACAAACTCGTCCTTTCTCGGGCTCAGGAGAATCTGTATACCAAGTTTGGTTATTCTAGCTCTTATACTTTCGGAGATCCTTGTGTTCATACAGACAGACAGACGGACATGGCTATATCGACTTGGCTTGTCATGCTGATCAAGAATATATATACTTTGTGGGGTCTACCAAGCCTCCTTCTGTGTGTTCCATGTGCACTCGAACAAAACTAATATACCCTTTGGGTACAGGGTATAAAAAGAGCCTTTTAAGCAAGGAAAAATCCGTTTGGTTCACCTGAAATATAATTTAATATATATATATATATATATATATATATATATATATATATATATATATATATATATATATATATATATTTCTTGACTTTTGATAATTCGTTGTTTTAGTTTACCTTAATCCATAAATTTTTTCGTTGGCTTGTTCGAAAAAGGCTAATATTTTTTCTACATCTTTTAATAGAGGGTGCGCCATCTTTTATGTCGGTATGTAAACATTGAATATCTTTGAAAATAAACAACAGATTTTCAAGTATGAGATATTTTTATTTAATTTGGTTCTGTACAATTTCTTGAACTGAGGTTTTCAACACTGGTCTACTCAATCGGTTCACTAATGACAAAGTTACAGTACATTCCAATGATTTAAAATATCTTCCAAAGTGCTTGCAATATTTTGCGCCGAGTGGTGTGTTGTGTTCAATAGTTTTCTTGTGGCTAATGATGCCGTTTTCAAATTATAATTGTAAACAAAGTGACATGTGACGGTCAAAAAGCTATCGTTGGACCTCGATGTCCACAGGTCACATGTGACCGTTATATCCGTAATATCTTCTAGCATCGTTGACAATTTAGCAGAAGTTTCGTTGAACATATTAAGCATAAGCACATCTCTTAAATGTGATTTGCTTGGGAGCTTATATGTGGGACCCAATACCTGACTGTAGTTTTGAAAGCCTTCATTTTCCATTATATTATAAGGCTGCACATCCTTGGCAATCATTTCCGTTAAAGCCCTGTCAATGTCATTCTTTCGCTTTTAATCATTGTCGTACAAAACGGCTCTCTTAAAGTAAGAAACTACTGAATGCCTACTCGATCTACAACTGCTGTTTGTAGATGTAGTTGTCCATATCCTTCGAAGTAGCTGCAGCGGGAGTGCTGGAATCTGGGACATGAGCTTCCAAGCCAGGATTAAATCTTTTTAGATGATCGTGTAAATTGGAAGTATTTCCGCTGGTTTTATACTCCTTTCCGCAGTTAATGCACTCTGCAAATTTTTTGTCATCAGACCTTTTAAAATATTTCCAGACTTGTGAGATTTTACTTTTCTTTTTATGTGTTTGCCTCTCGGTCGCCGAATCTTTCTCCGAGTCCGTGCTGCTGCACTCGCATGCCTGTCTTTCAGCGCTCGACACACTGAGTGTGAGGGAGCTCCGACGTTTACCTTAAATTCGACACATAGTCAAAATACTTTATAACTACTTTAAAAGTAAGCATTATAAGTACCTCTTTGAAGAAAGCGATGCATGTCTCTGTATTGTATCACTGATTTTTCACCACATAAATTGTTTCAAACATACGCCACAAATAACCGCTCAATTTTATTTTTTAGTGATGTAAAAACCAAACTATCGATAGTACGTCGGGCACTATCGAAAGAGTCTGGCTACTATCGATGGGAGCTCGATAGTGCCCAACCATCGATAGTTCTCCACCTCAACTATGCTGGGTCCACCACTCACGATACTATCGATATATATAGCTTTTTGTGTGAGCGTTATACTATCGATGTTTCGGTTTCGATAGTAAACTAAACGATAGTGGCCCGCTTTTTCTACATTTTCACATCACTGTTTTTGGCGCATTGCGAAAACGCGTTTAAATTAATTGGTGTTGGCGGCTTATAATTTTGTAAATTATTTATTTAACGTTATGTGCAAATATTCATTATAGTTTTGTTCGCAAGCAGATCCCAGCATGAACAATGAGGGAGATTCTGAATCAATTAAGAAGCCCCGAATTGGCAAACCTAAGGTTTGGGGTCATTTCGAAAGGTCAGACGGCCAGATGTATCCACTGTTCGAATGTTTATAAAACAAGTGGAAATACGTCAAATTTATTCGACCTCATCACTTCTGTTCATTGAACGAATTACCAAAAGGCCCCAGGACGATTGTTCCATTTCTGACGAACAATTACGATTCGTCTTCTGAATGAAAAAAATCATTGACAGAGCCTTGGTTACACTTGTGTCGCAGAACTTGCAACCATTTTCGATTGTGGAGGACTCGGGTTTGAGCAAGTTTGTAAAAGTGTAATACCTTCGCGAAAAACTCTGCAGAACGTGCTCATGAGTGGCATGTACAACGACATGAAAACAAAACTGTTTGTTCTTTTGGACAGTATTGAATGTTGATTAGTTAAAAGAAATTTTGGGAAAGTGCAAGGGGATTGTCACGTATTTTAAGCCTAGTGCAATTTCACTTAGCAAATTTAAAGCAGAACAACAAACCGAACAAAAGTACAGCTTGATACAAGAAGTTCACACAAGATGGAACAGTGCATTTTATATGACAGAGAGAATCCTTTTAACTAACGATGCTATAGTGAAAGTTCTGCTTAGTACTTCCAAAGCACCTCCACCATTAACAGCTGATGAAATCGCGTTGTTAAGAGAGCTAATGTTGTTGCTCGGACCGTTTGAAAGTGCCACTCGTCAGATTTCATCAAGTGTCTCCATTTTAATATATTTGATTTGATATTTGTGTGTAGGTTGTGAAAAAAGACGTGAAATCTCCAGAAGGTATGGAAATTCATCAGTTTTTGGTAGAGCGTGTTATGAAACGACTCGTGCCTCGATACCAAAAATAGGGACTATACTTGACCCTAGATCTAAAAAACATGGAATGCCAATCATGGACTTAAAATATTAGAGAATGAGCATGAAATATATGGCTATAACTTCCTGTTAAATCGGCCTATCATGATAAAACTTGGCACTTGGACTTATAATAACTAAATGGAAGTATTTGAGTTCGAAATTCCAAGAATTACGGGAGTTACGATTTGCTGGGGAGAGGGAGGGAAATTCCAAAATACACATTTTCTGCGTATTCATATAGATATAGATGATATTACGAATGGAAAATCGGGAAAACGCCCATAGGGCGGAAGTGGGGGGGAAAATCAAAAAAATAAAACAAACTTGCACAGCGTACACATTAGGGTTGTAAAAAAACATCGATTTTTTTGACATCGTCGATGTTTTGATAATAAGTACTCGATTTTTTCCGATGTTTTTTTGAACGCGATACATCGACGATCATCGATGTTTAGGCAAAAACATCGAAATCATAACATCTCTATTTATAAATGGAATTCAAAAGCAAACGGAATTTAGTGGAAGCAACAGTCTAAATTAACCTTAAATTTGACATCATTAACAAAAAAGGATAAAATAATAAATGTAAATAATGCCAAAGTAAGTAAAAACTTGTATTAATTAAAAGACTTTGATTAATGTATCACTTAAATATTTGTGTTAATGTACGAGTATATTCACCGGTATTTTACCCACTTATGTGTGTACGCATAGACCTTTGTACATCCCACCAATTAAATATTGTGTTAATTGTGATATAAGTATGTATGTGTACCAAATCAAATGGATCAATTGCTTCATTTCAGATTAACTTCAAAGCAGAGTATTTGCTGGCGTCATTTTGAAAAAATAAATGGGTTTTCCGTAAAGTGAAAAATTTGCGGGAAAGTACTTAAAACCGCGGGAAATACTTCTAATATGCAGGGCCACCTTCGGGCTGTCCATAAATTATTAGAAATAAATCAAATAAGATCCACCATATCGTCATCTGAAGACAACAACAACAATAAGGAAACTGAAGTTATACTCGTGTCAGATGCACCACAAAATAAAACACAGCGGCAACTAACTATACAACAGAGTATTTGTTCACAAGAAGCGGTTGACCCGAATAGTGTGAAGGGCACTAAAATTGACGTGGCAATTCTTTACTTAATTGTAAAGCATAGCTTGCCTTTCTCTTTTGTGGAGTATGAAGGATTTGATGACCTAATGAAAATCTGTGTTCCAAATTATCAGCTGCCAACACGATACAAAATAATGAAGGCAATCGACGAGAAGTACGCCGCCTTATCCCAATTATGGAAACACAAATTGTTTGGGAAAATGGTGACACTCACAACAGATATTTGGAGTGAGTCAATGTCCATGCGAAGCTTTCTTGGGCTAACTGCCCATTTTGCTGTTGGCGTGAAACTAATGTCATTAAATATTGGCGTTTTTGAATTGAGCGATCGCCACACTGCTTCATACCTGGGCAATACCCTTTTAAAATATTGCACAGACTGGGGTATTGAAAAGGAATGTGTTACCGCAGGTTTAACGGATAATGCCGCCAATATTACTTCTGTAATAGAGCGTACTTTTGGCAAAGAAAAGCACATAGCTTGTTTTGCGCATACTTTGAATTTGGTAGCGAAATCAGTTTTGTGCAAAAGCTCAGTTGCCGCTGTCGTTACAAAAATGAAAGCAATTGTGACATTTTTTCACCATAGCTGCACCGCAAGTGATGAACTTCGGAAAGTGACAGATAAGGTACTCATTCAGGACGTAGCCACTCGTTGGAATAGTACATTTTACATGATTAAGCGATTCTTGGAGATCAAACACTTTGTAAATGATGCTCTTTTAAGTGCTCCAACTGAATTAACAATGCTTAGTAGCCGCGAGCTGGAGGACGCTTCTAGTTTAATTCTGTTGCTGAGTCCGTTGGAGGATGCAACAAAAGTCTTGAGTGGAGAGAAATATTGCACTGCCAGCATGGTTATACCTATTATTAACATGATGGTGACTGACATCGGTTCCATGGATTTTTTAAATGGTGAAATGATTATATTAAAGAAAATCATGTTGGAGGAAATACAAAAAAGGATGGGTTTTATAGAGCAGGTATGAAAACATAATTAATTTAAAAACAAAAATAGCCACTAACACATATGTATTCTTAATAGGTTCCAATTCTCGCAATATCGACCATAATAGATCCGCGGTTTAAGAAACTGCATTTTAAGGATCCATTAGCGTGCTCCAGAGCTTTTCGGCAAATAAATGGACTTATTAAGCCTACAGAGATTGGGTCTTCTGAGGAAACAGTCGACGACGATATTAATGGCTTGTCGTTTTGGGATCGTCATCAGCGCATAGCAAAGAAACAGGCTCCGATTGATTCCTACGATGAGGAGCTCTCCGCATACATACGCATGCCTTTATCGCCTGGGGGAAAAAACCCACTAGAAATTTGGGAAACAATAAAGGGGTCTTTTCAACATTTATACGAGATAGCCCGAAAGTACCTGCCGGTGGTGTGCACTTCTGTACCATCGGAGCGCATGTTTTCCGAAGCCGGTAACCTTTTAAACCAGCAGAGGAACAGAATTGGTCCGGGCTTATTGGACAAACTCCTCTTTCTAAAAAGCCTAGATAAAGAGCAATGGCAACTACAGTCCTAGACTTTTGACACTTTTTCTTAAACTTTAATTTAAAAATTTTACCAAAGTGTACTAATAAAAACTAAATAAAACTTAATAATTGAATAAATAATATCAATAAAAAGTAAATATTTATTGTTTATTGTATTACTCGTGTTTGTTATGCAGTAGTATTGAAAATACTTTTCCTAACAACTGTGCCTTTAAAAATTTGTATGAGAATAAAAAAAATCGATGCATCGATGTTTCGTCGCGATGTATCGAAGTACAATCGATGGTACTTGCCGATATATCGATTGAAATTGAGTCTCTGAAATCCAGGTGTTCGTACGGACAGACTGAACAGACAGACAGACAGGGTTAGATCGACTCGTCTCGTCATGCTGATCAAGAATATATATACTTTGTGGGGTCTGCCACGCCTCCTTCTGTGTGTTCCATGTACACTCGCACAAAGCTAATATACCCTTTTACCCTTTGGGTACAGGGTATCAAAATTACATACCAACGTTGGAGCCTCTTTTCCCGTCTTTGGAGCTCGGTTTTCCCAAACCGTTTTTAATCGCTCACCTTCACTATGTAAGTATACTTGAGTTCAAATATCAGCTTCCTAGCTTTTACTGTTTGGGCTGTTCGTTGATCACCAATATAATAGAAGGAGTACTATGACCACTACATAGTAGAGCTGGGAAACTATCGATAGTTGAGACATTCGATATTCTCTATGTTTTCAACAAAAAATTCGATAGTATCGTTTTTTTTCAACATTTGAAATTCTGTTTATTATTTAATCTAAGGAACGCTCCATTTCACAGTCATTAGTCGCATTATTACTAATGTAAAAAAATTAATAGGTTTTCAAATAAAAATACTTCCAAACTAAACTTATAAATATAAACTAAGGAACAATTCAATTCACAGTTTTTAGTCGCATTATTACTAATGTAAAAATAATTAAAATTTTTTTTCAAATAAAAATACTTCCAAACAAACTTATAAAGAAAACGGACATAATGCCTTCCTTGTTTGGATATAGGGTATTTCACTGACCGGCTTGCACGACTGTAACGTTCTATCATGTTAGCCTTCAGTATCTATTTAAATAATGCAAATATAGTATATTAGTAGGCCATGTATTTCTGTCTTTTAAACAAATGTGTTACCTTCGTCAAAACATCTAAACTCAAATCGGCATAGAAATTCCTAAAAAAAAAAACAATAGTAATACATAGTAATACATATATTTATGTACTAGCAGGTCTTGCCTGTCTTTGCTGGGCTAAGTAAAATGTGCTTATAATTATAAGTTTATTTACTATATGATATTCTTATTTCGATGCTCTCTAAAGTTTTTTAAAGAGTTCATTTTCCAAATAGCAAATATAGTACAATAAGTACTATGTATGGTTATACGTACATTTAATTTTGATTTATAAATCGGGACGTCCCGCCAAAATTGTACATAAAGAAAAAAAAATTAATTTTAAGAATGTTAAATAATTTTTAATTAATTAACATTTCTTGCTCTGTCAGTGCAAGACGAATGAACATACATACATACATAGATGTGCACATGTAAATAGATGTGTCCATATGTATGTGTGTACATTCACACATTAGTGTCCCACATTTTGCTTTGGCTATTTCAATCGTTTGCACGCAACTATACGAACAGCTGCTTGTATGTGTGTGTGTATGTACTTAGTTGTCCCCAACTGTTTGATATTTTGTATTCTTTGTTCTGCCTGCATTTGTAAAATGCATATTTTGAAAATCCTTGAACCCAAAGTTGTAGATTTAGTTACGTAAATTACCGTCCCCAAATTTGAAATCGATCGGAAAAAATTTATATCACAAACTTTTCATTTGAAAAGGTGAATAAATATTAAAACCTCAATAATTCAAGCTCCACCACAAATTTCGAAAATCCGAGTATGCAGTTTTGTTTGTATTCTTTAATTGATTTTAGAAACTAAGTTTTATGTCGATCGGTTAAAAAATGCGGATTTTTCAAACAAACTTTGGAGCTCGTTTCCCCCCTTTGGAGCTCGAATTTTCCAAAATCCCTTCTTAGTGGGCACCTACACTATAAAAGGATACTTGAGTCCAAATTTCAGCTTACTAGCTTTTAACGTTTGGGCTGTGCGTTGATCACCAATCAGTCAGTCAAGACAAACTGTTTTATATATATAGAGATGTTCTTGTATTTGTGTATTTATACGAGAGCTCGTATGCTGAAAAGATATTATATTGTTTGCGCCTCACCGTTAGCAACTAAAACTGTGTGAATCCTTGCAACCTCTACTTATAAATATTTGTTGGAAACTTTTTGTACCCTCACCTGCATGGTATAGAAACAAGCCAGAATGCCACCTGGGCCACGTACTTATACTTAAAGTAGTTTTGGGTAATTTAAATATAAATACTCATTTAATTAGCAGCGAGGTCTTATGTGGCCGCCAACTCAAGCTGACAGATATTGACACAGAGCCCGAGTAACTACCTCTTTGATCTACGGTGGGCTTGTAAATATTTGACATTAATTACAAGTTTAATGCAGTGGCAACAGCAGTGGTTCCGGCGACTGTGTGTGCGACTGGGGCTTCGTTGCTCAAAAGGCAATAACTGGAAAATTTATTTAATATTCACTTACGAAATGAGTTTACAGTAACAGACGCAAATAACTTAAGAGCTTATTTGTCATCTACAATATGAGCATTGCTTACTCACATATACGTAAACAGGGATTTACATATATATGATTAACTAGGAGGGGTAAAAACTCATTAATGGCAGTCCGCTGTGGCAACAAGATAGCAGTGTCGGCGATAGAGACTGAGGGTGAAGTGACTGCGACGACGCTTCGTAGCGCTTAACCCGTCATAGTCTCGTCAATTATTCAGCCAACAGCGTATCCTGTCCGAGTGAAGTCAGGCAGTCTACACGAAGCATGCAACCACAGCTACCAAAAAATGGCCGCGAGTAAAATGGCCGGAAGTAGCACCAGCCTCCACGATTTTCTCGTACACTTGGGAAATTAAGCATATCTGTTTTTGCGAGAAGGAAAGCATGTGCACACATTCAGACCAAAGCCGTGTGCATGACATTTACGAGGAAATACTATACTTGTAGTTAAAAACAAGGTATATAGTGTACAGGTTCAGTAGATGTGTTAAAATAACTGAAGAGAGAGGTTGATGTGTGTCGACCCAGAGAGTGTGCACTCACCGGAAACGTCGGGGTTCTTTTCTGGTTTAAACGACAGTAGTTAGATCTAAATAAGAGAGAACGTTACAGTCGAGCAAGCCCGACAGTAAAATAACCTGTACTCTCCCACAAACAAGGAAAATAATAATAAAAAAATTATTAAAAAAATGTAATTAATTAATCAAATTAAATAAAAAATATTTAATACAGTTTCAACAGCATACAAGGTGTAATCCAAAGTAAACAGCACTTAAAAAAAAAAAAAAAACAGAACAAATAGTTTTTTCGTCAAAATCAATTTATTTTATTCGAAATAGTCTCCTTCTGCTTCAATACAGCTTTTTGCACGATCCAAAAGCATGTCGAACGAGTGTTTTAGCTCGTTGGCCGGTATGGCCGCCAGTATGCCGGGGCAAGCCTTTGGAATGGCGTCTCCGTCTGCATAACGCTTTTCTTTCATGGGCAAATGCATTTTTCCGAAAAGGTAGAAGTCGCACGGTGCCATATCAAGTGAATACGGCGAGAGGTTGTTTGTTAAAATGTGATTTTTAATCAAATAATCGGTCACAAGCGTCGATCGATGAGACGATTCTGAGCAATTTTTGGTTGTCAGTCAATTTGTGCGGAACAAACCGTGAAGATGTTCAATTCCATTTCCATCAATTTCAATGATAATTTCGGCTGATTTTTGATGAATTCACGCACAGTTTCGATATAATTTTCGGTGATCACGAATTTTGATTGGCCCATACAAGTATGTTGATCGTCATTTAGGTCCTCACGACCACTTTGAAAACGTTGAAACCACTCGTGCACTCTGCTACGGGATAGGCAATCATCGCCATAAACTTGTTCCTTCAATTGAAACGTTTCTGTAAAAGTTTTACCAATTTTAAAACAACATTTAATGTTGGCTCTTTGTTCGAAGTTAATTTTCGCACCGATAACACAAACATACTGACACTTAAATCTCAATAACTTCACTTCCAATCGAAGTAAAATCTTGAAATTCTCACTGGACAATCGAGAAAGATAGCAGAGTCTAACGCACATATAGATAGCGCCACCAGGGGGCGCTAGATTCAAATAGTGCTGTTTACTTTGGAACGCACCTTGTATGTACATAAATACATATGTATATTATTTGTTCTAATTGATCTTAATAAATTATATGATGTTATTATATAGATATTCTGTTTATTGCATTCAAACTTCGAAGTATCGATATCGATAGTATCGGGGGATTCCGCTATGGAATGTTTTACTCTAGCAAATTGAGATGGGAAGTGTCAGTGTCATCGCCATCGTAATTTTTTCTTGCCAATAACAATACTTGTAATGATTGTAAGTGCTGAATTATTTGCAAATTTTTTCCAGTCGACGTACTCCTCTGAGCCTTTTAACGGTAATTCTTACCCCCTCCGAATTATGCCCTCAAATTCTATATTTGCTCCAATAATTACAGATTCTTGTATTTTATCTGTAAAAGCTTCATTCTCTCCTGGGCCTGACAACATTCCTAGTTGTGTGCTCAAAGAATGGAGTACTTCCCTCTGCAAACCGTTGATTAGGCTTTTTAATCTGTCCCTTGAGAGCGGAATATTTCCTGCTGCTTGGAAAGAAACGTTCATTATACCACTACACAAAAAGGGCTGTAAGTCAGTAATTTCCAACTATAGAGGCATTGCTAAACTTTCTGCCATTCTTAAATTATTTGAAAAAATAATTCCTCTTCATAGCATCATTGTAAGTCTGTACTTTCCTCTGCTCAGCATGGATTTTTTAAAAATCGGTCAACAATGACTAATCTGCTTGAATTTACATCTTTGATAAATGATGCATTCCTAGCAAAGATGCAAGCTGATGTTGTATATACTGACTTCAGCAAAGCATTTGATTCTGTTAATCACGACATCCTCTTGAAGCTATCTTGTATGAGATTTCCCTCAAACTTTTTGAAATGGATTTCCTCGTACCTACAAAATAGGACACAGAAGGTACTACTCAGGTCGAATATTTCTAAAGCTGTTCTCGTAACTTCTGGTGTACATCAAGGTAGCCATCTTGGACCCTATTATTCACTCTTTTTATTAATGACCTTCCGCCTATCCTGCTGCATTCCCGTATACTAATGTATGCCGATGATGTGAAGCTAATTTTTTCGTATAAAGATCCTCTTTATTATTCTCCTCTGCAGTACGATCTAAGCTGTTGGTGCTTGGTCAACTACCTGCACCTTAACTGTTCTAAATGCAAATTTATGACTTTTCACCGGTCGATACCATATCTAGGTACTTAGGCGTTTGACAATATACCATTGCGACGTATATTTACAGTTGAAGATCTTGGAGTTCTTTTTGATCTCAAATTGATTTTCAATCTTTACATCTCCACTATCGTTAAAAAAGCTAAGGGTGTTCTTGGTTTTATTAAACGATGGGAATTTAACGACCCCTACACCACCAAGTTACTGTACAGTTCTCTAGTACGGCCAGTGTTAGAATACTGCTCATATGTTTGGTGTCCTCAGTATAAATTGCATCAGGATCGCATTGAGTCGGTTCAGAAACAATTTCACTTTTTGCTCTTCGTGGTCTAAACTGGGATCCTAATCTGCGATTACCTTCCTACTCCAGTAGTCTTCTCCTTATTAACCTGCCTTCTTTAGCTCACCGTAGAATAGTTCTTGGTGTTCTGTTCCTCCACAAATTGATTGTCGGAGATGCTTTTAGGTCGTATCAATTTTTCTGTTCCTTCTAGGCCAACAAGGAACTTTCTGCCTCTTCAACTTAACAGATGCACTAGTGATTACGCCATACACAATCCTTTTCGAGTATTATGAACTGATTATAATACTTTTCACTTTTTAATCTCAAGTGAGCTCTCTCTCCCCTCACTAAAGTCTTCTATTTTCAGCTACCTCCGGCAGAATCACTGATCACCACTGCTGTGAGTAGGGGCATAGCTTGCTGGACTGGCTAATAAATTTTACCCCAAAGGGTCAGTGATTCTTCACCTTTAATTTTTAATTATATCTTATTATTTAAGTATTTTAATTTGTTTTTTCTATCATTTATTGCTATATTTTTATACCCTGTACCCAAAGGGTACAAGGGTATATTAGTTTTGTGCGAGTGCACATGGAACACACAGAAGGAGGCTTGGTAGACCCCACAAAGTATATATATTCTTGATCAGCATGACGAGACGAGTCGATCTAGCCCTGTCTGTCTGTCTGTCCGTCCGTATGAACACCTGGATCTCAGAGACTATAAGAGATAGAGACACCAAATTTTGCACAAAGATGCGTTATGTGTGTATTCTATACGAGTTTGTTTTATTTTTTTGATTTCCCCCCCCACTTCCCCCCTATGGGGGTTTTCCCGATTTTCCATTCGTATAATCGCCTATATATCGGAGACTATAAGACCTAGGAACACCAAATTTTTTGGAATTTCCCTCCCTCCCCCCTCTACCCGGCGAATCGTAACTCCCGTAATTCTTGGAATTTCGAACTAAAATTTGGAAATACCCCCAGTTGGTTATTATACGTCCGTATACCAAGTTTCACTATGAGAGACCGATTTAACAAGAAGTTATAGCCATAAATATATTTGCTGCTGCAGCGCTGCTCAAGCGCTTCCCGCGGCTGTTGTTGATGTTGCTGTTTGATTGACTGCGAAAATGCTTACACAGACACGAATAGATGCACATAGGCATACATACACTCACACAGACGCAATTGTGCAATTATAAACCCTTTACGTGAGTTCGAATACCGAGAGAAGTAAAATCGATCAAATTTTGTTTTTTTTAATTTTCTTAATTTTTTTATTTTCTATAATTATTGTAAACATATGTACAGAGTATTTCAAAGTCGGGACACCCGACTTTAGCTTTTTTACTTGTTATACCCTGTACCCGTAGGGTAAAAGGGTATATTAGGTTTGTGCAAAGTATGTAACATACAGAAGGAAGCATCTCCGACCCCATAAAGTATATATATTCTTGATCAGCATGACGAGAGAAATCGATCTAGACATGTCCGTCCGTCTGTCCGTCCGTCTGGATGAACGCGAGGATCTCAGAAACTATAAAAGCTAGAATAACCAAAGTTGGCATCCAGATTCTCCTAAGTCCGAGTAAGGACGAGTTTATTTTATTTTTTTGGATTTCCCCCCCCCCCCCCCCCCCCCCCCCCCTCACCCCGCTACAGAATTTCGTCAATAGCGCCTACATTTCAAATGCTACCTAAACCAAACTTTGCACACATAATTTATATACAACAGTAGACAATTACTGTTGTATAAAATTCAATTCGGTCAATTCTAAGAAAAGTTATTAGCGAAACAAATTCTCTACAGTACAACCCCCCCAAACTGCAGCAACAAGTTCGCTCTTCTTCTTCCTCTTTTTGCTGCTGCTATGGGCGCATATAACTCAGTGACGGAAGTTTACATGGGTACAGGGTATTACACTGTCGGGCTTGCTCGACTGTAGCGTTCTCTCTTGTTTTTTCTTTGCTTTAGTCATTGTTTTCGCAATATGGTGAAATATGTTTTTTCTGAATTTTGGCCGACTTTATATGGCAAAAAATTTTCTAAGGGGGGGCAACGGCCACCCCCCTGCCTACGCCCTTGGATGGTTGGGCTTAATGATTCCACAGCCCAGAGAATCATTTATCGATTTGTTCGTGAGAACAGAACCCATGATAAAGGTAGAAATGCTCCGAACAAAATTTTTATACTCTGTACATGAAATGTACAGAAGTATATTAGGTTTGCGGGAGCTGAAAAATGTAACAGGCAGAAGGAGGCGTGGCAGACCCCACAAAGTATATATATTCTTGATCAGCATGACGAGACGAGTCAATCTAGCCCTGTCTGTCTGTCTGTCCGTCCGTATGAACACCTGGATCTCAGAGAGTATAAGAGATAGAGACACCAAATTTTTCACAAAGATGCCTTATGTGTGTAATCTGTGCAAGTTTGTTTTATTTTTTGATTTCCCCCCCACTTCTCCCCTATGGGGGTTTTCCCGATTTTTATACTCTGTACATGAAATGTACAAGAGTATATTAGGTTTGCGGGAGCTGAAAAATGTAACAGGCAGAAGGAGGCGTGGCAGACCCCACAAAGTATATATATTCTTGATCAGCGTGACAAGACGAGTCGATCTAGCCCTGTCTGTCTGCCTGTCCGTCCGTATGAACACCTGGATCTCAGAGACTATAAGAGATAGAAACACCAAATTTTGCACAAAGATGCGTTATGTGTGTATTCTATACGAGTTTGTTTTATTTTTTTGATTTTCCCCCCACTTCCCCCCTATGGGGGTTTTCCCGATTTTCCATTCGTATAATCGCCTATATCTCGGAGACCATAAGACCTAGGAACACCAAATTTTTGTCCAAGGTGCCTTGTGTGAATACGCAGAAAATGTATATTTTGGAATTTCCCTCCCTCCCCCCTCTCCCCCGCAAATCGTAACTCCCCTAATTCTTGGAATTTCGAAATAAAATTTTGCAAATACCCCCAGTTAGTTATTATGTGTCCGTATGCCAAGTTTCACTATGATAGACCGATTTACCAAGAAGTTATAGCCATAAATATATTTGCTGCTGCAGCGCTGCTCAAGCGCTTCCCGCGGCTGTTGTTGATGTTGCTGTTTGATTGACTGCGAAAATGCTTACACAGACACGAATAGATGCACATAGGCATACATACACTCACACAGACGCAATTGTGCAATTATAAACCCTTTACGTGAGTTCGAATACCGAGAGAGGTAAAATCGATCAAATTTTGTTTTTTTTAATTTTCTTAATTTTTTTATTTTCTATAATTATTGTAAACATATGTACAGAGTATTTCAAAGTCGGGACACCCGACTTTAGCTTTTTTACTTGTTATACCCTGTACCCGTAGGGTAAAAAGGGTATATTAGGTTTGTGCAAAGTATGTAACATACAGAAGGAAGCATCTCCGACCCCATAAAGTATATATATTCTTGATCAGCATGACGAGAGAAATCGATCTAGACATGTCCGTCCGTCTGTCCGTCCGTCTGGATGAACGCGAGGATCTCAGAAACTATAAAAGCTAGAATAACCAAAGTTGGCATCCAGATTCTCCTAAGTCCGAGTAAGGACGAGTTTATTTTATTTTTTTGGATTTCCCCCCCCCCCCCCCCCCCCTCCCCCCGCTACAGAATTTCGTCAATAGCGCCTACATTTCAAATGCTACCTAAACCAAACTTTGCACACATAATTTATATACAACAGTAGACAATTACTGTTGTATAAAATTCAATTCGGTCAATTCTAAGAAAAGTTATTAGCGAAACAAATTCTCTACAGTACAACCCCCCCAAACTGCAGCAACAAGTTCGCTCTTCTTCTTCCTCTTTTTGCTGCTGCTATGGGCGCATATAACTCAGTGACGGAAGTTTACATGGGTACAGGGTATTACACTGTCGGGCTTGCTCGACTGTAGCGTTCTCTCTTGTTTTTTCTTTGCTTTAGTCATTGTTTTCGCAATATGGTGAAATATGTTTTTTCTGAATTTTGGCCGACTTTATATGGCAAAAAATTTTCTAAGGGGGGGCAACGGCCACCCCCCTGCCTACGCCCTTGGATGGTTGGGCTTAATGATTCCACAGCCCAGAGAATCATTTATCGATTTGTTCGTGAGAACAGAACCCATGATAAAGGTATAAATGCTCCGAACAAAATTTTTATACTCTGTACATGAAATGTACAGAAGTATATTAGGTTTGCGGGAGCTGAAAAATGTAACAGGCAGAAGGAGGCGTGGCAGACCCCACAAAGTATATATATTCTTGATCAGCGTGACAAGACGAGTCGATCTAGCCCTGTCTGTCTGTCTGTCCGTCCGTATGAACACCTGGATCTCAGAGACTATAAGAGATAGAAACACCAAATTTTGCACAAAGATGCGTTATGTGTGTATTCTATACGAGTTTGTTTTATTTTTTTGATTTTCCCCCCACTTCCCCCCTATGGGGGTTTTCCCGATTTTCCATTCGTATAATCGCCTATATCTCGGAGACCATAAGACCTAGGAACACCAAATTTTTGTCCAAGGTGCCTTGTGTGAATACGCAGAAAATGTATATTTTGGAATTTCCCTCCCTCCCCCCTCTCCCCCTCTCCCCCAAATCGTAACTCCCCTAATTCTTGGAATTTCGAAATAAAATTTTGCAAATACCCCCAGTTAGTTATTATGTGTCCGTATGCCAAGTTTCACTATGATAGACCGATTTACCAAGAAGTTATAGCCATAAATATATTTGCTGCTGCAGCGCTGCTCAAACGCTCCCCGCGGCTGTTGTTGGTGTTGCTGTTGCATGTTTACTCAGACACGAATATACGATCATATACATACATACACTCCCATAGACGCAATTGCTTTTTATATGTGCAATTATACACCCTTTACGTGAGTTCGAATACCAAAAGAGGTAAAATCGATGAAATTTTTTTTTTATTTTCTTAATTTTTTTTATTTTCTATAATTATTGTAAACATATGTGCAGAGTATTTCAAAGTCGGGACAGCCGACTTTAGCTTTTTTACTTGTTAAATCTACGGACGAGCGCTATATTGTTCGGAAAATCCGGGCAAACCCAAGATTATCAGCTCTAAAACTGGACAATGTTGTTGAGGCAGAGTTGGGCAAGTCATGCCACCCAGAAACAATTCGTTCTTCGGGATCATGACTTTAATGGCAGAATACCGCGCAAGAAGCCTTTTATAAGCGAAAACAAGAGAGAACGCTACAGTCGAGCAAGCCCGACAGTGTAATACCCTGTACCCAGGTAAACTTCCGTCACTGAGTTCTATGCGCCCATAGCAGCAGCAAAAAGAGGAAGAAGAAGACCGAACTTGTTGCTGCAGTTTGTGGGTTGTACTGGCCAGAATTTGTTTCGCTAATAACTTTTCTTGACCGAATTGAATAAAATTAATTAATAAAACAACAGTAGACAATTATATATAAATTATGTGTGCAAAGTTTGGTTTAGGTAGCATTTGAAATGTGGACGCTATTGACGAAATTCTGTAGCGTGGGAAGGGGGGGAAAATTAAAAAAAATAAAATAAACTCGTCCTTTCTCGGACCTAGGAGAATCTGGATGCCAATTTTGGTTATTCTAGCTTTTATAGTTTCTGAGATCCTTGCGTTCATCCAGACGGACGGACATGTCTAGATCGATTTCTCTCGTCATGCTGATTCAGAATATATACTATACTTTATGGGGTCGGAGATGCTTCCTTCTGTATGTTACATACTTTGCACAAACCTAATATACCCTTTTTACCCTACGGGTACAGGGTATAAAAACAAATTTTACACAAATATCAATTTTACTGAGGTAAGTTCGGTCTTCTACTTGTGCGTCTGGCTGGCAACAACACTGAGTGTATTTTGTTATTGTAAGTTCGCTCGAGATCGATCCTTAACTTGTGCGTCTGGCTGGCGCCACTTACCAAAACATAACGGATGGAGTACTGGGAGCCCAAAGAGCCACTACGGGCCCATTGCTGTGCTAGAGCATCAAAATTATCGATAGTTGAATCCATCAACACTATCAATCGTTTAAATGCAATAAAAATAAAATAAGAAGTATTAAAATAGGAAAGGAAAAAAAGAAACACCCGACTTTAGCTTCTCTACTTGTTATACCATGTACCCGTAGGGTAAAAAGGGTATATTAGGTTTGTGCAAAGTATGTAACAGGCAGAAAGAAGCATCTCCGACCCCATAAGGTGTATATATTCTGAATCAGCATGACGAAAGAAACCGATCCGTTCGTCCGCCTGTCTGGGTGAACGCAAGGATCTCAGAAAGTTGGTATCCGGATTCTCATAGGTCAGAGAAAGGACGAGTTTATTTTATTTTTTGGAATTTTCCCCCTTTCCCCCGCTTCAGTATTTCGTCAATACCGTCCACATTTCAAAAGCTACCTTAACCAAACACATAATTTGCACACAATATTTATACATAATAATCTACTTTTGTTTCAAATTTCATCTAAATCAGTGAATTCTATTATAATTCTACTATAAGTTATTAGCGAAACAATTTTACTCAGGCTGCAGCATCAAGTTCGCTTTTCTTTTTCTTTTTGCTTCTGCTAGAGGCGCATATACATCAGTGAAGGAAGTTTACCTGGGTACAGGGTATTTCACTGTCGGACTTGCTCGGCTGTAGTGTTCTTTCTTATTTAATACAATACATAGCTCACAATAACACGGCTAAAAAATTAATTATACTCTGTACATAAAATGTACAAGAGTATATTAGATTTACGGGAGGTGAAAATGTAACAGGCAGAAGGAGGCGTGGCAGACCCCACAAAGTATATACCTTATGTGAATACGCAGAAAATGTATATTTTGGAATTTCCCTCCCTCCCCCCATCTTGATGCTGATGCTTTGGTTGACTGCGAACGTGCTTACACAGACACGAATAGACGCGCATAAACATACATACACGCACATAGACGCAATTTCTATGTAAATGTGCAATTGTACACCCTTTGCGTGAGTTCGAATAATAATAATAATTTTTTTAATTCTCTTACTTTTTTTAATTTCTATAATTATTCCAAACATATGCACAGAGTATTTCAAAGTCGGGACACCCGACTTTAGCTTTTTTACTTGTTAAACGACCCTGTGACGGTCGACATGGCGTCGTTCAAGGCCAGCAATATTGTAACTCATATTGTAATTTGGTTAAAATTTGCTGTGGTTAAAAAAATATTTTGAGTAACTTGATTGGAAAAACTTTCAATTCAAAAAATTGCAACAATTCAAGTTTATCGTGCGCTTAGCCGGGGCAACAACCAGGCCGACAACGCACTATTAATTTACTTCAAAGCTGCACATGGTGGCCGAGGGCTTACATGTGTGTGAGACTCTGTTACGCATGACAAGGCATAACGGTTCCACTGCACTGCAAATGTGCAGTTTGTTCCGGGCAGGTTTTTTTTTTGCTTCTGCTGCATTATCTGAGTATTAGCGGTATTTACAAACGGCTGTTTTGGCTGGCTCTATTTGCCGGGGAAACGCTTTCTGAATTGCATTTTGTAACCCAATTTCCTACTTCCGGTATCTTTTGGACATTCGTCCACCATTGCTGACATGATGCGTGGGCGAGTAAGAGGAAATAAGCTTATGTGGTCGAAAAATTCACACACACACTACTACACCAGCCCACACGAGCTTTTTCCATGTGAAACTCTAGTTTCGTCGATGAGCGTACGTGGGTTCGTGTTAGCTCCTCATCTCACTCGGCATAGTCGGAAGTTCACCGTGCTTTTAAGTTTTGCGATGCTTTTGTTTCATGCACTTTGCAAGGGAAAACCCCTAATCTCAGCACTGGTTTACCTGACTTTTCGATATATTTATACTCTGTACATAAAATGTACAAGAGTATATTAGGTTTTCGCGAGCTCAAAAATGTAACAAGCAGAAGGAGGCGTGGCAGACCCCACAAAGTATATATATTCTTGATCAGCATGACGAGACGAGTCGATCTAGCCCTGTCTGTCTGTCCGTATGAACACCTGGATCTCAGAGGTAGAGACACCAAAATTTGCACAAAGATGCGTTATATATGTACGCTGTGCAAGTTTGTTTTATTTTTTTGATTTTCCCCCCCACTTCCCCCTATGGGTGTTTTCCCGATTTTCCATTCGTATAATCGCCTATATCTCGGAGACTTTTAGACCTAGGCACACCAAATTTTAGTCCAAGATGCCTTATGTGAATACGCAGAAAATGTGTATTTTGGAATTTCCCTCCCTCCCCCCTCTCCACGGCAATTCGTAACTCCCGTAATTCTTGGAATTTCGAACTCAAACTTGGCAAATACCTCCAGTTTGTTATTATAAGTCCAAATGCCAAGTTTAATCATGATAGGCCGATTTAACAGGAAGTTATAGCCATATATGTACATAAGACCAAGTAGTGCCCGCAGCTGTTGTTGTTGTTACAGCTTTGCTCAGGCACACGAGACATAAGGTAAGGTAACAGTGAAATAATCCATTAAATCGGTCCTGTAGATTCGGAGCCTTTTCAATTCAAACAAACAATCAAATCATTCCTCTTTATGATATTATTATAGATGTATGTACATACATAAATACATATGTATGTATGTAGATATATGTATATGTTTGTATATATACAGTTGAACATCCAACACTGTTATTTAATTGTAATAAATAGTGTTCTATGGTTTTAAATCATAAATTAAATTTTTAAAACGAAAAGCAACAACGGCAACTGGAAGTCATTGGCACGCATTTATTCTTTCGTTCACATTTTTCGATCATCTACGCATTTATATTGCACAGGCAAAATGCCAAAAGTTTACAGTTACCGTCGCTAGGCAACGACTGAGAAAGTGATAGTAAAGCAGAAACCGAATAACGGAGCTACGCATATTATGCTTCGCATTGCGGAAGGTGTATTCCAAAGTAAACAGGACTTTTTGAATCTAGCACCCCCTGGTGGCGCTTGTACCCAAAGGGTGAAAGGCTATACTAGTTTTGTGCGCATGTATGTAACACACAGAAGGAGGCGTGGCAGACCCCACAAAGTGTATATATTCTTGATCAGAATTAGAAGACGAGTCGATATAGCCATGTCCGTCTGTCTGTCTGTCCGTCTGTCTGTATGAGCGCAAGGATCTCAGTAAGTACAAGAGCTAGGATAACCAAAATTGGTATCAAGGTTCCTATAAGCCCTAGGCAGATCGAGTTTGTTTATTTTTTCTGATACACCCCCCCACTCCCCCGCAATTCGTGTTTTTATACCCTGTACCCGTAGGGTAAAAAGGGTATATTAGGTTTGTGCAAAGTATGTAACATACAGAAGGAAGCATCTCCGACCCCATAAAGTATATATATTCTTGATCAGCATGACGAGAGAAATCGATCTAGACATGTCCGTCCGTCTGGATGAACGCAAGGATCTCAGAAACTATAAAAGCTGGAATAACCAAAGTTGGCATCCAGATTCTCCTAGGTCCGAGTAAGGACGAGTTTATTTTATTTTTTTTAATTTTCCCCCCCTTCCCCCGCTACAGAATTTCGTCAATAGCGTCCACATTTCAAATGCTACCTAAACCAAACTTTGCACACATAATTTATATATAACTGTCTATTGTTGTTCAAAATTCAATTCGGTCAATTTTAAGAAAAGTTATTAGCAAAACAAATTCTCGCCAGTACAACCCCCCCAAACTGCAGCAACAAGTTCGCTCTTCTTCTTCCTCTTTTTGCTGCTGCTATGGGCGCATATAACTCAGTGACGCAAGTTTACCTGGGTACAGGGTATTACACTGTCGGGCTTGCTCGACTGTAGCGTTCTCTCTTGTTTCTTATAACTTCCGTAATTCTCGGAATTTTGAAATCAATTTTGGTAGGTACATCCAGTTAGTACTAATGTGTCCGTGTGCCAAATTTCATCATGATAGGTCAATTCTGAAGAAAGTTATAGCCATAAGTAAAATCGCTGCTCATGCGCTGCCTGCAGCTCTGTCGGCAGCGCTGCCCGCAGCTGTTGTTGTTGTTGCTGCTTTGGTTCAACTTTGTGCTGCATACATACACGCATAGGTACGTGATGTAAATGTATGCTGTTAAAACTGAACATAAACATGTATTCTAATTTAATTTAATTTAATTAATTAATTTTAATTAATTAATTCATTCAATTTTTTTAATAATTTAATTTGAAAAAAAAAAATTTTTTTTTTTAATTTTTCTTTTTTGTGGAGCGTACAGGCTATTTTACTGTCGGGCTTGCTCGACTGTAGCGTTCTATCTTGTTTTTTTTTTAAAAGTCCTGTTACTTTGGAACTCACCTTGTATGTACATATGTATATGATTTGTTCTAATTGATCTCAATTGTTCGTGCGTGATCGTTTGGACTCAATAAGGCATGAAAAGACACAAATGTGAATTTATGATTGGGATATACTTTTATAATTATTCCCCTAGGAAGCTGAAATGTAGACTCAAGTATCCTTTCATAGTGTAGGTGCGCACTAAGAAAGGCTTTTGGAGAATTCGAGCTCCAAAGGGGAAAAACGAACTTAAAAAATATTTGTTATAGTGGTGATGTGTGTGTACGTTTAACGAAATATTTGGGCAAGAACAAAATTGTAAAGGACTACTAAACAATTTTTTGTCAAGAACAGAAAATGTTCATTTAAGATATTTAACCTTAAAAGCCTTCATACAAATGACATATCTAGCGGGATTTAAGTCGAATTTTTTTTGGTAATTCTGAATTTTTTTGTTTTATTATAATTGACACCACTCCTAAAAGCTTGGAAAAGCTTTTGTATGAGCTTTTCAATGCATCACTGATCAACTGCGAGCTGTCAAAGTGAACATATATACATACATATGTTCACCAGGTGGCCTGAAATATTTTGTCGTTTTATGACTTTCTTAGTTTGGGCCAAAAAACAAGCAAATTAAAACGTACCGCGCCAATTTTTTTCTCCCCCCTTTAAGAAAAGGTATGTACTATTTAAAAATTATATATTTGTGACCCGTCTTTTCATTTGCAGCAAAATAAATGCGGTAAATAAATGCTTCTTTATACGATAACTTACATTATTCAATGTTTTTCAAACTAAGTTCTTGTGGTGTAAAAATATCTAAAATTTTTTTTTTTTTTTTTTCTTCGTATTTTATTTATTAAATTTGATAAAGATAAACTTCTCAGTTTATTATTTCATTTAGAGTGTAGTTGTAGTATCCGGCTAGTCCCTGGGGAGGTCCAGAGGATGGGTCCTGAGCAGCCTCCTGGTCCGTTCGCTGTTGTCCAGCAAGTTCATCGCCAAGTTGTTGGGGTGGTCATGTAGCCTTTGCATGTACCGCTTGCTGATTTTCTTAACTTCGTCCTTCACCCAAGGGAAGCTGAGGACTTCATGAATAAAATGATAACCAACTACGTCCAACTCTTAAGTCTGTTACACTTTTTAGGTGAAATGTCAGTCCCTAAGCGCTTACTTTATTCCATGTGGCTTAACGAAAATGTCGCCGGAAAAAAAGTTTTAGTGCTTAAAGAATTTGTATTTTTAAGACCAGAAACTTACATTAAAAGGAATTGACCGAAATAAATCAAAAATTGATTAATTTCATAAACAGGCTTGCAGAGAAATGGAAGGCATGCCATTACAACAGAATTTGTTTGGGAAAAAAAATCATAAATGGCTTGATATGCCGCTATTTCACCAGAACTAAGCAAGTAAGTCAGACATGGGTCGACCCCAGAAAGTTTTTGGTGATGTCTGCCCTAAGACTCAGATCAGAAAAGTGTCTAGTCTTATTAAAGAAGCAACATGTGACGAGTTGATGGTGTATCAGCTTGTATAAATCTGGCCTGCGAACCCCATCAAAAATTGTTTGTACGTTAAACACAGATCTCATCAGCTGGGCAAAAAATTAAACGGTTGCTGGACAAACAAGTGAAGTTGCCAAGTCATTACTCACCTAAAGAAGCGCTTGCACTTTATACATGTATAGAATGTCGGTCACAAAAAACATACATGCAAGTTAACACGATATAGTGCTAAGGAAAGAAATGCAGATGAGCGTGTTATCCAAGCTACAATAAGCTGCATAAAGCGAAAGTTATGTGCTATCCAAAGGAATTGAAGCTTACAGATTATTCCGCCGAAACAACACTGCAGAGCTTAGTAGATCATACTGTAAGCTGAATTATACAAGCAACCTCGCAAGTTTTTATACTCTGTACATGAAATGTACAAGAGTATATTATCTAGCCCTGTCTGTCCGTCTGTCCGTCCGTATGAACACCTGGATCTCAGAGACTATAAGAGATAGAGACACCAAATTTTCCACAAAGATGCGTTATGTGTGTATTCTATACGAGTTTGTTTTATTTTTTTGATTTTCCCCCCCACTTCCCCCCTATGGGGGTTTTCCCGATTTTCCATTCGTATAATCGCCTATATCTCGGAGACTATAAGACCTAGGAACACCAAATTTTAGTCCCAGATGCCTTGTATGAATACGCAGAAATTGTATATTTTGGAATTTCCCTCCCTTCCCCCTCTCCCCCGCAAATGCGATTTTCTCTAACTCCCGTAATTCTTGGAATTTCGAACTAAAATTTTGGAAATACCCCCAGTTGGTTATTATGTGTCCGTATGCCAAATTTCATTATGATAGACCGATTTAACAAGAAGTTATAGCCATAAATATATTTGCTGATGCAGCGCTGTTCAAGCGCTGCCCGCGGCTGTTGTTGATGTTGCTGTTTGGTTGACTGCGAATATGCTTACACAGACACGAATAGATGCGCATAGGCATACATACACTCACACAGACGCAATTGCTATGTAAATGTGCAATTATACACCCTTTACGTGAGTTCGAATACCGAGAGAGGTAAAATCGATCAAATTTTTTTTTTATTTTCTTAATTTTTTTATTTTCTATAATTATTGTAAACATATGTACAGAGTATTTCAAAGTCGGGACACCCGACTTTAGCTTTTTTACTTGTTGAAAATGAAATTTCAGTGAATAACAACAGTATAAGTTGAACTGCAATACATAAAGGGGGCTGCGATGGAAGCAGTGGACACGCAACCTACTTGTATTGCCAACAGTTTCAAGATGGTGAAACTAGTATGGTCGATCAGCACCTATTTGCAGTTTGCCTTGTCCCTTTACAAATTCAGCTTGAATCGACAATTGTCTGGAAAACACGCGACCTTCGTCACTCGCTATTGTCGGCCCATAAAACTAATTTGCCAAAAGGAATCGGCTGAATTTATTCAAGCAGAGACTGATAGTATTAAAAGCCAAATATTTTTAATGAAACCAACAATTTTTAACTCATTTACAATTTTTACATAACATTTAGCGTCCTTGCAGAAGCCTCTACACAGACATGTGGAATTTGTACAGCAGAACACAAAAATATGAATAATTTAAATTTGGTGAAAAGTTATCCAGTTGATGTAAGTCTTTAAAAATATGGCTCATCAACTCTGCATGCATGGATACGAATTTTTGAATGCATCTTGTATACATATATCTTACAGTTTTTCAATAAAAAAAAATTAAGTTTGCTGAGAAGAAGCTGATGTAGAAGCTAGGAAATCTGAAATTCAACTCAGAAAACACATGGCCATATTGGTGGATATATGGCTAATAGTGGCAATACTAACAATGGTAATACTGCCAGAAGATTTTTTAGCCAACCGAAATTGGTTGCCCGCATGCATTTCGCTTTTATGCCATGGAAACAGCTGGAATATTTGTCGACACATACCCGTGGTTTTACATGCCGTCATCTGTACATAAAGTACTAATACATAGTGCAGATATTACGAAGTATATATTACTTCCTATTGACATGATGTCCGAAGAAGCCTGATTAAAGATTTCAGGGATATACGGCAAAACCATTCCCGTAAGGACAATAGATCTAATACGATGGAAGATGTCTTGAATGGTTTATTTGTACAATCAGATCCGCTTATAACATATAGTATTTGTCAAAAACATCAAAAATTATCAAAAAAAAACTAGATAAAGTGGTTGCTGGGTTGCTCGTTAAAGTACGAATGACGCTGATTAAATAGCTAATTGTAGGTAGGTAGGTGCGGTAGCCAGGGTGTAAACCCTGCCTCACTTACAAGTTGGCCCGTTGTGATACCGCGTGGACTAGTCCACTTCCCGAAAACCCGTGATTAGCTGCATGTATGCGCAAGTATACATCCATCCAGCTGCCTGGATGAACTTGAATATGTCTATCGGCTTTCTGTTTACCAGTGCCAACAGATTTGGGAGGAGTCTATCTCCTAGGAAGCGTTGTCTTGTCCTTGACAAGGCTCGGCAGTCGCAGAAGAGGTGGTTTCTCTCATGCGGAGAGCCGCCAACGTGACATTCATCTTCCCCATGAGATGTATTGGGAGTATTCCCTGAATCGAATCTAGTGCGTCGCTTGGATTGGTGCGCCCAAAATTGTTAGTTCAGCCTGTCGTTGAACTTTGTTTAGACTCTGAAGAGGCGTTTTTTTTTTAAGTGATGGCCACCATATAGAGACTCCATATAAGAGTATGGGTCTGATTATTGCAGTGTATAGCCAGTGGACCACATAAGGGGCCATGCCTCATTTTAGTCCAATGGATTTCCTGCAGGTATAGAGTGCGATTGTGGCTTTTCTCACTCTGCCTTCAATGTTCAAGTTCCAGTCCAGCTGCCTTTCCAGTATCAAACCTAGATATTTGGCTGAGCTGCTGAAGGATAGTGGTAGCCCATTTAGTAATGGGGGACAAAGAGGAGGAATTTTATATTTCCTAGTGAATAACACCAGCTCTGTTTTGTTGGGGTACACTCTTAGACCACTTGACGTCGCCCACGTTGACAGTGTGCTTAATGCATCGGTCAAGCGTTCGCACAGAGTTTGAGGGAATTTACCCGAGAAGGAGATGGTCACGTCATCTGCGTAGGCTACAGCGTGGCATCCCACTATTCCTTCCAAGGATCGTAGGAGTGTGTTGACCGCCACGTTCCACAGGAAGGGTGAGAGGACGCCGCCCGTTCCCTTACTTACATATCTGGATATCGTGGACAGCCCCAGTGTAGACTTGATGGACCGCCTGGTGAGAAGCTGTCTTACCAGTTCTACAATGGATTTGTCCATTCCCAGGTGTGTAAGTGAGCTTGTGATGGCGCTAGGAGACACATTGTTCAAAGCACCTTCTATGTCCAAGAAGGCGGTAAGGGTGTACTGTTTGGTATTGAGGGCTTTTTCTATGCCCGAAGTCACAGCATGAAGTGCCGTTTCTGTGGATCTGCCTTTGCATTAGGCGTGTTGAGAGCAGGATCTTGCTTCTTATATGGAGAGCTTTTGGGATATTCCTTGTCAGGAAGATTTTGTGAAAAATATCTGCCAACCATCTGATGGCATCTGATGATCGTTTAGCCTGTCTGAGTATTTTCTTGTACTCTGACAGGCCCTGTTTGTATGCACACCAGTGTTGTTCTCCCCCTTTCTTGACTCTCTGACTTGTGGAGTCCTCCAGGAAGGCTTGAGTTTACCCCTTGGTTTCCCAATGGGGCATGATTTCTGCAGCGCAATTTCGCACGCTGCAGTGAATTTGTTTATTAGCGTCGAGGTGAATTTGACTGTGTTTGGGCCCTCAGGGGAGTAGTCTGGTAATATATTACTCAGGTGATTAAAGTACGAGGACCAATTTATGCGTCTAGGATTTCTAGTCGCGATTGGTCTTTCGTTCTTTAGAGATACTTCGAATTGTATCTGTGGTCTAAGAAGGAGTGTTCCGGTAGAACTCTCAACTTGGATATACGATTTTAAAGTGCGTCTGAAGCCAAAATGAGGTCAGCAACCTGGAACCTAGACAGGATGTAGTTAAAAATTGACTCACCCCGTACATTGGTATCAGTGCTGCCCCATTGAGTGTGATGAGCGTTGGCGTCGCATCCTATGAGCAGATCTATTTTTCTGCCTGATATTCTCTATGATCTGCCTTGTTAGCAGAGGCGGAGGATTAGCTTCTTTGTAAGTCATGTAGGCGAAGCATATTTTCATAGGTTTTGGCTTAGCCTTAGCATGCCGCTATGTTATCTCCATCACTGAAATTGGATAGCAGAAAAATGTTTATGTTTTTCTTCGTTAGAATTCAGGTTCTGGTCTTGCCAGCTTATACTCCTTCGTCCCCAATCCAGAGACCTTGCCTCTACAAACCTAAGGTTCCTCAATGAGGACTACGTCGATGTCGTCAGACGATGTAGAAGGGTAGGTGCTTTGCAGTGGTGGAGATTAATCTGTAGAAACCTCAAGGGCATCTACATCCATCTCCACCACTGTCCTGTCGGCTTCATCGTCGTCTAGGATGAGATCATCCTCATCCTCGTGGCCTAGTCCCTTCGCGAGCTCGGAGGTTTCAGAGGAATATCCCTCTATGATATTGTAATCGTCCAACGTGACCTCTGTTTCAGGACTTCCTGGAATGACCGGTTCTGCGTCTGCTAATTCAGCGTCTTGTTTGGTTGGCTTACCACCCGCTGTGTCTCCTCGGTAGACTCGTATGGCTACCGATTTATAGCGATACCTGGCCAGATTTTCATTTTTGGCCGACTCATCCACCGATTCCTCATTAATCACTAGTACGATCTGGCGTGTGATCGCTTCCGCCTCTTCTACCTTGGCCGTCAGTTTTCAAATTTGGGTTGCAGATCTGGAACACCTTCAAGATCTCGCCTGGCTTCTCTGGTTTGGCCGACACCCTGACTCTGGGAGTGCTGGGTATTTCGCACCTGGATACACTTCTCCAAGTGCTGCGATTGATTTTTTGTATGCCTTCACTCTGCCTTGATGCCATCTTTCATCGTTGCATATCGGTGGTGGTCCTCCACTCGTTGCCAGGTCAGAAAACGATCTTGCAGCTCATTTTCGACTCCTGCCCATCTGTGTCTCGGGATAAGACCATCTTTGTTGCCCATGTCTAGGATACCAATGAGAATCTTATTCTTCGCCAATTCTGCGAAGGTTCGATGAAGAGGCTGCGGTCGTGTTCGCTTCGCTGGTTGTGGCGGCGTGTCTTTTGCCGACCTCTATCTTCTTACCGGAGCTGGCTTGAAATCCGGTAAGATTTTCTTTGCGCATTCCACCATCCTTCGACCGTCTGGTTACGTCTCGGAGGCAGAATGGTTTTTTTTGCAGAATGTCTGCTGCGCGTCTCTTGTCTTGAAACGTCGTTTTTGTTTTTGGTGGTGCCATCGCCAAAGTGCCTGGCTCTGTAGAGTTACCAGCCACCTTCCCTTCGACTACTGGCTTTGCAGCTTGGCTTAGTTGTTTCGCCTTCGAAGTGGAGGGGTCTGATGCTTTCCAGATTCTGAGGCAACTGATTGGCTTGTCCGATTGTTTCCACGTGCACTGGCATCAATGCGATGGGAGCTGCTATTGACAGTCAAATCTATGACCATCTGGTTAGAGGGATTTGAGGTCCCGTCTGGCTTATGGCGAGTTCCGGTCTCATTGTTTTGTTTTTTGTTGTTTTAATATAAGGTTTCATGTTAGTCCCACGAGTAGTTGGGAAGGGGTGGGACACTCGTGACATAGCCCGGATACCACGGGAAGCCTGTCTTAAACTGGAGGTCGGCAGGCATCCATAGTTCGCATAATAGAGACTGAGCACCCCCTCAGCCACGCATCCATCGGCCATTAGGCAGCACCCCCTGGCAGAGACATGACCGTGCCAGGCCCTAGCTAATTGTAACCATATGCAATTTTCATAGCCTGCACCCAAAGGATAAAAGGCAATATAAGTTTTTTGAGAATGTATGTATGTAACACATAGAAGGAGGCGTGGCAATCCCCACAAAGTATATACCTTTGTGTACCCTTTTTATACCCTGTACCCGTAGGGTAAAAAGGGTATATTAGGTTTGTGCAAAGTATGTAACATACAGAAGGAAGCATCTCCGACCCCATAAAGTATATATATTATTGATCAGCATGACGAGAGAAATCGATCTAGACATGTCCGTCCGTCTGGCATCCAGATTCTCCTACGTCCGAGTAAGGACGAGTTTTTTTTTAATTCTCTACAGTACAACCCCACCAAACTGCAGCAACAAGTTCGCTCTTCTTCTTCCTCTTTTTGCTTTTTTTGGGCGCATATAACTCAGTGACGGAAGTTTACCTGGGTACAGGGTATTACACTGTCGGGCTTGCTCGACTGTAGCGTTCTCTCTTGTTTTTATTTTCTATAATTATTGTAAACATATGTACAGAGTATTTCAAAGTCGGGACACCCGACTTTAGCTTTTTTACTTGTTATACTCTGTACATGAAATGTACAGAAGTATATAAGGTTTGCGGGAGCTGAAAAATGTAACAGGCAGGTGTCCGTAGGTCTTATAGTCTCCGAGATATAGGCGATTATACGAATGGAAAATCGGGAAAACCCCCATAGGGGGGAAGTGGGGGGGAAAATCAAAAAAATAAAACAAACTCGTATAGAATACACACATAAGGCATCTTTGTGCAAAATTTGCTGTCTCTAGCACTTATAGTCTCTGAGATCTAGGTGATCATACGGACGGACGGACGGACAGATTTTGTGGGGTCTGCCACGCCTCCTTCTGCCTGTTACATTTTTTAGCTCCCGCAAACCTAATATACTTCTGTACATTTAATGTACAGAGTATAATAAATCGGTGCTCATGCGCTGCCTGTGGCTCTGCCCGCTGCGCTGCCAGCAGCTGTTGTTGCTGCTTTGGTTGGACTTTGTGCTGCATACATACACGCATATAAACACGCAGAGACACGATTCTGATGTAAATGTATGCTGTTGAAACTGTATTTAATTTAATTAATATCATATTTTTTTAAATTAAGTAAAATTTTTGTTTGCATTTTTCCTTTTTGGTGGGATGTACAGGGTATTTAAAAGTTGAGCCTGCTCGACTTTAGCATTCCTTTCTTGTTTAATTTTCTTAATTTTTTTAATTTCTATAATTATTGTGAACATACATATGTAGGATGTACAGAGTCAAAGTCGGGACACCCGACTTTAGCTCTTTTTTTGTCTTTACTTATACATAATTCTTTAATATTTATAAATTTGTACATAAATAAAATAAACGACAATTTCTTTGAATTTGAGTGATTTGAGCATTTTACACAATTTTTTGAATGACTTGAATAATTTCATAATTACACTTTACCGTTTGGGTACATGGTATAAAAAGCCAATACTATATGTAGGTATTATTGAACAGTCGCGGCTTGCTGCCAAGGTAAGCCCGTCAAAATAAATTCCGAAGCTTTTTTGTGTTGCCAATACTTTTCCACTTTGGTGCTTCAATTCGATTGGAGAGCGCATGCGAGTCCATAATTTGCCCAAGCGATGGTAGCTTCATTCATGATCTCGTTCAAGCTTGTGCAACAGTCCGCGTATGCTTACTTGTCATTTGATTAATGGGACCACGTTCACCTATCGATCTCCGTTTTACAGTTTAAACCTGCCCAGACTACATTCGGCCCGACAGCTTCATAAAGACACGCAGTCAAAGCATGAATAATGAGGGCGTTACCAGGTATGCCACTTGGCCTGTCCGTACAAACAACAATAACAAAAAACAAAAAAAAAGAACAATGCTGTAAACACATTTTAATCGCATTCTAATTGCGCCCGAATGCTTTCATGTTGTTGACGAGTGATGCGTGAAATTTTCGCTTCGCCAAGATAGTTGAGTGGTAGGGGCGTACCTATATATATGTATATGTAAGTACATACTATAAATAGGCAAATACGCGATGTTGACCGTGTGTGCGGCGTAACATTTAACTTTCATGCAGCCGCTGTCAAAAAATGTAGACAGGTACAATTTCTACAAGTATATGTTAGATTTGTGACAATAAATAACAAAACAGGCAGAAATGTACTCTGTAAAAGTGTATTTCAAAATTTAAAAAAATTGTTTTATATTATTCCACACATGTGTACAGTGTATTTAAAGTCACTCTTAAAATATTTGCACATTTAAGGCTATCATATAAAAAACTATGTATACCTTCAATCCTATAATGATAACAGTTACCAGGTAGTCCTCAGGAACCGATGGGATCAAACGGGACATATTTGAGGATCCACATGAAAATATATTATCACCAAGTCGTTTGTCGCTAAAACTTAGAAAGTCACATGCGTCTGTGTGCGTGAGTAGCCCAATCAAATTTGTCCAGCAGTAGCTTCCAGCTAAACAATAGCCAAATAAATACAGATAAACGACCGATTATCGTTGTGGCGGGCGATTTTGTGGACCTTATCGGCGATACGAAAAGTTGGTTGTATGTAACTATAATGATTCAATCCAAATATGGGTGTCAATAAGTTAACAGACAGACAATGTCGCACTTGCCATGGCCAAGCTGAGCTGCTGGCGAATGCACCAACTGCAGCCGCGCACTTAGTGCCAAAACGGTTCACATAAAAAGCCTGTCGAGAACTAGTCGACCTAGGCTGACTTGGCTGACTTGGCCTAGAATAAAGGAGGCCCAACTTCTTGCTAAAATTATGAAATGCATTTAATTTGCTGTACACTTATTCTAGGTAGAAGCCGGCTTTCCTTGGTCACAACAGGCTCATCGGCCATGCAGTAAAATCTATTAAAATGCCATTGACCATATTTTAAGGCATTGACTTGGTCGGTTGGTTGCTGGCTCTTTAAGGAAGCAAATGTTTCCGTACAGCAGCCACGTCCACAGCAGCAACAGCAGCAGCTGCCAACTAGTTGACAACTTGTATGGACTGTGTTTTATGTGCCTTTTATGTTGTTGCTTTTTGTGCTGCTGTTTTATATTGCAATCTGTCTGCAATCATGTCACATCGTTGGTCTGTTTCAGCTTCTGCTGCCTTTTGGTGCTACTTTTTCGCATTTATGCTGACCAGTTCATTTGGCAATGCGCTAGCTAGCGCTAATGAGCTTCGAGGGCGTTGTAACCTTAAGCACTTGGATATAAAATGTTTATTATTGTCATTGCTTGGCGCAGCTAAAACACAGACGTCATAAATCTCAAGTGAGCACAGGCATCCATAAAACTTCTAACATTAAGCCGAGCTCGAGCTCGAGCGCAAGCCTCAGACAGGCACATACTATAAGTACGCTGCAGATACCTTCATGGCGGGATGGTAGTTGATTCAAAAGTTGCTCGTAAACAAATAAACAAGCTACAAAACAACTGGCAAGTGGGAGCCGCAGGACGATTTCTGCAGAAAAAACTGTAACGCAGTCAACAAGGACAGTGTCATAACTTTTTTAATGGTCGCACACACGCCCACACAAAGCCAAAAACATACAGAAGAGGGACGCGTGTGTGTGTGTGAGTGTGTGTGTGTGTGTGTGTGCAATAGACAAAGACAACTGACAGTAGATAAATTCTTGCAACTTTTGTTTGTGCTCTTTTGCAGCCAAGTGCAACAGCAGTGCCACCAAGTTTCACTGACAGTTAGCCAGCAGCTTTGACAAATCTGGCAAAGTACGCTAAAAAACTATTTCTACTTACTTGTTTTAAGATTTCAGTCCGACAGCTCATAAATCGCCAGGGCTACTTAATTTTGCAAGAGTTACACATTCGAGTTTTTGGCTATTCAGATACTTTTTTTGAGCATGGCATGGAGCCAATTTTGATTTAAGTGACATAGTTTGTATTTGACATGTGGGAGCTCTGAAAAAATTGCGATGCGGAGGGCATACCTGATAATAATAGCAAGGAAGGAATGCTTAAGTCCAGCAGGCTCAACTCTTAAATACCCTGTACCTCCCACCAAAAATGAAAAAATAAGTTTTTGAATTAATTTTAAAAGATTATATTACTAAAATTATTTAATTTAATTAAATACAAATTATTCAATACGTATATACGAGAGTGGAGACATGTTCACGTAAAGTTTCAACAGCATACATTTACATCAGAATCGTGTCTCTTCGTGTTTATATGCGTGTATGTATGCAGCACAAAGTTGAACCAAAGCAGCAACAACAACAGCTGCGGGCAGAGCTACAAGCATGGGCAGCAATTTTATTTATCTATAACTTTCTTCAGAATTGACCTATCATGATGAAACTTGGCATACAGACACATAATCACTAACGAAATTTTAGTTCGAATCCAAGAATTACGGGAGCTATGGAAAAAACACGAATTTCGTGGGAGTGGGGGGGGGGGGGATGTTTCAGAATAAAAAAATAAACTTGACCTGTCTAGAACTTAGGGGAACCTCGTGACCAAGTTTGGTTATTCTAGCTCTTGTACTTCCTGAGTTCCTTGCACTCATACAGACAGACGGACATGGCTATATCGACTCGGCTTGTCACCCTGATCAAAAATATATATACTTTGTGGGGTCTGCCACTCCTCCTTCTGTGTGTTAGATACATTCGCACTAAACTAGTATACCCTTTTACCCATTGGGTACAGGGTATAACAAGTGTAGTAGGATAAGTATATACACAGGAACTCTGGCAGCCCTATCAGCCCCGATCTCGCTGTACCTTGTACCTTGTAGTCTGTAACAAGTCGTTGAATAAATAAGACGGCTTGTGCAATTGTGCCTAGTCTTGTGTTTGCCGTTACGTTTGTTTTTTACAAAAGTACGGTATAACTTATTATACTCTGTACATGAAATTTACAAGAGCATTTGGCGTAAAGTATGTATATATACATATTCTTGATCAGCATGACAAGACGAGTAAATGTAACCCTGTCTGACATTAAATTGTGCACAGAGATGCCTTATGTGTGTACACTGTGCAAGTTTGTTTTATTTTTTTGATTTTTCCCCCATTCCCCGGATATTGCCGTTCATATAATCACCTTTATCTGGGAGACTGTAAGACCTAGGGAAACCAAGATGCCTTATGTGAATACGCAGAAAATGAGTTTTTCATGATTTTCCGCCCCACTCTCCACCACAATTAGTGATTTTCCATAACAGCTGTGGGCAGGGATTACAATTATGGCTATAACTTTCTTCATTATTGATTTATTGTGATGAAACTTGGCATACGGACACATGATCACTAACGGGATGTAATTGCGCGAAATTTGGTGTCTCTAGCTCTTATAGTCTTATAGGGTTAGATCGACTCGTCTTGTCACGCTGTTCAAGGTTATACGCTCGCGCAAACCTAATATAGTCTTGTACAATTCATGTATGTATCCCTTTTACACTTTGGGTACAGGGAATAAAAACAAACTCGAATTTTAGGGCTCAGCGGATATGAATACGGAGCATGGGTAATGGGTATTCTCTCTCTTATAACTTCCGAGATCCTTGCGTTTATACAGACAGAATTGCATTTAAATTAATTGACATTCTGATTGATTGGTTAAATTATACGCCATAATATATTTTTAAGCGCATGCAAACAAATGCCGTTGAAAACAGTAAAGTGCATAGTGCCAACGTGTCCCTTTTTGACCAAAAAACACGAACGCAATATTTGCAATAATATTAATTACTGGTGCAAATATTAAACAATGGTAATTATTTTGCATTTGTTGTGTACCTATGGCAACGGGCCTTATTGTGTGGAATAAGCACAAACAATAAAATGGAGGCGCCCAGGTTCCTGTCCCACACATCCTGACTACAGCCCTGACAACAAAAGCCACGGCCCGATGATATTGAATAATATGTTATCATAAATGAGCATGTGCACGCATTCTGAAAGAGTATGTACACTCAATGGTTGCAAACATGTAGTCATTTATGCACGCCACTGTATGTATGACAGTGTCAACTTTCAATTTAGTTATATGTATTGTCATATGCCCCCGATTATATTGTGAACAATATTAAACGATAGGGGAGCATTGTTAAGCATTACTATAATTTGCGTTTGAAGGCGATACTGTACTGCGTTTGTCCCTTAAACGTAATAGTTGCATGTGAATGAATCATAAGAGATATAGTATAAGTATGTTTAGTATAATAAGATATATCGTTACAGCCATGTCCGATATGATATTAATACATATACTCATACGTAAGCAGGACAAATTTCGGTTGATTTGTATGCAAATTTGGCAATTACTGCATCCTGGTATTTGTCTTGATGTCAAGTTTCATCATGATAGGTGAACACATCACGATGTTTTTGCCATAAATATAATTTCATCTCTTCATTGCGCACAAGAGAATAGACTCAGATGCAAATTAACATTTTGATTAAACAAGAAAGGAATGCTAAAGTCGAGCAGGCTCAACTCTTAAATACCCTGTACCACCCCAGAAAAAAAACTTTATTAAAAAAATTTAATTAAGTGATTAAATTAATCATAAAATATTCCATACATCAGAATCATGTCTACGCGTGTTTGTTATGCATTTATGCATATAATCATCAGAACAACTTCAATAAATCCATCTCAGTTCCATTATAAGGCGAATTAGTGCACCATAATAATGAATGTGTGTTCGACTTCAGGTTACGAAATTGTTTTCTAAAGATTTAGGAGGAGCAACGGCAACGGAATCGGCATGATAAATCAAGATAAATCGATCTAGACATGTCCGTCTGTCTGGATGAACGCAAGGGTCTCAGAAACTATAAAAGCCGGAATAACCAAAGTTGACATCCTAATTCTTCTAGGTCCGAGAAAGGACGAGTTTAATTTATTTTTGCAACTGTGCACACATAATTTTTATAGCCTGTACCCAAAGGGTGAAAGGCTATACTAGTTTTGTGCGAATGTGTGTAACAGGGAGAAGGAGGAGTGGCAGACCCCACAAAGTATATATATTCTTGATCAGGGTGACTAGCCGTCGATAAAGCCATGTCCGTCCGTCTGTATGAATGACCAAACTTGGTATCCAGGTTCCCCTGAGTCCTAGGCAGGTCAAGTTTGCTTTTTTTTATTTTGATACACCCCCACTCCCCCGTGTGCCAAGTTTCATCATGATCGGTCAATTCTGAAGAAAGTTATAGCCATAAATAAAATTGCTGCCCATGCGCTGCCTGCAGCTCTGCCCGCAGCTGTTTTTATACCCTGTACCCGTAGGGTAAAAAGGGTATATTAGGTTTGTGCAAAGTATGTAACATACAGAAGGAAGCATCTCCGACCCCATAAAGTATAGTATATATTCTGAATCAGCATGACGAGAGAAATCGATCTAGACATGTCCGTCCGTCTGTCCGTCTGGATGAACGCGAGGATCTCAGAAACTATAAAAGCTGGAATAACCAAATTTGGCGAGTTTATTTTATTTTTTTTAATTTCCCCCCCCTTCCCCCGCTGCAGAATTTCGTCAATAGCGTCCACATTTCAAATGCTACCTAAACCAAACTTTGCACACATAATTTAATTAATTAAATAAATATCTACTGTTGTTTAAAATTGTATTCAATTTGGTCAATTCTAAGAAAAGTTATTAGCGAAACAAATTCTCGCCAGTACAACCCCCCCAAACTGCAGCAACAAGTTCGCTCTTCTTCTTCCTCTTTTTGCTGCTGCTTTGGGCGCATATAACTCAGTGACGGAAGCTTACCTGGGTACAGGGTATTACACTGTCGGGCTTGCTCGACTGTAGCGTTCTCTCTTGTTTTTATTGTGGGAATGGGTACAGATTATTAAAGAGTTGAGCCCCCTTGACTCTAGCATTCCTTTCTTGCTTAAATAATATAAAATATATTTAACACATTAAGCTGAGTATACCAACAGCAATTGTATATACATACATACAAGTATGTACTTGGACCGTGCAGTTTAATGACCACTCGAGTCTTCAGCTACAATCTTTTTTCCTCTTTTCCAATTAGCATTTTAAAGAAATAAAATATAATTTATTGTCAAATGGTTGCCATTATGGACTTGCTTACGCTTGCCAATTGGGTGTTGAAGCAAAATTATTAATTTTCCCACTTTGGTCGAGCCTTTCGAACAGAAGCGTGCGAATGCCTTTGCCTCTGCCTGCACAATCATTACGATCATCAAAATCGGTGCTAAACGACTACTTGGGTAAAAACAGCATAGCAAAAGCGACAACAACAACGACAGCAGGAGCTACAAAAACATTTCACATTTCCGTTGACGTGTTGTCTCGGTCTTCATTTAAAATTCTTGGCGATGCTTAATAATGCAAGATTCATGTCGATATGTCAATGCGTTTGCGCGCAATCGATCATTTTGGCCAACGTCCGTGGCAAGCGGCGAGTGTGGCTGAGATTGAGGCTAAGACGGCCCGGTCCATAAACATATGACACGCTCCTCAGCTGGTTGTTGCTTGACATAATATTGCCAGATTAACACAAAAGATAAACCGCTATTTCAAGCTAGTACGTCAAGGGCCGAGAACGAGTAGTTGGCAATTTTATGGCAAATCTTATTACATGATGTGCCGGGCGGGGTGTGAGTGATAAGCGGTCTATAGAAACGTATCCATAAGGCGTTGAACTAAAACTCTTCGAGACCATACGCGCCTCATTACGACAACGGTGCTGCCACTGTCAAATATTGCAATAATTTATTTCTGATCGATCGTTACAACTCGCAATGTTTGTGCCAGTGCCAGTGCCACAGGGTTCGGAGTACATCAAGTGGCCAGGTTGCTGTGTCGTGTTGCGCGACAAACGTTGATTTATGTTCCGCTGAGCTACGAGCCACACTTTTTGCCATGGACAATGTTGTCATAAGGACGCACCAAGCCGCTCGAGAGGCAGTAAGCCATGGACAAGTCGCCGTTGAGGAACTACCTGTATTATGTCAATACAAAGGTAGCAGCGATCCCTCGTAGCATTTTTATGACAATTTTATGTTAATTGCTGTGCTGTGCCGCAAATCAAAGCGATTTTAAATTCTTAGGCATTCAATAACCATCATTTCTAGCTTCATAAATTTAGACATGTTTATTCCGAAGGTGTGCTTGAAAAGTACATCCCAACAATTATTGAAACATATTTTCTTTCTCATGCTTCTCATTGTTATGCCCCATACATACATATTATACAAGTACATTCGTTATGTGCATATGTGGGTTGAGAGAGGCGTGTGTAAAAATGATTTCAGTGCCTTTTTTGAGGTGTCAAATAATTATCCGCTGTTTCCTTGCATTTTATGCATATTGCGTATGTTTGCGTTCCATATTTAATTTGACTTCTTACGATTTCTCTTTTGGTAAATATGAGAGGTTTTTTGGGTACACGTACGGCTCATCAAGCTTCTTACCTACACATGTGCAAAGGAATGTAAATACATTCCATAATAAATGACGAGACGAGTCGATCATGCTCTGTCTGTATGATCACCAGATCTCACCTTTCTTATAGTTTTAAGAGATAGAGACACCAAATTTTGCACAAAGATGCCCTATGTGTGTACGCTGTAAGAGTTTGTTTTATTTTTTGATTTTCCCTCCCACTTCCCACCTATTGGGGATTTTCGGAAACGCCGTTCGTATAATCGTCTATGTCTTGGAGTCTAGAAGAGCTAGAGACACCAAATTTGTAGTCCAAGATTCCTTATGTGAATACGCAGAAAATGTGGATTTTCGAATTTCCCCACCACCCCAATCGCCACCGTAATCACTGACTCAAATTTGGCAAATACCTCCCATAGGAAACTAGCCATAAATGTAATCTCTTCAAAAGCGCTGTCCGCAGCTGTTGTTGTTGCTGCTGCTTTGGCTCAACTTTGTGTTTCTTACATGCTCACACACAGCCACGTGCAGTTATACACCCATTACGTTAGTTCGAATAGCCAAGGCGATATAATCGATCAAAAATTTGTTTGTAATATCACAATTTCATTACTAATTTTTCCATTTAAAAGATGTTTTTTTTTTTCAAATTAATGTAGTTATTCTACACTTGGGCTAGCTCAACGAGCAATTCCACACGGTTCGAATCACGCCGCAACCATCATGACAGTAACCTAGGACAGATCTTAAAAATAGATTAAAGATTTAAAAAAAAAATTAGTCTACACATATGTGTAGATGGGTCATGGCCATCGGCAATGTTAATTTTGCTTACATGATCGTGTTTGTCAACCCTCGAATAATGCAACACCAACAAATATGCAACATGGTGCAACAACATGACTGTAATATTGTCATTATTTAATTTAAGTATATACGATTTATGAACAAAACGTTTTTAATGCTTAAACTCTTTATAAGTAATAGACACAGTCGATCACGAGTGACTGCGTTTGTCAAAAAGAAGCCTCGATGGAAAGATTTAATGGGCCAGCAATTAGGTAATGGGAGTGATATAAATACACATATGTATATACTACATCTTCGAGGTAAGAAGAAGTAAAAATAATAACGAGCTAAGATTCGCGCGAAATTAAGCTCCATTTCTCCGTATCTTTAGCCTTGAACGTTCTGCAATCATATTCTTCATATTTTGTTCGTTTGAAAAAAGGTCAAGCATGCTTAGCCGCTGACACGTCACAACTCATATAAACTCATATATTCATTCGAGTATGTGACATAAATATTGCCAACTGGGCGATACCAATGTACTCGTATGTTAACTGGGCGTGGCAGCCTGAGTTGGCAGACATTTGTTACGTTCCAACAAAGGCGAGAAGCGAAAAGCTGGCGTTGGCAATAAAGCCGGCCAACCAAGCTGTCCGACGACAATTGCAAATGAAATGAAATATAATTTTAATATTTCATAGACATGCTGGTTCGCACAGACTCACGCTCAGAAAATTGGTTTTGTGCTATAAATTGTACCCGACCCAACTCTTTTCACGTTATGAAAAATTAATATGCGCCGTGTGTCTTTTAGGTACTTAAACGGCTTGGCAAGTGTTCATGGGCTATGGAAATGTATATAAAAATGAATACGCAATATTAAATCTAAAAATTTAATATTTGAAGCGATGGAAGGAGAAATGGTGACAATTGGTAAACAATTAACGTGTATTTTCACGCGCCCTATGTTAATGTACATATACATATGTACGCTGGCGACTGAAATCTGAAACCTAAAAGAATGACCTGAGAAGATAAAGTCAGGTGTCCCGACTTTGAAATACTCTGTATGTATGTGTATAACAATTAAAGAAATTACAAAACTTAAGAAAATTTAAGTACAATTTTAAAAATCGTTCATCGCGGTAAAAAGAGGTAAATTTTACCTCACGTAAAGGGATACACCCTGCACATTTACATAGGAATTGTGATAATTTTAATCTATGCATGGCTATGCGTGGCTGTGTGTGAGCATGTAAGAAGTACAAAGTTAAGTCAAAGCAGCAACATCAACAACAGCTGCGGGCAGCGCTTGGGCAGACATTATACTTTTACCTGTAACTTCCTTTTGAATTGACCTAGCATAATGAAGTTGGCATACGGCAATTACTAATTGGAAATATTTGCGGAAATTGAGTCAAAAATTTTAAGAATTCCGGGAGCTATAAAAAATCACATCTTCTGCGTATTAACATAAGGCATCTTGGACTAAATTTTGCTTTCCTTATGTCTTAAAGTCTCCCCATTATCGAAAGAACGTTGAATCAAAACTCAATCAAGGTAAAAAAAGTGTTTCAGAATTTCCGAGCTGAGTGTTTTTTCCACTCTTTGTATAGATTTAAGTATTTATTTTAATTATCGACATTTTCTATGGGTACATCCGTTACAAAAGGTCACTAACGGCTTTTCATTTTCAACAAGCTGACACCTGCCGGGAAGCTTGCCAACACATTAGGCCAATAGCTTGTCTGCACTGACAAGGGATCAATTAATTTGACATGCGCCAGCGCGGCACAATCGGCAATAAAAATGAAAACGAAAGCGAAGTGGCCAATAAGACAGGGCCGTTGCAATAGGTTGGACTGTAAATCCTTTCACTTTTGCCACTGAGTTGTGGACGTCGCGGCGAGGGTAGTTTCAAAAGGCAGTCAATCAGCACGCCCGTTCGACACCAGCACCAGCACATTCGGGCTCAAAGCGTTGTGAGCACCGTGATTATTTCAGTTTGATAGCTCGCACGACTCTTGGCGAACATGTTTGCTTGCGGCTGCAGCGCGATCGCAGATTTGACGCTGTAGCGGCTGATAATCTTCGCCTCAGCCGCCGATCAATCAAATACCAGTCGATGCAATTTTCCAGCTTTCAGCGTACATTTTAAATTATTGCATGAGCCCATAACCAAAACACAAGCCAACGCAAAACCGTCGAAATGTACTTTAAATGACTGTCAAGCCATAAAGACGCTTTTCCACATCCAAAAGCAACATAACGGCAACTACTAATAAAAGCCGTAAGCCACACGTTCGAATTGATAATTATTTTGATCAATTACAATAATTTTTGAGCTATACCAACTGATTTGATATGCGATTGTGGTGAATCGTAAAACTTTGCATGCGTTTTGAAAACCCTGTACATAAAATGCTTAAGCGTATATTAGGCTTGTTAAGAAAGTTATAGCCATAAATCGAAATTCTGTCCAGGCTTCGCCAGCAGGTGTTATTGTTGTTGCTGCTTTGGCTAACCTCTGTACTACACACATACTCACCCACATTCACACAACCCCAGTAGTGGATGTAGATGATGAGAAGATAGCTTTTTTGCGCAGCTCGGTGTTGAGGCAATCACCACCAGAAGCGGTAGCAATGGCAACCGCGGAGGTGCCAAAATCACCCCAGAGCCCACGGGCAAAGGAGCCCCAAATAATTGAAGAAGCCCTGCAAGGCATCGGCGTAACAGTGGAAGGCCTGATGGCCCTTATAAATGGAGGCCAGAGACATATCAACCAGCTTGTCAAAGATGAGCTGGCCAAACTACTGTCTCTCCAAAAGGGAACCCAAACGACGCCACCGATGAAACAGCGCCCCCAACTTGGCACCCCCAAAAGGCCCAGAGACCCTAAAGGTAACCAGCGCAGTACACCACCGAATAAGCTGAGAACGCGGGACCAGGCGCGCCACTACACCGACGCCGTTAGTTCAGAGCGAAGACGGCCAGCCAAGCATGGAGCCGGCAACCGCCAAGAAGAGCGCCTGGTCAAAGGTGAAAGGTTGCGGACAAAGGAGACGCACCAAACCAGAGGCGATTATTTTCAAAAGAATAGGCGATTGCCAATTTTCTGACTTGCTGAGGGTGGTCAAAGCGGACCCGACCCTGCAAAGCATGTGCGATGATGTCCAAGGCATCCGCAAAACGGCGAATGGCAGCCTACTACTGCAGCTAAGTAGAGCCCCAGCCCATAGTGAGAGTACGGTGCATGGCGCAGTGGAGAAAGCACTACATAGCAGACGTCAGAGCCCTGACGGAACAAGCTAAAATAGAAATTCCTGATCTGGATGAACTCACTACCAAGGAGGAGATATGTGCAGCGATCGCAGCAAAAGTGGAGAACATCAGCCAGGACTGCTTGTCAGTAAAGTCGATCCGCAAGGCACGTGGTGGACAGCAAACTGCAGTGCTCTCACTGCCTGCTGAAAAAGCCATGTCACTTTTGGACCTGGGCAAGATTCGGATCGGATGGGTCATATACCGCGTGCGAACCATAGTTGACCCTATGCGGTGCTACAAATGCCTAGACTTTGGGCAAATGGCAAGAAGATGTACTAGCAGTGAGGAGTGTAGTAAGGACCCAAAATGTCTGCTATGCTGTAGGAAAGGACTACAGAACTATGCCCACGCCACCGGCAGTTTCAAATGCCCCGCGTTTAAAGAAGCTGTGCGTCAGGCGAAACACTGAAGTTCATCCAGCTCAATTTGAATCATTATAGTGCGGCACAAGACCTGCTGCACAAAACAACACAGGAGCTCTCGGTGGACTTGAAAATCCTGAGCGAGCCCTATAGACCACCGAAAGACCCCAGATGGGCCGCTGACCAATGTGGTAAGGCTGCGTTATGGGTCTGCGGACCCCGAGGGACCCATCTGGATGAAGTACGTGCAGGTAGAACGTTTGTGCGCGCAAAAGTTTGCGGCCTGTGGATTTACAGTTGCTCCCCGCCTCCTAGATTGACGATTAATGAATTTGCAGCAGCTTTGGACGAGCTGGTGATCGACGCAGCGAATCGCCGTAGAATTATCTTGGCCGGCGACTTTAATGCATGGACGGTTGATTGGGGCAGCACTTGTACGAACACTCGTGGCCGTATACTGCGTGAAACCTTCGCAAACATGGATATCTCCCTGCTAAACACAGGTAAGCAGCTCTTTGTTCAACTCTGCGTCGTGGTCTATGAGCGACGTCTATACGGCTAGTGATCACGAGGCAATAGTCTGCACGGTTGGTGAAAGGTCGAACCACCAGCGGCATGGACCGCACACAGAGTACTCGTATCGCATCAATACGTTTAACCCTACTGCATTTTCGGAAGCTCTGCCTGCACTGAACCTGGCCGGGAACCCCCACAGCATGGCGCAGGTAGCTGTGGCACATCTTCAGGCTGCTTGAGATATGAGCATGCGGAAGAGGAGGACAAATCCTCGTCATCATGATCCTGTTTTTTGGTGGAATGAGGAAATTGCACAGCTGCGGGTGGCATGCAATCGCGCCAGATGGCTCACCCAAAGACTGCACTCAGGCGTTTCTCCCCCAACATGCAGAGTTTAGGAACTGCAGAAGATCCCTGAAACGAGCCATCCATACTAGCAAAAGGAACTGCTTCCTCGAGCTATGCGATTCGGCACACCGCGACCCGTGGGGAAAGGCGTATAAACCAGTTCTGAAAAAAATCAACAGCAGGTCGGTACGAAGTACCTTCCGCTCCAGACGTACTAGCTCAAATAGTCGGAGAACTTTTCCCATCTAGACTGGCGACCAGAGAATATAAATACAGCGTTGCTCGCCCATTCCAGGAGACAACTGTGGTATCAGAAGCGGAAGTACTTGCAGTAGCAAGGGCAAGGCACCAAGTCTGAAGGACAAGGCACCAGGCCCCGACGCAATCCCAAACCGGGCACTTAAGCTGGCACTAGCGCTGCATCCTAGCTTCTTCGCAGCACTTTTTGAAAACTGCATAAATTCAGGGGTCTTTCCGGACTGCTGGAAAGTCTAAAAGCTGTTAGTGCTTCCGAAACCAGGTAAACCACCGGGTGAGGCAACATCCTATAGGCCAATTTGCCTGCTGGACACGGTGGGGAAAGTGCTAGAGAAGCTACTCTGTACGAGACTGGAGGCAGCCCTAAGCGCTGCTGGTGGATTATCTCCAAACCAATATAGGTTCCGTAAGGCTCGTTCAACGATTGATGCCATCGATAAAGTAGTCGAGATAGCCTCAAACGCTATTACAGGGACGCGCTGGAAGGGTGACACTAAGATGTACTGCCTGGTGGTAACGCTAGACGTGAAAAACGCTTTTAACTCGGCCGATTGGAGATCCATACTCGGCGCACTTGGAGAACGAGGTATCCCCCAGTACCTCTATCAATGCATTCGTAGCTATTTTAGCAACAGGGTGCTAATATATGAAACGTCAACTGGCACTAAGATGCACAAGGTCTCCGCAGGAGTGCCTCAAGGCTCAGTACTGGGGCCACTCCTCTGGAATACAATGTATGACGGCGTTTTGAGGCAAATGCTACCAGCAGGTACAGAAGCGGTGGGATTCGCAGGCGACGTTGCCATAGTAGCGGTTGCAAAGGATCTAGCAGATGTCGAGGACAAATGCAATGTTGCCATCAGGAAAATTAAAGCCTGGATGAACTCAGTGGGCTTAGAACTGGCACCTCATAAATCGGAGGCTGTCTTAACAAGCAGCCGCAAAGTGGTGGAGATAGCGCTCGTAACCATCGGCAACCTGGTGTTGGCGTCTAAACGTGCAATTATGTATTTGGGCGTCATGCTGGATACAAGGGTATCCTTCCGCGAGCACCTCGCCCATGCCAGTACGATAGCGTCCACGATGGCACGTTCTCAGGCGCGCATAATGTTGAACACCCGCGGTCCTAACGGGCGTCACACGGGCGATGATGCTGTACGGAGCTCCCATCTGGGTTGAGGCATCAAAAATAAGGAGTTACATAAAGCCCTTGGGAGTGACTTATCGCCTTAGCGCTCTGGGCGTATGCAGTGCGTTCAGGACCGTGTCAGACAACGCGGCCCTGGTCATCGCGGGCATGGTGGCAATAGACTTATTGGCAAACGAGGCGAGTACAATCCACCGGAGCTCGAGAGCAGATGGTACGAGTGCGACGGTGACGCCATCTCTCCGTAGGGCATTACGCTGTACCGCGAGGCAGCATAGCCTATGCGCATGGCAAAGGGCCGCTGGACGCAATATCTGATCCTAGACATCCAGGCTTGGGTCGGGCGGAAGCACGGATTCGTCACTTTCCACCTAACACAAATTCTGTGCGGTCATGGGTGCTTCCGCAGTTACCTGTTCCGCTTTGGTCATGACGATGGAGCAGAATGCACTTTCTGCGGGCGCGGGGTAGTAGAGGACTCACACCTTTGTGTGTCCCAGGTTCGAGAGGGAGATAAACCACCACAACAACGGACTAGGGGAACCGGTATCTCCAACGAATCTTATCACCAATATGATTGCGGACGAGCAATTTTGGAATGCCTGCTGCGATTTTGCAGCCACGGGCATGGGGGAGTTGCGCAGACTTGAGCGCGAACGTCAGCTAGGTCGGATGTAGGCAGGTCGACGCCCTGGTGAAGCAATGCTCCACGGCCGTACCGCCTGGGCGCAGGCCTGATCTAGTTCTTCTCAATTTTTTCTTTCACTTCCTTGTCCTACCACTAATACTATTCCTTTTCTCCTGTACTGCTTTTTCAATAAAAAGAATTAAAAAAAAAAGAAAGGACAATTTTGTTTTAAATTCTGATGTACATCTTACTCCCCTGCAATTAGTGATTTTCCAGAACTCCCGTAATTCTTAGAATTTTTCATTCAAATTTGGCGAATATTAGTGATTATGTGTTCGTATGTAAAGTTTCATCATGGTAGGTAAATTTCAAAGGACACGCAAAGATTCACGTATACATAATTCCTATGTAAATGTGCAGTTATACACCCTTTACGTGAGATTGATCACCCAAGGAGGTATTTATACTCTGTACATGAAATATACATGAGTTTGCGTGAGCTGGAAAATGAAACAGGCAGAAGGAGGAGTGGCACGTAACACAAAGTATATATACTTGTATTCTTAATCAGCATGACAAGACGAGTCGATCTAGCCCCGTCTATCCGTCTGTATGATCACCCAGATCTCATAGGCTATAATATATAGAGACAACCAATTTGGGGGTTGTACTGGCGAGAATTTGTTTTGCTAATAACTTTTCTTAGAATAGGTACGCATAGGTACGTGATATGTATGCTGTTAAAACTGCATGTATTCTAATTAAATTTAATTAATTAATTCATTTTTTTTTAATAATTTTTTTTTTTTAATTTTTTCTTTTTTTTAATTTTACTTTTTTGGGGAGAGTACAGGCTATTTTACTGTCGGGCTTGCTCGACTGTAGCGTTCTCTCTTGTTCTTTTTTTGAATTTCCACGCTACAGAATTTCGTCAATACCGTCAACATTTCAAAAGCTACATTAACCAATCTTTGCACACGTAATTTATATATAATTTATACTTTTGTTTCAAATTTCATTTAAATTCATTTAATCTCTACAGTAACAACCCCCACAAACTGCAGCAACAAGTTCGCTCTTCTTCTTCCTCTTTTTATACCCTGTACCCGTAGGGTAAAAAGGGTATATTAGGTTTGTGCAAAATATGTAACATGCAGAAGGAAGCATCTCCGACCCCATAAAGTATAGTATATATTCTGAATCAGCATGACGAGAGAAATCGATCTAGACATGTCCGTCCGTCTGTCCGTCTGGATGAACGCGAGGATCTCAGAAACTATAAAAGCTAGAATAACCAAAGTTGGTACCCAGATTCTCCTAGGTCCGAGAAAGGACGAGTTTATTTATTTTTGGGAATTGCCCCCCTTCCCCCGCTACAGAATTTCGTCAATAGCGTCCACATTTCAAATGCTACCTAAACCAAACTGCACACGTAATTTATATATAATTGTCTACTGTTGTTCAAAATTTTATTCAATTCGGTCAATTCTAAGAAAAGTTATTAGCGAAACAAATTCTCGCCAGTACAACCCCACCAAACTGCAGCAACAAGTTCGCTCTTCTTCTTCCTCTTTTTGCTGCTGCTTTGGGCGCATATAACTCAGTGACGGAAGTTTACCTGGGTACAGGGTATTTCACTGTCGGGCTTGCTCGACTGTACCGGTCTCTCTTGTTTTTTTTTCGTGGGGTGGTACAGGGTATTTAACAGTTAAGCATGCTCGACTTTAGCATTCCTTTCTGGTTGCTTCTGATATCTGCGCATACTCTTATAGTACTTAAAATACAGTATAGCAACGGATATAACATAAGGCAGAAGTTTTGTTTCGACTGTACTATATTCTTTTGTTGTTGTAAGTAGTAGTTGTTGTTTGTTGCTGATAAGATTACTAGAGAAAATGTTTCATGTATGGAAACCCGTTGGCTGTACAAACATATAGTTAAGCGCAACCTAATGAGCTAGAAAGCCAGTGAGCTTGTCCTCCAACATTGTGTGCGCAGCAGCACTTTGCGGAACTTGACGTACTTGATAATGTTGCAAAATGTTTTATTACTTCCACCTATGCCAACAATTAACATAAGAATTTTGACTGCAATGAAAACTTTTGCCAGACAAACAGGAGACCAAGACCGAAGAACTTTGTGATGCACACACACAGATTACTTCGTTCAGCATTTTATCCTTAGAGAAATGCACAGGTTCTTTTTGGCATAGTCCGGGCTATCATTTTCATATGAATTGCAAGGCAGTCATAGTCAGGCAGCCATTCGGTCTAGCAGACTTCATGCGACTTCCTCCGGAAGGCAAGTAACTTTTCACTTTTCCCTCTCACTCCCACTCGAACAGCACACGCTTTGCGAATTTGTCATGATATACAATACTCTATATGCGGTTTTGCATTACATTATTTGTGGATTTTGCGTTGAGCGTTTTTCAAGTGGCTTTTCAACTACAGCAACCACAGCAACAGCAAACAGAATGCACTTCATGTGCCTCATTAAAGTTGAGTGTTTATGTGGATCTTATATGTATATGTATACTACTTGTAGTATGTGTTGCAGCTGCCTTCCAAATTTTTGCTGCACTTTGCGTTTGGCATATGCCCCTGAGACTAGACCTGGGCCAATTGGCAATCAATTTGAATTCATTCAATAATTGCAACGTCAATTAGGCAGGCACAAAGGAAAAGCAAAACAAAAACTGATTTTGGGCGCAAACAATAGTCAATTAAAAAGGCTAGCAAGGGGAATCGAGGCTGGTGCGTACAGAAGTGTTTCCTTGCTCGACCGATTGACGGACTATGTTGGAAACAAGAGGGAACGCTACAGTCGAGCAAGCCCGACAGTGAAATACCCTGTTATATGCCTATAGCAGGAGCAACAAGTGGAAAAGCTAAAGTCGGGTGTCCTGACATTGGAATACTATGTCTCTATCTTTTATAGTCTCTGAGATGTCTCTATCTTTTATAGTCTCTGAGATCCAGATGTTCCTAAGGACGACAGACAGACATAGATCGACTCGTCTTGTCATGCTGATCAAGAATGTATATACTTTGTCTGCTATGCCTCCTTCTGCCTGTTACATTTTTCAGCTCCCGCAAACCTAATGTACAGGAGTAGTACATTTCATGTACATAGTATAAACGGAAGAAGAAGAATGAACTGGATAATGCAATTTGTGGGCGTTGTACTGGAGTGAAATTGTTTCGCTAATAAATTTAAATTAACAGTAGATAAATGTATATAGATTACGTGTTAAAAGTTTGGTTTATGTAACTTTTGAAAAGTTGACAGTATTGACGAAATTCTGAAGAGGGGATATGGTTCGAAAATCAAATAAAAGAAAATAGACTCGTGTTGCCTATGGACTAGGAGCGTCTAAATAACAAGTTTGTGCGTAATGTGTGCTAAGTTGTTTCCGGGTTTTATCCAGACGGACGAACGGGTCTAGATTTTTAGGTATTATAGCACTTACATCCGGGTGTGGTAAACCGTTGTCTAGTAAGAAAACATTTTACAATTCTTTTCGAGACCAATTTAACAACATTAGCAAAGCTTCTGTGTTACCCAAGGTCTTTCCTATTAGAGTTATTTATCATGGGAAGGCCACCAACTGTTTTTAAACCTCTTGGATAAACACTTTTTATAAGAAATTATATTGGTCCAGATGATTAAAAACTTTAACAAAGACATAATAATATTATTGGAATATAAACCTTATAGTTTTTCTCAACAATCTGAATAAAAAATATTTGATTTGATTGATAAAATATCAAAAGATTTGTGATTGATTTTATCTCTTTTGGTATTCGAACTCATGTAATCATTGTATGCCTGCGTTTACATTGAAATTGTGTATATCAGGGGAGCCACAGACAACTCTAAAAATATCGGGTTGTTTTGTTTTTGAAATCTCTGAAAAAATGCGATGGTGCCACAGAACTGCGAGAGCTGACTGACGAGGGGAGGATCACTCTTTCTCGGACTTAGGAGAATCTGGATACCAATAAACGAAAATTAAGTATGACTGAGTTCCCATGACAAATGATGAGCGTAACAGTGCTGCCATGTGCATTGCATAGATTGACGAAAAATAACTCGAAATTAAATATTAATATTTTGAAGAATTAAGCGTGTCCCGACTCTCTATACTCTATTCATATGTATGTGTAAATAATTATACAAATTTAAAAAAGTGTTTGAAAATTTAGATTGATTTTACCTCCCTCTCGATCTCACGTAAAGGATGTATAACTGCTCATTTACATAGAAGTTGTGTCTAGGTGAGTTAATGCGTGTCTGTGTGTGAGCATGTATGCAGTACAAAGTTGAACCAAAGCTAAGTATAACTTTCTGCGTATTCATATAAGGTATCTGGGACTAAAATATTTTATTGTTTCTTCTTATAGTTTCTGAGATATAGGTGATAAAACGAACGGCGTTACCTAAAACTCCCATTATCGTGGAAGTGGGAGAGAAATCAAAAAAATAAAACAAACTTGCACAGCGTACACACATATGACATTTGCCCGATTAAGTTTCGTGCGTTGGCAACCCTGTTGAGTCTATTCGACTTTTTCGTCAACTGACTGTTGACTTTTGCTGACAGCTAGTATGGAGAGGAAGCTAAAATATCTACAGTTTTCAGTGGCTCCTCTGATTGTTTACGTATAGATATTTATTTATTTGACATTTTAAAGCTTCAAGATTTCTGCATTTAATTAATACAAGTATATTTTACGCTGGCAATTGTATTTTGTTTAATTTAAAATAAAGTGATGTTAAACTACCATCCTGAGATAACAGTAATTTCATTTTGCATCATATTATGCAAGCTGTTCGAAAAGAGGCACGAAAGGTAAGCAAACTGCATAAAGTAATTAATGTCAGAGAAGCCATAAAGGCCATGCAGGGGGAAGGGACAAGAGCCCGCGGGCTCTTGTAGTGACTCATCTAATGGGCTTTCATTATATCTGCACCAATCTGTGGACGGCCTGCATATGCTGCCCAAGGATCGGGCCATGTGCTGCGCCGCCAAGTTCATCACAGCGGCGGCATCTCTTTCACTTGTCGCTCGCTTGCTGTGCCATGGCCAGATTGCCAGAAATCCAGAAGGCGACTACGATTGGAGCTACGCCACATGTGCTCTATACGCACACATCAAACAACATAGGCCATACAGCGAGGTTGCCGCCTGGTCATGCATCATAATCAGCACCGTTGATGGCTAGCTGCTAGACACCACTCTACTGCTGCACAGTTAACACCTTTCAGCATTTATAAGCTAAAATAGTTGCACACTATGATTGCTTACTCTAAGAGCGGTCGTAGAGCCAACAAACCTTTGTCCGATTTCAAGCTGTGCGCATCGCCTGCAGCTGAACGCGACGGAACCCGTCGCCGCTTAAAAAGGCGCGCTTGAGCACGCTGCGATCGCGATTTTGCCTAACCAGGGAGCTTCAAGTCAAGCCTGTGCTGCCTTTATAGTAAGTGACCAACGCAGAGTTTGCCAAGCCACAACATCTCGAACACGTTTTCTTGCTCAAGTTCAAGGCGCTTGGACTTTGACATTACTATGGCATTTAAGCGCTGCTTTTGTTTTAAAGCCGCGACCTGCTGAATGTAACAATTAGATTAGCGCGAAAAATTGAGCGTCTGGACCACGGGTTGTGTATGCCCCAAATGTACTCGTAAACTGAAGCATCAGTTGCGAGGGCAAAATTTTTGTTTTCTATTGAAATCACGAGCCGCCGCTCCAACTGAATAAACTTGTATACACATGTAAGTATGTATGTACCGTTTAATATTTCTCGTTATTCCGTTTTATTTTCAGCGCTGAGGGAGCCCGAACTTACCACAGCTGTGCACAGCTCCAAAAATTTACAGCTGCTTAATGGTCAGTTAAGTTTGGTTCCGACTGTGAATGAGGAGGTCTCTACTCTAAATCTATTTAACAATAATGCAATATTGCATGTATTTTACAGAGATACTACACATCGTATGTACATGCTTTTAAAGATTTAATATTTCTTTCTTATTTTGCATTGTGGTCAGTCGTGGCACTGAACGGAGTGTAGAATGCTCAGCATACATGCTCATTCATTTCTGTATTTGTTCAAAAATGTAACATACCAATTTGTTCTTCAAGCTACAATTGTCACACATTCGCGACCTTTGGGAGGTGGGGAAGACATTTCAGGTAAACTAATATGCAACCTACTCGACTTGATAACGTTAATTGCCTTTGCTCAGCAGCAGCTGTCCAAACCGACTACGGACACCTCCAGTAACTTCATCATCTGAAAAAACAGCAGCAACATCACCAGCAGTAGCAGCAGTAGTCCGAGCAGCACCACTAAAAACAGCAAGATTCGCAGAAATATAGTATATACGCCAAGAAAGTTATGACAGGCAACGTAACGTCATCAACGAACACTAATTTTGTAAACGTGGCCAATCAGCGGTAAAAGCAACGACATGGACGGTAGCAACCACAACGACGACGGCATAAAATCCCATTTGCAAATTTACTCGAGGCTAGAGACTATGAAAAATATGAGCGGTATTTAAAGTGCTCATCCTCCTCAAACTCTGCACGGTCGGCAGCAATAAGACTGCCATAGTCCGGCTAGATGGCGTGAATGAAATCACGTACTAGATTAAAAATGACAAGATAGAACGAACAGTCGAGCAAGCCCGACAGTAAAATAGCCTGTACTCTCCACAAAAAAAGAAAAATTAAAAAAAAAAAATTTTAAAAAAAAAATAAATTATTAAAAAAAATTAATGAATTAATTAATTAAATTAAATTAGAATATATGTTTATGTTTAGTTTTAACAGCATACATTTACATCACGTACCTATGCGTGTTTATATGCGTGTATGTATGCAGCACAAAGTTGAACCAAAGCAGCAACAACAACAACAGCTGCGGACAGCGCTGCCGACAGAGGCAGCGCCTGAGCAGCGATTTTACTTATGGCTATAACTTTCTTCAGAATTGACCTATCATGATGAAATTTGGCACACGGACACATTAGTACTAACTGGATGTACCTACCAAAATTGATTTCAAAATTCCGAGAATTACGGAAGTTATAAGAAAAAACACGAATTGCGGGGGAGTGGGGGGGTGCATCGAAAAAAAACTCAAACTCGTACTTTCTCGGTCTTAGGAGAATATGGAAACCAAGTTTGGTTATTCTAGCTCTTATACTTTCTGAGATCCTTGCGTTCATACGGACAAACGGACAGACAGACGGACAGACGGACGGACGGACAAGGCTATATCGACTCGGCTTCTCATCCTGATCAAGAATATATATACTTTGTGGGGTCTGCCACGCCTCCTTCTGTGTGTTACATACATGCGCACAAAACTAGTATAGCCTTTCACCCTTTGGGTACAGGCTATAAAAATTATTAATTATTACGCACACCGGTTCCAACAGCTAAGCCCTTTGGTCAGAATCATAGGCGAATCGCTTAGTCCCACTCCTACCGCGACCAAAGCAATAAATACCCGAATAACGACAAGGAAGCCTTCTGTCACTTTATAAATCGTTGCCCAAAATGCCGCGAAAAAACAACCAAAACTGAACACGAAATCCGAAGCTTTTTGAGCCCATGTGAGCATTGAACGATGGACTTTATAATTTTTTTACCCTGTACCCAAAGGGTGAAAGGGTATACTAGTTTTGTGCGAATGTTTGTAACATACAGAAGGAGGCGTGTCAGACCCCTAAAAGTATATATATTATTGATCAGGATGACGAGCCGAGTTGACATAGCCATGTCCGCCTGTCTGTCCGTCCATCCGCCTCTCCGTCTGTATGAACGCAAGGATCTCTTTCTTCCGTAATTTTTGGAATTTTTTACTCAAATTTGGCAAATACCTCCAGTTATTGATTATGAGTCCGTATGCCGTATGAGTTTAATCATGATAGGTTAATTATGAAGAAAGTTATAGCCATAAATAAAACCGCTGCCCATGCTCTGCTTGTAGCTCTGCCCACCGCTGTGCCCGCAGCTGTTGTTGCTGTTGCTTTGTCTTATTACTGAACTGCATACATACACGGATAGACACGAAGATGTAAATATATGCTGTTGAAACTGTACTTGTATGTATGCATGTATGTACATATGAATTGAAATTTTTATACCCGGTACCCAAAGGGTACAAGGGTATATTAGTTTTGTGCGAGTGCACATGGAACACACAGAAGGAGGCTTGGTAGACCCCACAAAGTATATATATTCTTGATCAGCATGACAAGCCGAGTCGATATAGCCATGTCCGTCTGACCGTCTGTCCGTCTGTCTGTCTGTCTGTATGAACGCAAGGATCTCCGAAAGTATAAGAGCTAGAATAACCAAACTTGGTAAACAGATTCTTCTGAGACCGAGAAAGGACGAGTTTGTTCATTTTTTCTGATCCACCCCCCCCCCCACTCCCCCCCCTACTACCGATTTTCTATAACTCCCTTAATTCTTAGAATTTTGAACTAAAATTTGATAGTCATATTAGGTTAGTAAATATATATCTGTATACCAAGTTTCATTATGATAGAATGATCGGAAAGAAAGTTATAGCCATATAACCCAGGCCCAATGCACACATACATACATATGTACAAGTACACAAACACGCATAAGGCACGATTCTGATGTAAATGTAAATGTATGTATGCATGCATGGAATATTTTATATTTAATTATTTAATATTTAGTTAATTAATTAAATTAATTTAGTTAATTAATTTAATTAATTAATTAATTTAATTACTTTTTTGTGGGGTGGTACAGGGTATTTAAGAGTTGAGCCTGCTCGACTTTAGCATTCCTTTCTTGTTTTTGTTTAAATTGTTGTTTATTTTTGGATTTTTATACCCTCTACCCAATGGGTACAAGGGTATATTAGTTTTGTGCGAGTGCACATGGAACACACAGAAGGAGGCTTGGTAGACCCCACAAAGTATATATATTCTTGATCAGCATGACAAGCCGAGTCGATATAGCCATGTCCGTCTGTCTGTCTGTATGAACGCAAGGATCTCCGAAAGTATAAGAGCTAGAATAACCAAACTTGGTATACAGATTCTCCTGAGACCGAGAAAGAACGAGTTTGTTCATTTTTTCTGATCCACCCCCCCACTCCCCCCCTATTACCGATTTTCTCTAACTCCCGTAATTATTGGAATTTTGAACTAAAATTTGGTAGACACATCCAGTTAGTAATTATATATCCGTACACCAAGTTTCATTATGATAGAATGATCGGAAAGAAAGTTATAGCCATATAACCAGGCCCAATGCACACATACATACATATGTACAAGTACACAAACACGCATAAGGCACGATTCTGATGTAAATGTAAATGTATGTATGCATGCATGGAATATTTTATATTTAATTATTTAATATTTAGTTAATTAATTAAATTAATTTAGTTAATTAATTTAATTAATTAATTAATTTAATTACTTTTTTGTGGGGTGGTACAGGGTATTTAAGAGTTGAGCCTGCTCGAATTTAGCATTCCTTTCTTGTTAGTGAATGTGAAGTACACTAACTAATGTGTATGAATATGGGTAGACCTAATAAACGTGTTTCTCATATGAGACAGCGCTACTCTTGTTCTCAATATATTTTGTCGAAAACGTTCATCACACTGTATGTCTGTCGTCTGCGAATATCTTCTGTTCTGATTTGTTGAGTTGCGGCTCTTGTTGCAGTTTGTTCTTCTGACTTTTGAGCTTTTAGAACGCTGGGGTCGTGTATTTTTGCTACACGCATTGTTACGGTTAGATTTTTTCGACGGCATTATACTGAAATTGAAATTCTATTTCACATGATATCTCATTTAAATTTGACACTCATCTACCGGGTGCCTTCGCATGATATCTAAAACCCATGAACATTTTGTATGTTTTAAGAATTATATGGATTTCTCATGGATGCCATTGTCAGAATTGGACCAAATTGAAATGGGACCACATGGGAATCATCAGCTTTTAAATACAAAAGGAATCATTTAAATCGGTTTACACTATCTAAAGTTCTGAGGTAACAATGAACAATACAGTCGAATTGAGAATGTCCTCGTTTGCAGAACCTAACGAAACTCTCATCAAAGTACCCTTAAAGTACATCCTTTCCAATAAAAAAAGAATCATCGAAATCGGTTATCGTGATAAAAAGTTATTCGTTCATTTGTCTTGCACATACTTAATACAAATTTAAGACTTATGCTGTTTTCTCATGGATGCCATTGTCAGAACTGGACTAAATTTATATGGGACCATTCTGGAAGCACCAGCTTTCAAATGGTATAAGAACCATTAAAACCAGTTCACCCAGTCGAGTGTACCGAGGTAACAAACATAAAAAAAAATAAAAAAAATATATACAGACGAATTGATAACCTCCTCTTTTTTGAAATCGGTTAAAAAGTGGAGACATCTCCATGTACAGTTTGAACAGCATACATTTACATCAGAAGCGTGTATGTATGCAGCATAAAGTTGAGCCACAGCAGCAACAACAACAACAGCTGCGGGCAGCGCTGCAAGCAGAGCATGGACAGCGATTTTAAGTATGGCTATTACTTTCTTCCGAATTGACCAATTATGATGAAACTTGGCATACGGATACATAAGCACTAACTGTATGCATCTATCAAAACTGATTCCCAAAAAATTTCAAGAATTACGGAAGTTAAACAAGAAAGGAATGCTAAAGTCGAGCAGGCTCAACTCTTAAATACCCTGTACCACCCCACAAAAAAGTAATTAAATTAATTAATTAATTAAATTTAATTAATTAACTAAATTAATTTAATTAATTAACTAAATTAATTTAATTAATTAACTAAATTAAATATAAAATATTCCATGCATGCATACATACATTTACATTTACATCAGAATCGTGCCTTATGCGTGTTTGTGTACTTGTACATATGTATGTATGTGTGCATTGGGCCTGGTTATATGGCTATAACTTTCTTTCCGATCATTCTATCATAATGAAACTTGGTATACAGATATATATTTACTAACCTAATATATCTATCAAATTTTAGTTCAAAATTCTAAGAATTACGGGAGTTATAGAAAATCGGTAATAGGGGGGGGAGTGGGGGGGTGGATCAGAAAAAATGAACAAACTCGTTCTTTCTCGGTCTCAGGAGAATCTGTATACCAAGTTTGGTTATTCTAGCTCTTATACTTTCGGAGATCCTTGCGTTCATACAGACAGACAGACGGACATGGCTATATCGACTCGGCTTGTCATGCTGATCAAGAATATATATACTTTGTGGGGTCTACCAAGCCTCCTTCTGTGTGTTCCATGTGCACTCGCACAAAACTAATATACCCTTGTACCCTTTTGGGTACAGGGTATAAAAAACACGAATTGCGGGGGAGTTGGGGAAGTACCCCCTGAGATCCTTGCGCTCATACAGACGGACATGGCTATATCGACTCGGCTTGTCACCCTGATCAAGAATATATATACTTTGTGGGGTCTGCCACGACTCCTTCTGTGTGTTACATACATTCGCACAAAACTAGTATAGCCTTTCACCCTTTGGGTATAGGCTACTAAAAGGTATATTAGGTTTGTGCAAATTATGTAACAGACAGAAGGAAGCATCTCCAACCTCATAAATTATATATATTCTGAATCAGTAGTACGCGAGAAATCGATCTAGACATGTCCGTCTGTCTGAATGAACGCCTGCATTTCGGAAACGGCTGAGGGCACATTAACCAAACTTGGTATGCAGGTGCTCCTACTCCCTAATCTATACAAGTTTTTTTTTCCTGCCCTCTCCCCGCTACAGAAGTTCATCAATACTGTCCACATTTCCAAAGCTACATAAAACAAACACGTAATCTATATACATATCTATAATCTTCTTGTTTGTGCTAGAGTCGCATATAGCTCAGTGTCGTAAGTTTGTCTGGGTACAGGGTATTTCACTGCGGGCTTTCTCGACTGTAGGGTTCTCTCTTGTTTATTAACAAAATTACAAAAAGCGGGAAAAAATGGAAATGTATTTTCAAAAACAACCAGATTTGATGGCTATTGATATGCGTTCATGCTGCCAATTTCAGAGAGGTAGCACTGACCTCACTTACGCTTTACCTCTGTCTCAAATGGCATTGAAATTTGAAACTGCGACACGTTGCATTTGCTCCTATATGCGAGTACTAGCAGGTATTGCCCGTCTTAACCCGGCTCAATATAATGTTTCCAATTATATTTATTTTGTGTGTGCATAACCTACCCATATGTTTTCACCTTATAAGTTACCAGTAGGAAGGCATTTAAGGTATTTAAATGAACATTTTCTGTTCTTGACAAAAAATTGTTCAGTAGTCCGTCCCTTTCTTAGTGTGCTCCTACACTATGATGGATACTATGAAAGGATACTTGAGTCCAAATTTAATCTTTTATCGTTTGGGCTCTGCGTTGATCACCAATTAGTCAGGACAAACTGTTTTATATATAGAGATAACGCAACGTTTTAAGATAGACTATGTGCAAAAAAGGGGAATAATTATAAGGGTATATCCTAATTTTAAATTCACATTTGAGTCAATACGGTCACGCACAAACTCGGAATATGAAACACGGCACTCGTGTCAATGCCGTGCAGCGATGAGCCACGATCAAAAAGCACTGACAATTCTCATCTCAATTTGCTAGAGTAAAACTTTCGATAGTTGAAGCCACCGATACCATCAAAATATCGAAGTTTGAATGCAATAAGCAGAATATTTAAATAATAAAATCTAATTATTTATTGAGATCAATAAGAACAAATCATATACATACATACATCTGCCCGCAATGCGAATCAGAATATGCGTAGCTCCGTTATTCGGTTTCTGCTTTACTATCGCTTACGCAGTCGTTGCCTAGCGACGGTAACTGTTAAGTTTTGGCGTTTTGCCTTTGCAATTAACATTAAATGGTCACAACGAAAGAAGAAGAGCGAGCCAATGACTTGCAGTTGTTGTTGTTTTTAGAGCATTATTTTATTTACAATCAAACAACTGTGTTCGATTGCATTAATACGAATGTACATGCTATATTCATACACAAGCATTCATACATATGTACATACATATGTATGTTTCTCTTTACTTTTTCAACCGTACGTAGAGAACCGCACACATAGACACGAACTGTTGCTTGTTGTGTGTGTGAGTGTGTGTATGTGATGTCCCCAACTATTTGATATTTGTTGTTGCTGCATAAAGTTATTAATGAAAACCCTAATGCCAAATGCACTAAGCAAAGAAAAAATTACTTTTAAAAATGTTATATAATTTTCAATTAATTAACATTTCTTGCTCTGTCAGTGCAATCGTTTCAATCGTTTGCACGCAACTACACGAACAGCTGCTTGCATGTGTGTGTGTATGCATAGTTAGTTGTCCCCAACTGTTTGATATATTGTATTGCTTGTTCTGCCTGCTTTTGTAAAATGCATATTTGGAAAATCCATGAATGCAAAGTTGTAGATTTAGTTACGTAGATTACATTACCCAAATTTTAAATCGATCGGACTAAATTTATAACAACAACTTTTCATTTGAAATAGTGAATCAATATTAAAATAATTCAAGCCCCAACACAAATTGCAGTTTTGTTTGTATTCTTTTATTGATTTTAGAAACTAAGTTTTAAGTCGATCGGTTGAAAAATGCGGATTTTTCAAACAAACTTTGGAGCTCGTTTTCCCCCCTTTGGAGCTCGAATTTTCCAAAATCCCTTCTTAGTGCGCATCTACACCATGATATGATACTTGAGCCCAAATTTCAGCATCCTAGCTTTTACCGTGTGGGCTGTTGACGCGGTTTGCTTTTGTGCCCCACCTAGACTATAAAAGGATACTTGAGTCCAAATTTCAGCTTCCTAGCCTTTACCGTTTGGGCTGCGCGTTGATCACCAATCAATCAGTCAGGACAAACTGTTTTATATATGGGCATTTCCACAGAAATGTCAACCGCAGCCAAAAAATTCAAAGTCCATAAAATTATGATGTTTTAACATATTTGTATAGAAAATCTATCAAATTTAACTAATCTAATCAAATTTTACATTTATTCATAACACATTTCGAAAAATTCAAATGCAAAGTCGAACAACTGCAAAAGTTAAGTTTTGAACAAATATGTTGCACTTTTTGTTTTGATTACTGTTCTTAATGAGAGACGTCATGCGTTGATATTTGCTCTTTTAAATATTGTTTGTTATTTAGGCAATATAAGAAAAATGTAAAAGGAACGATGCGATTGCCAATTACGGTAAATTTTTAACTCTGCTTTAAGGTATACTTCAATGTCGCGTGCGACATCGAAAAAGTACATTTGTTATCAGAGCGTCAAAGGTGTTTGTACAAGGAGCGTCAAATATTAGCTGCAAACACAGTTTTTTATTGCAAATAATATTTTAAAAATTTTGCGCGAAAATAATCAACGCTTTGGTCGCAGAACTTATTTAAAGTTTGTCGCGTGCGACATCGTAAGTGCAAAATGTCTAAATAAAAAAATCAAAAAAAATCTAAAACAGCTTTATTTGTATATATACATACAAAATATCACTTTTAAAATGTAGATGAGTAAGAACGGAGCCGAGAAAAATAAGTCTAACTGCAAACGGTGGAGAGAGAGGTTAAAGGATGATGAAGCAAAATTACAAAATTATAAATTGAAAAACAAGGAAAGAATGCGCAATTTGAGGAAGAGATGGAAAGAGCAGGCTGAAGGTAAAGAAAAAATAATTGAAGAGCGGCGGATATATAATCGCACACGCCAACGAGAGAGACGCCAAAAAGTCTTCGAAAATGAAATATCAGGCGCTCGTCAAAGTCAAACCGCACCTTACGAATGTAGACAAACCTTGGCGAAAGCGGTAAAAAAAGTGGAAAAAGCGATGCCAAAGAACATACACAAAAGAGTTAAAGTTTTTGAGGTCCTGATCAAAAAGTATAAGCAGAATTTAGGAAACGAAAACGTAAACCAATCTAGCCAAATAGTGTCAGTTAATGCCATCAATGATTTTTATCAGAATGATAATGTTCCATCAGTTAGAAGGAGCTAGGACTGCATATTCCATTTAAAAAAATATATATTTGGCATAAGTAATGCTATTAAGTTCAGTTAGTTTCTGGTATTCTTATATATGTAGATGAATATACTTGTACTTATTTTTGTTTTTTCTTTATTGAAGAAAATTTGTTATAATTTTTATTTTGAAAAAAAAAAGTATATATAAAAATCATTTATAATCTTCTTATGTATTTCTAACTGCACATAAATAAAAAAAAAAAAACATTAAAAGTATGATGGAAGAAAATGTCGCGTGCGACAGGGGTTAAAAATTAAATAATAAATAAACCACCTAATATTTTTGAATGAAATAAAAAGCATTATTAAGATACATCAATGCGAAACATCTTAAAGTTATACGCATTAAAATTTTCCTTCTGGTTTCGCTGAAATCAGTGTTTGAACTGTTCGCCGAAAAAGCGACTTCTATATATGTCGCGTGCGAATGCCTTGGTTTTTTTAAATTATCTCAAAAACTAAACAATCCCCAAAATCCACCTTAGCACCAACAATAGAGCTAGTCAAGAGCTATAACTTTCTCCTTTTGTGAAAACAAAATTATGTTTTGGCATATGTTTTTTTTCACTTTGAATGCGTACGAATGTCGCGTTCGACATCAGAGAAATGCCCATATATACTTGTAGATGTATGCAAATGCTTTTCGAATTAATGAACTAAAATAAGAAATTCACAGTGTACAACAATCCTTGGTGGATAATTGTTTAGGCTCCACTCACCAATCTAAAACAAATTAACTCAAAATTACAGTTCAAGTTTGACTCTCTTGGTAATCAGACGCCTTTGCGGATCATTGCAATTCGTGCTAGTGAACTTTGCTCTCTTGTGGTTTTTTCTCTCACAAGCCAATTATTAACTGTTCTTTTGATTTAACCGTTTAAAAAATACAATAAGTGGTTAGTTAAAAGAAAAGTAATACAAATAAGTGTACAAGAAACTAAAATAAAACAAATTCAATAGAAGTAAAGGCCTATAAACTTAATACGACAATGGAGGATCCTCCTGACAGGGGCACCAGCAATGCCTTATTGTTAAATACACCCGGTCCTAAATTTATTAACATATAAGAAGTGACGCCAATGAAGATTTATCAAATGTTTCACCATTTCTTATAAAAAAACAAATCGACTATACCTGCGGCTCTGAAGTCGACTTCTGCAAAAAAACGCGTAACGGAACTCTTCTAGTTAAAACCAAAAACAACACACAAGCCATCAAGCTCCTTAAGCTTAAAGCTTTCTCGAGCACAATAAATGTTACAGTGAATGTTCATACTTCACTTCACACTACACAAAGGGTGTAATTTATTCAATAGTAAAAGAGCTTCAAAACCAACATGTCACCGAAATACGCAAAATACAAAAAAGAATAGAAGGCAATCTAAAAGGGACAGGTCTCATAATCGTGACGTTTGCATCTTTAACGATCCCTGACTATATAGTGATCGGCTATGAGAGAACTCTAGTCCGACAATACATACCGCTTCCAATGAAATGTATTAAATGTCTACGCTTTGGGCATACACAAAAATTCTGCAGCAATCAACGGAACTGCTACAACTGTAGCGAAAGCTCTCACTTAGACCCTGAATCTGACGTCACTTGTATGAAGCCTAAACGATGCATTAATTGCTCTGAGCAAAACATTGAGAACAACACGCACTCATCTACAGACAAAACAAGTAAAAAAGCTAAAAATTCAATGATCGATTTTACCTTTCTCGGCATTCGAACTCACGTAAGGGGTGTATAATTGCACATTTACATAGCAATTGCGTCTGTGTGAGTGTATGTATGCCTATGCGCATCTATTCGTGTCTGTGTTAGGGATGCGCGATATACATCGATGTTCAATAAAACATCGATGTTTGCTTTCGATATATCGACATTTTACGATATATTGAATAGGTTAATATCGAATCATACATCGATGTATTTGAGCCGATGCATCGAAAGGCGAGTTTTATTTCTGACTTAATTAAAGAATTAAAGAAAACTAATTGAACAGTCAAAGCCCGTTCAAATGGAGACAAAGCAAAACGTATCATGTCTATTGAATGCTGTAAATATACATGTGACGCAATTATTCGCTTTTTCTTCTTTGGAAGTGCTTTTACTTTAAGCCAATTCTGATTTAATTAATTGTATACCGAAATATTTTATCATGGCACCAAACAACAAAAGTGTCGTATGAAATTATTACGACAAAGTTAGCGATAAATCTGTTAAGTGCAAACTGTGTAAAAAAAGGGTAAAGTCAAAATAAATTAATTTTAGTTTGAATATCACAAATGGTTCTAATTTTAGCTGTTTGCAAGCCAAGCGTGTCAACAAACTTCTCTTTTTGCAACATTTTCCTAATAAACAGTGGGAAATACAACAATAAATCTCTATATTCTTAATATTTCTTAATGCAAAAGTACGTTTTTTGTATTGATTATAATATTTAGATCAAATGCGATATATCGAAAACATCGATGTTTTTCGTTGATATATCGTAATACATCGATGCAAGATGTCGATGCATCAAATCGAAAAAAACATCGATGTATTTTCTACATGAGCATCCCTAGTCTGTGTAAGCATTTTCGCAGTCAACCAAACAGCAACATCAACAACAGCCGCGGGCAGCGCTTGAGCAGCGCTGCAGCAGCAAATATATTTATGGCTATAACTTCTTGGTAAATCGGTCTATCATAGTGAAACTTGGCATACGGACACACAATTACTAACTGGGAGTATTTGCAAAATTTTAGTTCGAAATTCCAAGAATTACGGGAGTTAGAGAAAATCGCATTTGCGTGGGAGAGGGGGGAGGGAGGGAAATTCCAAAATATACATTTTCTGCGTATTCACACAAGGCACCTTGGACTAAAATTTGGTGTTCTTAGGTCTTATGGTCTCCGAGATATAGGCGATTATACGAATGGAAAATCGGGAAAACCCCCATAGGGGGGAAGTGGGGTGGAAAATCAAAAATATAAAACAAACTCGTATAGAATACACACATAACGCATCTTTGTGCAAAATTTGGTGTCTCTATCTCTTATAGTCTCTGAGATCCAGGTGTTCATACGGACGGACAGACGGACAGACAGACAGATAGGGCTAGATCGACTCGTCTCGTCATGCTGATCAAGAATATATATACTTTGTGGGGTCTGCCACGCCTCCTTCTGCCTGTTACATTTTTCAGCTCCCGCAAACCTAATATACTCTTGTACATTTCATGTACAGAGTATAAAAATGTCCAGAAAATGTTCAGAAATTTCGTGAACGACTCTCTCTTCGCAACCACGTGTTTCCTCTTACGTGCATATTTACGTTCTAACTTCAAACTCACTTTTCCTACTTTCACATTAGATTCATTCGTTATCATTTCTCTTGATTTTTAACCCTTATATGACAAAAATTATTCAGTGGAATATCAAAGGTTATAAAAATAATTATAGTGAGTTACAACTTCTTTTAAAAGAACACCAACCACACATCGTTTCACTTCAAGAAACACATATAGTCGATACTCAATACCTCCCAATCCCTGTTAATTACTCTTTAATATCCTTAAATAACACAAATTCATTTGGCGGAGTAGCATTTCTAATTCACGACATTAGATTTACAAAGTTACAGCTAAGTGGAGACCTTGAAGCCATAGTCATAGAAATTTTATCAAAGAAAAAAGTAAACATTATTTCAGTTTATATTTCACCCAATAAACATTTTTCCAAAACTAATCTTGTCTGTCCAATAACGCCTCACATACACTAGTTTTAGGCGATTTTAATTCTTGGCATCCAATTTGGGGCTCTCCTAAGAGCAATTTAAGGGGCAAAGTATTAGCCAAATACATAACACAAACCAACTATATTCTACTGAACAACAAAAGCCCAACACACTACTCTACACACCATTCATTTACTCATATAGATTTATTATTCTGCCCTGCAGAACTGGCCTGTGACGTATCCTGGGAAGTTATCGATGACCTTAATGGTAGCGATCATTTCCCGATATGCATCTCCCTCTTTCCCACCCCAATTTACCCTACATACTCTGCCAAACCCACATTCAAACTAAAAATGGCAAATTGGCTATGATTTTCTGAAAAAATACAACGAATTCACTCGCTTCAGCCACCAAGCAATAATATCAACAGGGAAGCTTCCTTATTAAAGGAAATTATTATCCAAAGCGTCCATTTGACAATACCACAAAACACAACATTTTCGAAAACACATACAGTTCCCTGGTGGAATTCAAGGCTAACTGCATTAAGAGAAAACAAAAACGCTTATTGGAAGATATTAAAAAATACAAATAAATCAACCAAACATAATCAACTTTAAGAAAGTCAATGCTCTGTTTAGAAGAGAACTCAAAATAGCAAAGCGTACCGCTGTTGATAACTTTACCTCTGATATCCAGCCAAACTCTGGCTCTTCTAAAATTTGGTCAAACATAAAAAGATTATGTGGACTACATCAAACAAAACATATCCATAGCCTTTATAATCCAATAACAAAAGAATTGTCAAGAGACCCAAATACAATAGCTAACTCATTTGCCCAATTTTGGTCAAAAATTTCTCCCACAAGTTCACCTTAAACAAACAAAACTCTTTAATTTTTTATTTTTCACATGTTCCATGTAAAGCGGCGCTAGAAATAGAAAACAATATTACCTTTGTTGAACTCCAGTCAACCCTCAATTCGCTCAAAGGACTCACACCCGGACATGACCGCATATCATATCCAATGATCAAAAATTCACCAATAGCCTTCCAAACCAGCATACTTGATCACTTCATCAACATTTTAAATTCACATATACCACAATCTTTTAAACTAAGTATGACAATACCCATATTGAATCCTAACAAAGACAAATCAGAATTATCTTCTTACCGCAAAATTTCACTGAACTCGTGCCTTGGTAAAGTCTTGGATAAAATAGTAGCAAAAAGATTATGGTGGTTTGTTACTGTCAACAAGCTAATCCATAATATCCAATTTGGTTTTAGAAGAAGTAAATCAGTTACGGATGGTCTACTCTAGGTAGACCACTTGGTAACTAGATCAATCTCAAAAAAACGTCACATTTCTATAATATCTTTAGATTTTGTCAAGGCTTTCGATAAAATAGGTATCCATACACTGCTCCAACAACTAATAGAATAGAAAATAGGTACAAAAATGTTCAACTACGTTAAAAACTTGTGTAATAGAAACAGTACAAATCGGTAATAATTTATCAGGTACATTCTCATTAAACAACGGTATTCCTCAAGGTTCTCCTATTTCAGTTATTCTTTTTATTATAGCCTTCAACAGCCTTCCTAAAATCATTTCCATACACAAAGAAATTAAATTCTGCGCCTATGCAGATGACTTTAATTTAATAATTGATCTTAAAAAGCAAAAAAATCAAACAATCAACCTCAATTCTCTCTTCATCAAAATAGACGAATGGTGTCAATGTTCTGGTGCAGTAATTTCTACTGATAAATCCAAACATTTATACATATGCCGCAAACATAATTGCACCTGCTCAATTTTGGCAGGTTATATGTCCATCCCAGTTCAGTTCAGTCAATAAAAATTCTTGGTCTTACTATAAACAATAGATACAACTGGACCTCGCATATCACACAACTTTCTATAGCCCTATCAAAAAAACTTAACATCATCAAACATCTGTCAAATTATAAATATAACTGCAACACTCTTTCCCTCATCCATGTAGTGAAGGCAATTCTCATCGCTAAGAACGACTTTTGTCTCCCGCTATATGGATATGCCCCAAAGTCACAACTCAATAGAATTAAAACCATCAAAAATAAAGCAGTTCGATCAGCGCTAGGCGCGTACTGTACACCCCCCTTAACAACATGCTAATTGAGTCTAACACATATTCCTTAAAGGAAAGAAGAGATTTCCTTACAGCAAAGCTTTTCAAAACCATTATGTATTCAGCTGACTCTCCCCTAAAAAAATGTATAAAACCAATAAATAAAAATAAAATTCACCTAAGAGTATTAGAGTATTATTAATTTGCAGTAATCTTGCCATACCTAACAATGTTTTTAAAATACCTAAAAGTAATAAATACAATTTAAAACACCTTGGTAAAACAATAGACCTTTCTCTTTCACGCTTCAACAAACAAACCACATCGCCCGCAATTTTTCAACAACACTTCCATCTTATTAAAAATACATTGACAAACTACAAATTTTTATACACTGACTGTTCCAAAACGAAAGATTCTATTGGTTTCAGTGTTACTACTGAAACTGATACCCTAAAACTTGGACTTATCCCACACTACTCCACAGTATTTTCAGCAGAAATTATAGCCATTAACGAAGCAATTAAAACAGCTCTCTCAAAACCCGGAATATTTGTCATATGTTCGGACTCACTTTCAGCCTTAACTGCAATAGCGAATCCAGATAATCATAATTACTATCCTTTTATAATTAGAACCATTTTAAACCACAAATTTCCCAAATTTAAAATGATTTGGATACTCAGCCACTCTAAAATTAAAGGCAATGACAATGCCGACTATATAGCCAAAATCGCCACTTCTCTCCCTCTTATTTTCACACCGAACTACAATAGCACCGACATTAAACACTTCCTCAAAATTAGTTTAGCTCAAAAACAATTCGAACGAACCAAATTCACTTCCAGTTGGTACAAAAATCTCAATCCAAAAGCAATATCTACATTTGAGTTCTTCAAAAATATTACTCAAGCCCAACTCAGTACAGTAGATCAGATTAAATCTGTTAGAATTCACCTTGGTCACACAGCCATTACTCATCTCCACTACATAGACAAGCAACATATTAACCAATGCCCCTTATGTAATACACCTTCCGTGGACATGGAACATATTATTAGTACATGTCCTATCACCTCGGCTTTAAGAAAATTTACATTTGGAAATACTGATCTAGCCTCACTACTTTCTTCACCTTCTATTGAGAATATAAAATTAATAATAAAATACCTTCACAAAGCTCAAATTTATGATCAAATTTAAATCAATTCCTCTAAGTTATGCCGCTACTTACTTAATATAAATAACATAACAAATATTGTTTAAGTAAATATCTTTAATTCATCCTTCTATAAACTACATATGTATCCTCTTTTTTTATACCCTGTACCCGTAGGGTAAAAAGGGTATATTAGGTTTGTGCAAAGTATGTAACATACAGAAGGAAGCATCTTCGACCCCATAAAGTATATACATATATTCTTGATCAGCATGACGAGAGAAATCGATCTAGACATGTCCGTCCGTCTGTCCGTCTGGATGAACGCGAGGATCTCAGAAACTATAAAAGCTAGAATAACCAAAGTTGGCGTCCAGATTCTCCTAGGTCCGAGTAAGGACGAGTTTATTTTATTTTTTTTAGTTTTCCCCCGTTAAAATTAAAAAAAAATAAATAAACTCGTCCTTTCTCGGGCCTATGAGAATCTGGATGCCAACTTTGGTTATTCTAGCTTTTATAGTTTCTGAGATCCTTGCGTTCATCCAGACGGACAGACAGATAGACGGACGGACGGACATGTTTAGATCGATTTCTCTCGTCATGCTGATTAAGAATATATATACTTTATGGGGTCGGAGATGCTTCCTTCTTCATGTTACATACTTTGCACAAACCTAATATACCCTTTTTACCCTACGGGTACAGGGTATAAAAACACTACCTTCTGTGTTTCAATCGAGCCAGATAAACTACATAGTTCGTCTAAATGAATGTATAAAATTTCAAATCTTTTAGATTTGTTTTTAGAAGTGGTTTAAATATTGTAGAATACGCTATTTTGCACATTATTCGAACAACTGTCAGTTAACAGCGTTTGGCAAATTGTATTTGTATGTATTGTGACTAGCACCTACTAGTCAGCCCGAGCCCGAGACTTTCAGAGTGCTTATGTTGGTCATGATTGCAGAGGCAGAGCCCAAAAAGGTAACTGGACATAAAACGATTTGAACCGCAGAGCCAAATGAAAAATGTTAGCAACCAATAATCCATTTAAAAATGCAACCATCGACCCTCGCTGCCGATTGCCAGCGCCACTAAGCTCCCCTTTTACCATTTCCAAACGTCACCTCCCACTTAACCCAAAAAGCTTTCACTTTTCAGCGCATAATGAAAACATTCCACAAACCAATTCAATATTTCCGCTTTGAAATGCGAAGTCCCGAAATGAAACGGTTTTTCATGTCTCTGCTACATAGAAGGGCGCGGGATGGCGGGCCCGAATTTTATGTTACAACAAATACGTTTTGGTGTACCATTTTCAATTTAATTTTCACAAGAACACTGCCCGCAACCCAAGTTCATCTGAAATGCACATGCATGGACGGGCTGTGGCCAAATAATACCGAGCCATGCATGGAATTTGTAATCAATTGATAGGGTGCCCGCCCGCCGGCTGGTGAGTGTTTAGCATGCCGGACCATCTATAAACATGCTTTTCGTAAAAGCTACGATAAAAATCAAGCACCCGCGCGTTCCAAATGGCAACTATTAATTAGAGCACCCGCTCCAGCTCAAGCTTCCGACTGACCGACACATGGTCCTAAAGCCAACTATGGCGCAACAACTAAACAACAAATGCTGTAGCAGCTGGCCCGCTTGCCTCCAGAAAAAACAGCATAGTACCCAGCACAATGAAACCGAGCCCGCCTCCCAAGTGGCACATGGCTTGAGAGTATATGGCCTAACTTACGGAGAACATGACGCAACGCCGCCAACGCCAATAACAAGTCGGAAAAATGACAGCCGAGCACATTGCGATGCTAATCTGGCGCTCTAAATGCTGGCAAGTTTCAATTTCAACTCCTATTTTTTCCTATAGCTTAATGAACGGCGACAGTCTTGTTCGGAAAGACTTGGTGATCCATAATTAAAAATAGCAGTCTATTTTCTTAGGACCGACTCAAACTGACCCATTTTCTGGCGGTTATTTGAAGTCGACGCGTGCAGGCGAAATCATTCGTGAAACAAACATACACCAACTCGTATGTACATACATACATACATACTAGAACACGTTGGTGTCGGTTTGTGACATTTGGAGTCGACATTTTTCCAAGCCATTTGCATATCAGCTTTGCCTTTGCGACATGCACTGCGATAGGCTTGAATGGCATTCTGCGCCTGACCAATTTTTTCAGACCGTTGGACTGACCATATCTTGGCCCGAGTTTATTGTGGGCCTGCATGGTTGGCGGCTGTTGGGCAGACCGCCTAGAGGCACGCCTCGTGACCCCAAAAGCTGTAAGCTGCTGCCTTAATGGTAAGTGCCCGATGTTACGCATAATTTTAGCATTCTACATACATTGGAAAATTGCAGGGCCAATACGTGTATGTTTGCTGTCCATATTTGCGCTCCATATTATTTTCAATCTATGTCAAAATACTTTTAAAATGCGGGATATGTGAATTAGTTAATGGAACCACTTTGTGACAACATGTACATACCTAGCTGGTGCTTATACCCTGTACCGAAAAGGTAAATAAGCGTATACACCTAATTCTGTAGATTGATTTTAAAAAAAGTTATTTTGAATCGTGCTAAATGGAATAAAGTTGTGCAACCATATATACAATTTTTCATATTCAAATCGTGTTAATCAAAACCGTGTTAAAAAATACATTGTAAAACCAGAATTAGGTATACTTGTTTAATGCGAATGTATGTAACACATAGAAGGAAGCGGGACTACCACGCTACCACAAAGCCTATATGTTCTTGATCAGCATGGCAAGGCGACTCGATCTTGCCATGTCCGTCTGTTCGTCTGCATTAACGCAAGGATCTCAGAAAGTATAAGTGCTAGAATAGACAAGCTGTCTATCCAGATTCTCTCAGTTCAGGGAAGGTACAAGTTGTATTTGTTGTGATCCACACACACACATAGGTACACATTCATACATGCATCCTCGATGCTAATGCATGATTACTAACTGTAGATAAACATTTTATTCATTAATTTTAAAAATTTGATAAAATTTTTGTTTTTGGGAGTGGGTACAGAGAATTTAAGAGTTGGTTATTATTACTATACACTTTTCTTTTTATACCCTGTACCCAAAGGGTGAAAGGGTATACTAGTTTTGTGCGAATGTATGTAACAGGCAGAAAGAGGCGTGGCAGACCCCAAAAAGTATATATATTTTTGATCAGGATGACAAGACGAGTCGATATAGCCATATCCGTCTGTCTGTCTGTCCGTCTGACCGTCTGTCTGTATGAGCGCAAGGATCTCAGTAAGTACAAGAGCTAGGATATCCAAAATTGGTATCAAGGTTCCTTTAAGCCCTAGGCAGATCGAGTTTGTTTATTTTTTTTGATACACCCACTCCCCCGCAATTCGTGTTTTTTCTTATAACTTCCGTAATTCTCGGAATTTTGAAATCAATTTTGGTAGGTACCAAATTTCATCATGATAGGTCAATTCTGAAGAAAGTTATAGCCATAAGTAATTTTTTTTAATAATTTAATTTTTTTTTAATTTTTCCTTTTTGTGGAGAGTACAGGGTATTTTACTGTCGGGCTTGCTTGACTGTAGCGTTCTCTCTTGTTTCAATTATGTTAATTTGTAAAATTTATATAATTATTCCGCACATAGGCACAGAGTATTTCAAAGTTGTTTATTTTGATTGTGCACCTGATTGAGATTTCGGTGCTGCACTGTCTGTGTCTGCGTCATCGTTACATTGTCAGTTTTGACATACGAGTATATGTATTTCGTAGTTACATAAGTGGAATATCACATGTGCGCATGTGCTTCGCAGGCCACAGGTACTCTAACACTACCTACTTGTATACGTAGCTGGGGGCGCAAAGCTTAAGAGCGAGCCGCTCATGCTCGATGGCCGTTCCTTCGCTGATTCAATGTGGAAAGAATTTACAGCTTCCAGGCTCGCCCGCCACTCCACACCTCTGCATGGAGCGCACTTTCTTAGTCTTGGAATTGTACTATAACTTTTATTATGCTAATTCGAATGTGTCCATTGTTTGAATGCACGCATATCACTTTATTACGAACAAGAGCAGAAGGAAACATTGCCGCTCATTTGCATGCCCAGGCTGCGTCCCACTCCCATTTATGGTCAATGGCAACCAAACAAAGCGCCAAACTGTATGCAAATTTGTGCATCGACACAATCACAAGCTCAAGTTAGAGTAAGTCAAATCACAACGCTGAAAGGTTCAAAAAACGGGCCCAAGTTCTTTGTGCTGTCAGGCGTTTTTGAGACCCAGACGGCCCAGCAAAATGTACGGCCATCAATATGCCGCGAACGGCATTCGGTACATACATACTTGTAAGTATATTGTCCGAACGTAGTCGTATACACATACCTACTATACAATACATATGTACATACATATGTGCCACATGCCGCAATTGCCAATCGCAGTGCTAACAATGTCGAAATCAAAGGAAAAGCCATTAGCACAACTGACATACGGACGTACTCGTATACCAGAAACTATACTATAAGTGCGCCGATTTCGCTCCACGGCGACAACAATGACAAAAATTTGACATACTTTTCGGCAATTTAACATGTTTTTCATTCAGAAACTTCATCTATCGCTGCACAGTGTGGCCATTTAACAGACAGTTTTTGCAAATCGTTTACCTTTTTAAAAAGTTCGGACGGACTGAAATAATATAGCAACGGCTGAGCATTAATCGATGCCATATACTGCCAGAGCAAAAATATAATCGCACATTTTAGTGTCGGCAAACATACCCATATTTTGCCCGCAAAGTGTACAAAAAATCACACTGTGCCATAGCGGGCGGCATGCATTGAAAAGCGGTCCGCAAAAAGTGATTGATGTCGTTGTTGCTGTGCGCCAATAAATTATCAAAAATCGAAACGGGTCAGCAGTAATAGCGGAAACAGCGGCAGCAAACTCAATGATGCGGACTTGGCCGGGGCAACGACAGCGGCAACGGCAGAGCAGGGGCCCACTTGCACATGATCGACTACTCGAGTTAATGATTTGGTAATAATTTAACATTTGCGCGCTAACATTTAACTGGCAACCGGAAAATTGCACAAAAATGTCTTGTAAAGAAAATGGGTTGTTGTGGCCGCGACGAGTACACACGGCGTATGAGTAATGCAATGATAGACGACGGGCCTGCGAGTATGCGTCTCTACGTGACAGCCATCGAAGCCATCGAATTACACGAGTAACAACAACAAATCAATTAAAATGCTTGGCCCCTCCGCAATATTATGTCAACGCCCACGTAAGGAGCCACAAGAGAAGCGGAGAAATTTCTCAAAAATTAAAAATCTAACCAGTACAAAAATTTTGCACACAGCTCAAAGGTTTGGAGTGAAGGTAGCAGAAATACACGTTTTCCAACGGCGACAAAAGTAACATACGAGTATGTGTGTGTCTTACGGGAGGCACTTGTTGCTGGGTGTTAGGTTTGGATTTTGGCGAAAGGTGCGCCCGCGCAGTTTTCGCAACTAACACGAAACGTTGGCAAAGTTGCATGTCGAGCCGCAAAATGTTCGTTTGTGCCAAATCTACAGCCTACAGTAGAGGTGGGCATGAGTCGTGTTTTTGAATTCGTGGCCCATCGTGGTAATGCGTGCACACGCATGCTCGTGTTTGATACGTGGTTTTCATCTAACAAGAATGAAATGCTAGAGTTGAGGGAGCCAAACAACTCCAACAATAATATGCGAATCTTTGGGTACCTGTGTCTGAGAGGTAGAACAGTATATTAAGTTTGTGCAAAGTATAGACAGACGGATGCATGGCAGACCCAATAAATATATTCTTTATTAGCATGACTAGACTAGTTGATCTAGTCTAGCCTGTTCACTTGTTCGTCCACCCGTACAAACACCTAGATCTCAGAGACTATAAGAACTAGAGACGCCAAATTTCGTACGCATGCGTGTTATACTATTTGTAATACACATTGTGTACATTTGTGCAAGTTTTTGATGCACCACCTATTCCCCCACTATGTATCATAGACTATACGAGGTAGAGACACCAAATATTGCGCACAGATGCCTTGTATGTGCACAAGTGTGTTTCAAAAGTTTCTGCATTTCCCCCACCCCGCTCCTATTAATGATTGTCTTGGAATTTTTTAATGAAATTTGGCAATTACTTTCGGAAAGTTTTTATATGGTTGTGATTATGCGTGTTTGTGTACTTGTCCATATGTATGTATACAGCACAAAGTTAAACCAAAGCAGCCACAACAGCAACAGCTGCGGATGTAGCTTCGGCAGAGATTATGGCTATAACTTCCTTCAACATTGACCTATCATTATGAAACTTGGCATACGGACACATAAGCACTAACTGAATGTAACTCCAAAATTTGGTGTCAAAATTTCTAAGAATTACGGAAGTTATAAAAAACAAGATAGAACGCTACAGTCGAGCAAGCCCGACAGTAAAATAGCCTGTACTCTCCACAAAAAAGAAAAATTAAAAAAAATTAAATTATTAAAAAAATGAATGAATTAATTAATATATTGAATTAAATTAGAATACATGTTTATGTTCAGTTTTAACAGCATACATTTACATCACGTACCTATGCGTGTTTATATGCGTGTATGTATGCAGCACAAAGTTGAACCAAAGCAGCAACAACAACAACAGCTGCGGGCAGCGCTGCCGACAGAGCTGCAGGCAGCGCATGAGCAGCGATTTTACTTATGGTTATAACTTTCTTCAGAATTGACCTATCATGATCAAATTTAGCACACGGACATTAGTACTAAATGGATTTACCTACCGAAATTGGTTTCAAAATTCCGAGAATTACGGAAGTTATAAGAAACAAGTAAAAAAGCTAAAGTCGGGTGTCCCGACTTTGAAATACTCTGTACATATGTTTACAATAATTATAGAAAATAAAAAAAATTAAGAAAATAAAAAAAAAAATTTGATCGATTTTACCTCTCTCGGTATTCGAACTCACGTAAAGGGTGTATAATTGCACATTTACATAGCAATTGCGTCTGTGTGAGTGTATGTATGCCTATGCGCATCAATTCGTGTCTGTGTAAGCATTTTCGCAGTCAACCAAACAGCAACATCAACAACAGCCGCGGGCAGCGCTTGAGCAGCGCTGCAGCAGCGCTGCATCAGCAAATATATTTATGGCTATAACTTCTTGTTAAATCGGTCTATCATAATGAAATTTGGCATACGGACACATAATAACTAACTGGGGGTATTTCCAAAATTTTAGTTCGAAATTCCAAGAATTACGGGAGTTACGATTTGCGGGGTAGAGGGGGGAGGGAGGGGAATTCCAAAATATACATTTTCTGCGTATTCACATAAGGCATCTGGGACTAAAATTTGGTGTTCCTAGGTCTTATAGTCTCCGAGATATAGGCGATTATACGAATGGAAAATCGGGAAAACCCCCATAGGGGGGAAGTGGGGGGGAAAATCAAAAAAATAAAACAAACTCGTATAGAATACACACATAACGCATCTTCGTGCAAAATTTGGTGTCTCTATCTCTTATAGTCTCTGAGATCTAGGTGTTCATACGGACGGACAGACGGACAGACGGACAGACGGACAGACAGACAGACAGGGCTAGATCGACTCGTCTCGTCATGCTGATCAAGAATATATATACTTTGTGGGGTCTGCCACGCCTCCTTCTGCCTGTTACATTTTTCAGCTCCCGCAAACCTAATATACTCTTGTACATTTCATGTACAGAGTATAAAAAACACGAATTGCGGGGCAGTGGGGGGTGCATCGAAAAAAAAAACTCAAACTCGTAGTTTCTCGGTCTTAGGAGAATATGGAATCCAAGTTTGGTTATTCTAGCTCTTATACTTTCTGAGATCCTTGCGTTCATACGGACAGACGGACAGACAGACGGACGGACAAGGCTATATCCACTCGGCTTCTCATCGTAATCAAGAATATATATACTTTTTAGGGTCTGCCACGCCTCCTTCTGGGTGTTACATACATGCGCACAAAACTAGTATAGCCTTTCACACTTTGGGTACAGGCTATAAAAATCGTCAATTAGGGGGGGAGTGGGTGGTGCATCAGAGAAAAAAAAAACTAAACTAGTATACCCTTTTACCCTTTGGGTAAAGGGTATAAGAATAATAATAATACTGCGAGAAAGTAAAACTGGCGGGCTTCAACTGAAGACACACAGTAGGAATTTAGCATCTAAGAAACATGCATATACTCGTAAATTGTCATATTGAAATGTTCATTTGCGTATTTCAGCTTACAATAAACCAAATGGAAGGCATTAAATAATATTTAGCTCTTTCGAAATGGCCCCTTGTGAGAAGTCATTAAACATTAAACTTTTTGGGGGACAGCAGCAACGACAAAAATTGATTGCATATGAGTGTGCCGTCGACGTAGCGCAGACATGAAAATGAGCTGCAATTAATATTCGGGGCATGGCACATTGCTCGCTGCAACATAGCTTTGTTGTCGTCTGCAACCGAGCAGTGTTTCGACATCTTTCCCAGATGAACACTCGACACTCACGTTTTGTTAAAAGCACGGAGAGCGCTCAGAACAAAAGCAATTTGGTGAAAATATAAAAAAGGTCGCGCTGTGACTGTGGCAGCTAAACGAAATCTAATTTACAGTAACGTGCCCGCTTGTGGTTACATGTTTTCGTATCCAAATGCGACGCCGCTATGCTCACCATATCATGTCATAAGCTTGACAGCAAACAATTTACACGTTGATGGAAAAGGATACACACAGCTCAGCAGGGATAGATACACGTATGTATGTGCATGAGTGGTATGTGTGTGTGGATACAAATTTGTAAGTACGTATGTATGTTCGAGTTCATACATCCATACAGATATACATACATACATGCAGACATACAGACATGCTCATATACATGATCTGTGAGTGCTGCTTCCTCCGCGCTGGCGTACGAGTTTGTACGTATGTATAGTACATATAGTGTGAAAACTTATTTGTATCGAATTTCCCATACATACACATATGTACGTACACATTTAGGGCCTTGTGGAGGGCGAGAGGCGAGTCGGGAGTGTGGCGAGGGTGGTGCACAAATTGATGTAATAAACTCTGCGCTGGTGCGCTGACAGGACCAACTTGCCACTGCCAATACCGCTGCTGGGGGAGCAAATCAACAGCAACAGGAGCAGAAACAACTACAACAACAGCAAGGGCAGCGATAGGGTAGGCTGCTTTTTTTCCGTCACTCACTCACTGAGTTTGACATTTTTGACACAATGTGTAATTGACACTTGCACTTGGCAGTCGCAACAGCAACAGGAAGAGCAGCAGCGGCCCGCTAACCGACCCATCAGCAGCTACATATGTATGTATATGTGTACGACTACACACACACTAGTACACTTCGAGAAAAAAACAATATTAATATACCTAAAAATGTTGGATTTGCTTATGTGTACCTTGGATTATTAAAGACCGGCGATTAGTAGCAAATGGAGGTTTCCACTAGTAACTATGCCACCCCCAAGCAATGCTTTTGACAGCTGGTCTCCAATATGTGAAAATAATGGCGAAATATAATTATCGACCTCCTGCCACCAAATTGTAATAAATGCAACTATTTATCAGAGCATTTGCAACAGCCCCTGGCAGATGGTTTTCAACAGAAATACATTTATTGAATCGCTATTACAGTATTACAGTCGCAGATTACTTATTGAAATCGTGCAATAAACAAGTTACTTGTCGTCTATATGTATGTATGTATTTATATTTATTTATTTTATATGTATTTATAGCATAAATTTAATACTTTAATAGTCCCTGACTCATTATTTATCATGATGCTGAAATCAAGAAGATAAAATCCAGCCGTTCACCCTCTTGCTCTTCTGATACACTGTTGAGTAATGCCATATAAAGGTATTTTGAAATCGTTTTTGTAACAACCAAAATGTCATTAGCATTGAAAGACGGGTCGTTTTAGAGATGCTCGTTAGTCCGTCCGTCGCTCCCTATGAACTCAAGAATCTGCAAAAGTATCGTTTATATTTATTTTCGATGCACCACCTACTTCTCTTCTTGTCATTTGCAGTTTGAAATTACATTCTTTTAGAGCCTATCTAATACATGGTAGTACAATTTATAATTGCCGACCGCTGTTTTAGTGTGTTTAAGTGAGTATATAGTATAAATACATAAATACGTTTATTGTACATAAGCGCGCTTTGAATGTATGAAAACGAATATGTAAAGCTTATATATATTATTGTATTATTTCCTCATTTAAATTTCTTGAAAATTAATAAACGCTACAAATAAAATATTACATTTTTAATTCAAATTATGAGTTTGCTAATAAAATAAATAGTTACTTGTTTCTTTATAGTATATATGTATATGTTACCATTGCTATTTCTCTAGGTGTAGGTGAGAGTGTTATATAAGCTTCCCATCCTGGGCATGACTCTTCAAATGATTTATTCCATCACTTTCTGTTGTTTTCGCAAAAGATGATGTTCCATCAATGCCATCCTTCCTGCCCGCTACCTTAACAGTTAGTCGTAGTCAGCGTGTTATTTTCCATGATGAAAAATATGCGGAGCATTACAAAGCTACTTTTTTGCCTGGGTCGTTATTATGTTATGTTTTGGTATATGGCACTATATGTACCGAAGATTTGTCATATGCATAGGCGTAAGGGTGGTAAGCAACTAAACAGGACGACCATACCCACATCCAGACTGATTGTCTGTCCTTTGATTTATCCCTGGAACTGGCTAGACTGAATGTCAGTAAGCCCCCTTATTTTATGGACTTCAATGTGTATTGCCTGATTTTTATTTGATTTAATATAGTAAAAATATGTGTAGGAAACACGTACGAAGGCTGTGAGTCTAAGGGAAAACATACATACATGCATAGATTAGATCGATTTAATTTAATTTTACAATTCAAGGCTACTGGGCTTGGTTTTTAATTTGACGCACATATATTTTGAAATTGCCTATGCAGAAATCAAAATTAGTTGTTTCTAAAATATAGAGTTTAAAATTCAAATTCGAAATTATTAAACTTGTAATTAAATTAACAAATTAATTTACTTAATAATTAAATTACGTAAATTAAATTGAACTGAATATGTAATGACTAGCGTGATAACTCAAAAGTATTCTGGTACTTGTAACGCTAGGATAAGTCAATAAATAAATAAATAAATAAAGCTGATTTTTTGTATAGCCCAAATGAAATCCAAAGTATATTTACAAATGATGAAATACTATATGTTCATACACCAATTAAATAATTTAATTATATTCACGAAATTTCTCCATTTTGGTTTGCAGGATTTTATTTACCCACGCATTTTTATAAAAATTGGTATATATGTGCATACACATGTATATACGTATAATTTGCTTAGCTGTCTCAAATACTTTAGACTTTAAAGTTTAGAGGGAGCTCTCCTAAAAATGCAGATATGATAATCTTATTATAAAATGGGCTTATTAAGTTTGTGCAACGTATGTAAAAGGTAGAAAGAAATATCTCCGACCTTATAATGTATATACTATGTACATATATTCTTAATCAGCATGAGACGAATTGATCCAGGCATGTCCGTTCGTCCATCTTTCCATCCGTTTGGATGAACGCGTTTGTTCGGAGACGGTTGAGCGCACTTTAACCAAACTTGGTATATAGATGCTCCTGGTCCCCTAGTTATACTCTGTACATGAAATGCATATTAGGTTTGCGGGAGCTGAAAAATGTAACAGGCAGAAGGCGTGGCAGACCCCACAAAGTATATATATCCTTGATCAGCGTGACAAGACGAGTCGATCTAGCCCTGTCTGTCTGTCCGTCTGTATGAACACCTGGATCTCAGAGACTATAAGAGATAGAGACACCAAATTTTCCACAAAGATGCCTTATGTGTGTATTCTTTACGAGTTTGTTTTATTTTTTTTTGATTTGCCCCCCCCCCCCCCCCCCCCCCACTTCCGCCCTATGGGGGTTTTCCCGATTTTCCATTCGTATAATCGCCTATATCTCGGAGACTATAAGACCTAGGATCACCAAATTTTAGTCCCAGGTGCCTTATGTGAATACGCAGAAAATGTATATTTTGGAATTTTCCTCCTTCCCCCCTCTACCCCGCAAATCGTAACTCCCGTAATTCTTGGAATTTCGAACTAAAATATGGAAATACCAGTTGGTTATTATGTGTCCGTATGCCAAGTTTCACTATGATAGACCGATTTAACGAGAAGTTATAGCCATAAATATATTTGCTGCTGCAGCGCTGCTCAAGCGCTGCCCGCGGCTGTTGTTGATGCTGGTGCTTTGGTTGACTGCACACATGTTTACACAGACACGAATTGATGCGCATAGGCATACATACACTCAAACAGACGCAATTGCTATGTAAATGTGCAATTATACACCATTTACGTGAGTTCGAATACCGAGAGTGTATTTCAAAGTCGGGACACCCGACTTTAGCTTTTTTACTTGTTTTAAATCAAATTTGTAAAACGAAAACAACAACAACTGCAAGTCATTGGCTCGCGCTTCTTCTTTCGTTTTGATCATTTAGGCCTGTTAATTTCAAAGTCAAAATGCCAAAAGTTTACAGTCACCGTCGCTAGGCAACGAGTGCGTAAGCTATAGTAAAGCAGAATATATGATTTGTTCTAATTGATCTTAATAAATTATAAGATGTTATTATTAAAATTTTCTATTAATTGCATTCAAACTTCGATGGAATTATTGATTGTATCGACGGATTCAACTATCGATAGTTTTGATGCTCTAGCACATAGAGCATCCGACACATGCCCATCTCTAGCATCTCAGCTGATCGCATATTTACTGCGACTTACCGTTTTAATGTTAGCTAACAACGCTACAAATGTATTCTGAACAAATCTAAGAGTCATTTACTGTTAAGCCTATTTTGCCGATTTACAAAAGCAGAAACTCACCTTTTACATTCATGATTCACAACAATCATATTTGGAATTGATGACACAAATTAGTGTTGAATTAAAAAATTTAATACATACTTATACATATATGTATGTATGTATATAGGCGGATAGCGCCTGCATGAAAAATTTAAATGTATGTATCAGCGGTGCCGAACGTTCCAATTTTGGCGGGACATTTACCGCGTCAGACTTTTTGGGGATATCTCGACCGTGCGTACAACATGCTTGGAAAGCACACAGTTAAGTCAGGACTGGCAGTCCGCCCGGTGCGTAACGAAGATATGTATGTATATACGTATAACCATACATAGTACTTATTGTACTATATTTGCTATTTGGAAAATGAACTCCTTAAAAAACTTTACAGAGCGTCGAAAGAAGAATATCATATGGTAAATAAACTTATAATTATAAGCACATTTTACTTAGCCCAGCAAAGACGGGCAAGATCTGCTAGTTTGTAATATATGTACGCACTGACAGGTAAAAGCCACGATCAAAACCCAAGCCGACATGGGTAGAACAAAAAAATATGTCCACACAGCCATTCTCACTGGATTTAAAAGAGTAGCTACATATTTTGAAAAAACATTTCATAGATGGCGCAGCTAATTTTTAAAAAAATCCATAAAATTGTCAAAAATGACTGCCGATATGAGGCGCTTACGTACAAAGGTATGTGGAAGTTTAGGCTTCCTATTTATTCGTTACCCCAAAATACACTTTTGATTATATAGAATGTATGGGATGCCACAGGTATGTAAGTATCGAAGTAATTAAGCAAATTCTACTGTATACGGCCAGACCCCATAAAGTTTATATATTCTTAATCAGCATGAAGAGATAAGTAAATACAATCAATATACAATTATCTAATTTTGTTTCAAATTTCATCCAAATCGGTTATTTCATTTCATCATTTCATTCAAGTTCGCTCTTCTTTTTTCTTCGGCTATGGGCATATATAACTCAGCACCGGAAGTTCGTTTGGGTACAGGGTATTTCACTGTCGGGCTTGCTCGACTACTCTTATTATTTAGCTATTTTTTAAGGGCATGAAGAAAACACAAGCATTCCTAGGGCGTGTTTAACCTTTTTTGCTGCTCGATGTAATACGTTCATACGTTCATGGGTCTGCATTGTGGGTCTGACACGCCTCCTTCTGTATGTTATATACATACATTCACATTAGCCTAATGCGCCAATTGGTGGGCAGGGTTTAAGAATGTAAATCTTCAAATGCTTTGTGACTTAAATGTACTAACCAAAATACCAAAGGTCCTGTTTTTATGGAAAACTTACAAGCATCAAGGAAATATGCAGTTTAGTCTAAAGAGGAAGTCGAAAAGAAGATGTAAAACAAGAAAGCAGTGCTAGCGTCGACCGCGCTCAACTCTTAAATACTCTGTACACACTCCCAAAAATAAGAAAAAATTGTGAATTTTAAATTAGTTAATAAAATAAAAATTATCCAATACATACATACATCTACCTACCAAGTTTGGTAACTCTAGCTCTTATACTTTCTGAGATCCTTGAGACGGACAGACGAACATGGCTATATCGACTCGGCTTGTCATGCTGATCAAGAATATATATACTTTGTGGGGTCTACCAAGCCTCCTTCTGTGTGTTCCATGTGCACTCGCACAAAACTAATATACCCTTGTACCCTTTGGGTACAGGGTATAAACACACAAATTTCAAAACGAACATCGGCAATAAATAGAGAGTACAGACTACATCCAACGCGACGCACTTTCACACACAATTTTCTGCACGCAGTCAGCCAAAAAGCGTTAATTACATTAATTATATACTTCTGTTGTCTCTGCTGCCGAAGTCGGCACTTGGCAAGATAAAGAAAATAAATATGGAAAAATAACAACATATTGTATTATACACAATACCAAAGACAACCGGAACCCTTTGAAGTGCTCCACATAAAAATGCAGACACACCTCAGAAGCTGAGGCAGCGGCAGAAACAACAACAACAGCAAGACCGTTCCAAAACAAAACTCTTTGAAAGCAATTATAGAGTGAGACAAAAACGAAAGAATATTAAATATTGGAGTAAATACATGATTCGTGCTCAAGAGTCGAGTGGCACGAAACCAACGGAAACCAACGCTCGGTGAGCGGTCAAAGAAAATAGAGGAACAGTTGACATGGGCTTCGAACTCGGGTTCGGAAGTTAATGTGGGCGGAGCCTTGCCATGCGGACCCACCTTATGCATAATTAACGGGTGTCTAATTGCCTAGTTCCGTTGAGCCTTTATTAAAAAATTTAGCATTAAGCCACTTTTGCCAACGCTTTTGTTGTTATTATTGCTGTTAGCATCGTCGATTTGTTACTCGCACTAATTGCGACAAACGCTCCGAAACAGCCCCGCTATTATTTGGTCGGCTAATTAAAATTGCTTTTGTTTTTATTTCGTTGGCATTGCTGTTGCCGCCGACTGCTGCTAATTGTTGTTGCAAGTGTTATATATTATTTATGGCCGTTCCACTCCCGGTTTTGGGTGCATGGCAATGTGCCCAGAGCGGTGGCAAAACAAAGCCAACAACAAAAAACAACAAACACAACAGCTACAACGGACAAGGCTGGGCACGCATCAGTTGGCCAACTGTGCAAATAGCTGTCACCATTTGTTGCAGGAGCAGGAGACGCACATGTGTCTCTTTTTCTATCTGCCAGCGATTTTGCGTTAAATTATACGGTCTGCCTGAAGTGATAAAATGTTGCACATGCGGCATGCGCCATTTAGCCACTGGCCCCAAAGGCAAAATCAGGGGGCAATACGAAGAAAAAAGTTCGGAGCCGTAATTTTCTACAATAAACGCACCCTAACAAATCATAGTAGAATGTTTCATATTCCCAATTTACACATATATGTACATACTCGTACTTTGGTTTTTGTACCATTCTGGAAATTTATCTACATGAGGATAGACGCAACGTGTCAATATAAATATAAAAGTATACTATACTCGCATACTATTCGCACATAGCAACTGTATTATATAAAAGAAGGCATGGCAGATACCACAAGGTATGTATAAATATTCTTGATCAGTGTGGTGTGCCATGACGTGTCCGCGAGCTTAGCGCTATGATAGGCTTAACAAAAACAAGTAAAAAAGCTAAAACCGGGTGTCCCGACTTTGAAATACTCTGTACATATGTTTACAATAATTATAGAAAATAAAAAAAATTAAGAAAAAAAAAATTGATCGATTTTACCTCTATCGGTATTCGAACTGACGTAAAGGGTGTATAATTGCACATTTACATAGCAATTGCGTCTGTGTGAGTGTATGTATGCCTATGCGCATCTATTCGTGTCTGTGTAAACATGTGTGCAGTCAACCAAAGCACCAGCATCAACAGCCGCAGCAGCAAATATATTTCTTTCTGTAACTTCTTGTTAAATCGGTCTATCATAGTGAAACTTGACACATAATAACCAACTGGGGGCATTTCCAATTTTAGTTCGAAATTCCAAGAATTACGGGAGTTACGATTTGCGGGGTAGAGGGGGAAGGGAGGGAAATTCCAAAATATACAATTTCTGCGTATTCATACAAGGCATCTTGGACTAAAATTTGGTGTTCCTAGGTCTTATGGTCTCCGAGATATAGGCGATTATACGAATGGAAAATAGGGAAAACCCCCATAGGGGGAAAGTGGGGGGGAAAATCAAAAAAAATAAAACAAACTCGTATAGAATACACACATAACGCGTCTTCGTGCAAAATTTGGTGTTTCTATCTCTTATAGTCTCTGAGATCCAGGTGTTCATACGGACGGACAGACAGACAGACAGGGCTAGATCGACTCGTCTTGTCACGCTGATCAAGAATATATATACTTTGTGGGGTCTGCCACGCCTCCTTCTGCCTGTTACATTTTTCAGCTCCCGCAAACCTAATATACTCTTGTACATTTCATGTACAGAGTATAAATATATTGAAGTAAGATGTTATAGTTAAGTTAGTCCAACTCTTAAAAATTACAACTTGATCTTTCTCAGACTTAGGATAGGCAAAATGAAGTTTGGTTGAACATATTGACTTGCCTCGTCACACTAATCAACAAGAAAGGAATGCTAAAGTCGAGCAGGCTCAACTCTTAAATACCCTGTACCACCCCACAAAAAAGGAATTAAATTAATTAAATTAAATTAATTAATTAATTTAATTTAATTAATTAATTTAATTTAATTAATTAACTAAATTAATTTAATTAATTAACTAAATTAAATATAAAATATTCCATGCATGCATAGATACATTTACATTTACATCAGAATCGTGCCTTATGCGTGTTTGTGTACTTGTACATATGTATGTATGTGTGCATTGGGCCTGGTTATATGGCTATAACATTCTTTCCGATCATTCTATCATAATGAAACTTGGTATACGGATATACAATTACTAACTGTGTCTACCAAATTTCAGTTCAAAATTCCAAGAATTACGGGAGTTATAGAAAATCGTTAATAGGGGGGGGGGAGTGGGGGGGTGGATCAGAAAAAATGAACAAACTCGTCCTTTCTCGGTCTCAGGAGAATCTGTATACCAAGTTTGGTTATTCTAGCTCTTATACTTTCGGAGATCCTTGCGTTCATACAGACAGACAGACGGACAGACGGACATGGCTATATCGACTCGGCTTGTCATGCTGATCAAGAATATATATACTTTTTGGGGTCTACCAAGCCTCCTTCTGTGTGTTCCATGTGCACTCGCACAAAACTAATATACCCTTGTACCCTTTGGGTACAGGGTATAAAAATATATACCGTGTAGTGTCTGTCACGCATTCATCTGGCTGTTTTGGAGTAACTTAGTATCCCTTGGGTACAGGTTAAAACACAGAATATTTGTCCCTGCTATCAGTCTGCATTGGGTCTGAGGTTTGCCCTCTTTGATGATCCCTTCTAAATAAAAACATGATTCATTTCTTGCTTCATTAGAGTTCATCAATTTGTTCGATTTCTTGCAGCTGCATGTCAAACCATATCCAGACCCTAGGTCCAAGCTGAGCCGCACAGTAGCAAGCTGAACAGTAGTGGAACGGACGCACTTCTAGATAGCCAATGTGTCCGCCCCACATCCATAAACTATAGTATGCACTATGCCTCAAACATCACATACATTTTTATGTCTACCTACTTATCTGGAACTATGTATGTAGCGCACAGGCTGAGATGATAAGCCGCAGATAGGCACATTGGCCAGCTCCAGCGAAAAGGATGCCAGTTAAAGTTATGTAAGGCAGAAGGACACTGTCTGAAGACATCTTTGACTTACGTGTATACACTCTAAGTCGGCGCCGAGTGCATATAAAAATGTTAATAGCAATGTGCGCGCCTAAGCATGTGCTTCAATTTATTTTGAGGGCTTAGTGTAGACTGTCATACTATCGTGTGGGTAGAGATCAAGATATGAAAAGTGTGTCATCATTAGTACGTTGGCAGGTCGAGTCAAGGGTATTGCTGATGTCCTTATTATAGAGAGTGTGTACGAGTGCAGGACCTCCACGTCGGCCACAAAGTGGTTATGCAACAAAGACCCCATTCTTTTCTATTTTATTTCACTTTTATTCGTGGAAGGTTGCGCACAATATTGAATGCCGTGTTTTCTTACCTGACCTGCTTCCTTTTGTTGGTTGTACGCTTGTTTATTTACCCAAGTGAGTGGACAATTTGTGGGATGCCTCCCAAGGAAGCCCGCATGCAATAGCAAGGACACATATTTATTTATTATTGACGATGGTTGTTCAAGAGCCAACTGACATATCCAGCCATAAACGTGCCTCCGCAGGCCCTAATTTCGACTTCGTTACATCCGTGCTTCTTCGGACGACTCTGGCAACCTTGGCAGCTTTCAATTGCAGTTTTTATACCCTGTACCCAAAGGGTACAAGGGTATATTAGTTTTGTGCGAGTGCACATGGAACACACAGAAGGAGGCTTGGTAGACCCCACAAAGTATATATATTCTTGATCAGCATGACAAGCCGAGTCGATATAGCCATGTCCGTCTGTCCGTCTGACTGTCTGTCCGTCTGTCCGTCTGTCTGTCTGTCTGTCTGTATGAACGCAAGGATCTCCGAAAGTATAAGAGCTAGAATAACCAAACTTGGTAAACAGATTCTCCTGAGACCGAGAAAGGACGAGTTTGTTCATTTTTTCTGATCCACCCCCCCACTCCCCCCCTATTACCGATTTTCTATAACTCCCGTAATTCTTGGAATTTTGAACTACATTTTTTGGTAGTCATATTAGGTTAGTTATTATATAACCGTATACCAATTCTCATTATGATAGAATGATCGGAAAGAAAGTTATAGCCATATAACCAGGCCCAATGCACACATACATACATATGTACAAGTACACAAACACGCATAAGGCACGATTCTGATGTAAATGTATGTATGCATGCATGGAATATTTAATTTAGTTAATTAATTAAATTAATTTAGTTAATTATTTAAATTAAATTAATTAATTAATTAAAATACTTTTTTATGGGGTGGTACAGGGTATTTAAGAGTTGAGCCTGCTCGACTTTAGCATTCCTTTCTTGTTTAAAGCTCTTTGCTTGGTTATCGTCCGCCTTAACCTCATTCCTTACTGTTTTGGAGTCACTACTCGGAAGCTACTTATCACATAATGATTTGGGCGCGGAGTACTAGTTATTTAAAAATATGAGGCATTCCAAATCAATCAATACTTGCTGCTTTCCATTCTAATGACTTTTTTTAAGCGAATGAAAGACAATCAGGCAGCTGCTTTTCTACTCTACTTACTTATCCACAGCACTCGTACTTGTATGTATCACAGCCACTCAGTATTTAAGCCCACAGCCAAAATTGTCGAATTTTAAACAAAGTTAGTTGGAATAAAAATTAAATTATGAGAAATAAGGTGCTAATAAGATTCGACCAGTGTGATGCAAAGCAGAGGTGTGCGAACATATTTGGCTCCGAAATTTTAAGGAAGCCTCTAAAAATTGCTGCATGTTTAAAATCCTATTTTATTTTTATGATACAAGTATATTGCCACTTGACCATGCGTCATAATTGTATGTATCGAATTAATTTTTCTTTCATTTCTTTTCGGAATACGAAACAGACTTATGCATATTATTAAAGTACTACATAAAGCGCCCTAAAATGTTTATATTAGTTATATTTGAACCGAATTTGTGTGGAATAGACTCTTCTTGTAAATAAAACCCTATTTGGGCTACATTTTAAGTTAATGGCTTTTGTTAAATGGGCTTAGAAGTAATATTTTCCAACAGTCTATTCTTTATTCTCAATATATATACATATAACATTCATGCCATGATGCGTCATTTAAATAATATTTAAAAATGTATAATATTTGAAATTTAAAACTCCTGTGCTTATTTGTCTTCAAGTAAGTTGTAGCCATAATTTCTGTCAATGCTCCACCAGCAACTGCTTTTTTTGTTGCTGTGTTGATTGAATTTCGTAGCATGTGTATAAATACATATGTACAAATGTATATTATTATACACCTCAGTGAAAACTAACGGTATATTGTTGGGGTGTTTACCTTTAAACAGCCTGAAAGATGAATGGTAGACCAGCCGTTATGTTAAATGCTCTCTTGCATCATACATCAATAGTTTTGAGCTCTTCGGATACATAAACAAGAGAGAAAGCTACAGTCGAGCAAGCCCGACAGTGTAATACCCTGTACCCAGGTAGACTTCCGTCACTGAGTTATATGCGCCCAAAGCAGCAGCAAAAAGAGGAAGAAGAAGAGCGAACTTGTTGCTGCAGTTTGGGGGGGTTGCACTGGAGAGAATTTGTTTCGCTAATAACTTTTCTTAGAATTGACCGAATTAAATAAAATTTTAAACAGCAGTAGCTGTTATATATAAATTATGTGTGCAAAGTTTGATTTAAGCAGCATTTGAAATGTGGACGCTATTGGCGAAATTCTGTAGCGAGGGAAAGGGGGGAAAATTTCAAAAAATAAAATAAACTCATCCTTTCTCGGACCTAGGAGATTCTGGGTGCCAACTTTGGTTATTCTAGCTTTTATAGTTTCTGAGATCCTTGCGTTCATCGAGACGGACGGACAGACGGACGGTCGATCGATTTCTCTCGTCATGCTGATTCAGAATATATATACTTTATGGGGTCGGAGATGCTTCCTTCTGCATGTTACATACTTTGCACAAACCTGATATACCCTTTTTACCCTACGGGTACAGGGTATAAAAATTGAACTATCATTTGTACTGATTCTAAATGCCATATACTCATAGTTACAATGGAACATAACAAGTACATATGCCATCTGCGGATTGGTGTGATTGGGATCTGAGTTGCCTGAGAAGCTAATTTATAGGCATCTGTCATTTTTGATAGCCGTATATAGAGCAAAGCGATCCGCTCGTCAAGATAGGGTCAAGTTTGCCAAATCCAAGGCAGAATTCTTAAACATGTTGCGCAGAAATAGATACGTTTATTTAGAGCCTGTAGTGTCCACAGATCCGGCCTCATTGTTATCCTTGAAAAATGATACTTTGTTTTCCATACCGCCCTGCTAGAAGTGGATCTTCCACAGGCGCTTTGTGCAATCAAGCAAATTTAGAGATTGGACCATGAAAATATTTGAAAATTTAACCACTTTCTAGACGGCTGCGTCTATGATGACGACAAAAAGATGACATGGGGGGCAGAATCGACCGCAGTCGCAGTCCGATCTTAATCGCATCTACGAGAACAATTCTGCGTGGCCCTACCTGTTTTGACAGATAACCACAAATTGTTTGCTGCCGGGTTGTTGTGTTCCTTTTCTTGTTGTTTTCAATATTTTTCGTGAGGTTCGAGATTCTCATCAGCATGTGATGGGACAGTTGCCGTGGCTGTTTTACTTGGGTTCAGGCATTGTCAGTGTCATCGGTCCTTTGTTATCGACGGGGCATGTTCACGTACGAGCTGCGACCAACCGCTTGACATTGTCTACGGCTTTGTTCTAGCAGATATCGATCATTAGATAGTATTTGCTATATTTCTCATTCTCTCTTTTCTTCTTCTTTCCGTGCTCGGTCCTTTTTTCCAACGCATTTCGACATGTACTATACTATATGTACGTACGTGTGTACTGTGTCATCGCTTATTATGTAAGTCTTCTGTTTTTCTCTGAGCTCTCTTCATATATACGAGTAGTATATGAATGTATACGTGTAAGTTTTTTGTTTTTCTTCTTGTTTTTGGATAGACGCACTTTGGTATTCGTGGAATTTCTTGTATGCCCGCAGGACAAGCAAGACGCTCATGATTAACTGGAAATATTTGGGGCGTGAGTGTTGACCGTCTCTTCATTTGTAGCTGTTATATTTGAGGTTTGATATATTTTATATACTTGTACAGTGGTGTGTGTGTGGTAGACTTCGGTCTGCAGCAGCTGAATGGTTGCCAACAACAAAAGTTGGCCGCGAATTAGTGCTTAGTTGTGGCAGCTTTAATGAGCGTACGAGTCGAGAAATGTCTTAAACGTACTTTGCTTCCCAAAGTTCTATATTTGTGAAGAGAGTGGTGTACTACAGTAATACAGGAATAATGTATTCGGAAAACTTACAAATTAATTGAATTAAATAATATCCATAGATTTGTGAAAGTGTGAGTCTTACATTTCTTGGTCGAAATTCTTGCAGGTTAATTTTAGTTATCTTCTTAGTTTGAGACACTTTATAATCAAAATATTTTGCTTTGGCTATCAAATAAATAGTTATTTCTTAAAGCCGAATATACGAGTGCGTTCCTATTTCGTGCACTGTATGTGCATTTGTATATTTTGGGGGGATGTGCACATTTAATAGGAAGCAATATATTTCATGTGTAAATATAATTGCACTCCAGCCATCTAAGCCATATAATTGAATCAAAACAAGTCGGAAAGTTATTAAACAATAAACAAGATTGTACAATATTTTTATCGAATATACCTACGTTGGAATTTGAACACACGAAAAGGGTGTATGATGGCAGCGGCATTGAACACAATACCCCACCTTAGAAGTGTACCGGAGCTTTACGAAGCTAGTATTTAAATATACGTTCAAAAATGGTTTACTTATGAATGGAGAATGAAGCTAATTTGCACTAAACACACGACCAACTGTGATCAACGACTCTTCCGACGAGTGAATTACTTATGCTTGTGACCAGAGCAGACTGTTCTATCGAATGATAGTAACCATTGAAATTCCTCCATTGCCCTATAAGGTACAACTCTCGCTTCTACCTATCCTACACTCTCGCATATGTATGTATGAAACCTCTTTAATTACCTGAAGCTAGCGTATAATTTAAAACACTTATTCAAGTTGTTTTAACCTCTGGGTAGTTTTCGGCAGCAGCACGTCGATTGCCGCACCGCCAACGGCAGCAGTTCAAGGTGCCACATCCTGCTGCGCCTGTCCGTTCGTCATCTCATCCGTTGCAGGAACTCTGTTAACGCCTAGAAAAACTGTTACCATTGCAATACAAACAACAAAAGGGCGCCAACTCACGCTGCGTTAAATGACGCCCAATCAGTAAGGCGCTACAAATACAGAGGAACTGCACCTGCAGCTTAGAAGTTTGTGCGTTTCTTCTAACAGAGGATAATTGTTTGAAATAATATGTTGTCTGGTTCCCATACGCACGTTGTCCAAATTTTATTTATGGCTTCCTGTTGATCTCTCCACTCACGTTAATACTGGCAGTGCGACTTCAGGGTCCAGCCCAGAGATTTTGGATATTGAACTGACTTGCAGATTTCTGGTGCCTGTTGCAGGTGCAGTTTATATTTTTGCATTTTTGTTGTCTGTTCGATTCGGCATAGACATTATAAGAGTGAATAGGTGGATCTGAGTTTTAAATTAGTTGCAACAGGGAAAGAAAAATCCATCTCGGCAGTGAGAGGAGAAAAAGTTCTGAATAGCGAAGGAATGCCTCGTAGTATGGATGTTAAAAGCCAATTTTAACTAATATGTAAATAGGCAAATTTAATCACTGGCTAATAACGTTTGTGACCCTTTACAAAATATGTTTATCAATATTCATGCTAGGTCGTTTTTCTGGAACTACATTACTCTTATTTTCCAAAAGTGTAGTGTTTAATTGCATTGAATACAATATGTATTTATTTAAAATATATTGAAAAACCTATTTGTAAATAGGGTTTTCCGTTTCTGCATATTTTACCCACTTCTCGGCTCCGCTTTTTACACGGGGCCGACTCCAGCGAGTCAAACTTCGCTGCCAAGCAGCGAACGTCTGACGTTAGACTTTTTGAGGAAATGCCGTGCAGACGATTTCGGCCATTAAGCCATTATCACCAGCTTCGTCACCGCTTAGCGAAGCAGCCAACACTTCCATCAAGTGCCTTGTTAACAAGCGAAATGATTAATGAATGTGTGCCGGGATCAACTTCACACTCGCTAAAAATTACGATATTTGGACTGCATTTTCGTTGACTTTGACTGACAAACGGACAACGTATATAATTAGTGCGAAGGCTGGGAACGAGCGAGGCCGAGTTCCGTCCAGGGCTCAGCTTGGAATCAAACCGACTCGATTCGAGTTGAGTGGCATTTTAGTGCCTTTTGCCATTTTGCATGATGCCCTGCGCACATTTTGACACCTTGACTGCAAGGTGTTGACGATAATTACCAGTAATTGGCAATCGCTTCGCGGCTCGCATGAAAATTGCGGCACTCCTCGGTACCTAGTTAGCAGCACAAAGAGCGGACCGTGAACGGAGGCGGCAGCACCTCGAAAGCTCGCGATGGCCGAAAGCCGAAAACCAAGCGGACACTAAGTAGGCGCCTAATTATTTTGACACCTGCCGGGAAACTAAAACGTAGCTCCGCGGTGCGTAATTACAGGGTAAGCTCTTCTCTGGCATTCACACCTCGACCGAGGCCAGCAAGCAGTTCAAAGTTTTTGACAACCTTTCCGGAGCTGTTGAAAGGCGGCAGCAGCTGCTTCCTGCCCAACTACTCGCACATTGGCATATGTATGCACATACTTACTCGTGTGTCTGTACCCGTAGTTGTTCCGCCAAAATTGTTATCAACTCTTTTCATAGACCCATCTCCAGGGCCCAGTGTATTGTTTGTCGTTCTAAGCAACCATGTGTGAGCTCGCCTGTGCATAAAACTCCATTGTCAACGCCTGCGCTCTGCTTGCTTTAACTACGCAACTGGGTTTCCCGACATGTGAACATGTGAACATGTGCGTGATCCTTGGCAACTAGAAACCGCTGCACTATCAAGATCCAAGAGGACAGATCATGCCCGCTGATAGCCCCGAGACCGGTAAGTACGCATAATAATCGTAGTTGCAGTTGTCGTCGTCCTAATCTTCTGCTGTTTGCCCTTTATGCACGCAAGTTTCATTTTCGATCCCTCGTTTTTGAGAATGTGCAGATTTGTGTTTTGCTTGTAGGTGTCAACCACATGAGGATTTTGTCGATAGGCATCTACCCGAGAATGCAAGCAAGACCATAAATTTGTGGTATGTTTAAGTTTGAACAACTGTTGTCTACTTGATAGCCATATATAAAAGACCGAAAAAAATGCTGCAGGAATCGATCGATTGAACCTACCCAGCAGCTGGCCAAACTTAATAGAATTTAATGATATCAACGTGATTTCCATTCATTTGTATTCGATCGATTTGAGGGTATATTTATCTCCCATACTGGTATATTCTATGCATATACATATCATGGTAGGCCATATTATATCCCAGCTCACCAATTATTATCAATCGTGCTCGCACATTAAATATGTATTTACAATTGAGCGCCGTGGGTCCTAATTATTAAAAGATCGCCATATCTCTCTCCCTTTTTAGTGCCTACGTTCTTCATAAAAATATTAAATACATGTATTTTTGTTTAGCATGAAAATATGAATCGATCCAGCTATGTTTTTTGCCTGCCTCGATGGACTCATTAATATTGGATTAGTGAAAGTGATTTAAATAAACGGAAAAGGTATCCTACTAGTAGTAATTTTTGCACCGATACGTCCATCTATAAAATAATAAATAATTATGCTGAATGGACAGGCAGACTATATCGATTCGTCTCCTTTCGCTTTTTAATTAGTTCTATCAAAGTTCTATCAGAAACTTGAAGGCGAAAGTAAGACTGCTACTAAAAAACTTTCTTTTATACTGAAACTAAAATTATGCAAGAAGCCAGTTGCCTTCTTTCCGGGAACACAAAATGTATACAAATATTTAAATATCATTTTAAGTTACAAGACTTTTTCGCGAGACATACTTTTCATGTACAGAGTATAAAACGTCCCATATTGGTATGGAACATTTCTGAACAAGATTGACAACAATTTAAAGTCCCTTGCAGAAACACCTATAACATTTCATTGATAATATTAGTATTAAAAAATTTCATATAGACACAAACAGGCGTGAGGTCACCGCCTACCGCCTAATACTTGTATTGGAACTGAAATATACATGTATGTCAAAGGGTTGTACATTTAAAATGAAGCAGAGGAGGGGAAATGTATTGACTGATGATTTTTCTGGGGTGTCGAGGTCGTGGACCCAAGCACTCGGAGTCTCGTAATAAATATTTACTTCATTACGACAAAAACGACTACAGGTGGGCGATAGTGGAGGCGCGAGCTTAGAGTGTGAGCTCAAGGAGCACCCAAAAATGGGAGCAGCATGTATTTTTAATTGAAATCGAAGGACACCTATGCACTTTGTCTGATGGGCAAACAAAGAATGAGTGTTTGACACGTCAGCTAATTGAATTGTCATTCTTCATCAGTTGCAGCATCCAGAAAAGCAACATTAAAATGTACTATATAAGTACTTGTATGTATTTATTAAATACAATATTCGACTTGCTGATTTAAAAATGAACGCGCGTTGTATATATAGCTCGCTTCAAGCGACAAAGGCATAGTTTTAAAATGTTTTCAAATTATTTTAATGCTTTCCGATGACCTACCGCTTCCACCGCCAATGTCGTTACAAGCTTCTCTCCGTTGTCTCGTCTTCGTCCGCCCTCGACTAGTGTCAAAAGTTTAATGATAAGTCGCCGTAGCCTGACAGGCATCAGGACGCTGTCTGAGCCTTGCTGTGCTATTAAGCAGTAGGCTGACTAGGCTGTCATGTCAACGGAGACATGACTGCGACTGCTTCCAGGTTAACAAAATTGGTATAGGCTTGCTGGGCAAGTGGCAAAAATTTGGATCAATTAGGATTAATCTGGGGCAGCCGTTGAACCCTTCGACCGCATAGACCAACGATATCTGAACGCTCTCCCATGTACGTATTTCCGAATGCATCTGCTGCAGTTTTTAGGTGTTTTGAGTGCACGCATTTGGAGAGAAACAAAAACAATTAGCAGCGACTCGAGAATTGCTGGAATTTGTTTGTGTTTGTTAAATAAATGAATTGCCGCTAAATTTTACTGTAAGTATTGGGTAGTCTTACTGGTCTTTTGTACTTTTGCCGAAAGAGCTAGCCGTTTGAGGCATAAACGCCGACGTGGACTAACAGACAAACAAACAAAAGCATCGTAGAATGTTACCCTCTATAACACTCGACCGCGAAATACTCTGTATTTGAATTACTTCAGCCGCTCTCTTATTTATTGTATGTACTTTTTAATAAGTTGTAAGATTGATTAGCTAAGAAATGTTCTTAGATGATCGATTTAGATCAAATTTTAATTACATATGGGCATTTCCACCGGAAGGTCCACCGAAACTATAATGAAAGTTATTGAATTCACTTTGTTTTATAATTTTTTTGTAGAAAAACAACCGAGTTTAACTAATTTAAATAAATTTTAAAAACACGAACAGCCCGTTTCGGGATATTCGAATTGCACTGTTGTTTTGATTATATTTATTACTAAATATATTTGTCATTGACTCTTGCTATCCAAAATCTATCTGGAAATACAAAGAGTCAAAAAAGAATGCATGAGAAATCACGTATTTACAGATAACTGTAAATTTTTGCTTATAATTGTCGTATATTTTGATGTGCCGTGCGACATTAAAAAACATAATTTCTTATCAGTGCGTGAACATTAAAAGCAGAAAGTATTTATCCATTACACTAAGGTGCGCGAAATAATTAACTGGGACACTACGTTTTAGCGTATAACTAAACCGTTCAATTTATTTTCATGAAACAAATTACTGCTTAAACTTAATAAAATTATGAATAGATTTCAACTAAAATAAAACAAATAAAACTTTAGAAAATATATTAAAAAAATTAAACAAAATATTTTCAAACGAAATAATTAACTGGGACAATTTCATTATTTGTATCTTAAAACTGAAAATGAGTAAAACAAAGAATTTTAAACTATGAATATATTCCAAATGGAACACCCGTTGTTGTTTAACACCTTAATTATTCGCCCTGGCATTGAATTGACCAAGTTTATTTACGTGAGTTCGAACACCAAGGGAGGTAAAATCGATGAAATTTTTTATACCCTGTACCCGTAGGGTAAAAAGGGTATATTAGGTTTGTGCAAAGTATGTAACATGCAGAAGGAAGCATCTCCGACCCCATAAAGTATATAATTCCCCCCCCCCCCCCCGCCCCACCGTCCACCGCTACAGAATTTCGTCAACAGCCACATTTCAAATGCTACCTAAACCAAACCTACCTAAACCAAACTAATTATCTACTGTCGTTTTTATTTTATTCAATTCGGTCAATTCTAAGAAAAGTTATTAGCGAAACAAATTCTCGCCAGTACAACCCCCCCAAACTGCAGCAACAAGTTCGCTCTTCTTCTTCCTCTTTTTGCTGCTTCTATGGGCTCATATAACTCATAGACGGAAGTTTACCTGGGTACAGGGTATTACACTGTCGGGCTTGCTCGACTGTAGCGTTCTCTCTTGTTACTTGTTATACCCTGTACCCGTAGGGTAAAAAGGGTATATTAGGTTTGTGCAAAGTATGTAACATACAGAAGGAAGCATCTCCGACCCCATAAAGTATGTATATTCTTGATCAGCATGACGAGAGAAATCGATCTAGACATGTCCGTCCGTCTGTCCGTCTGTCCGTCCGTATGAACACCTGGATCTCAGAGACTATAAGAGATAGAGACACAAAATTTTGCACAAAGATGCGTTATGTGTGTATTCTATACGAGTTTGTTTTATTTTTTTGATTTTCCCCCCCACTTCCCCCCTATGGGGGTTTTCCCGATTTTCCATTCGTATAATCGCCTATATCTCGGAGACTATAAGACCTAGGAACACCAAATGCCTTATGTGAATACGCAGAAAATGTATATTTTGGAATTCCCCTCCCTCCCCCCTCTACCCAGCAAATCGTAACTCCCGTAATTCTTGGAATTTCGAACTAAAATTTTGGAAATACCCCCAGTTGGTTATTATGTGTCCGTATGCCAAATTTCATTATGATAGACCGATTTAACAAGAAGTTATAGCCATAAATATATTTGCTGCTGCAGCGCTGCTCAAGCGCTTCCCGCGGCTGTTGTTAATGTTGCTGTTTGGTTGACTGCGAAAATGCTTACACAGACACGAATAGATGCGCATAGGCATACATACACTCACACAGACGCAATTGCTATGTAAATGTGCAATTATACACCCTTTACGTGAGTTCGAATACCGAGAGAGGTAAAATCGATCAAATTTCTTTTTTTTATTTTCTTAATTTTTTTATTTCCTATAATTATTGTAAACATATGTACAGAGTATTTCAAAGTCGGGACACCCGACTTTAGCTTTTTTACTTGTTTTTTTTTAATTTTCACGCCCTTCCCCCGCTGCAGAACTTCGTCAATAGCGTCCACATTTCAAATGCTACCTAAACCAAACTTTGCACACATAATTTATAAATAATTATCTATTGTTGTTTAATTTTATTCAATTCTGTCAATTCTAAGAAAAGTTATTAGCGAAACAAATTCTCGCCAGTACAACCCCCATAAACTGCAGCAACAAGTTCGCTCTTCTTCTTCCTCTTTTTGCTGCTGCTTTGGGCGCATATAACTCAGTGACGGAAGTTAACCTGGGTACAGGGTATTACACTGTAGGGCTTGCTCGTTCTCTCTTATTATACTCTGTACATGAAATGTACAAGAGTATATTAGGTTTGCGGGAGCTGAAAAATGTAACAGGCAGAAGGAGGCGTGGCAGACCCCACAAAGTATATATATTATTGATCAGCGTGACAAGACGAGTCGATCTAGCCCTGTCTGTCTGTCTGTCTGTCTGTCCGTCTGTCCGTCCGTACGAACACCTGGATCTCAGAGACTATAAGAGATAGAGACACCAAATTTTGCACAAAGATGCGTTATGTGTGTATTCTATACGAGTTTGTATTATTTTTTTGATTTTCCCCCCCACTTCCCCCCTATGGGGGTTTTCCCGATTTACCATTCGTATAATCGCCTATATCTCGGAGACTATAAGACCTAGGCACACCAAATTTTAGTCCAAGATGCCTTGTGTGAATACGCAGAAAATGTATATTTTGGAATTTCCCTCCCTCCCCCCTCTCCCCCGCAAATGCGATTTTCTCTAACTCCCGTAATTCTTGGAATTTCGAATTAAAATTTTGCAAATACCCCCAGTTAGTAATTATGTGTCCGTATGCCAAGTTTCACTATGATAGACCGATTTACCAAGAAGTTATAGCCATAAATATATTTGCTGCTGCAGCGCTGCTCAAGCGCTGCCCGCGGCTGTTGTTGATGTTTCTGTTTGGTTGACTGCGAAAATGCTTACACAGACACGAATTGATGCGCATAGGCATACATACACTCACACAGACGCAATTGCTATGTAAATGTGCAATTATACACCCTTTACGTGAGTTCGAATACCGAGAGAGGTAAAATCGATCCAATTTTTTTTTTATTTATTTTTTTTTTTTATTTTCGATAATTATTGTAAACATATGTACAGAGTATTTCAAAGTCGGGACACCCGACTTTAGCTTTTTTACTTGTTTTTTATTTTTTTTTTTTATTTTCTATAATTATTGTAAACATATGTACAGAGTATTTCAAAGTCGGGACACCCGACTTTAGCTTTTTTACTTGTTATACCCTGTACCCGTAGGGTAAAAAGGGTATATTAGGTTTGTGCAAAGTATGTAACATACAGAAGGAAGCATCTCCGACCCCATAAAGTATATATATTCTGAATCAGCATGACGAGAGAAATCGATCTAGACATGTCCGTCCGTCTGTCCGTCCGTCTGGATGAACGCGAGGATCTCAGAAACTATAAAAGCTAGAATAACCAAAGTTGGCATCCAGATTCTCCTAGGTCCGAGAAAGGACGAGTTTATTTTATTTTTTGGAATTTTCCCCCCCTTCCCCCGCTACAGAATTTCGTCAATAGCGTCCACATTTCAAATGCTACCTAAACTAAACTTTGCACACATAATTTATATATAATTGTCTACAGTTGTTTAAAATTTTATCCAATTCGGTCAATTCTGAGAAAAGTTATTAGCGAAACAAATTCTCTCCAGTACAACCCCCACAAACTGCAGCAACAAGTTCGCTCTTCTTCTTCCTCTTTTTGCTGCTGCTATGGGCGCATATAACTCAGTGACGGAAGTTTACATGGGTACAGGGTATTACACTGTCGGGCTTGCTCGACTGTAGCGTTCTCTCTTGTTTTTATTTGTGAGAGTGAGTACAGGGTATTTAGTTAAGCCCGCACCACCCTAGCATTTCTTCGTTATTATTATTTGTCATTCTTCCATTTGCGTACTTAATATTCTGCTTAATTATTCATTTAGTTTTATCCAATACATACATATGTATACAAGTATATACATAAGTATTATATGTAAGTATTATATATAAGTATTATATAGAAGTGTCTGAATATCTATACTAATATTATAAAGAGGAAAGATTTGATTGTTTGTTTGTTTGTTTGTATGTTTGTTTGCTTGAATTGAAAAGGCTCCGAATCTACTGGACCGATTTAATGGATTCTTTCACTATATTATATTTGCCAAAATGAATGGAATCCTTACTAAAACGCCAATAATGTAACCATAGGTGTAAAAAGTTACCTTTAAAAACTCCTGAATAGCATGTTGTTAGTTCATAATATCCTCGAAACGTCACTTTAAATATTAAGACAATATTATTCAAAAGCCTCCAACCAAATAAAAGATTAAAAATCGATCGACACCGTGATTAATATTGTAGACATTTAAATTCACTAAACCCTTGTGGACGGCCGCCACTTGGATTGACGATAAAATTCGGAATTTCAATCACGGTCTTGAGAAATTAAAGCCTTCCAAGCATGTGCAATAGGACGAGGCTGCTTATTAAGGAATTGCAGGACAATTTAAGTTTAGCAACTATTATCAACGACCCAGCAACTGGTGAACTAGCTCATATAACGAGGATACCGATGATCCCATTTGATCATTTATATGGCTTCAATTTCCAGTAGAGCCAAGGCCAAGCCTTCGAATTAGTAGGGATCGACATACGAAAGCAATGTTTTACGGTATGTTGACCTATCACAGGTCGGAGCTCCTGAAAATCAATTTATTTTGCTACCACAAAGTAAAACATAAAATTTCTTTTACAGAAAATGTCTGACCTAATAAAGAATAACAAAAAAAAACCTACAAAAAATCATTAAAATAATATCCAAAATAAATTTTACTCCTTCATAAATACGAGTAGTTGCATTGTAGCAAAACCCATTGTTATGTTTCACGCAGTAAGACATTAGGGTACTCGGCTCGATTAGAGTATGTTTACTCGTTGGAGACTGAATCGCGTTGCACTACGGTAAATCAACAGACCATAATTATGACACAATAACGCCAGCACACACGCACATACACTGCACATACACAGCACATGCATCAAATGCACTTGTGCGAGGGAAGCTATTGAAATTAATTAATTAAATTACGAGGTAGTTGGCTGCCACTTCTCTTAGACAATCCGCATTGAAAACTAAACAAAAGCTGCATAGAAATTACAGCTGTCAACATGGAACGGGGACAGGCAAGCATGCAGTTGTGTGTCATTGTCAGAGAACAGAAAAGGGACAATACCTGCTGGAAAGTAAAGGGTGTCCCTGATTCAGGCCCGTTTGCACTTTTGTTTTGCATTTCCACAAATGGGTCAAGCCGCAAAAACAATCAAGTGGGCTAGCGAACGAGTGAGCCCGCGACCGACGAATGTTGATTTTCATGGCCTAGCAATGCTGGGCTGGGCACTAATTAAGTGGGTGTATGTGGATGCATGGGCGTACACTTGGTGTCAGTTTTTCATTACTGTCTGACAATGTCGCTGGGACGACGTGACAGGCTTTTGATTGAACGCCGCAACAGGACAGCCAGCTGTCAAGTATACGCACTGTGGCCCGACGGCCATGCTCTATCGGGGTCCTTATGTGTTGCGTAATTAAACTATTGGGGCGAGAGAAAAGAAAAACAAGCAACCCAGAGATGTCTGTTCGGAACCCCAGAACTTAGATTGACCCACTGCTACAGGCCACTGTGACTGAATGAACCAAATATCATATACATTTATGCTCAACAAATTTAAAGAACGTGCCCCAGCTCGAACGAGATGAAATAACAAGGAAAATGGCAGCCACGTCTGTCTGCTATTGTCGTAACGGTTTGACACAAAAAGCGCAGCCGAAATCCTCCGTCACACGGACACGTAGCACTTGGTCGGGCCATCACCAGCGTCGCCAGATGGACAACCCAACGAGTCCAGAACACGAGCACAGACACTGGCATACACGCCCCAACACATACTCGTATGTCATTTGAGAAACACCCTGCTGAAGCTGCTGTCGTTGTTATTCCTGCTAGATTGTTTATTATCAACTGGGAACGATAAAAGTGTCCTGGCATTATTGTACATCATTTATTTTTGGCCATACCTTTTATTGTTGTGGGGCTGTTTCTTTGTGTGTGCCAAGATTTCTTGCAGGTTGTTAACATAAATGGGCATGTATCAATTAATCTTTTGTGCTAGAGACGCACGCATTCCATTGTTCTCATTGAGGTCGGACCCCCTCCTGAATACCTTATCCATATCTAAATTCAATGCGCATACTCTCGCTGACAATTTGTTTGATGGCGTTGCTTGCTTCTCCACCCCCAAGGAATTGTTGAAGGCAAATGGTAACCGCTGCCATTAGAGGTCATGAACATAATTTACGACCCACGTTAGGTGAGGTGTACATACCTAGGCATAAATTGCCAAGAAACGGCACGTTGCCTTTCTAAAGCACAAACAATTATTCAATACAGTTCAGAAAGTGCCACTTCGTTTGATAACTCGTAAAATCTTATTACACGAAATATCAAAGTGAACGCAGATAGCCACAAAAAAGTCGAAGTACACACATATCCGTCAGTGGTAGACAATATTCGTATGTGGGCGGGGGAATGGGGAGCGTGGACGAGCTTGTGCGTCCTTCCGCCGCATGCCTTGTTTGTTAATGCGAAAAAACATATTCTGTGTGTTTGGCTGCTCGGCTGGTTGTTAGCTCTTAGCCCTGTTGACACGTACTTGGCCAAGAGGAAAGTGGAACTTGGCGCAAGCGATTAACGTATTGATAAGGTCCGTGTCTATGCTGGCCTTCAATATTTATGTGAACAGGTTGATGAAATCAAGTTCTTGACTATCAAATAAAATGCAAACGTTGCGTCTGGCAAAATATGAGATAAAAGCCGGTACTGCTGCAGCGATTGTTAATACATGAAAAACTATCCTTCCTCCATTTATAGTATTCCATAACATGAACAAATTTCATGAGAACTGAAATCCAATCTGAGAAAAATAGAAGGACCGAGCGGATCTCAACAACTGTAAAAAGCAGTATCAGTTTTTCGAAGACATTAGTAATTCTCCATAACTCCCATTATTATTGTGAATTTTTGCGAATCAGGAATATATATACATGCTTGGTTGGGGTTTGCCTCGCTTCCATCTGTTTGTACGTACATTCCTCTGAACTAGTATACCCTTTTACCGTTTGGATACAGGGTACAATAATTAAAAACTCATCAGATGACGGTATGATGACTATCGCAATGCATTGTTAATTGTGTTGGTGCTGGTTACGAGTATGCTGCAACGGAATAATTATTGCAACACAAACAACAACAACAACAACACGAATATGATTACTAACAAGACCAGCGAGGAATCAAGAGTCGAGAGACGAGAGCCGAGCGGCCCATGGTCAGTTAAGTATTCATAACTATATTTATCAGCCATCAAAAATCAATTGCACACAAAAAGCGTAAAAACATGTAGGTCCAAGAACGAATGCCGAATACCACAGATACAGGGCGAAGAGACCGGCCACAGAGACCGTCAGATCACTGGAGCATACTATGGTTGTCCATGAGGCGTTCAAATGTGCTTGTTAACATTTTTGACCGCCTGCTGTGGGCCACTGTGGTGATGACGATACTGGAAGTGCTGGCGTCGCAGACTGCGCTGCTCTTCTGCTGCGTGGCCAAAAAGCCAACACATCGAACGTGTTACGCATAATAATTTTTGCGCTCTCTGCCACGGCTGACGCTCAAATAAATATTTCAACGCATTGCTTTTCACTTAGCCGTTTTTGAAGAGGCAGCGGCCTCGGTACCCGCTCCGGCCACAGTTTATCATCAAACGCAAGTAGTTTATCTCTGAGCGCACATCGCTCACGTGCTGTTACCAGTTTCCCTTGCCAATGCAAGAGTCCACGCTCTGGCTCTGCCTCTGTGCTTGGCCTTAACTTTGACTCTGGCTGATAAGAATGCTCAGACGTATGGAACGGAATCAACATCTCCACATTGCCGTTGTCACCATGTTATTGAAACAACAGAAATCATAATGTTTATGCCATTAAATTGTTAACAAAGCGGCCACTGCCACTGCTACTCAGGTACCACAGCCACAACGATGACGATCGACCCCAAAGGCGCAGAGCATGTCAGCACGGACATAAATTATAGTTGATATTTTTTGTTGGTCTTGGATGGGCAGAGACCGTTGACTGCATGTTCAGCTCAGGCTCTTTCATACACATACATGCATTCATTCACTTATTTACATTAGGCGCCTTTCCCTACTTTACACAATACTACGTGACAGCGTGAGGCTTGGACATGCATTCCCCTAACCGAGGGTCCACCATCACCCCCACCATCATCAATGATATAGTCCCATACGTGACCCACCGGACCGGGCGGGCTGCTGTGCATCTTTTCGCTTTATCTAATTTACGTTATCTCTGCCGGGCATTTCTTAATTTTTCCCAACACTTTATGTTCGAATTATTTCCTGTACTTACGGGCTTGCGATGGCCAAGGCTTAAAACGTGAAACATACCTACAAATAATACCATACTCTGACTCTAAAAATGGGCAAACTGTAAACTGTAATAAACCCATTTCAAGCCATTTCACTCGAAGGAAAAAGGATACGTGCTGCCATTCCACTGCCCCACTTTGTGAATCAGACGCTCGATTGCTACCGGACAGGCCGGACAGACTGTCCGGGGCAATGCGGTCACACTTTTATTTATTACTTTATCTTTTCACTTTATGCGAGATTTTTGTTTATGTTTTTGTGCTTTCTTGGGAATTCACTGAGATTCTGAGTCTCGACGGTTTCTTGTGTGCGGTCGCGTTAGCTGTTGTTGTTGTTGGTGTTGGTGTTATTGTCTTTATTACTGGGTCTTAATCACGTCCACTCTGCTTCGCGGTAATTGGGCCTCGGTGTGTCTTTAGATATTGCGATATGCTCGGTCAGTTCTAGAATGTGACTAAACTTAATTTTATTGCCGAGTCAGCCGAGTCAGAATAACCCCACCTTGCTCTTTATTTATTTTCAGACAGATAAGTACTATATGTCTTGGAATTCAGCCCCATGTGTTTCACAGCTCTCCCCCCTAGAGGTGAATCTGAAATCTAACAAATTTGATTAGCACAATTAAAATATTATATGCCACAAAATGCCGCAATTACGCGTAGTACGCCACAATGGGGGTCACTGCTCGGTGCTGCCAGACGGGGCAGCCTTTGTCTGAGCCTGGACCCACGCAAATATGGCGCGGTCACTCAAACCGCAAAGCACACGCACATACACGTTCAGACCCGAAATGCCAGACCACAAATGAATGACATTAGCTACACTTACCGAAAATAATTAACAAATTAAATGAACAATTACTGAGAGGTATCCCACAGCTATCAGTCTAAGGCAGCAGAAGGTGCGCCGAATGCCACAAAAAATAATTAGAACGCATGTCAAATGCTGCTGGTAGAGGAAACCAAAGAAAACTGTTAGATTTTCGGTCGCATAAAAGAGTAACAAAGAGTAGAGCTTAGAGTCTGGCCACTAATTGAGGTAGACACGAAGCAAGTTTACATAGGCCGGGCCGATTGTTATATAAGATCAGAACCTGTGAAAATTGCTTCATTTTCAGACGCACCATGGCTAATTACTGGCAACAACAACAACAAACAACTTCAGACACTTGTCAAAATACAACTATAACAAAAAGTGCTTATCTACAAGTATATTTTGAGTGAGTAAAGCATTAAAATGCATTTTGACAGGCCCGTGTTGCACGGCTACCTGCGGATTTGATCGGTACTCGGCCGAGCCTCGGAGGGCGCAGGAAGATCAAATCCCTGGCCGGAGCCGGAGTCGTGCCTGCGTAAATGTGAATTTGTCTGTCACGCTAAGCCCTAATGGCATTACTATGCACACATTCGCGCTCGTCATACTTTTCGCAGAGTTTCAATCATTTGCGGTTTGTGCAAACAAAGGCCGGTCCAGAGATCTGTCTGGTGGATGGTTGCTGGTGGCTGGAGTCTGGCCAGCTGCCTCGCTTATCCTTTAATGTGCTTTTGTGTCGCTGTCGCTGGCTGCGTGCCGAGCACAAATCCCTTCAACTGCAACCGAGCTGCATCAGATTAGAACAGGTTGCCTTTGTAACGCTGATAAGCCGCAATTTTAATGCTTTGCGCGCGTTTTCAACATGTTTTATTTTTTCAAATGTTGGCCCGAACTCAGTCGTCTGTCTGTTTTGGCTTAAATCTGCTTTGGTCTCTTTGTCTTTTCCATTTTCCCATTGTAGCCGTGGCTAAATATGAAAATGATAAAATGGTTATGCGTTAATCGCATTGACTCAAAAGTTTCTAAGCCACATGCTGTTTTACTATAGCTTGCGACTTCTTCTCTTTAGAGGAAAAAACCCGAACCCAAGCTCTTCAAATAGTCTGGTAAGAACACCTTTACAGTTTTCTAGGAAGCCTGCCACTCGTTGCACGTTTCAAGATTCGTCCACTTCGATAACAACCTGTCACAAATTTTGACAAGTTAGTGACGTGCCTCGTGCATTTGCTGACCCTTCTAATGAAGAAATTATCTAAAATGATATGCGGGAAATGGAGATACATACTCGTAGTAATGAAAACGCAGGGCTCTATTTCCTCCATGAAATAATTGTGTTATGTGTTGCGATAAATATCAAATTATATGGAAACTGAGACCGTCAAAATTGTGGGCAACCTAAAAGGGTATGGATGGAATATGTTTAGACACTTCAGACGTGTGACGTATTATTTTATGATAAGCATGTGATATTTTTGATGGATTTATTATAGAATACTCGTACACGCATTGTGAAAGATTGATAGCAGGGGTGTGTGGGCTTTCTACGCTCAAAAACAGGATATATCAGCGTGGGAGCAGGTGTAATTCTAAGGGACAACATTTACATTTAAGTGAAAAGAAGAAGAAAAGCTAAACCACTGCTGACGTTGGCCTGGCTTGGTACGGCAAATAATTATTTCACTGTTTTAAATAGAAGTAGAAAATAATAACGAGCTTGTTCACGTTTCTTTAAAATCGTGGAATATTCAAGAGCTTCTGTAGAGGACTTGCCTGTGGATTTCGGGCATCTGCATAACACGTTTGTTCAATGTGGGCTCAGGCGTTTTCGAAATTGTGGCGTTCAATTAAGAATTCATTTACCCAAAGTTATGGCCACAAATAAAATCTGCAACTTTGTTTGAACTCTTCATGGCACACAAATCTATAGACGCAAGTCCGACGGAATTCGATGCAGTGTAAAAACAATGTCAATAAATGTATGTTCGGAGGTGTTATGTATTATTTGTTTCATTCATAGGATTTAATTTGTTTTAATTTTTTTTTTACAGAATTGAAAATAAAAATTCAAAAAAAAGACATTTTTTCAGTGGGTATAGGATTTTGAGAGTCCAATGCTCACGATTGAAATATTCCGTTTTTGTTAAAAATTAAATCACTTAAATCACAGATGAAAGACACGGCTGTATCGATTTCTCTCGTCATGCTGATTAGGAGATGTTTCCATCTCCCTGTTACATACTTTTCTCAAACCTAATATACCCTTCGTGTATAGGGTATAAAAATCGTCATCGCATCGTAAAGGTATATAATTATTGTGGCATTTATTCGATTTGCATGTATTTGGATAAATCAATTGTATTAACCGAGTTTCGTGAAATTTAAAAGTGTAGCAGAGAACTGCAGTCAGCTTTAATGAAATTCTATTGCGGTGGAAGAATATAAATAAATAAATTTAAGTGGTGTTGCCTGCACTCAAAACAAAAAACCATACCAGATTTAAGTAGTAGCTGTACCAGCGTTTTTTTCAGCATATTGTGTTTTAAGAAGTATACACATATTAATATTGATTTAGTCTGAATTCCAAGTGCTAAGCCGTTTAATATTAAGTGTTGGGATATTGGAACAAAATGTAAACTTAAATATTGTCTTGTTCATATTTAATTTTATTTGTACCATTTAAAAATGTAATATAATTATTATCCTATTGAGAGTGTATTCAATAAAAGTATATATATTGCACTACGCACTTTCTGATATATAAACAACTCAAAAAGGTAAGGTCGGGTGCCACAGAAGAGGGTAAAAATTGGGAATTAGGAGCAATTTACGTTGCTATCAGAGGAACGACTGAACACACAAAGCATATTTGGAATCTATTTCGAATCCATGCAACATCGACTGACGCGCCACGCGATATACACATATAATCGTCGACTATAGGAATATGTGTGTAAGCTTAAGTTGTTTTATATGGCAAATATAATATTTAGTGTTATTGGTTATAGGTTTTTTTGTTCATTTTGATTGATTTTTTTTTTTTTTTTTTTTGGCTTAAGACACTTATGCTAACAGAGCGTTACAATGTCAAACCAGGGGTGTAATGATTAATTTATGATCATTCCCAGCTGCCCTCAACCGAACTTTCGCATCCCTCTTTAAAAGCTAAAGAGAGCTTGTCTGCTAGCTAATAATTCTTCGTTCATGAGGTCGGGATCTCTAATTAATAAATAAGATATATACTATTTTTAAGTTTCCTTTCTATGTTAGTTTATATTTGGATTTTTTATACCCTGCACCTAAAGGGCAAAAGGGGTATATTAGTTTTGTACGAGTTTCATGTTCACACAGAAAAGGAGGCCTGGTAGACCCGACAAAGTATATATATTCTTCATCAGTATGACAATACGAGTAACAATTTCACTCAAATACATCACAAAAGCGGAAATAAGTCTGCTTAAGATGTAAATTGGCTAAAAGCTAAAAGGGCTGTCATTTATAGGGAAAGAATGCTGGATGCATGCTCCAGCGAAGAAGACGTCCAACTCGCTATTATAGTATATGGCAAAGACTATTCTTGAATACTTATTACCTGACTGATGATTGCCACAAGGCCAAGGAGTCGTCCATAACTGGACTCGCAGCGCAACGCTTTTACTTCACCCGAACACTAACAATGCCAATGTTGCTTCATTTAATTACCACGTTTAAGTGTTCAGCCAATTCCCCAACGCTGATTACCCAGAGGCCTTCAGGCTGGCTTTGAAACTCTTTTGGTCTCGGCCGCTTGGTGTTAAGTATGGCACCCAATAAGAGTGCCAAAGCGTATATTGTGTCATTTGACATAGCCTTAGAAAAACAAGCAAACATTGACGAACACACTTAGAACGACATAGACATCAAAATTGATCAGCGGTCGGCGAAACAAATCCCCAAGTATTACACACAATAAACCAAGCTGCGATTGCGCCAGACGCTTCTCCTGCGGGATTAGTGGCGAAGACCATAAACCGGCCATCATCGCACAGCAATTCGGAGCCGCATTTTTGTTTACCATTTGAACAACGACGACCTATGACTTGTAAGCGAGAGCTGGTCCACGTCTAAGTGACTTCAACTCCCTCCCAGGCCTGAGAGATCGTTGAAGCCATAAACAATAAGGGTTATGTACAAATAAATAAAATTTCATCAATATGCTGGCATTCAACTGCCCCAAAAGTGTTCGTCAATAACTTAAGGGATTAGTTTCAAACTGCCTTACTTAAATCATAACAGATTTCAGACCTGAAAGAAACAAGACCCCGAGAGCGCATTTGACTTGCGCACAAAGTGAGGCACAAAATTACATTTTTTTGTTTTGCTTTGCGCTTCCGTTGGATTTTTTTAATATTTATGTTTTTTTCGAATCTTTAGTGAAATTTATTTCTGCAGTTAGGAGTCATAAAATATTTGAAGCTTTGTTATTGCTTTTAATGAATGCAACTGGGAACTGAAGCTCTGAGCGTCTTCGAGCTGAGCTACCACTATAGTTTAATAGAAATGCAGAGTCGTATCCAACTCTTTGTACCCACTTTACATTATTCTAATTTTAAGCAAAGCTTAACAAATATTTGCAAAAACTAGGGAGAGGGTAGAGTCCTACGCCAGACAAAAGGTAAAAGGGTACACTAATACACACCAATACACAGATTTAGGTAGGTATATAAATTCTGCTAGATCCGAGAAATTAAAAGTTTATGTACGTCTCTATTAACGAAAGAATCTTCGAAATTAAATCAAATATTAAACAAGAGAGAACGCTACAGTCGAGCAATCCCGACAGTGTAATACCCTGTACCCAGGCAAACTTCCGTCACTGAGTTATATTCGCTCATAGCAGCAGCAAAAAGAGGAAGAATTAAAGAGAACTTATCGCTGCAGTTTCGGGGGGGGGGGGGGGTTGTACTGGCGAGAATTTGTTTCGCTAATAACTTTTCTTAGAATTGACAGAATTCAATAAAACTGTAAGCAACAGTGGATAATTATATATAAATTATGTGTGCAAAGTTTGGTTTAGGTAGCAATTGAAATGTGGACGCTATTGACGAAATTCTGTAGCAAGGGAAGGGGAGGAAAATTAAAAAAAAAAATAAACTCGTCCTTTCTCGGACCTAGGACAATCTGGATGCCAACTTTGGTTGTTCTAGCTTTTATAGTTTCTGAGATCCTTGCGTTCATCCAGACGGACAGACGGACGGACAGACGGACGGACATGTCTAGATCGATTTCTCTCGTCATGCTGATTCAGAATATATATACTTTTTGGGATCGGAGATGCTTCCTTCTGCATGTTACATACTTTGCACAAACCTAATATACAGGGTATAAAAACCGATCACCCCACGTCAAAAAATTACGAGTCTTACACATTGACTCACACGTAGGACTTCTTGAACACTGAAAACATAGAAATATTATGTAATTTTAAATGAAATATCTTTGAATTTTCCCCACATTCTCGAACAATAAAAGTCAGACCTCGTAAATTGTGGCCTGCATTCGTGCGGAATTTGAGAAGTAGGTGCAATATACATATATACATATCAAGTAGTTATTTCAAATTAACAAGCGAGTTATAGGGTTTTGGATTATGAGAAAAATCTTGAATTGGAAACTTGTATTAGCAAAGCAAAACTACAGCTTGCTCAGACAAGAAGTGCAAAATAAAGTCGAATTAAAATATATTTCATGTATTTGAAAAGGATTTTTAAGAATTAAATGTTAATTGAAATAAAGCGCTGCAACTATAATTTTCATAAAAAACAGCTCGTATTTATTCAAGCTCTGTCATAAGTCAATACTAAGTAAAGTTATTCCAAATCTGTATAGCATCAACATTCAATTGGAAAATTACTTATAAGTGTTTTATGAAATTATGTATAGAGGTGTTACATATTATTTGTGATACTATCTTACTTGAATACCCTAATTGATGTCCCGAAGAGTAAATTAGGAGAGCCCTAAATAAAATTGAGCAAATCGACATTAACATACTAGACTGAATACGTCTACTACTTGTCGTACGTCTACTTCAGGAATGCTGCACATTGTCATTATCTTTGCTAATCTCAGCAAAGCACAGACCGAGCCCAACCAGAATGCCACCATCGCTAAGAACCGTCAACATTAATATGGAAAACTAGTAATTCTTGTGTTAGTTTTAATGGTAGCCGCCCCAAAGTGTCAGGCAGGGTGCGCCGAACTTAATTTACAATCGCAAAGAGATTGATCCATTCTGGCCAGAGAGCAATGCCAAACACCTGCATATACACGAACTCGGATAGTATGTAGTCTACCGCTACTGCCACCTATGTATGTACGTATGTATAACGTCTGCATTGAAATGTAGCAGCGTATATGATTTTTGATTTATGATCTGTCACAAAATAGTCGCCATGCCCAAAGGTGCAAGCCTAGCCAACATGTTTGTGAGTACGTGTGTGCAAAAAATGCGTGCAAAGGCTGAAAGGAAGCACTAAAAGATATTTACGATGCCCGTAGCGCAGCAACAGAGCCAAAGTTATGCATAAAAGTTTCTATAGAATTCAACTTGACGTCGGAGCTGTACGAATGGTGACTGGGCAGCATGGTCGTTCTATCTTAAGACGATCAAAATCCAGATACAACAACAGAAGCAATCAATTTTCGTTGTTGTGATAGCCGCGGGTAGTCACCCAACCAGGCAGGCAACCTGCCTTCCAGCCAACCAGTCAGTTGAACAGAAGACGGCAGGCTAAGACTCAAGCCCATATCGCGTCGGCTGCTTAATAAATTGATAATATAGACTGGGGAAGCGAACGAAGTTGAGGTCGGGCCGGGCAGGGCAGGGCCGTTAAAGCCTGAACGGCAACTTCAACCACAGCCCGGCTCTACTAATTAATGTTACATGGACAGACACGACTAGGTCCTGGCAATCCTTGAAATCGTAATAATAATAAATAGTGTCAAGATTAATTGAATCGTTCGCACTTTCGAGTCGCTGTTGCCAAACAAAACTACCACCTAGTGCAGTTTCCAGTCCACTAACAGTTGAGATGCGTGTGTATTTGTGTCTATATGTATGTACGAGTATGTGACACATGCTGCGACAAATGATATATCGTCAGTTTTAAACTTAGCAATTTATTATAAATTTATTTATGCCATCGCTGCATTTGGTTGGACCTCGACAAACCAAGAACTGCCAAGAGAAAAGTGTAGCAATAGCGCCATTTTAGAATTCTTTAACTACAATAGTTTGCAGAGCATGGGAAGAGAATTTTTCTTTAGAAGTGACATAATTGGCAATTTGAGAAAAAATGCAAAAAAAGAAACTGCGGGTATCGAAAATCACGAATTTCGGGGACGTGCTGGTGCTTCAGAATAAAATACACTTGTGCACATATAAGGCATGTGTGAGTTTTGTTTCTCCACCTCGATTGCATATACAAGTATATAATAGAAACGACTAAATTTTCTTCGTTTATTCGAATTTTCTTCCATACAAATTTTTTCTTTCAGAATGTAATTATTTTTACTAACAATTTATCATATTATATGTTTAAATAAAAACAAGATAGAACGCTACAGTCGAGCAAGCCCGACAGTAAAATAGCCGGTACTCTCCACAAAAAGGAAAAATTAAAAAAAAATTTTTTTTTTAAATTAAATTATTTAAAAAAAATGAATGAATTATAATAATTAAAATTAATTAATTAAATTAAATTAGAATACATGTTTATGTTTAGTTTTAACAGCATACATTTACATCACGTACCTATGCGTCTTTATATGCGTGTTTGTATGCAGCACAAAGTTGAACCAAAGCAGCAACAACAACAACAGCTGCGGGCAGCGCATGAGCAGCGATTTTACTTATGGCTATAACTTTCTTCAGAATTGACCTATCATGATGAAATTTGGCACACGGACACATTAGTACTAACTGGATGTACTTACCAAAATTGATTTCAAAATTCCGAGAATTACGGGAGTTAAGAAAAAAACACGAATTGCGGGAGAGTGGGGGGGGGGGGGGGTGTATCAGAAAAAATAAACAAACTCGATCTGCCTAGGGCTTATAGGAACCTTGATACCAATTTTGGTTATCCTAGCTCTTGTACTTACTGAGATCCTTGCGCTCATACAGACAGACGGACAGACGGACAGACGGTCAGACGGACAGACGGACATGGCTATATCGACTCGTCTTCTCATCCTGATCAAGAATATATACACTTTGTGGGGTCTGCCACGCCTCCTTCTGTGTGTTACATACATGCGCACAAAACTAGTATAGCCTTTCACCCTTTGGGTACAGGCTATAAAAATAACATAAGCTCGTATAGACTAGGGACTACGAGCGTCTATATAACAAGTTTGGTTTCTGCCTTTTCCACAATCCAGGCATTCATCCGAAGATGCTTCCTTCTGTCTGTTATATACCCTTTTGGCACTACGGGTACAGGGTAGAAAAAGGAAGAAGTTTAAGTTGACTCTTGCCTGACTTTGAAATATGTACTCTGCACAGAATAAATTTAAGAAATGAAAACAAGAGAGAACGCTACAGTCGAGCAAGCCCGACAGTGTAATACCCTGTACCCAGGTTAACTTCCGTCACTGAGTTATATTCGCTCATAGCAGCAGCAAAAAGAGGAAGAATTAAAGCGAACTTGTCGCTGCAGTTTGGGGGGTTGCACTGGAGATAATTTGTTTCGCTAAATTTTGAACAATAGTAGCTAATTATATATAAATTGTGCAAAGTTTGTTTTAGGTAGCATTTGAAATGTGGACGCTATTGACGAAATTCTGTAGCGGGGGAAGGGGGGAAAATTAAAAAAAATAAAAAACAAGAAAGGAATCAGAATCGTGCCTTATGCGTGTTTGTGTACTTGTACATATGTATGTATGTGTGCATTGGGCCTGGTTATATGGCTATAAATTTCTTTACGATCATTCTATCATAATGAAACTTGGTATATATAATCACTAACCTAATGTGACTACTAAATTTTAGTTCAAAATTACAAGAATTACGGGAGTTATAGAAAATCGTTAATAGGGGGGGGGGGGGGGGGGGTGGGGGGGGTGGATCAGAAAAAATGAACAAACTCGTCCTTTCTCGGGCTCAGGAGAATCTGTATACCAAGTTTGGTTATTCTAGCTCTTATACTTTCGGAGATCCTTGCGTTCATACAGACAGACAGACGGACTGACAGACGGACAGACAGACGGACAGACAGACGGACAGACAGACGGACAGACAGACGGACATGGCTATATCGACTCGGCTTGTCATGCTGATCAAGAATATATATACTTTGTGGGGTCTACCAAGCCTCCTTCTGTGTGTTCCATGTGCACTCGCACAAAACTAATATACCCTTGTACCCTTTGGGTACAGGGTATAAAAATCGTCCTTTCTCGGACCTAGGAGAATCTGGATGCCAACTTTGGTTATTCTAGCTTTTATAGTTTCTGAGATCCTTGCGTTCATCCAGACGGACAGACGGACGGACAGACATACGGACATGTCTAGATCGATTTCTTTCGTCATGCTGATTCAGAATATATATACTTTTTGGGGTCAGAGATGCTTCCTTCTGCATGTTACATACTTTGCACAAACCTAATATACCCTTTTTACCCTACGGGTACAGGGTATAAAAACTAAGGTTCCATGAAATCAAAGGTTCTCTGATGGAATGAGTTTAACAATTATATCACCCAAATCCCATAGAGCACTTATATTAGTAAAGAAAATTTACCGTATGGTATGGCATTGCTCCCCCTCAATTTGTGTCATCTATGGGTCGTCCTGGCGCAAAAGTTTTCAAAAATAAGAAAAGGTATTAGCAAAACAAATTCTCACCAGTACATCCCCACCAGACTGCAGCAACAAGTTCGCTCTTCTTCCTCTTTTTGCTGCTGCTATGGGCGCATGTAACTCAGTGACGGAAGTTTGACCGAATCGAATAAATTTTAAACAACAGTAGACAATTATATATAAATTATGTGTGCAAAGTTTGGTTAATGTAGCATTTGAAATGTGGACGCTATTGACGAAATTCTGTAGCGGGGGAAGGGGGGGAAAATTCCAAAAAATAAAATAAACTCGTCCTTACTCGGACCTAGGAGAATCTGGATGCCAACTTTGGTTATTCTAGCTTTTATAGTTTCTGAGATCCTCGCGTTCATCCAGACGGACGGACAGACGGACGGACATGTCTAGATCGATTTCTCTCGTCATGCTGATCAAGAATATATATACTTTATAGGGTCGGAGATGCTTCCTTCTGTATGTTACATACATTGCACAAACCTAATATACCCTTTTTACCCTACGGGTACAGGGTATAAAAAATGCGGGCTTGGTTAATTGGTGAGTAAGGGCTTGTGGAATAAAATTGGGAACAATAACGTTTAAGCAATTAATCATACGTCATGTGGTGCCGTTAAGCTTTAAATGCGCTTTAAATAACAAAAGCCGCGATAAGTCGCAAAGAAAGGAAAAAGAGAAGCACGTACTCGTACAAACTTAAAACAACGCTTACAAGGAGTTCTCAAGCGCCGAAAGTCGAATCGAATGGAATAAAAATGAACGGCCCAAAGTATTAAGAATGGAGCACTCAACGCGACGTGGTTCATTGCCAGCAGTTTTCAGCAGATAGCTGCTCCGAATTTTTGAGTGAATGAAAGTGTGCAGCGATTGTCCAACTCCTTCCTCACCACTCGTAAGTACTTCTGCCAAATGGCTGACACACTCTGTAACTCAGTATGGGAAAATAATCGCAAGCCTGTGCATAAATAATGGACTTAAATGTCAAAGGGGAATCATCAATTTGTTTTTGGCAGCCTACCCTACACTGCTACCCCCAACTCCACATATGTATATATGAGTATGTGTACATACATACTTGTATATGCAGATGTACCATACAGCCGTATAAGCATGCATATTTATTTAAAAATAAAACTGCCGGTCTGACTATGGCAACGACAACAGCAGAGTTGTTGTTGCTTTCTTCGACGTCGCGTCGTATAGAAGGGGAAGCCCCCATCCGGATCCCGGTCCACATTTCATACAAATTCGCTGAGTGCTTAAGTGCTTCCGAAAGTGAAACAAATCTGTGACATGTGTTTCTGTTGCAGTTGCTGCCGTCAGCCGCGATGTGCAGTAAATTTGCCTAAAGTGGCTCCCTGCACTTCATCAACTTTGAAAACAAACTAAAATGAAGAAAGAAGCGCTTTCACGGCTATTGTTGCTCTTTTTCCAGCTGGCTCTCTCTTGTAGCTACTCTCACTGCTCCACCTTCCCAGCCAACTTAGTTGTATTTGAATTCGAATTCTGGCATGTCTGCCGCCAATACTCAGCGACGCTCCTTTATCGCTACCAATGTGGCCGACACACTCCAGGGTAGCGATGTAACGACGACACCGTTTTAATAGATTTTTCACTGCCACTTTCATAAAACTCAGCAACACAAATATGCAGGAAATATGGAAGTTGGTAGCAACCTGTACTGATCTCTACAATTTTGCGATAATAGCTCTGGCACCTTACACACGGAATATCTAATTCTCTACCGTTACTTAACATTGAATCCAAATTGGATTATCGCCTCTCGACCGTTTGCAGCGGCTTAGCTCTTGTATAAGCTGTACCTGAATGGCATAAAGGATATATTACGGACACGGTTCAGTCCACAAGGAGACTCTCCTAATCACAAGCTTATATTTACACAATTTAGTCAATATTGGTCACTACTTTACGGCATGCAACACCGAGGCATGTACATATGTAAGTATGTACTTGTTATACTCTGTACATGAAATGTACAGAAGTATATTAGGTTTGCGGGAGCTGAAAAATGTAACAGGCAGAAGGAGGCGTGGCAGGCCCTACAAAGTATATATATTCTTGATCAGCATGACGAGACGGGTCGATCTAGCCCTGTCTGTCTGTCCGTCTGTCAGTCTGTCCGTCCGTATGAACACCTGGATCTCAGAGACTATAAGAGATAGAGACACCAAATTTTGCACAAAGATGCGTTATGTGTGTATTCTATACGAGTTTGTTTTATTTTTTTGATTTTCCCCCCACTTCCCCCCTATGGGGGTTTTCCCGATTTTCCATTCGTATAATCGCCTATATCTCGGAGACTATAAGACCTAGGTACACCAAATTTTAGTCCCAGATGCCTTATGTGAATACGCAGAAAATGTATATTTTGGAATTTTTCTTCCTCCCCCCTCTACCCCACAAATCGTAACTCCCGTAATTCTTGGAATTTCGAACTAAAATTTTGCAAATACCCCCAATTAGTTATAATGTGTCCGTATGCGCTGCTGCAGCGCTGCTCAAGCGCTGCCCGCGGCTGTTGTTGATGTTGCTGTTTGGTTGACTGCTAACATGTTTACACAGCCACGAATAGATGCGCATAGGCATACATACACTCACACAGACGCAATTGCTATGTAAATGTGCAATTATACACCCTTTACGTGAGTTCGCATACCGAAAAAGGTAAAATCGATCATTGAATTTTTTTTTATTTTCTTAATTTTTTTTATTTTCTATAGTTATTGTAAACATATGTACAGAGTATTTCAAAGTCGGGACACCCGACTTTAGCTTTTTTACTTGTTATACCCTGTACCCGTAGGGTAAAAAGGGTATATTAGGTTTGTGCAAAGTATGTAACATACAGAAGGAAGCATCTCCGACCCCATAAAGTATATATATTCTTGATCAGCATGACGAGAGAAATCGATCTAGACATGTCCGTCCGTCTGTCCGTCTGTCCGTCTGTCCGTCTGTCCGTCCGTCTGGATGAACGCAAGGATCTCAGAAACTATAAAAGCTAGAATAACCAAACTTGGCATCCAGATTCTCCTAGGTCCGAGTAAGGACGAGTTTATTTTTTTTTTTTTAATTTTCCCCCCCCTTCCCCCGCTACAGAATTTCGTCAATAGCGTCCACATTTCAAATGCTACCTAAACCAAACTTTGCACACATAATTTATATATAATTGTCTACTGTTGTTTAAAATTTTATTCAATTCGGTCAATTCTAAGAAAAGTTATTAGCGAAACAAATTCTCCCCAGTACAACCCCACCAAACTGCAGCAACAAGTTCGCTCTTCTTCTTCCTCTTTTTGCTGCTGCTATGGGCGCATATAACTCAGTGACGGAAGTTTACCTGGGTACAGGGTATTACACTGTCGGGCTTGCTCGACTGTAGCGTTCTCTCTTGTTTTTATTTATTTTAGCTATGACCAATTTTAAGTATAAATTCAGAAGAGCTTAAAGTAGGTTTGTAGGTTGAAATTTATAAGCATTTCCTGATAGATAGCAAGAAAAATTTAAAATACAGTTTTGGGTTGAGACAGTTGCATGCCAAGTTTAATAATTACTTGTAGTATGGTGGTTTTCATTAAATTATTTAAGTAGGCATCTCTTAGTCGCTTATCATTACAAAAATGTATGTATATTAATGATATGTGATCACAATAATACCAATTTTAAATAATGCAACAATTATGAAGTTGTTCCGATGCGCTTTTTTATGATTATATTCGAAATCTGTTCCAACTATCCAAGAATAATTTGTTTATACAACTCCACTTGAAGTGCCTTCTAACCTTAGCTTGTACTTGTAGTTCTTCTGTTGTTTTGGGCTATTATTGGATTTAGCGTGAAGTATATTGGAGATACCGTATTACAATTTAAACTGCAAAAAATTAAGCAAATTTCGGTGCTAATACTTTTGTGGCAATAGCAATCCTGCGTGACGTGCGTCACATGTCCATCACAGAGTGCGTAATTCTTCACTCGTACCTGGCTTTCGAGGAGCGTCCTGGGCAGTACATGCGCAGTGAGAGTAAAAAAGGGTCGGCCTTTAGAGGCATACCTTCCACAATAATGCTTGTATTATGGGCTCGTGAGGCTCTGCCCTCCTTAGTTGCCACTGACTGCCAGCAAATATGCCACTCTCCTACATATATAGCAACAAATATGCATGCCCCACTATTGCATGCATGACGTGATATATATTTTCAATTAGTAACTAACCTGCACATTTAATCCCATTACCCACAGCAACCGAGGCCAATTGGTACACAATGTGTATAGGAATTTTGGCACATTTCCTTTCATTCCAACACACAAACAATTTTCACACTCGGAATTATCCAAAAGAGAAGCGTATCCGCACAGCAATGCAGAGTAGAAAACAATTGTGTCGGCCCACCTAGGTATTCATGTACAGCACTCCGGGTATGCCTAGCTGGGATTCGCATTTGTTCCATATGGTGAGTGCGACACACATTTCGAATTGGATTTGTCCCAAAGGCTTTCTTCTAAATGAGCGAGAATAATTTCTGCATCGGCAGCTGCTCTTAAACAGCTCAGCTGTGCGTCAAATTTTAGTGTATACGAGTAGTAGTAGAAATTGTTGAATATTGGTCGAAATATACCACGAGTATACAAGCTGACCAACACTTTCTCGACTACAATACCAAGCAAGACTAATAACTGTGGTATTCGTAACTAATGAACTTTTTTAACGACCCTTTGTAGGCTTTGATTTATGCAGCAGCCAAGCAGACTTCCAATGTGGAGGCAGTATTAGCGTGATATTAGAAGCGGCTTTATCTGCCTCTTGTCGCTAACAACAACCTTAACTGGCAATCCAACACATAAACCTACAAATAATCATGGAAACTCATCGGGGTGCTGCTATTTTGCTCAACACTTAACCCAGTTTTACTTTTAATTAAAACACAGAAATAACACCGAATACAACAACAGCCAATTGTCAGCAACTGGTAAATAGTGTTGAATTCGAGTTCATAAAAAGCAACGCCCTGGGCCATTAAAGGAAAGTGTTGAGCTACAAACAAATGCCAGATTGTCTGGCTGTCTCTTCGGTCACTTCAGATCCGCGTTTATCTGCTTATACTTGTACTACGCCAGATATAGGTAATGATGGCTCTAAAATAATTTTACGTTCATTGAAATGCCTACAAGTTTTCATAGAGCGCCTGACTCGGCAATTTTGTGGTCGCCCCAGTGCCCATTAAATGAATTTGATTTTAATTTATACTACAAGTTTTACTTTTTCAATGAATGGAGCAAAGTTTCTTCTATTACTTTCCAGCGGTACAGAGCCGTGAGCAAAGCGAGCGATAACATCGCAACACGCGAATGCACTCAGGGCCTGGAGCTGAATTCATTTAGAGCAGAAGCGGCACCGATTCCTCATGTGCCATGTTAAAACATTTGATGGCGATGGCAAGGATATTTAAGGACTATGAGCGCATTTGAGCAATCGTTGTATAGTCCGAAAAAAGACTTCTAATTGCTGTCATTTATGCCGAATTCCAACGACATTTTTGAGTGCTAGAGGAAGGCGCTGTCCGCCACGACAATTTATTATTTTCATTTAACAAAAACAGCACAGTTTGATTGTTTTTGGGGTGTGTGTTTGATGTGATAGCTAGAAAAAAAGCATTTATGACTCGTTTGCTGACCTTTTCAGAAACAAAGCAAAATCAAAGGTCACTCATATACTATATACGAGTATACACACAAGCACTATTAAATAGTAGTAGAGTGTGTCTTTGGAGACTTATAAGTATGCTGCTTATAATTATTAGCAGACTGCAGTGGTTCTTTGCACTCCACACACCACATCATATTACATAATTTATTTACTTGCACAAAATGAAGACAAAGTCGCGCTGGCGCTTTGCCAATGTCGGCAGAACAACAATTAATCAAAATGTAGAGTGTGATTGCTGCAGCGCCCACGCACGGGATAAGCGGACGAGATGAGTGTAATTGGTAGTTTGGAGTGGTTCATCAATTAGGCGCGCACACTTGTGCATCCGAAGGCAGCCAGCACTAGTGGGTTAAAGCAGAGCCCGTTATTTGGCCACTGGCATCATATTTCACAATTTTCACACTTGCAAATGCCCCTCCCACTCCCTCACTCCCCAAGTCTCACTGCAGTAGCAGTGGCAGTACGCGGTGGCGAAGAAGCTGGAAAATCAAATACCAAAACGTACGACTTCCGCTTACAATTGCCGACTGTTAGCTGGATCTGCTCCTGCGCTGACCATTCCAATGCCAGAAGTCAACTTAATTAAATTTTGCGCCAGAAGCAGTGACCGGCTTAGTGGATGCTGTTGCCGATAAGTTGCGTGGCCAAGGCAAAAGGAAGTGCAGGCGTTCTCCTCTGACTCAGGGTCTGGGCCTGAGTCTGAGACTGCTCCCCGACTTACCTCACCTTCCGCTATTACTAGTATTGCCGCTGCAGGAGATGCAGTCGCTGCAGCAGGTGTTGCTGATATCTGATTAAATGGCGTACGCCAAATCATAGCCGATAGCACTGGTCGCTCAGCTCGAGCTGCGGTGCTTAATGGCTTTTAGGTGCATATTAAATTATGGCCTAAATATGGGCCTGAAATCCTGCGATTCTAGCAGCAATTTAAAGATGTCGAATTATGGTAAGCCTATGATTAGTTTTCAATGAAGAAACCAGTAACTGATGGGCTTTATGTTTTTGTTTCGGTAAGGCTTCTGTGGCTGCAAATTTTCTATAAGTACAAATTATACTTTGCAAGGTACCACAAGCTGTACTAGTTACAGGACTTTGAAAAGTACGAAAAATAAACAACAATTTCGACAAAACCAATTTAATTTAATCAAAATAGTCCCTTTCAATCTCGATTCACCGATTAGGACGGTCTCAAAGTATGTCTAACGAATGTTTTATGGATGGCTTCTACGTCCTCATGAAGCTTTCCTTTGATTGGAAAATGTAGTTTTCCGAAAATGTTAAGGTAAAATTTCATTCAATGCGGCTTACCCTAAAAAAAAAGTGTACCCAAAGGGTGAAAGGGTATACTAGTTTTGTGCGAATGTATGTAACAGGTAGAAGGAGGCGTGCCAGGCCCCACAAAGTATATATATTCTTGATCAGGATGATAGCCATGTCCGTCTGTCCGTCCGTCTGTCTGTATGATTTCGGAAAGTATAAGAGCTAGAATAACCCAACTTGGTATCTAGGTTCTCCTAAGTCCGAGAAAGTACGAGTTTGAGTTTTTTTTCGATGCACCTCCCCACTCCTCCGCAAATCGTGTTTTTTCCATAGCCCCGTAATTTTTAGAATGAAATTTTAGTTTAAAATTCCAAGAATAACGGGAGTTATAGAAAATCCAGAACAGCTAGGAGTAGGGGGTGCATCAGAGGCAGAGGTTACTCTTATGCCTGTAACTTCCTTTAAGTCAACGCTATGGATTTAGGGTATACAAATGGCTAAAAGCTAGTACATATGTACGTGAACACTATATTCGCGAGGAATGCCGTAGCTCTGTCCACTATGCCACCACGATGACAATTTGCCGAAATATGTTGCTCATTCCCCACGTAGCCTGCCCTTTAAGAGATGCCGCAGCTCGCACACTAACTGTAAAATTTCACACATTTTCGTGACGAATCCGCAATTAGTAATGCATGAGTGTCGTAGTCGTTACACGTTGCACGTTGCATCCAGCCATCTCCATCTCGCTCCCGCACAAAGGCACTCCCGATGAGTGCAGTCGCACTGTCAACTTGTCGGGGAAGATGAATGAGTCGCACTCGATCGATGCCGTAGACCTACCGCAAAAATGATTGCCAAAAAAGGAAGAGGCACAATGCATTATGCAAACAAAGCGGAAACTCAATAAGTCGAGGCCGAAGACACACACAGTGCTGGATGAGCAGGGGAGGGCCAGGGCATAGAACTTAGAGCCGCGTGTGAACCGTGTAACAAGTGTAACAAATTTGGTGAGAACAATGAAAATGTGACACGAATTAGTGACGCCTTGGTTTTTTGCAGGAACGCTTCAGACATGCCTCCGTCGTTGACATCGGGGTGTCCTGTCGTGTGTGGGTGCCGGAACCATTGATCTGCGACTCACAATTCGGCCCGACAAAGCACTGTTACCGTTTCTTCTCATGCTGTCTGCCTTTTCTCGCATTGTGGAACACTTTCATCACTTCTCAGTGTCGGCAAGGCAAACGCATGTCAGCCAGACCGCCGCCACTACCAGTCATAATCAGACCGAAGTCGGACCGCCAGTGGGCGTTTGTTTGAAAGTCTTGGAGTGAATGAGGCTCGCTCGCCTACTGTGCTCGCTTTTAAGTGTCGCTGGAACCCACACACATCGGCAAACGTCATACAAGCTGACGCGTTTGATGCCTCAGCGTAAGAGAAGTGTCAGACACGACGACGCGTCGGCTAAGAAACTGCTTGCCATATGCGGAGCAGCGCTTTTGAAGTGTATTCAACTTCTGCCTACACCTGCTGGTTGTCCTGAGCAATTTTTCAGCCGACTGCCCACACAGTTGCCTCAGTTGTCTTTGTTAATTTGTATGCTCAACTATTTGGCACACGTTATTCCAAGGAGCTCGGGGTATGGCAAGTTCTGCAAAGTGGAAGCTACTAGGTAGTGGGCTGTGGGGGGATCTTAAGTTTCTGCCGTGTTCATGTTCAATATGTTAGCAATTCAGTGACACAGATTTTCGTTTTCATTAGTCCAGAAACCCAGAGACCCAGAGCCAGCAATCCAACTACGCAGCGCGCCACAATGGGCAACAGACAACACTGACTGACTCTGACTCTGACTCTGCCCAGACTGATTACAGGGTATGACAAAAACAGCAGCAATAAGAACATCAACGGAACGAGCTGTATTGGCCTCGACCAGGAGCAGGCAAAATGCTAATAAAAGAATAGCAGAAACCACAAACCTAGCACTGATGAGAAAGCAGTGGCAGAGGGGCCGCCCAGCAGGCAGTTATACTGCAGTTGATTACTAGCACCACCAAAAACAACAATAACACTGGCGATGCATTGGTCGAGCAAGTCGGTCGTGTTGGCTTTGTGGGTGGCCCCACACCTGCCTACTTGCCAGCATGCTTGTGCATGAGTTTCATTATGTCAAACAGTCAATCATGCAAAACAGTTCTGCACGGCAGAATGTGACGGCGAGCACAGTGGGGAAAAACACAAAACTAAAGAGTGGGATATTGAAGGTGTTCTATAAAAGGATGTGATATGATATTTCAATATTGAAGATTGTGTAGATACATTGTTAAAGTGGTCTTAGCTTGTGGTGTCATGGAAATTAAGTTGGGACGTGAAGTATTACCATTTATTAGATTGGCTCGATTTTGACTCACTATTTACTGCTAATTCATTTATTATTTATTGAGACGAGAGTGTCAGATCATTACACTAAATAGTTTGTGCAAGATCGATATAATTTTAAAGTTTTTTTAAGCAGCAGGAAAAAAGTATTGTTTATTAAGCCACTAACTTAATAAACTTAATAAAAATGAATGTAAGATTAGGAATATTGCATACAAGCAAGTGCATTTTTGTTATAAGCCCAATAAGGGTGTACATCTTCTCCGCAAATGAAGGCAACTTCTAGCTGGCCTAGCATTCTTTTTATACCCCGTACCAAAAGGGGAAAAAGGTTTTATTACGTTTGTGCAAAGTACATGTAAGTAACAGGCAGAAGGAGGCATATCCGAAAAATATATACATATACTATATTCCAAATCAGTAACGAGATGAATCGATATAGCCATGTCCATCCGTCCGTCTATCTATCTGGATGAACGCGTAGACTGACCAAACTTGGTAAGTACAAAATTTCCTCAATACTGTTGTCTATTATACCGTAGCTACTTGAAGCCCGAACTTCACACACGTAATTTTAATTAAATCTCTACTTTTGTTTGAAATTTCGTTCAAATCGGACAGTTCGAATAAAAGTTATTAGCGATTTATATTTAATTTAATTCCAGTACTAAGTCCACAATCCGCAGTATCATGTTAGCTCTTCTTCTTCTTTTTGCTTCTGATATGGTCGCATTTAATGCAGAGGCGGAAGTTTGTTCGGGTACAGGGTATTTCACCTGTAGAATTCTCTCTTGCTTAAATTGATACTTTGATACAAAATACCCTTGATGAGAAGGAAACGGACAGAAAAGCTCACTCTCGATGATGGGAGAGGCTTAGGCTGTCACGTTTAATTTTTTCGGTGTTCCATGTAAGTGACAAAGTCGGAACGGAAATATATGTGTGTACCCCACTGTGTACAGACACATCGATCACAGAACACCCACAAATAGGAAATGCAGCAGGAGGACTGCGGCACTTATACTCGTATGCAAAGCGAAAGCCATCAGACTGTTTTTGCAGAGCTACGCTGTTTTCTAATGCTCCCACAACAAGACCCGAACAGAAGACCACTGTCTGTGCTGGGACCACACAATCAGCGTCAGATTGGGAAATGCTAAGGCGTTGTCGGCGTTTCAAACAAATGCTTAGCAATTGAACGCAAACAATCGAACGCATCTGAACAATGCGAGTACAGCCGGGGTCCTCAGGAGTTTGCCAATCTCGGCTATGCCCAGAAATTGCGTCTGCCACAACACTTTAAAAACACGCGTAGACTGTAATGAGGTCCAGCGCAAGTGCAGCCCAATGAGTTTCTAATGAAAACAAATCGACCGAAAAAACAACAAGATAGGATAGAACAAGGCAGCCAGGACGACGGCAAATATCAAAAGGTGTGCGCCTGATGTAACTGAGTCATGCGAAAAGAGGACGTCGCGTAGGTTGTTGCTGCCACCGATTATGAGAGGACCAGACAATACGACTGAGTCGGGGCTGTGGCAAAGACGAAAATGCTAGGGATCTGGAAATGTACAGCATTAAAAGTAGTATGTGTGTGTGTGTGTGTGTATGGACAGTAGTGTGAAGGGTACGGAGTCTCGTTCAGGTGACAATGACAATGCGCAGCAACGTGTGCGACATTTTTCCTAAGGCCCGCTGTCGAGCTCGACCAACCGGTAGCTCGGCTCTGGACAAACCTACTGACTGTCAAATCAATAGCGGGGCGGGGAGCTCAGCATTGTTTCCAAAAACCACACGCAAAGCCGAACGATGACTTTAAAAATGTTTGCAGAACTTTCGTTCCACGAGAGAGATGGTGTGCTGTATTGTGCATTGGTGACAAATAAAAGCGGCCGCTTCTGCCACTGCTGACGTGAGGGCCAACGGCCTTGCTCTGTAGGTGGATTAGAAGACTATTTTGGACCTCTGCTTTTGTCTCTTTGTTGCCGTGCCACATCTCAACCATAGTAAATTAGTTAATGAGTGTGGGAAAAAGTAATACTCGCATTATAGTGGTCTCTTTGATGGACACCGCCGTGAGTGTGCGATTCCTAATACCTCTCATTCTTTCCCTAACAATCACCGACTCCTTCAATTAATTGATAGCTAAAACAATTGGCTGAAACAAATTTTTATTTACATACCAAATTTGCTCAATGTGGGCTTAGCCATTTCCAAAGTCCAGGCGGACAGATGAACATGTTTTGGTCCACTTTTCTCGTCTCGGTTAAGCCCACATTGACCAAATATATGTTTATTATATTTATATAATTCACAATTTTACTTTTCCCAGTAAAAACAAGTAAAAAAGCTAAAGTCGGGTGTCCCGACTTTGAAATACTCTGTACATATGTTTAAAATAATTATAGAAATTAAAACAAGATAGAACGCTACAGTCGAGCAAGCCCGACAGTAAAATAGCCTGTACTCTCCACAAAAAGGAAAAATTAAAAAAAAATAAAATTTTTTTTAATTAAATTATTTAAAACAAGCGAGAACGCTACAGTCGAGCAAGCCCGACAGTGTAATACCCTGTACCCAGGTAAACTTCCGTCACTTAGTTATATGCGCCCAAAAAAAGCAAAAACAGGAAGAAGAAGAGCGAACTTGTTGCTGCAGTTTGGGTGGTTGTACTGGCGAGAATTTGTTTCGCTAATAACTTTTCTTAGAATTGACAGAATTGAAAAAAATTGAACAACAGTAGACAATTATAAATAATTTATGTGTGCAATGTTTGGTTTAGGTAGCATTTGAAATGTGGACGCTATTGACGAAATTCTGTAGCGGGGGAAGGGGCGGAAAATTAAAAAAATAAAATAAACTAATCCTTACTCGGACCTAGGAGAATCTGGATGCCAACTTTGGTTATTCTAGCTTTTATAGTTTCTGAGATCCTCGCGTTCATCCAGACGGACGGACAGACGGACGGACAGACGGACGGACATGTCTAGATCGATTTCTCTCGTCATGCTGATTCAGAATATATATACTTTATGGGGTCGGAGATGCTTCCTTCTGCATGTTACATACTTTGCACAAACCTAATATACCCTTTTTACCCTACGGGTACAGGGTATAAAAATGAATGAATTAATTAATTAAAATTAATTAATCAAATTAAATTAGAATACATGTTTATGTTCAGTTTTAACAGCATACATTTACATCACGTACCTATGCGTGTTTATATGCGTGTATGTATGCAGCACAAAGTTCAACAAAAGCAGCAACAACAGCTGCGGGCAGCGCTGCCGACAGAGCTGCAGGCAGCGCATGAGCAGCGATTTTACTTATGGCTATAACTTTCTTCAGAATTGACCTATCATGATGAAATTTGGCACACGGACACATTAGTACTAACTGGATGTACCTACCAAAATGTAATCAAAATTCCGAGAATTACGGAAGTTATAAGAAAAAACACAAATTGCGGGGGAGTGGAGGGGTGCATCAGAAAAAAAAACACAAACTCGCCCTTTCTTGGACTTAGGAGCACCTGGATACCAAGTTTGGTTATTCTAGCTCTTATACTTTCTGAGATCCTTGCGTTCATACAAACGGACGAACAGATGTGGGGTCTGCCACGCCTCCTTCTGTGTGTTACATACATGCGCATAAAAGTAGTATAGCCTTTCACCCTTTCGGTACAGACTATAAAAAAAATTTTGGATCGATTTTACCGCTTTGGGTATTCGAACTCACGTAAAGGGTGTATAATTGCACATATACAAAGCAATTGCGTCTACGTGAGTGTATGTATGTTTATGCTCGTATATTCGTGTCTGTGTAAGCATGTTCGCAGTCAACCAAAGCACCAGCATCAACAACAGCGCTTGAGCAGCGCTGCAGCAGCAAATATATTTATAACTTCTTGATAAATCGTTCTATGATAGTGAAACTAGGCAAACGGACAGATAATAACCAACTGGGGGTATTTCCAACATTTTAGTTCGAAATTGCAAGAATTACGGGAGGTAGAGATTTGTCGGTGGAGAGGGGGGAGGGAGGGATATTCAAAAATATACATTTTCTGCTTATTCACATTAGGCATCTGTGACTAAATTTGGTGTTCCTAGGTCTTATAGTCTCCGAGATATAGGCGATTATACGAATGGAAAATCGGGAAAACCCCCATAGGGGTGAAGTTGATGGGTGGGGGGGGGGGGGGGGGGGGGGAATCAAAAAAATAAAACAAACTCGTATAGAATACACAAATAAGGCATCTTTGTGCAAAATTTGGTGTCTCTATCTCTTATAGTCTCTGAGATCCAGGTGTTCATACGGACGGACAGACGGACGGACGGACAGACAGGGCTAGATCGACTCGTATTGTTACGCTGATCAAGAATATATATACATTGTGGGGTCTGCCACGCCTCCTTCTGCCTGTTACATTTTTCAGCTCCCGCAAACCTAATATACGTCTGTACATTTCATGTACAGAGTATAATTATTAAGAAGAAAGGAATGCTAAAGTCGAGCAGGCTCAACTCTCAAATACCCTGTACTACCCCACAAAAAAGAAATTAAATTAATTAAATAAATTAATTAATTAAATTAAATTAATTAACTAAATTAATTTAATTAATTAACTAAATTAAATATTCCATGCATGCATACATACATTTACATTTACATCAGAATCGTGCCTTATGCGTGTTTGTGTACTTGTACATATGTATGTATGTGTGCATTGGGCATGGTTATATGGCTGTAACTTTCTTTCTGATCAACCTATCATAATGAAACTTGGTATACGGATATATAATTACTAACTGGATGTGTCTACCAAACGGACATGGCTATATCGATTCGGCTTGTCATGCTGATCAAGAATATATATACTTTGTGGGGTCTACCAAGCCTCCTTCTGTGTGCTCCATGTGCACTCGCACAAAACTAATATACCCTTGTACCCTTTGGGTACAGGGTATAAAAATTCAAATAAGAAACTTGGTTTTAAAGTTTACAAACTCGTACTGTGCACTTTTGTATTCTGTTTTGTCCGTCGCTCTGATTTTCTTGGGGTGTGCATCACATTTAACTTCATCACCCGTTTAATATTTTAGATAGTAAGCTCATTGAAATAATACTAATATTGTGAGAGTCAAGTATTTTACATTCTATAACATTTCGCAATCCTTAATTCGCCTAATGTCTATACAAACAAATAGCCGAAAATATCAACGACAAAATATGTTATTATATTTATGGGTAGAAAGCCTCGAAGAAAACATGGAAAAAATGCAAAGTTTTTTCTTGGCAATAACATCCAAATAGAACTGGTGTTACTGCAAGTATAATAGTTCACCTATCTATTCTCCCCAGTTGCAGCTGGGCCAAACAAAATATCCAGATGAGTAGGTGCTATTTGTATGAATCGAGTTGCAAGCAATGGATTCCGCGCATATAAAACGTTTCTTTTCGGAACAATCAGCCATGGCAATAGTAAAGGAGTCTGTCACTGGCTTTATGTAACCACATTGCCTGTTTCCATCAGTGTCTGTATTTCCACTTTCAGGAATGAAACGAACCGGCAAATTATTTCCCACATACTTCAATGAATTGCTTAGAAAGTGGTTTAAGCCAAACCAATATTCAGTTCGGTCGCCACCCTGCAAGTGCCAAGTCAATATACTGAAGTGCTCCTTTTTATTCAAGTCGGCCAGACATAGTCCATTTTCTTGACATATTTGTAGGGCTGTACTCCAATCTGTCTGTATTAGAATATGTTGGTCAAATATATGTGTGCTCAGCTACCACTACCATTCACCTCCTTAGTGCTAAAATAATGGCAAACTCCTCTTGCATTCACCTTGGCGACATTTATACACAGAAATAACATCTTAAAGACAATCAGACTCTGAGCTGTGTTACGTACTTTTAGCTCCATGTTGCTGCGAGTGATGATTGTTTTCCACAACAGTGAAACGCATTTATATTGAAGCGTTTGAAATGACATTAGGTATGGACTAATAGCTTATATTTTGAATTGGGGAAATGTTAAGAAACCGGACCAGCTGAACTATATATTCCTATAAGACTCTGTATTCGATGCTTGCAAACGGTATCATTTTGAACCCGAACGGTAAAAGGGGTATACATATTAGGTTGTTGTGAGAACAATATATGTATGTACATACATGTGTACGATATATTATTAATCAGCTTGACGGGAGAAAGCGATCAAGACACGTCCGTGTCCGTGTGCCCGTCTGTCTGGATGTTGGCTTGGATTTCAAAAACGGCTTATCATATGCTGATCAAACTTGGTAGGACTACACCTTGGTATGGTCTCCTCCCCCAGGCAATATAAATGGTTTTTTCCCCTTCTCCACTATAAAGTTTCGTGAATACTAATCAATCTTACCACAGGTTTTTAGCCTGACCCGGTATTCCGCAAACATGAAAATGGAAATCTGGTAACAGCAGGTGAAGACGAACAAAGTTCTTCTGACAGAAGATGAGAATAAAAGAGAACGTTAGAGTCGAGCAAGACCGATACTAAAATATCCTGTACCCAGACAAACGTCTGGCACCGAGTTATATGTCTGAGTTTGGTAGCCCCGCAAAGCAAAATTAACAGAAAGTGGAAAGACATGGGTTTGCTGGTAAAAATAGACAAGACAAAATACTTCCTATCTATCGTCTTAATAGATAGCTATCACTTTGATGTTGTAGAGTATTTAGTATATCTAGGAATCTATTAACAACAATAATGACGTCAGCTTGGATGTTTGCCGGCTGGTATTCTTTGTTATCCAGTTCTACTATGGCCTCAGTAAACAGTATATGAGTAGAACCCTCTATCGCTGCACCCGACAAACTCTCTACAAGCCCTATATATATTCCCTTCCTCTTTTACCGCGCGAAGCATGGACGCTTAGATAAGGCGACACTAGGGGGTTTCGAGAGAAAGATCCTTAGAGGAATCTTCGGCCTATTTAACGTTAATATCAAGTTTCGAATACGGATGAACTGTATCAGCTATAAGTCGACATTGACGTAGTCTATTCAGACAACGACTGCATTAGTTCGATATTGTAGTCCGCATGGATAAAAGTGAATTTTTTGATCTTGCTTAGTACTAAACATAACATATGCACTTACAGGGTGCGCCATCTTTTATGTCGGTATGTAAACATTGAATATCTTTGAAAATAAACAACCGATTTTCAAGTATGAGATATTTTATTTAATTTGGTTCTGTACAATTTCTTGAACTGGGGTTGTAACACTGGTCTACTCAAGTCAATCGGTTTACTTATGACAAAGTTATACAATATTTACATACCGACATAAAAGATGGCGCACCCTGTATTATTTTAGCAATGTATAGTTACAAAAGGCAGTAAGGTAAGGATATTTAAATTGACAATAAAAACATTTCTTTTTATTCAGATATTACCCTTATTAATTACCAAAGGGGCCTAATTACGTGAAGATAAAAGAGGCGTAGCCAGCAACATTTGTGCAAGCCCTTGGTAGCTCGCATCTGTGCTCCATTAGCACATTTATACGTTCACACCTTATCCTTGAGAGAGGACCCAGTCATCTACACTTGTCAGTGCCAAGCGTTGAGCAAGGCGCACAGTAAATGCATTTAGTATTAAAATTCTGGCTCCATAAGTGGTTTATGCACAACAATGTTGCTCCAGCCAGAACAAGTTGGACGCTGCCGTGATTAAGCGTCCAGGCCAGATAAACCAGCACTGCAATCGGTCCATTAACAATGTTGTCTCCCCTCTTCACCAACTTCAAATGTTATCATTCATAATTTTGCACGCTTGCGATTTTATTGCCGTGAAATTGCCAATAATTACGAGCAGGCGAGCAGGAGATGGTTAGTTAAGCAGGATGGACAGGTGAGATGGGTGAAGCTCATCAAAACGTTGATGCGTTAATAAGGATATGCGAGTGGCTTGGACTGGCCCTTTAAAGATCTATTCGGATTAATCACCATTTCTGCTGTCTTTGAACTTGGCAGATACTTGGCCTCATTACGCTATTTGCCCTTAAGCGGCTCGGAACCTGTAACTTCTGCTTCGCGACACTAATTTCAGAATTTTTATGAGTTGGCTTAAGATGCTTGTTGGTTTCGTAAGTTTTGAGCAACTTTTGTGCTATATAGTAACAGATTTTAGGAAGCTGTCTGTACGTTGTTTTTATGCAATCGATAGGGGTGGAAAACTTGGATTACAATTATTTTACTCAGTACCCATTAAAAATACCATTTGAAAAAAAAGTGAAGAAACCACAACAATTCAAGCCCAAGACCAATTTCAAAAAACCGAGTATGCAGTTTTATTTGTTGTTTGGTCATTCGGCCAAAAACAGCCGAAACCGGCAGCACATTATAGTTAATAAGTAACGTAAATAACTCAATATAAAGTGCTCGTTTTCTTGTCACTTGCTTTGCATAGCAAGCTGAGCACTTAACGTTTCCTTTTGTTGCTTGCCATAAATTTGCATAGGATGCTGCGCAGCCGCCACATAAGCGCATACATTTGTATTCTTTTATTTGTTTTAGAAACCACGTTTTAGGTCGATCGGTTGAATAATGTGGATTTTTAAAACAAACTTTGGAGCGCGTTTCCCCCCTCTGGAGCTCGAATTTTCAAAATCCCTTCCTAGTGCGAACCGACACTATGAAATTTCAGCTTCCTAGCTTTTACCGTTTGGGCTGTGGGCTGTTGACGCGGTTTCCTTTTGTGCCTCAACATTTTTTTGCAGGAAAACTCCCATATTTCACGCCCTAAGCAAAATCTCAAAAAGCCAAGTATGCAGTTTTTCTTAAAATTTTTCTAAGAGTATACAAACTAAGTTTGAAGTTGAGCAGACGTAAATTTTAAATTTTTCATACAAGCGTTGGAGCCTGTTTTCCCCCTTCGGAGCTCAAATGTTCCAAAATCGCTTCTTATCGCCAGCCTACGCTATGAAAGGATACTTGAGTCCAAATTTCAGCTTCCTAGCTTTTACCGTTTGCTGTGCGTTGATCACCAATAGGTCAGTCAGGACAAACTGCTTTATATATGTACATATATAGATTATATTGACAGGGGGATACTTTTAAATTGGAGCAACGCTTTTGATTTTTTTTTTATATTTTCTGAATTGTTATTGCCCATTGGATTTTTAATTACCACAAAGAGATATGTATATATATTAGGTACATGTATACTATCAAGGTCAAAATATAGAAAAAACGACCTGAGGAGGTATTAGAGCTAGGACAACCAAGCCAGATTTTCCAGTGTCCAGATTTTCCTGTTGTTGATTTGCTGCTTTGGATCAACTCTATACTGTTTCCGGACGGACCCATATTCATACATATAGTGTATACAAAAAGTTTTTCCATACAAAGTCGACCACACGTTCATTATTATAACGCACTATTTCGCCTTAGAATGGAACTGAGCTGGATGCATAAATTATTTTTTAAATGCATCGTGCATTATTTAATCAAAAATTAAATTTTTTGAATTTTTTTATGAATGCAAGGATCATAGAAAGTATAAGAACTAGAATAACCAAACTTGGTATCCAGATTCTCCTGAGCCCGAGAAAGGACGAGTTTGTTAATTTTTTCTGATGCACACCTCCCACTCCCCCCTATTCACGATTTTCTATAACTCCAGTAATTGTTAGAATTTTTAACTAAAATTTGGTAGTCACATCCAGTGACTAGTGATTATACATCCGTATACCAAGTTTCATTATGAGCCCAACCTCTGTCCGCAGCTGTATTTGTTGTTGCTTTGTAATGTAAATGTATGTATGGAATATTTTATATTTAATATAATTAATTATTTAAATTTTGTAATACTTGTATATATTTTTTTTGTGGCGTGGTACAGGGTATTTAAGAGTTGAGCCTGCTCGACAAGCCAAATGAATTTTGCTATTTTGCTTAGGGCTTTGACGTTTCGCCGTAGTCATCTTGTCCACTAACGCCTGCTTGGCACCCTCCATGGCAGCATCCATCTTTGCCACTGTCTCCTTTCCCTTTTCCAGGGCATTATAGTTTTACAGATCAGGGTTTTCAGTTCTTTAAGGCGACGAGCAGCATCGCCCTCGCTTTCTTCCACTGATCCTGCGTCATTTTACCGTTGGTATCCTTACCGTCACATCGGTGAAGGTGCTAGGTGCCGTTTTGCAATACCGCTGGCCATCTGCTTTGGTTTTTGAGTTTAGCGGGGCGCTTCTAGGCTGGTACCTAAACTGTATCCGTTTCGGCCGCGCGCTGGCGTTTTATGGTTAGTTGCTCCTAAATAGTTTCTAAAATATGCCTGCATTGAATATGACTTTTGTCAAAATGCTTGCGACCATCCTATATCTTCTCGTCATCCGACGTTTACTTGCTCTTCTCCACTGATGCTGAGCATAGCCCGGATCTGTTGAGTCTTTTTCGTCCTTTGAAGATAGATTGTAGAGGTGTGTCCAGTTGCGAGATGCAGAAGATTTCTCCTCCCCATGCCCGCGGTGGTAGTAGTTTCATCTCTCATCGACGTTTGGACTGACGTCCCAAACCCACTTATGACTACCGTTGTGATGGTTATTTTAGGATAATAACGCTTTGCAATTAATGCGCGCCGCCTATGATCACAAGGATGCTTGATTCAAAAGCCTTAGGTACTGCAACGCAAAGTAAGTGAGCATGTCACTAAATGCTGCCTGTATTGAGCGGAGCAGGATTGGTGGGAGGATAATAATACGCGACAAAGTTTTGTGGATGAATGAACAACGTCGATAGCTCGACTGCTTTATTTATATATAAATTCTTATCCTAGTTCTTATGCTATCGCCTACATACTATCATCGATTCCTTATCTTCTACCATGTGTGCGTACTTTATCAGGTAGCTCATGTTAGCCAGCCGCAGCATGCTCATCCAGCGCGGTGGCGAGCCTGAGCTAATGATTTGTGTACTTACACATCCTTATCTATTAAGCTGGCGCCTGCCAGCTACGAAAATGTTGGTGTTATGTTCGGCATCTAAGGCCGAACTCATTATTATCTGTATAAGAGAGCATGTCTGTTTATCGAGGTTTTATCTATAACAATATGATAATGTACCATTCGTGGTCTAGACAGAGCAACTCTAGCTTATCAATTAATTTACATTTACTTAGGATCTCGTTAGAATTGAACATGCTCCCCACCTTGAAAGGACTCCCTTTCAACTAGTATTGTTTCTTAAGGTTAATTTTAATTATACACGATTACATATATTTTCTTAGTTTTTAGGATAAACGTGGTAAGGCAAATGTTACGGGTAGAAATTGGGTAGAAAGTTGACACATCTTTTTAAAGATGATAACGATCGCCACGATGAGACAAAATCCGACAATCCAGGAGGTGATGCTGATACCGTAAAGTGCCATTTGATGCGTATCGAGATGAATCGGGAAATCGAAGATTGTTTTGATCCTTGGGATATCGCGTACCTTATATGTTTTGATTTCACCCTCTACCTGCATATGGCTTATTTCAGGCAAATGGCTGGACAGATTTACTGTTGGTAGACGGAAGTTAACATCCATAGTAGTATCCTCGTATGCCCACAAGTTGGCTTCTTCAGTTTGTAGGAAGCATCCTGTATTAAGTTGAAGGATCCCTTGACCAAATATGGTGAGGCTTGTGATATTTTCCTTGCAATGCATTTCCGCTGTTATTTTATTTGGCAGTGAAAATATCCAGGAGTTAGCCTTGTGAAGTTGAGCCCAATAATTTCGCGGGTTCATCACGTTTACCTGGCAGGTCGGCGGTAGCGTTTTTGTTTTTTGTAAAAGTAATATGTCGCAATTTGTAGCAGCGTTAACGTTGTATATTGGGTGGATTTGCGGACATAATAGCAGCCTTTCCATCTTTTGGCAGTAATTCAGATTTCCTTCTGTTAGTCCATAGAAACTGGCTGAGTTGTCATCGACGAGTATTTGAGTAAATTCGGGCTGAATACTGACGAATTTTCCATCGTGTAATGTGGGATATGGATAGATTACATAAGCTCTCATTTTATTGTGATTTATTAATGGGATTCTTATGTTAAATAACAGTGAGGTACTTGTAGCCCTCGTCGTTATTTTTGCAATTTTACCCAGCTCGACGGGATCCGTATCTGGTAATTGGACGCCCTCAGGCATATTTAGAGCCATGACTTGAATCTGCTGCTCAAATTGCTTCAACGGCATCAAGCTCCCCAGAAAATTCCCCTTAGTGTTCCAGACTACTGCGATGATGTCCCGCTGCAACTCTTCGAAGGCATCCATTCCAATTGAAAAGCTTTCTAATGCGGAAAGAATGTTATCGTTGTCTAGTTTCTTATTTATAGCACTTGACAACGTATACATCGTGTTGTTAATAACTTTGAAATTGTCCCAAATGACTTCATTCTGTTTCCGCATAATGGTTATTGTAGAATCCTGCACTGATGACTGGTTACGAATTAGGTCCCGGAGATACTCCTCGTTGTCTCTGCTCTGGTTGATTTTGTTGAGCAATACGTCCGCATGGTCTTCATCCATTAATCCAAATACGGCGTGGAAAACGTTGCCCATGAAACTGAGCGGCGCTCGAGGTTGTCGTTCTTTCTTGCTCCTCTGATTTTGAACAATAATGTCATTATTTTGTTCTAGCCTATTGAATTTGTTTTCTAACAGCTTCATCGTTGAGTCTAGAGTTGTGTCTTTTTGAATCTTCTCCTTAAGATGTAGTAATACGGACCAAGATGCTTCTATTCGATGCTTAAATGCCCAATACTCATCCAGATCTGCGTGAATAATTATATTCCATGATGTCCGCGTTAATCCCACGTCGCCAACGTTCTCAAAAAATATCCCTGCCTTATTTTCTAAATATTCTATTTTTTGACTCTTAACATTGTTAAATATCGACAAAAATGTTAAAATATATAAAATTACATTCTTATTTTTTAACTTTACAGGCTTGGGTTTATACTGTTCATTTTCATAACTATTTTGTATTTTATTTGGGTTACTTGTTTGTATTGCGGTTGTAACTACCGCAGTTGACGAGTTATCCTCGTCTTCGGCAGGAAAAGGACAAACATTGTGCACCGACCTCAGCGATATTCCATTGCTTGTCCTTACTTCTACCATTCTACAAAGGCCATCTTTACCTACAATGGTCTTTGTGACCCTGCCCCTCTTCCAATGCATTTGGGCCAGATTTTCTTCCTTTAATAATACAAGGGTTCCCGGTTTTAAATTTGGCATTACTTTATCCCACTTGTAACGCTTTTGCAATTCGGACAGATATTCTAACGACCACCTTTTCCAAAACTGTTCTTTGTTTTCTTGAACTGCCTTCCAGTGGTCTCGCAACCCTTTATAACTTTTACTGTCTACTGAGTCTACTATTGTAGAAAAAGACTCTCCCAATATAAAATGCCCTGGGGTTAGAACCTGAAGATCATTTGGATCTTCTGACAGCGGAGTTAATGGTCTTGAATTTAGTATCGCTTCTATTTCTATCATTAGTGTGGTCATTTCGTCAAAGGTCATTATTCCTTCTATAGAACGCGTAAAATGTTTTTTAACGGACTTCACGCATGCTTCCCAGAGTCCCCCAATGTGGGGAGATTTAGCAGGAATATTTACCCATTCAATTTGCCGCTCCACACAAAACTTGTCTATTGTATCTATCTGAATTTGGTCTTTGAATAATTTATATATTTCATTCAGACTATTTGCTGCGCCTATAAAATTCGTTCCATTATCGCAGTAAATTTTTTGTGGACAGCTCCTTCTACCTACAAATCTTTTCAGAGCCCCTATGAAGGCTGCAGAAGTCATATCTGACACAACTTCTAAATGCACTGCCTTCGTAGCAAAACAAACAAATACACACACATAGGCTTTGTCAACTCGTTTTCCTCTGATTTTATGATGAATGGCTATGGGCCCGAGAAAATCTATTCCAATATTCAAAAACGGACGTGTTCGAATTACTCGATCTTCGGGCAGGTTTCCCATAAACTGATGTATCTGTCTTGGGTGTGCCTTAAAACAGCGGATACAATTTTTTGTAATTTTGCTGACTATTTGCTTCCCTCTCAAGGGCCAAAACCGCTGCCTGATTATTGCAAGTAACCCTTGAGGTCCTATGTGCAAATGTTTTTTATGAAGTTTAGTTCCTAGGAGCTCCACCCATTTATCTGCATACGGCAAAAGAACTGGATGCTTGGCTTCAAAACACAACTGCGAATTTTGAATTCGTCCCCCTACTCTTATTATCCCTTTGTTATCTACGAATGGAGCCAAGGACTTGATATTTGACTTTCCTGGCAACTCCTTTTTATTCTGCAGAAGAGATAACTCCTTTGGAAAGTGGTTTTTCTGCACAATTTTAATTATTAGTGTTAGCGCTTCCTTTTTATAGCTTATCCATGTTTTTACTTCTGTTTTTCTGCACTTCTCTGTAAACATTATTATCCTTGCCAGCACATTTTGTAAAAAATCAAAGTTGTTTTTGTGGTTGATCTCATGAAATATGGATCCTGTTTTAACAAGTAACGCATTATATGTAATTTTTTTTATTTCCGGGATTTCCTTTAATGTAACTGAATTATGTCGAACCTGGTGATTATTACTTTTTAAAAATAATGGCCCTTGAAACCACAGCTGGTTTCCTATTAACTCCGATGGGTATTTACCTCTAGCCACGATGTCCGCTGGATTCTGCTCTGACTCAACAAACTGCCAACATGCAATTTTTGTTTCTGTTTGAATAAAGTTAACTCTATTTGCCACAAATGTTTTTAATGACGCTGGGTCAAGTTTTAACCAGCTAAGCACAATCTGTGAATCGCTGTAGTAGAAAATTTTGCTGAATTTGATTTTCAAACTATCTCTAACCTTTTTCGTTAACTCAACTAAAAGTACTGCGGCGCATAATTCAAGCCTTGGTATTGTTAAAAGTTTAATTGGCGCTACTCTGGATTTGGACGCGGCTATGTTAATTCTAATTTTATTGTTACAATCTATTGATTTAATATAGATTACTGCACCATATGCTTTCTCAGATGCATCACCGAAACCATGCAACTCTATTGTTTTGGCGTTGTTTCCAATTAACATTCTGGGTATTTTCATTTCATTTAGTATTGGGAGTTCTTTTTTTATTTTTTCCCATGCCTTTACACTTTCTTCTGAAGGCGCTTGGTCCCAGTCTAACTTGGATTTCCATAGATCTTGCATCAGAATTTTCGTTGTCACTGTCACTGGACTTATTAAACCTAAGGGATCAAATATTTTCGAAATGTCTGACAGAATGCTGCGTTTGGTTACCTTACTATCACATTCCCAGTTGCATTTAATCGAGAAGTCATCCGTTTCTGGTAACCAGGCAACTCCTAATGCTTTAATGGGATTAGCTTGCTCTATATTAAATTCTACTTTCATCCCTCTATCTGCTACTGACATTGATTTTAAAAGGTCTACGCTATTTGAACACCATTTCCTTAAATGAAATCCATCTTTTTTAAGAGTGCCAGTTATTTGTTTTTGTACTTCTTTTAGTTCTTTTATTGTATTTGCCCCAGTCATTAAATCGTCCATGTAGAAGTCATTTTCAATTGCTTCAGCCGCCTTAGCCCATTTATTTTTTATTTTTTCTGCGGATTTTTTCAAACATTTTACTGCTAAATATGGCGCAGCTTTTGTTCCATACGTTACTGTTTGCAAAGCGTATGTATTTAAAGGCATTCCCTGTTCCCATCTCCAATATATAAGCTGATACTTTTGATTCTCTGGCTTAATCCAAATTTGTCTATACATTTTTTCTATGTCTGCTGTAATGACATAAGTGTGTTTTCGGAACCGAAGTAATATGTTAAACAAATCTTCTTGCAGTCTTGGACCTGCATGCAATACGTCGTTTAATGCTATACCATTAGACGTTTTGCATGATGCATCAAACACGACTCTCAGCTTGGTAGTAGTGCTTTCCGGCCGTAAAATAGCGTGATGAGGGAGATAATATTTTGATTCCAACTTTTCCGCATTTGCAATTATCTTCATATGCCCTAATTCGATATATTCTTTTATGAAATTTGTGTATTGTTCCTTTAGGCTTGGGTCTTTATTGAATTTTCTTTCTAATGCCGAAAAACGTCTTTTTGCTTGAGATTCAGAATATCCTAAGTTTTTCGGTGTATTTTTAAATGGCAGAGCAACAATATATCGTCCATCCGCTCCTCTTGACACATTTTGTTCAAATTCCTGTTCACATTCTACCTCCTCCTTTGATAATGTAATGTTTTCTGTCATTTTTTCTTCAATTTCCCAAAACCTTTTAAGTTGATGTTCAATTCCAACTCCAGAATAGGTCACTACTCGACCTTCTTTTGAAGGACTCTCTAACTCTATTTTACCGTAAGCAGCCCAACCAAAAAGCGTTTCTCGTAAACGCAATCTTCCTTCGTTCAATTGAATCTTTCCGGATTTTTCCGTTTCATGCACCAGATCTATACCGAGAAGCATATCAATACCTTGTGGAATGTTGAACTGTGGATCCGCTAACTCTATGTGATGTTGAATATTTCCAATTTCAAACCTTTTCTTTGGCATATTAGATACAATTTTTTTACTAATTAATACCTCAATTTCGGTGTTGAATTCTGTGGTTTTCGATCTAATCTGAACACTCATACCTTCGTTTATTTGAGAAAAGTTATCTGAAAACCCTTCAATTGTTTCCTGTACCTTTTCTGCCTTTAATTTTAATTTTCGCTTAAACTCTGTAGTGATGAAATTTACTTCTGAGCCACTGTCTAATAATACTCTACAGTTTTGCCATTTGCCTTCTCCATCTAATACTTCAACGACTGCTGTTGATAGCAAAACACATTTTTTCTCCTTTTTGAAACATTTTGAGCTAGTCACTACTGAATTGTCTATGTGTAAAAGCATATGATGTGGACCGCTGCATGTGCGACAAACCCAATTACAGGTAGCAAAGGAATGTCCCATCTGCAAGCATTTTCCACAAATTTGGTTCTTTTTTATTATTTGCCATCTTTCTCTTATTGTTAGTTTTTTAAATTTCTGACACTTATATACGGGGTGACTATAATTGCATTCCAAAACACAAGTCTTTTTTTCTATTTTGTGATATAAACTTGGCTTTTCATTTTTATTCTTCTGCGCATTGCTGTTACCATCCATTTGGCAAGCTTCTAATGCAGAACATTCATGCTCTAAGAATTTTAACAGGGGTTCAATTTTTTGAACAGTTTTAGGGTTTTCCAGGGATTTTTCATATCTAGTTCTAAGATTTTCGTTCATTTTTTTTACTAGTAATGTGTTAAAAAGGCTTTGTAGGATGAGTTCTTCAGACAACTTCATTGCTTTTATAGCCTGAATATTTTTGTTAATTATGCATAAAAATTGCTTTACGCTGTTTACGGACTCACTAACCGAGGGAGCTTCAATTATGTTGTTCAAATAAATAGCCAATGTTGCTCTAGGGTTAGTAAACTTGCTATCTAACAGGGACCATGCTAAATCAAAATTGTTCTCTGTTGACGGCAAATTTTCTATTGTTGCTGCAGCATCGCCCTTTACTTTGGTTTTCAAGGCACACATTTTTTGTGTGTTCGAAATGTTTGCTGAGCCAATCAACTGCATAAAAAGTTCCTTGAACGTATTCCACTCTGTATAGCTTCCATAAAAACACGGTATTTCAATTTTTGGCAAGTCGAAGTTCATATTTTCCTTTTTTAATTCCGGATTCATATCCAATTCGTAATATTGGTCTGTTAACCTCTCAAACTTTTCTTCTAACTCTCCTATACCCCATTCATTTGAATATTGATAATAAAGATCATCTGCACGGGTTTTAGCTGTTTTGATTTCACTTAAATCTTTTCCATCATATCTTTTTAAGGACATCTTAAAACATTTTAATGCATGTTCTATCTTTCTAACAGCCGTACTTTTTGTATTATCTGGGCCTACTAATGACTGCGATTCTAGCAAATCAGCATTCCTATTTATCTGTTTATTCATTTGCCCCAATAATGAGTAAGTAACTGTAAAAAGTTCACTTACCTTTTCTCCAAATTTTTCTTTAAAATATGGTGATTTCAATATTGTCGCTGAAGGATTTTGCAGTCCGATTTTATTTGCCTCGAACTGGATCCTCAGCTCTTCTACCTTGCTGTTCCACTGGTCCAGCTGCTGACCCGATCCATCCCACTTTGCCGCTGCATTGTAAATGGCCTCCAAAACTCTTCCAATGCCCTCTTGCTCTTTTATTATTTGGGCTTCGTTTGCCATATTGATTTTTAGTGCAGTACTTTTAAATTTCCGCACAATATTTAATAATTTTATATTGGTATAAATGATTTTATTATTATTTTTATATATATATTTGGTTGCTGTTGGTACGGGTGCTGGGTGTTTAAGTCCACTATTTACTTTTTAGGGACACACGGCAGCACAACACAACACAACACTTTTTAATTTTTTGGCTGAAATTCGCACGGGTGCTGGGCTTATAAGTCCTTCTTTTGATTTTTAAGGACAATATAAATACACACCGCACAACACAACACAACACTTTTTAATTTTCTTTGAGAGCTGGATGTTTTAGTCCACTATTTTAATTTTTAGGGACACAACGCAGCACAACACAACATAACACTTTTTAATTTTCTTTGAGAGCTGGATGTTTTAGTCCACTATTTTTATTTTTAGGGACACAACGCAGCACTTCTTACACTTGTGTCCTTTTTATTTTTTAAGGACAATATATTAACACAGCACAACACAACACTATTTAACTCGCGTGTACTTTTCGAGGGGTCACCAATGTATTGAGCGGAGCAGGATTGGTGGGAGGATAATAATACGCGACAAAGTTTTGTGGATGAATGAACAACGTCGATAGCTCGACTGCTTTATTTATATATAAATTCTTATCCTAGTTCTTATGCTATCGCCTACATACTATCATCGATTCCTTATCTTCTACCATGTGTGCGTACTTTATTAGGTAGCTCATGTTAGCCAGCCGCAGCATGCTCATCCAGCGCGGTGGCGAGCCTGAGCTAATGATTTGTGTACTTACACATCCTTATCTATTAAGCTGGCGCCTGCCAGCTACGAAAATGTTGGTGTTATGTTCGGCATCTAAGGCCGAACTCATTATTATCTGTATAAGAGAGCATGTCTGTTTATCGAGGTTTTATCTATAACAATATGATAATGTACCATTCGTGGTCTAGACAGAGCAACTCTAGCTTATCAATTAATTTACATTTACTTAGGATCTCGTTAGAATTGAACACTGCCCGTTTCTTCCGTGTCCATTGCCGGCCTGTTTAGGCAATAATAATAATATGCAAGTGTATAATAAATAAAACGTATAAAAAAGCGTTACTGCTTCTTGTAAGAAATGTTTTGTTATGACGCGTTAAATGGTTTTCTTACCTTACGAGTAGAGCAACAAGGGACTCTGATTTAGTTGGCAGCATGTTAGACATGCTAAAAAGGATATATTTTGTCCTAGTTCAGGTGGGTGTACCTTCAAGGCGACCTAAGACTGAGCGTACGCCGAGGCTGTCATAATTTTCTGTGACTAAATGCAATTTGTGCGCGTGCGCAGCTTTGTCTGCGCTGGACACACGTTCTGTGATTAGCCACGCATGCGCAGACAGTGTAGGGCTGCTCAGCAGCAGGCCCAGTTAGCGGGCCCGGCTTAGAAATGTCAACTGATATGCGCTTGATTTGCCATGCTCTACCGTAGGATGTTCTTGCCTGAGCATTCCGTGCAATCAGCTGACAGTCTTTAACGGCATGTCGTAAAATTTAATTTGAAGGCTGCTGCTGCCGTTCGGTAGTTGGCAGCCCATTGTTGTTGCTTCGTGGAATGCGCCGCATGCGTCTTCGGCTACCGCTGCTCATACGTTGCCAATATTTTGGGCAAAATAGATGCAAAGTGGCACATGCTGTGTCAAATTGTTCAAGGACTTCTTTGGAAAGGATGATGTACACGCACTGCTACTCCTACTGCCAAACATGCGCTTCGTTTACCAATTAAATACAATTGACTGTTGTTTATGTGCGTTGTGGTTTTTCAGGTGTGCAGCTGCTTGTTTAAAGAGCAATACAAAAGTCAGTAGGCAGGCAGCTGTATACTGCCCGCACCTCTGCATTTAGCATCTTCCTCCACACACACACACACACACACACACTCACACAGCATTTAGGCACTTAGTTGTGTGTCTAAAGTAGAGATTGCTACTTAACAGTCGCTCGATATACGTGTATGCAACAATTGTACTAATTGGGCCAAGCTCCAAAGCCGCTTTGGCCAATTGAATATTAATGCCAGTGCATTGCATGCCAGCCCAGCCACTTGAAGAGGCAGGCTAATTGTCGGGCATGCTACAATACCATCTGCATTCGGTCTCTCTCCCAGCCGCTTTAATCATAAAGTGCAATTGGGCGAACAGTCTCGACTAGCTCGATTTTCAGACGCATTCGCCACGCACAAATGTGCACAGATACAAATTATATACGTACTTATGTAAGTGTTGCCTTCGGCTGGGGCTCAAGCGGTCCAGAGCTGAGCAGCTGCCTAGGCCGCCTCTAAAGGACATTTCATTAGCACTTTTGCATCTTTCACGCATCTCAGCATGAAAATCGCTCGGCTTAAGCAAAGCAGCTCGGCAGCAGTCGAGCGTTGAAAATTTTGTTTCGTCACAAGCGATTTGCTCTTTTCACAGTTTCCTGTCCGGCCTCATCTCTTGGTCCGCCTCTTCGGTTGCTCGTCTACTGCGCAGGCGCAACAGCGACCAGCGGCTCGTGTGTGGTGCCCGACTGCTTCCCGCTTTTTTCTCTTGTAATGGCACGTATAATGTGTGTCAACCTCGTAAATCCTGTTTGGAATTAAGTGCGTTGCGTTGCGTTGCGCGTCGTTGAATGTGGCCTGTAACGAATTTCTTATTTGATTTCGTTGCATTTTGTCATTTACAATGTGTAAACTTTTGTTAAAAAGCAAATTTCACGTTTCGCAACGCTTTTGATTTTGAAATGGGCTGCTTAGGAACCAGGAGCAGCTGTGTACTAATAGGACAATACGTCGTGTGACTTGGGGCAACTAATCAGCTATGGCAGATGGGACAATCAATTTGGTAGAGCGATATGGAGTTTAAATAAATCAAAGGGCAGAGAAGGTTACCTCTAAAACCGTCAAATAATTTATAGCGAACATAGGACTCAATTCAGTCATCAGTGCATCCGGGAGCAATACATATTATTAGGAAGGTCTTTGAAATTAAAATCAATGCAATATCAAAACGATTTCAAACAGCTGTCAATCTGATTTTGATTTGATGACAATCGGTCAATTGACAACTTCTGGCAGCAAAACTGGCACTTTGGGGAACCTGAATACCAAATCCAAATATTCTACTCCTTTGACACGGCTCAGCTGGCCACGCTGATTAGGAGTATATCTGTTATCGGGGGTCTGTCACGCCTCCTTCTTTGAGTTACATATGTACATTCGCACTAAACCTAGCATAGACAAGGAGTACAAATATTGAACTAGCATTTATTTTCGTTCTGTCCAATGTTTTTGAAGAGAAGCGTCCGTGAGATGTACCCGAGGAGAGCGATGAATAAAGTTAGTCCTGTGGTCGTTGGAAAGCCCAGAAAATACAAATACTACTGTCGATACTATATAGTGTGTACGTGTACTATCACAGCATATTCCATTATCGAAAAAGGACGAAAAACAACACTGAAAAAACACGCTTGTAAATTGCACCAGTTTGTTGTCCTTACAACGCACACATCTCCACGCCTGACTGCACGGCATCAATTGTAAAAGGATTAGGGCTTAATTTCAAATGCGCATTCATTTGCACTCGACCCTCTTCCCTCTGTTCCCTTGGCATTCTCATTCCTGTAAGCGGCTTTGGGCTTGCAGTTGGCCGGACTGTTTTTTGCGCAGCTTATATGTTATTGTTTTTTGTGGCAGCCAACTAGCCATCCAAACAGTGGGCTGTCCCAGTCATTAGTTCTTAAATGTGTGCATTAATGGGTAGAAAGGAAGGCCACACATATGCTCGGGATTGCTCAATTTGTGGCATTAAGTCTGCAGCCAGCATTTGGTATCTATTGTGTTTTGCCATGTTTGTTATTACAGCATGTGGATTAGAATTGGGCATGCAACCATTTGAAATTGTTTGGCTTGTTTTACAGGCAGGCTTGGCAAGGGCAGAGCATTCAATGCTGAATCGTAAAATAGCTCTGGCTCCTGGTTGACTACTATACGATATGTACGAGTAGGTATCCTGATCATTTCATGAAATATCCAAGTTTACAACTGAGCTTAAGAAACTGATGCACATGCTCTTAAGTTGCCAAGTCCAAGATCTGAAAAACCGGGAAGGGTAACGCTATCTCTCGATTTCCCCACAACAAAGTATACTTATGATGATGCATTACGATGCAGTCAACAAAACTGTTTTTAATAACATCTATTTGATGAAAGGCAGATAAACAAGAGGAACATTCTTATTATAACCCTTACTAAAAGGGCAAAAGAGGCTAGATCAGTCAATAAGAGCACTCAGTCAAAGTTAGAACCATGAAAGATTATCTCTATGCCGCGATTAATGGCGGATTTATGTCTCTCTGAGCTCTCGTACCCATGCTATACCAGCCTCTGTTGTTATTTTTGTATTGTTCTGCACAAATAGTACAAGTACGATGCAAATTTATGCCAAAAAGAAGAAAAGAGCGAACTTCCTCGTGCAGTTTGTAGGCGTAGTACTGGAGTGAAATTGATTCGCTGATAACTTTTAACCGATTTGAATGATTTGAATAGAAACAAAAGTAGAGAATTATAAATGAATTGCGTTTGGCTTATATAGAATTGAAATTATGAAGCAGTATTGACCAAATTCTTAATATAGACTGCACTCCAATTGGCTATGCTGTTGCTGCTAGGCATGGGTAGGCCTATGTTTGTTCAAAAAATTAACTAGATTGGGCTCATTAAGAGTGCACACACTCACCTGCGAGTATTCATATTTACACAGAGCTCATAAAAAGGTGCTCGTTCCAAAAGCAAATATCAACACCCAGGTCGGCCCATGCAAAAAAACCAGCGACGATGTGCCCGCACATACTCTTACATTTTGCGCAAAAAGCAGAGAAGGGGGGCGACGACGCGCCGTTGTCATCGCCATCATCTTCGGCCCAAAGAAAACAATCAGCAAAGAAAACAAAGCCTGATGACGATGCTGATGAGTTGGGTAAATATAATTTTTCAAGATCAATGTTTATTTACATAGCGTAGGCCAAAAAAATGCATTATTGGCAGCATATGTGTGCTTAGTGAGGCAACAACAATGCCAACAGCAAAAACCAACCAAAACAAACAAAGGAATGCAATGGAGCTTCGGACATGCAATTGCAATTAATGGGTCGATGTGCGATGGAGACGAAAACCGAAAATCTTCGACGCAGTCCCAAGTCTCCATCAAGTGTTTTTTCTTTTCAACATTGTGTATGTGTAGAAGCGTCTGCAATGACCACAATATACATACATACTCGTACACACGTGAAGTCTTCTTTACAAGTGCTTGACGACTTGAGGCCGGCAACAACGAAAATTAAGACGTCAAGCCATGGTAACGGCAATGGCAACGCCGATGACGACGCCGACGACGACGCCGACGACGACGATGTCAATTGTTGGTCAGAGGCTTCAACGGAAAAATGTCTATGAAATATAAACAAAATAACAAGCGGCGACTGTCACGAAACGTCTGGCTACAATTTCATCAGCCAAGGATAAGCAGCAGTGGCAGCCCCAACAACGGCCAGCAGTGTCGTGTCACATGCAGCAACATCATCTGCAGAGCCAGCAGCCACACACACGAAACCTGCAACTATGAGTTGTTGATTAGGCAGGCAGCTGGTCAGCTGGTCAGCTGTAGTCAACGGTCGTGTATGTCGTCACACGCATACGCATGACCATAAACTTCAAATGCATATTGCACAAAATAATGATGACATTTGGCAGCAACGTTCCCAATTGAAACACATTAGAAGCAGCAACAGCTTCAGCGATGACAGCAACATTAGCCACTGCATCAAGCTGGATCTTCCAGAGGCGAGATTGGTGATAATTTACGATGTGCAGCTAATACCTGCGTGCCTTATGTGACAGAAGGGGCTGAGAATTGGGGCGTTGCAGCAACATGTTGCAGACAGCTTAAACAAGATAACTGTGCTCCGTCTCGACGACAACGACAACGCTAGCACAGCTCGCAGTCTGAGAAGTTGTGGATACAATTGCAATTGTCTCATTAGTGTGACACATGCAACACTCCATAGACACAACCACACAGAAGCACTGCACACCCATTTCGAGCTGCTAGTATGTTGTATGTGTAGTGTGTTGTTGAGTTGCACAATTAATTTACATTTCAAAATTATTTCATTGCAAGTCGCTGCATTGTTTGGCAGCACATTTGCATAATTGCTTCACATGCAACTATGAAAGCTGTACTATGTAGCTACATACATGTGCTTACTATCTATCGCTAATTTTGCAATTGCTGCTTAAAAATAGCGACGATTAATAATGCAACTACAACTGATTACTCACATTCCGTTGCTGGCAATGCCACGCCACTGTTTGGCCAGCGATTTCGCCAGTTTTTCGCGCCATAATTGATCATGTTGTGTGTCTGTGCTATTTGTGCTAGTACAAACAATTGTGGTCATTAATTTCTGCTTTGCTCGCAGGAAGTTGCGGCCAGAAACGTGTTTCACAGAAAGCAGCTGCCCAATAATTTAGCTGCGGGTTTTCAGTTTTTCGATCTTGTTTACAAATGTATTTTGAATGCGTAGTGGGTCAATAAAAACTCAGCTTAGACTTTAGAGTGTAATGATAAAGCTGTGCATTGATCATTATACATACATGTACATATGTAGAGCTAACCATTTAGAACCAAGTTGAGACAAGGCACAGCATTAAAGGTAACAATTCTTACATTTCCAACATCTCAACTTAATTGTTTAGGTAATGATTGCTATCGATATATCCATGTTCCGTGCTTTGAATTCATATTTTGGTAATCACATCACATCACATTACAAGAGTGCCTTTTTTTCCTCACGTCATTGCTCCTGTTATCGCTGCTACTTTAGTTCAACTCTGTACTGCGCAGTTTGGTGTTATATAAGTAGACTAGCAGGTATTGCCCGTCTTAACCCGGCTCAATATAATGTTTCCAATTGTATTTATTTTGTGTGTGCATAACCTACCCATATGTTTTCACCTTATAAGTTACCAGTAGGAAGGCATTTAAGGTATTTAAATGAACATTTTCTGTTCTTGACAAAAAATTGTTCAGTAGTCCGTTACATTTTTGTTCTTGCCAAACTATTTCGTTCAACGAACATGACCACCATAACTAATATTTTTTAAAGCTCGTTTTCCCTCCGTTGGAGCTAGAATTTTCCAAAAGCCTTTCTTAGTGTGCTCCTACACTATGATGGATACTATGAAAAGATACTTGAGTCCAAATTTCATCTTTTACCGTTTGGGCTGTGCGTTGATCACCAATTAGTCAGGACAAACTGTTTTATATATAGAGATAACGCAACGTTTTAAGATAGACGATTTGCAAAAAAGGGGGAATAATTATAAGGGTATATCCTAATTTTAAATTCACATTTGAGCCTTTTCGTGTCATATTGAGTCAATACGGTCACGCACAAACTCCGAATATGAAACACGGCACTCGTGTCAATGCCGTGCAGCGATGAGCCACGATCAAAAAGCACTGACAATTCTCATCTCAAATTGCTAGAGTAAAACTTTCGATAGTTGAAGCCACCGATACCATCAAAATATCGAAGTTTGAATGCAATAAGCAGAATATTTAAATAATAAAATCTAATTATTTATTGAGATCAATAAGAACAAATCATACATACATACATCTGCCCGCAATGCGAAGCAGAATATGCGTAGCTCCGTTATTCGGTTTCTGCTTTACTATCGCATACGCAGTCGTTGCTTAGCGACGGTAACTGTAAACTTTTGGCGTTTTGCCTTTGCAATTAACATTAAATGGTCAAAACGAAAGAAGATGAGCGAGCCAACAACTTGAAGTTGTTGTTGTTGTTTTGTATTTACATGCTTCATACATATACAGGCATAGATACATATGCTAGTACATATGTATGTATGCATGGGCACACATAGACACGAACTGTTCCCAACTATTTGATATTTGATATATGGCAAGTAAAAAACATATTGCTATATTTTAATCGTTGAATGCCAATTTGTTGATATAGTTATGTTGATTACATTACCCAAATTTGAAATCGATCGGACAAAATTTATAACACAAACTATTCATTTGAAAAAGTGAATAAATATTAAAACCCCAATAATAAAATTAAATGCGATATATCGAAAATATCGATACTTGTGTTGATATATCGTAATACATGTCGAATACAAATACATCGAAAAACATCGTTTGAGAGTTATTGATTATAATACTGTATTCGATTGTACACTGTACACATACATACATACAAATTTATTTGTATGTGTACTGTAACTGTAAACTTTTGGCATTTTGCGTATGCAAACAACAACTTGTTGTTGTTGTTGTTTTAAAAATTTTGATTTGAAAACATAGAACACTATTTATTACAATTAAACAACAGTGTTCGATGGCCCACTGCATACATACAAACCTATATATGTATATAAGAATGTATGTACGTACATACATACTTATTGATGTACATATGTACATACTATACATACAGACGTATGTATATATGTATGTACGTATGTAATACATATGGTGCTGGTGTAATTCATAATGCGAAATTCTTTCTAAGGGGAGCAATGTCCCCCCTGCCCAACCTGCGTACGCCCTTGTAGTCCGTTGTCCTAAAATCCCTTATGCCAAATGTACTAAACAAAGAAAAAATAACATAAAAATGTTTATGTTATAATGTTAATAATTTTTAATTAATTAACATTTCTTGCCCTGCCAGTGCAAGACGAATGTACTTTTATACATATGTATGTATGTATATATGTACATACATTTGTACAAATGAACATTCACACATTAGTGTCTCACATTTTGCTTTGGCTACTTCAACCGTTTGCACGCAACTACACGAACAGCTGCTTGTATATACATATGTATGTGTGTGTGTATGTATACTTAGTTGTCCCCAACTGTTTGATATTTTGTATTGTTTGTTCTGCCTGCATTTGTAAAATGCATATTTTAAAAATCGTTAAATGCAAAGTTGTAATTTTAGTTACGTAGATTATATTACCCAAATTTGAAATCGATCGGACAAAATTTATAACACAAACTTTTCATTTGAAAAAATGAATAAATAGTAAAACCCCAATAATTCAAGCTCCAACACAAATTTCGAAAAACCGAGTATGCAGTTTTGTTTGTATTCTTTTATAGATTATAAAAACCAAATTTAAAGCTGATCGATTCAGAAATGCAGAATTTTCAAACAAACTTTGGAGCTACTTTTCCCCCCTTTGGAGCTCGAATTTTCCAAAATCCCTTCTTAGTGCGCATCTACACCATGATAGGATACTTGAGCCCAGTTTTCAGTTTCCTAGCTTTTACCGTTTGGGCTGTGGGGTGTTGATTGTGTTTCAATTTTTCCACGGAAAACCCCCCCTTTTTCATGCCCCAGGAAAAATGGTGAAAAACCAAGTATACAGTTTTTCTTGTATTCTTTGTGAGAGTATACAAACTAAGTTTGAAGTTAATCGGATCGGAAAATTGTAGATTTTTCATACAAACGTTGGAGCTCGTTTTCCCCCCTTTGGAGCTCGAATTTTCCGAAACCCCTTCTTAGTGCTCACTTTCACTATAAGAGGGATCTTGTGTCCAAATTTCAGCTTCCTAGCTCTTACCGTTTGGGCTGTGCGTTGATTGCCAATCAGTCAGTCAGTCAGTTAGTCAGTCAGTCAGTCAGTCAGTCAGGACAAACTGTTTTATATATATAGAGATAGTTTTGTTATTTCTATTTAATTAATTCTAATTAAAAATTCTTTAAATTTCTTAACTTCACTTGAGTCAAGTGCCTACGAATTTGGGCGAAAGCAACATCAAGAATGAAATATGAATATAATTCTTGTACCTTAAATAATCCCATAAGCTCGAACGGACAAAGGGTCTTCATGGCGATAAAAAAAACAAGTAAAAAAGCTAAAGTCGGGTGTCCCGACTTTGAAATACTGTGTACATATGTTTACAATAAATATAGAAATTAAGAAAATTACAAAAAATTTATGATCGATTTTACCTCTCTCGGTTTTCGAACTCACGTAAAGGGTGTATAATTGCACATTTCCAAAGCAATTGCGCAAATGTGAGTGTATGAATGTCTATGCGCGTTTATTCGTGTCTGTGTGAACATGTTTGCAGTAAACCAAAGCACGAGCATCAACAACAGCTGCAGGCAGCGCTTGGGCAGAAAATATATTTATGGCTATAACTTCTTGTTAAATCTGTCTATCATAATGCAACTTGTCTCTAGTTCTTATAGTCTCTGAGATCCTTGTACCCAAATGGTACAAGGGTATATTAGTTTTGTGCGAGTGCACATGGAATACACAGAAGGAGGCTTGGTAGACCCCACAAAGTATAGATATTCTTGATCAGCATGACAAGCCGAGTCGATATAGCCATGTCCGTCTGTCCGTCTGTTTGTCCGTCTGTCTGTCCGTCCGTCTGTCTGTCTGTCTGTCTGTATGAACGCAAGGATCTCCGAAAGTATAAGAGCTAGAATAACCAAACTTGGTATACAGATTCTCCTGAGCCCGAGAAAGGACGAGCTTGTTCATTTTTTCTGATCCACCCCCCACTCCCCCCTATTAACGATTTTCTATAACTCCCGTAATTCTTGTAATTTTGAACTAAAATGTGGTAGTCACATTAGGTCAGTGATTATATATACCAAGTTTCATTATGATAGAATGATCGTAAAGAAATTTATAGTCATATAACCAGGCCCAATGCACACATACATACATATGTAGAAGTACACAAACACGCATAGACACGATTCTGATGTAACTGTTAATGTATGTATGCATGTATGGAATATTTTATATTTAATTAAGTTAATTAAATTAATTTAGTTAATTAATTTAATTAAATTAATTAATTAATTAAATTTCTTTTTTGTGGAGTGGTACAGGGTATTTACGAGTATATATTGTAACCCCATATATATGTATAGTATATCATAATACTCCCATTGAAAAGATACGATTTGAACATAATTTGTATAGCCTTTATCCGAAAGGTAAAAGGGTATAATTGCACATTTACATAGGAATTGTGTCTATGCGTGTGAATGCGTGCCTGTGTGTGAGCATGTATGCAGTACAAATGCAGTTGAGTTCGAATAAAAACTGAGGTAAAATCTACCAAAATTATATTCAATTTAATTTTCTTAATTTTTTAATTTCTATGTACAGAGTATTTCAAAGTCGGGGACACCCGACTTTAGCTTCTCCACTTGCAATAAATAATGGTGTTACTCGCTGCAAAACCAAAATACTAGATTCGCGTGATTCATGATCTTGGTGGAAAATTGTTTGAGGTGTGTACAATCCCATGAGGGGTAAGGGGTAAAGAATGAGATCATACGAGCATCACTTAATACTTCATAAAAAAAGGCATTCCAAAAGGACCCCTATTCGCTTATAAGTTATAATACTGTTGCAATCGAAACCATTGATTAATTAACTATGCGCTGCTACAACGTTTCAGCATTGATCTCGTCTATCAATAGCAACAGCAATAGCAACAGAAACAACAAAAAAAACTGCCGTTACTTGTATATTTCACAAAGCAAACTTTTTCTAATGATGCTTCTGCTTTCTGCGCGCTCACCCAACACGTGAGCTGGAGCTTACGCCAACGAACAGGCACCCGCGAAATTCATGAGGAGGACGGGCAACCTGCCACAACTTGTTGCACCATCCGAAGCAGCCCAGCGACGAGCGAACGTCATTCGTGTGGAAAAATCACTTCCGCGTATGTGACCAAGGCGAGCAGCAGGCAGAATCAGTCAAAAAATGAAAAAGTTTAGTGCGCCGCTAAAAAATTGCTTACAATAAAAAAAAAAGCCAAAAATTGTTTGCCATTTTCCACTTTGCGGCCACTCGAACCTAATGCGAATTTAAAATACTATCGATGATAATCTATTAATTATGGGCTTGAGCTTGACTTTAACGGCACAAAAGGTGTCGAAAGAGTGGCAGGAGGATCAAATATCGCTAGATGCTGCCAATTGTTGCAATTGTTATTCGGCTATTGATGTGGCAGTGGCAATGGCAGCAGCACCACACGCACAGCACACGCACAGTGGTCAGGGCCATGTTGGCAAGTGGTTCCACGGACACGCAAAAGTCTCCGGACCCACTACCCGCTCTCTACTACTGATTAACTGTTTTCAGTTACGCCCAATTGCACGGGCAAAAATGTTGCTGCAACACCTTGCATCAAGCACCAGAACCAGCAACAGCACCAGGAACACCATAGTTACAGCCAGCGACAACAACAACTTGTCTGGCAGCATGGCCTAGCAAATTAAGTTGGCACTCTTTAATAAGATGATGATGGTTCGGCTTTGATATATCAGCAGCGGCTCTGGCCGCGGTGGGGCGTTGCAATAAGCCTCTAAGGTGTCGTGCTTGTTGCTGCCACAAAGCCTGTTGCTAGTTGCTGAAGCTAGTCGCCAGTCGCTTGTTGCTGACTTGGAGTGGCGGGCGGCATTGACAGATTGCAAGTAAGCGTGAAAATAGTTCCCATGTCTGGGCTCTCGGAACGATGTTCATTTTGTTGTTACTTCTAATGCGCGTCGGGACTTGCCGTTATTGCTGCCGCTTGACTAGCGAGAGCACCAGCACCAGCAACGGCAACGGCAACAGCAACAACTTTATTGCCTGGCAGCCATTATATGGAATTTTTGGATATATCATCTTTCCTGACCGGTTGACTGACTGAGTGGCTTACATATTACATGCAACATGTAGCGTCCATGTTGCCGGCGGTTAATTTTTTTGTTTCTTCCCGTGGACACGTCTACCAAAATGTTTCGTTTTATTTTTCGGCAACAACAACGCCAAACACTTTTGCTATCATTGCAATTTATCACGGGACTTCGTCGGCGTTCTTTTAATAAAGGTTCCGTCGTAGCTCTCTTCTTCTACTACATCGTCGAAGCTTGTGTGAGAAGTGTGCGTACGTGTTGCTGATGCGGCAGCTGATGTTGCCGAAGACTGTCGATGCGACGATGGTCGTCAACTGTTGCTGTGGCTGTGGCAGTACTTTGGCTGCTGTTGGCTGGTGTTTCTGCTGTTGCCGAAGCTGATGCTGATGCTGATGCTGCCCACTAACAAGCATAGCCACTAATCATAAAATTATGAGGTCGTCGCCAGCGTTGCCAGCACAGCCAGCACTTCATTTGACACATTTTCAAAGTATTTCTTAAGCTTTGCTTGAAAATAATTGCAAAATTTAATTTTGCTTATCAGCAAGGCAAATGCCTCGGGTCACACAGACACACACACACACACACACACACATGCATACCCACACACACAGACACTCAATCGACCAAGGAGACTCAGTGGACATTAATGAATACAAGTATATGCTTATCGCTCCGGCTGGCCCACTAATTTATACTACGCATCAATTTTCATACTTTATACGCGCCCAGATAGTAGGTTTGTTCTCATTGCCATTGCCAGACTCAGACGCAGAGTCAGAGTTAACGCAGGCTTGACTCGATTTCATTTCCTTATCATTATCACTTTGGCTTGAAGAGTGCTCGAGCCGGGCACTCCCTTCGCTTCTTTGGCCACTTTTGCTTATCTGCGTAGCCTTAACGTAATTCAACATTTAATCTTGTCTCGGCTTATAAGTGTCTGCCACACAATTTACGTGCTGCCTTTTGCGCTTTTTGTGCGGATCAATGCCAGCAAACCTGCCAACTTGCTAGCCTGCTAGCCTGCCAGCCCAGCCCAGCTCCGCTCGGTTTCCTACCTGATTTGTGGCAAGTTCCTCAACTATACTCTAAGCCGCACAAAATGCCCAAATTTATGTTAAGCAAAATGGCTGCTAGTTTTACACTTGTTGCCGCGGCCAACAGGTACGTACACGCTTCCATAAATACTATATGTATGTAGTCTTACACTCAGAGAAATCAGTATTGTAGCATTATTTTGATTTGCTCAGTAAGCCAGATATCCGTGACCTTTCAATTAAAATTTTACTCGATTGAACACATATAAAAATAAAGAACATTCCACTTTTGTCAATATAGTCCTTGTTCGTCCTCGAAAGCAATCACATGCAAAGTTTGTCCACCCTTTAAAATTTTTCTCTGTAATCATTTGATTCTTCATTTATTGTGGTTATGGTTGAACTGTACATAGTGCAGATCAACTGTTTGATAAATGTATTTAAAATAGCACCTCTATCTTTCTCTATGTGTACACAGAAGGGAAATGGGGAGAGGAGATTAATGTGGCGAAAATTATAGAAGTGCAGTTTGCAGTTATTCACTGACTGGCTGGCTGGCTGGCACGCGGCTCTGCGTAGCAAATTGGCGACTTGCGTTTTGGGCTGAAACTGATTTATGGCCATTTATTGGACGGCAACGTGGCTGCCTTGGGAAAAGTTCTCGGACCAAGACACGCCCGAGCATGACGAATGGAAGACGAATTACGACAAGGACGACGATTATGTTGACGTTACCTGTGCGACTTTTGCCGCCTCATTTACGCGGCGACGCCGACATCGCGGGCGGTAATCTTTGAACATCTTCGGAATATGCAGTATTCGAAGCACTTTGAATTCTGTCAATTGATTTTTTGACTGAAACACGGAGTGAAGCGTTGGGTGAAGGCCGTTCGCGCCTTCGCTGTCACACTTAGGTAGCGTGACAAATCGAGCGGCTTGTGCCACGGAATGTGGAACGTGTTGAGGCAAAGTGTTGAAGGCCAGCCGCGGAATCCTAGGTAAGCAGCAACTTGAAACAGTTCGATTCTTTGTAGTCGAAGATGACATTGGCGATGACGAAGAGTTTGAGACTGAGTTTAAGTTCATTGTCGCTAAATACATATAGTAGTATGTATGTATGTATGTATGTCGCGCCACTCAGTACTTTCTGCTCGCTTCGCTCCCTCTCCCATTCCAAGCCACTATGCTTCACGCATATGGCAGCGAAATTTATGACACTTTCAACACCAAATACAAAGCAACGCGTGTTGCGTCAAGTGTGAAGTGAGCCGCGCGATTGAAGTGATCAACTCCGAGACACGAACTCATCACCAGCTCAGCAGCAGCAGCAGCAGCGGAGTCGTGGAGGCATGTGTACGCGTATGTAAATTGCCGCCACTGCACTTGCCCACGCAGCACCACGCAGCACCACGCAGCACCACCAGAAGCAACAGCCACAAAATTAGTTTTGACACTGCAGCAAATGCTAACACATGGCGGGCAGGCAGAAACATGGAGGCGGGTGGGTGTCGCTATGGCATCAACATCAGCATCAACATGAGCATCAGCATCAGCCACGGCATTAGCATCGGCATCGCCTTCGACATCAACGTTAACGCTAGCGTCAACGTTGGGATGGGATGGGCAGCGATCGGGACTACAAAACATAAACTACAAAAATATTTTAATTTTACTTTTGGAACACACGCTGGGCGAAGTTGCCGCGCGGGCAGTTATCTGCTGCTCCACGGCTGCTCCATTGCTTCTGTGCCCCGCCTGACAAATGCAACCGCCAACAAAGACGCAGTTGGTGGTGCATTTCTTTAAAACTAAATTTATGTGGCTGCCTTTGATATGTTGCTCCGCTTTTTGTTTGCGTTGCTTTTTTCGGTTTCTCAATGAACTTGTATGTAATTCAATATTAAAGCGGCTGCCATCTACTAATTGCAACAAAAATGGGAGAGCTACTTTGTCCCCATTAATGCGCGACGCAGCAACTTTAAATTTCGATCTAATGAAGTTTAATGCGCACATTTGCCGTAAATTATGAAAACTTCTTTCTTCACTGCCTTTTGTGATTCCAAAAGCCGGCTTGCATTACGTATATACTATACTTTGGCTTAGTGTTGTGCGGCATTGTGAGTCTGGAGCACATAAAGCGGCCTCATTGTGTCCAGCGCGGGCGAAAGTTGCCCGTTCGCCTTCTTCTTTATGGATTTTTAATATTGCTTTTTATTAATATTACGGAGGTTGGAGGATTTTGCATAACATAAAGGCGGATATTGGGCAGAGCGTTTTATGAGTTCTTTGTCGTTGTTATGGTGCGGGCTTAAAAGAACTGCCCTGAACTGCGCCAAAGATATACTATAGGTCGGCCTACAACCATTCGAAAATGAATGTCCGATCTAATCTGCTATAGAATTTTACGTCAGAAACATTCTTTTGAGTTTCTTTTCGACGAGTCGATATACATAGCTATGTCCGTATGCCCGTTCGTGAACGCCAGGATCTCGGAAAGTACTATAAGATCTAGAATTACCAAATATTGCACTAATTTCTAAATAGGCAGGACAAGTTCCTAATCTACCCCGCTATTGGCGATTAGTGCACCTATCGATATGGTCGATATTACTACCGAAATGTATTGAAGCTCGCACAGAATATGGATTCATATTTCCAATATGTAGAGTCGCGACATTTGTATTGATATTGTGAATATTTATAGTAAAATTCTTACGGATATGTTTTCCTGCAGTAAAATTAAACAGTCGTAGCTTATTCGAACAACATTGACATCAGCTGTACTGAAAACTATTGTTCATATGTAGAAATACTACTCGTACTATTAGATCTCTATATAATCGGGGGTTAATTACAAATTACATTTCTACTACCCATTTTCTATTATGTTCATCCTTGTGGTTCACCAGAATTCAGAGTTCTCTGCACATGTACTTCGCATAATCCAAGTACATATCCACTTAGAGGTGGAAAAAAAACCTTTTGCCTATTTTTGGCACATTGTGCTCGGGCAGATGTCACACACACGCACATGCAGATTGCTCGCAAATGTTTATAACGCCATGGCCGATGCAACAAATAAAAGGATATTGTGTGGCATTTTTTATATGACAAACCCAGACAAAAGCACGTACTAAGCTGACACAATGATGCAATCATCACGTGCAGCACAGACAGAAGCAGCCAGTTCTAACATTTGGCTGCATTTTTATTTTCTGCTTGTTCGCAACACAATATGCCACATGAACATGCAGCGAGCTCCGGCTCTGACTCTGGCTCTGACTCTGATTCTGACTCCAAACACGGTCCGTGTTCGGGCAATACTAGAGGCTTTTGCAACGCTCACTGGTAACGATTTATGACAAGGATTTTGGTCGTTGAACAAACTAACTGTGTGCGGCAGTGCTGCTCTTGTGGATTGTTAGATTGCAGCCAATACCACAAACCCTTTCATATTATAATTATTGTTATTGTTGTTGCTGTTTCTGTTTCTGTTGCTGTGACTGTGGCTGTTGCTGTTGCTGAACTGTGCCAGCTGTCGTTGCGGGGCTTAGCAGAGTGAGGCCCGAGCCATGCGATATTACGTGCCGGGGCCACACACGCGCTTATTACGAAATGGAAATGCTCCCGATGACCATACGTTCCTCAGCTTGTGAGTGGGAGTCGGAGAGCAATGTTGTCTCGACTTCATTCGAATACATTTGTATACTATATGTATGTATATGTGCGGCTTCAATACAGGCAATTAAAATTGTTCAGATATGCGATACATTAATATGTCGTTTCAATTAAAATGCAAAGGTTATGCAAATGCCAAGGCAATGCATACACGAACATTCCGAAAGTTAAGTATCTTAGCCCTAGCGTGTGGGCCATAAACAGCATATCTTGAGGATGTGTCGCTCTCTTACCTTCCGGGAAAGTCATCTATGGTGCTCCCAGCACGAGATGATTTACAACCAGAAGCACATTTACTTCCCTTCTTCGCCGTACAAATAAAAGTTGACACTTTATTGATGCTCATAAATCTGTGCCGGCAGGCAGCAATTAAAACAGAACGTCAGCGTCAGCTTCATGTCCCCAAGGACGTGAACACAGGACCTTTTCGTACCACGCACGCCCCTCACCACTGGTCATCCAGTGATTTGTTTACAGAGATTAGCAGCGCGGCAATACCTGCGAAAAAACATTGAGAAGCATCCAGGTAGCAGGGAGAATCGGGTCTAGAGCTCAGCAGATCAGGGCGTTCCGTCAAGTCTGCACTGAATTTATGTTGTCAATATTTACGAGTCGGCTTTTGCGCAATAGGTCCTCGTACAAGTTGTTAGTTTGTTTGTTCTCAAAGAGTTTAAACGCAGTGAGCGACGTATGTTTGCCCTGACCTTATGCCCTTCAACGCCTCTATTTGGATAACGCCCACTTCTGGCATTGCTTGTCCCATACACCCTCTGAAAAAATGTGGACCCCGATTGCCGATTGATAGCTGCTCTTATGGAGGAGGATGTTTACCTGGCAATTTATTGTACTGTAACAAACATTCACCATAAATATTGAAATTTATGTATTGCGCTTCTTTTTAAATCCTCGACTAATGGGACAGTTTGAGAATGTCAGCAGAGCACAGACTTTTTTGCTCTACTAGTCTTTGCTTGTGCAGTATTTAATTTGTGACTTTTTTGAGGCATTTTGTGGTTACGACAGGCAAAAAAACACTGGGTGTCCCGACTTTGAAATGCGCCGTACCCATGCTTATGCGTGTCTGTGTGTGAGCGTGTGCACAGTACAGAGTTGAGCCCAATCAGCAACAACAACAACAACTGCGGGCAGACATTGGGCAGAGATTACATTTATGACTATAACTTTCTTTAAAATCGGCATATCACGATGAAACATACAGTCACATAATTTTTTGCCAAATTTGATTGATAAATTCCAAGAATTACGGCACTTACGGAAAATCACATTTTTTGCGATTTCGCATAATGCATGTTGGTGGAGTGGGAATGGAGGGAGGGAATGAAATAATAAAACAAACTCTTATAGCGTACATACATAACTCGTCTTTGTGCATAATTTTGTGTCTCCAATTCTTTACACTAAAAACAAGAAAGGCATGCTAAAGTCGAGTAGGCTCACTCTTAAATACCCTGTACCTCCCACCAAAGAGGAAAAAATGAAAAACAACAGATATGAATAAATTTTAAAAAGTTGTATTTATTACATTATTTAATTAAATTAAATACAAACAAGAGAGAACGCTACAGTCGAGCAAGCCCGACAGTGTAATACCCTGTACCCAGGTAAACTTCCGTCACTGAGTTATATGCGCCCATAGCAGCAGCAAAAAGAGGAAGAAGAAGAGCGAACTTGTTGCTGCAGTTTGTGGAGGTTGTACTGGCGAGAATTTGTTTCGCTAATAACTTTTCTTAGAATTGACCGAATTGAATAAAATTTTGAACAACAATAGAAAATTATATATAAATTTTGTGTGCAAAGTTTGGTTTAGGTAGCAATTGAAATGTGGACGCTATTGACGAAATTCTGTAGCGGGGGAAGGGGTGGAAAATTAAAAAAAATAAAATAAACTCGTCCTTACTCGGACCTAGGAGAATCTGGATGCCAACTTTGGTTATTCTAGCTTTTATAGTTTCTGAGATCCTTGCGTTCATCCAGACGGACGGACAGACGGACAGACGGACGGACGGACAGACGGACGGACGGACGGACATGTCTAGATCGATTTCTCTCGTCATGCTGATTCAGAATATATATACTTTATGGGGTCGGAGATGCTTCCTTCTGCATGTTACATACTTTGCACAAACCTAATATACCCTTTTTACCCTACGGGTACAGGGTATAAAAATATTCAATACATACTATATATACAAAAGTGGAGACATGTTTACATTCATTTACATAGAATCGTGTCTCTGCGTGTTTATAGCAGGAACAACAATAGCTGCGGGCAGAGCTGCAGGCAGCGCATGGGCAGCGATTATTTATGGCTATAACTGTCTTCAGAATTCACCAATCATGATGAAACTTAACACAGAATCACTAACTGGATGTATATGCCAAATTTGAGTTCAAAATTCCAAGAATTACAGGGGGAGTGTATCAGGAAAAAACGCAAACTTGTCCTTTCTCGGACTTAGGACTTAGTGTTTGTAGGGATACCAAGTTTGGTTATTCTTGCTCTTGTACTTACTGAGATCCTTGCGTTCATACAGACGGACGGCTATATCGACTCGACTTGGCATCCGGATCAATAATATGTATACTTTGTGGGATCTGCCACGCCTCCTTCTGTATGTTACATACATTCGCACTAAACTAGTATAGCCTTTTACCCTTTCGGTACAGTCTATAACAAATCAGTAATTAATTCCTGATAGAGTTTTAAAATAATATTATAATAAATAGAATATATATTTTAGCGTTGCAAAATATCATCTCGTAATGGCTGTCAAATTAAAATATATATTTTTCTTGTTCTCTGTCACAACTTGCTGAAATGCATATAGAGAAACATTGATAATTTAATTTATTTAATTTAATTTAAGTTTCCTTAGGAATAGCACTTTCGCATTTATGTGAACCGTGCCCGAGATATGACAGTCGAGCCATTTGTCAAAATGTGTAATTTTAGTGGAAAGACAGTTTAGCTTTTAACCAAAAATTGTGCCAATCAACATACACGTAGTTTCAAAGCGCGAACAGTCAAATAGCCATTTGATTAACAAAAGTGAAAGTCTAATATGGCCGAGTCTTAAACTCAGACTGGCGCTGTGACTGGACCTGGGCTGGGCCGGGTGCCGGGGCCGGATTGGGGCCAATGTACACACGCTTGTTGTAATTCCTCACAAAACTTTTATTACCATAGATTTAGATTTGCTGTTTCTATTGCTGTTGTTGGCCGACCACCAACGCCATTACCATTACCCGAAAGAGATCGAAATGCAAATGCACACAAGTATTCGGGCTCTTTGTTAGACATTTGGGGGCTCAATTTTCAGTGAGCTGCGACTCTGTGTATTTGGCCGCCAGTCGCGTCTGGAAATTCAGGTTGTGGATTTTTATATGAGCAAGCATATGGCCACGAACTGGTGAGGCGAGTGAGCGAGTGCGCCGCTCTAGTTATGTCAAAACTATTACCGGGGAAATAAGAAAAACAACCACAGCAATTGCAACATGAGGTAACTGCAAAATTGCGCATACCAGAAAAACTGAAAACTCACAAGTGTCGGGATTTTTCCTCGAAAAACGAAACCAGAATGAGCGTCGACGTCGTGATCATGTTGGGGCGGCTTGTAAAGCAAAGTTTTGTACATCTGGCCCTCGTCCGACCGTCTGGCCGCCTTACTTGTCTCATAAAAATATTTTAGTCCCCATACCACACACTCATGACTGGCAGGTCATATATTTATAGTGCTCAAGCCAACACGACAAAAATTGCCGGCGAATTTGATTTGACATATCAATAATTTATTACAAAATTATAGTTTGCGCACAAACACCCGTAAATATTTTGCGATACACACCGGAACTGCATCAGCTCGGTCGTAATTACGTTCAAAAACTGGCCATAAAGTGTCGATAGCGTTGGCCAAAATGTGCGGGCACGTGGCGGACTCAATGAGTTGTCGAAGCGTTTCACCGACATTGCGTTGATTAAAATCGGTGTAAAAATGTTTGCAGCTTAATTTATACAGTTTTATCAAGAAACAAGAAGAACTGCATGTAATTGTAAGGGGAATCTGGATACCAAGTTTGCTTATTATAGGTGTTATATTTTTCGAGGTCCTTGACAGATTCGACTTATCTTATCATACTGATCAAAAATATAAATACTCTGTAAGCCCTTTTACCCCATTTGGGAAAAAAGGTATACAGATTGCAGATATGTGAGAAGCCCAATAATTAAAGTCCCAGACAATTGAAATACCAAATATGTACTATATTTTTTATTTCTTGGAGTATACATATATCATATGAACATTGGAGCGCATTTTCCCCCTTTGGAGTTCGAATTTTTGAAAAACCGCTTCCTATCGCTGACCTACACTGCTAAAAAGGTGTTCAAACTTCAACTTCGTAGCGTTTGCTGTTTGGGCTGTGGGTTGATCGCCAATCAGTCAGTCAGTCCAGACAAACTGTTTTATACGAACATATGTATATATGAGATTTTTATACTCTGTACATGAAATGTACAGAAGTATATTAGGTTTTGGGAGCTGAAAAATGTAACAGGCAGAAGGAGGCGTGGCAGACCCCACAAAGTATATATATTCTTGATCAGCATGAGGAGACGAGTCGATCTAGCCCTGCCTGTCTGTCTGTCCGTCTGTCCGTCCGTATGAACACCTGGATCTCAGAGACTATAAGAGATAGAGACACCAAATTTTGCACGAAGACGCGTTATGTGTGTATTCTATACGAGTTTGTTTTATTTTTTGATTTTCCCCCCCATTTTCCCCCTATGAGGGTTTTCCCTATTTTCCATTCGTATAATCGCCTATATCTCGGAGACTATAAGACCTAGGAACACCAAATTTTAGTCCCAGATGCCTTATGTGAATACGCAGAAAATGTATATTTTGGAATTCCCCTCCCTCCCCCCTCTACCCCGCAAATCGTAACTCCCGTAATTCTTGGAATTTCGAACTAAAATTTTGGAAATACCCCCAGTTAGTTATTATGTGTCCATATGCCAAATTTCATTATGATAGACCGATTTAACAAGAAGTTATAGCCATAAATATATTTGCTGATGCAGCGCTGCTCAAGCGCTGCCCGCGGCTGTTGTTGATGTTGCTGTTTGGTTGACTGCGAAAATGCTTACACAGACACGAATAGATGCGCATAGGCATACATACACTCACACAGACGCAATTGCTATGTAAATGTGCAATTATACACTTTACGTGAGTTCGAATACCGAGAGAGCTAAAATCGATCAAATTATTAAAATTTGTTTTTTCCAATTTCTATAATTATTCTCTGTATATATAGAGTTTTTCGAAGTGGGGACACCCGACTGTAGCTATTTTACTTGTTATACTCTGTACATAAAATGTACAAGAGTATATTAGGTTTGCGGGAGCTAAAAAATGTAACAGGCAGAAGGAGGCGTGGCAGACCCCACAAAGTATATATATTCTTGATCAGCATGACGAGACGAGTCGATCTAGCCCTGTCTGTCTGTCTGCCCGTCTGTCCGTATGAACACCTGGATCTCAGAGACTATAAGAGGTAGAGACACCAAACTTTGCACAAAGATGAGTTATGAGTGTACGCTGTGCAAGTGCAAGTGTATTTTGGAATTTCCCTCCCTCTCCCCTACAAATCGCGATTTTCTTCTTGGAATTTCGAACTCAAATTTTGCAAATACCCCCAGTTAGTAATTATGTATCCGTATGCCAAGTTTCATCATGATAGACCGATTTAACAAGAAGTTATAGCCATAAATATATTTGCTGCTGCAGCGCTGCTCAAGCGCTGTCCGCGGCTGTTGTAGATGTTGCTGTTTAGTTGACTGCTAACATGTTTACACAGACACGAATAGACGCGCATAAACATACATACACTCACATAGACGCAGGTGCTTTGTATATGTGCAATTATACACCCTTTACGTGAGTTCGAATACCAAAAGAATATCAAAATTTTTTTTTAATTCTCTTACTTTTTTTAATTTCTATATTTATTCTAAACATATGTACAGAGTATTTCAAAGTCGGGACACCCGACTTCAGTTTTTTTACTTGTTTTTTGTTTGTGTGCACCCCACTTCCACGATATTGTGGATTTTTTATAACGCTGTTCGTATAATCACCTTTATCTTAGAGACTATAATACCTAATTTTAGTCCCAGAGTTTCATGAAGAAAAGTCAATTTTAAAGGAATTTATACACAATTCCTATGCATATAAATGCGCAGTTTTACAGATTGCACGTGAGTTCGAATACTGAGGAGGAAAAATCGATCAGAAAATTGTTTTGCAATATAACAATTTCGATACTTTTGATATTTTTTATACCCTGTACCCGTAGGGTAAAAAGGGTATATTAGGTTTGTGCAAAGTATGTAACATGAAGAAGGAAGCATCTCCGACCCCATAAAGTATATATATTCTGAATCAGCATGACGAGGGAAATCGACCTAGACATGCCCGTTCGTCCGTCCGTCTGTCCGTCCGTCCGTCTGTCCGTCCGTCCGTCTGTCCGTCCGTTTGGATGAACGCAAGGATCTCAGAAACTATAAAAGCTAGAATAACCAAAGTTGGCATCCAGATTCTCCTAGGTCCGAGAAAGAACGAGTTTATTTTATTTTTTTTAATTCAATTCGGTCAATTCTAAGAAAACTTATTAGCAAAACAAATTCTCGCCAGTACAACCCCACCAAACTGCAGCAACAAGTTCGGTCTTCTTCTTCCTCTTTTTGCTGCTGCTATGGGCGCATATAACTCAGTGACGGAAGTTAACCTGGGTACAGGGTATTACACTGTCGGGCTTGCTCGACTGTAGCGTTCTCTCTTGTTTTTTTGATTTCCTGTCAAATACTACATAGGTTCTCGATTTGAATAACTCAAAATAAAGAGGTCAAGAGAACGTACATTGAGCTGTCATCTTAAACTGAGAGATGTTATAGTAAAGTTTATCGTGTAACTTTTAACTTGAATGGATTTTTGTGAAAATATCGAAATAATATTGAATAGGCTCCCTCGTCATGCATGTTTTCTAAGCACCCTTCTGCAAAGTGAGTAAGTGAGTAAGCTCTTAGCCCGCTGCCGGTCAATTACTGCTCGCATTGAGGCGTTATTATTAGAAATAAATCAAGTTTTGCACACCGACATCAATTGCCCGGAGTTTGGCCAGCTAGTCTGACCGCCTGTCAGACCGTCAGCCCGACGGGGGCCAACAGCTGGCAGCACTGGCTATAAAACTTGTTACCCACCAGATACAAATGTATCGGTGGACACTGGCGGTTGCCATGTTAGTAATTTGCAAAATGTATTTGTCTGGCGATAACATGAGGCAGATATGGACAGAATTAAGAGCGGGCTGTCTGGTGGGCACATGTTGCTTACACCTGAAATCTTTCAGTGGCGCTTTATACTATACAGTGGTCCACAATTAGTAAGCGCACTTTTCGGATGTTTCGGATATTTTTTATACCATCTACGAACTTATCAGTGATAAGGTGTATTCAACACTGCATTCGCCTGCGGACAAGCTGTGCCTGATGTACATATAGTATAGTGTGTCATAAGTCAGACATGAAATCCGAGCCCCACTCCATGGGGTGCCCCCAACAGGCTCGTGAGCTAATCAATGAAGAAGCTATAGCTACAGCACCGACGCATTAATTGTCTCCAGCGATGGCCGCGGCAGTTCCCGCGAGATAATATACATTAGATAAAATGTGTCGCCGCCTAGGCGTTCGTAGATAAAAACTCAAAGATACGATCCAGTCGCTGCGATAAGAGCACAAACCCCAGGAACCCAGAGCAATTCATAATTTTTACTTATTTAATTTTTGGGACTGCGTGCGCCGTTAAGCCAGACAGGCAACAGTAACAATAAAACAACAATACAACAACTATGTTTCGCAGGCGTAATACGATATGGATACCGAGAAGAGAACATGAAGTCGTTGTCCGACTCATAAATTGCTGTGCTCCAAGAACCTAACCAACGAAAGGGGGATGGAGTAGAGACTAAAAAGAAAACACAAAATTCTGGTTTTTATTTCATCGTGGCAAGAGCGCTGTATAATTTCAGTTATACTTATATTTTTTCTTCAATTTTTATGAGGAGTTGACATTTTGGTCGAGCCGAGATGGAACTGAAGCTGCAACCTCAGACGTAGTTTCTTTTCATCCGTTTCGGTCCGCTCCGAAGCGCATCCTCTGTCTTTCCAACGCATTATGATAAATCATTTTGGGCTTAGTCTCATGCTTTTTGCTAGTCGTCATTTGTTTTTACCTTAACGTCAGTTATGTGTGTGTTCCGCTGGAAAAAATATTTCGTTTCTTTGAATCCCAACCTCAATTAACCTCGTTGTGAAATAAATTCCCTTGTCATCCCATATGCTCACATTAGATTCTAATATACTACGAGTATATGATGTTTAAGAGTTAGAAGTAAACTTCTCCATAAAAAAATTTATTTATTGATATCCTAAATAAAATCGTGGCACCCGTTCAGAAAGGAATATTAAGCATTTATCAATATAAGCCTGCAAAAAGTAATACTCCATCAATAAACTAACTACTATGGCACTTAAGTAAGCAGAAAGTCATATCACTTGTGCGATCCTGTTGTCAAAGTCATTCAATATTCTTCCCAGATGTACCTGAAGTACGAATATGCAACAATAATTATGTATATTAGCAGAACTGCAAGCGAAAAGGTTTTGTTTATCAGAACTAGTAAAAATTGGAAAGACAACTTACACAGAGGCAGTACATAGAATACAAATTTGTTATATTCCATGCCATGCATTAAGGCCAGTATTATATAAAAAAGCTCCACCGTATTCACGACAAATTGCATGACCAGAAATACTATAATCAGTTCCTTTTTTTCCTAAGGGCATTGATTAATAAGTAAGAAATGCAGGGTTTCAATAATACTAAATACCCACGATCAAAGCACCTAACAGCAATGCTAGGGCACTGCCCGCTCCTATTAGGAAAGCGCTTCCCAGAATAATCGCACCACTGGTATCGGCCACTCCTGTGGACGAAAAGTCAACTTACAAATTCTACTCCAATTCCCAAGCATACCACTGTTTTTCAGCTCATACATGTTTTTGGTCACAAAACCGTAGTATGCGAGCAACCACAGAGCAGATACGATGCACCCCACCCGGAGGCTACAGCAATAGCAGCAACTGTAGACTCGCATATTGAAATCGAAATCACAGTAACAGCAAATACTTTACGTTCATCGCTATGATTGCTTCACAAATTGCTAGGCAGTAAATTGAGTTTGATATTTTTTAAACAATTACGCCACAATTGTTATTGTTTTTTATTAACGAAATATATTCCAGAGTGTGCTTGAAATTTCCAAGATCTAAAATAAGACAGAATTAAATATTAATTTCTCAGTTCAGAAACCGATCCAGAGTCTTATCGTCCAATAAGTCTCCTGTCTTCCTTATCTAAGGTATGGGAGAGGCTTGTTGCCAACCGGATTGGTGAAACCCTAAGAAACTGCGAAATCTTACCATCAGTTTGGCTTCCGAGTGGGACATGGAACCGTGGAACAGGTTCACAGACTGGCGCTGCACATCCTGCAGGCCTTTGACAAGCTTGAGTACTGCAATGCAGTATTTATTGATATGCAGCAAGCGTTTGATAGGGTCTGGCATGACGGTCTTCTGTGCAAGATTACAAAACTTCTATCCACGCCCTATTATGGTCTCCTAAGATCACACTTGGATGGAAGGCAGTTTAAGGTCTGTGTCAGGGGCACCTACTCAATCCCCTGCCATATGAGGGCTGGTGTTCCGCAAGGCAGCGTGCTTGGCCCACTGCTCTACTCGCTATATACTGCTGATCTACCTAAATCCAATGAAGAACATATGGAGGACCCCTCGAAGGCTTTAATTGCAACATATGCGGACGACATTGCGGTTCTTTATAACTCGAAAAATTACCGAGAAGCAGCAGATGGACTGCAGAGCTATCTCAATACACTGGCAGCTTGGTCACTAGATGGATTTTAAAGGTCCATCCCATGAAAACCTCTAACCCCTGCTTCACGCTGAAAATGCTAATTCCCTGCACGCCTCCTATTCAGCTTGAGGGAGTAACCCTAGAACAGCCAGCGCAAGCTGAATACCTTGGCATTACCCTAGACAAGCGTCTCACTTTGCGGCCACATCTGAAAGCTACGGTAAAAAAAATGTGGCCAAAGAATGCAACAGTTGCGATGGCTACTAAATAGAAGGAGCACTTTGCCACTTAGCTAAAAGAGCTGTCTATGCCCACTGCATAGCTGCATAGATATGGTTGTACGGTATTCAAATTTGGGGGATCACCGCAAAATCTAATTATAGGCGCATCCAGGTCCTGCAAAACCGTGCATTGCAGCAAATTGCCAACTGCCCCTGGTACGTGCGCGGCTCGACCCTTCACCGAGACCTAAACCTGTTCACCGTGGAGGAGCAGATTGGAAAAAATACAAGTAGATACAGTGACAGGCTTCTGAGTCACCGCAGTTTTCTTGCAAGAGGACTCCTTCCTGCTAGACCTTTGCGAAGACTGAAACGATTAGGTTTCTTCAAAACATTTAGATAAACATAAGTCACCATTAACTTATTAATCCTCGCGCGGAAGTGCTCGAGGTTGGGCTATTTTATATTTGTAAAAATGTATTGTTAAGGTGCTAATCTGAATGCACGGCTTCCATGCTTTGATTAAACAAAAAAAAAAGTTCTGTCCATAACAACATGAACCTATATTTCCCAAATCCTGAACAATTGATTATGCATTGTATAATCCTTTTTGGGTCCTATGCCTTATTCATAATGAATATTTCCATCTGCTCGCAACGGAACTGTCTCTTTTTTTGATTTTCTCTCCGCTCTCCCCGCTATAGAATTTTGCCAGTCCGTCCATATTTCAAAAGCTGTATTAACCAAACTTTGCACACATAATTTATATATTATCTACTTTTGTTTCAAATTTCATCTAAGGCGGTTAATTCCAAGAAAAGTTATTAGCGAAACAATTTCACTCCGGTACTACGCCCACAAACTGCAGCATCAAGTTCGCTCTTCTTCTTCTTTTTGCTTCTGCTAGGGGCGCATATAACTCAGTGACAGAACTTTGTCTGGGTAAAGGGTATTCCAGTGTCTGGCTTGCTCGACTGTAGCGTTTTTCTCTTGTTTATTTATTTATTTGTAGTTGTATATATTGTGTTTGTAATTTAAATAATTTAATTAATTTATAGTTGCCTTTCTCCAATAAGTTTTGTTTCGAAAAAAAATTTTGCCTGTAACTAAATTGAAATAAATTAGGCTGAATCATAGCTGGCCGAATGGCAAGATAAACTCCCCCATCGTATCGGAGGTGTTAATTAGATATAAGAGCTTATAAGGCTTAATTATAAAGTTTGCATTGTGTTAACTTTTGCGTAATTTAGCATAATTATATATACATATAAATGTACATTTAATAAATTATCACAATAATTCTTTCCTTAAATAAAAGAAAAAATTTGCCACATACGTGTAGATAAATGCTAGTTTGTCTCGTGAGTAGGAAAAGCTGCACATCAAATTTAGCCATTCTACCTCCTATAATTTCAACGATCCTCGGGTTCATAGGCAGACGAGCTATCAAATACATACATATATACCTTTCAATAAAACTTAACCTTGCGGCACAGAGCAAAATTACAATTACATATATGTATATATATAATATAAATACTTAATATATACATATATTATATTCGCGCAGAAGTAGTTAAATGGAGCGCCGAGGTTACGCTGATCTTCCTCCCACAACTGATCATTGAATTGGCGAATATTTGAACAGGGTTTTACAACCCAACCAGTAAGACAGCGGCCGACTCGCTAATGTGACACTAAGTCGCTGTAAGAAAATCCGATTATGACACCAATGCACACATACACAAACACACACACACACACGCTTCTAAATTAACTTCAATTTTGTGATCACAAGACAGCCCCAAAAATAAAACTAAATACCTTTAAGACTGATTGAAAAGCGGAGGCAACAACAGCAACACAAAGCAATGCGATGCATTTGGTCTGAAACCGAAAACTAGACAACCGTTCAGCTTAAATGCCCACGAACGACTCGATACGGGAAAAGAAAACGAAAAACAAAAACAAATCAAATTTCAAATACGTACGCGCATAATGCATGAAATGATGAAGGCTTTGAATGGAAACAGTCATATTACCGTGGCTGTCTTCGATAATGTCGTCACATATGACAGTTTTTCAACTGGGCCTCGACTTTGGGTTCTCGTCAGGTGTCTAATTCGAATGTCAATGCCGCTTGTAAGCCCCCAGAACTGAAATGCGCATATGTTTCGAAGTTATTAAATAATGACCCATTGCCCACGTCAGAAACGAAATAAAATACTTATGGTTCAGCTCAATCTTGTATAATTTCTTCGAGAGCACACACACGAAACAAGTCTTCGTTCATCGATTGAAGAGCAGACCATGCAGCCTCGATTGCAACTGAGGCAGAGGCTTACTTTCGATCAGGTTCGATTTGTCCGTCTGTCTGAAAGTATATGGACTGGAATATCCAAACTGGCTGTACAGATTCTTGGAGGCCCGGGAATGTACTACTAGTTTCTACTTGTTCTGATAGACTTAGACACAAATAGGTGCACATACAAGTACATGCCACCTCGATATTAATCATCATCATGTAATATTAGAAATGTAACTATTTGTTTGTTTATGGGAGTGGGTTAGGGTATTTAAGAGTTGGGTCTGCTTAACCCTAGCATTCCATTCTTGTGTGATCAATTAAGGCAATTTGGCGCATGCACTTCGGCTTTCTCGGTTTCTCCAGGTTAAAAAATACGTGTATATGCCACAATAAGTTTAAGATGCAACCTTCAATTATGCTATATTTTATAAAAGCACTTAAAAATCGATTGCCCTCTGGCACTACATATGGCTGGCAGCTCTTCTGTGGGGCCGTCATATTCTTGGGGTACACATAACAATAAAATAAAGTGCAGTTAACACATGACTTGGCGCAAATAGTGTCACATTTTGATAAATTACACTCGTTTGTCAAACAACACTATGAAGACAATGTGTCGCCAGTACAAAATGAAGTACACCGGATGTGTGCGTGTGTAGCCGTGTGTGTGTGTGCAAAATTATCCGTTAAATTGCTCCAGCCAAAATATCTTGTCAAGCCACTCAGCCGGGCGGGATGCGGAGGTGGTCTGAATGTATTCAAGGGCATACGCCCCAGACAGAGTCTGAGTCTCAGCCAAAGTCTCTCAGTCACCAGTTGACGGATTGCTTGAACCGTACGCGCCCGGAACAGCTTTATTATGTCTTAATTCGTGCTCTGAGCGATTTTAGCATGGATGGCGACAACCATGAAGCACATGCCGGGGCTGAGGCCGAGTTGGAGGCTGACGCTGCCACATTCCTATAGTGGTAGTACAGTGGGTCACCTTTTGACGGGGCGTGTTGTGTTGAACACGCGGAATTGGAAATTTAATTTAATTTTTTTGGGAAAAAATTAATTTCTTTATAATGCGTGGGGTTCGTACATTCTCAATGCTCCCGACCGCATCAGCATGCGCCTCTGCCTTAACTCTGTCTGTTGCCGTTGCCATTGTGGCAACTGCGCCCAGAAATTTATGAAACCACTAGCTGGCTCGCCAGCCTTCTGTCTCGTAGCTCTTCATTAGGTGGTCTCGTTGCTGGCGTACTGTGGGCGCAGTAATCCTTTTGCCAAAACTGTATTTACCGCTAGAACTTGAACGTGCCTTTCCTGACGCTGTCTCCCCTCCGCTGGACCGCATGCCAATCACCGCGGCCACAGCCCGAGATCATCATCAGCCAGTAGGTGTAACCATAAAGTTCGCGCTTGCATGCCGAAGTGAAAGAACGAGTTTGGCTGGCAAGGCTGGTCTGGTGAGACCGACCGGACCAAGACGCAGCAATAACAATTACAAACACTTAACACAGTAACAGCAACAACAGCAAAAACAACAACAACAGCTATGGCAACAGCCGCTTAAGGCTCAAAACGAAACTGTTGACGACCCAACTGACTCAGACTGGAGCGTGGCGTTGCCATGTAGGCGTGTAGGCCAAGCGGCCACAGGCAGGAACTGCCTCTTCTTCTTCTTCTTCTCATCTTTAAGATCTTTGCGTCTCCTACCAGTGAGTAAGTATATGGGCCAGAGCTGGGACGGACCTAAAAGTGGCACAAACTAATGCAGTAAGCACCGACCAGCACAAAGACTCAAAAGAAAGACAGACCATTTGATAGTCAATAAATTAAAACATTAGCTAGTCAGGCGGCAGGCGACAGACGACAGACGACAGGCATTGTCATTAGTTGCGTCACACGCGGCGTATCCGCAATGGCAGAGCAACCACCAAGACGTGTTAAAAATAAACAGTTGTAAAATTGAGCTTAACTAATCCAACATCATGATAAATTATGACTTAAATCGGCTTTTGTTAAATTTCAACTCATCATCAAGCAAGCAGCGAAGGAAAATAGCTAAATGGAAAACACAGAGGTGTCAGCACAGGTTAAATAGTGAAATAACAAAGAGACTGGGGCTTAGGGTGGGGTGGGGACGGGACGGAACGGGACTGGAATGGAATGGACCGGACCGGATCGGACGAAGGACGGGGGCGTGAAGCAAAGAAGTAGCAAGAAGCATAGAAAATTACGTGTGCATATTTAAGAAAAGGTGTCACCAACACACAAACAGAAGACTAAATGGATAAAAATGTTGCTGTTGTGCGGACTACTTGTAGGAGTGAAGAATTTTGTATGCAAAAGCGCTTAACGGCTGGATGGTGTGGCGTCGGGGTGCGGGTGCTCCCTTCTTTTCAGTCGCACATGTGAAACATGATATGGAAAAAGCTATGGTGCAGTTGCTTGACAATGACTCTAAGCTCAGCTGTACACTGAACGAAATTGGGCGACAAGTGCTTGGAGAGCCTGAATATTATGAATAACCCGATATAGGCATTCTTTTCGTAATACTAATTCAAAGCAGCCACATCCAATACTGCCTTTATTTAAAAAATTAAATGCATTACATATGTATATTTGTGATCAACATGATGTCACTTGCCTGTTTACTGAATAGAGCTGAACTAAACAAAGTAATCAAACAAATTAATAGTATTTCCATTTCAGCTTCTCAGAATTTTAAAAATATTTCTGTCAGTGATTTGTTTTGCAACGAGAGACAACGCCTCTACTTAAGTCCACAAATGATGCATTTCCTATGCAATAGAGCCAACTAGACATCATTTAGACTTTTCTCCTTGCCAAGCAAAATCTCTTTCTTTCCACCAATAGAAACATATACATTTTTACGTGCATACGAGTATATAGAAAGGTAAAAGCTGAAGAACAGCAGCACTGCGTCCCGGACCATTGTCTGCTGAATTAAGTGCAAACATTAGCAGCCGCAGCAGCTGATGATGATGAAGATGACACTGGATGGCTGGCATTGCTGATAATACCCCATAGACTTCACACCTAACAGAAAAGCGCAGCACATAGAACGTGATAAAGCTTTTTTCTTGCCTTTGCTGCTTCGGTTGCTGCTTCTGTGCCTGTGTCTGTGTCTGTATCTGTGTCTGTATCTCTATCTCTGTCTGTGTGCAAATGATTATCAATCATTTTGGGATTAAAATTCCTTGTGGTGTTGTCACTCATTAGTTGTTGTTGTTGTTGCTGCTGCTGCTGCTGCTGATGCTCTATGCTTGGCTGGGGCTGGGCTGGGCTGGGGCTGGGGCTGGGTGTGTTGCTGAACTCACATCTACGTGTATAGTATGTTCGGGTGTATGCAGCACGCTGCGCCCGAGATATATCACGTTGTTTTCGATTTTGTTGTCGTCATCAATAAACTTGGTGGTATTTAGCATAAAAAGTCTTTCACTGCAGCGGCCCTGAAGGTGCACACAACAAGTGTGCCTCGGTATGTGTATTGGCGCGGGCATTGCTGTGCGAGTGACATATCTTTGGGCTCCAGGGGCCAAAGCTGAATGCAACAAACAGGGTTAAAGTGTCGCTGTTCCTGCTGCTACTATAGTTGCTATAGCTGGCTGACAATATATTCTTGGTGCTCGCTTGGTGATCTGTTTGCGTTTGCTTTTGTTTTGTTTTCCGAACGATTCTCACGTTTGTTCCCCTGACAAGTGGATTTAGCCGAATTGATGTATGAGTTTACAGATACATAGACAGTTTGACTTTGTATACCCTTCACTGAAAAGTGTAAGGGCTTACAGCATGCTATAGGTAAATACTTGTGTAACATCGGCATGATGGGACGAATCCCAATCGGGATGTCCGTCTATCAGCCTGTATGTTCGAGCCACTACTTCATGCATATTCAATTGGTTTTTAGAAATATATTGTAGACATATATTTAGATAATTACTTGTACAGACTAGTACATATTAAAGTAAAAATTGCTTTCTAATTAAGAGTTGGATGGTACGGACACAATGCGGTATTCATATAGGTCGTTGCATAAAACAATATAGGAGCAATGTTTTTTGTGGGCCACAGTGAAGGGTATTTAGCTTTGGCACAGAACATTACTTCCCAGCTCGCTTTAGTTATAGTTGTTGACTTGGGTTCACGTTTATCATGGTCTGCTCCCTTCTACGGTGTACCGATCGGCTGCACATATTTAAAATTGAGTGATGCTGGTAATAGCCGGCAATTAATATTGTGTGGAGCACACTTTAGTGTTTGAGATGCCAGGCAACGGTAACAGAATAAGGTTGGTTTATTGTTGTTTGCAATAGAGTGAAGCTCTATTTAAATCAGGTCGTACTGGCAAAAATGTTTGTGGAATGAAAGAAGTTAAGCAATACTTCAAATGAATTCAGGAACTCTACAATTTCCAACTTTCGCATTAACTTTTAACCATCTATGAAGAATATTTGGAAGCTGATCAAATGGTTTTAGAATCTAAGGCGCTTGTTATATATTTCGAACATCGTGGGTACATTTATCCGGTTAAACAGCTCCATACTGTTTGGCAATTTAATGTAAGTATTATTCGTGCTCACGTGTCACAACACACATCCGCTATATCCGTGAGAAACAACTCTGATTTTGTCACTAGTCCTCAACATGTAAATACGTTTTACGACTCTTCTAGTGAAGCGTAAAGCGGGCAGGTACAAGCGCTCTAGTTGACATTGCCCGCAGAGATGGTTATCTCAATATTTAGGTTGGCAACGAGGGAAAAAAATAGAACGACCACGCACTTGAAAATAAATCGAGAGATGCGAACGCAAGTTTAACCCTAAAAGCCCCCGCCGCGACACATTTAGGCCCTGTTCGTATGTACAGCAACAACGTTTTTGGATTCTTATGGCTTCAGAGTTTGTTATGTAAGAGGAAAATGGCGCGGAACACAAGCCTTCGAAAACTTCACAACACACACGTGAGCGATCTAAGCGAAATGATAATTGTTTGTGTAGTATGAAGTGTGAATTATAAATGAAAATGGTACCCGATGTACTGGGAACATGTTTTATGCTCGTTTGTCTCAGCTGCAGCTTTTTATGTGGACTACGTGCTGAGCCTTTGTGTGTATTGAATGTGTGTGTGTGTGTGTCTGTTTGGAAAATCAAGCTTTGCATATGCCAATAAATGATTTTAATTACGTTAGTTCACAGTGTCGGTCTATCAAAAGATGCGCAGCGTAGAACAAAGCCTTCGAACATGCCGCCCAGTCTATTGTTGCCTCAACAGATAGATATTCAAACATCATTGAAACGCACAAACAACCTTTTATGGGGGTTTTGCCACCGTTTGGACCGCTTTGTAGAGAAGGAAATGCGCACTCATAAAAAGTGGCGTCGGTCACATAAAATAAACTGAACCGGGCCGGGCCGAGCCGAGCCGAGCCGGCCAAAGTAGTGGTGGAAAGAACAGAAACCTACCGTCTACCAACAAACGAAAAAAAGCAAAACTATGTTTAAATATTGCTCGCTTAGTTGAATTCCATATAATTCGTGGCCGATACCGAGAGCAGCGACCGGCAGAGCATCGTAAAAAGTGCGAACTGTAAATCATGACAGTTTTTACAACCCGTCGTACTGCACTTTTCCCTTTTCCATTTTTTGGCCAGTTTTATGTACTCGTTCATGTGTTCACAAGTTTCTGTGTGTGGCACAGTGATGACTTCAACTTTTTACCTGTTGACTATTACTTATATTAGTTTTTGGGCCAGAAATGACGCGCAGCCCGTCATGCTTGTGGCTTTCGCTACGGAAATGTAGTTTTATAAGTATAGCCCAGACAAAGAATTTGTATTTATTAGCTGGTGGTTCGCAACTACTTCGAAGAAATTAAAGTCTCTCGAATTAGAAAACATATAATTAGGTCGTACAAATCGCAGATAAAACCCAAACACCCTATGAATTCAACTGTTACTGGTAATAAAAACTCATCTACTGCAGACGACGAAAACTAAACTCGCTGTATTAATATCAATAAGTCCCCGGACTGGAAAGTCGGTTGGCACCCCATACAAATATTTGCTGTTCAATTACAGCCTAGTACCCATGACAATTTTGCTAAGCAAGGCATTGCAATTGATTAGATACGTTTTAGGGTAGCAAAACATATTGATTAGGAAGCTATCAGAGCGGCTAAGTGCTTTGGTAACACAATGTTACGGGTACACTACAATGCAATCCAGTTGAAGCTGGCCAATCGCCGCATTGGGTACGGATATGACACCATCCAGGTATAACCTATCTTTCATGATTCGTAAGTTAACGCTGACAACAAGCCTTAGATCAGAATCTCAAAGTAATCCTGACATTTGACTCAGAGCTGCTGTTACCACTTCTTAATGTGCAGGGGATGGAGAGCGCAACCACAACAATCCCTTCAGCTGCATCGAAGATATCTTTGAAGAGCACGTTGCCCCTACTCCTGAGCCACGCAGTGGCCAATGAACAACCAGTGGCGGTGCTGGAGATCTTTGGAAATAATGAGAAGAGTTCACATCGTGGCTATCCTGTCGCAGTGTTAAAAATTTTCAACAACGATGTCGTAGGCAATTATTTAAACAGTCTGCGACCCAAAGCTGTTGTGGGTCCTAGAAGCGGAGCAGTACCGCTTACCCTAGACATGCAAGGAATGCGCCTGCAGCTGCGTCCATCTGGTAGCGGTGCGGGTGGAGGAAGCCTCCTGCACTGACCTTAAGGGTTAATGGATCAGCACCAACAAAAACAACGATTTATATGTACAAGAATGTTTATCTGAAAAGCTTCATGATGCATTTTATGTTAAGTTGTAGCCCTAATTTTAGAAACAGAATGTTCTATTATGATTCTTGAGCTACCAATATTTTTGGGTATCTGTATTGCATGCTATAGCCAAGATTTGCTTTCCAAGAAATAAAACAACAACGTCATAATGTGTATTGTAAATATCCACTGGCAACTACTATTATTGCTTCGCCAAAAGAAAGACGAGATCGAATTAATCGCGTACGAAGAGGCTGAACTGCGGGGGCGGCCACACTTCTAGACTAGAATTTGACGAACGGCCGCCCTACCGCTGCAGCTGCATTTACAGATCAGCCGCTGCAATGAGAGCGAGAGCGTTGCCAAATTACAATGTTAATTGGAGCAAGAGAGCGCCGCCCAAGCAGCCGAATAACATGATGTTATGTTACAGAGGTTTTATGCAAACGGCAAACAATAATACAAGTATGTTATGAGTTTACGATACAAGTTTAAAGCAAATGTTAATTCAATGACCGAACAATGACTTTTCAAACAATTATTGTTTATAGCCTAACTATTGTAATAAGTAGTTAATGGAATCAATAGTTGGATAGTATATTATTTAGAGCAGGCGAGCCTGATCGCAAACCATTTTAGAAATGCTGGAATGAGGAAAGTGTTACCTTTGCTTACGAGTGAGAAATGCAGAGGTGTGCCTGAGTCACGGGTGCAACAGTTTTGTGCGCTCACAATACCTGAAATGACCCGTTATGCATTCTCGTATATACATACATACAAGTATGTACATACGCAGTAAAGTGCGCTGCTGTCTTTGTTCATCTGCGGCCGCTTTAAAGCAAAGTATGACAAAGTAGGCAACATTAACGCGTTGTACGCTCCTAACCGGAGTGACAGCCGCAGTGGAATCAAAAGACATGTAGAAAGCACGAAAAAATTATGACAATTTCATTCGAAGAGCTACTTTGTCAATGTCAAAATGAAGAACGAGTCAAGCCCCGTCGCCTGGGTTTTGTCTTCTGGCCCTTTGTTTGGACCGACATGCCGCGTCTTGTTGGACAGCACGTTCGGTGTAAGATCTTTTGTGCTTTTTCGAGACGTAGTGCAAAACCCTAGTCCGCTCAAATGGCCAAAAGCCATTGAAGCCTACTCTACGTGCTGGCAATCTCTAATTGCTCGCTTCTGGGAATGGCTACGAGTAAGTTGTAATAGTTGTAGCTGGAGCATCGTAAAACATAAAACACACTGAAATTTACATGCTACATGAGAGCGGCCCAAACTTAGTCCGTAATGTCTGATACAGTTCCCAATGACCCTCTCCCATTATACGCTTCATGTAATTAATAGGACTTTCGATGTCTTTTTTAAGCCCTCGCAGATGCAATGATCGACAAAACGAAAGTAAACAAAAGCAAATAAAATTGAAGCATACACTTACACATTGCTCCTAAGGCGACCAGAAATACGTAAACTTGTACGAGTATAAGCGACAATGAGGTGCGAGTCCCGAGCCACTAAACAAAGCAAAGTTGTCCATTTGTTTTGTTGCCGTCTGGTTACTTTTGGAAATTGGTAACGGCTTAAGACGCTCTATAGCGCAGCACCACTGCTAACCACACATTTGCAGTCATGTGACTATCAAACTGTCAAAATTATGACATTTGAAGTTATACTCAACAAAAAAGGAAGGCGAGATCTGACAAAAACCAAGTCAAAGCCGAGCCGTTGTACTGCGAGTGTCAAAAATCAAGCGCAGTGTTTGGCTAAAAATTTGAATTAAGTCCAAAATCCAAAACTGTGCATGTACTCTTACTCGCACAGATGATGTCAGTTTGTGTACAAAAACAACAACTCTTGTTGAGCCAACAATATAAACAATCACCAGTGGAACCGCAATTTGGTTGATTTCCGAATTATGCTGCTTTGGAGTCAGAGGCGGCATCGCAATCGGACTTGAAGTTGAAACACGCGTCCAATAACTTTCGAATCGAGAGCATATTTCATTTTATTATTATATACATATGTATGCCGGGTATATAGATTATTCATTGACATTTCTTTATGTACAGTTCAAGAATGTATTGAAAAGTGAAAAAAGCACATGCGGCATGATTTTTGCTTGTAGGCAAAATAACCCAAGGCCCGATGAAAGAGAACGAAAATAAATTTGAGAACAGGTTTATGTGGCGTCAAAACATTTTGAATACCCTTTAGTATGTCTACTGTTGTTGGTGTGTAAGTTTGTAACATCCAGAAGGAAAAATGGTATACATCGGTACATACAATATATGATCAGCTAACGCGACCGCTCTAAATTTGTATACAAACAATATGACAAAAAGAGATGTTGTATGGACAATTTTTTGGAATATATATGTTGTCATACTTGATGCCTTGCACCATCGGGGCGTTGCGAAAGTTGACCACGATTTATATACTTTCGCGGCGCATGACCATGGAGGAATCAGTTTTTGGTCTAAGGTGCCGTGGGAGATACGTAGCTTTCACTTCAATGACAATAACTGCTTTGATATTTCAAGAAATTACTTTATTAAGTCGCAGCATATTTTAGAAATAAATTAATGGCAGAAATTCCAAAATTAAACAAGAGCTAAATTCCATCGCCTGATGTCGTTTCTAATCCATTTTAGAACGGCGGGTACTAATACATTTATTTGCAGAGCAGTCGTGAAATATTTGAGGGAAATTTTCCTTTCATTCCATTTACTGAACTGAGGGGAAAAATAATTAACATCTTTTCATTTACGTTTAAAAGAAACTAAACGAAATGAGGAGTTTTTATTGTATTGTATAATTTTATTAGGTTCCTTCTCCTTATTAGTTCTTACAGGCTTCGCTTTAAAGTAACGTATTTTATTGTCGACTTAGTCTGGTTTCGGCGCTGATGTAGCCACTTTTGAAATGTGATATTATTCGGTTTTCAAGCATTGCGCGTGCTTTTTGTCTCCTTTGAAAATCGATGCGAAAAAGCTGTTAACTAGGCACAAGCACTTCACTTTCAGCGTCTTTCTGCCGCGTTAGCTAGTCGGCCATATCGCTTACTGCTGACGGCGCACTTTTGGGAGAAAGGTGCCTCGAATTGGTTTTTTGTGAGAAGCTTATTGAATTGATTTATTTGTTGTACGAAATTTGCATATAAGTGCAAAATAATTGATTAGAAAGTGGGTGCGTAGTGAGAATCGGCAAGCTATATAACGTATTTGACTTTGCCATACTTTCGCTGATGACAGTGGCTGATTCCCAGAGGCTGCAAATGTTGAAGCTTTTCCTCCGCGGTCATTAAAAATGTGCCTATTTCCCAAGAATCTCGGCATACATAGCACTCAGCAAATTGTTTTTGAAGTGCAGCCGGCCCAAGGCGAAATGAAAATTATAAATGAAACAAAAAGCGGAAAAGGCCGCCGCCTGGGCCGCCAAACAGCCAGACAACCAGACAGCCAAACCAGCAATCGTACAGCTGTCAAGCACTCGAAATAATTTTCGTAGAAATGTTTCAAAAAGCAAACTTTTTCACTTTATGCCATGCAAAGTTCTTTTGTTGAAGGCCAGGAAAATGTGTGGCCCACGAGTAGGCCAGTTTTCGACACTTCGAAGTGTGAACGACACCGGTGTGCGGGGCTCAGGCTGGGGCTATGGACGCATTGGCCCCGACTGCGGCTGCGGCTGTCAGCCAGCCAGTCTGGGACATGCGCAAGTCTCAGCCTCAACTAGTTGTTGCAGACAGCAACAATTTGTTTTCCCACTTACACTTTGACCTTTTTCAACCGACTCTGGGCATAATTTGGGCAACAGTATGCTGGGCAGGGCAGAGAGGAAGCGTAAACCTTGTCACTCGGTTTTCTTTTGAAAAGCGTCAGCGATGGGTTTGGTAAAATGTTGAAGTGGTTTGTCAGCAATATTTCAAACAAAGCGTCGGCGACTGCAACATTTTTGTGACTTCAGAGAAGAAATAAAGGAAAACTTGTACGAGTACGGAGTTATTAAACATAGTCCCCAACTCCTCTTTTCAGCCAGGTTTGCTTTACTTCTTTTTGAATACGAGTAATAGGAACGATAGCAACGTCGCCACATAGGAACGATATTTGTATATTTTATCATTTCCAAAGCAATAGAAACTAAGGTACATAATTGAGTTAAATAATTGTTATACTCTGTGCATAAAATATTCAATAGTATACCAGGTTTGCGGTGAAGGTGCAAAATGTTACAGGCAGAAGGAGGCGTGGCAGACCCCACAAAGTATATAGTATATTCTTGATCAGAATGAAAAGACGAGTCGATCTCGTTGGTCTGTCTGTCTGTCCGTCTGTCCGTATGAACACCTGGATCTCAGAGACTATAAGAGCTAGAGACACAAAATTTTGCACCAAAATACCTTATTTGTGTACGCTGTGCAAGTTTCTTTTACATTTTGTTGCATGCCCCACTTCCCCTCTATTGGAGATTTTCGACAACGCCATTCATATAATCATCTCCAAATTTATTATTATTTCAAAGTATTTCAAAGTCGGAACCCCCGACTTTAGCCTCTCCATTTGTTTTACCAACAGATACTGGCCTACGTTTAAGTATTCTATACATTAAGCTAACTGGCGAAGTTTCTAAGGGGGAAGTATTCAAGGCTGGTCGACTTAGCTTAAAAAAAATGCATTTTCATTTCCAATACAGGCCCATTCTATTACAATAATAAAAAAAATACACTTAAATTATAATACTTACACGCAGATTAAAATATTTTTACCATCGAGAAACTTTTCTGCCATTATTAAAAATATTTCCATTTTGCACTATTTTTGAGAGTATAGATCAATATCAAAAGTTATTTAATACATTTAATTGGCACATAGTTATCACTTTGTGATATTTAAGTCACACAACTGCTGAACCCGGCTTGGGGACTCTAATAATTCTTGCTTATGTATTCTATTATGTATGTATTAAAATTTAATATGGAATAAAGTAAATTTTATTATTTGTTATTTGAAAGGGTGCATATTACAATATAACATGGTTAAGATACACTTTGTTTTGAATATTATTTATATTTTAATAAGTAATTAAACATGTTCATAATTAAATTGACGTTGATAGTATTTGATTTATTGGAACATTGAATTGAAAAAGTATTCATTTGTCCTATGCAATCTTTTTCAGTGTATGTTTAGTTGATGTTAGCTGTGGTGATGCAACTGCAATAAATGAACAGGAAAAAGTTCGGTATTTGATTTTACAAAGAGCCTTCTTGCTTCTGCTATTTGCAGCCGTTGCATTACTTCAAGGCCTTCGCCTGTCCCCTTTCATAGGTTCCTTTGCTGTGCATAGCAGGAATAACCTGCGCAAATGTATTATAAACATGAACTCAACGCCATACATTTTGATGATTTCAAAATATATACATACAAGTATATACTTGCATATTTAGACACGTATGCAAAGTGGCAGTGGCTTTGGCATCTGACTCTGGGCACAGCACTGGCAACAAAGCGACTAAAAAATATATTGTCTACAACGTGCCAGCCAGCACCACTTGCTTCGTCTTTTGTGCTTGGCTTGGTCCTTTTTTTGCAGTTGCGGCTGGGGCGTCTGTGCCAAGGCAACCTACTGCTTTTCGCCGCCTTTCGCGGCGTCTCGTCATTTAAATAACAATAAAAATTGATGACAAGCCACACTGTTTGGTGCGGTGCGGGTCTGTAATCGGTATACACGTATTTGTCTCCCCACATCGGTCCCTCTCTGGCCCTAAGGAGTTTCGATATTGGCAACTTTAACTGGCAACTTGATTGTCCTTGTCAGAATAATGAAGGCATTGGTTACGTTCTTAAGTGTTTCACTTTCGCTGCAGAAGCTGTAAAATGCTTCAACATATTCATATACATTATACAAAGCTTATAGAGTATAAATTAGAGATAACAATACCCGTATATGTAGAGAGAAGTACCCACTGCTACAAATAAACAAAAATGCATTAATTTAATTAAATTAAATAATTTCATATTTTCATATAACTATACCCTCTACCCAAAGGGTGAAAGGATATACTAGTTTCATGCGCATGTATGTAACAGGCAAAAGGAGGCTTGGCAGGTCCCACAAAATATATATATTGTTGATCAGCATGGCAAGCCGAGTCGATATAGCCATATCCGTCTGTCCGTCTGTCTGTCTGTCTGTATGAACGCAAGGATCTCAGAAAGTATAAGAGCTAGAATAACCAAATTTGGTATACAGAAATTTAATTTAATGAATAAATTAATTTAATTATTTTTTTTGTGGGGTGGTACAGGGTATTTAAGAGTTGAGCCTGCTCGACTTTAGCATTCCTTTCTTGTTTTATTATATGAAGATTCCATTTACAACAGTACTAGAAACTCAGTATAAGACCACTTGCGGAAAGCAATGCAGGCATTTAATGCAAGAGGTTTTAAACAAATAATCATAGCCCATTAATATGTATTATGTATAGAATCGTCTATCTACCAGGGGATAGTACAGTGGGTAGTGCACTATCCAGTAAGTAAGTAATACTGATTGTGAGAGAACATGATGCACATATACTTGTACATACATACATACATACATATGTCTGTAGGCGGAATCAGGATAATATTGTCGACGGGCCCAAAAAGGAAGCTATTCAAGTATACCCTTCTTTGTGTGTTTCCAAAAATAATTATTTTTCCAATGGTCTTTGGTCCGACAAGCATAAGCTGGACCGGACTTTGTTATCTCTTCCTGATTAATCGACAGCCCAACACGCCATTTTAAAAACGAAAACAAATCGGGCGACAACAAAAAGAAGCCATTTATCACACTTTACACTCTAACTATTTGATCGCATGCATTTTCATTTTCAAGTATTGTTGATGTTTCTTCGATGTTGTGATTCACTATTTTATTTAAAATTCATTTCGCGCTTTCTTAGTTTCAAGTCTCTCTATTTTCGAGCCATTTACAAATGTCTAGTCATTAGCGTGCCACCGCTCGCCCTCTACCCTCCCTATCAAGCATCCACGCCTTCCACTTTCGGTGTTCATTTTAACACTTGATAACAGCCAACAGACCAACCGTCTGGCAACGGTATGCAGACCCATTTCCAATGCTAGACATTGGAAATCCACTTTTAAATTAGTGAAAGTGATTGATTTTTTCACTTAATTTTTAAGGTAGACAAAACCCAAAGTAATGCTGATAATCAACCAATCAAGGAGGTGGCGGGCGGACGCTCTTTCCCAATCTCTTGTCTGAGGTCTGACCTGGGCCGATTTATAGCGCCCCGTCTGTGTGTCTCTATTTTACCCCTGGTTTAAGCCAGATTTTCCCCAGCAAATTCACTCTTTAACACATGCATCAAAGTGCTTAAGTTGCCGTTGTTGTTGGTGCAGTTTCTGTTGTTGCTGCACTTCCGCCAAGAGGTGCGCCATTGAAGCGAAAGTGAAGTGTGAAGTGGAATTGTGGAATGAATAATTGCTACTACTATCGTTTTGTGTTTGTTTTCTTTTGTGAATACGAGTATTCTGACGCACGACTTTTGCCAACGTATTTAAAATCAACAAATGGCAAAACAAACGAAAGAGAATTATACAGGCGATTAAGCAAACAGCGAAATACTCTATACCCAAAAAACGCTGTCTGATAAGAAAAAAGAAAGAAAGAAAAGGCCAACCCGGAGTACAACTGGAGTACATTGGTTTCGCTAATTACTCTGCACCTCAAAGGTGCAATTTTATTTTAGTAATTTTTCCTCCGATCGACTTCCATTTCGAATTTAAGAATTCCATCGATCTGCGAACACTTAAGTATACCATTTGAATTTCGAATATTCACACAAAAATGTGAATTATTGTGAGAAGTTTCTTGATATGAAGACAAATAAGCTCTAGTAGTATGTGATATATGAATTATAAATTATAAAAATAATTATAAAATTATAAAAATAATTAGAGTTCTGAAAAATCAAAATTGGAAATTTAAAAAAAGAAAACAATGAAATAGAGAATAAACATTATCTGCCTATGCTCTGCAGTGAGCTCTTCCTGTTGTTGTTCCGCTCTAAACTGCAATCAAGAGTACAGATAAATAAAGTACATCAATACATTTACTATGTCCATAGGTGATCTATGTTATTTGTTTGATTCAGTTCAAATTATTTGTAATTAAAAACATTTTAAAAAAGCTACAAATATTAAATTAATTTTTGGAAGTCGGGCGATTCTCACATTATATAGTACTGCTGGTTTGTATTAAAAATCTATCATGAATTTTGAAAAACAATAAACTTTGCACAGTCTGCTTAGATTTCGATGTTCAGATAATAATTAACAATTGTTGTCGCTACTTTAATCTCGTGAACTACATAATATGCATATAAATGATGTGTACTACATATGCACGCTTTGACCGCTAAAAATTTGCATACATATTATGGCAGAGAGAGCTGCAATTGGCGGAATGGGTTACCAGGCAGGCTACCCGAAGCTCCAACAGCAGTCGCTGTACAAGTAGTAGTTGTTCGGCCCGTTTTGAATTATGCTAGGAATTTTGTTGTATATGTTTGTGCCGCTTAGAATAGAGCCAATAACATGCACTGCCAACAATATACTTTGTGTCAATTATTGTCGTGCCAGCAACAACAACAGCAGTGGCAGCAATAATAGAAACAATATACGAGTATACCATTAGATTCAGCAAAGCCAATAAAATTAAGTTTCCGAGAAATACAAATTAAAACAAATAGAATGAAAAAGGAAATTAGCCCATGCCTAGGGATTGGGAGAGTCTACATATGTATCAAGTTTGGTTCAGCTCTTTCCAAAATCTATGCATTCATCTACATATATCTACATACAAGTACATATGTATATCGACGGACGATATGTAAAGGAGAGAAAGGCCTTGCTTGTGGCGCACGCCATTGCACATTTTAATTGCCAGAGCTTATATTAATCGCCTTTATTGATTTTTCAGCAATTAGAGGGGGTGGCAAAAATAACTGTACGGGCTTTTGGATGACGCGTGTTATGTGTCCGTCAGCTCAACTAGCTGAGCTGCCAACTAGCTGACCTGACAATTACGGCAGTGAAGTTGTGTGCATCAGAGCAGAAGGGGGCGTGCACAGGTAAATGTGTTAATTCTCAGAATTGAAACAAATAATTGCGCAGCTTTAATACTAAACAGCGATCCAAATTGCCGCAAGTCGCCGATGTAGATGTCGATGCCGATCGGCTACCACTCATGTGGCCATGCAGGCAGCCACTTTACAATGTCAACCACCGAACGTGCCAGCTGCTGATTCCATTGTTAAAATGAGGCACTAAAGTGGTGCACTAACAGCAGCAACAAAGTCGAGTACCCGGCACCGCAAACTACGACTCGTGCACGCATACCATGGCCGCCAATTGCATCACACTGGCGATGTTTCAACGAGCAAGGACCCCGAACTCAAACCAAAACTCGAGTCCGAAACGAGCTACGAGTGCACTTCACTGCAGTGCGAGTGCGGCGACAAATGCAGGCGACCAGGCAAACGGCCAGGCAAACGGCCAGGCTGCTGCTGCAGTGCCGCTCAAGTGCTCCAATTCCAGTCACGCGTTTACACTGCGCTTGTTGTTACCTTCATATGGCCGCACCACCAACACCCCCAACCCACCCAACGGCCACTCCCCTCCTCTTGCTCCCTGCTGACGCAACAGAAATCATTTCAATAATTAAGAAAAATCTTTCATATGCGTAAGGCACTCGAAAGTGCAGCCGGCTGGCGAAAAACAGGGTGACCAACTACGACCATTTTGTATTCATATTTGAATATTTCAAAGAAACACCCCAATACAATACCCAACATGGCTTGTTTGGAATTCATGATTGTGCAGGAATACCTGGCACAGCTCAACGAGCTAACAGGAATCCCACAATGTGAGTTCGTTCCTGAGTCTACGACTCGGTTCCAATCACAGCGCGAACATCGTCGCATAAAGCCCGATTTTAAAACAGTCGAGCAACCCCGACAGTGAAATACCCTGCACCCAGACAAACTTCCGGCACTAAGTTTTATGCGCCCATAGCAGAAGCAAAAAGAAGAATAAGAGCGAACTTGATGCTGCACCTTGTGAGCGTAGTACTGGAATGATTTTTGTACTCTGTCCCCGCAGGGCAAAACGGGTATATTAGGTTTGTGCAAGAAGGAAGCATTTCCGTATCCATCAAGTGTATATATTCTTAATCAACATGACGAGAGAAATCGAAATCCATCCGTTTGTCCGTCCGCAAGGATCTCAAAAACTATTTAAGCTTGCAGAACCAAAGTAGGTTTCCAGTTTTTTCTACGAAGGCGATGGAGTTATATAAGCTCCCGTAATTATTAAAATTTCAAACTCAAATTTGATAGTTAGATCCAGTTAGAGATTATGTGCCCGTATATTATGTTTCATCATGATAGGTCAGTTATGATGAAATCTATAGCCATAATATCTGACCATGACCTAATTCTATACTGTACACATACACGCACATAAACACGCATAGACATTTTTGTATGCATTGTATTGACTATTTTTTATAGTGTGTACCCAAAGGGTTAAAGGCTACACTAGTTATGTGCGAATGTATGTAATATACAGAACGAGGTGTGGCTGACCCAACAAAGTACATATATTCTTGATCAGGGTGACAAGCCGAGTCGATATACATAGCCACATCCGACTGTCTGTCCGTCTGTTTGTCTGTATGAACGCAAGGATCTCAGAAAGTATAAGGCTTAGAATAACCAAAATTGGTATTCAGATTCTCCTAAGTCTGAAAAAGGACGAGTTTGTTTATTCTTTCTGATGCACTCCTCCGCTTTTTACTATTTCCATAACTCCCGTAAATCTCGGAATTTCAAATTTGTCCAAATTTGGTGACTAAATCCCGTTAGTGATTATGTGCCCGTATGCCAATCATCATGGTCATATATAATTTGGTTAATTAATTAAATTATTTAAAATTTTTGTGGAAGCGGGTACAGGGTATTTCACTGTCGGGCTTGCTCGACTGTAGCGTTCTCCATTGTTAAAATTTTTTTTTGTGGTATTGGCTACTATTTAAAAGTTAATCCTTGATTTTAGCATTCCTTTCTTGCTTCATTTCATGTTGTTAAAATAGTTGCAAATATGTGTTATCCCCTAATGAACTGCAATACTTTCAATTGCAATATTTCAGGCGCAACATGATTTGAAAATTGTCTAAAGGCGTTCTCGAAGACACTCGTACAAGAAATTCTGCAAACGGTCACCTTTTACACATTATTTCCCTATCCAGCCCTTGTTAGCAATTGCAATTCGACAACAGGAGCAACAAACCAACCACCCGAACCCCCTTCAACTCGTTTATGAGGATGCTTGACAAATATGCCTAAAAGTCCCTGAATTTCATTGTGGAGACTCGCCCCGCCTAGTCAATACCCCCTCCCAAGTACCGTACACAACAATGACAGCACACATGCGTTCCGTTTTATTAATTAGTGAGTCAGGCCGTTCCCGGGCAATGGGAACGAGATGCAGAAGGTCGAGGGAAGGATCAACGCCTGCGTCTTCGAACTGCAATGTGGAATCTCGTATTTGGTTTTATTGGACCAACCCCGGCGCTACTCTGTGCTCTATTTTTGTTTATATAGTATTATTGTGGCCATTGTGTATTCCTATCTAATACCGTGGAACACCGGCATACTCGTATTCCGTTACGCATTTGATACAACAAGCCACTCAATTGATCATCTATTAAATAAATCCACAGACAATCAGCATATAAATTTAAAATAATTTTTCAACAACTGAAAAAACTCGATAAACATATTGCGAGATATGCCATTGACATGCAATTAAATTAATTTCTGCATATCGTGCTGTTTTGCCGTGGTTTCTGTTTTTATTGTCGCTGTTGTTGCATTCATGTTTTTAATCCCAGTAGTTGCCTTTATTCAGAATTCACGAATTACGCTCAACAATTGTTGAGCACAAAGATCGGGTATGTAAAATAAAAAACCTATTAGCATGATGATTATTAATTAATTGAAAAAGTGAATGAAGCATGAAATGTGCAATGAATAATTGAAGGGCAGCCACAAAAAAAAAAAAAAAAAAAAAAATGGGAACCAGCAACAGCAGTGAGATGCAAAAACAACAAACAACAACCGCACATGGCTGAAAAAATTGATAAATATATAAAAGCCCAGATGAATTAATAAAGTTACAAAACTAACAGATTCTCGTCTATTTATTTATAATGTTTGTGCGGAAATCACTTGAACCAACTATGTATAAGAAATCGACCAAGATGGAATTTAAATGAAAATACTCTAAGGATTTCATCAAGTACAACGTAATTATACTCTGTACATGAAATGTACAAGAGTATATTAGGTTTGCGCGAGCTGAAAAATGTAACAGGCAGAAGGAGGCGTGGCAGACCCCACAAAGTATATATATTCTTGATCAGCATGACAAGACGAGTCGATTTAGCCCTGGCTGTCTGTCTGTCCGTCCGTCCGTCCGTATGATCACCTAGATGTCAGAGACTATAAGAGCTAGAGACACCAAATTTTGCACGAAGACGCGTTATGTGTGTATTCTATACGAGTTTGTTTTATTTTTTTTGATTTTCCCCCCCACTTTCCCCCTATGGGGGTTTTCCCTATTTTCCATTCGTATAATCGCCTATATCTCGGATACTATAAGACCTAGAAACACCTAATTTTAGTCTCAGATGCCTTGTGCAAATACGCAGAAAATGTGCATTTTGGAATTTCCCTCTCTCCCCCCTCTCCCATGCAAATCGCGATTTCCTCTAACTCCCGTAATTCTTGGAATTTCGAACTTAACCTTAGCAAATACCTTCAGTTAGTTATTATGTGTCCGTACGCCAAGTTTTACCATGATAGACCGATTTAACAAGAAGTTATAGCCATATATATATTTGCTGCTACAGCGCTGCTCAAGCGCTGCTTGCGGCTGTTGTTGATGCTGGTGCTTTGGTTGACTGCTAACATGTTTACACAGACACGAATAGATGTGCATTGGCATACATACACTCACACAGACGCAATTGCTAAGTAAATGTGCAATTATACACCATTTACGTGAGTTCGAAATTCGAATACCGAGAAAGGTAAAATGGATCAAACATTTTTTTTTATTTTCTTATTATACCCTGTACCCAAAGGGTAGAAGGGTATATTAGTTTTGTGCGAGTGCACATGGAACACACAGAAGGAGGCTTGGTAGACCCCACAAAGTATATATATTCTTGATCAGCACGACAAGCCGAGTCGATATAGCCATGTCCGTCTGTCTGTATGAACGCAAGGATCTCCGAAAGTATAAGAGCTAGAATAACCAAACTTGGTATACAGATTTTCCTGAGACCGAGAAAGGACGATTTTGTTCATTTTTTCTGATTTAATTAATTAAATTAAATTAATTAATTAATTAAATTATTTTTTTGTGGGGTGGTACAGGGTATTTAAGAGTTGAGCCTGCTCGACTTTAGCATTCCTTTTTTTTTCCTTGTTTTTATTTTCTATAATTATTGTAAACATATGTACAGAGTATTTCAAAGTCGGGACACCCGACTTTAGCTTTTTTACTTGTTTTCTAACGTATTTGAGGGACTCTGTGAGGGATTTGATTCCTGATCTGATCGATAGTATTCGTGTAAGACGAGCAGTAAGTGTCAATTAGTGCGTCCGCTGCAGGAAGCTTTCCGCCCAAATAGAATCCTATCTCTCCCGAATATAATCTTCTATGTACATATGTTGTGGGGGATTTTTCTTTTTGGACCTTTTGTCAGCCACCACAAAGGACCACAAAGTACCACATTGTGCCCTCGTACCTCTTTCTTGAAGATTGTTGCCTGTTTATATGCCAAGGACGACTTCGTGTTCCAAAACTGCTCTGTAATTAGACATTAAGTAGTTTTTCTCCCGAAGATGGTCGTCTAAGCCTCGCTTGCATTCAAATTATAATCAAAGCAGTCTCAAATTTGCTCGAACATGACTGCTATAAGTCATATGTGTATCACACAGGTCGTTAAGTGCAAAAGAATGGTTCAAGACTAGGTTCGCAGTTTTAACAAAAGCATAGGCTAGTCTTCAAGTTCAACAAGGCAAGCTATTTTTAAATTTGTATTTTTATTTTTATCAATTTTATCTAATACAAGTACTTGTGTAATGCAGCCAATTAGAGCAACATCGACAATTTGAAGTCAAATTTTTGCTACTTTCCATGACAACCTGTCAGTAAATATGCTTCTACTTGTGGTATAAAAGTGCATTCATACATTTTCAAATAATTTCCACACATTTCTTAGTTTTCCTTAGTAATTCTTAGCTGCGTCAAGCACTGACGCAACAATGGCGAAAAAGGCGCAGCAAAAGACAAGACGTGGCTACGGCTGGCTGTGGCTTGCAACCTCGGATCGTATGCTTGGCAGGCAGCAAAATTTATTAAGCGCAAAACTATAATTAAAGCAAAGTAAAATTATTAAAGTAAAAGAAGCGAGCGCTGCAAAGTGAAGGCTGTGAGCCCAAGATGTTGTTGAGGCTGTTGTTGTCGAAGTTTGTGGCCAGTTCTGCTGGGCCCGTTCTGCTCTAGTCGGCCAATGGAGTCGGCCGAGGCGTTGGGCAAGGTGCAAATTCTAGCAAAACGTTTTAATTTTATGCAGAAATTATAAAAACGCGTCAGGTAACAAGATAGTTGCAGTTGTGCGCAGCGCTTAATTGTATAGAGACGGCCTGAAAAATAATGCCCAGTCGAATATTTTAAAATGTTGAGCTGGCAGCGCTTGCGCAATTACGCTCCCGGCGCGAATCTGCGGAGGGAAGTAATAAATATGGAGGTGACTTGGATTATTGTTTATAGTTAACACCTAGAGTCCACAGACAGCCAGAGGGAAGCAAATCATCTTGCTCTCCTGCATTTCCGGTGCGTAAGCCAGCGCCCGGAAATTGAGTCAATGTATTAATGAGTCAAAAATCGTATGTGAAGGAAAATGCGGCTGATTGATGGAGACTAACATCATCCAAATACTTGTTCCACAGCCACAATATGTTCGATAACCTGTATCTGAACAAACCGGCCCCTACTCTAAAAACAATTATAGCTTACTCACATATTTAGAGCTCCGTAAAGATTTGTATTCGATGGCATATTTTTGCTGTCAAATTTATGCCCCGATTACAAGTGCTTCCAAATGGGCCTGTCGAGTATTAGGCAGTATTTTGTATATGTACGTCAAAAGAAAAAACCTGGAAATTTGTACTTCTTGCATATATTATAGAAGCATTCTGCAATTTAAACGTGGAATATGGAATATGGATTATTCGCATTAAAATTTAAATTTACATAATTTCAATGAACCTTATTGATTCGGATGCGTAGAAATAAATCAAAATGCCCTATACTTGCCATATATATTATTATATCAACAAAACCTTAGTTGACCACGTTAACAATGCTTTTTCCCATTTTTGATGTAATTTTGTGTATTTATAGGTTATACTATTGGTAACTTTTAAAGCGAGTAATAGGGGAGTGAGTATGCAGAGCGTACAAGCCCAAAAACATTAATGAATTGCTTTCATAGTCACTGCTCGGAAGTCACATGCTGGGCCAGGCTGCTGAAGTAGTGGAGGTCCCCCGACTGTGGTTGAGATTCGCGTGTCCAATACGACGGCGGCTGTGGCATGAGTAAGTGTTTTGCTTAATTGCCTATGGCTATTAGGTGTACGATACAAAGAATAGTCAAATTAATTTTTATAAAAAAAGTAACAGCGGCAGCTTCGGGTCTGTGGAGATTTGTCTGTGCGTGGTCGTAAGACGTCGTCTAATGATGATGGCGTTACGAATTTCGCGTGCTTGTCTGCTGCCTGCACGGAACAGCGGCAACAATCGCTACAAACAATTACAAACCAAAACTTTTGACTATTGTGTGGCACAAAAGAATTGAACTGTCGGCGGCGGCGATCGGTTGGTGGCGGTGGTGGTGGTGGTGGCACTCAAGCGAACAATGCACAATCATTAATTAAATTTCCTTACAACTGTTGAACTGCCGACCGGGCCAGTAAAGGTCTCGAAAATCAAAAATAGTATGTGCTGTAAGCTCCCCAAAGTATCTTTGAGTCACTCCACTATAGAGGCGCTGTGGCGCTCTTATCAGTAATATAGAAATTTAAATTAAATTATTGGATATATCTGTTCATTTATTCCTTTCAATCTTTAAACGAAATATTATAAATGTATTCCAATACAATAAAGAGCGACCGAAAGGAGTAAACTTTTTAAAGACTTTACCTCAATAATAAAGAAAGGCATTGCATCCACTAGGAACGATTTATTATAAAATATTTCAATAAGTACAAAAACTGTACTATTTCCATGTGATATTAATATTGCGTATTCTTATTCTATTCCAGTCTTAATGGGTACTAATTAACGAGTATGTAATTTAAAAACCGATAAGTTGTATATGTATTTCGTTTTGCTAGAAATCGTATCCGAATCAGATGACTTTAAAGCATGTTTAACAAATTTTGAGCGAAACACAAATGCTATTTCCATTTATTACAACTTTTTGAGTTATTAAACCTAGTTATTAAATAGAAAAGTAAACGCATTCTTCCACAAAATCACGGTCCAATTGACAAATTATCCAAATTCCTGAGAAACTGCTCCACCACTGAGGCGGAAACGAATTCAACTTCAAAGAGCAAGCTGAAGCGAAATTGTGAATGGCTTGGTTCTAGTCAAGGTGTGAGTGCTTTTAAAAGCCAATTAATAATTTTTAAATGTTCGCCCTGGACACTCAAACACTGCCGGTTCCGTCGTCTGCAAAGTGTGGAAAAATGTTGTGTTTATAATGCAGTCGACGCGGGCGACTACGTCGCTGCATGCGTCTGGGGTCGTTCTTGGGGGCACAGCACGAGTTGTCAGTGGTTCATTTTTCATAGGGCCCGAGCTTTGCTGCTTTCTGTTGTTTGCGTGAAAAATTAAGTGAGAACAATTTATTGAGGAATTTGTGCAGGTGGCACTGGCACCACTGGCACCACTGGCAACATCAGCACCTGGAGCGTTGGCCTCCAGGGACGCCGAAGTCAATTGTTTAATTGCTATATCAGGGCCACCCCCGGTAGTGACAGCACTAATAAGCAGTCCACAAATTCATCGTTCGCATGAATATCTTCATCAGCAGCGAACATGGACTTAAAGGATTGTGCACGCAGAATCCGATTCAGATGCGAGTGAAGAGCAGAGAGCGACCGACTTCGTTGGCTGATCATGTCACTAAAGTTTATAGCGGCGATTACTTCAAATACCTGACATATTGTCGAAGCGCACCTACCGTATACACGTACTTGTATGTGGGTAACCAAGACGGCCCCGTTGCTCTGACACATGAGTAATGGCCACGCATGCAAATTTATGACAAGTCACATTTCTGATGTGCTCGCTTATCAGCGGTCGGAGCTCCTGCCTCCGCGCCACTCCGCCACTCCTCCGCGCCTACGAACGCCTTGTACGTGTATACTCGTGTGACAGGCACGCGTGACAAGGCGGCTAGCAGGCATCCAAAGTGCAGGCACACATTGCATCCCATCATATTTCATCCGATCCAAGCAGTGCCCAGTATATTCCCATGGTCTGCTTGGGTTAATTATAAACGACGAGCCTGCACATGCCGCTCATCCAAAGCTGCAAAGGAAGCGCGCCAGTCACAGCCAACGACTAATCCAGACTGACCGATCAAAAGGCGGCCTCCTCTTCCCATTAAGATGTACTGTGTTGCACGTAAATTGGAAGGCAAGGTCAGCACCAAAGTCGGCCTACTACACGATTTGAACTCGGCACATAAATCGCCAGCAACAGCAACAAGAACAGCACCCAACAACCCAACTAAAGGAGCTGCAACCAACCTCTACATAGGACGTGTACAACAACTTCAGCAGCAACAACAACTAGCGCACAAATCAGGTACAAATTTGTACCATAAAATCAACAAAGCAATTCATTTTCGCCTTCATCTTCGCACATTATCGGTAAGGAGAGGGCGCCGCTCCACTTCCGCTCCACTCCAATGACAATTCGCGGCAATACGAAATGCAAATGGCAGCTGAAATAAATACTCACTACAAGCCAATAATAATAAAAATACACGAGCGTGGGTATTCCATCCTCGGCTTTCCAAATGCAGACCAAGTGCTGGGCTTAGTCTCAATCTTGCTCCTATTCTCATCCTTCTATTCTCGGACCCTGCTTTCCTCTGATGATTAGATCACAATAAAAACGTAAAAATTCTGCATGTTGCTTGTTACGTTTTGCATAAACTGTTGCGATTTAGCGTCGTTCAAAGTGAAAAATAAGCTGACAGTCTGTCGGACAGACTCGGCCCGGACTAGCCAGTTATGGTCCTAACATCCCACTGTTCTTCCCATTCCCGTTCTCGATGCCGTTGCTCGCATGCGTTTGATGGCATCGTTCTGGGTAAAGAAAGCTGCATCTCGTGCATTCCCTGCTATACTATATTGTGCATACGAGTGTGTTGAATGTCTTAGATGCAGACATACGAGTATACGTGTGACAAAACTCTTGCCACACTTTTCTCTGGCCTCTTGGTCTGCTTGTTGGCTTGTTGACTTGTTGTGGGGCATGTGGGTATCGCTGTCGCTGTCGCTGCTGACCATTAGCACGCACACTTCGCCGTACCAGCTAGCTAGCGGTTGACCATGAAGTCGAGTGCCCAGGCGTTGCCTCGAATCACGATCAAGACTTGACAAATTCTGTTGTCTTTGTTCTGGGCTCGGTAACTGACCAGGCAGCAGCATTGGACTGCTTATATAGAACAGTTATCAATGTGCATCGGTCAAATGGCACCAAGAAGACGCAGACTAAAGCTTAAGAAATTTGACAGAGCTACATCCAGACGTTACAAGATCAACAAACTTAATACATTCTGGATTAGTATGCCGCGAAGTGTGTATATAACCATCCATCGTCCGATTAGCTTTAAGTCTATTTCCTTTTTCGATACAACCCCAACTTTCCTGATAGTTTTAATTTTGCTACCCAGTACCGGAAGGGAAAAAGGGTATGTTAGGTTGGCTCAAAGTATGATAGGCAGAATGAAGCACCTTCACATCTGAAAAGTATACATAAAATTCTTATTCAGCTTAATGAGACAAACCGATCTAGACATGTCCGCCCGTCTGTCTGTATGTCCGTATTTCGGAAACGATTGAGGGTACTTTGACCGCACTCGGAGTGTAGACTCTTGTAATCCCTTGGCAACACGAGTTTATTTTATTTTTTCATCTTTCTCCCCCTTCTCAGACACAGAATTTTGTAAATGCAAGTACTGTTCATAATTAAACTAGATAAATTACCCGTTGCTCTTGCGTAATTAGTGTTATACATTATGCTTATGTTTTATAATACTTATGTTTTTTTCTACTTTTGTTGCAAATTTTATCCAAATGGGACGATTCAAAGAAAAGTTATTAGCAAAATAATTTCACTCCAGTAATACTCCTTCGCACTTCCTTTTCTCCTTCTTGCCTCTGCTATCAGCGCATATAATAACGCATATAAAACAGGACGTTTTTGGGCACAGGATATTTGACTTGATCGACTGTAACGTTCTCTCTTGTTTGTATTTCCCCAACAGCTCGCACCACTGCGCTTCCTTACAGTGTTTGTGTTAGAAACCTGAGTTGAGAATATGGGATCCAATTTTTGTTTGTTGGCAAACATGACTCTTAAAAGGCACTCACGCCACAGCATCAGTGCACGCTTGCCTGCCTCTGATTTCAATATCGGCTCATCGCCTACACTTGCACCTGGTGACTATTAAATATTCCACAAAACCAATACATCACCAGATAGGCCCAGTTGAGTCCAAGCCCGACATGGCCAGAACACACCGCATCACGGCACAGTTCGCATTATCACAGTTATTACATAAAATGCTGTGCAACTGACAACAGCTGCCCCGTTTTCGCTTCATTGGAATGGAAGTGAATTCATTCAAAAGTCAACGCATATTCCTAACGCCTCCCTCGGGGTGTGGCTCACCCCATACGACACACATTACTGTGATTTTCATAATTCGAATTGACCGTGGAGGGCCACGGGATAAGGGGTGTGGATAACGCGCACACAACGTCTTGGGCCAAGTATAATGAAATACACTTTGTTTTCTTTGGCGTTGGCCTTTTCTTCTGCGAAACTCTTCCGGCTCCTAGCTCCCCACGAAGTGAAAATGCCATTCAAGCAGAATAATGCAATATAAACTGTTGCAGCTTGAGCGGAGCCACTCAGCCATGGTCGGGACCGTCGCCAGTTGTTGCCAGCCCGATGACAATCGACAGGCGGCAGCGCAGGATTCTCAATGCTTACTGTCGGCTGGGGACGGGTTGAGCAGAGGAGTGGAAAGACGGGGACAAAATATGAAACCACAAAAGAGTTGGGCAGAGGAATCGTTCATGTCAATTATTCCAGTTAAGTGAGCAACAAACCAAAGGCAGTTGTCTGCACTGAGCAGCCATAACACTCCCGCCCCCACCCTTGCCAGCTCCCTGATTCGCTTTATCCTACGCAATTTTTAAAGTGCACTGAAGAAGACGCTGATATTTTTTTAAAATCAGTGACAAAAAGGCGTGTATGCAAAAAAAAAAACATAATGTAATTGAATATCAGTTTAAAAAACCTCCGGCCGAGCTATGCAACTTAGTGGCGAAAGAATGACTGCAACTGACAAAATTTCTGATACGATGTTACAGATGGAACAAGTGGAGAAGCTAAAGTCGGGTCTGCTGATTTTGGAATACTCTCTACATACATACATATGTGTAGAGCAATATTAAAATTTTAAAAATTTACATTTACATATGATACAATTCATATGTGAGTCTATGCGTGTATAATCACGCATAAGCGTGTCTATGCGTGTCTCTCTGATCATGTATGCAGTGCAAAGTTGAACCAAACAGCAGAAACAACAAAAGCTGAGGGCAGCGCTTGTGCAGAGATTACATTTATGGCTATAACTTCCTTTAAAATCGGAATATCATGATGAAACTTGGCATATGTACTCATAATCACAAAACAAGAGAAAACGCTACAGTCGAGCAAGCCCGACAGTGAAATACCCTGTACCCAGGTAAACTTCCGGCGCTGAGGTATATGCGCCGCTAGCAGAAGTAAAAGGAAGAAGAAGAGCGAACTTGATGCTGCAGCTTGTGGGCGTAGTGTAGTGTGTGATTCCCTGATCTGGTACTACTGGTATATACTGGTGGTGTTTAGGGTCCAAAGCAAACTGTAGGATGAGGTAACTTAAGCAGACCAGTCTTATAAGAATCTCCGCCGTAGGGAGTCACCTAAATATTGTGGCGTTTCCTTTAATCGATGGGTGCACAATCAGTGTTCCTGAGATGCCAGAGCTGCAATACTCAGAAATCGTAAAAACAAAATAACAATGGTACGGGGAGCTGCACTGCCAGCACCCGCCCTAATAAAGCAATAAACCGGATCAAGGATAATAAATACAAACACGAAGTGTATAAACATACCTAAATTCAAAATCTTTCAAAGCAGATGCAGTAGTTTTCGGCCCGCATCAAATTTCACATGCAATCAATGACAAATTTATGACTTCAGGGCACTCTTCACGGTACCAGGACCACTTAAATGCTGCACTGGATTGGGATTACAGACAATGAATCGGACAATTGAGTCCTTTCTGTGTGCTCATATTTCTGTCACTTTGTTGCGTTCTCTACATGTTTCGGCATCTACAAATTGTGGAGCAACGCCTGGAAGTTGACGCAAGTGTTTCATAGCTGTAGACACTGAAAGGCATATCCTGCAGCTGCAGTTTGTGATGGAAACCGACTTGGGACTTCTAGTCAATTTTTGTGTCAATTTTAAATTTGAAAATATCCGAATTCTATATTAACATGTAATGCAGGATATTTACTGTACACTATATGTAGCTGAGAAAAATTTTACGTTTTCTTTGAAAACAATTTATAGCCCTATAACCGAAGGGTGAAAAGGTTTTATTTGGTTTCTGCAGAGTATATAGCTACGAAACAAATCGATCTACACATGATCGTCTATCCGTGTGTATAAATGAACGCCTGCTTTAAAAGGACAATTGAGTGCTTGTGGCTATCTTTATTTAGACATTCTATGCTATAAGTTTACCTTTTATACCCTATTATATTAGTGTTCTGCGAGAGCGTACATGTTATTTTTTTACTTTATTAATATTGAAATATAAAAAAGAAAATTGTTTTCTTTTTATGGGAGGGTATTTAAGGGTTGAGCCCGCTCGACTCTAGCATTCCTTTCTTGTTTTTTTTTTTTTTTTTTTTTTTTTGTGTTCCCCAAGCCAAATGACAGCTGCCTATAAAAAACATATTTGTAACGCGTTATTCAGATGCAAATGGCTACATATTGGCTTAGCTAGTTGAGTAGAAGTCGCGATTTATGATTAATTGTATGTCTAAGAACTATTTCTATTTTATCTCTCGCTTTTTTGATCGGCACGACTCCATTCTTGTTACTGCACACATCTGATGTTAGCTACGCAACCGTTTTCGAATAGTTCTTGAGCTACCATGCCCGTCAATTTCGTCTAGTCCGGCAGTCAGTTGAGATCTACGAGTTGGTGGAAATGAAAATGAATTTCCAACGTACGAGTATCGTCGCATGTAGAGCTAATGAAATGCATGAAAGCTGCTGCAAAACAACAAAACTAACTTAAAAGCCAGCTAAAATATGCAACAGACCGAGCCGAGGCAACAGCAAACAACAAAATTATAATAAAAGCAACAATAGCTCACATCAACAATGTACGAGTAATATCGCAGTCTTAGGTAACTGACGACTAGCAAGGGCCAGTAGCGCGTCCCCAGGAGAAGGAGGAAGGCGCTGGAGTTTAAAAACAAGTAGCAAATAGCTCGAGACGCAAAAAAGCTAACGAAGCCGAGTGTGGCGTTGTTGTTGCAGCCGCTGCCATCGCTGCCACCGCTGCTGCTGGGGATGATAAAGCAGCCCTGATAAGCGACACGCGACCATTGCAAAATGCCACAGTCGGAGTCAGAGTCAGAGTAAGAGCCAGAGTCAGAGTCAGAGCCAAATGCACACACAAAAGTTAGCTGCCACGTAATAACGGAGGCGTGCAACAAAGCAGAGTCTTGAGGTACAGTTTGTTTTATGCCCGCAAATTGGTTTACCATGAAGCCCGTTTTGGGGTTTTTGCTTCTGGCTGGGGCAGGTGCAAGTGAGTGGGCTGTGGGCGCTGTCAGTTAGACGCCGGCAGAGCACAGGCGACACTTTTCACACACACACACACACACACACACACAGACGCACACACCGACACTGAGAAGGATCGTGCAGACAAAGACAACATCGGCCAGACATGGACTGCCTTGGAGTGTCTGCAGTTCCGTTTTGTGTTGCGATGTCAGGGAACTCCCTGGCCCCGCAACCGCTAGTCCGCCTTCAAAGTTTAATATTAATTGTCACGCATATATCTAACCCCTGTCCGGACCCCTACCACATCATGCATATTTCGGGCTATTGAAAAGCCAAAGCCACAAAAATGTTACCAACTGTTTTTGTTTTATTTTCCTTTTTTCCCCGCTCCCCGTTCCCAGAACACTAACCAAACATAGGTAAACCTACTTGCGTTGTTCTTTGTTGCTGCTGCTTTTATTGTTTCTGTGACTGTTGCTGTTTGTGTGTCATTTGTGGGTGGGGGCGGCCACCGCCACCGCCCCCTCCACTGCCACCTCCGCTGCCACTGGCACTGCCACGGCTGCTGGTGCTGGTGCTACTGCCTGAATGGGCTAATGTTCGTGCATCGTCGACATCATCGTCACTGCCTCTGTCTGTAGTGCTCTACTTTACAATTACCTTTGCTGCATGTGTCGTTGATGCCGTAGGTGCCACAGTTGCTGCTGCTGTTGTTGCTTCTTTCTTTACTTTCTAAATATTTTTCTAACTTTGTTGTAGGGAGCAGCAACGGAGGTGGAAAACTAAACCACATTTTGTAGACCTTTTGTCTTGCCTAATGTGTCGTCGTCGTTGTCGTCGTTGTTGCTGTTTTCTTTTTTAATTGAATGACAGGCGAGCGGAGCAGTAGGAAAAACAAACACAGGAACAAACAGAGCTTCACCGTCACCCCTTCTCCATTCCGTTCCCCCCTTCTTCACTCACTCTGCACTCACTCTGCACACACTCGGAGCACTCGCACTGCTCATTTATTAATGCAATTAGCATTTGCATTTGGTGCAAATTTCACATTTAAGTTTATGCTCCAGCCTTTACTCTGCCCGAGTGGCCGGAGGACTAGCTGCCACAGCAACGCAAACAGATTAGATTAGAGACAATAATGTCGAGCAACTTGAATGAATATGAGGAGTATGTACGGGTACTTATATCTGTCGGTCCGTTCGCTCAATTATTCGACAGTAATACGGTTAGACAATGGCTCTTGTCTCGGAGCTTGCACAAATATTGACTGGCTTTTTCTTAGTACAAAAAGACGATGGTGGGCTAAATTACTTTTGTGAGTTGTGTAACTGACAATAGAGCATACGTTATACGTAGTTCCTATTAGCTGTTGGCTAGTAGCTACAAGCAACTTAATTAATGTGTAGGCAACGAGTAGCACCTCGTACTATTACTTCCATCTCGACTTCTCTATCACTCCCACTTCCAACAAATGACGTGCCAACGAGCACTTTACACTGATGTCGAGCATAGCGAAGCTCTACAGCTCAACCGTTTTTTACTTTCTCCCAATCGGCAAATTAATTTCAAGTGTTTACAACGAAAAAATACTTACCCATACTCCCATACCCACACAAATCTAGCTAAATGGGTAAACGAATCTGGACGATAATCGTCGATTCTAAACTAGGGCACATTTGGTACATACCCAGATACAAGAATTCCAAAAAATATGAGTCGGTATTCTATACATACATACTGTACGAGTATGTGGTATAGAACCAGGCACAATGCCTTTGGCTCGATATGCAAGCATTACACGCGATATGCTAGAAGTAGACCACAAATCGTTTATGCGAAGACAAAATAAAGCTCGAAATAATCTGTACAATGAGTATATGTACATAGTTATTTTATCCCTCCGTCTGTATGAGAGCCCGGATCTACACATGCTCGTATGTAGTATAAGAACAGCCGAACAGCCGAGTCTAGCATTCCATTCTGGCTATTTCCATTTCCACACTTAGGCAAAGTCGAATTCAACTATTTTATGAAGTTACTTGTGCCAGACATCGTCAAATAATAATATTTAATATACAAATTCTGTTCTATGTGCAGGATACAATCATACAATTTAATAAGTGTCCAACCTTAAATAAAGATTAAAAAGATTTACAGAAAAAGAAATGCCCATCGTCAGATTAGAAAGAAAGCATGAAAGGCGATCAAATCATTCATTCGATTAAAAATAAATCCAATTTGTTTTATAAACAAGTATTTGTCAATATTTATAGTTTTTCGACAAAATGTTTTCTTTTTCATAACATTTAGAGATTTTTTACAGATTAGAACTCAGTTCGCCCAGAAACTAAAATAGAACCACCATTTTTTTATGAGACACTCCTCCTAAATTTTTCTTTACCAAAAAGGGCCTCAATGCTATTATTGCACTTTCTCGTCCCGCATAAACGAATTGACGACGGCGGTACATTCATTTTGACAATGTGTCAATAATTCTTGCCTTAAACTTCAATTAGTCAACCACCCCATGGCAACCGAGAAAATTGGCATGCGTGCTTTACTCAAATAGTACTTGTAAGTTTTGTTGGCAGTTGCCGGGAAAGTGCATGCGATCGGCGACTTGCGTGACAAGCAACAAGAAGGTAGGCGGGGAGAGGTGAAACGCAGCAAGAAAGTTGCTAAAGGGACAATTTTAAGATTGTGCCCGCTTGCATAAACAAATAAGGAATTACGAAAACAATAACGAGGCCAAAACTGTGTACAGAACTGTGCCACGACTAACGGCCTTATTCATATAAATGGAAAGTGCTTCCTTTTTCCTTCCAAGCTGGCCACTTTATGCACATTTAAAAAGCTTGGCCACCAACTTCTCAGTCTTAGCTGCTAATTTTATTTTCCGGAAACCTTTCATCGCAAATTGAGACGGAGATATCTGGATGCGTATAAATATTTATGACGTGTCCAGACACCGGGCACAAAAGCCAGGATTAAATTGTTGGTCACACGCTTTTACGGCCTATTTGCAGTCCATTACATACTTTCCAGCGTTTTATTGTTTAAAAAATCGCCGCTGGACTGAGCAGCTGAGGTTTGAATGCTCCAAATTGGATTTAAAATGTTTTATCTGTAGAGTAGCCGAGAGCTCTTATCGCGAGGACACTTCAAAGGAACCACCGCCTAGAGATTCATACTGCCAGGCCATCGCATATCGAGCGACTTCCGATAGCTGCGGAAGGTCTGATTGCCTGCCATTTCATGGACTCTTGTTTCGCGACGACAAACAACAAACAAAATCAAACGGCTGAACGACGCTCTGCGATTTTCCACATCATTTCCTAGCAGCAGCCAGAAAATCGAAACGAAAATCTCAAGTGGCTGCCAGGGTGCGCCTTGTGTTTTCTCTGCCGGCGCCTGTTTGCCTCACATGCGGACAAGTGTCGAGGGAGTCGAGGGAACGGCTGGCCGGATATGCGCCCAAAGCAAGGCAAACAAGTGCAGCTGTAAGGCAATGGCTTGAATGGCGTTTAGTTGTACGAAGCGGTAAAGTGTCTCAGCCCCAGATAGACGCGGAAAATTAAGATATCAGCGGCGCTTTATGGCCCTTCAATGCACCATTCCCGGCGACTTAGTCGGCGACATGACGATCGACCCGCACAGTGGCACCTTTTTGTCGGCAACCGCAAGACAGTGCGCCTAGAAGGCATCTAATCATTACATTCTGTCACACTGACGATAACATTCGGGTCAACTCTTAGTGGTAGCACCTTTCAACTTGTACTGACTCGCCGTTATCCTTGGAAGCACTTACTGCCGCCGCCAGACTCCGCCACAACTTTATGTCTAATGGGCTAGGCTACCAGTTTTCGCTGCGTTCTTGTCTGCGTTCTCACCTTTTTTAAAGGCTGTCGTCCCTTTAGTAGTGCGCCGACTTAGCTGGTGATAATAGAAAAGTATTACGTGGAATAGGGGAGCTACAAAGTTTAAAAGCAACACCGGGCCATATCCTATTTGTGTTGTGGCCATTGTAGATGCGACGAGCCACACTGAAAACAGCTGGATCTGCAACTGACCTATATAATGGAATCATCACTTTTCGCGAAATGTATACAGTCGAGGGAGAATGTATATACACATACTTATTTTTATACGTGTATATTATATGTATTTGAATGCCTAAAATTAAGATATTTGTATGAATGAATAAACAGACATGCCTTATGTCTCATAAGTTGCAAACAATTTCTTGAAAGCTACTTGTATATGTATCTGATAAATAGTTCCCTGACCCAAACATTACGAGTAAACTACGCGGATTATGTTTTCGTTCGTGAGGAGCCTTTCGCTCAGTGCAGCTCCTTCTGCATTCCGTATGCAGGATAACGGTGCTACCGCTATACTTTCTGTTCGGCAACGCATAAAAAGGTCCGATAATAGCAGCGAGCAGCAGTAGCAGTAACTGCAGGAACACAAAACTCTTTCAGAAAGTATCTTTTACGACAATGGTCAATAGCATCGGCGGTAAAACTCACACGCGAGCTGCTGCTAAATAAAATTTGATATCAATTGACATTTGGTGATCGTAAAAGGCAAAAATTAGGCACTGCCACTGACGCATTTCTCATTTTTATCGCTTTCCAATGGCTGGCCATGGATTGGGTGTCGGATGCGGCTGGTTGCTTGGTTCTTGTCTCTCTTATCGAGCCGACGGACAGGGAAAGGGTTCGGCGGCAAGGCGGCAAACAGACAGCTCCCAAAAAGCGGCCGACAAGCCGAACAAGGCGAACGGGCAGAGCACAGAAAATGTAAATTTCTCTAATTTGTTATCCGCGACAATTTGATGTGGCCAAGTCGGGGCCAGCTGTGACTGTCATCTCCAGCAACAGACGCTCGCACACACTTCAACTACATAATTAGATACATAGTTGTAGTAGTTTGAGCCATGATGTGGCAAAAAGTAGCTTGTATAAGCACTTGGACTCCTGTATTCGGGCCCTGGCCAAAAATGTGTGCTTGAAGTAGTCTCGAAAAACAAAAGTAGGCAGTCGTGATTGGCATAATTTTCGTGGCACTCGAGTTGTTTCATTGAGGTGCGAAAATAATTTATACCACAACAACTTAAAACATGAGCCGGACCGAGCCGAGCATCGAAGTTCACCCAAGGCTAACGATGAGTTTTATGAAACACCTACAGAGACCGCTGGCAAGGGCCAAACATAAACTTGTTGTCAGCTTTTCAGCCGGCACCAGCAACGACAACAACAACAACAACAACAGCCACACCAACAGAGAGACACCAGCAACGATACCGCAACTGTGGAAATTAATTGCAATTTATGATGACGTTTCAACAAAAACAAAAATCGACAAGAGTGTAAGTTAAACAAAAGCTAAAAAGAGTTATAAAAACAGACATCTGAAAATAAAAACTGTGCCATTAAAACAGAAAACAAAATAACTACGCAAGTAAGCACAATAAACGTGCGACTCTTAATTAAGTCATGGCTGGGCCCAGTTCCTCTCTGCCGCGTCCCTTGCACTCGTAGAGGCCTGTGAACTTCTGTAGTGGACCTCGAGTGGCCTACACTGGCCCCATTGAGGGGGCAAAAAATGTACTCCAACTTGAATGTGTTTACGAACAATAATACTTATTGTGCAATACTATGTGCATCTCTGAATCGGCCAGGAGGGGCAGCCGAGCGCGCAGCTACAGGCAGAGACCCGTCTGCAGTAGCTTTTAGCCGATATTTGATAACCCAGTGACTGCTATTCTCAAGTGCAACGAAAATATTTCAATGGAAATGTCAAATGGGCGATGCGATTGATGGGAAAGCACGTGGGCTTGTGTACGGGGATTGTTGACAAAATCGAAGATTGAAAGCTGAAGGGACAGTAGAGATGCAGTAAGTGAACAAATCCAAACACAATATGTATACCTGTGAAATGGTCACTGTTCCTGTTTCCTGAACCAATTCCGTTATATTTTTACTGTAGCGTTCTCTCTTGTTTTGTAAGGGTAAGTTCAAATTACGATTCGATATGTGAAAAAGTGTTAAATGAAGTACAAAAGACAGCAAGACATTTTATAGAAAAATATCCGTGGTTCTTGTATTTATTTTCTTCTTTGCACAAATATCTTATTGCCGGACCGGAAAGCATGCATTGTTACCAACTGGTCAGTTTCCAGTGTAAGTTCAAACAGATTTTTCGCAAAAAATAAGTCGTATAGTATTTTTCTTCCCTTTCAAGTAACCAATTTTCGGTAAAGGTAAGTTCGAATTACGACTCGATAAGTGGAAAAGTTTTAAATGAATTACAAAAGACAGCAAGACATTTTATAGAAAAATATCCGAAGTACTAGTTATACTCTGTACACGAAATGTACAGGAGTATATTAGGTTTGCGCGAGCTGCCCTAATAACAGTCAGAAGGAGGCGTGGCAGACCCCACAAACATATATTCTTGGTCAGCATGACAAGACGAGTCGATCTAGCCCTGTCTGTCTGTCTGTCCGTCTGTCCGTCTGTATGAGCGCAAGGTCTCATAAGGTACAAGAGCTAGAATAACCAAACTTGGTATACAGGTTCTCCTGAGCCCTAGTCAGGTCAAGTTTGTTATTTTGTTCTGATACACCCCCACTCCCACGAAATTCGTGTTTTTTTTATAACTTGTAGCACGCAGAAGAAAGAATGTGTCTAAACTAGTTCAAAAATGTTATGGGTTGATCAAATTGGACCGCCAATTTTGGCCGACATTTAGCAGATTCCTTCTTTTCGTACCAAAGATTCCCAACTGGGTTAAAGTCAGAGTTTCGAATCATTGTCCGCCTACAAAGGACCCAAATCAGTGAGACCCTTTTTTTTGTTGTGTATCCAGAGTAGCTTTATGCATTTGGTGGCCTCCTATAAAGCACGATTTTCGGCGATCAAGCTTATTGAAGAGTGTCGGGTACTAGGTACTAGGTATTATTTTCAGCGCAACTGTACTACATACTTGTATATAATCAATTTGACGAGACGAATCCAAAGGAAACATGTTGAGCAGGAAAAAACTGGGAGCAGCAGAGTATTGAGAAAATGGGGGGAAACGCAATAACTTTTAATATACCTGTACTATATATAATACTTATCTATACATATCGTCACATTTGTGTGTAGTTTTAAATGAAAATTAATTCACCTATGTATGTTAGTACTCGTATAGATGCAGAGTTGGAAAATATTATATGAAATTTTTTGTTAATTACGAATGTCCATGGATCGGTGCCTTCTCAATCACGACATTACTTGGCTACCCACTTTTTGCTTCACCAGTAATGTAATTTGGAGATGACATACCCTGACTCATTTCGTTGTAGTTTTGAATGTTCTCATCGATACATATGTATAATTTATGAAGTATACATATAAGTATGCATGAATGTATATTCAAGTATAGTATCTTGTGAAAAATGCAATCAGCGAAACTTGAACTCAAATATTTCGAACTTCTACGCTTTCGCAGACTTCCTACTGATCCCCACACCACCGGCACCACACAAGTGTGAAATTTTTAGTAACCACAGACAATAAAAAAAAAGAAAATGAAAAAAGGCCAGGCGAAACGAAAATACCGCAAGAAGTGTCGGCAATATCGGACGCAGGGGTCCCGACCAAAGAAACACTTTGAGCACAACTCGATAACTGCCTCATTTAGTTTCATTTAAGCCAAAAATACTCAGCATTAAAAAAAAACGGAAAACTGCAATTTTTTCCCCTTGCAGTTGTTGTTGCTGGGGCTTTGGCACTGTGGCGAGCGGCTCAAACCAGAGCGTTTTGTGTTTTGTTGTGGTAAAACAAGTTAAGCAGAACATCGACGCCAAACGAAAGGCCGACTGGCAATAAACAGCGACAAAAGCAACTAAATTCGCTATGACTATATAGCCAGCGCCATCGTCAGAGCCAAGTTACCCATTGGCACCACCAGCACCACCAATGACAACAGCAAGAGGAACAACAACACTAACTGTCGTTGGCTGTCGCACGATCGAATTTCACATGGGGCGATATTTTACGATATTGTCTCAATCAGCAGCCGCTGAGCGCTTGAGTCGTTGGGGCAGAAAAAATGCAGGCAAAGAAATTCACACCGCACTATAGCGAAGGCTATGGGCAAAAAATTAAGGCACAAAACGATTTTTGGGTGACGCAGCCTGAAAGACGAGATACAGTGAACAAAATCACATAGCTGACGGCCCTGTTTATTAACTGCGCAGGCGCGGCTATGAAAACAAAAACAATTCCAAGAGCTCCATGGCGCCAACACAAATGAACGTATACATAGATGTAGATGAACCGGGGAGTCAGAGGGGATTGAATGGAATAGTGAGTGGAGACGAGCAGAAATATTGAAAACTACAAATGATAGCGCGAAATGTCAAACATTTGCAGCAAGCAGTTGATATACATATGTACGTATGTATGTCCGTGTATGTACATACATAGATACAGATACACACTGCAAGTTGCAGATACAAGATACATAATTGTTGGCAGCGGCTTCAGCAGCAGCAGGTTTTGTGTTGCAGTCGCTGCTTCGTGTCAACGACAGCAAAATGAGAGAGCAGCGTGCGGGCGCAATCGTGAGAGAGCGAGAGAGCCAGCGCTTCAATGTGTGTGGGAGCGCGAAACTCACACAAGCATGCAAAATATCGCACCAAATCGCGTGCGACAAGGACGCATGCTGGCGTACGAGTAGGAGAGAGTGAGGGCGAAAATTGAGAGAGCTGCTCTCTCAAGATCACATATCAATGTGGAAGTGAGCTCTCTCTCGCGCTGTGCATGTGTGCAGCATTTCCCCTCCGCTCACATATTTTTTTATGTTCCGCTACCTGCGGCAAAGTATCTTTTAGTTTTCTGAGCAGCCAACAAAGAAATCTGTCAGCTCTTCTCGTACCCATTTACAAATGTGGGCTTAGTCGGGGCTTAGGTTGTCTATTCTAAAATGTTTACTGAAATAACAACAGAGCAACGCACAGTTTGGTGTGCCTTATTTTTTGTTTTTCTTCTTTTTTCTGGTAGTGTGCAGAGCAGCAATAATATTTATATTATTTTTCAGAGGTAAAAATAACTAAAGACAGAGGTTTCTGGCAATTAGTCGCACAATTAGTCGCCGGCAACGTACTCATAATGAAGCTGTGCAAACAGTTCGATTTTCGCCGTAAACTCCACTTTTTTCCCTAAATAATTCCATTAAACATAAACAGCGCTCAAAATGTTTGCTGGAGGAGCTGGAAAGCAAAAGCTGTAAAAATAAAATTATAGACCAATTTATAAACATGAATCGTCTGACTGACGACCTGAAAAACACGCACTCGCACTCGAACTCGCACTTCGTCCAGCAGTCAGTCAGCCATCCAGTCAGCCGCTTTTCGTGTATCTAATGAAGGGTTTGGGTCCGCGTTTTGAACAAATGCTGACCGGCCCGGCCCGTTCACTGCTATTTCTTTTTTTCAGCTTGCTGTGAATCGTCGCCTAAGTGGGTATTAGCAAAATACTGAAAAATTGGCTCGCCGCAGCCCGAACGCAGATGCGAATGTGGACTGAAACGGAATCTTTAGCACAAACGCGACAATTAGAATTGTCTGGCTGCTTTTTACCTAACCGGCCTAAACTATGATTATATTTGAATGGCTTGGTATTTTGAGTGAGCAGCAATTTAAATCGGTCGTCGCTCGACCGCTTCTGCTGGCTCGGCATCGCAACACATTTTAGAAAATGTTTCAATTTATAAAAATATTAAAATATTTAAATACCGCCCTTTAGTTTAGCATACGAAGCTATTGGCTATGGCGGAGTGCAGTTTCAGTTGATCGCTTTTTTGGGGGAATACATATGATTTGCGAGTGGCATCCCATGCGCAGAATTTCTACTATTATTAATTCTTTACATTTCTTGCTTGCAAGTTAACTATTTTAAAGCAATCTTATACCATGCCCTGCAAATATTAATACTCAAGTAAAACGATCAACATAGTTTTAAAAGAAGTTTTTGAAATGAATGGATAGTACGGGCACAGAAGGGAATATACCCGTAGACCCATGACCATGCAGGAATAATGTTAATGCTGTAAGCCACAGGTATATAGCTCCAGCGCCGATTAACTTAGCTTCTTAGCGCCATGCCATCAAAAGCTGGTGGTTCCACCGACTATATACCTCCAAAAAGGCTATTGTATGGTCATAGTGGCTTTGTCAAACTATTATTGGTTAGCAAAAGGTCCCTCATTATAAATGCAAAACTATGATAATTAAGAAGCGTGCAACCATCCTATCGATAGTATTTGGAGGACTGCTTTTAATTTGTACACACTTCTTGAAAAGTTGTATTGGTCACTAGGGAGCTTTGAGACCTGCTTCGCAATCGGTGCCAACACGGAAAGTTTTCCAAAGACAATAAGTCCCGTATAGTTCCTATCAATATTAATATCCTTTACTACAATCTGAACGGTTATACCTTTTTGTTAGCTAGCAATACTCTTAAATATCGGGCTTGTTGTCTGTTGTACATATGTATATACGAGTATGTAAAGATTAAGCTATTATATAAATTTAATTAAATTATTCATATCATTGTTCATGTCTAAAATTAGAACAATTATGTGCAAATTTTAAAACACTATGTGTTTTTATACCCTGTACCCAAAAGGGTACAAGGGTATATTAGTTTTGTGCGAGTGCACATGGAACACACAGAAGGAGGCTTGGTAGACCCCACAAAGTATATATATTCTTGATCAGCATGACAAGCCGAGTCGATATAGCCATGTCCGTCTGTCCGTCTGTCTGTCCGTCTGTCCGTCTGTCTGTCCGTCTGTCCGTCTGTCCGTCTGTCTGTCTGTATGAACGCAAGGATCTCCGAAAGTATAAGAGCTAGAATAACCAAACTTGGTATACAGATTCTCCTGAGACCGAGAAAGGACGAGTTTGTTCATTTTTTCTGATCCACCCCCCCACTCCCCCCCTATTAACGATTTTCTATAACTTCCGTAATTCTTGGAATTTTGAACTAAAATTTGGTAGTCACATTAGGTTAGTTATTATATAACCGTATACCAAGTCTCATTATGATAGAATGATCGGAAAGAAAGTTATAGCCATATAACCAGGCCCAATGCACACATACATACATATGTACAAGTACACAAACACGCATAAGGCACGATTCTGATGTAAATGTAAATGTATGTATGCATGCATGGAATATTTTATATTTAATTTAGTTAATTAATTAAATTAATTTAGTTAATTAATTAAATTTAATTAATTAATTAATTAAATTACTTTTTTGTGGGGTGGTACAGGGTATTTAAGAGTTGAGCCTGCTCGACTTTAGCATTCCTTTCTTGTTTGTGTGTTCAACAATAACAACAGCTGGTCAGAGATAGCATTTATGGCTATAACTTGACTTACAATTGCCATGAAGAGACATAATCATTAACCAATATACAAACATCTCGACGAGGTATGAACTTAGTGGCAAAATAAATGCATCTAATCAAAATGGTTCTGAAATAAATGTGGCTGAGTAGAAATATACATTTAAATTTCATCTTCATTATCCACAATGTAAAAAAAATCGAATGTTTAAAGTCATTCAATCGAGATAGCTTCGTATTCGGAAAGCGTATTTCAATACCTTTATATAGGCATATCCAAGAGCCAATCGCAAGCTCAAAATTAGCTGTAATATGGGAAAAGGGGGTGACATCACGTACTGGCGCTTTCGCCACCACATGGACTGTGGATGTCGATATGCACTAAGCACTCACATCAACTCCTGCGCGAAGGATTCTCGGCATCGGGCATCCGACAGGAGCACTCAGCTTCGACTTAAAAGTAAGCGCTTACACCACACACCACAATACTCCGCAAAGCATCTTCGAGTTGCACTTGTGCGGTCGTCGGCCTTGTCGCTTTCCTGCCCCGCCTATCCTCACTTCGATGGGCGATACAAAACATACCGCAATAGCACAAATAAAACATATCGCATGACGCATTAAAATACGTGGCATTGTTTCATCGACAGCCGAGATGGCGAGGGCCCGCATATTCAATGAACTGCTCCTGGAGGCTTGCAAGGCTCTGGCGTTGATGCTCCTTTAAATAAATACTACGACGTGAAGGATTGGGCAATGCCGATAATTCCGAGCCCCTTCACGTTCAACGCACTTTCAAAACGAAGAAGCACACTAACTAAAAGATATCTCCCGACTGCAGCGATGTGCTGTCCCATTTATAATTTCGCTGCGGTTCATTAAAATCATTCAATGATATTCATATTTTCTGCTCGCTGCCTTTTAAGCGTGCAATTTTCTATTTCACCAAAACATTATGAAAATTTTGGCCTCAATGGATGTCAGGCATGCTTCCCAGGCTGCGAAGCAGCTCCGACGGGGAGCTGCAAAACAGAAATCAGTTTCAGATGCCAAGCAAACAAACCAACAAACAAACGATCAAACAAACAAACAACAGACAGCAAAACAAGAAACAAGAAAACAAAACAAAACAAGCTGCGCGCTTGGCAACGAAACATAAATTATGCATTACAAACGTGCTTCTGACCCATTGCCATTTTCTAATTCAATTAAAAATTTTTTACATTTGAATACAATTTCCCAATGTGCCGGCCAGGCTTGCTATGCTCGGCTCGGCTCGGCTCTGGTCTGGTCCGGACTGGCCCGGCTAAGGAGCAAAGTGGGAAAGTTTTGCTGTTGCTAATGCTTCTCTAGCCTAAATACACCATTGGGAAAGCTGCAGCAGCTCAGACACTAATTTGACATAGTTATGCGCAGCGAAATGAAAGCTGCGGCCGTTGCCAACATGGCGTATAAATAATATTTTAGCTTGTCTCGTTCGCTGTGCAACACTTTGGAAGCTTCTAAGTACTTCAACTACAACTACAACTGCAACTATGCTAATAGGGATAGCTCAACAGAAACGGTGTGGTGAGTATTTCTCTCCATAAAATCGGCATTAACTATGTATAATATGAAAATATTACCCTTTCCTAGCCTAGCAGAGATATTCCATACAGGCATTATTACAAGTATACCTAAATAAATAAGTGCTTATGTACAGTTTCAACAGCATATATGCATATACATCAGAATCTTGGCAATGCATGTTTATATGCGTGTATGTGTTCAGTACTGAAATAATCCAACCAGCATCAACAACAGCTATGGCTATAACTTTCTTCAGAATTGACGAATCATGATGAAACTTAACATACGGACACATTATCAGTAACTGGATGTATATGCCATATGTATATATGAATTCAAGGCTCCGTAAATTAAGAGATTTATGGAAAATACGAATTGCGGGGGAAGGAGGGGAGTATCGAAAAAAACTCGAACTCGTACTTTCTCGGACTTAGGAGAATCTGGATACCAAGGACAGAAGGACATGCCTATATCGACTCGGCTTGTCACCCTGATCAGAATATATATACTTTGTGGGGTCTGCCACGCCTCCTTCTGCCTGTTTCATATATTCGCACAAAACTAGTATACCCTTTTTACCCTTTGGGTACAGGCTATAATAAAATACATTCGTGTTTCCTAGGGCCTAGGAACGTCTAAATACCAAGTTTATTAATGCGTCGAGATGGACGGACGGACATGTGTAGATCGATTTCTCTCTCTCGTCATTCTGATTAGGAAAATATATACTATATAGGGTCGGAGATGCTTCCTTCTGTCTGTTACATTCTTTGCACAAGCCAAATATACCCTTTTTACCCTACGATTACAGGGTATAAAAACACTAAGTTGCGAGACGTTTTTTTTTCATAAGAACCTCTAGTACATTTATGTGTTTCTTTCGGAACAACAGGGCTGTTCATCTTTCGAAACAAATTAATATCAGAAATGTGGTCTTACTATGCCACTAAGTTTCTTTGATTATAAGTAGGCAAGAGAATCTAGCCACACTCATGGGAGGAAGTATGTATTTTTCATCACTAGTTTTCCACCTAGTCGAGTGCATTGCTCTCCATTTAAGGCGGCAGCATAATGAACTCGACTGGCAAGAAAGTTGTCAGCAGGGGCATTCCACTTACACATGCGACACAAACACACGTAAACCTACTGTAGTGAAATTTAAAAATTCATAAAATATTCGCACCACTAAACAAACAAACAAACAACAGCAACAGCAATTCTAACAACAACATTGGGGTCGGGCGCACTGCAATGTAACTCAATTAATTAATAACAGAACCGGACAACAACAACAGGAACAAAAACAACACATCAGCAGCAGTAGCAGTAGCAGCAGCAGCAGCAGCAACATTAATAAGAACAACAAACAAAATAATTAAGTAACAAAAGTTTCACATTTGCAGCGCCGGAGCACAGGAGCAGGAGCAACATTTCTGCTGCAAATACAGCAGGGCACGGGCCTCGGAAGCGTAGGCACAGGAGCGCCAACAAGCTGCCCAAGAAGAAGGCGAAGGAGAAGGCAACGGTAACGGTAACGGCAATGGCAACGATGCTACAACTACAACCACAGCTCGTAATGCCGCCAAAGCCGAGCAAAGTTTGCACGGGTAACGAACTGAAGGACGAGTGGGCGGGTGATTGGGTGGAGGGGTGGTTCTGTTGCTCGAACTTTATAATGTAATTTTAAGTGGCATAAGTCGACAGCCGAAAAACATATACGCAGCGAACTGCGACAGCGGCAGCGGCAGAGGGGCAGTACAGGAGCAGCAGTTCAGCGACAGGTGGTTTTTGGGGAGATTCCTCAAACACGCACACTCCAAGAAACATAATAATCATAAAATAACAGCACAATGCACACACATTCCATACGTTCATTTGTACATTTATAGTCGTAAGTATTTTGAGCAAAAGAGCCCCAAGCGATGTTTAATAGCCAGTAACTAAAATAAAATACAAATACTGGAGCGGGGAAACAAAAAAGAAAGAAGAGCAGAGCAGAGCAAAAGAGTGGGGCTTATAAGAAGAGGCAAGCAGCGCAGGCGGCATTAAAAATGGCATTATAATAGCATTCAAACTGTATTTTTTCTGCTACTGCTGCCGCAGCTCGTTAAATGCTAGTGCTGCGCACAGTCTTGGCATGCAACATTTATGCTCGTAGCATGCAGTAACTTAGTTGGAGCCCATGAAAAGCCAAAACTAGACACAAGCTGTTCACAAACGGCAGCAATTTAAGCATTTTAGTGCGAGTTTCCCAATTTTTAGGCAGCTTACCAGAGCAGGAACTTATGACCACCCACCCGTCAGAGTCCGGCTCTGCCTAGTTTTTAGTAATTCGCCAAAGTGCCGCAATGCAATGCAAGTCCATTCCACGTGCAGCAACACCCTAAATACTATACTTGTATGTAATTATTATCAAGAACACTTTTCGAATCAAATAATTCCTTAAGTTCTACGCTTTTGGGAGTTATGTACTTATTTAAAAAGTTAAATAAATTGTTGTACAGAATTGGTGTGTGTGTGCCTGTCTCAACATGCTCGTGGCTTAGGATGCACAAGAAATGTTTGAGTGCAAATATTGGTAAAATATATTTAACATTCTAGCATACAATAGATTACGCGTTTAACGACAACTAAACACAGCAGTGGCAGTTACTGACCCTTGTTGGCGTGCCAAGACGATATATGTGCATAGCTAGAGCCGCCACATGCCATTCCAGCCAGCCAGCCAGCACACACGCCCGCTATCCGCTATTGAACTGGTGCATTGCCAAGCTGTGCTGCGGCTAATGGGTCGCTGGCGGGAGATGGAACTGCGGCGGTGCTAGTCAGCCTGTTGACTGCGGCCGGCCGGTTTGAAAACTCTCTGCCTGCCTCTGCCTGTTTGTACTCTGCATGTGTGTGACATTTCCCCTACTTTTGGCGAGAGCGAGGGTGCACTCAAAACCAACACAGGCTCACATGTGTGCGAGCGAGAGTAACTAAGTGCATGTTTTTCGTATGTGCAGTAGAACGGGATATGCACATGCATTCTATAGATGTGTCCGTGTGTGTGCCTGTGTATGTAGGAGCACACAAAGAGCAACAGTGGCATAGTGAGAGCGCAGCGTGAGCACCGATGTGTGCATGTGTACATGTAAGTACGTGAGTGTGTCTATGCGAGTGCATTGAAAGAGTACGCTCACAGACACACACACTAACGTGTGTCTGTCTGCCTGCCTGCCTGCTTTTGACTGCCTTTCATGCTGCTCTGCCATCGTTGCCGTTGCTGTTGCCGTCGTCGTCGTTTGTACGAGTTTGAAAATATTTTCAACGAGCCAACGGAGTCGCAGCGAGCAACTTTAGCAATCAGTTTGAGTTGAAACGCGGAGCGGTAAACATGTTATTGAAAACGAGCTCTTCCGCAAGCTAAACACACAGTATTTTGTTAGCAACACAGAAAACGTGACCGACCGACGACGACAGCACCAGTTTTTATTCTAAGCTCAACGCGTGTGCTCAACAAAATCTGAAATAAAATACAAGCCATAGTGTAATGAAAATATAATTCCATAGCAAACAAAATCGCTAAGTGCACGCAATCGCAAACATCACTCCTGGATTACGGGCACGCGCATTACAGAGAAAATTTTCGACGAAATTTTCCAAAAAAATTATTAAAGCGATTTGTGACTTAAGTGCCAACAACGCAACCAGAAAACACAATATGAAAACGAGAAAGTGTTGAGACCCGCAACAAACTAAAATGCCCAACTAGCCATCAGCAAGTAAATCAAAGTTTTTTTTCACAAATTACAACAAATCACTTTGAGCAACAAGCACAAAAAGGAATAGCAACACCATGTCCCCATCCACGACCATTCTGCGCGTGCTGTTGCTGGTGACGCTGTGTACGGCGGCTGCGCATGCACAGTGCGCCTGGGAGTTTGTGCGCACCACCATGGACATCAAATGCAATCTGCGAGCACTGGACGCGGGTGCGCCGCTGGATTTGCAAGTGGCTGAGACGGCCAACCGCCTGGAGGTGCAGTGCAGTGAGGAGCTTCTGCACGCCAGCGAGCTACCCGCGGGTGCCTTTGCGCGCCTTCAGAAGCTGTCGGAGCTGCGCATGGACGCATGCAAACTGCAAAAGGTGCCCGCGAATGTCTTCGAGGGCCTCATGTCACTCAAGCGCCTGACGTTGGAGACGCACAATACAGTGTGGGGTCCGGGCAAGACGCTGGAGCTGCACTCGCAATCATTTCACGGCCTGCGCGAGCTCAACGAACTGCATCTGGGCAACAATAATGTGCGCCAGCTGCCCGAGGGCGTGTGGTGCACAATGCCTAGCTTGCAGGTCCTCAATCTGACTGCCAATCGCATACGCTCCGCCGAGTACCTCGGCTTCTCCGAGAAGCTCTGCAGCGGCACAGCGCTGACCAACACAAACAGTGCGGCTACCGGAGGAGCAGAACTTCAAGTGCTCGACGTCTCCTACAATGAGTTGCGTGCGTTACCAGATGCCTGGGGTGCATCGCGGCTGCGGCGTCTGCAGACGCTTAACCTCCAGCACAACAATATCACTGCCCTGGCACCCAATTCGCTAGCGGGCCTGAGTTCGCTGCGCGTACTCAATTTGTCCTACAACCACCTGGAGTCGCTGCCCACGGATGCGTTCGCCGGCAACAAGGAGCTTCGTGAGCTGCATCTACAGTGCAATGATCTGTACGATCTGCCCAAGGGTCTGCTGCACCGTCTGGAGCAACTTCTGGTTCTGGACCTCAGTGGCAATCAGCTGACCAGTCATCATGTTGATAACAACACCTTTGCTGGACTAATTCGCCTGATTGTTCTAAATCTGGCGAACAATGCGCTTACCCGTATCGGTGCTAAAACTTTCAAGGAGCTGTACTTTCTGCAAATTCTGGACATGCGCAACAACTCGATCGGCCATATTGAGGAGGGTGCGTTCTTGCCACTCTACAATCTGCATACCCTGAACCTGGCCGAAAACCGATTGCATACACTGGATAACAAAATTTTCAACGGCCTCTTCGTGCTTACTAAGCTCACGTTGAACAACAACTTAATCAGCATTGTGGAACCGCAGTCGTTTCGGAACTGTTCCGACTTAAAGGAACTTGACCTGAGCTCAAATCAGCTGACTGAGGTGCCTGACGCTGTGCAAGATCTAAGCATGCTGAAGACGTTAGATTTGGGCGAAAACCAAATCTCGGACTTCAAGAATGGCACATTTCGGAATCTCAATCAGCTAACGGGTCTGCGATTAATTGACAATCGAATTGGCAACATTACGGTTGGCATGTTTAATGACCTTCCGCGCCTCAGCGTTCTGAATTTGGCCAAAAACCGTATTCAGAGTATCGAGCGCGGTGCCTTCGATAAGAACACAGAAATCGAGGCCATTCGTCTGGACAAGAACTTTTTAACTGATATCAATGGCATTTTTGCTACATTGGCTTCGTTGCTCTGGCTAAATCTATCTGAGAATCATCTCGTGTGGTTCGATTATGCCTTCATTCCATCCAACCTCAAGTGGCTGGATATTCACGGCAACTATATCGAAGCCCTAGGCAACTACTACAAGCTGCAGGAGGAGATTCGTGTGACCACTTTGGATGCAAGTCACAATCGCATCACGGAAATCGGTGCCATGTCCGTTCCTAACTCCATTGAGTTGCTGTTCATAAACAATAATATCATCAGCCAGATACAGGCTAATAGCTTTGTGGATAAGACTCGTCTGACTCGCGTCGATTTGTATGCTAACGTGCTATCAAAAATATCGTTGAATGCCCTGCGCGTGGCGCCGGTTACGACCGATAAGCCCGTCCCCGAGTTCTATCTCGGTGGCAATCCCTTCGAATGCGACTGCTCTATGGAGTGGTTGCAGCGCATTAATAACATGACGACGCGCCAGCACCCGCGAATTGTCGACCTGGCCAACATCGAGTGCTTAATGCCGCATAGCCGCAACGCCCCTCTGCGATCCCTCACGAGCCTAACCACTGGAGAGTTTGTCTGCAAGTACGAGGCCCACTGCCCACCCACATGCCACTGCTGTGAGTACGAGCACTGTGAATGCGAGCTTATCTGCCCTGACAACTGTACTTGCTTCCACGACATCAATTGGTCCACGAACATCGTAGACTGCGGCAAGCAGAACCGGCTCAACCTGCCCGTACGTCTACCAAACGACGTTACTGATCTCTACTTGGACGGCAACAACATGCCTGTAATCCAAACCGGAGCTTTTGTCGGCAAGCGCAATCTTCGAGCTCTTTACTTAAACGCCTCCAATGTGATGACCCTTCAAAACGGAAGCTTAGCTGAGCTGAGTATGCTTCGCACACTTCATCTGGGAAACAACAAGCTGCAGACGCTCGAAGGGCATGAGTTCCGCCAGCTGTCACTACTACGCGAGCTGTACCTTCATAACAATTTGCTCACGCACATCTCCAATATCACATTTGCGCCTCTGGTCTCACTTAAGGTGCTGCGCCTAGACAACAACCGCCTGAGCTTCATGCCGATGGCCACGCTCGCAAATCTCCAGTACCGTAACAGCCTGCAAGGCCTAACCATGGGTCGCAATGCCTGGTCCTGTCGCTGCCAGTTTCTACAAGAATTGGCCCAGTTCGTCTCGGATAACGCAATTGTGATCAGAGATGCGCAGGATATATATTGTGTGGATGCGGGCGTCAAACGCGAACTGGAGCTACTAGCAAACGTGGCCGGTGGTAATGGCATCGACTGTTCCGAGTTGCTCGATGCCAGCGCCAGCAACATCTCGGCGCATGACACAACTGCTGGCTACCGCTTGCCCTTGCTAGCTGCCGTGCTGGTGCTGATTTTCCTGGTCGTCGTACTGATCATTGTCTTCGTCTTCCGTGAATCCGTTCGCATGTGGCTCTTTGCCCACTATGGAGTGCGGGTCTGCGAGCCGCGCTTTGAGGACGCTGGAAAGCTCTACGACGCTATTATTCTGCACTCGGAGAAAGACTATGAATTCGTGTGCCGCAACATTGCTGCTGAGCTGGAGCATGGTCGTCCGCCCTTTCGTTTGTGCATTCAACAGCGCGATCTGCCACCGCAGGCCAGTCATCTTCAAATAGTAGAGGGTGCTCGGGCCTCACGCAAAATCATACTAGTGCTCACGCGCAATCTTCTAGCCACCGAGTGGAATCGAATCGAGTTTCGCAATGCCTTCCATGAAGCGCTGCGTGGCTTAGCCCAAAAATTGGTCATCATCGAGGAAACGAGCGTCTCCGTCGAGGCCGAGGAAGTGGCTGAGTTGGCACCGTATTTAAAGTCTGTGCCATCTAATCGCCTGCTTACTTGTGATCGCTACTTCTGGGAAAAGCTTCGCTATGCCATACCAATTGAGCTGTCGCCGCGTGGAAACAACTACACGCTGGACCACCACGAGCGCTTCAAGCAGCCGGTCTCTCCGGGCATGATCTTCCGTCAGGCTCCGCCCCCACCTGCTTACTACTGCACCGAGGACATGGAGGCCAACTATTCGTCTGCCACCACAGCGACGCCTTCGCCACGGCCCACTCGTGGCGTTGGCCAAGCCCGGATTATCGATGCCATACCAATGCGCCCGCCCTCGGAGCACATCTACCACAGCATCGAGTCGGAGTACAGCGCCTACGAGCAGCACGAGGGTCTATCTATGATTCCCACCGGCGCCTCGGCAGCCACCTTTATGCATCATCACCAGCAGCCGCTTCATCACCACCAGCAGCAACCACAGCTGCTAGTACCTAGCTCCAATTATCGCCAGCAACCACAACAACAGCGACTCTTGCAGCCCCAGCCACACTGGCGTGCTGCTACCAATCAGCAACAAGCAGCTCCCGTTCATCTGCGCAGTGGCAGTGGCATAAGCCAGGCCAGCACCAGCACACAGTCAACAGCAGCAGCGGTGGCTCAGACGCCCCAATCGCAGTCCCAGCCACAGGCATCGACTTCTGGAGCGGCGGCGCAGGCAGCTGCCAACAACAACAGCAACAGCACCTCGGCGACGGCTGCCGCTGAGGCCACCAATAAAAACAGCAATGGCCAAGCTTTTTTGGTGTAAGCCCCTAAATGCCAAGCAACCCTTATTCGCACTGTTCCTGCGCATGCGCGGCCATCTTTGTGTTGCTAACTCGGTCACTCGCACGCAAGAGCCGAGAAAAAACAAACAAAGAACTAATACATACATAAAAAGACTTTACGCTGGCATTTCACGAGCGCCTCTTGTGTTCACGTGTGTTCGCTGTCATTGTCGTTTTATCGTAGTTGTGTAGCACAGCCAAACGCACATACACAGTCACAGACACACAAACACGTATTAACATATAGGCTTATTTACTATATTATTAACAATGCATAATCATTATGATGATGAATATTATTATTATTATTATTATTATTGTAATTGTAATTGAAGTACGATAAAAACTAGAAATGTTGCAGAAACACTTTCAAATTCAATGTGATATATTAAATAAATAATTACGACTTTAACTGTAACTGTAACTATAACTGTAGCTCTAGCTCTAGCCAGGCAATTTAGAAAGCAAGCATTCGAAGTTGAATCATCCTAAGGTAATTCAGTAACAACACAAGCAAATACTACTTATTTAAAGAACTTGTAAATAAAGTGGATTGAAATCACGCAAACACTTAGCGCACTATTGTATTTATGTATTGCATTGTATAGAAACCAATTAAATTAATTAATTAATAAATTCACTATGATATATATATTAAAACAAGACAAGAATAAACAGCAAGAGAATAAAAACACGATATAAAACATTCACCGCAGTTCATTTTACTACACACCTACTCATTGAAGGAAAATCATACAAGACGCACAACATTTTCACAATTGGAAAAGTTTTCTATTTTTCAGAATTGCTTGTTACGGCCACAATCGATCTTGAAACTGATTGCTCCGAAGCAACCTTCTCTCTATGTCATACCAAATACATAGTACCAATGCCTTCAATGCCATCATTTCCTTCCACATTGTAAAAATGGGCATTATGATGTTTTGCATAAAATTGAAATAGGCGGCGGTAATACATATGTATGTATTCGCGAGAAAATCTTGGCAAATCTTGGAAAATCTTAATGGCATTACCACCATTTCTTTAAGTGGAGAATGCGGAAAACGTTGTTAGCCTACTATTTATTATCCACAATTTTGAACAGCCTGTTCGAGACGCATTTACAATTTGAAAAGAAATGAATAAATTGACTTAGTAGCTGAAAGAGCGCTTGGCTGGACAGTAAATCTCGGTAAATAATTACATATTTATTGCATAAACAAATTAACAAGCTCGCATGTACACTCACCCGACCACCGATAAGGGTCGCAAAATTAGTTTAATATGCGTCATATACTCGAACACACAAGAAATTGCTTTCCCATTGCATTAATTTAAATTTGTTTTTGGTTTGTGCTCGCGCATAAATTAGTTTTTAGGGCCAACAAAACCGCAACGACCGCCAAAATCAGCTGGCAAGAGTAAAACGGCCATTTAAATGGGCACAGCAAGCGGTAAATAACAGGGGCTGTAGTGCTATCTGCCACGAAAGAACCAGCAACCAGCACAAAGAATATAAGTTAGCCACATTTACGAGTATAAGCCAACTATTATTTGTGAATCGATTGCAAGTGCAGCTAAGTGTAAAGGTCGGCAGACAAAGGCATACCTATGCGAGTAGACATAACACTAATCCTGGTTAAACCCAAACAATGTAGCCATGTAATTAGAACAATTCAAATCAAAGCAAGGCCAAGGCAAATAAAATATCCCGAGCAACTGTGAAATAAAAGTTTCAAAGCGGATTTTAACTTGGGCCTCGGGCCAGAAATGAAACCACAGACTTCAGCCCACCTCAGTATTTATAGCCCATGTATTTACTTCTGGTCCAACCCTGACACTTTTTGGCACAGACACTTTGTAGTTAGTTGCAACAAATTCAGTTTATGTTGAAGCCCCACTATATGTATGTATGTATATGTATCGTACATATTCTAGTAGTTACAAGCGAACACACAAACGAACACACCAGACAGTCAAACAGACAGAACGTCAAACCGGCAACTGCAAATTGCATATTCTATGAGTGCAAAACTTTTTGTTATGTAATGCAATACATCGAGTGTTGCGTGCGTGAGTATGGACATGAATGTGTGTGTGTGTGTGTGTGTGCACATCGGTGGCAAATTAAGTATGTATGTCAATTTGCTGTGGAAATGCGAAAAGAGAACGGCAACGAGGCAACCGAAGTCTAGCTGATTGGAACTCTAAAAAGAAACAAACTAATTGAAAATCAATAAGTACTTGGAAAAAGTTCACAGAATCGAGAAAAAACAAGCATCAATTTTAATAGTTAAATAGAAAGCGGTCGCAAAGCTCTTACCAATAGCTTGTGGCATACCCTGAGCTATGGAGCCTCTAGATTGGCCATAGGCCACATTCCTTGTATCACCCACACTGTACTTACAAGTATTTCCATAAAGGTTTGTTTATTTTGGAATGGTTTTTATTTCTTGAAAGGTATTTTTGATATTCTCCCATCTAAAGACCCCATTTAAATAGGAGGTTCCGCTCTTTTCTCCTTTTTTTCTCGTATTTCTCGCCGATGCTGATCTGTTTCCAAATCACGTGATTATAGAGTGCTCGACCGATCTTATCCATTGCAATTTATCAAAGAAATATCAATATAAAAACCTCTTGAAGAGATGAGAAACTCATTCGGAAAAGTGATATGGCAAGTCAACAATTTTTTAATATAAAAGAGACTTGTGGAAATTGCTCATAACTTTTAAACGAAATAGGCTATACCATATTTTTGAAGGGTAATCTATGTTCTACAGATGATCACTAGATAAAAAAGAATATTTTAAGCTGTAACGACGCGTTGCGCAGCAACCAGCTGTGCGTCATTACGATGCCAAGTAGTTGTAAATTAATAAGTAATTGTAAGAATAGTAAGCCATGAAGGCGAGTAATTTTAAGTTCGGTTTAAGTTAGTTCTCTTCTGGCTCAGGCCCAACGCGCACTGAAGCGCTCTATATGTTGTTCTACAATTAAAGAAACACGTGGAGAAGTTTGGGCATACCGCCCTCTTTTATTTGGTGGACACCTCGGCACTTTGGGGTGCCTAATTTATTTCAGCATACTCTGGCCGGCGAGCATACCCGCGGCAGAGTAACAACGTTACAAGTGGCGCCCGAGCAGGGACCCCAAAGAAGTGTGAGGTTAGATCCGACCAAGTAGGGGAGAGAGCGTGGACCTACGATGCTACGAACGAGCTGGATTCGCGTGCTGCGGAAGGAAGAGCTCAGCACGGTGCTGCGCGAGTTCGACATTGAGGAGACCGGCACCGTGGAGGCGTTGCGGGTACGGCTGGCAACGTTCGTGAAGTCGGCCCAAGAAGAGTACCGGCCCCGCCTTGAGGAACTAGCGGCGTATTACGAGAACATGTCGTCGCGTACCGCGACGGCAGGTCAGTTGAGCCCGGTGCCCGGCGGACGGCTGGGAGTCCCGAAACAAGAGGACGTACCGGAGGGGCTGCTCGTCGGGACAGAGGCGAACACGACACCGCGAACTCCTGCGACAGTGCCGACCATTTCGGTAGCGGTCGCGGCCTCGCCGGGAGCTACCACAACGGAGCCCACGGCAGCTTCAGCGACGCCAATAGTGGCTCCAGTGCTCTCAACGGCGGACCTGACACAAGCGATTGCCGATTCGGTAACAGTTGCGTTGGCTCAGTACACCCACCGGTTGGCCCAGGCTATGGAGGATGGGTTCCAGAAACTGTCGAGCCAGGTCTGCGTTTCCACCGCTCCTGCTGGTAATGCGCCTGACGAAGATGACCCAACAGCACCGACTCCAGCGTCACCGCTCGCAAGCGCGCAGGCGGTGGCAGAACCACAAGCGCCAACATCGGCCGTGTCAACCGCATCCGCGGCTGGTTCGGCCCACTCGACAATGTCACGAGCGGAGCGGAGAGCCCTGGGCACGGAGGTGGCACAGTGGGGAGTACGGTTCGACGGCAGCGGGGACCCAAGAACGTTCCTCCGGGACCTGGAAGATAAGGCAGAGATAAGGAACGTGCGATTAGATGAGTTGGTGACCGTGTTACCGGAAATCCTGGTTGGCGAGGCGAAGGAGTGGGAGTGGTCAAGGCGCAATTTGGTACAACGGTGGGCCGAGTTCCGCCAAGACCTACTAAAAGAATATCCAGCGGGTCCCCACATAGAAGAGCGCCGGCGGGAAGCATACAGCCGGGTCCAGGGCGCATCAGAGAGCCCTATCGAGTATGTCCGAGCGATGCAACGACTGATGCGCGGCGCGGGGATGACTGCAGAGGAGCAGCTGAGACTTGTCCACGCCAACGGGCTACCAGAAATACGCGCCAATCTCCGCCTGGCAGGCGAAGAAGTAAGCTCACTCGATGGGTACGTACAGGCGGCACAGGGCGTGCGCCAAGGAATCCTAGCACGGTCACAGGCGGCCGGCAATGATGAGACGAACGCCACACACCCTACGCCGTTCCCACAGCCGGTGGCGGTTGGCCCAGCGGACACGCATCGTCGCCCACCCATCTGCAGACGTTGCGGGATGGGAGGGCACAGTATGGACGCGTGCCCAAACTCACAACAGCTCTACTGTTGGGACTGTGGTAAGATGGGGGTGCGTGCGAACGAATGCTGCCGACGCGCGACGGGAAACGCCAGGGGGGGCTCGTCCCACATCAACAGTCGGCGAGCCCACGCAGGCAGATTCCAATTAACAACGACACGCAGGGTAGCGGCCGCGCTACCAGTAGACTGCGATGGTGTACTGGTAGAGGCGGTCGTGGACACCGGAGCGACACGCAGCTTCGCGAGTCCGATGCTGGCGCAACGCCTGCGGGCGCCAGACGGAGGAAATGTACGGTCCGTGAGCGTGACTGTGTCCATGGCTGACGGGACACAGAAGACGGTCCGTGAAGAAACGAAGGCGACGGTCACGGTGGGCGACAGTCGCGTAGTACTGCCGCTGCTCACACTCCCCGGATGCATAGATGAGCTCACATTGGGACTGGATTATGTCCAAATGGCCAACGGGGCGGTGACTGTGGGCGGCCAAACTGTAGAATTGCGAACAAACGATCCACGGCCACGCAGGCGGCGGAGGCGAGATCGCAGAGCCCGACATGCAGCCTTGGTGACAAGCGAGGATCAGGCACGCCAGTACAATCTGCGGAGACGCGAGTGGCGACCCAGACTGGGCGACGAGGTGCTCGTGCGACAACATCACCTGTCCAACGCAGCCGAGCAGTTTGCGGCCAAGCTGGCGCCTCGCTTCGATGGCCCATTCACGGTACGAGCATTCATATCCCCAGTTATAGTGCGTGTGCGACCGGTGGCGGGCGGCAGAGGTAGAACGGCACATGTGCGGGATCTAAAAGCGGTGAACGCAGAAGACAGCGAAGCCGACGAAGGCAGCGACGACAGAGGCAGCGTTAGTATGGTCACCAGGGCCACGCCACCGACAGCTTCACAGCAGCCACAGCAGGCCACTCCTCAGCGTCAGCAAAAGCAGCCACAGCGGCAGTCCGGGCATCAAAATCGGCCATATCAACGAGCACGACGACAGCAGCCACGGGCACGACAGCAGCAACAGCAACCAGGGCTTCGTAGCAGCCACACCGACAACAGCAACGGCAACACCACCGGCGTCCACCAAAGCGGGAACAGCAAAGCTGCTGTTCTAGCCGAAGAAGATTCCCATGTAAGCCTACAAACATAATTAAACGCAGTTTGCTGTTACGTTTCAGGCCATGTGAAGCGATGTAGATTACCGCACCGCCTGAGATACACACTCAGCGCCGAATATACCAGAGACGCAGCAGATGGGCGGTATGCTAACTCAATTGGCGATCCCTAAACAGCTACGGCAACAGCAGCCAGTCCCACAGCAGCCACTACAGCACCCATTACAGAATCCAGAGGATGACGACACGTCAGCACCACGCGGCGGAAATGCAGAAAAACAACAATGCGACCGAATGACAGAGCGAACAGCTGACGGTGAAGGTACAGGTGGCGTTGACAGGTGGCCAAGCGCGAGGGGTGGCAGCGCTGCCACCCAGCTGCTACACATCTGCCGTTCGATTATGGCGCGGTGAAGGAAAATTCGAAAACACTACCGATCGGGCCGTTCGACCCCTTGGGGAAAGGGGGAGGTGTAACGACGCGTTGCGCAGCAACCAGCTGTGCGTCATTACGATGCCAAGTAGTTGTAAATTAATAAGTAATTGTAAGAATAGTAAGCCATGAAGGCGAGTAATTTTAAGTTCGGTTTAAGTTAGTTCTCTTCTGGCTCAGGCCCAACGCGCACTGAAGCGCTCTATATGTTGTTCTACAATTAAAGAAACACGTGGAGAAGTTTGGGCATACCGCCCTCTTTTATTTGGTGGACACCTCGGCACTTTGGGGTGCCTAATTTATTTCAGCATACTCTGGCCGGCGAGCATACCCGCGGCAGAGTAACAACGTTACAAAGCTGCTAAAATATTGAAATTTAAGAGACATGAAAACCAATGATATTTCTTATGGTATCAAATCGATACACTCATGTTGTTGCGAAAACTGAGCCCATATAGTCCAAACCTTGTATATAGACTCCAACACAAATTTTTATCAATCTTTATTCTTTATTTCAGATCTGTCCTAGGTTGGACCATAAATAAATTTTATGATAACTTTGACAATTTTGCAATCATGCTTCTTGTCATGATGGTTGCGGCGTGATTCGAACCGAGTACCTACTTGGTATATAGACCCCAATACAAATTGATTTATTTTTCGACCTTTGGTTATTTTCTTCCGCTATAGCATTCGTCAACAATGTCCACAATTGTCAAGCTAAATGAAGTACATAACGCTGCATACGTAATTTATATTTTTCTTTATATATCTTTTCTTAAATTTCCAGAACTACGCAGCACCAGGTTCGCTCTACTTCTTCTTCTTTTGCTTCAGCTATGCTATGCTATGGGAGTACAAAATACCAGATATGTAGATTTATATTTTCTTAGTGTACATCGTCTGCATGTACCTTAAAGTAAGCTAGCACGCCATATATAAAAGTCACATTGAATGTAAATATTCCTGGATATCCGAAAGCCTACGTCCATACTTGGGGCGTTAACTTACATCAGTCACCCTACCATTAGCAAACGAGCAAATAGCATTTACTTGTTCGGTAGACAGGCGAGACATAAGAAAATTGATTTGTTTAATAATTAAAGCAAGCCAACTGCTGCTGCTGTGCCGAACACACATTACTCGTATCTAACAAATTGTTTCTATTTTGTTCGGAGTGGTGTATGCCATAAAAGGTTCGCTAAATGTGGAGAATTCGCAGTTAATGCCGCTGACAGCTTGGACAAATAAAGCGGGCCGAGGGAAGTTGTAATTGGCTGCAGAGCAGTGGATTCCAGAGGCTGCAAATTAGCTTGTTGTTGCATATCATAACACAAGTTATAAAATTATTAGCTTCGCCGCGGGTCAACCCATCATTAATATGCCACAAAAGAGGTTTGAGGGGAAGGACTTACTCGTACGTATGTACTATTCTCCCAGTTTCGAATATTTATGCTATTTGAATATCCAAAAATTAATTCAGAAAAACAACAACAATGATTACTAGAGTGTGTAGTAAGCTCATGAAATATTATGTACAAACACAAACAAGCCCCCGGATACGCAGCACTGTGCCACGCAGGAGTTGGGGTTGGAATTGAGTTTGCAAGCATACCACGCTATATGCGAATAGGTTTGCATTAATGCAAATATTTTACATACCTCTTTTCTTGTTCGACTCCTGCTTATTCATAAAAAGTGCAAACAACGCATGCCGCACGAATCTCGAGAGGGGGACGTGTACTCCAAGCGAAAGGGAAGAACTACAGGTTTTGCTTACTAGTTATAACTATGGGTGTGTGAGCACTTTTTGAATGAGGACTAAGCTCATAAACAGAAAACAGAAGACCAAGCTGGCAGCTTGTCTGGTCCCTTGTCCATATTTGATCCTGATGTCCACAATAACGACGTTAGTATGAAAAACAATATATTTTCTACCATAAAATAGAAGGGTAAATTGGAGAAAGGTAAACTAAGTGGAAAGGTAAATTACTACACAAAAAAAAAAGCTCCTTCCATATGCAAAAGCGAGAGATGCAAGATTTGTTTTATGAACTGAAGATGGATAGCAACTGTTTAACTGCACTGCACAACTTATCTTCCATATTATACACATTTTAAAATGATATTTTAAGAAATTTCATTTAGATCCTCTTCAATTTGTAAGTACTTAAAATATTTAATATGATATCTTTTGTTCTTATATTTTAATATTTGTGGACCCGGCACTGTTTACTAAAAGCGTACTGAAACACCCAGAACGAAGAGCGGCAGACCACACATAAATATTGTCATATGCAGAATAATATTGAAAATACAGTATATTTAGGGTTAGGCTCATTAAAAAATCGAAGCACGCCTTATTGATGTTTGCACACCCCGTTCCAAAAGGGATGGAAGGATCTCTGAAAGTGCTAAGAGCTAGAATAACTCAGCTTGCACACCCACGCTATTATCGATGTTCCACTTTCTTTTTTTTTTAATTTCATTGCATTAATTTAAATTAAAACAAGAGAGAACGCTACAGTCGAGCAAGCCCGACAGTGTAATACCCTGTACCCAGGTAAACTTCCGTCACTGAGTTATATGCGCCCATAGCAGCAGCAAAAAGAGGAAGAAGAAGAGCGAACTTGTTGCTGCAGTTTGGGGAGGTTGTACTGGCGAGAATTTGTTTCGCTAATAACTTTTCTTAGAATTGACAGAATTGAATAAAAAAAATTTAAACAACAGTAGATAATTATTTATAAATTATGTGTGCAAAGTTTGGTTTAGGTAGCTTTTGAAATGTGGACGCTATTGACAAAATTCTGCAGCGGGGCAAGGGGGGTAAAATTAAAAAAAAAACAAGATAGAACGCTACAGTCGAGCAAGCCCGACAGTAAAATAGAGCTGCAGGCAGCGCATGAGCAGCGATTTACTTATGGCTATAACTTTCCTCAGAATTGACCTATCATGATGAAATTTTGCACACGGACACATTAGTACTAACTGGATGTACCTACTATTGATTTCAAAATTCCGAGAATTACGGAAGTTATAAGAAAAAACACGAACTGCGGGGGAGTGGGGGGGTGTATCAGAAAAAATAAACAAACTCGATCTGCCTAGGGCTTATAGGAACCTTGATACCAATTTTGGTTATCCTAGCTCTTGTACTTACTGAGATCCTTGCGCTCATACAGACAGACGGTCAGACGGACAGACGGACAGACAGACAGACGGACATGGCTATATCGACTCGTCTTGTCATCCTGATCAAGAATATATATACTTTGTGGGGTCTGCCACGCCTCCTTCTGTGTGTTACATACATGCGCACCAAAGTAGTATAGCCTTTCACCCTTTGGGTACAGGCTATAAAAAATAAACTCGTCCTTACTCGGACCTAGGAGAATCTGGATGCCAACTTTGGTTATTCTAGCTTTTATAGTTTCTGAGATCCTCGCGTTCATCCAGACGGACAGACGGACGGACATGTCTAGATCGATTTCTCTCGTCATGCTGATCAAGAATATATATACTTTATGGGGTCGCAGATGCTTCCTTCTGTATGTTACATACTTTGCATACTTTGTGGGAGTGTAATGAAAATTTAATTTCCCTACCTTTATATTAAATTTCACCCGAATCGGTTAATCGTAAGAAAGTTATTAGCGAAATATTATATTTCAGTAGTACCCCTTCAATTTCATCAACTGGTTTGCTCCTCTTCTTCCTTTATGCATCTGCTAGGCGTGCATTTGTAGGTATACAAGTATGTAGTACAGTGGGGAACGCTTGATTAAAGGGTAAGTATTTAACTATACGACTAGCTCGACTGTAACATTTTCTCTTGTTTTCCCCCAATACTGAAAGATCAGCGTACTTGTCCTTGGTGTTAAGGCTTGCTGCACAATTTGAATTGTCAGTACATGTGTATGTATGTATGTATGCGTGCTTACACATACTAGTACATAAATACACAAACTAACACTTTTCTTGATTGTCAAAGAAAATTTCAACGTACAAATGGAAGAGCGTGCGAGCGCGCCCTTTTCTTTTATCTCTCAATCGGCTTTTGGCAATCTGCGTAAAATTATGTATTCATATTCATAACTTTGTACATTCTTATGTGCAAAGCACTCGCAAGCACACGCACTCCCTCTCTAACTGCAATAACAACAGTTGGCTTGCTTGTCCCACACACCCCTACCTCTGCACCAAGCCCCCCCTACGAGTATATCGGCAGAAATAAGTTCCATAGTACATTTGTGTGTGCCGCTTTAGCACCAAATGCGGCAGCCATTTTCCCACGGCATCAAAAGATGTTGCTGCAGCTCTTCTGTTTCCTCTTCTTGTTGCTTTTGTTGCCGATGTTGCTAGTGATGGCTCAGCCTCACCTTGTTGGGTGCATCGAGCGAGCAGTGCGCACTTCCTTCATTTGCATTACAATGATAAAACACAGAGTGTGCCAAGCATTTATTACTTTTTGTATACCTACATATATACCTACTATAGGTATGTATGTATGCATATCCATACATACATTAATGTGTGAATACTTCTGTTTGTTTATACCCTTCACTGAAAAGTGTAAGGGTATATTGTTTCAGGTGTGTATCTTTGTAGCACCTCTTCTGGAAGAGAGACGGGTACACCATACAGCTTCAGGGTACAAATACGATCAGCACGGAGACACCAATCCATACTACCGACTATATTGTATAACTTTATGTAACTATATTATAAAACATGTCGCTTAGATCACATATATAGTAATGGTATTGGAAAAAAATTATAAATGAATTTTGACCATCTGTGAGATTGAAAGAGACTGAAAAATGAATGGTACATTTCGATTTATAAATATATTTATACAAGTATTTTTGTTGAAAACACCAGGAAGGGTATATAGCTGCGGATCAGCCGAAGATTACTTTTTAGCTCGTTTTAAATTTTATTTCGCATGCGTCGTTCACTCGTTTGAACTCTTTCTTTTGATTTCAGTTTGCATTTATTTGCACAAAGGCAGAAACTGGCATAAGTTATTTATGGAAAAAGTTTTAGCTTCTGCTTTTTCAACTTACAGAGCAATGTGTATATACAGACTATACATATGTATGTATATCTAAGAGTTTGTACAAATGCGTACATGCGAGTCTGCGTGTGGGTAGCCGTCGTCAGAGACCAACCAGAACACACTCCATCCGTTTATGTTGATGTAATCATCAATGTAGAAAACCACAGATATATACATACAACTACATATATACTTGTATGTACATAAGTACTAAATGCATGTTCGTATGTATTTCAACGCAACAGAAGCAGCAGCACAATAACTAAATATCATGCGGAACAAATTTAGCCCAATTTTCGTAGATAATGGATACTCGAGAAGATGAAGAAGAAGTGGGCGAAGAAGAGAAAGAACCATAAACAAAAGTTAAGCACCAAATGCAAGACAAATGAGTTATCAAACTCGACGCTTCGCTCATTAAGCATAACTTAAGCATAGATCGATTGAATACGAAAGCGCCATAAATGGGGCTCGGGCGCGCCAAAAGCAGCATAAAAATGTGTCATCAATGGCACAAGAGTTTAATACGCACGCCAACTACATACCATACATACATACAAGTATCTACGTATGTGAGAGTATGTATGCATACATACATAGTAGTCAGATGTACATATGTACTTGTACTTATGTATGTATGAGTCAACTTGGCACTCCAAATGCCTTCCGTCTAATGGTCTGATGAAGCCATCGAAACTGTGAATTATTATTTGTAGCTCTTTTCGGTTCACTTTGCACAATGAAAAGCAACAAAAAACGAAAATGTCCGTCTCAGCTAATTGTTATGCAATTGCCATTGCCATATTGAAGCTTGTGCTCGCCTCTGCCTAACGGAAATGCCTAAAAAACAGTCATTGAACTTGATGCGACGTCCCCAGTACAATTTGGCAGGCAGCCATCCAGCTCAGAGCTAGCCTGAGAATGTGGCAGATGAGAATTGGACAACAGTAAAGCCTATGAGGAGGAACGGCTAACAATATACATATATAAAATGTTCATTATGGAAATGTCGTTATTGAAAAGAGTTAAAATACGGTAGAGAGTATAAAAAATAAACCTTTGGCGTGAATCAAAACCACGTCCACATAATCATTTGTGATTTAATATCGCCATCGATTTTACCTCTCTCGGTATTCGAACTCACGTAAAGGGTGTATAATTGCACATATTCAAAGCAATTGCGTCTATGTGAGTGTATGAATGTTTATGGGCGTCTATTCGTGTCTGTGTGAACAATTTTGCAGTCAACCAAAGCATCAGCATCAACAACAGCTGCGGGCAGTGCTTGGGCAGCAAATATATTTATGGCTATAACTTCCTGCTAAATCGGTTCCAAGAATTACGGGGTTTACGATTTGCGGGGGAGAGGGGGGAAGGGAGGGAAATTCAAAAATACACATTTTCTCCATATTCACATAAGGCATCTGGGACTAAAATTTGGTGTCCCTAGGTCTTATAGTCTCCGAGATGTAGGCGATTATACGAATGGAAAATCGTGAAAACCCCCATAGGGGGGAAGTGGGGAGGAAAATCAAAAAACAAACTCGTATAGCGTACACACATAAGGCATCTTTGTGCAAAATTTGGTGTCTCTATCTCTTATAGTCTCTGAGATCCAGGTGTTCATACTGATGGACGGACAGACAGACAGGGCTAGATCAACTCGTCTCGTCATGCTGATCAAGAATATATATACTTTGTGGGGTGTGCCACGCCTTCTTCTGCCTGTTACATTTTTCGCGCAAGCCTAGTATACTCTTATACATTTCATGTACAGAGTATAAAAAGGGTACAAAGGAAGTACTATTATGTTTGTGCAAAGTGAAAAATATATCAGGCAGAAGGAAGCGTTTCCAACTCCACAAGGTATATATGTATGTACATAAATTTTTGATCAGCATTAGCAGCCAAGTCAATCTGATCCTGTCTCTGCCAAAGTTTGTTTATTATAAATATAAAATATTTTTAACTTTTGTCTACTCTATTGTATTTAATTGTTTTCAAAAATTATATTTTGTAAAGTATATTTTTACATACACATTATATTTACTATGGGAGATAATTTATTTATTTATTTATTTTTTTTTTTAAGTGAGCACATATTAATATTATATATGGTTCAACATGAAATTGAGTATGGCATACTTTAGCACCGAAGATTTACAATTTGATTTGAATATTATTCATATTAAAATAACAAATTGAATATGTTTTTAAAAAAAAATTACGTTATTCAATTTGATTTGAATACAAAATAGTAGAACATTCAATTGAATATATACCTATTCATATTTTTTTTATGTTTTTAAGTACGTTGATATTTAGACAATTAAGACACATTGGCGATTTGTATGGTATATTTTAATCGGAGTTTTAGAACACTTTGTAAATATGTTAACTTAAATATTTATGAATTAGATTTGCACGGAACAGTTGTCAAAAAGACAAGAACAAGTAAAAGAAGTTTACTTAATTTATAAATTAGTAAATAAATATTACATTTTAGAAAATATGTGTTATTAAATATTTTAATCCTAACATGCTTTCAATCCTAGTTCCTATTCGAAGCGGTTATTGGAACTTCAGTCACAGCTTTCGAATTAAGGATACAAGTGGTTCAACATTTGATTCAAAGTGACACATTTTGATTTGATTTAATACAATACAATAAATACTTATTAGAACATGCAATTAAATTGAATATATTCATATATTACAAGTATATATCACATTGTGTACCAGTTTAAAAATTGGTACTACCTTGGATTCACTGTACTATCGCATGTAGATGTAAATGCGTACACTCGATGCTAGAAAACACTGTGCCAGCCACTTGTGTTTATCATTTAGCCCTTTTTCAGAATCCTCCTCACTCCTGGTACCCTCCTTTTGTTTTTATACAAATCATCAACTTAATTATGCTTATATTAAGGTTTTTTATCAGGGTTGGGCTTTCACATGGCGGTCGCCTTGCCACTGCCAGCAAAGAGCAACAGTCAGCCCAGAGGCACTGAGACAGACAGGAACACAGACTCGGCCAGACTGAGACTGAGACCGAGCCGAGGCAAGGGACAAGTGCCAGTAGCTCGAGTGCAACAACTCGACTTATTTGTAACCAGTGCCACCAGTGTCTCTTTATCTCAGCGCTGTGTTGGCGTATGTTGGTCTATCCGAGTGAGTGTTTGTGTGTGTACGTTTGTCAAGTGCTCTTTTGGCTTATTTGCATATAGTAGACACTTTGGTAATTGAATTCAGTTAGCCGTTTACTGTGCCAAAAGAAGAAGAAGAAGAATGAGTTGGGACTTACTGCTGGTCCCCAGCCTTGAATTTGGCTTCTACTCCGACTGCGGCTCTTAAACAAACTATGACTGATTTATGATTAAGTTGAATTGTTGCCACAATTAAGCAGAACCTTTCCAGGCAGCACTCGAGAAACTACAGTTACAAAACCAGCCGAGAATCAAACCAAACTGAATTGAACTGAAGCGAGCGAGGCGAGGGCCAAGTGCTTCGGCAACAAAATAATATGCAAATGCCAGTGACTGAATTCCAATTAGGCAGAAGAAGTGTGTTTGAATTTTAAAATAGTCATAAATAATTTTTCCAATCAAAATCAGTAAGGAACGTTCATGGTTCAGGTGTATACACATACATACAAGTAGTATAGACAGACATAGACAATCAATGACTAAAATTGTAAGCAGGTAGCCGGCAACGCACTTGCCTTCAGCATTTGCCCAAAGACAATGGGAAGACATACATACATACATGGCATAAATTATTAAAGAGCCATACATACGCACAGAAAACACCTACATAAGGCTATACTCGTAATTGTATACAAGTATATGTATGTGTGAATGTTTCTGTGCACTAATTGACGAAAAAGGACCACCAACACGTCATGCAGTCATTATAATGCTCTGTCTGCTGCATGCATGTCACAAAAAGATGACAAACTAGCTATGTACGAGTATGTACATACATATGTACATATGTTGCCAGGCACATACATGTATTGCCTCTCACTATTCAGACCCCATCTCGGTCCTCCATATGTGCATATGTACGTGTAGTATATGCTTCTCGGACACCTCCCTCCAACAAGCTGCAACGTGGCTGGCAACAGTTCGCCCGAGCTCGAGCCTGAGCCTGAGCAGAGGTCTAGGTCTGGCCAATGCACGTGGGCGGCTGTGTTCTTGCATAACGCATAACTATGCATAACTTTAACAATTATTTGATAATAATTCACAGAGAGGGGCAATTGCATGCACAGAGCCAAGCACTCGAAGTTGTCACGACGCATGTGAGTGTGTGTGTGTGCGTGTGTGTGTGCGTGAGCATAATTACTGTTGTCAATATAAAATGGGTTAAGTTTTCATAAGATGTGACTGCTGGATGGCTGCCTGTCTGCCTGGCTGCCTGGCTGTCTGGTGGGCTGTCAATGATAAAAGTTGCATGTGGCACCTGCAATAGACATGGCTGCCACTTCCACTTCCTCGGCGAGCGTGAACATGACAAGCTAATTGAAATTTCATTAGCGTTTTCTGTAGTGCCTCAGACGCTCGGATACTCGAAAGACGCCACTGCGCAAGTTTGTGAGAGGGCTGTTCCTAAAGTAGGTGCCAGTATCGAAATGTGGTATGCTTATCTTTACGCACGATATTAATTTTTTTGAACCAACATCATCGTAGATTATTTATGAATTTGTTGAAATAAAAACATTACACCCAATGACTAATGAAGCAAAAAGAGAACATATTATTTTAAAAGTACTGAAAAGTTGCTACACTACTTGCTTATTCCTTATTACGGCCCTCGAGTTTGGAAAACCAATACAAAATGTGCAGCAATAATTTGTAATATTTTATTAAAAATTATCTGCGATCAGAAATGGAAACATGAATTGTTTTTTTTTTGCTGCAAGGGAGGGAGGTGGACATGGCATTTTGTTGAGCCATAAGTGACTACGCGCTAACTAAACAACAAAAACGATGAGTCCAGAGAAAACTGATCACTGATTTTTCCTGGTGAACGCATTGGTACTTTTGGTTACGAAACTTCGAAACTTCAAAGTGCTGAGCTTATAATTACTAAGTGCAATCCCGTTTAATATTATTATTGGCGTAGAGATGTTACATACAAATAGATGAGGCAAACGAAAGAATGAAGTTGGATGGGAGCATTTTTTAACACAAAATGTATAATATTTACTTTTTAACTGCAACTTAAAGTATACTTTTAAATGATAAATTTTATGTATTTGATGAATCTACTTTTATAAGTACCTCAAAAGTTGCTTGGTCAAGTCGGTAGACTTGAACTGTCACTTCGTAAAATTTGATCCATGGGTTGTTATTTTGTAAGTTGTAATCGTAAGTATAGTTTTTATTTTTCTATTATCGATGATATTTGCCATAGATTTTACATTTGTCAATGCGCAATGAAAGAAAAATAATCCCTAATGTATCATACTATATTTCTGATAGATTTTTACTAGTCATGGTCACAAAATTTGGTGATCATGATAACAGATCATTGCATTTACCATTCAACCATGTTGTGAAGCAAAATATATGAAACTGAACGTTTATTTGACAAAAAATATAGTATGACAAATCTTTGAAATGTAATATTCCTCATTATTGACAGCAGCCTTTCAAGCTATGTTTAATTTAATTTTATGGAACATCATTTATGATCAGATTTTAGTGTTCAAGCACTGCGAACTTGGTGCCCTTGTAGTAGGTGCTCTAGAAATCTAATCTCTAAGTACCCTTTCGTTCAGCTTTCGCCCATAATCAAATTAGATTTTAACAAATTAGAAACACACATTAGCGTCTGGAAAACTACTTTTATTATCAAACTGCAACATGCAACAGAAAACGCCCCAGAAGGCCCTTAAGCCGCAGCGATGGAGTGACAGTGAAACAAAACAGCAACAACAAAATCAACAATAACAGACTAGCACCCTCGGCACACACACACACACACACACACACACACACACACACACACACTAACACACTCACACAAGCCCAAAGTTACACTAACACCCGCACAGAACGGTGCTATTCAATTATGGGTGCGCCTTGGGCACCAACAGATACTCGAGCCGGCGAAGGTGGGGACGGACTTTCAGATGTCATTTGGCTTTTGTGGTGCACTATTACGATTATAATATACAATATACAATAGACAATATACTTGTTGTTGTTGCTGTTGGCTATGGTTTGTGTTTTGTATGCATTATTTGAAAATACATTCTGAATTATCAATGCAGGTAATTGCAGCTTATCAGTTATGCTTACGGCTTATGCCAAGCCATCGTAGCCGAGACCAACAACATCAACTATGGGGAATGCCATGTGTGGGGCACACGCCCTTTTTATCAATAATACTTGTAATAACAATAACAGCGTTCGTTGGTGTTATATACATATACAGTACAGTAGTACACGTAAAGCACTCTCCTCTCTCTTCTCCGACAACAACCATCGCGATACATTTTCAGTAATTGCATTTCATTGATTTGCTTTTCCTAAGCTACTGCGAGTAATCGACACACAATTCATGGTATTTTCATTTTCACAAAATAAACACAAACACACACAAGCTCGCAGATGTCTCGAAATGTGAAATAGTGTCAAATATGTCCTAATACTTATCTAGATTGCATTCAGGCAACATCTAGGCGACCCACCGAGCGACCAGGCTTACAGATTAAGGACATTATAAACTGGAAGAAAAAATTTTAGCTGCTTAAAAAAACGAAATGTATTAGAAACAGGGACTGTAATCATTATGTATTATTATAAAACACAAAATAATGATTATTTATTCATTTTATTCAAATCCACAGTGAAATACCCTGTACCCAGACAAAGTGCCGGAACTGAGCTATTAACGCCCATAGCAGATGCTACAAGAAGAAGAAGAGCGAACTAGATTCTGTGGGCATAGTACGGGAGTGAAATTGTTTTGCTAATAACTTTTTGTAGAACTGACCGATCTGGATGAAATTGGAAACAAAAGTATATAATTGTATGTAGATTTCATGCAAAATGTGGACAGTATTGCCGTAATCATGTAGCTGTTGGTAAGGGAGGGGGGAATATCATAAAAATATAATAAACTCGTGATGCCTAGAGACTAGGGCGTTAATAAAGCTAAGTAGTATACCCTTCTACCAAATAAAAACGCCGCAACTCCTGCTAGATATGCTACTTATATTTACACATATAAAATGCACTCGTATATGATATTGGATTTCGATTTTTCTCCATGTGTGCCAGCCTTTCTCGGTATAAGTGCCACAGTCATGTACGCTAACGCTAGGGCCGACTGCTTTTTAAGAATTTATATTGTTGAAGAAATTTCCCAACCGCCCGGTCAATCGCAGTGCATAGCTTGACAGTGGACATCGTGTCATTGGCGCATTCCTTGGGCATAATGATACGAAAATATTTATTCTAATTTATTTATTTATCCATGACAGCAATTATGATTTCTTGCAATTTACGGGTAAGTATTTATGGGAGCATTACAACAACACGATGCGCGGAGAGCCGAGGAAAATGAAAGATCTGAAAGTAGTTCTGAGCAGATATACAAATTATAGTTATCTAAAAAGGCAGAGGAATCAACACCTCCGACCAATCACTGTATTGAGGCTAACTAATGACTGATACATGGTTGCGATAAACCAACTGGCAAGGAAACAGGAATATTATCCCTTTGGAATTAAAATGTTTGTCTATCCTGTGTAGAATCTTGAGGTCTGGTGTAAAATTAATTAATTCATTTTAAAAATAAAGTTTGTGTATTTGTGGACTTATTTTATTCAAAAGTAGTACAGTAGTACAGGTTTTTAATGAGTGCAAGTTTGATATACCTCTTGGAATTAGATGCTTTATATTTTTTTAAATCGATGTTTTGTTTTGATATAAAAGATATTTTGAGTTGCAGCCTTCTTCCTCGTCAATTATTATTCTTTTTTTTTATGACAACAAAACACCAAAAATTATTGACGAACGCCTGTTCATCTTAACCAGAGCGTAAGCAGGGGGGCCGTGAACCACCCCCCCTACAAAAATTTTTGCCATATAAAGTCGACCACACGTTCATTATTATGATGCACTATTTCGTCTTAAAATGGATCTGAGTTGGATTTGTTGAAGTTTTTTCATTGATCATATGCATAAGTTATTTTTTAAATGCATCGTGCATTATTTAATGAAAATTTTAATTTTTTGGCCGCCCCCTTTGGTAAAAGCTGCTTACGCCCTTGGTCTTAACTCACCAAAATTTAATGCTAATTCCGAATTTTGTCCTTGCGGCTTAATTTTGGCAAGTATTGAAAAAAGGTGTTGTTATTCATGTACATAGCATAGTATGTATGTATCTTTGCTAAATGTAATTCTAGTATGACAAACCAACATGCAATACTTAGTTTGCATTACGGCACAATTTTCAAAGTGAATAATAACAAAGTCACATTTTTGAAATATTAAAGAAATGCTAGAGAGCAAATTGTTTGAGTAAAAAGAAAACTTGTGGCTCTTTATAGACCAAGGCGAATCGAGTTCAGTCGAGTTCAATTCGTAGCCAAAGCATTGTTTAAGAAGGCGTACCGGGGCCCAGCTCACTATTGATTTTGAATATTAGCGGAGAGTTACAAACTTGCTTCATTTGATTTTCTCATCCATTCGTAAGGAAATTGAGTCATACACACTCGTAGGTATGTAGGCTGTGTTTGCTTGGTCTGGTCTACAAATGTCTGTCAAATGTCTGTCGGTCTGTCTGTCTGCAGTCTTTCCGGTCCTATGTGCGTAGTTTAATCAAAGTATTGTGTTTGTTTATTGAATTAGGGCTCTGTTTGTTTATCTAATTTCGGTGTAAAATTGAGCTGTCGAGCATGGAGTGCACATGCCAAACGCCTGACTGTCTGAACAATTGTGTGCTTAACGCGCTCTCTGTGTGTGACAAACAACTAAAAAAGCAAAATGTGATGGAACAGTAACAACAACAAAGCGTGTCTGTGTGTGTATATATATATATAAATACATAAATATATATAATATATACTGTATGCTATCGCAACACACACGAATCGTATTATCACCCATAACAACAACAACAACAACAACATCAACATCAAGGACTTCCCACACCACAACAGCAACAAAAGCAATCATTGCAGTTGCAGTCGAAACTGATTTTTGGTTGACTTGCCCGCTCGCGGCTTTGCGCCAGCCAGAGTGTCGTCTATCATATCATATCACTTACGCGGTAATGAGTTATGTTCGTGATCTTATCCGCCACAATGCACCCCATTTGCCATGGAAGAAGAGGAAGAAGAAACGTTTACGTACGCATCCATAGGCTCGTCGTCATGAGCATTGTCGGACGGCAATGGTGTTGGCCCGCGTCTGTAATCAATGCGACGACACATAGAATATGGTATGTTTATCTTTGGTGGATTCGTTGGTCTCCTCGACTCTGCTCTGGTTTATTTATGGAAATGGGTTTAAACAATAGCCTGATGTAACTGCGCTGGAATGCCTCTGATTTGTTATGGCCAGGAAAATACCTCCAAGAAATTGTCACTCTACATTTCATAACCAGAGCTTAAATATTGAGTGTAATTATTAAAAATTCTATATTTCTATATATAAAATATTTCATATTTAAACTATGTATACATACATGATGATTCTAAACACTCATCGCGATTTGTTATCGAATGGTTTCGAACGCATAATGTGGGCGTCCTTGAGTGGCCAAGTCAATCCCCAACCTTCAGTCCCATTGAGAACCTTTAGGGAGAGCTTTAAAGAGCACTCCTATTATTCTGTCCAGCCGAAAATATTTGTATTTTGTGAAATAACGAAACGCCAATTTATTTTATAGTTGGTTAAGCCTGTTATTATTAGAAAAATGAGAAAAATTAAACTATATATGAAAGCCAAGCTGTTTTAAAAAACAATGTTTTTCCGTCCAGGTGTTTATGCTTTAGCTTGAATCTAATAAAATAATTCTACGTATATCACGTATGTATAGTCATATTTGCAACCCTGTACCGAACGGGTAAAATGGTATACATACTAGTTTAGTTTAGAAGGCGTGGCGTACCCCGCAAAGTATATTGTATTTTCAATCAGCTGAGTCCACATTGACCAAAATTGGTACCACAAGTTGCTTTTACTTTTTCTGATTTTCGCCCACTTTTTACTTGCCAGGTATGTTATATCTGTTATGTATTTTGGCATGATGTTATTATACAAGTATATTCTGTTCTTTCCGAATGTTTGTGCCATCTATGCAGCTATTGTTGACTGTGTTATGATCTTTGACAATAAAATTTATACTATTATGAATATGTTTTTTGTGCTTTTCGATGCACTTCATATGTAAGTACTATATACATACTCATATGTATTATTATTCGGTTTATTAATTACAATTTGAAAAACTTTTTGCATGCGGGTACGGGGTTTTCACCGATTATATTGATTTATGTATTCAGGCATATACTCGTAGGTATGTATTGTATGAATGACATATTGTGCTTTGCATGCCTCCCTGGCCGTGTTTGCATCGCAAGTGTTGGCACACTTGCGAACTGCAGCCTATGAGATTTTAAAAACAGTGGCAGCTGGAAACGAGGCGAACGCTTGGGTCGTGCCCATTGGGTTTTATTGTACCCTGTAATTGGTTCAGTATTGAACTGTTTGCAGTTGGCAACTAAATCGCAACTACAAAAGCTGCTGGCAGTGCATGGACAGGTATTACATTTCCGGCTATAATTTAATTAACAATTGTGCTATTTGAATAATGTGATTATCATACTTTGGCTAAAAAATTGCACAATATTACAAAAAAAAAAAAAAAAGAAAAAAAAAATAAATCTTGCTATTGCCCGGGCCTAGGAGTGAGTTTTGATGGAGTTATGTATGTATTCGTATATATTTTGTGGGATATACTTGTATTACGCCTATATCTGGATGTTACAAAAACTAAACGATTGCATAATACCCTACACTCTACTGGCAGAGGGCATAAACAGAGTCATGGGGACAGAGGGGACGGCTGCACAATCGGGACACGGCCAACATTTTACTCTGGCGCTCGGCTGCGCCCGCCTGCGAATGTTTGTTTATGGTACGGCCGCGACTCAAAAATATAACAAACATGGCACTGTATACGTACATTTCATTTCACTGAAACATAAATATTTAAAAATGATTTTTACGATTTGTGTCATTTTTTGCGATGCGCCACGAGTGATAACAGTTGGGTTGCCGTTGCGGCAGTTGGGTGGGGTCGTAACTAGGGTGAGAAAAAAGTCAGGCAGGCAAATAGAGCGTCAATTATAGAGACGGACAGGCAGACAGGTGGCTTCGTTTTCATTTTATTTTATTGACTATAAAAGAGCTAAGGGCTAAAGGCATTAGTTTCGTAACATGGCGTCTGATGCGCCGCCCTCCAGCCAAGAAACTCACATTTCTTCCAGTTGACACTTGTTGCGTGCTGCATGCCAAGCAGCTCGGGCAGCAAATGCCACATACGAATACATAGTACAACAATTACAACAAGAGAGCAACAACAAAAGCTAAACCAACACAAGACCAAGGCGAAATAGTTGCGGTGACGATTCTTAATGCTTTTCCACTGAACTGCCACCGCAAAATGCGGAAAGGGTAAAACTTTTGCCACACGCTTCAGTTTTATTGTGCAAACTTCAAAGGCCGCACGGCGAATTGCCAGAGTCGGGGCTCTTGCCAGATCAAAGTGGTGTGGTCTGGTGTGGTTCTTTTTTAACTTTCGGCCGGTCGGTGACTCACTGGCTCCAGCAGAGAACCATGATGGCAAACATAGTACACGGACTGGCTCGAAAAACAAACATCGGAATGGGACCAAGTCAACGCCAAATACAAATACAAATATACATAATCATACAAACTGGGAAACAGGCAGACAGCCTGACAAGCAGACAAACAGAATGACAAAAATGCCACGCAACTTTAAGTGTAAAATGCGTTCAAAGTGGTAATGGTAATGAAATGTGTCAAAGGCAACAACAATTGTATGCTCTAATGTACTTGCACATTTCGAACTCACATACTCGCACATATGTACAAATATACACACTACACTCTTATAGTATGTATGTGGGCCTGTAAGCTGTGCATAATGACGCTAATTAGCTGGGAAGAAGCCCCACCTCTCCATGCATATGCATGTGTTACCCACAAAGTAAACGGAAAGAAACAATAAAGGCAAATTTGTGTGACAGAAATTATTTAATAGCTCAATTTGAATGCGATGCGATGCGTCCAACCGAAAGCAGCATCAGGTGGGGACCTGGGAATGCACAGATGATGGAAACGAGAGGCGAGGCACGTATTGTGGTTGCAACTTGCAACCGCCAAGAGTCGTAGCTTGACTCGCCAATCGCTTTGAAATTTCGTTGAAACTTTAGTAGAGAAAATTGAAAATTAGAAATGTATGACTGCAACCTTTAAGTAAGCTGCAGTTTCCGCTCTGACACACGGCCCAAGCGAGCCCATCGAGTCGAACCGGGCTATTCACTTCCGCCTGTCATTTTTGTGGTCGCTGATGCAGCTATGGCTTTTGTGGCTGCTTTCGACAGACTTTAAATTAATTTTCATAAATGCCTAACGTTCATCGAAACGGCGCTGAAGAATTTGAACCGCTGCACAGCGTACTTTAAAATTAATTTCCAAAAGATTTCTGTTCACAATTAACGAAGAGACTTTGGGTTTGATGCGGGCTGTCTAAGGTTTTTTCGATTCGGGCCGGATGTATTCGCTATAAATAATGTTAATGCAACGCTCGTCGAGAGCAGGATATAAACTGGTTGCCAAAGAGACCATTTACTACATACCATTATGCGAATGGCTTATATAATCGAACAATTTATAAAGGTCGACACGCGCCAAATTCTCTTCATCAGCCTAGGATGCATCGCCAGCTAAGTCGTGGGCTCGTGCGTACTGGAAATGTGTCGTTTGCTCCAAAACTAAGGCTTCCAGCATATAGATCGTAACGGGATCGTAGTGGCGTATTACCTGCCTGCACCTATAGTAAATACTCTACATGTTTGTGATACTTTTTGTTATCAATGTGGCCTGCATGAAATAATTAGGCTTGTCTTGTCAATAGTTTCGTCAACAATGTGCACGCAGAGGGTCTAATTAAGTGCGTTGTACTGCTTCGCAACACTGATTTAGGAAAAGATTAGAGGGAAATACAATTATGTTTATGGCAGCTCAAGAATACGTGTATATCGGATATGGCTGATATAAGCAGATACCATCGATGTCGTCTCAGAAAAAGGAACAAATAAGGTAAGTGGTATCACAATGACGCAAGAAAATTAAGAATGCGTCGACCCAATGGCTGTTGGTTTTCCCGCTAACCTCCAGGGTAAAGGGGTTGGTTACAAAGACGGAGGCATTGCCTCTTAAACTCAGCCAGTCTAAGCTGTAACAGTGTAGTGTAGGTCATTTAATTTGTTTTGATTATTTTATTTTATGTAAGTTTTATTTTCTTGTCGTGCTAAGACCACTGCTGCCTAATTGGTTTCCAGTTTTGACCAAGACATGGGTAGGCGTTTCAATTGCGGCTCGCTTATAATTATTATGACAATATTTCGGACATTTTGCTGCTGCTTGGGCATACTCGTATGCGCCAGCTGGCTCGAAACTGTTCGAAAAACAAACCCAAAACACATTAGTAATCAAAGGCCCGAGAAACACTTCAAAATGTATCTAAAGCACATACAATGTATTTATGTATCTACGGTGGGCGTACCGCACAACATACGGCTGCCAAGCGACCCACCTCAACTGCAGCGGCAGCGCTCAGTCCGCTTTGCATGCAATCTGCATCCAAATTGATCGTAATAATTATTGTATCTGTCGGTTGGCTTGTTGCTGCTAAAAGTAGCTCAAGTGGTATTGTATCTGCCCGCTGCACCCACAACAGCAGCAACACCAACACCAACAACAACAGCAACAGCTTATTAGTCGTACTGCTGTGCGGCTCCTACTCGACGGCAATTTAGCAACGCAATCTCAATGTTTGTTTGCTTTTCAAGTCGAACGGGCATCGAGTGCAAGTGCACATTGTGGCGGATGGAAAAGTGAAATTTTTCATTAACGCATATGCCGCAGCAGCAGCAGCAGCAACAGCAACAGCAGTAGCAACCAATCAAGCCACCGCAACAGGCACAAACACGCACTCAGTTATAAAAACATACATACATACCTACAGTATATACATGTACATATGTACGAGTATGTACAGACAATATATTGTACAACAAGAAGAAGGGAATTACAATTCGATTTGGTTTTGATTTCAATTAAATTTGTATTGTTGCCTTTCACGTTCGCCTTTCATGTGTGTTTATCTTGCTTGATAATTGTTTGCTATGCACATTGTGCAAGTCTCTTTTTATACCCTGTACCCGAGTGGAAGAAAGGGTATATTGGGCTTGAGCGAAATATGTGACAGACAGAAGCAGATCCCCGACCCCACAAGCATACATACTTGTATGTACATGTATATACTATGTATGTATACTTATCTGTATGTCAATACTATGTTTATAATAAATGTTTATATTCAATTTATATGTAATTCTCTATTTCCATTATATATAACATAGCGACGTAAATTTTGGAACCAGGGTATTTCCTTGTCAAGATAGCTCGTCTGTAACGTTGTCTCTTGTTCCATCTCCACTTTTTTGTTTAGATTTTGCTGCTGCTGCTGCTGTTTATGCTGCTAGTGTTGTGTGGTATTCCATTGAAGTCTATGAAATTTTTAAATGGCAGTGCCCTGGCACGCAAAGTGAAGTGGGGTTTCCATATGAATAAGCCCATCGACTTTGCTTAGTGACCTGATTTTGTTAATTGGTGAATGAATGAATAGGGTATGTGATTTATGCGAAATTTTATACCCTGTACCCGGCGCGTCTGTATGGAGCTACTTCAAAGCCACAAGTATCCGCAATATATGATTGGGCCGATCGGCTATACAAATATTGTAACGAAATTTGTAATAAGTAGTTTTAAACATTTGCAGTTTCACCAAAATCGGTTCACTATCTCATGTAGCTGCCATATGAGCAGTTGGCAACAATAACCAATGTTGGTACTCGTATTTCGTTTTTAGTTCGTTACTATCATGTTAAAGCTCTCTGAAATGGGCTCGACTTGTGCATGAAAGGCTTAGTTGATGGACTTGATTGAAGAGTCGGGTTGGCACAACTTTAACGATTTACTCGTTCTGCTTTTTCAGGTGGCTATTGTAAACTTTAAGCATATTGAAATAGACAAATCCTAGAAATTGTCAGCCCGATGCATACACTTATACCGTGTACGTATTGCCTCAAGCCACTGATCCATGCACTTGGTTGGGCAATAACAAGCCAATATAGTTCCACAAACCGGGAACTACGAGGCGGACCTACTCCAACATTTCAACCTGCACACCATATGCTTGTTGCCGCAAGAATCAATGCTGGCGGCTGTCTAATCAGCCACTATAGTAAGCTTGTATGCACTCATACCATCTTATACAAACATATTCGAGTATGTACATGTGTAGAAATGAATATTCTTGTACGAGTACATACGAGTGGTAGGAGTAGTTCGCAACCAAATGTGAGCGACGCTAAGTCAGCAAGTCACTTCTAATGCGGTCGACGTCGTGTATAATTACCCGTGCAGAGCACAGCGTTTCTCTTTGAAGTGCAACTCCAGGAGCAGCAACAGACACATTGCAGGCATTCTGCAAAGCTTGCGATACTTTTTAGCAGCGTTGTGCATAAATTGTACTGACAAATGCGGTCAGTTTCAGAAACTACAACAAGTTCCGCCGCACAGTGGTTGAGAAAAAACACTGCCAGCAAACATGGAACCACTTTCCTGTCGGCCGGAAGTGATGATAACCATTTTTTGGGACTTACATGGTGTGATCTACCTCGACTACCTGAAGAAGTGATCACAGAGCTCTACAATGCCGAAATATTGGTCCGAATCGCAGAAAAAACGGCCCCATTTGGCGAAGAAAAAATGCCCTTCCACTTCAAATCTCGAGACTCCGTGCTGCTTTCTACAGCCTGTACCCAAAGGGTAAAAGGCGAATAGTTTTGTGCGAATATATGTAACACACAGAAGAAGGAGTGGTAGACCCCACAAAAGATATTTGATCAGGCTGACAAGACCAGTCGATATAGTCATGTCCGTCCGTATGAAAGTTGGTATTCAGATTCTCCAAAGTCCGAGAAAGGATGAGTTTGTGTTTTTTTTTTGGCAATTACATCCAGTTTGTGATTATTTGTCCGTATGCCAAGTTAATTATGAAGAAAGTTATAGTCATAAATATAATCTCATTCTTGACTCTTTCACTAGCTCTTAAGTCAGATGATATCTCTTGATTTTATGCCCGTCGATAAATATTCCGATATGCTCTCACTTCAGCACGCTTGCATCAATGGAAAATCGAGAAGTACATTTGAAGGAATCTGTTCACCCGCTTTTGAAGCCAGTTGAAAAACGTTAAATTGTAGAGTTAAAATACATATAGAGTTAATAACTATTTACAAGGCTGCTGAGCTAAATATACGTATGTTCTGCGTTTTTCAATTTAAATTTCAGTTACGCATTAATCCGAGCCACAGTGCGACTCTTGGGCAAAAAACTAGTTAGCCCAGTCAAGAGAACGCTACCGCCCGCTCAAGTTAATTTCCCTGACTGCTGCCGGGTGTTGCATTTAGTCTCCACGGGTGCCACGCAGCCTCAACTGGCAGTGCGTCTCCATGCGATCAATGTTCGATATCTGTGGAAATTGGTTTATAATTACCCTGCAATGGCGAGTCTTGGTCACTGGCTGACCGTTTCTGCTGCTGCTGTTCTTTGTTACAGCTTCGAAAAGGAAATCGTTGGGTCGTGTGAATGGCCACCACCAAGTTTCCATTGCATGAGTCCGAGTAAGTCAGTAGCTGCATTTGCGATTATTTTTTGCGTTGAGGTTGAGCGGAAAGCGCAGAGGGCGCGGGCACATCTCGGAACGGGCCATTGATGTCTATGAAAAAACAGGGCCAACTGAAAGAATCACTGCAATTTGCAAATGTACAGGTGGAAATTTATTTTGATGCCAACTGCGATAATGCCAAACCATTTATTTTCACTCGCTCCGTGCCGGGCAATACATGTTTTCGACGGACTCGTAAAGCTCGCCTGTTTGCTCTTGCTTCGCCTTGAATTTATTGTGCAACTTTTTCAATATTTTTTCAAATGAGATACTGATGTGTTCGGCTAACATTAACATTGATGACATTGCAGGTGTACTTTAAACTTGCCATTTTTCCACCGCAAAAGCTTAAAGTTCACTTTCCCAAGCCTGCGAGTCAATAGCTCCGCTCTCCTTCTTACTGCTGCTGTCGCTGACTGATTCAACTTAAGCTCCATGAGCTGTCCACACGCTGCGAATCCCATCGCGTTTGATTAATTACAAAAGCACCGCAGATGAAAAGCTGCGAGGGCAGTCTGGCGAATGCAACGCCTTATCTCGTAATAAAGGTATCCAAATAGTTTGAAAACAAATACTTATAAAATACAGTCCCTTGTTAATTCGTTTGGATTAACGAGAGTTGACTGTATAAACCAAATTAGCTGCGGTTGTAGCTCTAATCTAAATGCTTTCCAGTGCCCGTCGAGTGGATCAGTACTCTGGTCCCTCAGAAGTTTAAAGAAAGTAAAGAAAAGTCAAAAATAACAGTATGTAATTGATCCTGCTCCCAGGGACTTATATGTAATACACTAAGATAGCATTTATCATTTCGCTGTTGGTTATTGATGGTTCAAATAAAGACTTCATGATTATCGTAAGAATCAATGGTCGTCCTTGATTCGGGTCCATCAACTTTGTGTTTTTGGTAAATTTTAATACCCTGTACCCCCAGGGTAAAAAGGGTATATTATAATTGTGCAAAGTATGTAACAGGCAGAAGGAATTTTCTCCTACCATATAGTATATACATACAGGGTCATCTTTTATGTCGGTATGTAAATATTCAATAACTTTGTCATTGTGGAGCGATTGACTTGAGTAGACCAGTGTTGAAAACCTCAGTTCAAGAAATTGTACAGAACCAAATTAAATAAAAATAACTCATACTTGAAAATCGGTTGTTTATTTTCAAAGATATTCAATGTTTACATACCGACATAAAAGATGGCGCACCCTGTATATTGTTAGCCAGCATGACGGAAGGAATCGATCTACAAGTACATCTATCAATATTACGTCTGGATTAACGCCTGAATTTCGGAAACGGTTAAGCGCACTTTACCGAACCTGGTATAGCTTCACGAGCATATTTAATTTTTTTGATTCTCTCCTATACTATTGAGATCCTTATTAAAAAAAGATTAATTTCAGGCAAATCATTTGCTTGTGTGAAAAGACTGAAAATTTCGCATCGGGACGTAATTTCTACATACCCGTAGGCTACCGTACAGTGTTCAAGTTAAAAAATTAAAACAAAATGTATGTATATAAACAAGAAAAAAAGCTAAAGGCGGGTGTCCCGACTTTGAAATACTCTGTACATATGTTTACAATAATTACAGAAAATAAAAAAAATTAAGAAAATTAAAAAAACAATTTTTTTATCGATTTTACCTTTCTCGGTATTCGAACAACATCAACAACAGCCGCGGGCAGCGCTTGAGCAGCGCTGCAGCAGCAAATATATGTTTGGCTATAACTTGTTAAATCGGTCTATCATAGTGAAACTTGGCATACGGACACATAATAACCAACTGGGGGTTCGAAATTCCAAGAATTACGGGAGTTACGATTTGCGGGGGAGAGGGGGGAGGGAAGGAAATTCCAAAATATACGTTTTCTGCGTATTCACACAAGGCATCTTTGTGCAAAATTTTGTGTCTCTATCTCTTGTAGTCTCTGAGATCCAGGTGTTCATACGGACGGACAGACGGACAGACAGACAGACAGGGCTAGATCGACTCGTCTCGTCATGCTGATCAAGAATATATATACTTTTTGGGGTCTGCCACGCCTCCTTCTGCCTGTTACATTTTTCAGCTCCCGCAAACCTAATATACTTCTGTACATTTCATGTACAGAGTATAATAATAGGCGCAGAGAAGACCTCGGCATATTATGAACGAATAGACTAAAGTTAGACCTATCTGAAATAGCCTCCAGGGGATGATAGGATTGGAGCTCGTAGTTCGTCATAGACGACAAAAACTTAGCTTCTGGCAAAATTAAGTAACAACAGGGAAATCCAAAATGCTTGTTTGCATGTCGCTTCTATGGAGCACTCTGTGGTACATTCGCTTTATCTTGGCAAATAATCCCAGCCAGGGTGTGCTGTGGCGATGTCAGCGTCAGTTTCCGTTTTGCGCTGAGGGCTGCAACTACAACCTAAGTTGCACTGACATTATTAAATTAATTTACGTGGCAGTGAGTACGGCGTCTAATTGACAGCAACGACAACACATGGGACTGGCTTAGCCGCTGTCCATATATCATGCATGTCACGGCTGCAACACATTTAAATGTCACTGTGCGTCAAAAGACGAGCAAAGCACCAGAAAACTGCAACGATATATTACAACATACTAGGCAGCGTAGTTATAAAATTTTGCTTTGTATCTGTATCTGTGTAATTGTGACATTTGCACATTTCGCTGGCTGCGGCGTAATCATACGCGCCGTTGCACATTCTGCGGCATGTCAGGTTTCTGACCCAACGTGCAAATATTGTCGGTCCGCACATCTTAAGTAAACGAATTGATAGCAGCCCAGTGGTTGCTGTTGCTGCTCTTGTTGCCACCTGCCTTTGCAACAACAGCAACAGTACGGTACAGTACAGTTTCTGTATATCGCGCGGACAAATCCCATAAAACCTCATACAGTCTTGCCACCGAAAAATGTTTTCCCCTTTCTGCATTTGGAAGTGGAATATCTGATTGAATCGACATTAACGCCGCTGCGTCTCGTCATACTGATCATAACCTCATTCTGACTGAAAGCATGTATCTCAGTCAATGTAAGAGCTAGCATAACCAAACATGTTATTCATATTCCTCTAAATTCCAGACAGATCGAGTTTTTGCTGTTTTCTAAAGTATCTCCCCGCCCCCCGGTTGACTAATTTTCCATAACTTCCGTAATTTTTTACAAAAATTTGACAAATGCATCTGTCCGTTTATCCAGTTATGCTCTGCCAGTAACTGCTGCTGCTTTGGCTCAACTCTGTACTACTAACTACGCACATATACTCAAGGGCGTAGGCAGCTCTTTCCAAAGCGGGGCCAAACAACTTTGGAGTCGCCAAATCCATGAAGTAAAGTTTTTGGAGTATGCTGAAGACAGGAGTAATATGATACTCCACATAGTCCACAAGCTATATATTTTTTGAACAGACTATAAATTTAAATGTATTTATATACACCTAATTCTGTTTTTACATGGATTTAACATGGCTTGAAAATTAATAATTTTACTTGTATATATTGCTCCATTTGCCACGATACGAAATAACACAAGATAAATAAGTAACAAGTGGAGAAGCAAAAGTCGGGCTTACCGACTTTGAAATACTTTGTACAAATATGTAGGATAATTATAGAAATTGAAAAATTTTTAAATAATTCTAATTCGATATAAAACAAACTCGTATAGAGTACACACATAAGGCATCTTTGAGCAAAATTTTGTGTCTCCAGCTCGTATAGTCTCTGAGATCCAGGTGCTCATACGGACGGGCGGATCTGCCACGCCTCATCCTGTGTGGTACTAGTATACCCTTTCACCCTTTGGGTACAGGGTATAAATAGCAATAACAACAGCTATCGCTATTACACTTTATAGGCAGCCGCGAATCAAATCCAAATCGAAGTCAGCACGCACAGGCAATCGCCAATCAGCAAGTGAAAACACAGAATGGTTTTCGTAGCTGTAAGATACATTTTCAAGTGACGGTGCTGACGGCAGCTTATTATAGATTTTGATGCTGATTAAAGTCGGCCTCAATGCTGTTTTCAATTGCAGTTTCGACACATGCGATCTTGCGTCGGCTGATCATACCCAAATGTGGCAACCCAACCGCTGCGTCAGTTTTGACAGGCGTTGGCATCACGTGCGGCAGTTCTTGCCAGCCTTTTTACTTTTGCGGCATCTGTCAGAGCGCATCAAGCTACACACACTTAGCAGCATACTCGTTTATGTAGTACTTGTATGTACATACATACATATATGACATTAGGATCACATGTTATGATAACCAGAGAGAGCTAGAAAAAATTCGAGCCGACTTGCAACTTTGTACTTTGCAACGATCCACAAGAGCTGCTCGTGATCGGCAATCATTTGCCAAATTACTAGCGCACGCTTAACGCATCAGTATCGGCTGCAGCAACAACAACAACAACCGTCATGGACGTAGCCAGCATTCAAAAGGGGACTAGCCCAGACATACATCATCTTTGTAGTCAAATATATTTATTTATTTAATTATTTATGTCAACAAACATTGACTGTCGACATAGGAAACAGTACATAAAAATTATAAGAAGCATCTTATAAGCTAGAAATTACCTCAATTTTGTTAATTACACAAAAAATTATCCGAAAAATGCTTTACCAGAAGCGAAGTTATAGGTAAAGAAACACAATAAACGTATATTACTACGTTAAAAATAATTCCATTACCGGAGGGGCGGTTGCTGTTCCCGTGCCTACTACTTCCGGAACCCTTTTGCCAACAAAATCGACAGCCGCCTTGATTTCAGTCTTAGCAGGATCGTGATTTACGTACGTGTATATACTTGTACTACAAGTATATATGTACATAGTTTATCGCCGGCACTCACATGATGAACACGGATGAAAGAAACGCTACGACGGACGTCTTTGCGCCTGAAACTAACGCCATCACTAGCGCCTCAGACGACGCTAAGGATGCCACAACCAAAGTAATTAAATTGCCTCACCACGACATAGAACGATTTTGTATAATGGCAGCAGTAATAGAAATGAAAATATAGAAATGGCAATAGAATAAAAGCAAAGCACCTAAAGATAGCAGCTCCAACAACAACTTCATGCAGATAGATTGCAATATTAGTTGCGGCAGACTCAGCAACCACTTGAAATTAGCAGCGGTAGTTGGATGCTGCTGCCGTGGCTTTCTGATGGACAGCACACAATTTTGAAATTCATTTATCATTTTATTGTTGGAAACATATGCGCCCATTTCAGAATGTGTACTTCCAGTTGCAACAAACACACGTAAAGTCGCTGCGAACGGAATTGGTAGCTAGAGTCTTGGGCTGCCACTCTACCCGCGGTCGTGTGGCACGCCATCTGTTAAGTATTATATCTAACGACTTTTAACAGCATGCTCCGCTGCTGAACGAGAACTTGCAGTTCGTTTTGCATTAGGCTTGAGTTGGACAAGTGATCGCTGGTTTTGTTGAGATGCCCGTACCACTGTGGTCAGAGAAAAATGTATGCAATTGAATATGAACACAGCACACTCGTACACCCAGCTGAGGCAAAAAAAAATAATATTCCAGCATTCGCCGCTACTGCAGCGTGAGGCATGGTGCTGACATATTGTTTTGTTTTATAACTTTTTATTAGAATAAACAGATTTTAAAACAAATGGAGCTACATTTGCATTATGGTTAGAAATTCAGTTCGATTTTAAATAGCCAGTTCGCCGCTAAAATTCAGAATGATTTTCAGTAACACCCATAATTCTTGGAATTTCGAACTCCAATTCGAGAAGTACATTTAAGTATTATGTACTTACATATGTGTTCTCATGTTTCATCATGATAGGTCAAATTTAAATGAAATTATAGCCATAAAGTAAGCTCTGGCCAAGCCGTGACCGTAGAGCTGGAAAAACAATCGATGGCACTATCTATACTTCGATGTTTTTCTACTTAAAAAAAAAAAATCGATATTTGGCTAACCAACGTCGATTGTTTTCCATGCCTCTGGTCAGTAACAATACAAGATGTTTGTTAATGCTGTAGGATGCAAAGGATGTAGGTTAAATTTGGATTCTTTTTGTGCTTTAATAACAAATAATAACTGGTAGCAGATTATGGTGGTCCTGGTTGTCTCTAGCTGTGGGTAACAATAAACTATGGACAAGAAATTTCAAAATACGTTTAATTTTTGAAACGCAACGTGTATAAGTTTGACTTGTGTTTAACATGTATGTATGTGTGTGATGTGCATACATACAAGTACAAATATGCCACAATGTCCCTACATGTTTGTTTTACCGATTTTTGTACTCTGTACATGAAATGTACAAGAGTACTTATATTATGTTTGCGCGAGCTGAAAAATGTAATAGGCAGAAGGAGGCTTGGCAGACCCCACAAACTACATACATATATGTACAATATATTCTTGATTAGCATGACAAGACGAGTCGATCTAGCCAAGGGCGTAGGCAGCTCTTACGAAAGGGGGGACCAAAAAATTAAAATTTTGATTAAATAACGGACGATGCATTCAAATAATAACTTATGCATATGATCAATGAAAAAACTTCAACAAATCCAACTCAGATCCATTTTAAGGCGACATAATGCGTAATAATAATGGTCGACTTTATATGGCAAAATTTTTTGTAGTGGGGCTATGGCCCCCCTGCCTACGCCCTTGGATCTAGCCGGTATTGCCCGTCTTAACCCGGCTCAATATAATGTTTCCAATTGTATTTATTTTGTGTGTGCATAACCTACCCATATGTTTTCACCCTTTAAGTTACCAGTAGGAAGGCATTTAAGGTATTTAAATGAACATTTTCTGTTCTTCACAAAAAATTGTTCAGTAGTCCGTTACATTTTTGTTCTTTCCAAACTATTTCGTTAAACGAACATGACCACTATAACTAATATTTTTTAAAGCTTGTTTTCCCCCCTTGGAGCTAGAATTTTCCAAAAGCCTTTCTTAATGTGCTCCTACACTATGATGGATACTTGAGTCCAAATTTCATCTTTTACCGTTTGGGCTCTGCGTTGATCACCAATTAGTCAGGACAAACTGTTTTATATATAGAGATAACGCAACGTTTTAAGATAGACTATGTGCAAAAAAGGGGAATAATTATAAGGGTATATCCTAATTTTAAATTCACATTTGAGTCTTTTCGTGCCATATTGAGTCAATACGGTCACGCACAAACTCGGAATATGAAACACGGCACTCGTGTCAATGCCGTGCAGCGATGGGCCACGATCAAAAAGCACTGACAATTCTCATCTCAATTTGCTAGAGTAAAACTTTCGATAGTTGAAGCCACCGATACCATAAAAATATCGAAGTTTGAATGCAATAAGCAGAATATTTAAATAATAAAATCTAATTATTTATTGAGATCAATAAGAACAAATCATATACATACATACATCTGCCCGCAATGCGAAGCAGAATATGCGTAGCTCCGTTATTTGGTTTCTACTTTACTATCGCTTACGCAGTCGTTGCCTAGCGATGGTAGCTGTAAACTTTTGGCGTTTTGCCTTTGCAATTAACAGACGTAAATGATCAAAACGAAAGAAGATGTGCGAGCCAACAACTTGAAGTTGTTGTTGTTGTTTTGTATGTACATGCTACATACATATACAGGCATACATACATATGCATGTACATGATATAGTTATGTTGATTACATTACCCAAATTTGAAATCGATCGGACAAAATTTATAACACAAACTTTTCATTTGAAAAAATGAATAAATATTAAAACCCCAATAATTCAAGCTCCAAAACAAATTTCAAAAAACCGAGTATGCAGTTTTGTTTGTATTCTTTTATAGATTATAAGAACCGAATTTAAAGTTGATCGATTCAGAAATGCAGAATTTTCAAACCAACTTTGGACCTCGACTTCCCCCCTTTGGAGCTCGAATTTGCCAAAAACCCTTCTTAATGAGCATCTACATTATGACAGGATACTTGAGCCTAAATTTCAGTTTCCTTACTTTTACCGTTTGGGCTGTGGGGTGTTGATTGTGTTCCAATTTTTCCACGGAAAACCCCCCCCCCCCCCTTTTCATGCCCCAGAAAAAATGGTGAAAAACCAAGTATACAGTTTTTTTTGTATTCTTTTTGAGAGTATACAAACTAAGTTTGAAGTTAATCGGATAAAAATTGTAGATTTTTCATACAAACGTTGGAGCTCGTTTTCCCCCTTTGGAGCTCGAATTTTCCGAAACCCCTTCTTAGTGCTCACTTTCATTATAAGAGGGATCTTGTGTCTAAATTTCAGCTTCCTAGCTCTTACCATTTGGGCTGTGCGTTGATTGCCAATCAGTCAGTCAGTCAGTCAGGACAAACTGTTTTATATATAGAGAGAAGATCTCTATATTTTTTATACTTACAGTAAAACGTACATTAATTAATTAAGGTTTGTTTTTTAAAACAAATGTTCAATGGGTTATTATTATCAGAGATTTACAGTTTTCGATGTTTTTGTCTAAACATCGATGATCGTCGATGTATCGGGCTTTAAAAAATATTGAAAAAAAAGTACTCGTTATCAAAACATCGACGATTCAATAAAATCGATGTCTTTGCAACCCTATCAACAGTCGTTTTAGGCGCAGCAGCGATTAACCATTGTCTAACTGAAAACCCCGTTGTTAATGTACACATTTGTAATAGTCGCATTGAAACTCAACTCTTTTCTAAACTGTTATATTTATATTATTTTTAGTCGATGTACTTATAACTATTTTTTATAATATATACATATGTATGTATGTACAAGTAAGTACCCATAAAATGTTGTGGTCTGCCTTTCTTCTAACTAGGTGTTACAAACAGACACTACGGATACCCTTTCTTGGACACAACTTGGATATGTATAACTATATAACTATATAACTATATAACTAAATAACTTATATAAATTTCTCTTTTGTTTTCGTTTTTTTGAATGGGCTCCCTCCCTCCGTAGAGCCTTAAGTAATTTATTGTGTATCGGAAATTTCGAATTTGCATGCGAAAGCCATAATTCTTAATTTACTCATTCCTCAGCTTTTATTATGAATGCTTCGCTACGACGCGACGTCTGTGGCTCTGGCTGTGGCTCTGGTTGTGGCTGCTGCGTGTGACCACAAAACAGCCCCCCAATTAACTTTGCCAACCGCAGTGCTCGCAGGAGGGACATGTGCGGCCCGATTCAAATGTGCCTGAGAAAGAGGGGAGTGGGGGTAGGAAGAGGGACGATCCAGAAGACGACGCGACGTCACGCAGCTGTGTGTTGAAAATGCATTTCAAAATCGGCGTCGGCAGCTTTTAGCTTCGCACAGCGGCTGCTACATACATAGTTTTATTGGTTTATTCAGTTCACCCTGAACTGCCCAGCAACGGACCAAGAACACTTTCCGTTTTTAGTTTTTTGGTCTGCTGGCCGATCGTGCGTTTGCTTCAACGCTCAGCCGGTCGGCCACTCAGTCGGTAGCAATAAAATCAAATTCACACTAATTGCTATGATCATACACAGTTATAAATTTTTGAGTTGTTATTTTTTAACTTTTTTTATGCGCGGTCTGCTGTTCTTGCATATCATTTTTAGCGATTGCGCCGTATATTTTTGTTTAATTCGTGTAAGTGGCAGTTGACCGTTTCAGACTCGCATGCTGTAGAGGGGGAGTGCATTGTGGAGATGCGTGATCTTATTAACTGGTATATTATGATTTTTATGTTTTTTAGGTACCCAAGCTGCCTCGATGTAATTAGGGGCAATTTAAATAATTTATAAGGATTTTATTAAATGCTAATTGAGAAGAATGCAGATTTTCAGTTAGATTATGAAGATAGGTTGAACTTTTCCTTCTTTCAAACATTTTATCTTTCCTTAGTTCTTAAAAAAAATACGAAAATAGCTTATAAGGTACTTTCGAAAATATTTTATTTTGAATTTAAGATTTCGCCAGGGTTGCGCAATCTACTTGTTGTAGCTTCACGCAGGTCGGTTGTAAATATACCAATGAAGAGCCCAACAATGGCTCCAGTCTTTATCAACACAAATTCTTTAAAATCATACCGATTCCATTACAGGCATATCGACGTATTATCCGTTCTTCAACAAGAAGCAACGGTGCAAATTCTCAACACATTTATTTTCCATGGTAGACAGCTCGCTATAGGTACATATAGCATATACTACCTGCTATGTAATGTTTAGTATAAGATTAGTATATTATATATGTAGCTGACATTTAAACAACATGATTTGAGTAGATTTGTTGCATAATACTTCTTTATCTATTATGGCATTGGAATAATTCATTTTTACATGCCTTACTTTTAAGTACCCTCCCACCACTCACTTCCACAAAAACAAAATTTAGAAATACTTAATAATTAAGTTATTTAATTAAATATATAAAGGGCTTAAGGCAAAATGTATTCCAAGTTAGGTTATTATAGTATCCGGATAAACGCATATTCTACAGATATGTGTGTTATATATAGTATATTCGCATTAAACTAGCTACCCTTTGAATACAGGGTATAATTATAATCATATGTACCTTAGCAACACAAATAAAGATCTGTATATATAAGGATATAATGCCTGTTTTACGGACTTCTATCGCACATACTTGTATAGTTAGAGTTCAGAATTTTTTATATAATCGTTTAAGCTTTCTTTGCGATTGATTTTTTCACTAAATGAGTGTTTTGATTGCTCAAAGTTGTTTGGGCATGATCAATATTCACAGTGGTCGATTTAATGAATTAATTGAATAAAGTTTAGTACTTACGATTTCAATATCTAGTGTAAATATAATAAGCTAGGTTCGGACTGAGATCTAAAATCTCGATTTACATTATTACAAATCGTAGCTTAAAGGACAAACGGAGATGGACGACTTTATGGATGAAAAGAGCACTTGAACTTGCTTATTTCAAAATATTAAATATTTAAATGAAATAAAAAAGGCTCAGTGCATAAATAAAAACAATTTGAAATACGCGGTAACGACTAGTTCGATGTCGTTGTCTCTGACGATGCCGATGCCTTATGCAGGCTCAACTGTCGATACAAATGGCAATAAAAATAAACATAATGTCAAATAAAATATCGAGCATTTATTGATTACCAACTAGATAGCAAAACGGTAACGGCGACCAGGTGCTGGGCCATGTTTGACATTAGAAACTGTCACTTTTATGAAAGCCAAAGTGAATTTATGCGCTGGCTAAAAGTTGCTCGGCTTGGCGGTTGGTTATCGTGAAAATTTAAATAAAATCAGTTAAAACAAATTTGTGGTCGGCCAACAAATTGAACATGATAAATGCTTGTACGCAATTTGTTACCTCATCGCAGTCCGAGCTATAGGACAATAGAGATGAAGAGGGGAGTAAAAAACTGTTATGCTAATGCAAACAAAACTAAATGTCGATATTGTTTAATTGACTAAGCAGGCAGGGCACGGCCGACTACTCGATTGATGAACGGAAAACGACGAAACAATTTTAATTAGCATATTATGAAAATCAAGTCGATCGAGATGCTTCGCAGATAAAGATACAAATTTATGATTGGACGGGCAGTCAAAGCGACAAACGAAATGGCGAAGTCAACACACAATTAAAAATGCCTGCCCGGGCGACGGTTATGGCGTTGGGGGTTAGTCGGAGAGCGATAAATAAGTACAATACTATTTATAAATACAGCGCTCCAAGTCAATGAAATATCTTTAAATATAGCGTGGTGGATTGTCTTTATTTCTGTCATTCGGTCCAAAACAACAAATTGATTTATCAAAATTATGAGATAATGCTAATTTGGCAAATAAATTTGGCATAAAAATTAATAAACAATTTGAATTGCTGTTTCCGTTGAGCAAAGTGAGTATAAATTGGCGCGGCCTGTTTCTCGTTCGCACAGTTATTAAATTTCACACTCAAATGAGCTATGCAAATTCTGTTAATCTATGCAAACACAATTTTATTTTAATTAGCGGCTTTGACACAAGCGGCGCTCTTTAAAAGCTCCCGATTCCAAATTCAATCACGGACTGCACTTGGGGCTGTGAAAAACTTTAATGAGGCAACTGTTAACTGCTTGTTAATGACGGCCTTTCTGCATTTCCAATTCTTCAAACCAACGCTAATAAAGCAATCAAAAAATCTCGATGCGAATGACAAAGGGGACCGCATAGATCTGCCCCCTCCCCTTAAGCACCTAAACGCTAGTAAACGCTCGCGAGCAAAGACAAATTCATCAAAATATCACGTTTGTGTCCACACAAAATAGCCGCCGAAAACCAACAACACTACCGGTAAACCGTATTTCTCCTGTTAATTAATTTGAAAAAATGTTAAAACAGCAAATCATGTTTAATTTGCAGTCGGGTTGCGCAGCAAAGCAGCCACAAAGCACGATATTAAATAGTAATCATTCTATATAAGCGAAAGACTATAATAAAAATGTCAAGCCAATCACGAGATCGACTCCAAAAATACGAAATGCTGAGTGTAATTTAGGGTTTCTCATTCTATCGCTGCACAGCTCTATATCTGTGAACTAACAGAACAACGGAACCGTTTTCAACACCTATCCTAAGTAATTTTGACTCACTAACTTCTTCAGTTAAGTTGGCGAAATAATTCAATCGAGCCATTACCAAATGGTGGGTTCAGTGCTTGCTTTTTAAATTTACAAATCTATATTCCTAAAGAAATATACAAGTATACTATATTGCCAAATTTCTATTACGTTTTTATACCCTGTACCCAAAGGGTAAAAGGGTTTATTAGTTTTGTGCGAGTGTACATGTAATACACAGAAGGAGGCGTGGCAGACCCCACAAAGTATATATATTCTTGATCAGGATGACAAGCCGAGTCGATATAGTCATGTGCGTCTGTCTGTCGGTCTGTCGGACTATATGAACGCAAGGATCTCAGAAAGTATACGATCTAGAATAACCAAACTTGGTATCCAGATTTTCCTGAGTCTGAGAAAGGACGATCTTGTTCATTTTTTCTGATGCACCCTCCACTCCCCCCTATTCACGATTTTTTATAACTTCCGTAATTCTTGTAATTTTGAACTACAATTTGGTAGTCACACCCAGTTAGTGATAATAGGTCAATTATGAAGAAAATTGTAGCCATAAAAAAATCGCTGCCCATGCTCTGCCTGCAGCTCTGCCCGTAGCTGTTGTTGTTGTTGCTTTGGTTCAACTTTGTACTTATACATACACGCATATAAACACGTAGTGATGTTAATTTATTATATGCATGTGTTGAATAATGTATATTTAATTAAATTAATTAGTTTAATTTTTTAACTATTTTTAAATAACTTTTTTTTAATTTTTCCTTTTTTCTGGAGAGTACAGGGTATTTTACTGTCGGGCTTGCTCGACTGTAGCGTTCTATCTTGTTTACATTTAGTTTAATTTCGAATTATTGTTATAGATAACGTTGGTAACATTGGTAAAGTAATATACATTATCTTTTTAAAAAATTATAAAATTATAAGTTTATTTGCGGTTCAATGATCTTGCAGCTTTGTTTCTCCACTTGCTGACAAAGCAACAACACTATTGTCGCCTGGCAGTCGCAAACATCGTATTCGCCACCATCACTATCAACATCTCTATCTTCGTACCCGAGTCCATCGCTCATTGGAACGCGCGACGCGTCAATTCGTTAGCTTTTTGCCTTGTTGGCGAACCACACTAAGAGGCAGCACAAACCAGGGGAGCAAGATCGTCTATGTCATGTTTGTATGCCCGGAAGCACTAATTACCTTATTTACACTTTTATATCATGCGACCGTCGCACATGCGCAATCGCAGCCACAGCCATCGTTCAGCTTGCGTAGTTGGAACCAAACAGTGGTTTGTTGGATGTTGAAGCTGCGGTTTTTGCAATGTGTGGCACATGAAGCGGATGTTGGCCGTTGTTTTAACTCTACGGGCGCTGCCCAAAAACCTCAAGCAAAAGTGAAATCTGCTTCTAATATCACACATTTAGGGGGGAGGGTAGCAGGCAACTAAGTGTAGTAGCTCCGAAAATCAAGTCCTGCAGACATAGTGCAAAGAATCAATTACATACCGGGCCAAGTACTCGAAGCTGCCAGGCAAAAGCCACTCACTTGTAGAGCGTGCCTGATAAAGCCGTTTTGGGTGCAGCAGCAACTGCAACTGTGACTTTACTCGTAGCTGCTACCGATCGCCCCAGTACTGTTGTGATTAAGTCATGAATCAGTTGGTAACGAGAAAAGCAGTAAAGCAACCATGCAGTCTAACAGCCATGCAGGCATCTGAAATAACGGTTAATAGTCAGCCAAGGCGAGATCTGACGCTGACTTTCGGTGGGCGTGTGCCTCCAGCCAGTGATTGTCTATATCCAACATGCCATGGAAAAAATCAATTTTCCAGCAATTCGTGTACGAGTGTGTGCCTTAAATTCAAATTTTATTTTCCCAATTGCAATGTCAAATAAACGAGTCAGAGCCAGCGAAAGCCACCAGTGAAAATTAACATGTCCAGGCTCCTCGGCCAGAATGATGCAGGTGCGCAGCTTCAATCCAAGCCCTAGTCACTCCCTCATTATCAGCCTAAGTCGCCGCCGCATTCTTAAGCATATGCTTGCAACTTTGTCCGATCAATTACTAGCGGATGCCTACTTTCTATTTTCATAACAGTAATTCATATAAATTTATTAACTGAGTTTACACTCTGAGTTTTTATACCCTGTACCCGTAGGGTAAGGAAGCATCTCCGACCCCATAAAATATATATATTCTTGATCAGCATGACGAGAGAAATCGATCTAGACATGTCCGTCCGTCTGTCCGTCCGTCTGGATGAACGCAAGGATCTCAGAAACTATAAAAGCTAGAATAACCAAAGTTGGCATCCAGATTCTCCTAGGTCCGAGAAAGGACGAGCTTATTATTTTTTTTTTTTAATTATTATTATTACTTAAATACTGTTGATATTCTTATTGTTCTGTGTTGTAGTTACATTTATGAACAACATAACCATGCGAATACGAATCTGGATGTCCGTCTGATCATCTCCCCATCCGTCCTATATATCTTAGTTCTCCTCCACCATTGATTTAGAGCATTCGAGTGGACATTTTCATGTAGCTGTCATGTAAACGATATAATACAACTAGAGTTTTTCTATGGAAAATCATTTATTTATTAAGATTGTGAATCCAAATTGAATATTGAAAGTGTTGTTGTTGATACCCTTTTTGTAACAGGGTATAAAAAAGCGATTTATATCATCTAAAACGCTTACCAATGATAAGAGTTATAAGGCGAGATTCAGTAAAAAGCAAATGGGATATACACTCCTCTGTTATTCAGATTATAATCATCCTTCTCATCTACTATCGGACTCGAGACCTTTCCCTAAGTACTATAATCGAATTAGCTATAATGAGAAGTAAATTTTTACATTCTCGTAACTTTTTTTGTTTATCAGCTTATTATTATATTATATTATTATTTAGTTTTTAATAGACTATAAGGGAGCATTCAGGTATGTTGATTACCATAATTATTATAGGTAGTAGTTTAAGCCGGGAGTTAGTTAAAGATTCGGAATGGTTTTTTTTATCGGTACGATGTCTTTAATTCGTACTTCCAATTTTTAGGATGATTGAAATCATTCAGATTACTGTAGGCACAGATGATTGTTTATATCAGAGAATGAGAAACACAATGAACCGTCCTCAGCGTACATTAATCTTGGAGATAAATCTACAATGAAAAAAAAAACGAAATGTAGTGAAAATTACGTAACATACTTGTAAGCTGTATTTCTAATCGCTGATTAAAGCTACACCCTTTTGCGTTGTTTCAGTTAAGTACGCAGGAATTTATTAATGAACACTGCGTGGAAAGCCTAAATTCTAAAGCTGTCCGTGTCAGCTTGTTTGTGTGCTGCGGAGAAATCCGGCAACAATTAAGAAGAGAGTTCTAGAAGATTAGTCATGCCTCATCGGCGGTTGACAAAACTGGAACTTGAAAGTAATTTATTTTTTAAAAAGCTAGGGAAAATCAGAAACCTTGGCAATACAAGTGCTAGTACTTGTACAACACATCACCTTGAATACACTTCTTGCGAACACAAGTCCGTTTGAACTGGAATTATAAATGATTTCTTCCTGGAAGTAGCCTACTTTCCCAACTTTCTCTGCAGCTCTTCAAATTCCTACTGTTTGCCTTTCACTTCCAAATTGGATAATTTAGTCATACGCCTCATTCGCCGCATGTGTTACCCGTAATTTATCTTCAGGTAAAGTTGGATGTTTTATATTTTTGCAACAATAGTTTATTCATTGTGTTGATTTTCCAGAATAACAACAAGAAAATATCAAAGCAAAGCCGCGCGTTTCACCGCCTTAGCGAACTGGCCATAGTTTAAATATAAATCCATGCGAATAATAAGTGGGTCCCAGCTCCAGCGCGATTCCCAACTCGAGACTCAACTCTCTTAGAGAAGTACAAGTAGTTTCTAAGTTTGTGTGCTTGGCGCTAACATCATTAGCAAACGGCCTAATGATGGGCCGGGTTGGACTGAACTTTGGTTGGGATAATTGGAAAGGCACGCACAAAAGGGCGTAAGCATTTTCTGTAGAAAGTAAGGCATAATATGAAATTCATAAACGAGGAAAAAGGGGCCAAGCAATTAAGTTGAAAAGCGGTGCAGGCCTTTCGCTCTGACTATGAGGCGGTAAACACATTAATATTTAACGCCTATAAGTCGAAAGCAAACTACTGCAGGAAATTGCTCAATTGATCGTATTTATAAGCCACATAATGGATTTGGCTTAAAAACAAAAAAAAAAGAAAGGTAAGCACACTCACAGAAAGAGGAGTATTGTTCAATCACAAAATCCAACAGTTTTTTACATATCCGAGTACTTAATATTATGTTGTTTTAAATAAAAATCGAGATTACAACAGGACTAACGTTCTTCATTCACTCCAAGGCTTTCTTTAAAAAAAAAAAATCCAAAAATTTTTTTTTATAAAATGTACCTAAGTTCAGCTTGACAAATCGATCTAATCATGTCTGTCCGTCCAGCCACATTAACACCTAGTCCATAGATAAGACGAGTTTTTTCCCCCAGATACTTAGTCAATACCACCCAGCTCAGAGTTTTATCCGATTTGTATTTTAATTTTAATCTTGAGACTGATTCCTACCACATTCAAGAAAAGTCAAGTATGTATGTACAAAAACACTTTAAAATATTTCGGATTATATTAAAATTGTGTGAGCAAAGTTCAGTTCATACAGTTTTAAAATATTGCACATAATAAAATATTGAATAAATTAGTATTGTTTACGGATATATATACTATATATACATATATTTTAAATTTAGCTATTGTGGATTCCACCTTCCCCGGACGGATATAATAAGGTCGATTGTGCCTGTCGAGTTTATCATAAATTTTTGATCCACTAATAAATCATTTTTGTCCATATAGTCATAGTTGCTGGCGAATTCCATTCAAAACTAGTTCCATTCAAAACTATAGTACTTGTATATACTATGCGGGTGTGTGTGCTGATTGTGGTAATTAAATGGAGTTTAATAAACATAAGCACAAAAAATGTGTGCTACCTTTCACAGCGTAAGCTGAATTGGAGGTAAACCAAAAACCTTATATGTATAATACTCAGCCCAGAAACTTTTGTTGAATAAATTAGAGTACGAAAGGGCTAACGGACAGACTGCAGATTTTTTGAACGATTCGTAAAAGAATTCAATTCAAACGAAATGATATGAAAAAATTGATTAATAATCGTAGCAGAAAACACAAAAGAGCTGCCACTAGAATGGAGGCTGCTGCTGCTGTGGCCAAAAGTGGCTACAAAAGCGCTGACGCCATGGTCAGTCAGAGCTGAAGCTGGAGCTGTAGCTGGCTACCATTGTTGCTCATATACTCGTAGCTGTGGCGCACATCAAGGTCAATTGGTTGAGCAAAAGCGTGGACGGGCCCCAAAAGCAGGCATGGGCGCAACACATGCTGCTGCTGCTCCACATTCTAACTGACGATGGTTGACGTGTGGCCGGCAGCAGCAGCAGCAGTAGCAGCATGACTAGTCGCCCATTCGACAAACCGACAAACCGACGGAGCAACTTGGGCGCTGGCTAAGACCCGCAGTCACAGTCGCACTCGCACTGGCACTGGCCGACTTGACTTTGATTCAATTTCCATATGAAAACATCGATTTGCGTTTGTGCGCCCGCAACGTCGTCATCGTCTACATTGTCGTCGTAATCAAAGTGTTGTTTATGGAACACGTCCGGCGTGTTTTTTTTTCTCAACTTTTTCTGTTGCTGTTCTTTGTTGTTGTTGTTGCTGTTGCTGTTGCTGTTGTTGATTCCGAGCTCTCCTGCTCGCTGGCTGGTTGGCTTTGGCAAAAATTGCTCACGGCATCAATTGAGCGCGTTGGCTGAAAAATATGTAGTAACGATTACATTTGCCTATTGCCCATGTAAAGAGCACTCGGGATGGGTGGAGACGGTGGCTGGGGAGGGGGAGGGGCGATTGGTCGGCCGGCAAAAATGCGCAATCGGGCTGGACCCGGCCAGGCTTGCAGAGCTGTTGCTATTGCTGCTGGCCAGCCCGAGTTATGATTGAGTTCTAATGAGTTGAGAAAAATGTATCGAGGAAAACCAGTTCCCGGAATCGCAATTAGATAAGTGGGTTTCATGCCTCAAACGTGAACTACAAAAAGCGCAGCGAGACCAGACCAACAAATAATTGTCTGAGGCGGTGGTGGGGAAAAGAGTCTTAAAGCTTGCCTTTCAGGAAATACAAATTGTTTTCCATGGAACACCAATGATGGCCGTTGTACGCGCAATTGTGTAGCGCGTTTTATTTAACAAGGCGTTAAAAATGATTCGCAATTTCATTTATTTTGTGGGTAGCTCAAAATTACCGTACGGGTGGACGATTATATATACAGGTGCGCATTGCTTTACACAAACTGAACATGATTAATTTCGTTACAAATTAAAGACATCCTGAAGTACTCCGTACTTGGCACTACTTGCCGTTCTCGTTCCGTACATCCAAAAGGTGAATGCACTAGTACTATAGTAGTGTAGAGCGACTGAATGTAAAACTCATTGCCCCCACCTAAGAGACCATTTTATGTACAGAGTACACAATTTTTATACCCTGTACCCGTAGGGTAAAAAGGGTATATTCGGTTTGTGCAAAGTATGTAACATGCAGAAGGAAGCATCTCCGACCCCATAAAGTATATATATTCTGAATCAGCATGACGAGAGAAATCGATCTAGACATGTCCGTCCGTCCGTCCGTCCGTCCGTCTGTCCGTCTAGTCAAATTCAAATTTTCATTCAAATTTATTTCAAAATCCGTATAAATGATCGATGAAACAATTTAATGTTAGGCCCTCTACCTATTGGGTAAAATATTATACTCCACTGATAAAAAAAACACACGGAAATTTCAATATTTACACGTAGGTTTAACTATTTTTACCATCGATTTTGCACCATCGTATGTTTTAGTAAATATGAAGAGTGCACAGTTAAATTTTAAACTTAATATTAAAATATGAAATTTAAAGTGTGACGATATTAAATTACAAGTGATGATGTGGAGACATGGGTTTGATTCACGCCAAAGGTTGATTTTTCATACCCTGTACCCGTAGGGTAAAAAGGGTATATTAGGTTTGTGCAAAATATGTAGATAGATAGACATGTCCGTCCGTCTGTCCGTCTGAATGAACGCAAGGATCTCCGAAACTATAAAAGTTGGAATAACCAAAGTTGGCATCCAGATTCTCCTAGGTCCGAGAAAGGACGAGTTTAATTTATTTTTTGGAATTTTGCCCTCCTTCCCCCGCTACAGAATAGCGTCCACATTTCAAATGCAACCTAAACCAAACTTTGCACACATAATTTATACATAATTATTCGGTCAATTCTAAGAAAAGTTATTAGCGAAACAAATTCTCTACAGTACAACCCCCCAAACTGCAGCAACAAGTTCGCTCTTCTTCTTCCTCTTTTTGCTGCTGCTATGGGCGCATATAACTCAGTGACGGAAGTATACCTGGGTACAGGGTATTACACTGTCGGGTTTGCTCGACTGTAGCGTTCTCTCTTGTTTTTAATAATTTAATTTTTTTTTAATTTTTCCTTTTTGTGGAGAGTACAGGCTATTTTACTGTCGGGCTTGCTCGACTGTAGCATTCTCTCTTGTTTTCCTATAAAACCATTTTTAGCAGAAAGTAATTTTAAAATTATTTATTATAATGGATTCATTTTCTTGATGTTTTTTATGCCTTTAAGTACGGATATAGTTTGGATCAATATATTAATATTAAAAGTGAGGAGCAGCTGATTGAATAACACTTACTTGACACATACCTAACGACCATATCTGTATGCCAAGCGGTTACACTTTGTATTTATGAGAATTCTAGTCAATTGAAATTTAATGTATTTCTAGTATATTTAAATCAACTACAAAAAACTTCAAATTAAAGTTAAGAAAAATATTATAATATACTATGGAATTTATTTATTTATATTTATTAATAACGAAGTTTTCCACTTTGTTTTGAATACTACTCATATTAAAATCACTAATTAAATATGTTTGTAGTAAATTTTACGATGTTTATAGTTGATTTGAATATGAAATAGAATTAAATTTAATATGAGAATATCCATCTGTACTATGCAACTTTTTTATCAGTGTAGCTTAATGTGAATGTATGGAAGTGAATGCTATTAAAACAGTACATAAATACAAGTATATATCTCAATTAAGATGTTGAACATTTTTTGCTTTATTAAAATATTTTAATTTTAAGAAAATATTTCATTTTGTTTGTTTGAGTGGAGCCTTCCATTTTTGTAATACTCGTACGCCATTAGTAATACTCGTACTTATTTGCTGTTTTGTTTACTGACCGCATATTCATAAACGTGCGAATGATGTTTTCAGAATGAATATGATATACTTTAAATGATAGCTGATTATATGTATATTTATCAGAATTATATTTTGAATCATTCTGCTGAAGTGGGAAACTTTCATGTACGGCAGCAAACGGATTTGAAACGAATATTGTGTTATGACTGCAATAGAAATGTACGTATACTCGTAGAAAATCTGTTTTACTGTAGTCCATCATTTGGATGCTTTCGATTGGAGCTCGTTAGGGGTGCACCTGCTTACGAGTATACGTTAACCAACTTTTAGAAAACAGGTACAAGTACGAAGACACGCGTTTCCGTCTATAAAGGCAGCAACCAGTACTGTTCAGTGCAAGAGGAAGATCAGAGTATTTTGGACCTTCTGAGTTCCTTGATGAAAATCACTGGAAGGCAACTTGCACATTTGTCAGCATTCTGTGCATAAGCAAGGGGAGATGGTAAGGTATGGAAATGGCCACATTCGATTCGATTAAAAATAGCAACGCAGTAGAAACACCACCAACTACGAGTACTTTATTCACGCTAATGCGTGTCGTGTACAACACGGTTGCCACTTCAACTGCCGCAGTTTCTTTGTCGGCGCTGGCGCTGCCACAGCCACAGCCACAGCCAACGCCATCAACATCAGAGCCACGTACACACTTACGTGTATATATCTGCAGCAATCTTCGGCGCTGCCCTGGCCACATCGCCCGGCTTCGCAGATCCAAGGACGATGATGCAGGGGACTGAGCGGCATCATTGTTGTTAACGTTTAAGGCGTCGGCTGACGTTGCCGTCTTCGCTGCTGATGTTGCTGCTGACTGCTGCTGCTGCTTCTACGACTCGGTTACTGCCATAAACACTAAAAGTGTTCGTCATTTGCTGCTCCAGATCCAATTAACCATTTTGATGCATTTGCTTCCATTAACTTTTTTCCATGCGCTTAGAGAGAAGCAGAACTCTTTTCTGCAGCTGCGAATGCGAGGGCAACGGCAACAGCAACGGCGACTCGGACTCGGAGTCGGACTCCGACACTCATCTGCAGCAGCCTTGGACTTGGACTGTGCCTCGTTTGCCTCTTGCAATTTTCTTGTGTTGACTTACAACGTGATCGGAAGTTTGCCGTCGCCTTAGGCTTCGCCTGCGCCTTCGCTTTCGCCTTAGTCGGACATCTTGCCCATAGTTGATGACGTGTCCGTGACTCCGTCTCGTGTGTGTGCTTGTTGTTGTAGCTGTTGCTGTGCAAAGTACTTTGTAAATGTTGCCATGATTTAAGTCGGCTCTTAGTCTCTTTATTCTGACATTTACTCTAAGTTTGTCTATTAAGCATGCGATTAAAATTTAAATTGAAGTCGAGCTGCACGCCTGTACCAGTAGTTCTAGTTGCCGTCAGAGCCACAGCCAGAGCCAGACCCCCATTTTTAGTACAAACACGCCCCGCTCTATGTTTTTTTTTGTTACCGGCGCATTCACAGTTCCGGTTGCAATTGTTATATTTCAACCGTTTGTTTCATTCTTTCATGTTAACAGAGTGCATTTAGCGATGAACTTCGAACGGAATCCTCTATTGTTTTTGTTTCTAAACTTCATTTCAGCATTTGCTACTTATGAGTTACGAGTTCCAAAACATGTCGGATTTCTAGAAATTTTATTCCAGTCACATTCTATTGGTGCTTATTTGTCCTCATGTAGTAATTGTGAATATATTTAACAACAACAACTCAATTATCAAAGAAAGTAACGAGCGAACATTTTGCGGAGAATTAAGGCAAGGCAACATTCACTTCCGAAACTTGCGTCCCCCCATCAGTAGAGTAATCTGCTAAAATTCGTATAGCAGTGCCAAAAATAGGTTTTATAGATTGAAGGGTGCACGTTTTCATGGCCCCGGAGTTATGTAACTCAATACCATTTACATATGCTTCATAATTAAATATATTTGGTTAAATATATTTGGATGGATTCAAATTTAGCTTCCGCCATTCATGGGACATGTTTTTTTTTCAATTTAACTTTTTTTAAAGATAGGGTATCCGACCCAGATTTTGCACTTGTTACTTTATGGGTCTGTCCTCCTGCCTTCTTTGAGAGAAAGAGAGAGGTTACATGCGTATGCACATTTGCACAAACCTTCAAAAACATTCTGCCTTTAAAAATATATTGAACTATGTATCAGACCGGTAAGAAATATTATGATTACTCCCAGCTAAGTATTGGCCCTACCTTAGTCAGTATCCCAATCCTAACTAACCATATCAAACACTACACCAGCTTGGGCTCACTTATTATTCCCTGTGCTCAGGCACTTGATCCATTTGGCTTATTTACAACGTGCAACGCCAATATACATACACACGCACACTCATTCCCTCAAATTCAAGGAATATGCGTTTCAAAGTGGCCAACTAAAGCCACTCCTCACCGGACCGCGCCAGCTTCAGAAGTTGCCATGCCTTATAAGCAGGAAGAACTACTGGCCTGCTGGCTGGCTGGCTGGCTCGTTGGTTGGCTGGTTGGTTGGCTGGATGCCTCGCATGGGGCGGAACGAGCCAAAGTAGGTTGCGCATCATTAGCACAACTAATGGATGTTCACTTTTCTTGTAGTCCAAGTTGAAGGCAAAATCGTGTCCGCTGGCCAGTCAAGAGCAGCTCGCTAAATTGCAGTTCTAATATGCGCGTCCAGAAATTTAAATAAATTAAAATGCTTTTATTAGTGGACGACGGTTCGGTTAGGGCTCTGCTGGAATGGGATGGTGCGTCAACACCATTCGCAAGGCCATCAGCCATTGTCGCCGACATCGCCATCGCCATCTTTCGAGCCGTCGTGTTCAACGTGTCTGCGCTTCCGTATTTATTAAATTCTAAATTCACGCTGATGGCTGCGCTTAACTGCGTCGTATGGGTTAACATTTTTTCATTCAATTTTCCTTGTGTTCATACACGTATACGTACATCTCTGCTACCATTGCCTCCCCCTGCCTCCAATCGGCTTCTGCCCCCTGCACGTTTTGGCCAATTTGAGTGACTGTGATTGTAGTGCGCGCATTTAAATGGATTTCTTTTCCCAGTTTGGATGCCGTATGGCAGGGGATGCGGTCGCGATTCCTCCCGAACAAGTTGTACGTGCTGTTTTAGGCCTAATGGATTATAAGTTAATCTTTATTACTTTGAAGAATTTCATTCTGCCGAAGCCAGTTGACGTCTATTGTGGGCGAAGTTATAAAAGACTGCGTTTAATTGTTGACAGTAAAGGTACCTTTGGGCACAGGGTATAAAATGCTTTCTATACCCTGTACGAGTTTATTTTATTTTCTCCACACTACAGAATTTGGCCAATACTGTCAACGTTCGATCAATTCAAAGAAAAGTTATTAGCGAAACAATTTCACTCCGGTACTATGTCCACAAACTGCGCTCTTCTTATTGTTTTGGTTTCTGATAAAGGCGCAAATAAGTCAGTGGCGAAAGTTTGTTGGGATACAGGGTATTTTACTGTCGTTTCACTGTATTAAAATTTAATTAATTATATATATACTTGTATATAGATATATATATATATATATATATATATATATATATATATATATATATATATATATATATGTATGCACGGGGTATGTTTTCGGGACACTTTTATAATAAAACACGCATTGTGGAGACTTTTGCATGATACAGGGACTGTCCCAGAAATAATTTGTGATATACCGCATATTTTGGGGACAAATTTAAATATCAGCATACAGATCGAAAATAGAAGATAACGAATGTAACAGCTCCATAATGGATATCATCCAGATACATATGCCACCAAGAAGGTCACTATATATACGCTCTAAATAACGTTTTTATGCATGTTAAAATTTCATTTTTTATATGTAGGATATATTTTGGGGGCATATACATTGACTCCATTTTATACCTGAAAAGTTATAGTATCTTTCGTCTTTTTTGGCCAGTTTTAATGCAATGAATTGTATGTTGTATATTGGCTACAAATTAATGCGGTTTAGTTGCAATAAATGCATTTTTTTAATGGTCAAAGTTATCATATTTGTATAAGGTGACTACCCTGAACGGGGGAACACAGGAATGGAACATATATATAGAGCTATTATTTCAGGGCTTCGGGACACATTTTTACCAGGGATGTGAAACACTATAATGAACAGCATAATATATATAAAAACTTGCTAGTATTATTTATACCTGCCAACAAGTTATGTAAATGCAATTCAGTTGTATTACTTTTGCTGTATATAATTTTATTATTTGACTTATGGCCCACTATATTTCTATTGGTGATATTTTACGTCGTCAGCACAAATTACAAATTTGTTTTAAATATCCAATTTAATGTGGAGGAACCAATGTAATTATTCGAAATTATGAACTTGTGCATGTATGTTTATGAATTAATTCAATATATTAGTATATTAGGATTTAGGGAGGTGAGAAATATAACATACAGAAGAAGGCGTGACAGACTCCAAAAAGTATATATATTCTTGATCAGGATGAGAAGACGAGTCTGTTGTTGGTTGTTCGAGCTCTTATACTTTTTGAGATCTTTGCGTTCATACAGAAGCACGGACAGACGGACGGACGGACGGACATGGCTATATCGACCCGGCTTATCATTCTGTCATCCATCTTTGTCCAAAATTTGGTGTCTCTAGCTCTTATAGTCTCTGAGATCCTGGTGTTCATACGGAGGGACAGACGGACAGACGGACAGACAGACAGATATAGATCGACTCGAATTGTCATGCTGATCAAGAATATATATGCTTTGTGGTGTGTGCCACGCCTCCTTTTGCCTCTTACATTTTTCAGCTGCCGCAAACCTATAAAAACAAAAAATACTCCATATTTTTATGTCACAACTTATTTCTTCAAAGGCAAGAATATGTACTGCATACAATAAGCTGTGAGCCACTGTATGTGTATTGTGGACAATCGAACACTGTTGTGTAATTTGTAATAGTGCGCTATGGTTTTAAATGATAAATCAAATTTTAAAAACAACTGCAAGTCATTGGATCGGTCTTATTGTTCTTCTTTCATTCACTTTATTTCATCATTTACGTCTTTTTATACCCTGTACCCGTAGGGTAAAAATGGTATATTAAGTTTGTGCAAAGTATGTCCGTCCGTCCGTTTGTCCGTCCGTCTGGATGAACGCAAGGATCTCAGAAAGCTGGAACAACCAAAGTTGGTATGTAGGAGAATCTCCTAGGTCCGAGAAAGGAAAAATTTTGTTATTTTTAATTTTCCATCCCTTTCTACGCTACAGAATTTCGTCAATAGCGTCCACATTTCAAATGCTACCTAAGCCAAACTTTGCATACATAATTTATATATAATTATCTACTGTTGTTCAATTTTATTCAATTTGGTCAGTAAACACCCACCCCGCATATAACTCAGTGACGGAAGTTTACCTGGGTACAGGGTATTACACTGCGGGCTTGTTGGAATGCAGCGTTCTCTCTTGTTATTGCTAGACAAAATGCCAAAAATTTACAGTTACCGTCGCTAGGCAACGACTCGGTAAGCGACAGTAAAGCGGAAACTGAAAACGGACTACGCATATTTTGCTTCGCATTCCGGCAGATGTATGCACATTGCACATTGGGCCAGAAAGCCGATTTTTGTGCATAAATTCGAAACTTGAAATTTAGTACTTTTACTTGTAATGACATGCATAAGAACTGTGCTAAATTTTGGACCGATCCGACCACGCCCACTCCTATCCCCAATGAACAGAGAGAGAGAGAGACGCTACAGCCGAACGAGCCCGACAGTAAAATACCCTGTACTCCAGCAAAAAAGAAAAAAATATTTTAAAATATCTTCTAAACATAATTTATAAATAAATGTATCTAATTAATAAAAAAAAAAAATATATATATATATATATTTAATCCTTGGGACTGTGTGCTTGTGAGTCTGTTTACGTGATGTCCCCAACTATTTAATATTTGTTTTATTTGCTTTATATGCGAGTTGAAAGCCTTATTTCTATATTTTGAAATCGTTGAATACCAAGTAGTATATCTAGCAATTTTGAATTTGTAGCCCAAAATTTGAAATCGATCGGACAAAATTTATAACACAAACTTTTTATTGGAAAACAAGAAAGGAATGCTAAAATCGAGCAGGCTCAACTCTTAATTACCCTGTACCACCCCACAAAAAATAAATTAAATTAATTAATTATCAGAATCAGGATCAGAAAAAATGAACAAACTCGTCCTTTCTCGGGCTCAGGAGAATCTAGATACCAAGTTTGGTTATTCTAGCTCTTATACTTTCTGAGATCCTTGCGTTTATACAGACAGACAGACGGACATGGCTATATCGACTCGCCTTGTCATCCTGATCAATTCATTTGAATTTGAATTGATAGATTTGGTAGTCACATCCAATTAGTGATTATATATCTGTATATCAAGTTTCATTACAATAGGTTGATTACAAAGAAAGTTATAGCCATATAACCAAGCCTAAGCTCTGTCCGCAGCTGTATTTGTTGCTGATTTGACATAATTATTTAATGCACACATATGATGTAATGTAAATGTAAATTTATGTATGGAATATTTTATATTTAATTTAATTAATTAATTTTTTTTTAGTAAATTTTTTGTGGGGTGGTACAGGGTATTTAAGTGTTGAGCCTGCTCGACTTTAGCATTCCTTTCTTGTTTTTTTTTTAAATTTCTATAAATATTCTACACACATGTACAGAGTATTTTAATGTAGGGACAGCCCCTATTCCACTTGTTTTATTTCTTCCGCCAAATAAACAAGTAAAAAAGCTAAAGTCGGGTGTCCCGACTTTGAAATACTCTGTACATATGTTTACAATAATTATAGAAAATAAAAAAAATTAAGAAAATAAAAAAAAAATTTGATCGATTTTACCTCTCTCGGTATTCGAACTCACGTAAAGGGTGTATAATTGCACATTTACATAGCAATTGCGTCTGCGTGAGTGTATGTATGCCTATGCGCATCAATTCGTGTCTGTGTAAGCATTTTCGCAGTCAACCAAACAGCAACATCAACAACAGCCGCGGGCAGCGCTTGAGCAGCGCTGCAGCATCGCTGCATCAGCAAATATATTTATGGCTATAACTTCTTGTTAAATCGGTCTATCATAATGAAATTTGGCATACGGACACATAATAACTAACTGGGGGTATTTCCAAAATTTTAGTTCGAAATTCCAAGAATTACGGGAGTTACGATTTGCGGGGTAGAGGGGGGAGGGAGGGGAATTCCAAAATATACATTTTCTGCGTATTCACATAAGGCATCTGGGTGTTCCTAGGTCTTATAGTCTCTGAGATATAGGCGATTATACGAATGGAAAATCGGGAAAACTCCCATAGGGGGGAAGTGGGGGGGAAAATCAAAAAAATAAAACAAACTCGTATAGAATACACACATAACGCATCTTTGTGCAAAATTTGGTGTCTCTATCTCTTATAGTCTCTGAGATCCAGGTGTTCATACGGACGGACAGACGGACAGACAGACAGACAGGGCTAGATCGACTCGTCTCGTCATGCTGATCAAGAATATATATACTTTGTGGGGTCTGCCACGCCTCCTTCTGCCTGTTACATTTTTCAGCTCCCGCAAACCTAATATACTCTTGTACATTTCATGTACAGAGTATAAAAATGCCAAGGCCACGCTAAATCAGTGCTAGAAGCCTAACGTTAGAGAAAGAACGTTAAAAGTAGAGCTGAAATACATATATGAATACCCAACTGCGCGCGACACATGCTTTGGTTGCCTTCTCTTTCTTTGGCGACACAGTGGATATTTCTCAGAGGATATTTATTAAAAAGAAAACAAATTTTTAAGTGTTTTGAAGAATTTTCGATAACAATATATTGTCGGAAAAAAACTCAAACTCGTACTTTCTCTTCGGTTATTCTAAGACTTATACTTTCTGAGATCTTTGAGTTCATACAGACATATGTATGTACATATGTATTTTATAATTTTTTTGATGCTGACACATATGTACATACATACACGCATAGAATCACAAAAACACAATTACTATGTAAATGCTCAGTTATAATCCATCAAAATTTTTCTTTTATAATATTACAATTTCGTTAAAATTCTATAATTATTATACGAAAGAAAAGTTGTTAGAGAAACAAATTCACTACAGTACTTCGCCCACATCTGGACACATACATACATGTGTATGTATAACTTGGTGCCGGAACTTAGTCTGGGAACAGGGTATTTTACTGTCGGCCTTGCTCGACTGTAGCGTTCTTCCTTGTTTTAATATTAATATGCGTATAAATTACTCGTGAATAAACTTTTACAATTATAATTATTCGTGAAAATGATTATTCTTATCATTGATGACAATAATTGTTGCCAAAAATGCTAATGGCATTGAACAAATAAGTAAGTTTTTTATTTGAATCAATCTTAAATTATATTATCTTAAAATGTAATTAGCAAATTAAAAAAGATGCAAGTCTCCTTTATATTATACAATATATCTATTGCAAACAATTTGTTGACATACTGTACATTCGTACCAGTGTGCACTGCACTGGAATGGCCTTGAATGAATAGTAAAGAATAAAAGAACCGTTAGAATTGTCAGCTCTGCCTTCTCTGCATTGTTTGATGATCAGTAAGCAAGTGAACGTCATAAAAATCGGTTGTGTTACCTTCTTCGGAACTAAAAATGTTTTACTTAATAAAGTGCGGAAAGTTGTACGTTTTTGAGAAAAAGAAATGTAAAATAATATCAAAAAACATTTGTTTAACAAAAATAAATGGAGCTACTTTTGAAGCAGAAATTATTAATTCCAGTGGTAAGTTGCATCGTAAATTTGGTCATACTAACATGCACACATACTTATATACATTCGTATGTACATATTTACGTTTATGTAGAATCAAAAGAACTTCTCGAAGGCCTATGCAAAAAGATGAATGAGGCGTTATACAGTAAGTATAAAATTTTTTTCACCGATATAAAAGAGTGGCAAACAAAAACTAATTTTTAATTAAATTTTTCCATTTTAGAGGCCAAGAGCAAAACCTCTGATGGTGGCGTTAACAAAGAAAACATTCAAAAAGATTCTGGTAAGGTATCTTGATTATTATAAATAAAGTTAGATGTAATACTAATATTTTAATTTATAAATCTCCTATTTTAGTTAAACAAAAATTGTCTTACAGCAGTGAAGTAAATAATAATGAAGTGGAACTTTATAAAGAATTAGGTAAGTAAATTACTTGAGTAATATTGCTGTAAGCAAATATTTCAAGAAAATTGGCAGTACTAAAGGGAATTTAAATTTCAGAGGGACTAACCTCTGATGGTGGCGTTAACAAAGAAAACATTCAAAAAGATTCTGGTAAGGTATCTTGATTATTTTAAATAAAGTTAGATGTAATACTAATATTTTAATTTATATATCTCCTATTTTAGTTAAACAAAAATTGTCTTACAGCAGTGAAGTAAATAATAATGAAGTGGAACTTTATAAAGAATTAGGTAAGTAAATTACTTGAGTAATATTGCTGTAAGCAAATATTTCAAGAAAATTGGCAGTACTAAAGGGAATTTGAATTTCAGTGGGCCAAACCTCTGATGGTGGCGTTAACAAAGAAAACATTCAAAAAGATTCTGGTAAGGTATCTTGATTATTATAAATAAAGTTAGATGTAATACTAATATTTTAATTTATAAATCTCCTATTTTAGTTAAACAAAAATTGTCTTACAGCAGTGAAGTAAATAATAATGAAGTGGAACTTTATAAAGAATTAGGTAAGTAAATTACTTGAGTAATATTGCTGTAAGCAAATATTTCAAGAAAATTGGCAGTACTAAAGGGAATTTAAATTTCAGTGGGCCAAACCTCTGATGGTGGCGTTAACAAAGAAAACATTCAAAAAGATTTTGGTAAGATATTTCGATTATTATAAAGTCGACTGTGTTACTAATTTTTAATTAAATTTTTCCACTTTTAGAGGCGATTGGAGCAGATGGCTTCGACCCCATTCTGAGTAAGTTAATAGATAAATCATAAATATAAGTTACAAATAGTTAAAACTGTTAAAAATTGCAAGAAAATCTGTGAAAAACTAAATATAATAAGTGAAAAAGTTAAAGTTGAGTTTACCGCCTTTAATTATTAAATTTAAGTTCGAAATCCATACTGCAGCGTACTCACATAGGGCATCTATGTTTAAAATTTGGTGTTATGTAGCTCTTGTACTATTTCAGTTCTAGATTTGTATATAAACGGCATCACGGAAAATCCTTAATAGTAGCGTAATGGTGGAGGGGGGGGGGGGGGGTGAGTAGGTGAGATCCAGTTGTTCATTTGGACGGGCAGACATGACTCAATGGACTAATCTCGTCACGCTGATCATCAATAATATATATTTGTAGGGTCTGTCATCTTCTGCATGTTACATTTTCACTTTGCACAAACCTAATAAGTATTCGCTTTTTTCATTTTATGTATAGAGTATAAAAATGTGACTAATCCATAAAATACCCCGTGCGTCTACGAAATATTTCTTTCGTAATAAGTGAACAGAGTGTTTATAGTCTGTTTTTTTTATAGTTTTATAAGATACGTTAATTTTAAAATGTTAATTTAGAAAGCTTAATAATCATTTTTAATAGATTCTACAGAACATTCAGAAATTAGTTCAAAAGCAGTTAGTGGCTATACCGACACTTTGGAATCACTCGGATCTAATTGGCCAGAATCTGCAACATACGATGGCATCAACTCATCATTAACAATAAACGAGTCATTTTCATATGAAGCTCAAGTACCTCTTTTTGATCTTAGACATGTTGAAATACCTACAGCAAAAACACAAACAAAGAGCAAAAGACACTTTTGTATGTTCTGCAAAAAATTGCAAACAAAATTTGCTCGACACTTACAAAACGTTCATATGAATGAACCAGATGTTAAGAAATTTATGGTTCTTTCAGCTAACGATCCCAATCGAAAAATTCTAATTGATTCTATTCGGAAAAAGGGAGATTTTATCCACAACACAGATCAAATCTATAACGAAGGTATTATAATAGCACCTCGCCAAAACCGAATTAATTCTCGTAATGGTCCACATGATTTAATAAGTTGTAAAGGTTGTCTTGGCTTCTTTCGGAAATCGACAATTCGTTGCCATATTCGCAACTGCCGTGTTTTTCATCCTAATGGTTCGAAAAACATGTTAAGGGATGGACGCAGCAAAACTGGCTATATGCATAAAGCTGCAAATGACATATTGCGTCGAAAAGTTGTTCCAGTTTTAAATGACGATGATATAACGAGAAATTTATTATATGACCATTTGATCGTATTATTGGGAAATGCAGAATGCATGAAGTATAATGCATTACAACATGATATGATTCGGTCTCATTTAAGAGTATTAAGTAGATTGGTAATAGAATTAAAACAACAGTCGCAAGGCCAAATAAAGGAGTTAAAGGATGCCATTCATCCCAAACATCATGAACTTATGATGTCTAGCATTCGAACTGTTTCCCAGTGGGATAACGAACTTTTGCTTTTTAAAACCCCATCGGTTGCTACAAGTCTAAGCTCATTAATAAAAAAATGTGCAAAAATATTATTGACACAATGTATAATAAATCAAGATGAGATAAATAAAAAATTAGTAAATGATTTTATTGTCTTATGGGAAACCGAAATACCTGTAAACATAAACAAAAAAGCAATCGAGGACCAAGCCAAAAAACGTCGATCTGTAAAAACAATTTTACCTTTGAAAGAGGATATTAAAAAACTCTTTGATTTTGTTAACAAAAAATCCGCCGATGCGCTGAATGTTTTGAATAAGAAATTCGATTTTGAAGCGTGGAATAGTTTGATACGAAGCACATTAATAAGTCTCCAAATATTTAACCGTCGTCGGGCTGGAGAAATAGAACGATTGAGCATTGAAAATTATAACACCGCTCATGCAATGGAAGAAAATATAGACAAAGATGTTCTAAATAAACTGACAGCTAAAACGAAACAAATTGCAATGCAATACAAAAGGTTGACTCTTCGAGGAAAATTAAATAGAACAGTGTCAGTACTTCTTACTCCCTTTGATTGTTTTTGTATCGATATGATCCTCAAACACCGCAGCGAAGCTGGTGTCGATGAAAAAAATTGTTACATATTCAGCGTTGCAAGCCCGAAATCACTTGGGAAAGAGTACATTCGTGCTTGCCCAATTTTAAAACAATTTGCTTATGAATGTGGTGCCAGCTGCCCAGAAGCCTTGAGGGGCACAATGCTTCGCAAACATTTAGCAACATACACTTCTATGCTAAATGTTGAAGATATTCAGATAGACCGACTCGCGAATTTTATGGGCCATCATAAAGAAATACATAAAAATATTTACCGTGTCCCCGCTACAATTGCGGAAACTACAGAAGTGTCCCAAATGTTAATGGCAGCCATTGGGAATAGCCCCGAACGGAATAATAAGAACCCAAAGCCCGGTAAGTTTCTATGTTTAGCAAAATTAGGCACAATACGTCACATATATTACTCTAACTTACATATTCTCATTAGGCGAATAAAATAAAATCCTAATTGAATTAAAAATTTTTTTTTTTTAGCAGGTGAACTTTATGAGAAAGATAATTGTGCACAAGACATCGAAAATGAAGGTACAATATTGAAATTTTTAGATAATTGAATTGTGTATGTGTGTGACTGGGTACATGTATGTTATATATAGTATATCACTTAGGGACCCGATCAAGCTCTTGGCCATTGATTTTCATTATTCGTCGAAAAGACCTGAGACTCCTTTACAGTTTCATCTCCGGGCCCTGAAAGATATACTATAAGTCATATATGAACCATACTTAAAAAAAAAAAAATTGAATTCAATTTTACAGCTGAACCTTTTGAGGATTCTGGATCCGAATACATCGACGAAAATGAGTCTGAAAAGTCAAAAGAGGAAATAGTTGAGTCGCAGCCAAATCGAAAACGCCGCAGTAGTAAGAACAAAAAACTATAACATTATACAAATATAAACCAAATTTTGAATGCATGAATTGTATTTTTATTATTAATTTTACTAATCTTATTTAATTTTGTATATAGCATCTCCTTTTGGAAAGACACAACGCATTCGTTGGTCGCCACCTGAGCGAAAAGAGATGGAAGAGGCTTTCGGCAATTTCAAATCGTTGAAAAGATTACCTAGTTTGGCAGAGTGCAATAGGGTTATTGCTGCATCTCAATATTTAAAGCGTCGTACTCCAGCACAGCTTAAGTCATGGATTGACAATCAGCGAAAGGCTGAGTCAAGAAAAAAATCAAAATAATTTTATAAAAAGAATTGCATTACGGAAATGCTAAAACAAAAATTAGTTTACACTTTATAACTTGATACTTTTATATGTTTAACAAACAAAAATGAATGAAAATGTATTCTTTATTTTAAAAGTTTATGAAAGAAAATCATTTTTTTAGAGTTTAAACTAGTAGCATTACCGTAATGTAATTCTTTTTTATAAAATTATTAATATTTTTTTCTTACTGGAGCCTTCCGTAAACAATCAACCGTTAATTGTCAACGGAAGTCTCCGATAAAAAAAAAAAACAATATTAATAATTTTATAAAAAAGAATTGCATTACGGTAATGGTGCTATACAAATTTGTTTGCACTATAAAACTTGATACTTTTAGATGTTTAAATAAAAATTTTATGAAAATAATTGCATTACGGAAATGCTACTACAAAATTTTTGTACACTTTAAAGTTTGATACTTATAGATGCTTAACAAACAAAAATGAATGAGAATTTTATATAATTTTATAAAAATGAATTGCATTACGAAAATGCTACCAAATTTTGATTGATACTTTTAGATGTTAAGCAAACCAAAATGAATGAAAAGTTTTTCTTTATTTTATAAGCTTATTAAGAAATTACATTTTTAGAGTACAAACAAAAAACTAAGAGTCCTGCTGGATCCTCATTAATTAATCAATTACTTTGTCATGTATTCCAAGTTTTGTGTTCAAATATATTACATTTTCACAAATGCACAACAAAACAATTTGAAAAAATTGTTTAAAAATTTGGCTTATGTTGGGGATAATCACTTAATTATTTTCAAATATATCCATACATGATTTCAGAAACATATTGTTGTCATAAGGGTAGCTTCAAAATATTTATAAATTTGAAGGACTAATAAACATATAAAACCATAAAAATAATTGCTTAAGTTCCATTTAAATTTTAAGGACCTTTTTTTTATTGAGTGATGTCCTTATAAAGTACACCGAGCATGTTGAAATCAAACGTTAAAATTCAAATCCATCAATCCCATTGAATTAGCTAAATACATACATATATCAAGAAAATTTTATTTAATTATTTTCTATGTCCTAAAGGTATATATTAAACTCGAGAGTATAAGTATATCATTTAAGGTTCGTTTCATATTATTATTCTAGGCTCCGAAAAATATACGTTAAGCATAATGAATATATAATCATTAAAATTCAAACCTGGTTTTATTTCAATATACATATACATACATATATATGTATACATTTAGGGGACATATTTCATTTCCAATATACTTGTATATATTGAGTATAATGAAATGTATGTAACCGTTAAAATTCAAACTTGATTTTATATTAATGAATATATGTATATACCCAGGCATAATTTGGGGGACATTTCAGTTCCAATATTCCTGTGTCCTCAAAATATACGCTGGGCATAGTTAATATATAAAACCGTTGATATTCAAACTTAACTTAATATCAGTATATATAATTATCCAGACTCTCTTTAAGGGACCTTACAATTCCAATATTCAACTGTCCTCAAAATATACGGTGAGAATAAAGAAATATATATAACCGTTGAAATTCAAACTTTATTATATTTCAATATATATATATATCCAGACTCAATGTAAGGGACCTTTCATTTCCAATATTCGGCTGTCCCCAAAATAATACGTTGGATATAAGAACTGTTTATGAGGTTGCAACTCTACACCACTGTCCCCGATATATACTTTATATAAAAAATATTTTATATACATATATTTCGTACTTTATAATTCTAATATTTCGAGGACGGTGTCCTGAAAACATGTGTTTGGTAATGTGTCCTCAAAATAAACTTATAGTATATAGATGGCCATAGATAATGTCTGAAAGCTCCAAAACCTTCAAGCGTTGGAGCACGCAATTTTTGGGGCGTGCATGATGTGACGCTGTGGTCAAAACCCCAAAATTTTAGGGTCCTCAAAATATACATCCGCACATATATATATATATATATATATATATATATATATATATATATATATATATATATATACATATATATACATACATAAGCAATAATGTGAAGTGATTAGTAAAAAATTTGATTTGGGTACAACATTCGTCCTGCTGATCAAGAAAATACTTATATACTTTGTGGGATCTCAGTAACGTACATTCGCATTAAACTACATATTATACCCGACGGGTACAGGGCACAAATATTCTTCTCCCTCCCATTTAATCAACTGCCAACTGTGTTCACGTGCGGCTTAGTAAATGTGAGATATCGTCTTTTTTATTGCATGTTAAAAAGGTAAGCTCCTTTTCAGCCCGGCAAAGGTAGCTGGCCAAGTAACTTGCTAATAAAATAAAGCCTTAAAAATTTATCCGTCGAGTGCATGATGAATTTCCACCGTTCATTGATTTTAAGCAATAAAATATAATTTAGATTTTTGCATGTCCAAAACGAGAAATCATCACAATACACACATAGACTAGGCGATACTTATAAAGAAGTATGGGAAGAGAACAAGCGAAATATGAAATGGCAAATCCAAACCAATACGAAGACCACAAGGTGAACAACATGCAATGGAAAACACGGCAACAGACACAACTGAGAGCATGGCTTGTGGCAGCCTGCCTGCTTGCGTCTTTATTGTTGCCGTTGCTGCCGTTTCTGCTCCTTATACAACACCCAAAGGTATCAGCAGACAAAATGCTAAAAATGTATTTACCACAAAAGATGCTGTTGGTGCAATCAGCAACTGCGACGCAGACTCAGCCGCTCATTGCTGCAATGCGCCGCGCTGCGCTGCGCTTAATGGATCTTCACCACTTTGAGTGATTTATTTCACACGTTGATGAAATGGACAGCAATGGGCCACATTTTGACGTTTATTGCAGCAGTGGCAGGCAGCGTACCAGTAACAGCAAAAACAACACCCGCCAACTGCCCATGGCATGTGTTGTGCGCATGCGCAGCCCTGCAACCACGACGACGAAGATGACGACAACGAAGAGCTTGCAGTTTTTATACCCTGTACCCAATAGGAAAAGGCTATGCTAGCTTGGTGCGGCTGTATGTAACATACAGAAGGAGGGCGTGGCTGACTCCACAGAGCATATATACAAGTATTTTTGAACAGAATGACAAGTCGAGCCGATATACCTATGTCAATAGCCCAGTTCGTCCGTCTGTATGGACGCAAGTAACCCGAAAGGTAGTGCTAGAATAAACTAAACTGCAGTTCTTTTGAAGTACCTCCCTCGGCTATTAAACATGTTCCATAACTTAATTTCTCATTTACATCCGGTGAATGTTTATCTAAAAGATCAACTCTAAAGGTATACATTTTATAAATGATATATCTGCTGCTTCAGTTCAACTCTGTACCGCACACATAGACACAATTCATATATATAGTAATAATATGCCTCAAACTGTAAATAAGCATATGCCCCTTCGTTCGAGTTGTTTTATTTAATTAGTAATAACAATTTATTTGTATGAGCGAGTACAGGGTATTTAGGAGTTCGACGCTCTCGACTCTAGCATTCCATTCTTGTTACAATTGGAGTCTGCAAAGTCAAGTCCGCATTCGGAGCCTGTTGAACGTCTTTTGGTAATAGCCCCAACCGCGAACACTCTAATGAGACGCGGTGCACATTGGCATCGAAACAGTTGTTGCATACGCACCAGCTCTTAACTTGTTTTGCAGCATTTCGGCTTTTGGTGTTTTTTTATTTTTTGCCTGTTGAAACATTTAATTGCAACTTAATTAGTTTATATGCCGAAGCCGCCGTTGTCGTTTTTCCGCTTTTGCTGTTGCTTCTGATGATGACAACGAGCAAGCAAGTGCCAGAGTCAGGGCTATACATACTTGTACAGTGTCTTGGACATGCCCATTTTATGTTCAAGTGAATGAAAATTGGTATACGTGTATGTGTGGATATGCGTGGGATTTCCTTTTCACGACTGCAACCAAATACTAGCGCTGACCCCAAGCCAAATGCGACCCGACCCAACCGCGACAATTTCGTACGACCCACTCACGAAAAGTTAACGACAAAAAACCCTCGAGAAAAGTCAATTTAACACATTCACTACGCCTCTTAAAATGTTGATATTTTAATTAGTTGCGCTCTAAAGGATTTTCAACAGCTAAGCGAAAGGTATCACCCACTACCAACCCAGCTGGCTGGATGCTTTGTTGGCTCGCTGCACTCCAGCCCATATAGAAAAAATGCCAAAGGGCGCAAATACAGCGCGCATTGTGAGCTGACTTTTGTCTTTTTTGTTTTAAGCCATAATATAGGACAGAAGCGCCGTAAAGTTAGAGTAAAAAGGAGTTAAGGCCCGACAGAGTAATGGAATGGCTGCAGGTCATATTCAACAAATTTGAGTTTCTGGTTCAGGCCTTACTTTTAAAGACCATGTGTGTTTTTATACCCTCTGCCTAAAGGGTAGTAGAGTATAATAGTTTTGTACGAATTTATGTAACACGCAGAAGGGTGACGAGCCGAGTCGATATAGCTACGTCCGTTTGTCTGTCTGATCAAGAATATATGTATATACTGAGTTCGAAATTTCAAGAATTACGGAAATTATGGAAAATAACGAATTGTGGGTGTCCCTAGGTCTCATAGTCTCCGAGATATAGCTGATTAAACCAACGGCGTTTCCGAAAGCCGCCAGAGTGGGGAATGGAGGGAAAAATCCAAAACATAAAACAAACTCGTATAGCGTACACACATAAGGCATCTTTGTGTTGATTCCCATGCCAATCCCTCTTGTATTGTAACGACTCTGCGCAATGAAGAATTCCCCATGTGCCATTCTGCTGTAGTTTCTGCCCACAGTTTTTCACTGTTTCGCTTTATGACACTCAGTATTCAGCAAATAGCCTGCTCTGGGTCCGCTCCCTCGCCCGACAGATTGAGGCAATAGGTTCAAATGCCAGGCCAGAGGAAAACCACCGAAGCCGTGCATTAAATGTGGGACCGTTGATGTTGGCATCGATGCTGACTCAAGAGTCAAGCTCAAGTCCACGCAGACAGAGCGAATACAAAAAGTAGGTGTAGCAACACCAAAGCCAAAGTCATTGTTGTGTTTGTCGTCGTCATCACCACCAACACCAACACCACCACCAACACCACCACCACGACCACCATCACCATCCCAACGCCAACGCCAACGCATTTGACATACATCTGTGTCCTCCCTTTCCATCGACTAACCACTTACATGCGACTGTGGTGCTGATTTCTGCAAATTTGATTAAACAGATTGGACCTAATAACGTTTATGCAAAATAACAGAAAAGTTACAGCGACACTTACAGATACGGCCAAAGATACCGACAGATACCGACAGCCTGGACCACGTGACAGTCCACAGCAGTGTGTGGCAGCAACAGGCTAACAAATGTTGCCTAATTCAAGTGCCGCATTATTTTGTAAGCATTTCACATGTGCCCACATGGCTACGATTTGTTTTGATACAAAATATGCCGGTTGGGCAGTGATAGCACTTGAGAGAGTTCCCCCACACAAAGGCCAGAACAGAAAAGGTTGAGACAGAGACAGAGGCAGTGGCTCAGCCTAAGGCTGGCAAGCAATTCTCCTGGACCCTCTCCGGCAGCCCCGAAAATCACGATCCCGTGTTCCCTTAACTCTGTTCTCTGTTCTCGACTTCGATGTGCGTTTTGTGTGCACTTTGCGATCATTTGTTAAGTGTCACCGCGCCGGCATATGGGGAAGAGCCGCAACAATAACCACACCAAGTACGAGTAAGTAGACAAGATGTTGTTGTTGCTGTGTTGTCCATGGTCATGGTAAATTTATGCACAATTTTTCGCGCTTTCGAAAAATATTTGCATCATTAATCGTTGCACAGTCTGCTATGGCGGCAGTGCACCGTTGTTGTTATTGTTGCTGTTGTTTTGTAGTTTGAGGCGTTGTCTGCGCCTAAACTTCAGCCGGTTCCAAGGCATGCGGGCCGCCATCGGTACAATGTTGTTGAAATGTTTTGTCAAGTTTTCAACGCATGCACACAGCACAAAAACAAAAAAAAAAGAAAAAAGAAGTGAGGCACGAACAAATCGAAGACTTGGCAACAATGTGGCATTTGCCCTCGCCATCACACTTATTCATATTCCTCCTCGTTCTCCGGGCCACACCGCCGCCATTCTGAAAACTTATTTACTTTTTAACCACAACGAAAGTTCGACGCTCAGCGCGCCATAATAAACTTCAAACTCGAAAATCATAACACGCCGTTGAACGGTTTGCAAACCGCAAAAGTCGTAAGTCAAACACAGCGAATGTAGTTGCAACACATAGCCGCGGAGCCCGCGCACACCGCCCACCCAACCACGGGGCAGCCACCAGCCAACAGCCACCCCACTAGCCAGCAACCACCCACTGATGTCAAGCCGCAGAGGGCAACAGCTGCAGCCATTTGCAGTTAATGCGCACGCCCGGCACACGAACTCAAATAAAACAAGTTTAGACTTCAAAAATGAAACAAAAAAGGAGTAAACGAATGAAATTATCAAATGTTTAATGCACTCGACGACCTGCCATGGCCGTTACTATTGTTGTTCAACACATTACGGATGAAGTTGCTGCACAGGGAAGGAGGGGAGTCCCTCTAGTCTCACTGGAGCTGGAAGTGTGTTAAGTAGAATTTCTTTGAATGCTTTATAAACTTAAATAGTATATATTTTTGCTACAACAAATACCCGTACAATTTACTTTTCACAGCTCATACTTAGTACTTGAAAAACAGGAATGGTTAATTTATTTGTAAACATTTTAATATAAATTAAATAAAAATATTAAGATAAAACATATACCATATGGTAAAACACGTATGTATAGACATGTGTTATGTTATTCAATATTATATCCATACTAGCGTCCCGCCCCTGCTTCGTACGGGTATTATACAAAAATGTACAAAAATTTATAAATTTTATAACACAAACACTCACATACATAAACCCTTCCTTTTGCTATGAGTTACTAAATAAAAGTAAAATTATAAACATAGTGTAAATGATTTAATGATTTTGTTTTTTTTATATTGTTTTGTTATTATTTAATAAGTCAGATCCTCTCGGGAAACGATATTTGATAATGTTTTATTTTATTTCAGAAAAATAAATTGATTATCAGGACATTCCAACATTCAATTGGCCATGCGTAAAATTTTCCTTTCGATCCCTACTAATTCTATTTCCCACATGCCTTAATATTTAATGTGACATAATCTTTCGCGGATGATTCTGAACTAACAGCATAGACAGTCATTTTTTAGGTAATTTTTGTACACCTTGGTTAACATTATGGATAGTTTTAACCGTGTTAACCGTGGGTAGTATAGCTTCCCAAAAGTGAAAGACTCCTTTAATTTGGTCAAGTAGTTTCGGAGCCTATTCAATTCAAATAAACAAACAATTAAATCTTTCCTCTTTACAATATTACTTGTAGTGTAGATAAGCAAGTATGAAATAATAGAATCGTGCCCCCAGACCTTTTCTTAATATCAAAAGGGCAGATGCCAAAAATTAAGACTGCGATGAATCCCATATTTCAATACCCTTCGATTGACCTATCCAGTTTGAAGGTTCCTCAGAAACATATATGTACTATATACCATATACATATATAGACACTACCTGTAAATACTTGAAATTCCACGCTTTTTAGAAAATGTCAAGATAAAGCAGCATAGATCCGTGCTTAGATTTTGTTGCATCAAATGCTTCTACTGTTCATTTCATTATTGGCTTTCTGGGTTAAAGGTCACCATCTTCGCAGGCACTCTTGCACACACACACGCGCACCTTGTGTGCATACACATAGCTGGGATATGGAATTGACATACGCAACGCATTTAGAAAGCAGCTCCATCTGCGAAAACAAAAACAAAGGAAACTGCAGCTTCGTTGCATTGCACATATGCCTGCCTGCCAGCCGCCAAGCTCAGCCACGCCATACGACGACAATATTGGTGGTATGGCTATGCCTGCACCAAGCCCACATTATCATACTATAATTCCCCTGGTCGTTGCGGAAAACTAACAACGAAATACCCTACACATGCACCATGTCGATATTATTGTACCGACGCACAGCAGTGTGAACAGAAAGAATACTTGGCTGGTTGGAAAGGGAGGCAAAAATACATTTTTGAACTTAAATGTAGGCCATCTAGCATGTAATTATTTGCTAATAAATTTTGCAGTTTGCAGTAGACTTCATATTAATTACAATTATATAGCTGTTGTTTGATTAGTCTTCAGTTTAGAAATAGTTATTTAATTTGATCTATAGTATGGTGCAAGGGCGTACGCGGCTTTAACCAAAGGGGGGCCTAAAAAAAAAGCTGAAACAAATCCAACTCAGTTCCATTTTAAGGCGAAATAGTGCATCATAATAATGAATGAATATAGCAAAAATTTTTGTAGGCGGGGCAAGGGCACCACCCTGTGTATAAAATATCGGCCCTCCTTACAACCACCTTTTATTTTAAGCCATCTCTGGGCTAATTCCTGACCACAAATGTCTAGTGTATGTATAATCATACTGGAAGCGGATGGGAATTTCTTTTTAATATGATTTTGTGCATTCGCTTTGTTTTTTATTTATAAGAAATAAATATAGTATATATTTTTGGATTAATAAAAATTAGAGGTGGAAATGTTGTCGGGCTTGTAATAATTATATAGAGATATTGGCATGATGTTGACTGAAGTAGTGAATTATATTGTATTATGCGAGTTATCTTAAATCTCGTACTTTAAGAGAACAGTTGAAGATAGGTCTTCCACACTTAGTTCTAGATTTGACATACACTCGTAGGAAACCAATATGCCCCTTTGAGCAAAACAGCACGGTGAGCACGATGAGTACCAAACGCTGTGGTTGCGTCTGCTCTGCCAAGCACTGTCGGCGGGCAACCACCAACCGCCGTCTGCCTCTCAATTAATGACGATCATTGTCAAGGCTTTGGCGTAGCTAAATAGAGGCAGGCGCGCAATCTGCCGTCGTCGTCGTCGTCGTCGCCATCGAGGTTGTTGTCGCTGGTGCGTAGGAGTTGCCGTTCCCGCCCGCACAGCGCCGTTTGCCGTTAGTTATCGTGTATCTGTGTGCCAGAGTACCTGTCTGTGTGTGTGCGTGTGTGGTGCACATTTAGGCATATTGCAACATGCCGTTTACAAGTGCAGCATGACAACGTTGCAATATCAAGTTTAGGCTTTGTTGTCTTCTACTTCGTTGTCGTCGTCGCTGTGGTCGTTTCTGTGGCCGATTATGTTGTTGCGTTTTCTGGGTGTGTCAATTTATGAGTTCATTGTGCGTTGAAGCATTTTAGATACTTAAACTCAAAACGCGTCGCATATTGACCCCAAAAACGGAATGATTCAATGATGAGAGCTACCGATGCCGATATGCGGCCCCACGCTCATAAATTATAGAGGCGCTCAACCCATAAGGCACAACAGCAGCATCGACAACCACAAAACGAACTCCAACCACACATTGGCTAAAATACGGACTGAATTCTTTGCATGCCACATGTTGCAACAATTTGTTGATAGCCGCCGTTTGGTCAGTCTTACGTTGGCTTATTTTCAGCGAACCACGAAAAAGAAATCTCAATCTCATTATGGCATACACCTCGGCTGCATCATCAGCGCTCAGACCAAGGCCTCGGCTCCTTGCTATAATTATAAAGAGCCTTAAGTACTTGTTAACAAGTTTGAGATCTGTCCGATTTACATGCTGTTCTCGGCCAGTAGCTGTGTACGTGTATGAAGAAAAAAAGAAAGTGCAAAGCAAGCTGCTGCAACTCCCGTACCTCTTCTTCAGCTCCCGGCAACCTTTGAACGGCACTTTTGATCTGGGTGCTGCGATAAACCGCAACATGCAAGGCAGCCACAGCAGCGGAACTTTGTCAAAATTGTTTGCCGGCATACATTGGTCCTATGCCTGATAAAATAGCTGAAAACATAAATTATGAATTATCATGTAATATCGGATCATACAATAAATGTTTACAATAAATGATACAAAACAAGAGAGAACGCTACAGTCGAGCAAGCCCGACAGTAAAATAGCCTGTACTCTCCACAAAAAGGAAAAATTAAAAAAAAAAAATTTAAAAAAAATTAAATTATTAAAAAAAATGAATGAATGAATTAATTAAAATAATTAATTAAATTAAATTAGAACACATGTTTATGTTCAGTTTAAACAGCACACATTTACATCACGTACCTATGCGTGTTTATATGCGTGTATGTATGCAGCACAAAGTTGAACAAAAGCAGCAACAACAACAACAGCTGCGGGCAGCGCTGCCGACAGAGCTGCAGGCAGCGCATGAGCAGCGATTTTACTTATGGCTATAACTTTCTTCAGAATTGACCTATCATGATGATTAGTACTAACTGGATGTACCTACCAAAATTGATTTTTAAATTCCGAGAATTACGGAAGTTATAAGAAAAAATACGAATTGCGGGGGAGTGGGGGGGTGTATCAGAAAAAATAAACAAACTCGTTCTGCCTAGGGCTTATAGGAACCTTGATACCAATTTTGGTTATCCTAGCTCTTGTACTTACTGAGATCCTTGCGCTCATACAGACAGACGGACAGACGGTCAGACGGACAGACGGACATGGCTATATCGACTCGTTTTCTCATCCTGATCAAGAATATATATACTTTGTGGGGTCTGCCACGCCTCCTTCTGTGTGTTACATACATGCGCACAAAACTAGTATAGCCTTTCACCCTTTGGGTACAGGCTATAACAAGAGAGAACGCTACAGTCGAGCAAGCCCGACAGTGTAATACCCTGTACCCAGGTAAACTTCCGTCACTGAGTTATATGCGCCCATAGCAGCAGCAAAAAGAGGAAGAAGAAGAGCGAACTTGTTGCTGCAGTTTGGGGAGGTTGTACTGGCGAGAATTTGTTTCGCTAATAACTTTTCTTAGAATTGACCGAATTGAATAAAATTTTAAACAACAGTAGACATATATAAATTATGTGTGCAAAGTTTGGTTTAGGTAGCATTTGAAATGTGGACGCTATTGACGAAATTCTGTAGCGGGGGAAGGGGGGGAAAATTAAAAAAAAAACATAAACTCGTCCTTACTCGGACCTAGTAGAATCTGGATGCCAACTTTGGTTATTCTAGCTTTTATAGTTTCTGAGATCCTCGCGTTCATCCAGACGGACGGACAGACGAACGGACGGACATGTCTAGATCGATTTCTCTCGTCATGCTGATTCAGATTATATATACTTTATGGGGTCGGAGATATTTCCTTCTGCATGTTACATACTTTGCACAAACCTAATATACCCTTTTTACCCTACGGGTACAGGGTATAATAAATGATGTTACATTTAGATTTTTGGGTTAAAAAGGGTGCGGAATAGAGTACATCGCCGAATTGTGGGGTTCATTCTGGATTCCGCCTCAATTTAGCTGAATCCGTGGATTTTACAACTTTCTTCGATCTTTCTTATTATGTCCCTATACCACTAAATGACATCCCAAATCCATCTTAAACTCTTCTCTGGTGTCTTTCACAGGCACATACCAGATAACGGCTTGATTGTCGAACCAGAGAAAATGTCAAGTTCCTATTATTATATTTCTTAATACACACTACTAAAATAAATTTGTTTCCAATCTAAAACCACCACTGTGCAATGCTTGGGCCTTGAACGCCGCCAAAATTATGTGGATATTGCCTGACAGCTTAAGACGCTGGAAACGCCAGCTGATTTGCGGTGATTCGTCGTTAAGACATAAGAAATCGATGCCAGGCCAATTCATAGAACGCCGTCCCGACAGACTCTGTGGCAAAAGAAGATATAAAGAAACTGCTGGTAATGTCGCGACAGCCTCAGTCGAGGATAGAGAAGCTGAACCGTTAATAACTAGGCGCAGACAGCCATTAGCACGATGGCGTCTGCGACATTGGTTAGTGCTTAACAATTAGCAATTAATTAAAAAATTAGAATATATTAAAAGCTGATACCCAATATCCGAATCGAAAGAGCTCCGTCATTATCTGAGACTGCATCTATTGGAGCTCCGTCCGCATGCCCAATGACATCCAAACGAATTAAACAAATAGAAATTTGATAAAATATGTATGCTTCAAATGCATTTGAAAGAATATTTGTTCTGGGCTGCGGCCGCTCGCCTTCCCGACTACCCGACTACACGGTCGCTCCACTCCTGCTATTCATATTACCAGTCAAAGCAAAGGTTGCATATTTACGAGTTATTTATGCATATTACAAAATTCTACTACCAGACACAAATCCCACATAGATAACAGTAGCGGCTATCCCCTCCCCGAGCCCGTGGCTGCCCTGGATAGTATGTATATTTTTAATAAAAAGCAAAGGTAAGATATCTTGCTATCTGGAAAAGAGCGCAGGCCAAGACACGCATGGCATCTGCGAGGCTCTGGGTGGGGATAAGATTAGGGTTAAGGTTGGGCTACCTTAAATCGCTATGCAGCGGGCGATGCATTTGCTGATAAATTTTTGTCCGTTTTGATTTTTACGATGCCACAAAAGATTATTTCTTTTTATTTGAGTTTGGTTTGGTTTTGAATGCTGCCGCTGCTGCTTCCATTTCGTACCCTAGTCCAATCCATTGGGCCATGAACTGCTCGCCGATATATAATCTGCAAGATTCCCAATTTAATCTAAGAAATGCTATAAAAAGATGTAAAAGTATTCATAAGAAATTAACTTCTTTATAGAGTGCCTTATGCCATTAAGGTTAGCAAAATGAGTCAGACCGGAATGAACAGCAATGGTAGGAGAGGCCAGGCCTGTATAAGCAAAGCTGATAGTACAATGAATCATAGCCAATCTAATTGAAGATGATCCTGCCATACCTAAGTACTATTCAAGTGTTTGTTTTGGACTAGCTGCAGCTTATCTACTAACCCAAGTGCTGATAAACATTAAGGACAATAATGCGGGACTCATATAGAAGTATACAGGCCTTAACGACTATTAATTGGTGCGGCTAATCGATAGCGCAACTTTCAATGACATATTTACTTTAAGGTGTTGATTGCCCAAACATATTTATACTTTTTAAAAAGATCATTAAATTAGGTGAAGGCTATTGCCGTGCGGCCAAGTATGCCCCGATTCACAGCCAAATGTAGCCGAAAAAGTTATACATACTTGTAGGCATCCAAATACACCTATTAATAAAATTAAAACAATAAATTTATTATACCCATAGGGTAAAAAGGGTATATTAGGTTTGTGCAAAGTATGTAACATGCAGAAGGAAGCATCTCCGACCCCATAAAGTATATATACAAGGTGCGATCTAAAGTAAACATAACTTAAAAAAAACAAGAGAGAACGCTGCAGTCGAGCAAGCCCGACAGTGTAATACCCTGTACCCAGGTAAACTTCCGTCACTGAGTTATATGCGCCCATAGCAGCAGCAAAAAGAGGAGGAAGAAGAGCGAACTTGTTGCTGCAGTTTTTGGGGGTTGTACTGGCGAGAATTTGTTTTGCTAATAACTTTTCTTAGAATTGACCGAATTGAATAAAATTTTGAACAGTAGACAATTATATATAAATTATGTGTGCAAAGTGTGGTTTAGGTAGCATTTGAAATGTGGACGCTATTGACGAAATTCTGCAGCGGGGGAAGGGGGGGAAAATTAAAAAAAAATAAAATAAACTCGTCCTTACTCGGACCTAGGAGAATCTGGATGCCAACTTTGGTTATTCTAGCTTTTATAGTTTCTGAGATACTTGCGTTCATCCAGAAGGACAGACGGACGGACATGTCTAGATCGATTTCTCTCGTCATGCTGATTCAGAATATATATACTTTATGGGGTCGGAGATGCTTCCTTCTGCATGTTACATACTTTGCACAAACCTAATATACCCTTTTTACCCTACGGGTACAGGGTATAAAAACAGAACAAATAGTTTTTTCGGCAAAATCAATTTATTTTATTCCAAATAGTCTCCTTCTGCTTCAATACAGCTTTTTGCATGATCCAAAAGCATGTTGGCCGGTATGGCCGCCAGTCTGCCTGTGCAAGCCTTTTGCATAACACACTCCTTGTATTCTGAATCAGCATGACGAGAGCAATACTCTTAGAATCAAATTTCTTAAATATGACGAAATCGAAAGCAAAACAATTGTTAAAAATCCACCACAAGGGATGTAAATTTTAATTAAAAAAATAAGTATATATTATTAAATAAATAAAATAATAGCAAAAATAATTGATAATCGTCGAGATAACAGACTTGAAGATGCTGAAAAGTAGAAATAAAAAGAATTGCAATTAATTAAACAATACCTCTATAATTGAACGTAATTCTATTCATGAAACCTACCTTGAAAAACCCCGTATCACTAAATTGAAGACACAAGTAAACATACTCGTATATAGACACACTCCATCCCGTTGTTCTCTATACCCAAGTAGCATTATGGTTCATATTATCACAAATAATGTCATAGCCTCAATGCATCAATTACAATTCTAAGCCAACAAATTACTACTCGTACTGAATATGCCTTTATTATGATAAACGCGGCACTGCTTGCGCGCTGTTTCCGCCCACACAGCTGCCTCTTCGGCGAAACGTTCGAAAAATAACAAATGAATATTGGAATATAGCGCATAATCGAAGAGCTAACATACCGACATACATACTCTTGCACACACTTGAACTCCTTGGCAAACGAATAAATAAATGAGCTGAAGTCCCAGGCAGGAGAAGAGAAATGTGCCAAGCAGCGCGACGGTCGCATATCGCGATAAGCACCTCAAACTAATGTCGTAGCAATACAAAAACGAGCAAACCGGAGCATCAAATGCATTAGCAACGACCCGACTTGTGTATACACTCCCTCTCCCCGCAGCAGTACCTGATCTATACCAAGAATGGGATTCCACAGTCGAGCGGACACTCTATTAAAAACCATGTACCCACTCCAAAAAAAAAAAACAAGAGAGAACGCTACAGTCGAGCAAGCCCGACAGTGTAATACCCTGTACCCATGTAAACTTCCGTCACTGAGTTATATGCGCCCATAGCAGCAGCAAAAAGAGGAAGAAGAAGAGCGAACTTGTTGCTGCAGTTTGGGGGGATTGTACTGTAGAGAATTTGTTTCGCTAATAACTTTTCTTAGAATTGACCGAATTGAATAAAATTTTATACAACAGTAGACAATTATATATAAATTATGTGTGCAAAGTTTGGTTTAGGTAGCATTTGAAATGTAGACGCTATTGACGAAATTCTGTAGCGGGGGGAGGGGGGGAAAATCCAAAAAAATAAAATAAACTCGTCCTTACTCGGACTTAGGAGAATCTGGATGCCAACTTTGGTTATTCTAGCTTTTATAGTTTCTGAGATCCTCGCGTTCATCCAGACGGACGGACAGACGGACAGACGGACAGACGGACGGACATGTCTAGATCGATTTCTCTCGTCATGCTGATCAAGAATATATATACTTTATGGGGTCGGAGATGCTTCCTTCTGTATGTTACATACTTTGCACTAACCTAATATACCCTTTTTACCCTACGGGTACAGGGTATAAAAAACAAGTGCTTTATACTTTATACTTCCCAAGATCCTTTGATTCGTAGAAACGGACAGACTAACGGACATGGCCATATTAGCTTGACTCGTCATATTAAATAATATATGTATCTAGTATACCCGTAGTATACCCTTTTGCCCTTTGGTACATGGTAAAAAGGAAAATAATAGAGTCTTTGCTGTACCGATTTTCCGGTGGTAGTTATGCTTATGGTGATAATACCCATTGTTGTGAGGTATTATAAAAATAGTTTTTACACAAATTTGTTTGCGATACAAAAAACAAAAGGGGTAGAACATGAAGATCCAGCCAGGCCAATTCTTATAAACCCTGTGTCTGTACATCCATGCTTTAGTCTATGAGAGCTATTTACATATATGATATCGATATTGCTTATCGATTTTTATGACACTATTGGGTTTGGAGAGAAACTACAGGAAACATTTTAATACCAGATTTGGGTACGTTACCGAAATGAACAACAACAAATTAGCTCCATTTCGCAACTGATTCTGATATATAGTAGTCAGCCGATATTAAAAATACTTTAGACTATAGTGAGCCACTAATCAAAGCTTTTAGGTGCCTAATAAATTTAAAAGTATAAAGCATACCACAAACTGTGATTTTCCATCGAACCATCCAATGCAGCTATCTAAAATAATGAAGCTATATTTTCGTTGTAATGAGCTTGCTCTGGGTATTGCTCTTCGTATTTCACTCTTCAGTTACAGAGTATAAAGAAACGACGACAAGTTTTTGCAACATGAGGAACACGGTAGCATATGTAGGAAGCGGCAGGCGCTGGTGTGGCTACCACATTCGCTTGTCAGACTAATATGATACGACAGACAGAAGTCGCCCCTTCTGCGTCTCCATCGCTCGCTGGGGCATGCTGTGGTGCAGCTACTTTCGCTTATAATTGATATTTTTGTGTCGTGTTGTGGCCAACGACTGCGGTAACTACAAGTATTGCAGCAGCAGCAGCAACATGTGCAACATGCTGTCCATGAAGATAACAGACACAACTCCAGTCTGTGGCAGGTCGGTAAGTCCCACATGCGACTGGCTCGGGAAATGCAGCCCAAGTCGACTGCAGCCCAAGTCAATGAGCATTTCTTCTGCGTGGTTGTGATTTGAGTTCATAACTTTGCCAACATAAGTTTTTGATCTTGCCTGCATCCGCCTGCACCCGCCAACGCCCAGGCCCACACTGGAGCTGGCATTGAGTATCTATGACGTTTGTTATTGCATTATCTTTGATTTAAAACCAATTCATCAAACCGCTGACTGCAATGATGACGACGATGACTTTGTTCAGCTGCAAACTACGGAAACGACTAAGATTGGGACAACGAGGAACCGATGTCTTGGTTGGGTTGGCTGGGTTGCACTAATTGATTTTCTTTTTCTCTGCCATGAGTAATGATGTTGAATTGCACATCTAAATATATAGTTATGAGCAAGTTGTTGCTGGCAGCGTTCATAAATCAAGGGCTGGCTTAGAGCCAACGACGCAGAGAGTGGGCACAGCTTGCAGCCTTAGATGAGCCAGTAGGATGCAAAACCGACCGGATTTATAACGATTACAAAATTGGAGGAGCATGTTAGTCTCAGAAGAAACTGTACGTACTATCAGTACAAATGACGAAATTTAAAAGGGTTTGATACATTTTAGTGTTCGTTTAAATCCAAATCCAATACATATTTATTGTCTTACTTTTTTCCTGACATTCGACTTCCATCTCAGTTCTCACTCTACTTGTTCCCAATAAGATGTGTTTTGGATATCGTAGTAATGTAAAAAACAAGAGAGAACGCTACAGTCGAGCAAGCCCGACAGTGTAATACCCTGTACCCAGGTAAACTTCCGTCACTGAGTTATATGCGCCCATAGCAGCAGAAAAAAGAGGAAGAAGAAGAGCGAACTTGTTGCTGCAGTTTGGGGGGGTTGTACTGGCGAGAATTTGTTTTGCTAATAACTTTATTTAGAATTGACCGAATTGAATAAAATTTTGAACAGTAGACAATTATATATAAATTATGTGTGCAAAGTGTGGTTTAGGTAGCATTTGAAATGTGGACGCTATTGACGAAATTCTGCAGCGGGGGAAGGGGGGGAAAATTAAAAAAAAAAAAAAAAACTCGTCCTTACTCGGACCTAGGAGAATCTGGATGCCAACTTTGGTTATTCTAGCTTTTATAGTTTCTGAGATCCTTGCGTTCATCCAGACGGACGGACATGTCTAGATCGATTTCTCTCGTTATGCTGATCAAGATATATATATAAGCCGAGTCGATATAGCCATGTCCGTCTGTCCGTCTGTCTGTATGAACGCAAGGACCTCAGAAAGTATAAGAGCTAGAATAACCAAACTTGGTATACAGATTCTCCTGAGCCCGAGAAAGGATGAGTTTGTTCATTTTTCCCGATGCACCCCCCCACTCCCCAACTATTCGCATTTTTCTATAACTCCCGTAATTCTTGGAATTTCGACTAACATGCAATTAGAGATTATATATCCGTATACCAAGTTTCATTATGTTAGGTTGATCAGAAAGAAAGTTATAGCCATATAACCAGGCCCAATGCATACATACATACAAGTACATATGTACAAGTACACAAACACGCATAGACACGATTCTGATGTAAATGTAAATGTATGTATGCATGTATGGAATATTTTATATTTAATTTAGTTAATTAATTAAATTAATTTAGTTAAATTAATTAATTAATAAAATTAAATTAATTTATTTTTTGTGGGGTGGTACAGGGTATTTAAGAGTTGAGCCTGCTCGACTTTAGCATTCCTTTCTTGTTTTGTCTAATTGCACGCCTTTAATGCAATTTTTCAGTAGTTGGTTCCATTGCTTGCAATATTTATAAACTGCCCAGCAGTCATCGGCATCAGAATGCAAAGAGGCGCACAGTCCAAGTGGCGCCCGTGCCGTGGCCGCCCTTGATTGTTATTATTGTTGCTGCCCCATGCCTTTTAGCGATCCTGGACCTCAATAATTGCGCATGCAGCGGCGCACTTCACTGAATAATGCGAGTGCATAAATTAATTAAATTACGTTACAAACTGCTGGCCGGATCTCAACTCGCGAGTGCTCACTGCTGAGTATTCAGTTCTCAGTGCCCAGTGGCGAATACCCAGTGCCTCGTGGCGATTGTGGCACGCATTTGTCGCATAATTACGAGGCGCGAGTGGTGCGAATTGCGAGACGGCCAAATTGTTGCTTTGATTGGAAATCGTTGTTTGGTTTTAATTTTTGTCACACGGCCACCCAGTAAGCGCTGACCGGGCAGGGGCAGTTTAACTGACTAGTAAGCGGGCACGTAGACTGGCCAAATAATTTGCATAGTTGGAGCAGCGAGCCGGTGGCAGTCTACTCCGACCGGTCTGGGTCTGGTCTTTTGCATTGCCATTCTGTATGCCAGCAATGCGCTCTTTTCTTTTTTGGTCGGGCCATGTCGTCCAATTACTCGTTTATTCAATGGCGTTTGCATTAAGTGGACGCGTTAATTACACTACAGTATGGCGCGTAGCAAATATGTTAATTAAGTGATATTTTCGGCACCACTCGCACAGTTGCCTGTTTCTGGCATCCTGTGCGCCGCCAACCCGTCAACGACTAGTATGCTGGCAGGCGGGGTAATTAAGTTGTATCTTGCGCAGTAACTCGCGAACATTTTCAAGCTGCACATATGACCTCTGAGGATCAGGGACCTTATGGAATTATCGTACTCCAAGCAACGAATAAAATTATGGCACGTAGACTTCGCCAATACACTGGAAAAATGCTCTTTGCATAGATCTTAATAAAAATCGGGTGAAAGTTAGTATTTACATATGTACATACATACAATTATATGCATAATACTGCAGGCTCAAACTTTCTTAATCACTGATATGGTCAAGATTAAAATGCGAATGCCGTGCCAGTTGAACTCGCAAAACATTGTACTGACATTCCGTTCGGTTGTCGTATCAAACAATAACTTCGGGCAAAAAACAAATAAATAGAAATGATTTATAGCTCATTGCTTCGGAAACAAACCAAATGACAGAATAGCTGGCCGGCAGGTCGGAAAACTTGGAAAGAGCGGCAGTGGCAGCCACGCATGAGCGAAGAAAGCGCCGCCAAAAGCTAAGAGGCAAACAAGAGACCTTAGAGGCGCTGGCCAGCGGAGATTGAGAAGGTTTGGGTATCGCCAGTGTTTCGTTGCGCGTTGCACGGCATGCAGGCTAAAAGTCTATGTTAAGTTTGATAAATCTTTGCACTGCTATAATGCGATAAGCGTGCGAGCCGGCGACGGCGACAACGTCGCTGATGAGGAGGCTAGTGCAGTCCCAGCCCAGTGCCAGTGCCAGACCCAGACGAGCCCGATTCGATCCGTCTCCTCCCAACCCATCCCACCCGATCCGTCCTGTTTCGAGAGACCGCTACTGTGAAAGGGACGGACAGTTAGTTGATCGGTAGGCCGTTCGGCCATTCATTCGCTCGTTCGTTCGTTTGTCCAGTTGTACTCGGACGTTGTAAGAGCATGCGTTGATTGCAATGCGATAGGGGCTGGCAGCGGCTGCAGCAGCAGATACGACAATAACAACATCAAGCAGAGCCTCAAGAGTAAACGAACAACAAGCTTGTGTCCAGAAAGTACTTGCCACAATGATATCTGCATGTCTATCTTAGATGTGCACCAACACCAGCACACACACTCACTCACACACAGCGCCAAGGCGTTGAGTGGTATACGCCTGCGTGGCACGGCTGCCACCATTCTCGCCTCGCATTGCGTGCTGTAGCAAGTCAAGTACAGCAACAGCACACACACACACACACACACACACACTTCACATACTTTTGCAACCCTAACTACAATGTGTATAACCCAACAGACATTTGGAAAGCTCAGACCATCTTACCTCCAAAAAAGAAAACAAATAACACACAATGGAATCAAAAGGACCACAAAGTTATTGAAAAAGCCGCGAATTAATTGGAAACGAACTGTTGATTCTTTCGTTACTAAGTGGGATCGGTTTATCTTTCGTCACAACACTACAATTATGCCTGACATTAGGATTCTCTGTTGCTTTAACTACTGCTACAAAACACGTGGTATTTTACTTTTGCTTTTATTGTGTAGCAAATATAATTATCTTATAGGTAACCAGTCCACTCGCAACTTCTGGTAATGCAGCAACAGACAATCTGCTGAAGATATATCCTTCATCACAGTTATAAAATCTCCGGATCACTCTGACAAACGTACACTTACACACCGTAAAAACACAATATAATAGACTCATAAGCTTGGAAAATGATGCGATGGCGAAATATCTCAAAATTCATTAGGGTTCATCGTGGGCAGAAATACCTTCTCAATCATCATACTACACTTCTCACAATCCCTGCAACTACTTGTATTGCAACGAAAGAAGCCACATTCCAGTACACCTTACAGACTTCATTTCCAATAATCCACTCTCGCCACTTTTTCCAAACGGTTTTGTAACTGCTGCCCAAATTTGTTTATAAAACTTTTTCAAAATCAACCCAAACCTACAAACGCCAATAATTAGGAGAAAATTTTCTATTATAGAAACATATTCAAAAATGTGAAAGTGAAAGCTTAAATTAAAACGATGTTTTTGAAATTTTGAAAAATCTAGCAAAAATCATAAACTTCTGCCTCAGAATCAAAAGTGCTTACATTTACTTATAATATTTAGTAAAAACGCACTGTAATTAATTTAATTCTAATAGTGTATCTTTTAAGCTCCTCTGGAGGGTTCAGTTCAGTTTAAAACATTTGAGTTGAATCAATCAGCATAATACTAATACACATGATTTAAGAAAATCCATTTGCATTTTGGAAAACAAATTTTTTTAAAAAACGTTTTTCAAAAGTATGGCTTTGCCTTAAGTTGTATTCAATGTGCAATTTCTTACATACTATACCAGTAAGTATAATGGCGATTTCTGCTATTTTGAGTGCACGACTCTTGAAGGTATTGTGCACTCTTTTTGCTTGCTGGGTTACTTAATGGCCGTCACTGTTGGCATTTTTCTACCACACTCTTCCTCTTCTTCCTATCCAGATCTCGTTACGTTTTTTTATCTAGCGCCTTGAACTTGTAATGTTGGTTATTTTGTGCAAATATTGCGTTAATTAAAATATTTTAGTTGCGCCTGGCTGATAATAGTTAACGCCGTCGTCTCCATCGCTCCCGACGGCATTGGTGTCCCCTAGACGGGTGTTGACGGCGCTCACTCTTGCTGCCGACGCCTTTTAATGGACCGTGGGCTGAGTATGCACACGTCCATGACTCCTCACTCCCCACTGCACAAGGGACGGTCGAATACTCCAAGTCGAAGTGGAGTATGGACTGTGCCAGTACATTGCGATCTGCAATTTGCAGTAAGTTAGCAGCGCACCATCAGCATCGGCAGTGATTAGATTGGCCAAAAAGCATCTATAAGTTATAGTGCCCTGCGCGCATGAACGTCAAATATTTGCATTAAGATAGTAGATAGTATAAGCTGCCTTCACGTTCATCTCCAAGCATTTTTAATTACATAACGCGTCTTATCGTTGCAGCTACTTGAAAGCGCACACTAAAATAGCTTTGATAAAGGTGCTGCTGAACTTCAAAGCGTTTCCCTAGGAGCCGCCCAAGCCAACGAACCAAAATGTAGCTTAACAATATTCAAAGTGCCATTGGAGTCGCATGTCGTTGGCCGATGGTCTTTACAAACCTCCAAATTTACACGAACCCATTCAAAGTTCGAACCATACACACACACACACACACACACACACACACACACACACACACACCCTACCACAAATACAAATGGGTGGAAGGAGGGGCACTTCGTATTGCACCCACGCATTAGTTGAAACTAATTTGTAGCGCGTTCTTTGGCGCACGTGACTGGAGCCGGGCAGACGATTCGGCAATAGATGCGGACACAAGCTCTTGCATTGGCCAGAGCCAGGCGGAAGTGTGAGTGCACAAGCGAGTGCATTTACCGGCGCGACGACCTTTTCCAAGCGAAAGTAATTGATTTCTTTTACAGCTGAGACAGTTTCAAACTCAAATGGCTGCAGCAACTATGTATGCATTACGAATACACGAGTATGTTGCCATTGCTCCTCACGTTTCCTGTCCGACTCACCCTCCTCACTTCTCGGTGTGGCTCTTGGCTCTGACTTTGGCCCTGGATCTCACTCTGACACGGCTCTACTTGTGGTGCCCGCAGCACGTGTAAATGTTCAAAACATGTTGCGGTTTTGGCTTTTACTAGCACCTAACACACCAACACTTTACGCTTACGGTGTTTTATTGTTGCTGCCCTAAAATGTTTTAAATAAAGATTTTTTATTGTCAAAGGGATGTAGTTTTGCGGCTTTGGCTTTATATCACCGAAACACCGCGACGGCATCGACTTTAATGTTCTCTGCGGTAGCGTGGCTTGAAAATATCATGATAGGGCACAGCTTTAGTCAGATGCCAAGGAGTTGACAGGGACAAGCCGAAGGCAGTGGGGAATCTGAAAAAAGCAAGCCATGGATGAACAATGTAGGCATTATTATTTCAAATAAGATAAAATGCCAAACAATTTTTCCATATATAGTCGACCACTCGTTCATTATTATAACGCACTATTTCGCCTAAAAATGGATCTAAGTTGGATTTGTTAAAGTTTTTTCATTGATCATATGCTTAAGGTATTTTTTAAATGCATCGTGCATTATTGTCAAAATGTTAATTTTTAGGCCTCCCTTTGGTAAAAGTTGCCTACGCCCTTGATCGATTCGATATATGTATATACTTTATCGAAGAAGTAGCAGTCTCAAATGCCTAAAACCATCCTATTTCTACTAATCCTGCACCTGTTGTACTTGAAGATGTACTGCGCTTTCTAGTTAACGAAGTATAGATAGATCAGGGTTATATATATTTGTAAGCCGCAAAATTAAAATATCTTGTTAAGAATTGTATCCGCCCTAAAAAGTTGTGATGCTAAGTAAAAATTCCACTTGCACCTATGCACCTAATTTAATGCAACATTAAATGAATATCTAACAAATGTACTTTAGAAATGTCTCTTTTTGGATGATTCAGATGAAATGTTATTCTCGTACATATAGTCAACTTAAAGTCAATTTACATATTGTTATTAGTAGTGTTTATTTGTTATCAATCTGTAGATCTCGAACATCGCTTATGCTTTGCATGTTGGAACAAACCGGCTTCGAGTCAAGTGGCAAATCGCAATCAATCTTTCTTAATTTTGTGCTAATCGGCGACGCATTCCAAATGCTAGCTGGTGCGACTTTTGATGTCAAATTTAAATCGAACTGCTTATGAATTTGATAGGTATCATATTCAATGTGATTAATGAGGAACATAATGTGTGTGCTTAGAAAACGTCAAAGTCCCTACGCTGAAATAGTTGTGGAGAAAGCGGTGGGTCCCTTAATGAGGCCAATTTAGTCTCAGGTGCTTCTACCAGGCCCGAGACGGTTGAAATCATGGATTGAAGTGCAAACAAAAAGCTCACGAAAATGATTTATTAGATGCTGTCATTGCCTCACATCGTATTGGTGGGAGGATCGAAAGGAAGAGCCTTCATTTTGAGTTGCTCGCGCTGGGCTTTGACTACAGGTCGATGCTGGTGTTGGCAATGGCTGAGGTTGCTGATGATGATAATGATGACGATGATGACGACGTTGACGATGATGTGCAGCAAAGATTTGATTTGCTTACTCGCATATGGACTCACATAGTTGCAGTGTTGCACTGTACGAGTATACAAGTGCAGCGGCATTTGTATGCAACATGCACCCTGGCAACGTGTGTTTTGAAGCTGCTGATGAATGCCAATGCATTATTGTTGCCATTGTTATTGCATATGTTGTTGTTGTTGTTGTTAGTGGCGCAAGTGCCAACTGCCTGTCGGGCTTTTATTCTTGCCCGTTTGACAGTGTGGCTGCGTTGCTGCGTGGGCGTGGCAGGCAAAAGCATTGCGCTCGCTACACTCCACAACTTGGCTCCCACTTGAATTTGCATTACAAAGGCAACACAAATTGCGCTGCTCTGTGTACTGTTGCCGTTACTGTTGATGTGGCCCAAGCCATCATCCAGACTGAAAAACAGGCAGGCAAGCAGGCAGGCAGTAAGGTTGTAGTGCTTGCATTCGCGTAATTGAATATTGAAATGCATTTTTCATTAGCAACCCAACAACAACAGTAAACAAACAAGAGGTTTAGCGGCCCAGCCTTCAAAATTGCGTATAATGAAAATTCAATTAAACTTTATTACCTTTGGTTGCACTTACTTAACCCTCTCCCAACTTAGCCGCCTGGGATTTTTGGTCTATTTGCCGCATTAATTCTAAAGCAGCTGCCCAAGGTAAAGTTCTTACAGGCACTGCTGGCGTTGTTTATATGCGTTGCATGTAGGAGGAACGGTTTGTAAATTGCAAGCTTTTGTTCAAATTTCCCGCTGAAACTTTTTTGTTGTCTCCAATTTGTTGGCGAATGTTTGTGGATACTGTCGCCGTTATTGTTAGTTGCTTTTGCTGTTGCCAGCAACACGACAGCCGACTCCTTCATACCTTTTAATGAGAATAAATTGATGTTTTGGGTATTTTGTAGCTGCTTGTAGCTTCCCATGTGCAACTCTTTGTATAGAAACTAAAGTTTGCTGAAAGCTAACCAACTTTGCTTCTTGTGAGCATATTGGCAGCTGCTCATATCCAGCAGGAGAGCAACAACAACAGCTTTTGTGGTAATCATTGTTAAAATACTTGTACTTGGGGTGAAAGATTATCCGCTAGTTGGCAATGAAAATTGTTATTGATAGGTTTTTAGTTGATGAAGCGAAAATAAAAGTAATGAAGAAGAAAGAAAACAACAACTTTGTGACATTGAGTAATAAATATATTAGTTTAAAATAAAATAAGCTATTTTATATGTACGTATGTACTGTATTAATAATCAGTCAGATAATCACAACAACTTAAACATTTTTTATAACTATAAGCATTTAAAAGTTATAATAATGAAACATGAATGGAATGCTAAAGTCGAGCAAGCTCAACTCTGTGTACCCTGTACCACCCCACAAAAGAGAAATTTATTAAACAAATTTCATTAATTTAATTAATTAATTAAATTAAATATAAAATATTCCATACATTCATACACACATTTACATAAGAATCGTGTCTATGCGTGTTTATGTACTTGAACACATGTATGTGTGCATTACATAATTATGTCAAAACTGCAACAAATACAGCTGCGGACAGAGCCTGGGCCTGGTTATATGGCAATAAGTTTCTTTCTAATCAATCTATCATAATAAAACTTGAAATACGACTATATAATTACTAACTGTATGTGACTACGAAATTTTAAAATTAAAATTTCAAGAATAACGGCAGTTATAGAAAATCGCGGGGAAGTGGTGGGTGCATCAGGAAAAATGAACAAACTTGCCCTTTCTCGGACGTAGGATAATCCGGATACCAAGTTTGGTTATTCTAGCTCTTATACTTTCTGAGGTCCTTGCGTTCATACAGACAGAAGGACAGACGGACATGGCTATATCGACTCGGCTTGTCATCCTGATCAAGAATATATGTATATACTTTTTGGGGTCTGCCACGCCTCCTTCTGTGTGTTACATGTACACTCGCACAAAACTAATATACCCTTTTACCCTTTGGGTACAGGGTATAAAAATTATACACCAAGAACTGTAAATGGTCCGCATAGAGTGCTCACGAGTATTTAAATACATATTTCACTCTTAGCGTGATTTAAAGACGGATCTGAAGGCTCATGAAGGAATAATCGGATTACTCATTTTTTATATATCAATTAAAACTCCATGAATTATATATAAGTTGGAACAGTGCATTAAAAATGCAAAAATGCAAACAGCACGTAGGTTGACTTTTATATTTTAAATATATTTTTAAGATCAAATCTGACACTTGCATCGTGATGTTTATTATTTTTCAGCGTAAATATACTCAGAACGTGTTGTCACATGAGCGCTTTTTGTTTTCTTCGAAGTCGCATAAAAGAAGTTTACGTCGGCCAAAAATTATAATTGAACCGTAAGCATTTTTTACAACTTTCGACCTATCTTATATCATTGAAGAGCGGTGAATCTTAAAATGCCTGAAGAACCCGTTGAACGCTTTAAAAAACTTGTTTTTGGTCTGAACATTAGTTCCAGCGAAAGCAATTCTGATCATGGAGAATATTTTTAAAAACAACAAAAGCGTTTTCGATGAAATTTCTTTCTTTTTGCTCTGAATTCCCCAAATATAAAAGGCAGTCCTCCTAATAAGCTCATTTTAGCATAAAACCTAGAACTATAAAGCAATGCACCCGGTTAAGGCAATTTTCTCCGCTTCTGCGTCCGCCCCAGCCCACTCCGACATTGACACGCAACGACCGTTTTAGTAGCTTTTGTAAGTGCCATTAAAAAGCCTATTAAATATGAACTGCAATGACTATATTTCCGACATTTCAAACATAAAATAAATGACAGGCTGACTTGCGGGCTGACTCGCTGACTTGCTGACTAGCTGACTACTTGGTCCACTTTTGCTGCACTCGTCAAGATAACGCAATAATATTGACCCACAGCACCCGGCATAGCGCGACTGAGTTGATAGCAGACCCACTCCACTCCACTCCACCCCAAATAAACTCAACTCTACTTGGCGATTGCAATTGCAATGCAAAAGTTGAAACTTATTTTAATTTTAATGCAAAACATTATGCGAAAGTATAAAATTATATATCTTGGCAGTTGGCGGTTGCATCTCGCAACTGCAGTGGCTATAATTTTAAATGGGCAGCAGCGGCGACGGCAGCAGTGGCCAACTGTCATAATAACAGTTCTCTGTTAACTCCAGCGCCAGCCCCAAATGTTGTAGCTGTTATTGTTGTTGTTGCTGTTGATGTGGCGCAGTTGAAGTTGCCTTCGCTTCTAATGGAAATTATAATGTGCGGTGCAGTTGCTGTCAGACAGCACGCCAAAAATATGTTACAGCCACTTCGCTTCTTGTTGTTCTTGTTCTACTGTTTGTCAATAAGCCAGCGTCAGCGTCAGCGCCAGTTCCAGCTCCACGAAGTTGATTAGAGGCCTGTCCGACTGACTGACTCTGCTTTCCTGCCTAACTGACTAACTGACTGCCATTCAACTTGATTCCTTTTGTTGTGCTGCGCGATAACGCGCTAAAATGTCAATAAAACTATAGCTATAGCCGTGCAATTCGCAACTGGCCGGCCTCAAGTTTCAAAAGTTGGCCAGTTTCTGTTTGGTGTCTGTCTGCTTGCTCTCTGCGAGCGAGCAATTTAGTGGCGTCGTGCTCTTGTCAACAACAACAACAACGACAACAGCAACAAAATCATTGTCTTGCCAATGCACCATTGTTGCTTGGTTTTAATATTTATTTTGATGTGCGATAGATTTGCTCAGACAGGTGAAAGGCTAAATTGTCAATTTGCAAGAGAGCCAGCCAAAAAATAAATAAAACTTAAAGAATAAACAACAACAGAAATCCCTAGCACAGCCAAGTGGGTCGATCTCTTTTGATTGTTGACTTGCATTTGATTGGGCCACATTTGCATTTCACTGTGTAGTAGTATTTGATATTTTCTTTCAGCTTAAACTGAGTCACTGGGTAGCATTTTATTTAGACATATGTATCTATCGGTTTGTTTGTTTGTTTTCTGAGCCGCGTGGATGAATGACTGCCTGCATCGAAGTCTAGGCCTGCTTGGCTGGCTTTCATTCAGTTTTCGATAAGCCTCAAAGAATTCGATATTGTGTAGGATATTCGATGCCTTGCATCAATTAAAATGCTTCATTCAATTAATATTTGAAAGTTAAATCATTTATAGATTTCCATGTGTCTGCCTCCACTATGAAGGTAGCACGTATGTAAATAGAGATCTTTATAACTTTATAATGCCTGCGAATCAAAATCTATCGAATTGTGGGGAATTGCAAGGTTTGAGTGCTTAGTACTTGTTTTGTGTGGAAGTGTGTGTAACAAGTGTGGAAACGTTCGACATTTGTCTTATCCCAGTTAGTATATTTTGTTTTTCCGTTTCTGCAAATACTTATTTTAGTTTGGCATGCGTTGTATACATACCTTCGCGTGAAAATTCGGAAAATTTGCTCAATTCTTCGCCCCATACATACGACTTCAAAAAGCATTTTAATATACACTTTTCACTTATGGTGTGTGATGTTTAGTTGAACAATGACTTATTCATTTATACGCATTTTTGTTGTGTCATCTCCTTTAAAAGAAGTCATTTTCTTTCACAATGTTTATTGCTTCCTTTGGCACATACTTGTACACACTCGTACGATGACCAACCTTATAAAGATGTAGCGATTTAAGGATCTGTCCTTTCTCAAGTTCTTTCTGCAGTCCGCGCACCATGTCTGTTAGTTTTGCGATGCATCGTTTAATTTTAACGCTCAATTTAAAATGTTTTATGCAGCAGAGCGAATACACACACACACCTACAGTAAGGAGCACCCACACATATGAGCGTTGTTGAAGGCAACGAAGCGCAGACCAAACAACAAGGATCCGCTTGTTGGTAGTTTTCCCGAACTACTATTCAAACTGTATGAGTCGGCCGCTTGGCTGTATGCAATTATCTCTGTTGCGAGTTTGCCGCTGCCTTTTTTCTGAAGCTGCAGCTCAGGAGGCAGCACCCTATGCTTTCATTGTCCTGCGTGTTTTGCCTCATAATAAATTAAGATATCAAGTGTCCTTAATGTACAGTACGAACAGCCACCACTGCCACTGCCACAGGCAGCTCAGTTTCTAGTTGTATGCATGTACTTGGGAGCCAACTTAATTTACTGGTTACATTGCTGGATCCATACCGCTCGGCAATAGATTAAATGCAAAGTATCAGACAGATGGCTGCAATTAAAAAGTTTTTATTTATATATGATGTCCGAGTAAAACCGCTCATTGAGAACAAAAAAATTTGCCGCACCAACTGCAGCAGGTGTTATAGGAAAAGTATACCCTTCATAAATTGCTCGCCACAGACTTTGATTTTATATTTGTTCTCTGAGTGGTAGGTAGGTAACCCAAGAAGTTTGTCAACCTCTTCCTCCACATGGTAAGGAACGCTCAACGCTATTCAAAGTTGTCCCCAAATTGAGTCATTTGATACTTTATGTGGCTCTGTCTGCGAATACTCCGACAACTTCATAATGATCGCAGAGTAGTCCAAACCGACTCGCTGACTACCTGCGCCAAATTAGTTTGACATCATGGTGTAGACGTACAATATAAAAAATGCCTTGGCGAGGTAAGGAACTTAGTGGCGAAAGAAAAACTAAAATTTACACTATGACTGTACTAGTCAGATGGGCAAATATATATTTAAGAATTTCATTTTCAATATTAAAAATGCCTTTGTCACTAATCGTTTAGTTTAATTGTAATTTACAGAATTAGTAAATAATAGATTTCATATTTTTTGTTTTTTACGTTTGTATAATAATGAAAAACAGAATTTTATAGTTGTTTTGTTCTTCATTATTATACCATATTTGTATATACTTACAAAATATTAGCCGATTACTTTATATTTAAACAACTGTCCAGAATCAAAAAATCGGTATTCCGAAACACATTCGAACCGCAGTGAATCGCGTTGTGGTCAACTGAATTATTATGTTTTCAACACTATATTGAGACATCGAAAATCTAAATCTAAAAGCACCAAATTTCTGTAATATCAGTGTAGCACGCAGACACCATATGCTTCTTATTTCGCCACTGCATAGACTGCCGTCCATGGTGATACATACATGTACACATTCGTACACTCTTGTGTGTTCTTAATTGTGTGTATGAGTGTTTTAGACGAAACATCTCGGCTCAGATTTTGTGGGAATAAAACGTGCACATGTCAAAGTATTTTGAAGTGTGTGGACAGGAAAATAATTTGATACGAGTATACTTGTAGTATGTGGCCAACACTATCACGCTTGCAATTTGATGGCATCGAAGGCGTTAACCAAAGTTTATTGCTGCAGACTGACAGCGAATATCGCGGAAGGTGGAAACTTCCGCATCAGCAGCTGCTCCAATAGAACTTCTCTAACTCGGATTCCCCAAAAATGGCTTTGAAATATTTATATTAGCCCAGTTTTATCTATTAAACAAGTAGAGAAGCTAAAGTCAGGTATCCCGACTTTGAAATACTCTGTACATATGTGTTGAATAATTATGAGTGTATTTGTGTGTGTCTTTGTATGTCTCGTGTGCCTGACCAAAGCAGTAACAACAACAACAGCTGCGGGCACTACTTGGTCTTATGTACATATATGGCTATAACTTCCTGATAAATCGGACTATCATGATGAATTCTAAGAAAAGTTATTAGCAAAAAAAATTCTCGCCAGTACAACCCCCACAAACTGCAGCAACAAGTTCGCTATTCTTCTTCCTCTTTTTGCTGCTGCTTTGGGCTCATATAACTCAGTGACGGAAGTTTACCTGGGTACAGGGTATTACACTGTCAGCCTTGCTCGACTGTAGCGTTATCTCTTGTTTTTTTTAATTTTCTTAATTTTTGTTATTTTCTATAATTATTGTAAGCATATGTACAGAGTATTTCAAAGTCGGGACACCCGACTTTAGCTTTTTATACTCTGTACATGAAATGTACAGAAGTATATTTGGTTTGCGGGAGCTGAAAAATGTAACAGGCAGAAGGAGGCGTGGTAGACCCCACAAAGTATATATATTCTTGATCAGCACAACGAGACGAGTCGATCTAGCCCTGTCTGTCTGTCCGTCCATCAGTATGAACACCTGGATCTCAGAGACTATAAGAGATAGAGACACCAAATTTTGCACAAAGATGCCTTTGTGTGTACGCTATACGAATTTGTTTTATTTTTTTGATTTCCCCCCCCCCCCCCCACTATCCCCCTATGGGGGTTTTCCATTCGTATAATCGCCTATATCTCGGAGACCATAAGACCTAGGCACACCAAATTTTAGTCCCAGAAGCCTTGTGTGAATACGCAGAAAATGTTAATTTTGGAATTTCCCTCCCTCCCCCCTCTCCCTCGCAAATGCGATTTTCTCTAACTCCCGTATTTCTTAGAATTTCGAAAAATTTTGGAAATACCACCAGTTGGTTATTATGTGTCCGTGTGTCAAGTTTCACTATGATAGACCGATTTAACAAGAAGTTATAGCCATAAATATATTTGCTGTTGCAGCGCTGCTCAAGCGCTGCCCAAGCGCTGCCTGCGGCTGTTGTTGATGTTGCTGTTTAGTTGACTGCGAAAATGCTTACACAGACACAAATAGACGCACATAAACATACATACACTCACACAGACGCAATTTCTATGTAAATGTGCAATTAATACCCTTTACGTGAGTTCGAATACCGAGAAAGGTAAATTCAAATTCAATCAAATTTCTTATTTTTTTTTTATACTCTGTACATGAAATGTACAAGAGTATGTTAGGTTTGCGCGAGCTGAAAAATGTAACAGGCAGAAGGAGGCGTGGCAGACCCCACAAAGTATATATATTCTTGATCAGCTTGACGAGACGAGTCGATCTAGCCCTGTCTGTCTGTCTGTCCGTCTGTCCGTCCGTATGATCACCTAGATCTCAGAGACTATAAGAGCTAGAGACACCAAATTTTCCACAAAGATTCCCTATGTATGTACGCTATACGAGTTTGTTTTATTTTTTTGAATTCCCCCCCCCCCCACTTCCCCCCTATGGGGGTTTTCCCGATTTTCCATTCGTATAATCGCTTATATCTCGGACACTATAAGACCTAGGAACACCAAATTTTAGTCGCAGATGCCTTGTGTGAATACGCAGAAAATGTATATTTTGGAAATGCTTACACAGACACGAATAGATGCGCATAGGCATACATACACTCACACAGACGCAATTGCTATGTAAATGTGCAATTATAAACCCTTTACGTGAGTTCGAATACCGAGAAAGGTAAAATCGATCAAATTTAAAAAAAAAAAAATTTTTTTTCTATAATTATTGTAAACATATGTACAGAGTATTTCAAAGTCGGGACACCCGACTTTAGCTTTTTTACTTGTTTTTCTATAATTATTGGAAACATATGTACAGAGTATTTCAAAGTCGGGACACCCGACTTTAGCTTTTTACTTGTTAGGCATGATCTTTGGACAACAAAAATAAAAAAGCTTTTAGGTAACGCATTCACTTTGAACTGAAATAAAGACGTTTGTCATGTCTGAGACGCGGAGGCCCTCATTTTCTGTGTATTGACATTCAACATTTCTGCTGCCCAAGTTGTTGTTAAACATCATTGCATCTCATCTATATTCTTCTAGGAGAATGCAGTGCGAACGGAAAAATAATTTAAATAATGCATATGCACGTTGCGGCGCCTTGCTGACATTATCAATTGAGCTATAAATGATGGAGATGTCGATATAGCAAATGGATCCATTGGATACACAGGCTTAGCATCTGTATGGATGTCTGGCTTCCAGCCACAAGACTTGAGTGCTATAATTTCAGATATATTTTAATATGTCGATCGCGCTAATGGCATATTTCAAGTTTTTTATTTGTACGCCATATAGCAGCGAAACGGTGAAATACTTTAATATGCAGAACAACAAAATATGCCGATCAATATTGTATTTACTGTCCGTCGCCTTGGCTTGGCTAATATTTATGTTTACTGCCGTCTTTTGTTGTTGCTGGCATATCATTCGTTTGTACTTAATAACGTTAAATACTTTTAAAATTTAGTTTAATACTGTCACTATTCTTCAAATGCCTATTCACTTCCACTCACTAATTCGTTAACCAGTAACAAATCAGTCTTATATGGCATCCCCTTCTAAAAACGTACCCCAGTTCCATATTTAATCAAACCTCACAAGTAGAACTGCAGACCCACATGGTCATTATTTCAATTATTTTGGTCTCCTCTGACCGACTTGCCGCATAATATGCAGAATAAAAGCTGTATAGCTATTATATTATGCATGTACATATATACATACATACGAGTATATTATGTGCCGTTGGTTGGTCTACCGCCGCGGTTTAAATGGGGTTAATGACAAGCTTAATATTGCGAGCGAAATATTATATAAATAAGAGACGCCTTTAAAGCAAATTGCTTAAATATACAAGTCCTATAATACCAGTTAAAGATGACAATGAAAACAACGTGGAAGAGTATGAAATAGTCTGGAATAGCAGAATAAATGTTTACCTTATGGAGGAGGAGAGGTTGGATCTCTGGTGGGGCTTCAACATTTTACATTTTGCATAGACGGTTTGTTGAGGTTTGTTTATTTGAAAAGCATTGTTGAAAAACAGAAGCCAATGCAAAGCACAATTTTAATCAAAAATGTACCCAAATAACTTTTATACCGCGAACACAAATTGTCATTGAATGTGGCAAAAGCATTTTACGATAAATAAAAATATAAACACACCTACTGCTTCAACAGTGCTTCAAATAATTTTAAACCGTCATATCTTCATTTACTCATTATTAAAGTTTCTCAAAACGTATCGACCTGCATACATTGACAAATTTAATAATATCACAAATTAATTTTATTTGTGTAGCCCGTCCCCTTACTCTTCTGGTATAACATATTAGATTTGTGCATAGTACGTAGCAGAGAGGTGGTAGCATCTCCGACCCCATAAAGTATATATATTCTGAATCAGCATGACGAGGGAAATCGACATAGACATATCCGACTGTCCGGAAGCAGCTGAACATTTGGCAAACGTGGTATGTACAAGTATGTAAGGTTATCTACTTTAGTTTAAAACTTTATCCAATTCGGTCAATTCTAAGAAAAGTTATTAGCGAAACAAATTCTCTCCAGTAAAACCCCCCCAAACTGCAGCATCAAGTTCGCTCTTCTTCTTACTCTTTTTATACCCTGTACCCGTAGGGTAAAAAGGGTATATTAGGTTTGTGCAAAGTATGTAACATGCAGAAGGAAGCATCTCCGACCCCATAAAGTATATATATTCTTGATCAGCATGACAAGCCGAGTCAATATAGCCATGTCCGTCTGTCCGTCTGTCTGTCTGTATGAACGCAAGGATCTCCGAAAGTATAAGAGCTAGAATAACCAACTCAACTCTTCCATTCCTTTCACCCACATTGAAGTTCATGTGGCACTTTCTCATATGAAGATTTTGGGACAACAAAGCTTTCGGCCTTTTTGTGCCATCAGCCCTTCAAACCAGCCATGCATCAAATGACGTTTTTTTTAACACGCAGCCTGTCTGCCTGTGCGTACTGAAGGTGATGATGTCCGGGTGACGTTGTGGTAGTTGTAGGACCGCAGGGTAAACTTTTTCTCAGACAACCCAGACAGTGACAGTGGCGCACTTTATTTAGGTGCATTGCAAAATGAAAATGTGCTACATTCGCATGTTTAATTAATAAAATGTTTCCCAATGTCTGCAACTTCTGCCAATGCTTGAGCAACCCTGTCGCTTGGAGTTTGCGGTCAAACTCGTCCAATGTTCCGATGGAACGATTTGCAGAAAATGCCGGCGTATGCACGCACATGTGTGTCAGTGTCTGGACTCGTGATGTGTGCCTTCCCATTACTGAAATTGACACAATTTTACTTTTAAGATGCGACGGAGACGACTGACAGCAGACAATGTGCAGCCAGCTGAATCAGGAAGCGAGCGACTTTATCTCCATGACTTACACTGCCAAGGCCCCGATGTCAGTAATATGGGCGGCGCTGGCAACATGTTGCGTGTGGTTGATGTGTCTGGTGCGGTGCGGCCACCTCAACCTGTAAAGTTCAAAGTCAAAAAGGCCGTAGTATGCAAATATATATTGAGTAATCACTTTGATGCGCGCCGTCTTCGGTGCAGGGGCAGGTGCGTGACATATGTATATAAATATGGTGCAAGGTATCGGAATATAAGTAATCGATTTTTCGTTTCCATGCCTATGCTTACACCGGCCCTCATATACAGAACAGGAAGTGTCCTGACCGACGGACTGATTGATTACTAACCAACTGACACCGTTTTCCTATGCAGCTTGTGATCAGTAAACTGACTTAATCGCTGGAGTTGGACAGGAGTGTTTATTTCCATAGAGGAATATACGAAGAGAATCAGCAATTTTCTGATAGTTTTGTATTTAAAGTCCAGCGATTTACCAAATAAGCATGATATGCAAGCCCACAGAGCTCGTCTTGCTTGTGCAAGGGTTGTTTCTAGTCGTTTATCCAAGGAGTCGTTCATCCATGCAGATCTTAGGAATTTTATTTCGGTGGAGATACCAGCGGAGATCCCACATATGTGAAGCTTGAGCCTATAACGCCTGGTGCAAAGTACAATTCTTTTGAACTGATTGTCGAGTTTCCCTCACAAAAAATTGTAGGTCATTGTCCAGTGAGAATTTCATGACATTTCATCGATTGGAAGTGAATTTTTTGCGATTTAAATGTCAGTATGTGTGTGTTATCGGTGCGAAAATGAGCTTCGAACAAAGAGCCAACATTAAATTTTTTTTTTAAATTGGAAAAACTTTTACCGAAACGTTTCAATTGATGGAACAAGTTTATGGCGATGATTGCCTATCCCGTAGCAGAGGGCACGAGTACTTTCAACGTTTTCAAAGTGATCGTGAGGACATAAATGGCGATCAACATGTGGGCCAATCACAATTCGTGATCACCGAAAATTCCATCGAAACTGTGCGTGAATTCATCGAAAATCAGCCGAAATCATCATTGAAATTGATGGAAATGGAACTGAACATCTCTAAAACATCGATTTATCGCATTTTGAACGAACATTTGGGCTTACGAAAGGTGTTTGCACGATTTGTTCCGCACAAATTGACTGATGACCAAAAATTGCTCTCATCGATCGACGCTTGTGACCCATTATTTGACCCAAAAACACATTTTAACCATTAACCACTCGCCGTATTCACCTGATATGGCACCGTGCGACTTCTACCTTTTCGGAAAAATCCATTTGACCGTGAAAGGAAAGCGTTATGCAGACGTAGAGGCCATTCAAAAGGCTTGTACCGGCCAACGAGCTAAAACACTCGTTCGACATGCTTTTGGATCGTGCAAAAAGCTGTATTGAAGCAGAAGGAGACTATTTTGAATAAAATAAATTGATTTTGCTGAAAAAACCATTTGTTCTGTTTGTTTTTTAAAAAAGTCCTGTTTACTTTGGAACACACCTTGTACATCCGTATTGCAGCCAAAAACTTACCTTCTCAATTTTTGGAACTAACTCATGATAGATTTAAGAAAATTTAAGAACGAAAAGAACAAAGTGGCCCAAAATCGCGCTTAATCGCTCTAGAATTTTTCGTTTTACTGGTCCTTCAGTGTAGGATCGTACGATCGTACTTAGTTTAAGCCGCTCTTCAATCACATCCTTCTCTTTCTTATATGAAGCCCTGGCCTCATCCATAGTGAACAGGACCATCGTTCTGTTTGTTTTTAACTACCTTTAAATAAATTAAATAAAAATTACACAAGTGCAGCAGCATAATGAGCGCTGGCAGCATTTTTGCAGTTATTTCTGCCTTCGTGCCCAAGCGCAAGCGGCCGCGACTTTGGCCGTAACCATCGGACATCGGGCACCAGGGACAGGGGTACTGTAGCTTCGTGGCACGTCTGGTATGAGCGAGTAAGTGTGTGTGTGTGTGTTTTCGGCTGGCTGAAATTAATGTGTTGTAAAAATTAATTAATTTTGCAAATTATATATTTTATGCATTATACACTTTTTAACGTAAGCTTGTGTAACGTTTATGCGGTTTGCTGGGCCATCGTGCTGGTGTCTGTGTTGGTCTGTGCGGTTGGCTGGTCGCCGGCTGGTTGCCAAGACCATGCTGGCGCTTTGCCAACATCCTTTTTAAGGCCAACTCTATGTACGCGTACACGTATGTGTGGAAAATACTTGTAATAGCAACAGCTGAGCACATTTTCATATGTGATTTTGTTGCTAATTTTTTATGAGAATGCGCCAAGCTTAAGCATTTTGCTAAGTCTGAAGGGGGCCCTTAATCAAATGTGGATTGAGGTGTTGTTTCTGTTGTTCCAATTTGATCAGTTGTCATTGTATAGAGCTGTACTAATGAATTTGAATGAATCTCATTTAATCTAGTATTATATACGATTATCTACTCGTATGTTAAGCGGATTCCCATTCAAATGGATTGACAGTATAAATTCATTAAGCTTAACGTTTACTTGTTATAGTAAAATCGTCCTAGTCATTGCAGTCTGAGTGCCACACGACACAAGTAATTAAAGTCTTAATTAACTTCACATAAGATAATTCTAGACATACCCCTCTGTCCGTAAGAATCTCCAAAAGTATAAGGGTCACCAAACAATAATTTTTTTAAGCACCTCCCCACTTTCCCGCTGTGAGCTTTTGTTAATTAATGACCGATATTTTGTAAAATTAAATAACAAAAATAATGAGGCATGTGCGACCCCATAAAGTATACATTATGAATGATTCTCTATCACTATTTTAAATTTCATTCAACTCTGTTAATCATACGATGCTTTGCGCGCAAATAACAATTCATAAACATATTTACATAACAAGCCGGGGGAATAAGGTTTGGGTTCGAATTACTCGACTGTAAAAATTTAGTTTGAATCAATTTTAAATAGAAAATAGTGAACAATTTTAATTAAGCAGTCTTATTTGTTTGCATCAGATGCTATTAATTACTGAAACCGGGTCGCAAGACTCTAGCATTCCTATCTTGTTTTCAATTTTTGCACACAACACAATAAATTTAGTTTAAAACGTTTATCGCCTTTTGCAATTTATAATAAACTTCCAGTCTGATCTCTTTTGTCATGCTTGGCACTTATGTGGGATTGGCCGACGATTCGTGAAATGATTCAAAAGTTTGCTAATGCCTGCATCACAAATCCGAAAGCCAATTGCCTTGGCCTTAGTTTCTTTGCCCACCAAGTAGAGATTTGCTTTAATTGCCTGCTGCCCGCCAGCTTGGCTGACAAGAATCCATTTCGGCTGGCTGGCGACTTACTCACGGCCTTAAATTCCAAATTCAGATGAATTTGTATCTTTTTCAGGCAAACGTAAAGCAATCATTCGAAATGCAGAAGCAGAAGCTCTCTGGAAACACTTTCAACGGCGGCTGTTCTAAATAAATTATAATTTTATACTCTGAGTTCGCAGAAACATGCTGCGCACAAATCAACGTTTAAAAAATGTTGCCTTTGCTTTGTTGTGTGCTTTTTGTGGCGTAAAATAAATTTGTTTCAATTTCGGCACATCAAAGTAAACACCAAAATACAGAAATGCCTTGTGATGTGCGGTGGCGGTGATTAAAGGTGTGGCCATACATCAAAAATGCAGCGCAGTCGCAAGTCAAAATCTGACAACAATCTCATATTGGTTTTGCATAAGCTTTGTATTTGTGTTCACTTTTACAGAGCAATTCAAGATTGTATTCACATTTGTTGTCCAAAAATGGTTTTAATTTGGTATCAAGGAGTGTTTTAATATGTGTGTGTAAATGTAATTTGAGCATTCCCTTTAATTATTTGGCTTTCTGCCACTACAAGAATTATTATTACTTGTGTGCTAGCCACGAACTCGTTATTGCCATTATTTTCAACATATACAAGTAAGGACAAACATAGAACATTTATTTATAGAAATACTAGCACAAATTCACAACAACGAGAGCTCCGGCAGAACATGGACAGTGATTTCATTTAGGGTTATAACTTCCCATACATTTGATCTATTACGATAAAACGATACATAAGCACTAACTGGATGTGATTGAAAAAATTGAGTAACAATTCCAAGAATTACGGGAATTTTGAATAATCACTAATAGGGGGGACGGAGGAACAGCACTGCGTACACAAATGTTATAGTTTCTTCCTTTCATTTCTTGCTTTTAAATATATGTATATTAGAGGTCCAATCGCCAAATTTGATTTGTCAAAAAGAAAGATATCGTTTTATTTTACAGCCCATCTGCCCATTTTCTCCTGATACCTAACTTGTTAAGTAATAGCGATAAATGTGCGCTTAAGCCAGAAAAAATCTTCATTTTTTATATAGTTGTGAAATTGTTTAGAGATGGTTGCCCCATAGCGCAGTGAGCCTACCGAATGCTGGACAGTAAAAGATTCGATTCTATGCAAATTCAATGCATTGTTCTGATATTTTTTCACTTAGTCACTTATAGTTGCATATGTTCATTATTTTATTTTATTTCAAAATTAGGAGATTGTATGCAAGCGTACACTTTTAACCAAAAGCATCGCTTATTCCAGTATAGTATTTCCCGTAGAACTGAAGGATAAGGATGTTGATAATAATCGTTTTTAAAATTTTTGCGATAAAAAAGATGAAAATATGAAATATCGATATATCGGTTTCCGCAGACAAAGTTTTAAATACATTTCAAAATATTTGCATATGTGTAACATAAGAAAACTTCACAGTCATATGAGTTGATATTTTGAAGATACCCGGAACCACTGCTTCACCTTGCGCCTCCTCCTTCTCATGTGGGGTACATTCTAGAAAATTTAATAACATAACTACAGAGAACAACCTTATAAATGAAATAATTTAACTGTTCCGCGCTTCCTTGTAAAAAGATGCATTTATTGAAAGCATCAAGAACGTCAAGGCACAAGGGGCATTTAAAAGTCGTTCCTGTAAGTTTTTATAAATACTTACTCTTTATATTTAGCCATTCCCCACTACAATATGTCTGTTAAAAAAATTCTTAAATATCGATATATACTTAGTAATATAAATTACCCTATAGGAGTTGTCAAATTACAAATAAACCTAGCTCTCACCTAACATGGCCTATTTTACTACGAACTCGGGCTCACAACATTAACAAGAGAGAACGCTACAGTCGAGCAAGCCCGACAGTAAAACAGCCTTCACTCTCCACAAAAATGGAAAATTAAAAAAAAAAATTTAAAAAATCATAATAAAACAAGATAGAACGCTACAGTCGAGCAAGCCCGACAGTAAAATAGCCTGTACTCTCCACAAAAAAGAAAAATTAAAAAAAAAAATTTTTTTAAAAAATTAAATTATTAAAAAAATGAATGAATGAATTAATTAATTAAATTAAATGAGAATACCTGTTTATGTTCAGTTTTAACAGCATACATTTACATCACGTACCTATGCGTGTTTATATGCGTGTATGTATGCAGCACAAAGTTGAACCAAAGCAGCAACAACAACAACAGCTGCGGGCAGCGCTGCAGACAGAGCTGCAGGCAGCGCATGAGCAGCGATTTTACTTATGGCTATAACTTTCTTCAGAATTGACCTATCATGATGAAATTTGGCATACGGACACATTAGTACTGGATGTACCTACCAAAATTGATTTCATAATTCCGAGAATTACGGAAGTTATAAGAAAAAATACGAATTGCGGGGGAGTGGGGGGGTGCATCGAAAAAAAACTCAAGCTCGTACTTTCTCGGTCTTATGAGAATATGGAAACCAAGTTTGGTTATTCTAGCTCTTATACTTTCTGAGATCCTTGCGTTCATACGGACAGACGGACAGACGGACGGACGGACAAGGCTATATCGGCTCGGCTTCTCATCCTGATCAAGAATATATATACTTTGTGGGGTCTGCCACGCCTCCTTCTGTGTGTTACATACATGCGCACAAAACTAGTATAGCCTTTCACCCTTTGGGTACAGGCTATAAAAAAATAAAATTGACCTGCCTAGGACTTAGGGGAAACTCGATACCAAGTTTGGTTATTCTAGCTCCTGTACTTCCTGAGTTCCTTGCGCTCGTGGCAGATCCCACAAAGCTGCCTAATATAGTACCCAGGTTACCCTAAGTGTTTGAATTATTTGGCAATTACGAGTACATCCGTTAGCTCCTTTGTGCCCTTGTGTTAATGTTTATTGTGGTAGGTCAACTGTAAAGGAAGCAATAACTTGGTTATTATATAATCAGGATGCCGGTATGTGGCTTCCATAGTGGTGCGACTTACGAATTGGAGTAATGTGGTAGATTACAGATATGAATATTCCTTCATTCCAAATATTTGTATTTGAATAATTAAAATGCATTTCCCAACATCATTTGCCAATGAAACGTTGCGCTGTTTTTGCTTTCCTATAGTGTATTAAACATTTGGATCAATGTCATGCCAATGTCAATGCCTGAGTTTATGTGTTGTACACACTGTGTACATACTATATGGCTGTGTGTACGCTTGTGACTAGTTAGCAGCCCGCTTTCGCTCAATGCTACTATAATTATAATTAAGTATTGCACTACGTTGACTTTGCCACGCCAACAGCGCGCTGCAACCATCCACCTGTACCACCTCCATACCAATATTGCCGTTGCACCCGTTGCAAGTCCCCCCACACACACACACACACACACACACACACATGCACAAGCGCCACTCTGCCTCTGTACGCTTGAATTGTCGTAAAATGTTCAACGCTAATTGGCGTCTGTATGCGCGTCGGGAGCCGTACGTCGCGTGTGTATGTTGGTACGAAGTGCGTACATACATACATATGTACGTGTATATTTGTATGTACATACTTACATAAATGCATTCACAAGGTATGGTGGTATGTATTCGTAAATGCCGGCACTCAGTTTATGGCGCCTTGGCTGCCACTGCTTTTGTTCATGGTACTTGCAAATGTTGCTAACAAGTTGGCGTTGCTTGTTGTTGCTGATTTCGCAAGACCTTTCTATTGCTTCCTTTGGAGCTCTTCCTTATAATATGGCACACATGAACGTATGTTAGCGTAAATAACTGCCCTTTGGAGCCGCAATATAGCACATAAGTTTAGTAAATTCAATGCCTTTCGTTTAGTTTTGGGTGCCCTTATGTTGTCCCTTTTTGATTCTTTCGTTAGATGGCTGAGGGAGGCGTTTGACCTTTATGAAATAAAATAGGAACCATAAAATATCAGTTCAATTATAATTATTCGATTAATTCTGACAAATTTTTGTTAGGTACCTTTACTTTTTGTGTCAAAAATATTACAGATGGTTAGTTAAAACTTATTGTTAGTAATATATAAGTATCATCTATTGACATATTTCAAGATAATAAGAGTATTTTGAGGAGCCTGTCCGGATTTCATCGACCCTGGTATGGCAATGTTTCGAAATCCAGTTCCGTCAGTATTAGTGTTTTATGCGACCTATACGAGTATATATTTATAAGCAACTATTTATTTTAGTCCTACATTTGTTTTTGACAGAATGCTGTCATCCACTTTTAATTACATAACATGGGTTTTACAATTGACACAAAAATAAATGCAAAAAATTAATTTCATTAAAGCAGTCTTTTCATTACGTTAATGAAGTCGAGTTAAACTCAGCCTATGACAATAAAATTAACTCATAAGGAGAAAAGGTTAATTGCAATTTAAATTCAAGACAGAATGCAATCTGCATTTACTTGTATAGTAATAATAATGTTGATGTCAGAAAATCGAGTCAAAAAGATGATTGAAAAATATACATGACTATTCGAATTTTAAAAATAATTAATCGAGTAAACTTTATACTGATCAGTAATACACGTGCATATACTTTGCGGGGTCACTAAGCTACTAGTATACAGGTATACTCTTCTAGTATAGGCTACAAAAATTTCCATTGACTCATAACTGCATTTAAACTGTTTTGCAAATAAATGTTGTTTACTAGAAGAGGCCAAAGCTAAAGAAACAGACAATTAAAAAACAATTTGAAGAAGGCGTGAAGCTCATCAATAAAAAAAATTATTGTGAACATCCATTTAGAAGGCGGACAATGGCTACTTTTTATACCCTGTACCCAAAGGGTACAAGGGTATATTAGTTTTGTGCGAGTGCACATGGAACACACAGAAGGAGACTTGGTAGACCCCACAAAGTATATATATTCTTGATCAGCATGACAAGCCGAGTCGATATAGCCATGTCCGTCTGTCCGTCTGTCTGTCCGTCTGTCTGTCCGTCTGTCCGTCTGTCTGTCTGTATGAACGCAAGGATCTCCGAAAGTATAAGAGCTAGAATAACCAAACTTGGTATACACATTCTCCTGAGACCGAGAAAGGACGAGTTTGTTCATTTTTTCTGATCCACCCCCCCACTCCCCCCCTATTACCGATTTTCTATAACTCCCGTAATTCTGGAATTTTGAACTAAAATTTGGTAGTCACATTAGGTTAGTAATTATATATCCGTATACCAAGTTTTATTATGATAGAATGATCGGAAAGATCGGAAAGTTATAGCCATATAACCAGGCCCAATGCACACATACATACATATGTACAAGTACACAAACACGCATAAGGCACGATTCTGATGTAAATGTAAATGTATGTATGCATGCATGGAATATTTTATATTTAATTAGTTAATATTTAGTTAATTAATTTAATTATTTTTTTGTGGGGTGGTACAGGGTATTTAAGAGTTGAGCCTGCTCGACTTTAGCATTCCTTTCTTGTTTTCATTGCTAATTTGAGAAGAGTGTGTAGCTAGCTGCTTAATGAAGCCATTTAACTACTTGTTTCCATTTTGGAATAGATTATGGGATTCTTCAAACATTGTCATGTAAATGTACCAGCTGCTATGTTTGGACACAAACGACATGTGTTAAAAACTGAATTTCTGCATGGGGCCTCGCCAAAGTCTTAGCCTGTCCAAGTCTATAGCTAGCTGTGTAAAGGCAACGCCCTTAGCCACAAACAGTCAGTCAAATCTTAATTATAAGCCGTCCCAAACAAGTTGCGTCCATTTGCATAAGAATCGGAAGTTTTATCTACAAAGTATTAACTTGTTTTATGTTTGCCATTATAGGCGATTTTACAGACATGTTTTTGCGCTACCGTGCATGACGAACAAAAAACGGGGAAGAGGGGCAGCCAGAGACAAAGAGACACAGACCAAAAGACCATGAGCAGGTTCCAGCGGAGAGTCTGTCATTAGCAGAGCTATGTACCGACTGGGAGGAAGGATCATAAAAGTACCATGAACAAATTGTTAGTGTCGGGAGCAGGCAATGAGAATACGAAGCGTTGGCCTAATGAATATTTATGGTGCTTTAAACGTAAATTATTTCGCATATTATTGAAAAATGTAAAAGCTGAGAGATATTTATAATTAATTTGATTGATTTTATGAGCGGGACGTCAAAAGGATAGCTGTCTGAAGACAAAGGCAAGGCTTGAGCAACTCTTTTCACTGAGACAAACCACAATGCCATGCAGCTCGCACAAACAATTTGTGGGCTTTGTTTGGCTCTCACCTAGACCTGCCTTTGATTAATGATTCCGGCAGCAACTCCAGTACTGAAGTGTAAGATCTAACGCGCAGACACAACAAATTCCCTACCAGCATGTACTTGTTTTGTGTGAAAATCATGCGCGATCATTAAGTCGAGCGGACAGCTGCGATCCTTGCATGACACACAGGATCAAAAGGGCTAATGCCGCTGCTGAAAGGAAGGGGGCTCTAACGATTACAGAACAAATTTAATAATGATTACAAACGAAACACAATCAAAACACCTACCGCTAAGCTCAAAGCGATTTGAAAGGCAGACTCGGAGCTGGCGATCATTGGATTGATTTATGTTGCTATTGTAGTGACTGCGGCTTCTAAGGATGTTTTCGTTTCGTATGCACGAAAATTTATGAGACGTCAGCGAAATTAAAAACTCCTGAACGCACTACGCACGCCATGTAAATCAAGAGAGCGGACGCCCTGCAGCTTTCTAACTAATTAACACTTAATTTTACATAGAGTGCGACAGAGACAGACTGGCCAGGAGGTATGGCTAGATACATAATTAACAGGCCAGTTACAGAGCCTAGACAACAGCTGCCGAACAGCAACGGCAGCGGCAGCAGCAGCAGCAGCAGCAGCAGCCATGCCACATGCATCTCATGTTATAAATTTTGTGGCAATGTCTTCGAATTGTTGCTTCTACTATTATTATTGTAGTTGTTGCTGTTCGTGTTGTTGTTAATCGCATGTTTGCCGAGCGTGTAATGCGCCCATGCTGCGGCTGCAATTACTTTGCACGGCTATTATAGATACACACACAAACACTTGAACATATCTACCTACTCGTATTTGACTCTTCAGTCGTGCATGTGTGTATAATTAAACAAGCGGCAAAATGTTTGGCTTAATGATTCACAAAACTGTCGAAAATGTACTGCAACAATTGCAGCAACAATATCGTCCACTACAAAACTCAAATTTGAGTACATATGTGTGCAGAATATAGAAATGCTAATACATATGTGTAGCTCTGTATGAGCCTGGTATTAATTATATGGCCAAGTTAATGCATTTACCACATATGGTTTTCATATTAGCACACAAAACAATTAAATGTTATTTTCTTTGCAGTCATTAGAATTACACTACTATCACATTTTCCAAACTACACACACACTTTCATGTGCATATACTTAGTACGATTACGTGCTTACTCGTATAAGAAAATGCTAGAAGCAGTCGCACATGGTCCATAGTCTCGCACATTCAAGTTATTAGTGCAAATGTGTAATATAAGCCACCTTATGTCAGCTCAGCATCGCTTAAATTCGAAATTTGCAATTACAAAATACTATGGGTCAAGTACTCGAAGTGTCTTATGCTCCATAAATGCCCAAAAGTTTTTAAATCGATTGGTGTCCAGCCACTTTGCAGGGAAGTCTAAAGGGCGGCGTTCCCATTTTGCAACTTTCAGCAATGGCGGCTGTAATCCCCTGCTTTTAAAATTGTCAAACCCCTTTTTCCAGAGCCCACCCCAAAGCTGAACCTTTCTTGGGTGCTTAACAGTTCACTGAAACCCCAAAAAGAAGCTGCATCGGAAAAGACAACATAACTCCAGTCGCGATCGACGTGTTTTAAGTCATAATTTCACAATGTTTGCACGAAACTTTTTCCGGATAGTCGTGATAGACGTGAGAAATATCTATATTGCTGTACTCTTTTTATTTTTTTTAGAAACCTCTTCAATTTTCACACGCATACCGCAAATCATCAACGCCTATTTAGTTTTTATACCCACTTCTGAACAAACTCCTTTGATCTTAGTACATATGTAAATACTTTGCAGCCGCTGTATAGACACTTTCGGAGTTTTTGCATGAGAACATAAGACCACATTGCAAAACACGTATTAATATGTTAAGAGCTTTAGGAAAAAGTAATGCCGTAGCTTGATTGTATGATCTCATCCATAATTTTGAACAAGCTCTTACAGGACTGACTGTGATGGGTAAAACAAGGATTAGTATATTCACTATATAGTATGATCATTACGATAAGACGAAGACATGCCAGTTTGTTTGAATATCTGTAGTTCCATATTCCACCGTTAACTTTTAAGCCAAAACAGCTAGGGATACCAAAGTTGGTAAGTAGACTTGCCTAATCAAGTTAGGTTTTTGATATTTTTAACACCTGCAAGCGACAGTAACGCTTAAGTTTTTCGACGATTTATTTGCTCAATTTCTTGTGGCGAATATTCAGTTTTCCACTTTAACATAACTAAACAAATTTGCATAAGTTGCGCAAAATATTTTTGACCTTAAACGAGAGAAGCCCGCTCCCTTCCCCTCCCTCTCTTTTACAAAATGTCTGTGCCAACGAGAAAAGCAATAATGCAACTTTCGGGCGACAAACAACAAGCTCAAGAGTCCGAGCCAAGTTGACGAGCCAAAAAATATGCACGACAAACCCACAAAGCTGTTGCTGTTGTTGTTGTTGTGTTTGAATGTTTTTGTCTATGTGTGCATATACACGTATAAAAACGGCAAAGTCATAAAACTGTTGAGTTGCACGTAAATCTCCAGGGCTTTGGAGAACAGTGGCCTGCCTTTATGGCATACGCTGCTGCTGGTATGGCGATGATGGGGTCGGTGCCGAGCAAAGAATCACAAGTCGGTGCTCTTGGGATATGCATGCCATACCGCATTTCTATTCTGTGTGGAGATTTATTTTTATGCAACGCGTCTGCTACTCGCCGTTCGATGTTGCGCAAGTGGCGTTAGTTTATTTTTTCCAGAGCTTCTTTGTATTTTATTCATACAAGTATATTGAGAGCGTCGGTCGAAGGAACAAAATGAAAAAGTGTGGCGAGTTCTTCGTGTAAAGAGCAGAAAAATCATATAATCGTCAAAAGTCACAGGAAACATATGCAAATGTTGGACGTTGACTGGCCTTTTGTTATACCCTTCTCAAGAAACGCACAATATATCTGTTCGCAAAGTTCGTAACTTAAGACATATACAAGTAGTATATGTATGTATACGCACATACAGTGGCGAGCACATGTGGATACATGTTTATCACTTTTCGTCTAATATGCCTATGAAATCTTTAAAAATGCATCAATCCTTGTAATTCTTTTTTTGTTTTATTTATTAATATTAATACAATAAAAAAATAGTAATTGCTGAAAAACATAATATTAATAACAAAAAATTAACTTAACTGGAAAATGTATCCACTTATGCACGTTTTCGATTATTTTATTTATAATTAATTTTAATTTTTTTGTATTTGGTCCAAACGCCCTTAGTTTTAATTACATTTTTTATGCAATTGGGAATACTATTAACGCGTTTGGTTGATAGCTCCAGGCAGTATAGCCCAGTAAGTTAAATTAAAAAATCGATCCAAGATCCTATTCAATCTATTAAATACCCTGTACCACCCCACAATAAAAAAAATGTATTAAAAATTTAAATAATTTAATTAATTAATTTAATTAAACATAAAATATTCCATACATGCATACATACATTTGGTTATTCTAGCTCTTATACCTTCTGAGATCATTGCGTTCATACAGACAGACGGCACATGGCTAAATCGCCTCGGTTTGGCGTTCTGATCAAGAATATATATACGTATTTTGTAGGGTCTGCCACGCCTCCTTCTGTGTGTTTCATGTACACTCGTACGAAACTAATATACCCTTTTACCCTTTGGGTACAGGGTATAACAAAATACATATATGAAGTGTGAGTTTTTGATAGAACTCATCGATTTTTTTTTTCTTTTTTTTTTTTGCTAGCTCCTTAGAAGCTGCAGCTTCCATTGAAACGATGGAATATAATAATTGTGATAATAGCTTGAAATGCCGAGCTACGTTGTGGTTAAGATATTGTAGCGTATCAGAGGTACTACTCAGCCAGGTACTACTCTTACTGTTGCTTTTGCAACCTTTACTGGGTTCTCGAACAAACTGGGCAACAAAGCCCCACACACACGGGCAGAGGTAACAGCGGGTCGATGTTTTACTTCTGCAGCTCCTGCATTCATTCATACAAATTTTGCGCGCTTGACAACGTTGAACAATGATTTACCTCATGTAAATTTTACTCGCCGGCTGACTGCCTGCCTGCCAGCTTGTCCTTCTATCCTCCTCCTCGTCTGTGAATTGAGTCCGGGACTGGGCTGGGGTTTCTGTCGCTGATATAATAAAAAAATCGTCAAATGTTGCATATGTAAAACGCCAGCGTGCTGTAGAGATTTGCAAGTATGGCTCTATGTGCATGAGTGAGTGTACGTGTATGTGTGTATGTGCTTCTATGTGTTTACATAACTTTATTGATGGCAACAATAAATGCTGCTAGCGGCGGGCATGACGCTGCTACTGCTGCACCAACACCAACAATAAGCGATTTGTATTGCATTTTTGTATAAATTTACTTTTAGATGCGCGACTGGGGCAACAGAAGCGATTGCAGCAACAAAAACACAGCTTCGGCAGCAGATGATGCATAATACAATTGAATTTGTTAAAACAAAAATGAAAACAAAACATATTGCATTCAGAATTTTCATTTTTCAAAAGCAGCGTCAGCAGCCATGGCAGTGTCAATTCAACCATTTTCCATCAACCAACACCAGCCACCACCACCGCAAACGTCGACGCCAGTGACGCAAAGCCGCGATTTCTGGGTCTGGCATCAGTCTGGCATCAATCTCACTTCGGCTTTGGCATCATCATGCCATCAAAAAATTGGCAGTGAAAAGGCTGCTGCTCCTGCAGCTGCTCTTGATTATAGCCCCAATATTAGACTAGGTTTTTGGAAGGATTTGTTGGTTGGAGGGCAAGGCGTATACAATATGTTTGTACGAGTATATGCCACAATTATGAAAGGTCTGGGAAACTGAGAGCCTTTTCACTAGATTTTTATATCCTGCACCCTATGGGTAAAAGGGTGTACCAGTTCTGTGCAAATGTAAACTTCATCCAAATCCGCCAATTCTAAGAAAAGAAAAGAAACAATCTTACTCCAGTACGACGCCCACAAATTGCAGCAGCAAGTTCGCTCTTCATCTTCGTTTTGCTTCTACTATAGGCGCTTATGCACAGGGTATTTCACTGTCGAGCTTACTCGACTGTAGCGTTCTCCCTTGTTTTATTAAAGCTTAGCATTAAAGAAAGATTTATTCGAATTTTTTCTACTACTTCTTACAAAAGCAATCATACCGAACTATCGTATTTTTACTTTAATGAACAAAGTTATTGACTCTTTATCCCATGAAAACCTCTAACCCCTGCTTCAGCTTGAGGGAGTAACCCTAGAACAGCCAGCGCAAGCTGAATACCTTGGCATTACCCTAGACAAGCGTCTCACTTTTCGGCCACATCTGAAAGCTACGGTAAAAAAACGTGGCCAAAGAATGCAACAGTTGCGATGGCTACTAAATAGAAGGAGCACTATGCCACTTAAAGCCGCAAAATCTAATTATAGGCGCATCCAGGTCCTGCAAAACCGTGCATTGCAGCTCGACCCTTCACCGAGACCTAAACCTGTTCACCGTGCAGGAGCAGATTGGAAGGCATACAAGTAGATACAGTGACAGGCTTCTGAGGCATATTTCTCCAATACTCGGTTCTAACTTATTAATACTCGCGCGGAAGTGCTCGAGGTTGGGCTATTTTATATATGTAAAAATGTATTGTTAAGGTGCTAATCTGAATGCACGGCTTCAATGCTTTGATTAAACAGAAAAAAAAATTGCCTCATTGTACTTATTTTAAACTTATACGAAATTCATGTGCCCTGCCAGCTACTGTTTACGTTGCTGCTGACATGAATCGAGTCCGTGCTGCACACAAAACCATACCCACAATACATACATACATATGTATGCCAATTTTTTCAACTGAAAATTTATATAAAGTTGTGTTTGTTTGTACGTGATTTAAACTTTTTGTTTTATTGCATTATTTTTAATTATGTAGTTTTCAGCTTTCAAAAAGAATGGAATGCTTGAGTCGTGCGAGCATGACTCTCAAGAGCCCTGTACCCACTTTAAATAATGTTTTTAATTTATTAAATTAAAATTTATTAAACATAAATAAGGGAACAAATATAATATGTCCCTTTCAATTACATCAATTTGTATCGGGTTTATATAGTATATATGCATTACCAATGCACTATGGTCACAGCGGCATAAAATCGAAAAATGTATGAAAATATGTTTGGGAAATAAATAAAATTCGATAAATGGACACCCCAATTAGAATTCAATTTTTTATTTCGAAGCTTTGTTGCAACCTTATTACTTTGGCACACTCATAAAATTAGCTATTCGGTGACAGCACTGACATTTGCAAATAGGGGGAAACTTTCCCCTATCATAAACATTTTTCTATCTGACTAAACATAAAAGTATAAGTATGGAGAAAAAAAGATGAATGTATAGTATGTAGAATCAATTTCCAAGCCATATCGTGAGCAGTGTTTTTTGTGTGTCTATTTAGCAGGAATGTATAACAAAAGTAATAGTGTTATGTGGACCTCTTAATAAAAGTACACAGATCCATAATTAATTGCCCGATTCTGCCTTTTTCGAAAAATATCGTTCATTGCAGCAAGACTTGTGTTTGGGCACGTACAAATTGTTGATATTTGGAGCAGCAACAAAGATCCAGAAAATGAATTTAAGCAGTATATGTATACAAGATATAACGCTACAGTCGAGCAAGCCCGTCATTAAAATACCCTGTACTTTCCACAAAGAAAGGAAAATTAAAAAAAAAAATTATTTAAAACAAGTAAAAAAGCTAAAGTCGGGTGTCCCGACTTTGAAATACTCTGCACATATGTTTACAATAATTATAGAAAATAAAAAAATTAAGAAAATTACAACAAAAAATTTTTGATCGATTTCACCTTTCTCGGTATTCGAACTCACGTAAAGGGTGTATAATTGCACATTTACATAGCAATTGAGTCTGTGTGAGTGTACAAGTATGTATGCCTATGCGCATCTATTCGTGTCTGTGTAAACATGTGTGCAGTCAACCAAAGCACCAGCATCAACAACAGCCGCGGGCAGCGCTTGAGCAGCGCTGCAGCAGCAAATATATTTATGGCTATAACTTCTTGTTAAATCGGTCTATCATAGTGAAACTTGGCATACGGACACATGATAACCAACTGGGGGTATTTCCAAAATTTTAGTTAATTGGTAGAGGGGGGAGGGAGGGAAATTCCAAAATATACATTTTCTGCGTATTCACATAAGGCATCAGGGACTGAAATTTGGTGTTCCTAGGTCTTATAGTCTCCGAGATATAGGCGATTATACGAATGGAAAATCGGGAAACCCCCATAGGGGGAAGTGGGGGGGAAAATCAAAAAAATAAAACAAACTCGTATAGCATACACACATAAGGCATCTTTGTGAAATATTTGTTGTCTCTCTCTCTCTCTCTTATAGTCTCTGAGATCTAGGTGTTCATACGGACGGACAGACCGACAGACTGACATATGTAGATCGACTTGTCTTGTCAGGCTGATCAAGAATATATACTTTGTGGGGTCTGCCACGCCTCCTTCTGCCTTTTACATTTTTCAGCTCCTGCAAACCTAATATAATCTACTGTTGTCGAGCAAGCCCGACAGTAAAAAAGCCTGTACTCTCCACAAGAAAAAGAAAAATTTAAAAAAAAAATAAAATTATTAAAAACAAGAAAGGAATGCTAAAGTCGAGCAGGCTCAACTCTTAAATACCCTGTACCACCCCACAAAAAAGTAATTAAATTAATTAATAAATTTAATTAAATTAATTAATAAATTTAATTTAATTAATTAACTAAATTAATTTAATTAATTAACTAAATATTAACTAATTAAATATAAAATATTCCATGCATGCATACATACATTTACATCAGAATCGTGCCTTATGCGTGTTTGTGTACTTGTACATATGTATGTATGTGTGCATTGGGCCTGGTTATATGGCTATAACTTTCTTTCCGATCATTCTATCATAATGAAACTTGGTATACGGATAGATAATTACCTAATGTGACTACCAAATTTTAGTTCAAAATTCCAAGAATTACGGGAGTTATAGAAAATCGGTAATAGGTGGGAGAGTGGAGAGGTGGATCAGAAAAAATGAACAAACTCGTCCTTTCTCGGTCTCAGGAGAATCTGTATACCAAGTTTGGTTATTCTAGCTCTTATACTTTCGGAGATCCTTGCGTTAATACAGACAGACAGATGGACAGACAGACGGACATAGCTATATCGACTCGGCTTGTCATGCTGATCAAGAATATATATACTTTGTGGGGTCTACCAAGCCTCCTTCTGTGTGTTCCATGTGCACTCGCACAAAACTAATATACCCTTGTACCCTTTGGGTACAGGGTATAAAAATGAATGAATTAATTAATTAATAAAATTAAATTAGAATACATGTTTATGTTCAGTTTTAACAGCATACATTTACATCACGTAAAAAACACGAATTGCGGGGGAGTGGGGGGGTGCATCGAAAAAAAACTCAAACTCGTACTTTCTCGGTCTTAGGAGAATATGGAAACCAAGTTTGGTTATTCTAGCTCTTATACTTTCTGAGAACCTTGCGTTCATACGGACAGACGGACAGACAGACGGACAGACAGACGGACGGACGGACAAGGCTATATCCACTCGGCTTCTCATCCCGATCAAGAATATATATACTTTGTGGGGTCTGCAAAGCCTCCTTCTGTGTGTTACATACATGCGCACAAAACTAGTATAGCCTTTTGGCACCATAGTGCAATGCAGAGTTGAACACAAAGCAGCAGCACCAGAAACAACAATAATGGGCAGGGCATAGAGAGAGACATTTACGGCTATAACTTTCATTATAGTAGTCCTACCATGATAAAACTTGACATCATAACTAACATAATTTTTTGGCACTTTTGTGTAAAAATAAATTCACTCTTTTACCCTATAAGAACATTTGACTCAAAAACTAATGCCAATTAAATGATGATTTTACGCCAATATAGTATAAATTATTAGCGTAGTATATGTAATTAGTGTGTCTTTCCGTCTATTTTTATGAAAACTAGTCTCTCCTTAAAAGTTTAAAGCTTAAAAGTTTTCGGACTGGAACTAAGTTTCGAGAGATCATTGTCAAAACTGGCCGGTTCTGACTTTAAAATTACTTCAGTCAAACATATAATATATAGTACAAGTATATAAAGTAGCAGACATAGAAACGATCGCATTTAGATTTGAACTAACAACCTTTTATCTTAATAAGATATGGGTCGTTTATCTATCTATCAATCTCACAGTAATAAATAAAGGTTACGTAACAAATCACATCTTTGTGCCGTATAACAGTTTCTAGTTCTGTACGGGTTTCCTAAAATTTTGCATAGCAATCAATCATTTGCGACACAATTGCATTGCAACCCACTGCAGATGTCTGCCCTTCCTGTCCTGTTCAGTGCTTCCCACAACCTGCACCATCTGCTGCCCTGGCCAGTGTCATATGCATATGTTAATAGCCCGCGTCCGTGCCCGTGTCGTTGCCCGTCCCGGTAGCTTTGCTACCGCCGCACTGCACCAAAGTGAACAACAACAATAACATTGCACATTTGAGTGAACCCCAGAGTGTCCGTGTCGCGTTTTCGTTTTGTGTTTTACTCGGATGTTTTCTATCTTGTTATGGTTGTTGGTGTTGTTGTGAGTCGAATTTGTGTGTTGTCCATTTAGAATGCCACTTGATTTTTGATTGATTGTTGTGGGAAAAATTGCTAAAATATTTTTGCATAAATTGAACTCCAACTGCAAAGTCAAATCCAACCAGGATCCCTCCCTGCCCAGCGCATGACCCATTATTCCTTTACTCCTCTTATGTATACTAAATGTTTTTGTGTTTTCATTTAAGCGTTTGTTAGTTCTTTTTCCTCCAGAAGCAAGTCGTGGCTGGACGGATATATTTCAAATGCCAACCCGCATATTTTGCGGCTGGCGAATATTAAAATGTGCATTATTCAGGACGCCGCACAGTGGCACATTCTGATATACAATACCTTTTTTTAAATCATACCGTTTGGAGTGGTAAGCATGGAGTAAATGGTGGTTGAAAATAAAGTGTTATAATCGAAGAAACTCCTTTCTTCCTTCCTTCCACTCCCACAAATAAACAAGGAAAACATATTATAAAATGAATACTCTGTACATGAAACATTTCTTTTTTTTTTGTATTAGCAGAGTATTTTTATTTAAAACTGTCCATCGTCGACATTCATTAAATTGGTTAAATTAATTTATTTCATTTATGATGTAGTATGATGTTGTAATATCCGGCTAGTCCCAGGGGAGGTCCAGAGGATGGGTCCTGAGCAGCCTCCTGGTCCGTTCGCTGTTGTCCAGCAGGGTACATGAAACATGACATACATCTATGAGTACAACTGTATATTAGGGAAGTGAAAATTGCAACAGGCACAAGGAGGTATATAGTATATACATATGTATATATATTCTTGATCAGCATGACAAGAAAAGTCGATCTATGTGTGTCTATCCGTCCATATGAACACCAGGATCTCAGAGACTATAAAAGCAAGACATACCAAATTTTGTATTCGGACAAATATTGTAGCTCGGACAATTTCGGAGCAAAATTCATGGATCAGTTAAAATGTTCAAATTTGATGCTATGTAAATAATTTCTAACGATGAGCTTTTATACAAAAACATAAATTAATACTCATAAAAATGTGCAAATATGGGTTGTCTATTAAATTGATGCTTGCTTTAAAATTGTAACTTACAATTTTTTAATCGGTTCCACAGGTTAGCTTGTACATAGTACAATCATAGTACAATCATAAATTTTAGAAATTGTTAATAGCCCATAGAACCTATAGCGATTGGATCAAAGTTGATTTACTACTCTGAAATATGCAAGCTATTTTCCATGAAATGAACAATTAGTGCGCCGCTTGTACCCGTATGTATAGTATGTAAGTATATGCATAAGTAGTATATACTTGTATATGTATTGGGAACAACTTTGTGCAACAAAAAACTGCAAAGCCGTCGTTAAACTTGGTGGTATGGCTAAAAGAAAGCATAAATTCAGCTAGACGGCGTCTAATATCAACGCTGGAATAACGAGCTGTCTTATGGCGAATTGTGCGAGCGCGCGCATTAAAAAATCAAATTATAATAAAATTGCAGATTAACTGCTCGGCACAAGCGGGGGGCCAAAAGGGCGGCGCGTTCTCGTTAAGCAGTTGGCAGCCGATCCACAACTGGTAATGGCCCATCCGTGACGACGCGACGGCAAGGCAGGGACAACCACTAGCAGCTTGCTTATGACTAGCCGACTACTGTGCTCGGAACACTGATGATGGCAGCTGCAGATGAGCCGCCTGCTTAGATTAAGTCATCATCAACATTTTTCAATTGTCAACTAGACAACTGTTGCGGATGCTCTATAGTATGTGACTAGTTGAGACTGTTCTTTTAGTTACTCGTCGAAAAAGTAATGACACGACAATATTTATACCCTGTACATGAAATGTGCAAGAGTATATTAGTTTTGCGCGAGCTGAAAAATGTAACAGGCAGAAGGAGTCGTGGCAGACCTCACAAAGTATATATATTCTGGATCAGCATGACAAGACGAGCCGATCTATGTCTGTCTGTCTATCTGTCTGTCCGTATGTCTGTCCTGGACCTCAGAGACTATAAAATCGATCAAATTTTTTTTTCATTCTCTTAATTTTTTAAATTTCGGTATATATATTCTGAACATACATATGTACAGAGTATTTCAAAGTCGGGACACCCGACTTTAGCTTTTTTACTTGTTTTTCTTAAGATATGCTCATCATTTTAAATATTAAATAAGAATAAGTCTATAATATTTGTGAACGTCTACGAATTAAAAAAATAAAACAAACTGCCACGCTTCCTTCTGCCTGTTACCTTTTTGCACCTTCCGCAAACCTAATATACTCTTGTACATTTCATGTACAGAGTATAAATGGCTTGTTCTCACTGTCTGAGTGGTTGATGCAACGCACAGCCCGAACGGTCAAAGCAAGAAAGCTGAGAGCTTGTTTCCTTTTATGGTGTAGGTGAGCACATTCGAAAATTCGACCTCCAAAGGGGGGAAAAGGCTGAATTGTACATCCGATGATTTGTGTACTTTAAGAATGAATACAAATTAAAGAGGCGCGTTTTTCAAACGCACACTAAAAACTTAACAGAACTAAACCCTCAATTTTGCATTTAATGTTTCTGAAAACATACAAAAAATTTTTCACCTCGCACGTTTCGGTTATTTATTTGATTTACTACAAGTATAATCAAATAAATAACCGACATATATACATACGTAGAAAGAATACAAACTATATGTCTCTTTAATATATTTTACTTTTTGGGAATGTTGTTATCTATATATCAATGTATTTGTGTGCTTTAGTTTTGAGTCGTAAGTAATGACAAAATAAATATAATATTTTCATATATAATAAATCAATTTGTACAATTATTCATTGTATCAACTAGGAGTCTGATGTCTGGACTCTAAATTGTATTTATCACCAGAAGCAGTTTCTGGTTTAAGGTATTGTTATAGCCTGTACCTAAAGCGTAAAAGGCTATACATGTTTTGTGCGAATGAATGTAACACACAGAAGTAGGCGTGGCAGAGCCCCTCTGTCTGTATAAACGCAAGGACAACCAAAGTTGGTATCCAGATTCTCCTAAGTCCGAGAAAGTATGAGTTTGAGTTTTTCGATTAATTTTCTTCATTTTTTTAATTTTCTGTAATTATTGTAAGCATATGTACAGAGTATTTCAAAGTCGGGACACCCGTCTTCAGCTTTTTTACTATTTTGCACAAAGATGCCTTATGGGTGTACGCTATACGAGGTTGTTTTAAATTTAATGTTAATACTGGTGCTTTGGTTGACTGCAAACATGCTTGCACGCGCATAGACATATATACACTCACATAGACGCAATTCCTATGTAAATGTGCAATTATACATCCTTTACGTGAGTTCGAATACCGAAAGAGGTAAGATGGATCAAAATTTTTATACCCTGTACCCGTAGAGTAAAAAGGGTATATTAGGTTTGTGCAAAGTATGTAACATACAGAAGGAAGCATCTCCGACCCCATAAAGTATATATATTCTTGATCAGCATGACGAGAGAAATCGATCTAGACATGTCCGTCCGTCTGTCCGTCTGTCCGTCCGTCTGGATGAACGCAAGGATCTCAGAAACTATAAAAGCTGGAATAACCAAAGTTGGCATCCAGATTCTCCTAGGTCCGAGTAAGGACGAGTTTATTTTATTTTTTTTAATTTCCCCCCTTCCCACACTGCGGAATTTCGTCAATAGCGTCCATTTCAAATGCTACCTAAACCAAACTTTGCACACATAATTTATATATAATTGTCTATTGTTCTTCAAAATATTCATTCAATATTTATTCAATTCGGTCAATTCTAAGAAAAGTTATTAGCAAAATAAATTCTCGCCAGTACAACCTCCACAAACTGCAGCAACAAGTTCGCTCTTCTTCTTCCTCTTTTTGCTGCTGCTATGGGCGCATATAACTCAGTGACGCAAGTTTACCTGGGTACAGGGTATTACACTGTCGGGCTTGCTCGACTGTAGCGTTCTCTCTTATTTAATTTCTATAATTATTCTAAAAATATGTACAGAGTATTTCAAAGTCGGGACACCCGACTTTAGCTTTTTTACTTGTTATATGTATAGGTAATAGATATTGATAAGAAATTTTTCATAGAAAGTTGATATACATATATACATATACATTATTATTCACATTTTGAATACAATTTACATATAGTTTTAGTAGGATATAGCATTTCCCTTTTGGTATACGGCCTATTGCAACCATCAGGACCTGGCTTAACTAACTTTTGAAGGACGATTATGTCAGTTTGTCGCCATTCGTGGACAATGGCCTCTCTTACATTTTTTAAAAGGCCAAATCGTTTCCCACACCTAAGAACTTTGCCTGATGCGATGCCCTAAAGGTTCTCAATTGGATTTAAAACCGCAATTTTTGCAGGACAATACATAAAGGGATATTTCTTGTCTAGAAAAACGTCATGCTATTACCGTGCAACGTGTATTGGGGCGTTTTTTTATTTTTATTTTTATTATTCTATTTTACTCCGCTTGCGAGCTTAGGGCTTCTACAAGAACATTTTTCCATCTGATTCTCAATTTCTAGCCGTCGGTCTGTCTTGGCTGTAGCTGTATCCCATGTGGTGTGGTTTCTGCGTTAAATTCTAAAGCTAATCCGCCGCCAGGTTGTCGTCTTTAGGTCTGTCGACCCGACTGCTTCCTTGGGAGTGTTCCTCCAAAGTATCCGTAACATCGACATCGAAGTGGAGCCATTTTGGGTTCATTTGTCTTGTATAAGTAGTTTCCATAATCATTTGTTGTCAATCGAACTGGTGATTGGCCAGATGCGACTTATCCCAGTGGTGGGGCTGCCACCTGTCGCCGCCGGGGAGAGGCGTCTTAGGGGGTTATACTATTGTGTTGTCCAGGTAGCGTGGATGGATGTGTTATTTTGGTGGATAAATGACCACGACGTTGAAGGCATGTAATTTTAGGAGAGTTTTCGAGAGGAGACATTTTTGGGTCATGCTCTCACCATGAGTGGGGCTCGAACCCATGACCTCTTGTTTGGTGTGCGCATGCGCTATCCACTACGCCGGGCGTTATTCTGATGAAATTTCCAATCCTTTCCAATCCTGCACGGTTAAGAAGATATATTATAAATTTTGTAAAACACAGAGATTTTGTTTTGATTAACTATTTTTTATTTGAGTGTTTTTTTTTGAGTGTTTTTTTATGATTTTTTCTTATGATTTTTTTGTTGTGACGCTGTCCCTTCCACGAGTACCTATACGGTTGAACTGTCCAGAGTTTTTTCTTGGGAAATCTAAGTGGCTCGCATAGCCTACAGCCGTTATCTTTTACCATTTATCTGGTTGGGGTCGGAATTTTAAAGATCTTTGAAGAGCTTTGTATATTTCGTTTTTGATAAATTACAAATATATATTTTTTTTCATATATACAAAACGTAAGGCTATCAGTTCTAATGTTTTGGAAATTTTCGATATTTCCCAACTTTTCTTAAATTAAATTTTTGAGCGTCTCTTTTTGCGTTTCCTCGCGTCTGCTTCTTCTTTTACAACTGTCTGTCTGTCCGTTTGTCCGTATGAACACCTGGATCTCAGACACTATAAGAGCTAGAGAAACCAAAGTGTGTGTACGCTGTGCAAGTTTGTTTTATTTTTTTTGATTTTCTATATTCTATATTCTTGATCAGCATGACAAGCTGAGTCGATATAGTCCATGTCCGTCTGTCTGTATGAACGCAAGGATCTCAGAAAGTATAAGAGTTACAATAACCAAACTGGGTATTCAGATTTTCCTGAGCCCGAGAAAGGACGAGTTTGTTCATTTTTCCCGATGCACCCCCCACTCCCCCCCCTATTCGTGACTCCCGTAGTTCTTGGAATTTTGGACTAAAATTTGATAGACCCATCCAGTGATTATATATCCGTATACCAAGTTTCATTATGATAGGGTAATTAGAAAGAAAGTTATAGCCATATAACACACATACACACATACAAGTATGTACAAGTACACGTACACCAACACGCATAGACACGAGTATGGAATATTTAATTTAGTTAATTAATTAAATTAATTAATTTAATTTATTTATTTTTGTGGGGTGGTACAGGGTATTTATGAGTTGAGCCTGCTCGACTTTAGCATTCCTTTCTTGTTTTTAATTCTCTTCCTTTTTCTAGCCTGTACCCAAAGGGTGAAAGGCTATACTAGTTTTGTGCGCATGTATGTAACACACAGAAGGAGGCGTGGCAGACCCCACAAAGTATATATATTCTTGATCAGGATGAGAAGACGAGTCGATATAGCCATGTCCGTCTGTCTGTCTGTCCGGCTGTCTGTATGAGCGCAAGGATCTCAGTAAGTACAAGAGCTAGGATAACCAAAATTGGTATCAAGGTTCCTATAAGCCCTAGGCAGATCGAGTTTGTTTATTTTTTCTGATACACCCCCCCACTCCCCCGCAATTCGTGTTTTTTCTTATAACTTCCGTAATTCTCGGAATTTTGAAATCAATTTTGGTAGGTACATCCAGTTAGTACTAATGTGTCCGTCAAATTTCATCATGATAGGTCAATTCTAAAGAAAGTTATAGCCATAAGTAAAATCGCTGCTCATGCGCTGCCTGCAGCTCTGTCGGCAGCGCTGCCCGCAGCTGTTGTTGTTGTTGCTGCTTTGGTTCAACTTTGTGCTGCATACATACACGCATATAAACACGCATAGGTACGTGATGTAAATGTATGCTGTTAAAACTAAACATAAACATGTATTCTAATTTAATTTAATTAATTAATTTTAATTCATTCATTTTTTTTAATAATTTAATTTAAAAAAAATTTTTTTTAATTTTTCCTTTTTGTGGAGAGTACAAGCTATTTTACTGTCGGGCTTGCTCGACTGTAGCGTTCTATCTTGTTTTAATTTCTCTAATTATTGTAAACATATGTACAGAGTATTTCAAAGTCGGGAAACCCGACTTTAGCTTTTTTTACTTGTTTATATCTTATATTGACTAGTTTTATTTCCGACAACTTACTGACTACATGTTATAATTTTTTAATTTTATTCATTCGCTCACAATTTTATGATTAATTTTTAGTTTTACTTTAAAAATTAACCAATAACCATTATTGTTTAGCAAAAAAATAAAACTTATAAAATAACGATTATTCTTTTGATCAAAAATAAAACTCAAGCTGAAATTTTGTCTTTTTCATGAGGATTAAGGACAAAATTTATATATATCCTTAAACAGTGACTCAAGGCGAACATTTTTAACAAATTAATTGTTAATTAAATGCACAAAAAAGCAGGGACCGCAAATAATGATTATTTTGTTTTTTTTTAAACAAAAATATCATTCACTTATAGTAACTTTGAGAAAGCGAGGAATTCACAGATATCCTTTTTAAGGATTATCTATGCATTTTCACTATGATTTATAAATTTTAATTTTTATTCATTCGCTCACAATTTAATGATTAATTTTGAGTTTTACTTTAAAACTTAACCAATAATCATTATTGATGAACAAAAAAATAAAACTTATAAAATAATGATTATTCTTTTTTTTTGATCAAAAAAAAAACACGAGCTGAAATTGTGTCTATTCCATGAGGATTAAGGACATAATTTATATATATCCTTAATCAGTGAGTCAGGGCGAACATTTTGAATTAATATATATATAATTACTAACCTAATGTGACTACCAAATTTTAAATCAAAATTCCAAGAATTACGGGAGTTATAGAAAATCGTGAATAGGGGGGGAGTGGGGGGGTGGATCAGAAAAAATGAACAAACTCGTCCTTTCTCGGTCTCAGGAGAATCTGTATACCAAGTTTGGTTATTCTAGCTCTTATACTTTCGGAGATCCTTGCGTTCATACAGACAGACAGACGGACAGACGGACATGGCTATATCGACTCAGCTTGTCATGCTGATCAAGAATATATATACTTTGTGGGGTCTACCAAGCCTCCTTCTGTGTGTTCCATGTGCACTCGCACAAAACTAATATACCCTTGTACCCTTTGGGTACAGGGTATAAAAATAATCATTATTTTGTAATTTTTTTAATAACACTTATAATGATTACAGTCCCTGCAAAAAAGTTTTATTTATTTTATTTTTTATAGCCTGTACCCAAAGGGTGAAAGGCTATACTAGTTTTGTGCGCATGTATGTAACACACAGAAGGAGGCGTGGCAGACCCCACAAAGTATATATATTCTTGATCAGGATGAGAAGCCGAGTCGATATAGCCTTGTCCGTCCGTCCGTCTGTCCGTCTGTCTGTCCGTCTGTCCGTATGAACGCAAGGATCTCAGAAAGTATAAGAGCTAGAATAACCAAACTTGGTTTCCATATTCTCCTAAGACCGAGAAAGTACGAGTTTGAGTTTTTTTTCGATGCACCCCCCCACTCCCCCGCAATTCGTGTTTTTTCTTATAACTTCCGTAATTCTCGGAATTTTGAAATCAATTTTGGTAGGTACATCCAGTTAGTACTAATGTGTCCGTGTGCCAAATTTCATCATGATAGGTCAATTCTGAAGAAAGTTATAGCCATAAGTAAAATCGCTGCTCATGCGCTGCATCTGTCGGCAGCGCTGCCCGCAGCTGTTGTTGTTGTTGCTGCTTTGGTTCAACTTTGTGCTGCATACATACACGCATATAAACACGCATAGGTACGTGATGTAAATGTATGCTGTTAAAACTAAACATAAACATATATTCTAATTTAATTTAATTAATTAATTCATTAATTTTTTTTAATAATTTAATTTTTTTTTAAATTTTTTTTTTTTAATTTTTCTTTTTTTGTGGAGAGTACAGGCTATTTTACTGTCGGGCTTGCTCGACTGTAGCGTTCTATCTTGTTTTCTTTCCAGTACTGCATTATACATATTTATGTTTATGTCAACTGGTTTGTTAAAATATTTTTTTCCAGATAAACTATTTATAGTTTCTCATTAAATACATCTTCGTCACCTGAAGCAACCTCAATTGAATTGAGGAACTCATTTAAAAGAGAGCAAGTATTTGATTCAGTATTCTCCGAATGAAAAGAGGTTGATGCCTACGAGTTGTCAATGCATGGGGTTGGTATGTGGTCAATCTGGAGAAATATTTAAAATTTAAGATATATGCAGACGATTTCGATAGTATTTAGTTATTAACTTACGTTTTGATCCATATTATATATCCTAAGCACAAATTGCTTAAGTTGTGCTCTAGCGAGAATAACTGTCAATGGAGTCTGCAGCAGTACTTTTCTTATCCGTGGATCCAATATCTACAGATGACCGGTTTTCTATTCATGATTTTTCCCTACGATGCACAGATGTAGTATTGCGTTGTGACCAGATTTTGTTTCGCTGAATGCAAGCTTCAGCTCTAAGAACAGCTTGTAAAAATCATTCATATATAAATGGGTGCTCTGCAATTTCTGCATTGCGGGTTATCACATCATGCTATTCTCATCATGCGTTCTCTCTGGTTTTAATTTGTCTTTTATGATTAAGAGTTGAGCCCGCTCGAGTCTATTATTCCTTTTTTTTTCCATAATTTTGCATATTGAATTTTTTGTTTCATATAAGACCTAGAATAACCAAACTTGCTATTCAAATTCTCCTAAGCCCGAAAAAGGGCAAGTTTGCTCATTTTTTCCGATACACTCCTCCCCTATTCATAATTTTTTATAGCTCCCGTTATTCTTGGAAATTTCCAAGTTTCGTTATATTAGATCAATTAGAAAGAAAGTTATAGCCGTAAATGTAATCTCTGCCCAAGCTCTGCCTGCCGCTGTTGTTGTTGATGGTATTTGTTGACTTAACTTGACGTCACACTTATGTTTACACTTATGTGTTAATGTATTGAATAATATTTATTTAATTTATTAAATAACTTAAATATTTGTTCTTATTCCTGGGAGTTGAGTCCGCTCGACTTTAGCATTCCTTTCTCTATTATCACTAATAGCGGGGAATTATCAGAAAAAATAAACAAACTGGAACCTGGATAGCAAGTGTGGTAATTCTAGCTCTTGTACCTTCTGAGATCCTGGACAGACAGACAGACGACTCGGCTTGTCACAGGAATATATATACTTTGTGGGGTCTGCCACGCCTTCTTCTGCCTGTGACATATGTACATTCGCACAAAACTAACAAATCCTTTCATCTTTTAGGTACAGGATATTAAAAATATAGTGTGTTTTTTGTGCACAAATACATATTTACTATGTGGAACGTAATGTATTTTCGAAGTGGGCTGTTCTCATTTCGCTTTGAGTTCGAATGCTATGGTAGCTAATAGGGCCTGCGATCACCAATAGTTAAACTTCTTCGAAAGTAGGAATATATAAACCAAGGGTAGGTAGCTTTTGCCAAAGGGGGGACAAGAAAATTAAATATTGATTAAACAATGCACGATGCGTTAAAATAAATGAAAATTTTCATATTAAATTTAATGTTTTACTATTTCATATTAAAATCAAATAAAATCATTGTAAATTTTACTATAAACATATTCAATTAGTGATTTTAATATGGATAATATTCCAAACAAGGTGTAAAACTTCGTTATTACATTAAATATTAATATGCACACACTTAAAAAAACAAATAGTTATGTTTACTATATTCCATAGTAAATTAAAATATTTTCCTGAACTTTAATTTGAAAGTTTATTGTAGTCGATTTAAATATACTAAAAATATATTATATTTCAATTGACTAGAGTTCTCAAGTTAGTTTTCTGCGGCTGTGTTGTATAAATACAAAGTGTAACCGCTTGGAATACAGATATGGTCGTTAGGTATGTGTCAAGTTAGTGAATTCTCAATCAGCTTTTCTTCACTTTTTATTATACCCTGTACCCGTAGGGTAAAAAGGGTATATTAGGTTTGTGCAAAGTATGTAACATACAGAAGGAAGCATCTCCGACCCCATAAAGTATATATATTCTTGATCAGCATGACGAGAGAAATCGATCTAGACATGTCCGTCCGTCTGTCCGTCCGTCTGGATGAACGCAAGGATCTCAGAAACTATAAAAGCTGGAATAACCAAAGTTGGCATCCAGATTCTCCTAGGTCCGAGTAAGGACGAGTTTATTTTATTTTTTTTAATTTCCCCCCTTCCCACACTGCGGAATTTCGTCAATAGCGTCCATTTCAAATGCTACCTAAACCAAACTTTGCACACATAATTTATATATAATTGTCTATTGTTCTTCAAAATATTCATTCAATATTTATTCAATTCGGTCAATTCTAAGAAAAGTTATTAGCAAAATAAATTCTCGCCAGTACAACCTCCACAAACTGCAGCAACAAGTTCGCTCTTCTTCTTCCTCTTTTTGCTGCTGCTATGGGCGCATATAACTCAGTGACGCAAGTTTACCTGGGTACAGGGTATTACACTGTCGGGCTTGCTCGACTGTAGCGTTCTCTCTTATTTAATTTCTATAATTATTCTAAAAATATGTACAGAGTATTTCAAAGTCGGGACACCCGACTTTAGCTTTTTTACTTGTTATATGTATAGGTAATAGATATTGATAAGAAATTTTTCATAGAAAGTTGATATACATATATACATATACATTATTATTCACATTTTGAATACAATTTACATATAGTTTTAGTAGGATATAGCATTTCCCTTTTGGTATACGGCCTATTGCAACCATCAGGACCTGGCTTAACTAACTTTTGAAGGACGATTATGTCAGTTTGTCGCCATTCGTGGACAATGGCCTCTCTTACATTTTTTAAAAGGCCAAATCGTTTCCCACACCTAAGAACTTTGCCTGATGCGATGCCCTAAAGGTTCTCAATTGGATTTAAAACCGCAATTTTTGCAGGACAATACATAAAGGGATATTTCTTGTCTAGAAAAACGTCATGCTATTACCGTGCAACGTGTATTGGGGCGTTTTTTTATTTTTATTTTTATTATTCTATTTTACTCCGCTTGCGAGCTTAGGGCTTCTACAAGAACATTTTTCCATCTGATTCTCAATTTCTAGCCGTCGGTCTGTCTTGGCTGTAGCTGTATCCCATGTGGTGTGGTTTCTGCGTTAAATTCTAAAGCTAATCCGCCGCCAGGTTGTCGTCTTTAGGTCTGTCGACCCGACTGCTTCCTTGGGAGTGTTCCTCCAAAGTATCCGTAACATCGACATCGAAGTGGAGCCATTTTGGGTTCATTTGTCTTGTATAAGTAGTTTCCATAATCATTTGTTGTCAATCGAACTGGTGATTGGCCAGATGCGACTTATCCCAGTGGTGGGGCTGCCACCTGTCGCCGCCGGGGAGAGGCGTCTTAGGGGGTTATACTATTGTGTTGTCCAGGTAGCGTGGATGGATGTGTTATTTTGGTGGATAAATGACCACGACGTTGAAGGCATGTAATTTTAGGAGAGTTTTCGAGAGGAGACATTTTTGGGTCATGCTCTCACCATGAGTGGGGCTCGAACCCATGACCTCTTGTTTGGTGTGCGCATGCGCTATCCACTACGCCGGGCGTTATTCTGATGAAATTTCCAATCCTTTCCAATCCTGCACGGTTAAGAAGATATATTATAAATTTTGTAAAACACAGAGATTTTGTTTTGATTAACTATTTTTTATTTGAGTGTTTTTTTTTGAGTGTTTTTTTATGATTTTTTCTTATGATTTTTTTGTTGTGACGCTGTCCCTTCCACGAGTACCTATACGGTTGAACTGTCCAGAGTTTTTTCTTGGGAAATCTAAGTGGCTCGCATAGCCTACAGCCGTTATCTTTTACCATTTATCTGGTTGGGGTCGGAATTTTAAAGATCTTTGAAGAGCTTTGTATATTTCGTTTTTGATAAATTACAAATATATATTTTTTTTCATATATACAAAACGTAAGGCTATCAGTTCTAATGTTTTGGAAATTTTCGATATTTCCCAACTTTTCTTAAATTAAATTTTTGAGCGTCTCTTTTTGCGTTTCCTCGCGTCTGCTTCTTCTTTTACAACTGTCTGTCTGTCCGTTTGTCCGTATGAACACCTGGATCTCAGACACTATAAGAGCTAGAGAAACCAAAGTGTGTGTACGCTGTGCAAGTTTGTTTTATTTTTTTTGATTTTCTATATTCTATATTCTTGATCAGCATGACAAGCTGAGTCGATTTAGTCCATGTCCGTCTGTCTGTATGAACGCAAGGATCTCAGAAAGTATAAGAGTTACAATAACCAAACTGGGTATTCAGATTTTCCTGAGCCCGAGAAAGGACGAGTTTGTTCATTTTTCCCGATGCACCCCCCACTCCCCCCCCTATTCGTGACTCCCGTAGTTCTTGGAATTTTGGACTAAAATTTGATAGACCCATCCAGTGATTATATATCCGTATACCAAGTTTCATTATGATAGGGTAATTAGAAAGAAAGTTATAGCCATATAACACACATACACACATACAAGTATGTACAAGTACACGTACACCAACACGCATAGACACGAGTATGGAATATTTAATTTAGTTAATTAATTAAATTAATTAATTTAATTTATTTATTTTTGTGGGGTGGTACAGGGTATTTATGAGTTGAGCCTGCTCGACTTTAGCATTCCTTTCTTGTTTTTAATTCTCTTCCTTTTTCTAGCCTGTACCCAAAGGGTGAAAGGCTATACTAGTTTTGTGCGCATGTATGTAACACACAGAAGGAGGCGTGGCAGACCCCACAAAGTATATATATTCTTGATCAGGATGAGAAGACGAGTCGATATAGCCATGTCCGTCTGTCTGTCTGTCCGGCTGTCTGTATGAGCGCAAGGATCTCAGTAAGTACAAGAGCTAGGATAACCAAAATTGGTATCAAGGTTCCTATAAGCCCTAGGCAGATCGAGTTTGTTTATTTTTTCTGATACACCCCCCCACTCCCCCGCAATTCGTGTTTTTTCTTATAACTTCCGTAATTCTCGGAATTTTGAAATCAATTTTGGTAGGTACATCCAGTTAGTACTAATGTGTCCGTCAAATTTCATCATGATAGGTCAATTCTAAAGAAAGTTATAGCCATAAGTAAAATCGCTGCTCATGCGCTGCCTGCAGCTCTGTCGGCAGCGCTGCCCGCAGCTGTTGTTGTTGTTGCTGCTTTGGTTCAACTTTGTGCTGCATACATACACGCATATAAACACGCATAGGTACGTGATGTAAATGTATGCTGTTAAAACTAAACATAAACATGTATTCTAATTTAATTTAATTAATTAATTTTAATTCATTCATTTTTTTTAATAATTTAATTTAAAAAAATTTTTTTTTAATTTTTCCTTTTTGTGGAGAGTACAAGCTATTTTACTGTCGGGCTTGCTCGACTGTAGCGTTCTATCTTGTTTTAATTTCTCTAATTATTGTAAACATATGTACAGAGTATTTCAAAGTCGGGAAACCCGACTTTAGCTTTTTTTACTTGTTTATATCTTATATTGACTAGTTTTATTTCCGACAACTTACTGACTACATGTTATAATTTTTTAATTTTATTCATTCGCTCACAATTTTATGATTAATTTTTAGTTTTACTTTAAAAATTAACCAATAACCATTATTGTTTAGCAAAAAAATAAAACTTATAAAATAACGATTATTCTTTTGATCAAAAATAAAACTCAAGCTGAAATTTTGTCTTTTTCATGAGGATTAAGGACAAAATTTATATATATCCTTAAACAGTGACTCAAGGCGAACATTTTTAACAAATTAATTGTTAATTAAATGCACAAAAAAGCAGGGACCGCAAATAATGATTATTTTGTTTTTTTTTAAACAAAAATATCATTCACTTATAGTAACTTTGAGAAAGCGAGGAATTCACAGATATCCTTTTTAAGGATTATCTATGCATTTTCACTATGATTTATAAATTTTAATTTTTATTCATTCGCTCACAATTTAATGATTAATTTTGAGTTTTACTTTAAAACTTAACCAATAATCATTATTGATGAACAAAAAAATAAAACTTATAAAATAATGATTATTCTTTTTTTTTGATCAAAAATAAAACACGAGCTGAAATTGTGTCTATTCCATGAGGATTAAGGACATAATTTATATATATCCTTAATCAGTGAGTCAGGGCGAACATTTTGAATTAATATATATATAATTACTAACCTAATGTGACTACCAAATTTTAGTTCAAAATTCCAAGAATTACGGGAGTTATAGAAAATCGTGAATAGGGGGGGAGTGGGGGGGTGGATCAGAAAAAATGAACAAACTCGTCCTTTCTCGGTCTCAGGAGAATCTGTATACCAAGTTTGGTTATTCTAGCTCTTATACTTTCGGAGATCCTTGCGTTCATACAGACAGACAGACGGACAGACGGACATGGCTATATCGACTCAGCTTGTCATGCTGATCAAGAATATATATACTTTGTGGGGTCTACCAAGCCTCCTTCTGTGTGTTCCATGTGCACTCGCACAAAACTAATATACCCTTGTACCCTTTGGGTACAGGGTATAAAAATAATCATTATTTTGTAATTTTTTTAATAACACTTATAATGATTACAGTCCCTGCAAAAAAGTTTTATTTATTTTATTTTTTTTAATTTCATTAATGTTAATTTTAACTATTAATTGTTTAATTAAGCAAAAAGTAACTTTTGCAATGAGTCCGGCGTAAGGTTGCAGATCTAATAACACCAATTTAAGGGCAGAAAGTGCCCTTTCGACACTAAGCTGTAGCTAGTCGGTATAAATTCGGAAACTTGAACTTTTTATAGCCTGTACCCAAAGGGTGAAAGGCTATACTAGTTTTGTGCGCATGTATGTAACACACAGAAGGAGGCGTGGCAGACCCCCACAAAGTATATATATTCTTGATCAGGATGAGAAGCCGAGTCGATATAGCCTTGTCCGTCCGTCCGTCTGTCCGTCTGTCTGTCCGTCTGTCCGTATGAACGCAAGGATCTCAGAAAGTATAAGAGCTAGAATAACCAAACTTGGTTTCCATATTCTCCTAAGACCGAGAAAGTACGAGTTTGAGTTTTTTTTCGATGCACCCCCCCACTCCCCCGCAATTCGTGTTTTTTCTTATAACTTCCGTAATTCTCGGAATTTTGAAATCAATTTTGGTAGGTACATCCAGTTAGTACTAATGTGTCCGTGTGCCAAATTTCATCATGATAGGTCAATTCTGAAGAAAGTTATAGCCATAAGTAAAATCGCTGCTCATGCGCTGCCTGCAGCTCTGTCGGCAGCGCTGCCCGCAGCTGTTGTTGTTGTTGCTGCTTTGGTTCAACTTTGTGCTGCATACATACACGCATATAAACACGCATAGGTACGTGATGTAAATGTATGCTGTTAAAACTAAACATAAACATATATTCTAATTTAATTTAATTAATTAATTTTAATTCATTCATTTTTTTTAATAATTTAATTTTTTTTTTAATTTTTTTTTTTTTAATTTTTCTTTTTTTGTGGAGAGTACAGGCTATTTTACTGTCGGGCTTGCTCGACTGTAGCGTTCTATCTTGTTTTCTTTCCAGTACTGCATTATACATATTTATGTTTATGTCAACTGGTTTGTTAAAATATTTTTTTCCAGATAAACTATTTATAGTTTCTCATTAAATACATCTTCGTCACCTGAAGCAACCTCAATTGAATTGAGGAACTCATTTAAAAGAGAGCAAGTATTTGATTCAGTATTCTCCGAATGAAAAGAGGTTGATGCCTACGAGTTGTCAATGCATGGGGTTGGTATGTGGTCAATCTGGAGAAATATTTAAAATTTAAGATATATGCAGACGATTTCGATAGTATTTAGTTATTAACTTACGTTTTGATCCATATTATATATCCTAAGCACAAATTGCTTAAGTTGTGCTCTAGCGAGAATAACTGTCAATGGAGTCTGCAGCAGTACTTTTCTTATCCGTGGATCCAATATCTACAGATGACCGGTTTTCTATTCATGATTTTTCCCTACGATGCACAGATGTAGTATTGCGTTGTGACCAGATTTTGTTTCGCTGAATGCAAGCTTCAGCTCTAAGAACAGCTTGTAAAAATCATTCATATATAAATGGGTGCTCTGCAATTTCTGCATTGCGGGTTATCACATCATGCTATTCTCATCATGCGTTCTCTCTGGTTTTAATTTGTCTTTTATGATTAAGAGTTGAGCCCGCTCGAGTCTATTATTCCTTTTTTTTTCCATAATTTTGCATATTGAATTTTTTGTTTCATATAAGACCTAGAATAACCAAACTTGCTATTCAAATTCTCCTAAGCCCGAAAAAGGGCAAGTTTGCTCATTTTTTCCGATACACTCCTCCCCTATTCATAATTTTTTATAGCTCCCGTTATTCTTGGAAATTTCCAAGTTTCGTTATATTAGATCAATTAGAAAGAAAGTTATAGCCGTAAATGTAATCTCTGCCCAAGCTCTGCCTGCCGCTGTTGTTGTTGATGGTATTTGTTGACTTAACTTGACGTCACACTTATGTTTACACTTATGTGTTAATGTATTGAATAATATTTATTTAATTTATTAAATAACTTAAATATTTGTTCTTATTCCTGGGAGTTGAGTCCGCTCGACTTTAGCATTCCTTTCTCTATTATCACTAATAGCGGGGAATTATCAGAAAAAATAAACAAACTGGAACCTGGATAGCAAGTGTGGTAATTCTAGCTCTTGTACCTTCTGAGATCCTGGACAGACAGACAGACGACTCGGCTTGTCACAGGAATATATATACTTTGTGGGGTCTGCCACGCCTTCTTCTGCCTGTGACATATGTACATTCGCACAAAACTAACAAATCCTTTCATCTTTTAGGTACAGGATATTAAAAATATAGTGTGTTTTTTGTGCACAAATACATATTTACTATGTGGAACGTAATGTATTTTCGAAGTGGGCTGTTCTCATTTCGCTTTGAGTTCGAATGCTATGGTAGCTAATAGGGCCTGCGATCACCAATAGTTAAACTTCTTCGAAAGTAGGAATATATAAACCAAGGGTAGGTAGCTTTTGCCAAAGGGGGGACAAGAAAATTAAATATTGATTAAACAATGCACGATGCGTTAAAATAAATGAAAATTTTCATATTAAATTTAATGTTTTACTATTTCATATTAAAATCAAATAAAATCATTGTAAATTTTACTATAAACATATTCAATTAGTGATTTTAATATGGATAATATTCCAAACAAGGTGTAAAACTTCGTTATTACATTAAATATTAATATGCACACACTTAAAAAAACAAATAGTTATGTTTACTATATTCCATAGTAAATTAAAATATTTTCCTGAACTTTAATTTGAAAGTTTATTGTAGTCGATTTAAATATACTAAAAATATATTATATTTCAATTGACTAGAGTTCTCAAGTTAGTTTTCTGCGGCTGTGTTGTATAAATACAAAGTGTAACCGCTTGGAATACAGATATGGTCGTTAGGTATGTGTCAAGTTAGTGAATTCTCAATCAGCTTTTCTTCACTTTTTATTATACCCTGTACCCGTAGGGTAAAAAGGGTATATTAGGTTTGTGCAAAGTATGTAACATACAGAAGGAAGCATCTCCAACCCCATAAAGTATATATATTCTTGATCAGCATGACGAGAGAAATCGATCTAGACATGTCCGTCCGTCTGTCCGTCCGTCTGTCCGTCCGTCCGTCTGGATGAACGCGAGGATCTCAGAAACTATAAAAGCTAGAATAACCAAAGTTGGCATCCAGATTCTCCTAGGTCCGAGTAAGGACGAGTTTATTTTATTTTTTGGAATTTTTCCCCCCTTCCCCCGCTACAGAATTTCGTCAATACCGTCCACATTTCAAATGCTACCTAAACCAAACTTTGCACACATAATTAATATATAATTGTCTACTGTTGTAGACAATTCAATTCGGTCAATTCTAAGAAAAGTTATTAGCAAAACAAATTCTCGCCAGTACAACCTCCCCAAACTGCAGCAACAAGTTCGCTCTTCTTCTTCCTCTTTTTGCTGCTGCTATGGGCGCATATAACTCAGTGACGGAAGTTTACATGGGTACAGGGTATTACACTGTCGGGCTTGCTCGACTGTAGCGTTCTCTCTTGTTATAATATTAATATTGATCTAAACTATATAGCAGGCATAAAAAACGTGAAGATCTTGAAATATTGCTTTCCACTAAAAATATAGTTCTATACAAAATATATATGTGTATATAAAATATGCATTATGGAAACGTCATAGCAGCAGCAAAAAGAGGAAGAAGAAGAGCGAACTTGTTGCTGCAGTTTGTGAGGGTTGTACTGGCGAGAATGTGTTTCGCTAATAACTTTTCTTAGAATTGACCGAATTGAATAAAATTTTGGACAACAATAGACAATTATATACAAATTATGTGTGCAAAGTTTGGTTTAGGTAGCATTTGAAATGTAGACGCTATTGACGAAATTCTGTAGCGGGGGAAGGGGGGGAAAATTAAAAAAAATAAAATAAACTCGTCCTTACTCGGACCTAGGAGAATCTGGATGCCAACTTTGGTTATTCTAGCTTTTACAGTTTCTGAGATCCTTGCGTTCATCCAGACGGACGGACATGTCTAGATCGATTTCTCTCGTCATGCTGATCAAGAATATATATACTTTATGGGGTCGGAGATGCTTCCTTCTGTATGTTACATACTTTGCACAAACCTAATATACCCTTTTTACCCTACGGGTACAGGGTATACAAAATTGGAGAAATATTTTATAACTATAAAAAATAAACCTTTGGCGTGAATCAAACCCACGACCACATCATCTTTTAATATCGTCACACTTTAAATTTAATATTTTAATATTCAACAGGAAATTTAAAGTGTTCACACTTTATATCTACTAAAACACACGATGGTGCAAAATCGATGGTAAAAATAGTTAAATCTACGTGTAAATATTGATATTTCCGGGCTTTTTTTTATCAGTGTACGCCCTTGGTATATACACTTTTTCCATCGAAACACTTTCGATCAGGAATAATGAGAGTTTATCAAATCAAGCACACTTTGCACTTCATTCAAAAAATAAATCCAAAACTAAACTTACATAACCCAACAAATATACATGAACAACGACATGTTGGCCACACTATTTATTTATACTTCAGCTGCTCTATTGTGGCTGCCAGCTTTTGGCGGCGAGCCTTGTTCCTCCGAGCTATGCAATTATGCGGGCGACTGCGAGTTAATTGACAACAAGCCTAATTGCAGTTGCTATGAAGAGTCCTTTGAGGGGAAATTCTGTGAAAAAATGAAAGATTACTGCCACACAGATCGCAATGTGTGCGCAAACAAGCTCGACTGCGTCTCGTATATTGGCCAGACTGTGTGCCAATGCCAGGGAATGCGTAGTGGATTCGACTGCCGAATTCTGGAACCATTGGCCACCACCAAAGCAATGTGCAGCTATAATGTGCGTGCCACTTACGGTGTCAAGGAGAAAATAGTACTGAGCTTTGAGAATTTGGGTGATGTACCAGTCGAGTTTACTATATGGACGCCAACGTATTTGATAGCTCAAGTGTCTGCCAAGGACTTTAAAGAGGGATCTGATCTGAAGCATACCACAGACTTAGCAGCAACTCTGCGCGACCTGGGCATTAGACACAACATAAGCCATATGTCTTACAAAAGTGCCTTTTACTTTGAGTTCAGTGCAAAACATTTCACCCTAGGCAAAAACGATTTAAACATACGCATTGAGACCTTCGATCTGATGACGCGCACAGCTCAACCATATGTTCAGAATATGACGCTGGCTGTGCATGTCGTATTACCTCGGAACGTAGCATGCATACCAACCATTTCACTAAGGTATGGCTTGGACCCAACCAAGCCCCGTGTGGTCGACGTTAATCGCTTCACCAATCTATTTGCAACGGTAAAAGCTCGCTGCATCCATCCCATCGTTCCGGTGCGCTTTAAATGGTCAGTGTCCGATCACACCGAAAAAAGTGAGCAAGAATGGCCTTTAGAAATTTCCTTGACAAGAATTATGTCCAAAATTCCCACAGCTCTCTACTATGAGACCGACATATCGGAATCCTCGTTATTAAAAATTCCCAGATTTCGTCTTTGGTTTGATGCTGCCTCCAGAGAGTATTCAACTTTTCTGTTGGTAGTGCGGGTAACGGCGTGGGAAACTCGCAATCATGTGGCCACGTTGCGTGTAAGTAAAAGTAAAAACATTATTGCTATGTCCGTCTGGCCGTCCGTTTATCCATATATAAGTGCAAAGATCTCGGAGAGTAAAAGAGGCACAATAACCAAACTTGGTATTCATATTCCCCTAAGTCGTAAGTAGACCCGGTTTCTTAATATACGCCAATCCCTTCTTTAAGTATTACTGATTGTTCCATAAATCCCAAAATTCTTGTAATTTTTAGCAATTACAATGCTCATGTGTCCTTAAGTCAAGTCAACCACGTTGATAGGTCTACTGTTCCCATACAAGCACATATCCATACAGCACTTAATTGGGAATTCAACTGATAGGCATGGCACGAAAGAAAACATCGTGTAAAGGTATTATTGAAGAACACTGGACGGCCAATGAAGCGGCGAAATAAACAATATTTAAAATATAAGTCCATTCAAGTAGAGCCCATAGCAATATAAAAAGAATTAGAATTGAAATTTGAACCGAATAAGAAAAGAGCTAAGAAGTTATCTTATGATTTGTACCCTTCACTGGAAATCATAATAAATTTATACCACGTTTGGTCATCCATGGTCCAACATCCACAAAGACTAGTATGTATTTTTTATACTCTGCAGGCTAAATAGGGTATATTAGGTTTGTGCACAGTATGTAACATGAAGAAGGAAGCATATCCGACCCCATAAAGGATACCTATTCTTAATCAGCATGACGAGACGAATCGATCTAGACTTGTCCGTTCGTCCGTCCTTCCGTCTGGATGAACGCGAGGATCTCAAAACAAGTAAAAAAGCTAAAGTCGGGTGTCCCGACTTTGAAATACTCTGTACATATGTTTACAATAATTATAGAAAAAAAAAATAAGAAAATTTAAAAATATTTGATCGATTTTACCTTTCTCGGCATTCGAACTCACGTAAAGGGTATATAATTGCACATATACAAAGCAATTGCGTCTATGTGAGTGTATGTATGTTTATGTGCGTCTATTTATGTCTGTGTAAGCATTTTCGCAGTCAACTAAACAGCAACATCAACAACAGCCGTGGGCAGCGCTGCAGCAGCAAATATATTTATGGCTATAACTTCTTGTTAAATCGGTCTATCATAGTGAAACGCGACACACGGACACATAATACCCAACTGGGGGTATTTCCAAAATTTTAGTTCGAAATTCTAAGAATTAAGGGAGTTATGATTTGCGGGAGAGAGGGGGGAGGGAGGGAAATTTCAAAATATACATTTTCTGCGTATTTACACAAGGCATCTGGGACTAAAATTTGGTGTTCCTAGGTCTTATAGTCTCCGAGATATAGGCGATTATACGAATGGAAAATCGGGAAAACCCCCATAGGGGGGAAGTCAAAAAAAATAAAACAAACTCGTATAGCGTACACACATAAGGCATCTTTGTGCAAAATTTGGTGTCTCTAGCTCTTATAGTCTCTGAGATCTAGGTGATCATACGGACGGACGGACAGACAGACAGACAGGGCTAAATCGACTCGTCTTGTCATGCTGATCAAGAATATATATACTTTGTGGGGTCTACCACGCCTCCTTCTGCCTGTTACATTTTTCAGCTCGCGCAAACCTAATATACTCTTGTACATTTCATGTACAGAGTATAAATATAAAAGCTGGAATAACCAAAGATGGTGTACAGATTCCCCTAGGTCCGAGAAAGAACGAGTTTATTTTATTTTTTGGAATTTCCCCCATCTTCCCCCGGTACAAAATGTCCTCAATATTGTTCACATTTCAAAAGCTACCTTAACCAAACTTTGCACACATAATTTATATATAATAATCTACTTTCTCTTCCAAATTTCATCTAAATCGGTTAATTCTAAGAAAAGTTATTAACAAAACAATTTCACTTCGGTACTACGCCCACAAGCTGCAGCATCAAGTTCGCTCTTCTTCTTCCTTTTGATTCTGCTAGCGGCGCATATACCTCAGTGTGGGAAGTTTACTTGGGTACAGGGTATTTCACTGTCGGGCTTGCTCGACTGTAGCGTTCTCTCTTTGAGAATTTCATTTAGTTAGTATGTATACTTTGGGAAAATAACCACCTTTATGAGTTTTACTGCCATCAAATTTGGATGTTTATGCCAAAAACAGCGGCGATTTGGACCTTAGTGCATTGGTCTGGCTTTTGATGAAATGACAACTATGTATGCATAAGTTTTGAATTATTTGCAGTGTTATCTCAATGTGACGGCCTTGGATTTGGTGGCCGATATAATAGGTGGCTTATACAGGGAGGTGCACGAGCATCAGCGGTTCGTGTTAGATGGTTCCCAAAGTCGCGAGCCAGGCAAACCTATTGGCGTTCCTCAGCGATTGAGATACAGTTGGGAGTGTAAATCAGAAGATGAGTTCAATCCCCAGTGCCGCACTTATATGGGCGATGGTGAGTGTACCAACGCTGCTTGTAAATATAGGCAATCATTGTACCTAATCGCATTCATTCGCTGTAGGAGCCGTTATAACTATTCCTGGTTATAACCTCAAAGCGGGCTTCAACTACACGTACACATTGAGGATATATAGCTTGAATGTAGCGCGACGTATGGCCAACATCAGCCAAGTGATTCATGTTGTTAACGACTTCAGGCCCGTTCATATTAATGTTATTTGTGTAAGGAACTGTAAGCTGTGGACCTATAGCCCGGGCGAACTTCTGCATTTGTTGGCATTATGTGAAGATTGCGAAAGTCCAATTGAATACAAATGGACGATGAACTCTAAGGATATGCAGCAGAATAAGCGACGTTTTGTTTACAAGGTACCAAATGATGATACTATCGGCGATCTTTTCATCAGGCTCGAGGTAAAGACTGCACGTCAAAGAAATGGTGTACATGTTTTGGTGCTGAAGCAGAATAAAGCGCCCACCAATGGCACCTGCAGTATCGAGCCAAAGCATGGGCAGGAGTGTCAAACGAACTTTCATGTGGTATGTAAGGACTTTGTGGACTCAAATCCGGGCCCTATACTTTATGTGTATACTGTAAATGGCGCCCACATTCATGTGATAGGGTTTGGCGAAGCCAGGCTTTTTCTTATCGAAGGCGGTTCCCTTAATGTGAGTATTTGCGACAGTCAGTTCGCGTGCACAACTCTGTCTCTTTCGTATACTGTCGATTCCATGGAGTTGCCAAACAGTTTAGAAGAAATCGATGCATTTTTCAAAAAATATGACTTTAAACGGATGCTCCGTGATGGGCCCAGAGATCAAGCATTCTGCTTGTTTTACAGGCTGTCGTTACACAAAGCCACTGCAGCTATTGTGAAGCGCTACTACAGGGAGTTTGGCAAAGACAGGAGTAAGACCCTCATGGAAATGGTTTGGCTGCTGAACTCAGCCACAAACTTTTTACACCAATTGAAACCTGTGACACACGATAAGGCGCAGGCACTGACCTTAGCATTTGTAAAGCTAGCAAGGACTTTTGACTTTCTTCAAAAAGACAGAGAAGTCTTGGACTTGCTAACACCTGTCTATTTCGGAATATGTCAAACAATAACCACAATAATGAGCATGCTAAGTGACGAGACAGAGCACTCGCACAAAGACTTAATGGTAAAAGACTTTGATGACCCTTTTTCCGAGGACAACAAAGATTGGTTATCATTGGACCCAACCGTGGCCGTTCGTGTGAGCAGCTTCCAATTAATGGTCAGCTTGACGTTTTTTATTCTGAAACAAATCGGTTTAGAGGCTCCGCGCTTTCATAATCCTGGCGAGGAAGCCTTTCTTGCATTTGCGCCACATGTTGGCTATAAGGTTGAAGTTTTTGAGCACTATGGCCCCATTGAGTTCGTTTCGAATAGCACTAACTGCAAGATCATTGTACCGCTTGAATCCGTTATTGCCTTACGCCGTATTTATAAATCCAACCACTTGCTAATTCAGAGCGTATGTCATAGCAGTAATGTAAATTGGTGGGCGCCAGAGGTGTGGCATCCAACTACTGCTATATTCACGGCTAGTTTCTTCAGTCTACATGCGGCTCCGATTTCACCTTATCACACAAAGCTGCCATTTACTTTAGAGCTAAAGCGAGTTATATATGACGTGGATGATTATGATAGGACCGATTATTTAATTGGTAACATAATAGTCTATCGGACTAAGTTACCGGTTACAGCCTTGCTTTTGGTGAAGTTTCTGAAGACAACGGCGAACCTGCGCGTGCTGCTCACACTAAATGAGAAACCATCACTCGGGTTGCTTCGAACTAAAGGCTGTCTTATAACACGCGGTCAACACAATAGGACACTGATAATGCGAAGCTTTTGTACGGCTGAGGGCATAGTCTACATGGCGGTTTATCGTGCAGACCCGTTTGATAAGACACCTGCACATTTTACCTTTCGAATGAACATACAGGAGTGCATCGTGTGGGATAACAAGGTTAAAAACCCACTATGGGTTTCAGATTCGTGCTACCCAAAAAATACAGACATTCATCCCGAAGTTTCAATCTGTGAAATCGACCATTTGTCAACATTTGCGGCCAAAGAATATCCAGTTATGCCATTTCCATTGCAAAAGGGTCGTCGCATAATGGAGGAAATGCCAATAAATGTTGCAAGCATATTATTCTATTGTCTCATATTTCTTGCGGCATTCGGTATACTCTTCTGGGGTAGATTTCGCAGGCATCCCCAGAAAATGAATTTGATTCGAGTCATACCAAGCCGTGAGAAGGAGGAACCACATAAATTGGAGACCACAATTCTGCATTTGCGTACAGGCGGCATGCTGTTGGCCCAAACATCTGCCAATGTCAAACTGGTATTTAGGTCAGATCTGGGACGGTACAAGGTAATAATATACCAAAATCCATTGGACCCCCATCTTCTCTCAAATACGTCCTGCATGGTGCGTCTAAGTAACAAAAAATTGCAATTGCCTTGCATGTTGACAATAAGCCACGATGGTAATGGCCAGTATCCCAGATGGTTCTGTCGCTCCATTCAGGTGGACGATCTTAAGCATGACTTAAGCTACACTTTCGAGATACATCGCTGGATTCGCAAGGGTGAAAAGGTGCGAGTGTCTTGCTTTTCGGATGAGATCAATTCGAGATTGCGCTATCCGGTACATCGAGTTATTTTACCAACTAGGCGCCTGCCATTATTTAAAGCTCGTTTCCGCAAGTACACGAAGTTCTATTACACCAACTGGTTTTTCATGCAACCTGTCTTCGGTCCCTTTCGCTTTACCGACGACTCCCTCAATATTTACGAGCGCAGTTGCATTTGGATTTGCAAAATGGTTGTCACCACTTGTATTGTGGCCATTTATTTCCGTAGAGCCACAGTCGAAAACTATTACAACTATCAGCACATGACAGTAACATTTTCATCCGAAATATTAGCCGTTGCTATTGGGAGCTACTTTGTAACAGTTTTATTTGATGTGCTCTTCGACCATTTGGCAAGAACCTGAAACAAAATTTTCTAGTGAACTTTTTAATATACATATCTGTGATTTGGTTTAACGATTCCCAGTTTCCCTCAAATACACTGTTACATCTCATTTAAATAAACTTTTTATTAGGCGAAAAAATATATCATCTGTCTGTTCGCTGTTGTCCAGCAGGTTCACCGCCAAATTGTTGGGGTGGTCATGTAGCCTCTGCATGTACCGCTTGCTGCTTTTCTTAATTTCGTCCTTCATCCAAGGAAAGCTGAGGACTTGATGAATAGTGTCGTTGTCGTGCAGAGGAAGAGCGCTGGTGGCGGTGCAGAGAGCTTTGTTCTCAAATGTCTGCATAATGCGGACATTAGTCTTACCGGCAGTGCCCCACAATTGGATGCCATATGTCCAGATTGGCCTGATGATCGCCTTGTATATAAGTAGCTTTGAAGACGTCGGCAGCTTCGATCTCCTACCCATCAGCCAGTAGAACGCTTTAACGCGGTCTTCTTCCTGGATGCGCTTATTGAGCAGGTGCGGTTTCCACGATAGCCTCCTGTTGAGGGTGATACCAAGATATTTGGGAGTGGCTTCTTCTGGGATTGTAACATCGTTAAGGATAACTGGTGGACAGTTGCCGGGGCGGATGGAAAAGATGGTGGTGGTGGACTTATCTCCGTTGAGAGATTTTCCACTTCTTGTTCCACGAGTTAAGCAGATGGAATTGCTCTTGCATTACCTGGGAGGCCTTTGCTGGGGTGTCTGCTACGGTAAGGAAGGCCGTGTCGTCGGCATATATGCCTGCCATAATGTTGGGGCTCAGTAGCACCGGGAGGTCGGCTGTGTAAACATTGTATATAAGCGGGCCGAGGACGCAGAAGCTTTAAACGTAATTAAACAAGAAAGGAATGCTAAAGTCGAGCAGGCTCAACTCTTAAATACCCTGTACCACCCCACAAAAAAGAAATTAAATTAATTAAATTAATTAATTAATTTAATTAAATTAATTAACTAAATTAATTGGGCCTGGTTATATGGCTATAACTTTCTTTCTGCCTATCATAATAAAACTTAGTATACGGATAAATAATCACTAACCTAATGTGACTATTAAATTTTAGTTCAAAATTCGAAGAATTACGGGAGTTATAGAAAATCGTTAATAGGGGGGGGAGTGGGGGGTGGATCAGAAAAAATGAACAAACTCGTCCTTTTTCGGGCTCAGGAGAATCTGTATACCAAGTTTGGTTATTCTAGCTCTTATACTTTCGGAAATCCTTGCGTTCATACAGACAGACGAACAGACGGACATGGCTATATCGACTCGGCTTGTCATGCTGATCAAGAATATATATACTTTGTGGGGTCTACCAAGCTTCCTTCTGTGTGTTCCATGTGCACTCGCACAAAACTACAGGGTAAAAAAATTTAGAGATAAAGGGAGAAACTAAAGAAATAAAATGAAAACATTTCAAACTCGATTTAATTGATTTTTCGATAGCAGTGGGTACAGGTTATTTAAGAGTTAAGTTAAGTTCTAATTAATTAGCGAAACAATGTCAGTCCTGTACTACGCCCACAAACTGCGCTTCTGCTATGGTCGCCTATAACTCAGTGCCGGACGTTAGTCTGGATACAGGGTTCTCTCTCTTCTTTTAAAATAAAGTTCTCCAAAGTGATTTCTCTTCTACTAAAATTTTGTAATTCCCCCCAAAACGTGCTTATGTACCCTCATGTTGATTTAAAAGAAATATAAATCCAGAGGAAATGCTTTAGTCGGGCGAAGTATTGTAGAAAAATTATTTTTCTAGTAACTTTTCTTAGAATTCGAAGTCCAGGCATTCATTCAGACAAACGGCCATGTCCAGATGGATGTAACAAATAATGAGCCTATAGTAATCTTGAATATTTATATATTCCTCGCTCTGCAGCTTTTTGTAAATTTTGAAATATTGGAAATATAATTTGCAAAAAACTATTATATCAATCAGTTAAAGAACAAAAATTGAATGCTTAAATAAAGGCTAAACTCTTAAATATCCTGCATTCACTGCCACAAAAAAAAAACAAGTAAAAAAGCTAAAGTCGGGTGTCCCGACTTTGAAATACTCTGTACATATGTTTACTAATTAAAAAAATTTACTAGAAAAAAAACAAGAAAGGAATGCTAAAGTCGAGCAGGCTCAACTCTTAAATACCCTGTACCACCCCACAAAAAAGTAATTAAATGAATTAATTAATTTAATTAAATTAATTAACTAAATTAAATATGAAATATTCCATGCATGCATACATTTACCTTTGCATCAGAATAGTGTCTATGCGTGTTTGTGTACTTGTACATATGTATGTATGTATGTGTGCATTGGGCCTGGTTATATGGCTATAACTTTCTTTCCGATCATTCTATAATAATGAAACTTAGTATACGGATATATAATTACTAACCTAATGTGACTACCAAATTTTAAATCAAAATTCCAAGAATTACGGGAGTTATAGAAAATCGTTAATAGGGGGGGAGTGGGGGGGTGGATCAGAAAAAATGAACAAACTCGTCCTTTCTCGGTCTCAGGAGAATCTGTATACAAAGTTTGGTTATTCTAGCTCTTATACTTTCGGAGATCCTTGCGTTCATACAGACAGACAGACGGACAGACAGACGGACATGGCTATATCGACTCGGCTTGTCATGCTGATCAAGAATATATATACTTTGTGGGGTCTACCAAGCCTCCTTCTATGTGTTCCATGTGCACTCGCACAAAACTAATATACCCTTGTACCCTTTGGGTACAGGGTATAAAAAGAAAATTAAAAAAAATTTGATCGATTGTACCTTTCTCGGTATTCGAACTCACGTAAAGGGTGTATAATTGCACATTTACATAGCAATTGCGTCTGTGTGAGTGTATGTATGCCTATGCGCATCTATTCGTGTCTGTGTAAGCATTTTCGCAGTCAACCAAACAGCAACAAAAAGCTTGAGCAGCGCTGCAGCAGCAAATATACTTATGGCTATAACTTCTTGGTAAATCGGTCTATCATAGTGAAACTTGGCATACGGACACATAATTACTAATTGGGGGTATTTGCAAAATTTTAGTTCGAAATTCCAAGAATTACGGGAGTTAGAGAAAATCGTATTTGTGGGGTAGAGGGGGGAGGGAGGGAAATTCCAAAATATACATTTTCTGCGTATTCACATAAGGCGACTAAAATTTGGTGTTCCTAGGACTTATAGTCTCCCAGATATAGGTGATTATATGAATGGAAAATCGGTAAAACCCCCATAGATGGGAAGTGGGGGGAAAATCAAAAAAATTAAAACAAACTCGTATAAAATACACACATAAGGCATCTTTGTGCAAAATTTGGTGTCTCTATCTCTTATAGTCTCTGAGATCCAGGTGTTCATACGGGCGGACAGACGGACAGACAGACAGACAGGGCTATATCGACTCGGCTTCTCATGCTGATCAAGAATATATATACTTTATGGGGTCTGCCACGCCTCCTTCTGTGTGTTACATACATGTGCACAAAACTAGTATAGCCTTTCACCCTTTGGGTACAGGCTATAAAAATACAAAATATTTTATTTATTAAATTATGCAAATTAAATGAAGTGTGGAATTGCTGATATAAACAAGTAAAAAAGCTAAAGTCGGGTGTCCCGACTTTGAAATACTCTGTACATATGTTTACAATAATTATAGAAAACAAGATAGAACGCTACAGTCGAGCAAGCCCGACAGTAAAATAGCCTGTACTCTCCACAAAAAGGAAAAATTAAAAAAAAATAAATAAAAAAAAATTAAATTATTAAAAAAAATGAATGAATTAACTAATTAAAATAATTAATTAAATTAAATTAGAACACATGTTTATGTTCAGTTTAAACAGCATACATTTACATCACGTACCTATGCGTGTTTATATGCGTGTATGTATGCAGCACAAAGTTGAACAAAAGCAGCAACAACAACAACAGCTGCGGGCAGCGCTGCCGACAGAGCTGCAGGCAGCGCATGAGCAGCTATTTTACTTATGGCTATAACTTTCTTCAGAATCGACCTATCATGATGAAATTTGGCACACGGACACATTAGTACTAACTGAATGTACCTACCAAAATTACCAAAATTGAATTTTAAATTCCGAGAATTACGGAAGTTATAAGAAAAAATACGAATTGCGGGGGAGTGGGGGGGTGTATCAGAAAAAATAAACAAACTCGTTCTGCCTAGGGCTTATAGGAACCTTGATACCAATTTTGGTTATCCTACCTCTTGTACTTACTGAGATCCTTGCGCTCAAACAGACAGCCGGACAGACGGACATGGCTATATCGACTCGTCTTCTCATCCTGATCAAGAATATATATACTTTGTGGGGTCTGCCACGCCTCCTTCTGTGTGTTACATACATGCGCACAAAACTAGTATAGCCTTTCACCCTTTGGGTACAGGCTATAAAAAGATAAGAAAATTTAAAAAAAATTTGATCGATTTTACCTTTCTCGGTATTCGAACTCACGTAAAGGGTATATAATTGCACATATACAAAGCAATTGCGTCTATGTCAGTGTATGTATGTTTATGTGCGTCTATTTGTGTCTGTGTAAGCATTTTCGCAGTCAACTAAACAGCAACATCAACAACAGCCGTGGGCAGCGCTTGGGCAGCGCTTGAGCAGCGCTGCAGCAGCAAATATATTTATGGCTATAACTTCTTGTTAAATCGGTCTATCATAGTGAAACTTGACACACGGACACATAATAACCAACTGGGGGTATTTCCAATTCCAAGTTTAGTTCGAAATTCTAAGAATTACGGGAGTTAGAGAAAATCGCATTTGCGAGGAAGGGAAATTCCAAAATATACATTTTCTGCGTATTCACACAAGGCATCTGGGACTAAAATTTGGTGTATAAGACCTATTATAGTCTCCGAGATATAGGCGATTATACGAATGGAAAATCGGGAAAACCCCCCTAGGGGGGAAGTGGGGGGAAAATCAAAAAAATAAGACAAACTCGTTTAGAATACACACATAACGCATCTTTGTGCAAAATTTGGTGTCTCTATCTCTTATAGTCTCTGAGATCCAGGTGTTCATACGGACGGACAGACGGACAGACAGACAGACAGGGCTAGATCGACTCATCTTCTCATGCTGATCAAGAATATATATACTTTATGGGGTCGGAGATGCTTCCTTGTGTATGTTACATACTTTGCACAAACCTAATATACCCTTTTTACCCTACAGGTACAGGGTATAAAAATGATGTTATAGATATACTACATGTTTGTTTGCGTTTATGTAGAAAAACCACTATTGGCCGTTATTAAAGCAGGGAGAATCTGAAGCGGTTTTCTAGCTTTTATTGCTGCAGAGTACTATTGAGTTGGGCCCGCTCGACTCTAGCATTTATTTCTGGTTAAAGTACGCTTACTAATCAAATCCACCAAAACAAATTATTTATTTGGTCAAATACATATGAGAGTAACAGTCGCAAGCCCGATATCGTACTTATCGGACTTATCCGACTGGTGCACAACAGAGATCCCAACCATAAACCAGAAATCCAAGTCGACGTTGGTAATGACACATGAATATGGTTCTTCTCGAGTGTTTATTGCGTTGACACTCATGCGCCTGGACTCGCAGCACAATGGATTTTGGAGACATAAATTTCAAGTTTGTCACTTGTGCGCACTGATATCAAGAAACAAAAGCCGACGACCCCAATCTCAGGCCCGATGCCACTCTTTAGGGCCGCATGCAAATGACTGATGCACTGCAGCCGTTAAAAATTATAATTGGAAGCAAGCGAACAAAATTTTTTAATGGTGTCAGCCGCTTATCGCTGGTAACCAAAAACACAGACAGAGAGCGGCATTGGTAATGACGACGATACCAAAGTGGCGTACAAAACGTTTTCGAGATGAAGATGAAGTCATTAAGTGCCATCAGTCCAAGCGGTCCGAGCAGCGGAAATCGTTATCAGCACTTTGCACGACCCATTCGACTTTTATTCCGAAATATATTCACATTTACATATTTAATATAGACACTTTTCATATTTGTTGCGCCAACACTTTCCATTGCTCCAATTGAAATGACATTCTGAACTCGGATGGCCGCATACAGCGTCATCGCCAATCGATGAGCTTGGGCAACCAAAAATCAAAAATAGTTTAATACAATACAAATTTGTTGTTATCTCCCCCATAAAAATGTAATTTTTTAGTAGTTTCGAAACATACTTGTACGAAGACAGGCACACGCAGCAGTCGCTACTTGACAATAAATTTTACTTCGGTTCAACTCTTTTGAGACCTGTTCTAATTTTCGTTTTCTATTCTCTGAAAATACATAAAATGTAATGTAAAATTTTTTTCTTAAAGCCTACCCATTTTATTTAATTTTGCCATTTGCTAATGTCGTAAAGCAGCAACCGTATAGGATTGCAAAATAAATGAGTCGAATGCCCTGTTTTTATATATTAACTACAAGTACCTTTATTTGCTTTAATAATAGTTTAATAATTTAAAATTGTATTTTAATTAAAAATCAGTCAACTCGTTTTGGATTTGTTAGGATAAATACGATACATTTATTTGCCAGAGATTTTTGAAACTGTACTGCAGCATTATAAGATGAAACAAGAAAGAACGCTACAGTCGAGCAAACCCGACAGTGAAATACCCTGTGCCCAGGTAAACTCCCGACACTGAGGTATATGCGCCCATAGCAGAAGCAAAAAGAGGAAGAAGAAGATCGAACTTGTTGCTGCAGTTTGTGGGGGTTGTACTGGAGAGAATTTGTTTCGCTAATAACTTTTCTTAGAATTGACCGAATTGGATAAACAACAGTAGATAATTATATAGAAATTATGTGTGAAAGTGCGATAGTGCTATCGATAGTTTGCGATGGTGCCGTCGATAGTTTTCGATAGTATATTGATTTAAAGAATACAAGTACAACATAAATACAAATATACAAAGCTTATATTTTATTTAATGCAGAAACTATGGATGCTTGAATTGTGTTCAACATGTAGCAACAGCTGTACTGAACAAGCGTTCAGGTTCCACTGAGGTTGCGAGTGCACATAAATATTTGAACATCAGAATCTTTCTTAAGTCGAATTCTCAAACTTGGAAAAATCATATGTATTTTATTTAATAAGCAACTTTAATGGTTTTTACCTCTTACTTTCATCCGAGGAGTGGATCTGCCTCCTGCAATGCATTTGATAATAATGACATAATTTCACCCAAAAAAAAAAAAAAAAAAAAACAAGTAAAAAAGCTAAAGTCGGGTGTCCCGACTTTGAAATACTCTGTACATATGTTTACAATAATTATAGAAAATAAAAAAAAAAAATAATAAAAAAAAATTGGATCGATTTTACCTCTCTCGGTATTCGAACTCACGTAAAGGGTGTATAATTGCACATTTACATAGCAATTGCGTCTGTGTGAGTGTATGTATGCCTATGCGCATCAATTCGTGTCTGTGTAAGCATTTTCGCAGTCAACCAAACAGCAACATCAACAACAGCCGCGGGCAGCGCTTGAGCAGCGCTTGAGCAGCGCTGCAGCAGCAAATATATTTATGGCTATAACTTCTTGGTAAATCGGTCTATCATAGTGAAACTTGGCATACGGACACATAATTACTAACTGGGGGTATTTGCAAAATTTTAGTTCGAAATTCCAAGAATTACGGGAGTTAGAGAAAATCGTATTTGTGGGGTAGAGGGGGGAGGGAGGGAAATTCCAAAATATACATTTTCTGCGTATTCACACAAGGCATCTTGGACTAAAATTTGGTGTGCCTAGGTCTTATAGTCTCCGAGATATAGGCGATTATATGAATGGAAAATCGGGAAAACCCCCATAGGGGGGAAGTGGGGGAGAAAATCAAAAAAATAAAACAAACTCGTATAGAATACACACATAACGCATCTTTGTGGAAAATTTGGTGTCTCTATCTCTTATAGTCTCTGAGATCCAGGTGTTCATACGGACGGACAGACAGACAGACAGGGCTAGATCGACTCGTCTTGTCACGCTGATCAATAATATATATACTTTGTGGGGTCTGCCACGCCTCCTTCTGCCTGTTACATTTTTCAGCTCCCGCAAACCTAATATACTCTTGTACATTTCATGTACAGAGTATAAAAAGAAAGGAATGCTAAAGTCGAGCAGGCTCAACTCTTAAATACCTTGTACCACCCCACAAAAAAGTAATTAAATTAATTTAATTTAATTAATTAATTAATTTAATTTAATTAATTAACTAAATTAATTTAATTAATTAACTAAATTAAATATAAAATATTCCATGCATGCATAGACACATTTACATTTACATCAGAATCGTGCCTTATGCGTGTTTGTGTACTTGTACATATGTATGTATGTGTGCATTGGGCCTGGTTATATGGCTATAACTTTCTTTCCGATCATTCTATCATAATGAAACTTGGTATACGGATGACTACCAAATTTTAGTTCAAAATTCCAAGAATTACGGGAGTTATAGAAAATCGTTAATAGGGGGGGAGTGGGGGGTTGGATCAGAAAAAATGAACAAACTCGTCCTTTCTCGGTCTCAGGAGAATCTGTATACCAAGTTTGGTTAGCTCTTATACTTTCGGAGATCCTTGCGTTCATACAGACAGACAGACGGACAGACAGACGGACATGGCTATATCGACTCGGCTTGTCATGCTGATCAAGAATATATATACTTTGTGGGATCTACCAAGCCTCCTTCTGTGTGTTCCATGTGCACTCGCACAAATCTAATATACCCTTGTACCCTTTGGGTACAGGGTATAAAAATTGGTTCTTCACTTTTGTTTTCGACAATTGAAATAATATTGGATTGCGGTTTCCGCTGTGATAAACTAACTAACTCATTTGCAACAACGTTAAATGGCTGTATACCCAATGTTTACAACATGTTTAATGCTCTTTCGATGTCTTTATTCCGTCTTGAATTGATGTCGTATTGGAACACGCTTTTAAAATACGAATAAACCGAATGCATCCTTGATCTGCTGCTTCTACTTGTTGCCGCCGTTGAACTTGAATTGGTATCTTTTTAAATGATCCTTCAAATTTTTCTATTTTTTCCGCGGTTAGATGGTTGGGATGTTTTCTCTTTATACTGTGTACATGAAATGTACAGGAGTATTTTAGGTTTGCGGGAGCTGAAAAATGTAACACACAGAAAGTATATATATTCTTGATCACCGTGACAAGACGAGTCAATCTAGCCCTGTCTGTCTGTCTGTACGTCCGTATGAACACCTGGATCTCAAAGACTATAAGAGATAGAGTCATCAAATTTTGCACAAAGATGCCTTATGTATGTATCCTATACAAGTTTGTTTTATTTTTGTTATTCCCCCCCCCCCCCCACTTCCACCCTATGGGGGTTTTCCCGATTTTCCATTCTTATAATCACCTATATCTCGGAGACTATAAGACCTAGGAACACCAACTTTTAGTTCCAGATGCCTTATGTGAATACGCAGAAAATGTGTATTTTGGAATTTCACTCCCTCCCCCCTCTCCGCCGCAAATCGGAATTTTCTTTAACTCCCGTAATTCTTAGAATTTCGAACTGCAATTTTTATAATACCCCCAGTTGGTTATTATGTGCCCTTGCGCCAAGTTTCACTATTACAGACTGATTTAACAAGAAGTTATAGCCATAAATATATTTGCTGCTGCAGCGCTGCCCGCGACTGTTGTTGATGCTGGTGCTTTGGTTGACTGCACACATGTTTACACAGACACGAATTTATGCGCATAGGCATACCTATATTCACACAGACGCAATTGCTATGTAAATGTGCGATTTTACACCATTTACGTGAGTTCGAATAACGAGAAAGGTAAAATCGATCAAATTTTTTTGTTAATTTTCTTAATTTTTTTTATTTTCCTCCCTATAACTCCCGGATTCTTGGATTTGGGATTAAAATTTGGTAGTCACATTAGGTTAGTCATTATATATCCGCATACCAAGTTTCATTATGATAGAATGATCGGAAAGAAAGTTATAGCCATATAACCAGGCCCAATGCACACATACATACATATGTACAAGTACACAAACACGCATAAGGCACGATTCTGATGTAAATGTATGTATGCATGCATGGAATATTTTATATTTAATTTAGTTAATTAATTAAAATTATTTAGTTAATTAATTTAATTTAATTAATTAATTAATTTAATTACTTTTTTGTGGGGTGGTACAGGGTATTTAAGAGTTGAACCTGCTCGTCTTTAGCATTCCTTTCTTGTTTGTTTTTATATCTCGACCTCAACCATCTCTGGAACACAAATGTTATGAAACACTTGTCGTTACTTTATCTATTTATTGTGTTGCGAGCTCCTTTTTGACAGCTTAAATGCAATTTTTAATTAAACTATTCATGGGCCAGTTAGTGGTGGGGTGTCAAGCAACTAGTCTGCTTTCCAGCGTCTTCGTGCATCAGTTGCAGACATAAACACAGACACTTTTCGAGTGCGTACTTTCTAACTATAACAACTTGTTCCGAAATGTGTTGCACGGAGCTCGACAAACTGCGACAAACAAGCAAATAAACACACAGATTCTTAACAAGGCAGGAAGCCTTCGTTGCGGCTCAAACGGCTGGGCAGACTTCAACTTGGTTGTGGGGGTCTAAACATGCCACAGACGACTTGTTGGTGCTTGCAGCGCTTGTTGACGACTATTGTGATGATTTCAAGGTGAGACAACGTGGAGAAGCCTTTGCTGATGAGGCGAGCGTTGTCATAGAGATTCCTTAGCGTGGGACAATAAAAAGTCCTTGGTGTAAAGAAGCAGAGAAAGGTATCCCTGTTTTTATACCCTGTACCCGAAGGGTAAAAAGGGTATATTAGGTTTGTGCAAAGTAGGTAACATGCAGAAGGAAGCATCTCCGACCCCATAAAGTATATATATTCTGAATCAGCATGACGAGAGAAATCAATCTAGACATGTCCGTCCTTCCGTCTGTCCGTCCGTCTGGATGAACGCAAGGATCTCAGAAACTATAAAAGCTGGAACAACCAAATTTGGTATCCAGATTCTCCTAGGTCCGAGAAAGGACGAGTTGTAAAGAAGCAGAGAAAGGTATCCCTGTTTTTATACTCTGTACCCGAAGGGTAAAAAGGTTATATTATGTTTGTGCAAAGTAGGTAACATGCAGAAGGAAGCATCTCCGACCCCATAAAGTATATATATTCTGAATCAGCATGACGAGAGCAAAAAAATAAAATAAACTTGTCCTTTCTCGGACCTAGGAGAAGCTGGATGCCAACTTTGGTTATTCTAGCTTTTATAGTTTCTGAGATCCTTGCGTTCATCCAGACGAACGGACAGACGGACGGACGGACAGACGGACGGACGGACAGACGGACGGACGGACAGACGGACGGACGGACGGACATGTCTAGATCGATTTCTCTCGTCATGCTGATTCAGAATATATATACTTTATGGGGTCGGAGATGCTTCCTTCTGCATGTTACATACTTTGCACAAACCTAATATACCCTTTTTACCCTACGGGTACAGGGTATAAAAACAACAATGATTTCTCATAAAATTGAGTATACAACTGGGTATATAGCTGCAAAGCTAAAATAAAAATGGTAAAGTTAGTATATCTCCTGAATTATAATTCCGATTTCTTTGGGAGTAAGATTTTCTTAAGTTCTGGGAAATTTTCTATTAGACACATACATATGTATATTCATAATCCTTAGAGTGTTCATGAAGTTTTAATTTTTGCAAGCTGTTTCGGCTTAAGCCCGCATTGTAGAAGCACAAATAGTGGGAGTGGGACTGGAGTACTGTTTAACTAATAACTAAATTTGAAGCTAAAAGAATATGCTTATTAATTACGTACACATAAATATAGTTCACAGCAGCACTTTGTAATTATGACCGGCGTACTTATAGTACGAATATAACTGAATTGAAAACGAACGGTGCAGAAATCAAGGTTAGTACCAACAACAAAATTTTATTAAAATACGCAAATATAGCTGCCATTGGAAAAATTGGCACAACTTTATTATAAAACTCGTTTTAAATATACTACTTATAATCGTATGCAAATTTGTTTTAAATTGACATTATTTGGCAATATATATCGCCATTTGTATAGCATTTTTTAGTCAACCTTCATTGTATCGACTAAAAATTACTTTCAAACAAACAAAAAAAAACCCTATTGCAAATGTTTAAAACAAACAAAAATCATGCGCGTGCACTATTTTGGAGCATTGTCTATATATCGTACTTGCTTCTGTAGCTGTGTCTTTATAGGAAGTGGAAAGTTTAGAGAAACGTGCGGTTATGTGCGGCAATTAAAAGTCACAAAGCAGCCATAAACATGAGCTGTTCCCGACGATACCCAAACAAAAACGCAAAGAGCGAAAGAGTTACGAGCTGTTGATGATATAGGGCCTCAGGAAGGCGGTAGCAACGCAGAGCTACTGCAAAAAAAATGTTTTTTGCCTGTCTGGCGGCGTCTGTTTTATGACTTAATTAGAAAGCACCGCGGCGGGGCGCACGCCGTGCCCCCCTTGACCAAATCAGCGTGAACCATAACGGAAGAGAACGCAATAGCACAGAAAGACTTCTCGCCAAGTCAAATTACGGCCAAGATGTCGCAGCTTGGCTCCTTCAAGCTGTCCAGCTCCTAATTATGCACGCGACACATGTGCACCTACACTTTGAAAATATGGAAAAATGCCGACGGCATCAGCATCAACACCAACAACAAACGGAACTTGATTCTTCTATGGCGACAACGATAGCACGGCCACACTTTTTTGTCTTGGCTTTGTAGGGAAGATGCGTAGGCGATGGTGTGCAATGCGCGGCTCTTCTCATTATCATTGCAAAAATCACTTGAATCACTTGGCAGTAACGGCTTTGACGTTGGCGAAGTCTTGATAGCACCGATCAGCAAAAGCCTAGCAATAACAACACCGCAGTAACATCCTTATCTGCACAGCCATCATCATTAGCACCAACAATGCCTGCCAAATATAAAAAGGCATCAGCCAGCGCCAGGCCAGACCTAGCCGGATGAAGACACACCACGCCCTGCCACCAACAACATGTGACGCATGCGCTTCATCCAAACTTGACACATTATGTGTCGAGTGGATGGAATGTGCCTATAAAATAACAACTGCAGGGCAACTTTACAAATATTCCTTAGTAATAATTACAACAAGTAAAACAGCTAAAGTCGGGTGTCACGACTTTGAAATACTCTGTACATATGTATGTTTACAATAATTACAGAAATTAAAAGAATTAAGAGAATTAAATGAGAAAATGTTGATCGATTTTACCTCTCTCAGTATTCGAACTCACGTAAACGGTGTATAATTGCACATATACAAAGCAATTGCGTCTATGTGAGTGTATGAATGTCTATGCGCGTTTATTCGTGTCTGTGTGAACATGTTTGCAGTAAACCAAAGCACGAGCATCAACAACAGATGCCGGCAGCGCTTGGGCAGCAAATATATTTATGGCTATAACTTCTTGTTAAATCGGTCCATCATAGTGAAACTTGGCGTACGGACACATAATCACTAACAGGCGTATTTGCAAAATACCGCGCGATTTGCGGCGGAGAGGGGGGAGGGAGGGAAATTCCAAAATATACATTTTCTGCGCATTCACATAAGGCATCTTGGACTAAAATTTTGTGTTCCTTTTATAGTCTCCGATTATAGGAATGGATAATCGGGAAAAGTGGGGGAAAATCAAAAAAAATAAAAACAAACTCGTATAGCATACACACATAAGGCATCTTTGTGCAAAGTTTGGTGTCTCTACCTCTTATAGTCTCTGAGATCCAGGTGTTCATACGCACAGACGGACAAACAGGCAGGGCTAAATGGACTCATCCCGTCATGCTGATCAAGAATATACATACTTTGTGGGGTCTGCCACGCCTCCTTCTGCCTGTTACATTTTCAGCTCCCGCAAACCTCATATACTCTTGTACAGAGTATAACAAGTAAACAAGAAAAGAATGCTAAAGTCGAGCAAGCTCATCTCTTAAATATCCTGTACCTCCCACCAAAAACGAAAAGATTAAAAAAATTTTTTTTTAATTATACAAACAAGAGAAAACGCTACAGTCGAGCAAGCCCGACAGTAAAATAGTGGATGTACCTACCAAAATTGATTTCAAAATTCCAAGAATTACGTAATTTATAAAAAACAAGAGAGAACGCTACAGTCGAGCAAGCCCGACAGTGTAATACCCTGTACCCAGGTAAACTTCCGTCACTGAGTTATATGCGCCCAAAGCAGCAGCAAGAAGAGGAAGAAGAAGAGCGAACTTGTTGCTGCAGTTTGGGGGGGTTGTACTGGCGAAAATTTGTTTCGCTAATAACTTTTCTTAGAATTGCATAGTTTGGTTTAGGTAGCTTTTGAAATGTGGACGGTATTGACGAAATTCTGTAGCATGGGAAGGGGGGAAAATTAAAAAAAAAAAATAAACTCGTCCTTACTCGGACCTAGGAGAATCTGGATGCCAACTTTGGTTATTCTAGCTTTTATAGTTTCTGAGATCCTTGCGTTCATCCAGACGGACAGACGGACGGACATGTCTAGATCGATTTCTCTCGTCATGCTGATCAAGAATATATATACTTTATGGGGTCGGAGCTGCTTCCTTCTGTATGTTACATACTTTGCACAAACCTAATATACCCTTTTTACCCTACGGGTACAGGGTATAAAAATACGAATTGCGGGATAGTGGGGGGGTGTATCAGAATAAAAAATAAACTTGACCTGCCTAGGGCTCAGGAGAACCTGGATACCAAGTTTGGTCATTCTAGCTCTTGTACCTTATGACATCCTTGCGCTCATACAGACTGATAGGCGGACAGACAGACAGACAGGGCTAGATCGACTCGTCTTGTCATGCTGATCAAGAAAATATATACTTTGTGGGGTCTGCCACGGCTCCTTCTGTGTGTTACATACATTCGCACAAAACAAGTATAGCCTTTCACCCTTTGGGTACAGGCTATAAAAAGCTAAAGTCGGGTGTCCCGACTTCGAAATACTCTGTACATATGATTACAATGATTATAATTAAGAAAATTCAATTAATTAAAATAAGAAAATAAAAAAATAAAATTTTCAAAAAAATAAAACAAACTCGTATAGCGTACACACAGAATACATTTACATCAAGTTTCCATGTTTATACCCTGTACCCGTAGGGTAAAAAAGGTATATTAGGTTTGTGCAAACTATGTAACATGCAGAAGAAAGCATCTCCGACCCCATAAAGTATATATATTCTAAATCAGCATGACGAGAGAAATCGATCTAGACATGTCCGTCCGTCCGTCCGTCTGTCCGTCCGTCCGTCTGTCCGTCCGTCCGTCTATCCGTCCGTCTGGATGAACGCAAGGATCTCAGAAACTATAAAAGCTAGAATAACCAAAGTTGGCATCTAGATTCTCCTAGGTCCGAGAAAGGACGAGTTTATTTTATTTTTTTTAGCGTCCACATTTCAAATGCTACCGTAACCAAACTTTGCACACATAATTTAAAAATAATTATCTACTGTTGTTTAAAATGTTATTCAATTTTGTCAATTCTAAGAAAAGTTATTAGCGAAACAAATTTTCGCCAGTACAACCCCCCCAAACTGCAGCAACAAGTTCGCTCTTCTTCTTCCTCTTTTTGCTTTTTTTGGGCGCATATAACTCAGTGACGGAAGTTTACCTGGGTACAGGGTATTACACTGTCGGGCTTGCTCGACTGTAGCGTTCTCTCTTGTTTTATTTGCGTGTATGTATGCAGCACAAAGTTGAACCAAAGCAGCAACAACGTCTGCGGGCAGCAGACGGACGGACAGACGGACATGGACACATATATTGTCATCCTGATCAATATATACTTTGTGGGGTCTGCCACGCCTCCTTCTGTGTGTTCCATGTACACTAGCACAAAACTATTGTAGCCTTTTACCCTTTGGGCACAGGCTATAAAAATAAAAGTAACAACAGAGAACGCTACAGTTGAGCAAGCCCGACAGTGGAATACCCTGTACCCAGGTAAACTTCCAAATAATTCGAAAAAATAAAATAGGCTCGTCCTTTCTCGGACCTAGGAGAATCTGGATACCAACTTTGGTTATTCCAGCTTTTATAGTTCCTGAGTCTTGCGTTCATCCAGATCGACGGACGGAAGGTTGGACATGTCTAGATCGATTTCTTTCGTAATGCTGATTCAGAATATATACAAGGTGCGTTCCAAAGTAAACAGGGATCTAGCGCACCCTGGTGGCGCTATCTATATATCGACTGGTGCGTTAGAATCTGCTATCTTTATCAATTGTCCAGTGTCCAAAACATCGATTTATCGCATTTTGACCGAACATTTGGGCTTACGAAAAGTGTGTTCACGGTTTGTTCCGCACAAATTGACTGACGACCAAAAATTGCTCAGAATCGTCTCATCGATCGAGGCTTGTGACCGATTATTTGACCAAAAATCACATTTTAACCATTAACCACTCTCCGTATTCACCTGATATGGCACCGTGCGACTTCTACCTTTTCGGAAAAATCCATTTACCCATGAAAGGAAAGCGTTATGCAGACGTAGAGGCCATTCAAAAGGCTTGCACCGGCATACTGGCGGCCATACCGGCCAACGAGCTAAATCACTCGTTCCACACGCTTTTGGATCGTGCAAAAAGCTGTATTGAAGTAGAAGGAGACTATTTTGAAAAAAATAAATTGATTTTGCTGAAAAAACCATTTGTTATGTTTTTATACCCTGTACCCGTAGGGTAAAAAAGGGTATATTAGGTTTGTGCAAAGTATGTAACATGCAGAAGGAAGCATCTCCGACCCCATAAAGTATATATATTCTGAATCAGCATGACGAGAGAAATCGATCTAGACATGTCCGTCCGTCCGTCCGTCTGTCCGTCTGTCCGTCTGGATGAACGCGAGGATCTCAGAAACTATAAAAGCTAGAATAACCAAAGTTGGTATCCAGATTCTCCTAGGTCCGAGAAAGGACGAGTTTATTTTATTTTTTTTAATTTTCCCCCCCTTCCCCCGCGACAGAATTTCGTCAATAGCGTCCACATTTTAAATGCTACCTAAACCAAACTTCGCACACATAATTTATATATAATTGTCTACTTCTAAGAAAAGTTATTAGCGAAACAAATTCTCGCCAGTACAACCCCACCAAACTGCAGCAACAAGTTCGCTCTTCTTCTTCCTCTTTTTGCTGCTGCTATGGGCGCATATAACTCAGTGACGGAAGTTTACCTGGGTACAGGGTATTACACTGTCGGGCTTGCTCGACTGTAGCGTTCTCTCTTGTATATACTTGTACTTATATACTTGTACCAAAGTATATAAGTACATTTCGGGCTGCCCTTGTAGTATAAAGTGAAGATAGAAATTAACTCAAGATACTTCAGCTAAAAAATACAACACCGAAACAAGGGCAGCAATAAAAGAAACTTACTGGGATTCGCTTGTGTATTACGACGATAACAATGTTTTGGAGACCGCTCCCCGCTTCATGCATTGGACTAGAATTAACAGGGAGAAAATTGAAATTGCAATAGATATATTAATTTTATTATACACATGTATTTCTCTGAGTCGCCAGCATATTATACACTTGACGAATGTGTCGAATAAGTGCTAAAAAGTTAAATTAATTTTACACAAGCAGCGAAAGAGCAGAGGTTGCGGGAAGCCGCAACAGATATCATAAAATATATAAAATAGTAATTGTTTTTAGCCAAGCTCTACAACCTGCACCCAGGCAATGGCAAACTTAATGACTCAGTCATAACCCAATGGACAAGTGAGTTGGCGACTCTGTCTTCAGAGAGAGGAGGAGAAAAGTGGCTGTGTGGTTAACTCTGTAACACATCGAGAACAACATCACCTACTCGTACAATACCACCAGCGAGCAATGCCAATGAAAGAGAATGGTATAGGGATGGAAGCATGTTGGGAGCTGCAAAAAAAGTATGTTGACTGCAATAAAACTTTCATAACTCTGCAGCTAATGGAGTTCGAAATGCTGGCTCGTAAAATATATCTTGTTGTTGCTGCTGCTGCTATGGCCGTTGGTATAATTGCTGCTGCTGGCCGTTGCCATCATACTGCTCTACCGCTCGACCGCTTGGCTGCAAGTGAAGCTGGTAACGGAAAAGTCGATGGCCGTTTCTTTAACTTGGGCCTGGCCAAAAGCAGACGGGCCGTTAAAAAGGAAGTAAATGTCATAAAAACATTCATATCTACATACATACCTATATACTTCATATACTCGTACGTACATACAAGTATGTATGTGTGTATACTAACGTTTCTGCTTTCTGTTGCGCTTCTTTTTTATGTAATTTTCTACAGTTAAAAGTGCATCTACAATAATGTTAGTATGCTATATAGTACTACTATGCGCCTATAATGGCCAAGGTGCCGGGGCTTGGTCATTTTACGAGTTTTTATAGCGCACATTTGCTGCCCATTTTAATTGAAATCACAGACGGCCAGAATGGCAGACACACAGGCAGTCAGTTACAATGATGAGTTGGGATGAGCGGGCCAGGACGAAAAGTACACAAACAAAAAAAAGCTCCTGCTTAGCTGCAATTATTTCGATACAAGTTATTGAACCGCCAAACATAATCATCGCCAATGACAGCAATCCCAAACATTTTTAACAAATACATAATAACAAAAACAACAACTTCTTAGGAGCACTGACCAGATCGACACAACAGGCACTGGACCCATCGGGGTCCAATGTCCACAGCCTATTGGCCGCTTCTGTTGCCCGCTGCTTTTGTTTTTTGTAGGCGTCAACCTGCTCTTTAAGCTGCATTATTTATGCGGCTGTGCAGCGATAACGCGCTTGCATGGCAAAGCAACGACAAAAAACAACCACAACCACAACAACAATAATTCTCGTGCGGAGTTGCAGTTGCAAGTGGCAGGCAGGTGAGGAACAGACTGCACTACTTTTAAGGGCTCACTTACCGCACTTAACCAGGTAGGCAGAGCAGGACCAGCCAACTCTAGTGGACCGGAGCCGAGCCGAGGCAATGGCAACAAAAATATGAGATATTTCTTATCAGTTGGTATGCATCTGTGCACCTCGAGCGATTTCTTGCTCCTGCTGGAGTGCTGGAGTGCTGCAGTTCTGCTCCACTCTCACCACACCACCTATGTTACCCACCTACCGAGCTGCATTTGCTTTCAAACATTTTCATTTTTAGCTTTGCTAGCTTACTGAAAGAGGCTGCTGCAGACTTTTTGTTTTTATTTCTGTTCTTCGATTTTGTGAGCGCCTTCGTTCTCGTTCTCGACGTCGTCGTCGTCGTCATCCTCGCCCTCATCCTCATCCTCGCCATCAGCGCATGTTGTAATAATAATCATAATATCAGTCGTAAGTGCATTTGTGGCTAGCAATTCTGCCGCCGTCGTCCGCTGCACTAAATACCAAGGAATTGGCTTATTGTGATTCCCGGCCTTAAGCGGCGGCTTCTTCTCACTCTTGCCCTTGTGCTTCTAGTGGTTGTTGTTGCTGTTGCTCTTGTTCTTGTTGTTGATACTGTGTACAGACACATTGCGCTCTGCACTGATTCTTTATGTTTTATTGTGGCCCGGTTTCAATTTCTTTACTTAGAAAGGGCCACGAATTTATTCGCCTGCCTGTTAACTGGTTGTACAATATAGAATAGTGGGACATACTGAATCGTTTACTTATTTAAAGAGTGCGTCGCGTGCTCTTCTACCAGTTACCAGTTCTACCCTATATCTACCAGTTATCATTTGCAATTACAATTCTTAATCTCTCGAGTTAATTAAAGAGATTTCTGAAATTACTCAACGGGTAAACTTACATTCCTATGACGAGGATAATGTGATAATGTGATGAGTGTGTCTGACCTAGACAGGTTTTCTTTCAATATGTCAATAATTTTATAAACAAATTCGATTAACTATGTCTTAAATGTAGCTGCCATTCGAATTATTGGTACAACAAAGTATTTTAACTGAATGACATTAGTGGATACAGGGTATTCAAACATTGGGCTGGTACGAATTTAACTTCATATTCGTTTTTAATTATAAACTATAAAAGTTATTAGCAATGGCGACGATCCTCAAGAAACTCTATTGTTTGTTTCAAGAGCTTGATGCAAATGTACACAGGCATATGTACTCATATTAATATTACATATTAATCATTGTTTTGAGCGCAACTGTAAGTCGTTATCAGTCCATGCTAACAATTTGTAATTAGAAAGTTATAAATGATCTTTCATTGTCGAGCTTGACATAAGTAAAGATAAAGATGACTTGATGCTAAATTTGACTATATTGTGGAGTTATGTGATTGGATTAATTTAGTTTTGTCAATTATATACCATATGTAAAGTATTTAAAGTACGTACATTGCTAGCTGCAGTCTCTCCTATGCCACTAAATTTGTTTTTTGTATTTTCATAATAGTGTAATGTTATATTGTAGTTCACAATAATCAATATACATGGCCTTTGCTTTCTATTAAACTAACTAATAGTCATGAACAGTGCCGGACCAAAGTAAAGTGTTACTTCCGACGGGTGATGCCTATACATATGTACATATATGATGTAGTTATGTAAATGATCATATCATAAAGGCAAAATTAGTCCAACCGAATGAAAATAGTCTAGCTTTGCTTTTCACAACCATTACAATATACCACAGATATTATTTAATTTTATGACCGAAGTAATCTTATAATCGATTTACTACATGATAATTAATCATATAAAGTATCCAGTAACTGTTAATCGCTATTTTTATTTGCACTTGAATCGAATATATGTAATGTAGTAAAGTTATTATAACCCCACCTCACATATTATAGGAATTTAGCCATTCCATTTGCAATTCTGGCCTACTGTTCTTACACCGTGCCTATTAGTAGCCCGTTTTATATGCAGCCAAGGTCTCATCCTAGTTACACAAATCCATAACTAAACTACTGCAATATTTGTATAATACACACATACATTTGTACAAGAGATTGCGTGGCAATAGCCAGCAAGCGTCCGACAGACAAGGAGCGTGTATACTATAGTCAGACAGTCCTCGACAGCCAAATAGCAAAACAACCAAGGAACCAAACAACCAAGTGGAATCAAGCAGAGAACAAAATGCAGCAGCTATAGAACAGAGCCTCATTTAAATGCTTATCAGTTGAATCTGGATGAACAAAAGATGGTGCAGCTTCTGCTCGTTGGCTGCCAACTGCTCCTAACCAAAGCAAACTACTCACTCAACCAACTGCAAAAGCTGAGCAATGACGCAAGTATGTACTGCCAGGGGATGGCCAAAAGGGGAAAGCGGTGCAGAGTGCGGTGCAGTCGAAGAAAATGCGAAACCACTGAGATAAAGTGGCAGAGATTTGCAACATTCAAAAGCTGCTGCTGGAAATTCCTACTATTCCACTATTTGTAAATTTTGGATTATTCATAGTTCTTCGGCTGCTCGACTGACTGCACTAGATACTTCTGTTACAGACACACATACATATATACATACTTGTACATATGAAAAATGATATGTATGTACAAACGTTGGCACTGCATAAGCAGCAGTTTGGCCAACAACATCCACGGAAGACATACATACATATGTATGTATATAGATACAAATAGTACACATGTAGTTTATGATAGCCAACTCAATCAAATTTAAAATAAAGACATTAAATCTGCCCCTATTTAATAAAACTGAACCCTTGTTTCGATAATATTTGTTTTCATGATTTCAATTGCATTTGAAATAATGGGTGAGAATAACATGTAAATTATGTATGAAGAGTTTAGTTTATTAGTATTAGGAATTGTGCAATTCTTTAGCTTGGTAATTCGAAGGAAATAAGAAATAGAATAAGCTCGTGTTTCCTGGTTAGTACAAGTAGAAGAGAGTACGTATCAAATTTTTTTAATGTGCTTGCGCCATACATATGTACATATGTACTAGTATGTATTTATAAGACGCAAGCACACGCTTACTTACTTATAAGCATAAGTTCCATATTAATGGGCTTTCATTAAAAAACTGAATGCTCGATTAGTCAGGTGGAGGGAAGAGCGTGCAGAAGAGGTGGGGCGAGTCTGGCCAGCAACAAGTTGTGCCTCAACGCGCACCTTTGACACGTGTGACCCAAAAAAAGTCTGCGTCGTGTGCCGTCAAGTGTAGAAATTTTCTTTTGATAAATGTCCACAAAATGTTAGGCCTAAACACACACAGGTCTTGTATGGATTAGAGTTTGTGTGTCTGGACAATTCAATCAACAATGCGTAAAAATCAAAAATAAAGTTTCCAGCCTGTTGCCGTTACGGCAGTATGTTTGAAATTTATAACCGCAAGCGTTGCTCTTTAATTACAAATGACACAAAATTCATTTTAGGTGTCTCTTTTTGACTTTATTAATGCTTGCATGCCACCCAATATGCAACGCTATGCGACCGTTGCTGGCGATGGTTGCAGCCGCCGGCTTCGACTTCAACGCATGCAAATCACATCATGGCTATATGCGCATAAGTCTGCGCCTGATGTACGATCTAGTTTAATATTTGTGGAGCATGTGCGTCGCTCTCAATGCATGCGCATTCATATACGAGTATGTGTGGCAGGTTTCAGATTTGCAGTTCTAGATACTAAAGCCACTTTCCACAAGTGCACACACATACTATACAATCATGCTGCTCAGTTTTTAGGGTGTATGCCTAGAGTATTGCAGTCGCCATAAGTCTACGTCACATACACGTACACACAAAAAAAGTAAGGAGTAAGCAAAAAAGCAATACAAAAATCAAATCATGTTTTGCGCGCCTGCCTAGGCTAGGCCTAGTCGGGCTTGTTACTAAAAACCATAAACTTTTCAATATCGAACCCAGAGCGCAGCCGAGCAAAAAGAGGCCCATGAATCCTACAAGTCGCCTCGCTAAAGTAACTGGAACACAGCAGGATGACATTTCCATTGGGCCAGCGCAACCAGCCAGGCGAGAGACGAGATAGCCACGACTCTTGTCCTACTTGAACGCCGAGTTAGCGTCAGAAATGCGAAAACAAAGCAACAAATTTGAAGGCAAGTTCCATGAAATTGGTCGCACCTTTATGCACCTACGAGCGTCGTAGGGAGAATGCCACGCGTGCAATCTTATGCAATCGATGCCCTCCCCAAATAGTATCATTTTGAAGAATTTTATATAAATGCACCGTGAACTACCGTTGCTATTCGAATTGCATCCAACTGATTTTAAATAAACAATCATAATTTTCTGATTTCTATAGAAATGTACAACTACTTTATTTTTTTTTTTTTTGCATTATTGTCATGTGAAACATGTGCATGTTTTGGTATAAAATTAAAGGTAATTCAATGACATTTTTAAAAAGTATAAATATGTTGTTGAAATCTGGACTGTCGAAAAAAAAACGCAGCCGTACCAATTAATAGTGGTTAGGGCTCGTAGGTATCGGAAAGAACTGGAAATGCGCCAGATGCTGTGCCATTATTGATAAAAGGTTTAGTTGGCGACTAATGATTAAATAAAAAAAAAAGGAATTAAGGAATGCACTCGTACCGATTACGACTGTATAGTATTTATATGTAAGAGCTTAGTGGTTTTGAATAAGCTTTCTATTTTTAAAACATCTTTTCAATACGTGTTCGGGCCAAAACCGTTTGATCATTACCGCCACCGACAATGAGTGCCGCGACACGACGCCAATGGGTGGTTCATGTGGTTAACGATGTGGATATGGGTGTGATGAGTTGGCACGGTTTGGCACATACAAGTAATTTCTTCCAAGTAATTGATAGTCTGCTGCCCCGCTTTTTCTCTAGAAGTCCAACCTTCGTCGTCGAAGATCGGCCAGCTATTGCCCTGCCCATTCACATGACAGTCTGCCTCCTGCCGCCGCAGCATATTAATGACTTTTCTTTAATGCCTTTTCCGCAATTATTTTACACACGGCGCACAGCACTCGCACTCTTTTATTTCTCTTGCCTTGCCAATGAAAGTATTTATTTTTAAGCAATGCCGCCGTGTCGGTTATTTGCCGTTTGGCTTTTGAGAATATGCGGACGACAAGCCCACCAGGCCAGACCGGGCCAAGCACTTGTGCTTTAGCTGGCATCCCAGCCACTACCACAGCCCCCGCACGGTTACAGAAAATTGAGTTAGTATAATTAAATGTGACATTGGCAACCGTATATCCGCCAGTGTGTGGGTGGCAGTCGCCAAGTGCCGCCGCCTGCGTGACAATTGAAATGAAGTGTTGATTCTTCGTGTACCAAGGCGGCGAGAGCCAAGCAGCCAGAGAGCCAGACAGCCAGCCAACCAAGACACTTACGCAGTGATGCGACAAATCTCATATGCATATCATGTCGGGGTGCCACATGTAAGATGCAAGATAATGTGTGTTTGGTTGCGTGTGTGGCAAGAGTGGCAGCATAAATGGTTTGACTACCAAGACACGCAATTTCCAATTATGGCCACTGCACTCCGCTGTACTAGTAGGGTACGAAAAAAATACTGAAAATGTGTCTTTTAATTTTACAACAACCAAATATAATTCCAATAAAAACAAATTTGAATGACTTACCTATATACTATTTAAAGCAGGCCATTCAAATGAACTACATGACATCGCAAATATAAGAATAAGAACTTATAGGTATTTTTAACTTTAGCATATTATTTGAGTATATTATCCAAATCAGATCTAAGTCTTCTATATCTAAAAGCAAGGTGGTGTTCATACGGACGGACAGACAGACAGACAGTGCTAGATCGATTCGTCTTGTCATGCTGATCAAGAATATATATACTTTGTGGTTTCTGCCACGCCTCCTTCTGCCTGTTACATTTTCAGCTCCCGCAAATAATATAAACAAAGGTCCTTTCTCGGATCTAGGAGAATCTGGATACCAACTTTGGTTATTCCAGCTTTTATAGTTTCTGAGATCCATGCGTTCATCCAGACCGACGGACATGTCTAGATCGATTTCTCTCGTCATGCTGATTCAGAATATATATACTTTATGGGGTCGGTGATGCTTCCTTCTGCATGTTACATGCTTTGCACAAACCTAGTGTTGTAAATCTGAAATGAAACGAAAATCGCCATGACAAACTTAACATCGATACATCGATTTTTTATAAAAAATTTTAAAGTAAAACAAGAAGGGAATGCCAAAGTCGAGCAGGCTCAACTCTTAAATACCCTGTACCACCCACAAAAAAAATTAATTAATTTAATTTAATTAATTAATTCATTAAAAAAACTCTTCCTTTCTCGGGCTCAGGAGAATCTGTCTACCAATTTTGGTTATTCTAGCTCTTATACTTTCTGAGATCCTTGCGTTCATACCGACGGACGGACGGACAGACGGACATGGCTATATCGACTCGTCTTCTCATCCTGATCAAGAATATATATACTTTGTGGGGTCTGCCACGCCTCCTTCTGCCTGTTACATACATTCGCACAAAACTAGTATACCCTTTCACCCTTTGGGTACAGGGTATAACAAGAGATGAAAGAAAACGACTGGCTGGATCAATTCACCTATGCATATTATATGCGCCCGAAACTATTGTGCCCTTTGGTTACGGGGTATAAAAAAAAGCTAGGAGCATATCTTTGCATTAATTTTAAAATCACAAATGTGTGTTATATTAATTATTTAAATATTATAATAATATAATAATATAATATTTAATAATAATAATATTTAAAATGCTTAATGCTAAGGAACTGCTAAGACACCATTCCAAAGTGAGGTGTTATTCCCAACATGTATTCTGATCATGTAAAATACGTACATCTATATATATAAAACAGTTTGTCCTGACTGACTGACTGATTGGTGATCAACGCACAGCCCAAACGGTAAAGGCTAGGAAGCTGAAATTTGGACTCAAGTATCCTTTCATAGTCTAGGTCCCCACTAAGAAGGATTTTGGAAAACTCGAGCTTCAAAGGGGGGAAAACAGGCTCCAACGTTTGTATGAAAAATCTACAGTTTTCATCTGATTAACTTCAAACTTAGTTTGTATACTCCAAGGGATTTTGGAAAATTCGAGCTCCAAAGGGGGGAAAACGAGCTCCAAAGTTTGTTTGAAAAATCCGAATTTTTCAACCGATCGACTTAAAACTTAGTTTCTAAAATCAATTAAAGGATACAAACAAAACTGCATACTCGGATTTTCGTTTGTGTTGGAGCTTGAATTATTGAATTATTATTATTATTAATATTTATTCACTATTTCAAATGAAAAGTTTGTGTTATAAATTTAGTCCGATCGATTTAAAATTTGGATAATGTAATCTACGTAACTAAATCTACAACTTTGCATTTAAGGATTTTCAAAATATGCATTTTACAAAAGCAGGCAGAACAAACAATACAAAATATCAAACAGTTGGGGACAACTAAGTATACATACACACACATACAAACAGCTGTTCGTGTAGTTGCGTGCAAACGATTGAAATAGCCATTGCAACATGTGAGACACTAATGTGTGAATGTCCATACATATATGCACATCTATGTATGTACATATGTATCTACATATGTATGTATGTACATTCGTCTTGCACTGACAGAGCAAGAAATGTTAATTAATTGAAAATTATATTACATTTTTAAAAGTACTTTTTTCTTTGTTTAGTGCATTTGGCATTAGTGTTTTCATTAATAGCTTTATGCAGCAACAACAAATATCAAATAGGTGGGGACATCACATACACACACTCACACACAACCAGCAACAGTTCGTGTCTATGTGTGCGGTTCTTTACGTACGGTTGAAAAAGTAAAGAGAAACATATGTACATATGTATGTATGTATGCCTGTGTATGAATATAGCATGTATGTACATACATTCGTATTAATGTATACATTGGGCAATCGAACACAGTTGTTTGATTGTAATAAAAAATCATGCTCTAAAAACAACAACAACTGCAAGTCATTAGCTCGCTCTTCTTTCGTTTTGACCATTTAATGTTAATTGCAAAGGCAAAACGCCAAAATGTTACAGTTACCGTCGCTAAGCAACGACTGCGTAAGCGATAGTAAAGCAGAAACCGAATAACGGAGCTACGCATATTCTGCTTCGCATTGCGGGCAGATGTATGTATGTATATGATTTGTTCTTATTGATGTCAATAAATAATTAGATTTTGTTATTTAAATATTCTGCTTATTGCATTCAAACTTCGATATTTTTATGATATCGGTGCCAGTGCTTTTTGATCGTGGCTCATCGCTGCACGGCATTGACACGAGTGCCGTGTTTCATATTCCGAGTTTGTGCTTGGCCGTATTGACTCAATATGGCACGAAAAGACTCGAATGTGAATTTAAATTTGGACTCAAGTATCGTTTCATAGTATCCATCATAGTGTAGGAGCACACTAAGAAAGGCTTTTGGAAAATTCTAGCTCCAACGGGGGGAAAACTAGCTTTAAAAAATATTAGTTATAGTGGTCATGTTCGTTTAACGAAATAGTTTGTCAAGAACAAAAATGTAACGGACTACTGAACAATTTTTTGTCAAGAACAGAAAATGTTCATTTAAATACCTTAAATGCCTTCCTACTGGTAACCTTTAAGGTGAAAACATATGGGTAGGTTATGCACACACAAAATAAATACAATTGGAAACATATTGAGCCGGGTTAAGACGGGCAATACCTGCTAGTACATACATATACGCACATTTTAATTCCCGTTAGTTTTAACAATGCACGGAATTTCGAACTCAAACTTGGCAAATACCGCCAGTCAGTGATTATAAGTCCAAATGCCAAGTTTCATCATGATAGGCCGATTTAATAGGAAGTTATAGCCATATATGTACATAAGACCAAGCAGTGCCCGCAGCTGTTGTTGTTGTTAGTGCTGTGCTCAGGCACACGAGACATACACAGGAACACACAAACACACACATACACGCATAATTATTCTACACATTTGTACAGAGTATTTCAAAGTCGGGAAACCGGACTTTAGCTTTTTTACTTACTAATATAATAATCAAAAAAATAAAACAAACTCGTACTCGTAGCGTACACACAACGGGCATCTTTGTGCAAAGTTTGGTGTCTCTACCTCTTATAGCCTCTGAGATCCAGGTGTTCATACGCACAGACAGACAGACAGACAGGGCTAGATCGACTCGTCTTGTCACGCTGATCAATAATATATATACTTTGTGGGGTCTGCCACGCCTCCTTCTGCCTGTTACATTTTTCAGCTCGCGCAAACCTAATATACTCTTGTACATTTCATGTACAGAGTATAAAAATTTGGAGAAAGGAAATGGGTCTCCAATATGACGCCAAGGTGCATAAACCAAAGGTATTGCACCGACATAAAGTGGCCCGGAGAGGATTGGAAATTTCAGCAGAATAACGCCCGGCGTAGTGGATAGCGCATGCGCACACCAAACAAGAGGTCATGGGTTCGAGCCCCACTCATGGCGAGAGCATGACCCAAAAATGTCTCCTCTCGAAAACTCTCCTAAAATTACATGCCTTCAACGTCGTGGTCATTTATCCACCAAAATAACACATCCAAGAATATATATACTTTGTGGGGTCTCCCAAGCCTCCTTCTGTGTGTTACATACATTCGCACAAAACTAGTATACCCGTTAACCCTTTGGTTACAGGGTATAAATATGAGTGCATCCTAAATCATGCAATGAATACTTCCTAGCCAGCCGTTTCAGAACGGGTGACACCTTGTCATCGTTGGCGGCAGCTGCTGAGGCCGGCAGAGGCGACGATGAAATCATCCTCATCTCTACATCAACGAAGCGGTTCTCAGGCAGGCGTGCAATATGCGAAACCCAAATGCTTGACGGCATATTTCACAGATGTCGGCTGCATGTCGCCATTGGCTTCGTCATTGTCCCGGCGAGGAAGATTTTTGAAGCGGCCGCTGGAGCATTCGGCCGACGTCCACACCATCTAAGTGTTGACACTCCCTTTGGCTCCTTTCGACTCACTGCTTTATCAGAGTGTAACTGAGCATATGCAACATATTGCGTTCTTCGCGAGGTCGATGAAATTATTGTTGCTTGAAGAACGCACTCGAATGGTTGGGGCCTATTTTAGTTGCGGCACTAGACCAAAACGATTATTACATGCATCCATGCATATATAGTATACATATTTATTTAAAAATGCATTCAGTCCTATAAGGGTAAAAATCTATTTTTATTCGAGCTTAAGCAAACAAACTAAATGGCTATTGCAAAAACATATATTTGCTGCAAGGATCTGCGAAAATATAGGAGCCAGAGTACTTAAGTTTGGTACGCAGGATCTCCTTAGTTAAGTAAAGGATATGCTTATCTTTTTTCGGTGCAGGCCCACTATTAACTAAGGATCTTATGTTATAACTCCTATACAGTAATCCTAGAAAATTGGATATCAAATTTGCTATCACATTCTTTTTGAGGTAATCTACACTCATGGACAAAATAATAGGCGTGATTTTGTTTCTTTTTCGAATGCTTATTTTACATTTATTTCTTAACTAACGTTCTGCCCCTGCTTCACACGGGATTTTTACTAAAAATCGAAAATTTTATTACGCACACACTTTTAACACACATACACCCTTCTTTTTGCTATGAGTTACTAAGAAGGATTGCATTTTATTGTGGATATTATTGTTTTTTTAATGAATTTTTGTTCGTTTTTAGATTTTTTTTATTCTTTATTACAAGTAGTTCAGAGGTTCTCTGTAAAAGATATTTTATGTTTTATTTTGTGGTAGCAAAATAAATTGATTTTCAGGAGCTCTCACCCGAAATAGGTCAACATACCGCAAAACATTTCTTTCGTATGTCGATCCCTACTAATTGGAAGGCTTGACCTTGGAACTACCGGAAATTGCAGCCATATAATGATCAAATCATCGTTATCCTCGTTATATGAGCTAGTTGACCAGTTGCTGGGCCGTTGATGTTAGTTGCTACACTTAAATTGTCCTGTAATTCCTTAATAAGCAGCCTCGTCCCATTGCACATGCTTGGAAGGCTTTAATTTCTCAAAAGCATGATTGCAATTCCGAATTTATTTGGCTGGGAGCTTTTGAATAATATTTCCTTAATATTTAAAGGGACAATGTTTCAAGGATGATTATGAACTAACAGCATGATATTCAGAAGTTTTTTAAGTAAATTTGTTTACACCTTTGGTTACATTATTGCCGTTTTAGTAAGGATTCCATTCTTTTTTGCAAATATAATATAGCCCATGTTAACCGTCGATAGTGTAGCTTCCCAACGGCGAAAGAATCCATTAAATCGGTCCAGTAGATTCGGAGCCTTTTCAATTCAAACAAACAATCAAATCTTTCCTCTTTATAATATTAGTATAGATAATTCCATAAGAAAGTATTTTAAATATAAATTATTTATCTTTAAAACTAACAACTGCAAGTAGACTGAAATTGTTTGAAGACGACTGGAAAAGTCAGAGACAAAGACCACATGTTAGGTTGGTCCACTGATTCGAACTGTAAATTGAAAGATGAGGTACAAATTTGCGTTGTATGACAAAACCTGGTGCGGATCGGAGGGTGGATAAAATGGACGCTACCCTCCCTTCGAACACCTAGCACCGGCATTGTCTATGTGTGTCTCAGGTACAGGTACAGTTACAGAGAGATAAGCAACAACGATAATATTGTTGTAAGGAATCATAGTTTTGAATTGCAAGCGGCTACGCTCTGCGTTCGAAATCCTGCTGAAGTTGATAGGGATGATGATGATACGCGTTCTGTTGGATTACGTTTAGGACTGCTTATGTTGTCCTCTTCTCCGCAATTAATGCCCGCCGTACGGTGGCGTCAACGGTTGGCAGAAACAGCTGAACAACGGCGACGACAATGATAATAAGGGTAATGATGATGACAACATTGCTGTTGTTGTTGGTGGTGCCATGGAGACACACAGGAGTGTACAACAGCTCGCAAGGAAGCGACAATTGCATTTGGAAAATAAACCAATTTGCAACCTGCTGTGCACTGCTTACTACTTATACTGTCTGCCAAACTACGTAGGCAGACGTGCCAGTTGATCATCATCAACTGACGCTGAGCCAATGCCAGTAGCTGTTGTAGCATTGCCAATTGTTATTCATAAATGCAATGCAATTCGAAAATTGCTCTATTTTGAGCGGGGCCATGTCAGCACCTCAATAGGCATCACGCACAGAATCTTGAGAGCCCCTCGCTGCATGTACGATAAGCTTTTTTGTAGAAACTTGCTTACAATTGATTTCTACTTTATTTCCTCTTCTTTGGGGCACAAATGGCCGTCAGCCGGAAGGAAGCTTTTTTTAAAACCCATTTTGGGCGCGTTTTGTGCACGCCCTTCTTTCTCAACGCACAAAAACACTCAGCAGCTGTTTCAGCAGCAAAAACTTTACTAATTCATACACACATACATATACAGCAGTAGTATATACAATATACATATATACGTGTATATATGTATGTACATTCATTCATTACATTTAATTGAATCGTGGAGCAACAATTTGTACAGCGTCTCTGAAGCGTAAATATAACAGTTTACATTTTTATTTTTATTTAATGCGTTAGTTTGCGTTTAAATTAACGGAAACTGTTAGCTGGTGGCTGTCTGATTGCCCGACTGCCTGACTGGCCGTCTGTCTGAATGGCAGTCTGCCTGCAGGCCCAACAACATGGTCGCTGTGGGAGTCTCGTTTTTGTTAACTGTATCTGTATTCTGTATCTGGCCACTTACAGCTCAGCGCATTTGTAAAATCTGCATAAAATAACTGGATGACTGCGCGGCACGTGTACGGCTTAAACAAAAAATATTATGAACAAAAAATTATTTTTCAATTTCACGCTTCAAATAATTTACTAATTAGATTTGCATTTGCTTTTTGGCAACAACAGCCAGTGGAGCTGACCTTAAAAAAAGCAGTGATGGCCATTCAAAATTGAAAATGGCATAAATGCATGTACCCAACTGAACGATGCAGTTTTGACTCCAAACACAGCAACATTATATTAACTTTCATTCAAATTGACTCTGTGGTTTTATTAATAGGACTGGATCTGAGGGTCCCTATTTTGTAAAACTCTGTTACATAGTCCAGCCTGACAACTCGCCGTCTTGTTAGTGCCGAAGTTATCATGGCCCAATCCTCGGATGATCGCCATTACCAAACACCAAGCCATCGGGCCAGTTTTGGACACTATGTTATTCAGTTGAGTGTTGAAATTTGTTGTCAGGTTAGACGGTGATGCATCCCTCGTAGGTATCGTAGTGGATAAGCAAATTTCAGCTGCACCGATTTTGAAATACTCTGTACCTATGCGTGTTTGTGTATGTGAGCATATTACGTTTATGCCTATAACTTCCTTTTAAATTGAGATACGGACAATTGGCATACGGACACATAATCACTAACTAAGGATATCTGAATGAAAAATTACAAGAATTACGGGAGTTATAGAAAGTCACGAATTGCGGAGAGTGGGGGAAGAAGAACATTTTCAAATACACATGTTTGCGTCTTCATAGAAGGCATCCTGGAATAAATTCGGACAGACTAACAGCTCTAGATCGACTCATGAGCCATTAAGCAAACCTAATATACCAGATGTTGTGAACTATATTTATAAAAAAAATATTGTATCAAACTAAAAGTGACCCGATCAATTTATATAGATACGCCGGAGACTCTCTGGTATAATATTTAACATATCAGGGTATACGAATACAAACCATTTTTATTGCCACTGGTGTGTGCGTTTGTAACACCCATGAGAAAGAGATGATCAAACAGATTTTTTATTCACAAATTCTCTATAGCCTAAGAGCTTTCGCTTTGAAACAGTTCATATACATCATAATTTAAGATTATATCACTATATCTAATGGCTGCCATAGAAATGGTATATTTTAAATGAATTTTTAGTGTTTGAATAATACATAGTACATAATATCTTAATTTTAAGGAAATGTATGTATTCTAAATGCATTTTTGCCGCTTGCCGCGGTATTTTGTTGGTAATAGCTGCCAAAATTGTATAACTTTATAGGGATGTGTGCCAGTCAGTGCTCACCTCCCTTGTAATTGCCAAAAAGTTTCTTTGAGTTCATCATAATTTGCATTTAAATTTGGAGGACGGTAGACGACAACGAAGTAGAAATGCCAACCAATTGTCATTCCATTCCGTTTCATGAAGACTATGACACAGGCTGACTAACAACTTTAGGCCAATTTAATCAAAGCCAATAACAAAACGATGGCAATTGTTTTTTTTTTTTTTCTGCACAGGGAAAACAACAACAACTGCTGCAGCACTGCAAGTCACTTGGCCGCATTTGCATTTTGAGCATCTTGACAAGCTTGGGAGAGCAGCAGCTGGCAAGACAATGATGGGACTGTACCCGCCGATTGTGCCTTTGAGTCTTAAGGCCCGCCAGTAAGACAGAAAGCCTGCTCGCAAAAGAAATTCATTTGGCGATTGTCTAAGCGATCGATCTTTCAATCAAATTGCGAGCGGGTAAGGCGTGCGCCGCGTGCATCTGCAGCTGAAGCTGGAGCTAGGAACTGAGTCAGAGGCGGACCGTGCATTCAATTTGCATTTCTCAGTGAATGCATCAAAAACCAATCAAAATTAAAGAAACAAAAAACGAAGAGAACGTTCAATCCGTTCCCATCCAACTCTAGAATACCCTGAACAAAAATAAACCATCTTACCACTGATTTCTATTGAAGTTGTATGATATATGTACTACAAGTATAATTCAGCACTCTTAAAAATCAGATTTACTTATTCTCCTATCATCGATTTTCCAGCTTGGTTAGGTACTATACAAAAATCATAAATGTGTATCAAATTTATTAAAGATATCTTTAAAATTAAGAAGCAAAAGGAAGTAGAAAGAGAAAAAAACGCTGTTGCGACTTGGTAGTACTGGTATACAGCTAATGTGAATGCAATTTTACGAGAAAAAGGGAATTGAATAAAAACAATAAACCATAGATAGATACAATTAATTAAATAAAGTGTATGCATCTAAGCTCTTGCGGACAGTATTCACGGAAGGGGAAAAACCAAAATATTCCTATGTTTGATCAATATGGGTTTAGAGATTGCTGAAAATATTTTATACTTACAAGTATGTTACTTACAGTTGCACAAACCTAATATACCTTTTTTATACTTTTGGTGCAGGGAATAAAAAGGCAAATGCAGCGTCATGATGAATCATGCAACAGTTCCGCCTTCGGGCTGTAAGTGTATGCCTGTCTTTACATATGGGAAATTGGAAACACCACTGACGACTGCGGTAGCACAGCATGATCCAATTTAATTAATATCACAAGAACGGTGGCCAAAGCTGCCGCACCCCTGCATTCGACCGCCCACCATATGCTAATACTCGCCAACTTTGACTCTATTAAGTCAGTGCGCCAAAATCTGCCACAAATGCTAATTTAAAGTGAAATCGTTGACTGCTAAGCAACTGCAGCGAACGGCGAATTGAGGACTGATCCAAGGCAAGTCGAACTGAAAGAAATGTCACCAAGAAGCTGCCATTTAAGCAATTTCAAACGTTTTGCTAACAAATTTTACAACAGCCAACCAGGCAACCAGTCAGTACGAGCCCCAATAGAAATCACAAAAATCAGCTTTGACCTTTTGACATATACTCGCTGACTTCTTAACTTTGTCGTTCATTTTGTTGTCGTTGTCGTTGTCGTGCTTGCTTGGCACTATTCATATAGGGCGGATAGTTGCACACACACACACACACACACACATACAAAAGCACACAGCGAGACATTTTACAAATGTTTTCAATTGAATTGCTCTGATTTTGGCCAAGTTGCATTGCAATTTTTCTTTTGGCAACTGCTTTGGTACTGCCTTTGTTCATTGGACGTTGGACGCTCCTCGTCCGCCTTCCAACGTCCGCTGTCCGCCGCCAGCCACTGGATGCTGCCTAGTGGCTGTTAGCAGTCCCGTAAAAGCTAACACCGCCAGCGGCAGCCGAAAATGTCGTGATGATGGCAAATTGTAAATAGCTTAAATGGTCTAAATGGTTTAAATGATTTCAATAGCTGCTGCAGTGTTGGGGTTGCTGTCGTTGATAACTGATTCGCCTTCTCTTCTTGCAGTGTTTCCACCGTCTCCGTCACATCACCGTCGCTCTCTCAACAAGGACTACGACTGCTTGCCAGTTTGCTGGCTTGTTTTCTATGGTAACAGTTATCACACAAACTAATGACATAAAATTAGGTATTGCCTGGCTCTGTTCCTGGCTGGTTGCTAGACTCACGGCACTGCTTGGCGGCTGACTTGGTTAGCCAGGCCTGGTAATTGAAACGAAGCATGGGATGCATGCACTGCTAAAAATTACAATTGTACTTATGACCATATGTAATGTATGTATGTATAGTTGTGTAAATCAATGTATGTACAATTGGTCGAGGACGCCATTTTGATCTTGCGATCTCTCCCGCCTTTTTTCTATCTAAAGTATATAGCTATCTACTTGCACTGCTTGCAGGAACCCATGGAAAAATTTTAATACAGTGGTTATGTAATCCCACTTCAAAAGAAGTTCTTCATGTACATGCAATAAAGTTAAAAAGGATTCTAATTAAAAAAGTTACAGATAATCAATAAAATCTTACTTTATTTTAAGATAAGGGTATACTACTAACTTAGAGCGAATCTACGTAACACATGGTATGTAGAAGCGGAAGGACCTTAGAAAGTATAAGAGCTAGAATAACATTATTTGGTATCCAGCACAAGATTTTGTTTTTTTTTCTGATGCACCCCCCAATCCCTCGCTGAAAGTGATTTTTCATAGCTCCCGTAATTCTTGGAATTTTACCCATTACATTACATTAATAGACCGAAGAGAGACAGGACACAGCAAAATCGATCCGTATTGTCATATATATATCATATATATATGTATATACATATATACATCTTGTGAGGTCAGCCAGGCCTCCTTTTGTCTGTTACATTTACCTACATACCAAGTTTCGAAGTTTGGTCAATGTGGACTCCGTGCTTTCATCCAGGCAGACACACAGACAGCAGACATTTCACAAACCTAATAAACCCTTTTTAACCTTCGGGTATACAAGTAAATTGTTGTTCTTTTTGATATTAAATTCAATTAATTACTAAATTAGATACAGAGTTTAAAGGAGTTGGACGGTGCGCCTCTATACCATTCTGTTCGTTTATGTTAAATTCGATTGCTTATAGCAATGAAAAAAAAAACGACTACAACGAGTTCAAGATCTTGAAATTAATGGGGACGATGGTCGCGACAGCAACACGAATAAAATCAATTGTTTAACATTTCCTGGTGAAATTTTGGCCGATTCAAGCAAATTCTTGCACAATTGTGATAGTATTCAAATTTAGTAAGTCGCTTCGGCGCTAAATTATGGCGGTTCATTATGGGAAATAGCCGTCAACGCAGGCTTCATGCCCTTTTATTTCAATCACGCGCAGAAATGCTGCAGTCGATGCCCAAAGTAGCGAAAACATTTTCCTATTGGCCATAAAAGGCGGCCAAAGAACAAGAGACTGAGCTAAACACTTGGAAATAATTTAGATCACGAACTTGTTGTCGTATGCAAATTAACCAAATGTTGCCAAACAACCGCCAAGCAGCCACCACAAACATCAGCTCCAGCACCAGCACAATCATTGGCGACTGGGTAATTCAATAATGTCAAAACAGCAAAATGAAAGCAATTATTTAAATACTGAAATCGTAAACCAATTGGGAAAATCAGCGCTTAGCGATCGATGTTGCTGGTGATGTTGATGCTGATGCCGATGCTGATGTTCATGCCGATGCGCTTGAGCTTCGGAGCTGCAGAGATATTAATTACCGTCCACAGATGTTTTTCATATAAAAATATAATATCGATATATTAGAGATAATGTAGGCAGCTAAAGTAACAAATGCCGAAAATGCAGCGCACCCAGGGTGGTCCTGATCATCGTCTTGGTCGTGGACTGTGGCTGGCGATTGGCGGTTGGCGGTTGGTTGGTTTGTCAGTTTGTCTTTCTGTGTTATTCGGCTGGTTTATCTTCTTGTCGGTCTCTCGGTCTGTCTGTGGCTTGTTTTGGTAACTCAAGCGCATGCAAAGACATCTCTGAGACGGCATTTAACCAATTTAATATTATTATCTATGATCTTGTAGTGTAACAGCATTTTTCCGACGTCGTTTGCAGCTCGGCTGAAATGTGTCGTTCGCTCTGTAATCAGAACCAGTTGCCGTCCAAAGACGTATTTATTTTATATACTCGTACAAGTATATCCATAGCCATACCCATCTTTTTGCCATTGACATGGAAAACGAAAATAAGTTAAATATTTCTCTCTTAGTCGTCCTCGTATTCTGAGTCGTAGTCGAAGACGTAGCCAGGCATCGTGTTCTAATTGGCACTTGTAGACCGCTTGTTGAGATCGCAGACAGAAATCTCTACAGGCGCTTATCTTACTGAAAATACTTAGTATTAAGCAGTGAGCAGCATTGAGTGAGTGAGTAGTAAGTAGTAAGCCTTCCAAAGCTTCCCAAACCGAATTGCCTCTGCATTCTAGGCAGGTCGACCAAGTCTTTGACTGGCAAACTGCCGAGACACAGACTTAGATGCATGTTTACGGAACCGCAAATTGATTTTACTTAAGCAAAATTCTTCTTTAAGTTGAATTGCCACCCAGACCCTTCTTTCATGTCTGCGTTTCAGTGCCTGTCATCGTGTTCGTATCTTTTGACAAGATTTTGCGGTAATTAACAAATATTCTACGTTTATTTTTCTATTATACGCTGATGGCCACAAAAACGGACATAGCTAAATCATTTGTTTCAGTTCATAAATTTCGTTTCGTTGCTGCTGTTGTCAGTGTCAGTCCGCTTGATTGTTGCTGCTGCTACGCGTTTGATTTTAGTTGATAACATTCGCTTTAATTAATTATTTTGTTGTGGTTTATCTACAAATCTTGCACAATATGTCACACAAAGTAGGTATATATTTGTTTGTTAGGTAATTTATTTTGCTCGCCTGCTATGCCAGCCGTATGTATGTGTACTTCTATAGCAACTTTGCTATGGCACCCAGGTCATTTGTAATCATTGCTGGAAATTAAATCTCGAATTTTGGTCAACTACAATTTTTTGTGGTTTATGTTTTGATCGAAAACGTAAATTGATTTTAAAAGCCGACCATGCACCATGGGTGTGTTTTGTTTAATTGTAATTGGATATGTATTGTGTTTACGATAACTTTTGCATTTTTAAATTCCCTTAAATCATTCAGTGCTAAAATATTAATTATGCACTTTATTTATGCAATCAAAAGAATTTGTGCAAGTATTTTATGGCTTTTAGTACCTTCTGTAAACCAGTAATAAATTGGAGGGCTATGAAATAATATTAAATATTTTGTTTTTATATCCTGTCCCCATAACTAGAGACTAGGAGCGTGGTTAACGTGCGGTCAGCCATATCCGAAATCCAGTCGTTCATCCAGACGGCCGGACAAACATATCTAGTACGATGTCATCATGCTGATTAAGAATATATTTATAGTACTTTAAGGGGTCGCAGATGCCTCCACTTTATTTTTACCCTTCGGGTTCAGGGTATAATTAATCAATTAACAAGAGCGGGCTCAACTCTTAAATACTTAAATAATTAAAAATTATTTTCTTTTAAAACTTCAATTAATTAAATTAAATAAAAATTATTCAATACATGCATGCATAAGTGGAAACATATACAAGTACATACAAGTATGTGAAGTACAGAATTAAGACAACAAACAGCAAGAACATCAGAGCTTGGGCATTGACACATAATACCCTTCATCTAACCGAAGATTTATTTATTATTAGTATTTCCTAGTGCGACAAGAAAAATTCCTATAAATTACTGCACTAGTCACAAAGACAAACATTTTCCATATAAAAACATTTAAGGCGATTTGATTAACCTATCTTATGTATTATTTATTACAAGAACATTTTATATTGTTGGTTGCTTATTTTTTAAGAACATATTTAATTTATCCCTAAATTGCGATGCACTACTAATTTTCTTTAAATGTTGTGGTAGTTGATACCACAGGCGAATAGCATGAATAAAGAATTGACGTTCCGAACAGCAAAGCTTGTACCGTAAATTATTTATATTATTGGTTCTTGGGGAGGCACTAAAACGTAGTTTTTCATATAGATAGCACGGTTCTCTAGTATATATAATTTTATGCAACATAATTAAGATTCTAGAATTTACCCAAGTTCCAAACGTCATATGGAAGTTACTATTAGCCAATCTGGTTATGTGCTCCCCCCTCTTGACATTGAATACATATCTGGCTATATTATTATATGCTACATTTAGTTTGTGCTGAGAAGCACTATCACAGTTACCAAAAATTTCGATGCCATAACAAAGCGTAGGTATCAGATAAGTTTTAGCGATTAAAAGTCTAATATCTATGGGCAAAAATTGATGAGTCCACGAAAGTTGTCGTAGTAAGCCATAAGTTTTTCCTAATTTGAGTTCAAAATTCAAAGAATGAGGTGAATTATAGAAAATCGCGAAATGAGGCTCGAGTGGGGGGGGGAGGTGTATCGGAAAAAATGAACAAACTTGTCCTTTCTCGGGTTATCCTTTTGTTTTGATCACAAACTGCCCTTCTAGTATCTCTTGAGTTAAAACACATCCATGTTCCAAACCACACAATCTCCTGCCTAGGTAGCACATACAGAGGAAATTTAAATTGAAGTAAAAATGTGGGCAAATATTTAAGAGTGTTGTTTGTGAGCCAAGCGAAAGTACAGTTCCATTGAAATCGAGCTGTATTCAATTAAGAGGATTTTGGATTTTACAAAGTGCGTTCTGTAGGCCAAATACAGGCCAAAGCATTGACACAACTAGCGAGTAGAAATGGGAAGTCGAGGGTATGGGGAGTACAAGGTAAATAAAAGTGAACATGATGTTGTGATGTTTTGTAGAGGACAATTGCCAAGTTACAAAGACAGCAATTTCGCAAAGGCCCAGTGTTGTGGCAGGCTAACAGCAGCAACAACAAATAGTACATTATATGTATGAAGGAATTTTAAATACTGCTACATACGTTCAGCTACACCCAAAGAAAAATGTTGTAGTTAAATCGATGCCAAAAGGTGACGAAGAAATTTGTGGACCAGGACCAAAAACTTTGTTTTAAGCACAGTTTTTCAATCATAAATCATTTTATTATTTCCTGGTAATGACAAATAAGTAGATATACCATATAATTAGTTCAATTCATTTTATTGTTTTTTTTTTTTTTGTACGACTCTATCTCAGGAATGGCTTGTCAAATCGCACCTCCGACATCGCCATTTGAGATCGGCATCCTACTTAAACCAATGCAAAGATCGTAAATTCGCATGTCTAAAATATCCAGCGTTAAAAAATCGTTTTCGTTAGATAAGATGATTTTTCGACCAAAATCGTTGTCCATTTCGATCAGAGTAGCAATAACAAAGCTGATCATCGTAAGCAAATAATGCGAGGTCTTTGTTTTTTAAAACTTTTGGGACTAATTAAGGCATAGTTTTTTTTCGAAATTAAATATTGGGTACTTTTGGCTTGATCAATCTCGATTGTGACAGTCATGTGATTTACGTACTTTATGTTTTAAGTACGATTCGATACGAAGCTAAACACGTACGACCTGAATTTCTGGCCTCCATTTTTCTATAGTGTACACAGACTCGTACACTGACAAAATGCCAAATACATGGAAAACCATAGAAAAAGTAGAGACAACTAGGGTTGGAATAACAGACGGAATATCTTGCAGCAGAAAAACAAAAACAAACTACATTTAAAAAAAAAAAAAAATAGAAAACTTGAATCGAAAAATTTACCATTTCAAAAATTGATTAGAAGCTTAGCTACATTTTCGTAGTAATTCTGCCAGCCTGCCTTTACGACTACGCCAGTGACCGACAGCACAAGCTACGGAGACGAAGATGGAGACAGCGACGTGTATGTGGAAAAGGACATGGACATGGGCAAACAGGATGAGCTGCGAGTTGTGGCACTGGCAGCTGCCAGTATTGAGAAATACAAGCTAGCCTTTGAACAATGTAGATGTCGTCGAAACCCAAGGATATGCGGGAGATTGTTGCTGCCGTCTGTCGCTGTCGGCGTGTCCTGTGTAAACGTGTTGCGGACAGCTCCGGCAGGATATTTCTGTTTGTTCGGCAAGTTTTGTGTGCGTTTGTTTGTTAGCTGTTGCAGTTACTGCTTCTTCTTTTGCTTTGTTGTTCGATGTTGAAGCATATACACGTACAGACATGCACACACTCACCACCACACACAACTGGGTCAACTCTTTCTTGCAACTGCCACACTACTGGTAAGAGTGCTTGCCACATTTGCACGTAACGGCAAGTATCTGAAAATGACGCTAAATTACCAATGCAAAATATCCTGGTACCATTTACCGTGCGCAAATAAAAAGAAAATGAGAATTCAAACATTACCTTACATTTACAGCATTTTCAAGAAAATTTGCCGTTTTCCCTCCTTCTGCCACTGCCTTCCTTATCGGCGCCTCTTGCACCAGCTGCTGGTTGGCACTTTGTAGTGACAGGAAAGAATTTCAACTAAAATTTGTTGCATATTGTCACATAGTTGAGTAGTTCGCGCACAAAATTCAGATAGACACACCCATTTAGGTTCCAGTGTTGAGTGCACTTAAGTGATCCGAACGGTTGCGCCCCAAATTGGAATCTATTGAGATTCCAGTACTATTTCCTTCGATTGGGTTGTTTTGCCCTTAAGAGGTGAAAAGAACAGCATAGACAGAAATTTTTCATAAAATTATTAGCGTTTTCTGGCAGTAAATATCTAAACATTGTTAGGGGACGCTATGTTGTACCTGTGTACCCGCAAAATAATTAAATTTACTTTATGATGTATGGGCATGTGTTCTATTGAAGTTTTAATATTAGTATGCATTTTCATAATCTGCTATTGAATTGTTTTCATGTTTTAATAAGACAAATAATTAATGCTGCTTAGTGCTGTCAATATGTCTTTTTAAGAACAGTTCTGTAACAGGTTTTTCCAAAGGTCTTATTTGTTTAGTGTCGAATGCACCTTTCGATTGTTTTATGCAACTCTTCTACCCAGCCCTATGAATGAACCTAATACATGCTCGCAACGTGTTTTTCCAGTTTTTTTTTTAAATCGCCAACGAGTACTTTTAGGCCACATCCCACATTTCATTCAAACGCTTTCATCGTTAAAAACTTATACGTTTATTCTATTCACATTACATTCTTAGTTTAATTAGACAAAAGCGTGCAACAGAAACTGAAAACACAAAAAAGAACTTTTCCCCAACACCCAAATGACTTAATCGCATTTGCGCGACTTTGTTGCTGCCCAGACATTTGCCGTAAAAATGCAAATGAAACATTGAGCTGAAAGCTTTGAAGCTCCACAGCCAGCGCGTTTAAACGATCCCAATGCCTGGCTCCAAGGTGATGAAGTGCAAGAGTTACGCCATATCACGATGTTGCCGTTGGTTAATGCCGGCTAATCCGCGCAGTTACTGTAATCCCAACAATTTTGTTAACAAACGAACATCAAAGGAAATAAAATGTGCATTAAATTAATTTGTGCGGCCACAGCGAAATAAAAATCACACTTAGGAGTAGTGAAGGGTACGAATGAGCTGGGTGTGAGCAGTCCATCGTTTATTTCTGGTGCCTTTTTCCTGTTCTCAGTTCTCTTCTTACTCATTTGGTGGCAGTCCATGTAGTGGCGAAAGTGCCAGCTTATGGTGCCAGCGCACACTTATATTGCATCTTATTAGAAGCTTTTAATTGAGTGAACCTTTTGAGATGGTCGGTGGTCGATGGAAAGGTATTAAAAAACACTTTCAGGATTTAGAATCAGATTTAAAAAGTTTACCATAATACGATCTACCTTGCGGAGAATGAGTTCTTTGGTTCATTTTTAGAATCGTTTAAATGTTTTAATATATAATAATCTAGATATCGAAAGTTCAATGCCTTATGTATCTTCTTATATTTAGATGTTAATGCATCTTTAAACAACTTACTTATACTAATTGTCTGTCCAAGTAATATTTTGTATGTGTACTATATATATCCCCGAATAATTAATCGTTGTAACATTCTGTAGAAGTTAATTTAGGAGGTTTCGCTTATACTCGTTCGTGTATGTCTTAAATATTAGAACATTGAAAATTTAATATATATTTTTAATAAATTTAACTGATAATATTGATATCAGAAAGTTGGTAAGTTTCAGTATTACTTTCGCCACTACATTTCTTACCCCGTCAAGGGGTTTTTTATATTGATAAGTATAACAGCTCTGCTGGCATTGTAGTTGCATCGTTTTTATCGCTCGTTTTTATCGGCAAAGTTTAAGCTGAATTTGCCAAAAAGACCGAAACAATATGAGAAAAAAATAAATTGTGGCAGTAACGGCTGCTTGTTACTGGAGTTCTCTTTAGCTCCGTGTGGCTTAAAAGCGTTGTGGACTTGGGCGACTGACTGCAACTACGAACTCAACACTTGATCAAAATGCCACAAAGAGATTTGCATATTTTAATTAAATTCGCGCTTTTGCCGGAAACAGACTACATACATACGTTCAGAAGAAAAGCGCAACAGTGCAACAAAGTGGAGAACGTTTCAGGGAGGGAGCTAGGTTCTTGGGGGGAATAGGGGAGCTACCTAGCTGTTGGAGTCTTTGCCCAACACATGTGACCACAAGCGTATTCAATTTTGTGCGCAATTCAAAAAAAGCATAGAAAATAAAACATTACTGGCGGTGGGGCCAGGGTTGCGGGGAGACGGTTTGAATTAAGGGCGAGTGTTTGCATGTTTGACAAAGGTATCCAACTTATAAAGTCACAAAGGGACTAAAAAGGTCACCACAATGCACTCAGCGAAATTTATGATGTAATAAATATGCGTTTCGTGCTGTCTTGAGGACCACAACTTTCGTGCTGCCCATTTATTATAAAACAAAATATCATCATAAACTCTATATTATCATTTCTTTGAGTAAGAATATTACTTATTTCATCGGTCAATAAATTTGTAACTCTAAGAACACTAAAACTGGAAGGGAACAGTAAAACTGATTACAACTTAGGTCATCTATGAACGATTCGGGAAAAATTTGATTGAAGAAATATTTCTTATAAATTTTGTCTTTTCAAAAATGTAAAATGTGAATTTTCAAAAGAATGTTGTACTATATATATACTGTATATTATAAACAAACAAAAATGAAGTAATTTTCAGTATCCGATTTACAAATATAGACCTAAGAACTATTTTTTTATTTATTTTTGTTTAAAAATATTTCCAATTTTTTTTGAAGTTATTTCCGCTTTAACAATTCTTGCTTTTTCTCAGTGTAATTACAGTCTGGCCCTGACCAGGCATTACGCCATATTGGCCAGTAGCTGCTGCAGCGACATAGCCAAGCGCAGTGCAGCATAAAGTGTTAAATTGGATTAATCCACAAGATTTACGCTGCGGGTGATATCAACATGGAAACGAGCGAAAACAACAACAAATACAATGGGCGCAGCGTGTTGTTGCTGCTGAGCTCGATGTTGCATGCGGCAACAGAAACACTGAAGTAGCGTCGGCAGCTCAGCTTATTAAAACCGGACGCGTACTTCAACTCCACCGGAAATACACACAACAACTTGAGCGAACGTGTATGTGTGTAGGCCTTATGTTAATGTGTCAACGTGTTGCTGGTAGGCCAAGATTAAGAACGACAATGTACATACTTAGAATATAAAAATACGAAATTGGGATAGCCAATGCGAACACTGGCCCGGCTAATCTGTTCTATTTGTTCTACGTACAATTACAAAGGGCAGAGATGGGAATACTAAATCAAGAGCAACAAGCAAAAACAACAACAACAAGCACAACAACCCACAGGTCGTAGGCGGCAGCAGCAGCAGCAGCAACAGAGCGTTGATTATTCCAATCAACAACACTTTACCAGCGTAAATCTATTTAATTTGCCTGTAAGCTGCCGCGCCACCCGCTGCAAACCGCAAGTCAGCTGTTCAGGCCATTGGGATTCCTAGAGCTGCTGAAACTGTGGGGCTTGTTAAACGTAATTGAACCTGTTCTTTCGGTTTTGTTTAGTAATTTATTATTGGCGCATGAGTTTGGAGTGCAAAGAAAAGATGCAGCTAGTGTTCATTATCATGTTGCAGCTAATGACGGTGCTCATAATGATCAAGTGGCATGCGAGGATCGCGGGCATGCAGAACCGTGCCTGACGCATAATTGGTTATTGCGAGCAATAACTTGCCAGCATAATGATGTATTAGTTAGATGGAGAACCGGTTCGAGTTTCGACCATGAAAAACGGCTTAGAATTAGTCGCTGTGATTACATGTTACAGGCTGCGTAGAAATTGAAAAGAAGTGGGCATGATGAGTGGTTCATACCCGCCTGAAAAATTGTTGAAACAGATATCACCTCTTGAATCCATTTGAAAGGCACTAAATTTCCTGCAACTAAACTTCAAGCCTGATTCAAAATTTATAAGCACATTAGATTGCCTAATAAGTCGAAATGATATATATACTATATAACAAAATCATTTATCTTTATAAATAGATGTAATATAACATTTCGCCATATATGCAAAAATGTATGCTATTTTCATCAAAGCCTCTACTATTTTGGAACACCATCAAGTATACTCGTATTAATATCAAATATAACAAGAGAGAACGCTACAGTCGAGCAAGCCCGACAGTGTAATACCCTGTACCCAGGTAAACTTCCGTCACTGAGTTATATGCGCCCATAGCAGCAGCAAAAAGAGGAAGAAGAAGAGCGAACTTGTTGCTGCAGTTTGGGGAGGTTGTACTGGCGAGAATTTGTTTGGCTAATAACTTTTCTTAGAATTGACCGAATTAAATAAATTTTACACAACAGTAGACAATTATATATAAATTATGTGTGCAAAGTTTGGTTTAGGTAGCATTTGAAATGTGGACGCTATTGATTATTCTGTAGCGGTGGAAGGGGGGGGGGGGGGGGGGGGGGGGGGGGGGGAATTCCAAAAAATAAAATAAACTCGTCCTTTCTCGGACCTAGGAGAATCTGGATGCCAACTTTGGTTATTCTAGCTTTTATAGTTTCTGAGATCCTCGCGTTCATCCAGACGGACGGACAGACGGACAGACGGACGGACGGACGGACATGTCTAGATCGATTTCTCTCGTCATGCTGATTCAGAATATATATACTTTATGGGGTCGGAGATGCTTCCTTCTGCATGTTACATACTTTGCACAAACCTAATATACCCTTTTTACCCTACGGGTACAGGGTATAAATATATAAAAAACCATCATGAGTTAAAGCTGTTCCGATACATGGTGGTGTTGCATTAATATTGCATATTTTTTATTGTCGCTGAAATAAATGACGCAAATGAAATGCAATATAGACCTAATTAATGCAATGTAGACTTAATTAATTAAAATGCTTTCTAATTAAAAACAAATAGTAGGTAAATAGAAAATGTTTCATGCCCGTGACCCTAAAAATTCAGAATTACAATTTCAATAATCAAAGCTCCGATTTACAAGTATATTGGGCTTGCAAAGGTCAGTGTTGAAGTATACTATATCTTAGGCAGTAGAGCAGAATATAAAACATAAAAGCACATAATACTAGAAATAAGCTTGGTGGGCTTGCTTCTAATGCGAACAATACTATGGGACAGCTGAGTATGTCGCGCCTGAAAGCTGACAGCAGGGCCCATAACTCATAAAAGGCAACATGCAACAACAACAACGAAAAAAAGGCAACAGTATCTGACTGCCACACGAGACCCCAAATTTTAATTGCTCGATATTAAACGATCGACAACGACAGTGCAAGAGCTTCGAGCTTTGGGGCTACCCGGTATAAGCACGCTACTATAAAATATGCGCATTCGTGCGCAACAATTCTTCGTTTGTTTGCATATAAGCCGGGCCAGAGCAAAGCTCGATTGGCTGCACAACACTAGCAACATCCAGCATATGGCCAGGCAGCATTTAGCGTACGATTTGGCGGCGCGAAAAAGATAAACTCATAAATTATGGCATTGAATGTCACTTGGTGCGGCAGTCGCCACCATAGCGTGCATGGTTCCGACGACGACGACGACGACTTCAACGACGGCACACCACAATGTGTGTCTGCTTGTCTGTATTTCTGCCTGACTGTCTTCTTGGGTCGGCGATAATGAAGCCCATTTTAAAGTCACTACCATTCAATGCGATTTGATTTACAATCCCATTTCGATTATAATCGATGATGATGTGTGTGCGCGCTTCAACCGTGCCATGAACTTGCATATAAATACCAATCTATGTCGGTTTGCGGAGTAAATGCTAAGCAGCCGAATCAGCAAGCTGCCAGAGCCACCAGAACCGCCACCATCGCATTGAAACTCTCTAGCGGGCTTTCCAAGGAAATCGAAATGGTCCAGTCTGTTATGGTCTGCATTGGTTGGCCATGCCAAACCATGCCTTACAACAACAAAAACGACACCATCGACGACTGATTGTGTGATTGTCCGTTGGGGTGTTCGCCTTTTTACCTGCTAGTGCAAATTGAACTTGAATGTGTTTGGTTTTGGCATTTTCAGTTTAGTTACCACAAACTTGTCAGACAAAAGAATGCTGGACCGAGCGGAACGGTCCTTCGGCGCTGGATGGGTGTTGATTGCCCCTAAGACCACTGTATCAGGCCCAGGAACAAACAGGAACTAGTATCGGCCTACGCACATGACTCCGGAACCCTTTATACCATTATTCCCCATTTACCCCAAGTTCGATTTTTATACTCTGTACATGAAATGTACAAGAGTATATTAGGTTTGCGCGTGCTGAAAATGTAACAGTCAGAAGGAGGCGTGGCAGAAACCACAAAGTAATATTCTTGATCAGTGTGACAAGGCGAGTCGATCTAGCCCTGTCTGTCTGTCTGTCCATCTGTCAGTCTGTCTGTCCGTATGAACACCTGGATCTCAGAGACTATAAGAGATAGAGACACCAAATTTTTCACAAAGATGCCTTATGTGTGTACGCTGTGCAAGTTTGTTTTATTTTTTTGATTTTCCCCCCTACTTCCCCCCTATGGGGGTTTTCCCGATTTTCTCATCTTATAATCGCCTATATCTCGGAGACTATAAAACCTAGGGACACCAAATTTTAGTCCAAGATGCCTTATGTGAATACGCAGAAAAGGTGCATTTTGGAATTTCCCTCCCCTACCCCCTCTCCACCGCAATCAATAACTCCCGTATTTCTTGGAACTTGGCAAATACCTCCAGTTAGTAATAATAAGTCCAAATGCCAAGTTTCATAATGATAAGCCGATATAACAGGAAGTAATAGCCATATATGTATATATGACCAAGTAGTGCTCGCAACTCTTGTTGTTGTTACTGCTTTGCTCAGGCACATGAGACATGAGTAAATCTTGTATCTTGTTTACTTGTTAGAATAGCGCCAGTACATACGGATATACAGTTGTACATAGTAAATATGTGTTGAGTGGAACCAAAACATTCGGGTGAGTTCACAACATATATAGAGCATCCATGACATATTGATTTAAGGTTTATCATTTTACAAAATAAAAGACATCCGAAAAATCATTTGTTATTAATCATAATACGAAATTCATGTATAAATTTATGTTTTTGTCGTACATAAATATTATAGATCAAATAAATATGTATTTAAATATTTTGCTCTCAAAGAAACGATATAATTTACTAAAGAATGGGTTTTGTACATGGTTTAGTACATAAGTAGCGTCGGCGCAGACGAACACAATTTCTTATCTCAAATCTTTTCAGAGCCTTTCTTAGCAATTAACAAGAGAGAACGCTACAGCCGATGCCAACTTTGGTTATTTCAGCTTTTATAGTTTCTGAGATCCTTGCGTTTATCCAGATGGACGGACGGACGGACATGTCTAGATCGATTTCTCTCGTCATGCTGATTCAGAATATATATACTTTATGGGGTCGACGATGCTTCCTTCTACATGTTACATACTTTGCACAAACCTAATATACTCTTTTTACCCTACGGGTACAGGGTATAAAAATAACAGTTTTACTTCAGTCTGCTACGCTTTTAACATGACGATAAAAACAACACCTTGATTACATACATATATACAAATCTAGAACTTTATGTTTACAAGGACTGTCGAACAGATTTTAGATGCTTCTCCTACCATTCCTGTAATTCTTGGAATTTTGAAATGTAAGTTCAAAATACACATGCACACATAATTTATATATAATTATCTACTTTCGTTTTAAATTTCATCTAAATCGGTTAATTCTAAGAAAAGTTATTAGAGAAACAATTTCACTCCGGCACTACGCCCACAAGCTGCAGCATCAAGTTCGCTCTTCTTCTTCCTTTTATACCGTTCTCTCTTGATAGTAATGTGTCCGTATTTTAAGTTTCATTTTGATAGATCAATTCTAAAAGAAGTTACATTTAGCCATACATGTAATCCCTGTCCTAGCACTTCCCGCAGCTGTTGTCGTTGTTGCTGCTCTGCACGGACACACAATCCACATAGACAATTCCTATGTAATGTGCAGATCTACATTATTTAATACCCATGGAGCTACAATACAATACACATACTTATGTATGTACAGATTATTTCAAAGTCGGGACACCCGGCTTTAACATTTCCAATTGTTTGTAACTCATTCTGTTTAATTTTTATACATTTCTATAATTATTCTACATTCTATTCTATGTACAGAGTATTTCAAAGTCGGGACACCCGACTTTAGTTTTCCACTTTTTTATAACTCAATTTTCATAATTGTTTTAAATTTCTATATTATACACATATGTACATACGTGAACTTCTTGATGTATACACTTGTTAGAACTGTTTGAATAGTATGGAAGGGCCATAAATATAAAGCAATATCGTCATTTCTCGGGAATAATATCTGGCAGCCAAAAATGTCACAAAATATGACATATTGTCCACAACATGAACAGTTACATGCGCATTTCTCAACCCGCAGATCAAGCCGAACCACTGCGCCACACTTTACAAATATGGGAATCTCCGTTGCCATTGCCATTGCCATTGCCGTCGCCATAGTCGCTGAAACAGCCAAAGTGCAGTGATAAATCAAATTGTCACTTTTGTATATTTGCGCCAGCTGACGGCCTCTGACGCAAGGTCCCCCAGCACACTCTTCGGCAGCAAGAGGAAGCGCAAAGCAGGCCTTCGATATTTGCATGCAATGCTCGTTCGGGCAAGAGGCAGGGTGCCACGGCGGGAAAGGGCATGAGTGTGCGTTCCAAATCCTGTTTCAGCCTGCCCAGTTGAGCTTAAATAGCTGCAACGACGTCTTCCATCTTCTGCACTTTGAGAGCGACAGGTAGCAACCACTTTTGGGATTCGCTGTCGCTGACTTTCATTTTGCGTGGATAGCAATAATTATTATTATTTTGATTATTGCACTTGCAAGATGACATTATTAACATCATTAATGCACTGGAGTTGAAAATGTGATATTATATGTTATACACTGGCTGCCCGCCAGACGCCAATGCACAACAGGATATTGTATACACTGCGAGAATAAATAAGGCAACAACAAGTTGTGTATAGATTTGGACGCCAAATTTCTCATTAAAAAGGGGTAAAAGTGAAACATTTTTATACCCTGTACCCAAAGGGAACAAGGGTATATTAGTTTTGTGCGATTGCACATGGAACACACAGAAGGAGGCTTGGTAGACCCCACAAAGTATATATATTCTTGATCAGCATGACAAGCCGAGTCGATATAGCCATTTCCGTCTATCCGTCTGTCTGTCCGTTTGTCTGTCTGTCTGTATGAACGCAAGGATCTCCGAAAGTATAAGAGCTAGAATAACCAAACTTGGTATACAGATTCTCCTGAGACCGAGAAAGGACGAGTTTTCTATAACTCCCGTAATTCTTGGAATTTTGAAATTTGGTAGTCAATTAGGTTAGTTATTATATAACCGTATACCAAGTCTCATTATGATAGAATGATCGGAAAGAAAGTTATAGCCATATAACCAGGCCCAATGCACACATACATACATATGTACAAGTACACAAACACGCATAAGGCACGATTCTGATGTAAATGTAAATGTATGTATATGCATGCATGGAATATTTTATATTTAATTTAGTTAATTAATTAAATTAATTTAGTTAATTAATTTAATTACTTTTTTGTGGGGTGGTACAGGGTATTTAAGAGTTGAGCCTGCTCGACTTTAGCATTCCTTTCTTGTTTTTATCTAAAAAGAATCGCAAATGCTCAAATAAGTTAAAAAGTAACAGTCAAAAATTTGTATTTATTTATTTTATATAAGCATGTAATTTCTAGAAAACTGGCCAGGATCCTTCTTTACATATATATGTACATATACTTATGTATATACACGTGCATACATATATTCGCACAAATAAAAGGATAACGATACTTTGTCCATTCAACTTAATATAGGATATACAAAAATAAATAACAGACAAATGGCCAGCTTGTACGTAAATTATTTCAAAATGTATTTATTATTTGTAATTGCATTTCAAATTGACATTTAAATAGGCCTTTTAATTATTTTAGCAGACAAAATAATATTAAATACCAATGCCGACATATATAGTACAAGTGCACAGCCCAATAGACACAAATAATAAATAGCAATTTGATTAAGTTTATTCCTTTTCAACAAGTGGAGAAACTAAAGTCGGGTGACCCGAGTTTGAAATACGCTCTACCTATGTGAAGAATAATTTAAAAAAAAATTAAAAAAATGTGGATAAGTGAACAAAATTTTAAACATTAAGAGAGATTACATTCATGGCTATGACTTGTTCTTAAAATTACCTATTATGATAAAACTTGGTATACGGATAATCACCAAATTGATTTGCCAAATTTGAGTAAAAATTCCAAGAACTACGTGACTTATGGAAAAGGCTTCTGGGACCATAATTTCTATATCCTGTACCCAAAGGGTAAAAGGGTATATTAGTTTTGTGCGAGTGTACCATGTACACACAGAAGGAGGCGTGGCAGACCCCACAAAGTATATATATTCTTGATCAGGATCACAAGCTGAGTCGATATAGCCATATCCGTCTCTTTGTCTGTCTGACGGTCTGTCTGTTTGAACGCAGATAGCATAAGAGCTAGAATAACCAAACTTGGTATTCAGATTCTCCTACGCCCGAGAAAGGGCAAGTTTGTTCATTTCTCCCGATATCTGTCTTTGTAAAATGTTGAATATATTCTAACCTAGAATCACGCACTGTGTAGAAGTCACCTCTAAACATCAGCAGTGTAGTCACTTACATTTATTCGGCATGTCAACTTACCAGCGAAAAACCGGAATTGTCCGACGAGACAGTTAAAACTATGTCCAACTGAAATGAAACGCAGCGGCAGCAAAAACAGCAACCAGGCGCGTTCCCGTTTACAACAGTGCACAGTGGGTTGTGGGGAACTGGAATATAACTAAGTTGAATGTTATGCTGAGAGGGAGCTTACCTCTACCTTCGGTGTTGAGTATACCGGTGGACTGGAACTGGAGCTGGGCTCCGATGGGAAGACACAGTCATGCTTGCTAGACGCGGCAGCCTCTGCAATTGGTACTGAGCGGCATATTCAATCATGTCAAGTGTAATAATTTTGCGAATACCAGATAGCTGGCATACAAACAATATTGTTAAGCGACACGCACGCACATGGTTATTGACTATAGACAGCCACTCGTATGTGAATATGTGAGTGTGTATAGTTTTTGATTTATGGTTGCTCTGTCTGATGTACGGTTCTTTCACGCACTTGCAACATAATGTGGCATTATAGTGTCGCATGTTGTACACAAACACACACTAACAAACAAGGTGCTCTTGTTCCTGTCGCACAAACGTGTATGCATGTGTGTGTGTGTGTGTGTGCGTACATGGACATAGCAAGGATATCATTAAGGGGGGCCTAGATTTTTGTTGCTGTAACATTGGACCATATATAGAATGAATTTAAAAAAATTAAATAAATAAAAACAAGAAAAGTATGCTTAAGTCGAGCAAGCTCAACTCTTAAATACCCTGTACCTCCCACCAAAAAGGAAAAAATGAAAAAAATTAAAATTAATTAAAGTATCTTAATTAAATTATTTAATTAATTTAAAGACATGTTCATGTACAGTTTCGACAGCATACATTTACATCAGAATCGTGTCTCTGCGTGTTTATATGCGTGTATGTATGCAGCACGAAGTTGAACCCAAGCAGTAACAACAACAGCTGCGGGCAGTGCTGCCGTTTTTGTTTTTGTCTCAAAAATGCAACTCTTCATACTTTTAACAAGAGTTTTGAGCAAATTTGGTTCCAATTGCTCCCATTCTCTTATTATTGCCCGTTTCAATTGATGAACATTGTCGAATTGTCTTTGATCCTTATAGATCCTTCGGACAACTATTCCCCAAATATTCTCGATCGGATTAAGGTCTGGGAAACAAGCCGGCCAATCCATAACGTCTATAGATTTTTCAGAAAACCAAGACATGGTTTCTCGGCTTACATGAATTCTGGCATTGTCCTGTTGAAATGTCCATATTTTTTTCCGGTTTTGCCTAATAAAACGCAATAGGCTCATTTTTAGGACATTAATGTAGTCGCTGCTCTTCATTTTCGATGATACGAATTGGATTTCCAAGCAACCTGATACAGAAAATGCTGCCCAAGTCATAACACTTCCTCCTCCAAAGTTTCGCTTCGTTCGTCTGGACCATCGAGGTTCCACTTTTTTTCATCAGAAAAAATTACCTTAAGCCGTTAATGTTTTTAAAAACTTCAAATAATAAAGATATGTTTTTATACCCTGTACCCAAAGGGTACAAGGGTATATTAGTTTTGTGCGAATGCACATGGAACACACAGAAGGAGGCTTGGTAGACCCCACAAAGTATATATATTCTTGATCAGCATGACAAGCCGAGTCGATATAGCCATGTCCGTCTATCCGTCTGTCTGTCCGTCTGTCTGTCTGTCTGTATGAACGCAAGGATCTCCGAAAGTATAAGAGCTAGAATAACCAAACTTGGTATACAGATTCTCCTGAGACCGAGAAAGGACGAGTTTGTTCATTTTTTCTGATCCACCCCCCCCCCCCCCCTCACTCCCACCCTATTAACGATTTTCTATAACTCCCGTAATTCTTGGAATTTTGAACTAAAATTTGGTAGACACATCCAGTTAGTAATTATATATCCGTATACCAGTTTCATTATGATAGAATGATCGGAAAGAAAGTTATAGACATATAACCAGGCCCAATGCACACATACATACATATGCACAAGTACACAAACACGCATAAGGCACGATTCTGATGTAAATGTAAATGTATGTATGCATGCATGGAATATTTTATATTTAATTTAGTTAATTAATTTATTAATTTAGTTAATTAATTTAATTAATTTAGTTAATTAATTTAATTAATTAATTTAATTACTTTTTTGTGGGGTGGTACAGGGTATTTAAGAGTTGAGCCTGCTCGACTTTAGCATTCCTTTCTTGTTCTTCCTTATTTTTAACACATTTTCACAGAACATTGTTGTACCCTACAGTCAGTAGTTTTTAAGCAATCGCAATTTTTTAAGTGGTTCTTTAGTTTTGCAACGCACCTTACATTTAAACTCGTTTTTCCCCCTTCGTAGCTCGAATTTTCCAAAAGGCTTTCTTAGTGCGCACCTACACTATGTTGGATACTATGAAAGGATACTTGAGTCCAAATTTCAGATACCTATCTTCTACCGTTCGGGCTGTGAGTTGATTAGTCAGGACAAGCTGTTTGATAACAAGTAAAAAAGCTTAATTTCTATAATTATTTTTGTTAGGTATTCGATACCTTGTTAAGTATTATTGTAAAAGTGTCACCTGGTCACATTGATCTTGTGCCCTTTAGCTACACATTTTGAATTGTAACACATTCTGGAAATATACGCGGCCTGATACACAACAGAATTGGCGACGAGGAAAATAAAAGTTAGGAAAATAAAAGTTAGGAAAATAAAGGTTAAGAAAATAAAAGTTAAAGAAGAACAAATAAATGACCAGCATGACTACAGCAGCACCTATAACTCCACAATTTTATCACATGATAAGCAAACAGTGAAACGTTTGCAATTTGGAAAGAAAAATTTGAAATACACATGTGCGAGCAAAGTGTGAGTGAAGAAAATGCAAAAAAATCAACGTTGTTGAAATCAATTGGAACAGGCCCGTATGGTGTATTACACAGTTTATGCAGTCCAGATTCACCTGTATCAAAGTCATACAAGGAAATTTGCGAAATACTTTCAACGCACTACACACCACCTACACTTGTTTTTCGAGAACGAAAAAAGTTTCATATGGCAGTCAAAGGCGAAAATGAGACAATTGCAGAATGGTATGCCCGTTTAAAACAGTTGGCATGTAGCTGTAAATTTGGTGTCTATTTGGAAGCATTCGTACTTAACCAATTTGTGATGAGTCTTCCTAATGCAATATTTGAACGCATGTGCGAAGAATATGAACGTCTATCTCTTTCTGACGCACTAAGAAAGGCAATGATAATGGAGACCAAAGATTTTGCAAAGAGGACAGGACATCAGTTACGTGAACAGAAGCAGCGCAAATCAAAGAAAAAAGCGAAACTGCAACAATAGAAACAACGGCAGTTATGACACTGGAAGTTTCAAGGGCAACGGAAGATCACATGGGATGAACTTCAAAAGCAGTAGCAGCGACGGTAGTGACGGCGACGCAGGCAGAGGCAAAAAGCAGCAGAAATTCTGTGTGCACTGTGGTTGGAAAAATCATCGATCTGAAGAGTGCAAGTACAAACATCTAAATTGTCACACTTGTGGGAAGAAGGGTCATTTGGCGAGCGTATGTAATTCAAAACGAATAAATTGCGTATCGAATTTACAATCTGAAGATCCTATGTTAGATACTAAGCTAAATGAATTTAATTTTTCTGTATTTAGCGTGGCACCAACTTCTTCTGGTGAGGTTTACGTGTTACCGGTTACAATTGATGGTTGTAAAATGAACGTCACTTGCGATACTGGAGCATCTTGTACAATTATTCCATATTCAGTTTATGAGAAGGCAGTGATGAAGAAGCCGCTCAGAGAATGTAATGTTCCGTACATGGACTACAATGGTCGTCTTATTGAAATTGTCGGTGAGTACGATGCAACAATTGAATATCGAGGCATAAGAAAAGAAATGGTTATAGTAGTTGCGAAAACAATGAGTCCAGCTTTACTTGGTAGAACATTTTTGAGATCGTTTAATTTTGAATTAGTTCAAGTTAACAATGTTAGCGAAAGTGAACAATTCTCTGTACTTACAAAACAAATAAAAAGTGAATTTGCAGATGTGTTTAGACCCGAATTAGGTTCTTTTAATGGGAGCAAAATTATGTTACAAATAGCGGAAAACACCAAGCCAATATTTTTTCAAGCCTAGGCCGCTACCATTAGCATGGAAAGACCGCGTTGAACAAAAATTACGCGCTTTGATTGAGTTAGGAGTTTTAGAACAAGTTGATAGTTCTGATTGGGGAACCCCATTGGTTCCGATTCTTAAGCCAGATGGTGATATAAGAATTTGTGGAGACTACAAAGTTTCCGTAAATAGATCATTAGTCGATGTACGATATCCGTTACCACGAATTGATGATATTTTTGCAGCACTTCAAGGAGGCGTATTATACACTAAACTTGATTTAAGCAATGCTTATAACCAGTTGCACCTAGATGAGCAATCTCAGTTGTTGTGCACATGGAGCACACATATTGGACTTTTAAAAGTCAAACGATTACCTTTTGGTATAAAAACAGCAGCAGCAATATTCCAAAAGACAATGGAATGTTTATTCCAAGGAATAAAAGGAGTCGTAGTTTATCAGGACGACATTACAGTAACAGGAAACAATCTTCAAGAACACATTTCAAATTTAAAAACAGTTCTTAGCAAGCTGAAATCAGCCGGACTAACTTTAAATGCAAACAAATGTGAATTTTTCAAATCTAAAATTCGTTACTTAGGGTTCTCAATAGACAGGTACGGATTAAGCAAAAATGTTGATAGAGTTTCCAGCGTTTTACTAGCACCCACACCTAAAAATGTATCTGAATTACGAGCATTCATTGGAATGGTGAATTATTATTCAAAGTTTGTTAAAAACTTCGCACAGATAATGAGTCCATTATATGTACTTTTGCAGAAAGATTCAAAATTTGTTTGGACAGTTGAATGTAACAAAGCATATGAGAGAATTAAAAGTGAGATAACTTCAGAACAAGTCTTAGTGCATTATGACGCGAACTTGCCTATTGTCTTAACGACTGATGCCAGTAGTAATGCCGTATCTGGCGTACTAGCACATAGATTTGCTGATGGTCTTAAACCGATAGCATTTGTTTCCAGAGCCTTATCAAAAAGTGAAATTAATTATAGCACACTGGATAAGGAAGCTCTCGCGATTGTATATAGTGTAATGAAGTTGAAACAATACCTTCTAGGGATCAAGTTCATCTTGAGAACTGATCATAAGCCCCTCTTGGGAATATTTGGAGATAAAAAAGGATTGCCACTTATGGCGTCTGCACGTTTGCAGAGGTGGGCTTTAATATTGTCAGGATTTCAGTACACAGTTGAACACATAAAGGGTTCATTAAACGAGGCTGACGGACTTTCAAGGATGCCTCAGTTATACAAATCAAACGAAGATGAGGAATACAATTATATTAACTTCATTCAATCTGATATACCGTTTAAATTGAATTTCAAGAGTATTGCTCGTGAAACAAGGCATGATTCAATCCTTTCAAAGGTGTGCGAAGTAGAGATGGGCACGGGCCGGCTATTTTCGGCCCGACACGACACGGCCACGAAATTAACTTTTAGAAACACGCACGCGCACGCACGACGAAAATTTTTCTTAACACGGCCCAACACGGCCCAACACGAACTTTTTATATATTAAATATAAAAATTTAAAAAAAAATATATATATATATAAACATTACAAATTTTTATTCAGAAAGATTATCTTATCAATATTTGAGCTAAGAAGCCAAGTACGTCGCTCATTTAAAATATGTCCAGAACTGGAAAAAACTCGTTCGCTTGTTGCAGAGCTGACAGGGATATTGAGTATATGCCTTGATAATTGCAGTAGCATTTTACATTTTGTTGTTTTTTTCCAGAATGTTAGCACACAAATTCCTGGATCAACTACACTACTTATATAGTCATCTATTTCAATATCCATTCTTGACCTGTCCAATTTAATTTTTGTTTTGAATTATTAGTGTCCAAAAATTCATAAAAGTCGTGTTGACTATTGGGTGCTTCGTTTTCTGATTTTAGTGTTCTTTCGTGTTTCCTCGTGCGTGTTTTGTCGTGCCTTTTTGGCTCAACACGAACACGCACGGCCACGCACGAAATCGGAATTTACAACACGAACACGCGGGCCCACGCGTGGCACGAAGTGCCACGACAAAAAACACGGCCCGTGCCCAACTCTAGTGCGAAGCCATTAAAATTGGATCGCTACAAAAATTAAACAAGGCTGAATTCTCAAATTTCATAAATAAAGCAAATGAGCTAACAGTTGAGTACGATTGTATCTTATGGGGTCATCGTGTAATAGTTCCAACAAAACTTAGGAATCAAGTTTTACAAGAGTTCCACAAATCTCATTTAGGAATGGTGAAAACAAAAATGTTAGCACGCTCATACGTATGGTGGCCAAATATGGATTTAGAAATTGAAAATTTAATAAGAGAATGTATCGCATGTCAGGAATCACAACCAAGTCCAGAAAAGTCTACTTTGATACCGTGGAAATCAAATGGTCAGGTATGGAGTAGAATACACGTAGATTTTGCAGGACCAATAAATAATTTTTATTTATTGATATGTGTAGATTCTTTCTCTAAATGGGTAGAAGTTTTTAAAACAAAGGAAATTACGTCATCGTTTACAATAAAAACCTTAAGAGAATTATTTTGTAGATATGGTCTAGTTGATGTATTAGTGTCTGATAATGGTAGACAATTTACTTCAGAGGAATTTCGAATTTTCATGGCCAACAATGGCAGAAAGCATGTTTTGACAGCTCCTGGTCATCCAGCGACAAATGGCCAAGCTGAAAACTTTGTAAAGACTGTAAAAAAATCAATAAATGCAAGCATTAAAGTTAACAGCAATTCTAGTTTTGACATAATCCTGAATAGATTTTTAATAGATTACAGAAACACGATTCATTGCACGACCGGCGAATCGCCAGCCAAACTTTTCTTTGGTAGACAACTAAAGACCAGATTTTCGTTTTTAAAACCTCCAATTGTACATGATCAAATAAGCAAAAAGCAGGAGGATAGTGTCATGAGTTACAGAGGTAATCGCGACATAAGATTTAAAGAAGGTCAAAAGGTTATGGTCAGGGACTATAAAAATCCTAACAAGGCAAGTTGGACTCAAGCAACAGTTAGCCAACAATTGGGACCTCGATCTTATTGTTGTATCTTAACTCATAACAATCGTGAAATAAAACGACATTTAAATCAAATTAGAAATCAAGAAAGCAAACACATTGCAACAGAAAAACGAGATAATCAAATCGAAAGTGATTGTTCAAGTGAAACTAAAAGTCAAAATGACACTGTAATTCCTTCTGAACCAACACCAACCAGAAGACAGCTAAGACCACGTATAGAGGGAAAGGTTGTTAAGCCTTCCACTTAAAAATTAAAAATAGAAAATGAAACTTATGAATCAAATATTTGCAATTAAGAAAACAAAATGAAATGTATTAAGTTGAATTTAGACCTGAATTTATGATGAAATCTCTATTGAACTCCATGAATAATTGTTTTGTTAATTGTTAAATATCTCATAATGTTAAACATGTATCAATGCAAATGTATATATTTTATTGAGTGTTATGACAAAGCTAAGGAGAGGCATGTTAGGTATTCGATACCTTGTTAAGTATTATTTAAAAAGTGTCACCTGGTCACATTGATCTTGTGCCCTTTAGCTACACATTTTGAATTGTAACACATTCTGGAAATATACGCGGCCTGATACACAACAATTTTAAACATATGTACAGAGTATTTCAAAGTCGGGACACCCGACTTTACCTTTTTTACTTGTTTTAAATTCACATTTGTACATACCTACACATTTATTGGTTTCCGTAATCAAAATCTACATACATATACTTATATCGAAACCGAAACAGACTTGAAAGTAGTAACACGCTAACCATGGTTTTAATAAAACTTTCCACGTGTCCTACAATTAAGAAATTACAATAAGGCGACAGACCACATCCCGTCGTCCCCCTTTCTCTACGCCCTTGCGTGCAAGCGCAGTACGTGTGTGCATATGTGTGTGATTTGGTATGAATTTATTATGTGACGGAAGTGAGGCTTATAGTCACCCGTCTGACAACTGAAAAATGGGAGCAAAGAGGTTTGCAGAAATTTTGTTTGCACCTCATTATAATCGGGAGGCCTCGAAACTGCTAATTAGCAGTGCGCTTTCTGAGGGCAACACCTTTGTGCTTTTTTGACAGCTTAACTTCACAACAAACATGTCCGAAAAGTTTTTAACACACAGACAGTCTCACTCCTCTTTAAACCAACCTCTGCCCGACGTCAAAACATATACATATGTATTGGAAATCTGCATGTCTGCATTTGTTTGCAATGTGAAATTGTATTAACATGTTATTCATTTTCGTTATGGGCAACTAAATGAAGAGTTCATTGGATAAGAAGATTGTCACCACGGTGACAAACACACAATTTTTTGCGTCAGAGTTAAAAAAATGGAATGTTAGAACCGATACCTAATTCCACAAAAGAGAACCATATTTATCTTTAATTTTAATAGCTTGAATTAACATCGGGATTTTGTTGTGTGTTTTGTGTAACACTATTTGAAACCTTTTTACACGACCTTTTTACACGCCTTTTTTTTTAAAACCAATCTACCGTGTAAAAACAGAATTAGGTGTATGTACGTTAGACGCATGCTTACTTGCATTAAAATTTGTTTAATATCTATTTCTTTAATGCTGCCTGAGTAAAATTTGATATGCAACAAGTAAAAAAGCTAAAGTCGGGTGTCCCGACTTTGAAATACTCTGTACATATGTTTACTAATTTAAAAAATTTACTAGAAAAAACAAGATAGAACGCTACAGTCGAGCAAGCCCGACAGTAAAATAGCCTGTACTCTCCACAAAAAGGAAAAATTAAAAAAAAAAAAATTAAAAAAAATTAAATTATTAAAAAAAATGAATGAATGAATTAATTAAAATAATTAATTAAATTAAATTAGAATACATGTTTATGTTCAGTTTAAACAGCATACATTTACATCACGTACCTATGCGTGTTTATATGCGTGTATGTATGCAGCACAAAGTTGAACAAAAGCAGCAACAACAACAGCTGCGGGCAGCGCTGCCGACAGAGCTGCAGGCAGCGCATGAGCAGCGATTTTACTTATGGCTATAACTTTCTTCAGAATTGACCTATCATGATGAAATTTGGCACACGGACACATTAGTTCTAGCTGGATGTACCTACAAAATTTTAAAATTCCGAGAATTACGGAAGTTATAAGAAAAAATACGAATTGCGGGGGAGTGGGAGGGTGTATCAGAAAAAATAAACAAACTCGTTCTGCCTAGGGCTTATAGGAACCTTGATACCAATTTTGGTTATCTTACCTCTTGTACTTACTGAGATCCTTGCGCTCATACAGACAGACGGACATGGCTATATCGACTCGTCTTCTCATCCTGATCAAGAATATATATACTTTGTGGGGTCTGCCACGCCTCCTTCTGTGTGTTATACATGCGCACAAAACTAGTATAGCCTTTCACCCTTTGGGTACAGGCTATAAAAAAAAGAAAATTTAAAAAAAATTTGATTGATTTTACCTTTCTCGGTATTCGAACACACGTAAAGGGTGTATAATTGCACATTTACATAGCAATTGTGTCTGTGTGAGTGTATGTATGCCTATGCGCATCTATTCGTGTCTGTGTAAGCATTTTCGCAGTCAACCAAACAGCAACATCAACAACAGCCGCGGGCAGCGCTTGAGCAGCGCTGCAGCAGCAAATATATTTATGGCTATAACTTCTTGGTAAATCGGTCTATCATAGTGAAACTTGGCATACGGAAACATAATTACTAATTGGGGGTATTTGCAAAATTTTATTTCGAAATTCTAAGAATTACGGGAGTTAGAGAAAATCGCATTTGCGGTTTTAAAAACAGGGTATAAAAAGTTGGTGCGTCTTACCTAAGACTAGCAGTGTATATGTATGGCTAGGAGTTACTTTTAAATTGACTTCTCATGATGAAACTTAGCATACGGACACGTAATCACTGCAGGTATTTGCCGAATTTAAGTCAAACAAGATAGAACGCTACAGTCGAGCAAGCCCGACAGTAAAATAGCCTGTACTCTCCACAAAAAAAGAAAAATTAAAAAAAAAAAATTTAAAAAAAAAATTAAATTATTAAGAAAAATTAATGAATTAATTAATTAAATTAAATTAGAATATATGTTTATGTTTAGTTTTAACAGCATACATTTACATCACGTACCTATGCGTGTTTATATGCGTGTATGTATGCAGCACAAAGTTGAACCAAAGCAGCAAAAACAACAACAGCTGCGGGCAGCGCTGCCGACAGAGCTGCAGGCAGCGCATGAGCAGCGATTTTACTTATGGCTATAACTTTCTTCAGAATTGACCTATCATGATGAAATTTGGCACACGGACACATTAGTACTAACTGGATGTACCTACCAAAATTGATTTCAAAATTCCGAGAATTACGGAAGTTATAAGAAAAAACACGAATTGCGGGGGAGTGGGGGGGTGCATCGAAAAAAAACTCAAACTCGTACTTTCTCGGTCTTAGGAGAATATGGAAACCAAGTTTGGTTATTCTAGCTCTTATACTTTCTGAGATCCTTGCGTTCATACGGACAGACGGACAGACGGACGGACGGACAAGGCTATATCGACTCGGCTTCTCATCCTGATCAAGAATATATATACTTTGTGGGGTCTGCCACGCCTCCTTCTGTGTGTTACATACATGCGCACAAAACTAGTATAGCCTTTCACCCTTTGGGTACAGGCTATAAAAATGCAAGAATTACTAGAGCTATGGAAAATCACTAATTTCGGGGGAGGGGGGAATAAAGGAAAATTTTCTGAAATATACATTTTATCCGTATTCATCAAGGCATCCTGGAATAAAATTTGGTGTCCCTAGGTCTTATATAGAGAATTATACGAACGGAGTTGCGAAAATCGTCAATAGGGGGGAAGTGGGGGTGTATCAAAAAACAAACAAAATAGCACAGAGTAGACACATAGGGCATCTGTATAAGACATGGGATGTCTCTATCTCTTAGTCTGTGAGATCCATACGGGCAGATGGACAGACAGGGCTAGATGGATTAAATAATATATAATTTGTGGGATCTGCCACGCCTCCATCTGCCTGTTATATTTTTCACCTCCCGCAAACCTAATATACTCCCGTGCATTTCAAGTACACAGTATAATTATGGTACCAGGTAACGAATGAATTGGTTTTTTTTTATTAACCACATCCATGAATTTAAATACATTTTAAAATTTTTCATTGTTGTTTAAATATAGATATACTAAATTAAGGAAAAAATATTCCGTAGGCACTACTTATTCTTGGCTAAATACTCATACTCCGCCGACTCGATGTCACACGTAGGCTTCAGCAAATAAATTTCCAAGGCACACGAAATGACCAGGAAAATAAGATAAGCGATAAGACATATAAAACCCACCAGCTTTCCCATCGTCCACTTCGTCACCAGGAAAGAAACGAACAGTAAAATGCCAGTTATAAGAAGCATGGCCGATGTGATAGCTAGGCCTGAAGAGTTAATTTCGACCGATCTTCTCAATATTAGATGTTTTAGAAGCCATGGGAGTCCCAAGCAGATGAATATATCAAATGTATTCGATCCAACAGCATTGCATACAGCCATGGCACCATAACCTGTGTAATATAAGCGCACCAAGAATAACAACTGAATCGTGGCTAATTGATAAGTAAGGTGTTATGTGTTATTGTAATTTAGGAACTAAAACATAAACTTGCCCTTGGGACTACCTTCGATTCATGTTTGGTAAGTCTGTCTAACTTCTAAATTTTCCACGATCCTTTATTCATCAGACAGACGGACAGACCGCCATATACATTCGTTAGAGGCCTCTACTATTGATTATATCAAAAACTGGACGAAAATTAAACTAACTTGTCGAAAACTATGTGTTACTGGGGTTGCATAACACGTTTAACACGGATAGCTTGACAAAAAGTATGTAGCTATTTCACTAAAAATATAAACATAAATACAAAATTAATATGCAAATGCAGAACAACCAGATTTAGTTTCAAAGGCCGGGAGCCCTGGCGAGCCTGCTAAAAGAACATTCCCTTACCTTTCTTGGTTACAATGTAGGACGAAACCGCTTCAGGGACACTAGTGCCCGCTGCCAATATTGTCAAACCCATTATCGAATCCGGTATACCTATGTTGTAGCCGACCACAGTAAGGAACCAAGTAAGAATATATGATACAACGCTGATCCAGACTACAGATACGATCATTGTAAGAAGGTAAATGGTTCGAACGCTAGGTACTGTAAGGGCCAACACCAATAGGGATGGGTACTTAATTATCCACCACACCCAAGCACAGCAACCGCCTTCAGGTGGAGTAAGTACATGATCCTTAAAAGACTTAAGTGGTTCTTCTTCACGGTCCATGGGATTTTCGGTTATACGTTCTGCTTCATGATCCACCTCTGCAAGGAAAGAAAAATATGAACTGTTTCCTCTAACGGAAATTTGTGCGTACTGACCTCGGAAAAGACGCTGTATTTTTATATCAAATAATAGGCATATCATGTATAAGATATAGCCCACACAAAGAATAACTGACTCGTATACTGTAACTAGAGAGTCCAAAAGCACAACACACAACACTACAATAGATATCAAATACCACGCAATGTCGCGAGTTATCGGCCACCAATCTAGCTTGCTTGTCTGAAAAGTAACGTAAATTTATTTGCATTTTTATGACACAAAACAGCACTATTGTTTTCTACATACGACTCCTGTGCATAATCCGCAAACGGCACATATGGCCAGGATATTAAATACTGAGGAGCCAACGATAGTTCCTACACCAATATCTCCTTCCGTTACAAAAGTGCCCACAAAATTTACAAAAAGCTCAGGAGCTGAAGTTGATGCGGCCATAAAAGTTGCTCCAGCTATATCATATGTCATTCGCAGTGCTAACGGCATATCATAAGCCGTATTGTCCATTAAAAATACCACAAATGACTTACCGTAAGATAAGCGCTCCATAGAAGTCACAAGATAATCATCACAAACAATTGCCAAAAAAATGAAGAGATATAAGCAAGTCACCCCACAAAAGACAAGGTTGAATATGGATTTTTTTCGAAATAAATTTGGAAACTCTAATATGTCTGGAACAGAACAATTCAATTCGAGGTCACTTCGCAAATCAATGCTATCTGTAAAGGAACGTTTAATTTCCATAAATCCGGTCAATCACACCTTACCAAATCCATTATCTCGAAGAAAATTTTGCAAATCTTCGTCTCTCTCTAAATACATCTTTAGTAAACGAAATAAGAAACAATGTAATAAAACTAAAAACAAACGATTTTTCTACATTAAATAAATAAGTATTGGGTATGACGTTTCTTTCGAAAGACCTGTGATAGAAAATTAAGGGATCGTAATTATACTCTGTACTTGAAATGTACAAGCTGCCGCTCAACTGAATAGGTTCAAAGAATGCTGCCTTAATTTCGTCCAATATTTCAGCTTGTACTTTTAAAATTATATGTTGTGAACCTTTATTTGTTTACATTTAATATAGCATAAACAAGAGAGAACGCTACAGTCGAGCAAGCCCGACAGTGTAATACCCTGTACCCAGGTAAACTTCCGTCACTGAGTTATATGCGCCCATAGCAGCAGCAAAAAGAGGAAGAAGAGGAGCGAACTTGTTGCTGCAATTTTGTGGGGGTTGTACAGGCGAGAATTTGTTTCGCTAATAACTTTTCTTAGAATTGACCAAATTGAATAAAATTTTAAACAACAGTAGATAATTATATATAATTATGTGTGCAAGGTTTGATTTAGGTAGCATTTGAAATGTGGACGCTATTGACGAAATTCTGTAGCGGGGGAAGGGGGGGAAATTCCAAAAAATAAAATAAACTCGTCCTTTCTCGGACATAGGAGAATCTGGGTACCAACTTTGGTTATTCCAGCTTTTATAGTTTCTGAGATCCTTGCGTTCATCCAGACGGACGGACGGACGGACGGACATGTCTAGATCGATTTATCTCGTCATGCTGAATGAGAATATACATACTTTATGGGGTCGGAGATGCTTGCTTCTGTATGTTACATACTTTGCACAAACCTAATATACCCTTTTTACCCTACGGGTACAGGGTATAAAAAGTAAAGGGATTTTTCAAACGGTAGTTGAGGAAATTTTTTTTCATTTTACATTGGCTACAAACGTTGCATTTTTTTTGGCTCATCAGAATAGTTTCAATTACTTAAGTTTTACTTTGTGATCGACAGTGTGAAGTTAATGGTGACAACTTCTTATAGCCTGTACCCAAAGGGTGAAAGGCTATACTAGTTTTGTGCGAATGTATGTAACACACAGAAGGAGGCGTGGCAGACCCCACAAATTATATATATTCTTGATCAGGATGACAAGCCGAGTCGATATAGCCATGTCCGTCCGTCCGTCTGTCCGTCCGTCAGTCCGTCTGTATAAGCGTAAGTATCTCAGAAGGTACTAGAGCTAGAATAACCAAACTCGGTATCCAGATTCCCATAAGCCCTAGGCAGGTCAAGTTTATTTTTTTATTCTGATACACCCCCCACTCCCCCGCAATTCGTGTTTTCCATAACTCCCGTAGTTCTTGGAATTTCGAAAATTAGGTAGCTAGATCCCGTTAGTGATTAAGTGTCTGTATACCAAGTTTCATCATGATAGGTCAATTCTGAAGAAAGTTATAGCCATAAATAAAATCGCTGCCCATGCTCTGCTTGTAGCGCTGCCGGCAGCACTGCCCGCAGCTGTTGTTGTTGCTGCTTGGGTTCAACTTTGTGCTGCATACATACACGCATATAAACACGCAGAGACACGATTCTGATGTAAATGTATGTAGGGTTGGCAGCTCTTGAACCAGCAGATAATCATCGGACTATCGGGGTGGTCAGTCCAGGGTAGTCTAAGAAAGTATATCGTTTTAGCAGTAAGAGTTTGACTTCGGAAGCGAGCAGACGTTGTGAACAAGTTATGAATAATATTTAATTTGATTTAATTTGCACATTAATAAATATTGTACTCCATTAATTAATACGACGACGTGTGGTGTACTTATTATTAACGGACTTTCTGGAGCAGATTTTTACTCACTCGTAGGGAACTCACTAAAGATCTCTACAATTTTGGGGGCTCAACCGGGATAGAACCACCAGTGAATGTGCAAATTATAAATTAACATTAAGAAATTGTACAAATGAAGCATTTAATTTATGTGTACGTGTATGTACTTATAAGTTGTCAACCACTAAGTTTTGTGCAACATTGTGAAATTACCACGAACGACGCAACGAAGATCAGACGAAAGCAGATGCAGAGAATCAGCATTGCTAAACGCAGTAAAGAAAACGTAAAACGACGCCATTCGTTTTCGTCCAAAGTGTAGAACAAAGAAATAGCTAACGACGAAGAGCTAAAAGCAACGAGGCAAACAGTAGAAGCAGAGCAGAGAGAAATAACAATACGACGAAAATAAAGAGCAAAGAAGACAACGCTATTCATTTTCGTGCAAGGCGAACGTTAAGGAAAGGCGAAAACCGACATTATTCGTTTTCGTCCGCATTGCAAGCATGTAGAAAAGCAACAGACGACAATCAACAACAGTGGACATTCGCACGGCCACGTGCGGCTTGTATTCCCTGCAAACGACAACGACGTGAAGAAGACCAAGAGGAAGAACACACCATCTGTCTGTGTGTATTTAGCTATGATGTCTGTATACGCAAGTATTGATCATATATAAGAAATGATTGGTGCTGCAAATTAAGCAAGCTGATTCAACTTAAACTTTACTTAATGTAAATTTAATTCGCCGATTTTAAACTAAGCTAATATTGTAATATGCAACGCGACAAAATTTTAAACTTAACAGTAGCAAAGTTGAAGGAAAAATTGAAAGAGTTACAGTTGAAGCATTCAGGTGCTAAAGCAGTTTTACAGGAAAGACTATTGTCGTATTTTGGATTAGATCAAGGTGAAAACGAGGAATCTATTTATGAGGAAACGATTAACATAGCTCGGGACGAACAGACAGAATACGGGCAAGTTTTAAATTCAGTAAACGCAGCAGCAGATGATAGTTCGGTAAATATGGTGTTTCCCTTTCAGCATTTACTGGTAATGGCTCTCCGGAAGTTGATGATTGGCTGCGTGATTTTGAACTTGCAAAAGTTTGTTTATGGCAGGACATTAGTAAAAGGTGCAGCGAAATTATTTTTGAGTAGACAATCCGGTATTAATATTTGGAATTCTCTGAAGGAAGCTCTAAAACGTGAATTTAGTGAGAAATTAACAGCAAAGCAACTCCATAAGTTATTAGAAAATAGGAAGAAGAGTCATAAGGAAAGCTTAATTCAATATTTCTATAGTATGTGTACCTTGGCAAGTCAATCCCAACTAGATGAAGAAAGCATTATTGAGTATATTATTGAAGGCATTCAAGATTCCAAGCAAAACAAGAGCTGTTTATACCAAGCAAACAATTTCAAAGAGTTTCGTGAGCAACTTAAAATTTATGAAAAGATCATTTCGAATCAAGGAAGTACACTAAGGACAAAATCGAAATTTGAGAATAGTTCGATTCAAATCAAGGATAATAGGCGTTGCTTCAAATGTGGAAGTAGCAACCATATTGCAAAGGATTGCAAAGCTGTCGCATTTGAATCGTGATATGAAGTCAGTGATAGGGAGATTGGTTTAAAATTATAGCCCAGTAAAACCAGGAAGAAGCCCTGTCGAAATGAAAATAATATTGTCGGATGAAGTACCAGTCCGTCAAAGACCTAGACGTCTACCTTTTGTGGCCAATGAGAAAGTCGATAAGCAGATCAGGGATTGGTTAAAGGAGGGGATAATTCGCCATAGTGTTTCCGAATACGCGTCCCCTGTGGTACTTGTCGCCAAGAAGGATGGCTCAAAAAGACTTTGCTGCGATTATAGAAAACTTAATGAGAAGATAATTCGCGACAATTTTCCAATGGCGTTAATTGATGATGTTTTGCCAAAGCTTCAGGAAGAAAGTATTTTCACTACATTCGACTTGTCTAATGGTTTTTTTCACGTCCCAGTACATGAGGATTCTCGTAAATATCGTCACACAGAGTGGACAATATGAATTTAATTACGTACCATTTGGGATTTCTAATTCACCTCCGGTGTTTATGAGGTACATATTTGCTGTTCTAAGACCATTGATAGACGACGGTACATTGATCCTATATATGGACGATATCATTATTCCATCAAAAGATGAGCAAGAAGGACTAAGAAAGCTAGAGAAGGTATTGTGCCTCGCAGAGATTTCAGGATTGCGCATTAAATGGGAAAAATCTCAGGTGTTACAGCGCAAGGTGAATTTTTTGGGCTATATAATAGAAAATTCAACAATAAGACCATCTAAAGAGAAGACTTGGGCAGTTGAAAACTTTCCAATTCCGAGAGACCGGAAACAAGTTCAACGCTATTTGGGCCTCACATCCTATTTCCGTAGATTTGTTAGGGATTTTGCTGTCGTTGCCAGACCACTGACAAATTTGATGAAGAAGGATGTTTGTTTCAAAATGGGCGACGAAGAGTTAGCAGCGTTCAATCAGTTGAAAGTTTATTTATTCTGTTCCCCTGTTTTAAAACTGTTTGATCAGAAGGGCAATACAGAAGTTCATTGCGATGCAAGTATGTATGGGTATGGTGCCATACTCTTATAAAAGGACTCAGAAGACCAAAGTCTCCACCCGGTGCAATATATGAGTCGTAAGACAACCCCAGCTGAAGAAAAGTATCCTTCATACGAGCTTGAAGTACTCGCTATAGTGCAGGCTCTAAAGAAGTGGAGAGTTTATTTGCTTGATAGAAAGATAAAGATCGTTACTGACTGTAATGCTTTTGCGTTAACGATGAAGAAGCAAGATGTTCCAGTAAAGGTATCTCGTTGGGCCATATTTCTGCAGGACTTCGATTATGAAATTGAGCATCGTTCAGGAACAAAAATGAAACACGTCGATGCATTGAGTAGAGTGCATTGCTTATTGTTGGCAGATTCACTAAGACACCGAATAAAGCAAGCTCAGCGTCAGGATGAGTGGATAGCAGCAATTTGTAAAGTGTTAGAGTCCGGTACTTACGACGACTTTTATTTGAAGTATGAAATCTTGCACAAGGACCTAGTTAAGGAATTGATTGTAATACCAACCAGGATGGAAAACGAAATCATAATGACGAAATCATCGTCAAGGGCATTTTGGTCTTAAAAGAACCACCGATTTAGTGCAGCGAGGAAAGTAGAAAGGATTATAAGGTCTTGTGTAGAGTGCATTGTGAGCGACGCGAAATTTGGGAAGAAGGAAGGGTTTTTGAATGTAATCGACAAATCTGATGAGCCTTTGCAAACATATCATATTGACCATATTGGACCGATGGAGTTGACTAAGAAACAATATAACCACGTTGTAGTAGTTGTCGACGCTTTTTCTAAATTTGTTTGACTATATCCAACAAAGAGTACAGGCTCCGATGAGGTGGTTGACAAGTTGCAAAAAGTGAAGTGCTTGGAAACCCAAAGCGCGTGATCACAGATAGAGGTACTGCATTTACTGCAAACGTGTTTGAAGAATATTGTAAGGAACATTTGCTGATAGCCACAGGAGTGCCGCGTGGTAATGGTGGAGCGTATTACTAGGGTCGTTACTACTATGTTAACCAAACTTTGCGTAGAGGATCCGAAAGCCTGGTACAAGCATGTAGGTAGGGTACAATCGTTTATAAATTCCACTCCTCCGAGAAGTACTAAGATCTCTCCATTTTAGGTTCTGACAGGCATACAAATGAGAACCAAGTATGACAGTGATTTAGAAAAGCTTGTAGAGGAAGAGTATATTTTGGAGTTGCAGCAGGAGAAAGAAGATATTCGCAGGACAGCTAAAGAAAACATAGCGGAAATACAAGATGAAAATCGCAAGTCTTTCAACAGGTCCCGGAAGCCAGAAAAAGAGTACCAAGTCAATGATATGGTAGCTATTAAGCGTACCCAATTTGGCGCCGGATTGAAACTGAAAGGAAAATTTTTGGGTCTTTATGTTGTGACGCGCAAACTAAGACATGGCCGGTACATTGTTGAGAAAGTGGGCGATGGGGAAGGGCCATTAAAGACCAATACGCTGGCAGAGTATATGAAAATGTGGCCTCCATCATTCGGGTCGAATAATGAATCAGGACGGCCGAATGTAGGGTTGGCAGCTCTTGAACCAGCAGATAATCATCGGACTATCGGTGTGGTCAGTCCAGGGTAGTCTAAGAAAGTATACCGTTTTAGCAGTAAGAGAGTATTTAAGAGTTGAGCTTACTCGACTTTAGCATTCTTTTCTTATTTTCCAATTGTAATGAGAAGTATTTACCGTTGTTTTTTGGTGGAATGGGTCGCGGGAAACAATTGAATGACTTTGAAAAAGGTCAAAGAAAAGGTTATCTCAATTCCGGCCTAATTCAGCGCGAAATTGCACTGATAATTGGAAGAAGTCAAAATGTTGTTGGTAATTTTGTGCGCAATGAAGAATTTTACGGGAAAAATATGAAAGGAGGGTCTCCGCATGCGACAACTCCAGCTGACAGGAGACTTATCTTAGAACCGCCTCTAATTCCCAACATTCTGCGGCTAAAATCAGGGAAGAATGCAGTGCAACCGCAAGTTTGGCAACGGCAAAACGAAATATTCGGAGTGCCAAGCATTTGAAGAGACAAAAATAAAAAGAACAACCTCTCACAGACACACGTAAGGCGGCACGCTTACGATGTCCTGGGACAATCAGTGGTAGAAGGTAGTTTTAACGATGGAAAAAAAATCAGCCTACTATCACGACTTATGAAAGGAAGAATGTCTTTTGAGTCGAAATCACAGTTGTGTAGGCGGCGTAATGGTGTGGGGTGCGATTTCATACTATGAGACGTGTGAGCTTCAATTTGTGTCAACAAAAATGAATGCGAATGTGTACAAAACTGTGATCCAAAAGGCATTTCCACATTTTTCTTATATTTTTGGACCGATTCCATGGTTGTATCAATAAGACAACGGTCCTATTCATACCGCAGAAGTGGTAAAACAGTGAATCAAGGACAAAAATGTTGAGTTGCTCGAGTGGTCGCCATATTCACCTGACTTAAATCCTAGCGAAAACGCTTGGGGATTATTGTCTCGAAAAGTATACGAAGGCGGGCGACAGTTTAACGACACTGAGAACCTAATTGACGCCATCAAAAATCCTGGGCTACTATATCGATTACAGTCGTAGAAAATTATTATAAGTCCTTAAGAGATCGAATCTTTGAAGTTATTGCAACCAAAGGTGGAAGTACTAAATAGTAATTTACTCGTAATTAGTTTATTTTTAAGATTTAAGTTACTAAAGCCATGAAAAACGCGTTTATTATTTGCTTTTTTAGTTTTTAAGTTACTGAACCTATTCAATTGAGCCAAAAAAAAATAGGCATTTAATGTTATGTTTTTGAAAAAATTAAAAAAAAAAAATGGAAAACCATTTTCTTTAAGTCCCAAGCTAGCAGGTCTTGCCCGTCTTTGCTGGGCTAGGAAAAATGTGCTTATAATTAAAAGTTTATTTACTATATGATATTCTTCATTCGACGCTGTCTAAAGTTTTTTAAACAGTTCATACATATTTACATATCTTCGTTACGCACCGGGCGCATGCCAGTCCTGACTTAACTGTGTGCTTCCTCAGCACGTTGAACGCACGGTCGAGTTATCCCCGAAAAGTCCGACGCGGGACATTTAATTTTGATTTATAAATCGGGACGTCCCGCCAAAATTGGAGTGTTCGGCAACGCTGATATTTACATACATTTAAATTTTCATGCAGGCGTTATCCGCCTATATATGTACATACATACATACATATATAAGTATGTATTAAATTTTTTAATTCAACACTAATTTGTGTCTTCAATTCCAAATATGATTGTTGTGAATGTAAAAAAAGGTTTCTGCTTTTGTAAATCGCATGAATACACTCACAAAATAGGCTTAACGGTAAATGACTCTTAGATTTGTTCAGAATACATTTGTAGCGTTGTTAGTTAACACTAAAACGGTAAGTCGCTGTAAATATGCGATCAGCTGAGATGCTAGAGATGGGCATGTGTCGGATGCTCTATGTGCTAGAGCATCAAAACTATCGATAGTTGAATCCGTCGATACAATCAATAATTCCATCGAAGTTTGAATGCAATTAACAGAAAATTTAAATAATATCTTATAATTTATTGAGATCAATTAGAACAAATCATGTATGTACATCTGCCCGCAACGCGAAGCAGAATATGTGTAGGACCGCTTTCGGTTTCTGCTTTACTATCGCTTACGCAGTCGATGCCTAGCGACAGTAACTGTAAACTTTTGAAAATTTGAACTTTGAAATTAACAGGTGTAAATGATCAAAACGAAAGAAGAAGCGCGAGCCAATGACTTGCAGTTGTTGTTGTTTTTCGTTTTAAAAATTTGACTTAAAACCATAGAACATTATTTATTACAATTAAACAACAGTGCTCGATTGTCCAATGTATACATACACTCATACGTATGTACATACATGCTATATATGTACGTACACAGGCATACATACATACATATGTATGTACATATGCATGCATGTTTCTCTTTACTTTTTCATACATAGACACGAACTGTTACTTGTTCTGTGTGTGAGTGTGTGCATATAATGTCCCCAACTATTTCATATTTGCGTTCTTTGTAATTTGTTGTTGCTGCATAAAGTTACTAATGAAAACCCTAATGCCAAATGTACTAAACAAAGAAAAAATTACTTTTAAAAATGTTAAATAATTTTTGATTAATTAACATTTCTTGCTCTGTCAGTGCAAGACGAATGAATATACATATGTACATACATAGATGTGTACATATGTATGTGTGTACATTCACACATTAGTGTCTCACATTTTGCTTTGGCTATTTCAATCGTTTGCACGCAACTACACGAACAGCTGCTTGTATGTGTGTGTGTGTGTTTTTTTTAATTCATTTATTTGAAAGGTTAAAGAACAGAGTATGATGTGAGTAGATGTAAGGAGAAAGAAAGAAAGAAGTTAATGGACGAATCTGCACCAGGGCGGTACGGCCGTGGAGCATTGCTTCATCGGCAGGCAGCGTTCCAAAAGCGCTCGTCTGCTAACATGCTGCTGATGAAGTTTGCAGGCGATACCGGTTCCCCTAGCTAGTTGTTAAGGAGACTTCTTGCCCTTTCGAATCTGGGGCACACGAAAGTAACATGATGGGGGTCCTCAACCACTCCTCGCCTGCAGAAGGTGCATTCCGCGTCGTCGTCATTCCCAAATCGGAATAGATAGTTGCGGAAGCAACCGTGGCCACTCAGAATTTGCGTGAGGTGGAACGTCGCGAATCCATGTTTTCTTCCGACCCATGCCGCAATATTTGGAATTAGGTGGTGCGTCCAGCGGCCCTTGGGGGAGACGTTCCACCTCCCTTGCCATATCTCCAGGCTATGCTGCCTCGTGCTATCTCGCAGAGCCCTGCGCTGTGGGAATGTCGCTGAGTCGTTGGCTCCATATAGCATGCTCGCGTCACTTGCGAGCAGGTCAATGGGTACCGTACCCGCAATTACTAGGACAGCGTCGTCTGATACGGTCCTAAAAGCACAGCACACCCGCAAGGCGCCTAGACGGTAAGCTGCTGCCACAGGTTTTATGTAGCCCTTGGTGTTCGTGGCTTGGCTCCAGACGGGGGCTCCGTACAACATGATCGCAAGTGTGACCCAGCTGAGCAGTAACCTGCTCCCTTGCCTCGGCCCACGGGTGTTTAACATAATACGCGCTAGTGCTATCGATGCTGTGGCGGCCTTCTTGCTAGCATAGGCGAGGTGCTCGCGGAAGCACAACCTGGTATCCAGCATTACTTCCAGGTACATGATCGCCCGTTTGGAGACCAGAACCGAGTCCCCAATTGTGACGTGTGCTGTTTCGACAGCCTTGCGGCTGCTGATTAAGACGGCCTCAGATTTTTGTGGAGCCAGTTCCCAACCTGCTCCAGTTATTGATCGTGATGATGGAGTCGTTACATATCCGCTCAACAGCTACTAAGTTCTTAGCAACTGCTACTACCGCTACGTCGTCTGCGAAACCGATTATCTCCGTGCCATACATAATATTCCACAGAAGTTGCCCAAGGACTGAGCCTTGTGGTACTCCTGCAGAAATATTATGGGTCCTCGTGCCGGAGGAAGTCTCGTATAGCTGCATCCTATTGCTGAAATAGCTCCGGATGCAATGTTGGAGATAGCTTGGGATCCCGCGTGCTGCCAGAGCATTTAGGATGGATGTCCAATTGGCAGTATTAAAAGCGTTCTTCACGTCCAATGTGACAACCAGGCAGTATTCCTTAGTGCCTCCCTTCCAGCGTGACCCCGCGATCGCCTTCGATGCTATATCAACCACTTTGCTGATGACATCCAGCGTGGATTTTGCTCTCCGGAAGCCGAACTGGTTGGGGGACAGACCGCCAGACTCGTTCAATGCTGCCTCCAGTCTCGTGCAAACTAATTTTTCGAGCACTTTACCCACCGTGCTCAGCAAACATATTGGCCGGTATGAGGAGGGCTCACCGGCTGGTTTACCCGGTTTTGGGAGAAGTACCAGGCTCTGGATCTTCCAACAGTCCGGGAAGATTTCTCTGTTCATACAGGCCTCGAATAGTATTGCGAAGGAACGGGGTGCATTGCCATTGCCAGTTTCAGCGCTCGGTTAGGTATTGCATCTGGGCCTGGTGCCTTATTGTCCTTTAAGGAATGTGCTATGACAAGTACTTCGGCTTCCGTTACCGTCGTTGACGCGTGATGTGTAGGTCCCGCGTTGTCCTCTGATCCTCCGGTTTCCGTTCTATCTAGGAATAGCACACCAACTATCCAAGCAAGTGTATCAGAAGAGGAGGGCACGTCGTGTCTTCCTGCATTAATGCGTTTCACCACCGACTTGTACGCCTTTCCCCATGGGTCTTGGTCTGCCGAGTCACATAGCTTGAGGAAGCAGTTCCTTTTGCTTGCCCGTACAGCTCGTTTGTGTGTGTGTGTGTATACTTAGTTGTTTGAAATTTTGTTTTGTTTGTTCTGCCTGCATTTGTAAAATGAAAATCCTTGAACGCAAAGTTGTAGATTTAGTTACGTAGATTACAGTCCCCAAATTTGAAACCGATCGGAACAACAATATATCAAAAACTTTTCATTTGTAAAGGTGAATAAATATTAAAACCCAAATAATTCAAGCTCTAACACACATTTCGAAAATCCGAGTATGCAGTTTTGTTTTATAGATTACTAGCAGGTATTGCCCGTCTTAACCCGGCTCAATATAATGTTTCCAATTGTATTTATTTTGTGTGTGCATAACCTACCCATATGTTTTCACCTTAAAGGTTACCAGTAGGAATGCATTTAAGGTATTTAAATGAACATTTTCTGTTCTTGACAAAAAATTGTTCAATAGTCCGTTACATTTTTGTTCTTGCCAAACTATTTCGTTAAACGAACATGACCACTATAACTAATATTTTTTAAAGCTCGTTTTCCCCCCTTTGGGGCTAGAATTTTCCAAAAGCCTTTCTTAGTGTGCTCCTACACTATGATGGATACTATGAAAGGATATTTGAGTCCAAATTTAAATTCACATTTGAGTCTTTTCGTGTCATATTGAGTCAATACGGCCACGCACAAACTCGGAATATGAAACACGGCATTCGTGAAGTTTGAATGCAATAAGCAGAATATTTAAATAATAACAATAATTTAGGATGGATGTCCAATTGGCAGTATTAAAGGCGTTCTTCACGTCCAATGTGACAACCAGGCAGTATTCCCAGTGACTCCCTTCCAGCGTGACCCCGCGATCGCCTTCGATGCTATATCAACCACTTTGCTGATGACATCCAGCGTGGATTTTGCTCTCCGGAAGCCGAACTGGTTGGGGGACAGACCGCCAGACTCGTTCAATGCTGCCTCCAGTCTCGTGCAAACTAATTTTTCGAGCACTTTACCCACCGTGCTCAGCAAACATATTGGCCGGTATGAGGAGGGCTCACCGGCTGGTTTACCCGGTTTTGGGAGAAGTACCAGGCTCTGGATCTTCCAACAGTCCGGGAAGATTCCTCTGTTCATACAGGCCTCGAATAGTATTGCGAAGGAACGGGGTGCATTGCCATTGCCAGTTTCAGCGCTCGGTTAGGAATTGCATCTGGGCCTTGCAGTTTTGTTTGTATTCTTTAATTGTTTTTAGAAACTAAGTTTTAAGTCGATCGGTTGAAAAATGCGGATTTTTCAAACAAACTTTTGAGCTACTTTTCCCCCCTATGGAGCTCGAATTTTCCAAAATCCCTTCTTAGTGCGCATCTACACCTTGAAAGGATACTTGAGCCCAAATTTTAGCTTTCTAGCCTTACCGTTTGGGCTGTGCGTTGATCACCAATCAGTCAGTCAGTCAGTCAGTCAGTAAGTCAGGACAAACTGTTTTATATATATAGATAATTGATTGGTGGAAAACTGAAGATTTTTCAAACAAACTTTGGAGCTCGTTTTCCCCTCTTTGGAGCTCGAATTTTTCAATATCCCTTCTTATCGCCAGCCTATACTATGAAAAGAAACTTGAGTCCAAATTTCAGCTTCATAGCTTTTACCGTTTGGGCTGTGCGTTGATCACCAATCAGTCCGTCAGTCAGGACAAACTGCTTTATATATATGTAGGTAAACTATTCTTCCTACAACATTTTATTTGATCAAAATCGACGATTTGGTTGAAAAGATATAAAAATTTGAACTTTTGAGAATCGTTGAACCTATTCAGTTGAGCTACAGTGTATTAGGTTTGCGGGAGGTGAAAAATGTAAGAGGCAGAAGGGGCGTGGCAGACCCCACAAGACGGGTCGATCTAGCCCTGTCCGTCTGTCTGTCCGTATGAACACCTGGATCTCACAGACTATAATAGCTAGAGACACAAAGATGCCTTATGTGCACGCTGTTCAAGATTGTTTTATTTTTTTGACCGACCCCATAAAGTGTATATATTCTGAATCAGCATGACAAGAGAAATCGATCTAGACATGTCCGTCCGTCCGTCTGTCTGTCCGTATGAACACCTGGATCTCACAGACTATAATAGCTAGAGACACAAAATTTTGCACAAAGATGCCTTATGTGCACGCTGTTCAAGATTGTTTTATTTTTTTGTATATTCTGAATCAGCATGACGAAAGAAATCGATCTAGACATGTCCGTCTGGATGAACGCAAGGATCTCAGAAACTATAAAAGCTAGAAAACCCAAATTTTGTATCCAGGTTCTCCTAGGTCCGAGAAAGGACGAGTTTATTTTTTGAAATTCCCCCCCCCCCTTCCCCCGCTACAGAATTTTCAATAACGTCCACATTTCGCGAAACAAATTCTCTCCAGTACAACCCCTCCAAACTGCAGCAACAAGTGCGCTCTTCTTCTTCCTCTTTTTGCTTCTGCTATGGGCGCTTATACCTCAGTGTCGGAAGTTTACCTGGGTACAGGGTATTTCACTGTCGGGCTTGCTCGACTGTAACGTTCTCTCTTGTTTTTTCTAATTTTCTTAATTTTTGGATTTTCTATAATTATTCTAATCGTATGTATAGAAACAAGTGGGAGAGCTAAAGTCGGCTGTCCCGACTTTGAAATACTCTGTAAAGTCGGGACAGCCGACTTTAGCTCTCCCACTTGTTTCTATTAACTTTTAACTGAAAGCTATTATTCAATGTCGGTAATCAGTCCATAATAAACCACCATAAATCTCTATATATATAAAACAGTTTGTCCTGACTGACTGATTGGTGATCAACGCACAGCCCAAACGGTAAAGGCTAGGAAGCTGAAATTTGGACTCAAGTACCCTTTCATAGTCTAGGTCCCCACTAAGAAGGGACAGAAAATGTTCATTTAAATACCTTAAATGCCTTCCTACTGGTAACTTAAAGGGTGAAAGCATATGGGAAGGTTATGCACACACAAAATAAATACAATTGGAAACATTATATTGAGCCGGGTAAAGACGGACAATACCTGCTAGAAAGTTAATAAAACAGGAACAACAAAGGAATGCTAGAGTTGGCTCGGCGCTTAAATACTTGTACATACTAATAATATTTTTATTTCCAATTTTGATAGTATTAAATAGTTTGTCCAATCGGTACTTAGAGAAAGCGTCACGACGGTAGATGCTGGATTTTACTGGCTAGTCGAAAGAAGCAGTCCTAGCATACCTCTAGTGGTAAGTAGGCATAGACAGATATTTAGATAAGCGATTCCACAGCATACTTTTAGGCAGTTTGTGAAAACACCTGATAATTAAAATATTTGCCATAAGCCTTAAATGGATGGAATATGTAAATAGAATCGGGGGCCCCTATAGCATAAGCAACAATATTAATGGGCGCACCAGCCATGCCAATGTCAATGCAAACTACAACTGCCCCTGCTCTATGTGTGGCATATTCAAATTAGATAATATGCAAACACGCAGCGTCTTTCACTTGCCATTATACATATATTATTATTGCCTTAAAAAATGCTACGAATATTTACATAATCACAGAGCATCAGTTGCTTTGAGGAGAGGGATCTGTGTATAAAGCAATTATTTCAAAAAAAAAAAAAAAAAATTCCATGTGCTATTGGCAGCAAAGGAAAACCGGTAAACAAACTGAGCAAAGTAAGCGACCACCATTAAAGCGCAGCAAGCTAACCCGTCCAGCACTTCAAATTTGGTCAAAACCGCTCTGAGAATTGGTAAAGTATGGTCGCATAGCCGTATGAGGTGGGGCGTTAGGTGGGGCACCAATCCGTTGTCGGTTTGTGTATTCGACTCATTCGTTTATTTGCATATCGATTTGGAGCTTTTGCTGAGTGGCAAAGAGAACGCAGCTTAGTAACTTGCCTGCCTTCCTGCCTGGTTGCCAGGCTGCCTGTCTGACTGTCTGTCTGCTCGCTATTTGTTGTCTTCGTGCTTGCTAGAAGTGCTCGTATTAATGCTACGTTTAGTTTGTCGGTTTTTCTAGAATTTGGATTGCTCTGGTTCAGCTTGGTTTATTTTATTTGCTGCACAAACAATTGCATAATTGCTATGCAGCATTTTCTATCTCTGTATATACACGTACATAGGTATATTTATATGTAATTTGAATACATTGGCAGAATCTGCTGCCAGTAACGCAAGTTTAAGATGCTTAAACAGATACAGTTGATATCTTTGATGTGAAGTCGCGTAGCCCGACTCTAACTTTGATGTGCAATTTCAAGGGCCTGAAGCCCCGACTCTCACTCTGACCATCTATGCGTAAGTACTCGAGCAAATTCAATTTTTGTAGCACACTTATAGTCGTCGCCCCTCAATGTGACATAATATACTTACTATCGGACGCGCTGATGAATCGAGCTGCCGATGCAGGATAAGCACGTGCCATTAGCTTGATTGTGCGAGGAGGGAGGGCTTCTTGGGTGCCTGAGTAATCTCAACAATTTTAATTTACAGCAATAGCTCGCAGTGTTTGTGCTGGACCCAAACTTTCGGCAGTCACGTAGCCACGTCGTCTTTCCCGGTTAGACAAACTTTAAACGGCGCATTGTTCTTGGCCTCAAGCAACAATTAAAATATGTATAGTTGTAGTTAGAATACACACACATAGTTGCAATGGGTAACCAACTGTTGACCCTACGATAAATGCAGCACTGCTGCTGCCCCATGAATCATTCATTATGTCTCCGCGCTACATTTTATCATGCCGTTGACATTTACCGACACAAATGAAGCAATTTTCCCGACAAGCAAAACGTGCAACTGTTGCAGTCACTACCTTGCCACTGCCACTGCCACTGCCGCTGCCGAATTGGAGTAACAGCTGCTGCAGTTAATTTTCGTATATTTAATTCGCTTGGAATTATTGTAAGCGACGTCCGCTTAGTTGGCTGCATTGATTGGTCTACCTTTTGATGTGCACCCCATTAGCCGAGCTGCTCAACAGCATCAGCAACAACAGCCGCAACAACACATCAAGCAAAGGTACGAGAACTCGATGGCAGTTGTAGCTGAAGCTACAGTTGCAGTTGCACGGCTCCAATCATTAGCAAGGCAAATCAAAGGCTTAATCAATTCATTTCAATTAAACAAAAAGCCAAGCAAATCAACTTCGATAGACAAACGCCAAAGAATTTAGCAGACAGTTAGTGGCATTAATAAATAGTTTGGATTAGCTCGAAGCTTACTTTGCATGCTAAATCGCAACCAGGCAACAGTATATGAAGGTTTGGCATTTGAATTGCAGAAATGCTAGGGGGTCTATATGGAGATATACATGTATGTAGTAGCTAGCATTAATTATTTACTAAAGTAAATACAAAGCTTGGACTTTTAAGTTCAATTTATAACTGATTGTGTGTCAGGACTGATTCATAAGCTTCAACCGAGTAAGTACTTAGTAAATACTTTGGGATGTACATGTATAGTATGTTATACCAGGAGTATTTTCAGGTAAGCACAACATTTTGAATAGTTACTTAATAGTGATAACCAGATAAATCCATCTAGTACTGAGAGAGCGTTCAAGCTTTCGGTCTAGGATACCCCCAATTATTTAGTTTTGTCTCTAAATGTGAGCATTTTATTTACCGCGCCGTGAGTACTGAAATACCCTTTGAGTGGGGTTGACCCCTAGCCCGCAGAGAGGCACTCATCTCGACAGTCACGATAGTACCGCCTCCATCAGATTGCACAAGGTTCGAGGGAATGTTCCTCTGCAGATCATAGGCACGTCATCCGCATATGTCATGACTTCTGCTCCATGTCCTGAATAAGTTGGTTGACACTCAGCAACCATTGAAGAGTGGAGAGGACGTCTTTATTGTACTTTACTCCTTCTGTGTGTTCCATGTACACTCGCACAAAACTAATATACCCTTTTACCCTTTGGGTACAGGGTATAAAAACAAATGTTGAGTAATCACAATATATCGATAATTCGATAGCTTTTAGCGTTTGTCATTTGTTCTGGTTATTTTTAAATCGACTTTTAAAGGTGTAAACTTCGTGTATTTATTGAACTTAATTCGCTACGGATGGCTTATATTTATTACGATTTAAGCTTCTTACACACGACCATTCCCTTCTTCTTCTCCTTTCAGTGTGTCCCTACACCCACGCCATATCAATATACACTATTATTCAAATTCTCCTTCTATCGGTGTACGTTAGACCTTTACATTCGGCCAACCTGACACTTGATCGACCTCGATGATAATATTGTTTTACAAACACAGACTTATTAACTTAACGCGTGTATGTATCCATGACTTGAGTCTCGCTGCCTCGAGAATTCCTAAATATGGTAATTGCGTAAGCTGACAATCGTCAATATCAGTTATTTCATACCGATCATTCGGAAGTAGCGATATTTAGGGGCGATTTTTACCAGTATTGCATTGCACCGAATTGTTCAAAGCATACCCAGTCCGATTAATCAGTTTATACCAGTCAGCTTGATTCAAGGGCTCAGACAACTTTCCCAGCATCGGTATTAGCACTCGATTCACCCGCTCGACCTGTCCATTGGCTTACGGCGCTGCAGTGGCTGTCTTAATATGCTCAATATGCAAGTTCAGGCAAAATGCTCGTGTGTGGATGGGGTGCTTTAGTAAACGCGTCAATAACAACCAACAAGTGCTTTCTCTTCGAGCTTATACTTGGTAGCGGACCTAATGATCAATGTGAATCGTGTCAAATGGGACGGGGTTCTTTGGAATACTATGTAAAGTTCTGTTATGTATAGTTTTTGGCACGGAGTACAAAATAAACGGCAAACAATTCCTAATGAATGATTGGACTTTACCAATATCTTTCTTTCAGACAATTGACACATTTTTCGGCTGCAAGGTGACCTAAATTCTCATGCATCTTCTAATTAATTCTTCCTGCATTAGAGCTGGGGCATACAAGCATAGTTTTTCCTCAGTATTCATTCTATACACAATTCCATCTATCAACTAAACATTTAGTAGAGCGCTATTTTCCAATTTTTCCCTCAGTTGACGCACTTCAGGACCTCTCATCTGCTCCGTCTGTAATAGCAAATCAACATCGGAGTGGCACCCACAACGCCAACTAATTTTGCGCATTCCATATCGCTTTTGTCTAATACATTATTATCAAACGAATTGGCCGAATCTACTTTTCTAACGAAATCACGCGCTTTCTCTATATCAAACGATTTCTCTATATTGTGCAACTTCTCAATGTCGCGTTCTTTAGACACGATAACACACGGATCGACTACGTCCCCAGAATTATCCTGTAAAAGTCCAGTTCATGTCCATGCTCCATATTTGAACCAGGCCGGTGGGAGATCGAGTACCAACGACCATTGCGCAATGCGTGGATTTATCGACTTCTTGCTCAAAGTCTGCACCAAGGAACGACAGTCTGTAACTATTAGAAATGGACGATGCTCCAAATAAATACGGAATCGGCGCAATGCATAAATTATGGCCAGGGTATCAAGCTCGGCCGTGGCTTTTCGGAGCAGAAGAACACTGGGTGAAACTTGCCATCGGGCTGCCGTTGCATCAACGCAGCACCGAATCCATGTGAGCTAGCATCCGAATGCAACCCAGTTACATAATTGGCATTAAAGATAGACAAAGTGGCCGGACTGGATAGGGCAGATCTCAAGATGTTGAATGCATCTCTTTCAAGCTCTTGCATTGGGAAAGGGCCTCCCTTTTTCAACATTCTCAAGGAGTCTATCAAGTAGCTTTCGCAACACTTGGAAATGCTCTGTGACGGTTCGTGTAGCTAATACATGTACACCACAATTTGATGACTCCTAATCATGTCACCCAAAACATTTGATATGAATCTGTGGAAAACTGATGGGCCATTTTTCAGCCCAAATGGCACATATTCAAAGCGGCCATCTGGAACAACAAATGCAGTATATTTAACTGACTCCTCGCCTAAACCCACATGGTGAAACCCGCATTTTAAATAAATAACAGAAAACACCGATTTTCAATCAAGGTATCCCAAACAATCTTCTATCAAGGGTAACGGAAAATTATCCCTGGTCGTTTTCTTATTTAATCCACGATAATCGACGCACATTATAATTTTTCCGTCTTTCTTGTTCACCAATACCACTGCCGATGCGTATGGCGAATTACTTGGTCGAATAACCTTATTTGCCAGCAACTCATTTATAGTGTCATTGACAACATCCCTCTCGTAATAGGACAATTGTCGGGGAGAGCTATAGAAGGGAGTAGTGTCGGTCAGTCGAATACTCATCATATGCTTAGGTGGCCCGTAACTCATCGAAAACTTGTCAACTTAATGGCCATTCACAATTCCATGGCACTCCCGCATTGCGTCACAAACAAACTCGCTGCCCACGCTAACAATGTTGTTATCCAATGCTACAGCGCAAACCGATTGCATTTCTGAAAACCATTTCTGCAGCTCACTCTCAACCATAGATGCATTCGTGCTTACAGAAACATTATTAACGGCAGTGCCAACAGTATTGTTTTTCTTATCATTATATCTAAGTAATTTAGCAAACAGGGATGCACAAAACGAGTCGTTATTTAATAATACTGTTCCAGTACAGCCTTTTACATTTTTGCTTATACTTAGTCTAACGTTAAGGATTCTGAGAGCGTCTCTGCCAAGTAATAGTGGCGTTGGTAATATAAAATCAGGAATTACAAAAACTTCAATCTTATAAAATTTTTGGTGAAATAACAAAAAACAGTTGACTTTTCCATACGTCAAAATAAACTGGCCGCTAAATCCACGGAAATGGCTTATTATACCCTGTACCCGTAGGGTAAAAAGGGTATATTAGGTTGGTGCAAAGTATGTAACATGCAGAAGGAAGCATCTCCGACCCCATAAAGTATATATATCTTGAATCAGCATGACGAGAGAAATCGATCTAGACATGTCCGTCCGTCTGTCCCTCTGTCCGTCCGTCTGGATGAACGAAAGGATTTCAGAAACTTTAAAAGCTAGAATAGCCAAAGTTGGTATCCAGATTCTCCTAGGTCCGAGAAAGGACGAGTTTATTTTGTTTTTTGGAATTCCCCCCCCCCCCCCCCCCCCCCTTCTCACGCTACAGAATTTCGTCAATACCGTCCACAATTCAAAAACTACCCTAACCAAATTTTGCACACAGTCAGTTAATTATAAGAAAAGTTATTAGCGAAACAATTTTACTTCGGTACTACGCCCACAAGCTGCTATGGGCGGATATACCTCAGTGTCGGAAGTTTACCTGGGTGCAGGGTATTTCACTGTCGAGCTTGCTCGACCGTAGCGTTCTCTTGTTTTTATACCCTGTACCCGTAGGGTAAAAAGGGTATATTAGGTTTGTGCAAAGTATGTAACGTACAGAAGGAAGCATCTCCGACCCCATAAAGTATATATATTCTTGATCAGCATGACGAGAGAAATCGATCTAGACATGTCCGTCCGTCCGTCTGTCCGTCTGTCCGTCCGTCTGGATGAACGCGAGGATCTCAGAAACTATAAAAGCTAGAATAACCAAAGTTGGCATCCAGATTCTCCTAGGTCCGAGAAAGGACGAGTTTATTTTATTTTTTGGAATTTTCCCCCCCTTCCCCCGCTACTGAATTTCGTCAATAGCGTCCACATTTCAAATGCTACCTAAACCAAACTTTACACACATAATTTATATATAATTGTCTACTGTTGTTCAAAATGTTATTCAATTCGGTCAATTCTAAGAAAAGTTATTAGCGAAACAAATTCTCGCCAGTACAACCCCCCCAAACTGCAGCAACAAGTTCGCTCTTCTTCTTCCTCTTTTTGCTGCTGCTTTGGGCGCATATAACTCAGTGACGGAAGTTTACCTGGGTACAGGGTATTACACTGTCGGGCTTGCTCGACTGTAGCGTTCTCTCTTGTTTTAATTTATGTTGGTCCACCAAGTGTGGTGTGAAGGATTTGCTTGCAAAGCTTACGGGACTCCCTGTATCCAATAAAGAAAATATATCGGTAATGTAAATGCCTGGTATTTGTAAACTGACAAGTTGCATCAAATATTTGTCTTCAGCATGGTACCCATAGCTGCGACGGGGAAGCGCTTCGGACATTGTTTGCACTGGTGACCCACCTCAAAGCAGTTGAAACAAGCTCCTTCTGGTCTCTTGGCTCGTTGGCATTGTCGACTCAAGTGCCCCATCTGGCGGCCGTTGTAGCATCTGATCTCAAGAGCAAGAGCTTTGCTACTTGGTTATTAGTCATTTTGTGACCAAATACCAACAATAGGCGCTCTCTGAGCTCTGTCCAGCTAGACGTCTCTTCGTACAGCATATAATCTTTTGCTGATTTCTGAAGCAGACGGTTGCCCAACGCATCCGGGCTGCTTTCCATTTCTCGGATCCAGACATGTACGGACAAATTATCGTCTCCTGAGAACGCAGGTATGATAGCTTGTATGTCATTCAGACCCGTTTGAGATCGCTGGATTTCCTGTTGTGGCCGACTTTCCAGTTCTTTAACCTCGGCTTTTAGTTGGTCAAGGTTCCTACGAGCAGTGTATACCGCAATCTGGCTCATAATTGAGGCCAACTCCTCCGCACCACTCGCGTCACATCGGTTTTATCTCCAGACGTCTGCAAGTTCACATAGGCATGGTCAGCTTGAGAATCATGACCATCAAGCATTATTGGTAAGCTGCTATCTTCTTGCAGTGTTGAACATGACCGACTTGCGGCGGCGCCGCCATTAGACTAGATGGGCTGTGGCCATCTCCGACCCAGCCTCAGCACGCTGGCAATCAAGATTATTGCTGGAGTCCAAGAAATGTGACAACACTCCTCTGGCCAAACTACGCAGTTGGTTTAGTGACGCGTTGTCGCAAATTGTCACCCCTTTGCTGGCCAGCAGCTTTTGTAAGTCTTCTTTTGAGAGTTTAATGATTTCTATGTATTTCATTGAGGGAGTTGCTTTTGGGCAAACCCCACATCTGAATTGTAAACTTCGTATATTTATTGAACTTAATTCGCTACCGATGGCTTATATTTATTACGATTTAAACCTCTAACAAACTTCTTCTTACACACGACCATTCCCTTCTTCTTCTCCTTTCAGTGTGTCCCTACACCCACGCCATATCAATATATACTCTTATTTAAATTCTCCTTATACTTTACAATATTATGGATACCTATCGGTGTACGTTACACCTTTACAAAGGATAGGAATTTTTTAAGTTATGATAAAAAGGAAATGAGGACTTCAAAAGCGATTTAATATTTGTATAAGAAAACCAAGCACCTAATAGTCAACACGTTTTTCTTAATTTTTTTTTAGTCTGTAATAATTCAACAAAATTATTTTGGGTAGGTCAAGAATAGATTTTGAAATATAGTATAAATATATAAGTAGTGCTGTTGATCCAGGAATTTGTGTGTTAACGTACTGGAAAAAAGCAACAAATTTTGAATTCAATTCATATTCTCAATATCTCTGTAAGCTCTTTAAACAATTGAACAAGTTGTTCACACTTCTGGAGCGACGAGCTTGGCTACTTATCTCAAATACTATATAGATAAGATAATCTTTCTTAATACAAATTTGAAGTCCCTAATATATGTAGATATTTTTTTCGTTTTTAAATTTAATGGTTATAGCAGGCTCGTGTTGGGCCGTGTTTAGAAAAATTTTCGTCGGGCGTACGCGTGCGTATTTCTAAAAGTTAATTTCGTGGCCGTGTCGTGGCAGGCCGAAAATAGCCGGCCCATGCCAATCTCTAGTACAGAATTAGCCAAACAAGCAACAACAGCTTTGGGCAGAGATTGGGCAGAGATAACATTTATAGGATTAACTTCATTTCATGGTGAAACTACTTGAAACTACCAACTACTTGAAACTTAGTTGATTTTTTGTATAATGTTAATATAATAAATAAAATAAAGAAGAAAGGAATGCTAGAGTAAAACGGGCTTAGCTCTTAAATACCAAATTTGAGTTCTAAATTCATAAAATTACGGAGGTTATGAAAAATCCTTAATTGCGGGGGAGTGGGAGGACATCAGAAAAAAACAAAAAATCGCCCTTCTCAGACTTAGGAGAATCTGGATAAAAAGTTTGGTTAGTCTCGCTCTTATACTTTCTGAGATCCTTGCGTTCATACAGACGGACATTCGGACATGGCTATATCGACTCGACTTGTCACCCTGATCAAGAATATATATACTTTGTGGATTCTGTAACGCTTCCTTCTGTATGTTACATACATTCGCAAAAAACAAAATAGTATACCCTTTCACCCTTTGGGTACAGGGTATAAAAAATATTTAAAAGAATGTAAAAACTAAGCATTTGTGCTTGAGGATCAAACAGGAACAATTTAAAATCGGACGTAGTAGTTTCAATGAAAAACAACCCTAATGTTCGTAAAATAAGAACAACCATCTACGGTCAAATAAGTTGAGGATGAGCCCGATTTCCTCACTTCCGTGATCACCAAATATTTCATCGCTTCTCTGAGCAGCGCCTAAGACTAACAAGCTCAGATCAAATATGACAAGAGAAGAACCGATAAACCCTAAGCTGCTTAATTGATGACCACAGAATTGTCAAAAATAATTCGGAGGCCAAAACAGCTCCAGAAAGGCAAATACTATAAAACCCAAAAATACGCTTCGCGTGTACGCAATGCTATCAACATAGCAGATCTACCCTTTGGACTCAAACTTGCAACGGGAACCTGCGATGAAAACGACAGCAATGCTGACCGCCCGTCTGTAGGTTTACTCGCTCGTCTTTGTGCCTGCAGCTCAAAGTCTGCGCCGGCCCTTTAACATGAGAAATATTTTAGCGTACATTGCAAAAATGGTAGCAAGTTGGGAAACGAACTCGGGCTTATCAGTCGCGCCGCTACCATCCGCACCTCAAATACCACGTGGTGAAGGAGACTGCGGCTCAGATAATGCCAATAAAGGCAGCAGAGCGCGCCGCTGTTGAAAAATCACAGCCCATTCGCATCAAGATAAATTTGTGCTCGTTGTTTTTGCGTATTTACTCGACAGCGCGCGAACGCAAAAGCAAAAGGGGCCCAAAGAAATCAAAGTTATAATAATGCATAAGTAATTTACAGCAGCAATCAAAGGAAGCCATCGGAAGGCATAGCGGTCGTCGTGAAGCAGCTCGTGCCATGGTTGCCTTCTGACAACAGTTAATCAAAGTTTACTGAAACGTAGAACGGATAGCGAGCCAGAAGCCACGCAAACAGGGCCTTGATGATATCGCCTCTTTAGGCAGTTATTTATTAACTGAAAATTATATTATCGGCATATTGTGTTTGGCCCGAGCTGTTCCAACGCTTTTCAAACTCATGAGCTTGAGAGCTGTATCAAGCTGTTTATTTTATTTATTCAGTTGGGTGTTTATACTCTGTACATGAAATGTACCGAAGTATATTAGGTTTGCGGGAGCTGAAAAATGTAGCAGGCAGAAGGAGGCGTGGCAGCGTATATATTCTTGATCAGCATGACGAGACGAGTCGATCTAGCCCTGTCTGTCTGTCTGTCCGTCTGTCCGACTGTCCGCCTGTCCGTCCGTATGAACACCTGGATCTCAGAGACTATAAGAGATAGAGACCCAAATTTTCCACAAAGATACGAGTTTTTTTTATTTTTTTGATTTTCCCCCCACTTCCCCCCTATGGGGGTTTCCCCGATTTTCCATTCGTAATATCGCCTATAGACTATAAGACCTAGGAACACCAAATTTTAGTCCCAGATGCCTTATGTCAATACGCAAAAAATGTGTATTTTGGAATTTCCCTGCCTCCCCCTCTACCCCGCAAATGCGATTTTCTCTAACTCCCGTATTTCTTGGAATTTCGAACTAAAATTGGAAATACCCCCAGTTGGTTATTATGTGTCCGTGTGACAAGTTTCACTATGATAGACCGATTTAACAAGAAGTTATAGCCATAAATATATTTGCTGCTGCAGCGCTGCTCAAGCGGCTGTTGTTGATGCTGGTGCTTTGGTTTGTTTACACAGACACGAATAGATGCGCATAGGCATACAGACACATACACAGACGCAATTGCTATGTAAATGTGCAATTATACACCCTTTATGTGAGTTCGAATACCGAGAAAGGTAAAATCGATCAAAAATTTTTTTTTAATTATACTCTGTACATGAAATGTACAAGAGTATATTAGGTTTGCGGGAGCTGAAAAATGTAACAGGCAGAAGGAGGCGTGGCAGACCCCACAAAGTATATATATTATTGATCAGCATGACGAGACGAGTCGATCTAGCCCTGTCTGTCTGTCTGTCCGTCTGTCCGACTGTCCGTCCGTATGAACACCTGGATCTCAGAGACTATAAGAGATAGAGACACTAAATTTTGCACAAAGATGCGTTATGTGTGTATTCTATACGAGTTTGTTTTATTTTTTTGATTTTCCCCCCACTTCCCCCCTATGGGGGTTTTCCCGATTTTCCATTCGTATAATCGCCTATATATCGGAGACTATAAGACCTAGGTACACCAAATTTTAGTCCAAGATGCCTTGTGTGAATACGCAGAAAATGTATATTTTGGAATTCCCCTCCCTCCCCCCTCTCCCCCGCAAATGCGATTTTCTCTAACTCCCGTAATTCTTGGAATTTCGAACTAAAATTTTGCAAATACCCCCAGTTAGTAATTATGTGTCCGTATGCCAAGTTTCACTATGATAGATCGATTTAACAAGAAGTTATAGCCATAAGTATATTTGCTGCTGCAGCGCTGCTCAAGCGCTGCCCGCGGCTGTTGTTGATGCTGGTGCTTTGGTTTGTTTACACAGACACGAATAGATGCGCATAGGCATACAGACACATACACAGACGCAATTGCTATGTAAATGTGCAATTATACACCCTTTACGTGAGTTCGAATACCGAGAAAGGTAAAATCGATAAAAAATTTTTTTTTAATTATACTCTGTACATGAAATGTACAAGAGTATATTAGGTTTGCGGGAGCTGAAAAATGTAACAGGCAGAAGGAGGCGTGGCAGACCCCACAAAGTATATATATTATTGATCAGCGTGACAAGACGAGTCGATCTAGCCCTGTCTGTCTGTCTGTCCGTCTGTCCGTCCGTATGAACACCTGGATCTCAGAGACTATAAGAGATAGAGACACCAAATTTTGCACAAAGATGCGTTATGTGTGTATTCTATACGAGTTTGTTTTATTTTTTTAATTTTCCCCCCCACTTCCCCCCTATGGGGGTTTTCCCGATTTTCCATTCGTATAATCGCCTATATCTCGGAGACCATAAGACCTAGGAACACCAAATTTTAGTCCAAGATGCCTTGTGTGAATACGCAGAAAATGTATATTTTGGAATTCCCCTCCCTCCCCCCTCTCCCCCGCAACTGCGATTTTCTCTAACTCCCGTAATTCTTGGAATTTCGAACTAAAATTTTGCAAATACCCCCAGTTAGTAAATCTGTGTCCGTATGCCAAGTTTCACTATGATAGACCGATTTACCAAGAAGTTATAGCCATAAATATATTTGCTGCTGCAGCGCTGCTCGAGCGCTGCTCAAGCGCTGCCCGCGGCTGTTGTTGATGTTGCTGTTTGGTTGACTGCGAAAATGCTTACACAGACACGAATTGATGCGCATAGCCATACATACACTCACACAGACGCAATTGCTATGTAAATGTGCAATTATACACCCTTTACGTGAGTTCGAATACCGAGAGAGGTAAAATCGATCCAATTTTTTTTTCTTTTTTTTTTTTTTTATTTTCTATAATTATTGTAAACATATGTACAGAGTATTTCAAAGTCGGGACACCCGACTTTAGCTTTTTTACTTGTTTTCTTAATTTTTTTTATTTTCTATAATTATTGTAAACATACCGAGTACAGAGTATTTCAAAGTCGGGACACCCGACTTTAGCTTTTTTACATGTTTTTTTTCGCATTCGGTCGGATACTCTATAAAGAGCGATCGAGAATTGTTTATTTTTAGAAATAAAGTGCTCTTGCTCAACTTTTTTGCTTTTAAAAATATTTACACCAAGCTGCATACTAACAATCTTGACTTATCTGACCATGGATTTAAATTGAGTATAGAATTATTTATGTTGTAAAATTTGGTAGCAAGGACAAATAAGGCCCACATTTCCTTAGGGTAAAAGGGTAGAAAGGATAAGAGCCCATACTAGGAGGCATGGTAGACCCCACAAAACATATATATTCCTGATTGGGATGACAAGACGCGTCGATCTCAGGAAGTACTAGAGCTAGAATGACCAGGCAAGTCATGTTAAACGTATCATCCTACTGTCTATATAGGCCAAGGATCTTTCCTTTCCTTTTTTTAACTGCCATAAAAAGGCTTTTAGCGTAAGAAATATGTACATATAAATAGAGCATTAATTTGACATTAATTTCCCATATAGATCAACCTTAATATGGTCCCCAAACAGCTGGTAAACGCAAGAAAAGAACAAAGCCAGTGCACAGCACGTCCAGGCCATCCCAGGTCTCTCGAACAATGCGGTGGAATGTAGAGGCGGACAATACATACTCAAGTGAGAGCGTGGTCTTGTCGGTGCTCTTACGAATCGTTTTATGAACCCGCTTTTCCACTGTGGTCAGCCACTAACAAGAAATGAAATCAGGAAGTGCATTATATAATTTAATAGATACCAAGCTCAACTTTGACACAAATCCGCTGAGTGCGGCCGGTAAACATGACATTTACTATACCAGCGGGCCCCAGATCCCAGTTGGGGCAAACTGTTGCCACCGGCACTGGTACGAGTATACGCCGAGGCAGCAGGCGCATCTTTAGACAACAGCGAATACGACGAAAACGACGTTGCTTTGCGCTGTGATGGTTATCGCAAAACGTTCAATTATTTTATTTGGTGCAGATGTGGCCAACGATAAAAGTGCCTGATAGCAACGGCCGTTGCAGTTGCAAGAGCAGCAGCAGCAACAATGCAGCGGAGACAGCCACGTTTTTTCAGCTTAATCTGTTTGCCCTACTCGCTGCTGATGCCGCTTGTGGTGCCGTTCCTGCTCCTGCTTTGTATATGAAATTCAATTAAAATCAGCAGAAAAAGTGTAGAGTCGGCAGCCAACGATGGCGAAAAACAGACTAAATAATTGACACAAGAAAGCCAAGCCGCAAGTTCTCCAGTCAGACGAAAACAAAAAATGTCAAACGATAAATGGGCTTGTTGATGCCCAGGCTCATAAAATGTAAGCGTACTCGAGCAACTTGTGCGGCTCCGATCTTTTACTCGAAAAGGGTGCCAGTGTTTATACTGCAATATAGATAGGTTGATAGTGATAAGATATATGTATGTACAAGTATACCCAAACCCACTTTTTTCATCCAATTGTTTCATTGGTGTGCAGCAGATATGCATTTCAGCTTTTTCAACCTAAAATGTACGACTTAGTATTCTACCACTTGCTCTATTGTTATTATAGTTGTAAGCAAATCTAGAATGAATTACTTATGTGCCCTTGGAAGTCGAAGCTTATACGAATATATCGTTTTAAATGTGTTTCTACGTCTTTATACAACGTCCACAAAGTGTATAAATGATATAAGTATTATATTTTCGATTAAAGATTGTTGACAATATTGACTTACAATAATAACGAAGCGAGAAAAGTGAATCTCTATATATATAAAACAGTTTGTCCTGACTGACTGACTGACTGACTGACTGACTGATTGGCAATCAACGCACAGCCCAAACGGTAAGAGCTAGGAAGCTGAAATTTGGACACAAGATCCCTCTTATAGTGAAAGTGAGCACTAAGAAGGGGTTTCGGAAAATTCTAGCTCCAAAGGGGGGAATTATTGAATTATTGGGGTTTTAATATTTATTAATTTTTATAGCCTGTACCCAAAGGGTGAAAGGTCTTGTTTTGTGCGCATGTATGTAACACACAGAAGAAGGCGTGGCAGACCCCACAAAGTATATATATTCTTGATAAGGATGAGAAGACGAGTCGATATAGCCATGTCCGTCTGTCCGTCTGTCTGTATGAGCGCAAGGATCTCAGTAAGTACAAGAGCTAGGATAACCAAAATTGGTATCAAGGTTCCTATAAGCCCTAGGCAGATCGAGTTTGTTTATTTTTTCTGATACACCCCCCCCACTCCCCCGCAATTCGTGTTTTTTTCTTATAACTTCCGTAATTCTCGGAATTTTAAAATCAATTTTGGTAGGTACATCCAGTTTGTACTAATGTGTCCGTGTGCCAAATTTCATCATGATAGGTCAATTCTGAAGAAAGTTATAGCCATAAGTAAAATCGCTGCTCATGTGCTGCCTGCAGCTCTGCCGGCAGCGCTGCCCGCAGCTGTTGTTGTTGTTGCTGCTTTGGTTCAACTTTGTGCTTCATACATACACGCATATAAACACGCATAGGTACGTGATGTAAATGTATGCTGTTAAAACTGAACATAAACATGTATTCTAATTTAATTTAATTAATTAATTAAATCATTCATTTTTTTTAATAATTTAATTTAAAAAAAATTTTTTTTTATTTTAAGTTTTCCTTTTTGTGGAGAGTACAGGCTATTTTACTGTCGGGCTTGCTCGACTGTAGCGTTCTATCTTGTTTCAAATGAAAAGTTTGTGTTATAAATTTTGTCCGATCGATTTCAAATTTGGGTAATGTAATCAACATAACTATATCAACAAATTGGCATTCAATGATTAAAATATAGCAATATGTTTTTTACTTGCCATATATCAAATATCAAATAGTTGGGGACATCACATACACACACTCACACATACATACAACAAGCAACAGTTCGTGTCTATATGTGCCCATGCATACATACATATGTACAAGCATATGTATGTATGCCTGTATATGTATGTAGCATGTACATACAAAACAACAACAACAACTTCAAGTTGTTGGCTCTCTCTTCTTCTTTCGTTTTGACCATTTAATGTTAATTGCAAAGGCAAAACGACAAAAGTTTACAGTTACCGTCGCTAAGCAACGACTGCGTAAGCGATAGTAAAGCAGAAACCGAATAACGGAGCTACGCATATTCTGCTTCGCATTTTATTATTTAAATATTCTGCTTATTGCATTCAAACTTCGATATTTTGATGGTATCGGTAGCTTCAACTATCGAAAGTTTTACTCTAGCAAATTGAGATGAGAATTGTCAGTGCTTTTTGATCGTGGCTCATCGCTGCACGGCATTGACACGTGTGCCGTGTTTCATATTCCGAGTTTGTGCGTGACCGTATTGACTCAATATGGCACGAAAAGACTCAAATGTGAATTTAAAATTAGGATATACCCTTATAATTATTCCCCTTTTTTGCACATAGTCTATCTTAAAACGTTGCGTTATCTCTATATATAAAACAGTTTGTTCTGACTAATTGGTGATCAACGCACAGCCCAAACGGTAAAAGATGAAATTTGGACTCAAGTATCCTTTCATAGTATCCATCATAGTGTAGGAGCACACTAAGAAAGGCTTTTGGAAAATTCTAGCTCCAAAGGGGGGAAAACGAACTTTAAAAAATATTAGTTATAGTGGTCATGTTCGTTGAACGAAATAGTTTGGCAAGAACAAAAATGTAACGGACTACTGAACAATTTTTTGTCAAGAACAGAAAATGTTCATTTAAATACCTTAAATGCCTTCCTACTGGTAACTTATAAGGTGAAAACATATGGGTAGGTTATGCACACACAAAATAAATACAATTGGAAACATTATATTGAGCCGGGTTAAGACGGGCAATACCTGCTAGTAATAATATAAATAAAGTAAGCTTTAAACACAAGCTGAAGATCAAGAGAGTCTACAACAAAGTTCGGGTGACGGTGAGTTCAGCCGGCTTCGAAATAAATGCGTTCATTTAGACGGACGGGGCTAGATCGATTTCGCAAGTCGCGACGGGTTCAGCTGACGTAAAACATCTTAAATGGATACAAACCAAATTTTTTTTAATTCGGATAAAACATTAAAAAAAAGCTACACTATCGACGGTTAACATGGGCTATATTATATTTGCAAAAACGAATAGAATCCTTACTAAAACGCCAATAATGTAACCAAATTTTCTTAAGAAACTCCTGAATAGAATGCTGTTAGTTCATAATCATCCTTGAAACATTCTCCCTTTAATAATATTCAATATTATTCAAAAGCCCCCAGCCAAATAAAAGATTACAAATCGATCGACACCGTGATTAATATTGAAGACATTTAAATTCACTAAACCCTTCTGGACTGCCGCCACATGAATTGACGATAAAATTCGGAATTGCAATCATGCTTTTGAGAAATTAAAGCCTTCCAAGCATGTGCAATGGGACGAGGCAAGGAATTGCAGGACAATTTAAGTGTAGCAACTAACATCAACGGCCCAGCAACTGGTCAACTAGCTCATATAACGAGGATACCGATGATCCCATTTGATCATTTATATGGCTGCAATTTCCGGTAGTTCCAAGGCAAACCCTTCGAATTAGTAGGGATCGACATACGAAAGAAATGTTTTACGGTATGTTGACCTATCACGGGTCAGAGCTCCTGAAAATCAATTTATTTTGCTACCACAATAAATAAAATAAAACATCAAATATCTTTTACAGAGAACCTCTGAACTACTTGTAATAAAGAATACAAAAAAAATCTAAAAACGAACAAAAAATCATAAGAAAAAACAATAATATCCACAATAAAATTCAATCCTTCTTAGTAACTCATAGCAAAAAGAAGGGTGTATGTGTGTTAAGTGTGTGTGTTATAAAAGGTATAATTTTAAAAATTTTTGTAAAAATACCCGTGCGAAGCAGGGGCAGAACCCTAGTCTTACTATAATTAGAAGCCTATGTCAAAAATTTCAGTACGATAGCTCCACTATAACTATTTTTGTCGGTTACTCCCATACAAGTCCGACCACTGTGCGTCGTGCTGAACAAGAATCAGTGCATGTACATACATATATTGTATTTTATCGGCGATACTAACCCAATACATAGAGTAACTATAATAGGTGAAACAAGAGAGAACGCTACAGTCGAACAAGCCCGACAGTAAAATAGCCTGTACTCTCCACAAAAAAGGAAAGTTAAAGAAAAAGAAAAAATTAAAAAAAAATTAAATTATTAAAACAAAAAGAATGAATTAATTAATTAATTAAATTAAATTATAATACATGTTTATGTTCAGTTTTAACAGCATACATTTACATCACGTACCTATGCGTGTTTATATGCGTGTATGTATGCAGCACAAAGTTGAACCCAAGCAGCAGCAACAACAACAGCTGCGGGCAGCGCTGCCGGCAGAGCTGCAGGCAGCGCATGAGCAGCGATTTTACTTATGGCTATAACTTTCTTCAGAATTGACCTATCATGATGAAATTTGGCACACGGACACATTACTAACTGGATGTACCTACCAAAATTAATTTCAAAATTCCGAGAATTACGGAAGTTATAAGAACAAGTAAAAAAGCTAAAGTCGGGTGTCCCGACTTTGAAATACTCTGTACATATGTTTACAATAACTATAGAATATAAAAAAATTAAGAAAATAAAAAAAAAATGTGATCGATTTTACCTCTCTCGGTATTCGAACTCACGTAAAGGGTGTATAATTGAACATTTACATAGCAATTGCGTCTGTGTGAGTGTATGTATGCCTATGCGCATCAATTCGTGTCTGTGTAAGCATTTTCGCAGTCAACCAAACAGCAACATCAACAACAGCCGCGGGCAGCGCTTGAGCAGCGCTGCAGCAGGGAAAACCCCCATAGGGGGGAAGTGGGGGGAAAATCAAAAAAATAAAACAAACTCGTATAGAATACACACATAACGCATCTTTGTGCAAAATTTGGTGTCTCTATCTCTTATAGTCTCTGAGATCCAGGTGTTCATACGGACGGACAGTCGGACAGACGGACAGACTAGGGACACAAAATTTTAGTGAATACGCAGAAAATGTGTATTTTGGAATTTCTCTCCCTCCCCCCTCTCTCCCATAAATCGCAACTCCCGTTATTCTTAGAATTTTGAACTCAAACTTGGCAAATACCCCCAGTTGGTGATTATGTGTATACCACTATGATAGGCCGATTTAACAAGAAGTTATAGCCATAAATATATTTGCTGCTGCAGCGCTGCTCAGGCGCTGCCCGCAGCTGTTGTTGATGTTGCTGTTTGGTTGACTGCAAACATGTTCACACAGACGCGAATATACATACATACACTCACATAGACGCAATTGCTACGAATCTTTTTTACTTGTTTCTTTTAGGAGCAATAAAATGTGCCTAGCACTCCATTTGGTATCTTCTGCTGAAATATTTAAAACAATTAGAAAGTTTTTTGCTTTAACTAATCAAATCAACTTGCCTTTCGAATTCGTTATCACCAGCTGCTCAGTAGAATATATCAGTGATGAGAATTTTAGTAATCAGCTGTCCCTCGGGAATGCGCCTATTGCCTTGGTATTTACCAAGCAGTAGCCTTACATGCATATTCTAAACAGTTTAAATCATATAAAATCATTACTTTAGTCAACACACATGAGAACACTCAGTGCTAAAAGTAAATTTCATCCAACTAGACGTAAGTAAGCTGAAAGACTAGCTAAGTACTGGCGGAGTAACTTGCCATTGCAAAGCACCTTTTGGCATTTGGAAATTCGACTGCAGCTGTCGTATATTTCGTCACTTTTTTATTAACTACGCCACCCTTTTTCCCCCTACGGCGTTCGTTCCACAAAGGACAAAGAGGACTACAGGCAGATATACAGACAAATGGCAGTAAATATAATTCAGTTTCAGTTGTGGAAAAATCTGTCATGCTTCTGGGACATCTGCTTTTCATAGTCACAACGTGCTGCGTGTATATGTGTGTGTGTGTATGTCTGTATGTGCGTAAAGCTGGCAGCCATGTTGACGTGCGCGCTACCGTAATGTCACGTTAAAGAACTCGCGTTACTGTCCTGACTGCCAGTCGGGCAGTCTAATTTGAAGTTGAAAAGACTTGACGCTACACCTTGCTCGCGAATGTGACGCGCCACAAACAAACTAATCTAATACCAATTTGCATTTGATTGCGATTTTGATTTGATTCCAAACGTCGAGTGCTCCAAACTTTTAATAACGTGGAGCAGTAACGCAATACAACAACAACTTGAGACTGACAAAACAAAAATTGAAAACACAGAACAACTGCTTGCGCGCCAACTGCTACCAACGGTTGCAACTCGATTTGAATATAAAACTTCCTGTGGTCTCTGACGCCTCGATTTTTTTTTGTTTTTTTTTTTTTGACAGTGGGGTAGCCACTAAAACCGAAAGACTTCAACTTGATAACACGCTCAAAAGTTTCGCACCACAAAGAGCGGGGGTGTGCCTGCCACATCAGCATTACCAGCAGCACTACCAGCATTAGTAGGAAGCAGCAGTGACAGATAACTAAATCAAGCCGCAGCTGCAGAAGCCGCATATAATGACACACTTTCAGTTTCCACTATTCTACATACAAAATGGCGTGAGGGGTGGTTCTGGGAACTTTTTGTGTGTCCGCCAGTTAGCTTGCCCGCTTTGGAGCTCGATCATACATTTTATAAATAGCTAAATACAATAGTTTTAATTGAAAAGGCTTGAAACACTGGAAATTTAATTGTGAGAGGTCTTTGCCCATGTTTTCGTTGCAATTGCGAGAGCCGATGCACTATAAACTCTTTCGGTCGGTATGAATAAACGTATCTACAAGTAATAGTAAATTTCACATAGATTAAGAAAATATACTCTCAAAGAGGAACTTTTTAGTTACCCAATTTTATGCAAATACTGCATCTTTCAGGTATAATATTAGCTAAATTTTGTGTCGAATCATTGCTGTTTTAATTAACACTGCTGGGTGTATTCATTTTATGCATTATTTTATTAAAATTACATATGTTGCATTTTGTTTTGCAAACTATCTATCCGCCGATGTTCTACAAATAGTTCCTTTTCTATTTCTTTACCTAACTTAAAAACTTTCTCTCGTGTTTATTCGGCTTTGCGTTTTAGAGCAAAAAAACCAGTCGCAACTTTGCGATAAAATCTGCGAAAATGGCGCTTTTTCAGGTATAAGAAGAATAGCATATAGATTCGCTGTAATAGCTTTAATAAGCTATTCAAAATATTGTATTTTCTAATACAGTTACCAACACCGAACATTAAACTAATATTGTGCAGCCCAAATGATGCGTAAAGGAGTTTTGATTAACAACACTAACAAGCAAATTTTTCCAAATAAAAATAATCATTGGAATATAGCTTATAGCTTTTCTGAACAATCTGAATCAAAAATATTTTGCATATCCCATGTAAATATTAAATAGGCAAATTACTAAATGTGTACTTAAAACACATCCACACACAGCATCCAAAACAACCGCACAATCATCACAATTTGTTGAGTTAAGTCTTATTTTGGGATTTAAACGAAAGTTAAAAATAAAATATATAATTGACGCAATTCTTGTTTCAAATAAGTACCACATAACTGTGTATTAATTAAAGAAACTTGCCGAAAATTGTGTGTCGCCGATTTGAAATTATTCGCAACCACTTTTCCCATCTTTACATTTCGCCCTACAATACAATTTTATGCCTATAATTTTAAACAACACAAAAATATTACAATGAAATGAAGTCCCAATATAAGTAAAACTCACAAGTCTTAAGCCAATAATATTTTTTTATGTTTGCAAAATAAAATTCAAATCAACAATCTTCAGTTCACTTAAATATTTAAATAAATAATATTTTAAATATTTTTACGTAAATATATAAATTTCAATTTCTTATCTGATGATTTTTGATCTGATTTATTCACAACCATTTTTCTCGGCTTTAAAATAAAGTCCCAATATAAGTATTTAAACTGAATTAAACATTATGCATTTTTGCTCTCTGCTTTAGCCCCGTTGTATGCTTTATTTTTATTCCAGTGCACATGAAAGATACTGTGAATCTAGTAGTGGCAACGACAATATCTAAGCAATAACTTGGTGGTATTTATGCTCGCCAGTTATACAACTTGACTTGTTGTAGTAGTTTGCAACTAGTCAGTAACAGGATTGTTGTTGTTGTGGATGCGGTCTGGCAGGCTGTCTGACACACACTCATTTGATTTGAGCATTTAATTTTTTGTGAAAACTTTTGGCTATTGTGCTAATGTAACTAAAATGTTCTGCCTAACTGGCACTAATTGTTGCACATTTTGGGCTTGTCACGAAAACTTAAAACGTGACAGCCCATTACAAATCATTTTGCATATGCCAAAACAAATTGAAAAGTTTCGGGCAGCCAGTCCTGGTAGTGCTGTAGGCATTTGCATATATGGCAGCGATGACAAACCAAACTGTCGGACCTACGCACAGTTGCCGAAACAATATTTTGGTGAAATTACTGGTTTGTTGTTGTGGGTTCACCTTTTGCTTTCACAAACAATTGACATTTTGTGGGTGGTTGAATTCTTGTTTTCCGTAAATAAGTACAGTCTGGATGTAGTCGTAAAAATTATTACATTCATATACTCGCATGTATGTAATACTCGTACAAGTCGATCGTATAGCCAACTGGACAGCCAATGTATTTGACAACTACAAGGCTTTTATTGAACAGCAAAGAAAATTTATGCAACGTCGAGTTATGTACAGTTCATTTCATTAACAATACGAGTATGTGGAAAAGAAAACACACCATATATTTCGCACCTGCCCGACACACCAACAGTCAACGAAGTGGGGAAATACAGTAAGTAGTTGCTGCTGCCCGACCCTTGCCTGGGGTCAGCTTATTGTTTGCCTTGGCAGCACGAAGAAAACATATAGGGCGGTGGCTGGCCGACCCATTGCTCCTGTATAGTTGCTGTAGTGGGTAAGTATGTGTGTATGTATGTGTGTATTGCTAGTGCTTGCTAAGCTCGACAAATTCGACACAAATGTGAAAATGCGACAAGATTTATGCTAAAGTAATAAATATAAATGCGGTTTTGAGTAGAAAATAGAATTATAGCAATACAACAGAGCAAACACAAAGGTGCGTATACGTAATAGACCAAACTGGTGTACGTGTGGGAATGTGGGTGAGCATGTGTGTGTGTATGTACATCACCATGTATATATATATATATATTGGAGCAGTAAATCATTGCGGTTGGCTAGGCAGGCGCAATTTATCGTCGCCCCTACCGTAAGCGCCATATGTTACTCAAACGTAAATATTGGAATAACTTAAACAAGTGCAGAATCTATGGCTGGACGCATAGCAAGGCGTGGACAGAAGCTGCCAGGCGCCAATATAAATCAAAAAGGCAAATGCTATACATACTATGTAATCTATTTAAAAACAGCATTGGCAAACAACTGAACTGTAAGCACAAATATACAGTTTTTGCCTTTCCAATCACGGCAACTGCAATGGAACCCACTTCATTTCCACAATCGTGCAACGGGCGAAGAAGCAGCGACTTGTGTGCAAAAATATGCAAAATTTGCAGCTTTTTCGAATTTATGGTTATTTGTGTTGCACTCTTAATGCTATTGAACTTGCACTTAACAAATGGCACAGCCAGAAGCCAGCAGTCAGACACCCAGACCCTTCTAAAAACGCGCACGGCTGTAGCTGCGCGATGGGCAAAAGGACATGGGCAAAGGGCGGTCGGCGCACCCAATATTTAGACGATGAAATAAACGTTTTCTCTTACTCACTCCCTCACAGTTTAGCTGCTTCTTTGTCTTGCATAGTGTGTTTTTGGCTGGTTTTCAACAAATTTTAGTTACATTTTGTGTATTGCGTTGCAATATGCGCTTTTGATGTTGGGCCGAAAATTGGGAAATCTATCCCAACCAGAGCTGGCAAAAATTTTGGGTGTGAGTTTCTGTTTTACTGCTCTTTAAGACATAAGTAGTATAAAAACCCTTTAAACTCGAAAAAAAGGGATCAAAATACAATCACTTTAACAACAGGAACGAACATTTCTTCCTTAGCTGAAGGACGATACAATATCTGATTTAATTGGTATTTAATCATAAGTAATAATTGTCAATATAATTTAAATAATAAAAACACAGCTAAATAATTTTGTAAACAGTTTGGAATATGATGATTTGATAAAAGTGATTAAATTATCATGATTAAATTATCATGCAGAGGATATACAAAGGTTACCTTTTATTTTAGGATCCAATAATGAAAAAAAAAATCAACATGGGGGTTTCCCAAGGGCTACCGTTCTTCTTCACATTTTCTCCATTTTCGATGAACTCAATCGAACTAAACACAAAAAGCAAAATTGATATAAAGAGCGTAATGGTTTTGAGTGTATGGTTTGATTTTGACGTATACTATTTCTTTGGACAACGAATTAAAAATAAATTATCTTACAGGATCCCTGAATCAAAAAAGAGAGAGACTCTAATGAGGCTAATCTACGAAATAATAATTTTTAAAATGTGTTTCAATACCTTTAAATAATCATGCCGGCCGTCTCCAAATAAATATTTGTGAATTATGTTGAATGTATTCGCCAATTTGTGGACTTCTATCATCTATTGTAAAATAAGTTCAACAAATCTTAAAAGTTGTTTCAAGAAAATATTACTACTGTTTTCCCAGCTCTTATAATTTCTGAAATCTTTACGATCGTGCAGACGGACGAAATGGCTTTCTGCAAAATATTAAGAAGCTAATGAAAGCTACAAATATCTGGAAGTAATACTTGACATTTCTTGTGTGGTCTATGTGCGCTGTAATAGAGACTAATAATATAAATAAATATAGGAAGATTTAAATGCATGCATTGGGGCAGTCAGGAGTGTACTAATACACCGAGTAATTGTTAGATACACATAAATATCCACCTACCAATAAAAATGGTTCTTCATTCGTTGCTCTTATTCTGCTGTATTACGATATTTACAAGCACCAACATTCCAAGTACCAAACATATCCCACCAGACAACATTAGCTTCTCATTTCTCTCTCAACTCTGCCAATGATCCACACTAATTAAAAAGCATATGCACCAGCTGACAGTAATTAGCACACACATCCACACTGGTTGAATGGTTGGTAAACAAACGCACAATTAAAATTGCATAAATATGCAAATTGTGCATGCAAGCAAAAGTCGAAGAAAGCTCAGAGTGTGCGTGTTGCAGAGCCTGTTCGCCTCCTCGCCTGTTGTAAAAACTAAAATCCATTATAATGTCATAGCGGGCAGACAGGCAGGATGGCAGGATGGCAGGCTTTTATGCACAAGTCAGGCTAATCTCTAACCCAAACACACCTATGGGGCGCACACCCACATGCTATACACACACCCGCTTCTCGTGACAGGGCGTGCAAATAAAGTGAAACCATAATTGTTGTACTTGCCTGCTTGACTTTGCTTTTTGTGTGCGAGGCATTTTGTGCCGCCATCAGCAGAGTTGTGCCATAAAATATGAATAATGTCAGTCAGTTAGTGTGCCTGTGGGATGTGGATGAGGACAACGCAGTTTGATGTGCGTATAGTATTTGCTAAACCCATTTAATGTACCTTTTCATGTACACACACACACACACATGCACTAACCATGGCAAGGTGCAGGAGACTGAGTGGGGGGGGGGGGGGGGCACTCAAAAGCGTTAACCTGCCGCTGTGTGCACTAATTTCGTTAATTCCCCGCCTAGGTAAGTATTCATGGGCGGGTGTTGAACGGTGGATGGTGGTGGCTTTCGACAACACACAGCACATTTGCGCAGATAGTTTGTCTTAGAAAATATTGTAAATGGAATGGTGTGGTATTATTTTTAATGAAATGATGCGCGACACTTTCATGGCTCATAACTGCAAATTGGAGGCAGTTCTTGATGCTCAAGTTTCAGCCATCGGGTTGAAAGGGGGTTGTTGGTATAACGATGTATCTGCCTAGTGGGTAGCGGTATTTGCATTTAGTTATAGCCAGTTATAGCGACTACACATTTGTCCAAACGCAGTTGGGTGCACACGGCACGTGGATGTAATTAAAATGAAACTGTAGCAACATAAGAATCGTTTAAAATAAGCCTGTTTGCGGTTGATAAAGAGATTTGTTATATTGCTGACACAGGACCCAAAATAATGGGAATTGCGCAGAAGTCGCAATGTAACTAACAAGAGCAAGCTATGTGGTCATTAATATTAAGTCAGAAACCTGTACATCCAACAGATGATCCGAGTTACAAGCAAACCAAGTAGCAAAGAATGTTTGCATGAAACAACATAAAATAATGTTAGTTTTCTATGATTTAATGTTTCCTTACAAACATAAATATACGGGTATACAGTATATAGGACATTTTTCTGCAAATGAGGGAAATATGAAATTAATTGTTATACTCTGTACCCAAAGAGTAAAAGGGTATGCGAGTTTCGTGCGAGGGTGTGCTTTATAACTATTTATATGATATTTAAGTATACAATCTTGATATAGTGATGTATTGTGTGTGTAAGTAAGTCTGTTAATTACCAACTTTTATAGTTTTAGAGATCCAGACGGATGGACGGACATGTCTAGATCGATTCGTCTCGTTATGCTGATTAAGAAGATCGGTTCGGAGAAGCTTCCTTCTCCATTTTACATACTTTGCAAAAACCTGAAATACCTTTTTTACCCTACGTGTATGTAAATTAAAACAAGAAAGGAATGCTAAAGTCGAGCGGGCTCAACTCTTAAATACCCTGTACCACCCAAAAAAAAACAAGAAAAGAATGCTAAAGTCGAGCAAGCTCAACTCTTAAATACCCTGTACCTCCCACCAAAAAGTAAAAACAAATTTTTAAATAATTAAAAAAAAAGTATATTAATTAAAATATTTAATTAAATTAAAGACATGTTTATGTACAGTTTCAACAGCATACATTTACATCAGAATCGTGTCTCTGCATGTTTATATGCGTGTATGTATGCAGCACAAAGTTGAACCCAAGCAGCAACAACAACAACAGCTGCGGGCAGCGCTGCCGGCAGCGCTACAAGCAGAGCATGGGCAGCGATTTTATTTATGGCTATAACTCTCTTCAGAATTGACCTGTTATGATGAAATTTGGCATACAGACACATAATCACTAACGGGATGTAGCTACCTAATTTCAGTTCCAAGAACTATGGGAGTTATGCTCTGCTTATATACAGACGGTTCTAAGCTGGACAACCGCGTAGACGGGGGTGTCTTCTGCGAAGAACTCAAGAAGCTCTTCTTATACTGCCAAGCCCAGCCACATATACCAGAGAAATCTGCATTTACTCGGATAGCCAAGCGGCTATAAAATCCCTTAACGCCATCACGTCGAACTCGACGTCAGTACAGAACTGTCGCAAATCAGTTCACGAGATGGCAACACAGCTCTCTATATACCTCATTTGGGTCCCAGGCCATAGGGATATCGAGGGAAACTGCATAGCCGATGAGCTGGCAAGACACGGTACCACCGCCTCCCTCCTTCCAGACAAGGAGAGCGTCGGTACACCGATGGCCAGCTGTAAACTGTCAGTCCGAAACCACTTTGACTTGGTCGAGGTGGAAGAGGAGGAAACGGTAACACACCTCTTCTGCGACTGCCCGGCCTTGTCAAGGACAAGACAACGATTCCTAGGAGACAGCCTCCTACCAAATCTATCGGCACTAGCAAACAAGAAGCCGATAGACATCTTCAAGTTCATCCAGGCAGCTGGATGGACGTAATACTCGCGCAGACATGCAGCCAAACACGGGTATTTTGGGAAGTGGACTTGTCCATGCGGTATCACAACGGGCCAATCTCCAAGGCCTAGGTGAGTCGGGGTGCATACCCTGGCTGCCGCTCCGACCTACCTACGACCTACCTACGACCTACCTACGACCTACCTATGCTCTGCTTGCACCGCTGCCGGCAGCGCTGCCCCCAGCTGTTGTTGTTGCTGCTGCTTGGGTTCAACTTTGTGCTGCATACATATACGCATGTAAACACGCATAGGTACGTGATGTAAATGTATGCTGTGAAAACTGAACATAAACATGTATTCTTACTTAATTTAATTAATAAAATAGTTCATTCATTTTTATACCCTGTACCCGTAGGGTAAAAAGGGTATATTAGGTTTGTGCAAAGTATGTAACATACAGAAGGAAGCATCTCCGACCCCATAAAGTATATATATTCTTGATCAGCATGACGAGAGAAATCGATCTAGACATGTCCGTCCGTCTGTCCGTCTGTCCGTCTGTCCGTCCGTCTGTCCGTCTGTCCGTCCGTCTGGATGAACGCAAGGATCTCAGAAACTATAAAAGCTAGAATAACCAAAGTTGGTATCCAGATTCTCCTAGGTCCGAGTAAGGACGAGTTTATGTTTTTTTTTTAATTTTCCCCCCCTTCCCCCGCTACAGAATTTCGTCAATAGCGTCCACATTTCAAATGCTTCCTAAACCAAACTTTGCACACATAATTAATATATAATTGTCTACTATTGTGTAAAATTTTATTCAATTCGGTCAATTCTAAGAAAAGTTATTAGCAAAACAAATTCTCGCCAGTACAACCCCCACAAACTGCAGCAACAAGTTCGCTCTTCTTCTTCCTCTTTTTGCTGCTGCTATGGGCGCATATAACTCAGTGACGGAAGTTTACCTGGGTACAGGGTATTACACTGTCGGGCTTGCTCGACTGTAGCGTTCTCTCTTGTTTTTAATAATTTAATTTTTTTTCATTTTTTCTTTTTTTAATTTTCCCTTTTTTGTGGAGAGTACAGGCTATTTTATTGTCGGGCTTGCTCGACTGTAGCGTTCTCTCTTGTTTTTATATACTTTGGTATATAGTTATGCCGATTCCTTGCCAGCAAATTGGCCTTAACAAAACAGTTAACTATTACAAGGTAGCCAAACTTAATAAGTGTACGAATAAATATAAATGTTAACAATTAAAATCTTTTCCTAGTAAGTTAGCTGGCTGCCTTCTTTCTAGCCGTGTTATTGGGCGTTATCGTTGCTTCCCATTTAAGGATTGGCCCGTCGGTATTGGTATTGCAAACAATTACAAATAACGCGACGTTTGATTTTGTCGGTGTTTTTAAATTGCAGTGCCAAAAATGACTTCAGTTAAGCAAATGAAAATAAATTGTAAACAAAATGAAAAGAAATTATGTATCCGGTATCTGTCAATTATTTACAGCAGATAAATTATGTGTCCATAATTAATTAATAGTGTACAATCATGCCCATTTGAAGGCCGTGCCAATTAAATATGTCCCGACACATTGGGACCAATTCCGAAAGCAACACGCATTGTCTTTGGTGTGTTATAAACAGCGAAGGCAACTGCCAAGCACATGTTGTGAACAGAATTTAATTGTTATTTTACATATTCTGTTCGGCGACTGCAGCAACAACAACCGTGCCCGATTTAAAAATGTATGCATGTACGAATTCATATGCTAGGGCTCTCTCTGTGCGAGCGTTGTAATGAAATCCCTTTAAATGTTTATGAAAAATTCATGGCGCGTGCAAATGGCGCGAAAACAAGTTACTTGTATGTCATAGGTTCGTGTGAGTGTGTCTCTGTGTGGTTGTTTGAGTGCGTGGGGACGTGGGTACGTGTGCCTGCACCAACAGGCAACACGGGCAACCACATCGCCCGCTTACATAACTGTCCAGCGGCCGTCCACCAGCCTGTCCGCTTTGTTGGTGAAAATGACGGCGCCAAGCTTTCACGGCGTACAGCATTGCATGCAAAATATGTTATGAAAAGAATGCAACATCAGCTCGTGGTCGTTGTTGTAGTTGCCTTCGCTATTGCTCTTGCACACGTGCTGCCCCTGCCCCTGTACATGAGCCAATGAATGACCAAGAGTGGGTGCATACAGACACACATGCCAACATGTGAGCAAGTTCCGCACGAAAATCGCTTTCGCACGTGATCACAGAAATGAATCCATTTGTTTGTTAACTCATTTCACTTCAATTATGCGCAAACAATACACAAATTTTACATATATACTCGTACATACGGGCCTGGGTGTGATCTAGAGATGGGCATGTGACTTGACCCTTTTGAGTCAATTTCGACCTCGACAATACTCATTGGCTTATACTTTACAATTTTGATCGGCAAAAAAAAATTTTAAAACTTTCACAGATGAGTTTTCTGTAAGTTTTCTTTAAAAATATGAAACTGGATATCAAATATCTCAAATCAAATTTAAGTACTTATCAGTTAACTTTAATTTGTATGATAATGCTATAATAATAAAAATGTCGAAACTTTTTTGGATTTTATTTTATTTATAAAGATCTTTATCTCCCTCTCTCTCTCTCTCTCTCTCTGTGTCTTTCCTTATGAAGAGCCTAGCTCTTTCCCCAATTCTTGGAAAACAACTGGCCTCATAAAATAAAATAAATTTTTCGGGTTACAGATTTTCCGCAATTTTCCAAAATTTATCTTGATACCCTGTATATGCAACGCATATACATGTAATTTTCTGTGTTTTTTTTTCAGTTTCATCCAAATCCAACACTTAGAAAATTTATTAGCGAAAAACACACACATTAGCATAAATATGTACTCAAAAGAAAGTGTCATACTCTTCCACTCAGGGTTTTTCTTAATAAGTACACAGATGACAAATTTGACAAATGTTGACGCACATTAGTTTTTGAGTAATGAGCCATTTTGATATTCTCCCACATGGAATTGCGTGGTATCGCTCTTTTTCCAAATAATACATATATTAGTAATTAGCTCATACTCATTGAATAATATACTCGTATAATTATAATTAGCAACAAATCATTTCTGAATATTGGCCAATTTTGATTTTGTTTTTTATATTTATATAGCCAACAAAATGTGAAGAATTTGTATGTGTTGTTTCCCGATGCACCGCGCTCTCGCACTATTCTTGAATTATTATTTTCACATCACATTAGTGCATACATAAAAGTGAGATGTCAAATTAGAACGTGATAGGTAAAGTCTAAAAATTTCCATCAGTGGGACATGACATGCTATTATCTTTAGCTAGCCTTCTCTAATCTTTGAATTTAAAACAAGTATGGAATGCTAGAGTCGAGCGGGCCCAGAATGTATGTGCATGTGAATTCGTGAGCACAATTCGCGTGACAGCTTATTGCACAACTCAATTGACGACATATGCATATAGAGCATACATACATAAATACGCGTGTGTGTGTATACGCGTGTACATGTGCATCCACAAAAGGAGCAACAAGGGTACAAAGTTGTGAACGTAGCCTTGCAAATGGCGTAAGTCAGAAACGTGTGATTTAACAGGACATGTGCCTGCGTGTTGCATACTTATGGGCGACGCGTTAAAGCGTACCAACCGAAGTGATGGAAGGGGCGCTGCATCAAGGCAACCGTTTACATATAACTTTGCCGCTTAAGTGCTAATGAGGGAAGGTTGTACAGTATTTACAAGTATAGAAAAAAGAAATACCTGAAGCAAACGCAAATAAAAACCATCATTGTGTATAGCCTTCACTGAACATTTGTAGGTATATGGTTTTTGGAACATAAGTTTGTACATAGCACCCAGGAGCACTGTATTTTCCTTCAAGAAAGAATTACCATTTTTAGAAGAAAATAGTTTTCATATTTTCCGTCGATAAATGTTTAAGGTACTATAAAAATATGATCAGCATAATGCGATAGATAGCCCGTCAATCAGTATCAACTGAGAAATAAAATGTCAAGATTATATTAAATCACTTCATCCTACTTGTATAGGAACGACATAGTTTAAGAATAGTTTCTTTATTAGAAACATATTTACATATATCAATTTTGGAGCAAAAATGCACATGGAGAATCTTGTTCTCAAGTCTGATGATACATATTGCAGCAATTAAAGGTCGTAAAAGCTGAATAAAGATGACCAAATGCAAAATAAGTAAAACATACGTTCTTGCTTAAGTTTTTGCTAAAAGCCTCAGTAAAGGGTATATAGCTTCCGCGCAGACGACGACAAAATCTTAGTCCGTTTTTTATGGTAATGCTAAACCACACGCAACTGTATAAAGTTGTTAAAAATGTACACAAAAACAAACGCACACACGCACGCAGACAAGTAAATTAAACCAGGCGCCCAACGCATACGCAATGGGTAGTTGCGATGCTCTAGTCAATTTTTCGATAATTTGAAAAGTTTATTTAATACAAAACGTGATTCAATTACAAAACTGACCAAAAATACACGCATGCACACAGACACAGACACTTACCCGTATTTGTGCGCCCAGCAGGATGGTCCAGCCCGCCCGACACAAAATGACAGTCGATGCCGTTGGACTGGGCTGAAGTAAACTAGTTTTCGCTTTACAGCAGCGTGTGCGCCATTTTGTTGTCGCCGTGGCCGTTATTGTTGTTGCTGTTCGTGCGTTCAATGGCGCTTTGTTAATGTAACGGAAATGTAGCAGCAGCCAACGGATGTGGATATGGATGTGGGATGTGTCTGTAGATGTGCATGTGGCGCATGGTGATTGTGGTCATCTTTTATTGAAAGTTGACTTTTTGTAGCCGGTGTCGTCGCACCTGCTGCCTCATCTTGCTATTGTCAGCCACTTAGCAAAGTTTTTGGAACTTTCTCTGCTTATGAACTGCTCCGTTCTCCCTTGCCGAACATAATTGAAAATTGATATTTAAATGAAGCTTTTTTTGACGCATATTTTTTGTTTGTTTTTGTTCCTAGCGTGTAAAAAATTTGCCACTTTACAAAAATCACTTTGCAACTCTTCCCTACCCTACCCTATCTGAGCTGGTCTGGCTTCTTCGTGTACTTTGAGTGCAGGCAATGAATTTTTATGCAAATTTCATAAAACCGCCCAGCCTTGCAGTTGACAACATCAGCGGTGGCGAGGACGTTCTCCGAACTTTTTCCTCAGTCGCTGGCAATCACTTGAGGCGTCGGCCATAAATCTTTGAAAACACATCCCCTGGAAGCTCATTGTCAGTCGTCTTGTTTACCTTGTTAACTCATCCGCCTCCCCTTCGCACCACTCTTGCGTTGAAAAATACATAGCAATCACGCAGCATTTGCATAATTTGACAATTGTTTTCAAATTGCAATAACAATTTTAGCTTAATTGTTTTGCACACCATATTCTATTGCTGTCCCGCTCTGCTGTAATTCTCATTCATTTTATTAGTGCGAAAAGTTGCTCCATTTGTTTTAAAACTTTTTCAATTCAATTGCAGAATAAATATTTTACAAATAATTGCACGTCCAAAAGCAAAAAAGTTTCCATTATTTTTTTTTTGTTTTGCCTTTTTTTAATGGGCCACAATTTGCTGCTTTTAACAGAAGGCAATGAAGTTGGTCGCATATAGGGGTGTAAGGGGGAAATTGTTTCTGGCCACAGCTGCTACGCAATTAAAATGCATGACTATTGTCAATTGAAGTTGGGGAAGGTAGAGTAAGGGGCGAGGCTTCAATGGCAGAACAATTGAGTTTGTAGGGTGGTTGTTAGTGGAGTGCATTTGTTAAGCTATAAAGTCAGATTTGGTTACGCTGTGTTTGTGTTTAAGCCATCGACATTTTTACATAATCCACTCGATATTCCAACTTGTAGCAGCTGTGGCTTTCTGGCGTACAAAACCAAATCTTCAAAATACAAAATTCTTTCTAAGTCATATCGCTTGCAAGACAGCTACTTACATGAATTAGTTGCAATACTATGGCTCATATGCCTGTGCAAAGCAGTAATTACGGGAGTTATGGAGAATCAGTGATGGGGGGGGGGGGGGGGGGGAATCAAAAAAATAAAACAGACAGACGGATAGACAGACATAGATCGACTCGTCTTGACATGCTGATCAAGAATATATATAATTTGTGGGGTCTGTTTAGAATCCTTCTTCCTGTTACATTTTTCAGCTGCCGCAAACCTAATACTCTCTTGTACATTTCATGTACAGAGTGTAATAAAATAAAATATATAAAATATCGTTAGTATTTTTAGTAATCATATATAAGTATGCCATGATTTCCCTCTCAAATTTCTTCATTAATTGATATTAAGTAACAAAGCAAATGTAAATCAGATTTAATTCCAAATAATTATATTTCTGTGGTTTTATAAATACATACTTATATCGGATGTCTATCATTATATACTTGTCGCATAATGTAACATTCTAACCAGTCATGAGAGAAAACCAGTTGTGAGAAAAAAAAATCAAAGTCATGGGACGTCTTGCAAATGGCAACCACAAATTTGCATAAATACTTGTACATATGACTTGTCAACTGGCATTTCCAGACAGCGGCTTCTTCTGTCCGCTGGCGCATGCAAGTAATTAAAATGCTGCAAAATTATACATTAAATGCCTAAACTCGACAATAATGTTAAACTTGGCATCATCCGACGGCAAAACAAAGGATACCAACAGCTGCCACTGGGCTGCCAACGCACCCGACCAATGCGGAACAACGACAGCATAGCCCACAGGTAAGAAAGCAGACAGTGTGGGGTGCTTGACTAACCAAGCCAACGAGCAACTTCCTGTTTTACACAGTTTGAAGCTGCAGGCGCACATGAACGCACACTCGCACACTCGCACACACACACGAGTACTTACATACTATTGGCTGCATGGCATGCATATGTATATGTTTATAAATATGCGTGCACACACACACACACACAGAAACATACCTTGCATAAATTTGCGCAGTGCGCTGGTAAACGTTGCAAAATCGTTGCCGTAACTCTTCCCGGCTAGAACGATGTCGACGATGACGGCACCGTCAGAGTCATGCCACTGGCGTTTACCACAAAATAAGGTTTTTGGGTTAAACCGATGTTTTGTTGACTTTTAAATTTGCATAGTAAATTATTGTGCCTGCGAGAACGGCTGTCATATTTGATGTTTTACCAAAAAACCGGAAGTGCTGCCAACTGTCAGCCACTGCAGTGACATGTGTGCATATCTCGGAGCCACACACGCTCAGATAGGCACACATATAGTACACGTACCTGTACTACAGAGTGTTAAATGCTTTTAAAGTTGTTTTAATTACGACACAAATGTAGTTGATTCGCTTGGCTTTATAAAATATGTACTATATTTTTGAGTGCCCGGCGCTCACAATGTCCAATCCTAAAATTGTACAATAGTATCCGCACACTCCTGCACCGGCGACCGCTTTAACGAGCTGTGGACTAGCGCGGCAATCTTTGCATGTTTCTGGGTTTCCACTTTTTATACCCTTCACCGAGGTACAATAGGGTATTTTAGTTTTCTGTGTCTGTCTGACACAGCTCATCTATTTAGAGTAAATGTATGAAACACACTGAAATAATATAAAAATATATACGAGTATATTTGTTATTGTTATTTTCATAACCACAATCGACCAAAAAATTGGAAAGTACCGAAATATAAATTTAATACAATTAAGACCCCAGGGTATTTCATTGTCGACTGTTGGAAAATATATCGCTTGCCATGTTTGTTTATATTCTGCCGCTTTTGGTCACTAAGTGCAGGTAGAAAACTAAAAAAAAAATAAAGTAAAAACAAAAAACTAAAGAAAAACTGCGCAAGAAAATGGCCAAATGCCTTTTGCATTTTTGCTTTCGGAACGAAATCAACGTAAACAGCTGCTTCCGCTAAGTGTATGTACGTGTATGTTTGTGTGTGATTGTTTGAGTGTGTTCTTGGTAATGGCAATGGCCGCGCGTACTTATGCAAGTTGGAGTGTTTTTGTTCTTTCCAGTTGGCCGACGTCAGGACAATGGACTTGGCTACCATGTTGCATGCTTTCGTTGGCATTTCCTTCGACATCCGCTGGCACAACAAGGTAGTGTCAAATGTCAAGCGGGTAATGCATGCTATAAGTAGTTGTATACCTTCTAACTTTAGAAGTTATTTTGTATAAATAGGCATTTCAAGAACTTAGAATACATCTTTGGTTTTAATTGTGCTGAAGGTAAAGTACAAACAAATAAATTCAAACTGGTCCACTGATCCATACTTTAATTAATTACTTAATCTTATAAAAATATGTACATATATAACATTTATTAAAGTAAACAAATAAATAAATATAAGTTATTGTTTGTTTTTTGGGCTCCACAAATTTACTTTATTTTCTGCTGGATGATGCTGAAAGCAAACAATTTTTCGCTTTTAATATTAGGAAATTAGGAAACTTGCCTGTGCAATAGGGTAGCTCTTATATATATGCAAGTGGTTTCCGGACCAACTTTGGTTCATCAGATGGTTGTGCGAAAATATTATATTATTATTAGTCATGATTTTGTATTCATCTTCAAATTTATTTATTCATTTATTTTTATTTAATTAACAAATAAAAACTGTCAACAAAAATATCTACTTAGGATCTTAAGAGAGGTTATCAGACCTAATTACGAGGACACAAAGGCACTAATTAAAGTTAATTACCAAATCTCCAAGAATTAAGAAAGTTATGGAAAATTACTAATAGCTGGGAAGTGGTGGTGTATTAGGGAAAAAAACTTGTCTTTTCTCAGATTTAGGAAAATCTGGATACCAAATTTGGGAGTTGGCCAGACCATTTTTGATCAAGCACACAATTTTAAAGCCTCCTTTATCAGGAAGGATTCACGTGGTAGTTCCCTCACTTTCCACCTCATCAGCAATGCGGTATCCCCGTACCCATATGACGTAAGTACTGACGTGCTGGGTCATCTCTTTAAGGCAGTGGTTACTGCAGATAGCAGGTGGGCTCCGTGTCTGTTTTATACAAGTTAAGCATAACTTAAGTTTGTTAACTTGGCCCAGACATTTATTGTTTATAAGTATTACCATTTGTATGGTACCTTTATTTGTTGTTCCGTGCCGAAGAAGTTAAGACCTGAGCTAAATACCCATACTCGTACATTATTTTGCCACTCTCTAAGAATTCTGTACAAAAGTTCATTAATAGACTCTGTTTGTTTATATGTGTATGTATGTATTAATCCACCGCATCGCTTTAAGATTTTTTAGCTCTTTGCCCTACGACCTTCAGTCATCAACATACTATTTCAGCACATTTTCACAGTACAAATAAATGCAGGTGTCTAATTATAAACGCAAAATATTCATTTTCGTTGGCGCGCTTATGCGGTTCTGTTGTTTATAAAAATAAAATAAAAAACATGAAAAATAAGCAAAATAAATAATTTGGAAGCAAGAAGAAAATTAAATACAATAAAAACTATAGCAAGCCCGTTCGGAAACATACAAGGGTGCATTTTACAGAGTACGGAATAAAATTGTAACAATTTCGAAAAATAAATTCAGAATGTTTTGGCTTTTTTTCGAAAATAGTCTCGCGTGTATTTTAAAAAAATCTGTCCACGACAGTCGTTTACCGATTGCGACGCGGCGCGGCGCTCGCTAAACTCAGGCGCGCACAGACGATCCGTATTATAAAAATAAATCACAGAACTTCTAGAAAACTGTGCCAAAAATTTCAAAATTAGAGAGCATTTAGACAGTACGCAGAAGTGATTTCATGCCGACATTTGTGTAATCTAGAACTAAACTAAACCAATTTGCACAAATATAGTAATTATAATAATAATAAGAATGTCTACAATGAGTCTCGCACGGAAGGGCAGTAACAGCAGCATTGAAGTAGCAGGAGGAGACAAGTTGAGAGCTACGCAGAAGGCAGGCTGGAAAATTGATGAGAATGAGAAAGGTAGAGAATAAAGTATTGTTTAGCCAACAAATTTTCATCACTTTATCAATCTGTAGCCTGCTACATAGATATAGACGAAGACGACGATGATAGTGATGATCAGAGAAACGACGGAAAGCGTGTGTATTCACGATGGTGCTACTTGCCGGATTTGCTGTTAGAAGAAATATTCTCCTACCTTACACCAAAGGAACGCTACTATGCCAGTTTGGTGTGTACCCAAAACAAACTTCTATGCGATCTATCAATGAGTCTGATACTTGGTTTAGGTTTGCCGCCACTGGTACGGCGCCTTCTATTTGCCGACCGTATGGAACAACTTTGTGGTTGATGACCGCACACTGACCCGCGCCAAATACAATTATTACTCGGGTTGGCAATATTGTCTCGATCATATGCGCACACAAAATTGCCTGGCTCGCATCGGACGGCATTTGCGAGGCATAGAGTTCCGGCCATGGCATAGCTTCAACAATATTTATCAGTTCATGTCAATGCTGTCATGGAGCATGGATAAGGTGAATTAGATAAACGCACATCACTGTTTCTAACCCTTAAAAGATTAAATTAGACATACTACTCGCACTGATACACCTATACATATCTCAATTTACTTCCATGTCCTTCATATGGATTTTGCTAGCTTATTTTGTTTATTTATTTTGTACTGCATAGACTGCGGACTACTCCCTTTTATTTTAGCCTGATTCAGTCTAATTTATTTTTGTTAAAGAACTTGATTCACTGCTATACTTGTCGAATACGAAACTGGTCATATGATTGAGATCTATATAATATTTGACAACAGGGAAATATCATGTAGCTCCTCGTTGTGTCAGTCCTTGAAGTTAAAATAAAGGTTCCATTATTTGTTTATGTGGTGTTTATACGATGAGCTTTCAGGAGAGACATTTTAAAACGCAGCCTTATCCCATTCATCCCATTATTAGTAAACTTGTAGGGTTCAAATAAGTCTAACCGCCGAATTTTATGTACCTATCTGTCAGTGATCATTCAGACAGACAGTCAGAAGTTTGTCATCTTATGAAAATTTTATTTATTGTTATAATGCTTTAACATTCATTAATACATTGGAATTAAACTATTCAAGCGATAACATTATTTGTTCGCCTCCTCTAAGGGCACCGAATTGAATGCCTCACCCGAACTCCGCGGTATGGGTTCCCGCATACGCTCCTTAGTATATCACTTTCCTTGCAACATGTCTCAGCCCAACGATCCTGAAGGCATTAAGCTATTTGGCACAGGAGGCCAATTACTCAAAGGTCTAAAGGAACTACTGCTACGTCTAACTGAACTGCACACTTTGAAACTTGTTGACTTTGTCTTAGAACGGTTTGAAGCGAATCATCTGTTGGACGAAGTAGTCTGCAGTTGCTGCACCAAAATGCGTGTACTCAACCTGGTCAATGTGACTACGACACACTGCCCCATCATGCATGTGGGTCTATTTCTGAATCTTCAGGTAGGTTGTTATTCGGATTTAGTGTTGTTTTCATTCGGCTACTTTTATATGGTCTATTTTTGTATAGATACTAACCATTTCGCCACAAAACATTGACGACGATGTACTCTCTCTACTGGCCGATACAAAGCTGAGACATCTGCATTTGCTTCAGAACTGCTACACACCCAACCATCTCACCATCAGCCCCTGCAGCGCCAAAGCGTGGCGCAATGTAAAAAAAAGTAATCCACGTATGCGGGTACACCTACGCCTCGAGAACCTTGTGGATGGCGAAGTGGTTCTACAGCCAGAGGCACCAGTGCACAGCATCACCTATTGGGCACCCCAAGCACGCGTTCATGCCGAGCTGCTACTGCGAATGGTCGACAACTACAAAAATACGCTGGCCGTCTATGGCCACCAACTCCTACCGCGCTTCACCAGCCCCAAGCCGTTTCACAACCGCATCGACAGCTTGCTGCTACTAATGTGCCGCCAATGCTGCTATTTGGACACTTTCGTAAGCTATGTCGCCATATTTAGACTAGAGGTGGGCTTTCTAGAAAACATGTCAAACCTAATTTTTTACGTTTTTACGGATTAGTTTTGGTTGCATTTCAAAAATAGATAGAGTCAACTCCCGGATGTGGTTTTTATTATTATTTAATTAGGCACATATTTATTTCATATGACACCTTAAGAGAAAGAATATCTCCGTAGATGTCGGAATTTTCGTCAAAAATTACGTTATAAAACAATAACTATCTAACTCATACATTTTAAATGTGATAAATAACGCAAGCTTATTTCAAAAATTTGTTATCAAACTGTTGACATTTTGGTTTTGTTCTCTCCGATTCTTAATCAATTTCCAATGACCGTGTTACAAGCCCATCTCTAGCATATAAGTATATCTTCCTTCATTAACATATACACTACTCGCTCAGATCATACGTGAAAAAATTTCGACTTCAACTCTGCTGCTGCTGGCGCGTACGGCCAAGAACTTGCGACAGTTGCATGTTCGTCGCTTCGCCGTAATTATAAGATGCGACTGGCCGCGGCATCCGGAATGGAGTGATGAATATTATTTGTGGCTGCGGCGCAATTCGCGGTCCTATGAGGCAGTGGAGCGCGAAATTTCGCAAATATTAGGTTTCAAGTGGCGCTTGCTGAGCGATCGCGACTTTAAGCAATTGACGGTGAATTGTAGGGCCGGCACGTAGACATAGCAAGCCTTTCCCTTTCTTCACTTAATTTGTGATACACGGTGTTGAGCTTTAATATACTTGTATGTATGTACGTGTGTGTACTGTATGTATTACTCGAATCAAAAACAATTAAATTTCTGTAGGAAACCCCCGAAGAATATTGCCAGGGTGAAAACAATCTTTCAAACCGCCTCTAGACTAAGTGCAACTGTATAAAGTATTTTGTTTGTGTACATTTTGCAAATCACCGTCGAGCAATTTGTATGGCTGTGCTTCAATCGGACCTACGTATATAAAAGTCTGGTGCTAGTCGTGTGGACATTAGTTACTTAAGACGCACTGCGGACGCTTAGATATGAAAGCTATATTCACTATTATCGTTATTATTGGTGTACTCCTTGACTTTGGAGCAACTTCGCCAACACCGTACTTTATTCGTCCACGCCCAATCGGATGGATCGTGGCTGTACCTGTGCCCTATCATGGACATCACCATAGATACCATGGCTACCACAGGTATCGCGGCCCCTATCAACGCCATGGGTATTGGTGAAAAGTATTACAAACAACTATCAGAACTCTAATAAATATAGTAACAATATTTTAATAAAAGCAAAGGTGTAAATTAATTTTTAAAAAATAACACTAAAGATTAACAAAGTAAATTTTCTGGTAATTAAAAATGCAATACCTTTACGTGTACATGTTATACAAGTACTATAGTATATATCTGTATAGATGCAGTAACTCTCTATATTGGCGCACTTAAAAATAATCCATTCTAAAAATGAAAAACACTTTGAAATTATCATCCAGTTCAACAAAAAATCCAAGAAGAGTATTTTTTATGAACATATAGAATTTTTAGAACCGCGATTTTTTCTCCGAACTAGAGGTGGAAAAGAACCGTGATTTCGGTTGTCCCATTATGGTAAGAAAAGGAACAAACAAATATGAAAAACACAATATCCACACGAATAAAAAATAATTTAATATTTCAAAACCTCCAACTTTTCACATTTATAAAAAAATTTAAATTTACATATTACATCTTTTTTTTATTATTCAATAAAAAAAGACATGTGAATTTGTTAGAAATGGCATTAATAGATTTTTCTAAATTAATTGATTTTTGGAATATGGTTCTAATTATAAATTTACGAATGCTGCCAGAATGACAACGTACCGCCGCATTTTTCTTGTTCTTGGTGTATCAGCTTTAAAAACGATAACTTTCTTACTGCTGGCCCAAGGGACATACATGGAGACCAACTCCGGTACATCGTAGCATCTAATATCATTATTAAAGCGCGAAATAATAATAATCTAATTGCTCGTACACATTTGTTATCCATTTACTAAAATTGAGCTCATAATAGTTCAAAACGTTTAAATCCGGTCAAAGGCGGAAGTGCAGTCATTCTCAAAACTACTCGGAGCTATACTTGTATGTATTTGGATGAAATACGCCCATTACTATTGAAATTGAAACCCCGTCGTGTGTTAAGTCATAAGTTGTGTGGTTTTTACCTTGACTACTACTTTCAGAATGTGCGCTTTTAGTACAAAAAGCTTTTCTAAAGCACCGAAAGCACGCAGGCAAGCTTACAAGCTTGCATTACCCATTAACGCAACGACCTTGAGCTGCAGCAAGCAACAACAATTGTATGATATAGAAATCAATGCACATACACAATTCAATGTCAGTGTCGGCGAAAGCTTTCTGTGCAGTTGCCTACTTTGAGGCGGCACACGTACACGCCAGAGAGTACATTTAGCCACGACTGGTATTAAATATTTAAAAATAAATTGAAATTCATATTAGAGAATTTTCGGCTCACATGCGTGTGTGTTGTGTTGTGCTTTGTTTTGTTTACGTGAGAGCATTGCGAAAGCGTGTCAGACAAATTTAGATGGGCCAAGAAGATCGCAATTATTGGGCATCGCAAATGGTTATCAAACTGTTGCTGGCTAGTTAAGAGCCAGGCGGTGGCGGCATCGCATGCCAATGTTGATCATGATCTCGTAGCGGTAAATAAGCTAAAATATATAAATACAAGTATATATGCCACAAACAAAGAAATCGTGTTGGTCGAAATCAAAATAAATGTTTATCAAACAATGAAAACGTGAAAATTTGTAGTAAAAAAACGGGTATTGTGTAATTAGTAGCGACAAGATGAACAAAACCATCTTGCACTGGAGCTATTTAAATTTTAAGGATGTCCCCATGGACTTGTTTTTGTACGAGGATTTGGAGGAAGTGTATCTCAAAGAGAACTATATATCTGTTATACCCAAATGGCTGTTGAACATAACAACGTTGAAATTTATACACCTGGCCGGAAATAATCTGACCGAATTACCTGTTGATATCTACATGTTAGAGAACCTCGAATTCTTGGATGTATCGAACAATGAATTGCGTGAGCTGCCCAATACTCTGGGCCTGTTGTTGCATCTGCAGCAATTAAATGTGAGCGGTAATCAGTTAACGGAGTTGCCTGCAGGTAGGTGACATGATATTTAAAAAATGGCCTGTTCTTATTTCCTTACTGTTGCAGAGCTGAGCACCATGCGCAATCTAGAACATCTCAATATATCCAAGAATCAGCTAAAACGTCTGCCCATACAGCTAAGCGAATGTCTGCGTCTTAATGAACTGAATGTGAGCGACAATGCGGAGCTACTCCATATACCTGAGCGAATTGCCAATCTGCCTATGCTGCAGTCTCTTGCCGCAGATCGTAAGCATATGGGCCTCTGTAGAAAAAGAAATTTATAAACCTACGTGTATTTCTTATAGGTTGTGCCCTCATCTATCTGCCGGCTGCACTGTCCAAATTCATGAATCACGTCCGAATCTTTCACAACACGGCTATCAATTACATACCCATGGTATATGAGCGCTTTTATCAAAGCTTCTACGACAACAGACAGAAAGTAACACCCATGTAAGTTTACAAAACAGAAATCATACACGAGAATAGGAAAAACATGTTTATAGCCTGTATCGATTTAACCATGTCTGGCTGTATCAGCTCAAGGATCCAACTAACACTAAGCTTTAAATCCAGACCCAAGAACACTTTTTATATACATATGTAGTTATGTTTTATTATAAACATCTTTTATTTTTTCGTGCCGGTCTTTGTTGTACCCCGTACCCGTAGGGTAATTGGGCTATATTAGGTTTTTGCAAAGTATGTAAAAGGCAGACTCCAAAAAGGATATATATTCTTAGTCAGCATAACGATACGAATCGATTTAGACATTTAGAATCTTTCCGTCTTGATGAACACCACATTAACCAAAATTATTATGTAGACGCTCCTAGTCTCAACGCAACAAATGTACAAGAGTATATGTATGGTTTTTGGGAGGTGAAAAATATAACAGGTTGAAGGAGGCCTGGCAGTCCCCACAAAGTACTTATAAACATTCTTGATCAGCATGACAAGACGATTCGATCTATGTCTGCCTATCTGTAGGTCTAGCCGTCTCTCTGTCCGTATGAACTCCATAGTAAGGATTTTCCGTAACGCCGTTCGTATAGGCACCCATGTATATCTCCGGAACTATAAGACCTAGGAACACCATTTTAGTTCAAGATGCCTTATATACGCAAAATATGTGGACTTCGGAGTTTTCCATAACTCCCGTAATTCTTGCAGTTTTTCACTGAAATCCGGCAAATTCCTCCAGTTAGAAATTATGTGTCTTTATGTTACATTATGATAGGCCGGTTTTAAAAAAAGTTATAGCCATATATGTATGCGTTGCCCAAGCTTGCTCGCAGCTGTTGTTGTTGTTGCTGCTTTCGTTCAACTCTGTACACATGCCCAGACACAGACACGCACAGACACGCATAGACACGTATAGACTATCATAGACACAATTCCTATGTAAAGGTACAGTTATACAACCTTTGCGTGAGTTCGAATACCCAAGGAGGTATATTCGATCAACTCTATTTGTGAAAATGTAAGTTTTTTTTTCATTTTTTAAATTTCTATAATTATTGTACACATATTGTGCACATATATATGTACGTACGGAGTATTTCGAAGTCCGGACACCCGATATTAGCTTCTCCACTTGTTTTGATTTCCTCCCCCCTCTCAACGCTACAGAAGTTCGCCAATACTGTCCACATTTCAAAAACCATATAAACTTTGCACATGTAATCTTTATACAGCTGTGCTCAAAATAATAGTAGTGTTTCATAAAAATTTAGTTCGTTCAAAAAATGTATGAAATGGTGTTTTAATGAACTTAAAATAATTTGTATTATTAAGTATAGTAAATTATATTGTATGTATATACATTCCTCAAAATTCAATATATTCGAATACCAACATACTCTTCTTAAATCATTTCGTTTTCATAACTATGTATGTACTACTAGCTGGCTCAGTATTTGTGCTTACAATTATACGTTTATTTACGATATTATATTTCTCTTCCCAAATTTCCCAAATAGCAAATTACTTTGGTACGATTCAAGAGCTAGGACATAAAGTAAAATAAATACTATGTATGGTTATACATGTATGTATATGCACATACATATATATGTATATTTTTGTATTCTGCAAGTAATTTCTAGAATTAAAAGCTGTACAATTTGGCAAAGTTATTTGGTCAACTTATGCAACAAACTAACAATATTTAAATGAGCATACACACGTATGTATGTATATACATATATCATAATTATTTCTTCTACTCTTTAATGAAAAGTTACAAAAATGCAACGCAGTTTATTCTGTATTCTTTCTCAGAGTAAATACATAAACCAAGTTTAAAGTTAATCGGATTTCCAATTTTCACCTACACTTTGATGCTTTTTAACGCTTACCATTTGGGAATTACCTTCTGAGATCCTTGCGCTCATACAGACGGACGGACAGACGGACGGACGGACGGACGGACAGACGGACGGACGGACATGGCCATATCGACTCGACTGATCAAGAATATATACTTTGTGGGGTCTGCCACGCCTCCTTCTGTGTGTTACATACATTCGCACAAAACTAGTATAGCCTTCACCCTTTGGGTACAAGCTATAAAAAAAAATTTTTTGGATCGATTTGACCTCTTTTTGTATTCGAACTCACGTAAAGGGGGTATAATTGCACATATACTATACAAAGCAATTGCGTCTATGTGAGGGTATGTATGTTAAGATGTTAAGTGTGTGTGTAAGAATGTTCGCAGTCAACCAAACAGCAACATCAACAACAGCCGCGGGTAGCGCTTGAGCAGCGCTGCAGCAGCAAATATATTTATGGCTATAACTTATTGTTAAATCGGTCTATCATAATGAAACTTAGCATACTGATAACCCGACTTTAACTTTTTTACTTGTTTTTTACAGAAAAACTCCCATATTTCAGGCCCCAAAAAAATTTTCAGTTTCAATGCAGTTTTTCTTGGAATTTTTCTGGGAGCATAGAAACTAAGTTTGAAGTTAATCAGATGTAAATTGTAGATTTTTCATACAAACTTTGGAGCTCGATTTCCCAACTTTGGTTATTCTAGCTTTTATAGTTTCTGAGATCCTCGCGTTCATCCAGACGGACAGACGGACGGACATGTCTAGATCGATTTCTCTCGTCATGCTGATCAAGAATATATATACTTTATGGGGTCGGAGATGCTTCCTTCTGTATGTTACATACTTTGCACAAACCTAATATACCCTTTTTACCCTACGGGTACAGGGTATAAAAAAACAACAAAAACTGCACGTCATTGGCTCGCGCTTCTTTTTTCGTTTTGATCAGTTACGCCTGCTAATTTCAAAGGCAAAATGCCTAAAGTTTACAGTTACCGTCGCTAGGCAACGACTGCGTAAGCGATAGTAAAGCAGATATACTTGTAATTTAATTGTTGTGAGTGTAAAAGTCGTGTTTCTGCTTTTGTAAATCGCAAGAATACATTCACGGAATAAGCTTAACGCTTAATGTCTCCCAAAAGTCTTCAGAATACATTTGTAGCGTTGTTAGCTGACGCAACCGTTGAACATAAACGGTAAATGGCTTGTAAATATGCGATCAGCTGAGATGCTAGAGATGGGCATATGTCGGCTTTTTTCGGCACATCACAGCGCGATCACGTAAGTGGCTGTACAAAATCACGAATCCGTATGCACGGTGAATGGATACGCAAATTTTTCTTTGTAAATCGAATAATTAGGAGAATGTCGATATATAATTTATGCTTGTATACATGTGTATATGGTATTGGACTTCCAAGGACCGATATATGTACATAATATTACTTTTTCATAAAATTTTAATTTATTTTATGCAAAAGTGGGTAACATTAACATTGTTATTTTTTGGATATGCGCTCCAAATCCCTTGCTTTTTTTAACAATAAAATACATGTACACATTGTGCAACAAAATGGAACAAATATTAGAGTATTTGAAAACTTTAAACTATTATTTTTATACTCTGTACATGAAATGTACAAGAGTATATTAGGTTTGCGGGAGCTGAAAAATGTAACAGGCAGAAGGAGGCGTGGCAGACCCCACAAAGTATATATATTCTTGATCAGCATGACGAGACGAGTCGATCTAGCCCTGTCTGTCTGTCTGTCCGTCTGTCCGTCTGTCCGTCTGTCCGTCCGTATGAACACCTGGATCTCAGAGACTATAAGAGATAGAGACACCAAATTTTGCACAAAGATGCGTTATGTGTGTATTCTATACGAGTTTGTTTTATTTTTTTGATTTTCCCCCCCACTTCCCCCCTATGGGGGTTTTCCCGATTTTCCATTCGTATAATCGCCTATATCTCGGAGACTATAAGACCTAGGAACACCAAATTTTAGTCCCAGATGCCTTATGTGAATACGCAGAAAATGTATATTTTGGAATTCCCCTCCCTCCCCCCTCTACCCCGCAAATCGTAACTCCCGTAATTCTTGGAATTTCGAACTAAAATTTTGGAAATACCCCCAGTTGGTTATTATGTGTCCGTATGCCAAATTTCATTATGATAGACCGATTTAACAAGAAGTTATAGCCATAAATATATTTGCTGATGCAGCGCTGCTGCAGCGCTGCTCAAGCGCTGCCCGCGGCTGTTGTTGATGTTGCTGTTTGGTTGACTGCGAAAATGCTTACACAGACACGAATTGATGCGCATAGGCATACATACACTCACACAGACGCAATTGCTATGTAAATGTGCAATTATACACCCTTTACGTGAGTTCGAATACCGAGAGAGGTAAAATCGATCAAATTTTTTTTTTTATTTTCTTAATTTTTTTATTTTATATAATTATTGTAAACATATGTACAGAGTATTTCAAAGTCGGGACACCCGACTTTAGCTTTTTTACTTGTTTTATTTAGTACATTAACAATAATTCTGTCGATTATAATAATTAAAATATATTTTAACATTTTATATATATTAAAATAAAAAATAAAATGATGATATAACTTAATATAACAATTTAAACTCAACTTAAAAGATAAGAAAGCCTAACACAAAGCTGTACAATAACGTCTACTAATGCCTCCGACACGTTGGGGGAATTTTATTTGCCACTTGGCCAGATATGCTCCGATTCACAGCCATATGTGGTCAGAGACATTATAGACCTAAAAAACTATACAAAAAGTAAGTAGAGGAGGAAAATTAATTATATTTAACTAATTAGAAAACGTAAGAAGCAGAAAGAGAAAGAGAAAAAGAAATATGGAAAGAGAGATAGAGAGATAGACGATCTACTACGATAGACGGTCTACTACGACCAATTTACTGGAATTTACTTCCTTGGTAAATGAAGCATTTATTCTAAAAATGCAGACTGATGTCGTTTACACTGACTTCAGTAAAGCATTTGACTCTGTGAACAATGATCTTCTGCTCTTTAAGCTAAGTCGTATAGGATTTCCCTCCGCTTTTTTGTGTTGGATTTCGTCGATTTCGTAAAAGAACGAGTTTCATTATGATAGGTTGATCAAAAAGAAAGTTATAGCCATATAACCAGGCCCAATGCACACATACATACGATTCTGATGTAAATGTATGCATGTATGGAATATTTTATATTTAATTTAGTTAATTAATTAATTTAAATTAATGAAATTAATTTATTAATTTAATGAAATTAATTAATTAATTTAATTTCTTTTTTGTGGTCGGTCTGGCATACAACTTTGCAATTCCCCTGTAGTTTGAAATATCAGACTTCTCACCCTTTTTATGAAGAGCAATAATAAAGGATTATCTCCAAATAGTTGGAAAGATTGAGGAACCCATTGACAGATTAAAGATTTAAAGTAATGGCTGTAATAGGGAACTAGAACACTCCTTGAGAACACAACTAGGAATGTTGTCTGCTCCAGGACAGTATGAAGATTTTAATGATTTGATAGCAGAAAGTAGACAGCTATCAGTAATTATGGGAGCGTATATAGTGTGGGAAGATGATATGCTATAAGGATAGGAGGTGCTACTAATAGAGACAGAGGAATAAGTTGACTGGAAGAAGTTGGCAACCAAGTCAGCAGCTTCAGAATCGTTGCTGGCTTTTTTGTCACAAAGGAAAAATAATGAAGGTAGAGAAGAGTATTTATAGAAGTCAAGAGATAGGCCCGACTGCTTATACATACTTTTTAAAGCATCTAGATTGAACATTTTTTAAGTTTGAAAGTCTTGGTGAAAACCAAGGAGGTTTAGATGACGCAGACGATATGATACTATTTGGGATACAAACACCAAAATGAGCATTAATAGTGTCATAGAAAAACTTGACGGCTATGTTGATATCAACCGCACTATACAACAAGTAAAAAAGCTAAAGCCGGGTGTCCCGACTTTGAAATACTATGTACATATGTTTACAATAATTATAGAAAACAAAAAAAAAATTAAGAAAATTTAAAAAAAAAAAACAAAATTGGACTCATTGCAAAAATGACCATTCTATGTTAGGCAAATTAAAATCACCTATCACAACAAACGCATCTCTGTCACTGAGATGAGTGGAAATTGCTTTAATACAAGTTATATATTGCATATAAACATGAATATCGAAGAGGGAGGTATATACTATAAGTACGAGCAATTGATGAAAAGAGCAAAAGACGGAAAAGTTACTTTAACAGCAACAAATTCAACATCATTTGGCACATCACCATCAATGATTTCCGACCGAAGGTTGGATTTGACTGCAATCAGTACCCCTCCGCTTCGACTACTCGGACGTTCATGACGAAAGATACAAAAGTCATCTGATAAAATTTCATTATCAGAAATCGTAGGCTGTCGTAGGCTCTCGAATCACTCAAACTTTTAAATTTTGCAGGCCCATTTCTCCTAAAGGCTTGTTTTGGATCCGTGAACTGGAGACAAATAGTCGCCTACTGCTGCCTGTGGGCACACGTAAAGTCTACCCTGTACCCTCGGCAGAAAACCAAGTTACCCTCTACGATGACTGCTTACATGCATTGCAGAGTCTAAACAGGCATCTTCCCGTTTATGAGAACACGGCACTACATCGCTTGCTGCCAGAGCCATATATGAGCGCTCACATTATAAATGGACCTATTGCGCGATGTACTACGACCAACTGTTCCAGCTGCTTGTATACCACGTACTACTTCATGGTGGTGAAACGGTGAGTGGGCTAACTGATAGATAAAATTTGCGATTCAACCATGCACATTCAATGCATATTTACAGACGCGGCAGCAGCTCCAAGCAACTTTTCACATGCAACTTCTGCACCCAGTACTGTGCCCTGCAATGGCTTAGCAGCAATGTTAAGAAATATTATCAATTAGATTGGAAAATTTCAAGCGATAACGATGTTGACAGCATTTCAGAATGAGGTTATGTTTTCAAATTAAATCCTGTATAAACTCTACATAGCCATACTACTTGTATATAACTATGTACCATCTAAATTATACGTAAACAATGCTTAATCATTACAAAAATATATCATCACAAGAAATTATTTATCTCATTACGCCAATTAAGAGACCGGAAATTATATATCTTGTACCAATAATAGATAAGCTTAATAGGTGAGGATAGTACTAATAATAATACAAGATACTTCATCAAGAAGACAAGCCAAAATATATACATATGTACCATGTGTGATTTACACAAATCAATGGTGCTTATACTATATATTTGTGGTATGTGGGTGAGAATATGTCTAATCCGCGGATCCACCTCTTCAGTAGTGTTTTTGACCTGTCCTTCAGGATGAACCGAGTTAGTTATAATCGAGGTGGCAAACAAACTCGTGTAGCGTACACACATACTATAAGGCATCTTTGTGCAAAATTTGGTGTCTCTATCTCTTATAGCCTCTGAGATCCAGGTATTCATACGGACGGACGGGCAGACAGGGCTAGGTCTACAAGAAACTGAAAAATTAAGGCGACCTAAGAGGGCAGAGGAGTCAACGTCACCGATAACCAACTTGTGGAGAAAAACTACTCCAAGAACAGTCCTACGATTTTCTAAAGGAGGAAAGTTTATAAGCATCAGGCTACTAGAGTACGATGGCAAGCAGATGTTGGGATCCCAGCTTAAACCACGTAGAGCAAAAAGAAGAAATTGCTTCGTAACAGACTTAATACTATCCTGATGTTTTCTATACTGCGGAAACCAAACGCATGAGCAGTATTCAAGCACAGGGCGTACTAGAGCAGTGTACAGAAGCTTAGTGGTATAAGGGACATTCAATTTCTTGGACCAACGTTTACTGAATCGAAGTAATCCCTTGGCCTTATTGACAATATTGGACATGTGACGGTTAAAGTTCAATTTGGAATCAAAAAGAACTCCAAGATCTTCAACAGTCGATATCCTCTGCAATGACACATTGTCAACCCTATATGTGCCTAAATGAGGCAAAGCTCGCTAAAAGGTCATGAACTTATATTTAGAGCAATTGAGCTAAGCTCCAAGATTGCATGCAGTTCAGATCATCCTGCAGGCGATGAAAATGAGAAGGGTCTTTGTAAGTTAGAATAAGTTTCACATCATCAGCATACATAAGAATATGAGAGTTTGATAAGGTAGCGCGGAGGTCATTAATAAATAATGTAAAAAGTAAGGGACCAAGATGGCCAAACACGGGCACATATTACATTTATGACAATAACTTCCTTTCAAATTGATCTATCATGTTGAAACATAATCAATAACTGGTTTAAAATTCTAAGAATTACGGGAGTTATGGGAATTCGTAAATAGCGGGAGAGTGAATCAAAAAAAAAACACAAACTCGTCCTTTCTCGAATTTAAGGAAATCTGGATACCCAATTCTATTATTCTAGCTCGTGTACTTTCTGAGATACTTGCGTTTATACAGACAGACATGGATACATCGACTCGGCTTGTCACCCTTATCATGAATATACATACATACTTGTATGTATATGCTTTTGGGGGTCTACGACGCCTCCTTCTGTGTGTTACTTTACCCTTTGTATGTACCCTGGAACAAATTGTTAAAATCTACAATTTTGATTACGAAGTAATATTTAAATTTCATTAAACAGTTGCTTTGGACTTTTCCTTCGTGGAAATGCAAAAACTAGTGCACCAAGATGAAGTTAAAAACATGTGAATCCAGAATTTAAAGAAGGATTTATAAATAAATTTTCGTGAAAATGAAAATATGCTATTTCAACACACAGGATCTGGATAAAATTGCGGCCTTCGGTTGTTGCTGTTAGGCTCGCTGTCATGGCGGGCCATTGCCATGGCATTGTTTGTTCCATTTAACGAACATGTGCAAATGTCGAAATGGACGAATCAAAAATTCTGCTACATAGCATTAGCTGCCACAGTTGCTTACCCTTTTTCGACACATAAGTAAGACTCAATTTTCGGACTCAAAAACGCGATTAAATTCAAGCAACATTTTCTGCGAATTTAAAAATTAGAAGACAAAATTAATTTGTTCGCAATGTTAAGACTGCCGGGAATGCCCCTTCTTCCAGGTGCGCAGTTTCATGACGTAAGTAGCGGACACATAGGTACTTCCAAAAAAAAAACTTCTTCATTGGAGTCCTTTCACATGCAGTACACGAAACGGCGTCATCCGCGCCAGCAAACACTGATGCACTACCAGGGTATACACATGCTTTCGGACCGTCGCGAACCGGAACTCGTCGACCCAATGGGCATGGTGGTGGATCCCAAATGCCCTCCCGTTCCCTCGCAGTTAAATACGTTGTGGGCGCCCCGGGCCGTCTATAAGCAGCCCCCCTGGCTGACCTACGACAAGCAAGTGCTCTGTTTCAATGCCTACTTTAAAGAACATCTGACGGAAGTTTTTCATGCCGCCTATCAAGTGCGCAAAGTAAAAATCTACTTCTATTTAGAGGATGGCACTATGCAAGTGACTGAGCCCAAAGTAGAAAACTCAGGAATACCTCAAGGGTGTCTGGTGCATCGCCAGCATATTCCTAAACCAGCTCCAAATCAGTACGAGTTTATTAATGTGTTCGACCTGAATGTAGATGCGGTTGTGCAGATTTTTGATCGGGTCTACCATATAACTGGATGCGATACATTTACACGGCAGTTTCTAAACCGTGCTGGGATTGTTGTGCCTGAAGCACTTCAGGAGCCCAAGTCGGTTGAATCTGATTTTGATAGCTCAATCCAACTAACGCGATCTATTTTATATTCTCAGTGATCCCACCACCGAGTTACGCAAACGTTCCGGCTTGAAGCAGCTTCCAAATGCAGGAGCACTACCAAAAAAGCATTCTTTCGCCCAGTTCCTAGAATTTGATCGACGCGTGCTTAAATTTCTCGGTTACTGGAATGATAACTCGGAATATGGAGATGTACGGCGGTTAGAAATCTGTTATTATTTAGCGGACGACACGATTGATATCAAGGAGAAATATCCGCCGAACTCAGGCCGCGAGGGACCCAATACCTTCCTTAAGCGCGACAAGTTGCCAAAAGAGTATTCGGGGACGCCACTACCGGGCCAGCAGACATCCATTACGCTTCTCAATGTTCTCGGCTCTAATATGCGCGACGTGCGTTACATTACCGACCCATTGAACGCAGGCCAAAATCAGACCTTCTATACTGATGAGGATCTGAGAATTGGCGCTGTGCTGAATGTGTTTGGTCGATCCGTCGTGCTTACCAGTTGCGATCATTTCACCCAACAATACTATAAGGAGAAGGTAATGATTTATTCTTATTATTTTCGACTCAAATTTTACCCGAGAATCAATGTCCTTGCGACATGCTGAAATAATGTTTGTAACAAGGTATTCAAAAATTTAATGATTGTAAAAACATTTTAACAGATTTATTTCGATTTTATATTGTGAATCAATATTCCCATTGCCATTCCAAATATATTTCCCTGCCCCTTTCTTCATCACAGTCATTGAACTACAACAAATTTTGTTACACCAATCGTTACTATGGCAGCTGTAGCGTATGGTATACCGATTTCGATGAACCTTCTAACTATGTTAAGACAAAAGTTATTTCACTAAGCTCACTAGCAAGTTGGATTTTCACAGGTGTTATAAATCAACTCTTCATCGCTCTCGGAGCTCATACAGACGAACTTACGGACATTTCTATAGCAATTTATCTTATCATGCATTTGTATATGTACACATATGCATGTATAGTACATAAACACATTTAGATTTTCCAGTATCTACGTACAAGAGTTCAAATGTTAAACCACTATTCGACGTCATTTATAGTTGATGTTATGGGGGCCTAGGAAAAATATTATCCAAGTCCACATTAAAATATAATCACCTAAAATGGGATCTTTAATTCATTATATTTCCCGAAAATTATCTTAAGGGTATTAATGTGAGGCTTTAAGTCTGTTGTATCCCAAGAGTCCTGAGGGGCAAGTAGATATCATATATAATAATATACAAGGGCGTAGGCAGACCACACTTTCATTATTAAGACGCAATATTTCGCCTTAAAATGGATCTGAGTTGGATTAGTTGAAGTTTTTTCATTGATCATATGCATAAGTTATTTTTTAAATGCATCGTGCATTATTTAATTAAAATTTTAATTTGTTGGCCCCCCTTTGGTAAAAGCTGCCTACGCCCTTAATAATATATTTGTCTTCCTACTCCAGTACGGCATTCAGGAATTCACAGCCCAGCCAATTCCAGTGCGGGACGATATCCGAAACAACACTCGAGACCGTCGCCTACCACCATACAATGGCTGGGGAACATACGAAGATTCTGAGGGGAACTGCCTTTCTGTGGAACCCAAAGCCCCGCAGGCAAACTTCCAAAAATTGCTGAAGTATGATGGCTGCATCCTGCGCTTTGAAGCCAAGCTTTTATCGGCAGTGCGCGAGAACTGCAAACGTAGTTTTGTTATCAACTACTATCTGGCTGATGACACTCTACAGATTTACGAGCAGGCACGTCGTAATTCGGGCTTTGTGGGTGGTGAGTTCTTGAAACGAGCACGAGTTCCATTGCCAGGCCAGCCCAAGTTCAGCTCAAGCCGACCCGAGTACTACAAAGCTCATGACTTTTATATTGGCGCTACCCATAGTTTGAAGGATCATATCTTCCATATTATATCGGCTGACGAGTTCACACTTCTTTTCATGGAGCAGCATCCAGACGAGGTAAGCCTTAAGGTGGAACCACCAACAAACTTACATCCAATTCACATTCACAGTTTCCGGTGAGCAACATAAAAACCATCATGGACAAGATTAGGAAGGCAGTGCGACCACACTACAAAGAATTCGTGTTGCGCTGTCAGCCCGACGGCAATTTGGACGAAAATACCAACATTAGCTATGATACGCTGCGCAGCATGCTCCTCTGCTATATTCCCAAAGAATCTTTACTCAATCACGAGATTGTAACAGTATGTCGCTACTTCTCGGCAGAGCAAGCGCCACCACAAACTCATGATCGCAACACTGTGCGTGCAGCGGCGCACCTGGAACTGAAGCGATCTCTTTGGGAAGGTGAACAAGAGTTATTAGAGCATTTAAGTCACATTAATCCAACATGTCGAGCATACATAAGCGAATCGCAGGTGCGATCGACGTTGCGCGGATGTCGCTTGCCATTCACGATTGAGCTGATCGAAGACATCTTAAAGGTGCTGCAGAGGAATGAATTAGGAGAGATTGAGGTTCGTGATGTGTTGGGATTTTTCAGCTTGCATAGCGAAGACCAAGTTCCCGATATCGTACCCGTCAATATCGCCTTCGAGTTGTGCCCCAAGCTTCCATTTCTACACAAGGGACGCTTGGTAAATTTTAACGCATTTCTGCACAATCTTGGCTTGGAAGAGGAGTTGCAACGGGCTAATAACTAGATTCCGATGTAAAATATTCAGTTATAAAAATTGCAAGTTGTATGTACAAAAAATTCGTGGCAATACATTTTAAGGAATGCTGAACTTTGTGCTTAATCCTAGATTGCAGGCGACCAGATAGGCGTGATTCTAAAGTTTCGACTCTGTTAGCCAATTAAACGATTGTGCCTTGCGATCCGAAGAGGGGTTGATAGCCACATTTATGATAGTGGGCCTATCGGTAAGTTTATTTGCCGCCTTTATGGCCTCCTGCAGTTGGCTAATCTCTGTGCAGAAGAAACCCTCCAATCCAAACATTTTCATCATTTGTTCGTAACGTACTTGAACACCAAGCGCCGAAGTAGGTGTGCTGAAATAAAGTGAAATAAATCATCAATGGGCATTCATAGACTTCAGTGTAGGTCTTACACTTGAGTTAGATCGCCGTCAACCCGAATAGCTTCGAAGGTCTCCTTGTCGAAGCCACCGTAAATTCCGTTGTTGTTCACAATTACAATAGTGACTGGCAGCTTGTACCTTACAAGCGTCTCAATCTCCATGCCAGAGAAGCCAAAAGCACTGTCGCCCTCCACACACAGCACACGCTTCCCTGGTGCATAGTCACGACAATAGAGAGCAGCGGCTACCGCAAATCCCGGTCCCACACCCATGGTTCCAAAGGTACCAGCGTCAAGGCGATGGCGCGGTTGCTCATTCAAAAGCATCGATCGTCCAATGTCCATGGTATTAGCACCCTCGCTCACAATAATTGTGTCACGGGGCAAAAGCTCACGCAGATGGTGGAAGACAGTATAGTAGTTCAGTGGAGCGGACGTATTCAACGACATCTGCAGCACTGCATCCCGATTTTGCTTGCACTTTGCTGCCAACTTCTTCCACCAGTCTTGCTCGTAACCAAAGCGGAAGTTCACGGCATTCATTTGTTCGAACAATTGCTCTGCGAAGGGACGTATGTCAGCCTGTATGGCTACAGTCGATATTACAGAATTATGTAGCTCCTCCGGGCATATGTCAACTTGAATAAACTTAACATCCTTGTCGTAACGAGGCGCACGTCCGAAATGCAGAATCCAGTTAAGACGAGCACCCAGGAGCAGCACCACATCAGCCTGCTGCAATGCCAAGGTACGCGCGGCGCTAACACATTGCGGAGCAGAATCACCTACCACACCCTTACCCATAGGCGTGGGAAGGAATGGTAGGTTTGTGTTATCGATGAAGTGACGCAACGTGTTTTCGGCATGGGCATAGGCAGCGCCTTTCCCCACAATTACCAATGGTCGCTTGGCTTGACGCAGCAATTGGGCTGCGCGTATAACATCGTCGTGAGGTGGATAGGCCAGAGGCGGGGCAGGATGCGCCAGAGCTTTGTAGATTTTTTCCTCCACAGCCTTTGATTGTAAAATGTTCCCGGGAAAGTCCAGATATGCGACGCCGGGGCGTCCATAAGTGGCATATCGTACTGCTTTCTCTACGTGCAATGGAATCAAGGCGGCTGTGGGTGGTCGCGCTGCGTACTTGCAATACGGGCGTGACAGTTCTACTTGAGGGCACTCTTGAAATCCGCCAATACCTTCATGGTCCTGATTGGTGGCGCCGCCAATCACAATGAGTGGCCAGCAATTGACCTGAGCATTTGCCATACCGCCTGCAAATGCGTAAAGCCTATTAATTTATTATTATTACTGGATGTAGTAAAATTGCGCACCCGTCACATGCAGAAGTCCTGGTCCGGAGACCACCAGGCAAACGCCTGGCTTGCCAGTCAAGTACCCAATGGCCTGAGCTGCATAACATGCGGCCTGTTCGTTACGCATGCCAACATATTTAAGTCCTGCCGCCTGAAAGGCCATGGACAGCTCAATGACGGGTATGCCAATAATGCCGAACACATATTCCACGCCCTGCAAGCAACAAAAAGAATAAAAATTTTAACAATTAAAAGCTAGCTAATTAGCACAAACACAAGAAATAGCGCTTTTGTTTCTGCGTTTTCGATTAGGGACCGTTTATTGATTTTAATCCACGGCCGCAGCAACAGACGTTATATTTACGACGACCGTGTATTAAAAAACCTTTGGAACACCGTTTTATCACAATCCGCTCATATCTTATATTGACTACCAACAGCAGCAACAAAAATAACCAAAGAAACAGCACTCTACAGCAAAAACAAAAACAGTGTGTTAAGAGTTTTGAACTTTGCACAATAAACAGGTAAAAGATAAGCGGGTTTGTTGTTTATTGTACTATTAGCTGTTAAGAGTACACCAATTATGCGAATAGTGCTATATTTTACCAATTATCAATTGCCCTCACGAATTGCCGCTTCCAATTGTCTTACCTGTTGCTTCAATGATTCTGCAATAACTTGCACGGCTTCAACCTCGGCCATTTCTGCGATTATATTTGTTGTTTAGCGGAACTTGCTGTTGTTACTGGCGTCGCGTTGATTTGCGTACTGCTAAAAATGTTGTATAAAAATTGTATAAAAAACGAAATTAACTAGGCTGACGTGCAAGAGATTAGAGTTGTGTTCCAACCAAACAGTTCCGAACTAGCTCAAATGAATGGAATACAGAATTTAATTAATTTAGCTGCCAACAAACTGAAAAATTTTACTTTTAGCTCGTGCACGTGTCCAGCTAAAACCGTGTTAAAATGTATGAAGGAAACAGAAATGTAAAAAAGCAAACCGATAATCGTTTAGCATTCCGAACTTAAATTTAAGAACGCACTGGCTCATTCGAATGGCGTTGAACGCCTTGTCAAGCAAAACGTCGTACTAGCAACACTGCAATCAAACTTTGAGCTGTCTGGCAACACTGCATTAGCAACTGTGTTAAGTGGCACAATCACCACCTGTCGTCATTCGTTAGAAACAAAAAAATTTAAAACGTGATGGCCTTTTTCTGTTTTTTTAACATTCCAAAAATATCCTAGTTTACATCCAAACAATAACGAATAATGCCACTATTTATAATTTTATTTGAATAAGTATTATTTATATGAACTTATTCAGCCCGAAGCAGGCTAAAATGTGTATAGAACTAATTTAATGTCAATTATGAACTAATTTTTTGGCCGAATTGCGAAAAAATTAACATTTTCACGACAGCAACCAGTTTCAAGGTGAAGGTCGTCGCTCTAACGGCTGAGTGAGACAACATACATATTTTTGGTTTATATATTTGTAACTTGGTTTATATATTTGTAACTTTAATGTGGCATTTACTTTGCGTGTATAAATATAAAATTGTTTAACAATAAATACACAGTTTTAGCTTTAATAGGACTCTCCTCTTTCCATCTCTCTTACATGCACATATGGTTTGTACATATGTATGCAAGTACATAATTATTAAAGTTATTAATACTATCTAGAAAATCACAGCAAATTGCCAAGGCACAAACTACAACTTTGTATTGACAATATCCTCACGCGACTCACAAGTCTCGACCTCATTCCACTTTTGAATTTTTCCTGATCCAAAGACCCAAAAGAATAGAGCAGGCAGGATGTACGCAGCTGCTCCAATAATGAAAATCCAGTGCCATTGCTCGATGGTGTTCTACAAAGAGGCGCAACGTATTATTAAAATAAAACGGTGAAATTAAAGACTTAAGTCTACCTTTTCCTTTGTAAATGCTGCCACAATTAGGGGCGAGAATATACCAGGCGTGGTTCCAACACAGTTAATAATACCATATAGTGTGCCTGCATAATTTGGTGCCAAATCCTGAGAATTAGCCAAATTGGAGGCAGTGGCGGCTCCATTGAAGCCCAATGAAATAGTCATGATGGCAACGCATACATAAGGATCGCGGCCAAAGAAAGCTAGTATAACAAGCATAATGCCTGGCAAGATGTGAGCTGCGAACAGAGAAAAAGTGTCAATTCATAAACTTTCCCACAGCATTTGCAACTTACAGGGCAAGCAGAAGGCCTTGCGCATGCGCGTCACCGTCAACCATTCTTTCCGGCGAATCCAATCTGCAACGGATCCGAATCCAAAAGCGCACAGCAAACGAGCTAAGTGGGGCAAACTCGAGAGGAAGCCGGCCGAAGACAAATTAAAGCCCAGTACCTCGCTCAAAAATTTGGGCGTGGCCGTTATAAGGAAGAAAAGACCCCACATGCTGCCATAGTGCAGTAGCATAAGCGACCAGAAAGGCATAGATATAAGGAGCTGCTTGTACGGCGGCCATTTCTGTAACGATCCCAGATGTAAATCACTCGGCAACTGTAAACTATCATGGTCAAATTTACCTTTTTGTTGCTCAGGGTGTCACCCAGACTGGTCTGGATGTATTCGCGCTCCTTTAGAGAAATTGAATTGTGTTGTCCTGGTGTATCGGCCACCAAGTAAAACCACAAGGCGACCACAACCAACACAAATATCGCCACTATGTAAAAGGCCCAATCCCAGCCTAGATTCTCAATGATTACCCCACTAATGGGCCATGTGATCACCGTACCAAATGTTCCGCCCATTAGCGAGGCCACAAATTTTCCCTTCTCATCTGGTGGCGACCATTTCGACACCAAATTATGGCAGGCCGGATATACAACGCCAGTCAGAAAACCAATTAGGAAGCGCACCGCAAACACCGCGTACTTGTCCCACGAGGCGGCCAGAGGCGTGAGTGCCGTCAGCACTCCTGCCAAAAGGCAGCTGTATCCGGCAACTGCACGGCCGCCATAATGTTCGGCCAGGGTGCCCGCGGGCAACGATGTGATCATATACCCATAGAAATACGCGCCCAGCAGCAGTGCCTGGTCCTGTTGTGTCCAATTGTAACGTGGCCCATACTGCACAATAAAGAGACCAAGAAAATGAGACAGTGAGTATTTACATATATTAGATTGGACCTTTAAATAGGGTATACGCACATCCGGCAGCGCCACCTCCGTTCCATTATCACTAGTATCCTCTACCATGGCAATGATGTTTATGGACAAATTAACACGCATCATGTAGCTGAGAAGGCAGGCCATAAACAACATTATGGCCACGTTAACACGTTTGGGTATGTAAACTGTGAACAAAAACAATTAATCAACAACAGTGCTGATGCGATGTAGTGAAAGTTAGCCTATATAATGCATTTCAGTTCCGCTATTAAATAGGTTTTATAAATCATGAATAGATTCTTCCTTTTGTTGGTATACTTGTAAGAAGTATATAAAACAGGCAAATTAAATAGCTTTGCATGCTTGTTCGTTCTAAAACACACGAAGAACGCCGCATGTGGAAATACGAAACTAACCGGAGCAAAAATTCAAAATTTGAAAATTTCATTCATCCGTCGACTCATCTCGTCTTCATATCAATTTACTTTCTATAAGTACGAGTATTTATGCAAATTCATCTTCATTTTATTTCCTGCAATACTCGCGCGTTTTCTTATACTTAACTTATTGAATTGCCTCATATGTATCTTGTTATACTTTTTGTTTTATGCCCATTGAGTTTGTCAAGTACAGCCGTCATAAGAGCGATGGTGCTAAGTCGTCGAACAAATATTGCTTACCTAATAGTGTTGAGTCGCTTTGTTATTTTGGCTATTCTATTGATAGAAATTTTGATGCTTTGACGGGCAATTAGCGGCACTTGGATTTCGCGCATTCGAGATTTGCGTAACAAATAAGCGTGTGCTCTTTAATGTACGGCACATGCGCGCACGCGTCTTAGTCTCAGGGCACTCAATAATAATATTTACGTTCATCATACTTCCAATAAATGCTTACAAATTTCGAATTCATCATCGCGGCCTTTTTTTGTCAATAAAATATAGCGGGATTTTTTCCTACTTTATAATTAGCATATATTAGTACTACTTATATGTATGTATGTATGTATGTATATACTTACAACTCGGCATAAAAGCCATTTTGGCAGATTTGGTATTGTTGTGCTGGCGCTTGCGATTCCCTTCAGTGTCGCTTTTGGTGCCGGTGCGGGTAGCGTTGCCGCTGCCGATGCCAATGCCACGTCAACTGCAATTGGCAACAGGAAGCAAGTTGAAAATGAGTTTATTAAGCATACGCCCCGCTCCGTGTGCGGTGGCAATGAAACACAATTTGCGACAAATGGCAAACTATGAATACTATGTTGAGAAAATAAATTTGTCAAAATTATATGAGCACGTTTTTTTGCTAGCCCTATTTCGGATTGTGATTTTTTTTGCCTAAATGCGCGTGAGCCGCATATGAAATCTAATTGAGTTCCACTCATTTCAATGGAAACTCAGCCGAGCCAAAGCTGCCGTGCAATGTTAAGTGTTTAGCTGACAATCATTGGCTGTCATTGTTGTTGCCGCCTCCGCTCCGCTATTGATAACGTAATTGCGCTGAAACATGCTACCTTATTTCAGGCTGTCCGAACCGAGCGCTTTTGTGCACCTCCAAGTGACCGTTTTGGGATGCCTCACTAAACTTTTTTCTAGCCTCGCCCTTGCCTCTCACTGCTGGTAATTGGCTTTCTGTTTTGACAGCTGTTCTGGGCACGCCCCGCCTGTAAATGCGCCCCTTATTTCTCGCTGAAACAAAAGAAATGTTTGCGGCCCACACAAAAACCAGTGTGAACTCTTCAGGCTATATGCAAGACTACGAAATACCCTCGTGGTTCATATAATGAAACATCTGCAATGTACCCAAGTCTAGTCTAGCATACTATGTATCTTCCGAGGTATACGAGTATGTATAACGGAGGAAAACTAAACAAAAAAAAACTAAATTATCCTGTGTGGCCAAGGGATTACAAGAGTCTTCAAATTTTCCAGACTTATCAAATGTCTGTTACAAACTTTGCACAAACCTAATAAGCCCTTTTTACAAACAAAAAATAATTCAATTGAGATATTCATATGACTTACTTAAAAAAGTAACTTTTTTGGCAATTACTAAACTAAAGAAAAGCCGCGTTGGCTCTCTTTTAGAAAATGTAAGGGATGCCACGATCCAGGACTGAAAAGATATTCGCCCTTATCTAAGCATTAAAACATTTCTAGAAATACTGGTATCTCGACTGCAGATTACAAATTCAGAATAAAGAAATATTCCTTTACCTCATTGTGTGTGCTACTTAGATGGACTTGCTATACAGCTGCATGTAAAATATTTACAGAAACCTTGCGTAAGCTTTTGCTCCATAATGCTCGTTAAAAACCGACTCAGCTTCGCAGAAATTGGTAATAATATTTTGTACACACTGACGAATCCCTGTAAGTAGTTACATAAACAGGTACATTGGAAAGTATATACCCGTATGCACAATTTTTCATTTAGGCAAACACTTGGGAGTTTATTGAGTAAATCCAATTAGTGGCTGAAAAAATATCACACATATCGACGTAAATACTATATAAACAAATCGCAAGTATCGCGAGTTTTCTGGCACGTAACTTTTGAAGGTTATGAGCCCCCCAAATCTGAAATGAATTAGTGAATTGCCCAAAATATTTGTAATGTATTTCCAAATTCTTGGTGAATTATCCAATTGTCTATCTGCCTGCATTACACATTATCCGTATTGCTGTCACTGTGGTTTTCCACAGACCGCTTAGCACTGTGGTCCGATCAACTAACCTTCAGAAATCTGGATTAAAGCGTCCCATATAATAAACCGGTTTAAAAGAGTGCCCGATAATTAAATACATATCATAAATAATCATAAAACACAGTTTTGTTGCCTCATGGCGAGATAAGCCACCGAATGAGATACCATTAGAACAGGAAAGACATATTTTATTGTTTTGGGCATATTTAGTAGAAAATACTGAATAATGCATTTTGAGCATAACGAGGCATTAGGTAAAAATATTAATAATTTGCAGTATTCGGTCTTTCCCGCAAAGTACGGAATACACGCAAATAAATTTGTAACTATGCTACTACAAGTATAATCTTAAACATGTCACTTTATCAACAGCATGGCTAGCGTTTAATTCATAAAATCAACTCGGCAATGAATTTCAGGTAACAAAATGATAAAAAATTTTATGGAGCTAGGCTGTAAATGGCAGGAACGAGATAAGGCCCTACTTATTGCTATTGTCCCCATTATAGCCTGGTAAATAGCCAATTAGACGCAATCAGAGTGGACCACATGCTTTTCCACTATGTCGTGGAAATCAGCTTTTGTTTTTTTGTTAACGTTTTATCACCCCTGCTGTTAAACACTCGATAAATACTGATTTGATTTACGATGTGGGTAACTAAAGTACGACAATGCGTCCAAAAGTTCATAGGCTGTTCACTTAATCACGACGTCGGAGTGTGAGGATCGGCATGTTCGCTGGCTGTCGAAACCCTTGAGACGTACGTACATTTGTACATCAATATCTTATGTACGAGTATGTATGTAGGTATGACATTATATAACATCGGCACGCGTGCTTCACATATATTTGCATAAAGCAAGACAAGCGTCCCATCAACATATTTTTGTTTTATTTTTTATTTTTTGACTAGCCCTAAGCTATTTTATTGTGTGTGTGTGCCTGGTTGCCTTCTGCAATATAATTCAATGCTAATGAACCGTATCTCACACTTATCTTTTTGAGAGATGTGTAATTCGCCAGCTATTAAGTAGTTGGCAGTACTGTTTTAATACCTAGGCACCCAGTCGTACTAATTCCTATTGTAATTACATTACCCTTGGCAAACTGCTTTTTGCATTTTTTCACGACATGAACATAACTTGTAAAAATCACGCATTTCAAACGTACAATTATTTGGAACAAAAGTAAATGCGCAATTTTTGCTTCTCTGCTGGTAATTATTTATATTTTAATTAGCCGTCCAATCAATACAATAATAACTGCCAAATTAACTTGCAAAATCACACGCTCGCTTCGCATACCTTCATAAGTATTGAGCTTTACGGGCATGAGACTGGAAAGGTTACAAAACTCTTCACTCACGTGCTTCAAATGATAAATCAACAAATTGGAGAATCGAACGGGATTGCACATTTTTAATGATATTCGGACTCTCTGCCTTTGTAGTTCATTGAATTGCGCCCACCCATTAAAAACATATGACAAATAAAAAACCTGTTATTATTTAAAATGCGGACACTTAAGTGAAATGTAAATTTCGCCCAAAATTAGCGCCGCACACGCACAGCCACCGCATTAAGTGCAAAAGAAAAAAAATGCTGAACCCGCGTCAAGGATCCGCCAAATACAGTTACATCTTGGACGCACAAGAGCTCTTTACGAATTCTTATTTGGCTCGTGTACACAAGTTATTTGGAATACAAAAATTTCACCAGATCTTAAACAGCCCGACCACACACCGAAAAATATCACGCGTAGCTTCGACGGTGGCTTTTGTTTTGTTTTCTTTAATATCTTTTGGCACACTTAATAACAAATTTGACTTTTTGAAACTTTTCCATGACAGTCAGGGCCAACCAATGGCCAACTACAACACACACTCACACTGAGCCAATTATGTACAATGCACAGATAGACCCAGACCTGAAGCCTATAAGCATGCAACTCTGCAGTTGCCGGAGTATTATCACACTCGATTACCAGGCGCTGATACCGAAAATGGCTCCAAATTACAAAACACTTACTACAACTTTGGGGGCCGGTGTGGACCACAGCTGAGATATTTGGTTTGGTTGATAGCGGTAGCGTTAACTGAGAACGTCGCGAAACGAATGAAACTAAATCGCAAACTGTCAATGGCATATATACTTATATACTTGTATATGTACACGAGACGCTCGAGCTGAACCTCGAGCAGTAGCTGCAGCAGCAGCAGCAGCAGCAACGGCCGCAGCGACGGAGCAGCACAAAAAACGGTTAAAAATTGTTTAAACGGCCGCTGACTGTTGTGGTCGCAACTTTTTTGATAGCGCGTGCGAAAATCGCATGCGATAAATGCTAAGAAATTTTTGAAAAACACAAATCGTGCTAAATTTTAAATAAATATAGCAGATAACTCAATGACTAATGCCAATAGCGCAACATACCCACAATTTTATTAATTAATAAAAATACTAACCCAAGATGTGTACATATTTATACATATACAGGCAAAACTCGCTTAACGCTCTTTTATCTGGACACTCCTCTTAGGCGGACACTTTTTCTAGAACATTCGTTTCGGTGTACTTGTTAGAGCAATTTCGCCTCATGTGAGCGAACACTCTCTTGACCGGACACGGACACTATTTTTCGAAAAACTCTAACTCTAACTAGCGTTTCAAATGCATGCCTAAGCGTGAAACAGTAAAAAATTAACAGTTATAGACAGAAATATACCGACGTCTTTCTAAGCAAAAATAAGATAATAATGTCCGATTTTGATTTAAATACGTAAATAAGCAAATGGGCGGTCCAGCCAAAAGAGGTTTCACTGTATATGTCTACACATGTACCACACAAAAATTAAGGTTTATTGTTTTCATGGATATTTGACCGTTCCACAAACATACGAGCTGTGTATAACGAATATCGGAGTTTAATTATACATATGCACTTGTATTGTGCTATTTAATAAACAAATTACGACGACGTCTGCTGGCTGCTAAAATACCGATACTTCGTTTTCGACCTTTTGGGATTCGCTTCATTAGCAAACTTAACAACTATTGAAGAAAAGTAACCACGTTTTAATACCCTGTACCCAAATAGTATAAGGGTATGCTAGTTTTGTACGTATGTATGTAACATACAGAGGGAGACGTGGCAGACCCCCAAAGAATATATATTCTTGATCAGCATGACAAGCCGAATCGATATAGCAATGTCCGGCTGTCCGTCTGTCCGTCTGTCTGTATGAACGCAAGGATCTCCGAAAGTATAAGAGCTAGAATAACCAAACTTGGTATACAGATTCTCCTGAGCCCGAAAAAGGACGAGTTTGTTCATTTTTTCTGATCCATCCCCCCCCCCCCACTCCCCCCCTATTAACGATTTTCTATAACTCCCGTAATTCTTGGAATTTTAAACTAATTTGGTAGACACATCCAGTTAGTAATTATATATCCGTATACCAAGTTTCATTATGATAGGTTGATCAGAAACAAAGTTATAGCCATATAACCAGGCCCAATGCACACATACATACATATGTACAAGTACACAAACACGCATAAGGCACGATTCTGATGTAAATGTATGTATGCTTGCATGGAATATTTAATTTAGTTAATTAATTAAATTAATTTAGTTAATTAATTAAATTGAATTAATTAATTAATTTAATTTCTTTTTTGTGGGGTGTTACAGGGTATTTGAGAGTTGAGCCTGCTCGACTTTAGCATTCCTTTCTTGTTTTTTCTTAAGATTAAGTCTCGGTACGGCTTTAATAAGCCAGTATCACATATGAAATATTATTCTTGAGTTCCTTAAAAATTGGCTTCGTTTTTCAACAACGCTAATGCTGTCGATATAATTGAGAAAACAGCAACAGAATGTGCTAGTCCTATACATACATACAAGTATATGCAAAGTTATGTATATTCAAACTGGTTGAGGATATGAAAAGACCAATTCGTTTGATGATAATTTTTTATTTAAAAACTTCCCTAAAAGACTCCTAAAAGATTTAAATACGCCCTCGACTATGTTTTATTTAATGTAATACTTACACTATAATTTAACTTGGTAATTATTGTTTAACAGAAAAGTGGAATGGTAGCCAAAGCAAACCCAACTATTAAATGCCAAGTACCCACTCCTCCAAAAAAAAACCCCGACAGTGAAATACCCTGTACCCAATCAAGCATACATCGCTGTTTCGAGTGAACGCACGCGTAGCAGGTTATGAAAACTTTAGTTTATGTAGACTAATTTATTTAAACTGCATACATACAAAAAATTGCATAGTAAAAACAAGAAAGGAATGCTAAAGTCGAGTGGGCTCAACTCTTAAATACCCTGTACCACCCCACAAAAAAAAATTAATTAAAATACATATGTATGTATGCAGCACAAAGTTGAACCAAAGCAGTCACAACAACAACAGCTGCGGGCAAGCTGCAGGTAGAGCTGCGGGTAGAGCATGGGCAGCGATTTTATTTATGGCTATGACCTCCTTCAACATTGATCATGGTGACATACAGGCATACGGACGCATAACCACTAACTGGATGTAACTACCAAATTTGATTTCGAAATTCCAAGAATTAAGAATTAAGAAAAAAAAAAATCACAATTAGCAGGGAGTTGGGGGGTGCATCAGAAAAAAATCACAAACTCGTCCTTTCTCGGACTTAGGATAATGTGGATACCAAGATTGGTTATTCTAGCTCTTGTACTTTCTGAGATCCTTGCGTCCATACAGACGGACATGGCTATAGCGACTCGTCTTGTCACCCTGATCAAGAATATATATACTGCCACGCCTTCTTCTGCCTGTTACATACATTCGCACAAAACTAGTATAGCCTTTTACCCTTTGGGTACAGGCTTTAACAAAAGTGGATTGCCAAGTTACTAGAAGAGGGCGACTTACGAAAAATACTGACTATTTTGACACCAAGCTGCTAACTAGCAGCACCAGCACATCTAGAATCAAATGAGCGAGCGTCGCTCACGCCATGGAAAACTTTATTCGGTTTTGTCTACATATCTCGTCATGATTACTCTTCGGAAATTTTTAACGGGTAATAATATATTGTTCACCACGCTAAACGTATTTGTGCTGTGATTTATTGATTTCCTCTCACTAGCAAGCGCAGGAGATACTATTCTATAAATATTCTTATCTTCAGATGTAATATGACAAGGAGCTTACATTGATTGTCATCTTACCAAGATATTTTTTTTTGCACACGCATACGTGTAATGTAACATTATCAGCTATCCCTTTAAGTCACAACAAACGAAATGAAATGTTTGAGACTGGACGCTTTTGTTATCTAAAAAATATTTTTATTGATGCTTATGAGAAAGATAAACAACGAGAATTATCATGAAAGACAGTTATCTTTTGCAACATCCACTCAGTGACAAGTCTGTACATACTAGTAATAATTTAATACTTTTGTTTTCAAGTTATTGAAGCAGCGTTATGCATGCTTTATATTCTCCTTTATATTCTCTCCGCAACTTAAATTTAATACAATCGCAACGACAAAACATAGGTCACGCGTTTAGACACGAACAAAATTACAGTTAGCCGGTATTCATGGTGTTCACATATAACATGCGTAGCGCACAAATCTTGCCAACCAGCTGGCTGTATTCCATAATATTATCTGCATCGGGGCATGTACCAGTAAGCTGTAGTTTTTGAGAAGAAAATAATTGCGTTAACTATCAAAGAATTAAATTTGTCGCTTTATTTATATTTAGTGTACCTGTACATAGTGTCCATAATTCGTGCAGTGATTAGCATCAATCAGCAGTTTTACACTTTTTAAGTGTTCCTGCAAAAATTCATTGGCATCCCTAGCAGTACTATCGTTGTTCAGACGCTGATATTTATGGGCATCAAGTTTTGAGCGTATTTCTAAAAATAATATAAAACAATAACTCAATTAAAAATGTTTATCTACCAACAATGTGTTAGCTACCATCTGTGAGCTCGAACCATTCGTAGGTTTCTGGGCACAGCAAATAAGAAGCAGACAGCTTGCCTTTGTAACGCATTTTGGGGCAAGAGTGTATATAGAAACCCATATAATAATATTTTAGATCGGGGAATTGCTTAGCCAGTGTCTGTACAAAATCAATTTCTCTATAATTAAAAAAAAAACATTAAAAACGCCAGCATTAACAAGAAATCAAGATGACCTCACCTCAGTGAGCCGTATGTGCCCAAAGATAAGAAGCTATAGTCCGGATCGTAGAAAAAATACACTGAACTAATTGAGCATGGCAATATGTCAATAACGCCGACAGCTATCAATTTATCATCCAGCCAGTATTGTTGATGAAACGACCCATATCCCATGGGTGGACCTACTTGTGACTTTTCATTCTGAGAGCAGAGGAAAAATTGTGAATACACCGCATATCGAAAAATTTTGTAAAATATTCAATTGGGCAACCTTCATTGGTGACACTTTCAAATGTTCCAAATAGGCATTCTTATTCTCGGGCGTGTCATTGTGTATCAGAATTTGGTACTTCTTATAAAGCGCATAGCTTTGCGGCAATGTGCATTTAAACTCCTCGCCATCGACGTGCACCAATCGCAACTGTGAGTAAATTATTGATTTGTACACATATTATGTAATTACCTTTAACGGCGAATTAACCAAAAACCGCTGCATACTAGCTGGAGTGAGGCGTGCAGGTTTATCGTTGTGTATAGCTAACTGATATTTACAATAAAGGGCGTGAACTACTTCAGCACAGGTACGCTGCGTATCAGAGCTAGCGACCAACACGATCTGCAAAAACACAAACGTCGAGGGTACATGGTACATAGAGGGGCGCAAGGTATAACCAACAACAAAAGGTTCCACGCCAGCTAAGTTGTGCAAACGGCTATGCGAAAGGATATACAATCACATACCTTTAACTTGTGCTTGTTATTGTCGCTGGGTTCAGCTAGAAAGTCGCGTAATGATTTTTCCTGTGTTAGGGCCTTAGATTTAGGATTTTCAGACTTCGGCGTTCCTGCTTCACCCAATTTAGCTTGCCTACGCTCTAAGCGCATTTGTTTCGCCTTCTTACGCGGTGGATTTGAAGCAGCTGGGGAAATGAACAAACCTTTAAAATACAATTGGGCAGGAAAAACACATTGTGTAGAACCTGTCGACAATGATAGGGATATTTTGGCAGATCCGCTAGTATTTGAAGATTCCTTTTTTAAAGTCTCAATCATTTCAGCTCGTCGATGCTGCTGCTGTGCTTTGGCTAGTGCAGCTACCTGGTCAACATCAATGTTGACGGGCGCCTTATTGGGCAATTGTATCAGTTCCTCACATTCATTGTCCCCAGTGGCACCGCCATCGCCTCCGCCATTTGCCGAGGTGCTCATTTGGTTGTCCTGTTCGTTAACTTCACGCTTTCCATCCCGTAAAAAGCGATTCATGCGCCTCATGACCCGCTTGTTTGATTTGCTGAGCCTAAATTCCAGAGCATCGCATTTTATGGTATAGCAGGGGCAGCAAGTCTCATTATTTTGTGGCTTATAACAGTACATCCCACAGCGACGCCAACCGCGATCTATAAGTTCCTGATAATCTTCGCAGGTCAATCGAAAAGCATGCATTCCTAAATAAAAATAATAAACATTCGGTTTATTATTGAACTATATAAATACATATATTTATACATACATATATACATATATGTATATGTATCTATGCTCATGTACATCTATGACGTAAAAACAAACATTCGTTGTATATATCCATATATATTGTATATACATATATTAAGAACGAATGTTCGTTTATATATACATATATACATAGTTACATAAATACATACATACATATGTAAATTTGGAATTGCAATGGCTCACCATGCGATCGGCCGCGGTTCAATTCTTTGCAGTAGCCGCATTTGTTGTTCTGCTTTCCAAAGTATTGGACGATGCTGACAGCCATTGTTTTGTAGAAACAAATATTATTTTAAAGGTTCTTATAAATGTTAACATGAAAACTAAACATCTTCGCCTGTTTGAGAATCAATCAGAATTTTTACGTATTGCTGTGAATAAGTTCATTAAAATGGTTCATGAAATGATTTGGTTCTTTTCCAACTGAACAACAGTTGCCAAGTCTAACTGGCCAAGTACAAAGACCACAGAATAGCCAAGGATGCCAACTCGACATTTTTTCCGTCAAATCTGATTGTTTTTATTTTTAAAATCCAATTGCGGGAAATATTTAGGGAAATTTTGCCTTTTTAAAAATATAAATATATTTTTTGAGGCGAAACGTAGGACCTCACTCACAACTAGGTCCCACTTTCCAGTATTTTCTCACCCTATGTGTTATTTTTCAAACAGACGCACGCAGGGTATAGTCAACATAAGAAAAATGGTTCCGATACTTAATGCAATGGTTTTTCAACAAATATATAATGGACGAAGATGGTCGCGGTGGGAACAAATAAAGCTCCACCATTCGCATTCGTTATTAGATATAATTGTTTTTGTAGGGTTTTTGAATTTGACTTTTTAAGCTCTCTGTTGCATTGCATTGAATACATTTAAGCAAAAAAACTTCATTTGCTCGGGCTCTTAAATAATGCCCATATAAAAGCCAACTTCCTCAGGCTTTCGAAGAATTAGAAAAGGCTTTGAAGGTTAACTCGAAATTTATAATTAATGTGCTGCAACCAGCTCCTTCTCCACGGACTTAAAGGAAACGATTTTGATAAATCGAATTTTATTAGTTTCTTGTGTAAAAGCCAGTTAAGTTTCGCAAAAATTTCAAAAGGGAAAACTGAAAGAAAAAAAATCAAAGCTATATTTACAGAGGGGGTTGTAAATCTTTTATTTTAAAAATTTACGGGCGTTGAATAAATATCGCAGCAGTGCCATCTCTTCCCAAAACTGCGATTGCATTCGATAGGTGATTAATTTTAATATCGAGAGCATCTGAAAGTAGTTCACAAAGGCAACGGCTTAATTATTTAATTAAAGGGGGGCCAAATAACTATGACTTAAATAAGGTCCATCTACAACAGGCGTTGTAGGTAAGCATAAATAAAATTTGAATTATGATGGAGTGTGCAAGTAAGTAGATGAAATTTCACGCAGGCTTACTAATGCGTAGTTTGGAAGTGAAAGTTGGTGCTGCAAGTTGAGATGAAAATACAGACGGTGATGTATGAATGGTTTTCAGTAGTTGTTTATCGATTTTAGTGCATACATTTAACGTATAATACTATAACAATTATATTCGTTTTCAGCAACTGAAATGATTGACGCAGCGGCAGCTGACACGCCAACAGCTGCGCTTGCTGGGCCTACAAAACTAAATACTCTCATTGATGACAATCTCAAGTTGGAAAACAAAGCCAACGGAAAGAATGGCCCATTAACTCCATCGTCATTATCCACCAACGTATCCGTACCCGCCGAATTGCAAGAACAACCCGATTACTATGGTCTATACGTTGAATGTATGGAACATGCTGCCTACTTTGCCAAGGATCACACAGAATTTGGTCAACGACTGCATGCCGCACATGTTGCATGGCAGGATTTCATAATCCTAGCCAATCATCTGACATTAGAAATAGCTTCTTTTGCCCACACATATGATTTTGACGACTTGACGCCAGGAAATGGCTATCGTAGCTTCATTTATGTCACTGATGCTTGCATTGCCCATGGCCGGAATATTTGCAAGCAATTGCTTCAGACCCGCGCCACCCTCTTCTTTCGAAAGAAGTTCTTCATGAAAGAGGTCGAATCTTGCTCACAATTGCTCTCATCACTTTGCACCTGCCTACACTATTTACTTATATTGCATGAATGGGCAGGAAACACAGGCGACTTGTTTGCCTCCGGCCGGCACACAGCCGAGCAGTTGTTTGAGCTCGGCGACACCATTAATCAATATTGCTTTTATGGACGTTGCCTTGGCTTTCAATACGGCGACTCAATACGCGGCGTATTGCGCTTCATAAGTATTGGCATGGCCAGCTATTCAGAGACCTACTATTCACAGGCTGATGACAGCACTATTTTGAAGACAACCCGTAGTCTTTGGACCAGCGGCAAATATTTAATAAACCCGGAACTGCGTGCTCGGCGAATCGTGAATATCTCACAGAATGCCAAAATTGACTTCTGCAAGTCGTTTTGGTTTCTTGCTGAATCGGAGCTAATGCATAAACTTCCCAGTATTGTAGGAAGCTCGATAAAGGTAAATCGTCTGATTGAATTACCCGCTGAGCCGCTTCAGTTGCCACTTCGTAGTTTCGGCGATTCAACCGCCCAGAAGAAACTGTTAGTAGAATCTGATGAGAATCAAAACAAAGATGACGATATTCATGCCGTACATGCCACAAATTTTGTGGATATACCTGTGCCGAGTGCTCACCTTGGACCCGGATTACCAGTCTCAGTGCGTCTGCTCAGCGCTAAACGGCGCGCTGGGATGCTGGGTGAGGGTAAATTCCGTGGATGGCACAAACCTATTCCAGCTAGTAGCTCTATTTTGCTCCACTGCCATGGTGGTGGCTTTGTAGCGCAATCGTCCAAGTCCCACGAATTGTATCTACGCGACTGGGCAGTTGAGTTGGACGTGCCAATACTATCGGTGGACTATAGCCTGGCTCCCGAAGCGCCTTTTCCGCGCGCACTTCAGGAAGTTTTCTACGCCTACTGCTGGTTGCTGCGCAATGCCGAGCATTTGGGCACAACCGCCGAACGTGTTATTTGTGCTGGTGACTCTGCGGGGGCCAATCTCTCCATTGGCTTAGCACTCATGTGCATCGAGCAGGGAGTTCGAGTTCCAGATGGCCTTTTTCTGGCCTACTGTCCCACTTTGGTAAGTTTTGTGCCTAGCCCGGCGCGGCTGCTATGCCTTATGGACCCTCTATTGCCATTTGGTTTTATGATGCGCTGCTTGCGCGCATATGCCTCACCGGCCAGCGAAACACTGCAGCAAAATGCCAAACATGTTGAAGAACTGGCTGAAATACGCAATGTGACGCAGAAAGCCCAGAAGGATATGTTGCAGCCCAGCGCTAGCTCCAGCCGCCGTACATCAGCTGCCAAGAGTCATCCCTCGTCGTTAGAACTGCAGAACTCAGAGGTGGAGGCGCCTGAAACTGCTGAAGAGTACCTGGACCGAGAGGACAGCAGCGATACCTTTGCCAGCGCCTCGTACCACAGCCAAACTGTCGAGCGGACCGACTTATTCTCCAGTCAGGGCGACAACAGTTCGTGCGTGTCTTTCGAAGACGACTCGCAGCCTATTGTACATTATCCTATTGAGGTCTCAGCGGAGCCAACCAAGGATTCGGCTTCAGCGGCGTATATTGATAAATTTCTTGACAAGTATCTTATTGATACAGCAACAATGGAAGCCACCGAGGAAATCTCCAGCACAGTTCCGACGAAATTAAACGGTAGCATGGCGCAGCATGACAGAAGCAGTTCCGAAGAGAACATACTGATTGAAACGGGCCGGGATTTGGCCGTAGATACGTTGCAAGGTCGCCTTCAGGATGCCGTTAACAACATTACCAGTACACTGAATCGATGCACCCAATCCTATGAGATACACGGATCCCATATTCAGGGTACAGGTGGTTGCCAGCAAGACGTACGGAATATGGACGCCTTGATTGCACGCAGTCCAAGTGAAGAGTTTGCGTTTGATGTTCCAAAGGATCCATTTTTATCGCCTTATTGGGCCTGCGACGAGTGGTTATCACAGCTACCGGAAACAAAAATACTTGTATGTATTACTAAAGTGGGTTACTACTGATATTATTATAGTTAAATATCACTAATGCACAGACACTCAATATGGATCCCTGCCTTGATGACTGCGTCATGTTTGCCAAAAAGTTAAAACGCTTGGGCCGCACAGTTAGCTTAGAAATCCTCAAGGGCCTACCACATGGATTTCTCAATTTTACAATGGTAAAAAAAAATGTTCCCAAACTTATTGAAATTGTTACTTACCCATTCATTCACACACTCCCAGCTATCAAATGAGGCAATGGACGGTTCAAAACACTGTATTAAATTACTAAAAGAATTGCTTCAAGGCACGCCCTCCTCCACGCCCACGCACAACAACGATGACGACAGTAGTAGTAGCAGCCATGCAGAGGTAGGTGACGATCAGTCGTCCAGCCGAAGTGCCTGTATTGAAGCGTTGTCGACAACAGCGCCGTAGTGCTGACTCGCATTTAATGTTGAGCTATGTATATGGATTAGACAAATACCTATATCCAGATTTATACATACATTTACACACAAATTGATACATGTACTAGAATCTACTCTCCTTGTTCACGTTTCTTGCTTTTGGGTGCTACAATTTTATAGATACACTCAGTTTTGTACGAATTTCACGACAGCTCAATACGCTTTGCATATAATTTATTGTTTACAACGTATAAAATGTACATTGGTATAACATAGTGTACACTATGTAATCAGGTCAAGTTATTAAATACTCACGTACATAGGTACAAAGTAGAGTTGGGAAAATTTCATAATGCAGATTACTAATCTGCTACCCACGTTAAATTTTATTCCCGGAGCACAAAATATCAGCTACAGCGAAAAATAGCAGTACGGAGTTCTGATCGGGCAAAAAAAAAAGCAAAGTGAAGGGAACTCTCCTGTGTGCCTGCAATTTATGTACTTACTAATATTAATAAACGCTAGCCTAACCTTTAATCTGAATTGTGTATTTATTATACATAAACATATACGCACGTTTTTGTACAACCAGTGTCATGCGAATAAAATATACAACCGTTTGCATTGTGATTTGTTTTATTAACCATGGAAATGCTATCGCAAAACCCCAGAAATAGTTACATGTTTGCAAGTTTTTGAGGAAGTTAGTAGTACGACATAAATATGTGAGTATGCAGCTTTATATGTATGTTTATGATTAAAGGCAATGGATAAAGATAAATGCAGACTTCTATGTTTCGTTATCTTCGATTTTAGGGGCCAGGTAATAACGTATGTGGCCCAGCTCGTTGATGCGGTATTCGACCACCAGAGGCACATCCGCACACATCGACAGCTGAACTTGTGTGGATAATGGGGTGGCCTTGGTAAAGGCATTTAGGTAGCGGCAGGCAAACGTCAATGTAACTGGCTCTTGCATTTCAATGATGACCGCCTCTTCTTCTTTGTCAACGTTGCCGGTCTGCGCAAGTTTAATATTTGCGGTACCCACGTCGCCAGAAGCCGAGAACTTAACACCCTCTTTAGTGCAACAAATTACAACAGACTCGCTGAACTGGGCCAAATCACGACAGATGCGAGCGAATTCCATGGCTGGCATGCGGACGACACATGAGTAGTCCGTTTCCGGGATACCCAGGTGCTCCTGATCGAGATTCATCAGCTTCATTCCATAGTCAGAGACTTTCTCTTGGTTTGCTGACTCAAACATTATTGTTACAGTATCGGCGTTGTCCTGTGCTTTTATTGTTACATTATCTTCGTTGTTGGCGCATTTCAGTATCTTGGCCATGCTTCCCAAATTCATACCCATAGATAGATTACGATCGCAGCGAAATTTATCAAAGCCATCTGACCGCAGCGTCAATGAGACCAAAGAAACGTGGGAGTTGTCCATGGCTTGAAGCTGTAAAAGTTGTTTAATATTAGTTGGTGTCTATAAGCTAGCTCCCATACCCATCATGTGAGTGTGGAAATCGTTGTCATTAATCGTAATCCCATTCTCACCTGTATTCCCGAATCACTGCAATCGAATGTGCCTTCATTGAGCAAATCTTTAATAGCATCAAGTATTTTCTTGAGAATGGTGGCTTGACCTAAGCGTGCCTCGAACATGATTACTATTTATGCGATCTTAAACCCTTTATGGAATGATAGTTACACGATTCGCGTAAACGCGCTGCTTGCTTCACTTAGTTGCGTACTGCAAATGAAGCAACAACGGCGGTAAAAACGGCGTTTTGGCGCGAACCAGTTGTCATTAGTAAAAACAAGAGCGGCGCTGCCACCCTTTTTAAAAAAGTATTGCAAATGTCGCACTTTTAGTCAATGGTCTTATAATACACATGCATAGAATAGACGAATAATTATTACAAAAATCACTTTAAACTAATCTTGTGGAGACTAAAATTAACAGAAACGTTTTTGTTTCTGGGTTTGTGTCTTTGCCTTTCGCACCATGTGTCGCATATCCTTAACGCCCAACCCTGTTAAAACAAGGCGCAAAATTAGTTTTAAGCTAAATTGTACATTCATCAGAAGTCAATCGCTTACCATGCACTGTCTGCAATTCCATTGTGCCTTCAGAATCAAGCCGTGTTAAAAAGTTTATTATTTCATAATGCTGGCGCATGACCGCAACGCAAACAGCGGGAATAAGCGAGGATAAATTGAAATCCTGATAAGTACGATAGCGAAGAAGCTCGACCACTAGTTGGAAATGGCCAGCGTATGTGGCAAGTGTGAGTGCGTTCTGACCAAAATAATTAATGGCATAGATGTTTGCTCTAAATTCCAGTAGCGTACGTGCACACTCAAAGCGGCCCAGATAGCAGGCATATAATAAAGGAGTATTTCCGAATCGGTCCAGCGCTTCAATATTGTACCGACTATTTCCTACCAATGTGCAAATTATGCGAAGTGACACTATGTCGTCTTGGTCAACACAAGAAAATGCTGAGAAGTGAAAAATCCCATAAATATATTGAAAATAGAGCCTCATTTTAATAAAACTTACCATCGCAGTCATTCATTTTTCCAAATTCTCGTTCACCCATTTCGTAAATTGCTTGCATCGCGTTAACGGCACTTTTGTCAGGGCTCCGAAACTACACTTCCCGCAAACATGCAACTCTCTCCAAATTCGTTTTCCACACTAGAAATTTAAAACTTAACAACACTGATTTTCGAAATGTCAAACTCGAGAAGAAGAAGCGCATCCGCTTTCTTTTCCGACTGAATTTTGTCGCTTCAAAATCGCAAAATGGTGCGTCTGCCGAAAATCGTCATAAATCCAGTGCATCCAACTGCAAATGTGCAAAATATGCATGCTAAATCTTCATTCGTGTGAATGGAAGTGCAATGCTGCATTTAAAGAGCAATAATATTGCAATTGCAAGCTATTGGATTCATTGTTATTATGCTTTAATAGAGTCGACTGTCAATAAAAATCTGTGTTTTCCTCTCTACAGTCGCTCGTCATCCCGGAGAAGTTCCAGCACATTCTTCGTATCATGAATACGAACATTGATGGTAAACGCAAAGTAGGCATTGCCATGACTGCCATCAAGGGTGTGGGTCGCCGCTACTCCAACATTGTGCTGAAGAAGGCCGATGTCGATTTGACCAAGCGTGCCGGCGAATGCACTGAAGAGGAGGTACATAGGAATTTAAATTAATTATTTGTCAATGGCAAGTTATTATTATGTTTCGCTTTTGTTTACGTTGCAGGTCGACAAAATTGTCACCATTATTTCAAATCCGCTGCAGTACAAAGTACCCAACTGGTTCCTCAACAGACAAAAGGATATCATCGATGGCAAGTACTCGCAGCTGACTTCATCCAACTTAGACTCGAAGTTGCGTGATGATTTGGAGCGTTTGAAGAAGATTCGCTCACATCGTGGTCTACGTCACTACTGGGGCTTGCGTGTGCGTGGTCAGCACACCAAAACAACAGGTCGCCGTGGTCGCACCGTTGGTGTATCCAAGAAGAAGTAAGCAGCCTACGGTGATCTGTTTTGCGGTGTTTTTTACATATAATTCTAACAACAACCATAAAAACAGAAATACATGAAAAATTAAAAAACAAACTTGGAGCCAATATTCTAATGAAAAATGTGAAACTGTGTGTAGTTTACCTCTCACCTAAAGCTGCGTATGTTAATGCTACGATGGTTGGCCAGGCGCTGTTGGCTGTAAAAATATTTTACTTAACTAGTGCATAATTTATTTTGAGACTCGTTTGCATCGCAACATAAAACTACTTTGTAGACCCTGCGCCCGAAGGGTAACACGAGTTTATTGGTAAATTACTATTCACTGTTCCAAAGCCACATAGATGCATCTTTGCATACGCAAATAATGTCAATCTCTACATTTGTTTGTGTTTTAACGATCAAGATTGTAACTAAAACTATCGACTTAACCGCTACAAACTATAGATTTTTTATAAGTACTATGGCTTGCACAACATCATGCGAAATTTGTGTGTTTCACGGTTATATGGAGAGTATACGAGTATAAGGATTAACAGAGGGAGTCGTTTGTTTTTCGACTATAATCTGGTTTTTGAAGCAACTAACTTGTATTTCCGTGGTCTCGATAATATAGTATAATACCAGCATTTAAAGTACTCTTCCAAGAATTGCAACAGCGCCCGAGTCTGGGCAAGAGTGCTAACGCTAGTCTGGCTACACAGATTCTTTGCGTGGATTTAAATTCTAGTCTGTTGGCTTTTGTACTCCATATTATTAGCTATGGACGTTTTCAATACCCATACAATGTATTAGAGCAGGAGCGGTATGGGTAAGAATGGTTTTTTGGTTCCGTGTTACTATTACCCTTTCTGAAAATTGCATTTGCCCATGATTGAAAGCACTAAAAGGACGAAAAGATTCCTGCTCGTGGAAAACATTATATTGAGTCGGTAAGTAATTATTATTTTTATACCCTGTACCCAAAGGGTACAAGGGAATATTAGTTTTGTGCGAGTGCACATGGAACACACAGAAGGAGGCTTGGTAGACCCCACAAAGTATATATATTCTTGATCAGCATGACAAGCCGAGTCGATATAGCCATGTCCGTCTGTCTGTCTGTCTGTATGAACGCAAGGATCTCCGAAAGTATAAGAGCTAAAATAACCAAACTTGGTATACAGATTCTCCTGAGACCGAGAAAGGACGAGTTTGTTCATTTTTTCTGATCCACCCCCCCACTCCCCCCCTATTACTGATTTTCTATAACTCCCGTAATTCTTGGAATTATGAACTAAAATTTGGTAGTCACATTAGGTTCGTAATTATATATCCGTATACCAAGTTTCATTATGATAGAATGATCGGAAAGAAAGTTATAGCCATATAACCAGGCCCAATGCACACATACATACATATGTACAAGTACACAAACACGCATAAGGCACGATTCTGATGTAAATGTAAATGTATGTATGCATGCATGGAATATTTTATATTTAATTTAGTTACTTAATTAAATTAATTTAGTTAATTAATTAAATTAAATTAATTAATTAATTTAATTACTTTTTTGTGGGGTGGTACAGGGTATTTAAGAGTTGAGCCTGCTCGACTTTAGCATTCCTTTCTTGTTATTAATAAAAAGAGAACGTTACAGTCGAGCAAGCCCGACAGTGAAATACCCTATACCCAGGTAAACTTCCGTCACTGAGTTATATGCGCCCATAGCAGCAGCAAAAAGAGGAAGAAGAAGAGCGAACTTGTTGCTGCAGTTTGGGGAGGTTGTACTGGAGAGAATTTGTTTCGCGAATAACTTTTCTTAGAATTGATCAAATTGGATAAAATTTTAAACAACAGTAGATATTTATTTATTAATTATGTGTGCAAAGTTTGGTTTAGGTAGCATTTGAAATGTGGACGCTATTGACAAAATTCTGTAGCGGGGGAAGGGGGGGAAAATTAAAAAAAAAAAAAAAAAACTCGTCCTTACTCGGATCTAGGAGAATCTGGATGCCAACTTTGGTTATTCTAGCTTTTATAGTTTCTGAGATCCTTGCGTTCATCCAGACGGACGGACATGTCTAGATCGATTTCTCTCGTCATGCTGCTTCAGTATATATATACTTTATGGGGTCGGAGATTTTTCCTTCTGCATGTTACATACTTTGCACAAACCTAATATACCCTTTTTACCCTACGGGTACAGGGTATAAAAGAAACTAATTTTGCCAAATAACAAATATGTGATTTTGGGAATGACCTTATAAATAAAGATGCAAATGGGGAAAATAAATCCTAGCAAAGTTTGCGTCAACGTTTCGAAAGATACATTAGTGGTATTTCTACATCAGATTTTGGTTAATTTATTACAAATATAAATCAGTTGAAAGAATACCAAATCAAAGAAATAAAACGAGCTACAATCGAACGAACCCGACGTGGAGATACCCTGTACCCAGGCAACCCTGAAGCACTGAGTTATATGCACCCATAGGAGAACAAAAAGAAGTAGAACGAATTTTATCCTGCAGTTTGTGGGAGTAGTAGATTACGTATAACAAGAAAGGAATGCTAAAGTCGAGCAGGCTCAACTCTTAAATACCCTGTACCACCCCACAAAAAATTATTTAAATTAATTTTATTAAATTAATTAATTAATTTAATTTATTTAATTAATTAATTTAATTTAATTAATTAACTAAATTAATTTAATTAATTAACTAAATTAAATATAAAATATTCTATGCATGCATAGATACATTTACATTTACATCAGAATCGTGCCTTATGCGTGTTTGTGTACTTGTACATATGTATGTATGTGTGCATTGGGCCTGGTTATATGGCTATAACTTTCTTTCCGAGCATTCTATCATAATGAAACTTGGTATACGGATATATAATTACTAACCTATTGTGACTACCAAATTTTAGTTCAAAATTCCAAGAATTACGGGAGTTATAGAAAATCAGTAATAGGGGGGGAGTGGGGGGACGGATCAGAAAAAATTAACAAACTCGTCCTTTCTCGGTCTCAGGAGAATCTGTATACCAAGTTTGGTTATTCTAGCTCTTATACTTTCGGAGATCCTTGCGTTCATACAGACAGACGGACATGGCTATATCGACTCGGCTTGTCATGCTGATCAAGAATATATATACTTTGTGGGGTCTACCAAGCCTCCTTCTGTGTGTTCCATGTGCACTCGCACAAAACTAATATACCCTTGTACCCTTTGGGTACAGGGTATAAAAATCAAGCTTATCAATTTCCCCTAAAAAAATAATTGAGCCATCTTATTAGTTTATTTTCATAATGTCGCTTTTGTCTTGGGACAAGTCCATTGGGAGTTAATGGGCTGAATATACATACATATGTATATGAATGTACACGTATACGTGTGTATACTCTATTCTTTATATCTTCACAGAAACCTAGGTGATCAATTAAGCGTGAAACGAATTTTTATTGTGTCAACGGGTTCAACTCAAAATTAGTCCTATAATTGATGCTAAGTTGCATTTTGGCCAACTCTTCGTATCAAGATTATTCCAAAGACCCAAGGCATTCGCACAGGACAAACTCAAAAGTTATTTTCGCGGGCACCAGTTCAAACTGCGATTTCATCGAAACCTGAGGAAATAAGTATCAATGTGACTAGTTGTGAAAAGTTGTGCATTGATATCTCTTAAAAATGGTTTTGATTTTACCCAAAAAGTATTTATACATTTTTATACGCTGTACCCAAAGGGTATACTAGTTTTGTGCGAATGTATGTAACAGGCAGAAGATGGCGTGGCAGACCCCACAAAGTGCATATATTCTTGATCAGGGTAACAAGCCGATAGATAGGTTAATTATGACGAAAGTTATAGCCATAAATATTTTCTGTCTTCCCGCAGCTGTTGTTGCTGCTGCTTTGACAAAATTATGTACTGCATATAAACACGCATAGACACGATTATGTGAATGTATGCTGTTCACACTGTACTTAAAGATGTCTTCACTTTTGTATGTACATATGTATGTATTGAATATTTTTTATTTAATTAATTTAATTCTTTTAATTTTCTTTTTTTGTGGAGAGTACAGGGTGTAGCGTTCTCTCTTGTTTGAAATTAAATGTCTTAGAATATTCAGCCCTAAGATTTTTCCCTCCACCATTTGCACGCTCCGTTATTTTTTTCGACGCCGTTTTTGTTCATATAGTTTTCAATAATTATAGCCTGTACCTAAAGGGTGAAAGGCTATACTAGTTTTGTGCGCATGTATGTAACACACAGAAGGAGGCGCGGTAGACCCCACAAGGCATATATATTATTGATCAGAATGACAAGACGAGTCGATATAGCCATGTCTGTCTGAATGAACGCAAGGATCTCAGAAAGTATAAGAGGTAGAATAACCAAACTTGGTATCCAGATTCTCCTGAGCCCGAGAAAGGACGAGTTTGTTCATTTTTTCTGATGCACCCCCCCCCCCCCCCACTCCCCTCCTATTCGCGTTTTTCCCATAACTCCCGTAATTTTAGGAATTTTGAACTCTAGTTAGTGATTATGTGTCCGTATACCAAGTTTCATTATGATAGGTCAATTATGAAGAAAGTTATAGCCATAAATAAAGTCGCTGCCCATGCTTTGCCTGCAGCTCTGCCCGTAGCTGTTGTTGTTACTGCTGTGACTATTTTATATTTAATTTAATTAATTAATTAACTTCTTTTAAAATTTTTTTTTAACTTTCCTTTTTTTGTGGAGAGTACAGGGTATTTTACTGTTTGCTCGACTGTAGCGTTCTATCTTGTTTTAATATGTTTTCAGTCTAGTGCGAATAATTTGCCAAAACAATCTTGGCCCTCTGAATTAAATCCTGGCTACGCCCATGCATCTTCTTAACTGTGAGGTAAAAGTTATTTGTAATATCATTATGAAATGTAATTGTCAAATTTGAGTAGAAAATATTGGAGTCTAAAAAATAAGCCACTTAATCCCTCTCGGGCTAAGGGGAAGCTAGATACGAACTTTGGTTATTCTAGTTCTTGTACTTGCTGAGATCATACATGACTATATCGACTCCTTTGGGGGTCTCATACACCTCCTTCTGTGTGTTACATACATTCTGCTAAACCCTTTGGACACAGGTTATATGTATCTGTAGGTATGTACATCATATACTTGTGTATAGTCTCTATTCTACTTCTTTTTTTCACCTCATGCGCGTTGGCTTCATTTCGTCCATTAGTCAAAACGAAAGAGCAAACAACAGGTGGAAAAACTTTCCACTTGTATGCAAATAAAACAGAAAGAAGCACACAAAGAAGTGTTTCTCGTCGACTTGACCAATTAATGCTTTGTTGTCAGCCCAGCAGATATTTGTATAAAATTTAAGCGCTTCCAGCACAAATCGACACGCTGTTATAGACAATGTGCCAATTGAACTTTGTGCCGACGCCATGACGCAACGGACCCTTGGAATATTCTTCGTGGTTATGAAATATTATTCATATTTTATTTGCTTATCGAGCAACGGCAAGAAGTTAGTTTTCGTGTATGTATAGTATGTATGTATGTAATACACACATACATGCATACACACGTATTCATATGAATAGTTGATGGTGTACGAGACCGTTCGTTTATACGAAAAAGCATTTCTAAGCCAATTTTCGTTTTCCCATCAGTAAACATTTGGTTTTGTTTTTAATGGCCAGCACATTTAATTTTGTTACTAATTACATGTGTTCGTTACATTTGGTGTTTCACTTAATATTATTATTGAGTTATTGTTCAATGCACATATAAATAAGTAATAAATTCAGCAGAAAGCAGCTGTAGTTACTTGTATAATTTGTATCTACGTATAGTAAGTGCATATGAACATATATGTACTTGTATACACAAGGAGGTAAATGAGTTCTGCTATAAAATTGTGGCTATCTATGGCTAAAATGTATGCCCTCCTACATTTTTTTTTGCAGATTGCAAATTGGAAGACTCCTTTACGCTGGTTCGTAGTTAACAATGTAAAAATTGCATACAGGTATACAAATACATAGGTCACATTGGTATGCAATTTTAGGTACGATGAACAGTTTCAAATTCTACATTTACATCTATTTTGTATATCCTCCATAATATATTGTGTTCACGTTAATAAGTTACTTTAGGTAGCGCTTGTGCCATGGCTGTGGCTAACAAATCACTACGTATGAATGTGTTTTTGTACATTATTTAACAATGACGAAATGAAAAATATAAGTACGTTGTCTTACAATGTATCCCTAAGCTTGACCAGCATTTCATCTTGAACGCCTTGCTGCTGCAGTTGTTGTTTCCGATGTATATTTTGGAAACGACGCGATAGTGGCGGCGCAAATAAATCGTAGTCCAGCAGTTTCTGTTGCCTATCTAAGTAAATTTGAGAATTGTCCGCGCATTTGAAGTATGCCAAGAGAATGCTGAAGCAGTAGCCGCAGGAACTTGTGATTAGAAATCCCAGAACACAGGACCACATATAGGAGAGGCGATATAGCCAAAAGAAGTGCGGCTCTGGAACCAATGGCGGACTCTCTGTAAATCCGCGAAGTACCTCGATAAATGGTTCGCTGCTGCTACCAGTTGAATTGTTTAAGCTGCAACCCGCTGTGCTTAAGTCGAGGATGGGCGGCTTTGGTTTGGGACCGCCAAAGCCGATCCAGAAGGAGAAGAGCAAGCCCAACATAAATCCCAGCAGCACACCGCGTTGATTAGTGCGTGTGGTAAAGATCCCCATGGTAAAAATACCCAATAGGGGACCTCCGACCACGCCGAAAATTGTAAGTGATGCCTGTAGAACGCCACCTAAAGAGCCGGCCCCAAAGGCCAAGGCTATACACAGAAGGCCATAAATACAAGCCACGATTTTGGTTGGAAACGTTGACTTTGAGTCCACCAAAGCGCTTTTAAAAAAAGTTTTGTACAGCGGCTTCAGATAGTCCTCCAGTGTGACAGCCGAGAGCGAGGTAACAGCTGAGGAAATTGTCGAAAGACTGGCCGAGAATATTCCCGAAACGAACAGGCCACACAAACCGGGATATTGGCCTAAATTACATGGTTAGATAAATGTGCAGATAAATATCACAGTCAGATAATCAACTATATGTTATACCCACCCATGGTATCAACTGCAAAAAGAGGCATTAACTGATCTCCTGACTTAATGCGACCCTCCAGCATGGGATCACAATTTCGATAGTAATGGAACATTGCCAGGCCACTAAAGATTGTACTAAAGCTCAAGGTGCAAAGTATTGGCAGATTCCACCAAAGCGCCGATTGAGCGCCTTTTAAATTGCGCACACTTAAAAGTCGCTGAACTTGCGTCTGATTGACACCATAGAGTGAAAGGTAGGTGACCATACCGCCGATAATTAGACTCCACCATGTATGCCGTACCGTGGGATCTATTGAGAAGTCCCAGAGCTCCACACGACCGCGCTCAAGGGCCACCTGCCAAATAGCACCGAGGCCTCCCGCCTTTATAGCCGACACCGTAATCACAGCATAGATGCCCGCGAACATTAAAAACGATTGAAAGACGTCCGTGATGAGAACAGCTTTAAGGCCGCCCAGGGTGGAGTAGAATGTGCAGACAAGTCCTATTACTAGTATGGCAGTAGTCTTGTTGATGCCTGTGACCGCTTCTAGCGCCAAGGCGGGTGCATATAGAGCGATAGCCATGTATAGCACCATTTGAAGGGTGAACGCTATTGAGGCTGCCAATCGTGTTGCATGGCCAAAACGTCGCTCCAGATACTCGTATACGCTGGTTGTCCGCATACGATAAAATACGGGCAGAAACATATAAGCGGCGATTGGTGTACTCAGCAAATAGGATATGTTGATAACGCAAAACATCGTACCAAATTGATAAGCCTCGCTGGAAACACCCATTAGTGTTATGGCTGACATGAAGCTGGCCATCAGGCTAAATGATACCGGAAAGGTGGTCATACTCTGATCGGCCATCAAATATTCCTTCGTTGTCTTCTGCTTGCCGCCAGTATATCGGTAGTATATTCCTATCAGCGCTGATATGATCAGTATGCTTGCTAAAACCACGGCATCCCAGCCGTCAAAAGAGCCGACGGCCATACTGGACGAGTGTTATGCTTTTGTTGCAATTAATTGATTTTTCCACACAAACAAATCACTGTAAATACACGCGTGCATGTGAACATCTATGACGCTTTTGAGCGGCTACTCGTTCGATCGGAACACCGCTCGTGATGACCTTTTTACTGTCAGCGTTCTTCAATTGAACCCGAAGTACACGGCACACGAATAAAGTAACGTGATTCGGTGCTCGGCACAAATCCCGTCCGCCACCCAACAACCGTAAAGCTCAGCCGTTAAATAACAACTGTTCTGTGCTATTCCACAATCAGCTGTTTTACGCGTCGATTTGTACTAAAAAGGAGGGCTGCCCTACACAAGCTATTACAGTTTTAAAAGCATTGAGGCGTCTGGGCATAACGGAAAATAAAATATCTAAAAAGCAAGAAAAATTGTGTAATTGAAGAATTGTGTTATCATATATGTAGATAATAAACATTCAGTAATTCTTCACTTCGTTGTCAATTACTGTACATATTCTCATGGCATTTCTTTAAAACCTGCCTCTCATCGCTTTCTATTAAGATTTTATTTAATGTATTTCAGCTCAGTGTATTTAGCACAGTGACTGAACTAAACGTTGAGAAGTCTTGGGCATTTTTTAAAACTAACATTAAAAAAACACAAAATATGTTTAAAATAAAAAATCACTTTTTAAATACATACTGCATGAAATCAGCTGCAATTTAAATAAGCAGATCTTTTGTTTTTTGAAATTTATGAATTTATTTAGTATTTGAGCCAGTAAAATCAAACCTCAAACACAAGTCAGAACTCTTTTCTGCTTCAGTTAAATCAAAATCACATCTTAGTAGTCTTAATCAGCAGTCAGGCATACCTTTATTATTACGATTTTAATCAAATATTTCTATCTCAAGCATCTATTTTGGGAGATCAAAAATATGGCTTTCAATGAAATTAAATTGAAGAGCTAATTACCAATTGAATGTATTTACCTATTTATATCAAACTTATCGTGAAGTAATTAAATCATGTTAATATTTGGGTCCTTTATATTTTATGAACAAAAATTTACAATCACAGACAAAAATATAGTTATTTCTAATGACCCATTATGAAATGTGGCCAAAATTATTTATTTATCACCGTCAATTGGTAATCGCATGTAAAAGCACAGCACGACTTGTTCAGTAGTATGTTTGTATGTATATATGTGTATATATATATACTATGTATTTTTATATGTATGTAGATATACAGCAATTTATACTATGTATATTTATATGTATGTAGGTATAGAGCAAGAGATTACATATACAAATATTTAAATATGTACATATGCTTAAAACTCACAAGAGCCATTTTTAAAATGTTGCTCATGAAAAGAAAGGGATAATGAATAATATTGGGATCTTCGCTTTTTACGCAAACAGTTTCTAACACGTATCAGGACTGCTCTGCTGTGCAAACCGGTTGGTGTCGGCGTCCATCACGGCGTTGGCATTCCATGGTGCAATATGAAGCCGCAAAACAGCAGTCGAATTTGGCCTCCTGCAGACAGTAGTGGCACCAACGCTTACGTTTAACCTCATTTATGAGATTCTGCATGGTGGCCAAATCAGCCTGACATTTTGATAATTCATCATTGACCACTAAGCGGGTTTCCACAGAACACAATTTGTCATATGTTGTTTTCTTGGCTTTTTTCGGTAGCGATGGCGTTGCCGAACGCATACGCTTTGTCGTTCTTAATTCGTCTGCCTCAATATAATGTCTAAGTACGTTATTTACAAAACTGGCCGTCCTATTGAGATCGGCATTAAAACCAAAAAAGGAGGCGGGAAAATGCGACAGTGCCTTAAAATATCCCAGTTCCCTCATTGATAAGTTCCATGCGCGAGAAGTTTTAGTTTCGTAAAGCGAGATATCCGTGTCGATGGACAAAATATGATGTGCAGGGACCAATGCGCGCGAATGGGAGCCACCAAAAAACCTCACGTCGTATTTGCTGAGTTTGGTCAGAACTCGTATGACCTAATGGTAAAAACAATATTTATAAATATTATTATGTGTTAAAAAACTAACAGCAATATTAGTAGCGGCCAACAGTAAGTATTTGCATTGTAATGACATGCAGCATGCCAAATTTTATATGCAGACTCTCTTAGTTCATAGGCAACATTTTGTGATTTTTGTTCCCCATTTTATCTTGTTTATATTGGCAGATTTAAAAAAAAAAACAATTGTAATAATCTTGTACCATATAAAGGATAAAATGGGTACAATAATCAAGCTAGAGGTGTGGGGTTTTGTGGGAGTACAGAGTATTTAAGAGTTGGGCCCGCTTTACTCTAGCATTATGTTGGTGTTTGTTTAATCAAAACTCATACTTTGGTAAACGTGGTAATAGATTAAATAAAAGGTGCAAAAAATAATAAAAATAAGCTCACCTTGGCGGGCCAATAGGGATACGCACCGTGCTTGGCATATACAAGCTCATGTCTTTGCAGGCAAGGCTTTGCGAACCAAAACGGCGACTTGTTAGGCTCAATCGAGTATCTAAAGCAGTCTGAACAACTTCGAATTTCGCGAATGTCGTGTGTTACGTCACGCAACAGCCACTTTGTAGCCTCGTATTCCTTACACTGTGCGCCGAAAAATACACCTATATTGTGCTGCAAGTCTAACAGATCGACCAGAAATTCCATTAAATAATTGTATTTTTTTGCGGCTATGTTATCGCTTATTTTCGAAACGCCGAGTATTTCGTTGTGAAAGAGCAGGCGCTTTATTAGTGCAATATCACAGGCCTTTAGGTTTTTAGCCATATATCTTTGGACATCTGTATCCAACCAACTGCGATGGACGGCAAAAGAGGCGGAAAGCAGGAAACATAGTTCTTCTCTGGTCATATGTGGTGGATTGTGCAGCTGTCGCAATTCGAGCAGCCGACATGCAGTACACATTTGTTGTTCTAGCTCCCCACTGCTCAATGAAGAAGAATCCTGAAGATCAGGCTCTTTTTTAATTTTTTCTACATGCTTGCGCATCCGTTCCGGCGCTAGCTTTTCGCAAACAAATAGTACTTCGTCATCGTTGTACTCACATTTGAAGGGCGTGATTACACCACAATCGAACTCGTAGGTGTTATTGTTAGTTTCAATAAGAGGAGCTGGTGTTTCCAAAGTGTGTCCCTCATCTATTTCTTCACCCATTAATTCGTCCTCCAGGTCCGATTCATTGAGTGGAAAACGATGAGGCTGCCCTTGATTCGATGGCACCTCATAGTTGGGTTTTTGTGGATTTCTGCGTTGACAAGTTCCATGGAAAGAACGTTGACAAGCGGAGCAGCGTATCAACAACTCTGATCCAGAATCGGGTAAATGACACTCGTAGCAATAAGGGTCGCTCTTTGAAGTTGGTAAGCTGCTTAATTTTTGACAGAACCCTACTTTGATACGCCGATGTTTTCCCATGGCCGCTGGTACTAGAATTCCCGCCTTTAGCGCAATATTTACGGCATTTCGAGATTCGTCTAAAGGATGCAAATGAAAAGCATTGATGATTCTCGAATTTCTAATACACAACAGTATGTACATGTGTGACATTACCAAGTGGCAAAGAGTGCAGCAAACCTGCTATTGCATTTATGGACAGGGTGGCTCCATTTTGTAGTTTCAGCATCCAAATGCGTATTGCACATGGTGGGAAATCCTGCATCATGCATATGTACGTATTGTTATTTTCAGGAAATATTTCACATTAAAAGGGCTTGCGTTATAGGAAGAAGAAGCACTGTTGCCATAACTAACCCATTCATCGTGAATGTGCAATTAGTAAGAAGAAAATACTAGCGCGCATAAAATGTGGGACTATGTATCTTAACAATGGAATTTATAAAGAAAGTGCACGCGTCTATTTAAAGCAAGCCGACTGCCTTCAAGTAATGATAAAATGTTGTCTCTGCAACGCAGATGCATTCACAAAATGGCCCTCATATACCAAGCACTTAGAACTTCACAAGCAACAAAATTCGAACATTTTAAATGCTATGGACGATGACAACGACGAAATACAGGCTGAAGTTGAAGTTGAATTATCCAATCTTAGAGCAGCTGGTGAGCCTATTGGGGTGGAACTGCTCCCCACAGATTGTTTTGAAGATGAGGAAACTATTGGTTTTGGCTTGGATGACGATGATAAGCGTGAAGACATGATCAGAGGAAGTGGAGGGGAATCCAAGCTCCAGGATATACCCGTGGTAACCTTTGAATACATACTTTCCAACAATTAAATGTGAATATTTTTATTCATACCATTTTGCAGTATAACGTCCGCAACACCCCCAATCGCCCTTTCTTTAGCCTCTCTCGCACAAATCCTGAACTAATGCATGACTTTATTGCACTTATGCACGCACATGAATCCTACTGGCATGCTAATTACAAGGGTGCTGAGTACGTTGCGAACCGGCGGGAGAGTGCAGAGCGGATAAGCCAAAGCCTGGCTCAACGCTGGCGGGTGTCATTTTTGCCAGATGTCGTCAACACTAGCATACGTTGGCTGCAACGATGGTTCGCGGAGCAGTATTTTTCATTCTTACGGTTCGCCGATTACAAGTGTCCTTATCCAATATATTATGAAAAATTATTGGAGTTCTTGCCCACAAGTCACTTGTGTGTGCTAATTTGTGAAATATGCTCACGGCGTTTCCCAACCGAAACCCTCCTGCAGATCCATAAGAAGAGATCCCATCGTGCAACCATATCTCATGTGTGTAGGATATGCAACATAAGTTTCTTATATGCCTCGAAACTGCGAATCCATCAGTTGCGCGAGCACATTAAATCAAACAAATGGCAGTGTCAACAGTGCAACTACAAAGCCTCGTGCAAGTGGGACTATAAAGCACACTTTACTACCCACAGCGAAGCGCGGAACTACGTATGCGAACTGTGCGGAAACACGTATAAGTCTAGCACAGCTCTGAGTGTGCACCGTCGTAGTCATCAGGAACCTACGATGCAGTGCAGCTACTGTAACCGAATGTTTCATCAAAAGCACCGTTTGAAAAAGCACATTGAACGAATGCACGAGTGCGAAAATGCTAGAAATTTTCCCTGTGGCATATGCAAGCGAAGATTTATTACTGCCGAAGTTTTGGAGCTGCATAAATTAATACATGCCACAAAAGATTCAGAGTAATCAACGAATGGTCTGGGAATACAAACGAAACCTTCAGAATAATTATTGTTATGGGTGCCCAATTCTTAAAAGACATTTACGTTCTCGAAAAAAAGCTAAAAAGTTGCTGAAATGTATTTTTTAAATAAATAATATATTACACCTACGTTGCTATGTACATTTTATTTATATTTACTGATATTGCCCGTTGGTTGAAATTCGAAATTGAATAGTTACTTATGTCTAAACTTATGTATGAATGTATTAAGTCATTATTAAATTTATTTATTTTTTTTAGAATACATTTTTGAAATATAGTTTTTCACTTTTTTTCTTTTTATTGTATGTTTTGTGTAAATATGATATTGTTATGATACTTTTTAACGCAATTCAAAAAACAAATATTTTGAGAATGTATCTACATATGTATGTATGTTATACATATTATGTATGAACATACATACATTGGTTCATCAATGTTTGTGAACGCTTAAATGCTTAAAAGTGTACCACAAAAATAGTATAAGCTGATTTTAAATTTAGGGCTAAAATTTGTGTGCTGTATACATACTTCAAAAACCAGAAGCACAAATAATTATCAATATACATATGTATGTACATGCATAAATTTGGATATTGTATAATTGAAACACATTAAACTAAATTTTACATTAAAACATAACTAGTGGTACAACTGCGAATTTGAAATTAGCGCGATTTGCCATTCACACGGAATCGGAAAAATACAACCCTGGACCCAAACGTTTAGCAGACAAACAATCGCGTGCTTGTTACTGTATTTTTTCCGAATTAAAAATCGCAATAAATTGACATTACTTTGTTTCCAAACCAAACCCATGCCGTCAAGAGTTTGTTTTTGAGTCATGGCTAATAAAGATGTAAAAACGGCGGGTATAGTCGACTACAATATAATATGTCGTTGCTGCCTGAAACCCGACGCCGAGCTCTACAAACTAGACTCTCTTATGGTGGCGCGAGACCTGACGCGGCAAGCAGAAGATGGTGGCAATGGTGAAAAAATAACTCTATTGCGATGTTTGCTATTCTGCATACGCACTGAAAATATTCCGGAGCTACCACTGTTCATATGCACCGGCTGCAGCAAAAGTTTGCAGATTGCGTATCATTTCATACAGAACGCTTTGCGTGCCCATGAGTTTCTGTGTCATAAGCTCAGCCCAGACAGAGAATGTTCAAAGACGCAAGCATCGGCGAAGCGCGCGGTGCGTTTTAACGGACAGCAAAATCGCTGCTTGGATGGCAGTAAAGAGAAGGCGCCAATAAGGGGCATTAAGTGCTTGGAGCAAGAGGTATGTATATATACATATATTATGTTCATATACATATGTGTGTATAGATGTGGCATTTGTTTGTGTACTAATGGAGTTTCGTGATTCGTAGGCGTTCAACAAAAAAGATGGCACTGACACAACAAAGGACAAGCGACAGACTCAGACCCAGCTGAAAGACCAACCACGCAAAAACGTACGTCATGAATGCAAGGTATGCGGCGCTGTAATATACAACAAACTAGAGCTAAAGCAGCATATACGGTTGCATTCTGGTAAATACTATAGCGTGCTTACAAAAGGGTCATATAATTATTATTCATCGCGACCTCTCTATTGCAGACGTAATTTCACACAGTTGTAGGCTGTGTCCCTTTATTACTCTAAAGCAGCGCCAATTGAGCGATCATTATCGCATGAAGCATGACTTAACGCTAACACAAGTAGCAAGATTAAACGCGCCTGCACCCTCGAAAAAGATTGGCCCAGAGCCACCTTGTTCCTCACCAACCAGAACAAGTACAGTCGCCTGTAGTTTGAGCGCTACAAAGCCCGCAGAGGACTCAGTTGTTAAAGTGTGCACCCTGGAAGACATGGAACTTTTGATACCAACAGTTTTGAGACCGGAGGATTATACAACTCCACATATTGATTCCGAGCAATTGTGCGAAATGGAGCAGTTGAGTACTAACATGCATACAGAAGCCGAGATTGCGCCGATGACTGATTCCGCACTCAACGCGACGGCTAAATCATACGCTGAAAATTCCACTTCGGGCGAAACTTCTGACATGCAGTCAGGGAGGCACGTGAGCATAGGGACCGAGTATCTCGTTCTTCCAGATGGATCACTACAACAGTTAAACGGAAGCGGTAGGTTTAAAAGTGGCAACAAAAAACTTCATGGTTGAAAGGGAGCAAACATTAAATTCGCGCAAACGCGGCTTATGCAATCCGTGTTTCCACCTCACTCACCCTGCCGTAGAATTTCGACTATGTAGGCTGCTTTTTTTAATCTTATAAATAGTTAATTTGTTGTGTGTATAGTACCGAATTGACCCAAAGCAATAACAACAACAGTTACGGGCTTTTTTTTTTTTTTTTTTTTTTTTTGAAAAATTCCAAGAGTTACGGAAGTTATGGAAAATCACTAATAGCAGGAGAGTGGAGGTATCAGAAAATAAAACTTGTCCTTTCTTGGACTTAAAAAGAGAAGAAGAGATTGGTTATTCTAGCTTTTATACTTTCCGAGATCTTTGCGTTTATGGAGACAGATGTACATATGTAGCTCGATTCATCTTATACTGATTAGGAATTTATATACCACGCCTATTTATTCTATGTATGTGTTACACACACTCACATACCCTTTGGGTACAGAATAAAAACACTTTTATATATTTTATATGGATTATCTGATTAAACATTTTTTTGTTTGCACAGGTGTTGTCATAGAATACATCAATGCATCCGTCGCCGATACTAAAAATAATAACGATGTCAGGGCCCCTAACCTAACGCTCCAGAACTTGTTAGGCACAGCAGCGGATAATGAAGCAGCGATGGATATTGATGAGCTTATTGTTGAGGAAGTGCAGCCCCAAATAAAAAGTATTGTCTAGAAAGGATTTCAGCATTTAAAACTAAATTAAAACTGTTGTTCTTTTAGTCAAGGCAGCAATTGGATCTTCGCGCATGTCGACGTTCTTAAAACATAAATGCAGCCAATGCCCCAAGACATTTGCTACCTTGGCACGCTTGAAATCTCATCAATTGACTCACACCAGTTAGTTTAAAAGATTTGCCAAATTCTTTTGCGGCATGCAAACTAACCAACGTCTCACCTCCCGTTCAACCGTAGATCTGCCAAAATTCTACTGTGATCAGTGCACTTTCTATTCGCTGCGCAGTACCGAGCTAATGGATCATTACAAGACACTGCACAACATCCAGCCAACTGTCGCCCAGGGCTTGTTTCGTAACGTAAAGGCTACAGCAGCTCCTTCAGATGTAAATAAAACTTACTCGTGTGATATGTGCCTCTTTGAAACCCAGAGCCGTGGACAACTACGCGTGCATTACAACAAGAAGCACTTGGTGGAACCGTCGGAGATCCAACTTAGACCTAGTTGGTGTAAGTGAAGCAAAAAATATTGATTAATTAATGCAGTAACTTTCGTGTGTTTAGCAGGTGCGGATAATGGCAACGTAGTTAAATGTGATGGAGTCCCGGGCAAACAAGTCAAGCAAACGCAACTCCCAATAGGAATTACATGTAAGTATTCTCAACTTTAAGCTTCATGAGTTGGATGTTTGCAACCTTTGAAGTCTCCTATAGTCTTATAGTCTCTGAGATCTAGGTGTTCATACTGATTAAAAATACTTCCTTATATAGGGAGTCTATCAAGGCTCCTTCTGTGTATTCAATATGTTTGTACTGGACTAGTAAACATTTTCATCCAAATTCTAGGGGTCTATCAAGGCTCCTCCTGTGTGTTCAATATATTTGTACTGACCTAGTATACATTTTTACCCAAATTCTTGTTGAAAATTACATTTACAGATGCTCCAACACCGAACCCGCCCGAACAACTTACCTTGCTAACCGCAACATCAAGTAATACCAACGAGATTATCACTACGCCGATATTAGAGTATACCACTAACTCAGATGTAGTCACAGCTACGGCGAATAGCCCACCTCAAATAATCACAGACTCAGAATTTCCATCTACAGCGGACAATTCCTTTGCAATTTTTCCGGAAAGCTCAACGGCAGCAGAACCCAAAAAGGCATTGCCTTTGGTGAGCACACAGGCTCCTATAATTGGTGATATGCAGGAATTTATTGATAATACCGATGTTGCTGCTATTTGCACGATACCAGCCGATGGAATGCCTGTGGCTGATGGGGAAGATCTTGTCATAGATAACAACAATATAAGTTTAGATTTTGATGCTGAAAATCTTTTTGAAGATTTTGAAGATGAAGATGAACCAGACGAAGAGGTTGAAGAAGAGGAAGAAGAGGAGGATGAGAGCAATATTGATGATGAGAATGACAACAATGGTTCGGCCATTAATCAGAATTTGGTGCACACCAGCGACGATGACGATGTAGATGATTTTGATGATGAGCAATCAAAACACTTACAAAAACCATATTGTGTATACTGCAACAAGAAATTTACGAGTCAGTACAAGTTTGAAAACCACATGTTTGTGCATAGAGGTAAATATAAAGAGAAAAACGCGTTGATTGAAACGATTGTTGTAAACGGCCTTTGTTACAGGATTGGCACCTTACCGTTGCGAGCTATGTACGAACATCTATAATCGTAAACGTGCCCTTATTCGACACTACAGGGCCGTACACAAGCGCATACCAACTCGCGATATGGTGCAGGCTAAAGGCGACAAGGTGTCGGTGGATCGCACTAACATTGAAAAGCTGCACATCGTACCGCCCAAGTGTAAGTGAGTGCGGAGCTGTACAATTGAGCTCTGCTGTTATAATCAAGTCTCACAATAGGTTCTAGAGTTTGTGCAGAAAGCAAAAAGTTTGCTATCGAACTAAGTACATATGTATATATCTCGGATCAGCACCATTACAATTTTGGTTTTAATTTTTTCCCAAGTGCGTGTTTTAGTATGAATTATGTTTATAGTATAAATATGTATTTATAAGTGCAATGATAAAAACATACAAAAAAAGGGCTATTTATAAAAAAAAGTTGGTGGAAATTGTTGTGAAATTGCATTTATCTATTAATGAAATAGTACAATTTGAATATGTAATCTTAATCTTGTCTTTCATATTAAAGATCCTGCGCTTATGTGCGCAAAATGTCCATTCGAATGTGAGCAGGATTCGGAGATGCGTAGCCATTTAAATGCACACCATGGAATCAATGATGGTGGTAAGATATTGACGATATTTTATAATTATTTTCATTAATCATTCATTAATTTAATTATATGCCCCTCTTCAGCTTCATGTCATGCTGGCGACGTATTCATTATACGCAGTAAGTGTAGCGAACTCAAAACACCCAATTGTTTCATATTAACTTTATAATTTTTGCAGAATTGCCCTATGAGTGTCCACGATGTATTCGCACTTTTGCGGCCAAGCACATATTAACGCGCCATCTACAGCGGAGCCATCTTGTAGATACAATCATTGAGCTGCAATCGGTGTCGAATCCCCAAACGACAAGTTCGGCTACCACAAGAACCACTTCCACAACGACCACCACTTTGCCGAACGCTGGCGAGCAAAAGGCCGCTGCCGTTGGTAAGAGCGACGTCGCAAATAGCCTGTCCACAATCCACTCAAACTCAAATTCCAATCATGTCCAAAACATGCCGTCACACGTTCCAAATTTAAAACTAAATATGTTATTTGCTGATGATGAACAATGATCGTTGATCGTCGTTGGGCCTAGTAGAGCAGCTAAACCAAGGACAGGAAAATAAAGAAGCAGCAGATAAATATGATCAAAACTTGAATGACACAACTGAAAGCATAATTACAACTGCAGCGGATCTCCACACCAGTATCGGCAACATCAGTGTATCCTGTTACACACCCCTCCCTACCCCGACACCGAATGATTCCTATGACTACGAATATAATTTCATTGGTCATGCACACGCCACAACAAGAGCAAGCATAGAGCACGAAAACGACAATCAGCCATCCACTTCCAGCTACCAAAGGCAGGGGTTGACTGCAGACAAGACTATGACATTTGGTATGGCGCATCAGGAGGCACAACAAAATAACAGCATGCATAATGGCTTGCCCAACACGCCTATATATGTTTGTAAGCAATGCAACCATACTTGCACTGAACTAAGCGAGTTGCAGCAGCATCAAGCGGAGCAGCATACCATAAGCGATCATCTGTCATCGCCCCGTCGCAATTATGACTTCAAGTGCCACATATGCAACAGTACTTATCGTACAAAAACACTGTTATTGTATCACATGAAACGTCATGCGAACAGAAACTATCAGTGTGACCAATGTCCAAAGACCTTTGTGATAAAGCCAGAGCTGACAAAACATCGTGTAACCCACACAAACGAAATGCCATTTAAATGTAACATTGAAATAGATGATGGGAAAGCAGTTTGTGCGAAGACTTTCCGCTATAAGCATCACTTAAAGCGCCATCAAAATGCAAGCCATCATTTAAAGCGTTTTGCATGCCAATTTCCGAATTGCGGGCGAGAACTTGTCACAAAATCGCAGCTCAATCAACATATGCGTATGCATAAAGGTATTTTTGCATACAGGTGCCCGAAGTGCGGGCATGCTTTTTCACGACGCAGGCCGTAAGTATTTAAAGTATAATTGATTCCGACTAGTTTAACCTGCTCGATCATTTTATTTCCATAGTTTGTGGCTACATGCACTGCGTGCACATCAGCTAAAAATGACAGAGGACGATTTGGCAGAAGTCTATCGCGCCAATGTGGGCTACACCAATCCGCATGACTTGAAGGTATTCACGCGCAGTGGAGAACTGTTGCGGCGTCAGGATTTTGAGGCTGCTGTTGCGCAAGAGCAGCTCGTCGAGGTGGAGAATGCCGTTGTAAATATTATAACATAATTGAGATCACGCAATGCAGCTGCATTTTGTACAAAGTTGTATGTAGGGTAAACATTATTCATCTATTTAAGCACATGTCATAAATATTGTTATTGTATGTTAAGACTATGTATAAGTTTAAAGGAATTGCAAATTTTCATAATTAATGAATAAATAAAAGTTGGACAGAAACGGGTTGATATTGTCGATGGAACAATAAATGCCAAAACTTCTTTTGTGTGAATGATAACATTGCGAAAAAATGTATGCCATTTCATTTAAGTGAAAGACGAAATGGCCGGAAGGAACATATGTACATAGATATTAATAATAACGATTTCAAATGAGATACCAGAAGTACATTATTCACATTAAAATCAATGGATACCATCATCCAGAAAGAGAATACGTCACATGGACAATCTTTAGAAATGTGCGGTATAAACTTGGAAAATCAAATTTTCCTACATCGCCAGATCTACTTTACAAGTTTCGGAGCTGGAGCGATGATAAAAACCAAGAATGTTTTTTATCTAAAAGCATTGCATCTTTCACTAAATTGAAAGAATGATATATTCATACTAAAAATCACTTCATTTAAAATATATCTTTTGCATAGGTATTTATAATGTGAATGGGCAACTATATGCAGTCAGATATTGATATGCGTAAACAATTGAAACATAGCAGGTTTCCTTTCTTGTTTGTATGCAATTCACAACCGGTCCTAAAATATAAATATCGTGATTGCCTATTTAGGAATACCTTGCTCCCAATTCATACCGTACTAACAAGATGCCAAACAGGCGTTCATGGAAGAGGAGTGCTGGTCTTATGCAGTATGAAATTGTTTCGCTAATAACTTTTTACTCGAGATGCCTGGATATTAAGAGAGTCTACGTACTAATTTTTATTTACATACATATGTATGTATGTATGTATGACATATCTACATCGATTTCTCTCTCGATACCCCTTACTTAACATGGGAGTTGCGTTCCTAGAAATCGTGTTAAATAAGACAACTTTGAGTTAGCGTAATATGCTTCTTTTTCTAGCCTGTACCACAGGATATACTAGTTTTGTAACACACAGAAGGAGGCGTGGCAGACCTCAAAAAGTATATATTTACAGACATACATACATATATTCTTGATCATGATGACAAGTCGATATAACCATGTCCGTCTGTCTGTATGCAAGGATCTCAGAAGGTATAAGGGCTAAAATAACCAAACTTGGTATCCAGATTCTCTTAAGTACAAGTTTGAGTCTAGGAGAATCTGGATACCAAGTTTGGTTATTCTAGTTCTTATATTTTGCTCTCGGCGCTTTTGTTTTTATTTGGCTTGCTTGCGATCGTATCTGCACAATTTACGCGTACTTTTGAGACAAAGATGGTAGTTTAGTTGAAACTAATGTTGTTTTTGCGTCTGTTTTTACACGGTCTTTTTTACACGATTTTGATATAACACGGTTTAAAAATTAAAAGTTTCATATATATTTCTTTGGAAAGGAGGAACCAAACACATATCTCTATGTATAAACAAGACAGAACGCTACAGTCGAGCAAGCCCGACAGTGTAATACCCTGTACCCATGTAAACTTCCGTCACTGAGTTATATGCGCCCATAGGAGCAGCAAAAAGAGGAAGAAGAAGAGCGAACTTGTTGCTGCAGTTTGTGGGGGTTGTACTGGCGAGAATTTGTTTTGCTAATAACCTTTCTTAGAATTGACCGAATTGAATAAAATTTTAAACAACAGTAGACAATTATATATAAATTATGTGTGCAAAGTTTGGTTTAGGTAGCATTTGAAATGTGGACGCTATTGACGAAATTCTGTAGCGGGGGAAGGGGGGGGAAATTCCCAAAAATAAAATAAACTCGTCCTTACTCGGACCTAGGAGAATCTGGATCTGTAACTAAATCTACAACTTTGCATGCAAAGATTTTCAAAATATGCATTTTACAAATGCAGGCAGAACAAAGAATACAACAGTTGGGGACAACTAAATATACATACACACACACACACACACATACACGTGTAGTTGCGTGCAAACGATTGAAATATGTAGCCAATGCAAAATGTGAGACACTAATGTGTGAATATATGTATTTACATACATAGTATGTACATTAGTTTTGCACTGACAGGGCAAGAAATGTAAATTAATTATTATTATTGAACATTTTTAAAAGTAATTTGTTCTTTTGTACATTTGGCATTACGTTATTCATTAACAATTTTTATTTGCGTCATTTTTTTTCGAAAGATATTTTGTGTTATATGTAATTGTTTTTTCGACGGACTCCAAATATGGAGCACATACTCAATATCACTAAATCTAACCCTTGGCATAAAACAACATTCAAAATAAATACATATATAAAAAAAAAACAAGTAAAAAAGCTAAAGTCGGGTGTCCCGACTTTGAAATACTCTGTACATATGCTTACAAAAACAAGTAAAAAAGCTAAAGTCGGGTGTCCCGACTTTGAAATACTCTGTACATATGTTAACAATAATTATAGAAAATAAAAAAAAATTAAGAAAATAAAAAAAAATTCAATGATCGATTTTACCTTTCTCGGTATTCGAACTCACGTAAAGGGTGTATAATTGCACATTTATATAGCAATTGCGTCTGTGTGAGTGTATATATGCCTATGCGCATCTATTCGTGTCTGTGTAAGCATTTTCGCAACAACAGCCGCGGGCAGCGCTTGAGCAGCGCTGCAGCAGCAAATATATTTATGGCTATAACTTCTTGGTAAATCGGTCTATCATAGTGAAACTTGGCATACGGACACATAATTACTAACTGGGGGTATTTGCAAAATTTTAGTTCGAAATTCCAAGAATTACGGGAGTTAGAGAAAATCGTAATTGCGGGTGAGAGGGGGGAGGGAGGGAAATTCCAAAATATACATTTTCTGCGTAGTCACACAAGGCACCTTGGACTAAAATTTTGTGTTCCTAGGTCTTATTGTCTCCGAGATATAGGCGATTATACGAATGGAAAATCGGGAAAACCCCCATAGGGGGGAAGTGGGGGGAAAAATCAAAAAAATAAAACAAACTCGTATAGAATACACACATAACGCATCTTTGTGCAAAATTTGGTGTCTGTATCTCTTATAGTCTCTGAGATCCAGGTGTTCATACGGACGGACAGACAGACAGGGCTATATACTTTGTGGGGTCTGCCACGCCTCCTTCTGCCTGTTACATTTTTCAGCTCCCGCAAACCTAATATACTCTTGTACATTTCATGTACAGAGTATAATTATAAAATAAACAAGAGAGAACGCTACAGTCGAGCAAGCCCGACAGTGTAATACCCTGTACCCAGGTAAACTTCCGTCACTGAGTTATATGCGCCCAAAGCAGCAGCAAAAAGAGGAAGAAGAAGAGCGAACTTGTTGCTGCAGTTTGTGGGGGTTGTACTGGCGAGAATTTGTTTCGCTAATAACTTTTCTTAGAATTGACCGAATTGAATAAAACAGCAGTAGACAATTATATATATATTATGTGTGCAAAGTTTGGTTTAGGTAGCATTTGAAATGTGGACGCTATTGACGAAATTCTGTAGCGGGGGAAGGGGGGGAAAATTAAAAAAAAATAAAATAAACCAACTTTGGGTATTCCAGCTTCTATAGTTTCTGAGATTATTGCGTTCATCCAGACAGATAGACGGACATGTCTAGATCGATTTCTCTCGTCATGCTGATTCAGAATTTATATACATATATACTTCTGCATGTTACATACTTTGCAAAACCTAATATACCCTTTTTACCCTACGGGTACAGGGTATAACAATGTAACATACTAACTGATCAATTTTTTGTCAAGAACAGAAAATGATCATTTAAATACCTTATATGCCTTCAAACTCGAAGGTAAGTCATGCACACACAAAATAAATACAATTTGAAACATTATATTGAGCCGGGCTAATACGGGCAATAATTTCGCATATAATCAATGTGTATTTTTTACACGGTTGTTTCTGGAACCAGTCTTGTAAAAACAGAATTAGGTGTATTACAATAAGGGCAAAAAATCGGATTTCGGAAGCAACCACATTTAAAATAAAAGAGCCAATACGGCATCCCTGAGACACAGTGTTGCCAATTTTTGCCTTTTTTCCCGGGTTGTTTTTGAAATGAGATTGTGGGAAAATAATCAAAATTGCGGGAAGTGAGAATTCTGGCTTTTTAAAAATACATTTAGCTTTTTTCCGCTTTTTGTAAATTTGCCAACATTTATGTAAAAAAATGGAAATGAAGCAGCTTTTTCATTTTTTTTTTTTTTATCAATATTTGCCTATGTATGATTAATTATGGTAATGGTTTATTGAGTTATTTTTATGCAAAAAGTGACTTACAATTACTATTATGTATATAATGCCGCTCGTTTATGACAATAGCGGCGCTCGCTTGTGAAAGTAGACCCTACGTATTGAGAAACAGACTGCTGTGGTTATACTAAACATGACATTAAAGTTAAATACGCTTAATTTGTAAAGGTGCGAATGAATTCATGCTGAAAGAATAAGAAAAAATCTCTTACAAAGAAACACGGACGTTTTATGGGGGAAAACAAAATTGATTTTGAGAAGCTACCGAAGCAAGAAGCCGCGCTGTGCCTAATTGTTGCTCAGCATACAGCAGTAGCGCAGATTGACCGTTTTTAAAGGTGTATACGACAATACAAAACAAAATGCGTAAATAGCATTTAAAATGTTCACCAAGATGATAAAAAATGCTTTGAAAACACATTTTTCTAAACAATTCTTGTAAAAATAAATTTAGCTTTTTATTACGCTTTTTTGCCAAACATTTTAGCTTTATTTCATTTTCCTTTCCGTCAAAAACTGCTTTTTTTCCTTCTAAAAAGTTGGCAACACTATTGGGCAGCACCTACACTGGGAAAGTTGATGAAAAGCAGTAGTGCACTCAGGGTATTTAACCAGTATTTTAAAGAAATATACCAATAATCGAATGTGTAACTACAATGATACAAAACGTATCACATGCGATAATTCAATCACCTTTGCAGTGTTTCCCAACACTAGTGGAACTCGGTAAAAAATATTGCGAACATTTAATTTTATTATTGAGTTGGTGTAAAGTTTAATTATAATTTAAGAAAATAACAGCCTTGCATTAAAGACACTAGAGTGTGATTTTTCTGCAAAACTCAGAATATAACTGTGTAAAAGTAGTGGTAGCCTAAGCGAGCGCGCGCTTTTTGCTCTTGTTTTGGTCACCATGGAAGCTGTTGCGATTTCGCGGTTTTCATCGACGCCGCCTTCGCCGACGTTGCTCGCTAATATGAACAAAGCTAACAAAGCGAAGTGTCGAGCTTGCCTCTCTATGAATCGTGATACCGTCAAGTTAGACACCAATGTGCCAGACCTGCAAAGCGCCCGTAGTTATGGCGAAAGTTTTCGTCATTGCACCGGTTTAGAATTAAATGTGTGCAGCGCCGGCGGCTACAAATGGCCCATGCAAATGTGCGTGCGGTGCTGCCGTGCGCTTGAAGTAGCTATGCACTTTGTGGAACTTGCTTTGGAGTCGGACCGTGTGTTGCACAGTGAGGCGCAGAGCGTAAAGCCTGCAGTGAAGCAAGAGCCGGAGCTGAAACGCAAGGCGAGTCACGAACTGCTCCGGTGGAATCAGTTCGGCCAGGAGTTTGAGCAGTTTGTCGAGAGCTACGACGAAGCATCGGCACCCATTGAGGAGAACGTCTTGTACATGCGTGGTGCAAAGATGCCGCGTCTTGATGCTGACACCACAGTCCAAAATAAGTCGTCCAAAGAGGATGAAGGTGCGGGTGTTACGAATAATTTGCTTTCGGATTTAAATAATATCCTTATTTGCAGTTATATTATTTGATGTCAAATACGATACCAACAACATCGATGAAGATGACGATAATGACGGCTCTGATGCTAAAAACAATGAAACATTTTTTGAGAACAGCAAGACGCCTGTTGATATCGACCGCAGTGAAAATAATAACAATTATAATTTCAACAATAAGAATGGTGATTTGTCAGGCTTACCAGACGTCGAGTGCGATCTTATACAACGCGCACTCTTCATGACTTTGAATGATGACGCTAGCGGAGAACAGTCCCCAGAAGAGTGCGAAATAATAGAGTCTATCAAGGCTAAGCTGCTTCAGTGTAAGTTTAGAACAATTTTTTTTTATTTATCTCTATTAATCTATCTGAACAGCTTCGGAAATATTGACAACAGCTAATACCTGTCTGATAGAGCCTGAAACCGCTCCCGACAAGAGGCTGGTTAAGCAACGGCATAATTCACCAAGCGGTAAGCTTAACTAATATTTGATTTTCTTAAAAACCGGCATACTGTTTTTAGGCAATACCAACGACAATCTCAACATACCTGTCCTTGGGTGCAACATGTGTAACTTTACACAAACGGAGGCAAAACAGATGCGAAGTCATTACAAACGAGAGCACAGCCTGGAAGTATCCGAAGATGAGATCACTGGTCTGGCGAATAGTAAGTGTCACCTAAAGGCTTTGGACATTGAGCCTTTCAACTCTACTCTTACAGATCTAACATTTAAATGCCGATGTTGTAACAATTATACTACTAAGGATAAAGGTGAAATGCAGACCCATCTAATTGAGAACCACAGAATTGAGAAGGATTTTGGTAAGTGATTGGGCCAAATTAGTGTTGAAATTAGCTCGATCTATTGTCGCTGTCGGTTTCCTGGAACCGACCCCATACATATGTGGCTATAACTAATTCTTTTGTGTGACCATGTATGCAGTACAGCGCTGAGCCAAAGCAGCAACAACAGCAAGAAAAACACTGTTGGTTGTATATGTACAAGTATGTTGGGTTTTGTATAAGGTTACAACATATAATTTCATTTGGGCTGTATTATATAGGAATGGTCATGCTTTAAAAAGATATGTTTTCTTATGTAATTTAAAAGCGAAGTACATTTACATTGAAAGGTATGCAAAATGTAAATATATGTATGTATATCTTTTTGTCATTTTCTATCCGTATTGTACAGAAAATAACTGGTACGAACAGCAAAATTGCCCGGCCTGCGCGCGAGTTTTTAAAGATCAGCGCTCGGCGCGTACTCACTACACGCGTGTCCACACGGCACCCTCCAGCAGTCCATCCCATTTGTTTACTGTTCGTGATTCCAAAGAGCAGCACATTTGCAATGCCTGCGGAAAGGTCTTTAATCAGCGTGCCAGTCTGCAAAACCATCAGCGCTTCTGCCAGGTAGCTCAACCAGTCCATTGCACGTTTTGTGAAAAGCAGTTCAGCAGCATACGGAAGTACGAATTGCATTTGCAGCAACAACATGCCGTGGACACTGTACATGAGTGCGAGATTTGCCACAAGAATTTCAAGAATGCGGACTCGCTGGCCTTACATCGAAAGCGTCACATGGAGCGGCACTTTCAGTGCGTTAAGTGCTCCCTAAACTATGTGAATGCTACGGAGCTGAAGGTACATTACGAGAGAGCCCATGTGCAGGAGGAACAGCAGGTTAGCTGTAGTAGTTGCGGCATTAAATTTCAGAATTTTGCTCTGTTACGCGAGCATGAGCAACGTAGTCATCAGCAGAAAACGTGGCGTTGCGAGACATGCTCATTCGAGGCATCTTCACGCGCTCGTTTACGTCAGCATCAGTACGAGCATACAGGTTATCCATACAAATGCATGCAGTGCGAGGAGGAATTTATTGATCGCAGCAAGTGAGTGTACAATATTAACTAAAAAATTCGAATATATTGATCATTAGAGTTAGGATCTACAAAGAGTTTCAAATATAAAAGGTCCTACAAATATGTCTTGAATGTCTATGATTTTATCTATATATGCCAAATAACAATATACTGTAGTCGCTTCAAACACCTAAACAAACCCTAATTTATATTTACAGAATACGCCAACATTCCAAGAAGGCGCACGGCGTGGAGCTAACTGACGATCAATTGGCCGATATGTTTCGAGAACGCATTGGATACACAAATCGCCACGATGCCTTTTCTAAAAGCAACAACCTGCTGGAAGTGCCTGGTTTCAGCGACGATTGCTATAGCGAACTAAAGAGCTTAGGAGTTGATTATGATGATATTACACACGATCTCTTTTCTAATTCGTCAAATGCGCTGGATAATCTGCTAGATTTGATACCATGAACAGGAAATGTGTACAAAACATGTGTACCACTGACTGTATAATGTTTAAGCAAGGATGACGACTGTTTCCAAATAATATAGCTACTGAGAGCTAGAAGACTGCCCTTTACTTTACCAACCAGCAAAAATATAATAACACACTACCTTCACCGTTTGATTTTAAAATATTTTACATAGAACAAACCAACAAATATTTATAGTTTGTATATTTTCATACAAAACACTTTTAATTTTGAGGTTTGTATGTATGTAAACTAATAACAAAGTTAATAATAAAACCAAGCTAAGCGCTTGAGAAGCGCACCCAATTACGTCATTTCTTTTCAAATATAATTGGATGTATTTATACTATTGTAAATTTTATGAGCATTTAGAACTTTGGATAAACCTAAACGCCCTGAATAAACTTTGAGAGGAAGTCTGTAGGTTTGGGATCCTGCGACTCTTTCCAGTAGCGCATTATGTGGCCCTTTTGCTTCCATATCTCAACTGACTCTTTAAGCTCCATTTGGCCCTGTGAAATTGGAAAAAGAAATTCTTAGATTTGACATAAAAATCGCTGCTGTCCTCTCACCTTTATGACCAGCATATCAATGACACGTATATCTGTCACATGGCGCTGCTTCACAAATTCTTCGCGCAGCTTGGCGCGGCACTGCTCCACGCTCATGGGTATGTCATAGTCCATAACTGGGGTGGGTAAATAGAATTGTTTATAGATTTTAATGTTCGATGACATAACAATTATCAGGCTCCTACCTATGTAAGGTATTTGACGATACCAGGCCTTGTAAAGGTTCAGGGCACGCTTGCGCGCCTCTTCGCGATCCACGGACAGAATAGGGCGCACCTGCTGAACGGCGCGCTTGATAGCTTCACGTCCGGCCATGTTTCTGCTTCGAATTTCTGTTTTATTTTTCGCCAAATATTTCGTTGCAAACTGCTTCTTTCCAAACGGCTGGGCTACAGCTGTTCGATAAGAGTGTTGCAGAGCAAAATAATTGGGAGAGTTTTATCGATAGCGATAGTTTTGTAATATTTCATGGCGGCTTCAGATTTTAAAATATTTCGACTACATTCATTTTCTTTCGCGGGTGCTAAATATTTGAAGTGCACAGAAAGCAGTACTAATGCCCATATCACGTTCTCATTCATGAAAAGTGGACAGCATTTGACCTATACTTGTGTTTGTTGACAACACCCATCACCGTTTACTGATTCCGAAAACGACGCTGATGGTGCTCAGTTGAAAACACGTTACGGTCTTGTGCAGAGTGGTTTGCTGCGCCAGATTAAGCAAAGCCAGTCTCGTTGTCGCTGCTGTGTTTCGAAAGTTTAGTTCGCATACTCTTACGCCTATAAAACTTGGACAATTTGCTTGTTTTGTTTGTGTTTAAATTTTAATTAATTATGCAAATGCAGTAAGCATTCGAATATTGTGGTCAATACAATACAATTTCGTTTTAGTTGGCAGACCTTACAATTTCCATAAAAGAAAAGAAAGCTTAGTGGGCTTTTGCAAAAAGTAGATGAGTATGTATTTTTTTATGTATGCATAATTAAGTCAATTGTGATTTGTTGCTGTCGGTATTTGTGTTTGATAAGTGACTACAGCAGACGCTAAAAATGTGTGGCACACTAAGTGTGCTAAATAATGGCGAGTTTTTCTTTTGATTCTTCGAAATTCATCTAATTTCTTCAGAGCGGGCAGTTATAACTGATAAATAAACAGCATTAAATATATGTACTTACATATGTACATACATATTCGTACATAACTGCCACTGACATCGGACAATCAAGTTTCTATAGTGAGTGGAGGCTTTCACGCCACTGTTGCAATCTTCGTCTGGTATTTTAATTTGCAAGCAAAATGTCGGTCGGTAATTGGAATTTTCGTTTTCAAGGTTGCAAACTTTATTGCACACTTGCCGGCTTCTCTACGCCTGTTTATAAAACTGTAATATTCTATTGTAGACAAATACATACATACATACACATAACCGTACCTCATAAAAAATATAAACAAAGAGTTAAGTGCACAACGGATGCCATAATTGTAAAGATCTGCAAATATTGGACTGGTGGCAATTTACAGCCCTTTACGACTTGAGTTTTCACACAAACTTAAATACATATGTACATATATATGTATGTATGTATAAAGTGAGACCTACATACAATATATGTACATACATACATACATAGGTGCAGCAAACGTTGCCTCCAACTGAAACCCCAAAAACAGCCTCGCGGCCAATTTTTAAAGCCGCATACAAGTCAAACGGCTTTCTTCAATGAAACGCTTTTCATGGCCAACAAAAATGATGAATATTGGTAGAGTGCGCAATATGTGCCAAAAGGAACAGAAATAACTTACATTAATTTACATTGTAAATAATACAATGTACAAGACGTAATCAGTACAGGGTATGCCTGATTATTGTTTAGATTTGATTTTGATTTGCCCAACAACCTGTTCTAATTTATACAATATTAGCAATGTGCCAAACAAAACTGCGAGAAATACAAATTGTTGAATAAAATCCGGGCTCACCTGAGTCCTACACAGATCAAGTTTGTTTTTTCTCTTCTGTTACCCTCAAACCCCTCCGCTATTATTTTTTTCATAATTCTTGGCATTTTTCAAGCAGTTTTTGCAGTGATCATGTGTCCCTCTGAAAAGTTTTATTATGATAGGTCAATTTGAAAGGAAGTTATTGAAATTGGTGCTATGCACAGGCACACACAAATACGCATAGATACGTATAGAATCACAAAGACACAATTGCTATGTAAATTTGCAGTTATACACCCTTTATGTGATATCGAATACCCAAAAAGGCCTAATCAATCAAAAGCTTTTTTTGTAATATTACAATTTGGTTTTTTTTTTCAATTTGTTTCATTTTTAAAAACTTATTTAACTATCCTACATTTACAAGGATTTCAAAGCCGGGACACCCAATTTAGCTTCTACACTTGTTATAGCCTGTACCCAAAGGTAAAAAGGGTATATTTGGTTTGGGCAAACTATGTAACAGGCAGAAACAGGCTTCTCCGACCCCATAAAGTATATACAAGTATGTACAGATATTCTTGATCAGTATGAGAAAGCGAATCGATAGAGCCATGCCCGTCTGTCCGTCGCCTGGATGAACGTCTGGATTTCGGATACGGTTGAACCCACATTCACCAAATTTGATATGAAGACTCCAGGCAACATGAGCTTATTTATTTTTTGCATTCTCACAAACTACCGCGCCAAGATCTCTATTCTTCTTCTTTTAGCTTCTGCTATCGGCGCTTATAGCTCAGTGCCGGAAGTTTGTCTGGGCGTAGGGTATTTTACTGTCGGGCTGGCTCGATTGTAGGGTTCTCTCTTGTTTTAATCTAATTTATTCAATACAATTTTTAAAATTAAATTATAAAATATTTAAATAGTTTTTTTTTGTGAGACTGGGTACAGCGTACAGCTGAGCCAGCACAACTCTACCATTTCTTTCTTGTTTTACTTTGAATTAGTCTGTACTATGACGCACACTTGAAAGCTTACAGGTTTTCCTTCAAAAAATTCTTATAATTCAAGAAATGATAAGAAACGGTTTAGTTTAGTTGAAGCAAACAGTCACAATATGAGTCAACATTACCTGTATGAACAATTCTAATAGTTGAAGTCGGGTGTCCCGACTTTGAAATACTCTGTACCTATGTGGATAATAATTATGTATGTATGTACATTTCAAAAATTTAAAATATTGAAAAAAAAAAACACACACACACAATGTAGTAAACAAAAATTTTGATCGATTATACCTCTTCGGGATTTGAACTAACGGATGTATGATCGCACAGTTGCATCGGGATATATAACTTACTTCCGAAGAAGCTTGATATACAAGCACATAAGCACTAACTAACAATATTCCAACCATTTTGGGTGCTATGCGAAATCATGAAAATAATGCACTTCTACTGTATGCATACATACATACATATAAGGAATCTGTGTGTAAAATTAGGTGCCCAGCTCTTATAGTCCCTAAAAACTAGGTGTTTGTGCAAACAGAGTTCCATAATTCACTGATAGCGGAGAAGTGGGGGTGGATCAAAAAAATAAAATAAGCTCGACTTGTTTCGGACCTAGGGGAATCTGGATACCAACTTTGGTTTTTCCAGACGGACGGACAAACGAACGGAAATGTTTAGACCGATTTCTCTCATCATGTTGATTAAGAATACATACACTTCATGGGGCCGGAGTGCTGTCTTCTGCCTGTTACATACTTTGAACAAACCTAAAATACCCTTTTTACCTTTCGGGTACAGGGTATAAAAAAACTTGCACTGCGTACACATACGTGTATGAGGTATTTGAGTGCAAAATTTGGTGTCTCTAGCTCTTATTAGGTACAGAGTATAAAAACTTGCGTCAATTTGTGCTGATTGCTAACTTTATGATGAACAAATAAAATTAGAGCACAACAAATCAGTTCTGATTATTTATTTTAATAGTAATGGGCGCTACGATCTTAAGTGTCGGAAGTGCCATTTATCTTAATGACTTTGCGTAACTGATTAAAAAGCCTAGGCATGTTCCTGTCTAAATCAGGAGCTATCAAACAGGGCGGTGGTTTATTTAGCCACCTTTCACCTCCGATAACGCATTTTCTAGTTCGTGTGTGTGTAAGTGTTTAGTTATTAAAGACGTTACGTTTCATTTTCCCATTTAGCTTTTGCTGCTCAGATACTTTATAGGTATTTATTATTTTTATTTTTGCCAGCTCACACGACTGGCTTCGTGCGCACATTCGTCGCTGCGATAACTTGGCAGTGGCATTGTCGACTTTAGTCGCGTTGTTGCCAGTGAAGTTGGCTCAGTTACGTTTTGGCGTTTTACGGTAACGCTTTTTACTCAGCGGACAAAAGAGGCGACTACAGTTAGCCAGCTAGGTGCGTGTGTATTCATATATTTATATACATTCGTGTATGTGTGAGTTCTAATGCTACTAAGACTGCCAACGTATAAATATTGGGACGTGTACTCGATGCGATTATGAATAATGCGCATACAACGTGTTGGCCGATACCGAATTACAAGCCGCTTAATGGCCGTGACTTTGAAATTTCTTATTTATTTGTGCCGTTAAATTGCTTAAGTGTTGCAAATTAGCGTGTATCTGTGAACTTATTCGGCCTTCTGTATACTCTTAAAGATATTTCGGATTCCTTGCACTTTGCTTGTTGGCGAAGGGTGTGTGACTCACAGTTATAAGTACTACTTATGTACACGTAGAAAGAAGTGATAACAAAATGTTTCAAGTTCATTGTTTTCCGTGGCGCTTTCATAAGTATAGTACAATATGTACCTATGTATCTGCATTTAAATTATTAAGTAAAAGTCTTGAGTATGCTGACATTTAAAGATGTTGTGGTTAACCTCGCAACGGAAACACTTTCCAGCAATGGCCAAGCTTCCACAGCGCTATTTTACCTAAACAATAAAAGCAAGTCTGCATTAATAGGCAAAAGCTGTAATAATAAATTAATGAACATATTTACAACTATGCATATGCTTGGCGCAAAACTCCGCACCCATAGTTCGGTTCGCACTCTCGCCTGGGATCTTTGGGTACTTTGAACTTTCAGCGTCTACGATGCGCACTGCACACATGTGTTTCAAGTTTCCATGTACGCGTAGATTTCACTTTCTGCCATGGTCTGCGTTTGAACAGCTCCAGCTCGGTAATCACATGATTGGGTAATATTTTGTCTATATTCTGGCATATCGTTTTTTCACTTATTTCTTTTGTTGTTGTTGTTGGATTGTGCCTGATTATCACTGGGGTTTGTTGTTTTGCCAAATGCGATGGGTGCTTGGGTGTGCGTTTTATTGGACCCATTCACGATAAGATTAGTAACTCATTTTGAGAATTTGTATTAAGCACCCGAACTATTATACTATATGCAGTCTCTTAGGCCGCCGCCAAGTCAGTTTAGTTGAAGAAATTAAAAACATATTGGCAAAGCACAAAAAAAAACCGTTCCATTGAGACTACAATTTCAATTCAAGAAATACATATGCAATAATTTTATGTGTATGTAGATACTTTGGGGAAGAAATCGCAAGGTCAATTTTGTTTCTAGGAAGCTTACAGCAAATCAACGGTTTAATTATATAAATATTTGAACATAAATATAAATATTTGAATATCAGTCTTTCTAGGTGAAGGATACTCCAACCAACTCTGTTTAAACGCGCAGAAAGCATAATTGTCGTGGAAAACCCTGCTGGGCCCTGGCGGCAAAATTAAATTGCTTGCGTATTTTAACAGTTGGTAAGATACACACATACTCGTAGTTTGTGAATAGTTTTTATTATCAGTTGACGCTGCAAACATTATTTAATTATTTGTCATGGGTTTCAGTTAAGTAGTTAAGAAACAAAGACGGAGTGGACGGCACGTTCTCGCGCTAAGTGTTTCTTGAATAACTAAGTCACTGTGGCAATTATGTATGAATATATACATGTACTTTATGTATGTATGTACTGACTGCGATATGGAACGGGTACCTGTACAAATACTCGTTCATTGCTGCCAATTGCGACGCAATTGCTTGATGAATACTCAGCTAGACGCCGTAAAACAAACAGAAATAGCAACAACAACAACTACCGGGCAATCACAATAAAAAGCCAAACAAACCTGGTGTGACCTTTTCGCTAAGCAATTGAATGCAGTCTGAATTTATGATTTGTTGCACTGCGACAGCCTATAAATTGCACTGTTTAATTAAATTACTAGTGCGGATATTTGGCTCCCACAGTGGGGAAAACGGGCTGGCAATGAAAGTGACCGTCGCCGCCGGCTTTCTCATATCAGCGTGATCATGTACGTGTTGGGTTGGCTGATAAAGTTGGCCGGGTGAGCATTCTGATGGTCACTTGGTCACATGCCTTTGATCGATATGGGCGATTGATTGCTGGATGACTGTCTGAATGTCAGTCTACCTGGCTATTTGACTAAGCACTCAATTCATTTGCTTTGCCGGTGTATGCATGTATTATGTACTATATGTATGTATACATATGTATGTACTATATCCAGACACCAGTTGATACACTCAATCATAGTGATTGATATTTGAGCGTGGCTCTAAAAGCAATCTGTGGCATTTATTTGGTAGAAATTTGAATGCCTTTTGTGAAAAACTGAAAATTGGCAGCCAATGGTCTTGGACTTGCTTTGTGGGGACTGTGTTACGTAATTCAGCAAACATCATGTGAATTTACGTAACATTTTTAGGACAATTTACATATGTACCTATGTATGTACTCTACCTGCTAGATAAACAGGATTAACAGAATTATATGTGTTATTTGGCAATGATTAAATTAGTCAAATGGCTGCCCCACATTTTATTATATTATAGGTAACGAATCTATAATCGCATAATACCAAATAGACTGAGACACAAATTAAAGAAAAGGTGCTGAGAATAATGCGAATAAAAAAATACAGATTTCTGGGTCATAAAAATAATATTTAATCAATGTGTGAAACTTTTTCTAATAAACAAAAAGTACTAATGGGAACTCAATTGCATAAATCCGATTTTGGACCTTTTCAGTTGTGTGGGATTTTGGGTGTCTTATACATACTATATATTACTCAAGTATAACTGACCTTATAAGATAGAAATTGGTAAATAAATTAGCTAATTATGACCATATATAGGATTGATTGTTGCTTCACATACATACGTGTGCATACAAGAAGAAATGTTCTGAGAAGGGGCCGAATTGCTCCGTGTACATTTATTTTAAAGTTAATTCTACGAAAGTATGTTTCTGAACAAATATTGATTGTGACTCTTTAAAATCCCGTTCTCTGTCATACTAAACCAAATCGCTTAAGGCGCAAGACCTAATTGCGTTGGACCAACTCGGACAGATTGCATGGCCGGCGGTGAACATAATTCGATTTCATTTTATTTAGCTTTTTCCAAATTTTATGTTGTTTTCACCACAAATTACCATTCGTTATTATAACCAAATTTGCATACGTATTGTTGGTTGGCTACATTTTAGCATTCAAAATTTCGCATCTTTTTTTTACAGCTTAACAAAAAGTGAGCGCCGTTAGACGACAGCGACGAGCAACTACGTTCCGCGATTGCCACCGAAGAAAAGTAAAAGCGCCAGCGCAAACCGCCACACACCGCCACACACAAACCAAACATGGCCGAGACAATCAACAGCAAGCCCAGCTTACAGATACGCGTCTTGAGTAATGGCAACGGGATAGCAACGGACAAGAGTCCATCCTCATCGCCGGCACTAGCACCAGCACAGTCGTCATCGCCATCGCCATCTCCAACGGCAAAACTGCTGATCAGTCATGGCAAGCCCAACTTTACTATCCCGCGCTCGCCCAAAGTGCAAGACAATGGAAGTTCGGTGTCACCGCAGCCGAGTGTCAATACCAATTATAATGCCTTCAAAAGTGCGAATAGCAATGCCAAAAGCAACGGTAAAAATGACATAGTTATTGGAACCAAATTCAACGGTGTCTTTAAACCCTCTAATTTGGGCAACTGGACAAGCAACGGCGCAGGTGGAGAGGAGAATGAAGCCGCCAAAGTGGTACTACGGCGCCCAAAATTTTCAGAGCCGTCGACACTAGCGGAAGGTGAGGATGAGAATGTGCCAGAGTTTATACGTCGTCAGCGCAGAATACAGGAGCGCTTGGCCAAAGAAAATGTGTTGGATTTCGAGAATCGCCGCAGCGGTTACTTTACGCATGTCATGATATCGCCTGATTCACCAAATCGTACTTCATTCGTGGAGACCATGGCCAGTCCTGCTATAGTGCCTGCATTGGAATTGCCTGCGCCCTTGCCGGCAAAGATTGTGGAGGAGGAGGTGGTCGCGTCTGAATCAGAGCGAGAGCCCACTCACAACGGCCAGGGTCTGGAATTTGACGCTTCAGCTGAGCCTATCAGCACGAGTCACGCCGATGATGTGGCACCCGAGGATGTGGCTCAAGCCATTGAGGAGGTAAACAAAGCAGTAGCTGGTGAAGAGGACGACAAGGGTTTAGATGCTGAGCCCGAGTTGGAGGCAGAGGAGGTGCAACCAGTTGCCGTTGAAGTCACATCGACTCATATCAAAACAGAGCCGGCATCCCCCACACCGGCTCCTATAGAGGCCAAAGTGGAGGTGGTTACGCCTGTCGCCGACTCGGCGGCAACACCACCTGTTGATCAAGTTCATGAAGGTTCCTTGAATGGCCACGATGATGCTATTACCATTTCCCATACAAATGGTCATGCTGAGGGTCCTAGCATACCAACGCCTGATCCTAGCGGCACTTTGGGCGTAAACTATGAACCCAAAACAGTGGTTTCCTTCTCCCAAGAACTGGGTGGTGGTGAAAACAACTATCCGGACACGGTTAAGGTGCTGAAGGATGCCACGCCCACCACGCCGGCAGAGGCAGAGCTTCAAGAGATGAGCAAGCTGAAGTTCGACATTAAGAGCGACGAGCACAACGAGGTGCAGGTCACTCCGGTGCTACGCGCGGAGCCGTGAGCGAGCGATTTGGTGATGTTCGCGTTCATAGTGCAATTTATTATTAAAGATAATATTTACGCAATGTTTATTTTGTACATTTTTTGTTAGCGCTTAAGTTAATTACGAGAAATGTTGCCAAATTTAATTTTATTCCATATCAGTCATCATTATAACCAATTAGTACTTGTTGTAGCCTCCGGCTCTTAAACGCAGTAGGTTCTGTATGTTTCATTCAGAAAATCAATACATTATTTTTGTATCCTGTACCCAAGGGTAAAAGGGTATACTAATTTAGCGTAAATGTATGTTACACGCAAAAGGAGCGTGGCAGACTCCGCAAAGTATATAATTATATTTTCGATCACCATGGCAAAACGATTCGATATAGGCATGTCCGTTGGTCCGTCTTTCTGTCCGTTATCATGAACGCCAGGATCTCGGAAAGTAAACAGATAGAATTACCCAACTTAGAATTACGTCCTTTAATTGATTTTGCCATCCGCAATTATTGGAACTGTTTACTCTAATTTGAACAATTTACTCCCGGTTACTGCTCATCGAAATAGGTCAACTGCAAAGGAAGTTATAGCCATAAGTGTATTATCTGCCCATGCTCTGCCAGTAGCTGTTGTTTTTGTTGTTGCTGCCTGGTTAAACTATGCACATGCAGTCCCAATGTTAATGTACTACTTTATGCAATTGTACATAAACATACTATGCCTTTACGGACGTGTTATGTATTTTTATTTTATTACTTTCTTTAAATTAATTTAATTAAACAAATGTAATTAAAAAAGGATTTATTTATTGCTGGAGTTGGTGGGAACATTTACGAGTTAGGCTCTTCTTAGGATTCCATACTTGCTAGAAATTACAATGTTTATGAGTTAATCATGATTCGAAACGTTGCAGCCGGTTTCAGCCAGGCACGTAGGAATTAGAGATGCATTAGCAGTACGGTCCGCCGGGTTTCTTTTAAGTTTGCGAAACAATTCAACTGCAGAAATACGCCTACCAACTGCAGGAGGAAGTTTGTCCTTCTGCTTCGTTTTGCTTCTGCTATGGGTGCATATGAGCACAAGGTTTGTTGGATACAGGGTTAACGTTTAGTGCTTATGTAACACAAAGTAAATATGTTCTTCATCGGAAAGACAACACGAGTTGAATCATATCTCACTTCGAGCTAAGAACCCGTCTTAGGGCACAATAAAGATTTTGCCTAAATTTAATTTTGAGTTACACACACTGTGCATGGTATGCATGGATGCAACTTCAAAGATAAGAGACCCAACTACTTTTAAATAATATATTGTAACTTTGTTTATGGGGTTATATTTTCAAAACTTTTGTTTTGAATGTATAGTAATGATAGTAAAATTTTTACACAGACACCTCTCTAGATAGATAGATAGGTTAACAAATATTTAAGATAAAAAAATATTGCGGTACAAGAACCCTATAAAATGATATGTAGCAGCTGATAGTTCGAGGATTCCACCTGCTCTTTGCCACCTGTGCTGGGGTGTCGTTGGACAGTTGTTTCAGCAAAAGTTGTGGCATTATGGTAGTCATGCCAACGCAAAAGTCCAAGAAATGTACAGGGGTTTTTCGGGGTTGCAATTGCATTGTATATAGCTGACCAACATTACCAGACTACTGAGCATATGTTTGACCCTTACCATACGTTTAATCAATATTAAGGACAGGGTGGTTGTGCCTTAACTGTCAAGTGAATGGTAGATGCCTTTTGACTAAACAGTTGGCTTTGGCCTTTCTGTCAGAACGATCTCGCTGATTATTTTTGAACAAGTTTTCCAATGCACATAGATGCAGCTAAAACTGCTTGCTACGGGTCTTCTATAGCTTCCTTCGTGCTATTATGGATTTATGTCTTAAGGGTTCACAGGTGGTACATTGGACCTTATTTGGGGTCCGTCCTACAACTACTTATAAACGTTCCTTTTATGAAAATAAAGATTAACCTTGCTACACGAGAGCAAACGAAGCCAAAATACACGAGCCGCTCCCTAACTACGCTGCATCAACCGGCGCCGCACTTTCGTCCACGTTCCGCAAACTTTTTGCACCAACGCAACCGCTCGTCGCTATTTCTCGGCCGACCTCAGTCCGCGGACCCGAAATTCGGACGACTAAGCGTTTACTTTAGCGAGAAAGAGCTAAGGCAATCAAAACAGGTGAGTTGCATGCAACGTATTGTGACTGAAAAAAAAAACATGCAATCTTAAATATCAACAAATGTTTTGAAATCAATAGTAAAATTCGTCTACGTCGAAAATATGTACATATATACTCTCTATACTCTATACATGCATGGTCATGGCCCTGCAGTAGAATATATTCTACTGTGTCCGTACTATCTAATTTTTCATTAGAAAGTATTTTCTACTTGTTTTCTCTATGACAGCCCTATTAAAAAGTCGTTTAAAATGGTCGTTCACGATACAGTAAAGTTCTTGTGCGATTTAATATTGTTAAAGGATTGTGAGGATTGATCTTCATGCTTCATGCTGATAATACCATCTGAGAGTTGCAAACCAATTGATAAGCCAATTGTCTTATATTGGCGCCATAAATCTTCATTACCTCTATTTTCAGCGGAATCAGTCCTCAACAGACTTACTGAAGAGCTTGCTGGAACAGCCCATCAAGCGGAACTGGTTGTGCCGTAGTGCGGGCAACTCATCCACAGACGAGCAGTCGGATTTCTCCCAGAAAACGTCCTACTCAAGTTTTAAAAAGCCCACACCCGAGTCGGGCAACAGTAACGAGGGTGAGGAACAGCAACGCCTTTTCGTCACTATGGCTAGCGATTCTGCGCCTACGGCTAAGTGCAATGGCTATGCTGGTCAGGGCTGGGCCGTCATGGGCTCTAATCTGGCTCTGTCGCAAAAAAGTGTGAATCCCGATTTGCCAGGTCGTGTTTCCTTTAGCAAGGCTAATTTGGCTAATGAAGTAGATTCGAGCGATTGTGAGAATGACAAACAAGGGAACCTGCGATCGAGCAGCAATAGTATTTCTGCTCCTGGTCCCCTTACTTTTCCAAGTTTTGTATATAGCAACAACAACTGCAAGAGTAGTAACAACAACAGTAATAAAGGAGATATCTCAGATCAAAGTCCCCAGAAGAAATCGGTGCACTTTCGTGCACCCGCTGCTGGCAGCAGCGAGGTGCTGGCTGAGACCTATGAGTATCCCAAGTGTCCATCAGAGATTTGCACATGCAGCACACGCTCTTCATCCACGACCAGCACCCACGAGGCGGCCGATGTTAAGTGCGCCTGTGACTCGCACACTTGTCGGTACACGGAATCCAGTAATTTGGAGCACTCCACGATTACTCCGGAACTAAAAGTGATCCAAGAATATAAGAGGGTAGTGGATAGTAGCCATATACCAGAGCAACATACTACCCCTAACAACCATAGGAAGCTTGAGCTGCCCAACTATTTAGAGAAATATGCGGCGCCAACAGAGGAAAAGCAGAATAATCTATCGGAACCCAAAAACATAGCTGGCAACAAAGTCAGTGACGATGGTAGAGCCACTTTGTCTTCCAAAGCCGACAACAAAGTTGTACCCATATTTCAGGTGAATGAAGGCCACTATGGAAAAAGCAGCGCTGATGCGGTTATTAGCAATTATATGAGGGTATCTTCATCGCCACCATTTTCGGGTAAAAAGAAGGAGGATGTGGGCTCGGCTGCTACTGCACTGAGTAAAGGTAGGCTGGCGTCTGGGAAACTTAAAAAGGCCGTGACCATGGGCGGATTGCGTGAGGAGCGTAGCCTTAGCGAATACAATCTTGACAAGGTAGACAGTTGGATGAGCATACAGGAGGTACAGAAGCAAGTGCACCTGGAGAAATTGCAGAAAATTCCAAAGCACCAATTGGAGGATCTTGACGAGGGCAACGATAGTGCTTCGCAATTGTCGATGAAATCGAATGATGACTCTCGTGACTCCACCTACGAAGAAATTGTGTCGGTCATCAAAGAAATTGAGGAAGACAAAAAGCAAGGTAGGTAGTAGATGAATTCAATAGATCCATATAGCGGCACGGTGTACTTTTTCGATAGACAACTTTGCGGAGCAAGTGACAAATGAGCTAAATCTTAAGCTGGAATCATGTTCTGAAGCAGCTGAGATGACGAGTCAAAACGGGGGAGGCGTAGCAGGAACTGGTGATAAGTACAAGTATGTGATATGTATAGCTGTTGCTCTCGATAGTCAATTTCCCGAATTTTACAAGTTTAGGGAGTGATTGGTCTGAGGCTACTTCAATATAACAGAAGTTGAGTGACCGTAGGTTTTAAATAATATCAATGTATTTACTTACAGGGATATTTTAACGTATTTGAACAACGTGGAAAGTAGTTGTGACAAGACATTGATGGAAACCCGTCGCTCATTGCCGAACTCAAGTCGCTCAGAAGTGGAATTTGTGATCGAACCGGATGTGACAGATGAAGTACCAAAGTAAGTTTTTAAGTCGCTCACGTGCCGCTAATTCGAAGCTACTTAATAAGTAGAAGTTTTATTAGTTTCCGAGATGTTTGAACTGAATGAATATTGAATATTTGATGATTGTTTCCCAGACTGTCCGAGCTGCTAATGCTTCCAAACCATCAATTGGCACGTCGTGTCATTGGGCTCAGCTTGCGTGCTAATGAGCTAACTAATGCTATACATCTCTCTAAGGAGCATGTGGTTCTGCTGCGAAGCGAGAAGCAGAAGTTGCTACGGGCTGAAAAATCGACGAGTGCAAGCAAATTACGTGAGCAAAAGAAGCATTACGAGGAGGTGGTGAAGCGCCATCAAGGCTTTATTGAACAGCTCCTTAAGGATAAAGGATCACTTTGTGAGAAGGTGGCCGCGTTGACAAGACGTCTGGAGAGCCAGAATCAGGCATGGGAACATCGTCTGGAAACAGAATTGGCGCGGGCTAAGGAGACGACACTGGCCGGAGAGAAAATTCGACGCGAGCGTTGGGTACGAGAAAATACGAAAAAGATTAAGGTGAGTGCTATCACATACCAAATGGGTAATGTCCATTTATGCAAATTTTCATTAGGAACTCACTGTTAAAGGGCTCGAGGTGGAGATTAACAAAATGAATTGTGACCATCAGCGCGAATTGACCGAGCTTAAGCGGGCTCATCAAATGCAGTTGTTGGACGCACTAGAGGAGGCAAGGCTGAAGCACGAGCAAATAGAGCTCGGCATACGCGAGAGCTGCACCCAAGATCGAGAGTCCATCATAGAGAAAGAACGCACTGCCATACGTGAGCGATTTGAGCGCCAGCTTGAGGAGGAGCAGAAAACGCAGGCGGAAAATAGGCAAAAACTGTGTGACGAATTCGCAGCAGAGCGTGAGCGCTTACAGGCGGAGCTTCGCCAAAAGGACTGCGACTATCAAACACGACGTCAAGAGGCGCAAATGGAACAGGAAAATGAGCTCGAGCAAGTCAAGTTTGAGATGCAAGAGAAGCTGGCCAAGCAAGAAGAGAAATATCAAAATCGCATTAATACGATCGAGAAACAATATCTGGCCGACTTTGAGTTGTGGAAGAATGAGTACGAAAACAATTGTAAGTTGGCGCAGGCAGAAAAGGAGAATTCCATACGACAACACTATCGAGCTGAACGGGACAGACAACTTGATGAGTTGGTGGTACGCATGGAGGCCGATGCACTACAAATTGACGAGGAGCACGAACAAAAGTTGCTGTAAGTGTTCATTTAGTTAAGAAGAGATTTTTTAAATTCTTATTTTGAACTCTTTGCAGTCGTCTGAAGGAGAAGTATGAAAAGGACCTTAATGTGGCTGAGAGCGTGGAAAAATCTTTACGTGAAAAGTATGCCGAAATTCGAGGCAAGCTGGCGGAAGCGGAAGCTGAAGTGCGAAACTGCCAAGCAGAGGTCAAGCAATTGCAACTAGAGTTGGGACACAGCAAAAAGATGTGTGGCGATATATTGAGCGATCGGGACAAACTACGTGAAAATCTTAGCACAGACATACAAAATGAGTTGGGAGCGGTTAATGAGCGTCACAAGCAGGAAATGGAACAACTGCAGAAGCGGTGGGTGATCATTCATCTAATTTGTAAACATATAAAATCTACATCTCTACATACGTTTTCAAACATACAGAGTGCATCAGACAATAGAGCGACAAGAAGAAACCATTGAAGTCCTTAAGAGCGACAATGACACATTGCGGCAGCAATGTCTTAAATTAAACGCAGTCATTAGACAACAGCGTAAGGATTACTGCGTTAAGTAGATTTGAGCGCAACTTAAATAAAGCAGACAACTGAAATTATTTCAACTGAAATTATTGTCTATTTACTACATCAGAGCAATATTCCTTTAGCTAATACACTCACAGAAAGGACATTATGAATTCTTGTCGTAAGAAAGACAGATTTGGTATGGCTGGAGTTCATATAGTGTTATGTTATGATTGTATTAATTATGTTCATTTAGTTTACGCATCAGCTAAGAGTGGTTTTCGCCAACTAGAAAAGAGACTATTACCATACCCATATGACAATCAAGTCACATATCGCCAAACTCAAAATCTCTCTTAAGATTTCTGTGCAGTTTGTGCTTTAACTTATACAGTCTTTGAGCCACAGGAGAAATCGAATAAATACTTAATACTCTGTATCTCCCACCAAAAAGGAAAAAATGAAAAAAAACTTTATTAAATTAATTTTAAACAAGAGAGAACGCTACAGTCGAGCAAGCCCGACAGTGTAATACCCTGTACCCAGGTAAACTTCCGTCACTGAGTTATATGCGCCCAAAGCAGCAGCAAAAAGAGGAAGAAGAAGAGCGAACTTGTTGCTGCAGTTTGTGGGGGTTGTACTGGCGAGAATTTGTTTTGCTTATAACTTTTCTTAGAATCGACCGAATTGAATAAAATTTAGAACAACAGTAGACAATTATATATAAATTATGTGTGAAAAGTTTGGTTTAGGTAGCATTTGAAATGTGGACGCTATTGACGAAATTCTGTAGCGGGGGAAGGGGGGGAAAATTACATGTTCATGTACAGTTTCAACAGCATACATTTACATCAGAATCGTGTCGCTGCGTGCTTATATGCGTGTATGTATGCAGCACAAAGTTGAACCAAAGCAGCAACAACAACAACAGCTGCGGGCAGAGCTGCAGGCAGAGCACAGGTAGCGATTTTATGTATGGCTGTAACTTTCTTCAGAATTGACCTATTATGATGAAACTTGGCATACGGACAGATAACCACAAACTGGATGTAATTGCCAAATTTGGGTACGAAATTCCAAGGAGGCTTGACAGACCCCACATAGTATATAAATACATATATTCTTGATCTGTATGACAAGACGAGTCGATCTATATCTGTCTGTCTGTCCGTCCGTATGAACACCTGGATCCCAGAGACTATAAGAGCTAGAGACACCAAATTTTACACAAAGATGACTTATGACAGTAGGCTGTGCAGTTTGTTTTATTTTTTGATTTTCCCCCACTTCCCCTCTATGGAGGATTTCCCTTTTATGTACATAAATACGCAGACAATGTGTATTTTGGAATTTCCCTCCCTCCCCCCTCTTCATCACAATTAGTGATTTTTCATAACTCCCGTATTTCTTGGAATTTTTCATTGAAATTCGGAAAGTACCTCCAATTAGTGATTATGAGTCCGTGTGCTAAGTTTCATAATGAAAGGTTAAAAGGTTAGTTATAGCCATATATGTATATATGACCAAGCTGTGCCCGCAGCTGTTGTTGTTGTTACTGCTTTGCACAGGCACACGAGACATACACAGCCACACACAAACACACACATACACACACATACACGCATAATTATTCTCCACATACAAGTATGTACAGAGTATTTCAAAGTCGGGACACCCGACACCCTTCAGCTTCTCTACTTGTTTAATTTTTAAAAAGCGAGTGCATGGTACATAAAACGTGTGTTCCAAAGTAAACAGGACTTTTTTTTTAAATAAACAGAACAAATGGTTTTTTCGGCAAAATCATTTTATTTTATTCAAAATAGTCTCCTTCTGCTTCAATACAGCTTTTTGCATGATCCAAAAGCATGTCGAACGAGTGTTTTAGCTCGTTGGCCGGTATGGCCGCCAGTGAGCCAGTGCACGCCTTTTGAATGGCCTCTACGGCTGCATAACGTTTTCCTTTCATGGGCAAATGCATTTTACCGGAAAGGTAGAAGTCGCACGGTGCCATATCAGGTGAATACGGCGAGTGGTTAATGGTTAAAATGTGATTTTTGGTCAAATAATCGGTCACAAGCGTCGATCGTCCGAGCAATTTTTGGTCGTCAGTCAATTTGTGCGGAACAAACCGAGCATACACCTTTCGTAAGCCCAAATGTTCGGTCAAAATGCGATAAATCGATGTTTTGGAGATGTTCAGTTCCATTTCCATCCATTTTCAATGATGATTTCGGCTGATTTTTGATAAATTCACGCACAGTTTCGATGGAATTTTCGGTGATCACGAATTTTGATTGGCCCACATGTTGATCGTCATTTATGTCCTCACGACCACTTTGAAAACGTTGAAACCACTCATGCACTCTGCTACGGGATAGGCAATCATCGCCATAAACTTGTTCCATCAATTGAAACGTTTCGGTAAAAGTTTTTCCAATTTTAAAACAAAATTTAATGTTGGCTCTTTGTTCGAAGCTCATTTTCGCACCGATAACACAAACATGCAGACACTTAAAACGCAATAACTTCACTTCCAATCGATGAAATGTCATGAAATTCTCGCTGGACAATCGATAAAGATAGCAGATTCTAACGCACCAATCGACATATAGATAGCGCCACCTAGATTCAAAAAGTCCTGTATACTTTGGAACGCACCATGTATAAGAGTTGGCCCTGCTTAACTGTACCTTTCAATTCTTGTTATAACCTGTACCCGTAGGGTAAGAAAAATATACATATTAGGTTTGTGCAAAGTATGTAACAGGCAGAAGAAGGCATCTCCGACCCCAAAAGTATACATGTATATTCTTAATCAGCATGATGAGACGAATCAATCTAAATACATACGTCCAAGCTTTTAATCTGTCAAAAACAAACTAAGTATGTACTTGAAACTGTGAACATATGTTCGGGACATGTGTACTAACATAACAACAAATTGATAATCGAATGTACGATATATTCATTCTCATCTGTCTGTATAACAAGTAAAAAAGCTAAAGTCGGCTGTCCCGGTTTTGAAATACTCTGTACAAATGTTTAGAATAATTATAGAAATTAAAAAAATGTAGAGAATAAAGGGTGTATAATTGCACATTTACATAGCAATTGCGTCTATGTGAGTGTATGATTGTCTATGCGCGTCTATTCGTGTCTGTGTGAACATGTTTGCGGTCAACCAAACAGCAACATCAACAGCTGCGGGCAGCAAATATATTTATGGCTATAACGTCCTGCTAAATTGGTCTATCATGATGAAACTTGGCACATAAGCACTAACTGTATTTGCAAAATTTCAGTTCGAAATTCCAAGAATTACGGGAGTTACAAGGGAGGGAAATTCCAAAATACACATTTTCTGCGTATTCACATAAGGCATCTTGGACTAAAATTTTGTGTTCCTAGGTCTTATAGTCTCCGATATATAGGCGATTATACGAATGGAAAATCGGGAAAACGCCCATAGGGGGAAGTGGGGCGAAAATGAAAAAAAAAAAAAAAACAAACTTGCACAGCGTACACAAATAACGCATCTTTGTATAAAGTTTGGTGTCTCCCCTTTAGCTTCTTTACTTGTTATTTATAAGTCTCTTTAATAATTGACTTCAGAGTAACAGAACAAGAAGAAACCTGGTAAGAAACCTGTTCACCCAATACCCTACATATTTACACTTGGCGAGCTAATATGCACGGCTGATACGTCCGGACACTCGTTCGCAAATCGAATGTGATTTTCAAGCTTTAAATATTTTCTTCTGTGTACAATTTGTACATTGAAATTATAAATTTGTCTGTATTTTCTATGAAATCAAATACAACTTATAATGCAACTTCTACGCACGCTTTCTAGTCTGGGGCTGATTTCCTTTTTCATCATCAATATTGATGAGGCCGAATCAGTTGGCTCTTGTCACTATTTTAGTGAGTACAAGGTATTCAATTCAGATTAAGATGTATGAGTTACTGTAATATAAAATTATCATATCATTATAGGTGGATTGGTTTGATGCATTATTCGCGTGCCAGTTAATGAAACTTTGCCTGGCTGATCTGAGAACGAAAACCGCTTTTGATATGGTAGAGCAGGAATTACTACCCGATGAAGATAAAAATGCGGATTATTGGATTGGATTGAATGGTTACGAGAAGCATAAATATACCTATGTTTCAGATAATTCAGCATTGGAATATATGCCACCGAACACAAAATTAACGCTCAACAAACCCTGTGGTTATATAAAAAAAAATGGAAAATCCGAAACCGGCTCATACACGTTGGCAACTGATAATTGCGGCATGAAGAAACAATTCATATGCTCCGACTCCGAATGGTGCAACGGTAATCCCACTAACAGTTCGTTTGTTTTGGGTTGGATAATAGAGCCACCTTGCTACATAGAAGATGACATTTTGGATTTGCTTGGTCTCAAAGGGTTGGTACCAAAATCTAATAAAATTCACAAGGGGTAAAAATGTTATCATAAATAAAGAAAAGTATTGGCACGTGCTAATGCCGTGCAAGTGCTAATGCTCTTGAATTGTCTTCTATATGTACAAATGAATTTGTTAATGTGGCGAATTTATTTCTTTTCATTTTAATGGCATTCGGTCTTTATTTTACCCTATCATCATAATTTCGAGAATTTGACTATTCCAAATCTAAGGTGTTCGTCACTTGTGTAACCTGGTAAAATCTACAGGGCATACATGTAAGTGTTGGGCCTGATCAACTCTAGCTTTCCATTCTTGTTTTTATTTTCTTAATTTTATTTAACTAATTTAACTTAAAGAAAAAATTAATTATAATTTTTGTAATTTTGTTTTTTTAAGGAGAGAGGTAGCTCAACACTACCTTTAAATTATTGTTTTTATTTCATTAATTTCATTTATATTAAATAATTTAAAGAAAAATTTATTATAATTTTGTATGATTTGTGTATATTTAAGATTTGGCCCCACTCGATTCCTAGCACTTCTTCCTCATTTAAATTAATTTGCTTAGCCTGTACCTAATGGGTAAAAGGGTAGTTCAGTGCGAATGGACATTTGAAGCAAACAGAAGGAGGCGTGGCAGATCCCACACATATTTTTGATCCGTATGACATGCCGAGTCCATATATTCATGCTCGTCTGTCTGTATGAAAAGTATATGAGATAGAATCGATAAGTGAACCAATCACCGCTAATTGGCGATTTGGTGATGATGGTATTACAAAAAACCATATCTTTGTAGACAAAGGGTGATCTTTTGAACTGACAGTTATTTTGGAAGTAAGTGATATACTTGTAATACACCGATTTGGGGTAAATATCATAAGTCCATAGCAGAGAAATATTGATATTCCTTTGTACTTTTAGGTCTAATATGGATTTTTATTATTTATCAATTTTGTTGTTGTTATTTATAAGTCTTTTTAACGATTGACCTCAGAGCAACAGAACAACAACTGGTAAGAAACCTGTTAACCCAATACCCTACATATTTACACTTGGCGAGCTAATATGCACGGCTGATACCTCCGAACACCTGTTCGCAAATCGAATGTGATTTTCAAGCTTTAAATATTTTCTTCTGTGTACAATTTGTACATTTAAAATATAAATTTGTCTGTATTTTCTATGAAATCAAATACAACTTATAATGCAACTACGCACGTTTTATAGTTTGGGGTTGATTTGCTTTTTCATCATCAATATTGAGGCCCAATTAAGTGGCTCTTGTCACTATTTTAGTGAGCATGAGGTAATTATTCCGATAAGTAGATGTGTGTGTTGTTGAATCGTAAAATTACTCTACCATTATAGGTGGATTGGTTTAATGCCTTAATCTCGTGTCAGTTAATGAAACTTTGCCTGGCTGATCTGAGAACGAAAACCGCTTTTGATATGGTAGAGCAGGAATTACTACCAAATGAAACAAAAAATAAGGATTATTGGATTGGATTGAATGGTTACGAGAAGTATAGATATACCTATATTTCCGATCATTCAGCATTGGAATATATGCCACCGAACACCTCATTATCGCTCAGAAAACCCTGTGGTTATATAAAAAAAAATGGAAAATCCGAAACCGGCTCATACACATTGGCAACTGATAATTGCGGCATGAAGAAACGATTCATATGCTCCCAAGCCAGAAGGTGCAATGGCAATCCCACTGGCAGTTCGTTTATTCCGGGTTGGAAAACGGATCCTTGCATTATAGAAGATGACATTTTGGATTTGCTTGGTCTCAAAGGGTTGGTACCAAAATCTAATAAAATTCACAAGGGATAAAAATGTTAGCATAAATAAAGGAAGGTATTAATATCGAGGGCATACGCTACTTTTTCAAAAGGCCGGGGGAAAATTATGATTAAATAATGCACAGTGCTTTAAAATAGTATTAAAATAATAATTTATGCATAGGGTCAATAGAAAAACTCTAAAAAATCGAACTCAGTTGCTTGTTAAGGTGAAATAGTGTGCCATGAATGGCAAAATGACAGCTCAGTCGCATCGTTAAAATGGATGCGGACAAAAACACGGTCATCGCTTTGAATGAAGAAAATGAGTACATCTTCCTCTGTTTTATTGAGCAAATTTGTATTTTCATCTTCGGGCAACACTGTCATTCACTTTCGAACATGTTGACACGAACAGTCGCAAGATAGAAACATTTCTATTCTTTAGGAGCAAAACACTCAAACAAACTCAAACACTCAAACTCAAACACTCAAATTTAACACGAAAACCTCCACTAACAAATTCGGGCAACATGCGCCTGGATGGCCTGCTTTAGGGAGAGGGGATTACATGCTTAAAATTCCTAAATACACATTTTCTGCGTATTTACATAAGGCATCTTGGTGGCCCGAGGTCTTATAGTCTCCGAGATGGTGATTATACGAACCGCATTACGGAAAACCCCCTATTATCGTGGAAGTGGGGAGAAAATCAAAAAATAAAACAAACTTGCGCAGCGTACACACATAAGGCATCTTTGTGCAACATTTTGTGTCTCTGTAGTCTCTGAGATCCAGGACGGACAGACAGACAGGGCTAAGTCGACGCGGTAGACACATCCAGTTAGTGATTATATATCCGTACACCAAGTTTCATTATGATAGGTTGATCAGAAAGAAAGTTATAGCCATATAACGAGGGCCAATACACACATACATACATAAACACGCATAGGCACGTTTCTGATGTAAATGTATGTATGCATGTATAGAATATTTTATATTTAATTTAGTTAATTAATTAAATTAATTTAATTTATTTTTTTGTGGGCTGGTACAGGGTATTTAAGAGTTGAGCCCGCTCGATTTTAGCATTGCTTTCTTGTTCAGCTCTAGCAATCCTAATATGCTCTTGTACATTTTATGTAGAGAGTACAATAAGTCTGTGCCGGTCGGAAACCCAGGGTGAAGACGAAGTGTGCTTGCATGTCCTCTTGTCGTGCTTTTCCAAGCAGAGATTTCCCTTAGTCTTAAGGCTGAGCTTGTGGCTAGTTCCTTCCCGACTATGTCTAGTGGGAGGAGATGGAAGAATATGTTAAGGGCTTCCGTCAGTGTTGTGCGAAGCGACCCGCTTATGTGTAATTCTTCCGATCTCTGCACCGTACTGAGTATGTGGAGAACGGTCGAATGATAGCCGTATATATCCAATGTATTACTATATGCTATAAAATTCCAAAATTGCGGGAGGTATAGAAAATTACTAATTACCATGGGGGTAAGGACGAAAATTCTGAGGTTCACATTTTATGCGAATTCACATAAGACATATTGGACTAAAATTTGGTGTCCTTAGGTCTTATAGTCTCTGAGATATAGGTGATTATACGAACGACATTTCCGAAAAAAAAGTGGGGGGTTTGCTGTGTTTATCTCTTATAGTCTCTAAGATCCATGTGCTTATACGGACGGACGGTCAGACAGACAGGGCTAGATCGACTCGTCTTGTCGTGCTGATCAAGAATACATATGTATGTATATATGTATACTTTGTGGCTGTTAAATTTTTCACCTCCCGCAAATCTAATTTCATGTGCAGAGTGTAAAAATTTGACTGATTTTACCTCAGGATTTGAACTCACATAAAATGCATATGACAGCAAATTTGCGTCAGGACAGCAAATTTGGCCAAGCAACAACAGCAGCAGCTGCCGGCATAGCTTGGTCAGATATTACATTTATGGCTCTAACTTCTTAAAAAATTAAACTAAGTATGACGATGAAACTTTACATACATTCGCATTAAACAAGTATACCCTTTTTCCCGTTATTTTGCGGAAGTTGGTATATAATTTTAAAGACTTAAACCCACTCATCTGTAGATTAATGTGGTTAACTTCATTTTGTAATGAACTCCATTGAATTCGCTTCATTTTTGACTGTCTGGCAGCGCCTCAACAATGCGCTTTTTATATGTACGTATACGTTTTGTATACATACATATGTACTATACATACATGTGTGCATGAATGTGTTGGAAAAACAAGTTCCACAAGAGAAGCAGCAGAACTGAAAACAGCAGCAATAGCAGCAACAACATTTCTAAACTCAAACAAAAAATGCCGCAACGTGTTCGTTGTATGTAGCTGCTGCTGGCGGCGCTTTCATTTTGTCTTTATACGATTTTGTGCTCTCGACGTTGGCGCACGTTTAAAAATAATCGCGCTGTAGGCAGAAAAAAGTCAATTTACATACATATATCGGGACTTGCTTCAATTCAAATTGAAAGTAAAACATAAACACAAACCCCCCTAAAAATTTGGTGAACCTTAGTGAAAAATTCAAAACATTCAACATGTTTAGCTCGTTTACAGGTAAAGTGCATGAATTTGATTGTGAAAGTTTCAAATTCGAATACTCTGTTATGTGTATTTTGTGTGAATTTAGAGACATACATACATACATATGTACATAAATTACGCAGTATACATATGTATGTAGATATGTACGTATTTATATACATATGTATTTATGTATGTACATAAGTATATGCGGTATACCAATACGAATGCATTTGAAAATGACGCATTCAGAGAATAGAGTATAGTTAGTTAGTATCCCATATTACATCATCAACAACAACTTGGGGATAGTGGAAGGACAGCTAATACCATCATCTATATACATACATACTATATGTATGAATGTATGTAGCAATATGCGCAGTACTTCAATGCTATAAGCTACATGTATTAATTGTTACTTACTACTTGATGAGACTTGGCAAGATATGCCAACGTAGGCCAATTAAGGCGTATATACGTAGTATGCATATAAATATATACATATGGATTCGTACATCCAAACAGATGAACTATAAGTAGCTTCGTACGCCCACGCCCAATTTGATGCATATATGTACATACATACGTATGTATGTATGTCGATAGATCTACATACATATGTATATACAAATGTATTTTCGTATTATGTGATTATGGCTGCCTGTATTCGCATAATTTTGTGTCTAGGGAGCATACAAATTATAGCTGTCCATGTTACTAGATATTGCGTATCAAACTGTGATATACTTATGTGTGTTCTATAATGTGTTATATTTGCCACGCAAAAATCGGAATCTAACATGTTTAATAAATAATTTATAACTTTGTTCACACAAGATACACATTACTGTAGATACATACATATATATACAAGTATACATACGTATATGTACGTATGATGCTGAGATCACCTTTAATCATAGTTTGTAAGCATATTGAAAGGAATAACTATCGATTTTTAGGTTTATAAGTATGCCTATATGTATGAATGTATGTACGTTTCCTTCGTATTAAAACTAAAATTTCTATTTCTAAACATTGCGTACAGACGCTTCAAAATGTAAGTAATTTCATTGTTTACCTTTTTTATTCCTCACTCAACAACATCGCACACATTTTTTCGTCACTTACTTATAAACATACTAGTTAGTATATACATATGTACCCCTATTTAGAAAAGGGGCTTGACTTGGCTTTAAAATACCTTTTTGCATTCACAAAAGCATCTACGGACTGTTCTTATCAGTGGATCATAGACAAAACATTTTCCAGAGTTCATAAATATTGTACACACACTATGGCAGCACTATTCACATTGGGAGATAATTGAAATTCCGATGCTAGATTGTTTAAATAGTGCGCTTGGATACACATTTTAATTTATTTTGGGCCCACAGAGCTTCCTTACAAAGAAACATACATTGTTGATTCAGGGTGTTTATACAATTTCTTACTCTTCATAGGGCAAGGTTCTTCGTTCCGCCGACACTGGCATATCTGGAGTTATGGAATCGACTGGGTTTTCCGCTGCTTTCAGGGATTCTAATACTTTGTTTTTATCGGATATTAGAGCTTTGGGCGAGGAAGCTTCTGGTATAGCCCTGACCGCTGGTTGGTCTGGCTGAGCTGTTTCCTTGGGTTCTCCAGTCGGTATCTCATCATTGACTTTCGTTACGTCCCCCTCCAATGTCGTTGGTTGATCCGATATTTGTGTCTCAGTCTCCGTTGCTGTTGCTGTCGCATCTGCTGCTGCCGATTCTGATGTCGCCGATTCTGCTGTTGTCGCTTCTGCGGCTGTCGATTCTGGTGGTGCCGTTTCTGCTCCTGGTTCAACAGAGCCTGGCGCTGCTCCTGAAGGTTGCTCAGTAATAGGTGGAGGTTCTTCTGTTGCAAGGTTAGCTTCAGTGGTTTCTTCAGTCTCTGACGTCGGTTCCGTATTTTCTCCAGTATCTGGACTTTCTGTTTGTGTCTCTTCTTGATCTTTTTCCGGCGATTCCCCAACTTCCGCTGTATGCGGATTATCAACCGGCCTCGAATCGCTTTCCACACCCGCCTGATTGCTCCCACCTTTTGCCGCATCGTGATGGAAGTGATGCAAATGTTCGTGGCTGTGATGTTTCTCGCCTTCCCTGTCATTTGTGGGCTGTGCACACTTCAGATCGGATTTTTCGCACACAAAGAACTGCTTTTCTTGGCAATTATCGTCGGTGACCAGGGTGTTGTTTTCCCTCAAACGAACTTCTAAGCAATCGTCAAGATTGGAGCGATGGGTGGGCTCTACCACAGAACTATCGCCCAAATATCGGACAACGCGCCCATTGCTGATATAGGTAAATCGACCCTCGGACTGCAGGTCATTACCACCAAACCAATAGTCCTCCATGTTGCCACGAGTGCGAAGGAAATTTGTAATCGCCTTAAATTCTTCTGACGTAGACAAGTCGGCAAGATTGAGACCCTTGCGCAAGCAATTGTTCTGCGCTCCAAACCAGTTCATCTTTTTATAAAGGATTAAGAAGTTTAGTAGTAACTTTATTTACTGGGAGTCTATCTACACACCTTTTTCATGGCAAAGTAGTAACATTTACCATTGATTTGGCGCAGGTACCGTTTGCCACAGGGACCATTAAGATTTTCTTTCTTCTCTTTTTTGCTTCCGCGCTTAACATTGCGCTCCAGAAATACCTCATCGGGATATGCTATGATGAAGGCCAGTATGACAATATGAAGGAACCTCATGACTGCAGGCGCCTATACAAACTGTGCGCATTCTGGTTGTTTCTTCTATTTATACACTCTTGGAGGCTCGAAAACCTCATTTTATATGCCGATCATTGCATGAAGTGCATGGGTACTTTCAATTGCCGCTGAAAGGGAAGGCGAATTGATTAATTAAAATTAAAGTTAATAGTGTTGCAATTGCATAGGTGTGCGGTTCATATGGTCCATATTATAATTTTAACAGTTGCGTTTGAATGGTGCTGATTTACTATACTTGTATATGGGCTGTGCAGTCAATTCTAATAAATGATTGCAACAAAATCTAATATTGTATACTACTATACATATTTTGTTTCGAGAATATGCCAAAATCTAGTCAATATCAGTTGTATAGTTGTATGATACAGATAATCGATAATCGATATCATACAGCTTCTTTACGCCAATATGAATTTGTAGAATAGGATAAAGAAGTCTGGTTTTAAAATATATTGGATTTGAATAACAATACAAAAGCATCGCAATATAGAAGCTCGTTGACTTCACTGATGTTGTGGAATTATTTGTACTATAAGTCGCGGGTTTTGACCATGGGTAAGCCAACAAGATATACTTGGCAGTATATAATATGGTATTTGGTGCTGCAAAACACACGGAATACCATTGTAATTCATATTAATTGCAAGTATACTATATAGTTTCAGCACAATAAAAAGTTTTCAATGAATCATAACAATGTAAAATGTATTAAGTTTGTCCCAAGCCTTCAAAATATTTATATAAAATGATTGAACTAACTACTTCATGCAATTGCTTGAAAACGAAACTATACTTAGATGTCTTTAAAATTCGAAAACCTCCTCGAATTAATTCGAACCACATTGATTTCGAATTGGTTGATTTATTTTTATAAATAACACATTCAAATAGTTTTGCTTATTTTAGCTATATCATATCTTTTTCAATTGGCCGGCGTGATTACGATGCTGGTGGCGCCGCTTCAGTGGCGGCATCGTTTGTTTCAGCTGTTGTGGCTGCCGCATCTGCCTCTGGTGCTGGTGCTGCTCCTCCTGCGTCTGTTTCTCCTGCTACTGGTGCTGCTTCTGTTACTTCTCCTTCTCCTGCTGTTACTGCTGCTTCTGTTGCTACCACATCGGTTGATACTTGCTCCGGTTGTCCGCTTTCCGCACCTGTCGTTTCTACAGATGGAGTGGAAACTTCTTCGAGTACTTCGGTTCCTTCAGATAATTCGCCGTTGTTGTCAGATGGCTCAGAAAGGCTTTCAGTGGTTGAGGTAGGCTCGTCAGTTGATTGTTCTTCGTCTGGTAGCTGACTTGGTTGATTTGTACCACCTCCGACAACCTCTTCTGAGGCACTTCCACTACCAGTTACTTCGCCTGTGCCGCTGCCAATTGGTGGCTCAGTTTGGTCATCAAATCCATCTTCGCTGCCCTCCCCAATATCGTGGTGGAAATGATGCAAGTGCTCGTGACTGTGATGACGTGGTTTCTTGCTTCCTTCGGAGTCGTCGCAGTAGCGCTCTGAGCATATAAAATACTGGCGTTCCATGCAGTTGTCGTCGGCCACAACTGTCATGTTGGCACGTATGCGCACCTCGAGGCAATCGTCACACTCCGAGTGCTCTGCCGGCCATACAATACTATAGTTACTGTAGAAGCGCACAAGTCGCCCATTGCTTATGTATTGAAAGCGGCCCTCATGCTGCAGGTCGTTGCCGCCAAACCAGAAGTCCTCCGTGTTTCCCTTCGAGCTGAGGAAGCCAATGGCACCGTAAAAATCTCTTTGATTACTAAGATCGGCCAGTGTGAGTCCCTTCCGAAGACAATTGTTTAGTGCACCAAACCAGTTCATCTGAATCAATTGCAATAGTAGTGGAGGATAGTGGGTAATGAGACTGCGTATGCTCCACCCTGCCCCAAATATTTACCTTTTTCACAGAGAAGTAATAGCACTTGCCATTGATGCGACGTAAATAACGACGCGTGCAGCCGGTAGCTGATCCCAGGAGCTGGTCCTTGGGTAGGGCGCTCAGCACGGCAAGGAGCCCAATTAGTAAATGCTTCATGTCTCGTGACCTATGCACCGAACTGTGTGCTCTGCCGTCACCCGCTCTTGTATTTATATCCTCTCCTACCGTGCAATCAAAACAGCATTACAGGTGTGCCCAATTAATTTTTGCGTTCGCTCGGGGAGCGTTATCTGGCTCTATGCATTTCAAAAGACCGAATCATTCAATTATCATAACCGTTTCAATAGGCTTGCATGTGGTGCATACAGTAGGGGATGGCAATGATTTGTAATGCATTGGGAATGATCTTGTTTATAAATTAATTGATTGAGTTCATTTACTTTACTACCTATCTACGAGTATTGTAAACAATTGCCGTTTTAGATGAAGTTTCGTTATGTGTTGACAAGTTTGTGTGCTTAAAACCATCCCACCTGACTGATAGATTCAATAACTTAATCCTTTCTACACAACATTTATATCAGAAACATTCTATTCAATTACAACATAATTGAAAACAAGAGAGAATGCTACAGTCGAGCAAGCCTGACTGTACCAAGTACGGGTTTGGTTATGCAAGCTCTTACTTGCTGAGTTCCTTGCGCTCATACAGACAAGATGGCTAATCGACTCGTCATCCTGATATACGAGTATACTTATTGGGGTCTGCTACACCTTCTTCTACATACATTCCCACTAAACTAGTATTTACCATTTACCCATTTACCCTTTGGATACAAGGTATGAAAAGAAACACCGAATACCATTTTAAATCTAGTAACTTCTTGATCACAACGAATGTTTCCAACTGTCTCTTACATAGATTGCATTTATTTGCACATTGTACTATCTAATTTTGTACCATCGGAAAAAGCCAATGTCGCTGCAGAGTTGCCAGCGATAAAACTCTGCTTATATAGCATAATACGTCATATAGAAAATGTTTGCTGGGTTTGTACATGTTTCTAGTTTACTAGTGTAGTACATACATATGTACATACATTTAAAGTAGGTGTGGTGCTATATCTTTGATATTGGCTGAGGCACGAGTGTGTCTGGTTAGTCTGTTTAAGGTTCGGTTCAATTATTTAATTGACCCTCCCGATAGCTTGCCTCATGCCATAACTTGTAAAAGTCTGTGGCACGTTACTCATGCAGCCAACACTATACAAGTATACTACCATACTATACATCTCTTACACAAATCTTGATGGCTTGTGCTGCTCAGTTATTGATTTACCTTTGGCATGACATCACGGCAACCGAACTTTTCCGACCTTCGGCTCGTTGACGAGTTGACCTTAGACAATAAGTTGACCCGCCGGCACGACGTACTTACTCTGAAAGCCACTCTCCATTTCTTTTTAAATAGGCGTGCGACATTTTTGTCTGCTCGCTCTGACGCTGCAATGACATCATCATCAGTCTATATACATACATAAGTGTGCACATACATACATATATACGTTTGTATATGTACATACATATATGTGTTATATTTGTAGCTCTAGCAACACAGTATACATACGTATCGATTCGGAAGCTATTTCTATCTCTCTAAAATTGTGCTCAATAGCTTAGTCGGTTTTTTGTCTTCCGAACTGAACTGGTGTGAAGTTTATTTGTGAAACCGAGTGAAATCGCAGCTTGCTTACCCATACACATGTACTTAAATACACTGACACACAATTTGGCTCAACTTTTACATTCAGCGATGTTTATGTCGCGCTTGAGTTCAGAATACAGATAGAGATGGGCATTCGCCGTTTTTAAAAATCATTTTTTTTTGAAAAACAAGGCACTTTATTTAGAAAATGAATGTTGTTTGAAATACACGTACTGGCGAAAATCGTTGAAAATACAATTAAAAAAAAAAAAAATATAAGAAATTTAATTTTGTACCCATCTCACACAAATTTTATAAAATTGTTCCATTTCAAACAATCGATTTTCAAATATGTAGTTAAGCAAGGTTTGGTTGACGTTTCTGCGCATTATCTGCGGCCGCAACAATAACGCCAAAAACAAAAAACCTCAGCTGTGATTCTTCGTATTTACTCTTTGCCTTTTGTTCATAAATCCATTTTACTTACATACATAATACATACATATAGCTGACCAGCTTCCAAGCCGGTTTTGTTGACGTATCTAGTCTTGAGCCCACATTGTTTTCATCTTTCTAGCTTTATTATGTTAACCACAATCACAGAATTTTAACGTGTTTATGTTTTATACTCGTATAAGCGTTTGCTTCTTTATGTCTCAGTATGTGCCTTTATTAAATTAATCTGCGTTGTAGAAAAGAATTACGTTGCATAAGGCCCCATTCCCTAGAGCGAGTATAGAGTATAGAGGCAGCGAAAATCGTAACTCTTGAGAAGTTTCGTTGGACCAGTCTGAAGCTATGGCTAACAGAAATTTAAAGAAATATACAAGTATGAAAACAGGGCTAGCTAACATTTTCGAATCGCAAACATTTTGTGAATAGCTCGCAGTCGCAAAAGGCAAAAGCTGTGTAAATAATATGTTGACGAATTCTTTTGCGATTTGAGAAATATGTACACATATTTCATTACATGTGCAAACTGTAAATAGTATGTGCATGGAATATACATATATATGTATACGCTGTATCCGAAGGGTTACTATAAAGTCTAGAAAACGCCAAACGCTTTAGCCAGCGAAAGGAGGTGTTACAGACCCTACTATGTTACCGATACAACTAATAATGAATTATCTTCGACATTCTTATGGAACCAAAGTAACATAAGTATATTATTTTGTAAGATTATTTTGTAATCAGTATAGCATCTGGGTAAATGCATTAGAATACCTGTATTCTATGGGTAAATGGTATGCATACATATACTTATACATACATATTGTACATGCTAGAGTAAGATGAAAATTCGTTTTCTTTTCTGAAAAGCTCTCCGCAATCACTTTGGTCTCGCTATATCGATCGCTACTCATATGAAAGCGGTTTCAACATGCAAAAGTGCGCCGTTAATAAAAACAAATACCGAAGGGGCCCATATGACATCACATACTATAAATTATTCAAATATTTTCGCTTTGTTTATTCTATATGCATATGTACGTGTATGTATGTATGTACATTGAGAAATGTATGTATATGTACATACACAGCATGCCATCTAGAAAAGCTTGAATGCTTAGCTGTTTGGATGTTTGTCTGTTTGGCTGTTAAGCCACTTGGCTGCTCAACCGTTCTGGTTGTTCGGGCACAATGTTTCTATTCGAGTGAGCGGTGCGCAGCGCACACGTCACTTTTTGTGAACACAATGCTGGTTGAGGTAGGAAGACGGAGCTAATTTATAATAGTTATAATTGCTTTATGATGCTGCTGTCCACAGCTGATGTCATGAATGTACAAATAAATCAAAATAAGTTTCTACGCCCTCTGAGGCAATAGTATCAAACACGATGCAAAAATGTCGCCCTGCAATTGAATGGAATGTAATCAGTAATGCCCTCTGAAATCCTAGCGTATTATTTGTTTATGTTTTGGCAATTAAGAACAGCAGCATTGCCATTAAGTGTGATGCATGAAATTATTAATAAGTCAACAATATTGATCGATATGATTACGCATGCTTGGTCATATAAAAGCTTGACTTTGAATGCAAAAGGTGCAGTCTATGCTTGAACGTTTTTTAAAATGAATCCTAGCAGGCACCACGAAAAAAGTTAAATCAATTCCCCTACTATAAAGGTATGATCTATAAATACTAAAACGCTCAATTACCTTACAGCTTCCCTAAAAAATTTGGGCGACAAGACCGCCAACCTGTTCAGCAGAAAGAAGGACGAGGCCGAAAAGTTGGCTAACGATAAAGCTACCGAAGCCCAGAAGTTAGCCGAGGAGCAGGCCCGAAAGGTTGGCCAATCGGTGCAGCAAACTAAAAGCGAAGCCGAAAATTTGGCCACAAGCACCGGTAAGTTTTTAATTCATTAAAACAATCATAATGCCTAATCCTAATTTTAAACACATCAACAGCCAAAGAAGCCGCCGCCCTGGCCAATGCTGAAGCCCAAAAAGCTGGTCAGGCCATCGACCAAGGCGTGAATCGCGCTTCGGCCGCCGTCAATCAAGGCAAGCAGGCTATCGACAATACTTTGCAACAGGCGAACACTGCGGCTCAGAACTCGAAGCAGGTGGCAGCCAATATTGCGGATGCCTCGCAACGGGCGGCTGTCAATGCCGTTGACCAGACGAAAAAGGCCGCGAATGAGGCGATTAACAAGAGTGTGAAGGCCGCCGAGAACGTGGCCGATCAGAAGCTAAAGCAGGCCGAGGGTGCCATCGACAGCACACTCAAGAATACAAGCCAGGCAGTAGACCAGAAGCTGAACGAAGCCAATAAGTACGTGGATCAGAAGCGAGAGGGTCTAGAAAAGAACTTGCACGATGCTGCCTCCAGCGCACAGGAGAACGCTGGCCAGCAGGCCACAAATCTGTTGGGCAAGTTGCACTTGGGCCAGAAGTAGAGAGGTTTAAGAAGAGCGACGATTTAAACAATGTCATTAAATGTAATTAAAATGCTTTAAAAATTGAACACAAAAAACTGCTTCAACGTAACAAGTGCCAGCATTGTGATTGTTAAATGTTGATTGATATATTTTTTGAGTAAGGAAATTTTGTTTAACAGCAGAGCAGCTTAAATTATCGATAATTCACATCGTTTGCCAGATATAGTACATATAAGCGCAAAAAGGTAAAGAAATATGAAACTTTAATAAAACTGTTTGTTACTTTGGAGCATTTGCTTAATGAAATCTCTTGTATGTAGAATGTACTATAAACTATATATATTTTTAACTTTTGCACAATAAAGTGAATCGTATTTTTAATCATTATTTCGGATTTTTTTATTACTGCCTTTTGTAAGGATTTCAGACTCGAGTGCCACCAACGCAGCCCTCCCCCCATCCCTCTCCACTACAGAATGTGTTCAATACTGTCCACATTTCAAAGGTTACATAGACCAAATCGGTAAATTCTTACTCCAGAACTACGCCTACAAACTGCAGCATCAAGTTCGCTACAAAATTAAATTTGAATTTTTTTTATATCGAAAAACTTGCACTACGTAAATCGACTCGTCTTGTCATGCTGATCAAATATATGTGTACTTTGTGGGGTCCTTCGTCTGTCTTTTATATTTTTTACTTTGCACAACCCCCAATCTTCAATAATATCAATATACTAACATGCATCTTTACCCATCATTGTTTATTTTTCTAGGAATACAACTAAACTCATATTGTGGGTGAAATGATTCATTCTACCGTTAAATATGGGCCTAACAACGATTGGGCATCATTTGTTTATAGAAAGCATAAACTGGTTTTTGTCTAAGCTAAGATGAAAGCTTTAAAGCTTTCCGCCCGTTACAACGAATTGGTTCTACTGTGTTGAGTTTAGAATGGCTTCACAATTAAGATATTCTTGCACTTTTGTAGTAGAATTCCAACCTGAAGGATTACATATATGCATAATAGGCAACTGCATGCAGAATGTGCATAAAGTAAATCATTTATCCTATGTGTAGGAGCGAGCAAGAAGTCGCACTTGTCAGAAATACGAATCCACATTATCTATATTTTTCAACCGATCGACTTCAACATTGATTTGATTGAATACAGAATAAACTGCATTCAACGATTTTATGCTCTAAAGCTAAAAGGTACAAGAGTATATTAGGTATATTAGGTAAGCCGTGACAGAGTCTACAAAGTACTATAATTGTATATATTCTATCTTCTATAAAAGCTAGAGACACTAAACTTAAGAACAAGATGCATAATATGAATATGAAGAACATGTGTTTTTCAAAGTTTTTCCTCTATCCCCCACTTCCCCACTATTAGTAATTTTCCATAGCTCCCGTAATTCTTAGAACTTTTTAATAAAATTTGGCAAACACTTTAAGTTAGTGATTGAGTCCGTATGCGAAGTTTTAGTATGATGGGTCAATTTGAAATGTAATCTATACCCAAGCTCTGTCCACAGGTGTTGTTGTTGTTGTTGCGGCATTGGATCAACTCATGCGCACATGATCACACACAGGCACGCATAGACATGCATAGACATAGGTACAGAGTATTTCAAAGTCGCTGCACCCGACTTTAGCTTTTCTACTTATTTTATTCGGGGGTTGATTAATTAAAGCTATAACATTTTGTAAATTGTTCAAAGGAAAAGTTTGTGTTATTCAAAAATGTTAAGAATATAGAAAAGCATCTCGGACAGTTATGACCTAGAATTATATACCTTCGAGTTCATATTATCCTTGGCCATAAACAGTACAAGTATCTGTCTTACCCTGATAGACTAAAGCAGCAATAAAAACAACAGTTGCTTACAGATTATGCACACATTACATTTACTGGTATAGCTTCATTTAAAATTCTCTCAATGAGTCTTAAGATGAAGGTACATACTTGTAAGACACACATCTCTTATACTTTCAGAGACCATTGCTTTCATACGGACAGACGGGCATTTTTAAATCGACTCGTCTTTTCATGCTGATCAAGAATATATATAAATACATACTTCACTCGATTAAGCATTGTGGACAGGGTATAATTAAAATGAAATAAAAATAATAAAAATATAACAATTATATAACACATATGTACATTGAGTCGTACGGCATCAATAGAATACATTTACATAAATATTGCGTCTATGTGTGTCTATGTATGTGTGACTATGTGCTTGTGTAAGTGGGCAGTACAGAGTTGAGCCAAAGCAACAGCAACAACAACAGCTGCGGGCAGAGCATTGACAGAGAGTACACTTATGGCTATAACTTCCTTGATATTAGACCCATCATCATGAAACTTAATATGAGGACACATAAGTCCTTTCTCGGAATTGGGAGAATCTGGATCTAGAGACAGATAGACGAACAGACAGACGAACAGACAGACGGACAGACAGACGGACAGACAGACGGACAGACAGAGGGACAGTTTTAATAACGACTCGCCTTGCCATACTGATTAAGAATTGCGCCTCTTTATGTGCGTTACATAAATTCGTAAAAAACTAGTATGCCCTTTTACACTTTGTGTACAGGGCACGAAAAAAAGAAAGAAAAGCTACATGGCCAGTTAGTACATAGTAGCATACATTAAAGTTTGAAATCCACATAAAGCTGAATGTCCAGTTAGTTGTTTATATGGGCTTCCTTTGTCTGCAGTCAAAGCCACAAATGTTGTTAACATGCTCAACTTTTTAAGCAAAATCGGTACAAAATATGAGCAGGTCGAAAAGTTTGAGCTTTTAATTATGCTCACAACTTTTGTTGCAAAAACTTTAAAAAACATTGCAACGTAAATTAGACACAAAACTCAAACTCAGACAACATACATATAGTAGAGTGTATAGAATGCAATGTGTAAGGCTTTCATATTGGCACCTAATGGCAGCCATGGCTGACAAAAATTTATGTAAACGCGATTTTTAATTTCAGATAAACTTGATTGTTGATTACGAGCAACGTGGGCGAGCCCGTGGTTGGCCATTTAGAAGTGATAAATGCATTTCATAGCGAAAAGGACACAGTTTGCAGTCCAATCTGCGTACCTGCATAACAACTGGAATTCGAGTTCAGGCTTACAGCCTTATAGCATTTGAGGCGGTTCCATTTGAAAATTTATGCCTTGACAAAATGTCATGCCAATTAGACGCAACGGAACGTTAAGGCTAAATATTGTAGTTGACTTAAATTTAAATGTTGTTAAGCTTTCGTTTCAAACGCAAACCCAAAGTTACCTCACCTAACGATCAATTAAAATAACTGTTTATCAACTCTTATTAATCATGTTTAAACATGCGCCAGGCTCGAACAGAGTGCCATGCACGCAGACGGTTCACTTTGGCGCCCGTGGATGTTAGGTTTTTGTTTTTGTTTTTGGGTCTACATGAAATTATAACACGCATGGGCAGCTCGCATCGCCAATCACCTCCCGCCATCGGCACATCTTCGAGGGCACCATAATAATGGAGAAAATTTGTGCTTTGGTATTCGTTGCATTCGCATATCGCAAACTTTGAGCAATTAGAGTGCGATATTTTTGAAAAATTAACTACAAATCCCCAAACACTTGTGTGGCTGAGTTTTAAATTACAGTTTCACGTTCTCCACTGCCCTCTGAGTGGAGTTGCATTAATCAACAAGTTTAAATTGGCACGTGACCGTAAAGTATGTGGCATGGTCATGTATGTATTAATGGCACAAACATTTATTATTTTTTAAAAGATAGCGATTATTATTAATTGAGAAATACGTTGTTCAAGCACGTGTTGGCCGACGATAACAATATTTCCTGTATTCCTTGACATAAACCATTTTCCATTTCCTACCCTACAAAAAATGTTGCCATATAAAGTCGACCACAGGCTCATTATTATGACGCACTATTTCGCCTTAAAATGGAACTAAGTTGGATTTATTGAAGTTTTTATAGCCTGTACCCAAAGGGTAAAAGGCTATATTGGTTTTGTGCGAATGTATGAAACACACAGAAGGAGGCGTGGCAGACCCCACAAAATATATTTATTATTTATCAGGATGACAAGACAAGTCGATATAGCTATGTCCGTCCGTCCGTCCGTCCGTCTGTCTGTATGAGCGCAACGATCTCAGCAAGTACAATAGCTAGGATAACCAAACTTGGCATTCAGGTTCCCCTAAGCCTCAGGCATCGAGTTTGTGATTTTTTTCTGATACAGCCCCCCACTCCCCCGCAATTCGTGGTTTTCCTAACTCCGGTACGCATAGGCACGTGATGTAAATGTATTCTGTTAAAACTGAACATAAACATGTCTTCTAATTTAATTTTTTTTAATTTCTTTTTTTTTTTAATTTTCTTAATTTAATTTTTTGGCCCCGCTTTTGGTAAAAGCTTCGAGCGCCCTTGGCCATTAATGTCATCTCTGCCAAAGTTCTGCCCGCAGAGGTTGTTCTTGCTGCTTTGATTTATTTCTGTACTGCATACATAAACGCATATAAACACGCATAGACACGATTCTGATTAATTAATTAATTAATTTGTTAAACTATAAATATTTCCTTTAAAAATGTATTTGTAAAATAAGTAAATATATTTTCCCCTTTTTTCTGGCAATGGGTCCTAGGTATTTAAGAGTTGAGCTCGCTCGAGTCTAGGATTCCTTTCTTGTTTTGATTCGAACCAGATAACTATAGCATTTACATACCTCGATAACTACTAGTACGTATATGGCCCGGCTAGAATGATTTGGGACTGCCCTCGTATCTGCCATAGCAGCGATCGGTGCAAAAATCACTCTTAATACAATTGATTTTCGGTGCACAGTTCATGCCGAAATCAAACTCAATCCCATTAAGACATTTTAAAGTTAGAAAAAATCGTATGTGGGGATATAGTATTTATTTTAGATTTTTAGCTCTGTTCAGAGCACCTTTACGATTGTGGCTCCATCGTAATTGACGTGCTGGCAACGGCGTTCAATAGCTGCATAAAATGCGTGCACAGTTGGTGTCGATGGAGTCGCCTAAATGTAATTTCAATGCCGACAGCCAGTTCGTACTATTGTATATATTACCCGCTGTACGAGTACAATGCTCTCTGGCCGACCAGCCGGCGGTAATAGCAAACGGAAGTAATTGAATTTCGTGCAGGCGAGTTTAAAGGCGATTGCTGTGTGCAATGTTGCAGCGCACACTTATTTCGCTACATTGTTTGCCGGTGGCCAGGCTGCTCTTAAAGCTCATGGTACGGGGATCAAGTCGTGAAACTTTGTTGTGGCATAAATCGAAGTTGCCGCCTGCCAAGCTTGAAGCGTAACGTGTACGGCGCCGCTCATGTGCCGCTAATAGTACGCATAGGTAAGCTTGTCTGCCGGCATGGGCCCCGTCTCCCGCTGGCTGACTGACAATTAATGAAACTATCTTGACAATGGTCGAGGCACTGTATGCTCCATTGATAGCGCACATCCGTGGCACTGCCGTCATATGAGTCCGTGTAGCAAGTTGAAAGCTACTTTCTGCGCACGTGACCTCTTTCAGACCCATTTAGATCCTTTCACATCAATGCCTGCCAGAAATTGAATACAGGAACAAGGTAGCGGCAAAGGTTAGCCCATGTGAGCCAATTTGAATTATTGTTTCAAGAGGCCAATTTGTCTGCTTTAGAGCCGCTTCTGAACTGACCTAAGAGTATGCAATGGCTCCACAGCCGTGTGACACATGAGCTTAGTGTCCTGCGACACGCATCAGTGGTTGGAATCGTATTGCCAACAAATTGTATGTGCAGTTCATAAATATATTCGAGAGGGTGCCTTTGAAACTATGTTTAAGGGGTCGTCTTATTTTGAGTTTTTAACTTGTGCTTAAATCTTTATAAATAGCTAGCAATATCTCACGTTATTCGCCAAATATTATGGAATAAAAACATTAAGGTTAATGTAATGCAGTCGGCAAATCCATCGGTTTATTGCAGAAGCAACCACAAAACAAAAATGGTCCAATTGTTGGAGGCAATGGAATATAAAATATACATTTGTAGGAATGCCCTAACTGGGTAATAATAGGAACACCCTGTAATCACTAACAATAATTAAGCAGTGAGCAAATAGTGATTGAATATTGAAGTAGTGATAAGTAATCGATAGTAAGGAATAACAGGGAAGTAACTGGGCAATTGATATTGACCAGCCGACGAAGGGGGACGCGAGTGAAATTTTGAATTAAGCGGACATTTGTGTAACCGAAAAATTGTAATAAACTTAATTAATCCAACCCATCAAAGTATTTTTATATATATTTGCAGGTCTTACCCGCATTTACAGAGCTACATATTTTTGCTAAAATTATATATTTATTTAGTATATTCTTTTTCTCTTTCGATTGTAATTATAGCTGAATTGCTTCTGTTTTCATCGCAGTTTGGTGCGACTAATTACGACTTGTGATATAAAAGAGGTAAGGGCTTGTCCCAAAGCTCTAGGATTTATAATACCTCAAAAACTATATCTCGTAAAACTTTAAATTTGGTTGGCATGAGAAGCGCAACCAACTTTACGTACATCACTAGTTTTCAGGAATGGGAATGATACAAGGCCTGACCTCTTTCTTTCTTTTACTTTTGGATGGGGCGAGGCATAGCTAAACGAGATAACAGGAATCCCACAACGTAAGTTCGTTCATGAGTATATCACCCGGTTCCATTCACGGCGCCTACCATCATCGATAAACCATGATTTCTAAATCACTTGCAAATTAAAAGTTCTATAAGAGTGGTCTCTTATCTAGAAAATCTCAAACTCTCGTGTTATGACCACATTTGCAGGTCGATTCCGCAGGATAAAATTAAAACAAGTGAAGAAGTTAAAGTCGGGACGGGACGACTTTGAAATACTCTTTGCACATACAGCTTTGCACAAGCACACGAGACACACAAACACACACATACACGCATAGACGCATAATTATTCTACATATGTATTTACTTGTATATGCATTTCAAAGTCGGGACACTCAACTTTAATTTTTTTTATTTTTTTATTTATATTATTATTCTATAGGTAAGAGTATTTCTACATATTATTTATATACATATATTTTGGTGTACGACTTCATATTCTATGGGCAAATTTGAAAAAATAACGTTTTCTGAATGGGATCCACCCGCAGTGGCATCCAAGACACAGCGCCTGCGCAGACGAAGTGGAACGCGGTCGGCGTTCAAAGGCTACTTAACCAGTGTGCTGGTCATACGGTGCCTCAGTACGACGTCGACTGGCGAACACCGCGCTTCAAGCGATTCTGGTTGCGTGCGCGCTCGTCTGTGGCAGTGTGAGTGTGCGTGAGTGATTGTCTTTAACGTCTCTAACGGTCCTTCGAATAATTAATAACGACGTGCAATCAAATAGCGAGTGCAGTAAATATTCCTAAAAGTTCGTACATTGTGTGTTGGGAAAGTTTTGTGTGAATGCTGTGACCGGATAATTTCTGAAAAGGCCTCCGATTTACAAATTGTTGTTGTATGCTTTTAGGCAAATTTGTAACATGATTGATATTTTTGAAACATTTAGGCCTGTGCGCGTATGTGTGCAATTATGGGTATGTGCTTTTTGATTAGAGAGCGTCCATCAATTCTCTTAGGCGGCACTGCAATCAAACAGCTTTTCACTGCAGCTCAACGAGTGGGGGCTAATCGTTAAAGTCGGACTTTTGGTGAACAGGCTGCTGTTGTGTGTGCGGGTAAGTGAAGCTTAAATAAGGAAACCAAACATAAAAACCCAGAGCATGAAAATGTACGTCTATTGTAGCAACAAAGAGTTGAGATAAATATGCCGCCTGTCTACGCTTTCAAAAGCTGCTGTGATTATTTGTGCAGAGATGTGAGATGTGTTGATTGCTTCGCCAACCAATGTAAAGTGACTTATCAATTTGTTGACAAGAAGCGCGCAGGCGAAACCAATGAATAAGTCGTCATCCAAGCACTTGACACAACATTCAGCTCGCAGCACTCGACTCCAACTCAACTCAACTCGACTTGACTCTTTTCACACAATTTGCAGTGGTTGCTATTGTACTGGCGTCTGCTTAATTTTACAATTCATTTCATGTCAATCGAATTGTCAATGAAGACTGTGCTGGGTTGTGGACGTCTGAGAAGTGTCATTATCTATCCCAAAAACATCGTTTTTGTCGCTGACAAAACCTTTGAATTTGACGTATTAACTGTTTGCTTTGTGTGTCGCAGCTTAGACAGCTTTGCCTTTGATTTTCCTTTGAAGTCTGAAACTGACAAGTAACAACTGGCCTCAATCGTGGTCCTGCTTTTGTAAGCCGTTTCCACGATACAACTTTTTTCCTCCATGGTCAGGGAATACTTTATTGTGGCGGTACTACCTAACATTGCATTATTTCATTTCATATCATATCATCATTTGTGATGGTCCATAACTCTCCGTATGTTTCAATTTCAGCGTGATATTTCATCCCAAAATGAAGTTATAGCTGTGTATAAGTTTTTCTCATTTGGTACTACATACAAAAACTCAATTCACATTTATTTATTAACCAATAAGGGAGGAACCAAATATAAAATTATCTTGTTTTGCTTATGGGCTAGAAGAGTCTACGAACCAAGTTTGCTCAATGTGGGCTCAGTAGTTTTTCAAAATCTAGACAGATGGACAGATAAACATGTCTAGATCGATTTCTCTCGTCATGCTGATTAACAATATATATTAGAGATGCTTCCTTCTGTCTGTTACATGTTCTACCCTAGGGGTGCACGATAAAGAAATTATGTACATCAGTACTCAGTAACTATTAATATTTTACATAGGGTCCCCTCTGTGCCTAATGTGCTTTTCCAACAAATGTTACCTTCATTCGTTTAAACTAAATTTCTCTCCTCCAAAGAAAATTAAACTCGCGGAGGCTACACCGTGGAGTATTGATGGGTGGGCGGTGGGAGTGTACCTATCCTTAGTTATTTTGTACAATTTGGCAACGGAAATAGCGGATAAATGTCCTGCCTGAGAACTTTTCTTGTCCATTCTCGCTAATGATTCTATTTCTCTTTTTCGAAAAGCCCATACAAATAATATTTTATGAGTCTCAGAAAATCTTTGCCATTACCGTTGCATTCTTTGGTGCAGATTTTCTTAGAGAGAAATTATTAGGGGTACTTATTATGCCGATAGCTGATATTGCGTTTTTTCAATTTCATCGGTAAATGCAAACAGATGTTATCAGCATATCATTAAATATTTTTCAACTTCTGTCGTGTAAGAACTAGGTGTTCATCGTATTAAAAGAGAAAAGGTTTTATCGTGTTAGACTGAGTTCGCATTAAAAAAGGTCGTGTTAATCGAGGTCAGGTGTATTTCAAAATAATATTTAGCCATAAATATTGCCACATCCCCACTGCCTTATAAGCGGCCTTCATATAGTTGTTATTCGTTTATGAAATGTTAGTTAGTTGGGCACTTTAAGCTTTGGGGTTCACAACTATCGCAAGAGTAAAAAGATTCTTCAAATAAAATGGAGACTGGAGCTGGAGCTCAGCACTCAATTACTTAGTGCGAGACGACAATCTTTAAGTACTGCATATTTGATCAATGGTCAATAATTAATAACAATTTGCGAACTAAACACAACGAGTGCAGGAAGAGCCGAGTGGCAAAACCGCATACAAATGGCACATAATACATTACATTTATGATGTCGGAACTGCCGCTTAAGTGTGCTTTAGTGCTATTTTGCATTTCGACAATTTGTGCGTTGGGCTACGTGTCGTATTCGTAATTATTTTAATACTATTTCTCATTTTCGGCACGTCACTAATTAATTTTGTCGAATATGAACGTCATGGAACTAGCACATTCATGTGAAGTAGCATAATTAAAGTGCTTGACTCTAGTCTGCCATAATAAATATGCGTCTAACCATAATCCTCCATGAAGTATGCACTTCAAAACCAACTTGCTTACCTACCCAAAAAAAAAGTCAACACAACAGGAAAAAATTGCCGGCATAGTAAGGCACTTCGCGAAGCAACGCCTACTTGTGGGCTTTACTTTTGCTGACTGCTATTTTATGGTAGCCATTAAAGGAAATTGAATATAATTTTGTTTGCTAAGCTCTTCCATAAACTTCCAAAGGCGAACGACGGCCACTTGCCGGGTGTTGGTGCATGATTTTTTGCAGATCTTGGACTCCATTCTCGCTTGCTTTCTGCGTCTGTTCTACATAAAGGTTTTTCATATTTTATTAACTTCACGCCATAAAAAGGTCGACGCCAGCCCAACTTTAATGGGTCGGAGGCGTGCGTTGTTTCCACAGTTGTTTATTGTTCTTGTTTGCGTTGAGGTCAGTGCGGAAATATGATTGCGAACCTTATGATTTTATTCTGAGCTTAGTTCAGCTGCAAGTTGGTGACCCTTTATCGACCATACGCAGACTGATGATTGACTTACTGACTAGTAGCAGATAGGAAGAGAAAGAACAACCAAAAATACACAGCCTAGTTTTACCCTGAAGTGCTTGCACTTTCTCGCTCTATTTATCTGTGGCATTTTGACAGCAGGGCCAATAGATTTGTTTTTGTGGCTTAAAGTGTAAAACAGGCAATATGCACTGTCATTTATTTAACCAACCTACCGGCTCCCATCTACAGAGCCCACTTAACCTTTGCAATCACTATACACCTACTCATACACTACATATTGCCTTTCAGCCTTCTGATATTCGCTCACCGTTTTCATTATTTATTTAAGTTCGCCAAGGCAAACTTGCATATTGACACAAGCTTGGGAAATGGCAAAATAATAAATTGTTTGTGCGGTTGTTCTCTGCCCCATTGTTTGTATATTTGTTTGTCTTTGGGTCGTTCTGCTGTCGCTATTGCCGTCACAGCCTGCCCAGCTCATTCCAGCTATTCTATCGGCTTGTTGTTTTCTTATCTTAGGGCTTTCTTCGTTTGCCTTTGTGATTTGTAGTGTTATCCTTATAGATTTGCAATGAAATGGAAAAACATTGTTTTCATTTAATTTAAATGTTGATATATTGCGTCAACGAAATGAGCAATGGTTAGCTAGAATGACTTTTGAAATGCCTTTTAAAATGCCAAATATAAGAGTATATGTAAGTTTCATTCAAATGAAATCAGTGTTCCGTTGACTTCTGTAAACTCTATAAAAATATTATATTTTAGTTCTCCGTTCTTAGTTTTGAAAATATTGGGCTCCAATATATTTAATCCCAAAAACCACCATTTAAAAATTTATTGCAATTAAAAATAAACTGTGTTGAATTTAAACATTTTACGAGCTCCAAATATATTTGTAAGCAGAGGAATCTCGATACTGAGATGTGACTTTTGTTAGTCTGTCAGAAAGGACAGGGGGAGGGCTTTCATTTAGTTGAAATTTAACACGCAACTCTCATAGAAAGTTGTTCAAGCAATGTGTAGCTTAAAATCTGATAGCCAAAGTGATCTATCGGAGCAAAAGACCTTCTTAGTGCTTTACACTTTGTAAACATTAATGACAAATAAGCTACGAAATGGCGTTTAAAGCCTGCCTTGTCATGTTTTCTTTTGTTCTAAGCTTATTTATGGTGTATAGGAGAATTAACTGCTAAAACAAATACTAGGTGTGCTATATACTTTCTATGCGTCCAACAAGACACTAAGCCATCAATCAATTCCGAAGATACTGTGCCAAGCCATACTCGCAGTTGTGGTAGCTATTTTACTATATTTGGGCATACATACTCGTACATATATACAAGAGTAAGTACATAGCCGACTACCTTTGCGGTTAGACCAGGGTACAAAAAAGTCACATAATTAAGACACTTTACTTCGGCTACCTACGTTGGAATTGAAATTTGGGCTCTCAAAACGGCCGAAAAATTTGCCAATTGTGTACTGGGCAGTCGGTTGCTCTAACAATATAAAGGTATACTGGTTTAGTGTAAATGTATGAAACATCCGGGCGACGTATGTATGTATATAACATTCTTGACCAGGAGCCGATAAAATCCTGTCCGTCCGCCCGTCTATATGTCTGAAGGAAAGGATAAGAGCAAGAATAACCAAACATATTATCTTGATTTTGTTAAGTCAGGGAAACGATAATTTTAAATCCACCTCCCAACCAACTCTAAGCGAAGTATTAGATGCAAATACTTATATGCAAATATATATAATTATTTGTTTTATTATTATACCCTGTACCCGTAGGGTAAGAAGGGTATATTAGGTTTGTGCAAAGTATGTAACATGCAGAACGAAGCATCTTCGACCCCATAAAGTATATATATTCTGAATCAGCATGACAAGAGAAATCGATCTAGACATGTCCGTCTGTACGTCCGTCTGGATGAACGCAAGGATCTCAGAAACTATAAAAGCTGGAACAACCAAAGTTGGTATCCAGATTCTCCTAGGTCCGAGGAAGGACGAGTTGATTTTATTTTTTTTGGAATTTTGCCCCCTTCCCCCGTTACAGAATTTTGTCAATAGCGTCCACATTTCAAATGCTACCTAAACCAAACTTTGCACACATAATTTATATATAATTATATACTGTTGTTTAAATTTTTAAAATTCCAATTCGGTCAGTTCTAAGAAAAGTTATTAGCGAAACAAATTCTCTACAGTACAACCACCCCCCCCCCCCCCCCACCACCAAACTGCAGCAACAAGTTCGCTCTTCTTCTTTCTCTTTTTGCTTCTGCTATAAGCGCATATACCTCAGTGTCGGAAGTTTACCTGGGTACAGGGTATTTCACTGTCGGGCTTGCTCGACTGTAGCGTTCTTTCTTGTTAACTCTAATTCAATTACATCCAGTTGACAATTTTTTTATATTTAATAAAAATTGACTTAAATAAATTTTTTTTAATAATTTTTTTTTGGTGTGGGTACAGGGTATTTAAGAGTTGAACCCGCTCGACTCTAACATCAATTTCTTGTTTTCTCTTTTCGTTAGGGCTGCATGTGTAAAACTGGTCCACAGCTAAAAAAAAACAACGCAGGAATTGAAGGCGTTGTAATTTTCATTAAAGCGTTTCGACTGAAAGTTGAAATACGCCCCCTGTTGTAGTCGAGGATGTGGCCATTACTGCTACGACATGTTGAGCATATTGAGGTTAAATATAATATACATTTCCTCATGTTTGCATGCATGAATTTTAATGGTGATTGTTGAAACTTTTTGACTCGCGTTTGAGTTTTTAGGCTGCTGTTGACGTGTAATGTACTAGAAATTATGTTAGGCTCTAAGACACAAGGACAATGCACACATACAAACGCACCAACAGACAAATGTTAGGATGCTGGCTATGCTTGTTGCTTGCTTATAACTGTTTATGTGCTTATAGGCACACGCACACTCATACATAGTTAGCGCTCCTTCGGGTTGTTTGCTTTTATAGTTACTGCCATTGCCAAGAACAGGAACAGGAACAGCAACAACAACTTGGACAAAGTTTGTGGATGTCTTGCCTCACAGTCAAAAAGATGCGTCAACGATAAATTTATTTTCAGAGTGCCTTGTCAAGTAGCACGACTTCAAGTTTAGCCATTTAGATGGCTAAATTAAACGCATGTGGACAAATTTTAAATACAGCAAGTCGTAACTGGATTATGTCAGAAAAGGGGTGAAATTGTGACAAGTTGCTGCTGGCTATTTGTATAATAATAAATACAAGCATTCTGAATAACATAGGCAGATGCATTTAAAATGGAACTCCTGTCACTGCCAGAGGCAAGTGATTTTATTTTGGTTGCAAAAAACTTTTACTGTTAATTAACCAGCGCTATCTCACGTACCGATTACAGTTTAAGTAGCATGAAATATCTTTGTGGGTACATACCGACAGCCCGCCCTCGGCTACCAAGTTCATGACCTCAAACTATACATAATTAGTTTTTAGTGCCTCGATAGCTGTACTTTTGTTGCCTTCCGGGACTAAGTATGTACATACATGTACAAGTATATCGCACAGAGTATTTTTCACTTCTGAATCAGGCAAAACTTTGGGTTCTATTAAGAGTAATAGTTGAAAGGAACAATATGGCGAACAGTAATTATATTATTTATACTTTATTTACTATTGCAAGCTAAAAAGGCAAAAGTGCGATCACTTGTGAGCATTTGAAGCAAAATTGATTGAAAATAATATTTATTCTGTACAGAACGCTTTCAATTTTTAAAAAACTCTTATTATTTCTGAAAATAGGAAATAATTAATCAATACATGCATTATTTTTAATGTGCCGAAATAAATGTTCAGTGAAAATGGCATTTGTTTTAAGTATATCTACATAAATACATTTATTTTCATACGAATTTATGTGTACGTTAACGCTTATCTAGTCCCCCAGCCTTAATAATTTCTGTGGCTAACTTTACAACACCTTTAGTCTTAACACATTCACAGATTTAAGCCCTTATGATAAATTAACATTGCACAAGAGCAACGGCAGTGTCTAGGTAGCCATAAATGATGGAAAAATGGCGACATCAGGAAATATATGACACTCCCTTTCTTCCATATCTTTGGGAACCACAACTTCTAGAGAAATTTGCAAATTAAGAGGATTTTTAATCTCTGATCTTGCGCTGCCAGTTACAGTTGTGGGTGAAATTCTAGTTCTTTCTGTATTCAATTGAAATGAATTACTGAATAATAACGTACGTTTGTGGTAATTGAACTAAACTTTTGTTAACAAATAAACATACAATAACGTGATGAAAAGTCAAGCAGTACTAATCCTTAAATATCCCCTAACCAGTTCGGTTAGGCAGGCAGACGGATATGGCTTATCGACTGGTTCCAACATAATTACTCAAATATATTTTATGGGGTCTGCCACGCCTCCTTCTGTGTGTTGCATACATTCGCATTGCATACACTAAACTGCATAGTATACCGTTTCACTCTTCGATACTGAGTATAAAAATGAAAAGAATTTTCTCACTCTGTACTCAAAAGGCAAATATGTGTTTAAAAAATTCAATATTTGCATGCTTATAGGAATAACGCCAGTACTGTAGTATTTCATATTTTACAGTGCTGGCATGACAATTTTCTACTGTGTTGACAGCAGATTTATTCTTTCCCTTTTACAGCACGTTGCCGTTTCCGCGAACCCTTAGTCTAATGTCTGTTTGATTTCAGGGCATGGCATACGCTGTGAAGAAGAAAAACTTATTATAAAACTTTGACAGAACTGCAAAGTTGTCAAGGTTCTTTTCTAGTCTTGTGCTTCCTTGTCTTGCATGTCGTTGGGCTGCCTGCCACATGCAGGGCTTTCCAAAAAATTATTATAAATAAATGAAAAGCTAAACATAAAAGCACAACCAAAAACCAATAAACAAACAAAATGACAGTCCCGGTACTGCCTCCTCAAGCACCAGAAAGAGTGATGGGCTTTCTGCGCACGCGATTATGGCAGCAACAGCTGATTAGTTGATTGATTTAATTCAAATCTAGTATATATGTCTATTTTTATATAATACTGTTGTTTTTGCCATTGTTCTTAATCTTTGCACCAGGCTTTCTTTTTGACGGACACAGATTATAGTCAATAATAGCCAATTCATAATGACAAGGAAGGAATGTGGATGTTTTTGCAAGGCAAAGTGAAAGGTAAATAGCCGTGAAGCAGGCAAAGACAACTTTTTAGCTCGTTGTATTTAATTCCTGGGTCTCTTGGCTAGCGTTGTAATTGGCGCTACTCGTATTAGTTGCCCGTAAAAGTGAGTACAGAAACAGAGAGGAAAATAGGTTACATACTTGTACAATGTAATCGCTCAAGTATGCCAATTTACAGGCAAAGGTATATGTGCGCTTTTTCCTAGGTTTTGTGCTTGACTGCCAGTGACAGACTGCCATAAATATGAAGCACAAACGCAAACCTTGCCTGACTCTACATTCATAAATATACAACATATTTTCGTACGTACACGTTGACAATAAAACTTGAGGAGATGCCACAAACAAAAATCGACATAACAAACTATAGCTACACACACTCGCCACTGAAAACTGGCTGAGTAAATTGTTTTTGGCGTATAAGGTACCAATACCCACGAATGCTAGAAGAATTGTGGGGCACATATAGTAGGTATTTTAAAAAGAAAATGCTCTGGCTATTAAACTGTGGACATAGTTGTCAAATCATAGAATCGATAAGGATAACTCTTGTATTACGAATTTGTTTATTTCTAAAGATATTGCAACCAAATTATATATTGAGATATGATTTATCTGGTGGTGTTGAATAACTCGTGATTTTGACAAAGCTAATTGGATATACAATTTGTGTCAAACCGGTGAATACAAAAATTTGATCGTTTCTATTATTTTTTCCGTATATGCGAGTATAATATATGTATATGCATACAATACAAATACAATAAAGTTTAGTGTTAATGTTCAAAAACTATTCGACTTTTCAAACAATTTAAAAACACCTCGACTATTTTGCATTCAATGCAATGTTACAGTTGTGGCTTATAAAGTTTGTTCGTTAAGTTTTACAACAATGCGTTTTGGATGGCCAGTTGGCAGAGTGCAGCTATTTGAAGTTTACTTCACACCCCTAAACAATTTCGGCTAAATGCCATTCAAAGCAAATCACCAGCAATCTGTGCACAGACCTGGACAAGTAAAATGGGAAAGAAGAAAATGTCTGCTAATTTATTTAAATAATTTAAAACTTTATTGGGCCCCTAAAATGCAATCAAAAATAAACAAAGCAGAATAATAGCAGCTGTGTCTAGTCAACTCATAGGTCTAAGATAGCGGCCGATGTCTTGGCAAACAAAGCAACGTGTCGGACAAAGGGCCAAAAGTTAATGTGTGCCTAAGTACCAGGTGATGGTGACCCCTCACGCACACATACACACGCAAACAATGAGGCAGACGACTAGCATAGCCATTAAAGAATCTCCATTTTTGTGGCCAACTGTTTGAGGCATCCGCAGGCGTCAAAACGCTAAATGGTGAGCCTCTGCCAGCAGACTGCGGCCACGCGCAGATGTCTCCGTGCGGCTTTGTTGATTACTTTGGGGAAATGTGCGTAAGAGGGGACGGCATGTACCTGAGTCGGTCTTGCCGGTGAGCCGACAGCCATTGCCCTTCTTCCTGCTGCTGTCATTTTCTGTTTCCATTGAAAGTTGAATGAATGGTGTGATGAGAAGGCAGCTGATTTATATGCTTGCCTTTTGAGCAATCACTCTCACTGTTTTGTTTCCCTGCTCCTTAGATTTTCTAAACAATATATTGCGCTGACTTGCGTTCCATGTTTTTCAGTTTTTGTACAACAGTATATCGTTACTGTTGTAGATATTTCCGCTAACTTCTTTTCTAGTTTTCGGTCCTGGATATCAGTATGTGAATCATCGTCTATTTCCATGTCTTGCTTCTGCTAGTATACATATTTCGAAACCTCTCCTCTATCAATTAATTGTTTGACCTATTTTTCTTCCATTCTCATCTCTCCAACAAACCCCATGTGCAAGAAGTAAAAGGGCACTTTAGTTTTGTGCAAAAGTATGTTACAAATATAAGGAGGAGTAGAAGTCTTCACAGAGTATATACTCTTGATCAAAATGTATAAAGGTTTAAGCCGACATTGCCACGTCCGTTTCTCCGGCTACACGTTGCGATTTCAATAGATTTAAGAGCTAGAATCACCAAACTGGGCCATGCACGCCCCAACTAGTGCTAAAGTACCCTCTATCCACTGGTACAAAAATTAAATATTTTTATACCCTGCACCCAAAATGTAAAATTTTACACAAGTTTAGTGCTAGATAGAAAGGGAGAAAATTTGTATAAGAACTGATGACTTAAGAACTCAACGGAATTACACACACATATCAGTTCTAAATGGCGCTTTACCTTCGAGTTCGTTTATCGAACTACTTGCAGGACTTATGACTTAAAGGTGGCTAGTTAATACCGACAATTATCTCTGTAAATAATTAAATACATTTTTTTTGTGCTCCTATTTTACGTAGTTTATGTGAACATGCTGTAGTTTTTGTATGGAGCAGCTCTGAATAGCTTTTTATTTTTTATTTAACCGTTCCTTTCCACTCCATTGTTATTCAGCAGCTTGAACAAAATGTTTCAGTTCAACATAATAAATAAATAAAATGAAATTTAATTCAATAACAGCTGTGTCGTTTGCAGCTATTGGTTATTTTTTAATCAACCATACGCACTGTTGATGCGGCCGAAATATCTCATTATGTTTGATTTACGCAGGAAAGCAATAAAATAACGCATGTACAGTGACATTTGATGCGACAAAAAACCGACAAATATTCAATATACACGCACACATATTATATATATATATATATATATACTTGTATATTTATATATATATAAAATATATATATAAGCTCTGAAGCGCTGAGGCAATATACAAAGAGTTGTCTACTTAAAAACATTTGCCATTAAAAACGCATTAACGTGACACAATGGGTTGGCAAACAAACAAACAAGCGAACAAGGAAAGGACAAATGGGCCAATGAGTGATTCAACTTCAAGTGCATTGACTTGCCAGTGTTGCGTATACGCATCGTGGGTTTCAATGCTTAAGTAAGAGTCGCCTTGTACATTTTACTTAAACGCATTCTGTCTGTACAATTACATTGCCATGACAAATACATATCAGTGGGGAATGTTGTAAAGCAGTGTGGTAGGCAGTTGGACTACTGGTATGCCGTCTCAATCTACGCTCCTCCTCCTACGCCTGTGGCGTCGCACGCCTGGCTTATGCTCATGGCATGCCAAAAACAGTTGTCAGGTGTCTTTTAGTGGCTTGTTTGTCGAGTTGAGCGTGTGTTCGGGGCGCCATTCACAGTTTGCCTCCATGTCTTTGTCAACTTGCCAATAGAATAATGAATGTCGTCGGCATTGTTGTCGCTGTCGTCGTAGCCACTGTCGTTGGGCACTTCGGCAGTCTTCGTTGGTGTTCGGCGAGCTTCGGTGTACGCTACTTGCTTTGTTGTTAGAAAAACGTGATTTATTGGATATATTTTTAGTTGTCTTAGCAACAAAGGCTTCGGTGCTGAGCATTTTATATTGCATGCTTATAGGCGCGTTTGTCATTTAACAGGGACAGGCAACAGCGAAAGCAGCAACAACAACACAGACGCGCCGCTGGCTGCCTCGCATGTGTGCAATTTGCGCTTATCTGCACAGCAGGCACTCATTGAGCCATTCAACCAGGCTGATGTTTTTGCTTACAAATTTTTCGAAATACTTTGTGCATGAAGTTGCTCGGAAGTGTTTAAGAGCACACATACCCATACCTACATACCCATTCGAGTATACCCCTAAGCACACGCACATTCTGAAACACACTTGCAGCATTACAGCCAGAAACTTTTCCATTCAATCATAAAATCAGAACTTTTACCCTTTATATAATGGGTGTGTATACAGAGCGCTGCAATTGCTGTTTATTCCCGCTACCCTAAGGGCCCGTTATCACAGCCATGTCTTTATGTAAAAATATTTTATAAACGCGCCAGTTGCTGGCTTGGATTTCTGTTAAGGTCGTCGCCATAGGGCAACTACCGCTGTGACTTCATTTGCCACTTAAGCCCACCAACCAGTTAGGAAGTGAGTCAGCCAGCCAGCCAGTCGGGCGTCCAATTTGGCTTGTTCTCATAAAAGGGTTGTGCTGTAGTTCCATGGCTTACAGCGACCGTTTTTCTCGCTTATGCGTTACACACTTTTTATTGCTAATTCAACGCTAACCAAAGATATTGTCATAGATTTTGTGCCAAATGCCGCTGCGCTGAAACATGGTGCTCACATTGGCCTCCTGCATGAAGGCTTGGTACCGCTTAAATGTTTGCGGCTCCGTTGGTCCCCAGCTGGGCAGTGGCTCGAAGGCCTTGCGTATTCGCGCACAGAGCGGTAAGCTGGAAGGTTGACGTCTGACGGCGGGTATGGCCCAGAAAAGTACTTGCCCGATTCCAAAAGCACTCAGGCACCACCCGAAAACTGCAAGGAGATATATTTTAGTTAGTGGAAAAGACAGCAGTAATACTATAATGGAAAACTATATAATAGTAATCATTTATACGGCTTAATAATTGTTTCGCCTAAGATTGTTATATCTCTGATGTATTTGTTTTAAAATTGACAATTGAGCAATGAGTTATGAGACAATGAAAATAATACTAGCCCTTAAAAACCTTTGTTTAATTACAAATTAAAGAGCAAAATACCTTTCATGAGCATCTGGAGGATGGGTTCGAATCTTATTATCTTATTATCTGCCTTTTATTAGGGAGTTTTTTGATTTCAAACTCTAGTTGTCAAGTGATTAAGAGTGCATGAAAACTAATTTCGGTCAATTTAGGCTTAGCCGCTTCCGAAATCGAAGCGTGTCTAAGTCGATTTCAAACTTATAAAGGTTTTTGATGGAATATCGGGAATACAACTTCCTACTTTTCAAATTATTTGTACACGTACTAGTGTATTTTATGCTCTTAAAAGAGCATTTTGCTTACCATACACTCCGGTCTGATATGTGTAGTCTTTGTACGTAAGTGGCTCGTACAGTATCAACATATAAAGCAGAATAGCTATCATCATAAGAGGAGTTATCAAAGCCCAGCAGAGTCGGTAGTATATAGATGTCTTGATTCCCAGCATGAACTGCACATCACGGCATATACGTTTAACACCGTAGATCCACCCAATGGCTATAAGTTCAAATATGGCCAGCACCAAAGCAACAAAAGTTGCTCCAAAGAAGTCCAGCAAGTTAAGCACATATTGACCACCGGGGGTTATATACATCAGTCCCAGAAAATATCCCACTAAGGCAATGCAGATGACAATGATCCAGTGATCCACTTTTGTGAACTGATCCTTGATTACAGTCATTATGCAAGAGGCCATTCCAACATTGCTACCAATGCCAAGGACGAAGAGCATCAGAAAGAAGAGCACCGAGAAGAGCTGAGGCAAGAATTTGAATTTCGCAATGGCATCGGGATAAGAGATGAAGGCCAAACCTGGCCCACCATTCACAACGCTACCTATATCTGTGGTATTGTTCTCATATGCCAAGTTCCCCAATATGCCGAATATAATAATACCAGAAAGGAGCGAGGTAAATGTGTCCAGTGTAGTCACAATATTTGCATCTCTGAAAGTATATGGAAAATAAATAAGCATTGTACAAAAAGAAAATGCACTGTCCCCGTACCTAAAGGGTACAAGAAAATAATGATAATAATATATGTGCAAAATGAAAAATGAAACAGGCAGCACGAGGCGTGGTAGGCCCCACAAAGTAAATAATTCTTAATCAGATTCGATCTCAGAGACTTTAAGAGCTAGTCATACAGAATTTCAATCATGAGGGTTGAATTTGTCTCACCTGTAGATGTTGTGACCGAATCGATTGTACGAGGCGTACATGACAATATTGCCAAAGCAAATGGCCAGTGAGAAAAAAACTTGTGTGACAGCGGCATACCAGACTTGGGGCTCCAGAAGCTTGTGCCATTGCGGCTTTAAGAAGTAGAGTACTCCATCGAATGCGCCGGGCAAGGTGAGTGCGCGCACCAGTAGTATAAACATGATCACATAGGGGAATATAGCCAAAAAGTAGGAAGCTTTGCCGGAGCTTTTGACACCTTTTGCCATAATGGCAGCAATGATGATCCATGCAAGTGCCAAGGCAATGGCAAGAGTCCAGCTGGGATAGCCAATACCATCATCGATGCTTGGTTTCTCGCGCAGTATGATGTTCCTTTAGACAGTAAGTAGAAAATTAGGATTTATGAAGCAGTGTTTACTTTGAAAGGTATTTTATGCTAGTTCGATTGCAGTTAGTCTTAGCATAAGTTGTGCTATTACCTTCACATAAACATTATTTGTATACCTTGTACTTGAAGTCTAAAATGGTATACTATACGATGAAATTAAAAAAAGGCGTGGCAGACCCCTAACGATCTCAGAAAGCGTAAGAGCTACAACAAAAAAATTGATATCCACATGTTCCTAAGTCCGATAATGGACGTGTTTGAATTTTTTTTCTGATGACTCCCTCGAATTCCCCGCTATAAGCGATTTTCCATAGCTCCCGTAATTTTTGGTATTTGATACTCGAGTTCGACATGTTAAGTTTCTTAAAGGTAGGTAAGTTTCTGAGAAAATTATAGCCATAAGGCTCAGCGCAGCTGTTGCTGATAATTCTGCTTCGTCTCATCTCTGTATTGCACAAATGAAGTGCAATGCTGAATGTAATGATTGGTTAACACACCGGACCGGATCGGATCATATTGATGTCACCATATCTGATGCTATTTCAAAAGAAATAAAAATAGATCAGTATTGGAGCGCCATTTATTATGCTTCGCAACATCAACCAACCAGGCTTTCGTCGAAAAATTATTGAGAAGTTGAATAGAAGCAACAATTTTAAATGGAAAATTCAGAAGCGAAGCGAAGCATTCACGGTTACCATAAAGTAGCCGCATGGACAATCTTTAGAATTGTGCGGTATATTTTGAATATCAGAATTTCTCGCATGATGTTCCTGAGTCAGAAGACAAACTGCACTAATTGTTCACACGAGCGCGATGGGGAAAGAAACCCAAGAGCATTAGCTAAAACAGGTGATGCACACGACTCAATGTACATGTATTCCTTTTGAAGGGCGAGTTCTCGTTTTTCTGATGCACCCTTCGCTCCCCCGCTATTAGTAATACGAGCGGTACTATTTATATTTCGGGAATGGGAACCCCCGTTGCTAAATGCGAAAAGCGACATTACCATTTGTTTCATTTATAGTGAGTTAAGCAAATCAATTTGTCCAAAAATTGAAAATTTCAAGAGAAGGTTTTCGACGTGGATTATCTCAAAAATAATGTGTTGATGAACTCAGTTCTTTGTATGGCGATAAGGCACCACCAAAAACCAAAGAATATAGCTGGTATTGTTAATTAAATCTTGGTCCTAGCTCGGTCCCCGACGAATTCCGTGAAAGTCGTCGAAAATCGGATGTTGTGCCACAAAACATCGATGCAGTGCATGAACTAATAAAGCAAGATCGTCATGTGACATGTCGTGGAATAGAAGCATTCTTGCACATTAGTTCCACTTCAATACATTTGATTTTGCATCAACACTTAGTTATACAAAAATGTTCAGTCGTTGGATACCCCATAATTTATCAATAGCTCAAAAAAAGCTCGCGTCCAGTGGTGTAAGGAAATGCTTAACAAGTTTGGCCGTGGTTCTTCAAACAACGTGTATAAAATTGTGACAGGTGACGCATCATGGATATATGCGTATGCAACGGAAACAAAACACCAATCGACTGTGTGATGTTCCTAGACGAGCAACATCTAACAAAAGTTGTTCCCGCTCGAAGCACTGCGACGCTAGTGGCCGCCTGTTTCCTAAGTTGAATGGGTCATGTGGCCACTGTTCCACTTGAGAAACATAGGACGGTTAATTTTGAGTAGTACACAACCGGGAAGTCTTCAGAGAAATTCGCAAAACGAACCGCCAAAGACGAATCATTCTCCATCATGACAATGCGAGCTCTAACACATCTCGTCAAATATGTGAATTTTTGAGCAGTCAAAACATCGACTTGATGACTCATCCTCCGTGCAGTCCTGATTTGGCACCCATTACTTCTTCTCTTTACCGAATATGAAAAATAAACTGCGTGGTCAACGATTTACAAGCGCCGAAGAAGCAGTTGAAGCGTTCAAAAACCATGTATTGGAAGTGTCTCAAGAGGAATGGAAAAAATGCTGCGCACATCAGGACGTTTATGCTAAAAAATGTCAAACTTCACGATGGTAATGTCACCTTTGACATTTCGCAACTAGTCTTCCCCATTTCCGAAACATAAATAGTACCCCTCGTATCTCATAACTCAGTTGGCACACGTAGACACGCATTGAAGGTACAGGTATTAAGGAGTTGGGCCCGATGGATTCTATCACTGCTTTATTATTTGATAAAAACACTATAAGAATCACAGTTTGGGTTAGTGGCTCCACTCAAATCTACCTACTCTACAGATATAATTTCTTTTACATACGTGAAATAGAATTCCGCTGAGGTTGTGCGCACATTTGACGAATTGTCTGCGGTTTGCATCATTTGTTTAGGGCCTGAGTCTAAGCAGCTAGAGCCCCATTCTTCGCGGCAATAGCTCCATGGCAGCGTGGGATAGAATGAGTCCACAAAATAGCGCAGGGTAAGTGCCATTAAGGTCGCATAGTACGTGGTGACAATTGCCGTAGCGAGCACTTGACCATAGCCAATGCCTACGTTGAAAGAAAGTTTATTAGGTGTGCTGTACATGTACGATCGATATACTACTTACCCCTCATAATAGGCGAAAAATCGTAAACCTTGACGCTACCACGGCTAGAGAATTGACCGAGTAACATTTCCAGATAGTACACAGGTTTTCCCACCAGTATTAAAACTATCAGGTAGGGTATGACAAATGCGCCGCCTCCATTGTCCAGAGCCGTGAAAGGGAAGCGCCAAACATTTCCCAGACCCACAGAGAGTGCTATGCAGGACATGAGAAATTCGACATCGTTGTTCCAGTTGTCGCGTTTCTTGTCCTGATGTTCCGCTGTCCCGTTCTCATCCTGCTGGGTTTCCGGTTTCCCTCTGGCTAATTCTCTTTTGGTTTCATGACCACTGGCTGCATCGCTTTCGATTTGTGTCGCTTTATAGGCACCTGGTATAGATATGGTAGAGGTATTTGGAGTGTCTACATAGGCGCTATTGAGGTAACCACTATCATTATGCTTGCTGATGTTTTCCATATTAGCTTTAGCTTGATCTGTCAATCAATAGAATATACGGGGGATTAACCTTCAACTTAAATTGTAATTCTCAGGCAGTCAGTATAATAGTATAGTACATGTTGAAGGCTAGTAGATTGGTGGCCAGGTTTTGTGGTTTGACGTTCATTTGATTGGCAATAGCAAATGTCAGTGGGCATAAGTGTGTGTGCTCATGTGTAGCTGTGCTGTTTCAATTATCATTTCTGGTTTTGGCGCCAAACAAGCGACAGCGGCATTCAAGTCAGTGACCCACTGACTCAGCTAGCGAGGTGGCATTACAATTCATTACATAACAATGGACGTACACGTACACCGCTAGCCCTGCACACCTTGCACCGACTCATTGAGTAAAACTGCAACAAACTGGTAACTGCCAATTGTGCCGCCAACAGCCGGGTGATTAAAAACGAGTTTTGTGGCCTTTGCAACGTCATCGCTGCGGTTCCACGCGCCATTTGCATTTTAAGTTATTTTCTTTTAACTGTATCAAGCTTTTCGGGTATCTTTGTGACTTTGTCGTGCAGCGTCGAAAGTAGAGATCCGAGCACATACTACTACGTACTTACTACTACATACTTTGACATACTTATTTATGCCCATAAATGGAGCACTTATTTTTAGTGCAAAAAAAAAACATTATTCTGAGATCATATATAGTAAATATTAAAAATGATTGAACACTTTTTGATTGATATTTAAACAAATTATAGAAATGGGTACTTTGAATATAAGATCACGAAGCAATATTATCGGCATTTTCATTTTTGTTTCTTTTCGCAATTCGGACGAAATAATGAAATTATACAAAGAAGAGTATTTCAATTTTCGTATACATGTGTTCGAGTTTCGAATTTTTCGCTTGTCAATTGTCACTCCATGTGATGGTTGCGCAGGCGCAATGCAACGATGTTGTCTGTTTGTTCTCACAATGAACGAAAGTGAAGGTGCATAATGCCGCCTTCGCGGTTGCAGTAGTACGATTCACTGCGTCTTGCTGTTGCTTTTGCTTTTGGTTTGGTTGCAAAATGTCAATAAAGTGTGCAATGTAAGTTTTGGTAAAGCACGGCTGACAATTTGGCCCACTGATTCAACTTCTATTTGCTCAGCTGCGCATTAGCTATGGCGTACAATAAATCATCAACCAGACGAAAAAAAACCCATTTTATTGCTGCTGCATACTCGCACATTAGTTATTTTTATTGTTTTATATTACCGAATCAATTGTTTGATTGTCTGGACACAATAAACAGTCTTTGAGAACGAAAAGACTTTGTATCGGCAATTTTCTTTGTTTTACTTACTCAATTATTGCACGTCAATGTGTCATTAGGTAATAAAACAAAATTCTCGTGCAATATTAAATGTTTTTAGTTTAGCCGACATATGATAGACTAACTAACTAGAACACCCAAATATATATAACATACAGAATAAAATATAATTTTGAAACCTAAACAAAATAAACGTTTGGTTTTTTTCTAAGGCCTTGGCATTATTTCAAAAAAGTTTTATTATTTTGATTAGTAAAATCAACAAAATACAAAAGGAGAAAATTGTTGTGGAAGAGAAGTTTTGTAGACTTTTTAAATTGTTGAGTGTAGCCCCATCCATAAAGCTAGACATACTATAGGTATATCCATATCTTTCATTTTTATTGCATTAACACATTTATTAGATGCCGATCATAAACTAAACAAGGCCAAGCGATGATAAGCCTTGAGAAAACGTGTAATAATAGTAGTAACTTATCTAATTGCAAAAATTACGCCACCGCGATTCTTTGTAAGTTTTGTTATACATTTTTTTAGAGTCTCGGCTATGGTTAATTTTGTTGTTTTTGTTATGCTGGGCTTTTAACAACTCATGAGTAATTTAATCAACAGGCAGGTTAGTTCTCTAAGACATAAACAAATTCTGATCATTAGCAAAACCAACATTCGCTATGCTTTGTAGAAAGCTTGCTTATAAGCGATAAAAAAGTAAACACCAATAATGAGGATCTAAAAATCAAATACTTGTACTTGTATGTGTATTGTTCAAAATTTGATTAGGAATATTTTTTACTTTGTATTAATTTAATTGGACGTCACGGTGAACGCGTCATTTGATCGTTAATACTGGGCTTAATAATATTTAGATTTGTTAACGAAATTTGTCGTTCCCATGCTTTTGTATTAATTATAATTATAATTAATTATGCGTCGAACGCTTAAAAATGTTGTTTATGGGGTTTTCTGTTCATTTGCAGCTTGGCACACATAAAACAAAAACGATCGTCATAAGCGTTCAAAATACAACCGAACCGCGCGCCACGAACGCCAAAATCTCACTGAGCTGCGCCTCGTAGCTTCTGCGTAGACAAAGACGCTGCTCAGAGACTGCGCCAACGGCTGCGCAGGTGGCGTTGGAGTTACCAGCGAGGCGTCGCGGTCGCAGCTTGCTTGACCTAAGGTAAGTGAAATTTGCCCAATTCGACTATCTTGCGTGTGTCTGTGGGCGTGAATGTGCCTGCGGGCTATTATCGCCAAAGCTAGAAGCCAACAAATGCTAATGTCGCGCATAAGACGTGCCTTTCGGTCCGGCAGCGGATGGGGGAAACAAAGGTATTTTTGTACTAAATACACGTATTTGTAAGTGTTGGATAATATAAGCAAACAAGCACGCTTTACTTCGCGACTATCACTTGGTTTATTTTGAGTCACTGGCAAAAGTTTATGCTACTAGTCGAGAGTACGTACATGGTTTCAATATAACAAGAGTAAATTCTAATGTCGGGTGCCCCTACTATGAAATACTCTGTACCTCTGTATGTCAATGCATAGAGTTGAGCCAAACCAGCAACAACAACAACAACAGCTGAAGGCAGAACAAGACAACTCAGCCAATTCCAGATATCAATTTGTGGCGCAAGAAAAATGCTTACGATTATATATTTATGTATTTATTATACACGGGTGTTTCCCAATTTAAATTGTGATAGTTTTCAGAACATTTCTGTTGGAGTTAACCAGTAGCTAATTACTTTATTGGGTAACGAAAGATAGTGAATAGAGTATATAGGTAAATATGTATATTTGCACCTACATATCTATGGACTATGTTTTTTGTTTTTATGTATTTATGTGTATGCATGATTGCGATATTTAGTGTAAGAGAATTTTAATCTGGCTTCGATATTCATTGAATAGAAGTTGAATTAGACAGCGACTTTTGGTCAACTAGAAAAAACACACTGACTTTCAAGAAGACTCTCGATAGTGACTTTGATTTTTCTTGTTTTTATACTCTTGGAGATCTTTGCAATCATGCAGACAGGCGGAGGGCGGACATGACTATATCGACTCGTCTTGTCATACTAAACAAGAATATACTTGTATGCATGTATGTACTATATATGCTTTGTGGAGTCTGCCACGCATCCTTCGAAAGTTACATACATTCGCAATGAACTAGTATACCTTCTTACCCTTTGGGTACAGGAATTTTTCGCAGACAGGTGGTTTTTATAACCTGTACCCTATATTGTAAGTATATAAGTTTCCGAATTAGAGATTATGAGAGATTATACTCGTACATGTATTAAACAAGTAGAGATGCTAAAGTCGGGTGTCCCGACTTTGAAATATTCTCTACATATGTGTAGAATAATTATGCGTGTATGTGTGTGTTCAAATTTTGATTAAATAATGCGCGATGCATTTAAAAAATAACTTATGCATATGATCAATGAAAAAACTTCAACAAATCCAACTCAGATCCATTTTAAGGCGAAATAATGCGTCATAATAATGAACGTGTGGTCGACTTTATATGGCAAAATTTTAGGCCTACGCCCTTGAACTAAGCACTGGTGTTTAATTACAACTACAGTATACTTTACTCAAATAGTTGTTCATCGTCTTTCCAATAGTTTCTAACCCTGCGTCAGAATACGTCAGAAACGGTACCAAAGTCGTTTTTTTTGCACCAAAGGGTAAAAAAAATTATTGCATGTTAGAAGAATAATGTAAATACAATTATTGATAATTTTCGAGTCGGTGTCTTTGCCATATACCAACTTCCTTAAAAATCGGTCTATTATAATGAAACTTTGCATACGGACTCAGAATCACTAACTGGAGATATTTGACAAATTTGAGATCGAAGTTCTTTGAATTACGGGAGTTATCGAAAGTCAGTGAAAATCAGAATTAAATTTTCATTTCAACACTCTTAAAAAACCAAAATGTCTATGAAATTGAACTATTTTTTCTTTACGGTATTGAATGATATTTCGCCATATTGGGTTATTCTCTCCAATCATAATCAGTGATTATAAGAGGGACCTTTTAACTAGTTTTTAAAAAGGAGGTTCTTAATTTGTCTGCATTTTTTTTTATTATTATTAATTTATACTATATACGAGTATAGCTTAAAACCCACACAGAGCTCTGCAGAAAGTAATGGCCCCTTGGCTGCTACGCTTAAGATAACGTATTATAACAAAAATAGACATTTTTAATGATGATTAAGTAGTCCGTGTCAGTAGTATAATAAGCTTGTCTCCAAGCTGTGTTGATTAAAGTATTTCAATTTAAAAAATCGCAGCTGTTCCAAAAAAATAATAATAAAAATTGTAGAACTGCACATGATTGCGTCCACACAAACAAATTATTGTAAGTATAATTTTCATTTTGTACCACAGCAAAAATTAAATGCTTTGCCTTTTAAAATGTAATTAATTTTTAATAACATGCGCATTCGATTATGTTGAAAGGGTTAATCTGATGTCGTGTGTTTGGATGGCTGAGGTTTTTTTTTAATGTTTGCCGTTAGTTTAATTTATTTTAATATTGGTTTTGATAAGGGGCTTAGTGGAATTGCCATATAGTGAGCATATGTATTTAAATACACTTCATTAAAAAGCAATTGACCATTGAACTATCGTGTTGTTTAAAAAATTAATAAAGCTTTTCATTTCTGTAGAGTGTTATACTTGAGTTCTTCTACACGTATCTACAAATAGAGATAACCTCTGGAATAAATTTAAATTTAAATGTATTCATTGAAAATAGTTTTTATTAAATGTAAAAATTACACCACTAATTCAAAATGCGTGGAAGGAAAGTAATAATAATAATATAAAGCTGGGTCGGAGTGATTCAAAAATATAAAAATATCCAAAGGCTTTTTAGTGATTAAATAAATTGTGCAAATAAACTCTTGCTTACTGCACAACTAATTTTGTTATTTTATTTTTATATACGTGTATAAGATAAACTGCAAATTTATGGCCAAAGCTAAGAGCAGTTGACAAAAAGTAAAAGCCACTTACAAATTTCCCCAGACATTTCTCAAGCGTTAGCACGGCATAAATCTTGTGTAAACAAATCGCAATGACAGTTGTTTTGCCATCACCGACTTCTCGCTATACAGGGAAGGCTCACACAATAATGTGACGCTCTCACGCAATTCTTCGTTCGGGGTGTATGCGACGCAGGGCATTACATTTTATAGCATTTTCCTCTAAGACATTAAAAACAAAAGCTAACGGTCGGAGAAGTAAGTGTTGCGTTGGTCAGCAGATATGCTCTTAGGTACTTAGGACGAGTTGCGCATACGCCATGTGTCAGCGACATAATTTGCCAGCCTTGCTGCTTAGGTAGGTTCGCCTTGTTGTTGTCGGCTCTGGTTTGACTTTTACACCTTTTGATTTATGCACTAAAACATCATGAAAAATTGATGCTTTAAATTACGTGCGTCTGAACTTGTTAGTGTCTGCCAAATGTTTTTGCCGCCGGTATGCCAAGAATGTGTCTCCGGGGTGTATTAAAAGTAAAGTGTGACCACAAACGTGAGATTTGCACGTGCTGGCCATTTGTATGAATCCTAAATGTATTTAATTTTTTCATTCAGCTGCATAGGTCATTTGCTTAATTGAATTTTGACACAGATGTGCAAACCACCATGGGAATACATATATTTCAATTAAATTGAATTAAATCTTCGAAATTATTTGCCAGCACTCGGATGGTTGGATTATCTAACTTGGTTACATGTAAATTTTTCGCCCAGGAGCCAAGACATTTGCCAAATGACTTTGCCTAGGCTTGATAGATACCAATATCGTTTTTGGCATGCAATTTGCAAGTGCTTTTTGACTCAGAGGACACACCACAAACAACATTTCACCTCAGCAAATTGTATGGCATTTTCATTTGCACCAGCTGGAAGTAATGCTTTTAACATGGCTCATATACAGGCGTAGAGATACAGAGCAACAGCAACACATTATAAATGCAATTCAATTTCATTTTGTTGTCTTATTTCCATCTAAAGCGCGCCATATGCGCTTTAAAGCTTATGTATGTATATACTTGTACATATAAGTAGTACGTACGTACACGCCCAAATACCCAACATCACCCCCACACATTTAAATGTAGCTATGTATATATACATATACGAGTATGTATATATAAATATATTTACTGCAAAAATAACTTGAAGTCCCGATATACTTGTACAGCGCACAAAAGCAAAGGCAGACAACGTTCTTGGCATGCCACAAGTGTGCATGTGACTGTTGACTCCTTATTGTTGCATACTTTTCGGCGCCAGTAGAAAATGTGAAGCCAAGTGCATTTGCATAGCAATGATATTAATCATACGCCTCGTGCAGCTCCAAGCTAATTGAGCTGTTGGATTGCACATCACGTAGTCCATAACAATATTAAGTCGCTTAAGCGCTTTTTAAAGCTGCGTTCGTGTAAAGTATTTTCTATATATTTAGTGCCAAGTGCGTCATGTGAGGGTGCCCCAGGTCACTACACGGTATAAAAATGGTTCTAGCTCACGCGAGCAAAAGTAGGAGCAGCAACAGTAGCAGCACTCAACATGTCTTCACTCGCATGCCAAGCGCACCACATTTCGTGCGTATAAAAATCTGCAATTCATGCAATTTTCATGGAAAATTTGTTACGCAAAAAGGGAAAGCTACAACAAAACAAAAACAATCAAAAAAACATACAAGTAGAATTGGGTAGGTGCACGGCATATTCGCTTGTGTGTATATGCTGGAATGTGTATTGTGTGTCTGGAATGTCAAAATATTTGTATGTTTGGCATTTTAAGCTTTACAATATTTGCTGTAGCCATTTCTAGCACCATAAAAACAAAGGCGGTGCAGTTGGCCCATTGTCTTTCGAAGTGGCTTTAAGTAACAAGCCAAATTAATTTGCTAAGCACGTGTCTTACTTGCTCGTCTTGTGTGTGTGTTTGAGTGTGTGTGTGTGTATGGTCATAAGTAGAAAAGTTCCAGATGTTTGTTATACAGAGTATAGGGTGGCTATGGTTATGTGTAATCAGTGGCACTTGACACAGCCTACAGCTTGTTAATGGCATTTTGTGTTGACATATAGACAAAGACAGACTAATCATCGATACATTTTCACACAAATTCACACAAAAATCTATCGTTTGCTTTTAGCGTGCGTGCGGCGCATATTTTATTAGGTTTGCGCATTCGTTTACTAAATGTTTAATTGAAACGCTCAGAAAAAGATTCATCAGTACCCGACAGCTCGTTCAATCTCCAGCATTTCCAAAATGTAAAAAATCGCCACCAACCAAAAGTAAGGCGTTGGTCCTGCAACAAAAATGGTTAAATCAAATTTTTGTTTAATCAAAAACAACACTTCTTACCATACAGGATAAGCCAGCGTGTGTACAACACCCAAATGGGCACCTTCTTCTGAGTAGGCTCAACCAATAGGAAAATTATGAAGCAAAGAGATAACGATGTGGTGACTACGGACGTCACCAAATATACCAGTATAAAGTGACGTATTTGCTACGGAGTGACCATTTTTTAGTATAAAATAAATTAAATGCATATAAATATTCCTTAAAGCAGGTATTTCCACTTCGATTAATTAAAGGAATCGACTACTAGAGTTGAGCTCACTTGTACCCTCTTCAGAAAAGCTATATCTGTTCCCAAAAACTCACGACACTGTGTTATAACATTTCTTAGAATTAAATGATTGTGATGTAATTTCAAATGATCTAGGCGCTCATTCACACGGACATTTCTACAGTGATTTGTCTTCTCACGTTCATTTAGAATATGTATATGTATAGTACTTTTTCCCTCTGCCTATTTTGGCTTTGTAGTTTAGAATTGTTACCCAAGAGTTTCATAGTGTAGGTCTGATCCCAAAAACATAGGTTCTCAATTGAAATAACTTCAGCAGAGTCAGCCCCAACATCAAATACGATTTCATGATCAATTGTCTAATATATGTGCCTATATGGCTGGCGTAAATTGTATTTTTTATTCTGAAAGGCGTTTTCATTGCATTAGTACAACTTACCCGGCCTGCTCCCACAACCAACAACACTCCGGTTAGTAACTGCAGGCAAAATAGAAAAGTTCGTGGCAGCAGGTAGCTCGGTAAGGGGAAAAGTCCGAGCGTACTCGTCATATTTTGACAGTTAGGACAGTCGCGCCACACAATTATGTTTTCTGTAGGCGGATACAAAGGATTAATATCTGTGGATTGTCGGAGCGTCAATTTGCCTACCGTCTGGGCGAATAAAGGTGGCCAAACGTGTCACTGCCAAGACAATTTCTATGAGTCCAATGTATATGCAGGTGAGCTGCAGCTCGAGACGACAACAACAGCAGCACAGCGGAAACATCTGTAGTTTATTTTTTGAGTTGAGTTGAAATATAATGCACAGCATTGGGGTCAGTTTGTGCTGTGGTTGCTATGACGGCAACACCTGCCAGTGCACGTGGAGTTGCTCATTTGGGTTGACTTCTGATTGGCGAAATGCAGTTGCTGCGCATTACGGGATGTGCTTGGACAATCATCGGCAACTTCTGTTACGGTAGCCGCATTAGGCAAGGTCAGCTTTGTTTTCGGAAGTTCCTGTTGCACGTCGGGCTCATCAACCACATCCATTTTAATGGTCTTGCCTGCCGGTGTTATAACGAGTATTTGCATATTGCTGTTGTTGTTACTTGTATTGTTGGTGGTCGTGTATCAACGGAACTTCTTCTAGCAGGCCAAAAGCGTGATTTGTATGAATTGGTGAGAATGCCAAAAGTATTTTTTAAGTACCTTAATTTTGTACAAGTATCTGTATGCTGACTGACAATTTAAATGAGCTTCTATTGCTTGCCTACATTTTCTTGGCAGCCATTGAAAGTGCCAGCCTGCTTAGCTATGGCTCGTACGAAAATTTCACAGGAACAACCTTTTAAATAATGAAGGCCACGATGGATAGGTCCCCTATTTCCTTCTAACCCGCATTTCTCCTTTAATCCTTCTGCTGCGTGGTAGATTTCCAAATGCTATGGGTGAGCTAGAAACGAAAAAGAGCCCCACATACTCCCCCTTCAAATTCAAACCTATGCTAACCCGCTTAACTGCGCCTGTCTTGTCTGTGTCTCTTTGATATTGCTGGCATGTGCGTGCAAAGCGGGAACATAATTAATTAAAATTAATTACAGTTTTTGTGGAATTAGAGCCTGCGGCACTGAAAAATTATGTTGGCTGGCTAACGTACAAAGAATTTATTTGAAAGATGAAGGTGTACACATGACCACAAGTGCCTTATACATATGATGTCGGTGACAATTGGTTTTGCGACTCTTCTCTTTCCTTGCAATATGAATTTGGAGCAACTCCCACTTCAGCTGCCTCAATTGTGTGGGTCTAACCCCATTAGCATGAGTTCGTAGTTGAAACAACGTCAGCAGAGTCGGCATCAACAGCAGCTCAAGTGCCTGTGCACAGGGGCTAAGGGGCACAGGGGCACAGGGTGGCCAGTTAGCTAAAAGGCGCGCTGACATTTATAAATCAATTATGCAACGATTGCACGCTCATTAGTGTCAAACTCAATTAACGCTGTGACATCAACAGCGCCAGCAGACACTGCAATAGATGATGAGCCATAGATGATGGCTGGCAACAGTGCTTGGGGGCGGCTTATGTCACAGGGCAACTCTAAAGTTGAATTCGCTAATTGGGGGCTAAACTTTAATTTGCATCGGTCGCCCAAGAGAGTTTAATTGGAATTATTTTAGAATAAACTACACTGATCAAATATGATTATAACCATAGCGCTTATATTAAGTCTCAGTAGGACGTCTTCAAGATGAGCCGCGTTCAACCCTTAAATCTGTGGCATTTCTGCGATGCATTTTCCAGAATGTCATAGGCACAATGTTGGTTTACTTTAAATGTTACCAAGTCAGTTGCAAATATATAATAAATAACCCACACGTTTCTTATAGAAACATACATATGTAAAGAAATTCATTGTTGTTCACTTATGTCTTTGTTTTAAAACACGTGCCTGTACAAGAACAAGAATGTTGTTCCGTTCAATTTGTATAACCTGTACTCAAAGGGTAAAAGGCTATACAAGTTGTGTGCTAATGTATGTAACCGGCAGAAGGGGGCGTGGCAGACCCCACAAAGTACATATATTCTTGATCAGTGTGACAAGCCGAGTCGATATAGCCCGTCTGTCTGTCCGTCTTTATGAACGCAAGGATCTTATCAAGTACAAGAGCTAGAATAACCAAACTTGATATCAAGATTCTCCTGAGTCCGAGATGGAACGAGTTTGTTCCCTCACAATTCGTGTTTTTCCATAACTCCCGTATTTTTTATGACGTTATAAAGTTTATGAAGTTATAGCCATAAATAAATATTTTCTCTGCCGAAGCTCTGCTCGTAGCTGTTGTTGTTATTGCTGCTTGTCTCTCTTGTTTTTTTATATTTTCTTGGCGCACACATCCATCATTATTCTCAACAGTTATTTTGATACAAGCCTGATGAGACGAATGAAAATACGATTTTCGCTGATAACTTTATGAGTGTTATACATAGCGTCTCATGATTTGCGAAGGTGTATGAGTGCTTCAACATTATCTGAAGCTTAACCAAGATCGGAGCGCTTTGTCCTATAGCTCTAATTTGTGGTATAAAACAAAATCACTTTTAACTGTAGAAACTTTTCTGTCTATGTCTACCTGGGAGCCAAATATGAGTCGACAATAGGTATTAGGAACTATTCATTTTAGAAAAGGATTAAATCGCAACTGTTGTCGAATTTTACATGTCATAGACAATGGATATGGATTTCTTTCAGTAAAGCACGCTAGGCAACTAGTATTTTTTTATATCATAATTGAAATCTTGCATAAATGCGAACAGAAGAGTTTGAAGCAGAAAGACATGCAAACAAGAAATCGGTACGTTATATAGAAGTACATAGTATACCTACGTTCTCGTATGTGTGTCTACACCTGTGTACGGGCTTGATGCATCTGTGTAGCTAGTGTGTCCTTCGACTTGCCATTTTATTATGTACCTCCATTCAACAGGAGCCTGAAGCGGGCAGTTGGAGCAGCAGTCTGTAGTCACCAGTGCAACACATGTAGTTATGTTGTCTCTCTACACACAATATGTGTCCATGACACACTTACAGTGTGCCCGTGTCGTTGCGCGAGCTTATGTGTGAATGTGTGCACACTTTTTGATTCATATCTCAATGCTTGTATCTGGCCAGAGACTATATCTTACCCTTAACCAAGCAAACATGTTGGCTTTGGTTGCTCTTGTTGCTATTGCTCAGATTCAGCAGCAGCATTGACACGCACTTTGTGTTTGCTTTCCACTGCTCGATGACCATGCCAGTCGGCCCACGGCAGTCGACCACATATACATTGAGGTCAGTTGGCCAGCGCCAAGTGCCAGGCTGCTATTCGCCATTCAATGCATATTTACATAAGCGTTCGCCTTGATCAAGTGATGGATTCTGCTCGCTCGCTGCTCCGAGCTATGATTTCCTTCGCACCCACATTTGGGCCATTAACACGCAATCATTAGCGACGATTGCTTCTAGGTTCACTCGTGCGCCAAATTGAATGCAAACAATCATCAATCACGGAGCAGACAATGTCTTGTGGCTGGGGATTCGTCGAGCCTTCGAAACGTGACCAATTTAATTTGGCGACATCAATTAATAAGCACTAAAACTACCGCAAGCATACTGGCGACCAAATGTCAAACTAATTACACGCGCAATCGCCCTATTAACACTAGCCAACATAAAGTGAAATGTTTTTCATATACTATACATACAAGTACATATATTTTTCAAATTACGATATGTTGATCATAAAATATATAAATAAGCTAACTTTGCCGAAGCTATATGCCTGTCACTGTGTCCTACAACATGCCCTAACAAATTTTATTTCTCATGCTCAGAAATGAATTAAGTATGTACACGTACATACATACAAGTATATCTTAGTGTTTTCGTACTATAAATATTTTAATAATGATCATTATAGCCTGTACCCAAAGGGTGAAAGGCTATACTAGTTTTGGCGAATGTATGTAACACACAGAAGGAGGCGCAGCAGACCCCACAAAGTATATATATTCTTGATCAGGGTGACAAGCCGAGTCGATATAGCCATGTCCGTCCGTCCTCCTGTCCGTCTGTCCGTCCGTCCGTCCGTCTGTATGAGCGCAAGGATCTCAGAAAGTACTAGAGCTGGAATAACCAAACTCGGTATCCAGATTCCCATAAGCCCTAGGCAGGTCAAGTTTATTTTTTTATTCTGATACACCCCCCACTCCCCCGCAATTAGTGTTTTTTTTTCATAACTCCCGTAGTTCTTGGAATCTAAAATTAGGTAGCTAGATCCCGTTAGTGATTATGTGTCTGTATACCAAGTTTCATCATGATAGGTCAAATCTGAAGAAAGTTATAGCCATAAGTAAAATCGCTGCTCAGGCGCTGCCTGCAGCTCTGCCGGCAGCGCTGCCCGCAGCTTTTGTTGTTGTTGCTGCTTTGGTTCTACTTTATGCTGCATAGATACACGCATACAAGCACGCATAGCTACGTGATGTAAATGTATGCTGTTAAAACTGAACATAAACATGTATTCTAATTTAATTTAATTAATTAATTCATTTTTTTATTTATTTAAATTTTTTTGATTTTTGTGGAGAGTACATGCTATTTTACTGTCGGGCTTGCTCGACTGTAGCGTTCTCTCTTGTTTTTTATTTCTTTTGCATTTGTGTGTGTCATCATCAAGGGCATAGGCAGGGAGGCCGTTTCCGCCCCTACAAAAAATTTTGCAATATAAAGTCGGATTTGTTGAAGGTTTTTCATTGATCATATGCATAAGTTATTTTTTAAATACATCGTTCAATTTTTTATCAACATTTTAATGTTTAATAACTTTATAATTGTCTTTCGTTATTTAAAAGCAAAATTGATATTTAAGAACTCTTTCAAGAGAAAAACTCTTTTTATACAAAAAGAAGCCAACGACCAAAATTGTTAGCCAAGAGTGTAATAAGTTCTTAAGTACATACATATTAATTTGAAGATATCTGGGAGTAAAATGGAAACGTTTTACTGGCCAGTTTCTACAAGTTTTGTATTGCCACTATTTTGCATAATTTCACTATCTGTCCTAAGCCTTAGATTTGTCAATCAATGTGATGGTCAATTAGTTTACGCGCCCCATAGCCGCAAGTTGCCGCTGTTTCGAGTCTCTTTAATTAAGGCGATCAAGCGGCAAAGTCGTGTATACATAGATATGTATGTTTGGTGGTTACAATGTGTATGTAATATGCGGCGTATTTGTCGCGTTTAATATGACACACATACGTTGAAGTAAATGCATATACAGTGCAGTGTCCCGCACTGCGCAAAATGCACCCAGTCGCATATCTATGTAAGTATATCATGGGACTAGATTCATAATCTGTATGTTTTTAATGTCAATGGCGCTGAGACAAAGTGCGCATAAAGTGCATTCAAAAGGGCATTACCGCCGACTGCAAAAGCCGAATGCTCTGCCCGCTCATAGCTTTTATGCAAATTCGCTGCACCTTTTCATTTGCTTTTTTTTTTATCGTGTGCATTTTATTGTACGCTTGCTTTTTTTGTATGCCTGTCGACGTTCAATTGGCTAGCGATTCGATTTTATTTGATTTCAGTTTTTGTCGCTTTTCTGTGAACAGCTTTTGAAGTCAACGTGGCCAACTGTAGAAACATTTGTTTGTAGGATACGACTATGTATGCAAGCGTCTTTTAAACCGGCTAGTTGACTGCGCCAGACTTTTGACTTAAGTACTTTACTGTGGACTTTGCAAGGTTGTGGGTCCTTGCTGGCAATGCTTTGCTTAATTAACATTTAATTTGCTGTATAAGCTTTCCCCTTCTCAAAAAGTGTTAGGACAAAAGCAAACTGCCACCAAATTGGCATTTAAGGAATTTGCTGTGCTGGCTACATGGATATAATAAAAGCAGCTCAGCAAAACACAAAATGCTTCCATACCGACACTATTGCCTCAGTGTTCCGACAGTCAGTTAAAGTCCACCTCAAGTTTAAAAATGCAATTACAAAAGCTTACAGGACAAAGCTGAAGCTCTCGACAGCTACTTGCTTTGTGCATTCGCATATTCGGAATGAATGTTAAAAATTGTATATACATGTGGAAATTAATTAAATTGAATATAAGTTTGAGAACTTTCAACAAATGTTCATAACTTTTGAATTATATAGAACCTGTCTAAGAAATGTAATTTTTATACCCTGTGACCGAAGGGTAAAATGGGTATATACACATAATATATACAATACTTATATTATTATTATTAAAACATGTAACAGGCAGAAGGATCTATCTCTGACACCATAAAGTATATATTTTCCTAATAAACATGGCGAGGTAAATCAATTTAGACATGTCCGTACGTATATTTAAAAGTTGAGCCAGCTCGACTTTAGCATTCTATTCTTGTCAATTTTTATAAAATAATTAATTGTTTTTAAAATTCGTTATTTATATTTATATCGTTATTCCACATGTAGACACGGAGTATATCAAAGTCGAGGTAATAGACTTCGGTTTTCCCCTTGTTTCAAAATAATCGTACATGTGTATGTATATTTTTCAATCGATAAGAAATAAGTTATTGCACACATATCAATCATGAAATAGGAAATTATTGATGGAACACATGCATTTTTGGAGTGTAGGGCAGATTTCAGAATTGTTGACACTTGACTTCAGATTTCAACAAGAAATGAATGCTAAAGTCGAGCGGGCTGAACTCTTAAATACCCAGTACCCACTCCCATAGAAAAGAAAACAAGAAAGGAATGCTAAAGTCGAGCAGGCTCAACTCTTAAATACCCTGTACCACCCCACAAAAAAGTAATTTAATTAATTAATTAATTTAATTTAATTAATTAACTAAATTAATTTAAATAATTAACTAAATATTAACTAATTAAATATAAAATATTCCATGCATGCATAGATACATTTACATTTACATCAGAATCGTGCCTATGCGTGTTTGTGTACTTGTACATATGTATGTATGTGTGCATTGGGCCTGGTTATATGGCTATAACTTTCTTTCCGATCATTCTATCATAATGAAACTTGGTATACGGATATATAATTACTAACGTAATGTGACTACCAAATTCAAATTAGTTCAAAATTCCAAGAATTACGGGAGTTATAGAAAATCGGTAATAGGGGGGGATTGGGGGGGGGGGGGGTGGATCAGAAAAAATGAACAAACTCGTCTCAGGAGAATCTGTATACCAAGTTTGGTTATTCTAGCTCTTATACTTTCGGAGATCCTTGCGTTCATACAGACAGACGGACAGACAGACGGACAGACAGACGGACAGACGGACATGGCTATATCGACTCGGCTTGTCATGCTGATCAAGAATATATATACTTGTGGGGTCTACCAAGCCTCCTTCTGTGTGTTCCATGTGCACTCGCACAAAACTAATATACCCTTGTACCCTTTGGGTACAGGGTATAAAAATAATTTAATTTAATTATTTAAAAAATATTCAATACATACATAAATATAGATATTTGCTTATGTACAGTTTTATCTGCATACATTTATATCAGAATCAAATTTCCAAGACTAACGGGAGTTATGGAAAATCTCAAATAGCGGGCGACTGGGCGGGGTGTGTTTCAGAAAAAAACACAAATTCGTCCTTTCTCGGACTTGGATGCCATTGCTGCTCATTTTTAAATGAATGGAATACGTATGCATTTAAAAAGAATATTCCTAAAAATCATAACTACGAGTAGATGTTGAATCAAAGTCAAATTATAGTATTTTGCCAGTTTTTCGTTGTTGTAGTGGGTCCATAGTCCTTTTTGGCTTTGTTTCCTCTTATTGGTATATTTGTGTTTTTCTGCGGTCGGCTTCCATATTTACGAGCAGCTGCATTTGCGCCATTTTTAATGACTTTTTGCTGCGCGAATACACACACTCGCACACTCACTTCAGCGTACAACGAACGCAAAATGGCGCAGAAATTTGTTTTGCTGCTGGCTGTTTTCGCAGTTTATACGGTCGACCGGCAGCTACAACTCGTTGGAAGACTGCTTTACTGCTTGAGTTGCTTTACTGGCTGACTGGTTGACTAAATGACGGACGGACAAACAATTGGGCAGGCTGACTTGCTCTTGAGGCACTTGAAAAACTAATCAGCGTCGGTAGAAGTGGCTCCAAGTATCTTTAAATTTTGGACTGGGTCAGTGCACGTTTTTTTTTATTTGCTTTTTGTTGCAAAGTCTTTACAACATAATTAAGATTGTTGCAGATAACTTTGCCGCCTGCAATGGTGGCGTTTAATGAGCATTGCACGCCCCTCCACACCCTGCTCGCAAACCACCAATTCCCTATGCACTCGAGCTTGTTTCAAAAGTTTGCACTGGCAAATTTTTGGTCAGTTTTTTTTGACTGCGACTTGGCTTGGCTCGTTACTTATCTTGCTCATTTCCTTTCAGTGCACTTTTGTATTGCATTAACATGGTCATTATCCGTTGTTGTGCCTTTGTCGTTGCCTCTAATGGATAGCGCTGAAGTTGCCCTTTATTATGACTTATGCAGCGCCCTTAAGTTCCTTCCTACTTCCGTACCATGCTCAATTGCAAGGTTATAGCAACTATATAAGTACGTGTGTATGTGGCTGTAGTCTGCTGTTGCTCACACCTTTCCACATAAAACTAGCTCGCCATTTAATGTGTTAAGAGTTCTCTGCACGCTTGACTACTTTGCCACAAAAGCGTGCCTTGCCACGTCCATGCGCTTAAGTGGATATCCGGCGTTGTTTTTTCCTTTATCTATCCCTTCGCCTATGTCGATTCCTGCATTTGCCACATTTAATTTTCATTTTAAACACTTGACTGCACACCTTGTTGTGTGGCTTATAAATAATTTGAGCTTATTAGTGCTTTGTATTCTATTGTAAAATGCCTTAAAGCATTTGTCTCTTCTCCTATAACACCTAAAAGCATTGAAGGGAAATTTGTACAATTAATTACATTTTAATTACACTTGCATTTAACTCTTGTACATATTTGTATGCAATTTACTTTTGATGTTCTACACAAATAGAAATTGTTTTGTACTAGTGCTGCCAGTACAAGAGACAAATCCGCCAAATCGAACTCAAAAACCACCAAATGTTATTAGTTGGCACAGATACTCGTTATTATGCATATAAGTCCCGTTAGGTTTCTCTAATTTATTTTTATTTGTAAATTTATAGTTTAAATACACCGTTTCTACACTTTGGGTTCAGGTATCTACAATATATTAATATTTTTATAATTTTGTCACAAAAAAATCTCTAACCTAGTTTCGTTTAATTTTTTTCTTCGGTGTACCATAATAATCCAAGTTTTTCCTTTGAGGTATATGCCCAAATAAATTTTTGTATATCCCACTATCCATATACGAGTAACTACTACAAGTTCTCCTAATGAATTATTGGCAAATATATTATTATTTCTTTATATGTTAACGACGAAAATTTGTTCGAATGTTCACCGTTTTTTATAAGGGCAATATATAAAAGAAATTTCATAACGTGACATCTACAACATTTTACGATATATTCTATATAGTATTACTTCTAGATTCACATATAATGGAATCTTAAAGACTTAGTTCATTTAGCAAAACATTCATATCGGAAACTGATGGATCGCCATTCTTCGGTTCGCCACGCAACGGCCACGAAATGGGACTTTTAAGTAACACGAACCTATCTATTATAACAATCACATTAACAATTTGAGAAAAGTTATAAAAAAAATTATTTTTAGTTTATGAACTAGATCTATGTTTGATAATTCGTATTAATATAACTATATATTAAAAATTTTATAATAAAATATTATTTTATTCAAATTCGAACTTAGCAAAAGATGTGTGTTTTTGTGGCAATACGCCCTTGCCTAATTATAATACAAGCCAAGTACTTGATCCATGGTCCATTTGTACCGCATATTCCAATAACCAAATTTAATTCATTTATATTTTGACACAAGATTAAAAAACTTAAAAGCTCTGAAAAGATACTACTTTTTAACGTATATTATTACAAACAAATATGTATATTTACAATATAAATATAGTCTGAAAAAACCGCTGCATATAACCGGAGAAATGGCTATTATGGCCGCACTGTTACCTATGGAAGCTCTTTAAAGGGGTGAATGGAATGCTTTGCCATTTACAGAGTTGTCACTTTTGTTGTAATTGTAGTTGTTGTTGTTGTGTTTACTGCTAATGCAATCGCATCAAAAAGCATCAGCGCGACAAAAGCATACTTTCTGTTGGCGGGTGTCTTTAACCACAAAAACATTCAGACAGCATACCACATGGACAGATGGAACGACTGGCAGCGATGCGAGGGGTCAAAGGAGCGGCTAGACAAGCGACAACGCCAGCTCCACTAAGCTTAATCCTTTCGCTTGAATGACGCCTGCTGCCCTGGCTACCAGTGGCTGCAGTTTTTGAAACGATAAACTTGAGCTTTGAACTGCTCTGGTGTCCAAACGTGGACCACCTCTGCCACGCTATAATGGCGCCAACTAAACCTCACCCGGCTTCAGTTCAGCTGTGCCTCAGCCAAGCCTCAGGCGTCCTTTTATGACTGGTGCTTAATGTTGGTACCCTCGCTCACAGCCCGATGCAATTAAATTGGGAATAGGCGACTACAAGTATGATGGCAATGACGTTGCTTGGACAGTGCTTGTCGTCTCATAAAATTATGAAGCTAAATTGGATTTGAAAACAGCGGACTGGCCTAGACGGATGCATTATGTGGTAGTACTCACAGAACCGTTGCTGTAAGAAAAATGAGATCGCCATTAACGCCATTTTTCTTGGTCGTTGCCATTACCGACTTCGTTTTTGTGTCTCTGCTGCATTTGATGATTTAAAAATTGTAATTAAACTGCGTTTGTTGTCATTGCATTAAAAATAATCATAAATAATGCATAGCAAGAATGCTAGCAACAACATAAACGCAAGGACCTCACTGCCGCGCGACGTGTCGCTCAAAAGGGAAACTCTGGCAAAGGAAATGAATGGAAATGAAAAACAGGGCCGTCAGCGCCCACCAAGTTGTTACATTTAACTATTAAAACTTTTCCAACAACTTCATAAAAAGACGCCCGCGCGCAATGAAACGAATGAATTGCCAGGCTGTACTAAAAAATAGGAATGGAAGAGGAATAAGTTGCGTCGAGATAAAGGCAAGTGGCAAATACAATCTAAAAGGTTTGGCAAAAACGCTTTAATTAAAGTGAAAAGCAAACATTTCAATTAAGTCAAGTTAAGATGATTTCAATTGGACTAAAAGGGTTAACTTCCGGCAGAGATTTCTTCGTTTACCGAGCGGACGTAAGGTTATGACCTCATGGAGTCGGGCCATTGGTGACGTGGCTGGTTTTGTCTTGTTACTGTTGTTGTTTGCGTTATGTGGTATTATCAACGAACGCTGCGCCAAGCCTAATATTATTTTTGTATTAGCTTACGCCATGAGACAAAATCTTGGCAGCCCTTTGCCACGCCGGTCCCGAATTAAATTCTGCTGGCACTATAAATAAGAAACCAAACTGCGTTCTTACTCGCAGTGGGGGGAAAAAAACAAAACAAGTAGTCAGTGCCGAGGTAGCAGGGCAAATAGCAGGCTAAGCTTATTTTGTTTTCCAATTAAGTAAATTGTGTGTGCCGCAGTGCCACCATAGAAAGCACTCGAGGCACTTTCTCGTTGTGTAAGTGACTTGGGGACGCAAAGCAAAGAAGGGAAATCGGGAAATATTAATTTTTTTCAGCTGGGCCGGAGCAAAACAATGTGTATGTACGAGTATATACATGTACATATCTTAGGCACATCAATAATGTAGTTTGTTAACAAGCTAGCACACACCATGGCCATCGAAAGCAATTTCTACTTTGACCATAGATCTGGCCAAGTCGACGCGCGTCTCTAATAGCCGCTTAGTGGACCATTTTTATAACGGAACGCCTTTAATTGTGGAGCAGACGTCAACTATAAACATGCAAGGAAAAACGGTTCGCATGTGTTTGAGAGTGAGGGGTGGGTTTAATTGAATCAATGTCTAAATCCCTTAAGCGTACTATTAAGTTCGACACGTTTGCAATCAGCTTCATTATGATTATGGACTTTGACGTGTGCCCTAAATATGTGGTGCCACATTCTTTCAGGTTCACTTTCATGTCTGCAGTTCTTTCTAATGTCTGTCTGTCGGTTTTGTCATTCAATTTGTATTAGCAGCCATTGTTATAGATTTGTGGCAGCGACTGCGTTACTTTTGAATGTGCTTAATCAATAATGTCGATTCCTTCCACTGAAGATTGCTGACTAGACACAACACATTCTTGTGTGCTTTGGGGATTATGTGTGGTACTTAAATATTATCAAAGAAATCCAAGCATACATATATTCTGAGCAAATGAATGGCAGCAGTAGAGGTTTTTGGAAATCAGCCAACTGGAAAGTACAGCTTTTGGATATAATTCTAATCGAAATCGAAATGAAAACAATTGTATTTGCCACCATAGAAGTTAATTTTTAAGATACGTGCATATTGAAATCAGCTCAATTCAGACAACTAAATACAAGTACTTGTTCTGTAATATAACAAGTATGTAGGTATAAAGCAAAAATAGATTATCTGATACGAACACCTGGTGGAATTAAACAGGCAATTATGATTTGTGATGAGCGATTATTGAATTATTTATGAATCTACCAGGCGAATGCAGTGTTGCTATTACTTCGATTGGACCTGCTGTTTTCCCCATTTTTATACTCTGTTCATGAAATGTATATTAGGTTTGCGGGAGCTGAAAAATGTAGCAGGCAGAAGGAGGCATGGCAGACCCCACAAAGTATATATATTCTTGATCAGCATGACGAGACGAGTCGATCTAGCCCTGTCTGTCTGTCTGTCTGTCTGTCTGTCCGTCTGTCCGTATGAACACCTGGATCTCAGAGACTATAAGAGATAGAGACACCAAAGGCACAAAGATGGCTTATGTGTGTATTCTATACGAGCTTGTTTTATTTTTTTGATTTCCCCCCCCCCCCCCACTTCCCCCCTATGTGGGTTTTCCCGATTTACCATTCTTATAATTGCCTATATCTCGGAGACTATAAGACTTAAGAACATCAAATTAGTCCAAGATGCCTTGTGTAAATACGCAGAAAATGTTTATTTTGGAATTTCCCTCCCTCCCCCCTCTCCACAGCAAATCGCGATTTTCTCTAACTCCCGTAATTCTTGGAATTTTGAACTAAAATTGCAAATACCCCCAATTAGTTATTATGTGTCCGTGTGCCAAGTTTCACTATGATAGACCGATTTAACAAGAAGTTATAGCCATAAATATATTTGCAGCTGCAGCGCTGCTTTCTATAATTATTGTAAACATATGTACAGAGTATTTCAAAGTCGAGACACCCGACTTTAGCTTTTTGACTTGTTTTTTAAATTGAAGAAACATTTTTATCAGCGACCGTGTTGAAATTAGACGGTATAGCTCTGCCTTTTAATTATGTATATATACTTGTATAAAAGTGGAAACAAATTATTTGGGTTGATGAAACGAAAAATGAAAAAGGTTTATTGCTTTAGTGCTTGTCATAAATTTGTCTATGTATTATTTTCATGCGATACTTTTGCCAGTAACATAACTATTTAACAAACTAAACTCTGTAATAATAATATACCAATTAATAGTGGCCAAAAATATTTCGTGAATTAAAAAAGTTGAGTTACTTAAATTGATTTTTTGCATTATTGTCATGTGAAACGTGTGCATGTTTTGGTACAAAATTAAAGGTCGTTCACTTTTTAAAAAGTATAAATAAATTTGGGCAATAATCACCTAAAAAGAAATATAAGTCATTAAAAGTTGCACTATCGAAAAAAACGTAGCCGTACCAATTAATAGTGGTTAGGGCTCGTACTTTGTTTAGCTTCTCAATTCAATAAAAATTTAAAAAGGTTACATTATGAAAATATCTGTTGTATTTTAATTTCCACTGTATCCGGTCAATTCAAAAAAAGTTATTAACGAAACATAATAAACTGGTGGTTATTTCTGGTTATTCTGCTGGCTTTTTCGACTATAACATTGTGTCTGTTTTTATACACTGTACCCAAAGGGTAAATTAGTATATTAGTTTAAAACTATAAATCTCTATAGAAATGTATTTCGTTCTACATTAGGTGCAGAATATTGAGCATTTTTTACAAAACTATGTAAGTTATTGAAACCACTCATATGTAGTACATGCTTCAACTACGTTGCTGTGAACAAACGGTAATTAGATTATAGTAAGTGAAGTGTCAAATTGCTTCTGCTACTGTACTTGTTTAACATACTAGAAAGTTTACGCATATACTCGTATGTACAAGTATGTATGTATACAGCAATTTTCAGCTGCTGCCACACGAATCTCTCCTGTACTTTTAAATACATAAACACAACCGTTTTCAATTGCAGGTAGCGGTACGGCAGGCGAAGCAAAGCACAACCCACTAAAAGAGGGGAATAAACTAGCACAAGCACTTTAAAGTACGAGTACAGCACCAGCTACTGCTAGAAGTGGAGCCAAAGAGGAGGAAGCCCCTAGAACAATGGCAAATGCCGTGTCAGCAGCGACAACAAGAGCAGCAGAAGCGACGACTGCAGTAACGAGTCAAGAACAGCTTAAAACATAATACGCCTAGACGTTGGGGCCGTCGAGGGGCAGGGTAGCTTGGCTCAGCAGAGGCGCGGCTAAATGATAGGCAATAACAAGGCAGAGAACGTAATGATGTGCGATCTTTGTTGTAATTAGTTGACGTCTGCAGCCTGGCTATGCATCACGGAATAAGCGCAACAACCAGCCCCACAACAATTGCATTTACAAGGCAAACAAAAATAAATACTAAAGCAACAAGTACAAACCAAAAGCGGAAACGGAAATGCTACGGACAGCTTAGACCGGCAGCAAAAGCTTCAACGGCGCCGACCTAATGTGCTATAGGCAGCAACAACACCAACAAATGCAACAACAGCAAAGCTCATTGAGTGTTTTGCATTTGCGACCATGTCCGACGTTGAGAAGGCGATTAAGGGCGATCCACATGAAGACGATGAAGACAATGGCCATGCCGCTGATGACGAGTCACAACAAATAGCTAAATCAGTAAAAGTATTGCCAGCCCCAGCAGCCAGTACAATACCAGCTAGCCGCCCGCAACGCTGTTTCAGCCTACTGCTCAAGCTTCTGTGTTCCACTCCCGGCCTGGTGTTCCTAGTCATTGGATACTCCGTTCTGGGTGCGCTCATTTTTCCACTATTTGAATCCCCGCAGGATCTAAGTAAATCAGCAGTCATTGCGAAGAGTCGCGAAGACTGTTTGCGTGAACTGTGGACAATAACGGGTAAGTGAAGAATAAATTAACATCATATAAACGACTAGTCGGTATTTCCCGTCTTCCCCCTTTCCACCGCTACAGAATTTCGTCAATACTGCCCACATTTCAAAACCTACATAAACCAAACTTTGCACAATCTATGTACAGTTATCTATTTCAGTTTACAATTCTTTCCAATTCGGTTAATTCTAAGAAAAGTTATTAGCGAAACAAATTCTCGGCAGTACAACCCCACCAAACTGCAGCAACAAGTTCGCTCTTCTTCTTCCTCTTTTTGCATTTGCTAGAAGCGCATATACCTCAGTGTCGGAAGTTTACCTGGGTACAGGGTATTTTACTGTCGGGCTTGCTCGAATGTAGCGTTCTCTCTTGTTTTTTTTTTTATAGCCTGTACCCAAAGGGTGAAAGGCTATACTAGTTTTGTGCACATGTATGTAACACACAGAAGGAGGCGTGGCAGACCCCACAAAGTATATATATTCTTGATCAAGATGACAAGACTAGTCGATATAGCCATGTCCGTCTGTCTGTCTGTCCGTCTGTCTGTATGAGCGCAAGGATCTCAGTAAGTACAAGAGCTAGGATAACCAAAATTGGTATCAAGGTTCCTATAAGCCCTAGGCAGATCGAGTTTGTTTATTTTTTCTGATCAACCCCCCCTCTCCCCCGCAATTCGTGTTTTTATACCCTGTACCCAAAGGGTGAAAGGGTATACTAGTTTTGTGCGAATGTATGTAACAAGCAGAAAGAGGCGTGGCAGACCCCACAAAGTATAAATATTCTTGATCAGGATGACAAGACGAGTCGATATCGCCATGTCCGTCTGTCTGTCTGACCGTCTGTCCGTCTGTCTGTATGAGCGCACGGATCTCAGTAAGTACAAGAGCTAGGATAACCAAAATTGGTATCAAGGTTCCTATAAGCCCTAGGCAGATCGAGTTTGTTTATTTTTTCTGATACACCCCCCGCACTCCTCATTCGGAATTTTGAAATCAATTTTGGTAGGTACATCCAGTTAGTACTAATGTGTCCGTGTGCCAAATTTCATCATGATAGGTCAATTCTGAAGAAAGTTATAGCCATAAGTAAAATCGCTGCTCATGCGCTGCCTGCAGCATGTCGGCTGCGCTGCCCACAGCTGTTGTTGTTGTTGCTGCTTTGGTTCAACTTTGTGCTGCATACATACACGCATATAAACACACATAGGTACGTGATGTAAATGTATGCTGTTAAAACTGAACATAAACATGTATTCTAATTTAATTTAATTAATTAATTTTAATTAATTCATTCATTCATTTTTTTTAATAATTTTTTTTTTTTTTTAATTTTTCCTTTTTGTGGAGAGTACAGGGTATTTTACTGTCGGGCTTGCTCGACTGTAGCGTTCTCTCTTGCTGTTGTTAGTTTCCACTGCATGTGCGAAGTGAAACAAGATAGAACGCTACAGTCGAGCAAGCCCGACAGTAAAATAGCCTGTACTCTCCACAAAAAAGAAAAATTAAAAAAAAAAATTAATTAAATTATTAAAAAAAATGAATGAATGAATTAATTAATTAAATTAAATTAGAATACATGTTTATGTTCAGTTTTAACAGCATACATTTACATCACGTACCTATGCGTGTTTATATGCGTGTATGTATGCAGCACAAAGTTGAACCAAAGCAGCAACAACAACAACAGCTGCGGGCAGCGCTGCCGACAGAGCTGCAGGCAGCGCATGAGCAGCGATTTTTCTTATGGCTATAACTTTCTTCAGAATTGACCTATCATGATGAAATTTGGCATACGGACACATTAGTACTAACTGGATGTACCTACCAAAATTTATTTCAAAATTCCGAGAATTACGGAAGTTATAAGAAAAAACACGAATTGCGGGGGAGTGGGGTGGTGCATCGAAAAAAAACTCAAACTCGTACTTTCTCGGTCTTAGGAGAATATGGAAACCAAGTTTGGTTATTCTAGCCCTTATACTTTCTGAGATCCTTGCGTTCATACGGACAGACAGACGGACAGACGGTCAGACGGACAGACGGACGGACGGACAAGGCTATATCGACTCGGCTTCTCATCCTGATCAAGAATATATATACTTTGTGGGGTCTGCCACGCCTCCTTCTGTGTGTTACATACATGCGCACAAAACTAGTATAGCCTTTCACCCTTTGGGTACAGGCTATAAAAATTATTTGCAAATTTAGAAAATTACTGAGTGCCAGCTGAACTTATGTTGAGTTCCACACTTGAAATCGAAAATACGAAAATATGGAAACTCCACAACTTCGGACCCAATTTAAAAAACTCTAGTACAAAGTTTATTTTGTATTATTTTCAACAGTTTTCAAACCAATATTAAAATTATTTCCACAAAAATTGCAGATTTTTCAAACAATATTTTATGATGGGAAACTGGTGTCCAAAAATCAGCTTCATAGCTTTACCAGTTGGGCTGTGTGTTGATTACCAATCAGTCAGGACAAACTGCTTTACATATATGTACTATATGTATGTACTTATACATATATACAAAGATAACATGAGTAATGGAATTAATTACTTACACGTGCTCATGCGCTAAATGCATATGCATTTCATGTTTACTTAATATGCAGAAGCAAAACAATTTTTTTTTAATTAAATAATTAAAGAAAATTGAATTAAAAACAAGTAAAAAAGCTAAAGTCGGGTGTCCCGACTTTGAAATACTCTGTACATATGTTTACAATAATTATAGAAAATAAAAAAAATTAAGAAAAAAAAAAAAAAAAAAATTTGATCGATTTTACCTCTCTCGGTATTCGAACTCACGTAAAGGGTGTATAATTGCACATTTACATAGCAATTGCGTCTGTGTGAGTGTATGTATGCCTATGCGCATCAATTCGTGTCTGTGTAAGCATTTTCGCAGTCAACCAAACAGCAACATCAACAACAGCCGCGGGCAGCGCTTGAGCAGCGCTTGAGCAGCGCTGCATCAGCAAATATATTTATGGCTATAACTTCTTGTTAAATCGGTCTATCATAATGAAATTTGGCATACGGACACATAATAACTAACTGAGGGTATTTCCAAAATTTTAGTTCGAAATTCCAAGAATTACGGGAGTTACGATTTGCGGGGTAGAGGGGGGAGGGAGGGGAATTCCAAAATATACATTTTCTGCGTATTCACATAAGGCATCTGGGACTAAAATTTGGTGTTCCTAGGTCTTATAGTCTCCGAGATATAGGCGATTATACGAATGGAAAATCGGGAAAACCCCCATAGGGGGGAAGTGGGGGGGAAAATCATAAAAATAAAACAAACTCGTATAGAATATACACATAACGCATCTTCGTGCAAAATTTGGTGTCTCTATCTCTTATAGTCTCTGAGATCCAGGTGTTCATACGGACGGACAGACGGACAGACAGACAGACAGGGCTAGATCGACTCGTCTCGTCATGCTAATCAAGAATATATATACTTTGTGGGGTCTGCCACGCCTCCTTCTGCCTGTTACATTTTTCAGCTCCCGCAAACCTAATATACTCTTGTACATTTCATGTACAGAGTATAATAATAAAGAAAATTCATTTAATACATACATAGAAGACATGTTTATGTACAGTTTTAAATTTACATCGTCGTGTCTATGCGGGTTTATATGCGTGTATGTATGCAGCACAAAGTTGAACCAAAGCTGTAGGCAGAGCATGGGCAGCGATTTTATTTATGACTATAACTTTCTTCAGAATTGACCTATCATGATGAAACTTGGCACACGGACACATAAGCACTAACTGGATGTAACTATCAAAATTGATTTCAAAATTCCAAGAATTACGGAAGGTTTAAAAAAGAACACGAATTGCGTGGGAGTGGGGGGAGGTGTATCAGAATAAAAAAACAAACTTGACCTGCCTAGGGCTTATGGGAATCTGGATACCGAGTTTGGTTATTCTAGCTTTTGTACCTTCTTCTGTACGTCTGTGTGCTAAGTTTCATCATGATAGGTTAATTATGAAGAAACTCATAGCAATAAACGTAATCTCTGCCCAAGCTCTGCCGGCAAGGGGTGCTGCTTTGACTTATTATACTCTGTACATAAAATGTACAAGAGTATATTAGGTTTGCTGGAGCTGAAAATGTAACAGGCAGAAGGAGGCGTGGCAGACCCCACAAAGTATATATATTCTCGATCAGCATGACGAGACGAGTCGATCTAGCCCTGACTGGCTGTCTGTCTGTCCGTATGAACACCTGGATCTCAGAGACTATAAGAGCTAGAGACGCTGTGCAAGTTTGTTTTATTATTTATTTATTTTGATTTTCCCCCCACTTCCCCCCTATGGGGGTTTTCCCGATTTTCCATTCGTATAATCGCCTATATCTCGGAGACTATAGGACCTAGGGACACCAAATTTTAGTCCAAAATGCCTTATATGAATACGCAGAAAATGTGTATTTTGGAATTTCCCTCCCTCCCCCTCTCCCTCGGGACACCCGACTTTAGCTTTTTTACTTGTTAATATTTAATTAAATTAATTAATTACATTTTTTTGTGGGGTGGTACAGGGTATTTAAGAGTTGAGCCCGATCGACTTTAGCATTCCTTTCTTGTTAAATTTAAGTGTGCAAACTTCATATTTACTAAAACACACGATGGTGCAAAATCGATGGTAAAAATAGTTAAATCTACTTGTAAATATTGAAATTTCCGTGGTTTTTTTTTTCAGTGCATAAACTGTAGAGCGGGTTCATCTTCTTTTTGCTTCTGATATATGGGCCCATAAGCCTCAGGGCCGGAAGTTTGCTTGGGTACAGGGTATTTCAATATCGGGTTTGCTCGAATGTAGCATTCGCTCTTGTTTTTATTGATTATGCTTAAACTATAAAAGTGTGTCAATTTGCTATTCTTTCGCTTGATTTCATTTCAAATTAGCAACAACAACATTTTAAAGAGCCAACTGAAGTCTCGCTGTCGTTTATAATAAATATATGAAACGGCATTCGCACGGTGTCAATATTTTAATTGGAATTTAGTCCTGGCTTGCAATGCAAACTAATTTTCCGTTGGCCAAATTAAATAATAACAAATATTTGCATAGACGAGTTGCGCAAATAGCGTAAAATATTTGGCAACCACAGCAAACAATTTCAGAATCTTGCATCGCTTCCACCCCTCCATTGTCCCCGAGCCCTGCTGCCGTCTCGCTTAATGCTGCAAAACTGTCAAAGTTGTGTTTTAATAACTGTAGTTAGTATGTTGCCATGCAACGTGATTTATTTTAAATTAATTACTTTGTTGTTGCGGTGGCGGCTGGCATAAAATAAAATGAATTCGGTTTTGTTTTGCAGTGGAACTATAGGTCATACTTCAGTTTCAAGGATCATTTAATTAAAATTTCACTAATAAACTAATCAATTTCAGCTCGCTCCTTGGTTCTTTAATACTTAGCAACACCTGGCGTTTAATTTGATTAATATACTATGCCCTAATGATGTTAAATGCGCGTCTGAACATAATACCCTATGCCCAAAGCGTAAGGTATACTAAGTAGTATAGTGCTAATGTAAGTACCACACAGATGGGGTGTGGCAGATAAGACGAGTCGATATAGGCCAGCCCGTTGGCTCAACTCTATTCTGCACACAAATATGTACACAAATGTAAAGAGATGCATAGACACAAATCTATGGATTTTATTCGGCTGCTAACTAATTATCTCTATATCTCTATATATATAAAACAGTTTGTCCTGACTGACTGACTGACTGACTGATTGACAATCAACGCACAGCCCAAACGGTAAGGAAGCTGAAATTTGGACTCAAGTATCCTTTCATAGTGTAGGTGCCCACTAAGAAGGGATTTTGGAAAATTCCAGATCCAAAGGGGGGAAAACGAGCTCCAAAGTTTGTTTGAAAATTCTGCATTTCTGAATCGATCAACTTTAAATTTGGTTTTTATAATCTACTAGCAGGTATTGCCCGTCGTAGCCCAGGCAAGTTAATCTTATTATTTATTTCTTCGAATAAAAATTCTAAAATAAAACAATTAACAATTTTAGCATACCGTTTAACTTTTGTCTTCGTCAAAATAACGTTAAACGTACAACTAAGCCCACTACAATTTATTATTCCTTTTTTTGATAAGGATAGATACTGGGCATTTTAATTAGACAAATCAATTTCATGTTTCCTCCTTTCCACACCACCTTAGAGGTAGAGGTTTGGGTGCATTTTTATTAACGTGGTATCCCCTTTAGGCCTACTCCACGGTCCCACTTAATATACACGTATTTAACATAGGTTAAATGTGCACTATATAAACCATTAAAAATTCTTTAAGTTGCAAGTTTTACATTATTTCTGTTGTAAAACTTCTCTATAAACAACATTTGCCGATTTCCCCCCTTGTGCGAGAATCATTAAGCTGCTAGCGGGGCTAACCCTTGAACAGGCCACATAAAACTGTCCATGAGAGAAGCAATCCACTTGTATGTCTAATCCAGCTAGCTTTAATGTTTGGTCCTGTGACTTATTTATTGTAATGGCAAAACAGACTTTGAGGGGAAATTGAAGTCTTTTAAATTGAAATGGAAGGTTTGATGGTATAAGTGGGATTCTTGATATAAATACCGTCTCCCCTTTGGCACAACCAGTGAATACCGTGGCTTCAATTACATAAGAGTGAAGACTTTTTACTTGCAATCTTGTTCCATTGCATAATTTGGGAGGATTAAGATTCCGCAGCAACATTATTGGTGCTCCCACCTTAAGAATAAGGTTATGTGGGGGAAGCCCCGCAGGATTTTGCGAGTTGAGGAACTCAACAGGATAATTAACTGCATCCTCGACTTCTATTACAGAGTCGACGGACTTATAGGTAATTTCTTCTCCATCAAATGACTTTAGACGTATGTTATTATACCCTGTACCCGTAGGGTAAAAAGGGTATATTAGGTTTGTGCAAAGTATGTAACATGCAGAAGGAAGCATCTCCAACCCCATAAAGTATATATATTCTGAATCAGCATGACGAGAGAAATCGATCTAGACATGTCCGTCCGTCTGTCCGTCCGTCTGTCCGTCTGGATGAACGCGAGGATCTCAGAAACTATAAAAGCTAGAATAACCAAAGTTGGCATCCAGATTCTCCTAGATCCGAGTAAGGACGAGTTTTTTTTTTTTTTTTTTAATTTTCCCCCCCTTCCCCCGCTACAGAATTTCGTCAATAGCGTCCACATTTCAAATGCTACCTCAACCAAACTTTGCACACATAATTTATATATAATTGTCTACTGTTGTATAAAATTTTATTCAATTCGGTCAATTCTAAGAAAAGTTATTAGCGAAACAAATTCACGCCAGTACAACCCCCACAAACGGCAGCAACAAGTTCTCTCTTCTTCTTCCTCTTTTTGTTGCTGCTTTGGGCGCATATAACTCAGTGACCGAAGTTTACCTGGGTACAGGGTATTACACTGTCGGTCTTGCTCGACTGTAGCGTTCTCTCTTGTTTATTTTGGTGGCTCCTTCATTTTTATACTCTGTACATGAAATGTACAAGAGTATATTAGGTTTGCGGGAGCTGAAAAATGTAACAGGCAGAAGGAGGCGTGGCAGACCCCACAAAGTATATATATTCTTGATCAGCATGACGAGACGAGTCGATCTAGCCCTGTCTGTCTGTCCGTCTGTCCGTCCGTATGAACACCTGGATCTCAGAGACTATAAGAGATAGAGACACCAAATTTTCCACAAAGATGCGTTATGTGTGTATGCTATACGAGTTTGTTTTATTTTTTTGATTTTCCCCCCCACTTCCCCCCTATGGGGGTTTTCGCGATTTTCCATTCGTATAATCGCCTATATCTCGGAGACTATAAGACCTAGGCACACCAAATTTTAGTCCAAGATGCCTTGTGTGAATACGCAGAAAATGTATATTTTGGAATTCCCCTCCCTCTCCCCTCTCCACCGCAAATGCGATTTTCTCTAAATCTCGTAATTCTTGGAATTTCGAACTAAAATTTTGCAAATACCCCCAGTTAGTAATTATGTGTCCGTATGTCAAGTTTCACTATTATAGACCGATTTACCAAGAAGTTATAGCCATAAATATATTTGCTGCTGCAGCGCTGCTCAAGCGCTGCCCGCGGCTGTTGTCGATGTTGCTGTTTGGTTGACTGCGAAAATGCTTACACAGACACGAATTGATGCGCATAGGCATACATACACTCACACAGACGCAATTGCTATGTAAATGTGCAATTATACACCCTTTACGTGAGTTCGAATACCGAGAGAGGTAAAATCGATCAAATTTTTTTTTTATTTTCTTAATTTTTTTTATTTTCTATAATTATTGTAAACATATGTACAGAGTATTTCAAAGTCGGGACACCCGACTTTAGCTTTTTTACTTGCTTGAGGTTAAAATTGCTCGCTCAGATAACCAATCCATCGATTTTGTTGATATATTTGAAATATCTGGAAATATGCTGGAGGTAAGCTCTTTTAGAGACTTAACCAAAGTGCCCAAACATGATGGAATGACTATTTTCCCATCTGTTGTTGGATATACTCCGTCTCCTATTTTAAGAAGTGTTTCTGCGAAAATACCGGCAGAAGTATCACCTTTTAGGTACACTCCTTCCATTAAGGAGTTATTATCTCTTAAATCCTTTAGTGTTCTATCTAACGCTTCAAAGTCGCCTTTATGGGCCATTGTTACCGCAAGGGCCATGAATCATATTAGCCTTGACAATTTCATGTAGAAGAGGATCCTTTTCAGGATCTGGTATCTCTGCACAGATAATCGCGTCTATTTGATTTGGCATAATATGTTTTTCTAACCAAAGTAGTATATGGACGTGGGGTAGACCACGTTTTTGCCACTCTATAGAATACATAAAGCATTGGACTTTACCTAACAAAGCACCCTTTGTCAATAGTGACATTAACTTTTAAATGAAAAACTCGAGCTATAATATCATGACGATCGTAAGACTTTTGACCTGGCATTAATGCATCTGTTATATCCTTCCACCTAGGATTACAGGTAAATGTAATAAAAAGGTCAGGACGACCGAAATATCTGACATACGTCATAGCATCTTGAGTTTTTTCATGCATGTGGTCCATAAAATGGATATGGTTGGGATGGTCACCTAATATTAAGCTAGCAAGAGGTTCAGGTAATTCCTTAAATGAAGGCAGATTAACTTTTCCCTCTTTGCATCACATCCCTAGAGACTCATCTTTCCATTTAAGAGCATTACAAAACTTGCAACCTAGTGCAATGCTTAGGTCTGTACTATATGCCGTTTTGGAATCACACATTAAACCAGACATTGCTTAAACTTTCCATGGGAGCAAACGTCTCTCTTCTCGCACTTTAGGATTATTGCTTTCATAGCGTCGAATAGCTCTTCTATGAACATCAGGATTTTGATTCTGATATTTATCGGCTGCAGCACAGTGCACTTCAGGATTATTTTCCTGGTATTTATCTGCTGCAGCACGGTGCACTTCAGGATTCTCATCCTGATATTTCTGTGCTGCAGCTCGGTGCACTTCAGGATTCTCATCCTGATATTTTTGTGCTGCAGCACGGTGCACTTCAGGATTCTCATCCTGATATTTCTGTGCTGCAGCTCGGTGCACTTCAGGATTATTTTCCTGATATTTATCTGCTGCAGCACGGTGCACTTCAGGATTCTCATCCTGATATTTTTGTGCTGCAGCTCGGTGCACTTCAGGATTCTCATCCTGATATTTTTGTGCTGCAGCTCGGTGCACTTCAGGATTATTTTCCTGATATTTATCTCCTGCAGCTCGGTGCACATCAGGATTCTTTCCCTGATTTTTATCTGCTGCCGCTCGGTGCACTTCAGGATTATTTTCCTGGTATTTATCTGCTGCAGCACGGTGCACTTCAGGATTCTCATCCTGATATTTCTGTGCTGCAGCTCGGTGCACTTCAGGATTCTCATCCTGATATTTCTGTGCTGCAGCTCGGTGCACTTCAGGATTCTCATCCTGATATTTCTGTGCTGCAGCTCGGTGCACTTCAGGATTCTCATCCTGATATTTCTGTTCTGCAGCACGGTGCACTTCAGGATTATTTTCCTGATATTTCTGTGCTGCAGCTCGGTGCACTTCAGGATTCTCATCCTGATATTTCTGTGCTGCAGCTCGGTGCACTTCAGGATTCTCATCCTGATATTTCTGTTCTGCAGCACGGTGCACTTCAGGATTATTTTCCTGATATATTTTTGCTGCAGCTTGGTGAACTTCAGGATTATTTTCCTGATATTTATCTGCTGCAGCTCGGTGCACTTCAGGATTCTCATCCTGATATTTCTGCGTTGGAGCACGGTGCACTTCAGGATTCTCATCCTGATATTTCTGTGTTGCAGCACGGTGCACTTCAGGATTATTTTCCTGATATTTATCTGCTGCAGCACGGTGCACTTCAGGATTCTCATCCTGATATTTCTGTGCTGCAGCTCGGTGCACTTCAGGATTCTCATCCTGATATTTTTGTGCTGCAGCTCGGTGCACTTCAGGATTATTTTCCTGATATTTATCTGCTGCAGCACGGTGCACTTCAGGATTCTCATCCTGATATTTCTGTGCTGCAGCTCGGTGCACTTCAGGATTCTCATCCTGATATTTATCTGCTGCAGCACGGTGCACTTCAGGATTCTCATCCTGATATTTCTGTGCTGCAGCTCGGTGCACTTCAGGATTATTTTCCTGATATTTATCTGCTGCAGCACGGTGCACTTCAGGATTCTCATCCTGATATTTCTGTGCTGCAGCTCGGTGCACTTCAGGATTCTCATCCTGATATTTTTGTGCTGCAGCTCGGTGCACTTCAGGATTATTTTCCTGATATTTATCTCCTGCAGCTCGGTGCACATCAGGATTCTTTCCCTGATATTTATCTGCTGCAGCTCGGTGCACATCAGGATTCTTTCCCTGATATATTTTTGCTGCAGCTTGGTGCACTTCAGGATTCTTTTTCTGGTATGTTTTTGCTGCAGCTCGATGCACATCAGGATTGTCATTCTGATACTTTTCAGCTGAGATGCAAGCTTTCGCTGCTTTTTTCTCATTTCGACACAAAATCGAGCTCGTCTTTTAACAGGGTTTTTCTCACTTCCTGTTTGGGATTCCCTTTGAGCCCCAAGACTTGTGTTAAGTACAGTTTCAGAACGAAAGTGTATTTCTGTTTCTCGGTGCACATTAGGATTGTTCTCCTGATACTTTTCGGCTTCATCTTTTAGCAGTTCACGATGCTCAGACCGATAAATTTGAGATGCAAGCTTTTGCTGGGTTTTTCTTTTTTTATTAGAAAATCGAGCTCGTTTTTTGGTGGGGTTTCGTGCACTGATTGCTTGCGATCCCCCCTCAGAAACAGAATCTGCAGTGGATAAGGTTTCAGAAGGAATTTATACATCAAAGTGCCCATTAGAGAAGTCGCCGGAGAAGCGGAGCCTTTTCACAGGGCCTTCTGTACCAAATCTTCCGAGAATATTCCCTTTACGAAAGACTTCAATGCAAATTGGATATAATTCGCTTGCTGTTTTTAGCTCGCATGTGGTCCCATATGTGTGGGGAAACATAATTTCGGACTTATATAGTGCAGGTGTACTATAATTATTGCCCATAGAATCGAATGTAAATGAAACAAAATTATGCCAGTTATTCACCACATGGGTTACTATTTGTTGGCGTATTAAGCCTGCAAATTCCTGTGAGCCTTTTAAAACATGTGAAATTGCTCTCAACAGGCAAGTTCCATCGCCAATTATAAAAACTACAGAGTGGGGCACCATTATGCCATTTATATTCAAGCTTTCAGTAAGCATGATGTCTTACTGGTAGCACTACCGTAAAATATGGCAAATTTTTATTTGCTTAGTAGTAAATTAGCAAACGAATTCGTTTTATAAAAATACTATAAATTATAGTATAGTAGTTTCTGACTCCACTATTTAGAAGAAAGTGGAAATATCGTAATTTTTCAGCTATTTTAAAAATATTATTATATCTGTGATAACCTAAAATGTTTTCAAGGCACAAAACACTATTTATGAACATCGAATATTAAAAAATATTGCAAAATAATTTTTCCGTAAGAAAACAACTATTTATAAAATAGGTTCATGCAAGTCTTACGATTTATATTTCAGTACTATATATACTGGGTTGTATAATCCCCAAAAATATTTCAAACATGCAAATATTTAAGCAGAAAATACTATTATTTTATATAAGTATTAAAAATACTGTCTTGTTTGATAGTCTAAAATATTAAAAGCATGCAAATATTTAAGACAACAAATTCAAAACAATATTTTGAGTCATTTCAAAAATATTTATATTTATATCGTTATATGTATACTATTTTGAAAATAGTAAATGCATCTTTACCGAGATTTATAGTGCAATATTCAAAAAACTTTCTTATATGAGAGCCCGAAAAAATGCACTCATGCAAACACAGGCAACAAATACAGAATAGTGAAATTTTGTTGAATAGTGCAAAATATAATATCAAATATTTTTAAGCCCATATATACATATGTATGTATGTCCGTACAAAATATACATATGCATATGTATATATGTACATATGTACAAAAAATGTGCACTTGTTTGAGACTTAAGAATTAAAACAAAATATAAAATTTTCATAAATATCGAAAAAAAACAAGAAAGGAATGCTAAAGTCGAGCAGGCTCAACTCTTAAATACCCTGTACCACCTCACAAAAAAGTAATTAAATTAATTAATTAATTTAATTTAATTAATTAACTAAATTAATTTAATTAATTAACTAAATTAAATATAAAATATTCCATGCATGCATACATACATTTACATTTACATTTATGCGTGTTTGTGTACTTGTACATATGTATCTATGTGTGCATTGGGCCTGGTTATATGGCTATAACTTTCTTTCCGATCATTCTATCATAATGAGACTTGGTATACGGTTATATAATAACTAACTTACTGTGACTACCAAATTCAAAATTCCAAGAATTACGGGAGTTATAGAAAATCGTTAATAGGGGGGGAGTGGGGGGGTGGATCAGAAAAAATGAACAAACTCGTCCTTTCTCGGTCTCAGGAGAATCTGTATACCAAGTTTGGTTATTCTAGCTCTTATACTTTCGGAGATCCTTGCGTTCTTACAGACAGACAGACAGAAAGACGGACAGACGGACATGGCTATATCGACTCGGCTTGTCATGCTGATCAAGAATATATATACTTTGTGGGGTCTACCAAGCCTCCTTCTGTGTGTTCCATGTGCACTCGCACAAAACTAATATACCCTTGTACCCTTTGGGTACAGGGTATAAAAACAACAAAAATCGATGCATTGATTTTTTGTCGCGACTATCGGAATAAATGGCACTTGACGATAGATCGATTGTGTGAAAAATCGTTGCTCTTTACTTTATTTACGCCCCTAACAATTTGCAGATGGCTTTTATCTTTGCCTCTGACAAAAACAAAGTAAAAGGCAAGCATGCGACTTTATTTTAACGTAAATATGTATGTATAAAATTGCATGGCGAGGACGAAAACAAAAAGGGGATGCAAATAATGAATAAACAAGTAAAAAAGCTAAAGTCGGGTGTCCCGACTGTCCATACATCGAACATTTTTATGTTTTGTTGGGCGGTCATATTTTTTTTGTGCGGTTTACAGGAGGTATATTTGTATTTTAATTTTGCTGTTATATATACTTTAGATAGTAAAGTATTAGATCTTCATGTTGATTTGTATATAATGTTATTCCTAGTATATTGCTTAATTAAATTGTTTTTAAAACTGTAAAAAAAGATTGTTTTTTAAGTAAATCGTACAAATTCATCAAAAGTCAGGACTACGATTCCTTTGCTGGTTAACTACATTAAGGTGAAATACTATATCAGCATTCCCCCTAATATAAGCCATTTTTTCAAAGAAAAATTATTTTTTTAAGACATCGATGCATCGGTGTAATGTTGCGATGCATCGACCATGCATCGATTTATTATTTTAAACCATCGATGGACATCAACATCGATGTTTTCTCTTTGATTTACATCCCTACTTTGAAGGGAAATACAACAGTTTTTATAGCCTGTACCCAAAGGGTGAAAGGCTATATTAGTTTTGTGCGCATGTATGTAACACACAGAAAGAGGCGTGGAAGACCCCACAAAGTATATATATTCTTGATCAGGACGAGAAGCCGAGTCGATATAGCCTTGTCCGTCCGTCCGTCTGTCCGTATGAACGCAAGGATCTCAGAAAGTATAAGACCTAGAATAACCAAACTTGGTTTCCATATTCTCCTAAGACCGAGAAAGTACGAGTTTGAGTTTTTTTTCGATGCACCCCCCCACTCCCCCGCAATTCGTGTTTTTTCTTATAACTTCCGTAATTCTCGGAATTTTGAAATCAATTTTGGTAGGTACATCCAGTTAGTACTAATGTGTCCGTATGCCAAATCATCATGATAGGTCAATTCTGAAGAAAGTTATAGCCATAAGTAAAATCGCTGCTCATGCGCTGCCTGCAGCTCTGTCGGCAGCGCTGCCCGCAGCTGTTGTTGTTGTTGCTGCTTTGGTTCAACTTTGTGCTGCATACATACACGCATATAAACACGCATAGGTACGTGATGTAAATGTATGCTGTTAAAACTGAACATAAACATGTATTCTAATTTAATTAATTAATTAATTCATTAATTTTTTTAAAATTTTTTTTTTTTAATTTTTCTTTTTTGTGGAGAGTACAGGCTTTTTTACTGTCGGGCTTGCTCGACTGTAGCGTTCTATCTTGTTTTATATTAACTAATCTCTATATATATAAAACAGTTTGCCCTGACTGACTGATTGGTGATCAACGCACAGCCCAAACGGTAAAGGCTAGGAAGCTGAAATTTGGACTCAAGTATCCTTTCATAGTCTAGGTCCCCACTAAGAAGGGATTTTGGAAAACTCGAGCTCGAAAGGGGGAAAACAGGCTCCAACGTTTGTATGCAGTTTTCATCTGATTAACTTTAAACTTAGTTTGTATACTCTCAGAACAATTCCAAGAAAAACTGTATACTTGGTTTTTTGATATTTTTTTTTTGGGCCTAAAATATGGGAGTTTTCCTGTAAAAAAAATGTTGGGGCCCAAAAGCAAACCGCGTCAACAGCCCACACGGTAAAAGCTAGGATGAAATTTGGGCTCAAGTATCCTATCATGGTGTAGATGAGCACTAAGAAGGGATTTTGGAAAATTCGAGCTGCAAAGGGGGGAAAAGTAGCTCCAAAGTTTGTTTGAAAAATCCGCATTTTTCAACCGATCGACTTAAAACTTAGTTTCTAAAATCAATTAAAGAATACAAACAAAACTGCATACTCGGGTTTTCGAAATTTGTGTTGGACCTCTAATTATTGGGGTTTTAATATTTATTCACTATTTCAAATGAAAAGTTTGTGTTATAAATTTAGTCCGATCGATTTAAAATTTGGATAATGTAATCTACGTAACTAAATCTACAACTTTGCATTCAAGGATTTTCAAAATATGCATTTTACAAAAGCAGGCAGAACAAACAATACAAAATATCAAACAGTTGGGGACAACTAAGTATACATACACACACACGCACATGCAAACAGCTGTTCGTGTAGCTGCGTGCAAACGATTGAAATAGCCAAAGCAAAATGTGAGACACTAATGTGTGAATGTCCATAGATACATACATATGTGCATATCTATGTATGTACATATGTATGTATGTATGTACATTCGTCTTGCACTGACAGAGCAAGAAATGTTAATTAATTGAAAATTATATAATATAACATTTTTAAAAGTAATTTTTTCTTTGTTTAGTGCATTTGGCATTAGGGTTTTCATTAATAGCTTTATGCAGCAACAACAAATATCAAATAGTTGGGGACATCACATACACACACTCACACACAACAAGCAACAGTTCGTGTCTATGTGTGCGGTTCTCTACGTGCGGCTGAAAAAGTAAAAAGAAACATATGTACATACATATGTATGTATGCCTGTGTATGAATATAGCATGTACATATGTACATTCGTATTAATGTATACATTGGGCAATCGAACTCAGTTGCTTGATTGTAAAAAAAAAATAATGCTCTAAAAACAACAACAACTGCAAGTCATTAGCTCGCTCTTCTTCTTTCGTTTTTACCATTTAATGTTAATTGCAAAGGCAAAACGCCAAAATGTTACAGTTACCGTCGCTAGGCAACGACTCCGTAAGCGATAGTAAAGCAGAAACCGAATAACGGAGCTACGCATATTCTGCTTCACATTGCGGGCAGATGTATGTATGTATATGATTTGTTCTTATTGATCTCAATAAATAATTCGATTTCATTATTTAAATATTCTGCTTATTGCATTCAAACTTCGATATTTTGATGGTATCGGTGCCAGTGTTTTTTGATCGTGGCTCATCGCTGCACGGCATTGACACGAGTGCCGTGTTTCATATTCCGAGTTTGTGCGTGGCCGTATTGACTCAATATGGCACGAAAAGACTCAAATGTGAATTTAAATTTGGACTCAAGTATCGTTTCATAGTATCCATCATAGTGTAGGAGCACACTAAGAAAGGCTTTTGGAAAATTCTAGCTCCAACGGGGGGAAAACGAGCTTTAAGAAATATTAGTTATAGTGGTCATGTTCGTTTAACGAAATAGTTTGTCAAGAACAAAAATGTAACGGACTACTGAACAATTTTTTGTCAATAACAGAAAATGTTCATTTAAATACTTAAATGCCTTAGGTGAAAACATATGGGTACGTTATGCACACACAAAATAAATACAATTGGAAACATATTGAGCCGGGTTAAGACGGGCAATACCTGCTAGTAAACAAATAAATTTATAAATTACCAAAATATTCAATAAAATTCTGCCAGCATTGCGACCATTAAATGCGTAGATCCGTTATATGGTTTCTTTTCAACTATCGCTTACTCTGTCACAGTCCTTGCCTAGCGACGGTAACTGTAAGCTTTTAGCATTTTGCATTTGCAATTAAGAGGCGTAAATGATTAAAACGAAAGAAGAAGCGTGAGCCAATAACTTGAATTTGTTGTTGTTTTTATACCCTGTACCCAAAGGGTACAAGGGTATATTAGTTTTGTGCGAGTGCACATGGAACACACAGAAGGAGGCTTGGTAGACCCCACAAAGTATATATATTCTTGATCAGCATGACAAGCCGAGTCGATATAGCCATGTCCGTCTGTCCGTCTGTCTGTCTGTCTGTCTGTCTGTATGAACGCAAGGATCTCCGAAAGTATAAGAGCTAGAATAACCAAACTTGGTATACAGATTCGCCTGAGACCGAGAAAGGACGAGTTTGTTCATTTTTTCTGATCCAACCCCCCACTCCCCCCCCTATTAACGATTTTCTATAACTCCCGTAATTCTTGGAATTTTGAATTTGGTAGTCACATTAAGTTAGTTATTATATAACCGTATACCAAGTCTCATTATGATAGAATGATCGGAAAGAAAGTTATAGCCATATAACCAGGCCCAATGCACACATAGATACATATGTACAAGTACACAAACACGCATAAATGTAAATGTATGTATGCATGCATGGAATATTTTATATTTAATTTAATTAATTAATTAAATTAATTTAGTTAATTAATTAAATTAAATTAATTAATTAATTTAATTACTTTTTTGTGGGGTGGTACAGGGTATTTAAGAGTTGAGCCTACTCGACTTTAGCATTCCTTTCTTGTTTTCAATTAATTAACATCATTTGCTCTGCCAGTGCAAGACGAATGTACATTCATACATACATATGTAGATGCATATACATAGATGTGTACATGCATATGTATATATATGTTTGTTCTACCTGCATTTGTAAAATGCATATTTTAACAAGTAAAAAAGCTAAAGTCGGGTGTCCCGACTTTGAAATACTCTGTACATATGTTTACAATAATTATAGAAAATAAAAAAATTAAGAAAATAAAAAAAAAAATTTGATCGATTTTACCTCTCTCGGTATTCGAACTCACGTAAAGGGTGTATAATTGCACATTTACATAGCAATTGCGTCTGTGTGAGTGTATGTATGCCTATGCGCATCAATTCGTGTCTGTGTAAGCATTTTCGCAGTCAACCAAACAGCAACATCAACAACAGCCGCGGGCAGCGCTTGAGCAGCGCTATAACTTCTTGTTAAATCGGTCTATCATAATGAAATTTGGCATACGGACACATAATAACCAACTGGGGGTATTTCCAAAATTTTAGTTCGAAATTCCAAGAATTACGGGAGTTACGATTTGCGGGGTAGAGGGGGGAGGGAGGGGAATTCCAAAATATACATTTTCTGCGTATTCACATAAGGCATCTGGGACTAAAATTTGGTGTTCCTAGGTCTTATAGTCTCCGAGATATAGGCGATTATACGAATGGAAAATCGGGAAAACCCCCATAGGGAGGAAGTGGGGGGGAAAATCAAAAAAATAAAACAAACTCGTATAGAATACACACATAACGCATCTTCGTGCAAAATTTGGTGTCTCTATCTCTTATAGTCTCTGAGATCCAGGTGTTCATACGGACGGACAGACGGACAGACAGACAGACAGGGCTAGATCGACTCGTCTTGTCACGCTGATCAAGAATATATATACTTTGTGGGGTCTGCCACGCCTCCTTCTGCCTGTTACATTTTTCAGCTCCCGCAAACCTAATATACTCTTGTACATTTCATGTACAGAGTATAAAAATCGTTGAATGCAAAGTTTTAGATTTAGTTACGTAGATTACATTACCCAAATTTGAAATCGATCGGACAAAATTTATTACCAAAACTTTTCATTTGAAAAAATGAATAAATATTAAAACCCCAATATTGTATTCCTTGATTGATTTTAGAAACCAAGTTTTAAGTCGATCGGTTGAAAAATGTGGATTTTTCAAACAAACTTTGGAGCTACTTTTCCCACCTTTGGAGCTCGAATTTTCCAAAATCCCTTCTTAGTGCGCATCTACACCATGATAGGATACTTGAGCCCAAATTTCAGCATTCTAGCTTTTGCCGTGTGGGCTGTAGGCTGTTGACGCGGTTTGCTTTTGTGCCCCAAGAAAACCCCAATAATTCAAGCTCCAACAATAAATTTAAAAAACCGAGTATGCAGTTTTGTTTGTATTCTTTTATTGATTTCAGAAACTAAGTTTTATGTCGATCGGCTAAAAAATGCGGATTTTTTAAACAAACTTTGGAGTTCGTTTCCCCCCCTTTAGAATTTTCCAAAATCCCTTCTTAGTGCACATCTACACTATGATGGGATACTTGAGCCCAAATTTCAGATTTATAGCTCTTGCCGTTTGGGCTGTGGGCTGTTGAGGCGGTTTCCTTTTCTGCCCCAACATTTTTTTTGCAGGAAAACAGGAAACCATATTTCAGGCCCCAAGAAAAAACTAAGTATACAGTTTTTCTTGGAACTTCTCTGAGAGTATACAAACTAAGTTTGAAGTCGATCGCTTGAGAAATGCGGATTTTTCATACAAACGTTGGAGCCTGTTTTCCCCCGCTTTGGAGCTCGAATTTTCCAAAATCCCTTCTTAGTGGGCACTTACACTATGAAAGGATCCTTGAGTCCAAAATTCAGCTTCCTAGCTTTTTCCGTTTGGGCTGTGCGTTGATCACCAATCAGTCAGTCAGTCAGGACAAACTGTTTTATATATATAGATAAAAGAATACAAACAAAACTGCATACTCGGTTTTTCGAACTTGTGTTGGAGCTTGAATTATTGGGGTTTTAATATTTATTCATTTTTTCAAATGAAAAGCTTGTGTACATACATATGTACATACGTCTGTATGTATAGTATGTACATATGTACATCAATAAGTATGTATGTACGTACATACATTCTTATATACATATATAGGTTTGTATGTATGCAGTGGGCCATCGAACACTGTTGTTTAATTGTAATAAATAGTGTTCTATGGTTTCAAATCAAAATTTTTAAGACAACAACAACAACTTCAAGTTATTGGCTCGCAAATCTTCTTTCGTTTTGATCATTTACGGCTGTTAATTGCATACGCAAATGCCAAAAGTTTACAGTTACCGTACACATACAAATACATTTGTATGTATGTATGTGTACAGTGAACAATCGAATACAGTATTATAATCAATAAATCTCAAACGATGTTTTTCGATGTATTTGTATTCGACATGTATTGCGATATATCAACACAAGTATCGATATTTTCGATATATCGCATTTAATTTTATTATTGGGGTTTTAATATTTATTCACTTTTTCAAATGAATAGTTTGTGTTATAAATTTTGTCCGATCGATTTCAAATTTGGGTAATGTAATCAACATAACTATATCAACAAATAGGCATTCAACGATTAAAATATAGCAATATGTTTTTTACTTGCCATATATCAAATAGTTGGGGACATCACATACACACACTCACACATACATACATACAACAAGCAACAGTTCGTGTCTATGTGTGCCCATGCATATATCCAAATGTACATGCATATGTATGTATGCCTGTATATGTTTGTAGCATGTACATACAAAACAACAACAACAACTTACGTAGATTACATTACCAAAATTTTAAATCGATCGGACGAAATTTATAACACAAACTTTTCATTTGAAATCTATATATGTATGTACATATATTCATTTTATTTCATTTATATGTAATATACATATGTACATTTTAATTTTCAGGTTGTGCCCTTGGAATCCCCAAGGCACCCAATTCCCCTCCACCAAACCACCTGGCCAAACTCGTTCTTGCAGCGGCATGGGTGCAAGGCCTTATTGGGGCTGCTGCAAGCCATGGATTTGACTTTGCAGCTCCTGGATCTGCCGTTGTTGTTTTTTAATTTGTGCAGCCAAATTTTTGATCTGCCGCTTTTGTTGCTGCTGTTGTTGGGCATGCTGCCGGCTAAAATTATACAATTTTAACAGCAGCTGTTGTTGTTGTTGTTTTTTAGACTGTTTTGGCTGGGGCTGACGTTGGGGCTGTTGTTGTTGCTGGAGCTGTTGGTGTTGCTGGGGCTGTTGTTGTTGCTGGGGCTGTTGTTGTTGCTGGGGCTGTTGTTGCTGCAGTTGCCTGTAAGCCTGCCATGCGAACCCAGGTTGCAGGTGCTGTTGTAAGTGCAGCAGTTGGGGTGCGTGTGGCGAAAGAAAATTAGAAGCCGGAGCCTGCAGTGGTTGTTGCATTGCTGCATTATACTCCAGCCAGCGCTGAAACAGCAACCACTGCAGAGCATTCGGATTGTAGCGACCTCCCTCGTTGGCACTCATTTTAATTGTAATCGTAACTTCTGTCTGCATTGCGTAGCAGAATATCCGTAGGTCCGTTATTTGGATTCTCCTTTACTATCGCTTACTCAGTCGCAGTTAGAGATGGGCAAACACGAAACGGCCACAAAATGATCTTTTAAAAACAGGCACGCTCACGCACGACGAAAATTTTTCTAAACACGGCCCAACACGAACTTTTTATAACCAATAAATGTAAAAACGAAAAATATATCTATATTAAGCACTTCAAATTTGTATTAAGAAATAGTTACTTATCTATATTTGAGCTAAGAAGAAGCGGAAAAAACTCGTTCACTTGTTTGAAAAGCTGTCAGGGATATTAAGTATATTGATATATTTGCCTTAGCAATTCAAAAATTTGTGCTTTTTCCACTACTTTAACACACAAATTGCTGAATCAACTGCACTACTTCTATAGTAATATACTTCAAAATCTATTCTTGACCTGCCCAGAAAATTTTGGAATTATTAGTACCCAAATATTTAGAAAAAAAACACGAACACGCACTGCCGCGAACGAAATCGGAATTTGCAACACGACCACGCGTGGCACAAACACGGCCTGTGCCCAACTCTAGTCGCAGTCGTTGCCTAGCGAACGTAACTGTAAACTTTTGGAATTTTGCTTTGCAATTAAAAGAAGCAAATGATCAGAAAAATGTGAATGAAAGACGAACAATAAGAGCGAGCCAATGACTTGCTATTTATTAAAATCAAACAACAGTGTTCGATTGTCCACTGTACACATATGTACATACATATGTGAATACATACATATGTATGTATGCATGGAGATTTTGTATTTCTTAACTGCTCTAATCGAACGTATAGGTATTCATATACATATACATACATATGTACATACATATGTACATAAACAGGAACTGTTCCTCCTAAACTTTTCGTTAATTTTTGTGTTCTTTTTAGTGTATAACGTAAAGTAAAATTGTTTTATACAATTGGCTCTAGTTATGTTGAGTATGTACTTCAAATTTGGAGTCCTTCGAAAAATAATACAAAATATCGTTTGCAAATAAATAACGAAAACAAAATTAATTAATAAAAAGCCTAATGCCAAATGTACTTTACAAAGAACAAATTATTCAAAGGCGTACATAGATGATTAAAAAATGTGAACGAAAGAATAAGAACGTGCCAATGACTTGCAGTTGCCGTCGCTGCTTTTCGTTTTAAAAATTTAATTTCTGATTTAAAACCATAGAACACTATTTATTACAATTAAACAACAGTGTTCGATGGTCCACTGTATATGTATATACAAACATACATATGAATATAATAATGTACGTATATATATACTTATTGATGTACATACACACTATATATACAGAAGTATGTATGTACATTCATATGTACGTATGTATGTATGTTTTACATATGGTGCTAGTCGAATTCATATTGCGAGATTCTTTCTGGGGGGAGCAACATCCCCCCTGACCAACCTGCGTACGCCCTTGTAGTCCGTTGTCCTAAAAACACCTTATGCCACATGTACTAAACAAGGAAAAAATTACTTTTAAAAATGTTTATGTTATAATGTTAATAATTTTTAATTAATTAACATTTATTGCCCTGTCAGTGCAAGACGAATGTACTTTTGTATATATGTATGTACTAGCAGGTATTGCCCGTCTTAACCCGGCTCAATATAAAGTTTCCAATTGTATTTATTTTGTGTGTGCATAACCTACCCATATGTTTTCACCTTAAAGGTTACCAGTAGGAAGGCATTTAAGGTATTTAAATGAACATTTTCTGTTCTTGACAAAAAATTGTTCAGTAGTCCGTTACATTTTTGTTCTTGACAAACTATTTCGTTAAACGAATATGACCACTATAACTAATATTTTTTAAAGCTCGTTTTCCCCCCGTTGGAGCTAGAATTTTCCAAAAGCCTTTCTTAGTGCGCTCCTACACTATGATGGATACTATGAAACGATACTTGAGTCCAAATTTAAATTCATATTTGAATCTTTTCGTGTCATATTGAGTCAATACGGCCACGCACAAACTCGGAATATGAAACACGGCATTCGTGTCAATGCCGTGCAGCGATGAGCCACGATCAAAAAGCACTGGCACCGATACCATCAAAATATCGAAGTTTGAATGCAATAAGCAGAATATTTAAATAATGAAATCTAATTATTTGTTGAGATCAATAAGAACAAATCATATACATACATACATCTGCCCGCAATGCGAAGTAGAATATGCGTAGCTCCGTTATTCGGTTTCTGCTTTACTATCGCTTACGCAGTCGTTGCCTAGCGACGGTAACTGTAACATTTTGGCGTTTTGCCATTGCAATTAACATTAAATGGTCAAAACGAAAGAAGAAGAGCGAGCTAATGACTTGCAGTTGTTGTTTTTAGAGCATTATTGTTTTTTTACAATCAAACAACTGTGTTCGATTGCTCAATGTATATATTAATACGAATGTACACACATGCTATATTCATACACAGGCATACATATGTATGTATGTTTCTTTTTACTTTTTCAACCGCACGTAGAGAACCGCACACATAGACACGAACTGTTGCTTGTTGTGTGTGTGAGTGTGTGTATGTTATGTCCCCAACTATTTGATATTTGTTGTTGCTGCATAAAGCTATTAATGAAAACCCTAATGCCAAATGCACTAAACAAAGAAAAAATTAATTTTAAAAATGTTATATAATTTTCAATTAATTAACATTTCTTGCTCTGTCAGTGCAAGACGAATGTACATACATAAATACATATGTAGATACATATGTACATACATAGATGTGCACATATGTATCTATGAACATTCACACATTTTGATTTGGCTATTTCAATCGTTTGCACGGAACTACACGAACAGCTGTTTGCATGTGTGTGTGTGTGTGTATGTATACTTAGTTGTCCCCAACTGTTTGATATTTTGTATTGTTTGTTCTACCTGCATTTGTAAAATGCATATTTTATTTGTTTTCTTTTATTGATTTCAGAAACCAAGTTTTATGTCGATCGGCTAAAAAATGCGGATTTTTCAAACAAACTTTGGAGCTCGTTTTCCCCCTTTGGAGCTCGAATTTTCCAAAATCCCTTCATAGTGCACATCTACACTATGATGGGATACTTGAGCCCAAATTTCAGCATTCTAGCTTTTGCCGTGTGGGCTGTGGGCTGTTGACGCGGTTTCCTTTTCTGCCTCAACATTTTTTTTGCAGGAAAACTCCCATATTTCGAAATTTGTGTTGGAGCTTGAATTATTGGGATTTCAATATTTGTTCATTTTTATACCCTGTACCCAAAGGGTACAAGGGTATATTAGTTTTGTGCGAGTGCACATGGAACACACAGAAGAATTAGGAATTAGAATTTAATTAAATTAATTAATTAATTTAATTTCTTTTTTGTGGGGTGGTACAGGGTATTTAAGAGTTGAGCCTACTCGACTTTAGCATTCCTTTCTTGTTTCAAATGAAAAGTTTGTGTTATAAATTTTGTCCGATCGATTTCAAATTTGGGTAATATAATCTACGTAACTAAAATTACAACTTTGCATTTAACGATTTTCAAAATATGCATTTTACAAAACCAGGCAGAACAAACAATACAAAATATCAAACAGTTGGGGACACCTAAGTATATATACACACACACAAACAAACAGCTGTTCGTGTAGCTGCGTGCAAACGATTGAAATAGCCAAAGCAAAATGTGAGACACTAAGTGTGAATATCCATACATATGTGCACATCTATGTATGTACATATGTATCTACATATGTATGTATGTACATTTGTCTTGCACTGACAGAGTAAGAAATGTTAATTAATTGAAAATTATATAACATTTTTAAAATTAATTTTTTCTTTGTTTAGTGCATTTGGCATTAGGGTTTTCATTAATAACTTTATGCAGCAACAACAAATATCAAATAGTTGGGGACATAACATACACACACTCACACACACAACAAGTAACAGTTCGTGATGGTGTGCGGTTCTCTACGTACGGTTGAAAAAGTAAAGAGAAACATACATTTGTATGTATGTATGTATGCCTGTGTATGAATGTATACATTGGGCAATCGAACACAGTTGTTTGATTGTAAAAAAAATAATGCTCTGAAAACAACAACAACTGCAAGTCATTGGCTCGCTCTTCTTCTTTCGTTTTGACCATTTAATGTTAATTGCAAAGACTAAACGACAAAAGTTTACAGTTACCGTCGCTAGGCAACGACTGCGTAAGCGATAGTAAAGCAGAAACCGAATAACGGAGCTACGCATATTCTACTTCGCATTGCGGGCAGATGTATGTATGTATATGATTTGTTCTTATTGATCTCAACAAATAATTAGATTTTATTATTTAAATATTCTGCTTATTGCATTCAAACTTCGATATTTTGATGGTATCGGTGGCTTCAACTATCGAAAGTTTTTCTCTAGCAAATTGAGATGAGAATTGTCAGTGCTTTTTGATCGTGGCTCATCGCTGCACGGCATTGCCACGAATGCCGTGTTTCATATTCCGAGTTTGTGCGTGACCGTATTGACTCAATATGACACGAAAAGGCTCAAATGTGAATTTAAAATTAGGATATACCCTTATAATTATTTATTTTTTTGCACATAGTCTATCTTAAAACGTTGCGTTATTTCTATATATAAAACAGTTTGTGCTGACTAATTGGTGATCAACGCACAGCCCAAACGGTAAAAGATGAAATTTGGACTCAAGTATCCTTTCATAGTATCCATCATAGTGTAGGAGCACACTAAGAAAGGCTTTTGGAAAATTCTAGCTCCAAAGGGTGGAAAACGAGCTTTAAAAAATATTAGTTATAGTGGTCATGTTCGTTTAACGAAATAGTTTGTCAAGAACAAAAATGTAACGGACTACTGAACAATTTTTTGCCACGAACAGAAAATGTTCATTTAAATACTTTAAATGCCTTCCGACTGGTAACTTATAAGGTGAAAACATATGGGTAGGTTATGCACACACAAAATAAATACAATTGGAAACATTATATTGAGCCGGGTTAAGACGGGCAATACCTGCTAGTACTTATATATGTTTGTAAGTATGTATATATGTATGTATGTATATATGTATATGTATGCATGAAAAAAAAATGTATGTACATATCAGCGTTGCCGAACGGTCCAATTTTGGCGGGACGTCCCGATTTAAAAATCAAAACTAAATGCGTACAACGTGCTGAGGAAGCACACAGTTAAGTCAGGAGTGGCAGTCCGCCCGGTGCGTAACGAAGATATGTAAATATGTATGTATGTACGTATAACCATACATAGTACTTATTGTACTATATTTGCTTTTTGGAAAATGAACTGTTTAAAAAACTTTAGAGAGCGTCGAATGAAGAATATCATATAGTAAATAAACTTTTAATTATAAGCACATTTTTCCTAGCCCAGCAAAGACGGACAAGACCTGCTAGTTTACTTATATGTATATAAGATCTTAGAAGATTTTATAATATTCTTTTGTGTGTTATCCATATAGTATATACATATGTTAAAGTATATTTGTAGGTGTATAGGTACTGGTAGATTATGTTTACGTATCGGGATAGTATTTACATATGTTAATGTATATATGGACATAGGTGTATAGGTACTCGTAGATTGTGTTAAAAATCATACTAGTTATGGACGTGGCGCACCCCTCAAAGAGGGGAGAGACAAGCCGAGTCGATATAGCCATGTCCGTCTGTATAGCGCAAGGATCCCAGCAAGTACAAGAGCTAGAGCTACCAAATTTGGTTTCCAGGTTCAAGTCACTCCCCTGCTAGTAATAATCGAGCACTCCACTTGTTGGAATAATGTTTGAACCGGCATCAAGATGTATTAAAGTTTCACATACCTAGTATATTCTTGTTCTTGAATAAACAAATATCGATTTGGAAACTTGTTCGTTTTCCAGGAATAAATTATATTTATAACTTCCAATAGGCGTTTGTTTATATAACTCTTTTTTAAAGAATAACCAGACTTATACCTTAATATTCAAGAATAAAATAGAAACAAATGAACAAAATTGTATTAGTATTTAAGTCGGGAAAATAAAAAAAAACAAGAAATGACTGTGTAAGTTTGTTTTATTTTTTTGATTTTCCCCCCACTTCCCCCTATGGGGGTTTTCCCGATTTTCCATTCGTATAATCGTATATAATCTCGAAGACTATAAGACCTACGGACATCAAATTTAAAGTCCAAGATGCCTTATGTGAATACGCAGAAAATGTGTTTTTTGGAATTCCCCTCCACCTCCCTCTCCACCGCAAATCGTAACTACTGTAATTCTTGGAATTTCGAACTCTCTGGTATCCATCATATCGACAGAAGGACATGTCTAGATTAATTGTATGTATATACTTTATGCTGTATCTTTCTCCCTGTTTCATACTTTGCACAAACCGAATATACAATTTTTACTCTTCGGGTGCAGGGTATAAACAACGCGTATAAGTACAACCTGTCTCTTCTCAAATCAAGTACGGTTTCAAGGTACAAGTCAGGGCGAAATCAAAGGAAAATTTGTTTAAATTCAAGGAAATTCGCTGACATCGCTCAACGTGTTAAGTGTATTCACTTTAAGTAACCAGTAAATGGTCTAGAAGCTGGTGCAGAATTGTACCTCTGAGGCTCGAGCGCCTCAGCTCAAGTGCAAAAAAATATGGGGCGTTAAATGGGATATTCTTAACATACAACAGTAACTGCCATCGTCGACCTCGCTATCGTCATTGCTGTTGTTGGTTATGGTGCTGTTAACGAACTCAAGTGGCAACCTCAGCAATTTGTAAAAGGACACAAAACCAAATAGAAACAGCGACTCAAGACATTCGCACAAGTGAAATCAAATCAATGCTAAGTGTGCAGTAAGACAATTTTAGATCATGTAGATGTGAAGCAGACGGCACTTCTGACTTGTTAATCAAGTGGGGGCACTCGTCGTTGCAGCCAAAGGTCGCTGTCTAGGACAATTCTTGTAGGGTTATTATTGAATTTCATTGAAAATTTCATAATTACCGAATGGGTATATTTTGCATTCTCCATTCTGTATTTTTCAATTCCACTATTTTTTTCTCTATGCCATGGCAACGTCGAGTAGTCAACGGGCTGGCAATTTTGCAATTTTCCAGTTTCCCATGGCACTTGCCTGCTCAAGTGGTCGTTTGTTGAGCTGGGCGCACTCAATGCACTCATGCTCGAGCCGAGAATGTGGGAGGCTTACTGACGGTCTGACTATCTGCCAGGTTGGCCGGTTAGCCACTGGTTTTATTCTCACCTGTCTGAGAACATGTTTTTCGAAAACATTGCCTTAACTCTGAACTGTTCGTTTTATTTTCAGAGAAACTTAACGTTTTGTACGAACGAAACTGGACGATGCTGGTGCACGAGCAGCTGCGCCGCTTTGAAGGCTCCATTGTGGCGGCCACGCGGCAGGGTGGTTCCACCGCAGCCTCCACATACAGTGGATTGTCTGCTAATGCCCTGGGCCACTTTGGATATGATGCGGCGGCAAGCGGAGAGCGTTGGACATTCAGTGAAGCTCTTCTCTATTCGGTTACTGTGATAACAACAATTGGTAAGTTCGTTTTAAAGTCACTGCAGAGTAAACTTTCGCTTTTCGGCTGTGCTGGGCTCTGTTAGCCGTAGATGTCTAAGCTGTTTGCATTGTGTGCGTTGAGTGTGTTGAGTGTGTATCGGTGTGTGCTTGTGTACTTATTATGATTGCCAAGTTGGGCTCTGTAATAACCTTAAATATTTACATTGCTTAGGGGGCAACAAACGCATGGAGTACCGCTTGACATTTGCAAGAAAGCCGCTAGTGCGTAAACAGTTGTGGCAGCTGTGTGGATAGACACATCCATATTACGTATTCGCCGCCATGTGCGACTAAAATATTTGCATATGCTAAACGTTCATTAAATAGATGTTGCGAATGAGTATATATAGCATCAACAACAGTAAAACAAACATCGAATTCATTGAGCTCATTTTACCTACATAATACTTTCTCATAATTCTGTGTGACTTCGTTGATTTTTATACTCTGTACATGAAATGTACAAGAGTATATTAGGTTTGCGGGAGCTGAAAAATGTAACAGGCAGAAGGAGGCGTGGCAGACCCCACAAAGTATATATATTCTTGATCAGCGTGACAAGACGAGTCGATCTAGCCCTGTCTGTCTGTCTGTCCGTCTGTCCGTCCGTATGAACACCTGGATCTCAGAGACTATAAGAGATAGAGACACCAAATTTTCCACAAAGATCCGTTATGTGTGTATTCTATACGAGTTTGTTTTATTTTTTTGATTTTCCCCCCCACTTCCCCCCTATGGGGGTTTTCCCGATTTTCCATTCGTATAATCGCCTATATCTCGGAGACTATAAGACCTAGGAACACCAAATTTTAGTCCAAGATGCCTTGTGTAAATACGCAGAAAATGTATATTTTGGAATTCCCCTCCCTCCCCCTCTCCCCCGCCAATGCGATTTTCTCTAACTCCCGTAATTCTTGGAATTTAGAACTAAAATTTTGCAAATACCCCCAGTTAGTAATTATGTGTCCGTGTGCCATAAATATATTTGCTGCTGCAGCGCTGCTCAAGCGCTGCCCGCGGCTGTTGTTGATGTTGCTGTTTGGTTGACTGCACACATGTTTACACAGACACGAATAGATGCGCATAGGCATACATACACTCACACAGACGCAATTGCTATGTAAATGTGCAATTATACACCCTTGACGTGAGTTCGAATACCGAGAGAGGTAAAATCGATCCAATTTTTTTTTTATATATATATTTTTTTATTTTCTATAATTATTGTAAACATATGTACAGAGTATTTCAAAGTCGGGACATCCGACTTTAGCTTTTTTACTTGTTTTTAAAGATTTTATAAATCTATAAGAACAATTTAAAGGAGCGTTTGATAGCCCCACTAACTAAAATAATAATTATTCATCTTTTCTCCTTAACAGGCCACGGCAGTTTGACGCCACGCACAGCAGCTGGAAAACTAGCCACAATTTTCTATGCCCTCATTGGCGTGCCGCTAATGCTGATGTGTCTGTCCAGCTTGGGCGCATTGCTTGCAGAGGCGCTACAATGCACCTATGTGCGGCTCTGCTGTCATCTACAACGTGCCCATGCCAAAGAGAAGACGCAAGATCTGGCCACTGCGAAAGGACGCCAAACAGCCTCCCATGGGGTGAGTCAAGCAGTACGAATGATTGAAGCTATTTGTGTGCTTAAGAGCTAAAAAACTGTAGCTGTAATTGTAACTGCAATTTTGATTAGATATCTGTCAGACAGTTGTTATCCTATCTCTCTTCAGAGAGTTGTTATCCTATCTCTCTTCAGACAGTTTTTATCCTATCTCTTGCAACCACTATATAAGAACCTTAATATAATTCCTCAACAGGCCATTGCTTCCGGGATATAGCTTATTAATTGTTCCAGTCTTTTAGCAATTTCTTCTCTTCAAAGGGTATTCCATCCTAAAACGTAAATTTATTGGACAAAATATATAAACAACAAGAGAGAACGCTACAGTCGAGCAAGCCCGACAGTGTAATACCCTGTACCCAGGTAAACTTCCGTCACTGAGTTATATGCGCCCATAGCAGCAACAAAAAGAGGAAGAAGAAGAGCGAACTTGTTGCTGCAGTTTGGTGGGGTTGTACTGGCGAGAATTTGTTTCGCTAATAACTTTTCTTAGAATTGACCGAATTGAATAAAATTTTGAACAACAGTAGACAATTATATATAAATTATGTGTGCAAAGTTTGGTTGAGGTAGCATTTGAAATGTGGACGCTATTGACGAAATTCTGTAGCGGGGGAAGGGGGGGAAAATTAAAAAAAAAAAAATAAACTCGTCCTTACTCGGACCTAGGAGAATCTGGATGCCAACTTTGGTTATTCTAGCTTTCATAGTTTCTGAGATCCTCGCGTTCATCCAGACGGACGGACAGACGGACGGACATGTCTAGATCGATTTCTCTCGTCATGCTGATCAAGAATATATATACTTTATGGGGTCGGAGATGCTTCCTTCTGTATGTTACATACTTTGCACAAACCTAATATACCCTTTTTACCCTACGGGTACAGGGTATAAAAATTGTTATTAAAATTGTGAAGTTTTGTTCTACTTAGCAATTTAAGATGTAAATGTAAAATGTACAGAAGTATATTAGGTTTGCGGGAGCTGAAAAATGTAACAGGCAGAAGGAGGCGTGGCAGACCCCACAAAGTATATATATTCTTGATCAGCGTGACAAGACGAGTCGATCTAGCCCTGTCTGTCTGTCTGTCCGTCCGTATGAACACCTGGATCTCAGAGACTATAAGAGATAGAGACACCAAATTTTGCACAAAGATGCGTTATGTGTGTATGCTATACGAGTTTGTTTTATTTTTTTGATTCCCCCCCCCCCACTTCCCCCCTATGGGGGTTTTCCCGATTTTCCATTCGTATAATCGCCTATATCTCGGAGACCATAAGACCTAGGAATACCAAATTTTAGTCCAAGGTGCCTTGTGTGAATACGCAGAAAATGTATATTTTGGAATTTCCCTCCCTCCCCCCTCTCCCCCGCAAATGCGATTTTCTCTAACTCCCGTAATTCTTGGAATTTCGAACTAAAATTTTGCAAATACCCCCCGTTAGTAATTATGTGTCCGTATGCCGAGTTTCACTATGATAGACCGATTTACCAAGAAGTTATAGCCATAAATATATTTGCTGATGCAGCGCTGCTGCAGCGCTGCTCAAGCGCTGCCCGCGGCTGTTGTTGATGTTGCTGTTTGGTTGACTGCGAAAATGCTTACACAGACACGAATAGATGCGCATAGGCATACATACACTCACACAGACGGAATTGCTATGTAAATGTGCAATTATACACCCTTTACGTGAGTTCAAATACCGAGAAAGGTAAAATCGATCATTGAATTTTTTTTTATTTTCTTAATTTTTTTTATTTTCTATAATTATTGTAAACATATGTGCAGAGTATTTCAAAGTCGGTACATCCGACTTTAGCTTTTTTACTTCTTTTAATATTTATAATTATTCGAAACTTATGTAGAGAGTATTTCAAAGTCGGGACACCCGACTTTAGCTTTTTTACTTGTTCTAATGCTATTTACGGGTATCCGAATGGTGTAGGGTATAATATAAGAGTGATTTAATCGAGCCTTGGGATGAGGAGAATCTGAGTAGTTGTAGTAAACATTATATTTTCTTGAATATGTACTTTTTGGGGTCAAATATGCTTCTGATATATGTTTGTTACATACTTGCACTCTGTACATGAAATGTTAAAGAGTACGAGTATATTAGGTTTGGTGATTTGAATTTTTGACTCAAATTTAGCAAATACTTCCAGTTATTGATTATGAGTCTATGTGGCAAGTTTCATTATGATGGCCGATTTTAAATGAAGTTATATGTATACAGATATAATCTCTGCTCATGCGCTGCCGGCAGCTCTTGTTGTTGTTTGGTTCAACTTTGTACTGCATACATGCTATACTAGTTTTGCGCGGAGGCATGGCAGACCCCTAAAAGCATATATATTCTTGATCAGGATGACCGTTTGTCTACAGATCTGTCTGTATGAATGCAAGAGTCTCAGAAAGTAGAAGGGCTTGCATAACCCAAGTTGGTATCTCCTAACTCCGAGAAAGTTAGAGTTAGACTTTTCTTTCGATGCAACCTCCCACTCCCCCGCCATTAGTATTTTCAAGTGATTTAGTGATTATGTAATACTTAACGTACGGAGTTAAGTTTCATCATGATAGCCCTTTAGCTTCTTCACTTGTTTTCTATTATATCTTAATTATAATCTCCTTTGGTTGTAAGCCATGTAAATCTTCCGTTTGTTCGATTTTTTAGCTCACAAAAATGCAACGCAAATAGGTACCACTAATTTATAAGATTTCTTGAATTGCAGCTTTTTTGAAAAGAGCGCAATTCTTTTGCGTCAAAAAAAAAAAAATTGAGATCTGTCTTTCGTTAACTTTGATAGAAGTTGTAGGAGTTAAAGGCAAAGAAGGCGACTATAGGGATCAAAAGTCAGACTACTACTACACAGCCTCTTTTTTTATCAGGCAGCAAAAGTGTATCTGATTTGTGTGTAAAAGAAAATTTTTATACCCTGTACCCGTAGGGTAAAAAGGGTATATTAGGTTTGTGCAAAGTATGTAACATGCAGAAGGAAGCATCTCCGACCCCATAAAGTATATATATTCTGAATCAGCATGACGAGAGAAATCGATCTAGATATGTCCATCCGTCCGTCTGTCCGTCCGTCTGGATGAACGCGAGGATCTCAGAAACTATAAAAGCTAGAATAACCAAAGTTGGCATCCAGATTCTCCTAGGTCCGAGAAAGGACGAGTTTATTTTATTTTTTGGAATTTTCCCCCCCTTCCCCCGCTACAGAATTCGTCAATAGCGTCCACATTTCAAATGCTACCTAAACCAAACTTTTCACACATAATTTATATATAATTGTCTACTGTTGTTCAAAATTTTATTTAATTCGGTCGATTCTAAGAAAAGTTATTAGCAAAACAAATTCTCGCCAGTACAACCCCACCAAACTGCAGCAACAAGTTCGCTCTTCTTCTTCCTCTTTTTGCTGCTGCTATGGGCGCATATAACTCAGTGACGGAAATTTACCTGGGTACAGGGTATTACACTGTCGGGCTTGCTCGACTGTAGAGTTCTCTCTTGTTTTGTATTAGCAGAGTGTTTTTATTTAAAACTGTTCATCGTGGACAATCATTAAATTTGTTAAATAAACTTGACGCTTAATTATTTCATTCATGATTAAAAGAAAGTATTTTGATCGTAGCTCGAGCCATTCACAATGCAATGAAGAAAGCCGGTTGGATGGATCTGATGTTTATAGTTAAAACTTGGACGATATATGGAATGTAGAATATTTATAAAATCGAAATTACAGTTTCGGAGGCGGTTTCATGGTGGGGGAAACTAAAGCGTTCTAAGAAACTTTTGACCTGAGGTGTCTAATATTGCAATTGAATTCAGAAAATGTTCTGAATTGGAATATGTATTTGGGATTTTGAAGTGCCATTTCCACCAAAATATGTTGCAATTCATAATGTCCTCGAAGTCAAGACATGTATTCAAGTCCAGAAAGTGACTTTGCTTGAGTAACCTCCATATTCTACAGACCTAATTGTTATTCAGGGTGTTTGGGTGTGAGTGTATAGAAAAGCAGGAAAACAGTTTTAAACAATACAGTCACTTATCCATGCCATAGATTTCGTAAAGTTTGGCGTTTATCGATTTCTCTGGTCATACTGAATAAGAATATATGTATACACTTTACACACTTTGCAGAAACCTGGCTTTTTAACCTTCTGGTAAAAAGAATAAAAATAAACCAAACTCTACAAAAATTAAAATATAGATTTTTTTTCTCGTTTATAGAGAACCTCAATCCTCGTCGGCACTCACATGAGAGCCAGAAAACGTGACTATAGGAGAACTAAGTCGCTTATTCTTGATCTTAACTGGACACCGGGAACGTACGGGACGCTAATGCCATTACAAAATGGCGCCCTCATGGAGGGTTTCGCTCGTTGATTTTTTTTCGGAGCCTTTAATATGACAAAAATATTTGTTAATGCTCTTATCACAATTGAGCCCAAGACTAATATTGTGTACTCAGAGGAACCCATGCACCAACACGAATTTAGCAACAAACCCAACCAGCTTAGAAACAGGGTCTACAACTGTAGGTTTTATTTTTTTTTCTTGGTACCTTCGTTCGCATGCTTTGTATATTTGTGTATAAGTTGGTTAAGTCATTTGTTGCTATGAAGTAATGACATCTCGTTAGCGTTTAAATGAGTGTGTATTGTAGATGCTTTAATGTTCGTGCCACTCGAACACAGCACTGGGTGTATGCAAATTTTTCTGGCTTTCTTGTGTTTGTATTTGGTGCTTTAACTTCACCTAGAGCTTCGTAATTTAAAAAAGTTTACGCACATACTTCTATACATACTCGCACAATGAGTTTTGTTTAACTTATTGCCACTGGCACTCAAATTTGCACTCACGCATATTTCAATTGTGGGAAATTTTTCACGCTTGTTTACTCGGCTTGAAAAATTTCTGTTTAATTGGCAATTTACATTGCGTAAATACACAGTGCGTTTGTTGTTGAGATGAACAGTGACCGAATTCTGGCGATTGTTTATCATGTGACGCTGCAATTAATGCAACGATTGTGCACAAATATAATAACACTTTTAGTCTTGTCCCACTTCTTGTTAATTGACATTTAAAAACTTTATAGGGGAAACTTTTGTTTACAATTAACAAATGCAAAGCTGAAGCGTCTTAAAATCTGTTACTGACCGGCGCAGATTTAATGAATGGCAAAACTTTTGGCACTGACAAGACGACAGGGACGCCGAGTATTTCGGGTACGATTCACCTTTAAATCGCGGTCACGGCCCGCGCTTAAAGTGTCAAGCGGCGAGAACGCAGAATATAAAACTTTTGCGGTAGTTTCCTTTTGAGTTGGGCTAACAGGCGAGCATAAATTTAAAGCTCGCGCTCTAAATTTATTAAAATTGGACCTTTAATGTAGTACTCGCAGGTCGCAAGCGCGTTCGTAGGAGAAACTTTGCCAGCCAGCCAGCGCAAAAATGGCTCTGAAAATAACATGGTGGCCTAAAAGCATGCAATAACTTTTCATTTCCGCTACTTAGTTCTACACAAAAATAATTGATTTTTGTGGCACTCCTGGTTAAGGGTAGAAAAGAGCAGCCACGTGGCAAGAGCTACTTATTATGCACCTTGGCACTCTAACATTAGCTCGCTATTGTCGCTGTTTATGGTGAGGGCTCAGCAAGTCTTTTGCATTGGATAGAAAATGCCTTCATCATAATAGAATAAATGTCAAATGCCCATCAATAAGGCAGAGGTTAAAATCAAATACACTTTAAAAGGACATATTTCAGTTAATATTTACAAGTATGATAAGAGTTCATATCTTAAGTGCTGTGGCTATTCAAATAATCATTATTCCTTATACCTTTAATATCATCAGTAGCATCAAAATACAAACAAGCGATTTTCTATAGCTCTCATAATCTTTCATTGGACCTTATGCACTATTAATAGTTTGTGTTATATTTTGTACTTAATAAATTTTAATTCAATAATTTCAATTTAAAACATAAAATGTAGATACTGTTTATTTTTTATTGTCAGACCAGTAATTTATTCTTGGAATATATTTCGAATATAAAATAGTAATGCAATTACGTTCTATACTATGATGACCAAAACCTTCACCTTACCTTCATATTATTAAGCTTGAATTGATGTTTTGCACAAATAATATCAAATCGATTTAAATTATTAATAGGTGCAGTTCTTAGTGGTACATAACCTTTTTTCACAAAGTAACACCTTATTTATGTCATCGAAGAAGAAGCTAATATTAAATTTTGATTTAAACTTGGAAAATCTTTTACCAAATAATTCAATTGATGAATCAAGTTTATGGTGGTAATGGTTTATATCGCGACAGAATCCATGAGTGGCATACCCGGCTTAAAAATGGTCGAATATCTTAGTCAGCCATAATTCTTGATCGTGAATTTCTTCATTGATGTCAATAGAAATGGAATTGAGCATCTCGAACATTTGTACTATTCAAACTATGTATGTTGAACTATTCAACATTCATCGTAAAGGACGCCAAATAAATTTGCCCAAGAAAGGATAGTGTTATGTGGATGGATAGAAGCCATCAAAATGGCATTATCCGGAGGGCCTCGAGTTAAAACACTGGAACTGGGAATATTTTGAATTAAATAAATTTATTTTAAAACAAGTAAAAAAGCTAAAGTCGGGTGTCCCGACTTCGAAATACTCTGTACATATGTTTACAATAATTATAGAAAATAAAAAAAATTAAGAAAATAAAAAAAAAAATTTGATCGATTTTACCTCTCTCGGTATTCGAACTCACGTAAAGGGTGTATAATTGCACATTTACATAGCAATTGCGTTTGTGTGAGTGTATGTATGCCTATGCGCATCTATTCGTGTCTGTGTAAGCATTTTCGCAGTCAACCAAACAGCAACATCAACAACAGCCGCGGGCAGCGCTTGAGCAGCGCTGCAGCAGCGCTGCATCAGCAAATATATTTATGGCTATAACTTCTTGTTAAATCGGTCTATCATAATGAAATTTGGCATACGGACACATAATAACTAACTGGGGGTATTTCCAAAATTTTAGTTCGAAATTCCAAGAATTACGGGAGTTACGATTTGCGGGGTAGAGGGGGGAGGGAGGGGAATTCCAAAATATACATTTTCTGCGTATTCACATAAGGCATCTGGGACTAAAATTTGGTGTTCCTAGGTCTTATAGTCTCCGAGATATAGGCGATTATACGAATGGAAAATCGGGAAAACCCCCATAGGGGGGAAGTGGGGGGGGAAAATCAAAAAAATAAAACAAACTCGTATAGAATACACACATAACGCATCTTCGTGCAAAATTTGGTGTCTCTATCTCTTATAGTCTCTGAGATCCAGGTGTTCATACGGACGGACAGACGGACAGACGGACAGACGGACAGACGGACAGACAGACAGACAGGGCTAGATCGACTCGTCTCGTCATGCTGATCAAGAATATATATACTTTGTGGGGTCTGCCACGCCTCCTTCTGCCTGTTACATTTTTCAGCTCCCGCAAACCTAATATACTCTTGTACATTTCATGTACAGAGTATAAAAAGCCCTTTAGTTTACTTTGTCTTAGTGGGTTATAAATGGTGACAAGGGAGTGCAAATTTGTTGTTAGCTTAAATATTTGAATTGAATACTATATATAATAGTGCAGGTGTATTATCTTCGTTTGAATACAATTTATATTGCGTTTGTAAATTGCGTATTTGTTAATGTCTGCCTTGTCGGCTCCATATCTCTAATGGCTCATTAGGGCTTAGTTCAGTGGCGGACAAACCGCATCTGGTCCAGCAGCAACGATGCGTCTCAAATGATTTGTCCCTCGGTTTTCAGACCATTCCTACACAAAGCTCATGGCCGGGGTGAACAGAAATTGATAAGCGTTGTGCGTTCTTCCATATGCCATATATGCGGTTCGTTATGGTTCCTCTGTGCGCTCATCAGTTGAATTATTATCATGTTGGCTGTTGACATTTCCTTTGCCTTGCAATTATCATGACACATGCTGTAACTGGTTTTTCAAACCGCAAAGTCACAGCCATTTGACGCTCTGCGTGAGTGTGAACGTGCGGACATATGAATGTGTGTACTACTTGTATATATATCTTGATGACATCACTGGGCCACAGAACCGCAAAATCCATGATGCTTATGCGTATGTGTTGAGGACAGCGTCGACGAAGATGCTGACTTAGACAACTGTCCAGGCTGCCCCTTTTACTGCCCCAGATGTAGTTGTGGTCTCTTTTCTCTGCACATTGCGTACTTGATTGACATTTTAGGACAACAAAGTCGCCCAGACACAAATTAGCAACATTAATCGAGACTACAGGGTGTGTAATTAGAGGATTGTTCAATTTATTTGGGCTCTGGAAATAAACTGAAAAGCTCATTTAAATGAGGCATATTGATATTTGCGAACCCTTTTGGACTCCTTGAACCAAAATCATCTTTGCATTGATCTTTACTATTGCAGGGCAGCTGTAAGAGCTGTAAGTACGATGTGGCGAACAGTGAGACCAGCTTAAACGAGTGCTATGAATATGGACACACGAACATTCTGTCCAAACGCAAGTTGTCGCTAGAGCAGACGGAAGGTGAGTGTCATATGCACAAAGTGCCTCAAATTGAATAATCAGCATAACAAGTGGCAAGTCGTTTATCAATTTTTACACGGTCTTTTTTCTCACTCGGGCATACCATTGTGATGCGGTCAACAGATTGCCAATTGCTGAGCAATGCAGCGACGAGCAAGTTTCAGCTGCAGCAACATTACCAACAGCAACAACAACGTTGTCAGCTACCACAACAACAGCAGCCGGATGTGATGCTTATGGCAACAACAACAACGGAGAATGCCATGCTGAAATATGCACCATCGCCACCACCGTCACAGCAACAACACGCATTGCATTACATTAATTCGCAGCAACAGCAGCAATTATCGACAGCAACCCTGCCACGCGCTCAACACCCACAACAACAGCAACATCGGCCCAATTTCGTAGCAGTTCCTAGCAGCATGCTGCGCTTTAATGTTGCTGGACCCACCGGACCATCAGAGGCAACGCCGCATGCACCACCAAACTGCTATAGGTCTGCAACAGCTACGATTTACTTTCCATTTGCGCCTGCATCGGGCACGGATATCCCTGCACATGGCAGCCATCTGACGGCTGCGTCAGCTGGAGCCCATTGTCAACAGCCTTTGGTCAAATATCACACAATACACTTGCAGCCATCGGCCAAGCGTCTGCTGACCGCGCTCGAGCCTGTTGTTGTGACAGCGTCCACAGTGAAGGCCGACGCACAGGCCGAGGCTTCGCCGATGTCCACATTGGAGACCATAACGTTGCCACCGCCGCCAGCCTATCAAACGGCAAATGTGAATGGTGAGTCTGGAATTGGATCCCTTGAAGAACTTTTGATCATACTATAGTTTGTGTAAGCTGACCACATAAGCATGTTTTAGTGGCTGGCAGTTATGGCTTTCATTAATGCGGCCACTAAAGCCACAATCAACGCTCGATTTGCACACAGATGCCTCATACAGTTATTTCAATTTGTTTTGATTTAATCTTAATTCATTATTTAAGATCTGTCCTGGGTTGGACAATTTTTAAATTTTTTGATAATTTTGACATTTTGTAATCATGCTTCTTGTCTTAAAAGATCCTAAATGGTGAAAAGGCAGTGCGAGTAGAGTTGAGCAGTAGAGTAGAGTTGAGCAGTAGAGTAGAGTTGAGCAGTAGAGTAGAGTTGAGCAGTAGAGTAGAGTTGAGCAGTAGAGTAGAGTTGAGCACGGGCCGTGTTGAGCCAAAAAGTCACGACAAAACGCGCACGAGCATTCACGAAAATATAACGAAAAAAGCACGGAACAAATTTACAAGTAAAGTAATAAAACAAGTAGAGAAGCTAAAGTCGGGTATCCCCGTGTGTCTCGTGTGCCTGAGCAAAGCAGTAACAACAACAACAGCTGAGGGCACTACTTGGTCTTATGTACATATATGGCTATAACTTCCTGTTACATCGGCCTATCATGATGAAACTTGGCATTTGGACTTAAATTAAATAATAATAATATATACATAATATGTATATAATCGCAATATTTTTGTGAGGTCAGTTAATATTATTGCACTCAGCTTTAGAATTTACAATATGGTATAGATCATTGGTATAATTGCATTGAAATCTGGTGCGCCACCAACTCATCACTGCTCGCATTCATCCGGAATACTCCAAAGAAATTTCCGGTTGACAAATTTCTGCCCCCAGGACACTCGTGCGCTCTGTAATCAATCAATCATATGCTCAAATTTACGCATTCAATTACGCCTCAATTTGTTTCCAGCGTTTCCATCATCATTTACAACTACTGCAGAAACAGCAAAACCAGCCACTGCTGTCGCTAAAGCGACAGCGTGTTAAAATGACAGATTTAAGCAGAGACACTAACACCGCCGTACTTTGTGAAAGGTGGCGGAAAAGTTTTCAACTCCTAAGTACTGGATGCATGCAGCTTGGTCTTGACTTGTGCTGCAGGAGGAGGTGGGGGCAAGAGTAGGTGACTCGCACCTATAGCAACAACGGCAATAGCACCAACAACTCGCAGTTGAACGACACATGTGCGACAGTTTTATTGATGATAATGATGACTTGGCACTTGGCAAAGATGTCTTCCAGAGTCTCATCTTGTCTGCCTTGCGCAACGCATGCAAAACTCATTAAAGTTATTTAACAGTTGTTGGTGTTGTAACTGCTTGTGTTTTGGTCGTTATTGTCGTCTTCGTTGTCGTTGTCGTTATTCGTGTTGCCTGTCGCTGCCAAGGCACGTGACATATTTATGTAATTTTTGTTGATTTTCCACTTTGCATGTATGGGTATGAGCGTGTGTGCACTTAAGGTTTGTGCCTTGCATAGTGTCTATGTGTGTGTTGCAAAGCATCGCCCAAATGGCTTTTAATTTAACAAATTGCAGATTGTCTCTCAGCCTGTACGTTCTCACGTATACACTTAGGTCGGTCTGCCTATCGAACACCCACATCTATTCAATTGAGTCTCGTGGGCCGGAATGCAAGCTAATTGTTCCAGCTTGACACTTTGTCCTGTGCTAAGAGACAGAGGCAACAACCACGTTCCAAAGCATACAAAAACATGACTCAAAGTCGTTCTTGTGCCAGTCCCGCTGCTTGGTAGACCACACCATTAACGCAGTGCACTTGCCCGGAAAAAAAGTTTCAACAAACTACCAACCTCATTACACCCAGCACGATTCGGGAGCGGGCCGGAACTTGCTGACAAAAACGGACTCAATGGGGGACGTGTCATGCTCTCTAATGAATTTTTGCCCACACATACACACATGTATGGGATGCAAGTGCCTGCAACTGTGGAGCCCACACTTAAGTAAATATTTTGAAATTGTCCACTTCCCGTCGCAACTGACCCCCCTAGGAGGAGTGCAAGGCAGTGGCTTGCAGTTGAAAGTAAAAGACTCCGTTGTTGCACTATGGAACAGGGGTGCAGGGTGCACAAACAAATTAAAAGAGTTAAACCGATTTTAATTTCGTAGAGTCAATCATAGTCCTCACATATCAAGCAGGCCCAATTCATTAACACTCCGTCGTCTACACGCTCTTAAAATTTTTATACCCTGTACCCAAAGGGTACAAGGGTATATTAGTTTTGTGCGAGTGCACATGGAACACACAGAAGGAGGCTTGGTAGACCCCACAAAGTATATATATTCTTGATCAGCATGATACATACACGCATATAAACACGCAGAGACACTATTCTGATGTAAATGTATGCTGTTGAAACTGTACATGAACATGTCTTTAATTTAATTAAATAATGTAATTAATATAATTATTTTTAATTATTTAAAAAATTTTTTTTTATTTTTTCCTTTTTGGTGGGAGCTACAGGGTATTTAAAGTTGAGCTTGCTCGACTTTAGCATTCTTTTCTTGTTTTTTTTTTTGTAATTTCGGTCAATTCTAAGAAAAGTTATTAGCGAAACAAATTCTCGCCAGTACAACCACACCAGACTGCAGCAACAAGCTCGCTCTTCTTCTTCCTCTTTTTGCTGATGCTATGGGCGCATATACCTCAATGTCGGAAGTTTACCTGGGTACAGGGTATTTCACTGTCGGGCTTGCTCGACTGTAGCGTTCTCTCTTGTTTTGTAATGTATTTATTACTTGTAGATATATCAATACAAATTTTGTTGTGCAATGCCAATGTGTTTCTCCACAGTGCGCCTGTTGGGGTGTCACTGCCACTATGTCACCATCCACTAACGAAAGTCATCGCTAAACTTTTGTGGCGCGATTGAGGACCTTCGGCCACGATGCTAGTGAAACTTTGCAAATGCAAACCAAATAATTCTGTTATGGGCATTGCGAACTTGCTCTTTTTGCGTGTTGTTCTAATGTTCTGCCCCTTGCTCTTGGTCTATGCTGGATGCCCCGCCCTTTCTCATCCACCAATCCAATGGGGTGCTAGCGACGAGTGTCAGCATTCGAAAACTTTCAGACTGGCTTGTAGTAGTTTGATAGTGGTGTTTTGTGTGGGTTGCCATTTGTTGGCACATCAAATTGAAATTTATTTAAAAGCCTTTTTTAATCAACGCATGGAGTGTTATGTAACAGATTTTATGGCCTTTTGTTTTCTGTTTGCAGCTGTGCGTTGCGCCAAATTTGTGACCAAACCGTTGCCGCATAACACCAATTCACTCCTGGCTGGCGGAGCTCCTGATATATCTTGCAGGCATGATTTATTTACACATGCATTAACAACGACAGCAACAACAACAACAGCGTCTGCCATGGCGTCAGTAACAGGCTCGACAGTAGCATCATCGGGAGTGGGGGCTGCAACACGGTCTACGGCCACTCCACCATTATTAACCTTCTCGGCAGCAACAAGCCCACAACTGTCAGCGTGCATCAAAGCAACAACAGCAGCAACAATGGCCGATAACAGTTTAATGGCCGCAGGTGTCTGCAGCAGTGCGGCAATGACATCGACAACTGCAATTGGGCCGCGGGCGACAGCAACGGCTGCTGCGACTGCAACAACAAGCGGCCGCGCAGCTGCAGCATTGTCCGCTTTGCTGAGCTCAACTGGCAACGTGGACATAATGGAGGATGAGGATGAGCACGATCGCGAGCGTCTAAGGTGAGTGGCACTAAGTAATAAGTATACGTACACGTGTTTCGTGCGGGGATGGTTTCATCGCAGAATTGCAGTCATTACATGTTTCATTTAAAGTTCCTTCATGCTCTTACTAATTTACCAATTTTAAGAATTTATTGCGTAGGCTCATTTTTATGTGCCAAGCTCTTTGCTGCTTAGTTTTTAAAAAAGACTTTAAATTAGTTCGCGGAACTGAATTGAGAACAAATACGAATACGATTGGATTGCCTTTTTCAAGTGCGAGAAACTATGATATTATCGCGAATGTGGCTATAATAACCTAGGATTAATCCGCCACGAAACAATATTATACGTGTAAAAAATTAGATATTGATTATGTGTCTATTTAGTTTAAGTAGCTTTAGATTTATGCACGGTATTATAAAAATTATGTAGTGAGCAAGGGGGGTGGGGGAAATAATAAATATTGCACGTAATATTTCAGTAAACAGTTTAGACTCTCAATATTTATAGTTATAAACGGACAAAAGTAAATGAAATTTTCTCAATTAAATTAAATACATTTAATTATGCCACAATTTACATCGCGTCTATGCGTGTGCATGTGTATGTGAGGACAAGTCAACAAAATTTGGACAACATTTGTGACAATATTCAAAATAGTCCCGTGAGTAATTCTGTGAAGTTTCGTGGCGATTGCTCAAAGCAATGAACTATCGATTTCTGGCTTATTTATGCTCCTTTCATTTATTTGGCCGACACTTTTTCATCGTAAATAAATAACATTGTAAAATTGAATTCGAAAAAATGTCACCAAAAAAAGCATCTTTTGGAAAAAAAACCATAAAATCAAAAAGTGTGAGCAAATAAGGAACAGCTGAAAATTCCGATGAACACGAATCACTTTTGCAAGATCATCGCGAAAGGGCTTCTACATCTGAGGTTCAGCAAATTCGGAGCCAGTTAAAAGTTATTTACAAAACCGTACGATTACAGCTAACAGTAGTCGTTTTTTTTCGCTTCTCATACAAAGCACCAAAAGCATATTTAATATTAAATAGACTTAGTTCTTGGTTAAATTTAAAAAAGCGCACAACAAGAGAGAAAGCTACAGTCCAGCAAGCCCGACCGTGAACAAAAAAATTTTTATTTTAAAATTATGCGTGATTTTATGCCATTAATACACGCAATCGCTTTTTCAGTGAGTTTACTTAGAGTCACAAATAAGAGAGAGATAAACCTCACCTAATTCAGATGGAGGAAACTCTGCGACTGAAGAGAGTTCTTTCATTTTGTTCAAACGCAGACTCTTAAACTTAAATAATTTCTTTCCGTATTAACTCCTATGTAGTAGAACACGTATAATTGTTTAGCAAAAAAATTAACAAATTTTGAAATATTTAAGCAACACCAAGATACAGTATTTAAATACACGTATTCCTCCTCTTTACTGAATTACTTTGGAAGAAATTGTTGCAACTGAATAATCGCTTTGGAAAAATCATTTTTGAAAATCACAGTTTGTTTGTAGGTAGACAAGCCTTGGCGCTACACATTTTTTCCTTTCCTCCAGATACTTTCTCGGCTCCCACTGCTCTGCTCTGTTACTGAAGGTTTTTTCGCCATCTTATTAAATAAAAACGAACAGTTGCCAATTAATTTTGACGGTGAACCTTTGCATGCGCCGCAGGCGCTGCCTTTACTTCCACTTTAACCTCCGATGAAATGGTTCAAGCGGCTTCGTGCTGTTGGTGGTGGTGCTGGCGCCGATGCCAGCCTTGTCTGTAATTAATTGTAAGCCGAGCTGCGCACACTGAATCAGGTCAATTAATTTCATACGAAGTGTGCAGCATGCCTTGTGACTTGAATCTTGTGTTGCCAATGTGCGCAATATTGTCGAGCTTACACTTCCATTGCTTGCTAACACATTTATAAATAAACATCGGGAAAGTGGAATTCGCCCCGGGGGTTAAGTGATACGTGTGCAAATCGCAACTGTTGCAGATGACAGGCGACGGTAGTTTCCAGTCAGCACTGGCTCCAAGTAAATTAGAGTCAAGAGTCAGAGCGTTTTCTAATCTACCGGACACTCTCTAGAAAAGAAGGTCGAGGTGTTTCACTGTGTATACCTTGGCTTATTCATCAGTACTGGCAACTTCAATAAATGTACAAAAAATTGATTCGACAAACCATGCACTATGTGTAAAGTGCAGGACCGGCGATCCAAAATGTTACACATACGACCTGTGCTCCAAATTCCTTTACTCACATACAGTTATGCTCATGTTGGTCGCACTTCTGTGTTCTTTTGATTCACCAGTTGGCAGGAAGTCTACACACTGGTGTAGGCTTGTGAATAACCATTTCATACTTTTACCAATTTTTAAGCTTTTATTGAAGCTTAAGCCATAAGAGCTAGGAACAACATACTAACTTTCAGATTACTTTTGATGGAAGAATTGTGACAGAAAGTGGAGTCGGTCTGGCGCGACTTCAGAATTATTTTCTTTTATTCTTCATCTTTCTAGTTGAATGCACGACGGTATTCATTAAACTGATTTTTAGCGATGAGATTAAGTTACTATAAATCAAGAGTGTACCCGTATCCTCATAATTTAACTCGGAAAGAAATGAAAACAAGTAAAAAAGCTAAAGGCGGGTGTCCCGACTTTGAAATACTCTGTACATATGTTTACAATAATTAAAGAAAATAAAAAAAATTAAGAAAATTAAAAAAAAATTTGATTGATTTTACCTCTCTCGGTATTCGAACTCACGTAAAGGGTGTATAATTGCACACTTACATAGCAATTGCGTCTGTGTGAGTGTATGTATGCCTATGCGCATCTATTCGTGTCTGTGTAAACATGTGTGCAGTCAACCAAAGCACCAGCATCAACAACAGCCGCGGGCATACTTGGCATACGGACACATAACTGGGGGTATTTGCAAAATTTTAGTTCGTTCGAAGAATTACGGGAGTTAGAGAAAATTGCGATTTGCTTGGGAGAGGGGGGAGGGAGGGAAATTCCAAAATATACATTTTCTGTTGTTGGTGTTCCTAGGTCTTATAGTCTCCGAGATATAGGCGATTATACGAATGGAAAATCGGGAAAACCCCCATAGGGGGGAAGTGGGGTGGAAAATCCAAAAACAAACTCGTATAGAATACACACATAACGCATCTTTGTGCAAAATTTGGTGTCTCTACAAGTATCTCTTATAGTCTCTGAGATCCAGGTGTTCATACGGACGGACAGGCAGACATTGCTAGATCGACTCGTCTCGTCATGCTGATCAAGAATATATATTCTTTGTGGGGTCTGCCACGCCTCCTTCTGCCTGTTACATTTTTCACCTCCCGCAAACCTAATATACTCATGTACATTTCATGTGCAGAGTATAAATATTTCGGAAAAAGTCTGAACAGTTGTTATAACCAAATGGTAAAAATATAATACACATCCAGATAGTGATTATATATCCGTGTACCAAGTTTCATTATGATAGGTTGATCAGAAAGAAAGTTATAGCCATATAACCACACCCAATGCACACATACATACATACAAGTATGTACACATACACCAACACGAATAGAACCGATTCTGATGTAAATGTAAATGTATGTGTGTATGTATGGAATATTTTATATTTAATTTAGTTAATTAATTAAATTAAGTTAATTAATTAATTAATTAAATTAAATGTATTTATTTTTTTGTGGGGTGGTACAGGGTATTTAAGAGTTGAGCCTGCTCGACTTTAGCATTCCTTTCTTGTTTTTGTTTATCTCTATCACTTTAAATATGGACGGCACATACAAGTATGTAAAGAATATGAATGACAGATCGACTAGACACAAAAATGAAATATTTATATTAACCATTACTGATTCCATATTATGCTAATTTGTGTCATTCAAATATACTTTTATTCACAGCAACTGCCCGCACGGAACACCCTCACGCGTGCCACTCATAGCGAGCTCGGCTGCCTCACTTGTGGTGCCACACAGCTCAGCATTAGCCGCTGCCGAAAGGTCAGGCTCGCAGGCGCGCAGCCTGCTCAATGCCACGGCCGCGTCATTTCATCGCCACACGCTGCAGCCCTTAAATCGGAAGACGCTATTGCTCACCAGACGCTGCCAGAAGCATGCCACATTGTACGATCCCACATCCACTACAGAGGGGTCGGAAGATGAGGAGTGTGGTGCTGGCGAAGAAGCTGGTTCTTCTGCTGATGCCACGTGCTTGCAGCACGGCAGCGAACAATTTGTGCTGAAGAAGCTTAGCGCCAGCCAGCGAAGTAGTCATATGGGCGACACCGATGACTGCGATGATGATGACAATGAGCGGTGTGAGCCCTACGAGCATCTGGGAGTCCATCCAGTCCCCATTAGTGTTGTGCTGCTCATACTCATGTGTTACTTGTGCGTGGGTACGTTCTTTTTCGCCCTGTGGGAGAACTGGTCGTTGGTCGATGGCGCTTATTTTTGCTTCGTCACGCTATCCACTATTGGCTATGGCGACATTGTGCCGACGCGCAGCTTTAATGGACCCGAGGTACAGCTATATGCCTGTTGTGCCTACCTATTGCTCGGCCTGGTACTGGTGGCCATGTCCTTCAGCATACTGGAGACTCAGCTCATGTGGAAGTGCAAACGCATTGCGGTACGACTGAAGCTGGCCAAGAATTGATAGCAGTGCGAGGACACTTTTATGCTGTGTACATAGCTTAAACATCTCTTAAGGACTCTGAGGATAATGATCATTAAAATGACTCCTATTAGGCATACTTATATCGAATTAGAGATCGTAGTTTAACACATGGAGTATAATTAATCAACTAGTGCGTGCGTGGTATTTGGTGTAAAGTGAACTAAAGTTAATTTATGGACACTACAAGTATGTACATTTTAAACCTAGCAAAAATAATGTTATCAGACATTTGAATGGCAATTGTAAATAAATAGAATTTTGCAAATTTGGAATTGGCATTTTCTGCATCTACAACCTCCCTCCCTCAGACAATCCACAAAGTTCAGCTGCTCATTGTTTATTGTCTTGTGGTCATCGCCGCTTATCATCATAATTTTGCGAACAGAATTCTTGATATATGATATTGCCGAAGCCGATTCGTGCATATGAAACGCACACGGCGTAGCTCTGAGGGTACGGCATTGTGCCTGTGTCGGCCCATCAGCGTGTTTTTCGGTCCGCCCGTATCTGTATCTGTGTGTACTTGTATAGCTGCCAATGAGTGTCAAGCTGTGCGGTGCGTGGACAGGCCGGACATGTGCTGCTCTGCTTCGACTTGTTGTTGTTGTTTGGAGGCCTGTCTACTTATTTGTGTTCGCCTGTCGCATGGAACACATCACTGCTAATAGTTTATGGCATATTGTGTAGCATATTTATGTGCCTTTGGCATGGAATTATGGCACACATGCGTATACACGTAAATAGCACCGTTGCTTGGCCTATATGATTGTCTGAAACTAAAGCGCGGGTAGATTATTGGATGTCTGGTCAGGTACATGCCTTGAAATGCATTTGACGAAAAATTGCACCTCATGCCTAGTTTGCACATAAAAAAACACCGACCAAATAATATAATAAACCTACAGTCGAATTTGTTCTTAGAAATTGGTGTAATCTTATAGGTTCTTTTACTTTCAAGCCTTCTGCATATTCTTTTTCTATCATGGACAACTTTGATTGTCTATAATTAAAAAAATTAATTTGAAAACAAGATTGGAATGCTGGAGCGGCAACAAATCTAAAACCAGACCAGGGCCCAACTCGTAAACAACTCTATAAACACAAAAACATTTACAGGATTGGGCCTTCTTATGTATGTCGATTTGTGTCTAGGCGCTTATGCGAGAGTGTGTGTGTCCAGTACAGAGTTAAGCCAAAGTAGCAACAACAACAACTGCGGGCAAAGCTTGGGCAAGGATTATATTTGTGGCTATAACTTCGACTAGCATTGACCTATCTCAGTGAAAGTTAACATGAGGACTCACTATACAGATGCAAGATTAAGTTTGGTTATTGTAGCACTTACAGGCAGACATACAGACACGCGGACGGGTGCAATTTCCGAACTTTTTATGCCCACAATAACTCAGCTGTGCCATTAGACGATGTCAGTAAATTCGATATTATATTATTAGCGCTTGTTTTACTCAAGCAATGTAATGAAATAATCGGTAAAAATGCAAATAAAATGAATTACACATTTTTTTGTTCTTTTAGATTCCCTCCTGCCTCCCCCTTGTCTCACCAGTGTGCCAGATATCGTCAAAATAAAATGCCGGAAAACGACGTATTTCCCAGCTGATACAGATGGCCTTATTTTAATACCAACACTGTGGCAAGGACGGATACTTACTAGCCTTGTCAACGCATATAGACGTATCTACGTATATATGTATACATATGTACTTGTATATAAAATCAATTGATATGACATCAAATTGAATTTGTAATTCTGCTTTTTACATTTTTGGGTTTTGTTGAGCAGCCGTCGAAACATCGTGACTTTGTCCTTAACGCTTAAAGTAGGGGTTAGTCTCAGCCGACTTGTTTATGCTTGTGTCCTTATAGCTTTTGAAGCTTCCGGCTGCAAAGTAGCGCTTGCCGTAGATAGGCACAGTATATCAAGGGAGAGACACTGAATTCGCCCACAGGGCCGGGGACCTGAATTTACGCACGTTTGACTTGAGAGGCTGTTTAGCAGTTGGGAAGCCAGCCACGCGGAAGGGTCGACGTCGTGTGGTCGCTATGTACATAGCTCCATTTGAATGTCCTTGCAAAGGGCATTATGGCTTCATCATGGTGCTTGTGACATGTAGAAGGCAATATAAGCGATGGTTGTTAAATTTGTTATTTTTATTTAACTACAATTTGTTTGCAGTAAGTAAAAATTGGTAATGAGCGATCGTACTGATCTGCTGAGATCTTTATATATCTCCGATTTGCCATTTCTGCCTTGTGATTAGTAAACTATTGATGGGTCCTTGCTTAATGATGTTAAATAATAATCAGAATGGAAACCTCTCAGTATGTGATCTGGTCCCCTTTTATGATTACATCTATCGTTTCTTACGTTTTTACGAGGAACTAAATCGTCTCATGTGTAGAGTATGCGGTTTTCGGCGCAATTTCAAAAATCATTCCTATATGTTTTTCCTGGTGTTTGCAATTGTGAATTATGTGTAAATAAATATGCGCAATTTGTGTTGAATGTCAATTGAAATTTGTACCTACTCGTACTCTTGGCCCATTTTAATTCGTCAATATATTCATCCTCAAATATTTGAGTTAGCTTTAATTTATACGTGTATATCCCTCTCCACATAAATAATGTAAAATACACATAGGTATATCATATAAATACAAATATAAATACACAGTACACATTTATCAGTTTGCATTGGGGTTTATCAACAAAAGTAAACAGAAATGCTGCTTGCGAATCGAAACGCAGTTGGTCACGCCACCAGCTCATTCAGAGCCTATGTTTATTAGACTCTTCAGCTCGGCTGGTGTCTATAGTTGTTATGGAGCTTGCATCGGACTGATTGTCATTGGCCACGCTGGGGCTACTCTCATCGAGATCCACTACATGTATGTCGAAGGAGTTGGAATTGCCCAGGGGCACGCAAATGCTGTTGTTGCCTTCAAGACGCACAGAGCCGGCGCTTCCCTCCTCCACGGCAAGAGGGGCGTGTGTAGGAAGCATTGGCGCGTTAATAGGCGGCGGCGTCGGTGCCGACTTCTTTGGCGGAGCGCACGGCTTATTGGACCCGGCACATTGTTGCTGCAGCTTTCCAGGGCATAGAGGCAGCTCGCGTGCTTTGCAATTGGGTTCACGCGCTGGTGCACCTGTTGGTTTTGCATAATCCCGATTGGTTGTAGTCGCGGATCCAGGTCTTCTCTTTGTCAGACGTAATTCGGGTGCCGTCAGCGAGCGCGCGTTGCTACTGGCCAGAAAAGGTGCAGCTCTCAGTGGCGGCCTCCAAATTGGCCTGCAACTAGTCTGCAGAATAGGTGTCTGGCGCACGTTAATCTCATCGCTAATTTGATTGAGCAACTCAAGTAGCGTGCTTGTCTTCTCGTCCACAAACTCAATCCGTATCGGCGACTCTCGTCCAGAAGCGCTCGTCGGATTAAGCATAATAAGTCTATGGGACACACAAATAACATTTATTGAATTGAATTTATCTACTTAGAATTGAGGGAATTATCACTGTCTACTAACTTTTTGGCTTCCTCGATTGCTTTCCCCAGATGATGCAAGTTCTTACGACCATCATTAGTGCACCGTCCGATTTGCGAATTCGGCATCGTGCCCTGTAGTGCCACATTCCACTTATGTGTGGTTGACTGTATGAGTACGGTACGTGCCACTCGCTTGAAGCGTTCCTTCGCCGTTTCTTTGGCCGGCTTGGAGGGTACACTCTCTACTTTGATTTCATGCATGTCGCCTTCACCGTTGACATTTCCATAGGAGTCTTGCTCATTGCCGCATGTTTGCACCGGTGCTACTTGGAAGCCTTTCATAAGGCGACGCTCCCAGACCTTCATACGACGCGGTCGAGGGGCTGTAAAAAGGTGACATTGAACTCCGCGCCTTGAGGTTTTAGTTCACCTCGACTTACGTTTCTCCTTCTTGTTGGCCGAAGATACATCCAGCCCACTGTTCTCGAATATCTCGAGCATTTCATAGCGCATGGTGCTAATATCGCTCTTGACCTCGTTGATATCATCTTCAGTCACGGGGTTATCCTCGAACTTGCGATGCATGGCCACCACATAGCGCCAGACCAGTGAACGCATAATGTTGTCATATTTGTTGTACTGCTCCTGCTCTTGTCGTTTCTATGGAGATAAAGTGTGCTTTAGCGCTTCTTCAGGTCGCTGTTTTATTATTGAGTTTACATACCTTTGACCGCTGCCTATCTATGGCCTTGCTGGACTTTCTAAATGCTCTGATTAGCCACTTTACGGACGGCAGTACATTGAAGGGTGGCGGGAGCGTTGAGCTGTCCTCAAAGTAGCTCATCCACAGCTTGGTCCGCGCAAATTTCCACTCAGTGTCCGAATGTGTCTAGCAAGGAAATGGGAATGGTCAGTCCACTATCAACTTAATTGATGGCGCACTTACATCAATCATGGCATACGAGTTGGACATCATTGCAATAAGCAGGTTCAACAGCACAATCACATTGATGACGCTGTACGATCCGAACATGAGGAGACCCCAGAAGCGCGTGTACGATTTGATGCCCGTGAGCTCAAAGTCGTCCAGCCCCACCATGCCAAAACTGGCCCAGAACAGCGACTGCGAGGACTCGAACAGGCTAAGCACAATAAGTAAGATGGCAAAAAAGAAATTAGTGTAATGAGTAGGCAGTTAAGGTCAGAAAGTCCGAGGCCAGCAGCATTAAATGTGCCTTGTCACATGTCGCAATGTAATTAGCTGGCCGGCATAATGACATTGCCGATCCAGAGACGAACTGACCCATTGCCGGGCCAGTGACTCCACAGCTCAACTTACTTTCCAAAGCGCCGCCATTTCATACAGGAGTCACCATGCGATGTCCAGTCCGCCTCTCCTCCGGGCAACACGTAGCACTTGCTCTTCTCCAACGCGGCAAAGTACCACAGCAGTTGATTGAGGCCGCAAGCAAACGCAAACAACACTAGGGTGTATATAAAGAAAAACTTGACGATGTCAATGACCATTCTACCCAATGAGATTTGAAGCGGCCCCAAGTGCGGATTGATGCTGAATAGATGTACCAGCTTCAGCGCAGAGAAGACGTTGGCGGCGGCGAAAAGTCCCTCGGCTATGAGTTGTGGATCAAAGTCATGCCATTTCTCCCGAGGAATGTATGCCATTTGTGGGTTGCTCGCTATCTCCGTAGCCTGTTGTATGTAGGCAAATGCACTATAAGTAAGCAAGTAACTCTCGTTAGATAACACTTATGTGTGTATGCATGTTTTAAATATTTTATATTTAATTAAATTAATGAAATTTTTTTAATTTATAAAATTTTTTTTGTGTGGTGGTACAGGGTATTTAAGAGTTCAGCCCGCTCGACTTTAGCATTCCTTTCTTGTTGTTATATAAATATATAAAGATGAATCAAATTAAAAGATAAGTAAGTAGGTGAAATCAACCTTTCGGTATGCAAGACTGCTGAATCAATCAAATGTTGTTGAACCCTGGGGTTCTTTTACACAAGTGTGTTATATGGAACTAAATCATTGATTGCTTAATACTGAAGCTGACATACTATATTCCTTGTGAGGTTAATTAGCCAATTACTTTTTGTAACAAAAGAGTTATCAGGTATTATCTTTTGGATGGGAAATGTATGGGTTGGCCATTAGTAGGCCAAGACTTTCAATGCGATGCTACTCGCTTAACAACTTACCGCAGACACATAACGCTCACATAAAGACTGTTGCGCAGAAAATCAATAAAGTTCCACATATTTCGCAAATAGCTTTGTATGCCCACAGCAAATATCTCCTGCACCTCCTCCCACATGAAACCAAATACGTATAGCACGACGAGCAGCTCCAACTTGGTGGGCGCCTGTCCACGTTGACGCAGCTCCTGTTCGGCCAGCTCGGCTTTCATGCGCGTCGTGCCAAAGATGCGTATCACATCGTCATCAGCTCGTTGTGACACCAGAATAAGTATAACTAGAAGGTACAGATGTAAATTTGTATACACGCATGTAATCAAATGGCAATAAGTTACATAGCTGTAATTTCAGGGCAACAGTTATGCCCATGCCATATAAACTATTTTTAGGCTGTGTTGCTGTTTTTGTTTGATTCTTGCCTTGTTCAGGTCTTGCGGGATAATTTGGTCGGACTTACATAAGAAGAATAAATAGGACGAGGCATGTATGAGAAACTTCATAAAGGGCTTGCGCATCAATTGTCCCGTGGTACATGAAGGAGCAAACATGTAGATCAAACAGTAGAGGGGGAAGAGAACAGCGACTTGCACAATGCATAAGAATCTATTCATAATGCTCTTTCGCCGAAAGCCAGGAAGTCCATCGTACCAAATGGACGAGAGCAACTGCTGAATATTCGAGTGCGCTACAAACTGTAAGGAGTTGGTATCTAGAAAAGAGTCTGGGGAAATTCTGGAAGTCGTGAGCTCACTTACCTTTTTCTGCTTGTAAGATATTGCCTGTACCAAGCGCGTCAGGCTCATGCGATCCCCTGGCTCATAGGTGGACATTTCTGGATCATAGTTAAGTATTATGGCAAGTTCATTGGAGGTCCGCGTTTGATCTAACAAGTCGACCGCAAATTTTTGGCACTGACCTCGCAGCTCTATGTACTCCGCCTTGCACTCTTGCTCGGTTAGCGACAGATTGCGGAGTTCCCACGATAATTGGAATGCCGTTAAAATAGGATCATGGGAGGTCAGACAAATAAGAGAAGGACTGCAGAGCGCACGATAAATATTGACGCGCGATAGGGAGTGACGAAGCGAATCCTCACTGGAGAGGCGCACGCACTCCTCGCAGCCGCATCTTTGATGGAAGGAAACAAAAATATCCAATTGGAAATTATTTCTCCAATAACTTTTAATTTAATATAATAGTAAATATTTATGTATTAGGTAAAGTTTATGGATGAACATCCTTAGCAGGGAAAGGAAACTTTTGAAGTAAACTTGTACTGTCTACACATATGCAAAATTTGGTGTCCACAACTATGACTTGGTCTACAACTATGGTCTCTGGGATCTAGAAGTTCATACGGAAGAATGGACAGAGAGATAGACATAGCTAAATCGATTCGACTGCTTATGCTGATCAAGGATATGTACACGTAATGGTGCTGGAAATGCTTTTATTCTGAATATTCTAGCCCTTATACTTTCAAAGATAAAAGCGGATAGACGGATCTGTCAGTCCAGACGTGTATGAATTATATATGTACATTTGCAATAAACTAGCACACCATTAAGGTATAGGGTATAATTAATACAACTTTAGCAAGAATATCTTTAAAATATAAGATTTACGGATTCAGCACTAATGAAGGAAAATTGACCAACAAAATTTAAAGCCTATACCAAATTAACCGAAATGGTGCCTTTGGTCTGAAATTTTTAATAATTACATAGATTCTGAGCAATCTGCGTGTATGTGGCAGGAAAGTGGCTCAGACAAAAACAAACCGTGAAAACTACAAGTACAAGAAGTACAGTGAAAATAATTTCTTTTTTGCGCTATTAACTCCGATAACACTTTAAGCCCCAACTTGCAAGCTATGGAAAACCTGTCATAGCAGAAGAGTGTAGGTTGCATTAAAAAAGAAAACAAGTACAAAACGTTTTTATGACCAATAAATACCGAAAATGTTGCGGATGTGTTTTTGTTCTTTGTGCCTTCTCATACTTACCGTATGTCGTGTGGGACGGGGACCGCCGCACCACGATCTAGTAAGATGCGTAGGATTTCAAAGTTATTTTTATGTGCAGCCAGTATTAGAGGTGTTATATCTGGGGGAAACATGGCGGTGTTAATGTCCACTTTTTGCCAGCTCTGGAAATGAAGTTGAAGAATATTACATGTGCTGCCCACTCTTATACGCCTAGTTGCTCAATTCAGTCAACGTCTCTGCAACATTGGCTGCTTAATCAAGCAAAGACCAGAAACCACCCAGTGGGCAACGCAGAGTTACAGCGCTGTCTGCCAATGAATAGGAATACAAGTATATCCACACAATATTATGCTTTATAATGTCTAGTGTGTTAAGCATTTTATTGCACCCTGAGCATATGATTATCATATACTTGTACTATATGTATGTACTTGTATGTATGCATTACAATAGTCATTTTCACGCTCAAACAGCGCCCAATGGATGCCTAATGAAGCGTGCCCGTGCGCATAAATATAAAGCAGGATGCACTCAAACCGACACACAGCTTAATTTGTTACATAACAGATGAATGCTCTGTCTCAGGCTAAAGCTGTTATCATGCTCGCAATCGCTCGAGCTTCTGTCACGAACGTGCCTAACGACATCTAAGTCGACGTTGGCGTTGGCGTCGGCATCGGCGTCCCTTCTTCAACAGCGCAAAACTGATTAAAATCATGTTAACTTCAACTTACAGACTAAGCCCACTCAAATAACCCCACCCCATTTAAAGATGTGGGATGTGGGCCAAAAATTAGCTTGGCTCAGCAAAACTTACATACAGCTCTCCTTCTTTGTAGATGAGTTCCTCATGTTCGAGCAGTAGCTCCACAGCTTCAACGAATTCCGCATTGATGGCGTGCAGCAACGCATCCTTTGTCTCGATGCCCATCACAACAAGCAGCTCTACCATCTCCAAGTTCTCGTTGTCAATAGCCAGAGTGAGAGCCCGTCTGCCTAGCGGGTCCATACAGTTGATGTTGATGTGATGGCGTCGCAGCGCCTTCTGTAGTATTCTGGAAATTTTTTTTTAAGTTGTGTCCTTATTAACGCTACAAGTCAAGTAATTAAAACAAATGCAGCACCCTCACAGAAACATTTGAGAAAAAGTCAACAACTTTTACTCGCTCTTTCAATTCGGGCACAAAAAGTTTATAATTACATGCGACCTCTGCCCCTGATACATAAAGTTTGCCAATCAATCGAGTGCCAAAAAGGCACTCAAAATTTGTGGCCATTGGCAAAAAGTTCATTTCTATTTTGGTTAATGTTACAGCTCAGTAGCCTGGGCACTTAAAATTTGAATTTTCAGTAATGCACAAATGGAACAACAGATTTGTGTTGGTCAACACGACTCCTTTGGTTATACACAAAAATCTTGATCTAGTAGCCCATGCCGGTCAGCTGTCAAAACGCAATGAGTGCTGACTTAAAATGATTAACTTGTAAAACTCATTTCCCAGTCGTTCGTCAACGTAAATTGTTGTAAAAAATTCAAAGAAAATAATAAATAAACTACATATATTTAACAAAAAACTTACACCACAAGAAACGTTCTCTTTTGGCAGTTAAATTTCTTGTAAGCTATTTCAAAATCAATAACGGAAAAATGAATGCGACCGAGGGACAGAGCCTAGTCATTAAGATGGCGCAGAAGAACAAGGGTGAGTGTTGCCAGTACTCGCATTATGTGTGTGAGTGTGTGTGAGTGAGTGTTCGGGACTTGCTAAACATTTTATCTAACCTTGACCAGAGACTCAAACTGTGAAGCTGGGCGGATGGTTCGGCGCGCCCTTTCAAGCAGCAAGCTACACCAGCCTCATCCCCCAAACGACGTGTCAATTCTACATGGACCGTGAGGAGGAGCTCTACCGTCGTGCCTGCCAGATGAAGGGCATACACGTGCAGCGCGGTGACGAGCTGCGGGAGGACGAGGACCCAGGCTCCGATGGGGAGCCCTCAAAGGTTATCTATCGCTATACTTTGGACGAGATGAAAAGCTACAATCCATATCGTTTTATAAACTTTTAAGACGAGTAATCGCGGTTGCCGCGAACAACACACTCAAATCCAAGGACAGTTGTTTCTTAATCTTAGTTTTTATTGGGTTTCCGACCACGACAGAAACCCTTTCACAATACATACACTAAAAGAGCAGCGAAGGAAAGCTTTGGTAATATGCAAACTTCAATATTGATATACACACATAATGCATGTTCATGTTCAGACAAACAGACACTCCAATTAAAAAGCTTTTACTCCAGACAAAAGTTTCCCTAAGATAGTTTGGGGTTTTGTTTTTTCTTCTGTCATTTCCGAACTAGTAATGAGCAACGTTCTGTTATCGATTGATACAATATCAAGGAATGTTAGACAACGAACATTTAAAACGAAATTGGAATAAATGCGTTTATAGTCATTTCAAAAATGTGGAATTTGTTTATTGAATTGAATAATTCGAAAAACTCAGACAACTAAGTATCGAAATCCTTAAATGTGACGACCGTAGATCGACTACAGTAGCCTGGAGTCGATATAATACCTAAACATCTGGTGCTTTCACGTGAGTTTCTCAAGGCAGCTATTAAATTTCATCATGTACACGGATGATACGGCTTTTGAGGCAACAGCTTCAGATATTAAACTACAATTTCTCAAAGGATCGATCAGTCATATAAGATAGACAATAGGTATTTTCCTGGTATTTAAATTCCATTGAAATAGCTGTCAGTCTCTATTTACATTCACAAACAATCACGCTCTCAGTGCTTTGGCTTTGAAAACAAACGTTGGGTGTAGACAAAATGGATCGTTTGCTTTTTTCCAAGTATAAGACCTTTACACAAAGCATATCGCCCTTCCCATCAGGGCGATTACTATCAAAGAACATCACGTATGCGCCCCAATACATTACAATTGGTATGCAGCTTTTAAGGACTTCTTGGCATTCTGTAATATTTGCTTGTTTCCCAATCAGCGACAGAGTTTAATGAAAATCACTTGGAAGAAGAGAATGACGATGAGGGAATAGACTTTCGGTTCGACCCTCCCGATGACGAAGGAAATTCTTTTGGTGAACTTCCAAGGCACTGGGATGATGGCTTCTTTGAAAACGATCCAGCTTGCCTGGAAGTGGTGCGGGTTGTGTCTTTTTATTGTTACTTTCCAAAGGATTCGTTAGGAAACGGCATCAGTATTCAGTTCAAGAATGTTGGAATTACTTATGCGCCAGGGGACTAGCTAATCCAATGCATATGAATAGTCAGTAGCCGTGTAGAAGGCCAGTTTTGGAATCCTTTGCTCCGTTGGCTATAGCCGTCGTTCCTCAAGAGAATAAGAATAATTTTTTGTTTCAGTTTTTCATTTTTTCATGCGTTGCTGTCAACTCACTTAAGTATTCATTGTAAAAACCAAATTAATTGTATATTTATTAAAATTGGCTTTAAAGCTCGGCAAACAAGCAACTTGCTGTGCCCATAATTGAAGCCGCCAGACCGACAGGCCGACAGCCCTCGCATTCAAGTCGAGTAGGCGGATGTGTATAGGATTTATATACTGCCTTCTCATGCTATGGGCTCCGATATCAGCATACAGCCAATCGACACCTTCACTCCCCAGGCGTGCGTCATTTAAAAAAGCGCAAAAACCGCAACGCCACTTTATAAGTCTGCCTGTCGTCCACCCATGCACGTGTCCTTGTTGTTGTTGTTGCTGTTGTTGTTGTTGTTCTTGTTGTAGTACTCACCTGCGCACATTTGGAATATCGCCACGCTCGACAGCCAGCAGAAATTTCTTCTCCTCGAGCAGCAAAGGTTGTGGTAATCCCAGCGGCACACAACCACCCACCGTTTTAGGGGCACCGGCTCCAGCTGCAATGCCGCCATTAGCTCCAGGGGTGGGCGCAACCTGCGCATACATATAAACAAGTATGTGTGTACGGATGTATTTATGTATGTATGTATGTAATTTTAGTTGTTTTCCCCGTTGTAAAAAAGGCGTCAGTAGGCATTTTTTCAATGCGCGCCGCCGCGTGTGAAAAAAACGCAAGTAAGTGGAATTGCAAATGAATAAAAAATAAACAAAATATACACATAAGCGCTCACACATACTCGTTTACTCGAAAATTATGTGCAAAGCGCGCTTAAGTGGTGCGCAGTTGTTGTTCCTTTTGGTTTATCTGCGATACTTAAATCGCAGGCAAATTAAATGCGCCGCCGTAAGAAGAGTTTACGTTAAGCTGCCTCGATTGCTTTGTCGGGTGATGATAGACTCGCATAGGAAGTACTACACGCAAGGCAACAAGAACTGAGCCAATCCTATACACTCGGACTACTATAACTTCACATACATACATACTCGTGCTATATGTAAAAAGCATAGGGCGGAAAGTTTTCGATCAGTGTCCGGTCGGGTTTTCATACTTACGCCCACTCGTACTTTTTTCTTCTTGTGATGCATGTTTATTACAGTGTCAAATGCCTGATAATTCTTTTGACAAAAAGTAGTTGGGTCGTCTAATTTATGTATGTGGGTAAGAATACTATGGATTCCAGTTTTCCCAAACTTGTTCAACACTTTTTGCTCACGCGCTGCTGCCCATGTAGACACCGTTGGGTTCATACACTATAGCACTTTTTCGCAGTCAAATGTCATAGGACTTACGGGTACACATACAAGTGCACATAAGTACAATGCACACAGACGCCTACACACAATCCACAAGCTTAACTAAAGCTCAAACACTAAGCCAGCAGATGCAACAAAAGTTGATTATGTGGCCCGAAGTTATTTATGTATTTATTTTATTTTTTGCTCTTCTGTTTGGTTCGAAAAAGCCACGGCTTAAGCTGTTTATAAGTTTTGGTGCGTCCAAGCCTTTTTTAAAATGATTTTTCACACACTGCAGGGTAATTTACACATTTAACTCTGCACAGTTGTTAAGCTGCAAGTAGAATGAATAGGAGTTGCTTTTAATACACTTGCCACTAGTAGATGTGCAGTAGAGATTCTCCAACCTCTGCAACACCAAGCGATCCATGGAACATTACACTACACTACACAGCAATACTGAGCTCGCCACTACGAGCACACACAATACAACGTCCCGCTGCTTCCTAGCAAACGAAATGTTCAGAATTTTCGTAATCGCCGCCTCGATGCACTTTTGGCAAACACAGTTGCTCACATATTGCATATTTGAGTTCAATCACATTTTGTTTTCAATTGCTCTTCTAATTCCCCAGAATGTACAAGTATACACTCTTATTTACTTTTTATTTTCACAAAGTGCACTTCCCCGTGCCTTGAAGCTGGCACATTCGCGTATATATAATAAGAGCACCACGTCACTTGTAATTTTTATAATTTTCACAGTTTTTGCCAATGTTATTTTTATTGAACGTTTATTTATTTGCTCTATATCATTTCAGCCATGGAGAGTAATATCTTTACTTATGTAGATTGCGTGAGAGCCTAGTGCTGAAGAGCATTGAGGAGAACAATAATAAAAATGGAATGCCTGCTTTAAATTCATAAAAAGCGCAAACGTTCTATGAATCGTTTTTGGCTGTTAAAAAGTGTGCTTGTTCCTGTCGTCCTTGTCGTCCTCGTCGTCGGTGGGGCTATTGTGCAGGAACAAAAGACCGCTGCCCATTGCTTTGTTTAATTAACTTAATAGAATTATAAGTGTGCTGATACAGTTTTTGCTGTTTTTTGCGAGTCATAAAAATGTCACAATAAATTCCATTTATCTGCTGTCCTTGTGCGATAAGCATGGCGGGATGAGTATGGCTGCCTGGCAAGAGTTACAATCGAGTGGGGGCAACTGGACGAGTACGGATATTTAAAACGGTAATTGCTGTTGAAAATTTGATGATATACTCGCAGCAGCTATGTGCATACTGCTACTTATATATGTACAAGCATGAGTCTAGGCACAAGCTGATGATGCAATCGAATGAGTTTCTGTGGACCATTGCGGCGTCGGCAAATGCCACGCCCTCAGCGCAAAAGAAAAAGAAGTGTGTAAACTGCCTTCGGCGACTGTTCTGCAAGCACGTGGCATAATTCATTTTTGGCTGCTAATCCGGGGCAGTTAAGCCACTTACGTTCTCCTGCATTCTGCCTGCACATAAAAAGGTGTGCAATTGTTCAGCTTTGCCAAACAATGGTGGAACTTTCATATGTGGCTTGTCAAGGATCTGCTCATACTGCTCGTACTTTTCACTTATCACTTCAACAATAGGGCTGCAGCTTTTTAGCTTTTATATACCCACATATGTATTTATAAACACGCGTGCACTCGCTTCAAACACAGAACAGAATAGAAGGAGCTTGCCTCACGACACGCGTTGGCACAATGCTATTGACGAGCCGCGTGCTACAAGCCGCTTGTTCGACTGCGACTTGCGAATTTCCCCGTTGCGATATGTTTGTGGGCACGTCGATGCCGCCACACGGAAATTTATACCTTTCCCGAGGGCCGTCCAACTAATTTAATTAGACTAAAATGTCAAATATTTGCCCAATAGACGGCCATAGCATAGTTCTGTGAAGGTCAGGGCTGAACCTACTCATGTGAGTTTGTGTTCACGTATATGGGAGTTGACTGTGTGCGGGGGTGTTATGAACTGCAGTCGAAGTTCAATAGCCAACGGCGTCGGCATCGGCATTACCTTGCCGGGGGTCATGTGGCAGCCAGACAGACCCAGACTTATCAACAAGTTGCACATGTTGTTGTTGGTACTGTTGTTCGCAGTAAGGCGATTAGGCCGCTACACGCCTGATGCCGTTGGCGCCTTCAACAGCCTGAAAACAATTCAATTACAACTAATTTTCTGTTATTTCATTTGCGTGCTTCTTTTCTTCTTAAACCTGGACTTCTCCCTAAAATATGTATAGGACAAAATATTACGCACATTTTTGTTGCTAAAAGAAACAGTAAATAAAGAAAAGTATCCGAATGTGGAAACGATACATTAGAATGTCGGAATATAGATACTTAGATATTTACATAAAGTATAAGAGTGACAAGACCATTCGTATGTCCATCTGCATGCCAGTCCGTATGTCCGTCAGTCCGTTCGTATCCACAATATTTGAGCCATAACCGCTAGTTTTACAAAATCTGTTACACTCAGAGATACCAACAATTTGGTAAATCGCCATAAAAAACACAAAAGACCAGCTTTTGCAAATTTGCATTCTATAAACAAATGTTTTATGCCCTGGAAATTATGGAAATATTTCTTATTATCATAAATATGTTTTTCCAATCGATATATATGATCAAGTTTAAAATATTTTCTCTAATGATTAAATTTCCCTCAGAAACAAATAAAAACCAAATAACCAATAACCAAATATTTGGAGTTATTGTCTCTTTGCGACGATAGCATGTGGCTGTTTGTTTCAGGCCATGGCCATTACCGATGTACATATAGGAGTATTAAACTATTGCAGGAGCTCTCGCTATTTTGTGAATGACCTATTTTCAATTTGCATACTAGGGACACAAAAAAACGGCCGTATAAACCGACCACATGGCTGGTTCTCGAAAGAGTGAGAGAAATTTACAGTTGGTTGTTTATACAGGTTATTTATACAATCATATAGCTATATCCTTGATCAGCATGACAAGACAAGTCAATTAAGCCAAGTCTGTTCATCTGTCCGTCCGTCCGTATGAAAACCTAGATCTCAGAGAATTTTTTCCTTATTATTAATGGTTTTCCATGCCTCCCGAAATTCTTGAAATTATTTAAACAAATTTGGCAATTACTTTCAGTTAGTGCACATATATTTCAGATATTCCATATTTTATTGTGATAGGTCAGTTTTACAGAGAGTTTTAGCCATAAATGCCTAATATACCCTTCTTATCCATCGGACACGGGGTATACATATATTGGTTTTAACAGAAATTTCAAAAAAGGCTATTTCTTGCTCATTAGTGATCGGTATGACAGGTTTGCGCTTTATTTTACTCGATGTGTTTTGTATAAGTAAAGTAGACTTTAGAAAAATTGAATGGGTTTATCAGGTCTTGATATTGATGTGGTCAGTTCGCTGTCCATTCTCTTTGGACCATTTTTATAAGGCTGTCAGATGCAGCGTGTTCAATTTGATTTGAAATATGCGTGTCTGTGTTTGACAATCTGCCAATTTGGGCGTATTGCATGCCATTTAGGTACTTGACTATGTCTAGAGCAGCCACTTGAAGTTACAAATCCAAAAATACCATCAAATCAAAACGAATGGTACGTGCAGCGCGCCGCCAGCAGCACACAAACACAAAACAAACAAAATTAAATCAAAAATCTTAAACTGGTTTTTGATGAAAGGGCGCACCGCAGAGCGATAGATAACGGTGGAAAGGGTCTGGTTCTTCCGGTACATGGCCGCCCGTGCAGAAAAAGCCAAAGTCAAGGAAGCAAGCTGAGGAAGGAGGCAGCTGGAAAAGGAGTAAGTTTAAGCAGCACATAGCAACGCGTGCACGCAAACATTTCAGCACGTAAACTCATTTGGACCACATACACGCTTGCACTTACATTTTACACATACATATACATGTACCATATACTATATACACACATACAAATGTGGGCAAGGACGCACAGGTAAAGCATGTTTGATGGTTGCGTGTGTCTTTTATCGTGGGCGCACGGAGCACCGATCCAGCAAGCCGTCAAACAAATGAATTGACTTTACCAGTTGAAAATGCTCCACTTTCTGATGCTGATGCTGTTGCTTCTCCATGCCAGCCCATGGCAAGCAGGAGCCCGCAAGCTTTGCAGCTCAGGGTCGCGGCGAAGTGCCTTTAAAGCTGCACATGGTATTGCACATGGCCACAGAACGTCCTGTTCATTGTTCATTGCATGCGCTGTGTGCCATGGCGGAAATAAGATTTCGTTTGGGAAAGGAAGTGCGCCATGTTGAAATCGCGGATCTGAGTGTGTGTGTGTGTGTGTGTGTGCATAGTATAAGCCATAAGCAGTCTCCTATGCAAACACAAACAGAGACTAAGTAGTATAGTGGCATGGCGACACACATTGCACATGTGATATATTTTCATAACGTACCCTATTTTCCCAAGCGTCACACAGTGGATAAAGTAAAGCACACTATTACAAAGAGATGGGATGTTCTTAGCATTGTTTTTGTTTACTTGTCGATGTTGCATCTACGAAAATTGAAAGCTGCGTATAGATAAAATCGAAATTAGAGATATTTTAAAAGTACGAATATCTAACCAGTGGGATAAGCAGCACCAAAGGTCACATAATAAAAGAGTAGAATGCTTTTCACTGACCTGTTGTAAACAGAGTTATGTTTACTATTAGAGATGTTATTGTGACCATGTTATGAATAACTAAAACATGATTTGAGAAATCCAAAAGAGCAGTCAGTCAAAGCAAATAACATACTTATGCTTTTTTGTAAAGTTTGCAAAGAAGACTCAATAATAACATTAAGTGCTTTATAGCTCAAAAATCTATGCCGTATACATAAGTAGGCATGGAAAACCACACTGAATGTTTATATATATGTACTCCTAATCTATATTATTAGATGAGTCATATAGTCATATCCGGAAGTACAAAAGCTATAAAATTCATGTTTTCAATACACGTTCTTCTATGGCCTCTGAGGCTGTCCTAGCTCTAATCTCTTCTTTCCCCCTTTACTTTCTTTTATCTTTCCTAGATGCACAACTAACTACGCTTTACACAATTATTTTCCGGGCTTTTTTAAAAATTATATTGATCTCACTGACTATCAGAGAGATAATCTCTCTCTCTCTCTTTTTCTATAGCCGGGCTGGCAATTAATTAGCTATTATAATATTTTTATTGAAATACACTGTTATTTATTTAATTCTTTTTCAGTTTGGAAATTTGTTTTAAAATTTGTATAATTATTCTACGCGTACATATTTTTGTTTTTTTTTTTCTCAAATTTGGAAGCTCTAAATAAAGTTATTAGTGAAAAATAATAAGGACACATCACAATGTTTCAAAATTAAATAGGTAAAGAAAAAAATATTTCTTTTCATTAAAAATATTCGTGAAATTCGACTTATTTATTAAAACAAAATATTCAATTAAATTAAGTTAGTGCATTACAATAATGTTCAACAGTTTTTTAATTACGACATAATTTCTACCACAATCAAATATAGGACCGTTTCAGCAAGACAACAACTCGAAATACACCTTTAAGAGCGTAAAGAATTTGTTTCGATTCTCCAATATTAATATGGAGTGGATTTCACAAGCGACGGGCCATGATAGAACGAACATATTTTAATAAATGTAAAGAAGGGAGTGTGGGATACAGGGCCACTTATTTCCAAATAGTTGTGACAAGCAGCGGGAGATATTTTGTAGAAGTTATGTCGCTATGCCCCTATTTTCAATATTCAATATTTTGTTACAAAACTTTTTATCTTAAAATCAGCCAGACATATTCGACAAAAGGCAACACAATGTCACTTAGTCTATTACAATAAGGTATTCAATCCCAACATTGTCTACTTAATTTGATATTTGAGACATTGACAAGTAAACCATCAACAAAACCAAAATTGAGCCCCTCCACGTTTGACAGTTTTTTACGAAAATGCTGTGTTCAATGGTCTTCAGACACGTTAGCTGTTTCAATCAGATTAAGAGAGATTGCAAGCACAGGATATTACGTCATTTCTTTAGAGGCTACTAGACATGCTTCTCAGCGAACACTACCTCCGTAACAACATCTTGTTTTGATAGGTTACAAATCCTAAATTGTATTTATCATTTCATAATAGCGGACAACTTTTTGGTTTTTAAAAACCAGCATAACGGTTCTTTATTGGCATTCTGGCCACCTTTACAGCACTTGATGTAATTGCGCATATTCTATTAAACCCTTCCATTTGGAGCAGATAAGTGGTTTAACTTGTTCAATGCAAGTGTCCTTATTATTTTTCGCATAGCTGTATCGTTCTTCGCAAGAGGAACATCCTCATTTAGGTAATCTACATTGTAGACAACCACCTTTGTTTTCAATAAAGTAATATAAATAATAGTAAATACGATTATATCGAGTGACAAAGGAAACATAAAAGGGAATGACAGACGCTGTCTCTTATCAAAGGGTAACTAAATTTAATTAACAGCTTGGCTGTTTTCGCAACAAACTTTACAAAGCGTTGTAACCGATCATTCCAGCTTTCTATGTGCTAGATACCCACTGTGCGTCAGCATCCTTTGTACGACGAATCATGGCAATGCAATGTGGAGAGAGATAGAGAGAAACAGATGCGAATGTGTGCGTGCTGAGGTGGGAGTGTGTTTGTTCGGGGTGAGGTAAATAAAATTACATTCAATATTTTTCTTGCTCTGCGTTTTTTGATGAGATTTTGCGTTGCATTAAATTTATGACGGCCACGGAACTGCATTCCCGTGGTTTATACTACGTTATACGCGATATGCAGTTATTGACATCTATAAATAGCTTTACAAGCGCAAAAATAAACAAAGCATACTTTAGTGCGCAAATATATTATTCATTTCTCTTTCTCTCTGTTCTCTCATTTTCCTTTCCCCCTCTCTGTACTTAACTGGCCACCAATTGTGCGGCTATGTCAGCAATTTGTTGGCTGTCTGCTACTTGGGCGGGAGCGCCATCCTCTTGTCTATGATTTAAAGTTCATGGATCTCTGTGTCTGTAAATGTGAATGTGCGGCTATCGCTAACGTCATCGGCATCGGCATCAGCATCCAACTGGCGGCCACTTGTAATGGCATGTGCGCAATATTTTAAATATTCATTTGCATTTCTCGCTCTTCTACACAATGCAGTGTAAGTGTATGTGTGCGTATAATGGCAGTGCACCGTAGAAAAGAGCCGCAATTTTAATCAATCTGCCCTTTAAAATCTGAATGAATTTAATAAAACAAATAAACAAAATTGTTTGTTTTGTCTGTGCAACAGCTAAGGGCGAACGTACAACAATCAACAAACAACGTGCACAAAATTCACACAGCAAATCCTTGTGGTGAAATAAATTTTCTGCAATTTATGGCAGCAGTAGCAGCAACAATAACAGGAAGAGCTTAGGTGTGGGCGCTAACGTACGTGCCGAGAAACAACTTCAAATACTGCTAAAAAGGATTAGAAAGTCAAGTCGCTGCCTCGTCCTTCCTTCATTTATGCCTTGAGCACGTGCCAGACCGACGACTCAGCTGGAAAAGGGATTTAAAGCGCAATCAAATTTAATTGTTTTGCGGTCAGCCGCAAAGAGTTGAGTTTATGAACATTTATATTGTTATACTTGCATATAAATACACATACCCATATAAACGTATGAGTATGCCAATTAAAATAATTCATCTGCGAAGCCATTCAAGCACAAGTCTGGGATAGTTGACGCACCAATCTAAAAAATAACAAGCTGCTATAAATACCTACACCTGCGCATTTTTGTTTACGTGGGCATCTGTACAATTAGACTTGTAAACAAGACGCGCCGGAAGTGGCCCATATTAATCAGAAATAGGTAAAAGAACGTCATCAGGAGCAAGACCAATTGCTTTGGGATTTGAGCAATCAGTTTGCCGTGCTACATCACCGTCACCGTCTTTGTATCACTCTTTCACAAGTTCAAGCAACAAGGTCTGCAGCAACAGATCTCTTTAAAATGCTCATGCTTCATGCAACGCCTACATTGATTTCTGTCTGTCAACGCACGCCGTAAAGGCCAAATGCCATAATAAAGAAAGCTCATTATGTAAATATATATGCATAGAGAGCGCCAGCCAGCAGCAACTAATGTGTTATGTGTATGAGAATTGTCATAAACTGGGCGGGCTGTTGACATGCGGCAGCGTTGACGCCAACACCAAGAACGCACCCGCAGTCAACGACACGACATCGACCTTAGAGCGCCTCACATTCCAACCGCAGCAGATATTTCCATATAGCATGTAATTAAACTGAAGCGAAATGTGTGTGTTTGTTGTTAAAATTAAATTATTTATAATGCTACTTATATGCTATATGTCTGCATTTTTTGCATATTTCCCATTTCCCATTAATGACCCAGAAAACGTTAATTGCGCCCAAGCCAAGCAAAACACAAAGATGAAAGGCAAACACAAATTAGCTGCGATAGATAAATCGCTATGGGGGTTGTTGGGAATATGTAGTTGAGCTAGAAATTTACGCACACACTGATTTAAGCAAGGCCGTTTGTTGTTTAAATTAAACGATATTGTGCCGAAAAGTGGCACAAAATTCTTTGGGCCAAAACATTTTACCAACTGGATTTTCTACACCAAAAATATTAATGTAACACGAGGGTAGTCCGAAATTTTTCTAGTTTTTATATTTTCCACCAACACCTCATGACAAAACACATGATTGAACACTTCAAGGATATATAATTTAATAATTGTCCTACCTAGGATAGATCATAAATAAAGATATAAGAGATAAACAAGTAGAGAAGCTAAATTCGGGTATCCCGACTTTGATATACTCTGTACATGTATGTGTCTGTGTATGTCTCGTGTGCCTGAGCAAAGCAGTAACAACAACAACAGCTGTGGGCACTGCCTGGTCTTATGTACATATATGCCTATAACTTCGTATCATTATCAAACTTGGCGAAATACGGGAGTTATGGATTGCGGTGGAGAGGGGGAAGGGAGGGAAATTCCAAAATACACATTTTCTGCATATTCATAAAAGGCATCTGGGACTAAAATTTGGTGTTCCTAGGTCTTATAGTCTCCGAGATATAGGCGATTATACGAATGGAAAATCGGGAAAATCCCCATATGGGGGAAGTGGGGAGAAAATCAAAAAAAATAAAACAAACTTGCGCAGCGCACAGACATAAGGCATATTTGTGCAAAATTTGGTGACTCTAGCTCTTATACTTGTAGTCTATGAGATCCATGTGTTCATACGGACGGATAGACAGACAGGGCTAGATCGACTCGACTTGTCACGCTGATCAAGAATATATATACTTTGTGGGGTCTGCCACGCCTCCTTCTGCCTGTTATATTTTTCAGCTCGCGCAAACCTAATATACTCTTGTACATTTCATGTACAGAGTATAATAAATTTTCTGTACCAAAAAGGTACAAAAGTATATTATATTCAGCATGACACGACGACTTGATGTAGACAGAAGGATGCCTTATGTGTGTACGCAGCACGAGTTGGTTTTATAATTAAAGACCGTGGTGACGAATTAATCACGGCTGGGGCAAGCAAAGGGGAAATTTGAAAGGAATATCCTGACGGAAAATCCCCTATAGGGGAAGAATGCTCAACTCTCTACTGCACACATGCTTACATGAAAGTATGTAATAATTAAATTAAATAAATTTATTAACTTAAACAATTAAATTTAAAAGAAAAATTTTGTACATCTTTGTGCGAATAAGTACAGGGTATTCAAATATTAGTCCCGCTCGACCTTAGTATTCCATTTTGGTTAACTCGTACACCCCACCAATACCCCACAACCCTATTCTCTCCCATTATCTTTTCACAATCCCATATACTTATGCTAGCTCATGATACTAAACTTTTTGTATCGAACTCTTCATTATAATTGTGCATCTTAATGCTTGGTTGACTATAAGCAGCCGAACTCTAAACGTAAGCTCTTATAACTAGGCCTCTTTTATCAAATTATACTGACGATTGACAATTTACCACAGCCACTTACATACACGTATCTCTTTGAATGGTTATGCAATCAAAGTAAGATGAATAGCTGAGATCACCAAGATGTCTGCAGACCACCATTGCCGTCAGAAAGCGGCACGTTGGGTGCCACGTTTGCTCACTTTCGATCAAGTGCGCCAGTTGCCATGGGAAAAATCTATGAATCACGTAGAGAGATTAAATTGAAACGACTACGAACCAGCTGGCTAAAAACTTAGTAACTTAGTTTCGTTCGTAGATGCTCCATTTTCGGACTGTGGAATAAAATGCTCTGGTTCAACGCCGCTAGATTTATGGTGCTAAGCTACTCCCTTCTGTAGCCATAGATTCATAGACGGAATTATTAGCTAAAGTACACGGATGCGAAGTTGATCCTGAATCGATTTTGAATCCGAATATAGTAATTCAACTTGCATTTGTCTTTGCCAAAATGCAATCTGGCTTTGTCAAAATGCTAGAGTACCCGAATCAGCATTTTATGCAGTTTCCTTCCGATTTTTCCATTAAGACTATGTTGTCGAAATAGCCCATGCTGCCGAAGGCATTTGGAAATAAGATCCTAATGCATGTTCAAATTTCAAAGCGCTAATAATATCTTAGCCTTATACGCACCCATACATACGCATATATTGCTTGAAACAATGCTGAATTCTTGTCAACCATCAGTTGTTGGTACGCTAAATCTATTAAGCATTAATTGACCCAACTCCGATTAAATCCATCAAAGTACTTACAGCTGGAATGCCAATGGTTCTGTTTGTAGCCACAAATGCGGATGGAACTGACGGCTATGGTCGGAGTTGCTCAGTCAGTGTCAATACATCAATCCACAGAAGGTGTCGGCGGCTGAACATTATTGAAAGTACTACGAACTTAAACTCATCACAGATTTCATGCTAATGCCGCTATTGGTAACAAAAACGCTCTCGAGGATTAGACTTTATGGAATTAAGTGCGCGACCGCTGTGAAGGACGTGTGTAGGTGACTTACCCCACAGTAATGGTGCATGGTGGAGGCATTGGCTGCGGGAATGTCGGCCTCCGGAGCAACTACCAACCTGCTCGTTATTGCAAAGAAAGCTTTCCAACTGAAAAGATTGTGCTCGTTTCGCCTTTGTTTACGGTTCTTTCTCTGCTCTTACATACTGGCATGAAAATTTTGTACGCGAACTAAACAAAATTGAGGCTAATGGACCAATACTATGCAAGCTTCCGTACTTGTCTGCCCGCTCGGGATTTATAATTAGTTCCAAATAAGTTTAGCGAGATAAATATTGCCTTAATGTTCCGGCAAAAACAAAAACATCAGCCACTACAATGAGTTGCAGTGCAATGCCCAAAAACGGAAAAATGTTTCAAAACAACGGCCAACATAACAAACAGACAAGAAAATTGTTTCAAAAATTGTGAACGAGCTGCAGTCACGAAAATAGAACCACGAGATGAATACAAACATATACATAATTAGAATACGTACATATGTATGTATGTATGTAGATATATACAAACAGGCATACTCGCAAATGCTCACAGTCGTGCATACTCGTACGTGCAGTCGATTCCGAACTTTTCGAAATTGAAATGTCGAACCCGTACAAACTATAATTGCCCGTTGCGCGGGGGAAGAGCGCGAGGATTAGTAGTGCTAAATCACGAGGCACAAAAGTTGTCAAAACAGGCGGCAGCAGCAAAAAAATAAATAAATACATACAAATAAAATAAAATAGTAGAGTGGAAAGCGACGCATGTAAACATTTATGAAGTGGTCATAGAAATAAAAACTAAAAGCAAGGTGCAATTGAAAATGCAGCAAGAGCTCCGGATGCGGCCTCAGCACCGTCAATAGGAGGAGCGGCAGAGCCTCTGAAACATTTTCGTGCACACTAAATAACGAACAGAAGTTTCGTCAGAGTTTCGCAAAAATCTCTGTCTGCGAAACAAAACAGAACAAAACAAAGAAAGAAGAGCAAAAGGTGTGGGCAGGTAAGCCATTTGCTATGTGGAAGGTGTGCACGCGGAAGCAAAAACCAACTGGCAACCGAAGCCTGCAACAACAAAGACACTCACATACTATAGACAATAAAACAAACAAACAAACAAAGCACAAGCGTGCCGGGCACGCGATTTTCGATTTGACCAAAACACAAGCAGCCTCTGGCTCTGCCTCTCCCCCGCCTCCCCGCCTCACCGCCTTCACCGCCTCTTCTGCCTCATTCGCCTCTGGCTCATTCACATCCCCGCTGCGTTTAGCGCGCATTTAAGGGATTTGCATTTGTTTAAACAAAGCCGTCGCGGCGCTCTCGAAAGCCCAACCTGTGAGTGTATTTGGTAAATCAAAAGAAGTACTTAGCTTTGCGTTTGCAGCATTTCCCTTAAGCTGCCTTCACCCTTAAAAGCCTGCTGTCCCCAAGCTGAGCCCGCAATGATTGTGGTTTTTCTGTTCCTCTTTTCTTCCTAGAGGCTGTACCCGTGGCTGTGGTTCATTCTCTATGAGTATGTCTGCCAAACACTAGTATACATATGTATGTATACTCAATCAAATTGCCATGCTATTATTATTGCTTTTTATTAAGAGCGGCTTCTAAAGCGAGTAAAGCTCAGCACTTGTCCATTCCGATATCCAATTAGAGATACCAATCGTACTTGTACAGTACACATCCATACATGCAATACGATTATATGACGCACTGCTTTATAGCATTCTCTTTATAGACATGCCCGCACAATACGCTCTCCCCCACAAGCTATTCTTGCATTCTTGTACTGATAAGATAAATGATTGTAGGCGCAATCTGCTCGTGAGGGGCGGGTATCTTTTATTCTCAGCCTTATCGTGCTTGTGGGTAACAATTATAAAAATAGAAAAACGTAATTTCAAACCATGTAAAATGCTCGGTGCATTTGCGATTTTCGAGCTTTGCTATGAACTCAATTAATACAAAATAAAAACAAGAGAGAACGCTACAGTCGAGCAAGCCCGACAGTGTAATACCCTGTACCCAGGTAAACTTTCGTCACTGAGTTATATGCGCCCATAGCAGCAACAAAAAGAGGAAGAAGAAGAGCGAACTTGTTGCTGCAGTTTGTGGGGGTTGTACTGGCGAGAATTTGTTTCGCTAATAACTTTTCTTAGAATTGACCGAATTGAATAAAATTTTGAACACCAGTAGACAATTATATATGAATTGTGTGTGCAAAGTTTGGTTGAGGTAGCATTTGAAATGTGGACGCTATTGACGAAATTCTGTAGCGGGGGAAGGGGGGGAAAATTAAAAAAAAAAAAATAAACTCGTCCTTACTCGGACCTAGGAGAATCTGGATGCCAACTTTGGTTATTCTAGCTTTTATAGTTTCTGAGATCCTCGCGTTCATCCAGACGGACGGACAGACGGACGGACAGACGGACGGACATGTCTAGATCGATTTCTCTCGTCATGCTGATCAAGAATATATATACTTTATGGGGTCGGAGATGCTTCCTTCTGCATGTTACATACTTTGCACAAACCTAATATACCCTGTTTACCCTACGGGTACAGGGTATAACAAGAAAGGAATGCTAAAGTCGAGCAGGCTCAACTCTTAAATACCCTGTACCACCCCAAAAAAAATAATTAAATGAATTAACTAAATTAATTTAATTAATTAACTAAATTAATTTAATTCATTAACTAAATTAATTTAATTAATTAACTAAATTAATTTAATTAATTAACTAAATTAATTTAATTAATTAACTAAATTAAATATGAAATATTCCATGCATGCATACATACATTTACATTTACATCAGAATCGTGCCTTATGCGTGTTTGTGTACTTGTACATATGTATGTATGTGTGCATTGGGCCTGGTTATATGGCTATAACTTTCTTTCCGATCATTCTATTATAATGAAACTTGGTATACGGATAAATAATTACTAACTTAATATGACTTCCAAATTTTAGTTCAAAATTCTAAGAATTACGGGAGTTATAAAAAATCGGTAATAGGGGGGGAGTGGGGGGGTGGATCAGAAAAAATGAACAAACTCGTCCTTTCTCGGTCTCAGGAGAATCTGTATACCAAGTTTGGTTATTCTAGCTCTTATACTTTCGGAGATCCTTGCGTTCATACAGACAGACAGACGGACAGACAGACGGACAGACAGACGGACAGACAGACGGACAGACAGACGGACAGACAGACGGACAGACAGACAGACGGACAGACGGACATGGCTATATCGACTCGGCTTGTCATGCTGATCAAGAATATATATACTTTGTGGGGTCTACCAAGCCTCCTTCTGTGTGTTCCATGTGCACTCGCACAAAACTAATATACCCTTGTACCCTTTGGGTACAGGGTATAACAAGAAAGGAATGCTAAAGTCGAGCAGGCTCAACAGGCTCAATCACTAACCTAATGTGATTACCAAATTTTAGTTCAAAATTCCAAGAATTACGGGAGTTATAGAAAATCGGTAATAGGGGGGGAGTGGGGGGGGGTGGATCAGAAAAAATGAACAAACTCATCCTTTCTCGGTCTCAGGAGAATCTGTATACCAAGTTTGGTTATTCTAGCTCTTATACTTTCGGAGATCCTTGCGTTCATACAGACAGACAGACAGACGGACAGACAGACGGACAGACAGACGGACAGACAGACGGACAGACAGACGGACATGGCTATATCGACTCGGCTTGTCATGCTGATCAAGAATATATAAACTTTGTGGGGTCTACCAAGCCTACTTCTGTGTGTTCCATGTGCACTCGCACAAAACTAATATACCCTTGTACCCTTTGGGTACAGGGTATAATAATTAATTTATCAAGAGGTGGCTCGGAAAAAGAAGAAGAAATCAAATTGGTAGATTTATAAAGTCCTTGTAGTTCACTAATATTTTCAAATGCGGGCTCGCGTGTTTGACTGTGACTTTCTCATTAGTTATCTAGAAATCAGACATATAATTTGGGCACATATTTCATGGCTGGGTAGGAGCATTAATAAGGTATGTGGGCTATTTACAACATCGCTTAATATGTATTTATAATCATATCAACATGCGAACATCACACATGAACCTGCGATAAGCCAAATCCAATTGAAGGCCACAGCGTATGATGTAATCAGCAATAAATACCAACAAATTGTAGCCAAAACGTGACGCATGCCTAACCCAAAAATGCTGAAGTGACTGTGGCAACTATGGCAACAAGTTGCGAGAATCTGTTGGCAAAAACAAGGCGGCAATAGGAAGCTCAATATATTCGTAAACAGGCCACACCACGCCAAGTACCATAAACCTGCAAACACATACACATACATACATGTATACTCAAATATATGCATATATGTATGTTAATATATGTATCTATATATCTAGATGTCATTTGCAAATTGCCAAGAAAACTACACAGAACAATAAGAGCGGTATCTGCAGCATCACCACAGCAATAATACCCTTCTCAATACCCTAATAAGATACAACTGGTTTTTAAGTTAATATTTTGGTATCCTTCACTAAAATGTGTAACGGCGTGTAAGTTTGAAACACTCTTGAGGAGAATATATATATAATGAGCGTAACGAGAAGAATCATAATTGTCCATGTGTTTCAATCATTTCTGATCCCACAATTTTGGATTCCAAGCTTCTTGATGATCTTAGTGCCATGTACTTGTATGTGTGCACACGATTATAGACTGGAGTTAAATGTGAATCCAAAACTGTTTGAATATTTTATTTGGAGAAGCTATTAAAGAGGGAAAACACCAATAGAAATATTTTTCTGTAAGTGAAAGTAGGTCTAGTGAAAGGCTGATCTAAACCTAACTATATTTGGTATCCCCTAGTCCCTAGGCACTGCAAGTTTTCCAAAATCCGCAGGTACATAAATTTAACTTTGAATACACTTAACTGATATGTAATTCCCAATCTTTATTAAAATCCAAATAGGAAGTTTGTTTGGGTATTGGGTTCGGATATTTCAGCGCTGGCTTGTTCGGCTATAACAGTCTCTCTTGCTTCGTTAAAGATAAGTAGTGTACCAATATGCCTGTCACGCTTTTGGCGTGTTTGAGCAATCTCTGAAGGGTGTAGAAAACTTGATAAACGGCAATTGCACGGAAAATCCGCATTTTCATTTGCTTACAAGTCGCGAAGAGAAAGAATAAGAGAACAAGCCGCATACAAATTGCTCTGAAATTTATTTTTGTATACCGCAGAGGCAAACAACATAACGCTCGCAGACGACTCCTGCTATCACTGTATTTGTTACATTTTGTTTATTTATAGATATTTTCCTCTAGTGCGGTGAGAGCGGAGCGAGCCAACAAACGGACGGAAAACGGCAATACCAAACGGCAACGGCAAACGGAATTGGTACCGATCAGCGACAAGTCGTGCCGCCCCGAGTCGGACCCGTAAGAGCCAAACAGTTATATTCTGACTGGGTGCGCGCTATCAGCAAAACATATTTATAATTGAACAAATGCAAGAAACACACACACAGACACTCCGCCAGAGTAAAAAGTGAGTCGAAAGGAAGGAGCAATCGAAAATATTGGCAGCGCAAATCGAATAATGAGGAGCAGCCCAAACAGCAGCCAAGCAGCTGGAAGGCAGTTTTAGTTAAAATCTAAAAATATCAATCTGTTTGTTGCTAATATTCTGGCAAAGGCGACGTTATACATACGCAGCGTGGTCCGCTCGAAGTTTTCTGGTGCGAAATAGAAAGAGAGCGAGCTATAAATAAAACTGAAAATTACTCGTACTAATGCCCGTTTTTTAAGTGCGCAAAAAGTCTAAATTGAAGTTTATTTTAACGATATTTGTGGTGCAACGCAAAAAGTGTCTCACAGTGCCTTACATATTTTTCATTTCCCTTAAGTCTACTTATGTTAATGGGAAAGAATCGTATAAATTTAACCGTTTAGGTTAAATAGTGAAATATCGAAACAAAAATATTGTGTACATTATACTCGTATTCGCCAAGAAAACGTTTAGCAAAACGGGTACCCGATTGCGAGAAAAGAGCGCCAAAGGTCGCAGTAACATGATCTACATAGATGATTCAGAGCCGGAAGGTGGTAAGTACCTGAGTGAACGATAAGTGCTTCACTATCGTCAAATAATTGCAATTGACGGAGCCGATAAACAAGGCGGTAAAATAAGTTCATGGGAGCTGTATATCACAAAACGAAAATATCGTGGTTTAACATGTCGGCGAGTGAACTTGTAAAGTCTACTACTTATCGGTGATAGCACATACATATAAACACTGCTTATTCAGCGCACTGATAAGCTCTGCACAATATGTCTTTATTGGCTGCTTAAACAATGCAACAGAACAAACTTATTCCACTTACACCAGTACAGAACAATGGAAGGGCTGAGATCTTAAGACTCTCAATATAAATAATTGAATATAAGCAAACATCAATGATTAAAATGGAGACAAGCGTAGAGAACCTCAAGAGTTGTCTCTGTTATTAAACCAGGCTCCAAAAGATCACCCTAAGTAACTATGCACTCGTATATTTTGAAGAGACCACTTTTATGAAGCGTAGAATGCTGTCAGTCATTATTTATATACTTGCTAGAAGACAAACCTTTGCACAGATCGTTCCTATGGTAGCTATATGATATAGTGCATAGTGGTAAATCTTGATAATAGAGTGCGGCATACGGTATTGTATTGTAATAAATAATCATGGATAGATTGAGGCGATCGGGCTAAAAGAAACTGGCCTTGGGCCGCGATTTTGTGTCTGATCCATTATGGCATTGTGCGTGTTTCATATTTCAATTTCGTACGTAACCGTACGTGTTTGTGTTGATTGAAAAATGCACGAAAAACACGCACTAAGAAATACGAACAAGATAGAACGCTACAGTCGAGCAAGCCCGACAGTAAAATAGCCTGTACTCTCCACAAAAAAGAAAAAATTTAAAAAAAAATAAAATTTAAAAAAAAAATGAATGAATGAATGAATTAATTAAATTAAATTAGAATACATGTTTATGTTCAGTTTTAACAGCATACATTTACATCACGTACCTATGCGTGTTTATATGCGTGTATGTATGCAGCACAAAGTTGAACCAAAGCAGCAACAACAACAACAGCTGCGGGCAGCGCTGCCGACAGAGCTGCAGGCAGCGCATGAGCAGCTATTTTACTTATGGCTATAACATTCTTCAGAATTGACCTATCATGATGAAATTTGGCACACGGACACAATTTCTAACTAAAATTTGGTAACTACATCCCGTTAGTGATTATGTGTCTGTATGCCAAAAAATTTTTTTTGGTGGGGTGACGGTGACGAGTTGAGCTCGCTCGACTTTAGCAGTCGTGTGTTTTTATAGCCTGTACCCAAAGGGTGAAAGGCTATACTAGTTTTGTGCGCATGTATGTAACACACAGAAGGAGGCGTGGCAGACCCCACAAAGTATATATATTCTTGATCAGTATGAGAAGACGAGTCGATATAGCCATGTCCGTCTGTCTGTCTGTCCATACGAACGCAAGGAAAGTATAAGAGCTGGAATATCCAAACTTGGTATCTAGACTCTCCTAAGCCCGAGAAAGGACTAGTTTTTTTTTATCCGTGGCTTTTCATAACTCCCGTAGTGCTTGTAATTTTGAACTCAAATTTAGTATATTCGCGTTTCATCATGATAGGTCAATTATGAAGAAATTTATAGCTATAAATGTAATCTCTGCCCAAGCTCTGCTCGCTGCTGTTGTTGTTGTTGCTGCTTTGGGTCAACTCAGTACTGCATACATGCTCACACAGTGATGCATAGACTCACATAGACACAATTCCTAGTAGATGTGCAGTTATACACCCTTTAGGTCAGATCGAATACCACGGGAGATAAAGTCGATCTACAAATTCGTTTTTTTTTTATTTCTTAGATAGATAAGGTTGGGTATGAATGTTTGATGAGACTTTAATAGCTTAATCTATAAGACTTCCTGTTCAATAAAACAGGTAATATGTACCAATATATTTTTTTTAGTTCATATTTCTTTATCAAGCAATAAAAATATAAGTACACAAATGGATGAAAAATTTCCAAACAATATGTGTAACACAAATTTTTTTCGAATACGCCTTTTTGTTCGTATTTTATTGCGTGCTTGTTCAATAAACTGGGCTCGTCATGCTGATGTATGAGGGCACTAATATGATACAATCGTTTAAAACCGATTTCTTTCAATAAAGTGCCCTTCTAAGTCAGCATACTTTTCCCAGCGATGCTCTCACTTCTTCAACTCATTCAGTATCGCCGTCCGTTTGGTTAACGTATGAGATCGTCTTCATGGCCCGTCCAGAAATATTTTGGACGTCCTTCGTACACAAGCTATAATGCACAACAAAACATAAGAGCACTTTGATCATTGATTATTGAAAAAAATTTAAACAAACAATGCGGTTTTATTTGTTTTAAACAAAGTATAAATAATAACAAGAAAGGAATGCCAAATATTCGTATTCTAAGATAACATATTCGCAGTCTCTTCGACTAAGTCCGTAAAATTGTTATGTTGCGAATAGCACAAGTTCCATTGCCCTCGCCAGATTCTAAAACATTGCTTCAAATTTCCAATTACCAAAAAATTAGATGCCCACAAACCAACTGAAAATAAAAATACAATAACAAATAAAGTCAACTAAGCTAAAGCTTAGTGCAGATGTAGCAGCTGCTTGGAATTTTTTTTTGTTCTATTAGCAATTTAGTTATCGCTTCCTATTATGCTTTAATAAAGGACCAACAGCGCCCATAAACATTTCGGCTCATGATGCAAAACATTAACTTTTATGTAGAGATACAACATTGCTGTGAAAATCAAACGCAATGCCGAAAAACAAAATAAATGCTTAAACGATTTAGAGCTTTTGTCGCAGCTCACTCGCAAACAAACAGTCAGCCAGCTAGCCAGCCAAATGGCTGAGGCTTTTAAAAATACATGAATTTCAATAAAATACGGGCAACGGGAGAGCAGGCCAGCCCTTAAAAAAAAGCATAGATAAGGCTGACTCTGAAACATTTTCACTTTTCACTCTTCGTCCCCATTCTCGCCTTCGCTTACATGGACAGAAACAATAAATTTCCCAAATAAAACAGACAGTGACGCGCTCGGCCGACGCATCGATTGCCCAAATAATTTGGTTCATATTAAAGTTAAAGCCAGACCCAAAAGGCGCTGAAGGATAAACGTCACAGCAGATGAGCGTAAATTTCTATGTATTTGGGTGTTACTTGGGGTAAGTGAGGCAACTGTGCGTAACTGTAACTGCAGTGGATTAGTTAGCTTTGGGTCGAGCAGTAAAGGAAAATAAGAAACGAATGTAGAGGGCGGAGTGCAGCAAATGCTGTGTAAGACAATAACATGGCCGCTCCAACGGAAGCGGAAGTGTCAAGTAGTTGGCTGTGGAAAAAATCCGAAACCATGTAGCATGAAAAATGAAAAGCGCCGGCGGGAAAATAAAATGCAAAAAGAAAACTTCAGCTACACCAACGTGCACGGCAACATGAGCCACACAGCAAGCACTTATTTTTGGAGTGTGTATATGTGTGTGTGTGTGTGTGAATGTGTGTAACCACACACTCACACACACGCCGTGATTTAGTTTGAAAAGAAGGCCGCCTCAAACAGCACGCCCACAAAGTGAAAGGGTTGCGATGCGGCTCGATTTCCCAGGCTGTTTTCTTAAATTGGCAAATAACAACAAACGGAAATACTTTGCCACAGGTGGCGATGGAGGAGCAGGATTCGAGGGAATGGAATCGGACCGGCTTGTAGGTCGTTATTGTTGCTGCTCCATCTGTCCTTTGGTGCTTTTGGTACGTCCTTCTTTTTAACCTGGCAAATTTCGCACTTTTTGGGCCATTGCCTGTGTCACCTTTGTGTGTCGTCTGTCAGCCTCTTGTCACAGCTGAATAATGTGCTAATGGTGCGTAAGCTGATTTCTCAATTTCCGTTTAACACTTTAGGCAGTCGTACAAGCACACAAGCATTCCCAGAAGGCACTCAAGGGCTTGGCAATTATCATGAGCTCAATTCTTTTTCATTTTCTTCGATTGCCAAATGATTTGTGCCTGGCATCAAGTTTAAATGCACTACTCTGTCAGCGGATATGGAAAAATAAACCCGGAAACCGATGAGACGCAGAAAAAACAAGCTTTAATCAAAAACTGCTGCGCTCCTAACACTAGATTAAACATATTTGTTGCAATCTTTTAAGCCATAATGATCGAAATAAGTACCTATAAACATAATAAGAAATAAATTTCCTGCATGTATGAAATAATAAAATAAATTTTGTATGAAATGTTTACACGTGCGAAAATGCGATAAAAATGTTCGGCAAAACTTCGCTTGAAGTCAAAATCTTCAGAAAGTAAGCTCAATATAAAAAATATTATCCAAAATAAAGAAAAATTAAATCAACGCAGGTACAGGTATTTGCGTTAAAAGCATGAGTAATGTATTTCCAAACGAATTAAGAAATTATCTTCATACGTGTCGAAGCTGTATACCCTTCACCATTGTTAATAAGTTTAATTGCTGTGTCCTTGGAGTTAAATCGATTTTTTCGGTCTCTTCTGTTTGTGATTAATCTTTCATTTTATTTAATTCAAAAACCTTGATAAACAACACAGATTCTCATACTCTTTCCAATGCATTCCTCAATATCAACAGCTATATGAGAAAGTGATCTGACAAAGTCCGTCTTGTCTGTTCCTGTTTATACTTACAAGTACTTATCTTATTTCTAACAAACTTTGTCTATCCGTTTGTATGAGCGCAAGGATCTCAGGGAGTACAAGGCGTAGAATAACCAAACTTGGTATCCAGGTTCCGCTAAGCCCTAGACAGATCAAGTTTGTTCTCTTTTCTGGTACACCCCCCCCCCCCCCCCTTCACCCCTATTAGTGATTTTCCAACGTACTGTATTTAACAACATTTCTAATTTCTTCTTTATTCGTTTAACACAAAAACATGAACAACAATTTTGTGTTTCTTTTAATATTGTACGCTGCCAAGGTGAATGTAAAGAAAACACATATAACCAAAAATTTGGACGTCTTGCTTTAAGGCAATACTGCCTTCTCCTTGCTTTGCTTATAAAACCGAAACATCAGTGCAGAAAGAGCGAAAACGAAAAATATATGTATACACATGTATATATCTAAATATACATATTTTTTCAGACCTACATATATAAATAAGTAAGTATGTATATGTACATATGTATATGATTGAGATAAATTTATTTTACGTCGCATTTCACGTTGAAGGTCGTTCGTTGCTATTCACATCGTTTGACGTCGAGAATTCTTTGCGCCTGAGACAGAGACTACTCTTTATACAAACACATGCGACTAATTAATAATTGCTTGTACTTCACTCGCTAATCCATACAGACATACAAGTATGTATGTATACATAAGTATATACATATGTACACATACTTGTAAGAGTACATGATTAAGTAATGAAGTTCATTGATTTTTCTGATATCTTAAAAACTGGGCGCCCTGGTGTGTGTTCTAAATAAAATGACGCAAAATTTTGGCAACATTTCTCGATGCCATGTGTTTGCGGCTAACGAAAAAATAGAGAAGCATCATGCAAGACGTTATTTTTCAGAAATTACTGTTCGAATCCTGAATGAATGTGGTACAGTGAGCATATACTCGTACATATAGGCATACATATGTATGTATGTCTGTTTTGCCTGCTAATTTAATGAGCTTACGTTGATTGCTAGCTTGTCAACAACAACAATGAAAACAAGTCTGATCTGGCGCAAATTGGTTTTATGCAATACAGTGACAGTGCAATGCAGTTCACATAAATGTGTGATCCACGAAAAAAAAAATTAATGCTCTCTTGGCCCAGGAACAGTCAGCCCACTGAAAGGCAACATTTCTTAAATACGCACCAAATGTTTATTTGTGGAACCATCGAACTGTTGCTTGTACCAGCAAACAAACAAACGGACCGGCAGATGCGCATACGAGCAGGCGGGCACGTAGCGACTTGGCTCTGCAATGCAGCACGGCGAGTTTTATTTGAATTTTTAATGTGAAAATATCTGGGCGGAGACTGGAGCTCAGCTGCAGGTACCAGGCATTAAATAGGTTGCTGTCTAACAACAATGCATATACGTATGTATGTATGTTTATATAAATGTGTATGCATAAACACTTTTAAAATGCACAGCAGTCTAAGTCCTTTGAGATATGCAATACAAATATGCATGTAACGCATACGCCCTGTATGAGAAAAGATGGGTTGCAGAGCATTGCAGAAATAAGAGTGGCACATGCCAAACAAATTAAAATTTCAACTACACGTGCACTCAAAAAAAAATCAGCTAAATTTGAATCCACACATAGATTTAAATCTATTTTTTACCACTGTATGGTTTAGTAAATACAAAGGGGTTTCGATTTTATTATATGTACATATATACAAGTATGTAATGAAAAAATGTTGACTCACCAAAGCTTTCAAATGTTTTGCGTACTTATACTTGTATACCACAACATTTTATTACGTTGAATAAAGAATTAATTATAGTAAAGTTCAATCCAGAAATCATGTTTGCTGCTCGTGGGCCAACCTAAAGAAATAAGGTGTGTTTAAGAATCGCCATTAAACTCAGTTATTCACTCTCTGTTCTGTATTACTTTCCTTTTGATTGACGCGCTTCTCTTCTGACGTTTTTAAAACAGCACGCACATTTCAAAAGTATGCGCTACTTCTTTTTATTAAACTTATTATACCCTGATCTACTTGTAAAATGCACAAAAGTATATTAGCTTTGTGCAAAGCGAAAAATTTAACAGGCAGGAGGATGCAAGGCTGAGTCCAAAATGTATATAAACTCTTGATCAGCATGATAAGGTGAGTCGATTTAGCCATAATTCTCCGTCTGTGTGAACTCCTAGATCACAGAGATTATATAAGAGCTAAGGACACTAAATTTACAGATAGATATGTACACGCAGTACAAAGGTATTTCTGCCACTTCTCCGATATTTTCCAAAACTTCCGCAATTCTCTTAATTTTTCAAATATTGCAGTTACTTTCGATTAGAACATGTGAACTAGCATCGTGATAAGTACATTTTAAAGCCATAAATGTAATCTCTGACAAGCTGTGGTAGCGGCTGTAGTTGTTGTTGCTGCTTTTGCTCACTGCACACATAATCACAAATACAGCCATGTATAGAAACAAATCGACATAATCCCGATGCAAATGTGCAGACATACACCGTATGCGAGCGTTCGTGCCCCAATGGAGGGATAGTCGATCGAAATTGTTTTTTATTACAATGTTGCTTATTGGTTGTTTTCAACTTTGTTAATTTGCTTAAATTTAAATATTTATTCTACACATACATAGGTACAGAGTATTTCGAAATCGGGGCACCCGACTTAAGCTTTTCCACCTATTTACACTTTGTATTTAATGCACTCAACCGCTGACTTACGAATTCTAGTTTATTTTTCTACGTATGTATTTCTCATTTGAAAATATTGAGTATTAAAACATAAACATCGGATTTTGGTAGAACAATGTAAAGCTTCTGACTGCCATTAACGTGGAAATGGCCAGAGTGATCTTTGTCTCTGCCATCATCAAGTTGACACACGACCTCCTCGCGGTGCTCTCTGGGTAGCTTTCCGGCTCCATCCGGAGTTGGTAAGTGAGCAAATGTGTGCAGCGCTTTTGTGCGTAGGGCTTGGGACCCACCACATGAAAATTTTTTACTCCCAGTGAAGGACATAACAACAGCCTCGGATAAGGAACACCCAAAAGTTGACGACCCTAGCAAACGTTTAAAGGACCACGATTTAAGGAATGGAATGTCCGGACCCTTAACAGAGGAGGTGCTACTATCCAATTGGCGGATGCTCTCAATAAAGTAAGAGCTGACATCACCGCCATCCAGGAAATGCGATGGACAGGTCAGGGTTGCTCCCAAAGAGCAGCCTTTGACATCTACTACAGCTGCCATGCAGAAAGACGCGAATTTGGATGCGGTTTTGCGGTCAGCAAGAGACTGCGTAACTGTGTCTCTAGGTTCACACCTGTGAACGAACGGCTGGCAACCATCCGTGTCAAGGCGAGATTTTTCAACATAAGCCTGATTTGCGTCCACGCTCCGACGGAGGACAAAGACGAGATTACCAAGGACGAGTTCTATGCGAGACTGGAGACAGTCTATGACCGCTGCCCCTCTCATGACATTAAAATTGTTCTTGGCGATTTTAATGCCAAGGTTGGAAGAGAGCGCGTCTTTGCCCCGACAGTCGGACAATTCAGCCTCCACGAGACAACATCCAACAATGGACTGAGGCTAATTGACTTCGCCGCAGCACGAAACATGGTGGTGAGTAGCACCAGATTTGAACACCTTGATATCCACAAAGCTACCTGGCAGTCACCCGATCGAATGACAAAAAATCAAATAGACCATGTTGTGATAGATGGAAGGCATGCATCCAGTGTGCTGGACGTGCGTACGTTCCGTGGTGTGAATATTGATTCGGACCACCAACTTGTTGCAGCCAAGGTCCGCATGCGATTATGCATGGCGAAAAATGTACGCCCCAACACGCAGCGAAAACTAGACGTCGGAAAGCTGCTAGCACAACAGACTGCCGAAGCTTACTCCGCTCAACTCTCTGAGCTGCTTTCTCAACCGCTCTCGGAAACCGATACTGGTAGCGGACTTTGGGCACATATTTCCCGCTCACTGCACACAGCCGCAGAAGATGTCATTGGTTTCCAACAGCCGCTACCGAGAAACCAATGGTACGACGAGGAGTGCCGCGAAGCCACTGCAGCGAAGAATGCCGCGTACAAAAGAACCCTGCAGACGGCGACAACGCGCGCTGTGCATGATGTATATCGGGAGAAGAAGAGGGAGGAGAGGCGGCTTTTTAGACGCAAGAAGAGAGAGCAAGAAAAGCGAGAGCGAGAGGAGATGGAGCTTTGTAGAGACAGGAACGACGCTAGGAAATTTTTCCAGAAGGTGAAGCGTCTAACACAAGGTTTTAAGCCCGCAGCGTCAGCCTGTAAGAACTCGGAAGGAAATCTGGTGGTGGACGGGCAAGCGGCACTGAGACTGTGGAGGGAACATTTCTCCAATCTTCTATCAGGCGAAGATGTTAACAATTCCGCCAGCGGAGATGACCCCACAGAACCGATCGCCGACGATGGTATTGAAGTACCGTCACCTAGCCATGACGAAGTCGAAACAGCCATCCAGCGGCTCAAAAACAACAAATCTGCGGGAGCAGATGGGCTGCCTGCGGAGCTATTTAAGGCAGGCGGCAATGAGTTGGTAGGGTGCATGCACCAGCTCATTTGCAAAATATGGCTAACTGAAAGCATGCCTGATGATTGGAATCTCGGTGTCCTATGTCCCGTCTTAAAAAAAGGTGATCCCACGGTCTGCACCAACTATCGTGGAATCAGCCTTCTTTCCGTCGCATATAAGGTCATATCAAGCGTAGTGTGTGATAAGCTAAAGCCATTTGCGATAGCACTGATTGGGCCTTATCAGTGCGGCTTTATGCCTGGTAAATCCACCACTGACCAGATATTCACGCTACGCCAAATCCTGGAGAAAACTCATGAGTTTCAAATCGATACCCACCATCTTTTCGTCGATTATAAAGCAGCATTCGATAGCCCGAGGAGGGAACGTGTATATGCCGCACTGTCTGAGTTCGGTATCCCTGCAAAGCTAGTGCGACTTTGCAGAATGACGTTGAGCAACACTCGTAGCTCCGTCAAGGTAGGAAAGGACCTCTCCGAACCCTTTGATACCGTTCGAGGTTTCAGGCAAGGCGATGCCCTCTCGTGCTATCTCTTCAACTTCCTGCTGGAGAGTGTGGTGCGCAAAGCTGGTGTACACCGAGGCGGAACGATCTTTTTTAAAAGCGTTCAGCTTCTTGCGTACGCTGATGATATAGACATTATCAGCCGTACCAGGAGAGGCGTCACCGGAGCATTTGCGGCTATTGAGAAGGAAGCTGCAAAAGTGGGTTTGGTGATAAATGAGAGCAAAACTAAGTATATGTTTTCCTCTAGCAGGGACACGCGGCAACCAGACTCCCAGATCGCGGTGGAAAACTATACTTTCGAAATGGTGAAAGATTTTATGTATCTTGGCACCACTGTCACAGCAACCAACGATGTCAGCCTAGAAATCAAATGGAGATTAACTCTAGCCAATCGATGCTACTTCAGCCTCAGTAGGCAATTGAGTAGCAGAGACCTTTCCCGAAAAACCAAGCTAACGCTCTACAAGACGCTCATCCTCCCCGTGCTGCTTTATGGTGCAGAAGCATGGGTGATATCGCAGACTGATGCAGCAGCTCTTGCAGTGTTTGAGAGAAAGATGCTTCGGAAGATCTTCGGTCCCATACGCGTTGGCGACGACTACCGCATACGATGGAACAGCGAACTGTACGAGCTCTACGCTGACATTGACATAGTCAAGCGAATAAACATCCAGCGGCTAAGCTGGCTAGGTCATGTCGTGCGTATGGAAGAAGACGCTCCAGCGAAAAAAGTTCTCGATGCGGATGTTGGGGGGAGACGACGACGGGGGAGGCCTTGCCTACGTTGGAAGGACCAGGTAGAGAACGCACTTACTACCTGCGGAGTGACCAACTGGAAGCGACGCGCGCGAAGCAGAGGCGCGTGGAGAGCTGTGTTACGTCAGGTCATAGCCCGATAACGGGTTTGAAGACCAGTCAAGAAGAAGAAGAAAACATAAACATACATTACTGTACATACATATATGTAATCCTCTAATCAAAGTTGGGAAAAGTAGACTACGAAGCATACTATAATTAATAAATGTATTCTTTATATATATGTATGTACATATGTATACTTATTTTGAATGTGACACACGTCATTATGTCATTAACTTACACTTTGCTTCGAATAATATTGGTATTTAAAGCGATGTTGTTTATATTTGAGCCTAAAGCCGAATGTTAGAACAATAAAATGTAAGTATAGAATTTGCAGGGTGCGGACAAAAGCGCCGACAGCGTCTTCTCAATATTGCATTTTCCCAAAATTTAAGCTAAACATACATACATACATGGACCTGATGCTTGCACATGTATGTATGTACGTGTACATTTACATATGTATGTCACTGTGCGTGAGTGTCTGTGCGTAACTTAATTTGCATACACACATTTCGCGCCAAAATGACAATCGAAAATTTCCATAATGCAAACATTTCCACACACTGCAATAATAATAACATAAACAACTATTCCGGCAGCAGGCAAAGCAGCGCCACTAACCATACAACATATAGATGCGTCATTTCATACAACGAAAACGTCCCATCGAAATTGTTAGCGACAGCTCCCATAGCTGTTCGGGTATTTGCCGAATGGGAGCTGTCGCACTTCGGCTATGAGCCGACTGGGAGCTGTCGCATTCGTGCTCTCTGTGAGCGAATTTCATTTCATTCGCAGAGAGGCAGTCTACAGAGACGGTCGGTTCACGCCGCTTATGCTCTTTGTATGTGTGCGTGCACATATATACATGTATATGTTTATATGTATTTGTGCATTTGGTCTTTTGCTGTTTGCGAGCAGCAGCTTCAATTTCGTTTTCAGATTTTACCTGCTACATGGGCATCAGAATTTCATACACTGTTGCCATATTTCTGTCGCATTGTATTTTGGGATGCGTATGCAAGTGAAGTTTGTCAGTAGTGTATGGGTTTCTCATAACGCCTATAAAAGCACACATACATACAATTACATACATATTTATGTGTGCAAATGTTGTGTTCATATGCAGACACTTCATATATGAACGCGTGGCAGTAGCCTTGACATTGTCATGACCTGCCTCAACTTATATTTATGCACAAGCAATTTTATTGATAGACTATTTCTTATTTTTGTTTAACTTGCATATTAATTACAAAATATTTGGTAAAAATGTCAGTTGGCATTTAAATCAAATTAATTCAAAAATATTAGTTTAAAAATATATTATTTTATTTATGTTCTTGGTAAAAATGTCGGTTGGCAAATTAGCCGATATTTAATATGAAAATAAGTACATTTAAGGGTCGCAAAATGTGGTAAAATTTGTAAAACAAGTGTAATTAAATAAATAAAAATACATACATATATGTTTATATGTATTTATGTACATCTTTTGATAATTTAATATATATTGTTTTTTTTTTTTAATTCGCCGCTCAAATTTGTTACCGATCTAATATTGTATATGAACAAACATATTACATCGGTTGAGTTTAATCTCATCATGTCCAAAATGTTGTACATGAAAGTCTTGACATCAACAACAGTATCTGGGAACTGTGCCCCCGATGAAGATACTATGTTGATTAACATTATACAAGACTGTGGGTCAAATCAATCATCATCAGAGCTAACATCTTCTGAAGATGATGACTTGATTTTCATTGATGACGAATTAGAATTAGAATTGGCTATAGAAGCAACAGATTTGAATATTCAAGACGCTTTCAATGAGAATGCTTTGCGTTATTTTGCAGGGTATCTCTTACATAAGCTCTTGAAGAAACACGACTGCAAAGTGTGTTCAAATCTGTTGAAACCGTCCGATGAAGTCCAATGCACTTCCGAGTATTTAATACTAAATAAAAACTTCGGTTACGTTAATAGTAACCTTAAACTTAAAGCTCCGTCCGTCTCTGGATACCGATGTAATATGTTTGTTCATATACAATATTAGATCGGTAACAAATTTGAGCGGCGAATTAAAAAAAAAAAACAATATATATTAAATTATCAAAAGATGTACATAAATACATATAAACATATATGTATGTATTTTTATTTATTTAATTACACTTGTTTTACAAATTTTACCACATTTTGCGACCCTTAAATGTACTTATTTTCATATTAAATATCGGCTAATTTGCCAACCGACATTTTTACCAAGAACATAAATAAAATAATATATTTTTAAACTAATATTTTTGAATTAATTTGATTTAAATGCCAACTGACATTTTTACCAAATATTTTGTAATTAATATGCAAGTCAAACAAAAATAAGAAATAGTCTATCAATAAAATTGCTTGTGCATAAATATAAGTTGAGGCAGGTCATGACAATGTCAAGGCTACTGCCACGCGTTCATATATGAAGTGTCTGCATATGAACACAACATTTGCACACATAAATATGTATGTAATGTATGTGTGCTTTTATAGGCGTTATGAGAAACCCATACACTACTGACAAACTTCACTTGCATACGCATCCCAAAATACAATGCGACAGAAATATGGCAACAGTGTATGAAATTCTGATGCCCATGTAGCAGGTAAAATCTGAAAACGAAATTGAAGCTGCTGCTCGCAAACAGCAAAAGACCAAATGCACAAATACATATAAACATATACATGTATATATGTGCACGCACACATACAAAGAGCATAAGCGGCGTGAACCGACCGTCTCTGTAGACTGCCTCTCTGCGAATGAAATGAAATTCGCTCACAGAGAGCACGAATGCGACAGCTCCCAGTCGGCTCATAGCCGAAGTGCGACAGCTCCCATTCGGCAAATACCCGAACAGCTATGGGAGCTGTCGCTAACAATTTCGATGGGACGTTTTCGTTGTATGAAATGACGCATCTATATGTTGTATGGTTAGTGGCAGCGCCTTCTGTTTTGTTGCTTACCAACTCGGCAGTCCATCCAACAAACTAGTTCCAAATTAGTAGTTCTATAGCTCTTGTGGGGCAAAGCTATCCGTCATGATTTCCACTTCAATTGGAACCAGCGAAGAGTCACAGAAGTGCACTAAAAAGGTGCTCCGGTTCCGAAGGTACTGCCTAAACAAATACTTAAGTATCTCAATAAACAATCTAGTTAGGGAAATCGTTAGTTATAGATCTATTTGCAAGCTTTAAAATTTAATTTGCTACATACTTTCAGGATATTTTATAATTGAGAATGTCGGATACAAGGAAGTACGCTTTAATTGTTTTTTTTTTATAATACTTTTACTTGACGTTCGATTTAGTGTATAAGTCCACCACTATATACTGATAAAAAAATGGTTCGAAATTCAAAGTGAAAGTGCTTTTTTCAAGCCCAAAAAGCTTTTCAAAATACGAAAAATTCCTTGAAAATATAAGTTATCCTTAGAATCATACCCAAATTCAATTGACTAAAATTTTCTTTTGCTCAAAAAATGGTGTAACTTCAAGATTTGCGTTTTTACGGTACTTAATACAAATTACATTATCAATATGCAATGGCAACATAAAAATAAGAAGAAATTAATTTCAATTCTGTTGATCTTTTTTTGAAGGTGTAGGGAAAACTTGGGGAAATTTATACATTAGCATTGACCTCTTATTGTATTGTGTCTTCAAAACGTTTCGAGCTAGTTCGATAATGCATCTGAATGTCACGGAAACTATATTGCCATTTCCACTTTTATGCTACTGGGAACAAACATACTTCAACATGCCATTGTCGTTACATGCTTTTCGCATTTATTGCCGGACATGCTGCGAGAATAATCAAAAATATGTTAATCATGCTAGCACTCATCTGTTTTTATTTATAACCGCGTCACAATTTTGTTTCTCTATGACGTCCAATGCATGATTATCAGCTTTGTTTCATGGGACTGCTATTTGTCAGCTTCATATTTTGCAGTCATCCATTTGGCAGTCTGGCATTTAAATGTCAATTCATCCTAATTTAAAGGACAAATATCATCCATCTATACTGCTGATAATATTGTTCTACTGGCATCTGCTTTGCTGTATGTTTAGCTGTGTGTTTCGCTTTATAATTTACCATTTGGGAGTCGCTTTTATTCATTATTTCATAGGACGACCAATTATTTGTGCAAAGCAAACTCAAATGCAGTTAAGTTCCCGCTTTAACACAACGTAGCACGTTAAATACATATTGTTAACCCTTGACAGCCACTTTTATGTGGCCACAAGGCTGTTAATTTACGTCGTGGCCGTTTGGCATTCATGCGCATTTAAATGAGAACTGTAAGTAACAAGCAATAAAATTGACTATAAAACGCGCTTTGGCAACGATTTTGGCAGGAATATTGAGCTTAAGAACTTTTATCAAGCGAAAACGAGGCTGTTAGTTGAAGCCTACAACACATCGATTTTTATACTCTGTATCCAATCAGTTTATTAGAGAACTCATGTCGCAAAATAAATGAAGAAAAACGCTAAAAAGATCTGACTTAGTTGGTTGGTTACCTGAGTTGCGGCAAATTCTTTGCAGTCTTGGTTTTATTTGCTTAACAAATGAAATAAACAAATAAAGAAGAACACGAACCAAACGTACTGCTCCAGTTTGGTTAATACTGGCTTATATTTAATTTTCTAATTACTTTAGTAAATTAATACCTTTACTCAATGGAGACCTTAAATTGAATTATGTACATATATGTTTGTTCATTCGTTATTGAATTGAAAAGGTTCGACGATGACAGAACTCCACTTATGCAGTTCTTTACTTTCTATATCCTGTACCCAACGGGTGAAAGGCTATAATACATAGGTTAGTGCGAATGTAGAATAGCAGACACTCATATCTGTATGATCGCAAGGATCTCAGGAATTATAAGAGCTAAAATAACCAAAGTTGGTATGCAGATTCTCCAAAGTCTGAAAAAGGCCAAGTTGTTGTTATTTTGTTTAATGTTCTAACGCATGAACACATTCCCGATCTAAATGCATATGAAGTTGAATTGATTGTTGATTATATCTGTAAATGAAATTTATTTTATTAAAAAATATTAATATTAAGGAAATACTTCAAAACTTGCTTGATGTCTTTCTTTTGTTTGAAGCGGGTAAAGAGTAGTTAAGAGTTAGGCCCGCATTGACTTTAGTATTCCATTCTTGCTGTTAGTTAAGTGTGAACTAAAACGTCTGTAAGTGCTCGTAACTCAACGACCTTTTGGACAACATTAAAGAACAGTTTATTTAAATGTGGCTACTTTAAGTTGGCTATGTTTCGGAAAGTCTGAACCAAGTACTTTGCACGTGCTTATCCTTCTCGATGTGCATGTCCATTGGCTGCAATTCACTGAATATTTAAACGCTTGCAGTCAGAACCAATGTGTATTGTATAAATAACCTCAACACCATTAAATTGTCAAGTGCTGAGGGTGCTTTTGTGTGTGTTGGCATTGGTGTGACCTGTCCAAGTCCAAAATCTACAAACTTTATTTAGAAATGTCAAACTGTCGTTCAACATGAGCAGGATACAATGTGCAGGCGCTGGCTTTGCACTTTTACGTGTCAGCAACTGCTAGCCAGGCAGGGGCCAAGGAGGCGGACACTGTGGCTCCATTCCGCCAGACAGTCGACAGTAAATAAAGCGTTAAATTTTAACAAATTGTCAGCAGCGCGTGCGAACATGTAGCAGCTTGCTCTCGCCCTACCCTATTCCCCGCCCGGCATGCACCGCGTACCATTTGCCCGTCGCTGAATCGATGGCTTTTCAATTACCTCATTTCCCTTGCCGATCTCACCGCTACGCAACAAATTAAACGCTTCTCATTCGAAATGTAACTAAAAAGCTGCATCTTGATTAATTGTTTTGTTTTTTTCGCATTCGTTTATTTCGAGAGCATTATAAGCCGCATTTTGTTTGCACGCCGCTAATTGATTTATTTTACTGCCGCAACTAAATTAGACGCAGGGCACAAGGCTACAGCCCCTCATCCAGCGAAGCACAGGCACTCCCGTCAGCACACAAAACATGCATTTCCGATTTGCCCATTGCCACCGTTTCCGTAGCTGTGGCATAGTAGTAGTTCTTATTGAGTTATGCCAAAACTCAATTCAATTTGAGTGAAAATGCATATCTCTTCGTTAGTGTTTGACTTAGTTTTAAAGCAGTAATCAAATCAATCGACCCAAATGGCTTACTATTGGAACCGCTGTCTGGGTCTGTGTAATGCACTCCAGTTGTCGGAGTTGTATATATCCATAATACTTTTCCATGATTCCATAACCTAAAATAAAACTTTGGTTCCATTTGAAATTGCAAGACCTCTAGTTTAGTGAAGAACTCCATTTATGAGCAATAAAGGATTACTTATTTAGTAATTATTACATAGGAAAATATAAAATACTGCAGTTTATTTTGATTTGAAAAACATTACTTTTTGACTCATTTGCTTCTATGTGTCGTATGAAAGCCTCTATCTAGAACTGCTTTATGATGATATTGTATCGATGCTACTAGCTTTTGTGTCACATCTAGCCTATAGCGCCTATATACTAATGACCTTTTTACACCCTTTGGGTAGAGTAAGAGGGTATATTTTATAGTTTTGTGCAGGAGTGTACATGTAACACACAGAAGGAGGCGTGGCAGACCGCACAAAGTATATAAGTTCTTGCTTAGGGTGAGAAGACGTGTCTATATAGCCATGTCCGTCTGTCTGTCCGTCTGTCTGTGCGTCTGTCTGTATGAACCCAAGGATCTCAGAAAGTATATGAGCTAGAATAACCAAACTTGGTATCCAGAATTTGGATTCCAGATTCTCCTATGCCCGAGAAAGGGCAAGTTTAATTTTTTCCTATGCACCCCCCACTTCTTCACTATTCGCAATTTTCTTTTAATCCCGTTATTTTTGGAATTTTAAACTAAAATTTGGTAGTAATGTCCACTTAGTGATTGTGTATCATATACATATATACTTTGATGGAGAATTTTGATGTTACATTACAAAACAACATTAACAAAACAAACTCTATCTCTTCTACCCTTTTGGCCAAGGGAGATAGGCAGTCGGATATTAATGGTTTTCATGAAGATTGACCACCGATGCAGTTGTGCGGACTGTCAGTTTCATGAAAAACTAATTCAAATTCGATAATAGTCCTGCAGGCCCACATTCAAATACTGAAAGCGCCGCGAGTTACCGACTAAGCTCCAATTAAAAATCTGCAACACCGGCACAGTGGCCAACACATTTTGGTAGCGTGCACGCCATAAATGAATACATTTTACGATTCATGTCCCAATATCTCATAATTAACTAAGCGCTGTCCATAAAAGCAACCTCAACATCGGCGATATCGTTGGCATCAATGGCGGCGCATCGATAGCTATGGCAACAGTTTCAATGACAAAATATTACTATGCGTTTTATGCTAGCACGAGTGGGGCATGAGCGAACCGAGCCCATGGTCATGGTAAAACTAGAAGGTATTGCATTGCGCAGGTCCGTTATTAATCCTTCTCTTCGGAATGACGTCACAATAGCACAATAGCTCTGTTGTCTAGCCAATATATACAGGTTATGACTTGCAAAATTATACAAATATTTATTTAATTAAATTTTTTTAATTTAAATTAACAAAATAAAGGATAAGGGAATGCTATAGTCGGGCGTAACCCAACTTTTAAACAAGCTGTATCCACGCTCACAAAACAAACAAAATGTTTTTAATTGTTTATAATAAATCATTAATGCTTAACAATCATTTAATCAAATCAATCAAATATAAAATATATATCACGTACGCAGAGACAGCTAGCTAGGTTTCGTTTCTATGCCTGATTATGTGTTTGTGTATATGTACAGTAAAGAGTTGAACCAAATTGAAATCTGTGTAAAAAGTTTTGTGTGCTTGTTCATACGGACAGACGGATAGACAGGCATGGCTAAATCGACTCGGCTGCTAATGCTGACAAAATATATATACACACTTAGTGGGGTCTGCAACGCTTCCTTCAGCCTGTTAAATATTTCACAGACTTAATAGACCTTTTGTACCATTTTAGATACGGGGCAAAAGCTGTAAGCACTCTTTTGATTTGGTGTGCGTTATTTTAGAAAAGAGAGCACAAACATCTAATTCCAGTCACAGTGGGAGAGAGAGAGCACATAAATTAATGGCGCCCTCACTAACCCATGGCTCTAGCCTATTGTGACGTAACTGCGCAGTAAGAGTAAAACAGTTGCATCCTGTGATGCTATGCCTTCTAGCTTCTTTGTATCGTGGCACGAGATCCCAAGTACGAGTCGCAGTTATAGGCGCCAATGTTGACGGTGCAACACATTTCCATGGACAAGCTGACAGCCAACACGGGCATTAACATTTACGCAACACCTAGACTGGAAGTTATAACGAGCATTGCATTTATTGCAGACAGGGCGAGAGGGGGATGGAGTGAGTGGACTGAGCTCGAGAGCGATAGAGAGGAGGGGCTTAAATGTCTCACATGTCGAAGGCTGCTCATTAAATTAATTAAACGTTGATGCTGACGGCTGATAGAAAAACAGAACTGCGATACTCATGTACATACAAATATACATATGTAAATATACAGACGTCGTATCTTTTGGTTTGCAAATATGTGTATGTACAAGTATGTACACAAATACATGTTTACATTTATGAATGTATGCATGCAGGCAGGTTGATAGGAACGTTGGGTTCTACTCTGCTCTCGGCACATTTCTCGCATCGTCACATTTGTTCTTTGGCAGTTCGAGGTAGTATCTCGCCTCTTGCTGTTGCTGTTGTTGTTGCTGTGAGTCCTTTATTTGGCGAATGCCATTTTGTTGCAGTTTAGGTAGAAAGTTTTAATGAGTTCGTTGCGGTCGTTCCCATGCCGATGCCGATGACAAAATGCCTTGCACCAACAAGGAAGCTTGGAATTTAGCTTGCATTTCGATGCCCGTATTTTGTGGGGTCCGTTGACAACGTTTCTGGATTGTGCCGCCTGTTGCTGACAATGCGCAAATTTTTTGATGGCTTCTCCCAGCAGTAGAAAAAGCAGGAGCGAAAACAGGGAGAGGCATGGGTCTGTTTATCTTTCGGCGCTAGTGCTGTCAACTGGCCTTTGCATCTATCTGTCTGACTGGTCCTCCTTTCCAAGTCTTTGTCTATTCATCACCTCCACATCCCACCAACCAGCTTTCCGGACTGTTGTTGCCCATTGTCCAGCTATGAAATTGCCTTGAAATTGCTCGGCTCACATCAATCAATTAGCGTGTGGTCATATAACCAGTCGGGCGCGTCCGTTGCATGTTTCTGTCATGTCTTACTGACTGACAAGATCTGAGCGATATTTGAGTTCATTTAAATTCTCGAACACTTGCCGTTTTAAAGCGCGTGAAATGTTTCGGTGATTAAAACGTGCATGTGGAATCTAAAATAGGGAGAAGAGACAAGCAGCCACAGACTATACGGACACATAAACAACAGCAGGAACCAGAGACAGCCTCGCAGCTGTCCTTGCCTGCCTCCTCCAATGGCGACGCTGATTGTAAGCGCAAGGCGACATAAGCTCATGCATGCCAAGATTATATGGCGGCTCTTGTGCCTGCAAAAGCCGGTGTAATGAATGTGTATGTGAGTGTGCCTAAGTCGCTTGGCCAAAAGGAAAATGTGCGAAGGGAGAGGCGGACATATACCACAAAGCAATAGCAAGAAACAATTTAAGAAATGCGCGCGTGCAAAACTTACAAATATGTATAAACATTTATACTCGTACATATAGTACTTGTATGTACATACATATGGAAAAAGCTTTTCCGCAACGTATGCGCTTGTGAGCAAGGGTGTAGCCAGATGATGAAAACAACCAAGAAGAATGCAGCGTGCTCAGAAACAGTTGGGTGTTCATAAAAATATGGCCCCTTCAGAAAAAGCTGACTACGCCTTTGTGAGTGTGTGTTGCAAATTAAACAGTTTAATGAAGTGCACGGGCAAAGCATCAAAAAACAGACAGCGTTTGAATTAAAAAGTGAATAAGAAAATAAAAACGGAAATGCATACAAATAACTCATTTATAGCGCAATGAAATAAAATGGAACTCAGCACTTGATTTAATAAGATAGCGCGTAGCTTAAGTAAATAAATGAAAATGTAAAAATTTCGGAAATTGTCTCTTCCTCTCTCTCTCTCTCTCTCTCTATCAAACACCCATATAATATACACACATGCACGCAGACAATTTTTTTACTAATGCTAATTTTATTTAATTTTCTACAAATTGGCGCATAGCATTAGAATCATAAAACCTTACGACCTGACACTTTTACTTTGTGGAACAAATATTTAAATGCCACCTGGTAGGTGGAAGGACTTATTAAGGAACGCGGTATAAAGTAAAAAGTACCAAGTAGCATGTAGAGTCAAGCTTCTATATAACGAACGATGCTGTGTCAGAGCATACGTTCCCTATCCTTCCTTTTCCCCCACCTAAAAGCTTTCGAAAGTGGAGAGTCCAGTTCCATCGAAATTCGAAAACATATTGATTTGACTTGGCACCTAATTGCTGTATAACAGTGTTATAATTAAATACAGAATGAGCCACTGGCTTAATAAGTTTATTATTTTATATTTAGTTTATTTCAAAAAATGGTTCACTCTTCATTTCCACAGATAATTAATATTTCCTTTCATTTCCGTGCTGTATCAAATATAGTATAATTAATCTCTTTCCCAACGACATCTACATTAATATTTAATTATGGGAATGAATGGAAATTCATCTGCACTATTGTTTAATTTAGACGCCCCTCTTTCAATTTCACTTCAGCTCAGCTCATAATTTATGCATTCTAAACTACTTGTATGAAAAATATTAAAATGCTTTGTTAGAACATGGATTCTAATTATGGCGTTGCTTCACTGTGCAGCATAGTTAACATCTCCTTTTGTACTGCCTTCGACCAAAGAGCCGGGAATTGCGCTGAAATACTTACATAAGTACCTCCGCTATTATTGCCACTCACACCCGCTCACTCTCATGCCTCTTTAATGTGCTGATCGCCTATCATTTTGGAAAATACATATGTATATTCACGTCTGCCTATGTACAAGCATATGCATATATGCATACTACAAGTATATACATACATACGTAGTATACATATGCGCATATATTTGTCAACACCCAAGGTTGTGCACGCTGATTATTACTTTTCATTTTGTTCTAACGATTTTCATTTTTTTTAAAGCACATGCATAGCTTTGTATATTCGTGTGATTGTGAAGTGTGACAGAATGGAGGTGTCGATGGGGAGTGGCAAGAGATTATGCAAAATATTTTGGCCGGATCTACGCATAACATGCAAAATGATGAAGATGAATTACGGTTGCTACGTTGTCGCCGGTGCTGTCGATATAAATAATGATACATATACTAATACATATAGACCGAAATATGTACATATGTACTTTATGTAAACGTATGAATGTATATATTTCTAGACTGCTGACAGCATTGATTTGGGGCCTGTGCAATGAACCGCGGCGCATTTGCTCAATAATATATATGTATTGGTAGGAGCATGAATAAAACGACTTTTATTTAATTTTAAACTATGTTTGTTACAACTTTTTGTTCTCGCCGATGTTTTCTTGTGGTTGATGTTGCTGTTGTCATTTATCATTTATTGAATTTCCCATTGAAGCATGAAGCAGGCATGCTGTGTGGATTGATGCATTGAATTGTAAAAAATAAATTGTTGTGGGCATTTAGGAGCTGACATCAACAACAATTTGTCGGTGATGCAGGCAAGGTAAAAACATTTTTAAGCAATTTGTCTATCTGCCTTTGAAATAGAATGCAATGCCATGAATTGAGCCTCCAAATAAGTGCCCTAAGTCGTGCATATAATCGATATTATATCTATTCACAGACAGGGGTGTTGTTGTTACACAGCTCAGCGCACAGTAAAGTTCTTTAGATCCACTATTCAATAAGCTCAGCATTAGGGTGTTGCATTATTTCTTCTCTCTCACAGCCCATAAATGTTTTTAAATCACTAAGGAATTGACCTATTTCCTAAACACCAAATTTTGCACCTTATTGTGGTTTGATTAATCAATTGTTTGTACAATTAGTGGTGGAAACTGGCTGTATTTTTCATCCAAATTAGGGATACCTACTCGACTACCCTGGATGGAATTACTATGGGAAATATTCTGCAAGCAAAAATATGTGTCCAGTAAAATAATAGCTATTGAAATAAGTATTTTCCTTGTGGCAATTAACTCCGATAGGCATTGTTTTCATGTACAAACTGCTTTAGTGGTTCAGTCTTTGTATAGTAATATTCACAAGTTTTCTTTTGCACTAAAGCAAGGAGGTAGTGGAAGATTTCTTATGACTACATCGTTGCATCATCAGGAATAAAACACAAACTTGTCTTAGGGTTATAAATATCAAGTGTGGATACTCCAGATCCCTTCGTTCCAATAGACAGACATATCAATACCACACCTCCTTTTATATGTTGCATTCATTCACCGAAAAACACCATTTACAAATTAAAGAAGTTGTAGTAAATACAAAATAACTAGAGATGCTAATTTATTATTACTTGGAAAATGTTTTTGTTCGCATTCTATAGGATCATTCCCCTTCGCTACGCCCATGTGTTTGTACATATAAATGCATACTGCAGGATAGATGTATGTGAGCTCGTTATAGTCACACACTTAATGAACACATTCGAGTATAGTACGCATACAGCTGCATCAATACGACCGCCTGGTGCATACTTACATATGCTATGCGGCAAGTTTAAAGTAATAACCAATTTGGAATAGCACCGCAGTACGGAGGACGACAACATCAGCAACACAACGGCAGCATCAACTCTGGCTCGTTTTTAATTTTGCCAACTCGTTTTTAACTAGCACTTAGGCTGATTAAAGTGCTGTATGCCCAGACATGCACAGACAGCTGCTGCACACGCTATGTAATCGGCCATTAGTCAGCTAGAATTTGCGGCCGCAAGTTATAATTTGTGTTGGCATACATATGTTTGCAAACAAAAAAAAAAAACAAAAAAAAAAACGACAACTTTCAATGTGTTGAGTTAGCCACATACTCATACGTATATGAATAATATAAGTTCGTTAATCTGTTATGCAAGCATTTGCAGCATGCCGCGGGCGTCGACTTTATTGCCACTTGAGCGTCTGCTTGGGCTACCACAACAGCAGCAACAACCTTATGAGAATCATAAACTCACGCTTTATTCTTGTTGGCTTGTGCCCAGTGCCTGCCTCTGACTCTGCCTCAGCCCTGGACCTTAAATACTTGGCATACTTTTGCTTATTGCTTTGAGGACCATTTGGTGGCCGTCTCTTTCTGTTGTTGCTGCAACCGCCATATAAAAAGTATTAAACACATATATGAACGTAAAATACCAAAACGCACATAACTCTTATATTCATGTACGCACGTGAATTAAAGTGTGTGAGGTAAGGACTCGTTCTCGCTGCTTGAAGAGCAACAATTTATGTTGTCTAGCGTCTGGCAAATTGCTAAGCATTTTCAAAATACTTAAATTGTATCATTAAAAATTTCATTAGCCAACAAGTTGTCCGCTTGAAGTCTCCAACGACGAAAATACCAGCGCGTTAAACAAATTTGCGTAAAATATTCCCCTCCGCACTTTTAATGCGACAAGCTAGTAGAGGAAACAGACGAAAAAGTCAAGGGTAGCGCGCGCCACTTGGAAAATTGTCAACAGTTGCAGGAAAGCAAGAAAAAAATCGCTGCAAAAGGGAAAGCGGAAGGATGAAAGCAAGCAGTGCAAATCAAAGAAAAACTGCTGATTTTCATATCAGAGAAAAACTTGCGGACTTTGGCAAGAAAAAGTGGTTCGCCCTTTATAGCTCAGCAGCAATAGGAGGAGGAGCAAAGGCAAATGCAAAGGCAGCAGCTTCCATCAATGGGCCTCGTGGCAAATCTAGAGGAGACATCCAACTCACACCGTCTCCGAATGTCTGTTTCCGTCCACATAAATTAACTTTGTAAAATTTTGTGGCTTAAAATTGCTAAATGGCCAAGGGAAAAAATGTTTTGCTTGCCAGTGCCATTTTACAGAACATGGACCTGATTCCAAAAAATAAAATAAACTTCTCCTTTCTCGGAGAATTTGGATACCAACTTAGGTTATTCTCGCTTTTATAGTTTCTGAGATCCTTGCGTTTATCCAGACGAACGGACATGTCTAGATCTATTTCTCTCGTCATGCTGATCAAGAATATTTATACTTTATGGGGTCGGAGATGTTTCCTTCTGCCTGTTACATACTTTGCACAAACCTAATATACCCTTTTTACGCTACGGATACAGGGTATAAAAACAAATTGTTTTAGCCTTAGCTGGACTCAGCGTTTTTTTTTTTTTTTTTTGGGTAAAGAGAATCTTACAATCGAACACACAGTCGTTATTTCTTGTTTTGAATCTAAATTTAAATTCTTTCACCCTCTGACGCATTCCCTATCGTTTATGTGGGCTTTGGTTTCAAAACGCTCATTCAATAATAAAATTGAAGCCTATATCGACTGCAAAGTGCATTTCTGAACCGGGTAATAGGTTAAGTATGGATAGCACTTGGATTGGAAAATACCTACCTATGTAATCCCAGCCCAATCCCAGCTACAGATTCAAACAAACAAAGCCAGACGAAAATGTGCAGCAGCCGCCTGAGGAAATGTTGCACGTCCACATCCCTACCAAAGCACTTGATCCCCTTTCGTCCTGCAGTGGCAGACGCGTGGCATATGCCATATGGTCCGGTGAGAAAATGGTGATGCTTGGATAAGCGCACAAAAGTATGCAATGCAGTTCAACTGCCAACTGAAGTCGATATAAATTCATTTATTCATGAGCTCAAAACCGGAAATGTGAATGTGCTACCTGTGAACCAAATTTAGCTCTGCGTGTGTATGTGTTTGTGTGCATATAAGTGCGCATTTAAAGCTGTTTGTGCATAAAATATACGAGTAGTGCTTGCCTGTGCTTATGTATAAATTACATGTGTGAGTGCAATTTATGAAATGTTTATTTTATGCCTTACGCCGCTGCGACCTCAACAAGCGAATGCAATAAATTATGATGAGCAGAAGGCCAACTTTTGCAGCATTGGAAAACTTGGAAAAGCTCTATTGAAAATTCGCAGATTTAACGAGATGCAAATTTGTCTATTGTGTGCGTGGGAGAAGGTCCTGAGATTCGTCCTCGTCTAAGTCCTGGGCCTCTAATTCCTCGCCTCGCCTCACCTCGCCTCGTATCGCCTCGACTCCTCAACTACTCTACTCGACGTGTGTTTGCCAAACTTAAATTGTGCGCATTATTGGCAGAGTACATGAACACACTCAAATGCACGCAAATGCACTTACATACGCACACTTACCCGCTTACCAACACGCACTGACATGCTCTCTAGTCTGCTGCATAAATTTGCGCTTAAGCCGTTCAGTATGTGCCTGTGAGTGGGTGGGCTGCTGTGTGTTTATGTGCACATAGACAGACACCGTCAAGCTTAAGCAATCGCTGCCAACGCACAAGTGCCTGACTGCACACAAATGGCGATGCACAGACACATGGCCACATACAAGTACACACCTTCACTTGCAAGCACCTATTCATGGGAGACGCCGCTCTGCACACAACTTTCACTTTGAATTTGCCAAGTTTTTCCATTTGAAAAGCAAAAACAGCGAACAGACGCCCAAAATGCGCTTCGATATTCCCACACTAGTACACCACATGCAACACCCTTGCAAAAAGCAAAGGGAGGGCATAGAAGGAGCTGTTTGATTTTAAAGATTTATGCTGCTATTTGTAGCATACTTATGACCGTCCTCAACAAATAAGAAAAGTTTAGTTTAGAAATGTTCAACACGACACGCTCTTTCAGTAGCTTTTGTAAATACATTATTATATAGACACATATATTTATGTATCTTATTTTTAGACAGCTGCCATTTTGCAGTACAAATTTCACTTCACTGATTTGGTACATTCTCCCAGGATTATTGTGGCCAAAAGTAAAGTTATCGTTTCCACCGCCTATGTGCCATAAATTCAGAAATTCATTCATGCTGCTGGAGAGACTTTCTGTTAGTCTTCGTATTCGTTGCCATGACCATCATCGTCATCGTTCCACAGCAGCACAATTCAATTCAATGATGTCATTTTTATTTGTTTGGCGAGTTGTAGACATGCAGCAACAGCGAATTCCATTTGAAAATGGCTTCCTTTTGAATGCATAAAACTCAAAACATAAATAAATCTCTGCACTATGTGAAAATTCACAGTTATGACAATTTCAGCTCTAGGGCGCGTTTGTGCGTGCCGATAAAGCCGATGTTAAACGTGATTGAGTAAAATATATAATTCTTATATGTATATAGTAGGTACTCGTATGTATACCTTAAGTATTTTGATAGAGTACCGAATAGTTGCTTATAGAACTTTATATAAAAGTGTAAATGTACAAGCTTTTTTATACCTTGTACCCTAAGGGTGAAAGGTTGTACCAGACTCCTCAAAGTATATGTATTCTTGATCAAGATGACAAGACTGGGCGATATAGCCAAGTCGGGCGGACTATATGAACCGACGGACAAGTTTGTGATTTTTCGAAACCCCCCAGTTGAAAATTGTGCAGTAATGCCAGCTTCATTCCTCTTATCGTTTGGTCTGTGCGCTGATCGCCAATCAATCAGTCAGACAAGCTATTTGATATACATATATGTGTGTACAATACATATAGATTAAATTATATTATATCCTAATTCCCTCAACCTTCTTTTCCATTTTTTCTTCGTCAGTTCTCGAACCGGCTTTTCCCATGCGCAATGTGACCATAAATCGCAACACCGATGCACATAAACTCTACGACGTGCTAGGGGAAGTGGGCCGGTAAGTGATGGCTTCCCTAGTTGTCCAATTGGAATGGCTAACCATCAATTATTAATATCTATAGTGGCAAATTCGGAACAGTATACAAGTGCCAGGAGAAGACAAGTGGCCTGCAATTGGCCGCCAAGTTCGTGCCCATACCGAAACGGGAGGACAAGCGCAATGTGGAGCGCGAAGTGGAGATTATGAATTCATTGCAGCATCATCTCATTATACAATTGTATGCTGCATACGAATATCAGAAAATGATGTGCGTCGTCCTGGAACTGTAAGATAATAAGCATAGTAGCAAAAGAAAACATGCAGACTTATATTTCTATATATCCTATTCTTATGATGTTCTACCTTGTTGTTGTGTAAATCCACATAGTGTGCGTGTTTTTATGTATCACTACTTCTCTTGCTCTTTCTTTCCTACTATGTACAATGCAGTTAAAGTTCTTTACGGCTTTTCTATGCGTGACTTTTTTTTGTTATTTGTTTCTATTGTTGTCGTTGACTTTCTACATTGTTTGAACACAAAATCTTCCAATCAGTGGAAATGTGCATAAAATACGGTTTACACGTACGCATGTTGTCGTAAAGAGGCAAAGCTCCCTCCCTACACATACATTGTACATATGTATGTACTTACGGTCAGTCATCAACCGTTTTCACAAAAGGTGCTACACAAAGTCTGCAAAACTATGAAGGTTTTATTTTCTTCCTACATTCTTATTATTACGGGAACAGCCTCAAGCAACAGGTTATCCCACTCGAACTCTCGTCCACTTATTATTATTTAGATAGTATTACTTTGCCAACATTTATACGAATTTATAAGCCATTCCACATGATATTTACTAGTATGTGCAATCGAATAAATTATGGCCTATACGGGCCTATTGTCGAAAGTTTTGGGTTAGTCTCAAGGAACTCGCCCTTCATAATGAATATTGACATGGGTTGGCCTAAACGTCATAAAAACTTGGGAAGCAGGTGCGCTGGCCAGACGTGTGATTAAGAAATGACCTTGACCCACTTTGTAGCAATGCACAAACAAAATAAAGTCCTATTTGGCCGAGCGCGTGGCCACATTATTGTCAAGTTGTCAACTAAATTTAATTTTCAAGCCAAAAAGTATGCTTTGACTTTTTTCTGTTATTTGATTCTGTGGTCGAGTCGGGCACAATACTTGAATTCTTGCTTGCATTCTTTGTCATAGAGAGCTGCATAAGTGCATAAAATAAATGGTAGTCTGAAACTGCTTGGATTTAAAGAAATGAATGGCTTCTTCGAATGGTCACTTCGGACTCACACACTGGCGTTATTGTACAATTCCATATGCATGAACATACTACATACACACATACAAAAGTGCTAGATTTTACTCTCACTTGCGCTCTCTAGTCTCGATCTGCTGAGTGGAAAAGCATCCACCCAAAAAAAAAACACGTATTGAAAAGCGGGAACGCAGAGACGTCGTAAGATAGAATAATGTTCGCCTTGCACTTTACATACTATGTATATGAATGTACTATATGTATGATGATTGGATGTAAATATTCTCTGCTTACATTGTAAGCGTCTACACACAAAAATTGTACGGTTGTATGTGTATGTACATGTATGTATAAATATATAGAATCAGGCGGAGTATGTACAAATGTAGTATGTACAAATGTACGCCTGCTTCTTTTCTGCCGACATCAAGTTATTCATCATGGTATGTCAATTGTTAAGGGGTTATACTTGTAGTCATTAATGTAATCTCTACCCAAGCTGTGCCCGCAGATATTGTTGCTGCTTTCTACTGCACACACACGCTCATAGACACGCATAGACACAATCCAAATGTAAATGTATGCAATTGCAACTGCACATAAACATATGTATGTCTCTTTTTGTTGCTTTTTGATTTTGTTTAATTTGTTTAAAATTAGTTTTAAAATGTTCTTTGATTATTTTTTTTAAGTCTTGGGTATAGGTTATTTAGTATGGGCCTGCACTACGTTAGCTTTTCATAATCACTTGTTTTCGCGTAGCCTGCAAATAAATGTGGAAATTGCTTGTTTATCTCAATCGGCCATTCTGTAGAGCGTTACTTATTCACTTTTCCAAAAACTTGGTAAACACCATTCTATAGTGATGTTCCCGATATTGAAAATGAAATTGAATAGTGTGTGCTCCCCAGTTGCCATAGCAAATGAGTGCAGCCATGCAGACCTCTAGTTCCGTACATATTCTACAGCACATATGCATATTCATAAAACAGAGGGAAAAATGCTTCTGTCCTTGGCGTTGTTGTTGCTGCTGTTAACAAAATCCGGCCGGTCCTAGCCCGGCCCTGCAACTGACATACTCGGAGATACAAATGTGCACATTTGAATTTAATGAAAATTGCAGTTTATTGCTGCATTTTGTCTACAGGGCGTTAGCCTTTATCCGAAGATAAAAACAATAATATTTATGCACTTGGTTATATCGCTCAAATGGCATTGTCAATGCTTCGCCATGAATGTTTAATGGAAATGGCAAATATTTTGGACACACATAGATGTATACGTTGCGTAGGCAATTTATATTGACTACATGTGGCATATTGAGATTTATATGTCTGTTGACCATTTGAAAAAGTATTTAACATCTGACAAATTATTTTTCCCTTGATTAGATGGCATGGTACTTGTGTTCAAAGTCTTTTCAAATATTATTTTTGTGAAGTAGAGCAATGTTTTCATTGGGATGTCAATGTGTATTTGAAGTAGGCAAAGTCCTGACATCCAGCATTCGACGCCATTCACAGTCGTCAGTTGATATTAATTCCAATAACTATGGTTGTTGCGTGTAAATACTAGTATTTTAGAAAGATATTTCAATAACATACAAAGACGAAATGTAAAAAATGCTTGATGCAGATTGTTCAGAAAAACAATTATATTTATATGAATGTGGAAAAATGTTGTTGTTAGTGGTTATAACCAAATCTTTTGACAAAAGCTGTACGTCTTAAAATCTAAGCGAAAGTGATTTCTTCTACTGAGGATTGCTTTCGGTTGAAATTTGATTGAAATGGATGCATTTTTAAGTTTGAACATCGCTGGTATCCACAATCGATTCAAAAAAGTCCTACTTAAAAACACTTAAATAGTTCGGAGGACAGCATCAATGCTATTCATAATGGTATTTTTGTATAGCGAATAAATAATATTTGCTTAATAGATGTTATGTGAATGTGTGAAACATGCACATACTAGTGGAAACCGGTTTTAAAATACAGATAGATAGATAAGTTAGGGAACGAAGGAAATGTAATCTAAAATGTAATCTGAAGTCAGCTTCGCCTCAAAGTGGTCTCACTGTTGAGTTAATATTATAATTTGATTATGCATACATGTGCGAAATGTTATTTCTGAGAATTGCCAGAGTATTGTCATCCAAGATAAGTCGGTGAGTAAGATCTGTCAACAAGAAATAGCGGAAATAGCGTTTGTCGGGATTGTATTTCGTTTCGATTTCATGCCTTTCTCTGTACGAGCTTGTGTAATCCTCATTTTTGAATGCTCGACTGTAGGGCGTCTTTGTACACTTTTACGCGCCAAATGCTCGTATTCATTTTAAATATTTTTTGTAGTTTTATGCTGCATCGCAGATTTTAGTGAAACGCATAAACAAACTAACAAAAAAGGAAAATTTTGCTAATTGGTTTTCCTTTTTCATATTTGTGTATGGCCATTTCGGCATTTATGCAACACAAAGCATTATTTTTGTAAAATGGCTTAGCTTCGGCATAGCAGTAGGTCTTTTTATGAACATAAAGCTTTTGAGCATCGAGTTATGTTGATGCGCTTCACCTACCAATCGGTTGATGCTCATGTATTATCTGATTTTCGTGTTTAAACTGGCATTCAGTTCAAATGTCTTGTAAATAACATACCTATGTACATAACTATAAAGTAAAAAAAATGAATTAGCGTGCAGGTAAGCGCGCTAAAGAAATTTATTAAATTAACCAAAATGACCATAGTTATATTATTTGTTAGTCGAAGAATTGTTTTATTGACTAAACAGACGCTATAATGAAACTACTGCATGAGACTGCTTGCCCTGTATGAATGTTTTATGATGTTATTTATTCGACCTTCATATTAAAGGCCTTACATCCTACTAATGGAATATTCCTTCCCGTCATTCATTTTAAAGCATTGAAGGTGGCGAGCTCTTTGATCGCGTCGTTGATGATGAATTTGTGCTCACAGAACGCGTATGCCGCGTCTTTATTCGCCAAGTTTGCGAGGCCATGGCGTTTATACACGGAAATGGTATTGTGCATCTGGATCTTAAGCCGGAGAACATTCTGGTGCTCACACAGAAGGGCAATCGAATTAAGATAATTGATTTTGGACTTGCCCGCAAATTTGATCCGGACAAGCGTTTAAGAGTAAGTGTAAAAAATGCAATTTATTAATTCACTATTTTGATGTCAGCTTTGATTTAAAATCATTTCTAACATTCTAACCGTCTGTCCGTACCTGGATCTCAGAGACTCTTATAGAGACACCAAATTTTGCACAAGGATGCCTTATGTGTGTACGCTGCGGAAGTTTGTTTCATTTTTTTTGATTTTTCCCCCCACTTCCCCCTATGGGGGTTTTCCCGATTTTCCATTCGTATGATAGCCTATATCTCGGAGACTATAAGACCTAGGGACACCAATTTTTAGTCCAAAATGCCTTATATGAATACGCAGAAAATGTGTCTTTTGGAATTTCCCTCCCCCCTCTCCCATACAAATCGTAACTCCCGTAATTCTTGGAATTTCGAACTTGGCAAATACCTCCATTTAGTTATTATAAGTCCAAATGCCAAATGTTTCATAATGATAGGCCGATTTAACAGGAAGTTATAGCCATATATGTACATAAGACCAAGTACTGCCCGCAGCTGTTGTTGTTGTTACTGCTTTGCTCAGGCACACGAGACATACACAGACACACATACACGCATAATTATTCTAAACATATGTACAGAGTATTTCAAAGTCGGGACACCCGACTTTAGCTTTTTATACCCTGTACGCAAAGGGTACAAGGGTATATTAGTTTTGTGCGAGTGCACATGGAACACACAGAAGGAGGCTTGGTAGACCCCACAAAGTATATATATTCTTGATCAGCATGACAAGCCGAGTCGATATAGCCATGTCCGTCTGTCTGTCCGTCTGTCTGTATGAACGCAAGGATCTCCGAAAGTATAAGAGCTAGAATAACCAAACTTGGTATACAGATTCTCCTGAGACCGAGAAAGGAGGAGTTTGTTCATTTTTTCTGATCCAACCTCCCACTCCCCCCCTATTAACGATTTTCTTTAACTCCCGTAATTCTTGGAATTTGGTAGTCACATTAGGTTAGTAATTATATATCCGTATACCAAGTTTCATTATGATAGAATGATCGGAAAGAAAGTTATAGCCATATAACCAGGCCCAATGCACACATACATACATATGTACAAGTACACAAACACGCATAAGGCACGATTCTGATGTAAATGTAAATGTATGTATGCATGCATGGAATATTTTATATTTAATTAGTTAATATTTAGTTAATTAATTAAATTAATTTAGTTAATTAATTTAATTTAATTAATTAATTAATTAAATTACTTTTTTGTGGGGTGGTACAGGGTATTTAAGAGTTGAGCCTGCTCGACTTTAGCATTCCTTTCTTTTTTACTTGTTTTTTATTGACGCTAGGAAGCACATATAAAGTGGGACGAAGGTCAGTAGCAATATAAATCAAGTTATTAAGGCAGTCAATGTCCTAAGGAAATCCTATTATTTAATCTTTTTTCATCATACCAGTGTCTTCTTATAGAACTAACTCGATATTCATTGTTATAGGTACTTTTCGGCACCCCTGAGTTTGTGGCGCCAGAAGTTGTCAACTTCGACTGCATATCCTATGGTACCGATATGTGGAGCGTCGGCGTAATTTGCTACGTTCTGTAAGTAACATAATATTGCTTGTTCCAATTATAAATAAATTGAGAAATTTAATCAAGACGTGTTCTTAAGGGTTGTCTGGTATCCACCCACCCCAAGCAATTGCAGGTAAAGGTATCTAACTAATTAAAAATCTACGAAAGTACGCACAGCAGCCAGGAAGAATTAAATAACCAAATTGTCGGAAATTGTTTGGCGCGTTCACAGAGGCCGTCCTCGCAGTGTTTTACTCTTTGCATATTCTTGAATGCAACGCAAATTTAATTTTGTTAATTAGCTTGCTCTTGTTTTTATGAGTCTATTTAATTTGTTCTTGTTACTTTCACATTTCATGTTTATTGACTCCACCGCAACAACAACAACCAAACAACCCATCAACCAAAAATGACTCCATATGTGTAACTGGATGCAACAACAACAACGACAACAACGACGGCTACAGAATCTCAGGTCTTTCGCCTTTCATGGGCGAGAACGACATTGAAACAATGTCAAATGTAACCATTGCGAAGTACGATTTTGAGGATGAATGCTTTAGTAGCATCTCCCCGGAGTGTCTGAATTTCATAGCCAAGCTGTTGGTGAAAGACCTAAGGTGAGGAGAGAGCGTGAGTGCGTCTCTGTAATTAGAGCATAGACCCTGGGTGTAGCTTTTAATCAACCAAAAACATCCCCCTCTCCACTTCACAATTCTCAGCACTCGAATGACAGCCGCCGAGTGCCTGCAACACAAATGGCTACAACAACGTCCTCCAGCGCCACGGACTGCTTCTACGGCATCGATGAAGGGCGTTAAATCACGCCCTAAATCCGTCTCGCCTGCGGCAGTCGCCTCAGAGTCATCAGAGGATTCTACAGAGACAATTGATGATGATCCAGAGGAGGAGTCGGCGCAGCACGAAGATAAGAAAGCACATGGACTGGAGGTAAGTGACTCTTCATCTGCATTCTGGCCAACTTAAAATCCCGTCCGCCTTCAGGACAAAGAGCTGGATGCCACCAAGGACAATCTGAAGAATTTCATAGTGCGCTGGGAAGAGCATCCTAACAGCCCTTACGTGTTCGACGTGGAGGGTAATGTAATTACACCGCTCAGCGAGTCCAGCTTTCCACATCCGGGTCGGGCTCATGGCGCCGACAGCATCTCCTCGTCCCGAGGTGAGTACTGTCGCGGCTCCCAACGACAGCGCGAACGGCATGCCCTCATTCACGGGAAGTGAGTCGGCACATGGCCAGCAAAGAGATCGGGAAAAGCAGCAGCCAAAACTTAATTTTTGTAAACGGCATAATTAACTGTAAACTAATTGTTGTTGTTAACTTGAATGTACTCAAATGACAGATAGTACAGGCACTTTGATCAGGTAATTCGAGCCCAAGAGAAGTCTGTGAGAAGTGCAGAGAACGGCCTGCATGCCTGCCTCATTGCATTGTTCTACTTATCTTGACTCTACTATCTATATTAATTTATCTGTATTGTGCCTTGTATGGCATGCCTGCAACTGTTTAAATGTGTGTGTGAGTGGATGTGTTTAGCTTAAATTATTTAAGTAACTGTACAGATAAACGCGATCAGGCAAACAACTAATCATATTGCTATATTTGTAAGTGCTTAGACAATTTTACACTGTGATAGAGACAGCCAATGACAAAGAGAAACCAAAAATATATATATACTTTTTTAATACACAAACCCAGAAATTATACTTAATTTCACATATCATGTTCATATGTGAGCAAACGACCCAAACGATCGCTTATGTAAGCCTATTATAGTTTTGATTATTTCTAGAAAGAGCTCCAGCTCTTATAGTACTATATACCTTACAAAAGCCCGACTCCCTAACAGCTCGCGCTTACATACATACTTACATATTTCCATACATACCAAGGTTATGCTTAGCCTCAACAGATGGCAAATAAAACGAGCCATCTGGTTACGGCTCACGATCAGTCAGTCAGGTAAGCGTGCCCAGAGTGGTATTCAAGTAATTCTCACTTCGAAATTCCTCATGCAAACAATATCATACACGTACTATATAAAAATTGGGTGAACACAGTGCTTTGTCCGTCAGGTATCTCTGGTAAAACTAATTTGAATTTGGGGTGCACGAAGAAACTCATAAGCATGCTCATTGTTAGATCTCCTACATTATTTTTCGGTCTCTTCAATGCTTAAATGTTGCTAACAACAGTAACTCCATCTTAATCGATAAGTGTGTCTACAATGCGAGATAAACAAATGACATGAATAACGCCTAATCTTTGCCTGCTTTTGCAGTTTGTTCGCCCTCACCCTGCGAATCGATAGCCACAATCACAGATGACGAACGTGGCAACGATGACGATGGGGCACATGAGGAAGCGCGTAGCGGCGGTAATGACAGTCCCCAATCAGCAGCCACACCCATCAATGAGTCTCGCGAAAAACTATTCCCTGCTTTCGGAGCTGGGCCCAGCAGCTCCTATAGTTCGGCTACACCCTCACCACAGCGCTTTTTCAATGACAACTTCGAAGGATTCTCGGGCAGTGCGACGTCGGCACAGCAGCAGCGCAGCATGAAAAGCTACCTGCACACATTCGATCGGCGCAACTCGGATACCACCTACCTCCTGGGCAGACGTTCGTCGGGCGAGCGCGTCAACTTGGCGGATGAGATACGCAAGCTCTCGGATCATCTGCTGATGCTCGCCGATATCAATACAAAGCTGGGCAAGGGAAACACCTCCACAACGACCCCGAATAGCGACGCCAACAACAACAGCAACAATTTGGGGGCTGCTGCAGCGAGTAGAAGCCACACAAGTTCTACGAGGAATTCTACGACGCAAGAGGGCAACAAATGGTCAACATCCACGCGCACGAGCAGCAGTTGCTGTCAAACAGGCGTCCGAAGTTTGGTCAAAAGTGTGAGCAGCAGCTCCAAAAGCGCTTCTCAGTACGACGATGGGCAGACAAGGACTAGCTCGTTATCCGTACGTCTGCAGCAATCCATAGAGGACACCCCAAAATTGACCAATGGCGGCAGTGAAAAGTGGACGCATTCTGTTTACAGCAAGTCCACCACCAACACCTCCAATGCAAAGAGCCATGCCAGTGTGATTAAATCGCAGGGTCAAAAATCCAACATCGGTTCGGCATCGACCGCAGCATCATTAGCAACAGAAGCTGAAACCTCCAGCAAGAGCAACAACATCATTATAAGCGAATCGGCAAGCAGTCGGAGAGCCAAGTTCCGCATCAATCAAATGAGTCGGGATGTACCCATCGGCCTACCCGACACACATCAGACAGTGAATCTGGAGGAGGCCGCCAACACCACCAAGGACTGCCTGCTCCACCTGCTGGAGAAGTACAATGAAACGAAGACCCGCAATCCGGTTGGTAGGCACCAAAGCATTAGCGTGGACTGGCATGTCAGCGATAATCTCGAGTACCGCTCCATGAGCTCGATTAATGCGTTCTTTCAGCGTCACAACAACAATGGAGGCGGCCAAAATGTGAAGCAAATTCAGGCCCAATTGGAGGAGAAGGCGACTGGAAGCAAATAGTTGATGCCAACGGGCTGGCTTATGTTTTGTTCTTGTATATACTTACATATAGGCATAAACATTCGTGTAAAGCAAATTAAACAATTCGATTAAATGGGTAGCCACAGTCTGACGATTGTCGGTCGGATTCAGGGATTGCGAACAATTGACAATATTCGCGAATACCATTCACTTACACATTTCCCTGCCTTGCATCGATCGGGGATCGGCGTATGTACAGTATACTATACTTCATACATGAAGTATAAGACAAGCTTTTCATAATATAATGTTTACCCGATATATCTCTTAAGAATATGAAAAGAATAAATGTTTATAGACCGATGGTTCCTATTACAACTTTACGATATATTGTATATAGAAGTCCACCTCTTCAGCCACTTACATTGTTTTATTGGCAAACAGTTGTTCATTGATTCACACTTAAAAAAAGAAAGTAATTGTGTGCTCAAACTAAAATGGTCGAGTTGTACATAGACAAAGTAGATGAGCTATCTCCATTACTTACATATGATGCAAGGCGTAAAGATTTCTGATTATTGACTGCTTTGGGATATCCTATATACGAGTACATAATTTTACAGACTAATTTAGTTAATGCTGCTAGTGAAATTTGTATGGTTACAAATGCAATTGATTTAAGGAAATAAAAAGAAATTATGCAACTGAAAAACATTCATAAATAAATACAAGTATAATGGAACTCTGGTCAACATACCAAAAATAATAAAAAATAAAAACAAAACTTTACTCTCTACTACTCACTAAAAGTCAAAACGTTTTATTTTTAGAACAGAATTATGGTTATAAATTTTACAAACAATTTATGGACTATGCCAAAAAGCGAATATCAAATAAAAATAACAAATACATATTCAAGAAGCTTGTATGAGCTTGTCTCGATACAACAAACATGTTGAATAATATTTTTTCTCGTTTTTCACTTTATTATTGAAGCTGTATGTATATGGTGTATATTAGCCTACGTACAATATTATATATAAATATTATGTAAATACTTTGGGTTTGTTCTTAGTTAACTTATAGGGTAGCTTATGTAGGGTAAGAGGTAATCAGCATGGGCTCTGCCCATGCATAGACATCATTTTGTATATCATTTGTACACTGTTGATAGCAAAAAGAGGTGCCAACAAGGAGCAACAAATGGAAAGCAAAGCATGTAAATTGAGTAATAAAATGTTGTAAGGAAAAGAAAAAGTTCAATTCGAATGCACTTGGCGTTAATTGAAACGGCAAGGGCGCACGAATTGGTTGCCAATGTGGAGTATACATAACTGTTTATGTAATTGTGCACTGGACTTATTAAGGATCATGGTGGTTAAGATTCTTGGTTTCCACTAAAAACTCCATAGCAATAAGTTTAACCTTTAAATTTGTTAAATTTATCGCTGAGAGTTTATCTAGGTGGCAAAAGTTGTCCTGGCCTTGCTCATACAATATACAAAAAATATTCCATATTACAAGGCCACGAAAAGTTCTGCACAACCATAGCAAATTATATAAGCAACAACAAATGGTTGCTTTAAAATTTACAAATATTCTTAGTGCAATTTTCATGGTTATGGTTTTCATTGGGTCGTTCGTACATGTAGTTTATCGAGTTTGCGTTAGTAGCTAATCACTTAGTTTATGGCATTTCTCACTAGAGAAATCTACAAAGTTTCATAATGCTCATTCTTATATATGATAGACTAATAAAGAATAGACTAATAGTTAATATTCGCAACTTGAGCCCTTTCTACCTGCATTAATGAGTTTATAAAATTGCGTATTGGTGAGTTAAAACGAAAAAAGGGTAGCCACTTAAGAACTACGGTTGCTATCGATATGGGTTACTGGTATTAAAAAGGAAACTAAAATACAATTACAAATTCTAATTGTAAACTGCAAATTGCAAGTGGGGTTGGTTGGCTGGCGTTTTTGCCGTATGTGTTCAATTATTGCGCCGACGCTTCATTTGTCCGCCAAGAAAGGCGTTCAGGCTGGAGGCGACCATACTACTGCTATGGCTGCTGCCGGAGCTGGTGCGCAGGCGTTTGGCTGGCGAGATTTTCTTCGGCGCTTGCGCAAGTCGCTTGCGCTCCTTCATGAACTCTGAAAGGAAGGAAGAGGGAAAATAAACGTTAGCGCAATTCAAAGGAACTATTTTAAAGATATAGATATCGGAGTCAGCTGTGGTACGGACACTTCCTGCCACATCAATAACAGGCTCAGGGATTGTCGGCGCCGCCTGCTTTTGCACATTTGATTTGAAATGGTGGCACGTGGCAAGCAGCCCTAATGCCGAGGGTTGTACACAAGGGTTGATGACTGGCAGACTACCAGACGGCGCTTACGACAACAAACAGCGCACAAAGGTCAGGTAGACTGCTAGACTGGTTGATTATGCCTACATGCACCAAGTGAAAGCGAATACGTCTACTGTGGGCCACATGGCCAAAACAGTTGCATAAATTACACGCCTAGCTAGATTTGAACAGAATACTGCAGTTCCTCCTCGCTGGGTACGAGTCAGGGCTATAAACTTGGCTATTGTCATTTTTTTTACATTGCATACATTTATTGTAATTAAAATAATTAAAAACTGGACATGCGGGTGCATAAAGAACCGAATGTGAATGACTTTTTCGCTTTGCCACACTGAAAAGCGACAAAAGCAATCGCCTGCGATAAGCAGCCAAGACTCAAATGCCGGCCCATTGTGGTCCCAAAAAGCTGCTCTGCTAATGAGGTCAGCCGATAGAGCAACGCAAAGCAAGGCACAGCTGTTAGCATTTACAACACAGATATTTACGACAGACAGACAGACAAAAAATGCATACAAAGACGGTGGCTCATGCATGCAATGCTGCGGGTCTCGTGTTCAAATCAACCCCCGCGGCAGATCGGTTCTGTAGTCGAAGCATAGAGAGGGTTGCTGCAGGGCATGTGATTTCCTTGGCTCGAATTTACCTTTTGCTGTTCGCTCGGATGGGATGATCGGATAAATCATTCAAAAACAGCTGAAAGTATGGCATGGATTTCCATACCCAAAGCATACAAGCATTGGCATACCCACTACAATTGTAAGGCCCGTCTGGGCACTAACAAAATTAACATATAATTTGGCTAAGGGCGGGGCAACGCCTACGCAAAAACCCAATGAAGGCAAAGGGTGTGTTTAATCAAGTTCAATATTGAACACGTTATGGGAACTTTGTTTTGTAACGACCAAAAACAAACACGAGCGGAAATTACGTCCGAGCTGAAGCCGTGGCCACCGTTCCCAGCGTCACGTTTGATTGCACCTTACAAGAAACTTCAAACATTCATTTGACGCTCGAATGCCCTAGTGTGCAACTTATAAAGTATGCTATGAGAACTTACCTGTGATTTTGAGCTGTCGCTTGGGTGGCGAGCAGGACAAAGATCCCGTGGACGTAGAGGAACCGTTGCTGGCGCTGTTGCTACTGGGCATGGGGAAGTCCATGAGCAGCGAGTCAAAGCCCGACTCATTATCTGTAGTGGACTCCAGGGACGAATTTGTCACATGCTCACGATCGGCGCGCTCGTTGAGCAGCAGATCAAGGTCACTGGCCTCCGAAGGCTCCGGCCGCACATGAGCCGCACGTGTGAGTGTGTACATCTCAGGCGCAATGGTAGATTCCTGGGAGCTCACACGCTCCCAAACGAAGGTCGAACTGACGCTGAGCGGGCATCCAGAGCGAAAATCAAAGCCCCACTTTTGTGTTGCCTGTTCTTGGTGGCGTTCCAGCTCGGCATTAAAGTGCCTGAATGTAGTAAAAGTTGCTGTTGAATAATTGCGCGGTGTACGACATGAGGATACACTTACCTGTTGTTTTTGGCAGCATCACCAGACGAGATATTCGAATGGGCAGTTCCAAACAAGTCTCGCTTGACCCTGTTCAACTTGCGGCAGGGGAAATTGCGATTTATCGCCGGACTCATCCTGCAGAATTCACTGAGCACCACGGGATTGAGAACGCGTGCACTGACCATCGTGTGATTTAGTGTGTTTTGATTTTTGGTTTTGTTGGTGCTTTATGCGACGCAGTTTGTACTTTAGTCTTGCACTTGTTTTGCTATTTGGCTGCGATTTCAGCGAATCAGCTAACGAAATGAAATGTCAAAAAATTGGCGCCAAAACTTTTGTTTTGTGACTATGCCTGTACTGTTCGGAGGGGACAGACACCAACACTAACACCAACACAAACCCACAAACGCCACAGAGTCTCCACTAGGCGTTATATAGCAACTCACACACACACACACGCACAGTCACTCACTCACTCAGTCACTTAGAGTGAGAGAGTCGTTGCAACACACGCGTTGCCAGTGTATTTATTTTTGGAAATAAGTAAAACCTTTCCTCCTACTATCAATATTTCTATGAGTTCGATATCAACAAAAGAGTTGTCGTTCTTATTTGATGCACTTGGTTTTTTTTACACACAATATGGGTAGCAAACGCCACTCACTCAATCTCTAAAATTGAGATTTTTGTTTGAAATGGTACGAGAGCGATCTTATAACACTGTGTTCGTATTTTAAGTACATGAACTTTGTAATTATACCAATTGTACAGTTTACTTTTGTTTCAGTAATGTTGATATGTCTTCTTTTAACGAAGCGCACTGCGCACTACCAACACTCTCGAACTTCGTCCAACGAACTCACTCAGTAGACTGTTTGGTCGTTCGCGCAGTGGCGAACTACGGCGCAAAGCATAATGTCAAACAACCACCGCACAGCGTTGCCACAGCAAAACATGAGAGAGCGCTCTGTCCGTGGCCAACCCTCGAATTCAAATGATCAACGCTTCTTTGAGAGATGGCCGTTTTTTTATTTTTTCTTGTATATGTGCATGTGGAGCTGTACTTGGCAATGGTGTAAATGGCTCTGTTTCTTTAGCTCGTTGCTGGGGCATTGGAAGCGAAGAAATAACGGAAACAGATTGATTTTATTTGGGGATACGAACAAATGTGCATTTAAAATTTAAACATTGCCTAGAAGCACACCGATTTGTTTTGTTTTCTTGCCATGAGAGGGGGGAGGGGAGGGGTAGTAAGCAAGTTTCACTTTTGATTCTATGGGAATGTTCTGCCGTTTCTATGTGAAGAGAATTATTTATGATCATTTAGAACAGCCTCTTACACAAAGCCACTATCTATTTTATGTGCAAAATCGTAAAAAATTAAATTGCACTGCCAAAGCAATAAAACACGATTTATATTGTTTGCACAAATGTAATTAAAAACACAAAAAGCCAAGACGAGCAAGCCTTTGTATCAGCTTGCAGTTCACAACTAAAGACATCATTTGCTTTGTACCCTTACACATCGACGAGAAACTTGGCTTTTCCACAAAAAAAGAAAAAATGTGTCCTGTATAAATAACAATTAACAATGCCCGTTCCATGAGTGCAATCACCCCAAAGGATAGGCAACGTCAGCGATCCGATCGATTAGGCAGCATCAGTGCCCGTGCAGCTCGAACTGAAGTGCAGTCACCGCAGTTTTGTTTAAAGGACACACCCTCCAACCTTCCTGAAACGTAGCGAGCGAGACAGAAAAAGGAACGAAAATTTACACACTTTTTAACAAATTTGAAAATGCTGCCGGCATTGAATTGCAGTCATGTCTTAAACATAAACAACTCAAGAAAAACACACAGGATGGGGTAACGCACTCGCGAGTTCGTGATCCTTTTAAGTAATTTACTCGCGTTGATGAAATATCTCCGGGATGTCGAGGGAATATGGGCTGCTTTTTGCTGTGTAAACACACGGAAAAAATGCATAGCAGGGAATACACATATAGAGGTACCATCATGACGTGGTTTTCAAGTGGAAAATTATAATATTATATCTACAACAGTTTTATTTGTATGGGCAGCTCAAAAAAGGATTACATACCTTTGGAACTTGCGGGTAAGAGATGACATTATTTCAAAAAATTCCCTAATCTTTTGGGTGACTACCAATACTATCTTGTTTACTTAAAGATAAGTTTCCAAAGATACAAGATATAATTGTCTAAAATAAAACTAATAATACCAAATTGAAGGTCACTTTCCAAACTTTATCTTTACTACTAAGCAGTAAAGTCGTTCTGAATAAAATATACGTTATACTAATTTCAATTCCAATGACTTCTTATCATAGCACATAATCAACTGTAAAGCATTACCCCCGTGGTTCTGGCCCCTCGGACGTTAGCCCGAAGATATGATACTTGAAATTTGTTGCTTTATGCGCTGCTTCTATTGAATTATAGTATACTTAGTATATCTACGAGTAAGGCACGTGTGTGCTCGCGGACCGTAACTGCCGAAAAGCCGTAACATATGTATTTCGTATAGTGCCGTATCGTAAGGAAATTACCATAAAAATGTTTAACGCACGAACTGTGACCGCAACTATAAATTGGCCAAGAATATGAGCAGGTGCAATATGGCTAAGAATATTTAAGGGTTTGTCCCAGTTCTTGGTGTAACTTTGCAGAGCCGTTTCAATGTTAGTCATGCGTAAAGTTATATGTTGAAGTGCCATTCCTTTACTAGGAGCTTCAATTCTCTCGGAATAGCAGATATTATTCTTATCGAAAATACAGTCTGCGAGCAGTTCTTAAAAACATACAAGTATGACCAATCATTTGACAAAACTTAGCCTTTTTTTGATTAGCTCGGACATTCATAAATGACTTATTGTTACATATATAGTACATATACTTTTAATTGATGTGTTTTAAAGTACACTGTAAATATGACGGAGCAGTTCGTGATACTCGTATGCAAATATTTGTAGTAGCTACCGTTGCTATAAATCCTTTGACAGATCCTTTGGCTACCGTGCTGCAATCATCAATCACTCAGGAGCACTTGTGCCCACCACAATAGATAACTGAAAATGCATATGGGCCCATAATGACAACTCATTTCGAGTGCATTTTATTAGAACAAACAGAAGATAAACAAAGCCACGAGAGGACCCTGCAACCGAGAGTTGTGTGAAAAGGTCCCTTAGCTAGTGTGGCTTCCTGGTAAACGCGTGGAAAACGTGTTTGAGAATGCGCAGCACAGAAAACTAGTTTCACAAGCGCAGAGCAGCTAGAAAACTTAATAAATATTTATGTAAAGTCAAAGCGATTGGCGTTAAGCAAACACATACTCGTACATATCTCTTCGAATAGTCGACGATCGTGGAAGCAAATCTTAGGTCATGGCTAGATGCTCCTTTATACGTAATATTTGTTTCGAGTGCTGACAGACAGGCAGGTATTTACCCAAGAGCTCCATGTACTTTTACAAACACTTACATATGTACGAGTACATATACATACATACATACATAGCGACTTTTATGTTTCTGTATCTTTATCTCTGCCTTGTCTGTTTGCCTTTATTATCAGCATTGGAGGCGAAGAAAGAATCTTATGAAGCTACCCCAAGTTGGACCCGCTTGAACCATCTAATGCCCAGAGGGCATTGCTTCCTTGACGATTGTGCGACTGTATAAATAATAATAAAAGGGCATTTATGACTGCGATCGGTGAGAAACGCCATAAACGCAATAGAAGCAATAAAGAAAACGAATCATTCGAAACGTCAAAGCGGCTGTGTGGGCCTCGAAATCCTTTCAGGAACCGCTGGGTAAATGAACCGCGTAAAAAATATGAAAACAGGTTGGACGAGCAATTAGAAGTGGGCAACAAACGCTATCAGGTAGTTAGGGTGAGCGCAGGTAGATGGATTTGGTTAGATTGGGGGTTTCAATCACAACGCAATGTCGGTAACCGCCGAGGACTGCGACGCGTCGCTCGCGTAGCAGCAAACACATTTATTGGAGAGTGAGAGTTGCTTAGAGTCGCATGATCTTTCCAGGTTTTATTTTTTGTGTGTTCATAAAAGCAGACACAAAGAAGAAGCGCCGCGTTGGGCCTTGGATTACGTGCGAGGTACAGTAGAGATCCAAGCAACCTAGACGTTATCATTCAACTGCTCGTTTCGCGTCTCCACTGAACGCCAAAGTCCGTAGTTCTTGCCGACATTTTGCTGCCACAGATGTATGCTCCCATCGTTCGCTGATGTGGCATAGACTTCGCCATCGGGACTGTACTTTATGCTGCGTATATTTACGCAGTGTGCCTCAAATGATTCCAAAATACTTCCGCTCTTGTAGTCGCATTTGTAAACAAAATGATCGCTACCCGCGCATACGAAACTTTCCTTTTGTGGATGCAACGAGGCGCCCTTCAAATGGAAAACCATGTGGTGCAATAGAAGCACCTCGAATGTGTTTGCATTTATGAAAAGTACTTTCTTGCTATAGGCTATAGTCACAGTCTCCCTATCCGCGCATAGCTCCAGCGACTTGGCATGGTGTGGCAGAGCAAGGTGGTGTACTTGCTGATGGCTGAGGCGATCCCAGAGACGAATGGTCCGATCGTGCGAGGAGGACAGCAGCGCGCGATCATCCCGACAGAAGAGAACATTTCTCACCCCGTGAGAGTGTCCGCCAGGGTAGAAAGTCGGCGCTACAGTCGAAGATTGCTGCAGAGAATAGAGCACGAGCCGACAGTTTTGACTTCCAGCCACCAGATATTCGGCCTTCGAATCGAATGCCACACAGCGAGCCACCCGCATCTTATCTAATATCTTTATTTCGACTCCGTCCAAGGCATTCCAGATTCTTACTGTACAATCATCACCACTTGTGGCCAGCAGCGTGGCATTCGCATTGAGGTCCACACCGAAAACAGGGCCATCGTGCCCTTTAAAAGTGCCCACCCAGTCGCCGGTGTCGCCGTGGCGCAGCATTGGCTCCCCGCTCTGACAGGCAGAGGCCAGATAGTAACCTGACTCACAGACCTGGCTATAGGCCAGTTGGAAGACGGCATTTGAATGGCCTGCGCACTTGATGGGCAATTGCTGATGGGACATGTTCGACCCGATCTAAGGAGAGTGACAATTTCTATCCTCTAAACACAAACACTGTGGCAGGCCTGCTAAGATGGACTTTAAATTGAAAACTAAACACTTGGGGCGCGTGAAACCCTATATTCTGCAATTTTCAGCAAATTGTACACTTCTATAGTGTCTTTCAAAATAGAGAGGGGCCTTGAAAGAAGAGACATGGCGACGTCAGCAGGTCTAACATCGAATTAATAATAATAATATATTTGAATCGATAAAGCCATGTCCCCTGTCCATCTATATAACCGAATATAAGTATCTGGGACAGTATAAGAACTAGAATATTCAAAACTCGAATTTATATTCTCCCTATCCTAGATTGGACATTTATACAATTTTATGATAACTTTGACAATTTGTAATCAAGGTTCTGTCGTGATGGTTGCGGCGTGATTCGGACTGAGTGCCTACTCAAGGAACGAACTCACATTGTCAGATTCCTGATGGATTGTTGGGCTTTAAAATACCCTGTACCTACTTCACAAATACACAGAAACATATGTATAAATATTTTCTACATTTCATTTTTTCATTGAACTAATTAAATAAAACAAGAGAGAAATACAAGAATCGAGCGGACTCAACTCTTAAATACCCTGTACTCACTTGCACAAAAATAAAACAAAGAAGACGTGCGGACAGACAGACAGACAGACGGACAAGGCTTGACACCTTGATCAAAAACATGCTACGCCTTCTTCTGGTGTTACATATATTCGCACAAAACTAGTATACCTTTTACCTTTGGGTACAGGGTATAAATATAAATCGCCATAGAAATTACAAAAAATCCATGTATGTAAGTCAGTCGCTCTAAATTTGAGAAAAAATTTAAACGGGTTTTTAAATTTTGAAACCCATTTTGCTTATCCTGAACCCAAAGAGCAACAGCTTTGTATTAGCAGATCGGAAAGTTTAATTGTAACCAAGTAGTATGTCCTCGTAGCAACTTTCGCCTTGATAGGTCAATTCAATAGCATATTATAGCTATAAATGTAATCTTTACCCAACTGTATGATGCACGGAAAAGCATAAACAGAAATCCGATATTAATGGATGTATGCGAAGAAGTATGTATGCACGTAGGTATCCAAATCTAGGGGCTGTAATATCTTCATTAATTTCTTCAATTATTTAAAAATAATCCCTAATTATTATCCTAATTAGTTCTAAAATCTATATATGTATGTATTTCCCAATTTGAAGAACTCCTCATTATATTGGATAATGCCATCACTGATGTTACATATAGTATATAGATGCTCCTGGTTCCGAGCCTGAAAATAAAGACAAACAAATTAACGCCGTGCCGTTTACATTATCAGCAAGAGCTCGGATATCCGCCTAATTTTCCGAGGCAATTTCATTTGGCACAAATATTTTGACAGCTACTGCTTGCTTTGCCCTTTCTGGGCACCTGCAAAAGCAAATTTGATTCTGAAGCGGGAATGTTTTTGTTTCCTCGCGGCTGCCGCGGCTCAGGCCAGGCACAAGCTAACAGGCCCAGGTTCAGGTACAAAGTTGGAGAAAGATTGCAGATACTCCTATGTGTGTATGTCGGCGAGGAAAGTGTGCGGCACCGCTGGCATTGTCTCGCAGCCTGATGTGTATGCACAGGTGTCATCCTTGCACACACACACACACACACACACACACACACACACACACAGCCCTCCTGGGCTGCTATGTAATTCACTTGAAGGAGCGCACACGCTTCCTAAATTTCTCAGAGGCTGTGCTGCCAGTGGGCCCCACTCGACGCCGCTGTCTTTGTCAGAGAAAAATGAAAGCAAAACGTTTGAAATATGAATTGAGTCTTCTCGAGTGCATTTAAAATACATTACGCCTTTGTTCAGCAGATTACCTTGCTAATATCCTGTTCGTTACAAAGTTAGTTTGATTATATTCTTTCATTTTTCGAGGATGCCGGCGCCTCCAGCGTGCCATAAACGGGTGTGAATGTGTGTTTGCTCGCATACAGAATAATATCCGCTAAAACGTTTAAGCAATATTAACAAGTGATGACTTGTTCAGCTCGAGGTGTAGAAAGGCCAGTCAGCTAAGCAAGTTGTGTGTGTGTGCTCTTTATTTAATTAAAAGCAGCGACTGTTTTCCCAGGATTAATTCAAGGTGTCGTTGTAGAAATGTGTTTAATGTGTGTGTATGATAAGCGGGGCTCCGGGAACTAATAGTCCGACTGCCAACTATGCTCAGCTTTGTTATACCCTGTACCCAAAGGGTGAAAGGGTATACTAGTTCTGTGCGAATGTATGTAACAGGCAGAAAGTACAAAGTCTATATATTCTTGTTCAGCATAACAAGACGAGTCGATGTAGCCCTGTCCGTCTGTCTGTCCGTATGAACACCTGGATCTCAGAAAGTATAAGAGCTAGAACAACCAAACTTGGTATTCATATTCTCCTAAGATCGAGAAAGTACGAGTTTAAATTTTTTTGTTCGATTTAATTAAATAATTAAATTAATATAATTTTTTAAAATAAATTAAAAAAATTGTTGTTCATTTTTCCTTTTTGGTGGGAGGTACAGGGTATTTAAGAGTTGAGCCTACTCGACATTAGCATTCCTTTCTTGTTTTTGTAATTAGTTAGTCAAGCAACCCTCTCGATATGTTTCTTTGCGCATATTGGCAAGGTTATTTACAACTTTTAAATACTACATCCCTGAATTAACATATTCCCATATTCCAGAAGTACTGCGATTATCTGTTTAAGAGACTTGAACATTTGTTTGAGCTTAGTATTAATTTGTTTACAAGTACAAGTATTACAGGCAATTGATCGGTGTGCTGATTGACTCAATGTCCTACTGCGCCTGCAGCCCTAATCCGGGTTTGTCATCAGCACCAGCACCACCACATTGCACATTAAAAAAAAACATTAATAATAATTAGCGGAATTTAAAAACTGCTTACATTTATGTGTCCTATCCCAGCTCAAATGCTGCACATCATGGCGCTTATAATAGGAAACCGAAAGAGTGCTGAGCAGAGTCCGCGTATCCGGAGTACTTGGACATTTTAGCAATCTGAAACCCAATATTTTTCAGAGCGCAGCACTAAAGCATGCACTGAGAAGGGCCGGCAGGTCTAGGCGGTAACTAAAATAATTTTTGTGCTAGACATCAAAATATTTACTGAGCTCGTAAAGTTGCATACTTTATTGGCAAGTCAACGGATTTTTATGTCTAATTGCATATAATTTTTATAGAACAGCAAGGGGTAAGTAAAAGGGGCCCAGAGCCGGCCACTCCCATTGATAATATGGCAGCAAAATAAGCGCACACATCAATCTCGCCATATGCTATATACATACATACGTGTATGTAGGTACTCGTAATGCAAAAAGTGTCAAGACAAATCAATAAACTTCTAATTTTATTACGGTGTGAGCAGCGAGGATTGCAAAGTCTTCAACGGCAGACAACAGCGAGCAGGCAGCATCCAGGCTCCAGTAGACGGAAGGACGGTACAGATACCGATCTGTCAATTTTCATTGTCAATTTGACAATTGATATCTCACACATCATTTGATTCGAGAGCGCACAATGAGATTGTTTATGTCATTTTTGGGTAAGTGCCGAGCAGTCGACTTGCAAAATGTTTTAGGTACCAATCCCAGCTCAATCGTGGGGTGCCTCGAGGGTATCGACTTTCCATTTCTCCATGCGCCTGAATACCTTTCTTTGGTGAGCAGTCTTCTTCCTTTCTTTTCCCGTGAGGGTTGGTAGCTGTGTGTTAGCTGTTTGCGGTTTTTCGCAAAAAGAAGTGCCAATATTTTTCTGGGTTTCTGCTGGCATTTCATCTACTCATTGGTCAGAGTTCAACTATGGGTACATTGAGGTCTATTGATTAATAACATTAATCTCGTACTGTTTGCATAATCTCTCTATTTGCGTTTTGTAGGTCAATAGTTTTTGGCTAAAAGTACATGATTAGAGAAATTAATGGGACAGATTCGACTATTTCACCTACAAAATATATCTAAAAATATAAAAATGGAAGTACTATATATGCCGAAATCGGTCAGCCGATTTTGATAACATTTTGTGGCAATATTGAAAAAGTCCAATGGAAGTTTGAAGTTTCATGCCGTTTCAATCATCGTTTTTTGGAATATTTCTGCTCATTTTCAGTTGTTTGGCAGTCACTTTTTATTCTGTTTTTCAGTGTTTCAGTCGTAGATTAATATAATTGTAGAATCGAATTCAAAAAAAAAATAAAAAAAATAACCACACAATCAAAAAAGATAAACGAAAATAGAGCAGGTGAAAATGCAGTTGAACGCGAATCACGTTTGCAAGATTTTCGCGAAAGGACATCTACGTCTAGAACCATAGAAACGGAACAAGAATGGGACTCGCGGCATCGGCAAATGCGCGAAAAGGCATCCACATCTGATCCAAGAATTACAAACAGGAGGCGATGGAGGTATTGAGAAAGATGTGACGTCGGAAAGTTTAAAAAGCAATACAATTCGGAAGGGCAGCTTTTACCAAAAAATTAAAATTTTGATTTGAAAAACAATTTATCAATGAAAAAACTTCAAAAAATACTACTTCAAGGTAATAGGTAATAGGAATAGAAGCATTGCTTTCTTTCCAAATTACATTACACTTTCATTGAACGCTTTCAATTGTGTTCCACAATTTAAAAATTTCCCACATGTGTATGAATCCCAAGTCTATTCGAAGGCAGCTTGCTCTAACATCCCCTTGTAAGCGCATGTAAGCCCGCTACTAAATTATTCAAAAAACGACGCTCTACATCAGGTTAAGCACGCTGCTCAAGTGATCAATCCTAAATATTTTTGACACTTCACAAAGGTGAGATCGCCTCCAGTAAAGAACGGAGAGTTGTAAAATTCGCCATGCCTGTCGCATCAAGCGTTACTTTCGCCGATCTTTTTGGACGCGACATATCAATCAAAGTTCGTCACGCTGTCGGGAATTATGTCACTCGCTCGACTCAAATTGCAAGACTGCTATGATGGACTGGTACTGGTTGCTTCACTACTGAACTCATTTACATATGTATGTGCAAACCTTTTCCTGGCAGCTGTAGAGGAGATTTTCCAGGGAAATGCTGGTTAAAGAACTTTCATTGATAACTGGAAAATAATACGTGGAAAGTGTCGCTTTTTCATCATTTTTTATACAATTTTAAGGCAGGCTGTCAACGCATCAATCATAGATTTTATGTAGGCACAAAAACTGACAAGTTTTGTTTTGTGAGCTGTTACAACATTTCTGTAATTAAGAAAAACTATAAAACACGGACTCGACTGTTACATGATACTTTTCTTTAGCTTATCCTCTATTTTATGCTAATGGCTTGAGAGCAAAAAGGGAGGAAATTTCATAAGCTTGAAGGCTTTACATCCTTTTTCTGGTTCTGGTTGAGTGTCGGAAAGTGAAGACACAGGGGCAGGAAACAATCAGCCATCTTAGCCATTCACATCTCACATCTTTTGGCTACCAGCCGGCCCCATAGATAGGACCAATGAGTGAAGAGGACGTTCGAGCGATGTCAAATAAATCCCATCAATACCAGTATTAGGAACCTTTTTTAAGAGTCGTTAAGTGTAGGTTGGACAGCAAAATGAGTGAAACTCTATGAAAATCATTTGTACTTGTAATTGATAACTAATTACACATACATATGCACTTGATTACCGAACTTCTATGATTTCTCTTATTATACCCCAACATATTAACAATAGCAAACACAAGTATAGCTAAAAAGAAAAGCTAACAATATTGTGTCCATCGACTAATAAAAGTGCTGTTGCGGAATTAAAGTAGAAGCGTTCCCTTAAACCTTATAATACAATTAAAATGTTCTGCCCTTGCATAATAAAGTCATTTGGCGAAAATATCCTTAAATTTCAAAAAATTATTTGCTAAAACTGTGTATCATAGCCATATATCAATCAATTGTCAGTAGTGCCTTGCGTCATAAAGATTTTATAAAGGACCACTGACCATCAAAATGGTCGAGGCGGCAGCTGTGCGAATAAAACACAATTGGAAGCCGTATTTTATATATGGCTGCCGAATTTTCCAAATACGACCAAATACGACGCGTCGGTCGCTGCCGAAAGGCATGGCAAAATCGGATTTTATGGGCATATAAAATTGGGTTATTAAAGTGGATAGCCCCACATATGAGGGCTGCTTTCCAGCTGTTTTCAAATGTCCCATAACTTGGCATTTGTTTTGTCAGACAAGCCTCAAAAACGCAACGTAATTAAATCTAATGCAAGATGTAAGACGCTTTGAATGGCCTGCGTGTCCACAAAGACGCTACTCCTACCCCTAGTGCTGGCAGTTACTTCCTGCGCACGACTAATTACTTTAAGGATAACAACAGGCAAACAGCGGAAGCGGAAGCTAAAGTGGCCGGCCGGTAAGCAAACTAACGAACAGACTAGCGGACCGATGTCACAACACGCAATCTCACTAAGCAAATTTAAATGACGAGCGCGTCGCTCCGTGCGCGTTCATTTAACGTCTGCCCGATAATTAACGCCCCTGTGTCCTGGGCAGAAGCGAAGGAATTCCACTCAACAATGACCACTCGTTACGACCTTCCTCGGATGTGCCAATCCCAGGCAGCAAAGTATCCCGTGGGCTATCGTGACTAATTGATTTGCTCAAACAAATGTCGCGTCGCTGTCGCCGTCTCTGCTGGCGCCGAGTTGTAACTACTACCCTCAAAAACTCTTGGCTGCCACAGAATAAAATATTACGACCATTCCGATTGTGATTGAATATAAAGCGATTTTAAAGTACAGGCAAATCTCGGACCCTCCAATCAGGCAATCGAGAGTATTAGAACCACATCATCAGTCCTATACTTACTAATAGATATATAGTCGTAAAATGAAGTATTATTTTTAATATTCATAAGTATGTATGATATATACATATATCATCAGTCCTATTCTACAACGGTTCAAATAGATAATCGTGTAATTAAGTAGTATTTTTAATATACATGAGTATGTATGATATATACTTGCGTGTATATAAGTATATACATACATGAAAATATGTTGCTAGAAAATAGGAATTCCATCAAAAAGAAGTCCATAAAGTGGCGCGAGCGTACTGTACCCATACTACATAATTTTTGTTTAAAATGTATTTCTTAGTTATTTTTGGTCCTTCACAGTCACTTTAAGCAGTCTAGTAGTGATGGGAACGCATCAGCAAAAAAACGTTTTTAACAAAAATTCAAGAAATGGCTTTATGGGTTTGTAATAAACAAAAATTTAGTACGATAGGCAATCAACGCACAGTCACTTTACAAAATTAACACTAAAATTTAGGAATCTATTATTTAGGAAATATCTACCTCCAAAGGGGTAAAACGGGCTCCAAAGATTGTTCAAAAATCTGCATGCTTTATCCGATCAACTAAAAATTTTAAACGTATACCTTCAGAAAAAATACGAAATAAGAATATTCAAAACTCTTGAAACACAAACACACAATCTAGACTTTGCGAATATCAATAAAGTGGGCTTCATTGGTATATTATAACAAGTTCGACAATTTTACTTAAAATGTATATAAATCGCACCGTTGTAGAAATTGCTTAGAATCCAAATACCCGCTTCTACTCTCCCTTACTTTGTGTTTACCTTAGCTGGGCTAAGGAAAAAGAGTTATCAAACTTTTCCAATTTCCCAGACAACTCAGCCAATAAATCACATGAACATTACACCAAACTTGAGTGCAATGCAAAATCATTTGTGAAAAATTTGTAAAATTTGATTACAACGCGAGGAGAGCCCTTTGCAGCCCCCTTCCCTGCGTCTATTTAACATTTACATCATCAGCTCAACAAAGAAATTTGCAAATTTGCGAGACAAGACTATAAACTATTGATGCAACCCTTGCGAAATCCCTAAAGACAACCCTTCTCCGAATAAATGCAGCAGCTCAGATACACTTAGTACTCGTACTCATGTTGCATGTCTAAATCGAGTTGACGTGCACACCAGTACGCGTATACGGACAAGATAGTTTCGTATTCCTCAATGCTGTCATCCTCACTCTCGGGGCCGACGGGATCGATTGGAGAACGGCCATGCTTTGCATAAATGGAAGTAAGCATGCAAGGATGTAACTTTGTTCGCGCATAGGCTTAGCCTGGTGCGGGCCACCGTTTATTGCCCATGCATAATCCTGTTAATGTGCTTATTGCGGACAGCATTTGAATAATGCGCCGTTATCGCTTTAATGTGCTTTACTGTGGCGCAGAAATCTTCATGTGTGTTAAACACTTCCGTTATCGCTCTCGGCCGGAACATTTCCTTAACGTGATTTTGATTTTTTCGCCGCTTTTCATGCACTTTATGCGTTTTCCCTTTGTATTCACATGTTTGCTGATTTCTTTTTATATCTGCGCTTTGCCAACTTTTTATTGTCGCCTCTCAAATGCGCGCAACGAATCCATCAATTTTATTGCCAAGTATTTTTATGCTGGCCCAACGACACTCACTACTACCCTGGATGCAATTATTTCTTCACAGGCACTACTGCGGCTTCGACTTCGGCTTCGGCTTCAGCCTCAGCTTCGACTTAACTTCTCCGTGAAACAAAAGCCGCCACGTCACGGAGTCCAAAACGTTACAATTGCCACCACAGTTGCCACAATCGCTCGTAAAGTTTGCAGCTATGGCTTTAAGCTGCTCAACGCGCGATGCCGAACGGGCAGGCCAGAGCCGGCGCGGTGCGGCTCGGCCGAGTGGAGCGAAACGCTGCGGAGCGATATACAAAAAAAATTTACTTATGTATATTATGGCATACAAAGCATTTTGTGGTTTATCCTTTCAGCAATAAAAGTATCCGATTACTAACTGCACTTTTTCACATGACGCTGACGTGGACGCAGTGTCCCGCTCCCAGCCTGTCATCGGATAGATCAAATGCTTAAGGACCAGGCGAGCTCGCCGGAAGCACAGCTGTGCCTCCTTTTCCCTTTCAGTTCTCCTTAATTAAAGTTTAAGCCTTTTAAATGTTGTAGTCAACGTGTCGACATGATATGCGGCACCGTAAGCCGAGCCATCCCAGTTACACGAATCGCAGCTGTGGAAGATAGCGGTAGATTATTATAAAACGGGTCAAGTTCAGAAATATTTCGAAACGTTAAACATAGACGTCTTAGGATGATCCAAATGAGTACAAATTGAGTACAGTCCTCACATCGAAATATCAATTCAAAAACCCTTCAAACTGATCATTTAAGAGAAATTGATTCAATTTACTTTTGTCGGCGCAACCATTTATACCTCCTAAGAGAAAATGGAACAGTTATTTATAAATTATGTATAATGAAATTAGGAAAGTTGATCGTGGTATTGAAACATTTGGGTTCCTGGGAATAAAGTTTGCGAAATTTATTGAAGCGAATCAAATGCGTTTCTCTATTTGTTTTCATACATCCCTTAGTCCTTCTTACAAGAGCTTTATTTCTCATATGTACAAATTCATGGTCAATTTCATATTTCAATACCATAATAATACAAATTAACAATTATTTAAAAACAATATATATATTCTTGATATAGCCATATCCGTCTGTCCGTCTGTCTGTGTTAACGCAAGGATCTCAGAATGGTAAGAGCTACAATATCCAAAAGCACTCCCCAAATGTTGCTGTCTAATTTTAGTAAACAATTTACGGGAGTTATTGAGGAGGGGTGGGGGGAAAGGAAACAAATGTTGACATACAGGAATAAGGCATCTCTAGTTCCTATAGTCGCTGGGATCTTAAATCTGAGGCATTAGTAAGTCAACTGACCTGTTAATGCTGATTAAGAATATACATACATATATACAATTATATATTTTATGGGGTCGGACATGCTTTCTTCTGCCTGACCACTTTGCCAAAACCTCATGTAACAGTTTCATCCCATGGCTACAAATATGAAAAAATATGAATTAACTAATTTTATTATTATAATTTTTGTTTCTGTTTTTGTGGGAGTGGGTATCGACTCTATAACTCCGTTCTTGTTTTTTGTAAGATACAAGCGAGCATTTGTAAATACACGAAAAAGGTGGTATTCAGCAGTCAGAACGTGGTATAAAAGGCCGGTTCCTCAGCTTATTCTGCAGCTGCCCTTCTGATAATTCAAAGCTTACATCCCTACTCCCTCAGCTGACCACTTCTACGCCGCTCCCTCCACCCAAAAGGAACTCAAATGATCAACCCAAAACTTTTTACGCAATCCAGCCACATAAATTTCGCTGAAAGTTATGACAAGTCTGAGAGTGAGAGCAGCGGTAGCAGGAAAGGACTTGTAAGCGGCGAAAGTATGTTTGTGCAACCCTTCCGGTGCCTTTTGTTTTTCCCAAACGATTCATAAATAACAGTGCAGCGAGCGAAGGCACCGCTGCCCAAAACAGCCATTGGTCAGCTGCGCCGTTAATTGAATCATTACGAGGCAGCTAGGAGAGAAGGCGAAACAATGCAACATAATCATTATGAGTGATTGCAGACAAAAAGGGAGGCTGCCACGGAGTCAGGGGCAGCCCTTAAAACAAAGGGCTGAGGACTGCCGTTAAAATTAAATTCAATAAGTCACAAGCGACAAGACAGTGCCAGGACCAGTGCCAGTGCCAGTGCCATTTCCAGTGCAGGAGACAGCTGGCCAGTTGACAGCTCAGGCTGAGGAACTGGTCGCCATGTACTCGTATATGTTACCTAGATACATACTCGAATGTAACTCAGACACTCGAATGGAACAGCCAGCCTCAGAAAATCCGCTTGTAATCTTTGACAGTTTAAAGGCAGTTGAAGGGGTTGCTCGGGCCAGGCACTTGAGCGGGTTTTGGCTGTTTTGGTCTTCTTATAAGCGGGGCCGGCCCTACAATGTCATTGGCAGCGCCATGTGACTTGAGCATTTTCCAAACTGATACACTTCAATGCATTTTTGCCGACAACTGAAGCGCTCGGTAATGCTTAGCACGGGTCAATAAATTTCTTCAAACGGCATATATACTCGTACTCGTAGTTTTGGGAAAGTTGATGTTGAAGTTTGTTGTCTAAAGGTCGTGGGCTGCATTTTGAACTCCATGGTAACATTAGTTATAGCAGAGTAATTCTGTAACAATATGTTTATGTGTTTCAGACATGTGTCAGCACATTCGATCCCTTGGTTTTAAGGGCTCAATGAAATCCTCTGCTCCATAGTATAAGCTATTGTTAAGGAAACGCACGAAAGGTACTTGAGCTATTTTATTTTATTTTTATTTAATGCATCTACCCAGGACTTTCACAATAAAATGTAATAAAATATAATTAAGATTTTAGTTTGCCAATATTTAAACAGTTCTGTTAGTATTAAAAATGTTTGAATGAAATCAGATACATTTCATTCCCATACATATAAAAATCTCGAGTAATTTAAACAAATTTTACATGTATCTGTAATTTGGTCTATCATAAAACATAGGATAGTTTTTATCTCAATTATTTATCTTTTGGATACTTTATCGCTAGTTTAGCATTTTTCAGAAATTGATTCGTACTATTTCATCAATATGTTTTGGATATGAAAAAAATTCAGACTGAAATAGATCGTCGAGTTAGTGTTATTTAGTTCCTAAATATAAGTATGTCAAGACTAGTGGTTAAACCGTCTCTTCGTCTATATGAATGCAAGGATATAAAAGCTATATAGAATAACTATGCGCGGCTTTCCTAGGTACGTGTGGTGTTAGGTGCGTATTTGTTTGATTTCATATAGCACCACATATAGCAGCATTAGTATGTATAAATATTTATAGTGCAACTAAAGCAGGTAATGCTACTTTTATGAAAGCTTCTTTATAAATTAAAGATATATTTATAAAACTACAGTTGTATTTTCTCAATAGCATAAACAGTTTTGTATGCTTCAACATTTTTTTGGTACGGGGTGTGATTCACACCATAGTTCAGTTAATATATATTTTGGCAATTTTTTTGTATACCTTTCCCTTATTGGGCGGCCGAACATCGTTAACGAAGCTAATCATTCACAATTCTAATTTACAACATATTTACAATATATGTACTACAAAAACAAGTAAAAAGCTAAAGTCGGGAGTCCCGACTTTGAAAAACTCTGTACATATGTTTAGAATAATTATAGAAATTAAAAAATAAAAAAAAATTTTTTTTGATCGATTTTACTTCTCTCGGTATTCGAACTCACAAAGCAATTCCGTCTATGCGAGTGTAAGTATGAATGTATATGCGCGTCTATTCGTGTCTGTGTGAGCATGTTTGCAATTGACCAAAGCACCGTTTTTTGTAAAATATTTTTTTGAATTGAATCAAAAATTCGACGAGTAGGGAATGATTTGATAATACCAACAGCTTAGCTCGTTTCTTTAGCAGATCATGGTATGTTTGTAAAACCGTTTTAAAACCCTCTTTTAAGGTTACTTTTCAGGTATGTTTGAAAAAAGTTGCCTATTCTTATGAATGCCATCTTAACTTTATATCCGTTTTATATCTTCTGCAACTTTCACGTTGTGCCCCACTATCTAGCATCTCTAAACGAAATGTCACAAACATTCGTCAAAAGATATCCCAAGAGCTGCAGGCCACATCATCGCCACCTTTTAATTGTCTGGGAACAAGATAGTATCTGTCCAACACTAATAGTGAAGAACAATAAGAAGAAGGTGACTTGAATTCAACAGCCCGAACAATTAATGGCAGTGAATGCCTCGTTGCTTCCCTCTCCGGGGGAACTTCAGAAAATACGTTACAAAAATAAATGCTGGCCATTTAATATGCATTGACGCTGCTGCTTCCAGTGCCGCTGCCATTGTTGTTGTCGCTTTCGTTGAGTTGGTCAAGTGTTTTGACTTCTTCGCCCTGTTTTTGAGCCGCGTTTCGAGCGCTGTTTTGCTTTATGCTCGCTGAGTAACGTGTGAATGAAGACGGAGGAGGGCGGCCGGCAACTAGTGCAAGTGCCTGGACGCAATTTTGATTTGCCCCTCGGCCTTGGTATGCAAAGAGGGTAGGAATGGCCACAGGTGAGTGCGTCGGCAGCACGGGAGCCGGCAGTCGGCAGGGGGTCTGGGTCCGGGTCCTAATTGCTGGGCACGCCGGTTGTCGCTGTCGGCAATCGGAGTGCTATTGTGCGGGTGGACTCGTTCCTTGCAGATGCGCTTCAGCTGCACTCTTTTCGCTGTTTATCTAACGGCTGACAAGAGCAGCAACAATCCCACCAAATACAATCAAAATATTTATCGCCGGAATTTATTCAAGCGTAAGAGAGCACTCGAAACGGTGCACTCTGCCCTCCTTTTGTTGTCGTTGTCGTTGACGTTGCCGTTGTCGTTGTTGTTGTTGTTGTCTGCAAAGGTGTGATAGGACAATATACCCGCAGCGCCTGTGACATACTCGTACTATACAGTCGGATCCAAAATACATAGCAATGGGCGAAAAGCTGCAATGTGACGAGCCAAACGCGCCCGGTCCAAAATGCAAATGCAGGCTGGTAGGGTTGCAGGATGCTAGCCAAAGGGTTGCTCGGGCTGCTACAAAAGGAGGCACGACAAAATATTTTCGACAATTTCGAGTGTCTTTTTGTGGCAAACAGCAGCAATGGCATTTCACAAGCAAAGCGACAGAGAGCGAGCGATTTGAGCGGCGCCTTCAAGATTTATGAAGCAAAAATGCTAATCAGAGGAAATGTCCCTTGAAGAAGTCAAAATTAAGTTGTAATCTTTGTAATTTCGCCACTATGCCGACACTATCGAAGTAGAAGTAGAAGAAGGGGTAGGGGTGCGCGTTGAAGGGTCGCATTGGTTGCATTGGCCTGTCCTTGGGCGCGCTGGGCATGCGCAGTCTCACACCTTTTGGCAGTCAGAAACAAAGCGACACATTTGTTTGTAAATACTGCGTATGTTATTATTAATGATTCGAAATTTGAATAGTTCTTATGCAGCTCTCCTTTTCGACCATCACCAAGTGTCATTTGCCATTTGCATATGCCCCTCATTTTTCATTGCGCGTTGATAAATATTTTTTGGCAAGTATTCAAATTTCCATGCAACGTAGATTAATGAGTTTCAAATTAACAGAAATTTGCATATGACCCACAAAAGTGCGCGCCATATGCGCCGGCTCGTATTTTCGTTATTATTTAGAATGCAACTTCGATTCGAATGCGGGATAGGATCCGTTAATAAAATACAAAAACTTCAGAACGACAGCTGGTGCTGTGCTCTAGAGACCGCCAACCCCACCCCCGCATGCTGTACACTCGCATTAGGGTTGTGCTGGTTCCGCTCTAATACAAGTATGTGTATACAAGGATGCATACATAGTTCAAAGAATTTTGCATATGAGTTTCGTGAACTTTTCGCTTTACTTAGTTTGCTTCGACAAGGAATACATTTATATTCTTAAGTATCCAATCGCAACATTTACGATTCCGCAAGTAATAATTATTTTTATTGTATAACACAGTTTAACCAATAAATAACTTTAGTGCTCTATTAGAGAAACATACTTGTAAGTAGCACCTGTTGCGCCTAATTATGTGGCTACAATATTTGTGAACTAAGAATATTATCGCGAAAATATTCAATATCGCAAGGTGTGCTGTTTTCATCAAGTTCGAATATGGAATCCGAATCGTCAGATATACTTTTAGAGACAAATCGAAGGGGCCATAAGTTCCATACAAACTGGTTCACCAAAGGGAACTAGACTGCACACCTTCGCTGCTCATTATTTACGTACAGCCGTGCAACGCCCTGGAATGCAGAGAAATAAACTAAAACGCCAGCAGCATACGTGTCCTCATATGGCACCGGGTTGCCGTTGATATGCTAATTTGTCTGGCCAAATAGCCGTCCACGCAACAAGGACATGGACAGCACCGCACGCGATAAAGTTTGCGGCTGCGGCTATCAGCCGCCGACGATCGAGATCGCAGTGACTAATATGAGGACGAGGCGAGAGCCATTTCGCGCAGCTGTAAATTGTAAATTAAAATGCGTTTTACGCAACTGTTAATGGCGCATGCGCCGCGTCTATTCCGGAGCCGAAGCCAAAGCGGAATCTGCCGCAGCTGTTGCCGCATTTTTCTAAAGGCACGCAGTTGCCACTTGAAAAGGACACCCCCACATAAGGCACGAGACACGACAGACAGTTTTCATTGGCAGCAGACATCGCCGATGAGTTTCGGGGAAAACTACACATTTTCATGGTCGACTACCGTTCTCCGACCCATCCAAAAATAGATTAGCTAAATAAAAGGATATTGAACTCGGGCTGCGCGAGGAAAATGCACAGAGGCGGATAATGGGACGGCCAAAGGTCACTTAGAGGCCTGCGAAGCAATTGTTGAAAGGCACATGGCCTTAGGCCAGACAATCCACAATATGTTCATTCAATTGATCAAATTATATTAACATGATTCTCAATGCACACATACACGTATACGATGTGGACTTTACAATTACAGTTAAAGAGTCAGTGCAGCAAAGATTTATGTTCAAATATAAAGTAGTGGGATTTGTTTAAATCACATCGAAGGGCTAATGAAAACCTTCTAAAAAAAAAACAAAATATTGTCATGAGTTGTAAAGAGGAATAAAATATAAAATATCACATAATAAATTCAAACAAATAAATAAAATAAAAACAAGATAGAACTTTAAAGTCGAGCAAGCCTGACACGAAATAGCACACAACAAAAATAAAATTAAAAAAAAAATTTTTTAATTAATTTAAAAAGAATTTAATGAAATTTTAAAAAATGTGTTCAATGCATACATACGTAAGTGGAGAACATGAATACCAGGTTTGGTTATTCTAGCTCTTGTACTTTCATACAGACAGACAGACGGACGGACAGACGGACGGACAGACGGACATTGCTGTATCGATTCGTCTTGACATTCTGATCAAAAATATACATATTCAAGAATACTTTGTGGGGTCTGCCACGCGTTCAAAGTCGGGACTTTAGCTTCTCTACTTGTTTTATTATTATTTATTTTTATTTTATTTATTTTTTTTTGAGGAGGACACTTGCAATATCTGTTTTTCATAAAATTTTATTAAATTTATATTAAATGTTGCCCATTAATTCTGTCTATCAAAGGGAAAAAGGTAGTTCGGTCATTTTATGTTTTCGTATAAAAGGAGACATACATGGGTGCCAAAGAAATCTCCGGAGGTTTCGGCAACAGTTGTGTTTGAAATCTCAAAAAATTCGTCGGTGCCGCTGAACTTCAAAAGATTTCATTTTTTCGAACTTCCCCTCCAAACCAGCCGTCAGAAACAACTGACTTTCGACACTCACATTTGACTGACTAATTGTGCTTAAATTCATTGCATTTGCATTAATATTCGCCTGCTAGGATTTGCGGAAACGCCAATTAATTGCTGAAAAAATACAACGCAAATGTTACGGGGTGTACTTCCATAAATTGGACGAAAATTGCGTCCACATGGCGATCTATGTTTTGCAAAAACTAGCAATTGAAATTGTATTCAGAAATTACAAAAATGTACATACATTTTGTTTCCCTGGTCCGTATTGTAAATTTAAATGACCATTCACATTTTCACAATCGGCGACACACAATTATCCCCAGGTTTGTTTAATTAATACACAGTTATTTGGTACTTATTTGAAAGAAGAGCTGCGTCAAATATATATTTTATCTATGGCTTTCTGACTCTTCTAATTCTAATGGATCTCAGAATTAACAAATCTATTTTTATAAGATTCATTAAAAACGCAAAAATGCATACATACATATGTGAGATCAGAATTCAAAATGTGAAAGTGCTTTAATACCAATAAAAAGTTTAGAGGTAATTAATGTTGTACTATACATGTACATATCATATGATACTGAAAAAAACTTAAATGCAGGGACCGCAAATAATGATTAATTAATTAAATTAATTTAAAATGCTCGCCTTGGCTCACTGATTAAGAATATATATAAATTTTGTCCTTAACCCTTATGAAACAGACAAAATTTCAGCTTGAGTTTCATTTTTAATCAAAAAAATAAATGAGCGAATTAATAAAATTAAAAAATAATCATTATTTTGTATTTTTTTCAATAACACTTATAATGATTACAGTCCCTGCTTAAATGTATGAATTTTGTTGTCATACTCATATTTATACTGAAAGTGTAATAGTCTTTGTATTGATACTTGTAATCTTTAAAATTTATATTGACAAACAATTTGAAAAGTACGGATGTTGTTGACATATTGGACATATCACTTGGGGATAATAAAAAATAGATACATAGTTCATGCAAATGTAAATCTGTCTTTCGGCAAACATAATTTATTTGATCCAAATGTTAGCAGGGATTACCTAGTTCAAGCTTAACTGACTTTTTTTTGTATGCTGAAAAGTTCACAGAATTAAATTTGTAAGTCACCACTGGGGGAAAAAATCAACTATTCAAAATAAGTTGGCAGGGCTAAGCACTTCAAGTACATTCAATTTTCGTTGATGTGGTAGCTACTAGTCATTTTTTCAAATGTTACCATACAACGATAGAATTATAACCGATTATTTGTGCAATCGATAACAGTTGCAGTCGTACGTCTTTCGATATCGATATTGTCTAAAAGTGTCGCGAAATAACAAGAGGAAAAAGAGTGTGCATTCAAAGAAAATTTGAAGAAACAGACGAACGTCGTAAACTACTTTATTTAGGATTTAGGTATAAACAAAAGCCATGTCCATGTCCTCCAGCCAGCAACTACTCGCAGAGTCATCGTCCTGCAGTTCTACTACCACCGTGACGGATGCACCGCTGGCCAAAAAACGCAGGCTCGAAGCCGCTGACAATGCTAACAGCAGCGCCGACGTCGCCGTCGCCCATTCAAAGGCCGGTGGAGCATCAGCAGGAGCAACAACGATGGTGGTGGCATCAAGCAGTAGCGGCAGCAACAACAACTACGAAAATCACGACAAAGTAGCAGGCGACGTTGACATTTCGAATAAGACAGAGACAGCTGTTGCTGGTAATGAAACAGACTTGTGTGTATCGTCGTCTACTTCCGACATATTCGCAAGCAATAAGTCAAAGCGAGCCGCAACTACCGGCAGCGGCGACGACGTTAGTACATCGTCAGCAGTGCATAAAGAAAGTAGCGTTTTTGAGTCGTCGTCGTCGTCCTCTGCTAATTTGCAACAAACCAATTCAAATTCAACAACAGCGAGCAGGGCTAATCGCGAAGTAAGCTCCACAAACAACGTCACCTCAACAAACAACACATCGGCGCACAACAACAGTAGTAGTAGCAGCAGAAACAACAACAGCGCAGGTATGGCTGCCAACAATGCCACCGCCGCCGCTGGTGGAGACATCGATGAGTCGCTCTATTCGCGCCAACTTTATGTGTTAGGCCACGATGCCATGCGTCGTATGGCTAACTCGGACATACTGCTTTCAGGACTAGGCGGTCTGGGCCTGGAGATAGCGAAGAATGTCATTTTGGGCGGAGTGAAATCGATCACCCTGCATGACACAGCAACTTGTACGGTAAGTAGTTTTTTCAACGGTGTTGGGGGGTAGCAAAAAAAAATCGATAATTGACATTACGACGCCGTTGACGCGCGCGCGAAGAAAAAGAGAGAGCAACGCAGCTTTTACTGCAAATCTTCCAAGCTATAATATACATAAATAGAAGGTTCCAATTATTAGCAGCTGGCTAAATGATTCATCAGATAACCCAGTGGACTGTTGAGTTTCACAAAATAGGGGCTGAAGTGGCGCCAGAAACAACATCAGTATTTAGGTTAGGTTATTAAATTTGTGTGTTTTAATATAATTGACAAGAGTATGGCAACAACAACAAAAAGCAGCAGCAGAAAATATTTTTTTCATTTTTCTGTTCGCGCGTCAAGATGTCTGCTTTTTTCTTAACCGTCGTCGGTGAGAGCGAGACGACCATATACGTTTTCATAGGCTGCAAACGTTTTTCGCATTTCGTTTTGAATACACATTCGCTTTTGTTTTACTTGGCTAACCAGCTACAAATGACAAGATCGTAATGTTCTTACATATGAATATATTATAAAGTTAAGATAATCCATGCCCCTGAAAGCTCCATTCATTATTTCATTTCCCACCTAATGATTCCTGCTAACACCTTTTACACATAACCGCATACATACAGGGTGCGCCATCTTTTATGTCGGTATGCAAACATTGAATATCCTTGAAAATAAACAACCGATTTTCAAGTATGAGATATTTTTATTTAATTTGGTTCTGTACAATTTCTTGAACTGAGGGGTTCAACACTGGTCTACTCAAGTCAATCGGTTCACTAATGACAAAGTTATTCAATATTTACATACCAACATAAAAGATGGCGCACCCTGTATGTATGTAGTATTAGTCACTCAACGGATTTCACAAGAATACACAATTGCATGCTAATCTTCTGTGTTTTACTTACAGCTCAACGACTTGTCATCACAATTCTATCTGACCCAGGCGGACATTGGTAAGAATCGGGCGACGGCCTCGTGCGGTCAATTAGCTGAACTAAACAGCTATGTGCGCACTATCGCCCACACCGGACCGCTGTCCGAGGACTTTCTGCGGCAATTCCGAGTGATTGTATTGACCAACTCTGATGCTGAGGAGCAACAACGCATTGGCAAGTTCGCACATGAGAACGGCATTGCGTTCATCATCGCAGAGACACGCGGTCTGTTTGCCAAAGTATTTTGTGACTTTGGCGAGCAGTTTACTATTTACGACCAAGACGGTGCACAGCCCATTTCTACCATGATAGCGAGCATTACACATGACGCGCAGGGCGTAGTTACTTGCTTGGATGAGACGCGTCATGGTTTTAATGATGGAGATTACGTTACATTTTCCGAGGTGCAGGGTATGCATGAATTGAACGGCTGCCAGCCTATCAAAATCACCGTACTAGGACCGTACACGTTTAGCATTGGCGACACCAGCAAGTTGAGTGCCTATAAGACTGGAGGTGTTGCCACGCAGGTGAAGATGCCGAAAACTATTAGCTTCAAATCTCTAGCACAGGCGGAGCAAGAGCCGGAGTTCCTTATTTCGGATTTTGCTAAGGTGGATGCGCCCGCCTCACTACATGTTGCGTTTAAGGCCTTGTCCACATACCAAAAGATAAACAACGGCTCCGTGCCACGCCCCTGGAACAATGAAGATGCTGAGCAATTCCTAAATCTGTGCAAGAGCCTCAAGGCTGATGTCGACGAACAATTAGTGCTACAGTTTGCCAAAATATGCGCAGGTAACACGTGCCCGCTGGACGCTGCAATTGGCGGTATTGTAGCCCAGGAAGTGCTCAAGGCGTGCAGCGGCAAGTTCACTCCAATATTTCAGTGGTTTTACTATGATGCGGTCGAATGTCTGCCGGAGGGTGGCGTTAGCGAGGCTGATGCGCAACCCCTTGGTACAAGATACGATGCACAGATTGCCATCTTTGGGCGAAGTTTTCAGGAAAAGTTGGCCGATGCAAAATGGTTCATTGTTGGAGCTGGAGCCATTGGCTGCGAGCTGTTAAAAAACTTTGGCATGCTTGGCTTAGGCGTGCGCAACGGACAGATTTTTGTCACCGATATGGATCTCATAGAGAAATCAAATCTGAATCGTCAGTTTCTGTTCCGTCCGCATGATGTGCAGAAACCTAAAGCGCTGACCGCTGCAACGGCCATCAAGCGCATGAATCCCGATGTGAAGGTAACCGCCTATGAGTTGCGTGTTGGCGCCGAAACGGAGAAGGTCTTCTCGGAAAATTTCTTCGAAAAGTTGCATGGCGTGGCCAATGCGCTGGATAATGTTGATGCTCGAATTTACATGGATCGGAAATGCATCTTCAATCGCATACCGCTGGTCGAGACAGGCACGCTTGGTACCATGGGTAATGTGCAGGTCATTGTACCTTTCGCCACTGAATCGTACAGCTCATCACAGGATCCTCCTGAGAAGAGTATACCCATATGCACCCTTAAGAATTTTCCCAATGCCATTGAGCACACTCTGCAATGGGCACGTGACTCCTTCGAAGGCGTATTCAAGCAGGCGGCTGAGAATGCAGCTCAATACATTTCAGATCCGCAGTTTACCGAGCGCATCCTGAAGCTGCCTGGCATTCAGCCGCTGGAAATACTAGAGTCAATCAAGGTGGGCGTAAATGAGATTAGTTGTAATTGAATGTTACATGAATGTTACTACTTTGTACTTTACAGAAAGCACTTATCGACGACAAGCCCAAGAGCTTCGCGGATTGTGTTGAATGGGCGCGTCTATATTGGGAGGATCAGTATGCCAATCAAATCAAGCAGCTACTTTTCAACTTCCCACCCGACCAGATTACTTCAAGTGGTCAGCCATTTTGGTCGGGCCCTAAACGCTGCCCTGATCCGCTCGTGTTCGATGTGAATGATCCCATGCACTTGGACTATATCTATGCAGCAGCCAATTTGCGCGCTGAAGTTTATGGAATTCCTCAAGTGCGCAACCGTCAAGCTGTGGCTGAGCTGGTGTTGCAGGTCAAGGTGAGTTGTGCAACGAATATATATAAATATTCATATTTAATAACGGCGGAATGTTTAGGTACCCGAATTCAAACCACGCTCTGGTGTGAAAATTGAAACCAATGAGGCAGCGGCTGCTGCCGCAGCCAACAACTTTGATGATGGCGAAGTGGATCAGGATCGCGTTGAAAAAATCATAACTGAATTATTAAAAACCGCAGATAAGAAGTCGAAAATTACGCCGCTCGAATTTGAAAAGGACGATGATAACAATTTGCACATGGATTTTATTGTGGCATCGTCAAATCTACGCGCCACCAACTACAAAATCCCACCGGCCGATCGCCACAAGTCCAAGCTGATTGCGGGCAAGATTATACCCGCGATTGCAACCACTACGTCGGTACTGTCGGGTTTGGCAGTGTTGGAGGTTATAAAGCTGATTTCCGGACATCGCGACTTAATTAAGTTCAAGAACGCGTTCGTTAACCTGGCTTTGCCATTCACAGCATTTTCTGAGCCATTGCCAGCGGCCAAAAATAAGTACTACGACAAAGAGTGGACCCTATGGGATCGCTTCGAAGTCACCGGCGAACTTTCGTTGCAGGAGTTCCTCTCTTATTTCGATGAAAAGGAGAAGCTCAAGATAACCATGTTGTCGCAGGGCGTATCAATGCTGTACTCATTTTTCATGCCCAAGGCCAAATGCTCGGAGCGTATGCCGTTGCCCATGTCTGAGGTGGTCCGACGCGTTTCTAAACGGCGCATTGAGCCCCATGAACGCTCCCTGGTGTTCGAGATTTGCTGCAACGATACAGATGGAGAGGATGTGGAAGTGCCCTATGTGCGCTACACGCTGCCGTAAGCAAAGTGAAATCAAGCTAGGCCATGTCCCGTTTTATATTTAATTAACAGTTAAATTATTTTTATACCCTTTTGTCGTCGCGTGACACGGTTATAGTTCAAGTGAGTTTTTTTGCGCCTAAATTAATCGTGTAACTGCATTTTTAATTCACACACAACACAACCTAAAAATGATCTTAAAATATATGATATATACACATATATGTCTCCTATAAGGAAAAGGCAACATAAAAACTGCGTAATACGAAAAACAAGACTCGACCTGCAAAAAAAATTATATTAATTCTGTCTGCTCAGCATAGTTTATAAAAAAATAAAATGTGTACGAAAATGAGAAGAGATTTTGAATTGAAATGCGAACGCAAGCTGCATAAAATAATTGTTTCTTTTTTTTATATGAACATAAAATTAATTACATACTTGTATTAAAAAGCAAAGCAAATTGAATAAAGCTGTATATTTCATATAGTGTGTGGAGCCCGCATTATTTAATATGCACCTCTATAAGGATTGTGCATAAGATAATGTGAGTAATTGTATTTTTTGTACGTACTTTGCATACGCATTTCCCAATGGAATATAAACGCTTGCGTTGCATCTTTGGTAGTCGCCCAGTCACCAGTGCATCCTTCTATCCAATTTGTTGCAGCCAGCTAGCAAAAAGTTACGTGACACAATTAAATATTTTATACCCCAAGACGGTTATTCGCAGCCACCAAAGTGCAATTCGCAAACGCCATAAAGTTGAGTGGGATGGGCGTCGAATCGGGTGAGTCGTATAATTAAATATTACACGCAATGGAACTGAAGTATTTCCAAACTTGTGCCGCAGCATCCTGTGGGTGGGAAGAAGCAAACAGTGACTTTGACTGACTGTGTCTACATTGAAGTATATACATTACCTCGTAAAGCATCCATGTAGTGGCGAAAATTTGTCAGTATATTACACTAATATTCCAGATAATTTTGAGCTTTTGTATGCTGTCGATATGAAAATCGAAAGGTATTGAAACACATTTCCATAATTTGTATTCAGATTTCAAACAAGTTGATCATAACGGAATAAATAGCGTGTAAATGACTTAAAATTACGGACGTATTTAGATCGATGTGGAGGCAACACGATTTTTTATTTTTACCCCACGCTACAGAACTTTGTCAATAATCTCCAGAATTTCCAATCGGTTAATTGTAGGAAATGTGATTAGCAAAAAAATTTTAAGCCACCAAACTGCAGCAACGGGCTTGCGCTTCTTATTATGAACTCTGAACTTAAAGGGTAAAAAGTTTTGTGCGAATGTATTTAACTTGCAAAAGGGGCGTGGCAGTCCGCACAAAGTGTAAATATTTTTGATTAGGATGACAAGACGAGCCATGTCCGTCTCTATGAACGAAACGATCTCAAAAGGTACAAGAGCTAGAATTACGCCATTTGTATAATCACCTCTATCTCGCAGACTATAAGACCTAGGGACACGAAATTTTAGTCCAAGATGCCCTATATGAATACGCAGGGCAGACCCAAAAAGTATATACATATATTCTTTTTACTATTTATTTATTTCCATAGCAATAAAAGATAGAAGAAAACAAATTAAAATACTTAAATAATAAAATATAATTAAAATTTAAAGGTGAAGAATCACTGACTCGTTGGGGGGAAATTTATTAGCCAGTCCGGCAAGCTGTGCCCCTACTTACAGCAGTGGTGATCAGAGATTCTGTCGGAGGTAGCTGAAAATAGAAGATTTTAGTGAGGGGATAGAGAGCTCACTTGAGATTAAAAAGTGAAAAGTATTATAATTGGCGCATAATACTCGAAAAGGATTGTGCATGGCGTTATCACTAGTGCTGTTAAGTTGAAGAGGCAGAAAGTTCCTTGTTGGCCTAGGAGGAACCGAAAAATTGATACGACATAAAAGCATAGAGAAATCAACATTTCCGGCAATCAATTTGTGGAGGAACAGAACTCCAAGAACTATTCTACGGTGAGCTAAAGAAGGGAGGTTAATAAGGAGAAGTCTACTGGAGCACAAAACCAGTTTAGACCACGAAGAGCAAAAAGAAGAAATTGTTTCTGAACCGACTCAATGCGATCCTGATACAATTTATACTGAGGACACCAAACACATGAGCAGTATTCTAGCACTGGAGAACTAGAGCACTAGAGAACTGTACAGTAACTTGGTGGTGTAGAGGTCGTTAAATTCTCTGGACCAACGTTTAATAAAACCAAGAACACCCTTAGCTTTGTTAACGATAGTGGAGATGTGAAGATTGAAATTCAATTTGTGATCAAAAAGAACTCCAAGATCTTCAACTGTAAATATACGTTGCAATGGTATATTGTCAATCGCATAAGTACCTAGATATGGACCGGACCGGTAAAAAGTCATAAACATTAGTATAGGGGAGTGCAGCAGGATAGACGGAAGGTCATTAATAAATAGAGTGAATAATAGGGGGCCAAGACGACTACCTTGAGGTACACCAGAAGTTACGAGAACAGGTTTAGAAGTATTCGACCTGAGTAGTACCTTCTGTGTCCTATTTTTTAGGTACGAGGAAATCCATTTCAAAAAGTTTGAGGGAAATCCCATATACTTGTAAGTTAGCTTCAAGAGGAGCAGGTCGTGATTCACAGAATCAAATGGTTTGCTGAAGTCAGTATATATAATATCAGCTTGCATCTTTGCTAGGAATGCATAATTTATCAAAGATGTAAATTCAAGCAGATTAGTCGTTGTTGACCGATTTTTAAAAAATCCATGCTGAGCAGAGGAGATTACAGACTTACAATGATGCTGTAAAGACGACGTAATTATTTTTTCAAATAATTTGGGAATGGCAAAAAGTTTTTGTGAAGTGGTATAATGAACGATTTTTTCCAAGAAGCAGGAAAGATTCCGCTCTCAAGGGACAGATTAAAAAGCTTAAGCAACGGTTTTCAGAGGGAAGTACCATACTCTTTGAGCACACAACTAGGAATGTTGTCAGGCCGAGGAGAGAATGAAGCTTTTACAGATTGTATATTGGATAAAATACAAGAATCTGTAATTATTGGAGCAAATATAGAATTTGAGTGCATAATGCGGAAGGGGTAAGAATTACCGTTGAAAGACTCAGAGGAGTACGTCGACTGGAAAAAATTTGCAAATAATTTGTTGTTGCAAGGAAAAATGACGATGGCAATGTCCAAGATTTTCGCTTAGAATTTACGAAGTTATAGAACTTTTTAGGGTCATGTTTAAATTGGAGCTTGCCACGCTCAAGATAATTTGTGTAACACAAGGAGTTACAATATTTAGAGAAGTCAACTTGATCAGCATGACAAGACGAGTCGATCTATGTCTGTCCGTTTCTAGAAATTTTTCATTGAAATTAGGAAAATACCTCCAGTCCATTACGAGTCCGTATGCCAAGTTTCACAATGATAGACCGATTTAACAAGAAGTTATATTCATATATATAATCTCAGGCCAAGCAGTGACCGCAGCTGTTGTTGTTAGTGCTTTGCACAGGCACACGAGACATACACAGACACACATATACACGCATAATTATTCTACACATATGTACAGAGTATTTTAAAGTCGGGACACCCAACTTTAGCTTCTCTACTGTTTTTTATACCCTGTACCCAAAGGGTGAAAGGGTATACTAGTTTTGTGCGAATGTATGTAACGAGCAGAAAGAGGCGTGGCAGACCCCACAAAGTATATATATTTTTGATCAGGATGACAAGACGAGACGATATAGCCATGTCCGTCTGTCTGTCTGACCGTCTGTCTGTATGAGCGCAAGGATCTCAGTAAGTACAAGAGCTAGGATAACCAAAATTGGTATCAAGGTTCCTATAAGCCCGACTTAAAGAATTGGCTGACAAAACACTTGTAATGCCTTCGATTATTTCCATTTTGGTAGAATACTGTCTGCCAGATTTGTAAACTTTGTAACCAGCCATTCCCACACGTTTTCTAATATATTGATGTCCGGTGAGTAAGGGGGCCGCTTCAATAAATCGACATTTTATGCTTCAATCCATGACTCGATCTCCCGGGCTGTATGAATCCAGGGAAATTAACAAGCACATTTTTGAAATGGGGAAAAACAGTTTTCAGCACGTTCTTATAATTCATATTTGTGTTCAAAAATTGAAACTCGCACGAACCATAATAAGAGATAGCTCCCCACAGCATTTCGATACACCGCCCACACGACTATGAAGTCGATCCAACTGATGCTCCTCCTTCCAAAGATCATGGAAATAATAGTTTTATCTATTTGGTCATTCCAAATTACATTTCTTTTCATCCGAAAAGAAAACGTAGCGTTAATCAAAATTTAATCAGAATTTGATTTAATCGTATTTCCTATCGAGCATCCTTTTCTTTGTTTTCAATCTTTTTAAATGTGGAGCATTCCTTATCACCCTTTGAATAGTTGATAAGCTTGCTTCAACACCAACATTTGTCCGGATCTTTGAGTTCATGATTCATGAGAGTTGGATGCTTCTCTTAAAATTGCTCTTTTATTAGCATCGGAAACCACTTAATTATTACCACATTTATTTGTATACCATATCCCGACTCTGTACATGAAATACTAGGTTTGCGAGCGATGAAAAATGTAATAGGCAGAAGAAGGCGTGACAGATCCCACAAAGTATATATATGCTGGATCATCATGACAAGATTTATGTCTGTCTGTCCATATGAACACCTGAATCTCAGAGACTACAGAGTATTTCTTGTATGTTGCGTATTTTTTATACAAAGATTGGAGCCTGTTTCACCTCTTTTCCAAAACCGCTTCTTATCGCTCATCTTCACTTTGAAGAGATAGTTGAGTCTAAATTTATGGTTCCTTTGCCGTTTGGGCTGCGCGTTGATCACAAATCAGTCAGTCAGGACAAATGGTTTTATATTAATAGAGATAACAACATTGATTCAAAATTCTATACGTTTTAGACAATAGAGTTTACAGCCAGTCCGTGCGTCTGTCTGTCCGTCTGTCCGAACCTTGTCCAAGCCTTGAGTTTGAGTTTTTTTTCGATGTTGCTGCTTCGGTTCAACGCATATACATAAATATGCAGTGACACGATTCTGATGTACATTTATTTGATTGAAATTGACATAAACACTTATGTATGTATGCATGTGTTGAATAGTTTATATTTAATTTAATTAATTAATTATATAAATTAAATTTGTTTAAATAATTTGTTTATTAGTTTTCCTTTCTCGTTTTTTTATTTTTTCTAGCTTCCTAAATGATACCGTTTTATTGGGTATTGGGTTGATCTCCCATCAGTCAATCAGTCATGACAAACGGTTATATATATATATATATATATGTATATAGATTATTTTTGGCACATATAGTATGTTTTTATGTACATACGTCATGCGGGAGCCCGAGTGGTAATAACGACGTGCTGAGTCATGGGAATTGCGTGAATCTGTTCAAAGGGAAGCACCCAACGGATCGTTGCTTTTAATAAACGCGACTATGTGAGCAACAATTTGTATTCACGCTTTTGTTGGTTTTGCTTTATATTATAATAATTATTATTAATGTGACCAGAAACCATATGTTTAGATGCTTAGGTAATATTTGACTTAACGATAAAAATAAAAGAAATATTTGTTTTTGAAGATAATGTTTTTACCAATTGTATTTAATACTGCATTATTAGATTTAAGCGTAATGGAAAGATCCAGCTTCTCTATTAAAAATAAATTGTCGAAACATGACTAAGCTCTTAAGTGATTTTCTTTTGATCGGCTTGCTGAAATATTCATTCAATGTTGAACTTTGATTTCTCTTTTCTCTTATGTTCCGTGACTGGGTAATATGAATACAAAAATGTATTTAATTAATCAACAGGAATTTATATATAAAAACTATATACTTGTAAAGTAAAATTGTTAAGATTACTCTTCTTAATGTTTTCACATTGTTTTTCTTTAATAAATACAATTTAATAAAATTTCACATCTATTTGACATTAATTGTGATAATGAGCTTGAACGGTAATAAATCAACTCCAAAATAATTTATTATTAAGTATGTATGTACATATGTACATACATATGCATGCATGTACAAGTATGTATGTTCATGTACAGAAGCGAGTTGAAATTGAGGCCATGAGACACAAGCGAACAGCTTTTGATGGACATGGGCGGGACAAGGCAGGCAAGTGCAATGCACGAACCGTTCCGTGCAATTATTATTCGCATTTTAATTAATTACGCAGATAGGCCATACGGAGGATAGTCCATCTTCGAGAATTTCCGGTAATAAGATTTCTGCGTCATGCATAGTCAAAAAGTTTACGTATTATAGCAATATACTGCTTTGTATGGTACGAGTTTATTAATGAACTTGTAAAAAAATGTTTCGTTGTTCAGCAATATGTAATTGCCTCAATTTCCGGTTCGCTTGGAACGTGCCCGATTTTGCCCACCTCCACCTCTTCAAAATTTGAATAACACTTACAACACCTGCTGACCACTAAAGCATACGAATATACTATTCGTATGTTCGAATTAAATTGAGTCATAAAAACATTACACAATGGGAAATTAACTATATAAGTTGAGTTGAGTTCAGGAACTACATGCACGAGCTCCCATATCTGTCCGACATCCGTGCAGCCTACACACACATGCTACATGCTGCTTAGCAACATTCGATCCCCAACAAATGTCACGCCTCGCACGCGCATTTTCGCAACATTTTCATAAACAGTTGCAGCGCAATGAGGCCGGTCCGGGGATTGGTTGATGGGTCTAGGCCTGTGTAAAATTTACACTAGTACCTATTTTAAATCTCAATCAATTTGTGCCTGGAAGGTGGCTAGAAAAAAGGAATGGCGTCCAATTTAAAAAGTTATTATTATTCTCAAAAATATGAGATATCATCAGATTGGGTTCATGTTGTTACAATAGGTACTGAAGTCGTAATAGTAAAAGTAATACAAATGATTTTAGCGCTCTTGTTATTGTCGGTTGTTTTAGGGGAATCATTGCAATGAAAAAACTTGTTATATAGTGTAATCAACAAAAAACCATAAGTACATGAATACTATATAAATTGTTTTAATCAAACAATAACAAGAAAACTAAAGTCGTTATCAATGAGTCATTGACATCGAGCGCCACATACAAACGTAGATACATATATTGCATTATCACTCACTGTTCATATGCACATATATCCACACATTGGCATATTCGCAAGCGCCATATTTCCAAGGCGTGTTGTTCGCTTTGATATTTATTGAAAGCAAGCCAAGGCGGTTGATCTTGGCAATGGCGACGGATCACTTAGGGCAGATCACTTAAGCGTCTTTTGAGAACACTACATCAGCTTTGACTGAGTTAAGGATTGAGTAACACTGAATACACAGTCGCTCTGATAAAAAATCGACGTGAATATTTATTACTTCCGCTCGTATGCCATAAGCAATAATATTCACGTATTATGTCAGCAATATGATTTTAAAAACCCTAACCTGAACATATGTTTTTAACAAAAGTTTGTAATTCCTGCAAACAATCAGTTTCTGGTCTTAGTAAACGGTACATAACATACTCGTACTATAAAGCGCAGAAAGGTACTTTAAAACTTTTTACTTATCATAGGCATGACTTTATTTATTCTTTTCTTACACCCGTGTGTTTCTAATTTCCCTTGCAAACACATTAAAGTATGTAAAACGATTATTTTCATCAAATGTTGTTTTAATCATTTTATACCCGGTAAGCAAAGAGAAAAGCGTATACCAGTTTATTGTCGGACCCCCATATGAGTGATCTTCCGTAACTCTGATTAATTATGGAGTAATTATCCATATTCCATCATAGTATATAGGTCTAACTTTGTACACAAAAGCTTGGACACAATCCCGATGCAATTCAAAAAGGAAGTAAAAATGAATATAAATATTTTCATAATCAATTCATTGTTATAAATTTTCCTATTATATACTAAAAATATACCACTTTTGATTACATTTAATACTTAATTCGATTAATTTTCAAATGTAAAATAGAGATAACAATTAAAATTTGGTTGTTAGTAGAGTAGACAAAAAAGTGATACAAATATTTTATTATGAAAAGCCCGCCCATCTGAACATATTACTACTTACGATTAAATATCGTCACACTTTAAATTCCATATGTATTTTAATATTAAAATCGAAATTGAAGTCAACAAACTTTATAATTTTAAATTAACAATTTTTATCATTGGCATCTGTTTCACAATTATTTTTTTAGTAAATTGGCTATTTATTACCTCGTCTTAGTGTATTTTGTTGCATTCACCTTATGCCTAGTGTTCAATCAGAATCAATAACATTATTAACGGTATTCAGTAATGATCAGGGGACTTGGAAATCTTAGCATCACAGATATACGACAACAACAGTGTGATACAGTAGCGCAGCATAGGGCATCTATGAAGACGTAAATCTGCCATTGCATTCAATTTTATTTTCAATTAGCGTTGAACCTAAGACCCCGCAACTATCCACGTATATAATTTGTCTATATCGATACATACACTGAGAAAAAAATCAATATCAATGTTGTCTTTTGAGGTGCCTACTGTTTAAGCTATCTCATGCACCTCTAATTGGCGATTGGTCCAATACGATATCATGGACTTTTGTCACATTATCCTCCGTGGTACCGTTTTCGGGCACCTGGTTCATCAAAAACTTATGCTCTTTAATTTCCCTGCGTGATTCCCCTTACAAAAATAGGAATCGATTCAACAACCGGGGGACCACCCCGTAAAATTATTTATATAAGTAGGCCGTGACTGCAATCGATCTACTACTTCTGCTGGTATGATTTTTATATCCTGTTCGCAAAGGTTACAAGGGTAAGCTAGTTTTATGCCAATGTATGTAACAAAGAGAAAGAGGTGTGGCAGACCCCACAAAGTATATATATTCTTGCTCAAGCTGACAAGCCACGTCGATATATATAAACGCAAGGATCTCAGAAAGTCTAAGAGCCAGGATAACCCAACTTGGTATCTAGAATCTCCTATGTCGGAGAAGAGACGAGCTTGGGGTCTGTTTTTTCTGATGCACCGCCCACTCCCCTGATTTTCCATAACTCCCTAATTCCATGTGCTTCCATGTTAAGTTTCATCAAAATAGGCCAAATGTAAAGGAAGTTATAGCAATAAGTGTACTCCACACACATAAACATAAATTTAAGGTAAATGTATTATTTGAAAACTGTACGGCTCTACGTGTTACGTATTTTTGATTTTATTAATTGTATTTAATTAGTTTACTTAAAAAAAAAAAAAATTAACCAAACTATTTGTTTCAATTTTCCAGGCAGCAGGTATTTAGGTATTGTCCATGTACTCGTACCAACAAAAAGCTTTAAAATTTTCCCAATTAAATCGTACTCGCAGGAATTTGCACTTTAAATATTTTATAAACTTTGTAGAATGTTGTAATATATAGTATTTAATATCGATGATAACAGGGAGGAAAATGCTCTTCTGGTCGTGTCTCCGACCATGTTTCCACTGCAATTTGAGCTCGGCAGAACAATTTGAGACCCATTTCTTCCAACATGTTGTTTTCGTGCCACCAATTAAGACTTGTCGTATGCATTGAAGTGAAGCTTAAGATTTTTAGATTCTTAATACAATGTGAAAGAATCGGGTGCAAGCGCTTAGAGGACTTATTCCGACGAGTTTGTGCCTTGACTTGACAAGTACATAGGTGGTACAACACTTACAAGAGTTGGTTCCAATCAACATATTCAAGACTTTACCCCCAATGTGTGTCATTAGACCATTATGTATTCGTATACTCCACAAATAATTCTATTCAGTTGTATTTATACGATATATTTTTAAGAAATTTGTCTTTTCCTTTCAAGAACCGGCATAATCAAACGTATTATGGCATCTATGAAACCTGTCGCGGATCAGTTATTAAAATTAATGGGACAACTGTGGTTACAAAGATTTAATTAACAAGTGGAAACCGCCAAAATGCTGTTTATACATGCTGTAGCCGGAACAACCGTTAAAGTAAGAACAAGCAAAAACAAGAGAGAACTCTACAGTCGAGCAAGCCCGACAGTGAAATACCCTGTACCCAGGCACAGAGTTATATAAAGCAAAAGCAAAAAGATGATCGGACTCTTGTTATTTTTTGCGATATGAACAAAGTAAAGTATCTGAAGCATCTACGCAATACAGTTACATTTTTTATGGTTGATCTGAAATTACACATAAGCAACCATAATTGGCAAAACATACTATAATTTTATATACCTGTACTAATGTTGTCCATTTAGTAAACTTTGAAAATATTTCCCTTAAATTGCAAAAGCCACATTTGAGGCACATAATCGGCTGATTTTAAATGGGCGCTAACAAACTAATATTGCAGAAAAGTTTAAAACTGATTATTGGGGATTTGAAATCTGAAACCTGAAGAATTTTGAATTTGTGGCGAAAATTGTGAGCAAAAAAACCACTGTGCGACTGTCGCATCAGATGGTAGTCAGTTGGCGGTTATGTAAAATCTTATTGACAACTAAGTAGTGCTGCACGTACAAGTATAGTAGGTATGGTTCTGTAAATATGAGAGGATATTTTACCTACCTAGGAACGATAAAGAGGCAAGGGCCAGTCGATGTTACTCAAATTGGGAGTTCCTTGTGCTTTGCGCGACGATCGCAGTACATGCTCTTGGGCTTGCACTCTCTTAAATACTACATTGTCAACATGTTGTCTTCCGTACTCTCCGGCATGACACTGCAGCGGAAAACCCGCTTGTGTTAGTATCTGAGAGAGGCGATCGCACGCCACCAGCCACCACTTGGCTGAAGAGAAGCGTTGCTTTGTGTTTTATTCGGTCGGCTGGTGTACAAGCAGCAGTTTTTATTAGTCGTCTGAACGAAGCGTACACGGCAAAGCGGCGCAGCGAAGTTTCGCTGCGAGTACGAAACGAACAACGAAGGAACAATTGTCTGTCGGTTGAGTGTCACGAGTGACGAGTCGCACGAGCGCGAACGTGAACTGCTAGAGTTTTGTTATATGCAGCGTTGTTATTGTTTTGTTGTTATTGTTGTTAATGGGACACCTACAACTTTTCGAATTGCGGTGAACAAAGGCAAGAGTCGCGTTCTGTGAGATTGTGTGCATGTTCATGCGTGAGTGTGGGGCAAACGGATTACAAGTTTGCCTCCTTTGTAAGCACTGCGTGCTAATTAATTGTGTAGCTGCATTTACAAAGCAAACAAAACGACAGAAGCAGGTTCTTTGGCTAATGTGTATTTAATAGTGTCGTGTGTCTTGGTTTCGAAATTTACATTTAATTTATTGCTACACCCGGGAGCAGCAGTTCTGAGGAAAGTGCAATTGTGCGCTTCTGTTTAACCAACAAAAAAAAAATAAAAAATAACATCGAGTCGTGTGTGCATTGTAATTGTGTCGCTTGCCCCAAATGAGAATGCGTCATAGTCATAATATGTAAAGAAGGGCGAAGCAGTAGCCACAACAAAACAACGAAACAGCTTGCCACATAAAATACACACTCGTACAAGCACACACGGACACACAGTCACACCCCCGGGCCAACATTTGGCATCTCTTTGTGCTGCTTCCGCCGCGACCGTTGTCGTTGCCGCTGCCATCGTAGACGCCGACGCCGTTGCCACTACCGCCTGCCGCAAAAACGCCAAGTCAGTGGGCTGGCAATGCGCATGTGCGCATAAAAAAGTGAAAACCAAAACCTCACTTCAAGTGGCGCCGCGGCAGAATTGGAAAACAAATTTCTGTTCATTACAATACGTAAATTAATAAAAGCCGTATAATAAATGCCAGCGGAGGCGCCCCAGAATAGTGTCAACAACAATTGAAACGCAAGCTTGGCGGATGGTGTGGACTCGCGGGTGCTGTGAGTGCATTTATTTGAGTGTGCAAAGGCTTGAGACGAAGCAAGTTCTAAAGAGCAAATACATATTAAGTAAATTGTGAAAGTTCTCAGTTTTTGTTTTGTTTGCAACCTGCAATGTTTCTTTCTGTTGATTTTGTTAATTTCTGCTCCTCACACATAATGTGTTCTATATATGTTATGCTCTTATTTGCTCTGCACTTCACGGAGCTGTTTCGGCCGTCGTTCGCAAACAAGCTGTTACATCGCCCCCACGATCATTTTTCCCTTGTCCACCGCCGCATCCACCACCCAGCGGTTTTCGTAACGGAAGACGTAGCGGTAAGTTATTGAATATTTTGCGGCATTTTAATGGGGATTGGTTGTCGTACTGACAATGGAGCAGAGGCTGGTAATATACGGAGTAAATGTTGTTCGACAAAAAGCTAACGATTCAAAAGATATACATATAAGAAGCATCCATGTATGTTTTTTATTTTTTATAAATTTGGGTTGTAACTGCTTCTGATCTTTTGCACTTATTTGCATATCAGAGTGGTCAGGTGTGGGTCTTAAGGGTTCTCTCTAAGCTCTTCAAATATGTATCTAGTATAGTGAATCGTTGTGTATGCATTTTAAAATTGTTTTTTTTTTTTACGCCTTAAATATAAAGCAAAAGTCTTTGTGCGTATCCTTTGACTGCTGAAACTAACAGTTTGGTTCTGAAACTGAAAATAATATTATAAGTATGAGGCAATCACGTTTAATCACGTTTAACTTAACACAATTATATTTTTATTGAGAGCTTTAAAATTAGTTTGATGAATATTTGTACATTGTTACTGAATTGTAAATAATGAACTTAATATTGTTGGCGCTAGGTGATACACAGTGCTGAGATCCTGATACACAGAGAGAGAGAGAGAGAGAGAGAGAGAGAGAGAGAGAGAGAGAGAGAGAGAGAGAGAGAGAGAGAGAGAGAGAGAGAGAGATTTTAAATATTTTAATTTCTTAGTATCGGGAACTGGTGTTTTGTCCATAACCTATCTTAGGTGTGCAATGTATTTTAAAGCCTTCCGAACAGTTGACTAGTGTGCTCACCATTCGATGCTTTTGTCATGCAAGTCCCACACTTTGTCCAATTAGAATTGGAAGAGCGGGTTGCAACAGTTGTGCACGACAGTGGCAATGGCAAGCCAGCACATACTCGTACTATTCAATCCCAAGCCAGTTCATATGAATAATGTGTGCCGGATTGTGTGTACTCGTATGTAGATATCTTCACTTTCTACACTTTCGGACGGGCAACTTCCGTTGAGGCATGCCATAGAGAGTAGTTGCCTGCATCGCCGAAACGTCTTCGTTGCTCGTCTCTTGTCGCTCCCTTTATTTGATTACGCGCCACTCAAAGACCGTGAGCGAGAATGTGTGAGTGAGTGGGTTATTGAACCACTGGCAGCGTCTAGCTGGCGGCGACGGAGACGGAGACACTGCCTTCGCTGTCGTTCTCGCTGTTATTTTGCGTCCGTCATCGCACATACTATCTACTGCGCTATATCTACGAGTATGTATGTATGTATGTACATATGTACGTCTATATGACATATGTCTGTACGAAGACGCCTCTGTTATTTAGCTGTTGCTGACGGTTTGCGGTGGCGGCAACGCTTTCGATATCCTTACTAAATAAACAATATGCGGGGAACTCTCGCCCCGGCAGAGTAGTCGGGGCTTCGTTGTCTCGGCTTCACTTGTGTATAATTTCCTCGCTCTGTGCCTGGCCATAGCAGAGAAGACCAGACCAGACCAAGTTGCCGGTCTGCCATAGCCCTTAATAAATGTTAAGTTTGTCTTTTCATATTTTCTGCCATGCTAAAAGTATGTGTATAGTTCCTCACACATAACAACACACACACACATACTAGCACATACACACACTCACTGACACTTATATGGCGTGTGTCTGGTCGCCTTTGTGAGTCATGAAAATGGGGTTCAGTGTCCTTTAAGAAATCGTATGCTCTGGATTTTCTTGCATCACTTTCCTGCGAAAAAACTTCGCATATTTTGATTAAAAATTTGTACAGCTCATTAGGAGCATGGAATGGGCGCAAGGACAGGCACAAGCACAGGCGCAATCACAGGAACCATGACAGAAGCGTATGCACGTACTTTTTTTGCTTTTAATGAAACTACAGCCAGGCGCACAAAATGCATCAATTTGCGGGCTGCCATCGCCAAAACAATAAGCGTTCATTGTGCGGCGCATTGTCCGGTGTCTGTTGCATGCCCCACTGCATTGGAAAATATCGCATCCCTCCAGTTCCAATGGTGCCAAAGGTGCCATTTGCACTGCTAACTGAGAAACAGTTTAAGTGTCGTGCTATAGGTTGAACCAGATTTCTTTTGGGGCAAGAATATGAAGAAAACTGATCGAAAATTGGGAAATATAAAACAAAACGATTAGAATGTTAAGGTCAGTGAGTACCCTGTACACACCCTTTTCTCCCTTTGGCATATATATTTGGCCGATTTTGAACAAAAGTTGAAGTGGACCTTTTTGTACCCTATGCTCAAAGGTTGAAGGAGTATACTAGTTTTGTGCGAATGTACATATGTAACACAGAGAAGGAGGCGTGGCAGACCCCACAAAGTATATATATTCTTGATAAGGATGGCAATACGAGTAGATATAGCCATGTCTGTCCGTCCGTCCGTCCGTATGTATGAACGCAAGGAACTCAGAAGGTATACGAGCTAGAAAAACTAAATTTGGTAGATACTAGATATCAGATCTAGATAGATTTTTCTAGGTTGGAGAAAGGACGAGTTTATATTTTTTCTGATGCACCCCCCACTCCCCCACTATTCACAATTTTCTATAACTCCCGTTATTCTTGGAATTTTGAACTCAAATTTGGCAATTACATTTAGTTAGTTAGTGATTATGTGTCCGTATGCCAAGCTTCATCACATTACTTGTAGGTCAATTACAAAGAAAGTTATAAACTCGATTTAGATGTAAATGTATGCTGTTGAATTTATTTTATGTACAGTACATAAACATGTCTCAATTTATGTATGTAAGTTTTGATATTTTTGATTTAATTAAATTAATTAATTTAATTTGTTTAAATGAACTTAAACAATTTTTTTTTTTGTTGGAGTGAGTACCTTACATTTAAGAGTTACAACATAAAAGAGAGGCATCAAATAAACTTGCTCCACAATACATACCCATTATATTTCAATTTTTGTGAAGTTTTCTCAAATTTAAAAAATTAAGTTTTATAAACGGAGGGCTGAATGAAACTGTCCCTTCCTTATCTTAAGACCCTCAAACAAATTGACGTTCTTGTACTAGTTCAGGGAGCTACTGGGACAGCTTGTGCGTTTGTGCCTTTCTGGGTAGAGTGAGTGCAGAGCCAGTAGCCGTTTTGGGATATTGGTGTCGTAGCCACGGCGGTGCGCAGCAGTTGCAGCTGAAGCGGCAGTGCCATCTACAAAATGTAAGCAGGGGGCGGCAGGCAGCAAAGTCGCGAGGGCCTCGGCGGCTTATCTTGATGCCGGGTCGGACTGGAACGAGGCCGGGGCCGGGGCTGGGGCCGGGGCTGGGGCCGGGGCTGGGCCAGACCCGGCCAGTTGCCGTAGCGCCTATTCGAAAATGAATACAAATGTGCATATGTTGGTGCATGCTCGTATTTATGTACGATATGTAATATATGCAGACTGCGTGCGTTGGTGTTGATTTTATTTCGAGCTGCATATGCACCCATTTCATGAGTTCTCTATTTTTATGCTCAGTACTTTAATAATAATTAAAAATGCACTCTCAAGTTGAAAATGTTCCGTATATTGTATGTAATATAACTCATTAATTTTTGATATACGTGTAGTATTATATTATCCATTTATAACTTAATACCGGCATACATACCAATCCTACAAGACTTTGTTAAATATTTATTAATTCCACTGATTTTTGACTCAGACTAACAGTTCACAGAAATTGAGTGACTTATTTACCGGTTAGCTTTCAACGTATGATTAACTCTCTTGACGCATCTTTGGAAAAAGTCAAAAAAATGTTTAATTGTTTATAAATGTTTACAAATGGAAATGTTTTATTCTTTGGATTAATCGTTTTGCAACAAAGAAATCATATTTTCGTTATATTCCATGTCAGTTGCAATATATTGGGCCTAAAATATGTAAATAGTTGGGTTTTCATAGCTTGTCCATATACTTGATGCCGAAATTCCAAAACTTCAGTACCCAGTGACTCACTCAGTTCTGGAGTTTCGTCAAAAAACTGACTGCTGCTGTTGATGCATACGAATATTGCTTTTAATTAGTTGATTACTTTATGGCTTCCTGGAACTTTAGGCCCAAGCCCAGGTTCAATCATGCAGTCCCTGCCACTACTTTATTGCACACTTAAAGTGCTGCAATCATTTTACTTAAGTCAAACAACAACGACAAGAACAACAACAACAGCAGGAAGAACAACTGAAGTCTCGCTTAATAGGCTTATGACAATTCTGAGGCGTCAGTTGAATGCACTGCAGGCAGAGTCACAGCAATCGTATAATTGCTTTATATGGCAACTTCCATATACGATAATACTCGTAAGAGTGGCTGCCTACCAACATGAAACAGATTAAATGTGCGGCTATTAATTACAATACGAGCTGCCGAGCTGATTCAGGCGCATTTTAATAATATTAAGTAGCAGATAAATGCAATTAATAACAACAATGAAGTATATATTTCCGTTCAAACGTTAGCATGTTAACATATTTGAGCGTAAAACAGTATAAAATTATCATTCCGTACACTTGCAATGCACATTTTTAAGGTGAAGCCATTTGTCACAACTCCGATTGTGTGGCCAAGTGACAAATGCCTGAGAGCTGTCAAAGGTTCATGCATTCATTCATCATTCATTGTCTTTTAATGGCTTGTAAGCTTTTCGAAAATCTTGTTCAATTTCAAGAAAATAAGAGTGAATTTGTACTTTCAACTTTGACAATTGATAAAACTTGAAGGAGAGTGCATCACATTGACATTCACAGCCACATTATTAATAATCTTGAATACAATTGTGGGACTTGCTCTCTAACAGAATTTTGAAATATGTTAGTCACATATGGAGCTAATCGAAAGTAGTGTTGCATCAATAGTTACTGTTACTGGCATACTGCATACCCAAGACAGCGAATCTGTTTTGTTATTCATGCATAGAACCCTTAAACGAAAAAAACTATTTGGAAAAAATTATTTATTTGGAAGGCATAGACTAACCTGTTCAAAAAGAGGCATTTCTTCATATTCGCAGATCGTCTGTTTAACGAGGTAGAATTAATATCCAGGCACACTTGCAAGAGAATAACTACTATAAATGAAAAGTACAATGCAAAACCATTTACATTCAGTAAACAACACAGACTCGTTCATACTAGTAATATCAATAGTTAACAAGAGAGAACGCTGCAGTCGAGCAAGCCCGACAGTGTAATACCCTGTACCCAGGTAAACTTATATGCGCCCATAGCAGCAGCAAAAAGAGGAAGAAGAAGAGCGAACTTGTTGCTGCAGTTTGGGGGGGTTGTACTGGCGAGAATTTGTTTCGCTAATAACTTTTCTTAGAATTGACAGAATTGAATAAAACAACAGTAGATAATTACATATAAATTATGTGTGCAAAGTTTGGTTTAGGTAGCATTTGAAATCCGATACCAAGTTTATTTATTCTAGCTTTTATACTTTCTGAGATCCTTGCGTTCATACAGACAGACAGACGGACATGGCTATATGGACTCGGCTTGTCATGCTGATCAAGAATATATATACTTTGTGGGGTCTGCCACGCCTCCTTTTGTGTGTTACATGTACACTCGTACAAAACTAATATACCCTTGTACCCTTTGGGTAAAAACAAATCCAATTCAGATCCATTTTGAGGCGAAATAATAAATTTTTTGTAGGGGGCAATGCCCCCCGCCAGTGGGGGCGGCCCCCCTACGCCCTTGTATGGACGTATGTTTATTTTTTGTGTCTATCCTAGTTTGTGTGCGTATGAGTGGAGATTCGTTCTATATTTGTCTGTTCTTATGTACTTTCCGGGATCCTTGGATTTATACGAGCTATATCGACTCGTGCTGATCAAGAAAAAGTATATACTATGTGGGGTCTGCTATTTCTCCACTGTACTACGTACATAAATTCGCACTAAACTGGTACACCCCTTTTCCCCTGGGGCGCAGGATATACGAGTATACCATATAGCATGTTTGTTGTTGCTTCTGGGCAAGCAAAACTACATGCATTGAAATGCAAGCAGCGGAATAAATGTAGGCTGCGCACAAAAACAAATAATACCTTATTTGCGCAGTGCAGCGCGAAATTTTATGCACTAAAAAGCCTCGAATTCAAATATTTTGAGCACCAGGCAGGCAGCTTATGTCCCCGGAAAATTGCTTTGAGGCATGATGTGCAGCGCTTAAATGCGCACCCAATGTAAATAGGAAGCATTTACTTAATTATATATTTTTTTGCAGCCGATAAGACAAGCGAGCCGATAAGGCATTTGCCGATAACCATAGAGCGTTAAAATGTAATACAGCGGCGTAGTTTTTATTAATTTTTATTGTGCCTGTGATTGATTTTTAATAGCAATGTGATAATCTACTACCATACGCAGCCACCTTTTTGCTTATGTACCGCTCGCAAGATTGATTTGACAGATTAGGGTCTTTGCTGTTGCTGCCGCTATTCCTGTAGTTGCAATTTTCGTTCTATTTGGCGCATCGAAACATCAACATATGAGGCATTTGTCGTGAACACAAATTTCGGCAGACAAGGCTAGTAACTGAAGGAAACTGTTCGCGTACTTATCCCACATCCCTTCAACCGTCATACCATCCATCTGTCCATCATGCAACCATCAATGTTGCAAACTATTTTGTTCAGCAATGACAATGATGCATGCAGACAAGCTTTGGATTATTGGGCGAGGATGCTTTACAAATACTATAGACTACTATTTCAGGATAAAGGAGTGCAACAAAGGAGGTTGTATTCACAATTTTGTCGTCAACGACATGGCCGGATTATATTCGAGAATTAAAAGAAATCCTAAAAAATGCATGCTTCTGGTAAATTGAATTTGTTCAATTTTAGGGACACATTGGGCACATCAAAATACCAAAAGACATTTGAAGGAGTCTTAGCTGGAATATAATCATGATTTTTGTATGCATATCTAAAAAACTGATTTGTAATAATTTCGTTGTTTTTTTTAAGAAATTTCATCAAACATACCCTCAATATCTGTTCCCTCCAGTATTTCGCATTAATTCAAATAACAAGCATTTCCTTAGTTTATTAATGTTATGTACTTTTATATAATTTTTTTCGGTTCCTCGTTGGAGGAGGCCACAACTATTAAAATTTAAAGTTAATCGGATGAAAAATGCAATGTTTTCCCCACAGTTTTCGTTCGCAGTTTCCCTGTTAAGGAATACTTGAGTCCAAATTTTAGCATCCTAGCTCTTACCGTTTGAGTAGTGCCTCAATCAGAACAAACTGTTTTACATACGAGTACATAGATAGGTTGACTAAGAATCTAAGCACATTTATAGCTACACTTAATTTGGCGAGTCTTGAAAGACTGTACGAGGTAATTACATATGTACGAGTATGCGGGTGTACATCATGTAATATTTGGCTATGAGTTAAAGCTTGTGTGTTGGAATTCTGTACTTTTCACCAGATATCTTTTAAGCATTCTTTGTTTCTTTATTTTTTAAAATATCTGCTGGGGCTTAAAGACGGCTTCTAGTCCTAGACCATAGTCAAATTTCACTCTGTACGTTAATTCGTATTCATGACTCCAATTCTCTATCTATGTGTACTGAATTCAAATACTGCCAAGTAGCTGAGTTGATGTTCACACACACACACGCACACACTCCCATGCAAATATGTGCACACACATTAGATACACACACACACACTCACACACCACTCGATTGCAAATTGTCTCCGGCTTGGCGATATTTCAAACCACAAAAAATGCATTATCGAAATTGCACAATCGTTATTGTTATTGTGTGGAAAACTTTATCTGCTGCATTTGGTCCATGAACGGACGGAGGGACAGCATCCATTAGCAAAAATGCATACACACACACACACACACACACACACACACACACACACACACACACACACACCCACAAACAAAATACTATACACGTACATACTATAGATACATACATAAATGCAGATTTTCGGTTGGTTCTTGCCGTGGCTGCTAACGTTTTTTAATGGTTCCGTGCTTATGTGTGTGTGAAATAAAAGTGCAATAAATCCAAGAGGTTTCGGATCTAGCGGCAGAGGCGCATAAATAAATGTATCGCTTATAAGTATGTAAGCACAATACATACATACATGCTTACATACGATGCGGATAAATTTTTTTATAGACATTTTGTATAAACTTGCTTATAATGTGAAGAACGTGTTGTTAATTCTGTTATGGTTGTTGTTTTTGCTTCTGATTCTTTTCAAAAAATTATAAACAAAGTGTAAAGCAATAGCAATGCGATTTGACCCAGTTTTGTTTTTCGTTGTTCTTGCTCTTCCATATGTGCTGCATGCCCTTTGTTGCTGCTGTTGTTGTCGCTTCTGTTGTTGCTGTTGTTGTTGCATTAATTATCACATTTTGTGCTCGAACGCTTTGTGATTACAGCGGCAAAAGCAAAATGGAAAAGAACAAAAAATTTATTTACGATTTATTTTGGGCGGCACGCGAGCCACGGCAATACTGGTTGTCAAGAGCAGCGGCTGAGGGGGCCAGCGAATTGTTATATATACGGACGTTGAATTCGTTAAATGTGACCAACGGCTGTCTTGACTTTAATAATGCACACATGTGCTTGCCTTTTCCAAAAGAAATGCCACAGCATTCCTGCAAGATGTTGCCATTGCTGATATCGGTCCGAGCCACGACAGCAACAAACCAGCAAGACCAACAGAAACAGCGTCGGCATCAATATCAGCAACGACAACTATTCCTTTTTGGGTTCCATCAACAACAACAACAACTACAACTACATTAACAACAGCAACATCAGCATCAGCAGCAACAGCAAGATCAAGCAAGTTTCCTTTTAAGTGTCTGCGCGCTGCCTGCCATCAATTATGCGGCATGTTGGCCGGCCTGTTGCAAGTTGCAAGTTGCAGTGGGGCTGTCGTTGTCGCTGCTTGCCAAAGGTTCAATGCTTTGTATTTGGCGTCAGCACGTAGGTGTGCAGTCACAGCCAATCACACCGTCAATCAGTGGGACAAATAAACAGACAGCAGCCAAAGTCTTTACCCGGGCCGGCATTGTTTGCTTACCAGCTTACCTGCTTACCTGCTTACCAGAGAAGCCTGAATCATCTGGCAACCGCAAGCGCCTGAGTCATGTTCTCTGTAAGCCCGGTTCAAAGTGCACAACGCACCAACTTCAGGTATTTGGGTTTTACCCACACATTTTTAAGGCATCCATTCATTAGTTGTGACTCTCTTTCTTGGCCTTTTGCTAATTTCTGATCAGTAGTCAAACGGCCAAGTGAGGCGGCACAGAGGAACAGAGAAAACAGAAACAGCAACGACACGACGGCGCCAACCATTTGTTGTGCGTGAATGTATACTTGTAAGTATGCATAGTATATGTTTGTCTTGAATGTTGTTCGGTCCGAGCTTAAGACATAATCCAGCTCTATTAACTGCTTGTCAAAATAGCAGCAGGTTTCTCAGCTTATGCAACAGGCGGCGCCTCGAGTAAGCTGTCCAGCACAGTGCTGAGTACATGGCTTACAAGTTTGCAAGTTTCGGTGACAGCGGCGCACGAGTATATGATGAAGCCTGAAGCGGGGCTCCCATTCGACGGATTGAAGTCTTTTGAACCTCTGTTAAGCAAGTGGAAACTCCTTATCAACTCAAGTTTGCATAGTACAGTAATGCCTGTGTATGTACAATGGTTTCGACTCGGTCATGTGCCAACATTCGACTGATTGTAGGAAGTTGTGTTGGAGAACTATAGATAAAACAGCATTACCAAATTAATCGAATAAATCACTAAATTGGATACCATATTATAAAGTATAATTTTTGTTCAACTTTATTTAAAAATGAAAGAGTAAATTGTTTGTGCTTCATATGCACATTTGAATTGTTACTCCTCCCTCTGTTTTACTTTGCACGGAGGTTTGTTTTTTCGGACACTGATAATAGGACGATTATGACAGATCACTGGAAACTACTAATATGATTTACAAACATTCTCATTTTTGTCTAAAACTTTTCTCCTATAAATCATTGATGGATCGCAAATGGCGAGAATTCAGATAGTAAGAACGCAATCGAACATACAAGTTACATATACATTTTAGCTTCACCTTTAAAAATATATTTTTTATAAGGAAAACAAAAGTACAATGGAATATACACGATGGGACATCTATATATGTATTAATTTTTTGCATTTGTTGTGGGCGAATTTCAACCACAGGATTCTTTTGGGACTAATATTCTTTTCGTATCTTGAGGGCTCTAACCGGTACGCAACATTGTTTCCAAACGCACTTAGGTCAGGCACAATAACTTCAAAATAAATAATAAATTGTAGAAACCCTACAATCGTAATAAATCAAAAAAATTTTATTGCAAACATTAAGACACATTCAGTCAATGTCAATTTAGGTTGTTTGGTTTATTGGTGTGTATCTAAAATATAGTAGGATAGTTTTCCTCTAAGGGTACTACAATAAGAACGAGTGCACTCAAATTTCCATTAATTATTCCGATTTTTTACTTGACGAACAAATTTGTTATGTTTAAACAATTGTGAAAATTGAATTCTTAATTATATATGTTGTCATCTGACTAATAGATTTATGGCAGAAGAACAAAACAGACAAAACAGACTGAGTAGTTTCGACACCACATTGCTATCAGACAATTTTGCTACTCCAAAATATTATATTGATTCGCGAATATACTTATTAAGTGCTTGGGTTCCTTGATATGTACTTACGGCTCCCATTACTATTTGCCTGTATCAATAGCTAAGCCACACACACCTCCATGCGATTTATAGACTATGAGTCTTAATAAAAAGTGTTCAGTCCACTCCTATACACGTATGTTGCGCAGGAGTTTTAATAAAAAGGCACGCCGTAATAGATGCCGTTGTTGGTGCCGCCACAATGACTGGCAACTGAAGAGATGGTTAAATTAATTGAAATCAACATTGATTAATGTGAGATAAAAGAAAAATGAACTCGGGCCACAGACACAAACACAAGCACAAACACAAACACAAAAACCGAACAGAGCCCTAGTGTAGACGCCAAGGCGCGTGCTAAGACCAAGCACCAGCCCCAGCTCCAGCTCCAGATCCAACTGAAGCACCCACAAATGACCACAAACAACACGAGGCATGCGGGTCAGAGGAGTCCAGCATAGGGCGAGTGGCAAACACGCAACGTTGTTGGCCTTAGCTCTGGAATGGCCAGCCCTGCTGCAAGTTTAGTTGTAGTCGCACTTTAATTAGACCACAGAACGTAAATTGCAATATTTCCACAGAACCAGGCGGCAGGGGGCAGGGGGCAGGGGGCAGGGGGCAGGCGGAGCCGGTTGCTGAGGCAGAGTTGGCGTCAATGTTTATGGGAAAGTGATGAGATAGTGTTGCGTTGCCAAGTTCGAGCATTCCCGGTGCTATTTTTGCATACCGGCTGGGTAACAAAAGCAACAAGTCATCATGGATGGGTATCAGGCAAGGTCCCCGGGAAACTTGTGCAAATGGTAAATGAAAATATATGTACAAGTACATGGAAAATGGCGTCTAAATGGAAAAAAGCAAACAAATACGCCATGTAGGGAAAAAGGTTATGCAGTCACTTAAAGGCAAGGCAGCGACAACTGCATCAGTGCTTGATTAACTGCGCCTTGTGAGCTCGATTTCAATAAGAAAATAAATCATTATTTATATTATCGACTGATGCTGGTGTTAAGACAAAGCAAGTCAGTTGCATATCGTACGATGGCTGGTATGACAGTTAAATAAACAGAAATAACAAAATTACCGCAGTCGCAGCTGTAGCCACAGAAAATTTGCAGGGGCCAGCGCGATGGCATCGTGAACATCGACCAATGTTTATGCGTATGGTGGTGCTGGTTTCGTCTTGTTTGGTCTTGAGAAATCAACCATATGGCCACAGAGAAAAAATCGACTTGCCAGGCCAAACCCAACCAAGCAATGGCATTCACGAGCTCGCCAGACCAATTATATGCAAATTCTATGGCCAAGAAATCAGAGTAGACGACGAAGTCGAAGCGATGGCGTCGTCGGAGCTAGTGCCATTGCCATTGCCACTTGGGTAAAAGGTTTCGTTTTTACTTTTGACATTAATACCATCCGCAGAGCTACCCAATGAGACCAGCGAGCTAGCCACTGATATATTTTGCGGGGCTGCCGATGTCTTATGTTAAATCAATAAATAATTTAATGTGGGGTGCAGTATTTATTGCCAAGTTTTTAAGCTACGAATAAAAACAGAGAAATGGCAAAAAAGGCAACGGGGAGACTTAAAGTCCTAATTATATTCTGAATAAAATTACAAAAGAAGCTGAAAAGAAAGTCTTTATATTCTACGAGTATAGATTAGCTATCTATTACATTATCAAGTTAGGCCGATCAAGCACATCTAAAATACATCATTTTCAATTTTCAAAGCGAAAATTAGAAAATAATAATCGGAATAATACGAGCTTATGTACCTACGACAAGGTACAAAAGTATAATAGGTTTGTGCAAAATAAAATATGTAACAGGCAAAAGGAGGCGTGGCAGACCCCACAATGCATATATGTATATTCTTGATCAGTCGATTTAGCCCTATCTGCCCGTCAGTCCGCTCGTATGAACTATTCAATCTCAGAGACCACGAGAGCTAGAGACATCAAATGTTACACACAGATGCCTTATACTTGTATGAGTAGGCAGTACAATTGTATGTTAAAATTTTCTTCCATCCTCCGAGTCCTTCCGCTATTAGTAATTTATCATAACTCCTATAATACTTGGAGTTTTTTCTTAAATATTGCAATTATATCCTATTTGCACTTTTGTTTCCGTAAAAAATATAATATTTTAAATCATTATTAAAAATTGCTGTTCCAAAACTTCAATTACTTAATAGTTAGATAGCAGTAATAAGTACTAATTAACCAAATAAAGGTATTCGATCTAATGTAATTCCTGTTGATTGTATATTAATTACTGTTGTAATAAAATGTACGGATCCTAAGCTTGAAGAAATTCCAGTGAAATGTAATGGAAAAATTGCAGAGTCTACTGATGGTCCTCCCTCCATGTGGAATTCCAGTTCACTCGGTTCCGCCTCCATTTTCAGCTACTCGTAAAAGAGTTTAAGCCTGAGGTAATATTCAAAATTTTATATTATTTTTTCGATGGAGCTCCTAATACTAAAGGAACTAGTCAATTTCGAATTATAATAAATGCATTGTAACATGTACATTTTCTTCGTTTAAGTATAGCCTTTATATGGTGCACTGGCCGTAAAATCTGATTAACAATAGCTTATATCTTAATACAATTTCCATCCTTAAATCTAGTGCATGTTTGCGAGAAGACACGTTTCTGCCGAACGAACAATTAGGATATAAAGTTTTGTAATTGTATCTCATATCGACAAGTTTGGAAATTCTAGCTCTTGTACTTCCTGAGTCCCAAATTGTTCTGTGTTTTAGATACACTGGCACTTAACTAGTACCCTCCGTTATATTTGAGGTATAGTATTTTCAATAAAATTCTGTTTGAGTAATTAGAAAATAATGTAATAATGTAAAGATCGATTGTCTTCATACGATGACGATGAAAAGCGTTGCTTTGAAGGTGTAGTTATAGATGCATTTTTGGAAGTGAACATTGAAGTGAACAAACATAAATTACGGCGACCTGTTGCTCTATATTCTAGCCATAGCCATAGCCACAGTCGGTCGCTTTGTCCCCGATTTAATGACACTACCACTGCTGTTGTGTCTTCTTTTTATTTATGGCGCATTCCTCACAATTTGACCAGATGACTTCCTTGCCAATATCCTAAGCCAGTACAATGTAACTTCAACTTCTATTCCAATCGTATGTTCACATATGCCTGCTGGATGGATATATGCACACAGATATAGATATATAGATAGACAGCCGGATATATGCGCTCGTATGTTGCAGTTGCTTGTCATTTTTATAGGATTGTTTGTGGCCCAATGACAATGTGTGGTTGTCGCTGACGTTCTTCGTGTCCTTGTTCTGAGCGACCTTGTTGTTTTTGTTTCTGCTCTACTGTAAGCCAACATTTGCAAGCTTGCCAGCCATTTGTAGGTGGCTGGCTTTTATTAGCTTGACATCGGCATCGGCATCAGCATTGTCGCCGCTACAAGAATTATGGATGTCAATGCACAGTGCCAGCGCAATATTGCTGCAGCCCTACTGCGCTGATGTAGATAAACCAATTTGATTTGTTTGTGAGACAGGCCAGGGCAGAAGCCAACAAGCAGAAACCGCTGGCACAGCAGGCAACGGGTATGGTTGTTGATTAAAAGATATATCAAGTGTTGAGGCGCCCTTTTCCCTTCCTCAAACAGTCAATATTGCATAAGAGAAATTCTTATATTTTGCACTAGTAGTTGCGCCATTTTAAGTGAATTTGTGGTTAAAAAATATACAAGTATTGAGGTATTTAATTAGTTAATGTTAATTCATCGCGGAAAATTTAACAAATGTGAAAGGGAACTTAATAAGTAGTAAATGTTTTAAATACAAATTTAGGAAGTGATTTTAATCTTTTCTCAATACAAACAAAATTTGCGTTTCGAAATGGGTGGTAAAAATGTCTCACGATCTTATAAACACTTCAACCCTGAGATATAAAAGGAATTGTCAACCGATCGATTGGCGGTTCTATGATATAGAGCACTGAGTCGATGACACTTAAATTTATGGTGAAAAACTTAAAAAATAAACAATTTTAGTTACTCATATGCTGTAACTATCAAGATTATTATTCGTACTAAGATTGATTTTCGTCTAAGGCAGCTACATATATAGTGGGCCAGTTATTTCAGATGATAAGGATATTATATAAAACACATAAATGATTAGCTGATGATAAAACCAACCAGTCTAATGACAGCTATTTAAGATATTGAAGATGGATACGACAATTCATCCAACTTTAGTGACGGACAACTGGACAAACAATCAATATACTGACCATATATGTACGAATATGTATCTATAACATTTGGTGTGTAGACCTTCTAGTGTACGCTTTCACCCTAGGTAAAGGGTATAAAAACCACCAACTAACTAAACAAATTTTGAAAGAAAACACAATTTGTTTCAGTGGTGTTTTTAAGAGTCTTGTCCACCATGTTTCGAGTGATTCTTTAACCGAGTGGACTATTTATGATATACTTGTAGTAAGAGAACTATATAAATAATAAAGTTATACTGCATGGTTGGTTATTAAGTTGGCCTTAGAATAAATAACCATTTCTAGACACCAATTTATATTTCAAAAATACATTGCAACATACATACATGAAAACTTTCTAGTACTCTCTCTAATTTTCTAAAGTTTGAGTTAAGGTGAATATTGATTGTTTGTAAAAACGTATACTAGGACTAGGTAATTTTATTTTACTAGAATAGTTTAATGTGTGCAAAAGTCGAAAGGAAATATCTTATATGAGTATAAGTATGTTCCACATTCGGAATTATCCAAACAAGTATGCACCTTTATGCATTTATAATGAAGTGCTTGCCTAAGTATTCGCAATTGAGTTAAATGCATACATAAAGTCAATATGAAGTAGGGAAAGCGAGCTTTGTCTACTATATGTAGGCATTTCTTTGTTTCACATAATTTTAATCTAATAAAATAACAAGAGTATAATTTGTGTAGTATACTCGTAAATGTATATGACATCATTTGTTGTTCTCACTTTCACTCAGTAATGCTTATTTTGTATTATTGTTATTGTCACGGCAGCATCGGTAAATTAAGCTCAACAATTATGTATAAACCTATGTACATGAATATGTACATACGTACTCGCATACACTGACAATAAATTTTCCCTCCATTATTTTTACTTTGTTCTTGTTTTCATTTCACTCTTTTGTTTATACAACAAATGCGCACGTAGCGCCCACTGCACCTTTTAAAATTATTGTTATTATTTCTGTTTCTAATTTTTTCTTTTTGTGGGGCTTTGCCACGTACGACTGCACATGCACATGTAGTACGTACGAAGGCCAAAGAGTCCACTAGTCCTAAGATATTGCTTTTATAAACACGTACCTTTCAAATTTCTATTAAAAGCGCAAAAGGGCAAACTCATAAATGATTGATGCGCAATGAGCTGTAGTGCGTTGGGTTCGATTTGGTCAAGAAAACATGGCACACTTCCGGAGGCTTGTGCAATTCGGTTATTCATTCATATTCACATTCACTCACTCAGTGCCTTAGTCATTCAGTGCTTTCAAAAGAAATGTGGGCATTGTACAAGTAGTTTATGTCGACATAACGCAGCTTGAGGTCGTAAAATGTGTCGCCGACTTCGTCCAAGATGTCACTGTCGAGCATATTCATCGTCGCGCCATTCCATGACACACCTCGTTTATCTCTTACGGCTGTTTCCTACGCACATTTAAGTAATTTTTTTATTTCTTCGCTCTTGGCCCTGGCCCTGTGTTCGATTAGCTAAATTGCTCATGTCTCGATTCATTCTATAAATACTATATTTGTAGCTGACAGCATTAGTAATACGCTCTTGCATACCGCCGATAAGTCACTAAGCACTACATACTCGTAGTTTGAAGAATACCTTTCGAATCGACGCTAAGTTGCAAAGTTGATTCATATCAGATCAGAATTATTAAAAAAATTATGAAGTTAATCAATAAAGATGGGGCAATTGTAAAATATCCGTCTTACCTCAAAGTACACCAGAGGCCTTAGAAGCCTCCACTGGAAAAAAATGCATAGCATATACGAGTATATAACTATATTAATATTTTTATATTCAATTAATTTTTTAAATATCTAAAATCAATTATAGTAACATGACATTTTGAATATGTGTTTGTATAAACCTTATATCATTTGACGTTTTAGTACATTTAATTAAAGTATGTACATTGTAGTTTGTTATTGTACTTTGGTTATCTGCTGCCTTGCGCTCTCACGATCTGCACATATTATAGTCGTACGTATGTATGTGTGATGATGCGTATGAGATTCCAATGCCTCATCCTGCCCTATCTTGCTCATCGAACGGCGCATTTGCCGACTGTCCTGTTCGCCTGTTCATTATTTTGAAGTTTGATTGCATCAAATTCGAAAAAAGACTGCAATTACAAACTAACATTTTATATTTAAAATTGATAACTGAGGAAGAACATTTGTAAAAAAAGGTGAAGAAGTTAAGTTTGAGTGTCCCGACTTCCAAATACTCAGTATACATATATGTATGTGCAGAAAAATGAAAGAAATATAAAAAATAAAAAAACAAATAAAAACTCAAGTAAAGGGTGTATAATTGCACATTGCCAGTGCCAAGCAGCAAGAACAACAATAGCGCTTGGTCTGAGATTCCATTTATGGCTATAACTTTCTTCATATTTAACCTTTCATGATGAAAATTGTCACACAACCACTAACGGGATTACCAAATTTCAAAACTCGAAGAATTACGGGAGGGCTGGAAAATCACTTATAGCGGGGGAGTGTGGGCTAGGGCTTAGGGAAACCTGGATACCACGTTTGGTAATTCCAGCTCTTGTACCTTCCGAGAACCTTGTGCTCATGCAGACGGACAGGCGGATATGGCTATATCGACTCGGCTTGTCACCCTGTTCAAGAATAAATACAGGGTATATAAATATTAAATGAAATTTATCAAATTACTTTAAAGATATACAAAATATATGTAATATACATAAAGACGTAAGAGTGATGTGCTCTTGTACTTAGAGAGATGTCTGGATAGACAGACATGGCTATATCGAATCGCCTTGCCGCACTGATCAAGAATATATATATACTTTGTGGGATCTGGCACGCCTCCTTCTGTGTGTTTCATACACTCGCACTCAACTTTTATATCCTTTTACGCTTTGGGTACAGGGTATAACAACAACATCCCATTGAACTTGAGCGCACATCTCTAATACTATATACATGTGTTTGGATGAATACAAGAATGCCTGACTGCTTCCCCGTCTCGCTCCTTCTGGTATCACACTCAGTTGGCCATTAATAAACTTGCAAGTCGCTTATAGGAATTAATCAACCGTCGTTGAAGCCGTCGATGTCGGAGCTGTCCGCCTGTAGGCAGACGACGCGACGTCTGATTTCCGCTGTGTTTATTTTTGCATTTCAGCATACATATGTACATATTTTAATTGATATTGTTTATATCCATACATATACATACGAGTACATGCATATATATCTACATGTATATAAATTTGTATATGTATACATAAGACGAACGTCTCGTGAATTTCAATTTGGCCCAGCAAAAGTTTCATTTTGTGTGGGCATTCTTGGGTCAACGTCATTCGCCGAACGTCCACCGATAACCGTCAGCCAAAATGCTGCGTAACGTGGCGTAAGATTGACACGTTGCCGGTTGCAACGTGACATCGAAGGCAAGTTTTATGACACGCTTTGTGGCAATCTCAGTAGTTGCATATTTGTTTGCGTTGCATTTACTGTGGGGCTGAAGCTGGGGCAGGAGCAGGAGCAGGGGCTGTCTGGGAAGGAGGGGCTACGTTGTCAACTTTTTATTGTGGCTCAACTAAAGGCCCGGGGCAATGTAAAGAACTTCCACTGCAGCCTTTTCTGCTTCGCCTGAAGCATCGGGCAAGGGTTATATAAAAACGCAATACCTTAAAACTTTGCTAAATCAAAACAAAGAAATAAATATGAAAGTGGGTGTGGATGGCGATGTATACATATGTATAGGTATGGTCAGGTTTAAGTGCTGTTAAGTTGCTTGGCAACACAAATGCCTGCAACTGACCAGGCTTCCAGTTATGGGGATTGATGGAGAATATTGCACGCAAGTCAAAGTAATCAAAAGTCTAGCAAAACTAACTAAAACTTGCGAACTTTTCTCAACTACTTAAAGCATAATCTACGTTTTGAATTTATTTATTTATTTTTCGAAAGTCGCAACATTTTATTAACTTCCAGTTATTGTCGAATTAAAAATCATTTTCCCCAACTACATAATTCTAATCCATCAGCTTATTCACAACACATGTACCTTTATAATGTTAGGTCGTGCTTGGCGTATTACATGGTACAATGGCAGCGTCAAGATCGTTTCTTGTTCCTTGGATGCAACGTCCAGCTTGGCAAGAAATAACCTTTGAGAAAGCTAGTCGTAAGACTACATTCCTTTCTTTGAGGTGCAGGAGGTGGATGTGTCTTTGTCTCTATTCTTGCACTCGTTCGTGCTTATTCAGTTCCTAATTTTGGCAGAGTGTCCATCATCCCGTGTCTCTCAATACCTCGGTAGATAGAAACCAGATAAATGTGCACCGTATTCTCGGTGCTCACATTATTGGGAACAGATGATGGACTCCTGCGGAGATTTTATAGATGTCTGGTTCTTTCATTACCATCCTTTTGGCGAAGACTTACACCTGCAGTAGGTAACCTTTATAAACGCTTGAGCGTTGGGTATGTGCTATCTTTTTTCACCACAGTTCTTGTCTATATCATGGGCCAACTGTGAATATGTTAGTCCCTGATGTTACTCCATCTAATGCATCAGTTTTGCCGGGAGGTCCCAAGTACTTCCTAGCATCTTTTGCGATGCAGTGCGTTTTCTCAACATATGTTCTAAAATCAGCTTACTAAGTAAGGGGTGGGCCTGTACCTCTTCGGTTGCTCGTGGCTGTACATGCCTGCTTTGGCCAGGAATACAAGAGATGCTTTCTTCCAGGCCACCGGCACATAGAAATACCTCCGACATGCCTCAGACCGCAAGGTACCCATGGGGTTCCCTCCTGTAGATCGCCAACATGGCTGGAAATATTTTTTTCAATTCGGCGGACTTGTAAATCTCGAATGAGGCCTATTTGAGACTTTTAAAAGTCTGTTTTGCATTCCTTACATATTTTATGAAATTACTTAGTTGGGTTCTGGATTCGTCTAAGCCTTTATTTTCCTCCACGTGATTAGCAAAATTAAAGAGTTCCTGGATATCGTTCCTTTGGAGTCTTAGCTTAAGAATATGTGTATTAAGGTACAAAATAATGACGGCTTAAGATACCAAATGGTTGGCATGATCATAATAATTACTTATCACATATTACTTTTGTTTTCATTAAACTTATTGCGGTACTGAGAATAAACTCCGAAGCTGGTCCAATCGAACTTATTTCTATGCATCACATCATTCATTCACTATCTGTTTATCAAACCATTCATCAATCGATCCAGCTATAAATCTATCTAGTGGCGACACATCACGTACTATCACATGAACACACACACACACACTCACAGTCATACACACACACAAGTGAGAATCTCAACTTGTTAACGATTTTTGCGAATCATCATCAACTTAAATTGCTAAAACAGCTTGCTTGTGTGCTTGTTGTAGTTGCATATACTTGTATGCGTACTAGTAGAGGCATATACTCGTACTTGAGTGCTGCTTTATAGAGCCCGCAAAAATGGAAAATTTTCTATTTCTATTTTTGTTTTTGTTTTTAGATTTTTCTTGCTATTTTCTACAAATTGCGTGGGGGGCGTTCGCGAGTGTGACAATTTTCTCATATGACCAAAAATGAAAGAGAAAATTTAATTTGCAGGTCACGTAATTTGCTGGTGTATGTGTCAAGCGTGCGCGTGTGTCTATCTAACACCCGCACCCCCTCCTTCACCCACACACACACACATAGACACACACACACCACAACAACCACTGTGAGCAAGTAAATAAATATGCACGCTCGTTTGTCGGACTGTTTGTATGCGCGCATGTAAAAATATGTAAATACAGCAACAAATACAGGCAGAGTTCTGTTTTTCGGCTGCCCGTCTCTGGTCTGTCTGTCTGTCCGTCTGCCTATGTATATGCCTGACTGCCTATACTTGTATGTTCGTCGTATGTCTGCCCATATGCCAGCCACGCACACTTTACAGTTATGAGCTGGGCATTTGTTCCGTTTGGTCATGACTGTTAGCCCAAAGTGTGTCTATCGATTTCGCTGTCGACCGTTGTGTTGGGAGATAGCAGATTTGTCTTCCACCATTTCCATCCAACGTTTTTTGTCAGCTTCTTTTTGCGTTTTTTGCGGCATACTTTTCGGGTTATTGATGCAACGTTAAACTTTGTTGTGTCGCTTTTATCATTAACTTTATGCAAAAACTTTTTATGCCCGGCATCATTATCTGTCGCGCCTACATTAAGCAAACGACAGCAGCAACAGCAACAGCAACAGCGGCAGCAATAACACAAAACGACAAATAGTTTGGCTCAAAAATGGCATCCAGGCAGTGTTCATCTGTCTGTCTTTCTATCCGTCCGTCTGTCTGTCTGTCTATCTGTCTGTCATATGTTGCCATTGTTGTTGTACATTTGGCATACTTCCCTAACAGAAGCAACAGCAACTAATGTTGCCTGTCGTCTAAATGTTTATACATGTACGTGTGTAATTGTGTGCGTGTATTTGTAACGAATGCTCTTATTTTCCTCCTTTTTCTACTTGCAGCACAATTACCTCATGGAGTATGGTTATCTACCCAAGTCAGACTTGGAAACTGGCGCGCTGCGCACCGAGGACCAACTGAAGGATGCAATACGTAATCTGCAGGTATGTTGTGCCAACCAGCCAACCAGCCAGCCAGCCATCCAGCCAGCCAAGCAGCCGGCAGCTGCTTGTATTATGCACAATTCTTCAACTAACATTTGTTGTCCCGCAGTCTTTTGGCAACATTCCAGTTACGGGCGAAATCGACCCAGCCACTGTCAGGCTAATACAAAAGCCGCGCTGCGGTGTGGGCGACAATAATCGAGCGAATTATTTCTCACCGGATAATCTAGATCATGATAATATGAATATACGTCGACGTCGCTATGTGCTGCAAGGACCCAGATGGGATAAGCTAGATTTAACATGGAGGTGAGTGGCGATTATTTCATACAAACATACTATATAATTAAAACAATGCGGAGCCACTGATGGAAATAAATGCCTTTTTTCAGTGACACTTTACTTTAGTTTGAGATATCAAATATTAACTATTAAACGATCACTGAATTGATCAGCCCGATAATGTACAGCAAATACAAACTAAAGCTCCATCCATTGTTTTATCTTTAAACAGCTTCAACTAATGTATAGCATGACCTACCATTTAGTTTGATTGATTCACAGCTTTTGACCAGCTTCTTCAAAACGTCATTCCGGAATAGGAGACTTATAATATATACTTGCTTAATTAGTTGCGCTCATTATTTATTGTTCTTCCATTTGGTGCATTTCATTTAAACTGCATGCAGTTCATTAATTTTGCAGAGTTCATTTAGACGCAAATTTATAATTTTATGAGCAAAAAGGAGTAGGTCGCTCCCCCCAGACCAACCGATTCAATGTCCTGTGCATACGCGCTTTCAATTAATTCAAAACTCAAACGTAGCGTAGCTTGTTAATTTTTATTATAGCCATTGCATTTTATCAGTGAGGGTGGCACGCCGTGGATGCGCACAGAAAAAAAGCGACTTCGACTCGGTGGCAGTGCGGAGGGTTGGGGTGTTTGAAGGCATTTGGGGCGTCGAGCGATGTTGCATAATTTGAGTTCTAAAGTGTGTTTTTATGTAAAACAAGTCAGCTTTTTCTGTTGCGCTTTTCTGAGCCGGCACAGACACAAGCATCGACACCCATGCAAAAATTTAGTGAATTGTTAATGCGCAAGCGTCCTGCTGCGTCCTTTGCCTTCTCTGCACCCTGCTGACTGACTAGATGAGTGGCTGACTGACAGACTGGCGCCTGGCGTTACCAAGAAGACACTTTCATTAAACACTTTGCGCCAAATTGAATTTTATGGTGACCAGAAACGAAGCTGCCGACTACAGACTGCTGCAAGTTGATTGCAGCTGTCACTTTTAGTGTTGTATTTGATTTTTAATGCGCAGCTGCATAATTGTGCTTGAAATATTAAGCAGGCAGTGAGATGATTCGGCAGCGACTGCAACAGTAGCAGTAGTAGTAGCAGCAGCAGCAGAAGCTCATTATCAAATTTTCCACCGCCATACAAATTTGCATAGCGGAACGCCAGCGCAAAAATATTGCATACTTTTAGGGCGCCGCAAAAATTCAATGCACGCACTACCCATATGCCACGCCCACTCGCATCAGTGGGGTGGCTTTAACACGCACAAACACCGATACACTATTCATACTAAGTATAAGTATATGTATATGTATGTATATAAAAAACCGCATGCAGCGCCAAGAATGCCGGCATGTAGCCATTTAATTATTTTTTGTGTCGTCTACCCTTAATTGCCCATTAAGTAGGAACAACGTAGTGCGACGTCGCCGATGCCGATGCCGACGTGGAAGTTGACGTAGACGCCGACACAAGCAAAACATGATGACTAAATTAAAGCATTACGCCTGTGCTAAGGCGCCTGTTGTATGCGATTCCGTTAGAGCACAGCGGTGGCTTGCGCATTTAATTCACTCTACATGAATAACACATCCATATACACGTACTCCCAGTAGCAATATTGTAGTGACCTGCTTTATCGCAGCCTTAGCTGTTCCGCTGCATGTGGTTAGGTACATTGCAGCGCAGGCAGGACCACACAATCCCCTCCCATCCACACCCAAGTGTTTTCCATTTCCGCTCGACGCACAGCATGCAAATTGTCAAGCGGAAGTTGTTTTTAGCATTTTGTAGTCATTTTGTTTTGACACACAATACACAATGACAACATCCCGCCAACGACAAAGTTGCCCCTGCCCCTGCCACTGCCACCGCCACTACAACTTCGGCCCTGCTGCTATTGAAAATTCCTTAAGATATTAACTGCTAGGAGTAGAACGGCTTGCTGCCAAGTGACGAAGACGCAAATCAACGCAAGCAAATGGAAGCCGCAGCAGCGGAAGTGACCAAAAGTTGCACTTTGGGAAAATGCTCCAACTAAATTGTCAATTCTTATGGTCAGCGGGGAGGGTTGCAATGCTGCATATAATGTGGTAGTTTGTTGGCTGCAAAGTGCAGTTACACAATTGTTAGCTATTATATACAGAATATATAGTATAGCCTAGTTTGAGCGTGTGAAGCTTTAGCTTTTTTAAGCGCTTAACTGTTGCTGAACTTAAATTAGGAAGTGCTATGTCGATGGGCAGTAAGACATCTTGTATAGGACTAGAATTTTAAATAGGATGATATTCCCATTCAAGTCAATAGGTCATCGGTGTCGCAACTGAAAAGCTATCGATGTGCATCTGCATCTTCTCTGGTACCAGCTCTGATTATTACTCTTTAAACCCAATCATTGAAATTTAAGCAACAAATACAAGTGGAAATATTCCAAAAGAAATACTTCATTTTTTTAGTGATAAAGATCATTATAATTAAAATACATAGTCCGAAAACGATTGTACGTAAACCAAAACTGTCATCAAAATAGTATTTTCGTAATAGCAGTTGTAATACAGCTAGCTGAAATCACTTTTAATATAAAAAAAAAAATGAAAATAAAGCAACAATATTTAGTTTGTTTACGACGATATGACTACTGGGAAGCATCTCGCAATAATTGCGCTCAAAAATTAAAAAACAGAGCAGAGTGCTGTCTAATTTGTACTTAGCATTAAACTTCTGTTTACTTAGTATAGGCTAGTTTTTAGTTCGTCCTACGGTTTCTCTTTAAGGCAGCATGACAAAGGTATGACTAAAGGGTACCCGACCATGCTATTCCTGTAGACTGTACCCAAAGGGTAAAAGGCTATAATACTTTTGTGCGAATGTATGAAACAGACACAGAAGGAGGCGTGGCAGACCCCACAAAGTATATATATATTCAAAGTATAAGAGCTAGAATAACCAAACTTGGTATACAGATTCTTCTGATTCCGAGAAAGGACGAGTTTGTTTATTTTTCCCGATGCACCCCCCACTCCCCCCTATTAACGATTTTCTATAACTCCCGTAATTCTTGGAATTTTAAACGAATTAATTAAATTAAATTAATTAATTAATTAAATTAAATTTATTTATTTTTTTGTGGGGTGGTACAGGGTATTTAAGAGTTGAGCCTGCTCGACTTTAGCATTCCTTTCTTGTTTTTTTTTTGCTTTATTAACCTTTTTGCGCTACCATCGAAGCTTGCAATACATCCTGTTAGCGCGAGCATTGCCCGTGCCAATAACATTTTGCGTTCTTCCTCCTTTTACTTAAATGAAAACTGAAACCTACTCGCTTTTCTATTGGTGGGGGGGAACTAGCGTCAAAGCAAATTAGCTGAGGTCAGGGGCCAAAATTCCAACACGATTGCTCTTAAATTATGGTGGACCCAAAGAAGATTGCATAACAAAGAAGAAAGAGAAAATTAAAAGGGACGAAGTGCGGACGGCACCATATTTATAATTGAAGAAAATCAATATTTTTATATAAAGAACAATAATCCCTTTACCGGGGTGCAATAATTTGCAATTGCAAGCTCTTTTCAGGCTTCAGCGATTTCTTTGTGATGTAATCAAATCCAATCCATTCTTTAAGACAGTATGTGAAAATATTGATGCATGTTTATAGTCTGAAAATGAATAGATATCCAAATTGTTCAATATACTAACGAGCATGTGTAATGTCATGTTACTGGGTGTTATTTTCCACCACAGCTACTCGCGGCCACAACCTAACAAGCATTGGTCCGCATTCAAATAAATACTTGTACTTATGCTTGCACTACCCATTCATTTAGACTTTTGTGGCCCTCCATATATGTATGTAAGTACATTATTAAGCTCGAGTACGCAAACACACAAACATGCAAAATTGCGCGTGTCCAGCAGCTAGGCATTATGACCATTTGTTTGATTTTTAATAACATTAATAAAGCGCACAAAGAAGTCAAAGTGATACTCACGCAATGGGTCGCACACGCACTCTCTAGCAGACATGCACACTTATCCAGTAAAATAAAATATACTATAGTATAGTGGAAGCTGCCTTATTGGCGTGTTTCGACCATTGGACTGATCATATAAAAGAGGTAAGAAATGCACAAACCTCCTGTTTTAAAATCGATGAGAAATGAACCACGAAAAAACAAGTATATAGAATTCGATGTCAGCTAGAACGCCAGAATCACAAAAACAATGCTGAATTAATTTATGTATTATGTATTAGTTTTTAATTTGTTTTTAATTTGCAAGTCTGTTATGATCTTTTATGACCTAACGAGTATGATCTTTAATTTTTTCGCAGTATGGAAAATGTATTGTCAATAAAATGCTTTAATATTTTATTTACATTTGTTGTTGTTTTTGTAATCAACATTTGATTGCTGCGAACTAGCAGATACCTTTTACGTCTGGATCGCCCTGCTACCACATTCCCTTTTTATACTCTGTACATAAAATGTACAAGAGTATATTAGGCTTGCGGGAGCTGAAAATGTAGCAGGCAGAAGGAGGCGTGGCAGACCCCACAAAGTATATATATTCTTGATCAGCATGACGCGACGAGTCGATCTAGCCCTGTTTGTCTGTATGTTTGTCCGTATGAACACCTGGATCTCAGAGACTATAAGAGCAAGAGACACCAAATTTTGCACAAAGATGCGTTATGTGTGTACGCTGTGCAAGTTTGTTTTATTTTTTTGATTTTCCCTCCCACTTCCCCCTATTGCCTATATCTCGGAGACTATAAGACCTACGGACACAAAATTTTAGTCCTTATGTGAATACGCAGAAAATGTGTATTTTGGAATTTACCGCCCACCCTCCCATGCAAATTATTGTAAACATATATACAGAGTATTTCAAAGTCGGGACACCTGACTTTAGCTTTTTTACTTGTTTTAAATATCCACTATTATCTTTTTTTCCTGATTCTCCTAACATGCCGAAATCAATCTCGTTGCCAGGTTCAACTTAACAACCGATATGCTCTAAAACTGCACACTTATAAATTTCTTCCTTACCAGTTAGTTTCTTATGATTATCATTGGATAAGCATCGATGAACCCAAAATGGAAAGTTTAAGTTAGGCAGGCCAAACTCTTATATACCCTATACCCACTCCTAACAAAAGCAAAAATACTAAAATATTGTATGAATTAATTTTCTTCCTACATTAAATTAATGAAATAAAACAATTGCCTATCAACACATATGCGCGTGTGTGTGTGTAATAAAAGAAAATAAGTAAATGAATAACAAAAATAGATTTCATTTATCTTTTTATAATCTGTACATATATTACATTTGCGGGAAGTGATGATGGCACGGAAAGAATGTCAATTTAGCCCTGTCTGTCTGTCAATCTATTCATCTGTCTGTAAGAACACCTAGATTCTCAGAGGCTGTAAGAGCTAGAGACTTAAAATTCTGCACAAATATATATTATTTTTTTTATCACGCCCCACTCCCCCGATTTTGGGGATTTCAATAACGCCGTTTGTATAATCACCTATACCTCAAATTATTTCCCGCACATCATCTATTTGGCAATGTTCTGTCTTTAAGTTTCAATGTTGCTTACCATTTTTAAAGAATCGTGTGGATTCTATAAAATGTAATTCGTAACGACCTCCTGTCATGCTTGGAAGAAAAGATGGAAGAGCTCAGTGCTGATATCGGCTTGTACATACTTGGGGAGATGCGTGCTCTTTTTTATTCTCTATATTATAATACTTTCTCATCGGTACCTCATATCACCGCAAAAACCTTCTCGGCTTGTACGAAAACTCCTAGATACACCACCAAGGGTTCGTTCGACCATGCCAAAAACTGTCCTTCTATCTTAAATCTATCTCCTTATCTCCCTCGACCTTTGCTGAAACGGTCCCGCATGCTTTGCAGTTGTTTTCTTTCTTGCTTAATATTCTTTATGGTAACATACACTTGTTTAGCTGTTGCCGACTTGTGACTTTGTTATGCCTAACACAGGCCACTGCTTCGCCAAATTGTTGGGGAATCCAACACTCCCTGAAGCCGAGAGGACAGTCTCACAATATGCCTCCAAACACACTTGTAAATACATTTGTACGTTAACATCGAACATCTGTTATGTCGACTAGGTAAGTAAAACAAGAAAGGAATGCTAAATTCGAGCAGTCTCAACTCTTAGATACCCTGTACCACCCACAAAAAAAAATTTATTAAAAAATTTAATTAATTAATTAAATGAAATATAAAATATTCCAGAAATGCATACATACATTTACACTTACATCAGAATCGTGTCTATGCGTGTTTGTGTACTTGTACATATGTATGTGTGCATTACATAATTATACCAAAGAAGCAACAAATACAGCTGCGGACACAGCTTTGGCCTGGCTATATGGCTATAACTTTCTTTCTAATCAACCTATCATAATGAAACTTGGTATACAGATATATAATCACTAACTGGACTGACTACCAAATTTTAGTTCAAAATTCCAAGAATTACGTGAGTTATAGAAAATCACGAATAGGGGGGAGTGGGGGGGGTGCATCAGAAAAAATGAACAAACTCGTCCTTTCTTGGGATCAGGAGAATCTGGATACCAAGTTTGGTTATTCTAGCTCTTATACTTTCGGAGATCCTTGCGTTCATACAGACAGACAGACAGACGGACAGACAGACGGACATGGCTATATCGACTCGGCTTGTCATCCTAATCAAGAATATATATACTCTGTGGGGTGTGCCACGCCTCCTTCGGTGTGTTCCATGAACACTCGCACAAAACTAATATACCCTTTGACCCTTTGGGTACAGGGTATAAAAACTAAAAGGGCCGAAGTCTGAATAATACAAGCTTATTTGTTGCTTATTTAGATCATAAGTACAAACACGATTAAATTGTATGCGATTGAAAATCACATATGTACATGGATAAGCATGTGGGTGGGGATTTTTAATCGGTTAGAATTTACCGATTTGGATGACACAGAAATAGTAAATAAATATACGTGTTGCACTCTGTGACGGTCGCCAGGGCGTCGTTACTAGAGAAGGACGGTGAGGACGGCGAAAGAAATAATAGTAATAAGAAAGAATGTAAAATTGAGTTAAGTTTAGTCTAAGTACAGCCACGAAGGCGAAGGGTCATAGCGCATCGAAATTGTGCTTTATTTGACACGGGAGGCGGCGCAGGAATAAAGAGTTTCCGAAATGCAGACTTTCATCCAGACAGGCGGCCAGGGGGAAGTGGCTCTATTTTTATCATCATGCTCTTAAAGAATATATGGAGTCGGAGATGCGTCCTTCTTCATGTTACATACCTTGCACAAACGTAATATACCCTTTTAATGTTACGGGTACAGGATTTTCCTCGTCTGTAAGCAAACTTTGTTCGGCTATGACGACTAAAAATCAAAATTAAGTCTCACTGTACGTACAGCGGTCTATGCTCGTACATTTGCAATGTTTTCCTGCGCTTATGCTTATTAGCGCCATTGTTGGCTCCGAAGCTTGCTTGCTCTAGGCACGGTGCTTGGCACTTTTCGTGCATGTCAGCCATTTATACAATGCCACATTCGAGGCAGCATCCTTTCAGCTTGGCGTGCACTAAATGCAGTATAAAGCAAGAAGTACTTTCAGGTTCATGTCGACGTGTATTGATGTCCTGGCAGTAGCGTTGGTGTTTGCGTCATAAAAACGACAAAGCATGTTGCAATGATAAAAAGTAATTTTATGACGCACTCACACATAAAGGCCGCAGCCAGCAGAGTGGCTGTTTGTCTGCCCTTCTGCCTGCCAGTCTGGAAGGCACTTATTGGTTCGACAACCATTGTCTTTGCCAGACAAACACATCATGCTGAGTTGTCTGCACAGTTGTCCCCTTTGCCTGCCGCATCTTTTGTAATGACTAAAACGCAGCTTTTAAAAGCGCAGCACTTGGCTAGTAACTTAAAACGAGCCGTAGTAGCATCAACAACAGCAGCAACTACCAAAAAACAAAAACAAAACAGTGCCAACTTAAAGGCAAGTTCAATAAATTTACAAAACCAAAAATCTAAACAAAGCAACGAGCGAGCGACAGCGGCATCAGTTTACTGGATTTTAATGTAATTTGCTGCAGCTGTTACACTCGAAGCAGCCGCAAAAACTGCCAACCAAAAACTAAGCGATGTTTGCGGGGGCCCCGAGGGGCGCAGGCCAGCTAGCCCCGAGCTCAAATCAATTTGTGGAACGTCTGAACAAAAACCAACATGTGGTCGCACATGCCAAGCGTCCGACTGTGTGTGTGTGCGTGTGTGTGTGTGCCAGTCGCCTGGTATATCCGTTTCCGCTGCATTTGCATGGCTGCTGAACGCACATACAGTAAGTATACTGTATACTGGTCACCACTCGATTACTGCTGCCTGTTGGTTGGTGGCCTCTGGTGCTGGCCACCTTGCGGCTTTGGCAATTGTGTTTAATTTGTTCCGCATAATTTTGATCAACGCGTTTCAGTTTTTCTCATCAAAATGTATGTAGTAATCACACGTACGCTCATATGCAGAACTACAGGACGTCGGAGGACGGGGAATGAAAAAAAGGGGGTGCGGAAAGCGTTAAATGCTGCAAACAGAATAGCGCTAATAGTTGCTTTTTTTATTCCTGATGCTTTCTTCACTTATGCTGCGGCTGTAGTTGCTGTTTCTGATTCTGTTCTTGTTTTTGTTTTTGTTTATTTTGCAGCAGTCATTTGCAGAAGCCTCTCCTTCACTTTGCTGCCCATGCTCGTCCGTTCGTATGGCTCTTTGGCCGCTCAACTGTTTGGCTCTTTGGCTATTTGACTGTTGGGGCTAATGGGCGTTATTGGCCATAGTTTCTGACTTTTCGTATGCTGTCAAGTGCTCGCACTCGAAATTATTATCTGCCATTAATCATGGCTATAATGCTTGCCGCTATAAAATGAAGCGAGTGCAGCGAGTGGCAGTTTTAAGAGTAGAACTCCGGGGATGCGGCGATGCGTATTTTAGCGGCGCGACCCTCCGCTCTGCTCCACTTTACTTGGCTTTGCTCTGCTTTGAGCGGCAGACGACCGACGAGGGCAGCTTTGTTACCAGCGCTGATAAGTAGACTATGAATTTGTCGTCTGGTGTATTTGGACTGGAGTCCTTGAACGATGCAGAAATGTTGCAAGTGGTTTATTATATAACCTCATTATTTTAAAAAGCTGCCACTGGTCCATTTAAAATTCAAAATCACACTAAGTATGATAAATAAAATAATTTTTTTTTTATTCTTAATTGAGTTTTTTTTAACACCCAGAACGAGGAATAGTAAAGTATAGTGGATAATGTATAGAAATATCTGGAATGCGAATGGTGACCATGAAATTCCAAATACAAAATAAGTCAAAAATATTCACTTATGAAATATAGAGTGCGGAAACTGGTGACCACAGTTTTGTTGTAAGAGACATTGAAGGGTACACAGCAATCGCGCAAGCAAACATACATTTTCTGCTCGTATTTTTTTATGTTACGAGTATATACGAGTATGTTACTTGTAATTTAGAGCCCATGCCTTATATCTTAAGCTACCCACGCTTTTTTAATTTTCTGCATCAGTTTATTACTGTGTGACAATTATTTTAACTGCAGGGCACTTTTTTTATGACAGCTTTTTGTTTTCATTTTGAGTTCCATGTTTTTTGTTTTTATATTTTGCCACTTGTCTGAACATTTTATATAATAAAAACCACACGCTGGGTACAGTAGGGTGTAAAAGCATCGCTAGAAAGGCAGACCGACAGGCGGACACGCGGATATAGTATAACAGACACAGCTCTTGGACATAAGGTATTGTAAACTACATAAATAACAAGCTCAATTTATGTTCATATTAAAATATAAATTTTGTGCAACGGCTAGCAAAAACGGACTACCCACGTCACCGCGCCACTCCCCCGGAGTCACCCCAGACAATTGCCTAACGAAAGTGTGTCAACATTTGGTTTGTTGGATCCAGCCCCAGGCTCGGGTCCTGACATACATAGGCTCAGGCGCAGATAACGAAAAAAGGGAAATAAAAGGATTGCCTATGCATGTTTTGTACAGGCGTATACGAGTATACAAAATTTATGACGTGGCATATTTTCTTATGCAAGCAAAGACTTTGCTGAATTTTGATGGCCCGTCTGCTCGGTTGTCTGGCTGTCTGACTGTCTGGCTGTCTGACCGCGTGACTGCCCGACTGCCTGTACGTGTACACTAAATGGACGCCTTTGTCTTACCGCATGGCAATCTGATACTGACAAAGGTGTAGCATTTCAAATTTAATAACAACGCAGTAGCAACAAAAAATGCCACAAATTCAATAAACAAAGGATATAGTCCTACTCGCATGAAAGACGGACATGGAAGCTTGCATAGGGGTAGTCAGACTGCGGGCATTGGATAACCATGAACGAGTACTCGTCTGTAGTAGCTGCAGCTTTGCTGTTTAATAGTGACATTTTCCGTTTTCATTTAAGCCTTGCAGGGGTTGAGCATTTTCCTATCACATCCATCAGACATGCATTGTGCATGCGACTCATCTCACACATCCACACATATGTTTGTGCAAGGAAACCAACATCCTTGCGAACTTAACACTGGAGCGCAGTCGAGCTCGTGGGTTTCGGCGCTAATTTAGCCTCTAATTTGGCAAATGAGCAAAACTTTGATGGCTTCTATTTAGCATTATTAATGTCGGGATATCCGGTTGTAAATGGATAGTAGTGGCCAGGCGGCAAATGCCATTCGGTGGCATGGAAGGCTGACAATGGGAATGGCCCGTTCAATAGGCCGAAGCGCTGTCACAACTCGAAACTGCAACAGAAGTCGATTCGTTCATTTTACTGAAATAAGTTTTCAAGTTCTAATTCAATCACTATAGTTGCATTTGTTGTTGCTGTTAGAGAAGGATACTTATAAATAAAGAACATTATATGCATACTTAAAATACTTTCCACCAGGACAATGAATGCTCTCTTACATCGGCTTTAATAGAATCACTTCAAGCGTTTAATGTATGGACATCCTCCTACATACATACATACTTCGCTGATATCCAAGTTATTTACTTCTTTCCTATTCCTGTACTTGTAGAAACTTGAGAACTCCTCATTCGATGTGGACAGTATTCATCTTTATTTCAGAGAGAGAGAGAGAGAGAGAGAGAGAGAGAGAGAGAGAGAGAGAGAGAGAGAGAGAGAGAGAGAGAGAGAGAGAGACCAGAGGGATTGTCTACTAAAAAGCAAATCAAAAAAATAAATACCTAATTGGTCAGCACATTGAATTTAATAATCGAATTTATATTCAAAATTCTATTGTTAAGACGCTTCTAGTTTTTTGCTTTATACTTGTATATTGTGTCCACTCAACGCAGCAGCCCGAACTGCTATCTCTGGTGTTGAGCATATGGTTAATGCCATCTTCGTAACTCGTAAACAATCGTGTACTAAAATACTTTGTTTGCTTTCTACGAGTACTATATAAGTTAGCTGCTGAGTCCTGAGTCTGAGTCCTTATGAAATCCACAAGCCTCCTTGATATTGGTCCATTAAAAGGTTATAAATTAAGCCCTGGCCCATTTTAAATTCTCACCAAAAGAATCATACACACTCTGTCAACTGACACCGGCAGTGGCTGTGGTTTGGTTGGATGAATGCTTCCTCGGTTGGTTCTTCGGTTGGTGGGTAGGTGATGTTGCCGTAATTATGTTTGTTGACGTCGCCATCTCTGTCGCCGTCCTCGTCCTCGTCCTCGTCGTCATCACCAACGCCTTGCCCCTCCAACATCAGCAACGCCAACAATGTGGCTTGAAATTTGACACTTTCACAGTTGGTCAGTTGATTTGGTCGTTGTCGCTGTTTCTGGCTGATATTGTTGTTGTTGTTGCTGTTGCTGTTGTTGGCCTCTGCCAGCGACCAGCGACCGTTGGAGCAAGCAGCCTGTCTGCATTTTGTTAGATTAATGTCCTGCTCAATCATCAATAGGTACAGCGTACTGCGCCGCTTTGTTTGTATAGAACTTGTTTATGGCCCTTGCATTGTACGAGTATGTGTGTGTGCATGTACGCGAGTATGTGTGTATGGGTGATTGTTGGTTGGTTTCCTTTATCGTTTTTTTTTTTGTTTTGCTATTCTAGCCTGCCATTTTCATTTGGTGTCCTTCATTCCATTTATTATGGCTTTCATTTTGGTTTGTGCATTCATCCTTTGCTTTGTTCTTTCGTTTACTTTTAATTCATTTAAGTTTCTTGTTGTTGTTCATTTTGATTGATGACCACTTTAATTGCGGATATTAAATGACAAGCTCATGGCGCTTGGCGCTTGTTCGTCGCTCCGCTCTTCCGGCCTGTGCCCCAGCCCCAGCTCTTACCCATCGCCCTTCCACATTTCGAGCGGTTCAACTTGTCCTGTCTGAGTTTTTTTCGCTCTAATTTTGTGTGTGCGCGCCATTGCATGGCGCAATTTTTATCGATCGTTTGGTCTAAATTGTTTTTGTCTCTTTATGGCTATTTGTAGCTGATAGTTCGCTGGTATGCAGTTTTATGGTCCACATGACGCACTCAAACCCCCACTCAACCCCACAAAGTTAATCAAATCAACTGCAATTTGCCGCTCGGTGCGTAGCTGGAAACTTATTCGGTTTACACGATTGCACAGCGCTCTGAAACACCAACTAGATAAAAATGACTAGAATACTTAAGTTGATCGATTTTTTTTAAACTACAATAGTTAATTGCTCCAATCGTTCCTATACCAGCTGATGTTTATCATAAAGTGCGCCGATTTTGATTAAAAATATGTACGATTCTACATGTACCTCTCATATGAAGTCTTCCTAGCGTCCTTTTCCCTAAAAAGGACTACGGGGGTATACAAATTCATTGCGCTGATTTGCTGGACGGAAACTGATCAATGGGTTCAAAAAAAGTTAGTCCAAATAAAACTTATTAGATAGACAATCTTACCCTAGTACTACAACATTTATTAAAGATTATTTTTATTTAGCAACAAGCACACATATTAATATATAATTTAGCTGAGGTTATTAACGAATTTTAATTAGTTAACTATCCTGTGAAGAAAAGACTCATTAAAAAAAAAACTGTATAAGAAGAAGAAACATCCATCCCATCAAAGGTAATCATGCCATTATAAGTGAACTCGTAAAATTAAACAAATATATCCTTCTATTCATTTGGACCTTCTAGTCAAGTAATTTCATATATTCAACTCCGCATACGCAAATTTTGTCGCGTCCTAGCACGAGCTCCGAGCCACGCATAAACGTGTTGCTGATTAAAAGGTCCGTTCTAGCAATTTTTCGCCTTTGATGTGGGCGCGAAAAGATGTTGGCTGTACACACAGAGGAAAAATGAATTTAGAACTGTTGTTACTGCAGATAGACGCAGTCCCGAAGTCAATTTATGGTATTAACACTAAAATAAATATAAAATGTGGTTTTAACAATACATATTCGCTGAGATGAGGAGATCAGCCGGCAAATAGATATCATGCAACTTTCGCACTTACTTGTAAATGCAGATATATTGCAGATATTTCTTACATTAATTTTTGGGTATTAATTGATTAACGTACGTATCCTTTTACGATTTATTAATCTCCATTTGGCTAGAATTATGCACGCTTAATAAAATTGTATGGATGAAATCTTAAGAACGCTTCGATTGGTCTAGTTTTCATACCACCAGTTTCGATCAGTGTACAACTTGTTGGTGAGGCTGAAGCAGAGAGTGGATGGGTGTAGTGGGTGGTTTATTAGTTGGCTGGCAATATACATAAACTATATAATAATTCTAATGAAAAATGTGAAGTAGTAAATTTGATTACTTGCTTTGATTGTCAATTAAAGAGCATCAGCAACAACACTAACTAAAATAATTTGCAGTAACTACAAATCTAGTTATGTTGTTCCAGCCTCTACATACATTTATACGACTACATACAAACACAAATAGTATTATGTACGCACATAGAGTTGATGAATTGGATCCTAATTAATTTTGCCATACATATAGTATATGGTATACTTAGTATTGCGGACCCCTTGCTTGCATTAAATGCCAAAGCAAGTCATTTCACTCATTAGCCACATTAATTGATAAATTGGCGCATGTACGAGTACGAGTATATAGGCACACATTGAGGAATTTATGTAGAATGCGGCTGGCTGATTGTCCGAATGTCTGAGTGCCTGAGTGACAATCCGAAATGCCGATGCGCTCAATAGTTGAACAAACTTTGCTACTTGAAGTTCAAGTTGTTAAAAGTCGCCAGGCAATAACTGGTCAAAAGAAAACCATTCCCATTGCTTTGCAGTCGAATGCGTCCGGAGTTGTCTGGTCTAGTCTATTCTGCCCTGGTCTGGCCTGGTCTGCCTGTCAAATGTAACTTTGATTTTGATATTTTTCGCGCAAGTTTTATGGAAACTGACATGAAGTTTGCCGTGTGCCAACAATCAGTTAATGCATGCCCTTCGAGTAGTTGAGAGTTGCCTGCTGGTCGTCAGGCTGGCCCAAAGCCTGACAGCCGTTTTGTGTTGATTAATTGCCTAGCTTAGTGTCAAAGCTCTCCCCCATACACACATACATACACACACACACACTCAAACCCCCAACATACACACCATACTCGTACACATGTGTGGTTGGTTGGCCAAGCCTAGTGTAAGCTCTGATTAATGTTTCCAAGTCAAATTTGTTGTACCTACAGCGACCAGCCAATTGTTAATTGTGGCTGCATAAGCTTTTTAACTTCAAATGTACATACTCGTACAATGTATGCCAAAAATGTTCACACTTGCCGCAACGGTAGCAGAACATCATCATCATCATCATCAGCTCAAAAGCAAGAGCATCAACAGCTGCAACAAGAACAAGGTTAAATGCCAAGTGACAAATGTAACAGCTAAAGCAAAACCCGAAACCTTGCCGAGCAGCAATTACTAATTAAGGACGCGCCGGCGCAATGTCCCAAGTCCACAACCTGCTCTTATATCCCAGGCCAAAGCTCGCTCAAAGCTTTGGGATCGGAGAAAGCACAAATATTACGGTCTTATACACGCCGCGCTCAATAACGGTATGTGTCGCAGTCGATGTCGCTGCCGCTGTCGCTGTCGTGCCTTTTGCATTCAAATACTGACGCACAGCTGTGTGGCGGCTCAGTTGCTGGCAAGTGGTCGGTGTGAGTGGTTCTATGGATTGTGAAGCAGCAGCAGAAGCAACGGCAACAGAACCAAGCAGCATTGAATAAAGTTTTCACACACATAGCAGTACTTAGTAATGAAAGTTTAATTGGTGTTAAATTGATAGATTGTTGAATGTGTTTGTGTATGTTAGCGGCGACAGACAATATTTGCTAATGGACAGTGCAAGATCAGTAAACGGAAAAAGGGACAGAGTAGCCGCAAAATAAAGCCTGAGCTGCCTTGCCACTTGAAATCAGCAAGGCATTCAAGTTAATCCTGGCACTTGAGTTTTAACGGAACGAAGCTGCATGAAGAAGACGTGAAGACATGAGGCAGCAATGGAAGCCGCGCCATTGGCACACACCCATGGCAGATGGTAGACATCGAAATAATACCCGATTAAAGAACAAAAAAGCAAAGTGCAAATGCACCCCAAGTGCCAAAACAAGGAGTAACTCATTTGTGCAGTTATTGTGCGGTGACAGTTTGCTGGCAGCAGCCGACCCGAACGATAATGCTGAAGCTGGGAAGGCTGTTCGAGGCTGTAGGAGGCTGTTGGCGGCCGCCTCGAGTGCGGTAGCTTAGCGGCAATGCATAATGTCTGCTAATATTTGAAGAGCACGCGAGTGCGCAGCGCGCATTAATTGACATGAAAGCCGAGCCGAAAAATATGCAAAAGGCGCACACGACGAGTTGGAGAAAGCTGAAAAGCAGCGAAGAGAATGCCGAGAAGAATGGGCTCCGCGCTAATGAGGTGCATTGCATTCGCGTTTTATAGGTAAGTGGCGGCTTAAGTCGGGCTTAGTGCGTATGCATGACAAATCATTAAACCCTAAGGTATGAAACGAACTGCACCTGAACATACACGCATGTATAGTAGTATAGTAAGCGAAGACAGGGACAGATGCTTGACTTCCTGTCTCATGGCCTGTGATTTGTGGTGCTCGCTGAGGGCAATCTATTTATGCTCTCGGTAACGTTATTGATGGGCAATAAAAAAACACGTAGTCTTGATGGCATTAATATTAAATTGCACTCGCCCAATGACAGGCGAGACAATTAGGCAACAATATTTTATGCTCTGCCTGCCGGACTCGACTGACGATGTCCTCGAGACTGGTAAATTAGCTGAAGTGTAATTTAGTGTTGCACACCCAACAGGCGTCGCTGTAGAAACCTATCTGTCTGTCGGTCTGTCTGCGTCTGGGTCGATGCTATGGCTGTGGAGCTAGGCATTACATAAATTACATAATACGCACCCAATATGGCACAATCCAATCAAATGGTGGCACAAATTATGCAAATTGTTGTCGGCATTCAATTGGGGTTATAAATTTTTGCCATTTCAGTTTTTGGCATATGCCATGCATGTGCGTACAGAGTGTTTTTTTATTTTGGCATGAGCAATCAGCCCTCAATTGTATATTGCAAATATCTATAACAGTTAGCCGTTTTTGTTATTGGCTCAATTCTCTGTTTGTATTTATTATTGGCATTCTGTTTATTTGTTTTGCTAATAATTGCGCGCTATTTACTTGTATACTCTCTACCTAAAAGGTACAAGAGTATATTAGGTTTGTGGAAAAGTGTACAAGCAGAAGGAGGCGTGGCAGACCCCATAAAGTATATAAATTCTTAATCAGTGTGTCTGTGTATCCGTATGAACACCTAGATCACAGATGCTTTATACTATATGTGTACAAAGTACAAGTATATTTCAAAACTCCCTCCCCTCTACTACCCCGCAATTAGTGATTTTGTATTTTGCAATTAAATTTGGAGCAGAAAAAAATAAATTCTTGTATTTTCTCGGACTTAGGTGAATCTTAATGCCAAGTTTGGTTATTCTAGTTCCTATACTTTCTGTTGCATACATTCGCACTAAGCTAGTATACCTCTTTACCCTTTGGGTGCAGGTAGAGTATCACATTTTCTTGCATGCTGTTATTGCTACAAATCCAATTCCAGACTTGCTTGTTGAGAAAACAAAAACTGCAAAAACTTGGAGACCAACAACACGTGAAATGTAATTATAGGCAATAATTCGTTGCTACTTGCTACCCATTACTAGATATCCAATAAATAAATAATGCCCAACATTTTACCGTTGCCCAAAAGCCTCTTATGCGTCCGTTTCCGATGACCACACGCACAACAGAACCTCTTTCTTCAAGAAGGTTACTTTTCAAACGCGTTTATAATTTCAATTGCAAATTAAATTTCCCACAAACAAAGTAAGGGAAAAATCAAACCGCACCAAATGCACCAATACTTAAATAAAATTACTTTTAATTAAGTCTCGGAGTCAACCACAACACGGACAACCGAAAAATGTTAACAGAGACTCAAATTACCAACTAAGAGCAACGAAACCAAAAAAACACATCGCAAGGAAGTGATTAAAATTTTACCTCGCTGGCAGTTGCTTCGTTTTTGCATGAGGTTCTAGGTTACTTTTAATGTTTTCAACTTCTTTTTTTTTCATTTTTAGTAAGTATTAATTAATGCAAAAATGGAGAACTGAAACGCAAATAAGGCTTCTGCCCGCTTGCTGCTTTACAAATGAAGGTGCTTTGCATTGTTGTTGTAGTTCATATTGTTGTTGCTTGAAATTTGAGTGGCGCAGAAAAGTGACGCAAATTAAAAGCGAGCCAGGCTGTGCCATTCGACGATTTTTGGTCTTGTTGCTCAGTCGCTAGTGAGCCCACTGAGGCAGAAGCAGCTTAATGAAAATGAAATTGACACCTGCAAGCGCCAAAGGGTGGGGGGAAGGCGAGAATAGCAGAGGAAAAGGGGTGGACTGTCGAAGCACTTGCTTAGCAGATCCTGCTTCTACTGCTCGACACAAAAGTTGAGTTATTTCTGAACAGGACGCATTATGTCCCCTCATACGAGTATGTAAAACTATACGCTGAGACGCTGACGCTGCGTGTCAATAGTTATGAAAGCTACTGTCCCCATTATCCAAACCCTAACCCTTACCCTGTCTTTTATCGCAGTCCCTGTCCTCTGTTCACTGCTTACGCATTGCCTGCTGGCTCGCAATGCTCTTACAGGCAATTCCTCTTGCTGTCACATTTTGTTGCCGTCGCACATCCTTGCGAGACAGCCTGCCAAAGAAATGCTCATAAATCTTTGCAGGAGCAGCAGCATTAGCGACATCCACAGAGCTGGACATGAGTAGGGCCACGCATATACGTGTATGTGTGCGGCACCATTTTCGATTTCTGAAGTGCACATGTATGTGTGTGTGTGTGTGTGTGCGTGTGGCGACTTTATGTTTTATCGTGCATTTACGCTTCCGAGCACCCATGGCACGGAACTATGAGTGGGGGGGCCGGGACGAAGAATCGCCCAAAATGTCGCCGCTTCATTCGCATCGACTATTTGAGTTTGTTGTTCAGCTCATAAATCTGCTTATCTATAGCGTAGTTGTCGTTTTGGTTGCACACCGCCTAAAAGCTTCAAGTTGTCGTTTTTCTTTTTGTTTTGAAGTTTCCAACATTGACTAAACTACATATCGATGCTGGGGTCTAGAGTTAGCGCTTGGGGCTGCCGCATTTAAGGATTTGCAGCGTCTTGACCCTGTTGCAGTCATGCATAAATTTGTTAGATTTTGGCACTGACAAGACGAAACAACAATATTGTTTCGTTTTGGGGGTTGCCGGCTGCAAGTTATAAATAATTTCGAATTAATTAAGCCCTTGCTTTGCCTTGCCATACGGCCCCTTTTCCTGCTCACCAAGCTCAACTGGCTTCGGCCTTTAATATGCGCCCACGAAATGAAATTAGTAAACAAAAGATAAAACGTAATGAAATAAAATACTGCCTAAATATTTGTGCCGCCACAGCACAATGAAGGAACCATTAAACGACGGGACAACAGGAACGACATTTGAAAAATGTGGCCCAATAAGTACGATAGCGAACGAGTCAAGAAAACAGAAACAAAAAAGGAAGAAAGAGTTTTGCGAGCACTGGACTGTAACCGCACAGAAAGGCGTTAATGACTGAAGCTTAGGACCACTTAGAGTTCATTAATGAAAACATGAATAGCGTTATTTCCCTAGGGCTCATTGCTGAGGCAATTGCTAAAATAACAGACAAGACACTTAAATGTTACCAACAAATTCTATACAAGACTAGTACATAGTCCGAGGTATATTTTGTCTTAAAATTGTACCGATCGTTGTGAAATTGTTGTACTTACTATATAATAGTAAACTGTATATGAAATTAAAAAGTAAAAAAGTAATTACAAATAATAACGAATCAAACATATATTGGTGCAAGTTTTAAATTTCATAAACTTTCACTGGGCTTGTTTCTATGCTTTTGTGTGCAAAGCAGCAACAAAAAATCAAGAGAGAACGCTACAGTCGGGCAAGCCCGAAAGTGAAATATACCCAGACAAATTTCCAATCAAAAACAAGAAAGGAATTCTAAAGTCGAGCAGGCTCAACTCTTAAATAACCTGTACTACCCAACAACAACAAAAATGTATTAAAAAAATTTACTTTATTTCATACTTGTACATATAGTATGTATGTGTGCATTACATAATTAAATCAAAGCAGCAACAAATACAGCTGCGGGCAGAGCTTTGGCCTGGTTATATGGCTATAACTTTCTTTCTAATCAACGTATCATAATGAAACTTGGGATACGGGTATATAATCACTAACTGCATGTGACTACCATTCCAAGAATTCCAAGAATTACGGGAGTTATACTATAGTTATTGTTTACTTTCTGACGGACGGACAGACAGACAGACGGACATGGCTATATCGACTCGGCTTGTCATCCTGATCAAGAATATATATACTTTGTGTGGTCTGCCACGCCTCCTTCTGTGTGTTACATACATGCGCACAAAACTAGTATAGCCTTTCACCCTTTGGGTACAGGCTATAATAAAATATACTCGTATAAACTAGGGACTAGAGTGTACACATTCCAAGTTTTGTTAACATGCGCTCAGTAGCTTCTGAAATCCAGGCTGTCATCCAGACAGATGAACAGACAGATGGGACGGACGCACGACATGACTAGATCGATTTCTCTCGTTCTGCTGATAAGGAATACACCTAATTCTGTTTTTACACGGTAGATTGGTTCCAGGAAAAGTCGTGTAAAAAAAGACAGTGATCATATGCGATTTTAAATCGTGTAACCATATATAACATCTTTGCACAAACGTAATATACCCTTTTTACCGTATGGGTATGACGAACAGACGAACTGAAAACCTCCTCCTTTTTTGATGTCGTTTATAAAAAGGAATGGAATTCTTAATAACTCAAACACTGTGAAATAATAGTTACAGAGTGCACAAACCAATTTTGAAATCATGTAATCTTGATCATCTTCTACCATTTTATTAAGTGTGCTCACCTTCCTAAGAAGAATGAGTTTTCCATTATATGTATACTGCTGCCAACATGGTACATTAAGCTACTTAAAACCAAGAAAGGAATGCTAAAGTCGAGCAGGCTCAACTCTTAAATACCCTGTACCACCCCACAAAAAAGTAATTAAATTAATTAATTAATTGAATTAAATTAATTAACTTAATTAATTTAATTAATTAACTAAATTAAATATAAAATATTCCATGCATGTATACATACATTTACATTTACATCAGAATCGTGCCTTATGCGTGTTAGTGTACTTGTACATATGTATGTATGTGTGCATTGGGCCTGGTTATATGGCTATAACTTTCTTTCCGATCATTCTATCATAATGAAACTTGGTATACGGATGATTATATAACCTAATGTGACTACCAAATTTCAAAATTCCAAGAATTACGGGAGTTATAGAAAATCGTTAATACGGGGGAAGTGGGGGGGTGGATCAGAAAAAATGAACTCGTCCTTTCTCGGTCTTAGGAGAATCTGTATACCAAGTTTGATTATTCTAGCTCTTATACTTTCGGAGATCCTTGCGTTCATACATACAGACAGACGGACAGACGGACAGACAGACGAACATGGCTATATCGATTCGGCTTGTCATGCTGATCAAGAATATATATACTTTGTGGGGTCTACCAAGCCTCCTTCTGTGTGTTCCATGTGCACTCGCACAAAACTAATATACCCTTGTACCCTTTGGGTACAGGGTATAATAAAGTAAAAATTGTCCATAGTATACACCTAGTTCACCTATCCATATACCTAGTTCTGTTTTTACACGGTCGTTTTTTACACGATTTTGATATAAAACGGTTTGAAAATTAAACATTGCATATGTATTTCCTTAGAGATAAGAAACCAATTACCCACGCACTTAAATCTATATAAATATACAATGCAGTTTTTGAAATATTTTTAAATGAGATATAAAATTCAAATATTTTTTAAGAAATCATGTACTTTACACAAAGGATCTCATGAGGAGATCCTTCAGGTGGCACATCTTTAGTCTTCTCTTCCTAGGTCTGGAGAGCAGCCATCTCGCTAGTGCATGGGGGTGAACTTCAAGGCTCTTCTCATAATTCCCTGCGTGCTCCTGTATGGCATCGCCCACCTTGGCCGCACATAAGTCCCTTTCAATGTCTCTAGTGCGCATATACAAAGGAGCTTTACATTTTATCTCAGGATTTTATTTTACATATAGAAACAAATATATGTGTGTGTAACTTTATTGGCAAATATATATTATTAGAGATGATAAGAATGGCAAATCTGCAAATTTCTTATTGCCCTTAATTTTGCGAGACCCTAAATCGGGGCCATAAAACGGACAATGACAGGACTTCCCAAAACCATGTGCCTTTTAATTGTGCGCATAAAATTTGTGCATACCACCTACACTACACTTTTGCTTTTAGTATTTATTTCAAATGGATTCTAACTAATATGCAGCACGGAGGACATAGCCATGGACGGGCTGTAGGACATTGTCCTTACCATCGTTGTCAGCGTTAACGTCAGCATCGGTTCTGGCGTCGGTGTCGGTGTCGCCTGCGTACGTCATCGAACTGCTGACCGAGTTGGCGTTCGGCCAACATGTTGCTGCTGGTCTGTTAGAAAATTTGCAGATAGCCGTATACCAGACAGCAGCTGCTGATGTTGCACGAAACTGTTTTCTGTGTTGCATGCATTAAGGCGCAGCACGAACCTTGTCGACAAAGTGTTGATGGCCAGTGCAAACATTGCTTTGCTTACTAGACGATGCTGTCGCTTGAGTCAAGTTATAAAAATGCATGACCAGTAGATTCCTTCCACAAATACCTTAAGTGAAGGCTTTTTACCTGCGCATGTTGCTGTTGCTTTTGCTGCAGCCACTGTCGGTCCTGCCTTTTCCTATATCTATCCATCAAATGCCTCCATATTGAATCAACGCAAAATAATTGCTTTTTAAATGGGTTTTTATGCGACGTGGCCCCGTCATAAATTCAAACCATCGCCTCCGGCACATTTGTCTGCTGATTTTACTTTTTGCGAGGGTCGGCAGCACAGCAAACTTAGCCGATGTTATGTCGTCTGGCACTCGGAATTTTTATTCGTGAGCTTTAATTTTAAGATTTATGGTCGCTGCAGCCTGAAGGACATTTTTAATGAGATTTCTCTGGGCAGCCCGCAGTTGTGACTCAAGTGCGCCCAAAAGTTCCCTGACTTGGGGGTAGCCAAGGAGTTTTTTAAATGCTGAGATTACGAGATATGCCAAAAAGTCAATGTGGCTAAGCAGCAGCTGAATCTGCCCAAAATCACATTTTCAAGCAATTAAAAGGATTAAATTCCGTCTACACAAAATTGATATCAGACATTTTATAACTTGCAACTTTACCTTCGGCACTAAGTTTTACAGAACATTTTCATCGCTAACGTATAAATAATTATACAAATCCGACTAAGAACTAGGTTTAAAGTTAACCCGATCAATAATTTTTCAAAACTTCATTAATGCTTATCTATAGCATAAAACTAAACTTGGCCCTAAATTTCAGCTTCTTAACTCTTACCTTTTGGGTTGTGCGTTGATTGCACATACGAGTATTTATGTACATACAATAACGTTCGTGCTACAATTTTTCAAACATTTTTCATTCATGCTCCAATGAAAACCTAATGAATGAATGAAAACAAATGGCATACAAAATGAAGATCTATCATACAAACTATTTTATATATCCATATGTATGTATATGGATGCGCTGCCTGCAGCTCTGCCCGCAGCTCTGCTCGCAGCTGTTGTTGTTGTTGTTGCTGCTTTGGTTCAACATTGTGCTGCATACATACACGCATATAAACGCGCAGAGACACGATTCTGATGTAAATTTATTCTATTGAAATTGAACATAAACACTTATGTACTATATGTATGCATGTGTTGAATATTTAATTTCATTCATTAATCTAATTAATTAAATTTTTTAAATATAAATGTTTTATTTTCTTTTTTTGTGGAGAGTACAGGGTATTGTACTGTCGGGCTTGCTCGACTGTAGTGTTCTATCATGTTGAAAAACATGAATTTATTTTAGGCATAGGTATGGCTTAAATTATATATGTAGATATGCATATGCAAAACTCATTGTTCTAAGATAGACTATATTCAAAAAACTGGAACATTTTTAAAGAGTTTTTCCTAACTTTAATTATATTTTGGTCGTGTTGTTTTTGTTTTTATCGTATTTGCACGATCGAGTCTTTATGTGCCTTCTGAAATCAATAGACCACGCACGAAATTAGAATATGAAGCACGGCACTCGTGTCAAAGCAGTGCAGCGATGTGCCACGAACAAGAAGCACTGATTTTGCCCATCTCTAATTGCACTATGTCTCTAAGAGTGTCTCAAATTTGTTGATATCTTATGTTGTTAGTTGTTGCTGCATGTGCGAAGTCAAAAACTTATTTAAAAGTAAATACATTGGAAAACTCTAATGATTTAGGCTCCAAGATAAGTTTCAAGAATGCTAAAAAGCGATTTTTTTATAGATTGGAAAACTGTAAGTCGTGAAAAATATTAATTTTTAAAACAAACTTGTTTCCTCCCTTAGACGTTCGAGTTTTCCAAAAATTAGTGCGCACCCACACTATAAAAGAATACTTGCACTAAATTTCGACTTCGTGTCTCTCACCGTTTCAGCTGTGCGTTGATCACCAGTCAGTCAGGACAAATTGATTTATATACATGTATAGGTACTCTAACTAGATTTTATAATTTTATATATCCATATCATGTAAATATGAGCGCAAAAAGAGACATATTTATATTTATAGTGAAAATCACGGCTTTTTCAAGGCAGTAGTCGGTTTAACGGTATATGCACTCAAGGATAACTTCAATTTCTTATAACTACTAAACAGAGTAAACTATAGCACTGACTGTACTTAATTGCTAATTTTAAATGGCTTTATTTATTCTCTGGAGGCGTTAGGCAAGCAAACCGAACAATCGAAATGAAACAATCTCCAATAAAACAGTGAGAAGAAAGAGCCAGGTTTGTCAGTTACAAACAAACGCCTTCAATTATTTATTCATTTATTATTAAGTCTAAAGTTCAACACTTGCCAGCAGAAGAGATGGAGCAAAGAGCGGGAGAGTCTGCGAGAGTGTGTGCGAGAGTGTGTGCGAGAGTGCGTAAGAGAGCGTTGCTCACGCTGCAGATTTGAGCTTCAGTTTCTCTTCAACTGTTCTTCGTTCGCTCGGCCAGTCATCGTTGTTGTTTCTGTACAAACTTAATTGAGTTCAAATGAAAATGTCAACTCATGTGACACAACTTCAATAGGCAAGCAAATGCAGCTGACTACGTGTCTGTCCGTCTTTCTGAAAATATCTTCGTACACACACACACACACAGATGCACAAGACGGGTGTTAATGTGTGCTTTTGGTATCTACTTGTACACGTATGTACCCCTGCGTACGTATATTGCACGTGTATGTGTGTGCTTGCTGCTGATTTGACAGCCATTAGGCCATATGCAGTGCCTCCTTTTGATTAGCAATTTGTACCTTTTGTGAAAGTTATATCACTGCATGATAATTGCTGTCATCATGCAGCATATAAAACGTAGCATTTAGAATTTCCGTTGCATGGCTTTGCCGACATTAAAGCGAAAACGGAAGCGTGACTTCCCCAGCACAGACAAGGCAGCGGCAGCGGCAGCAGCAACAACACAGAAAAGCACATACTTGTACATACTTGTACATACTTGTACATAGGCAGCAGCCCAATGCTAAATGTTTGTCGCATTCGCTCTGTGTGTATCGTGTGGTATCTTGGTATCTTGCTATCGTGGTCTCGATACCAAGCCGTCGCAGTTGCACAACTTTTTGCCAACATTGTTGTCGTTGGAACATGAAAACTTTGAGCCAAGGCGTAGCAGGCACATTTATAATTAACATAATGATGGTATTTTACTAAACACCGTTTTCCGCACGATGCTCTTGTTACACACGTGTAAGCATACACACATACGGACACACACTCGCACACATTCACACACTCACATACACATATGACACTCGAGCCTGGGCATATGCGTCGTCGACACAAGGATCACGACGACGCTGCATAGTTGACATGAAATGCCAACTTAATGTCAGAAAGTTAACATGCCACTTGAAATTAACAAGCCGCGCGTTGTTTTGCGCCACCCAGTCAGTCACAGACCAGGCGACCCATTCCCATTCCCACTTCCATCCTCGTCCTCATCCCCCTACTCATCTACCACACTAAATCCTGCCTGTCAACAGCCTTTCCTTTCCCCTTTGCCACGAGGTGCCTGTAACCATTGTTATGGTGAAGTACACGCTCGGCGCACACACAGGTGAGCTGCATAAAAAATGTAAAATTTCATCTTTTAGTAAGCAATTGTAACGTTTTTTAAGTGTTGGCTAAGTTTTCAAGTGTGGGCCCGTTGGCTGGCGTAAGTTGGCAAGAGTAACCAAGGACTGGTTTTTGCTTGCCTTGCTTGAAACTGTCGCGCTGTTTAAAGCAACACACGCACACGCACACACACACACTCGCAGATAAATGTGCAGACACACACTTGTCCTTTATCGTCAGTCGCGCTAGTAAGCAAATTTTGCGCTGAATTAATAATTTATGCCTACTCGCAATTTTTTTGGACGATGAGCACATTTTGCATAATGAAAAAGGCTGATTTTGTTTCGGCGTTTTACGTAACTGGTGCAGTGAACGCCAAAAGGACCGGGAACAAAACGCAAATGTGGCACCGTGGCAAACAATCAGGCTGACAGGTCACGAAGAAATTTCAGTGAAAACATATTTTAAACTCGAGTGTTAGCCTAAGAAATTTAACATATCACCAACATTCTAATAATCCATAATTGAATAAAATAAAATGTTGGACAATCTCTCATTAAATAATATTGATAAGAGTTTAGGTCTCAACTGATATATTAGACGGCATCACAACTACATACCGTTTATTAAAAAGTTCAAAACCGAAAAATTTACGTTTATACGTAGAACCTTATTTGATGAACTTAAGAAAAAATTAATAAGTCTTCAATAAAAATGTGATTTGATTTCACTTATATTCGATTCCTTAAATTAAATAAAACGGCACGTTTGAGCAAATTAGCTTTCGGTTCAAGTGTTATTGTTTGTTCAGATTCTCGAGGGTACTGAGAAAATCCCGAACATTATATTGTTCTTATACTTATTAGTATTCTTATCCTATTACTTGTATTTGAGAAATCTTATACAAAACCCTGCCAAAGTATAAATCCAATGATTATTTCTTTTACTTGATCATTTCAACTTCAGAATTTGAATGGTTCAATATCAAAATTTTAATATAAACAGGAAACTTTTGTAAGATTTATATGAAACTAACAAGTGAGGGGTATGCTCATTCAACTTACAGACTAAAGAACTAGATGAAAACCAAAAGGCTTTACCAACGAGACATACTCGCATATCGATTTTGAGCGTCGACCATTTCCGATTTTGTCTTACCCTGACCGTTGAGTTAAGGTAAATGGCAAGGAAAGAATTGTATTTATTTTATGTGTACTTTTTATGTACAAACAAACGAAATCGAATAAAACGGCCACACAAACAAACGCACGCACAGAATATTTTAAAGAATTATAACATTAAAATGCACAGTCTTCCTTTAACATTAACTGAACGGATCTGCAAATTCGGAAGCGGAATCTATCAGTGAGCTAAGAACATACATATGTCATCTAGAATCCTTTCCGAATACAAATTTTGAATACAAATTTTGGAAGCGAGTTTAAATACCTTTCGATGGAACCATCGATTTCGATCGGCACACCCAATCACACTGTTATATTAGCGTAATGTGCTGACACCAAGAGCTAAAGATTTCGCCACTGCATGGATTGTCGTTCATGGCGAAATTAATATTTTTCAAAGCAAAAAAAAAATGTGTGCTCTTTTCGCATGCCCCCAAATTGGTCGTTAGCACTTTGTCAGGGCACTGAGCAGAGCGAAGGGAAGCAAAAGGTCGCTGTAAATTGCACGTGACATCAAAATGTAGACGGAGCAGGAGAGGTGGGTTTGGCTGCCACGTTCCGCTTGCTGTACCAAAACGATCATAAAATTAGCGCACAACAGCAAAACATGTGAAAAGCGATTTGAATTTGACACCATTACCTTCATTTGGCATCTCCCACTCCATCAGCACCGCGTCCTTGCGCCCCTGCCGCCCATTTCAAGAGAAGCAAGCCAAAAAAATCGCTGCCTGCTTGTGAGGCATATCTGAAACATATCTGCTACTTCTGCCGATACCGAAGTAGAGACTAGACACACACATAATGATGACGCACCAGACGCCAAACTCATTTGCATATGCGACGTTTATGGCGCCAGCGTGGGCGGGAAGGACACGGGTGCACAGTGCATAGCAATCTGAAGTGCGGCAAGGAATTTTACTGTTGTGCATTTTTATGAACGCCGAAGATGATGTCGTGAAACGCTTGCTCCGCATATTAAGCGACTTTTTACGAGACTGATAATAATAATGTGGGCGATAGGCGCACGTGTCAGTGCAGCAAACGCAGAAGGGGGCCGACTAATTATGAGTTGTAACAAAAATCATTGCCTACTTACGCGCGCGCTGTCGTTTTAATAAAGTTCCCATCACACCGTCGCCCGTCACCCCACATGTCCTCGCCTGTCCATTCCGGTTCTCCTCAAAACTTTAAGCCTATGTACGTGTCGTTAGCAATCAATAGACCTATTGTTGTCCGCTTGCTGGCAACTCGAAACCCACTTGAAAATTGCTAAAAATGTGCGCAATCTTCATCGCAGGCCCGGCAACAATGCGACATTGCGTTTAGCTGACAGCACTTGAGTTGTAACAAAAGACGAGGCAAGGCGCAAGTATCCACACACCCACACACCCACACACACACATGCAAGTGTACGGCAATACTGTGCTGGGTGTAGCTGTACACAGCCGCAATTATATTACAAAACGGTGCAATTAAGCAAACGATGTAGGCACAGGCAAAGGCATGACAAGCAGCGGCTGTAACTAAATATATTTTTATATATACTATATACTCGTATACGAGTACATATGTATATAAACTTCCGCTGTCAACGTCTCGCCCCAACGTCGTCAGCACCACCCAGTCAACTAAGTCGAGTGTACTCTTGAGATGAAAAAAAATGCATATTTCTGCATAGCAGACAAAGTTGCTCCTAAATCCAGCCCAGACCCCATGGCCCGGACCTGCTGCTATGTGTGAAACGTGTTCAATTGATATTTGTGCACGCGCCGTGCCAAAGAAAAAGTTATAAATAAAAAGAAGCAGGCAACTTGAACCAAAACTGCAATATTGCTTTATGTGAGCAGCGAGCGGTTCATGGATAACGCGACCAAGGGTTGGCAGTGGCGGTGGCGTCGGCAGCTTGAGTCTGAGGGCCAAAAAGGGGCAAAAACCCTTACAAGTCTAAAAATACACATAGACAGCAAGACACAATCACAGAGCTAGGCAAACACTTGGCCTAGCCCGGCCTCGTCTGCCTTGGCTCAGCTTGGAGGAGGCTATGGGTATGGGTATGGGCGTAGATGATGGTGATTCTGAGGTCGGGGAAGAGAGACTGTGCACAAGGAGTAATGTGTGCTGCTTTCCTGTCTACCTCCCCCTAAATAAGCTACTTTGCTTCAAGTTTTTAGCGCTGGCAACGCCAGCTGAGAAAGTCAAACAAGTGGACGTTCTGTTGATTGTTGAGTGCCTCGAACAGCCACCAAAGCTGGCAGCAGCGCGACCATGGCCAGCCTTATTGCCAATAGTTGGTATTGGCTAAAATTGGCCGTGTTTTCTTTTGGCTGTCACACATTCCCCGAGCCCAGCCAAGCAAGTGAACGGTCGGAAGAACGAGCGATTTACCTGCATGTGCAGCTGAAATGGATGCCCAACTGCATATTGAAATTTTTACGAGTACATAGCAGCCAAAAATCGTTGTCGATGGCGATAGTGCGGACTTGGCCATTTATTCGAGCGGCACAAATTCAAACATTTGTGTAGCTGCAAATTGAAAAAGGTACTGGACGAAATGAAAAATTACTTATAAATCGCGCCTGGCGACGAGACTGACAGACATTGATAGTGGGATTCTTTTCTTCCTCCATATCTTTTTCCCATTTGTGTGTCACCTGTCTGGTGTAGTTAGCATTACAAAAATCGACAAATTGCACCACATGAGCTGTGACTAAATAAAATCGTTAAATTTAGAATTGCCGTGAAAATACACATTTACTTATTGATGATCAGATGTAGGGATTGCTTTGAATGAGGTTAGAAAGTAGGTTTTATCCTCAATTCAGCGCTTACTTTATAATAGAACAGCAAAGTAATCGATGTTGGCTGCATCAATCTTTTTATTTTTTTCCAATTTTCTCAAAACATTATCAGCTTTACTTTCAACACATATAATGTTTAAAATCTTCTTTAAGATTTTGCCGATATGTATCTATCTTTGTTATATCGTGGAATATAAATCCAGTGTCAAAATAAAGCGATAGATTGCATGAAATTAAGGCCGACCGTGCTTAAAGTCGTCCCTTAAGAATCCTTCAATCAAGCCCAATTCTGATTAATTTAGTCTAAAAACGTAAGAATATTGATTTTTTCAAGAGAGCCTGAAATATTGATAAAGACTTAAAATCTCACACCGGCCACTCCCATCCTCTCACAATTCAATCCGAAACGTGACTAATTTAGTCTTAAACGTAATACAAACTTTATATGCACGTTTCCGGGCTGACTCTTGGGTATAGATAGCATTGCACAATACGAGAATGTTTGCTTTGCAATAGTCTACGAATGAAAGAATGCAAATTGCTTCTAAGCCTTTTTGACATAGCCAGATTTTGGAGAAGGAAAGCGAAAAAGTCATGCTGCAAATGATTTTTTGAAGATTTTCGTTGCCTGTGAAGCTCGCTGCGTGAGTGTATGCCAAATGTATGTATCTTTCATTTCGATGCTCCTGCATTCATTTATGCAAACATATGCAGCGTGAACAGTGGCGTTAGGCCTGACAGCAGACAATAAAGAACGAAAAACCGCGTAGCTTTGCCTAAAAATGTGCCACTCTGGCAGCAAGCCCAGCATCCTCGAGGCCAGAATGCTGTCAGCAGTCAAAAATGCAGCCAAAAAAATGTACGTGTACTCTCTCCGTGATATGTGCATGGCAGTTCGCTCGTGCTGTTATTGTTTGTACTGCTGCAGGGTCAGCTTGTGTCTGATAAATCCTTCCACAGCTTTCACACCTTGTATGTCACTGGCTCGTCTAAGTACTTGCCTTGCTTGGTCGCTATGCAGCTTTCCGGCATTGAAAAGTCTGCCACGGTCCTTAATCATCATGAGAACTTTATTGGGCTAATACCTTGAATTTATTATTCAAGCATAAAAGCAATAAAAACAGGTGACTGTAAGCTTACCTGAGCTCGCACAGTATACATACACACCTTCACAAAATATAAGCAGCATTGTGCTCAACTGAAATTTCAATAATTATAATCTAGCAATAACAAGAAGAGTAAGGGCAAGAGGTAGGGGTGGTGGCAACAAAAGCTGCTGCGACGCGAAGGACGAACCAATAAGACAAAATGTTTACCAAACGTAAATAAAAACATAATCACACACACACACACACAGCTACTCCCCAAACTCACAGGCAATCGGCGGCATTCAGTGCTTGGCACACGTCCCAGTCCCCCCATATCCACGTTCGTGGACGCCTCACCCTCACTTTTGCTCTCAACCGCCCCTGAAACGTGCAGCTCACGTCGCTGGTTGTGTTGTTTAGCTTTTTCATACACCATTTATATAACCAGAGTCGTCTGCCACTGGCTGATTCATGCTGCAGCCGCTTCGGCTGCCTCCAACTGCCTCTGCCCGCCTCTGTCTGCCTCTGTCTGCCTCTGCCTGCACGGGCTTCTTCAATTTGACGTGTGCTCGTTTATCATTCATTTTGCGCTCGTTTACATTATTTGAACCTAAAACATTAAATTTTAGCACGTTTTGCCTTAACGTGCGCTCATTTCGTTCCGTATTACGCACGCCATAAAGCTTACCCCGGTTTTGTTTGCCGCTGATCCTTTATACTTTGCTCCTGTCGCACGCACCAATTCAGCCAAAATGAAGGCAAGTGACGCATGGCTTAAATGTCTTACCTTTGACAAAATTTAAACAACATAAACAAGCAATATAAAACTGAGTTCTTTCAGCGAGTTTTAAAAAACAAATGACTTAGTTTTTACTCACCAAACGGGACGAAACCATAGCCAGAGAAATGGCATTACATAAAATAAAATAAGAATGGAATGCTGTAATCAAATAGGCCCTGTATTTCCTCATATAGCTTGTGTCTACTCACAAATGAAAAACGATTTATTTCTCAAATTTGTTAAATTAAATTAATTGAAGAAATTAATATTGAATGTCATTAAAATACCCTGTACCAAAAAAAACATCCGTCATGGTTACTTATGTACACTCAAAAAAATTGCATGGTCCAATTGAATATTTTCATTTTCTATTCATTGTTCTAATATTTCGAATTTCAATCAAATATAATATAAAATTTGAATACTTTTCTGAACATTAGTTTTCAGTTTTGTTGCGGTTAATTTCAATATAATGGAAATAAGCTACATTTTAATATTTAGTTCAAATATTTCCAAATGTAAAATAAAGACAAAAATTCACTGGAATTTCTAACTCGGTTTCTGTGGCTTAAATAAATAATATACCTTGGTCGTCAATATTGATCTGGACCATTAATACTTAGTTGGAAATGTTAATATTTAACATTAAAAGAGCTCTTGTTTCCAATGCACTAATTTAGGAATATAGACTTAACGGATTTGGAGATGCTGCTTCCATCTGCTTGTTATATACTCGTACTTTAATAATTAATAAGAAATAATAAGTCCTTTTGACTCTACCTACGGGCACAGGGGTATATAAATAAAATATGGGAATATAACAATAAATAAATTCGTAGAGAGATCTGTTATGTACATTTTCAACTTGCATTTTCTATTTGCCTGTGTATCAGAATACTTTCACGTATATCATTGTCAAAATTCCATTATTAATATTTTGGGAATCATTCAAGCAAATGCCCGTGAGCAAAGTCGAAAATGTGTTTCTCATGCTCATACATAGGTAAAATGTGAACACTGAGCAAGTGAGAAACGCACGCCCTTGAGCAAAATTAGAGTAGTGAGCAGTGAGCAGATGTTGAATTAGGTAAAACGGCCCATGAGCAATTGCTACCCACAAAGCAATGAGGTCGCGGTAGAGCAGTGTCGTTGCAATTTTTGAAGGCAGCGCTATGTTTGTATGTATCTACTATATGTACATATATATGAGCATCTTTGATGTATGTAATATATGTATTGCATGTTTGGCATTTTCTTTGTTTTTATCAAAATTAATACAGGGAATATAGAGTACTTGTGCGCTTTTATGACATTTAAAATTCAATACTCATAATGGTATTGCCCAGAATGCAGACAATGTTAGCTGACATTTAAGACATGCGGTCGAGCATTACATAAATCAAAATGTGGCGGCAGTTACATAACTTTTAATGTTGCGAAATATTCAACAAGCACACACACACACCAGCAAAAGTACTAGTATACTCGTATTTGTGTACGTGTGCAGAAAACTTGCTACCACCGTTGCCGTTAACTGAAAAACTTATTTTAAACTTTTAAATTAATTTTATTTGCACCAAACTATGACTCGAGCGCAACCAACTGCGCACAACTCCACATTCGAAATGCTAAATACAAAATGCCAAACGTATCTAAAAGTTCATTTTTGTTTTCTTGGCTCCCTGGTTCATCGTCATCGTCTTCATTTGTCCTCTAAATCCGAACTTCTATAAGTGAAACAGCAGCAAGTAATTTAAATAACTAAATTGCTTATAGTTGCAGATTTTGTGCAGAGCACAAGACACACAAGCATACACGTGTAGCTTAGAAAGTATACGTACAAGTGTAGAGCGTATACATACGCTCTGTATTGTAGTTTCTGTGCACACTGCGGTATATACATAGATATACTCGTACTTAAATTAAAGCTTATGGTTCAATCAATCTAAGGACTGTTTTGATCACACCTTTACACTACACTCGCAATATTTAAAAATTTTCACTTATGATTCAATTCTAAATAAATTATATTCGAATAATCTTATTCGCATTAGCTCAAGATCTATAAGTCAGTTCGCATTGTACGAGTGTAATATTATGATCTTTATATGTTAAGATTTAGATTCTGACTTGTATACCTATTCCATAGTATTCTTTTATATGAGTGCTTCTGGTGCTTTGACAGTTCCTCGTGTCTAAGAATTTTATAACAAATTCATTCGAATAATTATATATGTGGCATACTTACCGTAGCTCAGACTATGTGAAGGTTTTGATTAAATTTATATCGATTATATTAAAATGTATTCATATACGAGTTGGGTATGGTATGAGAATGGTAAAAAGAACATATTCTGTTTGAGCAATATAAAAGTTTTGAATTTCGGCAGTTACACATCGTTCAGTGCCCAAAGTTGGTATGTGGTAAAGATGCTCCTTATTTAAATAAAATGTGGAGCGTCTTATGGCTATTACTTACATCAAGGATATTATTTTACGTCCACCAATGCAAGACAAAGCGATCGATATATTACTCGATTGTATTCGATATTAAATTAAGTATGTCCACGATTAATAAGTAGTGTTAACTGTATCGGTACTTAAAAAATATAAATATCTCATTTGACTCTTGTCTGTACATATTTCACATTACCAACCTTGCGAACGATTTTCATTTCAACTCGAAACTCCTAATCATGCTTAGGACCTCTGTGGAGTCTCGATCGATGAAATATCGTGCACGCCCTACGACTGTATTAGAAAGCGTGGCTGGCGACCAAGCACCTTGCCCACCTGTCAGTCACTTTCATTGCTGTTCGTTCTGGTTGTCGTCATGTCAGTTTATGGTTATATTTTTTGCCTTATTTTATGATAGTGTGTTCTGCTCGTCTACATCACGCACACTTCCCATGAACCAAAGGTCGCGAACTGGGACGGGTATGGGGACGGTATGGGGAATGTCCATCCGCAGTCAAGTGTTGATGTTGTTGGCACAACAAACTTGGTAAATTACATTTTGTATTTCTTTTTACTGTTTTATGTCCTATTCGATTTTTGTGCCGTATACATACGTGTATTCGCGTACACCACACACACACAAACAACACATTCGCTCTTGTGTGCTTTTAGGCCTGCTCCTTAAACGCTGTCAATTATCAAAGTAAATGAGTCGCGCAATTGCGTAACAGTTGCGTTCGTTTCTGTTTGTCGTGTTTCGGGGCAACTTGACGAACGCATGATGTTAAAATAAAAATAATAAATAAAGTGCTTTTATTAATATACCATTTCTCTCCCTCTCTTTCAGGTATGTACAATGCGAGTAGATAGCGACGCTTTGTGAACGTTAAGTTCGGTGAGTTGCATACGACGCCATTTTGCAGCCTGGCGCACTTCCGGCTTGCAATTTTATTGTTACTGTTGTCACTGGCGCTGTTGTTGTAACAACTTTCCAGTTTTTAGCACTTGTGAAAAGTTTATAACATGCTGTCATTATGAGGCGGTTGGGCGGGTGGACGGTGGGCCGGAGGGCCGGAGGGCACTTTAGGTTCTGCCGCTTCCGCCATTTTGTTTGCACCATTGTACTCTTCTTCTGGCTTTCGTGCAAGCGTCACTGTAATTTCTTGACGTTTATTTTTCGCGTTTTCTGCGGTAAGTTTTCCAGAACGTTGTCGGGGACGACGACGACGATGATTCTGAAGACAATGCTGCTGCCAATGCCCGTGGTAACGATGAAGTTTCAAGTGTGTGCACGCGCGTTTTCTTCCACTTTTTCTGTTTGGCACTTTTTGAATGTCGCCTTCTAAATATAATTAAAATGCTTACAAATGTTTGCGAAGTTGAACGATAAAATAATCATTGCGTGCACTGGTAATGGTAAATCCATAAATGAAATTATAATTGGTGCAGCTCCACGCAACGGAGTAAAGGTCGTATAAGGGTCCGGGGGTTGTGCACACGTCGCACAATCAACATCTAATTTGTAGCTTTAAATAAAAATGCAATAAAATTATCAGTGCAACGTGTAAATGCTTAAAAAATTGACGATTGCCCTCACACACCTACACACACACACACAACATCATACCCACACTAAACAGTGCATGTGAGAAAGTGTGGCATACATTGAGGCGTGCCAACTACTTATGCTTACGGAGCACGTAGGCGATAATGTTTGCCTGCCAAGTGAGCGTCAACCCCGGCGTCAGCAGCAGGCGGCATGCTTTACATTGCCAGCACGCTAAAAACTGAAAAATAGCGCCAGCAGATAAAACTTTTTCTGCATTGCGTTATACTCGTATACACATACACGCATTTCAGTGTGTATATGAGGCTGTGTCTATACCTGTGTCTATTCATACTTGTATATATGTGTCTGTGTGCTGTCAACGCTGCCTGCCATTCATAAATCTCATTTGAGTGTAACATATGCCGAAAAATTAGTCAACTGTTTGTTGCTTGACATGTATGGTATACGGCACTGACTTCTTGCTTACAGCTCCGTGTATCGCATGCACATTGAATCTGTACATTATAATTGGATTTATGGCGGCAAAAAATGTGTCGCAGCATTTCAATTAAGCAGTTTAGTTGGTGGCGCGCCTACCTGCCCTTGGCCTCAGATATTTTTATAGCCTGTACCCAAAGGGTAAAAGGCTATACTAGTTTTGAGCGAATGTATGTAACACACAGAAGAAGGCGTGACTGTCCCCACAAAGTATATATATTATTGATCAGGATGACAAGGCGAGTCGATGTAGCCTTCTGTGTCCTTCTGTCTGTACGAACGCAAGGATCTCAGAAAGTATAGGAGCTAGAACAACCAAACTTGGTATTCAGATTCTCCTAAGACCGAGAAAATACTAGCATAAGTTTTTTTTTTTAGTTTTCGATGCACCCCTCCACTCTCCCGCAATTCATGTTTTTCATACCTCCTGTAATTCTTGAAATTTTGAACTCAAATTTGGCATATGCATCCAGTCTGTGCTTATCTGTCCGTACGCCATCATGATAGGTCAATTCTGTAGAAAGTTATAGCCCTAAATAAAATCGCTGCCCATGCGCTGCCTGCAGCTCTGCCCGCAGCTCTGCCCTCAGCTCTGCCCGCAGCTGTTGTTGTTGTTGCTACTTTGGTTCAACTTTGTGCTGCATACATATACGCATATAAACACGCATTGACGCGATGATGTAAATATACGCTGTTAAAACTGTACATAAACATGTCTTCTGTGTATTAAATCAATTTTATTTATTAATTTAATCAATTAATTCAATTTTTGTTAACAATTTTATTTAAAAAAAAATTTTTTTTTTAATTTTCCTTTTTTGTGGTGAGTACAGGCTATTTTACTGCCGGGCTTGCTCGACTGTAGCGTTCTCTCTTTTTATATAATAAATAGTTTTGTTGTAGTAGTGTTTTTTTCGGATGCTTTCACGTTTCCACAGGTATAAGTGATTTTTCGTAACTCCGTTCACATAAACATATCACATATCTGAAAGTCTATAAAAGCTCTCTATCTCCAAAGCAAACTATCTATGTGTACGCAGTACACTTTTTCGTTTCCTAAAAATTGTGCAATTATTTCTTTTTCGAATTCGCCAACATGTTTCGGTTGGCGCGTTTTATTCCATTTCGTAGGTTGTAACGGTTACAGAAGGAATTTGGGACTAGGTGGTCGACATGAGTAGGAGCGGCACGCTTAGAGTTCCGGCTCTGGCTCGTCGGCAATTGGGTGGTGTTCTTTACCTCCTACGTCATGTATGTCCCATGCTTATTATTTATTTTAAATAAGCGTGCATAAGACGAGAAAACAAAACCGGAAGAGAAACACTTAAACTGACTTCGGACGGACTTGCACCTACACTAAACTGCACACACATGATCAGAACTCAGATGTTGGCGAGTCTGAATACGCCCTCCCTACCTTGGTCATTACTAAAAGCCACATACAGAACAAAAAAAAAGAATATTAACAATGACCCCTTTGCTGGAAACAAAAACTTACGAAGGCATTGGGTTTGGCGTGAAATCAAAAAAATGATAAATTAGTAACACATTATAATTTATTTAAATGGGAATAAAAATTAGAGTGTTAAAGGAAAACATAAAACAAATTGCTGAACATACTATTACTAACAAATTCAATAAATCGAAAAATAATAAAAGAGAAAAAAAATTACAATATTAAAAAAATTGAACCTTTTAAAATAAAAATAAATATTGCTCGAAGAAAAAAAAATTCATTAAACAGCCGTTCAGTGGCGTAGAGAATAAAAATAAATATAAACTTTCTTTAGTGAGTATTGCGCTTCCAATGACCCATTTTTTGAAATCAAATGCAAATAAAAGAATAAATAAACAGCTGTCTACTTACGGCTGGGCTGCTGATCCCACGCAGAAAGCGCTTTCCGTCTGGAACGAGCGTAGCTGTAAAAAAGACACCGCGCTGGAATAAGAGCGCGCAAACAAAAAAAACCGCGGGAAGCAAAGTAAAGCGCACAAGCGCGAGAGAGAACCAATAATCGCTCTCACGTTCTCACTAAAAAAAATTGGTGCCTTCCGAATTACGGAATAAGGCAACAAGAAAAAAAAATGCAAAAAAAATAAAACAGTGGCTTAACAATTAAAACCATACATATCACGAGCACTTCAAATAAAATTTTGCCACTGATTTGGACAAATTAACATATATAAAAAAAACTAGCCTAACCTTATAAATACTAATACGCCGGCATACGGCTTCTTCGGCGCTTGCGCGCCACTGCAATCTTACCCGAATTTACTCGGGTTTTTTTACTTTTTTTCGGGCACTAAACCGACACCAACAACAACAAAAATTAAGAAAAAAAAATGGGTAACACCTCCGGGCGAGTTCCGATACTTATTTTAACGTTTGGTCGCCGATTTAAAAAGGGTCGCGCCCCGCCGACGTTTGGTCGCTATAGCCGCCTTTTCTACACTCCCAAATTAAAGTAGAAGCTGCCGGGTGTTGAGTGGACGGGAAAGCTAGCCTGGAAGTTGCTCTCTTCTTTTTTTTCTGCCGTTTATTCTCCCTCTAGGCACTGCGGCCGACCGAGTGGAAGTCCCAGGCAAGGTTTGTTGTTGCAGACAGCTGATCAAGGCCCTGCAAATTAATTTAATGCCTATCAGACTGCCTTGCCTAAACACTTGTTGCAAAAAAAAATCACGCAATCTGTAACTTACCGAGGTCTGATACTTCTTCCGCAAATATTTTAGCGGCTTTGATGGTTGTACCCTTCAAAGCGGTTAAACAGAACAATTACACTCTTTTGAATTTAATTTGTGAACTTTATTTTTTTTTTCCACAAAAGGCACAAGCATTTGCTTTCTTGCCAGCGGAAGAAAATTTGACTTTTTTTTTTTTTTTTATTTCGACAAGTTGAACTTAACACTTCATACACTTCTGGCTTGATCGACGTTCGGAATAAAAAAGAGCGAACGTACTACCGCTGGCGCGAACGAAAGCTTTTAACATAGCGTCAGTGAAAGGCGCCAATTTCTTCCTTTTGTTGACGTTTGCTGCTGCTATTTCACTTTCACCTTGTACCTGTTAAAGGCTACTGTTTAGCTTGACCAACAGATGGCGAGTCGTTAAATTTTAAAAATAATTAAATTTAACGTACAGGCTACAAGTCACGCTACAAGGTATTTCATATATTTGTTATCTCTGACCAAACTCTGCCCACAGCTGTTTTTGCTGCTTTGTCTCAACTGTGCACTGCACACACACGTGAACAAATAGTCACGCATAGACACAATCCAGATGTAAAAGTGCAGTCATATCTCGAAGGAGAATTTATTCTTTAAATCATTTTATTTAGAATTTTGTTTGTTGTAATTTTTTCAATTTTGTTAATTCATTTAAATTTATATAACTATTCCATTCCATAACCCTTTCCTTTCTTGTTACTTATTGTGGAAACTATTTGTAAAATGGACACGTTTACAATTATGTATGTGTCAGATCATGATTCTCCCTCGATCTCGATTGATGTCGCTGTTGTTGGTGAACCACCCCTCGAGTTGCTCCTTCTCTTGACCGTGTAATGCCAGATATTTATCGGCATTATTGACAATAACGCTTTTATCGATTGTTCAAATAAATTATGCCTTTATCAATAAAGTGAAGCCAGTTGCGCGGCACGCATCGACATTGCCACAGTCACACGTTTGCAGTGTTGCTACGTGACGCTTCATTTGCAATGTATATATGTGAACAGGGCAGGGCCAAGATTTGTTATGGCCATAATTTAGACAGCCAAATCAAGTGGGCTTATGTTTATGTGTATTTATGAACTCTGCGTGGGGCGTGCTGCTAAGGTGCTGCCTGGATGTTGTCAGAATGTGGGGAGAGGGTCGTGCACTACAGGCCGCATAAATTTTTAAAATACGTTGGCAGCCTAAAAGCAAGCAACAACTTTTTCGGCGAGGCACAGACACAAATCAAAATGAAATTGTTTAAGTGATTTTTCATTTTGCGCTTTCAACTTATTACGTTAACATAATTTCTTTTGCGAACGTGGGTAAACACAGGCAGCAGTGTCGAGCATGATTGCACGGGGCTGAGGTAACTGGAGTGGTGTTGGTGGTGGGAGCCATGTTGCTTGTGGTACTGCTTTTGGCGCTGGCTGCCGCAGCTTGCTCCTTGCTCCTTCCAGCCACTTCAAACAAACAAGAGCCAAGGCAAAATGGCAGCATAAGTGATTTTTGCGACACTTTGATACACACATTTATATAAATATATAAATTACTTGCTATGGGTCCAAAGTACGCTTTACCAACTGACCGAAAAAGCTTTCCGCTCTTTAAATGCATAGCGGACGGAGAGGAGTTGGTACAAACAATAAAAAACAAAGAGAACCAAGAAACAGCTCGCATAAAACTCTCTTTACTAATTAAGAACATGATGACAAACAACCGAACCAACACAAGAGATCGCGCAATATTAGACACAGTGGAACAAACCAAAAAATTTCTGAAAACTAATGACAACATTTTAATATTAACTTCGGACAAAGGAAATAAGACGGTAGCCATGGACAAGGAGGAATATAATATCAAAATGACGGATATACTAGGAGACGCAAACACATACAGAACACTCAGGCAAGACCCCACGCTTAGGCTACAGAATAAAAACAACAACTTCGTTGACAAACTACTCCAATTGAACATAATCACAAAGACTGAAAGGAATAAATTAGTTACAAGCACTGCACTACCACCCAGGATCTATGGACTACCGAAAATACACAAAAAAGGAACACCCCTGAGACCGATTTGTTCGTCAGTCGGTTCCCCTTGTCACGAACTTAGTAGATACATCGCTGGGATATTAAAGAACCTGACCAATACCTCACCATATAACGTTAAAAATTCCTCAGAGTTTAAAGACAAGGTCAACAACACTTATATAGTAGACGATGAGATTTTAGTTTCGTTCGACGTGGTGTCTCTGTTCCCGAGCATCCCAATCGACTTAGCGATGGATGTCATCAGTAAAAACTGGACCAGGATAGAAAGCTTCACTAAAATCCCAAAGAGAATGTTTATGGACATCGTACATTTCTGCATCCGTGAAACAAGGTATTTTAAGTATACGGACAGAATGTATATACAACTTAAGGGACTACCGATGGGATCCCCGGCGTCCCCTGTAATAGCGGACATAGTCATGGAGGAGCTTCTGGAAAACACAACATCGAAATTGATCCATAGACCAAGACTCCTGACCAAATATGTTGACGACTTGTTCGCAATTATTGACAAGGAACAGGTGCAAAAGACATTAGACGCCCTCAACATATACCACAAAGACATCCAATTTACATTAGAGACAGAAAATGACGAGAAACTTAATTATTTGGATTTGACTATAAATAGATGTGGGAATACGCTAAAAACAAAATGGTACCAGAAACCGACGGCATCGGGTAGGCTGATTAACTATCACTCGAAACATCCGAAAAATATGATAATAAATACAGCCAAGAACTGTATAAGACGGATGTTCGAGACAAGTGACAAATTTTACCATAAACAAATAGAGGAAGAAATTAAACGGATACTGACACAAAACGACTTCCCTATCAAATTGACGTATTCCCTAATCAAGAACCATAAGAACCCAAAGAAAAAAGAACCAAGAGCACCAAAAATCTACAAATCTCTGACATACGTATCTGGGTTCTCAGAACGCTTCACCCAGTCAGACTGCTATCAAAAAGAGGATATACAAATTGCGCACAGACCGGAGAATACACTTAGGAACATTTTTAATAGGACTAAGGCAAAAATTGCAGAAATGGACCTGAATAACGTAGTCTATAAAATTCCATGTGACGGAGACAGCGACAACCCATGTAGGAGATTTTACATTGGAACCACTAAGTCGAAACTAAAAACACGGATATCACAACACAAGTCAGACTACAAACTAAGGCATCAAACATTGACACAAAAAACTGCTCTAACAACCCACTGCATAGAGACTGGACACACCCCCAACTTTGAAGAAACGAAAGTACTTCAACAAGAACGACACTACAGTAAGCGATTCACTCTCGAAACGCTACACATTATCAACACACCTAACAAATACAGAATTAACTACAAAGCAGACACCGAAAATTGCGCGCATATTTACAGACACCTGTTAGTTAGCAACTCCAAGTCAAACAGAGCAGACTTGCTTAAATAAGTAATTATATAAAAAATTTTTTTGTGTTATAGTTTTAATATGTTAATTATGTTATATGTTTTGTAGTTGCCCTGAAGACGGTTACCGTGGCGTAACCGAAATATATCGGAAAAAGAAAAGAAAATTAAATAAATTGGTTTTTCTTACTCTGACCTCGAGCCGGCCAAACAATAAAAATATTTATATAAATATATATGTTGTTGTTGCTGTTGTTGTTATTGGTGCGCGCAATATAGTCATTTAATTTTATCGAGCGGAAGTTCTAAGTGCACTGTCGCGTGGTGTTACTATTTCGGATACATACATAGGTGAATGGTGACGAAGAGATGAAGAAACGAATAGAATGTACGGCCACACACCGCTGAAAAGGGAGCTAAAAAGTTCCATTTTTTTGGCTTAGAAAGAAATCAGTTTTAATTATGTGCAGCGCGTTCATAAAAATAACAAAAACAAATAACAAGCAAATAAAAAAATGAACTATGACAAAACGTTTAGCGAAACTGTGCGTTGCTGCTGTCACCTGATTCTACATAGAAGTGCATATAAATATACAAAAATTGTATTTATTTAATATTCTTTCCAACCCACTGCCCACGGCCTGTGTCACCCCTCTATTTGAATATTAGGCTTTTAAAAATTGGCACAAAATATGCCTCGGGGTTATGGCCATGTGGCGGTTGCTTTTATTGCTGGTGTCGGTATTCATCTATAGTACAATGCCGCTGTTATTGCAGCAACTGTTACTGTTCTTGTTGTTTTTGCATACATTTTGTTTAATAACGTAAACAAAAATAAAGTTGTTTGCTGCTTGTTAATATATGCACGTTACAAAAAACAAAAACAAAAAAAACCTGAAAAAACACACGGCAACTGCCAGAGGCAAATTAAGAAAAGGAGCAGCAAAAAAACATTGGTAAAAAATAAAAAAAATGACTGAGCCAATGTATGCGGAAATTGATGGCAATTTTAAACAGCTTCAAGCAATGCTGGTGCGTCCACCGTTGTTTGGATATAGAAAGTTGGAAACTGAGAGTTGGATAATGATTAATTGTTCTTGTGTTCAGATGGAAAATTTACGTTTTGGTTTTCAAATTACAAAATGCATACGTGAACTTGCAGTTATTATCAGTGAACCTTGAAAAGAATCTTGGTTAGCTCAGCCAAGTCGCATCCATTTAACGCATTCAAACTTTTATTCTGAATGCATGAGCTAAGGTTATATTAAAGCGCTCCTGAATTGGCTTCCCTGTCACCAATGCACACCTGAGGCAATACATTTGTTTTCTGTAAACTCTGAATAGTATACGAATGATATAATTGTTGTCAATCTGAAGCGATTATATAATTAATTTTATAAGCAATCGCTTATACTAAGTGGAAGAAAAATCTTACAATCCAAAAACAAATTCTGTGAACAAACTCCAAAAAAACAAGTGGAAAAGCTAAGTCGAGTGACTTGACTTTGAAATACTCGGTACATATGTAGAGAATAATTAAAATATTAAGAAAATTATAACAAGCTGTAATTGTTACATACATTCATACAAACTAGTATAGACTTTTCCTGTTTGGGTACAGGGTATAGGAAACACCATGAACATTGTTTTGACGTACAGAGCATCGACACATAAACATCACATAACGCACAATCCATCCAAGGCTAATCACTGACCACAACAAACGCGCAATGAAATTCCCCTAAACGTGTCTATATTTTTCTAGGATCAAAACAGATTATAATATAACATAAGCTTTTTCTCACATTTAAAATCCAATAAAAGATAATAAATGTCAAGTGATCATATTATGTTCATTACGATGTTAGAGCACAAAATTTATTTATTTATTAGATCAATTTAATTTCAGAACGATCATGCACTTTACAAATTCAGATGTGAAATATTTCCTTTAGAGTTCCGCTGCAGGGCTCCACAAAGTAGAATGTCAAAAGCTCCACATAAAGTACATACGATATTTTAATAAAACCGCATATATCTACGCATTTGTGTATACATATATGCATGGGTATACCTCAATTGGCTCTCTTCCTCTCTCGTTCTAGCAGCAACTCAATAAGCCAGCCATGAAAGTGCGAAGAGAAATACAAGGCAGAGCAAAGAAAAAACATTATACAAATTTGCTGTAGCGCGGCATTCAACCGCGCAATTTTTAAACACAAGGCATTATGTTGTGAGTGATTTACGGCCTGGCATAGCAACAGCACCAATAATGTGGTTCAACGAGAAAAAACACAGGATATTTCAGGCTTGCAAAATGTTTTCTTGCTGTTGTCATTTTTCCCTTTGTTTCAACTTTAAATGATTTGCGTTATGTTAGGGGCGCTCCTATGCTTATGCACAAAAGTATGCTAGTAATTTTGTTGCTCTGGCAATTTGCAATGGCGTTGTGCTAATGTCGCCTAACTTTAGATAACTAATTAGACGATACGCCTCGTTCGCCCAGCGCGCCCACTCTTTGCAAACCTTGGCGTAGCTAATTACATTTAATGTGTTGAGCAAGCAACTTGTTTAGCTGCAGTTTGGCATGGCGAGGAGCGACAACGAAGGCCGGAGCGGAACAGACCAAGACGTTGGGAGTTGCTTATTAAAACACTTGCAGCCAACACGTCGTGTACGCAATGCTTAGCTGTGAGTGTAACTCTAACTTCCAAGCACTTAAGTGTTATACAACACCAGTAGGTTTATGGAGGAAGGAGCGGGGCAGTATAAGCAACGTATGCTTAACTTAATTATAACTAATTTACAGCATAGGTTTAGACGCAGAGGTGTGTACATGTGAGTATATTAGTAGCATATAGTTTATTAGTATATGTATAAGGGAAAGTATGCGTTGATGATAGAATAAAAAAGTGCCTAACAAACCGCAACTTTTGCACGCGCCTCAAGTGCTCATTAAAGCAGCCTTAAAGCCAGCATAAACATGACTAAATGATATTCGAATTAGTTAGGTTACACAAACATATATACACATCCATACGTACACACACGCAAACCAGCACACATTCGTGATGAGATAGACTTCATATATTCAGATAGATGTTGTGCCTGTGCCCCTGCCTGAATTAAACGCCTACAACTGTGCAACAGTAATCGCATTTGTCCCACAGCACATTTGCATATTTATTAAGCATATGGTTGGCCATTACGCATTGCTGTTGATTTTAAGAGCAAGTGCGTGGCTCGCGAACAGCTGCCCTTTAGTCTGACCCGCCTGGCCTGACTGGCCAGGCAGCGAAATGATTGAAATTAAAACCACTGGCATACATAAAAAGTCGCTTACGCTAAAAGCTGAGCACGGCAATGGCGGGTCGGGCCAATGGCTAACGATTGCACGTAACCGCATAAAATCAAACGAAATACTCGTACTCCAGCATAACAGCTAGCAGATGAGGGCAGGCAGTACGCGTTTGGCAACGGTAAAATGGCAACAAAATGCACTTTATAGAACATACACACAATTTACAAAAATGGGAAGCTGGACCAACAACCAACATTGCGTTGAGGTGCAATAATGGCCAGTGGCTGCAACACGGCCCTTCACCACTCAACGTAGCACGTGCAGTCCACGCACGTGTTTCCCCGAACAATGGAAATATTACGTCAGACTTAAACGACAAAAGGGAGCTGTTCAGATATTGGTTTTAAATCCCACGTAACACTTTGCATCGATTAACTTTATAAGTATTATAAAATATTAATATGATAACTGCAAGCTTAGAAAATGATCATGTCTGGTGGATTATTTGGATGATTGTTTTAATATTCTACCAGTGTAATGTGTCTTTGTGTCTGTCTAGATAAACGCCTACCCTTCAAAAACGGCTGATCCTATATTAGCCAATATTGGTCAATACGAGCTTATTTTTCGTTTCAGTTTTCCATATGGCTTCTCCAACACAGTGTACCGTAAAAACTCCACACACTTCATAGGGTTAATTTTGCATACTTTACTCCTTACCTCCAAATAAAATCAGTTAATTATACCCAGTACCCAGAAGGTAAGAGTGTATTATTATCCTCATGCAAAATTTTATTATGATATGTAGTAGGTCAAATGTAGAGGAATAGATAGCTCCAGGTGGCTGAAGTGTGTTTCGGATTATATGGCATCACAAAGGGCCTCTCTGGCCTAACGCACACCTCTCTGGCACACCAACGCCCGAGCCATTACAATCTAACCTAAGCTATAGCCATATGTACGTGTGCAATAAATTTTATTTTTTTTTTAATAAATAAATTTTTTTGGATTGGGGACAAGGTATTTAAAAGTTGAGCCAGCTCGACTATAACATTCCTTCTTCTAAGAAAATCTAATAGGTACATACATGTTTTTTTACTTTGCACTGCTTCTGCTTTACCCGCCTTTGATGCAACAGTTGAAGTTTGGGTATAGAGTATTTCACTGCTGAGCTTGCTCGACTGTAACATACCCTCTTGGTTTATATTTCCCAATGTGGGTATCATACAAAAGGAAACGCATGTCAAAATTCTTGATGCAATGATTGATTTATAATAAGAGTTGACCCGGCCATCAATCATCAACTATCTCAATTCGAGTATATCGAAGAAATCTATAATGTATAATAATTTAACTCAAACATTACGTATTCTGTTTTTTAAGTTTTCTACATTTTTCCTAATTCAAACTATTGCATTAATAAAGATTTTAAGGACCATACATGCTGGAATGTATTTTTCTCAAAGCATAATTTGCATTTGTATTCTAGTATTTGAATTTAAATTGTACAAGTTGCTTTAGAAGTCCCCAAAACTGAGCCTAATTGCCCAAATGACAGCTACCTCAACAGTACTACTGCAATTCCACTATCGCATGGCAACACATTGGCAACTGTCATGCCAAGCTGCAATAATAAAAACGTGCCCCAAACTGCTCTGGCAGCACTCACAACAGAAGCAAGCACGCCTGTGAGTGCCAATATTAGCTGCACTCTCTTATTCATTTTTATTCAGCCCCAAAAACTCCCAATCGAACGTCAATGCTTGACTTTCACACAACTCGAGCGGACAAACACTGAAAAGCAGAATCAGCAAAGCTAACGACATAAACGACTACGTGCGACACAAAAGCCAAAAGACACACACACACGAGAGACATTGCCAGGCAGGCACACAAGCTAGCAGATAGAAAATCGTCAAAAAGTAAATATGCAACAAACAATGGCATTATGTAACTTAAAGTGCACAACGCGCAAAGTGTGACAACAATGACACAAAATCCGATTAATGCAGCTGCTACCACAGCCCCTCTAAATACTTACAATATATGTACACATACATATACATATACATATGTATGTACATATGTGCAGCTGCTGCAGCAGCATATGTATGTATGTATACTAAATATATAGTATACATATACATCCATATGTACATTCAGATATCGAAATATACCAGAGCTTGCGTATTGTGTGCTACCCCAACCGATAAACAAAAGGAGAAATGCGTATGCGGCACACCGAGCCCCAGAGCCAATCAATCGTTATAGCACCCCTGGGTGCAACCCCAGTGTTGTCCATGTCGTGCGTTTTGCACTTGAACGCAACCTGACACGCGACCAGCAGAAAAAGAAGAAGCAGCACCAGCACCAACATCGCCAGCTCACAGTTCAATGTTCGACCAGGGCATAGGTCAAAGCAGTATAACAGTACAGTAGACGCCCATTGCAGTCAACAAGTCACAAAAACCCGGACTGTCAACAGTTTATGGATAATAAAGTCCTATTGAAACACCTTCCATTTCCATAGAAAGTACATAGGAGAATATGGGGAAATGAATATTTTGAATATTTAGAGTCTGAGTTTAAAACACACAATTCTAGCCCTAACTTTATTCCATTTTGTACTTAAGTACTTACGAGTACTATCATATCCTTCACTGAAATATGAATGTACATACATACGTACTATATGCGTTGAGGTTCGATATCGACGTGATTAAACAAGAGGAAAAGTTAAAGTCGGGTGTCCCGACTTTGAAATACTTTCTACATACTTTCTACAAATGTGTCTCTTCTCTTATAGTCTTTGAGATCCAGGTGATCATACGGACGGACCGATTGACAGACATCTGTCCGTTACAGTTTTCACCTCCCGACGACATAATATTCTCTTGTATAGAGTATAAAGAGACCATTTGTATAGAAATTATTCTCCCGTGTTTGTTTTTCGATACAACAATATGCCCTTTGTTTCTAAAAATTTAAATTCCGTTCTTAGTGCTCTGATATAAACCAGATCTGTCTTTCTTAAAAATTCAACGGTTTAGGGAAATTGGTTTGATATCCTAAAATAAAATATGCCAAGATTTATATTAAGCAGAGCCCAATATATGGGATGATTGTAAAAATGTCGAAAATATCAAAATACCCAATTTCGAACTGCATAATTATTAGCGATTGGACATCACTTGTTAGCTTTTTTGGTTCATAGTGTAAAGTAAAATACAATTTCTTTCCATTCCTATTATTTTGTGTATTCATGTAGAGTTCCCTCGTCCCTTAACTCAATTAAACATCCAAAACTCTGTTTTGTATGCAAAGTCAATGCCGCCTACAAAGCGACACGTTCAAGTGCCTAATCTTTCGAAATTGCTTTGGCAAGCAAAAGCGGCAGCAGCTGCGGCGACAGCAAAAATAATCTCAACAACAAAACTAACCAATCACGCTCTTCTAAATGATATATCGGGGTATTCCGAGCTTGGCTTCCATGCCTCTGTTTGCCTTGCTAGACCATTGACCTGCATTTATATTATGCATATGCATACGCATTGTTTCTGCACAAGTATACTCGTAGATAATAAATAAATAAGCAGGACGATTAAAAATTGATAATGTTTGTACAATTGTTTGGCAGCTTATTGTTATACATTTTAAAAAGTTAATTAAGCTACTATTCATTATTCCCAATTAGTTGCATGAAATTTATTGCGCTCAAGCCGAAATTCGGGCACAAATGACTCATAATTTTAAAATGGAATTGTAAAGCCTCAGCTGTGACACGGCCCTGGTCGACTATCACTCTAGCATTCCACGTCAGCGCCCAGCTCTAGCTGCGGGCTCAGCTTCAGATTCAGATTCATATTCAACTTCAGCTCCGGCTCCGGCTCGGTTCGGTTCGGCACGCACAGGCATTTTTCTCATTTCCGTCTGGCAAAAGCATTTTTGCGATTTCCGCACAAGGCACAGCATGAAATATACAATAGTCGTATATACACATACAAATAAATAAAAGCGTGCCGCGCATATATGCCGTGTATTTATTTACAGGCAGTGGCGGCGACAAAAGCTACAGCAGCAATAGTCAACAGTCATCATCAGGAAGAATAACAGCAGCAACAACAAAAGGATTGTACTATACCCGTACATACATACTTGTATGTATATGTATAGTAGTATGTATGTACATGCTGTTGACAATTTGTCAAATGCCACTCCTCCTTGCGCCCATTTAGCCAGTTAGAGGCATAAGCTGGCATATGGCTGGCTGGTATGGAAATTTGTTATGAAAATTGTTACGCGCTGCATTAAATTCATGTGCAACAACAATAACAATAACAATAAACAAACAGTACAAAAGGCACAGGCAAAAACAAGACTATGGAAACGATGGAATGAATTTTCACGCGCGCTCATAAATATTTTACATATATGCATATTAGGCAACTTGAAGTCGAGCAAGAAAGTGAAGATGTAAGCTGCTGGCACGTGAAATGAATAATGTGAAATGCACACACACACACACACACACACACACACACACAGACACAAACACACGCACACTAAGTCAGTGGCATAACAAGGCGACATGTCACATTTGGCGCGGCTTTTTGTGCTGCAAATTATTGTGACATAAAGTGCTTTGACAGCGACACCAGCCAGGATAGCAGACAGGCAGGCAAACAGACAGCCGCTATATAGCTGACATTTATGCTGCCACCATTCGCCGGCGTCGGCCCCTCCTGCCTCTGACATTCATGGGCATACACATTTCATTGCATACTTCCAGACGCAAAATGGAAATTTCTATGCACATGCATATGACATATTTAAGTGGGTTAAACAATTTTGCTCATTAAACAGACAGCTGGCAGCCGGAGTTATCCTTTATATTACGTAACATAAGCAACCTCTACATCCCGATCGAACAAGTCTTAGCCCGAAACAGATATTTGTATATACTCCTATATATTTATGTATGCGTGTGTGGTAAATAAAAGTGTATGGTCTCCCCAATTTCTTCTACTATAATAATGTCACTTTGGCGCATTAACTTAAGACAACGTCCAATTGCAACCACTATCTGACCCAATTCTATTGCAAAAAGTCAGAAGTCACTCAGAAAATGAAATACATATTTAAACTGCATATAAAAAGAAAAATCCACTTTTATCATTTGCAATGTTTGCAACTGAATTGCATTATTTTCATTATTATTCATAGTATTCATTTTAAACACATTTAAACTGATGATGGTATTTCTTAAAAGCACTACCATGAGGACTTACATTTGTAATTAGACTAAGTTCTATCTAACGAATTGTTCGGCCAGTGCGCCATAATAAACACTATAAAAAAAATTTGTTTAAATAGTATTCATTTTAAACACATTTAAAATGATAATGGTATATGTATCTTAAAATGTCTTAATTATATTTATTCGATTATTATTTGTAGTTTATTTCATATGGCTCATATATGCAGCAAAAATCAATATTGGGTTAAATTATCTATTTCATTCGAAGTGCACGCCGCTGGCACTCTCAAATCACTTAAAGCTCGCGCACGCCTAAATCGTGGTTGGTTAATAAGAATAATATATATAAATGTGTGATTCACTCATTGAGGGCTGCTTCTTCCTCTCCGTATTCTCCCGGGAGCGCACAAGACGCTTACTGACACAGCTCCCAAATGGACGGTCGCTTGTTTTTGTTATTTCATTCACTTTGCCTTATCCAAAAGTAATTATTTTCCATTAAACGTAATAATGATGGCAGAGACTGATAACGGGCAGGACTCGAGAAATTAAATTATGCGCCGTTTGTTTTTTCTTGGACGCTACAGGCGTCCCCCTATCCCATCGGAACATTTCCTCGCTCTTCGCCTGCCTTGAAGCCTTCGTGGCACAGTACGGCTGTGGCTGTGGCTGTGGCCGTAGCTGTAGCTGTGGCATTCCCTCTTCCTCTTCTTCAGCTTCTGCTTCTGCTATTGCGGCTGTGGCTAACCAAGCGCCAAGCACGCGCCTCGGGCGCTGTCACCTTAAACAAGTTGTGACAACAGCATGCGCGTCTTGTTGCCAATGCAATAACAAAAAGTCGCCCAACGAAATTTGCAACACCAACACCAAAGTAAGAAAGAAGAAGAGTAGGAGCTACAAAGGCAGTTTTTACTCGGCTGTTATGAGACAGGGAGATGGGTCGGTTGAGGTTTGTTAAACGCCTCCATTAAACGCTTGAGTTCACTTGATCAGCGCGGCAAATGATTTCGAGTTTGGTTTGCGAAGATTGCGTCCTTGGTTTTTACTTTTCTCTAAACTGTGTGTGTGTGTGTGTGTGGGAGTGTGTGTGAGTGTGTGTGAGTGAGTGTATTCGAGAGGCTGATTTTGTTATTGTCTAGGCCTGGGCCATGATATGCCTCGTTGGGTTTCTATTTGATATTTCAAAAGCATAATATTTTGCACGCCCACATCCCAGGCAGCCTGCCTGCATGCTGCATATTATAACAAATTTTTCGCTTGCATAAGCATAGAGTGCGAATGTGGGTGTGTGCATATGAATGTGTGTTGCATAAAGCATAAAACCATGTATGTGTGCATGTAACTGCCGCTCGCTATATCGCTGCATAACAAATGGGGCCTGGGTGACGCACACGCGCACATATTAAGCATCGTGGGCGGCAGTCTATAAAAATGGAACGGAACTGCAAGTAAATTAACAGGCAGTAAGGCACGGGGAACACGAGTGGCAAGCGGCGAGAGAGGCGAGAGAATAGAGTGACGCATTTGTGTGCGTCTTGTTTTACATAAGGCGCCCATTTGCTAGAAGGGAACGTGCTATACTCGCTATATACATACGTATGTTTGTGTGCTTGTACGTGTATGTATGCACTTGTATCTGTGCGTATGATGTCGGCTACTTAAGTTACACAATGACATTTTTCAATGTGTCAGAATTTTATTGTTGCAACTTGGGGCATTGTTGTTGACAACTGACATCTTTCTTTCTGCAACTGCCAGTTTCTACTCTTGTTGTTGCTTCTGCTGCTAATGTTGTTGTTGCCGGCACTCCTGCTTTTGCTGTTTTGTCTCAAAATGCTGACAACTGCTTGCCACTTTGGCCAAGATGAAAAAAAAAACAAGTAATATACAAAATATGTATATTCATACATATAGAATGTATTTTTCTATAAAAGGAAAAATATTTGAAACACGCTGCAAGTTCCAGAAATGATGAAAATTAAATGTCATGCTTAAATCAAGTCTTAAGCTAACAGAAAATATTGTAAATATAAATATTTACTATTGTTCCATCCATATATCATGTTTACTGCAAATGGATTCAAATGGACTTGCAGTGTTCTTACAATTTTTATTGTCCATGACATTAATTGCGAATATTTTTGATTCCAAACATTGATCTTTATTCTTTGAAATTTAAAAACATTTCCCTTTAGCGGTCAAAAGTTAAATGAATATCTGCCTACTCAAAAGTCCTTTGTATAAACAGTATTGTCTATGAAGGTTTTGGCAAAGCAAGTTTTTTAATTATTCTTAACTAGTATGAAGAAATTTCGTTTTTGTTCTTGACGTTTTGGATGCTTCTGCTGGGATAATTCATTGCTCTACTGGAGGATAGAAATAAGTGAAGGGGACAGAGGGATATACTGAAAAATATTTGCTAACTTTTTCATTGCCAAATAGAAAGCAGAGAAAAGAATTTCCGTTTTGAGTTGACTGATTGATGAAACAATTGACTAGCAATGTAGAGGCAAACAGGCTATTCAAATTTCAAAGATTTAGAGTAATGGGCATTTGGATAAGGTAATATGTACATACTATAACACTATTATTATTTTATACGAACTATCATACAGTATAATACCCTGTTATGCGTTCATCATATGACTGATAAATGTTGTCATCAACATAGAAATTATCAACATAGAAAATGTAGTTAACATTTCCTTTTTATCCACATCTGTGTTTTGGTTTTAAAATGAATAGTTTTCTTTAGTATTACAGTTCATTGGCTGGGTTGAAAGAAGATTATCGCTGTATCAATTTCATAGAAACTTTACATACTCGTACATAATTCACGTTGGAAGAATGGGAAAGTAACGAATGGCATTCTACGGAGCTAACGAACGAGGAAGTTGCTAATTAATATTTGGAGAACAGCTTATGTTTGCAATATCTACTTGTAGTAACATTTTTTTACAATGTCTGCAATTCCGTTGCATAGTAGATAAGCGCGCCATAAGTCTCTGCAACTCTAACAGTTTTCCTAAATATGTATGCACTTTTTAAAGCATTGCTATCCATGTTCATAAATATTGGCCAAGTTGCTGCTGCAACTCCTTATTCTCCTTTCTCATTCGACTCCTCCTCCTGCCCCTCATATTATTGCTCGCCAACTAAAGCAATTTACAGTTCTTGAAACACAAGCAACAGCAGAAGCAGACAAACATGCAACTGACCTGCCACGCCAAGCCACGCCAAGCCAAACCAAGCCAAGCCAAGCCAAACATAGGGAAAAATTCAAATTATCTACAAGACGAAATAAAAGAAATGTAACAACAAAGCTGCTGTGGAGAGTGTGTGCCAAAGTTGAGTTCTTTGCGCACATTCTGGCACTTCAACATTTTTCTTATTGTCCACGAAAAATGGCGGCGGCAAACAGTGCTTGCCTGTGTCGGAGGCAAAGGACTGTGGAGGACTCTGGACTGTGGACTGACGGTAAGAAGTTAAGAGTGGCGCGTGGGCTTGGATTATTTGGGCGATGTTTTGCAACATGTTGGGCTTTAGATGGTTTGGGTTTCATTTTTCGTCTCTGTTACGGGCTCTCGTGATCTCTTCTTTTTCATTTTTATTTGCATGCCGAAAGGCTAGGAAAAGCAAAGCAATTTCCATACATGTGAGCGGGCATGCTTTCATGTGAGTATGTGTGTGTAATAATGTTATGTTTTTTAGGCCATCCAGCCAGCTTGCCAACTTACTTTGCCCGCTTAATGCAGCAGCAAATAAAAAATGAGCTTAATGTAGCTGCAAACTGTAGGGCTAATATGCAACATCAAAAAAGGACGAAGACAAAATGTGGCAAGTAGTCGAGTCGAGCAGACAGCTAATTGGACGCTGATTTACAAAATTACTGCCAACAGGCAAACAAACAAGCAAACACACATTCACTCACACAATACGCATATTTAAAACACTAACAAAAATTAATGTGGTTAAGCAAAGAATTTGCCTGTTTCCAGGCTTAAAGCTAAAAACTTTATTACTTGGATGCGGGAAAATCACTGAACTTTTGTGCTGCTCCAGCTTTTTGTAGTTTTGGTTTAGTTCTGGAGTTACCCTTGTTTATTATTTTTATATCTTGCAGCCGTTTAAATGTTAAGCAATATGTCAAGAAAGAAAGCATAGCAATAAGCCCACATTCAACGTCATAGTCAGAGTAATATTTGAACTTTAAAACAAACTAAAGTTTGGTTGTAGTTACTGCGTTTAGAAAAAATATAATTTTTGTCTTGCATATTCAAAATTATTAGTTAAATGTATTAATGTAGTTTATTTGAAAAAGCCCTAGTAAATTGAACATTTTGTCTGGAGTCATCAAGCTAGTTTTAAGAATTTGATTTTTAATTTTATTAAATTTATTTAAATTAAAAACATAATTTATGAAATTATTTAAAATTTGTTTCTTTAAGCTTTGGGCCCTTTTCTTTCTATCATTCCTTTCTTGTTTAAGTTCAGTTTAAATAATTTCGAACATACAATTTAATTAGTTACTGAGCCGTATGCAATGCATTTAAGAGTAGATTGAGTTGGTCGTTAGTGTTGCTGGATAGAGGAGATCAGTTCGGAGAGCAATATCATAATCCGTTAGCATTTTACTAGGTTTTGAAAACGGCAGCAGTTCCTTTCTTAGAGATTGGCAGTTTGGTTTCACTGCACTTCAAGCTCTTTGTTTTCAGTGGCTGTACACAGCTCGATCCGCGCATGAAACGTGGTCGTCGGCAATGCGGGATGGGTCATAAATAAATCTGTAGTGCTACCCGCCCAATGGCTAATTCAAAATAATATTTATTTCATTTATTTAAAAATTAAAATTCCGTCTTTATGATAAAAGGAGAGGGTATCGCTTAGAGCGTGGTCGACTTTCTGTTTTCACTTTAGCCAGGATGTTATCACCTATGTAATAATTATTTGTGAATCTAATCTAATCTTTTCCCAGTTTGTGCTTCAGGGGTTTCTGAACGATGGTCTTGGCTGGAGAGTATGTATTTGGGAAACGGGGTTAGGTAGGAGTCACTCTTCTCTGTTGACAGGTTTTGACCATTTTAGAAGTTTCACCGCTAGTTTCGTGGGCATCGCCCGTGAGAAGAGGCCTCCGTCGAGATGCTCTCGCGGTTCGAACGCACGGCACTATTGCTTGCCATCTGCATGCGTTATTTTATAATCATCGTTTTCCAGTAAGAATTTTTTTTGGTAAAAGCACTCAAGCATTTTATGCCTGCGGCCAGACCAACCATGGCCCTGGTGGCCATCACTCGAATGTCAGCAAGAATGTCACTATTAATGGCCGATTAAGGAAAGCCTTGGTCTTACTGATACTTGTAGTTCGAACATTTCATTCTGTTGAAAGGAATTACAAAAAAGAAGAAAAAGTAAAGTGTATAATAAAGGCGTTTTCCTTTGAACGATCCTGATCTAAGTCAATTTTGATAGTTCGGTTATGGAGCGTGCGAACGTCTTATCTACAAGTATTCTTCTGAAATAATATGATCCGGGCGAACACAGTCTACAAGTAGAGCAAAGAACGGCACTTAACATTGGGCAAAATTCTCATCAATGTTTGAATGCTGGGCATACTTGTAGTAAGCGACAGCTGCGAACGACTTGAGTGCAAAATTCAATTAACTTGCTTAAGTACACCCACACACAGATACATACATATAAATACGTGTGTACACGGGTTGATGTACTTGTGAGCTGGGCGTATGTGTAAGCTATCAATTTCATGTCCAATGAAGCAATTTCGTAGCTGTAGCTGCAACAGCAGCAGTTAACGTAAAAGCCATGTGAATTGGCCAAAACCCCAGCCACTTAAGCAGATGTCAACTTCATTTTGCATATGTGGGTGGCAGCAGGCGGAAGTCAGGTGGAGCAACTGCGGAACGAGGACAAGCAGCCCACATCAATATGTCAGTCTGGTGCACCATTGACAAGTTCTTTAGGTGCGGCTGTAAAAAAGCTTTGCACTTAATGGCGCGCACATTGACAAATGTGATAGGAGATCGTCTCATTGCTATAGCCCGCCATAAGCCCGCCCTCCGCCATTCACACACACACACACACGCACACACACACACACACACACACACACACACACACACATGCGCCTGCTCAAAGCAACGCCGGCAATTTGTAGCATGTGCGGTTTGGTTTCGCATTTGCGGGCAAGCAGCTTCACAGTGGCTAATTGTTTTGTGGTTTATTGTTTAATTATTACGTGCTTATATACATACATACATATGTATGTATGTATGTATGTATATAGTATATATGCATGTAAGCTGTGCTCAATACCGACACTACTAATTAAAGCGCTTCTGCATAATAAATCGAATTGTACGTCTCTTGCAAGCCTGTCTGCCTATCAATCGGTTTGCTTACCGCAGCTGTTCATTGTAACTGCGCATGTCATTGCCAAATGGGCTGTCAAATAAGAAAACATTTTGTCCAAATGTTACTGTTTCGACACACAACAAAGTTTGACATTTTATGATGAGCCACCTTCCCCGAGACTCACAGCTCTGCCGCCCCACAATCCCACCATCTCACTCTCAACTGAATCATTGGTTTTGTTGTGGCGCATCCCTTTGCTGTCAATTACATCAAACTTGTGAATTGTTCTCGTTATGCATTTGACATTTTAGAGTCAATATAAAGCGAAAATAACTTACACCCGCAGACGAACTTACTATATACGAAGAAGAACACAATCAGAAACAGCAAACAATGCAGCTTTTCCGTTCCATAAATAAATAATCAATGGATTGTTCCCCTGTACATCATGCCGTATACGCAATATGCGCTGTGCAATTTGTATGATGCGGTATAAAATGAAAGACCACTCAGATTTAGCAGTGTTATGAGACACAGATACCCATCTGACTGACATGGATTTGAGCAATTAAAAGTAAATCTGTTACAAGCACTTTCCCCCGAGCAGGCATTTTCCCTTTCTTATTTACGAAGTAAGGAGACGATACAGTACATTATGTGGCCAATATATGTTATTTATAGCCAACTCCCGACATCATACACACCTCGATTTGGCAGAGAGTCCATCACAAATATTGATACCTATAATTTATTCCATTTCCATAAAAAATGCATGACAATTGGGTATTTATTTCAATAACTGTGCCTTGCTTACCTTATATTCATAAGCATATAAAAAGTATGGAATTGTATGTACATAAAGATATATACTATACTTGTTGTCTAGGTACCCCCATTGGCATTGCTCACTGTTATGACTAAATCGACAATGAAAATTAGTTTTGATTTTGTACGGCTTTCGTGCCAAACGAAATTGCATTGCATGACACGAATAGCAGCAACAACAAACCGAAAAAATAACTCAAATACAAGTAAAGCAGGAGGAGAACAACTTGCTGTTAAAAAAGAAAGAAAAACAAAAGTCAAATGTTGTCTGCCTGTCTGCCTCCCTCGTTGCCCCGTTCCACGTGCTAACATGAAATGCAACAATTCCCCGTGCGCATAAATTGCCAACCTAAATATGCCATATAGAGAGATCCCAGGCACCGAGAGAAACGTTCTCTACTTGTATATTCGTATATATGTATGTACTCGTATATGGTACGTAGTTACAGCTAACAGTCAAACAAAAACTTCGTGTTAACTACACTTTTGGGTATTTGTGTATTAACACTTTGGGCTGCCAGACAAGCACAAGCAAAGACCCACGATTCACGGCACACGACACAGGACACAGGACACACGACCGATGTAGGACGTCGAAAGCTTCATCTTCCTCCATGCCAGCACTGTCCAGTCCTGCACAGTGGCCAATAGCTAATGGCAATGGCAATGCCAAATGGCTGGGCCGATGCACTGGACAAACTAAAGTTTAATTGGCTAGTTTAATTGTCAGGACGGGCTGAAAAAACTCTAACAAAGAAATTTAATCAAGCGACGAACAATTGTGGAAAATAAATACAAAAAAACCAACAAAACATGTTGAAACCGATGCCGAGTTAACAAGCTTGCGCAGTCATCTGCATGGCGGAGATGAGAGGCGGGCCAACATGAAAGCACTTTTAGCGGCATTGGAAGCTTAATTTAAATGCCACCTGCACTAAACAAATACGAGTAAGGGTGTGCATCTCCTCACTCCACAGGCGCCACGCTATTGTTAGTGACACTCTTTCAGAATTAAGTGTATACATGACACAAACAGCCAAACGCATTGACAGACACACAGACAGTTGGACAGACACACAAACACACAGACAAACAGGCAAACTCATGAGTGTGTCAATGAATGTGAATTGTTGGCTGCTGTCGCGCCACACTTCAGCAGCCACTCACCACATCAGCATACAACCAACCAGCCAACCAGCCAGGACGATATCCACAGCAGAAGACTCAATTGATAATTTGACCGGGAAAACAGTTTTTATGTTTACAATTTCAAAACCCATAAACATGTTTCTATTTATTACTTTTTTTTAACTATAAATTAAAAGTATTGCACTTTTATTTCTTTTTACAAGCATTTTTGCATTCGTGTTTTTGTGTTCACATCACCTATCCCCATTGAAGATTGTAACACTATACGTAATCTAATTAAGGCATATAAAACCTACGCGCAGGATAAATTGCGATGAACAAATATCAATTAATTTGCGATATATACATTGTATAAGCTTAAGCCAGTCTAACAAAACGACACATTATTTAAAAGTGAATGCTTTAACAATCTCAAAATCGTCAGCATGATTTATTTATATTAATTAAATTAATTTTTAATAATTAAAGCTTTATTTTTTTACATTCATGACCCTTCACTTGCTCTAGGAGTTTTTAATATAATAAGAGGTTAAGTGAAGTTGGATGACTTGCACACTAAGGTCAACATATTAGCGTAGTGGTGCCATGTATTCTTCTTGAATAGGTTAAGTAGTCTGAAGTCATTTACTATGTGGGTATTAATGGTTAATGTGGTGGGTTGGCTTTTTCCAATATTATGCCTCTTTTCTATACTGAATAAGGCAGCAACCCCCTCGGATTTGGTCATCGGCCCTCATGGATGTCTTAACGACATATTACTTAATGGCAATAATTGATCCAGCTAAGAGATTGCGCATCTATCTTAAACGCCTTCATAAATGACGCAACAGAAAGAAATAAAATAATTTCTGAATCTACATAAGCATAATCCAGCTAATGCATAGTTGGCATATAAAAAGAAAAGAAGTTAAATATAAAAGCCGCTAGTTATTCTCCCACATACGAGTATAACGTAAAACGAATTTCATAAACACTTACGAAATAAGTACTTAAGCTGATGATAGAAATGAGTGCATACGAATATTAAACCAATGTCAAAAAAGCAAATAAAATAAAATTTTATGTTGAACTGTAATTTGTTAATTAATGATTGGTAATTAAAAATTATAAAAATTCTTTCATAATTCCGCTGTATACGGCTGACACCGTTTAGAAACAAAAAAAGTCCTTTAACTATTTAAAACATTATTTACTGACAGTGATATGCCTTAATAGCGAGGGAAGTTATGTAAGGCCTACTGTAGAACTAACTTACTAAATAGTGTTCAAGTAGTTTGTGATAAATGAAATCTAAAGTATGCGATAAATATGCATGTATGTATATCTGGCAGTACTATAGAAAAGGTTCCGCTTTAATTAGGTTTACCTTTTATGTAAAGAATTCAGAAACATGTCAGCTTATACTCACATGCCATTACGTTATATTATTAGGCACAGTTTGCAGCGCATTGCAGAAACTTATTTGGTATATTAGAATGCAAATTGATTTGGTTTCCCCAGCAATCAATACATAAATATAGAACTTGTGGCTTATATACATACATCGCCAAGGAGTTGTCATAGCAACGGCGTTGTCAGCAAACAATGTCACTAACTGACATTAGGTTAAATAGCCGCATATACACGTACTACACTGTAAATAAATACACAAATACATATGTATCTGAATTCACGATTCAAATTAATAAAATTTTCATTCTTTTATTTGCAGGTAAGCGAAGCCCGACGATTTTCCTCTCACTGTGTCTTATACTCTTATTCGCCTATAAAATCAAAGTACGTACTTCTTTTGGCACCTTGCCACAAACACACGCACGTCGAAGGAGAAACACCTATACTTACATGTATACAAACCGAACAGCGGCGCCATTAAGCTTCAGATAGATGAAATCAATAAAGTCGAACGTATCCTGCTGATAGCTGTTTAATGTTTACAATATGTCTTTTTTGCGCCCTGTTCTGCGCTCGCCGTCGCCGTCGCCCTGGCACTCGCTTCGCTTTTCCGGTGCCTCTATTTTCCTTTGCCTTTGCCTTTGACTTTACCTTGAGGCAATGCCATTGGATAGCAATCGTGTGGCATATGACGCTTCTCTTATGCCATGCAAAGCGATTTGATAGTGTTTGATATTATGTTGTTGGCATTGCTGTTACTGTGTTGCTGCTTCAGCTTAAACTGATACGGGGGCCAACTGCAGTTGTTATGATAGCAGAAAGCGTCGCATGAGTATCCGAAGTTGCAACTAGGGCCAAGTAAACTTCTAATGCCAAACAATTTAGTGCACTTCTTGTGCTGCTTCTGCTGCTTTAGCTGCTGCTGCTGGTTATGCCTGGAATGGTGTCGCTAGCTGAAGGTAACCTCCATTATCCGATTTACATTTAGGTGAATGCGCTCAAATGTGCAATTCAATTTAAGTCAACTTGTGTGCCAACAACCAGAACGAGCACGACAAACAAACGCGTTCCATTTGGGCTTGGGGTTGGGATTTTTGGTATGCATTTAACCAGAAAAGCAGCGCAAAAAGCAGCTTAGCTTGCGTTGGTCTCGGTTTAAGTTGGAAGCGGAGCACGGCAAACACATGACAGAACAACACCAACACACCATCACACCATCACCAGTGGCATCAGTAACAGCACATGCTCCAACAAAAGAGAAACGTAGAGAGAGTCTCAGGACGGGGAAAGGAGTGCAGTTGGAAAGCGGTGGAAGCATCGACTTTGCGAATAAAAAATTCAAAGTCAGTGAAACGCAACTTAAGCTTTTTTACACTGCCAACAAGCATAGGGCACAAAAAATCAAGCAGGATAAACACACGTGTACAATACTCGCACACACACACTCAAACAGGCACAGAAGGAGACTGGCGTAGCTGACGACAAACGGAAAGCACAAGCGCCCAGGATGCTGATACACACACACACACACACACACACACACAAACACACATGCTCGTATAAACATAAGCAAAGTAGATTAAACACCGCAAAACAGGCGCTCAATGAGTCACATGTAAATGCCAACACAGTTCCTTTTTTCGCCGTTTTTGTTTGTGGTGTTTTTTATTTTTTGGGTGAGGTTGCAAGCAAAGCCGACAAAGCGTGCTTAAAAATGTAAAAAACTGTGAAGGAGAGAAAATAGAGAGTGGTTAGATAGGGTGCTGACTCTGTCAATATTTAGTTAAATGTTGTAATCAGATTTTATCAACAACGTTGCTTCTATTACGCGAATACGAATAATCGGTTAACAAGCGAATTTATAGACTATGAAAATGATCAACTATGACTTTTCAGGAATAATTTTGAAAAATATACACATACAAGTATAAGGCATCTGTGTGATAAATTTGATGTCTCGAGCTCTTATAGTCTGTTAGATGAAGATTAATAATATGCTTCTCTGTGTTCTTAAGATAATAGTCCAACTTTGAGTTTAGGGAATAAAACAGACTCACTTGGATCTAGGTCTGGTAAGTAGGGATGGCGCTGAAGAAATTCAAAGCCTAGTTAATTAATTTTTCCATGGCAACTAGTGAACAAACGCGACCCGAAGTTTGAACATGTCCAATTAGTTGTTCAAAATACTTGTATATTAAATGCAGTCTTTAGACATCTTCGTGATTTCAGCTACATTTCTTACCAGAACCATTTACAATTTACAATTTTACGATTTTCCGATAGCCACACTTTCAACTTTTTCCATTTCATTTGACTGCTAGATTCGTAGTAATATGTAGTATGGGATCAACTTTATTCGTTCGACACAAAATTTATATCAGATTAGCGGTGAATTTAATTGTATATATACCATTTAATTAATAAAAATGACAAGGTAATAAACTTAGTGGCGAAAGCAAAATTGTAGCTCACAAAGAGACCTGCAGGATCAATCCCAGCATAAAAAACTATTTAATAATAGAATCATTCAAAACGGAATTAATTCAAATTCCAAATTGTGTGTTTTTTTTTTTTTTTTTTGAATCAACATCTCACCTGACGATATGAGAATTGAAGGCCTATCCACATAAAAAATACTCGTACCATGTACATTTTTTTCCAGTACAATAAGTATACTACTTTCACCTCACAGCAAATACGCCGCTGTTCCCCCTTATTGCATGCCAGTTTTTGTCAGTGTGTGTTGAGTGTGTGTATGGGTGTGTGTGTGTGTCTGTATGCAAAGGTAAATTTGAATTTGATTGAAAGCATGTGACACAATCAAGCAACCAGCCCAACCCAAACTCTTGCAGATCGGGCATTTCTTTTTCCTTTTACCTACTGGTCGTTGTCGTTGTCGTTGCCGGTGACGATGCCGTTGTCCTCGTCAGTGTCGTCCTTTGCGTTCCCGACGTTGCCTGCAGTTTAGATAACTTTGGTGCGCGCATCATTTGGCGCTCGACTCGACTGCTTACTTTGCTCCGTTGCGGTACGCCTTTAGTTGTCAAATGGTTTTGTATAGATTTCTGTCGCCACGCCGCCCTCACGACGAAGAACAACCGCCCCGCATTGCCCCACCCGTGTCCCTTCGCTGGCATCGCTCGCACGCCCTTTGTGTGACGAGTTTCTGTGACAGCTTGTTATACATACTATACGTACTATACACGTATATGCTCACCATTGTGCTGCACACTGACAACGATGAATGAAAGCGATTTATTTTATGATTTATTGCGTATACTTATTGTATTCTGCTCTATAGATTTACTATATATTTGCGCCATTTATTCGTGTCGGTCTCTTTCCCATTGTTAACACTTGCAAATCAGTCGGGCTCGCCATTGATTTGCTTTCCTGGCGAAGCGGAGCCAAGCGGAACAGACTGAACCGGAAACATCACGCAATCCAATACCAATACGATTGCCTCGGTTGTCTCGGGGCTAGCACAATGACAGCGTTTAAAAATTTAAATTCAATCAAGTGTCAAATTAGTGCTGATTTTTAATTTAACGACCCTTACTTTTGCGTTGCCAGTTTTTTACGTTGTTCGACTCATAAATAAAACATTTTCCTGCCTCTCAATTAGGGCCAACAGCAGCAGGCAGACGCAGCTGCCGTTGCAGAGACCACCGGGGAGTCACCGGGCCCCAGTCAACCCTCAAGTTAAGATTACAAATCAAAATGTATAAAACATGCAATTTGTTTTGCAGCAAAACTCACGCGTAAGCCAACTACAAATGGGATGATGGGGATAAAAATAGCAGTCGGAAACTCTTTTAAATGAAGTGATAAATTGTAAAAGTGTTCCGCGGTGCAAATCCAACAGTGTTATTAACAAAGTGAAGTCGTGTGTTTCAGCCCAACATTTTGTCTTGCTTTGACTCACTCAACCTGGGTGTGATGTTATTTCGATTTGGTATCCATCACAACCTCCTTGAGTGAGCGATAGCAGGATAGAATATCCGCAAGCAACTGCAGTACATATAGCTTAGTTTGTTCCAGTCTCCCACATCACAAGCCTTGGCCTGCATCGATTGCATGCACGTGATAAAATTTGCAAATGCCTATTTAATATTGCTTAATAGCAAAAATCAATTTTGTAATAAATTTGTAACCATATGCCATGTGGCATATGGGGGATGTCGCAAGCGCAAGTGGAAGGCAAAAGCACACATTGTCTACACGCAACATTAAGAGCAATGTTCCTGCTAAGAACTTACATATTTGTGTGTATATGTAAATGTCAGTGTGTGTGTGTGTGGAAGGCCCTAAGGCCCATCACATACCGTAGCATACTTTTAGGCTGGCCCTGTAACTTCTAGCAAATATTTACCTTTTTGGGGGCACGTTCTTACATTCACAGGCGTACGAGTATGTGAAAATACATTTAAAATTTTAAACACTTGAGAGTTTTTGTTGACGGTCTCGACTGTCGGCTTCGTAATTTATCAACAGCAGCAGTAGCGGCCAAAATATTAATACCGTATACATACGTGTATATAGGATATATACTCGTATGTATACGCTTACGTATGTTTATCGAGCATATTGCTAGCCCTGTCAATGACTGCTGCTCTAATGACAATTTTTGTGCTTCATTTTTATTACTCCTGTGGTTACATTGTGATTATTTATTAATTAAATTTGTGTTGTGGGTGCGGGAAACTCAATTTGAGGCCACCAATGATGTCGCCGTCACCGTCGCTGTCAGTCGCTTTTGTCACTTCTTTGCCTAGGTACGTATGTTGCTGTTTGTTGGTTTTTGGGTTTTGTGGCGTTTGCCCCAAAATGGCGGCAAATGCTATTATGTTAAGACTTAGCGTGCATTTGGGGATTCTTCCCCTTATTTTTTTTATTTTTTCCTAATGCCCAGAACCCTTTGATAGGATGCGGGCAAAGAGGTCAGCAGGGTCTGCGCCAGAGCAGGCTTCAATTTTTAATGTTGTCAGGCCGACGTTAAACGTAATTATGTGTGACAACATTGCCTACTTTTGAACTGGGAAAACGCCAGAAAGGCACAACCATGACCAGCAGTTAAACAGGGCGGTTTGGGAGTTAACACATGTTAGTATCAGTTGGTTAAGCTGCATAATATATGCAGTACATCTTAAACTTAGAAAGTTTCAATTCTACTTCTCATTTTAAGCTCATTGCATCCCAAAAATTCATAATTCTACAAATTATACATAGTCTGCGCTGTGTGGCATGATCAGAGAACCATTGAGTGTATTTACATATATCATTTGATGCCAACATTACAAAAGAAAAAAAAAATTTCTTGAAAATGACAGAACTCCTGCTTAATATTTTCCGCAACTTCAAACACAACCAGATTTGAAGGAAAAAAGTCAATACTAATAATAAACTAATAATAAACGTATTTTTCTACAGTCTTACATGATTGATTCTTCGTCCTTCCATCATTTTACACGAGATCGAATAAGGCATAGAGTTTTCAAGTTACATAATTTTGAAATTCTTCTATAGTTTCATATTTACTATCCGTTAAGTTGCATGCTGCTAGGATAACCCATTAACTAATCATAAAACTGATATTTCATGATGCAACCGTCTCATCTTTATCTGTCTCCGAAGGAGACTCTGCCTTATTCTGGTTGTTCTGTTCTCAAACAGGAAGCATTTGTAGCCGACTTTTATACTGTATGTACGTTCTGAGAACAATTTTAAAAAATCAATATTGACATGAATTAATAAATTAAATGTACCTACATTTTTGTATGCAAATTCTCTATTGAATGTGTTCGCAGTGTCTACAAGGGAGTTTTTATAGCCTGTACCCAAAGGGTGAAAGGCTATACTAGTTTTGTTCGCATGTATGTAACACACAGAAGGAGGCGTGGCAGACCCCACAAAGTATATATTTTCTTGATCAGGGTGACAAGCCGAGTCGATATAGCCACGTCCGTCCGTCCGTCTGTCCAGCAGCTTTTGTTGTTGTTGCTGCTTTGGTTCAACTTTATGCTGCATACATACATATATATAAACACGCATAGGTACGTGATATAAATGTATGCTGTTAAAAGTGAACATAAACATGTATTCTAATTTAATTAAATTAATTAATTAATTCCTTTTTTTTATTAATTTAATTTTTTTAATTTTTTTTTTTTAATTTTTTTTTTTTTTTTTTTTTTTTTTTTTTTTTTTGTGGAGAGTACAGGCTATTTTACTGTCGGGCTTGCTCGACTGTAGCGTTCTCTCTTGTTTATACATACTTATCTGTTATTTTAACAAGTTAGAGTGAGAAAATTTGAAGGACAAAGTTCATTCAATCGATAATTTTCCATATTTCGGGCTTAGTCGAAAATGTAATATCTTGGACACTTTCCGCAATTTGTGTATTCATATAAACAACATGACGGATTAATTCGTATTGTTATCGTCATATGTCACGTCTCTATTCGGGAGGTGGATGAATAAATACATTGTGGAAAATGTTTGACTGTTATTAGAATTTTGATCCAGGCTGCAGTGGGCTCCCAAAATAAGTTACAGACAATTATATATGGATATATGTAAAAAATGTATTTCCTATATTTTTTACAATTTTGCAAATTAAGTTCAATTTCCCACAGGAGGCAGAAACTCAACTTATAGTGTTTGGCACAAAGCTACGACTTGTTTTAGACTTAAATTGATTACTTAAGCCCCGTTTCAGAAGTAATAATTTGAGAGCATTAGGAAATAGCCATGATTGCATACGAGTAGATGTGTTTCTAATGTTTCTGAGGTGATTCCTTGCGGCATTAGCTAAGAGTTCTGACTTCACTTTTAGCATTGCACGGCCTCAAGCCACACTCCGCAACCGAGGCGTCGCAATGCGCTCTATGTGTATGTCACCATTACGTCTTAAGGCCTGACAGCTCAGCCAGGCATGTCACTCACAGAACACAAATACAGGCGCACATACACTTACACATATAAATACACATGCACATTCACACAGACACACGAACACAACATTTTGATTAAAATTGTACGAAGGTAGCAACTGTCGCATCAAATGTCTAGCAACGATTTGGCCGCTCGCAATTGATTGAATTGAGCACATCGAGCCATGAACTGTTTGTCCGCCGGCTAACAGCTAAATCACCGTTGGCAGCTTTGCATGTTGGCAGCCAGGAAAGGAGGCAGCCAAGTCAATGCTAGAGGAGATGCCGATACCGATGAGGCAGCTGATGTCGTTGCCCTAATGGGATACGCCGGCAGGCGCATCAGCAGCAAGCACATCGAGCTGCAACTAGCGACGTAGGCTATGACGGCGCGTTTTGCAATTTTTCCTCAATGGCATACAGAGACAATTTCTTGCACATTACACTGACTTTTTCCCTCCAACTTCCGTGCAAAGTTTTGTTGAACGCGTTTTGGTTTTGTTGCTCAGACAGCTATCGAAAAAGTTTCGCAATGTTTGCGCAAAAGCGAACAGAACTAACAAAATGAGTTTATTTTTTGCTTAATTTCGCACGAATTAAAAACGCCGAATGTCAGTAGCTGCAAGCAAGCGCCAGCAGCCAAGACTACAAAATAGATTGTTGGCAAATAAATAAATAAATGCAATAAGTAAAAAGTTTGAGATTCGCGCATTTGCTCGGAAACATTGCAATTTACGTCGCCTTCGATGCAGACGGCGTATTACATTTTTGGCAGCAGTATATGGTAGATATAAATAATGGAGCCCACGCACATTCATACTCGTATATGTTCTTATGTACATAACTTTAGTTCGCGGGTGAGGGCGCGTCAAGTAAATAAGTATTGGGAGTATTGATAAAAATCATGTAAGCACTTGGTGCAAGGAATTTTTATTTTATTCCAGCATAGTTTGTAACTCGCTGCCTTGAAATATCATAATGAACAACCAACCAACCAACTGAACATCCACTTTTTCGTAAATAAAATGGTTTTTTATTCGGTATCAATTTATAACCCTCTAATTCTCTGACTTCTAGATACAAGTATATTATTAAGCCATCCGATTCGAGTCAATGATTAATGTAAGACAGGGCATTTTTGGAAAACCTATGTTCCCGTCAATATAATATCGTGATAGGATTGAAAGTGGAAACCTCAGTTGAAATTGTCAAGTAACAAATTGTTGCAGGTACATATGGACATGAATATCAATTTGTCTCTTCATAGCTTTATATACGCCAAATAGTAACATAGAGCTTCCAATTGGAAAAAGCTCACTTTTGCTGTGGATCCTTACAACGTGTGCTTTCTCACTTGCTCCCTCATGCATTCTCAATTTAAAATTCTGACACTGCCTACTGCTCTATATGTACGCTCGTTCTGCTATTTGGCTAATTGTTCAGTTTGTTTTACATGCAGAGCTAGAAATTGGTCCAGGCACACGTTGGCCAACAGCCCGATTGCACAGCATCTCTGGCCGCTGGCTGTCCAAATGTTGCTCAATGAAATGCACGTCCAAGTGCCAAGCGACCTGTCATGGCGTTCGGTCCTTCACTGCTGCCCTGGTTCATAATAATTTAAATGCTCGGCACACAAAGTGGCCTGGCAAAGACAAACAGAGGTTAAACAAGCGCTGCATCTGCAAATTGCTACGTGACAGGACGCAATGCAATGGATGCGGACCACACACACACAGAGAGAGAGATCCATGCAGCAAGCAAGCTCATTTAAATACCAACAACTGCAGCAACCAAATTGGTACGACAAAAAAGTACATAGACGATGACGCCGATGTCTGCATCTGTGGCTGTATCTGAATCGGTGTCTATATGCGTGTGTATAAAGTGTGTAAGTGTGGCCTAAGTTGGACTTGAACCTGGATCTGGGATTCGGACTACAGTTCGATGGTTAATTTGGCATTGCATGCAACAAGCCTTCTGCAAACAGCAGGCGAGCCGCGTTGCAGCAGTGAGGATTGACGTCTGTGGCAGACAGGCAGAGTTACAAGCTGGCAGTACGAACATACAAATAAAAGGCAGTCAGACAGACAAATGACAGATCAACAACTAAGTAAGCAAATGGCGTTACAATAGAGCACGTTTTCGGTAACGGCATGCTTTGGAAATGAACTGCGACACTGGTCAAGTGGCTAACAACCCACATTGGAAAATACGTGTGTCTTCAGCTCATATAATATGATAAGAGAAGAGCAGTAGAAATCTCAATATAACTGAAACGATCTCAAGCGATTCCTAACAGCAGGTGGTTCACAACTTCAATGTATCTTGAACAAGGGAGCAACACGAGTAACAATAACAGAAAACTTCACAGGCAGACAAACAAAAAATACAACCAAGCTCTGTGGGGCAGGCTAGAAAGACAATCGCAGCACTCAGTGAGGTGTTCAGGCGCCCAGGTGCTTAGGCGAACTGGAGGGAAACAAAAAATAGGTATGAAATTAGGAACAGGACATTTTGCACTCGGGCAACATACGCTTGCCCACGAAAAGGATAAACTTTTTGTTAGTTAACAGAAAGAGACGGACAGGACTGGCCGTGCTGGTGCTGGAGCTGTTACTCTAACGGCACTACGGCATAAAAGAAACATAACTAATTTGCATAAAATGTTGAAACAGAGGCCAGGCAGTTGACACAGGCCCAGTTCAGCTCAGCTCAGCTCAGCGTGGGTATAGAGCCCGGACTTATCCAAACTTTGCCAACGGAAATCGAGTCAAGTCATAAGTAGGGAGTTGTTGTCCCCATCTCATGCTGCTCCACTGCTCTCTGCTGCTGCGACTGCCAACCAGGTAAATTTGTAGCCAACTCTGGCACGAAATTTGAAAATAGTAAACTAAGTGAAAACCACCACACCGCCAAACGAACCGCCCAGCGACCCACAGCGGTCCTTTTGCACATACATACATACATACATACATACATACTTGAAGACAACAACAAAATGCATAGAAACTTTTGCATGACAAAGTGAAAGCTCTGCACCCCAATTTTCTCTGAATACATTCATATGTACATATATGTATGTATGTATGTATGTAGTGTAACCGTTGTGGGTCTAACTAGCTTGCCATATTGGCGGTTCGTGTCCTTGCCTCTCTCGTGCATTGCCAGCAACAGGAACATGAGCTCTAAGACAAAGTCCTCTTCCCAAATGTCAGCGACACATTATGCGATGCAACTTCTACATACATAAGTATGTATGTACCCGTAACTTTATATACAAGTATGTATGTTCGTGTCATCTACGGAAACCGTACTTAAACTGTAATCCAAGCATACCAGGCACGCGACGCCCGAGAACATCGAACAAATCACCTCAAAATACAGATATAATTTCTTTGTGCAGCTTGGGAGAATTATTTCGCTAAAAGCAAACTTTTCATTTCCAGTTTCTTCAGCAGCTTAGCTTTTGAAATGCCAAAAAATATTTTTAGTCAAATGAAAATTAATTTAATTTATAATCATTTTAATAATTTTAAGACATTTTATATTTTTTTTATAAAATAAGAGAGAACGCTACAGTCGGGGAAGTCCGACATTAAAAAGACCTGTCCCCGAAAAAAAATCGGATACTGGGTAATACAAGTGTTATAGAATGCGCGCATGGCACTTACTTCTGCCAGAAGTTTTAGTTTGTGGGCATTGTACTGGTATTAATTTCAATTTAAAAGGTACATAGTACTTATGTGCAGCATAGATGAATTAATGGTTTAAAGAATAGGTGTCCTGTTCACGAAGTTTCAATAAAGTCATTCTGTCCATTTATGTGCATAATACTTTGTTCATACCCGTGCCCTCTTATTAACAACTATTTTCCGTCGTCCAAACCAATTGAAGTTCCGCCCCGGTTTGAAAAGCTTCTTGACAAACTAACTGAATTTCTGACTATCTTGTACATATCGACTTAGTATTCGATTATGTTTTATAGTAAATTGTTTTCCACCAAATACATACACAACGGTGGCAACCGTTTATAATTTCCTTATTAGCTATTCGATGGATAAAGAAGTACTTTTACTCCTTCTTGTAACACAATGTTGCTTAGTAAACTGGTTAATTCTTAATGAAAATGGGAACGAAGCCAAAAACTGATAATGCAGTTCCCGATTAAGTTCCCTGCGTCTACCAATATTTGTTAGGCAAGGCCAAGGGCGTACGCATGAGGGCAAGAGAGACCGCCCCTAAAAGAAATTCCGAATATGAAGTCGACCGCAGATTCATTATTATGGCTCACTATTTCGCCTCAAAATGGAACTGAGCTGGATTTGTTGACGTTTGTCTGTTGATAAATAAATTATTATTTCAGCTGCACCGTGCAGTAAGTATTTGATCAAAATTTTATTTTAGTGGCCCCCATTTGAAACGCTGTGTACGCCCTTGAACACGGCCGTTGGTATATATTAACATTAAGCACGAATTTTACGTACATATGTATATGTGAAAACGCATACATTTTTATTACTTCCCAAACAAATAATTATAAAAAAAAAAAAACATTGCCTTAAGTAAGCTTTATATTAAAAATTACAGTTTAGAACAATATTTTATCATATATATTGATATGAATATGTGTATAGTGGAATTATATCTATTATTAAAGAGACAAAGAAAATCGTAAAAAAAAAAAGAATTGTTGACTAAACTGGTACACTAGTCTCCAGAGGGCAATAGAATGAAAAGTACCAGCCAGCACGCAAATGGTACATTAAATATAATTGTAGCGCAAGAGATGAGTTTGTCTATCGCCTTAATAAATATTGGGGTTCTCGTGCAGTCGTTTTGTTGGATAGTGAAACGGTCCATTAGAAATCATTTTGAATCCATGATTTAAAAACAAGAACACATACATGTGTAGTAGAAATTTAGGACAGCAGCATCTTAAACATATTTTAAAAACAAAGTTGTAATAAAATTTGCCTTTGTATTTTGCAATGTTTGCAGACTTTTTATACCCTGTACCCAAAGGGTACAAGGGTATATTAGTTTTGTGCGAGTGCACATGGAACACACAGAAGGAGGCTTGGTAGACCCCACAAAGTATATATATTCTTGATCAGCATGACAAGCCGAGTCGATATAGCCATGTCCGTCTGTCCGTCTGTCCGTCTGTCCGTCTGTCTGTCCGTCTGTCTGTCCGTCTGTCTGTCTGTATGAACGCAAGGATCTCCGAAAGTATAAGAGCTAGAATAACCAAACTTGGTATACAGATTCTCCTGAGACCGAGAAAGGACGAGTTTGTTAATTTTTTCTGATCCGCCCCCCCCACTCCCCCCCTATTACTGATTTTCTATAACTCCCGTAATTCTTGGAATTTTGAACTAAAATTTGGTAGTCACATTAGGTTAGTAATTATATATCCGTATACCAAGTTTCATTATGATAGAATGATCGGAAAGAAAGTTATAGCCATATAACCAGGCCCAATGCACACATACATACATATGTACAAGTACACAAACACGCATAAGGCACGATTCTGATGTAAATGTAAATGTATCTATGCATGCATGGAATATTTTATATTTAATTTAGTTAATTAATTAAATTAATTTAGTTAATTAATTAAATTAATTTAGTTAATTAATTAAATTAAATTAATTAATGAAATAAATTAAATTAATTAATATAATAAAATTAATTTAATTAATTTTTTGTGGGGTGGTACAGGGTATTTAAGAGTTGAGCCTGCTCGACTTTAGCATTCCTTTCTTGTTCTTAATTGCTTCGGGATGTCTAAATTCAGAAGCACACGATAGCAAAAATATACTGTACTAGAAGCAAACTAAGAAACTCGAAAGCTGCAGGATGCATTTATTTTAAGCTTTAAATATTGTTTAATGACTTTTGACTATTTAATATGTTGTGGTCGTAAAAATATTCATTCTAACAAGAATGGAATTGAGTTTCTGAAAAAAATGCATTTATTGAAGTCAAATTTTGGATAAAATTTCTACTCCTATATACTAACAGTCGCATCTTATTCACAATGCTTATCTATCAGATTTCTTTGCTTACAGCTACATAAGTATGTTGTTAAAACAATACTATTTGTGATTTTCTATTACTCATAAAGCTAAAGATTGAGTAAGCTAGTTATTTTCAAATCTAATCTATATGCAACATACATATGTTTATGCTTAAACAGGAATGTAAGAGTCGAGAAGTCCCAACTTTTCCTGATACATTATCGAACAAACTTCGATGTTACTTCGGAATATACTGTTAATGCCTAATAACGATATTCAAGAAATTACTTCGTACACAATTAAGTAAGTTGAGCTAAAGTCCTGCTTTCTCTCTCTTTACAGCCTGGTCAATCAATCCATGCCAGAAGCAGGCAAGGTGCGTAAGATGGTGGCGCGGGCTCTTAGTGTTTGGGAAAACAATTCAAAGTTGACATTTCGTGAAGTGTACAGCGATCAGGCGGACATACAAGTGCTGTTTGCAAGGTGAGTGCAAAATGCAGTGGGGTTGGGAGATGGCGATTAGAAGTGGGGCTTGTTTCGCAAATATTGCCTTTCCGAAGTGTGTCATAAAAAGTGACTTTAGTGCCATAAACATGGAAACCAGGCAAACACATAAAAACGCACTTAAAACCAGGCAACGATAAATAAGCCAAGTGCTAAGCTGATGACGAGGATGGCTATGACGATTATGATTCTGATTCTGGTGCTGCTGCATGAAGGCAAAAGCAACTTGGAGGAGCCAATTGCAAATCAAAGAGTTTATGTGGCATGCTCTGGCTTGGCGCTGTTTCTACATAGATAAGCGGCGCGTATAATTCTTTATTTTAAAATGCTAAGCAACAGCTGTTCTCCAATCATTGCAGGCGCGATCATGGCGATGGATATAAGTTCGATGGACCCGGCCAAGTGCTGGCTCACGCCTTCTACCCTGGTGTGGGACGCGGCGGCGATGCACATTTTGATGCGGAGGAGATCTGGCAGTTTGATGCAGACAACGATGATAACCGAGGTACGTGTGGCCACCAGCCACTAAATTAATATTTAATTTTTGACATGAATTAATTACATTTGAAAATAATGTGTGTGTTTGTCCGAGAGCAGCGGCTGTTTCCGCGGTTGCATTCAAAACTGCTAGTGGAATGCCAGCGTCGCAACCGCAGCCCGGTGGGCAGAGAGGCAAAATCAATAAGTGTTGCATACGCTGCGGCGCATTGCCCGACCGTGACTAACGGACCCGCCTGCCTGCCTGCCTGCTTGCCTGCTTGCCTTTCCTTCTTGCATGCTTTTTGTAATTTAGCTCAATAAATCGTTGTCGGTCGAGGGGCAAACCCCTTTCGCTGCAGCCTCGATTTTGAATGGTTTTTAATGCCTTTCAAAATTGTCAGCATGACGCGTGACGTCGTCGCATTTGCCGCCATTGTCTGACATGGTCCTGCTTTATGGGCGACGCAGTTTGAAATGTTTCAGTGACGCCATTTTTATGCCACTTACAAAGTCGTCAAGGCAACAACGGCGGCGGCAACTGCAGCGACAGCCACGAAGTCAGAGTGCAACTTTAAACCCCTGCCATTAACAAACTATGTATCTACTATACGCGTACTATAGCTTCATGTCTTTTACCGTGTCAGGTACGAACTTTTTGAATGTCGCTCTGCACGAACTAGGCCACTCGCTAGGTCTGGGTCACTCGTCGGACTCAAATGCGGTTATGTTTCCCTGGTATCAGAGCAACGAAGTGGATGGCAAGCTGCCCGACGACGATCGGAATGGCATTCAGGAGCTCTATGGCGCCAAGGATAAGACTTGGGGACCCTATAGACCACGCGCCACAGCCCGTACCACAACGACTACTACAACAACAACTATGCGACCTATGGTCTACTTCCCACAGCGACCAAACGTTCCAACGCGTCGTTATCCATACTACACCGAGAGGCCACTCTACCGTCCGCATAATCCACGCCAGACAGAACGACCAACCGCCGCCACCAGGGCCACGCCGCGCACTTATCCTACGGTCAGAAACTATCCTACTGCCAGAACCTATCCCAAAAAGCCAACAAAGCCGCGAAAGATAAAGCCAGACACCTGTCGGACCCACTACGACGCCATATCCATGATACGCAACGAGCTCTTCATATTCAGAGGACAGGTACGGATGGAAGCCCAATGGCTATCTACAGATTTCTCGAATCTAATAATCTATTTACAGTATCTTTGGCGTATCGGAGCAAATGGTATGTACGCCGGCTATCCCACTGAGACGCGTCGCCACTGGGCCGCACTACCCGAGGACTTCAAGCGCGTCGATGCCGTCTATGAGGATAAAAAGCTAGGGATAATATTCTTTATAGGTACGTGCGAGTAACTACAATAAATTTATGGTCCCATGTAACATTTTTCATTAAAAAACAAAACACACTGCACTTTATTGTATTAACTCTCACAAGTATGAAAATTGATGCCCTTTTTTCTTTTTTTTTAACAAGAATTTCGCCATATGAATTCGACCACACATTCATTATTATGGCGAACTACTTATTTCGCCTAAAAATTGAACTGAGTTGGATTTGTTGAAGTTTTTTTTATTGGAAAAAGCTGCGTACGCCCTTGGTTATGTCTATAACATTAATACGTATATTGTTAGTTATAATATAAAACAAAACTATTTCCAATTCACAGGTCGATACTACTATGCATTCGACACCGTCACACTCATAACTGGCTATCCACAACCGCTTACATCGTTGGGTCTGCCGTCCACACTGTCGCACATCGATTCCGCTTTTGTTTGGGGCCACAACAATCACACTTACCTGACTAGTGGCACGCTCTATTGGCGACTGGACGACAGCACTGGTAAAGTGGATCCCACCTATCCATACGACATGTCCTTTTGGGGGGTGGGCTACAACATCGACGCCGCCTTCCAGTATTCAGACGGCAAGACCTATTTCTTTAAAAAGGAGGGCTACTGGGAGTTCGATGACAACCGTATGAAACCGACGCAAGTGCTTCCCCAAAGCTCGGCACACAAGTGGATGCGCTGCTCTCGCAGCGACAACGACGTGAACAAGGAACAGCGCTGGACAGCACCGCTGGTCTCGGGCGTGGATGAGGTCGATTCCGAAGACAAAGCTGGGAATGCCGCAGGACGTGCATATTCTGTTGCAATTATTCTGCCTACCCTTCTCCATATATATAGCATATGGCGTAGTTAAAACTTACTCTAAGCGGTTTAGTTTGGCATCTAAACAGCTTCTGGTGAAGTATAAGGTGCGTTCCAAAGTAAGCAAAGCTATTGGAATATTAGGACTCAACCCAACTTCCTAGAATATGACCAACTGAAAACCAACTTCTTGGCAAAGCCTTGATTCAAACGTTTCAGTTAATGAACCATGCCTTATCCACGGCAGAGTTCACGAGGGGTATACATGTTCTAAAAAATTCGTGCACGAATGCGAGCTCTTCTATTTTAAAAAAGCACGAATAATGATGGAAAAAAAATTCATATAGTCTAATTCGTTTTTCGTTTTATTTAATCATTATGTATTATGCATAATGTATTCTACTGAAATTCCTTACTTATTTCTCAGAGCGAGTTTTGGATATCTTCTATTGTCGTATGTACCTACATGCTGCAGGCATTTACGGCCTAGAATTTAATGCACCCCTACCGTATAGCTTTAGACCATGAACATCGCTTGCTACATATATTTACATATGTTGCCAGCCTTTTATATTTTTCACAAGTTATGTTTACCTTGAACCGCACCTTGTAGTAAATTTTCTTCAAAAATTATGCACTTTTTCTCTTCCGTTCAGAGAAAATATAAATTTGTCATCAAATAAGAACCTGTTTTGCTGTTGTTTTTTTTTAGTCCAAGCTAATCGGTTTAGAGTAATACTTTTATGAAATTGAACTTTATTGTCGGTTATGCTGTGCGAAGTTCAAATCCGGACTACTCATTCGTATTTAAGTAAATATTTTATATTTTAATAAAAGATAGTTAATCGTTGCGATCGCAGCTGTCTAACAGCTTAGAGTACGTGCTACACGATTGTACACAAGCGGCCTTAGATAGTATTCATGACTCAATTCAAATTTGATTCCATATACATAATAATTTTTCAACTGTATTCTATGCCATAATAATACCCATTTATACCTACTTGTATTTCTTTAAATAGTATGTTGCATTTCAAGAGCCATCGGGAAAAGTGTTTCATACAATTTGAATAATTTTATCAATAAGCACGAAATAAATTGCTTAGTAAGTCAACCGTCAATCATTCAATTTGTGCTTTTATTGTATTATTCATAATATTCTATGCATATAACATACTATATTATACTGTATTGTATTGTCTGATATAAGTACACATACTACTTTTGCACGCATTGAAATTACCTACTAGCTAATAAAGAGTTTGTAAGAGTTGTATGTAAAAAAAAGAGAGGGGAATGATCAAGTGCTTAGATTTAAGGACACGTATTTCCAACATTTGAAAAGCCAGCACTGCCTTATAAAACATACTAAGTTAATGTTTATCACCTAAAGTTTAAACACTACAGAAACGCCTATACGAGTAGCTGTGAACTATCCACGCATTTTTCTTAATTCAAAAACAACATTTTGGGGATTTTTATTTATAATTTAAATAATGTGATATTACAATAAATTCAATAACTTGCATACAAATACATAATTTTTAATGGGTATTGGGTAATTGCGTTCATAATTAGAGTGGACTGTTTTCTTATATTTTGTTTAGCCTTTATTAACAATTCAATAAAATGTTTCTGCACGCAGGTAATTTGTCGAAAATATCCTACACCATTTGGCTATATTCTCCGTTTTTTAACCCAACCCAGCAAAATTCGACGAGGAGAATGTATACAAGGAAACAACATAAGTATACTGCAATTTGAACTGAATCGGACCACCATATCCTACAGCTATCATAAGGACATCAGCTTATACAGGAAAGAAATGCTACAGTCCAGCGGGCCCAACTCTTAAATACCCTGTACCCACTCCCAAACAAATAGATATATATTTTGATCGACTATGCCTCCTTCGATATTTGAACTCACGTAAAGGGTGTATAAGGAACTGTGTCTACAAGGTGCGTTCCAAAGTACGTTATAACCTGCTATCTTTATCGATTGTCCAGTGACATGACATTTCATCGATTGGAAGTGAAGTTATTGCGTTTAAAGTGTCAATATGTTTGTGTTATCGGGTCGAAAATGAGCTAGAGCCAACATTAAATTTTGTTTTAAAATTGGTAACACTTTTACCGAAACGTTTCAATTGATGGAACAAGCTTATGGCGATGATTGCCTGTCCTGTAGCAGAGTGCACGAGTGGTTTCAACGTTTTCAAAGTGGTCGTGAGGACATAATGACGATCAACATGTGGGCCAATCAAAATTCGTGATCACCGAAAATTCCATCGAACCTGAAGCCGAGATCATCATTGAAATTGATGTAAATGGAATTGAACATCTCCAAAACATCGATTTATCGCATTTTGACCGAATATTTGGGCTTACGAAAGGTGTGTGCACGGTTTGTTCCGCACAAATTGACAGATGACCAATAATTGCTCTCATCGATGGACGCTTGTGACCGATTATTTGACCAAAAATCACATTTTAACCTTTTGTATTGTGCAAAAAGCTGTATTGAAGCCGAAGGAGACTATTTTGAATAAAATAAATCGATTTTGCCGAAAAAACCATTTGTTCTGTTAAAAAGCTTTAAAAAGTCCTGTTTACTTTGGAACACACCTTGTATGTGAGTCTATGCGTGTCCGTGTGTGTCTGCGTGTGTCTGTGCAAAGCAGTAGCAACAATAACAGCGGCGGGCAGAACCTGGACAGAGATACATATATGGTTATAACTTCCTTTCAAATTAACCTATCAGGATGAAGCATTCTAACTGGAGGTAGTTTCCTGGAGGTAATTTGAGTTCGAAGCTCCAAGAACTAGATCGATCCCCGCACTCATACATACCAGCGGACATTTCTAAAAAAAAAAACCGTCATGTCATTCTAATCAGGAATACTATACATTTTTTTGCGGTCTAGAACGCCATCTTTGTTTGTTCTTATAAACTTATTGTGGAATACTAAAGTCGAACAGGGTTGACGCAAATCTTTTTATACGCTTTACCGGAAGAAAGCAAAGGAATAAACACGTGGAGAAGCTAAAGTTGGGTGTCCCGGCTTTGGAATACTCTGCACTATATGTAGAATAATTATAAAAGTTGAAAAAATTACGAAAATTTAAAAAAATTAAGAAAGTTTAAAAAAAATGTCATCGATTTTACCTCCCTTGGTATTCGAACTCACGTAAATGGTGTATAATTGCACATTTACATAGGAATTGTGTCTATGAGAGTGTATGTTTGTCTATGCGCGTCAATTCGTGTCTGTGTGAGCATGTTTGCAGTCAGCCAAAGCACGAGCATCAACCACAGCTACGCGCAGCGCTTTGGCGGCGATATTTATACCTATACTAACCTATATACCTTCCTGTTAAATCGGTCTATAATAAAACTTGGCATACGGACAAATAATCACTAACTGGGGGTATTTGCAAAATTTGTAATTTCGAAATTCCATGAATTACGGGAGTTATGTGAGATAACTAATTGCGGAGATGAGGGGGAGGGAGCGAAATTTCAAAATACACATTTTCTGCGTTTTCACATAAGGCATCTGCGACTTAGCTCTAGCTCTTATAGTCTTTGAGATTCAGGTGTTCATACGGACAGACAGACAGGCATAGATCGACTCGTCTTGTCATGCTGATCAAGAATATATGTATATACTTTGTGGGGTCTGCCACGCCTCCTTCTGTTACATTTTTCACCACAACCCTAATATACTATACTCTTGTACATTTTATGTACAGAGTATAAAATAAGAGAGAACGCTACAGTCGAGCAAGCCCGACAGAGAAATACCCTGTTCCCAGGTAAACTTCCGGTATATGCGCCTCTAGCAGAAGCAAAAGGAAGAAGAAGAGTGAATTTGATGCTGCAGCTTGTGGGCGTAGTACCGGAGTCATGAAATTTGAAACAAGAGTAGATAATTATATATAAATTATGTTTGTTTAATGCAGCTTTTGAAATGTGGACGGTATTGACGAAATTCTGTAGCGTGGGAAAGGGGGGGGGGGGGGGGGGGGGGGGGGGGAATTCAAAAAAATAAACAAAAACACCTGTAGCCTAGGGACTAGCAGCGTCTACATACCAAGTTTGGTTAATGTACGCTCAACCGTTTCCGAAATCCAAGCGTTCATCCAGACGGACGGACAGACGGAAGGACAGGCGGACGGACGGATTTCGATTTCTCTCGTCATGTTGATTCAGAATATATACACTTTATGGGATCGGAGATGCTTCCTTCTGCATGTTACATACATTGCACAAACCTAATATACCCTTTTTTCCCTACGGGTACAGATTATTAAAAAATTTAACACGTAGGTAGAGACATATGTATGTTTGTATATATTGTAGTATAATTATCATAAGTTTATATCCTGATTGCTTTGCTGACCCCACAAACCATATTCTCGGACTTAGGAATCTGCTATCAAGTTTGGCTATTCCTCTTATACTTTTTGCGATCAGTGCACATTCGCACAAAACTAATAAACTTCTTTACCCTTTAGGTACAGGTATATAAATGGGTATGCGTCATCAGAGCAGCCCTAAGTATATAATTTAGGCAAAACCATTTTTTCGTGGAGCGTATAATAAATACGTCTTACAAGTATTACACTTGTTTTTTATTGGCCTTATGTAATCTGAATTATTTAATCTACAGCCCAATTATTGAACGCGTTAGATTATTTCCAAAGTTCTATTTCACTAAAAGGTCTTATAGAAGAGTCAAAAACATTAACAAATATGCATTTAGAAATTGAATGTACATATGTATATACTATACGAGTATATGAATATCTTAGTACCCGTATATCCAATACCAATAAAGCGCGATAACATGATATTTCCATGTTCGTGTCGAACAATTGCACAAGTTTTACCATTTTTGAAGCGAAAGCGGTATCATGTTCGTATCGTATTAAAGATAGAGTCGTTATCTACGCGATAGGCGTGTACGCATGCAAAGCTGGAGATATTTAGACTTACATACATACTACTATATCTATAATGGCAAGGGCAGTTCACTTGCCCCTGAAATGGAGCGCTGTAAAAGACAATTAAAGTTGCGAGCGGCAACAACTGCATCAAAAATGAAACGCTTGCATTAACGACGGCTATTTTTGTAGTCATTAGTTTGTGTTGTTGCCATCTAATCGTAGGAGTTAAGTGGCCTACCTGGGAACTGATTGCACCCGAGCACTGACGCCTGCTCTCTTGCACAACATAACAATCTCTTAGCTCCTGCTCTTACCCACCCACCCATTGAAGCAACCACATTCAAGTTTCTTTGGGCCATGCGTCATGCCGAGTGACGACACATACCAACCGAAGTCGCATGCAGCGCAATGACAGTAGGCGAGGCAAGCGCTGCTGCCTATACTCGTGCAATACCCGGAGCGGCCAAAATCGGCAGCTATAACGTATACTTGTAGAGCGGCAGTCAAGCGCCCACAGTCAATTCAAGCGGTACGTCGACAATTTGTAGCGGACAAATAAAATCACGCGAAGAAGAACACCGACAAATTAGACACCTACATACACGTACAGGCACATCCATAGCGATTCATTAAATTAAAGACAATTGTGAGTAAAGGTCGTGAGCGTCCACTTCCAAGAGCATGTACATACATATGTGTTAAGGCAAGAAATTGATGTTTTTGTAACTCAGATCCCACTTGATATCTGTCGCTAAGGAGGGTATTTTTGCTATCTTATACAGCAATTACAATGAAGCTATCACGCAATTCGCACTGTGCTCTCTAATCAAACCCATAATATTTCTTGCTGACTAATGAGATCAGATGGGCTACAATATACTCGTAGATCTGCCACTAGCGGCGGGCCAATCTAATCAATGGCCCGGCTTTTTAGCCAATGGTGACTAAGTTATCAAACTTTGAAACTTCCTGCGCTTAGGTGTAGCCCAATTTTTCAAGAGTTTTCCAAGCGTCGAGCAACATTAGTAACATATGCTAATCTTATCGGACAAAACGTCAACACGTACATACATACATACGCGGACAGCACCTGTTGAACAATGACAGTGGCATATCGAAAATAGCAACAACAACGCAAGCAGCAAATTTAGGCGACAATTAGCGGTGCGCTCAATAAATCATATTTTTGTGTTTATTTTTTACACTAGTGATAAATATGTCCGATTCAAACAACAACGTCATACGCCCCTTGAGCGCAGAACTGGAGCAGAACGCCCAGGAGCAGCTAGGCGAGGTGCCTGAGCGCATACCCGAAGACATTGAAATGTTGCGAGTATGGATCTCGAAACAGCCACATCTGAAAGCCTGCACAGATGCCCAGTTTCTAGTGGCCTTTTTGCGTGGCTGCAAATACAGTTTGGAAAAGACCAAACAAAAGTTAGACAATTTCTACGCCATGCGCGGTGCCGTCCCGGAGCTGTACAAAAATCGCTTGGTAGAGAATAAACAGCTTGACATACTCAAAACTGGGTAGGTAATATGAATTCCTTATTTCATTTAAACAGGCTCCTCATGCACAAATATTCAATAAGATAACGTCACTGTTGCCCATCACACTCCATATCGGTCCGCATAAACACCCTTAACAAGTAGAGGTACCCTCAAGAAAGAAAATAACTCTTATATTTTAAAGAAGATAGTGTTTCATTTAACATTTCATCTTATAAGTGTAAATATAATTTTCGTTCGGTCAAGTAATGTTCCAAGAACTTACATCATTTAATCAGTTTCGCAGGGGTACATGGCTTCGATACATCATCAAATTCGGTATTATCGGATACGTCTCAGCTAAGAAAGATTTTGGAAACAATGAAAAGACTCAGTCAGAAGCAAAGTCGGTTAAGAAAGGTCTGTAGGGTAGCAATTCGTAATGTAGAATGTAACGAAAAAATGTCACGGCATTTGCGGATGAATATGTTACTACGATTAACGTAGTGGAACAAAACTTCTGTTTTAATTTCTTACCGATTCGATTCCAGTGATTGTGTCAGGTGTACTGCCCCCACTACTAAGCTCCTTATATAACTTAAGATTTAATCAAATCGAAGACGAGAAGAGACAAGTCTATTCGTCCGTCTATCACTTAAGATTAGGCTACCATTACAGGAAGAGTAACCAAACATACAGGGTGCGCTATCTTTTATGTCGGTATGTAAATATTGAATAACTTTGTCATTAGTGAACCGATTGACTTGAGTAGACCAGTGTTGAAAACCTCAGTTCAGCACAATTTTAATCACGAATCGCTTCACTCCGAAAGAACGCGCTGAATAGCGCTTTACATTGAAAATAGTCGTTCAGTTGTGTTAACTCAACGTGCATATCGTCGAAAATATCGCGACAAACAGGCACCATCTGACAACACTATTCGTCGTTTATTTTCAAATTGTCTTGAGCACGGGACAGTGGAAGATTGACGTTCCAATGAACTGATTGAAATGGTAAAAGAGAGTGTTGCCCAGGACCCAAATGTGTCGTATCGCCACCGTGCTCAGCATTTTAACGTCAGTGGAACCACTTTGCGGCGCATTTTAAAGGACGATTTGCATTTGTTTCCGTATAAAGTGCAATTAACTCAAATAATTTTGCCGACAAACTGTCCACGTCGCTTGGAATACGGCCAAACAGTATCGGTGGATGTTGGCTCATTATGTCTGCCCGCAAATGCGTGAAAAAGGTCTGAACGGTTACTGGTTTCAACAAGACGGTGCGCCATGCCATACTGCAAATAAAACAATTCCCTGGACGTCTGGTATCAAAAAAAGGCGATATTGATTGACTACCCAGATCTCCAGATTTGACGCCTCCGGACTTCTTTTTGTGGGGATATTTGAAAAGCAAAGTTTACGCCAGCAAGCCTCAAACCATTGACGAGCTCAAGGCAAATATTCGTGCAGAAATCATCGCTATACCACCTGAGATGCTAGAAAAAGTGATGGAAAACGCAGCAAAAAGGGCACATTTTGCTGTGTCCAATAAAGGCGGCCACTTGATTGATGTTGTTTTCAAAAATTAGTCTGAACAAATTGTACAGATAAAAATATCTCATACTTGAAAATCGGTTGTTTATTTTCAAAGATATTCATTGTTTACACACCGACATAAAAGATGGCGCACCCTGTAGTAACCATAGGAAAGAATTTTTATAATCTCACACCTTATGGTCAATGAAGTAATCTATTTTCTAGATTCAAAATATAACAAATCTTAACCTCTTTTTATTGTTATGTTATGTACTCCGTGCATGAAATGTATATTCTTGATCAGCATTGCAAGGCGAGTCGATCTGCAACTGAATCTCAGAGACTATAAGAGCTAGAGACACCAAATTTAACACAAAGATGCCTTCTGTGTGTACGCTATGTGCGTTTTATTTTTTTATTTTCCTCCGACTTCCTGCTATGACGGATTTTCGGAAACTCCATTTCAGAATTTCTGTCCCTCCTCCTCTTCGCCGCAATTAGTGATTTTCCATAATTCCCGCAATTCTTGAAATTTCGAACTCAAATTTGGCAAATATCTCCAATTAGTGATTATGAGTATGACAAGTTTCATTATTTTGGGCCGATTTTAAATGCAGTTATAGCCATAACTGTAATCTTTGCCCAAACGCCGCCCGCAGCTGTTGTTGCAGCTTAGGCTCAACTCTGTACTGCATAAATACCCACACACAGACACCCATATACTCACATAGACTCAATTCCTATATATGTAAATGTACATTTATACACCCTTTAAATGAGTTTGAATACCAAGAGAGGTAAAATGGGTCAACAAATTAGAATTTTTTTTATATTTCTATAGTTATTTTACACATACATACAAGTATGTACGGGGTATTTCATTTCGGGACACCCAACTTTAGCCTTTCCATTAGTTTATTAAAAATTTATTTAAACGATGTACTATTTATTATCAATATATCTTAAAGATGTCTGCTCCGTCTCCCTAAGCCGCTAAAGGAAGCTGGCCCACGTATACACGTCTCCCGCTACGGCCACTACGATTCCAATAAGTATTCTATTGCGGAAGTGCTGCAGGTGAGCACCATGCTGGGGGAAATACAAATTCGCGAAGACGACAATGCCATGGTAATGGGCTTTGTGGAGATTATCGACATGAAGGGTGTGGGTGCAGGCCATTTGTTTCAGTTTGATGCAGTGCTGGTCAAAAAATTGGCTGTGTTGGGAGACAAGGCCTGGCCCTATCGCCCCAAGGGTTTTCACTTTGTCAATGCACCAACTAGTGCCGAGAAATTTATGTCAATAGCTAAGAGCTTGATGAGCGAAAAAATACGCAAGCGCGTAAGTGCAAGAAATTATTTATTACTGTTTATTGTATATTAAAATATTATAATGTACCTTACAGTTCCACATACACTCCAAACTAGAAAGTCTATACGAATACGTGCCAAAAGAGTGTTTGCCAACAGAGTATGGCGGCAGTAATGGGACTATTCAGAATGTTGTCGACACATGGACCCAGAAACTGCTGTCATACAAAGAATTTTTTGAGGAGGATGCACAATATGGCACAAATGAGAAGCTGCGGCGTGGCCAGCCGGTAAACTCCGAATCCTTGTTTGGCATAGAGGGTTCTTTTAGAAAGTTGGATATTGACTAGTTCAATACTTAGAGTAATAAAGATTGAAGATATGTTAACTATATAAGAATAAATAAAAAGTAAAACACCTAAAATGCCAAGAAATAAAATAAAAAACAAATACCTTTTGTATAATGAAAATGATCCCGAACGTAATTATATAAGTCCTACTGCCGCCGATTCCTACATATCGGCAAAAAAAAAAAAACCTCCTCCTCCACCACCATTAATACCCAAACTTAGTATCCAGGTTCTTCTTCAAGAAAGGTATAGTTTATTTATTTTTGCGATGCACATCTCCACTAATCCGTTTATAATATTCTTTCGAATCTCTCGTATTTAACAATTAATCCGGTTTTTGCTTGTGTCGAAGCCAAACTTTATCGTAATACGTAAATTCTGAAGGAATTATTATTATTATAAGTGCGATGCTCTGTCTTCGATGTTGCTGCTTCGTTGTCGTTGCAGCACACATAGACAAAACTTTATTTATTTATATATAGTATGTACATATACTACAAGGCAATAACTTAAGCATAACAGTGCGTAACAAAGAGACTTGATAAATGCTAAAAACGTGAATCTTTTTGGAGACAACTACAGCTTAGCTAAAGCAGCCTGCTTAGATTTTACGGAGATAAATGAATGCGCTTCATCGAAGTAGGGATTGGATTCCTGGCGTACACGTTGAAGCCACTTGAATACCTTGGGAAATTTCTTCTCGTTCACTTTATACTGGCATAGTTCTATAAATATAATATTGTCATAGAGAGTTATGTACATATATAATAAAAAAATGACAAACTTAATTGCTCAATTTCAGTTGCTCCAAACAAATCTGCCACAGTTAGCTGCTGTCCGGTCAAAAAGTCATTGTCCAGCCAAAGACGCTCAATAAGGCTTAAATTACTTTCCACATTTTTGATCATTTTATCGATGTTCTCCGCGCTTGGCTTGGGTGCTAACCTATTTATTGGTAAGAGCCATGCTTGCATAAAGTAGTAACCACAACTCATTCGCACGCTCAAGTGCTGCCATTCCAAAAACTCATCGACACGGGCGCGCTCCTTTATATTCTTGGGATAGAGTTTTTCACTAAATTGACCTTTGTCCGAGAGGTACCGCAGTATAGCTATACTCTCGCTGAGATGAAAGTCACCATCCACCAGTGCCGGTACTTTTTGGAAGCGATTGATTTGTTTATACTCATCAGTTAACTGCTCACCTATTATTTGTTTTAATGGAGTTAATAATTTTTTTAAACATTAAATTTTACTAACGTTTTCGCAATGCTACCGGACAGTCCTTAAAAGGGGTCTTGCCCAATTTGAATGATATCCACAGAGCACGCGATGGTTGCGACATCAGATCATAATAAAATTTGAAAATACTTGACATTGTTTACTATTATTTAGTTGTTTATTTTTTTGATCTTGTAGAAAACTGCAATTCTTTTTTGACTCCAGTAAAAAACAAACAGCTGTCGGTTCAACAAGAGTGTACAAAGGGCATATTGTCATTTAACAACACTGTTATGTATTGAGCAGATGATTGTGTAGATTCGATATTTATAGTTATCTCCCTCGCACTGATAATCTTAATAAAACAAAACAAAGCGCGAAAAATGTATATTTCAAATATAAAATTATATGCTTAAATGTACATATGCATAATTTTTTAGATACACATGTACATTCATTTGTATTTATATACTCAGCCAATGTTCACACAACTTGAACTAAACTAAAATTAAGCAAAAGAACAACTTAAATATTATTTGGAAACACGAAGTGTATAAAACTACCTAAAAATAACTTTTAGCTACAATACTTGTATATTGAAAGTTAAAAAACAGGTCTCTTGAATTATTTTTATCTGGTAGCCAATCCAATTTTTAAAACGATATAGCATTTAAAAACTTTTCCAACCTGATATAAAGTACACCTAATTCTGTTTTTACACGGTCTTTTTTTTACACGATTTTGATATAACACGGTTTGAAAATTAAAAATTGCATAGATACATATTTCTTTAGAGATAAGGACCCAATCACATATTTTTGCATATGATGTCTTTTTTTACACATTTTTTTCTGGAACCATCTGGAATTAGGTGTATAACTACTCTGTACGTGGAACGGTACGGACTCAAAAGTCTATTTCAATGCATATGTACATACATATGTATGTATGTATGTAAATCGACCATCTCGATAGGTGCAGTCAATCAAAAGCTCAAATTACCTGTATATTTCTCCACTTTCCATGACTGTCGCCTATGGTGATTTCCACTTATATATACATACATATATATAGCCTGTACCCAAAGGGTGAAAGGCTATACTAGTTATGTGAATGTATGTAACAGGCAAAAGGAGCCGTGGCAGACCCCACAAAGTATACATATTCTTAATCAGGATGACATGGCGAGTCGATATAGCCGACTCCATCTGTCCGTCCGTCTGTATGAACGCAAGGATCTCAGGAAGTACAAGAGCAAGAATAACCAAACTCGGTATCCAGATTCTCCTAAGTCCGAGAAAGGTCGAGTTTGTGTTTTTTTTTCTGATGAACCCCCCACTACCCCGCAAATCGTGTTTGTTTTCCATTTGACATTTAAACAAATTTGTTTAATTTATTAACGCACTTAACTTGGGGTTTCACTACATACGATACAATGCAATTGTCTGTACGTGTACATATGTATGCATGTGTATGTAGGTAGGTATGTATGTATATAAACTACGTATGTAAACTAGTATCAAAATTAGTAAAAACCATACTTAACTAATGAAAAATTATCGAAAATATATTTTTGTATGTATGCTTCATTGCATTAATGGATGTACATATATATGTATAATACGGGTGTACTATGAAAGTAAACAACTTAGCACATAAGAATTCATAGAAGACGTCGAAGGCGAGCGACATAACACCTGCTGTTAAGGATGCCCATGCGGGCAGGTCTACGAAGTGGCAATGTATAGGATAGATATTTGCGCGTGATAACGACGATAATAAATTATAGCAGACGATGATAGGGTTCATTTAACCATTTGATGGTTTTAGTGTGCACTTTCATATACATATGTAGTATATATTTACATATATTGTTCAATTATTTGCTTTTCAGTTTCGATGTTGTTTTGTTGGACTTTAGGTGTGAATTTTTACAAAATATCAGGTTTTGCTATGACCAAATAAATATAGCTATATATATAGATATATATAAATTTATATATATAAGAATATTTGTATATATATAAGAATATATATATTTATATGTATATAAATATATTATATATGTTTTAGGTATGTTTGTGCAGCTGAATATACAAGTAAACTGGCCGCCCCTCAATCAAAATTCAACTTGCGAAATGAACCCTCGTTGGTTACGCCGGCTACCAGGGAGGTGCGCTGTTCCTTCTCGCTAGCGGCCCGCAGCTTTTCGTCGACTCCAAAGCGCTCATCGTCCATGAAGTAGTTTGCATAGCTGCTGAGCTGAGTCTCGTAATTTGCAACGGCATCGTTAAGTGATCCATTTTCACCGCCTAGCTCTGCCGGCAGGTATTCTTTTCCAATGGCGCGATGCAATGACTCGATATTGGAGTGTATGTGCAGCTAAAAAATAATGGATCTTAGACCAGATGTGTACAAACACATTTTTTTTAAATTCTCACCAGCTCCTTCTGCTTCATCACATTGCGCACCAGTCCCAAAACAAATTGCGTTTCCCGCGAAGCGTGCACAATGTGGGTGCCAACTAAATTCGTGGGTATGCCGTGCTCAAGGAATGCATTCATGCGTCGGAACATGCCTGGATCGAACTGCAACAGCAGCGAGTAGGGAATTTTGGTAAAATCAATAATCTCTACTACGCCTGCAATGTTCCAGTTGTCATCGGAGTTGATTTCTATTTCGGAGCGGAAGGCATGGAAACGGAAGATATCGCTGACACTGTGTTTCGAGGTCTCGATGAGACCCATGCGTGTGTAATGTATGCGAGGTCCGCCAGGTCCAATGGGATTGGGCAGAGTGGCAAAAATGCTACAAGGACATTAAAGCAGTGTTAGAAAGTAGAAAACTATGAATCCCAGACATTACACTTACCCAGAGCGCGCTAGCTCAATTAGCTTATCATCCACCTGACGATTCTTGAGCAAATCACGTTCTTTGGATTTGTAGGTGTAATAAAACAATATGCGCTTCTTAGCCTCCTCCAAGTCCCAGCGACAGAAACGCAAGAAAGCAACAAGAAATTGATCGTCATTGCGTGCTTCCAAGTACGGCTGTTCGTGAATCCAGGTACGCAACGCCTCTATGTTGCTTAGTATATCGGTCTCCTTCTCATTCAGCTGTGTACGGGCCACCTCGGCCAACTCGGGCTCTAGTGCGCGTATTTTGGCCATTGTTATGGAATATTTGTGCGGGTGCGACGCAAGCTGCAAAATGTTGAACCGGGAATTTTGATAGAGACCAAAAAATATTGTTTGTATCCAACAAAGAGATTTAGGAACTGTCTTGTTCTGGGAACACTTAGTCACCGCCTGCTTTGCTTTTTCCGGCACCAATGTTCGCCAGCAACTGACCAAGTTTTGTAGCGCTTTTCGTAGTTTTTGCTACGACGCGGCGTGGGGACAGTGTCAAAGTGGAAGATAAGATAAAAATGGGTACACAAGCTCTAAAGCATGCTTCGATTAGAGAGCGATATCTGAAATTATTAGACTGACCCTCTCTTATTCAGCAAAGTCCACCCAGATAAGGAACTGCAACCGCTGAAATTGTATCTTTCTGTTTTACTTAATCAATTCAAACTCGAGAGTTTTGGTAAGCAATCTAATCCATTGCAGTCTTATAATTGCCAAGAGCATGGCTGGACAAAGAACACACTTTATCAGCTTTATGGAAGTCCATAAAAGCCGCATATTAACGGCCAAGTGCTACCCACCTTAGTTTTCACACAGCTGCCACGCTACACAGTCCAAAATTGACCATGGCACCAACAAAATTACGTCCCATTAACTCTGACCTGCGCCAAATTGCACAAGTGGAGTTAAATGAGATAGAAACGCGTATAGAATCCGATATTGGGGCTCTTCGTGTCTGGTTGGCCAAGCAGCCACATCTGAGGTCTCGCGAGGATGAACAATTTTTGGTTGCTTTCTTACGTGGCTGCAAATACAGTCTGGAGAAAGCAAAGTCCAAGATCGATCATTTCTATACAATTAAAACTATGATGCCGGAATTGTTTGCAAAAAATGTAATGGACGAGAAGAACATCGCACTCTGTCGATCTGGGCAAGTTAAAATTGGTAATCCGTAAATGAAATACGTCTGTTATAGCTTAAGCCATCTGCAGTACATATGTAAGCCTACCCAAGCCACTGGGTCCAGGGGGACCGCGTATTCAACTCTCAAAGTACTCCAAATTTGACTCCAAGCTCTACAAGCTGATCGATCTCTTTCGCTATCAGACATTGCTGATGGAGCATCAGATACAACAGGATGACAACTGTATTATTAGTGGATACATTGAGATTGTGGACATGTCCAACATGAGTCTCAGCTTCTTAACGCATCTGGACTTTCCGCTTATTAAGCGCTTAGGGGTGTTTGCTGAAAAAGGGGCTCCCATGCGAATTAAGGGCGTACACCTCGTGAATTTCCCTAAAGAGGCGGTGGCAGTCATTAATTTGGCCAAGAGCTTGATGCCATCTAAGCTACAAAAGAGAGTAAGTAGCTCAGTTTTCTTTAGAAAATTCTTGACAGAAATCAATACATCATTATTGTTTGACTAAATGCATATTTTCTAAGAAACTCCACTCTATTTCTTAGACCGCACTTATACAACATTTACTGATTTTATTCAAAAGCAGAAACTTTAACTAATGCAAGAAACTCTCTTCCCCAGTTCTTTGTGTACAAAAACATTGAGGAATTATACGCTACCATACCGCGTGAAAATTTGCCTGAGGAATACGGCGGCTCCAATGGACGCATTGCGGAGATACAAGCGGAAACAGAAAAAGTACTGCTGTCCTATGACCCATACTTTAGGGAGAACGATCAGTATGGTGTTAACGAGCAGTTGCGACCTGGAAAACACATCAGCGCCGATGAGCTGTTTGGCATTGAAGGCTCGTTTCGCAAACTGGATATCGATTAGAGCGTCTAACATTGAAAACAAGTTTTAGTTTTAAACGCACTAATTAAATGCAATAGAAAATCGTACGATACATGTAAAATCTGTCTGTTCCACAATAGCCCGGTCAGTTGCTAAAATGTCGTTGCTTGACAAACTTCCTCCTCTCTTGGCCACCAAGGCTGCCACTGAGCTCAATGAATCGCCAGCACATTATCCCAGCTGTTTTGCCGCTCTGCGTAATTGGCTGCAACTTCAACCCCATTTTAGAAGTCGTACTAGTGACGAATTTCTGCTGGCCTTCCTACGAACTGCAAAGTTTAGCGTGGAGCGCGCCAAACAGCGAATCGAGAGCTTTTATCGCTATCGCTCTGAGCTGCCTGAACTTTTTGCGAATTGGAACATTTTTGAGCAGAAATTTGGGGATATTATAATTTCGGGGTACGTTGAAAGTGTTTTGCAGAGACTCACGTTCATATTGAATTTAAATCGCTTAGCGCCTTAATTTATCTGCCTGAGCCCGCTGCATTAGATGGTCCACGAGTGATTATAATACGTCCCAAATGTTTTGATCTGACGCGACACAGTTCTCTTGATGTCTACCGCACGCTCTTTATTGCAGTTGACTTGCTGCTATATGAGGATGTTCAAGTCCAAATTGCGGGCTTTCTCATCATCCTCGACTTGGGCAATGTCACCAGAGATGTCATGTTGGATTTTAAGCCCCGGCTGGCGCGAAACATAATCGACGGTTTAAATAAGCACATTTTTCCAGCGCGTTTCAAGGGCATGCATCTTGTCAATATGCCCACAATGATCGAACGACTTTACAATTTAGTCAAAGGTGCTATTAGTTCGAAAATGCGCGATCGAGTAAGTAACTGGTAACACTCAAACAAAAGCAAGTCTATTGAAAAGTATTTTATAGTTTGTGATACATGGACAAAGTTTGGAAAAGCTAGATGCCTACATGCCACGTCGCATATTGCCCGAGGAATATGGAGGGACTTACAATATAATTGAGAATCAGGTGAATCTTTTAAACAAATTAAGGAGTAAAGCGCATGTATTGGATGAAGAGCAGAATTACGGAATGGTAGAGGCATATGTGAAGGCTCAAAAGCCTGTTAGTAGTTCTGATTTAGGAGTTAGTGGCACTTTCAAAACATTGGTCATTGATTAAAACAGTATTTACACCCCTCGTAAAATAAAGTACCAGCAGTAAAATGCTGTTGTTCATAAAAATGCTTTAAAGTCTACATATTTTCTATATTTGTTATTTGAACAAGAGGGAACGCTACAGTCGAGGAAGCCCGACAGTGAAATACCCTGTACCCAGACAAACTTCCGGCACTGAGTTATACAAGGTGCGTTCCAAAATAAACAGGACTTTTTGAAGCGCCCCCTGTTGGCGACTGGTGTGTTAGAATCATCATTGAAATTGATGGAAATGGAATTGAACATCTCCAAAACATCGATTTATCGCAATTTGACCGAACATTGGGGCTAACGAAAGGTGTGTGCACGGTTTGTTCCGCACAAATTGACTGACGACCAACAATTGCTCTCATCGATCGACGCTTGTGACCGATTATTTGACCAAAAATCACATTTTAACCATTAACCACTCGCCGTATTCACCTGATATGCCACCGTGCGACTTATATCTTTTCGGTAAAATGCATTTGCCCATGAAAGGAAAGCGTTATGCGTTCAAAAGGCTTGCACCGGCATACTGGCGGCCATACCGGCCAACGAGCTAAAACACGCGTTCGACATTTTGCCTAAAAAACCATTTGTTCTGTTTTTTTTTTAAAGTCCTGTATACTGTGGAACACACCTTTTATGCGCCTCAAGCAGAAGCAAAAAGAAGAAGAGCGTACTTGATGATGCAGCTTGTGGGCGTAGTACTGGAGTGAAATTGTTTCGCTAATTACTTTTCTTATAATTGACCGATTTGGATGATTGAAATCAAAAGTAGATAATTATTATACCCTGTACCCAAAGGGTACAAGGGTATATTAGTTTTGTGCGAGTGCACATGGAACACACAGAAGGAGGCTTGGTAGACCCCACAAAGTATATATATTCTTGATCAGCATGACAAGCCGAGTCGATATAGCCATGTCCGTCTGTCTGTCCGTCTGTCTGTCCGTCTGTCTGTCCGTCTGTCTGTCCGTCTGTCTGTCTGTATGAACGCAAGGATCTCTGAAAGTATAAGAGCTAGAATAACCAAACTTGGTATACAGATTCTCCTGAGACCGAGAAAGGACGAGTTTGTTAATTTTTTCTGATCCGCCCCCCCCCCCACTCCCCCCCTATTACTGATTTTCTATAACTCCCGTAATTCTTGGAATTTTGAACTAAAATTTGGTAGTCACATTAGGTTAGTAATTATATATCCGTATACCAAGTTTCATTATGATAGAATGATCGGAAAGAAAGTTATAGCCATATAACCAGGCCCAATGCACACATACATACATATGTACAAGTACACAAACACGCATAAGGCACGATTCTGATGTAAATGTAAATGTATCTATGCATGCATGGAATATTTTATATTTAATTTAGTTAATTAATTAAATTAATTTAGTAAATTAATTAAATTTAATTAATTAATTAAATAAATTAAATTAATTAATTAATTTAATAAAATTAATTTAATTAATTTTTTGTGGGGTGGTACAGGGTATTTAAGAGTTGAGCCTGCTCGACTTTAGCATTCCTTTCTTGTTTTAGTTTTGAAAATGTGGACAGAACTGGCGAAACTCTGTAGCGAAATTCTGCCTGTTACATACCTTGCACAAACGTAATATACCCTTATTACTTATTACTTACGGGTACAGGGTATACAAATGTGCTGATAGTTCCTAAAAGAATACGAGTAGTTGTCCAAAAAAAAAAAAAACGTACTCACGGACATGGATTCGTCTCGTCATACGTTAACACGACAGTCATCGAAATTGCCTAGCCATACTGATCATATACTGTTTAGAGCTGATATTTTTGTATGTATACATATGTTCATTTTATATATTTGGTGTAGGGGGAGTATATAGCTTTTCGAATACAAGCTTACAAAAAAAAAGCAAACGGTATTCAGCTGCATATTTCACCAGAGCATTTTGATTTTTGCCGAAAAATAACCTATCACATTACAAATTACAATTTGAATGTTTCTCAAAGAAAGACTGCCCCATGATATTTGTAATAATATTGTCTCTCTGATAACTTAAGGATTACATGGTTAGTTATATAAACCAGATAAGAAGCATGCAAGAGTAGAAAGTACGACCTTAGGCTATATAGTAAGACATTTGGGGAGAGGCTCCAATGATAATTTAACTTTTGACAGCCTCCCACACAAGCTTCCTCGCTTGTACATATTTACATATGTACATTCTACATATGTCCGTATACGCATGAGGCGGTGTTATCAATGAAATGTCCAAAGCACTTGCTGCAGAACTGTTAATGGCCCTTGTTATCTAGTTAACTCAATTAATACAAACCTGGGTACGTTTTAGGCTTTTCATGTGAACTTTGCAAATCAGTGCAAATTGGCATCTACTTACAACAAGTAGCTCCGTTAAAATGTCAAATATTTCAATTAATGTAAGTACTTATATAGTCACAATAGCTAAGAAGTCTTTCACAACTGAAACACAGTTTGACTTCAGCCAATGGGACTTTCCAACAGAGCGCATTTGGTTGCATAAGTCCTCAGGAGAAATGACATGGAAGGTCTGCACGTTTGTGCCGTTGATAATCTTTGGCCTGTACGGCAATTACATGATGATTTTTCTCATTGCGACAAATCGCACATTGCGATCACCAACTAACCTGATTATAGCCAATATGGCAGCAGCAGACGCGCTAACACTTCTAATATGTCCAGTTATGTTCCTACTTAACGATTTTTATCAGAACTATCCACTGGGCTCTGTGGGTTGCAAGTTAGAGGGTTTCCTAGTCGCCCTCTTTCTTATCACAGGCGTTCTTAATTTATCAGTAGTAAGCTACGATCGCCTTACGGCTATAGTGCTGCCCAGTGAGAAGCGTCTCACTTTACGCGGAGCCAAAATTGTAATCGCTTGCACCTGGCTAGCTGGCGTGATCTTCGCTCTGCCGCTGGCACTCTATCGTTCATACCGTATTCGCATATGGAAGAACTTCACAGAGTCGTATTGCAAGGAGAATCCAAACGTACTGCCCAAATATTGGTATGTCCTGATCACCATTTTGGTGTGGCTGCCATTGGCAATTATGCTCATTTGCTACACGGCCATTTTCTATAAGGTAGGTAAGTCGCAAAACTATAAATATACATATATTACTTGGATTTTTGTCCCTTAGCTCGACCGCTACAAAAAAAGCGTACTGCGTCGAGAGCACCCGCTGACTGTCAGCTACAAACGCAGTGTTGCCAAAACAATGTTTATTGTTGTTGCAGTATTTGCGGCCTTACGACTGCCCTTCACGATTCTGGTCGTGATACAAGAGAAGCAATTCTCCAGCGACAGCACCGTAAACAGCGGTATGCAGCTTTTCTGGTACATTTCGCAGTATCTTATGTTTCTTAATGCCGCCGTCAATCCGGTTATATATGGATACAATAATGAGAATTTGAGGCGTGCATATAACAAGACCAAGTGCGCCAAACGAGCTACATTAGGATCTCCACGACCACATCGTTGCTGCTACTGCACCTTTATGAAAATGACTAAGCCACCAACTGGTTTAACAGCATGTCTGAAGAATAGCACAGCTAATGGACATAACCAGGAAATACAAGAATCAAAAGGAACGTATAAGTTTTATAATACCGCCGACGACATGATTGTTTCAAATGTAAATGATGTTGGTTTCATATAAAATTAAAATGCCATCATTTTAAATGGTATCCGACTATAAGTTCTAATTTTCAACATCTTTGGATTTTGGGTTATTTCTGGAGCAGAAGGTTTATTTCGAACTCCTTCGATATCCGAAAATTTTATTATCAATATCTGAAGAGTGAAAGTATCTATATATATAAAACAGTTTGTCCTGACTGACTGACTGAATGATTGGTGATCAACGCACAGCCCAAACGGTAAAAGCTAGGAAGCTGAAATTTGGACTCAAGTATCCTTTCATACTTGTAGCGTAGGCTGGGGATAAGAAGGGATTTTGGAAAATTCGAGCTCCAAAGGGGGCAAATCGAGCTCCAAATTTGTATAAAAAATCTACAATTTACATCTGATTAACTTTGTATACTCCCAAAAGAATTCCAAGAAAAACTTCATACTTGGTTTTTTGAATATTTTCTTGGAGACTGAATTATTGGGGCTTTTTTGGGGCATGGTTTTTCGTTTATATCTTTATAAGGATACATCTTAAGTTAATCATTTTTCGTTTTCTTCCATAAGGATAGATAAGCTACGAAACTGCATTATTAGTTTTTTAATAAATACCTTTGGTTCTGCCAGGTAGCAAAATATTGGATTATGGTACAGGGTATTTAAGAGTTGAGCACTCCTTATATGGTTTATTATACCCTGTACCCGTAGGGTAAAAAGGGTATATTAGGTTTGTGCAAAGTATGTAACATGCAGAAGGAAGCCTCTCCGACCCCATAAAGTATATATATATTCTGAATCAGCATGACGAGTTCTAGACATGCCCGTCCGTCCGTCTGTCCGTCTGGATTAAAGCAAGGATCTCAGAAACTATAAAAGCTAAAATAACCAAAGTTGGTATCCAGATATTCCTAGGTTCGAGAAAGGATGAGTTTATTTTATTTTTTTTAATTAGGGGGACCTCGATACCAAGTTTGGTTATTCTAGGTCTTGTACTTCCTGAGATCCTTGCGCTCAAACAGTCAGACGGACGGGCGGACAGGCGGACATGGCTATATCGACTTGTCTTGTTATTCTGATGAATAAAATATATACTTTGTGGGGTCTGCCACGCCTCCTTCTGTGTGTTACATACATTCGCACAAAACTAGTATAGCCTTCTACCCTTTGGGTACAGGCTATAAAAATACTCATGCAATAATCGACAAAATAAACAAGAGAGAACGCTACAGTCGAGCAAGCCCGACAGTGTAATACCCTGTACCCAGGTAAACTTCCGTCACTGAGTTATATGCGCGCAAAGCAGCAGCAAAAGGAGGAAGAAGAAGAGCGAACTTGTTGCTGCAGTTTGTGGGGATTGTACTGGCGAGAATTTGTTTCGCTAATAACTTTTCTTAGAATCGACAGAATTGAATAAAATTAAACAACAGTAGATATTTATTTATAAATTATGTGTGCAAAGTATGGTTTAGGTAGCATTTGAAATGTGGACGCTATTGACGAAATTCTGCAGCGGGGGAAGGGGGGGAAAATTAAAAAAAAAAAAAATAAACTCGTCCTTACTATCTAGGAGAATCTGGATGCCAACTTTGGTTATTCTAGCTTTTATAGTTTCTGAGATCCTCGCGTTCATCCAGACGGTCTGTCCGTTCGTCCGATTCTATATCGATTTCTCTCGTCATGCTGATCAAGAATATATATACTTTATGGGGTCGGAGATGCTTCCTTCTGTATGATACATACTTTGCACAAACCTAATATACCCTTTTTACCCTACGGGTACAGGGTATAAAAAATCGATTTTGTCAATCGCGCAAGAACGAGGGTTTTCATCGTGTTAAAAAAGAAAAGGTAGCAATTTTGTAATTGCGTTAGTCCGAGTTGGCATTAAAAGAGTTAGCGTTAAGCGAGGGCTAGTTAAAATTACAAGTGAAGGGTGTTCCGACTTTGCAATACTCTGTACATATGTGTAGAATAATTATAGAAATTACAAAAATTAAACAAGTAAAAAAGCTAAAGTCGGGTGTCCCGACTTTGAAATACTCTGTACATATGTTTACAATAATTATAGAAAAAAAAAATGAAAATTTAAAAAAATTTGATCGATTTTACATTTCTCGGTATTCGAAATCACGTAAAGGGTATATAATAGCAATTGCGTCTGTGTGAGTGTATGTATGTTTATGCGCATCTATTTGTGTCTGTGTAAGCATTTTCGCAGTCAACTAAACAGCAACAACAACAACAGCCGCGGGCAGCGCTTGAGCAGCGCTGCAACAGCAAATATATTTATGGATATAACTTCTGTTAAATCGGTCTACCATAGTGAAACTTGGCATACGGACACATAATAACTAACTGGAGTATTTGCAAAATTTTAGTTCGAAATTCCAAGTATTCACACAAGGCATCATGGACTAAAATGTGGTGTTCCTAGGTCTTATAGTCTCTGAGATATAGGCGATTATACGAATGGAAAGACGGGAAAACCCCCATAGGGGGGAAGTGGGGGGGAAAATCAAAAAAATAAAACAAACTCGTATAGCGTACACACATAAGGCATCTTTGTGCAAAATTTGGTGTCTCTAGCTCTTATAGTCTCTGAGATCTAGGTGATCATACGGACGGACGGACGGACGGACTCGCCTCGTCATGCTGATCAAGAATATATATACTTTGTGGGATCTGCCACGCCTCCTTCTGCCTGTTACATTTTTCAGCTCGCGCAAACCTAATATACTCTTGTACATTTCATGTACAGAGTATGAAAAGTGTAAAAATTTTTAAGGGTGTATAACTGCACATTTACATAGGAATTGTGTCTATGCGAATCTATACATGGTTATGCGTGCCTGTGTGTGAGCATGTAAGCAGTACAAAACAAACCAAAGCATCAACAACAAGAATAGCTGCGGGCTGGAACAGATAGAACATATGTATATGGCTATAACATCCTTTCAAATCGGCATATCATGATGAAACGAACGAAGGCATACAGACTCATAATCAGTAACTGGGTGTATTTACCAAATTTGTAAAAAAAAAAAAATCCCAGAATTGTGGAAAATCACTAATTGCGTTGGAGAGGGGGGACGGAGGGAAATTCCAAAATACACATTTTCTGCGTATTCACATAAGGCATCTTGGCCTAAGATTTTGTGTCTCTAGCTCTTATGGTCTCCGAGATGTTCATATGGCCAGACAGACAGAGTTTAATCGGCTTGTCATGCTGATCAAGAATATATATATGTATGTATGTACATATGTTGGCACACATCACTTTTTTAAGTTTTTCGTTTGATCATACATATGCACAAATTATTATTTTAACGCATCGTGCATTATTCAATGAAAATTTTAATTGCATTATCAACATACTTGTACATACTCGTACATATGTATCTACATATGAGTATGTATGCACATGTGTACGATATGCGTAAAACATTCTCACAGCTGACGTCGCGACGTTCAGAAAATATTACCTTTGCCGCCCTGTTTTCCCGTCTTCCTCTTCTAAATTGACTGCAGAAACCGTTAACCTTCTTGCAGTATATATTTTACATATGCATCCATATGTACATGTGTTTTCGTTTGCGCCCCACGTGTTAGACTTTTGTGTAATATTGTGTCTTTGTGAATATGTGCCGTATAATATTTATATTGATATTTATGCTGATACGCTTCGGCCATATGCTCGAGGTGCAGTTTAAGCCCAGTCATCCCACCAACCTACTCAGCCTGGATCAGGATACACCACACCTGCATAAGCGAAATATGCCCCAGTTCTACGACAAAGGTTTCTCAAATAAATATCAATACAAAAGTTTATTCACACAACAAATTTTGCATTAAGGTATACCAAACAGCTCCGACTTCATGTAGCTACAGCCATGCTCGTCAAGATATTTGACGAACTGGGCCATATTCATGACGCCGTTTTCATTCAAGGAGCCGCCTGTCTGTGCATTGAAGAGTTGCTCCGTAAATCCTTCAAAATGATGTAACTGTGTCCTATTACCTTCAAACTGCTGCACCTCAGACTTGACTATTGTGATTTTTTGCCAGCGCATCGCTTTTATCGATTGCCAAAATTGCTGCACGTCTTCACGGTCACCCTCCACGCATATTATTCCTGGCTTTCCGGGTCTACTAAAGCCACTCAAAAGGAGCTGTCGCGCCTCTTTAAGAATTTTCTGCCGCTTGGCACTTGACTTTATGTGATGCGAATAGATCCATAAGCGCTCAAAGTCACGCGTTGAAGTGACCGGCTCATCAACTAACTCTTCAACTGAACTGTCTGCTTTTTCTTGAAGTCCAACGATCTGGTCCTGCACCCAGATGAGTAGCTGATAAACATACGGTTCCTCCGTCTGCTGCTCGCTGATATATTGATCCAGTTGTGACTTAAAAAGCTGCTCGTTCGCTTTACTGAGAAGCGGCGAGTTCACGCTGACAATGGGACATTGCAGCAGTGGATACAGATGTGGCAGCTCTATACCCACTGCTACATGCTTGTTCCCGGGCATAGTTAATCGAACGCTGTAATCTAAATGGGCGCTAGGAAGGGAGCTGAGTGTAGACGTGTCGCTTTGTAGAAACATATTGAAGTCAACAATGACGCCGGCGTCGAGAAGCTGGAGCTCCCCCGCTGCACAATAGATCGAACTAAGCAGCTCTAGCTCCTCCAGCTGCTGCCTCAAACAGACACGATAACTATGTAGCTCGGCCATTGCTGAGAGAAAGAGAGAGGGAGATTGGAAGTTTTTTGATGTACAATAGAAGTCGCTGACGAGAAACCCTCCGCTTAAAATAACTTTTTCTTTTTTCAAATTGCTTGTTTCATTTAAACATAAAAGTCACACAACAATGCGCGTTCACCATAAATTCACATCAACAATCAGTTTGCTAGTTTAGTTGTAAAATACCTATAGACTAATCAATACAATTTCTCTCAATTTTTACTGTAGTCAGAGAATATAAAACTGTCAATTTTCCTCCTCCCTCTCAGCTGCCTTCAACTTCGACGGACTAGTAGGCATTGCATCCGTACCGGTCCCCTATCCACTGGACATATGTATGCTTCAACTTCCAACGATCAAATATGCAACGGTTCTGCACAAGGAGCGTACTGGGGGCCGGCTGTTTGCTGTCTATGGATGGCAGGCGTCGGGTGAGAAATACGAGCTGCTCCTTCAGGTGCCCGCGGCGGCAGCTGTGACACTGGACTGTCTTGCGTACGCGGGTCGTGGCTATGTAGCTCTTAGCTATAATCTCACCGAACCAGCGCAGCAGGCACAGGAGGGCTCACCTATCTATGAGCTTTCGCCTGACACAGGCATACGTACCGTTCAGTACTTTGGAGCGGCCCATCTCCGTGATATGTATCTTCGTATTAGTAGCCAGGAACTGACACTGCTGCAGACCTACGATGAAGGTGCAGGGCATCAACGTTGCCCCTATTTTAAATGGACTGGTGCCACCTTTGAAAGACTAGGCAGCATTCCCTGCAGCAATGCGAGGCAGTTGGAGGCCTTCGGTATTGACTTTGCCGACTATGTGGCCGTGGCCAACTACGCGGATGCCGACGGGCACACCAATGCACACTCGGAGATCTACAGGTACAATGCAGATTTGCGTCGCTTCGAGCTCTTTCAGAGACTGCGCAGCAATGGCGCCGTGGATGTGAAGTATTTCAGTGTGCCGCAGAATGAAGTGAGCCGCCGGCATTTTCTGGTGCTGGGCAACACGGTCGGACGCGCTGGAGGTAACGACGAAGCGGACACGGTGTTTTACGTGTTCGATCAAGGACAATTTGTTCCCTATCAGCGTTTGTCTTTTTACGCCCTGCAACGATTATTGCCCGTTCAGGTGGGTGTTTTTTAAAGATTCAGTCCCCAAATATATATACATATATGTATGTACTTGTATATGCGAATTGCAGCATGTCATCGCGGAAAAATTCTTGCTTTTGGTAGCCTGCAACAAACAGGATGTAAAGATTTACAATCTGAACGACTGGAAATTTGAGGAATCGAAGGTGCAGTTTACCGAAGGAGCCTTCGGCAAGGGCGTATCACATATGCGCAGCTATGAGGAGGATGAGCAAAGCTATCTGGGTAAAAAAAAAACACTGTTTGGGACAACTTGCTGATGAATCATCCATATTTTCCTGTTCCCGTAGTTATTGCCAATGAATTAATGAACGCCAACGAAACAAATATATTTCGGCCACTCTACAAGCAAGATGAACATGCGAATGCGCTTCGTCAGCAAATTCTAGAGTGGGCTCATGCACAATCCACACGATTGCAGAATTTAAATGTAGAGCATATACTGCAGGATGTCCAAAAACTGAAATTATCTAGCAATGGAGCCTTACATAATCCACAAATTCGACGCGTGAACACCAAATCGGTGAGCATAATTAAAGCAAAATTGAATCTATTTTCTCACCATAGTTACTTGTATATCTCCAGAGAGAGAGAGCAATAGTTGACAATCGGTACATTACCAAATATTTAAATTTGTTAAGGAGAACCTTTCAACTACTATAATACAAAATGGTATAAAGTTTAGATTAATTTGTGCTTTCAATATAAAACGAAGAATTCAATGTTCCTCATTACAAAAACGTTATCTTACAGTCTCCGTACTATCTATCTTCATTAGGCAGTACTTTTACTTATTTTGCATTTCGTCATCCGAAGGAGTGGTACTTGTACAACACCATCAGTGATGACATTTTCAATATGGAATCATTAAATTGGATGTCGCAAACATCAGATATCTAAGTATAATAGCTAAATATACACATATATGTGTATACCAATCAGAATTCAATAGCAAATTCGTCCAAACGAAAGTGATATTTTATATTAAATTTGTAAAGTAAACAAAATCTTAACTAATGGGATTGGTAATGCACCATTATCACCCACAAGATGATATATTGATAAGTTGTAATACATAACACTAATATAATCATACTCAGTTGGTAGATGAACGCAAACATTTGAGTCCTAATTACTGGGATGCCTTACGCTATGCTAAACGGGCCTTAGATGCCATTGAGCGTCAGTCTGCACATTATCAACCATCGACGTTGCGTCGCTTGGTTAGGCGTGAGGTGGAATACGAGTTTGACGACATTATGGTGGAAAATTTAGTAGTGCACAAGAACCTACAGGCGGACCATATTAATGGAATCAACAGCCATGCGCCCGTGTACAACACCATCAAAACACCAAAAGTCTATATAAGGGAGCCTAATGGCAAGGAACTTCCAAGACATCGGCCCACACACCTGAAATTCCATATAGAAGACTTGCAACTGAACGGTACACTTAATGGATTGAACTGGACTCAGCTGCTGGACCAAACACTAAAATGTAGTGGTGTCGATGTTCAGTTCATCAAAGCACCCGCAACTATTAGCAACCTGGCTGCTGAGACTGTGATGGTTAATAGCAATAAGATGAATGACCGTTCTCTGGATCAACTGATTCCTACCGATGGCGGTGATTACATTGTACAGCACGATGTGCAATTTGCACATCTAATTAAGGTAAATCGACTTGAGATCAATCAACGACTGAACAACATTCATGTGGACCGTCGACATTTCGACGTACTGCTTAAGAAATCAAATGAAACCCAGATCATCGAGGGCTCCAAACACTTGGAGAACCTAAAAGTGCTGGAACCTATTAACATGGCGGTGAGTTTATGCCATCGCCTACAAAAATATATCATTAATAAAAACTTTTAGGGTCAAATGCTGGGCACCAAACTACGAGCTATTTCACCCATGAAAGTCATCCACCATTCGCTGCAGCTGCATGGCGATTATGTGATTGGCGGTGATGTAACAATTGGAGAGCGGTTAACATCGCTAGATCTAGTAGACGCAACCACTCAGAAATCATCAGTTTCTACGCTGCAGCAGGGTGTGCAGCTGAATGCAACCCTACAAAATATCAACTTGCGTTTTGAACAAGCTCTGAATTCGAAAGATACTGAGCTGAGTTTCATCAATGCGCATGATCTCCAGCATTTGCTCGAGCTAAATGTAGATAATGTACAGGTGATTCAAGGGGAAAAGCACCTTCCGCAAAGTCTCGAAGTGAGCGAAGGCTTCAGCGAAGTAAAGTGGCTAAATGACATCGATGTAGTTAAACTGGAGCAGCAACTGCTCCTGCGGACAGGCAATCAGAGCATACGCAAACCTATGAGGCTGGCCGGCCTAAAGGTTAAGCAGCTGACTACGTCACAGGTACAGTTACTGCTCAACGATCAAACCACAGGAAGCTATTTGACTCGTCAAGGGGATCAGCACGGGAATAGTACTTTATATATTCAACGGCTTTATGTACCAAACGAATTAAATACACGCGAGATGTATGTTAACGGCAACATATATGAGCGCCACCTAAGCGATATTTATTCACTGGGTAAAAGCGCGCAGAGTTTTGCACTTCCCTCGAATTTCAATGGCACGATCTTTGCTAAAAATCTGTGGCTGAAAACATCAATGAACGATTTCAGCGTGTCGGAGGTGGAACAGCAACTGCAACAACTGTTGGGTAATGTAAAGTATGTTGGCGATTTCAATTTTGGCCATGCAACTAACATAAGCGGCCTAAGATTTGACGGCACTCTCAATGGTATATCCGCCTTAGAGTTTGGCAGCTGCTGGCTAGAGATCGATGGCGATCAGAATTTTATATCAAATCAGAGAGTGGCAGGCGTGGAGAGTGTATTGGGTATTTGGTTAAACGGGCATTTAAATAACTATACTGTTGCCGATTACAGAAACGAAACCTATAAATTAAATGAGTCTGAAATAATGCAAACTGTTAGATTCGGTAAGTCTTTGTCTATATTCATAATATATATATAAAAAAACAGTAAAATGTATTGTTACCTACAGAAAATCCTATTGTTGTGCAGTTGCTAGAGGTGCATCTGCTAAATAATCTGCGTCTACCTGAAGATTTTCTATATGCAACGCCTGATGCGATCAGTTACATGCAGGCACCCATCAGCGTTAACGGTTCGCTGCATTCCAGCCTATGCAACGTCAGCAGTCTAAATGGCATAGAGATCAATGCTCTAGAGCAATATTTAGGAGATCAAAAGTATGATGTTCTCTACGTGGAACATGTGCAATTTGAAAACAGCCTGCCACCAAATTACGGGACACTGAACAGACGCAACCTAAAGCACATAATCAATGAAGTGTGGTTGACCAACGAAAACATTGTGCTGGGTAACCAGGGGCAGCGGGTGCAGCTGACACGAAGTATCTTCGAAGGCTTATTGGAATTCGAGGTGAGGTACAAGAAACAATTGTTCACAAAGTGCAGGTAATATCGAACACGTGTCTATTTAGGGCGCTATAAATGGCATGAGTGCGGCGCACATCAAGCATAACTATTTTAGCTTAACGCGCAGCCACCAACACGTCCACACTGCGTTGAACCTTAAGCATGACGTCACTTTTGCACAGCCTCTTACAGCAAACAGGGTAATGTTGCGTGGAAAAATTAAAAGTGATATTGGCGCACTTGTTGAGGGCGAAGGGTAAGTGTGTGAATTATTTAAGTACCTTAGTAGTGACCACGGGAATTTGTTTACACGCTAAAAACAGTTTGGGAAGCACTGCCGCACACTAAAAGGTGAATCAGCTGTGCGCTTTTGTTTGCAGGTGAAATTTTGTTACTGTACACGTTGCAATTTCACGCAATTTACATGTAATTGCATATTATTTATGAGTTTTTAGAATTATTGAAGTACATTACCTTTTGTTTGTTATATTGTACTTTACTAAATGCACTTTTTATAGGCAGTCAGCGACTTCAAGCTATTTGTAAGACTTTGCGCACAAAAAGAAACATTGCAATAATAGTGTGACCATGCCTGCGATAGCCAAATAATGTCATGTCGTGCATTAAAAATACTAGTTTTCAAATCAGTATTTTGATTCGTTCTAAATTTTAAATTGTTTATAGCATTAGAAGATTCTACGCATTTTAAGCACATTATTGGACCACAGACTGAAAGAATATACTCTGTTCTCAAAGCGTAAAAGGATTGATTCGTTTAAATAATTTAAATTTTACACAATTAATTTAAAACAAGAAAGGAATGCTAGATCGAGCGGTTCTCAACTCCTAAATACCCTGTACCCACTACCACAAAAAAAAATATTTTAAAAATTAATTTTAAACAAAATTAAATTAATTTAAATAAAAAATATTCAATACATACATAAGTAGAGACATACAGTTCAACAATATACATTTAAATTAGAATCGTGACCTATCGTGATGAAACTTAACATACGTACATATAATCATGAATCGGATGTAAATACCAATTAATTAATTTCAATTCGAAATTCTAAGAAATACGGGAGTTATGAAAAATCACTAATAGCGAGGGAGTGGGGGTGCATCAGAAAAATTATACATACATATGTATGTACTTGATCTGCATAGGATTTTGGGGAACCTGGATACCAGGTTTGATTATTTTAGCTCTTATACCTTCTCAGATCCTTTCGCTTATACAGACGGACATGGCTGTATCGTATCGTCTTGTCATCCTGATATATTATCATATGTTATATACATAAGTATATATACTTTGTGGGGTCTGTCACGCCTCCTTCTGTGTGTTACATACATTCGCACAAAACTTGTATTTGTACTCTTTTACCCGTTGGGTACAAGGTATAAATATAATTTTACAATTTTTTATGGGAGCTATGTATGTACATATGTATGTATGTATTTAAGTCATAAATGAAGGCGTGGTAGATCCCACAAATAATAAATATTCATGATCAATATGACAAGAGCACTTGATATAGCCCTGTTGGTCCGTGGACCTCAGAGTCTATAAGAAATAGAGAAACCAAATTTTGTACACAGATGCCCTATCTGTGTATGCTATACCAGTTTGCAAGGGCGTACGCAGCTTTTTCCAAATGGGGGCCAAAAAATTAAAATTTTGATTAAATAATGCACAATGCGTTAAAATAATAATTTATGCATATGATTAAAAAAAACTTCAACAAATTCAACTCAAATCCGTCCCAGCGTACGTCCTTGCCACTTTGTTATATTTTTTATGTACCCCTCACTCCCCTCATCATGGGCTTTTCGGGTAACCTTGTTTTTTAATTTGTATAATTATTCTACACATACAAGTATGTATAGAGTATTTCCAAGTATAGATATCCGACTTCAGGTTTTCCTCTTGTTTTTGTTTGTCAGCGGGAGAGGGTTCAGGATAATTATAACTTTGACCCGACGGATTGTATCCAATCGGTACAGTTTTGGTATTGTGTATGGTACATATTACATTCGCACTAAACTAGTATATGCTTTGGGTACAGGGTATTTACGAATGAAGTCCACTCGACTCCCGCATTCCATTCTTGTTTGATGATCCGCAAAGTACTTAATCTGAGTTAGGTGGGTTTCTTTTTGGGATCTACTTGTTATACCCTGTACCCACAGGGTAATTTTCACATGAGTCTAACATTCCTGATTATGATTTGACCCTTTAAAACAGTAATAAATCTCTTGATTTCGATGAATTTGTGTACAACACCCTAAAAACCTGGGGAAATCACACCGTAACAGGAAATTGGAGCATTCTAGATGCATATGTACTTGGAAATTTAAGCTTTGTGCATCTGAATCATCTGAATTTGGTCAATGACGTTCTGCGAAGCGATGCTACAAACGCGGTTAAATACATAAGCGCCCCAAAAACTGTGCACCGCGCACTAATCAAACGTCTTTATACAACTCCCCCAAGCACCGTTGCCGGAGTGCCGGTGAAACAGTGGATCGACGATGCAGTTTACATCTACGGCAATCACAGCATTATAGGAATCACAACACTTGAGAAAGTAAATCTCTACAATAATCTGTGCGTTGAGGGGTCCGTCAACGATATAGCGTGGAAGCAGGAAAAACTGCTACTTCGCGACGCAGAGCAGCATGTGGAAGGTATGCTGTTGGTGGAGAACACACTGCCGCAGGAGCAGCGTATATTGACCAACAACATTGAAGAATTGTGGGTGGATCGAATTCGGGAACTCTCGGTAAACGACCTGATCGCAAACAAAGCAACCAATCGTCCCAATTTGCATATAGAAAGCCAGTTGATATTTAATCAGCCTCTGGCAGTACGTAACTATCAGGTTGGAATCAATCCCAGCGAGGCACCTTATAAGTGGAAGCGAGGCTTAAAAAGTATGGACACAGACGAAATGGACTACTGGCAGGATATGACACAGCAATTGGCACATGTTCAGCAGCGATTGGCAGGTGAGATGTGAAAATAAGCACCAATGCATGTATTTTAATATAAACTATCCTCGCTGAAAAGCAGCCTTGGCAGGGGTCCTTTGCTAGGGGCACATGTATTTTCTTAGAATTGACCGCTTTAGATGCAATTTTAAATAAACAAGTAGAGAAGCTAAAGTCGGGTATCCCGACTTTGAAATACTCTGTACATATGTGTAAAATAATTATGTGTGTATTCGTGTATTCGTGTGTGTCTGTGTATGTCTCGTGTGCCTGAGCATCTGGGACTAATATTTGGTGTCCCTAGGTCTTAAAGTCACCAACATATAGGCGATTATACGAATGGAAAATCGGGAAAACCCCCATCATAGGGGGGAAATCCAAAAAAATAAAACAAACTTGCACAGCGTACACATAAGGCATCTTTGTGCAAAATTTGGTGTCTCTAGCTCTAACTCAAACTTGGCAAATACCCCCAGATAGTGATGAGTCTGTATGCTAAGTTTCATAATGATAGGCCGATTTAACAGGAAGTTATAGCCATATATGTATGTATGTATGACCAAGCAGTTCCCGCAGCTGTTGTTACTGCTTTGCACAGGCACTCGAGAAATACACACACATACACGCACAATTATTCTCCACATATGTACAGAGTATTTCAAAGTCGGCACACCCGACTCTAGCTTCTCTACTTATTTTAAATTATTTTTCATCTACAGATCCGCCGTACGTGTTGGAAGACTTCACGTTGCTACAGCAGCTGCCACTTAACGCAAGCCGCGTGGAGGTTCTGAACGTGGATGCTCTGGATGTGCTATGCATTTCTAAAAACTTTAGCAAGGAACGCCTTAATACGACCTACTATGTTTGGCAACCGTCGGAAGAGAGATTTATTTTAAACACAAGTAAGTTTAATACGATTTTATTTTTGCAATGACATGGTTGCGAATTTAAAACTAAGACATGAAAACAAAAGAATGATTGAATACAATTGCAATGTCAGAATGCGATGAACTTGGCGGATAGCTGCGTACAATTTAAAATATTAGCCCAGAGGGTTGCTACTACTCTACTGCGGTAACTCTTATCAAGTATTGTTTAAAGTTCTGCTACTACTGCTCTAGCTCGTCGCTCTGCACGTCGAGAATGGCGCGCAGTATACCCATCTCTAGCTTAGCGGCAGCGCGTCGTGAAATTCGATTCATGACATTAGCAACATATAGTCCCAATGCCTCATGTCGCGATGAGTGAGAGTGGTCAAAGTTGCCTAGATTGATTATCTCTGGAGCCGTGGTGGCATTTGACACCTTTACGTGTCCGTTGCCTGCATCAAAAATAATGTCGTTTTTAAAGTCCAGCTCATCGTTGTGCGGCGAGAAGCCGTTGGTCGATGTGGAAGCCACTGTGGCAGCTGTAGAAGACGTGGCAGCGCCAATGTTGCCATTGACCATCGGTACTGTCGTTGCTGCCGGTATGGTGATTATGTTGATGCCCGGAGGCGGCGATTGGGTGGACTCACGCTCTTTCTTCACCTGCATCAGCTGTGCCGTAGTTGTGTGCACCACGGGCGTTGGAGCACTATCAGCTACAGATGCAGTTCCGCTGGCGGCTGTATGTTTCGAACTCTTAATCAGCTTCTTTTGAGTGGGAGTGCCGTAATCTTCGGACAACTTGCGCTTTAGGGAATCGGGTAACTGAATGGTGGTTCGCGTTTTGCTATTGCTTAGCTGATTTGACGCTGGCGTGGATCGGGAGCCGATCGCCGCGCTTGGCGTTTTCTTTACTGTGATGCCTTTTTTTTGGAGGGCCGCCGCTGCAACTGACACAGAGGTATGAGGCGAGGCACGTGTATTACTCTGAGCCATAGTGTTAAGTAGCTTTTTCTCCTCAAAAACCGGGCGTGGTGTATCGACGTTGGTCTTCGTATAGCTAGATTTATCCTCTTTATCTGGTGAGCCAGAGCTGTGTGATTTGCCTGGGCTTTCGCCATCTGATGAAGCGGAGCCAGTCGAGTTGGCGGGCTGCATAAAAGGCATGGCGGCATTTTCCTCATCTTCTTCTTGGTCCTGGACCTCCAACATTTCGAATTCCTCGACCTCTTCCATGGGCAATTGCTCGCTAGTAAATGTACAATGCGGCAATAAGCGTATTCTAGTAGAGTAATGATAATATTTGTGTGCTACACTTACCTTTCCAACTTAGGCTCTACTTTGTGCTCTTGATGGATTTCGTGCATAAGATTGAATAACTTCCAGGAGGAATTGCCTTTTACTTTCTCCTGTTCGTATTTTTTTTGCAAAACTATAAAAATAGAACGCGATTCATGCACCGAAAGCTTATTCAATCGTCCAATTCGTGCCCAAGCCTCGTCCTGCTCCTGTTTGCTGGCGCCGCCATTGTTTGGATGTAATGCTTTCTCCTTGGCAATATCCGCGAGTATTTTATCCAGCTTTATAGCCATTTTTGTCAACGACGTCCCGGCCAGCTCTATCTTATTAATTTTTTACACTTTTTTTAAGAAATTGCTGAGAGCGGAGCTAAATTTTCACTTAAAACTGCAGCCGCTTTGCTTTTCGCCTGGTCTCTTTTTGCCACTTTTCACAACTTCGCTTTTCTTGTATTCGACGACGCCGACTTGGCGGAATAAATTTAGGGGTGCGAGATACGTGCAAGCATAAGCGACAACCCTGACGCAGGCAGGCACTGCGGTAAATCACTTCGGGATTGGACTCCAATCAACTTCTATAACCAGTTACAAATAAAAGCAATTCGCTTGCTTAAAAAAAAGAACAAAAGTAACCAAATAAATATTTTTAAAAAAGCACGGACTGAACGTATCCCGGTGATACCGGCAAAGCGAAATGCGTAATAACACGGTGTTTTCCAACTCTAAAAAAATAATAGAGGCCCAGCGCAGATACAAACATACATATGTATGTACATATGCACAGGCACACATGAACATTACTGTATATACGCATACATATGTATGCATATGTGGATTGTTTGGACTATATGTATTTTGTTCAGACTTTTATTAATTTCATTGGTATCATATCAATACCATTCGCATGTTTCTTTGTTCCATTATCTATGTCCACCTAGGCGAGCGTAACGACATCTACTTCAGTTTTGGACGAAATGCATTTGACTGTCTCTACACGAGTTGCCTTGTCTGTCACTGACGGGTTGCTCACCACGAATGGGAACTCTGCCATGCCATAGCAGGCAGCAGCGTACTGGCCCAAACGATTTACTGCAATGACGGCACCCGAAAAATCCTTGTGGTACTTGACCACTCGGCGTATAGCTAATGCCGCAGCCTCCGTCGGTGGCTTACCAGCCCGCATGGATTCCACGGCCAGAAAGGATGGCAAAAAACGCATCATTACATCACCATCACCTGTGGCCACAGCTGCACCAACCTCATTGTCTGCATATGCGCCCGCACCGGGAATCGGTGAGTCGCCCACGCGACCGGCTATCTTGTGTCGAGCTCCGTTGGTCGATGTGCCAGCATGAATTTGGCTGTCCGCATCTATGGCAATCATCCCAATGGTGTCGTGATTGTGAATGCCAATGCTGTATTCTGCTCTTATGCGATCTTCCTTCCAGCGCGTGATGGGCGTTGGCCGTGGCTTGTACGGCCCGCACGAAATTTTCGGATCTGGAAAGACATTCCACCAAAAATTCGGTTGACAATTTTGTGCCTTCCATAGCTCCCAGACAGCTCGCGACTCGGGTGTGGTCAACGATTCGGATCGGAAGCCCATGTCATTGGCAAATTCTGTGGCTGCATCACCGACCAGGAGTGTATGCTGTGTATGTTCCAGCACACTACGAGCCACACGTATAGCATCTTTAATGCGTCGTAGACCAGCTACTGCGCCCACCTTCATGCTGCTACCATCCATAATCATGGCGTCCAACGTCGTCTCGCCTAGCTCGTCAGGCGAACCACCGAAACCAACAGTCCCGTCGCATTGCATCTTCTCACACTTGGTGCATCCCTCGACTACTGCGTTTCGAGTCAGACGAAGTCCTCCTTGTGTCTGGTTAAGGATGCGCCAGGCCAATTTGTTGGCTTTGGTAAAATTCCAGGTGTTGATTACCATGGGCAAGACCATCTGTTGTCTATTGCTAGCAAAATTGTTGTTGTTATTGGAATTGCTATTGTCGCCAAAGTATTTGCCTGAAAGGACCACTGTCGTCAAATTCGGCTTGGGTGAAATATCTCGACTACAGGACCCCAAGGTCAGCGTCGCCGCCACGCAAAACATTAACATCAACGTTCGCCGGCGCATTTTGGAGAGCATTTTTTCTATTGCTTTGTCTTCGCTGCTCCACTTACAACTGTGCGCTGCACTCGTAGCGCCACCGCTTTTAAGGCCTTTTCTAACCTAAAATTTGCTTATCAGTTGCCTCTAATTGCTGTTACAGATTTATCGGCGCTTATTCCGCACAACAAAATGCATTTGCACTATAAGTCTGGATTCAGCCCATTTATTGCCACATCTGCACCTAATTCGTACCTTATGAGTCCACTATTGCACTTAATGGATCTTGATTGCCTAGCGTTCAGACCAGACTACGATCAGAAATTACACATACATTGTCTTGATAAGAGAAGCTACAACAGAACAGTGGCTGTCATTGCACGGACAGATATAAAACAGCTGTTGCCACTGGTGCCGAATGACGCGTCCGTTCTGCTTCTGCTTCTTCACAACAAATTGGAGTTTTGGCACTGGCGAAATGACAGTTATGCGATGGAACTAAGCATGTCAATGATGCATGCTGAGCAAATAGCGCTGGCACATTACGACAGTCGCAGATACTTGGCCGTTCTTATTAAGCACCCAGGAGTCGAGAAGTCAGCCGGCACCGTTGAAATTTACAGGCAAGTGTGTTAAATTGAATTAGGCATGCATGGTCTTGACTCTTCTGCAACAAATATCTATGAATTACAGTGCCGTTAACGACTTGGCGCCGGATTATAAACTTGAACAATCTATCGACTTCGATGTAGATATGAAGCCGCGTCAGCTGCTTTTCATGCAGCTGTCAAAATCTAATGATTTATTATTGTGCATTTCAACGACGTCTTTGACGCAGCCACTGCGAATCTACCAGCAGAAAGGAGTTTCCGGCTTTCAGTTAATTGTAGGCGCCAGCACATTGCCCGCTATACGATCTTTGTTTCTGCTCCAGTTACGAACGACGCAGCGACAATTTTTGGCATTTGTGGCTACCGAAGGTGGTGTTTTCATACTGGAGCCACTACTGAAATCACTTTAACATCACAACAGGAACACTGATTCAACATACATTTTCCGAAGCCTTTACTGCTTCATATGTACATATGTGTAGTATGATAATCATTAGTAATATTTGTTTCTAAATAAAAAATATTTTTTATTAACCGTACATCTTGTTGGCGGCAGAATCTTTGCATTTAAATTTAATCGTCGCTGGATTCAACGTTCTCCGTTTGCAAATTCTTGAATGTTGCCACCGGAACGTAGGTTACCAATGTGAACAGTTTGTTGGGTGAATCCTCATCATCGTTGCGGCGACGGGCCAAACGCACGCGCACGCGGAATGGTGTGGATCTGAAAAGTGGGAAGGCAGCATTATTAATTATAGAAGATTTGCTGTTCCTTGATTCATACCTGATACCCTTGGACCAGATGTGCTTGTTCAGACGTGTGTCAATCCTCACATCAGTGGTTCCCATCTCCCGTTCGGCAAACTTGCGGATTTCCTTGATGGCGCGGGGAGCCCTCTTTTTGAAGCCGATATTATGCACGCGTTTAGCCAAATGAATGGTGCACTCGCGTGTCACAACTTCATTAATGGCTGATTTGTTGCGTTTCTCGCCCTTGGTCTTTGCCATTGCTATTGGTTAGGCCGTAACGTGCTGTTCAATATCCTGTAGCGAAGAAGGCAACATAGTCAATGAATTTGTAAATAAATGCAGCGACAACCAAACAATAACAAGGCTTAGTTTTCAACAACTTAGTTTAGACAATTAAACACACACGTAGGTTTCTGCACTGCGGCATTTTATCATGGTCATGTGTTACATTGCGTGCAGAATTTAATTTCACTTATGTCGGTGTGTTTGTTTGGTTGTTAATTGTGATGTTTCCTGATTAAATTGCAAGAATAACCAAAACCAACCTATCGGAAATGAAAGCTCGACGTAAAAGAGACTGTCAAGTGTCAAACAGCGGGATTGTCAAAATGTAGGTGGCGCTTAACAAAAGTTACCCTGTTAAAGTGTGACCAACTGAACTCTTAAAATACCTAGCAGTATGTCTTAATACTAAATCGTGATATCTTTTTCCGATCCAATTTTTTTATTTTAATATTTTTTGAGAAAGAAGACACGCTCTAAAAGAGATACTCTTTGTAATTTGGATTAATTATATATGACATAAAAAAAGTCTGTTTAGTACTTTGTTGTTATTTTCATATTCAAATAAAGTTATTGCAAATTGGGTACCTTACATCCACGATTGTCCCACGAAAAAAATTGTATGCAAACAATTTGAACGAAAATGTTACATTTCTTTTTCAAAACTACCATAATAAAAAGCACAAAATTGAATAAAACTATAATTTATTATAATTACGAAAAAGTATAATTTTGAGAAACCTAACCAAAATACTTATTTTGGTACTAAAAAACCAACAGAAATCAGTATTTTTATGAAGTTTAAATTAAAAAAGTTATAAGCAGTCAGTATTTTTAATTTCGGTCACGCTGATTCTTTTGCAGCCAGGCGAAAAATACAGAGAGATGCAATTACTTTAAACAAATATGCTTGTCTCTTCATGTAACTTTTATTTTAATTAGCTGGATGCATATGTATGCATTTATAATTACCAAAACAATGTTCTTCTAGTGTGTTTGCTGACCGTTGGCCTTCTCTGGGGTGTCACAAATCCCTACATTCGAATTGGCAGCACGGGTATAGAACGAATTAACACCGGTTCCAAATGGCGAAATCTCATTGAAGAATTACGCACCATATGTAAACGCTTACATTATTGGATCCCATTTTTTATGAACCAATGCGGCAGTGTGCTGTACGTGTGGACATTGCAGAGGACTAACATTTCCATTGCCGTGCCCGTTGCAAATTCTTTGAGCTTTGCTTTTACGGCTATAACAGGGTACATATTGGGTGAGCAGCTGCCGGGAAAAAGTAAGTCTATTTCGCACAGTTCAAATAAAGATATTTATATTACAACTTCATAAATTTCTTGCAGAAGTTGTTACCGGCACACTGCTCATATGCTGCGGGAGTACTTTAATGATTTATGACAAACTACAGCAAGAACAAGCCAGTCAAAATATAATATTCAGCACATAAGTTTCCCTAACCAATGGTTAAATTGTCTTTATTACTGACTAAAAGGCGTTAGAAAAGAATAATTTGCGCATACAACTACAATGCTTTGTGCACAGCTTCCACCAGTATCTCCATGCTTGTTATAGGTGTCTGTGGAGTTATGCCATGTCCCAGATTTGCAATATAACGCGATTTTCCAAATTTATGCACCATTTCGGTGGCCAGCGTTCGCAATTCTTCTGGATCCCGATACATGTCCTGCGGGTCCAGATTACCCTGTAATGTTATATTGGGACCAACCTGAGCACGAGCCTCCGTAGGATCCACAGTCCAGTCCAGGCTGATTACATCATACCCCAATTCGCTTTGCTCCTTTAACGAATGGCCTGCACCCTTGGCAAATAGTGTCTAGAAATAATAATAGGGGAAGTCAATTTAATAATAATTTAAAAATAATTATTGTAATTGCTTCTTACGATAGGCACCACCGGTATAACTTTTTTAGTTAAGCGATCAACCAACTCATCCCGTATGCGCCGCAAATAGGGTACCGCCCATATCAGAAACTCCTCCTTAGTCAAGTGCTCCGCAGATGATTCGAAGATTTGCAGCATTTGTGCTCCAGCCTTAACCTGCATCTCCAGATAATCAATAACGACGTCGGTTAAGAGGTTAAGAAACAGTTTGGTGTCGTCTGGGTAATTTTTGATCCAATCCTTTGCCTTAGATAACGTCTTGCTGCCACCGCCTTCTACCATATAGCCCATTAGAGTCCAAGGTGCACCACTGAAACCAATGAGTGGAACGCGTCCATCCAACTTGTACCGCATCATTGTAATAGCCTCACCCACGTAGCTCAGTCGCGACAGAGCACCGTCCACCGTCAGACGCTTTAGGTCCTCAGGTGTGGTTATTGGTTGCGGCAATACTGGACCGACGCCAGCGTGCATTTCAACCGTACAACCTAAGGCCTGCGGTATTACTAGTATGTCAGAGAATATGATAGATGCGTCCAAATCAAAGCGTCGCAGCGGCTGCATGGTAACCTCACAAGCTAACTCGGGTGTGCGACAAACCGTAAAAAAATCGTGCTGCTTGCGCAATTCCTGAAATTCGGGCAAGTAGCGACCAGCTTGCCGCATGACCCAGACAGGAACTCGGTCAACGACTTCTCCACGCGCTGCACGAAGAAGGTTGTCATTTTTTAATGGCGGAAAGGGCTGTGAGAATGTAGAGTTGTTATAAGCTTGAATTTGTGACAACAACAGCAACATCAAAGTCGGTGTCAGCCCAAGTTTGCCCGTTTGCATGTTCTCTGCACTCCCGAATGTGATGTAACTGTAAATGCTACGTTGTTAGAACTTACCTTTGTGCCTTTCATTTCCAATGTAGTTACTCTTACTTATTTTTGTTGTTTTTGCGTATTCTACGCTTTTAATACATACAATTTTGAATAAATTTTAATTCACTTTACGAAAAATGACATTTAATTTTTGATAACATTTATTTCAGGTGGCAGCCTGACCTAACATCTGCTTGTAGTAGTGGCAATCCTCTGTTAAACAAAATTTTTTAGGTGGCAACTTTTGCGGGCATGTAATTTGAAGAAAAATACCGGCGGTTGCTAGCATTTTTGTTTAAATTAAGCTTTAACAGCTGTATGCTTAAATGGAATCTCAAAAACCAGAGCAATTGTAGACAAGCACGATGCTAAAAATAAAGAACTTTTTATGAAAAACGAAAAATATTTAATTTCAGTTAAAAGGCTGCCACCCGTTAAGCTAAAATAATAAACCATAAGCGTGGGATGCCTAATTGGTAAAAATATTGAGACATTACCATCGATTACTTATTGTATTTGTGACATCGCTAAGAAAAGTGCATTCGTGTCAATAGTAAAACGCAATAGTTCTAATCGTTCAATTTATTTTGGAAATTAAGTTGTTCTTTGCAGTTAATATACAAAAGGTTGTTTGCTTGAATTATCAATTACTATTTGTTCATGAAACATTAAAATTTCAGCTTGACATGGCTGATGAACAACCAAATTTAGTTGCTGGTCATCCGCCTGCGTGTAAGTATAATTATGTACATATGTACTTACATATGTATGTATGTTCATATTTATGTACATTAAATGCTTTAGTACATGTTCATGGGGTTTTTAAAATATTTCGGTTTTTATGTTAAAGAACATAAACTATATAAAGTGATGCACATATGCTTCACTATTTGTTCTTTTATCTCACTTTACCTATAAAACAAAAGAAAATCAGTTGAAGTGCTTGCTGATAAATTGTAAACATACATACATAAATACATATACTCTAAATGCGTAGTCGTTTGCTGACGTCAACACAAAATAAATGCAGTTGTTTACTTTTAGTGAAAGCCGGTGGCATGCGTATTGTTCAACACAAAGCGCCTACATCTGAACGTCCAGCTAAGGATGCTGAGGATTGCACTGGTCTTACGGTATATTTTACTCGGGACAAATAGACTATTTAACATTAAATTAATCACTCTCTCTTGACTTTGCAGCAACCGATTAGTGTTAACTCGGGATCGGTGAGTGGAGCACCCATCAAGGGAAACACGGATTTCACACCAGCATCCGTGCAGGTAGCACACTTGCCCAAGCCACCTGTGGCCGTAGCCCAGAAACCGCAAAACCATATACAACAGCCACGCAAGTGAGCTGCGTTGTCGTTTATAAAATATTGGTACTCAATAAGTTGAAAACTTCTGACGAAGCTGCGACTTTATTTTCCGTTTAGCCTTGTATTTTATATTTTTGCTATATGTATCTTTATTAAGTCGAGTAACTTAATTGTAATATTCATTCCAAATGCATTTTTGCGATATGTCAACTTAAATAAAGTACTTACAGCAATTTTGTAAAGGTGTGTGGGCAATCAGTCGATGTACTAGCAATCTAAATGCATCATTGTAATCTACAATGGTTTTAAACTAACAATCACCATTTAAAATATGGGTATAGCCTTTAATCGCAATTTCACATTTGAAAATGGCTGCGGTGTGACCAAACTACCAATGATACCGATCATTTATTTTGTTCGTCTTGGTTGGAATTCCCAAGCGCTTATTCGCCCTTTATTGCAATAAAATGTAACGCTCTCGTGCGACAACTGCCTTTCTGAGCAATGGTTGGTACTGTTGTGCGGACTTCAAATCCGTATACGATTAAAATCGTAGTGGTTCGATTCCACCTGAGGGGCGGGGAGGTAGTTGTTGTATATAAATTGTAGGGTTTTTAAACATCCGTTTCTTCTTTTACAAAAACACCGCCTGACTGCCTAGGAATTATATTTAAAACTAGTATAGCTTTACACCCTTTGGGTACAGGCTATAAGAATCAGCTACATTAGAGAGCTATATGAGAAAGAAGAAATAAGGAGGGGGGTTACAAAGATGTAATTTTGAATGCAATATATTGTTGAAATACAAAAAAAAACGAAGTCTTACAAAAATAAGAAAAAAATGCTAAAGTCGAGCGGGCTAAACCAGGGCTGCCAATTTCGCTTTCCCGTCAAATGTGGCTGTTTTGTAAGGCGTGTTGCGGGAAAAAATTAAGAAATGCGGGAAGCGGAAATTGTGGATTTTTTTAGAAATGTGTTTGGCTTTTTTTTTAATAATATAATAATAACAAGTAAAAAAGCTAAAGTCGGGTGTCCGACTTTGAAATACTCTGTACATATGCTTACAATAATTATAGAAATTTTAAAAATTTAGAAAATAAAAAAAAATTTGATCGATTTTACCTTTCTCGGTATTCGAACTCAAGTAAAGGGTATATAATTGCACATATACAAAGCAATTGCGTCTATGTGAGTGTATGTATGTTTATGCGCGTCTATTTGTGTCTGTGTAAGCATTTTCGCAGTCAACTAAACAGCTGCAGCAGCAAATATATTTATGGCTATAACTTCTTGTTAAATCGGTCTATCATATTGAAACTTGACACACGGACACATAATAACCAACTGGGGGGACTGTCCGTCTGTCCGTCCGTATGAACACCTGGATCTCAGAGACTATAAGAGATAGAGACACCAAATTTTGCAAAAAGATGCGTTATGTGTGTACGCTATACGAGTTTGTTTTATTTTTTTGATTTCCCCCCCACTTCCCCCCTATGGGGTTTTCCCGATTTTCCATTCGTATAATCGACTATATCTCGGAGACCCAGGAACACCAAATTTTAGTCCAAGATGCCTTGTGTGAATACGCAGAAAATGTATATTTTGGAATTTCCCTCCCTTCCCCCTCTCCACAGCAAATGCGATTTTCTCTAACTCCCGTAATTCTTGGAATTTCGAACTAAAATTTAGCAAATACTCCCAGTTAGTTATTATGTGTCCGTATGCTAAGTTTCACTATGATAGACCGATTTAACAAGAAGTTATAGCCATAAATATATTTGCTGCTGCAGCGCTGCTCAAGCGCTGCTCAAGCGCTGCCCGCGGCTGTTGTTGATGTTGCTGTTTGGTTGACTGCGAAAATGCTTACACAGCCACGAATAGATGCGCATAGGCATACATACATACACTCACACAGACGCAATTGCTATGTAAATGTGCAATTATAAACCCTTTACGTGAGTTCGAATACCGAGAGAGGTAAAATCGATCAAATTTTTTTTTTATTTTCTTAATTCTTTTTATTTTCTATAATTATTGTAAACATATGTACAGAGTATTTCAAAGTCGGGACACCCGACTTTAGCGTTTTTACTTGTTTTTCCATTGATTTTAATAGGTTTTAGCATATGATCAATGTCTTTTTTTACACGGTTTTGTTCTGGAACCAATCTACGTGTAAAAACAGAATTGTGTACTACCAAACTGCCGAGATGCTTGGCTAAAAAGGGAAGAATTCAAGGCTTTGATTCGCAAAGATGACTCGGACGGGCATAGAGTTTACTGCAGCTATTGCAAGATCACTATCATAGCCAAGCTTAGTGATTTGCGCACTCATGCAACAACAAAGAAGCACACAAGTGCAATGAACTGTTTTATTCAAGAACAAAAATAGACTTTGTCAATTTGCCTGACAAAGCTATGCTGCTTTCGACTACCAATTGCCTAATAATTATTTACGCATGATTGGTCCGACCATGTCGTACAAATGCAAATGATTTAATGTAATTATCGCCTTACAACAAATAAATTGGTAAAACCATAACCGGTTTTTATAGCCTGTACCCAAAGGGTGAAAGGCTATACTAGTTTTGTGCGCATGTATGTAACACACAAAAGGAGGCATGGCAGGTCCCAAGAAATATATATATTCTTGATCAGGGTGACAAAGCGAGCCGATGTAGCCATGTCCGTCTGTATGAGCGCAAGGATCTCAGAAGGTACAAGAGCTAGAATGACCAAACTTGGTATCCAGGTTCCCCTGAGCCCACCGCACTATGTGTTTTTTATAACTTCCGTAATTCTTGAAATTTTGAAATCAATTTTGGTAGTTACATCCAGTTAGTGCTTATGTATGTGTCCGTGTGCCAAGTTATAGCCATAAATAAAATAGCTGCCCATGCGCTGCCTGGAGCTCTGCCCGCAGCTATATCGATGTTTTGATGTTGCGGGGGAAGAACATCGATTTATGGATGCCTCGAACTTCTACTAACGAATTTTCAATACAATTTTATTACAAAGGTGACTTCATTTTGATGTGTTAACTTATATATAAAGCTAATTGTTTTCATTAAATACAAAAGGTTTCAAAACAAACGATATTTTCACAAATTCAAAGACTATAACAAAAACAGAGAAAGTGTAACATACAAAAATAAAAATGGTGGTCGACATGTATCGATGTTACATCGATGTCCAGTACTATTAGAGAAATTCTTTGCATTTGATTTTCGTCATTGCTCTTGCATTAGTTGTGAGAACAAGTAGAGAAGCAAAAGTCGGGTATCCCGACTTTGAAATACTCTGTACATATGTGTTGAATAATTATGCGTGTATGTGTGTGTTTGTGTGTGTCTGTGTATGTCTCGTGAGTCTGAGCAAAGCAGTAACAACAACTACAGCTACGGGCACTGCTTGGTCTTATGTGCATACATAGTATATGGCCATAGCTTCCTGTTAATAAAAAAAAATAAAAATAAAACAAACTTGCACAGCGTACACACAAAAGCCAATTTCCCTCCCTTCCTCCTCTCCTACACAACTAGTGATTTCCCGTGTTTCTTGGAATTTTTTATTGAAATTCGGAAAATAATCCCTGTTAGTGATTATGAGTCTGATAATGATAGGCTGATTTAACAGGAAGTTATAGCCATATATGTGTGTTTGACCAAGCAGTGCCCGCAGCTGTTGTTGTTACTGCTTTGCACAGGCACACAAGACATACACAGACACTAAGTCGGGACACCCGGCTTTAGCTTGTCTACTTGTCTTTCGATAGTGTTACCTAGGAAACAAGTAAAGTTGACTAACAAGTAAATAAACTTCAAAAACTAGAATGTTACACTAAATTTGTGTGCACTATCGGGTGATTGGCACAGCTACTATATATTTAAAAGTACTCAATGGATGACTTGGCCATGGTAACTGCAAAGGAGCTCCTGATGCTTAGAGAGAGCTGCATGCAGAGCATCCGCGAAGGTGAGCTTTACCAGTTGCGGAACGATGCCAAACTACGGGCAGTGAATACCACGCAGAGCTACGACGAATTTAAGTGAGTAGTCATTAGATGTGGAAATTTGTAATGTAATAAATAAGTAACTAAGCTAGTAAACTACTTTTAGAGATATTGTGGATGCAGCCCATCTACGTCCCATCACCCAAAAAGATAAGGCCGATGCTAAGACTAAGAGCCGCCTGTGGAACTCAGCGGCACGACAAGAGTATTAGTTAGTTGTGAATAAATAAAATGCTCTTTCCAATACTATCTCCAATGGTTTTTTATTTAAATTAGTTCTTAAACGGAACCAGCAGCGTTGACCACCCAGGAGCGGAGGACTGCAACATCGGCATATACACCGGGGTATTTAGCAGCTGCGCAGCCATAGCCCCAGGATACGACACCGACCAGTTTTCCACCGGAAACCAATGGGCCACCGGAATCACCTTGGCAAGCATCCTTGCCGCTGGCAGCAGCGCAGATCATGCTGGACTTGATCTCAGAGCCATAGCTGTAGGTGCTGGAGGCACACTGGGCTTGGCTGACAATTTTCACATCGACATACTGAAGGGTGGTAGGGATAGAGCTGGATCCAGAAGCCTGAGTACCCCAGCCAGACACAGAAGCGGCGGCGCCATTAGCGGGAGCGCTAGTGGCCAGAGCGATTACCTTGATGGTAGAGCTCAAGCTCAGAGCGGAGCTCAGGCGGATGACAGCAATGTCGTTGACCATGGTGTTGGCGTTGTAGCCTTCGTGGTTCTTGAATGCAGCAACAGCGACGAGGGTACCGCCAGAGTTCCAATAAGTGGAACCAGCGCGCACCTTCAGGGATGAAGCGGACACACTTTGCAGACAATGGGCAGCAGTCACAATGATCTTGGAGTTGTAGATAGAGCCACCGCAGGAGTGAGAGCCACTGCGCTGCAGAGAGATCTGCCACGGGAACGAGCTGATGGTGGTGGAGGAGCCGCCAACAATACGACCATCCAACTGGGGCAGCATGCCCTCAGGAATGGCAGCACCGAAGGCGCAAGCAGCGAACGACAACAATACCACAAACTTCAACATTGTGTAACTACAATGAAATTCAAGTTAAATGTACGCCCCTTTTATACTAACAGGTTGGCTTTAGCCGGCAGTCCATTTTTGATATCAATCACTACTTTTTAGTATATTTAAAAAAACGACGCATTAGATAAAATCAGCGTGTTAAGTGTTAGTCCGCTGACGTCTAACTGATATGTTATATCACACTCGTATAGTATCGCTGTTGGTTGAGGTTTAAGGGTTCATAATTACTCGGAACTTAACTTTAATGGACACATGATCAATTTTAATTATTCCAAAAATAGTTGAAGAATTGGTTCAAGCTCTTTCTGGTATTAAAATAAGACTATGTGTATATAGTAGAAATAATTCTCCTATTACCTCTACCATTATTACACCAGAAGGCATACGTTATGTATTAATATTGTTTTTGCAAGTTGGTAAAGTGGAATGTTGTTGATCAGCATGACAAGACTCAGTCGATCTGATAAACAGGGCACCGAAGAAGATATAATTGAAAACATATATGACATACTTAATTTTATAAGAGGAAAGATTTGATTGTTTGTTTCTTCATTTGGATTGAACGAGGCTGCTTATTAAGGAACTGCAGAACAATTTAAATGTAGCAACCATTATCAAGGGCCCAGTAGCTGGTCAACTAGCTCATATACCGAAGATACCGATGATCCCAACTGATCTGTCAATCCCATTTAAACGGCTTCATTTTCCGGTAAAAAAAACATCTTTCGCATTAACAATACCCAAGGTCAAACCTTCGAATTAGTAGCGTTCGACTGAATGTTGGCGTATCACAGGCCATAGCTCCTGAAAATCAATTTAATTGGCTGCATTACAATAAAATAACTCCAAAAATCGTTTATAGAGAAGCTGTGACTCAATAAATAATAACAAGCAAGGAATGGTATAGTCGAGCGCGCTCAACTCTTAAATATCCTGTAACACCCCACAAAAAAATTAATTAAAACAAGAGAGATCACTACAGTCGAGCAAGCTCGACAGTGAAATACCCTGTGTACCCAGACAAACTTCCGTCACTGAGTTATATGCGCCCATGAGGAAGAAGACGAGCGAACTTGTTGCTGCAGTTAATAACTTTTCTTAGAATTGACCGAATTGGATAAAATGTTAAACTAAAGTAGATAACTGTACATTGTGTGTTTGGTTTAAGTAGCTTTTGAAATGTGGACAGTATTGACGAAATTCAGTAGCGGGGGAAGGGGGGAAAATTCACTGACGGACATGTCTAGATCGATTCGTCTAGTCTCGCTGATTAAGAATATATATACTTTATAAGGTCGGAGATGCTAATATACCCTTTTTACCCTACGGGTACAGGGTATAAAAAACTCAAACTGTATTCACTAGGCGCCGAGAATTTAATAGTTGAACAGTTTTTAGTAATCCTTCGAAATACTAGATGGCCTATTTATAGGACGATTATAGCACTACAACAAGTGGAGAAGCTAAAGTCGGGTGTTCCGACTTTGAAATATTCTGATACGTGTTGGCGTGTATCTGTGTATGCTTATATACATAAGTGTTTGTGTACAATTTCAACAGCATACATTTACATCAGAATAGTGTCTATGCGTGTTTATGTACTTGTCCATATGTATGTATGCAGCACTAAGTTGAACCAAAGCGGGCAGAGATTACATTTATGGCTAAAACTTCCTTCAAAAAAAAAAAACACAAACTCGTCCTTTCTCTGACTTAGGAGAATGTAGATACAAAGTTTGGTTATTCTCGCTCTTTTACTTTCTGAGATCCTTGCGTTCATACAGGGGACGGACAGACGGACATGGCTATATCGACTCGTGTTGTAATCCTGATCCAGAATAGAATATACATGTAGGTCTACCACGCCTCCTTCTGTGTGTTACATACATTCGCACAAAACTAGTATAGCCTTTTACCTTTTGGGTACAGGCTATAAAAATACTGTCGAAGATAAAATTCAACTGATATTGCCGGCGTTGATAGCCAATGATTTCGGATTTGGCATCTGTTTGGCAAACTTAACAGAGCTTTGCCAGTGTAATGAATGTATTTTTCAGCCTAGTTTGAAAATCCGCTAGTACCATTGATATATGTATTTTGAATTGCTACACATAATATCTAATTGCCTTTTCACAAATGTACAAGTATATGAATAAAAGACTCTTTCCAATACTTTCTGCGATGATTTTTATTTAAATTAGTTCTTAAACGGAACCAGCAGCGTTGACCACCCAGGTGCGGAGGACTGCAACATCGGCATATACACCGGGGTATTTGGCAGCTGCGCAGCCATAGCCCCAGGATACGACACCGACCAGTTTTCCACCGGAAACCAATGGGCCACCGGAATCACCTTGGCAAGCATCCTTGCCGCTGGCAGCAGCGCAGATCATGCTGGACTTGATCTCAGAGCCGTAGCTGTAGGTGCTGGAGGCACACTGGGCTTGGCTGACAATTTTCACATCGACATACTGAAGGGTGGTAGGGATAGAGCTGGATCCAGAAGCCTGAGTGCCCCAGCCAGACACAGAAGCGGCGGCGCCATTAGCGGGAGCGCTAGTGGCCAGAGCGATTTCCTTGATGGTAGAGCTCAAGCTCAGAGCGGAGCTCAGGCGGATGACAGCAATGTCGTTGACCATGGTGTTGGCGTTGTAGCCTTCGTGGTTCTTGAATGCAGCAACAGCGACGAGGGTACCGCCAGAGTTCCAATAGGTGGAACCAGCGCGCACCTTCAGGGATGAAGCGGATACACTTTGCAGACAATGGGCAGCAGTCACAATGATCTTGGAGTTGTAGATAGAGCCACCGCAGGAGTGAGAGCCACTGCGCTGCAGAGAGATCTGCCACGGGAACGAGCTGATGGTGGTGGAGGAGCCGCCAACAATACGACCATCCAACTGGGGCAGCATGCCCTCAGGAATGGCAGCACCGAAGGCGCAAGCAGCGAACGACAACAATACCACAAACTTCAACATTGTGTGACTACAATGAGATTCAAGTTAAATGTACGCCCCTTTTATAGTAAGAGGTTCGTCTTAGCCTACAGTCCATTTTCGAATTGTAGCATTAAAGTTGATTAAGTAAAAACAAGATAGTAGAATGCTACCGTCGAGCAAGCCCGACAGTGAAATACCCTATAGCCAAACAAACTTTCGCTTTTGTTGTCAAATTGTATCGCTAATATATATTTATATATATATTTACTTTATGGGATCGGAGATGCTTTCTATTCCCTGTTACATATTTTTGACAAGCCTTAAATACCATTTTCTCTTCGTTTTATTAGTCTTCGGCTACAGGGTATACAAATAGATTTCTTTTCCCCCAACCTCATATACCACATACAAGTATGTATTATTTATTTCCTTTTTACGAGTACCCGAGTTATAACGTAATCTTTTGTTTCTATTTCAATAATTAAAAGCTTAATATATATCATTTGATCTTTATACCCTGTAACCGAAGGGTATGATAGTTTAGTGCGAATGTACATAACACACAAAAGAATATATATTCTTGATCTGAATGAAAGGACTAGTCGATATAACCGTATCAACGCAAGGATTTTAGAAAGAATAAGTGTTAGAATAAACCATTATAGCATTTCTGTATTGTTATGTCAGTGCATGTATGTATGTTTGGTGAATCTAAGCTTCGTGAATATTGGCGCTTGGCTTACCACTAACTTCCACCCCAATTGCTCCAAATGCGCCAAATTGTATTTGTTTTACATAGGTGTGCATTTATTTTGCGAGCTTACGTAGCTTAGATTGTACTTTTCTAAGCGATTTTAATATAATATAATATAATAATAATAAGTATTTGGAGAAAACAGGCGAACTATTTAAATTTTATTAACTCAGTCACGATCCAATCTACTGTGGTTGGTAGATTTATTATTAAATATAGATTCATTTTATGACTGAATATAGCTGACCTTTTTTGAATCGATTATCATATCGATCATGTTTAGAGATTATTGAAAGCTAGTGACGGTAGATTAAGAGGTGTTTCAGAGTGTTTCAGAGAGAGTTTCAGTGTTTCCTTGAATATCTTTACTATAAAATAAGTGCTTAAGGTATGCACATCTGGATATTTTTGATTTTAAACTTTAGCTAAAATATATTACAAGAGAAATGATTTTGGAAAAATCCTCAAGTAGGTCAGTGCTTACGAATATGATGGTGGCGAATTAGTGCAGTTCGCAGAGCAGCTGAAAACAGATGTGGCTACTGTTATTGACAGAAAGAAACTGGAGCCTCTGGAACAGCAAATTTATAAACTAAATAAATTTTATAAATTAAATAATTCTTTAGAATCTAGTTTCCCAAACTTAGACATTGCCTTTCGCATTTACTTGCCTCTCATGATCGCCACGGCAGCCGAACGTTCTTTTTTAACATTAAAACGTATTAAAAACGAATAAGGGAACACGATGGGCCAAGAACGTCTTAATCATCTCACTTTGTTGAATATACTTGCAGAGCATGATTTGCTTAGAGAAGTCGATATTGCAAGTGTTATCTCTAAATTTGTCCATATTATTTTCTAGATCAAAGTTTATTTGACTTTGTTTTATTTACGGTGGGGTGAAAAGTAACCTCCTTGGGCATGAAAAAAATGGTCGATACACTTATTTCAACGATTTTCCATCTATTTGATCCCTTCTGAAAATTAATTTTCCGGAAAGTTTTCAAAATACGCCTCTGCACCATCGATGATCTCCTCGCGCGAGATTAATTTTTTATTGATGAGCCATCTTTTGAGGCTTGGGAAGAGATAATAGGCCGAGGGAGCCAAATCAGGTGAATAAAGTGTATGGGGAAGCACTTGGAGTCCTAAATCGTTGAATTTAGCCATGGTTCCGATGCTCTCGTGTACCGGTACATTGTCTTGCAAAACAAAATTTGCGACATAATCGAGATAATCCACGAAGAGTATGCCACGACAATCCCAGAAAACCGACGCCATAGCCCTTTCTAGCCTGCCTCGGCCGTTTCGGAGCACGTGTGCTGGCTTCAGTCCGGGCACTCATTCTGCTCTCTGGTGTGTTATAGTGGATGAAGGTCACCAATCGACGCCAAAAGTCCCCCCGATTGCGGACCAACTTTCAAAGTTTCCACAATCGTATTTTTGGTCTGAAGTCTTTTTCATATGCAAAATATGGCATGTATGCTCAGTACTAATCCTTGTGGCCTCTGCTAGCTGGCGCAGTTTCACTTTTCGGTCAGCCAATACCATTTCATGTTTTATTTGGACATTTTCCTGAGTAAAATTGCAGCAAATTGGTCGTAGTAGACCGTCTCTTAATAAAACCATGTTGAACAGGAGATATGATAGATTTGAAGAAGTGCTGCAATGTGCCACAAACTATTTTTCTTTGTAAATCGAATAATTAGGAGAATGTCGATATTTAATTTATGATTGTATACATGTGTATATGGTAGTCAAATTTTAAGGACCGATATATGTACATAATATTACTTTTTCGTAAAATATTAATTATACTCTGTACATGAAATGTACAAGAGTATATTAGGTTTGCGGGAGCTGAAAAATGTAACAGGCAGAAGGAGGCGTGGCAGACCCCACAAAGTATATATATATTCTTGATCAGCGTGACAAGACGAGTCGATCTAGCCCTGTCTGTCTGTCTGTCCGTCTGTCCGCCTGTCCGTCTGTCCGTCCGTATGAACACCTGGATCTCAGAGACTATAAGAGATAGAGACACCAAATTTTGCACAAAGATGCGTTATGTGTGTATTCTATACGAGTTTGTTTTATTTTTTTGATTTTCCCCCCCACTTCCCCCCTATGGGGGTTTTCCCGATTTTCCATTTGTATAATCGCCTATATCTCGGAGACCATAAGACCTAGGAACACCAAATTTTAGTCCAAGGTGCCTTGTGTGAATACGCAGAAAATGTATATTTTGGAATTTCCCTCCCTCCCCCCTCTACCCCGCAAATCGTAACTCCCGTAATTCTTGGAATTTTTGCAAATACCCCCAGTTAGTAATTATGTGTCCGTATGCCAAGTTTCACTATGATAGACCGATTTAACAAGAAGTTATAGCCATAAATATATTTGCTGCTGCAGCGCTGCTCAAGCGCTGCCCGCGGCTGTTATTGATGTTGTTGTTTGGTTGACTGCGAAAATGCTTACACAGACACGAATAGATGCGCATAGGCATACATACACTCACACAGACGCAATTGCTATGTAAATGTGCAATTATACACCCCTTACGTGAGTTCGAATACCGAGAAAGGTAAAGTCGATCATTGAATTTTTTTTATTTTCTTAATTTTTTTTATTTTCTATAATTATTGTAAGCATATGTACAGAGTATTTCAAAGTCGGGACACCCGACTTTAGCTTTTTTACTTGTTTTTTTATGCAAATGTGGCTAACATTAACATTGTTGTTTTTTGGATATGTGCTCCACATCCCTTGCTTTTCAAATAAATATATGTACATAACAAAAAATTGGAATAAATATTAGAGTACTAGCAGGTATTGCAGGTATTGTATTGAACATTTTCTGTTCTTTACAAAATATTTTTCAGTAGTCCGTTACATTTTGCCAAAATATTTCGTTAAACGTACACACACATGACCACTATAACTAATATTTTTTAAGCTCGTATTCCCCCCTTTGAAGCTCGAATTTTCCAAAAGTGCGCGCTTACACTGTGAAGGATACTATGAAAGGATACTTGAGTCCAAATTTCAGCTTCCTAGCTTTTACCGTTTGGGTTTTTCGTTGATCACCAATCAATCAGTCAGTCAGGACAAACTTTTTGATATATATAGAGATAAAGCAACGTTCTATGACTATGTGCAGAAAAGGGGAATAATTATAAGAGTATATCCTAATTATACCCTGTACCCAAAGGGTGAAATGGTATACTAGTTTTGTGCGAATGTATGTAACAGGCAGAAAGAGGCATGGCAGACCCCACAAAGTATATATATTTTTGATCAGGATGACAAGACGAGCCGATATAGCCATGTCCGTCTGTCTGTCCGTCTGTCTGTATGAGCGCAAAGATCTCAGTAAGTACAAGAGCTAGGATAACCAAAAGTGGTATCAAGGTTCCTATAAGCCCTAGGCAGATCGAGTTTGTTTATTTGTTTTGATCCACCCCCCCCCCCCCCCCCCTATTAACAATTTTCTATAACTCCCGTAATTCTTGGAATTTTGAACTTTTGGTAGTCACATTAGGTTAGTGATTATATATCCGTATACCAAGTTTCATTATGATAGAATGATCGGAAAGAAAGTTATAGCCATATAACCAGGCCCAATGCACACATACATACATATGTACAAGTACACAAACAGGCATAAGGCACGATTCTGATGTAAATGAAAATGTATGTATGCATACATGGAATATTTTATATTTAATTTAGTTAATTAATTAAATTAATTCAGTTAATTAATTAAATTTAATTAATTAATTAATTTAATTACTTTTTTGTGGGGTGGTACAGGGTATTTAAGAGTTGAGCCTGCTCGACTTTAGCATTCCTTTCTTGTTTATATTTAATTTAGTTAATTAATTAAATTAATTTAGTTAATTAATTAAATTAATTTAGTTAATTAATTAAATTAATTAAATTACTTTTTTGTGGGGTGGTACAGGGTATTTAAGAGTTGAGCCTGCTCGACCCTAGCATTCCTTTCTTGTTTTAAATTCAAATTTGTGTCCTTTCATGCCTTATTGAGTCAATACGATCACGCACGAACTCGGAATTTGCAACACGAGCACAAAATTATAATTTTGATTAAATAATGCACGATGCGTAATATGCATTTTATGTTGTTTGCTCTGCCTGCAGAGCGAGAACAGTATTTCTATAATTAGAAAATACTTGAATGCAAAGTTGTAGATTTAGTTACGTAGATTACATTACCAAAATTTGAAATCGATCGGACAAAATTGTTAACACGAAATTATAATTTGAAAAAGTGAATAAATATTAAAACCGCACTAATTTAAGCTCCAAGACCAATTTCAAAAATCCGAGCATGCAGTTTTTTTGCATTCTTTTATAGACTTTAAAGTCCAAATTTGAAGTTGATTGGTAGAAAAATGCGGATTTTTCAAACAAACTTTGGAGCTCATTTTCCCACACTTGATGGGATACTTGTGCTCAAATTTCCTAGCTCTTACAGTTTGGGCTGTGGGGTGTTGAAGGTGTTTCAATTTTTTTACGGGTAAACCCTGAAAAAAGAAGTATGCAGTCCTATATATATTATATCCCTATAATTCTGGCTCCAGGAAATAATCAAGTATACATTTTTTCTTGTATTATGAGAGTGATTTATGAGAGTATATAAACTAAGTTTGAAGTAAATCGGATGAAAATTGTAGATTTTTCCGTTTTCCACCACTTGGATCTCGAATTTTCCAAAATGCCTTCTTAGTGCCTACTTTCACTGGGAGAGAGATCTTGTGTCCAAATTCTTTCTTCCTAGCTCTTACCGTTTGGGCTGTGCGTTGATTGCTAATCAGTGAGTCAGTCAGAGCAAACTGTTTTTATAGCCTGTACCCAAAGGGTGGCAGACCCCACAAAGTATATATATTATTGATCAGGATGACAAGACAAGTCGATATAGCCATGTCCGTATGTCCGTCCGTCTGTCCGCCTGTCTGTATGAGCGCAAGGATCTCAGGAAGTACAAGAGCTAGAATAACCAAACTTGGTATCGAGTCCTAGGCAGGTCAAGCTTATTTTTATACCCTGTACCCGTAGGGTAAAAAGGGTATATTAGGTTTGTGCAAAGCACAGAGTATAACAAGTAAAAAAGCTAAAGTCGGGTGTCCCGACTTTGAAATACTCTGTACATATGTTTACAATAATTATAGAAAATAAAAAAAATTAGGAAAATAAAAAAAAAAATTTGATCGATTTTACCTCTCTCGGTATTCGAACTCACGTAAAGGGTTTATAATTGCACATTTACATAGCAATTGCGTCTGTGAGTGTATGTATGCCTATGCGCATCTATTCGTGTCTGTGTAAGCATTTTCGCAGTCAACTAAACAGCAACTTCAACAACAGCCGCGGGAAGCGCTTGAGCAGCGCTGCAGCAGCAAATATATTTATCACTATAACTTCTCGTTAAATCGGTCTATCATAGTGAAACTTGGCATACGGACACATAATAACCAACTAGTGGTATTTCCAAAATTTTAGTTCGGAATTCCAAGAATTACGGGAGTTACGATTTGCGGGGTAGAGGGGGGAGGGAGGGAAATTCCAAAATATACATTTTCTGCGTATTCACATAAGGCACCTGGGACTAAATTTGGTGTTGCTAGGTCTTATAGTCTTATAGTAGATATAGGCGATTATACGAATGGAAAATCGGGAAAACCCCCATAGGGGGGAAGTGGGGGGGAAAATCAAAAAAATAAAACAAACTCGTATAGAATACACACATAACGCATCTTTGTGCAAAATTTGGTGTCTCTATATAGTCTCTGAGATCCAGGTGTGCCACGTCTCCTTCTGCCTGTTACATTTTTCAGCTCCCGCAAACCTAATATACTTCTGTACATTTCATGTACAGAGTATAAAAACCGACTTCAAGCAATTCTGTCAAAAGTTAATATGCGCTAAAAAGTAAACAAATAATTGCGTATATCTTCTACAATAATGTACATAGGTAGAATTATTGTTATTTTTAGAGTCGGTGTCAGCGGTCGTGCGCCACGCCAGTCAAGAGAAAGAAGCGATACGAGTGACTTGCTTACGAACCATTTCAGATTCTTTTCTCTTACTATATCTACAACGTCATTCTTACGGTAATTCCTTGTGTTAAATATTGGCCATATTTTTGTATCACCGTTTGCTAGATTATGTCTCAGCATAGTGTAGTATTGAATTTCGTTTGTTTGGTTTAATTAGGTATCGGTATTTTTGTCGTTTCAAGGTCGCAGATATTGTCACAGTATGTGTATATACATACATACTTATATACATAGGTATACGTGTATTGTCGTATAAAAGTTAATTTGGACTTGGGTTTAATTAGGTATTGGTACTTTTATCGTCACAGTATATTGTCGTATAAAAATTAATTTGCAAATGGGATTAATTAGGTATTGGTATTCTGTCACAGTATATTGTCGTTCGTATAAAAGTTAATATGTAAAAAAAAATTTCTTAAGAATTCTCATATTAATATTGCTAGGTATTTTGTAGTGTTTCCTTGGCTGACACCGACTCCAAATATAACAATAATTCTACCTACATTATTGTAAAAGATATACACAATTATTTGTTTACTTCTTAGCGCATATTAATTTGTGATAGAATTGTTTGAAGTTTTTTTTTTATTTTGTTAAAATTGTTGATTATTTTTTGATTTCTAGTGTATGTCATGCACAATAACTAATGTGTCTGAATATGGGTAGACCTACCAAACGTGCTGCTCATATGAGACAGCGAGAACTTGAGAACTTTTCATGTCCTAACGAATTCGTCATGGATATGCAAAGACAATCTTAGGGTGTGCAGAGAAATTAATGTCTGGTGCATATTCGAACGCAAGGCGAATGTTATTGCGCTGCTCGTTTGTTGACTCTATCTGTCGCGTTCTCTGAATGTGTCTTTATTCAGTTTTCGCGCAGTTTTCGTTCTCAATATATTTTGTCGGAAACATTCATCACATTGTTCTAAAGATTCTCGTCTGTGAATATCTTCTGTTTTGATTTGTTAAACTGCGATTCTTGTTGCAGCTTGTTCTTCTGACTTTTGACCTCTGGTGCGCTGGAGTCGTGTATTTTATACGGCTTTATACTGAAATTTAAATTTTATTTTACATGATATCTCTTTTAAATTTGAATCTCATCTACCGGGTGCCTTCGCATTATACCCAAAACCTATGAACAATTTGTATGTTTTAAGAACTGGACTAAATTGAAATGGGACCATTCGGGAAGCACCAGCTTTCAAATGGTAAAAGAACCATCAACATCAGTTCACCCAGTCGAAAGTTGTGAGGTAACAATACAAAATACAGTCGAATTGAGAACGTCCTTCTTTGCAGAACCTAACCAAACAATCATAAAAAAACAAACTTAACCTGCATAGGGCTTAGGGGAACCTGGATGCCAAGTTTGGTAATTCTAGCTGTTTTTTCTTCTGAGATCATTGCGCTCATACAGACGGACATGGCTATATCAATTCGGTTTCTCACCCTGACCAACAATATATGTATATACTTTGTGGGGTCTGCCATGCCTTCTTCTGGCTTGTTACGTACATTCGCACAAAACTAGTACAGCCTTTTACCTTTTGGGTACAGGCTATAAAAAGCACGATTCAGTGGCGCAGCAACGCAAGCCGAATACTCTAGTACATTATGAATATAAAGTTAAGCAGTAGTTAGTTGTAAATGAACAAAAGGCTCTTTCTAATACTTTCTGCAATGTTTTTTATTGAAGTTACTTCTTAAACGGAACCAGCAGCGCTGACCACCCAGGAGCGGAGGACTGCAACATCGGCATATACACCGGGGTATTTGGCAGCTGCGCAGCCATAGCCCCAGGATACGACACCGACCAGTTTTCCACCGGAAACCAATGGGCCACCGGAATCACCTTGGCAAGCATCCTTGCCGCTGGCAGCAGCGCAGATCATGCTGGACTTGATCTCAGAGCCGTAGCTGTAGGTGCTGGAGGCACACTGGGCTTGGCTGACAATTTTCACATCGACATACTGAAGGGTGGTAGGGATAGAGCTGGATCCAGAAGCCTGAGTGCCCCAGCCAGACACAGAAGCGGCGGCGCCATTAGCGGGAGCGCTAGTGGCCAGAGCGATTTCCTTGATGGTAGAGCTCAAGCTCAGAGCGGAGCTCAGGCGGATGACAGCAATGTCGTTGACCATGGTGTTGGCGTTGTAGCCTTCGTGGTTCTTGAATGCAGCAACAGCGACGAGGGTACCGCCAGAGTTCCAATAGGTGGAACCAGCGCGCACCTTCAGGGATGAAGCGGATACACTTTGCAGACAATGGGCAGCAGTCACAATGATCTTGGAGTTGTAGATAGAGCCACCGCAGGAGTGAGAGCCACTGCGCTGCAGAGAGATCTGCCACGGGAACGAGCTGATGGTGGTGGAGGAGCCGCCAACAATACGACCATCCAACTGGGGCAGCATGCCCTCAGGAATGGCAGCACCGAAGGCGCAAGCAGCGAACGACAACAATACCACAAACTTCAACATTGTGTGACTACAATGAAATTCAAGTTAAATGTCGCCCCTTTTATAGTAAGAGGTTCGTCTTAGCCTACAGTCCATTTTTGAATTGTAGCATTAAAGTTGATTAAATAAAAACAAGATAGTAGAATGCTACCATCGAGCAAGCCCGACAGTGAAATACCCTATAGCCAAACAAACTTTCGCCTTTGTTGTCAAATTGTATCGCTAATATATAAATTTTCTAAATCGGTTCACTTGGATGTATGAAATAATTAAATATGAATTACGTGTCTCTGAAACTTTTGACAGTAGAATAAACTCGTGTTGGCTAGGGACTAGAAGAGCCCACAGAAGCCGTTTTCAAAGTCTAGGCGTTCATCGGTAGGACGGTAGGACGATGATTAAGAATATATATATATATATATATATATATATTTATATATATATTTATATATATATATATATATATATATATATATATATATATATATATATATATATATATATATATGGTATCGGAGATGCTTTCTATTCCCTGTTTTATATTTTTGACAAGCCTTAAATACCATTTTCTCTTCGGCTACAGGGTATACAAATAGATTTAGTTTCCCCCAACCTCATATACTACATATGTATTATTTATTTCCTTTTTACAAGTACCCGTAATGACGTAATCTTTTTTTCTATTTCAATAATTATAAGCCTAATAGATATAATTTAATATTTATACCCTGTAACCAAAGGGTATGATAATTCAGTGCGAATGTACGAACATACAAATGAATATATGTATGTATATTCTTGATATGAATGAAAAGACTAGTCGATATAACATTCGGCCATCCGTCTGACCGCCGGTCTGTGTGTATCAACGCAAGGATTTTAGAATGAATAAGTGTCAGAAGAAAACATTTTAGCATTTCTGTATACATATGTATGTATATATATGTATGTATGTTTTGGGAATTTAAGCGAATATTAGCTTACCACTAACTTCCACCCCAATTGGTCTAAATATAAGTTTATGAGCTTACGGCTAACCATGACTACTTGTATTTACATACGTATGTGCCTTTCCGGTTGATAATGTACTAGTATGTCCAACGTATACCGATAGTGGAAGGCCCTAATTTTTGATTCCAAATTGAATCATAGTAAGCAAGCGGATTATTGGATTTTAATCTACATTCCCATCTTGGGCGAATTTGTGTTTTCCGCCTTCATAACTCATCATTCTCATTCTTAAACAAGTAAAAAAGCTAAGGTCGGGTGTCCCGACTTTGAAATACTCTGTACATATGTTTACAATAATTATAGAAAATAAAAAAAAAAAATAAAAAAAAACAAGTAAAAAAGCTAAAGTCGGGTGTCCCGACTTTGAAATACTCTGTACATATGTTTACAATAATTATAGAAAATAAAAAAATTAAGAAAATTAAAAAAAACAAAATTTGATCGATTTTACCTCTCTCGGTATTCGAACTCACGTAAAGGGTTTATAATTGCACATTTACATAGCAATTGCGTCTGTGTGAGTGTACGTATGCCTATGCGCATCTATTCGTGTCTGTGTAAGCATTTTCGCAGTCAACCAAACAACAACATCAACAACAGCCGCGGGCAGCGCTGCAGCAGCAAATATATTTATGGCTATAACTTCTTGTTAAATCGGTCTATCATAGTGAAACTTGGTATACGGACATATAATAACCAACTGGGGGTATTTCCAAAATTTTAGTTTGAAATTCCAAGAATTACGGGAGTTACGATTTGCGGGGTAGAGGGGGGAGAGAGGGAAATTCAAAAATATACATTTTCTGCGTATTCACATAAGGCATCTGGGACTAAAATTTGGTGTTCCTAGGTCTCATAGTCTCCGAGATATAGGCGAATATACGAATGGAAAATTCGACGGACAGACGGACAGACAGACAGGGCTAGATCGACTCGTCTTGTCACGCTGATCAATAATATATATACTTTGTGGGGTCTGCCACGCCTCCTTCTGCCTGTTACATTTTTCAAACCTAATATACTCTTGTACATTTCATGTACAGAGTATAAACATTATGGCGGCTATTTATGTGTCGGGAAAAGAGAAACAAAACAAAGATATTTAATCGAAAAAAGTCGAATTGTTTTTCAAAATATTCTTCACTACTCTTTTGCATTTGTTAAACCAATATTCGCAGAACTTCTTTCATTCAGAGACAGTAACCCCAAAAAACTCCTTTCAAAGGCTTAAATATCTTTGGATATACGAGTATTGCCCTAAAAATAAGTCATTGGGCGCGAAGTTAAGACATTGTCGTGGAGGAAGATTTCTCTTTGGCGTTAAGTTAGGAATTTAAGTTGAATTCATTGTAATAGAAATTTTGGTCCATTCGGTTGCAATTGACAAAGTGTAATTTTGTACAAATTGATATACCCTGTACCAAAAGGGTAAAGGAGTATACTAGTTTAGTGCGAATGTATGTAATACACAAAAGGAGGAATGCAAGACCCTCAAATTTTTAAATTTTTATAATTATAATTTTAAAAATTAAAAAAAAATGTATTTTTTTGTGGGGGTGAGTACAGGCTATTCCACTGCTCGACTGTAGCGTTCTCTCTTGTTTTAATTTCTATAATTATTCTACACATATGTACAGAGTATTTCAAAGTCAGGACACCCGACTTTAGTTTCTCGACTTGTTTTTTTTTTTTAAGTGGGTAAAGGCTATGTAAGAATTTGGCCCGCCCGACTTTAGAATTCCAATCTTGTTAGAGATAATCATTACAAATGAAATTTGATACAGTAGTTTGTGGTGTGCTATCTTGACATATGACAGAAAGAGACAGATCGTCTACCTTTGCGACTTTCCGCTTATTTGCGAAAGTACTCATTCATATAGAAAGCGGAAAGTTCTCATATATATAGTATATGTATACATACGTATACATTGGCTAAAAATTGGTGACTCTAGCTCTTATAGTCCAGGCGAGATCCAGGTGTTCATACGGACAGACAGCCAGATAGGGCTAGATCGACTCGTCTTGTCATGCTGATCAAAAATATATATATATTTGTTACATTTTTTTAGCTCGCGCAAACCTAATACAAGTATATAGTACATTTCATGTACAGAGTATAAAAAGAATCAAAAGTTCAGGCTTTGTACGCGCGTGCTAATTGTTCTTCTCCGCTCTGTCTTCAGCGTCCTGGAATATGTGACTCTCAGATCAAGTCAAGTACCGTATAAGGCTGCAATCTCGATCTAAACCGGAAGCGAAGGTTGATACTCAATGAAGTTTTATTTTCAATGTTTGTCCATTCTTAAGCGGAATATTTTAACAGGTTATCTGAGGTACGTGCTCCGTTTTTGGTCGATTTCACTTAAAATGTTAGTATCGCTAGCGCTGACAGTTCATTTCATAGACGCCGAGCAATGACTTTTTGAAGCGCGTCAACAGATCTTGATTACTGACTACTGTTAGTTAATCTGATAATGATATGATTTTTTTACTTTACGCATAATAATGGTGGTACAAATGAAGAACGGGCAAGTAAAAAAGCTAAAGTCCGGTGTCCCGACTTTTAAATACTCTGTACATATGTTTAGAATAATTATAGAAATTAAAACAAGAAAGGAATGCTAAAGTCGAGCAGGCTCAACTCTTAAATACCTTGTACCACCCCACAAAAAAATAAATAAATTAAAAATGAACAAACTCGTCCTTTCTTTTAGTTATTCTAGCTCTAATACTTTCTGAGATCCTTGCGTTCATACAGACAGACGGACAGACAGATGGACAGGCGGACATGGCTATATCGACTTGGCTTGTCATGCTGATCAAGAATATATTACTTTGTGGGGTCTACCACGCCTCCTTCTGTGTGTTACATGTACACCCGCACAAAACTAATATACCGTTGTACCCTTTGGGTACAGGGTATAAAAACTACGAGAATTAAAAAAAAATTTTGTTCGATTTTACCTCTCTTGGTATTCTAACTCACGAAAAGGCTGTATAATTGCACATTTACAAAGCAATTGTATGTACATATGTCTATGCGCGTCTATTCGTGTCTGTGTGAGCATGTTTGCAGTCAACCAAAGCACCAGCATCAACAGCTGCGGGCAGCTCGGCTCGTCTTGTCACGCTGGTCAAGAATATATATACTTTGTGGGGTCTGCCATGCCTCCTTCTGCCTGTTACATTTTTGAGCTCGCGCAAACCTAATATACTCTTGTACATTTCATGTACAGAGTATAAAAACTATTAAAAGTGATATTGCGACTTCTAAACACCTTTAAACAGTCGCAAATTAACCGGATATTTTCCAGCAATTGGGCAATGGGTCTGCTCGTATAACTGTCATGACTCAAATTTGGCAAATACATTAGTGATAGGTGTGATAAGTCAATTTGGAAGTTATAGCCATAAATGTAATATCTGCCCAAGCGCTGCCAACAGCTGTTGTTGTTACCGCTGCTGTTGGCTCAACTGTGTACTGCATGGACAGCGTATATATGTAAATGTACAGTTATATACGCTTTACGTGAGTTCGAATACCAAGAGATATAAAATATATCAAAAATTTGTATACATGAAATGTACAGGAGTACTTATATTATTATATTTCCAGGAGGTGATAAATGTAACAGGCACAAGGAGGCGTGGCAGACCCCACAGCAACATAAACCAAACTTTCTACTTTTGTTTAAAATCTCAATTAAATCGTAAGAAAAGTTATTAGTGAAAGAATTTCACTCCAATGTACAGGGTACATATTTTACTATCTGGCGTGTTCGACTGTAGCGTTCTCTCTTGTTTTATGTGAAAACTGGGACCCTTTGGGTCCCATTTCAATTTGGTCCAGTTGTGACATGCAATGAACGTCCTGCGAGCACCATGCTCTTGACTGATTAACATTACAATTTCGATCTAAGTTCAAGGCTTTTGCTCAATAAAATTGAATATTCAAAGACTTAAAGTATTATTATTTGCACGAGGCATGAGCTCCTAATTCTTTAGAATAGTATTTTATCAGGTAATCAGAGACGCGTGCTCCACTTTTGTTCAATTTTAGTTGAAGTGTTCGCAGCGACGTAACGTCGGAAATCGAACTGATAGACTACACATTCACATTATATCGGGCTTTTGTGCGGTAAATACAAGTACGTAGTACGTAGCACTTAGGCGCACTTTTTTGTTGTTTTTATAAAAATAATTTTAGCAGCTAAACAAGTATACATTCCCGCCTCAGTTATCATAAAAATAATCCTCTTAAGGAGCGGGCACCGTTGATAAAGTGTTTTGATTCATTTTAACCTGATAACGTGGAGTGGAATATAAAACAGATTAACATATTCAAGTCTTGAATGACAAACCTAACAATTTGATTTGTGTTTTAGTGGCCCAGACATCTTCTAGAATTAATAATTGTACAGAAAATGTGCTGTTAATATAATAAATGTACAAGTATATCGAAACAAATTTTAAAGCGCTGTATATGTCCAAATACTTAGTTACTGGCCTACATTTAAGATCTTGTTGCTTGTAAGCAACGTTGGGCAATGGTGGTATATAAATGAAATTACTCTAAACGATAGTAGTTTTAAAGTTTATTATAATATTTTGTGAAATTAAGTATCTGATGGTGTTCATATATACTCCATAGCGCTGAAGTTCATCGTTCTGTCAATGTCACACGCACTTGGCCGTATCATGAGCTACGCATGGGCCACGCATGTGCATATGAAGCCAACGCAGGAAGCTATTCTCAGCTATTGTTAGAATAGCGGCCGCGCATGTGCACAAAACAGTATCAAAAGACAAAAAAATAAACAATTTTTGTGTTATTAGAACAAAAGTGGACCATCCATTTAAGGCATTTGGATATGGAGTTCCCGCTCTGCACAGCCTAAAATGTAACCCAATGTTCCATTTTATAGTAACGAATTGTATCTATAAGGCTGGGCTGGAATTTATACTTCGATGAGTTTTGCGTAGACACACTGCTGGCTGGGGATATATAAATGAACAAGAGAGAGCAAGAAAAAATTAAATTATTAAAAAAATGAATTAATTAATTAAGTAATTAAAGTAAATTAGAAGACATGTTTTTGTTCAGTTTTAACAGCATACATTTACATCACGTGCCTATTCGTGCTTATATGAGTGTATGTATGCAGCACACAGTTGAACCAAAGCAGCAACAACAACATGAGCAGCGATTTTATTTATGGCTATAACTTTCATCAGAATTGACCTACCATGATGAAACGTGACACACGGACACATTAGTACTAGCTGGATGTACATACCAAAATTAATTTAAAAACTCCAAGAATTACGGAATTTATACACAAAAACACGAATAGCGGGGGAGTGGGGGGTGTATCAGAATAAAAAAATAAACTTGACCTGTCTAGGACTTAGGGGAACCTCGATACCAAGTTTTGGTTATTCTAGCTCTTGTACTTCCTGAGTTCCTTGCGCTCATACAGACAGACGGACATGGCTATATCGACTCGACTTGTCAGCCTGATCATTAATATATTTACATTTGGGGGTCTGCCACGCCTCCTTCTCTATGTTACATACATTCGCACGAAACTATTATACCCTTTCACCCTTTGGGTACAGGGTATAAAAATCGATGCATAGTAGATGCATCGAAAAAAACATCGATGCATCGATGCTTAAAAAACTAACTTTCCATAGAAAAATATGCTTATATTAGGAAGAAAATCAACCGAAATGCTTTAAATGAAAAATGTATATACTATATAGCGAAACCTGCTCAGTTTATTTTATTCGGTCTGGATGTAGCTGAGCATATCGGGAACAGCTAGTGACTAAAACAAACACAATATTTTAATTTGTATGATAAATGGTACGAGTATAAAAGAGTACAACGGTTGATTCTGAAAATGCTTAAGAAGCTTGTTTAATCAATGGTTATGGTATTGGCTATAGGGCCAGACAGATCTGCACAGCTTTTTGAGTTAATGCGTAAAGCTTTGCAATTAACGAAAAGTTCTGTCTCTTCGTAAAAGCTTTCTCTTACAACTTTTCGCAACTTTTCATCCTATCGGATAGCAATGCTGACTTTATGAAAAGCTTTTGATTGCTGATTGCCGCTACTGCTTGGCGGCATTTAGTTGTTTTCATCCAACGAAATGGCTAAGACTTTTTTGATCAAATTTTTGCTATTTTGCAGTATCCTTCTCCTGCCTATTGTTCTTGGAACCAAGATCGATACACACATTATTGGCGGCAGTGAAATTTCAACCTTCTTTATACCATATCAGGTCTCTCTACGACGGCGTAGCAGCAGTGCCAGTCCATATGCGCATACTTGTGGTGGAAGCCTTCTGGACGAGAACACTATTCTTACAGCTGCTCACTGTGTTTACAATCGGGCCGCCTCCGACTTTCTAGTGGTGGCGGGAAGCGAATATCGTGCAGACATGGATGGCGTGGTGACACGGGTGGAACGTATATTGCCACACGAGTTGTATAATGCTTCGATAACTGACAACGACATTGCATTAGTTTTCATATTCCCACCGCTGCCACTTACACATGAGAAGATTGCACCCATACAACTGGCACAGGCAGCACCCGCGGAAGGTACTATGGCCACTGTGTCCGGTTGGGGAGACACCACAGAGGGCGGGTTTCCATCCACACATCTGCAAAGAACGCAGGTATTGGTGAGAGAAAGCGAGAAGTGTCAGGAAGACTATTACTGGCGGCCCATAACCGACGGCATGCTGTGTGCAGGGTACAATGGTGGCGGACATGATGCCTGCAATGGGGACTCTGGTGGACCTTTGGTTGTCAATAAACAGCTAGTGGGGATTGTGTCATGGGGAGAGGGATGCGCACGCGCTGATTTTCCAGGTGTCTATGCAAATGTGACGCATTTTTTGCACTGGATTGCTGAAAATCGTAGCTAAGCGGCGGCATGAGCTCGTCACAATAGAATCGAAAATATTACGAAATTACCTGGTAAACTACTATCGGCAACAAGTTTTATAACACCAATAACTAAAACCATTACTTCTTACTGTATCCAATCAAATTTACAAGCAATATAATTTGGATCGATAAGAGTTTGTACAATTTAGACAAGCGATCGTAATCCATTTTAGTTGTGTTTCATTCTTCGATATGTCGGGTTCACTGTTGCTATTTGCCCAGTGCTTGGCGCTTCTGTGCGCTTTAGCCTGTTCGCTCCCAACTGGCGATTCTGAGGCAGAGTCTCTGGATTCGCGTATTGTGGGTGGTTACATAACTAATGTAGCACTGCATCCACACCAGATCTCATTGCGGCGAAAATCATTGGCAGTACCGTATAATGCTTTCTCCCACATCTGCGGTGGCTCTATCATTGCCAGCGACAAGGTGGTGACGGCTGCCCACTGCATCATTGCATCTGTTCCTAGCCAGTATAAAGTGGTTGCGGGCACCAATTTCCGGCAGGATACCGACGGCGTCATAGTGAATGTACAGGAGATTATTATGCACGAGGGCTACAATAGCAGCAGCTATGAAAACGACGTGGCTCTACTCATACTCAGTCCTCCACTGCCGCTGAACAACCACACCATCAAAGCTATCGAATTGACAGAGACAGAGGCGGTGGCGGGCACAATTTGCACCATTACCGGCTGGGGCACAACATCCTCCGGTGGCTCAGCCTCCAATGAACTGAGGGCCGTTGATGTGCCAATTGTGAGCAATGATGAATGCAACGATGACTATGGTAGCGATAAAATTAAGCCATCTATGATGTGTGCTGGTGTTCGTGGAGTTGGCGGCAAGGATTCATGCCAGGGAGACTCTGGCGGCCCACTAATTGTAAGCAACAAGCTGTATGGAATAGTATCGTGGGGTAATGCCTGCGCTCATCCTAACTATCCCGGAGTTTATGCAAATGTAGCAAATTTGCTAACCTGGATCAAGTCTAAAGTGCAGTTGCCCTAATTGGCTAATCTACTTATAATTTTGTTAAATAAATTCGTTTTTCGAAATGGTTGGCGACCAAACTCTGGATCAAACTCTATTTATCTATATATCTATTATACTCTCTATTATACTCTGTACCTGAAAGGTAAGGTTTGTGCGTAGTGTAAAATGTAGCAGTTAGGAGGCGGGCAGATCCAACAAGTATAGTCGATTTACCCAAGTCTGTAAGTCTGCACCTCTGTCCGTCCTTATGAACACCTAGGTCTGAGACTATAAGAGTTAGAGAGACTAACTTTTGCACACAGATGCCCTATATGAGTACGAACATTAAATCTTTTTCCATAACTCCTGTTGTTGTTGTTTCTGCTTTGGCTCAACTCTGTATAATAGGTATAGAGTATTTCAAAGTCGGCAAATGTCCTACATAAGCTATGTATGTCTGTTTGTCGTCCGTATCTCGTACCCGGATCTCAAAAACTATAAGAGCTAGAGACACTAAATTTTGAACAGAGATGCCTTATGTTTGTACGCTGTTCAAGATTGTTTTATTTTTGATGCACCCCCCTCCCCCTTCCCCCTAAAGAAGATTTTTGGTAACGCCGTTCCATAATCATCTATGTATATCTCGGAGGCTAAAAAAGTTAGACACCAAATTTTAAATACATGTTATTCTATGTGAATACGCAGAAAATGTGGAATTTCATCCCCTCTCCCCACCGATATTACCAATTTGAATGGAAGGGGGATTGGGGGGTATCAGAATAATCAAGATAGAACGCTATAGTCGAGCAAGCCCGACAGTAAAATACCCTGTACTCTCCATAAAAAAAAAAATTAAAAACAAACAAAAATTAAAAAAAAATCATTATTTAATTTAATTAAATATAAAATATTCAACACATGCATATAATAAATTTACATCAGAATCTTGTCTGTGCGTGTTTAAATGCGTGTATGTATGCAGTACAAAATTGAACCAAACTGCAACAACAACAGCTACGGGCGGAGCTGCAGGCAGAGCATGCGATTTTATTTATGGCTATAACTTTCTTCATAATTGACCTATCATGATGAAACTTGGTATACGGATATATAATAACTAGCTGGGTGTTAATTCAAAATTCCAAGCATTACGAGAGTTATAGAAAATTGTAAATAGGGAGGAGTGGGGGTGCATCAGGAAAAATGAACAAACTCTTCCTTTCTCGGGCTTAGGAGAATCTAGATACCAAGTTTGGTTATTCTAGCTCTTATACTTTTTGAGATCCTTGCGTTCATACAAACAGACGGACATGGCTATATCGACTCAGCTTGTCGTCCTGATCAAGAATACATATACTTTGTGGGGTCTGCCACGCCTTCTTCTGTGTTTCCCATGCACACTCGCACAAAACTAATATATCCTTTTACCCTTTGGGTACAGAGTATAAAAATAAACTGCCTAGGACTTAGGGTAGCCTCGATGCCTAGTTTGGTTATTCTAGCTCTTGTAGAGCTGAGAGATCCTCTGAGATTCTTGCACTCAAGTTATAGCCATAAATATATTTGCTGCTCAAGCGCCGCCCGCAGCTGTTTCCCGATATTCCATTCGTATAATCGGCTATACCTCGGAGACTATAAGTCCCAATGACACAAAATTTTAGTACCAGACGTCTTATGTGAATACGCAGTAAATGTGTATTTTCGAATTGCCCTCCCTCCACCCTCTCCTCCGCAATAGACCGATTTAACAGGAAGTTTTAACCATAAATATAATTGCTGCCCGCGGCTGTTGTTGATGTTGCTGTTTGGTTGACTGCAAACATGCTTACAGAGACACGAATAGACGCGCATAAACATACATACACTCACATAGACGCAATTGCTATGTAAATGTGCAATTATACACCATTTACGTGAGTTCGAATATCGAGAAATGTAAAATCGATCAAAATTTGTTTTTTTTAAGTTTCTTAATTATTTTTTATTTTCTATAATTATTGTAAACATATGTACAGAGTATTTCAAAGTCGGGACACCCGACTTTAGCTTTTTTACTTGTTTTTTATAACTTCATGATAGGTCAATTCTGAAGAAAGTTATAGCCATAAATAAAATCGCTGCCTGCAGCTCTGCCCGCAGCTGTTGTTGTTATTGCTTCTTTGGTTCAACTTTGTGCTGAATACTTACGCGCATGTAAACACGCATAGACACGATGATATAAATGTATGCTGTTTAAACTGTATATAAACATGTCTTCTGTGTATGTATTAAATAAATTTTCTTTATTAATTTAATTAATTTATTAAATTTTTTTTAATAATTTAATTTTTTTTTATTTTTTATTAATTTTTTTTTTTGTGGAGAGTACAGGCTATTTTACTGTCGGGCTTGCGTTCTCTCTTGTTTTAATATCTATAATTATTCTAAACATATGTACAGAGTATTTCAAAGTCGGAACACACGACTTTATTTTGTTTACTTGCTTATAACATAATTTTGAGTTTTGCGCAATTACGGGGTGTACTTCCATAAATTGGACGAAAATTTCGTCCTGTTGCGGCTATGTTTTGCAAAAATTAACATTTGAAATGGAATTCAGAAGTTACAAAAATGTACTTATAGTTTACCTGGTCGGTATTGTATATTCAAATCGCAGTTTATGACCATTCACATTTTCGCTAACAAACAGACTTTCCCAATCGGCGACACACAATTTTCGGCAAGTTTGTTTAATTATTACACAGTTATGTGGTACTTATTTGAAATAAGAATTGCGTCAATTATATATTTTATTTTTTTATACCCTGTACCCGTAGGGTAAAAAGGGTATATTAGGTTTGTGCAAAGTATGTAACATACAGAAGGAAGCATCTCCGACCCCATAAAGTATATATATTCTTGATCAGCATGACGAGAGAAATCGATCTAGACATGTCCGTCCGTCTGTCCGTCCGTCTGTCCGTCCGTCTGGATGAACGCGAGGATCTCAGAAACTATAAAAGCTAGAATAACGAAAGTTGACATCCAGATTCTCCTAGGTCCGAGTAAGGACGAGTTTATTTTTTTTTTTTTTAATTTTCCCCCCCTTCCCCCGCTGCAGAATTTCGTCAATAGCGTCCACATTTCAAATGTTACCTAAACCAAACTTTGCACACATAATTTATATATAATTGTCTACTGTTTTTCAAAATTTTATTCAATTCGGTCAATTCTAAGAAAAGTTATTAGCGAAACAAATTCTCGACAGTACAACCCCCCCAAACTGCAGCAACAAGTTCGCTCTTCTTCAACCTCTTTTTGCTGCTGCTCTGGGCGCATATAACTCAGTGACGGAAGTTTACCTGGGTACAGGGTATTACACTGTCGGGCTTGGTCGACTGTAGCGTTCTCTCTTGTTAACTTTCGTTTAGATCAAGAAATAAGAATTATTTCAGCGAAATGTGATGTTCGAAATTTGTAAATTTCTTTTTGAGCCTAGCGGGCATCTCAATTGCTTGCTTGTTTTGGATGAATTTATTCAATTCGGTCAATTCTAAGAAAAGTTATTAGCGAAACAAATTCTCGACAGTACAACCCCCCCAAACTGCAGCAACAAGTTCGCTCTTCTTCAACCTCTTTTTGCTGCTGCTCTGGGCGCATATAACTCAGTGACGGAAGTTTACCTGGGTACAGGGTATTACACTGTCGGGCTTGGTCGACTGTAGCGTTCTCTCTTGTTAACTTTCGTTTAGATCAAGAAATAAGAATTATTTCAGCGAAATGTGATGTTCGAAATTTGTAAATTTCTTTTTGAGCCTAGCGGGCATCTCAATTGCTTGCTTGTTTTGGATGATGTGTGTGAATGTGTTTTAAGTATACATTTAGTAATCTATATATATAAAACAGTTTGTCCTGACTGACTGACTGACTGATTGGTGATCAACGCACAGCCCAAACGGTAAAGGCTAGGATGCTGAAATTTGGACTCAAGTATCCTTTCATTGTCTAGGTCCCCACTAAGAAGGGATTTTGGAAAACTCGAGCTCCAAAGGGGGAAAACAGGCTCCAACGTTTGTATGAAAAATCTACAGTTTTCATCTGATTAACTTCAAACTTAGTTTGTATACTCCAATTCCAATTCCAAGAAAAACTGTAACTGGTTTTTTGATATTTTTTTTGGGGCCTAAAATATGGGAGTTTCCTGTAAAAAAAATGTTGGGGCACAAAAGCAAACCGCGTCAACAGCCCACAGCCCACACGGTAAAAGCTAGGATGCTGAAATTTGGGCTCAAGTATCCTATCATGGTGTAGATGAGCATTAAGAAGGGATTTTGGAAAATTCGAGTTCCAAAGGGGGGAAAATTAGCTCCAAAGTTTGTTTGAAAAATCCGCATTTTTCAACCGATCGACTTAAAACTTAGTTTCTAAAATCAATTAAAGAATGCAAAGAAAACTGCATACTCGGTTTTTTAAATTTTTTGTTGGAGCTTGAATTATTGGGGTTTTCTTGGGGCACAAAAGGAAACCGCGTCAACAGCCCACAGCCCAAACGGTAAAAGCTAGGATGCTGAAATTTGGGCTCAAGTATCCTATCATGGTGTAGATGAGCACTAAGAAGGGATTTTGGAAAATTCGAGCTCTAAAGGGGGAAAACGAGCTCCAAAGTTTGTTTGAAAAATCCGCATTTTTCAACCGATCGACTTAAAACTTAGTTTCTAAAATCAATTAAAGGATACAAACAAAACTGCATACTCGGAATTTCGTTTGGAGCTTGAATTATTGGGGTTTTAATATTTATTCACTATTTCAAATGAAAAGTTTGTGTTATAAATTTAGTCCGATCGATTTAAAATTTGGATAATGTAATCTACGTAACTGTAGATTTAGTTACGTAGATTACATTATCCAACTTTGCATTCAAGGATTTTCAAAATATGCATTTTACAAAAGCAGGCAGAACAAACAATACAAAATATCAAACAGTTGGGGACAACTAAGTATACATACACACACACACACACATGCAAACAGCTGTTCGTGTAGTTGCGTGCAAACGATTGAAATAGCCAAAGCAACATGTGAGACACTAATGTGTGAATGTCCATACATATGTGCACATCTATGTATGTACATATGTATCTACATATGTATGTATGTATGTACATCCGTCTTGCACTGACAGAGCAAGAAATGTTAATTAATTGAAAATTATATAACATTTTTAAAATTAATTTTTTCTTTGTTTAGTGCATTTGGCATTAGGGTTTTATTTATAACTTTATGCAGCAACAACAAATATCAAATAGTTGGGGACATCACATACACACACTCACACACACAACAAGCAACAGTTTGTGTTTATGTGTGCGGTTCTCTACGTACGGTTGAAAAAGTAAAGAGAAACATACATTTGTATGTATGTATGTATACCTGTGTATGAATGTATGTACATTCGTATTAATGTATACATTGGGCAATCGAACACAGTTGTTTGATTGTAAAAAAAATGCTCTAAAAACAACAACAACTGCAAGTCATTGGCTCGCTCTTCTTCTTTCGTTTTGACCATTTAATGTTAATTGCAAAGGCACAACGCCAAAAGTTTACAGTTACCGTCGCTAGGCAACGACTTCGTAAGCGATAGTAAAGCAGAAACCGAATAACGGAGCTACGCATATTCTACTTCGCATTGCGGGCAGATGTATGTATGTATATGATTTGTTCTTATTGATCTCAACAAATAATTCGATTTTATTATTTAAATATTCTGTTTATTGCATTTACACTTCGATATTTTGATGGTATCGGTGGCTTCAACTATCGAAAGTTTTACTCTAGCAAATTGAGATGAGAATTGTCAGAATTTTGATCGTGGCTCATCGCTGCACGGCATTGACACGAGTGCCGTGTTTCATATTTCGAGTTTGTGCGTGACCGTATTGACTCAATATGGCACGAAAAGACTCAAATGTAAATTTAAAATTAGGATATACCCTTATAAGTATTCCCCTTTTTTGCACATAGTCTATCTTAAAACGTTGCGTTATTTCTATATATAAAATAGTTTGTGCTGACTAATTGGTGATCAACGCACAGCCCAAACTGTAAAAGATGAAATTTGGACTCAAGTATCCTTTCATAGTATCCATCATAGTGTAGGAGCACACTAAGAAAGGCTTTTGGAAAATTCTAGCTCCAAAGGGGGGAAAACGAGCTTTAAAAAATATTAGTTATAGTGGTCATATTCGTTTAACGAAATAGTTTGGCAAGAACAAAAATGTAACGGACTACTGAACAATTTTTTGTCAAGAACAGAAAATGTTCATTTAAATACTTTAAATGCCTTCCGACTGGTAACTTTTAAGGTGAAAACATATGGGTAGGTTATGCACACACAAAATAAATACAATTGGAAACATTATATTAAGCCGGGATAAGACGGGCAATACCTGCTAGTTTAATAATATTTACATAGGATATGCAAAATATTTTTGATGCAGATTGTTCAGAAAAACGATCAGGTTTATATTCCAATGATTATTTTTATTTGGAAAAATGTCTTTATTAGTGTTTTTAATCAAAACTCCTGGAAAAACAAACGAGATTAGAAACCTCCCAATTTCTGTAGCTCCGAGAATTGGTTTTGGGCTAAATAAAATGTGCTTATAATTATAAGTTTATTTACTATATGATATTGTCTAAAGTTTTTTTAAAGAGTTCATTTTCCAAATAGCAAATATAGTACAATAAGTACTATGTATGGTTATACGTACATACATATGTACATACATACACTGCCGCTCAACTGAATAGGTTCAACGATTCTCAAAAGTTCAAATGGTTATATCTTTTCAACCAAATCGTCGATTTTGATAAAATAAAATTTTGTAGGAAGAATAGTTTATTGTTAATAAAACAGCAAAGTTTGGGGCTTAAAGCAATTTGTTTTCCATTATTTTTTTAAATTTTTTCAAAAACATAACATTAAATGCCTATTTTTTTGGCTCAATTGAATAGGTTCAGTAACTTAAAAACTAAAAATGTAAATAATAAACGCGTTTTTCATGGCTTTAATAACCTAAAACATAAAAATAAACTAATTACGAGTAAATTAGTATTTAGTACAACCATCTTTGGTTGTACTTATAATAATTTTCTAGGACTGTAATCGATATAGTAGCGCAGGATTTTTGTATGGCGTCAATTAGGCTCTCAGTGTCGTTAAATTGTCGCCCGCCTTCGTATACTTCTCGAGACAACAATCCCCAAGCGTTTTCGATAGTGTTTAGGTCAGGTGAATATGGCGACCACTCGAGCAACTCAACATTTTGGTCCTTGATTCACTGTTTTACCACTTTTGCGGTTTGAATGGGACCGTTGTCTTATTGAAACAAAAAAAAAATGTGGAAATGCCTTTTGGATCACAGTTTTGTACACATTTGCATTCATTTTTATTAACACAAACTGAAGCTCACACGTCTCATAGTACGAAATCGCACCCCACACCATTACGCCGCCTATACAACTGTGATTTCGACTCAAAACACATTCTTCCTTTCATAAGTCGTGATAGTAGAAGTTATAGCCATCCGGTACTTCCAGGCTGAATTTTTTTCCATCGTTAAAACTACCTTCTACCATTGATTGTCCCAGGACATGTGCTCGTAAGCGTGTCGCCTCACGTGGGCCATTGAGAGGTGGTTTTCTTTTTATTTTTAGTCTCTTCAAATGCTTGGCACTCCGAATAATCCCTTTTACCGTTGCCAAACTTGCGGTTACACCGCATTCTTCCCTGATTTTAGCCGCAGAAAGTTGGGAATTAGAGGCGGTTCTAAGGATTCATCTTCTGTCAGCTGGAGTTGTCGCATGCGGAGACCCTCTTTTCATATTTTTCCCGTAAAATTCTTCATTGCGCACAAAATTACCAACAACATTTTGACTTATTCCAATTATCAGTGCAATTTCGCGCTGATTTAGGCCGGAATTGAGATATCCTTTTATTCGACCTTTTTCAAAGTCATTCAATTGTTTCTCGCGACCCATTCCACCAAAAAACAACGGTAAATACTTCTAATTACAATTAGAAAAAATGTTGACACCATTAATTTCACGCTGTCGATCACAAAGTAAAACTGAAGTAATTGAATCTATTCTGATGAGCCAAAAAAATGCAGCGTTTTTAGGCAATGTAAAACGAAAGAAAATTTCCTCAACTACCGTTTGAAAAATCCCGTTACTTGTTTATGCTATATTAAATGTAAACAAATAAAGGTTCACAACATATAATTTTAAAAAATTTATGTGCAGTACAAGCTGAAATATTGGACGAAATTAAGGCAGCATTCTTTGAACCTATTCAGTTGAGCGGCAGTGTATCTTCGTTACGCACCGGGCGGAATGCCAGTCCTGACTTAACTGTGTGCTTCCTCAGCACGTTGTACGCACGGTCGATTTATCCCCGAAAAGTCCGACGCGAGACATTTAATTTTGATTTATAAATCGGGACGTCCCGCCCAAATTGGAGCGTTCGGCAACGCTGATATGTACATACATTTAAATTTTTCATGCAGGCGTTATCCGCCTATATACATACATACATACATACATATATAAGTATGTATTAAATTTTTTAATTCAACACTAATTTGTGTCTTCAATTCCAAATATGATTGTTGTGAATGTAAAAGGTGTGTTTCTGCTTTTGTAAATCGCATGAATACACTCAAAAAATAAGGTTAAGGGTAAATGACTCTTAGATTTGTTCAGAATAAATTTGTAGCGTTGTTAGCTAACACTAAAACGGTAAGTCGCTGTAAATAATATTTACTAAATATGCGATCAGCTGAGATGCTAGAGATGGGCATGTGTCGGATGCTCTATGTGCTAGAGCATAACTATCGATAGTTGAATCCGTCGATACAATCAATAATTCCAACGAAGTTTGAATGCAATTAACAGAAAATTTAAATAATTTAAATAAACATCATATAATTTATTGAGATCAATTAGAACAAATTATATACAAACATACATACATCTGTCCGCAACACGAAGCAGAATTAGCGTAGGTCCGCGACGGTAACTGTAAACATTTGTCATTTTGCCTTTGAAATTAACAGGCGTAAATGATCAAAATGAAAGAAGAAGCGCGAGCCAATGACTTGCAGTTGTTGTTGTTTTTCGTTTTAAAAATTTGACTTAAAACCATAGAACATTATTTATTACAATCAGTGCTCGATTGTCCAATGTATACATACTTACATATATACGAATGTACATACATACATGCTATATATGTACGTACACAGGCATACATACATACATACATATGTACATATGCATGCATGTTTCTCTTTACTTTTTCATACATAGACACGAACTGTTGCTTGTTCTGTGTGTGAGTGTGTGTATGTGATGTCCCCAACTATTTGATATTTACGTTCTTTGTAATTTGTTGTCGCTGCATAAAGTTACTAATGAAAACTCTAATGCCAAATGTACTAAACAAAGAAAAAAAACCCAAATAATTCAAGCTCCAACAAAAAATTTAAAAAACCGAGTATGCAGTTTTCGTTGTATTCTTTTATTGATTTCAGAAACCAAGTTTTATCTTGATCGGCTAAAAAATGCGGATTGTTCAAGCAAACTTTTGAGCTCGTTTTCCCCCCTTTGGAGCTCGAATTTTCCAAAATCCCTTCTTAGTGCGCATCTTCACCATGATAGGATACTTGAGCCCAAATCTCAGCTTCCTAGCCTTTACCGTTTGGGCTGTGCGTTGATCACCAATCAGTCAGTCAGTCAGTCAGGACAAACTGTTTTATATATGTATATAGATAGAGATACTTATAAATTTAATTTTTTTTTGGGAATCAAAAAAATAAAACAAACTTGCACAGCACAGCGTACACACATAAGGCATCTTTGTGCAAAATTTGGTGTAGCTCTAGCTCTTACAGTCTCTGAGATCCAGGTGTTCATACGGACAGACAGACGGACTGGGCTAGAATGACTCGTCTTGTCACCCTGATCAAGAATATATATACTTTGTGGGGTCTGCCAGGAAAATGTTCAGAAAACGTACATACTTAGTTATGTATGTATGCCGGTTTAACTTTTATTTTTCTACCGTTTGGGCTGTGCGTTGTCAGTCAGTGAGGACAAACTGATTTCGTTTGTTCGTCATCCATGCAACGACAATGTGCTACAGCGAAACTTGGCAGGGCAGCTAGTAAAATAAATAAATAATTGTAATCAAAACTACTTAGCCTAGCAAAAACGGGTAAGACCTGCTAGTACTTACTATATAACCGGCAAAGTATTGCAGTCTTATCTTGGCTGTGGTAACAAAATAATAGCTTTGGGCCACTGTTCCTATCTCAATGAACAATTAAGATTATGCTGTTTACCATTGATCGCGGGCTCAACAATAATTTACAATCAGTTCGATTCGGGTTTCCCAGCCGTGTGGATCACTAAAAATATGTGTGCCAAGGCAATCATCTTTCTGCTTAGCTTAGTGCTCTTCATCATAGTCTCTCAAGGGCATCCAGAGAGCCGCATTGTAGGCGGCTTTGCAGTCAATAGTGTGCGGCATCCGTACATGGCATCTTTGCGTTACAGGCGAAATGTACTTGATGGGAGTGGCTACCTTCACGAATGTGCAGGCGTTATCTACTCGGAACGTGCGATTGTGACGGCTGCCCAGTGTTTGTGGGGATTAAGTGAAGGCAGCAAGTTAATGGCTGTGGTCGGTGCGCAAACACGCAATGGCACCGATGGAATGATCTATCCTATATCGCAGTGGAGCTACCATCCGAATTTTGATTACTATACCGCTGACTATGACATTGGAGTGGTAGTACTAGCAATGCCAATGGACTTGGCCGGCCATGAGGTGCGTGCGATCGGAATACGAACCGAGCGGCCAGGGGTTGGGCGCAATGCGATTGCGGCTGGCTGGGGCTACCGCGAAGAGGGAGGTCCATCCAGTTATTGGCTGGAACAGGTACATGTACCAATAGTAAGCGTGGAAAAGTGCGGTGAAGTTTATGGGGCGAATCAAATAACAGAGCGTATGATTTGTGCAGGTGACTTAACAGAGGGAGGTCGCGACGCCTGCCAGGGTGATACAGGCGGACCGTTAGTCATTGACGAACAATTAGTCGGTCTGGTGTCATGGGGCCGTGGCTGTGCAAGGATAGGCTACCCAACAGTATATACGTATGTTAGTAGCCTAAAAGATTGGATAGACGAGACGTTGGCGGCGATTAATGAATTATAAGTGCAAACTATGTCCAAAATCGAAAGTTCGAGTAGTTGATACCAGCTAGTGGGCACTAGCTTATCGTTATCGCAATAGATTGCACATAATTGAATAATACAATTTACTTCAATTAAGTAACAGGAAATAAAGAAAAATTACCGAAAAAACATGCAACCACAATTTGGTATTTATTTAACACAGATTATAAATCTTACACCCAACCAATGCTTCCGACATCGGCATAAAAATCGCGTGTCTCCTCTATCCAATCGCGCACGTCTGGCACAGATGCATAGACGCCGGGATAGTTTGCTCTTGCGCAACCTGTGCCCCATGACACGATTCCCAACAGTTGATTGTTGTATATTAGTGGCCCACCAGAGTCGCCTTGGCATGCATCTTTTCCGCCGCCGTCCACAGCCGCGCATAGCATGCGGCTAGTCAACAACACGGAATAGGCATTTTTGCATTCACTGTTATCAACTAGAAGTACATCCACCTGTTGCAATACGTCGGGAATGCTGCCACCCTCAGTGGTGGTGCCCCATCCTGTGACTGTGACATTTGTGCCAACCGCTGGACGTTCCACAGCTAGCTGTATGGGCTGCACGTTTTCATTGAAGGAGAACTCTCCATCCAGCACCAAAATAGCTGCGTCGTAGTCGTTGTTGAGCTGCCTATATTTATTGTGGACAATGAACTCACGCACGGGCAGTTCTTGCGCCTCCTCGCTTAACTTAGTGGAACCAGCTGCAATTGTTAGGTTAGAGACTCCATTTAAGCCGACCACGCAATGTGCAGCGCTGACTATGATGTTATTGGAAATGACGCTGCCACCACAGCGATGTCTCCCATTGTAACGCATGGAAATCTGATGTGGGTACTGCCTGATTTCGGCATCCTCACCGCCCACTATACGGCCGTCTGGCATTGGGACTCTAGTAGATCCATCGTAGGCCTTTGGCTCGACCAGACTTAATAAGGCGCACAACACGCCCAATGTAAACACGAAACGGAACATATTAGGTGTTACTGTAGGCCATATCATCAAAGCTCGTGGCTCTTATACAAATGGTGTGCCGCAGATTATCGCAGGCTACAAATCAAAATCATGATAACGATCAGGCTTAATCACCATTTTCTTAACGATAAGAACTATTAAATACTATAAGTTGGGTAATATAAATAAAATTACTGGTCATCGAACAAGATTAAGGCTAACAAGAAAATCAACCTCTAAGGTGGGGCGCCAAAGCTTAAGCCAAGAAAAACAAGAAAGGAATGCTATAGTCAAGCGGGATCATCAAATACTCTGTACTCACTCCAAAAAAAAAAAAAAAAAACACATTTTTAATTAATTTTTTTTCTAATTATATAAAATTTATAAAATAAAAAATATCTAATACGTAGAGTCGTACAGTTTAAATAACATTCGTTCACATAAATATAATAAATAGCGTGGCAGTGGAGAGGGCATCAGGAAATAAAACCAACTTGATCTCCAAAGGGCTGGATACCGAGTTTGGTTATTCTATCTTTGGAACTAGCTGAAATCCTTGCGCCGACAGGCAGGCATGGTTATATCGACTCGTCTTCTTATACACTTTTGGGGCCTTCCACGCCTCCTTCTCTGTGTTACATACATTTGCACTAAAGTAGTATACCCTTTTACTCTGCCCGCAGCTATTGTTTTTGTTGCTGCTTTGGCTCATTTCTGAACTGCACACATGCTCACATACAATTAACGTGAGTTCGAATACCGAAGAAGGAATAATCGTGTACAAAAATCCTTTATATTTTTGTTATTTTTTTTAATATTATATAATTATCCTTCACATCGGTACAGAGTATTGCAAAGTCGAGCCACCCCACTTTACGTTTTTCCCCTTGTTAAAGATAATATTTGGCACAAAATAACAGTTCGTCTTAACAGTGTGCGGTCGGTGATATTGATTTCTGATAATATACCTGCGATTTGTAAAAATGTTTCATATGTTTAATTTGTGACATTTTAGTACAAGAGACAAATTACCAAATCACATGCCATTCTTATCGCGGAACTCAAATACCTGTTTGTGTATTTTTTATTTTCACACCTATCCTATAGCTGACTGTTTCGTTTATTACTCCAGAACCATTGCGCTGATTAGTTTGCAAATTTCAAACCCTAAATACTATACAATATTTGTTGCAAAATTGTGATATTTAGTGCAACAAATCTTGCTCAGGACAGTTTCGTGCTTTATTTCAAGGTAATTTTAACGTCATTATTATCCAACCCAGTCGACACTCCAATTCAATTCACATTATAATTATTATGACATCTTACAGATCCAGGGTTCTCTCCATTGCCCCCCAACAACGCAGAGTATAAATTTCTTCAAGAGAAGTCGACGAGCGTTATAAACACAACAAATCAGTACGAAGACCATTGCGGCACATTTGCAAACTTTTCACATCGCCACAAAACTGCACTGGATCGCATTATAAAGTCGGTATTAGAGCCGATAAGAGTGTGGGAGAACATGCAAGGCGTTTCAATGCGCCAGCAATTGCTGACGTCACCATCGTCGCCATTGATTTAAATTTTGATTCGCATGGTATCCCTGATTAAATGATCACCTGCGACGTGTACTCGACACACACCGATCATATGACTCGATAGAATATCCTAAAATTGTGAAGATGGTTAAGGCGAAGATGGTTATCATTTTTCGTTTTTTTAATAAGTTTATTTACACAGACATTTTTTTACAGGCGGGAAACGACCCTCAAAGTAATTTTAATTACTACTCATATCGATTCATGGTTCGAAAAAGGATGAAAACTACATCATAAAATGTCGGCGCTTATAAAACCGAACAAAGCGAAACTGCGTTCCTCCTTCGAGATGGTCTAACGATCGTTCAAATCGTTTTCACTTGATATCACTGATAGATTTCTTATTCCTATCTAAATCGATGATGGAAATTCCGGGTAAAGGTTGCGCTACTAATAGCGCGATTAATGGTCTGCGTAGCAATTCCCCATGTATGGTCGACGAAAAATGTTGGAAGCTTTATCCGTGAAAATTTTAAGCAGAAAAAATAGCTGCAGTGGATTTGTGGGCCAAATACAAAGATGATATAGCTGATGATATTAAGGATATGATATTAAATAATATGCAATTTAGAACGCCGAATGCAGATCTGCAACTATGCGAGCAAAATTACAATGAGGTATTGACATTGATTAGGGGCATGTGTTTTATAATATTAAATAATAAATTTCCTCCATTTTGTATATAAACACGCAGAAAACGCCGCTGGAAATACCCTTTTCTCACATTTTTACATCTATATACTATACTTGTATATAAAACAGTTTATCCTGACTGACTGACTGACTGATCGGTGATCAACGCACAGCTCAAACGGTAAAAGCTAGGAAGCTGAAATTTGGATTCAAGTATCCTTTCATAGTGTAGGTGCCCACTAAGAAGGGATTTTTTGAAAATTCGCGCTCAAAAGGGCGAAAACAGGCTCCAAAGGGGGGGAAACAGCCTCCAAAGCTTGTATGAAAAATCTACAATTTTCATCTGATCAACTTAGTTTGGATACTATCAGAAAAATTCCAAGAAAAACTGTAAGCTTGGTTTTTTTGCAATGTTTCTTGGTGCCTGTAATATGGTAGTTTTCCTGCAAAAACAAGAAGGAAATGCTAAAGTCGAGCGAGCTCAACTCTTAAATAGGAATAAAAAAGAAAAAATGAAAAAAAATTGTAATTAATTAAAAAAAATTATATTAAGTAAACTAAAGCCATGTTCATGTACAGTTTCAAGAGCATACGTTTACATTAGAATCGTGTCTCTGTGTGTTTATATGCGTGGACGTATCCAGCACAATGTGGAACCAAAGCAACATGAACAACAACAACAGCTGCGGGCAGAGCTACAGGCAGAGCATGGGCAGCGATTTTTTTTATGGTTATAACTTTCTTCAGAATTTACCTATCATGATGAAACTTGGCATACGAACACCTAATCACTAACGGGTTGCAGTTACTAAATTTTAGTTTGAAATTCGATCGAATGCTGGATTCTGAGGAATTTTTGGTCATCAGTCAATTTGTACGGAACAAACCGTGCACACACCTTTCGTAAGCCCAAATGTTCGGTCAAAATGCAATAAATCGATGTTTCGAAGATTTTGCCTGGTCAGCTACATAGATTGATGATTCGTCCAAAACAAGAACATTATATTTAAAATGTGATTTTTGTACAAAGTAGTATGCGCTATAATGCGATGTAGCGGGAGTCCTAGTTTATAATATTAATTCATAATTGATTTAAAAGTTATGGTAAACGATGGAAAATACAAGCGAAGTAAACATTGTACTTAATTATGTATGTTGGTACAGCGAAGTCGGAAAAGACATTGTAAATAAGTAAACAAATCTAAAACACTATCAGTCCTTTTTCGGGAATTAAAAAATCATGTAAAGCTGCAAAATTACTGCAGATCAATGAAAATTGTCGTCCACGATTCCAAGCAATGAACGTATAGTTTCCAGCTGCTCGTATTTAAAAAGCAACATTATACTCTGTACAGGGTCGTACGCATATAAAGTCGACTCCACGTTCATTATTATGACGCACTATTTTGTCTAAAAATGGAACTGAGTTGGATTTGTTGAAGTTTTTTCGTTGATCATGTGCATAAATTTATTTTTAATTGCATCGTGTATTACATATTTAATCAATATTTTAATTTTTTGGTTTTTAAAAGTGCGTACGCCCTTGACTCTGTACATGAAATGTAAAAGAGTATACTAGGTTTGCGGAAGGTAAAAAATGTCTGTCCGTATGAACACCTGGATCTCACAAACTATGAAAGCTACATACAACAAATTTTGCACAAAGATGCCTGATATGTCCCTCGATAATGGGATTCTTTCGTAAGGCCGCGCCATTCGTATAATCACCTATATTTAGGGGACTATGAGACTAGGGACACCAAATTTACTCCTAGATGTGAATACGCAGAAAATGTGTACTTTAGAAATTCCCTCCCTACAAGAAAAACATTATTTTCAAAATTCGGTAAAAGTAAATTTAGGTATGTAGTTAGTTTCTAAATATTGCATCTAAAATATATTTGTTTAGCAAGTACGCTAGTTAACACATGTTTGTATGTATGTATGTATTTATATCACATATTAATAGGTTTGACACCACGACAAGTATGTATAATCTATTTACATATATATGTACTATGTATATACACTGATTTTTAAAAAGTGATATACCTTCGGAGAACCACCTTTGAAACCACCACGATGACTCAGAATTACAGATAAGCGCACTTCTTACCAAGTACATACACATGTATGTATGTATATATAGGCGTTTAAATAAGTAAGTATGTAATCATATCTGTTTATATCCCTAATCATTAATTCGCCTTAATTTTATAAGACTAATCGTGTTCATAATTGTTATTGTATTGTGGTCAAAATTTCTCTTTTGAAATCCTACCGAAGTTTATAATGAACATAAACGTAGCGGTATGTTCTGCTATATAACTTTATGATATTTTAGAATTTCTTTATTGAAATCCATACGGTATTGTGGATTTTAAGCAGTTAATACATACATACATACATACATACGAACATAAATGGGAGCGACTTAAAGGCGATAAGCAATGAACTATAAAAGCTGTGTGCATGTCTTGCACTGTTTCAGATTCTACATAATGTGTGGGCGCATTGGACAAATTATTTTGGCGGCGCTGGCTCTAGTCAGTGTCGCTAGATCCGCCTACATCACCCCACATATTGTGGGCGGCGATGAAGCAGATATAAAGGATTATCCATATCAAGTGTCAGTGCGCCTTGATACGTACATGCTTCTGCATATTTGCGGTGGAAGTATCTACGCGCCACGTGTGGTGGTCACCGCAGCACACTGCATCAAAGGACGGTTTGCCTCTTACATTCGGATTGTGGCTGGTCAAAATTCCATCGCTGATTTGGAGGAGCAGGGCGTAGGTGTTACAAAACTAATACCCCACAGTGGATACAATAAAAAAACGCACGTTAATGATGTGGGCTTGATTATAACGAAAGAACCATTGGAATACTCGGGCCAGATTCAGCCCATTCCATTGGCTAATACGTTGCCAGCCGCGGGAACACATGCCCTTGTTAGTGGCTGGGGAAAACGTAGCAGCGAGGACGAAGTACTGCCAGCCATGTTACGTGCAGTCGAAGTGCAAATTGTTGATACAAGTACTTGTAGTGCACAGTATTTACTTAAGGAATATACCATAACAGACGAAATGATGTGCGCTGGGATGGAAGAAGGCGGCAAAGACACTTGTCAAGGCGATTCTGGAGGTCCCTTGGTGGTAGATGGCTCTTTGGTGGCCATTGTGTCATGGGGGGTTGGCTGCGGACATGAAGACTTCCCTGGAGTGTACACAAGTGTTGTGCCTCACACTGCTTGGATAGAAGATCAAGCTCATCCATATATTTAAATACAATTTTAGAACAAAGCTGTTTTAAACAAATCAAACGAACAAATTATGCGTGCATACGTTTTAAATGGAATAAGGGATTTTAAATAATAAATAACACAATACAATCATTATTCGAAAATATGCTGTTTAATCTTAGTAACTTACTTAAAATCACAACTGCTAAACGACTATTCACCATACTACCTTGATCAAAAAGTTCCCAAAACAACCGCGTGGCGACGCTTTAAGTGAACTGATTTGAGTTCTTGATTTTTTTTTTACCTCTGCAAGTGTTTTCGACTTTTTACAGTTTTGAAATGGGGTTTGCGTGGTTGCAGTTTGTATTAAATGTTAAGTTAAAAATTGATGCGAAAAACATACAAATGTATGGAAACTGTCAAGGCATTGATACTCTAAGAATACGGACGCCCACGAGTAGCACGAACGCTGTAGAAGATATCGAGAGTCCAACGAAGATGACGAACGTAGTAGCAGACCGTCGACAGCAAAAGCTAATGAAAACATCAAAAAAGTGAAAGAAAAATTGATCAATAACAGCAAGTTCACAATCAGAGAGATGGCAGAGAACTTGAACATTGCTTATGGATTCGTTCAGGATATTGTAGTTAATGATTTGGGTTTGCACCGTGTGGAAAAATTAAATACGGCTCTGACGGCTATACCGAACAAGAGAGAACGCTACAGTCGAGCAAGCCCGACAGTGAAATGCCCTGTACGCACTCCCACAAACAAGAAAATATATTTGTTAATAATTGCTGTAAAAAAATTTAATTCATTAATACAATTAAATTAAATATTTTCAATACATACATTCATAAGTGGAGACATATGGTTATGTACAGTTACAGTAAAAAATTACATTATCCGTGTCTATGCGTGTATGTGTGTACGCAGTAAGATGCTTTGAGTTGCAACAACAACAACAATAGCTGCAGGCAGTTTATACGGGCGGTCAGACGGACATGGCTATACTGCTCGGCTTGTCACCTATCTCAAGAATGGGGAGCAATTATGACATCAGTGGACAAAAAAACAAAATTGTATTTTAAATAAGAAGCATGAAATTATGGTGAATTTATTCGTTTGTTTAAATTTTTTCTAAGTTCGTTTTTTTTTTGGAATTTTCAGCACTGGTAAAGGTAAGCATCGATAATAAGGCGATAACAATCGACAGATTGTTAGCGTTGCCAAATAGCATTGAAGTAGCTGAAACTTTCCAGAAAACTGGCAGCACGTATTCTTCGCAATCTTAAAACAGTGAAAATACAATTAAAACAAATTACGTATGTAAATTGCACTTCAAAGCAAATCAAATCAAGTAGGTGAACACAATATTATGTCGCTATTCGGTGCGATAATGGGCGATTGGGACGACGATCTGGTATTCGTAAAGTAAGTACATATGTTTGGAAACCACACATGTGTGTATGTATGTATGTATGCATTGTTAATATTCAGCTGCAAAGCTTTATTGATTGAGGAATTCTTTGTGAGACTAAAATAATTCAGGTAATTTTAAATCAATGGATGACGTGTTGTGAACTGAGCTTAAGACCAAAGTGGAATATCATGCGTTTTATTTTCCAAGTGCAAGTTATGCTTCACTGAGCATTTAACACACAAACATACATTCGAAATACAGCCTCAGCCCTCCACAGCAATAATGGCAGCGTAAGTAATCGATAATTTCAGCTGCATGCCGTGCCCATTACACGGCCTGGTGCAGTTGTTCTGGTACTTTCGCCAGTGATTCCGTATCGATTTAACTTGGGCTGCTACGATAAGAAGTAGTTTTTTTCATTCTGTGACAAGCAATTTGTGTCGAGCTTGTATATTTATAGGGCGAATATCACATAGAGTTTAACTTCGTTTGTTAGTATTTAGACTTTAGGCAGTACACGATTATATTTTTGGCATTTACAAATATAATATGATAAATAAACGTAAACGAAATTCCCGCGGCAACGGTAACAGAATTATAGAAAGTTTAGACATGGACAACAAGTTAGTGCACTGTAGTTGCGTATATTTTACTTCCTCATTATTCGTTTGGTGTTATAATCCGCAGTAACCACATGAACCATCAGATGAACGCCATGAATATGCAAATGCGATCGATGAATCGCTTGATGAATTCGTTTATGCCCGATCCTTTTAATATGCTGGGGCCCTCACCTTTCGATGCAGGCTTTCAGCAGGGCGCATTGATGGAGCGCGGCCAGCAGCCGATGCCAGGAATGGGTGGTAGCCTGTTCGGCTTTCCAGCAATTCCCAACTTTAATCGATTGCTTAATGCCGGTACGTATAATAATTCAATTATTATTTTACATTTACATTATTTTACGTTTACACTATCATGGCTATTGAAGACATTGGCGCCAATGGTGGCACCTCGTATTGCCAAAGCACCGTGATGACCATGTCCTCAGGTCCTGATGGACGCCCACAGATCTATCAGGCCAGCACCAGCACTAAAACTGGACCAGGTGGTGTACGTGAGACTCGCAAGACCGTACAGGACTCACGCACAGGGGTCAAGAAAATGGCCATCGGTCATCATATTGGCGAGCGCGCACACATTATTGAAAAGGAGCAGGATTTACGCTCCGGGCAGCTGGAGGAGCGCCAAGAATTTATTAATTTGGATGAGGAGGAGGCTGAACAGTTCGACCGAGAGTTCACATCGCGAGCATCTCGTGGCGTTGTTGGTCATGGACGCAGTGGAGGGATGCAAGCTATTCGTGGCGCACCTCCGGCTGCATCTTCATCTACGGTTACAATTGAACCACTTGATGATGATGATGATGATGATTGCGTTATTGAGGAGCAACCGCGCGGCAGCGGAGGTCGCACCTTGCCCGCCCTGCCTGCGCCACCAACAGCACCTCGGAACAGGTGAGTGAGCTTAATGCTCTCATATGTGGCACACAACGCAATGGAAATTTTATATCGTGCATCCAAAATATTATTCATGAGTATCAAAAGGATTCTCGAGAAATCTGCACCTTATACAGTTACTAAGAAGGAGCGCTGCCACGCAGTAGTTAATAGAAAGGTGCTTTTACTTTCAGTTTTTTTTTTCACACTATATACATAGTACTAGCTTCACCTCAACGCCTATTGAGTATTCCTATATGGTTAGCAATTCGTAGTCCTGAAATCAGCCATTGTTATTGTCAAAAAACGTAAACAATTGGATTTTGTACTATTTTAATAAATAGTATATGCATATATGCGATTTACTCAAATAAGCGGAAATAATCAAGTCATTTGGTGCAAATTTGTCGAAATCCATTCAAAGAGTGAACCGAATACACAATCAGGATTTACGTGTGTATGTGTGTAACAAAGTCCTTATGCGGATGCACGAACTGTAAACTTTCTTATTGTATACTATATTGAAGACTAAATATCGGTGTTTTTGTTGCGGGGCGAGCCGTGTTTATAGAGACGCATACCATTTTTTTAACATTCAACTAATTATACCCCAAGTCCACTAACAACAAGCATAATGTGCAACTGTTTTGTATAACACCCGCTAAATAAAATTGTTTGTATTTTCTTGCAGATACAATTACTAAAAATGCAAAGTACATACAGTATATTTTACTATATAACGATAAAAGAAATTACAGAATTTCATATATTCAAATTTCCGCTATGAATTAATTGCATTCCAACTACGTAAAGCACTCAAAAAATATAAAAAGACATGCATAAACAACATTGAGGTAGGCGGCATATTTGAACCAAGTCAGATTGTTAAAATGTGTTAGTGTATTTTATTTTTGAAATGCATCGTAAATTATTTTTTAATTTTTATTTGAATTTAATTATTTGTTTATGCCTGTCAAAATTATAACCCTTCATGACACTTCGCACTCACAAATTTAGAACAAGCGACTTATTGTACGAAAACGGATATGTACTACCAATTCTACTATCAAGTACTACTACTGATGTACCTATTTAAAACCAATTACGCCAATCGTTTTGTTGTAATATATTTCAACTTTTCTTCGACTTGATTCCATACAACAACGGCTTCGCAGTAGCAGTGCAGCAACAACTACCACGTCGTCGTCGTCGCCACGCCGCGCCATCTCTACAGCACCGACAGGGCACGATCTTACAAACAACAACTATTTGGGCAGCGGACAAGCTCCAACTTCTCGTCGCGCCTACATGCGCAGCGGCCAGCATCTTGCCACGCCTCGTCGACCACTGCGCACGCCACCGTCCTCGCCGTTGGCAACCACCTCCAGCGCTAGTCACAGCATCGCTGCTACGCCAAGGTTTGTTCTCTTCGACAAAAAAAAGAAAAACAAGACAAAAATTTAAAGTAAAACAGCATTAAATCCCTTGTGTACAGGCCTTTACACCTACCTGGCCTGATTCTTCTTTATATTAGTCACCAAATATCACAAATGACAGCTATAATTGAACACTGAACGCTGTGAATTTTGTCATTCTCACAAAAACCTGTAATTGACGTAACTCTTCCCAGTTGTTAACGTATTTTGGCTGCCGAAACAACATTTCAAGCTTTTGCTTTACATTTTCCAAATTTGCCTGCGCATTATAGAGTAAATCATATTTATAGTATTAATAATAATAAGAAATTGATGGTCTTTATTAACAACAACTTCTCGATCTCTCTCCTCTCTATAATATTGTATATTTTCACTCTACACAGAGATTGGCGCTTGTATAATCCACGTTTCTATCGAAAGTAAATCAAAGTAAATGTCAATATAACAATAACAAGTTGCAAAATTATGAATAATGCAAAAATATATCTATATCTAAAATACACACATATAAATCAAATCAACAAGCTCAAGCGGCGATCAGCACATGATTAATGATCGCTATCTCGACGTATGTACTCTAATCGCATCACACTTCCCCACACTACTAACAACAAGCTACGGCGTTATCGACGACCTTCTACGCACATCAGCTCTACGCGTCGCGGGCCGAATACGTCCATCTGCATTGCATCTGCGCCTCATCGTTTCCATCGATCTGCCACGGTCAACGCACCAACATCATCGCCGCTACGTCACGTGCCACATGCTACGTGTAAGGCTGCCCGCAACCAACTAATCTCCTTTCTCACGCACACACACTTTTGAAATGCATACGTACATACATATGTATATTTATTATGCGTTACGACTACGTGCTGGACGCAACGCTGACTACGACGACGTTTATCAAAATTTTTAAGTTGTTGTTGCTGCTTCTGCTGCTGCTACGTCACAGAAATTACGACGACTCTTCCGACGTTTCGTTTAATTGACATATTTACGTACATGGGATACAATTTTGGGTTACGCCACCAAGACAGTCAACTACGTAGTACGTTATATACTAACGGCGCGTTGTCATCCAGCTTTGATTCCAGCTTTCATTATCACATCAAAACTGCTCTCTCCATTTTTAAACTTTCTTTCAAATTGGCTTATATACGAATGAATAATTGATCTATATTGTTTTCAATATCTTACGTTGTATGCATACTCGATATTATCTCTAAACGAAGGGTCAAACTAATTTATATTTTATCTACTCTCTGCCCACAGCGTGCATCCACATCCCTATGCTGCAAACGCCGCTCGACGCCATAAACGTGTGAAGCATCACACCACACGGAATGCGGTCGATGCACCAGAATCAAACTCCAAAGCAGCGAAACGAGGCAACCATTAGGCTTGCACAGCATACACACGTACACCACCACATCTACAATCACACTCAAGCACACTTACACAGCGATATGCAAGTACATGATACTACACGATAGCTCCAGTTGCAAAGAGAAAGCAAATGTTTAACATATAGTAAATACGAGTATATTTCCTTTTTAATTACTCTTCATTGATTTCGCTAACATACTCGTATATTTGAATGCAATTTCAATGGCTTAGCGTGCGCGCCTGCTAGCTACGGATTTTTGGTATGGCCAAGCCCAAAATCTGGAAGCCCAACACACGAATATCATCACATATGTTATATCCACTTTTGATTTTCTTTCTTTAATTTTTGTTTGAGACTACCACACATTATATTCGTTGTGTACACGATTAAGGTTTTAATTCAGGTACGCACGCAAGCCTTGAAATTGCTTAAAAGATGTTTCCATTTCAAAACTTTTTTTAAAAAAGACAACTGTTCAACGCCCTAAGAAAACGTATACACTTTCTATGATAAATGAAAATTTTAATGTACTTTTATGATACGCAACTTATATTAAAGCGAAAATTGAAAATGCTGCAAATTGAATTATGTCTTAATTTTTTTTTTTAAACAAAAAACGAAAGTTTTATTCGTGTAGCATCAGGATTCAAAATGCGTTCCTAGTTTGTAAGCCACAAAATAACCACAAAACCGAACATAACTACAGCGAAGAACCGGCAAGTCCAAATGGTCAAAATATTGGCGTAAAATATACATATATAAATACACCCCCAAAAGAAGCATAAATTGTATTTAGTTTTAAGGCTTAAATAATACTTAACTGTTTATGTGAATTTAATTAAAAGAGAAATACATCCGTAGTTATATTGATGTCATCAATCCATATTTTTGCATTTGAATATCGTGGAATACAACATTAAGCACAGATGCAAAGTTTGCTGCAGTCAAGAAAAACCCAGTCCAGCAGTGAAATATCCCGTACACAAACAACTTCTGGTGCTGAGCTATATGCGCCCACGGCAAAAAGAAGAAGAGGGAAGTTGATGCTGCTGTAATGAAGTGAAAGTAAAAACATAAACTCGTGTTGCCAGGGGATAAAGAGGAGTATGCATACCATGCTTGGTCAATGTGGGCTAAGCAGTTTTCGAAATCCAGGCATTTATCCAGAGAGACGAGCGCGCTGTAGCTATTTCCCTCTTGATGCTGATTCGGGGACGAAGATGCTTCCTTCTCCCAGATAAATACCTTGCACAAGCCTTATATACCCTTCAGGTATAGGGTAAAAACACGGCCAAATCATGTTGGGGCAGTAGATCCTCGTTCGTTATGTCATGTCATCGTTTTTGCTGCTTTGGCTGACCCTGTACCGCACAGCTATTAACAAGAGAGAACGCTACAGTCGAGCAAGCCCGACAGTGTAATACCCTGTACCCAGGTAAACTTCCGTCACTGAGTTATATGCACCCATAGCAGCAGCAAAAAGAGGAAGAAGAAGAGCGAACTTGTTGCTGCAGTTTGGGGAGGTTGTACTGGCGAGAATTTGTTTCGCTAATAACTTTTCTTAGAATTGACCGAATTGAATAAAATAAATAAAAACAGTAGACAATTTTATATAAATTATGTGTGCAAAGTTTGGTTTAGGTAGCTTTTGAAATGTGGACGCTATTGACGAAATTCTGTAGCGGGGGAAAGGGGGGAAAATTAAAAAAAAAAAAATAAACTCGTCCGTACTCGGACCTAGGAGAATCTGGATGCCAACTTTGGTTATTCTAGCTTTTATAGTTTCTGAGATCCTCGCGTTCATCCAGACGGACGGACGGGCGGACATGTCTAGATCGATTTCTCTCGTCATGCTGATTCAGAATATATATACTTTATGTGGTCGGAGATGCTTCCTTCTGCATGTTACATACTTTGCACAAACCTAATATACCCTTTTTACCCTACGGGTACAGGGTATAAAAATGTACTCAAACATTTGTCTATGTATAGTATGTGTTCAACATGTGTTATTCAAAAGGATCTTAGAAATTACAAGAGCTAGAAAACATCTTAGTATCCAGGTTCCTCTAAGCCTTACTCAGATCAAGCTTTGGTTTTTTTCTGATGCATGCCCCACTCCACCGCTTTTAGTGGCTTTCGCATGTGTGTCATTTTGGTGTCTCTAGCTTTTATAGTATTTTAGATATTGGTGTTCATAAGGACGGACAAGCAGACAAACCTGGCTAAATCGCCGCGACTTAATATACCCTTGTACATTTCATGTACGGGGTATAATGAACAAGAATGGAAAGCATGTACGGGGTATAACGAACAAGAATGGAAAGCAGGCCCAACTCTTATATACACTGTAACCATATACATTTCATGTACGAGTTATAATTAACAAGAATAGAATAAAAGGAAAGCAGGCCGAACTCTTATATACCTTGTACCCACTCTTAAGAATAAAGAAGACATACGTGTACCCACAAAAAAGAAAAATAAGGAAGGAATGCATTTGAAAAATACCAAGAATTACAGGAGCTATGGAAAATTACTAATAGCAGGGGAAGAGAAGAACATCGATACCAACTATGGTAATTCAAGCTCTTGTAACTTCTGAGAAAGGACATGGCTCAAAAAAAAAAATCCAAAAAAACTTTAAACCCTCGTACTTTCTCGGAAATAGGAGAACCTGGATAGCTTGGTTGTCCTATGCGTGTCTGTGTGTAAGCAAGTATGCAGTACATTGTTGAACCAAAGCAGCAACAACAACAGCTGCGGACGGCGCTTGGGCAAATATTACATTTATGGTAAACGGACACTGGTACTAATTTACCAAATTTGGGTAAAGGGTATTTAACTGTAGGGCTTGCAAATGATCAATTATAAACCTTAATAGATAATTCGCTTTATTTTAGAAGATATGAACACGGAACTAAAGCTTTTAAAGTTGCTCTAAACAAAATATAAAACATTTATCTTAAGGGAATATAATTTATATTACATAAGTATATTCGGACTTAAAAATGTGCAAATTGCTTAAAGATCGGTAGATGTGAAAGTATCAGGAAGTACAGCTAACTTGGAAAATGTATGCCAATCGAAAGCATATCCATATAAAAACGTTCTGCACAAGAACAGGAATACGTATCTGCATATAGACTTTCCGAAAAGCTTAAGATTTTCAAATCATGAACGTTGAATTAAACATATATATATATATATATATATATATATATATATATATATATATATATATATACATACAGAATTTTAATAACAGCCGCCAAGAACATATACCTATTTGCCTGTTTGCAACTAATTTTATTTTAATTTTAGATATCACTTGCGAAAATAGCATAAGCGACATCCATATGGCCTAAATCAAATAGAAAGAATAACTTAAATCTCTAATCCACCATTTCCATTTGAGTTTCTTCCGACTCTCGCCAGTTGCGCTGCACCATTTCCACCAGCTGCTTCCACAATAGAGTCCGTCGCAAATAATTGACAAGACAGACTAAAATAAAGGCCCAAGCCATGCCCAGATAATAGTCCGTCTGCACCGCCGGTACCTTCGATAGAGGAAATGCAGAATCCCGCGTCAAGCTTCTGATTAAGGGATGTATAGTTTTTGAGTCGATAGGCTTGATGTTGGTATGTCGCGTAATGAATTTGCTATAACTACGTTCTTCCGACTGATACTTGCTGAAAATATAAGTACGTACAAAACATTAAAATGTCGTATTAATTCTATACATAATGAGATAAATTTAGGCATGTGAAAATAATATATTTCTAGCTTCTGAAACCTTTACATTTTATCTGAAGGCTTAACTAAAACGCAACTTTGCTTAATACTTACACAATAGGCCGACCTTGGTGAAATATCATAAGTGTTGGCAGGCCGACGATCCCGAATTCTGCGTTGAATCCAGGAAACTCATAGGCATCGATGTAAGCAATACGTAACATTGGAAACAGATAGGGTAGCAGGTTAATTACTGGTGCCACCTTGGCGCATCCCAGACTGCTAGCTGTGCAAAAGTGGACGATAACGCAGCTACCGTGCTCATGCCTCTTGGTGGCATTGCCAATAGGCTTTAGCAAGTTGACGATGTCCTTGCTGTTTTCCACGACCAGCAGCTTTGTTGACGCGTATGTGACATTGTCTAGTGGCTCGGGTTGTAGGCATTTTACCATTATGGGTGGTTTGCGCACAGGCTGACGCCTTTCCTGCAGCAGGTGCAGAATGTGCTTGTCATCGGGTAGGCAAGTATGTTGCTCGAGCTGGAGCACATGCCTTGTGAAGCTGTAGTGGCATTGGCCGCGTGATTGACCGAGTTCTTCTGGTTGCACCGCAGAGTAAATGCCAAAATATTGCAGGATGTTAAACAGACCAGAGAGTTCAGCGTTTGTGTTGGACGCGGATAGCGCTGCCAAGTGGAAAGCGTTGAATTATCATAATATTGGTGTTGTGAAAATACTCACATAATAACAAAACTAGCAGTACTTTGTTTGGCATCGTATAAAGTTTGTTTTGCTTGAAAACCGCAGAACAGCTGAGCGCTTGTGATTATTGGCGTAAAGCTGGGCCGAATCGGTTAAAATAAATTCAATCGAACTACTTACTGAGCTGAACGAGTGATCGAAAATTATCGTTATCGTTCATTTAGTTCGTTTTTTCTCAATTGAGTCCGGTTCTTGTTCATTTTGCTTAACCGTTCTTGGCGCAAACTTGTCGGTGTTACGTTTGGTTTCGGCCAATTCAAAAATGTCACAAAATGAAAACATACATAGGTTGTGGGATCACTTTAATGCTTTTTCATTACACAATGCCTTAGAGTGGTTTGGTCTCCTATTTTTGTGAGTTTTATACCCTACAATGAAGAGTGTAACTATCGTTATTGTTTAAAAATATTTTAGATTAAAATTAAATATTGAGTGTTGTTGTTATACCGCGTACAAAAGGGGACAACAAAAAAATAAAATTTTGATTTAATAATGCACGATGCGTTAAAATAACAATTTATGTATATCATCAACAAAAAAAGTTCAACAAATCCAACTCAGTTTCATTTTACTATTGCATTTAAATTGAACTACACATACAATTCTGGTATATCTAGCAAACGCTGCTCCTAAATTTATAGCAGTGTTACCCACTTTAAAAAAAAGTGTATACACACGCGAGTTTTGGAAACATTGGAAAAAGCTATTTGGTATGAAACTTGTAAAAACGCGCGCGAGCATTCGATTTTAAATACATTCTTGGTATTTGTTTTTCATGTACGTTTTACACAAATGTGCATAAATCAAGTTTGCTTCTTCGACAGCCAACAGTTGATGCATATTACAAACAGGAAACAGGCTTTATAAGTGTACGTGAATTACTTTACTATAGCCCTTTACCTTTCTCGTTGACATTTTGGGGACAGCTTTATAATTTATTTCTCAAGCGATTTTCGTAGTCTTCATCTGAATGCATTTTTTTGTAATGACAAATGAGCATCAGATGGTGGTCGTTAAGTATAATTAGCAGGTTGACTTCATTTCAACGAATTGCAAAAGGAAATTCCATCCAATTTTTGTGATGCCGAAACATTGAGCTTCTTTCAAATCCAGCTTTCTGTAAATCGTTTAAAATTGTTGTGTGTTCAATTTATAGCATTTCTGCTATAATAATTTTCACGATTTCATCACAATTTTCGACCCCATACGAAGTGAATTTTTCATCGGCGAAACTGAAGGTGCACATATGTATATAACTAGCTGAGACAGTATCGGGAGAATTTTTTTCATTTTCGACTTTATAAAAAAAGCTATGTTAATATGTAAATGAATAACCCTGAGGAGATATATGTATTTGGTTGGCACAGGCTACAAAATAGCAATGTATGTATATTAATTTAGGGCACTAAACTACGACGTCACATCTCTCCCAATACCTCCTTCGCATTTTATGGCTTCGATTAGATCCTTGATTATAGTTTAGTCGGACCGACCGACGACCACCTTTCTTCGTCTGTACAAAATATATTCACCGCCACCTGTTTGTGTTTCTTGGATCAGAAGTGGATCCCTTTTCGCGCATTGTCGAAGCCGCGACTTCCTGTTTTTGTTTCGTTTTTATGGCTCTAGATGTGGATGCCTCTTGCAAACGTGATTGTTCATCGGAATTTTCAATTACTCTTTTTTCGCTCATCTTTTTTGATTTTGTAGTACTATGTACATGAAATGTACAAGGTTTGAGCGAGCTGAAAAATGTAACAGGCAGAAGGAGGTGTGACAGACCCCACAAAGTATATATATTTTTGATCAGCATGACAAGACGAGTCGATCTAGCCCTGTCTGTCCGTATGAACACCTGAATCTCAGAGACTATAAGGGCTAGAGACTCAAAATTTTGCACAAATATGTCTTATGTGTGTACGCTGTGCAAGTTTGTTTTATTTTTCTGAATTTATTAATTTTTCTCTGCGAACAACGCTATATGTATATGTACATACATATATATTGGTACCTTCCAAACAAGAACAAATATCAAATATTTTATATTATTGGTTGATTCGAAATAGAAAATAAATTCCTTTATGTGGCTTCACCGACTAGCTTCGTAGTAGGAAAAGGTCGCGTGGGTTGTTTGGCATAGCGCATCATCCTACTGAAACCAAAGATTGTCCAACCCCATGTCTTTAACTTCTTGCTGCAATAAGGATCAGCAACATTTTTAAAGAAAAATGGGTCAATGTTCCAAACTGTCACAATCTGAGGATGCATTAAAATATCGAAGTTCGAAGTGGGTTCTCCAATGCCCAGATGCGGCAGTTTAGCTTGTTAACATATCCGCCGAGATAAAAATGCGCTGTGATAGAAAAGATGATTTGTCGTCGACGCAGGCATTGAATTCATTTAATTTACTTAGTGCACATTTACGAGTACAGTAGTAATACACGCACTTTGCACAAAAGTAGCTAATAGGAATCATGAAAACTATGCTTCATGAAGCAATTTAAAGGTTGTTCTTATAATTATCGTGTTCGACTCTTAGTAGTCCGTCTTGTCTAGGTATCGAGGTATCGCACGTCCTTTGCATTGCAATCAAATGAATTCAATTGAAAATTTTTCATTTCCCTTCAAGCCAAGTTATTTACAACTCCACTCACCAGTCGGCCAAGCGGGTGGGCAGCCAGCCAAATGCACAAGAGCAGGCATCAAAAGCGGAAGTAAGTTTGTGTGTGTGTGTCACTCGGCTCGACCGTCGAACTTTTTTCCAAGCACTCGAAAATGGGCAGCTTGCTATTTGGACTGATAAAGATAAGGCCACACAGGGTTGAAAACCTTCCCAGGGTCTTGGACAAAACTTTCCGATGCTTTGCGGTCAAAAGGCTGCTCGACAAGTTCGCCTGTACGAGTATTTTGTGACAATTTATTTTCCATGCAATTCCAATTCGTTGATGGCTGAGTAAGAGTAAGAGTAAGAGTTAGAGCTCCAATTCTAGAGCAAGATGGTGTGTGATGGTGGGGGGATGGGTGGTTGCTTTCAACAAATCTAAAAACTATTAAATTGGGCTGTGAGCCAAAAAACATTTTTTTTTTTTTGGGCAACTAAACTTTGGTTGGCTTGTGTGATTGCTTGTTGACAGTCACGCGATTTTTCCATGGGTTGGCACATTTGATTTCGCTGCAACTTTGCACCTTGCCACGCTGTTGACAGGGCCGATGACAACGACAACGACAACGGCCACGGAAACGGCAACGACGACGTTGAAGTTAATTGGAAGGGTAGTCGGTTCTTGTCTCCTACAACCGAATGCAACGATAGCATCTACTCGTAAGGAGAGGAAGCCGTAGAATTGCAATGCATGCCCAATGTGTGAGGGTATTCAACAATATAGAGCATCTGCTGCAACTGCTGTGCAACGAGACATTAACACATGCGTGCTATCTAGATGCAAACAAGGCTGGTGTGTGGGCTACGCTTTTGACCCGCAATAGTTTTGAGCGTATGTAGGCGACATCGGCATCGGCATCGTCACCGGCACCGGCACTAAACTAATTAAAAGTTTTCCTTTTTACCAGCCCGGGCCTTATGCAACAAGGCCTGTGGCCGCGTCCATATGGCCAGGGGCGTGACCAAAGCTCAGCCTCGGTTCAAGACAACATAAATTACGCATTGAAATCACGTAAATGTCAGCAAATTTAATCAGCATAACATCAGTGGTTACAGCGCCCCCAAGCGGACAACACTTTTTCATCTAAACAAAAATTAAATTTAGCAACATAACCAAATAAGAGGCGGCCGCACGAAAGTAAGCAAAAAAGAAAGCTCAAGTGGGAGTGTCAAGGGGAGAGGAGGCAACAAATTTGCACACAAATACGTGACTTTAGTTCCTCAGTCGACGTTAACACTGACGCAGCCGAGAGGGGGCACAAGGGCGTGGGTGATGGCGAGGGAGAGGGAAGGATGATAAGGAGATGTGTGTGTGTGTGTGCGTTTTATTTCTCTCAATCTCATGTACAGCTTTTAATCCTTTGCACTTTTGTCAATGTCAGGCGGGAGCTACTGCGGACCACGACTGAAAACCGAGGTATGTAGCGTTTGGAAATAGTTTGCGCACCACAATGACATTTCATTTGGCAGCATAACAAAAAATGGGCCAATAAAATTAATTGATTTTGAGGTTGTACCGTGTGCACTGCGATTTTGATTTTGCATTCCTCTACCAGCATACTCGTACTGGCCCGACTGACAACCAACCACATTTGACAGACAATATTGGGTTGCACGTTTGCGGGCTCGGATTGTACGTGAACAATTTATGTATGTACGAGTGCTTTTTTTATTAGAATTTTTTAGGGAATGCCGTTTGTTAGTTACCTTGACGCACAATCGCTGTTGCATAGTTGTAGGCGCGCTGCATTGTTACCCATGCACATGCATGCATATAACGTGGTAAATGAAAACTGCTGCTGAAACATTTGACTAATGGAATGTCATCGTTGGCCATTTTTGCCCACCTGAGTAATATTAACCTAAATATGGCACGGGTACATTTATTCCCATTGGCTCTATTCTTACCTTTAAATGGAACTTGATGCAGAGCGTTGGAACTTTTAAAGCAACCTTGCAAATATATGTAGGTAACTCAAAGAAGAATGAGTAGAAGACCCAACAATAATATTTCAACTGAAATATTGAAATTATTCGTTTCATCCCACAAATCTAATATTGTAATAGACTTCCGATCAACTTTTCGCTTATCGAAATTCCGTACTTGCAACAATATCTGATCTCATTTTTTGCATTTCGCGGTTTCCTTTTCTCGCGTTCTCCGTCCATCTTACGAAACAAGGAATTTCAAGTGAAGTCATTGATATTTCATATTAATTTTCACTTTTATTGACAAGCATTTAAATGCAATCAAGTGAAACACAATGCGCTCTGCCATTTAGTTGTGCTTGCTTCCACATACAAGTATAGCATACTCGTAAATCGATATACTAGTGTACTATACTTGTATAGTATATATGTAGGTATTAACAATACATACATATGTAAATACATATATTTCATAGCTGATTTAACCTGGTGTGCCTAAGAGAGCTGCGTTGTATGCTAACATGCCACAGTTATTGCTGTTGTTGTCATGCGTTTTTCATATGTCAGTGGCGTGAATGAAAGCGCAAACGGGGCGTATGATTAATGTGGTTCACATATAAAAGCGACTTGGTCGCATGTCCTTTACTATCTGTGGTTGCCGCTGCCTGTTTGGGTATGCCACTGCTGTTGTTGTTATTGCTGCTGTTACTGCCAGTGCTTATTCAATAATTTATAGCTGGCAGCCTCAGCCACTTACGATGTCAGAAAAATATGCGCAAAATATGGACAAAAGTATTACAAAAGCTTTTGTTACCAACGGCCCCGTGAATTCGATGGGAAGTCCTATCCAAATATACTTTTATGTGGGCGGTGTAAATTAAACATTGAAAGTGCTCGTACTACAATCTTATTGCTTACATATGTAATTGTATATAATATGTATATAATTGACTTTAAAATTGGAATAAGATAAGGGGCTCTTTTATCACCACTAAAATGTTGACAATACAAATGAATGGGTTGACTTAAATTTAATTACCACTACATAAATAAAATAAATGAGTTATAGCTGCCGTTTATATACTATACGTATATAGTAAACAAAACCAGTCTGATAACCAAGTGACTGAGATAAGGGCGCACACTGACTCGCGACATATACTTGACATGCCATAAAATATTTATTTAATAGCAATGCAAACAACAAATCATGAGTAAACCTTATCAGCATAAGTGTTGTTATAAGCCATTTAATGTTTTGATTATACTTCAAAATTAATTAGAAACATTATTTAACTATTAAAATGATTAATAGGACTAATAGGTCGCCTTTGAATAAGTTTTCAACGATATTTTTATACTAAGTATCTAAGAGAGCGGTCCGAAATTTTTCTAGCCTGACAATGATACAACAGTTTTAAAATAGATATGTTTTTTATTTTTCAGCATAGTCTCCTTCTATATCAACACAATTCTCTCATTGATGCTTCCACCTCTTCACCACAACTCGTATACCAATTATCTATATATCTATCTTGTATTATCCATTTGTCTAAATGACAAATGCAGTGCGCTGATTTTGATGCAACTTCCCATTATGGCGTGGTATTACTATAATGTTATTATAGGCATGAAACTCCAAGAACTTCGGAAACATACTAACCAGGGTATTATGTTTAGCTTTCTTAGCCACACGCAGACAAGAATTTATCACTCGTGTACTTATCATACTCATCATTAAAAAGAATTATAATAGCTTTAGTGTATTACAAGTTTTTGTACCCCAGCATAATCTGAAATTTATAAAAAATATAAAGAAATATTTATAACGAACAACTAAATTAAAACCAAAACACTAACGAATTCACAATAAATTAAATTATTATACACTTTGGAAGTTTTGAAGTCAAGTACAACCCAAAATGCCGTGACACCCAAGTACATATACCAGACAATCGAAGAAGTCCCACTTGGGATTTAAAATGATAATCATACTCCATTACTTTCTGGGATTTGTCAGTTTTTTCACCTTTCTAAAAAATATAACATTTTGTAGTTTGTTTTTTTAAATTATTCTGAACGTAGGCATCCAGCTTGTAAGGATTGTGGAGTGTTTATCCATACAAAAGGACATTATGTATACATATCCAGTGCACACTCGTATACTATAGCCTAAAAATATATGTAATTGTACGCGAGTACATTAAATATACATACATATAATAATAATTGGATAATTGGTCGCACAGAGAAAAAGTTGCATTAACTAGAAATGTGGAGTGAAAATGAACTTAAGCGGCAATTCATTATCATAATTGTGTGTTATGTATGTGTTCTATGCTTGTACGTCGCAAAAGCCAGACTACAAATTCGTTGCTCAGAGCGGAGCTGATGTCAGTACGAGATGAGCTCGCAAAAGATTGGCATCGTTGGGAGTGGTCTGATTGGTCGTGCCTGGGCAATGCTCTTTGCTGCGGCCGGCTATCGTGTCTGCCTCTATGACATTCTGGAATCACAAATTGTGACAGCTTTGGCAGAGCTTGGACAGGAGCTACGGAATCTTGAGAATAAGGGTACACTTCGTGGCGAATTAAAGGCAGCCGAGCAGCTAGCATTAATAAGCACCACCACAGAGTTGGAGCAGCTCGTGGTAGACGCAGCTTATATTCAGGAATGTATTCCAGAGCGTGTGGAACTGAAAGTCAACCTCTACGCTCAGCTCGATAAGGTGCTCCAACCTCAGACTATAGTGGGCAGCTCGACGAGCACGTTTCTGCCGTCCCGCTTTACGGCTGGGTTAAAGCAGAAGGCACAGGTGAGTTGATGTTGGCGTTGTAGTGTATGTAGGTCCTAGGAATTCATCACAGTAGTTGTTTTTTATGAAAAATAAGTACATCTAATTCGATCGTTTCGACTGTAGGCAATTAGGTGATGCTGGAAAACTCATATTATATATTATTATTAAAAACATTGAATGGAAGTCGAGTGTTTACGAAATGTCTCGGAATCAAGTGGCAACCGCGTTACCATATACGGAGGCAGTATGTAACCGTATGTTTTTAAATCTACATTTAGCATACTATATATTGGGTTTTAGAAAGACTGACTTTAGCAAGAGAGCAAGATAGTGATCGAGTTTCAGTTTTGAAATTGTTATTTTAAAATGAGCCCTTCGTATGTCTATGATGCAAATCTGCAACATACCGCTTAAACTCAATTATTTTACAATGTGTGCGCGAAATTTGCAAAGTTTCTATTTGATGTAGTTCTACACATGGTACTTTAAGTGTATTTGATTTGGTTGCACTGACCTAAGCTAGTGAATTGAAATTATGATCACTTTTGGTGCCAATTTTGTGGTTCGTGGGATGCAAGCAAATTAGAGGATTTCTGTATTAAATTGTTTTTAAATATATAAAGTACAACTAAAAATGCGATAAATGTGGGGTCGCATTAAGCTTTAATAAAATGAATAATTTGTTTTTAGAATTTACAGACATTTTTAGACCCTAGAAATCACTTTAATCTAAAAATAAAATACATCGTTTTTTGTAAAAAAAATATACAAAATCACAAAATTTCAAAAAACCAAAAACACGTATATTTTTATTTTGCCTTTTCTATCTAATGGAAAAATCCGCATTAAAATCAGAACAAAAGTCATACGAAGGGTTAGGAGTCTTACCTTAGTGGGCCTACAACGATAGATAGAACAGGTAAAACGGATAGAATTTAAATAAAACAACGATATACAAGTAGTTGTAGCTCGACAGGTGACTTTTTCGTTTGATTTTTCCATGTTTTTTTGTTTTGCTGAGATGAGTTGACGATCTTTACAAAAATTACCAGATAAAATGTCAGAAATCGTAGGATTAAACCAAGGTCTTTGAGAATAATAATATCAGATACGAAGGAAATACTGCTTAGAAAATGCATTCTAATTACGATTGGATATGTAAATAGTATAGAACGGAATATAGTTTCACTTTCACTTTACTTCTTAGCTCGCCATTTAATTACAGATGCTCGTGGCGCATCCCCTGAATCCGCCATATTTTATACCGTTGGTTGAGATCGTACCCGCCCCTTGGACCTCTGACCAGGCAGTGCAACAAACTTACGATTTGATGGTTTCGTTGGGACAGCGTCCGGTTAAGTTGAACCGAGAGATCGAGGGCTTCGCAACCAACCGCATACAGTACGCCATATTAAACGAAGTGTGGCGCTTGGTGGCTGCCGGAATACTCAATGTCCTCGATGTAGATCGTGTTCTGAGCCAAGGTCTGGGTCTGCGGTACGCGTTGCTGGGTGCCCTGGAGACGGCTCATCTGAACGCCCCCGGAGGCGTTGCGGACTACTTCCAGAGGTTTGGCGGCGAAATGGCGAAAGTGAGTGCCACCTATGGACCCACTCCTGATGTGCGTGATAGTGAAATGCTGGCGAAGATAGCGCAACAATGTGAGGAAATTGTGCCGCTCCAAGGACTGCCTCAGCGACGCGCCACGCGCGATGCATTCCTGACGAAATTGGCCGCACTCAAGCGCCAATTTGAGTAAAGAATGAAAAGGCGTATATAGTATATTTATGACAATATTATTCGGCTTTATTAAAGTTTCGCTTAAATGGAAATGCCTGGTTGCCCTGCATGTCTCTCCTTGGATAATTGCAAATGGTTGGAATGGACATTGGAGCAGGAGTGGGTGCGGGGCCAGTTAGTGGCTGTTCCAATTACATTTGCTGGCCGTGCATTAATGAAATTAATTTTGGTGGCAACTGAAAACTCGGCTATTGCGCAGCCCAACGTGTCACATTTCCGCATTGGCATTAAGTTGCCTTGCTGGTTTTTCCGCTTTGCTTTTTATGCTTTTCATTTCACTTCTGCCACTTGGCTAGATAAATTGCAGTGCATCTTAACTCATTTTTCATTTAGTTTGTTGGTGTCTGTTTTATGCGATGGGAACTAAGCATAAGTTGAGCTGTTTATATTTTCAGCTCTACTCCCTCAAATTGTCTGGTCTTTTTCAATTGAGCCTAGGGTTACAGCTAAGCTGACAATAAATAGGCCTAGGTTCCGAAAGCTATGTTTGTGATATTAAGGACTACAATTTGTAGAATTAAAAGCGGTATACTATATGTGAACATCGATATATAAATGCACATGTGTGCTATATTTACTTACGATTCATGTGTATAATTATAATTAGGGCTTAGGGGAACCCGGATTTGGTATTATTTAAGCAGTTGTACTTGCTGAGATCCTCATGCTCATACATAGAGAAAGACGGACGGAAGGACAGGGCTATATCGACTCGTTTCGTCCTACTGATCAAGATCAGGGTATAAAAAGGAGACGTGACATACCTCACAAAGTATATATAGTCTGCTCCATAGACACACATAGATACAAGTACAATTTCAAATTAAATATATAGACATACACAAGGGCGTACACAGCGTTTTAAAAAGGGGCACTTTTCTGTACAACTTTTTCCAAAATATTAAGTAATTCATATACGTTTCATATAGGTTTCATTTTCAATAAGATATATCTGTGCATTCTGCGTGCGATTTCAAGAAGTTCGCGTCAACCCAAGCCAGACAACAGCTCGAATTTTTAACCGTGCCCGGTCTAGAAAAACTCCGCACGAGTTGCTCAAAAAGGACACCAAACCGAATGTTATAGAAAAAGTGTCCGTCTGCACAATTTTACTCCTTAATAGCCTCGTTGACTGGCTATGGCCCCTGATCATGGCTTCGAGGTGAGGGCTGGATCAAGATGCCATGCGACCCGTGTCGAAGATCAGCCTGGCTGAGGACCCTCCTCGGGTCGGAAGCTCTTAAAAAACCCTGCCCGAGCACAGTTTACAAAACCAAATGCAAACTACCCTAGTAGTCTTCTGAGTTAGACAGTTTTTGGGTCGAGTGCAGAAGACAATTTAACGAAGCTAGGAGGACTAGCACAGAACATAGGTGGGAGCTATTTATACAGCTCTAATGCGCAAACTTGCAATCTTTAGGTCGGCCATTAGAAGAGCCAAACTCACTTCATGGGCCAACTTCTGCAAAAACATCGAATTCCCATCTGCGTCTTTCAAGGCTCCGAAAGGTGCTGCCTAAGTACCCCTCTCCGCCAACCCTTCTGTAAAGGGGAGATTGTAGTTTGATGGACTCCTGCAGAGTCTCGCTGAAGCTGTTTATTAACAAGCAGCCTGGGAAGTGCACCGATAGTACCAGTTGCAGTGCATACCAAAACACATATTTAAAACAAGTAAAAAAGCTAAAGTCGGGTGTCCCGACTTTGAAATACTCTGTACATATGTTTACAATAATTATAGAAAATAAAAAAAATTAAGAAAATAAAAAAAAAAATTTGATCGATTTTACCTCTCTCGGTATTCGAACTCACGTAAAGGGTGTATAATTGCACATTTACATAGCAATTGCGTCTGTGTGAGTGTATGTATGCCTATGCGCATCAATTCGTGTCTGTGTAAGCATTTTCGCAGTCAACCAAACAGCAACATCAACAACAGCCGCGGGCAGCGCTTGAGCTGCGCTGCAGCAGCGCTGCATCAGCAAATATATTTATGGCTATAACTTCTTGTTAAATCGGTCTATCATAATGAAATTTGGCATACGGACACATAATAACTAACTGGGGGTATTTCCAAAATTTTAGTTCGAAATTCCAAGAATTACGGGAGTTACGATTTGCGGGGTAGAGGGGGGAGGGAGGGGAATTCCAAAATATATATTTTCTGCGTATTCACATAAGGCATCTGGGACTAAAATTTGGTGTTCCTAGGTCTTATAGTCTCCGAGATATAGGCGATTATACGAATGGAAAATCGGGAATACCCCCATAGGGGGGAAGTGGGGAGGAAAATCAAAAAAATAAAACAAACTCGTATAGAATACACACATAACGCATCTTCGTGCAAAATTTGGTGTCTCTATCTCTTATAGTCTCTGAGATCCAGGTGTTCATACGGACGGACAGACGGACAGACAGACAGACAGGGCTAGATCGACTCGTCTCGTCATGCTGATCAAGAATATATATACTTTGTGGGGTCTGCCACGCCTCCTTCTGCCTGTTACATTTTTCAGCTCCCGCAAACCTAATATACTCTTGTACATTTCATGTACAGAGTATAACAAGAGAGAACGCTACAGTCGAGCAAGCCCGACAGTGTAATACCCTGTACCCAGGTAAACTTCCGTCACTGAGTTATACAGTGAAACCAACAATTATTCGTACACTCCTTACTTTTGACTTTAAAGGCCTATATCTTCGCTGTTATTTATAATACACAACAATTTTTAATTTTAAATGAACACTTAATATTTATATTTTATATTTTAAAAACAATAACAAACAATTTCATAATCGGTAATGGAAGAAACTTAATCTAATCAAAATAAGGCAGGTTTTTACGTCCATAAATTATTCGTACACTTAATTGTTTTCAAATTATTTTTCTTAAATTTACATCTTATTTAAATTTTAATATTTTGTAGGCCCGCCTTTGGCCTTAATAACGGCTAGTAAGCGCCGGTGCATGCTCTTCACCAAATTATTGGTCTCTCTTGGTTCAATTTTTTGCCACTCAGAAACTAATGCGGCTTTCAAGGATTCCTTGGATGTTATATTGTGCTTCCGTATCCTCCTCTCAAGCAATTCCCATATATGCTCTATGGGATTTAAATCTGGTGATTGGGGTGGAGATTTAAGCTGCTTGCAGTGATATATCAGCCACTCTTGTACCAAATATGATGAATGTTTTGGGTCATTGTCTTGTTGGAAGAAGAATTTTTTGGGATCGAGCCCGAGCTTTGTGGCACTTGGATGTAAATTTCTCTCCAAAATACTTTTATAAATGTGCTTGTCCATTTTTTCATCTATGAACACCATGTTTCCAGGTCCAGATGCAGCTATACATCCCCAAACCATTACATTTCCTCCACCATGCTTGACGGTGGGAATAATGTTTTTCTCTTTCATGGCTTCATTCGCTTTTCGCCAGATTTTGGGAGGGCCGTCGTGCCCAAAAATGTTGTATTTGGACTCATCACTAAAGATAACGTTTTCCCAAAACGAATCTGGTTCATTTAAATACAGTTTGGCGAATTCCAGCCTCTTTTTTTTATTAACCGCCGAAATGAATGGCTTTCGCCGTGCAATCCTTCCATGATAACCAGCACTGTATAGGCAATTGCGTATGGTTTGGTGGCACACTTGTTTGTTGCTACACTGTTCAACATTTTTGGATAGTTCTGAAGTGGTTATTTTTGGGTTTTGGACAACAGCAGCTACTATATTTCGCTCATCACGCTGTGTTAGAATTTTTGGTCTCCCAGCTTGTTTATGATTTGTACCCAAACTCCCTGTGTTTCCGTACTTCTGTATTATACTTTGTACAGAAGAGTGTGATCTGTCGATTAATTTGCCAATGGCGCGAAGAGAATAATTTTCTGTATACAATTTAAGAATATGTTTACGCATATCAAGTGAAATATCCTTTCCTCGCCCGTCTATATCAATCAAAATTCGTCTCAACACTAATTAAAAATCAAAGAAGAATGAATGAAAACTAATGTACATGCTGAATGCTGGCGACGGTAACGAAATTCCTTAAAAAGAATTGCCAATTACAGTTACATGCGATGAGAAAACATGATAAGGCACAAAGTGTACGAATAATTTATGGACGTAAAAACCTGCCTTATTTTGATTAGATTAAGTTTTTTCCATTACCAATTATGAAATTGTTTGTTATTGTTTTTAAAATATAAAATATAAATATTAAGTGTTCATTTGAAATTAAAAATTGTTGTGTATTATAAACAACAGCGAAGATATAGGCCTTTAAAGTCAAAAGTAAAGAGTGTACGAATAATTGTTGGTTTCACTGTATGCGCCCAAAGCAGCAGCAAAAAGAGGAAGAAGAAGAGCGAACTTGTTGCTGCAGTTTGGGGAGGTTGTACTGACGAGAATTTGTTTCGCTAATAACTTTTCTTAGAATTGACCGAATTGAATAAAATTTTGAACAACAATAGACAATTATATATAAATTATGTGTGCAAAGTTTGGTTTAGGTAGCATTTGAAATGTGGACGCTATTGACGAAATTCTGTAGCGGGGGAAGGGGGGGAAAATTCCAAAAAATAAAATAAACTCGTCCTTTCTCGGACCTAGGAGAATCTGGATGCCAACTTTGGTTATTCTAGCTTTTATAGTTTCTGAGATCCTCGCGTTCATCCAGACGGACAGACGGCCGGACGGACGGACATGTCTAGATCGATTTCTCTCGTCATGCTGATTCAGAATATATATACTTTATGGGGTCGGAGATGCTTCCTTCTGCATGTTACATACTTTGCACAAACCTAATATACCCTTTTTACCCTACGGGTACAGGGTATAAAAAGAATAAGTGGTTGGGACTCCCACTCAAACAGAGTGGGAAAGCCGTTCGACTCCAACCTGGACAACTCCATTGTCATCACTGACTGCCTCAAATCTCTTAATGATATGGCCCAGCAAGTCAGTAATTCTCTCATATGGTGTTTAGGGCACCGAAACGTGAAGGGAAACTGCATTGCAGACGAACTGGCTATGACATGCATCCTTCCAGGTACGGCAGGTATGCCATGCCGTTAACTTCATTTCAGCTTTTGGCACAGAAACGCTGGGAGAACAAGGCTCACCTGGCCATTCCTTGACGCAAAAACGACATGAAAGTTTGTAAAGCTGAAACGAACAGAAGTCGGTGCAAACATCTTTGGGAAATTGAGTATATTAAAGAATCAAGATACGGGGCAAAAATGGCTCTCTGGTAACATAGAAAACGTTCAGGAATGCCGTATTACTTCGATATAATGTATAGGCTGATTACAAAACGCTTTTATACGCACTATGTAGCAAAAATGCTTGATTTATTGTGGATCAATTTCCTACCTTGATCAGTTTTTCTATTCCAACAACAATATCATGCAAATATTTTGCAAAATCGCTTTTTGCAAATAATTAATTATATTTTTATTAATTGTTAAAAGTTGTGCCACAAAAAATAACAGCTCATACCCATCCTTAGACCCAACATGTTCGTCAAAGGTAACGTCATAGTACCGTTAATCACGGTGTATTACAATTTTGTTTAAATAAAGAACGGTGTGTTAAAATAATAATTTTTATATAAGATGAGCAAATGAACTTCCAACTATCCAACTCAGTTCCATTTTGATCCGAAATCGTACGCCATAATAATGAATGTATAGACGACTTCAGATTGCGAAAATGGTGCCTAAAGGGGCCCATCCCCACTGCCTCCTGCCCTTGGACTTCGAGTCCCACAGAAAGTGTAATCGATACAATTTTTATACTCTGTACATGAAATGTACTTCTGTATTAGGTTTGCGGGAGCTGAAAAATGTAACAGGCAGAAGGAGGCGTGGCAGACCCCACAAAGTATATATATTCTTGATCAGCATGACGAGACGAGTCGATCTAGCCCTGTCTGTCTGTCTGTCCGTCTGTCCGTCTGTCAGTCTGTCAGTCTGTCCGTCTGTCCGTCCGTATGAACACCTGGATCTCAGAGACTATAAGAGATAGAGACACCAAATTTTGCACAAAGATGCGTTATGTGTGTATTCTATACGAGTTTGTTTTATTTTTTTGATTTTCCCCCCCACTTCCCCCCTATGGGGGTTTTCCCGATTTTCCATTCGTATAATCGCCTATATCTCGGAGACTATAAGACCTAGGAACACAAAATTTTAGTCCCAGATGCCTTATGTGAATACGCAGAAAATGTATATTTTGGAATTTCCCTCCCTCCCCCCTCTACCCCGCAAATCGTAACTCCCGTAATTCTTGGAATTTCGAACTAAAATTTTGGAAATACTCCCAGTTGGTTATTATATGTCCGTATACATAATTTCATTATGATAGACCATTTTAACGAGAAGTTATAGCCATAAATATATTTGCTGCTGCAGCGCTGCTCAAGCGCTGCCCGCGACTGTTGATGCTGGTGCTTTGGTTGACTGCACACATGTTTACACAGACACGAATTGATGCGCATAGGCATACATACACTCACACAGACGCAATTGCTATGCAAATGTGCGATTATACACCATTTACGTGAGTTCGAATACCGAGAAAGGTAAAATCGATCAAAATTTTTTTTTTTTAATTTTCTTAATTTTTTGTATTTTCTATAATTATTGTAAACATATGTACAGAGTATTTCAAAGTCGGGACACCCGACTTTAGCTTTTTTACTTGTTTTTTACAATTTTGTTTACTGTTTGGTTTTTCCAATTTTGCTACATTTTTGTAATGAATGGATAAAATTATTGTACAACTATGTAAAGAGTATTGCTAAATCGGGACATCCGACTTCAGCATTTCGTCTTGTTTGTAATAAGTTTCGCGACAATGTTCTCTTTAACTGACGTTTAATGTGAATCACAATTATTAAAGTAACATAATTTCGGACCGCCTGTGGCAGAGTCTGTACGAGTAGGTGTGCGAGTATCCGAGTCTGCGGCCCTGACATTGTTGGTATAGCTAAAAATTGCAATGTCATTGTTATAACAATGGCGACGCACGGGCGACGCGATAAAAAACCATGTAGCTAGTAATTTATTATACGGCCAACCCCTTACCATCCCTCCTTCCCACCACATACACACCTCACCCACAACAACTGCAAATAGCCGTCGGTTCTGCCATTTAATGTGCAAACAAAAGGCGTTGAAACAAAAATTAAAACAAGAAAGCAATGCTACAGCCGATCGGGCTCAACTCTTAAATACCCTGTATTCGCCTTCACAAAAAAACAAAAATTCAATTTTTTTTTACCTTAATGCAATTAAGGGTTAATTTATACAAATGGAAGTATGTATCTATGTACATATGTATTTATATATATATATATATGTATGTATATTCCCTATAACCTCCGAAACCGCTCAACCGATTTTGATCAAATTTTGTGGCAATATTCAAAAAATAGTCCAATGTGATTCGTTAACGCGATCAACCATCGTTATCTGACATATTTTTCCTTATATTCATTTGTTTGACAATCACTTTTTACTCTGTTTGTCAATGTTTTATGTTTGGTACAAAAACCACATAATCAAAAAAGATTAGAGAAAAAGAGCAGCTAAAAATGCCGATGAGCGCAAATCACATTTGCAAGATCTTCGCGAAAGGACATCTACATCTAGATTCTAGAGCCATCGAAACGGAACAGGAATATGAGTCACGGCTTTGGTAAATGTGAGAAAAAGCATCCACATCAGCCATGGAAATAGAACAAGAACGGGAGCCGCGGCTTCGACAAATGCGCGAAAGGGCATCCACATCTAGAGCCATAGAAACAATTAAAAGTGACTACTTTTAATTAGAGACTTCTTCTCTGCGCTTCTCATGCAAAGCACCAAACACACGAGCAAAGATAAGCCGCGCTAGTAACGATTCAATTAGAAAGGAGAAATCGTAGAGCTAATCGCACAGATCAACAACGAGATAGTCTTCGAAGTGCAAGATGAAATATCTCAAGTGTTGATTTGAATCGTGCAGCGTTTCTATACGATGGCACAATAGACTACAGCTCGCATCCTTTTATTTGCATTGGTCTAATGGACGTAGTTTTAGTCAGTAATACTGACTTTGCTCTCGACTTACAGATTCAAAGCCAGATTCAAGGCCAGATTCACCTTCGAAGTGGATCATTACATCCTCTTGAAGATGCACAACATAAATTCTAACAAATATGTGTACTTCAAGGGCGAATGCCAAACGATGACTACAAAGTCGTGACAGGAGCGGATAGAACACACGAACCCACAGGGACGAATCAAAAGGCATGTCCTACTTACAAGCAAAAGTAAAATTAGACGAAACTCTCTACTTACGAGTGTACTCGTATGTTTGGCCACATACTTGTATAACGAAATGCGAACTCAAAACCATCATTCTACCCGTGCGAAGCCGGGGTGGACCACTAGTTTAAGTTAAATTAAAAAAGTAAAAAATATTATGTACGTACAGGCATATCAATGTTTATGTACAGGTTCCATAGCATACATTTACATCGGGATCGTCTCTATGTGTGTTTATGCGTGACTATGTGTGTGTATGTATACAGTATAGAATCAGGCCAAAGCAGCAACAACATCTGCGGGGAGACCTTGATATAACAGCAAATACAACATTTATGGCTATAACTTTCTTTAAATTTAACATTTCATGAAGAAACTTAACATGTAGTTGAATTTGAGTAAACAATTCCCAGAATTACAGGAGTTATGAAAAATCAAACCAAGTTTTGTTATTCCAGCTTGGTTGTTCTTGTACTTGGTGAGGTCCTTGAGTTTATGCTGATCAAGAATATATGTATACCCTTTTACTTGTTGACAATAGGGTATAAAAAGAAAATCCAAGCGACGCGCCAATGTTATGAAGTATTTGTAAAGTGCAGATGGCGCACAATGCCCAACAACAACCACACAATAAATGAGCGGCGACGTAGTAGCTATGCTAAAAGTTAAAATAACGAACGATAATTAATGGAATGACAACATAAAGCAGGGAACAATTCAAACACTGCATGGTGTAGGCGTGCGGCTATGGGAGTAGGAGACGGGACGTGTCCGTCGAGTGCCGGAATGTTGACCAGACAAGAGCCCATTACAGAGGGAGGTGTTACAAACGACGTGCGAGTGTTTATTGAACTTTAGTGGCAGCAGGAGGAGGCGAAAAAAATGAAGCGGAAGCAACGCAATGCGAATTGTAACTGGATAGGAAATGCATTGTTTCATGCGCCATTTCATTTCGGCTTTTATTATGCGCATATAAGGGAATGGGAAGGGATGGGGCGTCATGAGCGAGACTTCTTATGTAATAGTAATTAAAATGATTAACTTGGAGGGGCACGGTGTTAGACTTTAGTGTGCGGCAGAAGAGCCGCATGAAGATCGATTAACGTTAATGGTGCACAATTTGTGTGAAAACTGCTAAAAGCAAAATAATTGGTTGAAGAGATATAAGAGAACAATTACTTCATTGCCATATTTGACTTCTTTCCTGGTTATTACCACCATGGTCCATGGATGACAGTCCATGGTGTCGTACTCACATATGTACATATTTTGTATATTGCACCAAATTTTGAGCTCTTGACTGATCTCACCTATCAAGATGGCATTTTAATTGAAAGGTATTACCGAGTTGGTATTTAGTTACATTATTAGCACTAAAATGTGGACTACTAACTTCGGTTGTTGTTTCATGGGACTTCGGCGATTCACATACGACTATAAAATATTGAAATTAGTTTTGACAGAACCACTAAGGGCTATTCGAATAATTTCGGGGCTTTTCCTACTTGACTACGCATAAACAATGTTTATTGTCACAGTCTGAGATATTTGCATTTGCTTTGGCTACAATAATTTTGAGTGCTTACATCTGTGTTGCTTAAAATCTACAACTCAATATTAAATATACAACCCAAAACAATCATATTTCAAATGATAATAATTAACATGTTCTACTATACTCTGCCTATTTTGCTTAACAAACTCCTCCTAATGGCGTGGCAAAAAACGATTCAACGCTTTGTTAATCAATACTTGCTACAGAGTGGACGAGTTCCGGCTCTACGTATGCGTCGTAAACTTCTCGAGATGTATAGAATCTACGCGCATATAAATAAAAAGCACTGCAATATAGTTGTTCTTTGATAATCCGTCTCTACTGTTCTCTTTACAGCCCTAATTAATTTTAAATACTTGTATGATTTATTTGATTTGCAGTACACTGGAAACAATCGTATTGCCGATTTTAATAAGCGTTTCATGGAAATTCTTTATTTATTTATTTATTCAGTACATCAACAATAGTTCTGTCGATTATAATTATTAAAATATATTTTAATATTTTACATATATATATTAAAATAAAAAAATATTGATTGACAACTCTCTAAAGTCATCTCTTTTGTAGAACACTTCTCTCGGACTGCAACAGTTTGTGCAACCTATAAGAAATTACATATACAAGGTGCGTTCCAAAGTAAAGAGGAAGTGAATCTAGCGCTCCCTGGTGGCGCTATCTATATGTCGACTGGTGCGTTAGAATCTGCTATCTTTATCGATTTCATGACATTTCATCGATTGGAAGTGAAGTTATTGCCTTTTAAGTGTCAGTATGTTTGTGTTATCGGTGCGAAAATTAACTAGAGCCAACATTAAATTTTGTTTTAAAATTGGTAAAACTTTAACCGAAACGTTTCAATTGATGGAACAAGTTTATGGCGATGATTGCCTATCCCGTATCAGAGTGCACGAGTGGTTTTAACGTTTTCAAAGTGGTCGTGAGGACATAAATGACGATCAACATGTGCGCCAATCGAAATTCGTGATCACCGAAAATTCCATCGAAACTGTGCGTGTATTCATCAAAAATCAGCCGAAATCATCATTGAAATTGATGGAAATGGAATTAAACATCTCCAAAACATCGATTTATCACATTTTGACCGAACATTTGGGTTTACGAAAGGTGTGTGTGGTTTGTTCCGCACAAATTGACTGACGACCAAAAATAGCTCAGACGATCGACGTTTGTGACCGATTATTTGACCAAAAATCACATTTTAACCATTAACCACTCGCCGTATTCACCTGATCATCAAGTTCGCTCTTCTTCTTCCTAACTTAGTGCCGGAAGTTTGTCTGAGTACAGGGTATTTCACTGTCGGGATTGCTCGACTGTCGCGTTTTCAATCAATACTCAAAATTACCATCAACTTTTTTTGAATTTCAATAGAGTTTCATTACAGCTCGGCTTGTGGTTTTTAATATAATTGGCGAAGGCTTTTACATTTTCCGATATCAACATAGTATTATGTTCATCTATGACTTTTACTTTAATTTTCTGCAATATACATACAAGTATACTGCTTAAATGCGTTTTCTGAGTCTATGTTGGTGCTCTTAAAGTCAATTATTTCTACGTGCCCTAACACGAGTTTTGCTGCAATGAAAGCGATTTTTTCGAAAACGGGCAAAGGAGACTTAATAATGATGAATCTGTGTACTTTTGTTAAGACATTGACATTGTTAGCTCCTCGTTCTGACGCGCTCGGCGAAAGTAATACTCCACAAAACACTTTTGTTATACATTCTTGCTAAATAGAGACACACAAAATACTGGATAACACGAACACACATACACGATATGGCTTAGAAATTGATTCTACATACCTTGATCTTTGCTTTCCATACTTATACTTTTATTTTTAAACAAATAGAACCAATTTCATGATAAGCGAAAGTTGGCAACAAGTTTCCTCCAATTTGCAAATGCCAGGGCTGTCACCGATCAGCTAAGTTCATGAGCGTGCCAAATAAACAGGGTTGCAACAAAGCTAAAAAAATTTGTGCTCTAATTGGGGTGTCTATTTATTGAAATTGTATTTATATCCCAAAAATATTTTCAGAAATTCGATTTTATGCCGCTGTGGTAGAGCTGCAAAATGAATCGATGCAGAATCGATTTAATCGATGTTTAGCATTTTTGTTAAGCATCGATTTTATTTGTTGAGAATCGATTAATCGTGTAAATTTAAATGAACACATTTGTTTCAAGGTGACGCTGAGTGGCTAAGCGGTAAAAGTAAAATTAATAATTGCCAAATAAATCAAAACATTACATTTTCTTTTATATTTTTGATTATATTGGTGTGTTGGTGGCTTGGAGAAGAGGAGGGAAACGGATAAATGGATAAATTTTTGAAATCAGGTAAGAATTTATGCCTCATTTAGTTAAGCAGTGAGGGGCACTCCGACATGTGACATATGTATGTATGTACAAGTATGTATGTATGTACACGTATATTTTATGCGCAAAACTGCACACATTTTTGTATATACATACATATGTGCAAAATAAATATGATTGTTACGCATGATTTTTGTTTTCTGTGCACATAAACGCAGCTTAGTTTTAATTAATTATTGCATTATTGTATGTGTACTATTTACATTGATATATTTTTGTATGTAAACCCTTTAGCGGCACAACTATTTACATTTTTTATTTAATTTTGGTTTTTAGGTAATATCGAGGAAGTTGACGAGTCCGTGGAGCACAGTGGCAAGCGTAAGGGAAGGCAAAAGTCCGACATTTGGAATTTTTTTACAAGGCTGCCAGGGGGAAACTCTGCAAACTGCAAAACTTGTGGTTTGGATTATAGAACAGGTGGAAACACAACAATCTTGTTTAATCATCTATTGCGGGCTCATACGACTTTGTCCCATGAGTCGAAGCCTGTGGCGACCATAAAAACTTTCTTCAGTTCAAACAATTATTATGAAAACAATTCCGCGCATAAAAAGGAGCTTGACAAAGCATTAACCCGCATGATTGCCATCGATATGCAACCCTTTCGCATTGTTGAAGATCGTGGATTTCGTGATTTCGTTTATTACCTTAATCCAAGGTATATATTGCCCAGTAGGACAACTTTGAGAAACGTGCATCTACAAAATATGTACAACGAAATGAAAGAAAAACTTGTTCTGATTCTCAATAACGTAGAATACTGTGCCGTGACAACGGATAGTTGGACATCGCGGGCGAATGAATTTTATGTCACAGTTACTTGCCATTTCATAGACAAGAACTTTGTATTAAGAGAAGCTGTTTTATCAACTTGTAGTTCATACGGAAATCCGACTCCCGACATCGAAGAGCCACCAACACATCCTGATTATCCAAGCACTAAAACATCGCAAATTTATGCATTTGTGCAGGACAAAATAGCACAAAAACAATCAAGAACCCCGCAAGCAGATGGTATAATATTAGTGAGACAATACTTAGAAAAACCTCACGAGTTGCAGGGCACACCACCATTGGAATACTGGAAGGTAATACTTGTGGCATCTAAAAAACTTAACTGCTAATTATATTTTTGCAAATTTCAGACACATGTGCATGAAATGCAACACTTTCAAAATTGCATCTTTAAGTATTTGTGCATTCCAGCATGCTCCACTGCGTCTGAACGCATGTTCAGTAAGGCGGGATGCATCCTCTCTGACAGACGCGCCGCTTTAAAACCGTTTATTGTAGACCAGTTGCTGTTTACAAACAAAAACCAATGGCTAAATGAATAAAATTGATCTTATTAAAAATAAAATTTAATTTTTCTTCCTTAACGATTAATCGATTTTATTTTTGAAAAAATCGCGATTAATCGTAAAAGATCGATGCTGCCAACATCGATTATTTTGCAGCTCTACGCTGTGGGACCCATAGTGCAGAGTATAAAATATTTATGCCATTCGATAAGTAATTTCTTAGTCTTCGTGGTTTCCAGAATATGTTGTTAACAATACACTTATTATATGCTTTTGTTCACATTTCGCATGTACCTCGAGGCTTCTGGTCGTATTAAAAATACTAAGTAGGGACCCCATGTTGCAAGACCAGTGGGCAAGGCACGCCCATAAAAGGCGCATAATAAATCATGACGCACAACGCTTATTCCTAGCGTCTCTCACGCACATACTACAAGTATACTATATACTTACACGTACATGGATTGTACATACATACATACGCAGGCACCCATACCGTTAGAACTGTTGTTGATTTGATTCATTGCATTTCAAGTATGTGATGTGTGTGATATGTGGCAACAAGTAAAGTAGCAACAACAAATGGGCTGTCTCAGAAAGAAATCTTGTGATAAATAATAAGTAGCTGAAGCTGACTGTAACAGATTTTTGGTCTAAATTTGTTGTTTTATTGCTATCGAGCTCGCTGTTGTTGTTGTTGTTGTTATTGCAGCTGTATTCTGTGTTCAGACAGACAAGTGTTTGATAAAAAATTAACAAGCTTATGAATTGAGTGGGCTATGGAATGGACGGCAATCCGGGGCCTAACCTTTGCCCTAACCTTTTCATTTATAACGAGACCTTGGCAAACACCGGGCCCACTATGCTGGCAGCACATCAATTTAATTTGCCCGTTTCAAGCGCTTGACATTTTTCTTCAGCTCTCAATCACAATAGCATCAAACAATGCTATTGTTGTTGTTGACATTCATCTTGATCGACTCCAGTGACACAAAATTCAATTTGCTTTATTGCCAACATTCAGCAGCTACAGCTACATACAAGTATAACAACATTAATAACAAAAGCAACAACAACACAAACACTTGACTGACACAACGATTACAAATAAAAAGGAAAAAAGTAAACACTTTGCGTTTTGCAATTGCCTTTATTGTGTTTATGCCCATACATCGCATAATTTATAGCCGTTCAGGAATTTTTCATCTATTGCCCTGACACATGACGCACATTACTTAGCCATTATATGCACTACCTTTTAAATTTGCAGGACGCTTTGCAATCGCTGCCATAGCAAGTATTTGGCATACAAGGCATCTGACTTTATTGTGCCTAATTGGTTTGCTGAATCCTTGGAACTTCACGTCAGTGTGGTGGTCTGTCGTGTCCCACCTTTCCATTGCAAAGCACACAATGGGAAATAAATGATGATCGCAACTAGGGAGTACATTTTACGGGCTTATAATTCGAATTTCTATATGAGGGAACGATCGGGTGTTTGTTCCCTCGTAAGAGACCTTCAATGAAATTTTTGATATGGTCAGCTGCTTCGACGAAGACTGTGTAGCCATTTTAAAATTTATGTATGTATATTACTTTTCTTGAATACTTAGTACTATTGAATACCCTGCATAATACTAATGCCACAAATTTGGGTATAATTTGGTGCTAGGACTCTTATTTGAAGTAGTATACTGATCTAAGCCTGATCTAAGTTTTTCTCTAATTGGATCTGTATTAGTTCTGTACTACTTTAATGAACTCAGGCTGTACTTTATCTAAAATATCCAACTTCTTATTATATATATTTTTTTAGATAGCCTAGATCGGTTTATAATTCAATTCATTAAATGTACATACATAATAAATTCGGTATCGTAGCTGCGGAACATTCAGCAATAACGAAAGAAAGAGTGTCTAAGTTGGGGCTCTCGGTAAATCTTTTTTTCTGCGAAGAATTTAAAAGTTAAAGCGCTTGTGGAACGCGAGACCGGTTGCAACAATTGTGGAAGCATTGCAAGTGGCTGCTTGGTCGGTTGGGCGCCAGTCACGACGATGACGCGTCGTCATCCTCATCGCCGTTGAGTCCTCGAACTGTCGAGTCGTCGTAGGTGGCTGTCCTGGTTGCCTGTCAGCATTTTGTCTGCCATGCGCAACCGCTGCAACACGCCGCAGACATTTTGAGCCGTGGTTAGAGGTGGCGCACTGAGGAAGATACGAAAATTGTTAGCCCAACACAGAGTTTATTTAATTTTTTTGTTGCCACAACTCTCGCAAGCCCCTTTTTGACTTTGTTGATTAAAACAAATTGTGCGCTGTTTCAAGTGCGGCTGCATCAACAGACGGCAGACAAAATGAAATGGGCAACAGGGAGCGTTAGACGTGCAGAGACAGGGAGGAAACAGGGTTGTGAGTGATACGAGATAGAAGTTGAGTAAGCTCCTGTAGTTAGTTCTGGACAATAGATTGTAGGTTTTCTTTAAGCTGGTTGGGAACTATAATTGAACCTTGATAGGCCGGATAGAATGTGTTAAAAGAAACTGAAACATTAAATATATAAGTCAGTTATTAACTTCAGTTATAAATGTTATACTTGTACATTATTATATTTTTATCGAAAGGTTCCGGATCGTAGCACTAAATTGTACCTACATTACTTAGTTTCTTTGACACAAAAGAGAACGTGAAATTCGATCAGACGAGTAGTATACTATAGTGTGTAATTCTTTTTCTTCTTTTCTGATAATAGTATATTTAGTAAGTTGGATGGGGATGGAGTTAAAGCGTTAATAAAACGGTCCAACTAAAATTCAATATCAATAGGAATTACGAGTGAATGTTGTGACTTGAAATTGCTGACAATTGTCATAACTTTAATGCAATTAACCCTTGCTAGCGTTGACTTGAAAGCGACCCTAGGCACTTATCAGCGACAGCGGCATCAGCGACAAAAAAGTAAATACAGCTATAGAGTAAACCTAAATATTTAATTAGGATTATAACGAAGCAAGCTTATCGGTCGACGGCTGCCTGCTGCCTGCTGGCTGCTGCCGGCGACGCGGTATCAAAGTAACGAAGGAGCAAGAGAACGCATGAGTGTGTGTGTGTGTGTGTGAGTGTGTGGGTGTGCGTGTGCCTGAGTGTGTGAGTGCGAGGCAGGTCGGCGAGTAAACGAACGACGAATGTCAAAGACTGTCAGACAATACGTGTGCAGGGCCTGCGGGCAAGCGTTCCTGTTTCCTGCTGCCATGCCAGGAAATATGCATGTATATTAGTGTGTTTGTGTGTTATGTATGTGTATGTGTGTGGGTGTATGTTCGGTGTGTAAGTGTGTGTCTGTTTGTGAACGCGTTTTTGCTTATGCCGTTTCACTTTTCGTTGACTTAATTTAATTAATTTCCTAGCCCAAAGGGTATGGTCAGACTGACTAGGTAGGTACCATTGGCTGCTGCCTGTTACTTGTACAACTTTTTTTTCGCAATACATGATGTTGCGCATACGTCATGTTGGCGACAACAAAATGGGAGTTCCTGAAGCTGCTAAATAAAAGAAAGTCCATCAACTTAAAGCACTGCATGCTTCCATCTCATATTGTGTTTTTCTCGCCACTTCCTCAATTTCTTGTTCTCTTTCCTAGCTTGTGTAATATGCTGTAAATAATGAAAATCCAATTTTCGCTGCTCTTATTGCTTTACATTCCCAACTCGTCTAGGTTGCGTCTGCACTGCGTTTCCCTTTGACTGTTTTTCATTTGCCTTTGTGCTGAGATTTCCTTTCCTTATTTCTTTCAATTCTCGTTTCTCTCTTCTCGAAAAAAGTTGATATAATCAAGTAATGAAACTTCGGTTGTGCTTGGGTATCGCAAGCAAACAAATAATGTAATGCCTACCTGCTTTCATTGCGTCTGGAATAATGTTTGCCTACACTAGTCGTGGTATACATAGAGACTTACCTATATTTCTGTGTACAGGCACATTTGTCGAAGCAAATGCTTACTCAGAGTTATGCAAAAGTAACAAAACTTTTTATCAATATTAATGCCGAGCAAATGTGATTAAAACTCAACGCCTTCCTACAACGCACCTTTTGTTGCCTGTCTCAAGCTTAAGTAAGGAAGCGGTAGCAACAACGGCAATCAAATTAAACTTGAAGTGATTTTCAATTGGAAATTGTCGTGACAGCAGACGGCTGGACGCAACTGAGGCGAGTACAGGACAGAGCAGAAACACAGGGAACACCACCAAGCGCGCCGCAACACACTTAAGTGTATTCAAATTAAATTGACGCAGACCAACAATCAAGCGGTATCAAGTCAGACAGCAGCAGTCGGGGAGACAATTCGAAAGATAGCGACAGAACAACCACAGACGCACCACTTCCCCTCACCCATAACTATCTTCATAACTTCCTAGTCAGTCCCCAATTGCTGGTGTAGGAGGCTGCCATTTTAGTGGACATTTCGCTTGTAATGCGCTGCTGTTGCCATTGTTGTCACAGCTATCTGGCCTTGTATCTACGTGTTTAGTTGTCCCAGACCGAATGCGAAGCTGTCCTATCGAGAGTGTGCGGCCTGGGCCCGACCCCAGCCTCGTCAAGGGCCTGTCAACGATGCGTCGACGGTAGCCGCTGTTTTAGCAACATTTAGCACGAGTGCGTTACGCGGTTTTTGAGCTGTCGGTGATTAGATTGTCTGATACTTTAATAGGATTGTAAAAGCGCACAAGGGTCCAGTAAGAGCAAACATACAAATACAAACAAACGTACTCGTACAGAACTCACAACAGACAGTCTGTCAAAAAAAAATGTAAGTTTCGTTAATTATACTCTGTACATGAAATACTTGTATAGAAGAGTATATTAGGTTTGCGGGAAGTGAAAAATGTAACAGACAGAAGGAGGCGTGGCAGACCCCACAAAGTATATATATTCTTGATCAGCATGACAAGACGAGTCGATCTAGCCCTGTGTGTCTGTCTGTCCGTCCGTATGAACACCTGGATCTCAGAGACTATAAGAGCTAGAGACACCAAATTTTGCAAAAAGATGCCTTATGTGTGTACGCTATACGAGTTTATTTTATTTTTTCATTATGATAGACCGATTTAACAAGAAGTTAAAGTCATAAATATATTTGCTGCTCCAGCGCTGCTCAAGCGCTGCCCAACCGCTTCCCGCAGCTGTTGTTGATACTGGTGCTTTGCTTGACTGCAAACATGATTGCACGCACATAGACATACATACACTCACATAGACGCAATTGCTATATATAAATAAAGGCTCAGTCGTATCCAAAATCAGTAGATAAGTCGATATAGCCGTGTTCGTCCGTCTGTTCGTATGAACGCAAGAATCTCGAAAAGTATAAGAGTTAGAAAAATCGAACTTGGTATCTTAATTCTCCCTTACCCTAAGTGATTTTCCATAACTAATATACTTAACATTTTTTTTTACTAAAATGACAGAACTACAGCCAGTTAGTACTGCTCTCCCTTTTCAATAAGATAGCTCAATTTTTAAGGGAGTTTTAGCCATAAATGACTGCTCAAGTTCGCAGCTGTTGTTGCTGCTTTGCGTTATCTCTGTACTACATACAGGCAGTCACGCGCATAGATACAATCCCGAGGTAAATAGATTTTTTTAATAAAATTATATCAGTTACACATCCACCCAAAATATATTATTACTTTTCGCAAAGGCGAAATACAAATCGCACATCGACAGATAGTTAAGCTTCTTAAGGACTTATATTTTTGCAGACTACATACTTGAGAAGCCATTTTGCTGGTAGAGAGCTGGTCCGAGCTGGCACGATGTCTGATGCAGTGACTGACTGCAAGGCACTTTTCAAATGCTGTGTGTGTGACCATTTCTATTTATGCACAAACAGTTAAGCAGTTAAAGGCTCATACATGAATTACATACATCGGTCATGCACGTTGGTCGCTCTCCCTAGCTCGGATCCAAATCTGTATTAAAATCGTATTAAGTCAGCTTCACTTGACAATTGTTGGTAGGAGTGAAATAATTTGCCTAAGTGTACTGCTATGCAAAATGATTGGAAAGTTGTCTAGAAGGCAATAGTTGAGTCAGTCGGCAGCTTGGCTTCGCCCACTAACCTTGCAATGCACTTGCAGTTTTTCGCAAGGCAAGCAGGGCCTTGATTTGAACTTTTTAGTTTTTAGGTTTCCAGGAAAGACGAGTTTATTTTGGTTTTTGATTTTTATACCCTGTACCCAAAGGGTACAAGGGTATATTAGTTTTGTGCGAGTGCACATTGAACACACAGAAGGAGGCTTGGTAGACCCCACAAAGTACATATATTCTTGATCAGCATGACAAGCCGAGTCGATATAGCCATGTCCGTCTGTCTGTCCGTCTGTCTGTCCGTCTGTCTGTCCGTCTGTCTGTCCGTCTGTCCGTCTGTCTGTCTGTATGAACGCAAGGATCTCCGAAAGTATAAGAGCTAGAATAACCAAACTTGGTATACAGATTCTCCTGAGACCGAGAAAGGACGAGTTTGTTCATTTTTTCTGATCCACCCCCCCACTCCTCCCCTATTAACGATTTTCTATAACTCCCGTAATTCTTGGAATTTTGAACTAAAATTAGTCACATTAGGTTAGTAATTATATATCCGTATACCAAGTTTCATTATAATAGAATGATCGGAAAGAAAGTTATAGCCATATAACCAGGCCCAATGCACACATACAGACATATGTACAACTACACAAACACGCATAAGACACGATTCTGATGTAAATGTAAATGTATGTATGCATACATGGAATATTTTATATTTAATTTAGTTAATTAATTAAATTAATTTAGTTAATTAATTAAATTAAATTAATTTAATTACTTTTTGGTGGGGTGGTACAGGGTATTTAAGAGTTGAGCCTGCTCGACTTTAGCATTCCTTTCTTGTTTGTATATATGTATGTACATTTCTCATTATATTACAAGTATATATGCCTTAGCATGTGGTACCCTGAAATTTAATAGTAGTAGTTTCTATAGAAACTTTTCTGGAAATGATCATAATGTGAGAAGAGAAACATAATACACCTAGTCCTCGCCTAAACCGACATCTTTTAATGTGAGCTCGGTCTAACACGATTAAAAATTTGCTACCTTTTCTCCTTTAACACGCTGAAGACATCGTTCTTACACGATAGAAGTTGAAAATACATATATACATATAGTATACATATATGTATAATTGCAAGAAAAAATAGTTAGCTCAACAAATACGGGCAAGACCTGCTAGTATACTACATATACATATACAAGTATGTGTACATACAAGTACGAGTACATACAGGCAATATTTTATGCGTTAGTCTTTATTGGACATAAGCCCAAGCTACCTGTTGCTCGCTAACGATTTCATTGTCTGACACGAAAGCCATCGTCTTCCCCTCTGCTAAGCTTGGCTACTAACTAATTGAACTTTAGGGCAGCGCCATTGGTGCTCTTGTTCACCGGCTTGCTTGGTATAATACTTTTTCCCTTTAGAGAAAAACGAAACTTTTGGGCTGGGTGCATAGGCAGAACTTTACTTCATTGTGTTGCTATGGAAGCTCGGTTGGTGTGGATTAAAAGGCAAATGGATTAAAATCGAATGGGCTCCAATTTTTGGGGGCTGGTGGCGGTTGAGGGTGTGGTATGTGCGTAAGAGCATCCGGGTTTGCAATTTTTGAGACTTTTTAGTTGATTCAGAGCAAGCGTAATATGTTTTTGTAAGCATTTCTCGCACGGGGACTTTACATAGCGGGCTCTGCTAGGTTATACTTACTTATATGCATGTACATACTTGTAGTATTATTAGCGTCGGCTCTTATCAGCGGTGAAGAACATTTGGTGATTTCGCCGGTCGATCTGTGCTATATAAAGAGTCGCTACGTTGCTGTATTATCAACAATCAAGATGCGCACTCTGAGCCTTGTCTACGCGTTGCTGATGCTTTGTTTTCTTGGCTTTCCCAACTTAGGACGTGCCATACCCTTTGTGGACCGCCGAGGAGGAAGCTGGGGAGGGGGACAGACAATGCGGCCCATACCCACGACGCCGCCATTTAATCCACATGCCAGTCGTCGCTTTTGAAATGGAAATTCGGTGTTGATATATGTATAACTCTTTAAATAAAGTGCTATAATATACGAGTAGTGAAGTGGTTTTTAATCATTTGGGTTTTGCCGTGTTCTTTTGGCTGCTGAGCATTTTGAGGAAAATAAATTGCAACGAACCATTTTCGTATGCGTAAGCTGTGTGTTTTCTTGCTTGCGTTTGTGTGCGTGCAACAGTTGCCTGTCAAGCGATATGAGCTTGAAGAGCGTCACAGCCCGTGATAGAGGAAGAGACAGAGAGAGCGCGAAAGCGGGAGCGGGAGCGAGAGCGAGTGAGCTTGCTGGGTAGGGAAGTTTATTAAAAAAATGCGAGCGCCAAAAAAACATGCGACTAAAAATGAAAAATGTGCGGCATCGGCGGCTGCTCGCCTAGCTCATAAAACTGTTTGTTAGCCAATGTTCCATTCGCTTCCCTCCGGGCACTCCCGTCGCCTAGTCATCGCCTCATACACTTAATGCAGATTTATGATTTTAATAAAGCCCCGACCACACACGCACGTACATTTAAGCCGCTGGTATTACTGGGCGTACTATATACGAGTATGTATGTATGTATCTGGCAAGTGCCGAGCGACACACATTAAACGTTTATACATATTTTACATACGTATGTACATATACATAAGTACATACAGATGCATATGTACAGACGTACTTTTGTTGCCTTCCTCTGCATTATTCTTTGTGAGCATTGGTAGGGCGCATTCCTTATTTTCATATTAATTATATATGTATGTAAACGTTTTGGGGAGTGCCCTTTTTAAGCTTTTTGTTCCTACATTTATTAGCCGAAAATCCTAAGTATAGCAGCAACAATGAGTAGCAAAAGCAACTTAAAACTTTACAACCTTATCCAATCGTAAGAGCTTCAGAGTTGCATAAGCTGCGGGGAGGGATAAACAAGGACACAGGTAAGCGAAGAGGAAAGCCGTGGGCTATACAAACCAAAAACAAGTGACATTGCTTATGCTAGTATAGCTCTGGTTGCTGCTGTTGATGAGGAAATTGTTTTTGGAAATTCACAAAACTCTTGCCATTCACAAACACAGACACACTTATTCCTAAGGATGTATTTTAAAAAGTATATAAAACTGCGCCACATTCACGAGGTTAGCTCGAACCGATGGTGAAACAGCTTCTAATCAATTTTTATGTTACTCTAGCCTAACTAAATAATTACCTCTATTTTTATACTCTGTACATGAAATGTACAAGAGTATATTAGGTTTGCGGGAGCTGAAAAATGTAACAGGCAGAAGGAGGCGTGGCAGACCCCACAAAGTATATATATTCTTGATCAGCATGACGAGACGAGTCGATCTAGCCCTGTCTGTCTGTCTGTCCGTCTGTCCGTCCGTATGAACACCTGGATCTCAGAGACTATAAGAGATAGAGACACCAAATTTTGCACAAAGATGCGTTATGTGTGTATTCTATACGAGTTTGTTTTATTTTTTTGATTTTCCCCCCCCACTTCCCCCCTATGGGGGTTTTCCCGATTTTCCATTCGTATAATCGCCTATATCTCGGAGACTATAAGACCTAGGAACACCAAATTTTAGTCCCAGATGCCTTATGTGAATACGCAGAAAATGTATATTTTGGAATTCCCCTCCCTCCCCCCTCTACCCCGCAAATCGTAACTCCCGTAATTCTTGGAATTTCGAACTAAAATTTTGGAAATACCCCCAGTTGGTTATTATGTGTCCGTATGCCAAATTTCATTATGATAGACCGATTTAACAAGAAGTTATAGCCATAAATATATTTGCTGATGCAGCGCTGCTGCAGCGCTGCTCAAGCGCTGCCCGCGGCTGTTGTTGATGTTGCTGTTTGGTTGACTGCGAAAATGCTTACACAGACACGAATTGATGCGCATAGGCATACATACACTCACACAGACGCAATTGCTATGTAAATGTGCAATTATACACCCTTTACGTGAGTTTGAATACCGAGAGAGGTAAAATCGATCAAATTTTTTTTTTTATTTTCTTAATTTTTTTATTTTCTATAATTATTGTAAACATATGTACAGAGTATTTCAAAGTCGGGACACCCGACTTTAGCTTTTTTACTTGTTAAAATAGTTAAATATTTAAGCGAAATGTTTATAAGACCGACGAATTTTCTCAAATGGTTGGTGATTGCATTACATTGATAGAAACATGGCCTGAAACTCTGGCCTAAATTGTTTTAACGAATGAATAAATAACAAAAATCTCATTTAAAAGAAAAAGTCCAAGCTAAATGAATCTCTTAAGATTAATATGCGATTTTCAATTTTGATTAAAGTAATCAAGGGAACCAAAATCTGTAAAAGAGATATGAAGTCTCACGCTCCATCGGATGGACAAACGGGCGGACATGTCTAGATCGATTTGTATCTTCATGCTGATAAAGATATATATACTTCACTTCATAGGGTCGGAAAAGCCTCCTTATGATTGTTGTATAATATACCCTTTTTTACCCTGTACCCAGAGCGTTAAAGGGTATACTAGTTTAGTGCGAATGTATATAACACACAGGAAAAGGCGTGGCAGACCCCCAAAGTATATATGTATATTTATAATCTATATCCGTCTGCATGAAGGGATACAGGGATACACAGGGATCGCAGGAAATACACGAACTAGGATAATCAAATTTGGTAACCACTTTTCCTAAGCCCAAGGAAGATAACGTTTTTTTTCAGATACTATTTTATTAAATTTAGGAGAAATTAATTAACAAATTATGTTCTACTTGTATATGTATGTTTTTCTGAGACGGGGTACAGAAATAGTAAACTCCCTATTGCTCGAACAGGCCTCGGACGCGTGGAACTCGACAATGCGCAACTTCCGTTAAATTCAACGGAAGTGGAAATACACAAACCCATGCACATACACATATGTACGTAAATGAGCCGCGCACCACCACCGCTATATAATGCAAATTTGATGTAAATGCGGCAACAAAAGCAACAAACTGATCATCAGACTCAGCCACAGCCACAATAACGCGCCGGTCGACAATGTTGAGTAGAAAAATGGTTTTTTGGTGTTTACCTGAGCGCATGCGGTTGAACAACAGAATGCCTGCAGCATCAGCAGGGCTTGTAATGCTTGAGGACTCGGGGCACCAAGGCATTCCAGGCACCATGGCATGTCTGAAGCACTCGCAGGTAGGCGAGGAACTGCTTATAGTTGAACGAATCTTGCGGCGAGTTCGGATCCTGTTTGTGGTAGGAGCAGAGATCATGGTAGATGAACTTACGGGGCACGGGCGGTTCCATATCAAATGTGCGATAAACCTGACTGAAAGGTATGGACTCGTCGCTGTAGTACATCAGAGTTTGAGCAAAGCTGTGGGGGACACAATAGGTGATCCAAAGTTGCTATCAATTTAAGCATCTTTACGCACCAAGCCTCAGACAGTGCCTGTTTGAACTCAGCTGTTTCAGTTACACGATCTACTTCTTCATCGCCCAGCGGCTGCCGTAGCTGCGACATAAAAGTACCGGGCAGCATGGCCAGCCGCACCGCGCTCATTACTGCGCCCACATGCTGAAGCCGGTTTGGCCAATCGTGATCCAGCCACCGCACCGCCGCATAAAACACCTCCTTCTCAGAGTTGACGGCTAGTTCGTCGGAGTCGAGCAGTGCACACACGCTAGATGCCGGCAAGCGGACAAACTCTGCAGTGGCGACGAGCGTCAGGAAGAAGCGGGAAATACGCTGCATCATGAGTGCCTCTAGATGCTGAAAGCCAGGAATACGTTCCGCTGCAGTAGCCACCATGAAGGCATCTGCCTCGTAAAACTCTTCCATTTGATCGAGGCAGTACCAGACCTGCTGAACCAAATCCGTCACCTCCAGGAATGTGCTAGCGGCTAGCAGCTCTACAATGTGCTCCTTCTCCACGACAGGCTCGCGTTCCACCATCCATCTGTAGGCTATCTCAAAGCCCACGGGAGTCACCTTTTCTACAGGCAGTTGAACCTCGTGCTGATCAGGGAACTGAGACATATAGTCGGTGTAGCATATCAAAATTGTTCGTTGGCAATTGAACTCTCGTTTGCCAACGCGAACAAGCAAATCCGGGCAATCGTTTTGTTCCAAAAACTGCAGAAGCTTCTCTACCACGGTTTGTTTGGCGTCCTTGTTGGGGGGCAGCTGTTGCTGCTCCGGTTCAGATAGTTGGCTGCCACCATAAAAGTCGGCGAGGCTAAGGAGCTGCAGATCTGGCTCTGGTAAAAGCTCCAAATCGGTGGTTGCCGGCACGCTGCCACCAGTCTGGGGTACCTCTCTCGGGCGGTCTTGGCCTCTGTTGTTCTCTTTCTCATTTTTTATTGGCTTGTCTGCCATTTTGCTTTTACTTACCTACTCGTGAGACTAAAAATTTTGAATCTGTTTTGATTGACCTGCTGAGATTGCTTTGTCAATTTCACTTTTGGCCAATTAGAAGCACAATGCGTCCTAAATTATACAACATGCAGCGACAAATTCAATTTGCCATGCCATTGTGGGACTTATGAATGGATGAAGTCAGCCATGGCCAAACAAAGCGTGGCACGCACACGTGCGACTCTAACAACAAGAGCAGCAGCAGCTCACCCTCTCCAAACAGAGTCCAGACAGACACGTCTGAACTTGTTCAAAAATCCCTGGAGAAATTAGTTTGATTTATGTTGAGTTTCCGGTGCAAATAAATTGCCAAGTTTAGGGCAAAACACGCGGCTGGCCGATTGCTTGTGTGCGTGGTGTGTAAAGTTGGGGGATGGATTAGGATAGCAGACGCATAATTGATAATGCGAGAGGTATACATACATATATGTTTAATAGTAGGTTTGAATCTTTATTAGCACTGGTTGAGAGGGGAAGACAAATATTGCGTGTCACTCTTGAAGAGGTGCTTATTGAAACAACCGTTGAGTTCATCTGTTTTTCGCGATGCCGTGTAGTTAGACAAATCAATATAAAACCCTCTTTACTCGTATATATAAATTTACGTTTTATATTTATAGTACCTTAGAAACAAGTACATACCTTATTTTAACTTTGCCTTACAGGTTATAAACACTCAAAAATATTTCAAAGTCTTTATGAATGCAGTATTTATTTTTTAAGGGTTGAGATTAGGGGTCATAGCTTAATAACAAAGAAATAAGATATCTGAAAAATGCAAAGATATTTGCTTTTGTCAAAGCTATAGATGATTCTAGTACATGTAATACATAAATAAGATTAAACTCCTAGTTTACTTGTAAGCTGTATTTGTATTTTTCTACAAGTTTAATTGAAGTTATTGTAAATAATAACAGTATAATTAAAGTTTTACATAAAAAAATTATATATTTTGAACTTCTAAAAATACTACAACTTAGTTGCTCTGCTGGGTTTGCCTCTCCCATATCTACATACATACATACATAAAAACATATGTATGTACATACACAAATGGACTACTTATTAAAGTCATGATTGTGTTTGCTATTGAAATTAAAGTCATAAAATGCTCAAACTCTTCACCACGGCCAATGCCAAAAGTCGCAAAATATGCAAACAATAACACAAACAGCGCAAAAAAACATGCACTATAAAGCAACATTCACAATCACAAACACATCCACACACACACACATACTGACAGACAAAAAGGGGAAAACTTTCGATGTGAGATGTAAAATAGCAACAAAAGCAACACGAGAATAACAACAAAAACCCGACGATGTGGCATATGTGGCAGTGCATTCTGCGGTGCATATGGCAAGCGATTTTTGTGTTCATGTTAACAAAATAAACAGATACGAGGGCTGCCTGACTATAAATCCAAAAATTACCAGTCTGTCATAATTATTTAATAACTCAAATGGTGCGTTTGAAAAAGTTAAATACACATCAATACTTTAAACACTTGAAGAAACACGTTAATGTTTTCTCTTATAATAAGACTAGTGTCCTGCCCCTGTTTCGCACGGGTATTATTACAAAAATTTTAAAAATAATACCTTTTATCACACACACACGCCCATCTTTTTGCTATGAGTTACTAAAAAGGAGTAACATTTATTTTGGATATTATTATTTTAATGATTATTTGTTCGTTTTTAGATTTTCTTGTTATTCTTTATTAGGTCAAAGGTTCTCTGTAAAAGATATTTGATGTTTTATTTTGTGGTAGCAAAATAAATTGGTTTTCATGAGCTCCGACCCGTGATAGGTCAACATACAGTAAGACATTGCTTTCGTATGTCGATCCCTAATAATTCAAGGCTTGGCCTTGGGACTACCGGAAATTGAAGCCATATAAATGATCAAATGGGATCATCGGTATCCTCGTTATATGAGCTAGTTGACCAGTTGCTGGGCCGTTGATAATAGTTGCTACACTTAAATTGTCCTGCAATTCCTTAATAAGCAGCCTCGTTTCATTGCACATACTTGGAAGGCATTAATTTCTCAAAAGCATGATTGCAATTCCGAATTTTACCGTCAATTCATGTGGCGGCTATCCAGAAGGGTTTCACTATTTAAATGTCTTTAATATTAATCACGGTGTCGATCGATTTGTAATCTTTTATTTGGCTGGGGGCTTTTAAATAATATTGCTTTAATACTAAAAGTGACAATGTTTCGAGAATGATAATGTACTAACTACTAAAGGTAATTTTTTTACACCTTTGGTTACATTATTGGCGTTTTAGTAAGGATTCCATTCCTTTCTGCATGTTAGCCGTCGACAGTGTAGCTTGCCAACAGTGAAGGAATCCATTAAATCGGTCCAGTATATTCGGAGCCTTTTCAATTCAAACAAACAATCCAATCTTTCCTCTTTATAATATTAGCATAGATATCACTAATAAATAAAAATGTTTAACAATAAGAAAAAATTTTACCTACTGTAGTGCTGTGAAAGACTGGAAACGAAAACGACAGGAAAAATCTTGTAATTTTCAGAACTTACGACTTCTCTGATATTTTCTTTGCATTCATACAGACGGGTAGACAGATATGGCAACCGTATCGTAATCTGAACAATATATTTATTTTGTGGGGTCTATCCCGCCTCCTTCTACAATACGTTACAGAGATTCGGTTAAACCAGCATACGATTTCGGTAGTGGAAAGTAGCAGCTGCTGATTTAAATGTAGGGTAAAGTATTTTTTATTTTAGAATGCTCAATAAACAAAGCTTTCACTGTCACTTTACAACTATTTATTTATTTCTTTTTATATAATTCTAGCTTCAAATTAAAATCTTAATACCAAAAGAAGTGTTTTGGTTAAAAGAACAAGGTATAGAGGAATGATAGACCACATGCTATGGGTACATGTACTACTATTCAAGTGCATGGCAAAAACTGTGTGTTTTTAGCATAGTCAAAAGCAAAACAGTGATAGTCCATAACGGTTAATTATTAAAAGCTAACTGTAAATTTGTACAGTTCCCTGATGCTGCATTCTAAGTGAAACACCAAAGCATTTGAAGGCAGCCCTTTGCCAAAAAGAGAAAAACACAATACAAATGCTAGAAAATCTTGTCCCTATTCAAGTGCATGGCAGTGTATATATAGTATTAGGTATAGTTGGTATGAGAAGACGAATCCAAATCGCAATGACATTCCATCTGTCCATCTGTCTGTGTCAATCCCTCTCCAATTTTTTGATAGACCGAGTTGTCAAATTTGATGGTGTAGCATATAGTAATGGATGGTCAAATGAAAAATAAGAGAAAATGGTTTTTACATACAGGTTCGATATTTCGAGCACAGTATACACCCTAATCTTCTCGGCCAAGGACCATGAAGGCAAAAAGTAAAGCCAGAGCAGAGCAACTTGATGTGTACGAGAGAGCCTGAGGCGGTTCCTGCAATGGCAAGATGAGGTGCATGCATTCTCGGAAATAGAAATAAGTTTGGGGTACAAACTCTAAAACAGCCCAAGGCTCTGCCCAGCTTTCATTCCAGGCATAACTGGAGGTCGTTACAAAAGCATGGAATTGTTTTTATATATTCGTTAACCAACCTGTTCGTGTCAGTGTTCCTTTGAGACACACTAAATATCCACTTTATTTATGATAGATCTGTATAGCGAAGGGCTTAATTGGACGCTGGTACTTGTTTTACGGCCCTCGTATATCTGCACATGCTCATAGAGCGGTCAGCAGTCGCCAGGTGGATGGTTGCTTCAAACAGCAGTTGAGATGGGCGGGACGGAACTTGTTCATGGCTCGCTGGGCTAAGCTTTTACTTTACCATTTACCAGAGCCTTTTCACTTGTTTGTTTAATAAACTTTCTGATGCATTTCTGCTGCTGTTCAAAATGCGCCACTAAAGTACTTAAGCAATTTTTATCGCCGGACTTTGTCAGTTCAAATTGTTGGCTGTTAGCTTGAAAGTTGAGGCAAGTAAATTTTTCAAGGAAAAGTTTCTGCACAAATTGCATTTTACAGGCAACGAACCTTAGTGGCAATGGCCAGAAAGCAGCGTCATAAATGCCAATCTTTCTGGGTGTGGCCTGAAACAGCCAAAGTCTGGTATCGCTTGTCTTATTGTGCTTGGTTATGTCTCAAAGCTGCGCTCTCCGCAAACTATGCAAGCAAGTTTGCCTTGACACTTTGACATTGACAATGATGTATGGGCTGGGTATGTACGGTGTGCGTATTGCTGCTTGTGTTTAGTCATAAAATATCGATTTACTAGCTACATATATATATATATATATATACTATATACTCAGTTATCGGTCAGATCCCATGAGTACTTTGAGCTTTCTATGAAGATTGGATGACAAGCTTACAGCTTTTATAGTTTCTGAGATCCTTGCGTTCATCCAGACAGGCGGACGGACAGACATGTCTAGATCGATTTCTCTCGCCATGCTGATTCAGAATATATACTTTATGGGGTCGGAGATGCTTCCTTCTGCATGTTACATATTGTGCACAAATCTAATATACCCTTTTTACCCTACGGGTACAGGGTATAAAAACATCTATGCACATCTATTTCGATGAGGTATATTTGTTTTTATGCATGAATGTTATTATTGGTCGCTTGGAACGGGTTTACTATTGATAAGAGGAAGAATTTACCCAAACCTTCTCAAAAATCGTACAACCCAAGCAATAAGAATGTATATCAGTCAAATTTCCCTAAACGAAAGTAAGTAACTAACATGTGGTCTACTATTCTTCCTTTTGGGTGTTTACCGGAATATATGTACGTATTTATATTTGTTATCAATTTTTAACAGATGCGAACAGTGATATATTCGTATCTTAAACTACATTGCGACAATTAAAAATCAATTAAGTTCATCGCTCATTTAAATTTCTTATATGGCGCACATGGTACTCGTACAAGGTGTGTTCCAAAGTAAACAGGACTTTTTAAAAAAAAAACAGAACAAATGGTTTTTTCGACAAAACAATTTATTTTATTCAAAATAGTCTCCTTCTGCTTCAATACAGCTTTTTGCACGATCCAAAAGCATGTCGAACGAGTGTTTTAGCTCGTTGGCCGGTATGGCCGCCAGTCTGCCGGTGCAAGCCTTTTGAATGGCCTCTACGTCTGCATAACGCTTTCCTTTCATGGACAAATGCATTTTTCCGAAAAGGTAGAAGTCGCATGGTGCCATATCAGGTGAATACGGCGAGTGGCTAATGGTTAAAATGTGATTTTTGGTCAAAAAATCGGTCACAAGCGTCGATCGATGAAACGGCGCATTATCGTGCAACAAACGCCATTTTTCATCTTCGCGATATTCGGGCCGAACACGTCGAACACGGCGCACCAAACGCTTCAAAACTCCAAGGTAGAATACCGCAAAAACGTTTTGGCCTGGTGGAACAAATTCTTTGTGGACAATACCCTTTCGTCACAGTCACAATATTGTAAAGAAAGTTTTTGTCCTTTTTGACCGTTTTAATGATGTCCTTCGAATGTTGGATTCTGAGCAATTTTTGGTCGTCAGTCAATTTGTGCGGAACAAACCGTACACACACCTTTCGTAAGCCCAAATGTTCGGTCAAAATGATTTCGGCTGATTTTTCAGGCACAGTTTCTATGGAATTTTCGGTGATCACGAATTTTGATTGGCCCACATGTTGATCGTCATTTATGTCCTCACAACCACTTTGAAAACGTTGAAACCACTCGTGCACTCTGCTACGGGATAGGCAATCATCGCCATAAACTTGTTCCATCAATAGAAATGTTTCGGTAAAAGTTTTACCAATTTTAAAACAAAATTTAATGTTGCGTCTTTGTTCGAAGCTCATTTTTGCACCGATAACACAATCATACTGACACTTAAAACGTAATGACTTCACTTCCAATCGTTGAAATGTCATGAAATTGTCACTGGACAATCGATAAAGATAGCAGATTCTAACGCACTAGTCGACATATAGATAGCGCCACCAGGGGCGATAGATTCAAAAGGTCCTGTTTACTTTGGAACGCACCTTGTATATGCATTGAAACCCATGAAAAGATCTTTATTTCATTTCAATTCGTACTCGTACATGCATTGACAATATTCAACTGCAGTCAAAAAGCAAACTCGTTAACGTGAAACTATTTTTTGCCGATTCTGTGCGATTTTATTATTGGCGATTTATGGTGGCATGCAAATAAAAGTGCCATGGCCATTTGTCCATATGTCATTTTGTTTTATAGCTGGCTGCGAATGTTCAAGGACATGCCAAAACCGCACCAGAATCAAAATCAGATACAGCAGCATCTGTAATAACAATAACAACAACAACAAAGGCTTGAAAAATTGCCAACGGTATTTGGATTGGTTCGCTTTGCTCTTTACACAATTTCGTAGGTAAATAAATTTGCAATTGATTGAATTGAATTTTTGCTGTCACCATTTTGTTGCTTAGCCAAATACTATGTACAATGTGTATGTGGTGCGGACTTCTCATTTGAAATGGCCGCAAATACCAAGCGGCCAGTCGATGTTGTTGTTTTTATGGCTGCTCTGAACATAATAGCTGCATACATTATGTATAAATGTCAGTGGCAGGCCCAGCGCATTTTCCATAACCATACCGTTCCCTACCCATAATCCAAATTTTTGTTGTTGTGTGTGCATATACATTTCCTGCTCGTGTTTTTGTTGTAGTGTGAAACTAATTACCAGCGGCTATGTAGTGGTCAGTGTGCAAGTATATGAGAATATTTTCTGCCGGTGCTTTCCCTCAACAAGTTAACTCTAACTCACCATTCTATTGATTTGGTTATGTTACCTTTTATACTTCCTTCGATCCTTGCTCTCATGCAGCCGGAGAGGCGTACATGTCTAATAGACTCGCCTTGAAGCATTGATCAAGAATATATAGTATTAACATTGTGGCAGCTTCCTAATACGCCTCCTTCTGGGTGTAACATACCCTTCGGGTATAGGGTCTACAAATGTTCAATACATAGGTTTCAAGTCAAAGTTTCATGGCCATGCCTGTGGGACCGAAAGAGAGCAGCGCATATGCGATCTCTGATGGCTTAATAAAAACTTATGAGAATGGACCTTTAGTTGGAGCACAAAAGTGGCGTAAAATAAAAAAACCGCTGCCGGTATAGCTAAGCACCAACATTGTTCACATAAATGAGGTGATGATAATGTTTGCAGTCAGATTTAAATTTATTGAACAAGTCTTACACAAACCAAAAATGCGGAATGAAATTCGACTTAAATTTATATATGGATCCCGCTACGAAAGTCGTCAATAATGACATCAGAAAATGCAAATACAAACACGCACGCAATTTAAGGAACATGTCAAAGCAAACAAGTAACAGCAATATTAATGGGGGTGGTGGCTTACACATACTATAAGTACATACATATACGTATGTGAGATGCTATATGTCGCTACCAGTTTGGTATTTGTTATGTTTACGCCTTGATTGTGCTGAAAAATAAACACAAACCTATTGATGTCTATTGATGGCCAACGAACTGGGTGTGTGCTGGGTCTGAACATAGCAAATGTTTTAATTAAAGTTGTGTGATGCATTTATCAGATGCAGACAGGACATGGGCACAAGCACACACCCCTGGCACGTTGGGGAAAAAAGGAGGCAGTCGAGTGCAAAACGCTTTTTACAACGGTAACACTTGCTTAGCTAATGGCAACGAACAGCCGGACAAATGGACAAATGGGCAGACAAGCAGACACTCAGGCAGCCAGCCGATGCACCATTATTTACCTGTTTTAATGGACTCGATATTGGCAACAAGCGACCTGCGCTGCAGCTGCCCAGGAAGTTATGGCAGCTTGATTTACGTAAATGCCCTGCCCACTGACTGGGCGCTGGCAACGAGGCAGGAGCAATGGGGCTTCTGCGCTCCCCTTTAATTTTTGAATAGCGCATATGATTTGTTATGCAAGAAATGAAATTGTTTCATATAAAACGGACATGCTCCTGCCTCCTTTGGTACGACAAAAATCAATGGTATTTGGCAACGGAGATATTCCTAAAAATGCGCAGTTTTCATCGGATCTTAATTCTTTAGAGACGAATAATGCAGACATCACCGGTACTGGCAACCAATTTCGAGCTATGAAAAACAGTTTCTTGGTCTGGAAGGTATGCCAACCATCAACTTAAATAAGGAAGAAAAAGCTCTGGTGGAGAATAAATGTAAAGGAAGAAGCAACGCGACACCAAAGTTTAATCAAAATAAAACAAATCTTTCAATAACGTACAAAACGTAATTTTTAGGTGTAGCAACTATTTGCGATTAGAGCTTTACAAAATCGAATGAGCTACGACTGTACCTGTAACGTGTTTGAATTTTTGGTCCTGTGGATAAGACCAAAGATGTACACATACATTGATATACACGTACACAGTACTTATGTACGTGTGCGAGCGTGTAAAGATGGCAATGCTTCACTCTTATGCTTGCAATTTGCGAGTACGAGTATATGAAAAATTTACGTCTTAGCCATAAACCTAAAACTGCAAATTGCGCCGAACGTGAAAAAAGCAAAGCAGGCGCCTAAGCCGCTAAAATAGAAAAAATGTAAATGTTTTATATGTTTATGTGCACACATATATTTTTATTTTGATTGCTTACAATGGCTGCCAGATGGCTGCAAATTTTCAATAGGCAGAAGTGTTGAGTTCAATTTGTCTAGCGTTTATTGAGTGGAACGCAGACAAAAGTAAGACTGAAAGTTTAAATTACTTTCCACTTTTGTCTGCCTGACTGACTCGCCCCGAAAAACTTTTGCGCCCAAAGATTAATGCTTATAGCGACGCGGCCTAGTCTTGTCTCAATGACACAGGAAAGGGTGAAAGGATTGAGTCTAAATTAAGTCGTTACAAGTTTTTATACCCTGTACCCGTAGAGTAAAAAGGGTATATAAGGCTTGTGCAAAGTATGTAACACGCAGAAGGAGGCGTGGCAGACCCCACAAAGTATATATTCTTGATCAGCATGACAAGACGAGTCGATCTAGCCCTGTCCGTCTGTCCGTATGAACACCCGGGTCTCAGAGACTATAAGAGCTAGAGACACCAAATTTTGCACAAAGATGGCTTACGTGTGTACGCGGTGCAAGTTTGTTATATTTTTTTGATTTCCCCCCTATGGGGATTTTCCCGATTTTCCATTCGTATAATCGCCTATATCTCGGAGACTATAAGACCTAGGAACACAAAATTTTAGTCTAAGATGCCTTATCTGAATACGCAGGAAACATATATTTTGGAATTTCCCTCCCTCTCCTCCGCAAATCGTAACTCCCGTAGTTCTTGGAATTTCGAACTAAAATTTGGTAATTACATCCCGTTAGTGATTATGCCAAGTTTCATCATGATAGGTCAATTGTGAAGAAAGTCATAGCCATAAATAAAATTGCTGCCGACGCTCTGCTTGTAGCGCTGCCCGCAGCTGTTGTTGTTGTTGCTGCTTGGGTTCAACTTTGTGCTGCATACATACACGCATATAAACACGCAGATACACGATTCTGATGTAAATGTATGCTGTTGAAACTGCACATGATCATGTCGTTAATTTAATTAATATAATTTTTATAGCCTGTACCCAAAGGGTGAAAGGCTATACTAGTTTTGTGCGCATGTATGTAACACACAGAAGGAGGCGTGGCAGACCCCACAAAGTATATATATTCTTGATCAGGATGAGAAGCCGAGTCGATATAGCCTTGTCCGTCCGTCCGTCTGTCCGTCTGTCTGTCCGTATGAACGCAAGGATCTCAGAAAGTATAAGAGCTAGAATAACCAAACTTGGTTTCCATATTCTCCTAAGACCGAGAAAGTACGAGTTTGAGTTTTTTTTCGATGCACCCCCCCACTCCCCCGCAATTCGTGTTTTTCTTATAACTTCCGTAATTCTCGGAATTTTGAAATCAATTTTGGTAGGTACATCCAGTTAGTACTAATGTGATAGGTCAATTCTGAAGAAAGTTATAGCCATAAGTAAAATCGCTGCTCATGCGCTGCCTCTGTCGGCAGCGCTGCCCGCAGCTGTTGTTGTTGTTGCTGCTTTGGTTCAACTTTGTGCTGCATACATACACGCATATAAACACGCATAGGTACGTGATGTAAATGTATGCTGTTAAAACTAAACATAAACATATATTCTAATTTAATTTAATTAATTAATTCATTAATTTTTTTTAATAATTTAATTTTTTTTTAAATTTTTTTTTTTTAATTTTTCTTTTTTTGTGGAGAGTACAGGCTATTTTACTGTCGGGCTTGCTCGACTGTAGCGTTCTATCTTGTTTATACTCTGTACATGAAATGTACAAGAGTATATTAGGTTTGCGGGAGCTGAAAAATGTAACAGGCAGAAGGAGGCGTGGCAGACCCCACAAAGTATATATATTCTTGATCAGCATGACGAGACGAGTCGATCTAGCCCTGTCTGTCTGTCCGTCTGTCCGTCCGTATGAACACCTGGATCTCAGAGACTATAAGAGATAGAGACACCAAATTTTGCACAAAGATGCGTTATGTGTGTATTCTATACGAGTTTGTTTTATTTTTTTGATTTTCCCCCTCACTTCCCCCCTATGGGGGTTTTCCCGATTTTCCATTCGTATAATCGCCTATATCTCGGAGACTATAAGACCTAGGAACACCAAATTTTAGCCCAAGATGCCTTGTGTGAAGACGCAGAAATTGTATATTTTGAAATTTCCCTCTCTCCCCCCTCTACCCGCAAATCGTAACTCCCTCACTTCTTGGAATTTCGAACTTAAATTTGACAAATACCTCAAGTTAGTTATCATCAGTGTATACGCCAATTTTAGTAATGATTGGCAGATTAACAAGGAAGTTATAGCCATAAATGTGCAAAAACGTTTCAAATGCCTCCATCAATATATGTATATTTTAGTGTCACTTAGATTAAGCAACCGAACTTCCGGGTGTGTGATAGCATCCGTGGCAAAGCCGTATAAGTCCTCGGTTGCTCGTGCACGGTGCGCGTGAGTTCGATTCTCGAAGAGGAGTGAGGTTTATATTTTGTGTTGCTATTATTTTTTATACCCTGTACCCGTAGGGTAAACAGGGTATATTAGGTTTGTGCAAAGTATGTAACATACAGAAGGAAGCATCTCCGACCCCATAAAGTATATATATTCTTGATCAGCATGACGAGACGAGTCGATCTAGACATGTCCGTCCGTCTGTCCGTCTGTCCGTCCGTCTGTCCGTCTGTCCGTCCGTCTGGATGAACGCAAGGATCTCAGAAACTATAAAAGCTAGAATAACCAAAGTTGGCATCCAGATTCTCCTAGGTCCGAGTAAGGACGAGTTTATTTTTTTTTTTTTAATTTTCCCCCCCTTCCCCCGCTACAGAATTTCGTCAATAGCGTCCACATTTCAAATGCTACCTAAACCAAACTTTGCACACATAATTTATATATAATTGTCTACTGTTGTTCAAAATTTTATTCAATTCGGTCAATTCTAAGAAAAGTTATTAGCGAAACAAATTCTCGCCAGTACAACCCCCACAAACTGCAGCAACAAGTTCGCTCTTCTTCTTCCTCTTTTTGTTGCTGATATGGGCGCATATAACTCAGTGACGGAAGTTTACCTGGGTACAGGGTATTACACTGTCGGGCTTGCTCGACTGTAGCGTTCTCTCTTGTTTATTATTTAAAAACATAATATATATAATATCGGGACATTGAATATAGTTGAATTTGATTGTCTTGCTTTCACTCTCAGTTATCTCGATATATATAAAACAGTTTGTCCTGACTGACTGACTGACTGATTTGGACACAAGATCCCTTTTATAGTGAAAGTGAGCACTAAAAATTCAAGCTCCAAAGGGGGGAAAAGTAGCTCCAAAGTTTGTTTGAAAATTCTGCATTTCTGAATCGATCAACTTTAAATTTAGTTTTTATAATCTATTAAAAAATACAAACAAAACTGCATACTCGGTTTTTCGAAATTTGTGTTGGAGCTTGAATTATTGGGGTTTTAATATTTATTCATTTTTTCAAATGAAAAGTTTCAAATTTGGGTAATATAATCTACGTAACTAAAATTACAACTTTGCATTTAACGATTTTTTAAAATATGCATTTTACAAATGCAGGCAGAACAAACTATACAAAATATCAAACAGTTGGGGACAACTAAGTATACATACATACACACACAAACACACACACATACAAACAGCTGTTCGTGTAGTTGCGTGCAAACAGTTGAAGTAGCCAAAGCAAAATGTGAGACACTAATGTGTGAATGTTCATTTGTACACATGTATGTACATACATATGTATAAAAGTATATTCGTCTTGCACTGACAGGGCAAGAAATGTTAATTAATTAAAAATTATTAACATTATAACATAAACATTTTTATGTTATTTTTTCTTTGTTTAGTACATTTGGCATAAGGGGTTTTTAGGACAACGGACTACAAGGGCGTACGCAGGTTGGGCAGGGGGGACATTGCTCCCCTTAGAAAGAATTTCGCATTATGAATTACACCAGCACCATATGTATTACATACGTACATACATATGTACATACGTCTGTATGTATAGTATGTACATACATATGTATGTACATCAATAAGTATGAATGTACGTTCATACATTCCTACAAGTATATACATACATACATATATACATAGGTTTGTATGTACAAGTATGCAGTGGGCCATCGAACACTGTTGTTTAATTGTAATAAATAGTGTTCTATGGTTTCAAATCAAAATTTTTAAAACAACAACAACAACTTCAAGTTATTGGCTCGCAAATCTTCTTTCATTTTGATCATTTACGGCTGTTAATTGCATACGCAAAATGCCAACAGTTTACAGTTACCGTACACATACAAATACATTTGTATGTATGTATGTACATATGTGTACAGTGAACAATCGAATACAGTATTATAATCAATAACTCTCAAACGATGTTTTTCGATGTATTTGTATTCGACATGTATTACGATATATCAACACAAGAATCGATATTTTCGATATATCGCATTTAATTTTATTATTGGGGTTTTAATATTTATTCACTTTTTCAAATGAATAGTTTGTGTTATACATTTTGTCCGATCGATTTCAAATTTGGGTAATGTAATCAACATAACTATATCAACAAATTGGCATTCAACGATTAAAATATACCAATATGTTTTTTACTTGCCATATACATATCAAATAGTTGGGGACATCACATACACACACTCACACATACATACAACAAGCAACAGTTCGTGTATATGTGTGCCCATGCATACATACATATGTACATGCATATGTATGTATGCATGTATATGTATGTATGCATGTATATGTATGTAGCATGTACATACAAAACAACAACAGCAACTGCAAGTCATTGGCTCGGTCTTCTTTCGTTTTGACCATTTAATGTTAATTGCAAAGGCAAAACGCCAAAAGTTTACAGTTACCGTCGCTAGGCAACGACTGCGTAAGCGATAGTAAAGCAGAAACCGAATAACGGAGCTACGCATATTCTGCTTCGCATTGCGGGCAGATGTATGTATGTATATGATTTGTTCTTATTGATCTTAATAAATAATTAGATTTTGTTATTTAAATATTCTGCTTATTGCATTCAAACTTCGATATTTTGATGGTATCGGTGCCAGTGCTTTTTGATCGTGGCTCATCGCTGCACGGCATTGACACGAGTGCCGTGTTTCATATTCCGAGTTTGTGCGTGACCGTATTGACTCAATATGGCACGAAAAGACTCAAATGTGAATTTAAAAATAGGATATACCCTTATAATTATTCCCCCTTTTTTGCAAATCGTCTATCTTAAAACGTTGCGTTATCTCTATATATAAAACAGTTTGTCCTGACTAATTGGTGATCAACGCACAGCCCAAACGGTAAAAGATGAAATTTGGACTCAAGTGTCCTTTCATAGTATCCATCATAGTGTAGGAGCACACTAAGAAAGGCTTTTGGAAAATTCTAGCTCCAAAGGGGAGAAAACGAGCTTTAAAAAATATTAGTTATAGTGGTTATGTTCGTTTAACGAAATAGTTTGGCAAGAACAAAAATGTAACGGACTACTGAACAATTGTTTGTCAAGAACAGAAAATGTTCATTTAAATACCTTAAATGCCTTCCTACTGGTAACTTATAAGGTGAAAACATATGAGTAGGTTATGCACACACAAAATAAATACAATTGGAAACATTATATTGAGCCGGGTTAAGACGGGCATAACCTGCTAGTCTAACATAACACTGAAGTAAGAAGAGCGAGTGATCTGCTGAACTGACCAATGATAGTTAGTTCTTATGTTAATATACTGTTATAGCTTCACTCGAGTTAAGTGCCTCGGTGGCATAGTTGTTTAAGTTGCGGTTTTCAAAGACGTTGAGTCGCCGCGTTCATAAGTTCAAACCCCGGTGCGGTGTGTTTTTCTAGCAGTTTTTTTTCTTATATTTTAAATTTACTTTCTGTAATTTAATAATATTTACGATTTTATGTTGCAAGAAATGATTGCTGGTCTAAATTTATTTTATATTTTTACCAATTTATGGTTTAGATGATGCAAACAAAATTTTTATACCCTGTACCCAAAGGGTACAAGGGTATATTAGAATTGTGCGAGTGCACATGGAACACACAGAAGGAGGCTTGGTAGACCCCACAAAGTATATATATTCTTGATCAGCATGACAAGCCGAGTCGATATAGCCATGTCCGTCTGTCTGTCCGTCTGTCTGTCTGTATGAACGCAAGGATCTCCGAAAGTATAAGTAAGAATAACCAAACTTGGTATACAGATTCTCCTGAGACCGAGAAAGGACGAGTTTGTTCATTTTTTCTGATCCACCCCCCCCACTCCCCCCCCTATTAACGATTTTCTATAACTCCCGTAATTCTTGGAATTTTGAACTAAAATTTGGTAGTCACATTAGGTTAGTTATTATATAACCGTATACCAAGTCTCATTATGATAGAATGATCGGAAAGAAAGTTATAGCCATATAACCAGGCCCAATGCACACATATATACATATGTACAAGTATACAAGCACGCATAGATACGATTCTGATGTAAATGTATGTATGCATGCATGGAATATTTTATATTTAATTTAGTTAATTAATTAAATTAATTTAGTTAATTAATTAAATTAAATTAATTAATTAATTTAATTACTTTTTTGTGGGGTGGTACAGGGTATTTAAGAGTTGAGCCTGCTCGACTTTAGCATTCCTTTCTTGTTTTAAAATCTATTTTGTTTTTTACAATGTTATACATAACTACATGATTTTTATGATCAATTATATTGTTTGCATAATTATTAAAGAAATCAATTATGTTATATGTACTATATACATACATATGTATGTGTGTGCACATGAACTTCAATATTTAATAAAGAAGACAACAAGGAATATCAACCATGGCCTATCTCAACTCGTGTTTTCTTTACTCGATCAAGGCCAAGGCTAATGCTACTGAAAATAATTTCAAGGCCACAATAATAAAGAGCGTAAAGAGAAAGAGTTATGACATCACACTGTCATATGACAGAATTTCGAGCTCTATTTGTCAATAATAAGAGCATAAAAAATATTAGAAGATCGACCTGTTAAATTTGGCGGGATAAAAAATTATATACGAATCTTAAAAATCCCAGTAAATCACAAAATGCCCCTCCTTTTATATTTTCTTTAAGTGTTAATTCCATTAACAGGTTTGATAAAATAAACCACTATAATACTTCTATATGACTGAATGGTCAAATGCTTTATGCATTGCAAAACGTATGTATGTGTAGAAGAATAACACTTAAATAAAGAAACGTAAATCATTAAATGATGTTGTGTGTAAAACAAATACAAAGAGAATGTGTCATGTGATCGGTTTGCAGGCTATAATAAGAGCAGGGTTTAAGAGCAAATATTGCCTTAGCCGAGCAAAGCGCATTGTTGTTGTCTAGGCAGTTGAGAAAAGGAAATGTCAAAGAACAAAAAGGAAGAGTAAGGCAACGAGCCTCGAGTGAGCAGTGATGCAAGTCAGTCTGCTTCAAGAAGTCAAAGGCAACACTACAACTGCGAATTGCTGTGCTCAATAAAAAAAATGGCCGAACAGCGCGTCACACCACGCGAATTATCTAACCCTTCTCCGACATATGTATGTATGTACACACACAAGACGCATGCATAATTGCGAGGGAAACAAGATAGAACGCTACAGTCGAGCAAGCCCGACAGTAAAATAGCCTGTACTCTCCACAAAAAGGAAAAATTAAAAAAAATTAAATTATTAAAAAAAATGAATGAATTAATTAATTAAAATAATTAATTAAATTAAATTAGAATACATGTTTATGTTCAGTTTTAACAGCATACATTTACATCACGTACCTATGCGTGTATGTATGCAGCACAAAGTTGAACAAAAGCAGCAACAACAGCTGCGGGCAGCGCTGCCGACAGAGCTGCAGGCAGTGCATGAGCAGCGATTTTACTTATGGCTATAACTTTCTTCAGAATTGACCTATCATGATGAAATTTGGCACACGGACACATTAGTACTGGATGTACCTACCAAAATTGATTTTTAAATTCCGAGAATTACGGAAGTTATAAGAAAAAATACGAATTGCGGGGGAGTGGGGGGGTGTATCAGAAAAAATAAACAAACTCGTTCTGCCTAGGGCTTATAGGAACCTTGATACCAATTTTGGTTATCCTAGCTCTTGTACTTACTGAGATCCTTGCGCTCATACAGACAGACGGACATGGCTATATCGACTCGTCTTCTCATCCTGATCAAGAATATATATACTTTGTGGGGTCTGCCACGCCTCCTTCTGTGTGTTACATACATGCGCACAAAACTAGTATAGCCTTTCACCCTTTGGGTACAGGCTATAAAAATGTTATGCAAAGTGCAGGTGCACCCGACTGTATGAAGTCACAGCAATGAGAGGAAGAAGAGAGTGCCGGTCAAAATATAATTTGAGAGTAAGCTCCCCTCCTTCCCTGCTGCGACGTTCCTCCCCGCATCCAGCAAATCAAACCAAAACTTGTGACTTATTGTTGATATGCATATGCGCACTTATCCGATTCTCTGCGTCGAGCAAATCGTAGAATAGAAAGGGAATTTCAGTCAAGCGAACAGACTCAGAATACTGAGTTTAGAAGACGGAGACGTGGGGACGCAGGGTTTCGGCAGGATGAGCAGGCAGCCGATACTCTGCGTCGAGCGAATCGTAGATTAGATAGGGAATTTCAGGCAAACGAACAGACTCAGAATACTGAGTTTAGAAGACGGATAGACGCCAACTATAGGGCTAATGAACAAAGGCAGGACGCAGATAGAAGGGCCTTATTACGATCCGATGTAGAACGCCGCATATTAGAAAGAGAGCAGGACAGGGTTAATAGGTCACAAGTTAGGGACAATCCTATTAGAAGGATTGTAGAACGAGCGCGCGATATGTCAGCACGTCGTAGCGCACGGTTGTTAGCACGACAAGCAGCATTAGATGCCTCAAGGAGAATTAGCCAAAGAGTTATCGAATATAGAAGTAATAGGGCTAATATAGAAGCAGAAAATCGGAATAATGCTTCCCAAAATGAAGGTGAACAATCTAATATCTCTCAGAATGTCATGGTACCCAATAATATGGAGGCTAACTTAGCAGTGTATAATAGGATGGTTAAGTTGGGACCAGACCAAATTTGCGTTTGTTGCAAACGCTTATGGTTTCCCCACCAAACAGAAAAAAATAAAACGCGATTATATTCAGAACTGCAACGATTTTAGTGCGGACATTTTAATTCTTTCCAGTCAATTTCCTTCTGTTGACGGCATTTTCAAGTTTTGCAAAACATGTGCCCGCAGTATTAAATCTAATAAGAAACCAAATTTTTCCATTTCTAATGGCTTAGATTTTCCTAATTTGCCCGATTGTTAGAGGGCTTACTCCTTTAGAGGAACGCCTTATTTCTCCTCGCCTTCCATTTATGATTATTAAGTCTTTAGGTTTTGAGCGCCAAAGTGCTATTAAAGGAGCTGTAGTAAATGTCCCCATACCGGCAAGCAATATCGTGACTTCCCTCCCACGATCTTTCCATGAAGCCGAGGTCGTCCAGCTCCACCTCAAGCGTAGAATGGAATATTCCCATGATTTCATGGCTGAAACCATTAGGCCCTCAAAAATTGCTGATGCAATTAGATATTTAGTTAACACAGAACTTTATAGAAAGCATAATGTAGTAGTTAATGTACAGTGGGTGTCTGATGTTGTTTCCCAGAGGGAATAATGCGAAGAGTTCGTGAGCCATCCCATATTGATGAGGATGTGGAAATGGAGGAACTCCATCCTGGGGGTCAAGAAACTCTGCTTGAGAATAACCAAATAGACAATGTTGCCATGTAAAGAATCACAATTGCTCCTGCCGAAGGCCGAAGACCCCTGGACATGATTCTTGATGCTGACTCAGAAGAGAAGAGTTAGCTTTTCCAACATTATTTGCTGGCATGAATAGAAAGACTTCTCAAAGTTGTACAACCATTGTTAGGTCTGAGCTTTTAGGAGAGGTTGTAGAACTGATAAAACATTCTTCAATTATAACAAGAGAAAACGATACAGTCGAGCAAGCCCGACAGTGAAATACCCTGTATCCAGGTAAACTTCCGACATTGAGGTATATGCGCCCTTAACATCAGCAAAAAGAGGAATAAGAAGAGCGAACTTGTTGCTGTAGTTTGGTGGGGTTGCAATGGAGAGAATTTGTTTCGCTAATTGACTGAATTAAATAAAATTTAAAACAACAGTAGATAATTATATAGAAATTATGTGTGCAAAGTTTGGTGTAGGTAGCATTTGAAATGTGGACGCTATTGACGAAATTCTGTAGCAGGGGATGGGGGGAAAATTAAAAAAAATATAAACTCGTCCTTTCTCGGACCTAGGAGAATCTGGATGCCAACTTTGGTTATTCTAGCTTTTATAGTTTCTGAGATCCTTGCGTTCATCCAGACGGACGGACGGACGGACGGACATGTCTAGATCGATTTCTCTCGTCATGCTGATTCAGAATATATATACTTTATGGGGTCGGAGATGCTTCCTTATGCATGTTACATACTTACTTTGCACAAACCTAAAATGCCCTTTTTACCCTAGGGGTACAGGGTATAAAAAACACTCTAATATGTTTGAGAAAGCATAGCGCCCCTCACGGTATAACAGCTACTACCGCCCTTAATGGTGAACATATGGATCATCTTATTCGCCACGATGAAGGCTATAGGGTCCTTAGAGGTATTCGTACATCTTCTTCTCATTGGGAAGCAGAAAAGAAAAAGGTTATGGCCATGATTCGTCAGTTCGGCCTACCTTCTTTCTTTATTACTGTTGTTAACTTAGCCTAAGCACTAACCATACAACATATACATAGATGCTTCATTTCATACATTTTTGTTTGATTGGCTTGCAAATTAATTTAAAAATCATTGGTCACAGTTGCTTTTTGGTTTCTGAGGTGACAACATCGCGGTCGGTTATCAGTTTTCAAGTTTTCTTTCGTTTTTCTGCAATCGGGCAGTTCGTGGATTTTGAATTTCTCAGCAACTTTTTGACTTGTCGGTTTTAATGTGCTACAGCACATTAATTTATTATTTGCAACAATTAAACTACCTAAAGGATTAAATTTCAACAGAAACGCAGCATTCGTGCGAAAATGTGCATTTCGAGGTTTTATGGCATGCAGGAGTAGAGCTGGTCGTCCGATAGGACGAGAATGCACCACCGGGGTTGTTGGGTCCACCAGTCGCCGCGCCAACCCCAACGAGGTGTCCAAAAGCGCGCCAAAGCCTAGTGTTGGTAAACAAGCAACTTCGGTAAATGTCGTTAAAGTAGACAAGGACGGACTTTCATGTAAGTCGTACAATTCTAAGAATCCTATTATATCTGATGAAATAAATGCGGGAAGCAAAAGCGTGGTCGGCAAGGAAATTTTGGTTGCCATGCAGTATGACGGGGACCACAAGGGTCCTTTTATTGTTTATGTTGACAAGGCCAGCGAAATGGGAGTACGCGATACGGGAGTAAGCGATTAACCAATTTGAGTTAATTGAGCTGCTCTCTTCGCTGAAAATCGGTGGCATAGATGAAGTGAGCAGGATAGGGCATGGCAGGTGCAAGGTTACTTGCGTGTTGGCACAAAGTGCCAATGACCTGGCCTCATTGAAAGCTCTCGCTGCTCACGGTTTTTAGGCCAACATTTTCAAGCACTTTATTAGTAAGGCTGGGATTATTTGTAACATTCCCACGCATATGTCCAACGATCACATAATGGAACTCCTGTTTGCTGGTCCCTACCCCCAGAGTAAAGAACTGGTTTAAGGGACAGCAGTTGCCACAAGAAATCAAAGGTGGCGGTACAACCGTTCATCCACTTTAAACAATGCTTCCGTTGCCTACGCTTTGGCCACATGGCCAAGCACTGCAAGAGGAACGCACGGCGCTTCAAGTGCGGAAAGGAGCATGAGAGGGAGGCTATTTGCACGGATATTGCCTGTGTCAATTGCAAACAAGGACATATGGCAATAGCACCCAATTGCTCCGCCAGACAGAAGGAGTACACAATACAAAAGTGCATGGCTTTGGAAAATCTGTTCAGGCAGGATGTAAAGATGAAATACCCGTCTCTCTTCAAGAAGACGGTGCCTGATCTAACGGATCAGGTGGAATTTCCTTATTTAAAGAGGCCAAATCGTAGCTCAGCCGTGCGCACTTACGACAGTCATGAAGTGGCAAGGGAGGTGCATGCTATCGCACCATATGCCAGAGTTGCCAGGTTTTCAGGTAGAGCAACTAGGGAAACTCCTAATCTCAAGCACTACAATACCGGTAATACAACCAACCAAAACCTGTCAGATACCGTGCACAGGTCAGAGGTGTCCGAAGTGGGGGCAGCAAAAGAGTCATTAGCCCAGGCAAAACTAAACATGGTAGGGGAAAAAATTTCAACCTCCTTAACGGACCCCAATAAAAACATCGTAAACGACTCGTCAAGTCAATTCTGGGAGGAACTAAATGATTTTATTAACGCCGCGAACGCAGAGCTGGATGCCAATCAAATAAGCATCGCTTCAGTTCCGTCTTACTCCGCCTCCACATGAAAATCCTTTAATTTAATATACAAAGCCTGACCTCTAACAATAACAAACAGCTCCTCCACATGTTCCTCATAAATAACAACATCGACATCGCCATTCTGGCAGAAATCTGGATTAAAGATAACTCTGAGTGTAGGATTCCAGATTACAATTTTTACGGAAAGCCAAGAGACGACGGTTTGGCGGAGTGGGGGTGTTCCTAAGGAATAACATTAAATTTTAAATCATGAAAATAAGCAATGTTCTCGAATGTTTAGGCATTCAGATGCTGAATCTCAAGAGAAACTTGTACCTCTATGGAGTTTATGCAGCCCCACAACGCCAGCTTCTATCCTGAAAAAAGGGGCAAAAGAAGTGTTCGACTATGCGGCATCCCTGGGCACTGCTTCTCTAATTTGTGGGGATTTTAACGCAAAATCCACTACATGGGGCTGTGCCAGTAGCGATGGCCAAGGGCACTGCCTAGAACGGGCGGCACTTAATACTGGCTTTGTCTGTATTAACGACGGGTCTCCTACATTCTCGCGCTGTCCAGGCCAAAATTCGGTACTGGATCTGACCTTCTGCAACATTAACAATATTTATTTTAGATGGCAGGCTTTAAACTGCAAGTTAACCAACAGTAATCATTTCCCGGTCGTTATAGATCTGGTTCACCTAAACTCGAGTACCAGCCACAAAAAAGTTCTCCACAATAGGATAGCGAGAGTCTTTGCAAATAACTGTGATTTCTCCAACCTGCCGTCACTCAATGGCAGCGTCCGCTTGATTACAAAAACGAACACTGTTACTATTTCGCTGATAAACTTTTTCGACTAAGAAACGCAAGCAAGAAGAAATTCTACTTCTCCAAGATGCTTGAGGATGCACAGCTTCTCATTGTGGCGGAAACAAAATTACAAAACCACATTAAAAATTGCCGCAGAGCCAACTTCAGACGATATATAGATGAAATGTCAACAATCCCTTCAATGTGGCGTGGCACTAACCAGTTAAAACTATATAAAAGAGTAAAAAGGACAGCGAACAGCTGGTCCAAGGCCGAGGAGTTCCTTCAATTAGTAAAGGACACGGCTATCACAACATACAGATCTCCCAGTACGGCGGATTTTCCAGTCCGATATGGGGCCCCAGCTCCTTTCAACTTCGATGAGTTTATCTCTGTGCTGAACGCAAGAAATCCGGGTTCGGCAAGGGGACTTGATGGCATCTCTTATAGGATGCTGCAGTCGTTACCGAACCCTAAAAGGATTCAACTCTTCAATCTGCTAAATGACATCTGGCTGGCTGGAGTTGTTCCGGAATCCTGGAGACAAATCAAGCTAGTGCCGATACCCAAAAGGGGCTCCAGCTCTGACCTAGTATGCAACCATAGAACTATATGCCTGCTTAGTACAGTTCTAAAAACTGTAGAAGGACTAATTCAAATAAAATTGGATGAACATATCACAAGCCGTGATCTGCTGCCGGAGAGATCCTAAGGCAGATCAACAGCTTTGTGCATAAACGATCTAATCAACAAGATCCAAAAGGCTTTCGACTGTGTTGACGTTGAAATTCTCAGAGGCCAACTCAGTTCCATGGAGTTTGATCCTCACCACGTTGAGTGGATTGCGGATTTCCTCAGGAACAGAACTTTGTTTAAGGGTTCCAGCAAAGTGGAAGTAAACAAAGGAGTCTGTCAAGGCAGCTGCCTGAGTCCCACACTTTTCAATCTGTATACAGCCAAATTGCACAACATTAACAACTCTAATTGCCTGCTCTTTCAATATGCCGACGACTTCTTCCATTTGCTTCCACCGGAGTTTCGACACAGCCGTATTAACTCTAAAGGACAGAGTGGAAAATTTTGAGAGGGAATGTAGTGGGCTCAATTTGTCCTTTAACGCAGTCAAATCAAAAGTAATACATTTCAGCGCTCGTAGAAGTCAACTCAATTTGTCACACCAAGGCACTTTCATTAAGGAAGTAGAACAAATTAGCTACTTAGGCAGAACCATCTCTGCAAATAATTCGGCTGGCGCCCACATAAACCAGGCCTTTTCGGATGCCAACAGATCCTGTGCCTTCCTTAAGCTTTTCAGTGGTTGCCAATTTGGCGTCAGCGCTAAGCAGGGAGTTCTATTGCACAAGGCTTTTATTAGAAGCAGACTGGAACACTCGTGCTCTTCTTTCAGCAACTTATCCAAGTCTGCCCTAGCCAAGGTCCAAAGGCATACTAATATGCACCTCAGGAAGGCACTAGAACTAATAAAATGCGCGCCCGTTCCTATTATATACCACTTAGCAGCTGAGATGCCTCCCGAATTTACGTATAAATTTCTTACAGCCAAAGAGCTGGCCAAGACGTTTGCCTTCAACCTGCCAATATGCGAAACGCTGTCATGCGCCAGTACGGTAAATACCAGTTACGCGAGGATATATAGACAGTTTGCCACAATTTTTGACCATATTGAAGAAGTCAATCCGCTCCCTCTCAATTGCCACAAAATTAAAGGAGACACCGATTTTCTGAAGGGCGCAGCGAGGAACAAACACTCCATCGATCAATCAAGCATGCATCTGATTTTCAACGAGAAAGCCTCAAGTCTGATAAGCAGAGGGTTTAAACTGTTCTTTACTGACGGTTCCGTCTCCGCGAGTCATTCCAGTTCGGCCTTCCTACACGAGGAGTCAGAGCAAGTTGGCAAGCTTTTCACTAATAAAATTCTCTCATCTCTCTCTTCAGAGCTGATTGCAATAGAGAAGGCATTTGACCATGCCATCCCTCTGAGCATTCCCAGGGTGGCAATCCTAACAGACAGCCGTGGCAGCGTACAAACCCTAATAAAGCAATCTCCAAACAATTCCATAGCCAACAACATTAAAAGGAAAATTAACAATTGCTCCAGGGTTTTGGCACTGGATATCCACTACATACCGGGTCACGTGGGTATTCCTCAAAACAGCGCAGTGGACATGGCGGCAAAGGGGGCACCAACACACGGCACCTTCATGGTAATAAAATTGAGTCTGAAAGACGCTGTGCGTACAATGTACAAAAAAAAAAAAAAATTTGGTAAAAATGTCAGTTGTCAAATTAATTTTAAAATATTAGTTTAAAAATATATTATTTAATTTAATTTATGTTCTTGGTAAAAATGTCAGTTGACAAATTGGCCGACATTTTATATGAAAATATGTACATTTAAGGGTTTCCAGATCTTGTAAAATTTGTAAAACTGGTGTAATTAAATACTCGAGTATTTACCCATACTCGGTATGATTATTTCATTTGGGTATAGTGACAAGCAATGACTGGTTGCGAACGAGCCCTCCACGAGCACTCAGTTCGAATCAAAACTGCAAAAACTCAGAAGTGAGCGGTTGTGACCGAAACTTCTTGCATGAATGCAAGCAATGACCGGTTGTAAACAAACGCTCGCCAACCAGTCAGTTCGACTCACAACTGCAAAGACTCAGAATGAGCGGCGGTGACCGAAACTTTTTGCCTGCGTGCAAGAAATGATCGAACGTATTTTTATAGCCTGTACCCAAAGGGTGAAAGGCTATACTAGTTTTGTGGGAATGTATTTTACACACAGAAAGAAGCGTGGCAGACCCCACAAAGTATATACATATATTATTGATCAGGATGACAAGACAAGTCGATATAGCCATGTCCGTCTGTATGAGCGCAACGATCTCAGCAAGTACAATAGCTAGGATAACCAAACTTGGTATTCAGGTTCCCCTAAGCCCTAGGCAGAACGAGTTTGTGTTTTTTTTCTGATACATCCCCCCACTTCCCCGCAATTCGTGTTTTTCCTAACTCCGGTAATTCTTGGAATTTTGAACTCAAATTTGGCATATACACTTGCCCGCATAACTCTGCGTACACACAAAAAAATAGACAAATTTTAGCTTTAACTGTGAATATCTTTTAACATATGCAACTTATTGATCTAAATGTTTATACTCTGTACATGAAATGTACAGAAGTATATTAGGTTTGCGGGAGCTGAAAAATGTAACAGGCAGAAGGAGGCGTGGCAGACCCTATGCGCATCTATTCGTGTCTGTGTAAGCATTTTCGCAGTCAACCAAACAGCAACATCAACAACAGCCGCGGGCAGCGCTTGAGCAGCGCTGCATCCTAGGTCTTATAGTCTCCGAGATATAGGCGATTATACGAATGGAAAATCGGGAAAACCCCCATAGGGGGAAAGTGGGGGGGAAAATCAAAAAAATAAAACAAACTCGTATAGAATACACACATAACGCATCTTTGTGCAAAATTTGGTGTCTCTATCTCTTATAGTCTCTGAGATCCAGGTGTTCATACGGACGGACAGACAGACAGACAGGGCTAGATCGACTCGTCTCGTCATGCTGATCAAGAATATATAAATTAATCAATTTTAAGTTTATTTGATATAAAAAAATATTTATTACAGCACTATGTGCTTCTTTTTCGAGTTGATTACAAACTGAACTTAATATTTAAGCTAAGCCCTAACGAAACCTTTGTCCCAACGTTCCTACGTTGACGTCGGCGTCGACGTTGCACCGAGAATCGCTGAGGTTGCGATCCCACGGTAGCTGGCTTGCCAGCGCGTTGACCCCGTATGCACCGAATTGGACACCCAAGACTTTATGTCAGCATTTCCCAGCACGTTGATTTGCCACGTGCGTCGGTCAGTGCGACAATTTGGTACTCAATGTTGGCGTTTTGAGTAACTAAAGTGTTAACTCCTCCCTCCCTGATCTCGAACGTCCCGGTCGATGAATTAAAATCCGGGGAGATCATGGATGCTTCTAGGTTTTTTAGTATGGCTTTCCGAGGGAGTTTCTGCCGTGCTGATCTTCTCTGGGCGCTGCACTTCGCTTGAGGGATTGCTTTGTTTCTCCACTACTTTTGTGCTCGGTCCGCTCATCTTTAGCTTTACTACGTAGGTGATGAACACAAACACAACTCCGGCTGATATCCCAATACTTGAGAATGTGTTTGCCTTGAGGTTAGCTTGCAGAGCACTTATCCTTTCTGTATTTTTGATGTTCAGGTCCTTCATCAGTTGTAGGGATAGAACCTCCTCCATCGTTGTCAGCGGCCTCTCCAGTTGAATCATAGCTGGTAGCGGCTTATAGTTAGAGGTTTCGTATGATGAAAAAAACTGATTTTCTATATCTAATGTACAATTATTAAATTTAATTATGAACGATCCCTTAAGTGTTTGGGATTCATTATTATTTGAAATCTTACCACTAAAGTTGTTCAGAAGAAGAATACCTGTATCTATTAGTTCTATTGCTTTTATGTGATTATCGTTAATGATGGTACAATTGTTTGGTCTATTTGTTATTAACTTTGAAATGCAGTTGTCATTTGAAATATCTACAATATTTGATCTTAAGCACATACTGATTTTATTAATTTTTTTGCATTGGTTGTTAGTTGAAAAGACTGCATTTTTACATTTAATGACATTTTCGTCTTTTATCTTTAATACCTTTCCCATCTTTTTTAATGGTTTGATGAGTAAATGTTTACATATTTCATTATTTAATTTTGGAATGTCGATAATATAAATTAACTTTTCGCCATTAAATGCGATTTTTATATCAGCAAAATTTAGAGCTTCTTCTATATTATTAAACGGAATATTTTCTTCTGTGAAAATGCTGTTTATTATTTCGGTTTCTTCTTCCGATATTAAAAAGGTATTTACTATATTTGCCTTTGATAAATGAATGGCAAGATTGATATTACTTAAATCTTCTTTTATTAAATCTATCTTTTACTTTAGCTGTGTGGCAAAAATGTTCTGGAAATTTTCTGAATTTCTTATGCTTTCTATTATAACGTTGTTATCTTCTGTTAATTTATTGATTCTTTGTATGATGTCTTTATTTATAATTACTTGCTTGTTATTATTGCTTATGACATCATTTAATTTATTAGTTATCATTTCGAAATTCTCATGGTCTGGATTACCAGCAATCCATTTCCATACGGATCCGATCTCATTTATTGCCCTTTTTCTTATGGAGTGGGAGGTTAGTTTGTTAATTTGGAACTTTACTAATTCAATTTCTTTTTTAATGAAGGGAAAAAGTGGGTTTGCTAGGGAGATATTATTGAGCAAATCGTGTTGTATCTGGTCTATAGTAAGTTTATACTCGTTAATATTAATGTGGTGCAGAATTTTAAAATTTCCTGATTGAACTTTGCTATCGCCGAGTTCGATAATTGCTACCTCGGCCTTAGTATAGTCCAAAATTTCATATGTGGCATTGCAGCGCATAATGAACCTGGTAACAATAAAAGAAAGAGCAATCTTTTAATTTCTTATATGATTTTTATGGACAACTTTTCCTGACTGTGTAGTGACTGTTGAATGTTTGTTATCTTTTACTATTTCTTCTTTGAAACGTTTTGACATCTTAGTCCCTATTCTATTATTTTGTTTCACAAAAATTTTTTCGCCAGGTGCATATTGTATTACCTCGTTTTTATTCTTATTATGGTACTGTAAATCTTTTTGCTGTTTCTGTATCAGTTTCTCATAGTTATTATTCCTAGTCTTTTCGTATTCAGATGGCCCAAAGGTGGTGGGTCTGCCAAAAAACAAATCTATCGGCTTCTTCCCTGTGGTAGAGTGAATACTGTGGTTGTATTCACATACAGCAACTTCCATGAGCTCGTCAAAATCCTCAATATTTTTTTCTTGTTTTAAACATCTCATAAGTTCTATCAGTGTCGAATGAAACCTTTCCACCTGTCCATTCACTGTGCTTTTGTGTGGTGGAGTATTAAAAACTTCTATACCTAATTCGTTCTCAAGCATAAATTTTATTGCTTGTGAATTGAGCGATTTTTCGTTATCAATTATAACAGATTTAGGCACGCCGAAGTAGAATAATATTTCTCTTAAAGGCTTCCTAATTGCTTCTACACTTTTGTTTTCTAGAGACCTAACAACTGCGAATTTTGTAAATTTGTCTAAAGATGTAAGAACTAACTTTTTGTTAGTCGAGAATATGTCTACATGTAAGATTTGACCTGGGTATTCTGGTATCGGCGTATTACCAAGTTTTGTATTATTCGGGTGTCTCTCGTATTTGTTTTCTTTGCAGATTTTACATAAGCTTACAATTTTGCGAATTTTTCTTCTCATTGAAGGAAAGTAGTCCGTTTCTAATATTTGAAGTCTATTTTCTTGTTCGTTTCTATGAGCTCTGTTATGGGCCTTTATAATAATGTTTTGCTGTTCTTGTTCGTTTGTAATATCATTAACTACAATTTGACTAAAACGGACTTTATATGCTGCAAAATGGATTGGGTAAATATTCTGAATCTTAAGCATGATTGTCTCTGGTGTTTTTATACAATTAATAACCGATGGATTTAGATAACGTTTTAATAAGTTTTTAAGCTGATCCTCTGTGTAATCTTTTTCAACAATGGAATGCCTATGATAGGTTGGAAATATAATCTGAAATTTGTATGAGGATTCGTCACCCAACTGCAAAAATATTTGATTTTTAAATGCATTTATTGGTATTTCTACTGAATGAATCAAATGTTCGGATGAGCTTTCGCTGCTATGTACCGTCGGAGTTAAAGAATTTATTTGGCTCCTTGGTGGCCTGGATAAAAGATCTGCAACCAAATTTGTGTTTCCTGGCTTATAGACAAGTTCATAATTATACTCTTCTAACTGTGCCTTCCACCTTTTCATTTTAGCGTTCGTGTTCTTGTTGCTAAGGGCAAAGGGTAATGGCTGATGGTCTGTAAAAATTTTGAGTTTACTAACACCGTAGAGAAAACAACGTAGTTCTCGAAGTGACCAAATGATCGCTAACATTTCTCTCTCATTTGTTGCGTAGTTCTCTTCTTTAGAACTCAGTGTTCTTGAAAGGAATGTAATTGGTCTGCCGCCCTGTGAGAGCACAGCACCTAATGCATAATTTGATGCATCTGTGGTTAATTCGAAAGGTTCATTAAATCTGGGAAAATGTAAAACAACATCTTCAGAAATAAGGCAATTCTTAATTTGTTTAAAGGCTTCTGTCTGTTTTGCATCTAGGTTTATGAATGTTCGTTTTGAGACTGCTTTTGAGACTCTACCAGCTTCTCCTCTAAGAAGCGAAGTTAATGGCTTTGCTATTTCTGCATATCCTCTAATAAATCTACGGTAATATCCAGACATTCCCAAAAAGGAGCGAAGATCATGTATAGTTTTTGGCTTGGGGAAATTAACTATTGCATTTACTTTTTTTGGGCTAGTTTTTAATCCATCTTTACTAATAGTAAAACCTAAAAATTCTAAATTATCTTTCATAAATTCGCATTTATCCAATTGGACTTTAAGATTTGCATTTTCCAATGTCTCAAAAACCAATCGCAAGTTGCTGAAATGTTCTTCTTTTGTTTTTCCAAATATAACGATATCGTCTATGTAAACATAGCATCGTTTACCTATGTGATCCCTTAATATGTCGTCTAGCGTTCTCTGGAAAATTGCTGGGGCATTGCGTAGCCCGAATGGGAGTCTTAAAAACTCGAATTTTCCGTTATTTATTGAGAAGGCTGTCTTTTCAATATCAGAATCTTTTAGCGCTATTTGATGGAACCCGCTTTTTAAATCGATAGTTGTAAAGAACTTGTTCTCGCCAAGATTGGATAAGATAGTATTTATTTCTGGCATTGGGTATCTATCTGGGATTGTTAGTTCGTTCAACTTCCTATAGTCGATCACCATTCTAAATTTTTTCTTTCCTGACGCATCTTCCTTCTTCGGTACTATCCAAACTGGAGAACTATAAGGTGACCTTGATGGACGAATAATACCGTTATCTAATAATTCCTTTATTTGGCTGTCTATTTCTTCTTTTAAACCCATAGCATAAGTATAGGGTTTTGAATAAACTGGGGTATCGGTTTTTGTTCTTATTTCCCCCCTGACTTGAGTAACGAAAGTGAGTTTTTTATCAGGTTCGGCAAAAAGACCTGGACATTCATGAACTATTTCTTCAATTACTTGGCTATCCTTCTCATCTAAATGCGAAAGTCTAAGTTCTATGTTAGCAATGCGTGTCATTGGTAATTCTTTCGTGTTAAATTTATACTTCCCTAATAATGTAAAATGATTTTTATGTGTGTTAATTATACCCTTTAATTCCTTCATTGTATCGTGGCCAATAATACCATCGAATGTCTTAAGATTAGGTAGTAAAAAAAATTTTTGCTTGTTTATGTTGTTGCCAAATATATCTATATAAGCATGATGTGTAATATTAACGTCGCCTCCAATCGACTTTGCTGCAAATGGAACTTCATTGCGGATGGGTTCTCGAATAAGTGCTGGCTTAACATAGTTTTTATTTGAACCTGTATCTGTCAAAAATTTTAGTTTATTTCCATTCCTCATTTCAAACTCATAATAAGGTAATGAGGAGGAAGCTAGTCTAAAAAATTAACATCGTCAGCAATTTCGTAGCTTTTTTGTAAATGTTTCTCATCTGCAAATTCTTGACCTGCCTCATCAGTATCATATTCCGGTTCGTAATCTTGTTCATAATGAACAAGTGCTTCTGCATTAAAAACTCTTTGCTGCTTATTTGGTTGATGGCTTATTTGTGAATGCGGCCTTTTTTGTATTTCGTTGTTCTGTTGCCTGTATGAGTTTTGTGGTGCCTGTTGATTGAAAAAATGCTGTGGCCTTGCTACATTTGAAAAATATTGTTGTGGTCTTGCTGAGTTAGAAAAATTTTGTTGAGGTCTATTCTGATAGTTTACTTGACGCGTTTGGATTGAACTATCTACTTCCATTGGAGTAGGTGGAGGTTGCCGTCTTGGCGGTAGTGCGGGTGGAAATTGTGGTTGCTGTTGCGCGAACCTAGGATTACCTCGACCAAAATGAGCTAACTCCGGAAAAAAGCATTATAGTAATTTGGCTGAGGACCACGTCTGGCATACTGCGATAAACTGCTATGCATGGTATTAGCCTGAAACGATCTGTAATTCAAATTTTCTAGCTTAAGGCAAATATTCAAGGCCTCTGGCAAGCTTGTAGGTCTATTAACACTTAACAAACTTGGCAAGTTACCGTTTAATCCTCTTATAAACGTGTCTAATGCTTTATCCCTGTAAGAGTTTGTCATTGCCAACAAGGCTTCTTCCTGATACTCTAAACAATTAATTTTGTCTAGAATCAGTGAAAGAATTTCATAGATCTTCTGATAATAGCATGTTATGTTATCTCTGCCTTGCACTAATGTGTTTAATTGGTATTCTAGAGTACCAATATCTCTCTTATCCGCGTAATGTTGCATCAGACAACGCCTAATTCTCACCCAGTTAAGAGGTGTACGATATGACTCCAGCGCAGTATCGGCTTCGCCGATAATTTTATGCCTAATTGTATGCAAAATAGCAAAGTATTTTGGCGAATTTTTCTGACCTTCGTACATTTTTAGAATTCTGTCTACCGATTTCCTCCATGAGCTGAATTCGCTGGCCTTTCCTGAAAATTCTCTTAGGCTTTTCACTATATCTGGCACCTTTTCAGAATCAGCTAAATTCCTATTAAAATCAATTTGAGGTTCTTGTTCTTCTTCTATGACCGGATTTGTTGCTTTTTGAACTATTTGCTCAATAAGGTTTGTTAATTCAAGTTTTTGAGATGGCGAAAATAGAGTTAGTGGGGATGAACTGGAGGGGTTAGTAGTTAAGGGCATGTTGTTTAACGACATTTTGGCTAAATATTCTGATAAATTTTCTTCCTGGTTCATATGAGTTGGTTTACTTTTTATAGTGAATTATAATTTAACAAAGATAACAACGACTTACATTAATGTTGCTAGGAATAACTTAATAGCCATAGTCCGGTTGTATAGATGTCTTCTCATGATAGATTTCTTCTGATGTATTGGGCTGTCTTCAGATGCACTCGGCTGTCTTCAATGTATTCGGAATGAGGATGTTTGGATGTCTTTAAATTTGTAGTCGTTGATTTGATTTCTTTCCTTCTTTCTTCTGTTTAGGCAACTTCGTTTTGTGTTCACTTGTGTTTCTTTTTTGTTTTTTTTTTTTGTTTTTTTTTTTTTGTTTTTGTTTTTTGTTTTTACTTCCAGTATACACTCTTTTTCACTTCTTATGTAGATTTATTAATGAAGGTTAAACAATTTCGATATTAACTTGTGTTCTCGTTATAATTTCTGTATGCACTTTTTGTTCTTTATATGTGTGATTTGACCGATCCCGGATGGCTAGGACCTACGTCCTTCCCTTTTGTACTACTTCACGTAGACTACTAGGGAGCCAGTATCACGAGATTTTTATAGTTGACTCGCGGACTTTTTTTTTAACACTACAGACCCTTATGGTCTTATGTTTTTCGAATTATATACCGCGGTCCCTGCTCGGGCGCCAATTAATCAATTTTAAGTTTATTTGATATAAAAAAATATTTATTACAGCACTATGTGCTTCTTTTTCGAGTTGATTACAAACTGAACTTAATATTTAAGCTAAGCCCTAACGAAACCTTTGTCCCAACGTTCCTACGTTGACGTCGGCGTCGACGTTGCACCGAGAATCGCTGAGGTTGCGATCCCACGGTAGCTGGCTTGCCAGCGCGTTGACCCCGTATGCACCGAATTGGACACCCAAGACTTTATGTCAGCATTTCCCAGCACGTTGATTTGCCACGTGCGTCGGTCAGTGCGACAATTTGGTACTCAATGTTGGCGTTTTGAGTAACTAAAGTGTTCATACGGACGGACAGACAGACAGACAGGGCTAGATCGACTCGTCTCGTCATGCTGATCAAGAATATATATACTTTGTGGGGTCTGCCACGCCTCCTTCTGCCTGTTACATTTTTCAGCTCCCGCAAACCTAATATACTCTTGTACATTTCATGTACAGAGTATAAAAATGGACCCGCAAAAGTCTGCGTACAAATTGTTTTTCAAACATATTATGTCGCTAAATTCGTTTTTAATAGCTTGTGGGGTATCCTTTTCTTTGAAGGACCTCCGCCAGACGTCGAGGCATCGATTCCACCAGCTTTTTTGTGTCCGCCGGTGTTATTTTTTCCCATTCCTGCAAAATTACCTCCTTGAGCATACTTTTGGAGGTAATGTTGTGCTGCCGGATTCTGCGCTCGAGCAAGTCCCACAAATGCTCTATAGGATTGAGGTCTGGAGATTGGGGAGGTGTTAGCAAACGTTTTTTTACGTTATACAGCAACCACAGCCTTACGCTGTGAGCTGTATGTTTGGGATCATTATCTTGTTGGAAATAAAAATCATTTTCCAGCCCCAACTTCTGGGCACTTGGGAGCAAATTGTCCTTTAAAACTTGGATATAGCCTTTTTGGTCCATTATCGACTCTATGAACTCCAGCTTCCCAACGCCATTAGCTGCCATGGACCCCCAAACCATTATTCCTCCTCCGCCGTGTTTGACAGTTGGAACTAAATTTTCTTTATTTAATGCTGTACAAGATTTTCTCCACACCAATTTCTTGCCTTTTATGCCAAAAATGCAGAACTTGCTCTCATCCGAGAAAATGACCTTGTCCCAAAATTCAGCAGGCTTTGACACGTGCTCATTTGCGAACTCCATGCGCTTTTTCTTATTCACCTCTGAAATGTGAGGCTTCTTACGGGCAACTCGGCTGTGATATCCAGCTTTTTTAATAACTCTTCGCTCGGTGTCTTCAGATATGGTTTTGGAGAACCTTTCTTCCACCTCAAGACGCACCTGCTGAGCAGTCATCCTTGGGTTTAAGCGAACTAAAGCAACGATACGCTTTCCCTCTCGCTTTGTTAATAGAGACGGACGCCCAGATCGTGGCTTTGGTAACACCGAACCCGAGTAAACATAATTATTGAACACCCTCTGACATGATGAGTGAGTTCTGCCCACCAGCTGCCCAATTTCTCTATAAGATTTGCCCTGGACACGCAAATTAATTATTAATTTTCGAAGGTCAGTGTCGATCTCTTTTCCTGATGGCGCCATGGTTGTGATTGATCAAACACAACTTCAATGCATAGCAAAAGTCTTTTGCAAACTTCAAACAAAAGAAAAAGTGCAACTAAGATAACTGTAATTGCATATTCTCTTATTCTACACAGTTTAGTCTGCTTGTACGCAGACTTTTGCGGGTCCATTTTTCAATAAGGTTTTGTTAAAAAATAGAAATAAAATATATTCATTGTTATATTAATATTAAAAAAAATGTAGTTATTAAGAAAAATGTCGAATCTAAGCAAATCAAAAACATGTAGATCAATAAGTTGCATATGTTAAAAGATATTCACAGTTAAAGCTAAAATTTGTCTATTTTTTTGTGTGTACGCAGAGTTATGCGGGCAAGTGTACATCCAGTTCATAGTTATTTGTCCGTATGCTATTAAATCGCTGCTCATGCGCTGCCTGCAGCTCTGTCGGCAGCGCTGCCTGCAGCTGTTGTTGTTGTTGCTGCTTTGGTTCAACTTTGTGCTGCATACATACACGCATATAATCTGCCTGATGGAATTGTATGTTGTTAAAACTGAACATAAACATGTCTTCTAATTTAATTTAACTAATTAATTCAATTTTTTTTAGTAAATTAATTTAAAATTTTTTTTTTTCTTTTTTGTGGAGAGTACAGGTTATTTTACTGTCGGGCTTGCTCGACTGTAGCGTTCTCTCTTGTTTAACGCATTTTCTATTGTTTTCTCGGCTATTAGTTCAATAGTAACTTCGTATACAAGTATGTAAATGCATATAAGTAAATTAAAGAAGCCAACAAAACTATTATTTGTTAAATTAAAAAAAGTTATGCTACTTTAATTTATATTTTGTTTTTTTTTTTTTAAATTTGAGTTCTGTTTGGTCAAGCAGCAGGCGCAGGCAGCGCAGTCGCCCGCAGCAGACGCATAATCTATATCAGCGATGGGCACGTAGTGGCTCTTTGGGCTCCCAGGGCTCTTTCCGTTATGTTTTGGTAACTGGCGACAGCCAGACGCACAAGCAAAGTACCGATCTCGAGCAAACTTACAATAACAAAATACACGCAGTGTTGTCGCCAGCCAGATGCACAAGTAGATCGATGCAATAACAAAATACACACAGTGTGTGTACTGATGATCGATTTGCAATACCCGCTGACGGTCACTTCTGCACTGACATTCAAAGTGTATTGACAAATTATGTGTGCGAAGCTGCATTTTCAAACATTAAATATATTAAAAATGTTTATAGGAATAAATTAAGGGACATAAATTTATCAGATTTATTACGAATTGCTTTAAGTGAAGAGGAAATAGACTTCGAAAAATTATTAAATGAATGTTCATAAATGTGATCAAAATTTTTTTCGGTGTACTTTTTTTTTCCTAATTTTTTGCTCGCAGTTTATGTTGTTCTCATAACCCAAACGGTAGTTTTTGTTGTAGATGTTGTTGTAGGACTCCCAAACTAAAATTTCGTGCCGACCGCTGATCTATATATGTATGCACATCTATCTATACATATACATATGTATATAAAACAGTTTGTCCTGACTGACTGACTGATTGGTGATCAACGCACAGCCCAAACGGTAAAGGCTAGGAAGCTGAAATTTGGACTCAAGTATCCTTTCATAGTCTAGGTCCCCACTAAGAAGGGATTTTGGAAAACTCGAGCTCCAAAGGGGGGAAAACAGGCTCCAACGTTTGTATGAAAAATCTACAGTTTTCATCTGACTTAGTTTGTATACTCTCAGAACAATTCCAAGAAAAACTGTATACTTGGTTTTTTGATATTTTTTTTGGGGCCTAAAATATGGGAGTTTTCCTGTAAAAAAAATGTTGGGGCACAAAAGCAAACCGCGTCAACAGCCCACACGGTAAAAGCTAGGATGCTGAAATTTGGGCTCAAGTATCCTATCATGGTGTAGATGAGCACTAAGAAGGGATTTTGGAAAATTCGAGCTCCAAAGGGGGGAAAAGTAGCTCCAAAGTTTGTTTGAAAAATCCGCATTTTTCAATCGATCGACTTAAAACTTAGTTTCTAAAATCAATTAAAGAATACAAATAAAACTGCATACTCGGTTTTGTAAATTTTTTGTTGGAGCTTGAATTATTGGGGTTTTCTTGGGGCACAAAAGGAAACCGCGTCAACAGCCCACAGCGCAAACGGTAAAAGCTAGGATGCTGAAATTTGGGCTCGAGTATCCTATCATGGTGTAGATGCGCACTAAGAAGGGATTTTGGAAAATTCGAGCTCCAAAGGGGGGAAAAGTAGCTCCAAAGTTTGTTTGAAAAATCCGCATTTTTCAACCGATCGACTTTAAATTTGGTTTTTATAATCTACTAGCAGGTATTGCCCGCCTTAACCCGGCTCAATATGTTTCCAATTGTATTTATTTTGTGTGTGCATAACCTACCCATATGTTTTCACCTTAAAGGTTACCAGTAGGAAGGCATTTAAGGTATTTAAATGAACATTTTCTGTTCTTGACAAAAAATTGTTCAGTAGTCCGTTACATTTTTGTTCTTGACAAACTATTTCGTTAAACGAACATGACCACTATAACTAATATTTTTTAAAGCTCGTTTTCCCCCCGTTGGAGATAAAATTTTCCAAAAGCCTTTCTTAGTGTGCTTTTAAACTATGATGGATACTATGAAACGATACTTGAGTCCTAATTTAAATTCACATTTGAGTCTTTTCGTGCCATATTGAGTCAATACGGCCACGCACAAACTCGGAATATGAAACACGGCACTCGTGTCAATGCCGTGCAGCGATGAGCCACGATCAAAAAGCACTGGCACCGATACCATCAAAATATCGAAGTTTGAATGCAATAAGCAGAATATTTAAATAACAAAATCTAATTATTTATTGACATCAATAAGAACAAATCATATACATACATACATCTGCCCGCAATGCGAAGCAGAATATGCGTAGCTCCGTTATTCGGTTTCTGCTTTACTATCGCTTACGCAGTCGTTGCCTAGCGACGGTAACTGTAACATTTGGCGTTTTGCCTTTGCAATTAACATTAAATGGTCAAAACGAAAGAAGAAGAGCGAGCTAATGACTTGCAGTTGTTGTTGTTTTTAGAGCATTATTTTTTTTTACAATCAAACAACTGTGTTCGATTGCCCAATGTATACATTAATACGAATGTACATACATGCTATATTCATACACAGGCATACATACATATGTACATATGTTTCTCTTTACTTTTTCAACCGTACGTAGAGAACCACACACATAGACACGAACTGTTGCTTGTTGTGTGTGAGTGTGTGTATGTGATGTCCCCAACTATTTGATACTAGCAGGTATTGCCCGTCTTAACCCGGCTCAATATAATGTTTCCAATTGTATTTATTTTGTGTGTGCATAACCTACCCATATGTTTTCACCTTATAAGTTACCAGTAGGAAGGCATTTAAGGTATTTAAATGAACATTTTCTGTTATTGACAAAAAATTGTTCAGTAGTCCGTTACATTTTTGTTCTTGCCAAACTATTTCTTTAAACGAACATGACCACTATAACTAATATTTTTTTAAACCTCCCCCCTTTGGAGTTAGAATTTTCCAAAAGCCTTTCTTAGTGTGCTCCTACACTATGATGGATACTATGAAAGGATACTTGAGTCCAAATTTCATCTTTTACCGTTTGGGCTGTGCGTTGATCACCAATTAGTCAGGACAAACTGTTTTATATATAGAGATAACGCAACGTTTTAAGATAGACTATGTGCAAAAAAGGGGAATAATTATAAGGGTATATCCTAATTTTAAATTCACATTTGAGTCAATACGGTCACGCACAAACTCGGAATATGAAACACGGCACTCGTGTCAATGCCGTGCAGCGATGAGCCACGATCAAAAAGCACTGACAATTCTCATCTCAATTTGCTAGAGTAAAACTTTCGATAGTTGAAGCCACCGATACCATCAAAATATCGAAGTTTGAATGCAATAAGCAGAATATTTAAATAATAAAATCTAATTATTTATTGAGATCGATAAGAACAAATCATATACATACATACATCTGCCCGCAATGCGAAGCAGAATATGCGTAGCTCCGTTATTCGGTTTCTGCTTTACTATCGCTTACGCAGTCGTTGCCTAGCGACAGTAACTGTAATCTTTTGGCGTTTTGCCTTTGCAATTAACATTAAATGGTCAAAACGAAAGAAGATGAGCGAGCCAACCACTTGAAGTTGTGGTTGTTGTTTTGTATTTACATGATTCATACATATACAGGCATAGATACATATGCTTGTACATATGTGTGTATGCATGGGCACACATAGACACGAACTGTTCCCAACTATTTGATATATGACAAGTAAAAAACATATTGCTATATTTTAATCGTTGAATGCCAATTTGTTGATATAGTTATGTTGATTACATTACCCAAATTTGAAATCGATCGGACAAAATTTATAACACAAACTATTCATTTGAAAAAGTGAATAAATATTAAAACCCCAATAATAAAATTAAATGCGATATATCGAAAATATCGATACTTGTGTTGATATATCGTAATACATGTCGAATACAAATACATCGAAAAACATCGTTTGAGAGTTATTGATTATAATACTGTATTCGATTGTACACTGTACACATACATACATACAAATTTATTTGTATGTGTACTGTAACTGTAAACTTTTGGCATTTTGCGTATGTAATGAACAGGCGTAAATGATCAAAACGAAAGAAGATTTGCGTGCCAATAACTTGAAGTTGTTGTTGTTGTTTTTAAAATTTTGATTTGAAACCATAGAAAACTATTTTTTACAATTAAACAACAGTGTTCAATAGCCCACTGCATACTTGTACATACAAACCTATATATGTATATAGGAATGTATGAACGTACATACATACTTATTGATGTACATACATACATATGTACATGCTATACATACAGACGTATGTACGTATGTAATACATATGGTGCTGGCGTAATTCATAATGCGAAATTCTTTCTAAGGGGAGAAATGTCCCCCCTGCCCAACCTGTGTACGCCCTTGTAGTCCGTTGTCCTTATGCCAAATGTACTAAACAAAGAAAAAATAGCATAAAAATGTTTATGTTATAATGTTAATAATTTTTAATTAATTAACATTTCTTGCCCTGTCAGTGCAAGACGAATGTACTTTTGTACATACATATGTATGTATGTATGTACATACATACATGTGTACAAATGAACATTCACACATTAGTGTCTCACATTTTGCTTTGGCTACTTCAACCGTTTACACGCAACTACACGAACAGCTGCTTGTATGTATGTATGTGTGTGTGTGTATGTATGTGTACTTAGTTGTCCCCAACTGTTTGATATTTTGTATTGTTTGTTCTGCCTGCATTTGTAAAATGCATATTTTAAAAATCGTTAAATGCAAAGTTGTAATTTTAGTTACGTAGAATTTATTACCCAAATTTGAAATCGATCTGACAAAATTTATAACACAAACTTTTCATTTGAAAAAATGAATAAATAATAAAACCCCAATAATTCAAGCTCCAACACAAATTTCGAACCGAGTATGCAGTTTTGTTTGTATTCTTTTATAGATTATAAAACCTAAATTTAAAGTTGATCGATTCAAAAATGCAGAATTTTCAAACAAACTTTGGAGCTACTTTTCCCCCTTTGGAGCTCGAATTTTCCAAAATCCCTTCTTAGTGCGCATCTACACCATGATAGGATACTTGAGCCCAAATTTCAGTTTCCTAGCTTTTACCGTTTGGGCTGTGGGGTGTTGATTGTGTTTCAATTTTTCCACGGAAAACCCCCCTTTTTTCATGCCCCAGGAAAAATGGTGAAAAACCAAGTATACAGTTTTTCTTGTATTCTTTTTGAGAGTATACAAACTAAGTTTGAAGTTAAGTGGATGAAAACTGTAGATTTTTCATACAAACGTTGGAGCCCGTTTTCCCCCCTTTGGCGTTCGAATTTTCCAAAACCGCTTCTTAGTGCTCACCTACACCACTGAACATGTGTCCAATTTTCAGCCTCTTAGCTCTTACCGTTTGGGCTGTGCGTTGATTGCACATAGCTTTTCGTTTACCGAATTTTCCACCGGAAAATCATTATTATTCAGGCCGCAGGAAAAATATTGAAAATCCAAGTATACAGTTTTTTTTGTATTCTTTTTGAGAATATACAAACTAAGTTTGAATTTAATCGGATAAAAATTGTAGATTTTTCATACAAACGTTGGAGCTCGTTTTCCCCCCTTTGGAGCTCGAATTTTCCGAAACCCCTTCTTAGTGCTCACTTTTACTATAAGAGGGATCTTGTGTCCAAATTTCAGCTTCCTAGCTCTTACCGTTTCGGCTGTGCGTTGATTGCCAATCAGTCAGTCAGTCAGTCAGGACAAACTGTTTTATATATATAGAGATTTGTTGTTGCTGCATAAAGTTATTAATGAAAACACTAATGCCTAATGCACTAAACAAAGAAAAAATTACTTTTAAAAATTTTATATAATTTTCAATTAATTGACATTTCTTGCTCTGTCAGTGCAAGACGAATGTACATACATACATATGTAGATACATATGTACATAGATGTGCACATATGTATCTATGGACATTCACACATTAGTGTCTCACATTTTGCTTTGGCTATTTCAATCGTTTGCACGCAACTACACGAACAGCTGTTTGCATGTGTGTGCGTGTGTGTGTGTGTATGTATACTTAGTTGTCCCCAACTGTTTGATATTTTGTATTGTTTGTTCTGCCTGCTTTTGCAAAATGCATATTTTGAAAATCCTTGAATGCAAAGTTGTAGATTTAGTTACGTAGATTACATTATCCAAATTTTAAATCGATCGGACTAAATTTATAACACAAACTTTTCATTTGAAATAATGAATAAATATTAAAACCCCAATAATTCAAGCTCCAACACAAATTTCGAAAATCTAAGTATGCAGTTTTGTTTATTTTATTGATTTTAGAAACTACGTTTTAAGTCGATCGGTTGAAAAATGCGGATTTTTCAAACAAACTTTGGAGCTACTTTTCCCCCCTTTGGAGCTCGAATTTTCCAAAATCCCTTCTTATTGCGCATCTACACCATGATAGGATACTTGAGCCCAAATTTCAGCATCCTAGCTTTTACCGTTTGCGCTGTGGGCTGTTGACGCGGTTTCCTTTTGTGCCCCAAGAAAACCCCAATAATTCAAGCTCCAACAAAAAATTTACAAAACCGAGTATGCAGTTTTGTTTGTATTCTTTAATTGATTTTAGAAACTAAATTTTTAGTCGATCGGTTGAAAAATGCGGATTTTTCAAACAAACTTTGGAGCTATTTTTCCCCCCTTTGGAGCTCGAATTTTCCAAAATCCCTTCTTAGTGCTCATCTACACCATGATAGGATACTTGATACTTTTACCGTGTGGGCTGTTGACGCGGTTTGCTTTTGTGCCCCAACATTTTTTTTACAGGAAAACTCCCATATTTTAGGCCCCAAAAAAAATATCAAAAAACCAAGTATACAGTTTTTCTTGGAATTGTTCTGAGAGTATACAAACTAAGTCAGATGAAAACTGTAGATTTTTCATACAAACGTTGGAGCCTGATTCCCCCCTTTGGAGCTCGAGTTTTCCAAAATCCCTTCTTAGTGGGGACCTAGACTACGAAAGGATACTTGCGTCCAAATTTCAGCTTCCTAGCCTTTACCGTTTGGGCTGTGCGTTGATCACCAATCAATCAGTCAGTCAAGGCAAACTGTTTTATATATATAGATTATGTGTGTAAAGTTTGGTTTAGGTAGCATTTGAAATGTGGACGCTATTGACGAAATTCTGCAGCGGGGGAAGGGGGGGAAAATTAAAAAAAAAAAAATAAACCTTACTCGGAGAATCTGGATGCCAACTTTGGTTATTCTAGCTTTTATAGTTTCTGAGATCCTCGCGTTCATCCAGACGGACGGACAGATGGACGTACATATCTAGATCAATTTCTCTCGTCATGCTGATCAAGAATATATATACTTTATGGGGTCCGAGATGCTTCCTTTTGTATGTTACATACTTTGCACAAACCTAATATACCCTTTTTACCCTACGTGTACAGGGTATAAAAATATTAGTTGTAGTGGTCATGTTCGTTTAACGAAATAGTTTGGCAAGAACAAAAATGTAACGGACTATTGAACAATTTTTTGTCAAGAACAGAAAATGTTCATTTAAATACCTTAAATGCCTTCCTACTGGTAACCTTTAACGTGAAAACATATGGGTAGGTTATGCACACACAGAATAAATACAATTGGAGACATTTTATTGAGCCGGGTTAAGACGGGCAATACCTGCTAGTTTATTTATATAATGCTAGCTTAAGATTAAAATCTTAAAACTAACAGAAGAGAATTATGTTAGCAATGGCTACTAGGGCCTTCAGCTAACTTTGTATGTACATTTTACAGTGTTAAAGAAAAAAGTAGGAATACATATGTATGGGGATTGGGTTTAGATTTTGTGGTAAATGTTTGTGGCTTTTAAATATTTAAATATGAGTTTGGAGTTATGTATTGATGGGTTAGCAATTAAGGTGATGGGGTTAATGTTTGAGAAAATAGATAATCTATGTGGTAGGAGTGTGGGGCATGAGATGAGGATATGTGCAATGTTTATTAGCGCGTTATTGCAGAAAGGGCAGTGTTTAGATAGAGTTTGGTCCATGAAATGTGTGTGTGTGTTAATGCGGTATGTCCAAGGCGAATTCTATTAAGTTTTATTTGTTCTGTTCTTGATAGGAGGTTTTGCGGGTTGTTATTGTACAGGTCAAGGAGAGATAAATTGTCGACGTTGCTTTGCTGGTACCAATAGGATGTTTGGTTGAATCGAGACGCTTGTTTTAGAGTAAAATAATTTTTTAGAGCTAGGGTTATGTCGGAGGAATTGTAGTTGGGGGTGCAAATAAGAGGAAGAATCTGTTGTTTCGTTTCCAGTAACATTATTGTGGCTAGGTACCCAAATAAGTTTTATTTTAGGAAATTTGTGTTGTAATATTGATCTGATTGTGGTAGGATAGTAATGGTGGTTGTCGAAGTTGGCTATGGCAGTAAGGGAAGAAAGTGAGTCTGAACATATTGCATGTTTCCCGGGTTTTAATAAACAGATTGCGATTGCTTTTTGGATTGCTATAGTTTCGGCTGAAAAAACGGAGGAGTAATGGGGTAGAATCCCATAGTGGATTAATTCTGTTTCTGATGTGATTGCATAACCTGTAACATCTTTGGTTTTATTAAAATATATTTTAACATTTTATATATAAATATAAAAAAAATTAAAAGGATGATATGACTTAATATAACATTATAATCTAAGCTTTAAAGATAAGAAAGCCTAAGAAAAAGTTGTACAATAACGTCTATTAATGCCTCCGACAAGTTGGGGCGATTTTCCAAGCCGGTGGGGGAAAATTTAAATGCCAGTCCGGCAAGCTATGCCCCAAATCACAGCAGTAAGTGGTTAGAGATTTCCCAGAAGATAATTGTAAAGAATAATTTTTATAGAACAGAGAGAGAGTCCTGTCGAAAGTAAATGTGAAAGATCATTATAATGTCTGCACATGACCCGAAAACGATTGTGCAAAGCGTAATCAGTTGTGCATCGTGCCAATATGAACGGCAAATAATTCCTTGTTGGTCTACAAGGAACTGAACAATTAAGGCGACCTAAGAGGGCAGATGAGTCAACCTTAGCGATAACCTATTTGTGGAGAAAAACTACTTCAAGAACAGTCCTACGATTTACAGAAGAAGGAAGGCTTGTAAGCATCAGTCTACTAGAGTACGATGCAAGCAGAGGTAGGGATCCCAGCTTAAACCACGTAGACCAATATAAATGTTATGGCAATAAAGATATGAAAGAGAGAATCGGAATATTTGCAGAACTTTATCGAATGAGAAAGAAGTGGAATTTTTGCTTAAAACAAGTCTTTGATGTAAGCACTGCAGGCATGCAAATGACAAACAATATTGAAATATTCCCTTATACAAACTTAGGAACTTGGGGGAATGTGTGGTACACATTGTATTTGCTTACTTTTTACTTTGAAAGTTCACTCGTTTGTAAATAATGTTTAGCCGATGGCAAAATCGATACTTCACTTAAGATTTTTGCATACAAATGTCAGGCTTACTCACACATATGAGATAAAGACAGCAACACACACGCCCACACGAACATGGGAAGACAGGAGCACATTTTGTCAAGTGACGCGGCAAAGTTTCTGGCAACTGCCAAAGTTCCGTCCATGTATATACTTAGTATATACTCGTATATGTTTAAGTATGTGTGTATGATGAGCCACAAGCCTATGCCATTACTGCAAGGGGGTAATACTCCACAGGGGTGGGGGACAAGGTTCTGCCATTAAGGTTGTTCATCTACTACGGCTACGGGGCCTATTTGTAAAGCACTCGAAACATTGAGCCCAGTTCATTGGCAGGCCAAATATTTGCCGAGCAATTAAATGTTTACTGTTTGCCTCAACCTATGTTTATGTATTTTTATTATGATTCTTCCTTTTTCGTTGTATTTTTTGTGGCGGTAAAATTAATCATATGCCCGAGCGGCCTGCCAATGCCTAAGCACAAGCCGCAATGCAAACAATCCAGACTCGACTAGCCGTAGCAGCACTGGCAGCATGAACCCAACTAAAACATTTCAAGTGGCACTTGTCGTCCTTTCCATCGTTGTTGCGGTCGTTTCTGTTGTTGTTACCGCCTCTGGTATAATTTGCACTTGCAATGTTGCAGGCCTCAAAGTTGCTCTTCGCTTCTGGCGCCGGCTGCTCAACTCTACTGCGATTTGTTGCCAAACACTTAAAGCCGCTCATTGATGCCGCTTAAATTATTGTTGCTAGTCAGGACGGATGCAACAAATATGTGTATGTACATATATGAATAATTTAACTATGGCATTACGCATACGCCATGCTGCTCGGCACATTCTCTTCAATACACATACACGTATACAAGTGATACAAGTATGACAATGCCATGTGCCTTACACTTTTGCGCCAATGCGCACAGTCATTTTAATTACCGCACAACAAGCGCAAACGATGCCACATGATGTTGCCTGATACTCGTAGTATGGCGCCACGCATTTTATGTCAAATGAGAAAGTTGCGTATACGCCCCATGGCTGAACCATGCGCGTGCTGGTAATTTGCAATTTCATAAATATAAATTGGCTTTAAATGTTAAATACAACAATTAAAATTCACAAAACTGTTACTACAATAACATTTACAAGAGTACGAACGACATCGGCCAGCTTTGCCCCTACATACATACATATAGTATGTACATACTCGTACGTGTATGTTATGTATGTACTCGTGTATATTATTATATGCCCTGCAGCATCTCATATGTCTAAATTTGTATTTATGAAATTCAGTTTTCATATTATAACAACTAATTAAATTAAACTTGTATTACGCAAAGCTACATGTCAATATATTGAATACATATCGCTCATGTAGGCAGTATTGTACTAGAGGTCTGCATTGCTGCGGTCCACATTCTATATAATTACAATATCGGGAACAAAACAGCCAATGGCCCTTACCAGTTTATGGGGTGAGGACGAATAAGTGAACACAAATTACTGAATGGTCGAATGGGAAGATCAACCAAATACAACACTTTCATACCCTGTACCCAAAGGGTAAAAGGGTTCACTAGTTTACAAAAAGTATATATTTTTAAACAGTATGACAGAACGAGTCGATTTAGAAATGTGCTTCTGACCGAATGGACATAAGTATTATAAAAGGAATTAGAGATAGAATAGTAAAACTTGGTATCCAGATTCTAATAGCAAGAATACACATAAGGTATCTTGAACTAAATTTTGGTGTCCCTAGGGCTAATGGTCTCTTCGATATATGTGATTATACGAACGGAGTTACATAAAATCCCCATTATCGGGGAGTGGGGAGGAAAATAAAATAAACTTTCACAGCGTACACATACATTGAGGTATCTTTGTGCAAAATTTGGTGTCTCTATATATTAAAACACAAAAAAAACTACAGTCCAGCATATATCCTTGTGGGGTCTGCCATACAGTTATTCTAGTTCTTATAGGTTCTGAGATCCATGCGTTCATACAGAAAGACGGACAGACAGACAGACATGGCTATATCGACTCGGCTTGTCATCTTGATCAAGAATATATATAGTGTGTGAGGTCTGCCACGCCTCCTTCTGTGTGTTCCATGTACACTCGCACAAAACTAATATACCCTTTTACCCTTAGGGTACAGGGTATAAAAATATATTACTAAAATAATCAAATTGAATTACAAAATATATAAGTCGTTCATAGAATTATGCATAGTTTCATTGCCATAAATGCGTGGCTGTACATTGTATTGCAGTACAGAATTGCGCCTAAGTAGCAGCAACAACAATAACATATACTGCAGTATATTACGCTTCATATATTATCAGAATAATTCCAAAAGTCACCTCTCTTTAAACTTTTTTTTACCCTTTTACTTTTTGGGTACAGGGTATATTAGTTTTGTGCGAGTGTACATGGAACACACAGAAGGAGGCGTGGCAGACCCCACAAACTATATATATTCTTGATCAAGATGACAAGCCGAGTCGATATAGCCATGTCTGTCTGTCCGTCTTTCTGTATGAACGCATGGATCTCAGAACGTATAAGAACTAGAATAACCATATTTTGTATCCAGATTCTCCTACGCCAGAGAAAGCGCAAGTTTGTTCATTTTTCCCGATGCACCCCCTCACTTCCCCGCTATTCGTGATTGTCTATAGCTCCCGTTATTCTTGGAATTTTAAACTAAAATTTGGTAGTCACATCCAGCTAGTGATTATATATCCGTATCCCAAGTTTTATTATGATAGGTTGATTAGAAAGAAAGTTATAGCCAAAGTACACCAACACGCATGGACACGATTCTGAAGTAAATGTATGTATGCATGCATGGAATATTTTATATTTAATTTAATTGATTAATAAAATTTTTTTAATATATAAATTTTTTTTTTTGTGGGGTGGTAAAGGGTGTTTAAGAGGTGAGCCTGCTCGACTTTAGCATTCCTTTCTTGTTTTCGAATGTACATGTACTTGTAAATATTGAAATTTTCAAAAACAGAAGAACGCCTTTAAAGTTTATAGAGAAATTCTTCTGAAAATGGTCACAATATGTGGGAGAACAAATATGATAGGTATAATAAATATATAGTATGTAATTGTGCGTAAAAATGCGTAGCAATGCGTAGCCCAGCAATGATAGGCCAGACCTTGAAGTTATTTTAGACAGTTCCAATGGACCGATCTGTGCCATAATTGCTCTCAGTAGAATAACTTTTTGTTTATTAGGATACGATTTGGTACCTTAACAGTTATGGTTTAAAGTTCTTGGTGTTCATACGGACAGTTATGTCTATATCATGCCTTTTTCTGAACGTTACACACAGCAGACTAATCGTTATATAAATAAACCCACATAACTGTCCAAACGTGGTTCATTAACTGCAACTATTAGTGAATATTATATTATAATACAAGTATGGTAAGATTTTATATATCTTTATAAAGTTATATTCATGAGTATACTTATAGTATAGTGTAATAAGCAATAAATGTATAGCAATTATCTATTTTACACAGCCCGATCCATACCGCATATCTTGACGTGTCTATGAATTGTGCCGGATGCAGCAGAAAGAAAGCAGCCAGGACTGTGCAGATACTTATGTGGGCTAGTTCAAGAGCTGGGTGCTGGGTGGTGTGGACTAAGTGGCAGCAAAGCCGCTTGCCCCCGAGATGAACAGATTATGAGTAACATGAGAGAAATGTTGTTATAAAAACTTCATTAGCAACATGTCCATCGAGAATGCTTTGCCTCATTCGCTGCTCACTGCTCCCTTCATGAGCCTCAGTGAGCAATTAAAGCGAGCCCAAACACAAATTCAAGTGCGACTGACTGGCCATTGAATGGACATATATATATATACACACACAAGTATACACTCGAAATAATTGAAAAGCGCACTTTAGCTTTGGTTTCGGCTGCTCTCCGCCTCCCTCATGGTTTTAACAGGCGCTCTGGCTATTATTTGTTTTTTGTTCATGCCTCTTTGGCAGTCGTCTGATTGGCGGCGCTCGCCGACGCTAATCCCCTTATGGAAAGGGGCCACTGAAAGCCTATTTCAACTTTATTTAATGCATTTTGGCATTACAAATTGAAAGCGCCCACTGGCGTTGTATTATTTAATGGACTGCGCATTAACTGACCAAAAATAAAAACTGGAATCAAATTAGGCGCAGCATTAGATATTAATTTTCGGCCTGTTGCAAAATGCCGTGCGGCTAAACGCAAACATTTAGTGATTTCCATTGCAGCGGGATAGCAACAGCATCAGGGGCATCAACAGTAGCAATAAAAGTAATACCACATACACGATAACATCGCCGCCATTGTCGTGCTGGGCGGTCAAAACTATTATAGGACTCGAAGCAGTACGTGTTGTTTGTGTAAAAGCGAAACAATACATGTGCATACTGTCCGCACTGCCATCTCGCCCCACTATAGTCACACTTTTCTCTATTATATGCAAAATAAAGCAGTCACTTAAAAAAGCATACACACACACACAATTGCATTTACGCACACGTGCGGTCACTCCATAAACTAAATATAAAATGTGCTGCGGACGGTCGCCCTTTATGTTTGGACCGACAATGGCGATGACAAAAAGGATGTCGTTGGCGTTGAGGGATGTACATAAGTGAAATTCCGGCATGAGTATGTCAAAGTTTTCACTCCCATTTTTAAAATCTTTCTTTGACAACTGGTTCCAAAAAAAAAGTGAAAAACAAAATCTTGACAACATTTTAAACGTGTACAATGAGTGCAAAACACACATTGATGGATTCAAATGATAGATAGATACTCGTACATTTTCAACAACAATTTCAAGTGGACTCTCTTTTTCTTTCACCCACACATACGTGTATATACATGTTCAGGGTAGGGTACAAAAGAAACAGTTGGATACAGTTATCCGATCTGTAGAAAGATTAAAATGTACACCCCTAGACATTATTAAGCAGATTCTACCAGCGAGGAGACTCACGGGACAATAATAATCATGTTTTAATTAATTAAACCCATAAAAGAGTTAATCCATGTAAGGGTAAAATCTAATTAAAACAAGTAAAAAAGCTAAAGTCGGGTGTCCCGACTTTGAAATACTCTGTACATATGTTTAGAATAATTATAGAAAATAAAAAAGAGAATTAAAAACAAGAGAGAACACTACAGTCGAGCAAGCCCGACTAATACCCTGTACCCAGGTAAACTTCCGTCACTGAGTTATATGCGCCCAAAGCAGCAGCAAAAAGAGGAAGAAGAAGAGCGAACTTGTTGCTGCAGTTTGTGGGGGTTGTACTGGCGAGAATTTGTTTCGCTAATAACTTTTCTTAGAATTGACCGAATTGAATAAAATTTTAAACAACAGTAGATAATTATTTATAAATTATGTGTGCAAAGTTTGGTTTAGGTAGCATTTGAAATGTGGACGCTATTGACGAAATTCTGCAGCGGGGGAAGGGGGGGAAAACTAAAAAAAAAAAATAAACTCGTCCTTACTCGGATCTAGGAGAATCTGGATGCCAACTTTGGTTATTCTAGCTTTTATAGTTTCTGAGATCCTCGCGTTCATCCAGACGGACGGTCAAATCAATTCGGTCAATTCTAAGAAAAGTTATTAGCGAAACAAATTCTCGCCAGTACAACCCCCACAAACTGCAGCAACAAGTTCGCTCTTCTTCTTCCTCTTTTTGTTGCTGCTTTGGGCGCATATAACTCAGTGACGGAAGTTTACCTGGGTACAGGGTATTACACTATCGGGCTTGCTCGACTGTAGCGTTCTCTCTTGTTACCCTACGGGTACAGGGTATAAAAAAAATTTGATCGATTTTACCTCTTTTGGTATTCGAACTCACGTAAAGAGGGTATAATTGCATATATACAAAGCAATTGCGTCTATGTGAGTGTATGTATGTTTATGTGCGTCTATTCGTGTCTGTGCAAACATGTTAGCAGTCAACCAAACAGCAACATCAACAACAGCCGCGGGCAGCGCTTGAGCAGCGCTTCAGCAGCAAATATATTTATGGCTATAACTTCTTGTTAAATCGGTCTATCATAGTGAAACTTGGCATACGGACACATAATAACTAACTGGATGTATTTGCAATTCAGGGCTAGATCGACTCGTCTCGTCTGTCTATCTGTCTGTCCGTATGAACACCTGGATCTCAGAGACTATAAGAGCTACAGACACAAATTTTGCACAAAGATGCCTTATGTGTGTACGCTGTGCAAGTTTATTTTGTTTTTTTGATTTTCCTCCCCACTTCCCCCCTATGGGCGTTTTTCCGATTTTCCATTCGTATTATCGCCTATATCTCGGAAACTATAAGTCCTAGGGACACCAAATTTTAGTCCCAGATGTCTTATGTGAATACGCAGAAAATGTGTATTTTGGAATTTCGCTCCCTCCTCCCTCTTCCCCGCAAATAACGTAACTCCCGTAATTCTCATATAATTGGAATTTTGACTTTTTTTTTATTATTTGGCATAAACAACCCTATTGGGTCTCTGCCCGATGCACAATTTGCCTCCACGCGTCTCTGCTTTGCGCGCGTCTCCTCCAATTGGTATCACCAAATGATGTTAGGGCTTCAGTCACTTGGTCCTTCCAACGTATTCGGGGTCTTCCTCTCCTCCGTTGTCCTCCAACTACCGCATCAAATACTTTTCGAGCTGGAGCTTCTTCTTCCATACGTACGACATGACCTAGCCAGCGAAGTCTCATCGTATTTATTCGCCTGACTACGTCAGTGTCACCTTGCAGCTCATACAGCTCATCGTTCCAGGCTGATATTGTTGCTGTTGTCAAGAGCAGAGCCAAGGTATATGAATTCCTTGACAGATTCAAAGTTATAGTTCCCTGCTATTAGATGAGAACCAAGACGCCGCGATTCTCTGCTAGAGCACACCATAAACTTTGTTTTGCTCATGTTTACCGCAAGACCTACTTTGGCCGATTCCCTTTCGATCGCTCCAAAAGCACCAGTGACATCACGCTTGGTCCGACCAATGATGTCAATATCATCGGCATATCCAAGGAGCTGGACACATCTGTTTGTCAATATTGTGCCCGTCCGATGTACTCCGGCTTTCCTTATAATGCTCTCCATAGGAACGTTGAAGAGCATACATGAGAGCGAGTCACCTTGTCTGAGACCTCGCTTGGTAGTGAAGGTTTCGGAGAGGTCGTTTCCTACCTTAACGGAGGTGATGGTATTGCTCAACGGCATTCTGCAGAGCCGAGTTAGCTTAGCAGGGATACCAAGTTCAGACATGGCAGCATATAGGCAATCTCGCAATGGGATATCAAAGGCAGCCTTGTAGTCAACAAAAAGGCGGTAGGTGTCGATCTGACTTTCGTAGGTCTTTTCCAGGATCTGGCGCAGTGTGAAGATCTGGTCAATGGTGGACTTGCCCGGTCTGAAACCGTACTGATAAGGTCCAGTCAGTGTCTTTGCATGTGGCTTCAATCTCTCACACAGTAGTTGAGTTGGTGCATGGACCTTACTAATTCATCACCACCAGATTTAAACAACTCAGCAGGCAGTCCATTAGCACCTGGGGCTTTGTTGTTCTTAAGCCGCTGTATTGCAACCTTAACCTCCATATGGCTTGGAACCGGTACTTCTATACCATCGTCGTCGATTGGGGTTCGTGGATCGTCATTTCCGTCAGCAAGTAGGCTTGAGAAGTGATCCTTCCATAGCCTTAGCACATTCTCTGCATCCGTGACCAGGTTTCCGTCATCATCTTTGCAGGCAAATGCGCCCTTCCTAAAGCCCTGGGTCAGACACTTAACCCTCTGGTAGAAGTTTCGGGCTTCATTCCTGTCTCTGCTTCGCTCCACAATCTCACACTCATGCTTTTCAAGCTCCTGTTTTTATACACTGTACCTAAAGGGTACAAGGGTATATTAGTTTTGTGCGAGTGCACATGGAACACACAGAAGGAGGCTTGGTAGACCCCACAAAGTATATATATTCTTGATCACCATGACAAGCCGAGTCGATATAGCCATGTCCGTCTGTCCGTCTGTCTGTCTGTCTGTATGAACGCAAGGATCTCCGAAAGTATAAGAGCTAGAATAACCAAACTTGGTATACAGATTCTCCTGAGACCGAAAAAGGACGAGTTTGTTCATTTTTTCTGATCCACCTCCCCACTCCCCCCCTATTACCGATTTTCTATAACTCCCTTAATTCTTGGGAGTCATATTAGGTTAGTAATAATATATCCGTATACCAAGTTTCATTATGATAGAAAGAAAGTTATAGCCATATAACCAGGCCCAATGCACACATACATACATATGTACAAGTACACAAACACGCATAAGGCACGATTCTGATGTAAATGTAAATGTATGTATGCATGCATGGAATATTTTATATTTAATTAGTTAATATGTAGTTAATTAATTAAATTAATTTAGTTAATTAATTTAATTAAATTTATTAATTAATTAAATTACTTTTTTGTGGGGTGGTACAGGGTATTTAAGAGTTGAGCCTGCTCGACTTTAGCATTCCTTTCTTGTTTCCGTCTGAAAAGTTGCTTCTCTTCTCTCCTCTTTATTCTATAAGCCTCTACTTCAGCTCGAGTAGCACCAGCCTGCAATGTTCTTCGGTATGCGACGTCTTTTGCTGCTGTAGCTTCACGACACTCCTGGTCGTACCATGGATTCCGTGGTGGGGGGCGCTGGAACCCAAGTACGTCTTCTGCTGTAGCACGTAGGGAGTGGGATATGTGCGCCCACATATCACTGATGTTTGCAGGCGTGGGAGAGCGCTGGCTGAGCATGCCAGAGAGTTGAGTGGAGTATGCGTCCTCTGTCTGTAGTGATTGCAGCTCCCCGATGTTCATCTTATTCATCATACTTCGACGCGGCGTTTTGGGCACACATAGTCGCGTGCGTACTTTGGCTGCAACAAGATAATGGTCCGAGTCAATGTTAGGACCCAGACACGAATGATCGTCGAGTATTGTGGATGCATGCCTTGCATCGGACACAACGTGATCAATCTGGTTCCGCGTTAATCGATCAGGAGACAGCCAGGAAGCCTTGTGGATGTCAGGATGACAAAATCTGGTACTACTAACTACCATGTTATGCACTGCAGCAAAGCCGATTAACCTCAGACCATTGCTCGAGGTGGTCTCGTGGAGACTAAATCGGCCGACTGTTGCTCCAAAGACACATTCTCGCCCAACCTTGGCATTGAAATCCCCAAGAAGGATTTTAATGTCATGAGCTGGACGGCGGCCGTAGGCACGGTCGAGCTCCGCATAGAAGGCATCTTTGGTCCCGTCGTCCCTTTCTTCAGTGGGAGCGTGCGCACAGATAAGGCTGATGTTAAAGAATTTGGCAGTAATTCGGATCGTTGCCAGTATCTCATTTATTGGCTGAAAGTGAGAGACACGGCGTCGTAACTGAGCGCCAACAACAAAGCCACAACCAAACTCATGCCGTTGCGGGTGGCACCTGTAGTATATGTCACATTTGTTTTTCTTTATGCAGCCCTGTCCTATCCATCGCATTTTCTGGATAGCAGTAATGTCACCTTACATTTTTCCAGAGCATCCGATAGTTGTTGAGCGGCACCAGGCCTGTACAATGATCGTACATTCCAGGTGCATACTCTCAAGTCATTGTCCTTTTTACGTTTGCCATGGTCGTCAACTTTATTTTGAATCCTATCCGAGGCTCCTCTTGCATCTTTCATTGAATTAGGGTTTTTATGTGGGTGGATCTACGCCACAACCTAGATTACGGTTCTAGGGAACCCGCCGCGCACTTTAGTTTGCCACCCAACGGGTGTTACGTAGCAATCCAGGAGGAACCACGTGGAGGTAGTGCGTCAACTTAGAGAGAGTATTGGCAGTATTGCTGGCATTCACCAAGTTGAATGCAATCAGTCACTTTGCCTTGTATACTCAATCTCATCCATTCCTAAACTCAAACTTGGAAAATACCCCCAGTTAGTGATTATGTGTCCGTATGCCAAGTTTCATTATGATGAACCGATTTAATAAGAAGTTATAGCCATATCATTGCTTTGTATATGTGCAATTATACACTCTTTACGTGAGTTCAAACACCGAAAGAGGTAAAATCGATCAAATTGTTTTTAAATTTTCTTAATTTTTTTAATTTTTATAATTTTTCTAAACATATTTACAGAGTATTTCAAAGTCGGGACACCCGACTTCATCTTTTTTACTTGTTTTTTCACTGATTTTAATAGGTTTTGGCAGTTCTGCATATGATCAATGTCTTTTTTTACACGGTTTGTTCTGGAACCAATCTACGTGTAAAAACAGAATTATGTACTATCAAACTGACAAGATGCTTGGCTAAAAAGCGAAGAATTCAAGGATGTGATTCGCAAAGATGACTCGGGCGGACATAGGGCTTAGTGCAGCTATTGCAAGATCAGTATCACAGCCAAGCTTAGTGATTTGCGCACTCATGCAACAACATTCTTTGCAAGTGCAATGAACTGTTTTATTTAACAACAACAAGAGAGAACGCTTCAGTACCGGAGTTAGGAAAAACACGAATTGCGGGGGAGGGGGGGGGTGTATCAGAATAAAAAAATAAACTTAACCTGCCTAGAACTTAGGGGTACCTCGATACCAAGTTTGGTTATTCTAGCTCTTGTACTTCCTGAGATCCTTACGCTCATACAGACAGACGGACGGACGGACATGGCTATATCGACTCGTCTTGTCATCCTGATCAATAATACGTATACTTTGTGGGGTCTGCCACGCCTCCTTCTGTGTGTTACATACATGCGCGCGCACAAAACTAGTATAGCCTTTCACCCTTTGGGTACAGACTATAAAAATAGACTTTGTCAATTTGCCCGACAAAACTATGCTGCTTTGATTACCAATTGTTAATAATCATTTACGCATGATTGGTACGACCATGTGAAATGCGAACCTCGCAGAAGTGAATGATTTAATGTAATTATTGCCTAATTTTTTTTAAATATTTAAAAAAAAAGTTTTTCATTTTTTTCTTTTTGGTGGGAGGTACAGGGTATTTAAGAGTTGAGCTTGCTAGACTTGAGCATCCTTTTCTTGTTTCTATACATTTTCAGCTTTTTTCGCCCTTTCTTCCAGATAGAAACAGCTTCTTTTTTTTTTAATTAAAAAAATGGCAGCATGATGCCAACAGATATGCTAGTCAGCCATTACTGAGCTTGAAGGATCTAATGTTTTGATCGCTTGCATCAGTGTACTGTTGCCTCGGATATGGCTCCATTCATGAATTGTGCAATGCAAACCGGAAGAGCTATAGCAAAAGCGAAGGTTAAACCAAATTAATATGCACACAGTGTGCTCGGGCCCGTAAATCACCTGTGCATCAAAACCGCAGCAGTGCCAGTGGCAGTGGCAGACGAAACAACAGCTGTTAATTTGCCGTCTGTCCAAATCAAGTTATGCCCAGCTACAAAACTTGCAGACCGCAGTAAGTTCCACGAAAATGAAGATTTATATGTCTGGCCGTCGGAAGTTTGCAGGCAAAAGTCATAGTCGTCCGGCTGCCCGACTCAGGGTTTGTATCTCCTTCGCACTTTCCGTGTTGCCATCGTTCTCTGTGCTCACGTGTCTCATTGCAATTTCCGATGCGGATATTTGTACTGCACCCTTCTAGGCGGACTGAGGCAGCTCCGAAGCTTGCAACCAATTCGTTGCAAAAAGTTGGCTATTCGCCGCCTCATGATTTAGCTCGCTTTTAATGGCACTTTTGGGCTCAAACCTGTCATGAGTGAAGTGCACCCCATTAATTGAACATCACCAGTTTACTTAGAGCATCTAGAGGAAGGCCTTTTCAGCTTATAACATGTCTGCCAGTCTTATTCTGTTAATGAACAACATTTGGGACCCACTGGGCGTCTGGTATTTGAGCAATTGCATTCTTCATTATTGTTGTGTGTCCATGTCTCTCACCACACCATAATAGGATTTGCCGAGTTGGTTTGCATTGTGCATTGGTTCTATGTTCTATTTTCCCCCTCAAAGGCGTTTTTTCAATGGAATTTCGATGGAGTTGTAGAAGATGCAATCATTGCAATATTGTGTAAGCATTGTTGACCACAATCAAGACCAAATGAGGAGAGTGCATTACCATTAAGCTTAACGAATCAAGTTTGACTAAAATAAGAAAATAAGAATAGAATAACCAAATCCACAAAAAATTATTTTATGAATTTTTTCAAATTTTATTTTCTAATTTAACAAATTAATGTTATATAATTATGCCACATATATATGCTTATGTAGTGCATGTTTGGCTTCAATTGACATCAGGATTGCGCCTATATTCAATTGTGTATATGCGTCTGTCTACATACAATATATGTATATGCAGTACAGAATTGAGCCAAAGCAGCAACTACAACAACTGCTGTGGGCAGAGCTTGGGCAGAGATTACATTTACGACGTGCTGGTTGCCAATAGCGATTCAAAAAAAGTATTACCAATGCCCTTTTGACCACACTTTTCGTCCACTTGCGAATCGGATTATCTAAAGCGGGTTTCTTTTTAGAAAGCTATGCAATTTAGTCTCCAATTTAAAAGTGCTGTTTTCAGTTGAACTTGCAAATTTGCCGACATAGTATCTAGAAGAGCATTACTAAATATTTGTATTGCTTACAAAAGGATCCAATAATTAATTAAAATTTAAAATTTACGTGTATATTGTGAAAAGAAAAAACAAAAAAAAATCATATGGCGATTCATCTTGATACACAATGTGCATGAGAAAAGCAGCATTTGTTCTATATGTGTACCACTTCTTACGAGTATTAATAAAACCTTTCGGCATATTTTTTATTTATTACTTAAGGAAAAGATTTAAAATTTAATGAACTTGTGTGTTTTTTCACGCACGCCTGGCTACACATAAAAAGAGGCTTGGTTCATTCGCTTGTCTTTATTTTTATGCGGGGTGCGGCGGCAGCAACCAAAAGGCGTGAAATGCACACCCACGCCTGTAAGGATACACATTCATACACGCACACAAGCAAATCAAGCACTTTGCATAAACGAAAAAGGGGCACTGCATGTGAAAAAGACTAAGACCCAAAAAGGTTTGATGTCGAATTGAATGACGCACACAAGGAGCACTTCAATTCAATGCTAAAGAGCAACTAAAACCTGCACATGTATTTGTATAAATTATGCGCCTCTGTGTTATCCGGGTGTGTGTCTGTGTGGATGTGAGGCAACTGAAAACGTACGATTCGTACTCGTCATGGCAACAGGAATCAAGCTCTAAATAATTTAAAAAGCAGGCAGACAATAAAATTCGAATTGAAATGTCATACGCATTGCATTTGCATATGATTTGAAAAGGCACCGCCTGGATTTTTGCTATCCTATTGTTGGGGCTGTTACATTGATACCAAAATCAAATGGCAAATCATTAGGGTGTGTATGTTCAAAAGTCGATGCATGCATGTGTGCGTAAAATTCACGCTGCGTGCACACTCCATTGTTGGAGCCTCTGCAGTTGCAGTTGTAGTAGTAGTTGTTGTTGTTGTTGCTGTTTCTGGGCTCCAATTTGCAGGCCGAGCACACTCGTGTATACATACACAGATTATTTATGCGCAAATGTACGTATTGCATTGCCTACTTTTAGGCCGTCGCACAAATTAGCAACATAATATGTTTATAAATTCACTTTTGTGATTTGAAAATTGCTTTCTCGCAATTTAATTCGCTATTATATTGCACAATCTGGCAAAAGCAACTATAAATTCAGTTGCTATGAGGCAATTAAGAAGCAGACAACAATTAATTGGCAAACATTCCTAACAACAATAGAACATTTTACAAACAAGAAAGGAATGCTAAAGTCGACCGAGCTCAACTCTTAAATACCCTGTACTCACTTCCATAAAAAAAGAATTTTAAAAAGTAATTTAAAAATTAAGTTCAATACATACGTACAGATGCTTATGTACAGTTTCAACACGATACATTTGCAACATACATACATTTGTATGCAATGCATAAATAAGTCAAAGCAGCAACAACAACGTCTGCGGCCAGAGCTCTGGCAGATATTATATTTATGGCTATAATTTCCTTCCAAATTGGCCTAGCATGATGAAACTTGGCATACGGACACATTATCACTCACAGGATATAATTTGAAATTCCAAGAACTACGGGAGTTCTTGAAAATCGCAAATAGCGGGGTAGTTGGGGGTGCATTAGAAAAAATTAACAAACTTGCCTAGGGTTTAGGGAAACCTGGATACCAAGTTTGGTAATTCTACCTCTTGTATCTTCTGAGATCCTTTCTTTCATACAGGCCGACAGACGGACATGGCTATATTGACTCATCTTGTCACACTGATCAATAATATATGTATATAGTTTTGGGGGTCTGTCACGCCTTCTGCTGTGTGTTACATACATTCGGACTAAGCTAGTATACCCTTTTACACTTTGGGTAAAGGGTATAAAAAGAGGGCTGGCAGATAGGTATTTCGAATAATCAATAAATTGGTTTATTGCCAGACCTTTATGAAGGATAAAACGATTAGGGTTTGCTCAGACTGTGAGATAACAATAAGCCCCCCCCTTGCTTGTAAATCCTCCAGCGGAAGTACTCACACATCCACATTTCACCTTCTTTTACGGGACTTCGAGTTGTTACTCTAACGACGAGGTGTTTGCGTTTTCGGACCCTGTGGCATACATATCACTTATTATACCCTGTACCCGTAGGGTAAAAAGGGTATATTATGTTTGTGCAAAGTATGTAACAGGCAGAAGGAGCTATCTCCGACGCCATAAAGTATATATATTCTTGATCAGCATGACGAGAGAAATCGATCTAGACATGTCCATCCATCTGGATTTCGGAAACGGTTGATCCCACATTAACCAATCTTGGTATATAGACGCTCATGGTCCCTAAGCTACACGAGTTTTTTTTATTTTATTTTTTGATATTCCCTCCCCTCCCCCCGCTTCAGTTTTTCGTTAATACTGTCCATCTTTCAAAAACAACATTTGTATAAATATAAATCATTTGCATATAAATATCTTTTTTTATTTCAACCAACCAAATCGGTTTATTCCAAGAAAAGTTATTAGCGAAACAACTTCACTCTAGTAAGTACTACGCCCACAAGCTGCAGCATCAAGTTCGCGCTTCTTCTTTTTATACTCTGTACATGAAATGTACAGAAGTATATTAGGTTTGCGGGAGCTGAAAAATGTAACAGGCAGACGAGTCGATCTAGCCCTGTCTGTCTGTCTGTCCGTCTGTCCCCCTATGGGGGTTTTCCCGATTTTCCATTCGTATAACCGCCTATATCTCGGAGACTATAAGACCTACGGACACCAAATTTTAGTCCCAGATGCCTTATGTGAATACGCAGAAAATGTATATTTTGGAATTCCCCTCCCTCCCCCCTCTACCCCGCAAATCGTAACTCCCGTAATTCCTGGCATTTCGAACTAAAATTTTGGAAATACCCCCAGTTGGTTATTATGTGTCCGTATGCCAAATTTCATTATGATAGACCGATTTAACAAGAAGTTATAGCCATAAATATATTTGCTGATGCAGCGCTGCTCAAGCGCTGCCCGCGGCTGTTGTTGATGTTGCTGTTTGGTTGACTGCGAAATGCTTACACAGACACGAATAGACGCGCATAAACATACATACACTCACATAGACGCAATTGCTTTGTATATGTGCAATTATACACCCTTTACGTGAGTTCGAATACCAAAAGAGGTAAAATCGATCAAATTTTTATACCCTGTACCCGTAGGGTAAAAAGGGTATATTAGGTTTGTGCAAAGTATGTAACATACAGAAGGAAGCATCTCCTACCCCACAAAGTATATATATTCTGAATCAGCATGACGAGAGAAATCGATCTAGACATGTCCGTCCGTCTGTCCGTCCATCTGGATGAACGCAAGGATCTCAGAAACTATAAAAGCTAGAATAACCAAAGTTGGCATCCAGATTCTCCTAGGTCCGAGTACGGACGAGTTTATTTTTTTTTTTTAATTTTCCCCCCTTCCCCCGCTGCAGAATTTCGTCAATAGCGTCCACATTTCAAATGCTACCTAAACCAAACTTTGCACACATAATTTATATATAATTGTCTACTGTTGTTTAAAATTTCATTCAATTCGGTCAATTCTAAGAAAAGTTATTAGCGAAACAAATTCTCGCCAGTACAACCCCCCTAAACTGCAGCAACAAGTTCGCTCTTCTTCTTCCTCTTTTTGCTGCTGCTATGGGCGCATATAACTCAGTGACGGAAGTTTACCTGGGTACAGGGTATTACACTGTCGGGCTTGCTCGACTGTAGCGTTCTCTCTTGTTGTTTGTTAATTCTCTTACTTTTTATAGCCTGTACCCAAAGGGTGAAAGGCTATACTAGTTTTGTGCTCATGTATGTAACACACAGAAGGAGGCGTGGCAGACCCCACAAAGTATATATATTCTTGATCAGGATGAGAAGACGAGTCGATATAGCCATGTCCATCTGTCCGTCCGTCCGTCCGTCTGTATGAACGCAAGGATCTCAGAAAGTATAAGAGCTAGAATAACCAAACTTGGTATCCAGGTTCTCCTAAGTCCGAGAAAGGACGAGTTTGTGTTTTTTTCTGATGCACCCCTCCACTCCCCCGTAATTCGTGTTTTTTCTTATAACTTCCGTAATTCTCGGAATTTTGAAATCAGTTAGTACTAATGTGTCCTTGTGCTAAATTTCATCATGATAGGTCAATTCTGAAGATCTGAAAATCGCTGCTCATGCGCTGCCTGCAGCTCTGTCGGCAGCGCTGCCCGCAGCTGTTGTTGTTGTTGCTGATTTGGTTCAACTTTGTGCTGCATACATACGCATATAAACACAAATAGGCACGTGATGTAAATGTATGCTGTTAAACATGTATTCTAATTTAATTTAATTAATTAATTAATTCATTCATTTTTTTTAATAATTTAATTTTAAGAAATTTTTATTTTTTTTATTTTTTCTGTTTTGTGGAGAGTACAGGCTATTTTATTGTCGGGCTTGCTCGACTATAGCGTTCTATCTTGTTTAATTTCTATAATTAATTAATTAATTAATTTTTTTTTTTTTTTGGCAATATATCGATATGCACTGTCTGTAAAATTGGGAAAAACTCATACGATTTATGCGTCAGGGCTTTTCAATTTCAATTCCAAAATTCATTTTCGTTCATCCACCCATTCAAAATTAAATAATCAATGCCATAGACATGAATGCCCTGAAGTTGATCCTGGCGGCAAATAAAGTACCATCACCCAGTACAGTAAATCAGTTGCCATACCAGATTCAACAGCAAAGCAAATATGTACACACCCAACAACGCAATAGTTCCGTATTCGCCAGCCCACGGCACAACTTTGATTTCACGGCCAAGATAGAAAACAAATCGAGATCCGATTATTCCGGTCGAAATCAGCACGAGCAGGAAGTTACGCCGATGACTCCCGAGTGTGGCCCACCATGCTTCGGTGAGCCACCGCGTCTTGATAACACCCGCTACCGACCAAGCAAGAGCTACGACCGCGAATATCAGCAGACATGGACGGAGTTTGCAGGCGATAGCGTGCGCTCACAGCGAGGAATTTGTTTATTTTTGCCCGTGGAGTACAATCGTCGTAAGCCGCCTGCACCACGCTGCAGCTCTGCAACCACAAGTAGATGTAAGTTGATCATGGAAATGGAGGGACCCAAGTTGAAGGAGGCATCCATGAAGATTGACCGCTCCCCGAAAACGCAACTGTGTGAGTGTCCACGCGCATCAAAAAACACTCGCTGCAGATACAAGCCCAAAAAAACCCCAAAGGAGCGACGTCAGACCCAGTATCCAAGCTTCTCGGAGTGCAAGCAAGAGCGATTGGTTAAGCCGCCTTACGTAGAGTGTAAATGCCTGAGCGGCTCAATGTGTGAAATGTGGCGTACCTACAGACGCCTCAATAAACGACGACTGCATCGTGATGGCTAACTTGTAGCTGGCTTTACATTTTTACTCTACTCAGTATTTTACTTTTATATTTTAGACAGTAGGAAATAACCTTAAAATTCCCTTATTGCAAATTAAGTTCATTTTTAAGAACAAGAAAGGAATGCTAAAGTCGAGCAGGCTCAACTATTAAATACCCTATACCACAAAAAAATATATATATATTAAAAAAATTTAATTAAATAAATTAAATATAAAATATTCCATACATACATTTACATTTACATCAGAATCGTATATATGCGTGTTTGTGTACTTGTACATATGTATGTGTGTGTGAATTACATAATTATGTCAAAGCTGCGGACAGTGCTTGGGCCTGGTTATATGGCTATAACTTTCTTCCTAATCAACATATATATAATCACTAACTGGATGTGACTACCAAATTATAGTTCAAAATTCCAAGAATTACGGGAGTTATAGGCTGGGAGCCGGTGCATCAGAAAAAATGAACAAACTCGTCCATTCTCGGGCTTAGAAGAATCTGGATACCGAGTTTGGTTATTTTAGCTCATATACTTTCTGATATCCTTGCGTTCATACAGACAGACGGACATGGCTATATCGACTCGGCTTGTCATCCTGCTCAAGAATATATATACTTTGTGGGGTCTGCCACGCCTCCTTCTGTGTGTACACTCGCACAAAACTAATATACCCTTTTGGGTACAGGGTATAAAAAACGAACACCAAAAGAGAAACCAGTAACAACAAGAACAGCTGCGGGCACTGCTTGGTCATACATACATATATGGCTATAACTTACTGTTAAATCGGCCTATCATGATGAAACTTGGCATACAGACTCATAATCACTAACTGAGGGTATTTTCCGTTTTTCAATGAAAAATCCCAAGAAACACAAGAATTATGGAAAATCACTAATTGCGTGAGAGAAGGGGGAGGGAGGGAAATTCCCAAAATACACATTTTCTGCGTATTCACATAAGGCATCAAATTTGGTGTCTTTTGCTCTTATAGTCTCTGAGATCCAGGTGTTCATACGAACAGACGGACGGACAGACAGACAGGGCTAGATCGACTCGTCTTGTCATGCTGATCAAGAATATATGTACTTTGTGGGGTCTGTCACGTCTCCTTCTCCCTGTTACATTTTTCAGCTCGCGCAAGCCTTTGATGCACAGAGTTTAATTAATTGTAGTAAATATTGTGTACACTTTAAGTATGTTAAAAAAATTAAATTAAATTAATTAAAATTAAATATGTTTGCAAATGAATTTTGGAGGTTTATAGGCATCATTTCAACTGCGAAGCTTCCTGGTTTTATCTATCTTGCTTTCCTTCTTTCTCGGACTAAATACAAATAAATATAACATACACTCATACATATTTGGTTCATACTAATGTAGAAGCGTTGTTAGTTTCTAGTGCATTCGAGGCGCTAACATGTGTAACTGTTAACTGTCCTTCAACACGTGCTTAAACTTAAATTTTTCAGGAACCTTGCTCTAGACCACCTCCTAGCCACCACTTAGCTATTTGCTTTTATTCGTCCTATTACTATTAACTCCAATTCCCGCCCCACTTGCAGGCGCAAAGTGCGCTCGTCCTTAAAAGGGATTTGCATGCCGCTGAGATGTTTATCGTAAATTGTTGCCGTTGCTTTTGTCGCTTTAGTTGCTGCTGCTGTTGTGGCTGTCGCGCACAAATGTCAACAATTCTTCATTGAAGTTTACATTGAAAGACACTTTGTGCGGCCAGACGACGGAGTGAAAGGAGGCGGGGGCACGTTAATGAATAGCACCAACGGAGCGCAATGCACTTTTATGTAAATGCAAATGTTTAGTCTAGCGTTGTGGGCTCTCCATGCAACTGCATGATTTAATTGTTGCATTGGCATTGACACAAGAGCCTGCAGCGGCTGTGAAAATTTGGCAAACATTGTCCTTGTTGTTGCTACTACTCGTATTGTTCCTATTTGTTGTTTGCTGAAAGTATGCCCCGGGGTCACATCTCGCGCAAATGAAATGTATGGCTGAAAAGTTGTGTATTTGTGTGTGGTGCCCAAAAAACAAATAATTTTATTATAAAAGTTTTTTACGAATGTTCGTTGGTTGGCTCGGGGCTTGGGGCTAGGGTCTTAGGGGTGAGGGCCTCGGGCTTGAGGTTGAGGTTGAGTCGTGTGTGTCCCGTTGAGTAATAGATACAGTAAGAGCTGTTGGATGTGTGTATGTAAGAGAGCATGTTAGAGGCTTACACAGAGTTGGAACCTACATAAAGCAAGAAATATGCCACATGGAGCTTCGGCTGTGGAAAAATGAGGCCTTACGACATTACAAACAGCACTCCAGGGCATTTCTCTGAATGTGTGGACTGGTGGGCGCACCTGGTTGGCACATTAAAAGCTTTTTGCGGTTTAGGGTGCTCAATTTTTGGCCGAGCCATGAAAAATTGGCACTGTGTTAGCACTCCAAAGGAAGAAACAAATGTATTTCATTCAGCACACAAATTTTGTTTCCTGCCCGCGGCAAACTACTTTTATAACTCCTTTCGTTTCTGCTGCTTTTCTAGGCCAATTAGAAGAGCTAGTCGTGTTGCTCGTAAGCACCCACAGCTAGACGTTAGACCTTAATTGCGTGTACACTTTTAATGTGCTGGAAAGAGGCTTAGTGCGCTTAGTGTTCGCTGTCCCTTTTCACGTCTCCTCCTGCCTCGGCCATTTGGCTTGTTTGCTTCTCCATTCTGGCAGTAAGCAGAGCGCTCCTACGGTGCACCCGATCTATAAATGGAAATAACTATTTTTGCTGCACTTTACACACATGTTTTATCCCCGCTTGCGCCTCCTCCGCACCCAGCTTGTGTGTTCATGGCTATAATTGTCTGGCACTACTTGACTGCCAGCTTGGGTGCTTAGGCATCCTTGTTGTTGCCAGATTGTTAATATTATTTTATAATTTCTTTTGATTGCCTTGATAGCTGCTGTACTTTTTGAAAACGACTAAAAAAAAGGGAAGTAAATGTGCAATGAAGTCATAAAAACATTACCTGAAACGCAGAACACTTTGATCTGTGGCTGCTGGGTCTTTGCAGACGTTTCGAAACAAGGAGTTGTTGGCAACCGACCGTATCAGATCATTTTATCATCAATATACATACCTGTCATTACAATGATGCGATTGGAAAAGAGATATTTCGGCGTCCCATTTTATCCCAACCGAATACAAGTAGTTAACGGGACTTCACAAAGGAAATATATACACGTATTTATATTCGTAGGATATACAGAAGGTGGGAGTTGTTGTTTACAGGGTAATAAGGGTAATTAGTCTGCTAACGACACAAGCGAACCCTGCACTTGCAGTATACAGAGTCTTTATACGTTCATCAAGGCGTCGAGTTGAGTTGTAAACTAAAGTAAACCGTTATGGACGCTTAAATACATCTTTACGTTAAATAATTCAAACACTTTAAGAGTTTATTCAATAAAATAGATATAGGCATGTCCGTCTGCCCTTGATATTCAGGTTCCACTACGCCCTAGGCAGGTCAAATTTGTGTTATTATTCTGCTATGATTTTCCATATTTTCTCTTATTCTTACAATTTTCAACTCAACAGCAATTTGGTAATTACGTCCCGTTAGTCATTATATGTCGGTATGTTAAGTTTCACCATGATAGGTCAATACAAAAGGAAGTTATAGCCATACATAGAATATCTGTTCAAGCTCTGCCCGTCGCTGTTGTTGTTGCTGCTTTGCTTTAATTCTGTACTGCACACTTTCACGAATATACATATAAATACTCATACACACGATTCTGTTATTTTTTGTGGGAGTGGGTACAGGATATTTAAGAGTGGAGCGCTCTCGACTCTAGCATTTCTTTAATGTTTATACTCATTTAACGAATGACAATTGTTAAAAAAAATCACCATTATAGTACACCGTTTGATTTCGATATGGCTATATGAGTTAATCGAAGCCAATGGTTTCATATGTGAGTGAATGAAAAAAGGGGAATGGAATGCGAAATACTCTGTGCCCACAAAACAAAAAAAAAGTATAAACAAGTATGTGGGATTGGGATATATTGGGATTGAATCTATGTGTGTCTATGTGTCTGTGTGTGTATGCACAACAAACTAGTATACCTTCTTCAGGGCATGCATAGGGCGCAGATTATAAAAAAAACCAAAAAGAAAAAACATTTAAAGCTACATAAAAATATGGTGCAAGTCGAAAATCCTGTGTTAGGCTAAGCTAAGTTTTAACATTCAGATGTACGTCGATATAAAAATAATAACACAATGTCCTTGCATTCTATTTATTGCAGTGTAACCCTAAGGACAGATGATGAGTGAAGAGGAGAGAGGCGGTATGTATGTACCATGCTTATTTGCATACATTAATAGATTTGCACACTTGTACTCAACGATGTTGATGCCTATTGACATTTAGGTACTTGAAATGCCACAAACGCTTATGTCTATTGACAAAATTCAAATAGACAACAACACGACAACGTGCCGTGCAAATCCAATGAAATAAACGCGCCAAAATGCAAATTAGAGACACTGAAAACCAAAATTGGGAACAGAGAGAGTGTTTGCAGGCAGGAGTATATGTTTTAATTTTGGAAAAAGAGAAAAATTTAAAGATGCTAACAAGAAAAAGCTAGTAGCCAACGGTTCTGACAATCGTGCTAGAGTAAAATTGGCCAACGAGCATCCATTGTTTCACTCGAAAAGTCAACAAGCCAACGGTCAGCCAGTAGTAAGACCACAATAGATGGTTGAATAATCGACAAATGAACATATTGTGCTAAAGAGTTGAAGCGGCTGCTGTGTCGCTATCGCATGCCAGATGTCTGCGATTCTGACTGCTCTACGTCTAACTGTCGTATTATTTGGGCCAGCAGACGTCAGCGAACAAACCGACGAGCGTCAACGGTTTTTGCATTTCTGCAGCACGTCTCAAAAAGCCTAACTCTGTCGCCGCTCTCTAATTATGACATTAAACTGTCAGTTCACAGTACGTGGCTTACGCCTCTTAATGCGCTCGAGAGTATGCAACAGTTTTTTGTGGCATCCCGTCTACCCTTCTCCTTAGCCAGGCGGATGTGCGATTTGAAACACAGGCATGCTTGTCTGTTGTCTAGTTGCTGCATACTGTGCATGTGAGGAAATAATTCCGTTGTTGCTTCTGTTTATACATTACACAGAGTCAACACATTCCCAGATATGAGAAGACGGAGACAGAAGAGATATACTTACAACTCTTATAGAAATTCATATTGCATGCCAAATGCGCACAAATTTCAGAGATGCGAAAGTGTTTGAAAAAACCTACATAATAAACACATTTGGGCAGCTTTAAAATGCCATTTATGAAACATGTGCTAGCATTTATGCATATTAAATTAGTAAGCTTAGGCAAATAAACAGCAACAAGCAGCAAAGCGTTGAAAATGTAACAATAAACTGACACTAGTGAACCCTTTTTTATGGGCCCAGGAGCGGGTCTTATATAATGCAGAGCACACGTGCACACACACCCACACGCAAGTGCCTGGACTCTACAGCTGTATTTGGACTGCCATTATGGCAGACTAGGGCTGCCGGGCATCATCATCATCATCAGCCACACACACGAAGCTGAAGCAGACGCTTTGTTGTGCGTAGACATGCCGCTTAGCACACATTCGTTCACGGTACAGACACTTATATGCATCCCATCCCACTGTATTTCAGCATAACTGTTCTGTCAGCTTGAAGAGCGTAAAGAAATAGTTGGGACGCCTTTGTGTGCGACTTAAAAACGCATATGAAAACTTTTCAAGTGTGAATTGCTCTTCATTTTTCCTCTACACACGCCTCCCCACACACATACACTGATAAAATGGCCGTTGCCTATTTTTGTGCGCCCCAAATGTAAGGCACTCGACAATCTGCAAATGTTCATGTTTATGTGTGAGTGTGAATGTTATATACGACACAGTTGAAACAACAAATGGCATAACATAAAATGCCATGAAGAAAGATGTTTTATACAATTTTAATACGACCATAATTTGTAAAAAAAAAACCCGAGCTAAAAAATGAAATAAAATATATGTAGATATGTTAAAGATAAGCAACAAGGAAAAAACTCTCATATGGGAAAGCTTTAAATGAAAGAAACACGTCTGCCGGCAGAAGGAAACTGCCTAGTACGCCGGCTAAGCTTCATAAGCTTAAAAAACTTTTGCTTGCCACACAATTAAGACCCAAATTGTTGTACACATTAAGTATAACATTATGCTGTTACCGTTTTTGAATTCAAGCAAAGGTCTTAGCCTGTTAAGCTGTAAAAGTTGATATTGGATGCTCATTGCCAAGGTTGCTCTTGATCTGAGGCAATTTCAAAGTAGCACTTAATATTACGCCTTACCTATTTACACATTGTCTCTGCCAAAGAAAAGTAGTGTGTACATTATCATTAGATGCTCATAAACCCAGAAACACTTTTATGTCCATACTTTTGTTTCTACTGTACCTATACAACAAAGTTGCAAGACCTGATGCAAAATATGCATCTTTCTTGCATAAGACAATTAACTTTGTTAACACGCAGCTTCAATCCACTATATTACTTAATCTTACATTAATCCTTATTTATTTTGTCACCACCCGTGACCAAATATAAAACAAGAGAGAACATTGGCAGCCGAGAAAGCCCGACAGGGAAATACCCTGCACCCAAACAATCTTTGGGCGGTGAATTAAATGCTCCCATAGTAGAAGAAAAATAGAAGAGCGACCTTGTCATGAAATGTGGACGGTACTCAATTGTGTAGCGGGCTGTCTGGATATTCATTCACCCAGACAGACAGACGAATATATTTGCCTTGAGATGCCTCCTTCTGCCTGTTACATACTTTGTACAAACCTATTCCACTTTTGCACTACGCGTAAAGGGTGCGCCATCTTTTATGGCGGTATGTAAATATTGAGTAACTTTGTCATTAGTGAACCGATTGATTTGAGTAGACCAGTGTTGAAAACCTCAGTTCAAGAAATTGTACAGAACCAAATTAAATAAAAATATCTCATACTTGAAAATCGGTTGTTTATTTTCAAGGATATTCAATGTTTGCATACCGACATAAAAGATGGCGCACCCTGTATATTATTATTCTACTAAGTCCCTTCGATACGAGTATAATAATTTCTTTAAGGATTCATCTTTCATCAGTCTTCGCCTACCTTTCAATTCTGGAGCACCATCTACAATTGACGAATTAAAAAAAAAAATTGCAAAGTTCCTTTATATATCAAACTAGATTTCGATTTCAGAATACATTGTCAAAATTTTACAAAATTCGATTTTAAAAAATATGCAGTGAGAAGACCAAAATATCGCACCAGGAGCCACAATGTGTCAGCTAATGCGGCGCCCCCTTTGCCGGAGTTTGCCGAAATGCATTTGCCAATTTTTTTGTAAATACTCTGAAACAAAATGCAGTGACCCAGGCCTGATCCAATCAGATATTACTTGGACGCCATCTATGGACTACCATTTGCGTAAGTCCTCTCCTGAGGCGTACAAGAAGTTGCGTAAGATCGCGAAAACTTTTTCACGATCGACAGCGGTTGGCAGCTTCATAGAACTCACTGCACAGGAGCACAAAGCCAATCAGATAATAATGAAGGCAAAGAAGGCCGAATACAGCACGGGCATACTAGATCCGGAAAAATTTGCGCCCGGCTATCACATCTTCCAGGCTTTACCGAAAATAAACGAGTCGGCCCTCTTCAAAATACTCGCCAAAATGCCAAAAGGCGGCGCCTTGACTACGCATGATACCTCGATGTGCAGCACGGAGTACCTCATTCAGCTGACATACCGGGAAAACTTGTGGGTTTGTACCAGAAAAGAGGGCTGTAAGGTCGTCGCCTTCCGTTTCTCCAAGGAGAAGCCCACCATTAAGGCATATAGGGAGTGTAACTGGGAGCCCATGGAAGCTCTGAGAGAGCGGCGCGGGGATGAGAATGTGCGTAAATACTTGAACCGCCGGTTCAGCATGTACCCCCTGGGAAGCTTTAGTTCCAATAATGAGGCCTGGCGGCATTTTATGCACATTTTTGACCTTGTCGATGGCCTGGTGCAGTATGCCCCTATATGGGGCGAATACTTCTATAATGCGATGAAGGAGTTTCTAGCCGATAATGTGCAGTACATGGAAGTGCGAACGCTATTGCCGCAACTTTACTGCCTAGACGGGACGCTGCTCCCCGTTAGTGAGACAGTGCAGATCTATAAAGACCAAATAAATAAGTTTGTGAAGGATCATCCGAATTTTATAGGAGCGAAACTCATTTACGCTCCCTTACGCAATGTCGATCGCGCCGGCGTTGCGAAGTATGTTAAGACCTGTTCTGAATTAAATGTAAGTTTTTATAGATTTACATGAAAGATCATTCTATCGCATAATTCATATAATTCTTTCCCGAAACTTTGCGAACCGAAACTTTGAAAACCTCATCTCATGTGTAGATATATGAGCAGCATAATGAGATAAATTCAAATCGCAAAGCCAGTCTTTCCGTCCGCCCGTCTGTCCATCTATATATTTGAATCACTACTCCACCCACAGTTGTCACATAGAGAAAATATGATTTACCCATACACCTAAAAATGCTTTCCCGTGTCAGATTATGTAATATTATAGGGCAGAGGCTCGCTGACAAGGACCAGGAGAGAATACAAATTTTGTTGTATGGCTCAAAGAAGGGTATAAAGCTTCGACGCATATGAAGACAACTTTTAAGCTTATCACGGTATCTCCGTCTGTTTTAGTTATATAAGCTCTGTTTCTAAAAGCATGGAAACCACACTAAAATGATCTTTTACCGCATTGGATTTTACAAATGTTTTAAGGGTTTATCAAGGTCGAATTATTGATATGATACTTGTAGATCATGTTTAAGGAGTTCATTTTTTCAATGTATAAAATACATATGTAGGCAATGATACACGAATCATTATCTTTTCCAGGAACAATTTCCCGATGTATTGGTTGGCTTTGATTTAGTTGGCCAAGAGGATGTGGGACTACCTTTGGTAGACTTTGTTGAGGAACTTGTAAAGATGCCCACTAGAGTAAAGTTCTATTTCCACGCCGGTCAAACCAATTGGTCTGGCTCTGAGGTGGACGCTAACCTCGTTGATGCGGTGCTGTTAGGAACAAAGCGCATTGGTCATGGATATGCAGTCACAAAGCATCCACTCATTATGGCACTGGCAAAATATCTGGATATTTGCATTGAGGTGTGTCCCATTTCGAATCAAGTCTTGCAGCTGGGCCAGGACATTCGGTCCCACCCAGCCTCTTTGCTGTATGCTCGCAACGTGCCCATTATCATATCTTCGGGCAGTCCGTCCTATTGGCATGCAGCACCGCTGTCGCATGACATGTATATGGCATTTCTAGGTATCGCCCCGATTAATGCAGACCTGAAGTTCTTAAAAAGAGTGGCGAAGAACTCGATTGCATATAGCACACTATCGGACGAGGAAAAGTCAATCGCTTTTCTTAAATGGAAGGAGATGTGGAACAAATGGATAGATGATATCGTGAAAAACGAGGGCTCAGAGCACAAGGAGAGTGTTAAATAGAGGTGGAAAATCGTGTTTGCTACCAATCTGTAGGCTGTATCTTAAACGGGACAATGGTCGAAAGTCTTCCGTAAATTCAACTAAGCCACATCAATTATTTTTTCTGCTAACAACTGTATTGAATAAAACAAGTCATGCAGCGATTTTCTTCGCTATTTTTTAAAGTATTGCCTTTCTTCCGATTTTTTGTTATTTTTTATATAAAATAATTTTTGTAAACTAACTTCCTCCTTACTTAGTAAATGATATTTCTGGCATGCCATTTGCAGTATTCAAATTTGCTCATTATGAAAAATGTATTTACTTATTATTTGAATTGATTTCAGTTTTCAGATTAATTTATTCATGATTTAAGATAACTTCACGTTAAAAAACAATTAGAACGCTTTGCGTTTTTGTCAAACACATCTGCTTATCAACACCAAACCGTTGTAACATGGGATCAGCTTAGAATCTCTAATTGATCCATCGAAGAGATGCTTCTCTCGAGTAGCTGTTGTTGAAATGAAGTTTTTTCAAATGCGTTGATCAGCAATTAGTCAGCTACTTAGTCAGGACAAACTACTTTATATAAATACACAGATTTTTAGTTTATGCAATTGAATCAATTGTATGTTCTAAACAAAATTCAAAAGCTAACGCTTCCTTAAAAATATGGAGAATAGTTAAGGCAACATGCGCATCTTTTCTTCCGGCACCACTAATTATTAAGTCCTTCGGTTTTACTTGTATTATCACCAGCAAACCAATAAGACTTGACGCCCAACTTTTCTATTGCACTCTACGTGATAGATGGATGCACAAGTACATGTATATGTGACAAACACACCCTCACGACACGAATGCCCACATCTCGCTGACTTTAATCCTTCCGTTTGAGGGAGTCCAACGCTGCCGGCAGTAATTTCATTGGCTTCCATGCACACGAGATAAGGTTCCACACATGGCCCCCCTCCCTGGCTGGGAGTCGTCGTCGTCTTTGTCGTATTCGCTGTCACTTACGAGTAAGTTGACCTCGTCCTAGTCCGCAACTTGATTGCGATCCAGCAACTTAATGTTTCACAAGAAAATAAACTTTTTCCGCAGCCTTTGCTTATAATTAAAAACTTTATTATATGTTTAACTTTGCCCGCAGAACACGCAGATCTCCGGCATTGACAGCCGCAAATTTGTGAGTAGTTCCAGTCTTTCCACCTCTACTTTTTTCACTTTCTGTACAACCAACAAAAACTTGGCTACAATTATCGAGAAAGTTTGTGCCTGCCATTTATCAAGTGACAGTTTGATAAGGCGGCTTCTATGTATGTGTATGTGCATGTGTAAGAGTATGTTTGTGTGTGTGTCTGTGTCTGCGAGATTCCCTTTAATTGTTGCGCTTAAGTAGAGCATGACATGGAAGTGGCAACTAAAAAATCTGCTATGCACTACAACCAATTCAAGCGTGGCAGAAACAACAACTACAACAACAATAACAACGACAATGCTTCAGTAATGTTTGATGGTTGGATTGCGAGCAAGTCATTTACAGTTTGACAGCCACTGCGTAATTGATGTTGTGCAAGCAAGCATCAAGCATGCGATTTTTTGGGACTGCCAACTTGCTTTGGGTTTTGCGAAATTTCCGACACATGCATTGCATTTTAATGGCCAAACTTTTAATGATGCCAAAACATTTATGAAGTCAGCACCGCCGCTACTGCCCCGTCCGCGCTGATGCCGCCATCTCGTCTTTCACTCAGGGTAGGCACATTGGCTAATTTAGAAATTCATGAATATAAATTGGCTTTAAAATGTGAAATAAAATAATCAAATATGCAAATTTGCAAACGACGAGAATGCGTGCTCGGCAGTGTGCGTGTGTGTGTGTGTATTGGCGTGTGCAGAATATGGACACCCATACACCATGTTGCCCCGGAGCTCTAAGTCTCTGATAAGCACAAAATTATTTTCACACCCATACTGTTATTAAAATTGTTTGCCATTGGAAGCTGTGTAGGATCGAGTTCAGCGGACAGACAAACTCGAGCTTCTGTGCCTGCGTTCGGCAAAACTTGCACTTGGCGTGCGCCATGTGCGACCAAGAGCGGGAGACCGAAACTATCCCAAGGCACTAGAGACTGACCGAAACCAAGCAACTGCTGCAGTAAACAATGGCTTAAAGTCAAATGCACCTAACCACAGCAGAATGAAGCACACAGGGGATGGGATAAGGGGAATGGGGCAAGTAAACAACAAAACCGAGTGACCAGGAACTGCAACATGGATGTTTGGTTGTGGTGGGATGTGCGCAGAAACTTTAAAGTGCCGCAGTATCGTTCATATTTTTCGCAGCGGCAAAATTTATGCAATAAATCTCAAATACATTTGATGTCTTTGCTTTGGCAGTAAAAATCATTGCCATGGCATAGACGAGTTCGTTTGCATACAAATGACATTTCAGGATGCGCAGGAGGAGTTTGCAAACACGACTGCTGCAGAAGCGAGAAGCCCAACATGCAGCCTGGACATGTGCGACAAATAATGTACATAAATTGATCACGACGCGCATGGAGTGGGTAAAAAACAACGCTGGTCAATATGTTCCACTGGACTGTGCACTGATGATGATTAGATTTCTGCACACTAAGTTGAGACCGGGTGCGAACAGGTGGTGGGGGAGGGGGGAATCATCCTGCTTGTTCCGGATGCTCATCCGCTTTTTTCGTTTTTGTTGTGTGTATGTGTTTGTGTGCACATGCCTTTCCCTGCGGCTTAAGTTTAGAACTAGTTTGGAACGAACTTTTTCGCTATTCGTATGAGGATCTCCAGAAAAAAGCACCGCATACAATTAAGTTCGAATTGGATTGTGGACCATATGCTCGAACCCACATGTCGTGTGTGTATATTGACTGAGGAGGACAGTTAAATCCACAAACTCCTTTGATTATTCTGTGATCTCAATACCAGAGATGGATTTCGTTATGCTTCCGGAAATATACTTTTGCAACATGATCCTTACAGGTAATGGGGTGTTTAAAAATTGATTTTATATTTGGAACCACTAATTAATGATCTATTCTCCTTGTAATTGAAGTTGTTTTAAGGACTTCTCATTTATTATTAACACTCTTCTAATGCAAAAAAAAAATTATTATTTGGCTGCTTACCCAGGCAGTAGTTCCGTTCCAGTTCCCGGAACGCCGCTGGGACCTTTGGCTTGTCTGCCAGGCGACGCAGACAGCAACGTGATGATGATATGGCAAAGTTTCAAATGATCAAAGTCGCAAATATGTAGACAGACTGGAATTTTGTTGCTGCCATTGTTGCAGTGCCGGCAATCACGGACCTTTAGACGAAGTAGGAATATTGGGACGCACGGGCGCCAGCAGCCAATGGGGAATGTCTAACGTTTCCCCAGTTGAGCTTGCGTGTTATGTTAATATGATGGTCCATGTATGTATGGATGCATGTGTGTCTGTCTGTGCGTGGGTGTCAATTACACAAAGGATGCATGGATTTGGGGCTACACAAACAAACACACACACACATACACATACTCAATTTGGTCATAAACGGAGCTTAAAATGAACTTATTTGCATGCGAGAAATGCTTTGATATCTAATTCTTAGCTTTATAAATGCACATATTAATGCAGTGAAAATATTGGAATGCCGGAATATTAATTGATCCAGTATTGAGTTTCGGATTTTAATCGGAAAAAGGTAATTTTTTTCGGATCACAATTACTTAAGTAGCTTTCTTTACAAATAATCTATCATGAAAATTCCAAAATTGCGTGACCTATGGAGAATAATTAATAGTTAGTGTAAGTATAAATAAATAAATAAAAATAAAAAATAAGTAAATTGCGTTCACTTTCAACTGGATATGCTTTTTGATAGGAGCTATTTCGATTGTCTTACTTAAGTTGCACATAAACTTAAAAAAATAATTTACCATATTATGGCTATAAAATTAAGGCTCTATTTAGACATACGAGTAAATGGTATATACTATATACATATGCAAGCATGTTAGGAGCACACTACGTTTCTAATGGTTATAGAGCGATTTCTTCTCATTTTGCTTATAACATTAATTTCATTGCAGAATTTGTATTTGTCATTTTCTTTATACTATAATTACTTTAAATTATTTCAGTTACGCAATATGTTATTATTATATTTTTCAGATGTTTTTAACTTTTGTATGTATACAATTTTATTTCAATTTATTGCAATTATTGCTTAGTTTAATATATGTAGTCCCTGCCTACTTTGTGCTGTTATTTGGGCATACCTGTCGAAGAGCATCAAGACGGATTCCTTATTATTATTATAATTTAAATTTATGACTAAATTTATTAATTTAATTTAATTTATTTATTAATTTTATTTGATGACTAAAATAAAATAGTACATATAAATAAAACCTTATACAAGTATACTCGTATGTAAACTTAAACTCAAAAGCTTAAATATTAAAATGCATTGTTAATAAGCAAAACCAAGTGCAGTAATTAATTAGCGAGCGCGGCATTGCAGTCTCTGAGCTTCTGGGGCCACTTCAGCTTACCAGCTGCCCAATTGCTTGGCCGGTGCCCAGGCGAATCAGCCACAGGCTAGCCAGGCACTGAGTGCCATCGCGATTTTGTACGTTTTTCATGCCGTTTTTTGTTCAGCACAACAACTCTATGCGAAATAGTTTTTTCAAAAGGCTTTGTGCCGTACGTACCGTATTTATTCACCTTTTTTTCACCACTCGGTGCCTTGAAATCGAAACGGCCCAAAAATTGCGCCGTTAAATTGTTAACAGCAATTGACCCAATTTTATGGGAGCACCACCATCAGCACCCGAACACTCATGCATGCACTGCTGAAGTGGAGAGGGGGAGGGCGCGTTAAAAAATCGGCGTAAAAGCGAAAACTGGCCGCCGTAGTCCGTAGCTGCAAGGTACAATGGCGCGTATACTTATTGGATTTTTTGCTCTTGTGCTCTATTTTGTTTGCATTTTACTTGTGCACAAAAAATACATGAGCTTGTTTTTCGGCCAGCAAGTAGAGGGATGGAGTGAGCAAAAAGTTGTTCTGCAAGGCTTTCATGTCGTTTTTATTGTTTTGGCGCACCAGTCACGGTGGCAGCAACAGTAGCAGCAGCTTCCGTTAAAGCCCGCCCAGCGTTGCAAGTTAACTGACGATTGTTGCACTACAAAACAAACAGCACAAAAGCCATTTAAATCTTTTCCGTTATGACAGACCCAAAAAGTGAGCACAGTGAGCAACAGGGCATATTTAGTTGGCTTTAAACCGGAAACTGAATAAAGCATCCGATGTCCTAAACATTTGAAAAGATAAGTTTTTTTGTTGACCGAATAAGCACTCACAGAGGTGCTTGGCTGCCTCTATTTCACATCAAAGATTATTATATATTACTTAGCCATTTAGGGTGTCACATAAATGATTCCCATCCATGTTGAGACTATCCTGTATTTAAGATGGGATCTTCTCATCAGCCACAGGCCGCACAAAACGGTCATATTTAATAGCATTTAATGTGTTCGATTAGTAAAAAACCATTGATAAAGCAATATAGACAATACCCATGCGTTTCAAACTGCATAATTTGTTCAAATTAACAATTATTCACAACTTTGTGCACGCTGTACCGAGACTTTGCTCACGATCGGTACATATAATCATATTGTATATAGAAATAAAGGGATTGATTGGATTGATGATTAATATATTACGTATCTATTTCTAGTAACGCTTGAAACCAAACCGGATACTCTAGTGATAACGCAATGAGTGAAGTTATATTTTTTATTTTGCTGCTGCAGAATAATAACAATTGTTTAGTTGTAATATAAACGCAGATCACAGATCTTAATTTGGTTTGACTTACGTACACTTAAGTAGATTTCTTTGCAATTTCTAGTTGAAAGTACAAGTATAGTAGAATAGATGTTGTAATAAAATAGAGCACTCGGCATGATTACGACCAATAAACTGATCCACACGTCCCTGTGTGACCCCTATAGATATATCGGTAAAGGAAACTGTTTCTTAAATCCATTAGTTAGAATCAGACTAGAACATGGTGAGTGTCTTTATTCTGCACAAGTCGGCCACAAATGTATTCAGATCATTGCCGTCCACTGCATAGACTTAAGCTTATTCGTTTCCTGTGCATATTTCGTTAGCTGCATCAACTTAAGTGCTTATCGTTCCTGCTGCTATTTGGCGTTCCCTTAAAGCAAAACTGCAGCCATAAAGCACAAACCCTTCTCCCGTCATCGCGAGGCAAGCAGCGACAGTGGCTGCAACTGCGACTGCGACTGCGAGTGAACCTGCAGGTCTCTGTGCCCCCGCAATGATTTCATTTACTTGCAATCAATGAAATTGCACAGATGCAATTTTGCTGCGCCAAAAAATAAACAGTGGGTATGGAATAGATGTGCTCGGATGTGGTTGGATGGACGAGCACGAGTACCTCGATGTTTCGATGTGGGTGAGTTTTACACGCACGTTGCGTTCGTCTGAGCTCGTAGGCGTCCCTCTCGGTCATGGCAGTCTGTACAGCAACCAACAAGATATCAACTAATGCCCAGCTACCGGCGTGGTTTGGAGCTATGGTAAGGTTGGAGACGGGAATTTCTCATATTGCCAGCGACATTTTTGGCTGACAGCACGTATACTGCTAAAGCGGTGCAGATGCAGCGCCCGTTGCCCGTTGCCCGTTGCGCGCTGCTCGGAAGCAGGTCTGATGTCTACCGGCAGTTGCTAGTTGATGTCAATGCAAGCCACGTACATAGTATGCGCCTGCATTGGTATTGGGGAAATGTCGTGGTACTACTGGGACTATCTCAAAGTTCATGCGTTGCCATTGACATTCAGACAGCGGCATCGGGAGATGTGGTGGCTGGAATCAGAGAGGCACTGGCCTCGTGCTGCTGTCCACATCGGATGCCGAAAACATCAGCTTTGACATTACAGACAATAGTATCCTGTTCCTCGTAAAGAATTTGAAAAAAATGTCAGAGAAACGGGTCGTAGCTTTAGTTGAAAAATGAGCAGAGAACATACTAAGGGTAGGTAAGTGTTTGTTGGAAGTACCAGGATGTGGTTGAACTCAACCACTATTCAAAACCTTGCAGCACAAAGTCGCAACTGGATGCTACAAATAATGCAGAACTCGATGGGACAAGCACTAGTGGCAATCGCACAACTGTTGGCCTTCAAACTCCCGGCACTGATGCTGAGTGGGCAGCAGCAACGCGTCCACAGACACAAGACTATGTGGGGCAAACACCAGAAACTGATGAGGATTGGGAGCGTGAAGTACGTGAAACAGAAATGGGCCTTCATCAGGCGTCAGAGGAACATGCTCCACTTGAACAAGTGGCAGAGCAAGAGACCCAAGAGGAGCGGGTATCAAAGGAACAGGATCCAGAGAATCAGGCGCCACACAAAGAATCGCCGGAGGAACAAGGAGACCGAGGGCAGACGGTTCAAGGACAGGCTGTGGCAGAAGAGGCGCCTGAAAAGGATGAGGCTAGAGAGCAGGTAGCAGAAGAGCAACTGCCGCAAGAGCAGGAAACGCCGGGGAATGAAATAGATGAGCAACAGACGAGCGTAAAAGCCACCAAACCACCTCGCACTAAGGCACCCCGAGTGGACGCACAGACGGAAACGGACCCGTGGCCTAAACGGAAAGACCCTCACGTAACTTTTACCGAAGCAAAACCCCTGTTGGCGCAAGCTGACAAAGATCCTGATAGTCCTATAGATCTTGCACCAGAATCACTATCTAGTACCACCGGAGAATATGATCGTGAACCACCTATCACAACCAAAACAGTAAAGGTGCTTAAGAAGAGTAAGTCTTGTATCATGATTTCAATTTTCTGTTACCAACTTGAAGTTACTACTCAGGACCGCCAAAGACACCACTTGTTGATGACTCCGATGAATCGGCCAACGAGCCTTACAGCGCCTTCACCCGCTCGCAAATGTCTCTTTTGACATTTAATGCCATGGAGACGGATATGGCGCCCTCCGATGTCACCGACATGATCAGGAACACGGATTCGAGCAGCATACTCTTCACAAGCAGTGAATCCTTGAGTCTTGACTCCAACGGCAATGGTTCAAATGAACATGCACATGTTGAGTTGGCGGGCCATAGTCTGGCCTCCGGCTTGGCCTTTGTAAGTGAGTGACATGAGTAACTGTAGCTAGCCATGGTTCCAATTAAACGTCCCCAGATCTACATGGTAATACCGCCGGATGGAGGTTACGGCTGGGTCATTTTAATACTCTCGTTTCTGGCCCAACTCATTGTTGATGGTATTATCTTCTCGATTGGTATTTTGTTGCCTTACATCAGGAAAGATTTCAACGCCAGCAACTCCTCAGTAGTGCTTGTGGGCTCCATTCAGATTGGATGCTACTTCACAGGCGGGGCTATATCGAGCGCCTTCATCAACAGCTATGGATTCCGGCCTGTATGTATATGTGGGGTAGTTATTTCTTCGGTTGCCATTTTAGCAGCTACCTTCAGCCCGAATCTGCCCCTTATGATTTTGTTCTATAGTGCCATTGGTAGGTATAGCAATCTTAGTAGTCCTGTATAGAAGCGCTACAAATTCTGCAGTTTTACAGCTGGTCCTGGACTGAGTATGATCTGGACAAGCTCGCAACTTATCATTGGCTTTTATTTCGAGCGCTATCGACCCATTGCCAGCGGTTTCTCATGCTCCGGTGCTGGCGCTGGCATGCTCATCATCTCCTTACTGAATACCGCACTTGTTCCGGTGATTGATTGGCGCAATACGATGCGTGTGCAAGTGGCGCTGCTTATATTTGTATTTTTTATTGGGATAGCTTATTTAGAGGTTTCACCCACACCTATCGGCGTTGTGGCAAAGACTGAGCCCTTACCGGGCAGCTCATCCGACGAATATTACGGCAATTTCTACGTCCATAACTTTCTACGTGACGACACATCCTCAAAAGCATCTCACATTCTTGGTAGGCTCACATATATTTTATACCAAGTATCATAAGACCTAAGCTGCAGGATAGAAGTCAGACCAGGGCTCTTCACAACATAATATAGCTACATATCTAATTTCACAACCAGAATAAACAATTCAGAAATAGCACTTTTATTGTTTTAACTATCTATAATATACAAGTATACGAGTCTTTGGTAGATAAATCATAGTGTTTAAAGGCATTCTATTTATAGGAGCCATTCCTTTTCTAAGATATCCACAAGCAGTTATATAGCCGGTCCTTTCGGGGAAGCTCTCCGAGGTAGTTCTCTTATTAAGTTCTCTGTCTCCCACACAGTGCACTATCATCCGGAAAAGAAGCCTAGTCGACTGCGCCGCATTGCCAAGTGTATTTCGCCGTGCTTTGCACGTGAAAAGCCTCAGAAAAAGGAAGAGATTGCCTTGCATCGAAGTGAAACTTCCCTTTCAGAGAGAAAGTATATAATACGTACCGATCCCATACAGCGCGAGGACCTATTTTATACCGGACCAGCGGACTATGAGGAAGCCCAGCAGAAACAGCAGCTCGAAGGAAAGCCTTTGGAGCTTGTGGGTTCCGAGAAGCAAGTGAGTAGAGTTTTTAACTTATAAAGCCACATACTTACCTATCTCTGAAAATGTATTTCTTGTAGATGCAAAGAGTTGCTTACGGGTTACATCACATACAAGATTATGACTCACCAACTACCAGTAAGACGCGCACACCTGGCCATCCTGCCGAAGGCCGTCGACATAAGAAGGAGGAGCTGCGTCAGCACTGGCTGAAAACAAAGATTGCGCGCGCATTTAATCGCCTTTTCGACTTTCATCTGTTGAAGCATTTTGAATTCAGGTTGCTACTTTTGTCCGCCTTCCTGTACCCTATGGGATTCAACATACCGTTTGTGTACTCTCGGGCACGTGCGACCATCCCGAGTAACCAAGCCTTTCTGATCGGACCAGCGATAGGGGTCACCAACTTCTTGGTCCGCATTGCATGCGGCTTTCTGGCCTACAAGCTGCGTACATGGACGACTTATGTGTGCGGCGGAGGTATGTTCTTTGGGGGCTTGATCGTTTTTTTCAGCGCCTTTTTCGGAAGAGATTTGTTTTGGTTTCAAATTCTATATGGCATATGCTATGGAGTTGCACCAGGTGAGGCCATTCACCAGATATCAGAACCTGATCTGTCTAAGCACTTCCCTCTTTACAGCCGTTTTTGCCACGCTGCGAGCACTCATATACGTCCGGTACCTGGGTCTGGCCAAGCTTACCAATGCCTTTGGAATTTCCGCGCTGGCCATGGGCCTTGGAGTGTTCATTGGCACGACGAGTGGTGGCGTGCTTATAGAGCAAACCGGTGGCTATACAATAGCGTTTGCTTTTTCCGGATCCTGCATAATGATAGCGGGCGGCCTGCTTTTAGCTTTGCCGACCATAGTGCGCAATCGTGATATTAGAAAGCAGAAGAAGGCTAGAGAATTAAATAACTGAGCAACTTGCTTAATACGGGGCTCTCATTTTCTACAGTTTTATGCGTAGTTTATTACTTGTTCGTTCATTTTACAAAAATTCTTATGCACGTGTTTGTCTGCATTGGTTGTTTTCTTTTTCTTATTTTTGGTTTTTGTGTTACATGATACATACATAAAGTATTATGTCTAATTTGTATTCAATGCTATGATTTGCAATAATCTGGTTCATGTGTTTATTGTTTTATGTTTTAAACGCTGGCATTTCATTATTTTACACCTTTTTTTTGTTGATCTCAAAGCCTTGCAGGGGCATCTTAAATTATTAAAAAATTAAAGAACCTACTTGCCAATATATTTTGATACGAGTACCTTCTCGAATGCATGAAAGTTAACCTTCTTTTTTTTTGTAGTCATATAGTAGATATAAACAAAAACTTCGGACACAAGAAGTCTATAAAATATAAGTAGTACATGTAATAAAATGTAATGAATCATTTAAACAAACAAATAATGTTTGGTATGGGTCCTAAGAAACTTATTGATACGTTCATTTTGGTATTTAAGTAGAAAATGAATTGTCTAAGCTAGGCCTTGGACTATTTTCGCAGTGCTGATCAAGCTGCCGCCTCCATACCCTCATCAATTATTGGCTATCAAAGTGTCGTTGACTGGCTGGGTTTCCCTCAAACTGTGTAGCTGTCTGGTTTGATTTTCTTTATCAATATATATTAGATTCTTAGGTACCTTTAAACTACATGCATTTAATTCGACTTGACCGGGACTGTACCCAATTGTTCTCTGCCCCATTATAGTTTTGTAACTTTAATAAACTTATTTTAATGTTATACATCTAATGTTAGCTTAACTGCTGCATTACACTTTTGTAGTTCAAGTATTTTCATAATTTGGTTTACATTTGGCTTACCTTGTTTGTGTTCGTGTATGTTACTTTATTGCTTCCCCTGGCATACATGAACATTACATACATACATACATACATATGTAAAGCAGATGCGACTTACTTTGTACGTCTATTGTTTTCTTTTGTGGTTTTTTGTTTTTGTTGTTGTTTTTGGTTACTATGTGCTATTCAGTGGCACATTCCTACTAATATCGTGCCTGCTTTTTACAGTAAATGAAACTTATGACTCCTTAGCTCTTTGATAAAATCGCTAAATACTTGCATACTTGTTGCTCAGACTATGAGTTTTCAATGATATTTGGAAATCGAAGGGAACTGTTCTACGCATCCCGAACACATTTCATAGTCCAAGCCAAGTGTGATGTGTAAGCAAATTATAATACGTGCATACATACACGTATTTAGATAAAATGCCGCTTCAAATTTGGTTTTAATTTTACGTGTATGTCAGCCAAATGTTTTGGTTTGGGTTTTAAATATTGTCTGTAGTCTTCTCTTTTACATGCATTGTAATTTTCTTGCTGATTTCTGTTGGCTTTATCTGCATGCGCATACGAGTATTTAAATCAATTTCGCATCGTAATCTAAATTTAAATTAAAATCTCATTCGGGTCTGCTCTCACGGATCTCCAAAAAGCAATTGTTACGCCTTAAATTAAAATTATACTTATATCATCCTCGTTCCTTCGCCCTCATCTCTTCGGCGTCCTCTCGACCTCCTGCACGCTGTGCGTTCATGTGTCGGACCTGGAAGCACAAATGCGTGGGGTTTGTCGGTATTTGGGTGTGTGGGTGAGGGACTTATGCATATTTTAAAATTGCTTCTCCTGGTTACTTACCAATTAAAATAGCTCTGCGACCCCTGACAGGCCCGCTCACTGCCGCACCACTTCGACTCCTGCAGCGCCGGGCAGGGTCGCCCGCCTCGTTTGCCATGCTTAATGACTTTCCGATATCGATACATCTCACCAATGCCGCAGCTTTTACTGCAGGCCGTCCACTCGGACCAGTGGCTGACGCGGCAATCGCGGCGTCTCTTCGTGCCCAGTGCAGTCCTTCTGCGCGCTGGATACGTGGCAGTAGCGTTGAAGCCGACCCCAGTCCCAACTCCAGATCCAGATACGCCACGGGCATCCGAGCGCCTATAGCTGTTGGCGATGCTCTGCATGAGCGCATGTTTGTCATTTTTGGGGACCACATTGCTAGCTTGTTGACTGTTGTTGTAGCTGCAACGACAATTATGGCAATATACGTACATATCTAAGCTGACTTGGAATTCAAGTTTTTAAAGGAACATAAACACTTTTTTCGATGATTCATGCATTATACAAGTATAAGTACGTGTATGTACATCTATTATACGAAAAGGTGTTTGTTATTCGGGCTCATTTCTTGTTGTCAGCAGTAGACGATTTCAATTTAAATTTGGGCCCACGCCCGCCCCTGGTTCTACACACATACCACAACATGTGTTGCGCCGACGTTTCCTTCCTGGCTTCCTTCCTCGACTGCCTTCCTGACTTTCGTGTTTTGTTTCCCGCAGTTTTCGTTTATTTGCATACACATGCCGCGTACGAGTATGTCGTGCAAAATCGCGCAAATATTAAGGCAGTGATAGAAGAAAATGGAGGAAAATACGACAACGTCCCTACAAAATGCCAAGTAAATTGGCAAAAATATTGAAAACGTGCATATCGTGGCGGACAATGGATCGCTCTCACAAAAGTGGTGCAAAAAATCCGAAGACGTTTTCATTTCAGTTCACAAAAAACAAGTATATCATAACCGACTTCTTCTAAGATATATGTATATATTTACATGTACACGAATATATATGTACTTTTGAAATACAAGTATTCATGATGGCTCCGAGTCCAGTAATAGTCTTAAGTGCGTTTCTTTCAAGATATTTGCAATACGTTGATTTTAGACTAAGCCTACAATTAGAAAACATTTTGTCAATATCAATAATTTCTCTTTTTAACCTGTGTATATTAATAGATTGGTTCATTACTGTGTATGAGCTTGTGGAGTTCGGCCCACTGTCCGTGTTGTGTATATGAATGTATGTGTGTGTGCAGGATTGTGTGGGAGCGGGACGGAAGAAGGAATACCAACAAGGACTGACTGCTTTTGAAGTCGCAGCAAGAGCAGTAACTGCCAGTAAATATAATCAATATAAAAAACATCTTGACGAGTGGCGAAATGTAGTGGCGAAAGTAAGACTTCAACTCACAACATTTCTGATATAAACCTGTGCCGAAAGATAATCAACATAGAAATGTTATGTCTGAATGAATGTTACGTCTGCTCAATTCCAATAGTAAGAATCTACTAGTCAGACGGGAAAATATATAAGTATGTATCTAATTATTTCAATATTCAATATTCACAATGTGCAGAATGTTTTAAACATTCCTACGCCACGTAAAGATATTCCATTTCAATAATGCTCTCATAAAAGAAACGAAGATATTTCCTATCGTGCGTTTTAGTGTTCGGGGGTTCCCTTGGCCATAATAAACATTTCATATGTCTACTTTTGATGAAGATTAGTTTTTAAAACGAACACTCAAAAATTAATTCAATAATGTCACTAATCATTCTGAAAGCGTTTTTCAATTCCTTTCGATTGGCATATCGACCACATCGGTCTGGGCAGCCAACGAAAAGCAAAAAATTAGCTGCGATATTAGCGTAGTGTGTGGACACTACGTTCTAGTGCTTCGCCACTACATGGACAGCCGTCCAGGGTGATGAACAAAATGTAGAAATTGAAATTATAACATTTTTCTTCACAAAGTAGGAAATTTACCATCGCAAAGATACACACAGACACACACAGATACACCCGAACAGTTTACTTGTGCATCTGTGCGAGTGGAAGTTATTAGCGATAATTTGGTTCGATCATGTTTGCAGCAATTACCGTTACATGCAAATGTAGTAGAATATGATTTTATGCGCAATTTGCATTTAGAAGTAAAGCGCTCGCCTCGTGAAGATGGGTAAGGCCCCAGTCATGTGATTGGCAAAATACAAGATACAAGACACAAGAGACAAGGGACAGTTGTCGGTTCTGGAAAGCACTTAACGATTTATATTTATTCACAGTCAACAACTACACTCGATTAATACAAAATAAGGGGCACGGAGCCCTATTTTCCTCAAAGTATCACACAGCAGAAAATTTCATCGCGCGGAGTCGCATATACGGTGGCTGTGGGCTGGGCGCCCACTACGACGGCGGGCCGTGGAGGTGGTGCATTGATGACCATAGCTGGCGGTGGCGGAGCGCCAATTACTACAGTAGGTGGGGGTGGTCCACCTATAACAAGTGCTGGCGGCGGTGGCGGAGCAAAGCCAATCACTGGCCGCGGCGGGCCTCCAATATTGATGCCCACATTGACGTTGGCACGTGGTGGCGGAGGGCGAGCTGGACCAGGACCGTATCCACCGTGTCGTCCACCGGGCGGCGGCATCTTTATTTTATTATATTATTATTTACGTGTAGGTTCCCGTATTGCCGATCTGAACTATACACTGTCAAGTGGCTCGAACTCGTTTTGGTCATTGAGTTGTGATTTTTGATTTTATTGCAAGCCACTTATCAGTACTTCAGCGAGCCCGTGGTAATTAGTAATCGATTAGGTTCGGGGAAGGTTCGGTGATGGTGATTTTTCTTTACTGATTTGTGTGATAAGATAGAAAAGCACTCGTACCTAAGCACTCGTTTCCAACGATAAGAGGGCTTAGCGCCCACTGACTCACAAGTGATTGCGAAAGGGGTGCTTAAGTGTGTGTGTGTTGGCTTTTGTTTCCATGTTCCATGTGTTTTCATAGACGTCCGATTCATGTTCCAGCAGAGGAAATCCCAGGCGTGTCATGCTATGATGCAGCTGCTCTTGCGTTGCTCCTCCTCCTTGGCATTCACTTGGTAGCTCCGCCGGCGCCTCTTACGCTTGCCACCGTCTTCTTCATAGGCCAGCATGCCTGTCAATAGTACGACATTTAAAGCCGTTTGCATCTGGACGTCGGAGTTGTCTGTTTTTGTTACTGGAACTCCAGGTGTGGGTGTAATTGGCCCTTTTGGTGGCACAGGCGGCTGTGGTGCGACAGGCTTCTGAGGTTGTGGTCTATTTGGCTGGGTCTGATTGGCACCTCCTTGTTGGTGATGATGGTGGCTTTGGTGATGGTGATGATGGTGGCTTTGGAGATGGTGATGGTGCTGGTGTGTCGGGGTAGACACCATCATCGTTGTAGTCGAACTATGATGATGCGTCATAACCTTTACTTTTATTACACACTCTGATCTGTTCCGCACGGCGTTTAATTACTTACTAGCACAGAGCACAGTAGCCCGCATCGATTTATAGGCAGTGTTAAGCATTGCGTCACCATCAGTGTAAAATATTTCTTAAAATTAAATTTGTTCAAATTAACGATAAGATAGCTAGTGGACGAGAATAGGCTATGAGGCAACTTCATAGATTGTGCACTACGCAGGCAGCTATGCTGCTTTGACTTACTGAATTAAGAGCTCCAAAGTTAAAACATATTGTAATGATAGTGCCGGATATACGGATATATGTATAGTATACAAAACAGTTCCGGATATACGAGGGCAATCTGAAATGTTGCTGGTCAGGCCATCCACACGTGCAGTTGCTCGTCGAATTTGTTCGGTCCGACGAAATGTTCGTCATTAGTGAAAATATTGGCGATCAATTTTATGTTCGACATTTTGTGCGTCTATTCGACAACTAATGGTATTGTTTGCACGAACATCATTTTTGAAAAATATGTGTGGGTAGATCACAAACATTTTTGCAATAAAAGATTGAAAATTTACTAATTTTGTTTCCATACGCATTTTTGGTTTCTATCAAGACTACTACTATATTTTTTTCCGCATTCACCAACTCGTGCGCTGAATGTTTTTATTAAATAATGTTCGCGAACAATAGATTGTGCATGCTTTAGGCATCCGTGAATTGGGGATGTAAAACGAAGAGAAAACATCGATGTTGATGTACATCGATGTCTCTTTATTAAAAATCGATGCATGGTCGATGCATCGCAAAAAAACATCGATGCATCGATGTTTTAAAAAATAACTTTTCATAGAAAAACAAGAGAGAACGCTACAGTCGAGCAAGCCCGACAGTGTAATACCCTGTACCCAGGTAAACTTCCGTCACTGAGTTATATGCGCCCATAGCAGCAGCAAAAAGAGGAAGAAGAAGAGCGAACTTGTTGCTGCAGTTTGGGGGGGTTGTACTGGCCAGAATTTGTTTCGCTAATAACTTTTCTTAGAATTGACCGAATTGAATAAAATGTTATACAACAGTAGACAATTATATATATTATTATGTGTGCAAAGTTTGGTTTAGGTAGCATTTGAAATGTGGACGCTATTGCCGAAATTCTGTAGCGGGGGAAGGGGGGGGGGGGGGGAATTAAAAAAAATAAAATAAACTCGTCTTTATTCGGACCTAGGAGAATCTGGATGCCAACTTTGGTTATTCTAGCTTTTATAGTTTCTGAGATCCTTGCGTTCATCCAGACGGACGGACAGACAGACGGACGGACATGTCTAGATCGATTTCTCTCGTCATGCTGATCAAGAATATATATACTTTATGGGGTCGGAGATGCTTCCTTCTGTATGTTACATACTTTGCACAAACCTAATATACCCTTTTTATACTCTGTACATGAAATGTACAAGAGTATATTAGGTTTGCGGGAGCTGAAAAATGTAACAGGCAGAAGGAGGCGTGGCAGACCCCACAAAGTATATATATTATTGATCAGCGTGACAAGACGAGTCGATCTAGCCCTGTCTGTCTGTCTGTCCGTCTGTCCGTCTGTCCGTCTGTCCGTCCGTATGAACACCTGGATCTCAGAGACTATAAGAGATAGAGACACCAAATTTTGCACGAAGATGCGTTATGTGTATATTCTATACGAGTTTGTTTTATTTTTTTGATTTTCCCCCCCACTTCCCCCCTATGGGGGTTTTCCCGATTTTCCATTCGTATAATCGCCTATATCTCGGAGACTATAAGACCTAGGCACACCAAATTTTAGTCCAAGATGCCTTGTGTGAATACGCAGAAAATGTATATTTTGGAATTTCCCTCCCTCCCCCCTCTCCCCCGCAAATGCGATTTTCTCTAACTCCCGTAATTCTTGGAATTTCGAACTAAAATTTTGCAAATACCCCCAGTTAGTAATTATGTGTCCGTATGCCAAGTTTCACTATGATAGACCGATTTACCAAGAAGTTATAGCCATAAATATATTTGCTGCTGCAGCGCTGCTGCAGCGCTGCCCGCGGCTGTTGTTGATGTTGCTGTTTGGTTGACTGCGAAAATGCTTACACAGACACGAATTGATGCGCATAGGCATACGTACACTCACACAGACGCAATTGCTATGTAAATGTGCAATTATACACCCTTTACGTGAGTTCGAATACCGAGAGAGGTAAAATCGATCCAATTTTTTTTTTATTTATTTTTTTTTTTATTTTTTATAATTATTGTAAACATATGTACAGAGTATTTCAAAGTCGGGACACCCGACTTTAGCTTTTTTACTTGTTTTTTTATTTATTTTTTTTTTTTATTTTTTATAATTATTGTAAACATATGTACAGAGTATTTCAAAGTCGGGACACCCGACTTTAGCTTTTTTACTTGTTATCCTACGGGTACAGGGTATAAAAAGCTATTATTAGGGAGCAAATCAACATAGATGCCTGAAATAAAAATGTACAGGGTGCGCCATCTTTTATGTCGGTATGTAAACATTGAATATCTTTGAAAATAAGCTTCCGATTTTCAAGTATGAGATATTATTATTTAATTTGGTTCTGTACAATTTCTTCAGACTAATTTTTGAAAACAACATCAACAAGTGGCCGCCTTTATTGGACACAGCAAAATGTGCCCTTTTTGCAGCGTTTCCCATCACTTTTTCTAGCATCTCAGGTGGTATAGCGATGATTTCTGCACGAATATTTGCCTTGAGCTCGTCAATGGTTTGAGGCTTGCTGGCGTAAAGAAGGAATTGCTTCTGAACAGACTCAATACTTTCCTGATGCTTTCTATACTGCGGAGACCAAACGCAAGAAAGAAGCTTAGTGGTATAAGGGTCATTAAATTCCTTGGACCAACGTTTAACGAATCTAAGTAATCCCTTGGCCTTATTGACAATACTAGATATGCGAAAGTTAAAGTTCAATTTGGAATCAAAAAGAACAGTCGATATACGTTGCAATGGCACATTGTCAATCGTATACGTCCCTAAATAAGGCAAGGTTTGGTGAAATGTCATGAACTTACATTTAGAGCAATTGAGGTACAAGTGGTTAGCTAAGCACCAAGATTGCATGCAGTTCAGATCATCCTGCAGGCGATGAACATGAGAAGGGTCTTCGTAAGTCAGAATAAGTTTCACATCATCAGCGTACATAAGAATATGAGAGTGTGACAAGGTAGCGGACAGGTCATTAATAAATAATGTAAAAAGTAAGGGGCCAAGATGGCTACCTTGAGATGCAAAAACAGGCTTAGATGTGCGACCTAAGCAAGATCCGTTGGGATCTGCCTTTTAGATAAGACGAAATCCAACACAAAAAAGCGGAGGGAAATCCTAAACGACTTAGCTTAAAGAGCAGGAGATCATGTCAAATGCTTTACTGAAGTCAGTGTAAACGACATCAGTCTGCATTTTTAGAGTAAATGCTTCATTTACCAAGGAAGTATTCGTGTCTGTGTAAACATGTTAGCAGTCAACCAAACAGCAACATCAACAACAGCCGCGGGCAGCGCTTGGGCAGCGCTTGAGCAGCGCTGCAGCAGCAAATATATTTATGGCTATAACTTCTTGTTAAATCAGTCTATCATGATGAAACTTGGCATACGGGCACATAATAACTAACTGAAGGCATTTGCAAAATTTTAGTTCGAAATTCCAAGAATTACGGGAGTTAGAGAAAATCGCAATTTGCATGGGAGAGGGAGGTGGTAGGGAAATTCCAAAATACACATTTTCTGTGTATTCACATAAGGCACCTGGGCCTAAAATTTGGTGTCCCTAGGTCTCATAGTCTCCGAGATATAGCGTATACACATAAGGCATCTTTGTGCTAAATTTGGTGTCTCTATCTCTTATAGTCTCTGAGATCCAGGTGTTCATACGGACGGACAGACGAACAGACAGACAGACAGGGCTAGATCGACTCGTCTCGTCATGCTGATCAAGAATATATATACTTTGTGGGGTCGGCCACGCCTCCTAATATACTCTTGTACATTTCATGTACAGAGTATAAAAACATGCCAAACATAATAGTGAAGTTTGATGCTGTCTATGGAGACCGTTCACTATCTATGACGACCGTTCAAGGTGAAATACAATATTACACGCCAGAGGCCAAGAGATAGCCAAAACAGTGGATTTTTTCGGGTGAATCCCCACCGAAGAAGACAAAGTCGGTTCTATTAGTCTGCCACCATTATTTTGAATGTGCTCAGGGACATCTTTCAGCAGAAAGAAAAAATAATCACGGGCTGCACTATATTGAGTTGTTGGACATGCTCGATAAGATATTGAAGGCCCCTGTTGGTTAAGAAAATATGCTCCTGCCATCACGATAATAGCGCACCGCTACATTCATCTTTTATTGTCGCAACCAAAGCACACGAACTAGCTACGAATTGCTTCCGCATCCACGTTCCTCGCCCTACGTAGCTCCCAGCGATTTTTTTCTTTTCCCCAACTTGAAAACATAGCTCGGTGGGAAAAAAACTCAAATGAAATGTAATGCAGTAGTTGGGCTCGTCTACTTTGAAGAGCGTTCTGAACACATTACTGGTGTTAATTATCGGCAGTCGCTTCTTTCCAGCCCAATCGCAACTCATTGATAAGATATAATTAATACCTTTTAGTGAGCGCCCTAGGAACAGAGTTTGGCAGGCTTCTGTGTTTTCGGTTCATTGCCGCTCTTGAGCATGGGCTTGGTCATACTGGATGCCATATTCCGTTCCCGTTCGCCGCTGCCAAACATGCGCTAGTATTTTTGTCAACATGCCAATAGTTTTTAAGTGGAATTTACAAGTTGGTCGACACCCACGCATGTCTGCAGCGCATTTGTTAGAAGCCCATCTGCGCCACTCCATGTCGGTCCACACCAGTCCGCTCCAGGCCATTCCTGGCTACCAGTGGTGCGACCCGCCTTCTTTTACGAGACTTTAGTTAGTTTCTTGGCACTCGAACACGTACGTGTATGCAAGCCTTTTCTGTTGCTTTTGCTTGCCATTAAATATGCAGGTTACTAGTGCCAATGGTGCCAAAATCCACTCCAGCAGCCGAAAGTGGCACAAAAATACACGAGGCGGTGCTGAGTGGGCGGATGGGTGGAGGGTTGTTCGGTTGGTTGGTCGGATGTCTGGAGCTACGACTGGATTAGTTTAAGTTTTGTGTCTGCACGTCGACGGTCGCGGCTGACTGCCTGAGTGCCTGCCTACCCGCCATCGTCCTCCTTACTGGTTTAGTTTTAGGCAAAAGGCTCTTTAAAGATGCAGCATTACCTATGTACGTGCACGATCCGTACTTCTTCCGCTGGTAAAGTGGTGTTATGCTCTTTTAAGTACCCTTCAAAGTTGTGTTGCGTTTACTGGGCGATGTGGCAGACATCTTTAAATTATTGCCTTCGAATACCACACACACGTCAGCGCCGAACATACTTGTACAAGTACTTCGGTCTGAACACTTGATTAATTTCCAACCATTCCTATTCTAACACCTTAGGTATTCAGAACTTTGTTAATATAATATGCGGCTGGCAAATACCACTAATTGAGAAACATCTTTTCAAAATGCTATAACTTCCTGTCAAATCGGGGGAAATACAAAAAAATAAGACAAACTTCCACAGCGTATACACATAAGGCATATTTTTGCAAAATTTGGTGTACAAGTATGTTGCTATTATAATCTCTGAGATTCAGGTGATCCGGACAGACGGACAGATAGACTGATATAGATCGACTCGTCTTGTTATGCTGATCAAATATATGTATACTTTGTGGGCCTGCCTTCTGTCTGTTAGATTTTTTAGATTTAAATAAAGCTTAAATCAATTCTAACAAATTGTTTATGAGGATGGCTTTGGCAATCACCCTCACGCACTAGCGAGTTGGCTGCTCTCCAGACCCAGGAAGAGACGACTGAAGCAGCATTCACACTCACACAAAGCATCTCCCCGAGTGTAAAATATATAATTACATAAAATATATTTCATATTTAATTTGAAAATATTGCATTGCATATTTACATACATTTAAGTGTGTATAAGAAGTTAATTCTTGTTGTTGAAAATTAATGGGGAATTTTTAACTAGCTTAAGCTGTCATATTGGTAGCAGAATACCGGTTTAATATAAATTGTAAATCAACAAAAAAAAGAACATATTGTTAAATTTTGTTCTTTGACGTTTCTACGGGACTGTAAAAACTGTATGTGTATGTATGAGGAGAAAATGCAGCTTAATTCAAATGCGTATATGTGTATATATACACGTATGTATTGACATAAGTATTGCCACTTACATGGGATTCATTTTGGCCAGCAGTTGGGCGCGTATCCTCTGCCTTTCGGTCTCCGTCTCCTGCTGCGCTCCAAATTCAGTTTGGCGCTCCCGTTCTATACTCGCCGACAGCTCGTTGTTCATCTCCACATGGTTGTGTTCGGTTTCCAGGTGTGTTTGCGTCTTGACCGTCTCGTACTTGCGATCGTCCTCGGCAAAGTTGAACACCTCGCTCAGCTCGTACTCCTTGAGCTGCAACGAAACGTGTGAGTGTAAATGTTAGTATTTCGGAGAAAAATGTTAGTCCCACATGTGCAGCATATTAATTTGGGAGTGCTATGTGCTTGGCATAAGCAACCAACTGGCGACTGCTGACGACGCGACGATTGGGGGCTGGCGTTTGAACAATGAACGTTGCATACTTTGGGGCTGACAGGTGCGTTAACGCGTTGCTAATTTCAATTTGTGGCAAATATTGACACGGGGACGAAGGCAGAGACGGGCTACGACTGGCAGAGGTTCGGGGAACGAGGGTCTACGGAATGGCAACAATGACAGCAACAATAACAACAATAACAACAACAACAGTAGGAAAAACTTTCTGGCGCGCTGTCGCGCATTTTAATTTATTTGTTTGGGTTGCTGTCATTTTCTATACGACTCAACGTTATTGTTGTTTTGTTTTACACTGTTGTCATTGCTGCTGCTATTGTTGCTGCTCCAAATGCTTAGTACTTTTGTGCTTTGTTTCGCTGGCTTATCAGAGTCCGCACATTTCGGGATGAATACCTTTGCAGTCGTCCATTTTGCAAATGCGCCGGCCGCGCGTTGTTTGCCAGCATTAACATACATACATACGCGTACATACATATAATCCTGACAACAAAAACTGTGAAATTCCTTGTGGATTACACAAACACACACACGCACTCACATTCCACGCTGCTGAGATTACGTGCCACTTGGCATGCGCAAATGACACACAAACATGCGAAGCATTTGCGGCCTCATGGCGTGGCAAAGTCAATGCTGACATTCTAGTAGAAATTTAAGAAGAATTTAATGTGAAGCTTCAAATGCCACTGAGCAAATCAACACATAATTACATGAGCAGCATCCACAACTAACTTCAAGTAGAGGAATGTCGGGCAACTGAACTGGACGAGCAGCATGTGTCGGTCATAAAATGCGCATATAAGTAAATAACTTTCCATTTCGTTGGCCATAAACAAAGGCAGCTCCCACACAGAAAACAAGACAAGCTGCCCCAGCCTTTGCATGAATACAGGCGGAAGCGTAGGCGTCTCCTCAAAAGGAGTAGACTGAGTAGACAGTTTTATGGCTAGAGGCATAGAAAATAAAACTGGAATTAGTAGTGTCAAAAAGGCGTTACAATAACAGCAACCACCACCAACGAGAGCAATAACAGCAACAACAATATGGCAGCTCTAGCCAACAAATAAAGAATAATGACTGCACGTTAAGCAAGGGGAGCCACGCACTGACGCCCATTCCCACACAGAGACTTAATGCAAAAGTCTACAGAGAACAAAAAATACAAATAAACAATAAATTGGATCTAAGCTCCAAGTAAGAGATTGTTTGCGAAACACGGAATTTTTTTAAAATAGCCTAATACAACCAAATTTCAGAGGTGCTCATAAAACTTTTCCAGTTAAATTCAATTCGCTTGCGATTTAATTTTGGGTGAAATTAAATCTGCTCCAAGTGCTCCAACTTAAATTCCAAATACAGACTACGGATAAGTTAATACCAATAACGAGAAGATATTAATAGCCTAAAACCTCGGAGAATTACTGGATGAAATTAATTGGTGAAGTTCGCTGTAAGAGGTAAGTGAACAGAATTTAACGAGAAACTGGTTTGATACAAAATACTAATCGAACAATGAGTTTGAAGTTTTTTTTAGACAATACATACATCTTCGGCCCCTTTAATAAAAAATAAACAAAATGTTAAGCACAATCCTCATACTATACATGTGGATTTCGTAGAACTGTTGCAAATAATGTTTAGTTAAATTTTTTTATTCAGCCTAGAACAATATAGTACATATTTTTAGATGAATAAATTATTGTTTGTATAAATGACTTATTGCTTATATGGATGCGGAAACCGACACGGCTTACTTAAATAAAGGTATTTAGTTTCGCTCTAATAGTTTTAGTTTTGTCCTTCATTCCTTAATAGGAATTTTCAACCCATGAGTTAAGCGGTCGTAGTCAAGCATCGGGGCAAAGCAGGAGACAAAATCGCAAGCATTACTTTTCTTTAAGTGTAGGTTTCGTCTCGCTCGAGTCCTCGCCCTTAGTCGACGTGTGGAACAACGCCTAGCGAACATTTTATGTGCATCTCCGGCAAATTCAAGAGCACCCACACACACAAACAACATTTTGATGAGCAGCGTCTACGACTGGCAAGTGACTGTAACCGCAAGTGCCGCACTTGCTGACCCGCACTCGCCAGCATCGTAACCGTGGCATCCAAAATACTGCCCGTACATACCCTCCCATAATTACAATGGGCAGAATGGGCGGGCGAAGCATAAATTGTGTGCCGTTCAAGTTAGAGCTTTCTGCATCACATTCAGCATTAGTCGTTGTTACAAAGTGGCGGATCACGTTTTGTGCGGTACTAATGGATTGTCATAGTTAGAGTTCTAAAGATGTGCGGGCGTATGCCAGAAATATGAGCACTTTAACGAGTCAAAGGCGGCTCAAACACCCACTTAGAACTTGGAATCTTCATTTAAGCAATATACAAGTATATTCAAAATGCTTCAATTGCACTGATTATTTCTTCTATTGTCACTTTAAATACCCAGTACCTAGGGGTTTTATAATAATTTTTTTTTTTAAATAATTGAGTCCAATTTTAAGTTTCTTTTATCCTTGATGTCCACTGCATAGAGTATTTATAGAAGCTCCCCAAACATATTTAGCCTCAAACCCGTTTGATCCAAATTAAAAATATTCAGTGCAGCGTCTTGGTCCGCTTCTACACCCCGAAAAAATTAATGTGCAAAGATTCATGTTTCTTTTGTCATTGAATTTCGATATATAGAAAAAGGGTGTTTTGAATGTGAAGAGAGTTTAACTTGGGTGTTACTCCATGATGTCCTGTTGCGCCAAGTACCTAATATTCAGAACAAAGCATTTCCATAAAGTATATATGTAAATGTATTCTTCAATATCACGGCAACAAAAATGCATCTGGATTGAATATCGATCTGAGAATCAACGAGGATATTACAGGAACACAGAAAATGACAATTAAATATCTTAGGTTGGACCGGAAACCGGCATTTTGATCACAGCTACCGTATGAATACTTGTAAAGTAGGGCAGTGGAGACGACCTTTACAATCTAGGAAACTCCTCGTGGATGCGCACAATGCCGTACTACTACACGACTCCGAGATATAAACAGATACACTGAGGATAAATATTTCAGACTTGAGGCTCTGCTAGTGATACAACGGACCAATGCGCTAAAAAAGAAAGCGCATATCGAATAACATCTGGAGCAGCCGCACCTGCCTTAGCAGACGGGATGCCAATATACTTATTGGAACCGATACCCACACACAAGCACGAGAAAAACCATTCAGCTCTGTAAGCTGGAGACACTGAAATGATGGCACGAGAAATGGTGAAATGAGGAAACTGGCAGGTAGGCGGCCAGGGTGCTACACATCAGAATTTGGATACAAAGGACATGCGGAGAAGTCGACTATTACCTACACAGAATGGGAAAAACAAGAAGCACAGAAATAGAAGCTTGTATCTCACAATACTCCACTTAGAAGAATTAAGAGAGGAACGAGGGCGATATATTACACCGGGTAACAGGTAGAAGAATAATCAGCAGCGAAGAAAACTGGAGATTTGAACCGGCCTGTGTTAGGAATCTTCATCGTTTGAAAAAGAAGGAACTGGATACGAGAACACAATCGAGTACCCTAGATGCAGAGGAAGGATGAGAGCGCCCACTTCTAAGATTAAGGGGATTAAGTGGATGGGAGTTACACACTCCTCTCTGCGACGACAGATCGAGAAATGCATATATGTATATATACTTTTTATTACTATTCATTTGTTCAGTATACGTAGATTAGAATAGTTGTAGCAACAATTCACTGCTGCACATCGCATAGGTCTACTTGGCATAGAGTTTTCAGGATCCCTTCCACTTTCACCTCATGCTCTGGTTGTCTACGCGATTTTTTTGCGAAAGTAACAACATAAACTTTTTACACACTACAGTGTAATGTATTTTATTTTATTGTAATTAACATTTTTGCCGTTGTCTGCGAATGTTTCTTGCTTTTCTCATGTTATTTTCGTTAAGCATTTCTTTCGTTGGCGCGCCAGCTGCGAGTCGGAATTATAAAGCGCATTAACACACGGCCCCAGGAATATGTGCGCCTTACACGAATACACACCCATTCTCACACACACAAGCATGTAGGTATACATGCGTATAGGAGGACCCATTACGTATGTAAAAGGGCGCTTGTAGTTGACGCCATTGTAATGCTAATGGCTCATTAGCACTTTGATTTTTTTTACAGCACATAAAAAGTCATTAAGCGCGTTTATGTGTATTGGAGTGTGTGTGTGAGTGTGTTTGTTAGGGGCTACATTTTGACTGCTAATTTGCTGTTAATTAGCTTGTTTAATCTTTTTTCGTTTTTGAAGTGCCAGTTGTCAGTTTTTGGATTCCACCATTTGCGATTTGGCTGCCTTGGCTGCCTTGGCTGCCCGACTAAACGTCGGGTGTTCCTTACCTTGATGAACTGAAACGTTGCAATTGGCGGTAGCCGCTTGCTCTTTGGATAGTAAAAGCTGCCAGCCGGATGCGCGGGATATCGCGACGTAATGCGATAGATGACGCCCTGTGGTGCTGTGGGCCAATTGGGTGCGGTGAAGGTGAAGCCATTGTCGGTGCCCGCATCAAGTGGATCCAATTCAACTGTGACCGTGTCAATCCATGAGCCGCCTACGCACAGCTGCAAATAGTCAAATGGAAATGGAAACACAGGATGATAACACTATGTGAAAGAGAGACAGGCAGAGAGACAGAGAGGGAGAGGGGGAGTGGGGTAGGGATGAGGAGGACATATTTAAAAGTGCGTGCAATTGGCGCTGATTATGTTGGTATTTGCGGCTCGGATTTGGGTTTGGGTTAGCGATTTGTGTGCGCCGTCACTGGTGCTGTTATTGCTCTTGCTGTGGTTTTCGGTAACGTGTCGTCACGCAAAGCAAATGCGGCGATTTGTGTGATTTCCGTCCTTGTGGTTGCTGTTGATGATGTTGTCGACATGTTTGCACGAGCAGCACGCAATAGCAATGGTAAGGGCAATGGCACTGGCAATGGGGCTAGTGCAGACGGCACGCTTGCTTACCTCGAATGAATCGACGCCGATAAACCAATCTGGGGATGGCACAATGCGCGTCATTAGTGAGACCAAACTGTGATTGCTGTCGACGAACACTTTCGCCTCGCTGCGTCCTGCGCCCAACTGAATGGCTGGCATTGTGAACTCATCGAACACGCTGCGCTCTGTATTGGTACTCGATTTAAGAGCCGGTTGTATCTGTGTTTGGGCCAGTATTTGCTGCTGCTCGCCAGCATTGCTATCCAGCTGTTCGCTCTTGCCCGTCTCCGCGAATTGTTTCACTCCCGGCGTGGCTGGCTGTCCGATATGGTAGAGCGCGTAGTTGGCATTGTGGGTGCGACCTGAAAATTACATATAATTGTACAATGCGTCAGTGATGCAAACTCAATGCTTAAAAAACACTCGACAAAGTCGTTTCAAGAATTATAACTTAAGGTATAGTACTGATCTTATTTAGATGGTTGTTTCAGCATACTTGTAAATTCTGAATACAGAATACCGACTAAAGGAAACAGTCATCGAACTATATATTATTATTTTTGAAAAAAGAATAATATATTTATACCCTGTACCCAAAGGGTACAAGGGTATATTAGTTTTGTGCGAGTGCACATGGAACACACAGAAGGAGGCTTGGTAGACCCCACAAAGTATACATATTCTTGATCAGCATGACAAGCCGAGTCGATATAGCCATGTCCGTCTGTCCGTCTGTCTGTCCGTCTGTCCGTCTGTCTGTCTGTCTGTATGAACGCAAGGATCTCCGAAAGTATAAGAGCTAGAATAACCAAACTTGGTATACAGATTCTCCTGAGACCGAGAAAGGACGAGTTTGTTCATTTTTTCTGATCCACCCCCCCACTCCCCCCCTATTAACGATTTTCTATAACTCCCGTAATTCTTGGAATTTTGAGCTAAAATTTGGTAGTCCCATTAGGTTAGTAATTACATATCCGTATACCAAGTTTCATTATGATAAAATGATCGGAAAGAAAGTTATAGCCATATAACCAGGCCCAATGCACACATACATACATATGTACAAGTACACAAACACGCATAAGGCACGATTCTGATGTAAATGTAAATGTATGTATGCATGCATGGAATATTTTATATTTAATTAGTCAATATTTAGTTAATTAATTAAATTAATTTAGTTAATTAATTTAATTTAATTAATTAATTAATTTAATTACTTTTTTGTGGGGTGGTACAGGGTATTTAAGAGTTGAGCCTGCTCGACTTTAGCATTCCTTTCTTGTTTTAGAGTAAACTTAAGCTCGACCCTTTGAGAAGCCTAATGAAATATTCTTTTAACCTTAAAGAACGCCTTATGTTTGCTAATTATACAATGCAGCTCTCGTGCAACTTAAAAGCCTTCTTCGCTGCTGAACACAAATAATATGGTTAATATTGTATTTGACACAGTTTGTGACAGCTCGAGGGCCCCACGTTGGGCGCCGCACCAAAGCGCAAAGTTCAAAAGGCACAAATATGCTTTGTAGCTTGGCTTTCCCTCATAGTCATTCACGTCGTCACGGCGCTCTATCAAAGTAGCTCAGAGACACACTCACTCAGTGAAAACTTGTGAATTAAAAATAAGTGAAAGAGCGAAAGCAACAGCAACGGCAACAGCTTACAAATAAAACAAAAATAATAATAATAATAAATAAACTGACATAAAAAGGCAAGAGAAATACATATCTCCGAGTAAAATGGCGAATGGGAAAGGCAGAAAACGTAAAAAACAAACTGCCACGGCAGTGCCAAGTTGCAATGTTAATTGAAGAAAAATAAGAGCTAAGAGAAAGACGCGCACAAACAAAAACCGCACCAGCAAGCTTCGGTGGCTGGGAACTGAGGGGCGGTACGGTAAGATGGAGCGGGGTGGTACAGAGCTTTGGCGTAGGCGGCAGCGTGTGACACTTTTTGAAAAGTCTGATTAAATGAAAAAATGTCAGAGACAGAGAACGGTCCGCTTTTAAATTGAAAATTATTTTTGAGCTAGAGAGAGCATGTTTAATGATAATAATTAGGCCAAAACATTATGGATCAAAAGATGTGGATATGACATATGAGAAAATTCTCATCACTAGCATCGACTTGTTTTTTAGAGTTTGTTGGTTACCAGCAACAACAATGTTGCAGGCTAACATATTTTTGCTCAAAACTATATATTTGTATTTCCTGTAAGGTAAAAAGGGTATATTAGGTTTGTGCTAAGTATGTAACAGGCAGAAGGAAGCATCTATGGGACGAATCGATCCAAACATGTCCGTCCATCTGGATGAACGCCTGCATTTTGAAGACGGCTGAGAGAACATTGACCAAAATTGGTATGTGGCCGTCCCCGATTTTACCGATTAGGGTGAAATATGAAACAAAAGCAGAAAATTACATACATCGTACAAGCCTGATATACCCTTTTTACGCTTCGGCTATACAATACATACATGTATTCATGTACATACTCGTACAAGACACGAATAGTCGTCTAAACAGGTGGGGAAGCTTAAGTCGAACGTTAGGATTTTGAAGTACTCCGTGTTGAATATGGGCGTGACCCATCAATCAACATTTTTTGTTATTAATTTCTAATAACATCCATATTATATGTGCCTTTTTGGAGCTTATGCCAAAAAATTCGAAAAAAATATATGTAAGGGATTTGTGTATAGCACACAGACAGGGTTAGATCGACTCGTCTTGTCATGCTGATCAAGAACATACTTTTATATGTATACCATATGGGGTCTGCCACGCCTCCATCTGCCTGTTACATTTTTCCCTTTGCGCAAACCTAATATACTCTTGTACATTTCATGAATTCAAAACTAATCCGGCGAATGCAACTTTTTGTATGGTAAAAAAATTATATTTTACATACAAAACTTAAGGCCTGTTGTCCCTATTATTGGAGTTAAAAGTTTTCAAAGCCGCTTCTTAGTACTAACGTACACCATGAACGAAAACTTAGGTTCAAATTTGGCTCAACTGTGACTGATTTGTGATTAGTATTCTATTTACTATATATCATTTAAAAGAAGCTGTGAAAACTATGTTAAGACTTCAAAGAGGGCTTGAAGCTTGCATAAACAGAAGAGGAATGCTAAATTCGAGCGGGCTCAACTCTTAAATACCCTGTACCCACCCCACAGAAAAACATATTTAAAAATAAAATTAATTTTAAAAAATTTAATCAGCACATGCATACATACATATATAAGTGTTTTTGTATAATTTCAACAGCATACATTTACATCAGAATCGTGTCTATGCGTGTTTATAAGCGTGTATATATATGTATGTGTGCAGTACAGTAATAAGTGAAAGCAGCAACAACAAGAGCTGCGAGCAGAGCTTCGGCAGAGATTAGATGTATGGCTATGAATTTCTTCATATTTAACATATAATGATAAAACTTGACATATGGACACATGATCAGTGCATTGATGTAAATACCAAACTTCCAGGAACTTCAGGAGGTTTGGAAAATCACTAATAGCGGAGTACTTTTTAAGACTTAGAAAATTTGTATTTGTATACATTTATTAATTGGTTTATGTCCGATCCGTTTGTGTTTCCTGGCACATTTTGTGAAAAAATAGAGAAAAAGCCAAATTCAAATATAAATTATACTGTTAGAAATAACATAAATTAAAAGGACTGATCTTGTATTTATTATTTGTTTCTTGTGGAAACTCGACAAGCTCAGCAGTTTTTTCCAGTCCCAAGAGTTCTGAGTATTCAGTGCTAGTGGGGCTTAGCCAAGCCGGAAGCAGGCTGATTGATACCTTTGTATTTATTTCAAAATAAGAAAACGAGGTAACCGTGAATTGTACATAGAATGCTCGTAGTATATGTATACGAGTATGTACATGTACTGTACTTTCCCTTTTGTTCCCATAAGACAATCTAATTTATAATTCATTCAATTAAAAGGCCACAAAATGAGCCAAATCCACAAAATGAGCATAATAAATTCGCAATTAAATGCTTAAATTGCGCGAATGTTTGGTGGGCAATGGTCGCGCTGCTTAAATGGCCAGACCGCATGAAGCGAAGTGAGATAAATGCCCGCTGTAAAAATTGATAATGAAGGCAATGTATTGGGCTGTACATAGGAACCGTCTGCGTGTCTTGTAATTAATGCTTAATTATGCACATTAAAAGCCAAAACTGCCACGTTGCAGGATACGATGCACAGGCGTAGGCGGCAACGGGGCCATGGACATCGATGCGTTTGCTCGTTAAACGCAACGCAGGCACGTTTCAAACGCGCGCAGCCACGTATGGGCCATAAATTATTGTTAGCGCCAAATGAAACGAAAGTCAAATCGAAATGGTGTTCAGTGCAAGGCGAGGCATGCCGCATACGGCATGTTGCCGGTTCAGCAATTATAAGTGAAAATCGCAGCTAGCGGGAAACAAATTAATACAATATTGCCAAAATGACAATATGACAAAATGAAATGAACGTGTGGGTATGTGGATTACTAGCTATGTGTTTGTGCTTTCCCTGAAATATGGCGCAAAGCCAATGACTCGGCGACACTTACATGACGCATGGATTATGGATCGAATTGCTCATACGCAGCGTTAATTAGAAAGCCCTTCCATTCACCTGTTCGCTGACATTAATTGGCCCAAAAACACATATATATGTAGATGTCCGCACCGATGGACCTCTTTTCGGATGAGACGTTCTTTCAAGTGAAATTTATAAATAAACGAGCCAAATTTTGCCGCCACGGCGTCCACTGTATGACGCAGAGCTGACACACTTTTCCATCATTTCTGGCTTTTTCGATTCTCTCTGCCCCTCTCCCTCTTCCTCTCTCTTCTCTCGCCTTCCCTCATCATTCGTTTCGCTGGCAATTTATTTAAACTGCGCACGGCAAGTGAATTGTTTTTCATGCATGCCACGCTCAATTTCCTACAATTTCCGAAAAAGTTTTTTATTTGCTGTTTGCGCCTGGCACGAAATTTAATTATAGGCCATAAATTTGATTTTAATAGCGGCATTAAGTTTAAAAAGCCCGACCAGCTTTAATAATAAAAAAATAACAGCAACAAAAGGATTAAGCTTCGTCTCTCTGCATAGTTTCCGAGTTGACCAATGGTTGTCAGCACGTGCTCGGTCACACGGAGGCCTGCGTCCACCCACACCCACCCACATACACACACACACACACACACACACACACACACACACACACACACACACACACACACACACACACACACACACACACACCGTTAAAACCTGGCAAGCCTCGTAGAACGCTCTTGTAATCGTCCCGTTAAGTTGGGGTGTAGGGTCAGTTAAGGTTATCCTTCTGTCTAGCTCCCGGTCTGGCTCTGAACACATGCACTCATAAGGTCTTGTGTCAACCCTCGCATGGCCTCCCTGCATTGCAAAGATAACCATGGGACCAAATAAGGGTAACTACACAACGAATACAAGATAACGGCTACGAGTTGGGACCCAACAGCTCAAAAATGGAAAAAACAACAACAACAACACTGGCGGAAGTACAGATAGGCTCTAGCCCTCAGGCCGGCGCAAAGAGCGCAAAAGAGGCACTAACGGGAAGCCCGGGGCAAAACCCGTTCCAAAAAGCATCGAGGCTACCACGCTCCCCAGTACAAACCCTGCAGGTGCGGAGTATGGAAAGATCACGGTCATCTCCTCCTGAACTAGAGAGCGAACCAATGCTAGTCCAGGTTCCGAAACAAGGGAGAGACCCTCTCACGAAGTTGGGGGAGAAAATCGGCGAGCTCAACGAAATGTTTGGTGGTGGGAGAAGGTCTATCCACCAACCAATGCGCGACCTGGTGGCGGTGATAACATCACTATACCAACAAATAGCTAGGGCCAAGGAGCCGCAGGCAGAGAAATCCGTGCGTACAAATGATAGGGGCACGCAGACTGCCCGACAGCAAGAGGTACGCGGCACACCAAAAAGGCTAAGAGAAGAGGTAGAGAGACCTAGAAGAACACCTCCAAAAAAGACGAAAACTAACAGACAGGAGAACCAGGATAACACAGATGCAAGCATGCCGAAAAGAACACCGAAGCCAAAAACCGACAAAGCAAGCGGACCGAGTCAAGAGATGGAAAAGGCACCAACACAAGGAGGAAGCAGCCAGGCAACCAGCAAGTGGATACAAGTATCAAAAAAGCGAAGGAGACCGCCTAGGCCTGATGTCATGATTATCAAGCCGACGGAGAAACTGTCATTCGCAGATATTCTCAGGAAGGTAAAAAACGCCCCTGAATTGAAAACAGTCGGAGAAGAGGTCCATGCCGTACGGAAGACGCAAAAAGGAGAGCTGCTGCTCGAATTTAAGAGAGCAACCGATGTGACCACCGGACAACAACAGGAGCACATCAAAAGCATACTGCCCACTGAGGTCGAGGTCAGAATGCTTACACAAGAAGCCACGTTCGAGCTAAGGTACCTCGATGAAGTGACTACGGAGGACGAAATACTCACCGCATGGAGGAACCAGATAGGTGACATACATGGCGAGGCCATCAAAGTAATCAGGGATGCTCCTGGTGGCACTAGGACGGCCATAATCGTCATACCGGAGAAACAGGCAAAAGAGGCAGAAGAGTTAGGCAAACTGCGAGTTGGATGGACAGTCTGCAGACTACTCAAAAGGTCTACACCGACAAGATGCTACAAATGCCTTGACTTCGGGCATATGGCAAGAAACTGTAGAAGTCTCAAAGACTGGTCGAAGCACTGCTTCAAGTGCGGGGGACTTGACCACCTAGCCAAAGCGTGCCAAGGAGACCCACACTGCCTACTATGCAGAAACGACCCAAATGCCGACGCCAGGCATGTCACAGGAGGGCCTAAATGCCCCCACTATATATCAGCCCGCAGGAAGGTCCTGAATAAACACAAATGAGGGTCCTTCAATTGAACTTAAACCACTGCGAGGCTGCCCAGGAGCTTCTAAAACAGATAGTGCGCGAGCAAAAAATCGACCTAGCAATCCTCAGCGAACACTACAGAGCGGATGACTCACAACGATGGACCACTAGCGGATGCAATAAAGCATCAATATGGACATGCGGCAAGTATCCACTTGAGAAGACGCACAGCGGCGAGGAAGGATACGTAAAAAGCACAGTGAACGGAATAACATACTACAGCTGTTACTACCCCCCCAGCATGCCGCTAGAGACGTACAGACATGCACTTGATAAGCTCGTCAAAGACGCGGAAGAAGTAAAGCCCATAGTTATCGCAGGCGACTTCAATGCATGGGCAGTCGAGTGGGGCTCAAATCGCACGAACCTCAGGGGAGAATACCTTCTTGAAGCGTTTGCAACCCTGGATGTAGCACTGCTCAACTGCGGTGAAAAGGACACTTTCTCCAGAGGGGGGAGAAGCTCAAAGATCGACATAACTTTCATCAGTTCTGCCCTACTACCCTCAGCGGAATGGCACGTATCGGATGAATACACGCACAGTGACCACCAGGCAATAATATTTGAGATCCACAGACGACCCACGAGACGGAACCCAACAAATGGCATCCGACCCAATCCAGGATGGAGAGACACCACCTTCGACAAAGAGGCATTCAAACTGTCGATGGGTGAGTGTCACCTAATGGGTAGTGCGAGCAACAAAGCGACCATCCTGATGCGTTGCATTGCTGATGCCTGTAACGCGTCTATGGCCAAGAAAGGCCAACAGGCTAGAAGACAACCCGTCTACTGGTGGAACAGACAGATTGCCGACCTCCGCAAGAAATGCATACGCGCACGTCGAATATGCCAGAGAGCTAGAGGTCGCGAAAACTTTGTCGAACTTCAAGAAGAGTATAAGGCTGCGAGAGCCACCTTAAAAAAAGCTATCACCCAAAGCAAAAGGAACTGCTACAGAGAGATGTGCGATGACGTTGAGAATAACCCATGGGGCACAGGGTACAAGCTGGTAATGAAAAAGCTAAGCAGCTTCCGTCCACCAGTCACAACATGCGCTACGAAGCTCAAGGCAATTGTGGAGGGACTCTTCCCCCAGAGGGCAGAAATTACATACTCAGTGGCAAGCTGTGAGGCCACAGAAAACATCCCAGGTGTCACTCTTGAAGAATTAGAGGCGGCGAGCAGAGGACTAAAACTAAAGAAAGCACCTGGAGTGGATGGAGTCCCAAACATTGCCCTCAGGACGGCTATCGAACACGAAGCTGAACTATTCAGAGAGACCTTCGACGCATGCATTAAGGAGAGGAAATTCCCCCGGATCTGGAAGAAGCAAAGACTGGTGCTAATCCCAAAAGGAAATAGCGCCCAGGACGCTTCAGGCTACCGGCCGCTCTGCATGATTGACACTGCCGGCAAACTACTGGAAAAAATAATTAGCAGAAGACTGGACGAAGCACTGGAAGGAGATGGCCTCTCAGACCGACAATATGGCTTCCGCAAAGCCCGCTCCACAGTAGATGCGATAGCAGCAGTTATACACACAGCGAAAGACGCCATTAAAGGAGTGCGGTGGCTCGAGGGAGAAAAAGAGTACTGCGCCATTATCACGCTGGACGTGAAAAATGCCTTTAACTCAGCAGACTGGGATGTCATTCTTGCAGCACTTGATGGGAAAAATGTACCAAAGTACCTAGTAGAGATCATTAGGGACTACCTTAACGACAGAGTGCTCCTGTACGACACAGACGAAGGCAGAAAGCATTATGCCGTGACAGCGGGTGTACCACAGGGATCAGTGTTAGGCCCAATACTATGGAACATAATGTATGATGGCATACTTAGGCTGGAACTGCCCAAGAGGGCAGAAATCACTGGGTTCGCGGACGATATAGCAATAGTAGTGACGGGAAAACACCTTGACATACTGACAAGAATGTGTAACAAAACTGTAGCAATAGCTAGGAGCTGGATAGCAAGCATAGGACTCAAACTAGCTGACCACAAGACAGAGGTGCTACTTGTAAGCAGCAGGAAAAAAGTAGAGTTCATAACAATAGAAGTAGGGAATGAACAGATCACCTCAAAAGCAGCAATCAAGTACCTGGGAGTCATGATAGACAACAGACTCAACTACAAGGAGCACCTCAAATATGTTGGAGGACGGTGTGCTGGAGTAAGCAATGCCCTAGCACGAATAATGCCCAACCTTGGTGGACCGAGGCAAGACAGAAGGTTACTATTGATGAATGTAGTCACATCAGTAGCCCTATACGCAGCGCCCATCTGGTCTGAAGCAATGGCTAAAACTTCATATAAGAAGCACCTGCTCTCAGCCTACCGAAGGTGTGCCCTTAGGGTATCTTTCTCGTTCCGTACTGTATCAACGGAAGCAGCAATAGTAATCGCAGGAATGCCACCGCTAGAGCTGCTGGCAGAGGCAGAAAAGCAGAGGTACCTTGGCAGAAGAACCGGCGTAACATACTCCCGGAGGCTAAGTGATGAGGCGATGGCAACATGGCAACACCGCTGGGACACATCCACCAAAGGAAGATGGACACACAAGCTGTTAGGAAACATAAAGGAGTGGATCGAAAGGAGACATGGGCAGGTCAACTACTATTTGGCCCAGCTGCTAACAGGACATGGCTGTTTTCGCGCATACCTGCACAAATACAAGCATGACAACAACAACACTTGCCCGGAATGTGCAAGTTGCATAGAAGATGTAGAACACGTGTTCTTCCACTGTTCGCGATACGACCGCCAGCGGAACCACCTAGAAAGGGTAGTAGGGGCGCAGGTTACACATAGTACGGTAGTAAACCTGATGCTGGCATCCATCGAAAACTGGACCCATGTGTGCGACTTCGCCAGAGAAGTCATAAAGCTACAAAGGATGGCAGAAAAAGAAAGAGCTGCAACCCTAGAGATCAGCACTCGCTGAATCACCACCCCCTGAAGTCATGCTTGACGGCGGTACCGGGGGGAACACATGGTCTGGAGGATACGGATAAGGATGGGGGTTTAGTACGTAGGCGCGAGCAAGCCAAAGAGTAAGTCTTGTCTCACATGCGAATCGTGCATATTGGTAGCTCGGGCTACCAATATCTTTCGAAGATTACCCAGCCTTTAGCTCGTATAGCTATAAAAAAAAAAAAAAAAAAAAACACACACACACACACACACTTTTAAAATCTGGCGTCTGTATGGGTATGAGGTCATTTAAATGGACAGATTGTTGACCCTGGAACGACAGTTTAAGGCCTTTCCTACGCATATTTGAAATAAAGCTTTGATTTTAAATATCTATTTAAGGGTATAAAAACACTAAAACTGCAAATCAAGAGAAGGCAAACTATACATCTATACTTTAAATAGAAAAGTTGGTTAGCGATTCTCGACCTTAAAATATCCTGTGCTTAACAGCACTTTACTTTTTATATCCTGTACCCGTAGGGAAATAAGGTTATATTACGGTTGTGCAAAGTATGTAACAGGCCGAATGAGGCATCTCCGATCCCCTAACGTATACATATATATATATTTTTAATCAGCATGATGGGACGAATCGATCTAGACATGTCCGTCTCTCAGGATGAACGTCAGGATTTCGGAAACGGAACACTCACATTAACTAAACTTTGTATGTCATCATCTACTTATAACATGGGACGTTCCTAAACAATATCTATTTTGGGTCAGGCTACAATTAGCATGAATTGAGGTCCTTACATTTATCCATCATTCGAATATTTACCTCATACGGATGGTATATGTATAATTAAGATCATTTAAATTTGATCAGCTCCCATTGGTACGATCCAGCAATTATGCCAACATGAAATACTTGTTTGATTCTTAAGGAATAGAAGTCAGTCAACAAACTTTATCATGTACTTGAAAATGAAACAACCGTTCCAAAAAACTACCTTAGATATTTTTCTAAGAAGAAGAAAAAAATCAGAGTCTCTTCTTTAAATGAGCCCTTCGGCAATAATCATTTGATTTTCTTTTATTTGTACCTAAGAGTAGCGAAAAATATGTATCCTTCATTTAATTTGTATTGCCTTTACTGAAAACTGTAAGGGTGTATTGCTTATGTAAATGCCAATATTCGCCAATCCCTTTATCTGTTTTAAACAATACTTCTCCCAAATCCTTAGAGCTATTGTGTTTAAGCTTTTTAACGGACACAAATAATTGAGACCACCGTATACCTGTCATAGAAACGGTATGATAAAATAAACATTTTCCATTTATAACATATGTATTTATAAAATACAAATATTTGAGGCGTACTTCTTGGGCGCCATTACAAGGAGAAAGTAAAATACCCAATGGGTCGCGAATTGTCCGGAGCAGGCAGAACTTGTTTATTTATTTAATTGATTGGCAAGTAATTTATTTTTGTACATAAGTACTAACAGGATCCATTGTTGTATTTTCATTAAAGAAAACCGATTGAAGTGACTAGAATGGCTCGTCAGTTGCCTGAAGTGTGTCGGAAGAGAAAAGAGTTTAAGCTTCCCGAAATACTTTTGCAGACATCCTGTTTATTTTTTTAGTGTTGTTATTTGGTTATACAAATGGCAAACCTCGAGCCAATGAGACCAACAAAATACAATATTATAAAATAAAATCTAAATATAATATAATACAATTTAAGTTACGAAAATCAAGTTATAATTTTGAATCTGTACCAGGAATAAAACAATAGTGATGTGGTAATGGAGGGCTCGGATTTTGGTAGAACAATGTAAAGCTTCTGACTGCCATTAACGTGGAAATGGCCAGAGTGATCTTTGTCTCTGCCATCATCAAGTTGACACACGACCTCCTCGCGGTGCTCTCTGGGTAGCTTTCCGGCTCCATCCGGAGTTGGTAAGTGAGCAAATGTGTGCAGCGCTTTTGTGCGTAGGGCTTGGGACCCACCACATGAAAATTTTTTACTCCCAGTGAAGGACATAACAACAGCCTCGGATAAGGAACACCCAAAAGTTGACGACCCTAGCAAACGTTTAAAGGACCACGATTTAAGGATATGCACCTGGAATGTCCGGACCCTTAACAGAGGAGGTGCTACTATCCAATTGGCGGATGCTCTCAATAAAGTAAGAGCTGACATCACCGCCATCCAGGAAATGCGATGGACAGGTCAGGGTTGCTCCCAAAGAGCAGCCTTTGACATCTACTGCAGCTGCCATGCAGAAAGACGCGAATTTGGATGCGGTTTTGCGGTCAGCAAGAGATTGCGTAACTGTGTCTCTAGGTTCACACCTGTGAACGAACGGCTGGCAACCATCCGTGTCAAGGCGAGATTTTTCAACATAAGCCTGATTTGCGTCCACGCTCCGACGGAGGACAAAGACGAGATTACCAAGGACGAGTTCTATGCGAGACTGGAGACAGTCTATGACCGCTGCCCCTCTCATGACATTAAAATTGTTCTTGGCGATTTTAATGCCAAGGTTGGAAGAGAGCGCGTCTTTGCCCCGACAGTCGGACAATTCAGCCTCCACGAGACAACATCCAACAATGGACTGAGGCTAATTGACTTCGCCGCAGCACGAAACATGGTGGTGAGTAGCACCAGATTTGAACACCTTGATATCCACAAAGCTACCTGGCAGTCACCCGATCAAATGACAAAAAATCAAATAGACCATGTTGTGATAGATGGAAGGCATGCATCCAGTGTGCTGGACGTGCGTACGTTCCGTGGTGTGAATATTGATTCGGACCACCAACTTGTTGCAGCCAAGGTCCGCATGCGATTATGCATGGCGAAAAATGTACGCCCCAACACGCAGCGAAAACTAGACGTCGGAAAGCTGCTAGCACAACAGACTGCCGAAGCTTACTCCGCTCAACTCTCTGAGCTGCTTTCTCAACCGTTCTCGGAAACCGATACTGGTAGCGGACTTTGGGCACATATTTCCCGCTCACTGCACACAGCCGCAGAAGATGTCATTGGTTTCCAACAGCCGCTACCGAGAAACCAATGGTACGACGAGGAGTGCCGCGAAGCCACTGCAGCGAAGAATGCCGCGTACAAAAGAACCCTGCAGACGGCGACAACGCGCGCTGTGCATGATGTATATCGGGAGAAGAAGAGGGAGGAGAGGCGGCTTTTTAGACGCAAGAAGAGAGAGCAAGAAAAGCGAGAGCGAGAGGAGATGGAGCTTTGTAGAGACAGGAACGACGCTAGGAAATTTTTCCAGAAGGTGAAGCGTCTAACACAAGGTTTTAAGCCCGCAGCGTCAGCCTGTAAGAACTCGGAAGGAAATCTGGTGGTGGACGGGCAAGCGGCACTGAGACTGTGGAGGGAACATTTCTCCAATCTTCTATCAGGCGAAGATGTTAACAATTCCGCCAGCGGAGATGACCCCACAGAACCGATCGCCGACGATGGTATTGAAGTACCGTCACCTAGCCATGACGAAGTCGAAACAGCCATCCAGCGGCTCAAAAACAACAAATCTGCGGGAGCAGATGGGCTGCCTGCGGAGCTGTTTAAGGCAGGCGGCGATGAGTTGGTAGGGTGCATGCACCAGCTCATCTGCAAAATATGGCTAACTGAAAGCATGCCTGATGATTGGAATCTCGGTGTCCTATGTCCCGTCCTAAAAAAAGGTGATCCCACGGTCTGCACCAACTATCGTGGAATCAGCCTTCTTTCCGTCGCATATAAGGTCATATCAAGCGTAGTGTGTGATAAGCTAAAGCCATTTGCGATAGCACTGATTGGGCCTTATCAGTGCGGCTTTATGCCTGGTAAATCCACCACTGACCAGATATTCACGCTGCGCCAAATCCTGGAGAAAACCCATGAGTTTCAAATCGATACCCACCATCTTTTCGTCGATTATAAAGCAGCATTCGATAGCCCGAGGAGGGAACGTGTATATGCCGCACTGTCTGAGTTCGGTATCCCTGCAAAGCTAGTGCGACTTTGCAGAATGACGTTGAGCAACACTCGTAGCTCCGTCAAGGTAGGAAAGGACCTCTCCGAACCCTTTGATACCGTTCGAGGTTTCAGGCAAGGCGATGCCCTCTCGTGCTATCTCTTCAACTTCCTGCTGGAGAGTGTGGTGCGCAAAGCTGGTGTACACCGAGGCGGAACGATCTTTTTTAAAAGCGTTCAGCTTCTTGCGTACGCTGATGATATAGACATTATCAGCCGTACCAGGAGAGGCGTCACCGGAGCATTTGCGGCTATTGAGAAGGAAGCTGCAAAAGTGGGTTTGGTGATAAATGAGAGCAAAACTAAGTATATGTTTTCCTCTAGCAGGGACACGCGGCAACCAGACTCCCAGATCGCGGTGGAAAACTATACTTTCGAAATGGTGAAAGATTTTATGTATCTTGGCACCACCGTCACAGCAACCAACGATGTCAGCCTAGAAATCAAATGGAGATTAACTCTAGCCAATCGATGCTACTTCAGCCTCAGTAGGCAATTGAGTAGCAGAGACCTTTCCCGAAAAACCAAGCTAACGCTCTACAAGACGCTCATCCTCCCCGTGCTGCTTTATGGTGCAGAAGCATGGGTGATATCGCAGACTGATGCAGCAGCTCTTGCAGTGTTTGAGAGAAAGATGCTTCGGAAGATCTTCGGTCCCATACGCGTTGGCGACGACTACCGCATACGATGGAACAGCGAACTGTACGAGCTCTACGCTGACATTGACATAGTCAAGCGAATAAACATCCAGCGGCTAAGCTGGCTAGGTCATGTCGTGCGTATGGAAGAAGACGCCCCAGCGAAAAAAGTTCTCGATGCGGATGTTGGGGGGAGACGACGACGGGGGAGGCCTTGCCTACGTTGGAAGGACCAGGTAGAGAACGCACTTACTACCTGCGGAGTGACCAACTGGAAGCGACGCGCGCGAAGCAGAGGCGCGTGGAGAGCTGTGTTACGTCAGGTCATAGCCCGATAACGGGTTTGAAGACCAGTCAAGAAGAGAAGATGTGGTAATGACAATAGTAAACATTTTAAAGTCTGGATCGTTGACTAACTAAATATTTTTTTCAACATTCTTTCATCTTAGAACCTTGGTTCTACGTTCAATGTAAAAATGGCATAAAGAGAATAATACTATAAGTGTGTAGCTCGTTAATCGTATTTTCTATAAATTAATGTATGCACAAACGAAATGCAATCGCTTCCAAAAAAAAAACCGATTTTAAAATCATGCCACGAACTTACAAACCGGAATCCGTGTCGATTATAAATTCAATTCACTTTGAAAATTCTTTGTCATCTGTCATAACGAAATCTCTTATGATAATTGCGTGTATTTGTCAAACTTAATTGGCTTGGCAGGTGAAACATGGCGTATACGTGTTTTATTTTTATAATAAATTATAAATTGTGATCAGACACACGCTACCCAATAGCAAAATTCCAATTGCGAACGATACAAGTGCAATATAGTATTCATATAGATAATATTTAAATATAATATTGTCCAGACGAACATTTGCAGTTGTTTATTCAGGACACTTTCCAACAGTGCGTATGCATAATTTATGCAGAAACTGGTTTAAATTAGTAGAACAGGCCAATTTCATGCTGAACGGAGAAGTTGTGTGCTACTCAGGGCCAAACCAAGCCTCAATTTATTCACTCTTTGCCTCTCTAATAACGCAGTGCGCCGTTCAGCTCTGTTTCAGCTTCTTGTGATGTCATGTCCTTGCCATTTGATATGCAAAGCTCGTGCAGCGACATTGCATTTGAAATCTCAGACATTGTCGCATATATGTCAAGAACTGAGGCATTGTAATGCCAAAGAGCATAGCTTAAGGCAGAGTATGTGTTTGAGTGTATGGGTGTGTGGGTGCATTACGTATGCGCCCATATGCAAAATGTCAAAAAATATGTTAAAATTTTCATGCGCTCAATAAAGCAAACCTCGAGGCAGGAGGCGCGGGACCGACAATGCGCCACTGTTAATAGTCATTTCTGTCATATTTGCAAACGGGTGGCACTCTGCCAGGGTTGCCTACAAATTGCAAATTGTGCAACTACAATGCGGCAGCGCGCTCTGATAAAATGTCAAGTTGATGACGCTTCTGACGTGGTAACCTACTTTCTGCAATGCTTTTATTCCTGGTCCTGATCCTACCGCTGCATCTGTATCTGTATCTGCAGCTGCTGCTTAGGTCGCAATGTAGGCAGCTTCAGCTTCACCTCCCGTTGCCTTTCTCTTCGGCTGTGCCCGCCTGCTGTTTTGTTTTCCTACAGCAAATTGACAGCATTCAGTTTAAGTTTGTGGCACAACCGCAGAGCACTCTGTCTTCCGACCACCACTGTCTCGCCCGGACGGCTGTTATAGGGTAAATAAAATGCGGCCATTACTTTAATGGTTTGGCAAAAGATTGCGCAAAACTTATGCAAGCGCAACGCCAACTGCACTTTAGTGGGCTTATCTTTTATAATTAATGTGCAGCCATGTTGGGATTAGCATAGACGAAGACTAAAGACTGAACCGGCAGCATTTAAGCAAATGGGGCGTATGACCAAATCATCACCAATCAGGCAATTATCTGGACAAACAGGCCTATACATGCGTGTAGATATTTGTCTACTCGCATGTGTATGTACATACATATATGTTGAACTGCCACTCTATGTATTAGGGCTCTCATTTATACTGCCGCCATTGACGCCATTTTGTGTGCACTATGTAGGCTCAAAGGGATTACAAACGAAATTGACCAAAAACATAACAAGCAGACAAGTTGGACATGTGGTCGTTGCTCAGAGGCAGCGGGACAGTGAGAGAGGCGTGGTGCTGTGCTGTGCTGTAAGATTTCTGGGCCTACGCGTCGAGACCGTGGTCTATAACATTCATGTGACATATAAGGATACTTGTAGCTTAGTTGGCTGGCCCGTCTTTCTGCCTGGCTAGCGGCATTTTCTTGAGCTCTGTAATGTGCCTGCCAATTATTCCCCATTGCTTTTTTGCATCGGCAAACGAACATGTGAAGTGTGTTTGTTAGTTTTGGGCAACATTCATTATAATGGCTTATTGTAGCATGAAAAGTGTGTCAGTCATATTGTCTAGCTGCTTCGAGTACAACAACAAAACAGCAATAACAATAAGCAGCCGATTGCGGCCGTAACAAAAAAGGGGAGAAGAAAGAAAGGAATCAACTGCATGTCGAGCATTGTCAATTGTTTGCGCTGCACTAACCAAACACAAAAGAGCCAAACAACCCACTCACACACACACACACATTCACACACACACACATACGTTGCAGACCGATAACACACATATGCACATCTACACTCACGCAGAGAGAGAGAGAGTGAATTGGATGAGCGTCGCGTGTGCCGTGCCAGCAATTTTGATTGATTTCTTGTGGCAACTCGGAGACAGACACTGGACTCGCCTTTAGAGCCTTCCACGTTCGCCGACCTGAGTCCTCAACCGTCAATAGCCCCCACATTTCTATGCAGGCACACTGACACAGTTCGCCATTGTTTAACGGCCATGTCTGACACGCGCACTCAACTCCCACCAGAGTGTACCGACCGGCATTGGCTCGCGTGCGTCATAAAAGGCGGCAGAAGTAAAAAGTAAAAGCCATAAAAACCACTCGATGGCGACATCTACATCCACATCTACAACGACCCATCAAAAATAAAGAAAATAAAGTACACAGGCGAGAATACGGTGTACGTGTCATCAACATATTTGTTGCATTAAAATAATTGAACAAAATTGTAAAACAAATAAAGAGCGCACAAATAAAGTTGCCAAAGATACCCCTCGATTTGATATATTGCCATTGCCAGGCAGAATGTGTTTGGAAAGGTTGCAGAGTGCACGTCAAGGCTATTTCTGTCTCAAACAAATTGAAATAATAACCTTTCATTAAACTTGTGTTTTTTCAAAAATGTTCGTGCTCAGATGGAGAGCATTGCAGCGCTGTTGCGGTTGCCACTCGATTTGAAATATATCAAAAATCCACTGTACAGGTATATCATTATTAATCTGCTTTGAGGTACACATAAATGTACTGCCTTACTGAAGAAGCAAAATGCAGCATTCTAATTGCCCGTGGAAGGATATTTAATGTGTAAAGACGTATGTATTTACAGTCAATAAATAGAAATGTGAATGTTTTTCATGCTCAACATAATTCGAGGCACTTGAAAATTGTAATTGATACATTGATCGTATCCCTAAACAATACAGTCAAAAGCAGTGCTTTCGAGTATTTTACCAAGCATTTGTTTTTGTTTTGTTGTGGTTGACTGTCATAATTGTGCAATCTATGGAAACCACTCAAGTACTTAATGCTTATTAGGCTTTTCAGCATATGGTTATGCAACCGCACATGCGAGAGTGGAATGTTTAACTATGTATACAGAACCATTCCATTCATTTGCATTTTATGCAATCCTCTGCAAGAATGAAATTTCTTTGCAAACAAAGTAATATTAATTAGCATGTACAAGTAAGCTGCATGGCAGCAGCTGAAACAACAACAAACACAGTAGCAATATATGCTCATGAAACTCAATCAATAAGTCAAACATAACGTTTGGCATTAAATAGGCAATTGTGGCACATGCTACATTGATTGCAATGAAGCTTTAATTAGCTTTATAATTTATTAATAAATTAATTGCCATACCTTATGTAGCAGCGTAATTGAAATACGAGTATTACCAGCGATCGTGGTTCATGCAGGGCATTTGTGTTCAGATTGAAAATAAGTAATGAATCGTTTTCAGCCTTGCATATTATATAATTCCTGTTAGTCATTAGTCCAATGAAGCCCCAAATATACTATACGTTACATGCTGTTCGCTTCCAAAACTATATTCTAATCATATAGCTGTTATGTGCATAAATAAATACAGTGATCTGACATATTGAAAGATATGTATGTGTGTAAATAATTACTTATGATGCACATACAAGCACATATGAGCGACTACCGTAAGATATATATATATATATATATATAGATGCCGAATAGCCATAAGTGGACGTTAATATTCAAATTATATAATTAAGTGAATCTATATATTAAGAGACATGTGGCACCTCACAGTTTAAAAGAATAGCGGCAGAAAAGAGTAAGTATTTACTATTATTTAGCAGTATTCGTGATTAGTCCCAAAGCAAGAAACTCTTTAAAATACGTTAGTTGCTTAGTCTATTGTATTGGGACCCCCTGACGCGATCTTACAATATTATCGATGTTCCCCCATTTCAGCTCCACAACGTGACACAGATGTTACAAATTTACACTTCAAATACAATAACCGCTTACACTTTTCCGGTGCTCGGGTATACTTTCATTTTAATTTCAATTAAAAACTAAACCAAAAATTATTTAACAAGCGCTTAAGCATTTTGAAAATTATTAAAAGTAGTATGTAGTGCTATACTCGTACTATGTGTGACACCATGTACACTCGTATAAGCACATAAGTATGTAAACAAGTGCGCTGTATTGTGAGCAACGCGCTCGCGCATAAATAAACAAAGCAAATTTGCAAATATGTGTATGTACGAGTATAATGCACACGCAAATTTACAAAACGGCAGCGGTAAAACTTTTGCGCCAGCGCCAACAAGCTTACATTACAGAATGACGACACACAAAGGACACACACACAGACGCACACACACAGACGCACACATACTTAGGCACGCACATACAAGTGCAGTGCAAACGGAAAAACTAAAAATAACAAAAGCACCAAAGTTTATCTTGAACAATAAATGTTTATAAATACACATGTACTGGCAACCGAAATGTTTACTGAGAATGGGCAGCCACAAAACTTTTCTCCTGCTGCTTATGCCTGGCTCCTTTATTTCTATTTTTACAAGTATTCCACCTGTGCGTGTGTCAGCGCTAGATGGTGTCTTTAAAACCCGCTTGTTTATTAGTGGAATTTTTAATTAAAGTTGCGTGGTTAGTTGTTGTAGTTGTTCTCGTTGTTTTCGTTGTTGCATGTTGTATTTGCTTTGTACTTGCACTCGTGCTCGCCCGTAGCTGAACAACAACAACAAGTTTTGTAATCAGGCGGCAGGCTGTCGTTTCGCTCTCCCGGCTCTCTGTCGAGTGCTGTGTGTACATAATTCCTTTGGCGTTTTGTTGTTTAAACTCTTGAAAGTTTGCTGCTATGCCATGTAAACTGTCAGCGCGGACGCACACATGCGCATACTTGGGAGCTTATCTTACTAACGGCTCAACTTTTGTTTACACGTTGCGCCCTCGAGACACTGTGAACATGCTTGTGTGTGTGTGTGTTTGTGTGTGTGTGTGTGCTTACCTGCAACTTTTTGCTTTACCGTTTCAGTATTTTCTTAGCATTTTTTATTTAAATACTACCCAGACAACTCGCATCTAACTATGGGGTGCATACAAGCTGGCGCCCCACGTTATGCTTCCATTTTTGAACGAAGGGAATCAAAATGGCTTATTATATTTGCGCAATGTATGTAACAGGCAGAAGGACCAGATAAAGTATGCGTAGCATATACTATGTATACGAGTATTGCTTATCAACATAACGAAACAAATCGAGTTTCCTAATTCCCGGACAACATCGGTTTATTATTTACATTTGTCAATCTCACTCATGCTACTGAATTTCTTCAGTAGAGCAATCCCAAAGCCACTTAAGCTACTTATAATATTTAGAAATTATCTACTTTTATTAGAAGTGGCATTCAAATGTTAATCTTAAGAAATTGTTTCAAGCCCACTAAGCCGCAACAGTGGTTTCGTTCTTCTTGTTCCCGGTGGTTCTGCAGGCTGCGCATAAAACAGAGAGAGTATTTCAAAGTCGACCTTCCATCTTGTTTGATGCATGCATACTTGTTATATATACATGTATAAGCACTTAGGTTATCATGGCATGCCAAGCATCGGCGATATTTTCGATATTTCATTCCCTTAATTAAAACACCGCTTGCCCATGCAAAATTGCATTAAAATTTCACTGAATTTGCATATACTCGTACATGTAAACCAGAACCAATATGAAATATGAAATATTCATGCCGGCATTTCCATGGTAAAGGCATTGCGCAAACGCCCTGTAGCCAAGGCAACGTCACTCGGGCCAATTGAAATGAAAACGAAAATCACTAACAAAATTTCAAGTGCATGCATTTGCATGTAAATACAACTGTACGAGTATAGTATGTACGAGTACACGTACATTTGTATGTATATACTACTTATACATACGTGTATATAGTATGTGGGGCAGGGCACAATATTTTCCGTATTTACATTTTTAACATATTTTATGCACACGCACGCACGACTGCCACATGAGTCGGTTGCTTTGTTAGTGGGAGTGTGCCACACATTCGCCCACTATGCTGCAGCAGCAACACAACAGCAACACAACGGCAACAATGTAAGCACGTCAACGAGCAGCACGACGCCGATGCTGTTGATTTTGTTGTTGCTGCTGCTTAGCAGACTGTAAAGGAATTGCTTTTGGAAAACGGAGAATGCAAACAAAACGTTAGACATGGCACGACGACCCAGCTTTGAGCCCCAGGTAAGGCGAACCGGTCATACGTCCTATAAAAATTGCATGAGCACATCCTTGCTGCTCTTGTTGTTGTAGTTGTAGTTGTTGAGCTGTAACTGCATCAGCTACTGCTTTAGTGCCATGGCAATCAAATTACATAAAACTCAAATGAGTTTGCAAACATATTTGGAGTCAATGCTCTGCAAATGGAAATTTCTGTAAATAGTTGTAATACTTTACATTTACATTCGGCTACATATTTTACAACTATTTGTGCAATTTGAGCCCAACCGCATGAAGTTCACTTAACAAGCAGTCCCAGACCAAAAGCCAGACCAAAACGCTTTGCGCAAGGAGGGAATCGGCAGTGTTCCGACTCCACCAATTACAGCAAACTAAAGCAATGGATAATGCTACGTCGAGCTAGCCCGACAGTAAAATACTCTTTATCCACCACTGTGCTTACCTTGTATGTTTGCTTTACTATCAGCGTGCAGAAGAATAATAATACTTTTCCAAATATACTTTCCTAATATGGGTGTGAGTTGCTATTGTTTTGTGGCGATAATATTTTTAATTTTTCCTTTTTGTGGAGAGCACAGGCTATTTTACTGTCGGGCTTGCTCGACTGTAGCGTTCTATCTTGTTAGACTTGATCAGATAGACAAAAATCGCAGGGAGCAATGGCGATAAAATGCGGTAGGAATGTTAATGGCACATGTGGCAACATAACAAAATATAAACTCTTCCGGGCCAAGGATTCTCCTTTATTCCAAATTTTTGTAACTCTAGCTCTTATACTTTTGAAGATCTTTTTTTTCAATAGACTGACAGACGGACGTACTGAACGAATCATCTTGTTACCTTTCAGGTATATAGTATGAGAATAAAGGTTATTATATAGAACATAGACTAAATAGAAAAGTCGCCAAAGTCAAAACAACTTACATCGAGCTAAGTTGTACTCGTCTGTGCAACAAACATTTTATACTCTCTACTGTGTCCATCCTACCAATTTTTTGAGTGACAACTTTTTTCATTTGGTCACGGATATTACAACACCATCAACTGTGACAACAACATTCTCAATATTCAATTTAATTCCAAACAAGAACTCTTTCATACAAAACTCTTTAGTTATTCTATAGCGTTCCTCGACATATTAACTAGTTTCAACGCGATAGCTTTAAGAGTGTGGGGAGAGTAACAGAAACAGACTGATGTTTAATCATATACTTGTATGGAAAGTGTCCCAAAAAATATATAGTACACCCTTATACTTTTCAATGAAGAGTATAAAAAGTAATATGTATACTCGTATATACAAGTATATTGGAATACCCGTACCCGTCTTTTGAGGTCTCTCTCTCCTTCCTTATTGCCTGCCCATCCCACATGTTTTTTCAATCACCAACATCAAACTTTTTCTTCAGCCAAATCGAAAAATCTCTGGCCTTCCTTTCAGACTTCTGTCGTGGCCCATCCCACAGAATGCTCGTATGCTAGTATCAGTTGCCATGTAGGTCATACAATATATCAAGACGCCCACCTTCCGTCTGCTGCTTGATTTTATATACGAAATATTGTGTGTATTTTTTCGCCACATATAGTTTTCCTTCGCTGTTTTGTAAGCCAACACAAATATTTTTCTAACAATCACAACAGTACAAGTCGCAGACAGGGCCAAAGGCGCAGGCCAAGCCTAAACAAGAGTAACAGCAGCCGCAACAATAAAAATAAATGTAACAAACCCAAAAGCAAATATGTTGCGGTAATTAATTTTAATTAATTTTATGCTACACACAAAAACGAAAAATAAGGGAGAACAAAATTTAAAGTTAAGCCAAGGGCTCGAAAGATTTGTGCTCGAATAAAAGAATTTATTGTTAAAATTGTTAATTTTACAGGGTTTCAAACTTTTAAAAGCGCAAAGCGGTTACTCCGGCCTAGAAGCTGGTTGCGGGGTGAGTCTCAAAAACCGCATTGTGGACTTAGGCAGCCTTTAAAGTGAAATAGAAAAAGACCAAAATAAAAGGCAAACAACAAAGGGAAAACCAAGGCACCGAGGAAATCTTGAAGGGCTGTACACATTAACCAGGCCTGGGCCAATTCGACAAGACATTTTGCATTTTGAGGTTGAGCAAGTGGAATTGGAATTAATGTCGAACGGGTGGGGTCTTGGCCTATTTGCTCGGGCGTCAAGCGATTGAAGCGTCACTTAGGCGTCGTTTAGTGCGATAAAAAGAGCGACTCCAAGTGGGTGTGGGGCTGGTAGATGGGGAGACAACTGAGAAAACAAAGGGAATGCAAACTAACATTCTCAGATGCTAATAGTCAGTGCGGTTGTTGTTATTGTTGTCAGAACATATTTGGTATGTGGGAGGCAAAGAGGAGCACACAATGCAGTTGAGAGCGAAAAATCGTTAACCTAATTTCCTGGAAGCTTTAAAGAGCGCCTCTCTCTCTCTCTCGCTCTCGCTCTCCCTCTCCATCCCTATCTCTTTCGCTCTTCCGCTCTTACTCGCCTTCCTTCGCGTTCTAATGCTCAGTTGTCGACTCTGCGAACTTGAAGTTGTTATTGTGGCTGCCAAGTCATAAATTTTCTTTATCTTTATGGCTTGTTTTGCGTGTGTTTGTGTTCCTCTTGGTGCCTTTAAAAATTGTATTTTGTTATTGTCATTGTGCCTTTTTTGCTATGCTCCTGATTCTTCATTTGCCTTTCTGTCTGCCTTTTGTCTTTCGCATTCCGCCGCCACAGGCGCCGCTGGCGCATGTTAAATAAAGCATGTTGGAAAAATTAGCTTTGAAAATTCCCCTCGCCTCCTGGTGGCACCCGCTATTTTGAGCTCTTAATTTTTATTATAATGCCTTTTTGGTTTTTATAAAATTTATCGTTTTGTTTAATTTTTATTGGCAGCTTTTCCTGTTGTATGTCGAAATGATAACATTTTTCAAAGCACTTTTTATCAAATGCTTATTTAGTTGTGAGGCTGTTCAACGAACATGTAACGAACAAAACTATAACTTCTTGAATACGTACTATATACAAGTATATACATATGTACTTAGCATGTAATAGAATAGAATATCAAGGGCAATACGGTAGACTTAATAACGAGAAATGTGGCGTAAAGTATAAACTATTAATATCAAGTTAGAAAGTATGATATCGTGATCTGATATGAGTTATCTCAATGTTACAATTTACAAATATAATCGAGTATTTATTTGGCAGCCACATCCTAAGCTATCAATATTTAAATGAGCAATATCAACTGTTTTCCATTTCGCAACTCGCTCATGCACCTAGCGCTCGCTTAACCCGGGGGATGGCATCCAAGAAAACCTCGTATTAAGCGAAATCGTGTTAAGCGAGACAAAAGTAATTTAAAGTAATACGCTTCTTTTTTAAAATATATTTCAACTTCTAACGTGTAAGAACGATGTTTTCAAGGCGTAAAAAGTGTCGATAAATGGTAATCGATTCACAATTTGTAGCTGCCTTGCCTTTGTAGCCCTAGATTAGTTTTCCTTGGATTCTAAACTGAATGGAAGGACACTTTTGGTTAACTCAAAGCGCATAAAAAAATAATCACCTATTTTCAACATCAAACTGGCCTGATCCTCGGGCATGCCTTCATTTTAACAACAAAAAGAGAAAAGGTAGTAAATTTGTAATCATTTTAGACCGAGTTCGTATTAAAAGAGCTCGTGTTAAGCGAGTGCTGGGTGTACTCGAATGCACTTTCGCGGGCATGTAAATCTAATTTTCACAAAAATTGTGCTAATTGCATTGCAATGACGCTTAATAAGCTTTGGCAAGTGCATAGCAATACATGCCTATTTGTAGATATAGGAATATGCGAATGTGCAATTGGGCGAGTGTGGCGACAAGAGTTAATGTCATTTGCACATTTATGCATATTGCAGCTTGAAATGAAATTATGCTGCGGCATGTTTATGGCAAACACAATGAGTGTGCATTGCACCAATAATAAATATATATCATAATAAAGAAAACGCAGCTGCAAAATGCTAATTGAATTATGTCAGCTTATAAACGCAGGCGATCTAAATGTAATTAAAACGATATGTGCCTGATACTGGATGTATTGCGCATTCGTTCGGTAAACAATAATGAATAAACAGACACGGCCTGCAGAATCAATTGGCAGAGATGAGATGAAACTCTCCAATGAACGAGAAAACAAATCGGCCAAAGATGTATTAAGAATTAATGCAATTTAGGCTGTTATTGCTCTGCACGAAACATAAAACACCTCAAACCTTGTTATGAAATCTATAGGTAAATATTTGATTGAGGGTCCCACTAAGCCAACAGTGCGTATGCGTAACTGGCGCGTGTTTGGGGGAGCATAAATATTAAAGGCTCATTAAAGGACAGTGGTGCGGACTCAAGTCCTAGGGCTCTGTCTGATGCCTACCTCTCAGTCTTTTCATTTGTAATTGAATTGTTGACCAACGTTTGCAGCGAGTGCATTAAAATTTAATTAGCCTAAGGCCAAAGGCATGGGACAAGGCGGGGCATTGTCACCTGGGGTGAGCGCAGCTGCAATAAAAGCGAACAATAAGAGGCAAGCTAATTGACAGTCGGGCCAAAGTGCTCGCAAAGTTACACGCTGGCAAATAGCCGGACAGGCAGATGAGCAGACAGACGGTCTGATAAATGGAGAAATGGACAAGTCGGTGCGTGAGCTTGCAAACTGCTACCAAAATGTAATCAAATTTATGCACAACAATTGAAATGCGCCAATAAAAAAGCGTGCTCGCGTAAAACGCAATATAAAATCATAAACAAAGCCATAACAAAGCCGAGAGCTGCCAAAGTGTGAAAGCAATATGCAAATGAACGAGCGCCCCAAATGGCCAACAGCTGGGCGCGCTAACGTGGCCATAAACATAGCAACTGGTCATGAATACATCGCCCAAGGAGGCGGCAGGCGGAGCCAGCCGGTTCGCTGGACGGTAACGAGCAACGTCTTTGAAGAAATTTCATCTACCATCGCGAATGCCAAAGCAAAAAGGAGTCAATGCAAGGCTAAGCTAAGCAAACCAAAGCAATGTGAAGCAAAAGAGAAAGTTGTGCAAAAGAAAATTAGGAATTAATTAAGACAACAACGGGCAGCATGACAACGAGCAGGGCGACCAGGAGGATGCTCCGCCGTATAATTTCAAGCGGAAACCATCCGAACAAACATAACGTAATACGAAACAGAATTCCACGCCTAAGGTTAGGCAACACACAAAATTGCGCAGCAAATTTATTTGTGCGTTGATTGCGCGCAAATGATGATCATTTAATTAAGCACGCAACAGCGAGCGACCCACCGACCAGCAACAACAACAACAACAGTCTCCAGACAGGCATGATACCCAAGGACTGAGGAAGAAGTGTAAGAGGTAAGCGGGATTTCCGGAAATAGATGTGGCAGGGCCAGTGGAAGTAGAAGTGGAAGTGGCCTACTGTGCTTGAGGTTTCTGTGCCCACAAGCTGTTTGTATTTTGCATTTGGCATTGGTATTTGCCTCGGTCCGGCTCGTCTCATGTTTTTTATGGCCTGTTATTAAATTCCTTGGCGCACCAAGTTTCCTCTTTGATTGGTTTACTTAATGGCCATGTCTATGGCCGGTTGTCGCTTTCTATTGTCGTTGAATTGCAGGCATTTTGTCTTTTGCGGTTGGGCTCGGGTTCGTTTGGGCTCTGATTTTGATTTCCATTTGCAATGTAAATTTTGTTATTCAAGTTGCCACAAAGCCTCCTTCCACCTCCAACTGCAGCAGCGTCTTCTCAAAAACTCCATGTATTTATTTTTAATTAAAAGCCATTTTGCGAGGAAGTTAGGACCAATAGGCGACATGCCCAACAAAATTAGCACGGAAGGCAAAAGAACGGAAAATAGGTCGATTTTGAATACATTTAACATTTATTCTGTGTTGATATTTATTTTGAAAATCAATTAAAAGGAACTGTTTTTTAACTTCACAATATGTTCAATCACTCAAAGAGACAGCATTTTAAGGCTAAGCATATCTACATACTTGTATTGTCTTGCGTTAGCGAGATACTTCAATTGTGTTTTCATTTTCTATTTTTACTTTTCCAAAAAAAAAAATACTTCAAAACAATACCAGCACATTACGTGTACATTACAAAAAAAATTAAATATTATATTTTTAAACTCTTAGATGAGATATTTTTGCTCCCAACAGTAATCTCCTCAAAAGCAAAAAAAAATTCAAGTTATTCTCAATCTTTTCCCCAATTACATCTTCTTTGTAACTGAAAATACAGCCATAATTGTAACATACCCGTATGTTAAAGTATTTCACTTTTATTCTACGCAATGCCTTAAATACTTATAAATTGATTCTTTATTCTAACAAATTTTCCTTTAAACAATGTTGATTTGAATAACACAACCACATACCCAAATGGTAAAAGTATGGTAAGGTACTATATGTTACTGGAGAGATCCATTGGAGACTAAAAGTAATCTTTATCAGAATTTTACAAGCACACAGAACTTTACACATATTTACATTGATATGCTATGCTACAGATGTTACTATAAGAGGACACTCGTAGGCAGATCCTCTGGATGCACTTCAATGTGGTTTTGGGAAATTATACCCACTTGTGCGATAAACTTGTCAGCATGTGAAATCTTACAGTATAGTAGAGTGTGGAAATGAAACTGTAATCTTATTGAATGAAATCCATCTCTTATTACATTTGTGGTGTGTGGGTAGGTATGGTGTTTATATTTATCCATTTTTGTTGCATGGGCAGAATTCGGAAGGAGTGCACTTCTTGCTACGCTCTAACTTAGCTCGCCGGATATGGGGTGGGGTTCTTACCTCCTTCTGCCATACTACACTACCACAATAGTTTAAGTGCACATTAATAAAAAAAAACCAACAGTTCAATTGACAATAAAATAAAAATCCAAAGTTGAAGAATAATCGTGCTTGAAACCCTACTGAATTGGATTGGATTTGGCAATATCTAGTGAGGAGCATAGATGTTGTTAGCATCCTCGTCTGTACCCACCCGACCATGGCAATATAAGTTGTTTAGGTATTGCCCCATAAGAACTTTATACGAATAGTTAATTACTGGGAAGAAACATGATTTAAATTTTAGGCGACGGACCGAAAAAGAAATACTGTTAGCAATTCATGATTTCAAAATTAAAAATATTATTCATTTATTCCAAAACAATTTCATAGTTAATTTCATGTCTAATCAGAATTTATGTTCATTAAGACCCTAGCCTGATTGTATATGCAAAAAAAAAAATACACATATCCTATGAGTACATTTAAATATAATATGGTATATGCATTGTAAAATATATCTGGTAAATTTAATGATTCAGGTTAATTGTAGCTTTTAATTTGTCTGTGTTTGTACATACTTACTCAGCTTGGTGATCGTTGAGCTCAATCGAAGACGCAGCTAACATTACCACAGACTTTTGCATTTACAACTTATTAATTTGCATTAGAAATTCATTAAATTTATATATATATATATTCCTAATGCATGAATATCATTGTTAACTAATTGGATTTATGTGGCCTTGCATATGCAATCAAGTAGATGGATTGTACATGTTTTTGTTGTTTTTAAAGAAAAAAGAAAAAAAAAAAGAAGAAAATTAAGTATACATTTTAAACTAATCAATTATCATAGATTTTGTAAGTTTTAATTGAAATATCTAATCAAATAAATGTGCTGGATTGAGCTATTTAACTATTATTGAATATGCAACCGTTGTAGTAAGACGACCGTTTGTATTTTGCAATGACATTAAGTGTCATAGAAAACCGAATAAAATGGCCAAAGTTAATAAAATTTAAATGAACATAGGCTCGTTATTCAAAAGACCGTTTCCTATCTGTACTATTCCTTGCAAATTTGCTGGCTTAGTCACAGGCACTTCTGGTGTTGCCGAGAAAGTAAAGTCGTGTAGCTGCTGGATCTGCGGTGCGGTGTAGACAAAATTATTAAAGTTGTTGCGTTGTTTCAGCACGGAATTATAGCCGCAGCAGGTTGGCCCTGAGCACCATACCTGCCGCTCGGGGTTATGAAACTCGATCTCTAAACAAAAAAAATTACTTTAAAAACCGAACGAAGCTAACCATATTGATTTACCTGGTGTAAATACAACTCTGCTTCCTTTAATAAATTAAACAATCTTTCCAGCGAAGAAAAGGGGTGGAATATTAATCCGCCGAAATCCAAGCAATCTCGAAATCTCTTTATACAATTTTATGCACTTTTGGCAATAATAATTAATAAATGTTGCACGTGGGCACTTTACAAAATTTTTAATAGAGATTTGGCAAGAAGTATGACCGTCCACATTCAGCTGATCTCAAGCAATGAATCTAATGCTCAGCTTGACCTTATTATTGCACGTATGCAGACCTTGAGAGTGATAAGCTGCATTGGCTAAAAGCTCTCTCTCTCTCTCTTATCCAAGGTGACCGAAGAGATCAGAAGAGTTTATTAGGAGAGCGAAAACGGAGTTTTGTTTTCTTCTTCTTCTTTTCTTACCTTCTTTATCGCCAAATACACTCGAGGACAAAATAAATATTCCAGTCTAAACTGAATACCACAGCACAGTTAAAGCGAATAAAATCGTATTTTCAGGCGTCTTTAACTGAAACAATTCGGTTAAGGCTGTTTCTTTGATATTTTTGGAATTTGGATATCTTTCAAGTGATACACTCCTAAAATTTTATTTGCTTCATTTACCAATTCGTAATAAGCGGGACTTAATTTTCGCTGAACTTTAGCTTTTATAAAAACTGGGGCGAGTTTAGCGTTGAATTTCTTTAAAGCGTTGCTCTGCGTAAAGTTGCGAGCGTAAACGACGTCACCTTCTTTAAGTTGCATCGATCGACTGCGCAGATTGTAAACTTTTGCATTTGTTTCATGTGATTTAGCTACATTAACTTTTGCTTTCCTGCGTGCGATCTGTAAAGCATCTGAAGTCTTAAGTTGAGTATCATCGCTTACAAGATTCAATTTCTTTAACAGATTATAGTCCTGTCCATTTAAAACCATATTTTGGCCAAAAACCAAGAAGTAAGGTGAATAACCGGTACTACGGTGAATATTAGCTCTGAGAGCGCCACTTATTTCGTTCAAGTTCCTATCCCAGTTGGAATGATCGACTCCTATGTACGCACGGATCGCTGCTATAACGGATCTGTTTAAACGTTCACTAGCGTTTGCCTGGGGAGAATAAATTGCTGTACAGGTATGCGAAACACCGAATCGAGTTAAAAATGATTCAAAGTATGAGGAACGAAATTGGGATCCGTTGTCTGTCAAAATAATCTCAGGGACACCAAATGTATAAAATATGCTATTTTCCAAAAACTCGCAGATGCGATAAGAAGTAAACTTTTTCAATGGTTGTAAGAAATGAAACTTTGTACAATGGTCTACAATAATTAGAAGTCCAATGTTTCCACTCTTAGATCTGGGGTATGGTCCTAAAAGATCCATATATAATTTTTGAAAGGGCCTCTCTGATGTCATTGACTTGCCCATCGGGGTCTTAACACAATGTTCGGGCTTTTCGTTGTACGACATACAGAACAATTAGCAACATATTCACGAATTTCGGAAACCATGCCTGGCCAGAAGAAATACATTTTTAATTTATAGATCATTTTGCCGGTGCCACAATGAGCTGCATCTGGAGCGTCATGCGTTCGACGTAGGATATCTTGTCTCAATCCTGAGGGGATCCATAGTTTCCATGATTGGGATTCCTGGATGCAATCACCAGTTGCGTGTTCATTTCTTTTATAGACAAAATTATCTATAACTTTTAAGTCAGGAAGCTTGGATTGGTTATCACAAATTCGTTCAATTAGGCTCAAATACTCGTGTGACTGAAATTCATTCGACGACAAATCAACTAGGGGTCCAAGATCGACAAGTTCTGATATGGTTGGATCATTTTGCCGAGACAAGGTATCAGCAACCACATTTAGAGTTCCACTGCGATGAATAATGTTCATTTCATAACCCTGCAACTTGACAGCCCATCTACCTAAACGACCTGTGAGATCTTTCTGATTCATAAGCCATTTTAATGCAGCATGGTCAGTGATAATAACGAATTTCTGTCCTTCAATATATGCACGAAATTTCTTTATTCCCTTTATGACAGCAAGACATTCTAATTCTGTCACTGTGTAATTCCGTTGTGCTTTCGCCAACTTTTCGGACATGTAAGCGATGGGAAGTTCCACTCCATCCTCATTGTCTTGAGCCAATATACAACCAAGTCCATAAGAACTAGCATCGCATATCAACTTAAATGTTTTAGAAAAGTTAGGGGTTCTTAAAATAGGTGCAGAAGTTAATCTTTCTTTTAGAGTATTGAATGCTTCATTAGCTGAATCATTCCACTCTAAAGACTTATTTTTCTTCAGGAGATCTGTTAACGGGCAACTTATGGCAGCATAATTTTCAACAAACCGTCGGTACCAACCCGATAAACCTAAGAAGCGTCGTAGCTGTTTAACGGTTTTGGGCACAGGAAATTCATTTATGGCTTGAATTTTCCCAGGATCGGTTTTTAATTCTCCATAACCAATAATGAATCCTAAATATTTAATTTCCCGCATACAAAATTTTGACTTAGCAACATTAATCGTAATGTTAGCTTTACGTAAGCATAGGGCGACTTCTTCAATTAGACCTAAATGGGAGTTGAAATCATCAGAAAGTAGAAGAAGGTCGTCTAAATAGACGAAAACTCGAGTTCGCAAGTGTGGAGGAATGACGTGGTCCATCAACCTGCATAGTGTCTGGGGCGCATTGCACAATCCAAATGGCATAACTTTATATTGATAGAGAGGCCGATTTGGAATTGTGAAAGCTGTATACTGGCGCGACTGTTTTTCCAAAGGGATTTGCCAGAATGCATGCTTCATGTCTAGTCCAGTTATAAAACGCGCAGGCGGTAGCCTGCTAAGGATTCCATCAATGTGAGGTAACGGATATGCGTCCTTCCGAGTTACTTTATTTACTACCCTAGAATCTAGACACAACCTTATTTTGTCACCTTTTTTTACCATCACACAATTGCTGCTCCATGGACTCTTTGATTCTTCTATAATGTCCAACGCTAACATTCTATCTACTTCTGAAAACATCAATTTTTCGACTGCCGGAGATATGGGCCAATGCCTTTGCTTCACGGGCTTAGCTTGCTCCACATCCATGTGATGCTCAATTAAATGAGTACGACCTAGACCTTCTTTTTCAAAAGATGGAAGTTTTTGAATAATCCGATCTAAAGAATTTTGTTGTTCAGGGGATAAAATATGCATCTTAGGATTATCCCTTGAATCTTCTTTACCAACATCGAGTTCGGAAACTGAGTGATTCAACAATTTGTCAACTAAACCAAACGATTCCCAAAAATCAATTCCAAGATATACATCTTGACTTAGCTCGGGGATTACAAAGAATTTTATAGGTTTTTCCATGTGGCGATATGTTATATTCGCTAAAATTCTTCCCTTTACAGCACATTCGGAACTATTAGCCGTTCGAATTTTTCCAGAACAGTTTTGAAGATTACCATTATTCATCATTTCTGCGGCTGCGTTTGCACCAAGGCAACTAATAGAGGCGCCAGAATCGAGTAGACCTACATACTTTCTATTCTGAATAATAATTTCTGTGTACAATCTATGATCATGGCTGAAAAAGATAGACGAAACAAATTTCTTACGCACTGAACACACATTTTTCCAAAATGACCTTAATCTTAAAGTTGATCTTCTGGGTTTGACATTTAAATCAATATTATTAACATCTCCTAATATACGCTCACGAGCAGACTCATAATTTGCTAGGCGAATATGAAATGGGAGATAAGGATTAAGTCCGGTAATTTTTGTACGAAAGTCCTGCCCATCCTGGACTGAATAACTCGGAGCTGAAGACATCAAATCTTCAGTTTGAGTATACGCATCTATCATTAATGGCTTTGTTCGATTGGATGCATCAGAGAGATGGTATTCTGTGCATCCTGTTGCCGGTTTTCCGTCGGATTGCATTTGGGGCATTTTGGCTTATAGATATTTTTCATCCCACAACCGTAGCAGAAGAGAGTCCGGGCTTCCAGACAGTCATCAAATCGATGGCCTACTTTACCACAGTTCCAGCAAGCTCTACGAATGCGCTGAATTTCCGAAATGTCATTTTCCGATAGTTCGTCTGATTCTGTTAGTAATTCACAAACTTGAGGACGATTTCCGAATTTAGATTTCAACGGCTGACTCTTTACTTGTTTAAAGAACTGCTCGTGTGTACGAATTTCTTCGCGGAGTCGAGACAACGTTGTAATTCCTAAATGCATAATTTCATATCTAAGAGAGGTTTTTGAATTACGAATTAAAATTCTAACAAAAGCTTGTTCCGATATAGAATTCCTAAGACGACCTACTAGATTCTCTACAGCGAACTGAAACTCCTCAAAGGGTTCATTATCAGATTGCCGTCGTGAATTAATTCTTTCCCAAATATCCATATCAGAATCAATGTCTTCAAATTTCTTTCTAAATTCGTCACAAAATAACAGCCAATTAAATCTAGGAAAAGAGCGATGAAATTTCCAGAACCACTCATTTGCTTTTCCAGCAAAAAGTAAATACAAATGATCACAAAGGAGTTGGTAATTTCCGCCCAGATTTTGTACTGTCAAAGAACGAACTCTATACAAAAAGTCATCTACATGCATGCCATCTCTAGCACCGTCAAACTTGAGACGCCAGCTTTGTATAATACTCGACACTTTTTCTGGTGGAATGTTACTACACGCCCTAAATTCATGTGTAAATTCGCTAGCCTGTTGACTACTATTATGGCTTTCAGAAGGCAAAGCCGAATTCAAGTCATTTTGCCTTACAGGATTTCTTGGTGGATCTATAGTTCTAGTTTGAGACCGATTTTGGTCCGTACGGCTAATATTCAAGACTGCCATTTTATTTTGAATTGCTTGTTCTACTGCTTCATTTATAGCAGAAGTTAGAGTTTGCAATAAGCTATTTTGTTGTGTTTGCAAACAACTCTTGACAATATTGACCATTTCCGACCTGTCAACAACTTCTTGAGTCGCGATATCAATTGACCTTTCATCATTCTGCGCACGCTGATCAGGTGCATTTCTTCGCATTGACCTGGTTTGCATACCCGCTTTAGGAGTAGCGCCACGACCTCTGTTGGATCGACTTGTAGCGGTAAATTCTGGCAAAGTAGTGGAGAGTCCACCGGATTGAGAATCCCCTCTAACACTTTCAGCCTCATTCAATTCTACCTCTAAATTATTATTTGAAAGCATCAGTTTATTTACAGTGCAGCTCTGGCTACACATAGGACAAACCGGAGTTGTCTGAATCAGTGGCATCAAGCAGCTATAATGAAATTTATGGTTGCATGGAGCTGTTGCGATTAGCTCACTTACATTCAATGTTTCATTACAGATTCCACAAAATGCGTTTCGTTCGCGCAAAACTTCAACTAAATCCTCTGTGCTATGCCTAACAGCCATTTTTCACAACTAATTTTTCTTAAAATCAAATCAAATCAAAAATTATTGGTCCGCCACCCTCAATTAAATCAAAGTTCCAACCCAAATATTATATTGCCAAATCCTAAACCCAAGATTTTTTCCCCTATCTATAAATTCTAATGCTATTGCCGAATTGCAATGTATATACTTTATCTATATTGGTCAAGTCACCGAAATATTTCCAGTGTCTTGCGATTCCGAACACAGACATATAAATACAAAACAAAGTCCTACGTAAACTGTCATATTCTGAACATGTGCCAATTATAGAATAGATTCGCTCCGGTCGACCAATCCGCAAATAATCTCGAATTGCAGTCGCAATTCCATGAGACGATGTCCTATACTAATAGCGTCAGTTAACAAAACGTGAAGTTTAATTTGAATTCAAAATTTTAATACAAACCCGAAATGGATGGATAACCTTAGAGCTGATTGCCGTGATGCTAACTAAGTTTTCTCCCAAACCTGCTATTCGCAGAGTATACTCGGATTAACCTAGTTCATGCCCCACGACGTTGGGCGCCATATTATGTGGTGTGTGGGTAGGTATGGTGTTTATATTTATCCATTTTTGTTGCATGGGCAGAATTCGGAAGGAGTGCACTTCTTGCTACGCTCTAACTTAGCTCGCCGGATATGGGGTGGGGTTCTTACCTCCTTCTGCCATACTACACTACCACAATAGTTTAAGTGCACATTAATAAAAAAAAACCAACAGTTCAATTGACAATAAAATAAAAATCCAAAGTTGAAGAATAATCGTGCTTGAAACCCTACTGAATTGGATTGGATTTGGCAATATCTAGTGAGGAGCATAGATGTTGTTAGCATCCTCGTCTGTACCCACCCGACCATGGCAATATAAGTTGTTTAGGTATTGCCCCATAAGAACTTTATACGAATAGTTAATTACTGGGAAGAAACATGATTTAAATTTTAGGCGACGGACCGAAAAAGAAATACTGTTAGCAATTCATGATTTCAAAATTAAAAATATTATTCATTTATTCCAAAACAATTTCATAGTTAATTTCATGTCTAATCAGAATTTATGTTCATTAAGACCCTAGCCTGATTGTATATGCAAAAAAAAAAATACACATATCCTATGAGTACATTTAAATATAATATGGTATATGCATTGTAAAATATATCTGGTAAATTTAATGATTCAGGTTAATTGTAGCTTTTAATTTGTCTGTGTTTGTACATACTTACTCAGCTTGGTGATCGTTGAGCTCAATCGAAGACGCAGCTAACATTACCACAGACTTTTGCATTTACAACTTATTAATTTGCATTAGAAATTCATTAAATTTATATATATATATATATATTCCTAATGCATGAATATCATTGTTAACTAATTGGATTTATGTGGCCTTGCATATGCAATCAAGTAGATGGATTGTACATGTTTTTGTTGTTTTTAAAGAAAAAAGAAAAAAAAAAAGAAGAAAATTAAGTATACATTTTAAACTAATCAATTATCATAGATTTTGTAAGTTTTAATTGAAATATCTAATCAAATAAATGTGCTGGATTGAGCTATTTAACTATTATTGAATATGCAACCGTTGTAGTAAGACGACCGTTTGTATTTTGCAATGACATTAAGTGTCATAGAAAACCGAATAAAATGGCCAAAGTTAATAAAATTTAAATGAACATAGGCTCGTTATTCAAAAGACCGTTTCCTATCTGTACTATTCCTTGCAAATTTGCTGGCTTAGTCACAGGCACTTCTGGTGTTGCCGAGAAAGTAAAGTCGTGTAGCTGCTGGATCTGCGGTGCGGTGTAGACAAAATTATTAAAGTTGTTGCGTTGTTTCAGCACGGAATTATAGCCGCAGCAGGTTGGCCCTGAGCACCATACCTGCCGCTCGGGGTTATGAAACTCGATCTCTAAACAAAAAAAATTACTTTAAAAACCGAACGAAGCTAACCATATTGATTTACCTGGTGTAAATACAACTCTGCTTCCTTTAATAAATTAAACAATCTTTCCAGCGAAGAAAAGGGGTGGAATATTAATCCGCCGAAATCCAAGCAATCTCGAAATCTCTTTATACAATTTTATGCACTTTTGGCAATAATAATTAATAAATGTTGCACGTGGGCACTTTACAAAATTTTTAATAGAGATTTGGCAAGAAGTATGACCGTCCACATTCAGCTGATCTCAAGCAATGAATCTAATGCTCAGCTTGACCTTATTATTGCACGTATGCAGACCTTGAGAGTGATAAGCTGCATTGGCTAAAAGCTCTCTCTCTCTCTCTTATCCAAGGTGACCGAAGAGATCAGAAGAGTTTATTAGGAGAGCGAAAACGGAGTTTTGTTTTCTTCTTCTTCTTTTCTTACCTTCTTTATCGCCAAATACACTCGAGGACAAAATAAATATTCCAGTCTAAACTGAATACCACACATTACATAAATGATCCTTTTTGAAATACTTTTGGATTTATTTATTTTATTTACTTAATATTTCGATGTGTTCTGCTACTTTTGAACTTTAAATTAGTAAAACGTGTTGAACTTGTAGATAATCATTGGGGAGGCAGACTGACCATTTATCAGCGAAAGCGCATTATTTTCCATACCGTTTACACAGCCGTCTTTCCCTTCCGGCTCCTGCCAGCTATCATATTAAGCGCGCTCCTGGGATTTCGCTAATATCACATTTTGTAGCTATATGTTGTACAACAACGTTGTATGTTTACAACCCCAGTCCCCATTAGTGGCAGCTCCAGCTTCAAGACAACAATTTGTACTCATTGCCACAGAACACATGCACACACACACACACACACACACACACACACACACGCAAACACGTGCACACAGGCATTAATACCGAATGAAAATTGAAATTATGTCTATACACTCGACCCCAATACCAACACTCACACACACACACACACACACACACACCCATGATACTCACATACGAGTACGACGAACTTTTATGGCCGCGTCTGTCTGTGTGTTTGTCTGCACAAACAGTTATTTTTGTGCCGGGCGTGTCTGAGCACCCCCACTGCCAATACTCACACACACTACACACACACACACACATAGAATCATATCCATAATCAATGATAATCCGCTGGCGTATTATAACCGCATTAACAGCTAGGCACGTTCGATACAATTCGTTACGTTTCGATAGATTTCATGCTCATTTCAGATATCGCTTCTAGTTGTTGCTATTATTATTGGTCTGTGTTCTGCTCTGCTCTGTTCGAGGGATAGGGATGGCAAAATAATTGTGCACAATTTGTGCTGCATACTTTGTGGCGCTTTGTATGTTATTCGCTTAAATTGAATTGCAACCAGCAGGGTTGGAAGTTTTTCGGTAACTGGAAACGCCTGCAGTTGAAACCAAAACCAAAAATCTTCATTATTATTGTTGGCACAGTCGTGCGTGCGGCTGACATTGGTTGTGCACTCGAATATGACATTGGTGTAGGAGTATGTGTGTATGGGAGTATAAGTTTACTGAACCATCGTGATTGCGTAAAGCTTCGACATGACCACAAAATCAATCAACGGCGCAGGCAAACGAAAAATCTCATTATAAAGCAGTCGACTGCGGTCCGCAAGACAAATGACAGTTTAAGAGCCGCCTGATAAAATGACTGACTGAGTAATTGACAGGCCACGGATTTGTGAAAGTGCCACAAATAAGAGCAAATTCTTTTTTTAGTGCACAGCGCAGCCAATGATATGCTTCCGCAGGCACATCACAAAATTGTATTGGATAAGCCTGCTAAAGTATTCAAATCTCTCTTAAATGGTTTGCCACAACGGCAGACCATCACATACATATTTTCCTTCAGTATTGTTGAGCTATCATTCAAGTATAATTGACACAACGGAAGTGCGTATACATACTTTACATTAATAATATAAGCATACATTTTTAAGAAAGTAAATAAAATACAAATTGGCATAAGGGACAAAACATGTATATCACCTAAAACTTAATTCTACACCTCATCTCCAAATATTCAAATAATATTAATCGATCTTTCGCTAGACAAATAATGCACTTTAGTTACGTTTTGTAGGTAAATTAGAACTGTTTCATAAAGATCTTTAAGTATCTTACACATTATCTTTACGGTAACTTCTTTATGAACTTCTAATCTATTTAAACTTAGATGCACGCTCGAAAGCTTGCAAATTATTCAGACATAGAAACTCTTGATACCAATTTCAACATTTTAAGTTTCGTTTTTTTTTTTTTATTGAAAAGCTCCCACATTAATTTACAAATCTTTTTTAGATACAATCATGCATTTATAAATTTTTCAATTATATCGGATTTGCGACAGACGGCCATGGCTATGTATATCGGCATGTCTTGCAATTCCGTTCTTCTGTCATTACCACGAAATAAGTGAATTCTTTTACCTAAAAAAACAACTGAACGATATCATAAGACTTAATTACCATTCGGGCTTAGGGTATAACAAGTGGTTGAAATTAAGTTGTCTCTAGCAAATTGCCAGTTACCCAAACCACCGAAACTGAGGCTACGATGACCAAACTCGGTGTAACCTTCTAGCTTAAACTTTTCACATATTCTGTCATACTCGTACGGCTGTTGTAGTTTCTGAGTTCTAATGACAGACACCTTTCAAATAGCTTTCTGCGATGGCTGATGGTTATTGGCCAAGGCCAAAAGTTGTAAAGCCGACCAATTGGCCAAAGGCTGCGGAACTACCATGCGGCATCAAATTTCATTAGTGCCTTCGCCCAAAACTACATTAGTGCATAAATCCACGTCAAGTCAAAAGCAAATTCAATTAGCTGACATAATTCTATTTATATGCTGACAGCTGGCAAGCTCCGAACGCCGAAGGGGGTTTAAAAGTTAACAACTTTGTTTGTTTGTGTGAGCGTGTGTGTGCTGATGGCGACAAGCTCATGACGAGCAGGACTAGAACACCGATGTCGAGAACATGCGCGCAAAGTCATAAATTTCAAAATGGCAGCGGCAAGAAGGGGAGGAGCAGCACGCGGAAATTAAGTGATGAATACTTTAGGGCGCATAAACTTGCCACCCTGTCCACAATCGCTCGTACACACACACACACACACAAACAGACCCACATTCACGTTCACACGCATTTGGTCGATTTAGGCCGCTGCCTGGTCATATAAATTGTAGAGTTGGCTCTCACCCCAACCTAAAAAGAGGGGACCACGCTGCAAAAATATTTTATATGGCCAGCTCAAAATTCTGCAAAATATTTTGTGGCATGCATGCCGGAGCTTTGGGGTCATCGGTGGTCCACATTTTGCACTAGACGCTTCGCTGCGTGGCCAACGTGGCGTATGAGCCATTTCTGCTGGTTGCCGTGCTCGTGAAAATTTCCACCAATCTACTACCCCCCATGGCAAATGTTGTGCTAATCCAATTATTATCAATTCACTGACAAACACAACGGGGAATGCGCTACGACTACCAGCCCATACTTGTATATACGTAGATGGAGTTATAAATAGTCAGGTGACCAACTTGATTGAATTTTTAATAGATTTACGTCCGTGCCTGACTATGCGTCCAACTCCGATGCATATATACACAATATGTATGTAAATATACTTGTATATATGTATATGTATTTATACATCCACAAGCGCACCTAATGGTGCCTGGCAACGCTAAGCCGCTCATTGATACGAGCATGTTTAGCAACTCTTTGGTCGATCAAATAAAACCCACATCAAAGGCAACCACCATTCAATTCTTAAGTTGCTCATTAACAATTTTGAAGTGTGGCACAATACCCGTTCATAATACTGCGTTGCTGCCACCACCTTCAGAGGCACAGCCCCTGGCAAACATATCACAGCGCACTGCTAACAACTGAAGGCGCAGCCAGCTTCTGTTGTGCTTTAAAATTAAACAAATAATAATATTTGCGAGCAGCCGCAAGCCAGCGCAACAACAAAGCCCAAAAGCAGCCAGCAGTAAAATGCCAAGCCAAATCAAACAGGCAAACAAACAAATGCGCACACACACACACACACAGATTGGCGAAAACATTGCGCAAATTACCTGGGGAGCGAGTGTTTGGAAAAATCTTGACGTCAAGTCCACAATAATAATAAAAGCAGGAATAAAGGGGTGCGAGGGTGAATCTCCTCCCCCCACCTCCGCCCCTTTATACCGCCCAGCAAGGGCTGCAGAGTGTTGGCTGCGTGATTGTGAAATCGATAAAGTAAATCGCTGAAGCGATAACATAATAAATTCTACGTTTCACGCTCAACTACACGTTACTGTTGCGTTGGTGCGATGCTGCGTTGCTCCGTTGGCGGGCTCTACTATATTTATATAACGGCAGCCTCTTCACACATACAGCTACACACCCACATACCCACACACCCACATAAAACGCACACATGTGCCTCTTGCCACTGGGGAAATGAACACAAACGCCACACAAACACTAACATGAGCACCGACACAAAGGGCAGCAGACGCCTTTTTATGTTCGCTGCACACACATTTTTACGATCTTAAATTGCAAATGTATTGTGCAGATACTATATATGGTATATACATCCATGTACATACATATTTATATAGAAGTCGCATGATTATAATGTAAAGGTTCTGCCGAAAGTATGCTTTAAAAATGCCAGAATCAATTTGTTGTTTTTGTTTGTTAGTTTGTTTGTTTGTTTGTTTGTTTGTTTGTTTGTTTGTACTGCACCGCACATAACTCAATAAACAGAAGCAGCCCTTTGAGCCCAAAACGAAAAAAAGGACATGGGCATCAAACGCACGCATACAATATGGTATCCTGAAGTAGCCATTGTTATGAGTACTATATGTAGTTCCTTTCATTGGGATTCCGCATCCGCTGATTTGGCATTTACTCGTACATACTCGTACCATATTTTGTACGCACTTCAACCTATTGAATTTCTCTTTTTTCAGTGCTGCCTGTGTTGAAATTATGAGTGGCATTAAAATTTGATGGGACCCTTTGTAGCATACCATACCAACATTCCGCACAATCATAAGTTAAATGCGCCACTGAATGCTTTTATGTAAGTTACGAGTATACGTACATATATGCGTTAGCGTTTCTTTCAGCATTTCTTTGCCCAACAAATTATGTGCAGTCAGCACAAAAAGTTCTATATACTACATATACATACATATACTACATACTACATATATACTTGGGTATTGAATCTATAATCTAAACTAAGCTAATGATGATTCCTAATATGTGATCCTTGTGCTATTGTAGAAGAAAATCGCGATCTAGCCGAAATGACTTAACCTAAATGACATTGTGCTTATGAAAAGCCAAGTGTTCCTTTAAAATGTACGACTTGTTTTTAACGATTATCATATGATGTACGTATTAACAAGGAAGAAATGCTAGATTCGAGTTGGCACAACTCTTCAACACCCACTCCTGCAAAAACAAAATGAAAAAGAAACAGACAGAAATCTTGATACTCTACTAAAACACAAAGAGCATCGAAAGTATTTATGCCACAGATAAAATGAAATTAGAGCAAAATTAATTGATCGCCGTTCTTCGGCTATATTCTTAATTTACAAAGAAAACTTACTAGCCACCCACTTTTTATATTTGACAAACTTCATCCTTAAGGATTCGAGGCTACAAAATATGTGGTAGCAACATACTTAGAATAAGTATACTTAGATAAGAATTAAGCAAGTTTTCGATCGAGTTTGGCATGATGAGCTATTATGTAGTCCTGCTGCCTCCTCAGCTGTGAATGCTAATACACAGTTATCTGCAAAACCGAACCAAGATTATACCGGTCGTCTAAAAACCATCCAAACGCACTTGCCAGGTGCCTACTGAAGCAGCGAGAATAAGAGACGACAGGGTGGTGAGGAGGTTGAGAAGGTCGCACCCTATTGACCTCCCCCACAGAAATCTTCAGTGTCTAGTTTTTAAAAACCCCATCATTTGTTAGGTTTTTTATTTTTTTTTTTTTGTAATCACATTAGTGAAAGTTATTGTTATAATTACAGCAAAAATAATACGAAGAATAAAATATTTAAAAAAAGAGAATAAAATATTTTAAAAACTCTTCATATGTATAGAAATAACGAAAATGATAAAACGATTAACATACACTATCAAGCACAAAGCTATATTTAGGTCTCTGCATTGAAAAAAGCAGCATTTAGCAATGCTCTATGCAGCCATAAAAAAATATTATAGGATAGACCCAGTTTACGTAAATTTGAGAGGTAAGTACAGTATTAGAAGTAGGCCGTCGATTTAAAAATGATTCAACGATTTCCACTCCATAGGTTGTACAGTATACAAAAAACCTCGAATTCAGCCTAAACATGTTTTGAAATTCAAATGTTTGCCAACAACAAAATACAAACAAAGCCCCATATACATAGCTGCATAACACAATACCAGCATTATAAATGCATACAACCACATCGTAAACACTATAAAACCAGAATATTGCAAAACATAACCAAACAGTGCAACATCATTATGTTCGATTGACCAACACTATTCATTGCTCTCAAAATATGTTGGTTTTAAGCAATAAATTAATTATTGCAATATTGACTATCGCGCCATTTAGCTGGACAGTATGTATAATAAGCGGACTTGGACTGTTTAATATTGACTTTTAATTGACTTTTGCAGCCCGACTACTTTCTGATTTTATTGATCATTCATGGCAGACTGAATATTAATTAAAAGCCAGTATGAATAGACATGTTAATTGCACCCAAGCACTAATGTCAAGTGCTTTAAGATCCTCTTTAAGAACCAAGTAATTTGACACAATATTTTCAAACATTGTTCAATGGCTAGTACCTAACCATACCACTTGAATATATGTTAAATACAAATAAACGATCCATGATACAACCCACCGCGAAGGGAGCAGGAGTTTAAAAAATATGAAATTAATGTCAGTACTCGCATATAACATTTGATTTTGATAATTCAAATAAGGTTCAACTTTCAATTTGGAATTCAGCAAGTGAAGTTGCATATTCTCTTTCATTCCCCTTCATAATATTGCACGTTTTTCAAACTTACACAAATGAAAGAATCCTGTGCAAAGGATTACTTTTGTATTAGATGTTCGATCGAGCTAATTACGATGTATACAACAAAATTAACCATTTTTATATCCTGTTCCCAAAGGGTACAAGGGTATATTAGTTTTGTACGAGTTTACATGGAACACACAGAAGGAGGCGTGGCAGACGCCAAAAAGTATATATATGCTTGATCAGCATGATATGGCATGTCCGTCGGTCTGTCCGTCTGTCTGTATGAACAGCAGGAGCAAGGATCTCAGAAAGTATAAGAGCTAGAATAACCAAACTTGGTATACAGATTCTCCTGAGCCCAAGAAAGGACGAGTTTGTTTTCCCGATTTTATATTTCAGTTCCGACAGTAATTAATTGCAGTGGCAGTAATTTACTGAAAAAAGTATGGCTTATGAATATAAGATTAATTTGCTAGTTGATATCCAGAATTAGGGAATAATATTCCAACAGATTCGAAGCTGACATTAAGAGCGCTCCAAAATTCGTAGAACAAGAGTCAACTTATTAATTACTGCGAAATAAGGCGTATTATAAAGATCATGGCATTTTTTATTCACTCTCTGATGCTGCAACATTCGCCTATTTGTATATCTTAGTGGGTTCTGAGCTTAAACATCATAACTGCAAATAAAGTTCTCAGGCAATCGCCTTTGGTCCATTTCCTTTTTCCCAGAATAATGAAAACATGCTGTTGTTTATTTGCTGTACGCCCAGATCAGTGTATTAACATCATCGGTCAATTTCAAAGCCAAATGGCCAACATATTATATTGTATTTCAAGTGGCAGCCAAACGCCCAGGCCACAGCTTAGGGGCTGAATGCCAAAAAGTACAGCGCGGTCGTCTAGTTGTAGGCTGCCATTTAGTGAAAGTGTTCCTCGGCCAAGGGGCGTACATAAATTTTGATTTAAAATGGAACGAGCAGAACAAGGCTCTGTTTATTTTTGCTTTCACTTGGAAAGCATTTCACTTCGCCGACTGTTGCCTTAATGGTGAGCCAGGGGTAGCTCTCATCCCATTGTCACGCTGCCCTCGCAATCCTAATTGGAAGTTATTGCGGCATTTTTGTTCACAAATACTTCTGTGATTTAACTAATTAAGTGGAATATGCTGAAATTTGTGCTAATTGAACGGCGCATAGCTTGCTGAATGCTTTCATTCTTAGAGGCGGGTATAGTTTAGTGAGCGACACTAAGTTAATGTCTACTATACTCGGAAGCGCCCTAAGCAGCCCGCAAACTATAAACTAGGAAACAAACTTGGCCCACACGTTTTAGTAGGAAAAGTAACTTTTTGACCTTAACAATAATTTACACTTACGCAGTGGGCAGAAACTTCTTTGGCCCCTCCCCCCACCTCCTGCTTACATGCCTGTTCTAGAAGGGAATGAGCTAGGACCCTCGGCTCTGCTGTAAGTCGTTGCGGTCGGTTAACGCGACAATAAAAAACACTTTAAAAATTGTGCACATTGTTGTTGCTGTTGTTGTTGTGGCTGTAGATGTTGTTCAGCGCCCGCCAAAACTTTTAATAAAAAAGCAGCCAGCTAGGGGTTGACTTTCATTTTGGTCGAAGACAGAGGTTGGGTTGCGGCTGGGGTGGGACCTGGAATCGGGGTGGGGTGTCGGTAAGAAGAAACATAAAGTGAAAGTGCCCAAGTCTGGGGCGTTGAAAATTGCAATTTCGTTTTTTCCTTTTTGTCTGCTGGGCGTGGCGCATTGAGGCATAAATAAGAACAACAACAGCCGCATTATTCACACCAAGCCGCAATGTATACACGCACACACACACGTATGAAGGAAAGACGACGCACATGAGCTGCGCACTGAGTCTGATGCTATAGATATTTTGTTGGTCGCTAAGCAAACTCTAAACTGTCTCAAAGCCAAGTTGAGCGTAAGTTTCTCAGCCAGGCAATAATACGAGTACAGCAGCAGAAGAAACAGAAGCAGGGGACACAACAACACCAAACACAACAACATAAAGAGTGAGAAAACAACTTAGTCAACTTGTCGTGGGTCCCGGCCCACGATTGTCGCTCCGGGGCAACTTTCATGAGCGCGCGACGCGTCTTAAGTTTATTTGCGTTATTTACGCTTAGCCAACTTTTTCACCAGCAGCTCCCGCCCCGCCCAAGTACATTTTTTAACGCTTTAGCAAAGTTTTCTTTTTCTTTGTTATTTTTATTGGCAAACTTGATGCGGGGGCCATTTTAAATATGCGAGTAGTAGCTGCCTAGTTAATGGACACAAATCACGTGAACGTGCATGCCACATTGAGAGGCAGACTATGTTGCTAGCATCATGTTGCTACTGTCTCCCGAACTCCATAAGTTTCAATTTTTATAAGTCCTCATCCACGTTTACCACAGAATTTCTCGCCGACTTTGAAGTTGACGCAGCTGTGCTTCTTAATGTCTTCATGTTGTAGTTGTTTTCTGCTGTTTCTGGATATTTGCAAGATATTAAATCAGTTAAACTACTTGATTATAATCATTACAAATATAGTAATGAATGACCGATGTAAATACTTAAGAAACAGACTCGAAATTCAAAAAGAACAAAAGAATCATAAATCGAATGCCTAACTCTTAAATGCTGCGTACCCACACCCTGAAATAATCCTTGTAATTAATTATTATACCCTGTACCTCAAGAATCAAAAGGTATACTCGTTTAGTGCCAATGTATGAAACACACAGAAGTAAAGTGACACACACACACAAAACTAAACAAAACTATATTTTCTTCGATATCAATCTCTATATATATAAAACAGTTTGTCCTGACTGACTGACTGACTGACTGACTGACTGATTGGCAATTAACGCACAGCCCAAACGGTAAGAGCTAGGAAGCTGAAATTTGGACACAAGATCCCTCTTATAGTGAAAGTGAGCACTAAGAAGGGGTTTCGGAAAATTCGAACGCCAAAGGGGGGAAAACGGGCTCCAACGTTTGTATGAAAAATCTACAATTTTCATCCGATTAACTTCAAACTTAGTTTGTATACTCTCACAAAGAATACAAAAAAAACTGTATACTTGGTTTTTCACCATTTTTCCTGGGGCATGAAAAAGGGGGGGTTTTCCGTGGAAAAATTGAAACACAATCAACACCCCACAGCCCAAACGGTAAAAGCTAGGAAACTGAAAACTGGGCTCAAGTATCCTATCATGGTGTAGATGCGCACTAAGAAGGGATTTTGGAAAATTCGAGCTCCAAAGGGGGGAAAAGTAGCTCCAAAGTTTGTTTGAAAATTCTGCATTTCTGAATCGATCAACTTTAAATTTGGTTTTTATAATCTATAAAAGAATACAAACAAAACTGCATACTCGAAATTTGTGTTGGAGCTTGAATTATTGGGGTTTTAATATTTATTCATTTTTTCAAATGAAAAGTTTGTGTTATAAATTTTGTCCGATCGATTTCAAATTTGGGTAATATAATCTACGTAACTAAAATTACAACTTTGCATTTAACGATTTTTTAAAATATGCATTTTACAAATGCAGGCAGAACAAACAATACAAAATATCAAACAGTTGGGGACAACTAAGTATACATACACACACATGCAAACAGCTGTTCGTGTAGTTGCGTGCAAACGGTTGAAGTAGCCAAAGCAAAATGTGAGACACTAATGTGTGAATGTTCATTTGTACAAATGTATGTGCATATATACATACATACATATGTATAAAAGTACATTCGTCTTGCACTGACAGGGCAAGAAATGTTAATTAATTAAAAATTATTAACATTATAACATAAACATTTTTATGTTATTTTTTCTTTGTTTAGTACATTTGGCATAAGGGATTTTAGGACAACGGACTACAAGGGCGTACGCAGGTTGGGCAGGGGGGACATTGCTCCCCTTAGAAAGAATTTCGCATTATGAATTACACCAGCACCATATGTATTACATACGTACATACATATATACATACGTCTGTATGTATAGTATGTACATATGTACATCAATAAGTATGTATGTACGTACATACATTCTTATATACATATATAGGTTTGTATGTATGCAGTGGGCCATCGAACACTGTTGTTTAATTGTAATAAATAGTGTTCTATCTTTTCAAATCAAAATTTTTAAAACAACAACAACAAGTTATTGGCTCGCAAAACTTCTTTCGTTTTGATAATTTACGGCTGTTAATTGCATACGAAAAATGCCAAAAGTTTACAGTTACCGTACACACACAAATACATTTGTATGTATGTATGTACATATGTGTACAGTGAACAATCGAATACAGTATTATAATCAATAACTCTCAAACGATGTTTTTCGATGTATTTGTATTCGACATGTATTACGATATATCAACACAAGTATCGATATTTTCGATATATCGCATTTAATTTTATTATTGGGGTTTTAATATTTATTCACTTTTTCAAATTAATAGTTTGTGTTATAAATTTTGTCCGATCGATTTCAAATTTGGGTAATGTAATCAACATTATATCAACAAATTGGCATTCAACGATTAAAATATAGCAATATGTTTTTTACTTGCCATATATCAAATATCAAATAGTTGGGGACATCGCATACACACACTCACACATACATACAACAAGCAACAGTTCGTGCCTATGTGTGCCCATGCATACATACATATGTACATGCATATGTATGTATGCCTGTATATGTATGTAGCATGTACATACAAAACAACAACAACAACTTTAAGTTGTTGGCTCGCACATCTTCTTTCGTTTTGACCATTTAATGTTAATTGCAAAGGCAAAACGCCAAAAGTTTACAGTTACCGTCGCTAAGCAACGACTGTGAGCGATAGTAAAGCAGAAACCGAATAACGGAGCTACGCATATTCTGCTTCGCATTGCGGGCAGATGTATGTATGTATGATTTGTTCTTATTGATCTCAATAAATAATTAGATTTTATTATTTAAATATTCTGCTTATTGCATATTATATTGCTTATTGCAAACTTCGATATTTTGATGGTATCGGTGGTTTCAACTATCGAAAGTTTTACTCTAGCAAATTGAGATGAGAATTGTCAGTGCTTTTTGATCGTGGCTCATCGCTGCACGGCATTGACACGAGTGCCGTGTTTCATATTCCGAGTTTGTGCGTGACCGTATTGACTCAAATGTGAATTTAAAATTAGGATATACCCTTATAATTATTCCCCTTTTTTGCACATAGTCTATCTTAAAACGTTGCGTTATCTCTATATATAAAACAGTTTGTCCTGACTAATTGGTGATCAACGCACAGCCCAAACGGTAAAAAAAATGAAATTTGGACTCAAGTATCTTTTCATAGTATCCATCATATTGTAGGAGCACACTAAGAAAGGCTTTTGGAAAATTCTAGCTCCAACGGGGGGAAAACGAGCTTTAAAAAATATTAGTTATAGTGGTCATGTTCGTTGAACGAAATAGTTTGGCAAGAACAAAAATGTAACGGACTACTGAACAATTTTTTGTCAAGAACAGAAAATGTTCATTTAAATACCTTAAATGCATCCTACTGGTAACTTATAAGGTGAAAACATATGGGTAGGTTATGCACACACAAAATAAATACAATTGGAAACATTATATTGAGCCGGGTTAAGACGGGCAATACCTGCTAGTAGAAAATATACAGCCAAAAATCACGTCCAATCTATTTCAAAGGAAAGTATAATTCGTTAAAAAAATTTATAAGTAAAAGTTAAATTGAAGCAGCAAATATTTTGGTATAAAACGGCAAATGCGAAATGGTGCTAATATGCGATATTATAGTTTTTTGATAAACATTAATCTATAACAACAGAGACTACTTCCAGTTTAGTCAAACACTCACCTCTCATAATAGTTGCTTGCTTTTTAAGCTGATGTCCCTGTTATGGTCGCAGAAAATATTTGAAGTTACTTCGTTCTTTTCATCATTCTTAGGAACTTTCCCTAGCTCTGTTTTTGTCCTTTTACTTCATTCACCTTCTTCTTTTCATTTAAAATGCATTGAATTTCGCATTTCCATAGCCTCTTGTAACGTATAATTTAGCGCTGTACTTGAGAAGCAGCGTCTTATCGGCAGCCGCAAATATCATTCAATGTTGATTGCATTAACTTTATCTTATTATACGCCCGATTGACCATAAAAATTGAAGAGCAATCGCCAGTCGAGCCATAAAAATGAAAAGTTATATATTTGCTTGGCCTTTGATGATTGCGTTAGTGAAATATATGGTTTCAATTCCCTGAGGGACATTCAGGCCGTATACAAGTCAATCGCCACACAGCGCACTATTCAAACATTTCCTTTATCTCTTCTTGGCTTCTGTCTCTTGCCATTCCTTCTCTATCTATCTGTCTATTTATCGCTTCCAAATACGGTCGGCCGGCTCATCGAATTGCTTAATTAAATGAATTTATTGCGTGTTTTATGCGCCAGCCAAAATTTTATGCTCGACGCTTAGAGGCATGCTTCAAAAAATTTTATTTATTTTGATAGTGCACGGAATATGACATTTTATGACCATCGCGCCCCCGTCTAGCCTTAATTAGTGCGTCAACTTCAAAACACACATTTGCCATTGATGGCACGCCCAGTGCAATAACAATAACAACAACAACAACGACATCTCTCCAAATATGCGTAGCCAGACAGTAGAAAAATTTCACAAACAAATAAAATAAGAAGCAGTTGTGTGTCGTAATTTGTACACATTTTTCACCTAACAGCCGCGAGCAAGGAAACTCCCAAACCAACACGCACACGCATACACACATGCATACATACATACGTGGTACAATCAGCGCACATAACACAAGAAAGCAACAAAGTAACTTTTCCTGCCTACTTGCCAGGCACGCATGGCTCTTAAACTGTCTGTCTGTCTGTCTTTCTGCTTTTGCGTCTGTCCGACTGCTTTCCTTTGTTTGTCTGCGCCTTGTCTGGCACGCAAGACGCCTCCTTTTTTGGGGGAGGAAGCCACAAATACGCCCTTGCCACTACCGCCCTTTAGCCCGTGCCACGCATCTTCCAAAGATTTATGCAGTCTAGAAAGGTGCGCGCTTCCTAAAGTTGTCAGGGGGATATCCAAGTCGGCCTCACTTGGCAATAAGCGCAAATTTATGTCTGTTAGAAAAGGGTTTTCTTGTGACGCTGCCACCAGGGCCGATGTTTGTGGTCAACATAATTAGGCTGCCATTAGCAGGCAAACATTCCAGAGCAGTAGAACAGCAACAACAGCAGCAACAATCCCATGCATAATTAAGAAAGAACGCCAACGACAATTTTACTATCTATTTTCCTTACATACTTGTACATATACTCGTATATATATTTTTTAGGCCACAACTTTGGACCATAAATTGACAAAACGGATTTCGCATTTGTCTGCTTTAAAATGTTGTGCATGTTTATAATGTTTTATTAATGAGCGTGCAGCTTGGCCCACAATTTGATTTATGCCTGACAGTTAATTAGGGTCCGCAAAAACCGCCTCCTTTAAAGGGTGTGCATTTTTATTGATTTCAAATAAATCAAGAAGCGTTCCCGATTCAATGCCAACAACTACACAAAATCCAGAAACAGTATACGTGTATGTAGTCCATGAAGCGCGAACTACATTTCAATTATGAGTGAGCAGAGCCAATAGCCAGGAAGGCAGGCAGGCTGCTGCTGTTGCCATTTTCCAATACAAACGTCATAAATATCGCACAATAAACGAGTTGTTGTTGCTGCTGTAGTTGCTTTCCCTTTGCATTTGATTGTTGCATGCAATTATTTTGTCATATTAATTGAGGTCATATAAAATAAATTAAAACTGCCGACAATTTCTATAGATAAAGCATAAAAGTGTGCAACCATATTGCTTTTCATTTGTACTGCAACGAATTCCCAGCTCCACTTACACCATTACTTAAAAAGTAATCACCTACTATATACTAAAATATATATCGTAAAGTAAGTCAGTCCATCATGATTAAGTTTCTATACATATTTTGTTCCCACGGTTTTTGTAATTATAATAATATTAGCCTTCGACCAAAAATAAATTGTTCGAATGGACTTACACTGACACTACACGAAACCCCTTGAAAAGACATTTTTGTTCGTTATGGAAAAGGGAAGCTAAAAAGTCCTCTCACTACCTAGAGAATTATATTTACGATGATTCGGACTAGCATTACGAATAATTCATGCATCAAAATTCAAACTTTGGCTGTAATTTTGATAATTTTTACTCAAATCTGCTTAATTAACTATACACATATGGTATAATTAGAATAAGCATGACGTTCTGCTCTACGGTAATTCAACATGTGCTTACATATATTTTGTAGAATGTGCTTTGGCTTGTCAACAATTTTATATTTTCTTTCGAGATTGTTGGCTCTGCTCCGCACGCTCCACGCTCCAATTTTGAACAGTATCAAATAATATACGAGCTGCGTAAATATGGTTCGTATTTATTTAAATAGGCTTGTTTTCTTTCTTTCTCCGAGTTCTCTCTTAGTCAATTTACAAATTAAGGTATTTCTGATGTATATTAATTAACCTGAGACATAAACGGAGCACCAAATGGTTATGGATTAGATTTAAATGTACCTGACTACTATTCTCTGCTGTCTGATTTAATTTATGTAGATTTTGTATGAATTATCTGTGAACAGCTGATTGAAAAAATGAAAATTAAACGTGAAACAGAAATCTGGAATAACCATAGGGACAAAATTTTGTCACAAAAACAGAAAATCACAGCACTGCGAGTGTTTTCACACATGGTAACATCGGGTTATTTTTACAATTCAAGAAAGCTGTTTAATTGTTTTGATGGCTTAGAAGTCAACTTTTTCATTCTATATAGTTGTGTCATTTGTGCCAACTGTACACGCTTAAAGCATTTGTTTCAAAAAAGAGTGAGAATATCAAACTTCATTTAGCTAGAGCTGTGTACTTTCGTTGAATGCTCCAAATAATAAAATTGATAGAATATCTTAAAATTGGTAACATTACTGATATGATAAATAATGTTGTAGTTATTGTGAGAGCAGATTTGAAATTTCTTCCTCCAATATGGCATTAATACTGCAATTTAAACTATTAAATTTAAATTAGCTTGTAGTCAAAGCTTTAATTGAATTTGTAGAACATTGTTTAAATCATTTAATTGTTAACCTGAACCCGAGACAAAAAAAATGTAAAAACAAACATTGTTCAACCTATGTCCAATTAGTGCAGCTAATTTAAATGTGAGCGACTTTTTGTGCTTAAGCATAAACACAATTGATTATAAATTCAGCCGCAGGCGGCAACAGTATTCTCAATGCAAATTAAATGCAAAATTAATGCCTAATAAATGACAAATTAAAATTGGTTTGAACGCTCTTAAAACAGAGCGTGCAATTTCTCGTTTACATGGGAAAATTGATACCGGAAATCGTTTTTATTCTTAAAATACGTGCGCGCATAAATTAAATTAAAAGTTTCCATTTCGCTTTGCGAATGTGTTCCTATATAAAATGATCTATGTGGTAGCCCTGGCAACGGCAGCCCAAGAAACGGCTCAGCCGACATTATATCAAATTTCATTCATTAATTTCCATTTGCCAATGCCACGCCTGTCTGCGCTTGAGCTTTCGCCCGCCTAAGCGTGTGCCAGGACCAGAGCCAGGGCCGGGGTCTGGAAATGGGACTGGGCCAGGGCCTGGGCCTGGTATCCTGTACATCCATCAAGCCATGCAGCAACAGCCACCCGCTACTCCTCACACCCCTCGCGTGTAATTCAAAACCTGTGCACTGTGTTGGCTGTTGTTGCCCGTCGGTTGTCTGTTCTGAGTTGCTGTTGTTGTCTAATCATGTATGAATGAATAATGACATGAATTTGACAAAGCACAAACTGTTGTGTGGAAAACATAAAAGACATGCACAGAGACCGAAATTTATTCATGCAAGTAAATAAGAAGAAGAAGGAGCGAAATCAACAGTAACAACAACAACAACAGTAAAGAAGCGTGCATAAAAACTGTTTCTGTTTCTGCCATCGCGCTGTGATTTAGCAAGGACGAAATAAGGCCCGTAATGGGTAAGACAAGTAAAAATGTGGCCGCGACTCATCTTACGTTTGAGAGAAGAGAAGAGGTTGCTGGGATTGGTTGTGGCGTGGTAAGATGAAACCAAATCAAACCAAAAGCTGTGGGCGCACCCAAGTAAAGCTTCCTCAGCGTTGGCTGTGGATTTGAAGCTGCCTTTGCTTTTAATTACAACACTTTAAGCTTTTAGCAGCTCAGGACGCACAAACAAGTGCATTACCATCCTTGGCAGTCATGAAATATGCATCGAAGGTGCCGCCATTACAAGGAAATGGGTAAACAAAACAAAAATCAGAATAATGCACTATGAAAATACTTAATTTTTATGATGTCCTTTACTGAAAGGTGTAAGTCTATATTGTACACAAGTTTGTAACAATCAGAAGGAAGAAAGGCTACACGATATAGGTTCAGCGCAGGCGAAAAATTGTTCTTAGCTAAGTTTAATCAGTTTTCAATGTAGATACGGGTGTTGAAGTCATTTTTTGGACACCGTTTATTCTTTCGCTCTTCGAACTATGAAGGAGTAAGCCCATTCAGCTCATAATAAAAATAAATGGAGATGATAAAGTAGAGGGTCCCGACTTTGAAATACTCTGTACATATGTGTAGAAGATTTATAGAAATTAAAAAAATATCGACATTGTATTATTATCAACATTTTTTCACTCATTGAGTATTCGAACTCACAAAAAGCGTGTGTAAAAGCACATTTAAATAGGAATTGTTGCTAGTTGAGTCTATTTGTGTCTGAGTGTGAGCATGTGCACAGTACAGAGTTAAGTCAAGCTACAACAACAACAGCTGCGGGCAGACCTTGGGCAGAGATTACATTTAAGGCTCTAACTTCCTTTAAAATTGACATACCATGATGAAACTTGGCACATTACCACAAAATATATTTGCCAAATTTGATTGTACAATTCATGAATAACGGGAGTTGTGGAAAATCACTAATAGAGGGTGAGTGGGAAGGTGAGGTCTAGGTGTTCATACGGACAGGCGGACAGACAGACATAGATCGACTCGTCTAGTCATGCTGATCAATATAACCTAACATAATCGTGTACCTTTTAGGTATAGAGTATAACAGTGTCCCTAACAAAACTGAAAGTACAGTCAAACATATTGAAATCGGGCCATGCTTCATATCTTCTAAATACATGTATACGTGTGTACCAACAAAAGTACAAAAAACTTGAAGCGATTATTCAGATAGACGTGCATACAGATATGTAACTTTCCATATACATATGTATGTACATACAATACAGATACATACAAACATACGCCGTCGATTCCTGTGCCATGCCAACATCCTGACTAAGTCATAATGCTCCTCTTGCAGACGCGAAAAAACAAAATTTACATTTATTATTAATGTACTTATGCTACAGCAGCAGCGCCAACGCTAGCTTCAACGTCGACGACGGCGGCGGCATCGCCATCAGCGCCATGTTGTATGCTATGATTTTTGCTCTTCTGTGCCTTTTGCTTTTATTGGCGTGAAACATGCGCCTTATGCTTTCACTTGTGCCCGTTGTTAGCCAGCCTGCCTCTTCATGTGTTAGTACAAGACATTAGCTTGTATGTGTGTGTGTGTGTGTGTGTGTGTGTGTGTGTGTGTGTGTGTGTGTGCGAGTGTGCCTGTCTAACAAATTACACACATTTAAAGTTTGTTATGAATGCGCACGCAAAAAGCATTGCCTAGCCAAAAGGCGCAACGACACCCACACACACACACACATGAACATACATATACGTACAGAGCCGCAGACATTAAATATGCGCCAACGCAAACGAGCAACTGCTCCACATACAATTAGCCGACGCCTGTGCTCATGTCATATTTATGTAGCATACATTTGTGCGCGTTGCAAAGCCGATTTTATAAAACACTCGCAAACAGCACAAAAATTAGGCTTTTCATTTGTTTAGTGCCAACAACAAGTTTGGGGAAGCCCACAATGAAAACTCTAGGCGTGAAAATGCCCGGAGGCGGAGCATTTAACACCAACTATGAAAACAGCACCACCTCACAATTCGTACACATGCGACCATTTCTAGCCCGTCGGTCAAAGAGAAAAATAAAACAAAAAAAGAAGGCAACACACATATACTACACAATACACACATTTGCACATCTTGTGGCAAACTCAAACAGCGTATAATTGGCATGGCGCACCACAATAGCAATTAATGGACTTCACTGCATGACAATGGACTCGATGCGACGCGTCGGCGTTTGCAACACAATTTGCAAATTGACTTTTCGACTCACTGTGCCTGCGGCTTTTCTCTGCGAGAGTCGCTGTTCATATTAGCTACACTAGGTAATAGAACACCCGAGAAATTACTTTTCCATTTTCAAACTCTGCAGCACACCTTCTTAAGAGCGTGCCTTCTATGTTATGATACTATTCTGTTATCAATTTCAAATTGCAATTGTAATTTTAATGAATGTTTTGATTGCTAAGAATTTGCGGAATTTAATCTTCACGGCCCAAAGTTGAATTTAAAGCATCCTAACTTTAAGCAGAGTATCAAGTCTCTAAGCTATTCATTCTATGTTAAAAATAAATAAATTTTAACACAAAAAATATCAACAACATAATTGCAATTATGTGAATGTACTCTGTACCGTCAGTTTAAAAGAGTATTATGAAATCGTTTAGTTTTTGTAATTCCCAGAAAGAGCCATGTTACAAATATTTTTATGGTAACTTTAACATTTTTTAATCATGCTTCTGTCATAATGGTTGCGAGTGATTCGAGCCGAGTGCTTACTAAATGAGCGAACTCACATTTTGGGATACCTGCCAGATCGTTGAGCTATGCCAGGTCCTTACTACACATATAAAACTGAAATATCCTAATTGTTAAATAATTATATGAATATGCCAAATAATTATTGTAATTCATTAAAAGTTTTGCTTCACCTCCGGCGAATGCAACATCAAATACAACACAAGGCACAATTACAAGAGACGTCTTATTTATTAATTGACGCGTCAGAATCTGAGCTCGAGCGAATTTCTACAAGTTACAAGGTAGAGCGAGATCGGAGAAATAGGTGCCCTATCACCTATGCCAGAGTTCCTGTGAACATACTATACTTATCCTACTACAATAAGTAGACCATTAATTTTATAACTCTTGAATATACTCATATGTAGTGTACATGAAGGCATTTATTTTAATAAATGATAATTGCCGTTTATCCCCAATTTGAAGTTTTTGTGCTAAATTATTTGTGATTCCCCATTAATCAAGAAACCTTTAATTAAATGATACGAGCTTCTGCTTGGCAGATTTCTGGCTACACCCGTTGACATACATGTTCGTAAGTGATTTAGTGGGTTTTGTTGTTTATTTGCCAACAATTTGATTGAATTAATTCGCCAAATTGCTGGTGAACTACAATACGGCAACAATGATAACAGCCAGTCAAGTCAAATTCTATACGCTATTGATTTCAAATCAAAGTTGGGCGTTGGCCGCTGGCTGAAAAATGAAGAGCAATTTAAAATGCAATTGCGAATGCAACATTTCATTTTGTAGCAGGCAGCATCAGCATCAGCAGCAAAAGCAACAACAACAACAACTGCAGCACATCCTGCCAAAACACTTGAGAATTGAAACAAAAAGCTAGCACAAGTCCAACTGACGGCTGCTGAGGAGGTTGGAAGTATCAAGTAGAAAGTAGAACCCAACATACATACAGGCAAGCAATAAAAAAATCGCAAAATTTATTTCACAAAACTTTTAGCTAAGCCCCATTCGCAGAAAAAAGAAAACCCGTTCTGGGTTGAAAACTGCAAGGCTGCGCATTCTATACAAAAAGCCAGAGGCAAATAAAACAAATATGCTACGCAAAATGCAATACGCGCTGTCGCTTCAGTTTCAGTTTTTGGTTTTAGTTTCTGTTGCTGCTGCTGCTGCTGCTTCTGCTTCTGTAGCCATTTCTGTTGCCTTTGCTTTAACTACAAGCAAAAAATGTATTTCAGTTTCAATTTATGATAAAAACAGCTACACGCGAGCAGCTACACGCCACCAACAAAAACAGGCACCAAATGAAATTTAACGACCCAAGAGTCAAGCAACGGGCATGACTTGGCAGAAAGCGTCGCCAACGTCTCCATCGTCGCCAACGCCGACATTGTTGTCACCGTCGCTTCAAAGCAAGAAGAGCGTTGCTGTTTTTTGTCGCTGCCAAAGTTGACTTGTTTTTTGTTTAATATTTGGCCAAAGTATTCACAATAAATTGTGGGCCAGTGCCCCACCCCCACCCACGACAATAGTCGTGCAGCGGCAGCGGAGGCGCATCATCACATTCGACAGGCGTGGCCAAAACAAAACCGACAGAAGCCACAACAGACTGCCGAAGAGTTGAGTTTTGTTACGAATGGTTGTTCCTTGGCCTGGGCTGGGAGCCGACCAGCGCTCCAGCTCATTGCTCCACTAGTTGAAATGTACCGGATGCTAAAATGCGCACAAAAATTTATATACAAACAGGATATGACAGGCAGGATGCGAGACGCTGCCGCTACCCGACGCCTCGCCCATCTCCTGACAGAGTTGGCAAAAGTGCACCAACTAGTTTTTAGTGACAAAAATTTATTTGTGAGCTGCATGGCTGACTAGCATTATGATAAAATAAGGTGGCGAAAACTACTATATCATCATATATATTTTCTGTTGAGCAGATTATATGGCCACATCTATGTAATAGAAGAAATCCCGGTCGAAAGAATACGAGGCGATTCCAAAACGGGAGTGGCAGCTCATGTTACTGAAGTTTTAATATACGGTATTGTCAAGAACCTCCCTTTAATAAACACCAAAACAAATTTTCTTTTTATTGAAAATATATACATTTTTAAAAATCAGAAATGACTACAATACTGCGAATAGATAGATTGATGTCAATATTTTATACTCTGTAAACAAAATAAAAAAGAGTATACGAGTATTAGGTTTGCTGGAGGTGAAAAATGTAACAGGCAGAAGGAGGTGTGGCAGACCCCACAAAGTCCACATATAAACCTGGATCTCAGAGACCATAAGAAATAGAGCCAAGTTTTGTTTTGTTTTGGGTTTTTCGGCCGTTCGTATCACCTATATCTCGGAGACTATAAGACCTAGGGGCACTACATTTTTGTCCAAGATGTCTTATATGGTTACGCAGCAAATAAGTATTTCGGAATTTCCCTCCTTCCCTTTCAGGGGTAGTTCTGCTCTTCTTGTAATGCATTTCATGTACAGATTTTATACTCTGCCTATATATTTTGGAAATGATATTTTATAAATATCGGAAGAAGAAGTTAATTTACCATTAGTTGTTTCTTTAATTCTAATCAACGGCTGTTTACTGAACTTTAAAAATATTGTTCCAGACTCTGAAGAGGTCCTTGATCACTTCAGAGTCGAATTTTTTCAAAATTTTATAATTATTCTACACATACTTGTATGTACAGAGTATTTCAAAGTCGAGGCATCTGACTTTAGCTTTGCACTTGTTTATTCAAAAGTTATGCTGATTTGATCGATTTGTAAGCGGTTACACTTTTGGGCTAAAATCTAGAAAGACGACCATCCACCCATTTTTTGAACGATTTTGTTATTTATGTCTTTTTAGCCACACAATAAATATTTGCGTGATATTTGAGAACAGTAATTTTAGAAAGTATGGGTAAAAATGTAAACTACAAATAAATAGTTCTATGTCTTCTACCCTTGTAGCCATTGCTCATAGTCTAATTTTCTTGAGGAACATTCACCTGAGCACAGGCACACGATTTCATTTCCGCATTTCTCTAGGGTGTCGATGTTTCTGCAATTTATGTTGTTGTGAACCCCATGACGAATGCTTAATAGCTTGCCTATAGCTGCGACAATACTCTCCATACGTGTATGTACATACGCGCAAGGTCTTGAAGTGGACGGAGACTGATACCAAAAGCATAAATTACATACAATACGGCACTGTTTTAAGCAGTAGTAGCATCAGCATCAGCATCAAAAGCAGCAAGAACTATAAATCACAGTTACGGACATTATCAACTAGGCACAGTTTGAGTTGAAACCGCAAGAGAGGAACGTTGGGAACGTTGAAGGATACATGGGCGGTAAATACGAAAATATCGCATTGTGAGCAACTGGGCCGAGCTTAATTAGCATTTGAAATGTTCTATGGCCATGTGCCTAAATGCAAAGCACAGTTCCACAAGTATTTGGATGTGTGTGTGAGTATGTGGGTGTGTGTGTATGTGTGTGTGTGTGTAGCTGCTAAGCCGACAGCGCAAATGATGCGGCAAGCGTAGTAAAAAATAACTTTGCAAAAGCGTCCGACAAGCGTATAAACCTAAGCTCCAGACCAAAAGAGTAAGTTAAGGTAAGTTAAGGTATGCCAAGGCACGGCACGGCACGGTAAGGCAAGGCAAGACAAGAAAATTGGCTGTCAGGAAAAGCTTTGAAACTGTTATTGTTGCTGCTGCTGCTGCTGTTGTTGTTGTTGCTCCTGCCAGGCGGTAAGCATGTTTTATGATTTTATTGTTTATTTGCCAAGAGATTAGCTCAACAACAACAACAAGAACAAACAGACCAGAGGTGGCATGTGTGCCTGTGGCATGGGGTGGCAGTGTGGCGAGAAGGAGATGAAAAGCCGAAGGTATGGGTCGTGGTGTACGAATTTAAGTGCAACAGTGCCGAAAATCAAAACATCAAAATTTCGCGCGCTTTTAGCTTTGTGTAGCTTTGTCTGCCTCCAACTGGGCCGGGCCAACAACTTTATCCAATTTCTTTCTTGTTTTACGCTGAGACCAGCATATAGCGCATAAGCACGTACAAATCGCATTTTTTTTTTAGGCGCACGCTTGCCCGCCTGCCTCGTCTTGCCTGCACGCTTATCCTTTTTTATGTGCGCCTGAAAGTATGCCAGCGCTTGTTTTCCTGTCAGATTAACTTGTCGTGTGTTGTGTATTGGATTCTGAGTATGTGTGGGTACGTATGTATGTGTGTGTGTGTGAGAGAGAGAGAGAGAGAGAGAGAGAGAGAGAGAGTTTGCAATAAATCGACAGCAAATCTGCAAAAAACATGATAAGACAAGCAACATGCCAATGTGGCTAGGACTCTGAAATTCTGTCGCCCAACTCATCTGGCTATCTATCGCATCTATTGGACTGCCGATTGCCCATTCCTTTTGGCCCTTTCAAATCCAAATGTTTAGGCAACTTGCTGCGAAATTGCTTTTCGATTTATTTTTATGTCTCGTCTGTTTGTCTGCCAAGTTATTGTGACAAATTAGTGTGCGTGTGTACGAGTATGTAGCTGATATTGGTGCTTTTTGTGTTATTTTCGTAGTTGTGCAGAATTACAACATTTAAGTCTACCATGTGCTAAGCCTAATTGAAGGACTTGCCCACGCTTGGCATCAGAACTACTGGTACATATACATACTACAAGTATATGTATATAAATAGTACTATACTGCAAAAATAATATACCCTTACACTTTTTAGCCAAGTAAATAAATTTTGCTTCATGTTATACCCTGTTTTGTTAGTCCATGGTACATACCTACTTATGCATGGATCCAAATCGGAATGTCCGGCGGTCCCCCCACACCATCTTCTGAATACAGCTATTGCAAGGAAAACATTTTTGCTTATAAGGATTTTGGAAGCAATTTCTACCAAGTGTGTTAATGTTGTAAGTACGTAATGGGTGAAGGGGCGCGAAAAGGGAATTAATTTTGGACACAAAGAAATATATACGAGTATGTAAATGAGATATATATATATACACACATATGTGACCATGGAATAAACTAGTCAAGATATAACCTAATCTTATAAGTAATACCCATTGGATAGAACTATTAATTATTTCTTTGTTTCCCTTCTTTTATCAGTTTTTAATCAAATTTGTATTTTAGAATTTGTTACTTGCCTATGAACATCTCTGATAACAATTGATTGTGAATCGGGGCCAATTAAAAGCAATTATTGTAATTTAATTTGATTCTTCCTAATTACGCGTATCTAGCTTGTAAGGATTTATTACAACAAGGGAGAAATGTGATGACCAGAACAGATCCTACTTGGATGTCAAGCGGGAGACTAGTCTATATAATTCCTTGGTGATTTACAAGCTGGATGGTGGTTGTGTCGGATATACTCGAAAAACTTGACATCAACCTGGCGCGAAAGCCTCAACTAAGAATAAATGTAAATGAAGGAGTAAATTGACTTCAAGTGGCCCGTAATGACGTCTGTCCGTATGAACACCTAGCTAGGGACACTAAATTTTGCAATAATGGCTTATGTGTGTACGCTGTGCAAGTTTATTTTTTTGGCGGGTTCCCCGATTTTCCATTCGTATAATCACCTATATCTCGGAGAGTATTAGACCCAGGGACACCGGGTGCCTTATGTGAATACGCAGAAAGTGTGTATTTTGGTATTTCCCTTCTTCTCCCCTGCCCCCTCCCCCCCCCCCCCCCCCCGCAATCACTGATTCTCCATAGTTATTATGAGTCCGTACAGGAAGTTATAGCCATTTATGTATGTATGACCAAGCAGTGCCCGCAGCTGTTCTTGTTGTTACTGCTTTGCACAGGCACACGAGACATACATACATAGACACACACACATACACGCATAATTATTCTACACATATGTACAGAGTATTTCAAAGTCGGGACACCCGACTTTAGCTTCTCTACTTGTTTTTTTAAGCAATTCGTTCACACACAACGGCCCGACCACATTGAACTTGTGTTCAAGATTAGATTTAACTAAACAGCTATTTAATAGCATTTGAATTACACATAAACACAGTGCATATTATATACATTTTATGTTATGTACATTCCTGAATTTGATGTAAACAGCATAACAATCAAAACCAAGTTTAAAAAGACATGTATCTACTTAAAAAAAAAAACAAATTTTGTTTTGTTTTATTCGATTTTTAAAATATGCATTGATCTGCGATTTCAATTGCATTAACTATTAACGGAATTGTGTCTATACCTTTGTGTATAGTACATACATAGTTGAACTAAAATCGAAGTTGAATTAACAACACTTATTTACGGATATAACGTGAGATTGCCCATTTAGGTACCAAATTACAAGTATTTCCGGAGTTACAGAAAAAATCGAATAACACGAGAGTGAGGAGCTTCATCAAATAAAAAACTTGTCTTGCTTAGAGCTAAGGAGAAATTAGAAAATTACCAAGTAACTCTAGTAACTATAGCTGTTGTACTTCTTGACATCCTTGCGTTTGCAGCGACCACATCTCTAATCAATTGATGCGTCGATCTCTATAGCTTAATTGTATTCATTCGAATTAATAAATAGTAATTTAGTTGTGTTAATATACACTAGGAGTGTTTCATCTGCAACTAACTTACACGTTCATGCAGACGAACGGACAGATGCACAGAAGGAAGTGCATTTCTGTATGGACCCGTTTCGTAACACTTATCAAGTATATACACACTACACTTTGTAGGGTCTACCAAACTACTTCTGTGTATTATATACTTTCGCACTAATGTACCAGTGCCACTCACTAAATGAAGTTGTTCAATCAACGTCGGTAGGCAATACGTTTAGTTTGTGGAGATCAGTGACACAAAACACGAAATTTTCAGTTGCTTGGACATAATTAAAACATCATTACAGATTGAGCTTAGTATATAGGAAAAAAAAGAATTAATAAAATATCTCTCAAAGCTAAGTTTAAGGTCCAGTTTATCCTATTTACTGGGCCCCTACGATTGAGCAATTTGTCTAAAAATCCTCAAAGCCAAGCTAGTCCATCCCATGTACATTTTTTGAAATAGTAGAACGAATATTGCCAGACCTAGGTCATCTAAGTTCATCACTTACCTATAGTCTTGGTCCACTGTGCTGTGGGTCGCCAGTCCGGGAAGTGCTTGGGAAATAGCTCGCGCGTCCAGTAAGTGTGCAGCACCACTTTGTAGACGGCCAAGCGGTCCAGGGTGCAGCCGGTAAGCGGTGGTGGCTGCGTGGCCAGCGGCGCTATTGGCGTCGGCGCTGCGGCAGCCAACAACGGCGGAGTGCTGTCAACATCAAAATTGTTGTTGTTATTGCTGTTGCTGTTTGTGTTTGTGTAGTAAAAATTGCGATTGCTGGATCCACGATGGTTGGCATTAGCAGTAGCAAAGTTAATGTAGTTTTTGCTTTGTATTGGTTCCTGTTGTTGTTGCTGCTGCTGCTGATTAGCCACGGTGTACGCGTATATGGCTGGATTGGATATGAAAGTGGCCCCATAGCTGCCACTGTTGCTGCTGGTGGGATCGGCGCCAGAGCCCAGGGTTGCCAGGCAGCAGCAGAGCAGGAGCAGCCACTGCAATGGGGTGCACTGCATTTCTGTTAAACGCTTGACTTTCGATTGTGGTGGCTTCATTTCACAAATATTTCTTCAATTCACTTGAGTGTGTGTAAGTGTTTTTTGTTGCTGCTGTTGTAGCCGTCGCAGTAGCGCTGGCTATTTATATTTTAAATTTTATACACTTCACATTTGCCGCTGCTCAAAAATAAATGCCCATTTGGCGCAACACACATAGGCATGCACAATCACACGCGCGTTCGTATATATTTATTTTTGTGTTTTAATGTTTTTTCACGTGCCCGATTTGTCGTTTATATGCTTTTGGTTTTGGCTTTGGCGCGCATGTTTACAGTGCGTTCAAAATAAGCAGAAAATGAGACACACTAGAACCGCCTGCGCTCAAAGTTCGTTACGTACTGAGTGAAAGCACCAAAAGGCAGGCGAACAAAATCAAACAGTACATTGAGAGAGCAGACTTGCAAGAGTGCGAGCAACATTGCCGTTTGGCTGCTTGAACGCATGAGAGTGAAGTCTCTGAACAGCTGTTCGTGCTCCGCATTTCTCTGGCTGGGACTTTTTCAATGTTGGGGAAATTTTGCTGCAAAGGCAAAAAAAACAGCCTGTTGAGCGTCGCTGCTAACGCTGTCACCGCCACGTACACAGCCACTGGAACACCTTCACCACCCCCGACGTGGTCTGAGAGAACGTCACATTATTGCACATTTCCTTTTTGGCATCTGAATGCCAGAACATTAATGAAGCAACCATTGCATGGACTTTAGCCTCAACTTGACTTGCAATTAACACCCAGTCCCAAGCGCCAACCACCAAGCGCCTCATGGTATGCAACGCATGCCAGGCACAAAAGCAATTTAGTTATCGTACAACAACAACTATCAACTTGACTGTTGCCAACAATGAGCACAATTTCCGATTAAAACCAATTGAAGCACTTTAATTGCTACAATTCAATTAAACAACACGCTAATGGTCATGTACAGGCAGCAACAGCAGCAAAGCAGAAACAACAACAACAGAAACTACAACTACAACACCCAATAAACAACAACAAGTCAAACGCATTTATATTGATTGTGACTTCAAGCTGGGTCTGCGTGGGCGCTGCCCTGCCCAGCCCTGTCCTTCATTACTTGCTTCAAAGTAGATTTCGGCTGTCGAAAAGTTTCGACCGATGGGTAGTTCATACTACTTGAGGGAATGAAGCGTCGACACAAGCTCACCTGTAAGCGTTAAACACACACACACAGAGACGCCCATTTTCGAAGAAACCCTAAACATAATTGCTATTGACACATGGGGAGGCAGCAATTACCCACCCAGTAATACAAGAAGCCGTCAGCGGACCAGGGGGGGAGGCAACGACATGTCCAGTCCAGCATTGGGGGCACCACAATTATGTTGCACTTAAATGATTTGTACGTGAGTGACGTTGCCAAACAAAGGTTCCAAGCTTACATACTATATGCATATAAATACATACATACATACATACATATACTCGTATACACACAAACAGATAATACATGGTCAAAACATGTTCACGTGCCTTTGTATGTAAATTATGCGGTCGTGAAATTTATTGCAGTGAATAATTATTGTCCATTTACTTTACAATTCGCCTATTTGTCTTGGGCATGGCTATTGTTTGTGTCCTTTCGGCTTTTATTGTGGCATAATCGGACTAATTTTTATCCTGCCACATTATCATTCACCTGACTTGGCTCTAATTCTGCACCGATCAGGATAGTCAATCGAAAGGTTCTGAAAAAGATTTTCAAAATTTGTAATACCAAATAATTTGTTCTTAAAATATATTTTGTATTTTCCCATCTTATTGCTAGATTCAGCGTAATTATTTAAATAGACATCTTTTTGGATATCCGAATTTTGTGAGAACCAGTGTAACTGAAAGGTATAAGAGTATATTAGGTTTGTGCAGAATTATAAAAGGCAGGCGGCAGCATTTCCGACCCCCATATATATTCTTGATCTGCATTAGCAGCCGAGTCCATTTAATAAATACTATATATATTTAGTAGCAGGTATTGCCCGTCTTAACCCGGCTCAATATAGTGTTTCCAATTGTATTTATTTTGTGTGTGCATAACCTACCCATATGTTTTCACCTTATAAGTTACCAGTAGGAAGGCATTTAAGGTATTTAAATGAACATTTTCTGTTCTTGACAAAAAATTGTTTTTGTTCTTGCCAAACTATTTCGTTAAACGAACATGACCACTATAACTAATATTTTTTAAACCTCGTTTTCCCCCCTTTGGAGCTAGAATTTTCCAAAAGCCTTTCTTAGTGTGCTCCTACACTATGATAGACTATGATACTTGAGTCCAAATTTCATCTTTTACAGTTTGGGCTGTGCGTTGATCACCAATTAGTCAGGACAAACTGTTTTATATATAGAGATAACGCAACGTTTTAAGATGTGCAAAAAAGGGGAATTATTATAAGGGTATATCATAATTTTAAATTGACATTTGAATCTTTTCGTGCCATATTGAGTCAATACGGCCACGCACAAACTCGGAATATGAATCACGGCACTCGTGTCAATGCCGTGCAGCGATGAGCCACGATCAAAAAGCACTAACAATTCTCATCTCAATTTGCTAGAGTAAAACTTTCGATAGTTGAAGCCACCGATACCATCAAAATATCGAAGTTTGAATGCAATAAGCAGAATATTTAAATAATAAAATCTAATTATTTTTTGAGATCAATAAGACCAAATCACCGCAATGCGAAGCAGAATATGCGTAGCTCCGTTATTCGGTTTCTGCTTTACTATCGCTTACGCAGTCGTTGCTTAGCGACGGTAACTGTAAAATTTTGGCGTTTTGCCTTTGCAATTAACATTAAATGGTCAAAACGAAAGAAGATGTGCGAGCCAACAACTTGAAGTTGTTGTTGTTGTTTTGTATGTACATGCTACATACATACAGGCATACATGCATATGCATGTACATATGTATGTATGCATAGGCACACATAGACACGAACTGTTGCTTGTTGTATGTATGTGTGAGTGTGTGTATGCGATGTCCCCAACTATTTGATATTTGATATATGGCAAGTAAAAAACATATTGCTATATTTTAATCGTTGAATGCCAATTTGTTGATATAGTTATGTTGATTACATTACCCAAATTTGAAATCGATCGGACAAAATTTATAACACAAACTATTAATTTGAAAAAGTGAATAAATATTAAAACCCCAATAATAAAATTAAATGCGATATATCGAAAATATCGATACTTGTGTTGATATATCGTAATACATGTCGAATACAAATACATCGAAAAACATCGTTTGAGAGTTATTGATTATAATACTGTATTCGATTGTTCACTGTACACATATGTACATACATACATACAAATGTATTTGTGTGTGTACGGTAACTGTAAACTTTTGGCATTTTTCGTATGCAATTAACAGCCGTAAATTATCAAAACGAAAGAAGTTTTGCGAGCCAATAACTTGTTGTTGTTGTTTTAAAAATTTTGATTTGAAAAGATAGAACACTATTTATTACAATTAAACAACAGTGTTCGATGGCCCACTGCATACATACAAACCTATATATGTATATAAGAATGTATGTACGTACATACATACTTATTGATGTACATATGTACATACTATACATACAGACGTATGTATATATGTATGTACGTATGTAATACATATGGTGCTGGTGTAATTCATAATGCGAAATTCTTTCTAAGGGGAGCAATGTCCCCCCTGCCCAACCTGCGTACGCCCTTGTAGTCCGTTGTCCTAAAATCCCTTATGCCAAATGTACTAAACAAAGAAAAAATAACATAAAATGTTTATGATATAATGTTAATAATTTTTAATTAATTAACATTTCTTGCCCTGTCAGTGCAAGACGAATGTACTTTTATACATATGTATGTATGTATATACATATGTACATACATTTGTACAAATGAACATTCACACATTAGTGTCTCACATTTTGCTTTGGCTACTTCAACCGTTTGCACGCAACTACACGAACAGCTGCTTGTATATATGTATGTGTGTGTGTATGTATACTTAGTTGTCCCCAACTGTTTGCCTGCATTTGTAAAATGCATAATTTAAAAATCGTTAAATGCAAAGTTGTAATTTTAGTTACGTAGATTATATTACCCAAATTTGAAATCGATCGGACAAAATTTATAACACAAACTTTTCATTTGAAAAAATGAATAAATATTAAAACCCCAATAATTCAAGCTCCAACACAAATTTCGAAAAACCGAGTATGCAGTTTTGTTTGTATTCTTTTATAGATTATAAAAACCAAATTTAAAGTTGATCGATTCAGAAATGCAGAATTTTCAAACAAACTTTGGAGCTACTTTTCCCCCCTTTGGAGCTCGAATTTTCCAAAATCCCTTCTTAGTGCGCATCTACACCATGATAGGATACTTGATCCCAAATGTCAGCTTTCTAGCTCTTACCGTTTGGGCTGTGGGCTGTTGACGCGGTTTCCTTTTGTGCCCCAAGAAAACTCCAATAATTCAAGCTCCAACATAAAATTAAAAAAAACCGAAAACCGAATTCTTTATTTGATTTTAGAAACTAAGTTTTAAGTGGATCGGTTGAAAAATGCGAATTTTTCAAACAAACTTTGGAGCTACTTTTCCCCCCTTTGGAGCTCGAATTTTCCAAAATCCCTTCTTAGTGCGCATCAACACCATGATAGGATACTTGAGCCCAAATTTCAGCATCCTAGCTTTTACCGTTTGGGCTGTGGGCTGTGGGCTGTTGACGCGGTTTGCTTCTGTGCCCCAACATTTTTTTACTGGGAAACTCCCATATTTTAGGCTCAAAAAAAATATCAAAAAACCAAGTACACAGTTTCTTGGAATTGTTCTGAGAGTATACAAACTAAGTTTGAAGTTAATCAGATGAAAACTGTAGATTTTTCATACAAACGTTGGAGCCTGTTTTCCCCCCTTTGGAGCTCGAGTTTTCCAAAATCCCTTCTTAGTGGGCACCTAGACTATGAAAGGATACTTGAGTCCAAATTTCAGCTTCCTAGCCTTTACCGTTTGTGCTGTGCGTTGATCACCAATCAGTCAGTCAGTCAGGACAAACTGTTTTTATACCCTGTACCCGTAGGGTAAAAAGGGTATATTAGGTTTGTGCAAAGTATGTAACATACAGAAGGAAGCATCTCCGACCCCATAAAGTATATATATTCTTGATCAGCATGACGAGAGAAATCGATCTAGACATGTCCGTCCGTCTGTCCGTATGGAGTAAGGACGAGTTTAGTTTATTTTTTTTAATTTTCCCCCCCTTCCCCCGCTACAGAATTTCGTCAATAGCGTCCACATTTCAAATGCTACCTAAACCAAACTTTGCACACATAATTTATATATACTTGGGTACAGGTTATTACACTGTCGGGCTTGCTCGACTGTAGCGTTCTCTCTTGTTATACTTATATACTGTTTTTATAAAAAGGGTATATTAGGTTTGTGCAAAGTATGTAACATGCAGAAGGAAGCATCTCCGACCCCATAAAGTATATTTATTCTGAATCAGCATGATGAGAGAAATCGATCTAGACATGTCCGTCCGTCTGTCCGTCTGGATGAACGCAAGGATCTCAGAAACTATAAAAGCTAGAATAACCAAAGTTGGCATCCAGATTCTCCTAGGTCCGAGTAAGGACGAGTTTATTTTAATTTTTTTAATTTTCCCCCCCAACAAGTTCGCTCTTCTTCTTCCACTTTTTGCTGATGCTATGGGCGCATATAACTCAGTGACGGAAGTTTACCTGGGTACAGGGTCGGGCTTGCTCGACTGTAGCGTTCTCTCTTGTTATACCCTGTACCCGTAGGGTAAAAAGGGTATATTAGATTTGTGCAAAGTATGTAACATACAGAAGGAAGCATCTCCGACCCCATAAAGTATATATATTCTTGATCAGCATGACGAGAGAAATCGATCTAGACATGTCCGTCCGTCTGTCCGTCTGTCCGTCCGTCTGGATGAACGCGAGGATCTCAGAAACTATAAAAGCTAGAATAACCAAAGTTGGCATCCAGATTCTCCTAGGTCCGAGTAAGGACGAGTTTATGTTTTTTTTTTTAATTTTCCCCCCCTTCCCCCGCTACAGAATTTCGTCAATAGCGTCCACATTTCAAATGCTACCTAAACCAAATTTTGCACACATAATTAATATATAATTGTCTACTGTTGTATGATTTTATTTTATTTAAGAGTTGAGCCTGCTCGACTTTAGCATTCCTTTCTTGTTATTTATTTACAAGGCCAATAACCTATGCGTTCAAACATGTCCTGCAATATCATCATACTCTGGACCTGAAAAGTTCATTCTAATACTCTACTATTCTACTAATATCATTGAATAATTTTTTTAGCTTTGATAGCATACAATATAATGGGAAATTGTCGCTCAACTGCATCTAAAGCAAGAAATAAAATTCCCAAAATTCTCAGGGTCTTTACTGGACATGCGCAACGCTCTCTTAAAAGTCCTCTCTCTGCTTCTTTTCTCTCTGGGACTTTCTATTCCACACCTGAGCAGACACAACACCACTACACTAAGACATTGCACTATGTGTCGTATCGGTTAGTCGTGTTATTCATTCAGAATGTAAAATCGGCACATTAAAGTACAAATATAATATAGCATGCACCATGAACAAGTGATGGCACATTTGCAGCCAAACTGCCAAAAACTAAAACCACTGCTAATAAAGCTGGCATTTGGCAACCGAACATTATATATGTAGCTGTGTGGAGCAACACAACAACTGACATTCACTCACATTTGCGTACACGTATTTGCGTATAAGTATTACAAAAATGCAGACTGTATTCTCCCTCTTAAGTCTGATTGTTGTCTTTGTTGTTGTGGCTGTGACTGTTGTTGTTGTTATTATTGTTATTGCAGCTGCTACTTTTATTGAAAGTTGAACACAAAGCATCAAATGCAATAGAACCGCCACAGATACTGCCAATGCCACCACAGTCCACCGAAGCACCATGACGATTTAGCCACTAACCTGTACTGGCTGTTGATGTTGTTGTTTTTGTTGCATTTGTTTTGTTTTACAAATACGAGGATATTTGCATAAAAGCTATGCATGTGTTTAGCATAGTTTTTGCACAAACACTTTTTTGGGTGGATTGCAAAATAAATGCAACCACAACAGCAGCATCAATGCGAACCACAACAGCATCAATCTGTCAGTTTATAAAAACAAGCAAATAAACTCGTAGATATTCTGCGAATATCCTTTCACAAATGAGCTTGGCTTGTATGTACGTACATAAATATGTAGCTTAATCCATAGCTAGTGACTTTTGTTCTTTCTACGAAATATTGCACTGTGATTTCAAACTGAATGATTCTCTGGTACTCCCCAGATGTGAATTAAAAAATTGTATCGATAGTTACAAAAGCAAAACACAAAATGCCTTTCTCCTCTTCCCTTTCAAGGGACAATCGGCTCATACAGGGTATCAATTTAATTTACGTTGTGTTTATTCATACCTATTCTTAGGGCTAAAATATAGATTGCGAATAACATACAGAATAAGAGCAACAATTGTTGAATCTATCTTTTGAAATGTGGAAACTATTGGCTTCCAATACCAGAAGAAAGGGAGAAGTTATCATAAATATATCAAATATCAAGAATGCTGACATGAAGGAGCTACTCAGTGTCCTAAATACTAATGATTCCCGGCTGGATACCAATATAACAAGAAAACTTTCTGGAGTATAACCGTTTATAAGCCAATAGAAAATGATTTGATGATCAATAACTCGCGAGTAGTTCGAATGTCTTCATAAATGAGCATTGAGTATGACTTGTGATATTTGAAAGAGTCACACCTAGAAAAAGGCATAAATGGATCAAAATACATTCCACTTTAAGAGTGGGTTAATTGTGCGCGCATAGGATTAACAGAATAATTATTGTAACTTAAAAATATATGAAAATTAAAAAACGAGCAACGAAATAGTAGTATGTATTACAAAAAAAAATGCTTATCGATTATACCTCCTTGGATATTCGAACTTACATATGTAAAGGGTATATAAATGCACATTGGCAATTTCTATCTGGAACTAAAATTTAGTGTCTCTAATCTTATAGTCTCTAAGATCCAGGTATTCATACGAACAGACAAGGCTACATCGCCTCGTCTTATTCTGCTAATCAAGAATAATTATACTTTGTGGGATCTACCTGATACATTTAATGTACAGAGTATAATGATCGAAATAGTAATGTGAATGATATATATGAATTAGAAGTAGTTTAAAAATTTGTTAAATACTATAACAAGAAAGGAATGCAAAAGTCGAGCAGGCTCAACTCTTAAATACCCTGTACCACCCAACAACAAAAAACAAAATTAATTTAAAAACTTTAATTAATTTAAGTAATTAATTAAATTAAATATAAAATATTCCATACATGCATACATACATTTACATTTACATCAGAATGGTGTCTATGTGTGCTACATATGTATGTGTGAATTACATAATTATGTCAAAGCAGCAACAGCTGCGGACAGAGCCTGGGCCTGGTTATATGGATATAAATTTCTTTCTAATCAACATATCATAATAAAACTTGGGATACAGATATATAATCACTAACGTAGGGGGCGTAGGAAAATCGAATACCAAGTTTGGTTATTCTACGTCTTATATTTTCCGAGATGCTTGCGTTCATACAGACAGACGGACAGATGAACATGGCTATACCGACTCGTCTTGTCAAGAATATATATACTTTATGGGATCAGCCACGCCTCCTTCTTTGTGTTATATGTACACTCGCACAAAACCAATATACCCTTTCACCCTTTGGGTACAGGCTATAACAACGAGCAGAAAGCCAGTGAATTTTAGAAAGGTTAAATTTGAATTATATTGGCAATTTAAGGGACTGTTTCTTTCCTTTCTTTTTCCCAGCTCCGGGCACAATAAGTAGTGTGCAGCCAAGCAGAGTCAAGCCAGGTAATACACTCTTTTCACATAAGTACCAGCACATGTATTTGCTTGTTTGAGTATTTCACCTATTCGTATGCTTGAATATAATTCTCTATTTGTTGGCATTTGCTTTGTATGTCAGCGCTCATGACTTGGCCAGAGCTGGAATCACATCCGACATTCACTTCCTTACTTGTGGCCCGTGTTTGCATTTTTCCCGGCTTAGGATTTTTCGTTTCATACGTATAATCTACAAGTTTGTTGAGCTCTATCAAATTTGAACTTCTTTTATTATAAATTGAATTGAAGGCAGAACTTCGTAGTAAGTATCTTATGCCATATCCTAGCTGGAAATGTGTTCCTGAATCTCAGGCCATTAACCAATATAAATAGATATACAATTGCCAATAGCCACTTAAACCAATCTGCATTTAATTATCTATTTTCATTTATCTTATTATAATTCATGTCGACAAAATTAAACTTCTGTATGTGGCCTTCAAATTCTATATTTGCACCAATAATTACAAATTATATCTTATATACAATCTCAAAAACCTCCATTCCGTCTCTCTCCTGAGTTTGAGAACATATGTACCTAGTTATGTGCTCAAAAAGTGTAGTACTGGCCTTTGCCAACCGTTCCGATTTAATTTGTCTCTCAATTGTGCAGTATTTCCTACTATTTGGAAAGAGTATTTTATTATATCATGGTTGTAAGTCAGACATTTCTAACTATAGAGAATTTATTATTATTAATTTTTTATTAATTTAAAATACAATAGAGAACGCTACCCTCGAACAAATATAACACAAATCATTTTGATCGATTCATGGACCTTCTTGCATATTCGAACTCACATTTACATAGGAATTTCTTTCATAAAAATACGTTTTTTTTTAATTGATTAAAAAAATAATTTTACCTAAAAAGTATTTTGAATTGTATTTGAAAGAGCGGGTACAGGGTATACATACTTATAACACAAATTAAAACAAGAAAGGAATGCTAAAGTCTAGCAGGCTCAACTCTTAAATACCCTGTACCACCCCACAAAAAAGTAATTAAATTAATTAATTAATTAATTACCTTAATTAATTTAATTAATTAACTAAATATTAACTAATTAAATATCCATGCATGCATACATACATTTACATTTACATCAGAATCGTGCCTTATGCGTGTTTGTGTACTTGTACATATGTATGTATGTGTGCATTGGGCCTGGTTATATGGCTATAACTTTCTTTCCGATCATTCTATCATAATGAAACTTGGTATACGGATATATAATTACTAACCTAATGTGACTACCAAATTTTAGTTCAAAATTCCAGAATTACGGGAGTTATAGAAAATCGGTAATATGGGGGGAGTGGGGGGTTGCATCAGAAAAAATGAACAAACTCGTCCTTTCTCGGTCTCAGGAGAATCTGTATACCAAGTTTGGTTATTCTAGCTCTTATACTTTCTGAGATCCTTGCGTTCATACAGACAGACGGACAGACGGACATGGCTATATCGACTCGGTTTGTCATGCTCATCAAGAATATATATACTTTGTGGGGTCTACCAAGCCTCCTTCTGTGTGTTCCATGTGCACTCGCACAAAACTCATATACCCTTGTACCCTTTGGGTACAGGGTATATTGAGTATGAAAACCTTTTAGCTTTAGCTGATTTACTCGTAATTATTAAATTCAGTTCAGAGGGTATTTTGGTGCACATAAACCCCTGGTAATGTAGGAATAGACAGAAAACGAAAAGTACCGTGTTATATTTGCTTGCACCCGCGTAAAATTATGACCATAAAAAATGTTAAAAAATAAAAAAAAAATTTAATACCGCTAAATTTAATTTCCACACAGGTCGCCAAAGGTGCACGCAGCGTAAAAACGCGTTAAAAATTTAAACAAAAAGGAAGGGCCCCACAAACATACAAAGCTGTAAATAATCTCCCCCAGTCGCGCTCACACACACACACACACACACAGACACACACAGCAACCGGCTTGCAAGCTGTGCGTGCATTTTAATGAAATGACGACGGACGGCAACTGATTTAAAGGCCGTTGTGGGCTTCGCTACTTGTTTGTGCTTCGCTGATTCGTCGTGGGCGGTTGTGTTAGGAGGCGGCGTTCGCAGGGGGCGGGCAACAGGTAGAGCTCAGCTCGTATGAGTTACACTGTCATAGCAACTTTTAGGTGCGCAAAAATGCGTTATGCATGAGCACTTGCAGTGTGAAGAGCACGCGAAAGTGCAGCCTGAGAGGCAACGCAGACCGAGCAAAAGCCAAAAGCTGACACAGTTAGGCATCAAATTATAACGGACGAACGGACATACCGACGGAGAGACTGAACGAGAGCCACACAGACAGACACACAGACAGATAGTCACCACGACTGAAAAGTCAAAAGTTTGTTACTGTGTGTTTATGACTGTTTTTCGAGATATGTACTCGTAGGTGTGCTAGTGGGTTTTTGTGGGCTGAAGGCAGCACCACAGCTTGGCTCACCGGATTTAATGACTTTTAAGAATGCTTAATTCGTCATGGTTTTAAAGTCTGTATTGAATATTGATAAAAAGAAAACATATATATAGATAATACTACTTTGCACAAAAATCACCCGAAATTCGGATATAACTTTCAAAATCTTCAAAATTTATGCATCATTATATCCTTTAAAGTGCTTATCTCTGGATGCAATGCACATTTACCAACGCTTTTACCAATCCTCAAAGCAGTCCGAAAAATCCTTCTCTGGAATGCCCTTCAGTACATTTTTCGATTTTGCGTCGATCTCTTCTGTCTTTTCAGGAAGAATGAATGCTTTTGTTTTTGACTTTTCGTGGCACAATAGCCCTTAACTGATCCATTAGAAATGCCAACAGCATTAGCAATATCTTTAGTTGTCCATCTATGATTTTTAATGAAAACCCACGAAAACTCTCCTATTTAAAGAAAGTTTTTGCAACTTTATAAGCATTATTTATGCTTTCAGAAAATTGTTATGCTTAGTACAAAACGATTTTCCAACAGTCCTTGTATCTCTTAGGTTGTTATTTATTTTGAAATGCTCTCCTTCTTCATTATAGTTTGTTGTTGCAGTTGTTATTGTTTTTTATACACTGTTAACAACAAAATGAACCTGCGGCTTGCTGACTGCATTGGTCCTTTATTCTTCTCCTTTGTTGGGTTAAGGTTTATACTAGAATGGGTTCAAAAACATTGTTGTGCTAAGCCAATGCACAATTTTAATTGAATTATAATTATTGCATGCATCGCAATTAAATTAATAATGACTAGCCAATCAGAAAAGCCCCATATTCATTATTATCATCACACCAATATTTGAATTACATAATTTGCGGGCAACCAAATGTGCAATCAATGGCGAAAATACGAGCATTCTGACGCAGCAATGCTGCAATAAAAATAAATAAATGTTTTTAATTGATTTTCAATGATTTGGACCGTGGTTTATAAAATCACATCCCAGACAATGCGCACACAAATGCCGGGCATTTTTAAATAAATGTTTTTATTTTATTTCAGCCAAATTAAAAAAGAGCAAAGGGCGTTTTATGTTACGTTACGCCATCGTCATGTGTGCGCGGAAGCTTCAAATAAATAACACAATTTTATTTATATAACAAAACACGACAAAACACCGAAAACATAATATCGTAGCGACATATGAATCAAGAGCATCAACAAAAACAACAAAAACATTTTCACAGCCGCAAGTGTCCGCACATATTTTGGCCTCAAAACATGCCAACATATACTAAACACACAAACAAATTTTTAACTACAAATGCTTCCCCGCCATTCCCCTATAAACACATAAATTTTGCGTTTAGTATTTGATATGACAAATTGGGTTGCACTAGATTAGTGTATCAAAGAAATGGCCGGCAATATAAATAAAAATAAAAAAATAATAATATTTTTTGTTTTTAAATAGAGTGAAAAGTATATACATATAACATGCACATCGAGACATTTAGCTATGATTTCATCTATACATCAGCATACATTTACATCGCGATTGAGTCTATTTCTATACTTACTTGTATGTACTTATGTGTGCAGTCCAGAATTAAGACAAAGCAGCAAAAACAATTAAAGCAGCTGCTATAGCTTTCCTTACAATTGGCCCATATTGATGTAACATAAAGACACATAAATCGAGAGTTTTGGAAAATAATACCCTATGTGGTATATTCTGTCAAGAGTGGGTTTATCGCATTTATAGGGGTCAGCAGCTCCTTCATTGGGGAAAGCATAATTTCCGAAGGTGCATGTTCCTACGCACAAGAGGTGCGTTGTGGTTTCATCGTCATCCCTACAGAGCCTTTATTCTGCGTTGGCAGGCAGACATTTGGCGATGGTAGTATTTAACCATATGACAATAGTTACGGTCACTTGTCACTCATTCCAAAAACTGCACCAGCTAAGCCCAGGATTAATATCAAAGACACAGTGTATTACCCACAGGAATTTTTAAATTCACTAAGCCCTTCTGCACTGCAGCCACATGAATTGTGCAACGGGATGAGGACACTTATTAAGGAATCAGCCCACCAGCTGGTTCAACTAGCTCATATACCGAGTATACCGATGATCCAAACTGATCTGTCAATCCCATTTAAACGTCGAGTTTCCTATTAACAAGACCCAAGGCCAAACCTTCGAATTAGTAGGGATCGATTTACGGAGCTCCTAAAAATCTATCAATTCAAATACCATTTACAAACTATGCAAACTATGTTTATAATTTTACTTTTTTAGTAACTCATAAGAAAACAAGAAAGGAATGCTAAAGTCGAGCAGGCTCAACTCTGAAATACCCTGTACCACCCCACAAAAAATTAATTTAATTAATTTAATTTAATTAATTAACTAAATTAATTTAATTAAATAACTAAATTAAATATAAAATATTCCATGCATGCATAGATACATTTACATTTACATCAGAATCGTGCCTTATGCGTGTTTGTGTACTTGTACATATGTATGTATGTGTGCATTGGGCCTGGTTATATGGCTATAACTTTCTTTCCGATCATTCTATCATAATGAAACTTGGTATACGGATATATAATTACTAACCTAATGTGACTACCAAATTTTAGTTCAAAATTCCAGAATTACGGGAGTTATAGAAAATCGTTAATAGGGGGGGAGTGGGGGGGTGGATCAGAAAAAATGAACAAACTCGTCCTTTCTCGGTCTCAGGAGAATCCGTATACCAAGTTTGGTTATTCTAGCTCTTATACTTTCGGAGATCCTTGCGTTCATACAGACAGACAGACGGACAGACAGACGGACAGACGGACATGGCTATATCGACTCGGCTTGTCATGCTCATCAAGAATATATATACTTTGTGGGGTCTACCAAGCCTCCTTCTGTGTGTTACATACATGCGCACAAAACTAGTATAGCCTTTCACCCTTTGGGTACAGGCTATAAAAATTATAATTATTAACTACTACCAGCGACATCCGTAATGCAGAATACACCAGAAAATGTGTGTGTACATAATTTGTTGATTGATTTTATTATTATTAGGGAAGAATGAACGAATTTTAAAATGTATTACAGTTTATTGATTTTTAAGTAAGCTGAACCCGCACAATGAATTAAATATGTACAATAATTGGAAAATACTCCCAAACTTCATAACCACTTAGTTTGATTATTTCCCATAATTTTAGAAAGTATGTATTTCGTTCGCCAAATACATATCTCACACCCGCCAGTTCCCAATCCCAATTTTCAGTCCGCCACTCTTAAATTACGCACACACACAGTCGAGCCACTGTGCGCCGTCACACCCATGATACTGCTCCACATTACAGCCATAATTTTCAATAAATAGTTTTTGGCAAATCATTTGGCGCGTAGCAAACTTTGGCGCTGCCACTTTGAAGTGCCGTGCACCGCGTGTTTCTGATGCCGCAAACGTGACTCCGGCCGTATATGAGGCGCTAATATCGTAGCAGAAATAATTTAGAGTACATAACAGAACACATAGGAGTATAAGTGTAGCGGAACGAAGGGAGAGGAAACGTCAACAACAATCAAAGAAATGGCACGACAGCAGCCCGAGCAGCAGCCCTCGTTTTAAGAGTTTCGAATGTGGCGCCGCGCCCGATTTCCATCTTAGCGTCGCTCCATTTATTTTTAGAAAAGAGGAAGGCGCACGCACTCGCACACGTCTTGCTCCCCTTGTTACTGACATTGTGAAACACATTTTATTATTAGTTTGCGCAGCACCAGTTGCAAGGTGCTGGCAGGCCCAACCTTGGATGGGCTTCGGCAAAATCATCCGGGGACGCGGTCAGCTGGCACATGGACTAAAAACAAAGACCTACAGCAGCGTGTCTGGGTAACTTTCCCCAAAGTCGTTTTGTCGTCAACATGTGAAGAAGTGGCAAGTGAATTCGGGACAAGACAACCGGCCCTCAATAGCCAGCCTCGCCAGCATCGTCGATTCTTATGCGCTCGATTTAGTTGTCCCGCATAATTGTACGAAATTCTTATAATCCATGCGAAGACTGTCGTGGAACTGCCAGCATTAAAGCTGCTGACTAAAAATAGTATGCATACGCAAATAAACTGGGAAATGCTCCTGGAAAATTGCTAATTACGCGCATGCACTGATTCAACGTGGCATATTTCAAGATCGCTCCGCCCTCATTGCTGATGCAGATGTTTCTGGTGCCCTCGCAGCTGCCTGCAGAACAAATTAAATCATATCTCCATCCGAAAGGCGAACAGGAGTGGGGCAGGCGGGGTAAGCTGTGTGCAAGAATTGCAAATATTTAATAAGCGCTGCATCCAACAAATTAAGCACAAATATTTGAGTGAGTGGGTAACGACACTCGGCTAATATCCAATATTAAATTTTTCATCGCGTATACGCAGCGTGGTGAGCACTCGCATTAGCAAAAGCTGTACTCTCGCACTGCCATCTGCGTCTACTATAGTATATACATACATATTCTTTATGTATACATTAGGTTGGTAAATAGTGCAAAACAGTTTAAAAGGGCATGCAATAAACAGAAAAGTCGGACGCATCACAATGCCACTCTTTATACTCTGCACCTCAGTACAAGAGTATATTAGGATTGTGCAATTTGAAAAATGGAGCATGACAAGACGAGTCGACTTAGTCCTGTCTGTCTGACCGTCCGTCGGTATGGACAAGTCGGTCAATGCTAAGAAAAGTTATTAGCGTAACAATCCAGTCAGGGAATTTCATGGTGGCGCTTGCTCGACAGTAGCGTTCTCTCTTGTTATATTTTTAATTGAAAGTTATACTTGCAATAGATATTTATTATGATCATTTTTATTTATTTAACATTTTGAATTTAAAATTATACAAAGAACCAAGAAGCCAGTGCCAATAGTTTTTATAGCCTGTACCCAAAGGGTGAAAGGCTATACTAGTTTTGTGCGCATGTATGTAACACACAGAAGGAGGCGTGGCAGACCCCACAAAGTATATATATTCTTGATCAGGATGAGAAGCCGAGTCGATATAGCCTTGTCCGTCCGTCCGTCTGTCCGTCTGTCTGTCCGTCTGTCCGTATGAACGCAAGGATCTCAGAAAGTATAAGAGCTAGAATAACCAAACTTGGTTTCCATATTCTCCTAAGACCGAGAAAGTACGAGTTTGAGTTTTTTTTCGATGCACCCCCCCACTCCCCCGCAATTCGTGTTTTTTCTTATAACTTCCGTAATTCTCGGAATTTTGAAATCAATTTTGGTAGGTACATCCAGTTAGTACTAATGTGTCCGTGTGCCAAATTTCATCATGATAGGTCAATTCTGAAGAAAGTTATAGCCATAAGTAAAATCGCTGCTCATGCGCTGCCTCTGTCGGCAGCGCTGCCCGCAGCCGTTGTTGTTGTTGCTGCTTTGGTTCAACTTTGTGCTGCATACATACACGCATATAAACACGCATAGGTACGTGATGTAAATGTATGCTGTTAAAACTAAACATAAACATATATTCTAATTTAATTTAATTAATTAATTCATTAATTTTTTTTAATAATTTAATTTTTTTTTAAATTTTTTTTTTAAATTTTTCTTTTTTGTGGAGAGTACAGGCTATTTTACTGTCGGGCTTGCTCGACTGTAGCGTTCTATCTTGTTTTCTGTTGAAATTTATTCTAACAATAAAAATAATTGTACAATTTAATAAGTTATATTTGAGAGTCCAGTCCGGTTATATTTACCGACTTATGTGAAAGTTTTCTGTCTTTATAAATTATAATTCAAAAATAATAACTTTTTTATAAGAGCTTTATACGAGTAATTTGCCATAAAATCCAAACATACTTGTAGAACATTGTAAATAATTTTGTGAAATTTCAGTTCTACTTGTAATCTGCTAAGAGAACTGACATTGCATATTTTTTTGCTGTTCATCACAAACATTAGACACACACATATATTTATATATAGCATCTTCCCACACACACAAAAAACACACAAAAAAGACTTGTTTAATTCTATAGAATCATCATGCTTTAGTTGACGTGAATCACTCACTCAGACACTCAAGACAGCAGAAACAAAAAACAGAAGCAGCAGCAATGAAAAACTATTTTTGCTCTACTAGAGAAATGTCACTACAACGCGGAGACCAAGGCCTATTAGTTGATGGAACCAGCAACAGCCGTGGAACATGCACCGTCGTACAATTTTCAACTCGAGCTGTCACTTAAGCAGCTGCGAGGGTCTCTTGAAGATGACATGCCAACTATGGGGGGCGGAAAAGTGAGGAAAAAACGATGCAAGATAAAATGGCAATGAAAAGTTTTGTATTACTCATTAGACATGGCAGGTTTGTAGCTAAGTGTGTTGAAGGTGTAGATATTCAAATGTATGTATATGTAGACGTTAGTACTAAAAGCAATTTTTAATTGGGAATTGTTTTTAGGCGATAAATGCAATTCTTGCCATGCGTTGTACGATTTAATGAGGAAATCTCAGTCACTTTCGACACTCGTGGTAGGGATGTGAGCCCTCTTTGGTTCACTTTGGTTGATGAATAAACTGCAAGAATAAAATCCAAGCCACCCTTTCAAGTGTAAAGAACTATTATCCAGTACTTAGCAGGCTAGGGTAAATATCCCTTCCCAAATGATCCTACGAAAACTGAGGATTGTGAAATTACCAAAATTCAGAGACAACACCGGCCGGTTGAAAACAGAGTTGAGTTGAGCAACAAAAAAAGGGGTCAGTCACCTTAACCTCTTACGTTGTCTATAAGTTTAAAAGTTAAATTATTTGTAAATTATTAGCTACTTAACTTATTACTATTAAATTTCATTAGAAGTTTGAGGAAAAAACTTTAACCTTGGTTTGGTGCAACATACGAAAAATGTAATTAGGAAATACACTATGACTTGTTAATCTAATACACCAAACACACAAATAGGATGGTTTCCGCTATGGCCTGCTAATTTGGTACAGTAGAAGGCCGAGCATGAGTCATATCAAGGGGGTCCTCTTGTGCGTATGCCACCAAGACTTCGAGCTGTCCAACGGCCAAGAAGGAAAATGTCGGACTGAGTCATAATTTCATGGCTTTTTAGATTCCTTACATTATAAGTAATAACTGATTAAATTTACATATCATACAGCGTTACGATATTTCAAATATCCTCAAATTAAATTTCAAACATGACTGGAATGCTAGATGCATGAGGGTCCGATTTCCCTCTTTCAATAAATTATTCAATAAAGAAAACTTTTTCAGTAATATTACTTCAATTTCTAATACTTTTATAACAATTAATTAAATAAAATTAAAAGCTTTAAATATTAACAAGTAAAAAAGCTAAAGTCGGGTGTCCCGACTTTGAAATACTCTGTACAAATGTTTACAATAATTATAGAAAATAAAAAAATTAAGAAAATTAAATAAAAATGTGGATCTATTTTACCTCTCTCGGTATTCGAACTCACGTAAAGGGTGTATAATTGCACATATACATAGCAATTGCGTCTATGTGAGTGTATGAATGCCTATGCGCATCTATTCGTGTCTGTGTAATCATGTTTGCAGTCAACCAAAGCACCAGCATCAACAACAGCTGCGGGCAGCGCTTGGGTAGCGTGTGGGCAGCAAATATATTTATGGTTGTAACTTCTTGTTAAATCGGTCCATCATAATGAAACTTGGCATACGAACACATAATAACTAACTGGGGGTATTTGCAAAATTTTAGTTCGAAATTCTAAGAATTACGGGAGTTACGATATGTGAGGGAGAGGAGGGAGGGAGGGAAATTCCAAAATATGGAAAATCGGGAAAACCCCCATAGGTGGAAGTGGGGGGGGGGGGAATCAAAAAAATAAAACAAACTCGTATAGCGTACACATATAACGCATCTTTGTGCAAAATTTGGTGTCTCTAGCTCTTATAGTCTCTGAAATCCAGGTGTTCATACGGACAGACGGACTGACAGACAGACAGGGCTAGAATATATATACTTTGTGGGGTCTGCCACGCCTCCTTCTGCCTGTTACATTTTCAGCTCCCGCAAACCTAATATACTCTTGCACATTTTATGTACAGAGTATAAGAAGCACGAAAATTTCAATATCTACACGTATGTACTATAGATTTAACTATTTTTACCATCGATTTTGCACCATCGTGTGTTTTAGTAAATATGAAGTGTGCACACTTAAATTTAAAAATTTAATATTAAAATATTATATTTAAAGTGTGACGATATTAAATCACAAGTGATGATGTGGAGACGTGGCCTTGATTCATTGATAATTATAAAATATTTTTTCCACTTTTTCTTTTCAATATTGACATTATCATGATGCATATTTTATTTCTATATATATTTTTTTTTCTAAAGAACCACAATTTTTATCAGAAAGTAATTTTAAAGTTCTTTTGTTAATATGAATTAGTTTTTTTGATATTTTTTTTTTGCCTTTTAGTACAGATATAGTTTGGATCAATATTAATATTAAAAATGAGAAGCAGCTGATTGAATAACACTTATTTGATACATACCTAACGACCATATCTGTATGTCAAGCGGTTACACTTTGTATTTATACCACACAACCGCTGAAAACCGACTTGAGAAGTCTAGTCAATTGAAATTTAATATATTTCTAGTATATTTAAATCGACTACAAAAAACAGCAAAATAAAGTTCAGAAAAATATTATAATTTACTATGGAATATAGTAAATTTAACTATTTGTTTGTGTGTGCATATTAATATTCAATATGGCTCAACATTAAATTGAATATGACACACTTTAATAACGATGTTTTACACTCTGTTTTGAATATTATTCATATTAAAATCACTAATTGAATATGTTTTTAGTAAAATGTACGATGTTTTTATTTGATTTGAATATGAAATTAAATTTAATATGAAAATATTCATCCGTACTATGCAACTTTTTTATCAGTGTAGATGCATGAGGGCCCGATTAGAATAATAAATTATTCAATAAAGAAAACTTTTTCAGTAATCTTACTTCAATTACAAATACTTTTATAACTATTAATTAAATAAAAATAAAATTTTAAAATATTAAAAACAAGTGGAGAAGCTAATATCGGACTCGACTTCGAAATCCCCTGTACATACAAGTAGTACATACTCGTACATACGCAATGTCAGCAAATTTGAGCTGATACTTATCACTATAGCTGCTTCTATTTCGACTACTGTTGCTCTTGTTTTATTTGCTGTTCGGGAAATGTAATTGTGTTTGTAGCTATGTACGAGTATATGTATTTGTCGTCTCCGGCTGTCAGCAGGCATTGAGGGTAATTGCTTTCCCCTTTGTGTATTGCTGCTGCTTCCGAAGCTTCGTGTGACAAATGTGCATTTAATTTATGCATTATGTCAGTGATTTAAAGCCCATAAACGATGCAGCTGTAAAGCAAAGCGTGCCATATTTAAATTCCATTTCAACTTAATACATGCATATTTATACTACTAGGGTCACTCGTTTATCCATTTGACTTATAGCCCTCGATTAACACGACGTCATTAAATTAAAAAAAAAATAAACTCGTCCGTTCTCGGACCTAGGAGAATCTGGATGCCAACTTTGGTTATTCTAGATTTTATAGTTTCTGAGATCCTTGTGTTTATACAAACATAAGGACGGATATCGCTTTATCGACTCGTATTGTCATCCTGATCAAAAATATATGCATATACATATGTAGTACTTTGTGAGATGTGCCACGCCTTCTGTTGTGTGTTACATACATTCGAACTTATCTTGATACATTTTATGCACATGGTACCGTTGTTTCAAATTTCATCAAAATTGATAAATTCTTTAAAAAGTTAGCGGAGCAAATGCACTCCAGTACTACGCCCACTAACTGCGAGAGTGGGCTCGCTCTTCTTCTTCATCTTCTTTGTTTTCCTTCCGCTGTGGGCGCATTGAACTCCCTGTACTGTAGCATTCTCTCCTTACAGTATTTTGGTTATGTATGTCCCTCCCTTATTTCTAAAGTTCTTACTCGATAATGCGGAAACTTTTGAAATGGCATTTGGATCGAGAAGGAAACTAAATGTTACTCCCACAATAATCCTCTTACCTTTGAAAAAATTAACATATAATTAAAATAAACAAATTAAGTGATAAGATTAAAAAAGTGCTGTATACGTTTGTGCATTTGTACACTCCATCGCGGGAATTCAGAAAAAGAGAATTATATTCCATTAAAACAATTAAGATTGTTTCATCAATATTGATGAGCGGTACGACAAAGTGTACCACAATAAAATATGTGGAGTATTTGTTTATTTATACGTAGATATATATATTCAAATAACTTCGAGTATTTCTTCGTTTTGATTTAATTTGCTGTCGGCCAAAACTTTGGCAATTGTCCCACATATCGAATCAGGTTTTCAACATCACAGTCGTCACGGTGTCTTTTCGGCCACACCAGCTACCATCCTTATGCCCACCTGGCCACTTGCCGCACCTTATTAACTGTCAATCTCGGCATGTATTTGATTTCACTTTCTTGAGTTTCTCCCCATTCCGTGCGTACCTTTTTTAATTTCACACAACCAGACGAGAAATGTTGTAAAGTCGCTCCCCCTTTTGATGACCCGCTGTGTTCTCGAATACCTGATGTTTAATATATGCTCTAGCTGATGTCGTTATTGTAGTTCATGTTTTTGTTGCTTCACAGGAAACATGATAAATGTTCGTGAACAGGCCTCCTTCCCCCCACCCCCTGACTTACTCGCTGCATGCATGTGAAATTTGATTGCTAGTCTATGGTAGCCACGTGGGCTTAGTTGTTGTAATGCACGGCACAGGAAAATCTACATTTGCGCCATTAACCTGTATACTCGTACATACATACCCATATACATATTTGCGTACATACCTGTATGTATGTACTTAGCCATCGGAAAAACTAGCCCAGACCTGGTCGTTGCTTGCACTTAAGCAGAGTACAATGGAATGCAACATATACGTATAGTACATGGCTTTTGTCAGAAGGACTGAAAAGTACATTGGTGGGTGAGTTTTGTTTTGTATTTGCAACATCAAAGGATCCACTCGACAGCACCACACCACATCCGATGATTCTCAAGCATTCGCCACTTGGCATTGGAAGCATCTAAATACACACATGGATGGATGCTAGCAATGGCCAACAATGGACAGAAATGTTGGAGGACAGAAAAAAACAAAAGAAATAAATTGAAAGACATTTTAAGATGAAATAAAGAAAAACAAAGCAGATTTAATTAAATACAAAAAAAATATTTGAAAAAAAACTATAAATATACAATAAACGAACAACAAACTCATATTTTTTATTTACGAACCATTTGTTGCGGTCGATCTCTCAAACGAGAGTAGACTATTTATTAAAATACAAATCCAAGTCAATTAAAAACAAAACAGCTACGTAAAATTATGGGACAAAAGCCGCAGCAACGTTTAACGTTTTTCTGGTTTGGCAAATGCTGTGTTTAATTAGCATAGAAGGGTACCGCCACACACACACACACACACACACATCTCACATACAGCAAGTCGGCGCGACAATGTTTGTAATTTAAAACTGTCAGCGAGAAGCCATGTTTTTGCGTTTGTGTTGATGGGTATGTGTGTGTGTGTGTGTATGTGTGTGTGTGTAGCGCAAGTCTGCAGCATACCATAATTTATTAGCAGCTCCCACCACACAAGCACACTTGTGCACACGTCATGATAAATGGCATTTAGATTGGGTTACAGTGCCAGCGTTTTATGGAAACCAACGTCGTGTCCTGCCCCGTTTTAATAACATTGGCAACATTGCTCTGGCGATGCGATTTTTACATTTTTGCGTTAATTGCTTGCCACAGAATCTCTAAGCTGACAGCAGTAATTATGTCTATACACTATATACTCGCACATACACACACATGTATGTACTTTTGTCTGTTAAAAACTGAATGATATATACAATGTACTTATCTAGAAGAAGTTAAGCATACTTAATGCTGAAATGGGCTGAGTAGTCAAGACGTTTAATGACAGGGCTAAGCATAATTGGCATACATTTTTCCTTTTTCGTAGTTACAACATTTTTATCTAAAATCTTGAAGAAAACCATTACTTTTTAGATTTAATTTAGCCAAGCCAGCATGGTTCTCGGCGGCTTAATGGGATCCATCATACCTTTAATATCTAGATATTCCAAGGACTTAAAAATAACCTGAAGCCCAACACTGCTGAAAGTATTGTAGCTTTCCAGCTTTGATAATGATGTCGAGGAGAGCATAGCCTGTATACTTACTTATCTTTCAAAAATATAGCTATAAAAGCTTCTCTACTGAGTATTATTTGTTTGGAACAGTCCATTATGATTGAACCTTGGAGTGAAAGACGCTAGCTCATTAGAATCGAGATCTTGATCTGTTTTCTTCCAGTCGCGAAGGCCTTTATGTTCGCAATAAGGGAATTTTTAAATTATTGTTAAAACTAAGCCCCGTGATCTGGCAATCTATCACCGTGCAGAATAATGCTAGGAGTGCAAGCAATCCAGTAGTCCACTAGCTTCGAAATATACCCATAATGGCTTTTTTTAGGAGTATGTTCAGTGGAGTCAGTTCGAATACTGTATCAGGCAGGTGTATATACTTCCCGATACATTTAGAACTAAAGAGGCCAGACCTGACAGTTAATATTAAGTCACCAACTTGTTGACAAATATCAAAAATACAGATAGAGCCAGGAAAATGCGTCTAAAGAAACGCTTTAGTATTCGCTGCGGCTCTGTGTGCAAGAACCATCCCAACCACGCTATCTTGGAAGGAAAGAATGATAACATTTTATAGCTGCCTTGCTACCAACTCTATCGCACTAAGTACTAGGAGCAGATTGAATTCCTCTGAGTTGTACAAGTTCGGATCAATAGTGAATTTAGGATCGTTAGCACAGCGTCTGTGTGGCCCGCATTATTGTCATTATTACTTTCGAGGCACTTGGTCGGGATAACGCTGGAAACGCCGTTAAACCATCAAGTAATTCCAATGCTATCGCTCGTACACATTACATGCGATCTATTGCTAAGGGGCAGGTAGCCAAATGCTGTAAGGAAAAGTGCCTGGTAGAGTGCCGACCTTAGTACCAAGCTTCGGCTTCGGGTTGTCGGGAAATTAGCTCGTGGCGATGCTTTCTCTCTGGTGGCAGTGCAAGTATTTTATTTACAAGTATTTATTTATTTAAATCAACAAGTGTATCTGTCGATTTATTCAATAAAGTATGGTGAGCAGATATGGAGATGTAACTGTTCCGGTTACACAAGGACTCAGATTTTAATTAGTGGACCATTTACATGGACGTGCTTCTTTAGCGTTTGGAAGGATGCCGAAACAGGTTAGAGGAGGAAGGTGCACTCAACTAAGCGTTATCTACGGATTGGAGAAGTAGTCTTGCCATATATCGACAAATATCAGTATTTGGGCATCACAGTCGGCACGCAGTTGAGTTTTCATCCGCATATCGCATCGTTTCGTGCCCTGGTATGTCAAATCTGATGCTGGCAGCCCACCAATTCCTAAAACAATTAACTAATGATGACCCAGGCTCACATAACAAAACATATATGACTGAAGAGTAGGTCTTCTAGATGAGATGGTGAGCACTGGCCTCAAAAACAGTGATTGCTATTGATCCTAAGGTACCCTAATGGTTTTGGTTCTGTAAATAGCCGAAGAAAGGCAACTCTAATCAAGGACCTTGTTAGGGACCCAAAAATTTTGTAGTGCGAGCCTGTGTTATTTTTGGTTTGAAGTAAGTGCAGGGTCCTTAAGAGTCAGGCTCGCACAACTCCATCATTGCATTCTGGTTTTTGTTTGGTTGTGTAAGCAGGGGTTTTAAGAGTCTGGACAGTGTGACTGCAGTTTGAGTGCATGGGAAAACAAGTTATAATATTGATTGTATTTTCAATGATTCCACCATCCTAAAAACGACAGAAAATTCTCCCGTCCCCCCATGTTGCTGGAGCAAACAAAATGCTACACAGATTTGCTTAAAGGAAGTAAGTCACTCACAGAAAAGCGTCGCTGACTTGTCAACATTGATGACACTTTATGATTTATTTACGCACTTTTGAGCGCGCCAACCTCACGATTTGGTAATGAAATTTTCATAGACTTCAAGCCTAATTAAATTTGCATTCGTAGCTGTCGCTTTCGCAGTCGCAGTCGCAGTCGCTGGTGTGGCTCGAACGCCAAGGACGACAAAGCGTTGAAGCACAAATCCGTTGACAGACACAATAAAATATACGAATATTGTACATGCTCGTACTCGTACAATAAATACAAAATGGCGCAACGTGCAAATGTCAGACGCAAGTAACATATGAATAAATTATTCAAATTTTTCGACAAGCTTCCAACTAGCGAACAAACTTTCCGCATTAGCTGCTGAACTTTGTCATCAATGTGAGCGTCGCGTTGGAGGTGACGGCGGCGTAGTCTTTTTCGTGTTCAGCAAATGTAATTTATCAACGTGGAGCTAAGTAAATCAAAAACAATTTAAAGGCATTGGAAGGTTGGATACACAATTGGCACACAATTGGAAGCAGGCTTGCCTCCCCCCATCATTAGCAGCAGCAGAACTGTCAGCCATCCAACCAGTCAGGCAGCAACTTTAACTTAATTAGCCTGCCTGCCTCATCTACTAACTAAAAATGGCTGCTGATGCCTTCGCCTAACAAAAGTCACGCATCTATGCTTTTGCCATCCCGTTGCTTGTAAGCTTGTAAAAAGTTCAACACACTTCTAATGAAATTTTCAAAATTTTCCAACACACAGTCGACGAACCTCAAAAGCAATTAATCACCTGCATTTAAGCACGTTAGGTTCTCTCTGCTCTAATGATGTTTGCTCAAGGACCAGGCTGAGTCCTTGCCTGGTTCACCCTGGTTTGGCTGTCAACCCCCAGAAGTTGAGTGCTTTCTCTTTTTGTGTGCTCAGCAGCCAATTGTGTTTGCTTTTTGGTAGTTAATCCTATTAATTTTCTGTGTATGCTATACGTATATACTCGTCTATCCGAAGGAAGGTGTGGGAAGTAAAAATCAGTTTCAAGGTTATATTAATATGTGCCGGTTCAAAATGAAAAGCCACTGGCAAACTATCAATCAGGACATGAAACGATTAGTAGAGGTTGAAATATTTTCAAAAATTAACCATCAAAAATCAAGTTAAACAGAAAAGAATCCACATAACAGAAGCAAAAAATAAAAGGCGAGTAAGCCCGCTGCTCCAGCTTGGAGGCATAGCAGTGGCCTAAAATAGATTTGGATGATACAGCAATACATTCAATTTCGATTTAGTTTTTCTGTGGAGATGGAAAGCCGATGGAAGATACATATTTATGCTGATTTTAAATATATGTAGGAGTGGTAGCCCTGTTTCGAAAATCACAGTTGGCATAAAAGAGAAGAGAAGGCCAATGAAAGAAAACGAAGTAACAACATAGGTAAGTAGGATCAGATCAGGCAATTAGGCCTGAGTTCTTGAGATAGAGAGCAGAATTGAGTGTGCTTGTGCTAAAACCAAACAAAGAGTTATACAAATGTTAAATAATAAATAACACAACCTACCTACATACCTAATATAAATTAATAAAATAATTCAAAACACTAAGGTGCGTGTGTAATTTAATCGGAACACGGCCCTCGACAGCCCATGCCATACATACATATATGTATATACATTATGAGTTCGGTGATGCTTCCTTCTGTCAGTTACATAATTTGCACAGACCCAATTTACCCTTTTCACATACTTATCGGGTGGGTACAGGGTATAATGAGCCTACTGTGTATCTGGCCAAAATCAATGTCAGTCTAACCAGCATCGGCAACATCTGAGGCCCAACCACACAGCAACATCATAATTGCTCATCATGTTTATTAACTTCGCCATCAACGGAACGCGTAAAAAACAAGGCATGAAGCTGGAGGCACAGCTCAACTTTCTTGGATGGAAAAACCAAATCCAATTAGTACTTTCTTTGTCTGTTATCGCTGTTGTTGTGTTTGCTGCTGCTCTTATTGTTGTTGCTGTTGTTACTCCATTTCACGGTTTTAATTTTCTTTTATAAACGCGGGCGTATTTCAAATTAAATTACACACAACTAATTTGTTTTTGCAATTTTCACACACATCCCCACACAAAGCCCGGCAATTTGTTTATGTATGTATGTACGAGTGTATACACATACTTATCTACTTACATACACGTATATAAGAGTGAACGCGCACTTCTGTGCGTTCTCGTATGTGTTAGACATGCACCATACACTCAAATTGCTATCCTACATGTGTGTGTGTGTGTGTGTGTGTGTGTGTGTGTGTGTGTGTGTGTGTGTGTGTGTGTTGTACAAATAAACAACAATGCCGCCAGTTTAGTCAACATTTAGCCACCACATGGCGTCGCTCGGCAAACGTTGAAAATTTAATTTGTGTGCACAAGGCGGGGAGAAAGCTCAAAGAGAAGACCGCCGCACGAAGGAAATGAAGCATATATTCCTTTATAGTCTACTTTTAAGCCTGCTATCACACGATCCTGAAATCCAAGAGCTAAGAGTGGTAATGCAAGATAACATAAGAGAAGTCAAAGATTATGAAATCCCAAGTACGCGAACTACCCCCAATCTCAAACGTATGGGAACTCAAAAATATATCCATATTCGAGTATCAGAAACATTGCAGATTAGCTGGCTTGGGAGGGAAAGACCGTACGCATCCTTGAAAAAGAAAGTACTAAAAAGGAATGGGTATCTCGTTAGCTTCCTTCTGGCTAAGGACAGACAGGCTGGTTTAAATGAACCAGCGGCTCCAGAAGGGTACATATCAGTGTGTTCGGGCACGGCTAACCTGCATGTCCAGGTTAGCTACGAAAAGACATGCGAACTTGTCTACATTAGATTTACTCACGTTGTCATTCTTATCAAAAATACGAATACGTGACTTCTCTCATATGCATTGTAGAGTCTCCAACGAAGCCTTTTCGCTGTTACAAAAACAAAGAGCCAATAGGTTTTATCTTAAACTTAGTAAGTCTTTTATCCGTGATCTCCAAAACTTTCGATCAAATTCATTAAACATTAACCAATACCCTCAGACATGGAATTGAACATTTCCCAAACCTCAATATATCGTATTTCAACCAAACATTTGGGCTACCGAAAAGATCTGAAAGTTGACTGGCGACCAAAAATTGCTTAAAATTGAACATTCGAAAATGTTGATTTGCTATTTCGATTCCAAAGACATTGTCCCCAAATAAATCATTCCATAGAAGCAAATTTTTATACTCTGCACATAAAATGTACAAGAGTATATTAGGTTTGCGGGAGCTAAAAATGTAACAGGCAGAAGGAGGCGTGGCAGACCCCACAAAGTATATATATTCTTGATCAGCGTGACAAGACGAGTCAATCTAGCCCTGTCTGTCTGTCTGTCCGTCTGTCCGTCCGTATGAACACCTGGATCTCAGAGACTATAAGAGGTAGAGACACCAAACTTTGCACAAAGATGCGTTATATGTGTACGCTGTGCAAGTTTGTTTTATTTTTTTGATCTCCCCCCCACTCCCCCCCTATGGGGGTTTTCCCGATTTTCCATTCGTATAATCGCCTATATCACGGAGACTATAAGACCTACGGACACCAAATTTCAGTCCCAGATGCCTTGTGTGAATACGCAGAAAATGTGTAATTTGGAATTTCACTATAATAGACCGATTTAACAAGAAGTTATAGCCATAAATATATTTGCTGCTCAAGTGCTGCCCGCGGCTGTTGTTGATGTTGCTGTTTGGTTGACTGCTAACATGTTTACACAGACACGAAAAGATGCGCATAGGCATTCATACACTCACATAGACGCAATTGCTTTGTATATGTATATTGCTTGTATATTATATACCCTTTACTTGAGTTCGAATACCGAGAAAGGTAAAATCGATCAAATTTTTTTTAATTTTCTTATTTTTTATACTCTGTACATGAAATGTACAAGAGTATATTAGGTTTGCGGGAGCTGAAAAATGTAACAGGCAGAAGGAGGCGTGGCAGACCCCACAAAGTATATATATTCTTGATCAGCATGACGAGACGAGTCGATCTAGCCCTGTCTGTCTGTCTGTCCGTCTGTCCGTCCGTATGAACACCTGGATCTCAGAGACTATAAGAGATAGAGACACCAAATTTTGCACAAAGATGCGTTATGTGTGTATTCTATACGAGTTTGTTTTATTTTTTTGATTTTCCCCCCCACTTCCCCCCTATGGGGGTTTTCCCAAATTTTAGTCCCAGATGCCTTATGTGAATACGCAGAAAATGTATATTTTGGAATTCCCCTCCCTCCCCCCTCTACCCCGCAAATGCGATTTTCTCTAACTCCCGTAATTCTTGGAATTTCGAACTAAAATTTTGGAAATACCCCCAGTTGGTTATTATGTGTCCGTATGCCAAATTTCATTATGATAGACCGATTTAACAAGAAGTTATAGCCATAAATATATTTGCTGCTGCAGCGCTGCTCAAGCGCTGCCCGCGGCTGTTGTTGATGTTGCTGTTTGGTTGACTGCGAAAATGCTTACACAGACACGAATAGATGCGCATAGGCATACATACACTCACACAGACGCAATTGCTATGTAAATGTGCAATTATACACCCTTTACGTGAGTTCGAATACCGAGAGAGGTAAAATCGATCAAATTTTTTTTTTTATTTTCTTAATTTTTTTATTTTCTATAATTATTGTAAACATATGTACAGAGTATTTCAAAGTCGGGACACCCGACTTTAGCTTTTTTACTTGTTTTTTTCTATAATTATTGTAAACATATGTACAGAGTATTTCAAAGTCGGGACACCCGACTTTAGCTTTTTTACTTGTTTACTTGTTATAGCAGGATTTATTCTTGCATTTTCAAATTCGCACGAAAAATCGCACCATCAATCCATCGACACTTGTGAGCCATATTTATAGCCTGTACCTAAGGGGTAGAAGGCTGTATTGGTTTTGTGCGAATGTATATAACAGACAGAAGGATGCGTGGCAGACCCCACAGGATGACAAGATATAGCTATGTCCGCCTGTCCGTCTGTCTGTAGGAGCGCAAGGATCTCAGCAAGTACTAGAGCTAGAATAACCAATCTTGGTATCGAGGTTCCCATAAGCGCTAGGCAGATCGTGTTTGTTTATGTTTTCTAATACACCCCCTCTCCCCTAATTTCGTGTTTTTTCCATAACTCCCGTAGTTTTTGGAATTTCGAAATCAAATTTGGGAAATACCTCCAGTTAGTGATTACGAGTCCGTATACCATATGTCCGTCATTAGGATAGGTTAATTATTAGCCCTAAATATTTTCTCCGACATGTATGCTGTTGAAACTGTGCGGCATGTCTTCACTTTTGTATGTATGTAGGTACTAAATATATTTTATTTTATTATTAAATTCTTTTTAATAATTAACTTTTTTAATATATTTTTTTTTAACTTTCCTTTTTTGTGGAGTGTACGGGCTTGCTCGACTGTAGCGTTCTCTCTTGTTTTTTTTTTTTTTTTTTAATTTTTCTATTTTGCGGTCGGCACAGTATTTTACTGTCGGGCGTGCACGTAGCCATACATAAATATATTTTTTTGAAATGGGTGCAGGGTTGTCAAGTATTGAATGCACATCCCCAACATTTCATTCACGTGTTTAAAATTAATTGTTTGATTGATTAACTGGTCTTATGAAAAATGCACACAATCTAAAAAGAATATTCTGACACTTTTTTCTATTTCAAAGGCTTCAGTAGTGCATCTAAAAAGTAAAGAGAAACTACAGGGGGTTTGTGTATTATGTTTCCATAATATCATCACATGTGCGACAAAAATGCATATCAAATTGGATTGCGGACCGTGTGCCATACGACTGGTTGTGACCGACAATCATCCTACAAAAACAAAAAACGGGCCAGATTATTATTCTCAGAATAAACTCTTCTCCTTTCAACAGAATTAATGAAGTCGCTACACAGCCGAGCGAAAACATTTGTGGAAATATTAAGTTAACTGTATCATAAAAACGTTAGTGGGGTCCAAGTTTTGCACCCGGAAGGTGCCTTACATGAGCTTCGAGCAAAATAAATAACTCTGTACTCAAGCCCTGATTAACTAACTGGTTATCATAAAAAAATTTGTATCCACACACTCGCACATGCCAGCACATGTTTTATTTTAAAGCACTAGTTAAAAAAAAAACAGTCAATTACGTTTTATTAACGGGTGGCCTAAGCATACCCTCGAAATGGGCAACCATTTCCATCATTTAATTATGCAATCAATCAAAAAATCCCACATAACCAAACATTCACACATTCAGTTGATTCCACGAATATGTTGCCCTGTTGCACTCAAAAACTGTAGCGGCCTTCAATTTGCAATGCTTTTAACATATTTGCATCTCTCTCTCTCTTTTTCGGCCAGAGTGTGTGTATGCTCCACAAATTTGGCAAATATTTAAACACCCATCCAAGCTCTCACATAACGTATTCAGGCGCACACCGAGATAGGCCCAAACGCTGCACCTCACCGCTCGTCTTTGGAGCGGCACGTTCTGCACATTTAACGGCAAAGACACAAATTCAATTTCCCAAAAAATCAAACTCAGCAGAAAGTGAAAGTGAAGGAAGCGACCGCCGTTGCTACTCGCCGCTTGTTTGCACACTTGTCGTATGCGTAATTTCAATTTAATTGGTTTTGATTTTGCTTTTTGGTACTATACTATACGTGTACGTATACTTTTGCTGATTCTGCTGCTGTTTCTGCTTCTACTTAACTTTTAACAAACTTTCCGCAAAAGCTTTTAATGAAAAACCGTGTGCATGATGCATTTCCACATTTTTCATTTATTTTTTGCAAGCTTTACTTTGACTGCGATTTGTTGAAGTGGATTTTCAAGCACATCAACCAATACTCCCCCTGCCACACTTTGCGTTCCTTTTCAGCGCTTGCAAATAAATGAGCAACGTTCAAACGTGGACTGATTAATGCAACTGGAGTGGCAAATCCTATGCAGCACAATTAATCAAACCGCAATCGAGTTTCGACCTGTGGGAAGCTTCGCTATTCGTTTTCGCCTGTGCCCATTAAAAGTTAAGGGAGCCCAATGAATTCTGAATTCTAAAGCTTGAATTCTGAATTCTGCTCCAACCACAGAAGCAGCAAGCCATCAACTTAGGCAGACAACTCAATCTTGATTTTGAACATTTAACAAACTTAAAACAGATTGAAAAGCTTGGGGAAAATTTAATAAACTAAAACCATTTGCAGTTCACTGAACTGACAGTAAATAAATTTAACCTAATTCGTACATGTCAATAACAACAGGAACCACGACACTACAGCAACAACAACATTACCATCACCAAGACTCAGACACAAGACAAGCTGCTCCACTGCTCCCTGAAAGAAAAGCGACTCAGACACAGACATCTAGACACACAAACCTACGTTGGCCGGCAGACGTGCAGGACTCTGCACAATGGGAAAAAAGGCCCAAACAACTTTCTGGTTTAATAATAGTAAGTGGAAGACTAGACAGCTTTCAAGCCAAAATAAACGATTAAGAAGATGTGCTGTAAGGCTCGTCAGCTGAACTGAAGCGAAAAAGTGCTAAGCCTCAAATTTTAAGAGCCCAATAGCCACAGGACCAAAATGGCCTGAAAAATGTCGGAGTCGATAAACAAAAACCGGCTGCCAACGATTATGTTGAGTTGACGAGCGAGTTGCTTTGAAATCCTTACATTAAATTTGACGACACAAATCCAAAATTCATAAGCTACATTGCACATATATATTTACATCATTTACTGTCACATGGCTGAAGCAACTTAACACTTCAATTATCAAAAACCAAAAAAAAAGGATATAGATAGAATTCTATATTTCCATTTCTGACTAAGGTCTTCGAGAACCAAACGAGAACCAACTTACTGCCTAGAAAGCAAGCTGGTTTCGGGAGAAACAACAATAACAGATGTGAGAGAAGACATCCGAAATTATCAAGATAATTATGATTCTTGACTTTTGCAAAGGATATGATACGGCAAACCCCGATATTCTATGAACATAAGCTTAAAATATGTATACAAGTATATTATCAGATTCTGCAATTGATCTAATTTCCTAATACTGATCTGTTGGGCTTTTTAACCTGTAGTCACCTTATGGAACTCATCGTTGTTTGTCTGTTTGGCGTGAATCTCCCAATCTCTATACTTTGTCCATTTTCATTTTCCAAATACTTAGTATTTAAGTGCAATTTCCAACGAATGAAGATAATGTTTGTTGATGTCTGCAAGAGCGAGCTTTGAAGGATTGGTGAATGGAAAGAACAAATTGACTTGATCCAAGCCTTTCTAAGTCAAAATGAAACTTTGAATACGAATGCCAGTATATAAAATAAAAAAACAATAAAATGCTACAGTCGGAGAGACAGTTCTTGAATATCAGATACCAAATTCCACAAAAAGAGTTGATATAAAAAATGTATTCAATTTAATGTTCTAAATTTATTCACGCCATATATAATTAAACATGTCATCAGAATGTGTCCATTTGTGTCTCTGCATGTGGTTGTGTGCGCGGTTGTATGTGTGCAGTGCAGAATCGAGCAAGAGCGACAACAACAGCTACGGGCAGAGCTTGGGCAAATTTTACATATATGGCTATATGGACAAATAAACACTAACCAAAAGTAATTGCCGAATTTGAGTAAACAATTCCAAGAATTACAGGAGTTATGAATAATCTCTAATAGCGAATGATCTGCGTAGACCTTAGCAAGTTGGGTTGTTCTAGCTCTTGTACACCCTGAGATCCTTTCGTACCTACAGAAGGACAGACGGACGGACGCACATCGCTATATCGACTTATCTTTTCATCATGATCAAGAAAATATATATATTATGGGGTCTGCAGCGTCTCCTGCTGTTGGTGTAACCTGTAGCAGAAGTGCAATACGAAACGAAGCATCTAAGACTTCATAAACACTCCATCAGATGAGCCCCCAAAGAATTTCTTCGATTCTATCCATAATTAGGATTATATCTTACCAAATCTTGCACACGTAAGTCGTACATGCATATATAGTAGTAAATCAGTTTTACAAAGAAAATGTCTAAAAACAAGAGAGAACGCTACAGTCGAGCAAGCCCGACAGTGTAATATCCTGTACCCAGGTAAACTTCCGTCACTGAGTTATATGCGCCCAAAGCAGCAGCAAAAAGAGGAAGAAGAAGAGCGAACTTGTTGCTGCAGCTTGGGGGGTTGTACTGGCGAGAATTTGTTTCGCTAATAACTTTTTTTAGAATTGACCGAATTGAATACAATTTTAAACAACAGTAGATAATTATATATAAATGATGTTTGGTTTAGGTAGCATTTGAAATGTGGACGCTATTGACGAAATTCTGTAGTGGGGGAAGGGAGGGAAAATTCCAAAAAATAAAATAAACTCGTCCTTTCTCGGACCTAGAAGAATCTGGATGCCAACTTTGGTTATTCTAGCTTTCATAGTTTCTGAGATCCTTGCGTTCATCCAGACGGACGGACGGAAGGACATGTCTAGATCGATTTCTCTCGTCATGCTGATTCAGAATATATATACTTTATGGGGTCGGAGATGCTTCCTTCTGTATGTTACATACTTTGCACAAACCTAATATACCCTTTTTACCCTACGGGTACAGGGTATAAAAACCATTTTACATTACAAGTAGTGCAACGACATCCAAGCTGCAGTGGTGATTTCTTTTTAAATACAGGGTATTGCACTGTCGGGTAAGCTCCATCAACCATAATATTCTCTTTCGTTTTTAATCGAAACTCTGTCGCTCTCGCCCATTGTGCATCGTCAGTTATGAAGTCCAAAGAATAATCCAAATAGCAAGGGAAAGCTACTTCTTGGTATTAGTCGGTTAGATTGTGTGTGCTTGTCCGTACATATATGTATGTACCATTTGTATGTATGTGTGTGTGTGCCTGTATTTGGCATTTTGCGTTTTGCTGCTGTGGCACCACATGCTTTTGATGGCTGCAGTTAATCCACTTAATGACCTCGATGATTTTATTGATGAGCGCCAAACGCCAGTGTCAGCGTCGACGCAACATATGCCGCCGATGATGAAGACGCTGAGGGCACTACCGCATGCGTTAGCACCCCATCTAACACACAGAAACACCCACAAACACACGCACATGCACACGCACACACACACACACCAACAAAGCTGTCCTTTTTTGGAATTTGTCAATGCCGAGCGCCGTCTGTGCAGTGAGGCGTGCGACTAAACAGCGTTGCCATCGCCTCCAGTTTGGAAATGTTTGTTTCCTGTTGATTTTCGGCACGGCACCTAAATTAGTGAGAGCCAGCTATAAGAACGATTGCGCCAGTGACTTCGTCTCCGTCTCCGATTTCGACTCAGACTTGCAATGGGAGTTTGCGTTGATAAAATGGCGTCGCTGTCAACGACGTCCTGTGTGTGTTTGTGTTATTTATGCGCGAGCATTAAAATACAATTTTTATGCTTGGCATTGCCAGACTTATCCTTTGACTCCCGCGTCGCCAGTGCCATCATCAGCGCCTAGCAGCAAGACAGTATGGAAGCCTGGGAGTCAGCAAGCAGCATCTTTATTGAGTGTAAATGCGCGTGGCGAAAGCATATTTATTTACGTTGAGCTGCTTATTTATTTGGCAAATGGTTTTGCATTTGTCAACAACAACAACTACATAACGAAGCAAAGTTGAAAGGAACGACCAGGAAGGAGGACATTGATGGCAACCACCTTGCATTTCAATCTACCCCATGACTCTTCTTTACGGGCATGCATTGATCGTTCGTTGCGAGATAGTTCTTATTAGGTTTTACTTGATTCTTTAAATGACGAGCCTTTGATTTAATTCGTTTAGCAACAAACTTAAAAGTGCAAATTAAAATTTTTAAGAATTGAATTTAAGTCACCAAATTTATGATAATTTTTCAAATTTAAACCTTTTTTTTTTTAAATAATTTGGTGACATATAAAATCTTGATAATTCAAAAATTGCAGAACGGGAAAGTATGTGAACTATGAACTGGACTATATACTCTATATTACTGAACCTTCATTATATATTCGTTATTTCTGCATACTCTCCCAGAATGGGAGAAACTATATTTACACTAGGTTAGTTTAACGGTCTGGGAGGATGCATCGAGAAAAAACATATACCTGTCCTTTTATAGACATAAAAGAACTTTCGTATGAATATTATAGTCGCGGTGGAACTTAGCTATCATATTTCCGAAGTTACTTGCGTACTAAAGTCGAGTTCTGAAGATCATATACTCTATGGGGACACCCCCATAAAAAAAATTTAATCACCACTTCAAGAAATTTTATTAGGTTATTACTCTTGTAAATATGAAATATCGTTGTGTCACTAACGTGCAATTTATTTGTTTGTGTAAAAAAGTCAGGTTATCTAAGATGAAATCCCTTTTACAATATCTAGCCAGTTAGTACATACCAACACATTGTACAGCTCACTCTTTAAAGCCGAATACTCTCTCTTGCCCGAACCTTTGGTATTTGTGACAATCCCGATATCCCAACACAAATTACTCAGCTTAGTAGCGTATTGTCACTTACACACATACTTGTACAAGAATGTACGTATAGAGTCGTGCGTATGTAAGTGGGTCGACTGCGATGCGATGGAGGCCAGAACTTAATGATGCATCAAAGCCTTAACATCAATAAAGGCCGAGCTACATGCGAGTATATGCTAAGGCGCGGCAAGGTGCTGGAAAGCCGATGTGAACGACACCGACTCCTGTCAGCAGAAGCCGTGACACTTGTCGCTTTAATTAAATTTTCGATAATTGCACGAGGCGGGACGGCTAGTGTTGAAAGCGGGGAAAACTGGCGGCGTTTTTAATTGATTAAAAAATGGCCGCCACTGATCATTATCGGTTGCAATTATTATAGCAGTTGTCGTTACCGCTTCTGTTGCTTCTTTTTCTGCTGCTTCTGCTCTTGTGGCGTTTAATTAACAGCACTGTGGCAGTTGCTCGACATTTTTGTTGAGCGACATTTTTAATTTCCTACGGCGCGCCAGCGGAAGTGCCCATCACCCAAACCGGAAGTACGGTACACGCACAAAGTACCAGCGCATAATTAACTTGTATGCCGCGCCACGCCCACCACGCCACCCAAAAACAGCACAAATCCCAAAAAAGAGTACTGCACACTTGAAGAAAGTTAAAAGTGGCAAGCAATCCGCATAAAAAATGCCAACTTGTGCTCTGTGCGTCTAAACATATTCTTTGAAATTGCAGGCGCTTAAGCCGCAGCCCTCAAAGAAGCGAGTGAGGGATGGACGGAGGCGAGACTGGCAGCATCGAAACTTTTGCCATAGCTCGAACATAATTATAAAAGTTTCGACAAGTATTTGCCAGGTGGGCAAAAGGCGCCAAGTACCTGGCGAACGACGATGGGTGACGACGACAACATAATTGTAACGAGCTACGAAGTAGCACTACGTTGGCTGCGACTCCGACTCCGAATGCGGATGTGAATGTGAAGGCGGGCGTTTCAGTTTGTTGTTAATTAGCGTGCTATTGGCATTTTTGCTTAAACGCTTAATGAGTTTGTTGAAATCGCGACACGCCAGCCGCCGCTAATTGGTTTCGCCAGCATACATACATACCTACATACATACGAATGTTGGTAAAAGCAACATTGCCGTAAAATGACGGCTGTGGTAGTCCACATGGCTTACTCGTCGTATACGTAATTTCAATCATGTCATTCAACCTGCCCACAAAGGTTTACGGCGCCAGGCACTTCTGCGCCTGACAATAAAGTGCGACCCCAAACTAACAACAACAATGACAGCAGAAAAAGGAGCAGGAGCAGCACCAAAAACAACAATAACTAAACATAACAACAACAGCATCCGGCGGTAGAGGGAAAACTCAGAGCAGCCACTTAAGCGCCTTGTTGCTAGCTTTGAGCTTAGGCCTTAGCCAATGCCACTTTGAAATTACTTTGAATGCTACCGGCTGCTGCTGCTGATGATGATGATGATGATGCTTCTCCTATTGTTATAGTTGTTGTTGGTGTTGTTGTTTTGCGCTTTCTTATCTCAAAAAAAAAATAGGCATTGTTATATGCAGACACATGCCTCATGCGCAACGTGCATTGTGTTTTTCGCTCTCTGTTTTCTTTTGATTTTTCCCATGCACGCATGAAAATTGTTTTCCTTTGTTTGGCGCGGAACAACGACCAACCAACTAGAGCAACTACAACACCAACAGCAATATCAGAAAAGAGGTTGCTGCCAGCAGAAATCTATGTTGAACTATTCACATACAAACAAGCATATGTGTACCCTAGAGCTAAGTGCGTGCCCATGGGTGGGCAACAGCAAAAAGACATACATATATGACGTACTTTATAATGACAACAACAATGAACAGGTGGCAGTCGGAAGCATTTGCTCTAAAGTGCCGCTCGAGGTGAGGATACAGGCTTCAGACCTAAACTAATACTCTAAAAGTTGCCGATGAGCTCAGGGCATAACTGCAAATTTAATGGCGATAAAAAGGGATACCAGCTGAAACCGATATAAAAAGGTCTCGGACATTAAAAATCAACTGCTGATAGACATACATACATATTCGTCTGTCCGTTTGCTCGTCTATAAAGACATTGATAACTTTTAAGCCTTTAGTCTTTCCTCGATAACAGACTTCTATTTAGAGTATTGAATATGAATTCAAAAAATCCTTACATACCAAAAATAATCTTTTTATTTAATTTCAGAAAAAACTAAGAAACTCAAATTTGTTTTATATATTTCTAAGGACTAAAAATTAAATTAATAAAATGCCAAATATCTTACAAGTTTGTGGACCCGGATACCCTAGTTTGTTATTCTAGCTCTTATATTCTCTCCTTTAATATATATGCATATACATACTTTGCTACATTTCGCCTTGGGTATAGGAAAAACATATCCAGTTACTGTTCTCTGTTCGGGGGTAAATTCTATATTTTAGAAAGGGAAAGGAAAATAATTTCATTTTAACGAAAAATCGAAATATATTTTATCGAAAATTTTCGTCAGCAAACATTTTTGAATTACGCGAACTTGATATTTAAGCAACTGATTACTGGGGATTTCGGTACCGACTGCAATGGTCCTGCAAGTTCCTTACCAGGAAAACATCTATAAACAGTAAATCCGGTTACGCCAAATTTATTTCAAATTCACATTTGAAAGATTGTCAGATTGTCTGAATTGGTGCAGCCAATAAAAAGTTGTAATTAGCTTACTTATTAGTATATAGTGCTCATACCATGTGCAGGTGCTATGTGCATTAGTAACCACCAACTAAGTATCAACAAAAATCGGGACGCCGAATCTGCTTTAAGCGAAATACATTGGCATCTTTACCTGAATTACTAAGCATTTCAAAATTAAACGTTCGTGAAATTTGCAATTGCCCCAAACCCAGATCTAGCGAAATACTTTCCCATTTGAAGGGGAAAAGCTTGAACAGGGAAGCTGCTTACCATCGTTACAGCTACAAAATTTATAAGCGCCAAATGACAAGCATTAAATTCTATGTAAATCTCGGTAGCTCCAAACACACACACACACACACACACAGACGCACACACAGAGACACACACACGCACACACCCATTCACCATTCACACGAGACAAACGCAAGCCACTTAAAACTGTCACAAGTTAAAAACCGCAAGATTCAGCCAGAGCGAGCAAGGAGGGCAAAAGGACCAAAAGAAAGACATTATGCGACGGCATACACAAAACAATTTCACACACAATGAATACATTGGCAAAATACAGCGACACACAGGCAGACAGCCAGACAGACAATGGAATTTAAATAAAATGCATGTGCACGTTGCGCCCGCACCTAAATAAAAGAAAAAATCTCAACTTAAAGGATGAGCACAAGGGGGCACATCCACTCGAGCATCGAGGACAACGGCGAGCAAAAGTCCTTTGCCCACTACGACTGGTTACTATTACTGCTGATCCAACTGCTTCTCCTTCTCCTGCTACTGCTACTGCTTCTGATGTTGCTGCATTTGCATTACTTTTGCTGCGGCTGCTGTTGTGGCTGCGACTCTCAACGTGCTTTCGAAAGCAGTTTGAAATTATTGTCTTTCAAATCCTTTGCCATTGTCGCATGTTGCCATGTCTCCAAGAACTTGAGGCGCGGCATCCCAGCCGCATCCCGGAGACGCTGCATTTCAATGTTGCGTGTGCAGTTATTTTAAGCCAAGATTCCTGTAGTTGCTTTTGTTATTGTTGCTGCCTCTGCTGCTTCTGCTGTTGCTTACACACGCAAATGTCTTATTTATGCTCAGCACTTTTCTCTTCTCTACAACAACGACACGCTTGCCTCTCATCCCTCCTGCCGTCCATGTATAGGTATGTGGCTGGCTTCTTTCGATTGTGCACTGTTGTGGCTGCCACCGGCTTTGGGCGTCTGGCCCGACTGTGGCTTCAGTTGCAAATGTTGGCTTACAATAAACTGCACACTGCATTATTTCCTCGAAATGTCCATGTGGCCTGATACATTTGAGCAAGCAAACATCCTTTTTGAAGGTCATCATACTTGCTAAGGCTCAACCTTATTCAAAATTAAAACATTAGACTTTAAAATATATTTGCGGACCCTACAAAAATATCCAAAGAATAACTGAGAAATCAATGCTTCAGAATGCAGATATCAAGATCAATCAGGGGCGCCACAGAAATCTCTTCCGCCCAAGTTTCGCCTCAAACCCAATTCTCTCGTCTTTTGCTTGGATATTTAATTCAAAAAAAAACATAACAAAGACATTTTCCCACAAAAAAGAAAAGTATCATTGGAATATAAACCTTATAGATTTTCTGAACAATCTGCATCAAAAATATTTTGTATATCTTATGCAAATATTATTCAATTAGCAAATTACTAAATCTATAGTTAAAACAGTAGCATTCACACAGCATCCTAAACAGCCGAAGAGAAGCCCACTGAGCCCAAAAAGAAAATTACATTTTGCGAACATCACATTTTGCTGAGTCTTATTTTGTGATTTGAACGAAAGTTAAGAATAAAATATTTGTTTGACCCAAATCTTCTTTCAAATAAAATTCATGAAACTGTGTATTAAGTAAACGAACTTGGCGCAAATTTAGTGTTGCTGAGGGAGTTTCCTATGGCGGAGTTTTCTATGGTGCCCCTGAATATGATTGATCCTTGGAGAATTGAAAAAACTTTTTTAAATCTTCATACTGTATTCAAAGGATATTCGATTATTTTTACTTATTTTTTTCAGCCCAATTTTTTCCAATATTTAAGTGACTAAAACTGGATTTTTTAAATCACAGTTGCGACGTGAGCAGTACAGTAAGTTAAGTAAGAGCAAGTGGATCGCGATTTGAACTCAATTTTGTTTATACTCTGTACCTAAAAATGTAACAGACGGAAGACGACACAGCACCCCACATATGTATAACTGTCTCTCTGACCTATATTATAAGAGCTAGAGGCCTTATGTTATCGTATCGTATCTCTGATGCACCCGCTGCTGTTGTTGTTGCATAAGAGAAATAATCCCAATGCAAATGTGCAGTCATCTACCCTTTCCGTGGGTTCGAATCCCACAGGAAGTATAATCAATCACAAATTTTTGTTTAGGTTTTACCACAACTGGGTTTATTATTGTTTTAAAATTTTTGTAAATTTATAAAATTATTCAACACATAAGTACAGAGCTTTTCCACTTTCTATTTATATACAGACAGATAGGTAGACGGATGGAAGTCTTATCATCCTGGTCAAGAATATATACATTCCGGGGTTTGCCATGTCTCTTTCTGTTATTATATACAGTACATTCGCATTAAACTTGTATAGCCTTTTGGGTTTCTGGTACACGGTATACAAATTATTGAGATGTTGTTGTTGTTGAAGTGCATCTTCTAAAAATATAATCAGCTCTATTAGGTTCAAGGAACTTAAAGCAATGTGCCGTTTGTTCCCTTTAAAGACATGGAACTAGCAGACATACTAGTAACATATTGATTGCAACTTTAGAATCATTTTGAAAAAATTGCAATATTTTAAATTGTCCAGTATGGCTGTCTTTAAAAAAAAATTATATATATATATATATATATATATACATATATTAAATGCAAAAGTGCAAAAAGCTTTATTGAAGCAGAAAGAGACTATTTTGAATAAAATAAATTGATTTAGCCGAAAAAACCATTTGTTCTGTTTTTTTTAAAGTCCTGTTTACTTTGAAACACACCTTGTATGCAAAAGCGGTCTCCAATTGTGTAGCACAAACAATTCTGTGTGTTTGACAAATTTCAAGTTGGGCATAATTATTTTGAGCATAATTCTGCTTCTTTATTCGTGCTGTAGCCATATTCTAGCTTCAGCCCAGCTTTGCTTTCTTGTGCCAAGCTGCATTTTTGCCCTGCTTCTTACTTGTGTTGTGTTGTGTAAAAGAAAATTGTTTATATAGCTTTTGGCACACAACTTCACACATCTACTTACAATATGTACATACTCGTACAGTCTTTACTATTTAAAACGACAGGGCTGGGTGGTCCTACTTAAATTTTATTGCAAATAGACTCTTGTTTATTATGGCTCAGAATAGAGGCCGCTTATGGATGAATATTTTCTGTTGCATTTCAATTTTCCAATTAAAAATGGCATTGGAAGTATAACTTATTATAATGGTCTATAATGACGTTAGCTCGTTTAACTGACAACACTTAGCAACTAACTCAATAAACAATAGTTTAAAGTTTCCCAACTGGCGCCCCACAAGTCCTGACGACAACACGCAGGAGCAGCCAAGCTGATAGCGACGAAGGGGACGAAGGGGGCGACGGAGCATGTTATGCAATTTAACAAAATTATTTAAAATTCTGCAACGTGCAGCAAAAAGTGGAGCACAGAGAGTGAGCATAACTTGCAACATGGTACACAGCTCGGCAACTATATCAACAACGTCGTACCAACAACTTGAACTCACAGTCCATGGGTCAAGCAGCGCAATGGCAACTTTTAAATTAACCCTAATTCTAGCCGGGCAACTGCAATTGCAACTACAACTACACAACTTGTGAGGGTGCAAGTATTTTGACCCAAATAAAATGAGTACTGATTATTATGGACCCTATTGTAAAACTTCCAAGGGAACGTGCTCATTTATTCTGGACGCGATCGTAGGAGTGCAACTCTAAAAGCCTTGCACTCAGCCGACTGCCCATGCGCAGCTGTTGCATTCCAAAGCTTTTTATTTGCCAAAAATAAGCTTTCCTAATCTAATTAGATTTCCGGCTTAAGCAGATGATTTATTTCTGCTCAAGTCTTACTCAAGATCGGATGCACGTCGCTCTAAAGCACTTATAATATTTAATAAGGTCACGTGTTAGACCCAAAATATTTAATCGGAAGACATCGTCTCCATATAAAAACTGTGCGATTTATTCGAGGTGCCGGACTATTTTAAAACCCCCACCTAAGCGCGCCGCCGTGATTATTTTGATTGTTTTTATATTTTGGTGCAATTTGGCATTTACACCAGGTAAGCCTCGTGCAATGTCAATAATTTAATGCTTCTAACAAGCATCCCTTTACACCAGTGTAACGGCCCCGACATATATTGGTGGCTTTTGTTTTGGGCTACCAACGCATTTGCGAAATTTTGGTACGCTTACCCAGCCCAGATCGCAGTGTCGGCGCTAGGAACACGTGTGTTAAGGCCCAGCATGGGCAGGCGTTAGAGACACTCCCGGCTAGCTCAGTTGCCAGAGCATGAACTGATGCTAAAGCCCAACACCAGCTCTACTGAACCCCAGAATTTGACTCCAATGCGCGCCCTATAAGCTGATCTTTCGTATTAAAACATGGCGCTTGCCAAATCCACCTCCAGTTCAAATGGTTTTAGATCTGACCGCACCTAATTGAAAGAGACACACAGACCACAATCTTTGTATCGATGGGATAAGTCATATTTGCAAATAATCTTAATTTAATAGGTTAAATCTAATTCTGTTTTCTTTTTACGTCTTATAAAGCCTCGGTGCGCTATGAGTGTATTGTTGCAAACATAAAATGCCAATTTGTACCAACAGCCAATCAGCGTCAACAGGCCTGCTGACATCGATGGACTCTGAATGTTGTAAGTACGGCACAGTCGAAAATATTAAGTGTAAAAGGTCATAAATTGAGTGCAACAATAGCATAGCAATCCGCTAGAAAACTTTTGTTTACGTAAAACGCCTATAATTGAATGCGGCGTACATTTTGTTAGTATACTTAACTATTCACCTTTATTCTTGTATATATCACTTCCTAATTATAAGTAATTTTGTAAAAACACTTCTTATTTTCCTTATCTTACTTAAACTTCCTATCGTAATCAATATGAATTGTTTCTAAAGATGAATTTTCTTGAATTATATGCGGCTATTTTTGAAGAAAACATGATATAATTTAATTTCCCTATGGGCACCTAAAGTATCTCACACCTCAATTGCAAAAAGGGTAGGATCCTATAAGTTCTCCGATCCTACAGGTAGGGAGGGTATAGAAGAAGAACACTTCCATCTTAGTTCTTCAAATACATAAAGTAGACGCATCTCAAGGTAATACAAGTGGCTTTTTGGATTCATTCCTTATCTGTCTACGAATTTTTATTTATGTGACGGCCATGGAGTAAGCAGCACCAAAGAACCCCCCCATTAGCCCTGAGCACGGCTGGACCCCTATAGTAGACAGAGGTGTTGCCGAGACCGCATGATGTCGTGCACGTTACATAAGATAAAATGGCGCCCAACGTGTGGGGCCCGAAGAAGAAGAAATTTTAGGCTTCATGTCTAAACACCCCGCGCTTCCCAAAATTCCCTTCTAATATTCCTTTTCTCCTTAAACCACGCCTAATCATCCAACGTTCTTTTATTAGTTTCCGACCGTATATTTTGAATCTAGCTAGGAGAAGCTGACTTTAAGGTTATTGCCGTAGTCAGACCAGCAGTCAATTAATACGAGATTATTGTAAGTTTATGTCTGCTGTAATAAGCAGTCATAAATCTTTCAAGTAAAATATTACGTTAAATATCTCATTGCTTAGGACTATTAGATCTGATTGGTAGTCGAATCTTTTCCAAGTAAAAAGTATTTAAGTATTATATTTCATTCTAAATAGAATCGAGATTGTTCACGCTGGATATTTTCGGCATGTCCCTCTTCAATTTGGAATGTAATTCTATTTGATTTTTAAGTAGTTTCAGTATTTTCCATTGAGATGCCCTGCTTTATGCATGTATACATAAATTGTTGTGTGAGTGCTTATGGATAAGTCCCATTTAATAAATTTTTCGCAACTATCTTTTATCTATCGATACATCGAAATTGTTATACTCTTATAAGGAAAATTTTTTTTTCATTAATTCATAGTCATGGCTGTACGTCGTAGTACCGAGGACTTAGTCAGCTTATCAGGCGTACCGAACGAGTCTGTTATATGTACCATTTGTAATGACACAAGTTCAGAAATAGGTTTCACCGAAACCGTCTGCAAGCATAAGTTTCATAGGAACTGTCTATCAGAGTGGTTGAGTAATAACAACTCATGCCCAATTTGTAGGCAGCCTTGTACGCTCGCACAGAGCTCCGATAATCTCTCGGCACAACCTAGATCAAATTCTGGAGGTGTCGTTGGGAGACATCGTGCTCCAGTAGGTAACACTCAGTCAAGTGCCGCCCCTAGAACTCGGCAGGCAACGAGAGCACAAAATAGAAATACTCCAAGTAGAGTAAATATGCAGCCATCATCTAGTTCGCGCATAAGGCATGCACCAGGTGTTCAGGCTTCCGAGACTAATACCATATCCGAAGACCGTATTCAACAAATAATTGCTAATTCTTTAGAAAACTATCGGCTAAATATTACTGCGTCAGTAACTGACCAGATCAGCGCCGCAGTACGGAATTTGTCTTTGTCTGGCCTTTCAAGAGAAGCCCGAGAAGAGCCACAACTTGAATGGGAAAATGATATTCATTTAGGCGGTCCGCGTTCAGTCATTGGACACGACCATAGTCAAAGAAATAGAACGGCCAATGTTCGAGCCACTACACAGGAATTTACGATTGATCGTCCCGATAGAATTTCAAATGTTATTTCTAATTGGAAATTAAAATTCTCGGGATCTGCAAATGACATCCCAATCGAAGATTTTATATACAGAGTAAATTGTTTGACTTCACAATATTTCGATGGAAACTTTGAGTTATTGTACCAGTTTGCAAATCTATTGTTTTCCGGACCTGCTCTTTCTTTCTTTTGGAGAGTTCATAGGACCGTAGGTCATATGGATTGGTTTGAGTTGTGTAACCGCTTGAGAGAGAGATATCAAGATCAGCGAACTGACCGAGATATTAAAAATGCAATGAGGTGTCGGAAGCAAGGCAATAATGAGAGCTTTGACGAATTCCTCGATGCAATGTTAGCAATTGCCGATTCATTAAGAGATCCCATGTTAGAAAGTGACATAATTATTGAAGTTAGACATAACTTAAAGCCAGAATTAAAACTTGAATTATTGCACGTAAATACACCAGACTTAGCCACTTTACGTAAGGAATGTCATCGCCACGAAGAATTCTATCGTCACCTTCGAACGAAACCATATCCCAAGCGATTTATTAATTCTATCAATCATGAAGAGAATTTTGATGAACCACCAGAACAAGATTTTGAAATTGTCGATCAGGTCTGCGCGATACACCAAGCAAATAAGTTGAAATGTTGGAACTGTGACGAGCAAGGTCATAGATACCATGATTGTTTAAAACCTCGTCGTGTTTTCTGCTACGGGTGTGGCTTACTTGATACTTATAAGCCCAACTGTGTTAAATGTACACCGATATCGGAAAACTCAGCACAGGATGTCCACCGTGTTTCGATAGGGGATGTCCGACGTTAGCCTTGGGTTCAAATACAGTTTCATCTCAAGCATTACCAGACATACCATATAATACACCAGACGTAACACGTAATTTTCCATTCAAACCATATCATATACGATTACAAGAATTTAGGCAACGGAAAGCTGAGATTTTCAATGCTGTTCCAAAGCATCGTTCTTCATTACGCATGAGTAAATTTTGGCTCAATAGACACCGTTTAAAACAATTTAAAATATCTTCCATTGTGTATAAAAGTAACGATATACGCCCTTTTACTAGCATAGAGATATTTGGCACCTCGTATTTAGCACTTTTAGATAGTGGGGCCAACAAAAGCGTAATTGGTGGAACACTGGCGGAACAAGTTATCTCCAAACAAATGCAATTTAATTATATAAAAGGAGTAGTACATACAGCAGATGGCCACAAGCAAAGCGTTGCTGGAACGATAATAATACCCTTGACGTATAACTCAGTTCAAGAAAACTTTGAATTTCTAGTAGTACCGTCCATTCAACAGAATGTGATTTGTGGAATGGATTTCTGGAAAATATTTCACATTTCTATTTTACCAACTTGTTCTATAAGCGAAATTAATGTGGAAATAAACGAAGATTCGAACCAATTATTACTATCCGATGTTCAGAGACTTAAATTACAATCTGTCATTAATTACTTTCCCTCATCTGAACGTGATGGATTAGGGGAGACCTCATTGGTTGAGCATACAATTGACACGGCAGATGCCAAACCTATTAAGCAACGGTTTTACCCTTTATCTCCGGCTAAGGAGAAACTTTTGTGTGAAGAAGTTGACCGCATGATCAATTTAGGAGTTGTGGAAGAAGCTCCGTCATCGCCGTGGTCCTCTCCAGTCACACTCGTCGTCAAGCCAGGAAAAGTTAGGTTCTGTCTTGATGCTCGTAAGGTTAATGCAGTAACCATCAAGGATGCATATCCAATGCCAATTCTAGAGGGCTTGCTTAGTAGACTGCCTCCTGTGCATTGCATTTCAAAAATCGATCTAAAAGATGCATTTTGGCAAATTCGATTAGATCAGGATTCTCGTGCAAAAACAGCTTTTACTATTCCGAATCGACCCCTGTATCAGTTTAAACGAATGCCTTTCGGCCTCACAAACGCTCCACAAACCATGTGTAGGTTGATGGATCAGGTTATACCATATCAGTTAAAATCACATGTATTAGTATATCTCGATGATTTATTGATAATGTCATCTAATTTTGAAGAGCACTTAGAGCATCTTGCTACAGTATCCACACAACTGCGCAAAGCTGGACTTACCATAAACGTTAGTAAGAGCAAGTTTTGTTTAAATAAAGTTGATTATCTTGGATATGTTGTTGGCGAAGGTACACTTCAAATTAACCCTGATAAGATTCAAGCCATTGAAGAATTTCCAGCGCCTAAGACGCGCAAACAACTTAGAAGATTCCTAGGAATTACTGGTTGGTACCAGCGATTCATTTCCCAGTATTCATCAGTAATTTTTCCGCTCACGGAATTACTGCGTGGCAAATCGTTCGAATGGAATGAGCAAGCTCAAACGGCATTTGTCGATATCAAGCATAGACTATGCACAGCTCCATTTTTAGTCCATCCGAATTATGAAAAAGAATTTATTGTACAATGTGATGCCTCAATGTATGGCGTGGGTGCGGTTTTAGCTCAACTGGACGAAACAGGATGCGAGCGACCTATCGCATATATGTCGAAGAAATTAAATAAAGCTCAACGTAACTATACTGTTACTGAGCTTGAATGTTTAGCTGTAGTATTAGCTATAAAGAAATTCCGTATGTATGTTGAAGGACACTCTTTCAAAGTCGTCACTGATCATTCAAGCCTTCGTTGGCTTATGAACCAAGCTGACTTGAGTGGAAGATTGGCGAGATGGGCAATTAAATTGCAGGGATTCAATTTCAGCATCGAGCATCGTAAAGGAAGCGAAAATGTAGTAGCAGATGCGTTATCTCGTTCATTCGAAGAAAGTAACGAAATTGCCGCAGTAGAGATTGAACTCTTTCCAGAAATTGATTTAGATTCTGAAGCTTTTCGGTCCCCCGAATACAGTAAGCTTAAAGATAACTATTTGTCATCTAATCTACCAGACTTTCGAGTAATTGATAATTACATCTATCGGCGTAGCAGTTTTCATGAAGGAAGTGCAGATAAAGAGGACAGTTGGAAATTGTTTGTTCCAGAAGCATTGCGTAATAACGTGATAAGCTCCGCTCATGATCAACCATCGTCAGGACATTGTGGTATTGCCAAATGCCTTGAACGTATTCGACGTAGATTTTATTGGCCAAAAATGGTTAGTGATGTGCGGGACTATATAGGCAAGTGTGATATATGTAGAACATCCAAACACCCGACATGCGCACTTAAACCACCCATGGGAAATCAAGTGTCGAGCGAAAGACCCTTTCAGCGATTATATATTGATTTCATTGGTCCATTTCCTCGAACTAAAAGTGGAAAAGTCGGAATTTTTATTGTTCTTGACCATTTTTCAAAGTTTACCTTTCTTAAGGCAGTGAAGAAATTCACGTCAAAAATCGTTATAGACTTTTTGAGAGAAGAACTATTTACATGTTTTGGAGTACCCGAAGTAATTGTAAGCGATAATGGCACTCAATTTAAAAGCCATGATTTTGCGGCATTTATATCCAAGTACGGTATTCAGCACATTTGCACAGGCGCATATGCTCCACAATCAAACGCTGCAGAAAGAGTCAATCGATCTATTAATGCAGCGTTAAGAGCTTATATACGAACCGATCAGCGTACATGGGACGTATATTTACCTAGTATTAATTCGTCGTTAAGAAATTCAATCCATCAGTCAATTGGAATGTCGCCATACTTTGTAGTATTTGGCCAACATATGATAACTCACGGTCAAGATTATAAGTTGTTAAAGAAATTAGACTTACTCAGCGAAGGAATTGAGAAATTGGGAAGAGCTGATGATTTTCAGAAAATTCGTTCAACGATAGGAAAACAGTTAACGAAAGCCTACGAAAAGAATCAGCGAACATATGATTTGAGAAGTAGACCACGATCATTTGAGGTGGGGCAAGAGGTAATAAAACGAAATTTTGCCTTGAGCAATATGTCTACTAATTTCAATGCAAAATTAGCCCCAATAGGAACCAAAGCCAGAATTAAGCAGAAGCTTGGCCAATCTATCTATCTTCTCGAAGATCTTAAAGGAAGAGAATTAGGAAAATTTCATGCCAAAGATATTTGGTAAAGAAGATTCGAAAAGCACCCTTTGTTTTTTTTCAGCTTTTATCTTAGGCTGGTAGCCAAGATTAAACCTGTGGTGTGAGGGTGCAAGTATTTTGACCCAAATAAAATGAGTACTGATTATTATGGACCCTATTGTAAAACTTCCAAGGGAACGTGCTCATTTATTCTGGACGCGATCGTAGGAGTGCAACTCTAAAAGCCTTGCACTCAGCCGACTGCCCATGCGCAGCTGTTGCATTCCAAAGCTTTTTATTTGCCAAAAATAAGCTTTCCTAATCTAATTAGATTTCCGGCTTAAGCAGATGATTTATTTCTGCTCAAGTCTTACTCAAGATCGGATGCACGTCGCTCTAAAGCACTTATAATATTTAATAAGGTCACGTGTTAGACCCAAAATATTTAATCGGAAGACATCGTCTCCATATAAAAACTGTGCGATTTATTCGAGGTGCCGGACTATTTTAAAACCCCCACCTAAGCGCGCCGCCGTGATTATTTTGATTGTTTTTATATTTTGGTGCAATTTGGCATTTACACCAGGTAAGCCTCGTGCAATGTCAATAATTTAATGCTTCTAACAAGCATCCCTTTACACCAGTGTAACGGCCCCGACATATATTGGTGGCTTTTGTTTTGGGCTACCAACGCATTTGCGAAATTTTGGTACGCTTACCCAGCCCAGATCGCAGTGTCGGCGCTAGGAACACGTGTGTTAAGGCCCAGCATGGGCAGGCGTTAGAGACACTCCCGGCTAGCTCAGTTGCCAGAGCATGAACTGATGCTAAAGCCCAACACCAGCTCTACTGAACCCCAGAATTTGACTCCAATGCGCGCCCTATAAGCTGATCTTTCGTATTAAAACATGGCGCTTGCCAAATCCACCTCCAGTTCAAATGGTTTTAGATCTGACCGCACCTAATTGAAAGAGACACACAGACCACAATCTTTGTATCGATGGGATAAGTCATATTTGCAAATAATCTTAATTTAATAGGTTAAATCTAATTCTGTTTTCTTTTTACGTCTTATAAAGCCTCGGTGCGCTATGAGTGTATTGTTGCAAACATAAAATGCCAATTTGTACCAACAGCCAATCAGCGTCAACAGGCCTGCTGACATCGATGGACTCTGAATGTTGTAAGTACGGCACAGTCGAAAATATTAAGTGTAAAAGGTCATAAATTGAGTGCAACAATAGCATAGCAATCCGCTAGAAAACTTTTGTTTACGTAAAACGCCTATAATTGAATGCGGCGTACATTTTGTTAGTATACTTAACTATTCACCTTTATTCTTGTATATATCACTTCCTAATTATAAGTAATTTTGTAAAAACACTTCTTATTTTCCTTATCTTACTTAAACTTCCTATCGTAATCAATATGAATTGTTTCTAAAGATGAATTTTCTTGAATTATATGCGGCTATTTTTGAAGAAAACATGATATAATTTAATTTCCCTATGGGCACCTAAAGTATCTCACACCTCAATTGCAAAAAGGGTAGGATCCTATAAGTTCTCCGATCCTACAGGTAGGGAGGGTATAGAAGAAGAACACTTCCATCTTAGTTCTTCAAATACATAAAGTAGACGCATCTCAAGGTAATACAAGTGGCTTTTTGGATTCATTCCTTATCTGTCTACGAATTTTTATTTATGTGACGGCCATGGAGTAAGCAGCACCAAAGAACCCCCCCATTAGCCCTGAGCACGGCTGGACCCCTATAGTAGACAGAGGTGTTGCCGAGACCGCATGATGTCGTGCACGTTACAAACTTTACAATATTCTTGCACATTTTTCAACTTTAACAATTTATTAAGTGGGTCAAAAGCCACTAAAACTTCATTTATCATTGCATGAGCAGTCGACTACGCCCCCAACCCCAACTCCACCCGACCAGTACCACCAACAACAACATAAACCAAAGAGCAGCAGCTGACAAGCATCTGAACAACTGCAGGCCAACCGGGCTTTTTCTGGGCGGTGAGTAGTGGGCGGCATCTGAGAGGGGGTCGATGGGCGGTATGTGATGGGCAGCGGTTGAGCGCGTTAAAATGCCAACAAATCGCAGAGACGAATGAGCGAAGCAACTGGAAGCGTTTCCGGCATGCCGCAGCTATTTTTCCAGCCCCACAGAACAAAGCGGCGCGAGGAAAAAGAGGTCCCGCCAAGTTTGTCCGCCGTAAAAAGAATACGCTAAAAGTCATACAATTTATTAGCAAGCACACGCATACACCCACCCACACACACACATTCACAAGCACACACGCTACCAGGGCTGACTTAATAGAATTTTAAATATGCATGTGTCCTTTTTTGCGTTGGTAACATTATGGCAGCACGTTGTGGCAGCCCCTGGCCATTGTACAAGCCAGTTATTTTCTGTAGACTGCGAGATCAACAATTATGCATTCGAATTTGATGGGCATATTGGGTTAATACACCAGATATTCATCTGTGAAGGACACGTTTTTATACCCAGTGCATAAAGGGTAAAAAGGGTATATATGTAGGCAACGAATGCACGAGCCCAAAGCAAAAACTTAACAAGCTGCTTAACCACAACCGAGATAAAAATCGTGTTACAAGATAGGCTTTTAGAACATTTTAATTTAGATGTCCAAGCGAGCAGTTAATGGCCATAGCTCTTTTGAACGGTAACGTAGGAATCAGGTATAGGCGGCTCACATTGCCAGATGTAAAAGCCAGTATTTCTTCGTTTTCGTCTACTGGCAATCCCGAGTGAATTCGAGAATTTTGAGATTACTGTAGGGTGGGAACACTTGCATAAGTTTTTGTATCACAAACAATTATTAAGTGGAGCTGGAGCACGGAAGCTGCAGTAAGAGTTTGGAAAGCAAATGTGCGCAGTAGAGGTGCACCAGTTTTTAAGAAATAGACAGAAACATGGCACAGAGACTTCGATGGAATATTTATACAGCTTGGTAGAAGTAGAAAAGCCAAAAAGTCTATACTAGAAAAAATTCTATACTACATATTTCATAAATGGCATCCAGGATTTATATAATTACTGAGCTAAATTAATACCCAATTATCGCATACATTACAAACTAATAAATTATATGGGATTATACAACATGATAAGTTGTATACATTCGGCAACATTATAAAGGAGTACAACCTATTGCGAGCAATTTTTTATAGCCTGTACCCAAAGGGTGAAAGGCTATACTAGTTTTGTGCGCATGTATGTAACACACAGAAGGAGGCGTGGCAGACCCCACAAAGTATATATATTCTTGATCAGGATGAGAAGACGAGTCGATATAGCCATGTCCGTCTGTCCGTCTGTCCGTCTGTCTGTATGAGCGCAAGGATCTCAGTAAGTACAAGAGCTAGGATAACCAAAATTGGTATCAAGGTTCCTATAAGCCCTAGGCAGAACGAGTTTGTTTATTTTTTCTGATACACCCCCCCACTCCCCCGCAATTCGTATTTTTTCTTATAACTTCCGTAATTCTCGGAATTTAAAAATCAATTTTGGTAGGTACATCCAGTTAGTGCTAATGTGTTCGTGTGCCAAATTTCATCATGATAGGTCAATTCTGAAGAAAGTTATAGCCATAAGTAAAATCGCTGCTCATGCGCTGCCTGCAGCTCTGTCGGCAGAGCTGCCCGCAGCTGTTGTTGTTGTTGCTGCTTTTGTTCAACTTTGTGCTGCATACATACACGCATATGAACACGCATAGGTACGTGATGTAAATGTATGCTGTTTAAACTGAACATAAACATGTATTCTAATTTAATTAAATTAATTATTTTAATTAATTAATTAATTCTTTTTTTTTTAATAATTTAATTTTTTTTAATTTTTTTTTTTAATTTTTCCTTTTTGTGGAGAGTACAGGCTATTTTACTGTCGGGCTTGCTCGACTGTAGCGTTCTATCTTGTTTGGAGATAAAAGCATGCAAAAAGGATATGGCCTCGAAATTGCTCGTATTTCTTTCATTTTACACAGTCTTGAAGATATATAATCTAGGATTTTGACAGCTTAAAGTTTTGCAGTGCACCAGCTTTAAGACGATCATTAATATTCTAGGAATGGGCTTGCTAGTCATTGCTACGGCCTCCTCTTCGCACCAGTAACTCATGTTTATATCGATGCAAAAGAATTAAGGTGCAAAAATATAAGTAATATAGTGTATAGTAATATAATGAAATACAAAATATGCAATACATGCATACATACATACATTTACTTCAGAATCGTGCCTATGCATGTTTCTGCATGTATGTGTGCATTACATATGTACAACTATGTGTGCATTGCATAATTATGTCAGAGCAGCAACAACAACAGCCGCGGGCAGAGCTTGGCCAGATTATATATTTATGGCTATAACTTCATAATTGGCCTATCGTAATGAAATGGCATATAGACTTGTTATCACTAACTGGTGGTATTTGACAAATCTGCGTACAAAATTCCAAAAATTACGAGAGTTACGGGAAAAACACGAATTGCGGTGGGTGGGATGGGGTTGTATCAGAAAAAAAACACAAACTCGTCCTTTCTTGGACTTAGAAGAATCTGGATACCAAGTTTGGTTATTCTCGCTCTTGTACCTTGCGTTCATACAGACGGACGAACGGACGGGCAGGCGGACATGGCTTTATCGACTCGACTTGTCAATCAATAATATACAAATACTAAGTATGTATGTATGTAACAGGCAGAAGGAGGCGTGGCAACCATTAAAAGTATATATATTTTTGATCAGGGTGACAAGCGGAGTCGATATAGCCATGTCCGTATGTCCGTCCGATTGGACGAGCGCAAGGATCTCAGAAGGTACAAGAGATAGAATTACCAAACTTGGTATCCAGGTGTCCATAAGCCCTAGGCAGGTCAAGAGTGTTTTTATACCCTGTACCCGTAGAGTAACAAGAGAGAACGCTACAGTCGAGCAAGCCCGACAGTGAAATACCCTGTACCCAGGTAAACTACTGACACTGAGGTATATGCGCTTCCAGCAGCAAAAGGAAGAAGAAGAGCGAACTTCTTGCTGCAGTTTGGGGGGGTTGTACTGGAGAGAAATTGTTTCGCTAATAACTTTTCTTAGAATTGACCAAATTGGATAAAATTTTAAGTAAAAGTAAAGTTTGGTTGACGAAATTCTGTAGAGGAAGGGGAAAAATTAAAAAAAATAAAATAAACTCGTCCTTTCTCGGACCTAGGAGAATCTAGAACTTTGGTTGTTCCAGCTTTCATAGTTTCTGAGATCCTTGCGTTCATCCAGACGGACATGTCTAGATCGATTTCTCTCATCATGCTGATTCAGAATATATATACCTTATGGGGTCGGAGATGCTTCCTTCTGTATGTTACATACTTTGCACAAACCTAATATACCCTTTTTACCCTACGGGTACAGGGTATAATAATACTAAAACAAAAACCGATTCAAACAAACTTTTAGCTACAAATATTGTTTCAGAACTTTTATTAAAAAATTCTTTTATAGCTATATATTTTTTTTTAAATTTAAGTGTGTAAAGTAATTTAACTTTTCCCTGACCTCAGAAACTAAACTAACATCTGCCCCTTAAACCTTAAGATCATCATCGTTACAGCGTCGCGCACATAAGCCTAGGCGGCAGACATCCTCATCGACGACGCGGAACGCCAAATCACGATTCTTGCAGTTATAGGTGTCCAAGACGCACTGGTTGGCGAACTCATGCGTGCAGATGCCGTTATGCGCGCAAATGGGCACGAAGTCATGCTTGGTGCAGAGAATATCACAGTTCTCTGAGGGCTTAGACTCCATCATTATGGGTAATGGCGTTGTGGTCATATATGCTAGCAAGAGCTGATGGCAGGTCTTTGAGGGTCCACGCTTGGGAACTATAGTTGGGGTTGGGATGGTGGTGGGTGGAAGGACAGCAACGGGCATGACTTCGGAGGCGGCTCTGCTCCCCGTATTATGAGGAATTCCAGGATTAGAAATACCATAATTGGAAATGCCATGGTTTGGAATCCCTGCGTTTGGAATGCCTTCGTTCGGGATACCAGGACTTGGAAGACCTCGGTTGGGAATACCAGGATTGGGAATGCCGTGGTTCGGTATTCCTTTATTCGTTGTCTCCATAATAGCACGTCTGTCCCGAGACAACCAAGCGTCCTTTGTCGAAGGCACTTGAGCAACTGTCTCCACGATCTTGTCCTGTTTGTTTTCAGCTACTCGGGAATTATCCACATTTTTCGAGATAAGAGATACATCCTCATCAACGGCACGTCTGTCCCGAGATAACCAAGCATCCTTTGTCGAAGGCATTTGAGCAACTGTCTCCACAATCTTGTCCTTTTTGTTTTCAATAACTCGAGGAATATCTACAGGATCCGAAACTCCAGATTTTGGGTCCTCCACAATAGCGCGTATATTTCGCACAAGTACTGATTCCTTCACCAAGGGAACTTCCACAGTGGGTGGCACCACAACCTCCTCAACCACTTTTCCCGGCGTGATCTCAATTACGCGGGCCATCTCCACATGATCGTCAGCCGTCAGGGGCTTTTCGTTGGACAGCAATGGTACTTCTACAGCAACACGACCGATCTCTGAATTTGGCACAACCTGCGCTGTGGCGAAGACGAAACACAGCAGCACTGAAAGGTAACAACAAACTGTAAGTCTCGAATCCTTTTCGAAACAAACACTGGAGTCTTACCTGCGGCCAATACTAAAGACAGCTTATACATCTTGTTAGTTCAATTTGTCTTCTGTGTCCTTCAGTCCCCAAGGCCGATGTTTATATAAAAACATTTGAAGCCGGTTCGAACCGGTCCCAAGAACAGCAGCTGTGCTGAGACGAACTTCCAATTGCGCAATGCATGCGCAACCGGTTCTCGACTCCGAAATGCTTTCCTCATTAAATTTAACATTTATGATAATTGCGCTCCAAATGCTTATTGGGTGGCGCCTTTATTAGTGATGTTTTGCTTATGGAAAGGCAAAGGAATCGTTAAATTCTCTTTTAACCGACTTCAAAAAAGAAGGAGGTTCTCAATACGTCTGTATTATTAAATTTTTTATGTTTGTTACCTCACAACTTTCGACTGGATGAACTGATTTTAATGATTCTTTTTCCATTTGAAAGCTGGTGCTTCCCGAATGGTCTCACTTTAATTTGATGCAGTTCTGACAATGGCATCCCTGAGAAAGCCATATAAGTTGTCAATTTCAACTAAGTATGTGCGCGACATATGGGCGAATAATTCAATATCACGCTTCCCGATGTCAATGATTTTTTATACTCTTTACATGCGGGAGCTGAAAAATGTAACAGGCAGATCGAGGCGTGGCAGACCCCACAAAGTATATATATATTCTTGATCAGCAAGACGAGACGAGTCGATCTAGCCCTGTCTGTCTGTCTGTCCGTCTGTCTGTCCGTCTGTCTGTCCGTCTGTCTGTCCGTCTGTCTGTCCGTATGAACACCTGGATCTCAGAGACTATAAGAGAAAGAGACACCAAATTTTGCACAAAGATGCCTTATGTGTGTATTCTATACAAGTTTGTTTTATTTTTTTGATTTTCCCCCCCACTTCCCCCCTATGGGGGTTCTCCCGATTTTCCATTCGTATAATCGCCTATATCTCGGAGACTATAAGACCTAGGAACACCAAATTTCAGTCCCAGATGCCTTGTATGAATACGCAGAAAATGTACATTTTGGAATTTCCCTCCCTCCCCCCTCTCCCCCGCAAATGCGATTTTCTCTAACTCCCGTAATTCTTGGAATTTCGAACTAAAATACCTCCAGTTAGTTATGTGTCCGTATGCCAAGTTTCACTATGATAGACCGATTTAACAAGAAGTTATAGCCATAAATATATTTGCTGCTGCAGCGCTGCTCAAGCGCTGCCCGCGGCTGTTGTTGATGTTGCTGTTTGGTTGACTGCTAACATGTTTACACAGACACGAATAGATGCTCATAAACATACATACACGCACACAGACGCAATTGCTATGTAAATGTGCAATTACAAGTATACACAATTTTCGTGAGTTCGAATACCGAGAAAGGTAAAATCGATAAAATTTTTTTTTCTAATTTCTACAATTATACTAAGCATATGTACAGAGTATTTCATAGTCGGGATACCTGACTTTATTGGTAAATTGAAAAACCTATTTCTAAGTATATTTTGGAAATCGTTGAATACCAAATTCTAGATATAGTTAAGTTGATTATGGACCCCAAATTTGATATCGATCGGACAAAATAAATAAATAAGACAAACTTTTCAATTGGTAACAAGAAAGAAATGCTAAAGTCGAGCAGGCTCAACTCTTAAATACCCTGTACCTCCCACCAAAAACGAACAAAAACAAGAGAGAACGCTACAGTCGAGCAAGCCCGACAGTGTAATACCCTGTACCCAGGTAAACTTCCGTCACTGAGTTATATGCGCCCATAGCAGCAGCAAAAAGAGGAAGAAGAAGAGCGAACTTGTTGCTGCAGTTTGGGGGGGGTTGTACTGGCGAGAATTTGTTTTGCTAATAACTTTTCTTAGAATTGACAGAATTGAATATACAACAGTAGACAATTATATATTAATTATGTGTGCAAAGTTTGGTTTAGGTAGCATTTGAAATGTGGACGCTATTGACGAAATTCTGTAGCGGGGGAAGGGGGGGAAAATTAAAAAAAATAAATAAACTCGTCCTTACTCGGACCTAGGAGAATCTGGATGCCAACTTTGGTTATTCTAGCTTTTATAGTTTCTGAGATCCTCGCGTTCATCCAGACGGACAGACGGACGGACAGACGGACGGACATGTCTAGATCGATTTCTCTCGTCATGCTGATCAAGAATATATATACTTTATGGGGTCGGAGATGCTTCCTTCTGTATGTTACATACTTTGCACAAACCTAATATACCCTTTTTACCCTACGGGTACAGGGTATACAAATTTTTAAATGGCGTATATAACTCAGTGACGGAAGTTTACCTGGGTACAGGGTATTACACTGTCGGGCTTGCTCGACTGTAGCGTTCTCTCTTGTTTTTAATTAATTTTAAAAAATACTATTAAATAAATTAAATACAAATTATTTAATACATACATATATATAGTATATATACTTGTATATATAAAAGAGGAGACATATTCATGTTAAGTTTGAACAGCATACATTTACATCAGAATCGTGCCTTTGCGTGTTTATACAAGGTGTGGTCCAAAGTAAACAGGACTTTAAAAAAAAAAATAGAACAAATGGTTTTTTCGGCAAAATCAATTTATTTTATTCAAAATAGTCTCCTTCTGCTTCAATACAGCTGTTTGCACTATCCAAAAGCATGTCGAACGAGTGTTTTAGCTCGTTGGCCGGTATGGCCGCCAGTATGCCGGTGCAAGCCTTTTGAATGGCCTCTACGTCTGCATAACGTTTTCCTTTCATGGGCAAATGCATTTTTCCGAAAAGGTAGAAGTCGCACGGTGCCATATAAAAGTTTTACCAATTTTAAAACAAAATTTAATGTTGGCTCTTTGTTCGAAGCTCATTTTCGCACCGATAACACAAACATACTGACACTTAAATCGCAATGACTTCTCTTCCAATCGATGAAATGTCATGAAATTCTCACTGGACAATCGATAAAGATAGCAGATTCTAACGCACCAGTCGACATATAGATAGCGCCACCAGGGGGCGCTAGATTCAAAAAGTCCTGTTTACTTTGGAACGCAGCTTGTATGCGTGTATGTATGCAGCACAAAGTTGAACCAAAGCAGCAACAACAACAACAGTTGCGGGCAGAGCTTCAGAATTGACCTATCATGATGAATTCGGACAGATAACCACAAACTGGATGTATATGCCAAATTTGAGTTCAATATTCCGTGAATTACGAGAATTAGTTATGAAAAACACGAATTGCGGGGGACACGGTCGACTCGGCTTGTCACCATGATCAAGAATATATATACTTTGTGGGGTCTGCCACGCCTCCTTCTGCCTGTTACATAAATTCGCACGAACCTAGTATAGCCTTTTACCATTTGGGTACAGGCTATAAAAAGTGAAAAAATATTTAAATCCCAATATTTCGCGTATGTATTTAAAAAGTGCAAAGACATGACATTTCATGGCACTTATTGAACCAGAACTACTCTTACAATTCTCAACTTACAATTTTCTGTATGAAAGTCATCGATTTCCAGATAGATTTGGTCAATGAGATTTCAGAAGGCATTTAATTGGATCTGAATATTCTTGAAACCAGCTTAAAGCGACCTGAAATGCATTCTCTTACTTCCACTATCGAGGAGAAAAGTACAAATGTTATTAGAGACTAAAACTCTGGAAATTATAAATGCGGTTATATGATGTCATCCAATGGATTAATTGTATCATTGAGGTGCTATACTTGTATATATAAAAACCAGGCGTAAATCGAGTCAGCAATGTACTTTAAACAGACCATTAACATTATTTAATACATATTTATCATTAACAATATTCAATACAATTTAAATGTTTGTATGTATATAAATATATATGTATGTATATGTATATATAAATAGAGACAGAGAAAGAGAGAGAGAGGGAGAGGGAGAGAGAGATAGAGTTTTCTAATACACATATCAAGCTAAACAGTTTTGTTAAAACAAAATATATCTTAGGTACATCTGCATATCTAGCTAGACACAGTTTTTTTTATTTCATATGATTTACATATTTATGTTTTTGGTGCTTTTATATTATGCCAAAATAGCAATTTCTTGTGTATGTATGTATATATAATTTGTCTATATATATATAGTTTGTAAAAATTAAAATATTTAACAGTTGATTGCAATGAGGCGGATTTCCATAATATCATTCGTTACAACATTTGTTTGAATACCTCCAAGTTTGAGGTTTGTTCTCTTCTTTTATTTTTGTTATTATCGGCAGTTAAGCAGCTTACACTGAAGTACTTTAAAGATTACAAATCGCCCTTGGTTGGACAGGAATGCACATTGATTTAAGACTATATAGCGAGTAAGCTCCATGACTGCCTTTTACTTTATATCTACCTTCTGTAGTAACCTCTACTTTATAAACAACTACATTTATATAAAGATATTTTTTATTTATGTTCAAGACATGTAAATTTCAATAAATAAATATGCAAATTTCGATTTCTGTAAATCATCAAAATAACACGTTTATCGTCAATACTAATTTAAGTATATTTACTTTTGTAATTAAATCAAACTCTAAATATACACGTATGTATTTGCATATATTAATGCGACGGTGTTTAACGCCGCAACTGACTTTCATATTTCGATTTCGATATACATACAATAAACTAACATAAAATATCAATACACATGTTGCATGCTTTATGCTTTATAGGTACAATATGTATGTATGATTAGGTTGGCTCAAGTGCGAGTATCTATGTATGTATGTACGAGTACGTATGGATATGAATTATGCTCCTCTACTTAACGTTTAAATGCCAATCCTGCCACTTTTCACACCACCTAGATATACTTGTATTTACTATACGAAGTAAATACTCGTACTTAATATGAAATCAATATTTGTTACTGTGTGGTATGTTCTATATTAATAGAATAGGTTTTTCTTTTAAAGTTTGTTCCTCTATGTATTTGCATTATTCATTAGCCTCTGTTTTATCTATGTATGAAACTACACTCTTTGTTCACTTAACTAAGTGCCATGCTCCAGCACAATCCGCAAAGTGACAAAAAAATTATAAAATAATTATAACACAGCTGCGGTCATGTTAACGCTTTTGCTGAGCCCTTAGCCCCCGTTTTCTTGATATGATTGCGATGCAAATAAAATATAAAATATCTCGTACATATAGCAATGCTATCTACTATGTACGTTTTACAGTTATATGTTTATAATTTGTACCTACATTTGTAAGTATGTATGTAAATTTTGTTCTATACTAAGCAGCGCTACATGAAAATTCGTTCAAGTCGCGGTCGACAATTTAAACATAAAACGGAGCCTTTATATTAAGTTCAACTAACAAAATTATTTTACTGATGTTTTCTGTCTGTGTGTGTTGCTTATACAGCTGAGTACATACATATGTATATACCTGCATTGGATAATTAAGCTATTTGTGTATTATACTTATTTGTATGTACTTGCAGTGCAGTTATGTATAATTTACTTGCAACTAAACATGCGACTTGTTCTATATAAAATATACCTACACATATGCACGTTTTCCGATTGCATACGCAATCAATGTGTCCACGAACTTATTTGTATATGAGCAGAAAATCCTTCTAAGCAACAAATATACAAATATATGCATCTATGTAAATACTTTGCAGGCAAACCTCCAAGATATGTTTAGGGTTATATTTTGTTCGTTTTCGCTGCTGCTCTCCATGTTCAGTAGCACACCCGATTTCCCTATCGACCTTTCCCTCATTTCACTAGACCGTCCTTAGTAATACAAAAGGTTGCACCTAACGTATCTCTATGTTATAGGTATTAGGTATACATACATACTCGTATATTGTATGCATAAAGAAATAAAATAATATTGGTTTAAGCCATAGCTAACGATCGTGTGGAAAACAGGCTACTATGTAAGAATGTGAACACTCAGGAAACATAGACATAGTACATACTATATGAATGATCTTCAGGACGCAGGTAGATTTTCTAAGATATCTTTGCAAAACTAAAATATTTGATTTTACTAAAAATAAGAAACCTATTCCAAAAAGAAATGTTCACACTTTTATGAGAATTTGCATAACTATGGATTTTAAACTATTAATAGAATCTGTATTATTCTATATTTATAATATGGAATTAGAATGGGCTTTAGAATGGTTTTAGCCATAGCTAATGATCGTGTGGAAAACAGGCTACTATGTCCGAATGTGAACACTCAGGAAACATAGACATAGTACATATACATATACTATATGCATAATCTTCAGAACGCTGGTCGATTTTGTAATATATCTTTGCAAAACTAAAATGTTTGAAATTTACAAAATATATTCACACTTCTATGCGAATCGGCATAGCTGTTGGTGTTTAAACTATTAACCGAATCTGTATTATTATATACCTATAATATGGATTAGAATGGTTTTTCAATCTATTAAAATCAAATTTATGAACCCATAGACTGCGAACAAAATTGTTTTGAATGGCAAATACCCGTACTTGTGTATGGTAATGAGATTTACTGTGCAAAAGGATTGTGCGGATTAGCTCCAGGTATGTCCAAGTTTCCGCCAGTGGTCTGATAGGTTCCGTATGTATTTCCAGTACCGCCGTTAGGATTCATTTCATTTAAACGCGAGTTGGAGAGCGCGCGTGGAATGGGGTTGCTGGGCACGCCATGGGGCGCCAGATGTGACGTTTCCTCAGCCACCTGCAACCCATACAATCAGTCAACTGCTGACGAAAATAGTCGTACTCACCTGGTGTGGGTCCTCGGTCACGGGAATGTCCGATATGAAGCCCTGCTCCTTGCGGTAGAAGTTCACAAAGATGAAGAAGCCCAGAACAAATAAGCAGGCAATACCATACCAACGGAAGGTAGCAGTAGTACCGTAGTAGGTGACAAACATGCCGCCAATAATGGCGCCACAACCACGCCCCAAGCCGTGGTGGATACCTTGGAGCACGCCTTGCGCCGAGGCGCGCAGGTGCTTCGGAGTATTATGGGCAATGTATGAGCAAGAAGCGGCCCACACAGCCGCATGCGTGATGCCCTGCATCAACTCGAAAGGCAGCACCATCCAAGGATTGGTCAGATACGAAATGTACAGAAAACGTAGCACATTACCAATTAGACCCAGACACAGGACCTTTACATGGCCGATTTGTGTGATCAAACGGAAACTAAAGAAGTAGGCAAAGATCTCAGAAACATGATTGATAACAGAGGCAACACCAAAGAGCGTAGGCGTGCCACCATAGTCCTGCAGATGCCAGAATAGGAACGTAAAGATCAGACCAATTCCGAATCCCATGAACCACGCAACAAACAGGAACGAGGCGGTCTTCAGATCCTTAAAGTGCGTGAGCACCGTCATCCACTCTGGCATCTCTTTGGCCGTTTGTGCAAACACCTTGGACTCGGCGCCTATATGCGGCTGCGGCTGATGGCTGGAAGCAACATAACTACTTATGCCACCGGCACAGACACCCGACGCGGCACTGCCGCTACCCACTGCCAGTGATGGTAAATTGAGCTGGGCCGCAAGCTGATTCATGGACTCATCCTCTGCTTTTTGGTTGGGATCTACGAACTGCGCCGCAGGCTGTTGCTGCTCGTCCAATGGATCGTACTTGAATGTGATCCTTGAGGCAGAAATTATTGCGCATGTCATGAGCACGGAGAATATGGAGAAACATATGTTGTAGTTCTTTTCCTTATTACCAGCACCGCAAGGATGATTCGAAAACGAGGTGGAGTGGTCCAGGGCAATGCCTACGAGAAACATGGATATACCCCAGCCCAACGATCCAACTGCCAAAACAACGTGATTAGACCGCGATGGTTTAATTATTCATACATATTTATGTCTATTTACTTACACATGCGCTGGTGCCCATATTTGTCCGCATCCTCACCAAGCAACGTGATGACTGCCGAGTCGGCCAGCGTAATGGCGGGTGCGCTAAAGAACTCACCAATCAATATGACTAGCAGCAATAAAAAGAATGCTTTTTGTATGTCCTGCCAAAGAAATACAAAGTAAAAGCATACAACAATTAAAATGCACGATTACAAATGCTACTACTCCCTAATTTTTAAAGATATCCCGCTGATTCTTTGCTACAATCTATGAAGGACCAACCAGATCAGACAACTATTTAATAGCTTTCATCGAGACACAATTATTTTCAATAAACTAATATTATAAAGGCGAAAGATTTGATTGTTTGTTTGTTTATTTGAATTGAACACCTAAAAAAGAACAAAAAAAAAACAAATCAAAAATATCCAAACTTTATTTATAATTTTACTTTTTATACCCTGTACCCAAAGGGTACAAGGGTATATTAGTTTTGTGCGAGTGCACATGGAACACACAGAAGGAGGCTTGGTAGACCCCACAAAGTATATATATTCTTGATCAGCATGACAAGCCGAGTCGATATAGCCATGTCCGTCTGTCCGTCTGTCTGTCCGTCTGTCTGTCCGTCTGTCTGTCCGTCTGTCTGTCTGTATGAACGCAAGGATCTCCGAAAGTATAAGAGCTAGAATAACCAAACTTGGTATACAGATTCTCCTGAGACCGAGAAAGGACGAGTTTGTTAATTTTTTCTGATCCACCCCCCCACTCCCCCCCTATTAACGATTTTCTATAACTCCCGTAATTCTTAGAATTTTGAAATAAAATTTGGTAGTCACATTTGGTTAGTAATTATATATCCATATACCAAGTTTCATTATGATAGAATGATCGGAAAGAAAGTTATAGCCATATAACCAGGCCCAATGCAAACATACATACATATGTACAAGTGCACAAACACGCATAAGGCACGATTCTGATGTAAATGTAAATGTATGTATGCATGCATGGAATATTTTATATTTAATTAGTTAATATTTAGTTAATTAATTAAATTAATTTAGTTAATTAATTTAATTAAATTAATTTAGTTAATTAATTTAATTAAATTAATTAATTAATTTAATTACTTTTTTGTGGGGTGGTACAGGGTATTTAAGAGTTGAGCCTGCTCGACTTTAGCATTCCTTTCTTGTTTTTAGTAAAATACACGTGCGAATCAGGGGCGGGACGCTAGTTTAAAATAAATAACATGCTGGCGCCATCACTTACGAACAGAATGCTTAAATTTATTACAAATTGTTATACCTTTCACTCTATCGAATAATCTTTCTGATAATCGTGCGGATTCTTCTGATCTACTTGTATAGTTTCCCCCCACAGATGCATACAAACATACTGCAGGGAGCTGTCTGTAGTTGTGGTTCATTAAAATTTTTTTTAAGACTTAACATAAATGATTCTATTGCATTACTCACCGGAGTGCGATAGACCATAGAACTGAAGATGGGAGTCACATAGTCGCGATGATACTTATGGTCGTAGTTGCTGACAAAGTTGATGTGCACTGGGGAAATTCCGGCATCGATGCGGGGCAGCAGCAGAGAACGCTTCCGCCTATCGTGCGACTCCTCGGGATCCTCATCCATGGTTAAGGTTCCGTCATAGTGCTCAGGTACTTCAGCCATGTCGTAGACTGCAGAGAGATCGCGCTTGGTGCGCGTGTAAGTGAGCACAAAGTCCGTGGCATTTCGTCGCTCTATGCAATTGACGGCCTCTGGGCGTATGAAGCTAAGCGGTATGGTGAACAGCACCCAACAAGCCAACGATGCAAGCAGCAGCTTCTTGCCCTGTCGGCAGCGATCGGCATACGAGCCCCAGAACGGCGCCGAGAGAAACTCCACAAATGGCCTCATGCCCACTAATATACCGCATTGGCCAGGATTCATACCCATTTGCTTAAAGTAAACGCCCATCAGGGGGAACAAAGATCCAAAGGCGGCATAGAAGAAAAAGTAAAAGCTCTTCACCGGTATGAGCTCATGCTCTGTTGGCCCAAAAAACATTTCCAATATGTCCGAGTGGCCGCGTATTTTGTGCGTTGATTCTTTTGCCTCGGGATATCTGAAAATAAAATAGATATAAATATTTTTAGTGCATTGAATGGCTTGGTAAACACCCATGGTTTGTCACTTACAAGCTGGGATCCACTTCGCCACTGGCCTCCACATCGACACGTGGTCTAGCGCCAGGCGGTCCATAGCCTGCGCCCTCCTGCACATAACCTACACCGCCACTCGTGCCTTGATCATAACCAGATGTCTGCTGATCGTAGCCATAGCCCGGTTGCTGTGGTGCTTGTTGCCCATAGCCCACACCACCCGTGGGAGCCCCAAATGGGTTTGGACCGCCACCCTGATTGTAAGGATTCATTTTAATGTACAGTAAATTTTACTGTCTCTTCTGGATGCCTCGCTGCTGTTCTTCCTTTTCACTTCCGAGTTGCTTCACCTAAGCTCTTTATGCTCTGGTTTGTTCCTTTTGCTTTTTCCGCTCTTCAACCTCGTTGTCTACAGCAGCAACATCCTGCTCTATGGTTGCTGCAACAAACAATGCCATTCAAATATCTTTAACAACAATAAGCTTGAAATTACTCTCATTTGCCATAAGTGTGCAGAAACAGCTTACAAAGTCTGCAAATCAGATATTTCGATTTTTCTCTTAACCTAAACTAAGAATATACTGGGATAACTTTAAGCTTTACGTTGTACTATAATGTGTACATTCTATACATAATGTAAAAAATAACAATTTAAAATAGTAATCGTGTTTTATCAGCCAAACCCGTTCTAGCACGTCTTGATCTTGAATTGCCCATTTCCGGTGTACGCTTAACAGACATACCGTTTGATCGACAAGAGTTGAGAATACCCAAGTCTTCACTCTACTTAAGATATTAAAAGAACTTTTAATTCTTGCTGTTGTACAAGACAGCGGCTTTAATGCTAGGGAAGAGCATTCCAGCCTCTGGCTCTGACATATTGACTTATTTTTTCCTTCCACAGCTTGAACCATAGCTCGGCGTCTTGGCTAAATGCAAGTATGCCTGATGACTACAACATTGGTACTATCCTTAAGGTTTGTACCAACTATCGTGAAATATAAGGTCGTATTTAAGGTTAAATCGAGCGTATTGTTCGATAAACTAAAGCAATTTGCGAAGGCACAGATTAGGCCTTATCAGTGCAGCTTTATACTTGACCAGACCTCTATTGATCAGATATTCACGGCAAGCCAATTCTGGAAGAAAACCACGAATCCGAATTTACGGTAAACATTTTTTGAGGGACCGCATATATGCAGCAATATCTCAGTTCTTTATTCCTGAAAAATTTGTTTGACTTTGCAGAATGACGAAATCTGGGCTTAGGGATCAATGAGAGCAAGTTGAGGCAAATGTTTCCCGTAACCAAGGAGGCGCGGCAGCCAGACCTTCAGATCGTAGTGGAAAACTATACTTTCGAAACGGTGAAAGATTTCGTGTATCTTGACACCATCGTCAAAACAACTAACATTGTCAGCATATAAATCAAACTGTTCAAAGATTTAACTCCATGAAACTCCTGATATTTGATAAATTGAAAAGGCTACTGAAGGCCATAACAGAATACCATCGGAAAAACATTGGCATATGTGTATTGCATCAAGAGGGAATTACTTTGAAGACAATAATAAAAATGCTTTTATGTATAAATAAAGATTTTCAAAATTAAACCCAAAGTCCATGTAATTTTTGCACCCAGTATTTAATATTATGTAATTGTACTCATTTAAATATACGGAGATACTTATTCCTTGGCTATACTTAACTTTAAAACAAGTAAAAATGCTAAAGTCGGTTGTCCCGACATTAAAATACTCTGTACATATGTATGTCTAGAATAATTATGCGTGTCTTTGCGTGTATGTTTGGGTCTGTGTACCTGTGCAAAGCAGTAACAACAACAACACCTGCGGTTACTGTTTAGTCATATATACATATATGGCTATAACTTGCTGTTAAATCGAAATAATCAAAAAAATAAAACAAACTTGCACTGCGTACACACATAAGGCATCTTTGTGCAAAATTTGGTGTCTCTAGCTCTTATAGTCTCTGAGATCCAGGTGTTCATACGGACAGACGGACAGACAGACAGGGCTAGATCGACTCGTCTTGTCATGCTGACCAAGAATATATATACTTTGTGGCACGCCTCCTTCTTCTTGTTACATTTTTCAGCTCCTGCAAACCTAATATACTCTTGTACATTTCATGTACAGAGTGTAAATAATTGATTGTTATAATGGACAAACATATTTAAAACAGAGCGCATATTTAGAAGACTTCAGCAAATTGAAATTTAGTAAACTGGAATCCATTTGTATCGCAACAACTGCACCTAGACATTACTCAATAAATAGCATTTATCATTCCTAGTGTCCTTATTAGTCTGACATGCTTACTACGCACGATCCCCCTACACAAATGAGAATTTGCGGGCGGATGACATAGTTTGCCAGCTGGCCACTTAACATTGAAAGTGGCAATTCCATTGCGCCGCAAGCAACATGGAACTCATAGTGGAAGGCAACAATAACAAATGCGAAAGAATGCAAAGCGGATGGCAAGTGAATTGGCCCCACTCAGCTCGCTCTCCACGTGTTTCACGATGCGTATATGTATGTGTACGAGTACGTGAGTGTAAGTGTCAGCGGCAGTTTAGTGGAAACTGCTTAAGGGCGAACTTTGAGCACATTGCGCAACATACCCATTGAGTAATTTTGGATACGACTTTTCCTTTAATCTGTACCTTATTCGGCTGACGCTTCACGCGGCAGACGTTTTATGAATGTATGTATGTAGGTAAGTGTGTATGTATGTATGGACATATGTATACGTGTTGTATAGGCGGAGTGTCTACGAATTGTTGTTCCAATAGATGTATATAAAAAAGGGTACTGAGGTTTGAATAGTAAATTAAAAACTAAAGAATTGCAGAAAATGTTGAAGTTTCCAATATTGTTAATGTGTGTGTATGTATATCTATGTACGGGTGTATTTGTTCCCAAATTTCTCCATACAATGCTAATACTGAATAGAGCCAGACTTTTACATAAGCTCCATTATTATTTACACACAAAATTAATTGGCCAGAGTCAGTATGTAGGTTTTCACTTTAGAGCATAACGTGTTGCCTTCTATGTTATACTCGTATGTATCGTATCCATTAATATACGCAGTCGCAGATATTAACATATTTATGTATACTTCTCCAAAGCACTTTTTGCACAAGTGACAAGATGATGGCACTTCTTGAAGGCCAAGTTCACTTTATATTTTCATTGGAAATGTCCCAATTCACAATTATTACAACGCTTCATAGAATAATATAAGTTTTCTACTATATTCTATGTTTTTTTCTTACACGCACCAAGTAGCTTAGCACATTTATAAAAATTTTCAAGAAGCGTTTTAGCACAATTGTTACGTGCGTAATCGATAGAAAAGTTTCACTAGATGAACACTTCTTGCCTCTATACGCGCACTTGGCAGGCAGCTGAAAATTTTTCAAAGAGCTCAAAAGCGGAAAAGCTCGCTCAAGCGCGTGTGTTAAACTTAATGAGATTTGATACAAATGCAGGAACGCCTGTACGAGGGAGAGAAAGAGCGCACACAAGAGAGAGCGGGCGGCTTGACAACATGGCGCAAAAGTGCTCCATAATCACAAATAACGCCAACCTATCCGCCAACTATCAAAGGCAAGGACATCGTGAATGTAAAAACATAAGGAAATTAGTTTTCGAAACTTTAGGAGTAAATTAAGGTCTGGATTCCTAACTTCCTCGGTTTATCTGGCCAAGCCAAGTTAGTAGGTTTTTTACCATTATATGCTATCACAAACTAAGCCCATTTTCAGGACATCCTGGGTGTAAATAAAAGTTTAATGTTGAATAAAACCCACACGCCAAACAGAATTTAAGATGCTATCGTTGCACAGAAAATGTGATATTATTTCAAAGCTGGATATGTACTCGTAATATTTTATTTTTAAGCAGCAATGGACATGCAGCGCTACAAGTCTTCCAAAGAAAAACGATCAACTGTATCTCTCTGAATAACCGAAGCTTGCATGCTTCTAAATCTTATAAGATTGGTTTGCGACCGTTAAACAGTTAGAGGAGATTTTAAACAATAAACATATGAAACAATTAATCATGAAATTTTCATACGCAACGAATATGGTAATATCGTCTTGGCACACCATACATGATTCTAAGTGTTTCAAAGACTCTGAGCATTTTATAATATCCTTTCAGATTTCGAGTGAGGGTACAAATGCATAGCAATCATATTTACTAAATAGATTAATTAATAATACTATATGCGATTTTTCTGCTAAGTTCTTCAACTCTTTTCAAATACTTTAAAAGATTCTGCCATCTTTTTTGCGCAGTGCAAGCTTTTTCCCAAATACATCAAAGCTCTATTCTTTGACTGCTCCTGCGCATGAAATTCAATTATGTTTGCCGAAACTCACCGTCAAAACATGACTCGAAATGAGTAAAAACAAGCAGCATTACTCGATTTAGCTCATTCATGCACTCACTTTGTCTCTAAACTGTTATCTTTCGTATTTTTATTGATAAAACAAACTGTTTTCGTTGTAGTCCTGGAAGGGTACCATTCATTTAAACGTTTACCAACTCCTCAACTGCAATGCTTCTCCGGCGGTAAATTGACTCGGTGCCAACCTCAATATGCGAGAACTTGGAGGTTGCGAATGAGCTTTTCTTGGAAAAGCGGTCAAAGAGGCGGGTCCAACAAGTGGGTGAAATGCTACAAAGAAACCCATGGGAACTAGTTACTCAGTAAGCGTAGAGTAAGATGCGCGCATATAAAAAAATGGTCTTGAAGAAAGCTGGCAACAGAAGCCAGTTCAGAACTCAGCTCACCACAAAACCTTTGCTGCTGTTATTATGGCGATTTTTTCACTTAGCGTTAGTCGTACTATTTGACACCTACTCGAGCACCAAGTTATGGGTGGTTCATAAGCTTTAAACCCGACAGCGGCGCAGATGCTCGAGTTGTTCTGATCAAGGCCATTGGTAGTCCACAGCTAAATATTATGGGCAATGGTTCAACTATGGCGTACACAAAGTGGACGACAAGGCGTTTGCACCAAAAAACAATATGACCAAATAATTAGCATTCCAGCGCAACGTTCCAGAATTAACTACTCCCTCAACAAAGGTCACGGCCATTAAGTATGTCAATATCCCCGACTTGGCTAGAACTAGGCAGACATAGATGACCGAATCTTTGGTTCCCGCTGAGGATGGCCTGGGTGTGCCGCCCTCCTTTAATGAAAACCCTATACGTAAAATACATTGTTGGCCCACGAAGTTTTTTGTAGGTATATAGTATAAAGCACGAAATGTAATTTTCTTAATTTTTTAAAATGCAGTTTATTTATACAACAAGTAGCGTTACTCTACAAATTATTAAACTGATCAATGGCTTCGAAATTATAATATATGTATATAATATTTATAGTAGGAAATTAATTTATTTGACAGTGCAATGGCGAGCCCGAAATAAAAGCCACAACCGATTTCGTTTACGCAGACGGCACAAGGAAAGAGTGAGATTAAATACAAAAATGTAAAAAGATATGAACATATGTATGTTTTTATATAATTGCGTTAATCATGCCGATAACAATTTACAAGAGATTTTTAATTAATCAAAGCTGCTTTTATAATTTGTAACAGCGAAACTGAAAAGTATGTTAACAGTAGGTAGGAAGATCGCTACAGGTTGATTTTTGAAATTGTTATACATTGTATGTATTATCGTTGGTAGATTTGTTGACAAGCGGGCCATAAACGTATATAACCAGAGGTTTTAAATATTTATCTTTTTATTTGAGTTCAAATTACGTTTACAATAGTAATTTAGTATTAGATAGCAAAAATATCCGTAGAAAATGTATTTTAATAATAATATGATATTTAAAATCAGATTCACCCTATCGTTAAATAGTTGAATCTTTTCATCTTGTAAATAAAAACAGTAACGGAATAACACAAATCAAAATTGAAAAAGTGGTTTTCATTACAAAAATAAGGAGTTACAAACAATATTCGTAGTCAGAGGAGTGAGTGTTACATATTGCAAGACCGGTGTATCAACTTAAATATTCTAACAGTGCAGGTACTTCATAAAATTCGTCGCCTAAGGCGAGTTTTAAAATGACCAGCCACATTGGGCAGCACTAACTATGATTATGACTAAATTAGAAATCAAAAAGTCTACGTACTCAACAATTGATGCTAATTTAAACCAACATAATATCTCGCGGTAGTTTGATTAACACTAAATAACGACTTTCTTCAATGTGTTTCGTACGTTTTTCAGGTAATATAATAATTTTTATGTTGTTTTCAATAAAAATCTATTTTTTGTTATATTTATTTTTGATAGTTAAACATTTGATCTTAATATGCGCAACTGATTGATTTGTTTTTGAAATTGTATATAATAAGTTTATTTTTATGTAAACCAAACAAGTTCATCAAAAGTACGCTTACTTTATTAGTTAACAACATTAATAACATTACCATTATGGCATACCTTTTTAATATATACAAATTTGTGATTTCAATCATCTCTATTGATTTGAGCCTCTTTTTCTATTGAACGACAATTTTTTAAAACTTCAATACATCGATGTTTTTTGCGACCATGCGTCGATTTTATATAAAGAGACATCGATGTTTTCCCTTCGACTTACATCCCTAAATAGTCTCTGCTGAACGGCTGTGATTATTGTTTTATTATTTGGTCACTTTAACAATGGACGGCGGCAAATGTAAGTAAATAACGTGTTATGTCCGCCTTTGCCAGTGCATCCCCTGTCGTTACGCCGGCTAGCCATCGGCTCAGGGTCAGATTCGACCGCGACAGGGGTGCGGCAGACCAACAATGAATTTATATTTTTTTATCAAACACACCTACTCATATTGTCGGCTGAGGGACGCCTGTGGAATTTGGGTGGAGTTGTGGCTACTTTGGTGTCATGTAGCCGCGTGGCCCTCCCTACCTTGAGCCGGTTTTGGCATTTTGTTGCCGGCTCCCTTCAACATGCTTGCTTTGGTTTCCCTTCTGCTCCGGGACTTTAGTCACCCCATCTCACCCCATAAATGGATTCTACTCCAGACTCATTTTCAAATTTTAAATTTTATTACAATAAAAATATATTCGGGTATTTAGGCCATTGAGTTTTGGGACGCTGCAGTTTGTTGGCTCTTTGTGCCTATTTATCTTATTCGATTTTCGAACCTCCTAACCTACCTATACTCGAGTATGTGGTTATGAGGGGTGTAATGATATGTAATGACAAGGAGATAAACAAAAAAAAAAACTGCGCCGCTCCAATACACATTCCAACCTCTTTTGCTTATATTAGACTTTATACATTTTCTTTTACTTTTCTTTTTTTTTTATGTTCTTTTTTCTTAAGTATACATTTGAATTTTTGTTTACAATATGGTTACTTGTTTGGTGTTGTGTTTCTGTTTAATGTTTTATATTATGTTGTGAATGGTTTGGGCTATGTGTGTAACAGAAAATTGTTAATTGTTTTGTGTGTTGTTTTTTTGTTTTGTATTTTACATTATGTGGCTATGGGCGTGTGTGTATTACAATATGGTTAAATGTTTGGGTGTTGTGTTTCTGTTTAATGTTTTATATTATGTTGTGAATGGTTTGGGCTATGTGTGTAACAGAAAATTGTTAATTGTTTTGTGTGTTGTTTTTCTGTTTAATGTTTTATATTATGTTGTGAATGGTTTGGGCTATGTGTGTAACAGAAAATTGTTAATTGTTTTGTGTGTTGTTTTTTTGTTTTGTATTTTACATTATGTGGCTATGGGCGTGTGTGTATTACAATATGGTTAAATGTTTGGGTGTTGTGTTTCTGTTTAATGTTTTATATTATGTTGTGAATGGTTTGGGCTATGTGTGTAACAGAAAATTGTTAATTGTTTTGTGTGTTGTTTTTTTGTTTTGTATTTTACATTATGTGGCTATGGGATGAATGTGAGTCTGAGTGCTATGGAAATTCGGTGTGTGTTTGAATATGGTGTATGTGAACATGTATGGAGTGTATATAAAGGAGTGTGTGGTGTATATAAAATTTTGTGTTCTATGTTTGAGCGGAATATGTGTGAGTATTTAGTTGAATTTTGTGTTATATGCTGCACTGGTGTATGTGAGATGGCTATGTATATGTATGTAGGGTGTATATACAATTTTGGTTCTATGTTTGAGCGGAATGTGTGTGAATATTTAGTATTTTAATGTTGAAGGGTACTTAGCCCAGACTTCCAGTTGCATGGAAATTGGCCTGACTTCCGCTAGGGCCGAGGTCCGGCCTAAGACCCAGTACTGCCGGTCGGTGCTGACCCGCGCACAGCGCACTTCCCAGAACGCCCGCAGTTACTGCTACTCCTCTGCCTATGAAGCCTCGCTGGTGTATATCCCAACCCTCCTGTCGTCACTCCGGTGTTTGAATATTGTCTTCCGCTTATTTTGTCTCTTTTTTTGTTTTTTCCCGCAATAGCACGTGTCTCTCGCTCACTGTCCACAATTGATTTTTCTTCTTCCCTAAGGCCACGACTTGCCATTCCCCCGGAATTGCTATTTTACCCACTTTGCAACCCTCCTAATTGGTAGCACTGGTCCTCACCCCTCACGCACGAGTACTTGTTATCGGCCCGCTCCAGCTGCCAATCGCGCGAGTTGCCACTCCTTTTGTCCGACGACATTTGTGGTTTCCCAATACTGCCGCGCCGCACATAACACCACACTCCGGTTTTATTTTGGTGCCAAACGGAAGAAACGGGAGTGAGAAGCGCCGCGGTTCTTTCTCTGCCCAACGTAGGCCACCGCCCACACCCTGAGATGGGTCTCTCGGTCTACCGACGAACAAAGCCGGGCCTTAGCTATTGCTTTAAATCTTTGGCGTGGAAGACTCCCAACCGACGCCCGTGCATGTCCTCCAACTCGTACAGGCTGTTGCCCACGCTGCTCCGGACACGGCATTTCACATACTTGTGGCACAGCTTCGCGTTCACGTTGTCCTTAAAACGACTGAGGACAAAGTTTCGCCTGTAAATCTCCTGGCCAGGTACGTACGCTACCATCCTCGCACGCTTATCGTATTGCCGTTTCGCCTTTTCATATGCCAGGTGGACACTCTGCTGTACCTCATCCCGCACTGCCTTCTGCTGATCCGATCTGGGCAACATGCGCAATTCCGCATCCTCCAGCGCCCCCAACTTGCGTGCCAGCTTGTAATCCTTCCCGCTGGTGAACATGTGCTGCCCAAACAAAACGAAATACGGGGACGTGCCGATGCTGCCATGGATAGCACTGCGTGCTGCACACTGCACGTCCGAGAGCTTCTCGTCCCACTTCGTGTGGTCGCCCTGTACATATGTCCTGATGGCCGCTAACACTGTCTGGTTCACGCGTTCCGCCGCATTCGCCTGTGGGGCATAGTTCGCCGTGCGTACGTGGGTGATGCTCAGCCCCTGCAGGAACCCCGTAAATTGGTTGGCCACAAATTGCTTACCGTTGTCGGTATGGACGGTTTCTGGGACTCCAAATGCCGAAAACACCTCCTCCTGCAGAAACCGGACCACTGCCGCCGCTGTTGCTTTTGGCATCGCTCGCAACCACACGAATTTGGACAGATGGTCAAGAACAACCAGAATGGTGGTATTCCCTCTCCTGGACCTCGGATACGGCCCTAGAAAATCCAGATGCAGCCTCTGCATTGGTCGGAGCGATACGGTTTCGGCGCCCATTACCGGCCTCGCTAATTGCGTGCTGTGCTTTGTTGCTTTGCACGTTTCACAGCCGGCAACGTACCTCCTCACCTGTGCCACCATCCCGGGCCAGAAAAAAAACTGCCTGAGCCGTTCTATGGTCCTCTTCATGCCCCCATGCATAGCCGCGTCGCTCTCATGGGCCTGCTGTATAAGGGCTGCGGACACAGGACGCGGTACCCAGAGCTTCCAGGAAAATTCCTCTCGCTCGGGCCGCGTGAACTGCGCCCGCTTATACAACAGCCCATCCTCCACGCGTAAATCCGGAAATAGCTCCGCGTTCTCCCGCACTTGCTTCAGCCGCTCGGTATACTCCGCACCTTCGAACTCGGTTGTCTCGAAATCAAAAAAATCAACTTCCTCCAGTTCGAAAGGCCGTGAGAGGGTATCGGCTACAATATTTTCCTTGCCTTTCCGATGCTCAATATTAAAGTCGAACCTCTGCAGGGCCAACGACCACCGCGCTAATCGACCGTCCAACTCCTTCAATGACATCAGCCACCGCAGGCTGGCGTGATCAGTCACCACCTTAAACGGCATCAATTCAACGTACGGCCGGAATCTTTCGACCGCTTTTACTGCAGCCAGGCATTCCTTCTCGGTGACACTATAGCTCAGCTGAGCGCCCCGAAGCTTCGCTGAAAAAAAAGCTATCGGCCTTTCGGCCCCGTCTGCATCGAGTTGGAACAAAACCGCTCCTATGCCCGCTTGGCTCGCGTCACATTGGATCACGAACGGCTTCCGAAAGTCTGGATGCACCAACACTGGCGCGCAGGTGAGTGCCCCTTTCAACTCCTGAAATGCCGCAACCGCTTCGCCCGATAATTGGAACTTTCCTTTCCCTTTCAGGCAGTCCGTTAACGGCGCGGAAATCGTGGAAAAATTCCGAATGAAACGCCTATACCAGCCAGCGGTCCCCAAGAATCGGCGGAGCTGCTTTGCGCTGGTCGGCAAGGAAATCGCCCGAATCGCCTCGACCTTCTCTGGATCCGTCCGCAACGCACCATCGCCAACCACAAACCCCAGATACTTCAAGTACTTGTAGCAGAACTTGGATTTTTTTAAGGAAATCGTCAAATTGGCTACTTTCAAAGCACTTGCCACGTCCAGCAGCACCTTGCAATGATCCTCAAACGTTCTGGATATTATGAGAAGGTCGTCCAGGTACACGAATACATGGCTTCTCAAACGCTGGGGAATCACCTTATCCATCACCCGGCAAAGGCGCTGCGCCGCATTGCACAACCCGAACGGCATGGCCTTAAATTGATACAGTGGCCTTCCTGGTATCGTAAACGCGGTGTACTGCCGGCTTTCCTGATCCAGTTCGATCTGCCAAAAAGCATGCTTTAGATCCAGGCTGCTGATGTAAATGGTATCCTCCACTCGGCTCAAGATCGACTCAATGCTCTGGAGTGGGTAAGCATCCTTCACCGTGAGCTGATTTAGCTTTCTCGCGTCTAAGCACAACCGGTTCTTTCCAGGCTTCCTCACCAAAGTCACTCGGTTGCTCCATGGACTCTCACTTGGCTCGATAACCCCTAGCCGAAGCATCTCGTCGACTTCTGCAAACAATAGCGCCTGCACTGCCGGCGACACGGGATAAAAACGCTCTTTCACTGGCAGTGCCCCCTCCGTCAACTGAATGTGGTGCTGCTCCACTGGCGTCCTACCCAGACCGTGCTCCTCGAAGGATCTGAATTGGGCCACGACTCGCTGTAACTTCTCCTGTTGCCACGCCTCTAAATCGTGTGGCTCCGTTGGTGTACCATTTCCTAAGCGCTCCTCCTCCAACTCAGCCACGTGCTGTCCTTCGTCCACAGCCGGGATCACATTCGGAGCCAAACCGAACTTGCGCCAAAAATCCACGCCCAGATAAAGCGGTTGGCACAACGACGGGCAAACGTGGAATACCATTTCCGACTCTGTTCCGTTATACCTAACGCGCGCCATCACGCTGCCCATAATGCAATGTGGCGCGCCGCCGGCTGTCCTTACCGCGGATTTGTTTTCGCGTACCACCAAACCTAGTTTTCGGACCGACTCTATGGCACCACTTCCCAGCAAGCTCACCGACGCCCCGGTATCCAACAGACCGGTAAATTCTCTGCCTTCAATCGCTACCGTAGCATATGGGCGGCTGTCGGAACGACATGCAGAATTCACCGCGGCACACACCGCCTGGCGTTTCTGTCGGCGTTCGCGGTGTCTCCTACGCGCCCGCAAGGATGTCTTCGACGCCCCTCTCGCATCCGGTTCGTGCTGGCTACCAAATATGCGGTTCCTGGCTACTTCATAGTCGCGCTGACGCTGCTCCAAGGGTTTCCGCTGCGACCATACTTTCTTCGGTGGGACTGCCTGGTTGACTTTATATATCTGTGAGTAAATATGACTAACGGTACTATCCTTATCGCTACTAATTCCTATCCTAACTACTGTATCATCGGAGGTACGCGTTTCACCGTCTACCGAGAGTGCGACTCCTCCGGCTGCGTCGGACTCCTCTCCGAGTTTCCCGGACGACATTTCGGGCATCTTGGCAGCACCACGCCTGGCTGTCCGCATTTGAAACAAAACATATTGCGCACCGCCGACTCGCAATCGAAATATGTATGCCCTGGTTGTGCACAATTCCAACACTTGAGATTCGAGCGGCTCCCACCAGTTTCATGTGGCCTATATACCGCCTCCAAATGCTCCAGTTGGCCGCCTTGTGTACCTTCTGCTACCACGTCCAGCTCGTGTACTCGATGCTGCTCTCGCTGCTGCCCGTAGTTGGTACTGGCTGAGGGCCGCGCCCAACGCGTTGCCAGCATCTTTTCGGCGTCTTGGCACTCCTCTCTCAGCTTCTGCAGATTAGTTATATTCATCGGATAGATGACCCTAGACACGGTGTCTTTAATATTTGTCTTTATCACCTTAATAAGGTCATAATCCGAAAATGGACACACCAACCGAGAACGCAACACCAGCATCGCCTGAATATACTCTTCTATGCTCTCGCCATGCCGCTGCTTCCGCTCCCTCAGCTCCTGCTCTCGTTCAAACTCCGATCTTCGAGTCTGAAATTGCTGCTGCAGCCCATATCGGAGATTCGGCCAGTCCGGCACGCCCGAGGTACGTATGTACATCCAATACCAATCTTTCGCTCTCCCGTTCACCAGGCAGTGGAAGTCTCGCAACACGTCGGCCCAGGGCACCTGATACAAGGACTGCAAATGCTCCAATCGAAATATAAACTCTGCCACCGGCATTCCTTTGGTTTCGCCATCAAATACAAGGCCCCACTTTCTGATGTGGACGACGTCGGGCCGGGAGTCTCCCATCGTGGTTCGCCTTAATGGCCTGTGCACGTCAGGGCCCAAATCGCGCATCCACGGATCGGCTGAGAACTGCCGCTGCTCCACATGTGCCCGCTGTTCTGCCTCTAAAGTTCGGTTGTCGACGAACAGGTGAGTCGGTGCTGCAGCTGCTGGTCTACTACTTACAAAATCTCTTTCTTTCTCTGCCGGCTCGTACCCGCCTAAGGCTGGCCGCTGCATTTGCGCGTGAGCTCGCTCTGGCCTGCCCACCGGCGCCTGTGCTACAGACGGAGGCGCGCTATGCGTTCTCTCCTGCCTCAGCGCTGCCACTGCCTCATTAATCTCGCGCATGAACGACAGCATGCTGGCCTGCATCGTCTCTCGAATGGCCTCTACTTCTGACGACAACGATGCGCGATACGTCTCGTGGGCCTGTGCTAATGCCACGTTGATCGCTGACCGAATTTCGCTTGGCAGCGCAGACTCGGCTCTGCCACCCTGCTCTTCACCGCCATAGTCACGCGCGCGTGCGCCGGTTGTTGCTCCGGAACTGTTCGGAAATTCATCCCCGAATCCTCGGAACGCTGCCTCGTTTACACTCGGCGGCGATGCGTCATCCTGGAGTGCTTCTGCTGGCTTGCCCGCCTCACTCAATCCTACGTGAGGAGGAGAGTCCAAGTGAACCAATGGCCTATTTCTAATAAACTCCTGACTCCGCCTGACCTTCCGGGTAACATTCGGGTCAAGATTCATTTCTCAGTACCTTGTTAATCCAAACCAAAAAAAAACCACTGCTAGTACTCGGATCCGTACCCGCCGATTATAATATCAAAAAAAACTATATCTATATTATAAACGAGCAAACTCCGAATAAATAAATAGATCGGTCCACTCGTATGTATGTGTTTTCTTAAATGATAAGCGGGGATAATATCCTTAGCTAAGTACCCGTTGGATTATTTAATCCAATCAAATGCTTATGTATATATATATAGGAATACCATCAAACACACAACCAAAAAAAAGAATAAATAAATAAGAATAAATAAATAAGAATAAATAAATAAGAATAAATAAATAAGAATAAATAAATGAGAATAAATAAATGAGAATAAATAAATGTATACCAAAAGACTTAACAAAAAAAATACTAAGTGAAAAAAATTACTCCAAAAAAAAACAAACTAACGATAAGTTGAACTTCAAATTCCCGCCCTATGCACAGACCTGCTAATCTGTGCCAAAATACCCTGTCGATACTTATTAATATCGATGGTTCAGCCCAGGAACAGCTGTGCTTGACCGGGACCATTCACAATGGACTCCCCGTCTATTGATAATTTATTTGCTGCTACGCAAATAAATAAATAAAAGGTAATTAATACACTAACTGACAATAGCATAAATCAAAACAATCTTTCTTTACTCTCACAGGCTCAACACTAGACATGTAAGGGTGAGATGAGGATCCTCAGTATGACGCTGCACCACGGCACGCAGTCACTGTAGAAGGTAAACAACCAAAACAAACACATATGTATCGCACGCTTTACACCACCCAATTTCTTCCAGGCGCCTACTAAAAACTCAAATCTTGCTCGGGCTATGGCGAATTGCTGCTCCTATGCTCTGATACGTAGGGCAACGATGCTCCTTCCGCTTGGGACAGGACATGGACCTACTACGCAACCATTCATAAGAACTACCAAACAACCACAAAAAAAAACGGTAACTAACACAAAAAAAACATAAGGCAACTATACTATTCTTTACTTAACACCTGACAGACATTACTCTCTATCTTTCCAGCCTCAGAGCACCCTGTAGGGCAACAATGAGTGGGCACCAAGACCCCTCACGGACCTGCTACACTCGCTCCTTCGCTGCGCCTATTCTGCTGGTTACCAACCTACACCGCGCTGTAAGAAAGATGCAACTGCGGCAACGATGGGCTGAGCCCTAGTGAAGCTCACCCACGGACCTGGCAGTTGCACCGTTTCCCGCCAGCTCAGGGGCCGCCAGCAGCTATTGCTGTTGAAATTTACATGTAAACACTAAATAAAGAATACAAATCAACAAAAAAAACAAACAACAAGACTCTGGCTTTTAACTTCGCTTCGAACTGGGGCAACATTTGCTAAAATGTAGACCCAGGTGTATTTATATTGGGCGCCATCTTGTTATGTCCGCCTTTGCCAGTGCATCCCCTGTCGTTACGCCGGCTAGCCATCGGCTCAGGGTCAGATTCGACCGCGACAGGGGTGCGGCAGACCAACAATGAATTTATATTTTTTTATCAAACACACCTACTCATATTGTCGGCTGAGGGACGCCTGTGGAATTTGGGTGGAGTTGTGGCTACTTTGGTGTCATGTAGCCGCGTGGCCCTCCCTACCTTGAGCCGGTTTTGGCATTTTGTTGCCGGCTCCCTTCAACATGCTTGCTTTGGTTTCCCTTCTGCTCCGGGACTTTAGTCACCCCATCTCACCCCATAAATGGATTCTACTCCAGACTCATTTTCAAATTTTAAATTTTATTACAATAAAAATATATTCGGGTATTTAGGCCATTGAGTTTTGGGACGCTGCAGTTTGTTGGCTCTTTGTGCCTATTTATCTTATTCGATTTTCGAACCTCCTAACCTACCTATACTCGAGTATGTGGTTATGAGGGGTGTAATGATATGTAATGACAAGGAGATAAACAAAAAAAAAAACTGCGCCGCTCCAATACACATTCCAACCTCTTTTGCTTATATTAGACTTTATACATTTTCTTTTACTTTTCTTTTTTTTTTATGTTCTTTTTTCTTAAGTATACATTTGAATTTTTGTTTACAATATGGTTACTTGTTTGGTGTTGTGTTTCTGTTTAATGTTTTATATTATGTTGTGAATGGTTTGGGCTATGTGTGTAACAGAAAATTGTTAATTGTTTTGTGTGTTGTTTTTTTGTTTTGTATTTTACATTATGTGGCTATGGGCGTGTGTGTATTACAATATGGTTAAATGTTTGGGTGTTGTGTTTCTGTTTAATGTTTTATATTATGTTGTGAATGGTTTGGGCTATGTGTGTAACAGAAAATTGTTAATTGTTTTGTGTGTTGTTTTTCTGTTTAATGTTTTATATTATGTTGTGAATGGTTTGGGCTATGTGTGTAACAGAAAATTGTTAATTGTTTTGTGTGTTGTTTTTTTGTTTTGTATTTTACATTATGTGGCTATGGGCGTGTGTGTATTACAATATGGTTAAATGTTTGGGTGTTGTGTTTCTGTTTAATGTTTTATATTATGTTGTGAATGGTTTGGGCTATGTGTGTAACAGAAAATTGTTAATTGTTTTGTGTGTTGTTTTTTTGTTTTGTATTTTACATTATGTGGCTATGGGATGAATGTGAGTCTGAGTGCTATGGAAATTCGGTGTGTGTTTGAATATGGTGTATGTGAACATGTATGGAGTGTATATAAAGGAGTGTGTGGTGTATATAAAATTTTGTGTTCTATGTTTGAGCGGAATATGTGTGAGTATTTAGTTGAATTTTGTGTTATATGCTGCACTGGTGTATGTGAGATGGCTATGTATATGTATGTAGGGTGTATATACAATTTTGGTTCTATGTTTGAGCGGAATGTGTGTGAATATTTAGTATTTTAATGTTGAAGGGTACTTAGCCCAGACTTCCAGTTGCATGGAAATTGGCCTGACTTCCGCTAGGGCCGAGGTCCGGCCTAAGACCCAGTACTGCCGGTCGGTGCTGACCCGCGCACAGCGCACTTCCCAGAACGCCCGCAGTTACTGCTACTCCTCTGCCTATGAAGCCTCGCTGGTGTATATCCCAACCCTCCTGTCGTCACTCCGGTGTTTGAATATTGTCTTCCGCTTATTTTGTCTCTTTTTTTGTTTTTTCCCGCAATAGCACGTGTCTCTCGCTCACTGTCCACAATTGATTTTTCTTCTTCCCTAAGGCCACGACTTGCCATTCCCCCGGAATTGCTATTTTACCCACTTTGCAACCCTCCTAATTGGTAGCACTGGTCCTCACCCCTCACGCACGAGTACTTGTTATCGGCCCGCTCCAGCTGCCAATCGCGCGAGTTGCCACTCCTTTTGTCCGACGACATTTGTGGTTTCCCAATACTGCCGCGCCGCACATAACAAACGTAAATATACGTCAGTTGTGCATAAAAACAATGAATTTCAGCTGATGAAAGCAAGTGGCCTGTGAACGCCATAAAGCTCCTCCTAACAGTTTATAAGAAGAACAAGGAAAACTTCTGTAACAGTAAAATTAAGAAGAAGATATTGTGGCGCAAAATTTCAGATGAAATGGAGGAGAATGGTGTCCGAGAACACAATGTGGAGAAAGTGGAACGCAAATTCCGGAATTTAAAACATACGTATGACACCATACGGCTAAAAAACAAAAGCAAAGGACAAAGAGCCATCAAGTGGGAATTTTTTAAAGACATGGAGGAAATTTTTGCGGAAGATCATACCGTCGCTGGAAGAACCAGTCAGGAATCAATCTTTGTATCTTCAGAGGAGAACGAGGAGCAACATGGAGAATTGTTTTCCATATTATGTAAAGAAGAGGCAACAGCTTTTCATCCTCCTATTAAAGAAGAGCTGTCTGATGTAGAGACAGATAATATCCTATTTGGCGAAACCTCCAACGACGGGATGGCCCAAAATGCGAAAGAAATAAAGTCCAGTACTCCAATTGCACCAAATCAACAACAAAAAATAATAAAGGCTAATACACAGCGAAAGCGGTATTATCAAACAAAACAGATTTTGAATATCGAAAGAGAACGAAATGAAACTTTAAAAGGGATAAGAGCAGCAATGGAGGAACCTATTGAAGTGCAAAAGCGGAGAAATGATCTCTTCGAAACTTATATTACTACACTAATAAAAATAAATAAATAATAAACGATAAATACAATTTTATTTAAACAGTCTAAGATAATTTCTTTAAAGCATATCCTTTGTAAAATGGCTCGAATGACGTTTTCGGATGGTCCACACCACACAACACCGAATCCTCTAATTCTCCAGTTGCAACGTCCTCATGAACACAGTCCTCGGCACAGTTGTTAATCGAAATGAAATTGTGTAGCATGCAACATGCGAGTTGGAACGCCTGGGGTTTGTTTTAGTCGTTGAAATCTTCCTTTCAACAATCCATAAATATAAATATTTTCCAAAAAAATTCATGATAATCCAAGGGCATACGCAGCTTTTTGCATTTCTGTTTTTCAGCTGATAGGCAAAATACTCACAGCTGATACACATTTTTTCAAATCGCAATAACAAATTACAACGTTCTACAGGTAAAATTAGAAGTAATCAGTATCTAGTAAACGCGCCCAATGATAAGAATCCGAGATGGCTCCCCTCGTTACTAGTAGGCAATTTTCAAAACTATTATGAAAAACTATTTTCATTTACCCGTTTTCAGTTGTTTGGTATAAAACCCGTTGGGATTGTATCTTCGAGGAAAACGATCACTTCCAAAGTTTACTGGAAGTAAACATTTGAGTAATATCTACGATATTGGTCACTACTGACGTACAAAACCCAATGTTGGTGAAAGCCTCTGATAGGTTTTTCGCTCTCTCGTTTATTTGTAAATTGAATATTTTTCTTAGTATATATACCGCGCGTGTGAACAATTCGATTTCTCTACCGATAATTTTTCTTATGTTAATTTGAGTTATTTTTTATGTATTATTTTAAAAGTAGATGCTGTTACCACCAATATATTTGTATTTGCAGTTGTTAATTTTACCCTCTTGTTTGTGGTTTACAGAAACAAAATTAATAAGCTATAAGCGAAGATTGGGGAATTTGGTAATGGGAAATGCTTGAATACAAGAGGGAGACCCCAAAGTGTTTAAGTGTCTGTCTAATAATTTTACTGATATCGTGCATGCGTTGTTTGCTGATACATTTTATGACAGTTTTTTGGCCTTCTGATACAGCGTGTCAACTACCTTGCCCATGCTTTGTATGGTCTCTAGCACACGCTCGTATGTTTTGTCTACGGGAGTCTCTTCGAATACAATGAGCACACCTTCGCCCTGATCCAAAATTCCACTGAACTTTTTGTCCAAAATCATCTGGGATAGCTTTTTCTCCACCTGCGGCATAGGCAACTTAATGCTATCGGCCACATGGGCAACCTGCACACGCGAATATGGCTCAATAATGCGGCATAGATTTTGTTCCAACATGGTGTCGTACAGCGTACCTAAATGTGCCTGCACAATAACATCCTCGGCCAATTCCTTCTTGTAGTTTTTTAACGCAAGCTGAAAATCAGCTAACGATCGCTTGTGTGAGGCCTCCGCTACAGATTTCATAGCGTCAACATCGCGGCCAGAGTAGGTGATGGCCTAGATTATATATATATATAAATATTTATATGTAATTATATATTTTACTAGTAGATTTTTATAGAACTCACCAACTTTCCGCTGAGAATCTGGTTAACATCATCAGACTGACCAAGCATAATCTTGCATAACAACATGTACTTAAGCGACGTTAGTGCTTTCGCGCTCTCCACCACGCTATCAAAGCTCTCAAACGCCTCGTAGAAGTAGGAAAAGGCGGTCTTAAAATCGCGCTCGTCTGCCGCATGTAATATGCCCGATTGTAAATCGAGCGCACCCTGAACCTTGGGCGGACAATATATTGCATTGGCCGTGGTTCGTGCAGATGTGAGTGCAGCGCGTGCCTTTGGCAAATTGCTAAGCGCATGATAGGTCTTGCTCTCTAGCAGCTGCACCTCCACTAGCAAATTCTTATCGTCCAACTTCTTTAGCTCACGAAGTAATTGGGAACCTAGCGCCAATGCATCTGTATACATGGCCGTGTCGAAGTAGAGTGCAATGAGACGTGCCTCCAACGACTGACGCAGAAAGGTTCGCTTTTCTTGTTTGGCCCACTCAATGCAGTCTTTACAAAGTTGCACCTGCAGATAAAAACCATAGGTTAGAAGACTTTTTCATTTCAGAAACCTCTTGGCTTACCTCAATGCCCGTTCCAGCGTCCATATCAAGAAACATATCGACTAATGACCGCACCAGTTTTGCAGCCTTCGCCTTGCTGATCAAGCTTAAAAATGGACGCGTCACCTTGATTAAATCAGCCAACTCTTTGGCCTTGCCCTCCTGCTTGTAGAGCTCGCCCAGCTGCATAATACCTTGCTCCTTAATACGTATAAGCTCCTCGTCATTCTCGGCAACTTCCTGTTCTCGCACAATTTTGTTTAATAGCGAGATGCCTTCCTCCCGGTTCACAGTAGATACTGCCTGGGCACGCTCGAAAAGTATAGCTCCGGCCATCTTGCAATTAATGCGGTCGGTTTTTGATTATAAATATGGTAACGTAGCTTAGCTAATCAAGTATATCTGTTAATTTTAACTATTGCAATAATCTGTATGCGTAATTATATTTCGTGTTAACAAAACTTATTTAGTGTCTTGGTACGTGTTTTCTACTTCCACTCTTTTTTTCCTTTCTTTCGTTGTTATTAAGCGCCAGTCACGTTCAGAGCTGAGGCAGGGACGATAATATTGCGACGATATCAATCTGAAAAACACAGCGACTCTGTATCTCACACTATCGAATGGCACATATCGATTAAATGTGAAAATTTTCACGTATTCTGTTATTCACTGAAACTGTGACCATATGTGCTCATCTCGAACGGTTGCATCGGTTTTAGAACTCCATATGTGACATTTGCAACAAAACAACAAAGGATGGTCGAGGAAACAAGTGGTTCTACACAAAACAAGACAAAGGCGAAAACAACTCGACCTAAAGCTGTACACGCCTGGACTGTTGGTGATGTTTTAAAATGGTATCGACGACATTGTGCAGATATATCGCAAACATCGTACGAACAGCTCTTTGCTAAGGTAAACAACAAAGTTGAAAAGGGTGTCCTCGCCGTTGACAACGGAGATAGAAACCATTGTCAACGGCTGCCAAATGGCAGCAAATGCCCAAACTATTCACAGAAGGTTCTCTCCGTGTTTAAGCACAACTGATTATCACAACAAATAATTTTTCATATTTGTTCAGTCATGGTAATCATTCAGGATACATATGTGAGTACATATGTATGTATAGCGATGCGGCTTTGCCGCAATAGTTTGCTAAAAAAATAGTAATTACACACCTTTAGATCTTATTGCTTTATGTACACGTATGAATAAAGTATATAAAATACTGCACTTCGTGCGATTAGTAATAGCGTTGATGTCGGGCTGTATTTCCTTGCGGCTATAATGGTGGCAAAATCCAACAATTTAGTACTTAACGTATATTCAGCATTTATTTAATTTCAACATCATAATTTGTAAGCTCACGCCTGCTGTGACTAATGCCATCTGTAATGTTCTTTCAACAATATTACAGCACGACATAACTGGACGCGCGCTATTGCGCATAACAGACATAACACTACAGCGCATGGGCATTACTAACAATTGCGATCGGGAAGCAATATGGCGTGAGATAGTGAAACAACGCCTGAAAACAGACATATTGGAAATTCGTGATATGGAGCGGGTCAATATGCACTACCAGCAAGCTACGCACACCAGCAACAAAAACACTAATCTGAGAGGAAATCCCAGCTGCACCCAACGACAAATCCCTTAATAATATGTTTTATGTTATGAATTAACTAATTAGGACTGTTATCTTTACCCGTTTTCGAAACGTAAGCCACTCATAAAATGCACATTTTTCCATAATTTCATCTTTGCAAAAATTTAAAAAAAATATATCAAACTTTAAAAATGTCTAAAAACATGAAACAATAAAACTAAATACATATATTTAACCAATAATTATACTAAGTATATCACACTATCAACTTTTATTGTTTATTTAAACCGGTTCAAGTGCAACCTTTTTAAACAAAAATCGTTTGTGATTTTTGGATTCTTCGACTTCTATTCAAAAAAAGAGAATAAGTCGTTTTAATATAACCTTATTATGAATAAGTGCGTCGAAATATACATATACTATATGTACATTGAATTTCCTCTGCAAATCCCGGCCATGGAACCGAAATGCGCTGTTGAGATCGGTAACTTAAGCAAAAATCCCAATCAAAAGAATTTTGCGACATAGAGTTAGCAATATAGTGGTATTTTTATAACCTGTACCCAAAGGGTGAAAGGCTATACTAGTTTTGTGCGCATGTATGTAACACACAGAAGGAGGCGTGGCAGACCCCACAAAGTATATATATTTTTGATCAGGATGACAAGACAAGTCGATATAGCCATGTCCGTCTGTCTGTCTGTCCGTCTGTCTGTATGAGCGCAAGGATCTCAGTAAGTACAAGAGCTAGGATAACCAAAATTGGTATCAAGGTTCCTATAAGCCCTAGGCAGATCGAGTTTGTTTATTTTTTCTGATACACTCCCCCGCAATTCGTGTTTTTTTTTTCATAACTCCCGTAATTCTCGGAATTTTGAAATCAATTTTGGTAGGTACATCCAGTTAGTACTAATGTGTCTGTGTGCCGAATTTCATCATGATAGGTCAGTTTTGTGCGAATGTAAGTAATACACAGAAGGAGGCGTGGCAGACCCCACAAAGTATTTATATTATTGATCAGGATGACAAGACAAGTCGATATAGCCATGTCCGTCCGTCCGTTTTATAACTTTCGTAATTCTTGGAATTTTGAAATCGATTTTTGTAGTTACATCCAGTTAGTGCTTATGTGTCCGTATGCCAAGTTCTGAATTCTGAAAAAAGTTATAGCCATAAATAAAATCGCTTCCCATGCTCTGCTTGTAGCTCTGCCCACAGCTGTTGCTACTGTGGCTCAACTTTGTGCTGCATACATACATACACGCATAGACACGATGATGTACATGTATGCTGCTAAAACTCTACATAAACATGTCTTAAATACATTAAATTAAATACATTTTCTTTATTAATTTAATTAATTAATTAAATTTTTTTTAAATAATTTTTTTTCCTTTTTGTGGAGAGTACAGGCTATTTTATTGTCGGGCTTGCTCGACTGTAGCGTTCTCCCTTGTTTATAACTTCAAATGCTGCAATTGGTTAAATCTGGTATAATATGGTGAATTAAATATTAATTATTAAATAAATATGATTATTCATTAATATTTTAATTACGGCATCACATCCTAGTAGGCTTTGTCCCTTTTGCAATGCTCGAATTTTTTGCGCAACATAACACCACCGATTCTCAGTAGGATTGTAATCCGGAGAATGTGCCGGCCTCTTCCAAACCTTGGCATAGTTTTTTCAAGCCCCTTTTCACCACGTAAAGTGTGTTTTAGATTATTGTCGTGAGTGGACTGACATATTAACCCTTTGGTAACAGGGTATTTTTAATTGCTTAAACTATAAGGGTTTGCGTCTATGTTTTTTGTTGAAGAACAGAGTGGAATCAAAAAGCAGCAACAATAACAACTGCAACTTGACATGAGGAATGAACTTCCAAGACAACGGAGAAATGGGAGAATGTATCTGCAATTTTACATATCTACATATAACCATAGCCATATAACCATGAGAGTTCTAAGTAAGCACGCTATCTTTTTTTTAATCATGGATCACCAAATGTTGTTATCAGCGCCCTTTTGCAAATATAAAGTAAAAAATGACATTGTAATTGTTGCAATGTCTAGAAATGCCTGAAGTGTTATACTATAGTGTTCATAGGAAATTGGGCAATTAAGCGCAAGAAACATGAATGGAAATTCACAGTTGTGTAATAAAAAACAAGAATGGAATGCAAGAGTTTAACGTGCCCAACTCATTAATACCCTGTACCCACTCCTAACAAATTTTGTATACCAAGTTTGGTTATTCCAGCTCTTGTACTTCCTGAGATCGTTTTATTTATCCAGACGGGCTACTCGCCTTGATCCCTTATGCCACCTTCTTCTGTGTTTTACATACATTCTACTAAACTACAAGATGCGTTCCAAAGTAAACAGGACTTTTTGAATCTAGCGCCCCCTGGTGGCGCTATCTATATGTCGACTGGTGCGTTAGAATCTACTTTATCGATTCTCAAGTGAGAATTTCATGACATTTCATCGATTGGAAGTGAAGTCATTGCGATTTAAGTGTCAGTATGTTTGTGTTATCGGTGCGAACATGAGCTTCGAACAAAGAGCCAACATTAAATTTTGTTTTAAAATTGGTAAAACTTTTACCGAAACATTTCTATTGATGGAACAAGTTTATGGCGATGATTGCCTATCCCGTAGCAGAGTGCACGAGTGGTTTCAACGTTTTCAAAGTGGTCGTGAGGACATAAATGACGATCAACATGTGGGCCAATCAAAATTCGTGATCACCGAAAATTCCATCGAAACTGCGTGAATTCATCAAAAATCTGCCGAAATCATCATTGAAATTGATGGAAATGGAATTGAAGATCTCCAAAACATCGTTTTATCCCATTTTGACCTAACATTTGGGCTTACGAAAGGTGTGTGCACGGTTTGTTCCGCACAAATTGACTGACGACCAAAAATTGCTCAGAATCCAACATTCGAAGGACATCATTAAAAAGGACAAAAACTTTATTTACAATATTGTGACTGGTGACGAAAGGGTATTGTCCACAAAGAATTTGTTCCACCCGGCCAAAACGTTTATGCGGTATTCTACCTTGGAGTTTTGAAGCGTTTGTTGCGCCGTATTCGACGTGTTCGGCCCGAATATCGCGAAGATGAAAGTTGGCGTTTGTTGCACGATATTGCGCCGTCTCATCGATCGACGCTTGTGACCGATTATTTGCCCAAAATCACATTTTAACCATTAACCACTCGCCGTATTCACCTGATATGGCACCGTGCGACTTCTACCTTTTCGGAAAAATGCATTTGCCCATGAAAGGAAAGCGTTATGCAGACGTAGAGGCCAACCAAAAGGGCTGGCACGAGCATACTGGCGGCCATACCGACCAACGAGCTAAAACACTCGTTCGACATGCTTTTGAATCGTGAAAAAAGCTGTATTGAAGCAGAAGGAGACTATTTTGAATAAAATGATTGATTTTGCCGAAAAAGCCATTTGTTCTGTTATTTTTTAAAGTCCTGTTTACTTTGGAATACACCTTGTAGTAAACTCTTGTACAGTTTTTTTTGGCAATTATGCTAACCACTTTTTAAGGATTGCTACAATTATGCATGCCCGACAGTGAAATACTAAACGAACTTCAGCGTCTGAGCCATATCCGCTCATAGCAGAAGTGAAATCAAGAACGTATCCAGTAGAGAGGGTCTCAACCAATCCTACAACAAGGATGCGCAATAGTACCAAATTTAGGTAACACCGAGCCAAGTAGCAATTAACTATTTAACCGTTGATATAGCGAAAATGCCCTAAACAGCCTATTACAACGACCAAAAAAGTTTTATTGTGTGGCCTTTGAACATTTCCGGATTAAATATGAACATACAAGTATATGGTTGGACTCTATTTCTGTCGACAAACTATCTGTTCTTAATGTAGCCAATGAAGTTGAGGTAGGTGTATAAGAAACCAGATATTAAAACGACCACCAATTACGATCGTACTTGATTCGAGTAAGAGATATTTAAGGTCGTGCAATACGATACAGTGTACCGACTACACCATCGAAATCAAGGAGACATAACTTTAAAGTGGACCTAAGCTCACTCAAAAGGTAAGCTTAGTACCACGTTATATCAAGTATTATTGGGCCATTTTACTAGAGCTGAAATAACTGAGTGTCAATATAATTTGGCTTCTGCCATCCCCACAATTATAATACCATTCTAGAGTAATGCAGTCTGTCTTCAATGGATCGACAAAAATTTCTGGCCACAATGCCTATAGATCATAAATGGGCCATTTTGCATTGCAAATCAGATCGTATGCTGCATAACAAAGCTATGGAATTTGCCCAAATGATGAGCTGTCGCACCAATTAGGAAATAAAATGATTTAGCATAATAGAAAAAACAAATGTGTAGAATAATTAAACAACCTAAAAAAAATTACGAAAATTACAAATAAAATGTAAAGGAACCCTTTATGCCTTAGGCACCCACCATAACTGCAGACTTACATGGGAATTGTGTCTATGTGATTCTATGCGTGTATAATCAAGCATAGGCGTGTCTGTGTGTCAGTATGTATGCAGTACAAAGTTCAACCAAAGCAGCGCCAACAACAACAGCCTACGAGCAGCGCTTGAGCAGAGTGAACATAAATGACTATAATAATATAGTAAAACTTTGCATACGGACTCATAATCACTAAGAAGTATTTGCTAAATTAGTAAAAAAAATCCAAGAATTACGGGAGTTATGAAAAATCGCTAATTGCGGTGGAGAGAGGGGTATTCACATAAGGCATCTGGGAATAAAATTTGCTATCCCTAGGTCTTATAGTTTCCGAGATATAGGTGATTATAAGATTAGCGTTATGGAAAAACACCATTATCGTGGGAGTGGGGGTCCAAAAAAATAAAGCAACATCGATATGCTTCGTTCGATCGATGCTTCCTTCTGCCAGTTACATATAGTACTTTGCACAAACCTAATATACCCGTAGGGTAAGGATACAGGGTATAAAAAGTACTGAACTGTGCAGATAAAATTGGAACATTGACGAGGACTATTTACTTCGTGTGACTCTAGAATTGGCTCTATAATACCTATTAACTATAAGTATATTATGATGTGCAAGTTTATTGTAATTCCATAATCTGATGTATCATCTAAATCGTTTTATTATTTCATATTGTTGTAGTTGCATTGGGAAGGCTGAAGGACTCTGGCGGAGAAGGTCAATATAAGAACCAGTTGAGCGCCACTCGTATTGCATTTAAGTTGGAATTTATTAAAGTACCGAGTATCATTGTTTTCTACATTCAAAAGATCACTGAAAATGGTATAGATCATGAGTTATTGTGGAAGTGTCAACCCTCTTTCTCCATCTTCGGCGTCACCAGTTGAATATCATTGATTTGTGTGCATATCTCCACAGGATTCACGCAACCAACAGCAGTGCCGCTGACATTGTTAGAATTTCCTTGTGCTGGTGCCGCAATCACTTTTGGCAGCGAGGCTGTCAGAGTGCCAGATGGCGTGAGTATATGAGGCATGGAAACCGTGCCGTTCGCCATGGGCAGCGCAGTGGTAAAGAGCAGCTTCGGAGGCTGCAGCCGCTGCGTCGCCGAAGTAGCGCCCGATACGATGAACTGGGGTTGCTGGTGCGTTTGCGGATGGTGTGGTGCTGCATTTGTCGTTGGAGCTGGCGGGAACAGAGTGGGCAAAAGTGTAAACAAGCGATCACCCATTGATTTCTCCCAGTCCAAACGCTCGCGCTCGAGAGACAGCCGGTTATGTTGAATCTCATTGGCCTCGTTCTGCGCATTCAGCAATTGTCGTAACAAAATCCGCATTGCTTTTTGGAAGAGTATTAATAATTATAAAAAAAAATTAGTTTGTATCTCTGCTCGTAAATAACTTAGAAATAGTTTTAAAAAATTAATTTAAAAAAGTTTTTTTCCTATATGAACCTACCAGAACCTTCATAGGTCAAAACTTGGTACTTGGCATACCCTTGCTAAGAGTATATTGCATTTAATCTGATGTTTGTAACGAACCCATTGGAAGACGGGAAACAACGTATTATAGATATTAAATTCGGCCGATTTTAAAGGAGTACGTATGCACTAAATAATAAGACTAATAAAAAAACTGTATACTCACTTGACCAAAGAAAACGTAAAAGAGAAGGGCATAACTTTAGAAATGGGTGAACTTTTGTCAAATTTGTATGATTTATTCAATTTTATGGTAATATGGGAAGTTAGATAGGTTATCTCGATATTGAAAAGTAATTTAATAATTTTTTTGTTCTTCCTTTGATTACTATTTAACTACTAGTTTGATGCATTCATATAGAAAAACAGATGGACGGACATGCCTCGATCGACTAGTAGCGTCATGCTCATCAAGAGGGTATTATAACATTACTAGTAGAATCTTTGAATCGCTAGGAAGCTAAGTAAATACTCACTTGTCATGTGACGCTTAGTCTGTTGTTCCTCTCGCGCTTTTTCCTGCGCGCGGCGCTTCTCATCCTTTTTATTCTGCTGTTCCTGTTTTTGCTGCTGCTGCTCCTGTTGGTGCAGTTGCTGCTGCTGTACCATCTGTTGCTGCTGCAGTTGCGGTTGCTGTGGCTGTTGCAGACTTGCAGCCATGGGCAAGGCTGCTACGGGTGGTTTGCCCACAGTCGCTGCAGCCTTTGCTGCCGCTGCCTGATCCGCATTGACAAGATAAACCTTGACTCCACTCGCACTCGAGCTCACAATGCCTGTATTGGCTGTCTGTGCATGTGCTGTCGTACCGCCACTCAACATCAGACGAGCGCCATTGTTTAAAGCACTCTGAAGCAGCTGAATCTGCGGAGCCTTTGCAACGTTTGCTCCGACACCAGTGGGAGTGGGAACACCCGGAAGCTTTGGCTGCATTAGAAAATTGGTAGGCACCAATGAAATTTTTCCTGGTGATACTTTGGATGCTGTACTGCTGCTATTTGGGGAGGGAATTGTGGTGTTACTGGACAAGCTTGCTGCTGGTATTATCACATTGGCACCATTTAGAGGCAGCAGATTAGCGCCCTTCGGTAATTGAAGCATATCGGCAAGTGTGGGCATGGCTGCACGCACATTGCTAGAGGATTCCGAGGGTGATACACGCGCAATTACACTGCAAGAAAATTATGGGATTTTATGTATATGACACATAACAGGTTCTGAAAAGCACTCACTTTCTTTTCTCATCACGGTCATCGTCGGCGTCCACATCAATGGGCTCCTCTTTGGGCAACGTAAGCACCATACAGTCGTCATCGTCCTCGTCTGTGGTACCTGTGTTCGTCTCCAAATGCTTCGCTTGCTCCTTCTGCGTGCCCGGCTCAGTCTTAATGCGTGCCGTTAATGACTCCTCTAAGTCCACTTCCGCAGCTACGCCAGCGGAGTATTTGCATCGTTTAGTACCGTTTTTATCGTTTGTTGCCACACTGGTTATGGCTGCAAATGTCTCTTCGCTAATATCCATTTCCACCTCCACATCTGGCATAATGCAACCGTCGCTATCGTTTTTAGTTGCAGACCCAGTGCCAGTGGCAGTACCCACCTTGCCATTATCCTTTGGCACCAACGCCGAAAGTAGCATATCATCTTCTTCGTTCTCACTATCAGATAGTTCATCGCCATTCTCTAATCGGCGTTTGCGCCGCTCTGCATGTTCCTCCAACGCTTGCTCCATTTGATACTTAAGGGATGGCGCCGGAACTTCATTAGGTCGCACGCTAAAAATCGGCCGTGTCATAATGGCGTCCATTTCGGCAAAATGCTTCCAACTAGGCTCAGTCTCGCCAGCAAGTCCACTTTCCATATCCTTCTTCAGACGATTGTAAAAACACTTCAGATTCTTAATGCGCGTAGTAATCTCCTCAGGAGAGCGATGGTATCCGTACTCCTGCATTTTAGCCGCCAACTGGCAGATGACCGCATGCTTTTTGTGCGTGGTTATAAGCGTGCGCTGAAGCTTTGGATCACCCCACAATTGTATGAGCAGCTTAGTCTCATCAGTGTCAAAATTTGGATTGCGTCCAACGGGACCATGTTTTTTTATGCCACTGCTGCTGCTTCCGCTGCCGCAACCGCCACCAGCGCTAGCATTACCAACACTTCCAGCGCTGTGGTTGGTGTTACTATTACTGGTAGAGCTGTTTCCTTGATTGGCTGCACTCACAGCACCAAAGGCTGCCGCCTCCGCAGACCGTCGTTTCTTGATACGTGCACTCGTCTTTACGCTCATCGTTCGCGCCTGAAAAGAAAAATCTGTTCGTCACGTTCGTTGCACATGCATATATAACTCTTAATCAAAGCACTTTTGACACCTACAAATGCAAATGATTGAATGACTTCTTGTCACTTTGAAGAAAATCAATATAATGCGCAAAACAATCGGAAAACGTTGCTTTTGCAATTAACTCATTTAAAAGGGCAACAAATGGCCTCGGCACCACGTCCTTAGAGAGTGCTACGTACAACAACGGCGACAAGCGACTTCACACTACGGCCGATAGTCGTCGGCTTTAAAAACGAAAGCCCTATCCGTCGGTCCTGCAGCGAACGCGCAGCTCTGCGGCAACAACAACCCCTATGTATAAGCGTGCCGCGGTGCTGCCCACCAGCCCGGACAACAGCTAAGCCAAGTGCACCAACAAAACCACCCAACTACGCAAAACATGCGCGCTCACTCTGCCCATTAGTACTCGCTCACGCACGCACACAGTGATGGCAACGAAGGAAGTTTGACAACTGTCGCTCGCAACCTGCGCACTAACATTCTGATTAGAATTAGGGTATTTTGATTTATACCCAGACGTGGCTTAAATACATTGGGATCCATGCCAAGAGGGTGGATTTGTCAAGCAGTCAGCACTGGGCTGGACAATAACATGAGATCTGCGCATAACACTTTGCAGGACATGCGCAGTATATAAAAAGTGCAATGCTGCGGGGAGAGCTAGCGCATGTTAGTGCTTGCTCTTGAGCGTGCGTATAACGGTGCTTGGGGTTGAGAGCAACGAAGCAGCAGACTTTACAATTATAATTATCCATGATAACTTAGAAAATATATTTAATTCCATAGAAACTTATGTTTAGTATAATTAATATTTCACTCACTGGAATATAAATATTACTGAATCTATAACCTCAATCGTCCACCAAACACAAAGCCAGTAATTTGAATACTGAATAAACAACAGAATCAGAACGATAATTGAACAGCACTGCCAGCCTAGAAAAAAGCTTTGTAAAAATGCTGCCTATTTTCCTAGTGCTGCCAATTCGATGGGCCTGTGTGAATGTCATGCTCTGCTTCTTTATTTTTTAAATCATCTGTTTATGCGTTGCTCTAAGGTGAGTGTGTAAGCTTATTTGGCACAAAATGTCCGTGTTAACCAAAGAAGAGCAGGAACTCATATGCCGCAAGCATGAGCAAACATTAAAGCTGCGTAACGAATACCTAAAACAAAGTTCAAACCCCTTCCGCCACGCAACAGGCGAGGGAGGCACAGTGGTACGTACTACATAGCCTGTTATGTCATCGCAGTACTAATATTGACATTTTCTCCCGAATAGTTTGATGCTGGTCTTGCACGCTTTCAAGCTATGCGTGTGTCCAATTATGAGCATTTTAAGCCCACTGGACGTTCATTCCGTTCCGGCCTCTTTGCAGTTGTGCTACCAATCGTCGTGTATGCATGGGCGCTGAAGTCCGAGCGTGATAGTCGCGAACAAAAATACCGCACTGGGCAAGTGGCCTACAAGGATCGTCAGTTTAAATTCATTTAGATTATTAAATTTGATTGAACGAACTAAGATAAATTAAAAGAACGCGTTTAAAAATAATACGTTTATTTCTCCTCCATTTGCTTATCGCGCGCTATTACAAAGTCCTCGAACTTGACCATGTAGGTTGTGCCCTTGTGCCAATGAGCTGTGACCTTACAGGGCTGGAATAATTTTACAAACAATCAAACAAATGTCCTAATAAATAGCGCACGTACTTACAAATCCACAATGTGTTAGCACCGCCTCCACAATACCAGCTGAATAATTGGCACAATTGAGGGAGCCCTTGTCTTTCGGCACGCTTATAAATGTGTTAACCAGGGGCTCTTTCTCTATGATGTAGTACGTGCGCTCATCATCGTTGGCATGCTCCAGCTTCTCGGCCTCCTTCCCAAACAGATTTTTCCAGACTGTCGTCTTGACAAACAGCAACATTTGTGTCAGCTTTGTTTCACGTTTGGAACTGCGTTCACGCACAAAGTACAAATCAATGATTCGTGTCCCTACATCCTGTCCAAGTTCGTGTAACCTAGAGCAAAAGTCAGATTAAAAAGAGTGTAAAATTGGCTGTCTACGTTCATACCTAGATTGTAGCTCTGGCACAGTAAAAACACGGGATTGAGAATACTGGACAATTTCGCTGAATAGAAGCGCCACTATACTCTGCGAGACCTCAGACTTTCCTTTAGACAGGGGTCGATCCAGTATGTTACTGCGTGGACGCATTGAGGATATTTTAAGAGCTTCCAATTTTTCCATTTCAGCCTTTAATTAGTTGGGAATAAAAATCGCGTAAATTGTAAGCAACAACAGATGTTCACGCAGTGTTGCCAGATTCTCTGTGAAATGCACTGAGAATAGCTAATTTTGTTTACCGTTTTTCACGAACTCCAATTTGAAATCGTTGGGGATTATGAAAAATCACTAATAGCGGGGGATGCATACTAAAGCCACAAGGGTGTAGGGGGGGGGGGGGGGGGGCATAAGTTATTTTTAAAATGCATCGTGCATTATTTAATCAAAATTTTAATTTTTTGGCTCCCCCTCCCCCTTTGCTAAAAGCTGCGTACTTCCTTATAAAGCCATAAATATGTCCTCGTAGTATGTGCATGTACAGTGAGTCCCAGCTCAAAAATGTACTTTGAAATGCAATGTAATGCAAAATATGAACGATAGCCGAAAATTTAAACGCCCATTTTAAGATAACTAAATATTTATTTTGCATTGTTTTTATAGCCTGTACCCAAAGGGTAAAAGGATATACTAGTTTTGTGCGAATGTAAGTAATACACAGAAGGAGGCGTGGCAGACCCACCCCATACTGAGCCCTAGGCAGTTGAAGGTTGTGTTTTTATTCTAATTCACTACCACCCCCCCCCTCCCACTCCCACGCAATAAGTGTTTTTCATAACTCCCACAATTCTTGGAATTTTGTTTATGGCTATAACTTTCTTCAGAATCCTGACCTATCATGATGAAACTTGGCATACAGACACATAATCACTAACTGGAAGTATTTGCAAAATCTGAGTACAAAATTCCAAAAATTACGGGAGTAATGGAAAAAACACAAATTCGTCCTTTCTCGGGCTTAGGAGAATCTGAATTATGTTACGAGTTTGGTTATGCTTGCTCTTGCACTTCTTGAGATCCTTGCGTTCATACAGACGGACGGACGGAGGGCTATATCGACTCGTCCATCTGTTCGTATGAACACCTGGAACTCAGAGACTATAAGAGACACCAAACTTTGCACAAAGATGCGTTATGTGTGTACGCTGTGAAAGTTTGTTTTATTTTATTTGATTCTCCCCCCACCTCCCCACTTCCCCCAATGGGGGTTTTCCCGATTTTCCATTCGTATAATCGCCTATATCTCGGAGACTATACGACCTATGGACACAAAATTTTCGTGAATACTCAGAAAATGTGTATTTTGGAATTTCCCTATCTCCCCCCTCTTCCATGCAAATCGCAATTTTCTCTAACTCCCGTAATTCTTAGAATTTCGAACTAAAATTTTGCAAATACCCCCAGTTAGTAATTATGTATCCGTATGCCATCATGATAGACTGATTTAACAAGAACTTATAGCCATAATTATATTTGCTGCTGCAGCGCTGCTCAAGGTTGACTGCGAACATGCTTACACAGACACGAATATACGAACATAAACATACATACACTCACATAGACGCAATTGCTTTTTACATGTGCAATTATACACCCTTTACGTGAGTACAAATACCAAAAGAGGTAAAATCGATCAAAAAAATTTTTTAATTCTTTTTTTTTTAATTTCTATAATTATTCTAAACATATGTACAGAGTATTTCTCTAGGACATAAACAGCTGCCTAAAGTTTATCAACCATTAAAGTCGTGTTTTCCCAGCTTACGGAGCAGCGTTTCTGCAAAGCATTTCTAGCCCAGTTTTTCCTCTACATGTACGGTCAATTTTTAGCATTGAGTTTTCTTTAATTTTTCATACTATACGCAACTCATCCTAATTTGGTGCATTTCGATCTTTAAAGTTTATCCAATTCTCACCTACAAATCGTTAAATATAAATGTAAATATTGCAAGGAAAGCGTTGTTGTTTATTATCTTTGTTGATGCTTTTTCAAACGTGTGATATAGTTATGCACCATACCTTATATACTTTGAGGGGTCTGACAGGTCTCCTTCTGCCCGTTGCATATACATATACATTCGCAGTAGTATGCCAGTACACCCTTCTAGGATTTAGGTGTGGGCTGTAATTAATAGGATCCATGTTGAAGGCACGATATGCCACAGCAAAGCGAATGATAAGTCACGATAAAAATTTAGTTTTTATTATTCAACAAGAGCAGCCTTAACAAGTCGCATACAATACAATACATAAAGTCTGGATTCCTATCAAATTTGTTTGAGATGCAAATAATTTGTCTCTCCTATAGGCGGACAAAAAACAATGCTAACAAAATGCAGACTAGTTGTGATATATGTATGTAGATGTAAACGACTGAAACAATAATACATACTTCAAAACGTCCTGCTACTGAGGAAAAAGCGATGCATTTCGTGTCCATTCATTTTTGAAAAAAACCGTGAAGCCCTCCTTGCATCCAAATTTTTGGCTGGTGCGCCAGAGTGTATGAATTAGGAGACACAAATATAACAATGTAACCTTTTAAATTAATCTGACGCCATTACAGCATTCGCTATCGTCGTCTAGATCAAGAAACTGAACATTCGCAAATGAATCGTTTGGCTGTTGCTGTAAGGCTTTTAAATAGGTCACAAAATGCGCGTATCGTATATCACGGGTATTTGGACATCCAACGCGGTGATAGTAAGGACATGCCTGATCGCGAATCCACATACGTTTGTTGCTTCCTTTCAAAAGACTAGCATGATCAACACGTTTGCCTTCCAATTGACTATCGTAAATAGTGCTTGTTATAGATGCAATAGCCTCGTTGATCATTTCATCAACATCGGAAAAATTGACGATCTCGTTTAACAGCTTATACGGCTCTTGCTGGCGTACGCATAAAAGATACCACAGCGGCATTAAACTGAAACGCACGCAGGTAATCAACTTAAGCAGGTGCACTCGTCTCAAAGCCCAGTCGTGGCTCAGCCAACGAACGGCTATGAAAAGAATCTGGAAGACTGAAGAGATTAGTTATAGTCAGCTTGGGATTTGTTACTCACCTCAACTTCAGTATTAACACATATGGTATTCGAACTTAACAAATACAGGAGATGTTTAACAGGGAGATTAAGAAAATCGCGCGTTGCTACAAATGTCAGAAGAAATTTATGTATGCGCGTTAACATAACATTGCGGACAACGTCCAGTGCCGGATTGCACTGAGTATCCAGATATAAAATGCATGCTGTTTCCTCGTTAAAACAACTCTCATCGTCGAAGTACATCCAGCAATGGGAAAGGAGGTCATCCACTCGCAAATATGACGCTGCTACAAACACATTCAAGATGTCCTTGCGCTCTAGGTATGGCTCATCGCTAAGCATCCACTTGTAAATGAGCATGAAAGCCTTCTGCGACACTTTGTCCTCAGGCAGCGTGATCACCACTGGGGTTTGTTCTAATTCCATAAAAAACTTTGAATATACTTGCAAGACGGCCAAGTGGCAGTTGAAGTACATTTTGTTGATATCTATTTGGACCGTCGCCTTCGAGTGTGTTTCCATCATATAGCGCAGCACCTTTGTCAACTGCTCCTTCTGCGGTTGCTCGGCGGTCAACCAGTCACGCGCTTCCTCGAAGTCATAGCCAATGGAGAGAAGCGAACGATTTGTTGCGTACACCAAAGCGCCCGGCTTAGCAGTACGTTTAAAGACGTGCTCCAACTCCAAATCCTCGGGCTTCGATACCAGACGTGTTACCGAGCCGAGTTCATCATCGGATGAAAGAGACGATTCTGGCTTAAATTTGGGGCTGCAGGCGAGGTACAGAGTTTAGATAGTATATATGTGAAGGTAAGTATTTTGAAAAAAACTCACTTGGTAAAGTGTACACTGCACGTTAGCTCACGTTTAACGGGATTATCCGCTTCTTGGTGGTGCGCAGCATTTTGTCTCATCACTTCATCCATACCTGATCGTGTTTTAATGTTACTTTGCCTGTAAATGAATATATGTATTTGAATATTTTGATGTGACCTACTATTCAAAATTCAAATTTTCGTTTGGAGCGTGGATGGCAAAACGTCGCAGTTGTTTATTAAATTATTTGTTTTATTTGTTGGTAATTTTATTTTGTTGGTATTTTCCTTTTCACATTTTCAAATACATTTATATGAATAAATATATTATTTATTTCCATTTCGGTAATGCCAGCTTTTATATGAGTATATGCGGCAATTAAAGTGAATTTTTTTTATATAATTCAAATAAAAATTTTATTGAAAAGAAGATCATGCTTACTGCAATAAACTATTCAACATTAGCGTACTTTCGTGCCGCACTATATTTGATCTTGTTGTTTAAAAATAAAATAGCATAACACCTGTTGTTGGTTCATCTAATTTCAGGTTTAAAGATTCTAAATGACTGGGCTGTTTTCTGCAAATTTTAATTTCTATCCACAGTTAAATGTGAAACAGACAATTTATATTTTTCTCGTATATTATATGTTGGCATACTTGTGGATCATTATGATAAAATTAGTTTTAAGCTAAATAAAAAGTAAATTAAACATATTTAACATTTTGTACTTCTTGTTATTGAGTGTTATTCTTTGTTCAATTTTGTGTTGTGGTTGGTTTCATCATATAAACAACATTTATTTACTTTGTTTTTCTTTGAGACTGCATTATTATTTGACTAACAATTACATATCCCATGCCTTTTGCTGCAATGCTCTTTCATTTAAAAGGGTTTAATACAATCTTTGTTGCTTTTAATGTGTTTTTGCACAACCTTTGCTTATTTTTGAATAAATATTATACATTTTAGCAATTTTTTCTCTTAGTACAACAATAATTATATATTTAGAAATAAATTAATGCTTGTTTTTATTATTCATCTTTAAGTTCACAAAAATTACTTAGCTTTCATTCACATAAGTATATATAGATTTGTTTTACATTTTTATATATACATATATATATTTGTATATATATACATATATATATATCTATATAGCTGCATATATGGGAGTGTTACTTAAATTGATTTTGATGTTTATTTCTATAGCCTTGAGGAAATGCAAAGACGTTGTAGTGCTTAAGCCTACAACATGATTTGCATTTACTAACAAATTACAAATTGTTTATATGTATATAGAGATATAGGTAAAGGTTTAAAAGCTTGTACCACGCGCAATTATGACGGTTAGGTTATCGTGGCTTTATTTTTTTTTTCGGTCTATGTAGTTTATATAAACTAAGAAATGAAATCAAATATATGTGGAATTGGCAAAAGAAATATTTTGAATCTTCATGAGCCCTAAGAAGAGTCAAAAAAATTCTTTTTCAAATAAATTAATATATTTTAATGTTTGAAAACAAATTGTCTAATTTAAGTGAACATGTTAGCTTACGCTTAACACAGGTTGCACTAATTGGCGCTGCAGCTTTTGTCATGACGAAAACAATTTGTAATTCTTATATACAGGCATTTACAATTACGTCCATTAACATTTTTTATATTGTGTGCTTTTCATTTGCGCTTTAAGTAGTTTTGTTCTTTGCATATTTTGCGCGCGATACATTTTACTTGTTGATTCCGATTTAAATAAAAAAAACTGGAATTGCGCACAGACAATCTTGAAGTGTAACGCTCTTCATGAAACGTTACACATTGGCTTTAATACTGTTCTCCAATTTCCAATTAAGAAATTTCCGTTAAGAAACGTTAAAAACTTAGGCAATTAAAAAATATTTCCAAAAAAAGAAAGCGATTTTACAAAAATATAATTAAGTTTCTGTGTCTAAGTATAATGTTACAGTTAAAATAATAGATGCATAAGCCCTGTAGCATAAATTTGTATGTACAATAAATTATGGCAAACTAATCAAATGCTACACATAAAAGATAAAACTATAGAAAACAGAACATAAAACACAAAGCAAATGATAAACTTTTAGAACAACAAGCGGCCATAGTCGTTAGGCGCCGCCTTACTACTTCTTGGCTGCATTAAATACAGCGGTTGCTGCTGTGGCGCGCCCAAGCTGTGGGACAGCTCCCAGTTGTAAAAGTGTCGCTGTGGCTGCTGCTGGGGCTGATGTTGTTGGCGCTGCTTGAGCTTCTGCAGCTGCCTGGCCAAGAGTTGTCGCTTGTTATATTCCTCGCTCTCTTCATGCTCATGCTTGCTTGTGTGCTTGTTGTGCCTGGGGTCGTCAACGAATTGTCCTTGCAATCTAGCCTCCAAATGTCAGACATGCGGTTTATGCTGGCCGCCACATACGCCACAATGAATACCCATCCAGTGGCACGCACGTAGCGGCGGGTAGCACCACAAGCATGGCACAACCAACGAAAGTAGCGTCAGTCCAAGCCAGCGTTTGGTGCAGCCCGACTCACTCACGTTGCATTCGCATGGATGCTGCGCTGTCTCGCCCTCGGCATCGCTCATGCAGTGGTAGATCATACAGCGAGCACAGCCCATTCCAGATATGCACTCGTACCCACTGCGAAATGGATCCGGTGCATACTCACACGCCCCCCGCCGATTGAAGTCTTCGCTATACAGCTCGTGACAGTAACGACAACGCAGACGTGTCTCCTTCTTCAAGATGTCGGAAACGTTGGGTTTGTGCAACGGCTTGCTGGCCGTGCCAGTTGCCGTTTGAGCGGCAGCCATTGCTTGGGCCGCTTCTAAAGCGTTCCGCTTCTTCACTGCGCTTATGGATTCGCGACGTGCATTGAGCACTTGAGCTCCCACCGGCTGATCGACCACTGAATAGTTGTAGTCATGATGGACCGCTGTCAGTGTCACATATGAATAGTTCTCGCTAGGCGGAATCGGCGTGGGCTGGCCCGTTGCGTCGGCCACAGCTACACTGGAGGAGGAGTTATTGTTGCCTGGCGTGACTGTTTTGTCTGTCGATATGTAGTGTATAGTCGGTGCCGGTAGCTTCTCCGAATCGGAATTGTTGCTGTAGCGTTCACTAACGCTTTCTGTTGCGGAAAGGGGTGCATTAGAGTTTATGGAATAGTTTATACTTTTAGGGATACGTACTGTGACTTTTCTCACTTCCCTCCGGGCTTGAGTGTACTTTTTGTAAACTTTCACTTTCCACAGGTAAGTCCAGGGTCTAGACGAACAAAACCCCCGTAATTAGTTGATAATTATTTTATACAAAAAAATGAATACTTACCATGAATACATCATCTTCACCAACAGAATCATATTTGGTCAATGGTGGGCATATTATAGTCGGGTTTGATTTGGCCAGTCCTAGAGGAATTTACAGAGATATCCTTTAGTGAGTAATTAGAAGAAAATATTGCATGCAACAAGTCAGCCGCAAATTAAATTTGAACTATAGCGACGAACTCTAAGCAGCCATAAGAGCAAAGAAGATCAGTATTAATAGCAAGAAGAATGCAGTTTTAAGCTAATCGTGATATTAGTAGGCAGAAAATGCAAATAGAATGAGTAACGATCACACTTGTCCAACAGGGTCAATGTGTTAACACGCGGTTTCAAACAATCTTTAAGTGTACCTTATTCTAGTGGTGAAAGTGAAAAATTGATGGGTAACTTGATTTATGACTAGTAAATTGTATTATTTATTACAGAAAAATTCTCCCAAACGTAAAGCGCGTATTTTGGTCAGATTTGACAAAATAATTATAGTTTTTGGTGTGTAAGCTCGTAAAGCAAGTTTGAAACACCAAGGCTTTTTTTACACGCAGATAATAAGGAGATCAGATCAGAGCACAATATCATAAATCTTTATAGATTTATCTGGAATGCTGTCTTCAGAGCTGATAAAGTTGAATCATTTGTTGGGCGAAGTAAAAAATTTTATAGTAATTATAAAAAAATCAAAAAATACGTGCATACACATTTATTTGTGTTAAAAAATGTTTAACATGACGGGATTTTTTAGAGCAAATTTTTATGTTTATACTGGAAGAAATACGTTTTTGACTACTAAAGAAGAAGCAGCAACAAATTTTGTACTTGTTAGGGAAAGTTCGTTGTAGGAGAAAGTTTCATAAAACTCTAGCGAATTATGATAAAAAAATGAATGTACGTGTATGTTGAGATATTGAAAGTCAGATTTGTCCTGACTAATAATATAATTTGTTTACAGTTAACTTTTAACTTGAATACTTTTAAAAACAATACCGCACACATGAACAAACTAATTATATAAAAATAAACCTCAAAATGCACTTACCAATTCGTATAAATCATATTAGTCAAAATTAGTATATTTTTATGTTGTTTTTTTTTTTAATTGCATATTTCCAATATTTTTTGTAATAAAGTGGCATAAAACGTACGAAAAAGTATTGTATTAGTAAATGAATGCAAATGCTAAGCGAAGAATTGTTTGAGGCTAATTTCTGCTAAAGGGCTTAGAGCGGGTAAATAGCGCTTAGATGTTGAAAACTCTAGCGTCGGAGGATGAGATTAGGGCGAGAGTTTCAATGAAGGTAAGTTTCTGTGCAGTGTGTATGTTTAATTATTCGTGAAAGATAGATAAGAGGTTAAGCGTGGGTATTTGGTGAAAAAACAAGCGACATGCGATTGAATAACTTAAAAAAGCTAGTGTCTTAGTGATCTCTGATCAGGCGCCCGGTGGCGCAATGCATACCATCAATTAATTCATTGTAGGCCCGCAATACACCCTTGTCAAAGGCGCGGGCATCGGCTGCTGTTTGAAAGGTGAGTCCGTTGCGCTGTTTTCCGGCGCGCCAATGATGAAATGTTGGCATTACCTTGTAATACTTAAGATCACGATTAATGACACAGCTTAAGATAACCTGCAAAAAAATACAATACTATAAATATTGAAATGAATGTACAATCATTATGAATATGCTTACACTTTGATCAGAGATTCTTTGCCCATAGATGATGTAGTCATGACCCGTTGCCAATGGGGATAATCTAGCACGTTTGCGTATCGAAACATTTGCCAGACCACCCCCGGCCAGCGGTAGCCAGCCCTCGGTGCTCTCGTCTCTGGTCATTACCTGTGCGCGTACTGTAACTAAGAAATCGCTGTAACAGAGGAGAAAAGCGAAAAACAAGGATCATTTAACAGTAGGACAGACCTTTAAATTATATATACTTGTAGATGCACAGAGTTGGAGTTGGTTAGAGTGATTTCAGTGATAACGGGTACTATTTTACCATTTCCTTAGATATTCCGTGTAGTGTTGAGAATGAGCCAAACTATTTTTGTATGGTTAAGGAATTCAAACATGAAATAAAACTACTGATAAGATATGTTCATATTAATAAGCACTAAGTATATTGCTCGATCAAATGAACCTGTAAGATCTCCCGTTATTGCTGGGCCTCGAACTCAACTTGGTGTAACGGACAGCTGCCATATCTGCTCTTCACTAACTGGCTGGCAGTGTCTCTATTCTGCGCCTACATATTCAAATGGATAACCTAAAAGTGTTGCTAATTCGGCTAATTCAATTTTTGGCTACGAAGCCATAGGACCACAACACAAGAAATCAACCTATGCCAGACACAGGCTTACAGCCAGGCAGTTGCTTTCGAAGCAGGCTCTTAATTAAAAATACGCCCAGTCACACCCACAAGCATGTGTGTTGGCCGTAAACTAAAAGCGAAATAATGAATTGAAAGGTTGGCAGCAGGCAGCCTGCTTGACTGCTTGCATATGTACTTTATGCATGTGTTATGTATTACAACATCCGGTTGCACCTTCATAAACAGTGAGCGACTCCAGGCCATCTTTTCAATACCTTGCAGACCGCCATTATGAATTGAGGAGCAGCAGCATAAATGCAAGGCGCGACTTGCGCACAGCTTTCAAAACTGGAGCTAATACCGTGAAGTTGGTCAATGAAAAAAGCTTTGGGGGAGTTTTTGGCGGCCTGCCAATGCCTTTGCGTGACTACGGGTACATGTGTGTGAGTGTGTAAGTCCTTTTGTGTATACACACTTTTGTCCTAGTTTCGTCGATTTTATAGAATGAATGTGGACGTCAGCGTCGTTATGCTGTCCCCACCATGCATGTGAACATGCACACAAATATATGTACATATGTATGTACACGTATGTATGTATGTCTGTAAGCATGTATGTATGTACTTATGCGTACAAAGGACTACCATGCACCACTGTTGCAGTTTCATTGAGGCCAACGCTATAGATATACTCAAGGTGAAGCGGCAAAGGCAGCGCTCACGTCAATGGCTGCTGGCCAAGGTTTGGCGGCTTTTCCTAGGGCAACTATGAATGAACAAATGCTGGGACAGGCGTGCTTGAAAAGGGACCTGTTATCTTCGAATAATCAACAAAAAGTTAGCATCGCATCTACATGTATCTATGTAAGTATGTACATATGTACGTATGCGTACGTACGAACATATATGAGTGTACAAAGCGTCATCCAAAAGCTCATAGGTGTATGTGGGTGTACTATGTACGAGTATATGTATGTGTGGGATAGCAACTTTAATTGAAATCGGTTGGAGTTGTCACTTGCACACATACAAACACAAGGGTGTAGTCTAAGCAGCAACAACTTCATCAAAAATTACAGCAACAAATACATGATACAAAAACAAAAGAGCCTGCCCCAAGCGAAAATTAAAAGTGCTACTCAGCAATAAAATGTGAAGCTTCTCTCCCAAAGGGACAGTCAGCCAAGTATGTGTAGACATAGCGCATGCGTGGGAGAGCAGACAAGCTGATGCTGGACGGGAGTTGAAGCTGTTGTTGTCATTGCCGTTGTCTTTCCCGTAGCCGTTGTTAAGTGCTAGCCTGTTTATCATGCATGAGTAATTTTATTAATTTTGTATAACCATTTCATGCTTTATTCGTTTGATTTTTCCACAGCGCTTTCTAACAACAAAAATTGTGCTACCAATTATTTGCACCAACTGGCACCAACACACTTGTACACTTTTCGTAAAAGATGAATGAACAATGATAGTTTGCATGCATAGTATGTATATACATATATGTATATAATAAACCTACATACAGACATATACTTCTCAGTACACGCGGTAGTTAAATGCATATTTCGCTAGTTACCCGTTGCATATCCTCCCTTACCAGGGAGGTGCTGCAGGCAGTTATATGATAATTAAAGCATGCCTCCGTGGCTACTTTATTTTTAATTTCAACTAAATTTGGTTATGATAATTTGTTAAAACTAGGTGCTAAGTGAGTGGGAAAGATTTTCACATAGCCAAACTGTTTGTTTGTAATACCAAACAGTGTGTCAGCTGAGTTTTGTTGACAACTAACTACGTTCCAGTTAAAATTATGCATTTTTATACCCTGTACCCAAAGGGTACAAGGGTATATTAGTTTTGTGCGAGTGTACATGGAACACACAGAAGGAGGCGTGGCAGACCCCACAAAGTATATATATTCTTGATCAGCATGACAAGCCGAGTCGAGTCCTTCTGTCTGTCTGTCTGTATGAACGCAAGGATCTCAGAAAGTATAAGAGCTAGAATAACCAAACTTGGTTTACAGATTCTCCTGAGACCGAGAAAGAACGAATTTGTTCATTTTTCCCGATGCACCCCCCACTCCCCACGATTTTCTATAGCTCCCGTAATTCTGGAATTTTGAACTAAAATTTGTTAATGATTATATATCCGTATACCAAGTTTCATTATAATAGGTTGATCAGAAAGAAAGTTATACCCATATAACCAGGCCCAATGCACACATACATACATATGTACAAGTACATAAACACGCAGAGACACGATTCTGATGTAAATGTATGTATGCATGTATGGAATATTTTATATTTAATTTAGTTAATTAATTAAATTAAATTAATTAATTAATTTAATTTCTTTTTTTGTGGGGTGGTACAGGGTATTTAAGAGTTGATCCTGCTCGACTTTAGCATTTCTTTCTTGTTTATGCTATGTACGTATATATGTACGAATAGTTTATGTTTGTTTCCACAGAATTTGAGGTAGATTTTAAAGGACAAATGACTTTTGAATGGTTGGTTGGCAAAAAGCAATCCTTACCGACATCATAACATTTTCTCCACTACAGAGCGAATGTTAAGTTTTATTTTAAACCTAGCATATCTTTTACCGAAACGATTCAACTGATGAATCAAGTTTCTGATGTTGATTGTTTATCTCGGGGCAGAGTTCACGAGTGGCATTCGTGGCTTAAAAGTGGTCGTCGGGACTTAAATGAATGAATGGAATACCAATTTATCGGATTTCGACATTTGGGTTTCTGAAAAGTGTGTAAAAGGTTTGTTAAGCCCAAGATGACTGACGACCAAAAATTGCTTTGAATTCAACATTGGAAGGCCATCACAAAGAAAGCCAAAGAGGACAACCAGTTTTTTTGCGATAAAACGTGGCGTCAGACGAGGCAAAATATCAAGAAGTCAAAAGTGAAGACAATGACGATATTCTTGTACGATTTCAAGGGCATTGTCGTTCTAGCGGGCCAACCTGTTAATAAAGCATTTTATCTTCCCGATTTGATGCATTGTTTATAGTGCGCCATCGATTTTCACTTGCGAGCGATTTTTGATGAAAAAGCATTTTCACCACCAACAACTCCCCGTATTCGCCTGACTGGACAACGAGCAACTTATATGATTTTAAATATACAATGAGTTATAAAACGAAATTATGAGTTAGATAAATAGGTGATATTGAAAGATTTTTAGCTAACGTACTAATTCAAATGTAAAAAATTGGGGATTTATGCGAAACTGGTCGAGGTTAATTTGTAGTTAGGAATTTATTAGCTATGTGTGAATTAGTTACCCGTACTGAAGGGTAAAACCCAAGACTCAAACAAACAACATAGCGGCAATAGACCGTTAATAAAATAGTTGTTAATACATATACATATTTTATTAGATGTAGTGGATGTTGTTAAAAGAGTTATCGCGTGGACAAAAGCCATGCAGTTCTACGCTGTTACATTACTGTCTCACATGACCATCAGAAATGCAATGTACATACATACACACATATGTACATACATTCATAAGTACTATGTAGGCATGGCCATTTGATACAAAAATAAAATCGAATGTTATTTCCGTTTGAAATACACACACCATTGTAAACTTGAGCAGGGCATGGACTGCGTGGGTATAGTGTTTGGTTTTAATTCATTACATATAGTATATGTGTAATACGTATTTAAAAACATACATACATTCATAAGAAGAATGAAAGCTAGACATGAGAAAAACTAAAAAAAAACTTGCTGCTCTTATAAGACGGCAAAGACAACATGGAAATGGTATGAGTAAAGTGCTTTAGCTGGCACACACTCACACGCTAGCGTAGCCAAGAATCGAGTGACATCATTTTCAATATCAATAGCTAAGCTGCCTCGCCAGCCCTGCTTGTGTAAGGAACGGGCGTGCTAGAATAGCATTTTAAACAATTAGAATGGCACCAGGGCAGGCAAGTCGTCTAGCATTTCATTCATTAAAAGCGGCGACAGACAACACGGAGACTATAGAAGCGAGTTTTATTGGGGAGGCGGTGAATTCGCTTGGCCAAGGGTACATAGGCAAACATAGAGTCACTTCATCAATTCATTGAGCAGAGTAACAAGTTCGTTGATGCTTTTATTAAAACGCATTTTTGCTTGCTAAAATGAAACTGTGTGTGCTCGAAATGCTAAATAATGTATTTACACAAATTCCTTGAACATATTTGACGCTGCGTTTGGGCTTGAATTGAAAGCGCTTGCGCGCTTGAACTTTATTATGATAAACTTACCTTTCATGTCCTTCTGTCATGATTCGTAATCAGAAAGATTCTAATATAGCAGCGTATAGTGTCGGTGTTGTTGTTGGTGGCAAAATACACCATGATTAAAGCATAAAGACATTCAGAGCTGCTGCTGCACAAACTTTCGGAATGACTGACAAGAACAAAGACGACGTAGATTGGAGGCTGGAACAGGTGCTATTCTAGATGTAGTTTGGGTGCTGGTGCTGCGGGTGGTACTGTTGATGCACGTTGGTGGTCGTGTTTTTTTTTTTTTTGGGTACAGAGGCTGCTGCTGAATTATTTGAATTTTTATTTTATTTGTAGTTGCACGACGACAATTTTATGTAAATATATATAAATATATACATACATATATATATATTTTTTTGGCACAACAGAATGTTGACGAAAAAGACTTTTTCACTTTTTAAAACTATGTTTTATACGTATCGAGATGCGTGGTTTTTTATTCACTAGATATAACATAAATAAACAATTTTCCATTAGCTGCGAACTAAAGTTTAACAACAGCATCAGCAGCAAATAGACGACAGGCACTTTTGCTTTTTCAACGCAGACACAAACACACACACATTTGCTGGTGCACACACTATGTGGGCGTGTAGACAAACACTGTGGAAAACTTCATGGAGCAGCGTCACAGACGCACATACGAATTTTTCGAAGCAACAAAAGATGTAACAGACTCAGGTCCAAAAGAGAGCAAGCAAGCACAGCAAGCATAAAGCTGAGTCTGAGCCTGTATTGAATGAGAAAAAGAGAGTACTATTTGCAGGAAATCACGGAAACTTAATTATGTAAAATAATTTTTGTTTTTGGGCGTGCGTCCATAATGTGACCATGGCAAGTCGCTGATGGCATTTTATTTAAATTAACTAAGTAGTGGCAAACACTTGGTACTGTAAATGAAAATTCATTCACACATTCCACAAGGCTAGCACGACAGCACTCTACCACTTCTCTAAGAGCCCGAATCTCTCATTTTCGCCTGCGCGTTGTATCGATGAGAGAGCTCAACCAACGCATTTTGTTGCGCATATATATACATACATATGAACAAAAAAGGTATCACAAACACGCACACATAAACGCAGAACGTTTTTTGGGTGATTTCTCTGCTATTTTTCTCCTTTTATTTTCCACAATGAATTTGTATATACATATAAAGATTTTGCCTATGCGCCTGTCTACCTATTAACTGCTGGTGCCACTACAGCATTTACATATTTCAAATTTACATACACACATTCATATATATGTATGTATATGCAAAACTTCATATTTTCGCGTCGTCTTTTCGTTTTCTTGCTTATTTACAACTGCCTTTTTATGGTTTGGAGTATTAGGTTTATTGCATTGGATTTTGTATTTGAATTTTTTTCAGCGCAGACAAAACGACCGTAATGGATGCGGCAGGTGCGTGATTGAGAGTCTAAGAGACATGGTGTATCGGAATTTTTCTCTATTGCACACACGGCGGAGTTTTTTACACTTTACAGATAGATCTGTTCTACACACTCTATGCTTGTTTGTAGCATTAGTTTTAATTTTTTTGGTGATATATTACACCATTTCTTTTGTTTTGTCTTTTTGTGCAGATGTCGTTGTCGCGGAAAAATCGCCAGTTGCCAGGTGGCAACCACGGACTCGCAAAAAGTGAAAAATTATAGCAGCACTTAACAAATGTGGCAGCATCGGAACTAGTTTAATTACAATGGCATCTTAAAATGCGCTGATATACAAAAAATCCGGGAACTAGTGGTATTCCTGCAACTGATTAATATTTACAACAAATACATACATCTACATAAGATATGTATATATAAGCTAAATGAATTTTTGTTAAACTCTCTCCCAAATACTTTATTTATTAAGTATAATTTACACAAATATGTGCAAAGCAAGCGCCCCTACTAATAATAAAGTTTAATTCGGCACCCGAATTGAGATTAAAAATCGTAATTTAAAAACAGATTTTAATGAATTTCGCATAAATATGCTACATTCCGCTTAAATATTATGTAGTATAATATTGAATTGATGTAATTCATTTACGATTCTCTATTTAAAACACCAACTTTACTGAACAGTTTTTGGTTTTAATGACAAATAATACTGTGCACCCAAATGCGTTTTATTTATTGCACTTATAAATTGAAAATATATACAAAAAAGTTATAAAGTTAAAATTGAACACAGGTGCTGAAATAATTTAACACAGAATATTAAATTTTGGAGAGCTGGAAAAGGAAGAAGAAGCAGATGACAAGCAGCCGACCAACAAACTGGCAACTCTCTTTTCGGTTTTCTGCCTGTGTGTTGATGACTGCGGGAAAATTTGCTGCCGTGTGTATTTTGCAAATAAATCGCTGAAAATGGCTAAGAAGAAAAGTGAGGAGCATTCAGGCACCGATGCCAACGATAGCGACTATAATGAGGAACCAAATTTCGAAGATCCGCCTAATTTTGTAGATAATATTAGCGATGAAGGTGAGAGTGACGATGGCTCTGCTTGCCAGCGTAGCACACGCTACGGCAGTAGTAGCTTGCAAAATGAAAACATAACCTCAAACTGATGTATTGAATTAATTGCAGATTTATTGGGCGATATGATAGCCCAGCGCCCGTCGGAGGCCGATGGTGTTGAAAGCGTTGTTGTTGTCGACAACATACCAAAAGTGGAGCCTAGCCGCTTGGACAAACTTAAGTCGGTGATTAACAAGCTGTTCTCGCATTGCGGTGACATTGTGAATGTGGTTTACCCGGTTGATGAAGAAGGAAAAACGAAGGGCTATGCATTCATGGAGTACAAGCACGCCAACCAGGCAGAAGAAGCTGTTAACAAATTGAACAATCATCGCCTGGACAAGAACCACACCTTTGCCGTGAACTTGTTTACTGATTTCCAAAAGTAAGCACCAGCACAGAAGAACCGTAAAGAAAGTAACCAAATTTTCCTTGTAGGTATGAAAATATACCGGAAAAGTGGGACCCACCGACGGTCCAGCCTTTTAAAGTGCAAAACGATTTGTACAATTTTATAAACGATCCCGATGCGTATGACCAGTACTGTGTTGCTGCCGAGACAGCGCAGAGCTGCGTACAAGTTGGATTTTGGCAAAATACTCTGCCTGAACCCACCGAGCTGGAGACGCGGGAACGCTTCACAGACACTTTTGTTAAATGGTCCCCCCTAGGCACATATGTGGTTACTTTCCACAAGCCTGGCGTGGCCATATGGGGTGGCAGCAACTTTCAGAAGATACAAAAATTTCCACACCCAGGTACTCAGTTTGTTGAGTTTTCGCCTTGCGAAAATTACCTGGTCACCTACGGCCCAACGCCAACCGGTCAAAAGATTATTATTTGGGACATACGCACAGGTGCGGAAAAGCGTTCCTTTGTAGCGGACAGCATGACCATGCTTTCTATGTTCCGTTGGTCGCACGATGACAAGTTTGTGGCACGCATGGGTGAAAGCTCCATACACATCTATGAGACGCCATCGTTTTACCTCCTAGATATGAAATCCATAAAGATACCCGGTATACGTGGATTTTCCTGGTCGCCAACTGATAATGTGATTGCTTATTGGGTAGAGGAGCAGAATCAGATACCCGCCCGAGTGACGCTCATGGAGATCCCAAAAAAACGTGAGACACGCAATAAGAACCTCTTTCATGTCGCCGACTGTAAGCTACACTGGCAAAAGTCTGGCGATTATCTCTGCGTGAAAGTCGATCGGTACTCAAAATTGAAAAAAGATAAAAAAGAGCTTGATGTCAAGTTTTTGGGCATGTTCTACAACTTCGAAATATTTCACATGCGTGAAAAGGAGATACCCGTAGATTCCGTGGAAATTCGCGAACTTATCTTGGCCTTCGCTTGGGAGCCAATCGGCAATAAGTTTTCCATTATACATGGTGAGCCCAACTCATCGAATGTGAGTTTCTATGAAGTCAATAAAGGTGTTAAGCCGAGTTTGGTGAAGAAGCTGGAGAAGAAGTCCTGTACGCATTTGTTCTGGTCGCCGCGAGGTCAGTTCATCGTCATGGCCAATCTGACCATGGGCACATTTGAGTTCGTAGACACAACAAATGACTATATTATCAGCGCCTCGCCGGATCATTTCCGTGCCGGAGAAGTTGAATGGGATCCGACAGGCCGCTATGTTGTGACCGGTGTTTCATCGTGGAAAGTTAAGGAAGATACGGGTTTCAATATGTACACTTTCCAGGGTCGTATTATTAAACGCACCATCCTGAAGAATTTCGTTCAGTTCTTATGGCGCCCACGACCACCTACCTTACTTTCCGAGGACAAGCAGAAGGAGATCAAGAAGAACTTGAAGAAGTACTATCCAGTCTTTGAGCAAAAGGATCGCTTGCGGTTGACCCGTGCATCAAAAGAGCTGCTCGAGAAACGGGCGCAGCTGCGAGAGACGTTCATGGAGTACCGCAACAAGCGAATTGCCGAATGGAAGGATCAAAAGAGTAGACGCGTCATGCTCAGAGGGCGTAAGTAAAGTCAAAATAAACTAGTATACCCTTTCACTCTTTACCCAAAGGGTATGCAAAGTAATACAAGTTACTCATCCATAATATTTTAACCTATTTGCAGATGTGGATACGGATGATTTGGAAACAGATGAGGTCGATGAAGAAATTGTTGAATTTTTGGTCAAGGAAGAAATAACCGTCCTGGAGTAAACGACCCCCAGACCATTCTGTTTGCTAACTGTTTGCGCCCAACTGCAAATATTGACCTATTAACTAGTGTCCTACATTAAAAAAAACGCGACTACACTCTAGTTAAATTTGACTGGGGTCTGTTTCAATCCAGTAGCGCGTTTTTGCAGACTACGTCAAACATATTACATCATTGCATACCTACATTATAATCAGTCCTTAAGCACTAAAGTAAAGTTACACTACACAACACAATCTTAATCGGCAAACAATTTCTTCGTTTAAAAGTCTCGTCAAAAATTTCAGCATACTTAAACATGTCTATTAAAGAATTAGCTAATATTAAAATGAAATATGCAATGTATTTGTATGTCAACAGAAAAAAGAAAACAAAAACAAATACCTTTTGTATTTTTCTTCCCCGAAAAGCTTTTTTGGATACCACCCCCCATCCCCCATAATTGCTGACACGTTTCTTTTATGTGGTCTCGTCCTAATCAACAAATTTCTATAATACCGTTTTTATTAATGTGCCATAAGGTCAATCTTTCTTCGCAATTAAAATTATAGCTTAGATGTTATTTTTTTGACCCAAACCTATTGGTTGTTCCCAACAGCAACGCCAAGGAATTATTCATCGTTTACTTCATCCAGCAGCTTGGCCATAGTCGCCATGATTTAAAGAGTATACTCCTGCCACTCACTTTTGAAACAATCATCAATGCTGGGTAAGTGACCACTGCAATGAGGTCTGAACACAGACCAAGCGAACCAGCCTTGCTCCAGCAGTACTTATCGGGCACAACGGACGGATGCGTTAATATCGTCGGTTAGTAAATTGTTGCAGCTTATGTGGCATCCATTGTGCGAAAACTTGCCATTTGCCGGCTGGCACCAAAAACGGTCGTTAATTTGGAAAATACCGTAGTCTTGCGAGCCATCTGTGTTCGGCGGGCCCACCACCCAAGTCTGGTAACTGCTCTCGTGCTGAGCAATACACGTCCAGCGTTCTAATTGATCCCGTGGTACATACAGCTGGTCCATCTTACGAGCCAGGCTGCATCGGTCAAAGGTGCGGTGGCCGCGAACAGGCAGCATTAAGGCACACAATATCAAAAACCAGTTCAAGTAGTACTGCAGTTTATTCTTGCCTCCCATGTTGCCGACTGATACTCATTTGTTTGCTAAACGACCTATTTTATAGAGTTCCATCGGCATGGGCTGTAAATTGCTCCTATTGCGGTCAAAGCTAAAACGGAGTACCCGCACATTCATTTTTCTGTGGACTGAAACGAACTTCGCATACGTTTTTATGAAATTATATTTAACCCCTAGCGACTCAGAAATATTAAAGCATGTTGTTTATCTAATGCTGCTTACTCAAGGACCTTGAAGATTTGCAAAAATAAATTTTAAGAAGTAAGAAATTTCAGAGACAAGCGGGCTTAAGTCTTAAATACCCTGCAACCACTCCCACAAAATAAAAGAAAAAAGTTTAGGAATTAATTTTAAAAAAATAATTGATTCTATAAATAAATTAAATCAAATAAAAAATATTCAGTACATACATAAGTGGAGTCATATTTTTATGTATAGTTTCAACAGCATAATTTAATTAATGGTCATAATGACAGTATTACAGTAACAAATTTAAGTTAGAAATTCCAGGAATTAATAAAAAAAACCTCTAACTCGTAGTTTCTCGAATATAGGAGAATCTGGACATCAAGTGTGGTTTAGTTAGCTAATAGTTTCTGAGATCCTTGCGTTCATACGGACGGACATGGCTAAAGTCGTGCGAGCGTGACTAAACTTGCCGTCTCCACAAATTGTCAAATATACATACATACATATGTAATAAAATGGTAATGCAATTTTTAAAAATTAATATTTAAATAATAAAACATATTATACATAATAACTATTTAAAGACGCATATATGTATACATTTTTGATTAGGTAACATAAGCAAAATTTCGATGTCTTTTTCTACCTCGAATATTCATAACAGCGTGATAAGAGTCCATATAGAGATATCCGTCCATCTGTAGGAACGCAAGGATCACGGAAATGATAAAACCAGGGATCTCCATACCTGGTATTCATATTCCCTTAAGTCATATTTGTGTTATTTCATGATACACCTACTACCCCACTGTTACTTAATTTTCATAGCTTCCGTAATTTGAAAGAGCTTAGATGTCCTCCTGTTAAGTTACGTTGAGACTGGTTTTAATGGCTATAAATACATTCTGACGAGCTCAGACAAGCGTTATTGTATATAGTTGCTAAATAAAATGTACACAAAATTTTTGCGCCACTTGAATAGGACATAATTTGTTTTGCACGTGGACTCATATTTTTTGTTCATCAAACTTTTGTGTTAACTTAATTTTTAAAGCCTGTACCCAAAGGGTGAAAGGCTATACTAGTTTTGTGCGCATGTATGTAACACACAAAAGGATGCGTGGCAGACCCCACAAAGTATATATATTATTGATCAGCATGACGAGAAGAGTCGATCTAGCCCTGTCTGTCTGTCCATATGAACACCTGGATCTCAGAGACTTTAAGAGCTAGAGACACCAAATTTTGCACAAAGATGCCTTATGTGTGTACGCTGTGCAAGTTTGTTTTATTTTTTTGATTTTCCCCCCCACTTCGCTTTTCACGATTTTCCATTCGTATAATCGCCTATATCTCGGAGACTATAAGACCTACGGACACCATATCTTAGTCCCACATGCCTTATGTGAATACGCAATGGTAGACATACCATGTGTGTGTGTAAAAAATTAATAATAATGAGTATCTAGTGCTGAAAAACATATGCACACATGACTCCTCTGATTACACGCTATAAATATTTTAATCCGAACTTTTTCAGGGTGAGCCACCCCAAATTTGACATGCTGGAGCCAACAGTTTTCGAACGCTTCTCTCCAAATAGTACTCTTTCAATGTGATTAAGATTGGGCAAGGTGTTTAAACACACTGGCCGTTGCCATAGCAACCTTGCAAAGTCAAAACAAACGGATGTTTCTCCATTGTCAAGAATCTGTGACAAGAAAAAAAATTAATGTGAGCACAATGCAACGCCAAAAATGTTCTGCGAGTCAAAACAAAACGCAAAGAAAGAAAAATCGCAAAACACACACAACGCGCTCTTTTCGAAAAACAGACCAGGAGGTCCACACTCTGCTGCAAACACAGGGAAGAGCAGAAATCTTCGGAACAGCAGAGGAGCTTGAAAAACGTAACCTGTTTTTTTTCCATGCCACTGAGCATGCAGCAGCTCCTCTTGAGCATTCGTTGGAGGCGTCACTCGCACCCGGTTCTGAAAGTGAAGATGATTCAACGGCAGTTATCACAAAAAATGGAACACCTCTTGCGGCCACTTTTATACAAATCGAGCTGGGTGAACCACTGGTATGGCCAAAATTGTTCTGCCAGCGGCACTATTATGATGACAGCATGCTTTATAGCCCCAGTGACACGCCCAATTTTCAGCTGCCACTGCTAGACATGCAGCTAAAGCGACAGCAAATTCGTATCCTAAACCGCTTTCAGGAGGAAGCCAAAAGAGATGCCAGCAAGCTTAGTGCTAGCCTGATGGCACTGCTCACGGAGCTGCCCACCTTTGTATTGGATGATGCGATCTATCGCAGCGAATGTGACCGGGAGTTTCTAAGCGTTTTCATTGATCCTTCGCCGGCAGGACAAGTTACAAGTCTTCCCACGCGCCGCTGTCTAAAGTTGTTCTTTAAGCAGTTACGTTTTACAACACATCCGCAGATGCTTGACGAACACCGTTTGGCTCAACAACTGGAGGATCTTTATGACTTATACACGCAGCACCTGAAAAACCACGTTTGTGAGAAGGTTCAACAGGAACTGCAAATAGCTCGTAACGTGGTGGCCCAGCTGCTTAGACCTGATCCAGGGGACGATCAGATTGAGGCCCACATTACACGGCAACTTCGACTCACTCAGCAGCTTCGCAAACGGTACTACGCGGAGTCTACTCTTAGGCGCTCAATGCTTCAACAATTATTGACCGATTGGGCCAGGCTGAAGGAATTGCGCAAGAAACAACAGTTCCAGTGCACGCGCTTCCAACTGTCTTTGAGTGTGCTGCAACCATTAGATCTTGACGAGGCTTGCGCTGCTTGGAAGCAGCAGTTTGAGGCAGACCTGGCCGAGGTGTATCGCGAACATCTGCAAGAGTACTATTGCAAGCGGCGCCTGTGGAGTGAGGAGGAAAAGACATCCTTGAAGCCACCTCGAAAGCCACAATTCAACAAAATCATGATAAAACTGCGGGCGGAATACGAGCGCGCCTTTAAGGATCCGGAGGAGCCTCAAGTGAATGTCGTTCAGGTGCATAGTGATGACTCTGCAATTTACGCTGCGAACACGCCTGGCTCCGAAGCGCTGCACAAGGGACGCAGCTTCTTTATGAAACTCTATTTTGACAATCAGTTTGTGGCACAGACACGCAGTTATCGGCTAGAGCCGGATCTCCATTTGTACATGAATGAAGGTATTGGTGTGCTGCTGGAGCGGGCTCTGCCGGCGCAGCTACATGTCTGGGTAAGTACAGGCAGTCTAAACATCAACCTTGCTGGCTTGTCCTTCGTTTTTACTTGTTTGATAGCACGCACACTGAACTTTTGATTGTCTACACCTATTAAGATGGGTTTGAACATCGATTTTAGATTCTAGTAAGGATCCTGCAGGATCTTAGTAGTCGAGGATAACATTTTTAAGTTCTCTACTTACTTCCGCGTCTTTGAATTTACTAAGTATTTGTGATAACAACCACTTGCAGGTTTAAAAAAGCAGTTTCCACGCCTTTGTGTCTAGGGACCATAATACCTTTTAATTATATAATATAAAATATCACATTCATCTATGACTTTTTTGAAAGTTTCTACCAAACCAGCGTTTTTGTAAACAAACATTTTATAAAAATATCGAAATATCTCGACTTTTTTCTTGAAGCCAATACATTTATATAGCGATGTACATATGCAAGGGCGTAGGCAGGGGGGACCGTTGCATCCCCATACATCCCCCCTTTGGTAAAAGCGGCCTACGCCCTTGTACATATGTATATAATATACCCAAGAAGAATACTTTGATTAAAGTATTTTCAAAGCACTTTTCCTTGCTTTCCTTGGCTTTCCTTGCGATACCGTTACATTATAGTACGTTAAAAGTCCCAACTAGTCAATACTATTTTCCCCGTAATGGCTTATTTATTAAGATCTGACATATAAATTCTCATTCGATTTGACATCTAGCCAATATCAATCAGGGCCTTCGCCACAACCTGTTTCAATAATCAATATCTACATTAAAATCATAACGCGCCCCGTTTATTTTCGAATACATTACTCTGGTAGGTGTTGTACAAGTATATGCATATATGTATTGCGGGATAACGAGCTTTCTACCTTAATTAATTTTCAGCTTTACGAAAAGTCCTCGCTCTCCACGCACAGCCAACGAATTGCGGAGATAATTGCACCACTGGACTTTGGTAATAGCAGCGAAAGCGCCAACCGGACAGATCACGTAAAATTCACTTTTCAGTCGTCACCGACGTCAATATTTGCGGGTGATTTATTCCTACGCTTTGATTGCCGCCTATGCGAGGATCGCACACTAGAACTGGACTACATTCAGAGGCTGCCGGAGGTTTTGCGCCGCAAACTACTTTCTATAAAGCTGCCGACCCCTTCCTTTCAAGCTGAAAGTAATATTACGTACCGGCCCCCATGTGGTAAACAAAAAAGACCAAACAATGAGAGGTCCCAGCATATGTTTGCCGAACAGGAACTGCAATTTTGTAGCATCGACAGCCTGCTTAACAACAAACGATTCCAGTTGCTCCACTCGCGCCATACGCAACGCAACCTTCACACCAAACAACTCCGCCTGGTGCCATCCCTAGAGCACGAAATTGCGGAGGATTTGTTCTTGATACCCAGTGTTAGTCGCGTACTGGAGCCAGGCTTCTGCTGGAACCCAATTGACCTGCATAAGCATCGTGGGCGGAAGTACATACAGCTGCTATACGAGAGCATACGCAGTCAGAGCGTCCAACGTGCCAAGATACTGCAGACGCCGCAACCGTTGCTGCTGCTCAACGGCGAGCAACCTCCTGGCTGGGCGTCGTTGTGGCGTGCCTTCGGGGGGTGGTTTATGAAGCAACAAGTGTCACGTGAACGTTCCCTTGACTGGCGCCCCCAAGTGGATCAAGTGCAGCATTTTCAGGTGGTGCTTCATGTGGTCCGAGCAACCGGCGTGCCCGTTCGCAGTCGTCACATACTTAACGTGGAGAGCAGGCGGCGCAGCAGCAGCGACCCCGGTGGCGGTGGCGATATGAGCGCCAGTCTCTTTGTAACCCAAAGTAAGTGCACTGGGTGTCAATAATATACTAATAATTGAATACCCCGAACCCGGTTCCTGTCCCCGCCATAGTCCTTAAACTAAAAGAGTCTCCGTTTCCCCAATCGTTTCTATTTGATCAAACAAACCAATTTGAATGAATGAATATAGAAACAAAATTCGTAGTAAGCAAATAAGTTTGTATACCCGGTGTAAGGAGTGTTAAAGGTTTCAACTACTCCACACATATCATTTTTGTGTGGGAGTGTGTCCAGATTATTTAAGAGTTGCTGGTTCCAAAAATTTGCGTCGATCGTAACATTTTTAATAAACGTGCTCCGCCTATGCATAATTCAAGATCACATACCAAGCCAGTTGCCTCTGCTATATGTACATATGTACATGCATTAATATCTACGAGTATGTACATATGTACATACATAGTTAAAAAGTTATCTGTGTTCTTCAGGGTGGATAAAACATTCGGATATACTAATATACGGAAATCGGACACAATCTTTGGGGAAAGCGACTATTTATTTCGCTTAGTCAGTCATAACCACTTGATTTATTACAGTTATGTACTTAGCCATGGCTTTGTTAAATGAAAATTAAAATTGACTGAAGTCCAAAAATCCTTAGGTTTTCCGAAATGGAAACACGGTTTTTACATACAGTGTTCGACCCACTGCCAAATATATGTGCAGCTTCCGAAAATCGGAAGATAATACTAATTATCCCTGCCAATCTACATATGTATATTATTTTGAAATATTTTCTTTATTCATTGATTGAAATTCATTGATCTCCGAATGATGAAATTATACGAATGTATGAAACACCAAGTAGGAGGCAGATCCCATAAAGCATGCATTCTTGATCAAGAGGACAAGCGCTATGCAGGTCACGTTTTTTTTCAGATGCACCCCCAACTCCCCCGATTTTCCAAATCTCCCGTAATTCTTGGAATTTTGAACACAAACAAAATTGGCAATTTCTTGCCGTTAGTTGTGTGTCCTCATGCTGGGTTTTATCATGATAGGTCAAATGTAAAGGAAGTTATAGCCATAAGCGTAATTTCTGCCTCTTCCCTCCTCTTAGCTGTTCATGAGCACGCACATAGATACAATACTTTTGTAAATGGTTATATATTTATTCCTTATTTTATTCGTTTTTTTATTTTTATAAACAATTTTTTAAAATATGCTTGACCATGTCATTCCTTCCTTGTTTTATTTTCGCATTGCAGCGCTAATGTACTCCAATGTGCGTCCATTCATCACATTGAGCTATGGTCAGCGCCTGTGTCGAAGCAGCAGCGCCGAGGGCTCGAACCCCACCTGGAATGAGCAGCTTCAATTGCAATTAAGTGGACAAATATGCGAGTTACGTGATGACCTCAAGATTACGCTCTTCGACGAAATGATCGAGCAACAGCAGCCATATGGTGATGAGGCAGATATCTATCAGCGGGTGCAGTGCAACTGGCTAGGTGAATACCGGATACCAATGAGTAGTCTGCTTGCTATCAAAAAGGTTAGTGAAGCAAAAAGTATTCAAGAAGTCATGGCAATACCTTAGCACCTATCTACATATGTATGTAACTTCTTTTTTTTAGTTTGAGGGCTGCATAGAACTATGCATGCCCAAGGTGCTCGTAGGCTACAAGCGTCCGCTGATTGACTCCATCACCAATATGGCAGCCGAACATTATCCCGAGTTGAAGGAGTCTGTTCATTTGTGGTTCTACTTGAGCATCGAGCCCTGTAATTACGAGCTGCCGCCCGTGCAGACCTCAGCCCTGGCATGTGCCGAGTTGCCCGAGTTACAAAGCTATTTGCTTGAGCGACAGCGTTGGCTGGAACTCCAGCAGATGAAGCCAGAACGCTATGTAGACCCGCTGGTGTGCACGGCTCATGGCAAGCGGGTGTGCCTCACCAGACTATTGGAGCCGGTGCCCTTACCCATTACCACTAGCACTAATGTACTGGATAGCGTCTGTCGCTTTGTGTCGCTGATTTCTCAACTACGTAGCTACGATGCATGCCAGAGCTTCCAAGGTGTATGGCTAGACAATCAAGTGTTGTTGGATAGTACCTGGGGCTCTCCCAAGGATCTTGGCGTACTACTGTATAACTTCATGCTCACATTAGACCTTCCATGCTGGCTAGTCCTGGGTCTTGCTTGTCCCGTTGGGGAATGCGCGTTTGTGCTTCACAGGCAGTTGGACAGTGGTGAGCTGTTGCTTCTGGCGCCCGGAACGGGTAAGCGCTATAGTGTCAAAGATGTTTACTGCCCGCTGACTCGTGTATATTGTGTAGTTGGTCAGCAAAATGTAAGTAGATATCCCGATTAGACATAAATTCTTATTTTTACTTGATTTTATTATTAATTTGTTGCTGAAACACGCGAACTTTTATAATTGGATTTTATATTATATTATATATTATCCCCTGCACACAAAGGTCTAGACCGCATAATAATGCTTTAAAGTTTAACCGTAACAAGAATGGAATGCTAGAGTCGAACAGGGCCGCACCCACTCCCATATAAACAAATTCATTTTTATACCCTGTACCTGTAGCATCTCCGACCCCATAAAGTATATATATTCTTGATCAGCATGAAATTTAGAAATCCGTCTGGATGAACGCAAGGATCTATAAAAGCTAGAATAACCAAAGGGGGTAAAAAAATAAGTCAAATCAGCAACCCCTGCCGGCAGAGCTTGGGCAGCGATTATGTTTATGGCTATAACTTTCTTCATAACTAACCTATCATGATGAAACTTGGCACACAGACACATAATCACTATATAAATGTATTTTAAATACAAAATTCCTATAAATACGGGAGTTACGGGAATTATGGGAAGCACACAAATTGCGGGGGAGTGGGGGGTGCATCAGAAAAACAAACTTGTCCTTTCTCGGACTTAGGAGAATCTGGATACCGATTTTGGTTATTCTTGCTCTTGTACTTCCTGAGATCCTTGTGTTCATACAGACGGACGGACGGACAGACGGACATGGCTACAAGGTGCGTTCCAAAGTAAACAGGACTTTTTGAATCTAGCGCCCCCTGGTGGCGCTATCTATATGTCGACTGGTGCGTTAGAATTTGCTATCTTTATCGATTGTTCAGTGAGAATTTCATGACATTTCATCGATTGGAAGTGAAGTTATTGCGTTTTAAGTGTCAGTATGTTTGTGTTATCGGTGCGAAAATGAGCTTCGAACAAAGAGCCAACATTAAATTTTGTTTTAAAATTGGTAAAACTTTTACCGAAACGTTTCAATTGATGGAACAAGTTTATGGCGATGATTGCCTATCCCGTAGCAGAGTTCGCGAGTGGTTTCAATGTTTTCAAAGTGGTCGAGGGCCAATCAAAATTCGTGATCACCGAAAATTCCAACGAAACTGTTCGTGAATTCATCAAAAATCATTGAAATTGATGGAAATGGAATTAAACATCTCCAAAACATCGATTTATCGCATTTTGACCAAACATTTGGGCTTACGAAAGGTGTGTGCACGGTTTGTTCCGCACAAATTGACTGACGACCAAAAATTGCTCAGACGATCGACGCTTGTGACCGATTATTTGACCAAAAATAATATTTTAACCATTAACCACTCGCCGTGTTCACCTGATATGGCACCGTGCGACTTCTACCTTTTCGGAAAAATGCATTTGCCCATGAAAGGAAAACGTTATGCAGACGTAGAGGCCATTCAAAAGGCTTGCACCAGCATACTGGTGGCCATACCGGCCAACGAGCTAAAACACTCGTTCGACCTGCTTTTGGATCGTGAACAAAGCTGTATTGAAGCAGAAGGAGACTATTTTGAATAAAAAAAATTGATTTTGCCGAAAAACCCATTTGTTCTGTTTTTTTTTTTAAAGTCCTGTTCACTGTGGAACACACCTTGTATATCGACTCGCCTTGTCATCCTGATCAAGAATATATATACTTTGTGGGGTCTGCCACGCCTCCTTCTGTGTGTTCCATGTACACTCGCACAAAACTAATATACCCTTTTACCCTTTGGGTACAGGCTATAACAAATATCCTTCTGCGTGTTATATAAATATAATTATACCCTGTATGTTTTATATTTAATTTAATTAATTAATGCAATTAATTAAATTTTGTTGTGGGGTGGTACAGGGTATTTAAGAGTTGAACCTGCTCGACTTTAGCATTTCTTTCATGTTTAATTTTAAAGAGTTGCACAAGTTTTAATAGAAGAAATCTTTATAGGTCGGGTATTACTTCAATTAACGTGAATATAACAATTAGGCGATGTGACATATATTAATTTTTATCTGGACTTTTTTTAGATATTTTACAATATTCAGGAGGAAACACGCATTAGCATGACAAATTTTGATTTTAACGATGCAGCTTGTTGGTTACCATTATTTGGCAAACGAAAAGCAACACCCCAAGGTGGAGTACAAAAATTGGATTATGTCTTTAAGAGAAGCTACGAACTGAGAGAGCTACAAAAGCAAATAGAGCGGAAAGTTATGAAGAAAATAAGTGCCTGGCGGGCCACACGTAAAACCATCTGGAATCGGTAAGGCGCGAATTATGATGGAATGAGGTAAATTATATAGTTTAACATGCACTTCAGGGTCTTTCAGCCCAGGTTGCTAAGCATATTGCGTGAAATGGAAAAATTGGCTACCCATACCAGCCCACACTATGATGAGCCTTCGTATAGTGAAGAATTGGAGCGCGAGTATCCAAACTATAGAGTAAGTCTGCAGCTCTGATATAAGGACCTTAACTTAACGTTAACCTCTTGCAGCTATACGGTTTCACACTCAACTTCGCCTACACAAATCTCGCAGCAATATCGGAACGAATACGTTCAACTTGCATTCATTACAACAACAATGCGAACATTGAGTTTTGTGTGGCCGTCCATATTAATGCATACGCCAACGATATACTTTCTGTGTGGGTGTTTCTATTATCAGTAGTGCCTCTGATAGTATAAGTGACTCATCTGAATGCTCCCTAACAGTATGTAATCCCCCATTACTTGCAGAATAGCACAGATAAGACGTGTTCAATATTTTAACTGTGCCTCTAATCAATAAAACAGCGTGTGTACGCATAAAACTTAGGGGAACGGTCGCATTTTATCTCTTCAGTAAGGGAAAAGCGATCAGTTTATACTTGTCGAACTTTTAAGATAAGCAACGACAATGGCCCACGATCACACCTGTGCCGGCAGGTGGCTTAGTTCAACGTGCACTCTCAGACGCACCAGGCCAGACCGTTCACTTGCACCTTACAAACGCCATGGACGACAACAAACGCAAACCAACTGCTTATGAGAAATTTATACGCTCCCTTCAAAGACTATATTTTGTCTATGAGCTCAATACACAAATTTCCATTTGCGAGCCCTGGGAGAAGGTGTTCTGCAGTAAGTAGCACCGGCTATGAAAGTTTTAGTATAAAAAAAAGTGGAATTATGTTGCCAATAACTAACAACCAACGTAAAAGTCAGAGCAGCGTTGTAGTAATTGTTGTTTATTTTTTAATGGTATCTTATCTATTGCGGTCAGGCCACCGCCCAGGTTCAGCATTGCCTGTTATTAACGCGACATACTATTTATAAATCCTATGGAAGTGGCAAAATTCAAATTCGTGCTTTTCCTCATTATAGATCTTCTTCTGTGCAGTTGTTTGTGTCTCATTCTTTACGCGTCGTTTGCCTACGTGCCGAGCTACTGTTTACTACTTTTTCAATTCCTGGTGCCAGGAACGGCCAGTAATACGTCCAGTTATACGAGCGCAGATAAGTTTTTTAGCGCTGAATCATTTTATAAATAAAAACACCAAATAAAAAATTTGAAAAATACAATTCACTCTCTATTCTTTGGATTTTGTACATACATACATATATTGCTTTTTTTCAACAATCATGAAATCATGAACTGGGATTCCTACCTATCCAAAATTTCGGACTGGCTTACTCCAATTAATGTCTACACAGGGCAGTTTAATGGAAATATGAAGTTGGCCCTTATCTATGCTGTGTTCCCTATTCTGGTAGAATTTTTTATTAGTTGCTTAAATTTAAATAATAATATTTCAGTGTTTCAGCGACATTTCTATCTAGCTCCAGCCAAGTCAAATAAATATTAAAAATAGAAATTAAAGAAATATGGAAATAAATTGGAATATTTCGAATGCCTGAGGCCAAACGGTGTTGCTTTATTTAATGAATATCCAAAAGGAAGGGTCATTCTCTTTTGCTACTTATGATGAAAAGGTGAAATCTTTTTCAAAATGGTATTCAATGTCCACTTCCTACTTGGCATAAAAAATATAACATTGACCTCTACAACACAAACGATATTAGTCCACTTTCCATTTAATTGGTTTCCAGAGATAATTACTATTCCTACTGTCCAGCATTTGTGATCCTTGATTTCCAGAGATTTTGTAAGTTTGCGGTAAACTAAACTTTGCCTAGTGGAATACTCTCCTTGTAAAATTTATTAACCAGATATAAAACAGCTGCTTTCAATGTTAACCGTACAGTACTTGATAAAAAAATTTTAAATTCCGCGCCTCCTATGAAGACAAAACACAAATAATATTCGTATGTACCATGTACTATTTATTGATATACCCTGCCCAGAGTAAAATAATGAATAAGCTAAGAACTTTTGCAAAAAAGTGTAAAAAAAGCTACATTTCTATTTGCAAAAAATGTATTTTCAAGGATTTTTAATCATATTGGTGAACATTTAATATAATATTAGCTCATTTTATTCTGTGTGTCGTATGTGCATTCAAAAAAGGTAGTGCAAATGTTGCTCAGGTGCCAGAAACAAATCGAATTGAGTGTTTCTCTGTAGGTGAGCCAAACAGCTCAGCATTTTTTCTTGTATTCTTTTGATATGAATACATTCGCACCTTTACAAATTACGCGCACTTTTTAGAAAAAGATGGTTTGAAATAGTGGTGTCCTTGGCAAATATTGATAAAAAAAATAATGATAAAGCTGCCTCGTTACCACTTTTTTTACATACGTTTTGGCAAAATTACAAAAAGCGGTAAAAAAGCTCAATGCATTTTTTAAAAGCCAAATTCCCGCTTCCGCAATTTCGATTTCTTTTTAGCAATATGATTTTAAAATCAAACCAGATTCGACGAACAAAACTGTAGTGTTGCCAACTGTTGTATATAGGACATATGTTCGAGGCCAGGTATCGACTATCGAATGCCATATTAATGGCGGCATTTGTTGTTCGATAATTTTTGTCGTTCGTTGGTTAAATTTGTTTATAGTTTATAAATGAAGTAATATAAATAAATATAATGTCAAACGAGAAACGCACCGTGTACGTTGGTGGCTTAGCCGACGAGGTTACAGAAAAGCTCTTGACCAACGCGTTTATACCATTTGGCGATATAGCAGACATACAAATGCCGGTAGACTTCGAGTCCCAACGCCATCGCGGATTCGCCTTTGTCGAGTTTGAGATGGCTGAAGATGCTGCATCCGCCATAGACAACATGGTACGTACGTCGAAAGAGTGATAGGCATATCAAATAAATATATATTTTCTGTAGAACGATTCAGAGCTGTGTGGACGTACAATACGTGTCAATTTGGCCAAACCAGTACGCGTGAAGGAAGATAGCTTCAAACCTGTTTGGGCGGATGACGATTGGTTACAGAAACACGCCGGGGCGACCCTAGCACCAGATGGCGAACCCGAATCAGAAAACACGCCGGCGCCTCCAACGGGCCCTGCTGTTATTGAAAAAGCAGAAAAAAGAAATCCACAGGTTTTCTTTGACATTCGTATTGGTGGCAATGATGCTGGGCGTATTGTTATGCTGCTGCGTGCTGACGTAGTCCCAAAGACTGCGGAAAATTTTCGAGCCCTCTGTACACATGAACACGGCTATGGTTACAAGGGATGTACGTTCCACCGGGTGATACCAGAATTTGTAAGTACTTTTAAAAGATTGATTCATGTTATAGCATATATAATGCCTTTCGCAGATGTGCCAAGGTGGTGATTTCACCAACAACAATGGTACTGGTGGAAAATCTATTTACGGGAAAAAATTCAACGATGAAAACTTTAATTTGAAACACAACAGTTTCGGTACGCTTTCTATGGCAAACTCTGGACCCAATACAAATGGCTCACAGTTCTTTATATGCACGACCAAGTTAGTAAAAAGCGGACTAGTCTTAACGCAAATCACATTTGATTTTTTTCAGAACTGACTGGCTGGACAACAAGCACGTGGTTTTCGGCCATGTAATTAGCGGTGCCGATGTGGTGCGAAAAATGGAGCGTTGCGGCACAAAATCAGGCACTCCGGCTCAAAAGATTGTTATATACGCCTGTGGCGAGCTGAAGTAAAAAATAACCAATAAAAATACATTAATGTATATTTTAAGAAAATGAGCAGTTTTTATTTTACAACAAACAATACACATTGCTTAGAGATAAGCGGTGGCTCTTTCCGTTATATTTTAGTAAGTGGCGCCAGCCAGACGCACAAGTAGATTTATGTAAAATCAAAATACTCATAGTGCGTATCGTTGATCGATTTTACAGCAGAATTTACTCATAACTAAAGGTGGTTTTTGTTATAGTGCTCAACCACCGCTGGTATAGATGGTTGTCTATCGAAGCCGCCATTTCAGGATGTTTATATCTGCAATGAGAATGTATTCTTTAATGTGGTTCTTAATCTATAAGTACGTTAAACATTTTTTGTATCAGTCGGGGAAAGAAGACAAAAATTAAACATCATTGGCTTAATTCAGTTGGTACCCTGCGGGTGTATTCATCACTTAACTTTTCTAAGCTATAAAGTATATACAATTTTAATTACCTAATTTATACTCCTTGCCAATAGGTCACATATTGTATATTTCTATTCCAGGTAAAATAGATCTGTTGGATTGAGATAAAATAAATATCATTAACAACTATGGGAGAAAGATATCCAATATTTTATATGTTATAACTGGCTCAGACTAGAAAAGTTTGACCGCATGGTTTTTATTGGGTTCTACTCAGTAGAGGGATCCTGATTAGGAAATGTTCATCATGTTAATGGGTATCTTTGCGGACCAATTTTAAAAGTTAAGTACCTTTTTATTCGGAAAAGATGGCCATAAAATACACAAATCCAAGAGCTGCAAAAAACGCAGAAAATTCACATTAATTCAAAATTTAAGCTGAAGCTTTACGCTTTGTAAATATATTATCAGCTTCAAAAGTTGTAACATGTTTGCTTCTAATGAACTATACTAAGAAGGAACATCATTTACATTTTTATTAATATATGAATATGCAGATGATATGTTTTTAACTTACCCGTGCGTTGCGGTCTCTGGGTTTAAAAAAGCTAAATTCACTGTCCCATCATGGTTCATCTTTACTGTAAAAAGAATTTATTTTTAATCAAGATGTTTTGAATGTCTACATAAATTATGTAAATTGTTTTCAGAATCCTTTTGGTTTTTCTTTTGGTGATCAGCAAAGATGTTTTCAGTATAGAATTTTCATCATGATAATATTTAAACAATTAATTAAACATTTACTTACTTTTCTGTTGCATCAACCGGCTTCCAATCTGCCGAATATGTTCTGAAATAGAAAATAACACATATATAGATGTTATAAAGGGTGTATTATGCGGTTATTATTTAATTAGTACATAGATTCAGTAAGAATGTTCCGCATTTTCTTCTCAGTAGAACGAAAGTTAATATATAAAGGTATTCATCACAATACAAATTCGAATTTAACATACATAGATCTAGATATTGCCCCTCGAATTACGATAACTTTTCAACTTTTTTTTATTGTAAACTTTCCATCCTGTTACTAAATTTTCTAGATGTTGTAACAAACAAAACAAGATGACAGACTCCAGTATATTCTTGAGTGACAATTATAATCTTCAAATGGGGTGTGTATCTAGATTTGTATTAGTTATTTAAAATTTAGAAATTTCTACCCACCTTCATATCTTCATCATAAAAAGGAGAACCCAACATATCTGAAATAAATTAAATTTTAGTTAGTTGCGTAAATTCTGGAATGGTACAGGTTAAAATTACAATTTAAATCAGTTGCATAAATGCAGCCATAAAGTTTTAATCACGAAAATCGTACGGTAATTATTATCATCATATTTTAGATATTTCATTTTAACAATAATTTGAAAAAACTCAACTTACCATTATTTTTAGATATTACAAGTTCCGTTTTTAACTGCAAAAGTAAAATACATATATGTATTATTATATTGAATAAACTTCCTTCATTAGTCTTTCTAAGGTATTACTATCAGAATCCTTTTGGTTATAATTTTAAGTTGAAATCAACAATTCTTCTTCAGAATAAACTTATCATCATATTTAAATTACATCTCAAGTCAAAGAAAATATGTTCATATACATGTCTATTTAAAAATAGGCATGTGTATGTACATATGGATACTTACGGCCACCATTGCATTTTTTTCGAGACCGGTACCACGTGTTCAACATCTGTAACAGAAGAGGAAATTAAAACATGCATTTGTAATTCAAGCAAGAAGTGGTAAAACATTTTTCAGTTGGCCGTTCTTATTCTTTCTACAAGATAAGAAAACAAATAATATTTTGCAATAATATTTGCATTCGACTCTTCAGCAAATGAACAATCATCAGAAAAAAAATGTTTCACTTACCAAACGAAAACGCTGCTTGCCTACCTTTTGTGAGTCGAATCCGAAAATGTTGGTTGCATCCGCAATTCCTATTTAAATCTTTTAAACTAAAGGCATGTAGCATATTTGCCTGTATACAGCTACATAATTATTTTTAAGCACAACTTTTTAATTCCCTCAAATTAAAGGAAAAACGTTCTAACCACATCTGAAGCAGCGAAGGAAATGGAAGAACAAACTTAAGAGATGTAGGGAATCTCTATGTCTTCGATATATCGAACTTGTACGATAAATTCAATCTTCAATGTCGACACATGCCATTGATGTTTTCGATTCGATGAATTGAAAATCGAGATTTATTTGGTATCAGACTTGGAAACGGAATTCGCATGTCAAAATCCAGACTAATAATATTTGTATCTATGTATGTTTAGTTATTTGTTTTTCAAATAATATTTTGATTACATTTTATTAAAATTAAATACTTTAAATACTTCGCTGCACGAAGTATGTATGTATATGTATGTGTGTAAAGCACACTAAAATATTCCGTACAAATGACAATGGGAATTGAAGAAAGTATATACATATATACATACATATGTACATGTTACCCCTGATTTAGTTCCTACTCGTATAATAAACGATGAGGGGTTACCTTTAAAACATCAGAGAACAATGCAAAACAGTTTTGGAGAAATTTACGTCAATTCAACTAAAGGGAATAAAATAAAAAACGTTGAGAAAAATTAAATTAAAATTGATTGAAAGTAGTACCACCCCTCTATGTTTCCAGACAACTATAATCTGAAACAAGAAAGACATGCCAGAGTGGAACATAGTATAAAAACTGAACCGTTTAATATATTTAAAAAAAAAAAAAAACAAATTATTGCTTAAACTTTATAATATTATCAATATACTTCAAGTTAAATAAAGAACATAAAACTTAAAAAATATAATTAAAAAATTGCACAAAATATTGTCAAACGAAATAATTAACGAGGACAAATTCAGTGTTTATATGTTAAAACTAAAAAAGAGAAAAATAATTTTAAACGATAAATATATTTGAAATGGAACATTCGTCGTTGTTCAACACCTTCGTTATTCAACTTGCCGTTGAATTCACCAAATTATGTATAACCGAATGTCGTTAGGTTCAATGTCGCCGAATAGTTATTGTCACGAAATAAATATTTCCCACACCTATAAACTTACCGGCTGAGGTAGGGACGTAAAAAACTATCAATATACATAGCTTCAAATTTTTTAAACATGATTATCTATCTATTTGTGTTTCTATGAAATTTGTCATTTTGGTGTACCAGCTTATATGAACTCTACATGATATCACTCTAGTTAGTTTTGTTTATTTGGTATTTAATTGTTAAAATAATTAGAAATGATTATAATCTTAATGGGAAGTTCATCTAAATCAAAGTGCTTAATACCATACTATCCCCAACAAAACAAGAATATAAACAGCTAATAGAGTATTTATATTTATTGCATTATAAGTACATACATATGTACATATATGCACGTCAGCGAGAAATCCCCCAAAAACTGTTTTTTTTTTAGAAATCCTACACGATTTGGAGTCACTGTATAGATTTCACCTTCTGAATTGATGTATTACTGAACGAGTATTTAAATCCGCTTAGCGTTAGTTTCTTGGAGTATTTTACAAAAGCTAAATGTTGTATATGAAAAATTGTTCCAATACGAATCTATGTTTATATAGCTATATGTATATCTCAATATATGCCTTAAATAACTAAGTAACTATTCTTTAAATTCAGTTGTTTTTTTTTCGGTCGCAACTTTTCCCCAGAACAATAGTTGTCATAATTATTTTTGTATAAAACGTTTGTATTTTATCTTAGCACTTTATGAATTTCGTATTCGCATCGGCGGTGCGAGGAAATAATGCACAAAATAAATCTTTCACGACCATGATAAATTGTGGAAAGAGTTTTTGCTATAAACTCAAGTTGTCAACAAGAATCAGACATGAATTTGGAAAATTATTCAAAGAAATTATTTTATGGTGTAACGACGGTAACTTAAGCTAATGTAATAATTTCAAATGGAAAACACCAATGCCCCAACTAAAGGGAATGCTGAAGCAACCGCGCCAGTGAATCTGTTTGGTTTTTTGATGTCAATAAAATCTGATGACGTCGATAGTGGGGCCCTCTGCGTTTGTTTTGGTGAAAGTATTTAAGTCCCAGCGAAATGTGTTTTACGAACGGTTGTATTTGCCCCAAATATGTAGCATAAATACAGATGCAATAAAAAGCAAGGACATCACCAACACTGGGACTGGACCGCTGCAAAATAAGACACAGAAATAAGATCAAATCTATCGCTGTTACCAATGTCTTACACTTTGATGCCAGGCGAGTCATCTGTATAAAAACGCCACATGCCACCTGTGCCTGCGCCACCGGGAGCACGGCTTCTGGCTGCTGTATTACTACTGGTAGTTTTACGCTGTTTTAAGGTGCTGCCCGCACCAGCGCTACGTGGCGCCGACAGTTTGCTGGGTGAACGTGATCCGCTGCCAACGGAAGTGGAACTTGCTGGAGCCGGCTGAAAGATAATAATTTAGGAAGTTGATAAATGCTACGCTCGTCGCTATTTACTTACCATTTTTATTTATTTTTGTAGGTTGTAATAAATGAAGAAATTAATGTCCGTCCTGCGCGTTGCTGACCTGGAAAATGAGAGTAAAGACAGCTCTTGAATTTGACAGCTCTGGCCACGTCTGTCATTACACGTCACTAAAACGAGGAGCTGGCAACGCCAAAAAGTGACAGCAATCGAAACAGCTCTAATAGTGATGGGCACTTACCCTGTGCTAGTCCATTACGAAACGAGTATTATTTATTGTATTTATGCAAATATTTCTACAGTTCATTAATTCTTTCAACCATATCAAACAGAGACTAACATGTATACCATTGAGAGCGATTGGGGATCGCTTGTGGTGCTCTTAGTAAGAGCTAGTGAACGCGTTATTTGCAGTAATTTGTACTCTCATGTTATATGTATTTTCTTCAACTATTTTGCGGCTAGCTTTGAATGCGGCTGCCTAAATCCAGCGCTAAATCCCTAAATTCGACTGGGGCAGCTTGGCTACCCCATTGTAGATATTTTTATGTTTATTCCTGCCTGGAATCGCCTATAATGACGAATTAAAATGTTGGCTTAGTAGGTTAAATAAAAATAATAGTAGGAATAAAAAATCACATTACAACAATCTATATACTTACATGTGTACGTATGTACATATACATATGTATGTATATAATACAAGTTGATCAAACGGATAGCTCCCTCCGTAGCTGTATACTCTCTGAAAAAATACTAAATAAATTGCATACTTTGTTTTTTGGAATTGTCTTAAAGGCTTGAAAAATTGCAGTTTAGTCGTGAAAAAATCGGGACACAAAAAGCTATATGCAATCAACGCATAACCATAATGGAAAAATATAGAAACCTGAAATTTCGACTCGAGTTGTCTTTTGTGGTGTAGGTGAAAACTGAAAAACCATTTTGAAAAAAAAATCAAACTTCAAAGAGGGTAATTTTTCGTTGGGCTCCAACGATTGTTTAAAAAATTTCATCCCAATTTTTTAAATGAAAAATTTGTGTTACAAATTTCGTCTGATCCATATTATATTTGCGGTATAAGTATATTCAACAGAACTAGAGCTACAACTTGGTATTTAATTATTTTCAAAATATATAAATACGTTTTTCACTTTGCGTATTAGGCAACACTAAGCAAAATTTAAAAGAGTTGGGCACAGTACACACCCAATCATGTAAGGTATGGGTATAAGCGGCGGTTTTTGTTCGTGGCCCATCGTTGCACGGCGTTAACACGCGTGTCGAATTTCTTCCTCCGATTTCGTGCGTGGCCATGTTGACACAATGAGGCACGAAGAAACATGCACAACGAAATACATTGGAGAAGCTTGTTGATTTTCTCCTTAAAATTAATCGATGTTTCATGCGATGCATCGACCATGCATCGTTTTTTTTTTTAAGAGACATCAGTGGACATCGACATCGATGTTGTCTCTTCGACTTACATCCCCAATCCTTACCTTTATTATTTGTACCTAAATAATTAGAATCTCACCATGAGATTAAGCTATCGATTAAGCTATCGACCCTTATCGAAAAGTATTGTACTAGAGCTAATATCGAAATGCATCACGCTATCGTAAGGCGTCCATTTAGCTTGAAAGTGCGCATCCGCGTTTTGTTTTGCATTAAGTTAAGGTGGTGTAAAAGTTCTAATTTGGATACGCTTATCGTACAATTAATAAGAAAAACCAACTTTATGGCTTAAATAATAGATTGAACACCCTCTCCACAACCAAAACACAGAAAATAATTTGTTTTGCACGTGGATGACAAAGCACAGTCTGCGCAAATCGCCGCAGCTTGCAATAAAATTGACCATTTTTCACTTATAATAGTTCTTTACTGTTGCTATGTATGCATGCGATATGAATTAGTAAAATAGTAAATCGCTTAGCCTTGATTTCGGTATGATATTGCTAAGTGTTTAAAGCGGCAAGAAGCACAAAGTTTACCTATGAATATGGAAGATATAGAATACCTGGATGAATACAAGGATTTGGTGCTACCGGGTACGTGTTGAGCTCTGTGTTTTTGACAGTTCAATGCCTTTAAAGACATATGTATATATTAATTTAGGCATAAAGACAACCACTCGGCCATCTGCATCCATTTCTGCAGCTTCTCGTATGACGGTGCGTGGCAATGCAAGACGTATTTCATCAGACTCAAGCGGTTCTTCGTCTATTGATGCAGATATATTTCAAAAATTATTCCACGGAAAACTTATCGACGATGAACTGCTGCAAGAGGGTAAGATTTTAAATACGGGCGTGACGTTTTTGGTTTTTGATTTTTTGTTGTCTCTTCTAAGTTGGTTCAAAAGGTAGGAGTCGTCTCTCGTCATCATCAAGTGATTCTAACGATGCATTGGATGCGTTGTTCAATAGGAAAAACACAAAAAATAAAACCAAGAAGCGGGACCGTTACGAATCATTCGATTCACTCGATGATTTGAGTAAGTACATTGTCATGCACATTTGTATATGTGCGAATTAACATCCCCTTTACATAGGTGCCGTTTTGATGCGACCAAATTCAAAGATATTATCGGCTCAAAAATCAACCACTAAGAATGTTATTTCGAAAAAATCTCCTACTGACGGCGGTAACAAGCCCAGTAGTAGCGGCAGCATTGGTAGTACTAGTGCTAAAAAAGTGGGTAGCATAAAAGGACGTCCCCCAATAAATAGCAAGATTATTACGCATAAAATAAGTTCAGTCGTACCGAAGCGAAAGGTTTCCAATGCTTCCAGTCCTGTGGCTAGCTCCAAAATTCAAATATCCCAACCAGTCAAAAAACACAATAGAAGGAGTCCATTGAATGCAAGCGTGCATAAAAGTGTAACTTTAGTCAAGCCTCAAAAAACAGCATCAAAATCTAGCAAAAATGTAGCCAAAAAGGATCCCTTAAGTAAGCAAATAAATTATTTTATATATTTATGTTATTTTTGATTCGTCAAATAATATGTTTGACTTTATTTCTTAGATTTATTGGAATGTTTTGGTGAATCAGATGATTCATCATATGAGTTTGAGTCTGATGTCTATGATGACAACGATACGGACGGAGATGAAATTGATCCTGTCATTGACATTTCGACAGATACAAGCTTAACGAACTCTATGGCGGGTAAGTTAATGTATAATACTAGTTGATACTGCCAACCCTCTGATTTTATGCCATAATATATACGTAAAACATAAACTGTGTAGACGATGTGACACCTATTATTTCGGAGGATGAGGTCCAGCATTCAAACGGCGATAATGAACGTTTACAGTGGTATTTGAATAATCTTAGTAGCGCGGAGGCTGTGCCACGCACACCAACGTCTAAAAAGGCCAGCACTAAAAAAATGCGTTCCAGAAAAAAATCCATATCGGAAACAAAACCAAAACCGAAGAAATGTGGAGAAATTAGTGCATTCAACGAAATCTCAACTCTAGAACAGGTTAAAGAAACAAAAGCGGACATAGTGGGTAAGTGTGGGGATTGGGATTCGCTTCTTTTATGTACATGAATATATAACATGATTTGTCAACTATTGGTTTGTTTCGCAGCAACTGCAACATTGGAAGAATCATCTTGTACGCCGAATTGCAAAGCAAAGTCGCCGGCAATTGCTAACAGTAGTGCAGACAAAACAAATGTTAATAATAGACTATATGCAGCTGATTATGTTGATGAAAATTTAACATACGAGAAACTAGAACGTATGAGCTTGGACTTGGCCGAACAGATAATGGACATTGGTGTGGAACGCGCTATTGAGTTTAAGAAGCGGTCTAACTCTAAGCCTCGTAGTATCTCAAAAGATGGTGCTAGTACATTCTCTTCGACTCAAAGTCATATTCGAAAGCTAACGTATTCGCCTGACAAGCAATCTCGTTGTGTTAATCGCCTATCCAAGCGGCGACGTGGTAGACTGCCGAAGCATAGAGGTGCTCAAAACCAGGAAAACTTAACCAGGGGAGATAATAATGAGTCTGCAGAACCCTTTGACAATGAAAAACTTAGCGTGAAAAGCGACAGTGAAATTCAAAAGCGAAGATGCGGCTTACGGCAAAAGAAAAGAGCCGCTACTATTGAGACGAATGCAGATGAAACTGATATAGAGAAAATTCCTTTGGGGCAGAACGATAAAACACTGTCCAGCGACTCAGAATTAAAAACGAGCTCAGCTGACAAGTTTATGTTAAAATCTGCAGACGAATCGACTATTACCGAGTTACTGAAAGTGACATTTCAAGAAAGCGTATCACCATTGTCTGTTGATTTACAGCAAGATTCATTAGAAGAGAGCGGTTCACAGATAATAGTAGAAAACTCAAATAAAGAATCGGACTACAAGGATCTCTCCAGTATTGAAAATAATATTGACAATTTAGCCAAAGATACAGATGAATTGGTAGCGTTGCAAAAAGAAAAATCTGATAATAAGTATGACCAAGGTCTTGAGATCAGTAGTGCACCGGTTATTTCGACCGCAATGACTGAAAGTGAAATTCCAGCGGGCAGCCTGATGTCCAATGAAGGAACAATAACAGAATCGCCATTCATTTACGATACAAAAAATGGCGAAGGCGATCCCAATTCCAGGACTATTGAAATTGAACCGTCAGTATCAACGACTTTAATTAAAAAAATCACAACTGAAGGGACGGATGCGTCCGGATTGGATAAACTGCCCGCATTGCCTAGTACTGAGGATAACAATACCACACTTGAAGAACATTTGGGTGATTTAACGACTATTGAAATTGAACAACCAGTGTCATTAACTTCAATTCAAAAAATCACAAATGAAGAGATGGATGCGTCCGGATTGGATAAACTGTCCGAATTGCCTATTACGGAGGATTTAACGACTCTGCTAAAGTTACAAAACCAGCCGGAAACACTTCAACTGACGGAGGAGCAACTGAGTCCGTTAGTTCAAGAAAACTTAAGTAAAGTTGAACATGGATTGGAAATAGATAAACAATCGAAGGAATTGAAAGTGTTAGATGACCACAACTTAAGTGAAGTCGCAATTCTATTGAGTAAATGTTCCGAAGAATTGAAAACAACAGAGGAATATCAAGAAGTGCCGATTAAACCAGCATTAAATGAATTTTCAAGTCTACTAGAATTGAATGACCAATCAGAGAAACAATTGAGACCAAAAGAAGCACAACTGAACGCGACAGAGGAGGAAAACATAAATGTTATGAAAAGCGAAATAAAATTAAATATGTCATCAAAGCAATTAAAAGAGAGCGATGCTGAAGTTTCACACAACCCAAGTAAAATCACAATAGAAAAAGGAAATTCTGTAGATGATGTAACAGCTGATCAAAAACTTACTGAAGAAGCGACTGAATTTTGTTCGGGAAGAAACATGGACACTCTTCAGCAAGATCCAAATAAACCTCTTAAACTCGTTACGGAACATGATAATAAATTTAAATTCAATAAACATCCAGAAATCCCGGAAGAATCTGCTGTGTCGGTAAATAAAGAATCAACTAAAACACCGATTAAAGATAAGAGCACGTTAAATAAAGATGTATACTCTGAACACGAAAAATTGACAGAGAACATTGCGGAACCTATTGTTGATAGCCTACAAATTGTGCAAAATAACGTCGACAAAGAAATAAGTAAACAAATTGTAACAGAAAAAGACCCTGCACCAGAAGTTAAAGAAGACAACGCAAAAGATAAACTTCGAAACAAACCCATTTCACATAAATGCAACAAAGAAGGAGATATTACACATCTTAAAACTGCGAGCGAAAACTCCCCCGAAGTAAAGCTTGATAGCTTACATATAGCTACGACATCAAAGGATATACAATTAAAATCGAAGTCTTCAGAAATACAGCTGGACACTCCTAGGCGAACTCTTCGTGACAGGTCTGTCACTAGATTACAAAAATTTGATTCCAATCTACGGATTGAAAACGCTGTCCCCACACAAGGTCGTGAGAGTCGTAGCTCAAGGCGTTTACAATGTACCGGAAATGAAACAACAACGCGCGAAAAGAGTGCACGTAGCAGCAAGTTGGTTGACAAGTCGCCTGTCTCTGGAAGCACAGACCAAGCAAATCTAAGTAGCAAAACGGTGATAAAACCGGTGGATAAAATGGGTACTAGGATTACTAAAATTGAACCTACACAATCCCTAAACCTTTTGTGTACAGCTGACGCACAACAACAAAAGAGCTGTAGTCGAAAGGATATGGATGTAATGCAAAAAGGTGATATTTTGGAAAAGGATACCTCAGAGGTCATGAGAACTCGCAGATCTAAAGTGGTAGTGAAAGAAATGGAATCTGAAGTCAGCAAAACCCCAACGACTACAGAAACTAGTAATATCAATGCTACCAGCGATGAAAATGGAAAGGTAAAGCAAGAAGATCATTTCATAAGTACTCGAAGTAGGAAAGAGGTAATGCAAACGGCAGTATCAAAACGTGAGAAACGTAATAAGCTGAAAGATGATAAGGAAACCGAGCAAAAATCCCAAAAGGATAACCAGACAAATATTTCTAAGGCTAAAAGTTTTGCCAAAAACCAAATTAGTATTAAATCTGGAAAAGTGGTTGATGAAATTGAAAACCCCACTATCTTATCAACTCCAAGTTCCACCTCATCGACTAACTCTTGTCGTAAGCTAAGAATTTTAGTTAAAAAAACATCAAGTGATAGGCTGCCTAAATTCTTCGAAAGACTTGAGACTGCAGCAAAAACGCCTACCGTTGAATCGGGCGTTGATATCAAACCTAACACTGTTGACAACACAGCTGACAAATTAAATATTTCAAAGGAGCAGGTATCAGATGAGTCTACAACCCTGGGTGTTGGATTGGAAAAAGTTGAGGAAAATACGACAATATTAATTCAAAGTGAGAATAAAAATGTAAATGATAACCACCTCGAAGAAGGAGAATTGAAGCCGAATGAATCTCTCTCTATTAATCGGCCCTTGAGGGAAAACTGTACAGATGTGAAAAATGAAGACAGACAGGTGGAGAAATCTGAATTGGCTACCGTACATCCATCACGTGCTTCGGATTATCATCAAAGCAAAAGTAAAACTTCACCTGAACGGTCAATCGTCAAAAGTTTTAAAAATCAAACTACAAAATGGGCACTGCGTAAACGACCACGGGTAAAACTTAGATCCGAAGAGCACGAAAGTCCGCCTGAGATGGATTCAATTAAAAACGATACCCCCGAAACAGTCGCTCAATTTGATTATCTTTCACTTGACAATCCCAAAGAAATCACAGAAAGTTTAATAGATTCCAAAAATTCGAATGAGCCTAATCCGCAAAACAAAACTGATAGCTTATCGGTGCAACTGATGACTCATGACGGCGCACAGCATCAAACGGATTCATCTGATAATACCGAAAAAAATCAAATGAAGATCGATGACCTGAAAACAACAGAAACAAAAGATGAAGATACTGCTCAGACTTCAATAAAAATTTGTAAATCTACAGGAGACGAAGGTACAGAGACATGCAACGTTGCGAACTCCGAAGGAACAACCGAAATAACAGGTGTCACAGCTAATGTCGAACAGTCAAATCACCAGACACATGAACGTTCACTACGCAAACGTGAATCCGAGGCCACACAGCCAGACGGTTAATAGCTAATCATTTATTTTGCCCATCACAAACTGTAATTCCATACTAATATATATTTTTTCCTTTCCTATCCCCTTTTTTCTACCTTATAGAGGCGAAGCGAAAGCAGCTCCAGGCTAGAACATCCTCGAAGGTACAGCGTGCTATTAAAATGTCAAAGCCTATTGTGCATGCACATCAATCATCTAAGATGGAAGAGTTCAAAACTAACGTGACTAAAACCACAACATTGGGTAAGTGCGATACAAAAACTATTTAGCTATCTAATTACCGATCAATTTCATACCCAAAAGCGCGACGTCGCAAGCAACTAGAGGAAGGACAAACAGGCTCAAAGCGGATAAAAATTACGGCAAGCTGCAGCACGCTTTTGGAACATACAAAGTCCGATATACGTGAACAACTTGAACAAAAACCTCAAAAAACAAAGGCAGTTGCTGCTAGAGCAGAGCTGAAAGGAACAACAGCAGCAAGACCAACAGCTTCACCAGTTAAGGAACCTGTGGGTCACATTATTGATGATAAGTCCGCGTCACGCAAGTCAGATGGCAATATCGATTTACAAACGATTTCAGAGCCATCGACTTCAACACTACGAAAGAAACCATACATATTACAAAAAACAGAATCCAAAGATGCTGTGCAGATCGCAACTGCAATGCCCAAAAAACAGACTGAAAATATGTCAATAAAACCCAAGGACATAATTCAGAATACTGAGACACAAAAGGCGTCAAAGGATTCTTTAGGTCAAATGCAGGACAATTTTGGCACTCCTGTAGAAGCGGCCATAGATAAAACTCATACGACTTCCGATGTTTCTAAAGAAACTCCGAGTGAAAAGCCATTACCTTTAACTATTAATACCAGAAAGTCTGTGCCCAAAAGTGAAATTACAAACAAGAAGTCGTCGCCCTCGGCTATAGCTGGCAGAAAGGCGATGTCATCTGCAGACTCTGCTAAAAAACCAGTTCAACCACCGCTCTCTAAAGCTATGGACAATGAAAAAACTGCAAACACATCACTGAACCAAAACTTGCCGATCAAACAACCTAAAATAATTACAACTGAGGTGGATTCCAAAAAGTCAAGTGAAATTCCGAATAAATCAGAAGCGCCTAAGAAACCTTTGATACAAACGCATCTTGGCAAATTTATCGACCTACGCAAGTCTATAGCACACAAGGTCAATGCATCTCCACCAAATATCAAAATAAAAACTAAGCCAACTGAGAAGAGCAAGGATACATCTGCAAAGGATATACCAAAGCCAATAACACTGGCTTCGAAAAGGGAAACTTCTAATGAACGTTTGCCCCGTGCTCTGCGCACTGGCGAAGACACGATGGAAGCAACCGTAGAAAAGGCAACTGCTACAACACAGAAGCAAGGTACATCAGGTGTTAATAATTCGGATACCAAATCGACAACACTAACTGTGGCAACGCGTAATACAGAACCGCTGCCCAAAGATGGATCGAATGAATCGACTCTCACAAATATTGCCACGCCACAGACTGAAATTGAAGTCATTACAAAACCAGATTTTACAACAAAATCGTCGGCGTTGGTCGAAAAGCAGCAGCGTAGATCGCGAAAAGCAGATTTGCTGCAGAAGGTGGACAGCATCTTAACAGAATCAACTAGTAAAACGACACTGCCTATAAGTCAAGCGCTAAATCATCCCCCATCAAGAAAGCGTAAAGCGGCAGTTGCAGCAACTGAAACAGTAGCAACGATGCCAGCAACTGAAACAGCTAAAAATGCAAAACGTGTTAAGGGACGGCCTGAGCAACCTTCCCCACCTATTGCTTTTCCCGTGCGTATTATGGCAGCGAGCTTGCAACAAAAAAGTCAAGGTGAATTGGCCCTTACAGAGGAAAAGAAAACTAATAAAACAGAACAGCAGCAAACAAAACCGGAATCTGTTGTTGTTGAGCAGAAGCAACTATTGGCGGCTGATAAACTTACCAAGGAACTCTATTTGCCACCACAACCATTGGTATCAAAGGTACGAAAGTTGCGCGTTCGCTTGAATCGCAAAATAGTTAAAAATTGGCAGAAAACGAAGACATTGGGACGTCAGATTTGTCGCTCAGAACCAGAGGTGACCACCGACAACTCACTCAAGCTGAACATTGAAGAGATGGTCGAGCATTTGCCTAGCGAAGAGGTGCTGCAACAGAATGCTTCTGGATTAGCTGCAATGCGGCAAAAGCGTTATGAAAATACAACAACTTCGTCAGTCGTTCGAAGAGAACAAGTTAACGATTCCACCCTATTGTGTGCGCCTGACCTGTTACCTGTTGGAGAGTTACGTCCGTCAGCGCCTCTTGTAGCCATGGCACTTGCACCTGTACCTAAGCCCGTGATCGTACCAGAGGTAAAGCATGAAAAGGACACTAGTCCATTAACAACAGCTGCCATGCCCTCAGTGAACACAGCGCCAGATGTTGAACAACAGTCTACAACCAGTCTGGGCCGGCCAAGTAGCTGCAATAATAGCACCACTTCCACCACTACTGCCCCCGTCACAGAAGTGCAGACTTTCGGCGCTACAAAAGTCTTCTCATTTCTTTACCCTTCGCGATACCAACGCTCTTATGGCCAAGTGGGCTTAGACTTTTGCTGCCCCAATCTAGATGGACCCATGCGTGCCATAGATCCAACCCGCCTTCATTGCAAAGCCGAGGTTCCCGTGCTAGAATTGCCGCAATTCCTGGTAGTATCGACCAAGATTATCTCTAAGCAGGATCAGAACATACCGCACAAAGTCCGTGCTAAGTTAGAACATTTGGCTGCTAAGGAGGGGCTCCCCTGTGTAGTGCAGATGCTGGGTATGCAGTCCGATGCAGTCGCCGCTACAGCATCCGCACCATCAACCCCAGCACAAACATCAAAACCGGCGCCACCTACCGCTGTACCAGTCAAACCAACGTGTCAAACAAAAGTATCGGCTCCATCAACGTTAGCAACTGGATCAACTGTAACTAATCCAATGGTATCGACGACACCACCTATTGCATTAACTCCCGTAGCAGGCAATATTGATGTGCGGCCGAAACAGGTACAGCGAGGTATTGTCTCATCACTGCCCAATCGAAATGCAATGTTGCTGCAATTACCGCCCATTTGTCCCACTGACAAAGTTCGTGTTGAGCTCCAATCTCGTGTTCAACTGTTTGACTTGGTTCTGCAAAAGCTGTCCAATCGTGTTGTAACATTGACGATAGCAGAACGCCAAAGCGCAATCGAGGAGATTGTAAAAAACAGCATACTGATGCCCATTGACGTCGATGTGGGTACAAAACTGCTTGAAAATTACGCTAAATATCTTAACATTTCTACAAAGAAACATGTGTCCCCATTGCGGATATCGGGTAGAGTAGTGCCGTCAGCCAACAATGCCGCCGGAATGACTGGTTTACCCGTCCAGAACAGAAGTGCCACCCCACCGACAGCAGCGACATCCAACGTGCCTGCAATGCAAAGTCAACTATCCACACAGTCTATCAGTAGGCCAATCTATGGTCCAGATCGCAGAATAATAGGTTATCAGTATAAAAAAATTGTTAGTACGACTATGAAAAAGGGACAGCCAACAGCTACGACTCCATCACCTGCTAGCAGACCACAAAGTGCGTACACACTAATCAAAAACCAGCGGACCCCAATACCCATTTCTGCAAACACTACATTGACTTCACCAACAGTGACTGCTGGTCCCGTTGACCGGATCTCGGCACCTACGACGATAGTGCAAAGAACGCGGGCGCCTCTGACTCCGGCTCCTGCATCCCTGACAAGCTTTCTCCAGTCGAATGGAGTAAAAAACAGCGTAAGTGTTGAAAGTTACTGAATATTAGACGAGCTAAGCTATTTACATATACTTTCTATATAATTATACACTTGTGATGTGGCTGTTAATCGAGTAACCCAATTTTTTTTTAGTTGGTTTCCACACCGGTAACAAGATCTGTGGATACATGCCCTCAAATATCCAACGTCGGCACAGCAATCCCAAAGTTTCCAACGAAAATGAGTGCCCTTCTAAGTGAATCAAATGTGACACCAGTTACAGCGCCTTTATCACCTGCAACCCCTTCTGGATCCATTTCAAATCCTATTACTGCGGCGACATCAACGCCTCATGGCGGCAGTGAGCTGTATGTTGTCCACCAATCGCCATCTCCCGAGGAGTGCATACTGCCCGATGGTGTTGCCAACAACAATGCTGCGGCAATGGTACCGCTGGACTCGGAAATTAAATCCGAACTGGAAGATGTGCCAGAAAGTATAATCTGAAGGGAATTGCTTGACACACACATACATACATACATATATAGTTAGCTGTAGATAGAACTCCGTGAGGTAACGAAAACACGGTCATTTAATTATACTGTTAAATTGTTAAGACCACCTAAAAATTTAATATACCCAATGTCATGCACATAAACATTTTTGTTATAATTTTTTTTTAATCAAATATTGCATACATACATACACAAATACATATTAATTGTGAAATTCGTCACTTTAGTGCTAAAAGTACTCGATACCTTGAAGCTTTGTTAGTAACATTTGTATGTATGTATGTGAAATTATACATACATATGTACATAGCTGTAATCAAAAACGCAGCTTTTTTAATTTCAATAGGGATAGAAATAAAGTTGACTTTTGGCTATATAAATCATCAGCGAAAGAAGTGAATTTCATTACAGCAAACATATTTGAAACGTTGTCTATTACCTCTAGCATTAATGACTAGCCCAAAGACAAGTAAGTTTGAAAAATAAATACAAGAAGCATGAAAGTAATAAGCAACTTGTTATTACAGCTGAAGCCGATTTAAACAAGGCCAATGCGCCAGAAGTATGCAAAGCCTATGACTTTGAAGATAGATTTGAGGAATACTTAAGGCGTATATTCTACCTTAAAAGCGCAGAGGAGATTAAAAGGACAAATAGCTCCGTAGTGGAATACTTCGGCGTATTAAGCCTTACAGATTTCCGGAGACCGGAGCGAAAGCTATGGTATCTCTTTTATTGCCCTCAGTCGAGGATTGTTGAGACCCTGGACCAATTGCAAACTAAATACGGGAAGAAGAACATTTGCGAAATATTTCGAAAGCCCGTTTTTAGCGGGGTCGGAATGCGTGCTGTCGTTAAGAAGCATTTTAGTGAAATGAAATGGTATACCAATGGAAATTTGATTGAAGCGCCGCCAAAGAGTTATTATGATGACAAGCGAATGCTTAAAACACTGACTGACTTGTACAATCTAGAGAGGAAAAAATTGTACAATTACATTAGCATGAAACATAACCATTTTAAGAGGTACAATTAGGCGTTACATTTTTGCTAACACTATCAAAATTTTGTAAAGTGATGATAATATTCTTAGACCTATGTATACATACGCAGAAACACGTAAATTTGAGCAGTAAGCTACAATAAAAGAATTTGCGGCTTAACCAGTCTGGCAACGTCGTTTATAAGTAAACACAAACAAGTTGGCAGTTTTAGTGTGAGGGCTTCGACGCTTTACTTTTCTTCCGGGTTTGGGGCGGCGTTGTTTATAAACGCGATTAGTTAGCTTGGAAAAAGACTTAAGTGGTAATTTTTAGCATGGTAAGTATTCATTGAATAGGAAGAAGTTCCTACATTTTCCAGTTCAGATCTACGTGTCACCAAAGCAGTTCAAATCGATGCCTGTCTATTATCCTAATCTATGCATTTTCTGCAGTCCACTTCTGGCCCTTCCGACGACAATCTGGTGGCGGGCAGTGGCAATCGTTGTAAATATAGCTTTAGGTATGTATGTAGAAGCCCTCTGCTTTAATATATAGTTCTCCAAATGTATTCGCTATTGCCCAATGCAGTAACTATCACAAACGGTACGACGACGACAGCTTTTCGTCATCAGCATCGGAACAGGGTTCGAGCAAATTGGAGGAAAGCAGTGGATCCAGCGGTGCGCCGGACTCGGCATCAACACGTCGGTGAGTAAAGCGTTGAAGTATCGATGCTCCGTCCAGACTGTTTTGGTACACAGTGCACAAGTTTGCAGCTCGTTTTTGAATCTGTTTTCAAAATACGTACATATGTATATCGAGTAGAGCATTGTTTGGTCACAGGCAGGCCTTGACTTATTACTGTCAACCGAATGACATGCGGCTTTTTGGGTCATTTGGTTTTTTGTTCCCTGTAGTGCGAGTGTAGTCTACGTGTTTTATTCTACAAAGAAAAAAGAAAATCAATTTGAGATCATGTAAGGCAATAAGATATAATCCGTTTCATTTATAGCAGATCGTGCATAATTAGAATTTGTTTGATTGAAATTGTATTTTAGCCAAGCGTGCAAGCCAAGCTGAAAATATTTTATCCCAATCATGCATACATACGTCCATACATTTAATTATGTAGAATATTTGCAAAAGTTTGCAGATCAATTCAATTGTTTTCAAGAATATTTCAAAAGCATAACACGAACTAGATTTTGTACATCGACAAATCTCACACCACTCTAACATTCCATTCTAACACAACATCAAGGTCGGACTTGGATTGCTATAATAGCCGCCGCAATAATCGCCGTTCTAGCTCTCAGAATCACCGGCGTTCGCGTTCCTTTTCTGAATCTCCCGAACGACGCCATATGTCGCGCGATCATCAGCGTTCTCGTCAGGCACGAGTAAGTTTCCAACGGCGCAACTGTTACACAAGGTTAATAATGCCAATAATTGATTCATGTTCTAGGAACGCCCGCAGGCCAGTCGTTGCATTGGGGTCTTTGGTCTAAACACTAACACCACTCAGCACAAAGTTCGCGAGTTGTTCAGCAAGTTTGGACCCATTGAGCGCATTCAAATGGTCATCGATGCACATGTGAGTTGCACTTCTGTTACCAGTTTTCGTTTACCGCCATAATGCCACTTCCAACTCTACTAAGAGCGTGTTCTGGGTTACGTGGTACGTGGCAAGAGTATGAACGATTATTGCAGCAATTATGAGTGCTTGACAGGCAAGCTATTGTCAATGTACTAAAGGCTTGCTGCAACACTTATTTAATCACTCGCATATTTTAGCTCACTGAGATCGCAGTAATCATGTCTGTTTGGATTTTTGAAAAAATATCTTCGAATGCAGCCGGATCGGATTTCTTAATCACGTAGCTCGATTGCACAAGCATTAATTTTGTTTGCAATTTGATTATAATATTGGATGACAATCGAAAAGCAAGGGTGCAAAACCATCGGTGTGCGGAACATAAAGCTATTTCCGCTTTTTAATAACCTATATTTCATATTTTGTTTTCAGACACATCGCTCGCGCGGTTTTTGTTTTATTTATTTTTTGAACCTGAGTGACGCACGCGCAGCAAAGGACGCCTGTTCTGGTATGGATGTGGATGATCGCCGCATACGGGTTGACTATTCCATCACTCATCGTCCCCATACACCTACACCTGGGGTTTATATGGGCCGTCCATCGCGGTATGTTATTGATAGCCAACTTCATAGAATACCTTCGAATATTTCAAGCGAAATATTATTAATTGTTTATCGCTTACCTTAAATACAAAGAACACTATTAACTATTAAATTTTACCGTCAATTCATGTGGCGGCAGTTCAGAAGGGTTTAGTGAATTTAAATGTCTTCGATATCAATCACGGTGTCGATCGATTTATAATTATGTATTTGGATATTTTGAATAATATTGCCTTAATATTTAAAGTGACAATGTTTCGAGGATGATTATGAACTAACAGCATGCTATTCAGGAGTTTTTCAAGGACATTTTTTTACACCTTTGGTTACATTATTGGCGTTTTAGTAAGGATTCCATTCTTTTTTGCAAATATAATATATCCCATGTTAACCGTTGATAGTTTAGCTTCCACAACTGTGATCATTTAGTGATCAAGTCCATTAAATCGGTCCAATAGATTCGGAGCCTTTTCAATTCAAACATACAAACAATCAAATCTTTCCTCTTTATAATATGAGTATACATATATTACATTTATTTAATTAATTTGATTCAAAAAATTTGCTTACATTCCTGTTTTAAACCACTTAATGTCTATATCTTTTTTAAAATGTATACCCTAATGGCCGTTTAAGACCGCAATGTAATAATTTTTTTTCTGTATTATATTTTATTGTAGCTACACAAATCGTTCCCGTGATCGTTATGGATTCTCTAACTCGGATTCGTCACGCTCGCGCCGTCGTGGCCGTGATTCTTCAACCTCACCTTACGACAACTACCGCCGGCATTGCAATGGCGAGCGAGATCATCGCTATCGTCAACATCGCCACAAGAGCAGCAGCCGTAATCGCTATGATCGAAGTCGCAGTCGTAGCGAGGAGTCACGTTCGCGTAGCCGTCGTAAGTTTTAGTGAATCGAAATAATCTTTGGGTGGTTTTAACAAGATAATAATACGGCATTTACTTGTCAGGGCGTGAATCGCGTTATTAATATGTAAAAGAGGCCTGCTGCGAGCCAAATGCTAACCAAATGTTCCTTACGCCCAGCAGCATTGCCTGCGTGCTGTTTCGTGAACAAGACTGAATGGTATTTGTTGTTAATTCGATCTAGCATTTGGCAACCCATAACTACAAAACTTCATCTGCTGGGTTCGTTTGACCTTATTTTCATCATCACCTAACTAATCCATTAATGTTGCAAATTGTGGTGCTTTGCTGCGTTCATTTTGTAAATGTAGTTTAATCTGCAGCAACAACACCAACAGCCGCGTATTTGTCCACTTAAACTACGTGAACGCACATAGCTTAACACATTGTGATATGTATTTTAAAGGCAACGTAAACAAATATTTATTCACAGGAAATGTAAATTAAAAACTGACACACACTAACCACAAAGATATGTAGTTAGAAATATTAGTGTTAATATAATAACATATTAAGATCATGTTCTAACTGTACAATCTTTGAATATTTGTTGTGATCTCACACATGTTAGATTTTTATGTATGTATATGAAAGAGACTGTAATAATATCATTCTTAAATAACACAACAAATATAAATTTAAACTATATAGACATCATTTATTTTTCTAATTTGTTTATGTAGTGTTGTTTGCTTCAGTTGTTCCAACAGCCGTTGTAGCGTTCTGTGTGCCTTGTGTGGCCCGAGACGCCTTATAGGCCAACTCTAGACTTTGCTGTATTATTTGCATATCGCATTCAATGCTGCGTGCCCAGTTTTCCACATCGCCAAGTTCCTAGAAATGTATATAAATAAAATTAAACATTAACAGCGTACACTTATATTAAAAGAACAAGTAGAGAAGAGAAATAAATACTCTGTACATATGTATGTATGTATGTGTAGAATAATTATGCGTGTGCCTGTTTCTTGTGTCTGTGCCAAGCAGCAACAACAGCTGCAGGCAGTGCTTGGGCAATATGACATATAACTTCTTGTGAAATCGGCATATCATTATGAAACTTGATATGAAAGATGATGATTATGAAACTTCTAGCTCTTATAGTCTCTGAGATCTAGGTGTTCATACGGGCGGACGGACAGACATAGATTGGCTCGTCTTGTCATGCTGATCAAGAATATATTTGCTTTGTGGTGTCTGCCTCCTTCTGCCTGTTGCAATTTTCAGCTCGCGCAAACCTAATATTGTATATTTCATGTACAGAGTATACAAAAAATCACATTTCGGAATCCATTTGGGTCGTATATACGTAAAAATATCGACAATTACGAACATTTTGATCTCACATCATGAAATAAATAATTAACTATGAGTAAATATACAATATGGGAAGTAGGAGCAGGATATAATTAAAAAAGAAATGGGCTTTATGGTTAGCAATTAGAGGACTAACAAGGAAATTGTTTTTTCGGTGTCTATTTTAAAACTCGTACTATAAGGTATTTTGGTGTTTTTGAACATGAAAATAGGCATACCTTTAAAGCGCTACTAAAATTGTCAATTAGTTGCAGCCACTGTTGTGTTTGCTTTGCAAAGTTTGTAGCCCCCACATGAAGTTGCTTAGCCTCCACATCGAGTCGCTTTTGGTTTAGGTACGCCTGGGCAACGCTTCAGATAATATTGCTTTAGAGTAATATGTAAACTGTATCGATAGGTACAAACCCAACATTTAAGTGATCCACCAGCGCCTGTGTTAGTTCATTTGAAGCTTCAATAGCTTCCTTGCGTCGTACCTCTGCATTATATTTGTTAGTTGATTTAATGGAGCCCATTAATTATTCACATACCTTGCTCCTGTTTGCGCTTGGCTTGCCTTAAATTATGATCTTTAACCATTGAAGCCAACATTTTATTGGGTGCTTTACAATTTTTCGGCCTCCACCAAATGTGTAAACAGAATTACTCTTGTCATTCACCACGGCCTTAGAACACGAGTATAGAGCTGCCAACTCAGACAAAGTATCGATAACTCTTTTATTTATAGGACCATGATTACTCAAAGTATTTAAATACAATTAGCATATTTTTGTTAATAACTCAAATGCACCCGTTCCATTGCGTACTGGAAGACCAACCATTAGGCGACTTGATGGCGAGTTGAGCTCATCAGGTCGTCCAAATCCGGCCGCATTTCGCAGAAATTGCAGACTTGACTCGAAGGACATTTGTTGCAACGGAGACGATGAATGCTCAATTCCTTTTCGTGACAAGGGTTGAAAGCTGCCGTCGAAGGTCATATAATCGGCAATTAGAGATAAATGTCTTCGATCCACTGTAATACCATAGACCTTGAACACATTGCTCACTTCCTTGACGATGACTTGGGCAGCTGCCTCTATGCCGTATGTTCGTGCTATGGCATGTATGTCATTGGAATATAACCGATTTAAGTCCAAGATTTTGTCGTGCTGAAACATTTCACCAATGTTAATTCCATCCGTTTTTAAAAGTTGCTCATTATTGTTGCCTTCATAAATGATAGCGCGCTTGATGTGTGGCACTTGGTGTATGACACTCTTAGCGGCCAGCTCCCTTATGATTGACGTCAGATCGGGTTTTTGGTAGCGCACACTCAGCTGGGGTCATAAATTTTGTTTATTGTAATATAAATGTTAGTTTTTAGATGACTTACGTTCAGCTTGACCTTGCACCAAAGATGATTTTCCTTATCATATGTGTACTCCTTGACCATCTCATTACTGAGCAGCTTCTCAACAGATTTATCATCTGCTTCGGTATTTCCTTCATTGCTCAGATCAGGGGCAGCATCTTCATCCTCATCTTGTTCTTCATCGTCTTCTAAAAACACAAGCGTACTTTTTAAAAAAGAATCAAATTATTAAGCTAGTTTCTCACCATTGGCATCTTTGAGCTCTTCGACGTCGTCTGGATCGTCGTAGTCCTTTTCATCTGTCTTACGTTGCTTAAGCTTAACGCCAGTAGCATCATCATCACCCTGGTAGCAGCAAAATTAACACCTTTATACATACATACTAGACAGGTAGATTGCAATTAGCACTTACACTATCGTCAGAGGAGTCGTCATCATTATTGCCAGTTTTCTGTGTTCCAATATCTGCCGCATCTAAGTCCTGGTAATTATCATCATCCTGCTTATTGCTCTCTTTTTTATCTTCAATTTCAATGCTGAAATTGAAATGGAATATAATAAAATATTTAATTTATTGTTTAAATCGGCATTTCGCTCACATTCGAGAGGTCTTTTTGACATTGGAAACTTTGAGAATGGCGCGTATAAGCTGCTTGAAGAATGTTTCATGCATATATTTAATTATACGCTTGGGCCGTACGCCAAAGTCCTCTTTGTAGGCTTCGCGTGGCAAAAATTGGAAGTGAAGATCGTAGACATAGGCACGTTCCGGCTCCAGCGTTAGGCTGAAGATGACACCTACGGCTGTTGACGAAAATGTGAGTAACAGCAAGGGTCAAATATAGAGGCATGCTTACATTCTAAAAGATTGGTCAAGGTTACACGGTTTAAAGATATGCGCAACTTCTCTGCAGTGTGTTGTTGGCCTCCCTTAATAGGGATGTCCATTGAGGGAGTTTTTATATTTGACGAAGCCAGCATGAGTATCTCACGGAGACGCGGAATGCCCAATGTTACGTTCATTTCTCCACGACCGGCGAAATGGAAGGTGTTTAATGTCATTTGTGTGGAGGGTTCACCAATCGATTGAGCAGCTAGCAGTCCGACAGGCTCACCGGGTGATGCCAAAGCCTTGATACTCTTCATGTGCATAATATCCGTAATCGTTTTCTTATATTTTGGGCTTTTCCGTGCATATTCATCAATAATTTTGCGCGTTCGCTCGGATACAGCCCCATAGTATAAGTCCTGCTTATACACAGCTACCGCAGGATCGGGACAACGAGCGTATTTCTTGCGATATAAGGCCTTGTCCTCGGAATCAGCTTTCTTCCATAGTTTTATCAGCGCCTCGTCGAAGCGGCGTCTTCCGGTTTTGCTGTTAATTTCATTCGGTCGATTCACCTCCACTTCGCTTCGAAGCTCGTCTGAGAAGTGGGTGAAGGCAGCCCGCAGCTGAGCCGGCTGTTTTTTGCGCCATGACCGTATGTGTTTCTCATGCCGCAGCACAGTGGCTAGGCATTCATCGTCCTTCATCAAATTCAGTTGGCTAGGTCTCAAGATGACAGTGGCATTTTGCGTAAGAAAATCGGTACAGAAGTCCGCATTGAAGAACTTTGACTTCAGAATATCCAGACCATCCTCACCGTACAGGAATTGCACCACGCTACTGTCACTATCGCGAACGGTTAAGTCATAGTGTATACTTAGGCCCTCTAAGTGTTTAATAAGGCAGCGCTGCAAGTAACCAGAACGCGAAGTCTTCACAGCCGTGTCGATGAGACCCTGCACAAAATTGGGAATTAGATCAGACCAGGTATCAATTATTTTTGTTAAAATAAGTCAAGATTTAGCTTAATTAAGTCAATGGGATATTGTATTGAATAGTCTACCTCACGACCGGCCATACAATGGAAGAAAAAGTCCTGCGGTTGTATTCCCGTCATAAACCGTCCATCAATAAACCCGCCTGACTTTGGTGAAGTTTCGAAAGAAGTAAAGCTGGGGAGTGACTTTCCGGATATCATGAGCGGTGGGCGCTTGCCTTCTAATTCGATTTGACCCAGAAGGCATGAAATTTGCATAGTATTCACCATAGATCCCTTAGCACCGGACAACACCATTAGCTGCAAATTGTTGGTGGGAAATTTGCTTATTAGGCCGTCCGGCAGGCAGGTTCTGTAAAGAATTGTTGCTTTATTTACTTGGGTTCACTCTAAATTGTTTAGTTCAGCATACTTGTTTATGTCATTTGTGTAGCCATCGAGTAGCGATTTATATTTTCGATCCAGCAGCACACGGAACTTGGGATCCTTTACATATGCGGTCTCCATTTGCTCGGCCAGTACATCGTGCGGTGGCACTTCTTCAAGCTCCAATGCGGCCGCAACGGCGCTGTTCCCGATATTGCGGCACTCCCGTATGATGTTACGACGCTTGTGATCCGCTTCCTCGGTTACTAAAATATCCTTTACGCCTAGTGTAAAGCCCTCGAGTTGCAGAAAGAATGTGAATACCTTGGTGAACGCCGTGAGTAAGCATGTGGATACTTCGCCTCCATACAACTCGTACATGCAGTGTATGAGTCCAAACGTGGTGGCTCCGTATTGCTGCTTATCCAGCACCCCGACGAGCAGTTCACCTTTGCGAATCTGAACCTGGCTTTCGCTGAGCTCCTGCTCAAGAGGCGTGGAACCGCAGAGTGGCGTGCGCGGCCGAGATATATTCCAATTCTAAAACATATATATGTAGTTAATTTGGCGTGGTAAAAAATGTTTCGGGCATATGCAAATGGGTTTACCTTACTGCTAATTTTTGCAAACGAATCCAAATTGATGTTCTCAAAGCCTTGGGGGATCAAATTTATAATAATAGTGGACAGCACCTGCTTACCAGACCACAACATGGCAGGTTTCAGAATGGTGGGCGGCAATAGCTTTATGTTACCCATTAAATGGGAAAGACCCTGGAACACTAGTTGCTGATAGTCTTCGCGATTGAAGAACCTACCGCGTATAGACAACTTTACACCCGAAATAACGTGATCTTGAATTAGGCCACCCAGGGGTGTGCCGTCCTTGGGTACCAGATAATTACTGGCCACATTTACTAGATTATATGCTTCAGCTCGTGCCACTTCGCTCTGTGGAAAATGCGCGTTCATTTCATCACCATCAAAATCCGCATTGTAGGCCTTACAATTGGAGTAGTGCAACCGGAAAGTCTTCTCTCCATGCAAGATGCGGGCCTTGTGTGCCATAATCGAAGGTCTGTGCAATGAGGGCTGGCGGTTGAGCAGCAAAACGTCGCCGTTCAGGACATGGCGATGCACTATCTTGACACCATCCTTGGGATTAGAAAGCAGTAGCTTAGCCATACTGGCGCGCTTTGCCGCATTTTCTGCAGGTATGTAGGTTGTGAATCCGTTGCTCTCCTGGATGTAGTTGGCACCCGGATGTACGTTCGGTCCATTCATCACCATTTTTCTGAGTTCAGTTACGTTCCACTCGGTTACCGGTACTGGGTAAGATAATTTGCAGGCAAATATGTCTGGTATGCCAATCTCGTCGACATTGATGTTTGGATCAGGTGTAATGACAGTGCGCGCCGCGTAGTTGACGCGTTTACCCATCATGTGCTTTCGTATAAGACCGTCTTTTTTCTCTAAAACCTGCTTTAAGCCTTCCGCCAACTTAGAACCGCGTGACATATTCACATCGAGCAGTACATCGACAGAGGATTGCAAGGCTTGCCAGGCGTTGTATAGCTTCTCGTGGGGTGAGGTCCCGTCAATATCTTGGTACGCCGCCAAGGCCTGATCGTTGAGTTTTTCCTGCTTTCCCTTCATACATTTAAGAACTACGTGAAGCACGTGGTTGTTTTGTATAATATTAATGTAGATGTCTGTTTGGGGGTTGCCCTTCATAATGCCATTGACAACTTTCAAGGGACGCGCTCGTGGAGGTGTCACAGGTAGCGCCTCCATAAAAAAAATGTCAACGGGTGAAACTTCGCTTGAAGGTTTGCTTTGAAGCTTTAAGACTGGTATTAGCAGCTGAAGCAATTCCGGGTAATGCTCGTATATTTGGCGTAAGTAGCGACGACACTCGTCCGCAAAGATAATCTTATTCTGTCCACTATTCTCGGGCACGTTGCCAAAACTGAAAGTGGTATTTATTTATAATTAAACAAAAGTTTGGTTAACAAAAGTTCGGAGAATGTTCGAAGAAGAACTTACCGCTCCTTAATATCTGCAATTGTCACATAGTATACCAGCCTTCTGTGCAGGTAGCGCACATAGCGCATAGACTTGCTGCAATGACGGCACTTTTTATTCTGACTCCGTTGCAGTGCAGCATGCGTGATGGCCGTGCGCAGGGAGCAACTGGTCTTAGTTGCATTATTTGCATTTCTTATGTTTTTGCGAAGCAATTCATGCATATATGCGATTCGTGGATGCACGCTGTCGCCAGTATCAATCTGGACCAGTTCCTCCGTATTCTGGCAAACAATTTCCGACTTGAACAGCTCTAGTTCCTGAGCCTCGATAATGTAGCCGGCATCAATAAGTTGAAGTTGTAGCATTATTATCTGGCATTCATGATCTGCAAAAGCGAGGGCCATTAAACTTAAAATGAACTTGACCTGTCCTTAACTCACCTTTCATTTGTAGTTTGTAACAATGCAAACAGAAGATGGATAACAATCGTTGCACCAACTTTATAAAGAACGGGTTATAAACTGGCGCGCCCAGCTCAATATGGCCCATATGGCCGGGACAGTCGAGCATTTTAAGGCATGTGGCACATGGTTCCATGCACTTGCCATAGGAACCGAGTCGTGTATCGTAGAGGCCGCCGGTAAGAGGATGGCCCAGGGCATCAAATGTCAGACCTGTTAAAACTTTGACTACACTTAGTTTCCGCACATCCTCGTCACTGAATACAGCAAATTCCACATCTGAAGGAAACCTATGCACTTCCACTGGTTTTTTGGTGCCCATTTTGGGGCAGTAGAATATGATTGTTTTATTAGAATAGCTACACGCTTACGCTACACGTGCATGTAAAATAAAGGGCTGCCAACTGCTACAAATTTTCAAAAACAAGAGTGACAAAAAGAACAGCTGTTCTGTCGCCAAAATGGCAGCGCTACAGTTTTTGAATTGCTACGATATAAATGCACTAGTTAATTTGATGAAAAAAGAGAATTTTAGTTGTTGTGGAGAGTGAATTTAATTTAAATTTAATTTATTAATCAACAAAAGAGTAAAATACACATAAATACGTGATAACTACCACTTAAAAGATAAGGTAGCGTTAACAATATACTTCAAAATATACATTAATGTCCGTTAACGCCTCTGACCCGTGGGGGATTCTATTTCCCACCCGGCCAGCTATGCTACGATTCATAGCCAAATGTGGTCAAATACATTAAAAGACCTAATAACTCAAAGAAGGTGCCAAGAAATATTAAGTTGAATTGAAAAACTTTATTCTTATTAGCTCTAATTAGGTAACTTAATCAGTAAAAAAAGAGAAGGTAAGGTAAGAAGGTAATGATTTCCCCGGAAACAATTGTTGAGAGTGATTGAGAAATATCGTAATAATTGGAACACATAACGAAAACGAAAACGATTTTTCAAGACGTAACCAGTTGTGCAACAAGACAAGATAAATGGATAATAATTCTTTGATCTACCAGGAACTGAAAAGTGTAGTCGACCTAATAGGGCAGAGGTGTCTACTTCACAAATAACCAGCCCATGGAGAAAAAGTACTCCAAGAACAGCCCTACGAATTGTTGGAAGGGTTAGAATCAAAAGCCTACATGAATACGATGGCAAGGGAACGTTGGTATTCCAATTTAATACCTGTTGGTGTTGCATTACTCGCGTAGGTTGCAAATGTCAGCCATTGCTTTCGATGAAAGTATAGTATAATAATACATAAATAGCTTTCGGTCCATAACCATGGCGGGATAAAACTTTTGAAGAATAATGAAAGTTATTCGATGCAGCAAATAAAATATCGAAATAATTAGACCATTACTTAATTCCTTACTCTATAAAACGATACAGATGCGTTCAGAGTTTGAGTGTCGTAAGTATATTTCAAATATCCGTAAAGGTAAAGGAAAAACATAAATAGATCGTTATTTTTTGAGCCTTAGTTTAACTACCTCAAAAATGCTTTGGTATTTTTCTTCCGGTCCCTATATTAGAACTTATCACATGTTAACTGGTATTGCCAGTTTTTAATAGCCACATTTTGTTCGTATTTGCTGGGTACAGTGTCCAGGAGTTCCGCAACAGTCTGTTCATCTCCAGCTGTTGCTCGTGTTGCTGTTGCTCCGGCTTCTCCTCGTCGTCCTCCTCCAACTCCTCGGGCAATGTGGCCAATTTTTGTGCCCGATTGCTGAATGTCATCGTACGGCTGCTGCTGTCTGGGACGTCTAGTGCGTTGCTGTTGTGGAAGGTGGTCATGCTCGTGCTCGTGTTGCTGTCTCGCTGGTCGACCACCTTTCCGCCAGGACTCGACATTGGCGATGCCCGAATCTGCGGCGCAACCATGGACGCCGCGGCGAAAGATGGTCGTCCAGCGAAACCACCACTTGTGTCATAAACAGCAATGCTCCTCTGATGCAGATCCTCCTGCAATGCGTAGCGGGTCGCGCCGCAACAAATAGACGCATATACACAAGCACCCCAAGAGCAGACACACCAATCCCAACATGGCATAAAAGCCCTGCCGATAGCGCGCCGCATCTGCATTAGCCTCCATTAGACGCACTCGCTGGCCTAAGGCGCCATTTCCACTCGAAGACCCCTCATCATTTTCTGTCATTGTTGTCGGTACCAGCAGGTGCCAGAAACCATAAACGCGTCTCAGATGTGACCCATATCCTGAGTCCAGTTGGTTGTTTGCAACATATGAGTTTCCTTTTCTATTGCTGGCCAGCAAATAAATTGGCGCCTTGTACTCGTTTCGATTGGGTCGTGAAAGACTGCGATCCTGTTGGGATGTCTGCTCGCCATGCAACATTGCTTCGATTTGCGTCTCATCCACCAGAGGCACACTTGAATCCTTCTTACTCAATTCACCCAAGCTGTAAATAAAAGGTCGCTGCTTTGTATATGGAAGCCAAGCGTCGTAGATGCGGCCTGGCGTCGGATTGCCACTCTTCACAAAATTTGCGAAGGCTCCGCGTAACTTGCGACACAGCTGCTCCTCCTCGGAATTAAACCGACGACGAGCAATCTGCTGAAAGAGACTAGGACCTAAGAGTAGAGGTAAGTCAGCGCTATGGGAGGCACCCCCGAAGAGATTACGCTTGCCGCGCATGTCCATGGAATGTGCGTGGTCAAAAATGTAGGCGTAGTTACCATTGAATCTGTCGAGTAGTTGTAGCAATCTCATAAAGGGCGTCTCGTAAAGCGCCTCGGAAAGCAACCGCTGCATGCCCCATAGCATATGTATGACGTTATTGTTCGCCTCGCCACTAAAGTATCGCCAAAATATGGCCTCTACAAGGGATCCAGTGGCCTTGGCATCCACAGAGCGCAGTACATTTGGCAGCACGGTGTAGTTAATATACTGTCTCAGTGCCTCTGGACCTTCACGTGCCAAGTCCAGCCAGTAGTCCTGCATGAAACCGCCCTCGTTTGAGACAACGCCTAGCAGCAATGTTGGGAGCTGCGTTGCATTGCCTATTCTAGACACCAAACCGCCAGGTAGTAGTGCTCCGAGCTGCAGGCTCCCATTGCCATGGTTGTAGACACTCTCATACGCACGTAGCAAATCGTCGTGGCTTTTGCGCCTCAAACAAGCCACCATTTGTTGATACTGCTCCACAAAGTGGCAGCCCAGTTTTTGGACAAGTATGCGCGAAGTTTCTACAATGCGTGTTTCGTGTCCAGTGTCTAGCGCACGAAGAACAGGACCCGGCGACATAAGTATCAATTGCTTTGGCAGCGGTTGTGTCGAAATCAGGACACTGGCCAGAGTCAAGGGCGCGCCACTGCTACCATGGCCAAGCAAAGTTAGCTGTTCCACATTACCGCCAAAGCTTTGCACATTTCCCTGCAGCCAGCGCAGCGCCAACTGTATATCGCTCAATCCGTAGTTTCCGGGGAGTTCCTTGTTTCCCAATGATAGCCAGCCATAGATGTTGCTCCGATACTGAACGCTAACGACGACCACTCCTTCGGCAGCAAGGTCCAGACCGTTGGCTCGGTTACTTCTCGGCCAGTCGTAAGCGAACTCCTCGCCCGTAATGACCACTAACACGGGGACATTGCCATATCGCATGCCTGCCTCAGGGGTCCAAATATTGAGGTATAGACAATCTTCGGCCGTTGCTTCGGTGCGAGCAGGGCTGCTTTCTGGGCTCTCATCATATACCGTGTTGGAGAGTTGTGGACAGATAGGTTGCATACTAACAGCCTGCAGAGTTTTATTCCAGCCGGGATGTGGCTTTGAGGCCTGCAAAATCGGAAGTGAAATTAGTGAGGTAATAACAACAAACAACAAATTACTCAAAATCGATTAAAGGTTTAGCCAATTCGCTTACATAATAAAGTTTAAAATGAAAAGCAGATTGCCAAATGATAATGGCTTGGACAGGATTCTGTTAAATTTAAAGTTCATTTCATTAAAGGGCACGGCGGGAAGTAAGTCATAAAATAAACACAAAAAGATTTTAGAGAATATCAAATAACTAAGACAAGCATAAACGCATAAAATTGAATGGATAATTAGTAGACAAAACGTTAAAGCAAAATATTGCTGGAGGAACTGCCTAGGTGACGAGGAAGAGTAAACTAACCCTTTTTCGATCTATCGCGGCTAACATTCTTATGCCTTACGAAGGCTAGATAACTGGTTACCATAGTCAATAGCTATTTGGGATGGAATTGAGAGTTGGAATGCGAGTAACTGTCCTATGTACCTCATTTAATATTCATAGCCAAAATTTGAAGCCATTCCAAATCTAGATTGTTTGCTCTTTATTTGTTTTTAATTTAGAATGTAAAATTGACGATTTCATATACTGGTACGTGCTACAAAAATGTTTGGGAGAAAAGTGATACGAACACTGGTGTTCACTCAATACGAATGAAGTTTATTAGACTTAAACTTACCGCAAAGCGTAGTTCCCCCACCGGTGGCTGGGCATAGGGAATACCCAAAAAGGCGTAGACCGAGGTGCGTGCGCCATCCGGAAAGACCTTCAGCTGCACAGTCGAGCAGAGATTTAGAAGTAATTAAAGCCTGTCGTCTGCTGAGTGGACCATGTTTAATCTCTACTTACCCCCATGACATCACCTTGCTCCAGTTTAATGTGCGTTTGCTGTCCCAAACAGCATTCGAAGCCGATGCAAGCTACTGCTATAAGGCTGTACACCCCGAACGTATGCAACATGATTATCTTGGTGCTTCAAATGTGCAACACACATCTACATAGTACAATTATTTTTTAATTGACTCTTGGATTAGGCAAGCACACCAAATGAGTGTAATGCTTCTATTTTGGACAGTGGAAAAGTACTGGATGATAAAAATATTTCGAAAATTCTTTACACTTTTCCCGGGCACAAACAAAATTGACGCCGTTCCACACTCAACACTTGGTCGAAACTAAAACTAAAAAATATAGAACTTGGCTTTAGGCACTCTACCACAATTTCTGCTACAGTTATTTCAATTGTTTTCTGTCATTATTGTTATTGTATTGTCGCTGCTGTTGTTGTTGCTGTCGCTTGTATTTGAGTGTTGTTTTGTGCGCGTTGAATCATTCATGCATCCATAGATCAAAAAACGCGAGCAGCACAAACTAGACAACAGGTGTGTGTGTGTGTGTGTGCGTGCCTATGTGAGTAAGAGTGCCAGCCGTAGCAACGACCAACTGGACAAGACTGGACAACCCACAAGTTGGTACGCTGAGAGCAAGCGGAAAGTTTAACAAATCATATGTGACCCGGTGCGAGGGCTGAGCGAAAACTATTCTTAGATTGTATTCTGTTGCACAACAACAAAAAATATATCTATGTATGTGTATTATGAAATGAACAAAATACAAACTATTAAAAACAACGATTTGGTTATAACATTCAATATCTAGGTTTATTTATGCCATTTTTGTATCGCCAAATAGTTCCCTCCGGAGGAAAGGCACATATGCTCGATGCAGTCTAAAAACCTTTTTCTAAAAAGGCCTCCTGTACTTTTTCGATTCGGCTTTAAGGTCCTCAATCGCGCGCGAGCCAAAACGTTGTCCCCGGCGTAATCTTTTCAGTTTATCTCACGGAGCTAAATCAGACAAAGACGATATTTGTGAAACGATATGCGTCTTGTTTATAACGAAGTGTTCACGAGGAATGATGTTTTTGAATCCAAACATTTGACTTTTAGAAGGCACAAAAGTGCTCTTAAAATTTAATTAGAAGTATCAACAGCTTCAACAATGTGTCCAGTTGAACATTTTGTGCCATTCATAAGCTTTTGTTCTCGAAAACTCTACACAAAATTGAACTTCCTTGTTAAATAATTTTGGACATTTTAAAAATCGAAAATCACTTATGGATGTTCACAAAACACAAAACAAAAGCTCATATAGTATACATATAATATGTAAGCAATGAAGAAAATGGTGAGAAATTTGGAACAGCTTACAATGCTTCCAATTAAAAACAAATTAGTTCGCTGTATCGACTCGTCTCTAATCTTGATTAGTTTTAATAAATCCAAATTGATGATAATGATCTAAAAAAGTTGGACTTTAAAGAGAACTTTTAGCAATTGTATAAGACAAAACGTATTCGTATGACGACCTAAGAAGCTATCCTTGTCCTGGCCGAAGCTATAAACGCTTGACTGGAAACTATGACAACATTCTTAATATGCAAATGGGCTTTAATAAATAATACAATTTTCTTACAAAATGTATTTTTGTGTGATATCGGTATCCATAAAAAAGTCTCATTGCAAAAGTTCAATGCAATAGCAAAACGGTTTCTGGAGGAATAGTGATTGAAGGACATATTTGATTACAAATTAACACTCCAAAAACGATATCCACTTTTCAGAAACTCGTATTTTTTACTGGTAAATTGCAAATTCTTGAGCTTAGCTGATATTGTAAATGGATCGCTGCATCTACTCTCATTTTTATACCCTCTACCCAAAGGGCAAAAGGGAATATTAGTTTTGTGCGAGAGTGTACATGTAACACACAGAAGGTAACCATGTCCGTCTGTCTGTATGAACGCAAGGATCTCAGAAAGTATAAGAGCTAGAATAACCAAACTTTGTATGTAGATTCTCCTAAGCCCGAGAAAGTTTGTTCATTTTTTCCGATACACCCCCCACTTCCCCTCTATTCACGATTTTCTCTAACTCCCCCAATTATTGGAACTTAAATTTGGTAGTCACATCCAGTTAGTGATTATGTGTCCGTATATTATAGATCAATTAGAAAGAAAGTTATAGCCATATTTATAATCTCTGCCCAAGCTCTGCAGCTGTTGTGTTTTATGATGATGTTTGTTGACATAATTCTGTACTTTACACATATGTTTCCACTTATGTTTGAATAATTTTTATTTAATTAATTAACTAATTTATAATTCCCATTTTTTTATACCCTGTACCCGTAGGGTAAAAAGGGTATATTAGGTTTGTGCAAAGTATGAAACATACAGAAGGAAGCATCTCCGACCCCATAAAGTATATATATTCTTGATCAGCATGACGAGAGAAATCGATCTAGACATGTCCGTCCGTCTGTCCGTCTGTCCGTCCGTCTGGATGAACGCGAGGATCTCAGAAACTATAAAAGTTAGAATAACCAAAGTTGGCATCCAGATTCTCCTAGGTCCGAGTAAGGACGAGTTTATTTTATTTTTTTAATTTCCCCCCCTTTCCCCGCTACAGAATTTCGTCAATAGCGTCCACATTTCAAATGCTACCTAAACCAAACTTTGCACACATAATTTATATATAATTGTCTACTGTTGTATAAAATTTTATTCAATTCGGTCAATTCTAAGAAAAGTTATTAGCAAAACAAATTTTCGCCAGTACAACCCCCACAAACTGCAGCAACAAGTTCGCTCTTCTTCTTCCTCTTTTTGCTGCTGCTATGGGCGCATATAACTCAGTGACGGAAGTTTACCTGCGTACAGGGTATTATACTGTCGGGCTTGCTCGATTGTAGCGTTCTCTCTTGTTCTTATTTTCGGGAGTGTGTACAGGGTATTTAAGAGTTGAGCCCGCTCGACTCTAGCATTCCTCTCTTATATTTGTATATTATTACACACTTTTATGATACAGCGTTAGGACAATGTAGTTTGTAAACTTAAGAAACTACCCCCGTAGATGTTGTCATGTTTGGGTTTGCTGATTGCTGTTGCTGCCGAACGTAAATTTTTGTACGCTTGATGGCATACGGGGCTCTGCTTCTGTGACCTCTGTAGATGTGGAGTTGTATTCCAGTTGGTGTTGCTGGCCATAAGTTGGGGCAGATAATGTACCATAATGTTGGCATAAATACAGCATGTTTTGGTTGGTGGTGGGCTATATTTGTTTTCCAAATGGTACGTGAAGCGCAGTTCCGGTTCGTGGTGACTGCTGGGATCATGGTTCGATGTTATGCCCATAATTAACCCCAAGCCCGCGCCGATTTTTCCTATGACCATTGATAAGTGTTGGCAGCATTTATACCAACACGCACATACGCTTGCATTTTAATTAGTTTACAAAGTAATTTGTTGGTGCCCCGACGGATTATGCGCTAAGCCCTCCATCGTCATCGTCATCATCATCATCATCGTTGTCATCATTGTCGGCACCGCATAACGCGTAATTTTCAGTTAATTTTAGCTACGAAATGCACATTTAAATTGTCTGTCGGCCACCGACGAGCGGACTTAATCAATTTATGTTTGTGTGGGCGGTTTTTGGAAGACTTCGGCTCGCAGCCGACCTAAATTATTGTAAATGGCAACGGCCTAGTTTGCTATGCTCCGGTCAAAAAGTCAATACTGCGAGTATGTGATGCCTCATTTCTCTCGGCTTGTACATACATATGTACATATGTACATACAAGTAGTATGTAGTATGTATGTAAGTTAACATGCACTATTATGTGTGTGGTTCTGTGCGCACATACCCCTACTAGAGAAATCAAATAGGCGCATGGCCCAGTGACTATTAAATTAATAGTAGTATAGTATAAAAAGTGTAGGGTAGGAAAAAAAAAGAGTAATCAGATTTGTGATTTTGGAGAGGCAAGAAAGCTTGTAGGCCATTTGAATGCGTTGCTTCAAATTTGGAATGATGCAATAGATAAAAGATGATTGCATATTGTAAATTAAATACTTAACGGATAGTAATGCTGTTGATATTTGTGAATTGAGTATGTTTTATTGACTATAGCTGTATATGTATGGCTGAGTAGTTAGGAAATCGTACTATTATAAAGTATTTTTTGTGAACTATTATGTCATGTGTACAAAGATAATAATGAAAGACGCTTAAATTATGAAGATTTTTACTATGTTTTGAATATTATTTATATTTATGCCAGTAATTGAATATGTTCTTAGTTACATTTATGCTGATGTAAATACTAAATATTAAAACATTGAATTAAATATGAAAATGTTTATTTTTACTTGTTCATTTTTGGTTCACCATATGAACGCAACGATCAAAGACATTTATATATGTATATTTATTTTCCTAATAAATTTTTAATAAATTAAAATTTAAAAAATTGGTATTCAAATTTTTTAATGGAAGTCAGTCGGGGCATAGCTGGCCGGACTGGCAATCAAATCAAAACAAAATCAAAAAACAAAACAATAACACAAACTTGCACAGCGTACACTTATAGGGCATCTTTGGGCAACATTTGGTGACTCTAGCTCTTATAGTCTCTGAGATCCAGGTGGTCATACGGACAGATGGACAGACTCGTCTTGTCATGCTGATCAAGAATATATATACTTTGTGCGGTCTGCCACGCCTCCTTCTGCGTGTTACATACATTCCCACAAAACTAATATACTAATATATTACCCTTTGGGTACAGACTATAAAAACACAAATATATAGAATACCAGAAAAGTCCAACTTGTCCCACCAAGTTAGTGTACTTAATCAGCAAGACCAATGAAATACAATAAAAATTTCGCTAAAAACAACAACATAATTTTTCATAAGGTATTTATTTCTGATTTGTTTAAAATACTGTACTTGCGCGATTGGAAGCCGTACATGTACTCGTACTTGGGACATAGTTGTGTGTGATACATTTTGATATGATATTACGTTATATGCACATATTCAGCTTTAAAATACGATGCGAAGTCTGTAAGGCTAGTCTTTGTATTGACTGTTTAACAACTAAACTGCTGAGCCATCCTATTTATACATAAATTCGAAATTTATTCAACGATGGCAACAAAAGCGTCAAAAATAGTTTGTCTTAGTTTCTGTGAAATGCAATAAAGAAGTTTTCAATATGTCCTGGCCCCCTCATTTGCTCTTGTTTGTGCTGTTGCTGATGCTTTGCGTAAACAATAAACTTGGCAAAAATCATAAATATTTTTATTAGCAAAAGTTTTGCCAATCAACTGCCCTTTTCCAAAAACATTGAGAGGCATAACAAATATGCCATTCCTACTACTGTGGCTATTGTTGCAGTGCAGCATCCAAATTTCGCAGTAGTTGCATATTTGTCAAGTGTTTCAAGTGGTCCCTGCCCCCGCATTGCCACCTGCCCACAACTTTGATTCAAATGATTGTTATTCACAAAATTTATTGAAGTCGAAACGTTGAAAATGTCACAGCCATTTAGAACACGAGCACAGCTTGTCTTGACAACCTGTGGACTCCTGCGGACTGGCATTTGGTAGGTGGGGTAGGACTGGCGTGGGAAACTGGGACTGAACTGGGTCCGAGCTAGCTGTAAAGCCAATTGGCCGGAAGCTAAAAACATGAATGGAAAGCTACAGTTCAGCAGGTTCCTTTTCAAGCTAATTTAAAAAAAAAAACAAATGAAATTACAACAAGAGGGAACGCTACAGTCGAGCAAGCCCGACAGTAAAATAGCCTGTACTCTCCACAAAAAAATAAAACTAAAAAAAGAAAAAATTAAAAAAAAATTAAATTATTAAAAAAATGAATTAATTAATTAAATTAAATTAGAATACATGTTATGTTCAGTTTTAACAGCATACATTTACATCACGTACCTATGCGTGTTTATATGCGTGTATGTATGCAGCACAAAGTTGAACCAAAGCAGCAACAACAACAACAGCTGCGGGGAGCGTTGCAGGCAGCGCATGAGCAGCGATTTTATTTATGGCTATAACTTTCTTCAGAATTGACCTATCATGATGAAACTGGCACACGGACACATAAGCACTAACTGGATGTAACTACCAACATTGATTTCAAAATTCCAACAATTACGGAAGCTATAAAAAAACACGACTTGCGGGGGAGCGGGGGTGTATCAAAATAAGAAAACAAGCTTGACCTGCCTAGGGCTTAGGGGAACCTGGATGGTAATTCTAGCTCTTGTACCTTCTGAGATCCTTGCGCTCATACAGACGGACGGACAGACGGACGGACAGACTGACGGACGGACATGGCTATATCGACTCGGCTTGTCACCCTGATCAAGAATATATATACTTTGTGGGGTCTGCCACGCCTCCTTCTGTGTGTTACATACATGCGCACAAAACTAGTATAGCCTTTCACCCTTTGGGTACAGGCTATAAAAAATCGACATATAAAGACATATGTTTAAGTTCAGTTTTAAAAGCATACTTTTACATCTGGATTGTGTTCATGAATGTCTATGTTCATGTGTCTATGTACGTATGTGTGTGTGCACGTGGTGTGCTGTCATTTATGACTATAACTTTCTTAACAATTGACCGGTCTTGATGAAACTTAAAACGAGGGCAGGTAAGCACCATCTGGATGTGAAATTGGGAAATCGAAGCATAAAGATTTCAAAGTGAAATGCATTATTGAAGTCGGTGTAGATGTCATTAGTTTGAAAAGAAAATTTACTGGGAACTAGATAGGAAGCGGACACTTTGTTTTGGGTGACCATTAACAACCGGAACAATCAGGTTTAAAAAAGTCTGCATGATTGTTCATTGTTCATTTTGACAAATGGCGTAGAAGCAAACTTGCAAGTCTATTCTAATCTTGGGTGCTAACGAAATTACTTGTTTTGTATTTTAATACCCTGTACTTGAAGCGCAAAAGCATTTACTAGTTCAGTGTGAATGTGTGTAATGCTTAAAAGAAGGCTTGGCAGACCCCACAAAGTATAATCGCACATATATCTTCTTGATCAGTGAGGCAGCATGACTCGATTAGGCATTTGTATTTATATTCTACTAAGCGCAACCAATTAATGTTTTTTTCCGAATGCACACCCACTACCCCGCTATCAGTGATGTTCCATAACGCTCGTAATTCTTGCACTTGTATACCCTAATTTGGCAATTTTTGTAAGTCATGTTATGTTTCGTAGTGAGAAAATAAATATATATATAAATGTATCCTCTGATCATGCTCTTCCGGCAGTTGTTGTTTTTGCTGCTGCTTTCAAAAGCATATTATAGACACAATATCGATGCAAGTACGAATTTTGGAAGTGGTTTTTGAGGCACCATTTTTAATACGAACATCAAAGAGATAATTAATAGTGTATGTCAGCTGTAAAGTCCCATATGTGCTTCGGCGTTAAAAGGACATCCCCGTAATCGCAGCAAGAACGCTTCCAAAAATATTTACGTAATGAGCAAAAACAACTGCTCGGCAATTTGTGCTAAATATTTAACAAAACAATGCATGGTGCTGTCGGAGCTACTTATTTCGATGTAGTTGTTTGCTCTAAGTCTAATTTAACGACGTTGCCGCTCAGACAAACAACGCGCCACATTTTGTGGCAAGCACTTTTGTTTTTGCATGCGCCGCAAGTTGCACTCAAAAGTCTAGGCACGGCCCATGGAAGGGGATACGTGCAGCGACAACACGCACGCTGCACATTTGCTAATTAATGCAAAATAGTGTTGTTCTTGTTTCTGTTTTTGTTGCAGCGTAGCAAACAAGAATGGAATGATAGAGGCGAGCAGGCCCAACTCTAAAATACTCTGTACCCAATCCCTAAAAAAACGAAAAAAAATATTTTAAAATTAATTTGGGTGCCTAAAGCATACGGCTACATAGATACCAAGTTTGGTTATCCTAGCTCTTGTATTTCCTGAGACCCCAGGGTATAAAAATGTATCGTACGAGCCGATCGATCTTATGACAGCTATGTAAAATAATACACTATACTATATGGCCTTACGAATACTTTACATACAAAGCTTCTAAGTTCTCCCTGCTCATACGCAAGGCCAGATAGACAGACGGGTGGATTCGTCTCGCCATGCTGATCATACATGTACTTATAACATGGGGTCTGCCGATCCTTCTTCTGCCTGTTACTCACATATGGCGCTTATGCTTTCTACTTAGTGTACCCTTTCGCCCTTCGGGTAGAATGTATAAAAACAAGACTAGTAAACCATATGAGAGCACTGCCTACTTTTAGGCGCCCATTGAGGTTGCGCGTGTTTTCAAGTGTTGCGGTGGCAGTGGTGGTGTTGTTATTTTTTCTGCTTTTCCTTTGTTCAGTTTTGCAGCGCGGTCGCAAACAAAGGCATTTTTGTTAGAGTGGAAAACGCAACGCATTCACATAAATATGAGTACATATGTACTCGTGTGTATATCAGTGTAAGTGTGTATGTGCGAGTGTGTACATATGTCCGCAAGTGAGTGTTTAAACGTATTTAAACGGCCCTGGCAACCTTGCAATGTCAACAGCGAGAAACGTAGCGCTAACAAGTGGGCGTGAGTATATCCAGCACCTCATTTTGGGGGAATATATACATATAAGATTATTTATAAATGTAATTGTTACGCCCATTTTTATTTTGAACAACAATCTTTTCAATTAGTGTAAAAATTTGTTTACCCTACTTTGCTGTTTAATGTTTGTTAAATGGCGGCAAATATTCAACTGCAAGATCGAAAGGTTCTAAAATAATATTGAAAATAAAGTTTTAATAAAAGCTGCATTTGACTATTTCTTATGATTGCAACTGTGCACCAGTTTCTAATATTACAAAATTTAGCAGGTATTGAACTTCAGACAAAACATGCACCATGCTTCTTTACAGAAATTTATTGAATTTACTTAACTTTTCTGTATAATGGTTATATATGACATGTACTTCAATGAGAACTACTATATTTCATAAAGTCAGATATAGTTGCTCTGCGATATCTATTTAATAATGCTCTCCCCTCGATAAAATGTTATCTACCAACCAATAACCGCCACCGACAGTCTCGATTGTCTTCTTCGTTTTTTGTTTTTTTTTGGGAAAGCCAGTACGGAAAAAAGTGATTAGATTTATGCAGGAGGAAGCATATCAAGATAAATCGATCTTTATTCCTTTGTAGTTTGGAAATAATTGGAGCCACATTATCCTTATACAAAGGAAGCTTTAATTCCGATGCTACATAAACTAATTATATCTGGGTGCTTCTGCTTTGCGCTCATATATTAATGAGTTAAATTAGCGGCTGAAGATTTTTGGGTAACGGTTTTAGTGTTCGGTCTGCTCGAATGTAACTTTTTTTTTTTAAATGAACAGCTAATCGCAAGTTGGACTTGGCAGGCTTAGTAAAGTTCAAGGATGCCCTCAGGCACTAAAGCAAACCAAAAAATCCATGAATTTTGCCATTTTAAGCCAAAACCTTGGCGATCCAGCCCAGGAAATAAAGAGGGGTTTGTTTTGGTTTTGAATTTGTCATTTAAGTTTTATTGAAAAATCACATTTGTTCATTTAATTTATTTGCTGCGCGAGCTGCTCGTTTATATGTATGTACTTGTATTTTCTTCTTACTACTATGTATATGATCTTTAGTTATCGTTTTAGTGTATTTTACATTCTTGTATTTATACATTTATTTGTCTTTGCGATGCGATGCAATGCATTGTCAACGTAAGCCTTAACAATTTAGTTTATTTGTATTGAACGGCAAATAACGTCATTTAACAGTTTTAAGTAGAACTGGAACATTGAAGTCTGTTGCAGAAATGCGGTATTCATGTATTTGCCCGCATTAGCATCGTTCCCACATCTAAACAAGTGTAATTGCTTGCTGCCCTTTGAATAATATTCTAACCCTAGCAAAATTTCTTACCATATTTTAAGCACATATCTAGATTATTCACATATGTATCTTTTCATGGAAATACAAGTATGTAGAGTAAGTGTTTTCAAATGCATGGAGTTCTGTATGTATGAGGGGAAGAAACGGAAAACAAAACACAACTTTGCAGCTGAAAATGGTTTATTAAAGAAATATTTTGTATGGAATGCCGGCTAAAGGTCGAATCTTACGTTTGTGATTATGCTCATAAATTGATAACATTTTCTTTTTAAACTGATAAATTGATAGGAAAGTGCATAGTTATAGAGTAAGTAAGTTTATCAACAACATTCCTGCACGGTTTATATTTTTTCTCCCATATGCATACTTTGTAAAAGCCAAGTAAAAGTTTTTTGGATCCATTTTTAAGGGCTGACCGTCCTTGACCGTCTTAGTCGCTTTTGCTTATAAACATTTTAATTTCATCTCACGTCTACCCTGTATTTCAAGCTAACTTTAACAATGATAGTATTGTCCTTTCAATTAGTAAGTTCTGACTAATGTGTATTATAAGCGAAGCGCTTCAATATGAAAATTCCTTAAATACCTCTTTAAAAATCATCAGACAATACTAGTTTAAAACTGAATGTATCCAACTTTTTTCTGCAAATGCGTGTTGTTTGGCTGAAATCATTTGAATACCATTTTGGAGCTGTTGCCACCATTTTGTATATATACTTGTATTTATAATGTTATTAAGAAGTTTAAAAGTTGTAACACCAAGATAATAAGCCTCTCAATTCGTGGGTTGTGGGTGGACTACAAAGTTTTTGTCATTATGTCAGGGTTTGTTCTTATGCTTGGAATGCTCCGAATTCGGGGGGACAGGTTTACTATAGATAGGAAGTACCTCTTCAGATGCGCTATGTTGCATCACAACAATTTGAAGAGTGTAGGTCCGTTATGGGTGGAGCGTATTTTTATACCCTGTACCCGTAGGGTAAAAAGGGTATATTAGGTTTGTACAAAGTATGTAACATACAGAAGGAAGCATCTCCGACCCCATAAAGTATATATATTCTGAATCAGCATGACGAGAGAAATCGATCTAGACATGTCCGTCCGTCCGTCTGTCCGTCCGTCTGGATGAACGCGAGGATCTCAGAAACTATAAAAGCTAGAATAACCAAAGTTGGCATCCAGATTCTCCTAGGTCCGAGAAAGGACGAGTTTATTTTATTTTTTTGAATTTTCCCCCCTTCCCCCGCTACAGAATTTCGTCAATAGCGTCCACATTTCAAATGCTACCTAAACCAAACTTTGCACACATAATCTCTATATAGCGAAACAAATTCTCGCCAGTACAACCCCCCCAAACTGCAGCAACAAGTTCGCTCTTCTTCTTCCTCTTTTTGCTGCTTTGGGCGCATATAACTCAGTGGCAGTTTACCTGGGTACAGGGTATTACACTGTCGGGCTTGCTCGACTGTAGCGTTCTCTCTTGTTATCTATCTATTTGTATATTGTAGGCAAATTTGCATGCGAGTGCGGATATTTTTTATCTGTGCCCTTGGGGCGAAACAATCAACTGCAAAATGTATGCTTTTTGTAACGCTGGGATTTTATTTTTATAGTGCGGGCAGGCGTCGTTACTCCTTGTTATGTTAAATGTGGCAAAATAATTGATTATGCCCAATTATCTTCAAAATGAAAATGTAATATTTGGAAATTGAATATGCAACTGCGAATGGGTTGGTCGATGGCTGTGTATTGTGTCTGTGTTTGTGTGGGAATCAGAACTCAAAATGAAATTGACGCTTCCAGGATTTGTTATGTAGCTGTACTCGTATGTACGCAAGTATTGACTATCAATGCTTTATCAATCGTATCACAACATATATAATTCCTATTCAATTGATGTATTATTTTTTACGTTTGTGTGTTTACTGCAATATGCTCGAATACTGGTGTGACATTTCCTGCATATTCATTGCTTTTTTATCGCTTATCGCTATCGTTATTTCTTTAATGGCACCCGCCATTGTTTCTTTCTTCATTTTTGGTTTTTGGGATGTTGGATTCGGTTTTTGGCAATGTTTGGTGCTATTATTTCAAGCGCTTTATGTTAAATGCATCCATAACGGTTAAACGTTTAAATTGTTAGTGTGGCTGTGTATTTTCTTTTTTGTGAGAGAAGATAAATATGTGCGTTTGTATGTTTGTGTTGCCTGTGGCGGAACACGGAAAATTGTTGCTGCTTTGTTGGTCAATTGTTGGGCTTTGTTTTCTTTTGTTGTCTTTACATTTTGGGCACATATAGTATCCGAAATATATTGTATGAAGGTATAAAAAGATCCATAGATGTTTCGTCTGTTTCTGTTTTTGTTTCTATTTTAGTGTCAAATACAAATGTACAAATATGTTACACACATACAAAAAAAACTTGTACTGTACAAAAAGTGTTGGTTATTGTTTTTGTTTTCAGATAGTTGGTTGTTGCCTAGCCTCAGGCGCTGCCTGCATGGGTGTTGGTGTGCGTGTGTTTATCATTCATTATGTATACGCCATGTGCGCCTGTCAAAAATTGTATGTATCTGCCGCCTTAACATCTAAATATGAATCAGATACAGTGTCCAAACAAAAAGGGACTTCCTATGTTTGTACATAGCATGCAACAGACAGGAGGAACCATCTCCGGCCTCAAAGAGATATATATTTGTAATCGACAAATCGATGTGGACATATCGTACATCTGCCTGAATTAAAGAAACGGCTTACCCACAAAACCCAAAGTTGGTAGTTTGTTTGGGCACAGGGTGTTAACAATTTCGCATTTGAATCAAGAAATGAATTCCGAAACTTTTTTAAAGAGGCGAGACTGTCTTCTGTTGGTGTTTGTTCTGTTAAAGAATTTTATAAGCTGTTGGTAAGGACCTTCCACCTTTCTTTCAAGACAAATTATGCATTTTGTAATTTTACAAAAGATGATTTTTTGTATAAATTTCTGGAATAGTGGGTCCAACTTAAACTTTGGTAACCATCTTGTTTCAGTCGGTTCATATAGACTTATGTAGATCCATCGCAATTATGCATGTATGAGTACCTTGCATGTCCTTCGTTATACGTTGTGTTATGAAAGAACCCGCATTTGTTGCATTCAACGGACAATACTGACAAGTGTGTTGTAAGTCTTTATGAGATAACAATTCTTTACAACGTCCCCGTTCCTTAATTAATCAATCAATTATTTTTATCAGCATTTCTTTTTGTATAAATTTTTTCTGAATGGCCTCATACATACATACATTAATATATAGACTTAGAATTTAATTTGATTGTGGAAAAGACGAGTAGGCGGTCGAGCGGGGAAAGTAAATAGAACGGTTTTAGGTTTCGTTGCTACAAGTTGGCAAGTTAGTATTGGTTTGTAGCCACTTGAAATTCAGCTTGATACTAGAGACTGCCACTCACTGCCATAAAGTACAGATTATATGGCCACTAAGGAGTTGGGGAGGGGACTTAAGCGGCGGTCTTGTTTTCCACATTGCACTAAAGAAAGGCAGCAAACACGCAAGACAAAATAAAAAACGATTTCCCATCTTACAACTTATATGTATTTTGTATTTTTGTTTTTGTAAAAATATATAATATATAGATTTCTTTCATACACACACGTGCGTGCCCTTGCACACACATACATAGATTGATAGATATAGTAAGTGGCATGTATAAATGTACGTATCAATTAAACTAAAAGCTAACTCCGTCATATGTATAGGTAGGTATGTATGTATGTATATGTATATAAGAGCATATGTATGTATATTGTATTGTATTGTAGTTGATTACACGATATAAATGGCCACAAACTAAAACTGAATGATCAGTGAGAATAAAACTAAGGCGCCGTAGAGTGGCACAGAAAATGGAAATTGCAAATGTTATTGCACATTAAAAATTGATAAGCTAAGAAGCGACAGTTTGGAGCCGTTTTAATGCATTTTGTGCGCACTGCTTCTCTTCTTAGGCTAAATTTAAATTAAAATTGCCAGCAGCTACGTAGCAAACCAATAGAATTATTCATATTTAAAAAATAAAATGGCTTGCGGCTTTGCAGAAGACATTATGGCGCTAACTACATATATTTAAGAAGATAGTACATACATTAATAGTTACAACAGTTTTACATACAAACATTTACATACATGTATATGGGACACACGCACAAATCCACTGAAAACAAACAAACACGTCATTGAGTACAAAATTCACAGATACGGATACAGACACATAAACTGCATCTCCCCATACAGTTGGTATAGACTACTTATATCCAAAAATTTGCTGCACTAATTTGAAATTAGCGAAAATGGCAACATTATCATTATTAACAACATCATGATTATAATCACCGTCGTCTTCATCATCAGCATCATCATTATCGTTCTCTACGTATGTATGTATGCGCGAGTATATATGTAGCTACTGCCGCGCTCGATAACTAAAGCTAATGCTATACATATTTAATTTATGTACATTATGCATAATATATGTATACTATATATATGTATATGTATATAATTGCAACGCTGAATGCTTATTAGTTATAGTTAATACACATACACATACGCTTGATTTAAATCCTAACTAAATCTTTTTGCTACTAATAATAATTAACATAGTTTGCGGCGCTTGTAAAGCGCCCTCAAAACAACAGCTGCTGATGTTCTCTCCTCTTTCCCGATATTGATATATGTACTATATGGATGAATGTGGGTGTCGGGCTCGGGGTCGGGTTCGGGGTCGGCGTTGATGTATGTGTGTGTGTGTGTGTGTGGGCTGGTAATTCTCAGTACTCCCTTAACGCTTGTAGCTATTGCCATTGTTCACATATCGCTAGCTGCCGACCAACTCTATCTGGCGATATTTCTTGCGCAAATTGGAAACTGGATCGCGATATAGCATGGGATCCATGCGCAAGTTGGACCGTATCAGCGGCATATAGCTGGTAAGAAGAAAGCAAATAAAAAAGGCCATTAGTGAACTGAAACGTCATTACATTTTTCTTTTTAAATAAACTACTATATGGATCAACCGGTGTCAGTAAAATTTAATATATTTAATATATTGTGTGCTTGATACCAGGATTACGTAAGCTAAATAATGTATGTAAATATACTTGTAGTTCAGAAATCGCGCTTCGTGTTTCAAACTATTCCAAAAATGAAGCTCAAAGCGAATTGAACATATGGTTGAGAATGAATCAACACTATCAATGTTTGTTACGAGCATTTGATAAATGCAATCAACCCACTGATGTTGATTACATCTAATTCTGTTTTAACACGGTTTTGATTTAAAATTAAACATTTTAGATATTGTTGGCACGATTTAAAATAAAACGAAATATATAAACAAAAACACACACATCTGACAAACAGCTAGAAACCATTCGCTATGCACATTATACAAGTATATGTGATCTAATAAAATAAACATAAATCCTTGATTGAACCAATCACCTATTTTTGCTGAGTTATGATCAATGTATTTTTTTACACGTTTTTTTTTTCTGGAACCAATCTACCGTGTATAAACAGAATGAGGTCTATATATCTCAGGACCGCAAACAGAATCAGGTGTATATATATCTCAGGACCATCACTACTCACCCAAAGACCGCTGCGAATGTATTTAGACAGCTCTGTCGCTGAATAAAGTGGTCTGGATCATTCCACGGCGAACGACCCGTCTCCCGGTCCTTGTACCCCTTGCGCTGCGTCACTTTGATCGGCGGTTTCCTGGTCACATGCGAGACCAGCAGGTTCATTAGGATGTCCTCGCAGTTGGAGGACTGCTGTACAGTCTTAAGTAGCAGCAACGACAGCCAGTTGGTGTACAAGTAGTTGTAGTAGCGGTGGTAAAAGGCGGCGCCCGTCAGCACAATGGAATAGTAGTTTGTCCACTTGGATGTGTAGCCCCAGGCATTCTGCAAGTCAAAAAGCAGGCGTGTCAGCAGACGAGCCTAAAAAAAATGCAACCGGCATACTGTCCGTAGACGATTACCTTGGAATCGTCCCAGAAATGCGCACGCGCTGGGTAGCCCACAATGCGTTCGGGAAAGTCCCGCCACACGGTATAGGCAAAGTCCAGCTCGTCCGTATTGAGAATGGCATCCTCGTCGAGGGAGAGGACGGCATCTGTTTGAATCTCATCGTAGGGCAGAAAGCGTTGTGATATGCTTGGGCGGCTATCAGTCAGGGTCTCCGAATTGGCGGGGCTGGGGGAGTCACCGGTGGCTGCTCCCATGCCGGCATTATGTGAGCGACTAGTGGGCAAGGCTCCGCCCCCGCCAACGGCAGAGCCGGCCCCAGCAGTACCGCGTCCATTGCCCCCGAGGGCAATCACATGCAGCGGTATATGATATGTGGGTGGCCAGCGTTTCTTCAGCGGCATGGGTCTGTCTGCTGCCCAAAGAACGAGTATCTGTGTGTGTTTTCGTAGAGCATGGAAGTATATTAGTGTATGAAGGGCTGGGTTGTAGTGCCGACCTACCCTGTCCACAAATTGACTCTTCGTAATGGTCTTGACTAGCTTGTAGAGCGCAGCATTCGGACCCAAGGCAGCGCCTATTTGCACATATATAACGGCTGTGTAGTTGTGACGCGGCTCGGCACCCATGGAATTCAGTAGAAATGGCATAAATCTGCGCGAGGCAACAATTGGGTTAATGGCACTGTCTTTCTCTCTCACTCTCTCTATCACACACACATGCACCCTGGGGAAGGTACATAAATCTTACCTAGAACTGTCGGCGAACGTGGGCAGCGTGAGTAGAGCGCCTGGCGAACTGTTCCACACGAGGCTGCTGCGTACAGGATAATCGGGGAGACGTTCGCGGATGATCTGAAAAAGGGACGAAGAAAGATACAGATAAAAAGAGGAACAGATGAACAGTTAAACAGAAGAACAGCTGAGCAAACGGCAGTTTAATGGCCTGCTTGGCAGTGAAGTGCAAAAGCGATAGAAATTGATTGCTTAATGAACGGGCGATAAGAGGCGCTGCGGCAGCTGAGGGGAGGTTGGCGGATACTTCATGGCCTCATTGCATTTTGAAGGGGCGCCAAATTGCGTTTGAATTGCGATGCGCCATTGAGGGCTGCCTGTGCCTGAATGCCAGCCTATCAGAATGTCTGCCTGTCTCTCTCACAGTTGGCCATTTAAGTGTGATAATTCAATGGAGCTTCGCTTAACATAAAGCCAGCATGAGCGGCACGCTAGAGATGGGCGCGTTGGCACCGTGTCAGGCCTGCCCCGCTTTAAAGCTGGTCTAAATCTCAGTCCGTACTATTCTAATAAATTCAATTGGACCCAGGGTGCACCAGGGCCCTTGTCGAAATGCAGCGATATCTGAAAAGTTTTCAAAGTTTGCACAGATCTATTCTATCCCATCTGGGAGAACGATATTTAGTTCCCATTTTTATGTTTTTGAATTTTGTACCCTTGTTCCGGTTTGAAATGAAGTAATATCGTTATAGTTTACAAATGCGAATTAGGGACATTTTTGTTCATTACGTCAGTTATCGTGAGCTTTGGCAATATGTTCCGGTTTGTTTGCGGCTGAGTAGGAATCACGATAATCCCAAAAGCTCCACATTACTCGTCTCTGTTGCCTAATTTTCTGCTTGGCGCATCCGCTGCGCAGCTGAAGCAACACCTCAACCACCACCCACCAAACGGCTGTTGCCCTGCCACGTGAGTCAAGTGCTAGGTGGGGCGAACGCCCGAACGCGTGCTACGATTCTGTGGACGGCTCGGCTCAGTCGTCTTGCGTGTCATTAACACCGTCATGCCTTTAATTTGTCGCGCTAAAGGCGCAAATTTTGTATGTGTATGAGTCCACAAGTATGATATGCCAAGAACATACATACAGGCGAAGACATAAACTAAGTAGTATGAGGAGACACGACATGGACTTATGCAGACTAAGGACAGCGAAGGTTTCTTGTTGGAAAATGCAATTATAAATGGGTCGCATTGCTACGTACAGGCGAAGCCATGAGTAGCGTGCGGGCCTGCCTGCCAGCATGCATAGTTATAATAGATTTAAATCGAAATTTAAGAGATAGTTTGTTGGCTAATAGTTTGTAAGCTACGCACCTAACCTCATTACCGTTTCTACAAAGAAACAGAAATGCTTTCTAAACGGAATGATTTCATTGTTATTAAGTATGACACTTATTCTTAAATGCTTCAAAGTCAGATCATAATATGATAAAAACCATCCAAAAAAATAGCGGTCCACTCGGTGCTTACTAAGAATATAACACATGTACTTAGGAAAGAACGGAATACCTTAGAGTACAGATTTTCAAAAGTTTTTTCAAATCAGCCCGCTCTTCTCTAAAACATTTCATTCAACCAGTTAGAAAGAGCAAAAGTCATCAAAGCACTATAGAAAGAGCACTGTTCGAATAATCCCAATTCGCTTCTATAATTACAAAATTACATTAAGCCACAGATTTCCTAAGTTTAAAACGATTTAAATATCCAGCCTGTAGCCAAACTCGTTCCCACCATTTTATATTCACGCCGAACAACAAAAGTGCTGACATCAAACACTTCAAACGAACTAAGTTGATTACCAGTTGGTATATAGATATAAACTCTAATGCAATATCGGCACATGAAATGCAATATCAATCCAGAACTACCAAAAATTGTTCGATGACAAATCCGTTCGAAGCACATGGATGGTTTTTTCGGAAAGGGGGAAGTTCTGATTGGTAGACTGGGCAATGCAAGCTAGCATTCCATTTCTGGCCAACCTATCGACGCACGCCTAAGCTGAAGCAAATTTTCGTAACTCATTAGAGTTACTTGAGTTTTATACTATACACATAAACTGCATTCATGCTGAGCTGCAACAGAAGTTTTGTTATTGATGCATTGGTTCAAGCAAAAACTGCACGCACTGCATAGATATTTATCCGATGAAAGAGTATGCAATTACACCTTTATTTCTACCTTCTACAGCTACAAAAATTGCATGAGCACTTTTCACAATTGTGTAATATTCGAACACTATTTGGAAGCATGGTTCTGGATCGTGCATTTCTCAAAATATGTCATTTGCCTCGGAGGAAGAAATGTTGCCATCTTCTGGCAGTTTTGAATGTCCCCAAACAGTAAGAGCATTTCAAGCAGCACTATGTCATTTGGCACCTACTGGCCTGATGTTTTGTTTGCATTCATCGCGGCCAACGTTTCTGCGCTTGGTGTGCTGGCAACGCCGACTACGGCCAACAGCCATAGTAACCTGGTAATCCGGCCTGAGACAGTTAACCTGACTTGCTGCTGCTGCTGCTGGTGGTGGTGGTAGTGGTCTGCGTCTCAAGTGCCTGCTTTATTTTGTAATTATAATTCTTTTCCTTTTTCTGTTTTGCCATCATCGCATTTTGCATAATCAACGCACAACTAACGCGGAGCAGCTTTCAACTGCGGCCCCGTGTATCGTGCTTGGTGTTCCTAAAAGTATGCAGCGCACGTGTTTATTTGCTTTTTAAGTTATGTGCATGTGTGTGTCAGTTGGCAAGAGAGAGGACAGTAAGAGAGAGTGAGAGTGTTTGAGTGTGAGCAGGGGGCGCAGAGGCAGCTCTGTGTGCGTTTGTATGTGTGTGTGTGTGTGTGTGTGAGCGCGCGCGCTTGCGACATAATTAAGTCAATCTTGTTGTTGACGTTGCGTTTGTTTGGGTGCTGCAGCATAATTGAGAAGCGCCGAGGAGAGCGGTAGTTGGGCGCGAGTGTGTTGTCTTTCGTTGTTGTCTATGCCTGCTTTAATTATGCGCACTGCATATTTATGTGCGGCGCTGTCCTCCATTCTAATTGGCTAACAAATTGCTTTAATTGCCTTAAAGCGTACGCAAATAACCATGTCTGTTGCATACAACTTCGTTATTGCTGCTGTTGTGTCAGCAGAAATTGAGTATTTCCTGTTTTTGTTGCACAGTACATAACATATGCCATACATCTTCGTCCATGCACTCGCACGAGGCAGTCAACCACTCAATCTTGGCCCACACCCATACCTATGTAGAGCTATGTGTACGTATCCACAACGTGGCCGGGCTAACAAGTTGGAAATGCTCAACTTTTTGGCCCAAGTACCCGACCAACTTCTATGCTACGTAGCTCGGTGCTTCGCGAGCGCGCTCAAGTAACTGTACGACTTGGGTTTTAAGGTTTTGCACTACTTAGGGGTGAATGGAGATGGAGACGGTGGTGGTGGCGGATGAAGACGGGTGGAAGGGGGGGCGGGGGCGGTAGCAGTAGCAAGAACTGCTTGCTTGGTGACAGTTTTGAAAGTTCTGCAACAACCTGGTCTCTGCTGCTATTGCCGTGCTGTTGCTGTTGTTTGTTTTCCGGGTGCATCAATCGTGCGCCTCAAGTTATGCAACCTGCTGATTAAGCCGCTCCAGCAACCTGGCAACCTGGCTGCCAGGTAGCAAGTTCGACAGTATGCAGAAAGGTAGGCATGCAGCCAGGCAGGTGCAAAAACTCAATAGAGCGCATAATGTACGCAAATAAAACAGGTGAGTGCATTTTGCATGTGTCTGCCTCTGAATTCTTGTCCGAAAAAGTCTGTCTGTCTGCCTGCCTGCCTGCCTACGTGGGCGTGGCTCTTATGCAAATGCAAAGGACTCGATATGGATACGGATATAGGAGTGCATGCATACATACATATATGCACGCACACGTGTAGTTGTGACTGCTAATGCAATTTTTGACTGACTTTAAGTTAGACGTAAGACGATGTCGCCATAGGCTTTGTGTTTGTGATGCTGCAAAGCATTTTTAGACATACCAACTCTCTTATTCCCTGTCCCTCCTTTGCCTCCTCTTTGTGAGTCTTGACTGAAGCTGTTTAGGCGCAAATTGCATTTGTAGCTGCCTAAGAGCAGGCAAGGCTTTCTTGGCACAAAAAAGGCATTTACTTAAATTAATTGCATGCGCTCTGACTTTGCGCTTTTTAAAAAGTTTCTCCTTGGCACAAGAAACGCAAATTCGTACAAGTTTATGCATGACTGTCTTCGTGATATGTGTGATAAGCATTAATTTCCTTATGTTGGGTGTAATTTTAACAATTCGCAAACAAAAACTACGAAAACTGAATAGGGATTGTACATTCGATAGACCTGCAAAGGTTCAAGTATTTCTTCTCGAACTATTTAAACACCATTCTGTTTGCTAGAGTATTTGGTAGAAAAATAAAAATGGATCATGATACAAAATTCTTTATTTTGGCAAATTTAGATTCAAATTTATAGCCTGTACTTGTACTTGAAGTATAAAATTGTAAGCATGGATTTATTAAATCTGGCATCGGTATAGATATTTCTATCAAACGTGGTACGCAGGTTCAAACCTTTACAAAACCACATGTGAAGTTATTGAACCCATAATAAAATATTATGGAAAAGGAGCGACAATAAATTAGTCGTTTAAGTCTATATAATATTTTTGATAAGACTTACAAATATTTGACTACGGAATGCAACTGCTCCATATTATACAAATTTCTTGTTTTATGTTTCACTAAAGAAATTATGAAATATTATATTGTTGTTAGCTTCTACAACATTAGTTTAAATGAATAAAGACAATTAAAAATGCTATAAATCTTGAGTCTACAATCTGTACCAAGCGCAATAGCTAGGTTGGGGGAAAAACGATTTTAGTTGAATCTAAACTAATTATACCCTGTACCCTAAGGGTACAAGGGTATATTAGTTTTGTGCGAGTGTACATGTAACACACAGAAGGAGGAGTGGTAGACCCCACAAAGTATATATATTCTTGATCAGCATGACAAGCCGAGCCGATATAGCCATGTCCGTCTGTCCGTCTGTCTGTATGAACGCAAGGATCTCAGAAAGTATAAGAGCTAGAATAACCAATCTTGGTATATAGATTCTCCTGAGCCCGAGAAAAGACGAGTTTGTTCATTTTTCCCGGTCCCCCCCTATTAACGATTTTCTATAACTCCCGTAATTCTTGGAATTTTGAACTAAAATTTGGTAGATTATATATCCGTATACCAAGTTTCATTATGATAGGTTGATCAGAAAGGAAGTTATACCCATATAACCAGGCCCAATGCACACATACTATATATACATATGTACAAGTACATAAACACGCAGAGACACGATTCGGATGTAAATGTAAATGTATGTATGCATGCATGGAATATTTTATATTTAATTTAGTTAATTAATTAAATTAATTAAATTAATTTATTCAATTAAATTTATTTATTTTTTTGTGAGATGGTACAGGGTATTTAAGAGTTGAGCCTGCTTGAGCCGTTCTTGTTTAAACCTTATTTCTAGAAATATTTATAAGGTAAGAAGCGTAATACTTTAAAAAGTGAAAATAAAAGTTTTAAGAACATTTGGAGACAATTTATTGAACAATAGGGAATTCTACAGTGGAGTAAGCCGGACAGTGAAATACCTGTACCCAAACAAACTAGTTAATATTAATTACGTGTCTCACACTATAATCGCGCGCACCTGGTTCTACCCGGTTCGATAATACTCTATTATTGAAAAGACGAACATTATTTTTTAATAACGTATTTTATAGAATGATTTACTTTTGGCATCTGCCTTCTGTGATGAATAGAGACTCATAGTATTTGAAGATATATAAGTACATACTTTTCAGCGTAGGTCTTATCATAAAAAGAGGAGTGCACTGCTAACTCATGAGATCGTTAGTGTGCAACTTTGTGTGTATGTATGTACATATCTATGGTCGGTCGCGGACCCTCCCCTTCGTTGTAAACATGCGTGCATTCATAAATCGGAGTATGCTTTCAGGAGCTGCTCACAGAATCAAAGCTGCAGTGACAGGCATTTACAGAATTTGGTCTGCACCCGGTGTGGAAAGTCTGTGACATGCAATGATAAAATGTTTCTTGGTTCTTGTATCCAGCTGGCAGTTGGCTAAAATATGCAGAAACACACATCAACTTCAACAGGAGCAGGGAAAGAAGGGGGAGGAATGACAAGAACTTCAAACAAGACAAACACAACATATTTGTGTACGTACATACATAAGTAAGTAGCTGGACAACTTTTACTGCACATACTTGCCACGAATTCAAATTTGTATTAAACAACAAAAAAACAAGTCGAATGCATGGCACCCGACTCGTGTGTGCCCTGAATACCCTATACTATATTCGATGTTATTATTTAAATTTCCAATCAAGGGCGAAGTGAAATACTAATAGAACATTCACGTTAAAAAATTACGATTACGAGCAATAAATTATTAATAGAGCGGCTTTAATTCCTAGTAAAATATTCATGTGATTGTGCTTTCATATATAGGAATAAACTTTTTCCTTTCTTTTTCCATCATCTTCTTCTTCTGATTTAATCTTTTGATGAAACGTTAATTGTTAAAGTCAATATGTGTATATTTCACATTATAAGGCGTTTATTTTAATTTGTGTATAAAACCGTTATAGGTTTACTTACTTATTTCTTTACTTAAAAAGTATGCGCGGGTTTCAAACTTAATATTACGCATTTGCATAAATACATGTACATACATATACATATATACTACATATGCAAATGAAATTTATAGAATCCCAGCCAAGGCATGTTTTTTCTGGTCCTACGATTTATGTAATAGTTTTTGAAAAATAAATAATATGTGACGTGCTACAAAGCAGTTTGTTTTCAGTTTCCTAAGCCATATTATGTTTAATATTAAGAAAATGTTCGGGAAAGTTAATTAAAAGTTAGGATTAATACCACTTTTTGTTATTTTGTTTTGTTTGATGCTTTTACTGCTGTCTCGCAGTATAGTTAGTTTTGATTTTTCAAATTTGTTGTTTTTATTAAATTGCGTATTGTAATATATATGCGTATTTTAATGTATATTTCATATTGCCAAAAATTTCATCTTAATTTTGATTTGTGTAAAATGTAAGTTTTTCTGAATATTTTCTTAAAACTTGTTGGTCATTTGAAATTGATTATGTTTTGAAAATTATTAAGTATGTTTAATACTAAGCCAATTGTTATAAAAGCTAATTAAAAGTTTGGATTAAGACCATGTTGTTATTAGTTTTAAATATTACGTAAGTAATATGAGCGCACATACATCAGCTAGTTCATTTTAAATATCTCCCTTGGTTTTTCACCCTAATATTTAAGCCTATTTTCTATGAAAAGGTATTTTTTCAAAACACCGATGCATCGCCAATGCATTTGTTTATCAACATCGATTAGTTTGCAGCTATATCAACAATCGATTGTTCCCTTTATAAATAAGAGCATTTTCTTTACACCAGGTACATACTCTTTACATATGTACTTACATGTACTATATAATAAGAATAATAAGACGAATCGATATACAAACACGCCTTATTATTGGTATTAATAAGAAACTACAACAACGCTATCACAGAGATATCAAAAATTGATGTTGTGAAAATAGCAAAGTTAATTAGCTTCACCGGGTGGTTGAACCTATACTACTATAAAACTAAGGGGATTATATTGTTATATGGGTTTCTAAGGCTAGGCCCAGTGATCTCAACGTAATACCTTACTTCGTAGAGTTCCAACACTTATCAAAAGGTAGTCACCGCAAACGTAAAAATAAAGTTCGTCAAAACGACAAATGGTCTCTAATTTTGATACCTCGGTTCCAAAGAAGTAGAAGTACGTATCTAACGTGCAGAAGTATTAACGTGATAAAAGAAATTATTACGGCCTATTTCAGTCGCTTGTATAAATCCAAGTAAGGGCAGAGTCGAAAACCTAAGAAATATGTTCCACAGTTTATGGTATGTTCCCAAATTTATAAGCTGCAATATTTTACAGCACATTTAAAAGAAACCCTTTCTTTTATTTTATGCTGCTACGTTCCAAAAGGAAGCATGCAAGTTATAACTTAAATATTGATATTAAGATGCAATGAAGCATTCGTAGTATCCGCTTTTGATTCTCTAAGTATAGGGTGTTAAAAATTAACTACGAAAGTTGTCGTTGACATCGTGGCGAATGGGTGATGTAGAGAAATTTTCGTAAATCCATTCTCCTGCTTTGAATTATGCTCAGAAGAACCGCGAAAAGTTTAATTATTAAATAAATAACTTAAATTATGCGCATTTCATTCTGTTAATGAAAAAGTGCATACGCCAAAAATTTAATTCGCATGTAAAGTTTGTGTATTTGTTGGTATGTGCTCGTACGATTGTGCATACTTGTATGTGTATACACATATAGTATATATATGAGCACGATTCGGGCAATGTCGAAATATGTGCAGCATATTTCAACTTTGGTTTTTTAAATTCTGCATTGCGGTTTTTGGCATGTGACAAAAGCATATGCATTTTTGTATTGTATACTATAAGTACTTGTATGTATGTACATATGATGGCGATTGCGCTCCACACGGTTTACGAGTGGAATATTTGGCTTAACCCGTTTATTTTGCTGCTTTTTAGTTGTTTTGTAAATATTTATCGATTGGCTATGTATCACACGTTAATTAAGTGCGCCAGTATTTGCAGCGGTTTATTTGCATGTTCGCCTCCCAACACCACCTCCGAACTCATAACGTCATTGGTATGACTGCCCCAAAACGTTCCCGTCTCGAATTTAATCTGCCGCTAACGACGTCGATGGTGATGATGATGATGATATTGATGATGTCATTACCTCGTTGGCTGGCAAACTTCGCAACAGACTTAGCGCCTAGAGTCAAAGTCAATAGACACAACTGCCGAAGTTATGAAGCTGCCCTGACAAATTTCTGAATAAAAAACAAACCGACAACAAGAAACTGAAGCCACGACAAAACAAGATTTGAAACAAACTTGGCCAGTGGAGTGGAGAGGAGAGACAGAAATGAGGTTTTCTACTGTTCGAAGTTGGCCAAGAGATTTTCGGCCATTGATAGGCACATTCAGTACGCATTACGCATGCAGACAGGCATAAAGACATACAATGTGATAAGTAGGAGAGGGCAGTATGGCGTGAATATTTATTGGCAGGCGCATTTGCGATTGTGTTTGATTTGGGAGTGGGCAGCTGAATGTAAAGTTTTGTGTAAGTAGTCCTTTTCCGATAAGTCTGAGCTGGCCGGAGGCTACAAATAGTTCTATTACGTGTTAGGCAAATAGGGGAAATGCCGAAGGAAAAAATTGAAGGGTGTTTTTAAGTAGAAATACACTTGATAAAGCAATTACATTTTTAAACACGCATGCATTGCATTGCTACGATCGCTCTTCTAAGCAATCCAAATTTAATTACAAACCCATTTGCAAATACTTTCCATAACTCCCGTAAATCTTAGAATTTCGAATTCAATTTGGTAATCACATTTGGTTAGTGATTATGTGCCCGTAATGGGTCAATTACGAAGAAAGCTATAGCCATAAATGTAACATCTGCCTATGCTGCCTTGACTTAATTCTGTACTGCTCACATACTACACGCAGTTAAATAGTGAATAGGCTCGATTCTGATAGGAATATATGATGTAACAACTGTACAAAAACATACTATAAGTCACCAGTTTTGTATGTATGTTATGAATATTTTTGTTTAATTAATTAATTTTGTTTTAAATTTTTTATTTTTATTATTTTCGATATGCTGTGTTTTTTTTTTTGTTTGTGGGCACGGCAGGGCATTTATAAGAGGTGGGCCCGCTAGCATTCCTTCCTTCCTTCTTCGGGTACAGGGTATACAAATTGATCTACTTGTACTTAATTAATTAAAACTTGCTGAGGAATATAAACATTGTTGTTAACTATGAGGCCAACAACAATAGCTACATTGAGCACTTGAACGTACAAAAAGGTGTGAAAAAAATGATATTGTTAGAAACAAACTTTTAAGCGTTTTTTTTTAAAGAATGTTTCCCTTTTTCACTCATTTAAAAATTGTCGGCAATTATATTTAATTAGAGTAAGTGTGAGCCCGCATTGCACAGCCAATAGCTACATACACTGGTTATTAACAATTTAAGCAAAGCAAAAAACATAAATGATTGTGCTTGCTTCTCGCAGCGCACAAAACTCGACATAATTATAAATAAATTGATGACGTAACGTGCATATTGGGAGCAAACAAGACAGTGCGGCATGCGGCAAGTTTTCGAGGTCAATGCTTTGGCGGCTTGCTTACAGCGATGACGTCACAAGGTAACCGACGTGCTGTACACTCAACGCTAAGCAATGTGTACATACATATGCATATGTACATATGTATTGAAATATTTCCCAACAATTACAATAGGCAAAAAGTGAGTGAGAAAACTGTCTGCTTCAAGAGCGCGGAAATAAGTGTGGGAGTGCTTTTGCAAAGAAGAAATTCTGTTTTCTACGAAAAATGTTGCAAAAACGTCCGCATAGACTGTAAAGAGCAAGACAGAGAGAGAGAGAGAGCAATAGAGCGGGTTAAAGCAAGAGAGTTTAAAATGCCGCTGTATTGTATGCTTTCTTTAAATGTTGAACATTGAAGTTTTCTTCAACACTCTCTCTAATCATTTATCTTTGGTAGCTCTTCTTCTTATTAATTTTTATTGGCATTCCGACTTAAACGACAAGACCTCGCTGCTGTCAATAAGTATTTCAATTATGACAAGTTTTTATTGCGCTTAAGCAGTTTGGAATTGGTGGGAGTCGGGAGAATTTGTTGTTCTTGTTGCATTGCGTATTTCATATTTTTGAGTCATGGGTGGGCGCAATGGATCTGCATGCATGGAACATGCGTAATGAATGTTTATGTTTATCTGAATTGTTATTGTAGCTCATCAACACATACGAGTATAGAGAGTTTGTGCGCTGGATGTGGTATATAAGCAGTTTTTTGGTGCATTTCAGTATGTATTTCGATATTCAGTTTAGAAACAAATTAAGGGAAACCGGTTAAAAAACAGTGTGCATCCAGCTTGACATAAAGAAAATTTATCGGTGCTAAGTGTTCGGAGTAGAATAATTAATTTCAGTGTAGAATAAATATAAATGCCTTTTAGCTTGCGACTAATATGTTATCAGTGTGCTTGAACTCTCTCTCTCTCTTCAAGATCAACCCGTTCTTGCTTTCACTTGCAGATAGAGCTTTCTAATGCTTGGCCATGTTCTCGTACTTTATTTCTAGACGGGTTCCAATATAGTGATGTTAAATTAATTGACTACGACAATATTTTCGTGTTTAGTGTAAAGATTCATTCTCAAAGAAATTACTAATTTGCAATCAAGAATAACAAATCTATCCATTTTTGTACATATGTATGTATGTAGGTATATAATGGAGAAAATATTGCTTTTCTTATTTATTTTACGATGTATTAAGTGAGCAGTATGCTTTACATAATCTCCAAAAACGTTTATTCTAAATTTGATTAAAATGTAAATGAAGTTGTATTGCTGTTGCTTTTTAGCTGCGATTGTAGCTTCGTTTTGCATGAGAGTTTGTATGCGTGCCGGCATCGATTGCTTGCCCGCTGTTTGGCGTTTTCTATTTTAGATGGCAAAGCAGCTGTACATAAAAACCCATGCTAATAGCAATAATAACAACAAAAGCAAGCAACAAAAGCAAAAGAAAGTGGCGCAACAACAACAAAACAGCATGCTTGGCAGCCAAACAAACAGAGGTGTCCAGATATACATATGTATGTACATTGTATATATTCAGACATATACATACATAAACATACATACATACATACATACGTGCACGAGACGGCATGCCTTGAGTATTTGAAACGTGTGTGTGTGAGTGAGTGTGAGAGAGCGGGAGCGCTACACAGTTTTTTTATGGCGTTTGGCTTTTGCGGGCCTCAACTAATTTTGTCGATGATGACGATGATTTCATGCGAGCACCAAACGAGCCACAACTTTCAGTTATATTCCAAGCGTCAAAGCAAACGGACGTGCACCGCGCTGCACAACAGAACACCAGTGCACATAAGAGAAACATATATAGAAACAAATAGAAAACAATCCAAATATACGCACACATTCATACATAACAGTGCAAAGGCGCACCGTGTACTTAATATTTCCACATTTGATTCTTCATTGAAAGTCGCAGTCGAAAAACGTCAAAAATGTCCGCACGCCGCGTCACAGTCGGTACACGCGTCTCGCGCGCCAGTAATTCCACGCCCGTGGGCGGCGCATCGACGTCCTCGCGTATAGGGGCCACCAGCCCCACCAGTCCGGCGCGTACCACCCGCCTACAGGAGAAAGAGGAGCTGCAGCACCTGAACGATCGCCTCGCTTGTTACATCGATCGCATGCGCAACCTGGAGAACGAGAACAGCCGGTTGACTCAGGAATTGCATCTAGCACAGGACACTGTGAACCGTGAAACGTCCAATTTGAAGGCGGTCTATGAGAAGGAGTTGGCCGCCGCCCGTAAGCTGCTCGACGAGACGGCCAAGGAGAAGGCCAAGCTGGAGATCGATATCAAGCGCTTGTGGGAAGAGAACGACGACTTGAAGGCAAGGTAATGCGGCTGGGCAAGAGTTGCTTTATCAGCTCGTAGTGATGTCATTTATGTGACTGTGTCTGTGAGTTTATTATGTGATTGTCGGCATATGGCCGGATGATGTCATGCAACGCACATGCTTCCTTTCTCTTGGTCTTGGTCTTGCTCTCACTACTGTTCTCACTCTCTCAGCGGGTTGTTTATTTTTTGTATTTACACATGGTAGCAGGCGCTTCGAGAAGCATCTAAAAACGTTCCGCATTTATGTATAAGCTTTTTGTATTTTTCGTTTTTTGTTTTTGCCACATTTAATGCAAATGCCAAGTTTAATCGCCCGAGCCGGCACTCTATGTGCTAATGAGTAGGCAAAATAAGCACAGCTGCGTAGACAAAGTTTCTCGTCTTAGCGTTGGTCAGACGCATCGTAATTCAAGCCCTAGCCAAGGTTATACACTTAGACAACAAACAAATGGAGTAGGGGGAGAGGGAAAAAAGCCACAACCGAAAACCGAAAAGCAAACGAGCAACGCTTTTATGATGTCATTTAAACAAAAATATAGCGCGCGTTTTTCTTTCATTGCGTTTTGGGTATTTGGCCACATGTAATACCGGTTGGTTACCACCATACTTCCTACCTATGTACGTGTATGTATACAAACGACATCGGCGATGATGTCAACAAACGACGCCACATTCCATTTGTACAATGTTTGGATATTTGGGTCTGCGTGCGGTTTGCCGTTTGTTGGGCCTTCTGCGTGTGTTATCATCCAAGGCAATATTTATTTTTGGTATTTATTGAGTGACGCCTTTTGTTTCAGCCATTGCTTTAGCGTTCCTGCTCTACATGATGGCTTTAACGTAGATTCCGCATTATTATTTTCGAGTCACAAAGAACAGAGATTACAATCGAAGATATGTATGAGCTTATGGCGCCATATGCTGGCGATTTTCGCTGTTGGGCAGTTGGGTGGGCATTTGGTTCGAATAGGCTTTGTTGTGGCTTTTTAAGGCTGTACAGAATGTCACCTAAACCAGCTAGGTTTAATTTCCAGCTCATAGGATTTAATTGCATGTGTATCTAAATACTATAAGAAACTCGAAACGAGGAATTGTTTCTCTTTTAGTAACTTCACTGATAATTTTAAAACTTAAAATATAGTACCAACAGTCGATTTATAAAGGAATCTTACAACATATCTCTAAATAGACAGCAAATCAAGTCGCTTCCAAGTAGAACACAAAAATAAAAAATGTTTTAATAAATTAGGTCGTTTGCTTGACGCGTTTTGGGGCACACATTTAACACGCAGACATACATAGCGTGCAAGTAAATAAATAACCTTGGGCTCTTTGCTATTTTTGTACAACGCTGCTTGCTGATTAGCTAGAAAAATTGTTTATTTACTTTTTTGTAATGCAGCAAAGCGAACACGGAAAACATTGGGGGAGGGGGCTTAGCTGACTTAAAAGGCGACGTCGTAATATCATCATGTATGGCTACAAAACCGAGCACAATAGATTTCAATTTATATGCAACCGGTATGGAGTAATTAAATTTGTATCGTTATTACTTGTTGCTGAGCTGTAGGTATGTACGATCGAAAATTGAGCAAAAAACGTGTTACCCACGAGAGCCATCGCGATAAATCGGGCGACTGGCAACAGACGACACATGAATTTTAAGTAGCAAGCGAACTCATGAAATAAACTAATATTATTTTTGTTGGGAAAAATACGAAAGAATTTAAATTCTAAAATAAAAATTGTTTGAAACAGAAGACATTAATTATGCGCTCGGGCAAGGGCAAGCGGTCGCAAAGGAGGGGGCTAAGTAGCCGGGAATCATAAATAGCCGAACTATTTAATGCTAATGGCATTTGACAATTCCAAGGTATTTTTGGAGAGGGCAGAAGCATAAAGAAAAATCAAGCAGATGTGAGCAAACGAGTTCTCATGCAAATGACAAATAAATTATCAATAAAATAATAGTAAAAATATCTCTGAGAGCTTAATCACAAAAGAGAGTGTGAGCGACTCGCGATTTTGTGCGGTTGGCAAATTATTGACGTCATGAGAACCTGCTGATAAGCAAATTGTTATAGCGATTACTCATTTTTCTAATCATTTGCTCTCTCTTTCTGTTTTCTCAGACTAGATAAAAAGACGAAGGAGGCAACCGTAGCCGAGAATAATGCACGCCTCTATGAATCTCGATTCACCGAAATCAATGGCAAGTACAACCAAGCCTTGGCCGACCGCAAGAAGGCTGATGACCAGGCCAAGGAACTGGCAGCAGAAAATGAGCGCCTGCGCCGACAGCTGGATGATCTGCGGAAGCAGTTGGAGGCGGAGACATTGGCCCGCGTCGATCTGGAGAACCAGAACCAGAGTCTGCGCGAAGAACTGGCCTTCAAGGAGCAGATTCACGGACAGGAGTTGACGGAAACACGCTCGCGCCGACAAATTGAGATCAGCGAAATCGATGGACGGCTGGCCCGGCAGTACGAGGCGAAGTTGCAGCAATCACTGCAGGAGTTGCGCGATCAGTACGAAGCACAGATGCGTGCCAATCGTGAAGAGATCGAGCTTCTGTACGATAATGAGATACAGAATCTGAAGGCGGCAGCAGCGCGCGCTGCTCAGGGCTCAGTACATGCTACAGAGGAGGTTCGTATAATGCGTACCAAGATTGATGGACTCAATGCTAAGCTGCAGGACCTGGAGAGCACAAATGGAACGCTAAATGTAAGTACAGAGTGAATTAAACTATTTCAACCGGATACATAATTAATTGTTGATATTTTAAACTTCATGATAGAGTCGCATACGTGAATTGGAGAATCTCTTGGATACTGAGCGTCAACGTCACAATCAGTACATTGCGTCCTTGGAGGCCGAGTTGCAGCGCATGCGTGATGAAATGGCGCACCAATTGCAAGAGTATCAGGATCTGATGGATATCAAGGTATCACTGGATCTAGAACTCGCTGCATACGACAAATTGCTCTGTGGTGAAGAGCGTCGTCTAAATATAACTTCACCCGGACGCCCTGGCACTGACTCGGGCATCTCCAGCAATGGAACACACTTGACCGCCAGTGGTTCGCGATCTGGACGCGTAACGCCTAGCGGACGCCGTTCGGCCACGCCTGGAATTTCGGGCTCTGGAGCCGTCAAGCGACGCCGCACGGTGATCGACGAAAGCGAAGATCGCACCCTGTCTGAATACTCTGTAAATGCGGCCGCAAAAGGTGAACTTGAGATCATCGAGGCAGATACCGAAGGACGTTTCATTAAACTGCACAACAAAGGCACCGAGGAGATTAATTTGACGGGTTGGCAGCTTACACGCATTGCCGGCGACGAGGAACTAGCCTTCAAGTTCTCCCGTGGCTCCAAGGTTCTAGGCGGCGCTAGTGTGACCATCTGGTCCGTGGATGCGGGTGCAGCACATGACCCACCAAACAATTTGGTGATGAAGAAGAAGTGGCCCGTCGCCAATTCCATGCGTAGTGTGTTGGCTAATGCCGACAAAGAGGTGAGAGTCTTGTCGATTTACAACACGTGCGGCACCTGCGACATCTGCCGACATTGCCAGCACCTCGAGTTTGTGCTCGACCAGTACGAAACACGTTAACACAAGCCCTAAGAATGTTTCAACTATTCGTTTTTCCCCTCTTTCTTTCAGGATGTTGCCAGCTACGACCGTGTGCGTGCAAACGTTTCCAGCCACGTCTCCCGGCATAGGTCCAGCGGCACCCCCAGCACGGGTTTTACTCTCGGTTCCGGCGCGGGTTCCACCGGTGTGAGAAGTCTGTTCTCGTTGTTGTTCTAGACAGCTAACCGAACGGAAAGTACCGTACACATCCATACAGAGACTCACAGACTCGCACGAGGACGCGATACTCACTCAGACACAAACACATCATCAGACATCGGCTTGATGCATATCTAAGAACGCGTGAGGCGCTCAAAATGCTACTGCAAGAGTGCAATTTACAATACAAGTACAACAAGAACAACACTTATAACACACTGCTCTATGTTATATGCTTAAGAATTTCAACTTTTTTTGTAATTTATCATTTTATGGAAAATGCATTTGATAAATCATATCGTAAATAAAAGGCAAGAAAACGTGAAAACCAATAAACGCAGTTAATCGGCAGTCAGAGTGACCAAGACTCAGGTATGTACGAGTATATAACAAATTGGGAGCCGTTTACGCTTCAAAGATTGCCAAGGGGATAAGCAGGAATCAAAGCGGCTTAGAGTGCGCATCAAGATTATCAGTGTGAATATAAAACTTTTGCCAGCAAAGCATGGGACAGGCATAATGGACACTAAGCGGACGAAATTAGATAGACAACTAGCAGCACCAATGAAGGTACTAAACGAGGAGTGGCCTAATGAAAAAAATATTACAAACTGATTACAAGCTAAACTATATCATACAGATGAACGCAAATCCTGTTGCGGCTAATTCGGATGAAAAGGTGTTCATGACTCATTACTAGACAATAAAAATGTCTAGTTTGACTTTAATAAAATATATACATATTATATATATATATCGGATCGATAGTTTTACGGAGTAAGACTTTCATTTGAATATTGGGCTGCATTCTTCAAACTCTGCTGATTATTTGCGTATGGACATAATATACACTATAGCCGCGACGATCGCACAGTGTTTACAAAGACAATAGAGACTCAAACGCGAGCACGTGGATTTTAAAAATTACATTCAGCGGTCATATATCTTTATAATTGCTGCTATGTTGTTTTTTCTTTCTTGGCATTTGCTTCGATAAAGCTGCTATATTTAAATATTGCCATTTAGAATGTTAACATTTATTTACTTTAGAATGCTAGTATAATATTGCTCTGAATATAATGCGACCATTTTAAGCGATGCTGTATAGTATAAGTTGTGCACAAATACTTGTATTTGACGACTTCGTGAAAATCCGATTTTGTGAATTCTTGTGACGCCGTGAATTTGCGTGAAGGCAAAACTGGTGGCTCATCCCACTGTGCATATTTTAGCCCTATCATGGCTCCATCGCCACTTCCGGTTGCCGTGGATTTGTTGCATTGTAATGCGCAAGCAGTGCCATAGTAGCTGCTACTAAGACAACTTAAGTGAGCTTGAGTGAGCGCCGAGCTCAATGGGCGAGCTGAGAAGAATACTACAGAGTGGAGCAAAGTAGACAGGCAGACTGACGGGAAACTTCAAAGTAGTAACAGAAAGTTGTGCCTTGGCGCACGTTTGCATGTGCATAATAGGATTAGTCAAAGTAATAAGCTGTAGGTGAGTGTGTGTTTGTGTGTGTCCGGCTGTAGGTGCTGTTGGTGTGCCTGTTTATGTGTGTGGGCGGGCATAGGCGCTGCTTTTGTCGCTTTGAAATGCAAATCTGGGCGACATAAAAGCCAAAACGACGAGGTATGCACAAACGCGTGTACTCTAACCGTTTCTCTAGCCATAACCCTAGCCCACAAACACACACATACTCAAACTTTTTACTGCTGCCTACAAGTATGCAACATATTTTCGTGTGCTGCCCTGCGATGCACGAGGAAAAACTATGTAAACAAACTTAACCCTTGGTTGCCGGCTTTTATAGGCGATGGAGGAGAGGGTGAGGACCGAGAAGACTTGCCATAAACAAAATGCGCTGAGACAACACTTAAGTCGGGCATATGTAAAATTGTAGACGGATGGGAGGGGGGCAAGTGGTAACGGGTTGCCGCCTGGTTTTGGCTTATTGTGGTTTTTCGGGCTATTTTCGTGACTATTTGCAAGGAACTTTTTCATTTGGTGCAAGCGACCACAGAACATCCGGTTGGCGGCACTCTGCAACTTAAGTGCACACGCTTATCGGCCGAAACCACACATACGAGCACAAACACACAAACACTAACAGACTTTTCGGTTTAGGCCAAGATTTGGCATCGAGCGACAGCAGTTAGTTGGTAAGTGGACTTTGAGTGACCTTTTTTGTGGTTTTTGTGGGCGTGGCTGCTCGAAGAAGGCTGGGAATGGGTTCATTGTGGCAAGACGAAAGTTCAACACACAATAAAATTATGCAAATCTACGGATCAGCCGTATAAAATTGGTACACTCTTGCTCAACAATGGCAAGCGAGCACTGAACTCACACATTCACGCTATGCATATACGTGTATAAATCATTGTAGGTATGTTCAGATACATACATGTGTATATAAAAAGACTTGTTTAGTTTAAGTTTTTCTCGGCTTTGCTGGCATGCAAATTTTATTTCTAAGGAGTAATTAAGAGTAATTTTCAATTACATAGACTTCGAAGTATAAAATGAAGATATGGTAGACTTAGGATTCACCGGATAATTACACTCTGTACATGGAATGTACAAGGGGCAGAAGGAGGCGTGGCAGACTCAACAAAGTGTATATAGTCTTGATCAGCATGACAAGACGAGTCGATCTAGCCCTGTCTATCTGTCTGTCCGTCACTCTGTATGATCTGGATCTCAGAGATTATAAGAGCTAGAGACACCAAATTTTGCACATTTTGTTTTTTGTTGCAAATAAAATTTGTGCCATATACAAGTAAAGTCGACAACACGTTCATTATTATGAAGCACTATTTCGCCTTAAAATGGATCTGGGTTGGATTTGTTGAAGTTTTTTCATTGATCATATGCATAAGTTATTTTTTAAATGCATCGTGCATTATTTAATCTAAATTGTAATTTTTGGCCCCCCTTTGGTAAAAGCTGCCTACGCCCTTGCAGAAAGACCTTACATAAGTTTACCAAACTAAGTATATATACATAGAAACCATATCAAATAAATCGAAATCAGTTGTCCTTATTTTGCGATTCTCTAAATTGATATTTTCTTGGACTTTCGATCAAAAGGCATAAGATGCTTTTCTAATCTGAGCACTCCTGGAACAATTGCCCAATTTGATAATCTTACTGAAAGTATTTTAGTCTGTCATAATTTTAAATAATGAAAATACGGGCCAGTTTTTCTATCGCACCAATGGTAGAACCTCTAGGCAACTGTAAATTTTATACCCCTTACCGGAAGGGGAAAAAGGGTAGATTAGGTTTGTGGAAATATATATTTTTGGTTGAACGTCTGGATTTCGAATAATAATTAATAAAGAAGCTTATTGATAAATACGGTTGTACTTAATAAACGGAATGGCACAATTGTCTTTGATATTCGAAAATGCATAAAACTCATAAAAACCACCCAACTACATTAGAAGCGTCATTTCCTTACCATAGATTTACTAGACATACAAGAACATACGTAGTCAATTTTGTTAACTCTTTGCCAACTTAACTGTCATTAGCAGCGCTTTAATGAGCTGCCTCCATCATTTCAAACGACAAGAAACATACGCATATATCTATGTAACCCGAGGAAGAGCTAAGTGAACGCGTGAATGTGTGTGTTTGTGGCTTAGGCCAAAAGCGGATAAGCCCCAAATAACTGCTTAATTTGTTTTCCGTCTACCCGAGCCCAGATACAGAACATTCACTGGACTCGCCTGAGAGAAGGAAAGGCCAAGCGACCACCTTTTCCGTTGTTTGTACAGGAGGCAGCTGCAGAGCAGAATTGAGGAGACAAACAAAATAGCGAGCAACCGAGCGACCAACTGTTGTTAGTATTGTTGTTGTTAGCTTGTGGACTTTAATGGACCAACCGCAGGCAAGCAAGCCTAGTAACCCACGAACTTTTGGGAGTGGGTGGATCAACATCCACCGAAAAGTAGCAATTCAAAAAGTGGGCCAAAACAGGAAAACAAAATCGCAAAATAAAAGTTAAAAAAATAGAAACTCAATGGGAATTGAGGCACCAAAAATTATTTGAAATTTTTATTTTTGCTGCCCCAATAGTCAGCATGCCAGCAAGGGTTAAACGGTCCAAGCTTGCTTATGCCTAAATCAATTTGCTGCTTGAATGATTCTTAAGCGGAGCGAGGCGAATGAGTTGAGCGAGACTGGTGAGGGTGAACATTTTGGGAAGTGGGGTCATACGAATATCCATATAGGTGCAGTGGGACATACTCGTAGTTCCCACTCCCACATTTACATGCGACAATGTGTGCGTACGTGTGCGTTTGTCATGTTTTATCGTGCTCATTTTTGGGTTAAGCTATCAGACTAAAGGGTTATTAGGCATGACGTCCTCATGTCTTCGTCGTTGTCGCTACCCTGCCCATCCTCTTGTCCTTTCACGCCATTTATAAGAGAACAAGGAAGCGGATGTGAGTGTGTGACATAGACGTGATTTGTTTGTCAAAAGCACTTAGGGAGTAGCGTTCAGCATTGGGCGACGATGATGGCTTAGGGTCTGCCGATGGCGTTGGAGTTGGCGTTATGAATAAAAAGTGGGGTTGCACTATAAAGACGCATTGTTTCATGAAGTGGCGTTAAGTAGCCGCACGCCTACTGGGGGATTGTGAACTTTAATATGCGTTTTATTAATAAAATAAATTTCGGTGCCTACACACATAAATAAATTGAATTTATGTCGCAGCTTTACCGGCCAGCAACCTGACAGCCGCCGCGCATTTTAAAGCAATTTGGGCAGTCTGCCAAGCCACTCCTCGCGTCAGCTATTTTTTAGCACACAAGCATATATGGCCGAAATTTGCGTCCTTTTAGAGCAGCACCAGTTGACCCAAAAGGAACGCTGCATTTTAGGCATACACGTATGGAATGGGAACTGAACCGACGCGTCGGGCTGCTGCACATAACGTGACGCACGTGGCCCAACAACAAAAACAATGATGTGTAGGCATCGTATTGCGCTATGCGGGGGCGTATGTACACGTCTCTTCACATGTCGAAAAAGCCACAAATCATTTTTTAATCGGAATGCATAAATCAAATATGTGAGTGCGCTCAACAAATAACGTAAAAAAGTGTTGCGTGCTTTTCGGCGCACATAATAAATATTAAATGGACAATGAACCGAATGCCAATACATTCTATGAAAAAAGCCAATTAATGCGGCATTAAAATGCCAACTAAATGATATTAGAGCCCATTATAATAGAGTGTGAAATAGTTGGTCATAAATCAGGCTGACAAACATGCGTGGACATCATAGCGTGCGTGTCTGGACAGCCAATTACATCCGAGACACTATGGACTACATACGAGCCAACACGTACGAGGTCGAGTGGGACAAAAACACAGTACACACCGCGTATAGTAAACGTATATTAGTTTCCTATGCAGTTCGTGTAGATATTTCTTCTGACACTTGTATTTTTAAAGATGAATAAATGCCAGTTGTACTAGTAGCTCAAAAATGCAAAAGTTAAAAACAGAATTATAGTAGTTTGTTTCTACATATCTAGTTATGTATGAATTGTGATTTTCAAACGGATACGAATATTTTATATATATTTACCAGGTGATTTTACCGCCTCAAATGCGCCATTATAGTTTATATTGTGAAGCATCCGACCTTTGATAGCTCAATGTGTTCTTATTTTTAATACGTTTCAATTATAATGATAAAAGGCTATATAAAGATATTGCAATTTCATGCATATAGGTATAGGAAGTAAGGATCTCATGTAAGCCATGATCAGCATAACGAGTAAAATTGACAATTTCGTAAATCAGTTAACATGAATGCTTGGATTTCGTTCGCCTAAAATGACAAAAGTTTGGGTAAATTCCCACATTCCCACAATAACGGCAGTTCATTTGATTATTTGTAATCTACTTCCATTATACTTGTATGTATATATTTACCTCTATTTTAAAATCGTTAATTTTAAGATAGCCTTATAGCTACATTTGCACCAGTGCTACGGAGATAAAGAAAAGCATATTTTACATTTTAAGTGGGGCCAATTTAATGGGCCTTCACTGTACCAATAATGTCCTGTGTGGTGGACCACTTTGGTTCAATTAATTTTTCGCTCACATTCATGGAAAATATTTGCTTTTCATTTTAATTTTTTTGGCCGAACTATACATTTAATATATAGTAGAAAGCAGAATAAAAGCTTGACATACATGTATATATGTACATATTATACATGTTGCAAAATTAACAGCACACTATTATATAGTACTGTCGGGTTTGCTCGACTGTAATAGGATAGAATCTTGTTGTTTGTTTTCTTTATCGCAAATTAATTAGATGTTTATTTATAATTTAATCCTATGTTCACTTTCCTCTTTTTACTAAGGAATATTATTTTTTAATTTTTGTTGGTCGATACTTCTCCGTTAATAAAATATTCGAAGGAAATCTTGCTGTTGTTGTTTTTTTTTTTTTAGAATCAATTAATCGTATGAAGTCAATTACATCCTTGACCTCATCGAAAATGACAATAAAATTTAATCTTTTCAGCAAACGAAATATTTTTATGGAGTCAACATCGATTATTTTGCAGCTATACTGCACACATACACGCGTGGTCATAATATTGATGTACGTAACAGCAGAAGGAAGCATTTCCGATCCCATAAAGTATATATTTTTTGAATCAGCATGACGATATAAATCGATCGAGACATACTGAGCGGACATTAACCATAAGCATACGCAACTAGTCCCTAGGCAATCATGATTTTCCCTTCCATCTCCCTCTCCCGAGAATTTCATCAACCCTGTCCATATTTTAAAAGCTACAAAAATCTATACACACGTAAATTTCATCCAAATCGGTCAACTCTAGGAAAAGTTATTAGTGAAAAATTTCACTCCAGTACTACGTCCACAAACTGCATCATCAAGTTCGCTCTTCTTCTTTTTGTTGCTGCTATGAGCGCATATAACTTAGTGTCTGGGTACAGGGTATTTCACTATCGGAGCTGTTCGACTGCAGCGTTCTCTCTTGTTTAAAATTTAATTAGAAAAATAGGTATTGGGGTTTTAGAGTTGGGTCTGCTCGGCTCGAGCATTCCATTGTTGTTTATATTGATGGCAGACACACACACTTTTGCGTCAATATAGTTTGTATTGCTACTTTTTTTATACAATGCTGCTAGTCTCGTCGACGACACCACCATGTCGGCAACTGTTAATGTGGATGTCAGCGCAAAAGATTCGAGCTTGACGCACGACATTCGACCCTCGACTCCGCAATGATTACACAAAATTAAGTGCTTGCTTCGTGGGTTTGCGTTGTAATATGTATACGAGTATCTGTCTGTAGGTGTGTGAGTGTGTCTGTGAGTGTGTCAATGTGGGTGCTGAAAAGTAGTCTCCAGTGAGGCGACTTGCTTGCGTTTTGGCAACACATCAGCGTCTCTCGTGGTTGTTGTAAGTGTGTAGCGATCTTGTTTTTGCATCTGCTGGCACAAGCAATTTTGAACGTGTAGTTATTTACTGTGTGTGTGTGTGTATGTGTTTCCTCACTATTTCCTATATTTCCAGATTTTAAACGTATTTAAGTTGTATGTAAAAAAATAGTATGTTGGAAAAACTGAAATTCTTAAGCAGTTTATTAATTAAAAAATTATTATTCACGAATGAAATATTCGTATTAATAGTTATTCGATTGCTGATTTAAAAAAAATATATGCTTCAAAACATGCTGAAATAGTTGCCTCTACTCCCATTTTTTTCAAAGTTTTATTAATCCAAAGGGTAAAGTCTTGTGTATCTGTCATAATAATAGCACTTGGATATATAACGAGATACAAGACATGTAAAGAAACATAGTTTTGCCATAATTCATGCCATGACTTGACCTCTTAGGTAACGAGAAAATCAAAAGGTTAACAATACATATTGGCGCTTGCTAATATTGATCCATTTTCTGTTCCCATTTAATTCGCTTGGACGAAACGCTCCCGAAATGCGTCGTGGTTGAGGAATTTATTAATTTCGCTCTTCACTTGCTTTCGCGGCAATTCGAAGTTGCACACTTACCAAGTAGCTGGCAGGTTATTTTAAAGCAATGTATGCAAGCAACATTTGAAACTTACCTCGAACGTTGTGAAGACGATTTTCTCGATAGAGCCAAAATAACGTTCCCAAAGCACTTGGGTTTGCTGGCGTAAGGCGAAAATGCGTTCCGCGCTTATTGAGCGCACGATATCAGGCACCTGCAATGCAAAGAGGAGAGGGCATATAGTTGGATTTCAAGTGCGTTTAACATTGCGTATACGCAATCACAGCTAAAGACTACTTGCACAAAGTAAACTGCCAGACAGACAGCACCTGGGACTAATGTATTAATTACGACGCGGAGTAAATGTGACGGCAGAAGGGTAGGAGAAAGTGTAAGGAACTGCTGAGCCACCTGCAGCACTGCCTCGGTTAGTAAAAGGGCAAGCCACGTGCATCCATCATAATTATGCATTGTAATCTTTCAATAAACTACGCACCGCAAGTGCTGCAGAGTTTAAAGAGTTTGCTTATTACATTACAAACAGGGGCAGGCGCACAAGTAGAGACGGACAGAGATAAGGAGTGAGAGAGAGAGAGAGAGAGAGAAACAGAAGGAGAATGTACGACACTGTGGACACAGTGGCGCCGTTTCCTGTTCAAGTTAACTTAATTAATTGCATTTCCTGCCAATAAACTGCAAAAACAAACATGCCCCGGCACGATGCTGGCCTCCACAACAATTGTCAAACAATGCGCCAAGACTTTGTCGCGAATGAAGTTGTAGCGACAACGAAGCGAAACAGAAGAAGGACATCGAGGACGTTGGGCAAACAAATGGTGCACGGCAAGTGAAGCATGCTACAAAAAAATTGCCCTGTAAACAAAGTTGCGCAGCACGGACAGATTGACAAGCAGACGGACGAACAGACAGGCAGCTGAACAGGCGGGCAGGAGATGGCTAAGACAAAAGTGCTCTATGTTTCAGTTGTGTTGTAGTTGCATTTGTATCGTGTTCCAAACGATCATTAGCTGGGCAAGCACGGCGTCTACATGTCATGCAAGTTTTACGTCCGTTCGGGCAACATCTGTGCGTGCAACAAAAATCTGTGCTACATTTTTCATACATTTCACGGATTGTGCACATGGTGGCTGTTTCAAGTCGTTCTCCAAAAATATGCAACCATCGTTTCCATTTATTGTAAATCGTCAATAAATGACGCGCACATGTTAGGGCTGACGGGGCAACAAACAAATGTAGGTTACTGTTTGTGCTACAGAATCTACAGAAATAACAAAATTGTAGTGGAATTTGTTGATTGTGCAGCAGTGTGGCAGTTTAACAGTTGATGCGGCCCAACTCTCATCTCTCAATCGCCGAAAAGTCGCGCGATTGTCATGCTGTTCGATATTTTAAAACAGTCCTCCTTTTTATATTTTATGCCAAAAGTTATTTGCACTATTTATAGTGCATGCGTTTGTGTATGACAATGTGTTTGTTATTTTGTGGGTGCTTACCTGCAGCAAGAGGCGCTCATCGGCCCAAATGGCCGCCTGTTTCCAATCGATTTTTGTTTCGAAAGGCAGTACCCATGCATTGGATAATAGCACGGGTATACAGCCGGCCTGCAATGCTTCGAGAAATCTGTGAATAAAAATAACCCGAAGTAGGTGAATTGCAATGCACACAAAAACTATGCAACTGGGAAACGAATAGACTTGCTTTTTATGTTGGTTGCTTACCTGAAGGAGCCCAAGCGACGACCACGCGGCACCAAACAAAACGTGGAATTTTGCAGCAATGTTTCGTAGTCGTATCTGTGGCAGAGAGGGGATAGAGAAGGAAATTAGTGTGAGCAGGCACTGGACAGCAATTAAATGACAATGGACTACATAGTATAGAGGTGGCCAAATGTGCCTGAAGATTCATTTTTTAAAAGGCTTTCAGTCCCGCTCTCATACTTTGTTCCGTACTGCCTATTGTTTAAACTAGTTTTTGTGTGATTTAAGCTGGCTTAGAATAATTAAAACCCGTTGGTAGAGTAGGTTTTGTTATAAAACACTTACAAATTGTTTCCCAAAGTAAACAGAAGGTTTGCAATAGGACATTTCGTGGCGTCATCTGTATGTGACAGGTTGGTTGACAAGATACATTCCTACCCGACTTCCAACAAAAAATTCATCACATTTACTCTGCTGGAAGCGGAAGGGTTGCGTATAAAGTTGGCGACGAACAAAGAGAAACAAGGAAGGAATTCTAGACTCGAGCAGCCTCAACTCTTCAATACCCTGTACCGACCCCACAAAAAAAAATTAAAATAAATTTAAAAAAAAAATTGAATTAATTTAATTAATTAACTCAATTCTATATAAAATATTCAACACATGAAATATTACGTTTACATCAGAATCATGTCTATGCGTGTTTTTACTCGTGTGCAGTACAGTAATAAGTTAAGGCAGCAACAACAACAGCTGAGAGCAGACCTTGGGCAGAGATTCGATTTATGGCATACGGACACATACTAACTGGATGTATATATTAAATTGGAGTACGAAATACCAAGAACTATGGGAGTTATGGAATCAAAAAAGCTCAAGCTCATACTTTTTCGGACTTAGGAGAATCTGGATACCAAATTTGGTTATTCTAGCGCTTATTCTTCTGAGATCCTTGCGTTCATACAGACAGACGGACATGGCTATATCAACTGGTCTTGTCACCCTGATCAAAATATATATACTTCGTGGGGTCTGCCACGCCTCCTTTTGTGGGTTACATACGTTCGTTGACACATTTACCCTTTGGGTACAGGCTATACAAAATTGATCTTTATTATTAACCTTTACCTTCACCGAAAAATACATTGGCCGATGAAAGGGAAGCGTTATTTGGACGTAGTAGCTATCAACAAGGCTTATACCAGCATCCTGAAGGGCATTCCGGCCAACGAGCTTAAGCACTTGTTCGACATGCTTTTCGCAATTCGCAATCCAGCGAAATCATTCTAAGGACTAATTTATTTTGCCAAACTATTTTTATAGCCTGTACCCAAAGGGTGAAAGGCTATACTAGTTTTGTGCGCATGTATGTAACACACAGAAGGAGGCGTGGCAGACCCCACAAAGTATATATATTCTTGATCAGGATGAGAAGCCGAGTCGATATAGCCTTGTCCGTCCGTCCGTCTGTCCGTCTGTCCGTCTGTCTGTCCGTCTGTCCGTATGAACGCAAGGATCTCAGAAAGTATAAGAGCTAGAATAACCAAACTTGGTTTCCATATTCTCCTAAGACCGAGAAAGTACGAGTTTGAGTTTTTTTTCGATGCACCCCCCCACTCCCCCGCAATTCGTGTTTTTTCTTATAACTTCCGTAATTCTCGGAATTTTAAAATCAATCTTGGTAGGTACATCCAGTTAGTACTAATGTGTCCGTGTGACAAATTTCATCATGATAGGTCAATTCTGAAGAAAGTTATAGCCATAAGTAAAATCGCTGCTCATGCGCTGCCTCTGTCGGCAGCGCTGCCCGCAGCTGTTGTTGTTGTTGCTGCTTTGGTTCAACTTTGTGCTGCATACATACACGCATATAAACACGCATAGGTACGTGATGTAAATGTATGCTGTTAAAACTAAACATAAACATATATTCTAATTTAATTAAATTAATTAATTCATTAATTTTTTTTAATAATTTAATTTTTTAAAAAAAATTTTTTTTTTTTAATTTTTCTTTTTTGTGGAGAGTACAGGCTATTTTACTGTCGGGCTTGCTCGACTGTAGCGTTCTATCTTGTTTGTTTTTCTTAATTCTAAAACGTCCTATTTACTTTGAATTTTACAAAAATCCAAATAATCTATATAACTGAAGTAGAGTCAAGTTGATTTATGATTGCAAAACGCCAGCTTTTGGGCCACTTTATTGGTTGCAGATATATTATTATTGCACATGTCGAGGTAGTTTTAGCTGGTGGAAGCAGTTGAAGCAGTTAATTATCAATCGGAATTTCTGAAATCACTTGATCTGCCAGTGATGGCATCATCGCACATGCTAAAATGTTAAAATTGAAGATAAATAGCTGTGCCAATTAAAATGTTGGGGAATATTAAGTCTGTACGGCACGCGACACGCAGTTAAGAAATTGATGAAGAACTTAGTAGAAGCATTCCTCATTCATCGAGTTCACATGATCCCAATTCGAATGGTGTTCGTAATTACAATCACAATCATTGAAGGTCAATCTCTCAATCTCTCGTGTGGTTTAGATTTAGATTGCTTCTCACTTGGATATATGTATGTTGCGTGTTCCCGTGTTTGCAAACCCGATAGCCTTTATATGTACGCAAACAATGGAAAAACAAAAAATTGTGTATACCCACAAGTATTGCAAAATTAAACGTTTATGAAACACATGCTTCGTTTTGTTCCTCGCTTCTCACCCTTGTAACCACAATGTGCCACAGCGAAACGTGATAGTTCAGCTAATAATAAACCAATATATATTGGAAGCAAAATTACTTGGCCAGCAAAGACGGGCAAGATGTATATCGATAAGTTAGATTTAGGCATTATTTCAAATGGGCAATTCTCAGATATTCAAGTGCTGAATAAAATTCGTTTTTGTGCGTGGTTAAAATAATAACTCTTAACACAAAAAGTTAGTGTAAAGGAAACACGAATAATATATACAATTCATTCTCGTTGCCATATTTTTGTTGAGACAGAACTAGTTTTTGCGTTTTAGAACACGCATATCACTCAGTGAGCCTGGTTGCCTATGTTTTGAACAGTGCAATCGGAGCTGTGGGCACCTCATAATGCCCATACGCCATGTTGGCCAAACATTTGAACAGGTATTTCTGTAGGGTGGTGCGCCATATCTGTGTTCGTTTACAAGTTAAGTTACGCGTAAAATTACATGCAGTTGGGCATGTACCACGCTCACAATTACATACTCTCCCTCACTAATACACGCACATATGGTAAGCTTCCCCACTAGGTCAGTCGATGGTTACCTGGATACAATCATACATACATATATACGTAAGGGTCAACCACTGAACACTGTGTACGATTCGAGCGAATTCAGCATAAAATTTATTAGAAAGCTGCATGCACAGCGCTTTCCAGCTCCTCCCATCCTCGACGCATTGACAGCGAACGCAACACGTTTGTAAACAGTCGCGGGCAACATGGCGAATGAATAATCTTAAATAAATAACATAAATTGCATTTTGCCTTGTTTTTGACGTTTTAAACACGAGTGCTGAAAAATTGCAATGCCAAACGCATAGGCAGCCCAAACACCCCGAAGTCATTTGTAAGCAGCTCTCGAGTGCGCGCAGCAGCTTCGACTGCTGTCTTGAAAATATATTTCTGCTTATTCTGCACAGTGGCCTGGCGGTGGGTGCGGTGCTGGGCGGCTTGGCCGGGATTAGGGTCATTTCAGTAAATTGCTTGCATTTTGCTTGAAAATATTTAAGACCTGCCACCAATCGGCTCTTTGGCCCTTGAGCGCCGCCTTGGCATTCATCACGTAAAATGGAGCGCGCATAGTGCCAAGACAGCCCTGGCATGCCTTTGCGCCCCTGTGCGTGTTTGTGTGTATGTGTATGTGTGTAGAGGTGGGTGTGGTAGTTGTGCCTTACTAATTAGTCAGTGATATGCGGCGTCTTGAATGACCGCGCAGAGCTGCTTAGGTCAGCGGCCTCTTCTACAATAAAACACGCATGCATGTGCAACTTTTCCAACTGCCTGCAAGTTGGCTATCGAAAACACATACGAGTACCACATACTTGTACACACATACGTGTACATACATAGGTACATACTATACTTGTACATCATACTGTATTTCAGACAGTTCGTGTGCTTGTGTGCGCTAGTTAGCTACTTGTTTAAGCAATTAGGCGCCGCTACAGCATGTTGTTTAGTTGGCCGCTTAGTTGCTTGCCTGCTCAACTTTAATTAAATGATTTTTAGCGTCAGCAAGAAGAAATATGTTCAGCTTGTCCGGCAACATACTCGTACATGGAAACTTTTGCTATTTACACGCATTTGTTGTCAAAAAGTTTACTATCGTTTAGCTAGCCGCCCCAGAAGAGAGTACGGGTGGCACTTAATTAGGCGAGGCTATGTTATAAAAGGCCCTAGGCTGTTAGTTGACTATTCCAATAGACATTTAGTCAGCCGACAAAATCACATGATGCGGTTTATGCTTGGCAACAAACAGCTGATGCACCTAAGGGTATGGTTTTATTAAAACTTGTAAGTGACCTTCGTTTATTCACAAATGTTTATAGTACAAATATTAAATTAAATAACCTAAGACTGTATTTCACCAGTAGCCCCAGTTAAAAGGTAACCTGATTGACACAAGGGATTTTTTTGTTATTGCTTGTAGGCGGCAAGTACTAAATACAACAAGTGGAAAAGCTAAATAGGGGTGCTTGACATTTTCATAATTTGTATCTATGTGGAGGCCACGCCTCCTTCTGCCTCTAACATTTTTTACTTCCAGCAAAAATAATATACTCTTTGTGGGGGTGGCTGCAGAAAAATAAATAAGTAAATCATATAAGGAATCTTGGAATTAAACTGTGTTTCTAACTCTTATAGTCTCCGAGATATAGGTGATTATACCAACGGCTTTTGCGGAAAATCCTCTATAGGGGGAAGATTGGGATAAGGTACCAGTGTACAAAATTTGGTGTCTCTATATCTATAGCCTCTGAGATCCAGGTGTTTATATGGACAGACGGGCAGCCAAACAGACAGGGCTAGAACGACACGTCCTGTCATGCTGATCGAAAATTTATACACTTTGTGGGGTCTTACATTTTTCACTTCCCGCAAACGTAATATACTCTTGTGCCTTTATGGTACAGAGTATAAAAATAATAATGACATATAGTGTTGTTTGCGTGGGTATTTTTAAAAGCAGCTTGGTGCAAACATTGATATCAAAAGAAGTGATAAGCCAGAACCATTGCGGCATCTTAGAGCTTACGCCTCCATTCTGTACCAATTGCTAGCCTCGAAAGCCAGCCACTGCAATTAATTTACTAACACTTTGCCAAGCATTTCAAGACCGAAGTTCGCAGGCAATGTTAGGCCACAACACGGCAAGTCACTTCATGTCAATTGCTTTACTTTGCTTGAGTCTAGGCCCAATAAAATTAACATAAGAAGTGCCACCGACAACAACAGAAGCAATAGCATGAACTTGATGGCAGCAGCCACACAGCGGGTATATAATTTAAGTGGTTTCCAGCTGTCAAAGGTTAGCCAAGTAAGCTCGACACGAGCGTCTGCCTGAGCCCCCGTTGTCCCAGTACCCGGTACCCGTTCATCCGCTAGCCATTCAAATCTGCTGTCTGCCTGGCTGACTGGTTGCCGCACTTGGCTGTATGCTATGATAATTTTTGGAAATCAACTTAAGCTGATTGAATGACTGTCTCAGTAACTGACGAACTGGCAGACCTACTGGCTGGCTTTCTCCATCTCTCTTCCCCTCCCTCTGTCTGTTTGACTGACTGATGGACTGATTGCTTGACGTTGTGGCTTACGTTGTGATATTGCAATGCATATACTCGTACATACATACCCGTACATACATCTATCTAAGTAGGTATGTAAATACGGACTTGTGTAGCATGTATAGGTAGTACGTAAGAGAATGTATCGTTTTTTGCTGCTTTTTACCGTCATCTGCTCATTTGTCCAATTCGCTTATTGCTTTGGCTTTGACAGCTGAGCCGTTGCTTGCGGAGGAACAGGAAAAAAGCGCCTTCAATGTTACACAAAATGTTGCAAGCAACGTTGAATGTGCTTCACTGTATCGTGCACAATTGTTGTTTCTGGTTAGGCAGCAAAGTGTATCGAGTGTTTCTGTATGGGTGTGTTAGGGGTGTGCGTATATGTGCTTTGTCATTCGCATTCTCGCTCTCTGCTCTGGCGAAAAGTGCTTGTCAGTCTGCCGCCTGCCTGCACACATTACGCATACGCACTGTTGTCTAGCGAATGTTAATTGCAAGAGTTTAGCTCAATTGGGTCCCTCGAAAAGCAAACAGGAGCCATTCGAGAAGGTCGGGGAGTTATCCACTGGTCTGGTTCGACTGCTGTCAGACTTAGACTTAGCTGCAGCGTCAACGCCAGGTTCAAGTTATTTTGGTATTGTTATTTTTCAGTAAGAAATAAATGCAAAATTAATTAAAAACCGAAAATGTGCGCTGCATGCACAAGTGCCTGACAGCAGAGACTGCAGGCAAGCAGCACAAATGTCAAGCGGAACAAAAAGAACTCGATGCAACTTGTGGCAAAAACTTAAAACTCAACTAGCAAAAGTTTCCTAAATTATGCGACGAGGACGCGCTGAAGACTTGATGATGAACGGGTAGATGGGCAGAGCGGTCGAGGGGCCGAGGGGGTACAATATAAGTAGCTGAATAGCAGTAAGATCCACAGGCACTGGCAACCACAGCATAGCAAAAGGAAATTGCGATGAATTTCAATGAAAATTGCATTTTGAAAAACAGCATTTGAAATAAAGACAATTTGGCGCTGGGCTGCCTAGCAAACAAACGTAGGAGCAGACAACAATGCGATAGAGGGATAGAGATAGAACATGCGCTAGAATAAGACGCAAAAAGCAGCTGTAAAACTGCAGAAAAGTTGCCAACCATTGTTTGTGCAAATGCAATGACAATAAGTGGAAGTGGAGAACTAGAAGCACCACGAAGGGACCGACCACAATGGTTAGCAAAAGGACGGCGCACAGTGGTCAAGAGTTGTTTTCCATCGGCCAAAACCCTGGGACTTCTGAGCCAGCAAAGTGAATTTCGTTATAGTAAAACGTATATTTAAGGAATTGCGTCTCAAACTATTATTTTTTGTTGTTGAACTATTACGCAATCAATTTAATATAGAAACCGTTTCAAAAGCTTGTAGATTCAAATTTTCTCCCAATGTGATATTTTCAATAATATTGCAAAGTTATTCTACAGTTTCCAATATACAGTATAGGGTATTAGGGTACCCGAAGGGTTAAGAAGTATACTTGCTGAGAGCGAATGTATGTAACACTCAGGATTAGGCGTATCAGATGGTCATATGTATCCACGGAAAAAGTGTAATAAGGCACTGTGCGACGACAGTGCTGGCATTAAACGTGCCACATTAGTTTCAAGTGTAAAAATACGTAGTGAAGGAGAGCGTGAGCGCCTTTGTTGCCAGCTTGTGATAATGACTCATTATGAAAGGGAAGGCAACAAACAAACATTTGGGACAAAAACAGAAAAGAAGAGAGAGAGAGAGAGGAAGACGAAAAGACACATGCAGGCGACGTTCTGCAGGAATTGTAATTGAAATGTGTATGAGAAATGTACGCATACAAAAGTCTATCACATTCTTAAACGCAGGCTGCGTGCGTATATTGTTGCAAAGCCAAATAAAAAACTGATGTCAGGGTATAGCAAATAAGGCCCAACTATGAAGACGGTCCTCCTTAAAAAGGCGCTCGCAGCGCTTTAAGACAACGTTTTTATTTGGCACGTATTGGAATCATTCATCTTATATACAAGTACACACTTGGATGGGCAGGTGATTAAAAAAAATTAAAATGAGTGTAGCCCCGTCCTCCTTCAATAAACTCCTGCTTCGTGATTAAATGAATTTCTATTCTATGCAAAAGAATACCAATGCCAGTCCGCCATGGACGCCATCAGCGTGCATGGCAGAAGAAGAGCGAAACTACTGCAGATGTGTTTAATTAAATATACAAGTATAAAAAAGGGAATGAAATGTTTAGTTTATGTAAGTTAAGAATTGTCCTGCAGTGATCAATATCGCTTGCAATATTTCGCTAATAATTCAATAATGTCTGCACTATCTTACCGCTATTTCAATGATCACGCCTTTCACACAACGATAATAAGATCGCCCAATTGTACAATACGACTTGCGACTTTTTCTCAAGGCCGGGCTATAGAGGTTTCATTATATTTAAGTTAAGCTTAAGGAATCAGATTGTATCGGACTCAAAAGCATAACACATCGTTCTGACGTTTAATTAATTTATAGCTTGTGTGGTCAGTGTTGACGAAATATTGTACCGGTGAAAAGGAGGGTGAATTAAAAATTAATATAAGCCCGTGTTCCGTAGGGATTAGGAGAGCCTACATACCAAGGTTGGTCAATGTGGACTAAACTGTTTCTGAAATACAGGCGTAACACACTTTGCATAAACCTATTACCTATTAGAGCTATTGTTCTGTATTGTTATATTCAACAATACTTGTATGTACAACTCTACGTTCATATATGTATGGTACTTATGTATTTAAATTGCATTGATATATATTAAAAGTTCGTATGTGTGTACCTGAGTTAAAGTACGCGCATGAATCACAACAACATCAACAGCTGCTGGTAGGGCTTAAAATGTAATATTCTAGACTTAAGTTTCCTTGAAAACTATGCTTTTAAGGTAATACTTTGCACATTGGTAAATAGGAACTTAAAGAAAGCGAATGCAAGATGAGAATGGAATTCTACCAATTACAGGAAGTACAATAAGAAAGGAATGCTGAAGTCGAGCGAGCTCAACTCTTAAAAACCCTGTACCACACCACTAAAAAATATAAACAATTTATTTAATAAACTTTAGCTTATTTAATTAAATAATTAAATTAAATTAATGCGTCAGAATAAAAACCTAACTTGACCTGCCTAGGGCTTAGGGGAACCTGGATACCAAGTTTGGTAATTATAGAAGGCATCTGAGATCCTTGCGCACAGAGGACGGACCGATGGGCATGGCTATATCGACTTGGCTTGTCAGTCTGATCCTCCTTCTGTGTGTTATCGCACAAAACTAGGATACCCTTTTACCCTTTGGGTACAGGCTATATTGACTTTATCGGCAGTTTGGGCGCACATACCAAGTTTAGTAGCTCTAGCTCTTATACTTTTGGGAATCCTTGCATTTATGCAATGGGCGGGCAATCGGAAATGGTGATATTTTATCAGTCTCATTCTAAGTCAAAACACTTCTCCCAGCGATGCTTTACGATGAAAATTTGTGCTTAGCAAATAAAAAGAAGTCTGTTGAAGATAAAGTAAGAATGCGTTCTTAATAGATTTTTGCCTTGTAAACTGTTGTTGTGTAGGATGTGAACCCAACTTCCCGAGAGATTTCCCAAGTGCGATTCGTTATTCAAAATATGGCAAACGCGTAAGTGGTTACAGCTTTTGGGCGTCTGCGATGAATCTCGTCATCCAAGCTCGTACGTTTTAATTCAGTCCCCATAGACAGCATCTATCTTTTTTTAGCGTTCTGTTCGCTCTTCTTCCTTTTGCTTCTGCTAGAGGCGCATATACCTCAGTGTCGGAATTTTACCTTGGTACAGGGTATTTCACTGTCGGGCTTGCTCGACTGAAGAGTTCTCTCTTGTTTTTTTTTACAAAAACACTGATATTGACTCAGTTAATCGATTGTCGAACGACAACTATAATTAAGATATGGCTGAAATTGTCGGAAGCACATTAAAAGATGCCTTGCCTCAACACAAAAGTTTGGTTTATATAGGAGGGCGTTGTCATGGACACGCTGCAAAAATTACTAACTGCCTATGTATATTGTGGGATCTAACACGCCTCCCTCTGGGTGTTGTTATAAAAACTGAAAGATTTCATATTACCCTTTGGGTACAGAATATAAAAAGTGAAGCGGTAGAAACGGATGTCGAAAACTGCATTAAGGGCCGTGTGCCGACAGGGGCAGCACTCAATGGAATTGCGTTTGTTCTCGTCGCCTTCGCTTGCAGCTGGAAAGTGTGTCCCTTTAAAAGTGATTTATTAACGTGGCTAGGAAAGGGGGTAAGTGGTCGCGTCTGGCTTGTGGGTAGCTGGACAGGTGCAAAGGCAATTGCGAAGCGACTTCTCCTAAGCTCAAATTTTCCCCTCATCTTTATATTCGGATGCTTTCGCTTTACAACGACGTTCAAGACATAAATTATTTCTTCGCATTATTAAAAATGCATAAATGCGTCGTTAAATACGTCGTTTTAAAAGTTGTGGGCGACAAAAGACCCAAAAATAATCTTTATTACATAGTCCAACAAAATGTGATTAAAGATGTATAATAATTTCAAAATAATTCAATATTACGAAAACTTTATTGCGAGTATATGAAGAGTGATTTGGCATCCAAAATGGGAATAAGCTGCAAAGTGAAAAGATAAAGTACTTTTTTGACTGTTGACAACATATTTTCACAAACACAACTTCTTCACACTTTTGCATAAATTGGTTTGTATTTATTTTCGTGGAACTCCAGTTAGGAAATTGATAAAAACTTACCCAAACACACTTTTTATACTCTGTACATGAAATGTTCTAGGTTTGCGGGAGCTGAAAATGTAACAGACAGAAGTAGGTGTGGCAGACCCCTCAAAGTATGTATATTCTTGATCAGAATGGCAAGACGAGTCGATCTAGCCTTGTCTGTCTGTCCGTCCGTATGAACATATGAGCTAGAGACACCAAATTTTGCACAAAGATTATTTGTGTACGCTATACGAGTTTGTTTTATTTTTGTGATTTTCCCACCACTTCCCCCCTATGGGTTTTTTTCCGTAACGCCGTTCGCCCATATCTCGGAGACTATAAGACCTAGGGACACCAAATTTTAGTCCAAGATGCCTAATGTGAATACGCAGAAAATGTGTATTTTGGAATTTCCCTCCCTCCCCCCTCTCTCATGCAAATCGCGATTTTCTCTAACTCCCGTAATTCTTGGAATTTCGAACTTAACGAGAAGTTATAGCCATAAATATATTTGCTGCTGTTGATGCTGGTACTTTGGTTGACTGCACACATGTTCACACAGACACGAATAGATGCGAATAGGCATACATACACTCACACAGACGAAATTGCAATGTAAATGTGCAATTATACACCCTTTACGTGAGTTCGAATACCGAGAAAGGTAAAATCGAACAAAATTTTTTTTTTTAATTTTCCTAATTTTTTTTTTATTTTCTTTAATTATTGTAAACATATGTACAGAGTATTTCAAAGTAGGGACATCCGACTTTTGCTTTTTTACTTGTTTTTCTATAAATATTGTAAACATATGTACAGAATATTTTAAAGTTGGGATACCCGACTTTAGCTTCTCTACTAGTTGGGTGCAGAGTATGTCACTGTCGGGGTTATTTACATTTTTATTTTAGAGTAATTAAAAATCTTTTAGGTATTAAAGTTAAGCAAGGGAATGTTAGCAATAAGCAAGAAAACAAAAGCAAATCCGTGACGCAAGTGCTGAAGCACAAAAATTGATGATTAGGCGACCTTGAACCCATGGCATGCCACATGCTGCATGTGTTGGCGAAAGCATTTCGTTTGTTTGCTTTAGCGTACGCTGCACACACCAATAAACAAGAAAGAGTGTTGCAGTCGAGCAAGCCCTTCACTCAAATACCCTGTTCCCCAAAAAAGTTTAACCATTGTAAACTCTCTCTTATGTATATGAGCAAAATCAAAAAGAAGAACGAATTCTCTGCTGCAGTTTAGAGGCATAGTATCGTCGTAAAATTGTATTAATATAAGTATAGCTTAGTCGTTAAGGCTCTTGCATTCCAAGCTCGGTTTATGTGGGTTAAACTAGACAGACAGGCAGACATATCAAGATCGATTAGTCTCGCCATGCTCATTATAAATATATATACTTTATGGGGGCTGTTTACATACTTTGGACGAACCTTGATTGCAGGATATAGAAAGTTTTGCCACTTTCCCCCTGACGCTTCCCTTGGGATTACATGCAAATACGCAAAAATTAAAAAGTTTTACAAATGGTTACGCGAAACTGAAGGCAAAAATGTTGGCACAAAGTTTTTTCGGGCTGATGAAAACAGTAGGACACATACATAACCTTGCACCAAGCAGCTGAAATCCAACATCTAGCTTTGCGTGGGCATCTTACGTGTTGCAACAGTTGCCGTCTAGTGCCTTCTTGCTCGTCTGCCTGCCTGCCGAGTTGCCTGTTGTCTACTAGGGATGTGCGACGTGCTGCATACGTAATGACAACGGCACATGCAACATTGTCTAGATTGCGGCCATGTTTCTCGCCCCTGTCTTTGTCGCCTATCGACATCGTTGTCAAATTGTGTGCAAAGTAAAAACTTTTTGCCAAGGACATTACGTTTTGTCTCATTATTTTTAGTATGTTCCTTTAAATGTTTGTGCCAGTGTTCTGTGTTTTGATGTGTGTGCTCAACACGGAGTTAAGTGCACAAGCATGCCGGCTACGATAGCGGGGCCCAGAGTGCTGGGAAACACCACTCAAATTATATATATACATATAATTTATTATTATTATAAAAAAATATACAAATTGCTAAGTTTTAATAAAATCATTAGCCTTTATACATATATTGTAAAAGCAGTTGAGTATAAGTATCTTATTATATATGTATATCCCATTCGCTTGTGCGTCAAAGCCTATTACCGTATGCTTATATTATTTGATTATACAAAATTTATATACCCTATAAGGAAATGGCAACACTAATGGTGTTGGTTGAAGGTTGAAGTCAGACCGGACTGCATTATCATATAATTGCCACAGGAGCATTATGATTGAGTGTTCTAAAAAAGGGGAAACTCCTTCCCTAGACTATTCTAATTACCGCCACATCCAATTTCTAAGTTAATGTGAAGGTATGTAACATACCTTTAAACTTTAGCAGTGGGTTCGCTCTTCATCTTTTTGGTACTGATATGACAGCATTAATTTAATTTACATATTTAAATTATAATTGACATCGCTAGACTGAAAACTAGAGGCATTGAGGCTTTAACCAATTTGCTAACACACCGTAAGCCATGTTTTGCTTTAAAGGGCTGGTAAAGATTTTTGGAATAAGTTTCATAAATACATCAAGAACGCCAAAATCAAAGAGCATAATGCCGCCACTTGCCTTGTCATCAACATCATCAGCATCGGTGGCAAGCAACTCGAACATAATCTGCCCTTAAAAGCATGCTTCACTTTTTCGTTACACCCACAAATGCATTGGATGTTTTTTTCTTGGATGCTGACATTTGCCATATGTTGCCCGAGAGAGCGTTTGCTGTTGCTGTTGTCGCCTTAGGCTCATTACAATAACAAAAGAAAAAGAGGACAACAAAAAACAACATGAACGCGTCAAAAATTTCATTAAAAGCAGCTCAAGGATTTCTGTTTTTCTCTACTTCAGATTTTTATGTTCGCTCAATGCAGCTGTAAAAAGTTGTAAGCAAAACTTTGTAATGGATATTGGCGCTTTATAGAAAAGAGAAATATGAAGGTTGTGCTACGTTATAGGATTTGCTTTTGGGCTTCGTATCTGCCTGTCATCTGAATTGAAGGTCGTGTTCGTTGACTACAAAAAATAAAACAAACAATTCCAAAAACTTTAGGATGGACATTGCTGAATTGCTTTGAGGTCCAATATCATCCAGAAATATAACTATGTACTTTTCCTTTAGTCCCGTTATGCATATTAATGCACAGCTTATAAAAACCCCATGCCCAACATCATTCTATTCCTTAACATTTATAAGCTTTTTCACAAGCATGTGCATTTTTGTATAAAAGCGAGCTACAAATTTGCGTCGTAGCTATGCTCATATACACTTTATTGTGTTTTACAAGAAACTTTTTTCATCTATGGTAATTGGTAGCGAACTATGTATATATCCTTTTTTTCCGCATTATCTAATATTTCATTATATAGAGTATAGATATATATTCTTCATCAACATGACGACAGAAATCGATCGAGACTTGTCTGTCTGCCTAGCAATCCGTCTGTTCATCCTGGATTTCGGAAACGGCTGGTCCCACGGAAACCACACTTGGTTTGTAGACTTTCTTCATCTCCAGGCAGTACGAGCTAATAGAGAAATAATTTTACTCCAGTACTACGACCACAAAGTTCGCCCTTCCTCTTATTTCTGCTTTTGCCATGCGCCCCAACAATTTGAATTTGTTTATGGGCGTTACAAACTTACGTAGCAAAATCAATATGCACTTACATTTTCCAATGAAGAGTATAAAAAAGGTGATGCTTCATTCGCAAGGTATTATGCAATTTTGCTCGACATATATAAATATGCGCCATATCTGACAGGTGCATTAACGAAGTTACGGCTGATGCGGAAAGTCGGAGCGTTAAAAACGAGGACTGGATAAAAAATGATGTGAGTAGGAAAGCAATTTGCTTGATTATGTGGAGTAGTGGGTTAAGGGGTGAGACAGGGAGAGTTGGAAGCAGAAAGATATGGACTGCCAAGGGGCCATGGAGTAGATGGGGAACGAGTCAAGTGTCGGCTGGCGCATAAATCGCTGACTTGACGCCAAAGCAGATTTGTCGCATAAGTCATGTCAAATTACAAGGAGACAGCGACGGATGTTTAGGGGGGTTGAGAAATTGAGGTATGCATGCTCGTAATATGTGAAGTAAAATATGAAAAATTACATTCAATTAAAGGTGAAAGGTAAACCTAGTGCTGACACTACATGAACCTTTGGAGAGGAAGTGCAGAGCAGAAAACAATAAATTGATTGCAAAAAAAAGAGAAAACGGGATGGAGAGTAAGCATGGCAAGTAATGTATTTTGTGTGCAAAGTTTGTAATCAGCAGGAAATCAGCAAACTCAATTCAAGTCAAATGTCGGGCGGGACAAAGGAACATAGAAGGAAGGTGAGAGAATATAAGTAAGCAGAAGAACTTCCTGCTGAGCAGCAAGTGTTGGCTTCGCTTTAGCGTCTCATTTAAATGAGCTTGTCAAGTTGGATTTTCGGCACATTAATCACGAAGGCGACAGCGTGCGGCGCTTATATTCTGCGTTTAATGTTTCACCCAGTGGGTGGCACCTTGCCCTGCGTCCTATGTCGCCTATTAGCAAGGCACGCAGCCTAAATAAATTATTTTTCATTGCCCCATTGGGTAGGGTTCTCACTTACCTATCATATTCGCGATTATCCTCATCACAGCGATTGTCCTGCAGCTCTCGCCAGCTTTTTCCATGGCGACATGTGGTGACCAACACCATGTCGCGTCCGTTGTGCAAATGGAAGAGCGAATTGCGTGTTTCTGATCCAATCCCATGCACATATCTGCAAGTTAAAGGAAAAAAGGGAAGCGGAAAAATATTTAGTTTAGCTTATCAATGGTCATGGTCATAAACATAAAAGCCGCCAATGCGCTTGGCAATTAGATGCGACTGGCAGATTGCAACGACTTCGAAATCAATTGCTATAAAATGGGAGGGAGAGAGGGGTCGGGAAGAAAGTATGTAGGAGAGATAGCAGTTAAAGCTAAGCACACAGCTGGGCAGCAACGATGCGTCTGCCTGGATAAGACAACGACAAAGACGGCGATGAGGATGACAATGGGAAAAGTGATGGCGACGACAATGAGGACGTAGTTGCACGCAAAACTTAAATCTGCGCTGGCCAAAAAAAGCAATTGAAACAAAAGAAGATACGCAGAGTCAACTAGAACTACGACAATGGCCGGCAGCAAGGAACACGCGCATTACATCCACACAATAAACGTTGTCAAGTGTATGGCAAAACAAAATGGCAGAAACAACATAAGCAACGGCCGCAGTCAAGTAGAAAAAAATCGTAAGACGCTGCGCCTTCGTATGCCGACAGATACATGTGGTTATTATAAACACACACACACACACATACTCGTATATAGTATAGTATGAATGTGCCATTGTGTGTGAGTCGGTGTGTGTGTGTGTGTACGAGTACTGCTGTGTGCGCGCAATTTCCTTCTGCTTGGCTTGCAATTGAGCAAATTTCATATACACAATGAAGTAGGCGGCAGAAGCAGGCACAACAGAAATAGCAAAAGCAGTTGCTAGCCACAGATTTGGCAACGCTGATTTCCGTTTTGGACTGACCAGCAGGAAGGCGAATGGGGAGGCAGCGAGGGAGACAGCCAGGCAGGCCGGAAGGCAAGAGTAAGCTGCTCGCCAGCTCGTTTCAATGGCTTTAAGAGTTAAACCATAAGTTATTTGATTTCATCAACATGGATTCAAGTCGGATATTTGAGTTTGGCTTGGCTTCGCTTGCTATAATGAATGAATGAAATAGCTCGAGGCGACTCAAATTCCATAATCCTAAAGAGATCAAAAGCTCAAATTTTGGGCCCTTTCTTGTGATAGTACGTATGAGTAGACCTTTACAAATTGTCGAAATGGATCTTATAAATAATGTACGGAGAAGTTGTTGTTTTTATTAACCGCAATTATACTTTGGATCCGAAGGGTGAAAGGATATGATTAAATTGCTTAGCTCTTTTTTGTACGAGTATACACATGTCCGTCCGATTATATGAATGCAAGCACCCCCGAGAGTCTTATGCTTATGCTAGTCTTAGGTTCTAAGTGCGGGAAAGCTTATGTTTCCTTTTTTATACGCACATTCAATGTATTCCAATAAAATGTTCATAAGCCTTTGCTAATAAAAGTTCATTAAATTATACACCAGAAAAAGTAATAGTTATTGTATTTGCTTTATAAATAATATTCTAACAGAATTTTAACAAATTTAATACCAAAAATTCACTTTTATTTTTTAAACCAGAAAACCTTCAAATTAATTTTTTACGTAAGCTTCTGCATTTTCTTAACTTATTTAAGAAAAATTAATAATGGGTTGAGCCACCATGGTTAACTATGACTTCATACATAAATAATTTAGTGAAATGGTCTCCCACGCACTTTTTATTCCTTCAATTAGCTCTGACTCAGTTGAGTATTGTTTTCCAGACTCGTATACTTTGCGTGCTAACCATCCCCAAACATTTTCTATAATGTTCAGGTCGGGCGAGTATGGCGGCCATGTCAGTAAAGGCACGTTTTGACGCTCAATCCAAGATTTTACGGTTCTTGCAGTGTGTATGGGGCGTTTTCGTGCTGGAACTTCCATTCCAAGGACCCAAAAATATCATTGATTGCAGGGAAAGCTGTTTTCAATACTTCAGTGTATGTTGTGGCATTCATACGACTTGTAAGAAATTGCTGTTTTATGGTCCCATAGTAAGTAACTGCTCCCCACACCATCACACCACCGGCACGGCTGTGGAGTCGATTTAAAGTATGCTCTTCCTTTCTTAGATCATGAAAGTAGTAGCATAGCCATCTGAACCCTCCAAGTTAAATTTTTTTTTTTTCATCTGAAAAGACGCTCCCTTTCCTTGGTCCAGGCCCGTTGGGCCTTTCGGAGCTGGTTTAGAGGTGTTTTTTTATTTTCAGGAGCTTTAAGTGTTCTGCTTTTGAAATAACTCTTTGTACAGTCCGAACACACGCCATAACAGCTGTTTTTTCTTTAATTTTGGTGGCTGAGTCGTGTGAATTTAACGCGAGCCTCAATATAATTCGCTTGTCAGCTGCTGTAATCACAGAAGAGGGCCGACCTTTCATATTTTTCCCATAGGTATACTCATAATTAAAAATGAGGAAATAACTTTACGGCTGCATTAATTATTTTTGAAATTTTAAGAATTGAGTGACAACACTCTTTATATGTCATTATTTTTGCCTTTTTCGTATCATTCAAAGGTTTAGCTTTCCCCATATTAACTCAATTTAATTGAAAATTGGTTAAGTTTATTGAACAAAAACTTTAAAAAGCCAAATACGACAACGCACTCGCAAAAATTAACACTGAAGCATAAGTGTGCTAATCGGCTGTCGCAGAAAAAACCATGCATTTTCTTCTATCGCTTCAAAGAAAACAGCAAACCAAAATAACGGTACACTTCCAGAGCATAACAGTTATTTTCACAGAAGTGTAAATACAGAAGAATGAATGAAAAAAAATATTGAGCATGATACATATTCAGAGTACTGAGTTATTTGCATTTGCACTGAAAGATTAAAGAGTGTGCATTTCAGCATTTCCTCGTTGCTTGCTTTCAAGCTTGCTTGACTGTGACATTTTTATTTTTGCTTTGTTCTTGGCAGGTTAAAGTCTCTAATGGAAATTTACTAATATGTCATTGATTTACGGTATGATGAGCTAAAAAATTACGGCTTGCGGTTAAAGGACAATCGATGCGAGGCCCCTAAAACAAAAGCTCAATTTAATGGTATACAATTTTATTAGAGGACGTTGGGGATTTGCTGCGCAATGTAAATTAATTTGCAGAGTGTAGAATGGACCAGACAATGTAAATGGGCATGACATTACAGCATTAATATAAATTAAATGCACCAACCAACACTACGACAAACCTAACACACACAGATACTAACAGAATCGCACTTTACCCGTAAGTAGGCTAAAAAAATGCGTTTACAAAAGGACAAATGTGTATGCTCTGCTGTCCCGGCTGCTTTAATGTAATTTATGCCTTAAATTGGTCAATTATGCATTGATTGGGTCTAGCAGTCCTAAGGCTTTTGTACAATTGGAAAAAATGAGCGGACAGAGGCAAGTACCCCTTGTGTGAGCGCCAGCCGTAAAGTGCAATAACCAGGCAAACATTGAACCGCGTCGCTGACCACTAAGCCAAACATAATCTAAAATAATTGAGTATGGCCGACGTCCATGGCGCGCTTTTTCGGCCCCACTCTGAATAATTTATGCGCGCATTAAATGCGCTTAGCGGACCTCGCACAGAAGTGGGCTGAATTCGGGGACATATTTGCGGCGAAAGCGCAAATACATATTCCTACTTACTCGTATATGTTTAACTTAACAAACGAGCTTAACATTTGTGGAGTGGAGCCTTTAAGAATTATTTCCTTCTTAAGCTTGAAGCAGAACGTGTGACTACGTGAATTCTGTTGAAAACCTATAAGCTGATGTTTCGAAACACAAAATGTACCCCGAATACCGAATCCTGTAATAGTTATGTGAATTCTCTTTTCTTTTCAATTAAAAACAAATTTTTGTTAGTATATTAAACTTGTGAAAACTGTAATATTCCACGGGGACAGGGTATACTATAAACGATATGGTAATTAGTTTCGGATTAACTATTACTTACAATCTGAACATTAAAGCCATGAAAAGTGAGGAATGGACACTTTACCATCAAATTTGAATAGGCCTGTACATTAACTTAAAATTTGTTATATTCCCTGTACCTGAATAAGATAATCCAACCTGAAAAATGGTAAACATGGTCAACGTGGTAACACCATACTTACTATTTGATTTTGATTCAGGTTGTAGAAAATTTAATTACATTAATAAAAAGGATATTCGCGAAAGTAAACAAATCGTGAGATGACGAAAAAAAAATGAAAATGAATAGGATTAACAAATTAACGTGTTGTCCAAAGTTTAGAGAGTCCAAACCACCGAGATGGCACATATACAAGTACATTGTATAATGGTGCCAGTCATCGCATGAGGTTATGGGTCCATTAACTTGCCAGTCTGTAAAACTGGCGCAACTTGGACTTGAGAGACTTAAAGAGGCAGGGCGCGACTCAGACAATGATTTCGGTTAACGCGACTGTTGGCATCAGATGTGCGCGCCACAGAGCCAATATGCGGCCATTAGCCTGAAGTTATGCAGCACTCGCTCATTCACTCAATGCAGCGACGCCACCTTTTCTATGGAACTTCAAAGCTTTTGTGACAATGGGCCACCATCCGAATGGAGAAGGGGCATCGGGGTGTGGTAGCAGCAACGACATAGACGTAAAGTTGGAAACGTGGCGTATGCGCCATATCTTTATATCTTTATGTGCCTTTCCGTATGTGTGCCAGGCATAACGTAAAAATTGTGTCGCCGGCTCACAATGCAGCAGAGCAACATCTCCCCCGGCATTAAATCAGAGTAATACACACACATTTACGGATATACACAGTCACACAGATGGCCAGGTAGTAAAATGCAACTTTACTTGGCAACAGAACAGTAAGTAAATATATTTTAAGTGCAGTCCTACAAAAACTGCAACATCACGAAATAGTCTATAAATGGGCCAACAAAGAGAATAATGATAATGAGGAAATAGTCGTATATAAGTAGTATACGTGATATATGTGATGCCAAGAAACTGTAATAATCAATCCCGATGCCACAAAATTGTGAAATGGGATCTAGCTATAAGTACAAAACCTCTGGAAATAAAAAGATGAACTTTCAGAAATTTTTAATGTATTCACTGTTAGTTATATTTGCTAAGAATATAGTTATACGAGGCTTTTGCTTCATATTCTATATTTAGTTAACTTATAGATATGGTAGTAAAATTTAAAATACAGCAAAACTCCACTGAACGTATTTTTATAAAAACAAGCAAGGTTGCAAGAGTTGTGCTCGCCCACCTCTTGAAAGCCTTGTACACCAACTTAAATTGAGAACTTTAAAAAGTTTCATTCCAAAGTTTCAATTTGATATTTTTTAATTAAATTTTAAATCACGAAACGAAAACTACAAGAAACTAACAGTAAATTGGTATTAATGAAGACTAAAGTGAAAAACTTAAAAGGTGTTGCAAATATTTTACCAGAAAATGCTTACATTTGTATTAAAAAAACGAAAACTGCATGAAAATATCAGTTGGCTGAAAAAAACAATGGCTTACTTAAATGGAATGTTACAAATACCGAATTAAGTATTTCTGATTGATAGTACATATGTACATGCAAACTAAATTTGAAATGTGATGTTTCAGATGCTTTTCTTAGAGCATTAATATTGTTATTGTGCATTACTGGATTGAAATTATTTCGCAAATATCTTTCCTTAGAATTGACCGATTCATGCGAAGGTAGAGAATTATATAAGTATTATGTACGTGTGCAAAGTTTGGTTTATTTAGCTTTAGAATTATTATCTACATACCAAGATTGTTCGATCTTGATTAAGAATATACATACTTTATGGGGTCGGAAATGCTTTTTTCTCCATGTTACATACATTGTACAAACCTAATACATTCTCTTTACTCTTTGGGTACAGGGTTTCATACCCACATAAAGAATTTTAAGCAGTTGATATCAGTTCTTTCATATTGGCAGATCCATAGAATCCTATTGGTCAGATTCTGTTTCTGCTGCCATTGTTTACGTAATCGTAACTAATGCTTGACTCGTTCTTCTTCAACATAAAAATCGAACCCAAAACCGCCAAGTTATCAACATTGTCGATACAACTTGGCATTGTTGGTGCTCTCGTTGTTCCTGTGTTGAGACTTGCCTTGGCTAAAGGCAAATTTCTACTTACACACTTCGCAGTTAGTGGTAACAGTTCGTCTGCCGTCTTTCTCTGTGGCTTACCCAAAGCCTGGAGGAAGGCCTCTGCTTGTAACTTGCCACTGCGTATGCACGTGTGTGTGTGTGTGTGTATGTGTGCGGATCCTATGTGCACTTCATTGTTGTTGCGGCTTGTTTGGTTTTATTGTGTTTATATTTGGCTTAAGGCATCAATTTGCCTTTCCATATACTTTATACTCATATGAGGGTGTATATATCGGCGTTTGTTGCTCAGCTTTCGCACACAGACACACACAAGTTGAATGCCAATGTCGAAGTACAGTAATAGGAGCAACAACAACAGCTGGCGAATTGCTATCAGCAAGCCAAGCTTGGTAGCAATAATACAAATACATATACAAAGTACATACATACATATGTGCAAGTACTTATGTACACAGAAACAAAAAAAGTATCAACATCACAATATCATGAAAACATATCGAATCCGAAAAGTGATTTGAAGCGCAGGCTATTATCGACTAGATGCATCTATTCATTTGATTACATTTTAATTTTAACTGAAACCACTGACGAAAAGCAAATTCATAGAATCATGAAGAAACCGAGTAATTAGAACAATCTCTACAAAGAACCCTGAATCTCAATAAAAGGTGCAGGTGCAAGCCCCTGAACGGGCACAGAAAGTATGGAAATGCGAATTGAGGGTCTGAATTTAGAATACTAAAAATCTAATACAGGAGCTGGCCCGACTCTTAAAAGACATGCACTCACTTAAAAGCAATTGTAAAAACATATTTTGTATTAAATAAAAACGTTTTTTTTTTTTTAAATTAAAAAACAATTTAAAGGTATAATTGTATACACCAGACATACGGTACAAACATATACATTTTCAATTACAAAATCTCGCATCGTATTTTTGTCAACGCTTTTGTCTGCAGTACAGTGTTGAAATAAACTAAGAGCAAGAGTAAAGCTGCTGACAGCAAATGAAAAGAGATTAATTTATGGATATACTATAACTCTTTATAAGTAGTTGAACTATGGTTTGTTCCCTTGTTTTGCGAACGGAGCGCAAGTGTTACTTGTTGTAACAGGTTGTCATTTTAACTAGACATCAAGAAAACAATACAATTATCCAATTTCTTATCTAAATAACGATAAATGATCTGATCAACAGAAAACTGACTAACCGAAAACTAAAAACATTTCGATATATTTGAAAATGTCTTCCAAATATATCCAGGGGAGATGGCACTAAGTTTCTGGGATATGATATTGATCACATGTGCATTCAATTTTTTCTCTCTCTACATATACATATGTGTAGGGACAGACCTTTATTTGTGCATATGTACGTATACATACTATATCTATCTGTGACGATAGCGGCAACGGCGAATCTAGCGCTGGCATTTTGTGCAGGGCACATCAGGAGTACAAGCATTAGCTACAGCAACAATGCATCGATTACATAATCCATTTACACAAATGGCATTTTAAATACATTATTGACATGAAGGTATGTGTGTTGCGCACACAAACAAAATGGCAGCAGACGCACTTAATGCAACTGCGCGCAACATTGCGAATGCGTAATTTGCAGTACACGAACCCAACGTGTTTTGGGCGCTTTACGAGCGCTTTGTAAATATGCCAGTAGATAATTGGAGCAGATGTGTGTTTAAGTGTGTGCAAATGAATCTATGAAACTGGCATTGTTCTATTTAACAGCTTCTTAATTGCTCTGCAAGCTGATAATTTCAAACTGCAAATTACATATGCCATAATTGAACCCTGCCCCAAACACAAAGAAGATTTGGATTGCAGTATTGATATATTCATTCCATTTGATGTTATTTGAAGGGGTTGGCAATTGTTTATCTTAAAATACTGTAGAGTGTAGATACGACACCTAAGAAATTGAGTGACTTGCTTTTCTATGATGGCTGTTATATTAAGAACTTCAAACTTTTCGCTTGCTCAACTAACTAACTAACTAACTAACGTGATGTGCCCGAGATGAGGGATGTTTTAGAAAGCGATCATTTTCATCACAAGTGTAATCTATGATTTGGACGAGTATTTTATATAGGCAGAGTCGTAAAATTTCAAATTGAAGACGCTTCCTACACCATAACCATTTGACCGATATATGTATAAGAATTACCGACTTGATTCTTATATTCTACGTGTATTCCGCTTTCGTGAATTTGAAGGTTCTTCTGCTGAATGACTGGTAATATGACGAATGATGATAATCTTTAACATGGAAGTACTACATAGACACAAGAGATACTGCTTAACAAACATTTATTACACTTTTATCCATTTGCATGGAATATAAAGCAAGACGAGCCTGTACTATGCCACCACCCTTATTTTAATAATTTAAGCAAATATGGGCTTCTTATAACCATTGAAAGCTAATTTTTGATACAAAAAATGGTTGAATTATTCATTGGCAACTACCCCAGTAGGTAGGTTAGTTTTTATGTCCGATTTACAATCTATATTTTCACCACATGGCACAAATCCAGCGCAACGATTTAAGCGTTTCGTGCAAACACTTATCACCATTGAAATGTAATAATAAATTCACGCTACAAAGTCATTTACCCAGGCGCTAACCAAAGCAATCCTCAATAAGCCGACGAGCAAACAGCTCAAGTGAATTTTCATCACGCTAGATGGCGCCATTCCTACTTGTAAATTTATGATGCAATTGACTATAAGTTGCTCGATTAATTACATGCTCGTACGTGTATAACAAGTGGAGAAGCTAAAGTTGGGTGTCCCGACTTTGAAATACTCTGTACATACTCTGTGTAGAATAATTATAGAAATTAAAAAAATTATGAAAATTTAAAAAAGTGTTTGAATGGTTTTACCTCCCTTGGTATTCGAACACACTTTTACAATTTGCAAAGGAATTGTGTCTATGGAGTGTATGCATGTCTATGCGTGTCTGTGTTAACATGTATGCAGTACAATCTTGAACTAAAGCAGCGGCAACAACAACAAAAGCTGCGGGCAGAGATTATATTTAAAACTATATCTTCCTATCATAATGAAACTTGACATACGGACTAAGAATCACTTACTGGAGATATTTGCCAAATTTTAATTAGAAATTTAAAGAATTACGGGAGTTATGGAAAATTGTGGGGGTGAGTGGGGAGGGAGGGAACTTCCAAAATACACATTTTCTGCATATTCACAAAAGGCCTAAATTTTGGTGTCCTTAGGTCTCATTTTCTTCGAGGGTGATAGGTGATTATTCGAAAGTGTTACGGAAAAACCCAATTATCGGGGGACTGCACAGCGTACACACATAATATATCTTTGTGCAAAATTTGGTGTCTCTAGCTCTTAGAGCCAGGTGTTCATACGGACAGATGGACAGACAGGGCTAGATCGACTCGTCTTCTCATCCTGATCAAGAATATATATACTTTGTGGTGTCTGCCACGCCTCCTTCTGCCTGTTATAATTTTCAGCTCGCGCAAACCTAATATACTCTCGTGCATTTCATGTACAGAGTATAAAAAGCACACTCATTAATAGGCATTAACTCATAAGGTGCTTCTTCTCTTTGGGCGATTTTCAACGACTTAACAGAAATTATAATATGTTCAAAATATGCACGATATGTGCTTGAAAAGCAAGCTTTAAGAAAATGAAATGCATGCGGAAACAAGCAACTAACAAGCAATAGACGAAAAAACTAGAGGAAGGAAAAAGCAATAGAGAAACAGAAACCACAAAAGCCACAACAGACACCGGCGCTCATGGTGGCAACCACAACGTCGCCTTTTGTTAAAAACTAATGGAACTAATTGTTCATCAAAAGGCGGCCAGATGAACTTACTAGCATGCAAACCAACCAAGCAACCAGCTAGTCTGTTGGTGCATTGTTTCTCTGAAAGTGAAATGCCAATGCCAATGCCAAGCCGCAGGCCCAGGCGCAGGCGCAGGCACGACGTCTGCAATTGGAGCAAGCGCAGCGAGCCAAGAGTATAAAAGCAAGTGCTTGGGGCGCATGCGCCGACAATGCAGTAATAGCACTCGCAGAGATCACAGTTAATGGCAAAAAACAAAGCGGTGGGAACAGACGGAACACATCAATCAAGTAGCCTGTAGTCAAAATCATGAGGAAGCAATGCGTAAGTAATAACATGTCTCATTTGTCTTAACTAAGGAAGTGCAGCTATTTATGGACTTCAGATCACATGGATTTGGCTTTGGATTTGGCTGATAGTGACAATGTTGCTCTTACCGAGCATGGCGGACGAGCATCAGGATGAAAATCACAGGTAAAGTAGCTTTGAACCGAGAAATTGTGCAGCTTAGATCACATACTGTTCGAATCGATGATTTAAGCGACATTTTAATACGATACTCATAAATCAGTATTTCAAACATAACAAATAATTTAGAAACTATATGAAACAGTGCAAAACACAAAAAAAAAAAAATGTCTTTTACATTGTTCGAAATTTTGCAAATACGATTGCACTTTTAATTAATGTTGATCTTTTGTTATCTGTTAAAATTCCGTAAAGTGCCCCTGGATTGGGCCCTTTTCTTTATACGATGAGAATTAAAGAATGTGCATTTGAATAGTATTTGCAGTATTTAAAAATTTGTTAAAATGCATGCTAACAATTCATAAATTTCTTCGGAATAGGGAAGAGTGGATTTGAAACTGAAATAGAACTGCATTCTACAACTTTTCAGAATTCAACGACGCTTTATGTGGCATCAAATGGACAACTCTGTGATGGGTGGACTAATGGGGCGTATGTTTCATGGAGCGCGTGCGATGAAGTCCATGTTCAGTGATTTGTTGCCAGGTGGCACTGCTGGCTCAAGCAGTATGCACAATTCCAACAGCATGCTGGACTTTTTGCCCACGGAGACTACCCGAGTCAAGTACATTATACGCAACCCGCATACTAACAAACCAATGAAGATAATCAAGATGAGGGGCTCTACCAAAAAGATAGTTAAGTTGGTCAACCCAATCGCCAAGCCATTGCCTAACAAGATGAGCTTCGATACACGCATGCGACAAGTGGAAAAGGAACAGGAGTTGATAGCCGAGGGCAAGCTGCCCGCGAGCAGCGATGAGGCAATAATGGAGAAATACTTTCAGCACAAATTGAGAGGCAACAATGAGGTCGTCTCCGGCAAGATCATGGAGTATCAAAGCTGGAAGCCAGTGTACAGACCTGGTGAGCAGCCCAGCGCTTTTATCACGCAGCGTCCACAACCGCTGACGCAGCTCCACACCGATATTGTGGCAAGTGGACACGAACTCTTGCCCAAGCCAGAGAAGCTGGTGGCCTCACAAGGCGGAGATGACGAAATAGATGCCGACGACGTGCATCTGCAGAATGCGTTGGGTCGCCACACTTATGAGGTGACCGAGCACACTGGCGAGGAAAGCGGTGAGGTACATGTGCACATACCAATAACAGCGTTCGGCCCAATGGAAAGCGGTTTTGTGCCCTCCAAGCATCAGTATCGGGCACGCAATGGCTCAACAACCACCAGCACCACCACCGAGGCCCCAAACTATCCCGCAGCTTATCTTAAAAAGTATCGCGAGCGAGAGCGCGAGCATTCCCAAGCAACAAAGCATGGCAAGCGCCATAAGCAACACCAACAACATCAGCACAAAGAGGTGATTATAATCCATACGGACTCAGAACCCTGGCTGCCAACGCCGACGCCGTCTTCCGCCTCCAATTCCAATCACTCCATGAGTAGTTTACGTGCGCGCTTGCAGGAGCAGCAGCGCAAGGATGCGCATCAGCAGAAGGACAAACATCAAAGTGATGAGGAAATGGAGGCGACGCTGGTCGATGCCATGCAGGGAGATAAGTGGCCGGCGGAGGTGAAGCACACCTATCTGAGCATAGGGCCCAGCGCCGTTGCCTACATGCAGCCAGATGAAACGGAGCAGCAGCCCCTGCATTACAGGTTGCCTAAGTCGGAGTATAAGCGACAGCACTCCAATCTCCGACAGCGCGGCTCCATCAAGTTTGGTGATAAGCCCGTCTACGATGAGATGTGATCGAGTGGGCGGACCAAAGAGCTCACTGCTAGCCTTTGAATTCAATAGCTTAGTCGGAATATAGTTTTAAGGCATTTCCTAAGTGCAAATAAAAAGAAAAAATCACATTCACACACACACACTTCCATGCGGCAAGTCAATGCACCAGAAGCACGCGATTCCCATCAAGCGCGACCAGCTCCATAATTTGTATTGCAATTAATGCAGCGCGATGCGCTTTAAGCCGCACTTTTCACTCACTCCACAGTTCGCTCACTCGCGCGTTCACTTCCCACTCTCGCTGCTTTATGGTTTGCCGCTCATTGCATTTGACAACTAATTTAAAACTTTGCATCGCCTTGAAGCTGACCCAACGACGACGAACTGCGCTGACGTCGGCGTCGGTCGCCTGGCAAAGTAGGTTAAACCTGCTATAAATTCCAGCAGCAGAACAAAAGACATAAGACAGCGGCTAAAGTGGAAAGCCCAACACAATGCTCTATGCCGTTCTCCTTCTACAACCCTAACAACAACAAAGAAACCAACACACACAAACAAGAGAGAGAATGTTACATCATGTCCGACAGTGAAATACTCTGTACCCAAAACAAAGTTCCTCCAATCTGCGCAAAGCAGAAAAAACCGAAGAAGAAACAAAGTGAGCCCGCTGCTGCAATTTGGGGTCGCAATTCTGGAGTAAAATAGATTTTAACGAAATTAAAGGTTAAGAATTAAATAGAAATTACGCATGCAAAATTGATTTTCGAATTGTGAACTGTACTGACAAAATTCTGTAGCTGGGAAGGGGAAAAAAATTAAATAAACTCCTTTTGTCTTGGAGAGTCTACGTGCCAAATATGGTTAATGTGGACTCAGCCGTTTCAGATTTGCAGCCGACATCCAGATGGAAGGACGAATGAACTTCATGCTGATTAATAATATATTTGTACTATATACATTATAGGGTCGGAGATACTTCCTTCTACCTGGTACATACTTTTAACAGAGCTTATATACCCTTTTTACTTTCTGAACATAGGGTATAAAAAAAACACACACATATACAAATAAGCAGAAGGCGCTTACTTTGTGTGGTTTTTAATCAAGTAAAGCAACGCGACAACAACTGAATTAAAAGAGGGGTTGAGCATTTGGGGAAAGACACAAGCGTACGGTAGGGCGGGGCAGCAAGGAACTGAGAGAAAAATTCGCGATAAACTTTAAATGCAACATAGCGTAGCTTAAGTGGCCACACGCAGATTGGAATGCAAAGCGTTGGCTATATAGGGGTTTATTGCGATGAAATGCGGTTTATAGTACATCTGCCGGAATTTATCTTTCTTTCGTGCGCGTCGTAGATCTGATTGTTGAAAAATTCCCAAGAAAGCAATTAAAAGAAAATATACAAGTAAAATGTACATTCTTTGCCTTTTCTGTTTCAACAAACATTGTATTGCTATTTAAATCAAGGAATAGAATTGACCAAATTTATCAAAATACCATATGTATCTACATATTAGTAGTATACTCGTTTTGTCCACAGACCATGTATGGTTTTGTGGTATTATTGTATGTTTTATGAGATTATATCGATATCAAATCCAATCGGAGTTAGAAGTATACATATACTTAGAGATACTATATGCATTCAATAACGACAATAAAAAAAACCGAAGTAAAAAACCATTTCAAATAATCACTAAAAAGAAAAAAAGTAATATTTTCTAACCACTCCAAAAACTTGACCTTCAACTTAGAGGCCTGTGCTATCAAAGATTCTATCGGAAGTGGTTAAAAAGTGGTGTAAATTATTAAAACCGTGGGGAAGAACGCTCCGAGGCACAGCAGCTGTGGTTAGGAATTTTCCGGCAGGTTAAGCCATAAAAATGTCATCCGAATGTACTTGTACATAAGTATATCTTTAAATTTTTGGCAAGAAACTTCATTTCATTCGAGTAAATCGTTAAAGATGCATTTTATGGCAAAGTAATTTTCATCATACTTGTAAATGATGAGCCCAGTAAAAATCTAAAGAGAACAACAACACTATTAACGCTCTTTCAGAACCAGCATATACCAGCCATAGACCTAAACTCAAGCAAAGTGCCTTTACTTGATACACACAGACAGACAGACAGACAGCCCTGCACACACCTGCATACATGTCACCATTTTTTCAAGGACAATATTGGTTACGTGATAACACGGCCAGAGGGGAGCTGTCCGAGCAGCCTGGTAGGAAGCATGTCCCAGTGTCGAGTGCACAAAATACAAATTAGAATTTAAATGAACAATGCAACCGGAGCGGAAGTGGGTGTGTACTGAGAGTGTGTGTATGTACTGTACATACATACATACGGACTATACGTGTGCATGGTTGTGGGTGCAGGCTAGCACTATGGGTGACAATGCAACGCCAGCGCACGTAGAACGCGTGAGACGACAGCAATAACAACGATTGCGAATACAACAGCAACAACTTAGTAATAATGCCATGCAGTTTTGCGCGCGTTTTTCCCCATCTTTCCTTTATTTTCGGTTGTTTCGGAAAGTTGGGAGATTTTTTTTTGTATAGCAAACTAGGACACTAACTCGCTGCAAAATGTCAAAGGGGATAATGGAATTTGGTATGGAAAATGTGTGTGTTGAAGTGCGTAACAGGAAACAAAAAAAGGAGGAAATAAAATTCCGCGCGCTTTTCCTACGAAGCGCACGCGCATCGATGAAACACCACACGAATCGATTACGTAAAACATGTTTTGCATGCTAAAAGAAGAAGCCGTACTTCCAATCTCCCTCTTTCTACCATCCATTTAGCCCTTCTTTTCAAACCATTCTCCCAACAGGACAGCTTTGCATCACGTTGTCAGCTTAAACAATTTGTCAATTTGCGTGAGTCATTTCGCAAGCCATTGTTACTCAATTAATATTTAAATCTAAAAATTCGGTCTTTCGGGGCGTTTAATAACAACTACTTGTATAAGCGGCCTGAGTGACAGCTTGAAAACATGTGCTCCGTTAAATTTTATTAATTACAAGAACAAGCAATTTATACTCGTACGCTGTGCCTGCTTTTCGACGCTGGCCAAGTGCATTGAACTGTCGGCTCGAATGGCAGGCAGCAATCAGCAAGACGCTAGTTTGCATAGAAAACGCTTTGTTTGCTTAATAAACCACGGGCATTACCACGAGGGGGGCGCTGCCTGGGCGCAGCTGGGGAAAAAGCAATTGCAGGAGAGCCAGCGATAATGATGACGATGCGAGGATGTGGGCGAAGCAGCCCGACAACGTTTAGCGTTTAGAAGTGCGAAATGTTCGTGTGTTGCACACACGCTAAAAAATTAAATATTCAAATACACAGCAGCGCCACCAACTGTACTCGCTCTAGAGGGACATGCATTGGAGCACATACAAAAATACACACCTACATATAGCGCAGACGGTTTTGACAGGCGACAAAGGAGAACATATCATAAGGAATAGTTCCTACAGTGAAAATAATTTCATGAAAATTAGTACAAGAGACACTTTAAAGGGCAAGCATTGGACTCATTATTCCACTGTATATATGGTCCATCAAGACTGTGATTATCGTTTATCCTAAACAATCATTTTCGGTTTACATGCTCAAATTACATTTTTTTTAAAACCATATAAAATGCTACAGTTGAGCAGGCCCGACAGAGAGATACCCTGTAAAATGGTTTCTCTAATAAGTTTTCTTGTTGTCTTGTTTCTTGTCGGAGATGCTTTCTTCTGCCAGTATCTAATGTTGCAACATAATAACCATAAAAAAAAGTAAAATATTTCATCTCATAAGAATTGTGTGAAAACAGTTCTTGATTTCTGCTTTTTAACCCATCAAAAATTATTTAAAAGAGTTTTTCATTTACGACATTGTTGTCTAAAAAGTCCTATGATCTCAAGCTTTGATTTTCAGTTGTATAATTAAAGCTAGCCTATTGCAATTTATTCCCACTTCTTAAACTTGTGTGGCGCGAGGGTAACTCTGTTCCATCGTTTACTCTACTCCGGAGCGTTGAATATGTGGGAACTTAACGCTATGCAACTCAAATTTGTATTCGCCATAACCATATGACATTTTGTGTGTTGTCGGTTGGCTGCACTGACTCGTTGTAAACTAGTGCAGCTAAAAGCCCAGCGGGCGCTGCGCTCTATTCCCAGATCTGACACACGTAAAGGCCCACTGCCATTGCTGGTCGTGTTGGGAGATGGGACATGGTGCGTGGGTGGGGGTGGGGAAAGAGAAGTGCTTAGAGGCAGCAGAAGGGGCTGCATAAGTTGTTGTCTGTCTGTATGTGGCAGCTGTTGAAGTGTAATCAGCGGTACGGCGGTAATTACAGCAGCATATGTATGTATGTGAGTCTATGTCGATAGGTCTGTTTGTGAGCGGATGTGTGTGTTTTCTGTATAGTGCCTGGGCAGGCATAAAAGCTGGAAAAATGCAAAACTGCGGTACTGAGCGGTTTCACAAATGCTACACGCACACACACACATACACACATTCACACGCTCAAACATACAGACACATACCCATTTGAATAACAACAAATGAAAGCATGCGTGTGCCGCTCCGCTACATCTCCTTTATCTTTTTGCCTCACCCGCACCTTTCTGCATCACCTTTGATGTCTGCTCAAGTGGCGCATTGCGGGCGTGTTTTTTGCACATCACTATAATAAATATTTTGTGAAATAGTAAGATACATAGTAAACATTGAATTTGTTTTAAGGGGCGCGCCTAAAAGCACGCAATGCATTTGTACAAGACATTCAATTTTTATGAGAATAACACTTTGCGGCAACACTACCCAGCCCAGCTCAGCCCTGCTCAGCTCAAATGTTGCTATTAAATGACTAACTAGTGGCAGCCCCAAAGTACTTGAGCTGTCCTCGTCTGGCAATGGCTCTGTCAATAGCAGAAGAACAAGAAGAAGAAGAGGGCCAAGCAATTTTTATTGATACGCTCGATAGTGCACGGCCAGCGCCAAATCGAATATTATCGCGCCATGTTGCCTGCTGGCATTGATGGCGAAGCTGGTGCCACGGCTTTGATCATTAATCTTTACAAGCTGCTGCAGCTGCCAACGAGTTTGCCTCTTCAAAACTTCAATGCCATGTGCGTGTGAGTGTGGAGGCGAGTGGTGCGTGCATTAAATGGCGGATGAAGTCCATTAGAAAACCATTGAAGCACATTATGTCGATTGCAGGCGGGCATTCAGGCAGGCAGTCAGAAGCGAACTGCATCTGCAGTCAGCATCATATCCTGCGGATGCGTATATGCAGCTGCAACAATGGTGGCCTGGCCCACTTGAAGCACACTTATGACGTCAGCGTTTAGTTCGAGTCACATTTGTATGTGTAGTCAGTTACAGTGGCTAAATGTTTTTACAGCTTTAAGTAAAAACAATTGAATAGCTTCAGAAATTGAACTACAAAAACTTTTAATTAACAATTGCCTAAAAACATTGGCATGCAGAGGATTCTTCCCTTTACGGCATTTATGAGCCATCGTTATTATGTTCATGCAAATTTTACATGAATTTTTCATTGCACTTCGACGCGTCCTTTGCTTTTGTTGCTGCTGGTGTTTTTGTTGTAAGAGCGACGTAAAAAATTTCATTAGCTGCAAATGTGCGCATAAAACACGAGTACCCACGAATAATACTCATGAATACTTGGGAGAATGTTTTGCAAAAGTTTTACGCCCAACCGCAAATAAAGTGCTTTGAGTATTAAACAAAAGGAAAATAATGTAATGAAATGAAATGAAAATGCAAGGCAAGGAAAGGCGTGAGGCGTTCACTTGAGGAAAATAGAACAGCAACCACTTTTATTTTTATTTTGCTATTTTCTATTTTGTAGCTGTTGGCATAAAAAATGCTTCCGAGTGCTTTTCAGTTCGCTCGCTTTTTGTTGGTTTTTTGTTTAATTATCCACATGAAAAGTCCTTTTGGGGCAATCCTCCAGACGGACAGACAACCGGGCAAAAGTACAGCCATAAGCCAAAGAGGCAAACGAGCATTGACTCGAGAAACTACAACAGAAACAACAACAGCCACCCAGCAGCATCAAAATTAAATCAAATTAACAGAAAAGTAAAATAAAAACCAAATTCCATTGAAATACAAAATTCTGGCAGTGAATGTGAAGTTTCAAGCCTCTGCAAAGTGCGAAGATAGCTGGCAAAAAAAGGGAAAAACTTGGGGAGCACTTCAGTTGGAATGGTTGGAGCCCTAAATATTCGCAAATTAGGGATGGAAAGGCAGAAAGTAGCTGAACTTCTTTGTATTTGCTAGCAATATATATCCATTCCAAGTTTTCGATATTCCTCGTTTAAAGCTTCGGTTTCCACAAAACTATTAAAATTCTTCAATTCATTCATGAATAGAATCGGTTAATCGATAATCTTTACATAAAATGTACAAGAGTATATAAGGTTTGCGGGGCTTAAAAAAGAAGAGTAGCAGACCTCACAAAGTATATATATTCTTGCCTGCAGCTGTCATTGTTGTTGCTGCTTTGACTTAATTCTGTACTGCACACATACAAGCACATAAACACGCATAGTCATGATTGTGATGGAAATGTATGCTGTTGAAATTGAATATTTTATATCTAATTTAATTAATTAGTTAAATGAATTCAGTTGTTTAAAAAATTAAATTGAAAGTAATTTTTATACCCTGTACCCAAAGGGTGAAAGGGTATACTAGTTTTGTGCGAATGTATGTAACAGGCAGAAAGAGGCGTGGCAGACCCCACAAAGTATATATATTTTTGATCAGGATGACAAGATGAGTCGATATAGCCATGTCCGTCTGTCTGTCTGTCCGTCTGTCTGTATGAGCGCAAGGATCTCAGTAAGTACAAGAGCTAGGATAACCAAAATTGGTATCAAGGTTCCTATAAGCCCTAGGCAGATCGAGTTTGTTTATTTTTTTTGATACACCCCCCACTCCACCGCAATTCGTGTTTTTTCTTATAAATTTGAAATCAATTTTGGTAGGTACATCCAGTTAGTATTAATGTGTCCGTGTGCCAAATTTCATCATGATAGGTCAATTCTGAAGAAAGTTATAGCCATAAGTAAAATCGCTGCCCATGCGCTGCCTGAAGCTCTGTCGGCAGCGCTGCCCGCAGCTGTTGTTGTTGTTGCTTTGGTTCAACTTTGTGCTGCATACATAGACGCATATAAACACGCATAGGTACATACGTGATGTAAATGTATGCTGTTAAAACTGAACATAAGCAGGTATTCTAATTTAATTTAATTAATTAATTTTTATTAATTAATTCATTCATTTTTTTTAATAATTTAATTTTTTATTTATTTAATTTTTTTTTTTAATTTTTCCTTTTTGTGTCGACTGTAGCGTTCTCTCTTGTTTTTTTAAGTTTTTCTCTCTTTGTGCGGTGGGTACAGGATATTTAAGAGTTGAACCAACTGGGGTCTAGCATTCCTTTCTTGTTAGCCTTCGGTTTCTGGGTATTGAAAAACATCGAAATTCTTTGAGCTCCTTCAATGCAGCACATGATCAGATGCTAAAGGGACCAAAAACCAATTTTCATAATAATTGTTGTTGTTTCGCTGCTACTGCACTAGTAGACAAAGCTATTGACTACAAAAAACCCGTATGTACAGTTCAGCCTTTTGCTTGACTTTTGCCGCCTTACAGTTCATTTTCTAAGCTCTATCTTCTTGCTTCCGAGTTTTCTCCTTTCTTTTCTTCCATTTTTTGTTTTGCCTGCTGCATGGAGTAACAGCAACAATTTTAATTAAATCAAATATGTGTATGCATGGTTCTTCACTTTCATTGGACACAGAGAAACACATAACGGGCAAACAAACAAAATGGCATTCAGGGCTTAGCATGTGGGTTCTGTTGTTGCTGTTTTATTTACGTTCAAAAACGAAACCTGGTAAGTATGACAACACGCCATTCATTCAACAACAACGGCAGTACGTAAAAAGACAAATCCTTATGGTAGACAAATACCAAAAAGTAAATTCAATTAGAATGTGTTTTCAAAAAATTCCTTGTGTTACTGCTGGTTTTTATTGTTGTTGCTGTTAATTAGTGTAAATACTTAGTACATAAAATCATAAAATGGTTCGTATATGACATGCACCAAATACTATGGGCGTCTCGCCACCTCCCCCATCTCTTATCCATGCTGTTCAGCAAGTATAGTAATAATCATATAAAAAGCAAAGCATGCCAGCCAACTAAGACTGGAAACCTGCCCGCCCCACACCCATCAGAGAACACAGAACAGGATCAGAAGCGCTACACCACAGACAGTCACAGTTCGTAAAAGTTGCTGCTTGGTTGGTTGTCTGTCTGTCTGTCTTTCTGGTTGCTTGGCTCATTCAAAAGCCACTTGAAGAACGCGCAAATTGTCGCCGCTGTGGGTTATCGTTGTTGTTGCTGGTTTTGTGGCTGCCTCTGCGGCATGATGAAGTGTCATGAAATTTAATCAATTTATTAGCAGCGTACGACGCGTCCCTACCAATGTCAAAGAAAAAGCACAAAAGTTAGCAGCATGTTTTGGTCGATCCCTTTAACTAAAAGCCTGCACATACTTATATAGTACGTGTATATGAACGCACATACATAAATACAAACGATTACATACATATAAAAACGGGAACAACAACAAGGACCACGCCAAGTCAGAAACGAGCGTAAAAAGTGCCAAAGTAAATAACAAACAATGAAAATACAATAACAACAAAAATTGCAAATAAAGTTTCATTGTTTAGCGACGGCAACCGCAGGCACAGAGCAGGCATACAACCAATAAAAGCTGCATACACATACATACCTAAATACATACACACACACACACATGCAGGTACATTCACATTCCAACTTTGGTGTGTATTATATTTGGAAAAGTATTTGTAACGCATACGTAAAAAGCCAACGATGTACAGAAATCCTTTACAAAAGCGCCGCGCACGTACGTGCAGGGAGGAGGACCGAGCACCCACTGCCCCGGCATTTGTCAGGCTGCCAGCAAACACCCGGCCAGGAACGTTTTGCACCATTATTGTTGCGAGTCGCAGGCATAGCGTTTATAAATTTATTGTTTTCTACGCGTGTACTCAAGTGTTGCTGCGTGTTTTTAGCAACAAATTGCTGGCAAGCAGTAGCAGTAACAGCAACAGCAACAGCACCAGCTCCAGCAAAAGTAGTAGCAACAGCCACAACAGAATCAGAAGTACAATGTAGTAGTAGCGAGTGACGTACACGGGAACAAAAAATCGCGATCAAGATCTAATTTTGATTAAACGGCCAAATTTATATTTTTTCGAAAATATCTGAAAGTAAAATAATCCTAAAAAGGACGAACGAAAATCATTATTTGCTGGCAATATCTGTCGTCATTATTTACACCAAAGCTCTTTAAACGAGGATTAAATTTAAAAACGAAAGTACTTCCACACTACAAGTATATATACAATTATGAAATTTTGTTTAAAGTTTGATCCAAATCGGTCAATTCTAAGAAAAGTTATTTTGAGTTAACTGTAAAATGTATATTTTTCGAGAATATCTGAAAGTAAAATAATCCTAAATAGGACGGCAATCATTATTTGCTGGCAATCTCCGTCGTCATTATTTAGACCAAAGCTCTTTAAATGGGTATTAACTTCAAAAACGGAAGTCCTTCCACACGTCAAATCAATTTGTATACTTTAATAAGTAATATTTACACAAAAAACTAGATAAAGAGAACCAAAGTATATACTTAAGCATATTGGCAGAAGTTTTTCAATAGAGTACAATATTTTATTTCACGTAATTCATACTGGAGTCATTTAGAAATGGCAATATTAAATAAATCCAAAAAGTAAGTAAAAATAATACGAAAGTGCGTATCATAACGTAAATCCGTTGACACCTTTTAAGTCCAGACAATAAATAATAATATTATAATAATTATACTCTTTTCAACCCAGCTGTTTGAGTAGGATCTGTCCATTTACTCTTTTTCTTAGAAATCTATCAGTCTATCAGCCAACATCACACTTGTTCTCAGAACTGCACCTGCTGAAACCTTATCCTAACGTTTAATATTTGTCCAATTCGAATAAATATGGGTATATCTATGGGTGTGTATTTTGAGATGCACTTGTGGGGTCTGCCATGCCATTAAAAATAACTGTTGAAAACATCCCATTCATGAAAGACTAATGACAATTTCTTAAGGAAATCAGCAATTCTTTTTCAGTGTAGAGCTGGTTTAGAAACTCAGCCGTTCCTGTGATGTTGGAGTTGTTGGCATCTTCTTTCCCTTTCCAGCCACTCCACTCGTTCCGGTGACGCATTTCATCATAATTACATTAGCAGAAGCCGCTACTTTGAAATATTATTTGCAATATAAATTTAAATATAAGCCAGGACCCAAAAGCAGGAATTTTTGATTAAAGCTCTTTAAACTCATGCCAAGCCAAGTGGGCGTACAGTTGAATTTTTCCTTGTAGTGCTTGTTGTTGTTGCTGTCGATGTTGCTTCGTTTCATGCAAATAGTGCGTCATGTTAATGCTCTTATCAAGCTGCAAGCTGCAAGTTATTGTATTCCTGAAATCTGGATGATATAGTTACACATTGAAATAATGTTGGAAAATAAATGGCAAAAGAGCCCGAATGAGTTAATGAAATTAATTTCGTTGTTAAACAGTATGATTAAAGTGTAATACAAGTATGAATGCTTATTTCCCAACGAAGTACAATGCCTTAATGCTTTAAAAATACTTTTAAAGGTCGTTAAAGAGAAAAATAAAAAATAAACATAGTGCTTCAGGAATGCCCTAGCTATGCAACAGTAGGAATACTCAGTAATCGACTGTGACTCAACATGTACGGCCAATTTTGGAGCTGATGGCTTTGAATTGGGAGCGGTACAGCCCTTATCAGCCACCCGTATTAGGTTCGACGATGTGGATGATATATTATCCGTATTTATATGGCGAGTAAAAAAGTGAACAAGAGAGTGTACACAACAGTGTACGCACTCCTACAAACAAGAAAAAAAAACAATTCAATATTTTTTATTAATTATTTTTATAAATAAATTCAATTAATTAATTAAATTAAATATATTCAATACATACATATTTACATAAGTGGAGACATATGCTTATGTACAGTAGCAACAGCATACATTTGCATCATGCGTGTCTATGTGTGTTTATATGCGTGTATGTACATACTAGTAGTATGATACTATACATATGTGTGCAGTATGCTGCTTTGACTTGCAGTAACAACAACAAAAGCTGTTGGCATCCCCCAGTATGGATGTAATTACCAAATTTGAGTTAAAAATTGCCAGAATTACGGGAGTTATGGAAAAACACGGGGGAGTGCATCGAAAAAAATTCAAACTCGTACTTTCTTGGTCTTGGGAGAATCTGGATACCAAGGTATTATAGCTCCTATACCTTCTGAGATACATGCGCTCATACGGACGGACAGACGGACGGACGGACATGGCCATATCGACTCGGCTTGTTACCCTGATCAAGAATATATATACTTTGTGGGGTCTGCCAGGCCTCCTTCTGTGTGTTACATCGCACAAAACTAGTATACCCTTTCACCCTTTGGCTACAGGGTATAAAAATAAATAAGTGAACAAGTGGTTAGTTAGAATGCAAGAAAATACACATACACCTTAATCGCGAAAATTGAAAACTCAATGAAATAAGCTTCTTAGGCGCAATACTTATCATGCAATTCCGTCTTATTAAAACAAGAAGCAATGGAAAAGCCTTATGTTTATATTACAAAGTTTTTATATTACTTGGTATTACTTGGTACAGGGTGTTAACGATTTGTACAAGGTCTTCATGAAACTAGATGCGAGCCACGTATGTATGTATGTAAATACAGCATTGTTTATAAAATGTCAAAGACTTTGTTCAGCGTTATATGTAGGTTGCGAAATGGATTCGCAGCAATGACATTAAATACTTTTTATAGCTAATTTCAAACATAAAATAGCCCATCTTCTCCTTCTGGGATGGTGTATCAATTTAAAAAGCGATTAATCAGCATGACGAGAGAAATCGGTTTGTCTGTCCATCTGTCTGGAGGAACGCTGGGATTTCGGAGACAGACGACTTCGTATGTAGACGCTCATAGTTCTTAGGCAACACGAGTTTATTTTACTTTTTGATATTTTGTAAAAAGTAAATTGTTTCACTATAGAAATACATTTGAACATTAGGACCAGGTTTCCTGACCCTAAATGTAAATTTAATTTAAAGTTATTTATATTTTAAGTATACTCGCAGTGCTTTCAGAATCATACAACAACAAATTAGACTACATGTTAAACCAGCCGCTTGCTTGTGGATTAATTTCCCATGCAGATCAGGAATGGAGACAAAACTTATCATGGCCCATATTCCAAGTGCATAATGAATTTTTATTTATAATGTTTTTATTTACAAAAAAACATTTAATTCACTGCAGGTCTTTACCACACACAAGCTGCTGCAGCCTCAGCAACAGCAACAACAGCTATTACATATGTGGCGTGTGTGTAGCTCTAGGTTCAAAAGTGCACACATGACATATTATTTCATCCGTGGACTTGCCAGCGCATTGTTTGTGCTGTTGTTGTTATTTTCGGTGCAAAATTCATTTCGCGCCACATGCGCATTTAGCACGGACGCAAACCACATAAACACATGCACAGAAACAACAGGCTGCCAGTTGGGTGGAAAGCCAAGTGAAAGGCTCGTAGGAACCAACACACATACACACACGACTGCACTCACACAGGCATAATTAAAATTTGTGCAGCAAGCGGACGAAGGCTTGAAAGGACGACACTCACATTTAGAACAAAAGTGCGACCAAGCGACCAACCAACGAACCGACGAACCAACCAACCCAACCGACTACCCATCTCCGTCGCTGCCTGCCCACATCCGAACACACACACTCTGCCTCATTAAAAAATTAAATTACAATTAAGCTTATTTTATTTGTAGCCCAAAATGTGTCTTGGCCAATCTACCAAACACTTCATAGTGGGAAAAGTTTGGGTGTGACGCTCGATGGTCGGAAGCAGGTGAACCGCAAAATTTCAGATGTAGTTAAAATCTAATATTTTTTGTTGCTTTAACACTAAATAAGCACAATAATTGTTAAATATGCAAAGCGACCAAATTTAAGTAGATGCTTCGGGATTTAATTATATTATTACTGAATTTTTATTGAACTTAGCATTTTTTAAGCCTAAGAGCGCTTCTGAGTAAAATTCTGACAGAAAATGAAATTAGCAAAAAACTTTTTTCAACAGTATTTACTGTTAATTATTAATGTCTGTTTAATTGTCATAGTTTCGTTAGTACATATATCTCTATTTATTTAAAATAAACAGCAATTTATAAATATCAGAACACAAGATTTAGGTTATAGCCTAAATTTGACTATTCTATTTGAAATATATACCTCTTTCGACTCAATACTTGTACAACGTTTTGCAGGATCTATAAGCATATTGAACAATAAGCATTCGAACGGCAGTCCTACAGAAAGGTGTTACAAGCCTTTAATAGAAAAATGCAATTTTCTGAAACGGTAATTGTCACACGGAGCGAAATCATAGGTAGTGGTTAATGGTGGTTTTGATGGGAAAAATTATATATTTTTTGTTGTCAAAAAATCACTCGAAAGGGTCGACCCATGAGGCCAACTTTTAGTCAACAGTCAACACTTGCGGAACAAATCAAGAATCAGACCCAATTGTTCGGTATAAAGACGATTAATGGTTCGTTTTGAGATATTCAAATCCATTTCAATTCATTTCACTGAAGTTTTTGGCCAATTTTTCGACTGCATCTTTGGAAATTTGGATGGTCATGTTGGTCAAAACTTAACTAATCTCAACCATTCTTCAATCGCGTACTCCACTCGTAGACTTTAAAAAAGTTTTACTAAGCTTAAAACCAAAGTTAATATTTCGATCATAATTTTTCAACCGATAGTTTTCATCTATCTATCAGTCCAATTATCTATCTATTGCGAAGCGTTTGTCAAACATTTCCATAATCTGTATCAAAAGTAAAACAGAGCGTCACAATGACAACAAATTGTTAGGCGAATCAAATCAAATGGGCATCAATCAGCTACTGAAAAACCTCGAAAAATTCAATACGGTGCAATTTCTGGCTCCAGTACTTACTGAATTAAATTGGTTATATATTTTTGGATTAACCGATTTAGATGGATGGGGTACAGGGAATATATATTCAATATATTTTATATTTTAATATTCTCTTTATTCGTTAGGGTTCAGGGAATTTCACTGCCAAGAGTGATATACTGTTTTATTTCCTAGGCTTTTATGGAAATGTGCCACACGCATGGGTCTGAAGAGGGCGTTCCGTTTGATTATAGTATTTTTCCAAGTAACATAAGAGTTCTCGAAGATTCGTTTGCCCGGGCAGGTTATCAGCTGATTCTAGGCAATAACACCACAAAAGCAACAACAAAATCTGTGAATCTCAAACGGTTCACTTTTGCTTATGACGTGTAAGCCGCTCAAAATAGTTTATGTGCTTCACTTGTTATTGGCTGCACGTGCTGGGCGCAAACAGAGACCAAAACGAAGGCCACTTTAAACAAGTAAAAAAGCTAAAGTCGGGTGTCCCGACTTTGAAATACTCTGTACAGCGCTGAGCAGCGCTGCAGCATCAAATATATTTATGGCTATAACTCCTTGTTAAATCGGTCTATTATGATGAAACTTGGCATACGGACACATAATAGGTAGGGAAATTCTAAAAAACACATTTTCTGCGTATTCACATAAGGCATCTTGGACTTAAAATTAGATATCCCTAGGTCTTATAGCCTCCGAGATAATGGCGATTATACGAACGGCGTTACGGAAAAACCCCCATAGGGGGAAGTGGGGGGGGGGGGGGGGAATAAAACAAAAAATAACAAACTCGTATAGCGTACACACATAAGGCATCTTCGTGCAAAATTTGGTGTCTCTAGCTCTTATAGTCTCTGAGATCCAGGTGTTCATACGGACGGACAGACGGACAGACAGACAGGGCTAGATCGACTCGTCTTGTCATGCTGAACAATAATATGTATACTTTGTGGGGTCTGCCACGCCTCCTTCTGCCTGTTACATTTTTCACTCCCCGCAAACCTAATATACTCTTGTACATTTCATGTACAGAGTATAAAAATCGGCCACAGCGCCCTTTTAAAGCTTCTCGTCTGTACAGCGAGCATGCACACATAATACATACTAAGAACAAGTATATGTATATATAGTATATCAAACCCATAGTCGGTGGAAATGCTTCGGGCGTGTGAATTACTGTCGGGAACAAAACTGGCGCTAGCTCTCGCAAACCATTGCTTATTTGTTTTATTAGCTTATTGTATTTTTCTCGTTTTTAAACCTATCTGGATCTATGGCGCCGAGTTGTGGCGCAATGCAAGCAACATCGACATTATAAAGTATTTACAGAGCCCTGCGCATCTATCTCGTAAAAGAAAATATGTCAGATTAACAAGTAAAACTTCAAATTACGCTCGATTTACATTCAAATCCTCTTGCAGGATGTCTCATCTAAGATTGCAGCCACAGTCGATTGCAGCCCAACAATCAAGCCTATAAAATAATATTAACTCTAAATAATTATTAGTCTCATTGCTCAGTGCATTTTGAATCATATATAATTGATATATCAGGTTTAATTGGTACAACAATAATTTGAGAACAATATCCAGACGGACGGGCGTTATTTAGCTTAGGTAGCTTTAAGTTGAGTTGTTGCTTGAGTTTCTCGTTGGCTTCCTTGGAGAACAAACTTTATCATAGCAGTAAGTCCCGACGCGTCTTTATTTTTGTAATATCATGTCGGACTTAATTGAACAATATTTTGTTAAATTTATATTTTCTGTAATTTAGATTTGTTTATTTTGTGGGAGTTGGTACAGGTCACCAACAAATTTGGCATTCCTTTGTTGTATTCGACTAGAAATTTGGGATTAGTATGACACTTAAAAAAACTTTTTCAGATCTGGGGTCGTATACCTCAGTGCGCGATGTTGCCAACAGGAAGTCTAGTATAACTACAACTCATTACGCCGGTCTTATCATCAATGAGTGAGAGCAGTTTATCGCGCACGCCAAGCTAAAGACGTCATTTCATCTCATCGCATCTCATTTGATATGATTTTATGAGACGTCGGGCACTACTATTTCCCCTCACTCAATCACTCAAGCTGAGCAAAAAAAAATTATAATAATAAAAACTGTAAAAAACAGTTGCGCAATTTATGCAAAATGTCCAAGCTTGTCCAGCACAGACGGCGGCATAGGTAGTGGAAGATGCGGACGCAGTGGCACATTAAACTGTTGCTAAATTTTCTCGAATTTCATCTGCTGCCCAAGTCGCCTTTGTTGACGACATCGTAGCTGGTGTTGGTGGCAGCGTTCCCGTCTTCGCTGTCATTTGACTTGACATAAACTGGCGTTTTTCTTTTAACCTCTGCCTCACTCTTTCTCCCTCTCCCTCTCTCTCTCTCTCTCTGTTTTGCTTTAGATTACTTTCTTATTCAACCCCCCAATTCCTCTTTATGCAGATTTGGCATAAGTTTAAGGTCAACTGGGCACCAGCCGCCGCATCGTAGAAGTAGCGAATAAAAGTCAATAAAATAAAACCAGCTCGTTGACAATAAATAATTTTTATGGGATATAAAAAAGGTTGCACGCACTCGGGGCTAAATCGGCGTCAAATTAACTCTGAAGCATGTGCTTTAAAAAATTGCCAACCCACGCCTTACTAGGGCCTTGCACTTTCCACTAAATAGATAAAAATCATGAAATTTATTTGCCCGAAAACGATTGATGACATGGCAAGCGCCAACTTCCACAAACAGCCAACAATAACCGCCAGCGCCGAGCAGCAAGTGGTACACATAAAACAGACATACACACACATGCCATTGAAAATAAAATGGCGTAGAGATGAACACTAAAAAGAAAATGGCGGCTATGGCAGGACTCACTCGTTTTTGATTGCAAAGCGAGTTGCGGCATCCATGTACATACATATGAACATACCTCCGGCAAAATTTAGGAAAATTAATTAACTCAATATTACGAAATACGTTGATGTGTGCGTATGTGTGAGTGCAGCTGGGGTCGCACTTTCCTGCTTCTTTTTTCAAACCCGAATTGATTTGAACAATTTCAAATGCTTGGGTCGCAAGAAAAAAACACACAAGAGAGATTGTGAGAGTCAAGGAAGCCCGACAGCGAAATACTCTGTACCAAAAACACATTTTCTCCGTAGAATAAATGTTCTTACGATTAACCGACTTGGATGAATTTTGAAATATGCTACAAAGCTACAAAACATGTCCTTCTGTTTTTAGACACAAGCATGGAGCAGGTCAGTAGAGAGTTGCAACGAGAAGTCCATAATCAGGGGAAGTCAGCAGTCGCGAAAATCTCACTGAACAATAACTAAATTAGAATAAACGTTCGTTTTTTGTTGTATGTTATTTAATAACATATCTTACATCCAATAAGGTGTGTGTCTGAATTCCAGGCGGCCAATCAGAAGGGCGGAGATGCTTCGTTCTGTACAAACCTAATACACTTTTTCCCCTTGTGGTACAGGGTATAAACAGCACCAAAATGTAAACTGTAAAATGCAATTGGCTTTGGCCAGGCGCACACACATATGTACACTCCAAATATCCACGCACATACTATGTACATGTACATACATACGTACATAGAGACACATCAATGCGCATTACACGACAATGCCAACATACATATAATACTTATTCATGTATGACAGTGCTCATCCACTAAAAATAATTGATATAATTATAAGTATGTCCATATATTCAGAAACAAAGACCATTCTTATAAATTTCCGAAAACTGACCTCTGTTTCAATATTGATTACATATTGAAGAAAGCAGAGGGTGCTACTGACTGCGTTTCTAGTATTTGTTTGCAGACCTCCTGAAAACGTATTTTTCGGACGGATCAAAGAAGAATCGGTGGGTCAAGTCTACCGCGCTAAAAGGAGACGAAGTTGAGAAATAAATCGCCACTTCTCCAAATTGTTCGTTTTTCATTTGTAGTCTAAGTACTTATCTGACCACCCAATAGATAAAATAGTAATTCGATTATTACTTTTTGATTTTAAATATTTTGAGTGCTTTGCAGACCAGTGTTTCAAAACAACATTTGAGCTTTTTGGGATTAGTATGAGCATGCACATGAATTCTACAAGTCTAGGATTTATATTTTGTATTTGGTCTTTCTGATTAGCATTTTATTCAATTCGTTGGTGTACAGTTGGTCTGTGGCAAACATTCGGCTATAGCCGACCTTCGGTCGGCCGGGCAACGAGTCTATCAATGCGTTGCGACGCATGCTGCACTTGAGGCAAGAGTTTGAAGTGGCCACCCATTGTTGCCACCACCAGAGGCTCTGTGGTTTGCGCTTCGCAATTTGCGCAAAAATAATTAATTGCTATTGTTCTGCTACAGACGTGGCTTGGAAAGCCGAGGGGCGTGGGGGCGGTAGGTTCACTCATTTTAATGAACGCAGCACGCACTTGCCAAGAGCCAAGAAGCGAAAACAAACAACGTCGACTCATCGACGCTCAATTTGCGTATCAGAAGGAATATGACAACGCACTTAAGTACACGTAGAGACAAGTAGATATGATGTTCTTGTACGTGTATGATGTTGTTTTAGTTGTTACTAATTGGCGAAACGAAAATATTAACAAAAACTGGCTTATAACCCACGCAAATATTGCTGCAATTGTAACTTTCTGTAGAGCTAGCTATCTCATCTCCAGTTAACAGTTTTTGTTTTAGTTTCCAAACGATTGGAAGAGCGAACCTAATTGGGCCACAACATGAAGTTTAGGATTGCAAGATCTTCGTCAGGCGATGGAAACTTGACAATGATTAAAAGAGTGGGGGAGAAACCTATCAAATTCGCATGATAAAGAAGAATGGACGATACAGTCAAGCAGGCCCGTCAGCTCAATACCCTGTACCCAGACAAACTTTTTGCTGAAGCAAAAAGAAGAAGAGCGAACTTGAGGCTGCAGTTTGTGGGCGTAGTATATACTAGAATTAACTAGTTTCGCTGACCGATTTAGATGAAATTTAAAACAAAAATACATGTAGATTATTGTGTATAGATTGATTGTGCCAATTTTGGTTTATGTATGTGGCTTTTAAATTGAGGACAGTATTGACGAAATTCAGTAGCGGGGAGGGGCGGAGAAATCAAAGAAATAAAATAAACCCATGTAGCCAAGGCACTAGGAGATCTACATACCAAGTTTGGCTAATGAGCGCTCAACTGTTTCCGAAATCCAGGCGTTTATCCAGATGGACGGATGGACATGACTAGATCGATTTCTTTTGTCATGCTTATTAAAATACTTTATGGGGTCGGAGATACGTCTTTCTGCTACCTTGCAAAAACCTAATATGCAGGGTACAAAAATTAATGAAATGCTAATAAAGCCTACCAGTCTCCAAAGTCGGTTTTAATAGCTACATTCAGGAACTCCGCCAATAACTCACAATAACACTCTCGAGACAATCAGGAATTTTATATTTAGAGATTAATTTGCTACTTTTTGGATTGCTATTCCTGAAACACACATACTTTACCACATCCTTCGCATACATACATACTCGTTCAAAAAAGTATATCCAAATGAAAAGAAAAACAAGTGGAGAAACTAAAGTCGGGTGTCCCAACTTTGAAATTCTCTGTACATATGTGTAGAATAATTATAGAAAGTAAAAAAATTAAGAAAATAAAAAAAAAAAATGGTTCGATTTTAACTTACGTTAAGGGTGTATAATTGCACATTTACATACGAATTGTGTCTATGTGAGTGTATGCATGTCTAGGCGTGTCTATTCATGTCTGTGTAAGCATGTATGCAGTACAAAGTTGAACCAAAGCAGGAACAACAACAGCTGCGGGCGGAGCTTGGGCAGTGATTAGATATATGGCTATAACTTCATATTAAATCGGCATATCATTATTAAATTTAGCATGCAGACACATAATCACTAACTGGAGGTATTTGCCAAAAATTCCAAGAAATACGGGAGTTATGGAAAATTGCTAAGTGCGGGGGAGCGGGGGAGGAAAAATCCGAAATACAAATTTTCTGCACATTCAAGGTATCTTGGATTTTGAGACCCTAGGTCTTATAGTCTTCGAAATATAGATGATTATTTCGATTATTTCCGAAGATCCCCCATAGGGGGAAAGTAGGAAAATGAAAAAAATAAAACAATCTTGCAAAGCGTACACACATAACGCATATTTGTTCAAAATTTGGTGTCTCTAGCTCTAATAGTCTCTTTAATCCATGTGCTTATGCGGACGGAGGGACAGACGGACATACAGACAGGCAGGATAGATCGACTCCTCTTGTCATGCTAATCAAGAATACTATATGTATATATATATATAATATAATAATATATATTCTTTTTCATTTCATGTACAGAGTATAATGAATGAATGTGTACATAGGGGTTTTGATTTGTATTGTTATTAGTTGTTATTGTTATTAATTAATAATAAACCTAAAGGGTGTAACACTTTCATTCTATCATTCCATTACTGTTTCTTTTTATAGGGTTGCCACAATATTCAAGATCTATTAGGCATAAACAAATCTTTAATTGAACGCTAGAAATGTATCAAATAATGTGGCAAATAATATTCCAGGACATGCGTTTAATATAGCAAACAAATTTCGACCCTTACTTTAAGAGTGTAATCTCTTTCGTTTGTTATTTTTAAAACAAATCCGGTCAACTATGAATATGATAACCCGGCGATCCCAACTCTTGTTGGAGCATTGGCGCGTTCGAAACACAATCATTGCCATCGACTATCTCTAAAGCACACAATGTATTATTGTTGCAAAAATATCTTCATATCAGTCAACCGCAAATCAGAGGTTTTTCCATGTGCTAGAAAAGAGGAACATGAAAAGTTTTTTAATAAAACTCCTAGTACACTAAATAAACACGTTAAAATCTGAAGCCAAACTAGCACGATAAGTGAATGAACTATGTATCCTGCATTCCAGGTAGTAAAAGCCACAGATTAACAGGCACCATCCTTGGGAAGTTTGCACACTACCTCTGGCCCTTCAACATACACATACGAATACACACGATGGACTGTTTCGACACAACTGATGCGCAATTAAATGCGTTAGGGAAAACTTTTTAGCTGCGTCCAAAAGCAAAGCAAAAACTGAGACAGGGACGACAAGGACATAGAGAATGCAGAGGTGGTGGCACATAAATGCTTTTACATATGTCTGTGTGTTGCTGTTGTACCCGTCATCTTGTTTTCTGTTGTTGCTCTTGTTGTTTTTAAAGTGCGCATAATTGTAAAGTGGCTTGGCATGTGTCGTAGCTTTCGGTTTTAATTGTATGAGCAAAGTAGCCCTCAACCCAATGTGTCCAAGAGTCGCCAGCACCCCATGCTCCATCTGTTTGTGTGTCTCGTTCTGGTTGCCTTCCTCTGTGCGTATGTGTGTGTGTGTGTCTGTTTGCATCATTAACAAGTTTAACATCACTTTGGCGTGCCCCTTAAAACGCGCTGTTGTTGCTTGTTTAATCTTGCAGCACCTCTCCGCATCCACCACATTCACCATTAGAGTGTGACCCAATGAGCTACACACAGCCACACCCACACAGATTCACACTCATGCGCACATTTACATACACATCGCCATATCTCAAGCGTTCCAACATATGAATGCTAAGTGACTCAATTGTTGGCGGACTGAAAGGGACGAAGGACTCAGTCGGCATCATCATTGTGAAGCCAACATAAATTTATTAATTGCCTCGTAAAAATTCCTTGCAAGCCCATTTGCTACTGCCCCATTGCCGCTTCTTGTCGGCACGTTTCGTTAATTGTTGGCATGCATTCAGTTTAATGAAGACATATGCAATTTTTCCTTCCTTTCCCTAATGAGCATGGGCCAGCAAGCTAGTGGACTGGTCTGGCCATGTCTGGCCATCACGACGACAACAATTAATATCAATTTGGGTAACTAGGCGCTAATGAGGTAACAAACTTTCAAGTGGCCGACATCTGCCTGAAACAACAACGCCACTATAAAGAAAAACCAAAAATCAATTTTAAATTTAGCACAATGCGAATGAGCTCATTCAAAGCACAACAACAGCAACTATCGCAGTCAGGCTTTGTCGCCAAGCAGAGGACAACTCCACCCTGCAAACAAGAGAAGCGACAACAGCAATAACAACATGAAAGGTCATGCGAGCGTCCTTTTCGCAATGTCCTGTGTGATGTGAGTGGCAACAACGACGACGACGACGTGGCCGTTATTGAATCCAGTTACTTGTCAAAAGAACGGCGGCCGTTGCGAAGTGGGCGTTCACAAGCCAAACAACAATAAAGTGAAGACAAACAAAAGAGTAACAACAAGCAAGAGCAGCGGTAAAGGGTGGCGAAGCAAGAGGTGGCCAATGAGGGGAATAGGAGGGAGGCAGTTGGAAGCATGATGAATGACGCTTTGCTAGACAATTTTTCAATTTAAATGCCCAAAACGGCCAAAGCAATGTGACAGGCCCTGGACTGGCATTTCATTGAAGGAAGTGGGAGGAAGCGAGAAGGGGTTGGCAACGCGATGGGATTTGTTGCAGTTGGGTAGCCAGGTTGTTGTTTTCAAAATGCAGGTGAGCGAACGCGTATTGGTGACGTGCACGTGACAAAATGTTTCTTTGCATGCAAAATTGTCTTTGAGGCAACGATATATTTACAATATTACTTCCCGAAATCGTAATATGACATCTTTAATTCTTTACCCATTATTATTATATTATATTAATTACCAATGTTAAAGCTAACAATAATCATATTTATTTATGCGTCAAAAGGGGGTTTCTTTATGCTTCAAAATTTAACATAAAATGACACACAATTTTTATACTTTGTACATAAAATATACAAGAATATATTAGGTTTGCGGGATGTGAAAAATGTAATAGATGATAGACACAAAGAATTCGTATATATGTATATTCTTGATAAACAAGACGAGATAGATAGAGACACCAAATTTTGTACGAGTTTGTTTTATTTTTTAAGATGCACCCCCACTTCCCCCTATAGTGGATTTTCGAAAACGCAGTTTGTATAATTATCTATATCTCGAAGACCATAAGAGCTAGGGACACAAAACCCTTTTTATGAATACGCAGGAAACATATATCCCGTAATTCTTTGAATATTTGACTTACATTTGACGAATATCTCCAATTATTGATTATGTATGCCAAATTCTATCATGATAGGTAAATTTGAAAGGAAGTTATATCAAGAAATGTAATCAAACTTCGTACACTATGAAACAAAAATTAATTAAATAAATCCAGCATTCGACTCGCTATATTTAAATCCGTGTATACTTTTATTAAAATAAAATATGTAATATGATTATCAATAGCGGTTCATTCGTAAATAATCTATAGCTGAACATTATATTTGACAACAAAACCAATTAATGACTTATGGCATGGATTAAAAAATAAGCATTGAGTTATTCGCCTTTATACATACTATAGTTTCACACCAAAAGGTGTAGAATTGTGGGATTTGTAAATAATTGTTTAAATATGCGAAGTGAATATGAAAATAAACACATACTATATACACGAACGAATATAAATTACTCCTCTACTCTAATCGCTTATTATATATGTACGTCGAAAATTGTTTAACCATACTAGCTTGGTACACCAAATTTGTAATACATCTCATACAGCCTTCACATTTTATTATTATTGAAAAATAGCCTTAATGAAAATAATTCATTTTGTTTATAACGATATGGTAACCAGACTTGGAATAAATGTGTTACAATTATAGCTCAATATATCTTGAAATTGTCTAAAAATGTTAAAGTATATAATTTAGCTGGGAACCATTGGTACAATCAAGTTTATTTTAGTCGAAGCACTGTAAGCGGAAGGTGTGTACAGGAAGTACGAGACGGGTTCGCGCGGCTACTTGTTTATTATTCCATAAGTACACCTAAACCATATATTTAGTTATCTGACATCTATTTAAATGTGTATGTTGCTGAGGTTTGCGTAAGTTGTGTTTTAAGTGTTAAGTATAAGTTGTGTATTAAGTATATTACATATTGTTTGTAAGACATAGAAAACTCGTTTGTATTTTTCAATTATTACTTATCTTACAAGGCTAGATCAGACCTGTACACCCAACCACTACATTTTAAAATGAATCTTTGTATGAAAAACAATGGGCAAACAAAGATATTCGTTGTCTCCATGATATGAAACTATGAGTGTCGAACAATGACGAAATTGAATTATTTTGCTGTGGCAGGTATGATAATACTCTGAAGGTGGAGAATATTCATCAAGAGCATTGGCCGTAGATAATAATTTGTTTAGAAGTTCAGTCTAGTCGACTTTTTATTGTGCGCTCCGTGAAAAATTGTAATAAATTCCTCTTTTTCAATTATTTCGCGTATAGTGCGTTAAAAAAAAAAACCACCCGGAAACCTAGTTTCACCTTGGCTTTTTGGCAATCGTTTAGTATCCTTATTTTCTTGGATTCCAATCAACAATTAATCTGCTGTATGGGGCTGCTCTGCTGACGTATACACGTCATCGGAGCAGAGACAGCCCAGAATTTTTCTTCTTTGCTTGTTTTGCAAGTCATCTTATCTCACGTAAATGAATGCTGATGAAGACTCGGCCGCTCTCGGAGCAGCTGAGGAAGTAGTCAATAAGCTGCCGAAGTACGTGGAGATGAGAAAAATTTCTGGTAAATCACCTTCGGAGCTGAGAGCAAAAATAACCAAGGACTTGCATATGTCAATGGGAAAACCATACTTAAAGCCGTCAATCTCAACCAGTAACTGGATTGCCTCAACCACTTGTACATCGACTACAAGTACCCTAACATTTTCTGTGGTGAACTCTCAATCAATGTATACTACAGTAGCGACATCAAATGGCAGTTTGTGCTCCACACCCGCCGTTGTGAGTACACCGGCTTCAATCACAAACTTAGTTGCAAATCCAACTCTGGACAAATTTTGCTCGTTTCAAATGCCAGTACCCGGTATTAATAGGAAGCGGAAAGGAGCCGTCGAGTCACTAAAATCGGCTCAAAAAAATAAGCCAACTCCTGTCAATACAACCCAGGGACAACGAACTGCGTCCTCCTCTCCGCCAGCGCTTCAAAATAATAGATTTGCAGCCCTTTCGGAAGAAGCTGATTCCATTATGGAAATGGAAGAGCCAGATTCCGAAGATCCATCGAGCCAGCAAAATGAAGCCAGCCGTTTCCAGCAGGGAAGTAGTATTCCTAAGCCTCCTGCTATATGTGTGCCACAAGTCAACAAATTGGATAAACTGGAGGTGGCGCTCAATTCTGCTGTCTCCCCTAACGATTACGACATACGCACATCGAAATCTGGGATCTCGCGTATTTATACGAAGAATTCGAATGCGTTTCGTGCAATAATCAAATTATTGTCCAATCAAAATTGTCAATTCTGGCACCACCAGTTGAAGGAGAACAAACCCTGCAGATTGGTGCTCAGAGATATTCATCCCAATGTACCCAGGCAATTAATAGAGCGCACCTTTACCGACAAGGGCTTTACAGTTTTGAATATATATTGCCCCAGAAAACCGGACTGGCGTAACATTCAAATTAATGAGGAGGATGGTGAAGACATAAATAATGTCAAAACAAGACAAAATATGTTTTACGTTAACCTCCAGAACGCACCCAACGTTGCTGAGGCACTAAAAATAACTCAAATTGGTAGACACAGGGTTACAATATCAAAGGCCAAACAGAGTAAAGAGCTGGTACAATGCTTCAGATGCCAAGATTTCGGGCACACGAGGAACTATTGCCTTAAAAAGCCGGTTTGCGGTAAATGCTCGGGGGACCATGATACTGGCTCAAAATCATGTAACCTGAATGATAATGGGGAATTTATATGCGCTAATTGCGGCGAAGACCACATGTCGAGCTTCAGAGGCTGCAAGGTAAGAATTGATCTAGCCAAAAAACTTAAGCCAGCTGTGAGGTTGCCGAAAGATGGACTAGTTATCGGTAGCAATAGGAGTTACCCAAATAACCAAGGCACTAAAGTACAGTTTATCTCAAACTCTACTGTTAAGAGTGGCTTCTCTTATGCTGATGCAGCTAGGCCAATTGGAGAAAAACGTACCAGCGCGCCAACAAACCAAAACTCGCCCCGATCACACAGTTCCGCCGAAGATTGGCATCTAAACAACAAATTTAGTATGCTGGAAAAGGCGATTTTAGATCTAAACGCAAGAATGGATCAAATGTATAAGCTCATACAGGAAAATATGGATTCCAATAGAGCCTTCCGTGACTTGGTACAAAAACTAATATCCAAATGTTAAATCCGCTGTTAAAAATCGGATTATGGAACGCACGGGGCCTGGTCAAAAACAATGATGAACTCAGGCTTTTCCTAAGTTCAAACTCGATCGATATCATGTTAATAACCGAAACGCATATGCGTCCTGGCTTGAACGCATATTTGCCAGGATACGACCAGTACTACGCTAATCATCCTAGTGGCACCGCTAAAAGTGGTTCTGCAGTCATCATTAGATCAAGTATCGCTCATTCACAGAATGAGCCAATTCTAAAAACAAGCATCCAAGCGGCCAGCGTAACTATACCGACGAATGGTGGAAGCATCAAAGTCTCCTCCCTATATCTTCCTCCCAATGAAGCTTGGTGCAGGGCCGACTTTGATCTATTGCTTGCAACCTTAGGAGATAAGTGTATTGTAGGCGGTGATTTTAATGCAAAACACCAATGGTGGGGTAATTCCAGATCTTGCAGGCGAGGAAGGTGTTTGCAAGAGGCCATAGCTAGTACTACTTGCCAAGTTCTTGCTACTGGAGAGCCAACTTTCTACTCTTACAACACACGGCTTAACCCCTCTGCACTAGACTTCTTTATTGTCAACAGGATTGCCCTAAACAGACTCACCGTTGAAACAAAATATGAGCTCGCATCGGATCACCTTCCAGTAGTAGCGACGCTACATCATGCACCGCAATATAATCCCAAGAGGGAATATATTCTACCACCTGGCTCCCGTATTGATGTTTTTAAAGCCGATCTCGAAAGAAGAATTAACCTGAACGTCGAAATTAACAGCCCAGAGGATATCGAAGACGCGATATCAATCCTCATGAAGAACATTTCACTGGCTGCGTCTTCTGCTGCACCGAAAACTTTACGCTTGCCAACCCAACATAGTCAAGCTAGTCTACCACCAACGGCTGCTGCGCTCTTAAGCCTGAAAAGAAGAGTCAGGAAAGAATATGCAAGAACTGGAGATACTCGCATTCATCAAATCTACAAAAGACTGTCCAATCGACTGCAAAAAGAGCTTGCTAAAATCAGACAAGGCAGAATTGATGACATATTGGAAAGTGCTGGTCCAGATGCATCATTTAATTACTCGCTCTGGAAGCTTACGAGGCGATTTAAGAGGCTGGTCATCCCTAAGACTCCAATTAAGGATCCTACAGGTGGATGGAGCTACTCCAGTCAGCAGAAAGCTGAAATCTTTGCAAACAGCCTAGAGGAAAGATTTAAGCCTTTTGACTTTACAACAGCAGATAGGCGAAGGGTAGTCGAGCTTAGGCTGGAGATGCCATTCCAAATGGCCTTGCCTGCAAGCCCAGTTACACTTCAAGAAGTGGTACAGCAGATAAAAAATCTAAAGGTAAAAAAAGCGCCTGGAGAAGACCTTTTAGACAACAGGACGCTGAAACTGCTCCCCACAAGGGCTCTGCTGTATATTGTCTTGCTCATGAATAACATACTCAGGCTGAGGCACTTTCCAAACTGCTGGAAAATGGCGCTAATTACGATGATTCCAAAGCCAGAGAAACAGCATACTGAAGTAGATGGATATAGGCCGATTAGTCTGCTACCTGCCCTCGGGAAGATGATGGAACGCGTGATTCTGGACCGGATTCTCCAGCTCGAAGCCGTGACGCGCAGAATTCCAAAATGGCAATTTGGTTTTCGAAGAAGTCACGGAACACCGGAACAGCTCCACCGTGTGGTCAACTTCGCCCTGGAAGCCATGGAGCAAAAGATGTACTCAGTGGCTGTGTTTATGGATATTAAACAAGCTTTTGATAGAGTGTGGCATGATGGTCTCCTCTGCAAATTGAAAGGCATGCTAACTCCTCAATTGTTTCAACTCATCGAAAGCTTTCTAAGGGACAGAAGCTTCAGAGTTGCTGTTGATGGAGTGAAATCCACGAGGCGCTCAATTTGTGCAGGAGTGCCCCAAGGCAGTGTTCTCGGTCCTACCCTGTATACATTATTTACTGCTGATATGCCTGCACCGCAAGAGATCATTGGAGTATACGAGGATGACGCACTAATAGCTACTTACGCAGACGACACTGCGGTGCTTACCAGAAGCAGAGATATCGATGTAGCTTCGGAAGCCTTACAGCAGTATGTAAGTAGTTTCGAGAAGTGGGCTCTGAATTGGAACATTGGTATCAACGCCAGCAAGTGTGCGAATGTCACATTTACAACAAGGCCGTCGTCATGCGGAGATATCACAATGTTGGGGTGCACGCTCAGTCATACAAATTCGCACAAATATCTTGGTGTAATTCTGGACAGAAGACTCAACTTCAGCAAGCATACAACAATGGTCAAGCGATCGGTCATGGCGAAAGCCGGAAAGATGGCATGGCTGCTTGCACCATGCAACAAGCTGTCCCTGCACAGTAAGGTGACAGTATATAAGTCCATATTAAGTCCAATATGGAAGTATGCGCTACCAATTTATGGCATTGCCGCTGCTTCAAACCTAAACAAAATAAGAGTTGCGCAAGCTAAAATACTCAGAAAAATATGCAACGCTCCCTGGTATATGCGCACTAGGGACATCGAAAGAGACTTATGTGTCCCCAAGGTTGGCGATGTCATTCAAATGCACGCAAGCAATTACGAGAAGCGACTCGGCAGTCACCCCAACGCACTAGCGAGGCGGCTCCTGTCCAAACCTAAGAAGAGAAGACTGAAGAAGTGCCATCCAAAGGATCTCCCCACAAGAGCCCTTGTATAAAATACATAGTATATATCATAAAATATAATCATTTTTCATGTAAAACATTGTAAATATTGTATATATGTACATAGATATAAGTGCGTCCTATAGATGCTTACTATAGACAACTTTTGTATTCCCTAACTTTCAACTAGCTTAAGCTGCCATATTGGTAGTAGAAAACTAGTTTAATAAATTGTATATATGTATAAAAAAAAAAAAAAAAAAAAAAAAAAGTTTAGAAGTTAAAATGAAATATTTGACAATTACAATTTGTTACTTTGTCTCTTTCTGGCCCTAATCTTGTTAAAAGAAAGCTAAAAATAAAAGTATAGTAGAGTTCCATTTACAATTGTTTTAAAACTTCCTTCAATTTTTGGGATGTAACGTAACTTTTTCGTGCCTATCAACATTACGATGTCATCTCTAGCACGAATCAATACAAAATTGGAAGCGCCTGGAAGCGGAGTGCAATTTACTGCCTGACTGGATATGAATACATGAATGCAATGCGAGTTCGACTCATACATGCCCTGCACCCCACTCCCAGAACAACAACAAAATTTATAAAAATGTTTAAAAATTAGATAAAGCAAAATAAATAGGAAGAGATAAATGTTTATACATAATTTCAATATCATAAATTAACATTTGGATTATAGTACGGTACAGAGATTAAAGATTGCCGTTTTTGTTATGCTGATCAAGAATAAATATAGGGTCTACCAGGTCTCGATTTAGATGTTACCACAACTAAACGATTCCATGATACCCTTTTACCCGTTGGGCACAGGGTATAAAAAATTGACAGGTCCTCAAGGGTTGAATAATTCATAAGTGAAGTGAGAAAGTCAAACAGTAGTCTGCAAGTCCTACTGAATGGCAGTTGGGCCAGGTCGTTCATTGCTCATCTACTCACCTCTTGCCTTTGAACGCTAACAAGTACTTCTTATTGGCGGGAAAATTATTCGATTGAACGGCTCCGGTGGCACCCGCGCGCAATGGGAATTGCTTGTGGAATAGCGGAATACTAACATCAAAGCCGGCACGCATCTGGAGCACACTCATGCTAGCCTTGGCTAGAATAGCCTCCCCGGCATCGAAGCCCAGAGAGTTCTCAGCGTAGTCCGGCCAAGTACCCGAGTATAAGTTAAAGATTATGTGATTGCGTCCATTATTCCAGTAGGGTAAACGCGCTAGGCGAGAGGGCACATTGCGCACATAGTCCTCGGACAGCGAGTCACGATCTAATGTATCTATGCCTAGTACAAAGAGACAGGCTGCGGCGGGGTCGCTGGTGTGATAGCGCGACTCTTGTATGGCAGTGAGAATCTTTTGATAATTAGCTGAGGTAGGCGGTGCTGCGCCCAGCGAATTTAGCGGCTCTGGGGGGTACACGTAAACCAGGAACTGATCATAGCATTTCGTGAAATCAAAACAGGTTTCCATGCGGCAGGCGACCGTACGCTTGACTGTTGCATTCGTTTTATTGGATAGGGGCTGTAGCTCATGGCTTCCCAAATAGTTAGGCAACTGAGCGTAGGGTTGTACACCCCCATCCTTTGCGGATTCGTGCTGTGCCCGACGTGGTCGGTGCGGCGCCCCTTTCAGGCGGTACCCACCAAAGTAGCAATATGCGAGAAACGCACACGAGACGAAGACAAGTATGTAGCGTTTTTTGGCCTGCATTTTGATAGTTGATGACGATGCTCCTGCTGTTGTTGTTGTTGTTACTGCTACTACTTTTTGTGGTAGTGGTGGTATGGACTGTGGTGCTGTTTAGTGGTGCACTGTGGATTTTAATTTGGTTTTGTTGGTTAGGTGATAAAGGTGGCTTAGGGTTAGTCAATTGTCGTTGTTAGGCCACACAATTGCATCTTCGGCTGCGCTGCTGCTGCTTGTTGTCGTTGTTGTAGTTGCTACACTGACCGCAGCAGCGCCTCTGCCTCTGCTCTTTGTTGTTATCTTGTGCGCCCCAGCGCGCTTTCTTAGCATTTCACTTAACAAAACGTGCACTTGTTAAACACATGGCTACTTTTTGAGCACAACAACACCAACACAATTTGTGACAATTTATAAAAAATTGCATATTTTGCTTTTCTTGTTTCACTCGCGGCGACGATGAGGACGGCGGCAGCGGCGGCGCTTTGATATGTTATGGCTGGACGGCAGCGCTGCAGCCTCTAGCGCGTCGCGGGGAATGGCATTGCACAACTTACTGCACGTTAGCACTTAATTTAATATAAGTAATTTGTTTCATAAACAAAAACGCGTCGCAACCCACGGGAACGCAACATTTCAACTTGTAAAAATCAGACGGTGACTGCGGCGAGCGCTGCGTGCGAGCGCGAGAGCCAGCAAGAGCAAGTGAGCGAGCGAGCTGTCAAAACAAAAGCAGCAAGCCAGGGTTGCCAGTGCGGTGCAGGAAGGCGGCACTCGTTTTTGCTTTAAATTGATTGATAAAAACATAAATATAAAAATTAGCTATGTATATTTATTTTTTCCACACATATAATACATTTTATTATTTCACTAGTAGATAAAAGTTCTTTAGCAATTTAATATACTATGCCTTTGCGCGTTTATTATGATATGATTTAAGATGTTGCCCATTGGGAGCGCGCGTTTGCTACGAGGCGTTGTGATAGCTCCGCTGGTACTGTCGCAACACAGTGCGATTATCCTGTGGCACAAGTCATGCTGGAAAAACATTGTTCAACTCCTGGAAAGCGTTGACATGCGCAGTGCGACGCTTCATTGTGCGCTCGCATCAGGTGGCAACGCTGCATGCTCTTTTCGAAAGAGTCAGATGATTTACATGCATCCATGGAGGTAGTTAAATTCAAATGCACTTGCATTGGCATTTTTAATTGATTGCGTTGCACCCCCTAACATCCGTACTCGCACTCAGATTTATACCATTGTGTTTCCCTCGAGCGTAATGTGTGTTCCAAATGTAATTACCACTACAGCAACAACAACAAAAAAAAAACAACAACAAAAGTAAAAGCAACACAACTGCAATTGCAATGCGTGCGGCCCATTGAACTGCCGCCGCTCGTCATTATAACCATGTATAATTATTGTTTGGCCAAAATTAATTACATTTTAAGAAAAAAGCACGCGCCATGATTTAAGTGCCGATTTCATATAAATATTTAATTACGCATTTGAGATTTGCATGCTGTCCAGGTTGCTCAGCCAGGCCACATCCTTCATTTGTTTGTTTGCCCATAAAATATTGTTATTAATTATTTGACTGTACATACAAACAAATTATGTACGAGTGCTTTACAGCAAGCGGCTTCATTTCCGCAAACCCCCAATGCGAAAAGTAATTATAAACAAACGTGCGCCAAAAGGTCATCATCAGCAGAAACAAAACCCCAAATATTTAGCCTGCACATCCGTCTTCCGTCCTTTTATCGTCCGCGTTTGTTTGGCCGCGTAATTTCCTGTCACAAACGCGTTTAGGCTGGAATTTCAATTATGCGCAGGAACGCCGGTCGACGTCGCCGCTTTGGGGTCTGTGCACAATTATGATGTGTACCCTTAGATAAACAGAGCAAAGTTGTCCGCACAAAAATGCACCAAAATATGTTTTGTGCACAAATATGCGAGGCAGCTGGCAAATGGAGTTGGGCATGGCTGTTCCTTCAATTCGCATTGAAATCAAATCAGCCAAGCAAGCCAATAAAAAGCAACTGATGGCTGAGGAGAAGCCTTGAAGTATGCTATCATATATGTCAAGCCAAAACAAATTGCAAATGCTGGAAGCAGAGTGACGTTGTGTCTGTGTGTGTGGGTCTGTCTATGTGTATAGAATTTAATTTTGTCGTCATCGTCGACGGTATTTGAGCTGAGACACGCGCACCCGACAAACAAATCTGTGTTGCGAACAGAAACAAAAACTGAACAATGCCAAGAGGAACAATTAAAAACGATCCAACGTAAACATTAGGAATTTAATCCATTAACTTTCAAAATGAAAAACTGTGTTTCAGTATATATATGTAAGTATATTAAAAATGATGTTACAGTGGATCAAGCCCATCAGTGTCATGCCCTTTGTGTGTAGCCAAAAAAAAAAAAAAAAAAACTCCCACCGCTACAATATAAACGTGTTATAAATCGTATAGGCGAAGCAGAGAGAAGCAAAACGAAACCGCCGACTTGAATGAAAAATCTGATTCTGCCTGGGTTGGTATAATTTAATAAAATTAAATAAAACATCATTATTTAATGAGTAAATAGAATCCCAAAATGAGTTAAAAGTGATAGTTTACTTGTGGAAATCGGAGATGGATTTGTCGTCATTTATGTTGGCTGGGTGGACATGTGCATGTGTGCATGCAGAGAAGATGGCACTGGCATTACCCTGTTGGCAAGGCCATGCATTTCGTTTCCGTTTCCGGCACTTCTAATTAAGTGTCAGTCGGCTGGGCCACTGCTGCTCCTGTCGCTGCCAGCCGCCTCTGTTTCCTGTTACAGCTTGCTTTGCATTTTGTATATACCAAATATTAAATTACGCCCGCGTGCAGTTTTTTCTGCTAAATCACGGCTACTTGCTTGAGCCAGCTGTCCATTCATCGAGCAACCAAGTGCTCGAGTTAATCAATCATGCTCTGTACTTGTGTATACTTATTTGGATGTGAATACACATACGAGTACATGCATATATTGACTGTACTATGTACATATGTATATAAGTGTATGTGCGCCGCAGACATCGATCTCCAGCTGCTGTTGTGCTCAACTTTGATGAATTTTGTGCTGTAGCTATGCATTCTAATGAAACCATTTCCAAAGCACTGGCCCACCTATCGATTTACCCTGACATGTTGCGCCTTGGCGCCCCAAGCGCGTTTGCCGTTACTTTGAAATCTTTGTGCAATTTCGTATTGGATAAAATCCTGAGCCAGTACAGATCACTGCATATTTAAGTATTGCTGGGAATTAAAGTTTTAGCAGCAGGCTGCAACCACAAACAACAGCAAAAATTCATTAGTTTTTCGACAAGGATTGCAGTACAGTGAGCCAGATTGTGGACCAATATGGAAAGTGAGAAGTGCAAGCTGAAAATTTCAGGTCTCCCCTGCTCTGCTTGTTCGTATGGACTTTCCGAATGTTAAGCACTTACAAAATGTATGATGTCACTTATAGTTGATTTCATGTTTATGTTTCAATACAATTAACAACTTATAGTGTAATCTATTTGAAAATCATATGGAATGACTTACAAGTTATATAAGTAGTTGAGTCGACCGTCTATACTTAATTTATTAAGGAATGCTGCGGGTTATTGAATCAATTTTAGTATAATATAAAATCACTTGGAGCTTTGAAAGTAGTAAGATATTACAACTATCTTTGCATATAAAAATAATTGAGCAAATATAATTGTTTTTTTTTATACATATATACATATACATATGGGTAGTAAACTCTATTAGGAGATAGTCTGGTAATATAGCAACTAGAATTCTTTGACAAGCTTTAAGTATCAAATCAAAATCACTTCCATAATAATTTATCATATCTTAAGATATTAAAAATTTTAAAAACTTGACTCCGTTCAGACAAAAAAAGAGAAAGCCTATGATCAAAAAACAGAGAAACCACTGTATGTACCACCCTGTAAGTAACACACAGGTGGCATGGCAGACCACCCCAAAATATATTATTGGTCAGTATAGCGAATCGAGTCGATATACTCATTGTATAATAAGTCCCATTCCCAAATGGCAAATTTCTTAAGAAAGTTATAGTCATAAATGTAATCTTGCGCTGCCGGCAGGTGTTCCTGTTGCTGGTGTTGGTTCAAATCTGCTTCCACACCTAAACATAAGCACAAGCCCGTTGAAATGAATGCGCATGAATAAGTAGTTAAATAAATGTATGTACGTAAGTGTTAAATAATATTGGTTTAATTAATTGTAATTAATACCTCTGTACCCGGGGGAACAAGAGTTGACTAGCAGTTTTTTGTGTTTCGAATGTCTATGTAGACTTACTATAGTCGATAATATGTGGAGCGCCTGTTGTGTTTGGGTGAACTCTTTAAAAGTCGCTGCAGAAGCTGTAATGCAATGTCTATGCAGTCAACTGGCAAGCCGCACACACAACTACAGACGCAGGTGCCATATCTTGTCAGCTAGTGAGGTGGCTGAAGTGACATGACAGCCATCTAGGAACGTGCCAAGGATAAGCCTGGGGGCGGCTGCCTGTCGGCTGGCATTGAATCTGACACGAAGTTTGTCTGAGTTGCTGCTGGTCGTGCTATGTTTTAAATACAAATGATTACTCTGCGGCAAAGGCAGCAGCTATGTACATAGGTGCCAACTAAATCCAATCAACACTGCGTATGCGTAATATTGAGACGAACACAGAAGTTTTATTGTCGGACAGCAAAAACTTGGGGGCATATTTCCGACTTTTCAGCTTGCCATGCTAACGACTACTCTGTGAACGTACGTGTGAGTATGTGTGTGTGTGTGTGCTTGCTTGTGCATGTATTGGGGGAGCAGCTAAATTAGATTTGTAAACATCAAAGCAAAATCTTTGCTTTTTGCAAGCAGCAAGCAACAACAACAATAAGGCACGCAAACGACACTCAAGGCACGTTGCCGAAGTGGCAGCAACAGAAACAACAAAAGTCGCCAATCAAAGCAGAAAAAAAACATGTTGTATGGGCGTGTGGCTGTCTGAGTGTGAGGTCGTTCCTAGGGCAGCGATGCCAGCCCAGCGCTTCTTCTGGCGGATGTAAACCTTTGTACTAGCTATAGTATATCCATCAAGTAGACATGAAACATTTGTCTGATCATCTGGGCATGAATTCGATGCAGTTCGCGTTGGTGCTTCCAAAAGCATATTGTTCGATTTTAACCCAAAAGATGAAGTAAACTAAAAATTAATAAACAAGACTTACTGCTTCCATTTTATTAATCAAAGTTCAATATTTCGCATCTTTGCGCATAATTTCCAACTGAAATTCTATTCTTTCCGCCGGTCTGATAACTCTCATAATATTTTATTTAATATCATCCTAAGGATCTTGGAAAGTGAAACATCTATGCTGGAATATAAGTCCATAAGTCCAAATAAGGGCGAGTTCATGATTTTTTTGCCCATGCGACCCCACTCCCCGACTTAAAGATTATATTTATAACTTCATTAAATTTAGTATTTTCATAAATATTAAATTACATTTTATTCGCGTTTCATTCTATGTTCGCAGTTACTTTTAGTGTCTTTGCTACCTTGGTTCGCATTCTAAATTGACAATAATATCAAAAAGCAACCAAGCACATAATCAAAGCGCAGAAGACAGAAATATCTATCAAAACAATGTCGAAACTCCCTTGTATTTATTTGTATTAGTGGGCCAAATATTTGATAAGATTCATTGCTGCTATTGGAAGGATCATTCTCATAAAGGTCTGTGCAGGAGAATGATTTTCTTTTTCTGCAACACAATTTTAAGAACTGCTCAACAGTAAAATTGAAAACCCAATCTTAGTTAGATATCGCCACAATTAGCAATATTGCCTATTTATTATCTCTTAACTGACTAGTTAAGACAACTAAAAAGTGACATCACTGGCACATATTTGTGACAACACACCCACACACACACCCACATACCTACATACAGATGCGTGCTTCCTGCGTGTCTCACCATGCGAAGCACACCTCCAGCTCCGAAAAATTTGTTTGCCTGGGAAGAAGAACTCAACCATGATAAAAAGCTTGCTCAAGTTGCACATATCGCTTGTCGTCAGCATATATGTATGTATACATATATATATGTACTTAGTACTATATTTTCGAAAGTAGTGTAGGTAGTAGGTTGGTGCAATAAAAAAACGGAACGAGACCCAGGCAGACTGGCATGTTGTGCATACGCCATGTTGTACCGTGTGCGTATAATTCAATTTGTGTTCGAGACCCAAACCGAAGGCATAAAAAGCATAAAACAGTCGTGGCCGAAGGCTAAGGCTAAGGCTGAGTCTGAGGCGCCGGGTTTGATTTGCCTCTCCATTTTCCATTCTGCGTGCCCGCCACCTCCGCCTCCTCTGATGGAAAGTTTCAGTTTCAGCGCAAAATTGTATGCATAATATTGGCTAAGACTACACATAGAAACATACGCACATCAACGTACACAAGCGGACATGCAGACATGTGAACATGAGTCTATATGTTTTGTTTGTTGTTGATGCCATTGCCGCTGTTGTTGCTGCTGTTTAGTGAGCCAGAAAATATGTAATTTTATGTGCAATGATTCCAAGCCAATTTCCTACGTTTATTTCTTTCGTTTACGTTTTCTTTATGGTCACAATTTGTGTGCAAATGCGCATCACCAACACTTTAAGCTGCTGTCTTTAAACCCGACAGTGCTTGCTTCACAAACAGTCGTGCTCTAACTCGAATAACTCATGCCACTACACGGGGTATGTGTAGTGTTGGCGCTTCTACCACTTTACATACTTGTAGTTCTAGACGCTAAAAATACTCGGTAGCAGTAGACCCCCTTTTTTTTTTGGTAATTTTCTACGTCCACATTAAAGTTAATCAGGAATCTCCTGTAAACGCAGTTCCTCTTTTGACAAGAGGCTGGGTTGAACACAACCTTTATAAATTGTTTAAATAAAAGCCATTATAATTGAAAGATTTTACCATATATTCTTTATTGCGATTGGACGTGTTTGTGAGTGCTTTTCGAACATGCAGATTTTTTATTTGTAAAGTTTGTGTGTTACCTTATGCTTGAAATAAAATTAAAGAAACCCTTCAGCAGTATAAGCATTCTGCTCGTCATTGCCGCAACTTAACCACGTGGCGACACAGATTTCAGTCAAGCAGACCCAATTGTTAAATACCCACTCTGACAAAAAATAAAATGCATATAATAAAATAAATCCTTATGCAATAACCACCGAAGGTGGGGGTCCTTCCACCCACTAACCCGCTATTATCTTTTTTCCGCAACTCACAATTCGTACCATTTTTTACTCAAATAGCATCCGTCCGTCTCCTTATCCTGCATCAGAATAATGTCAATACAAGTATTGCCCACAATTCTAAAGGTCATGCAAAAATTTAATTTCTGTTACGTAAATAATTGAATCGAAATTCCTAATTCAATTTTATGCCAGTCATGCAGTATCAGGTTCGCTCTTTCCCATTTTAGTTCTTCTGATATCGATGCTTATAACAAAGTGGCGTGTTTTTTCGGTTCAGGATATTTCACTATCGCGCTTGTTCCACTATTTGTAGTACTTCAAAGCTTCGGCTATCAACGTGTTAACATATCATTTTATCCTTTGGGTCAGGATGTCAAAATGTTTCTTTGCCCTGATATGCTGACTGCCGAGTCAAATGATTTTGTAAATACAAGTTAATAAGGAAAAAGATACAAGTATTTCTGCTGAAAATGATCCATAAACGTAATTGAAGCTATATACTTGTATATTTGTTTTACAAATCCAAATGAAATTTGTAATATCGTGCACACTCTGTCCTGCAACGCACATGGACTCACTCACACTCTTCCACAAAGTAATGACCCCATAAGTGGCATGGCGTACTGTCTGCCCAAGCCTGTCTGTTGCTATCTGGGAAGCTTAACATCAGCTTCATCTCGTCTCCACCTCAAAATTGTCAATGTTTGTACTGGCTATACGGCTTGGCCAGCAAATTAAAAGCAGGGCCGGCGGAAGGGAGGCAGGAGCTGAAGAAGTACAACTACAACATATTGCATTTTAATGGGAATTTCATTTTCATTGTCAACACTTTTGAAATATGACTGCAGTCGTTCGCCAGGCCAGCGCCTGTGCACATAAGTTCCCAACAACTTTCGAATGCTGCTCGGTTCCAGATTACTTGGCCAGAGCAGCGCTGTTGTTCTTACTGTGTTGCTTCTGTTAACACGGCATTGAATTCTATTTGAGGTTTAAGTTGTTGCCACCAGCATTTGACACTTTTCAGGTTTAATGATGCGCCCTGGCAATGGCAGAAGATGGATTATGATGGGGGCGATTCCTGGCTGGGCAGACGGGGCAGGTGCATGGCTTGTCATTGTCTTAGCCAGCCGCAGATTTGTGGACAACGTGTGTCAACGCATTGTGCGTTGTAAATTGCTTGCGCAGCCAGAGTCATCAGCAACGTTGGCTTAGCATTGCAACACACACGCCACTCAGGCTGTTGCACCCACAAGTCACGGGCTGCCCACACCCCCCTTTTGCGTCTCCACCTCTGGTTGCCTTGCTTGTCTTGCCGCTTGGCGTGACAAGTTGTGTGCATAAATTTAAAGTCGGGCCACATTGAATGGCTACCCCTCTCTCGCTCCTCACCTCAAAACATCTTGTACACTGAACTTTTTAATTAGCAACAAGGTTGCAGACATGAAAAGAAAGAAGACGGTACGTCCATTTTGCGAAACATTCAGGGAGAAAAAATAGTCTACTGCTGTTCGAAATCTACGCGAAATTCGCAATCCCTTTAGTCTTTAAGTAACTGAATGTGCAGATGTTTTAATATACAATATACATACATGCATTAGAAATCCCATCCTGACTGACCAACTGATTCCTAATCAACGAACAGTTGGAACAAATAAACGTAAATTTGGTGTCAAGTTGCCTTTCATTCTGTAAGTGAGCACGGTCCTGGAAAATCCGAGCTTCAAATAATAGAAATAATGCAGTAGGAAGAACCGATAGACCACTAAGGCATCTCTCTTGGACGCAGCATTTCCTCCTATCCAAACTCAAGCTCCTTATTGCTAAGACGTACCTCACTATTTTATGGAGTTAACAAATTCGGAAACTGTGCTGGCGTAAGCCAGACCAAATTAAAAGTAGCCTTTAACAGCATTGCACGATATGTCTTTAACATTAAAAAAGAGACCCAATGACGACATACGCTAATAAAACTTTTAACTAGACCCTTAACTCGTGGATAAAACGTAGGACTGTTAGTTTCTTGCATAGAACCATGAATCGAAAAGAACCGAATTATCTGTATGACAAGAAAAACTAATAATTTAGTTTGCGTTTGGCATAGATTATCCTGCTCAGAAAGGCACTGTTCGTCTGTTACCCCATAACTTAAAAATAATCAACCGTGAAACACATTTTAGAATTAGTATTAAAGCACACTTTCGAGAAAACAACGTAATGAAAATACAATACATATGTATGTACAAGTAATAACAATAAAAAGGGCCAAAAAATAAAAAACTTAAAATTTAAATGTATGTACATTTATATACAAAACAATGTAACTTTTAAATATTGTGCTATAAATTAATAAATAGAACAAATGAGAATAAGATTAAATTAAATGTTTTTACATAAAATTATATGATATGTATAGTTAAGGAATATATACTGATATGGATGTAAACATTTAGTGACTAGCGAACTAACTACTAAAGTAACCTAATATTTGTAACGCTAGGATGGAGGTTACAAATAAAATTACAAGCCCTAACGAGCCCGCCCGACCTTATCATTTTATTTTTGTTAGTTTTTCAGTATTTCATAATAAGTAAAATTAAATTTGAATTTAAAAATTCATACAAAGTTGCTACAAGTACATATATTCATATTCTTGTAGTCTATATAATTATGTTAGCAATGGCTACTAGGGCCTTCAGCTAACTTTGTATGTACATTTTACAGAAAAAAGTAGGAATACATATGTATGGGGATTGGGTTTAGATTTTGTGGTAAATGTATGTGGCTTTTGAATATTTAAATAAGAGTTTGGAGTTATGTATTGATGGGTTTGCAATTAGGGTGATGGGGTTAACGTTTGGGAAAATAGATAATCTATTTGGTAGGAGTGTGGGGCATGAGGTGAGGATATGTGCAATGTTTATTAGCGCGTTATTGCAGAAAGGGCAGTGTTTAGATAGAGTTTCGTCCATGAAATGTGTGTGTGTTAATGCGGTATGTCCAATGCGAATTCTATTAAGTTGTATTTGTTCTGTTCTTGATAGGAGGTTTTGCGGATTGTTATTGTACAGGTCAAGGAGAGATAAATTGTCGGCGTTGCTTTGCTGATACCAATAGGATGTTTGGTTGAATCGAGTCGCTTGTTTTAGAGTAAAATAATTTTTTACAGCTAGGGTTATGTCGGAGGAATTGTAGTTGGGGGTGTAAATAAGAGGAAGACCTGTGGCCAGTTTTGTAAAAGTATTTTCTGTTTCGTTTCCAGTAACATTCTTGTGGCTAGGTACCCAAATAAGTTTTATTTTAGGGAATTTGTGTTGTAATATTGATCTGATTGTGGTAGGATAGTAATGGTGGTTGTCGAAGTTGGCTATGGCAGTAAGGGAAGAAAACGAGTCTGAACATATTGCATGTTTCCCGGGTTTTAATAAACAGATGGCATTTAATTTTTTACCCTTTTAACAATCACTTCATATAAATGCCTGTATAAAAAGCGGCTGTTGTTGTTGTGGCTGCTTTGCTTCAATAGATGCACATATTTACATAGGTATGTCGTTTTGAAGTGGGTACAGGGTTTTAAGAGTCAAATCCGCATGTTTCAAGCATTCTAGCATAAAATGGTATTATGAAAGGAAGAATATATTCCTGCTTGAGCATGACAAGACAAGCATGATAAGTCGTTCTGCACATCTCCTTTTGTCTGTGTTCATACAGAGAAGGATATGTGAGATGAGCTCCCTCTATTATAGTTGAATAAGACATGTGGGAATTTCTGATTTTGGTTTTTAAAGATATGTGACTGCGAATATTTATTGATTTTCAACGATTTGGATGCAGCTCAGTTATACTTGTATTGTGAAGTTTGTTATCTCTGTGTACGAAACAGCCAATGGATGTTGCCTGCTGACTATGCATGAGCTATCCACAGTGCATCCTTGACGTTTAGATTTTGTTTGCTGCTTAATAAAAGCAACAGCCAGGCCACCACAGCCGTATAGAGTTTCTGTCCCGTCCCTCCTTTGCTCTTTCCTGACAAGCCAGTCAACAGCCACTTGTGTTCACTTGCTTCCGGTTGGCGCTTTTGTATGTTGCATGCAGCAGCAGCAGCAGCAACACCAACACCACATCATCACCAGCAGCTTAAATAGCTGCCACCGACACAATTACACATGTAGCTCTCTCTATCTCCCTCTAGCTCCCTCTGCGTTTGCTGCAGGGTCAATGCTGCACAGACAGGGCGCTCTGCCTGTCCGAAGCATGTCTACGGCGGCCCCAGCTTGATTTGATTTAAAGAGAGCCATTTCTCATATAGTATGCAATTTATGTGCCTGGCGATGTGAGCGGCCATTAGTGCCATAATAATTGCATTATATTATTTTTTGTGCCGTTGGCCGCATGGTAATTGCATTGAATACGTACTGCAGATTCGACGGTCGGACTGGACCATTAGTAAGTAATGCTGAGCCCATCTCCGGTTATGGACTTTCCACGGCACTCAGCCTCACGAAAATAAGTAGCTTAAGACTGAAGCTTAGCAGCTTGGGTGTGGCCTGAGGGTGTATGGATATGCAATTGCAAGTGCAAGCTCTGTAATGGCGCCAAATGCTAAAGTCATGGCCTCGTAACAAAAGCACACAAGGATTGCACAAACAAGCAAACAAGCAAACAACAAAATAAACAAACGAACCGGCGAACATTAAAACAAAATAAAACAAACGACCAAGCCGCGTAAGCCAACAAAAGTTATCAAAAGTAATTATCAGAACAACAGTGACAGTGGAAAGGGGAAAGGGGAATGGGAAGGCGAAGGCGAAGGAGGGGATGAAAGCCAAAAACAATGACTGTTTGAATGTGCCATGCGTGTGCATATGTGAGCCTTAATTAAGTCAGACAACAAATGGCGGAGCACGACGCTTGAAAGGGCACCTTTAAATTGTCCAGCGGTACGATTTAAAAAGTGCCCCAAGAAACCATATTTAGGTTAAGGCTATAAAGAAGCTCTCAGAAATAGACAAAGTATGAAAATATTCATGCATGGAAGTTTTCCTAATCACTGATATATTTTTAATATCATATACCCAAAGGCTTATATGGCATACTTATTTAGCAGTTCACTTATATATTTAGACCCCACAAAGTATATATTTCTGAAAGGGTTTTCTGAAGACATACCCATGGGTCGAAATAAGAGCTTGAAAAAACCAAGTCGGTATCCAGGTTTCCCGAGGTCTGCCGAGGGACACATTTGCGTTAATATTGGTACCGAAAGGTTATTTAGCTCCCAATACCTACTATAGGGACACTTTGGAGCATATCTATAGCCGCACCCATGTTTTCAGTGTCTATGAAAGAAGGAGTTGAGATACAAAAATAATGCTAATACCGCTTGAAAGGGCATCAAAATAGGTAATAAAGAGATAATAAACAACAACACTTTCCTTGCACTATTTACAATTAAAATATTGTTTTCGGAAGGGTACATAACTATAGCCGCACCTCACTACATTAAAGAAAATAAAGGGAAATAAAAAGTAATTAATTTTTTTGGTTAAGTTTAATGTTGAGTGCAATTTCTTAACAGGAATTAACTGAAAAATTCGGTGTGACATACTGTCTACTAAACTTCTTAGACCCTTTTCTGAAAGCTCTTCCCAAGCCTTAATAATGGCTTCTTTTAGCTACCTAATATTGCCATATTTAGTATTTTGGCATTAATTTTTCGTACCAGCAGAGCCCACAAGTTATCAATTGGATTCATGTCCGGAAAACATGCAAGCCACTCGAAAGTAACGACCTTATTGGTTTCGAGCCAAGAATGCGTCTCACGGCTAACATGCATTGATACGATGTCCTTGTTGAAAAATATACTTCTTGGGTTTTTGAGATCTCAAAAAAGGCGTGATATTCGCTTTTAACATCTCCACGTACCCGGTGGAGTTCATTTAAGTACTTAACCAGAAATGTAATTTGTCGATAGGCAAAAACAGAATGAGAAACTAAAGTGTGTGGCTATAGTTATACCTTCCCGAAAAGAATATTTTAATATAACTGTCAATATTGCAAAAAAGTGTTGTTGTTTATTATCTATTTTTATGTGAAAGTTCTCTACCTGCTAGTACGCTTGGAAGGAGATGCCTTTGCAGGAATAAAGCTGTTTACAACATGTACTTGTGGTCAGCAATTAGAGGATCATACTATTACCGGATAGCCCTAAACATGATTATTATTCACACACTACAGTTAATGGTCATCATCAACAACTAATTTTTCGAAAGTGTTGCAGGAATGTTTTTAAATTGTCTCAAAATCAACTTTACTGTTGCGCCTAGATTTTCAGCTAATTTTCGATTTTCTGGTAGCTTGGACAGGTCGTCATAAGATGACATTTGTCCTTTCCAGTTCAAACATTTTTCCCTGGTCTTTACCATTTATTTAAATTTAAAAGTTAAATGAAAGGTGTACATGAACTAAAAGCTTACTATATATGCTAAGTAGTTAAGGGGATTTATTTACAGGCGTGCTGTGAATTTATGTTTTATGTTGCACCCACACAAGGCGTTTTAAAAGGATACAACCTTAAAAAAGCCACTCGCCGTAGTTCATATTGTAAAGCTAATACCACATTCACGGACATGTCCAGTGACATTTTGCAACAGACGGCCAGTTCTCATTCTCGTGATGAGAAGCCATTTTCAAGGACATCCAAAGTATCAGCGTCAGCGTCAACGGTGCGTATGCGCAACATAACAACCTAGAACAGTTTTGGCAGCTGGCTATGTAAATGAGCAGCAATTTCAGGGGCTACCCGGCAACCTTGAGGCTGTTGAAGTTTTACGTTGTAACTCTTATGTTTTTGTGAGCTTGCTTGCGGATGGAATGCAATAAAATGTGTGTTGCTAAAATATGCACAGACACATACATACATTTACATGCCGACGAAAATTAGCGGATTTTCTTTTCTGCCACTAACTGGCATTTGGCACATCACTGCTGTTGGTGCCGGGTGTGGAGTTAGACGATACTGCCTGGACACCTACCCTTTGATAGAGGGCCAGTTTATTCGTGATTAAAGGCCTTAAATATGTTGCACATACAAATGTATATTGTGTAGATCTCTAGGTTAGTACGCATGTATATACATAGTACAATGAAACGCAAGGATCGCAGAAATTATAAGAACTAGAATAACAAAACTTGGCATACAGATACTCCTGAGGCCGAGAAAGGGCATATATACACCCTCCCACTCCCCCGCTATTAACAATTTTCTATAACTCACTTCTTGGCATCTTTAACTTAAATTTGGTAGTCAATTTTTTTGGATTCATTTTTAAATTAAAATTTTTTTTTATAGCCTGTACCCAAAGGGTGAAAGGCTATACTAGTTTTGTGCGCATGTATGTAACACACAGAAGGAGGCGTGGCAGACCCCACAAAGTATATATATTCTTGATCAGGATGAGAAGCCGAGTCGATATAGCCTTGTCCGTCCGTCCGTCTGACCGTCTGTCCGTCTGTCTGTCCGTATGAACGCAAGGATCTCAGAAAGTATAAGGGCTAGAATAACCAAACTTGGTTTCCATATTCTCCTAAGACCGAGAAAGTACGAGTTTGAGTTTTTTTTTCGATGCACCCCCCGCAATGTGTTTTTTCTTATAACTTCCGTAATTCTCGGAATTTTGGTAGGTACATCCAGTTAGTACTAATGTGTCCGTATGCCAAATTTCATCATGATAGGTCAATTCTGAAGAAAGTTATAGCCATAAGTAAAATCGCTGCTCATGCGCTGCCTGCAGCTCTGTCGGCAGCGCTGCCCGCAGCTGTTGTTGTTGTTGCTGCTTTGGTTCAACTTTGTGCTGCATACATACACGCATATAAACACGCATAGGTACGTGATGTAAATGTATGCTGTTAAAACTGAACATAAACATGTATTCTAATTTAATTTAATTAATTAATTCATTCATTCATTTTTTTAATAATTTAATTAATTTTTTTTTTTAATTTTTCTTTTTTGTGGAGAGTACAGGCTATTTTACTGTCGGGCTTGCTCGACTGTAGCGTTCTATCTTGTTTAATTTTTGGGCTTTTCCTTCTTGTTTTATTTTATTTACTGTCACAAGAAGACCAAACTAAACCAACACGAATTTAATGCTCATAGTAACAATAACTTATGCCAAGCTTGCCGTCTGCGTTTGATCCGGACGATTTAAATCTCGAACTTGGCGCCACTAGCGTACGGATTACCGCCCGTCGATACGCCCGCTGAGGGCTAATAGCAAGCAACTGTTCTAGCTAGATCAAGGCTTCCACCGCAACCAGCTTCAAAGCTTCGACCCCAACCAACTTCAAGGATCCGTTCTGTTCTTCCAGTTCTTGCGGCTGACGCGGTTCTTTGTAATTAAATCGTTACATTTTTGGGCCATCGGCCCCTTTCATTCTCCATTGAAGGCCTATAAAGTGCGTTGAAATAAAGCTGAGTTGAACGGCGTAATTATTTTTGGCTCTGCTGTTGTCCGTTCTCCTTTGCTGCGTCGTGTTCCAGTGCCTCCAAATTAAATAAATATTATTTTTAATTCTGCACATGCTATAAACTTCTGTAAATTATTGTGATTATTGCAAGTCTTGAGGTTATCATTTAATAATTGAGTTCGCAAGGAAGATACATATGAATGCCAACACACACAATATAAAAGTATTTATATTTAAGTTAACAGTGAATGATCGATAGAATGAATCAAATAAAAAATTACTCACAATGGCAATAAGAAATGTATTTCCGATTTTTATTTAGGTTTAGTAAACCCTTTCGACATCAAAGAGCACTATTTTCAAAATATATTATTATCACTATAAAATTTGTATTAAAAGGTTTATATTTGCTACTCGCTGACATGAACAAAATTAAACATCGTGATAGCATTTTAAACAACCAATATCGGGCAATATTTGTTCCAATATTGGGTTGACTCAAAGCAATGGGAGTAGGGTCAGAAACTTAGTTATAATACAATACCCTTATCTCATTACAATATTCTTTGTTGTAAAATATAATAATGTTTGCTTTAAATATTGACAGTAAAAATCGAAAATAGGCAAGCAGTGGAACTGACAACAGCTCAATATTACATATCCAATAAGTACTCATGAAAGAAGTATAAAGTATATATTTGGTCTGAGGGATACTGCAGTATCACTGCTTAATCTCAATCTTGTACCTCTTGCTGAAGAAAATAATTTTCGCTTTATCCAATCGATGCTCATCTTAGTCGCTGATGGACATGTAAATGGTTTTAACTTTGAGCTTTGCATGAAAGTATAGGTCAGAAGATGCCTTAGTCGTAGAAAATACATTTAATTTATAGAATGTGGGCTATATAGTATGATCAGCTTGATGAGATGACTTCGTATATGACTTTCCGTTTACTTTCTACTTTCGCTACTTAAGCTGGCCAAGGGATTTTTGTATTGTTACAAAAACCCATTCAAAAGTATTTGCAATACCGTACAAGCAATTTTTATGTATTATATATATTATATGGCATTTATATGATGTAGATATAACGCTGGCCAAAGCTTTGTAATATTATTGAGTAGCACATAAATATTGTAGTGTCATTTGAAATTTTCTCTATGTATGTAAAGGGGAACCCCCATGTTATGGCTATTCATTATACCCTGTACCCAAAGGGTACAAGGGTATATTAGTTTAGTGCGAGTGCACATGGAACACACAGAAGGAGGCTTGGTAGACCCCACAAAGTATATATATTCTTGATCAGCATGACAAGCCGAGTCGATATAGCCATGTCCGTCTGTCTGTCCGTCTGTCTGTCTGTATGAACGCAAGGATCTCCGAAAGTATAAGAGCTAGAATAACCAAACTTGGTATACAGATTCTCCTGAGACCGAGAAAGGACGAGTTTGTTCATTTTTTCTGATCCACCCCCCCACTCCCCCCTATTAACGATTTTCTATAACTCCCGTAATTCTTGGAATTTTGAACTAAAATTTGGTAGTCACATTAGGTTAGTAATTATATAACCGTATACGAAGTCTCATTATGATAGAATGATCGGAAAGAAAGTTATAGCCATATAACCAGGCTCAATGCACACATACATACATATGTACAAGTACACAAACACGCAGAGACACGATTCTGATGTAATTGTAAATGTATGTATGCATGCATGGAATATTTTATATTTAATTTAGTTAATTAATTAAATTAATTTAGTTAATTAATTAAATTTAATTAATTAATTAATTTAATTACTTTTTTGTGGGGTGGTACAGGGTATTTAAGAGTTGAGCCTGCTCGACTTTAGCATTCCTTTTTTGTTTTATTATTATTATTTAATAATAATATAATAATAATAATATTTAATAATCATATTCTTAACATGGACAAGATATGTGCAAAAGAAACAAAGGGCAAAAGCATTTTTATTAATCACGAGGTCATAAACAATGTTAGTGTTAGAGGAACCATCTTATACTACTCCGTAAATGTGGGCATATGCTTTGTCAGGCGTGCACTATATATGTTCATATCTTTGCATATACAAGTATATATAATTTTTTATATATAATATATGCATTTATTTTTGTGCCAGAAAGGTCATTGAATTGTAAACAAAACTAGCCCGCAACCAAGCCTTTTATTTTCATACTTACATCTTACCATCTTTGAATATATTTAATTGGCGTTTTTTATTCAAAATGTCAAATTGCTTTGGCCTTGAGCCAAATCGCGGCAAAGTTAAGTCCGAACCACAAAAGCAGCTGAAAACAAAAACGAGAAATTTACATAAAAGCGCTGATAAAAGAGTGAGCTTAGCAATTTGTCACTGTAACGCCTAGGCTTGAGGGGCGTAAAGCGTAGAGTGTGGGGCGTGGCACGAGGTGACTTGAAGACATCGCCTGAAGATGCCCCAATACATGAAAATTAGCCGCTTCGAGCTCTGCGCTAATTTGTGAAGGTACCGGCGCCATAAATATCGAAAGTGTGTTGATTATTAATGAAGCGATGTATAAGCCACAAACTGGAGACCCCGTGGACGATACCCATTGAAGGGGGCTTAGGCAAATGGCATGCAAGTGGCGTGCTAGACGAGTCAATCAATCAAAAGTTTGGGTAGCGGGCGTGCGTTGGCAGCTGCTACAGCTTTTTGCCGGTTTTTACATTGGCCGTCATCATTTGGCCGACAACATAACACTTGTATGTATGTATTATTATAAAGTAAATCTTTATTAACACTGCGTTGTTGGTGTTGCGTGCGAGTGGCTGATGACAACGACGACCAGAAATTGGCGCGCTATCTTACCTTGAGTGTATTATGTACTCGTACATACATACATATGTATAATATATTGATTTCATCAACAACGAAAAGGCATAAAGAGCAAAATCTTGTATTTTTCAGGTTTTTATTTTGATTTGACTCAAGCATGTAACCGAAGCATCAGTAATACTTATAGCAGTATCGAAATCATGTCAATACAAATGAAAAGCAGCCACAAACAAACAATACAAATTGTACGTAACTATACATACATATGTCAAACGTTTATTTTGGAAATAGACGACGAAACTAAGGAAAGTCGCGAGTGAATGTGAAAGAGCCCGAATTGAAAGTGGGAACGTGCAAGGCGGACGGATGTACAGTGGGTCACAATAAAAGAGCGACCTACAAAAGCAAATACCAAGCAGAGAACAATTTTTGAAAGAGAGATTCAATCGTTTCAGTCGAATCCACAAATATGTTCTGAAACTGTAACCATGTAATGCCACGAAACCGACATCTGGTTGGAAATATTATTATATTTATGATATACTTGTATATTTATATTTAAATTACATACATTAAGCTGCATATTATAAGCTAAGCTATACATTAATTAACTTTTTTTACTTATTCCGAAAAATATAATTTAGTAAATAGGAAATGAAATGTAATATTAAGCTTTTTGTATTTTATTGCTTAGTGGTATTTAAGAAAGGCTCTGCATGTAGTTGTTTTACTAATTTCTAATTTAAAATTTTATCGAAATTTTGACATGGGCTCCAAAATTATTTAACAAATTCAACTGCCTGAAAATTAATTCAATGGGCGAGCTATTATCAGCTGGAAATAAATCTAAGATTTAAACTATTTGAAATCAAAGCGACTAATTTCTGTAAGCGAAATGACATAAGTATCTTTAATTAAAAAGACAGTTTTATTAGACCATTTATTATTATTATTATTATTTTTTTATTAGACCATTCGAGGGATAGAATTATATTTATCATATTATTAAATTTTATGTTTAGTGTTAATGAAGCTAAAAATGATTTTGATTAGCCACTATAAAAGCTGTGTCATTTTAAAGCTTATCCTTTATACATCAAGCCTTAATATTCATTTTATCTATGTATATACAAGTAATGCTCTGATCTGATTTGGTCGGAACAGATATGTTATACTGAAAATTATGTAAGTACGTACATATGGCAAATGCAATAAAATACATTCTTCACTTTGTTGGTTAAATGCAAAGAATACTTTAAATTAAAGAGGCGTTTGACTAAAATCGAAATCAAACCTTGAGCAGCAATCAGGAATACCCCTTTTATCTATGTCTGACAGGAAAAAGCGTTGAGCAAAGCTTAAGCTATATAACCACAAAACTATGGAAAAAGTAGTGCTTCAGATAGACAGACTTCGCGAGCACTCCTCGCAACCAATAATATGAAAAATTTGCCAATTATGAGGGCCGATTACGCGGTCCAAATTTAAAAATCCGCAGTATCCGATGAACCACTGTACCTACATTGCCACGTTATAGCGACTTTTTATCCAAAGGGTGCCACAAACATACTACACAACGTAATGGACCGCCACTTACTTCCTCGTAAGTGCAAAAAACAACTACAAACCTATAATAATATCAACAACAATGCGAGCGGCGACTTTCAATTTGCACAGAGCTTCACATAAATTGCATAATGGAACCAAAAACAGCTAAATCAACAAAAACTATAAAAAGTGAATTGAAGTAAGGGGAGTAGCAATGCAACGATGCGCAACCAATGCCACAAAGTCGTGCGCCTTTATCACAGGTTTCTGGCCTTTTCTTTTGGCCAGGCCCGATCAGACCTGTCCAGGCGTTCACCGGACCGCGTGTGCACCGGAAACTGGTTGCAAGTTGACCAACTGACCTTGGGGTGCCGCAGAGCCAGCGACAACGACAGCGATGAGGCAGAGACAGAGGCTGTAAAACTTACGCAATGCATCTGAGCGTAGGGCTTAGTGCACTGCTCGAATACAAGCATTGCTCACACGCATAAATCTTTAGATAAACAAACTGCAGCCGTCGTTGTGAAAAGCGATTGCAAAATTCCCATCATCGTTTGAAATCCAAACCTACTAGTACGTGTATGCTGCAAACCCGATCAGAGTGTGAAGAAGCGGAGGCGATGGCGGCATTAGCGACGAGGCGAAGATCGCAGCTTGTCAAATGTAAACAACAAATTGAAGCAACTTTTTGGCCAGCTCCGGCGTCGGCGTCGTCGTCGGCGTTGGCGACGTTGTCGGCGCCTCTGCCTGCCTGCAGCTGCCAACTGCGGCAGAGCACACTTTCAAGTGCGATATAAAAGCGCGCCACCGACGCAGCCAACAAGCCAAAGTAAAAAGTACACTTGCAGCGCGCATAGCAAGAAAAGCAGCTCGGGAAACGTTCGAACCGAAGTCTACACACAATACACTAAATTCAAAAAAATCGAAAAATGTTCAAATTCGTGTTGGTTGCCGGCCTCTTGGCCACCGTCGCCTTTGCTGCGCCACTTGTGAGTGCAAAGAAAAAAGCTTGATTTATAAAATACATGTACAGTACAGTAAGAGATTGTGACATTTGGTGCCAAATTTATTGAATGTTGTTACTGCTTGTAAATGTTGCCCAAGTCTAGCTGCGCATGCACATTGGTCGCTTGGTGGAGCGGTCCATTCCGCACTTCTCGAAGCTGTTGCACTTGACGTTGCCGCAGTAGATGCCCGTGGCGCCGCCAGCTGCAACGCAAAGAACAAACAATTTTAATCCGCCCCCTGAAATGCTGAAATTCATAGCATGCATGTCGCACTCACAGTTTTTGCTGCTGAAGGGCGAGCTGTTGCCTCCCGAATTCCCCAGAAGGTTCGGCTGTACGCAGCTCCGGCTATTGCACAAGTTCGGGCAGCACTTGCCCCCAATGGCGCTGCACTCGCTGTCGTGCAGGCACTTGGGCGTGCAGTTCTGCACCTTCGTCGAAGAGGGGCAGTCTGCAGGGATTGTTGCAGGGATGGATGAAATAGACCAGTTTATCAGAGCTAGAGTTAATTCAACATACCACCGGCCCCCAAAGTTGTGGCCAAACAGGCGCTAATCACGAGCAACGCGAGCATCAGGTGGTTTCCTTTGTTAGCTGTGATTTTTGTGGAGAGAGTTTCAGCAACAGCTTCAGCTTTAGCTTTTTTCCGCATTTTTGCTTGCTACCTACCCATTTTGTTGGTGTATAGTACGAGTATAGTATATGTATCTATGTACGAGTATATCTTGTTCGACGTCCGATCCGTTGCTTCAATCACTTACGACTGAAGCGGCTCGCTTTATATGCCAGCGATCGTCAATGATGTTACTTGTTTGCCCAGGCGGACCAAGCCACACAACAAGTTTTGGTTTTATTTATTTATTTTTCATTTTTTTATTGTTTTGCTTTGCTTGAAACGCAACAACTATACAACATTTATCAATTTAACGGCCGTGCACTTCGATGTGAGCTGTAGGCGGTAGACATAGACCCTACCAAGTTGGAGGTAGTAGTATTGGAATGAGATATTTTGAGCCTTTTATTATCATTCAGAATTGAAACGATTTTCTTTTCCATAAATTATAGAACCAATCGAAGAAAACAAGTTCAGCAATAGCGAATATGAGACTACTTATTGGTGCTTGCAATCATTTTCCAAGGTTTATTAAAATGTATACATCTTCAGTATAAATTAAAATTTAGATATCGCTGTAAGTGTAGCGCATATCTGGATCTTCTTCTGAGAATTGAGCACTTGTCGCACTAGTGTATAGCACATACGAATATGTATGTACGTACACGTATAGATACAATATTTCAATTGCGTTTTCCGCTCATTCACTTAAGAACGGCCCCTATAACGACCTAAGAAAAATAATTAGAAATGCGTCACACACTATACACTCATGCAAAATGGCAAGTAAACAAGATTTGCAATTTAAAGTCGTCTCCGTTGAGTGAAGGGGCACTGATGGGGAGCAGGTGCGATGCAGAGATTACACGGTAATCGCAAGGCAAGCAATAATGCCGCAGCTAATATCCATAGGAGATTTAGCATCTACATATATCACCGGTAGCTCTACCTATCTGCTCTAAGCACATTTTATTTATTCCCTATGAGGTCGTCCAAGCTCCGCCACACACCGTGAATCCTATGAATAGCATATATACTTGTATACTTGTATATGTACATACATACCTACGTATGTATGTTTTTAATTCCGATTTCAGCTGCTACTATTGTTCTCAAATTTCCAAGTCATGAATTTATTCAAATTTAACAAACGAAAAGATTTTCCTCGTAAAAACCTATTTATAGCTCTTACACTTTTAAACAAATTTATTAGTTTGTATGAAGCGTATTTTGCTGTTCTGCAACACACAAGCATTTTTTCATTTATCACAAAAATTAAAAGCTCTAGGTTCACATTTTAAAGACGAGAAGAATGCTTAAACCGTGCCAGTCTGCTTTTCAAATACTCTGCATCCGCGCTTCAACCAGTCAACAACAAAAAATCTCAAGGTGTCACGAAACTCATAATTACCGAGGTTGCTTAAGATATCTTTACGATTGAATTTTACACAATTGATCCAATAATATATAACTCTATGTATATAGAAGTATAGGCTTCCTTACATTTCATTTGCATTCTTAGATATACTATATAGTAGATACATCTAAGATGCCAATTATGGAGATGGCAAAATTAAATTGTAGCCAAAAGTTTCTTGTGGGGAAGTGTGGAGCTGCATCGAACATATACGAGTACACGTCCTTTCCCGGATTAGGCAATCGTTTGTACCAAGTTTGGAGACTCTAGCTCATACAAAAATCCGACTAATACAGGTTATACCAATTTTAAAAACTTGTTTAGTCATTTACGTCATTACTTACCGTCGTATTTCCAATATAACCCACATTGCGCATACGGCTGCCAGTGAAGCACTGACAATTCATATATCGCCCCCACAAAGTATATATATTTATAATTAAGGGGACAAGCCGAGTCGATATAGCCATGTCCGTGTGTATGGACGCAAGGAGCTCATAAGTGTGTATAGGCTAGACTTAGACTCAGTCTTGATATAATTAGGATAAGGTCAGAGTTACAGCTTGGGGAGCTATTGCTATAGAATAATCATCGTATGTCAATAATCCAAAGACTAGACTTTTACAAAACCGATCAGCAATTATAATATTTTTTTTTCGCTTTTTTGGGAGTGGGTACCGGGTATTTAACGGCTCTAGCGTTCACTCTGGTTTTATATTAGTGTATTCGCATAACCTCCAATTAGGTTAATGAGCTTAGTAGCTTGACAGGTTTAAAGGCACGGCGTATGTTTTGTATGCTAAATAGGGGGCGTGTCATTGGTGTCATTGAATATCAATATTTATACGTGTTCTTCCTCTATTCGCAAATTCAGACTCCCGAAGAAGAAGAAGACAAACGGGAAATGGAACGGATACAAAATGAAAGCGCACAGTATTCCTTTGACTCCAATATTGACGACGGTATTAATGACGGTACCCTTCGACGAGAGGAGACACGCGACGGCACAAAAGTGACGGGCAGTTACAGTTACAGCGACGGGTATGTCCATCGCACCGTGTTCTACGAGGCTGATGAAAATGGCTATCGCGTGATTAAAGAAGATACCAAGGAAATTGGCGAAGGTCCCCAATTCAATGCCGATGGTCAGGCTGATGTAGAGGGCTCTCTAATTGGCAAATACTCGATCAAGCTGGATAAAGATATGGAGGACAAACACTACAAGGACATACGCTCGTAGGGAGAGAGAGGTCGGAAATGCATCCTAGCATTTAGAAATAGACTGAATACATCGTAAAAGTCAAACTCTTGTTGTGTTTTTTTATCAAACTTAAAATAAACGATGAGCTTAATAGTAACAAAAAGAATCAATTATTGTCAAGGTGATTGCTGTTTATAAACAAATTAAGTTGAAGGTACACGCAAAAGGACTATTTGGAGCATTTTCTCTCTAATGTGATGAACCCAAGCTAGGACACGCGAAAACCGATAAAAAAAAATGTCACCAATCGTCCGCCTCAGGATATAGAACACCGGCAGAAAAAACATTATGAATATTCAATTTGGATCCACTACTTGTTATAAATAAATAAGTTTTTATTAAAAAACTCCTCTTAAATCAACTCTTTTCTATAAAAGCTGTATGATGTTGTGATCTATACTACAAGAAGACTCAACACGATGGCTCTAGGATGGTTAAAATATGGTGCGAGGATATGCAACCTGTATCCCAAAAGTGCATTTCTTTCCAATCACTTCTGAGATCCACTACTAGGAACCACTACTCATTTCAAATGATAACTGATCATGCTATTTTAAAATATTCGAACATAGAAGGACGTATGTAAGTAGTTCTTGAAATTATAATCCTTACTCATTATTGACACATATTACGCAAGTGTTTAAATAGTATAGTTTTTAATAAAGCATATTGTTAGACAACTTTATCTATAAAGCGCACATACTTGGTATTTGTGTTGCATGTACCGCAACCTACACCGCAATTCTATTTGTTAAATAACCCTAGACATCCTCCTGCACACATTCCATGGAGTTATTCGTCGAATGCGTTATAATCAAAGCCTTCTCCGAGTCGGTCAAATTGATAAACTTGTGCTTAGACTCGAGCTCCTTCTGAATGGATGATAGTAGATCTGGGGAGCCCCGACCTGGCTTGACTGAGGCAGCATCCATGCACAATACATCATTGTGACCACTCACATCCAATGTAGGCTCCACAATGGTCTCCATTTGCGACGAATGTCTCTTACGACGCATGCGCTTAGAGCCGCGGGTGATGAGCATGACCGCTGGTGACTCGTAGGGTAGTGCCTGTATGACTGTCTGAAGCAGCTTAGGCGGCGTCTCTGGTGTCTTTGGATTACCGATAACCACGTCTGCCTGCAGTGCACTCCTGGCCCGCTCCCGCTCTTCCTCGCGTTCTCTTGCCGCATTCTTTCGCATCAGCTGGCGCGCCCTCTTTTTGAGAATGGCTTGGGCATTGGGATAGTAAGCGATGACCTAAATTGCATATGAAGCCAATTATTTTAGGTACGATGTGCTTTGTTTGATTTTACCTCGCTTAGGTCTGACTTTGAGAGCACAAACAGATTGGAATAACCTCTGGAGCGTACATCGGCGGTTCGCCGATCAGCGCCATTAATTCCAAGTAAGCTGATCTCTCCGAAAACAGACCCTTCGGTTAGTGTGGCCAGCACCACGTCGCTACTCGGACCTCCCATAACCTGCACCTGGCCGAGCTTAACGATGTACATTTCGCGACCCACCTCGCCCTTCCGGCACACAAAGTCACCCGGAAGAAAGGTAACAGCGCGCAGCTTGAGCACCAGATCTCGAAGCAGTGCTTCTTCGCAGTCGGCGAAGAGCTGCACCTTTGAAAGCGTGTGAATGTGCACTGAAATGGCTATATCTGTCTTTAGATTGATAGGTAAGGCATCCAGAATGTTGGACTCATCTGTAATAAATCTGGTAATCATACGCTCCCAGAGCTCTCTGTATATTCTGTATTTACCTAGAGTGCGTTGTTGCTCCCAGGTGAAACGAAACCACATCTTGACACGTGATTGCACCTCGTGTGATAAATTCAAACGTCTCATGTACTCCAGAGTCTCGTCCTCTAGCTGTCGATACTCGTGCTTGTTACGCGTGGCCGTTGAGATAATGTCGCGAATCTGACCAATGAGCAACGCAAAAACGAAGACGCCCATTAACCAGGCCACCGTCATGAAGACATACTCCCCCAAACGCTCCGGCTTAGGATTTTTTCCAATAGAGGTGGCCGTCTTGGTGGCGAATGCAAAGCAGCGAACATAAGGATGACCCTTACCGCTGAAGACCCAACGATTTTGTCCCAATCCTTGGTAGTCGCTGTAAGCATAGTAAAGAGCGGCTGTGATGTGTATCATGTACAGCATGTAGGTCAGCGTCTTCGCTACACGCACCTGGAATGAGCTCCATTAATTAGGAACCGCGGCAATCGTTCAGATCTAAAAAGTAACTTACGAAGTGTGGTGAGGAAATTACACGATCTAGCAGACGAAACACCTCCCAAAAGCTTTGAATCTTGAAGAAGCGTGGAAAACGTAGCCAAACGGCGGCCGTTCCATATTTTAGGTAGAACAACTCTAATGGCAACAGTGCTAAGAGATCCAACTGTAAAAGAAACAGAGACACACTGGGTAGATATTTAATCGTTATTTGCATCTAGATCTGACATGACAGAGAAACCACAATGAATGGTAGAGTCAAGCGGGCTCAACGCTTAAATACCCTGTACTCTGAATGGCAAAGACTAAGAAAAATTCATAAAATCAGTGGGGAAAAACACAATTACCAGGTTTGGTTAATCTAAAATTTATACATTCTGAGATCGACTCGCCTTATCAGGGATATGGTTTTTATACCCTGTACCCGTAGGGTAAAAAGGGTATATTAGGTTTGTGCAAAGTATGTAACATGCAGAAGGAAGCATCTCCGACCCCATAAAGTATATATATTCTGAATCAGCATGACGAGAGAAATCGATCTAGACATGTCCGTCCGTCCGTCCGTCTTTCCGTCTGTCCGTCTGTCCGTCCGTCTGGATGAACGCGAGGATCTCAGAAACTATAAAAGCTAGAATAACCAAAGTTGGCATCCAGATTCTCCTAGGTCCGAGAAAGGACGAGTTTATTTTATTTTTTGGAATTTTCCCCCCCTTCCCCCGCTACAGAATTTCGTCAATAGCGTCCACATTTCATATGCTACCTAAATCAAACTTTGCACACATAATTTATATATAATTGTCTACTGTTGTTTAAAATTTCATTCAATTCGGTAAATTCTAAGAAAAGTTATTAGCGAAACAAATTCTCGCCAGTACAACCCCCCCAAACTGCAGCGACAAGTTCGCTCTTCTTCTTCCTCTTTTTGCTGCTGCTATGGGCGCATATAACTCAGTGACGGAAGTTTACCTGGGTACCTGTCGGGCTTGCTCGACTGTAGCGTTCTCTCTTGTTTATACATTTACACTTAACTAGTATCCCCTTTTATCCTTTGGGTGCAGAGCTTAACAATTCTGAATATGCCGTGCTCAGTAAGTGCTTGAAAATCTTCTTTTTACTAGCCAATGGAATTACAGCTCTTGAGCCACGGATAAGAAGAGCTGTAGTTCGGCAACCACTTAGACCCAATCTTGATATAAATGGAATAAGGTTAGGGTAAGAGGTTGGGAGCTATTGTCATCGAACGTCAATAATTTAAAGATATAATTTTCTCTACCAATATTAGATCAAAAACTGTAATACTATTACCACTTCCCTTTCCTCTTAGATCTTCGGTTAAAGTTAGAATGATAGCAATGGGTGTGGAAGTTCCACGAGTGCCTCTGATATGCTTAGACACAATACTTACCTTGAATTGAAGCTTTCGCATATAATTTTTCCGCGTCAGATTCTTGTTCTTCACCCAAAACCCTTCGAACAGATACATGACGCGATGCTTGAAAAACACCACGTCCAGCAAATATATAATGTCTGCGCAGAAATCACAGGCCAGCCAAATATTCGTGTTCTGCTGATTCTGAAAGGGAAAGGCCGCACGGAGTGGAATAACCCAGGCATTATACAGGAACGACAGTGAGACCACACAAAGCCAAGAAATATAGATTTTGCCCTGCGGATCAAGTGTACGCTCATCATTGTTGGCGCCACACAAACTGGAGCAAAGCCAGACATTGGAGCGTGGTGTATCGGCCTCGAAGAGACGGCCGCGATGTGGCGATTGTCCGGCGGGCACCAGACGAACCTTGTGCTCCGGAGAAGGATGCAGGGTCTTGGTACTTGCATGCAATGTCGGCGGTGGGGGTGGCGATGATGAACCTGCGCTGCTTGAGGGCGTGGGTGGCTGTTCAATACGCGACTTGACTTTGTTGGCTCGCGCCGTAAATCGTCTAACCAAATGGCGCACCTGATCGCGCAAGAACTTTTGACTCTGAGAATCTAGGCTACCAGCACTACTTAAGCGTTGACTGTGCATCGTGGACATGGCTGTGGGCACATCTTCATCAGCTTCAAGGACAGCTACAATTTCACTGGTGTTCAGGGAAGGCGAACGAACTGCACGGATATTGCGGTCTTCGTTCTGCAGTTCAGGTGACTCATTGTAGCATATTTGCACATCCTGTTCGTCGTCGTCCACATCGAAGACGGCCTGCGAAACGCTGTCGCAATGGTCCGGCTCCTTTGGGATTATCACCTGTCCCGTGGCTGCCGTCAGTTCCGCTTGACGTTGCACCTCCAGGGGCACAGCGCCCGGTAGTGGAGTCAGATCTATAGCCTCTGTCGTTGCTCTGCCACGACCGGTCAAGACACGTCGTACACTCGCCGGACTGACTAGTGGCTTTTCGTGCTCATATCGGAGAATCTTTTTAACTAATGCATGTGTGCTCTCAATATTGTTCGCCTGTTTCTCGGCTTCCACGCACCCAATGCGTCCGTTGCGAAGATACAATCGGGAATAATAGAAGTGGGGACTATTCGGGCGCTGGCGTCGCTGCGGTACCTTGTAGGCATTGATCTTGTAGGTCACTTTCTTAGTTGGGCTGGGCGTCTTGTTCTCTTTGTTGGGGTAGTCACGCTTACGTTTTATTTGCTCCTTGGCCTGCTCTACTTGCTTTTCGCGCTGCATTACCTGCTCCGTGGCGGTCAGAAACTGCTCGATCTCTTTGATATCCTTAGAAATCTCCTCCAAACTTCGTCGAACATGCGCCTGCTGCTCGCCGGGAGTGGAGTAACGTCGCTCGCCATTGCGACCCGTGCACGGCTGGGTGTTGATCACGTTACGGATGAAAGCATGTCGCTCTAGTGTTTCGCTAAATCGCGGCGCCTGCGGTGAAGTGGCCATGCGCTTCAGCTGGGCGTGCTCCACGGAGAAATCGTCGTACGGGAAATTTTCCAAAATGTTGGGCGATGATTTCAGCAAAGCTGTGCTGGCAGCCAGTTCCTCTCTCTCCGCTTTTGCGTTGAACTAGACAGAAAGATAAATGTTTCTATGAGTTGAGCGACTTGGACGCGCGTTCGCCTTGGCGAGTGGTCAGTAACTGAGCAAGGCAAGCAAGCCAGCGGGCCAGCAAGCCAGACAACAACACGCAAATGTAATAAAAAAGCAAATGTGGGAGGCTAGCAGCTATAGTTGGCAGTCGCCAGTCGTGCCTCGCATTCTAATTACATTGACTTTAGCCGGCCAGGCATGAGCTCTACTCGCACAATCAGCCTTAATCGATTAACCGCTGCCTGGACACATTCATAAGGCATCTGACGGACTGATTGCGTGCTCCAAGGACATTCAACTCACGACCCCCGTGCTCCCCCTATTTACTCACCTTACCAAAACGACCCATACTGGCCATGTTGTTTTGCAGTCTGCGCTTTCGCGAGTTCACTGCAAAGTTCAGGGTCGTGGCAGGTTCTGAACTCGAGGCTTCTCCACAATTGAAGTGTTGGTGTTGCTTGCTGTAGTTGTGGGCGGTACACACAGCCCAGATTGATTAATAGCAATATATTCAGAGCATTGGGCTTATCAAAGTACTTTGTTAGCATATGCTCGCGAATATTGATTTTTCACTTCCAAGTATATACTATACTTGTACATATGTACATACATAAGTACATATATTCTGAACGATGGCACCCGCAACTTCAACTTATCTAACAACCCAAAATTCAACAGGTGTGCGACGAAGTTCTATAAATTACCCTTACATCTAACCAGATCTTAGGTGTCTCGACATTTTTTCACACAAACTTTAAATAATTCAGAAACAAATTGGACTCCTTCTGGTTGCACTCAATTACGCAGCACTCTATGCAAAGTTTGCACGTTTCAACTCGTCCGCTGGCTGCACTTCTCTTCACTATGTAACAACCAAATTACTGGACTGGCAGCTTCACAGCTGATTTGCCTCCATGGAAATCATGGCTGGCAGAGCGCAGGCGCCTCAAGCAGAGGCTACAGTGGCGCGAAACGGAATGTAAAAACTAAAATTAAGTCATTTCAATACTGCAGATAAAAATGGATCCAGTAATATGTGTACGAGTATTTGTTCGTTTTTATACCCTGTACCCAAAGGGTACAAGGGTATATTAGTTTTGTGCGAGTGCACATGGAACACACAGAAGGAGGCTTGGTAGACCCCACAAAGTATATATATTCTTGATCAGCATCACAAGCCGAGTCGATATAGCCATGTCCGTCTGTCTGTCCGTCTGTCCGTCTGTCTGTCTGTATGAACGCAAGGATCTCCGAAAGTATAAGAGCTAGAATAATCAAACTTGGTATACAGATTCTCCTGAGACCGAGAAAGGACGAGTTTGTTCATTTTTTCTGATCCACCCCCCCACTCCCCCCCTATTAACGATTTTCTATAACTCCCGTAATTCTTGGAATTTTGAACTAAAATTTGGTAGTCACATTAGGTTAGTTATTATATGACCGTATACCAAGTCTCATTATGATAGAATGATCGGAAAGAAAGTTATAGCCATATAACCAGGCCCAATGCACACATACATACATATGTACAAGTACACAAACACGCATAAGGCACGATTCTGATGTAAATGTAAATGTATGTATGCATGCATGGAATATTTTATATTTAATTTAGTTAATTAATTAAATTAATTTAGTTAATTAATTAAATTAAATTAATTAATTAATTTAATTACTTTTTTGTGGGGTGGTACAGGGTATTTAAGAGTTGAGCCTGCTCGACTTTAGCATTCCTTTCTTGTTACAAATATAAAATAGCCCAACCTCGAGCACTTCCGCGCGAGGATTAATAAGTTAGTGGTGGCTTATGCTTATCTAAATGTTTTGAAAAAACCTAATCGTTGCAGTCTTCGCAAAGGTCTGTCAGGATATAAAATAAATAGTAAATGCATATTATATCTATATCTGACAATATGTTTGATTTTCACTGAGTCGAGCGGGCTCAACTCTTACAAGTGGAAAAGCTGAAGTAGCGTGCCCCGACTTCGAAGTACTCTTAAGTCAAAGCAATAAGAACAACCGCTGTGGGCAGAGATTGTTTTTATGAATATAACTTTCTTCATAATTGATCTATCATTATGAAACTTGGCATACGAACACATAATCATTCATGGGTTTGAATTACCAAATTTGAATTCCAAGAATTACGTGAGCTATGAAAATTCACTAATAGCTGGGGTGTGGGAGTGTACCTTTTGGCTATATCGACTTAGCTTGTCATCGTGATCAAGAATATATATTCTTTGTGGGGTCTGCCACGCGTCCTTCGCACAAAACTGGTACAGTTCAGGGCATAATAATTTTTTGACCGATTATACCTCTTTAGTTTAGATTTGAGCCAAAGCAGCAACATTGCGTACATTGCTTGGGCATAAATATCATTTATCTTCCTTTTAAATTGGCCTATCACGACATGACATGACATACGGACAGAAGCCAGTAACCAGAAATAATTGCCAAAATGGATTACAAAATTACAAGAATTATGTGAGTTATGAAAGATCAATAATAACGGAGGAGCGGAGGAAACATTTTGCTAATGCACTTGTAATGCATACGAGTACATGCACATGTACGTCTATAAGACATCGGAGTGCATGTGTTCCTAGTGAAGTATATATATTTTAATCAGCATGATGAGAGAAATCGATTTCGTCGTGTCCGTCTATCTCTCCGTCTCTGGACTTCATATTAACCAAACTTTGTATACAGAACTTCGTCAATACTGTCCACATTTCAAAAGCTACATTATCCAAACTTTGGACACGTAATCTACTTGTATATATATATTATCTACTTTTGTTTCAAATTTCAAAATCGGTCAATTCTAAGAAAAGTTATTAGCGTAACGATTTCACACCAGTACTGCACCAACTAACTGCAGGCATCATTATTTTTTTTACTTTTTGCTATGGACGCCGGAATTTTGTCTGGATACAGGGTATTTCACTGTCGGGCTTGCACGACTGTAGCGTTCTCTCTTGTTTTAGTAGGGAGCTATGCAAAAATTTCCATTGTTCTAAATAAGGTATTTTAAATTCAATTGTTGTCAACCATAGTGGAGACTGTCTTATTGAAAATTTCTGCAGAGACATGCTGATGCATGCATCCAATTGGTGGCCAGAACAGGATGAGTTCAAAATCTCCACGATTCTCGTAAATCTCCATTTTTGCCAGTTATTTGCAGATGACAGTTGCCACAAATCTGAGCTATTTGAAAATAGTTTAACCCCAGTTATTGATATTTATCCCCCCAATATTGTTTCCGAAACTTTTTTCACACAATTTTATATGCAGAAAGGAAAGTAAGCGACTGAGGAAATGAAGCACCTCGCTTGATTCGGATGATGATTTTTTAGAATTTGAGGGCTCCAGAAGTCAATAAATGGAGTCTACCTTAAAAATTTAATCTCTACTGCGAGCGACAGAAAATGCCGTTCGGCACTTTAACGAAATGCAAACATTACTTAAAATAGTATGTATTTAAGCCACATTTCCAATTCCCAGCAGATCGTTCCTCTGAAGTGCTTTTAGACTTAAAATATGAGTGCTGTCCGTTTAAGATTTATAACCGATACACGAAAAAAAAAGTGTGAAAGTCCTTCATAGGAAATTCAGTAGTTTAAGGCAGAAACTCACATGTGAATCAATCGGTTATTACTGCTGGCATCAAAGCTCTCTTTTAATTATTGCCTAAGGCCGAAAGATACAGACAAATATTCATAACTGAAATAAATCTTCTACAATTAAAAATTCTCGGGAAGGTAGCCCAATTCAAGCAATTGATGATACTGGAATTATAAAACGATCGGGATTATATGTCCCATAGGTTTGTTTCAAATTTTGGAGCCCATATTAATATCCAACATTAAAAAATGAAGGAAGGAAGATCATGCGAGACGTGGAGTAATTACAACTACGTCATTTAAAATTCTATAAAGATGTTTAAGAACTATGCTTTTAATGCATATTTTTGCATACCAATTCCTACAGTTTTAACTAAAAGACAACTTTCGATTTTAAATTATTTATATTTTAATTACATAAACTTGCAGTTAATTAGTAGCTTGTTTTAGCGAAATGTTTGTATACATAAATGTATGAATTATGCAATTTAATATGTTGAAGCCAGTTCATGTTCCCGCCCACATATGCAGTTGAATGCCGCCAAAATTTAGTTGGCAACAAAAATCCCCAGTGAATGCAATTAATTTTCTGATACCCGCTGTTGTTATTGCCGGCGATCGTCGCAGCTTGTGCTATTGTTGTGGTTTTATTCATTGTTGCTGCTCCGGAGGTGGCTGCTTCTTTCGCTTACGACGTGGTTTTCGTTTTTTCTTTCGCTCCTATTTCTTGCCGCTCTTACCGCCGTCGTCCTTGCTCTTGTCCGACTTTTCCTCCTTCTTAGAGGCATCCTTATCTTTTGTATCTTTGTTATCTTTGTCTTTGCCATCCTTGTTTTTATCCTTCGCTTCCTTGTCGACATCACCAGTCTTCTTGCCCTCTTCTGCATCCCGATTCGCCAGCTTGTTGTTAATCAGATTATGTAGCGCAATAATGGAGCGAACCATGGAAGCCAGATACACGACGAGCATTTGGTCGTTAGTCTTTACGTACATGGTGTCTGTAAACTGATCGCTGGTAATGTCCGGAAGCAAATTAAATATATCCTGCAGCTGGTACACAATCTGATGGTTGATCGGCATCTTGCCATCACGTACGCGCTGCAGATACTGTTTGATGTCGCGCAGTTGTGCGTTAAGCCCCTTGAGACCCATAAGCTGGTTGGTGATCTTTTGCGATAGACTACCAACAGTGGTATCCTTGATGTCTCGCAGTAGGTGCTCTACTCCAACTTCTTCGGCTTCCTCAGCACCTATCTCACTGGGAACATGCTCAAATGTTTTGCTCGTGGGTGAACCGTCATCGTGCACCTCCTCCACAGATATATAGGCTTCAGTGGGCAGGCCTAAGTCTTTAGGCTTCGCATCAATGATCACTAACACGGAATTGGGACAGTAGCGCCGAATAAGTTCATTAATGGCAATGTCATTTTGATGTAGTTTCGGCCCAGTATGGTACCAGCCAACCACGCGTTCGCGAGCATTGACCTTTTTGAACATTCCATACATGTTTTCCAGATAATCATGATCCAAAAACCACACGGATTTGTCTTTGTCATCCTCGTCGAAGGGCACTGAAAATGTTTTGGTTAAGGGTTTCGCTTATCGACTTTTCAATGCTTACCTGCGAAGCTATTTGAAACGTCGAGCACGCCTTTGGAGCGCCAGCAGCCTAGAAGGACTCCTACAACGCGCTTCTGGTTGCCTATTTTGCCCATGCGGTTAAAGTGATCCACCACGGACAAGAGGACCAGAGGATGAACTATGACTTTGTTTACACTAACTTCCAGCGATGGCATTTTGACGGTGTGTGTTATAATTTGTCGGCTAATAAACAGGAACGGCCCGTTAAGATTAAGTTGTCGTTTGATTTATTTTCCACAGTTTCAGAAGTGGAACAATAAAAATTGTTGCGGCTAAAATGAAGCGACACGAATGACAAGCAGATTCTTCTTCTTATGCAAATACAATTCGCTGGAATAAAATATTCATTGACACTTACTTATCGATGTCGCAAACAATTTCCGATATCGGTATTGTAAATTGAGTATTTTTATACCAAAAAATTATATTTTCAAAATTTTTTGGAATAAAAATTGAGATCTTAATTTGTTGAAGAATGCAGAAAACAGTCCTTGTTTTAGAAAATATTTCAATTAGGTAAATTTAAACCTGTTTTTAGTAGGAAATACTTATTTAAACTTATTACCGTTGGTGCGGAAATGTTCTCATGATGCAATACAAAGAATATATTGGGTAATGGCCTTTTTGATCTATAGTAATATTATTTTAGGCTGGATTAAGGACCTGAACAGCCTAGGTTTTAAAGTACACTTTGCAGAGATTACTATCGTCTTCGATTTTTACATTTGTTCCAAGTTCCATTCAACAAACAAAGTGTTCTGGAAATTATTTAGAAACACACTCTTACGTGGAAGTATCGAATGAAAGAACCAACAATGCTCACCCGTGATACGGAACTTCAAACATCGATAATAATAAATCGTCAAGTAGGTATATGACATCAAAGTATCGTTATAAAATTCTTCTAATATCGATAATTACCACATCCCTACACAACACTGGTCTAAAGAGAATTAAGCAAATAATATAATTATTAACTACATTTCAAAAATTGGCAAGCGTTAATTAGAAAATGTTAGTATCTTTGTCATATTCGTTCTCGTTGCCCTTACAGCGGCTAGAAGAGGAGTTGTGATGTAATGCATGTGTAAAGCGCTACGTAGCACATTTCCTGTTCCAAGACGTCAACAAGATAAATGCTAGCTGCAAGTGCTTCGAAACTGGTGATAGTGCACAAATCCGTGCCAAATTGTGCTACAGAACAGCGCCACAATACAAACATTAAGTCATAGTTTAATGGCATTGGCATTTTTTCATAGACGTGATAAAAATTGTATTTATTTTCTCGTCGTGTGCGTGTGTTGGTGTGTGCAATAGCGTTTATTCTGTTGCGCCTGTGGCGGCGAGCACTGTAAGCCGTGTGTATTTGTATCCTCTTCTCGCACAGATGACTAAACGCCATTTTTTGCTATGCTATGCGCGTTGCCAGACTACAAGGGTCGAGTTAAATGGCAGTCAATTTTGAACGACAAAATATTAATTGCGTCTAATTTAAAACTTTAAGGAAGTGGAATTTGTAAAAGTGGGAGAATGTTTGTTAATTAAGTGTGGCATGCAATATGACTCCCTTTAGTGCACTATCAGAGCAGTCTGGCCACGCTACGTCACAACGTTGCAAGAGTGAAATTAATTGGGCAGCCAGTAATTTGGCTTGTGCTGTCAAACGGTTTTTATCTTAACGAAAAGTTACTAATGCTATAAAATCGCGGTAACTGTGCCGCCTCGATACTAATTGATATGATATGATTAAATGAATGTACGCGTGAACAACGATGAGGTAATTGTTTTGGCCGAAGCACTTGCTTCGCTGGCTTCGTCTACAGTTTCACGCCCAGTCTCGGTTTCGGCCGCTGTCTCTGCGGCGGCATAATCATCAATGAGGTGCTGTCGAACAAGTGCAAAACGAAGTAGAGCTCGAAGTGCGCGTTGTGTTTACAAAATTGAGGCGTTGTGTAAATTAAAGCGTTATCAGCAGCGCTACAACGGTCATTTGGCCACATTTTCTAAATTGCCAAGAAAGCAGTCAACGCAAAGACCAGCTCGGCTCTCACATACACCAACACGCATGCATACACAAGATACCCATACAAATATACATACAGACATTGGCACGCACATAGCCAGGCAGTCGCACTGCTATGCTCTTTTGTCTACGTCTTTTAACTTTTCTCGTTTGTAATCATTTTCCTCCCATTCGTATGTTTTTTTTTGATGCCATGTACAAATATTAGGAGCTCGAGAGCTAAAGCTGCTAATTAAATTAAAAAACATACAGAAGCGTTAAAAGACGGCACCAAACGACCACAACGTCTGTGACCAAGCCCACTACTCGGACTCTTCATTGGCCTATTTCACTTAATTCGCCAGAAGCGGCGATTGTAGTGGTAGCGGTAGCACCCTGAAAAAATAACAAATAGAAGGTGAGTAGTAGTTTAATCGACATCGTGTTAGTTTAAACTAAATACAATCAATCAATGAACACACTATTGCTTCGGACAATCAATGATGCATGCATGCATGTGTGCGTTCATATCTTTATGCGACAGCTTTCACCAAATCTAGTTTTCCTTTTGGATCTGTGTAGTGGTGTCTTAACGACGCTCCTGCAGCATGTAGGCAAACAAAAATTTCGTACCCAAAAACGTAATCGCGCACCGAAACTAGTAAATTTTGTGTACCACTGAGAGGAAAAGAAGCGGCTAAGATGTCGTTCATAAATAACCTTAAAAAAGTCTTTCACCTGGGCGGCGGTGAGGCCAAGAAGAAGCGGCTGTATAATAACATCAAAATGGATACAGATCCGGCGGAGTTCTGGGAAATGGTCGGCGAACTGGGCGATGGTGCGTTTGGCAAAGTCTACAAAGCGCAACACAAGGAACAAAAACGTTTTGCAGCGGCCAAAATGTGCACGTTAGAAGATGAAGAGAATCTAAGTGATCATATGGTAGAGATTGATATACTCTCAGAGATTAAGCATCCAAATATTGTAGAACTTTACGAGGCCTTCTCCATAGATGATAAATTATGGGTAAGTGAGAACCTTCTTGCTAACGATATTTTGAAAAACAAAAACATCTTTTTTAATATCTGCAGATGCTCATTGAGTACTGTGACGGTGGTGCATTAGATAGCATTATGGTTGAGCTGGAGAAACCATTGACTGAGCCACAGATTGCCTACGTGTGCAAGCACATGACTGAGGGCCTAACATTTCTGCATAGAAATAAGGTCATACATCGTGATTTGAAGGCTGGCAACGTTCTGCTCACAATGGAAGGCGGCGTTAAGCTGGGTAAGACGTCGTAAAGCAGACAGTCCGCATCTGCTCCAATTACTTCAATTTAACTGCCTGTTTTGTTACAGCGGACTTTGGTGTTTCGGCAAAGAACAAACACACCATGCAGAAACACGACACCTTCATAGGCACTCCGTATTGGATGGCGCCTGAATTGGTGTTGTGCGAAACTTTTCGTGACAATCCTTACGATCACAAGGTAGATGTGTGGTCGCTGGGCATAACGCTAATCGAGCTGGCGCAAATGGAACCTCCGAATAGTGAAATGTCACCCATGCGTGTACTGCTAAAAATTCAAAAGAGTGAACCGCCCAAGTTGGACCAACCTAGCAAATGGAGCAAAGATTTTAATGACTTTCTCAAAAAATCGCTGGTTAAGGTAAGGTATTCTTTGAATATTTAATTCATGAGGTTTATAATTTATTATTTAAGCATGTTGAAACATGTTAAAGTAATATAATGTGATGTATTCTGTTATCGATTTGACTTCAAAACGCAGATTCCTCAAATAAATTCAGGAAAATATTATATTGTTTCCTTTTCTCTCAGGATCCCCAACAAAGGCCTACCACAGACGTGCTGTTGCAACATAATTTTATAAATACCAATTTGGATGCCAAGCCCATCAAGGACTTGTTGCTCGAGTACAAGGCCGAAGTGGTTGAGGAGGTGGTCGATGATGAGGCTGAGGTAAGCGTCTCTAAATATGTTTTATGTGTCTATTGTATGAGCACCTACAAACAGCCAATGTGGTAGTTAGAAGATCCTATACGCTCAAAACCTTCACTGATATCTTAAACCAAGCACATTTCAATGAGCAAATTGAAGAATTATTATTAATATGCATTCATCCATCCATGAAATCAACTGACAACTCATACTTAAATGATATTTATGCAATTTGATTTTAAAATTGGTAGAGGGAACAATCTTCAAGAGCTAATTAATATTTTTCATTAACTTAAAATTCAACCTGACCTTGTAGACGGAACTAAACCAAACATATGTAATTTATTTATATTAAATTACCTAAATAGAGTTAACTTCTGGGAAATTTATCAATTAAGTATTTTCGTATTAAAAATAATCCTTGTAGTAGAGCCTTTTTAAAAACTTTTAAAGGGAATTATAAATTATAAAACTGTGCTGGCTGAAGATAGCAACTAATAAGTTTTTTATTTTGCATTTTTCACCTGCTCTCTATTGTAATTTTCTCTCTTACACGCTGCTTAACGCGTAAACAAAACACCCTCACAATGCGATAACTGTATCTGTAACTATAACCATATCGCTTAATGTCATTCGTAACCTCCGTCGTCTTCGTCGCCGTTATTTTTGATGTGCGTCGTCACTTGTTATTTTAAATTTATTTAGAAGCTTAAACGCCAAGTGAAGCGGCGCTCGCTATATCAGAGGGTTGGTAAGTCGTTCTATACACACACGCCTCTTCAACTGGGCATCAGCACTGACACTGGTCTTATTTTCTTTTTTGTTTATCAATATTGTCAAGCGTTTATCACATGCAACTTGTTATTTTCATTTTGGTTTGAGTTCTTGATTTCCATTGTCTTTTGAGTGGCTGCCATTTGTCTAAGCTAGTTGAGCACACAACCAACACTCTCTAATTGATAACAATTTATTAATTGTTATTTTGTCATTTTTCTACAGGAACCCCGCAACTCGGCGCTCCAGCTCGACCTGGACGATGACTCTGCTTCGCTGCAGAGCCAAGACATTGACAAACGTAAGTTTGGTAGTCGTTCAATGAAAAAGCTTTTTAAAGCTCTGAAGACTACCCGGTGTATTTTGTTGTTAATAAAATAATAATAATAAAACGATTCACGATTTTACACGCTTACTTGCAGTTCCAGGTACACCTACATCCATATCGCGGGATTTAAAAGAGCAATCCCTACCAAGTAGTAGTCTTCCAACAACGAAAACAACTACAACAGCAACAACGACAGACAAACCAAACAGCAACAAACAATCTTCCACTGAGGACAATGTGGAATCAGCAGCGGTGGCGACTCCAACAGTGCCCCATACAAAAGTTCCCGCTCCAGCACCGCCACAACAACAACAATCAAATGTTGCAGCTCTGCAAAGAATCAAAGAAGACGTTGCACCTGCAATGGAGACAGCTGAAAAGTCAGATGCGGACAAAAAAGTAAGTCCATTTAGTCAATACATTTTTTTAAACTTTATTTTTTTGTTTTCCTCAAGGTAGTTTATTTTTAAAATTTAAGAGAATTTAAAAAAAAAAAATTAAGTATCTTTTTTCATGATGGAAAAAATAAAAACTAGCACTAGTAGTAGTTACTTTATTCCAGTTATCTAGATTCGTATATATTCTATACTCATTTCAGTAATTAATTTCATATAAAATTGTTTAAGTTAAAATTTTTTTAAAAACATTAATTAAACGAGATACAAAATTATCTTTGTTTCGAAAAGTAACGCATCACTGATTTACCACAATGTTGATTTTGTTTGCAATTACAGCAGCAACCCTTTGTCAAAAAGGAAAAGGGCAAGGCGCCGCCACCGCCACCTTCAGCAGCAATTGTCAAGCAGTCCACAACGCCGCCACTTGAAGATGCGGGCGAGTCTCCTAAGAAGCCTCAACCGCCCGATCCTGAGCCTACAACAACAGCCATTGAAGTGAGCATTAGCCAGCACGATGTGGAGCAGAAACCGCAGCCACCCTCGCCTACAGCATCTTCCATAATATCGGTGCAATCGGTGGCCAGCTCATCCAGCTCTGGCAGTGTGTCCGGTGCTTTGCTAAGCTCGAGCACTTCCCTAATTACCATTAACAGCGATGCATCACCAGCGGCGCGAGCGCTGCCGCAGCCTCAACATGTGCTGCCCAACAGCATCGATTCAGTCAGTCAGATTACTGTAGTAACCAGTACGCATCCACCGGTGATTATTGACAACTCCCTGCCACCCCCGTTGTCGTCGGTAACTCAGAATGAGGTCATCATAGTGTCAAATGACTTAAATAAGAGTACTCATCTGCATGAGTCATCCACCGATGATGACTTCCCCTCGTTGGACGATAGCCTCAGTGACGCGACACCCCCACATAAACAATCTTCCATGATACTGACAGTCAACGAACGGCAGCATCCGGCGTCAGCTGCCCAGGATATGGCTGCCCAGTCAGCTGTTCAAGCCGTTCATGCGCGTAAGCTGGACGAGAGCGAGGTCTTGATTGTTAGTCCGTCGTATGCGGACGACGACTCCGCCTACAACACTGCCTCAGGCAGTCACGACCATAGCGATCATCTGATGGACACGAGTCACGTCTCCGTCGTTACTGTGGGTGATGAAATTAAAGTAAAGGACAGCAGTCACGAGTCGGTAGTTAAGCGCCAACCCAATGGCATTGCTGTGCCCGAGGACGTAAACATAATTGTGAATCGCTTTAAACCGTTACCTCACGCCGAGCAGGATAAACGCGTCTCGCCGGACAGTAGTATGGGCTCTTTAAGCGAGAATGGGTCGGTGCGTGGTCGACGCGGTACTGAGGTACTGATCACAGGAGATGCAGACAGCATATGCACCACCACTAGTCAGGACAGTCGCAACGAGGTAGATCACAAGCAACCTTTGATGCCGCCGCCGCCGTCAGCAACCAATCACAACAACAATCATCCTGGCAAAAACGATGTCATTGATGAGGAGGATGTGGTCATACGTCTAAAGCCCCGTGTGCCGGCTGCGGCTAAGACGGTTAGCACTGCTCCCGGTGGTGGGCTGACCAAAGAAGAGATCGAGTTGCGTAATTTGCGCAAGAAGACGCGCAAGCGCACCCGCAAATTCGAGATCGACGGCGTGCAAATGACCACGACTACTAGTCGCGTGATTTACGGCGATGAGGAGAACGGACGCATCTACGATGATCACGTGTTTCGCAAGCAAGAGCTCCGAGAGCTCAAAATGCTGCAGAAGCAGGAAAAGAAGCAGCAGAACGAGCTTCATGCTAAAGAGCAGCTAGCCAAGGAACAGCAGGATCGTCGATTTGATCAGGAGCGCGTCTCGCTAGAAAAGACGTACGAGGCTGATATGGATACGCTGGCGCGCCAACATAAGCAGCTGATTGAAAAAACTGAACAGACGCAGGAAAATGAGCTTCGCTCTTCATCCAAACGCATACGTTCCGAACAGGAGCAGGAGCTTAAGATATTCCGCGAGAACCTTAAGCAAGAGATACGCCTTTTGAAGCAAGAAGTCGATCTGTTTCCCAAAGACAAGCGTAAGGATGAGTTCAAACAGAGACGAAGCGCCATGGAACTGGACCATGAGGAGAAGGAGCGAGCATTCCTTGACTCTCTCAAAGAAAGGCATGAGTTGCTTCTGCGCCGGCTCAGTGAGAAACATCGCGACCATTTGGCAACTATCAATCGCAACTTCTTGCAACAGAAACAAAATGCGATGAGAACGCGGGAGGCTCTGCTTTGGGAGCTAGAAGAGAAGCAACTACATGAACGCCACCAGCTGTCTAAGCGTCATGTCAAGGAACTATGCTTCATGCAACGGCATCAGATGATCATTAGGCACGAGAAGGAGTTGGACCAAGTTAAACGCATGCTACAGCGCAAGGAGGAGGATCTGGTAAAGAAGCAGACACTGGAAAAGCGTGCGCTGCCTAAGCGTATACGTGCTGAGCGTAAGGCCCGCGATCTAATGTTCCGTGAATCGTTGCGAATATCAACAAATCTTGATCCAGACATTGAGCGCGATCGCTTGAAGAAGGTGAGAATGCATTAAATTTACTTCAATTGGGATCGCTGAAATCCCTTTCTTTATTTCAGTTCCAAGAGCAAGAGAAAAAACGCTATATGCAAGAAGAGCGCCGCTTCGAGGTGAAGCACCAAAAGCAATTAGAGGAATTACGCGCCACGCGTGAAAGCGCAATTAGGTACGTTGTTCTATATCTTATCAATCTTTTCTATCTTTGTGTTGGCCTAAAACCTCTTTACGGTTTATTTGTAATTTACCCGAGAGTACCCCTAACTTGTGGGGAGTTTTGTATGAGGAGATAATAAGGGCAGTTAATGCCATTTAGTAATAGAGTTTGCATAGAAACCAAACAATATCTCCTATATAGTGTTATTTTGCTTATAACTGTCTACATTCTTCGCAGGGAACTGGAGCAATTGCAGAATGAAAAACGGAAAGCTCTAGTCGAACATGAGCATGCCAAGTTATCGGAGATCGATGAGCGGCTTAAGGCCGAGTTACGAGAGTGGCGAGAGCAGCTGGTTCCTCGCAAGCAGGTGTGTATCTTCGGCGCTTAGCGCTGATCCAACTAGAGAATTTTTCCCTAATCGGTGTATTGTGTGTGTATTGTGAAGTCGTAGATACATTGTAAATAGATTCACAAATTGGATCGAGTGTCTTAGATGTTGTGCATAGAATATACCTATCCTCATATCGTAGTTGTTGTAGTTGTGGTTATGGTGAACTATGGTGGTTCAAATTCACAACGCCTGCCGTTTTGAGTTTGATGATCAACGCCAACTAAAATTCAATTATTTTTTAACTTTTTCTTTCTCTTTACACCCACGCAAATGCATACACTGTGGTGGCCTACTATGTTGTACCTACATACTACCTACTACAAAATTAATATATAAAAAAAAAACAAATCCAAAACTAAACCAAAAATAAATGAAATGCTTACTGCTGTGCTTCCAACTACTAACATCCAACTACTGGCCTTGCATGTTAATCCAATGCAGAAACTAAACGCTTCGATCAGCGCGGCCATCGATGAATTCGAAAAACGCTATGGCCTGGTAGCCAATCGTGGCGAGTTCGAGGAGTTGGAGGTGGAGCTGCCCGTGCGCCTGCGTGGCATCTTCAATGAGCGCTCGGCGCGATTGCTGCCCCGTAACACCTTTATCGATGTGCAGCAGCTGCCACGATCACGTTCCTCGCTGCTGATGCTTGGCGGCGGTGGCGCCTCAAACTTTCGCGGTTCAGCACCCGACTTAAGTCGTAGCGTGCCAAGCACGCCTATCTTTCACAAGCAGCAACGTGTCCAAATGATCAGCGAACTGGTGCTGGAGGAGGATGCCGAGGTGGATCCAATGAAACGTGCCAGTGTGTCTACCATGCCCGGAGAGCTACGCTTAAAAACAAAGGCGGCTGTGCCGCCATCCAATGAGCTAGTAAAAGTGGTGACCAGCACGCCGCCGCTCTACAGTGCAGATGCGGATAAGCAGCCGTCGGCCATGAGCACTTTTCGTCAAAGCGTACCACCCCCACCACCACCGATGCCTAAGACACCGGAAAAGGTGGGTTTTGTGGCCAATCGCTTCAATGTTTCAGGAGGCGTGGATAATCAGGTTGAGCTGCGCATACACGAGGGCCCGGTGCTCACGGCGCAGGCGCAGCGTCTTCTCCACTCCACCTCCTTTGCCATCAAACGGCCATCGTTGACGAGCCGTAGCAGCGGACGGTCCTCTCTTAGCAGCGCTCAGTCAATGTACAATATGCATGAGTTGAGCACCCGATTCAGCGATGCCGAGCTTATCTACGATGCGGGACGGAAAGCAGCAGCGCTGCTTGATGAGGTGCAGCCAAACCTTCGCAGCACCACTAAAAATACGCCGGAGGACGATGCAATGACGGAAACTGTGGATGACTTATACTATGATTTGTATAAGCAGAAATACAAACTACCTCGTGTGGGTCAAACGCAGTACAGTCGGAGTGAGGACTCGTCGGCCGCCTGAGATTCGACTGTCCTGAGCTGCCGGATGGATATCACCTGGCACATTCCAATGCATTTCGCCTTAACTATCATTCTGCTTAGCTACACTAATTAGCTATACTAATCTTTTCGCTTGCTTTCTCAACTCGGTGCTGGTTAACTGCACACACACACACATACATGTATCCCGCATCTACCTGAATTAACAATTACTTCCAATTCCCCAATACCCTATTCTATTCTCTTCGAATGCATTCTATTTATGATAAAAAAAAAGGGGGAAACAAAGAAAATGCCATAAAATGTTTGCCAAAGTTGGCGCCATATTTCGTGCGCACACAACATTTTTTGTTAGTCTTTAAACGTTGTTTTTGTATTTATTTATAAGCGGTTGAGTAACAGTAATGTTCTCGCTAAACAATAAATTTGTTTGCTAACTTTATAGTTACGAAGCGCCGGTGCTTGCCAAATTTCTTTACCACTTACATACCTTCCATATACAAACATACATATATAGCAGCAGTATTATCTATGCAACGTACTTAGCTAGATGGCCAAAACATAAAGACGCAAATACACATACACCCACACATGAGATGCAGGTTACCACCAAGCATTTACCACTGCTTAGACTACATACATACATACATACAAACATAAACACATTCAATATCAACGAACTTATTAACATAACTACATACTTATACAAATTTCATTATGCCACATTAATCGAAATTCAAATCAACGCGCTGTTGCCACAAAACTGAATCAAATAAATGAAACAAAATTCTTAAAACCTTTCCGAAATCACACCCACTCTTTGCTGATCTTCTTCTACTTCTATATGTAAAGCAACTACAGCAGCGGCTGCAACAAGAGGTTAGTTGGCTTTCTTTTCCAAATATGAAACCTTATTCTGGCTATGGCTATGCATGCGCTATCTACAAACATACATACATACATACATATATGAATTGTATACATATATATATATGTGTTGTACCTACAATTATATTTAAATAAATATATGACCCAAATTATTAATTGACTTTGAATCCCTCAGCGCCTGGAGGAAACATTTGCACAGCAGCTGGACGAGATGGAGACGCTCTATGGCGGCGCTTTGATCGTTTCCATGCCCACGGATACATTGCAGCGCGATCATTTTACGGGCTCGACGCGCAGCAGCCTGAGTTCGTATTCCGAAGGCTAAGAAGAAGATACATATATATGTACATATATATTTTGTATATGCGCTAAGGAGCGCAGTGTTTCAAGTTTATTTTGTGTCGTAATCTATTGCATAGGTTTAATTTTAATATTGCATTGTATTTTAGCCTTTTACAAATTATTATTATTATAATTATTAACATTGTACATGTCTATCTATATCTATCAATCAATCTATATTTATGGAGAGCGAGTATGTCTTACATACACAAGAGCATCTATCCATATAGCATACATATCTATATATACACGTATATACACTTAAATATGTACACAAGAACCGTCAACAGCAACTTACTTAATGCTTAACTATGTACCCACACAAGAACACACCACACAGATAAATAGACAAACAAAATAAAAAACACATACATACTAACAAAATCAGGCACACACACTAGTAATCTTTTGTTGACCTAACTGCTTTTGTAAATATATATACATAAATTATGCGAAAACAGCAACAATGCATAGATAAACATTTAAGATTGTGTGAGAGAGTTTAGAAAAAGTCAATGCGGAACATTTGTAACGTGGCTGGCCGCTCAGTCCCAAAACAACAAAAACAATATAGATAGCAGATCGCAAATGACGCAAGACAGCATGTGAATAAGAGCGGCGGCATCTGCCGGCAAATAAAAAAAGATATTTATATTTGTAAAAGTTTATGCCTATATAATTTACTATATGTATTTAATTTAAACAAATGAAAAATATATTTTAAAAACCGTGCAGAAATGTTTTGTGTTTGTATGTAATTCGAGAAGGTCAATCCAAATTAAATACACCTAATTCTGTTTTTACACCGCCTTTTTTTTACACGGTTTTGATTTAACACGGTTTGAAAATTCAAAATTTCACATATGTATATTTCTTTAGAGATAAGGAACCAATCATCTTTTTTTGCATATGATCAATGTCTTTTTTACACGGTTGTTTCTAGAACCAATCTAGCGTGCAAAACAGAATTAGGTGTATTTTATTATATTATATATCTTAAGCTCAACGAGAAACTGATTTTTTGTGCCGGACTTAAAGATTTCCCATTTAAATAGAAAAACAAAAAAAATTAGGTGCGAGAAATATAACAGTAACTAACAGATAATTTTTTAAGGACGCTGTGGCCTATAGCGTTGTTAGTGCAGTTTTGAATTTAAGTTCAATATCAAGGCTATACATACTAGCCTTTTCATTTTGTTGAAATGTAGTATTGTGCAGATCTGATATCAAATCTTAAGGACCGGAACGAACAAACTAATAGGCAAAAGTAAGACTAAGAATAAGAACCAACAGGATGGGATCGACAAACTTGGCGAACAAATTTCAAAAACAACGATTACAAAATTATATACAATACTATGCCACGCCTTTTTCTGGATGTTTTATACATCCTCACTATCTCTGAGTACCACACAATAAGCCTAGTATAGCCAGTACCAATTCCCATTTATTCAAGAGCATTATTCAAGTTAAGAATAGTTTTGATCTTGAAAAACCAATTTTGAATCGTGTTCAGCTAGAGGCTCGATTATAGGCAAAACACCCATTTTTATTATTTCTACATCGGCTAACGAGTTGACAATACCTTCCACCAATCACAGTTCTCCAACACCACGACTTGGAATTGCTCCCCCAATCATAATGTATGGGGAATGCAACGCAGAACTTTGCACACATTGATCACTTAATCTTTTATTGACTCCACGACGAATGAAAAGATACTTGAGTCCAAATTTCATCTTTTACCGTTTGGGCTGTGCGTTGATCACCAATTAGTCAGGACAAACTGTTTTATATATAGAGATAACGCAACGTTTTAAGATAGACGATTTGCAAAAAAGGGGGAATAATTATAAGGGTATATCCTAATTTTAAATTCACATTTGAGTCAATACGGTCACGCACAAACTCGGAATATGAAACACGGCACTCGTGTCAATGCCGTGCAGCGATGAGCCACGATCAAAAAGCACTGACAATTCTCATCTCAATTTGCTAGAGTAAAACTTTCGATAGTTGAAGCCACCGATACCATCAAAATATCGAAGTTTGAATGCAATAAGCAGAATATTTAAATAATAAAATCTAATTATTTATTGAGATCGATAGGAACAAATCATATACATACATACATCTGCCCGCAATGCGAAGCAGAATATGCGTAGCTCTGTTATTCGGTTTCTGCTTTACTATCGCATACGCAGTCGTTGCTTAGCGACGGTAACTGTAAACTTTTGGCGTTGTGCCTTTGCAATTAACATTAAATGGTCAAAACGAAAGAAGATGAGCGAGCCAACAACTTGAAGTTGTTGTTGTTGTTTTGTATTTACATGCTTCATACATATACAGGCATAGATACATATGCTTGTACATATGTATGTATGCATGGGCACACATAGACACGAACTGTTCCCAACTATTTGATATTTGATATATGGCAAGTAAAAAACATATTGCTATATTTTAATCGTTGAATGCCAATTTGTTGATATAATGTTGATTACATTACCCAAATTTGAAATCGATCGGACAAAATTTATAACACAAACTATTCATTTGAAAAAGTGAATAAATATTAAAACCCCAATAATAAAATTAAATGCGATATATCGAAAATATCGATACTTGTGTTGATATATCGTAATACATGTCGAATACAAATACATCGAAAAACATCGTTTGAGAGTTATTGATTATAATACTGTATTCGATTGTTCACTGTACACATATGTACATACATACATACAAATGTATTTGTGTGTGTACGGTAACTGTAAACTTTTGGCACTTTTCGTATGCAATTAACAGCCGTAAATTATCAAAACTAAAGAAGTTTTGCGAGCCAATAACTTGAAGTTGTTGTTGTTGTTTTAAAAATTTTGATTTGAAAACATAGAACACTATTTATTACAATTAAACAACAGTGTTCGATGGCCCACTGCATACATACAAACCTATATATGTATATAAGAATGTATGTACGTACATACAGACTTATTGATGTACATATGTACATACTATACATACAGACGTATGTATATATGTATGTACGTATGTAATACATATGGTGCTGGTGTAATTCATAATGCGAAATTCTTTCTAAGGGGAGCAATGTCCCCCCTGCCCAACCAGCGTACGCCTTGTAGTCCGTTGTCCTAAAAACCCCTTATGCCAAATGTACTAAACAAAGAAAAAATAACATAAAAATGTTTATGTTATAATGTTAATAATTTTTAATTAATTAACATTTCTTGCCCTGTCAGTGCAAGACGAATGTACTTTTATACATATGTATGTATGTATATATGTACATACATTTGTACAAATGAACATTCACACATTAGTGTCTCACATTTTGCTTTGGCTACTTCAACCGTTTGCACGCAACTACACGAACAGCTGCTTGTATATATGTATGTGTGTGTGTATGTATACTTAGTTGTCCCCAACTGTTTGATATTTTGTATTGTTTGTTCTGCCTGCATTTGTAATGCATATTTTAAAAATCGTTAAATGCAAAGTTGTAATTTTAGTTACGTAGATTATATTACCCAAATTTGAAATCGATCGGACAAAATTTATAACACAAACTTTTCATTTGAAAAAATGAATAAATATTAAAACCCCAATAATTCAAGCTCCAACACAAATTTCGAAAAACCGAGCATGCAGTTTTGTTTGTATTCTTTTATAGATTATAAAAACCAAATTTAAAGTTGATCGATTCAGAAATGCAGAATTTTCAAACAAACTTTGGAGCTACTTTTCCCCCCTTTGGAGCTCGAATTTTCGAAAATCCCTTCTTAGTGCGCATCTACACCATGATAGGATACTTGAGCCCAGTTTTCAGTTTCCTAGCTTTTACCGTTTGGGCTGTGGGGTGTTGATTGTGTTTCAATTTTTCCACGGAAAACCCCCCTTTTTTCATGCCCCAGGAAAAATGGTGAAAAACCAAGTATACAGTTTTTCTTGTATTCTTTTTGAGAGTATACAAACTAAGTTTGAAGTTAATTGGATGAAAATTGTAGATTTTTCATACAAACGTTGGAGCCCGTTTTCCCCCCTTTGGCGTTCGAATTTTCCAAAACCGCTTCTTAGTGCTCACCTACACCACTGAAGACAACATGTATCCAATTTTCAGCCTCCTAGCTCTAACCGTTTGGGCTGTGCGTTGATTGCACATAGCTTTTCGTTTACCGAATTTTCCACCGGAAAATCATTATTATTCAGGCCGCAGGAAAAATATTGAAAATCCAAGTATACAGTTTTTTTTGTATTCTTTGTGAGAGTATACAAACTAAGTTTGAAGTTAATCGGATGAAAATTGTAGATTTTTCATACAAACGTTGGAGCCCGTTTTCCCCCCTTTGGCGTTCGAATTTTCCGAAACCCCTTCTTAGTGCTCACTTTCACTATAAGAGGGATCTTATGTCCAAATTTCAGCTTCCTAGCTCTTACCGTTTGGGCTGTGCGTTGATTGCCAATCAGTCAGTCAGTCAGTCAGTCAGTCAGTCAGTCAGTCAGTCAGGACAAACTGTTTTATATATATAGAGATAACTGGCATCTTAAAGTTCCTCTGCAATTTCAGAAGCGTTTTTAAACGGTATATTCGAACAAATTCCTGTCCTGACGCTCACTAGTCATTCTTGGACGTCCGCTGCCAGACAGGCGCGCTAAACTCTCGGTTTTAAAATAAGTATTTTACCCAAAATCTCCTTACAAATGATTCGTTGATAAGTTTTGCCTTTTAAAGCTAATAATATACACTTTTTACATTTCTGTTAAAACCATCGTTTTCTCTGCACATTGGCTCATTTCAGGACGCGATCTTCTAATTCTGTTCAAATTGACGCAATTTTTGCACTTGAACGCCATTAAATACAAAACAAACTTAAAAAGTACCGTTACGTAACGGTTCTTCGTGCCTTTTTCATGGGCGCGATTGTGTATTCATATACTGCTTATGCTGGTCACTATTAGATCAAAGAACAAAGGCAGTACCGATACCAACCAATAATCGCACGGTTTTTGTAAAGCAGGCCCTCCAAATGCGAAATTGTTCGTCGAGAGAAAATGCATTTCCCCACTATCTACACGAACATTGTTTGCTAGCGAAAAAGCCCGACAGAATTGATGGAAAGTAATACAATCGTTCCTTGATGGCAATAAAAATTTGCTTAGAGCAACAAAAGGATGCGTGGTCGTCTAGGAAACGCTCCTTTTATGTTATTTAGCGCGCGTCTGTGTAAGCGAGCACAAAATTTACTTTTTTTCACCATTTCCATATAAACGTCTTTAACAAATTCTTGTTGCTTTTTAAGTATTTTGTCCACAATTTAATGCGCAAATGTTTATTTTTGTATTATACTTTTATTTTTCCACAAAGCTGGCCTATTTTAAATTCGAGAAAAAATTCTTTTCCCATTATAAGACGTGTTTACTCGAAAAATATTTTTCACAAATAATGTTCGGGCATTCAGTGCCATCCTTTGAATCAGTTGTGTGAATGAACACGTGCAAGATGAAATATCTGATTTAACCAGCTTAAAGTATTTTCGGTAAAACAAACTGTCAAGAAATTAAAAAATATTTATAAGCATATCTGAGGAATCAATCATGACGCCTATTGAGTCATGATCTGGTAAAAAGCCCACTGTAAGTCGTTTTAGGGTGTTTGATGAAAAGGCTTTAGCGTACAAGTATGCTTTGGAGCAAACCTTTTTGAAGCTAGCCTTTTCGAAATTTTTGAATATTTCCATAGTAGTTATTTTTATACCCTGTACCCGTAGGGTAAAAAGGGTATATTAGGTTTGTGCAAAGTATGTAACATGCAGAAGGAAGCATCTCCGACCCCATAAAGTGCATATACTTGTCGGTATAGCGTTGAGGATGGCGGTCGCCGCCTGTTGGATGGCATCAACGTCAGCATAACGCTTTCCTTTCATGGGCAGCATGACGAGTGAAATCGATCTTGACATGTCCGTCCGTCTGGATGAACGCAAAGATCTCAGAAACTAGAAAAGCTAGAATAACCAAAGTTGGCGTCCAGATTCTCCTAGGTCCGAGAAAGGATGAGTTTTTTTTTTTTTAAATTTTCCGCCCCATCCCCCGCTACAGAATTTCGTCAATAGCGTCCACATTTCAAATGCTACCTAAATCAAACTTTGCACACATAATTTATATATAATTTATTTGTTTAAAATTTTATTCAATTCGGTCAATTCTAAGAAAAGTTATTAGCGAAACAAAATCTCGCCAGTACAACCCCCCCAAACTGCAGTAACAAGTTCGCTCTTCTTCCTCTTTTTGCTGCTGCTTTGGGCTCATATAACTCAATGTCGGAAGTTTACCTGGGTACAGGGTATTTCACTGTCGGGCTTGCTCGACTGTAGCGTTCTCTCTTGTTTAGTTCTGACTTAAATAATTCTTGCACGATATTAAAATGTTTGACTTCCAACTTGGTGTTGATTCGCACTCAATTCTCAGTGCCTATAAATTTTTATTATTTGTAGAATGTGATTTGTGCGTGTGTATCTTTCCAGTTTCGCAGTGAGAATAACTTTCAAGATATACTTTAATTATGTGCTTGAAAATATTGAGAGATAATTGCTCACATCACGTCGTTGTGTAAAACTCAATCGTAACTCGTCTCAAAACTAATATCTAGTACAAGTGGAAAAGCTAATGTCGGGTGCCCCAACTTCGAAATATTCTGTACCTATGTGTACAATAATTATAGAAATTTAAAAAATTTAAAAATCTACGAAAAACAAATGTTTTATACCTTCTTGGGTATTTGATTTCACATAAAGGTCTGAACATTTACATCGGAACTGCGTACATGTGTGAGCATGTGTGCAGTACAGAGTTTAGCCAGCGCAGCAACAACAACAACAGCTGCTGATACAGCTTAGGCAGAGATTACATTTGTGGCTATAACATCCTTTGCAATTGTATCAATTGTATCTATCAGGATGTACTACAAATTTTGTCTCAATCATTATAACGAACATTTGTGTTTCAAATTTGCTTCAGGGACTATAATTGTTTTAAATTACAAAACAATGATTGCAATCTCTATATATATAAAACAGTTTGTCCTGACTGACTGACTGACTGACTGATTGGCAATCAACGCACAGCCCAAATGGTAAGAGCTAGGAAGCTGAAATTTGGACACAAGATCCCTCTTATAGTGAAAGTGAGCACTAAAAAGGGGTTTCGGAAAATTCGAGCTCCAAAGGGGGGAAAAACGAGCTCCAACGTTTGTATGAAAAATCTACAATTTTTATCCGATTAACTTCAAACTTAGTTTGTATACTCTCACAAAGAATACAAAAAAACTGTAAACTTGAATTTTCAATATTTTTCCTGCGGCCTGAATAATAATGATTTTCCGGTGGAAAATTCGGTAAACGAAAAGCTATTTGCAATCAACGCACAGCCTAAACGGTAAGAGCTAGGAGGCTGAAAATTGGACACATGTTGTCTTCAGTGGTGTAGGTGAGCACTAAGAAGCGGTTTTGGAAAATTCTAACGCCAAAGGGGGGAAAACGAGCTCCAACTTTTGTATGAAAAATCTACAATTTTCATCCAATTAACTTCAAACTTAGTTTGTATACTCTCAAAAAGAATACAAGAAAAACTGTATACTTGGGCTTTCACCATTTTTCCTGGGGCATGTACGTACATATGTATCTACATATGTATGTATGTACATTCGCCTTGCACTGACAGAGCAAGAAATGTTAATTAATTGAAAATTATATAACATTTTTAAAAGTTATTTTTTTTCTTTGTTTAGTGCATTTGGCATTAGGGTTTTCATTAATAACTTTATGCAGCAACAACAAATATCAAATAGTTGGGGACATCACATACACACACTCACACACACAACAAGCAACAGTTCGTGTCTATGTGTGCGGTTCTCTACGTACGGTTGAAAAAGTAAAGAGAAACATACATATGTATGTATGTATGCCTGTGTATGAATATAGCATGTATGTACATTCGTATTAATGTATACAATGGGCAATCGAACACAGTTGTTTGATTGTAAAAAAAAAAAATGCTCTAAAAACAACAGTGTGCCGTGTTTCATATTCCGAGTTTGTGCGTGACCGTATTGACTCAATATGGCACGAAAAGACTCAAATGTGAATTTAAAATTAGGATATACCCTTATAATTATTCCCCTTTTTTGCACATAGTCTATCTTAAAACGTTGCGTTATCTCTATATATAAAACAGTTTGTCCTGACTGATTGGTGATCAACGCACAGCCCAAACGGTAAAAGATGAAATTTGGACTCAAGTATCCTTTCATAGTATCCATCATAGTGTAGGAGCACACTAAGAAAGGCTTTTGGAAAATTCTAGCTCCAAAGGGGGGAAAACTAGCTTTAAAAAATATTAGTTATAGCGGTCATGTTCGTTTAACGAAATAGTTTAATATAATAGTTTAATGGACTACTGAACAATTTTTTGTCAAGAACAGAAAATGTTCATTTAAATACCTTAAATGCCTTCCTACTGGTAACTTATAAGGTGAAAACATATGGGTAGGTTATGCACACACAAAATAAATACAATTGGAAACATTATATTGAGCCGGGTTAAGACGGGCAATACCTGCTAGTTTCTATATAATTATCTACTCTTGTTTAAAATTTTATCAAATTCGGGCAATTCTAAGAAAAGTTATTAGCGAAACAAATTCTCGCCAGTACAACCCCCTCAAACTGCAGCAACAAGTTCGCTCTTCTTCTTCCTCTTTTTGCTGCTGCTATGGGCGCATATAACTCAGTGACGGAAGTTTACCTGGGTACAGGGTATTACACTGTCGGGCTTGCTCGACTGTAGCGTTCTCTCTTGTTAAAATATGTAATTGGTATATTAATTGCTCGTTTTGATTATCGTTTTTGGTTTATAATAAATCTACGCTAATTTACTCAGTATATTAATTTAATTGGTTATTGTTGTGCCAACTGTATATGTCACACTTCTGTTCGACTCCAGAATTCTCATGTATGTATGTATGCATATGAACTTATATGTGTGTAACAAACTAGCACAACGGACATGACTAACTGCATGCATGTATTTCTCTCAGCCTTTGCCATGCTCTCGTTATTTACATATTTGCGATGCCTTCAGAGTATAATAGAAGCCAACGCCTTTTCATTTGTTTCATCGAACACAGGTTTTTGTTCAGCACTCTATATATCGTGTCTTAACGACGCCTTCGCATACCATTGCCCATAAGTCGGCACTTATGAGCACACTTTATTGGCCATCCAACTTATCGATCGGCTGCATTGCTGAATTACCCTAGAGGGTAAAAGGTATTTGGGTAACCTTTAACGCGATGAAAAAACAAGGGAACCACTAAGTAAAACCATCAAAGGAGAAGGTAAGTACCAGGTACTGCAGATTGCGTTCACTCTCAAAAATAACACATTAACACTAACACTAACACATTAAATATGTTAACAAAAAAGAAATGCTACTAATTTGAAAAAATGTAATTATGTTATTAAACAATTATCAACACATAAAGACATTTGGTTGTGTACAGTCTTAAAAGCAATTATCAGGATCGTGTCTATGCGTGTCTGTATTAAAATAGTTATATCTTGTAAGCCAAACCGTTAATTTTTCAGTAAAAAATAAATAATTGATACTAAAACGCCATAGTTTGGGGCTTAAATAAAATGTTGATCAATTTAAAAAAATAATAATTATTCCAAAAACAATATAAATGCCTATATATTTTGGCTCAATGGGCTCTGAATGGGCTTAGCAAATTAAAAACTTAAAAATAAAAAACAAGAAAGTAACGAACAAGAAAGTAACGAATGAATGGAATAGAAAGGTATAGAATTTAAAACAATTACAATTTTTTTTAAAAACTTGTTCATTGCATTTGAACTGACGCAAAGAGTGTTTAACTGCACACTGAGGGAATTGTCTATGAAAATCTCGCGTGCCTGTGCAAAGCAGAAACAATTAATTAATCGAAATTCGGGATTAAATATAAAAAGTAAGTTGATTTGAAAAAATATGCAAATTAATCAATGATACGCCAATTATTGCTAGTAAAAATAGAGATATAGTAAAAAGTAAATGCGAATCCAATATCAACTGATTTTTAGAGAAACCATCAGATGTTGGAATATAAGAGCAAGCGATAAGTACAGCGCAAGAAAGAATAGTTTGAATGGAATAGAATTTTAAAGATGGATACGCTGTCTATTGTATATGCAACACCCAGAAGGAGATTTGTCAGAATATTTTAGAGCTAGAATAACCAAACTTGCCAAATTCTCCAAAGACCGTGGAAGAGTACAAACGGGACACATACATAGACACATAGAGACACGCATAGGGTATTAAGGAGTTGCTCCGATTCTCAGCGAGTATGGTTAGAGACTAATAGACCTAACAAAATTCCCAAAACAACTTTAATTAAAAGTATTTAGTACACTGAGTCTTTATTTTAATTAATTGTTTATTACATTAAAGGTAAAAAAGGAAACCTTAAAACCCAAAAAGGATTGCGAAATTCGTACTCAGTTGTGCATTTATTAAGCAGACATTACTGCGGACACCAAATGTATGAACAGTATTTATAAATAAGCACAAGACTTACTAGAGAATTTAACAGAAGGGTAGTTGTGTTTAATATTATTACATTTTTTCGACCAACGTCCATAAAACACCTACGTCCATATGTCACTGTATCACTAATCCTCCCACAGTCCCGAGAGATAAAGAGATAATAATAATCCTGTTCGTGTAGAGGGTCTAATAAACTGGCTTTAGGATAATCATTTAATAGCGCAGGTGTCGGAGATTTAGATGGTCAGATGTTCCCTTTACTTATTCTTATCCTAAGAGTTAATTAAAGCTTAGGTCTGCTAGTAAACTATGGACGATGACACTTAGAACCCTTTACATTGCATCAAAAGCTGATTAGCTGGAGTCTGAGTCGTAACCTTTTCGGTCTTTTGATTTATTTTGTAACCATTTTGATCCATTCAACACGAACGGTGGAGCTAACTATTTACAAATACTACAATATTTAAAGAGCCCTTCTATTAAATTGTAGTGTGAAGCATCATAAGCTTGAAATTTCAATAGAAATTTTTGCGGTCGTCAGAAAAAAGCGCTATACACCCACACAAATAACAACACAAAACAGATACCCCATTGCAGAACCTTTCAAATAAGCTGACCCAAGTGGTCTTGGCAGCCAGCGAACCCAATGCCGCGTCTTGTTGACCGCAAAGCCGAAAAGCTAGCTCATTCTCATTTCATGTAGCGCAGTGTTGGGCGCAGAACCGTCAAAGCCCTTTGCTGTGTGTGTGTGTGCGTGTGTGTGAACAACCTCTTTTATAGGTTTTTTGCTCATTGTGCATTGGCCATTTTGCTAAAAATATATACATATACATATGTATATACATATGTTCGTATCTAAGCCTTGCCTATGTTAGCCATTGTTGTTGCTGCGGCTACTGATGTCGCTTATTTTAAACGCAACACGAGTTCCTATTAATAAAGTGACAGCTGCAATGACAATGGCCGGAGCAGCAACAGCAACAACAACAATAAGAAGAGCAACTGAAATACGCTCGTGGTATTATTTAATTGAAATGTGAGAATGCGCTTTTCCAGCGCACTTCACTCATTGAAAAGCCAAAGGCGGTCGCGGACGACGGACACAAGTTGCTGCTGATGAAGAGCACAAATACCGACAGCAACAGCAGCAACAGCAGCAATTGTAGCAACAACAGCAACTAGAAGCACGCTTCAGCAATGCCCCAAAGCACCTTGTGGGTAGCTCTTGGTTGGTCTGTCGGGCACTCCCCACGTTTTGGGTCTGCACTTGGCTGTGACTGTTTCATTCATTCATTTCGTTTTGTGCTGTTGTTGCTGCTGCTGCTGCTGCAGCTTAAAACACTGACAAATACAGAGGCACGCATACTTGCATAGATTGTAACAGTTTTTCCGCTTTTACGTACACATACATACATACATACATACATACATGCCCTGACATATATGTACCTACGCACTGGCTGCCTTTATTGTTAAGAGTGTTACTGAGGATGCTCGCCATGTTGCCCAACAAACACAAATTCCAGCACAAGGCATAGGAGATAACAGCTTTGACACACATACACACACATACACCCTTATATATACATATACGTGTACATTGATGCTTACACAGCTTCCTGGCCGTCGGCAGTAAACGACGTCGGCCGTCCGCTCGTGTCAGCTCGTGTGCCAGCTTGCGACTGGTAGAGAGCACGATGTTGAGTGTATACGCTTGAAATTTTCAGTTCAGTCCCGGACGAGATTTAGAAACGTGCGCCCACATACGTGGTGCAGCGCACTTCGTATAGACGTTTTCGCCTGCGTTAAGCAACAAAATAATAGTAAAAAAAAAACAAAAGAAAAAAACAATAATTAATTAAGCGAATTTGTGTTAGTTCAATTCACGCGAATTAAATGTGCATCTCCCTCATTGTTAGCGTGCACAAAAAAGTTGCGATTGTGAACGATAAATTGAGGCGCTGTCCGTCAATGTAAAATGTAAAAAGCTGGGCACGCAAATCGTCAAAGCGTAGACACAGTAGGCGGAGGGGAAGCGAAGCAGGCGGCATTGTGTATAATAAAATTTGCAAAAGCGAACGCGAACGCACCAACGCGCCAACACGGGTGTACAGAGGGCGGTGCTGCTTCTGCTTAGCCTAAGACCCAAACTAAGGCACGCCGGGGATGAAATGGGCGACCACGGCTGTGGCTGCGGGGGCAAGTCACAGAGCACGGAGTGAAGAAGAATGAATTGAGCGGCGGCAGCGCAAAGTTTTGGCCAAAAGCAGCAAAAATGTGCGCGCACAATAAAAAGAATTACAAAGCATACTTTTGGGAGCGGCAAATGGCCGAAATCAACATCAGCAGCAGTAGCAGCATCGGCAGCAACAAAATCAGTAACATAAACGGCAAGCCACCAGCAACAACGACGACCATCAACAGCAGAAGCAGCAACAACACCAATGTCAACATTACAACAACAGAATTGATGCTCAACAACAAATGAGAGCGTACACATGTAAGTGAGTTAGTGAGCGACCAGCGACAATGGGAGAGAGAGAGCGAGCGCAGACGTGTGTGTTGATGTGTGCGTTTCCAGTGCTCTCGTTTTGATTAAACTTGTGAGTTTGCCAAGGGTAACACATGCACACTCACACTCTTACGAATGATGTACATACATGTATGTATGTATGTATGTATGTATGTATGTAGTCGGGTGCTTCTGCTGGTGTGTGGGGCGCGTCGGGTGCGGCGCTCGCTAGCAATACAATATGCTTAGAGCAGCAGCAGCATAAGGTAAGACGCACCAGCAAGCAGCAATTTAATTTCCGCAAACAAGCAGCAAAAGGCAGGCTTTCAGGCACTTAGGCACTCAAAGCTGGGGCCATGTGGCGTATTTGGCAGCAGCTATAGTAGACCGAATGTCTAACAAAACTACATGACCCAAAAATAAGAAAGACGACAAATGTTCAAATGCAATCCCACCCACGGGACACAAATGTCAACGTTCAGTATGTGCCATGGGGCAAATTTATTTGAAGGCGCTTCAATAGAAATTTGCATAAAAAGGCGCGTCGCACAAAAAACACAAAATTAAAATACAAACTACAACGAAAAGTTTGCCAACTGTGCCTAAAAGTATGCAGTTAGTTTTGAATGAACGCGCTTGGCGGCCATCCGTCAGAGACTAACAATGTGTATGTGTGTGTGAATGGGTTTGAAAATGTGCTTTGGTGTGCGTGTTAAAATAAAATGAGTCAGTGTAGCGGCACACCCACGTCAAGTACAAAAAATGCGATTAAATTGTTTAAAAATAAAATAAAATGAAAATAGGAAATGTCAATTTAGAATGGAGGCTGCCTCATAACCAAAGTCAAAGGACGCGTCTGTCGAAGTGTTTGCCCGTGTGTGCGTGTCATAAAAATAGCTTAATAAGCGGCAAACAAATCCGTGCGCCTTGTGACTTTCTGAAAGCTGTGGGCATATGCCCTCAGAAACAAGCAAGAAAAACTTGGTACTTAACAGCAGCTTATTCAAGGCATGTGTACTAATGTACATACATACGTGTATGTGTGCGTGACTGTGTGTATGGTTGTGTGTGAGGAGGTGTGTGTGAGAGTGCCTGGCTACTTGCTACTTGCTACTTTGTTTGTTTGCTTGCTTGCTAGCTTGTTTATGCGTCGCCCGACTTCGTCGGTCGTCGACAACGTCGCTCCTCTTTTCATAATAAATCCATAAATCCTTTTTTTATGGCAAATAAGGCGCGCCTGTGGCCTGTGCCCTGTTCTGCTCTGCTCTGTTCAGTTGTGTTCCTTCACTTTCCAATTCGATTATACGCTTCAAGCTCAAGGAGCGCTCGCCTGTCTGACATATTTGAATGTTTTGCACAGGCGACGTTTAGCCAGGACACACACCTAAATTATGAGCCCAACCCCAAAACTTAGCCCGATCCCAAGTTAAAGCCTTGAGCAGTCAGGCGAACAGGAGAACTGGCAGGCCTTCGAGTGAGTGAGCGGACAGTCAGCCACACGCATTTCCATTTTACCGACTCCTTAGCTTGATTGGGTGCCCCACCTCACAAATATGTATGCATGTGTTGCTGTGCGAGCATAAGCTGACATAGTCCTGTCGCCAGCACGTAGTGCGGAAGGCTTTAGTTAGTTTCAAATTACATCTACTTTGCTGATAAAGTTGTGAAATTGTTAAAGAGATTTTCGTGCGAACACACAGACGTCGTCCATCCACCCATCCATAGCCGATTCGCTTTTAACTTGGTATTTTCTTTTTCACTTATTTGTCCGAAAATGTTGGAATTATTGTTTCTTCTGCCGTCGTCGTTGTGAATACGATATGGCGGTCCAATTTATGGCACCCTATGGGTGCCTGCTCTTCAGTTGATTTATGCATGTTTGTGTGCTCGCGACTCTGCATGGCAGAAAATGAGATAAATATCCAGATTTTGATTGATTTATTGGCTGGAGGGAATTTAATTGGCTATAATTTTGATTTGGCCCCAAAAACAGGCCATTTTTCTGTGCAAGCACTGCACCGACCTATTAATCCGATGATAAATGGAGAGCCAACCAACTGTTAAGTACCAGTAAACGTTTAGTTTGAAGAACTGAAAGCCTGCTGGTTAGTCATTTGATCACGCTATATGATTTTCTTTATATTAATTCAGAAAAGGATTATTTGGAAACGATTTGTGTTTCGATTGAACCATAAAACAGGCTCTTTTCTCACAATACGTTGTTGTGAAAATTATATTTCAATTACTTATAATAATGGCTACTTTTTAGCAAAATTGCTCAACAATATGTTCCGGTCTTGGAAAAATACCTTAACAGATCTCCCTATAATACTTTAATATAATCTGTACCCGAAGGGTACATTCTGATCGTCCATCTCTAAGAAGTATAAAAACAAGAATAACCAAACTTGGTATCCATGTGGTCATAAATGTAAGAAAGCACATTCATATCGGTTAATTAATTTTATAATTTCGAATTGCATTGATCCCGACCGATATAGCCTTTCAAACCAAAGATTGCAATTCCGAATTGGATTGACGTTCACAATAACAACCAAAACTGCTAACGGTCAGGATGTTTGTAGTTGTGCGGTATACAGATGGATTTCTTCTTACAACTTAGACAATTATATGTTTCCTGAAATATTTTCCATATCTACGCATACAAAAACAAGAAAGGAATGCTAAAGGCGAGCGAGCTCAACTCTTAAATACCCTGTACCTCCAAAAACGAAAAAACAAATTTTTTTAAAATTAATTAAAAAAATTATATTAATTGAATAATTTAATTAAATTGAGGACATGTTCATGTACAGTTTCAACAGCATACATTTACATCAGTATCGTGACTCTGCGTGTTTATATGCGTGTATGTATGCAGCACAAAGCTTAACCAAAGCAGCAGCAACAACAACAGCTGCATGCAGAGCTACAAGCAGAGCATGGGCAGCGATTTTATTTATGGCTATAACTTTTTTCAGAATTGACCTATTATAATGAAACAGACACATAATCACTAACGGGATGTAGTTATCAAATTTTAGTTCGAAATTCCGAGAATTACGGGAGTTATGAAAAAACACACAACTGCGGGGAAATAAAAACATAAACTTGACCTGCCTAGGTTTGGTCATTCTAGCTCTTGTACCTTCTGAGATCCTTGCGCTCATACAGACGGACAGACGGACATGGCTATATCGACTCGGCTTGTCACCCTGATCAAGAATATATATACTTTGTGGGGTCTGCCACGCCTCGTTCTGTGTGTTACATACATTCGCACCAAACTAGTATAGCCTTTCACCCTTTGGGTACAGGCTATAAATGTTGTATAGCCTCGAGTATTCGGGAATAACTTTTATAACAGCTTTGTTTTTTTTTTATCCATACCATGAGAATGAGCCACAGCAAAACGGGTTGCGGTATAGACTTATAAGTATAGTACATACTAGCGCTTCCGGATTGCGTTCCTGCGCCACTGAATTGCAGTGCTTTTTTCTTTCCGACGTCACATCTTTCCCAATACGTCCTTCGCTTTTTATGGCTTCGATTACGTCCTTGATGAGTACCCACTGTTTTCCACCTTTCGTCGTCTGTACAAAGGATGTCCATCGCCCCCTGCTGTTTGTTTCTTGGATCAGATCTGGATGCCCTTTCGCGCAATTGCCGAAGCCGCAACTCCCATTCTTGTTTCGTTTTAATGGCTCTAGACGTAGATGCCCTTTCGCAAAGATGAAGATGAAGCAAGATGAAACACTGACAAACAGAGTAAAAAGTGTTTGTCAAACATATTATATATATAGATAAACAAAATATAGCCTAATTAGTTGTGTGCGCATGTATGTATACACAGAAGGAGGCGGTACATATATACAAGATGTGTTCCAAAGTAAACAGGACTTTAAAAAAAAAAAAACAAAACAAAACAAATGGTTTTTTCGGCAAAATCAATTTATTTTATTCAAAATAGTCTCCTTCTGCTTCAATACAGCTTTTTGCACGATCCAAAAGCATGTCGAACGAGTGTTTTAGATCGTTGGCCGGTATGGTAGAAGTCGCACGGTACCATATCAGCTGAATAATCACAAGCGTCGATCGATGAGAGCAATTTTTGGTCGTCAGTCAATTTGTGCGAAACAAACCGTGCACCTTTCGTAAGCCCATATGTTCGGTCAAAATGCGATAAATCGATGTTTTGGAGATGTTCAATTCCATTTCCATCAATTTCAATGATGATTTCGGCTGATTTTTGATGAAATTTTCGGTGATCACGAATTTTGATTGGCCCGCATGTTGATCGTCATTTATGTCCTCACGACCACTTTGAAAACGTTGAAACCACTCGTGCACTCTGCTACGGGATATGCAATCATCGCCATAACCTTGTTCCATCAATTGAAACGTTTCGGTAAAAGTTTTACCAATTTTAAAACAAAATTGAATGTTGGCTCTTTGTTCGAAGCTCATTTTCGCACCGATAACACAAACATACTGACACTTAAAACGCAATAACTTCACTTCTAATCGATGAAATGTCATGAAATTCTCACTGGGCAATCGATAAAGATAGCAGATTCTAACGCACCAGTCGATATATAAATAGCGCCACCAGGGGGCGCTAGATTCAAAAAGTCCTGTTTACTTTGGAACACACCTTGTATTATTGACTAGGAAGACAACACGAGTTGATATAGCCATGTCCGTCTGTTCGTCCATATGAACTAAAGGATCTCAGAAGGTGTTAGGGCTAGAATGACCAAACTTGGTTTCCAGATTCTCCAGAGTCCGAGAAAGTTGTTGCTGCTTTGGTTCAACTTTGTGCTGCATATATACATACTTGTACGTACATATGGACAAGTACACAAACACGTACAGACACGATTCTGATGTAAATATGATAAAATATTATTTTATATCTAATTCAATTGTTCAATTAAATTAATATATTTTTTTAATTAATTTTTTTTTTGTGTGGTGGTCAGGGTATTTAAGAGGTGAGCCCGCTCGACTTTACCTTTTTTGGTTTATGTTTAACAATATATAGTATCAAAATGCTGTAAGAAAGAAACCTTTTCAAAAGCCAATAAATCCATAAACTTATGATTATGAATAAACCTGTTCATGTATTTTAAATAGAAGGTCAGATTTTGAAGTTCCTGCTGTTAGTTGCGGAAAATAAACGGAAAAAAAGATTCGACAAAAACAGTCGCAGAATCCAAAAATGTAAGGTATTCAATCCCATTTCAAATCTTTATTCAATTTCTGAAAGCGGGGTTTAAAACTTTTCGATTGACATATCGATCATCTCACTTGGTAGCTAATCATCAGCTCATGTAGTAGGCGCTAACATTGTCAGAAAGAAATGAATAAATGAAGACAACCTGTTGACTGATACTCTATGTTGTCCTTATCACAAAAATGTTCTTGCTCGTCAAACACATGTCAGTTGTCAATCGTGATTTCATAATGCTGGTATACCCGCTCTATTTGAAGCCCATTAACGATGTCGTTCGCATACAAAATACAACATACTTTAGTTGCCTTAATACAAATCAATCATGGCATTTATATCATATCAAAGCATATCAATCAATAGCAACATAAAAAGACGCAGCATACGTGGCGTATGCGCAATGTTTTTTTTTTTCATTAAAAAACTTTTCAAATCAAAACACAATGGCTGCAAAATGAAATGTCACACGTTCACACGCTCATATAATAACACAAAGAAACATGTACAGACTCGAATACTATAGGCATAGGGAACATCGATAGTTTGTGAAAAGTGTCAGGAAGTAGCCTTGAACATTTCCGTGCCAAAGTGTCGCCGCAAAGCGAATCAAGTTGAGTTGAGTTGAGTTGCGTCGAGTGCTCGAGCGTTCGAGTCCTCGAGCGAAGTTCCGACTGTTGCACAATAATCAAAATACCAACAAAAGCAAAAACAACAACAACAACAATAACAACAAGGATGAGCAATGTATAGTAGTATGTGTATACTCGGAGCTGCTCTGTCTCTCTGTATTGTGTGTGTTTTCTAGCGCATTGTTGCCCGCAGGCATCTTTGGCATGGGTTGGGCCTGGTCGTGTTTATCTTGGCTGCTGTCAAACGAAGGAAACACATTCAAACAGTTTTCATTAAAACAAATCACACAGAAAATGCCATTTGCAAAATAAAAAACACAATATACTTATATACAACTTATACAGACAATGCGAAGCCTGTGACCATGACAAGCCGCAGAAATGGCCGCCGGGAGGGTGTTGATATATCAAAGGACCGCTCATAACTCTTGCATTTTCATTCCACCATCTACTTGTACACTAATAAAAACGAGAAAAGCGGGTATTACAGATTCGTGGGAATATGTTTCAATCAGTTAGATCCCAAAGAGCGTTATAGCAACTTATGTAGAATTCATAAAGAAAAGTGCCGTCATTTGCCAAAATACTTATAAGTTAGAAGTGTTTCGAATTCTGCAAAATTACGTTTCCGGTTTCTAAAAAGGTTTTTATCTAAAAAGGTTCTTCTTCTAAAAGAGCGATTTTTCTGAAAGATGCAATGTATACAATGTACAGGTACTTTCTATATACTTGTATCAGATAAATGTGTGATAACGTTTCCTTAATTGTCATTCGCCCATTGGAAAACACATTTCTATGTAGACTTGATTTATTGAAACACCCACCACCATGTTTCTGTGTCTTTAAAGTGCGGAACGGCTTTAAATCCTTTTGAAGAATGATTAATACGAGTAGATGCAACCCTCAGATGCCCACGATGTCACCTCATCTACGAGTAGTGTTTAAGAAATCGTATTGTATTAATCGTTTAGACGAGGTAAATGGAAAGTTTTCTAGGCTTGAAAATGCCCGCAAATATACCATGTACGAGAATATTAATACATTTGTAGGTCTCATTGCGTTTCTTTTCCTATATTTCAGGGCTGCAAAACGAAGGCGGCAGTGCTGCTTGGGTTGGTTTTGGTTGCCACTGACTGCGGCTGGAATAAGCAATAGATAAAGCATAGATTCGAAAGCGATTTAAAGCCAGTTTGCCTAACTGTTGGCTAAGTGTTGAGAAGCGTTATAAATATATATGTATATATATTCGTATGAATGTATATTTATATGTTTATATATATATATAAAGCATAAGTCATGGAGCCTGTGATGAGTTTGGCGCTAGCAGCGCACGGGCCGCCCAGCATACTGGAGCCGTTGTTTAAAACCGTAACTACGAGCACCACGACGACGACGACGAGCACAACGACCACCACAACGACCCTGGCGCCCAGCACAACGCTGCTGACGGCACTGCTGGAGAATCTGACGACGACGGCGAGCGGTCTGTTCGAAGGAGATGCCTCCACCATGTCTGGCAATCACACGAACAGCACGCTCGCCTATGAGCCGAAGGGTCCGCGATACTCACTAGCTTCAATGTTGGTCATGGGCTTCGTAGCAGCGATTCTGAGCACGGTAACAGTGGCGGGCAATGTCATGGTCATGATTTCGTTCAAGATTGATAAACAGCTGCAAACGATAAGCAACTACTTCCTCTTCTCGTTGGCCATTGCCGACTTTGCAATTGGGGCCATATCCATGCCGCTGTTTGCGGTCACAACCATCTTAGGCTACTGGCCGCTGGGACCACACGTGTGTGACACGTGGTTGGCCTTGGACTATCTGGCATCGAACGCCTCGGTGCTGAACCTCCTGATCATTAGTTTTGATCGTTACTTCAGCGTGACGCGTCCGCTGACATATCGTGCGAAACGTACGACCAACAAGGCGGCTGTCATGATTGGTGCCGCCTGGGGTATCAGCCTACTTCTGTGGCCGCCCTGGATCTACAGCTGGCCCTACATTGAGGGCAAGCGGACTGTGCCGCAGGACGAGTGCTACATTCAGTTCATCGAAACAAATCAATACATTACATTTGGGACGGCCCTGGCGGCCTTCTATTTTCCGGTCACAATCATGTGTTTTCTTTACTATCGCATCTGGCGCGAGACGAAGAAGCGACAGAAGGATCTGCCCAATTTGCAGGCAGGAAAGAAGGACTCGTCGAAGCGTTCCAATTCCAGGTGAGTGACCACCAAATGTTACTTTTACTTTTAAAAAACCCCATTAATGCCTTTTCTATGTACCTATGTACCCCACCTGACAGTGACGAGAACACCGTGGTCAACCATGCGACTGGAATGCTGGCCTTTGCCCAGCTCGGCGCCAATGATCACGACACCTGGCGACGGCCGCGCTCCGAGAGCTCAGCGGATGCAGAAAGCGTGTATATGACCAATATGGTCATAGATTCAGGCTATCAAGGCATGCATTCGCGCAAATCTAGCGTAAGTTGATTTGATGTGATTATGAAGGCATATATCGAAATAATTTATTACTACTTTATTTACTTTTATTAATACTCACTAATAATAGTCATTAATTTGAAAATGGCGAATCGTCATTCCGAGTTGTCGAAGTAAATTGTATTCTTTATGGCTACTCTTTAAGGGAATACACTTAAAATGTAATACTACTTGTATTTTAGTTTTTCTAGCGCTTATATTTCAGCGCAACTACTTCCGGGGTTTCAATTGTGTATTACAACGAATTGCTTGCTATGCTTAATTCATTGTGGATCCAATGTACCCAAGAATATTTATTATATAGATTCTTATATAGACTTCTCTTAAACTAGCGAGTTCTTATGTCAGCTATGTATATATTGTAATTCAGTTCCGCCTCAAATTCACTATATTGCAGCATTAAATCCAAGGTCTTCATAAATAAATTGATCATGTTTGGATGACCCTATTCTTCTAATAGCCTCTATAGGGGTTTGTGTTAAAGAAGTACAGAACTTTTTATAGAAACGAAATAAAGTAAATGAAATGAATCCATTTTTCTTCGTATCTATAGATAATTTTGCTGAAAATGTGTATCTTAGATGTTAAATTTTAATTTCATGTTAATTTAACTTTAATGTTAATTTCTTTAAATACAAATAGAGAATAGTAAAATAACTTCCCATTTTAATAAAGAAAAATATTTTTTTTTAAATTATTATTAATTATATTTTATTGTTATTATTATAACATGACCTAACTGTCTCACAACTCTTTTTGAATTTTTCGCTCCCCATAGATCAAAAGCACCAATACAATCAAAAAGCCATACTCGTGCTTTGGCAGCATCAAGGAGTGGTGCATTGCGTGGTGGCATTCCGGGCGCGAGGACTCGGACGATTTTGCGTACGAGCAGGAGGAGCCTTCTGATTTAGGGTATGCAACACCTGTAACAATTGAAACTCCTTTACAAAGCTCCGTCTCCAGGTAGTACAAAAGCAGCTCTTTTACGACTATTTGTGTAAGACAAACACAGACACACACCCGCACACACATGCACCCCACACTCATGATGAGCACCAAGCACCGACAATTCATTCCTCGCCCAATATTTGTTTACCTGAAGTGAATGACGAAGCCAAACATTCTCAGACTTCATACATACTCGTACTCGTACCGCACTCATCCACTGCATGAGTGCACCTTACTATACTTGCAAGCCCTCTCTGTTGTTATTATTGATGATGATGATGTTGTTGTTGTTATTGTAACAATTCAAAAAGCATATTACATACAATGCTCAATAAACACACTAACGCTTCCTTTTCTCATCCCCGCTCTCTCTCTCTCTCTCTCTCTCTCTCGACACGAACAGATGCACTTCGATGAACGTGATGCGGGACAATTACTCGATGGGCGGGAGCGTGAGCGGCGTACGCCCGCCCAGCATCATGCTGCCGGATGTCTCACCGACTCCCCTACGTCCGCCACACAATTCCATTTCTCAAATGCAGGAAATGAATACAGTGGTCGCTGCAGGAAGTATCGCCTCGGGCTCAGCCTCAGCGGCCGTTGTGGGTAGTGGAAACATCAGCTCCGCAGCCGGAGCACGGGACACACGAACGCTGCCCATTGCCAATCGCATTGGCTCGCGGTCGGTGAGCCAGGACTCGGTATATACAATACTCATACGTCTACCCTCGGATGGTGCGAGTGCGGCAAACGGAGGCAGCGGTCATGGCGAAGGTGCGCCCTCCATCAAGATGATACACGAGGATGTGGCAACGGGAGCGACAGCACCCATCGCTGCTCCCCCTACTCGGCGCCCGCTGCCGTCAAGGGACTCAGAGTATAGCCTTCCGCTGGGCCGGCGGATGTCGCATGCGCCGCACGATGTGCGCATCCCACTGAATGCCAAGGTCATCCCCAAGCAGCTGGGGAAGCCAGGCCATGCCGTGCTGAATGCCCGAAACACGGCCAAAAAAAAGAAGAAGTCGCAGGAGAAGCGGCAAGAGTCCAAGGCGGCGAAGACGCTGTCGGCCATTCTGCTGAGCTTCATCATTACGTGGACTCCATACAACATTCTGGTGCTGATCAAGCCTCTCACCACCTGTTCCGACTGCATACCCACGGAGCTGTGGGACTTCTTCTATGCTCTGTGCTATATCAACTCTACGATAAATCCCATGTGCTACGCACTGTGCAATGCCAGCTTCCGACGCACCTACATCCGCATCCTCACCTGCAAGTGGCACACCCGAAACCGTGAGGGCATGGTCCGGGGGGTCTATAACTAAGTTGTGAAAGTCATACACCACGTCTATGCCGAGCACGAAGCATTTGGAGCGCTCCAGCCCACTCGAGTTGGAAGTATACCTATACATACCTCTAATACTTACATTACTTGGTGGACTGGACAGATGTTCAGATTTAGCGACTTACATAAGGTCGGGGTCCTGAAGTCTGGTGCAGGTGTAGGCGTTTATATACAATAGATGTTATGCAACAGTTGCAGAGAAATATAAGAAAATTCAAAGATTAGGCTTAGCTACACTTTACAAGAAGTACTGATTTTTGATGTCTAGCCCCATATATATGATAGATAAATATATAAAGTACAGTACATATGCAAACATGTATGCCCACATTTAGTTTTAGGTAGGCACGAGAAAATCTCGCCCCTCAAAGCCCCCATTGAGTTTGAGCGTACCAAGAGAATTTAATTGAAATATAAACACATACAACAAATTTGGAATATATAGTATACTATGCTAATAGAATACATAATGCAAATATACTATACATAAATATTTAAGCTTAAGTTGTTGGCGTATTTACATTTAGTGGACAGATGCAAGTGGCAAAACCAAGCAAAACCAAAACTAAAAAAGCTTTAACCAAGTTCAAAATATATAGAGATAAGGCCCGCAGGCATCGAATCTGTGGCGGACCCCAACACGTTGACGAAATTGAAGAGGTTGCGTTTACGATTTTCATTTCCAGCTTATGTGCTAGGTATTTTTCAAATGAAATGTATAATCGAATTACCAAATTAAAGCTAAAACTAAAGCAAAAGTGTAAATGTGATTGTATTACTCCTTTTGATAGTTTAAAGCATTTTTGTACATGGGTGTCGCACGAAAGGAGCCCCCATAATGAGGTATATGAAAACAATATATCGGATAAAAAATATAAGAATAAGAACACAAACCACATAACTATGCTATTCAAGTTTGTAGAACTCGTATACATATAGTATATACGGATTAAGAACGTAACCCACCATAGTTAAACTACTAACAACAAACCATTTTTATTGCTGTTGACTAAATTTGAGAGATAATTAAATACAAAAAAAAAAATATTTTAAACATTGAGCAACAAGCAAACGGCCAACAAATTGTGCCAAAAACAATATGCCATAAAAGCGACATGCAGGTGAGCAGAATCTTCCGGTTGCGAAATTAGTTACTAATTGGAATTTTGGAAATGTGATTGCAGAAGTACGTAGACCAATAATTAATGATCCCACTTATAATATCGCTAGTAGTGTACGGTGAACTGGTGATCTCAGATAGTCCGCACATCTTTCAGAGCACTTCTATCATAGACGAAAAATCCACTAATTTGTTCTCATGGATATTGTATAAGTTTCCAAGTAATGATGAATTGCATTTCAATTGATCGTTTCTTTTTTGTATGATCAAGATAACTGGTTGGTCAATCTAGTCATTAATTGGATCCCAAGACTGATACGTTAACACCCTCTGGACATGACTTCAGAGCATCTGTAGACTAATTAGCTCTGTACTTATGTTTTCTGACTTATCGATGTAGAATCCATCACACTCGCACCATTTCATCTAGCGTATAAACCCGTTGCAGAAGATCTTTAATATAATATTTCATCATATGGCATAGCAATGTTTTTTCAATTCAGTCAGTCGGCTAAACGATTTGCAATTTCTTGGTTGCTATACTTTTCAATTAGTATACAATAATTTCCGATTCATAGGAAACGAGAGGTTCGTTAGATGTTTAAGCTAGGAATGGGTTTCAAAAATGTATTGGATTAGATATTTTCGATTCGCTCCTTGCATGTCGTGGTTTGTGGATACTTACAACTTAAAAAACCACTTAAAGAAAATGTCATAGCTAATGAATATAATTTTGAAATGCACCAAATCAAGTTAGTAGAACAAACAATGTAAACATATTAAATGCATATGGAAATACATACCTACATGGACAAATACAGAATAAGCAGAGAATAACACAATTTTTATCACAGTGTAGTCAAAACGCAACAAATAAATTATTTCAAATATAAGCATAAATACATACGAGAATGCGTATAATTCCAGTAACTTACTACTACGACCTCTTAAACTGTATTATTGAAAGCAATATGCGATAGGAGTTTGGCTAAAATATGAAATATACTAGATAGCCGTATGGCACCAGATAAACACTTCCTAGTATATGGATACGCAGTAAAAGCGGAGTTTAAGGAGAGTTACCCAATCAACCAAAAGACATGATTTACGACCACGCACACATCCAAGTACCACCTACTACACGTACGGGTATACACTTAGTGAGAGGAGCAACGAGAGAGCTGCACCTCCAATAAGCCCTACAATACTATATATAGTTGTATAGTGTAATTTGCTAAGTAAACTTTACGAACGCGCTTACGAGTATGGCAAGCGGTTAGAGATACCCCTATCTCTGCTCCTTGCGTTACACGGATATGAAATGAGATTTAATTGCATACAATCTAATTTGGAAATATACTACAATACATAATAATACTAATGATGCGCTCAAGTACGAGTATGTGGATTCAAGCTTTTAATAAAAGACGAACGTGAGAAAGTGTAAGAGTTGAGGATGCATCGTGATATCTGGGTGCTTATTGTGGGGGACTCGGTCTCATCTCCTCCTCCTCCTCTTTATCCATTCCTTCTCTCGAGGCATCTCGTTCGTGTCCGCGCATTAGCATTTGCGTGTTTTTCTGTATGGTTTCGAGCTTTTGTTGCATCAGTTCCTGGCGCCTTTGTTCGGCGCGTTGCTGCTTCTCCTCCAGCTCGTCCAGGGTCAGAGGCTCCGTACTGGCCGCCTGTCGCATAAGCTCCTGGATGCGCTTGGGTGGCTCCCGCAAAGTCTCGTTCAGTTGGGGGGCCACTGCTTTGTCATCGTCGTTATCCAGAGGTATTGTGAATGCCTCTGAGGCCGCTGTGTGCAAAGCGATTAGACCGGGGCTAATTGCATCTACTGGCTCTTACTTACGGTACTCCTGCTTAGAGCTGTTCATTGCCTCCATTTTGTTGCTCTTCGCCGGCACCTTGCTCTCGTCTACGACTGGCGTGCTCTTCGAGTTCGAGCAGCCCATGGCAGTCAGGAGGCAGTCAGGCACCCAGGCGCATGGCGTCTCACGCACACACTTCCGCTTTACTCTTGTTGCGTATCCTTTAAGCCTATGGTTTGAGTGGGCGATGGAACGATTTCCCGCCGAGCAATTCGACTACATCCGTTCGAGACGCTAGGATATTCAATTTCCGATGTGAACTGAAACTGCGGCTGCCTATGACACGGTATTTGCTGGCACTTTACTCATTAAAAGACACCTATTTGAGGGCTCATTAGTATTGATTTTTTTCCAGACAGGGCTCGCAGACTTTGTGGACGACGGACTATGCAAAAAATTGCGCCCGTTGCTCGGTGAGTCGCAACGGAAACTAAAATTGCAATTGACTAACGCGGAGCCTTGGGCGCGTGACCGACCATTAATAATAACAGCTGGACAGACAACAGTGGTCAGGTCGTGTACGCGCCGCAGGATCAATATTCACAAGGTGGTAGCGTGGGCGTAGTTAATAAACCACAGACCCCTGTACGAGTACAAACAATGTCAATCAACTCGACGATAATCAACGCTAATTGCAGTTTCATTTGCATACAGCTCCATTAGAGCGACCACGATGACAAAACCGAACGGCAGACTAGGCCCGAGTTTAGTGACCCACTCAACTTTGACCACGTCAGGGACGGGCAGGTTTTGATTTTTTGTCTGTTTTTTTTACAGTTGTTGTTGGCGTTTTCCATAAATGTCAGCTGTACTAACGGCTTCCGGCTCGAAAGCCGGCCGAAGACTTATAGTTGTTGCTGGCTACGGAAGCCACGGCGCGTGTCAGCAATGACCAGGCAATGCGGCAGAGTGCGCATATTTATATGAGCAACACGTCGCGTCTTTGTGGCAAACTGAACGAACTCAGACATGTGGCAGCTTAGCATGCAAAGTGCTTGGTCGGCAACGGAAGCGGGGACACATCCATCGACGCCTTCGCCCTCCTCTGCCCTCAGATAACAGGTGCTGCACTTAAGTGCGGTCGATGAGAGACTCGTGGCGATGGACAGACACTAAGTAATGAGCGTCGTCTAATTAGGTTAAGTGTCAATAAGATTATGTCGTCAGTCAATCAATCGCTCAATGAATGGCACACACTATCATGGCACTACTCATTAAGCATTGACATCCATCAATCAAGCGGGTAAACACTAAAATAGGACGTTTTACGCTCTGAAAAGGGATTACGGCATCCTAACATTCTCATGCGTGGACTTCCACCGTGAATCCGCATTTTATTTTCCATCTTTTGGTGCATAGGCTAAGATCGATTAAAATCAATTCGAAACAATTCTATTTGACCTATTTCATCGCCTTCACAGTAATCAGCATATATAATACGCACAAGTAATAAGCATATATGCCAACGCCTTTTCCCCCCAACTGGAAGCATTCCGAAGGCTTTGCTCCTATCGGAACACCGGCTCTATTTCATCTTCATATTTCTGAGACATAAGTATGTATTTGTAGATGTACTTTTTAGAGAGGTGAAAAATGTAACAAGTAGAAGGAGGCGTGGCAGACCCCACAAAATATATACATACAAGTATATTCTTGATCAACATGACAAGATCAGTCGATCTAGCCCTGCCTGTGCGTCAGTATAATCGCCTAGATCTCAGATACTATAACACAATTTTGCACAAAGACGCTTTATGTGTGTACAGTGTACACTATACAAGTTTGTTTTATTTATTTGTTTTTCCCTCACTACCCCCCTATGGGGGATTTTCATATTCGTTCGTATAATCAATACGCAGAAAATGTATATATTGGAAATTCCCTTTATAATTTTCTTAATTTTTTAAATTTCTATTCCTATTCTACACCTTCTATACCTGTACGAGTATTTCATTGATTTCATAAAATCGATACAAGCAATTTCAGTTCTAGTTAAAATATTTTTCATCAAAACTTAGGAAAGCTCTTCGGTCAGTAAAGGTTATATCAAGCACATTATAAGAAGGTACTAAATTTTTGACAAATGTATGACAAACTTAGTATACAGTATACTTAGTACAAATATGGGAAAAGAAACCCGAGAATCTATATTATAAGGTGAGGTAAACAGATTTTTATACCCTGTAACCAAAGGGTAAAAGGGTATATTCGTTTTGTGCGAGTGTACACGGAACACACACAAAAAAGCGTGGCAGACCCCTAAAAGTATATATATTCTTGATCAGAATGACAAGCCGAGTCGATATAGCCACGTCCGTCTGTCTGTCTGTATGAACACAATGATCTCAGATATCTTGTTTCTCCTTTCAATTTTCATAGGAATAAAAGACTTACCATCTTCAGAGATTGAATATAGCTGTTGGGTTTATTTATCTTTTGAATTTAAGTTTATTCAAAAATACAATCAGAAACAATTCATTTTGTTGGTTTGCAAGAAAAATCGGTTTATAGTGTATGTATTGTATATAATTAATAAAACAATATAAACTATTAACAAAGCAACGTTTATTTCTGAAGCTTAGGAACATCATCTTCATATTTATTTTGCTCATAATTCTCATTATAAATTTACGTATTTGCTTGTCAGCATTTATCGCGTCAACCAAGCGCAAAGGTTACGGCTCAGATAGGTATAAAAATATTTCTTTACATGATATATAGTTCTTTATGTAGGTATACATATGTATGTATAAGTATGTATATGACTTAGTGCATGTATGTGTAAGTGCACAGCCCAGACTAGCTGTGACTAAGTTGCTTAAACTGAACGCATTTAAAAATCATTAAAGTAAATAGAAAAGGCCGATACGTGCTCTTTAGTTGTGAATCAACACTAGAGAATGATCTGCTTGGTGTCATTTAGTAATAACGCAGCGTTATCTCAGGTTTTCTCTAATTAACATAACAGGCAGCAGTCGATTTGGCAGATGAACGACTTTTTGTTACTACGAGCGTGAAACTTAGGTTTGAACTTTGAAACATGTTCTTTTCTAATGGGTGAAATATCTTAAGAGAATGCACTCATACATCGATATTCACTTGATGTTCGGATGAAATTCACGGAATATACTACATATCTTATTTGAAGCGAGTTCAAAATTGGATAGATGATATTAAACGTAGCCGTACAGATATTATTGTCAATCTTACGATTTTAAGAAATCAATGAAGTGCATGAATGTGAACGAAATTGTTCAGAAAGGTGGGTAAATAGGGCTGTTGGGGAGTACTTGTAAATGTAATCCTGTAATCGATAAAAACACGACAAAAGTAATAGATTCTCCTCGAATGAGAAGCTTATCTTTCAAACTGAAGGCTATTTTGTGGGCTAACAAAAAAAGTCTTTTTCTATTGTTTTGTAATGAATACTTGAGCATTCTCCGTACTTTCTGGATCGATATCTAAATGGTTAATAACCAAAGTGTTAGCCTACTGCCTGCAATATGTTTCTCAATGAATTGCATGTGCTACCATATTCGTGAAATATAGACCGTTATGTTTAAAACCTCCCGTAATTCTTTGAATTTCGCTTTTTAATCACATTTTAGTGCTAAATTATTCCTCAATTAGATTTTTTACTTAAGAAGTAACATTTGTGATTTACAATTTGTTTGCAAAGAATCAGTTTAAGAAGCCGAATGTTTAAGGCAACATCCTTGTTAAGTATGTGTGCAAGTATATTTGGATATATACGTATGATTTGGGCGTGGCAAGTTGTTTATGTTTTTGTGGTTGTTGTAAAAGCAATTATTAGTTGTGCACAGAAAGCCATCGCTAATCATACTCTTGTTTAATCGACAAACTTATATCTGCGCTCTGCTCAGGCTTGCCGGTCGTGCTGGTTGCTGCTGCCGCTGCAGACGTCGCCGCCGACAGTGCACTCGAACTGGCGGCCATTTTGTTGCTCTTGATAAGATTGGCCGCCGTAGAGCTCAGAGGTATGGTCACATATTGATTGCCATCTGCAAAGCGAAAATGAAATAGGGAAGTGCATATTTTATTTCAGTTATGTAAAGCAATAAAATTCAAAAGCAAAGGCTGTATAATTCTAAAAAAGGTATGTCCTTTACTTGAATGCAATATGATGCTGGGTGGCAGAGAACTCGAAGAGGCTATTATCGGCTGAATTTGAAAACCGACTTACTTCACTAAGCATTGAACTTAACTCTTCTTGAATATAGTATTATTCTTAGTATTAGAATGAGAGCTTTTCTTTGAAAACAAAGGTTGGGTGCAAATAATTTGATGCGTATAACACAAATATTTCAATTAAAGTCAATTAAGTCTACGCTCAAATTTAATTATCTGATACAACACTTTATTACGCTTACTTTTCAAAGGCTACTTTTAAAACTCGAAAGTAACCAGCCAAATTATTTGCATATGGGACCATGGGAAAATATATGATATATAATCTTTCCATTAATAACCTTTACAATGTGGGCGGCATTACAAATTAGTTCATTACGGTGCTGATTAATAAGTACATTAATTGGAAGATAAATCACATTTCAAAACAATAATTTGGACTATAACTCAAAATATGGTGGACCGATTCTGAATTCACATTGCAAAAGTGTTCATTCAATGTCTCAAGGAGCTTATCGCGGTTAGAAAATTATTTAAAAAATATATATTATACTACAGAAGTTCAAAATCCGTTCAAAGGTTTATGCAAATGAAGTGATAATTGATGATGCAGATTATAAACAATAGTTTGCGAATAACCTACCTTCCTCCGCGTGCAGCTGCAAGTGGCCCGACTGTATGAGCTGGCGCAGCATGTCCGGAGGTATGCTGGCGAACGAGGCTGCGGGGTAGACATATTTGCTATCAGTCGGCGTGGCAGATGCACCAGATGCACCCGATGCAATGGTTGCAGCTGCAGCACCAATGCTTGGGACTGTGGGGGTGGTGGTGCTGCTGGTTAATGCCGTGGTCATGGCGCTCCCGCTGGTACTGGGACGCTCAGTCTGAAAGTTCGATCCTTGAGCTGTGGCCGTCGTAGTCGCCTCTGCTTTGGACTCCATTGTGGGCGCTGAGGACATTTTGGCCCCTGTTCTGGACTGTTCACAATTCGTTGCCGTCGGCATTTCCACATCGGACGAGTCGTCCGATTCGTTGCCCGACGAAGTGGGCGAGCGTTCATCCTAGAAAGCAAGGAAAATACCGAGATTAGGCGCCAAATAGTCTGTCTGACTTAAGCTAAGACCGGCAAACTGAATGTGGCTAAGTTGCCAGCCAAAGTTCAGTATGCCAGCCAAGTGCCTGCTGCTGGGCACTGCAAATAACACAAGCTGAAAAAAATATCAGCAAAACGTTTGCACCAAATAAGGCGCGAAATTGCGTATAAGTGCCGACTGCGCTGTTCGCTGGTGCGCGTCTGCGCCGCATTTCAATGAGCTTCAATCCACAGGCACTGCTCGCTGCACAGCTCGCCGTTGCCTTAAATGTGCACACGCGTTAAAGAATTTAGAATATTGATTTCTGACTCTGACGGCCACAACGACAACAGGAACAGCAGTAACAACAACTGCCACAACAACAGCAACGTCATTTTAATTTTGATTGGTGCCTGCCACGCAAAATAATTGCAAATTGTAACAACGCGATCGCATCGAATCAACGGCCGCCATTTTGTACGCCGCATTGCTCATACGTCGCATGAGCCGGGCATCGGCATCGGCTTCGACATCGGCATCAGCAGCTTCCACAGACCGATCGCGTCATGGCTGTGACTTCCAATGAAATTGTAGCAGTGCATCCGATGTCTAGCCGGGCTGTCTTGTCGCCTCGCCGAGAGTCTGCCGCTTCTAAAGGCAAAATCGCATTATTGCGAGATGCGAGTTGCGTGTTGCTTGGCCGACGCTGACAAAAATGGGCGTCAAGCCGGGTCGGCCGAGTCGGCCAAGCGAGCGACCAACCACTTTTTGAGTGACAGCACCAAGACATTTTAATTAGCAAGAGCGAAGACAAACTGTCTCTAAGTCGGGCATGATACCGCGGCAAGTGCAACTGCAACTGCAACTGCGGTTACGCCTTGCGGTTTACATAAGTTGCTGACAATGAGCAGAGAAGGGCCTGGGCTTGGTTGAACGTTGTGGGCGCTGCAAATTGGTAGGCAACCAACCAATATTGAAAGTGTGTTTTACAGTTTTGCAAGACGAAATCAGAATTTTTGCATTGCGAAAATATTAACATCGGTACTAAGATATATTTATAACTTCATTACTTCGGTTTTATATTTTCTAAGCTTGTGTTAATTGTTAGAAGCTTGCGACGGTAATTACTAAAATAACTCTACTACTATCTTATTTGCAATTTTTGTTATGTCTTATTATACTAGTAGGTTCAGTATCAGCGATACATTCAGTTAAGAAATTAGGAACGAAATCCATGTATTTTCGAGAGTATGATTTAACAAAATACTTTTGCAACATTCTTTCTGAGCTTTCTTTTGTTGGTCCGCTTTTTTTAAAAAGCCGTTCCGTCAACATTTTAAAATGGAATTTGGATTAATGTATAAAATATGTTAGCACCTTGTAGTAATACCTAGTAAACCTTGCTCTGCTGTGTTTTGAGTTTCTTTGAATCAGATACTATGCTACGGCCAGGTATGTACACAAATAATTTGCGCAGAAATTCATCAAAATACCTTAAGTGGACATTCAAACACCATTGATATTGCTTTTCAAATAAAGCATCAGCAACTTTAGAAGTATTTAAATGCAAATTGTTTGTAAACAAATAAGCAAACATTCTTTAAAGCAATATTGTCATAAAACATTAACTTCAACGATTGAGTACGATTTGTTATATTTGTATTTTTAAAATATTTGGAATATTTTTGCACAAATATTGGTAATAATAATGTGTCGGAACTGTTGATAGCACAACACCAATGTAATCCTCTATATTTCACTCTGCTTTGTTGGTGAATTGATGAAAGTATTAATAAAATGAACACTGTCTCATTAGGGATTTATTGGCGACTAGGAGAGTTTGCAATGCTATAGTACATTCCAGACCCGACCTGCACTCATTTACCCAAGCAGCTTTCTCAATTTGCGTCCAGAATCTGCGGGCAAGCCACCCAATGGAATTGGCATTCAAGACAACCCATCCCGAAAGCGCAGCGCCAGGATCTCATCTTCGGGCAGTGAGTGAGTCAAGGCTCGCAAATTGAATTGATAGTCGTGTGTCGTGCGCAAATGCCGAGCGTGTCTCATTAAATGACAATTAGAGTTGAGCTTGGAACGCGCTGCGGACTCAAAACGAAATGAAACGAAAACAAAAAATAAAAATATATACGAGTATATAAGGCGAGCGAGCAACCCAGCAGCGGCTACCAGCAGTGGAATGGCATGCAATGGCATGCAATTTATATAAAAATAATGCAGCATTGTTCAACCTGGGCGAATGGGGCCGAAGCGCTGCGCTGCGCTGCGTTGCGTTGTGTTGGATGACCATACGGCACGTTTTAAAATAAAGTCTAAATGCGCCATGGTCGACGGGCCCGAGACTGGGGGCCTGAGACTGACTAGGGGCTTGAGCCTGCGACAAATGCAATTATATAGAAATTTGTCTTGCCGTAATACGAGTATGTTCGGCACATGGCGGCAACGGCAACAGCACCAGCAACAGCAGCAGCAGCAGTGTTGGGGCTTTTGTTGTAGTTTTTGCTGCATACGAGTATGTGTGGCCATCGGCTGCGCCAAAAATAGGCAATTTGGGAAAGGCTAAAAATAAATGCTAACAATGACAGTCGATCAGTTCGTCCGTCCGTCAGTCACTCAGTCATTCAATCGGTGCGAGCAATGAATGAATTTTCAAATTGGAATGGTGACATTCAATTGCTACTGGCCAATACCAACCAAGGTGGTGGCATTTGGCTCTGGTCTACTGCTGCCACTGCTGCCACTGCTGGTGCCACTGTTGTTGCCACCGATAGCGGCACCGATGTTGGCGGCGTTGGCGAATGCGACTCACTTCGGCGTGTGACCTACAGCAGCGCGCGAACCGCTCAACGCCGCCGATGCCGCTTGTGTCTCATGATTGACGGATGGCACATTTGCGGATTGATTAGTTGTTTTTACCAAAATGGCCACATGGCGACAAAATCGCAAAACAACAGCAACAACAACGACAACAACAACGTTGTTGGTGACAACAACGGCGACAACTGTTGGCAGTCATCACCTGCGCACTACTTTGGTCTGGGATTGTCCAACGCCAACAACTCCAACAACTCCAACGACAAAAGATTGGCCGGGCGCGCTCTTTGAGCTTCTAGCTTGCAGCTCGTGAGTCGAGGCAGGGCAGGGCAGGGCAGGGCAAGACACGGCATAGCACTGCAGATTGCTGCAATGGCAGCATTTGGGCAATAAACATTTGCATTTGCATGCTGCTGCTGCTGTTGTTGTTGTTGTTGTTCTTGCTACTGTTGATGCTGTTAGCATCTACCGCCGCTGATACCGCCAACAGTCGCGAACAAAGGAAACAGCCAAAATGTGACCGGCATTGGGACGGGACATTGCATGTTCTCCGGTCGCCCAACTGGCGCGCGCTTCCATTGATGATGGCGCTTTCAATGAAAACATAAAAATAAAAATGCAAATTAAGGCTGCCACGAAAGCACTTAAATCTAACGCACAATTGCACGAAGACTCAAAAGAGTACGACGACGACGTCAAGAACGCAATCACAACCGACACCGTCAACCGACGCCGACGCCGCTGCAATTGCCGCAGCAGACTTAAGGTACCGTTCAAACTGGGAAATAGTTTCCCCATCGCCAATCTATTAAATAAAATTAAATTCATTGACGTCTTTTCACATTCCCATTACAAATTGCTGAAGAGTATAGCTCAATAGGCTAAGTCCCTACGACAGGAGCGCGCTGGCTTCTCCATAACTGCAAACCATGTGTAGGCCTGATCGGAGACAATACATCACCCATGAAGGCACTGTATTCCATACTAACTGGAAGACCTTCCAGAAGACTATTCAAGCGCAGGAGATTTCAGACTTAGTTTTCTACTGATCTCAGTCCCCTTACATTAACAACGTACTTATTTTATATTCTAATTTTCAAATTAAGGTCTAGTTGCAATTAATAGCTGAAGAAAAGTATAAAAGCGTTTCCAATTATGAATCTATATTTGAATCTAAGCCAAGTCGGTAGACTACACGGTGTAGTTTACAGCCAATAAAAACAATTTGAAACAAAAACATTAGGGCAGCTATTTATAAATATATAGTTTATGAATTGTGACTACCTTTCATCCCTTTTATGTAATTGATTGCTCAACATAATTAACTCAACCTAAATAATGAATATATTTGGTAAGTTTCTTTATACATTTTGTTAATCTTGAGACCAACCCCAATTAAATGGACAAAGTCACCAATAAGTGAAAAAATTTTAATTAAGAATTCTTAATAATTGAAAATTAATTCAAATTTGATCAATACGTTGAAGAAAAGTTTGCTGTTTGTTGCCCAGATATGGATAATACATTCCCGTAAGCATAAAGAAAGAAAGACGGATGGATATGGATATGTCTATATAGATTCGCTTCTTCATGCTGATCATACATGTACACATGACGTCCCCCCTTCTTCATAATAAATAATCTCTTAAAAGAATGCGATTTCTTTGTGATTTAAAATTAGCTTTTTGCTTATATTTTCGCTAAATGAGTTTTGCAGTAACATTGCAGTAACACCGCGTACAGAGTACTCAAGAGTCGGATTAAGAAGATACCCAGAGGAAAATTCTTGAAATTAGTTCGGTAGCTTAGGATTGGAAGTACCATTGAAAGATATTGTTCATTTCACTAAAAATACACCTAGAGGAAAATTCTTGAAATTATTTTGGTAGCTTAGGATTGGAAGTACTATTTCATTGAGTTGATACCAAAAGAAAAATTCTTTAACTTAGTTTCGTAGCTTACGATTGGAAATACCATTGAAATATCCGTTCCATTTCAGCAATCGAAGCTGAAGCTGGTAAGTTTGAAAAAATTGTTTCATTGTCTGAACGGCCTCTTTAGCATTCACAGCCGCAGTCGGAGCAAGGAAAGTTCAACAGGAAACGTTAAACAAATGTTATGGCTGCGCGAAAGAGTAAATGGGGCGGCTGGTGGCTGGTGGTTGGCGGTTGGTTGTTTGGTTGTCCGCTTGGTCGGCTTGCAAACAAAGCCAAAGCCAGTTGACACGAAACAACGACGACAACACCAACAACAACAACAACAACAGCAGGCAGCAGCAGTTGCCAAGATACAGCGATGGGATGGTAGCTGCGTAGACGTTGAGACTCTGTCGTTGTTGCCGCATCCGGGCAACAACATGGGCCGAAAACGTTTATATCCGCAAGCCAGAGCTAGACGAGCGTTTTTACTGTCTAGCTATTTTTGGTCAAATCACTGTGCACACACATTGTGGCTGCACGGATTCACGCTCTGAGTGCAAAGAAAGCTAGACGCGCACATTATAGTATGAACAAATAAATGAGGGAACGCGAGCTATCAGTTCAGCAAGCCAAAGTTTAAAATTCATTAGATTGCCGGCCAGTTATGATGTGAATTAGCATCTATTTAAATGTCATTGGGCATTAAGATGCCACGATTGCAACAACAACAACAGCAGCAACGACAAACAACGACTGGGGCATGCTCGTTTAGTTATTGTTTCGACCAGGTCCACTCATGTTAACTGCAATTATTTGGATAAATTGTATGGACCTGCAACGCGCAATGCAAGCACTTAGCTCTTATTCTTCTCCCAATTTTTCTTTTCTTTCCCGTACCCCCTCTTTCAAATGTCAGGCCTTATTATGCGTGTGCTTGCGTCTTTCTGTCTTCGAAGACTCCTATACAACAGCAAGGCGGGGGAGTGGAGGACAACTCAGTCGGCTGCAGGACAACGACAACGACAACTTATCGCTATCCCGAGCTGGGCCTGCAGCTGGTAACTTGCTTCACTGCCAGATGAAACGCCACCGATTAGCTCGGGGTTTGCCAAGCAGCCGCACTTTCTGCAATTTATGATAGGCACTAAGAACAGTAGCAGCGACAACAACAACAAGAACAACAACAGAGACTGCAAATACAAGCCAAACAAATGAAACGAAGTTTGGCTGAGTAAACAGTTGAATGGAAATTGCAATTACACGTAACCATGAACTGATCCCAATGTGTGTGTGTGTGTGTCTGTGTGTGAGCGTGTTCCAGTGGTATGGTGGGGGGGCGCAGGAGCAGGCATAGGGCATATGAGTTGGCTGATGTTAGCTGGATGGCCAGTTACCAAAGCAACGTAATTGGCAGCAGGCCATTCAGTTTTTAAAAGGTCGGACAAAATTCTCCATATGAACATGCTAAACAAGTTCAAATGTACTCTGAATCTAATATTTCCACACTTAACTATTTATTTATTTCTAGTTCTAAGTTCAAGAGGGGGGGTTTTTTTTTTGGAAATTTCGACTTCAGGTTTTCTTAATTCTTTTTTATATTTTTTACCAAAAAATACCAATAATAAGAATACAAAATTGATGAACAATCTAGATAAGTTAATCAAAAAATATTGAAATTAAATAACTTTGAATCAGGATTGAGTTTTGGCTTATGTGCTTATAGTGGGTGTGGATTTAGCTCCCTGGCCGTGCAAATAAAATAAAAATTTCTCAATGAGCCGGGTCTAGGTCGCACAAATATAGCACGCACTATCTATTATAATTTTCAACATATGTTTTTATTCATTAAAATCTATTTTAGCGGTTTCAAAGTAATTCCCTTCTATGCCAACGCTTTTTCCTAAACTCGAATCAGTACAAAACATCATTTTCTGCAATAGCCTTCAGTACCTTCATTTATTCGGTTTTGAACTTCCTAATTGTGTGTCTCCGGAGTGGTGTTTTCAATTTCTTTATAAGCCAGAAGACTCACGGATTCAAATCATGCGAATGAGGTGGTTATAGAACGATATGCATCTTATTTTTGGCAAGATGGTCACGAAGAACGAGTGCATAGGTGCAATGCTTTTGGAACCAAACGCGGTTTGACTACAATAGAAATGCCAACAGAATTAGCAATGTTTTTAGTTGTAAACGGACGAATTTGAAGCCCCAATTCTTTAATTTAGTAAGCGTTTGGATAATTTATGCAATAATATTAAATTAAGTTTTTGACGTAGCCTGCTTCTGCAACAATCTTAACGCTATAGAAATTCTATGATTTACACAAAATTTAACCGAACATATTTGTTAAAAAATTTAAACGTTTTAAACATAATAAAATTCACATTTAGATGCGCACAAAACATATGCTCATGTAAGCTAAAAAAAAGTGGAGTGAAATGGAACCTAAAAACAAAAGGATTTGTACTTATGGAAACAATCGAGCGATTCCAGGGTCATATTTGAATACAGTATAGTTCAAGCACAATAATTTGGTAACGATTTTTATACCCTGTACCCGTAGGGTAAAAAGGGTATATTAGGTTTGTGCAAAGTATGTAACATACAGAAGGAAGCATCTCCGACCCCATAAAGTATATATATTCTTGATCAGCATGACGAGAGAAATCGATCTAGACATGTCCGTCCGTCTGTCCGTCCGTCCGTCTGGATGAACGCGAGGATCTCAGAAACTATAAAAGCTAGAATAACCAAAGTTGGCATCCAGATTCTCCTAGGTCCGAGTAAGGACGAGTTTATTTTTTTTTTTTTTAATTTTCCCCCCCTTCCCCCGCTGCAGAATTTCGCTAATAGCGTCCACATTTCAAATGCTACCTAAACCAAACTTTGCACACATAATTTATATATATTTGTCTACTGTTGTTCATTTATTCATTTTATTCAATTCGGTCAATTCTAAGAAAAGGTATTAGCGAAACAAATTCTCGCCAGTACAACCCCCACAAACTGCAGCAACAAGTTCGCTCTTCTTCTTCCTCTTTTTGCTGCTGCTATGGGCGCATATAACTCAGTGACGGAAGTTTACCTGGGTACAGGGTATTACACTGTCGGGCTTGCTCGACTGTAGCGTTCTCTCTTGTTTGAAATCAGTTACTTGATATTAAAGCTGTTTGAGAAACGTTTTTATTAGCTTCTTTAATAAGCTCAAATTTAATGTTGCATAATCTCTGTCTATATCTTTTCATCCACGGTAAGTAGAGACACAATTTTTATTCATCTTTGATGAGACAGACTATTTTGATTTCAACCGATTGAAGATCTGACCGACTACAGATTGGTTGCAAAGCCGAGATACAAGTAAAAACGAAATAGTGCAAAATGGTTTTGATGTAAATAGACTATAACATAAAACCTTGGAAAGTTATGAAAATATTTATCAATGGGGCATTTCAATAAAAACTCCAGGGAGAGCAGCTAAACACTCGGAAAACATCAAGTAGTTCTGCCTTTGAAGCATATTATGTTTTTAAGTGTTTTTTAAAGACTAACTACCTCTCAGAGATTAGCGATGTGATCATTAGGTTATTAAACAAAATCTTACCTAAGATTGTATTGTGTCATGTGGATATACATTTCCCAAAAATGAGCAAAACTCGTGCCACAAAACCCACGTCCGTCCAAATGCTGATTTCACATTTTGTGCATAGATTTCACAACGACAAACTGGTTACGCCCAACACATTCAACTATGTACAAGTATATCTATGTAAGTATTTGCATTGATTTTAAAATATATAGTATACATATAAGTATAATATAATCTAAGATTCGTGTTTAATTAATTTTCATATACAAGTATGAATGTACATATGTCTGTATGGCAGTTCGCAGAATGTAGAAAAAACAAACACATAAATTGCCGCTCATTTGTTTGCTCATTTATCGTGCCGGCCAACGCGAAGTCTTCGTACATATTATATGTGTATATACCTAATATATATATACATAAAACCAGGCCCAAAATGTACTGGGAAGCACATCGAAAGCGCCTATAAAATCTAATACGCGCACGAGCGACGATAAGTCACGCCCACAGCTCTTGTACATACTCGTATGTTTAAAGCCATAAAAGATAAGTGCCCATTGAAAATTGAGAGAGCTGACGATCTTAAGAGACAACAAAAGAGCGCGAGTCGAACTGTGAGAGGAAGTCCGCGATTCGGGCTATTCTGCTGGTTGGAAGCAACGCTGCGCATGCTCTTAAGTTGAAACGAGTTCCTCGAAGACCTGAGTGGTGCCCATGTCTCTGGCTGAGCTCTGCTGGCCTGTTCAGTCTGTGAGGAACTGTGTGAGGCGCACGACGATGACGACGTATGAACGACGACCAATCGTACGATTAAAGATCGGCAGAATTGCCATTAAAATGTGCAATGGAAGACGTAATAAAGTGACTGAAAAACTCTACACAGATCAGTGCAACAAAAAAAACTTAAAAAAAACTCAGTATACATTTTAAACAAACAGTGGAGTTAAGTGAAGTAGTGTGAGAAATTAAACTTCCAGACGTTGATTGCCCGATGAGCTGCATCTTCGAACATTAAGTAAGTAATACTCGGATTTGAGATAAAAGTATACTTAGTTATGTAGCTTATAAAATATAAGTCTATTTATTTTTAACTATTTCCAATATGAACATGAAAATACTTGTGAACTATATTTCAAGCTACAATTTAACGAGATGTACAAAATATCTTTTAGCAGCGGTAAGGGGTTAGAAATAGAAATTTGATGAGAATTTTAAGATATGTCACAATCTCAAAATGTAACCGAAAACTTGATAAAATGAAAGTACTTGTGTTTTCCTAGCTTGTGAAGGGCTAAGGGCATTGTAATCGTTCTGAGCTAAGCTACTCCGGCTTAGAGCCTAGCTCCTGATCTCCCCATGCTATTTCGTCGCTTGCCTAAGACGTCAAATTCTGCTCTATATACTCGTATATGAAGGGGTGATCCTCCCCAGTATTATTCTCTTATCAACGTTGATTTGGTTTTGGGTATTACGATAATTCGACTGATAAGTCGTGGTGAGCGCTAGCTAGCACCGAATTCTGTCCCGTTGCCATTTTAAATTATATCTCGAACATTTGCACAAGTCAATTCTGAGCCACCTTTCACTGTCTTTCATTATTAACTACTGTCCAGTAGCGCGCAAGCTGGCCCGTACACAATTTTTGCTGTGGCGCGGCACTCGACAACTCAATCAAAGGCGTGCGCAATCACACAATCACTTGGCCACAACAACAGCAGCAATAGCAACAAGACAAGAAACCCAGCTAGCCAGCCATTGAGCCATTGAGCAAGTCAGCTAGGTTAGTCTAGCCGCCAAAGCAGCGGCCACATTTCATAAATCAGCATGTGTATCTATCGGCCCAAACACAAACCGCCTGCTGCGAGTCCTGGCTATTTATTGTATTTTAACAACATTATAACCGAGCGTTTAAGTGGCCAAGCCAATGTGGCTCGGGAGGAGTGTGCTGACGACCTCACGGTCTGACGGTCAGATGGCCAGACGGCCAGACTAGCCGACTGTTTGATTTGTGTTAGAATGCAAATGTTGTGACCAACCGAACGGGCCAAACAACAATAACAATGCAAGTACCGGCCGACAAAGCCACGCAGCGCAAGTTTCATAATCAGCAACCACAGTAAAAGCAACAGCAACAACACCATGCGGCGAGGGGGTGCAACAGGGAGAGGGAGGGTAGACGGGTAGACGGTTGGGTCGGGTCAAATGTCAAGCACATTATTTTTGTGTTTACGTACAATAAATATACATAAATAAATGCATGATGCATTTTTGATAGATTTTCCAGGCCAATAAACAACCGCTACATAGAACGGTGTTTGGCAACACTTGCGCGGCCCGATCGGAACAGTCAGTTGGCCAGATAGCGCCGATACATTTGTGTGTGGGTACATAAATTCTCAGGCCCGGACCAGGAAGCTGTTGCGCGCAGTTGCCTGCGCCTTGCGACTGGTCCTATAATATTGTGTCTATGCAAATGTACGCGTTGTGTTTTGCAAGTTTGCATTTTGGCTGATGTTGAAAAATCTTTGCCAGCCAGACGAAGGAACAGCCGAACCAAACAGCGCTCAACCACTCTGACATCCAACCAATCAACCATCCAGGCAGCCTGCGATTAAGCCAGGCTGTCAGTCAAAGTGCGGACCAACCACGTTGACGTTTTCGAACAATGCCTTGTTGACACTGATGGAAAATCTGCGTGTCACAAATATCAAAATTCAATCGTTAGAAAGCAGGACAAAGATTGAAGACGACGACGATCTTGTGGCGGGTGGATCGCCTGTCAGCTGGACGAGCGACATCATAAGCGTTCAGCGTTAGACTGCTATTCAAATTGTGGCCAACCAGAGTGGTTATAGATCTGCGTGCAGATATGCAAATACTTGGGCTCGATATATCGAGAGATCGCGACGGTGGTATGCGATAAATCGGATGAATTTTATATTCATATTTAAATGAGCCCCATAGCTTCATTAATCCTTCGAAAGCGAAAACACATTTTATGATCTAAGCATATTATCGCTAAGCAGAATCTAATTACCACTATGACGCAAAACTCTGCCAAAATTCTCAACAATATTAATGATACTTTTGAATAACAATTTCTGCATAAAGGTTTCCCGATTATTGTGCTAAAATACCATGAAAACTCCATTGAAATAAAAATGATCCCATTTAAGTTACAAGTATGTATGAAGTAGCCATTGCCCAGCATAGGCTGTTCCACCTACTTGTTCCGAAAATATGTTGTTCATTTATAAAGAATGGTAATGTCTAATATAATGTAAGTACCATTTTTCTCTTCGGGTACATGGCATATAAACTAAATGTATATCTAATACAAAAAAAATAAACAGAAATACGCAATGTGACCAATAATTGTGTAGAGCTCATATGAGCTGGGAACGCAGGCCATAATCAACATTATTTCCGCTTTATACCCATATTTTGGCCGACATTTTGTTGACTATCAGTAATATTACATTATTCGTCGTAACATTTGTTTCGAATGCGAAGTTGATATAATAAACCACTAGACTCCTGAACACCATGTATACATTTCCATCCCCGTTACAGCCATACAATTAAAATAAACTTTTTTTTTTCAAAACGTGCCATAGGAACAATATGTTCTATGAAATGGTGATACAACTTCAGATCAAGGTGAAGTACGATACAAAACGCGATTTCATCGTTATACCGATTATGAATATATATACTTTATGAAGTCTTCCCGTCCGTTACATACATATGTGCTTTGCACACGCCTTTCATAGGGCATAGGGTATTCACATATGTATTTAACTGTGGGAGTAAGGGTATTATTGCTTCTTTACGATTTCAAAATAAACACATTTTCATATAAGCATGTTTTCTAAACATTTTATAAAAAACATGCAGTGGGATGCATGAAAAAGGAATAAACCAAAGTACAGAATGCTTAAAGTAAATTTCGCGTAATTTGTTGGTGTTATATTATTTTGAGGCACTATAAAACTATTATAAGCTGTACGATATCGCTATAAACGATTTAATTGTTTGCTCTTGAAGCTTGAACGATGGTAATACTTAGATGATTTGATTTATATTCAATCAGAGTTGTTTATTGTGATATGCGGACTTGCCGCCGAACCTTCAACTAACTCCCACTTTCCAATTTGAAATCCATTTATTGCACGGTCAGCGCTTAAACAAATACAAGTATGCCAAAATGCATTGAAAAATGTAATAAAAAAAATGTTGCAAAAAATGCAACTAAATTACTTAACAAGCCATTTGACTCTGCGCGTTGTCGATGATTTACTTGTGCGTAATAATAGAACGCCCGCAACGTTCGATACGCAGAGGCAGCCACTGTTGCTGCTGCTGCTGCAGCAATAGCAACAACAACAGCAGCAGCAGCAACAACAACAACAACAGCGACAACAACGAGAACAACTAAGCAACTACCTGAAGGATGCCTACGCAAGCAGCAGTCGCGGGATCGTTCGGTAAATGCATGTGAGAAGAAGTATAACTGGGAATGCGCCTCAATTTAAAATGCGAATTACATTATCTGATCAAATGCATTCTTTTGTGTGTCCAGGGCAGCCGTGTGGATGCTTCTGCTCCTCTGAACGGAACGGAACACTAGCCAGTGTCCGCTGGTGGCTGGCCGCTTGCTGGTGTGGATGCTGCACAAATAAATAAATTTTAAAATACAAACAAGAAGCGCGCGCAAAAAAAACGCACAGAGTGGAAAATTCGTGACAGCAATTGTTGATGAGCAGCGTGTGAACAGAGAACTGTTCAGAAAGGGTGCGGGCACGGGTACTGGCAGGAGAGGGGGAGCAGGGATGGCCGATCGAGTAGCCGACCAATTGACTAGAAATAATCACAGAAGCCACAGAAACATAAATGTAACATGTTAACGTAATATCGAGCGACTAATAGCTGATGCTCGACATGAACGCGAAGCAGAGTAGAGGGAGAAGCGGGGGAAGAGAGAGAGGGAGGGACGCCCGCACACCTCCGCACCTCAGTCTAATTAACTCCCACGAGTCGCGCTCAGTATTTAATTAAAGCGCGTATACAAGTATATGAACGCGAATCAGATGTATGTACACTAACACACTCACACGTGTATATAAACACACTAAGTATATGTGTAATTTGAAAGCACAACAAACTGAACAACAAAACAATCAAGTCGTGGAGAGCTTCTGAGCGCTTTAGTCGACGAGTGGGTTGCAGCAGCGCGCAGTGTGAGACAAAGCGCTACAAAAAACAATGAGAGCTACAACAAAAATTAAACAGAAAACCCAAAATAAAACGAGGAAAAAACAAAAATTGTCAATATCGAATAGCGCACAAACTGTGCCAAGCTCGCCAGGCTGAGACATCAATCTAGAACGCAACACAGGCAGCAGGCAGAAGGCAGCATGCGGCATGCTGCATGCTGCATGCAACAGACAGCAGCCATGAGATTGGTAACTCATCGAGTTGACAATAATGATGAGAAGCGACGAGCAACCAGCAACAATCAAGACGATGAAATGCCAAGATAGAAAGTAAAAGAAGCAAACAGCATGGGCCTACCAGCCAGCCAGCCTGCCTGCCTGCCTGCCTGCGTACCTGATTGTCTGATCGTCTGACCGTCTGACTGCATTTTTAACTGCAACTTTAATGAGACGTGGGAAAATATAAATGCAGCAAAAGGAATTCGTCGTATAATTTGTACAACTCGCACGTTCCATCATTAAATGATGCACATGCAGATTTTTATTGCGCTTTTAATATTTATAACTATATTTTGGCCTTGTAGTCAATTCAATTAGTTCCTCCACAACAACATACGAAGAAGCACACGTTCTCAGAACATGTGCCTGTTCGGCCTAGTTGAGCTAGAAAACCCAATTCATGGGATATGCCTACTTATTCTTTTAAACAATTCATTTGAGTCGTTAAAGTTGCGTATTGTAGAGTGAAGCGAAATTTATATTGCTATCATAATGAGTTCGACTCATTGGGGCACTTTATTTTAAACTCCGACCTTTTTCACATTTAATTAGAAAAAGAAGAAAACTAGAATTGTCTAGAATCGTTCTAGGATGGCGACACCCTTTCGTTCTGTTGCGGAACGGACGCATATAACCAGAAAGAGTATGAAAATCTCCATATCCATTTATATTCAAAATCTCTCTTGAGTACGAACGCAAACGACGAACCATTTACTTTATCGTATAATTTTAAATATTTATAAATATTGAGGCTCGATTTGGCAGCACTTTAGAACACTTAAGTATGCTTGAAGGGTATGTGAAACCGCCCATATATGAAATATCATTCTATGGCTAGGGGGAACAAACGTGTTCAGTTTAGCACCACCCGAGCGAGCTTTTCTGCCAGAAACAGAGACTGTGCATCGAAATAATTCCAATTGAAACTGAACAGTTACAGCAGAAATATAGCACATACTATACACACATCCGTTTAGTACAACAAAAACAACAAATTAGCACTGACAGCCGCAAATGCGAGCGCTTGTCCACTCTCTGTGACAAAGGACCACCAGGCAGACCATTGTGAGCGAGCCGCCAGCCAATTGGACGCCTAGCGAGCTGACTAGGTGGCTTGGTACATCTATTGGACATTGGTTGCGGACATAGGCTGGCTGACTGCTTGTTAAATGTTTGCCGCCAAAGCACTGACCGACGACATGTGCTCCCCTGCTTCGCTGCTCCCTGCTGACCCCATCCTACATCCATCTGCTTCCAGTTGCTGAGCGTCGTGAGCGTCATTTGAATGGTGTGATAATTTTTGCACCTTGGCAACGTGGCAGCTTGGCAGTGAATTAATTTGGTGCCACATTATAAATTTCGTCGCCTCTGTGAGACTCTGGACAGCAACTGGGCCTGGCTCCTCGCTGCTGTCCCCCACTCCTGGACCTGCAGCTTATTAAAAAGCCAAACTAAACACGCGTACCTTGCATTTCAAAGAAATTCTCACACGCCGCCCGTTAAAAAATGAAAAAGCAAAAAACAGAAACACAAATTCCAAAAGTTTCGTGGCATGTTGCAAAGTTGTTGTTGGGTGCTGTTGTTACTACTTATGTGTTGGTCGTTGCTGTACGTGTGGGCATGTCAAGGCGTCGCGTAAGTGGCAGCACTTGAAACGATCGCGCCTATGCCTCGCAAAAAAGTTGCGCATACGCCTCGTGTCGTCGTCCAAGGCAGCCTTTGGGCAGTTGTTTTAAGTCAATCAAGCTAATGAAACTAATGAAAAAACTAATGAAATGTGCCAGTAGAGAGTGCAGCAAATGCGGAGAATGTGCATTCAGGCTGCCTCATCCTTTTCCAGACCGTCTTACAGTGCCGACATAAAACTGGGTACGAGTATAAGGTCGAATACGACCTGCATGTATTACATACTATACATAGGAGGAGGTTAGTACACATAAAGTAAATAAAGACAAGAAAGGAAGGCTTAGGGCCGAGCGAGCTCAACTCCTAAAAACCCTGTACTGTATTTAAAAAGTTTTTTAAATTAATTTTAAAAAATGTAAGTAACTTAATAAATTCATTAAAATTAATTAGAAATATGCAATACATGAATATATAAGTGGAGACATAAACATATAGAGTTTCAACAGCACACATTTACATCGGAATTGTGTATATGCGAATATAAAATTCGTACATGTGTGCAGTACAGAATTAAGTCAAAGCAGTACCAACAACAGCTGAGAGCTTGGGCAGAGATTTCATTTCTAGCTCCAAATTTTTTGATAAGTGACCAGAAACTTAAAATACGGACACATAATCGTTACCTGGATTGCCAAATTTAAGTTTGAAATTCCAAGAACTGATAATGGGGGAGTGGGCGGGAATAGCAACTATGATTATTCTAGCTCCTATACTTTCTGAGATCCTTGCGTTAATACAGACAGATGGACATTGCTATATCGACTCGTTTTGTCATCCTGATTGAAAATATATTTTTACTTTGTGGGGTCTGCCACGCCTCCTTTTGTGTGTTACATACATTCGAACAAAACTAGTATACTCTTTTGCCCTTTGGGTACAGCGTATAAAAATGGATAAAACAACATTTTATAAAGCATTGAATAATTTTGCTTTTAATTGAAATTGGAATTCCCTTTGCATTAATAATTTATTATTAAATTTTTAACATTTTGATACAGAATTAACTGTCATATTGTTTTCGTGTGTAAGTTTGTGATAGCCAGAAGGAATGGGAGACCACATGTTATATGTACAGTGAAAACGCAATTGGCCGGACTCACTTTTGTCTGACCAATGCAAGTGTCTATTCAAGGGGACGAATGTTCTAGAAAAAGTGTCCGCTTAGAAAGGTTGCCAGGATAAAAGAGATTTCAACTAAGAGAGCTTCACCAGCCGGACGAGACGATCCAAATCGGCCTGTCTGTTTCGATCAGTACTCCCACAACTATTTGAAGGCTAAAGTGCTGAAATTTCGTACGAAACAGTCAGGAAACTATATTATTAACATGTTTTTAAAGAGAAGTATTGAGAAAATGTGTATTTATCGGCCGATGCTCGGACTTTCAAATGTACTCTCTAATCAATATAAAACGCTTTTTGACTAGGTAAGAAATTGGATGGCGAAAGTTTGACCGCAAATTATTAAGAGTTGGACATCAATTTGTGTCGAAAGATCAACACCGATATTCCCAAACATTTTGACTGCATCCCAATTACCTTTTCACCTCCTCCAAAGAGATATGCACAGTCAGTCTCAGTGATCGATTATTGTTGTCTCTTCCGATTAACAAAACAATTACCCTCAAACTATTTTGTATGAATGACAACATCAAAATGCACATAATAGAAGTTCTATATCGTTGGACCGAAAATCGATGGAAGAGCTAAAAAATGTTAACTCTGACTACAAGGGTTATGCAGGATCTTCCTCAGATTTAAGAAATCGGCTTTCCAAAAGTCATTCAAACGGCGATAAACCTGTTATCGTCAATTTCTTTGAAATTTGAAAGAGTATTTCAATACTTTCCGATTGATTTCCGCTTTCCGAGTGTTGTGTGCTTTCACCATTACATGGATAGCCATTCATGGTGATTAAATACCCAACACATAGACACTAAATAGCTAAGACCACCTAAACTCTTCATGTGGCGTCTGCAGATAATAAACTGTTCTATAATTTCTATTAGATTTCTGTCACCATATTCGCGCCTTATACAGTCATATACACACGCACACAAACACATACATACATGTACATGAGCCATTTCAATATCTGAATTTACATCTACTTACATCTTCTACACGTTGAAATGTGTTTGTATGGCTGTAATTTTCGTGTGCTAAGCTGCTGATGCCGTTTGTCGATCTTTTTATGTCTGCCTTGTGGAGCAACTACCAAAAAAATTTGCATATCAAACGCACCAACACGCCAGAAAAAGAGCAGTAAAATAAAAGGCTGCACTTTATCGAAGCAACAACAATAGCAATAACAACAAATGCGAAATAAAGAAACGCTGCGAATGCAAATTTGCGTACAAAAATACGAGAGATATCGTATGAACGAATTAAATAAATTACAATATATCGCATGTGAAATTGTTGATGGAGGAGCTCTAAGCGGCGACTCTAGTCGATACTCGTATTCAGACGGCTGTTGTCTGGCGCTATATCTACATTCGAGTACATATAGTATAGTTTGTTTGTATTTGTGCGAAATTACTATGCCAATCGATTTGGTTGGCTGTCCTGATTGCAGAGGGGAGGAGTGTGCCACGGCATTATGAAAATTAAATGCATGCGGGTAGACCACACAAACAACCAAATGGCGATAAAAAATATTATTGATTACTCATACGCACCGTACAACGGCCAAACAGTAAACTATTGCAGGCAGCTTGATGAGCTTTCTACAAACCGCTGCCGTTGCCGTTGCCGCTGCCGCTGCTACCGATGGCGATGCCGAAGCGCGATGACGCGATCGCCAGGCACGATAGCCGCAATTATTTTCGTCATAAGTCAGCCAATGTGGCGACGGCAGCCACGACGACTTCGATGTCGTCGATGCAACAAGCAAACGGTGTAAATCTATATATACGAGTATGTACATACATACATACATACATACATATGTATATACTTACTATATGTATATATGTATGTGTGCGTTTGCGGGCTTGACTTTTGTTGTTGTTGGTATTAGTATTGCTGTTGGTGTTTTTTGCGCACTGCACAAGCTTCCAAATAAGGGACGGCACATGTGAAGTGAGGAAGCTATAACTAGCGCTGGAAGCTACGCAAATCGCTGGCGTTTCCACTTTCGCATTGATTTCAATGGAAACCAACGCTTGCTGACAAACTGCGGCTCAGCCTGCTGATGGATAAGACGCAAAATTGGATTAGTTGTAACATGTGGTGGCGTTGGCGGGCCGCCTGACTCCGCTTGCCAATGCACCAACAACAATAACAACAACAACAGCAGTAATAACAGTAACAACAGCGACGGCAACGGCATCGGCAACAACGACGGGCGACAGCTGAACAGGAGTCGTGCAACATATGGCGGCGATGACAACGCATGTTAACAGCTTTTCAAAAGGCATTGCAACACACACATACTATAGTACACACATTCATGCACACACAGATAAGCAGCAACTCGCAAAGTTGGTCAACGGAAGCTAACAAAAAAAATAAATAAAAGAAACAACCAAATTTTGTGCCCCGTAAGCTGAGAAGTGCAAGTGGACTTTTATTTTCGGCACTCAGTTGCGCATCAGTTGCTCTGCGCAGGAAATCTTACGCGTGCCAAAAGGGAATGAGAACGGACAGGCTCATTGTTGTTGCTGTTGTTGTTAAGTTGATTATCCAAAAATGCGGTTACGCTTCTGAAGCATTCTGCGTGCCAGCAAATTAAGGTATCGATGAAGCTGGCAAGCGTCGTCCACTTGCGACACTTGGACTTCGCTGCTCAGTCACTTGGTCAGTTAGTCAGTTACTCATTTTCATTGTGGCGCGCGCTCATTGTTGGTGTGAAATTTAGCACACCAGCAGCAACATTAGCAACAACAGCTCGGGCAACAGCAACAGCAGCCGCATGTGGTGGTTGTGGTCGCTGCTGCAATGAATCCGCATAACAGACATAGTACAACAAGCCAACAAACCAACAAACAAACAAACGGACAGAGTGGACAGAGCAGCAGCAGGCTGAGTGGCTGTAAATGCTGAAAAATATTTCCTAGGCTCTAGTTGTTGTTATTGCTGCTGTTGCTGTTATTGCATACAATACGCAATGGGCAACGCGTATAAAAATACTTTTTAAATGCGCTGAAGCGTCAAGGCAGCTCGCAACGTTGCTCGCAAGCGTGCCCGCTTTCTATCCAACGGATGCGTACAGGATCAAGTGTTATAAATGTTAATTCGCAAATAATTGCAGCGCTTGCCTCGTCGTCTTTAAATGTATGGCTTAATCGGCGCCAATCAGACGCCAAGACGACGTCAACGACTTGAACAATGATGACTTAAAACTAAGGTTGGGTCTGCGTCTAGACTCAGCATAAAAAAAAATACATTTTCCTATACTTATATACTCGTATGTAAATAATAATAAAAAAAAAGACAGCTTCAAACATTTGCACGGTGCAGGAACTTTTTCAATAGGCTTGAGAAATTTAATTGAGAATTTATGTGACTTAATTTGTTGATTGTTTGTCTTCTTGCTTCTATAAATTATATTTTTTGTTTAACTTTATATCTTAAAAACATTTGTTTCAACATTTTATTTTGTAGTGGGCAGGAAATGAGCTGAGCTGTTGCTGTTGTTGTTGTTGCTGCTGCTGCTGTTGCTTTGGTTGTGTGGGCCGCTGTGGGTCGCTCTGAGTCTGGCTCTGTGTGGGCTGCGAGTCACATTTATTATACAATAATGGCGCAAGTGTGAGGTGGCGACTGCGTGTTGCCCTTAGAATCGATTGCTGAAGACGATTCTGCGCTTTATTATTGTTTCTAATTCTGTTACTTGCTCAAAAACAAAGACGCATCATGGGCGGCGAGCGAAGAGCTGCGAGCGCAATTGTGGCAGGAAGTGATCGCTGATCGGTGGTACTCAAGTTTAGCGGCTCTGAGTGGAGTCGTGTCAAGTGGCTATACACAAAACTGAGATCGGATGATTACGCAACTTGCAATTAACACACGATTTGCTTTACATTTTCAATTCTGTCTGACGCACATAAATGCGATTTTAATCAAACTGTCTACAGAAAGTATGACTGCCACTCACTATCCGTTTGTACCATCGATCTCATCTAGCTTATCTTGCAAGACTTCAGAATATTTCTGGACAGTTGGCGGGAGCAATATTTAAGCGGATACCTATCACTACATTTATTCAACGAAGTTCCAAGAAAATCGGGATACACATATTATATATCAGAACGTCACCCTGTTGCTAGGATTGGTGCGTTTCTTACAAAAAGTAACCATTTTATTTTACCCATCGGGTACAGCATATCCGTATCGATATGAAAAGCGCACCCACAATTATGTAATATGTGATATCTTTTTGAGATAGCCCTGACATTAGTCCTGTATAATATAGCTACGAGCCATTTTTCTGGGGTCGTAAAATGTAACGATTGGAACGCTAAAGGAGCGAAAACCGGAATAGTGAAAACCCTGAACCAGACACTTTTCTCTGATATAGCCTTCCGACTAGCTTTCATTCACCGATGCTTATATAGCGACTATGTTGAACACTATAAAAAGGTCTTATTTATTTTGAGGTTTACAAGAAAATATAATTCCTCTTTACCCTTCGGGTTCAGGTTATAAGAATATATTTGTATAAAACTTCAAAATAAGATGAGAAAAGGTATCAAATTGGTATAATAAATAAAATATCTATCCATCGGTCTTAAGTTCTGAACATTTTTCAGGCTATGTAGGATTTTCAATATCCTTGTTTTGCATATGAATAAGAAGTCTTCTTATTGGGCCTTTTAATACACTCCTAACCCTTAGCGATCAACATTTTTTTAGTTTAGTTTGCAGACAGGCACAATAGGTTCTTTAAATTTGATTTCGTGTTTCTTGCTTTTAAGTAAAAAATTTAAATTAAGGGTACTACAGTTTCCGATTGTATTTTAATATAAGAGTATACGTAAGGAGAACTGATTTAAGGTGCTGAAGTTATAAAAAGAAAACTACTTTTGTATAAACATTGTTATAAACAATTTTTTGGTATCCAACGAGGCTCATGCACGAAAAAAAATTGAAAATCAAAAACGGCATAAAAATGGTTTTGTGAATAGTGAATATTTTGAAATCACTTCCCTCTGGGCTCGATCGTTAAAATTATTCATATAAGAGGAGCCTGCGACCACAATTGTTCCATTTTCGCATTCTTTTCTGGTTATTATTCGGAAGTTCAAACAGACTTTTGTAACGCATTTTTTAAAATACTTCACAGTTTCAGAGATCAGATAATATATAAAAAGAAAAAGAAAATTGGCAATAGGTAAAATAGCTTTTCAATTGGAGTAAACAAAATGTGTCATTCGAAGTGATATTCATGAATGTTTCGCAATTATGTGGCACTAAAACACCTAACTGGGCTAATCGTTTGATAATTTCGAAAGATTTTATTCAAATTAAAATGTGAGGCAATCGCTTAAAAATTCTCAGCCAAAGAATGCTTGACTGCGCATTGTAAGATTAGTTTACATAAGACCAAAGCAACGGTCGAGAAAGTGCTGCCACGCTTCAGTAGTTGGGCGCTTGGGCGTGGTCTGTACCTCCCGATTTTCTGTTGCCGCCACATGGCGCTAGAGCCACACAGCCGCAAAGCAACACAGCCACTCGTTAGGCGGTAGGTAAGGTCGTTGGATTTCATAGCGGATAGCAAAGAATTTTGATTAACTTGAAAATCATTGGAGTAAGTCAACGATGGCGCAACGAAATCTTGCATGGGCTGAGGCCTCGGTTCAGGTCGATCGTGCTAGAGGTGGTGGAGTGGGATTGGGGAAGGGTGGCTTAGACAGTTGAACAGGCAATACAATGTACGCATTATTTGTTTGCATTGCAACAATAATTGCTTAACTAAATGTGAATCCTGAAAGGTCCGATTGCCTGCTGCTGTTGAAGCGCCTGCCTCGTTAAGGCGGCGACTCTGGCTGCCGCTTTTAAATAATCACAATGAAAGCAACAACAAGCTAATAGCAAGCAAAACAAAACCAACAACAATAACAACAGAAGCAGCAACAGCAGCAGCAGCAGCAGCAGAAAAAACAATACACAACAAAAACAAAACGAAGAAAAAGCTCACAAATTGTCATTTCTTAACCTTTTCAGATTGCGAAGGCGGCACATGGCCAAGACCCGATGCCGAATGTGAGGGCGAAAGCGAAGGCTGGAGATTGGAGGCGGGCAGGCTGGTCCAAGAAGTTTCTGCCGACGATGGCGATGACAATGCGCGGTGCTGCATGCGAAATGCTTTAAGAAATGCCGAATTCCAGAAGCTACAGTACAATCAGTTGAATTTAAAAAAACGAGCGCAGCTCCGAGCACAGACAGCCGCAGCAGCAAAAGAAGAAGTTCGAGCTGAGGAAGATGGAGAGGGAGCAGCAAAAGCGACGAAGCCTACATCGACGACGACGACGACGACAACAACAACAACAACGACGACGATATCATCGCAGCAAACGCAGCTGAGCTAAGAAATTAAGAGGACATTGTGGCGGCATGCGGTTAGAACTTTACAACGCGGCTTAAAGAAACACACACACACATACACGTATATATACATCAGCCTGATGCCAGCATCGCCACGCAAGATTCTTTACGTGCATGGCGAGCATTTGCGTTGTTGGTGGCTGGTTGGACAGCCACAGCCCCGATGTTCAATGCCTGCCTGACAGGGGTCGCCCTCGTACGTAATCGGCGCATTGGAAATCCCTTTGTGAAGTCCGTTTGGGTCCGCGCACATGTATGTGTGTGTTATGTCTGAGAGAGTGCGCGCGCGACACGCAGAAGCTGCGCACGTGGCCAATTGGCCAGTCCAGGGTGACTCTCGGCCAAAATAGCAACAGGAGCAGCAGTGGAAAAAAATCATTGAAATGTCGTTAGGAACGCGAGACGGCGCGGGGCGTCGTTGCTCGATAAGCAGCAAAACCGCAAAATGCTTTTAATTTCTCAAACTGATATACAACAAGCTGCTGCAGCAACAATAACAACAATCATGTGATTTGCCTACACTGAAGGAAAATTTGTCGCAAAAATGTAGACAGACCTCTTACAAAATTATTCTGATCACAAACGCGTATAGATACCTGGCAGTAGTCATTATGATAAGAAAATACCAAGTGTCCAGTTAAATGTTATTTTTAATTGGACAAATATTTTTTGTATTGAATATTTGTGTTTTATTTTAACGTGCAACGTAAGTCAAGCAAATAACATGCTTCAGATATCCCAATCATAGAATTATTGTAAAATTGCTCAAATTATTGACATGTACTTCGAATTTAAAGGAAGATCAAAGCCGATTTTACTAAAACTATAAGTGGAAGTAGAACCGATCAGTTGCACAAGCATGTCCGTATATGCTGGTTTTAGATCTGACCGTTTCTGTCAGTGTAGAAGCGTATGCGCAGGCACAATTAGCCGAGCATTATGTTTGCCATAACAAATAAAATAAAAGCTTAAACTGAAACCGAAAAGAACTCTTGACTTTAAATTTTGTTGCTGTTGGTGGGCGTTGCGTGCGATGCGCAGGTGAGCGCGCCAAACTAGGCAAACCATATAAAGACACCCGCACGGCGAATATATATACATGCATATATATATATATACTTGTATATATAGAAATATATAATATACATAATGTGTATACACATATATAATGTGGCAGCCCACTGCAAAAAGCGGCGGCGCGGGCTGACAATTAACCTTGGTCTTACGACCAAGAGTTGGCGTTCCCGGCGACGTCGGCGACGACAACATCTACGACCTACAGCAGCCAAGAGGGGACACAGCTACAAAATGTATATTAGTGGTAAGTCAGCTGGCCAACAACAACAACTGCGAAAACGGTGACCCGTGCTTTATCGTGGGTGTCAGAGCAGAGAGCAGAAGCAAAACACCCACCAGCGGGCCTAACGAATTTGAATGTGTGCGTGGCTTTCATTCATACTCGTCGTCGCTTGGCAAGTCACTCAACTCATTGAGTAGAACACAAAAAAATAACAATCCACAGCTGCGCATGCGCACTGCTCGAAAGAGTGGCGCGGCGCGCACACACGTCATCAACAACAACAACAACAACAAGAACGACGACAACAACATCAGCCAAACGTGAGGCCTACGCGAACGACCGACTAAGTGAGCGGGTGGGTAGGTGAGAGAGGGAGAGAGAGAGAGAGAGGAGGGTAGGCTTGCAACTGGCAACTGGCATTGAAAAAGCATCGCACTGGCGATTTGCATGTCAAGTCAGCGACTAGTTGGTGCATGACTCGTAGCGGTTGGTTGGTAGCGGACTTGGACGAGCCGATTGTTGTTGATCGATTTATGAACTGGTCGTCATGTCGTGGTGTCGCAATGACGTCACAGCCGCAATGCCCACGTGCAATTTGGCATTGTTTTGGGCGCACTCAACAAATCAACAGTAGAGTCGCGCATTAGTTCAAGCGGAAGCTTTTACAATGATGAAACCGTCAGATACAAATACAATATTCATTCACAGTCGCTTGCGAATGCTTCGATATGTCAACCCACTCGCCTAATTTGTGGGCATGTGTAGGTTAACCTGAAATGAACTATCTACGAGTATGTATGTATGTTTTGTATGTGTGTAGTGAGCCGAGCCGAACCGAATCGAACCAACTGAGTGTTTGTTTGTTTGCTAAGCGAAGCTCTTAACCTTGCTCTTGAAACTACAACCTCAGCTAAAACTACAAACAACTTGCAACAACTTCCAACACCAACAACCACATCGACTACTTTTTCGGCAGCTGTGGGCAGGACACGAAGCCGCAGAGCGATCTGATTTTCCATTTCATTGTTTATTATTTTTTGTTTAATATTGCGCTAAATAATATGCGATAATATGTATAATGTACTATACGTTGATTTTTTTTAAAACATATATATCTATTCGTATGTCTGCACTTAGCTTAAGTTTTGATTTTTTGTAGTTAAGTTTATAACCAATCAAGTTTTTCTTGCTTGCAAAATTGCACGAGTATTTCAAAATTAAAAATTGCTTTAACTTATATATAAGTATTTGTTGGTTTGCATTTCTGTTTGACAGAAATATTAAAATAAATTAGTTGCGGAAAAACTAAGATACGTTTTTATTAATAAATTACAGTAAATTGCGCGGACATTGCTTAGCCGCATTCTTGCTTGCATGCCAAATATTTTTGTGGGAGATTTTGTTTGAGCTGCTTTGTAATTTTGGTTTGATTTTAAGTTTTAAATACAATAAATATTAGTAAAGCAACAGGCAACTCAAAGTATGATTAATGTTTTTTTTTTTTTTTTTTGTATGCTTGCTGGAGAGATTTAAGTATGACAGGAACTAGTTCGAAATTGCTGAATATTCGTGGAAGCGAGCATGTCCCTACGAAAACAATCCCAATGACTTTTTTGTTTTCTTAAAACTTGCCAAAAGGCCTGATCATCGATTATTTAATAAATTTAGAAATATGAATTATCTTCTGCAAAGAATATTCTTGGCCGGTTTTGATTGTTTTGTCTTCCACCTTTGAATATTCAACCATTATGACTAGCGAACATCTCCGATCTCCCAGCAAGCATGGGAATTAGCGAGAGAATAACTTCAACATTTGCTTGCAAATGCAGTCAATCAATGTTAATTCATATTAATTAATATAAATATAGCTATAAATTATAAATAGCGCTAACATTAGGCTAAACGACAAAATGAAGAAGAGTTGCAACTAAATTAGCTTAAGAACTGCGAGCACGCTCATCGATACATCATAAGAAGAAGAACCCGTCAGCGCGCCCCCTTTACCAAAAAACATTTGCTATTCCCCCTCTCCTCCTCAGTACGAGTAGACTTTGCACAGCAAATCTCTATGAGTACTCTATTGCTACTAGACATGCACGAATATTGAATATGTTTGCATATAGTATGCATATCTATATCTGTATGCCTGCAGTGCCTTTTTTGTTGATTTGTAATGCGACTTATTGCACTTATTTTAACGAATAACTACGATACTACATATCGAATAAGCAGTCTAGGCTGTCTACCCAGCCCAGGTAGTACTATTTGTAAGTTTTTGTGCTAATGTGTTTGTTTGTTTGTTGTGTTTGTGTTTAAGGCACTCGCGTCGGTGTCTCTAGTCTCTAGCGGTCGGCTTGTTTAATTCGTTTGATTCGTTATTTTACTCGCTGTTAAATGGCACTAGTTTTGCTTTGCATGGAGCTCTATGTATGATTGGGCTATGGCACAGACTGCAAAATGAAAGTACAAGTTTTGCTCTATAAATGACTAGCATATACAAATTATATTAAGTTAGACATCAAATGCGCCCCAAGAGAATCGGGTTCACGTCCTCCACCCAACATAAAGAGCGGCGAGATCGTGTGGCCGGCCAAACACCAACCACTTGCTGCACTTTGGATCTGCTTAAAGCTCAAGTATCCACATCAAGAGAAAGGGTAGCGATATTAGGGATTTTGATAAACAATCATATCATCAGGTCTCAGGTCTCAGCCCCACTTTTTATCACTCACTCATTATTATGAAGTATGAAGTTTGCTTTTATCTTATGAAGGAATAAACTTTGGCAATTTTCAGGGATTAAATCAATTTTTTCTTTCTTTTGAATTCCTTTGAACCAACCAAATTTTTAATTCGGTATGGTTGGTTTGTGTCTCTCTACCGATTGGCTCGAGGTGGATATTGGGCTTAACTTGGAATGCTGCCTAAGAAACAGTGCTACATAAACATAATTACCCTATATGTAGATACACCTATATTGTCTAAGTCCCATATCGAGTGCCCCGCCTAACGTTGCGCATGCGTATGAGACATGTGCGAATGCGTCGAGTGTGGCGGCGGCACATGGGGCACATGCGCATGATGTGCGTGCCCCCCATATGCCTGGGCATGGGAAAGCGGCGAAGCCTGACCCCCACTGTAGCTGGACTGCATCAGGCTCTGCTCGAGACTATAGTGCGAGGGCGGCGCCTGCGGATGCCCCAGATGAGCGTGCCCGTGATGACCATAAATTAATTGTCTTACTTTTGAGTCCTCGTCGGCAATGTTGTAACTGAGCTCCGTCTCCTCGAAGCCCGTGGCAGACATGCGCTGGTCTCCGCCACCTACACTGGGCGGGTCCGGTGAGTTAAGACAGGTCTGTATCAGTTGTTTGCCCGCCTCCGAGGTGATCATCGGCTGCAGCTTGCGCGTGGCAAATGTGTAGACGTGACCCGTCTCGGAGGCCACCAGCAGCATTACCTGTGTACCGGTCAGCGTCGAAAGCTCATAGGCCTGCAAAGAGTGGAAAGCAAGAGCAATATATATCAGTGAGATTACGCTTAAGTGTCGAGTCTGTTGTTAAGGCGGCACATAAATTTCAGACTAGGCAATGCGATTATGTTGCGATAAGCACTTGCAAACAAGCGGCCACAGACTTCAACAGCTAATGCCAACGAGCAACGGTAGCCTATCAACACCGCGTAATTACTGTAAATTGTTGCAGCGGGTGTTGTTGCTGCCGTTCCTGTCGACAACACCGCGAATAAATAACTCGCCGGCAAAACGCGCACAAAATGATCAAATTATGCTGTTAGTACGTACATGAGCTCAAATAAAGTAAGTACTATTTAACCCTAACAGAGTCCAGTAAAGAAAGTTAGAGGTTAATTTATGGACCACATAATTGCAGATAGTTTCATGAGATTAGAAGCATCTTCTCCAGATTCTTTGGAAGGGGTTTTTTTTTTTTTTTTTTTTGGATTGTACCCAAAGTGTACGAAGTAAACTAGTTTAGTGTGAATTCGTGTTACGCACAGACGGAGGCGTGGTAGATCCCGCAAAGTTTTTAAATAATATAGCCATATTCGTCTGTCTGTCGGTATGAGCGAAAGGATACCGGAAAGTGTAAGAGATGTATGGTCCGGTTCGACAAAGGTGTGCCATAATTTAATTGATACAAGAAGGGAATGCTGGAGTCGAGCAGGCTCAACTCCTATATACCTTTTACCCAACCCACAAAACATATATATAAAATATTCTATACATACAACCTCGTACATAAGTGTTTTCAACAGCATACATTTACATCAGAATCGTGTCTAAGCAAGTATGTATGCAGTACAGAATTGAGTCAAAGCAGCAACAACAACTTTCTTCACAATTGACCTTTCGTTATGAAACTTACTATAATGTACGGAAACATAATCACTAACTGGATGTAATAACCAAATTTTCGTTCGTTGCATATACATATGTATTACATACATTCCCACTAAACAAGTATATCCTTTGGGTGCAGGAAATCCAAAAAAAAATGTTTCTTTACTACTTAATTATGCTCTGTACATGAAATGTACAAAAGTATATTAGTTTTGCGGGAGGTGGAGGAGGCGTGGCAGGCCCCACAAAGTATATACAATATTTTTGTTCAGCATGACAAGACGAGTCGATCTAGTCTTATCTGTCTGTCCGTATAATCACGTAAATTTCAGAGACTACAAGAGATAGAGACACCAAATAATACACAAATATGCGTTATTTCACACGCCGTTCGTATTATCATCTATATCTCGGAGACCATAAAAGCAAGAGACCCCAAATTGTTAAGCCAAGATGCATTATGTGAATACGCAAAAAACGTGTTTCGGAATTTCCCTCCCCCTCTCCCACGCAATTAGTGATTCTCTATAACTCCATTTTCCACAACTGCACGCACGCACCAAAAGTTTATGAATGGCATGTTCAAAGATGGCCGAGAATGCAATGACGACAAATCATATAAAAAATGGCCAAATCTTTCAACTGAAAGAATTGGTGCCTCAAGTTCGATTGACTTACAACAAAAGATGATGCATTGGCATTTCTAATGGATCAGTCAATACCATTTTAATATAACTTTTTGCCTCCCAGAAGTTTAATCTCGATTAGTTCCAAAAACACCGCGCCGAAAAACACCTACTCGCCCTGTCAATATAAAAACCTAGATCTCAGGGACTATACAAGTAAGAACTAGGCACAAAATTTTGTAATTGAACTTTTTAACTCTATAGTTTTAGTTACATCCGCATAATGCTTATGTTCCATTATGATAATTAATTGCAAAAGTCACAGCCCTCCTCTGCGTTCCTACACCTACCGCTTTACATATATAGCTGACTTAATCAGTAATGTCTGTCTGTTTTGGCAGGCGTTAAACTGCTTGAGTGGTCGTTACGTATTTGTAATATATATTTACTATATACATATCGATCTCAGATAAAATTAAAATTAAAAAACTATCATTACCGAAAACAAAGAAATGACTCCTGAAACTAAAATAACGAAAGAAATAAAACAACAAACATAAAATGCTAACTGGAATTCGAAGTTCTTATAGGGGTACGTATACAAGTAAGTAAGTTCAAAACTTTTTGTGCGTCGGCACGATTTCATTAGTTTCCACGTTGATATTTAATGCACTTGTATTAAAATGATTCATTATTTGATCTGAGAAACGCAATTAACTACAATCAATTTAAAAATATATGTAATGTATCATTCTAAAAGTATTGGGGCAAGAGTTGTGAGGTTGAAATCAATTCGAAATGAATTTATTGTAAGATGAAGATATACATTTTTTTTTTTTTTTTTTTTTGAATTACAATTATCCACCCCACTATTAACTGACTTGATGGACCTGTGTGGCTGGACTTAATTAGCTTGATAAATTGAATATTCTCACCATAATCCAGGCGCTTCTCTATGTTTAAAACGATATATCGATACACTATAATTTAAAGTTTGTATGAAGTCTTGAGATGATATTAGTGTCTTTACTTGTCTTCCAATCCAAGATAGGTATTTATCAATTATTATCGCTTAGTTAAGCACTTATCAACATTATTTTAAAACCAAAATGGAATGTTAAAGGTTAAGGGCTCTTATATATCAATACTCGCTTCATCAAAAAAAAAAAAAAAATATAAAAATAAAAATGTATAAAATATTATTTAAATTTTTTTTAGTTAAAATAATTAATTGAGAATAATAAACAAAAGGACAGACAAAGACCTCATTATACACAGTTCATTGTTCTAATTCGTATACTTTTCGAGGTCCTACAGATGGTCATGGCTATATTATGTCAACTGGCCCGGTTCTTCTTGTAGCCGAGTAACTAAAGAAATTAGCAGTTGAATCGTGTAAGGCCATGTGCCTGAGATTTCTGATGTGCGAGCGTCTACTGTATTAATGAAATTGTTGGGCACTAGCAGGCAGTAGAGGGGCGGGCACTGGCTACTGTCCATTTCTGGTTTCCAATTTTATGTGTAACATGTGTAAATGCAAACAATTGACACGGCCGTGGCGAGTAGGTGTCGGTATTGCCACTGGTCCTGGTCTAGGCAGCAACAATTCATGTCAATTTGAATTTCGAACAAAGACAAAGGACACGACAAGTGGTTAGGGAGGGTGGGAGTCAAGCGGGCAGACAACGAGCAGTCCAATACGTTGACAGGACAAGGCAGCCCCAGAGACCCTGCCAGAGTCATTTGTTAGAACGCGATTGTTGCTGTTGCAATCGGCCAAAGGCGCGCCGACCAAACGAACCAACGAAGGCGATGCTTACCGATGGCCAGGCAGCCAAGCTGGCGCGGCTTATCGCACAATCTGCCGATCGTCGCGTATCAATACGCTTCCGTGCTGCAGCCTTAACAGCCAAAACAACAGCACCAACAATTCCCAAGCTTGTGGCCAAGGCTGCGCTTTCCTACAGCCGGTACTCATGAGCTGAGGACGCGCTTCGTGATTTCAATTTAACACCTTTTGGCGGCATTTTGCGCCTGCTGCATTTTGCCTTGTGCCGCTTGCCGTGGGCTTTCGGTTGTCCATTGTTGAACAATCGCTTTACATGCCCAGAGACACGCCTAGGCAATAGCACACGCGTGCTTAAGCCCGCCTGTCTACATCATGAGACCATGCCCAGCAACGGGGCGGCAGCTGCCCACACAATTAGGCCAACAACAAATGAGATCACTTTTTACAATCGCATCGTCTTCTTCAGAGTCTCTGCTGACATTAGCTCACTCACTTTTCACTTTTTGTGCGCATTGGCGAAATATCCATTTTGGGTAAGTTCGGCGGCGCCCACGCCAACGGTGCTAACGGTGCCAGCCAGGCCTTAGTCAAAATGCCCATATTAGGCAAGGAAAGTATGATATGAGGGTAAAGCGGCAGGTTGGCTGTCATCCGCAGGGTCAATGGCCTCAATTTGTAGACGCCAGCCCATAACTTGGCTATATTGGAAATATATTGGCATTAAAGCTTCGCAGGATTCCCGACTGTAGCGCCGTCATCCATTGTGTGCCTGTCAACTGTCGCATGTGACAACATCGACGACGATGAGGACCACATCAAAGTCAACAGAAAATGTATAACAAAAGCTTGTACCTTGTGGTCGGTCGGAGGTCCCGCGTTCGCCTCCCGTCGCCCACCATCTGCTGTGTGTGCCTATCATAAGTAGCATAAAGCTGACTACGACTCCCCCCACTAGTGATCTGAGACGGAGCTTGTCTCTGGGGTCAAATATTTTATAAGATTTTTGTGTTTTTTACACATGTGCAAGATCCAAGATCGTGCTGAGATCGTGATTTGCCCGCCTGCTGTTCCCTGCTGCCTGATAAAATGCAGAGTTTAGGGGTCAGTCCGAGAAGTCTATTTAAAAATGTTAAACATTTTGGCTTTCGCATATGAATTATGTAAGTTTGCGTGTGAAAATTGATCATTTGAAAATGCCAGTAAGCTACAACACAAAAAGGCTAAGAACTGAGGGCAAGCATTGTCTGGTGCAATTTTGGAGTGGCGTATTGGCAGCGGCCAGAGCACGCAACGCGCCTGCAGCTTGGACATTGTCTTTGAATGCAATTGCGGCGGCAAATTAACATTTTATGGAGCCGAAAACAAAGGGAAATGCGAATCGTGGCTACCGCGCTTACACAGTCACAAAGGACCAGAGTAACGCGCCACGCAGTGAGAAGACCCATGGGCGTAGCTAAAAAAGGTGAGTTTTACCGCTATTAATCGATTTGTTTTCTAATCCTTAAAAAAAAATACGTTGAACCGCCGGAACTGGAACTTTTAAAAGTTTAGTTTTAACTTTTAAAATGTGAAATTAGTTTTTAGTTATAAATCAAATTAAATTTAATCAAATCAATTTTAAGATAGATATAATTTCCATTGTCTGTTGTGTATTGTTAACTCACTCTGCCAAGATACATATTAATATTAAATGTGTCCAAATGTTAAATTGCCTTTCTAAAATAATCGAACTAAATGATGTTAAAGGTGTAAGGTAGTCTTATGATTTTGATGTGTTATTTTGTAACAAATGATTGTAGGTTATAAGTACATCTATGATTAGCAGGACGAGACTTGACTACTTGGTTCAATCTTTACTCTTGTAGAGATAGTCGAGATATAATACGTTGAAACCGTCAGATCACTACACCACCGATATGAATTATGGAGGGGAGTTTTCGTAGGAAAAATTTAAAATGTTTGAACTAAACTTAATACCGACTAAATTTTTTGTCATTTTTGATTGCATCACTCGTGGGTCGCGAGAGGACCAAAATATAATTTTTAAAGCTTAGACAGTAGAGACACAATAGGGTATGCAGTTCTAGGCGCATGAGTTTGGGGGAATAATAGAATATATAGCTTTGACGCAGGCGAATATATCTTTGTAGCTCGTTTATTTTAATATTGACCGAGACAGAAAGTTTCTTGCCTAGCCAACACTCTGGGAATCTACGCCCATGCTGACATTGTGTGCAGTTGCCGCCAAAGCAGCTTGGGGCACGATGGCATCGAGACGATAAAGCACCGCCAACATTTGGCATTGTTAGAAAGCGCACAATGAAACAGGAGGCATATGGTAGAATAGAAGGGGGAGGAAAAGAGGTGGATAGTATTTATTAATTGCACATAAGCTGGTGCACGAAAATGGGGCCAGTGAGCCGTACCACCTACCTTCTTCATGATGCCCGTCTTGCGTTTCGAGAAGGTCGTGTAGCGACGCAGCTTGTTGTCAATATACTCCATTTTGATTTTGACGCGTCCTTTTGTCTTTTTGCCATTAGCGGGCGGCGATTTCTTGTTGGGCAGCGGATTGTAGCCTTCGACGCCATCGTCAACCACACCACCCCCGCCACCGCTAGTGCCGCTGCCTGCGGCACAGCTCTCCAGGCCCTGCAGCGTCAAGCCAGCCGCACGATGGTCCTCATAGCAGTCAGAGCCGGCACGTTTCAGGCCACGGGACTGTTGCTGCTGCTGCTGCTGTTGTTGTTGTTGTTGCTGCTGCTGTTGCGCCGCTGCCACGTGCTGTGGACTATGAGTCTGGCTGTTGGCCAGCGTCTGGCATTGCGCCGCAGCCGCTGCTGCTGTTGTATTTGACCGCTGCATAGGCAAACCACCACCCCCACCGCCGCCCATGCTCTGAAGTAGGCCGCCGCTGGGCGGGCGTGCGCCCAGAGCGGCCACTGCCGGATTGCCATACATGTCGGCCTGGTCGGCCAGGCTCAGACCTATACTACTCATGGAGTAGTTTAGGTTATAGCGCGAGTCACCGCGCGTGGGGTCCATTCTGAGGTAAAAGTTCTCCACCGCGGAGCCGTTAAAGTCGCCGCACGTTGACGACGTAGTCGGCGTCGGCGGCACTGCGTACGCGTATAAATCCAAGGCACCTCGCGCAGCTATTATTGCGTTTGAAGTGACGCTGACGCTGCGTTGCGCTGCGAAATCCGGCCGCGGCACAAATTTACGTAGTCTTGGTCGTCGTCGACGTCTTCGTGTGGCTGTGGCTATTAGCTAGATTTTAGCCTTAGTGGTCCTCTTCCCACTCTTCCCGCCCGCTTTGTCGACAGCTTTTTTTATTCCAAAAATAAACACAAAACACACACCACACACAGAATCGCGCGGCCGCGTTTTGCCTTTTTTTCGGGCTTTTTGTTTTTGTGTGTGCCTATTTTTTACGTCGCGCTTCTACTGCGTCGGTCGCTTTTGCTGTTCGATGCGTCGTCTGCTAGCTGCACTTTTTACACGACCCACGCACAAATCGCGATGCGTTGCACGCAGTTTTCAATAAATTCAAATTGTATTACAAATCGCACACGCACGAATATTTGTTGCAAACACCATCCGTCGCGGCGCAACAAAAAAAAACTGACAGCGTTTGACAGCTCGTCGCTGGTCGGTCAGCAGGCGTTGCCAGGGCTGGGTGCGCGAGTACTATTTGCAGTGTTGCATAATGTGTGCGAGTCGTGGCGGAAAATTCGAATTTTCTTTAAAGGGCATTTGCGTTTGTTGCAAAATATTTATTTTGTTTAATAACAATGTAAAGTTTATGTTTGTTAACACTTATTGTTGTTGCTGATGTTGCGCTTGTTCTATATTTTAAAGCATTTGCTCATTTTTTATGTTCGAATTGTTTGCGTAGTGTTTTTATGGTCTATGCTGAGCTGCTGCACTTGTTTTTGTCTTTTTTGACTTTATTAGTTATTTAATGTTGCTGTCTGTCTATAGTTGATGCTTTTATTTTTGTTGTTGTTGCTGTTGTTGTTGTTAAGACCAAATTGAAACGACGTAAATTACGCGCTGCCGTTGCTTAGTTGTGTGTACATGTGTGTGTGTGTATGTTTATTTGGAGTGCGGTCGAGCAAACTTGCGATCGATGTTGCCTTTGTTGTGCTTCAGATGGCGTGCAAATACCTAATAACAACGCACGCGTATGGCAAGCGACAGCAGCGTCAATGCTGCCGCCAAACTTGGGCCGAACCGGTTGCTGCTCACGATGAACAACTGCAGCAGACAAGAGCGAGTGATTCAAGCTGTGGGAGTGCCGCCGCTCTTAACAATCGGGCAAAGAGCGAAAAAATCAGTACGTACATAAGAAGTGTGTGACTGGCAGACAGCTTGGTGTGTATGCCTGTGTGAGTGTGTGTGTGTGTGTGCTTGTCTTATGGCTTAATTAATCAAACTCCAACACCCATTGCACACACACACACTATGCACAGACATTATAATGTGGAACAGACTCTAGTCTGCGCCACGCCCTCTCCCACATTCACTGACTTATGCATAATTTACGGCGGCTCATTAGTAAACGTCTGCCATTTGCCTGCGTCCCATTGGCTCATTGACTCGTGTGCGCCTGCGCATAGATCAGCAAAGTATCCGAGCAGACTCCTCCTACCCAGGCTTGGCCGCTGTCTATGTTGTTTTTATTGCTGATACTGCTGTTGCGCTGCTGCAGTCGTTTGTGCGTGATTGAGTTTATTAATGCGCGCGCACTTAATGAGTGCGCATGTTAATTATCATCGGCCATTTTCTGTGCTTATCAGCGCTGATTAAGTTAATTTGTAATTTAGGCAAACCGCTGTTGGGCCCATTGGGGCAAGCCAATGGAAAAGGCACGGCATGGAATGGCAAGACAGGGTAAGAACGCAGATACGAAGGTTAAAACCGATACACTTCAGCAATGCGAGGAATTTTGCTGTGCTGTGTCTGCCAATATGGGCAGAGAACATGCCAATGCGCAATGCACGCACTGCAAAAGCTCTAGAGGATTTGCGTAACACGACAGCAAGGTGGAGGCAGGAGGCGGGGGTGGTGCAGCGGTGATGGTGGCCAGTAGCAAGTACGAATATTTCACAGACGCGGGCATTCCGGCCATGTCCTTAAATAGCCGTTCACAAGAAAATTCTGCTGCTGCTGCTGCCGCTGCTGGTGCTGTTGTTGCTGTTGGCCACGTGCAGTGACTAACAGATACAGATATACTGCCACAGCCGAGATTCGTCTGCGTTTGCGTCTGCGCATCTGCAGTTATTGCTCCCAGTTGATAATCGAGCCAGGCAGCGGCACATTCTTCATGCGACGCAACACAAGCGACGATCGATCGATCGATCCATCGGATCGCAAGTCCGCCAGTAGCTACAAATGGTTATGCTGCCTTTTGCAGACATTGACAACAACGCTGAGTCCCAGGTTCAGCCGCGTCGTCCGCCAGCCTCATAGTCGTTGTCGCCAGCTTGTCTCTTCCGCGAATAGTTGGCCAGCTTCTTCGGCTCTCCCGCTTGCATTTAATTAAAAAACAAACTTAGGCTCGCGTATGCCTTCCTCTTCTTCTTCTTCTACTTCATCTTCTTCCCTAAGCCCGCGCCCGTTGGCTAATGATTTAAATTAATCATAATGACTGTCAAAATAGAACGTTGTTGCATGCTCTATAAGGCAGGCGCGCTGCAGACAGCATGTTGAGCTCAGGCGCTGTATGAGCTCATGTTGCCATGTTGCCACGTAGCCATATGTATAGCCATATAGCCATGTTGCCAGGCTGCCAGATTGCCGATTCAGTTGACATTTCATCATACTCACACGCCAAGATCGACTTTTATGTGCTGCCCCCGTCTCGGCTTCCCCGTGCTCGTTATCGGGCCAAGGTTCTCACAATTGTAGCGCGTTCTGTGCAGCGCTTACTAATTGGTTGGGGCTAGGCTCGAGCCCCGAGCATCGAGCATCAAGCATCAAGCATCGGGTCTCGAGTCTCGAGTTGTAAGCTTGGAACTCGGCAGGCTCCAGCGCGGCTGTCTTTCTAACTGCACGTCAGCTTGTCTGGCCTGGTCAGGCTCTTGGCCTCAGCTGGGAACGTCTGTGTGCAACTACTTTTTGCTGCTGCCTCGACTGCCTCTTCTGTTGTTGCATTTTCCTAGGAATTTCTCAACATTTCTAATACTTAATTATTTGCGCGCGTTTTGCCAGCGTTTTACGTGCGTTTATGCCAGCTATGCATTGGCCAGCGGGCTCTCAACTGCACTCATATTTATTATTATATAACAGAGTGCCAGAGTTCACCTTCAAAACTGCATAAGACACACACCCATAATGTATGTGTATAGGTATGTATGCAGATCATATTATGGTGGCATATATAGACACAGTTGTATCGTATTTTTAGTTCTGCCGAAAGTGCTTGTTCCATTTCCATTTAGAAAATTTTGATTTGCTGTTGTGCCCGTGTTGCTTCTGTAGCTCATTTAAGATTACTATTTATAGGCTTTTTCTGGCAACAACAGAGCGCCAACGATGATCGCTAAGCTATTTACTCAACATGAATGCAACATTTCAAATATTTCAGGAATGATTCTTCGTATGTGTGAAGGTAGAACCAAAATGATCTGAGATTAATAAAACCAAAGCTGAAGAAATACTCATTACTGGATAAGGGCCACTTTCTAGTCTGCGGTGTTTTGTCCGGCGAAATGCAAGCCTGGCATTAATTACAGGAACATTCAACCATGTCAGCCTTTGATTAAGTATAATCTGCATATTGTATACTCTTCTATGTACATACATACATACAAACAAAAAGACTACAAAATGTATGAATCAGAGGTGCCGCTGGGCTTTTCGAAAACTATATAGTTTTCCCTTTCCATTCGACTCCTAGTTGCCTTTGCGCAATCAGGATATTGGCATAATCTATTAAACAGGAACTGTTTTAATATCAGTTTCATCTTTTAAAACGACTTCTAGCGAGGTATAATGAATAATGAAGCTCAGCCATGTTTAAACTCTTTATTGTAAGTATGCAATGCCTGTTGTACATTGAACAAATTTTTGTTTGTAAACATGTAGGCAACGTATAACTCAGTTAATTGGCTTAAAAATTGTAAAAATCTACAAACCAAGTCTGGCCAACTTGAAAGACGGACATTCCTTCCAAACTCGTGACAGATGCATTATTGATTTACTTATGTTATTTCGAATGCCGTTAAAATTCGGTCCGAAAGTTATTATTGAAACAATTTCACTCGAGCAGCTACACTCCTCTTCTTCTTCTGGGTCTTTCTGGATATAACATAGTGGTTCAGGTGATTTCAATGTAATTCTCGAAATATTGCAGTCGCATTCCTTTTAAAGCTTAGTACCATGTATTGCATAGGTTTTCTATTTACAATTATCTACTTTATTTCAAATTTGATCTAAATCGGTTAAATCTAAGATAGTTATTGGCGAAACAATTTCACTCCAGTACTACGCAGCATCAAGTTCTTAATTCTTGTTCTTCCTCATTCTTCTGCTAGAGGCGCATATAACTAACTCAGTGTCAGAAGTTTCTCTGGGTGCTTGGGACATTAAAAATATGGACAAATGGGAAAATTTAAAGTAATGAAAATGTGTGCATATGGTACAAACGTATTTTATTCTCAAAGATAAATGGAACGATTAGCTATGATTATAATTTGAGAAGTTCAAGTTCTCAGCATATTTTCAGGATGGGGCAAAGTAAGGAGAACGTAGGACTTTATTCTTCATAGAATCTATTTTCTTAAGCCGTGTGAAGCGAGTCAACATGCGGGATATGAATTGACCTTTTCAAATATTCTGAGGACTGTTGTACAACTAATGTTTGTATTGTCATATTTTCTATTTTTTGGTCTAAAAAAAACAGGTTTTGCTATTATTATGTGTTCCACATACTACCATAAGTTCAAACTTTTGGATTGTAACACATTTGCAACCGGCGCTTTTAAGGATGGATATTCAGCTATAATTCAATGCCGGGGAATGGAGCTGAAATGCAGACTTTTTAGTAGCTAAGTTGCCTTCAGCAGAAAGTTTTTTTGAATCGTCTACAATACTTAAAAAGTTTTCTTTAAAAGGGCAACACTTTTATACTTTTTTGACTATCGATTTTCGCACAGCAACGGTATATAGGAAGCATACCTTCTTCTTAAGAATGATTCTTTCTGGTACTGCACTTGAATTATTATATGAATTCAAAGCTTTTCACAAGTCTCTTTTGAAAGCGTTGGTGCTCCTCAAAAGTTCCAAATATTGAGTGAATTTCGTTCTTTTTTCCAGATGGGCAGATAAGTCCCTAGTAATAAGTTATTAACATACTAGAAGCCTTTATGTATGTTTTTTTTGCTGCACTCAGTAGTTTCTGTCCGAATGGGCGGAACTAACCTCTGCTTGTAATGCAGCCAAGTCGCCCAATTTCCTCAATTTCAATACCACAAGGCTACATCGCGCTCAGGTGTCTAATTGGGCGCTGGGGTGACAATGAGCCACTTAAGCAGTAGTGTCCGGAGCAGGCCAGGGACGCACCGCAGACGTCCACTGCCGACGTCAACCAATTGCCAATTGGTACAGGCCACTTTTTTCGTGTTTGCCAGTCCTCATGAATAAACCATAAGGGGCTGGCGGGATCTGCAGATCTGCCTCTCTGGCTGTTCGGCTGACTGTCCGGTAGACCTGCGCACCTTCGTCACCGGGCTGTGCGTTACAATTTAAATAAATGGAGGCACAGTCCAGAGCAACGGAGAAAACAAGCAAAAGGGCTTCCTTCCCATTTGGGGCTTTGTTGTGCGCAGTTCGCAGTTTTCAGTTTTTAGTTCTCTTGTACAAAGTACCGTACGCGGTGGCTTACAGGAAACAAAAGCACCGCTACACTCATAAAACGATTAACAGGTCGTGACCATTTCACCTGATTACCGAAGTGGTCATCGATTCGCTCATTCGCTCAATCGCCCATTTCCTCATTTGCATGCAGCGACTGTTTGGGGAATGACGCTGCCTTGAGTGGCAAGTGCAAGCGACGGAAGTTGAACGGCGGGCGGCTTAAATGCTGCCACCTAGACAGACAGACATATATACACACACACACCTACACATACATCTACACCTACTGGCAGAGCCAACGAAACTCTTCCGTTGTCGGTGGCCAGTTAGAACTTCCTTTGAATGCGTGCCAGCATTTTAAGCAGTTAATTAATTATGATGTGCGATGCGTGCTTTGCATGGACAGTTCGATTTCAATTTTCGGAGCGCTGACGTCAAGTGGCAACAGTTGCCCTCCAGACTAACTGCTCGACAGACAGGCAGACAGACAGACAGACAGCCTGACTGTCTACAAATTAGAACAGAATTATCCCACGCATCTCGGATAATGTACGCGAAATGCTTGATCGATTGCCAGTCATCGATAGTTGTTGTTGTTGTTGTTGTTACTGCTGTTGTTGTCGTGCTCTTGCAAAAAAACTGAAGACAACAACTGCAATGACGACAACAACGACAATCGAAGCTGACGCTGAAGCTGGAGCCGAACGTTGAACGCTTGAGAATAGCACACTCAAAAAAAAAAAAAAAAATCATATATTTCTAAGATCTCTTTCAAGCAGCAAAATGTCGAAGAATTGCGGCTATAGTCTATAGCCATGTCTTTCTGTTCAGTTAGGTTCATCTATATTTCGATAAAATATTGTTTTTAGTCATTCGAAGGAATATTGCTTTCAATGTATCCTTACATATTGAACACAGATTTAAATTTGAATACATTCATCATATTTTTAAAATCAACTGAGCAAAATGTTTTTTCAGTGCTATGTCGCGCTTCAAATATTCCGAATGACATCCATAGTTGTATTTCCAAGGGCGCCAACTTTTAAAAATTCTTTTCTCAGAAGTTATCAAAATACAAATCTATTGAATCTCACAAGAATATAATATTTAAAAAAAAACAAGGATATTTTTTATTCGCATTTAAATTTATCAAAGCCAATATTGAATGCCTATGTCAACTCAATTAATAAGGAATTATTGAAGGTTGGGTAAATAATAAATTTATAAAAAATGCTTGACAAGTTTTTTGATATTGAGAAGTATGATCATCTACCAGTTAAGATATATGCACAAAATTCGGATAAGCTTTTAAAAAACCTATAAAAAACCCTGTTTATACCTACTATATACTCGTATATTGCGATTGCATGTTTAATACTTAGTGATATACATATGTATCGTTTTATCGATTTTCACGTAAGTGATTGTTTTCAATTTGTACTTAGATTCGATGTTCGGATCGATATTTATAAAAACATCACTCTTTCGGATATATAAATACTTACAACAAGTATATTACACTCCTTTTTTCATAACCATAGAGAGCTCTAAACATGCCGGCCAATCTGTCCGTTCATCTGAGCTTGAGTTACCAAAATTGGTTACTTCTAAGCCTTGGGCTGAAAAGGTTTATGTTTTTATTCGATGTTAACCTAATCTTTAATGTAGTTTGTTAAAAAGCTAAAGGTCAACTAGGCCAAGTTTTCATGTTTTAACAGCTTTTGTGAAGACGAAACTGTTATTACTAGTTAAGAATTATTCTTCCGATATACTTGTACGTATATATTGTTCGCGCTGTTTTAGGATTTTCTTTACATAGGGAGCAGTTTAATGCTTTAGTTTTATTTCAAATACAGCGGTATTGAGATATTTATTTCTAAAAACTACAACTTCAATTTGAAAACAGGTCGCATGGTTCCTTTTAAGCTACATTTGTACTCGTATTTTAAATAAGTGCGTGAGATTTACTTTAATGATTCCATAATGAGGCAGATGCTGATCTGAAAATGAAGACGGATGCAATAAATTAGTGAAATAAAAAAATGATAATAATAATCATTTTGAAGATAATTAGTTTCGAGAATAGTTGTGGAGCCTTTCTTATAAGTAGCACACTCTTCAGTTGGAGACGAGTCGCAATTGTTTTCTTGGAGTGTAGGCGCAAGTCACATGTCTGATCTGTTGGTCTCGTCTTGGCCCTCGCTGTTGTCATTTTGCTGTCTCTGCGAAAGAGGCAACAACAAATTTCAGCGCGTAGAACGGTAACTTATTTTTTTCCACTTATTGTCAAACGTTGCAACGTTGCAAGTTGCAATTGAACGATGGCAACTACGACGGCGACAACGGCGACGACGTCTCCAGCTTGGCTGTGATAAAATGTGCGTAAGTGATCAGTGGCTGTGCCCCAAGACGATGCGCGAGAGGTGGACTGGACGAGTGGACGATTTCGACGACGCGGACGACTCGGACGACTTGGACGACTTGGACTCGGTCTGCCTTGCTCTGCGTTGGGGTTAAAATTCTTTGGGTTTTTGCTTGAGCTCGTCGCTTGGCACTCGGAGGAACTCGGCACTCGGCAGCATTTTAAAATTACAAGTATGTAATTTTGCTGAAATCAAGCGCTCATATGAAAATTCCTGAGCGCAGCTCTCGATCGATCGCTCGATCGGTCGCTCGATCGGTCCGTTGTGTGTCTGTCTGGTTGGCTGGATCGTTACAATTGCGGAGCATTTTTAATTTGTGCACTTTGCCTGAAATCAGAGCAAAGGAAAGCAAAGCAAAGCAGCTGCAGCTTCAGCTCCAGGTCTCGTCCCGTATCGGCCTCAGTCCAACTCCCAACACCAACACCACTACCATTATCAGCGGCATGGGCAGGGGCAACAACAATGTCTTGTTGTTCTCGACCTTATCGCGCCCACTGTGCAGCAAAATGTCATTCTGCGCACGTCGCTACAGAAGGCATCCCAATCAGTCGTAGGCACTCTATGGCGTTTCAGGTAAGGCACACAGAGCAGCAGGAGCAGGAACGGATCCAGGCAGGCTGGCAGCTCGTCATCATTATCTCTGTGCTGCCAACATCACAAATAATATGAAAAAGCGTAGGAAAAACAATCGCAGGAGGAGCAACGAGCGTTGGGGCTGCAAATAAACTATTTCAATCAATGCGACATCGGGACAGTTCGTCAGACATTCAACTGGCCAACCAGTGGACTGTTCAGGCAGTCAGGCAGTCAGACAGCCAGACAGCCAAACAGTCATTCAGTCAGACAGTCATTCAGTCAGTGAGTCAATGTGCGATCGATCGTTCGTTTGGTCGATCGCATGCCAAAGACTTGTACTTAAGTTTTTGGGCCGCTGACTCCTCAAGTTCTTGTTGCAGCTCGATGGCAAACTTTGCTGGGTTATTGGCCAGATTGCTTCCTCCTCTCCGCTCCTCTCTACATTATTCTGTTTGGTTAATATTTGGTTAAACTCAAATCTTTCCAATCTTCCCACTATATGCGAAATCACTGAATTTTGACTTCCTAATCGATTTGACTTACGGATGCTGTCGCTGCGAAAACTAGTATTAACAAATTGATCATTATTGTTCAGTATTTTGAGTATGGCCCTTCTGGTCATTCTGGTCAAGAAGAAGTAGTTGGGATGAACAAAAAATAAGTGTGCGCGTAAGTTGTTGCTTACAAATTTAATTTCGCTTTACGAACAAACATACAACAGAGATGCATTTTCAAGATTAATAACTAATTAAAAAATATAAAGTGTGTGGAAATTCAGTGCAATACTTAATTCCACTTATCGATAGCTGATGCTGATTCGGAATCTTATGGGAAGCCAACAATTCAAATGCATTCATTACATGCATTCAGTTTGCTTGACCTTTTTAATCGTGATACACAGTTTTGGCGAAATCGCATAATATGCATCGATCTCAGCTATAGAATTATGAGGAACATTTCTTATTTTGAAATCTATTTACAAAACTTCATAAAATACGCTCGAGTAGATAAAAGCATTGCCACCAACTGATAACTTTACTATCGGCAGTTTCGATAGTACTTTAGAAAATTATTTTGAATAGAAACAAGGTTAATACTCCAGAAAATAAATTACTTTGAAGGAAATAAATAAGGTGCTTACCATAATTATAAAATCTTACTTTTAGAACCCGCCATGCTACTGTTGTTAGTATTTTGAGAAAAATAACTTATTTCTGATTATTTGTTGCCTTAAAATCAAAAATCAAAATCAATGTTTGGGCTTCGGGACTTCCCAGGCTTCAAAATTCTTGTATTTTTCAATCGACTTTTAGAATCGGCTTTTGGAAGTTGCCGCAGTAATGCCCCAAATATTTGCCACGAGATTTATAGCCGGGAAAGTCCATAATTTCAACGGAACACTCAATTATGGCTCAAGAAAAACAAATCTATTCCAAGTTGTTTTTTATACCCTGTACCCGTAGGGTAAAAAGGATCCGGCGGATCCGGCTTGCATTGCTGCGCCACTGAATCGACGTCACATCTTTCCCAATACCTCCTTCGCTTATTACGGCTTCGATTAGGTCCTTTGCATGAAAGGTTGGAATGTGCGCTTTTCTTTTAATTTAACCGAGAAATAAGTGCATATAAATATTAAATACGGCTTATATGTTTTTTTTTTTTTTGCCAATAGATGATTTTGGCATGAATGGTGTCATTTTTTTGGAATTAGATTTTACATTTTTATTTATTTACAAATGAAACACTGACAAACAGATGATAAAGTGACAGTCAAAGAAATTAAAATGAGCAGAAATAAGCTAGAAAACGATGTTTTATCGCTTTGAACAATCGCTACGAGTCCTCACAGGATCGGCCACGAGGCTATTTGGAATATGGCCACAAAATTCGATCAATCGGCTGAGCGGTTTCGGAGTCTATAGGGAACATAGTTACATACATACGTACATTCAAACATTACGTGTACACATACATGTGTAGATATTTCGACATCGATTACAAAATTCAATACCACAATTTAAACTTAAAAGATAAGAAAGCCTCAGAAATAAATATACAATAATGTCTGTTTGAGGGAATTTTATTTGCCACCGACCATTCGTGCCCTGATTTGCAGGCAAATGTAGTCAGAGACGTTATTAAGTTGAAGATAAATCGTAATTATAATTAATTTAGTTAAGCAATTCAATTATACAATTTAAAAAAAACATAAAAAATGTAAAGATCATAATTACTGTCTATACATAGGTAGAGCACACACTCTTTCTGGGTGATGAGTGGGATATTTATGTACAAGCACGTGGAAGGAGCGTGGCAGAACCCGAAAGTATATTCATTTATTCTTGATACTGCTTGAACCAAGTATCTCGTTAAGTATAAGACCTAGAAAAATGAATCTTGGGGTTCATATTCCTCTAAGCCGTTAGCATATTTTGTACTCAAATTGGAAAATCATATCCGGTTAGTGCTTATGTGCCATATCTGACCAAGTTCCGCTAGCAGCTGTTGTTGTTGCTGCTGCTTTAGGCTGGGGCTTGTACTGCTATACACGCATAAACAAAACCCCGATGTACAGTTGTTGACAACTAATTGGCTGACCTAAGGGTATATTATCACATGATTTAAATTCTTCCTAATTCCCTTTTTATAGTTATTCATTGATTAATTTTTTAGCCGAGTTGTGCGAATGTCGCGTGCCACCTAATTGAAAACAATTTCGATTTGCGGTGTAATTTTCGATTTTTGAAGTATTTTTTCAAAAGTAACGTTAGTTTTTTTTGCATTTGCGTGTTAGATCACATTTTAATTCAATTTGATTATTAAAAGTTCCACAATCATGGGTAATGACAGAAGTGGTAAGACGTTTATCATGGGATGACGTTTCAGGCTATTGCAACTCGGATATACTGCTGTAGGAACATTGTTTTTAGTGCTTTTAACCATTACCGAAAAACTCGCACCACAGAAAATATTCCACACAAAGAAAGATCTGGTCAAACGACACGTTCGGATAGCAGGATTGTACGAATGGGCAATTTGGATACGCATAGGGAATCTGAAGACATCCAGCTTAACTGTGGTATCAAAACGATACAACAATATCTGAAGGAACTGTCGCTGGTCGTTTGCAGCAAACAAATGGAGACATTTACGAAAAGACGACATAAAACACATGTTGATTGAATGCTCGACAAATGGAAAAATATAGTCCGGACTGATGAAATAATGACTAAGCGACTTGGTCTTTATGGTAGAAAATAAATGCCAAAAAGTAGCAAAACTTAATCCAAAACGTGTGTCAACTGTCGTCAAGTATGGTCGAGCCAAAAAAAATATTTGACAGTATTTATATTGAGAGAGATCAGACAAGGAAGAAGTAAGTGGATATATAGAGGGATGTCTTAATAGCATAGGCAAATAACAAAATTACGACTGTTTGGGCGTGCAAGGAAGATAATAAACCAAAACACACCACATGTCTAATGAAACAATTAATCAAACAATTAGACACAAGTTTTGTTAGGGTATTTGAATGGCCTTCGTGCAGTCCTGATCTAAATCCCTTCGAGCATTTATGGAATGACATTTAAAAAGTCATTGCTCAACAGAACAAAAGGAATTTATTTAGAAGAAATCAAGGAAGCATGGTCGACAGGGGAGCCGGCACCTTATAAAGTAAATAAAATGTCGATAAAAGGCTTTCCTACTAAACGTTAAAGACATTTGAAGTTTTTGCTTTTTGGTTATAATGTTTGAATTTTGTCTTTCCTGTTATGTACATTTTCGATGTTTCCAATTAGTTGTCTCAGTCGGTACCGATACTTGAACAAAAAACACTCGAAAATAAAACATTTAAGTAACTGAGTTGAGCTCAAAGCTGTGTTTTGTTATTTGTATGTCTAACATTTATATTTATTAAAAAAAATTAAGAAGATCGCAACCAATGCATTTGTTTCCAATTAGTTGCCAACAACTGGGAATGAAAGTTTTTGAATCTCCACCAAAAAGTATGTACACGCTCGGTTTTTATATTCTTATTATTTTAATGGGTACATATTAATTCAATTATAATTATTAACTGTATATGTTATAGTTATGCTTTTAAATAAAATAAACACATTTGAATATATTTTTCAGGAAAACACATTTAGAGATATCCACCGACTAATATCGTTAATCTATACTTGTAGATAGTTCTCTAATTGAATAATTCGCCTTGGTGCTTTTTAAAAATGTACAGCATTTAATATCAACGAGGGCTTTTAATAACTTGTCAAGAGATATGATTTATTGATATAGTATGTATGTATATATATGAAACCAGCAAATGGGGTTTTTTGCCGAACTTTGTTTATTAATTAAGTAAAAGTATTGTCTTAGATGCTTATCGTTAACATTTGGCGGCCAAACAATTTGGTTGGTGTCTTATATTAGAGCACTGCTTGTGGCTTGATTTTAAATCCAAGCAGTTCAAGAATTACTTAAGTACCATCTAGCGGTAATATATCGAAGAATAAAAGCTCTACTTTGAAAAAAAATAATTAGCGCCATCTGTTGTCGACTGTATCTACAACATATGCTCAGAAAAGTATGCAACAATATTATAAATTTGCAATTGCTTGAATTATGCCTTTTGTTTATTTCTGTTTTTTGTTTTATTACTTATTTCATTTTATCTATGAATATAGTATATAACAAATAATGTAATGATATACGGAATAAAAGGTAATTATTGATAAAGTAAAGTAAAGTATTGTGGTAAGTTGGTGGAGATGAAACCAAAAATATAATTCAAATTAGTAGCTAAATAATATTAAGTACACGAAACTCAGGGTGGTTGTTGCCGACAACTCGACATTGATTCGTATTTTACATTTTCTGCTAGTCCCCACCACCCAATTATATATGAATTCCACTTAATTGCAGTGTACTTAACACCATTTAGTCGCAAGTTCGTCGAACTCTTTTCTGGACGCTCTGTTCTTTTTTGACTGCTTTTTCCCAAGAAAGTGAAGAGCGCTGCACCGGCCCTACTCACAGACAGAGGGACGGACAGACAAAGTGAGCTTGTTTGGTGATGACGGTGACTTTTTACTGCTGATTCTACGCTACGAGTTATAATGCATTTAAATACCCAAGAAAGTTCTGTCGCTTCATTTGATGCCTTTGCTTACATCGAAATCGAATTGAAATTTGCATAGAAACTGGCCGAATGAACCCGAACGCTTTGTTGTTTTCAATTGAAAATCGAAGCAAGCGCCGTGTGAATTTTGGCAGACAACGGCAGTGGCAGTGCCGATGCATCGGCAGCGGTAACACTAACGGCAACCCAAGAAATTTGACCGATAAAAGAGTACGGCGCACGAGTTTCGGGTTCAATGTGGCGAGTTCGGATTTAAGGAAGTGCTGGTGGCGATGACTAACCCAGAAACTTGCTAGTGTGCGAGCCCCATTTGGTCAAAATGATAGCAATCGACAGCTCAGCTATAAAATAATTACGTTGCCATTTGCTCCATGCGGTGATATACAAATACATACAAATGTATGCATGTATATACATACATACATATATGCAATTTTGGTTTATCGGATTTTCATATGTGTCAGCCAACTCTGTATGCGGGAGAGTGCAACGAACGCGACAGACAGACAGACACATGTATCTTAGTCCAACGCTTTTGTGTTGTTTTGCCGCGCGCGCGCACTTTTTCTTATCAGTCGTTTGCCAAAATTGTTAACAACAATTGCTTGGGAATCGTCGCCCCTGTTGTTGTTGCTACCTTTTCTGTATTTGCTATTTATACGATGACTGCGTGTGTTGAGGCTTGTTCTTTTATTTATTTTCTTTTTGTTCTTGTAAATTGTATTTTGTACGCACACAAATTTTGACTCGTAGGTGTGAAGCTGTTTGCAGCTCGGTGGCCTTTTCCAATTAAAATACACGTATGTTCAAAAAGGAGCTGAAATTACCTTTAAAAATATTAAGTGGCAGGAGAACAATGTTACATTTTCTATTAACCATTTTTAAATGTTGTGCAGAAATTAATTAGGAATTAGATTTATATCAAATGAAAGGTTGTAATTTTTGGGTAGTTAAATGCACGTATTTTTTGTTTTATTTGAATACATTAGGTTTGTGCTTCAGAAATATTTTTCAATTGTATCAATGGTACAATGCTAGTATGTACTCATAGAAGAGCTTATATTGGTCTTCAATTTGACATCAATCTCAATATCTATTTGTTAAAACTCTTATGAAGACCATCTCACTGTCACTGTAATAACTAAATCTTAAGTCTTTATGCAAAAGCTCTGGAAGGCAACCAACTGGATTATTTTCTGGTCTAATTTTGAACGTTTTACGAGCAATTTTAAAAGCAAGCTAAGTGTCTTTTATTACAGTATTTCAGCATTCGATTTATTTGCTCGTAATGATTTTATAATTACAAGTTATAATTACATTTCTAATATTTTATTATTGAATCAATTAAGGGTATTTTTCGTTATTCAACTGAATGAATAATGAATAAAATGGAAATTGAATTCAATTTATAAATGGAGCTCCATTACTTTATAGTACAAATAATAGAATATATGACGTAAATGAATAAAGTTAATAATACTTCCTTTCCACAGCAAATAGTCGTTCCTGAACTATTCGAATTCATTTTCCCTTCACATGAGAAATATGCAGTTAGAAATTAAAAAAAATAGAGCTTTATCTTTTATGGCGTCTTGCCTCATCTGAATATTATTGCAATGCTGCTGCTGATAAGCGAGCGATCAATGTCGATCGGCTATTGCCACATTTTGCAGTTGCCACACAGTAGGTACTTGTTGAGTTATTACAACAAAAGGTGTAACATTTGTACGAGGAAGCAGTCGCGCAGGTCATTTTGCACAATCGGCCTGTGCAGTCATCGATTTGTGATTTCTGATTTGTGCAACGATTTGACTGATAAGAGACAGCAGCGACAGGCGACAATAAACCGTTATCGTGCAAATGCGCTGCACAAGGAACAAACGAGGCGTATGAGCAATGCAAATAATGCGCACCTTTGAAAATAAAGGCGAGCGCACCTAATGGCTGCCGCTTGACCCAAATACTTGCACCAAGCAGTGGGGAAGAGAGCGAGTTCGAGAGAGAGAGAGAGAGAGAGAGAGAGAGAGAGAGAGAGAGAGATAGAGAGATGGAGAGAAAGGGAGAGTGTGATGCCGCGTTTTCACTTTAACAAATCGACGCATTTAAATAAACAAAACTACGGACCGTGCTAATTTTTATGAATTTCATAACATTTTAATTTTAATAAGACGCAGTAGCAGGCAACAGAAACCAAGTGCTACAAAAACAATAACTGCCATCACAACAACAACAACAACTACACATATTACGTGAAAGCTTTGGGCCATCAAGTCACGCATGCGCGCCAAAAGCAAAGCAAAACCAAAACTTAAAATGCAGCGCAAGCTTTAGAAGCAGCCCAACACATAAACCAAAAGCACTTCCTGAGCATGAGAGGGGGTGGTGGGGGAGGACGAAGTGCGGCATCTCATGCGTGTGCGTTTCGGTATTATGCGGGCGCGGTTCTCAGCTGCAGTTGCTGGGCGCGCTCCGTGCTTTGCGGCTCCCAACGAAAATGAAAGCGACGCACCGAAGCCGGCGTCGACGTCGACGTTGAAGACGAAATTAAAGCAGCGACATCGTCGTCATTATTGTTGAACAAAATTTATTCATTGGCGCTCTTTGTACTACGTATATGTTTGGGTGCGTGTGTTGCCGTTGTTGGTTGTTTGCATGTCGCCCCGGCACAGACAAATGCATGAGCATCGTGACGTCATAAGCGTTGTTATTAGCTGTTGTCGATTGTGGGAAGGCAAAGTGCTGTGGCTTTATTAAACAATTCAATTGACTTATTGGCATGAAGTTTAAATTTTAATTGTATTTCCTGTGGACAAGTGGGGATTGGATTGTATGCCATTCTCAAACTTTACTGTCGATCCTGGGGCAAGCCACCTCGTTCTTATTCTTACTTAAGCGCTCTTGTGTTTTCTGGTCTTGTGTATAGGCATGACTCGCAAAAAGTACCGCCCGCTACATGAACTGCAGGAAGTTGAGTCCTTAAGGAGTCTTCTAGTATCTCTAATCTGATACTATTGATTATAGAACGCCCCAGTTGTCACAAATACTTCAGGTCTCCAGATCATGTTCATAAAGCAGGTATGCGTTCAAAGTTCATGGGAAGGACTACACTACCAATAAGACATGATGCTTTCTAGTCCAGTCCATCTTGTCCAATTCGATCTATTTAAAATCACGTGGAATTCTGTATTTTATTGAATGACATCCATATTTATTAAAATAATTCTATGAAATTAATATTTCATTTTTAAAGCCTTTCTACCTAAAATCCAACTTATTTTAAACTAAGTTTGGCAAGTTAATGGAAGCCGAAAGATTTCTTAGATATCGCATTCGCATACATGTACATACTTGTATATGTATGTATACATGCAAGTATGTAGGAACATATGTACATATGCGCCTTTGTATATATTTTCTGTTGGCAGTACGAATGGTAACGAACAAATCTGTCGATTTTTCGACATAGCCATTTGGCTTTACGAACGGCAAACAAGAAACTTGCATGCTAAGTGCCTTGCATTGTCGTTGTTCGCTTGTTATTGCTGTTGTTACTCCCATTGTTGTTTGTGCTGCGATTGTTGTTGCTCGTGTTTTGCTTTGCTGTTGATTTTGGCGTTCCTTCGTTGAGAGTAAAAGTGATTGGGAAAAACTTTTGCTTTCAAGCGGCTGCCGAACGCATTAAATTGTAAGTTCTCTCTGCGCGCACTCTCTCGCTGTTGCTCTCTTTGGGCCATTCCACCATCCACAGGTAGTTGATGTAAAAGCAGCGCTGCCAGCGTAGTCGGCAAAACTAAACAAACACAGCCAACAAGACGGCGACGACAACAACAGCAACAACAATTTTGGGCTTTTATGGTGCGGCTATTACCGCTCCACATGAGTATGCCTGCCTGTGAGTGTGCGTGTGTCTGTGTGTGCGGTTGTCGGTTACATGCGCTCGCTCTGCGTCTCTTATGCGCGCGTGGCTCACTTTTTGGCGACGGCGGCGTCGACGTCGGCTTCAACGCTGGTGTGAACTGCGACTCATTTTCTTTGCGCTGCGCCAAAGACTTTTTCACTTTGGCCCGTTCGCATTTTGTCACAGTTACAATTAACCAATTGTAAGGAACGGACGTGCAGCGCGCAAGAAAAAGTAAATAGCTAGAAATAAGAAAAAGCTCTCTTGCCTCTCGTCTCTCTTCGCAATCGTCGTCGGCAGCGTATAACGGTTCTTCAGGAGCTCGCTTCTAATCCGTCGCGTGGTAGTCATCGTTGTCATATCTGCAGCACAAGCACAAGCAGAGGCAGCGCAGCGGCAGCGGCTGAGGCAGCGGCGTCGTCGCCGTCTTGTAAATGAAAGAAATATATAAAATCTGTTGCATCATTGGTGAAACACTTCAGTCGTTCAAATCGCGCGCGTTGAGCAAAGTCGCGTCAGAGTCGCGGGCAGAAGCAGCACGATAACAAGCTAAAACAACAACAACAATGCGCAGTTGCAGTTTAAGAAATTTAAACGCAACTGCAGAGATTTTAAAAAAGAGTGCATAATTTTGAAATGAACACAAAGTTAACAAACAACTGACCAAGTGCATGAAGTGTAAAAAATCAAATCGGAAATTAATGAGAATTTCGTGAAAAGGACCTGCGTTATAAACCAAAGAAAAGACCAGTTACCTCAATCATAAGTGTGCAAGTGCAATGCTCTAGAGTGACCCTATCCAAGAAAAACGAGCCACAAAAGAGCACCCCAGTTCGTTACCTCCCAAAAAAATTCACAAAAGCATCAAAATTTTACCCTCATTCGCACAATTAAAAATGCTCAACATGGAATCGCCCCAGATGTACGACGCCGTGCAGACGCTGGCGCAGCTTGATCTGAAGAAGCAGCCGACGCCCCAGCAGGCGACCATTGGTCAGATCACCCTGACGGCGATGTCCAGTGCGCAGCAGCAGCAGCAGCACCAACAGCAGCAGCAGCAGCAGCCCGGAACGGATGCCAACAACAATGCGCAGGACACGGCGCTGCTCGTCAAGCAGCACGCGATGCATCAGATGCAGCATGCGGCCGCCGCCCTCAACAACAACAACAACGTGTCGGCGTTGAATGCTAACAACCTGCTGCAGAAGCAGCAGCAGATGCTGCAGCAGTACAGCACCCAGACAGATCTCGATGAGCTAACCACTCAAGAGATCACACTGGACCTACAGCACCTCATCGACGATCAGTTCCGGGATCCCGAAACCCTCGGCATCTTCAGCGACATGGTGACTAGTCCAGGAGGACTGTCCGCCACTCTGCCTCCCAACGGCATGGTCAGCCAAGTGGCCGCCAAGGTACTGCAGCAGCAGACGCTGGCAGCGCGGAGTCAGCAGAATGGCTATGGACGCGGCACCCTCGCGTACATGCCCCAAGCTGTCCACTCGAACGCCACCTACAACAATTCAAGCGACGAGAACAGCTCCGTGGGCTCTGACTCCAGCACCATCAAAGAGGAACCCATCGATCCAGAATACCGCCGGCATCTGCAGGAGACCAGTCAGGCAACCAATGCTGTCGCCGCCGCGGCCTTCATGAGCAACGGCAACGGCCTCTACAATGCCTACCAGAGCAACGGAATGTCGAACGGCAACAACAACAGCGGCAACAACAGCAACAACTCTATGAACGGCGGTGGCCAAGTCAATGGCAATTCGAATGGCAACAGCAATCAGTTCACCCAGCTGACCACAGCCAATGTACTGGCCCACCACAATCTGCCCCATCTGGCGGCCCAATCCGCAGCCCACAATCTGCTCAAGCACCACAGCAAGCTGCAGCAGCAGCAGCGCAAGCACAGCGTCAAGCATGTGGACAAGGGCACCGAGGAGTACCGGAGGCGTAGGGAGCGCAACAACATTGCGGTGCGCAAGAGTCGCGAGAAGGCCAAGGTGCGCTCCCGGGAGGTTGAGGAGCGAGTCAAGTCCTTGCTGAAGGAGAAGGACACTCTGCTGCGTCAACTTCAGGAGATGACCAACGAGTTGCAGCTTCACAAGCAGATCTACATGCAGCTCATGAACCACACAAATCCCGAAGTGAGTCGCGTCTGCCGCAGTTTCCTCAACACCAACGAGCATGCGCTGTAGCCGATTCGGGAGCGCTGTCATAGCCAGGCGTAGCCAAACGGGGCCACCCACCGCTCCGAATGTGCGAGTGAGTGTGAGTCTGAGAGAATGAGTGTGTGTGTGTGTGTGTGTGAGTGTGCATGAGTAGCTATGTGTATAAGTGTGAGTGGGAATGGGGGAGCGGGTGGCCCCGCTGCTGTCTTCAGTATCAAAGATTCAAATGCTGTGTGGGTAGTTCGTAAGATCATGTTTCTCTTCTGGCCGCGTCGCTCGCTCTATCATCGAATCGCAGGCATTCCTCATCCACCCCATCCTTGTACATTTATTCTCTGTTTCTTGTTATCACTTCTTACCATTTTTTGTACTTAATTTTTAGTAGTTGTAATATATATACATACATACATACATACATATACATACTATATATGCATATACCCGTATCTACATCTATCTATATTGTACGCTATTCACTACATGCATAAGTTAAGCCAAAGAAAATGTTGTAAAATTATTATAAAAAACTATCGAGATATTTATGAACGCACAGTACGTGTATGAGGAAAGCAAGAAAGAAAACATAAAATACATTGCAAGACAAATCAAATAAAAACAATAACACGAACAACAGCAACAGCAACATCAACACTTCTTACATGTATAGTATAGCACATACACGTACACACACTTGTCCCGTGTGTGTGTGTGATTCAAAAATTGTATAAAGTATTTTCTAAACTGCGTATTGTGTTTTGTCGCTTTGCCCCGCTTTATCTGCCCGCAACCAAACAGACAACAAAACCGTTTTTATATACTATTAGCGAATTTTATTTATAAGTTTGTTATGGCAATGACATAAGCAACAACCAATTTTTATTAAGCATTAATTAGCCGCTGCTTACACGCACACAAAACTACAATAAAAAAATAACAAAAAAAAAACATGTCACTTAGCAAATTGTATGGGAATGCAAAAAAATGATATGATAATTGTAAAAATGGTTTGCATACGTAGTTAAAACAATAATAAATAAATGAATGCTATTAATTTGTAAGGCCAACGCAATGTTCTCATTTTAATTTATACACTGAAAACAAAACAAAAAAAACTGTAAAATCATCTAAATTAATGAAATAAATAAAATTTAAAACAAATCAAGTGCTTACTGGCTTTTCATACTGGCTAAAATCAAAATACATGCTCGTAAATAAATAGCTAAACTAATTTAAAATTTGTTTCAGGCGGACGACAATTATCCTTTTTTAATGTTAAGTAGAAATTATGTATTTAAATTTCAAAAACGTGGTGTTTCGAGAATCAGAGAATTGTCCAATCCGATCTCGATTCTTTCTACTCTTTATGCTTACAATCAGCATTGATTGTATTTTAATTTGTTTACATTTGTCTTTTCGGGGAATCTCCACTCGAGCACAACAATGTTACTTCGAGTTTGATGAACAGTTGATTAAATAATGGATGCGACGAAACATAATTTTTAAAATATATTAGGTAGCAACTCCTGCAATCCACTCGCTTTTAAATTAAATTTAATATTTCTTTATGTAACAGTCTTTTCATGTGCCTTCTGTTTTCGTCCTGTAGTGTACTAAGTGTAGTAGAATATTTGGATGTTAATCAGGCGAAACGGTATATCTAGAGTAAATCATTTAATACATACATACAGTGGAAACATACGTTTATGTGCAGTTTCAACAGCATCATTTACATCAGAATCGTATCTGCACGTGTAAGTGTGCGATACAGGATTAATTCAAAGTATTTGTCTTACGAAAATAGGTATTTGTATACAAAATAGTTAAAACATACTACTTACATATACATATACGAGTATTGACTAAATTAAAAGTGACATTAAAAGTCCATTAAAAATTAAAAACATATAAAAATTCTTTGTATTATTTGGTGTGCTCCATTGTGCTCCATTATCATACGCAACCTGTGTGGCAAAAATGAAATGCTGTTTTGAATGGTGCCGAACCAATTTGTGCTATACTCATACTGCTTTGATAAAGGTAATATTGTAGGAGAAAACATTCTCTTGGGGATTAAGGTTCGGCTTATACGCCGGCCACTGCAATGATGGTAGGTTGCTTGACCGGAAAAACTTCCAACATGGAATGTCCAACATTCACCATGACATTTCTCAGAAATTTGACATTGTCCAACAGTTCTATAGTACTTATGAGTTTATTTATGTACATACTTGTGTATTGCTTATATTGCTCGCTACAGAGCACATCTCGGAAATGCCTTGAAAGCTAAAGGTAGTCCATAGCATGTGTTGTAGCAGGTCTGTCTGGGTTGGTCAAGTAATAGTATCCCTCCAACATTAATGGAGTTTCAAAATTTCAAAACATTTATCATCTCTAAAAATTACGTCCTTAATTCAATGTCGTGATCCATTATTTGCTGCACACGTTACGTAGGGACAGCAAGCCCTACTTCCGCTTTTATTGTCATGCAGCTCATGCAATTATTAGTTGCTAACTGGCGGATATGGCATCTAGCCGACATGGCCTTTCGTGGTAATTCTTACTATAAAATAAATTTGGTATATTCTCCATTTTCTTTATCCTTATACAAAAAATTACTTAGCTCTTTACTATTATTGCACTTGAATAAAAATCAAAAGTATTTTGCACATACTACTTATATGAAATTCTCAACTTACATCGCTTATATAGATTAATGGAACTACTAATAAAGTGGATGAAAGAATGTGTTACATACAAAATTCAGAAAATGCATCAACGAAAAAAAAACAAGTGAAAAAGCTAAAGTCGGACATGTCTATATAAACTAGTCTTGTCATGCTGTTCAAGAATCTACAAGTATATACTTTGTGGGTTCTGCCATGCCATCTCCTACATTTTGCAGAAATCTACTAAACTGGGTACAGAGTACAATGAGTAGCAACCTCATCCATCACATCCATCCCACCTTTCTAGTTATGTGATGCCCATAGATCCTTCAATAAAGTCTTAAATTGTAGTTCATTTAGATAAGGAGCAAAACATGTTCATACAAAAATAGATTCACTTTAACAATTATATTATGTTTTTGATTAAATATTATTCTAAATATTAGACTTATTATCCTGTTCATCCTCGTACAAGGAGCAAAGGGCTGTAGAAATTATTGCTCCGTTAAACATTAAGATAGTAGCTGTAGTAAATAAATAAATAAATTGAATAGAGACGGAGCTGAGCTTGAATTTAAAAAACAATTGCAAATAGCTAAGATTTTATTATTGTATCGGAATTGAAAATAGAACTATTCAATAAGGTCGATAATATTATAATATCATTTAATTGCTCGACCCATCCGGCCTGAAACAACAAAGTTCGCAGCCAACCAATCAGATGCTACCTACAAGTAGAAATTATAGTGCGACAATAGGCCATGCGAAGAGCAGAGACAGAGGTAGAGGCAGAGATAGAGGCAGAGGTAGAGGCTAAGCTCTGCCAAAAATTCTAGAGAAATGTGCGCCATATTTAGGCGGCAACCTCAAAGAGGTTGTTGTGCCGAATGGGGCTGAGACAGGCCGATGTATGGGCTGCCAGTTGCAGGGCGACAGGCGCGACACTCACGACACTCGCACGACAGCACGGGCCTGTCCGAAGCTGCGACTGCGGCACGTGTGGCCCCCCAGAGACAATTGCAAGGCGGCCGCGGCCGCGGCCGCGCTGACATTATTTGACAGTAAGACCAACAAAATGAAAAGCGAATTTATATACGACAAACACATGAAATAAATGCAACTACAAAAAAGACAAATTAACACGCTGAGGCAGAGAAAGCATGCAACAGACTAGGCGAGGCGATACAGGAAGAGGCACAGAAGAGTGGCAAGGGCGGCAAATGCAGTGAGGCCCGGACGTAAACGCGAATGCGGCCCCGGACAGATAATCACTTAACACTGCTTGTGCTCTGGCTGAGCCATTTGGGAAACTTGAGGCTGCTGCCTAAACTGCAGAGGCTGCTGTGGCCCATTTGGCCGCCAACTTTCTTTCGGAGCTGCGTGCGTCCAATTTGTCTAGCTGCAAATGAGGCGCTTAGTGCAGCAGAGCTCGGTTCAAAGAAAAAAAAAACAATACATAAAAGGGCTGGCCTGCATTTGTGAGCCCTTTGATTGATGACAGCCAATTGCGCTGCGGCCGAATGTAGTGGAAAGTGAAATTGTAGTGGGCGTCCGAGTCTGCCCCGGCAACGACCACGGAAGCCGCTTGTGGCCTGCCACACATCTCGGAGCGCTTGACTTTGATAAGGGTGCACAGTGCGATTCTAAGCGGCTTAAAGTTGCGCGGTGAAAGTTACTCTCGTCTATCTGTCTGTCTGTCTGAGTGTCCGTCTGCCTCCCTGTCTGCCTGCCTCTCTGCCTGCCTATCTGCTTGTCTGTCTGATTGGCCAGATATTACGGGCACCAAAGCGCACATTTATGCCAAAAATTGCCGCATAATTACTGCCAAACTAAGCGCCAAGTGCCAAGCAACGACAGGCCTATACGTTCTCTCGGTACCTCAGGGCGGATGAGTTATTAGCGCCAAGTGATAAATTTGCCGCAAGCGATGCATACATTCTGCGGCAGATGCTGATGTTGCTGCCTCGATGCGCCTAAGAATGTTTTTAATTGCTGTGAGCAGCCACAAGACTCTCGACATACGAACAAATTCAATTTAATTTGCCCGCCTGATGACCAAATGCAGTAGGACTAAATCGGGATCAGACTTAATATAGATAAATTAAAAATAATAATCTTATTATTTGTACTATTTTATGGAGAGCACATAGGCTTCAAATACTTACCACTACTAGAAATGCAACCCAATTTCTTATCCTGCTAATCCATTTTCAAACGAATTAAATTCGACTCGGTTTCAGGATTACTGGCCAACTCTTTGCGACTTTATTGATGTGGAATATATATTTCTTAGTGATCCTATAGGTCACATATGAGTTACATTTAGAGTACATTTAGAAAATTTCGGAAAGTTCAAATTAAATTTGCGTAGCTATAACTAACTTGCACGGTTTAAAATGAAAAATTTATCTATCGCCCTAATGTTTATTATGAGAATATCAGTTACAGGCCGAGTCTCATCTTGTTGTCTCTGGATTATTGTAAGTAGCTAGTCACTAAAATGATAGTTACATAAGTCTGCGGTCAAAAGGTAGAATATCATTCACTCTACGCTCTCATTCATTGCCATTTAGCACTCATGCAGGTCTATAAGCTTTGAGGTTTCAGCCTCAGCATCCATAAACCCCATACTTGACTGTCCATAATGCATCAATTTTTCACACTTCGGTACCAATTTCCAGATTGTTTGTTACACATTTTATCGCTGCTGCTGCTGCTGCTGCAGTTGGTATTGTTGTTGTTGCTGTTGTTGTTGCTATTGTATTTCATTTTGTTGCTTTCGACACAGCTTCAAAAAAGCATAACGGAAAAAGTGGGTTACTTCATTTTTATTTTCTTGCCTATCTACCATTTTTCTACCTACAAGCCAGTCAGCCAACTTTACATCCATCTATCTATCTATCTTTTTTAGCACAGATTGAGTAATAGTTTGTTGTTGTAGTTGTTGCTGTTTGGTTTATATTTAAAACCAAGCTGCGAGCAGTCAGTCGGCTTGGCAACGGATCGTGTGGCCAACTGCTGTGGCGTTATTTTTTTCTTCTCTCAGTAGTCGTTATTTTTTTTCCTCAACCGCAGTTTCACTTTCTATGCCGCTGACTTTTGGTATCTGGTAGACAAAAATAACAACAACAGCAACAACAACAATGGGGCCGCTAAGCATCCAACAACAATAGCAACAATAACAGCAATAACAACAACAATAGCCCAAGACGTTCGCGCGCGCTCTATTCACCTCTTTTTCCACAAATGCTTTTCTTTTTGAAACCTCTCGGCGCCGTCTCCGTACGAAGCTACGTTCATGTTTATGTCTATGGGTAAGAGTGTGTGTGCGTGTGTGTGAGACTGTATGGGTGTTATGTAATCGCCACTTTATTGTTGTTGTCTTTAAAGATGCCTTTTCTTTTGACTGCCACTGATGACCAAGTTAAGATATTATGTTCGTTATGTTGCGCTTATTAACGTGGCCTACAAAATTGTTTAGCGTTCGCTTGCTGTTATTGTTGCATTTAAACTGTTTTCCCGTTATAAATCAAGCGTCACTGCAACATGGCGACACATTTCGAACAAACAAATCAGACAACTGCCTCACTAACTGACTGACCAACTGCCCCACTGACTAAAAAACTGATCCACAGCCCACCGACTTACGCAACTTTTGGCATCCGAGGCAATCCCTTCAATACTCGATCGGCTCACTCAGGCATCACAATGTTTAATACCAACATACATAAATCCGTGTACATCAGCAATAGAAACAACAACAGCACTAACAATAACACTACCAATTCACCAGATTAAGTATGGTAACTAAAAGCAGCAGCAACAACAACTGCACACAATTAAAAGCAGCTAAAAAGGCATATCAGGTCGCTACACATTCACATGCGCACACGACTACGAGTATACTATATTTGTAGAGAGTGTTGGTTCGGAAATTATAACTTTAACAGAATCTACTGTTGCCGAAATCAGACTTGTTCTGATATAAGGACATCAAATTGCATCAAATGGCTGAGCAGTGTGAACAATCCACCACATAATAGTACTGCTGCGGACGGTTTCGAAAACCTTAAGCAAAATAAGGTTCAGAACATTCTAGAAATCCAATGTAAATTCAGTTCTACATTAACATTACATTAACAGTGTTTGTTAGATTTCTTCTTAGTAATAATAGTAGTTGTTAAGTATAAAGAAAGTATTAGGTTATAAATGGGTGAATTCTTTTCACTTTTTGGGTCATCTTTCTAGGCTTACGAATAGTCGTTGAGCTATGTCACCACCATTTTGGGGCAATAGCGCCAATATACAAGGTCCATGCATCGGACCAATTGTTCTAGAATTTAGACGATCCTTCTGATAGATAACAAGTGCTTTCTGTCTGACCTACTATTTTATTATTATTTTATTCGTTGGTGGTTTATAGTATAGTTAGCTGCTAAAAATCGCTGAAATAATTGTTAAACAATTTCTCTAAATTTAAGTAAAATATTTAAAAACATGGTCTTTTTATCTTTATTGCAATCTTTTAAAAATCACAAAAACATTTTTTCCAACTCGATAGATCTGGGCATCTACAAAAATTATACTGTTCCCCAGGCCCGCGAATAGGGGTTATCCGCTGTCCAAAATATTACGAAGAACACACACACACGCACACAGAAGCAAACAAACATATACACACATATGTTTATGCACATGAAGAAGAAAACAGAAACTAAAACTAAACCACTCACCCAAAGACCCATTGGCCTACTTTTCTTACAAACAAGAACAACAACAAACAAATAACATATAGAAGAAACACAATAAAAAATGCCAGAAAATAATCTCAACACGAACACGCAGACACAAGCAGACACCACACATTCCCCATATGTGTGTGTGTGTGTGCATGTGTGTGCTTGTGTGTATGTGTGCGCGCGCAACTAATCAACAACTATGCGTGAGTGTTGCTTTTATTGCTGTTGTTGTTGTTGCTGTTGTTGGGCGCAGTCAAAATGTACAATGCACGCCCTTTAAAAGTTCCATAAAGTCGCGCGCCCGCTTCTATTTTCAGCTGCCGCAGACGCTGCCTCTGCGTTGCGATTCGTCGTTGGCGTCGGCGTCGGCGTTGAAAGACGACTGCACAGTCCAGCACTGCCCGACACCAACACCAACACCAATACCACCACCACCATCACCATCACCGCCACCGCCAGCACCACCCGTCTTCCCTGTTCTTTATCAATCTGCGCACGACAGGCAACATCGAAGTCGACTTATCTTAGGGCAAGACCTGCGATGGAACGAGGGGGACTGCCTCCCCTCTCAGACACTTGTTGCAAGCCGCTGGCGTACGCACAAAAATTGACCCAATTTCTGAAACACATACAAGCAAACAAAGCTAAATACGAGCGTGTCGCACTTGATGCCCTAGCCTACGGAATAAAAAACGATCCCTTTAAGAAAACAGCAGCAAAATTGAAATTGTTGTTAATTTTTTCTTTCTTTCGTTGCTACTTCTGCTTTTGTTCTGATACCCTTTACTTAAAAGTATTCTGCATTCATACACATATAAAGGAAGGACCAAAACTACATATTACAGGTCTACTCGTTGAGATCATAGCTGGCATCAGCTGTAATCAGTCTTGGAATCGTTATCACGGTCTTTAGTGAGATCACTAAGGAACTACACCTAATTCTGTATTTACACGATAGATTGGTTCCTAAAAAAAAAAACCGTCTAAAAAAATACATTGATCATGTGGAAAATGAATCCTGCTAAATGGAATAAAGTCGTGTAACCATATATAGCATATATAGCATTTTTCATTGTAAAAAATACCGTGTAAAAACAGAATTATGTGTACATGACAATAAAGTTGATATTAATTTGATGTGCAAATGGCCTTAGTTCTGAAATGTTGAAGCAATTGAAGGAAAATCTGCGATTCAACGATGCGGAATATTTTCATCTAATTAAATTGTTTTTGAATCAATTCTTAAAAGTTTTTTTGACATTTAATTTCAATTTAGTTCGTTTTATTCGAAATGAAACAACGATTTCCGAAAAAGAATCCGTCGTACTTAGACTACTACTTATTTTTATTTTAATCACAGTCCAGGTCCCAATGTTCCTCATAGCAGGTCATGGTTTGAGAGGATGCGATCACTGAAACTGTTAAGGGTATTTTAGCTTCGGGGAAGTCGAAGATATAGTTCTTCTTGCTTCAGTTTTCTTTTTGTGGAGCATTTTTGTTTGCTTGGCGGCATTGTTGAGTTTAATGTTTGCTGTTCAGTGATCGTTGGGCAAGGGGGTGCTGTTTGGGGGCTTGGGGCTGTGGCTGCGTTTGCGTTTGCTGCAGTTCCAGAACAGAATTATTTACTTTTAATTATTGGGCACATGGCAGGAGAAATGTCTGCCGGCAACATCAGCACCACCACCACCACCATCACCAAGAACAACAAAAGCCAAAAATATAGTTGAGTTCTATTCGCTTGACTTTTGGAAAAGTGGGTCATGCAGCAGCAGCAGCAGCGGCGAGGGGCAGAGGCAGCTGTAAAATAGACGGCAATCAAGCTAAAAATTTGTTGTATGTATGTATGTATATGAACCGTGGGGAGGTGTCTATAGTTCTTTGGTTGAGGCATTTCACAGACAGCCAACAAAATTTTATTTGGCATATTGCTAGCAATTTTTATGCCTCTGCATCAAAAGACCGAACACTTGAAGTGCATGGCTAGAGGGCCTGCTCTCCAAAAAATTGGGTCAGCACTTGGCAGTTTTCATGATCATCATTACATCAATACGCAATAGATTACTTCTATTCCCAACTACAAGCGACTCTTAATATCTGCCGGGTATGTCTGTATTTTATATAGCAATAGAAATTACAACAGGGCCACTGGAAGTATATCTTTCTTCATCTTCTCCTCTATATAACCATAAGGAAAATGTCTAAATGCAAATCTACTCAATGTAACCTCAGATTTCATCCCAAAACTTTCTGAACAGGAACGGATCAGCGTACCCAAAATTCATGCTGAGGGCAGAGTTGTGTCCGGCTCTTGAAGTAAGCCCGCTTTACTGATTCAGCTCACATACACCCCATATACATATATATTTTATATAATTTACTCAGAACAAAAGTAGTAAGACATGTCTTGTCATGCTAATCATATACATATGTGTATACTAATAACATGGGAACATATTATGCGTCCTTCCATAAAAAAGGGAGTTTTTAATTTGAGCTCTATTATTGTATCAATAAACGATCAATTTTTAAGCATCACAGATACATTTGGTTTCTTATGCGATTAGTATGAAATTATATGGCTCTAAACCTAATAATAAATCATAAATTGTGTTTCCATTATACTACGTTAACAAGAAAGAGTATAGGCTATAAGAACTTTTCTACTTTATTACATATAAAGTGTTTTAACATTTTATGAGTGAACGGGCAGATTCTAATGGGTAACACAAGCGGAAGATAAATGATATCAAAAACTTTATTAAACTTTAATTACCTTTTCTTTGAATTTATTAAAATATGAATATTTTCTAGTATTAGCCATTTTAGATGTTACAAGAAAATCTATATTTCAAATTCAAGCACTTTCTTGGATTTTGTCGAGTATTGTGTCAGTTTCAAATTTTGTGTATATTATCGGACCTAATAAATTTTGGTAATTGTCATCTACTTATAATGCCGAGGCCATTGGAATCGCCAAGACCTGAATCTGACGCAACAGAAACGCAGATCGCCCAATTGTTAAAAGAAGCTGACCGGCTAATTCAGTCTATAAATACCTCTTTCGACTTATCAGCCCTTATGGCTGTTAATATGAGAGGCTTTGAAGCCTCAGTGGCGGTCGCAGAGATGCCTAAAATCAGTTACGATTTCGGCGATATCTCGTCATCGACGATGAACACGGCATCGATCAGTTCTTCGCCTGCCCCCATGATTTTTGATGACTCGCGCATAGATGCAGAGATTGAACTAATACATCTTTGCTGTAAAAATATAGATAGGAATTTATCGAGCATAGGCTTAAGTCCAGCCAGAATGCCGGCACTAGGTACTAGTAGGGGTATCAGTATCAGCGACAATAATGACGTTGGCAAGGATCCTTCTTCAGGAAGAGATATTGATGCAGCCCACGTGGCAGACCTGCATACGAGTATACCTGATTGGCATGCTACAGCGGAAAATTCATTAACTACTAACCGCCGTAGTCGGAAAATGCACACATTTGGAGACTCAGTCACACAGCAGACACTCCGCATTGTAGGTGAAGCTAGTAGGTCCTGCAATAAAAGTGGGACGCCTACTGCTACGTCATCAAAGCGGCATCGCTCCGCTTTTAAGGAGGACTCCTACAAGTGTCCGGTATGCTGGGAGTCCGTCAGGCAACGCGAGCCCGTATCTACAAAGTGTGGGCACGTTTTCTGCAACACATGCATACAATCGGTGCTGCGGCTAACTCACAAGTGTCCAATGTGCAACAAGAAGATGAGTTCACGCCAAACATTCCGTATTTATATTTAAGGTAAAAGCGATGGAGTTCGAAAACAGAGTGTGCATGCTTCATTCAACAATATCCATTTCCTTCCATTTGGAATTTCTTAAATTAAGTATGCCGTTCCATTTCGATTCATAATTTATATCTAAATTGGTACGTGGTTATATAATAAATAAAGAAGTATTTACAGCAAGCATTGCAGCATAATTTTCGTCGAGTGCCAAGAAAACACTTTGTTGTCATATCCAGTTCGACTGTACGCAGATACTTTCATTTTCTTTTAAATGAAAGGAACTAAACTTCATCAATGGCATCAAAAGCGGGCGAATCGAATGGCCGCAGTAAATTTCTGGAAACATTTGCTAGTCTCTGATCGGGTAACTCTGATTTTCTGAATTTGTGTCCCGGATAGTAGGTTTTGTAACTCTTAGAATTAAGCAAAAAGCAATAATTTACTATTTTCCAAAAACAGCACCAGGACATGATACAAGTAGTTCATCTGAATAGCGGGAATGAATGCGGTTTGAATGACTTTTTCAAAACTTCATTTTCGATACATGCCGGACTTTTGTGTTCAGCGTTGAAATCTCCTTTCGCTTCTGCCCTACATATTGAAATTTAAGATCAAAAATATGTTTTTTTTCGACACATCATTGATGTTTGAAATTTTACAAGTTACTCCGACTAAAAGTTTTTCTTCATCACGTTGATTGTTATATTGATAAAGTACTGAACGTTTTTAAGAAAAACTAATATACTCTTTTACAGGGTATAAAAATACTGTTCTGTGACACTTTTAAAAGACTTCTAGAATGACATCCACTTCGACTATTTCTCTCACTACTACTAAACAGTCATCGCCGGCGATCAAATTATTTAATTTCCGTTACCAAAATTGTTTGTTCAATTTCGCAGTTTGGTCAAAGTCAGAGCAAAACATTGGATAATACTTGCACCATTCGAAATGTAAATATATTATTCGCGTGTTTGTAATTAAGAGTCTGAGACTTGAGTTAATTAAAAAGAGCTAGCAAATGCCAATTTGTTTTTGTTTTTAACTGCAAAGAATGGAATGATGGGCTGTGCGTGCCCCTTTACCAAAATTAAGTTTCTAATTCATTTAATTACGTATTCACATGAATTGATAATATTTTTCAATAACATCGGATTTGTGTCTATGATTTTGTGTGCAATGCAGATTTGAACGAGAACTAGAACAACAACAACAATTGCACGGCAGAGCATGGTCAGAAATTATATTTATGGCTAACAGCATGTTTTGCCAAATAATTACAAGAACTACGAGAGCTATGGACAATCCCTAAAAAGGTTAGTCGGTTGGGGTGTGAATTAATTCAAAAAACTTGTTACAGAATTAGGAGAACTTGGATGCAATGTTTGGTTATTCTAGCTCGTATACTTTTTCAAATTTTCATTCCATTTATAACAATTCTGTATCAAGTATAAACAAAAGAATCAATGTGAGCAATAATTGTGTTCATAAAAGCTGATCACACGGCGCACAATCAAAATAATTGCTACTCATGTTTTGGCAACAATTTTGTTGTTAAACACATTATACTATATTCTGCTCATATTCTCAATGTGCTCTGACTATTGACTTAGCCATCGCCACAAAGTTGCTTCAAACAAGAGGGTATTCATGGGACTCCCAGATATTCACTGAAAATCAATTCGAGAAATTGGTGGTATTCCGAATCAGGCCTGGATATGAAATATAAATATTAAAACATAACTTTTAAAACAAATTTCAGGCAATCTAAAAATGCTCATGGTTAGTTCTCAAACAATATAATGCGAATGTTTTTTAAACTTGTTTTTTATGTTTTGTTATGTTGATTGCAAGCTGGCGTGTTTAAAAAGCATTTACATACGTACACAGTTCTAAATACATAGTAGTTCTACTTAAGCATATGGGTTTTCCTTCCCCCGGTACCCTACAAAGAATTTGCTATCTTTGCACTTCCTTTGCGCGCATCTAGCCATGCTTTGCCTTAAAATAGCACCAAAAGAAAAGGTTCTGCCATTGGTTTCGCGACCAAGAACCTTTGCTGTTTTCTGTTGCTGTTGTTGTTGTTTCAGATATGCCTGTTCACGTCTCTTGATTTTGGGCATCGTTGCGACTTTCGTTCGCAGTTGCATTTGAATTCTCTTTGGTTTTTGATTTAGTTTTGGCATTCATTGTGCAGGGCCCAGAACAGAGGTGCAAAGCTGCCAAAAAAAATTGTAAAGCAGGGAGATGCGAAATGAAAACAATAAGTGAATTAAAATTCATCGTAATTAGAATAAAATGTGCGGTCGCCTTTGCGTTGACGTAAGTCATGTGCTCGACATATGTACATACTCGTACATACATACATACAATAGTACGTATGTATGTATGTAGTTTGTATTTAGATTTCTTTCGAATAAATTATGCGAAATTTCTTGACTATCTATTTATTGTGCTGCATCATGTTTTGGCGCCAAAGTCAAAATCAAAATCAAACCCAAACCCATACCATGCCACAAAATGCGGTCGCTGCCACCGTTGCTGCAGTTGGCAGTTGGCTCTGCCGGCATTGCCATTGCCTCATTGGATCGGGTTAGGCAAGCGTGAGAGATTGGGGATTGTGCCTGAAACGGCGGCTGAGACTGCCGGCTGAGCTTGAAAGTAAAAGTGGTTTGGCTTTCTTTTGTGGCACACGCTTTTGGCGCTGCTTTCGCTTGAACGAAGCGAACCGGTGGCTGGCTCGACGATGACAATAACAACAACAAAAACAATAGCAACTATAGCGACATGCCAAGTCTTGAGTCCAAGGTCAAGAGGAAGACTTTGAAAACAGCCGGGGAGCCTGAGCGAAAACGTAAACGAGATGAATAATGCAAGAGCGAGAAATGCGTGTTGATAGTGAGAGTTGTTTGGGTTGGCCGCTTTCGCTCTCGCTCTCGCACCTTGGCACAGCTGAGCTGAGCTGAGCTGAGCTGAGCTGAGTGTACCGTTATGTGCGCCAGTTCCGGTTTATAACTGGTTGGGCATCTCCAAATGTAGACCACATGCACATACATATACATACATACATACATAGTACGGGTATATGTATGTAACTGGCACAGCTAAAGACGATGGCGATGACGATGACGATGACGATGGAGATGGCGACAAGTTTATATTTTTGTTTCCATTTAACTCTTCTTGTTGTTGTTGTTATTTCCATTTTATGATTACGCGAAAATCATTTGACGCGCTCGCTTTTTCGGTCACTCTGCCTTTTGTCGCCTTGTTTGAACTTGTCAGTTATAGTTTTTGGCTTTTGTTTAGTCGGTTTTGCTTTTGGCGCACATAACAGTTGTCATTGTATTGGACTATTCAGTTTGTAGTATCTATGTGTGTATGTAAGAGTGTGTGTGAGCCTGTTGCCTGCATAATTAAGTGCCGTTAACGGAACTGCCGTAGGAAAATGTGTTTGCTTAGCTTTTGGGGCTAAACGTAATGCTTAAGACGCATTTGGCGAAACCTAAAAACGAACCATTTGAAGCTGTAACTAAACTCTAAATTACCACTAAGCGATGTAATATTTTTATGCATACATAATACACACATACTCGTAAATGTGTTTATGTGTGTGTGAGTGTGCTTAACTGAACAAATGCGTGTAATTAAAAGTATGCCGAGCGCTTGCGCACGATCTTATATAATGGGTTAGACAGCGAGTAGTTTTAAGTTAATACATAAGTTGCAACGTTTAGTGCCCCCATCCCCAACCCCGTATACATATGTATGTATGTATATTCCCATCTCTGTCAATGCCCCCTGGTCCCCCACTTACTGGCTTGTTATTTAATTGCTCAAATGCTGTACAAGTGCAACTGCTTATGAAATGAGACTGTGCTGGTTTTATTTATATTTTGTTTTTCTTAAGCGCTTGCCTCAGACAATTAATTTGTGCTTTTGCCGATTTTATGTAAATACCGACAACAACAATAACAACAACAACAGAAACTACAGCAACATGCCGTTGGTGTGGGCGAGCGGCTTGTGGCACGTAGGCGACAACTTTGCCGACGATCGCTGACATTTGATTTTGATAGCTTCGAATGTGGCAGTCTCCCTCAAGCCCCAAGAAGTGTCAGAATTGGCGCGCTGTGATTGCCGCTTAATTGCCCCTTTTAATTCATTTGCAATTTAAAACAGGCCAAAAGCTGAAAGCTGAGCTGTCAGCACTCAGCTGCCAACGACTAAGAGCCAAACAGGCACAGGCACAGACATAAATACAAACGCGCCCAAATCTACCAAACCGAACTAATCGAGACAAATAAACAAAATGACTTTGTAGGCTAGTAAACACAGACACACACACAATCATAATATACATAGAAACATGCTAACATATTTATTCATACCACACATGTATACAGGTATATGCGTTTGGTATCTGTGGCAGAAAAAGCGAAAGTGTCCAACTGGTTGGACCTTTTCACTTTCAAGGCCGCGTAATCAAAACCCAAAAACATCGACAACGATCAATAGACAAACACAAATAGAGAGACAATGAAAACGACAACGACAACACACACGATTGACCTGAAATACGGAAGTCGGCGAAGAGAGTAGAGTGGAAGAAAACTCATGCATGTGGGTAACTAAAATACACTGACAGTTACATCTACGTTCGACGCATACAAATGTGCATTTGTGTGTATGTGTGTGTGTGTGGGTTTGCCGTTGAGCGATGCGGGCCTAAATGGGTGGCATCGGCCGCACACTCGAAGTGCGATCAAATCGCTCTAGAATCATGAATGGATGAGCGACAAATGTGGGGCACAACGTAAGCTCGTTACGTAAACTAAGCATAACAGACTGGTAAGTTATGCAAAGGCAGTGAACGTATGTATGTATGTACGGGTATATATGTACATACATTTGTAGACGTAGGTCGGGTTTTGGCCCTATACGAGTGTGTACGGCTCAGCCCCGAGCGTTGTTCGATTGAAAGATACAGTGTTTGGAAACAGGAACAGTTTGTCGATAAATCGTAAATAGATTTCTAAGATACGGAAATGTGGACTTATAGGGGGAGAATTTTATATATGCATTGTGCGTACTTTGTTTGTTATTTAATAAAATTTAATATTTAATTTTTATTTCTCACATTGCCTTCATTTTCAAGAACTTTTTAAGGGACAACTTGCTGCAAATTCTTATCAAATTACTTTGATATGTTCAGGAAACGACGAGTTCATTTGTAAATCTATGTATTTATGTATGTACATAAATGTGTACATGTTTATGTACATATATACATATGTGTGTGAGTTATAATATGCTATTCAGGGTAAGGAGCAAAGCTGAAGGTTAATCTGTTAATCTGCCGTTGCTATTCATTGTGTAATTTGTGCAAACTATTTGGAGGATATATAATTTGACAACGATTTTATGTAAACTTTTCCAACTGACCAGCAAATAAATATACTAGTATATGCATGTACTCATAAAAGTATATATACACGAGTACATGCACTTGTTTGTAGTTTATTTTATGCGGGCGTTATCCACTTAATTTTGCAATTCGAAGCTATTTTGCGATGTCAATCAGCCCAGAAGTAACGCTACTTTCGTCGATCACAAAGAATTAAGTACATGTGACGCTTAATTATTTCTTTGAACTCATCAGAGCATGTCCATGTTGTAAAAGTCCACTGTGCTGCCAGCTGAGGAAGCCGACTATTGAACGTTTTTAATTTATTTGCATTTTTTCTTCGTTTATACTGAATGCACCACAACGGAAATACTGTATTCTAATATTTTAAAAAACCGGTTATTGTTTTAGTTCTTGTTTTGCAAAAATGTGTACACGAAGCTTAAAGTCGATTGGATACAAATCATAGCATCAACATTTTGTTATAAAACAAGAATGGCATGATAGAATAGTCAGCCTATTTTTGAAAGGTATACGAAGTTTTTACAAACTTCCAGAAACAGGCGTGGCAGACTCCACAAAGTATATACATATCTTCATATATAGAGTATATAGAGCCCTGCACGGATCTCAGAATGCATAATAGCTAATAATAAACAAACTTTGTATTCAGGTTTTCCTGAGTTTGATAAGGATCAAGTTTGATTGCTAGATAAACAGATAGGCGATAAATAGGTAATTCAATTTAAATGAATGTTCCTAGATAAATTGCCAAGCTTCAGTGCGGATGATTTATTAAATCGTAGGAGTTATTATATCAGTCTTCTCTAGGCAGTTTACTAAAGGCAGGTTTAGGTTATACTTTATATAAATTGAGACCCTATTGGCTGATAATAGTTTTAATGTAGAGATCCTTATTTATGTCCAACAGCTAATATGCGCATATAGCAATCCCCCAAGTTTAACAGTATAGTAAGATCATTACTTTGGCACTAACAAACAAAGAATTCTGGCCGAATAACTGAATGACTTCGGAATTGAGAACAAAACTTGATTAAATTCGAAAAAGGGATAATTAAAGTTCTTATGGAATAATCAGCAATATCGCTTTACACAAAAACAAAAACAAATATCTTTTAAATATGATATCCAATCTATTTAAATTCTCTAAGTTATAAAAAATAAATATAATAAAAAAATCTCGAGTGTTTGTTGCAGCAAAATGAATAAAGAAAACAAAGAGATGTGCAAAAGGTTTAACAATTTAATAGGATTCATTAGAGTCAAAAATATTGTCTTATTATGTAAATATTAATAGAATAATATTAAAGACTTAGGGAAAGTACAATCGGCGAGTTTGTCGATGAGGGACGATGTCAGAAGAGGCTGAATAAATGTATCGGAGAAATGATCAAGAAATTTTCTGGCTGTTCGATGTACATGTGGTATATAGGGAATACGGAATATGTTGCGTCTACGTTCCAAAACTCCAGAGTTATTTTTGTGCATTTATTGAGAGATAGGGTGCCACTTGTAAGATCGACGGCTCGTGAGCTCTTATGCTTCACCGGCTGACCAATGTGAAAAGTGGAAAGGAAAAAAACGGCCTCAAGTGTTAAACAAACAAATACAACATCAACAAAAACAGCACCAACAGCAACTCAGCCAACAAAGCCGACAAATAGACAAATGGACGGACATAAGACGGACGTGCCACACACACTTGTAACTGCATGCTAACATGTTTTAAAAATTTTATTTATTTATTTATTAAGCGCCAAAACTACAACAGCACCAACAGGCAAACTCGTTTCTTTGAATTTACGTTAGTTGGCTGTTGTTGTTGTTGTTGTTGCTGCTGCTGCTGTTGGTGTTGCTGGTTGCATATTAAATACGCACACATTGGATATGCTACAAATATAAAGACGCTCTCCACTTCACGTCCCCATCCACATCCCTACGCGTGTATCTGTCTTCGTCTCCATATATGCATATGCATATTAACTGGAGATGAGCGTGAGTCGTGATCAGGTGCGTCACTTACGTAAACGACTGCTACAGACTTCCAGGCATTAGGATTTTTGATATTCAAATTTGATTGATATCCACCTGAAGAATATGGTCATACAAATTAGACAATTGTCGCATACTAACTTTTAAAATTTAATGTGCTTCTGTGAAAACTATTTGCTTGTCATTTCAGCCAAATTACATTTTACTACCGATCAGTACCTATTTTGTTAATTGCATTTTCTGGTGGGTAATATATAGATAATATATATGCACAGTCCCCCCCACTTATCTTTAAAAAAGTTTTAAGCCAACATGTAGGAATGTACTACAATAAATAAATAAATAAAATTGTATCACGCTCCCATCACTAGTTTGGACCTACCCGAAATGTGAATACGTTGTATTTTATTTTGCTGTTTTCTTTAGTTGACGCGTAGTTACATCATAGGTAGTATGAACCGTTATACGGATGACATTAATTTGCATGCGGTGTCCGGCATAAATTAATTTTCATAATTTAGATTTAAATATAAGCGGAGAATGGCTTAGATAATGCGCATACGACGCATTGGCCGCGATGGCAACTTTGATACGGGTATCTGGCAAGTCACGCTGTTGTGGTTCTTGGTCTCTTGGCTTGCAAAATCTCTTGCATTTGCTCAATATTTTCCATTTCCTCACAAGTTAAACAAACAGGCCACAAAGCGGCGTTTTTCCTTTCGCTTTCATTGACGCGTGAAGTGGCTAGAAGTACATACCTATATACATGCACACTTACCACATGCATACAAACATACATATATGTAGTATGTATGTATATGTATACGAAAATGGAGTTCGGTTTGAGTAGGGCAGGAACCAAGGCAGCCAGCAACTGAGACTGAAACAGAGACAGGGAGAGAGAGAGAGGGGGAGCAAGCAGTACAAAATGCTTAGTTAATGTGCATTATATTTTCGTGATTCTGATCGATATCGTTCACTGCAAACGAACGAGCGAACGTCTTTATGGTTAATAGACCTTTTGTTGTTGTTGGAGTATTTGTTGTTGCTTCTGCTGCTGCTGCTGCTGGTGCCGCAGGGCGCTCTTGTAACTGCTGCAGACATAATAAAGTTTTGCGTTCAACGAAGCAGAAATACTGCGCTAGTCTCTTTTGGCTCTTGGTCGGCCAATTAAGGCGAAGGGGCTAGCAGTCACAGCCTCAGTCTCAGCCCCAGCCACCCATCAACCTCAAACGGAAAAGAAAACGAAAAAATAAAACGGAAAATTGTGCTGACGATTTTTATTTCAATTATTTATCAGGCGCCCATGCCTATTCCAAAGGTCCCATCCATACCCATGCATACATAATACATAATAATATCGAACGATCAGCGCACGATAATTGATAATGGAAATATAACTGCATACGAGTGTATGCGTCTAGGCAGAAAAAAACGAAACCCAGGAGAAGATGAAAAAGAAGGGAGAGAAAAACAACAACAACAACAACAGGGGATCGACAAGGCAGGCAGGCAGGCAGGCAGACGGGCGGACAGGCATGCCGGTCGGTCGGCTGAGAGAAAACGGTGAGGGGGGTAGGCAGGCAAATGGGCGCTGAAGCACGAAGCCAGCAAGAAAATCAAGTAAACCAAACCGACAACAACAGCAGCAACGACAACGACAACGGCAACGGCAACAGCAAAAGAAACAACAACAGCACCAAACCATAATAATATTAATTCCAGTATGTGCTTCCACGTTCGTTGTAGTTGTGTGAGAAACTGGGTCAGCGTGTCGCTGCGCACACACACGCACACACACACACATGTTCGTTACACGGAGCCACAAACAAACATACAGGCAAGCAAATATGTATGCACACATGTACTCGTATGTGTTGTATTTGCTGCTGCTGCTGCTGCTGCTTGTTGTTGATGTTGCTGTTGTTGTTTTTGTTTTTGTTGTAGCACGATAGAAAGTGAAAACGAAGCAGCAACAACGACAACCACGACGACGACGACGCCGACGACGCCGACGACGACGACGAGGATGGCGACTACGACAACAAAATGGCTATGACGGCGGGCTCAGTCGCAGCCGCAGCCGCAGTCGCAGTAAGAAAAATCACATAATCGCTGTCAGCGATAGCGACTGCGACTTCGACTGCGACGGCAACGCAAACGACGATGGTGCTGAAGATCGGCGACAGCAAATGAATTATAATTTAGGGAAAATTATGCACGCTGCTCTGTAAATATAAATAAATAAACAATAAACAGCAATAAATCGACGCACGCATCGCCCTGCAAAGGCCGAACAAATTTCTAAAAATGCCTGGTGTCTGACATTAAAGAAAAATACGTGGTCATTAAGTATACGTACATACATAAAAATATATGTACATAGGTACATACGAACATACTAAAACTATACATACATACATATGTACATAGTATCTTTATTTAATATTTTTATATGTGTACTATATACATATATATGTTAATGCTACAAGAATTTTCAAAGATAATAAGTACGTAATTTATTCACGATATAAACACTGTATTCAATTCTTAGTAAATTCATCAAAAAGGAAATTAAATTATTAAATAATACGATTCTAGCGTTTTGAATGAGGTGTATCTTAACTATTTATTTATTTTAAGTGATTTTTAAAATCAATGAAGAATATTAAGCTTAATAAGCTCAATCTTAGCTTAAAATTGATGTTTGTAAGGCATAATTTTAATTTGAACTAAGACGCATTACACTACTTCTTAGAATAATTGCATTGAATAGCATTTTCGTTCATGTTTTTGCCGTATTATTGACAGATGTAATTATTAAACAATAATAGGTCACTTAGCTTAAGATATGTTAGTAATTTGATTGTGATTTCAAAGGAATACTGAATCTTTTTTCAACATGAGGAGAATATTATTACTTGCAGTATTTTCTTGTATAGTGGAAGGGTGACAATGATTGGTGAACTAAAGGTGAACATAATGCTTTTCCATTCCTGATTTCGTGCTATTCCAGCCGTACTTACAAAAAAATTAAGAATCCAAATCGCCAATCTATTCAATCACCATTACTTTAAGGGTATCGCTTTGAAACTCTACACCGATGCTTCTTTTTGATGGACGCAGATGAGTATTATATATCAACCCCAATAATCACTATATCATATTTCTCTGATAAACATTTTTGTTTATACTTAATAAAAATTTAAAAAAATAAAATAAACTCGTCCTTACTCGGACCTAGGAGAATCTGGATGCCAACTTTGGTTATTCTACCTTTTATAGTTTCTGAGATCCTTGCGTTCATCCAGACGGACAGACGGACGGACAGACGGACGGACATGTCTAGATCGATTTCTCTCGTCATGCTGATTCAGAATATATATACTTTATGGGGTCGGAGATGCTTCCTTCTGCATGTTACATACTTTGCACAAACCTAATATACCCTTTTTACCCTACGGGTACAGGGTATAAAAATAGTAAGTAGAAGGGAACAACTTAATGTAATAATTAGCGTAATAAATTGCCTAAGTAGAAATTAGGAAATTAATTATTATTAAGGAAAAAATAAGCTTGACAGACACAGTAAGACCGACACATATCCTCAGACTTAGGAGCACTAAGGTTTGTGTTGTAAGGTACTGTGTTGGTGATGAAATTTAGCATCCCCGTGTTGTCATAACTATCTTTTAATTAAGGAAATTTATTAAACGATGATATTAAACTCTAAATCATATCCAAAAGCAGAGTAGATCAAATCAATACAGTGTTTATATATTTACATTTTAAATAGGTTCCTCGTTAGTTTCAAAAACGACTCACGTTGTCTTTCCCAAGTCATTATTATTAACTTACTCTCGAGGTAGTAAGTATACGCCAGGTCGGCCCATTTCGCCTGCATATTGTAATGAAAAGCTGTTAACAAGGAATATTTTTCTGCATTAAATTGGCTCAGTTTTTTGACTACTTGAAAGCTAATAAATGCTTACATTCGAAAGGCGAATAAATCGAGCTGGCCGAGCTATGTAGATAAATATGTCAACGGCACCTACATACATACTTAATGCATACATAATGCAGATATTTGTATGCATATACATACATATGTGTGTGTATTTGTGTGTGTGTGAGTGTGGCTGAGTGTGTGAAGCAGCCAAAAACTCGACCACAAACAAAAGAGTGCCATAAATTGAATTAGGGCCCCCCTGGCTGCTAAAGATGCCCAGATAGACCACTAAACTATAAAGAGACGGCCATAAGCGCTGGAACGTGACAAGGCAATTATGTAGTATATGCGAGTCGAGCAAAGCATTTTGAAAAGCAGCAACGCAACGCAAAGCAAAGCAAAGGAAATGCAACGCGGCCAAAGGCTTAGAGCCGTCTTCAAATACGAGTACAATAACTAAGTACATATGAATGCAACATTAAATAGGATTACCAGCCAGCTGCTGGCGAACCGGTTTCCCACACCGACAGGATAGTCACACCACACCCAGACAAGAAAACGCGTTGCGGTCACTAAGATAAAACAACTGAGATTAAGACCACCACCACCCTGTGCAAAAGTTGTAGCTGCAAGTGCTTGATATACTATATGTCTGTGCACAGATATGTCTGGGCTGTGCAAATCGAAGAACTGCAGAAGCGCCGCCAACTCCAATATAGCGCTGGACGTGGCGCACACATCGATGATGGCATGGCTGCCTGATAGAGTGAATAGCTGACTGGCTGAGAGACTAACGGACTAATGGACTGACAGACGGAGAGGCGGACTGGCGGACTGGCTAAGGCAGAAGCAAAGGCATTTGTGCAAATGCGCTGAAGCGCTGCAAAAAGCGCAGAGATTGCGAAAGGCAGCGAAGAAGCCAAGACAAGCCAAATCAAGTCAGCTAGAGCTCGAGCCAGAGCCCGAGCCCGAGTCCACGCCAAGCACCGCCAGTTGGGCAGTAAGTCACTGAGTCAGTCGGTCTGGCAGTCTGGCAGGTATGCAGTTGCTGACTGGCCACATTCATACATACGAATACGAATAGATATTTGTTAGTAGCTATGCTTTGTTTTGTTTAGCTTTGGCCTGGCTGTTATATCATCATCGGAATGGCCGCTTGGCCGCTCGCTCGCTCTCTTACGCTTACGTGCCCACCGATACCAACCAAATGGTCAACATCGGCGGCTGGAGCGACCGACTTAGGTCCGAGACGTGCGCTTTATGCATTTTCAAAGCGGGACAACGACTGGCCATTCGACTGTGTTGGCTGGGCATCGCCTTAGCCATCGTCATCGTTATCGCCGTTGTCTTACTCTCACTACTGCTCATTCATACAGTCACTTGGTCGTCCGTCCGCCCGTTTGTCTGTCTGTCTGTCTGTCTGTTTCTGCCTCGCTGTATTTGAATAATGTTTGACCCAAATTCAGGTTTTGTGTGTGAGCGCGCGCGCGCGCTTGCTTTTGGCTTACAAGAAAGAGTTACTAACAAAAAGAGTTACTAAAAAGTCAACAATGCGCCGAAGCAGTTACGAGTATTGTTGTTGATATTGTTACTCGCACTGCTGTTTTATTTTGCACGAGGCGTTCAGATTTTCGCCGCACAAATGGCACTTTTCTTTGGCAGTTTGGCGGTTTGGCCGTTTGCTGTCAGGCTGCGTGTGAAAAGTTGTCAAAAATCAATTTGCATAAATGGGTGAAAAATTATTGCTAGCCCTTGTCTTTTGTTTCTTTTTGTTTTATATAAAGCTGGCATAATAAGCTTTTTTGCGCCCAGATGATGGGTTGGTTCACTTAAAATGCAGTTTAGAAATGCAAATTTCTCGGTTGTCATATAATCGTGAAGGCGATGGAAAATTGATTATTCGATTGTTGTGACTACATATTAATTCAGCGACCCGAACATTCGAGTCTCCGTTCATTCGTCCACTCACACATTTTTCCATCCACCAGAATGGAAGTATATAAAACAATGAATGACTCAACAGCCGTACCAAAATTGTCCTTGAGATTGTTTACTATATCACACGCAACACACACACTTGACAAAGTGAAAACACCTCTTGAGTGGAATGCCATTAACATGAGTATAATATTTATACAAATTAACCATACATATTATGTATTAATGCTTAAGAAAAAGTATCAGTCACTAGTCGGATTTAAAATCCCTTTTTTCTACTTCAAAAAGCCACTTACTATTAGGCTATTTATAGTATATCGACTAATTTGATAGGGTTGGGCTATGTCTGTGTACTTGGCTCGACCCTAACCTCGTTAGTGGTTTCTTACGTACATGTATATATTGATATTGAAAGTGAGGAAGAACTATGTAACTGAACTGCACTTTTCCACTTGACACTTCGTATTTATAAATACGTCGGAATACTAGGCAATGGTTGTTTCTATTACAGGTATATTAATATTACAAATATTAAAATGCAAACAATGTGAATAAGAAATGAGAACATTTTTACAATTTATTTTATTATTAGAGTACATATGAAAATAAAATATGGTTCAACATTTAACTGGATTTAGACTTCATTTTGAATATTATTTATATTTAAATCAGTAATTGAATACGTTTTTGTTAGATTAATGTCGCTTATCATTGATTTATATACGATATTGTAGAACATTAAATTGAATACGAAAATATTAATTTGTACTCTGCAAGGAGAGCAAGCTGATCAAAAATTAGTAAAATTATGACCGGAAATGGTAGACCCACTCTCTCTCTTGCTGTCTCTCTACGGTCATGAATAAAGTTACCCGATCTTGTCAGTTTTATGTAGCTAGCCTATGTTCTAGCCTTCTGTCACGCCACCCTTGTATGAGTGCCGAGAACATTCGATACAAACTTCGTACGAGTAGGTAGAGTTGTCTTGTCCATAAGCAGAGAATTTTTTATGGCCCTACTATCCTATAAAGCTGCCAACGAAAAAATGGGTTGAAAGATCACACTTAAAAGAATACCCTAGCTTACATTTTTGATTATGATTTCGTAAATGTGTATTTACGAGTTTTGTATTGCACTTCTCCACAATTTCAAGTTCCATCGCTATAGAAAATAGCCACCAGAGGATTAATCGAAGAAAAATTAACTTTTAATATGAAAAACTTGTATATGTAGCTCCAAAACTTTTATTTCTATCTTTTTTAATGCTTTGGTTGAGTGTCTTGGCACGACTGAACCGTTATGTTCCTAATACTTTATGTTTAAGGAAGGGATTCTAGATTCGAATGAATGTACCAGGTTAAAATTGATTGAAATTTAAACAGCTGGAAGAAGAAATTATTTGTAGTTTATATAATTATACTTTAGATTTACAAGATATTATCAATCCCTTCCTTTTCTTCACAAAAATCACACTTTGCTGTAATATTTTTCGTTTGTTCTCTGAAATGAAAAAATTGAAGATAGTTATATAAAGTTGAACTGCTTAGGCTATCGGGGAATTGATGTTCATCATCAAAGAGTTTTTGACAAGACGAATGTGTCTAGACCACAATATTTGTTGACAAGGATGCAAAAACAGCTGTTCCTTTCATTGCTATTTTTAGTCGGTCATCATCACATTTGAAATCGACAAACAGAAAGTAAGCTGGAAAAACTAATTTGTCATTAATGTGTTTATTTTTTTAAACAAATAATATTAAACGCACATTGCTACATTATTTTACTTGCATACATTTGTAGAATTTAGGTTAAAAACTTCAATAATTACTTATACATAATTATACATAATTTCCACCTACTGCAGCTTAGAGGAACATGAATGCCGAGCTTGGTGGCTTCTAGCCCTCTACCCTTCCCAGATCCTTGCGTTTGGAGGGAAGGACATGTTTATAGAGACTCGTCTCTGAATTGAGCGTGACTTAAATCTATTTTAACTCCAACCGAGGAAAGAGCTCGGGCCAGCTTTCGTTCGTCCTCTTGTTTCAGAGCAGGAATATATGAATATTCTTTGTGTATTCTTATAAAAATATAGCGCATAGTTATAGACAGTATTAAGTATAAAAAGTATGCGCTCAGGGCATATAATTTTCCCCGCTGCATCGTCACATACTCGCACTCGTAACTTTGTCGCAGTTCAAAGGCATCACATGTCATAAAAAGCACGATATCGTGTTAAAAGTATTTCTTGGATCTTTACAAGCCCGCTGCAGCAACAACGACAACAACACAGATATGTTTTGACAAAAAAGAGAGCGCTTGCTGGTTGTTTACTTGATGAAAATGTCAAATGTTTTTGGTTTAAGACAAAGGCCAGACAACAAAATTTAAAAGCCCTGCTCAAAACAACAAGCAGTCCAAAACTGAGATACGAATGAACGAGTACGTGTGCTTATGGTCGTATTCATAAGTATATATGTGCATACTTGAATGATGTATGTATGTACTCATGTACCTAAATAAGTAGGTATGTGAGTTAAGTTTTGTGCCCACAGCCCCAAAAGAGTCACAAAAGTGAGGTCGATGGATCGTGTCAGAGGCCGACAATTTATGGAATGCGCATGTTTCTTCAAAACTATAGCCAATCAGGATAGCTATGAAGGAAATTGACAATAACAAAGACCATTTAAGTCGGACCAAATGCAACAAATTTCATGTGTTGATGATGAATATGCAAAATTGTTTGTTATACTGTTCATCCTGCCTGATCTAAGATTTTATTTGGAAAGCATTGAATTCTTTACATCGACGGCTTTGATAGCACCTTAATAATTCATCTTAGTATATTAGAGTGGGGGATCATTATGATGATCTCGTTTTAAGTGAGGATCACTACTTGCTGTAAAAAGCTGGACGGCGTCTTTGTTACTCTCTAGTATTATAGAGGCAGCCCAAAGGAAATCCGCGCCGTAATTCTAATAGAACCATTTTTTTTCGGATATCCCGACTACACAGTACGTGTGTCGATTGTTCATCATAGGTCGCAACTGTGGATCCAATCAGCTACATTTTTAAATGGGTATACCACATTAGATCAAGTGTATGCATTCTCTGTAGATAAGCAAGCTATTCATTGAAATACATGGGGTTTCGACGGCTTGATATCAGACCTTCAACTGGTGGTCTTTCAAATAACAAGCGTAAAAAACTACAGTATATAACTCTAACCGGAAGTGTACACACTAGTCTCACTGCAGTGATTAGACCGTCTTAGAGCCGAGTCCATTGCACAGAAGAAATTGTAGAACGTAGGATAGCGATCCGGGACCGAACACACTATCTCGATTTCAACTGGCAAAAAGGAGGTCTTCTCCAGACTAATATATGGTATTGTGATGAAAACTCTATATTATCATATGTGTCTATATAAATGCAATTAACAAATTTTAATTTTTCATGTTTAGGTATAAATAGGAACATTAACAGCTTTTTCTCGCCAACGCCAAAGTTTGATTAAGGAAGTGTTTTCGTACTCAGTTGCTTAAGGAATTAGGCTGCAAATTTATATTTTTTGTAATGTTTGATGTTGTTTCCTTGATTTAAGGTCTGATATACATACGTCAAAGATTATACTAAATATGTAGCAGCTATTGAGATTTTTTCAGGCAACATGCAGTATTAGAATCTTTGAAATTTTGTATGTGAAATATTATATCCAAGGGCGCAACTAACGTGCCCCGAAACTCCTCCAAAGTTTGAATTATAGTATAATTATGCGTTTGTTGTGCAATTCCTACTACAATACATCGATTATGCGTCATATAATTAATACAAGTTTATAATAGAGTTTGGGACCGGGACAGGGTCGCAAAAAATGTGGTAGACATCGGAATTATTTGAGCTAGCATGTGCTCTATTTACTTTTGCATGTATCTGAGATACAGATGTATCTGAAATAATTGCACTATTGGCCAATCACTAAATTTGTATTTATTGTGTTTTGAGTGTTGGGGCTTTCGGGCATGCTGAGTGCTTGGCTAATTTCACATCACGCCTGAGATTGATGCCACAAATTGGTTCACATGGCATGACTCGTCGACATTCCCCTGCCCGGCTCTGTCTCCTCAGCCGCCTCAGTCGCCTCAGTCGTCGCCATGATCGCCATCAACGGGGGCTTTGTCGGTGGCAGAGCCACTGTTGTAATCTTACAACTTTAATTTCTGTTTTCTTGGGTTTTCTTGAGTTTTTCCACCGCTAATTTCGGTACATTCTCAAATCGAAGTGCAGTCTCTGCAGTGCTCTGTACTCTATGCCGCAGTGTGGCTAAATTCGTATGTTTGTGTTATTATTGCATGGCTAGATTGCCATTTTTTCTGCTTGCCTCCGACACAAGCCGCACCGAGGCTTCTGTGCTATCTGGGGTCTGTGGGGTGCTTGAGACGTCTGGGGTTTCTGAGGCTCAGCGACTCATACGTGTTGATTGTGTGTTAATTAACTTTGAAATCGGCTGCGGCTGCGACTGCGGCTTAGGCTTCTGTGGCCGGTGCAGTTAGTCAAACAATACGCTGTGCAATGTGTGCACTTTTGACTGGAGCTCGTCTTTTTCTCTCTTCATTTTTTTTGAATTTTGAATTTTTGGCTGGGCCCAAAGGCTGAGAACGGCGAGAGCTCGCTTTTTATGACCGCCAATTCGTGGAAGCGACAAACACCGCGCTGGTCAACAACAGACAACATAATCATAATCGTGTCTGCTATTAGAGTGGACGGGCAAGGGTAGAGGTAGGGGTAGGGGTAGGCATTCGGTTTATTAACCGTTGACATGTTTAACGCACGTCGCTTACAGTTAGCGTTAGCGCACTTTTAATTGTGTGTAGTACTGCGTGTGCCGTTATGGCACATTTTCATGTTTTATATTCCCAAGAAAGCCAAAGCCGCTCTGCGTGCTCCATTTTTCATCAAATTACAAAACTGAGCGCGCTGCTTATGGCCACACAGATGGCCGAACGGTCAGACGGGTGGATTGACGCTAAAGCAGGCCGCTTTGTTCCTATTGGCAATTCAATTGTAGCAAATCAATCAAATCAAATCGAATCAAATGTAGGGAGGGAGGCAGTTGGCGATGGTGGTGCTGGTGCTGGTGGCACAAGCAATTTGTCTAATGAGTGAGCGCAGTGTGTTACCACAGGTAGCAGTCAGCGAGAGGCAACAAGTGGTGGGCAACTAGGTGTTAATAACAATTTCAAAGTGCCTGGCAATTGTAAATTGAATTGTGTTGCGCCTTTGGTGCAATGCGGCGTATACACGATTTGCAATTCGAGTGCGAGACGTTGATGGTAATGGATGCTGCTGCTGTTGTTGTTGCTGCTATTGTTGCTGTTGTTGTTGTCGGTCGTGGTGGTGGTGGTGGTGGTGGTGCAGCTGTGCAGCACATTGCACCCGCCATCTGTTGCATACTGATTGATTGTTTGTCGCCAGCCGAGATGGAATATAAATGCGCATTTAGATGAAGCCGCCGGTGCGCCGGCAAAGGAAGCAAGTAGGAGTTCTGCCTATCGAGCTCTCATGTTTTCTTATTTTCATCTCAGCTATTGTTGAAGCATTGAACTTTTTTCTTTTTCCCGATAAGCACAGCAGAACTTGCTGCATATTTATGAGCGCGGAAAATTGGCAACAGCGCATACTGCCGAAGATTCGATTAGATAGGCGTTACCTTCGATTCTGGATGAAACTGGCGGCATGCATTGAACTTCTGCAGTTTCTAGAAGCCGCATAGATAATGAGCGTCAAGTGCTTACAGTAAATAGAGTGCTCCAAACACGTGAAATCGGTCAACATTACTTTTTTATGCACTTTGCCAGAAAGGCACAAGGGCATGTTAGATTTGTGCAAAAGGAAATATGTAATTGGCAGAAGGAGGCATGCCACAATGTTAAAATATTATTGATTACTATCCGTATAAGTACTTATGTCACAGATGCCTTATACTATATGTGCCTCGTAAATATTTTATTTTTACCCTCCACCCAAAGGCTCGTATACCCTTTACTAGCTCAATGCCAATATTTGTAGCACACAGAGAGAGGCGTGGCAGACCCCCCAAAGCATATATACTTCATTTATAGTTGTAAATAGTTGCTTGCTTTACAACTATAAATTATTTACTATCAGAGGGTAACACTTAGCTCCGTGTAAAAGCGTCTCTGAGAGAACAAAAAGGAAACAAACCAATGCTTCAATTTCCAATTCACTCTAATTTTATTCTTGAAATTCTTTCAGTATTTATACAATTTTTGTCTTATTTTTTTAGGTTTTTCTTATGTACTAATAATTTAATATTTGGCTCTTTCTTATTCTCTAAACATTGTACTTTTAATCTATCCTGATAGTGTCAAGTGGTTTCCCCTTCATATGTATATTTTGAAGCCTTTTCCTTATCTAGCAGTGTGCATCCACGCTTAAACGCTGTCGCGATCCTATTTCTATATACGTTTCTTGCGTTGTTTGTTATTTACCATAACTCCCAAAATTCTTGGAATTCTTTGAACTTAAATTTGGCAGTTACAAACCGTTTGTGAAGTTTTATTATGATAGGTCAAATGTATGGGAAGCCATAGCCATAGATCATTTTATTTTTCATTCAAGATAGGTACATTTTAAAGTAAGTTAGAGCCATAAATGTATTCTCTGTCCAAGCTCTTTTGCTGCTTTGCATATAGCCACAATCCAGATACTTAGATGTACCGTCATACACCCTTTAGGCGACTTCGAATTCCAAACGAAGGGTGAATAAAAAGCTTTGCCCTTATGGTTCTTTTATGATTTTTCTTATCTTATACTTTATTTAAGTTTATTAATTAATTTCCGTTTTTTTTTGTAAGCAGCTCTCCTTCCTTACATGCGTACCCTTCTACTTTCCAAACTCAACTCCCCTTCTTTATCAATTTGAGTTGCCAGCTTGTTCTTTTTACAGGCGTTACCATATTGTTTGCTTATGCATTATTTTAATTTAACGTAGTATTTTTTAGTATGTACAATTATTCTTAATTTTAGTGATTTATAATTTATTGCACAATGTCCAAGTATATACTATACAACATTAATTTGATTTAAATAGTAATGATTTGTTTACAATATATGCAATCATTTTTTTTTAATTACAATTTTGTTTACTGTTTTTTTTTATTCAATTTTTCAATTTCATTTTTTATAATTTTTTTAAATTTCCATAGTTATTGTACACATATAGTATGTAGGTACAGAGTATTTCAAAGTCCGGGCACCCGATTTTACTTTTCCACTTGTTTTTGTTTAAGCGACCCACTCCGCTTTTTGCTATACATAATTTTTTACATAAGATATTGGAATCTAGTAATTTTGCATTAATATGTGATGGTTTTATATCACACGTGGGTCGCAATTAATGACCATGGAAGACCAAATGCAAGCAACAACAATTTCTCTTTTTGGGCTTCGTGGCTTAAATTAGGATTCCATTCGTTTGGAACCTTAATCTTGCTAATCGTTCGCTAATCGGAGGACTGTCCTTGCAGTTGTGTTGCTGTCTTAATTTCTCAGTTCATTTCACAAAAACAGGAAATGCTTAAATCGTTTATTTTGAATTTGTTTAGTTTTCAGGGATTTTACTCTTCTGCAAATACTAAGTAACTAAGCCACTAAGTGTCAAACTAATATTGATGGCACATATAGCACATACCCCGTATCTATGTATGTATATGCTTTTCATGGGCTAGAGAGCTTCTACTCACGACGAAGAAGGTGTGATCACCTGCGGCACTTCCGCTGCTCGTAATGAACCATTAGCTGCAAATTGGCAACAACGCAAGCAAGTGAATGGATGGTACATATACATATGTATGCATACACACGCATATACTACAAGTAAAATGCAGTATTGTACGACCATTTATGAATATTAATATATATATGAATATATGAATATGGGTACGCCATGCGGTCGCAGTCGCAGTCTCAGTCTCAGTCGCATCAATGGCCAAGTAGTGTCTAAGTCTATTGCTTTTGCTTTAAGCAATGTTGTTGCTATGGTTGTTGTTGTTGTTGTTTTTCTGTTGTCTGTTCTACTCATATTGCCTCTCAACTGCCTAATATCTAGCCACAGCCCCAAAGCCAAGCCGCAAGCCAGCAAGCACAATAACATTAAAAGAAAAAGAAAAAATGCTTCGGCAAGAAATAATGAAAATGCGCCATGCCCAGCCCAGCTTAGATCACATCTGAAGTCAACGGTCTATAGTCTATAGTATAGTCAGCGAGTAAAGTCTAGCCAGATCTAAACTAGTCGCTACTAGCTTCCAGCAGCAACAACAAAAGCAAGCAGCAGCGCTGCTCAGAGTGCATTGACGTGTTGTTTGCATGTGGCTCTACCCCTCCCCCTACCTCTACTCCTCCTGGTCCTCCCCTGCCGCTGGCCAAAAGCCAAGTTTCGTTTGCTTTTGTTGTTGTTTTTTGCTTTTCTTAGAAAACGACATGCTGAAGAATCGGCGGCGCTGGCTTGCAGAAAACGAGATTTTCCATTTGGCTCGACGAGTACATTGCACTTCGAGTCGCAGATCGCAGCTCTGTCAGTCAAATGTGTAGGCCGGGGGGCGGGCGTTGACAGCAACAGTAACAGCAGCAGCAGCAGCAGCGGCAGCGGCAGCAGTAACAGCTGAGGATCGGTGGCAGGTACGCTGCTGACGCCGCGTCTCTCCGTCCGTCGGTCCGTCCGTTTGGCGTTTGCACGTAGGTTGGCTTGGTCGTTCGTTGTCGTCTTGAAAACTGGGTCAATCGTTGCTTCGCTGTTGTATTTATTTAGCTTTATTGTTGTTGTGGCTTTTGGCATGTTGTATCCGAGGCTGGTTCGACTGGCTTTTTGAGTACGACTTGGGCTATAGCCAGAGCCAGAGCCAGAGCTCGAGCCAGCGACCGAAGAGTGTAAGCTGTAAACTTTTATTGGTTTTTTATTTTTTATTTGCCTATTCCTCTAAGCGGTAGGTGACTAACTGCCTGATTGACTGACTGACTGACTGGCTTGCTGCCTTGCTGCCTGACAGTCTATCTCACGAACTGTCCGACCGCTGTTGGAGTCAAAGAGAGTGATTTAAGGAAAGCAACAGCAGTTGCTTCGAGGCTGACAGAACTTCGGAGAGGCTTGAATGCTGGTAAATGCAAGTTCTCAGCATAACTTCCGTTGCTGCTGTTGTTAAAGTTGTTGTTGTCAACTTAGATGACCTCCCCGTTAACTACGTCCGTTTAAGTGACATAACTGTTTAACGCTCTTTAGCCCACACCGGCCTGGTCTCATTCTAGAGAGAGTAAATCACAAACAGTTGGGGGGAAACACAAAGAAAAACAGATATTCGAGAAACGTGTTTGGCCGCTAAGAAATGTTCTCGACGTCGTGGCAGCTTAAAATGCCGGCCGGCAATTTCCACAAACTGGTTTCTAACTTCCTCTTATACTTGTATTGTTGTTGCTTCGTATGTTCTAAGCGGACTGTGCTTGGTTTTTTTTTTTTTTTCTTTCTTTCTTTTTGAATGGCTAGACCATCCGAGCGCCAAAGATCAGAGCCTGGACGACTTTAATGGCCTTTGGTTCTTGAGAAGTGTAGCATAAGTTTGCGAGTTGGATTTATGAAACGTCTTTCACGTCTTATGTGAAAGATCAGCAGCAGATATAGCCGGTACGGCGCGCGGCATCAGGGCGAGAAGGGCGAGCAACAAGTTTCGTTATGGTGGGACTATTTTATTTCGCACGTAATTACACGTAATATCACGTAAGAAGAGCTGGTTGGTAGAACTAAAAATAAGCATGCAATTAAAAATTGTTACCTGTTCGAAAATTAATGTAGTAAAAAAGTACGAATAAACACAAACATCTTTCAAATTAAAAACATGAAAGTCAGTAAGTGTTTAGTACAAATTAAAAAATGAGATATCTTCATTGTTTTTATTTATGAGTTCTTAAAAGTGTTATATTTACTATTAATTAACGATTTTTCGCCTTACCTTTTCTTTGTTCTCAAGGGAATGTTCATGCATAGCTTAATAGATTAGTTTGCTGACCAAACCTTAAGAATATCTTCAAGTGCTTCAACACCTACAAAAATTCAAATCGTAATAAGTTCAAATTTCAAGTTACCATTCCAACTTCAATTAATAACACATTGAAATAAGTTTTCAATATAAAATTGAAATCCATATCCACACTGATTTATTCGCACTTTTAATAAATAACATTGAATTAGGAAACATTTTCTTTTTATTTGAAGGTAGTTTTTGGCACGTTTCTGTAATGCATATTATACAACTTTCATGTGAAATATTTTCTTTGTACTTGATTATCGGGTATTTAGTAGTTAATGTAATTTAGTTTAATTTAATTTTTATTTATTTACAGTCGAAAGGCATAAATTTGATAAAAATATGGCATCTCTGACGATTCGGAACACAGTTAATGGTTACCACACACATAAGTAGTTGGGTAAAATTATAATTTATTTAATATAATGAGGTAAGACCTAAAAAACAAATTTAATCTTTGGGCGGTGCTTACTAGAATTCCAAAACTTAATTTTAAAACTAATTATGCAATGCGAGGTCTATATAGCTCACGTAACACATAACTTTCTTAAAAACTATTTTTATTTTATTTTAAAAAGTATGCCATTTACTACTTGCAGAAATTTGAAAACAGAAACGTTAAAGATATTTGAAAGCTGTGTGATGGTCACCCAAAGCTCGTTTAAGCAAGTGTTATTTAGTAGTATTCTTTTCATCACATACATGAACCACTTAATGGCGCCATCTGGCGGCGAAACCAAGAAGACTGTTGCATACTTTTCATGCACATATTAAATAAAATTGCGTTGAGCTCGTTGCGATGCGTTTTGTTTTGGAAAAAATGAAAAGTTTGGAAAAAAGAAAACAGCCGAAGCAGAAGGAATTTTAAGTGCAGTTGTGCTGGCACCCGAAACAAACGAGCCAAACATATAATATGAACCGATTCGCTCTCAACACTCCTTGTTGCTCAAAACACAAAAAACAATGAATCAACCATAAGTAAAATACAAGTAATGGACATGATATAATCAAACTTATATGGACACCAGGACACGCAGGTATAAGAGGAAATGAATGGGCGGACACGGCAGCGAAAGCTGTGGACAACACTTCCAACAAAAGAGACATTAACAGTCTCATCAACACGACAAGCAAAATAGGTTTAAAAAGTATCTGGGATGAATGCACTCACCACTACAAGGCAATAAATCTTTCTCAAAAGCCACAATAAACAGAAAACACGCAACTATATACACAAGATTCCGACTTGGACACACAAAACTTACACACAAATGCGTGCTCACCAAATCATCACCGCCACAATGTCCTTACTGCAATGCAAGCACTCTAACTATAGAACATTCCACCAACTATTGCCAATTTATCCTCCACCAATGCGCTTCCTTGAAAATTCCCACGCCAATCCAACTACTCGCAGAGACAAACAATGTAAATATTAATCTATACTAATATTATAAAAGAGGAAAGATTTGATTGTTTGCATTTATACTCTGTACATGAAATGAAGTATATTAGGTTTGCGGGAGCTGAAAAATGTAACAGGAGGCGTGGCAGACCCCACAAAGTATATATATTCTTGATCAGCATGACGAGACGAGTCGATTTAGCCCTGTCTGTCAGTCTAAAGTACATATAAACAATTAATTAATAGATTTAAAAAAAACCCAGACTGAAGGCCTTCGTTGCTCTGTATTTGTATTGTTTTTTGCGTCCTTTGCGACCATCGAGTAATCAAAAATTTATCAAAATATCTATATAATAATTCGTATTAATAGGCACTTTTTTGATACAAAAACTGTTTTAAATCTAGTCCGTGGTCCCACATCTGGCTGTTACAAACACCAATAAAGGTACTCCTAATTACTCGTATCAGTGAAGATTATAAGAACATTATTAAGAACATATTAACAAGTTTATGAAGTTTTTTCAAATCGAATGCTATATGCTATACTAGCAGGTATTGCCCGTCTTAACCCGGCTCAATATAATGTTTCCAATTGTATTTATTTTGTGTGTGCATAACCTACCCATATGTTTTCACCTTAAAGGTTGCCAGTAGGAAGGCATTTAAGGTATTTAAATGAACATTTTCTGTTCTTGACAAAAAATTGTTCAATAGTCCGTTACATTTTTGTTCTTGCCAAACTATTTCGTTAAACGAACATGACCACTATAACTAATATTTTTTAAAGCTAGTTTTCCCCCCTTTGGAGCTAGAATTTTCAAAAAGCCTTTCTTAGTGTGCTCCTACACTATGATGGATACTATGAAAGGATACTTGAGTCCAAATTTAAATTCACATTTGAGTCTTTTCGTGCCATATTGAGTCAATACGGCCACGCACAAACTCGGAATATGAAACACGGCATTCGTGTCAATGCTGTGCAGCGATGAGCCACGATCAAAAACTGTTTTATATATATAGATGTATCTAGCCTTGTACTTATTAACTAAGAGACAACACGACTCATTGCAGGGTACAATTTAAAAACTAGAAATACACTAAACTACTTGTATAAACTAAACTGTGAAACTTGAATTCTGATCCCTAAAGAAATCTAATTAATTTAATAAATTATGTTTATTTAATAAAAACAACATTTTTAAAATTTTAAAACAATTGAATTTTATTTTTCGAAGAAAGTTTTTTTGTATTTTTTTTAGTTGTTTTATGGGTACTTTAACAGCTACTAGAAAATTATGCGCATGGTTAAAAAATTGTGTGCTTCAGTAATTAAAATGCACTGATATTAAAAACATTTGAATTACATGTGAGGGTCGTAAGATTTGTAAGCGATAGGTGGAAATTCTTTGGATGCGCTCATATTATTGCCACAATTAATGGATAGTTTTCATGGCTGCTGTTTCGCCTGTCAGTCAGTCTTTAGGGCAAAATTTGAGGATGCTTCTAGAATTGTGCTGAATTTTATTTCGAATATAAATAAGTATTACGAGTATGTTTTTATAAAAAATGTTTCACAAAAATGTGGGACTTAAATTAGAGATATTTGACATTAGGAGAGTGTGATTGATTAGTCGAAAAATATGTGAAAAGTGCATGAAAAATGGCTGTGAGAAATGCGATAGACGTGCCTTCAAGTGTAAGTGTAGCGTAGATGGAGGGGACAAAGAGATGTAGAGAGAGAGAGAGAGGTGATGTTAAATGAGGATGCATGAGAGAGTATGATTGGATGTAAAAGCGAAAGTGAAAGTGAAAGCTAAGCAATGAAATGAAATTAAATGAAATGAAATGATGTGAGAGCTTTGGAACATTTCCGGTTGTAGTTGTTGTTGTTGTTGCTTAAAGTGTAAAACTACGCTTGACGTTTCCTGTTGTCTGTCTGCCACGGCAGACAATGTGAGTGTGTGCAGTGGTCCTTGTATATATGTAATTGTGTGTGTGTGTGTGTGTTATTTTACGAGCGCTATAGAATGCAGCAATGATTGGCGCACAGCTGCTGTCGCATGCCCCTCAGGAACATGTGCTGTCCACCAAAGGCCAGACGCTCACGCACGCACCTCATTCCTCTGGCCACACCATTAAATACAATCGGGCTCGTTCTCCTCCTGGTTGACGTCCTGCTCGAACTCATCGTCAGCCGTAGCCTCCTGATACTGTTGGTACTCCGAGACCAGATCGTTCATGTTGCTCTCCGCCTCGGTGAACTCCATCTCGTCCATGCCCTCGCCTGTGTACCAATGCAGAAAAGCCTTGCGCCTGAACATGGCTGAGAACTGTTCGGAGATGCGTTTGAAAAGCTCCTGTATAGCGGTGGTGTTGCCAATGAACGTCGATGACATCTTCAGGCCCTTCGGCGGTATATCGCAGACTGCCGTCTAGAAGGGCAGAGAGTCATTAAATAAAGTTTGATTTTATCTTTTTAATATATATATATATATACATGTATGGAGTAATTCTTATTTGGATGATAACTCAGTAAAGCAAGTGTAAGCAAGGAGAGTGAATGGAAAACATAACCAGAGGCAGAAAATACACAAAAGCGAGAACGGCAACACATTAAGGAAAGGTAAGCACTCCGGCGGATGAGAGTGTTCTAGACGACTTATCATCGAATAAGGGATAGCATTTTGTGATAAAATCAAAGACGAAGCATATACATATTTAATATGTGATTAATGGCAGTGAAAAGCTCATAATAAACGTTGCTAAATGGTGCCACAAATGTGAATAATTTCAAAATAAACTAGAGGATTGCTATGTTAAAAAAAGGTGCCTAAAGCATGCAAAGAAAAAAAAAGAATTAGTAGCCAACGACCATTTCTCGGAGTGCACGGAAAGTATTGGTAAAACCCGGTACAACCGTGCTTGGTCAGTGATATCGTTAGTGCAGCATAAAACCTTGTAAGTCCTTGTAAACTCGTTTAAACTAAAGAAAGACTGAAAGTGAACACAACTCCTACAATCCATCAATCAGCTACTGCTATCGGTCCCAGCATGCTTACTATAAAGGTAAATTTACAAATAGTGGCCTTCACCTCATAGTCTTCGAATTAGAAATGTCACTCGATATTGCTTATAGCGTTCCTATTCATAGCAGTCGCATTTTATTGTGTTTTTGGGAGATTTTGGTTGCGGGAAGTGTGATGTAGTGAGAAAGGAGGTGGATGGCAAAGGTTGGGGGTGGGTGGGGGCTCTACCGATAGTTCGTCAACAGAGTCGCCATACAAGGTAGCGTTCCCTGTGCCTTCCAGTACTCCTGAAGGTCAACCAGTTGCAAGACCGTATGAAATGGGAGGCTTATAGCCGAAGCGCGTAATGTGGCTAATCTGAAGAGTTAATTTCCTCCAAATATTATGAAACGATCAGGTTAACTAACTATCAACGCTGTCGAGGTGGGTGTCCCCTAGGAGGTTATTAAGTAAAAACGGAGCTAGTCGGATGCGCCATCGTCAACAAAGTCAGCGAATCATCCTAGACAAGAAGCTGCACTGTATTGATAGTGCCATTTATTGAGGAAGGAAACCCACAATAAGAAGACAATTGTGTAAGAAGGCAATGAGTACCATTTCGCCTATTGGGGATCATAGTATCATCATGGTGGCCAGCGCTATAGAAGTCAACCGTTCCTACCTTACTTCACAAGGTGCAAAGATTGGCAGAATGAAGCATCAGCGGGGCACTTCGCACAGTTAGTAAGGATACTTGCATATCAGAAATAACTCAAGAAAAAGATAAAAGTAGTAAATTTTCTACACTCAAGAATGCAAAGGATTACATTATTAATGTTGGCTTCACGATTAAATGGAGAGTTGGTGGATGGATATACTCCTCGGACCTGAGGATAAAGCACTTCTTTCTTCTTCCCGCGTTTGATTTTAACCTTAACATCTCCAGAATCATCTTTGACTGTCCACACATCCCTCTTGATAAGAAAATAATATTCTTCAGGCTTTTGGAGTGCAACCACATAAGGACAAGGACAATATACATATCCAGACAGCCAAAAATGTCACTTAACTTGGCACTACGAAAAATCATTTCTGCAGAAACTGCATATATGAGAAAGGGAAGCTAAGTGTAGAGCACCTTCTATGTTACTGTCAAGCGACTCAATCATAATAATTTTACAGAGCCCCAAGAAATGGCGGTTGGGGAATAATTTGAATTCATGCCCCACTAGTTGGTTTGCGGACATGTACCGATAACTCGGATGAGATATGGCATTAGAATGGGCCATTTATGGCCCAAGTCGCATTATCGAATTGTTCGAATAGTACGATCATCATTATCAACACTTTATGAGCACATAAGCAGAAGGGCCTAAGCGGTTTCATTGTTAGAATTTTAGTGAACGAATGATGTAGGATTGACTGAAGCAAAATGCATTGATTCCTACCTTCACATTGTTAGGTATCCACTCCACGAAATAGGAGCTGTTCTTGTTCTGCACAGCCAGCATTTGCTCGTCCACCTCCTTCATGGACATGCGACCTCTAAACACTGCTGCGACTGTTAAGTAGCGACCGTGGCGCGGGTCGCAAGCGGCCATCATGTTCTTGGCATCGAACATCTGTTGCGTTAGTTCCGGGACGGTGAGGGCGCGGTACTGCTGCGAGCCGCGGGACGTGAGCGGCGCAAAGCCGGGCATGAAGAAGTGCAGACGCGGGAATGGTACCATGTTCACGGCCAGTTTGCGGAGATCCGCGTTCAGCTGACCGGGAAAACGCAGGCACGTCGTCACTCCAGACATGGTGAGGGAGACGAGATGGTTGAGATCCCCGTAGCTAGGATTAGCCACCTTCAGCGTACGGAAACAGATGTCATACAGGGCTTCGTTGTCGATGCAGTACGTCTCATCTGTGTTCTCCACCAGCTGGTGTATAGAGAGCGTGGCGTTATATGGCTCCACCACAGTGTCGGACACCTTGGGCGATGGCACTACCGAGTAGGTGTTCATGATGCGATCCGGATACTCCTCGCGTATCTTGGAGATGAGCAGTGTGCCCATGCCAGAGCCGGTGCCGCCACCCAGCGAGTGCGTCAGTTGAAAGCCCTTTAAACAACCGGCATTTAGAAATTCTTAAAGGCTTCTTAACTTAGCTTAACTTCACTCACCTGCAGGCAATCGCAGTTCTCGCACTCCTTGCGCACCACATCGAGCACATTGTCCACCAGTTCTGCACCCTCCGTGTAATGACCCTTGGCCCAGTTGTTGCCAGCCCCCGACTGTCCAAACACAAAGTTGTCTGGTCGGAAGAGCTGTCCATAGGGACCAGACCGCACCGATTCCATAGTGCCTGGCTCCAAGTCCAAGAGAATGGCGCGCGGCACATATTTGCCTCCTGACGAGCGCGTCACAGCTGCAAGGTGCATGAATCATGCATTTAGTGGAGCTGCGTGATGGCAATAGATGAGTTGAATCGCTTACCAGATGCTTCATTATAGTAGACACTGACACGTTCTAGCTGCAGATCGCTGTCGCCCACATAAATACCATTGCTGTCAATGCCATGCTCTTCCGAGATGATCTCCCAAAACTGCAAGAATGCAAATTAAATTTGATAATAAGATAATTATGCGCATTATGCCATATAATAAAGGTATTCGTAATGACCCTGTGATATTTTCACCTCTCGTTTTGGGTAAAGCTTGTACTTCATGCTAATATGTAGACCTTCAATTGTTCAGTGAACTGTATACCCATAAAACACGTGGTGTTTTCTTTCCACCAATTTGCTATTATTTCGGGAATTTACAAATGTTTTCTTTATACTTCAAATCAATTAGAACAAAATCAGACAGGGGAAAAAACAAAGAAGATAGGTTTGTCTCGCCCTGCCGATAGAATATATTGCCTACAAATATTTATACATAATTATTTATATTTATACGTATACCATTTTAGTCTTTGGCTGCAGAATAAGAGAGTACTTATAAAAATTTGTTGCATTTACAACATTTGGTAGAAACATAATTTTCAACAATTTATTATTTCAATATATAAATAAATTTGGAAAACTTATTCGGTGTATGAATATTATTATATACAATTTCAGATATTTCTTATGGAGCTTTGGGTAGTTCTTTGGGTTTCCAATGCAACTAATAGTGTACACTTTTATTTGAAAACCTAAAAAAATTCGTTCTCTTTGAATCTGCAGCTGCTTATTTGACTGTTTTTTTTGGATTTTCTCAATCCGATTTCTGCATATCTTGAAAAGAAGTGCAATCTTTGTAATCGTGCTGCAACTGCTTAGGTTCCCCCAGTGCTATATTATTATTAATTACATATTTTCTGAGCATCCAGGTCCTTCTTCCTACTTAGCGAATTGTGTACTTGCTAGTCTGCTGCTCCCATGGAATTAAAAGAGGAATTATTCGCAGTCCGCAGCAAATAGTTGCTAGCTTGCAAGATCTTTTTTGTGAAAAGGAGCCTGCATTTTGATTTGTTCTCTAGAGGGTTCAGGACACATACGCTGACTCTTATATCTTTATCCCCAACTCCAACATTGCATTATTTGATGGCGAGTAGAGTAAAGTCGTTTGTCAAATTGAATAATTGTGCCACCCACTAAACCACCCATCCAGTCAGTTATGTCAGGGTTCATCATGTAGCTCGAGTGACACATTGCCAGCCGCAGAAACCGCCCACAAAAAACTGTAAAAAATTCTCAAATTCCTATGACAATGTGACGATGAAAAGGCGGAGGCCATAAAGCTTGTTGTCGACCCTCTTGTCGTATATTTTTCCAGAGCATCTTCTTTTTTCCTATCTTGTTTTTAGTGCGTTTTAAAAAATATACAAATTCCCGGTTTTGTCAAAGTGAGACACATCGTACAGTTTTGATGCGCCCGAAATTTATGTTTAGTTTAGCCGTCACTTGGACTCCAACATGCCCTGATTTAGTGCTAAATTTAAAAGACGCCAGCAGAGCCCACAGGCAACGATCGCCGAGTGGAAAACAGCAAGCAGCAAGCAGCAAGCGGTAGGCGACAAGGGAGGAGAGAAGCAAAAATAGTTTTTCACTCGAAAATATTTTCACTGCACGGCATGGGACATTTCCATGGCAGACGCGATGCGGCACGTTGAATCTTCATTGGCGATGCGTTGCAACGCTCCTGGGGTGCAACCTTATGCAGTGAAAGTGTTATAAATAGCTGAGCACAGAGCCGTGCCCATTGGCTTCTGGCTGCCGTCTTCCGACTGACTCATCTGTAGAAATATGCGCGGCGCGCTCATATTTTGAACTGCAGGCCAACGACCTAAGCACTAAGCACTACTAAATTAACGCCACAGACGCCAGCTGTTGCAGCCACAGAAGACATCATTAACTTGCAGCAAGCACCACATCCACATGCAACAGTCTGGCAGCAGCTCAAGCATGGCCAAAAGTCAAGTTGAGGCGCGAGCTCGATTTTCTAAGCTCATTCCCATTCCCATTCCAATTCCCAGTCCATGCCCAAAACTATCGGGAGTCAATAATATTTAATGAACACCCAGAAATAGTTAAACCTCGCCCGTGTTTATTGCGGAAGCGGGCCGCGAATGTTTTGCTGCGTTTAACACGCGGTTTTGGGGGCTCGTTAATTGTCATTTGAAGATCTGTAACTACAAGAAATTAGCGACTGTAGAGTCGAGTCTAATGGAATGACATAGGAAACAAGCCTCAAGAATGCGAGGGCGCTATTATTGGTAGTCTGCATTCAAGCGCAACGACTGCGATGGCTCGATTCTATTCTATTCCACCATACTTAAAGGCCACGCCAAAAATAAATACGACAACAACAAGAACAAAAGCAAGAATAACAAAAGCACATTGGGGCACATGGCACATGGAGCAGAGACAGACGCTTGGCAAGGGCCCAGCAACAAGCAGAAGTCACAAAAGTCACAGACTGCGAGAGCGCGGAAATAATAAAAATGTTAGCGCGTGAAGTGGCCTACCACGCCCCATTCACTCCCTCCCCCATCCCCACCCCCTTACCACACACCTAGTGCTGTCTGTGTTGTTTCCCTTTGCCACTTGAACTTGACGTGCGCCCCAAACAAACGGGACGAGGACGCTGGCGGTGCCGGTGGCAGTGGCAGTGTCGGGCCAGCTGCCTTTGTTTATTTGAAAAGTCACAACTATGGGTACATGGGTATGAATCCAATCTGTGCACACACTCCTCCCCTCTACCGCCCGCCCTGCCCCCATCGCATTGCCGCACTTCCACTTCCACTTCCCGCAAGATCATCAAATTTAATTGGAGTGTGGCTGCCGCTGCAATTATGAGCCACTGCATCAAAAATAACATCAACAATGAAGTGCAGTTTATGCCGAGCAAACAAACAAATACAACAACTACAAAAACATACTACGAGTATATACAAAAACAAAAAGTAAATTAGCACACAAAACTGTTGAAGTGAAAAGTCGTTTTTCCACATCTACCTCTCTTCGGCTTCTTCTGATGGCTCCGTCACAGTCGCAGTCGCAGTCACAGTCGACTCCGCTGTCCGTGCTCCGTCCACTTTACTTTCAACTAATTTTTCATGTTTCTTATTTTCTAAAATTTTCATTTTTATAATTCCGTGTAATGGAGGTAAATGGCTTGGCCTGCAGCTGAAGACATACGGCTTTCATGAAAGCCAAATCACATTAATGGGCCCCGAGCCGAATTAGAATGCTGGCCCACTTAGCTTACAAATGGGATGCCATAGAAAAAATTCCAACCAAATATGAGTCCTGCATTGTGCTTTCTTCTGATGACTCACAGGAAACCCATAATACGTTTTAATAGAACTATGAACTATAGTATAATATTATATAACTTTTAAGTTCGACTTCGTGTTTCAATGTATGAGCTTATCAGCAATATTTCTATTATTTCATTTTACACATAAAATTGATTATCCGGTCTTCCCTGAAGAGATCGAACTGAGATGCACTGAAAGGTAGATTCTTAGTCTATACTATAATATTAATACTGGATATGCATAGACCGATATCCGACAAAAGCTTTCAACAATTTTCATTTTTTCCAAGAAACTCTTACTACAGCTACGTGCTTCATATTTTAACAAAAGTTAGGATAATAACTATGCAAATGACATTCAAAATTAAGCCTAATACCAAATTTGAAATGAGAATTAAATTCGATGATAAATTAGAAGTATTGCACAGTTTGGTTGTTGAACCAATCACCCAATAAAGCCAACAGAAAATTGTTTGTACCATAATTTGTATGCTAAAAAAGTGCTAACATATTTGTAAGTTTACTCTATTCGAATGCATTCTAAGGAGAAGAGAAGCGGATTTTAGAAATGAATTTGCTCTATTCTGGGACTCTCTTCAGACATTAATTGCACAAAAAGGGGCACCAAATGTTTTTAAAATTGTAATCAGTTTCAAAATATCGACTGAAATCGCTTGAAATTTATCTGTCAATCAATTTATCTATCAACCCATTAATGAGTCAGCCAAGACAAGTTACAAGTATACTTAGTATAGTATAGTTATATATTTTACAGAAGAAGGTGTGCATGTGGGGAGTAAATACCATTTTAGATAGCGACATGGGCACATCTAATTAAAAGATACATTTTTATTTTTCCGACAAACTATCTATTACTGCGGCTTCTGCTGTCTAGATTGAAAAAAAAAAACTCCCAGACTTTCCATGAAATGTAATTTTCTTTTCCTGTCTAGGCTTGTTTCATTTTCTGCATTCCCTCCATTTCCCACCCGACAACACAGCTGAGTGCAGAGAATTCAGTTAAAGCTCAAAATAGTAATTAATTTTGAAAGCGACGCTTCTACGCCCCCTGTCAAGCCTTCCTCCCCCGTGGCATGCCCCATGAATGTGCAATTGAACTGAAGACGCCATCATTAAGTGTTGCATGTTTGTTTCTTCTACGAGTAGCCACAGTCTGCTGCCTCTTTCGCTTTGGGAAGGCGGCTGGCCGACAGAAATCAGAAAACAGAAATCACTCGGGCATGAACTTTGATAGCTTCAAACCAGACCAGCAAAACTCTGATTCAGGTCGATTGGCCATACCAAGCAAAGGCTTAGTATTTAAAATACTTTCACACGAAACGAAACAGTAGCCTCCCAGCGACGACATTTTGTTGCTACGAGCAAAGGGAACCCTGTAAGAGACTGACAGATGCCTGTTTATTGTAATTTTTGTTCTTATCCAGTGCTTTGTTGCTGGTGTCAAAGCAGGCGCCGCAATCTGTGAAAATACTTGTAAATCTCAGACATAACGCATACGAATATTGTAAGGGGCCCTTGACTTCTGCTGGCCGCTATCGGCTATATACTCGAACTCATATGCATATTATATACTTATAAGCAGAACTGTGGTGTAAATGCACTTATCGTCGTGGCTCTCGTATGGAAACGGAAACAGACAGGAGGCATTTGCATGCGCCCCCACCCTGTAATTAAACACCACACCGCAATGCTCGCGCCCGCATACGACGCCTATAGGCCGGCAAGGGCTTGGCCAACCCAGTCCAACCCAGAGCTGACTCACTTCCCTTCTGCACTTGTGCGGATTGCGCTCTAAGGTAGCACTAGCCAGTAAGCTTTATTATTTTTTGGCATATGCTCGTCGCATTTTGAATTGTCCACTCAGCTGTTTTGAGCAAATCGCTCCAAAACTCAAATTACAGACTCGAATTACCGGCCGGGTCGGCCGCTCACTCGTTCTCGTATTCTATGAACAAACAGTCGCTGAAGCAGTCATCGGCTTTGTCGTCATAGTCTCTCTGGGCAGACTTTAGACTCATTCATGGGCAACTATTTCAGTTTTAGCCGCAATTGCTACATTAAACGCATTACGATGCCATATTTCTGGGAAGTGCTAAATTAGTTCAACACCTGAACCGTGCCGCCCCATCTCTTTCCCATTACCCATACTCGACAAAACGAGTATAGCGAGCAAGCACATTAATTGAGTCAGAGAATGAATCAAAAAGCAACTTTTGCTTATCTTTGCGTTTGTTTGGCTGCCTGGGTTTTAATTCTCTTTATAATTTAATCACGGCTTGTTTGCTTTTTATCAACAATTGAAAAATAAGCATAACCGTGGTGTGCGTCTCTGTGTGTGAGTATCTGTGTGTGTGTATGTGTGTGAATGGCGCTTGTGACACAAATTTGCTGAGCTTCGAAATAAATCACAAAAATCATTGACATTGATTTTAATGCTCGGATGCCTCAATGCTTTCCAAACTGGTATTGCCAAAAATTGCAACAAAACATGCATTCAGCAACAACCAACAACAACAAAAAAGTGGCCGTTCAGGCCTAAAAATCGCAACGCTTCAGGCGCTTTGGTGCACGTCTGCTGGGGCCTGGCCTGGCCTGGCCAGCAGCTCTCTGATTGCATTCGTTCGAGGCTCATTTGCAGTTTTGCGCTTCTCGCCTCAGGGCATGTGCATTTTGTGGATAGAATAGAACCGAGCTCAATTGCAGGAGACCTAACAGTGTTCTTCAACTAATTCTTCCACCATACAGAAAGAAACTTGATAAATCGAAAAGTCGATACGAGTTCCATTAATTTGCAACAAAAACATTGCACTTAATTAGAAGAGGTGCTAATAAAATGATCATATACTTGTATATGGTGCTGTCTTTGATTGCAAATGAAACTAAAGAAGCAAAGTGATTTTTGAGCTTCAATTTTCAAAAGGGAAAACAGAACTGTGTAAGAATCAGGATATTAAGACAAATGCCAGAATTATACAAATTAATCCACAAAGAAAGCAAGTAAGAGTATGTACGAGAATTATATGTGAAGTCTCAAGACATGATTAAAATTAGGGAACCTTGTTAAGGCTTAGGGCATTTAATTAGTCTCTCAGCCCAGCACTAATAGTTTCTTAGCTTGTTACTTATTTTGTTTTCTCGACATCGGATTTTTTTGTGAGTTTTTGTTTTATTATTATTTTGTCGTTAATTTTCTTTTGCTTTAATTGCTGAATGCGCTTAAAAAAAGCAGCAACTGCGACTGCGCAGCGACGACGGCATTGTTCGCTTTTAAGTTACTTGGCAGGCGTTTTTGGAAATTCATTGAAAAACATTTTCGGTCATTGTGCATAAATTAACGAAAACGCATTCAGCAAAAACAAAAAGACTCTAGCAACAACAAAACTACTTACCTTAGCCCCAATTTGGTTGCCGCACTGTCCGGCCTGCAAGTGCACAATTTCTCTCATGTTGGATATGAAAGGCTGTTGATTTATTTGTGACGCAAATCAATTTGTCAAGTCTGGACCTTAACAGCCTCGGACTGCAGATTGTATACTCGTAGTAGTTGTCGTGAGTGTATGGTGGTCCTCTAAGATGCTGACGGATTCAGACTCTGACGATGACTGTGTCTTTCTTTCTCCTGCTTACTACTATCTGCTATCTGCTATCTGACCGAGCAACGCGCAACTTTACCGCACAACGAACAAAACTCAACTGATCGCAAAGAGTGGCACCGACAACGACGAAGACGACGAAGACGACGACGACGACGACTGACTGCGCAGTCGGCAAATGATTCTAGCGAGTGACTCGAGTGGTGGAGTCAGCGAGCGGTGGTGTGGCGATCACACTCACACATACACTCACTCGCACAGTGGGCCGCACGCAAGATTGGGGCGAGCTGTAGTTGTAAGCAGCTTTTTATTATGGCAGCTTCAATCACTTGGTAACACGAATACGACAGGCCAGAAGTCAAAACAAGAAACACATACTCGTACATACTCGTACTCGTATGCAGTCTATTTTCATTCTATTTTATGTACAATTCTTCTTCTTCTTCCGTGCATGTATATTAAGCTGTCTGCTGTTCCCACCTCGCTTCTATTTGTATCCTCTCCTGTCCAGCCAGTCCTGTGCCGCTCCACTCGTAAGTTCACACATTTTCCCGCTGTCAGCTGCCATGTGCGGCCCAAGACTCGCATTCTAATTTTAACACTAATTTTAACATCTAGATGCGCACAGGTATATGAAACTTTGTACATAGGTAACGATATACTATGCGGGCCATTCGATTAAGTTCAATATAATCATTTGTATACCCTTTACTGAAAATTGAACGCATTTGGTGTAATACTTGTACATAAATATGTATATTCTTCAAAGAGCATTAAAAGAATTTTGGTTCTGATGGTGCCAACGGGACTCCTATTTCTCCGATTTACCTTTGGCAAGGCTTTTCAACGGTCTTTCATTCGGTCATGAGTTGCAAATCTATTATCTTCTGTATTTACTACCAAATCTTGCACTGCAATAAATATTTCCACGTTCGAAACTATCGCCAGTTGCAAAGACAACGATCTCTATTTCAAGTTCGGTTTCAAGAAAATAGTCTTTAGTTTTATCTAAGCATAAGCTTCTGCTCAATAACCCTTAAACTGAAGAAGTAGGGATATCAAAAAACTACCGACAAATAAACAGTCGAGCATCACGATTACGATTTTGTTCATCACTCTGAAAAGTTTTAATGGGTTGACGAAATAACATTGAACCACATTAAATCAATAAATTTTTTTTTTTATCTCTTTTTCTTAACTAACTGATCCGAATGAAAGGTGTATGGTTGCGCTTTTCTTTTCCTTAAATCAAATTTTGGAGTCTGTTATTGCGATTGGGATTCTACAGCAATAAATTCTACAGCGCAGCAAATTATTTTGAAATCTGAGTAATTAAGCAGCTCTGATTATAAGTTTATTTTGATCTCGAAACCACACGGGATTGTCGCCCTTTCTTATACTGAAATTACTTTCAACCATACATATATACATACCATAGACAAATTGAAAATTCCAGATCTTACATTTTCCATTCTCATCCGGAAAATAAGTTTCCAAGACTAAACAAGAAAAGAATGCTAAAGTCGAGCAAGCTCAACTCTTAAATACCTTGTACCTCCCACCAAAACAGAAAAAATGAAAAAGAAAATTTTTTTAATAATTAAAAAAAATTATATTAATTAAATTACTTAATTATATTAAAGACATGTTCAGAAAGGAATGCTAAAGTCGAGCAGGCTCAACTCTTAAATACCCACAAAAAAGTAATTTAATTAATTAATTAATTTACTTAATTAATTTAATTAATTAACTAAATTAAATATAAAATATTCCATGCATGCATAGATACATTTACATTTACATCAGAATCGTGCCTTATGCGTGTTTGTGTACTTGTACATATGTATGTATGTGTGCATTGGGCCTGGTTATATGGCTATAACATTCTTTCCGATCATTCTATCATAATGAAACTTGGTATACGGATATACAATTACCTAAAATTAACCTAATATGACTACCAAATTTTAGTTCAAAATTCCAACTACGGGAGTTATAGAAAATCGTTAATAGGGGGGGAGTGGGGGCGTGGATCAGAAAAAATGAACAATCTCGTCCTTTCTCGGTCTCAGGAGAATATACCAAGTTTGGTTATTCTAGCTCTTATTCTTTCGGAGATCCTTGCGTTCATACAAACAGGCAGACATACGGACAGACGGGCATGGCTATATCGACTCGGCTTGTCATGCTGATCAAGAATATATATTCTTTGTGGGGTCTACCAAGTCTCCTTCTGTGTGTTCCATGTGCACTCGCACAAAACTAATATATCCTTGTACCCTTTGGGTACAGGGTATAAAAATAAACTTGACCTGCCTAGGGCTTATGGGTATCTGGATACGAAGTTTGGTTATTCTAGCTCTTGTACCTTCTGAGATCCTTGCGCTCATACAGACGGACGGACGGACATGGCTATATCGACTCGGCTGGCCACCCTGATCAAGAATATATATACTTTGTGGGGTCTGCCACGCCTGCTTCTGTGTGTTACATACATTCGCACAAAACTAGTATAGCCTTTCACCCTTTGGGTACAGGCTATAAAAATTAAAATAATTTCTAAAGCGATACAGATATAGGATAAAGCCCTAATATTGACAAAGCCATTTCAATTCGAGTTACTGATATGCCTCAGAATTGTAATATTCTCACAAAATGACTTTAAAATGTAATTATACTTTCAATTATAGATTACAGATTGTATAAGAAACATCACTCACAATTGTTTATTCTGTGCGGCCATAATGGATGAATTGAATTTAGGGAACATCGTATAATATTTTATAGGAAAGACAAGAAAGTTGAATACAATTCTGTGGCACGAACTGTTTACACTGCAATCGTAGGTAAATGTGTGTGTGTGTGTGTGTGTGTGTGTGTGTGAGTGCGTGCGAATGCATATGGTACTAGTGTGTGTGCGTGGTGCACTTCCACAAAAGTGTCACCGTAGTCATTAGAAATCAGTACGTCTGCGTGTTTTAATACCCTCATCCCACAGTGTAGAAGGGTATATTACTTAAGTACAAGTGTATGTAACACACAGAAGGAGCCATGACAATCCTCACCAATTGTTATATTTTTGAAAAGTATGTTTTTTGTGTGTATCAGAGAAAGGATCTCGGAGTGTATAGGCGCTAGAATAGCCAAATTTGGTACTCAGATTCCTCCAAGCCCTATGATTGTGTTTCTCTTTTTCGATTGTTCTGCTGCGGTTCACCTCTATCGGTATGTAACTAATTTTAATTTAAGCTAGTATTCCCTTTTGTAAACAAATCATTGTTACTCAAATCAAATTAATGTTGTATTGGACATTGTGCAATAAATTATAAATCACTTAAATTAAGAATAATTATACATACTAAAAATACTAGGTTAAATTGATGTCAAAAAATGAGAGCTGCCTAAAAATAAACGATAAATGTGTGACAAAACTTAAATAAAGTATGTATAAAATAACCAAACACACAAAGAACCCATAAGACCAAAGCTTTTTATTCACCCTTACACTTTTATAGTTTGGGTAAAGGGCTTTCAAGAGGCGGGGTCGCATCAGTTTAGCAATTTATTCTACTTTTTTCATATGTTTTCCGCTTCTAATGTGCATTTAGCTTCAACTAGAAGAATATATTTTTGGACCTACTTCACAAGTTTAGCGCAACTTCTCGAGTTCTGTTCCGCCGACTTTTCGTCTGCATCTGCATCGCTTTTCTTGGGAAATCAATCAATTCGGTTAATGCAACTATGTAGAGACAATTTGTAGGCATTTTGTTTGCTTTCCACTTTCTAATTGTATTCAAGTTGAAAGGCAAATGGACGTTCTTGTTGGCAGCTGAGTGGATAGAGAGCCTTTACGCAATTTCAAGTGCTTGCCGGCCCCTTTTGGGACTATTTTAAATGTTGCTCTCTGGCAGTCAAGCCACAAAATCGCTTTAATTAAACTCACACAAAGCATTTCTGTAGGCACATACGAGTAAGCACATATATACACGTACAAATATTTTAATGTTTGTTTTACTACATTTAAAATTGCCGCAAAATAATCTCAAATATACGACGCATGAATAGTTATAAAATGTTTTACATTTATTTTCCCACAACAACTACAACAAGCGCAAACATTGCTGACACATTAGGTTTGTCAGCCTCACATCAGATAAGCAGTAAGAAAGAGAGCGAAAGAGGCGCAGTCAAAGAGGATCTGACAATTTCGTCCTGAGCCTACTACAGAAGTTAAAAATAACTAAAATGCATATATCAGGAAGACTTCAACTTTGGTGGGTAATCAAAAAAACATAATTTTCCACCTTTGTTTTTTAATGTTAAAAAGTTCCATTACCCGGAATTAGTCTTTGGCTTTCATTACAAGAAAAGCGTCGCAACTTCACACAAATCATCGAAGAATGCAGATTCTATAAAAAATATAGAAATTGGCATTACGGCTACCAAAATTTAACTTTGCGATCCTATATGACCAAAATGATGATTAGCTGCAGATATTTTCATTACAATTTCAAGGTGCATTTGAATAAATAAAATGGGGTTTTAGTTTGTTCTTCTTCCCATATTTAGTGTCAATGCACCACAGTGTTGAAGATGCTTTATCAAAGGGGAAATATATTGCGATATTTCCTATTCCGGCATAATTATGAACATTTATCGTAGCAGAATTCACAAAAGTACCAGAAGAGTCAGCGCAGACGTGTAAAGATTATTTTCCCGGAAATGAAATTGAGGCGTTTCCAGCCAGTCTCATCTCTCTAATCAACAGAAGCAGCTGTAATAAATGTTCAGGTCAGAACGCCTACAAGGAGATAAGAGCCTGATTCAAATATGTTCAGGGATTCGGTTGTCCCTCTGCGATTAATAAGTGATGCTTCGGAATTTTCGTCTGTAATCTATTGTCACCCGACTGTAAGTAATATTAACTATCAAAAATACATATATACATAAGTCCAATGTTGGTTGAAATCAAGAAAGGAAAAACAATTATTTTCCTTACTAGTCCTTAACGAATTAAAAATTAAAAGGGACTTTCTAAATCTGGATGATTCATTAATTGATTTGCAAAATGTAGAATATGACTTTTTCCCATTTCATTCCAGAATTGGGAGAATTGAGCAGTTCTAAATTCTGAAATTTGGTTTTAACCTTCCGCGAGAGGTCAACACCCAAGCCAGAAACTTATCATACATATGTATGATAGGAACTTATTGTAGCTGCTTACAAGTATTGATATTTTATAATAAAAATGTTTAATGAAATTCACTATTACATATTTATTCGATGCAGAAGATACTTTGCAGCTCATTTCTAAAAGGGGATGCGACGGCGCTGTTTAAGAAAATAATCAACGCGCAACTAATTTGTTTAAATCAATAGTGTGGGTTCTGCGGCAATTCCTCATACATACATAGATATATGTACATATGTATAGGTAGCTGTACACTGTGTTTTCTGAATAAATAAATTTCAATCGTACATACTATGTATAGTTAAAACTTAATATACATATTATATTCTATAGGTAATAGCTAAAATGATCTAAATGAACTACATATTTTATCCTTCTTTGTGCGATGCCATAGGTATACCCACCATCATATTAGAACATTCCTTCATGAGAATATTCCCCACTGTATACCCTAGAAGAAAAGAAAGACATCGAAGCGTGCTTTAAAAGGCTTACAAACATTGATCGCAATTTTTAAAGTTATTCTGTAAAATATACAAAAGGAATCATGTACAATATATGTATTTTTAAAAATATAAGAAATTAATTAAAAAGACGTCTTTTTATTTAATAAGTACTGTGTCTATTGTAGCATTCTTACAAATATTCAGTTTTTGACTTATTTGAGAAATCTCTTTTATTGAATATATATAGTATTTGGAATGTGTTGAGTATTTCAATTGAATTTTTAAACACCCTTTGTAAATGGATTACTAAAGATATCTACTCAACAATTATTTATGATAAAGAAAAGCTAAGATGGGCGAGGATTATAATATTAACGCTATTTATGATCGATATACGTATACATAGTAAATCTAATTTAAGTTTATATACATATGTTTCACGGTAGGTGAGGTCTAGATTACATTTTAAATGACATCAGTAGGATATCAGAATCTGCCGTGTTTTGGTAGCTTCGAGTCCGTTCTCTTTGTGTGGGAAAGGCAAGTTGGAGGTCAAACATTCTAGAGTGTCCGCCAAATTCAGTTAAATACTGCACAAATATGTAGTTAACATAGTTTATATTGCTTTAAATTCCTCCTCTTAGCGTGTTTACCAGCTACGCTTATGTCACACGCACACACACACACACATTGTCACCAATACCTCTTGACAGCTTTGGTCTGCATCAAATGTTGTATGGCAGCCATAAACGTAGACGTAGTCGTTGCCGCAGCCGCAGCCACCGCCCCCAAATACAAAACGCTTCAAAAAAGTAACAAATGTTTTTTTAGGATTTGTGTTTTGGGAATTTTTGCACTTGTGTAAATGTAAACGCTCCGAACACACACACATACACACAGACACACACGCACGCACGCACACTTGCGACCAATAACAACAAGAAGCATTCATATATCTATATTGTATAGGTATAAACACACATGCATACACACATACATACATATATACACTGGCATTTTACCAAAAATTATACAAATGCAGATATCGAAAAACATAGATATGTATGTGCGGATGCATATACATATACACTTGTATAGTATAAATTGTTGTGCGACAGAGCTGGGAATTGCCCGACATTTCATGTCTACGAAAGGATCTTTAAAAAGCACGCTTTCTCAACCATTGCAAAAATTTCTTTAAATAATAAGTATAATTCATGAATGTGTAACAAAATCTATATATATCTATAAGAATATTAGTGACATATAACTACTTACCCAATTTTCCGCAAAAACATTATGAAAGTAAAATAATCTAAGGTTCGTATGACAATCGTGCGACACAAGAAGCGGGTTGTCCAAATTTTTAAAGTAATACAAGATGTAAACGTGTTAAATTTCAAGCAAATGTTTTACATATAGCGTAAATAAAAGAAAAATATTCCCTTACAAAAAAGTTAAGTACAGTACTCATTGTCACTGACTATTTCCATTTCTGCACTTTTATTTTCATTAAATTTGGAAACAAATAAAAGTCTCATTTTAAGCTTTTCCAATCATTTTCGCGCTAGCCATCAATATTGCATCATAATCGATCAAAAAATTAAATCTTCACAATGAGAAGAGAATGTTTGCGAAGAGAGTGTTTGATAGAACTATTGTACGAGCTCTAACAATTGAAGGTCTGCTTGTTTGTTTTAATCAGTATGAGGACGCGTGAAATCAGATCTCAATATCAAAATCTCTGCCCACCTCTAGTGTGAATGAATAAAAACTTTTGGCCAACTTTTCATTTGTTTTTGTGTTTTTTTTTTCGTATTGCTTTGTTTTTGCAGGCCGAGCTTATTAGTTGTTGCTGCTGTTATTGCGTATAAGCAGTAGCTGTGCGTGTGTGTGTATGTGTGTGTGTTCATGTGTGTGTTAACATGCTAATAACGTATGCACACACACATGCATATGCGTTAAGCGACACACTAATGACTAACCACGGACTGACCAATGCCCAGTCCTCGCTCTTGCCTTCTGATTGATGTTGTGTACAGGTTCAATAATAATGCCGCACCAATGTAACTTTTTATACCCTGTACAGAAAGGGCAAAAAAGGGTATTATGAAATGGCTCAGTTTTTGTGACATCCAAGAGTCGTGGTAGAGTGCCAGTTGTTCTGTCCTCCCGTTTTTCCGTCTCTCTGTATGATATCCGAATGAACTAGAGATATGTATATCAAGAAGCAGATAAGCTTTTATCCCCAGAGTTGGCAAATCGATTAATCAGCATCGAAGTTTTGGTTTGTAAAGGTATTTCTTTGCAACTTGTGTGTAATTCTTGGAACTTCGATATTAAATTTTCGCATTCTTTTAGAGCCTCACAAACCCCTTAAGAATGTTCAAGTATATACATGCTTGACACCAAACTAAAACACATGTTTCAAAACTAGATTTAAAAATAATTGACTGATAAAAACCAGCGTGGAATTACTGGCAGATAATTTGAATAGCTTGCATGCTACTCGAACAAGATGGCTGTTAAAGATGTGACTTAAAGCAGCTGTAGTGTACGTTAAAAGCAGTTCAAGAAAAGTTGTAGTCTTTTCTCTCAGGGAGTCCTTACACTGCAACTAAGGCACCTACACACATACGCGATTTGAATGCATGCTAAAGCAATCTAGCGTAAAGCCACTAAACCAGTAGATCACCTGATCGTTAGTGTTGGAGTTCAGCTTAAGAGAGCTTCGCCATTCCGCCGCCTTCTTCAGGGAAGTCCTGGGCAGTGGCATAGGATATGCTCCAGCGTTTCGATCGCTTCCGCCATCATCTTACTCCTGTCGTTATACCCAGCTTCTTGCAATTGGCGGCTACGAACAAGTGACTTTTAAGTAGGCCATTTACATATAAGTCAGAATTAATATATTAGGAGTTGTGGGAGGAATTGAGTGAGTTTTTTGTCTCTCCCCATGCACATCGTTCAAACTATATCAGAATAGACAGTGTTCTTCCATTGCTCACCAGAATTCGTTCAGGCGTTTCTGCTGTAGAGACTTCTTAGGAAGTATAGTCCTGGCTTGCTTGGGCTAGCTCTGCTGCTATCTTACCAAGTTTGGTAATTGAGCTTCCTGAAATTCTTGCGTACATCCACACAAACAGACGAGCGAACAGATGGACATGCCTATATCGACTCGTCTTGTCATACTGATCAAGAATATATTTAAACTTTGTCGGGTCTGCGTCATCCTCTTCTTCGTGTGTTACATACATTCGCACTAAGCTCGTATACCCTTCTACTCTTTGGGTACAGAGTATAATAAAAATAGCATTCATATGAAATTAAATTAATTTCTGAACCTGGTTCAGGGTATATAGGGGGTTTTCCGTTTTTTTCGTTTTAATTATAATGCGCATTTTAATTTTGTACTTGTTTGTTTCTAGAATTGTTACAATGCAGTTGTTATTGTTGTGTGCTGCCTTATGCAACAATATTTTGCATAATTGCATATGCGCTCGTTTTTTCCCATTTTTCAGTTGTTGTTGCTGTCATTTGCCTTGCTGATTTTTGTGTCCTTTGGCTGAATTTTAATTGAATTTGATTGATTTTGCGCCTCTGGAATTTGTTGATGGAACAATAATATTGTTGTAAAATCATAACAACATTAATGGCTGCTGGCGCTCTATTTTATGTTGGCCGAGTCTGATAATTTCTTCTCACACCTGCACACAGCCTACTCCTACTTAATGTAAATACGTACTTACATCGGTAAAAGTAATAAATAGCAGCAATAGCCAATACCTAATGACACAAGAGAGCCCACGAGAGGTTTGTTCCTAAATAAATCAGAATATTTGAAAAATATTTTGAAGTGATGCTGAATGTTTTATCTTATGTTGTTACATCAATATTTTCTTGAATTAAATGATTTTCATTTATTTTTATTGTTTGGCCGGCTCGAGGTCAGAGTAAGAAAAACCAATTTATTTAATTTTCTTTTCTTTTTCCGATATATTTCGGTTACGCCACGGTAACCGTCTTCAGGGCAACTACAAAACATATAACATAATTAACATATTAAAACTATAACACAAAAATTTTTATATAATTACTTATTTAAGCAAGTCTGCTCTGTTTGACTTGGAGTTACTAACTAACAGGTGTCTGTAAATATGCGCGCAATTTTCGGTGTCTGCTTTGTAGTTAATTCTGTATTTGTTAGGTGTGTTGATAATGTGTAGCGTTTCGAGAGTGAATCGCTTACTGTAGTGTCGTTCTTGTTGAAGTACTTTCGTTTCTTCAAAGTTGGGGGTGTGTCCAGTCTCTATGCAGTGGGTTGTTAGAGCAGTTTTTTGTGTCAATGTTTGATGCCTTAGTTTGTAGTCTGACTTGTGTTGTGATATCCGTGTTTTTAGTTTCGACTTAGTGGTTCCAATGTAAAATCTCCTACATGGGTTGTCGCTGTCTCCGTCACATGGAATTTTATAGACTACGTTATTCAGGTCCATTTCTGCAATTTTTGCCTTAGTCCTATTAAAAATGTTCCTAAGTGTATTCTCCGGTCTGTGCGCAATTTGTATATCCTCTTTTTGATAGCAGTCTGACTGGGTGAAGCGTTCTGAGAACCCAGATACGTATGTCAGAGATTTGTAGATTTTTGGTGCTCTTGGTTCTTTTTTCTTTGGGTTCTTATGGTTCTTGATTAGGGAATACGTCAATTTGATAGGGAAGTCGTTTTGTGTCAGTATCCGTTTAATTTCTTCCTCTATTTGTTTATGGTAAAATTTGTCACTTGTCTCGAACATCCGTCTTATACAGTTCTTGGCTGTATTTATTATCATATTTTTCGGATGTTTCGAGTGATAGTTAATCAGCCTACCCGAGGGTAGGCTGATTAACTATCACTCGAAACATCCGAAAAATATGATAATAAATACAGCCAAGAACTGTATAAGACGGATGTTCGAGACAAGTGACAAATTTTACCATAAACAAATAGAGGAAGAAATTAAACGGATACTGACACAAAACGACTTCCCTATCAAATTGACGTATTCCCTAATCAAGAACCATAAGAACCCAAAGAAAAAAGAACCAAGAGCACCAAAAATCTACAAATCTCTGACATACGTATCTGGGTTCTCAGAACGCTTCACCCAGTCAGACTGCTATCAAAAAGAGGATATACAAATTGCGCACAGACCGGAGAATACACTTAGGAACATTTTTAATAGGACTAAGGCAAAAATTGCAGAAATGGACCTGAATAACGTAGTCTATAAAATTCCATGTGACGGAGACAGCGACAACCCATGTAGGAGATTTTACATTGGAACCACTAAGTCGAAACTAAAAACACGGATATCACAACACAAGTCAGACTACAAACTAAGGCATCAAACATTGACACAAAAAACTGCTCTAACAACCCACTGCATAGAGACTGGACACACCCCCAACTTTGAAGAAACGAAAGTACTTCAACAAGAACGACACTACAGTAAGCGATTCACTCTCGAAACGCTACACATTATCAACACACCTAACAAATACAGAATTAACTACAAAGCAGACACCGAAAATTGCGCGCATATTTACAGACACCTGTTAGTTAGTAACTCCAAGTCAAACAGAGCAGACTTGCTTAAATAAGTAATTATATAAAAATTTTTGTGTTATAGTTTTAATATGTTAATTATGTTATATGTTTTGTAGTTGCCCTGAAGACGGTTACCGTGGCGTAACCGAAATATATCGGAAAAAGAAAAGAAAATTAAATAAATTGGTTTTTCTTACTCTGACCTCGAGCCGGCCAAACAATAAAAATAACTATGAGGAAGGTCACCAAAATACTCAACAACACTAAATGATTTTCATATAACTGGTGGCTTTACTATCCAAATTATTAATATTACCAAAACGATTGTCAATGACTTGCCCAGAAATAGACTTGTCTACGTCCAGTTTAGATCTAAGAAACACCTGCTTTTGACTCCTTTTTGTAGAATTAAACCCAATCGAGTTCCATTTGGAAATTCTCAGCGTAATGCGGAATAAATGTTTGGAGATAATCCGAGTAGTGTAGTTTATTTCGATGACTTAGGCATTGCGATAATATATTAGGAGGAACCCGTTATTGGTTCTAGAATAATCAAAAGAAAGTTGAATCATATGGCAACAATGGACTATCAGGATAAGATTATGGGGCACATATTATCCTATGTAATATGTAATATGATGTAAAAGGAGCTCCAAGACTTGTTTTAGATTCGTCCTATACATTGAGCTAGTCTGAACAAAAATAGTATTACTTGTATATAGGATATGAACAACAAATTGTGTTTGCAAGTCACGACTTACGGTGCAATGAGATGATAAGACGCTTGTAACGGTAATGATAGGAGATATAGTCAACAATTATATAAGTAAGTACAAGGGTATTATGAAAATGTGTTTCTTTTTCATGACTACAGACTTGTATTGTCAACAAAACTGCAAGGGCACGTTGCAAATAAATCCTTTTCCGGTATCGCTGGGGAAGCTGCAGTTTTATATTTCAAGTCATTAAACTATTAACCACTGAAAAACATATGTCCCAAGAAATCCCCTCTTCAGTCCCATCCTAAAGGTTGTAAAGTGCTTCTTTAGTGGGAACATATGTATGCATATTTTATGGCGATGGAAGTGAACCCCTTAAATTGTTATAGTATTGCTCTAAATTTATGCAACTAATTTTTTTGCTTTGCCTGTGTACAATTCACAGCTGCAACTGTTGTGTTCTCGGCGTTAGTTTTTGCTACACGAATTAGTTGTTCTAATGGCGGACAATGCAAATTATGCAGCATGCAACAAGCCGCTCATACAAAATGACATTTTAATTGCTCTCCATGTGACGCATACGCCCCGTGGGTCGTGCAAGAATCGCAGCCCCCTTGGCGGTTTCGCACCTTGTGCGCCCTGTTTCCCCCATTCGCCTTCCCTCCTTTACATAATAGGCCGCAGTCATTTCAATAAATCTTGACAATGCCCCGATATATTAGCATAATAAAAAGGCGTACGAAGGCAACAAAGACGAAGCAGAAGGGTCAATGACGAGAGAAACGCATTGCCACATTGGCACACAAAGCAGGGTGTTTGGCAGTAGGGTGTGGGTGGAGGAGGGGGAGGGGATGTGGTGAATTTATGGCAGCAACAAGCTATAGCCACAGGCACAGCCTTAATACGTATAATTTGGTGGGCGCTGTGGGGGCGGGCGTGGCATATGCGTGTCAACTGTCTTTTGGGAGCTGCAAGAATCGATCAGCAATAAAAATTCAAATTTTGCAAAGCGCGGCACAATTTGTAGGCGAAAGCAGATGTCCATTGATGTTGATGTTGTTGTTGTTGCTGTTGCTCTCTTCTTCTTGCTTTATATATATTAGACAATATTGGTGCTGAACATCTATATAAGGGTGTGTGTGTGTGGGTGTGCAATACACATGCCACATTGCTGTAATACTTATATAAATATATGTATGTTTGTATATATACGTGTTGTGCTATATACATAGATGTTGGGCCACTGGCTCGTTTCACATTTTTGCCAATTGGCCAACAAGTGTTGCCAAATTGCGTTGCGGTTGCTGGCCATAAATAACGGTACTTTTGTCATTTATACACATAAATTGCAGCAGACGCTGAAACGCGAAAAAAGGACGTAAGCTCAGTGCAGCAAAAGCCGCCCAGCAAATCCTGCTCCTGCCATTGTACGAGTAGCAGTTGCTGCTTTAGTCTTGGCCCAGAGCAGGATAAAAAAAAACGTGGCAGCCGCATAGGCCGAGCCGTGCCTTGCCCACACTAACGACTAACGACATTGGCAACGACAACGGCATCGGCGACACAACACAGCTGTCGCTTGCCATTTGGCAATAATTGTTTAATATGTGGGCGCATAAAGGCGGGCGGGCGGTCTGGCCATAAAAAACAACAGCAGCAGCAACAAAACAACAACAAGCTAAGGAAAGTGAAGAAGCCCACCACCTGACGGCTGCCGCCTGGACATTGAACTGACACACTGAGCCACTCCGAACCACAACTGCTTGACCAAGAACTTGAAGACCACGATGACTTGAATTAAAATTATAAATTAAGTGGATTATTAAGGCTGGTGTGGATAAATGCAGTTGAAGGAACAGGAACAACTTTTTAAGTGTTTGATGCAAAGCAGAGCGCTCAATAAAATATATACAGAGCACAAGAGTGAAGAGTTTTGTGAACACAGGTGAGCACTTGACAGTCTCATTTGACTAAAAAATAAGAATGCATCAATCGATCTGGATGAAATTTGAAAAAAAGTAGAGAATAATAAATTAAGTGTTGTTTTTGTAGTTTTAAAATGGGCAAATATTCGGAGGATAATCAACAAAATTAAATAAACTCGTGTTGCCCTCTACATGCAGAGGTCGGTCATCGCTCATCCAGATAAATGAACGAACAGACAGGGGGACGGACATGGATCAATTTTTCTCGTCTCTCGTACGGCCGTCCGTTGTCTGCATGGCCGTAAGGATCTCAGGAGCAGATCAAGTATAAGAGCTTGAGTAACCAAACTTGATATTCAGGTATATTTAATTGAAATAATTACATTTTCTTTTAGGAGTGGGAACAGTGTACAAGTATCTAAAAGTTCTGCCCGTACGACTCTAGATTTATATTCATGCTTACTAATTAATTTGAATTTTGCCAATGCTTCCGACAAGGAAGAGAAATAATTACGACACCCGAAATTTCAATATTTAATGATTTGTTTATATATATCCCTCTGTTCAGTAACTTTCTGTCTTAGTTAAGTGTCTCGTTGATAGTAGGGTTCGGTGCTTGTTAGCCAAATTAATTTTACTGACTTTACAAAGACCTTAAAGTTTTTTTTGCTTTCCACAGGTCGTTTCGGGTTCTATGCAGCAACTATAATCAATTGAGCCATCTCTTTGGCCATGAGAGTTCTGTCAGTTGAATTAAATCATGCATACTTAATTTCTTAAGGTCTGAATAAAATTTGTTGTTTCTCTTTAAAATCGTTACTTTTTTAAAACGAATTCTATTTAATTTCAATTTTGGTCTTTCTTGTTTTTCTTTTTAATATCTAAATGTATATCTCGTATGCTTTTATGTTATAATATTGACAGATATTTGTCAAATAAATACCTGCTTCCACAACTACCAACTAGGGTTGACGGGGCAATCATCCGTAATTCTCGAATCCCTACCTTTTGTTTTGTAATAATTTCCGATATAATCAGAGTTGTAATCTGTACAATAACTACTACTACTTTAGATGTTTTGATGTTTTAACTCATTCAACTATTTTTGAGTTTGTCAAATCCGGATATGTTGAGTCAGCACAGTTTTGAATTGAAATTTCGTTTATATTTATTTATCAAGTATCAAGTAGTAAAGCAATTTATAATTTCTTCCAACTAAGTCAATACAAGTATAAGCTTAAGGTAATTTGCTAAAACCGATTCCTTTAGAAAACTGCTGTTTGGAGCTATTCAGATGTATTTTGCGCCTCCTGAAAGTATGCAACACAGTTTTTGCTGCGCGCTCCAATCGACTTTGACTTTGACGTCGATGCTGCTGCTGCTGCTGCCAATGCCATTGCCCGCCGCACATACTGACTGCAGTTAATTACAAAACTGTCAAATCCAAAAGGTGCCACGAATCAACGAACGAGCGAGCGGGCGAGCAAACAAACGCAAAAGCAACGTACACACACAATTATATACATATATACACACACACACACAGATTCACTCACTCACACATGTATAGAGGCGCATGCCAAGCGCAGGAAGAGCAGCCAGTCAGCCATTTTGCACACACACATACGTGTGTACACAAACAAAATAGGCAGATCAAGCAGCGCGAGAAAAATAAACAAAAACCAAATTAAAGGGAGAGGCAGGAAGATTGCTTGCATTGTGCGAACTTTGTGATGTGAGTATGTGTGTGTGTGTGTGTGTAGTATGTGCTCGTGTGTAGTTGTGTATTTGTGTTTGAAATATAATTTTGCTGCATTGTTGTATTAAATGATGTCAACAGCAGCAGTAGCAGCAGCAGCAGCAGCAGTAACAGCATTCGATTTGAGTCGAGGCTCGGCCATCACACACAAATCGAATTTAATTGCATTGCAGCACGTTGGCTTTTAATTAATTTTTCCTAGAAATGACTGCGGTGGCCTCTGCTGGCTGCTGTTGCTGCATTTTGGCGTGAAAAAGGCCAAAACTAACTAACGACTAATTTCAGGCAAGACAAACAAACCAAACGAAATACATACATATACATACATACGAACTAACGAACGAACGAACTAACGAACATACCTACAGGCAACATCAGACGTCACACACAGGTGCAATGTAATTAGCAGGACTGCCACAAGCTGACAAATCGGAGGTGGGGCTTGGGGAAGAGGTGGCATACTTGGATATTGAAAACCAGTGCCACAATGGAGTAGAATCGGCAGTGCCACTAACAGCGACGGCAGCAGTAACAGCTGCCAGAGAAGCAGAAACGTTCGCGCCATTGGCGTTCGCATAAAAACAAAAGCAAGTAAAACCTTTAAGCCCAAATGCATACAGCAGCAACAACAATGCAGCAACAACAACTACAACAACAAAGGCAAGCAGAAAAGTCGCTGCTCAGGCACCCGTTTGGCTGGCGGTTGCTTCGCAGCGTTTTAATAGCTTTGAAATTCCAATGGCAGCTGCTCACCACCGCCAAGCATGAGCGCCCAAAATGAACAAAAGGCAGAAGCGGTGGAAAAGCCAGTGGGGGAATGGGGGGAAAGGAGGAAAAAGGCAAAGAAATAGCGCAGAAAAGATGGGCGACAGCAGGTTGAAAGTGGAAGGCGGAAACTGAAGTGTTGTCTCGACTTCGAACATTTCGAAAAATTATTGAAAATTTTTAAATTTTTCTTTATATGCGACGTGTTGTTGCTGTTGTTGTAATAGTTGTTTGTGTTAACGCGCGACACGCAAACTAAAATAAAAAGACGACAACAAGAACAAGAGTAACAAGCGCAAGCAGGTCCTGTCTTGTGGGTTGGATTTTTCACTCCTCCCGCATGTTGGGATAGGTCGTTTTTTACAACTTGTGTTGTTGTTGTTGCCATTGTTTTTATTGATATTAGCGTGCAAAGAATGTGTGTGCGCCAAAAGTGCCATTTTGTTTATGGCGATGATGACGATGATGGCGACGCTGTCGATGACAACAAACTGGGCCACAGGCTTCAGATTAGCATCGTGCAACATCATGCAGGCTTGGAGGCGACAAGGCTTGTGGTTTCCAGTTCCAATGCAACTTTATGTGCGCAACCGCCATGCATTTTTGAAGACGGCCCAGATGCAAATGCAAACATGTCTCTATTAAGCTACATTGGCTCCGGCTGATGTTGCCATGCTGCATAGTGGTATGGAATCCTTTCAACTTCTCTATCAGCAAAACAGCAAATAAAAATGTATTTAAATAAGTCAAATCGAAATTAAATTATGACTTTCAAATGCCAAATAAGAACTAATTGATCAGGGTCTGGAAAAGACAATGCCAATTATAATTGACTTTAATTATAATTGATAATAATAATTATTATTCGAGTCAGCTAAAGATAAAAGTAAGGACTGCTTTGGATTATGATTGTTTTCAACGAGCCTGACCAAACATCCCGAAGCAATGCTTTGAAGACTACTTCTTTATGTCCTCAACTTTTAGACAATCGCAAGAGTATGCAATGAGATTAAATTCAAGTCTCAAATACGTTAATTATTTCGAAAGACTGTTGATATTTTAAGGAGCTATTAATGATTTTCCTAATTATTATGTATTTAGAATATTTGCTATCCTCTTAGCTACATGTTGCTCATGTTAAACTCCTTATTTTTATGGGGCTTCGCTCGATCGATTCTGCTTAACATAAATAAGTGAGTATGAAAAAATGACAACAAAGAACATAAAAGAATATCATCATTATGTAATATTGTAGAAAAAGTAAAGATAATACTGGACCATCATATTGAAAAGCTTTCACAAGACCGTGTTCGTTACAAAAATAAGTTTGTAACATTTATTTTTTGTACTCTATAACTTTTAAGTGATCTTCCCTTCGCACCTCTGCACCTTGAGAGATTTATTTTGATAATTGCAAGAAAGAGACGTTTTTGCTGCTATTTTGGGTCTTTCAAAAAGGATCTTCAAAAAAGAAGAGACACACTTTAATTCGTAATTGTTGCCATGAGGGAACAGAAGTAGAAAATATTTGAACAAACGCTTCTCCTTACCCCACAAATGTTTTCCCAATTCATGTGGCTTAAAGCATGAGGGCGGAGAAAAAGTGTTATGGGTTTAGTTCCGAAACTATCCACATATTCTAGCGCATTCAGCTGTCGCCCAAGTGGAAGTGAAACACCATCCGCTCTCCGGCTTAGTGGGCTGGTTGTTGCATACTCTTGTTTTTTATGATTGCCTGCCACAACTTTTTCGTGCCATCGATATTGGCGTTGGTGCTTGCAGCAGCGGCGGTTGCGGTTGCCATTGCCAGCTGCTGCTGTTGCTGTTGTTGTTGTTGCTATTGTTGTTGTTGTTCCCGTTACTGTCGCTGTTCCTCTTGTTGTTTGTATGGATTTTGCACATCGTTTATCTTAGAGAGCGCATTTTTGCAGCTACGAGTCCATCCCTTGGCTGCCCCGCCTCGGTTCTTCATTTATTGTTTTGGAGTGCGACGGAGTGCGCGTCGCAGCTGCCACATGCAAGTGAAAATGGCGTTAATGTTGCCCTGGCCAGGCGCTCCAGCGGCAAACTGCGCTGCTGCAGCCGCCGCAGCTGCCAATGAGCGAAAACTTAATCTTAGGGATTTAACACTTCGATATATCTTGGGCAGCCGGCAGCACCGTCTTACGTGCGTCCCCATCGACGTGTCCGCGTACACATCCATACGAGTCCGAGGCGTGGGTGGTGGGTGGTGGGTGGTGGACGAAGCGCTGGCTGCCCGTAAAACGTATTGGCAGCCATTATCGGTTAAGCTGCGTTCGCCGTGGCGTTTTATGGTGGCCATTGGCATTTGGAAAACACGCGCATGCATATTTATGGACGCCAGGAGTTATGGGAAAGAAACGCATGCGGCTTTTGGCTAAAGCATCAGTCGTTTTAGTGCTACAAGTACAACTACAAATATGGAGAGGTATAATGTACAATGGTATATGTACAGACTATAGGGCTAGAGAAGTTGTTCACAGGCCGGCGGTTCCCGCCTGCAGAGCTTGGTACTGTTCCGACGTCAGACGCCGATATATGCCGTCGCGATTGAGGTAGAAAATGGGATCACTAAGTCGGCTCAGATCGTAACCCTCCAGGGCCAGCTCCCGCTTCTTCAGCTTAAACGTAGCCGTTCGCGGAATCTCGTCCAGAAGGCGAATGAAGAGAGGACGCGCATAGGCGGGCAAGCTGCCGCGTATTCCCGTGGAGAGGTACTCCATGTCCACCTTGCGTGAGGGATCTACAATAGCGGCCATGCCAGCCTTGCCCTCGACATGGGGAATCTGTAATTTAGATGAAGTGATACAGATATAGTTGACAGGTATTCGCATTTCACATTACAATTATGGAGATATTGGAAACTATTGAGCTCTCTAAATTATTGCATTTAGCATTAGAAAGATCAATCTCATTTAAATTCTGACTACAAAAACTTACTAATTGGTAAGCATTGCGAGGGTCCATTATATTAATAATTATAATACAAAATAGCTTAAAATAAACAAAAACTTAACAGGAACCATGCCACAATGATCCATCTATCTTTCAACTGCGCCCGACTGAGAAATACGCTAACAAGAGAGAACGCTACAGTCGAGCAAAAAATAAATTGTAAGCTGTATTGCCGAAATTCTGTGATGGTAGGAGGGAGAACAAAATGTAGCAATTAAATTAACCTTTGGGTTCAGGGTATAAAAACAAGGGCCCACAAATAATTATTATTTTGATTTCTTTTAAAGGAAAATTCATTCACTAATAGTAAATTTAAGAAAACGAGAAATACCAATATCCTTTTTTAAGAATTTAAATTTTTATGTATTCTCTCAAAATTTAATGACTATTTTAAAGTTCTGCTTTACAACATTTTTTTTTGTTCAAAATTGAAAAGTAAAACTCAAAAATTAATCATTTTATTGGGGGCGAAAAATAATCAATATTTTGTAATTTTTACAACACTTATAATGATTACCGTCCCTGATAAAAACAAGAACAGTACTGACAAAATTCTGTAGGGTTGGTAGGCGGGTGGATGTGGAATATGGAGAGTCTACATACCAAGTTTGGGGGCAATGTGGACTCAGCCTGTTCTGAACTCCAGGCATTCATCTAGACTGACAAGCAAACGGGTGGACAGATGTACATGGCTAGATTGATTAATAATAATAATAATGAGACACATTATGCTGATTAAGAATTTTTACTTTTTGGAGTCGGAGATGCTTCCTTCTGCCTGTTGAACAAGCCTATTAAGTGTGCCCTCTCTTACCTTCAGCTACAGGGTATATAGAGAACAGATGGATATTAAAAGTGTAATCTGGTTAAGTCGATAACTAAGTTAAAGCTGATAAGACGTGACGAACACAGCTAAAGGGAGGAAAAACACTAATATAATAAAAATTACCTGCACACCATAAACGACGCAATCGCTCAGACCAATGCAATTAGTAATGATGGCCTCCACCTCTTGTGTGGCAACATTCTCGCCGCGCCAGCGGAAGGTGTCACCTGTGCGATCCTTGAAGTAAAAGTATCCCAGGATATCACACACTACCATGTCGCCCGAGTTGAAGAACACATCGCCCTTGGAATACACGTTCCGTAGCAGTTTCTGCTCAGAGGCGCCCTTGTCCGCATAACCGTGAAAGGCACTGACCGCGCGCTTGGAATCTACTTTGCCGATCAGCAAGCCCGGTTCGCCGGGCTTACATCGAGTACATCGCCCCTCGGAGTCACGCAGAGGATCACCCGTCTGTTCGTCACAGCGTATAACCTGCACAGGATATATACTGCGTCCGAAAACGGGAACAAATCCAATGGCTCCCACGCGATTCGTGATGTTTATCAGATTCGAGTTGCCCTCGGTGGCCCCATAAACCTCTCCAATCTGTGGAATGCCGAAGCGCGAGACGAACTGTGTCCAGATCTGTGGTCGCAGTCCGTTTCCGTACATAAGGCGCAGACTGTGCTGGCGTTGCTCTGTCGTGTAGGGCGTGGCCAGCAAGTAGCGACACAGCTCTCCGATATACTGAGCCACCGAGCACTCGTGCCGACTGCAGTCTCGCCAGAAATTAGACGCGGAAAACTTCTTACGCAGAACCACTGTGGCGCCATTAAGCAGCGCATTGCCGATGCCCACTATTCCGCCAGCCGTATGGTAGAGAGGCAATGGATTGTACACCACATCGTCCTTCTGCAGGTGCAGCATATAGAAAGTACCAGCGGCCATGAAGAGAAAGCGCAGGTTGGTAATGACAGCAGCCTTCGGCAGCCCTGTGGTGCCAGAAGTAAATACGTAGATGAGTTTGTCGCGCGTACTTCCACGTGCGATCTCCAGGCTCAGGTTTTCCGGCTGTTGGGCATCGAGTGCCGATCTCAAGTCTACGGCGCCAGGCAGCAGTTCATAGCTGGCGACTTGGTCTGCATCGGAATACTGGTAGATAGGTAGTTGACGGAGCTCATCTACCTCCCCAATGGCCGCCAGCACGTCCGCCAACTCGCTACCCACAATCAAAGCTCTGGCATTGGCCACTTTAATGGAGTGCAGCAAGGTGTCGCGACGCAAATTAGAGTTGATTAGTGCTGTTATCACACCCAGCTGGGACAGACCTAGCCAGAAGCATGGATACTCCACTCGTGTGTCCATTAGAAGGGCCACGCAATCGCCACGCTCCAAACGTTGGGATCTAAAGAATGCTGCAACTTTATTGCTCAGCAGCTGCACCTGCGCAAAGGTGAGACGACGCTCGTCCATCACAAAGCACGACTTGTGGGGCTGTGCCTGCGAAATCTGCTGGAAGATGCGCGCTATTATCCAATTCCGTCTCTCCATGCGCAACAGGTACACGTTGAGCCACAGAAATCGATAAAAGGCCCTAAAATAAAAAGGGTTTTAGCTTTGAGTCCGTATATACATATACATATCTGAAATCTTGAATGCATTAGAATGAGTTGCAAAATGGGGAGAATGGGACGATTCAGTCGATCTAGATTAATAAGGAAAATCTATAGTTTAATGCACTTTGTTAAATAACGAAGTGGTGTATTTACCAACTGTTCGTATAACTAGGAACTGAAGGGTTAGTCGAGAAGGAATCCCTCCACCACTGTCAGCAATATATGCTGATTTCCTCGAGCTTGCGAGCTAGAAAGTAAAATTACAATTGCTAGCCGGCACTGAAAAGGAATCGGCATTTTAAATCTATTTTATTTAATCTGATCTGATCCGATGTTAAATATTGATGTCAATCAAGTTGCTAAAATACACTCTGCTATTAAAAAAAAAAACATGTAATTTGAGAAATTAGAACTCAAAATAAATTTATACTGGTATAACTCTTGATATGTTTTATATGCCTGCTATAGAATTGTGACATTATCTGTCTTGTCGGCAAATACCCAGCTTAGTGAGTATTGCTGGAGATTAGCGGAGCATTGACCGCACATCTAGCTGGGTCGGCAAATTTGAGGCCAAGTTGGTGAAAACAATTTTTTTTATTACTATTTATGTTTCCCTTGGTTATTGTTTATATAGCAGAGAGGGAACATTTTCGTCACGATCACGAAATAAACTATAAACTAAAATATAAACTGAATATACGAATTTCTTAAAAAAAAAAAAAAAATGGTGTTCTTTGCTTACAAGAGTGGGGTTAACGATAATTCTTAAGCAATTCCTCATATACTGACGTGCTTGTTTCAGTGACAGAGTCCAGATTTCACAAAATCTCGGGCTTCCCATGGCCTAAGTTCGGCTGGGTTAGCGTCGGCTAGTTACATGACTTTGGGATAAAAAGCTTCTTCACAATAGTCTGTACTCACATGGTGTCCCTGTGCACAGTCATGACCAATGCATATACGATTGTGGGATTCCGCATCATGAGTGTCAGAAGTGCCCCTAGTGTGAGGCTGGCCTTGGCACTGTTCGTGCAGAAAAGGACGTAGATGATGATGCCCACCATTACTATGCCCGCACGAGTGGCTGTGCGCTGCTTAAGATTTAGCTCAAGCAACACTTCCATTTTCTTGCCAGTTTCGTCGTCGCTCTCTCCGATCTTATCGCGCTCCCTAGGGGCCCTTGCTGGTGCTGTGCGAGACTGGCTCACTATATGTGAGAAAAGGAAACATGATGAGAAAATTTATTGAAATATGTAGTCCCCAGTTTGCCAACTTTTGCAAATCGCACTTGATCGCTTATAAGTTCATGTCTAGTCATGTACTCGTACCTCAGGGTATGGAAATAGTTGTGGCTGTCTGGCTGACTAAATGCAGGGCCTGCAGTCAATATAACTGGCACGCCCATTGCCACTACTTATCGGCGCGATAAGCGCTTATGGACGGCTAACGAAGTGACAAACTGGTTGTAGCGCCAAGATTTCAAATGGAACTAATACCGAGTGTGGAACATAATTGTTATCAGGAGCGTGTCTTATGAGTAATTAGCACGGTATAATACACTGACGCAGAGGCGGGTGCTGAGGTGCGGGAGACGGGGGTGACGGGGCCTACGACAACAGTACAAAAGTCAGGGGAAACTTTCGTTCAGTTGATATCAACAGTTGGGACTGCGAATATAAGCTAACAACGCGTCAAACACGAATATTTCCGTATCGCAGGTCTTCGAAACATTTTCATTTTCATTTTCAATCTATTTATACAAAAATGGAAGTATGTATATATGTATGTATGTATATTCCCAATAGGCTCTGAAACCGCTCAACCAATATTCCCGCCATTAATTAAAAACTGAATTCAAATTCTGAAATCATGTTACAATACCTTTTCCATTGACACATCTGTAGCATGGAGTGTCAATCAAGATGATATTAAAGGGGAACTCAAAGGCCAGTTGCCTCACAAAAATTAGTTGCAATTATAGCTGCTGCTATAATTAAATATTCATTTTCTCAAATTATGCACAACTAAAGCAATTTGGTATATTTCTTAATAGTCAAGTTGTGATTAAAAGCTAGAATTAATCGAGTTTTGCTTTAGGGACCTTGTTCTTCTGTCATTCGGAGGGAGCTACTTTTTTTTGGCTTGCAGACAGTTCATCCAGAAGACCAAACCCACAACGCTAACTATCGTTGTTTTTGGCTCGATCGCAGCAATTTTAAATATGCGTTTAGTCTTCACAAGTCTTCATATGTATTATCACACTCGTCACAATTGCAGTGCTATGTACTATAGTAATAATAATAATATAAACATTTTAGTTCTGACGAACAATATGTTATGAATACACACACTATACCAATACTACGTCTCTAGTCTGTCTATCAGAATGAAACAATTAAAATGTATTGATACAATGCCTATCTAGAACAAAGAGGTACTTCAAGCAATCATTTAATTTTCTTGATATGAATATTTTAAATAAAGAGCCACATGTGAACACGTGGAAAATGTTGGTTTGCTGAACTGTGGACTTGTTATAATCATTTTCGCGGTAATCATAGTCTAAGCAGTCAAGCATCATTTTATTAACTCGCAGTCTCTAAATATACATAAGCTTAATATCTCTTTGGAAAATGTTCCTCACAAAGCAAAGCTTTCAAATCATAGTATTCCAGAAAGTTCAACAACTGACTGCTCTGAATTGAATATTTGCAAAATAAAACCATTTTGATTAAATTTATACACCCTATACCCGAAGACTAAACTTAATGAGATTAGAGAGGTGCAACAATCCCAATCGCAACCTCTGCCCGTTTGCCCGTCCACACACCACTGATCACTGAGTTATTAAGCCGACATAGAAGAGGTGTGGATTACAAAAAGATTTGTTATTGTGTGAGCAGCCTTTATTTATGTATGTATGTATACTCGCATGTACACATATAAAATAGTTCATAATATAGAGTGATATACATATATGATGTGCCTAGAAAGAAAATCAGAGCTGTTGAGACTATGTTGATGAGATAAAAAAAATCACATATCTTCGAAATGGAGCAAAATCCCGGAATCCGAGATTCAATTCAGCCACATTTCTGTTCAAATGCGGAAAAAGTAAAAGCTATACTTTGTCCCGATTTGAATTTTTCTAAAAACTCTACAAGTGCAAATAAATTTGTAATTTTAAATGTAAAAGGAATTATGCACATGTTTAGCATTAAGACTAGCTTTAAGATGTAATAGTGCAAATGGAACTATTACCAAACTAACAATCTCCTTGACTACATCTTTTTGATGTGAACTGTAGTTGCGAAATTGTCAATCGCTGACTGGTACTTAACATTAAACAAAACATAGACATAACATAAAAACATATGTATAACAGAAAAAACCATGTTTTGATAAACAAATAAAAACAACATCTATATTCGTACGAAATGTAAACAAAGACCGGGTCAATCAGCCTGCGAATGTTGTGTAAGGGTTAAAAGCTCTCGAATGACAAAACAACAACAACAGCAGCAAAAACAGCACCGACGAGAAGAACATCCAACGGATGACAAAGTTCATTGCTACTGCCGAGAGTATGTACCCGAACATATGCTTAGCGACTTCAAATATGGAGGTATGTGTACAAGTATAAGGCGGCTATACATTATGTTGGACCTTGACTTATTTCGTATTCAGGGCACAAAACGCTAAACGGTTCTGCACGCGCACGCTTCCATTTACTTGGCTTGGTACACTGGACATGGCTCTACTTGGCTGGGCTCGGCCGATTACGTGATGGCTTTGGCTTTAGCTTGACTTTGGCTTTGATTTGCATACTTGGCGTTGATTCTTGAACGCAGTGCGAGCCAGCTGTCACTCAATGGGTTTTTCACTTTTCAGCTATTATTATTTTCAATGCTAGCTGCACTGTGGCAGTTGCATGTTTACCACCAATTGATTGGACTACGTACTTTTTGCTGTTTGCCCACTTGTTTTCGATGTACGAGTAAGTATGTAAGTACGACGCAACGATTACAACAACAAACGGTACAGAAGCATCAACCGATCTAGCGCGCTGCACCGGCTCCGTATTAGAACTGAGCAAGTGAGCGTATTCTCGCGACTATTTATGATGCGTAGCGATTACTTCGCTCTCGGCGGAAGTGTTGCCAATTTGGCTTTTTTCGCGTCAAATCTGGTTGTTTTTGAAATCATTTTGTGGGAAATGGCTTCTGGCTTTTTAAAAAAACATTTATATTTTTTACCAGCATTTGCTTAGCATACAGCAATAGTGCAGGTTAAGTGGTCAATCACACATTGCACATTTTGCCCAAAATGATACTAAATGTTCATCAAGATGATTTAAAAAAGATGAAAAATACAATTTTCTTAGCTTTTTTAAAATAGAAATTTAGCTTTTTTACACTTTTTATAGCCTGTACCCAAAGGGTGAAAGGCTATACTAGTTTTGTGCGCATGTATGTAACACACAGAAGGAGGCGTGGCAGACCCCACAAAGTATATATATTCTTGATCAGGATGAGAAGACGAGTCGATATAGCCATGTCCGTCTGTCCGTCTGACCGTCTGTCCGTCTGTCTGTATGAGCGCAAGGATCTCAGTAAGTACAAGAGCTAGGATAACCAAAATTGGTATCAAGGTTCCTATAAGCCCTAGGCAGAACGAGTTTGTTTATTTTTTCTGATACACCCCCCCACTCCCCCGCAATTCGTATTTTTTCTTATAACTTCCGTAATTCTCGGAATTTAAAAATAAATTTTGGTAGGTACATCCAGTTAGTACTAATGTGTCCGTGTGCCAAATTTCATCATGATAGGTCAATTCTGAAGAAAGTTATAGCCATAAGTAAAGTCGCTGCTCATGCGCTGCCTGCAGCTCTGTCGGCAGCGCTGCCCGCAGCTGTTGTTGTTGTTGCTGCTTTTGTTCAACTTTGTGCTGCATACATACACGCATATGAACACGCATAGGTACGTGATGTAAATGTATGCTGTTTAAACTGAACATAAACATGTATTCTAATTTAATTAAATTAATTATTTTAATTAATTAATTCATTCATTTTTTTTAATAATTTAATTTTTTTTTAATTTTTTTTTTTTTTAATTTTTCCTTTTTGTGGAGAGTACAGGCTATTTTACTGTCGGGCTTGCTCGACTGTAGCGTTCTACCTTGTTTGTAATATTTTTAAGCTTTATTTTACTCTTTTTCCCATCAAAAGCAGCTTTTTTCCTTTCTAAAAAGTTGGCAACACTGCTCAGCAGCGATAAGTCAACGAACGAGAGAGAAATAGTGGCGTGTGTAGTACGTTTGTACATACATACAAATACATATGGACACACTCGTAGAGCGGAAAAACGAGCCGTTTGATGATATTAGAGAGCAGTCCCGATGATAATTCATATTTCGTGCTGTTAGATAACGGCCCCACTCTGCTCAGGGAACTAGTATACTTAAGGCACACATACGAGAACACATTAATATATAAATGGGCATAGCTATAGTGCTTTGTATCACACTCCGCGCCATTTGAATATCACACCCCCTCACCAGCCGTGCGCCACTTGAATAGCACGGCTATTTAGTTAGTTCGTTATCTCTTCGCATGTGACAGCTTATTGTATTTTATTAATTATATTAGTAGCCTTGACTGCTATGTTTGAAAATAATGCAAAATATGCCGATTAAACGCCTTTACAAATAAAGAATGAATAAGAAATTAAAAATGAAACATATTTTGCTCCTGACCTACATACATATCTATGAATTGTGAATTAAAAATAACATCGGAAGATGCCATAATGATTCCTTTCTAAACTTAAGATGTTACGTATTTTATGTAACGAACAAGTAGAGAAGCTAAGGTCAGGTACCCCGACTTTGAAGCCCTCTCTACATACATACATATGTGTAGAATAATTATGCGTGTATGTGTGTGTTTGTGTGTGTCTGTGTATGTCTCGTGTGGGAAATTAAAAAAAATAAAATAAACTCGTTCTTTCTCGGACCTAGGAGAATCTGGATACCAACTGTGGTTATTCTAGCTTTTATAGTTTTTGAGATCCTTACGTTCATACAGACGGACAGGCGGACGGACTGACATGTCTAGATCGATTTCACTCGTCATGCTGATTCAGAATATTTATACTTTCGGTGGTCACAAGAGAAGAGAGACAATGTTTATTTTCGGCAACATAAAAACGCGATTGCTTAGGTTGACAGCTGGATTCACTCATTTGTACAGTGGCGCAAGATATGACAACATTGACTTCTATTACAAACTTAAGCTTAAATAAACAATTCAATTTTACTTCTATTAACTTAAATGACTAACAATTCAATCTAACATCTACTATCTTAAATGACTAACAATTCAATTTCAACCACTTCATAAATGACAACTTAAATATAAAACAAGTAAAAAACCTAAAGTCGGGTGTCCCGACTTTGAAATACTCTGTACATATGTTTACAATAATTATAGAAAATAAAAAAAATTAAGAAAATTAAAAAAAAAAATTTTGATCGATTTTACCTTTCTTGGTATTCGAACTCACGTAAAGGGTGTATAATTGCACATTTACATAGCAATTGCGTCTGTGTGAGTGTATGTATGCCTATGCGCATCTATTCGTGTCTGTGTAAACATGTGTGCAGTCAACCAAAGCACCAGCATCAACAGCAGTCGCGGGCAGCGCTTGAGCAGCGCTGCAGCAGCAAATATATTTATGGCTATAACTTCTTGTTAAATCGGTCTATCATAGTGAAACTTGGCATACGGGCACATAATAACCAACTGGGGGTATTTGCAAAATTCGAAATTCCAAGAATTACGGGAGTTAGAAAAAATCGCAATTTGCATGGGAGAGGGGGGAGGGAGGGAAATTCCAAAATACACATTTCCTGCGTATTCACATAAGGCATCTTGGACTAAAATTTGGTGTTCCTAAGGCATCTTTGTGCAAAATTTTGTGTCTCTATCTCTTATAGTCTCTGAGATCTAGGTGATCATACGGACGGACAGACGGACGGACGAGTAGACGGACAGACAGGGCTAAATCGACTCGTCTTGTCACGCTGATAAAGAATATATATATACTTGTGGGGTCTGCCACGCCTCCTTCTGCCTGTTACATTTTTCAGCTCGCGCAAATCTAATATACTCTAATATACATTTCATGTACAGTATAATAGAGTATAAAAAGTGTGGGGTTAATGCAAGTCTTGCGTGATACTTCAAATAGCATAGTATTTCAAAATCTTAACACATATGGACAAGTCCGTTCGCAGGTTTTTCCTAAGGAGGGGACAAAAAAAATACAATTTTGATCAAATAATGCATTTTGCGTTAAAATAATAATTTCTGCATATGATCAACGAAAAACTTTAAAAATTGTAACTCAGTTCCATTGCGTACCTCTTGCATATGGAGACTAAAACACTTGAGACACGTGACTTCAACTTTCAATCGAAATAATCGTACAATTTTTTCTTACTGACAATTCTTACGCACTCTCTAAAATCTTCATACTGTCCTGCCTTGTTCCTATGCCATTAAAATTTTAAGTCAGACACACTATAAATATATTTGGCTCCAGAGGTGTTACTTAATTATTATTTGCTCAGATTAAATATTTTCAAACCTGTTTATGTAACTTCTGGCATACCCTAATATGAATATCTTAGCAATTTATTGTTCACCTTTATGAATGATCCCCATTCTATCTATCTTATTACCGTATGCTCATGTGTGTCGATTGTGTGAAGCTTATTCTATCCGATAACAGCTCCATTTATTACATTCGCCTGCAGAATGATTGAGGTACATGCAGCTTTTGTGCATGCTTAACCGATCCACATTAGCTAAGCTTAATAAAAGCTAATGACTTATTTGAATAACAATGCACAATTATATGCTTTGTTTGATTTTTAATCCAAATTGAACTTCCGTCTTAAAAATTGTTCCAATATCATCATGGCTGATCAGAGTACAGTTCTGGGTTTGGTATTCCACTATAAATTAATTGTCACAGTTGTAGCTTCTTTTGCCCTCTTAGCACGCCGTAATTTATCAGCTGCTTACATTCACACCAACAGAGACACAAATAAATAGTCACATACTTACTATATGGACGCAATCCGAAGTAAAATTTGATGAACGTCATGCATATGATTTAAATTTTCCGGCTCATCTTGAAAAACATTATTCAGTTTGACTCCGCATACGGACAGCTTCGAAAAAACTATATAGCATTGATTTTTAAATGATTTTATAAAAACTTCTTAAATTTATTTACTTAATGTATTTGTCGACTTAACACATATATTTTATAAGATCTAAATGAAATCGTCAGTCTGATCTTGGACATCATGCCTGTAAACAACAGGTTAGACGTGTTTAGAAATAATTAGGATAACAAATTTCAGGACTTACGTTTAGGTTTCAGCAGAAATTGAAGCTGAACACCAATCATGATGGGTCTTTAAAATTAAAATGTGCGTGAGCAGTGTACTATACGATTAATTATTGTCGCGCAGGGAAAATATTTTTTAATTAAAAACATTTTTATGTGCCGGCAACAGGAAGCAAAAACAATGCGCCGACTTCCAGTTCCACAGCAAGCCACGCCGACCCGCCTTTCTGACCAATCAGGAAACGGAGCCAATACACAAACTGAATTAACATAAAGCAGCGGCAGCCGTTGCCGTTGCCGTGGCCGTCGTAGTTGTGCCGGCAGTCCAAAATTGCTGCTGTCAAATGCCAACAGCAGCACCAGCAGCAGCGGCGGCAGCAGCAGCGATGCCATAAAAATATGTGCATACTTTTAGGCGGCACATATAAAAAATTGTGCGCATACTTTTGGCAGATTTTTGAGTTATGGACACAGAGGTACGGCGTGCACATTATTGTGTGTGTGTTTATATGCGTGTGTGTGTGTGTGTGTGTGCCTGGTAGTGCAGCGGGAATGGCTGTGTTTGTGTGGCGTCTGTGTGTGTGTGTTTGTGTGCGTCTGTAATTGACACATGTTACGCGCACAAAAGCGGCAACACTGGCGGCAAGTTGTGAGCTGAAGCTGCCTCGCCTGTTTGCGTCTCGGCCTGTCTGTTCGCCTGCCTCTGCCTGCCAGCGCGCCATTATTATCGACAATGGGGACGCCAAAAACATGCATACACATACACACACACATACACTGATGTCGGCATATTCATGCAGAGCCTTCAAATGCAGGCAAGCTGAGGCAAGGCAACCTCAGTCAACTTCGTTTGTAGCAGGCACACAAAAACAATAACACACATATACGCATACACATACATACATACAAGCGCTGGCGCTTTGCTGATAACGTTAGCGTCAGCTGTGCGGCACTTCGGGACACACGTGAGCACACGCTGCCAAGCTAACTCCCATCCGCCGCCCTCCGTCCTCCCCGTGTGCAGACAAGCGTCAAACGTTTGTACCTTGCACGCCTCCTGCCTAAACACCACCCACCCCACCAACGTTGCGACGTCGTCAATTTGTGTTTGTGTGTGTGTATAGGCGCGTGTGTGTGTGGGAGTGCGTTTGGCATGCGGGGTTCGGCATTTGTTTGTGTTGTCAACAAAAGTTTCTTTGAAATCAGTAACAGATGTCGATTGAAATGGCACAATTGCTGCCTTGGCTTGCGTTGCCTTGCTTTTGCCTGACTCTGTCTGCCTCTGTCTGCCTTCCAGCCTGGGAGGCTGCCGGGCTGCCAGGTTTTCCTCACTGCTGTCCCTGTTGCTGCTGCTGTCGAGCTCCACTTCTGATAAATAAGTACATACTTGTATATTTGGCCCCAAGGCACATTCAGTGCAAGTTGGAATCGCAAGCTTTTTAATTAAACATTCTTTATGTGAATGTGCTTAAATTGTTTTTATTTGTTAGATCGATGGGATATCGGCGATATGCACACACATACACACACACACACCGCTGTACGGATGGAGAAGGATTCGCCGGGTAGAAGGCTGCTGCAATGTTTGCTGTTGACAACATGTCCTGGCCTTTGTTAAAGCTTAGCTTAGCTGAGCTGTGGCTGCAGGCGATAACAAACGACAACTGCATGTTAAATAGAAGCTTACGAAAGAGAAGTGAACGACAAACGACGAACGACGAGCGACTAACACAATGCCAACAAATAGACGGACAAACGGGAGCGACAGCATACGCAAGGCTTACAAGACTAGTTGGTCTGGCCATGGATGGATGGTGGGTTGGGGTCTGATGGTCTGAGGGTTTGAGGGTCAGACAGGCAGCTGTGCTGGACGTGCTGCTATTTGAATATGCGCTGGTTAACCAACCTGACAGCCGCATCGCATTCTTCACTGGCTTTAGAAAATCAGTCAGGTAGCAAAATGCCATCATCATCGTCGTCGTCCTCATTGGAGTTCCAGTTGAAGGGTTGCGAAAAAGCATAGACACACATAAACACACACGATCCAGCACCGAGGCAAAAGCAAAGTTAAGGTAAGCTTATTTGCGTGTGTGTGTGTGTGTGTGTGTGCGTGTGTTGTGCGTGTGTGTTGGGAAGCCGCAGGCTCATGTGCCTGTGTGTAAGCGACAAATGTTGTGGATGTGCAGATGTGGTTGGGGGAGCTGAAGAACTGCGGGCAGGGGTGGGAGGGTAGTCACTAACGAGCTTTTGCTTGCACTGCGACAGCAGCAGGTGTGCGCCTGGGCGTGCCACACGGACGCCACACAGAAGCCCAGCCAACGCAGAGAATGCCAAGCACACACAGATTTGCACAGTTGAGTGACGATAATTGAAATTTCATCACTAGTAGTTTGTGGTTTTGCAGCATTTCCAGTCGCACTCCCACACAAACACACGCACACGCACACGTACACTCACACACTAATGCTTATATCATAGCCATTGTCTTGTTGCATTTTACACGCCATTGCTGATTTTGTTGCTGATCACATGAAAAGGCCATACGGCATTGTTGGTTTTAAACACTTTATTTCTTGGGTTTCCATTTTGTTTTAGCCTTTTCGAATTGAATGTAACAGTTACTCATTTTGGTTTTCTTGTTGTTGTTTCGTTTCGTTTTGTTTTCTGTTTTTTGTTTTTTGTTTTTATGGTAAAGTACATTTAAATATTTGATTCATAATACATATAATAAATACTAATTAATAAATTAAATATAATCAATAAATTAGCAATAATATTTGATAATAATAATACGAGCTACTACTTATGTTCTTTTTGGTTGCCTATGTACTTACAGTGTTTTCAATAATTCATTCGATTCGAAGTCAATTGTACTTCTTGTATAATTAGCATATTCTCGTAACTATAGATGTGTGCAAATAGTCTTAAAGGACTGGTAAGTGCTGCTGCAAAATGTAATTAATTTCTTCTTTATATTATTTATTTTTTGTATTATCTAATCTGATGTCATTCGTGTGCCAAACGCCGTTACGGGCTGCTTGATGTATATGGCAAAATTGTAGTCCATTAATGCTCCCATTTTCAATTAGACTTACATTTTAGAAACTTTTCTTCTCAGGAGTTAGTTAGATTCTAAAAATGCCATTTTATAAAGAAAACAAGGATATACAGGTTTGTTTTGCAACATTTTTGGAACCAAGTGAATTTCTATTGAATTGGAAAGGGGAGATTCTTTTAATTGAATGGTGCAGGGGTTTGCGTTTAAAACAAGTTATGCAAATGGGAAATCGCCTAATAACAATAAAAGGGTTAATTATGTACAATTTACAGAGGGAAAAAAATACAAATAAAAGTATGCTGTACACATATCCAAGATCTAAATATAAACATTTATACCACCATATCTAAACAAATTCTTCATTTTTCCAAATATCCTTTTTACCTACACACCTAAACAGATTCTTAACTGAATGAGGAAAGAGCCTTAAAGTAACCTTCAGCGTATTCAGGATGGAAAATCAGGGTCTTTAACGAAAGATTTCAATTAGGAAGAAACATCTGGTGAATGGGGGAACTTAACAAACTTTGCTAAATCTGAGAACAATATCCGATCTTGTTCGAGTTATGGGTAGTACACTTCCAATGGCCAACATTAAATTTTGCCCACACCAACCAAACAGCCTTGCAGATATGACGTTTCTCCTATGGGGTGTTCCAAAAAACACTGAATGCAATAATATCTCGAAAATGTAAATATGTATTGTGGAAATGCTTATCAAGTGTCATTAAAATGCAAGTGCAATAGTTGCGTTACTTGAAGTATCTGTATCCTTTATCGTATGTTTAGCCATTATCATTATGTATGTATATAGATGTGGGTACCTCAAAGCCTGCCCTACTATTAGTTACCGAATGCAGACAACAGCTCCTTCTCCTGGATCATTTTGATTTCTTATTTTTTGGTTTATGCTCCGCTAATCGGTGATAAGTATATCCGCATATTTCCATACACTACATAGTTCGTGACGTAGTATGCGTGCGTGTGTGCGTGTGTATGTATGTATGTGTATTATGCGCCTGCTCCTCCTCTCGTATAATGCGGCGCTTTAATTTGACTAGCACAAGTATTTCTTCTTAGGTTTCATCATGCGAATGCGTCATTTGGAGCCCAAACCGTTGGGCACCAGGGCGCTGGGCGTGGCTGCACCGCCAGAGGCACCGCCTCCTGTACCTCTGCCGTCCACCACAGGAGCCTCCCGTCCTCCAGCTGACTGTGGAGCAGTCTGCAAGTGAGCAGAGGCAGCAACAGTCGCCGTCGTGGTGGGCGTGGGCGGCGAGCGGGTGGCCATTGCGCTGCGGAGACTAGCGTTGTGCAAGTGCTTGGCGCTCAGCTCGGTGGCCCGTGAATTAGCACAGACCTGGAAGCAAAATCGAGAGCAGCAAAAGCATCAGAGGACTGTGACTGAAGACCTTTGCGGGTGAAACCCACCTGATGATGACTGTCCCAGTCCCTGTACTGACAAGAGGCGCTGCAGTAGCGTGCCATGTTGCACCCGGAGCAGGTTTCCGTGGCCTTGCGTCCACAGTTCCAACACTGTTGCTGCAAATTGCTTCCCTGAAAGAAGACACAAGTGAGGAATGAACAGTATCCAGAAAAAAATATTAAATATTAATATATTCATGATTGATCCATATACTGTTCCATTAACTCCTACTTTATTATTCTATTTCTGATAATAAGGAAAACGATAAAATCAAACATGCTGATGCGTTCGTACCATTGCAATGCATCTTTTATTAATTATATGTGCACGGTCTTTTTTGAAGACATTAAAGAATGGGCTTAAGAGACAGTTTTGAACATAGAGCCCTCTTTTTTTGCTTACATTTTGTGCGCTGGGTATCGAGGGCGATTTATTATCAAGGTCGCGTTCTCCACTCGAATGCCGGCTCATCTCCATGAAGAACTTTTCCATACGTAGACGTTCCTGCGTCATAATCTCAGCGGCTCGAGTCTCTGCCGCAACGACAGCCCGTTGTATTTCAATAACCGCCTGCCGCTTGACCTGCGGATGGAACGAAGATGCTGATTGTCAAGTTAAGAGATTCGGGGCCAAAGTAGTCGAACATACCTGAGTGACTGCATCCTCAGCATTGCGCTTGAACTCGGCAACCTTCTCCTCCGTTTGGCGTCGCAGCTCGACGAGGGCCGCGGGCGTCACCTCTTGACTGTTGTTTCCATGCTGTGGCTCAATGCCTCGTTGCTGTAAAATGGTAATAGCTCGCTTGGTTTTATCCACCATGGCCGATATGCAGTTGAGCATGGTGTGTATGTTTTTCCACTCCTCTTCGCCACCAGCAGGAACAGGAGCCGCATTGCCGCTTGCGGGTGCGGCGTTGGAGGCGGGCGGACGAGCCGCGGGTGGGGGCACAGCATGCCTTGCTTGTGCCTGGGCTTCATTCAGACGCAGCTCACGGTCATCACGCGGTAAAAAGCCGCCAGCAGACACATCGGCCCGCTCCACACCAGCACTGTAGTCGAAGAGTGAAGGCTGGCCCACCACGGCATGACCATGAGTCATGGCCAGCCGCTTCGTGGGCGGCGGATAAGCGCTCGCCATATACTCGCTCCATTCCTGCAGCCCGTTGTGCGCTCCATGTTCCATCATGGAGTCGGAGGAACGTCGCTTGACCAGCCCATTTGCCGAGCCTGGCGACGCTTCTAGCTGCACAAAAATGTCGCTGAATTCGCCGCAGGCTACGCCATGCGGCGCGAACTCCATAACCGCTTGCTCATTGGAGGTTACGTACTGTAAAGGCGACTGGTTTGTGGCGCGTGCCAGTGCCAAAATCTCACGCTGTAGCAGCGCAACGCTGTTCTTGAGCAGCGGCATAACATACGGACGCAGCGGCAGGTTTATGGCCTCCTGCAGGGCCAGTCGGAACTCCTCGATGGAAATGGCGCCACTGCATAGCGAGAGGACCAAGGCGCGAACTCGCTCGCTCACCTCTGGCTGCAGCTCCTGCGAGAACTGGACAAGGGAGCCTAAAAATTTGCGTATCTTGGCCAGTAAACGAGCTTGCTCCACATGTGCGGCTGCAGCGGCAGCTGCAGCTGCAGCAGCTGCCAGTGTGGCTGCCTGTGTTGATGAAGGGGGCGGGGGTGGCGGGGAAGTGGCCGAGGCTCCATTAACCACGGGCGAGGCGCTCGCATTGCGCTGTGGACGCGAGTGCAGCAATCCGCTTTGTGGAGAGAGTGGAGAGCGGGGTGCAATGGTAACACCTCGTGCTGCTTCCGGCGGAGAATCCGGCGGACTGCGGGAAAGACGTTCACGTTCTCGATCCCTGCCCCCACCATTGGACTGTGTGCTGTGAGCTGCGCTGCTGGCTGCGATGTCTTTGCTCTCCCTATCCCTGCCACCCGAGGAGGCAGATGAGGATGTACTGGACTTGTCGCCATTGTTGCTGTTGTTGTTGTTGCTGCTCATGTTGCTGTTGCCTATGGAGAGACATAGAAAGAGAGAGAGAGAGAGAGGGAGAGTGAGATTAAAGTCACAAGTTGGCGGCTGGTTGTTAACAACTTTCATAATAAACAACATGCATGCATTTTGCTTCATCTGCAAAACAAGCCACAAACACACACACGCATTCGGACAAACACGAAGAAGAGGCGGTGGTGGGGCAGAGGATCAGGCTCCAGCTCAGGCTCAGGCTCAGGATGTGCAGCTGAGGCGCATTACAAATGCATTAGCAGCATTTGTTGCCTGATATCGGAAACTGCTGTACCAACTAAATTCACACCCACACACATACTCGTACACTATACACATCGGTGGTGACCACAACAAGGACGTGCACTTGTCCATGCCCAACTTGGGGACTAACAGCGGGCGCTCGCTCGGTCGTGCAACATTAACAAATTTGTCTGAACATGGGAAATAAATTAGCAAACATTTTTGGTTGGTTAGCAGGCAAATCAGAAGATATACCCAGAAGAGGGTTGGAGAAAAGGGGTGCACAGAGGCGACACCACCCGCCAAGTACCGCCACTCAGCTATAGCTCAAAAATGAAAAGCTTAATGCAAAGCCGCAGCACACAGATGGAGGATTGAGGACGATGATAACGTTGAGCAGGCGACACACAATCTACGGAATTACAGAACACAATAGCGGATGTCACTGGGCGTCCAATAAAGTATTTTAAATTCATATTTTAATGTCTGTCTTTTGTCTGTCCATTCCGACTTCTCAGTTCTGTCTAAGTATATCCCAGATGTTAGCAGAATATAATTTCATCTCATCTCGGTCATTACCGAAAATAAAGTACCGAAAACCATAATCTAGCGTTTTCCACCAATTCTGTCAGATGGCGCCGCTTTCGACAGCAATGTCCGATTAAGAATTTTAATTAGGTTTTTGTAGGCTTTAAGCAATTTCTAGATAAGCTGGTTAAGCTCAGTGGTGGTTAGAACATCTTATCTAGACGCTGGTGAGTGCAGCCGAAAGGGATGCCAGCCTACTTTTTAACTCGCTTCCTACACATCATTTGACGAAAGTTTTAAGTATTTTGTGGCATTTTAATGAAGGAAAATAATTTTCCAACTGCCTTGGAAAACCAGCACTTTTATTTTTCTGGCCTGCAGGGTCGTTCTTCTGCCGTTCGGAACACTTGGCTCAAACTAAAATTGCTGCCATTTACTGTCATCTAATTACATTGCACTACGATCTGTTCCTTATTTGTGATGAATATATAGAATTATTTTAACCTAGTTTTTTGGCAAATGACGAAGCTTGCGTCTATAGTATGCATATGAAACGGACCATTATGGGTTTGCAAAGATGACTCGAAACCAACAAAAATTTTTTGTAGGAATTCCGCGGGTTCCTTGTTATATCGCAATGACAATACGTAGCTTGGTTAATTCCAAATGCTCCACAGCCATTTGTTTTCTAGGAGGTTTCGGAGTCTTGGGGAAAACCAATTTGCAAAGGATATCATACATAGGAATCTCTCTGGATATAATTTTTTGGTCATAGGTTGAACAAATTGCATCAAAAAAATATTTAAAAAGCTTGTTTCGAAACTATTGTCTCTGATTGGACAAAGTAATATAAGAATGAAATAAAATTTATTGTTTTTGTACTCAAAATATAAAAGGGTGCGTATTATCGACCCATCGTTTTTTTATGGGGTTCGAAAATTAAAAGAAGACAACTTTTCCACGCCATGGCTTCTATCGCTCACTCTACTTTATTATGGATTATAATTGTTGCTGTCAAAATTTACATTCATATAAAACGCTTTTCTAGCTAGGTGATTAGTCAAATAACATTTTGGAGGCGACGTTTCATAGTAAGCGCTAAGACATAGCAATATATTTATATTACTATTATTTCGCGTAATTAATTTTCTCATTTATAGTCATAAGGTCAATGCAATAACCTACAAAAGCTAAGTCATAATTATCAGCTAATCAAATTACCTGGAAAGTCCTCACTTAACAAAATTAGCTTGTGATAGCAATCCCTTAACTATGCCCCTGTTCCACTAAACTATGATCAGCCAGGGACATACTTTCTATAAGTTTGTGTGCAAACTATTTGCACATCTAAGCGTAGCTACGAGTAAGTAGCTAAGAAATATACAGTATTTATGTGAGCGATTTGATTCGCATGAGATTCGAATTATTAAATTAATTTCCCGGTTTAATTATAACCAACAGGGGAAACACTAAAAATATTCAACACTAATTAAGTCTTAGAGGTTTTTTCGTTATAATTAATTGCAAATTATAAGTAAAATCAGTAATATCATGATTACTCTGGCAAATTGTTCCCACAAACGATACTAATGCTCTGTAAATCTTTGTCGCCTGAACAGCAATTGCGACCCAAACACAGAAACTTTGTTTGCGCAAGCTAATGGAAATTGTTTGTGTGTGTGAGTGTGTGTGTGTGTGTGTGTGTTTGTGGGTGCAAATGTTGCTGCTGCTGACGATGATGACGCCGGCGAGGACGATGACGATGACGATGGCTATGGCAGTCAGTCGATGTTGCTGTGTCTGTGGCAGCGTCTGTTGCCCCCACCATCCAGTTCGGGCTTGCTGCCTCTGTGGACTGCACAGTTTGCTTTTGTGATAATGATTGTGGATACAGCTGCAACTGGTTGTGTTTTCACAGCCATTCAGGCACGCTACCGCCATGCCAATCGAAGGAGCACACATACAAACACACCCACTCGCACACCCACACACACAAACGCAAATACAGATACACTCACATGAGCGCATCACTCACAACTCACAGCTCAGCTGAGCTCGGCGGCGCTTATCAAACGCCAAACATAGACAATGATGGATCACATGCCGCAGACTGTAATTGGCTGCTGGCATGCAAAAACAGAGAGCACAAAAAGAAGCAGCAGCAGCAGAAGCAGAAACAGAAGAAACACAACAAGAGCTATAGAAAAGGCAAAAATAAAACAAACAAAAACAATAAGAAGGGGGGAGAACGACAACACTCAACACTTTTGTGTATAATTGTAAAATATTGCACTTGGTTTTGGGCTTAAAACTTTTGTGTCCTGCACACAAAACCACAACTGGTCGAAAGTTGTGTGTGGGCTCGGACTGCGGTACTGGCCACCAGCAGTGGCACCGGCAGCAGTAGCAGCAGCAGCAGCAGCAGCTGGGCTAGCCTGGCCTAAAAAATAAACAGCGGCAGTCGGTCCCAAAAACCAAAAATGGTTTGGTTGGCCAAAAAACTATTTACAGAATTTTGTGTTGACAATTCACATATTTTCTAAAACATAATGATGGCCATTTTGTGCGAATGTGTGGGTGTATTTGTATATGTGTGTGTGTGTGTGCAACAACTGCTGGCGCAACATTCGCCAGGCAGCACTATAAGCTTCAAAAGCAGGGCTTATGTCATGTGTTTTGTTTGCCAGCCAGCAAGTGGAAGCAGCAAAGATAGATAGAGTGGAGTCGAGGAGAGAGAGAAGGAGAGGCTGAAAGAGGGACATCGATTTAAGGTTACGTATACGCCGCATGGGCTTGCTTGGTCGCCTGCATGGGGCTTTTTCGCCTCTCTCCCTGCACGTCTGTATGTCTCTTTGGTTCTCTGTCTGGATGTGTTTGTACATTTGTGTGAAATATATATATATATGTGTGTGTGTGTGTGCGTGGGCAACAGAATTTGCACAGCTGCGTCCCATAGATTGCATTGAAGCGTGCACAAAACGTACAAAACGAAACGTTGGCAAGTTTAGTTGGCCTGCTGCTTGTTTTTGTTATTGTTGTTGTTGTTGTGTTGCTGCTGTTGCCGTTGCCGTTGCCGTTGCTGCTGGCAGAGTCATTTGGGAAAACAATCATTTTGGCAAATATTCATCATCCGCAACAGCAGCACTGTTGATTATCATTATCATCTTTATCATCATTGGCCTGTTGTTGCTGTTGGAGACAATGTAGTTGCTGCTGTTGTTGTTTTTGTTGTTGCTCTGGATGTTGCTCTTCTCGTATGGGGCGTATTTTTGCAGCAACACATACATATAACAAAATAATTTGTTGTTTAACAAAACTTTTCAGGCAACACTTTTTGCGTGCATCATGAATGCTAATTAGTGAAATGTCCTGGGCATTTCTGAGGACCGGCCTCGACATTTAAGCGCCTTAAATAAGGACAGCTAATGGCTACACATCATTTCATGGGAATTTGTGCCACAGGTACTTCCACCAACGACAACAACGGCCGCACAATGTGGCATAATCAAAGCGAACCACAAACATCAGCGCCCAAAAGCAGGCAACAATTTTGTGCGCTCTAGCACTGCCGCTCTGACTGGTTTGGTCGCTTTGGTTGGTTCTGCCACTTTTGCTGCTGGGAACGCTAACAGCCGTGTTATTTTGGGAGCCATGAACGAGAAATTCAAACGCATTCCAAACTTTGCAAAAAAAAAGCAACAAAAAATAAACAACGAGCGAGCAAACGAGCAAAGGAGAGGAAAAACTAGCTGAAAATGCTTGCGGGTAAATGTGCCCCAAACAACAGTGCCCGCAAAACTTTGCACTGGGCTGCGGGCAGCGGCCCCCGATTTGTGGGAGAGTGGTCTTTACTTATTTCTAACCGGCTGTTAAATCAAAAGCGCCACGAAACTGTCGTTAATTTGTGTTTTGTACTTGCTATTGAGAGACGGGCGGAAATATGTGTGCATCTAGGCACTTACAGAAAATACGTATTGGCGGAAATCTTATTATCCACACTACTTATTCTATTTCTTATCGCACATAATTGCTGTTACCATAAATGTAGTTAGGATACATTTTATGTTTTTTTGGAAAACGTTGCTACTTTCCCTGGCCGAGCCTCGATTGGTTTTTATGTATAATTAAACTGATTAAAATAGTTATCGGTGCTTAAAGTACTTTATAGGGACGACAAATCGAAAATAAAAATCGGTTCAATACTTAGGTATTGAGGCTTTTATTAAACATTTGTTACTTATCGTTCTCAAAATGTATGCTGATAACTATCAGACAAGGGATAATATTTCAGGCCGCAAGACAATTGTGTATTCCTTCTGAGAGCATACAAACTAATTTTGAGTCCATTTGCACTTAATTCTTAGTTCTTCCTCTTGCCGTTTGGCCCGTGCGTTGATCACCACTTAGTCAGTTAGTGAAAACTCGTCTAATAATGTTAACACATTAAATGTGTTTCATTTTTTTTGTATTGAAAATACATTTAAAAGTAATTTAAAATAGAAAAGCACTATTTTAAATGAAGTGCAAAATTAAAATTTTAATGATAAATTTAAGTTTGTGTTTTTATAATAATATAAGTATTTATACATAAATAATTTAATTTTCACTTGATAGCATTCCTAGTTATTTAGTAATTTAATTAAAAATAAAATGATTTCTCGCTTGTATTGCACATATTTAAATGTAAGTCAATTCAAATCTGAGTATTCATTTGTGAAATTCGTTATTTTCTCTAGGTGTAGATATAAACACACTTGTCTCCGCACACACGCACACAGCTGCCGTCATTCACACCATCAATCGCCAGGCTGTCAAAATGCGCTGCACTTTGCCAGCAACAGAGAAAATCACACACGCACAAACCATTTGCTGCCACACTCACTCACGCGTGAGCGCCTTAGAGTATGCCTCACCTTTGAGCCGCCGACTAATTGCCGCTGCAGTAACGGCCGCCGTTGTGGGCGCCGCCGACGACGCTGAAGGCGCAGCTGTTGACGCTGCGACCGCGGCCGCGTCATATGCGTCCTTGTCGGTAATCTCCTCCTTAATTATCGTCTTGCCATCGAGCGCCATCTGGAAATAGACGAAACAAGTGTGCGTAGCAAATTAGTTAAGTTCTGTGCAGCTTCGTTGCCTGTACAAGTTCCCATAATTTGGCGTCTATCGTTTATCGGAAACACAGGTCGTCGGTGGGTGGAGAGGGACGGAGGGACTCGTACACAAAAGCATTGTATTTACAAAATAAAAAAATAAAAACACAAGTGACAAAGTTCTCACATTATGTTTTCAAATTATTTGATTCCAATTTGATTAAATGGTTGTCTGACATGCAAATTGGGCTCACCCACACGCTCACACACTCACACATTCACATACTTATACATATGTACGTACACGTATATATACCAGTATACCATTGCTATGTATTAAGGCCCACAGATGGCGAAGGCCAAAGAATTATGGGCGACATTTGCCATGTGGCAAATGGGAATATCTACGGGAATAAGTCACATTATAGGTGCTGCGTTTATTTTTGATATAAGCTATATATAAGCTATTATTTATACATAGTAAACGTATATATGATTGAGTCCGCCCAAAATCAACTTTTATTATGTGCCTTGCGAGGCCTTCAATGGGATCCCAATCAACATTTGCACCTTATCGTGGCAAATTACGTTTGACTGATCTCCCTACCTTACAAGATCGTAGAACCTATCATGGTGTAGTTTTTATTTAGAAGCTATTGGCGGAGAAATCACTTCAGGCAACCTTATGCATCGTATTAGCCTCGTAGTTCCTTCTAGACCCACAAGAAATTTCCGGCCTCTACATCTTGAGCTCTCCTTCTCATGTTCTGCGTTCTTACTTGTATTACATATAATGAACTCTTCCACATAATCTCGTCTAATCAATCTCCTGGAAATTTAAGCAGGAACATCATCTTACATTTAACTAACCAGCATTAAATACACATACTAATCACTCGCTGTGAGTCGGGGCACAGCGGCCTATTTCGGCGACTAAAACACACCTTTAAGATTTGAACTGTAGCGCTAAATTTCTTTAGTATTAAATTCCGTTTTTTTTTAATATTTTACAATTGTTTTTTTGGTGTATAAAATTATAGCACATATATATTTATAAAAGCCTTCAACGAAATTTTTTCCTTAAATGGTTAGCATTTACATGACTTTGAAATACTCTCTTAGAATAATAACACATATAAGGAATCTAACTCTTATAGTTAGATCTGGATCTCTGGGATCCAGGTGTTCATACATACATATATCGACTCGTCTTGTCATCTTGATCCTTCTGCCTGTTACATTTTTCACCTCCCGCAAACCTAATATACTCTGGTACATTTCATGTTTTGGTTTTAAACAAGAAAGGAATGCTAAAGTCGAGCATCTATTCCAGGCAGGTTATTCCAGCTCTTATACTTTCTGAGATCCTTGCGCTCATACAGACAGACAGACGGATAGACAGACAGACGGATAGACAGACAGACATGGCTATATCGACCCATCTTGTCACCCTGATTAAGAATATATATACTTTGTGGGGTCTGCCACGAATCCTTCTGGGTGTTACATGTACACTCTCGCACAAAACTAATATACCCTTTTACCCTTTGGGTGCAGGGTATAAAAACAAGTTATCGTACATACATACGTTTCCAAGGAAGCGGTGTTCCGAATTCGGTAAAAGAATAATAAAACTGATTTCATCATTAAACATTTCGTAATGTCAAGAAAAGCCTATGTCATAGCAGGGTATTCACTATGACATAAGCTTTCTCAGTCATACCGATATTTCGAATTCTTTCAGTAGTTTTGCCGCTCTTTTAAAAAGAATCCCTCATCCATATCTGATTGCCCGTACAACTGTATGACGCCTTCCCCTAAATACGCCAGTTCTCGTCGCACTTGCTCATGTTCATGGCCCGCGTGGCCTCGGCGGAATTTGTTGATTTTTATCAGTAAAATATGTAAATACCTGACGGTTTGGTAGCCACCTTCCAACCGCTCCTCACCCCCACTCCCACTCTTTGCCTTTCGCATGTTGTATGTATGTGTTTTGCCATCCGTTCTGTGGGAGTTTCTGCAGCTTGTCTGCTGCTGGATGTGGTGTGGGCGAAGGCGAGGGCGAGGGCAAAAGGGAGGGAGGGGAATGTTTGGTGCATAAACAAAATCCGATTCCAGAGAGGAACAAAAAATCCACTCATTCATTCATGTTTTGTGTTTTTCGATCAATCTCATTCATTGCCGAACAGCTGGAGACGCTGACGCCAACGCGATTCCGATTCCGCTGCCGATGTCGAAGAAGATGCTGATGCCGATGCCGATGCCGTTACAAGTGCCTTATTATTTTTGGCATATTTTCGGCAAGGTGTAAAAATCGAAGGAGAATGCTTAAACTCAATCGTCAGAGATTACGTTGCTCCGTATTAACGGTCAGTTAAGCGAATATTATGTGGTCCGTACTCGTAAAGTGTTTGTTTGGGCAAAAGCCGAAGCTTTTGGCGGCACAGCTGGTTCGCATCAGGCCTCCGAGTCACGGTAATTACACAAAAATGAAATTCTATTAAAAACAAACACTTGACACGCAGCTGCGCATCGGCGGGCCAACTAATGACGGGCCGGATAGCATATGGCGACTATAAAGCATAACAAAAACAACAACAGCAGCAACAACAATTGGAAACACTTGTCAACTGTGTGGCTTTTCCAATGCTCATGGGTGGGTCTGTGTGGCTCTGTGTGGCGCAAAAATGGCTTGAGGCAAATAGTAACAAGGCAAAAACATGCGTGACATGTCGCCAAAACAACAAGTGTTTTAAGTTCCCCGGTGTGGGTGTGTGGGTGTGCAGGTGAGTGGTGATTGGTGAGTGAAGATTGTGGAGTGGAGAGTGAAAGAGGGAGCTGAGTCACTTAAATGGTTTGTTGGCGTAGGCAACAGCTGTCGCTGACGGGGAGCGAGGGCCGAGCAGCAGAGCCCACTATGACGAATGAATCAAATGTCAAAAGCAGCCGTGTTGTCGTCGCTCAAGCAGCTGTCGCACGTCCTCGCCAGACGGCGACAGCCTCTCAAACTCAACCGAAAAAACGAAGGCAAGCGTGAATGGAGAGTGGCAGGGAAAAAGGGCGACAAGGCAAGGAGAGGGGCACTTCAAAGAGCAAAGCACGGTACAAAATCATGGGAAAATAGAAAATGTCGTCGACAGAACTTTGCCGCAAAACTTGAGCCAGCAACCGAACCCCTGCCCTACCCTGCCCTCTCCACTCACTACCAGTTCCAGACTCCCAGACGCCCAGAGGCCAGAGGAGAGCATCTCTCGCGACGAAGAGAAAGATAGAAAGAAGGAGAAGCTGTGGAGAAATGTTGGCAACGGCTGAAGGCGAAATTGCTAAAAGAAAAAGTAATTATTTAAACGGGTGGCATTGGCGAATGAGCGTCAGTGGGTGGCTGGATGGATAGCTGGATAGATGGATGGATGGATGGATGGATGGATGGATGGATGTATTTTGGAGGCATACTGCTGCTGCAAGTGCGTGGAAACTATTAAGCACGCCATTGCCAAGCAACTGCGCGAGTGTTGTGCAAAAATGTTTGACAAATTAAAAGGCACAACAAATGGCTAAAGGGCCGATTGGGATAAAGGCTGAAAAAGAGAGGGGCAGCATTATTTTCAATTAGGCAGCTAAGCTGCAAAATCATAAAATATTAAATGACATAAATTTAATTCTTACAGCAGCCTGCCCATCTGGCCAACTGGACGTCGAGCATGTGCTGGACACGTTGGCACAAAAGCATTTTATACTTTTATCCCCTTTGCCAACAAAAACACAAATGAGCTTGGCCGGCCGGAGCGGGGCGAGTCGTGAGTGCGGCGGCTCGTCTGTTGAGCGGCACGAAAAGGCGCGCCAACTGTAATAACAACAACAGGCCGCAGCATTAAGCACACACACAGAAACACTGCAGTGCCCGGCAGAGGGTGGCAGAGGGTAATAAGGGGTAAGGGATAAGGGCAGGGACTGTCCGAAATCACAGCATAGCTGCATGTGTCCTACTCCCAACCCTTCTGCTTCCCACCCCCCCTTCCCTGTATCTTCATGCGTATGTGTATGTGCAAATGACAGCGCGTGGCCGTGCGGCCAGGGACGCTGCCTCTGGCAATGGCCGAGCAGGAGCAAGAGCACTAGCAGAGTAGTGGAAGCATGAGCAGCGGCCAGGGGAATGAGGCTCGGCATTTGTGTTGTTGTATTGTTATATTGTTGTGTGTGTCTGTGGCAGTGGCAGTGGCGGCGGCAGCATTGTGGAATTGTTGTATTGTACGTCATTATGCGCAAGTGGCGCCCGGCACACGCTGCGAGAGAGATTACTGGCGACGACACCTGTGCAATATACACACACACACACACACACACACACACACACACACACACACACATGCTCACTCATTCACAGACACGAGTGTGCGCATGTGTGCGTGTTTTTACAGTAAAAACTTTTTGCAACTTGCTGCGTCAGCTGCTTCATTACACATAGCTATTCGTACATGAACGATTGATCGTGGGTCGCTTGAGATGTTTCTTTATTTTACAGCCATATAATAGGGACTCTCTCCCAGTAACGGTCGAAAAATGCAATCACTTGGTAATATATTCCATTACGTCGCATCTTTGCGAATTCAGTTCAGTCCCATGTCGTGCCCTTATGCAAGATCTGAAGTCGTGCAAAAAATGTTTGCAAAAATATTGGGCGACAAGGACCTCGGATACAAAATATCGCTTGAAAATTAAGGAAGTTAAAGTAACGACAATATAACTAATGATGTTAATATATATTTAAATAAATACTCTATTTTTAAATGAATTGTGTATGGATATGACATAGTTTTGAGTTATATCTCAAAATGTCAGCCTTCTTCTTCTACTCGAATATATCTATACTAATATTATAAAGAGAAAATATTTGATTGTTTGTGTGTTTATTTGAATTGAATAGGCTACGCAACTACTGAGCAGATTTAAAGGATTCTTTCACTGCTGGGTAGCTACACCATTCCTGGTTAACATGGGCTATATTAAATTTGCAATGAAGATAGGGATCCTTCAGAAAATGTGTGAACAATTACCTTAATAATTCCTGAACAGAATCATCCGCGAAACATTATGCCAATTTAAATATTAAGGCAATATTATTCAAATAAGCAATTACAAGTCGATCGACTACTATCGAAGAAACAGACACATTACCCACGGGAAGCTATAAATTTACTAAACCCATCTGGACTGCAGCCGCATGAATTGAAGTTAAAAATCGGAATTCCATAAAATAAAATAACATCAAATATCGTTTGCTCTGACTCAATAAAGAATAACAGAAAGAACTAAAAAACAAAAAAAAAATAAATTAAAATAATAATATCCAAACTATGTTTATAAGTTTACCTTTTCATACCCTGACCGAATAAAGTATATATATTCTTGATCAGGACGACAAGTCGATATAGCCATGTCCGCCTATCTGTCTGTATGAACGCAAGGATCTCAGAAAGTATAAGACCTAGAATAACAAAACTTGGTATCTTGATTCTCCTGAGTCCGAGAAAGGACGAGTTTGTTCATTTTTTCTGATCCAAAATTTTTGAATTTTTGTAAAATACCCGTGCGAAGCAGGGTCGGGACGCTAGTTATAAATATAATAATGAAAATATAATATCCAAAACTAAAACACCTAAATACTGATTGCCTTATGCAATTTGGGAAATGAACTATATTATAAAACAAGAGACGAATACTAAAACACAACAACGACATTCAAAAATATGTTGGAATAATGGGTTACAATATAAAAAAATTGTATTAAAAATATAAAGATCCATCAAAAGAATACGAATTGTATAATATATAGGAATCAAGTAGGATTATACATACTCATACATATTATAGATTTCAGATTAGTGAAATGAAGCCTTTTAAATGCATTTGGAACTTCATCCATTCTTTAAAAACTTACTGTATGTGACTTGATAATTATTTTCTAGCACTCGAGGATCTCCCAAAAATAAACGTAAGGCTAAAATAAATGTTGTATTACATTTATTTATTTTATAAAAAACATATATATACGTTTCGTACAAATATTATTAAAATGTATACTGATTGGTCTAAGCGAAAAAATATGATTAAACCGATTTAATTTAAGTTTTCTATATCCTTGTACTCGTAGGGTTAAAAGGTAATATTATTTAGATGCAAAGCTTGTAACAAGCCGAAGCAGGACCACATAAGGTATATTTATTCTTGATCAGCATGAGAACGCAAATCAATAGAGCCATGTCTGTCTGTCCGTCTGTTTTGATGAACGTCTGGATTTCGAAACTAATAAAAAGAAAGGGAAATTTTAACAAACAGCACAATAACAGCAGATATGTTGTTATTATTTTATCGCGTCTAATCCTATTCAGAAATATAAAAGCAGCCCTTTCGGCTGATGCTGCATGGTTATACATATGTGTGTGTGTGTGTTGTGTGGTGTGTGGTGTGTTTGTGCGACGTGCCGCAGCATCAGCAGCAGCACCATTTTAAATTACACATCACAGACACTCAGCAGCAGCAGCAACAACTACAAAGGCGCCAGCAAAAACAATGGAAGCATCAACATTTTTGCACTAGTCGGCATCTGGATGATTGTAGGAATGAGTGTTTATGCGTCTGCGTGTGTGTGTGTGTGTGCCAGGCATAATAAGATAATGGCGTGTCACAGAACAAACAGGCAGATCAGGACAGTTGAGCGAGTGTCGCGCTTAATCGGCTTTATGGTCTGTTTTATTTCCGATATGAACTGTTTTATGTGCGCTGTCGCTGTCGCTGGCGTAGTTGTTGCCGCTGCTGCTGCTGCTATGGTAGAATCAGATAGAACGTGAACATGTTGCTGCCACATGTTGCCTTCGCCCCAAACATCAGCGAGAGATGCGGCAGCAGGGGCAGCCGGCCACAAATGTCTTCAATTATGCCAACGTGCAGCTGATGCCCCACAGCTGTTTTTGTTGTTGTTGCCCCGTCTACGCCAGCCAGTGCAATTTTCAAAAGGGGGCCGTGGCCATGTTGCACAATTGAAGATTTTTCCAGCACTTTGCCAACATTTGCCAGCTGCCAGGAGTGTTTCTTGTTGCCTGTGTTGTTGTTGTTGTTGTTGCCATTGGCTGATTGGAAAAACGTTGAGCGTTTTCAAATGGCCAACATTTGTGTCTTGCCATTGCCAACGCTATCGCAGTCGACAGACGTTTAAGCTCAAACCAATTGGCCAAAAAAAGAGAGAAATATACTAAGTATATAAAGAGTGGAAGCGAGAAACGAGGCAATGGCAGCCTGTGTGCCTGCAGCACGTGCCACAATTTGAGGCAGCCTGTTGTTGATGGCTGCCACAGCCAAGTTGTCTGCTGTTGGCAACACATGTCGGAGTCGGCACGTGTTGCAAGCCCGGCCGTGTAGTCTGCAAACTGTAGGACAGAGGTGCGGGCAGACGACGCGGAAATGCCAGCCTGTGTGGTGCCGTTTTCAATTAAAAATTGCGAATGACAGCAGGTGCTGTTGATGGCCTGACTGCCGTTGTTGCAGTTGTCGTTGACGACATAGCCGCCGCCTGATGTTGCTACCTATCCACATTTTGCCCGGTGCTGGATTGTAAGTTGGTGTGCAACTGCTTTGTAATCATTAGGCGCGGACGCCGCGGGAGGAGGCGACGCGGGATGTACAGCGACTCTGGATGTGGATGTTGGTGATGCTTGCCACTTCAGAGTGGCAGCAACACATGTGCTACACTCGAGCTGAAGCAGCCGTTGCCAACTCAAGCGACAATTTCGCAATGTCCAAATGCGAAGTGTTAAAAAAAGGGACGCCCACTGCTCTGAAGGAAAATCTGTTGCAGACACTCGAAAAGCATCTGCAATGACAAGTTACAAGAGCAACACTGCTTGCCACTTGCTGGCCGCTGTTTTTCTCGCTGCTGCTGGTCGTGGCCGGTTTGTTCCTTGCTCCAACGTCTGCCTTCCATCTGCGCGCCATAAGAATTATTATTGTGGCAGCGTGGGTGTGCGGCAAGGTCAGTGCTGATTGAGGACTCTGCTCGCCAAAATGCCACACTGTAGTGTCGCGCAAGTTCGTTGCAAATTCAATTCAAATGCTTCGAGCTCAAGAAAAAAGAGCCAAGTACTTAGCCAGAGGAGTCTGCTGAGGTAGAGGGGGCGCAGGGAAAGCATTGCTAGACATTTTGGGCGCTTGCCAGGAAATGATGCTGCTGCTGTGTCGCCACTGCTACTGCCACTGCTACTGCCACTGCCACTGGCACTGCCACTAAACACTGGACTTGGTGGTATTTGCTTTTTTTTTGGTCATTGCAGTTTTTCATGCTGGCCAGAAAATGTTTAAAACATGCTTCACAGTTATAGGAAATGAAACAAAATGAAAAACCTTCGTGCAATCTGGGTTCCCAAGAAGACATTTGTGGAGCTACGCAATCACATGCCTAGTCCAGCAACACAAAAGAAATCAATCACCATCATTCCCTCACGGAACATGAAGAAACTTAATAAATTATTTCAAATATAGATATTAGAAAGCTACAACTGTACAACTGTAACGAGCTATAGCCGTATCTGATCTACCTCTAACTTACATTTTAGATAGAGCGCAACGTTTTCAAATCGAGCTTAACGAGCTAAAATAAATCCCACAATTTGAGTTCGTTCCTTAGTATATGACGCGGTTCGAATCACGGCGCTACCATTATCGCATGAAATTACTTGCAGCTTTAAAAATGCTGTACGAATGGTCGCATATCTAAAAAATATCAAAACTGTCGTGTTATCTAAGGCCGATTACGCAGTATATAAACTTTAGGACAACAAGTAAAATGTTAACAAAAAAAAAAACCAACTTCATGTCTAGTGCAGTGATTTTTTTTTTTATTATTATAATTTTTTTAAAATTTAAAGTGGCTGATAATGATGATTTTGAAGTAATAGCATTATGTTCAGGAATAGATTTGTCAGCAATTTTGACTAAATAAGGTAGGTTTAAGGTAGTTATCTCATGGATACCATTGTCAGAACTGGACCAAACCCTAATGGGACGATTTGGGAAGCACCAGTTTTAAAATAGAAATGATAACCCCCTCCTTTTTTTTGTCGGTTAAAAAGTGATTTTGGGCAAACGCAATTACGTATATAAAATACATAACAGACAACAAAATTCGAATACATAATATAAATATAATTTAAAATGGTTTCTTCGCTATCTTTCTATGATGGTTATCGGGCAGCAATCGAACCACTCATTCGCAAACATTCTCCATGTAACATTTGGATCCAATTTATTTTATTTACATTTATTTCTGCTGGAGTAGTCTTTTCTTGCTGATCGCTTACCTGGGACATAAACAGACGGAAATTAAAATGGCTTGCAAAATGACCATCCTATTAATACATAAAACAACAATGAATTATACCAATATGACCAATATACAAAAAATAGGCAATCATAGTTTAGAATCAACTTAAAAGTTGTAATGAGCTTGTGATGGGCCGGAGGGCAGGACAAGGCCGTAGTTAATTTTACTAAGATATGACAAACAATTCCTTTAACTACACTAATATGTATATAGTATAAAAAGGAATGTTTATGAAATTGCGGTCGAATCAAACGTGCTGAATGTAAATTCATCCAAGCAGAAGTTTGATAAAAAGACTAGATATCCGAAAGCCAAAGCTGTTAGTAGTATGGAGATGTTGTATACTATTGTTAGAAATCGCAAGAAAAAAGCCTCGTAGGCTCCCACTTTATCAAATAATCAGAGCTAAATAATAAATATGTTGTTAATGTTGCATTTTCAAAGAAATCAAAATATTTTAAAGCGTTCCTATTTATTTAAATTGGAATATGTTTCCAGTTGCATAGTAATTATTAACTGATTACTAATCTTATTTTTTAATGACTATAGCGCTTTCCTTAAAATAATAATCCTACAAATCTCAGTTTTCGCAAACTTGGCTCTCCATTCTCTAAGAGACAATTATTTTCAAGATTATTTCATCGAAATGTTTGCTATGAACAAGTACGAGCATGTAAGGTCGAAAGCATTTTGTTCTTGTTTGTTGTTCTGGGTATTCTGGGTGTTGTTGGTCTTGTTGTTACTGCCCTCACGTCTTTTTAATAAGCTGCCACATGCAGTGACAAAAAATAATGGTTGTTACTAGCAACCCAAAGAAAAAAAATGTGAAAGAGGGTTTTCTGGTCGCAGGCACAAAACTAAAGTCCCAGCTCACAAGCGATTGTAGTACAGACTGAGTGAGAGAGATAGAAGTAGAGAGCGAGAGTGGGAGTGGGAAGGGAAAAGGAAAAGCGAAATTTGTTTTTGACTTTTTCGATTAAGCATTTCCCACAAACACACAGTCCAACACTCTCACATACACACACTTCCACCCAAACCCACAATGCAGCTTGTCGTTCGCTGCTCCTGGCGTTTGCTTTTCACAAAACTCTGCTCGTGACATTTTCGCGGCTTCCCCGTACTTCCAGATCCAAATGAATTTGTGGCTCCATTGCTGTCGCAGTCGTGTCGCGTTCTTGTTTAGTTTTGAGCTTAAGCTAATAAGCAAATTGACTTATTTTCTGTCGCCGGGAAGGACCCACACTCAGCTGCTCAGCTGATGGCATGCTCAGCTGTTAGGCGGCACCGAAATGGTGTCTCATTAGTCAACGTCGTCAGACGTCTAGGCGGCGTCTTAATTGCCACTAACGGTGACGACGAAGGTGCAAGAATGTGGCTGCTTCTTGGCAAAGTTGGCGCCTAATCATTTGATTGATTGAAGGCATGATGGATGGGCCATAACACACACAAACACATACACATACACATGTGGCCACTGCTGCCTGCTCTGGAGTGGGGTGGAGTGGTTTGGGCCTGCTTTCGATTTGGCCAACAGCTGCATTTGGCATGTGCATTTTACCTGCAACAATTACGCTAACAACTTTGCCCTTTCGTTACTGTCCATTTTAAATGCAATCAAAGCAGCTCTAGCCCACAATGGGCTCCAGCTCCAGTCCAGTCGGGCAAAAGGGCTCTTAACAATCAAACAGAAAAGAACATCATGGAGGGATTAAATGATGCCGAACATTTGATGAATAAAGTATAATATATTAAATGTCGTCATGCTTCTTAATTTATAAATCAAATTAATGTATTACAAAAAATACATAATGCTTCTAGTTTCTGAATATTATAAAAACCAATATGCTTAGTCTTGATCAGCTTATGCTTATCAGATTGATCAGCAGGACAAGACGCGCAGATTTAGCCTTATCTGTATGTTTGTCCGTCTATCCGTCCGCATATTAAAGACTATAAGAGATAGAGAGACCAAATCTCCCACAGCTCAAATCTATTTCAAAATTTTTTTCCGTACCCCCACTCTCCCGCTATTAGTGATTTCCCATTGCTCGAGTAAGTATTGGAATTTGTTACTAAAAATTGGCAGTTACTTTCAAGTTTTATCAATTTAGGCTAATTTTACAGTAAGTTATATCCATAAATGTAATCTCTGCCCAGCAGCTTTTCTTTTCGCTGCTTTAACACAACTCTGTACTGCACCCACATAGACACAATGGCGATGCAAATGTGCAGTCGTTTCCAAAAAGGGGTATAATCGATCAATCATTTTGTTGGGGTTTTTATTACATGTTCCATTATTTTTTTAAATTTATATAGATTTCTACTCATTGGTAAAGCGTACTAAAAAGTTGGGGCCCACTTTAGCTTCTACGCTTGCTAATACAATTTGCAAATACTGGTGTGGTGAAATGAATTTCATCCACGAAATTAAGTAAAATTTGATCAATCTGTGTAACAGCATTTATGCCAATGTTTCTCTTCCTGCTGATATCCTATTATATCATAATGAAATAGGTTAGTTGTAATAATTTTAAATTTCGCTGATTACATAAGCTAAAATTTTCAATCTCTAATAGCGCCTAGAGGGACATAATATTTCACTATTTACATCTTTACCATGCAAGTGGCAAAAAAAACCTCTGAAATAGTCTTTCGCCCATCATCGCAGTCGAGTCCACTGTGCACCTCGAACTTGTGCTCAGTCCCGTGCTCAGTCGGCCTGTCAATATTACGGTAGTTGACTGAATTATTTAAGAGGCACTGATTACACTGCACCCTGATTAGTCAAGGCGCTGATTTGCTCTTTGATTGGCCCAATAAACTAAGCCAGGCTAATCACATATGAATATGTAGAACACACTGCGACAACTTAGGGTGAGTTGGAACGTGAGGCGAGCTGCTAATTGGCAGACATGCAGACATACCTACACATATGTACTTGTATGTATTCTCGTACATTCAAATTGGTTTAATATTTAACACGCTTCTGTTTTGCCGCCACATTGCACATTGTTTAATGAAATAAAGCAGCCTACAAGCTGCTTAAATGTTTATGCAGGTGTCATGCCAATGACAGACATATGCATATACACGTACATATGTATACAAAGATGAGCAGACCGGCAGACGCGCCAACTTGGCTTGGGATCTTAGTCTGGCGAACGGCTGAAAAAACTAAATGGCAGCTGGCTCGCTGGTAGCCCTTGCTCTTTTCCAATCTCTCCATCAGCTAGCCGATCCCTCTCTCTCTGCTGCGCATTCCAACTGATCATTTAGGGCAACCTGTTTTCTTTCCACCCTGCCTGCCTGTCATAACAGTTGCCCCGACAAGGCCAGGATGAGACCGAAGCTGAGGACGAGCACGAGGCCGAGGCCGAATTCGATGACAATGCAGCTTTGGACAACTCAGTCGACTCCGAATGAGTCATTCGAGTTGCCTTTTAATGGCTCTTAAATTGGATGTTTCTAACCGAGAGTTTATGAGAATGAACATAAACTACTTTATGTACAATTTTTGAAGAGCGGCATATCCTTCAAAATTATAAAAACGTTTTACTTACATTTAAAAATATTATAACAAGTACGTAAACATATACATATATGTGTTTATGTACAATGTCTCTATGTATATATGCAGTAGAGAGTTAACATTTGTGGCCATAACTCCGCATAAGTACTAATTAAATGTCAAATCAAAGATACTTCTTACAGACCAACGGACAGACGAAAAGGCAGTCGAAAGGACATTGCTATATAGATTTAAGATACACATTATGATTGAAATATCCTAAAAACTTCCTTTAGAGCTATTAGGATTATTTAAAAAAGTCGCTGTAGTGGTTTTTCCAAAAGCAGCTTAAGAGGATAATAATAATTTTTTCTTCATAGATAAAACAAGAAAGGAATGCTAAATTCGAGCAGGCTCAACTCTTAAATACTCTGTAACACCCCACAAAAAAAAGAAATTGAATTAATTAATTAATTTAATTTAATTAGGTGTAAAATAATTATTAAATTTAATTATTTTTATTTATTTATTCAATTTAATTAAAATTAACAATAATAAAAATAACATTTTCTGCACTGTAATACCTTCTTATGGATTTGAATTCAAGTGAACAGTGTAGGTTAGCACATTTACGTCAAAATTGTGTGAGCAGGTGTGCAGTACCGGGTTGAGCCATAGCAACAAAAATAAGATACAAGGTGCGTTCCAAAGTAAACAGGACTTTTTGAATCTAGCGCCCCAAGGTGGCGCTATCTATATGTCGACTGGTGCGTTAGAATCTGCTATCTTTATCGATTGTCCAGTGAATTTAATGATATTTCATCGATTGGAAGTGAAGTTATTGCGTTTTAAGTATCAGTATGTTTGTGTTATCGGTGCGAAAATGAGCTTTGAACAAAGAGCCAACATTAAATTTTGTTTTAAAATTGGAAAAACTTTTACCGAAACGTTTCAATTGATGGAACAAGTTTTTGGCGATGAATGCCTATCCCGTAGCAGAGTGCACGAGTGGTTTCAACGTTTTCAAAGTGGTCGTGAGGACATAAATGACGATCAAGCTGTGGGCCAATCAAAATTCGTGATCACCGAAAATTCATTCGAAACTGTGCGTGAATTCATCAAAAATCAGCCGAAATCATCATTAAAATTGATATTGAAAATTGATGCCATATTCAACTGATATGGCACCGTATTCAACTGAGATCCCAGCGATAATACTATACAGACGGATAATTTATAAAATGTAATGACAAGTATGCAGATTTGGTGTAAGATAAATGTTCAGATTTCGGTGAAGTTACAAGTATTTAGTTAAATGGCAAAACTTGTTATAAATTATCACCATTAACTGCGCTCTGCTTTATAATTTATGACGCTGAACGTCAGGAGTTCAATCAAAATTTACAACTCATGCGCAAATTTTGTAATTACCGCGCTAATAAGTATATATTTGTTAAAATGAGAACTCGGTTTTTAAAAACGTATCTACGAGTGCTTGCACATATGTACATACACATGAAGGTATATATACAAGTAGTATGTACATACATATGTATATGGAGCAGACGCAGCCAGCTGCAATTATTTGCAGCTGAATTTCTGTGGCGAACGCTCACAAAGCCATCAGAAACAGACGGCGCCGCTGGCTGCCGGCTGGCAACTTAACCTCCAACAGAGCGGCGCACTATGGGCCACGATCCTGATTACGTTTCCTAAATTCCATTCATTAACGTAATGAATTTTAGCGATTATTGAACTGTATTATAATATGGTTTTTGAAATATTTTAGAAAAAACATGCAAATCCCATTTCTTAGGTAACATGATCATTTCTAATATTACTGGCAATAGCTAAACGATTTTTCAAAATATGCACCTTACATTTTTTATACTATGTGCCTAAAAAGTACATATATGTATAGTACGTCTGCTAGTTTTGAATCAAAAAAGAGTTTTCGAAACTATTTTGTTGTAAAAGGAATCCTTGTTTAATGTAGTTCACACATTTAAGTTAAAAGTATAATCAAAAATGTTTTCATATTCTGAACTACAACTAAGGGATAATTTTGAATTTTGACTAAAGATAAGAGTTCCCAAAATTCCTGGCATGGCACGATTTGATCGAATTATTTCTATGTAGATTAAATGGAGCTTCGACTTTTTGACTAAAAATCTATCTCATATCCCATGGTGCAACGATTTGGTAAAGCAGTGGGAGAAGAGGATCAGCATCCAGCCATTGGCAGCCAGGGCCAAAGTCAAAGTCGCAGTCGACGTTGCAGTTGCTGTTGCCGTCGCAATCGAAGGCAATCCTCCTTGCAAATATTTGATAGTTCGCACGTTAATCTCACAAATTGTTGGATTTGGTTCGGTGTTCGCTCGAGTTTGATTCCTATTTCTAGATCCTGTTTTGTGCGTGGCAATCGAAATGCAAATTGTTGCTAGCATTTTATATGCAACTTTTATGTTTATTGTGCACTTGACACGCGCGCGTTTCTCTGCCGCTCTCGCAACTTAGTGAAAGAGCGAGTGAGTTAGTGAGTGTATTCACAAACAGTATCGCGTAAATAATAAAAAACAGATGCGACGCAGTGGGGCGCACATTTGTTATTTTGTTGGGCATAATTTAAGAGCCAAAGACATTTTGAGTTGTACGGACAGCTGCCGTTATCTGTGCGGCTGCAGCCACAACAGCAGCATCAGCATCCTCCCTGGCCCTACATCCTCTTGAAATCAACATGTGTTGCTGCCACGGCTGGCCAACTCGATTGGGGAATGTCCCGTCTGTGTCTGTGCTGCTGCCTCTTCTGCCTGACTACTGCTGCTGATTTTTATATTAAACAGCAATAGAGGAATACGGACAATGTACTTGAGCTTCGCGGAGCACATGTAGTCGTATCTGAGAAATGCTTCTGCTAAATTTCATTGACTTACCATTTTGCTCAATTGTTTTATTTTCTGTCTATTCGTGTTTATGTATTTGCGGTATTGCTATGGCTTTGGTTTTGGCTTCGCTTTGCTTTAATTTGCTTTGCTTCACTTCTGTTGTTATTCCCAATATTCACATTGTTTTGTATCTTTGAGATACTATACTATTGCAGCTGTTTTTGACACCCACTAAAAAGCGCGCGTGGTTCGTTGAATGCTGCACTTGGTTCGGCTTGGTTCGGTCCCCTCTATTTTTTAAGAGGCGTACTATAAGCTGCCCAGTTTTCTATTTACAATTTTAATTGCAAGCCTTACAGTGTTCTGACTAGTTGCTCTCATTTGGCAGAGTTCGAAACGCGCACTTCACTCTTGACTACGACAGCCCGCATTCGCTGTTTATACGACGAAGAGTTGCGACAAAGACGCGCCAGCGAGCAGCTGAGAACCGGCATGACGGGCATTCGCCAAACGACTGAAACTTAAGCACAACGTCGCGCTGGAATGTGGCCTGCGACGTTGACGGCGGCAGCGCTGCTGCTACACCCGCACAACGTGAAAATTCGGAGGCGCAGCATAATTTATAGCGCAGCGCAAGTGACTTCCGCGAATGCCAACTACTCGTACAACAACAAGGAGGGAGAACGATGACTGCCTGTCGGATTCTGCTGCCGCTCACATCCGTCTAGTTGAAAGTTGAAATTGTATCTGAGCGAGCGGTTCAGGTAGCACAAGAATGCCACGGAGCTACAGCAAAGCCACAAGCAGAACCGGCGACGCACATGTTTCGTTTCTCGTCGTCGTCATCGCTGTCGTCGTTATTGTTGCTGTTGTTATCGTCGCTCCTCGTTCGCTCTTCCGCCGCTGCATTTTGCAATGCGCCTGCGCCATATTTTGGCTGCCTTTCAAAAACAGCTGTTCCGCCACTCATACTCACTCGCTCTCGAACTTGTCGGAAGAGCAGGGCAGGGAGAGGAGGGGAGAGGTGCCAGACACACACAACTGCCTGCCTGCCCGTCCACCCGTCGCGTCGTCCGCGTCTTCGCCATACCCAATTGCCATTGCCTGAAAGCAGCCGGCACATTTGGTCGCTATTAACATCAGCTGCTGCCGACTGCTTTGCCATGCCTTGCCTTGTCTTTAGCGCAGCAGCCTGCTCCCTTCTCCGATGCCGAATTATTTGTGTGAGTGTGTGTGTGTGTGTGTGTGTGTGTGTGTGTGTGTGTGTGTGCATGTGTGCTGGCGACAGCTGAAAAGATTCCTTTTTGTCGACAGCAGTAGCAACAGCAGCAATAGCAGTTGCCGTTTGTTTCGGCAACAGCAACAGCAGCAGCGGCCAAATTTCTATTTCGTTTTATTTGCCATCGATGCTGAAATGTGTTTTGTGCTTGGCATGAAATTCCAGTTGGCATTGCGTTTCCAACTGTGGCTCTGCTTGTCGCCATGAGTGTGTGCCGATATTTAAATAAATTGCCAACCAATTGTGCACACACACTCACAGACACAGACACTTACGCCCCTTCCCCCCGCCAAGCATTTCAACAAAAAGTGTAAGGGGCTGATGCGCGTGTTCACACCATGTCAAATGCTTAGACGCCCCATATAAAGGCCTCACTCTCGATCTCGGGCATGAAACCACGCTTATTGGGCACATTGGTGAGGTCGCATTGTGAGTCCGCAACATGCGACTGTTGTCCAATAAAGGCGACGGAAATTGCGATTTAATTACGGTTCACATGGACACTATGTAATACGCAACCTTTATGAAAAATCTTTCTGCGAATGAACTTGTTAGGGAAGCAGAGGCACACTTTATATAGTGATCCGTAATCACAGGATTTGGATATCATGACCAATTTTAAACAACATTTACAATATATGAGGTGAATCTTTTTGTGTGCAAAAATTCTTACATTTCAATATTCCTTCATTGTCCCTCAAAGAACAAGTTGCTTTTCAAAATATGCATACATACAAGGTGTGTTCCAAAGTTAACAGGACTTAAAAAAAAAACACAACAAATGGTTTTTTTCGGCAAAATCAATTTATTTTATTCAAAATAGTCTCCTTCTGCTTCAACACAGCGTTGGCCAGTATGGCCGCCAGTATGCCGGTGCAAGCCTTTTGAATGGCCTCTACGTCGGCGAGTGGTTAATGGTTAAAATGTGATTTTTGGTCAAATAATCGGTCACAAGCGTCGATCGTCTGAGGAATTTTTGGTCGTCAGTCAATTTGTGCGTAACAAACCGTGCACACACCTTTCGTAAGCCCAAATGCGATAAATCGATGTTTTGGAGATGTTCAATTCCATTCCATCAATTTCAATGATGATTTCGGCTGATTTTTGATGAATTCACGCACAGTTTCGATCGAATTTTCGGTGATCACGAATTTTGATTGGCCCACATGTTGATCGTCATTTATGTCCTCACGACCACTTTGAAAACGTTGAAACCAAGTTTAAAAAAAATTTAATGTTGGCTCTTTGTTCGAAATTCATTTTCGCACCGATAACACAAACATACTGACACTTAAAACGCAATAACTTCACTTCCAATCGATGAAATATCATTAAATTCACTGGACAATCGATAAAGATAGCAGATTCAAAAAGTCCTGTTTGCTTTGGAACGCTCCTTGTAAGCTCGGGTTGTCATCCTGATCAATAATATACTTACAAGTATTTATACTTTGTGTGAGATCGTTGCGCTTATACAGACAGACGGACGGACATGGCTATATCGACTTGTCTTGTCATCCTGATCAATCTCTATATATATAAAACAGCTTGTCCTGACTGACTGATTGGTGATCAACATACAGCCCAAACGTTAAAAGCTAGGAAGCTGAAATTTTGACTTAAGTATCCTTTCATAGTGTAGGTGGGAAATTCGGCTCCAAAGGTGGGAAAACAGGCTCCACCGTTTGTATGAAAAATCTACAATCAATCATCTAATTAACTTCAAACTTAGTTTGTATACTCTCAGAACAATTCCAAGAAACAATGTATACTTGTTTTTTTGAAATTTTTTGGGGACTGAAATATGGGAGTTTTCCTGTAAAGAATATGGGGCACAAAAGGAAACCGCGTCAACAGCCCACAGCCCAAGCGGCAAAAGCTAAGAAGCTGAAATTTGGGCTCAAGGATCCTATCATAGTGAAGGTGCCCACTAAGAAGGGATTTTGGAAAATTTGAGCTCCAAAAGGGGGAAACGAGCTACAAAGCTTGTTTGAAAATTCTGCATTTCTGCAGCGATTAACTTTAAATTTGATTTTGATAATCTGTAAAAGAATACAAACAAAACTGCATACCCGAATTTTCGAAATTTGTGGTGGAGCTTGAATTATTGGGGTTTTAATATTTATTCACCTTTTCAAATGAAAAGTTTGTGTTATAAATTTTCTCCGATCGATTTCAAATTTGGGTAATGTAATCTACGTAACTAAAATTACAACTTTGCGTTCAAGGATTTTCAAAATATGCATTTTACAAATGCAGGCAGAACAAACAATACAAAATATCAAACAGTTGGGGACAACTAAGTATACATACACACACACACACATGCAAGCAGCTGTTCGTGTAGTTGCGTGCAAACGATTGAAATAGCCAAAGCAAAATGTGAGACACTAATGTGTGAATGTCCATACAAATGTACATATGTATCTACATGTGTATGTTTGTACATTCATCTTGCACTGACAGAGCAAGAAATGTTAATTAATTAAAAATTATTTAACATTTTTAAAAGTAATTTTTTCTTTGTTTATGCAGCAACAACAAATTACAAAGAACGCAAATATCAATCAAAATAAAATAAACTCGTCCTTTCTCGGACGTAGGAGAATCTGGATGCCAACTTTGGTTATTCTAGCTCTTATAGTTTCTAAGATCCTTGCGCTCATCCAGACGGACAGACGGACGGACGGACATGTCTAGATCGATTTCTCTCGTCAATTGTTAAAATTTCTTTAATTTAATTTCATGTTTATGTTTATATGGTATATAGTATATGTACATATATATAAATGGATGTATGTATGTTTGTGTGTACGTATGCATTTTTGTACGTAGAAATATGTTTGGCACTCAATGTGACCAGCAGAGCTTCAACAAAGACTCCAGCAATAATTGGCCATTCATCTTGACACACTTGTCCACGATTCGCTCGAATGGAGGTACGAGTATGTATGCGGGTGTGACTAACTACTTGCCCCATGCCATTGAACTTGCGTGAAAATCGAAGACCCCTAACCACAAGGTAGCGCATTTGGGTTTAAGCTATACGTGTGCACCCACACTCTACTCTACGGACTCTATGGACACACAAATACAAATCTGTATGGCACACTCGGCACATTCCGGCTTCTTTTGCTTTGAAGCAGTTTCTGCTTCAGTTTCCGTTGGCGGCATTTCCACTGCCGCCGCCGCAGCCGCCTCTACTCGCCACTTTGGTAGCAGTTGGTCGTGGCAGCATCAGGCGGCAAATAATGTAAAACGCCATTAGGCGAGATTTTCTCATACAAACAACAATTGTGCATTGGCACACAGGCCGTGAACGTGGACGTCGACTTCAATGCTGCTGTTACTGTTGCTGTTGCAGATGTGGCGAGGGGTGCGGTGGGAAGGGGATTGGTGCTGCCACAGTTCTGTTGGGCGTTGGGCATGAAATTCTTTTTTATGCGCATTTTGCACAAGTAAATGCCTTTGGGACGTGTGTATGTGTGTGTGTTTGTGTGTGTGTGCAGGAAAATCTCATGAAACCTAGCAAACGAAAACAATTTGGCCAGCACCAAATGTTGCGCGCCTGGCAAGTGGCAACATTTGTGTGGCAAGTTGAGCAAAGCCCGTACGCCAGGGTTGACTTGGCTAGGTGGGGGTTGGTGAGGGGGACTGAGTGCGGATTGCTGCTGCGACAAATTGAATGAAATCACGGCAATTTCGACGACAGCACACACACACATACATACGCGTGTGGGGAGGGCCACAAAGCTGCGACCAAAAACGCAAAGAGCGAGAGAAATAAAGAGACAGACAGAGAGAGAGAGAGTGAGAAATATTCATCCAATCGGGAAATCACAATGTTTGCTCACTGTTGACGCATAATTGAATTATTAATTTTTGTATTAAATAGCAATTGCAACTTTTCTGCACTGTATGCTGCTGTTATTGTTGCTGTTGCTGCTGCTGTTATTGTTGTTGCACATACACACGTACTGGCCAAATGGTTACCCAAACTGCTGACAGTTTTCCAGGCAGCCTGTCAGCTTCCCTGGCTGTCTGCCCGCCTGCCCGTCTATCTGTCTGCCTGCCTGTTTATCTGAACGTGGCGTGTATCGTGCCGATAAAGAAGTTGTTTACTCAGCGTCAATTCAGCACGCCCAGCAGCAACAACCAACGACCGAACGCCCGCCCACCCACTTGATCTGCTCCACTAGGGCAGGAGGTCACAATGAAGCTGTTTGTTTGCCTCCGTCGGCGTCGGTGTAGTTGTCTGTGAGAGTCTGTCTTTGTGTGTGAATATATGAGTGTGTGTGTGTGTGTGTGTGCGTCGCATTTTGACTGACTCTTGATAATAATTTTGCGCAACTGAGTGCGAGCAGATAACACTTCATGGACAGCCCGATGATGACTGCCTGCCCGGCTGTGTGCCTACCTCGCTGTCTGACACTACCAATGCTTCCTCCCCCTCCCATCCTCTTCAACATCCTCCTCCTCCTTTTCTTCAAAGTGCGCCCCATCCTGTTGTTTACTTTGGCGTAAATCTGTTTATGGGCGGCTCATAATGTGTTATGTGTGTGCGCACGGGTAAGTGAGTGGAATGTGTGCGTGGGAAATATAGTATAGATGGTTACTTTGTAGGGCTGCCGCCTGTTGCACCTGCGGCCAGGCTCGTTGTCTCATTATTCAAATTGCTTGTTGCGCGTCCATCATCATGGTTAGTCACTGGACAATCGCATGCAGAGCCGCGCAGCGGTATCTGCCTCAAGAGCCCGCGCTAAAATTGTCACCGTCATCGGCACAGTCGGCGGTGGCGGTGCCTGGGCTGGACATGAAAGGCAGAAACTATACAAACGAGGCAAGCATCTTGGTCACGGCTTTGTTTGCTCTCGAAAGCAGCATAGAAATAGAAAAGTGCGACCCTATATAGCGACGGCTCCTGTTGTTGACTGACGCCATGAAGTGTTAACAATGCGGGGTTCTGACGAGGCAAAGCGAAGAAAATGCAACATAGTTGTTGAAGCAAAGGCGATGGCCAACAGCGAGGAAAATTGTCAGAAATTGGCTTAAACATTTAAAATGTAATAAGTTTTCTGATAAACTAATGGCAATTCATAATTCTATCCGAAATATAAAAAATTTGAGTATTTTTTTTTTTGAGTATTTATTTCGAAAAGTATTAATTAAAATACGACAACGAGTCTAGTGTGAAGGTATTCCTAATCTGCGTGGATATAACAAATGCCTATTTACAGATACACTCGAAAACAAATTGCATAAAACAAATGAATATTTTCATATTCAATGCAATGTTCTAATATAAACAACGTAAATTAAACTTAACACATATTCAACTACTGATTTAAATGTGAATAATACGCAAAAAAAAGAGTAAATCTTTGCCATTAAAGTGTCACATGAACGCAATTTATTACACTCATTTCAAATTTAATCATTTAAATACAATAATATAATAATATTTTTATCAACATTGAATAAAATATGTATGTAGTGGATTTAAAAATAATACGATCCCTGTAATCGCAACTAATGGAAACCAAGGTAGTTACACTTATGGAAGCGGGGAACAATTTATAACTTGAACAAGAGAGAACGCTACAGTCGAGCAAGCCCGACAGTGTAATACCCTGTACCCAGGTAAACTTCCGTCACTGAGTTATATGCGCCCAAAGCAGCAGCAAAAAGAGGAAGAAGAAGAGCGAACTTGTTGCTGCAGTTTGAGGGGTTGTACTGGCGAGAATTTGTTTTGCTAATAACTTTTCTTAGAATTGACCGAATGGAATAAATTTTGAACAACAGTAGACAATTATATATGAATTATGTGTGCAAAGTTTGGTTTAGGTAGCAATTGAAATGTGGACGCTATTGACGAAATTCTGCAGCGGGGGAAGGGGGGAAAAATTAAAAAAAAAAAATAAACTCGTCCTTACTCGGATCTAGGAGAATCTGGATGCCAACTTTAGTTATTCTAGCTTTTATAGTTTCTGAGATCCTCGCGTTCATCCAGACGGACGGACATGTCTAGATCGATTTCTCTCGTCATGCTGATTCAGAATATATATACTTTATGGGGTCGGAGATGCTTCCTTCTGCATGTTACATACTTTGCACAAACCTAATATACCCTTTTTACCCTACGGGTACAGGGTATAAAAATTTACCGTTAACTGATATTTGTTTGCTCTTCTGCATTTGTTTCAAGGTTTGTTGTTGTTAATTTTCCAATTACCGTTAATGCAGATGGAATCATCAACTAAAGGTAAAATTTACGCAAAACGTTATAGGCAAAAAGTAAAATCAGATTTGCTTAAGCTGGAGATAAGCCGTGAAAAGGCAAAGGAAAGAGCATCCAGATTCAGGGAAAAATTATTGGAATCAAACAATAGAAAAGAAAAAGTAAAAGAGAGCAACCGACAAAGGCAACAACAATTCCGGGAGAAAAAGAAGAATGAAGGTCAAATTAATGCCAGTACGCAAGTCAATCAGCCCTACAGATGCAAACAAACCTTAGGAAAGGCTTTAAATAAAGTTTGGCATACAACAAAAACTAAAAATATAATTCATGACGATGCCTTTTCCTTTTATAAATTTGCTCAAAGTAACATAATTGGGATTAGATTAATGTACATTTCCTCAGAGCAGGTAGATAAGTTTTCAACTTTGTTGTTTGAAAAGTGGCAGGAGTTGCCGAACATACCTGGTATACACCAGATTCATTTTATATCTAGCGGCGAAGACTTGCAAATAAAAGCAGCTTCTTAAAACTAAACTTGCGTTAAATAATGTTTTAAAAACAATCTTAACTACAAATTTACCAAAGGAAATTCTGTCACGTAACGTCAGATAACGTAACGTCAGACGATAATTCCAATTTAAAAAAAACGAGTACAGATTTTTTAATTATATAACTTGAATAATAAACTTATATTTATTTAAAGCCTTCTGAAAGAAATTCAAGCCAAAAGTCCTTCCCAATTCGCAGAGTTTTGCCATTTTGTAATCCAAGTCAAAACCCACTTCCTTTTTTAGTAACGTAACGTCAGGGCCTATTTTTGCTTATATCTTATAAGTCTATGCGTCTATGTGAGTGTATGTATGTTTATGTGCGTATATTTATGTCTGTGTAAGCATTTTCGCAGTCAACTAAACAGCAACATCAACAACAGCCGCGGGCAGCGCTTGGGCAGCGCTTGAGCAGCGCTGCAGCAGCAAATATATTTATGGCTTTAACTTCTTGTTAAATCGGTCTATCATAGTGAAACATGGAATACGGACACATAATTACTAACTGGGGGTATTTGCAAAATTTTAGTTCGAAATTCCAAGAATTACGGGTGTTAGAGAAAATCGCATTTGCGGGGGAGGTAGGGAAATTCCAAAATATACATTTTCTGCGTATTCACATAAGGCATCTGGGACTAAAATTTGGTGTGCCTAGGTCTTATAGTCTCCGAGATATAGGCGAATATACGAATGGAAAATCGGGAAAACCCCCATAGGGGGGAAGTGGGGGGTGTTTATTGTATTACTCGTGTTTTTTATGAAGTAGTATCTATATATATAAAACAGTGTGTCCTGGTTGACTGATTGGTGATCAACGCACAGCCCAAACGGTAAAGGCTAGGAAGCTGAAATTTGGACTCAAATATCCTTTCATAGTCTAGGTGCCCACTAAGAAGGGATTTTGGAAAACTCGAGCTCCAAAGGGGGAAAAACAGGCTCCAACGTTAGTATGAAAAATCTAAAATTAACTTCAAACTTAGTTTTTATACTCTCAGAACAATTCCAAGAAAATCTGTATACTTTGTTTTTTTAATTTTTTTTTGGGCCTAAAATATGGGAGTTTTCCTGTAAAAACAAGAGAGAACGCTACAGTCGAGCAAGCCCGACAGTGTAATACCCTGTACCCAGGTAAACTTGCGTCACTGAGTTATATGCGCCCATAGCAGCAGCAAAAAGAGGAAGAAGAAGAGTGAACTTGTTGCTGCAGTTTGTGGGGGTTGTACTGGCGAAAATTTGTTTTGCTAATAACTTTTCTTAGAATTGACCGAATTGAATAAAATTTTGAACAACAATAGACAATTGTATATAAATTATGTGTGCAAAGTTTGGTTTAGGTAGCATTTGAAATGTGGACGCTATTGACGAAATTCTGTAGCGGGGGAAGGGGGGGAAAATTCCAAAAAATAAAATAAACTCGTCCTTACTCGGATCTAGGAGAATCTGGATGCCAACTTTGGTTATTCCAGCTTTTATAGTTTCTGAGATCCTTGCGTTCATCCAGACGGACGGACAGACGGACAGACGGACAGACGGACAGACGGACGGACAGACGGACAGACGGACGGACATGTCTAGATCGATTTCTCTCGTCATGCTGATCAAGAATATATATACTTTATGGGGTCGGAGATGCTTCCTTCTGTATGTTACATACTTTGCACAAACCTAATATACCCTTTTTACCCTACGGGTACAGGGTATAAAAATGTTGGGGCACAAAAGCAAACCGCGTCAACAGCCCACAGCCCAAACGGTAAAAGCTAGGATGCTGAAATTTGGGCTCAAGTATCCTATCATGGTGTAGATGCGCACTAAGAAGGGATTTTGGAAAACTCGAGCTCCAAAGGGGCGGAAACGAGTTCCAAAGTTTGTTTGAAAAATCCGCATTTTTTAGCTAATCGACATAAAACTTGGTTTCTAAAATCAATAAAAGAATGCAAAGAAAACTGCATACTCGGTTTTTTAAATTTTTAGTTGGAGCTTGAATTATTGGGGTTTTAATATTTATTCACTATTTCAAATGAAAAGTGTGTGTTATAAATTTAGTCCGATCGATTTAAAATTTGGGTAATGTAATCTACGTAACTAAATCTACAACTTTGCATTCAAGGATTTTCAAAATATGCATTTTACAAAAGCAGGCAGAACAAACAATACAAAATATCAAACAGTTGGGGACAACTAAGTATACATACACACACATACAAACAGCTGTTCGCGTAGTTGCGTGCAAACGATTGAAATAGCCAAAGCAAAATGTGAGACAATAATGTGTGAATGTCCATACATATGTGCATATCTATGTATGTACATATGTATCTACATATGTATGTATGTACATTCGTCTTGCACTGACAGAGCAAGAAATGTTAATTAATTGAAAATTATATAACATTTTTAAAAGTAATTTTTTCTTTGTTTAGTGCATTTGGCATTAGGGTTTTCATTAATAACTTTATGCAGCAACAACAAATATCAAATAGTTGGGGACATCACATACACACACTCACACACACAACAAGCAACAGTTCGTGTCTATGTGTGCGGTTCTCTACGTACGGTTGAAAAAGTAAAGAGAAACATAAGTACATTTGTATGTATGCCTGTGTATGAATATAGCATGTATGTACATTCGTATTAATGTATACATTGGACAATCGAACACAGTTGTTTGATTGTAAATAAAATAATGCTCTAAAAACAACAACAACTGCAAGTCATTCGCTCGCTCTTCTTCTTTCGTTTTGATCATTTACACCTGTTAATTTCAAAGGCAAAACGCCAAAAGTTTACAGTTACCGTCGCTAGGCAACGACTGCGTAAGCGATAGTAAAGCAGAAACCGAATAACGGAGCTACGCATATTCTGCTTCGCATTGCGGGCAGATGTATGTATATATGATTTGTTCTTATTGATCTCAATAAATAATTCGATTTTATTATTTAAATATTCTGCTTATTGCATTCAAACTTCGATATTTTGATGGTATCGGTGGCTTCAACTATCGAAAGTTTTACTCTAGCAAATTGAGATGAGAATTGTCAGTGCTTTTTGATCGTGGCTCATCGCTGCACGGCATTGACACGAGTGCCGTGTTTCATATTCCGAGTTTGTGCGTCGCCGTATTGACTCAATATGGCACGGAAAGACTCAAATGTGAATTTAAATTTGGACTCAAGTATCCTTTCATAGTATCCATCATAGTGTAGGAGCACACTAAGAAAGGCTTTTGGAAAATTCTAGCTCCAAGGGGGGAAAACGAGCTTTAAAAAATATTAGTTATAGTGGTCATGTTCGTTTAACGAAATAGTTTGGCAAGAACAAAAATGTAACGGACTATTGAACAATTTTTTGTCAAGAACAGAAAATGTTCATTTAAATACCTTAAATGCCTTCCTACTGGTAACCTTTAAGGTGAAAACATATGGGTAGGTTATGCACACACAAAATAAATACAATTGGAAACATTATATTGAGCCGGGCTAAGGCGGGCAATACCTGCTAGTTGAAATTACTTTTCCTAACCACTGTGCCATTAAAAATTTGTATGAAAATAAAAAAAATCGATGCATCGATGTTTCGTTGCGATGTATCGAAGTACAATCGATGGCACTTGTCGATATATCGATTGTGTGAAAAATCGATGTTTTGTAGTTTATTTACAACCCTACTAACTACTAAAACTGCGGTGGAGTGTGGGTGGGGGGGGAGGGGGTTGTATCAAAACAGAAAAATAAACTTGATCTGCCTAGGGCTTAGGGGAACCTGGATACCAAGTTTGGTAATTCTAGCTCTTGTACCTTCTGAGATCCTTGTGCTCATACAGACGGACGGACGGACGGATCTTGACCCCCCTGGACTAAATCCTGGCTACGCCCATGTGTCCGTATACCAAGTTTCACTATGATAGACAGATTTAACAAGAAATTATAGCCATAAATAGATTTGCAGACCACGCGCTGCCCGCAGCTGTTGTTGATGTTGCTGTTTGGTTGAGTGCAAACATGTTTACACAGACACGAATAGATGCGCATAGGCATTCATACACTCACATAGACGCAATTGCTTTCTATATGTGCAATTATACACCCTTTACGTGAGTTCCAATACCGAGAGAGGTAAAATAGATCCAAATTTTTTATTTTTATTTTTCTTAAGAGTATTTCAAAGTCGGGACACCCGACTTTAGCTTTTTAACTTGTTTTTAATTATCAAATAGGTTAGGATAAATAATAAATGAAGTTACTATGCTTAAGTTTAAACATTAATCTTCGATTCTACGTTTAAATTTTGTTAATATTTCATTTCGTCTTGAAGTTATACTCATTTAAAACTTTTACAATGGGCTGGGTCGAATAATGTGAACCATTGTAAATTTTTTATACCCTGTACCCAAAGCGTGAAAGGGTATACATACTAGTTTTGTGCGAATGTATATAACATACGGAAGGAGGCGTGACAGCCCCCAAAGATACATACATTTTTTATCAGGATGACAAGACGAGTCGATATAACCATGTCCATCTGCCTGTCTGTCCGTCTGTGTGAACGGAAGGATCTCAGAAAGTACAAGAGCTAGAATAACCAAACTTGGTATCCACATTCTCCTAAGTCCGAGAAAGGACGAGTTTGTGTTTTTTTTCTGATGCGGTTGTAATGGCCACAAAAGAAGAAAGAAGAAGTTACATCCAATTAGTGCTTATGTGTCCGTATGCCATGTTTCATCATGATAGCTCAATGTTGAAGGAAGTTATAGCCACAAATATAATCTCTGCCGAAGCTCTGCCCGCAGCTGTTGTTGTTGTTGCTGCTATGGATGTAAATGTATGCTGTTGAAATTGTACACAAACACTTATGTATATATGCATATGTTGAATATTTTATATTAAATTAAATTAATTAAAATTTTTAAGAGTTGAGCCAGCTCGACTTTAGCATTCCTTTCTTGTTTGAATAGGGTATTTGCATTACTTTGAAAGCTTGAATTGTTTGTCATCTTATCATACTAGTGTAGTTAGTTACTAAATAGAAGTCCACCTGTTGTGAAAATAATTGGGCACCGTGCCCAATACTTGTATTGTTTGTCTAGACAACATTGTTGAAACTTCTTTCGAAAAATATAACACTTTAGCGTTCAACTTTATCCTATTCCTAAGCAATTGCGCAACAACAGCCAATGAGAAGATGTCAGCATATGATATACTGACATATGTATTTATGCATGTATGTTTATGTATGCATGCCTAAAGGCTAGGAAGAAAACAGTGGGAGCAGCGGAAGCAACAACAAAGGTACAAGGACAACAAAAATGTGCAAGAAACAAATGTGTGTGTGCAAAGCAACAGCATGAGCTAGAACTACAACAACATCAAGAATTGTGGCACTGACAGCAGCAGCAGCAGCAGCAACAAAACAGCAAGAGAAACCGTTATTAAAGATTTTGAATACCTAATTATGAAAATGTCAGTCGCAAACGTTTTTTGGAAGTAACAAACACAGCACGCACACCCACACAGAGTGCGCGACAGAGAGAAAGAAAACGAGAAAGAGAGAGGGAGAGAGAAAGCAAAGGGGAAAGAGAGTAGGCTAAGTGAGAGAGACGTATCGGGAGAAAGAGAGGCAGCCAGTGAACGCCAAGCCAACTCCTGCATGTGTATTCTGTGTGTGAGTGTGTATGTGAGTTTGTTGCCTAGTGCTGTTGATGTCAGCGGTTGGTAGCTGCGGCTCAAAAGCACTGTTTATTGTTGTTGTTTTTACTATTATTGTGGGTAGCAACAACAATAATTTCGTTTGTGATGTGCCTGCCCGTTCTGCTGCTCAGCTCAGTTCGCTTGCACCAGCAACAACAACAACAGCAACAAAATATGAAAAATTCCATTTTCATGTCACTCAATTGAATTTCCATTCAAGCTTTTTTGCAAGTGACTGACGACGACGCCGACGTCGCTGGCGGCGACTCCTTTGCGTGTTGCTTAAACATTTGTTGTTGCTGTTATTATTGTTGCTCTTGTTACTGCTGCAGCGTTTCCTATTTTATGGATGCCTGTGTGTGTGTGTGCATGTGCGTGTGTATGTTTGTGAATGTTTTGTATTTTTTGGTTTCTCCTGCTAAATTAATTGCCTACGGAATTGTAGTTAGTTGTGCCATTGCTATGGCTATTATTGTTGTTGCTGCTGCTACTGCTGATGCTGCTGTTGAAAGCTCAAACACAAATACAAATGCAAATCGCCTGCCAACAACAATAACAGCAACAACAACTAGAGCCCAACAATGGCATATAAACCAAAAGTCCTCTCCCATATTTACAGCATATATGAAAAATAAATAAATTTCGTTTATCTCAATGGCAAACAAGTCATTTGCAGCTGAGATTTCTTCTTTTTTTTATTTTCTTACATATGTATGTATGTATGTTTTGTGTATTGTGGTTCGGTTTTTCAATGCAACAATGGGGGTCTATCTAGAGTGCGGGGCGGGGATTAGTTTTAGTGTTGGTCGCGGGAACAATAGGAATAGTTCCAATTGGTCGACAAAGTCGAGCTCATATGAGCTTGGGCATGCCAATGAAGGTTGATTGAAGCTTCTGATGTCAAACGGCTTTGTGGATAAGAAATTGATAAATCCAATTTGGTGTAGAGTTAAAACCAAACCAGAAATAGTGCATATATTACAATCAAATGCAACGGAAATGCACAAAATCGAGGAAAGAAGTTCCCTGTGTCTTACAACAAACAATTTTTTCATCCGTACTGTGTCCGTACTATTCTATTTATCATAAGAAAGCATTTGGTGGAAATATTCATGACTGATCCTGTAAAGCTTCGTGGCGATTCGTCAAAGCAATCAACCATCGTTCTCTGGCTTTTTTCTGAACACCTGGATACACGATTTAAGGAGGTAACCAACGCCATCAAAATCCTGCCGAAAATGAAATCTCCGGGGCATTATAGAATATGCCATGCCACCCTGAAGGCTCTGCCAACGCGAGCAATGCTTTTAATGGTACTGATATTCAATGCAATACAGAGGATTCAGTACTTCCCTGCTAGTTGGCGACTAGCAAGAACCAAATGATTCACAAGCCCGTACCAGCAGATCAGCCTCCTCCCTTCCATTTCAAAAGTGTTTGATATACTGGACATGGCTCATCTTGCTGAGCGAGATAAGTCATTAGATATTGCCGGATCTCCAATTTGGTTTCAGGGAAGGACATGACGCCATTGAGCATGTGGAATATTCGACTCAATCCAACGAAGTGTCGGAACGTATGATTTACGTTGAGAAGAGGAGTGTCACCTTCTGCCTTGGTAAACGTAAACGGAGAGGTGCTGCAACAGGAAAATAAAGTCAAGTACCTGGGCATTACACGGACGACGTTCAGAACTCACATTGCGGCATCTGTCGCAAACTGCAGACGGAAGATGGCAAAGCTAAAGACGAAGTTACCGCTACGCTGCAAAAGGGCGGTGTATTTTCACATGTACCAACCCGGAGGTACGGAATCCTGATTTGGCGACTGGCTGCAGCGTCGAACTGAATACGTGTCCAGATACTCCAGAATAAAACATTGCGGCCTATCACTGTGTGCGACTTGTACGTGCGCGGTTCCACTTCCGCACAATGATCTAAATCTGGAGACTGTGGAATTCCAAATAAACCGGCACACCAGTCGGTATAATGCGAGCTCATCACAATAGACTTGCCAGACCCCTCTGCGCAGTTCGGTCATTAGCCGCCTGAAATGAAGACAATCGGCCGATCTTACTAGCTAACCTAATTAGTGAAATGTTTTCACTATAAATGTACAAATGAATATAATGTTAAATTGTAAAACTTTGGTCCCGTATATGTACTATATGTAAAATATTATGTTATGGCCTTAGTCTATAGACCGATTCATAATAATAAAATACTTTGCAGGAATGCTCTAACTGGGTATATCGGACAAAATCTCTATATCTATCGGGAAAAATGAACAAACTCGTCCTTTCTCGGGCTCAGGAGAATCTGTATACCAAGTTTGGTTATTCTAGCTATTATACTTTCTGAGATCCTTGCGTTCATACAGACAGACAGGTGGACATGGCTATATCGACTCGCCTTGTCATTCTGATGAAGAATATATATACTTTGAGGGGTATGCCACAGAGCTAGAGACACCAAATTTTGCATAAAGATGCCTTATGTGTGTACGCTGTGCAAGTTTCTTTTATTTTTTGATTTTCCCTTCCACTTCCCCCTATGGGGGTTTTCCCCGATTTTCCAATCGCCCATATCTCGGAGACAATAAGACGTAGGAACACCAAATTTTAGTCCAAGATGCCTTATGTGAATACGCAAAAAATGTGTATTCATAACTCCCATATTTCTTGTAATTTCTAACTCCAATTTTTCAAATACCCCCTGTTAGTGATTATGTGTCCGTATGCCTATCACTATGATAGGCCGATTTAAAAGGAAGTTATAGCCATATATATACACTAGCAGGTCTTGCCCGTCTTTGCTGGGCTAAGTAAAATGTGCTTATAATTATAAGTTTATTTACTATATGATATTCTTCTTTCGACGCTCTCTAAAGTTTTTTAAAGAGTTCATTTTCCAAATAGCAAATATAGTACAATAAGTACTATGTATGGTTATACGTACATATGTACATACATGTAGAAATAAATAATTTAAGATTATGTAGCCCTGGTACGCGTCCAGCCCTAACTTTAAGATGAATTATCGATTGCAAGAAGCGATCGAAAAGAGAAGTTGCGTTGAAAGGACAGAAAGAAATTGTCACATGGATTTTGTTAAATTTAAACTGTTAAAATAAACTATTAAGACTATATTATTTGAATCTTAAACCAAGTGTTTATTTCCCCCTAAGGAAAACCAAGGTGAAATAATAGGGAGAACAAACCCATTAAACAGTCAACCTACACATTGGGGGCTCGTGCCGGTGCAGCAGACAACGAAAAAAAAAAAGCCCGTGCCGGTTGCAGACAAATGACGTAAAAGGCTCATTAAAGTCGCAAAGATCAACGCTAATTAATTTGTCCAAGTCTGTTCAGTTGACTGTGTGACTTAAGCGTTTATAAGCTGTTTATATAACAACTAGCAGGTATTGCCCGTCTTAACCCGGCTCAATATAATGTTTCCAATTGTATTTATTTTGTGTGTGCATAACCTACCCATATGTTTTCACCTTATAAGTTACCAGTAGGAAGGCATTTAAGGTATTTAAATGAACATTTTCTGTTCTTGACAAAAAATTGTTCAGTAGTCCGTTACATTTTTGTTCTTGCCAAACTATTTCGTTAAACGAACATGACCACTATAGCTAATATTTTTTTAAACCTCCCCCCTTTGGAGTTAGAATTTTCCAAAAGCCTTTCTTAGTGTGCTCCTACACTATGATGGATACTATGAAAGGATACTTGAGTCCAAATTTCATCTTTTACCGTTTGGGCTGTGCGTTGATCACCAATTAGTCAGGACAAACTGTTTTATATATAGAGATAACGCAACGTTTTAAGATAGACTATGTGCAAAAAAGAGGAATAATTATAAGGGTATATCCTAATTTTAAATTCACATTTGAGTCAATACGGTCACGCACAAACTCGGAATATGAAACACGGCACTCGTGTCAATGCCGTGCAGCGATGAGCCACGATCAAAAAGCACTGACAATTCTCATCTGAATTTGCTAGAGTAAAACTTTCGATAGTTGAAGCCACCGATACCATCAAAATATCGAAGTTTGAATGCAATAAGCAGAATATTTAAATAATAAAATCTAATTATTTATTGAGATCGATAAGAACAAATCATATACATACATACATCTGTCCGCAATGCGAAGCAGAATATGCGTAGCTCCGTTATTCGGTTTCTGCTTTACTATCGCATACGCAGTCGTTGCTTAGCGACGGTAACTGTAAACTTTTGGCGTTTTGCCTTTGCAATTAACATTAAATGGTCAAAACGAAAGAAGATGAGCGAGCCAACAACTTGAAGTTGTTGTTGTTGTTTTGTATTTACATGCTTCATACATATACAGGCATAGATACATATGCTTGTACATATGTATGTATGCATGGGCACACATAGACACGAACTGTTCCCAACTATTTGATATTTGATATATGGCAAGTAAAAAACATATTGCTATATTTTAATCGTTGAATGGCAATTTGTTGATATAGTTATGTTGATTACATTACCCAAATTTGAAATCGATCGGACAAAATTTATAACACAAACTATTCATTTGAAAAAGTGAATAAATATTAAAACCCCAATAATAAAATTAAATGCGATATATCGAAAATATCGATACTTGTGTTGATATATCGTAATACATGTCGAATACAAATACATCGAAAAACATCGTTTGAGAGTTATTGATTATAATACTGTATTCGATTGTACACTGTACACATACATACATACAAATTTATTTGTATGTGTACTGTAACTGTAAACTTTTGGCATTTTGCGTATGTAATGAACAGGCGCAAATGATCAAAACGAAAGAAGATTTGCGAGCCAATAACTTGAAGTTGTTGTTGTTTTAAAAATTTTGATTTGAAACCATAGAAAACTATTTTTTACAATTAAACAACAGTGTTCGATAGCCCACTGCATACTTGTACATACAAACCTATATACATATGTATATAGGAATGTATGAACGTACATACATACTTATTGATGTACATACATACATATGTACATGCTATACATACAGACGTATGTACGTATGTAATACATATGGTGCTGGCGTAATTCATAATGCGAAATTCTTTCTAAGGGGAGAAATGTCCCCCCTGCCCAACCTGTGTACGCCCTTGTAGTCCGTTGTCCTAAAAACCCCTTATGCCAAATGTACTAAACAAAGAAAAAATAGCATAAAAATGTTTATGTTATAATGTTAATAATTTTTAATTAATTAACATTTCTTGCCCTGTCAGTGGAAGACGAATGTACTTTTGTACATACATATGTATGTATGTATGTACATACATGTGTACAAATGAACATTCACACATTAGTGTCTCACATTTTGCTTTGGCTACTTCAACCGTTTACACGCAACTACACGAACAGCTGCTTGTATGTATGTATGTGTGTTGTGTGTATGTATACTTAGTTGTCCCCAACTGTTTGATATTTTGTATTGTTTGTTCTACCTGCATTTGTAAAATGCATATTTTAAAAATCGTTAAATGCAAAGTTGTAATTTTAGTTACGTAGATTATATTACCCAAATTTGAAATCGATCTGACAAAATTTATAACACAAACTTTTCATTTGAAAATGAATAAATATTAAAACCCCAATAATTCAAGCTCCAACACCGAGAAAAACCGAGTATGCAGTTTTGTTTGTATTCTTTTATAGATTATAAAACCTAAATTTAAAGTTGATCGATTCAAAAATGCAGAATTTTCAAACAAACTTTGGAGCTACTTTTCCACCCTTTGGAGCTCGAATTTTCCAAAATCCCTTCTTAGTGCGCATCTACACCATGATAGGATACTTGAGCCCAAATTTCAGTTTCCTAGCTTTTACCGTTTGGGCTGTGGGGTGTTGATTGTGTTTCAATTTTTCCACGGAAAACCCCCCTTTTTTCATGCCCCAGGAAAAATGGTGAAAATCCAAGTATACAGTTTTTTTTGTATTCTTTTTGAGAATATACAAACTAAGTTTGAAGTTAATCGGATAAAAATTGTAGATTTTTCATACAAACGTTGGAGCTCGTTTTCCCCCCTTTGGAGCTCGAATTTTCCGAAACCCCTTCTTAGTGCTCACTTTCACTACAAGAGGGATCTTGTGTCCAATTTTCAGCTTCCTAGCTCTTACCGTTTGGGCTGTGCGTTGATTGCCAATCAGTCAGTCAGTCAGTCAGGACAAACTGTTTTATATATATAGAGATTATCCAAGAGAACATACATATGAATTTCCTAAAATTGTGAAATTCAGGAGACCCCAGACCGACGCTGGCATAGAATGAGAAGAAGCAGTAACAAGAAAAAGAACAACGCACTGAACGAAGGTGGGAAAGAGATGCAAGGCAGCAGTGTATACTTACGAACATAAAGGTGAAGTGTAAGTACGTAAGCGCTTGCAAAAACGGATACACACAACAATGTCGATCGTATTGCCCTTGACATTGCGAGGTGACATCATCGTGGAAGTTCAATAATTCTGCAAAGCAATTGTGATCTGGAAGGCAGCATCGTCGTTGAAGGGTGGTTGGCGTAAATGACATAGGTGGTCAAGAGGCGCATAGAGCAAGCAGCGAGATCTGTATAGAAGTTAGACAACAAGCGAGTGCAGAGTTGGCGGTGAATGTAAGCAGAGGCAACCAAAATAGTTTCGTTTCCGAAAATATTTGTTATTCGAGGTAAATTCGTAAAAGACGAAAAGCGTCAAATATTTGCAAATTAATTTAACATACATAATTGATATATGTATATTGTAAAAACAATTATTTGTAAATTTAAGATGGATATAGCCAACATTCTGTCCCAAAATGTAGATGGATTAAAACAGATATTACTCGAATCTGGATTAAGTGTAGAAGGTCAAAAAGCCGAGTTACAAGAGAGATTTATCAATCATTTTCACTCATTTCAAGTTCAAAGAAATAAAGAAAGGGTTCAAAGTGAACTAGAATTATCAACCTATAACGATGCACAAGATATAACTACTAGGAGTATAGGACAGTTTACGTTAAGATAAATACAAGAAAGTTTGTCAAAATTCTCTGGCTCTGATACACAAGACGTTAATCATTGGATCGAAGAGTTTGAGGATGTAGCGCAAACAGTAGGATGGAATGAATTACAACAATTCGTTTATGCGAAACAATTGTTGCAAGGAGCAGCCAAGTTGTATGTTAGAAGCTTAAGCGGTGTGCGTAAATGGACTGATTTAAAAAATGAATTGTTATCACAATTATGTGCTGCTGATGTACATAATATTTTGAAGAATCGGCACAAACAAAGCAAAGAGTCTTTGACAGAGTATTTATACAGCTTAATGCAGATAGGTAAACAAATAAACCTTGACGATCAGAGTACAATTACATATTTCGTAGAAGGAATACCAGATTTAAAATTAAACAAAGCTTGTTTATATATGGCAACATCATTAAAGGAATTAAAAGTTCAAATTAAAATATACGATAAAATTAGAACAGAAAGTAACAAGCCAGACGAAATGAAAATGAGAGGATCAAAGTATGATCGCGTAATGAAAAAATGTTATAAGTGCAGTAGCGAACATCATTTGGCATCAGAATGCAAGAAAGCTATAACTTGTTATAAATGTCACCAGGAAGGACATATTGCTAGAGCATGAAAGATGGGAAACCAGAAAGAAACAGGAGTACAAGAAGGAAACAGCAATTTAGGATGTGAAAAGATTCAAACAGACATGTTTAAATCAGTACAGGTTGAGTAGGTAGAAATGAACGTATTAATTGACACAGGATGCGATCTTTCACTCATAAGGGACGATTATTTTAAAAAATGCGGTAACATTAAACTCCAACACAACGATATAAGACAGTTATATGGAATAGGACATGGGCATATATCAACAACAGGCAGTTGCAAGCTTAAAGTTGAAGCAGATAGTATATCGTTTTCAGTTGTTTTTCACGTCGTCAAACAAAACGATTTGAAGTTCGAAGCTATCTTAGGCCGTGAAGTGTTACAATCAGTAAACATGGAATTAAAGGGAACATAAAACCATCAGATGGAAAAATAATTGCGGCTCAGAAGTTTCCTATTCCCAAAAATATAAGGGAGTTACAAAGATTTTTAGGATTAACTTTATACTTAAGAAGATTTATTAAGGGATATGCATTGGTAGCTAAACCACTTACTGACATATTACGGCAAGAAGGAAAACAAACGAAAAATATTAAAATTATTTTGAAGGAAGAACATTTAATAGCATTTCAGCAATAAAAAACAAATGCTAGCTAATCCCCCACTGCTAAAAATTTTCAATCCGAACGCTATCACAGAAGTCCATACGGATGCTTCGAAATATGGCTACGGAGGTGTCCTCATGCAAAAAGACTCAGAAGACCAAAAGTGTCACCCTATAGAGTATATGAGCAGAAAAACTACAACAGCTGAAGAGCAATACTCATCGTATAAATTAGTTTAAAGTCATTACAGACTGGAGGTCATTTAGCCTTTCTGTTAAAAAGAATGACGTCCCACCTGAAGTGTATCGTTGGATAACCTACTTACTAGAATACAACTGTACCATTGAATATAGGAAAGAAGAGCAGATGAAACACGTAGATGCGTTAAGCAGAGTATACTGTATGCTGGTTGAAGACTCATTAAAATATCGATTAGCCGAAGCCCAATCAACAGATAATTGAATTAGAGCAGTGAACAAATTTTTAGAAGAACAGGAATATGAAGACTTTTTTATAAAAAATGGCATACCATTTAAAGACTTGAACAAAGAATTATTAGTTATACCAAGCGTCATGGAAGATGAAATAATAAAGCTTGTTCATGCACAGGGACGTTTCGGTTGGAAAAAGACAAAAGAAGCAGTAGAGAAAGATTATTATATACCAAACATTAAAGAAAAATGTAACATTATTAGAGGTTTTGTAGTATGCATAATTACAGAGACAAAACAGGGGAAAAAAGAAGGGTATATAACGCCAATTGATAAGTCAACAGAACCGTTGAGTACATATCATATTGACCACGTAGGACCCTTGACTGAAACACGTAAGAAATATAACCACATTCTTGTAGTTATTGACGCATTTTCGAAATTTATTTGGCTTTACCCAACTAAAAGTACAGGTGCTGAGGAAGTAGTCGATAGATTAAGCAAGCAAGCAGCAGTTTTTGGTAATCCGAAAAGAATAATTACAGATAGGGGCACAGCATTTACCTCTAAACTATTTGATAATTACTGTAAAGAAGAAAATATTCAATTATTGCTACTGGCGTCCCTAGAGGAAATGGACAGGTAGAGCGTATACATAAAATTGTTATCCCAATGCAGTGGTACATACATATAAGCAAAGTACAAAAAATAATGAATAATACACCTCCAAGAAGCACCAAGACGGCACCATTTATGATTTTAACCGGACTTAACATGAACATTGCAGAAAACTTAGAGTTAAAAGAATATTTGGAAGAATTAATAATAGATGAAATTGATTCAGAAAGAAACGACATTAGAAAGCAAGCTCAAAAAAATATTGAAGCGATACAAGAAGAAAATCGTAAAAGTAGTAATAAGAACCGAAAAGATGGAACTATTTATAAGTTGAATGATTTGGTAGCTATTAAGAGAACCCAATATGGAACGGGTATGAAATTAAGAGCTACATTCCTTGGACCATATAAAATTATTATAACATGAAGGCTCAAATGAAAGTATAACTGTAGTAGAATATATGAAAAAATGGTGAATATAAGAGTCAATCGGGTCGAGTGGAAGTCAGGACGGCCGAATGTAGGAATAAGGTATTATTTAAGATTATGTAGTCCTGGTACGCAAATGTTCGTCCAGCCCTAACTTTAAGATAAATTATCGATTGCAAGAAGAGATCGAAAAGACAAGTTGCGTTGAAAGGACAGAAAGAAATTGTCACATGGATTTTGTTAAATTTAAACTGTTAAATAAACTATTAAGACTATATTATTTGAACCTTAAACCAAGTGTTTATTTCCCCCTAAGGAAAACCAAGGTGAAATAATAGGGAGAACAACCCCATTAAACAGTCAACCTACATACATATGTACATATCTTCGTTACGCACCGTACGGACTGCCAGTCCTGACTTAACTGTGTGCATCCTCAGCACGTTGCACGCACCTTCTAGTTATCCCCGAAAAGTCCGACGCGGGACATTTAATTTTGATTTATAAATCGGGATGTCCCGCCAAAATTGGAGCGTTCGGCAACGCTGATATGTACATACATTTAAATTTTTCATGCAGGCGTTATCCGCCTATATACATACATAGTATATAAGTATGTATTACATTTTTTAATTCAACACTAATTTGTGTCTTCAATTCCAAATATGATTGTTGTAAATGTAAAAGGTGTGTTTCTGCTTTTGTAAATCGCATGAATACACTCACAAAATAGGCTTAACGGTAGATGACTCTTAGATTTGTTCAGAATACATTTGTAGCGTTGTTAGCTAACACTAAAACGGTAAGTCGCTGTTAATATGCGATCAGCTGAGATGCTAGAGATGGTCATGTGTCGGATGCTCTATGTGCTAGAGCATAAAAACTATCGATAGTTGAATCCGTCGATACAATCAATAATTCCATCGAAGTTTGATTGCAATTAACAGAAAATTTAAATAATAACACCTTATAATTTATTGAGATCAATTAGAACAAATCCTATACAAACATACATATGTACATCCTTTGAAATTAACAGGCGTAAATGATTAAAACAAAAGAAGATGCGCGAGCCAATGACTTGCAGTTGTTTTTCGTTTTAAAAATTTGATTTAAAACCATAGAACATTATTTATTACAATCAAACAACACTACTCGATTGTCCAATGTATACATACATACGAATGTACATACATGCTAATATGTACGTACACAGGCATACATACATACATACAGGGTATGTATGTACATGCTCGCATGTTTCTCTTTACTTTTTCAACCGTACGTAGAGAACCGCACACATAGACACGAACTGTTGCTTGTTGTGTGTGAGTGTGTGTATATGATGTCCCCAAATATTTGATACTATTTAGATTTAGTTACGTAGATTACATTACCCAAATTTTAAATCGATCGGACTAAATTTATAACACAAACTTTTCATTTGCAATAGTGAATAAATATTAAAACCCCAAAAATTCAAGCTCCAACACAAAATTTAAAAAACCGAGTATGCAGTTTTCTTTGTATTCTTTTATTGATTTCAGAAACCAAGTTTTATGTCGATCGGCTAAAAAATGCGGATTTTTCAAACAAACTTTGGAGCTCGTTTTCCCCCCTTTGGAGCTCGAATTTTCCAAAATTTCCAAATTTCAGCATCCTAGCTTTTACCGTGTGGTCTGTGGGCTGTTGACGCGGTTTGCTTTTGTGCCCCAACATTTCTTTACAGGAAAACTCCCATATTTTAGGCCCCAAAAAAATATAAAAACAAGAGAGAACGCTACTGTCGAGCAAGCCCGACAGTGTAATACCCTGTACCCAGGTAAACTTCCGTCACTGAGTTATATGCGCCCAAAGCAGCAACAAAAAGAGGAAGAAGAAGAGCGAACTTGTTGCTGCAGTTTGTGGGGGTTGTACTGGCGAGAATTTGTTTCGCTAATAACTTTTCTTAGAATTGACCGAATTGAATAAAATTAAAATTAATTAATTAAACAACAGTAGATATTTATTTATAAATTATGTGTGCAAAGTTTGGTTTAGGTAGCATTTGAAATGTGGACGCTATTGACGAAATTCTGTAGCGGGGGAAGGGGGGGAAAATTAAAAAAAAACAAGAAAGGAATGCTAAAGTCGAGCAGGCTCAACTCTTAAATACCCTGTACCACCCCACAAAAAAGTAATTTAATTAATTAATTAATTTAATTTAATTAATTAACTAAATTAATTTAATTAATTAACTAAATATTAACTAATTAATTATAAAATATTCCATGCATGCATACATACATTTACATTTACATCAGAATCGTGCCTTATGCGTGTTTGTGTACTTGTACATATGTATGTATGTGTGCATTGGGCCTGGTTATATGGCTATAACTTTCTTTTTGATCATTCTATCATAATGAAACTTGGTATACGGATATATAATTACTAACCTAATGTGACTACCAAATTTAAGTTTAAAATTCCAAGAATTATGGGAGTTATAGAAAATTGGTAATAGGGGGGGAGTGGGGGGTTGGATCAGAAAAAATGAACAAACTTGTCCTTTCTCGGTCTCAGGAGAATCTGTATACCAAGTTTGGTTATTCTAGCTCTTATACTTTCGGAGATCCTTGCGTTCATACAGACAGACAGACGGACAGACAGACGGACAGACGGTCAGACGGACAGACGGACAGACGGACATGGCTATATCGACTCGGCTTGTCATGCTGATCAAGAATATATATACTTTGTGGGGTCTACCAAGCCTCCTTCTGTGTGTTCCATGTGCACTCGCACAAAACTAATATACCCTTGTACCCTTTGGGTACAGGGTATAATAAAATAAACTCGTCCTTACTCGGATCTAGGAGAATCTGGATGCCAACTTTGGTTATTCTAGCTTTTATAGTTTCTGATATCCTTGCGTTCATCCAGACGGACGGACATGTCTAGATCGATTTCTCTCGTCATGCTGATTCAGAATATATATACTTTATGGGGTCGGAGATGCTTCCTTCTGTATGTTACATACTTTGCACAAACCTAATATACCCTTTTTACCCTACGGGTACAGGGTATAAAAACCAAGTATACAGTTTTTCTTGGAATTGTTCTGAGAGTAAACAAACTAAGTTTGAAGTTAATCAGATGAAAACTGTAGATTTTTCATACAAACGTTGGAGCCTGTTTTTCCCCCTTTGGAGCTCGAGTTTTCCAAAATCCCTTCTTAGTGGGCACCTAGACTATGAAAGGATACTTGAGTCCAAATTTCAGCTTCCTAGCCTTTACTGTTTGGGCTGTGCGTTGATCACCAATCAGTCAGTCAGTCAGGACAAACTGTTTTATATAGATTTGCGTTCTTTGTAATTTGTTGTTGCTGCATAAAGTTACTAATGAAAACAACCCTAATGCCAAATGTACTAATCAAAGAAAAAATACTTTAAAAAATGTTAAATAATTTTTAATTAATTAACATTTCTTGCTCTGTCAGTGCAAGACGAATGAACATACATGCATACATAGATGTGTACATATGTATGTGTGTACATTCACAGATTAGTGTCTCACATTTTGCTTTGGCTTTTTCAATCTTGTATGTGTGTGTGTGTGTGTGTGTATGTATACTTAGTTGTCCCCAACTGTTTGATATTTTGTATTGTTTGTTCTGCCTGCATTTGTGAAATGCATATTTTGAAAATCCTTGAACGCAAAGTTGTAGATTTAGTTACGTATATTACAGTCCCCAAATTCGAAATTGATCGAAAAAAAATTATAACACAAACTTTTCATTTGAAAAGGTGAATAAGTATTAAAACCCCAATAATTCAAGCTCCACCAAAAATCCGAGTATGCAGTGTTGTTTGTATTCTTTCATAGATAATATGCAGTTTTGTTTGTATTCTTTCATAGATAATAAAAATCAAATTTAAAGTTGATCGGTGCAGAAATGCAGAATTTTCAAACAAACTTTAGAGCTCGTTTTCCCCCCTTTGGGGCTTGAATCCCTTCCTAGTGGGCACCTTCACTATGATAGGATCCTTGAGCCCAAATTTCAGGTTCATAGCTTTTACCGTTTGGGCTGTACGTTGATCACCAATCAGTCAGTCAGGACAAACTGTTTTATATATATAGAGATTACGAAGCTTAACTGATTCAATTCATTTTTCTTACATCATTCTTCTACTGCCATTTTATTTCCATGCCGAAAGCTTTTTCTAATTTAATAATTCATAATAATGTATATTTTTCATTTTGGTTATACCTTTATAAATCATTTTTGAATTTTATTTATTTTTCACATTCATTTTTTATACCCTGTACCCAAAGGGTGAAAGGGTATACTAGTTTTGTGCGAATGTATGTAACAGGCAGAAGGAGGCGTGGAAGACCCCACAAAGTATATATATTCTTGATGAGGATGAGAAGCCGAGTGGATATAGCCTTGTCCGTTCGTCCGTCTGTCTGTCCGTATGAACGCAAGGATCTTAGAAAGTATAAGAGCTAGAATAACCAAACTTGGTTTCCATATTCTCCTAAGACCGAGAAAGTACGAGTTTGAGTTTTTTTTCGATGCACCCTCACCCCTCCCCCTAATTCATGTTTTTGTCTATAACTTCCATAATATTTAGATTTTCGAACCCAAAATTGGCATATACCTCCAGTTGGTGATTATGAGTTCGTATGCCAAGTTTCATTATGATAAGCCGATTTTAAAGGAAGTTATAGCCATAAATACAATCTCCTGTTGTTGTTGTTGCTGCTTTGGTACAGCCTTGCATGCACATATACATGTATGTATGTATGTATGTATGTAAGTAGCCACGCACAGAAATGGATGTAAATACACAATTATATGCACATGTGTATGTTGCATGCACGATGACAAATTAAATATAATCATATTTACACAAAAGCAACTCTGTATACATACACATGCGTAACCACCATATGTACATACATATGTATGTACTAATGTACGTATTTACATATTTGCATATTACAAAATAATTGTTATTATCGATAAAAATTCATAGTGCGGCGCAACAGCTGATTACGCCGCAGCAAAAGACACAAAATTGAAAAGAGCAATACAAACACCCACGTGTGTGCACTCTTCACATTGATTTAATATTGTATTATTGTGGCTAATTTGCCAGAGTAGAAGATTATTCTCTAAAAAACTTAAAACAATTTCTTCCAATGAACTTAAACCAAGTCTGAATTTATTTAAATTGAATTGTTCGCTAATATTGATATATATAATTGCAGAGTATGAATGCTTCCCCAAAGGTTTGTTGTTATTTTGTTGTGGTTGCCACGTGGTCACTTTGATATTGTTAGCTTTGTCGAAGTGCTGCCAGTTCTTAACCATCCAAACAGAAGCTAGATCAGCAATTGAAAAAAGCTTAAAAGCTTCATTTAACTAAATGAATTGGGTCAGGTCTAAGTTAATATTAGTACTTATAAGTATTACGGCCAAAAACACAGCGTTCCTTATGTTGGGATATTTTTGCTTAGGAATGTATGTTTTATAGGCATATATTTTTTTAAAATTTGTGTCGCAGTAGCCATTAGACATCACCAGAGCTAGCGGGATATGAGCTAAACTGGCAACACTGACTACAGATGGCACGCGACAAGTGAGAGAATAATTGACAGAGAGAGGGAGTAGGTCAGTTGCATTGAACTTTTTCATGCAAGCGCATCTTCATCTCTAATTGGATTTAGATATTCCGAATTAGTTAATATTTGTTTTAAATCATATTTCATTAAGCCGATTACTCATAATAAGGCTTATATTTGTTGCCAAGTGATTCGTTTGAAAAAGGCACATATTTTGGCGCGAAATTGTGTCGCGTTGTAATACTGTGCTGTTTTTTATACTCTGTACATGAAATGTACAAGAGTATATTAGGTTTGCGGGAGCTGAAAAATGTAACAGGCAGAAGGAGGCGTGGCAGACCCCACAAAGTATATATATTCTTGATCAGCATGACGAGACGAGTCGATCTAGCCCTGTCTGTCCGTCCGTATGAACACCTAGATCTCAGAGACTATAAGAGATAGAGACACCAAATTTTGCTCGAAGATGCGTTATGTGTGTATTCTATACGAGTTTGTTTTATTTTTTTGATTTTCCCCCCCAATTCCCCCCTATGGGGGTTTTCCCGATTTTCCATTCGTATAATCGCCTATATCTCGGAGACTATAAGACCTAGGAACACCAAATTTTAGTCCCAGATGCCTTATGTGAATACGCAGAAAATGTATATTTTGGAATTCCCCTCCCTCCCCCCTCTACCACGCAAATCGTAACTCCCGTAATTCTTGGAATTTCGAACTAAAATTTTGGAAATACCCCCAGTTAGTTATTATGTGTCCGTATGCCAAATTTCATTATGATAGACCGATTTAACAAGAAGTTATAGCCATAGATATATTTGCTGATGCAGCGCTGCCCGCGGCTGTTGTTGATGTTGCTGTTTGGTTGACTGCGAAAATGCTTACACAGACACGAATTGATGCGCATAGGCATACATAAACACACACAGACGCAATTGCTATGTAAATGTGCAATTATACACCCTTTACGTGAGTTCGAATACCGAGAAAGGTAAAATCGATCAAATTTTTTTTTTTATTTTCTTAATTTTTTTTATTTTCTATAATTATTGTAAACATATGTACAGAGTATTTCAAAGTCGGGACACCCGACTTTAGCTTTTTTACTTGTTTTTTACACATTTTACGGCATCATAATTTTACGGAAACGTATCCCCACGGGAGTGATTTTATAGTGTGTCTTTTAGGTAGACGGTAGCATTAACATACTCTTGCTGAAGCTGACACCCCTCCCCTTTTCCCTTTGATGTCGTCGGAGTAAGTACGCTCCAATTTTATTTGCAACTAGCGGTGAAATTAATCAAGTGTCTGTCGACATTCATTGTATTTGTTGTTAGTGAAACAGTTTTATTGCCAACGCACGTGTTAGTGCAATAGTTTGTTTGTCTGCTACTGTCTGTTTACTGATTTACGTGTATGTGTGCACATCTATGTGTACACACGTACAAATTTACTCAAACAGATTCAGTATATATTATATAAATATAATATAATTATTATAATATTTACACGTATTTGTTTTTTCTACATTATAATACATAAATTATAAATATTTTATTTAATTATGCCTCGCGTCAAGAGGAAATCTGCGTTAAGTAGAACACAGAGGCAAAGAGAGAGAAACCAGCTAAATAGGTCAAATTTAGAATATAGGCAGACCGAAAATCATGTTAATGCGGAATCCCAAAGAGCCCGTAGGATAAATCCGCTGTATAGGGAAGCCGAGCGTCTTCAGAATAATCAACAACATACAGCTCGGCGAAATTATGCAGAAGTCAGAGAACAAGAGCAGGCAGTTGATAATGTGCGTCGTGCAAATCGTAGACAGGACTCAGTTGTCAGGCGGCAGGAGCAAATAGGTAATACTGCACGACGTAGATCTCGTAGACAGGACTCAGAAGTCAGAGAACAAGAGCAGGCAGTTGACACAGTGCGTCGTGCAAATCTTAGACAGGACTCAGTAGTCAGACAACAGGAGCAAATAGGTAATACTACACGACGTAGATCTCGTAGACAGGACTCAGAAGTCAGAGAACAAGAGCAGGCAGTTGATAATGTCCGTCGTGCAAATCGTAGACAGGACGCAGTAGTCAGGCGGCAGGAGCAAATAGGTAATACTGCACGACGTAGATCTCGTAGACAGGACTCAGAAGTCAGAGAACAAGAGCAGGCGGTTGACACTCTACGTCGTGCAAGTCGTAGACAGGACTCTGTAGTCAGAGAAAGGGAGCAAGTAGATAACACTGCACACCGCAGATTTCATAGACAGAACTCAGAAGTTAGGGAAAGGGAAAGAGATAACGCGCGCATACGACGGTCCCAAGCTAGAGCAGACCCAGTTCGTAGAATTATAGAGCAGGCGCGCAACACACTTGCAAGACGAAATTTACGTTTGCAGGCAAGACAGCAAGGCCTTATCGCCAATAGGAACTTAGCACAAAGAGTTAGTCAGTATAGAAATATTGAAGAAAACAGAATAGCAGAGAACCGACAAAATGCATCTCACAATAGGCAAGAGCGAATGAATACTGAACAGAATGTCCAAATAGCCTCTTTAGTATCTCTCATTCGCGTGTTTAATAGGACAGTTAAGCAAGGTCCAGATCAACTTTGCCTCTGCTGTAAGGGCTTGTGGTTTCCAAAACAAGTCCAAAAATTAAGCCGCCATACCATTATTTCTCTCCAGTCAATTTCCATCTTCTGACGACACTTATACTTTTCACAGAACATGCGCAGTTTCTATTAAAGGTCGTAGAAAACCTTTAAATTCTATAACAAACAATTTAGACTTTCCAGCGCTTCCCGAATGTCTTAAAAGCTTGACGGAATTAGAAGAAAGATTAATTTCGCCCCGCCTTCCGTTTATGATAATAAAGTCTCTAGGGTATGAACGCCAAACAGGGCTAAAAGGAGCTATAGTTAATGTCCCTATTCCTGTTGCAAACATAGTTTCTTCTCTTCCGACAGCTTTTAATGAAGCCGAGGTTGTTCAGCTCCACCTCAAACGTAAAATGGAATATAGGTTCTTTTATGGTGGAAACCATAAGACCTTCAAAAGTTTATGCAGCAATAAACTTTTTGATTAATACTGAGGTTTATAGAAAACATGTAATAAGTATTAATGACCAATGGATGACTTCCTTTAATTCTGATGTGGTTCCATTTGTTGCATCACCACTTGATAGGGACTTAGTTCAGGAGTTAGTAAAACCCGGTCAGAGCAACGCGACCAAGCCGAAAATCTAGAAGAGGAAGAATTAAATCCAGGTGGGCAAGTAACATTGCTAGATAATATTCCTGTAGAAAATATAGATATTGGTAGGTCAAAGGTCAAAGGCCTTTGAATCTTATTACAGATTCCCATTCTAAGGAGTTGGCTTTTCCGACTATTTATGCAGGTAACGAAAAAAAAAGCTTTAGAAGCTTAACGAATATAGTACGATCAGAACTTAGGAATATAGATAGAAGAGCCTGTAGGCCAGATAGTTTATTTCATGACTATAAGTCATTAGAAATGATTAATATTAGAAATAATATACACAAATGCCCAATCTACAACACAGTGGCTATACGACTTCTTGTGGCCATGAATTTCATAAAAAGTGCATTATGGCTCATGCACGAACAGCAAATACTTGTCAATTCTGTGCAGCTGTTTGTTTTAAAAATCAACCAGATACGATAGCGCAGAATACCAGGCAACAAGTCCGATTACAGGAAACGTATGCTAGTCAAGACGACATACCTGGTACTAGTAGGTCAGCAGAACAACGAAATAGCACGAATTCCCAGGAAAATTCTATCGTTCCTATAGTGGCTCAGGCAGTTCGAGCCATGCAAAATGACCTTTTTAGTCAATTGTCAAATAGCTCAGTCGATACGGACACACATAGCAGAACAGATGAGTTCTTTAGGGGCTCAGACTCAAAACCAAGCTCACAATACTCGTATAAATAATAATGAGCAAGAAGCGCACCGCAGTCAGCGCGAGTCAACTTCTGAGGTATTTCCTACTGGAACACCAACTTCACACAGCGATTTAACGCATCGTCCAGATAAAGTTGGGCATATTCTGAATAGTTGGATGTTACGTTTCAATGGAAATCCGGAGGGCATTAGTATCGATAATTTTATATATAGAGCTGAGGCAATGACACACCAAACTCTAGACGGAAATTATGCACTTCTTTGTTCTAATGCCAGTTTGCTTTCTTAAGGAAAGGCACGAGAATTTTATTGGCGGTTCCATCGAACTTCTCCTTTGGCAAGGTAGGACTTACTTTGCAGAGCACTTCGAAAACAATATCGAGATTCGCGTACAGATGTGGACATTCGAGAAGCTATCAGGGATCGAAATCAGTGGGATAAAGAAAATTTCGACTCATTTTATGACGCCATAGTTCAGTTGATGGATAGCTTAGAAAATCCTATGTCTGAAGAGACTGTTGTCGAAACACTACGTCGAAACTTAAGGCCCGAAATAAGGCACGAATTATTAAACGTTCAAATAAATTCGTCTGCGTGAAATTTGTCGCCGTCGCGAAGCGTTTTTGAAAGACGTAAAGCGAGATTATAGCTATAAAAAAAAAACACAGTTCCTTTTAGAAAGCAAGTTTCTGAGCTTGTTGAGGATAGTGAAACTGAGGATGCCGCAGAATTTTCTGACATGGAGAGCGAAGGCGAAATTGGCGCAATGGCTCTAGTTTGTTGGAATTGGCGCAAAGAGGGGCATCGATATCAGGATTGTGAAGCTAAGTGTAGAGTTTTTTGTTATGGTTGTGGTGCTAAAAATACATACAAACCAACCTGCACCAAAAACTCGAGTGTGTTCAGAGCAACGAAATAACATATAAAACTAATTCAACGTTGTCACTTTTGCATTGGCCGCAAAGGTTCAAAAACTTTGTTGATTTATTTAATTTTATTTAATATTTAATTTTAAAAACTTATGTAGAACAAAATCGGTTTCTAGAACTACAGAACGCATGCGCGCGTATTGGCAATCTGCAAAAACCATAAATGCCATTCGCTATAAAAATAATGATAAGCGCCCGTATGCTGGATAGAATTGTGCTTGGATTAATGGACACTGGCGCAGCTATTAGTTGTGTAGGTGGTCGATTGGCAGAACAATTAATACGAAGTAGATTCAATTTCAAAAGAATTATAAGTTCGGCTTGTACCGCAGATGGAAAAAAACAAGAAATTGTAGGTCGTTTTAAAACTGCAATAAAATACAAAAACGAGACGAAAGATATAGAGTTGCATATTATTCCTTCCTTAAGTCAGGATCTGTACCTTGGCATAGATTTTTGGACAATGTTCAATCTTTTGCCACCAGACAGAGAAATTTCCGAACTGTTATCAGATTCTCACAACTTATTGGTTTTACAAAAGGAAAGCCTTCAGGCAGTAATTAACAAATTTCATTCATTTGTAGTTTCTGGTCTTGGCAAGACTTCTCTCATATCGCACGTAATTGACGTTGGTGATGCAAAACCAATTAAACAGCGTCATTTTCCTATTTCTCCGGCACAAGAAAAACTTCTATATGCTGAGATTGATCGCATGCTTGAGCAAGGAGTTCAAGAAGAGTTAGACAGTGCTTGGTCTTCGCCAGTTGTTTTAGTACAAAAGCCAGGAAAATTTCGTATTTGTTTGGATAGTAGAAAAATCAATGCTGTATCGCATTTTAAGCCGTTTGCCAAAAGCAACGTTTATATCGAGTCTAGATTTGAAAGATACTTATTGGCAAATTCCGTTAGATGTTACGTCGCGAGACAAAACAGCATTTACGATACCGGGTTGTCCGCTTTACCAGTATAAAGTCATGCCATTTGGTTTGACCAATGCCGCAGGAACAATGACTCGTCTAATGGATAAAGTTATTCCACCATCGCTCAGAAATGATGTATTTGTTTATTTGGACGACTTGTTAATTGTGTCGAATAGTTTTGAGTCGCACTTAAAGGTTTTGACTCAAGTTGCTGACCGAATAAAATCTGCTGGTTTAACCCTAAATGTAGAAAAGAGCAAATTTTGCATGCGCTCGGTTAAATACTATATTTAGGACATATTATAGGTGAAGGTGACATTCGTACAAACCCAGAAAAAATTTCGGCAATGAGAAATTTCCCAATTCCTAGTACACTCAAAGCTCTAAGGAGTTTCTTGGGAATGGTTGGATGGTACCGAAAGTTTATTAGCAATTTTGCCGCAATATCTGCTCCACTTACAGATCAGTTAAAGCCCAGACAGAAATTTATTATGACTCCAGAGGGTGAACAAGCATTTGAAAAATTAAAGCAGTTGCTTTGCTTAGCAGTGCTACGCAGTCCCGATTTCAGTAAACCATTCTTTATACACTGTGACGCTAGCAAAACTGGAGTCGGAGGTGTCCTAGTTCAAAAGACTGAAGATGGAGATGAATACCCCATAGCTTTTGTTCCGAAGAAACTTGACAAGGCTCAAAAAAATTATACTGTAACTGAGCAAGAATGCTTAGCAGCTTTAGTATGCAATAAGCGCTTTCGTGCGTATGTTGAAGGTCACGAATTCACGGTGATAACCGATCATGCGTCCTTAAAGTGGCTCATGTCACAACAAGACTTACATTCTCGTCTTGCTCGATGGCCACTAAAACTTCAAGGTTTTAGATTTAAAATTGAACATCGAAGCGGTAGACTGAATATTGTTCCAGATGCTTTGTCTAGGGTGCACGATGACGAAATAGCTGCGATAGAGGCCATTAATAGTTTGTTAGTCCCAATCCCAATTTTTTAAGTACTGAGCTCATGGAACGCGTTAAGGCAAATGCAGACAAATTACCTGATGTGGAGTGCATAAAACTTTGGAAAGGATACGAAGGTATTATTACTGGCCAGGCTTAGTCAATGAGGTGAAAAGTTACATTAATTCCTGCGAAGCATATAAAATGACTAAAGCGCCAAATACAGTTCAGCGTCCGCCAATTGGAAGGGCCACAGAATCACAGAGATTCTTTCAAAGGTTGTATATTGATTTTTTGGGCCCGTTTCCTCGTTCTCGTAGTGGAAATATTGGTATTCTTATTGTTATGGACCACTACACCAAATTTATTTTTCTCAAAGCAGTAAAAAAGCTGACTGCAGATGTTGTCATAAAATGCAGGAGCTTTTCCACACATTTGGAGTTCCAGAGACAGTTGTTTCAGACAATGGTTCTCAATTTAAGGCTGAAGCTTTTCAAAATTTGCTTCGGGAGCACCAAGTTGTTCCTACAATGACAGCTGTATATTCGCCACAGGCTAATGCGTCCGAGCGTGTAAATCGCTCAATTGTTGCAGCTATTCGGTCTTAAATAAGGCCAGATCAAAAAGGCTGGGACGAGCATTTGAGCAGTATAAGTTGTACTTTAAAGTCAGCTGTTCTTTCCGGAATTGGTGCTACTCCATATTATATGGTGATAGGTCAACAATTTTTAAATTCTGGTTCAACCTACAAACTGTTGAGACACTTAAAATTGCTAGAAGATAAAACAGCTATTTATAGCAAGGAAGATTCTCTCGAACTTATACGAAGCAAAGCATGCGAGGTAATGCGAAAACAAAATGAGAAAAATGAGCGCAATTACAATTTACACTCAAGAGCAGTTTCGTATTGGGACCTGCCTATATCAAAGCCCGTGTTCGACGTAAAATTGGCAATTGCTGTTACGAGGTGGAGGGTCTCCAAGGTCGATTTGTTGGTAAATATCACGCAAAAGACTTAAAGCAATAGCTACTTTATGCTTAGGTGTGATCAGCATTGATGTTTTTTTTTTAAACCACCAAGTCTGATTTTGGTGGGGGGCATTTGTAACGCTTGCGCCGAAAATGGCTACTTTCACCTCGCTGACCTACCGCCTCTGTAAAAAGGCGTCATATGCTTTTTTTTCTGGTGATACTTGGCCGAGAGCAGACGTGTGCAAATTGAAAGTTGAAAGTTTTTTAAATCAAAGTCAAACGAAAAATTTTAAAGTCGCTGAAAAGCGTATCCAAATTGGTTTTATTAAAAATAAAGATAAAACAAAGGCCCACACAGCAAACCATATTTGCAAGCCCAACTGGTAATATTGAGCTAATTTCGCCAGATGCCAGCCCTTTATCGTATTGGGGGGTTTCTGAAACCGAAGAGCAGTCCAAACCTATTGCATTGGCATATGCAATAAACGGCAGCCGCCAGCAGCATCAAAATCTAAAAGAAGAACATATCAAAAAGAAATAACTCAAGTTTTGGACCTTATGTTCAACGCAGCAGAGCAACCGCAGGCGATCGTCCGACCCACCTGAGTGCAACTCAGTCTTCTATCATACGCGAAGCAGTTACCAGCGCCGGCATATCCACGCTGCTAAATTTTACCCGCGTCTGATTCATTGTTTTATTTGGTTAAAAAAAAAGGTTGAGTGCAGCTAAAAAGTTTTGCTCTAAGCTAAGGAAAAGGCAACAGGGTCAAAATTTTAGTTGTTGCTAAAAACGAAATAATGGCCAGCCAGAATTAACTTTTCCATATGTTAACTTATCATTATATTTCTATTCTTGATATTTAAAGTTCAACTTAGTCATAAGTTTTTTTTTTACTTTTAATCTTGGTTCAACCCATTCATATTGCATTGTTCAATGTTAGTAATTTTACCTTGTGAAGGCATAGGAAAACACATGGCCGAATTTTAATTATTATTTTATCTTGGTTCTCGAATTCCGAAAAAAACCCGTATCTTCGAATAGTGAAGAGGAAGAGTGGTACCGTTTTTTGTATGTTTTGTTGAGTGTTTTCTTTCGAGTGAGTTTTTATACTCTGTACATGAAATGTACAAGAGTATATTAGGTTTGCGGGAGCTGAAAAATGTAACAGGCAGAAGGAGGCGTGGCAGACCCCACAAAATATATATATTCTTGATCAGCATGACGAGACGAGTCGATCTAGCCCTGTCTGTCTGTCTGTCCGTCCGTATGAACACGTGGATCTCAGAGACTACAAGAGATAGAGACACCAAATTTTGCACAAAGATGCGTTATGTGTGTATTCTATACGAGTTTGTTTTATTTTTTTGATTTCCCCCCTATGGGGGTTTTTCCGATTTTCCATTCGTATAATCGCCTATATCTCAGAGACTAGAAGACCTAGGAACACAAAATTTTAGTCCCAGATGCCTTATGTGAATACGCAGAATATGTATATTTTGGATTTTCCCTCCCTCCCCCCTCTCCCCCGCAAATGCGATTTTCTCTAAGATTTTGGAAATACCCCCAGTTGGTTATTATGTGTCCGTATGCCAAGTTTCACTATGATAGACCGATTTAACAAGAAGTTATAGCCATAAATATATTTGCTGCTGCAGCGCTGCCCGCGGCTGTTGTTGATGTTGCCTGTTTGGTTGACTGCTAACATATTTACACAACTCAACTTCAGACACGAATAGATGCGCATAGGCATACATACACTCACACAGACGCAATTGCTATGTAAATGTGCAATTATAAACCCTTTACGTGAGTTCGAATACCGAGAAAGGTAAAATCGATCATTGAATTTTTTTTTATTTTCTTAATTTTTTTTATTTTCTATAATTATTGTAAACATATGTACAGAGTATTTCAAAGTCGGGACACCCGACTTTAACTTTTTTACTTGTTTTTTATTATATTATATTATTATTTTTTATTATATTATATTATTATTTTTTATTATATTATATTATTATTTTTTTTTATATTATACTAGCAGGTATTGCCCGTATTAACCCGGCTCAATATAATGTTTCCAATTGTATTTATTTTGTGTGTGCATAACCTACCCATATGTTTTCACCTTATAAGTTACCAGTAGGAAGGCATTTAAGGTATTTAAATGAACATTTTCTGTTCTTGACAAAAAATTGTTCAGTAGTCCGTTACATTTTTGTTCTTGCCAAATATTTCGTTAAACGAACGTGACCACTATAACTAATATTTTTTAAAGCTCGTTTTCCCCCCTTTGGAGCTAGAATTTTCCAAAAGCCTTTCTTAGTGTGCTCCTACACTATGATGGATACTATGAAAGGATACTTTAGTCCAAATTTCATCTTTTACCGTTTGGGCTGTGCGTTGATCACCAATTAGTCAGGACAAACTGTTTTATATATAGAGATAACGCAACGTTTTAAGATTTGCAAAAGAAGATTTGCAAAAAAGGGAGAATAATTATAAGGGTATATCCTAATTTTAAATGCACATTTGAGCATTTTCGTGCCATATTGAGTCAATACGGTCACGCACAAACTCGGAATATGAAACACGGCACTCGTGTCAATGCCGTGCAGCGATGAGCCACGATCAAAAAGCACTGACAATTCTCATCTGAATTTGCTAGAGTAAAACTTTCGATAGTTGAAGCCACCGATACCATAAAAATATCGAAGTTTGAATGCAATAAGCAGAATATTTAAATAACAAAATCTAATTATTTATTGACATCAATAAGAACAAATCATATACATACATACATCTGTCCGCAATGCGAAGCAGAATATGCGTAGCTCCGTTATTCGGTTTCTGCTTTACTATCGCTTACGCAGTCGTTGCCTAGCGACGGTAACTGTTAACTTTTGGCGTTTTGCCTTTGCAATTAACATTAAATGGTCACAACGAAAGAAGAAGAGCGAGCAATTTGTTCATATAGTTAGGTTGATTACATTACCCAAATTTGAAATCGATCGGACAAAATTTATAACACAAACTATTCATTTGAAAAAGTGAATAAATATTAAAACCCCAATAATAAAATCAAATGCGATATATCGAAAATATCGATACTTGTGTTGATATATCGTAATACATGTCGAATACAAATACATCGAAAAACATCGTTTGAGAGTTATTGATTATAATACTGTATTCGATTGTTCACTGTACACATACATACATAAATACATACATACAAATGTATTTGTATGTGTACGGTAACTGTAAACTTTTGGCATTTTGCGTATGCAAACAACAACTTGTTGTTGTTGTTGTTTTAAAAATTTTGATTTGAAAACATTTATTACAATTAAACAACAGTGTTCGATGGCCCACTGCATACATACAAACCTATATATGTATATAAGAATGTATGTACGTACATACATACTTATTGATGTACATATGTACATACTATACATACAGACGTATGTATATATATGTATATATGTATGTATGTACGTATGTAATACATGTGGTGCTGGTGTAATTCATAATGCGAAATTCTTTCTAAGGGGAGCAATGTCCCCCCTGCCCAACCTGCGTACGCCCTTGTAGTCCGTTGTCCTAAAATCCCTTATGCCAAATGTACTAAACAAAGAAAAAATAACATAAAAATGTTTATGTTATTATGTTAATAATTTTTAATTAATTAACATTTCTTGCCCTGTCAGTGCAAGACGAATGTACTTTTATACATATGTATGTATGTATATATGTACATACATTTGTACAAATGAACATTCACACATTAGTGTCTCACATTTTGCTTTGGCTACTTCAACCGTTTGCACGCAACTACACGAACAGCTGCTTGTATGTATGTATGTGTGTGTGTGTATGTATACTAAGTTGTCCCCAACTGTTTGATATTTTGTATTGTTTGTTCTGCCTGCATTTGTAAAATGCATATTTTAAAAATCGTTAAACGCAAAGTTGTAATTTTAGTTACGTAGATTATATTACCCAAATTTGAAATCGATCTGACAAAATTTATAACACAAACTTTTCATTTGAAAAAATGAATAAATATTAAAACCCCAATAATTCAAGCTCCAACACAAATTTCGAAACGAGTATGCAGTTTTGTTTGTATTCTTTTATAGATTATAAAAACCGAATTTAAAGTTGATCGATTCAGAAATGCAGAATTTTCAAACAAACTTTGGAGCTACTTTTCCCCCCTTTGGAGCTCGAATTTTCCAAAATTCCTTCTTAGTGCGCATCTACCATGATAGGATACTTGAGCCCAAATTTCAGTTTCCTAGCTTTTACCGTTTGGGCTGTGGGGTGTTGATTGTGTTTCAATTTTTCCACGGAAAACCCCCCTTTTTCATGCCCCAGGAAAAATGGTGAAAAACCAAGTATACAGTTTTTCTTGTATTCTTTGTGAAAGTATACAAACTAAGTTTGAAGTTAATCGGATAAAAATTGTAGATTTTTCATACAAACGTTGGAGCTCGTTTTCCCCCCTTTGGAGCTCGAATTTTCCGAAACCCCTTCTTAGTGCTCACTTTCACTATAAGAGGGATCTTGTGTCCAAATTTCAGCTTCCTAGCTCTTACCGTTTGGGCTGTGCGTTGATTGCCAATCAGTCAGTCAGTCAGGACAAACTGTTTTATATATATAGAGATTATTTATCCGTCCGCCTCGACGCAGTCGCCAGTCTGCTTCTCAACGGGCTCGAAACCGCCGATTGAGAAATAGGGAAAATAGGGAAGAAGCTATTTATTCACAGGCAGAACGAGGTAGGAATGCACTTGCCCAAAGGAGCCGTAGAGCAAATGAAGAGAATAGGGTGAATGAACAGGCTAATAATAGTTTGCGCCGTTCAACTAGGAGACGTAACGCTACTACAAGTATTCGACAGCAGGAGCAAGTACAAGAGACGTTACATAGACAAGACATACGAACGGGCTTAGATTATAGGGCAGACGAACAGCAGCAAAATACTCAGCACAGGAGCCGGAGACGATTAGACGCAGAGTTTCGGAAGCCGGAACAAGCGGCCGACACTCTGCGTCGATCGAATCGTAGGTTAGATAATGATTACAGGGCAGACGAACAGGATCAAAATACGGACTTTAGAAGACAGAGACGATTAGACGCAGAGTTTCGGGAGCCGGAACAAGCGGCCGACACTCTGCGTCGATCGAATCGTAGGTTAGATAATGATTACAGGGCAGACGAACAGGATCAAAATACGGACTTTAGAAGACAGAGACGATTAGACGCAGAGTTTCGGGAGCCGGAACAAGCGGCCGACACTCTTCGTCGATCGAATCGTCGGCAGAATGTAGTTTATCAGACAAATGAACAGACACAGAATACGGACTTTAGAAGACAGAGACGTGGGGACGCAGAGTTTCGGCAGAATGAACAGGCAGCCGATACTCTGCGGCGAGCCAACAGTAGGTTAGACACAGACTTTAGAACTAGCGAACAAAGGCAGGTCGCTGATAGGAGGGCTTTAATAAGAGCCGATGTTGAACGCCGCATAATAGAAAGAGAGCAGGATAGGGTAAATAGGTCTCAAGTTAGGGACAATCCTATTAGAAGGATTATAGAACGAGCCCGCGACACGGCAGCACGGCGTAGCGCACGGCTGTCAGCACGACAAAAAGCATTATATGCCTCGAGGAGAATTAGCCAAAGAGTTAGTGGATATAGGAGTAATAGGGGTAACATAGCAGCAGAAAATCGGCATATTGCTTCCCAAAATGAAGGTGAACAACGCAATATCTCTCAGAATGTCATGGTTCCCAATAGTATAGAGGCTCAGGTAGCAGTATATAATAGGATGGTTATGTTGGGACCAGACCAAATTTGCGTTTGTTGTAAACGCTTATGGTTTCCGCACCAAATGGAAAAAATTACTCGTAATCGCTACATAGAGAATTACAACGACTTCAGTGCGGACATTTTAATTCTTTCCAGTCAATTTCCTTCGGTTGACGCTGTTTTCAAGTTTTGTAAAACATGTGCCCGCAGTATTAAATCTAACAAAAAACCAAATTTTTCAATTTCGAATGGTTTAGATTTTCCTAATTTGCCCGATTGTCTTAAAGGGCTTACTCCTTTAGAGGAACGCCTTATTTCTCCTCGCCTTCCATTTATGATCATTAAGTCTTTAGGTTTTGAGCGCCAGAGTGCTATTAAAGGAGCTGTAGTAAATGTCCCCAAACCGGTACGCAATATCGTGACTTCCCTCCGACGAGCTTTCCATGAAGCCAACCTCAAGCGTAAAATGGAGTATGATGATTTCATGGCTGAAACCATTAGGCCTTCAAAAATTGCTGATGCAATTCGATATTTAGTTAATACAGAGCTTTATAGAAAGCATAATGTAGTAGTTAATGCACAGTGGATGTCTGATTTTGCTTCCGAGACTGTTCCCTTCATAGCTTCTCAAGCAGATGCAGAATTAGTGGAGGGAATTATGCGAAGAGTTCGCGAGTCTTCCCATATTGATGAAGATGTGAAAATGGAGGAGCTCAATCCTGGGGGTCAAGAAACTCTGCTTGAGAATAATCATATATATAATGTTGCCATGCAAAGAATCACAATTGCTCCTGGCGAAGGCCAAAGACCCCTCGACATGATTCTTGATGCTGACTCAGAAGAGTTCGCTTTCCCAACAATATTTGCTGGCATAAAAAGAAAAACTTCTTAAAGTTTTACAACCATTGTTAGGTCTGCGCTTTCGAATGCAGATAGGAGAGGTTGTAGAACTGATAAATTATTCTTTAATTATAAAAAGTTAGAGCTGATTCATATTCGAAATAATACTTCAATATACTGAAGGAAGCATTGCGCCCCTCACGGCATAACAGCTACTAACGCCCTTAATGATGATCATATGGATCGTCTTATTCGCCACGATGAAGGCTAAAGGCAGAGGCAAGAAATAACAGAGGAAACTGCTCTAAGTTTAGGTTTCGGCGAAAAAGCGCGCCTTATTAGATCAGACCCTGTCACTTGAGCGTATTCGAAAATTTTCTTTCTCACGATCAAGTGAGCCTCAGCTGCGAGGATTATAAATATGCTCTTAGGTCTGATTTGAAAAAACCCCAAATTTTTCTGAAGAGAACATTTGCAGCCATTAAAGTAAACGCTTACAATAAACACATTCTTTCCATGATAAGGGCCAACATGGATATTCATTTTATTTTGGACCCTTATGCGTGTTGCAGTTATGTTATTAATTATATTAATAAAAGCCAAAGGGGCATTTCGAAACTGATGCGTGAAGCCGTGAACGAGATTCACAGAGGCGACTTAACCATCAGGCAAAAACTGTTTCATATTGGTCATAAATTTATTTCAGGCACTGAGATCCCCGCTCAGGAAGCCGTGTATTGTTGTCTAGGAATGCGTTTGTCTGAGACTAGCAACGCAGAAGTTTACATAAATACTTCACTTCCAGAGCAACGAGTTTGAATGCTCAAGCCTAGACAACAGCTACAAATTTTGCCTCTGCATTCCACCGACATTTTTGTAGTAGGTCTTCTCGACCATTATATACACCGACCAGATAGTCCGAAGGCCTGTGTTTAGCCGACTTCGCTGCATTTTATAGTTTTTCGAAAAACCGCAGAGCAACTCACCAAAACGAAAATTACGATGCTGAAGAAAATGAGGTCCTAGGCAGTGTTTCCCTTCCTCTCCGCGATGGCAGTGGGTTTGTTAGAAAAAGGACCAAGCCGTGTATAATTCGGTATAGGAAGTTCAATGTCAATTTGGATAGACAGAACTACTTTAGGGAACTTCTAATGCTTTTCTTACCGTGGAGAGATGAACAGGCAGAATTAGTTCAAAGAAATTGCGAGGAAATTTATAATCAAAATATAGATTCCATTAGGACTTCCTTTTCTCAATACAATGTGTTAAAAGATTTAGAAGACGCGCTTAGAAGGGCCATGGAAAATGAAGAAATAAGTGAGGAAAATATAGAAAGTCAGGTAGTTTTAGATAATGAGTATAGGGTTTTAGCTTTTCCTGAGATAAATTCTCAAATAAATGTTTTAAACGTAAATGCAGATAATAATATAGAAGAATCGAATGATACTATCCGAGTAATAAAGCTCCCGCCAATTATATCTATTGAAAATTTAGCAACTATAGTTAGATCACTTAATGTGAAGCAAAAAACATTCTATAGCCATGTTTTGCACAATGCAAAGCATAATAACATTTTCCAGGAGTTTGTAGGTGGCGGAGCAGGTGTTGGCAAAAGTAGGCTTATATCAGCAATTTTTCAGTCCCTGTCACATTTTTATAATCGTAGGCCTGGTTGCGACCCCACAACTGCAAAAATTGTACTGTGCGCACCCACAGGAAAAGCAGCATTTGGAATTGGGGGTTCCACCCTTCATTCCATGTTTTCTCTTCCAGTGAACCAGTCCGGGTCGTCATTTAAAGATTTAGGTGCAAATTTGTTAAATACCCTGCGTTCGAGATTCATTGATCTCAAACTTCTTATAATTGACGAAATTTCAATGGTCGGTGCCAAAATGTTTTCCCAATTGGATAGTCGTCTCAAACAAATTTTCAATAACAGAAATGTCCCATTTGGAGGAATATCTGTTATTGTTTTCGGCGATCTCAGACAACTACGTCCTGTAGGAGAGCGATGGATATTCAAATCCACTTCGGCGTCGCATGATCCATACAGTGGATCTTTTCTGTGGGATAGTTTTAAGTTTCTTGAACTCATAGAGATAATGCGGCAGAGAGACGACCAATCCGTTGCAAAAGCACTTAATAACATGGCATCCGGTCAAATGTCGTCAGAGGATATTAGTTTGTTTAGGTTGTGCACAACTCTGATTTTGAAAACCACTGCAAAGTATATGATGACGGTCAATGTAGATACAGCAGATGGTCTCGTCAATGGAGCCACAGGCGTTTTAATGGAAGTAGGTTTCAATGCATCCAATTCCCCTCATATTCTTTGGATTAAATTCTTAGATGACAGTGTAGGAGTAAATGCTCGAGCTAAGTGCCCACATCGCATAGAGTTTTGAAAACAATTAAAAGTGTTCAGTATTTATCAAATGAGCAAATTACTATTAAGCGTAATCAATTTCCAGTTATACCTGCAGAAGGTATAACTATTCATAAAAGTCAGGGAGCTACATATACTAAAGTGGTGGCATTATATGTAGCTTGTAGTAGAGCCACAAGTGCGGATGGCCTTGGCCTAGTTGGACCGTTTGACTCTCCCAAGTCCTATCGACATTCCGATGTAGAACAAGAGCTACAAAATCTAAGAAGGGTAAAGTTACTGCAAACTCACTTTGACAATCTATTTGAAAATTCAATTTTCAATGGTTTTTTCCACAATACGGAAAATTAGCACTGCCAGCTAATGCTTTAATCATCAATCTTATGTTTCGTTGAGGCTTCCACATACTCAAACGAAACATATGAAATTCCTGGCTTCACCAGTGCAGTGCGTCTAGATTGTCCGCAAGTAACTGGTACACCCCGATCGAAAAGAGGCATTCTTGTATTTGTTAGGAATGAAATATTTGAGAATGCTAGTCTTTGCTCCTGTCGCCGGTACTTTGGTTATTCCGAAAATGTGCGTTCTGCAGTATTTGAGTATGCCGTCTTAAAGTATAGGTCTTTAGGGTTATTAGTAGTTTATAAAAGCCCAACATGTCCCCTGCAAAAGTTTAAAACAGAGTTTGAGGATTTATTTCTGAAGTTTCCATGTCTAGATAATTCATCAGTGTTAGGAGATTTTAATTTTTGCCTACGGTCTCTGTCAGGGTGCAGTAGGAGCATATTTGATTTTTTATGTAGTCATAGTTTTCGATTTTTGTTAGATTTGAACACGTCTACGACCAATAGTGATACACATATTGATTGGGCGTGTTCAAATATTTAAGATCGCACAGCGCGCGCTTATGAAATGGTTTATAGCCATCATAGTGGAATTTTAGTTAGTTTGCAGGAGGATTGTATAATTTAATTATTTATTTAATTTTTAATTTATTAAGTATTTATTAATAACATACTTTTATTTTTAGTTTTGGGGAACATGGGAGTTGCATTTGCACAACTCAAGTCGACTCGTAGGTCTGCAAAAAAAATTAGTTTCTGCTAAAGGACCCCATTGCGTAGGTAATGGCCTCCCCGAGGTGTTCCCTAGGTACCGATTAAATTCATTAATCGGGAACAAGTTCGTGCGGCGACACTAACATAAGCATATATTTATACAAATTAATATAATGTACTAACCTATGAAAAATTATGCCTCTGTTAACAATATTTATACACATATGTACATGTTAAAATATTAAATGTAGTTTTTAAGAAAAATGTCCATCCTTAGCAAATTAAAACATTTACATACATCAATAAGTTTCATATATTAAAAGATACTCACATTTAAAGTTAGAATTTGTCTATTTTTTGTGTGTACGCAGAGTTATGTGGGAAAGTGTACATACTTCTGTCTGTTACATACATTCGCACAAAACTAGTATGCCCTTTCACCCTTTGGGTACAGGGTATAAAAACGAAAAATTCTGCGACTAAACAAAACAATAGAGGTGGCAAAATATCGATAGTATCGATGGTTTTAAATTTTTGTTAACATCGATGGTTTTGGTTGATATATCGATAGTGCGCACAAGAAGTGGAATATCTCTGTTAACAGCGATAAGTCCACCGCCACCACCTTCTCTATCCGCTCCGGCAACTGCCCACCAGTTAGCCTCAATGATAATACAATGCCAGAAGAAGACACTCCCAAATATCTTGGCATCGCCCTCGACAGGAGGCTAACGTGGAAACCGCACCTGCAGAAGAAGCGCCGCCAGGCAGAAGACCGCATTAAAGCGATCTACTGGCTGATGGGTAGGAGATCCAAGCTGCCGACGTCATCAAAGCTTCTTGTATACAAGGCGATCATCAGGCCAATCTGGACATATGGTATTCAATTGTGGGGCACCGCCTGTAAGACTAATGTCCGAATTATACAGACATTCGAGAACAAAGCTCTCCGCATCGCCACCAGCGCTCATCCTCTGCACGACAACGACACCATTCATGAAGTCCTCAGCTTCCCTTGGGTGAAGGACGAAGTTAAGAAAATCAGCAAGCGGTACATGCAGAGGCTACATGACCACCCCAACAACTTGGCGATGAACTTGCTGGACAACAGCGAACGGACCAGGAGGCTGCTCAGGACCCATCCTCTGGACCTCCCCAGGGACTAGCCGGATACTACAACTACACTCTAAATGAAATAATAAACTGAGAAGTTTATCTTTATCAAATTTAATGATTGTCCATGATGGACAGTTTTAAATAAAATACGAAGAAAAAAAAAAAAAAAGTATGGAATATTTTATATTTAATTTAGTTAATTAATTAAATTAATTTAGTTAATGTAATGAATAGGCAACTTGAGCGTGTGCAGGATAGTCAACTTCAAGAAGCTCCGCGGAATAATGTAGTGTATAGGGAAAACCAGCGGGATGGTAACACTATACTTACACATATACAGAAGGAGCAAATACACTTCGCAGCGGAGATCTCATAGACAGGACTCTGAAGTCAGGGAGCAAGAACAGGCAGCTAACACGCTGCGTCGTGCAAATCGTAGACAGGACTCAGCAGTCAGACAACAGGAGCAAGTAAGAAACACTGCACGACGCCGATCTCGCAGACAAGACTTAGAAATTAGGGAACGAGAAAGAGAGCATGGAGAGAGCGTATACGACGATCCAATGCTAGAGCAGACCCAGTTCGTAGAATTATAGAGCAGGAGCGCAACACACTTGAAAGGCGAAATTTACGTTTGCAGGCAAGACAGCAAGGCCTTATCGCCAATAGGAACTTAGCACAAAGAGTTAGTCAGTATAGAAATATTGAAGAAAAGAGAATAGCAGAGAACCGACATTGGGGACAGCGATTGAATACTCAACAGAATGTCCATATAGCATTAAGCTCTCTTATTTGGGCGTTTAATAAAACAGTTAAGCAAGGTCCTGATCAGCTTTGCCTTTGCTGTAAGGGCTTGTGGGTTCCAAAGCAAGTCCAAAAATTAAGCCGCCATACCATTGAAAGCAGAAACAGTTTTAGTTCGGAAATATTATATCTCTCCAGTCAATTTCCATCTTCTGACGATACTTATACATTTTGCACATTTTTGAACATGCGTAGCTTCTATTAAAGGTCGCAGAAAACCTTTAAAATCTATAACAAATAATTTAGACTTTACAGACCTTCCCAAGTGCCTCAAAGGCTTGACGCCGTTAGAGGAAAGACTAATTTCGCCTCGTCTTCCATTTATGATAATACAGTCTCTAGGATATGAACGCCAAACAGGGTTAAAAGCGTAGTTTCTTCTCTTCCGAGAGCTTTTAATGAAGCCGAGGTTGTTCAGCTCCACCTCAAACGCAAAATGGAATATAGGCATGATTTCATGGTGGAAACCATACGACCATCAAAAGTTTATGCGGCGATAAACTATTTGATGAATACAGAGGTTTATAGGAAGCATGTAGTTGCCATCAATGGAGAATGGATGGCTTTTTTTAATTCTGATGTGGTTCCATTTGTTGCATCACCACTTGATAGGGATCTAGTTCAGGAGTTAGTAAAACCCGGTCAGAGCAACGCGACCAGGTTGAAAATGTAGAAGAGGAAGAATTAAATACAGGTGGGCAAGTAACATTGCTAGACAACATTCCCGTAGAAAATATAGATATTGGTAGGATGATTATAGCACCTGGTGAAGGTCAAAGGCCTTTGAATTTTGTTACAGATTCCCATTCTAAGGAGTTGGCTTTTCCGACTATTTATGCAGGTAGCCAAAGAAAAAGCTCTAGAAGCTTAACGCATATACAAGTATTACGATCAGGGCTTAGGAATATAGATAGCAAGCTCTTCTAGGCCAGATAGTTTATTTCATGACTATAAGTCATTAGAAATGATTAATATTAGAAATAATATTTCTACTTGCTTACGTAAGCATAGCGCCATTCAAGGCATAACGGCTGGAAATGCCCTTGATGAGGATCACATGGACAACATAGTTCGCCACGATGATGGCTATAGAGTTTTAAAAGGTATTCGTTCGTCTCCAGCCCATTGGAAAGATGAAAAGAAAAAGGTACTGGCCATGATTCGACAATTCGGTCTTCCTACCTTTTTTATAACTTTGTCGGCTGCTGAGACTAGGTGGTCCGAGCTTTTAATTATTCTTTCTAAGGTTGTAGATAATATTGTAATTACAGAAGAAACAGCATCAGGTTTAAGTTTCAGTGAGAAGGCGCGATTAATTAGAACAGACCCAGTCTTAGAGAGGTATTAAAATTGATGAGGAAAAATGTGGGTATATTCGGTAGTCATTTTGTTACTAAGTTTTACTGGCGTGTTGAGTTTCATCACAGAGGTTCACCGCACATTCATGGTATGTTTTGGCTTGATAATGCCCCAAAATTAAATTTCAATTCCTCCAGTCATCGACTTCATTGATCAGTATATTACAACTGATGTAAATGATCAAGCCATTAGCCATTAGTTAGGATGCCAAAACCATAAGCATAGTAATTCGTGTAGGCGTAAAGTAAGAGAACAGCTTATTTGTCGCTTTGGTATACCTTACCCTCCAATGCCTAGAATAGAAATTTTAGTTCCCTTGCCTGAAGATTTCCCAAATATTTCAATTCATAAGGCCACTCTTGAAAAAATTAATGAAGCATTAAATGCTGATCTGGATTCGGAAATTGTCAATAATCTTGATATATTTGACAACTTTCTTTCACACATTCATGTGAACTATGAGGAGTATATATACGCGCTAAGATCGAACCTTAAGAAGCCCTATGTTTTCCTAAAAAGATCTTTTAAAGTGCGTATGACTAATGCTTACAACAAGCAACTACTTTATCTTCAAAGGGCTAATATGGATATTCAGTTCATATTAGATCCGTATGCTTGTTGTAGCTATATTATTAATTATATTAATAAATCCCAAAGGGGCATCTCAAATTGAATGCGAGAAGCTATGGGCGAAGTTCAAAGGGGCAATTTCACTATAAAGCAGAAATTACAACACTTAGGACACAAATTTATTTGTATATATTGTTGTTTAGGAATGCAATTATCAGCAAGCAGCAACGCTGCAAAATATATAAATACGGGCTTACCTAGAAATCGAGTTAGAATGCTTAAATCTAAACAGCAATTACGCAATCTTCCATCTGATTCAACAGATATATTCGTTCTTGGGCCATTGGACCATTATGTTCAACGCCCCAATAACCTTATTAGTTTGTGCTTAGCAGAATTCATAGCTTATTATACATACACTAAAATAGAACCAAAACGAACATATAATGACACCGTGTATGCCATTATTAATGGTAGTGGTTTTATAAAAAAAAGGCGAAGTCCTCAGGTAATAAGATATTGAAGATTTAGTTTAAATGCTGATAGAGATAATTACTTTAGGGAAATGGCAATGCTGTATTTACCATGGAGAAGCGAGCAGATAGAACTTAGAGATAGAAATTGTGAAGAGGTAGATGTAGTTAGAATCAGGATTTTATAGAAAATAACCGTAAGAAGTTTAATGTTTTCAATGATGAGGAGCTACAGGATGCACTCAGGAGTGCAAATGAAGATAATATAGATCAAAACGTTGAAAAATAACTCAGAAGAAAATCAGACTGTGTTAGATGATAGATTTCGAGTTTTAGGCTTGCCAGAAATAAATTCTCAGTTAAGTGTTCTAAATTTAGAAACAAATAAGGAAAATTCAGATTTGTCCGATAATAATAATGTCCGAGTAATAAAACTTCCCTCTTTATTAAATAATATTAAAACCCTTGATTTGAAGCAGAGAGTTTACTTTAACCACGTCATGCACAATACAAAACAAAATCAGTTTTTCTGGAGATTGTTGGGGGTGGTGCTGGAGTTGGTAAAAGTCGTTTAATTTCAGTTATTTTTCAAGCCTTTTCAATATACTTTAACAAAAAGCCAGGTTGCAATCCGACATCAACTAAATTTCTTCTGTGTGCACCTACGGGAAAGGCTGCATTTGGCATCTGCGGTTGCACATTGCACTCAATGTTTTCTCTTCCGATTAATCAGTCCAGTTCAACTTAAGACCATTAAGTTGCTACTTAGTAGACACTCGACTGAAACAAATTTTTAAAAGTCCAACAATATTTGGCGGAATTTCTGTCAATGCATTCGGGGACTTAGGTATTTCTAATTCTTCGAGTTAGCAGAAATTATGTGGCAAAGAGGAGATCAATCTTTTGCCTTGGCTTTAAATAATATGGCATCAGGTAAAATGACCCCTGATGACATTGCATTAATTCGCGCACGGATTGTCGAAAATGTAAATGTACCTAATGATGACATACATCTTTTTAGTATAAACGCGGCTACCGATTTTTTTAACACATCTAAGCTCAACTCAATTCCCACTGTTCAACATATTTCCTATTCCGACGATTTTATCAAAGCCATTCATCTAAATAGCGAAAATAGGAGTCGGATTTTGGAATCCATAAAAAATTTCAAAACTTCTGAAACTCAGGGCTTACGCAACTCTCTCATTTTAAAAACTAGCGCTAAATATATGATGAGCAACAGGCATACTTATGCAAGTAGATTTCAATGAATCCAATAGTCCTATTACTTTGTGGATAGACTTTTTGGAAGAAAGTGTAGGTGCAGTTGCACGTTCGAAGGATAGAAATCTTGCACAACCTTCTTGGACCCCTATTAAGAAAGCTCTTAGAAGCTTTCAATATAAGAAAAACGACAACGTTAATATTGGCCGTAGGCAGTTTCCAGTTATACCTGCAGAAGGTACTACAAGCTACCTCCGGTCTATTCATAATAGGAGATTTTCATCTTCCATCACCTCCTCATGCTGAGGATAAAGTGGAAAAAGAATTAAGTAAATTGCGTTCAGCTAAATTGCTCCATACATACTTCCACTATTTAATAAATAGTCCCAATTTCAACATTATTTTCCACAATACACAGTCTTCATTGCCACCTTAGCGATGTTCAGTCCGATAAGCTAATGCTTAATGTGTCCGTTCTATGCTTTGTTGAGTCTTCCATATTCTCTAACGAAGTATGCGAATTTAGCCCAGTCATAAGTTTAGACTGGCCTGTATCCAATACTCTACGACCTAAAAGGGGCATTTTTATTTTTATAAAAAATTAATTGTTACGAAATGTTAGTCTTCAGCGTAGTGATCGATATTGTAGTAGTTTAGATGTGTTTGAATATACAATTTTTCGGGGTTTTAGTTGTTTATAGAAGTCCCAATTATCTACTTTCTAAATTTAGAAATGGATTTTAGAAATTATTTATTGATCATCCATTTTTATGCAGCAATTCCTCCATTGTATTAGGAGATTTTAATTTGCGTTTGCGCGCACTGAATTCTGCTAGGGACACATAGTTGTTTGTATCCTCCTCTCCCCCAAACATGCTCACACAGACGCGAATAGACGCGCATAGACATTCATACACTCACATAGACGCAATTGCTTTGTAAGTGTGCAATTATACACCCTTTACGTGAGTTCGAATACCGAGAGAGGTAATATCGATCAACATTTATTTATACCCTGTACCCGGTACATGCAGAAGGAAGCATCTTCGAACATGGCGAGAGAAATCGATCTAGACATGTCCACCCGTCCACATTTCAAAAGCTACCTAAACCAAACTTTGCACACATAATTTATACATAACTAGCAAGTATTGCCCGTCTTAACCCGGCTCAATATAATGTTTCCAATTGTATTTATTTTGTGTGTGCATAACCTACCCATATGTTTTCACCTTATAAGTTACCAGTAGGAAGGCATTTAAGGTATTTAAATGAACATTTTCTGTTCTTGACAAAAAATTGTTCAGTAGTCCGTTACATTTTTGTTCTTGCCAAATATTTCGTTAAACGAACGTGACCACTATAACTAATATTTTTTAAAGCTCGTTTTCCCCCCTTTGGAGCTAGAATTTTCCAAAAGCCTTTCTTAGTGTGCTCCTACACTATGATGGATACTATGAAAGGATACTTTAGTCCAAATTTCATCTTTTACCGTTTGGGCTGTGCGTTGATCACCAATTAGTCAGGACAAACTGTTTTATATATAGAGATAACGCAACGTTTTAAGATTTGCAAAAGAAGATTTGCAAAAAAGGGAGAATAATTATAAGGGTATATCCTAATTTTAAATGCACATTTGAGCATTTTCGTGCCATATTGAGTCAATACGGTCACGCACAAACTCGGAATATGAAACACGGCACTCGTGTCAATGCCGTGCAGCGATGAGCCACGATCAAAAAGCACTGGCACCGATACCATTAAAATATCGAAGATTGAATGCAATAAGCAGAATATTTAAATTATAAAATCGAATTATTTATTGAGATCAATAAGAACAAATCATATATGTACATATGTACATACATGCGTAGCTCCGTTATTCGGTTTCTGCTTTACTATCGCTTACGCAGTCGTTGCCTAGCGACGGTAACTGTAAACTTTGGGCGTTTTGCCTTTGCAATTAACATTGAATGGTCAAAACGAAAGAAGAAGAGCGAGCCAATAACTTGAAGTTGTTTTAAAAATGTTGATTTGAAACCATAGAACACTATTTATTACAATTAAACAATAGTGTTCGATGGCTCACTGCATACATACAAACCTATATATGTCAGTCAGGACAAACTGTTTTATATATATAGAGACAACGCACTTTTGTTTCAAATTTCATCTAAATCGAGTTCGTCACCAATTATATGTACCTGTAAGAAGAATGTATTTGATAGGAGATATGTGTAATTTATTTCCTGCATTTATATCTCCTTAGTATTTAATTAGTTAGTTTAATTATTCATTAATATTATCTGACCACCTCAGTACCTGTTTGTACCAAGCACTTGAGTCTCCTAGAGTTATTAGAATAGCTTAAACCAGTTGTGAATTACTATGCAATTCTATAGTAAATTCGCGTCGCTGCCGCGCCGGTGTAACGTCGCTGCAGCGACAGTGGCAGAGGCCGTTGCAGCGCCGATTCATGGCTCACAGCTGTGGCAGCGGTACGCCGTTCTAGAAGTTTCTATGCTGGTGGCAACTTATGTATGTATGTACATCTGCATTTTAGAAATGCATGCAGAACAAACCATACAAAATATCAAACATTTGAGGACAACTAAGTATACATACACACACACACATACACGTGTAGTTGCGTGCTAACGATTGAAATAGCCAAAGCAAAATGTGAGACACTAATGTGTGAATGTCCATACATATGTGCACATCTATGTATGTACATATGTATCTACATATGTATGTATGTATGTACATTCGTCTTGCACTGACAGAGCAAGAAATGTTAATTAATTGAAAACAAGAAAGGAATGCTAAAGTCGAGCAGGCTCAACTCTTAAATACCCTGTACCACCCCACAAAAAAGTAATTAAATTAATTTAATTTAATTAATTAATTAATTTAATTTAATTAATTAACTAAATTAATTTAATTAATTAACTAAATTAAATATAAAATATTCCATGCATGCATAGATACATTTACATTTACATCAGAATCCTGCCTTATGCGTGTTTGTGTACTTGTACATATGTATGTATGTATGCATTGGGCCTGGTTATATGGCTATAACTTTCTTTCCGATCATTCTATCATAATGAAACTTGGTATACGGATATACAATTACTAACTGGATGTGTCTACCAAATTTCAGTTCAAAATTCCAAGAATTACGGGAGTTATAGAAAATCGTTAATAGGGGGGGAGTGGGGGGGTGGATCAGAAAAAATGAACAAACTCGTCCTTTCTCGGTCTCAGGAGAATCTGTATACCAAGTTTGGTTATTCTAGCTCTTATACTTTCGGAGATCCTTGCGTTCATACAGACAGACAGACAGACAGACAGACGGACAGACGGACAGACGGACAGACGGACATGGCTATATCGACTCGGCTTGTCATGCTGATCAAGAATATATATACTTTGTGGGGTCTACCAAGCCTCCTTCTGTGTGTTCCATGTGCACTCGCACAAAACTAATATACCCTTGTACCCTTTGGGTACAGGGTATAATTATATAATATAACATTTTTAAAAGTAATTATACTCTGTACATGAAATGTACAAGAGTATATTAGGTTTGCGGGAGCTGAAAAATGTAACAGGCAGAAGGAGGCGTGGCAGACCCCACAAAGTATATATATTCTTGATCAGCATGACGAGACGAGTCGATCTAGCCCTGTCTGTCTGTCTGTCTGTCTGTCCGTCTGTCCGTCCGTATGAACACCTAGATCTCAGAGACTATAAGAGATAGAGACACCAAATTTTGCACGAAGATGCGTTATGTGTGTATTCTATACGAGTTTGTTTTATTTTTTTGATTTTCCCCCCCACTTCCCCCCTATGGGGGTTTTCCCGATTTTCCATTCGTATAATCGCCTATATCTCGGACTCTATAAGACCTAGGAACACCAAATTTTAGTCCCAGATGCCTTATGTGAATACGCAGAAAATGTATATTTTGGAATTCCCCTCCCTCCCCCCTCTACCCTGCAAATCGTAACTCCCGTAATTCTTGGAATTTCGAACTAAAATTTTGCAAATACCCCCAGTTAGTTATTATGTGTCCGTATGCCAAATTTCATTATGATAGACCGATTTAACAAGAAGTTATAGCCATAAATATATTTGCTGATGCAGCGCTGCTGCAGCGCTGCTCAAGCGCTGCCCGCGGCTGTTGTTGATGTTGCTGTTTGGTTGACTGCGAAAATGCTTACACAGACACGAATAGATGCGCATAGGCATACATACACTCACACAGACGCAATTGCTATGTAAATGTGCAATTATACACCCTTTACATGAGTTCGAATACCGAGAGAGGTAAAATCGATCAAATTTTTTTTTTTATTTTCTTAATTTTTTATACCCTGTACCCAAAAGGGTACAAGGGTATATTAGTTTTGTGCGAGTGCACATGGAACACACAGAAGGAGGCTTGGTAGACCCCACAAAGTATATATATTCTTGATCAGCATGACAAGCCGAGTCGATATAGCCATGTCCGTCTGTCCGTCTGTCTGTCCGTCTGTCCGTCTGTCTGTCTGTATGAACGCAAGGATCTCCGAAAGTATAAGAGCTAGAATAACCAAACTTGGTATACAGATTCTCCTGAGTCCGAGAAAGGACGAGTTTGTTCATTTTTTCTGATCCACCCCCCCACTCCCCCCCTATTAACGATTTTCTATAACTTCCGTAATTCTTAATTTTTTGAACTAAAATTTGGTAGTCACATTAGGTTAGTTATTATATAACCGTATACCAAGTCTCATTATGATAGAATGATCGGAAAGAAAGTTATAGCCATATAACCAGGCCCAATGCACACATACATACATATGTACAAGTACACAAACACGCATAAGGCACGATTCTGATGTAAATGTAAATGTATGTATGCATGCATGGAATATTTTATATTTAATTTAGTTAATTAATTAAATTAATTTAGTTAATTAATTAAATTTAATTAATTAATTAATTTAATTACTTTTTTGTGGGGTGGTACAGGGTATTTAAGAGTTGAGCCTGCTCGACTTTAGCATTCCTTTCTTGTTTTATTTTCTATAATTATTGTAAACATATGTACAGAGTATTTCAAAGTCGGGACACCCGACTTTAGCTTTTTTACTTGTTTTTTCTTTGTTTAGTGCATTTGGCATTAGTGTTTTCATTAATAACTTTATGCAGCAACAACAAATATCAAATAGTTGGGGACATCACATACACACACTCACAAACAACAAGCAACAGTTCGTGTCTATGTGTGCGGTTCTCTACGTACGGTTGAAAAAGTAAAGAGAAACATACATGTGTATGCCTGTGTATGAATATAGCATGTATGTAGATTCGTATTAATGCATACATTGGGCAATCGAACACAGTTGTTTGATTGTAAATAAAATAATGCTCTAAAAACAACAACAACTGCAAGTCATTAGCTCGCTCTTCTTTCGTTTTGACCATTTAATGTTAATTGCAAAGGCAAAACGCCAAAAGTTTACAGTTACCGTCGCTAGGCAACGACTGCGTAAGCGATAGTAAAGCAGAAACCGAATAACGGAGCTACGCATGTATGTACATATGTACATAAATGATTTGTTCTTATTGATCTCAATAAATAATTCGATTTTATTATTTAAATATTCTGCTTATTGCATTCAAACTTCGATATTTTGATGGTATCGGTGCCAGTGGTTTTTGATCGTGGCTCATCGCTGCACGGCATTGACACGAGTGCCGTGTTTCATATTCCGAGTTTGTGCGTGGCCGTATTGACTCAATATGGCACGAAAAGACTCAAATGTGAATTTAAATTTGGACTCAAGTATCCTTTCATAGTATCCATCATAGCGTAGGAGCACACTAAGAAAGGCTTTTGCAAAATTCTAGCTCCAAAGGGGGGAAAACGAGCTTTAAAAAATATTAGTTATAGTGGTCATGTTCGTTTAACGAAATAGTTTGGCAAGAACAAAAATGTAACGGACTATTGAACAATTTTTTGTCAAGAACAGAAACAGAATATGCACGTTGACATACTCCTTCGTCTCGGAAACTCACTTCTCCCCCAGGTCCTTCTTCACCATTAGCGGCTATGATGTCATAGCCGTGAACTATCCCAGCGGCAATGCCCGAGGCGGAGCGGCTGTAATCATCAGGAGCGGGATTAAATATATCGAACTCCCGGCATACCAGGAGCCATGGGCACAGTGTGCCAAGATAAGAGTACTTAGTCCAACTGGAGACACAACAATTGCGGCCGTGTACTGTCCACCACGACACCTTGTAGGGCATGCTCTATTCCATGGTCTGTTGGACAACCTTGGGTCACGGTTTATTGCTGGAGGTGACTTTAACGCCAAACACATATGGTGGGGTTCCCGCACTATCAACCCCAAAGGCAGAGCCCTCTACAAGTGTATAACTGATTCCAGACTCGACTGCCATTCCACCGGTGACCCTACTTACTGGCCCACTGACAGCAACAAGATTCCCGACGTACTGGATATTGCGGTGTCTAAAGGGATCGCAAGGCATAAGTTCGTCACCAGCAACGTGTTAGAGCTGTGTTCTGACCACTGCGCTGTCAAGCTCCTGGTAAACATACCAGCCAGCACCAATTCGGCAAGGAGCAGATTGTTTAGGCGTAACACCAATATCGATCGCTATCAGCACTGGCTGCAGACCCAATGGTTGAGATTGCAACTGGAAACGACTTGGATGAAGTTGTAGAACATCTCAACGTTCAAATCCACAACGCTGTGTCGCATGCCACACCCCCAAGCAGACCCTTCTATAGCGTTGTTGAGAAAAGACGTCTACGCCGACTGTGGCATAATTCTCGCAACCCCAGAGACAAAACTGTGTTCAACAGAGCGGCCAAAGCACTCAAAGAGCTGTTATATAATCTTCGAAAGCAATCCCTGGATCAGTTTCTTGAAGATGTGGAGCCAGGCGACCCTCAACACAACCTGTGGCGACTAACCAAGAGCGTCAAAAGACCTATAAGAAGGAAGGAGCCAGTTAAGAACGCCAACGCAGCCTTTGCCGATTATCTGTTTGACGCATTCTCACCTTTCTCAAGATGCTCTCAACAGGAAGCAGACGAGACGGCTGGATTCCTGGACGTGCCCTGCCAAATGGCGCTCCCTATCCCCGCTGTCGAGCCAGATGAATTAATCTGCGAAATCGGAAAGCTCAAGGCGTCAAAATCCCCAGGATACGATGGTATCGATGTACCAGCCATTAAAGCACTGCCACCGAATGGAATCCAGTTCCTTCTCAAAATCACAAACAAATGTTTTCAACTAGGACACTTCCCCACCCAGTGGAAATGCGCTGAAATAATCGTAATTCAAAAACCTGGGAAACCTGCAGCTAATCTTACTTCATATCGCCCGATTAGCTTATTGGCGGTTCTCTACAAAGTAGTTGAGAGATTATTTTTGCGCAGAGTCCGAGCTATCCTTGAGGAGGCCAATTTGATCCCGGATCACCAATTTGGCTTCAGAGAATGTCATGGCACACCTGAACAATGCCATAGGATTGTTGCAAACATTCTGGATGCATTCGAGGAAAAGAAATATTGCTCGGCAGTCTTCTTGGACGTCAAGCAAGCCTTTGACAGAGTATGGCACACTGGACTGCTCTACAAGCTGAAGATTGCCCTACCTGCAGCATACTACTTATTTCGAAAATCTTACGTTGAGGGAAGAATGTTCTTCGTGAAGTGCGGAGATGAAGGCTCCGCCATTAAAAACATTAGAGCCGGAGTTCCTCAGGGCAGCGTACTGGGCCCAGTCCTCTATACTCTATATACCGCTGACATGCCTATCATATCGGATAGAAGACTACTGACTGCCACCTATGCTGACGACACGGCCTTCTTGGCAAATGATGTTTCGTCACAGACTGCCTCTGCCATCCTCCAAATGCAGCTTGACTCCACTAACGTCTGGTTAAGGAGATGGAATTTGATGGTCAACCCCGAGAAGTCCACTCAAACCACTTTTGCCCTAAGAAGTGAAGACTTCCCCCGGTTCCACTGGACGACTCAACCATCCCTACCAGCGATACAGCCAAGTATTTGGGTCTGGTGCTAGACAGACGACTAACCTGGAGACCTCACCTACTCAACAAAAGGTCACAGCTGAACGAAAGGCTGAAAAAGCATCTCTGGCTTGTTGGCAAAAGGTCCACCCGAGGCTGCGCTTCAAGCTATTAATTTATAAGGCTATAATGAAACCCATGTGGACCTATGGGATTCCGATCTGGGGCACTGCCTGCCGAACCAACTGTAATATCATTCAAAAATTTCAAAACAAAGCGCTCAGAACCATCTTCAATGCGCACCCATTCCACTCAACCGTGGAGATTCAGAACGAACTCGGTGTCCCTTGGGTTCACGAGGAGATTACCAGGCTGAGCAGAGCCCACATAGAGCGACTGGACAGGCACACCAATCCCGTCGCCATTAACCTGCTTAACAACAGCAACTCCACCCGTCGTCTGAGAAGATACCACCCGCTTGACCTTCCTCATCGCACAATCTAAACAATCAATCAATCCATCTCTCCACAAAGCCACACATAATACAAAATCATAATGCCAATGTTCCTCCAGTATAATTTGCTGATTGTGTTATTCAAAAAAAAAAAAAAAAAAAAAAAAAAAAAGTATATTACAACTGATGTAAATGATCAAGCCATTAGTTAGGATGCCAAAACCATAAGCATAGTAATTCGTGTAGGCGTAAAGTAAGAGAACAGCTTATTTGTCGCTTTGGTATACCTTACCCTCCAATGCCTAGAATAGAAATTTTAGTTCCTTTGCCTGAAGATTTCCCAAATATTTCAATTCATAAGGCCACTCTTGAAAAAATTAATGAAGCAATAAATGCTGATCTGGATTCGGAAATTGTCAATAATCTTGATATATTTGACAACTTTCTTTCACACATTCATGTGAACTTTGAGAATTACAAATACGCGCTTAGATCGAACCTTAAAAAGTCCCAAATTTTTCTTAAAAGATATTTTAAAGCACGTATGACTAATGCTTACAACAAGCACCTCCTGTCTCTTCAAAGGGCCAATATGGATATTCAGTTCATATTAGACCCGTATGCTTGTTGTAGCAACATTATTAATTACATTAATAAATCTCAAAGAGGCATATCAAATTTAATGCGAGAAGCTATGGAAGAAGTTCAAAGGGGCCATTTTTCAATAAAGCAAAAGCTACAGCACTTGGGCCACACATTTATTTCGGGTACGGAGATATCCGCGAAAGAAGCCGTATATTGTTGTTTAGAAATGCAACTTTCAGCAAGCAGCAACGCTGCAAAATATATAAATACGGGCTTACCTAGAAATCGAGTTAGAATGCTCAAATCAAGACAACAATTGCGCAACCTTCCGTCTGATTCTACAGATATATTTGTTCTTCGTCCATTAGATCATTATGTTCAACGTCCCATTGATCTTAATAGTTTGTGTTTACCTGAGTTCATAGCATTTAATACATTTAATAAAGTTGAGCCAAATCGAACGCTTAATGACACCGTTTATGCCCTTATTAATGGTAGTGGGTGTATTAAGAAAAGGATAAAACCTCAGGTTACAAGATATAGCCGATTTAATTTAAATAGTGATAGAGAGAATTACTTTAGGGAAATGGCAATGCTGTATTTGCCATGGAGAGATGAGCAGGTAGAACTTATAGATAGAAATTGTGAAGAGGTGTGTTGTGAGAATCAAGAGTTGATAGATAATAATCGCAAACATTTTAATGTTATTAATGATCAGGAGCTGCAGAATGCACTCAGGAGTGCAAATGAAGATTATTTAACAGAACAAAACATTGAGGAAGGTAATTTAGAAGAAAATCAGGCCTTTATAGATGATCAATTTAGAGTTTTAGGGTTGCCTGAAATAAATTCTCAATTAAATGTTTTAAATTTAGAAACGAATAATGATAATTCAGATTTGTCCGATAACAATAATATCCGAATTATAAAACTTCCTTCCTTCTTCCGAAAATTTATTAAATATTATTAAATCCCTTAATTTGATGCAGAGAGTTTACTTTAACCACGTCATGCACAATATGAAAACAAAATCAGTTTTTCTGGAGATTGTTGGGGTGGTGCTGCCGTTGGTAAAATTCGTCTAATTACAGTTATTTTTCAAGCCCTTTCAATATACTTTAACAAAAAGCCAGGTTGCAATCCGACATCAACTAAATTTCTTCTGTGTGCACCTTCGGGAAAGGCTGCCTTTAGCATCCGCGGTTCCACATTGCACTCAATGTTTTCTCTTCCAATTAATCAGTCCGGTTCCAACTTAAGACCATTAAGTTCCGATTTAGTTAATACTTTACATTCGCGATTAATTGATCTCAAGTTACTAATAATTGACGAAATTTCATGGTAGGTGCCAAAATGTTTGCTCATTTAGACTCTCGACTAAAACAAATTTCAATAATATTTGGCGGAATTTTCGTCATTGTTTTCGGGGACTTGAGACAGTAGGGTAGGGGATAACTGGACATTCGATTCCAATCCGTCCGATCCTCAAGCTACCTCATCTTCTTCTTTTTGCTTCCGATATGGGCGTATATGTGCTTGAAGTTTATCTGGGTACATGGTATTTCACTGTCGGGATTGCTCGACTGTAGCGTTTTCTATCAAAATCTCAAAATCGCCATCAGCATCAACAATCATGTTAAAAGCAAAACAATTTGTGTTTTTTTTTTTTTAATGGCTTTAAAGTTTAATTACAACTTGGCATGTGTTTTTAAATATAATTGCAGAAGGATTGTACTTTTACCGATATTAACATAGTATTGTATTCATCTAAGATGCTTACGTTAATTTTCTGTAATATATTCTGCTTAAATGCGTCTTCTGAGTCATTGTTGCTGCTACAAATGGGACGAAGTTCTTTATAATTCCATAATAAACTTTAGTATTTCCACATTTACATTTCCACATTTTTGTAACTCTTTACCATTCAAAAGTACTATTCCACGAAATACAGCGCAACTTATAAAGGTTAATTAAAAAAAAAAAAAACAAATGGCACAATTACACGAACACACTTCATCGCTTAAAAACAGTTTTGGATTTAATTTTACATACCTTGATTAACGTTTTTCATTATATAACTTAACTTTTGTTGGTTCTTTTCTGAAAATTTACCAAAAATTGCTGTTAAAATCACAAATACAAGGTGCGTCCCAAAGTAAACAGGACTTTTTGAATCTAGCGCCCCCTGGTGGCGCTATCTATATGTCGACTACGTTAGAATCTGCTATCTTTATCGATTGTCCAGTCAGAATTTCATGAAGTTATTGCGTTTTAAGTGTCAGTATGTTTGTGTTATCGGTGCTTCGAACAAAGAGCCAACATTAAATTTTGTTTTAAAATTGGTAAAACTTTTACCGAAACGTTTCAATTGATGGAACAAGTTTATGGCGATGATTGCCTATCCAGTAGCAGAGTGCACGAGTGGTTTCAACGTTTTCAAAGTGATCGTGAGGACATAAATGACATTTGGGCTTACGAAAGGTGTGTGCACGGTTTGTTCCGCACAAATTGACTGACGACCAAAAATTGCTCAGACGATCGACGCCATTGTTCTGTTTTTTTTTTTTTTTATCCTGTTTACTTTGGAACACACCTTGTATAGTCACCCTCCTCACCCTCCTCCTGCTGTCTCAGCCTAATGAAAGCTGCTTTGGTGGACACCTTGAAAAACCATTAACGCGTTATAATCCAAGCTTTATTTGAGAGTCTATATAGCTGATCAAATCTTCTATATACTTGTCCTAGACTCCGTTGATCGACGGAATAACTTACTAGAATCGAATTGGTAGACTTACTAGACAGTGGTCCATTAGGCGAAACAAAGGGAGCAACAAAGGTGGCTGAATGAAATTTTTCGAAAGCAATCCTTTTTTAATTTAGCACACTTCGCTTGGGGCTAAGCAAGCTTCCCAAACACCTCCAAAAAACATCGGGCCGTAAACAATGCCTGAATAATTGTTTGGTATCCATCCTTGCCTCCATCGGCACTCTTGTAGGCGTCCTTGTTAGTCGTTTATGTTTGTTTGGCCTTTGTTTAGTGGCTGCCACTCGCAGTTGCCGCTTCGTGCCAGCAATGACAATTTGTATGTACCCGTACATTTTACATTATACGCACAGTGTCTGTATGTACGTGTGTGTGTTGTATGTTTGCATCTGAAATTTAAATAACGCAACAGCAATAACAACAGCAACAACTGGCCAGCGGCGACTCTCAGTGGTATGGCTAAAAAGACTAGCGCCTGATGCTGACAGTTGGCTGACAGCTGGCCGAGATCAGCAAGTGGACGAGGACGTGGACGCCGTTTGCAGTTGTCGTTGTCAAGCTTTTGCTTGAGTAATTAAACAATTTTCTTTTGCGTTTACACGGCGCGAGGCAAAAGCTGAAACAGCATCGGCGGCAGCAGCAGCTGCTTCCGTCCGTCCATCAGACCATCTGTCTGTCTGCCCGCCTGTCCAACTGATTGTTGCTGCTATCCCATCGTCCTCATCTTCGTCCTTGTCATCGGCTCTGCAGGCAACAATTGGCACCGACAGCAAAGGACAAACATTGCTGGTGAATTCAATTAAGTTGCGCTACTTTATTTACACACCGCCCTTAAAGTTGCCGCAATTCGTGTATGTGGCATGTGGCAGGGCTTAAATGTTTTGAGCATTCATAAATTGGGAAAATATTTTGTAGTCTCAGCTGTGACGTCGACGACATTTTACGTACAATGTTTTTTGGCCTTGTAATCATAAATAGTGGACGCTGGTGAGTGCCACAGCTGCCAAAGAACAGAAGCAGCAGCAGCAGCAACAACAGCTCAATTTTTTGTAACATGTTGCGAAACAAGGTCTAGCAATACGCCCATGCGTCCACACGCCCTGGCCTCTGCTGCGGTCGGCTGGCACACGTATTGGCCACTTAAACGCCGTTATGTTGTCGGGTCACGAGCCAAATGTTTCTGCTATGTTCTGCACCACAGTGGCTCGTTCGCCCCAAACGTGCTGTGTAAAATCTGTAACCATACTATACGCATTCGGATGACAAACAAAACTAAAACTTTAACTATTAATATACCTTATTGTCAAATCCAATCAGTCGAGCTACAAGCTATTATATGTTGTGCTAGACAAGCAGACAATAAAATAATTCATTTAACTAACACGGCTTTTCACGATCATTGATAACCATCGTCGTATTCTTTTTGTTACCTAATCAGCATTGGAGAGTGTTCCCAGGACTAACCAGCCTCATCTATAGACAGTTAAATGATTTTTAATTTTAGTATAAATTTGTTAACATACTCATACAAAAATAGTAAAATGTTTTAAATATAATAACTTCATTGAAAGAGCATAGTCCAACCAACTATTATTCGTGAACTGTGATATGAAATGACGACAGAATCTGCGATTGAAAACTGAAAAATGTGTTGCTTGATATTCAATTATAAATACGCAAAGTGAATCAGAAATATTGACAATATGGAGTTGTTTGCAAGGCGCGATTTCTATTCCTCAATACAAAAAATTAGTTAACACATACTTATGTACCAGGGTGAGATGAATCTAAATCAGTTTGCCCCGTCACATTCAAACAGCAGTTTTAAAACTATTCAGCTTTATGCTTTTGGGATTACCCCACATATTAACATATCATAAAAGGACTATTTGCATTAAGAACTTTTGCTTTACAAATATTAGTTCGATTTCCGGAATAAGTGTTCATTCATCATCAGAGTGCATTGTTCGTGGTCTTAAGCACTCCGAGATCCTTGCGATCCTTTATACAGACGAACAAACAGCTCATCGTTCTGATATACGAGTGTATCTTTAGTTTTTACTAACAATATATGTTTATAGCCAGCCACGCATCCTTCTCTGTATTAAATGCGAAACTGGTATAACCTTTTGACTTCTGGTTGAAGACATATCAACTTGTTATTTACTGATTATTTGGAGCAGATAATTCCATTGCATCTATGTACGTTAGAGTCATTACATCTTTATTTATCCCTTTTGGCAGAACGTGCCACTGTGCACTGCCACCAAGTTTGGCAGCATTATTGGCGCAGCAATTATGCGCAGCTAATAAAAATAGCTGTTGTTGTTATTATTGTAATAGGAAGGGGCCTGCAGAGCGGTTGGGGCGAGGTGGTTGTGTTGTCGAGGGAGGCCATCGACAGCTCACGATTTATGCATGCAAAATAATTAATGCGTTGATTTATTTAATGTCGTGATGCAAAAACGTGTTACGGCATTTAAATGAAGCACATTTTCTGGCAATGCAGGCATCAAATAAACGCATTAACATGTGCGAGTGTTTGAGTGTGTGTGTGTGTGTTGGTGAGAGAGCGTGAGTGTGTATGTGTTCGCCTTTGTGTACATTGTCGAATTGAAAATGTATTTTCAAACTTAGCGGCAACAAAAGCGCTGCAGCAACAACACCAACATCCAAATAAACAAACAAGCACAGCGTTGACAACCAACAAAATCGAAGCTGGAAAAAAATCAAATATGTTAAGCGCCATTTAAGCGCCTGACGCATGAGATAATGCCAGAGAAGTGGGTGTGAGTGTGTGCTGTTTGTATATTTTTCTAAAAATTTGTCCACGTTACGCGGCCGCTGCCATTACTGTTTATTTGCTTGCTTTCCACATGTGTGCGGTTCCCAGCAGCGACGCCCCTAAAAGTATGCAAGCCCAAAAGTGCTGCTATACACACGTACATACATACATGCTTTTAATTCTGTGTGGCTGCGAGGGGAAATGTAAGCGGAATTGTTTTGCTTGCTATGTAGGCGTGTGTACCAAAGGACAACTGACAGACAGACACTCACAAACACACACACACACACATACGCACCCACATGTTCGCAGTGAAGGTGATGTTGACTTGACGTTGACGTTAACGCCAACGTTGACGGCGCAGCCCGCTTCGCCATTGGCGTAGACGCCGCTGCGTTGCGTGTCTTATCTACAATGTGAAAGCCACGCACGCAGCTGAAGCAGCAAACAGCACAAGTTAACAGCAACTACAAAAACATTTACAGCAACGACAACAACAACCACTACTAAAATATCGGCCCAAGCTCGATTTTGCGAAAACACAATGCATGGTTGACTCTTCGTTGGCTGCAGCCTCCGCCCTTTCGCTTTGTCCTGAGCTGTCGCAAGAGGGAACGCGACGCTACTGCTCTTCAAAGTTTACTCCAAGCATATACATACATACATATGTATGTGTGTATGTTATTCCGTTCAAACATAATTAGGTAGACAATGCATGAACAATATATGTACGAGTACATACATACTTGTATATTGTTTAGAACTCAACCAAAATGGTTTGCCTATGCTTCTGTTCAAAAGCCTGTTATTAAACATACCAGCAAAAACTTATTGAAGGACCTAATGTTGTCTCATTAGTTATTTTATTTTTCATTTTCTTTAATACCAGCTCAAGCTTGCGCATCATTTTTTTTTCTGTTTAATCAAAACATTGAAGCCGTGCATTCAGATTAGCACAATACGTGTTTACAAATGTAAAATAGGCTAACCTCGAGCACTACCGCGCAAGGATTAATAAGTTAGTGGAGGCTTATGCTTATCTAAATGTTTTGAAAAAACCTAATCGTTTCAGTCTTCGCAAAAGTCTGGCAGGAAGAAGTCCTCTTGCAAGCAAACTGCGGTGCCTCAGAAACCTGTCACTGTATCTACTTGTATGCTTTCCAATCTGCTCCTCCACGGTGAACAGGCCTAGGTCTCGGTGAAGGGTCGAGCCGCGCACGTACCAGGGGCAGTTGGTAATTTGCCGCAATGCACGGTTTTGCAGGACCTGGATGCGCTTATATTTAGATTTCGTGGCGATCCCCCAAATTTGAATACCGTAGAGCCATATCGGAGCTATGCAGTAGGTATAGACAGCTCTTTTTGCTCTAAGTGGCATAGTGCTCCTTCTATTTAGTAGCCATCGCAACTGTTGCATTCTTTGGCCACATTTTTTTACCGTAGCTTTCAGATGTGGCCGAAAAGTGAGACGCTTGTCTAGGGTAATGCCAAGGTATTTAGCTTGCGCTGGCTGTTCTAGGGTTACTCCCTCAAGCTGAATAGGAGGCGTGCAGGGAATTAGCACTTTCAGCGTGATGCGCAGCATTTAATTGGGCATACTAGCTATACAGGACTCCGTACTCCAAACAGGACAGAGACCTCCCTACCCAGCAATAAAAGTTAGGGCAGCACTTTAAATAATTCATTGTAATTAATTAAATAAATATACTTGTATTATATTAAGATTTGCGTACTTGTCATTAGTCTCTAATATAGAAAATTCAATAAATAACAAGTAAAAAAGCTAAAGTCGGGTGTCTCGACTTTGAAATACTCTGTACATATGTATACAACTAGCAGGTATTGCCCGTCTTAACCCGGCTCAATATGTTTCCAATTGTATTTATTTTGTGTGTGCATAACCTACCCATATGTTTTCACCTTAAAGGTTACCAGTAGGAAGGCATTTAAGGTATTTAAATGAACCTTTTCTGTTCTTGACAAAAAATTGTTCAGTAGTCCGTTACATTTTTGTTCTTGACAAACTATTTCGTTAAACGAACATGACCACTATAACTAATATTTTTTAAAGCTCGTTTTCCCCCCGTTGGAGCTAGAATTTTCCAAAAGCCTTTCTTAGTGTGCTCCTACACTATGATGGATACTATGAAAGGATACTTGAGTCCAAATTTAAATTCACATTTGAGTCTTTTCGTGCCATATTGAGTCAATACGGCCACGCACAAACTCGGAATATGAAACACGGCACTCGTGTCAATGCCGTGCAGCGATGAGCCACGATCAAAAACTACTGGCATACTGGCGATACCATAAAAATATCGAAGTTTGAATGCAATAAGCAGAATATTTAAATAATGAAATCGAATTATTTATTGAGATCAATAAGAACAAATCATATACATACATACATCTGCCCGCAATGCGAAGCAGAATATGCGTAGCTCCGTTATTCGGTTTCTGCTTTACTATCGCTTATGCAGTCGTTGCCTAGCGACGGTAACTGTAAACTTTTGGCGTTTTGCCTTTGCAATTAACATTAAATGGTCAAAAGGAAAGAAGAGCGAGCTAATGTCTTGCAGTTGTTGTTGTTTTTAGAGCATTATTTTATTTACAATCAAACAACTGTGTTCGATTGCCTAATGTATACATTAATACGAATGTACATACATGCTATATTCATACACAGGCATACATATGTATGTTTCTCTTTACTTTTTCAACCGTACGTAGAGAACCGCACACATAGACACGAACTGTTGCTTGTTGTGTGTGAGTGTGTGTATGTGATGTCCCCAACTATTTGATATTTGTTGTTGCTGCATAAAGTTATTAATGAAAACCGTAATGCCAAATGCACTAAACAAAGAAAAAATTACTTTTAAAAATGTTATATAATTTTCAATTAATTAACATTTCTTGCTCTGTCAGTGCAAGACGAATGTACATACATACATATGTAGATACATATGTACATACATAGATGTGCACATACATATGTATCTATGGACATTCACACACTAGTGTCTCACATTTTTCTTTGGCTATTTCAATCGTTTGCACGCAACTACACGAACAGCTGCTTGCATGTGTGTGTGTGTGTATGTATACTTAGTTGTCCCCAACCGTTTGATATTTTGTATTGTTTGTTATACCCTGTACCCGTAGGGTAAAAAGGGTATATTAGGTTTGTGCAAAGTATGTAACATACAGAAGGAAGCATCTCCGACCCCATAAAGTATATATATTCTTGATCAGCATGACGAGAGAAATCGATCTAGACATGTCCGTCCGTCTGTCCGTCTGGATGAACGCGAGGATCTCAGAAACTATAAAAGCTAGAATAACCAAAGTTGGCATCAAGATTCTCCTATGTCCGAGTAAGGACGAGTTTATTTTTTTTTTTAATTTTCCCCCCCTTCCCCCGCTGCAGAATTTCGTCAATAGCGTCCACATTTCAAATGCTACCTAAACCAAACTTTGCACACATAATTTATATATAATTGCTACTACTGTTGTTTAAAATTTTATTGAATTCGGTCAATTCTAAGAAAAGTTATTAGCAAAACAAATTCTCCCCAGTACAACCCCCCCAAACTGCAGCAACAAGTTCGCTCTTCTTCTTCCTCTTTTTGCTGCTGCTATGGGCGCATATAACTCAGTGACGGAAGTCTACCTGGGTACAGGATATTACACTGTCGAGCTTGCTCGACTGTAGCGTTCTCTCTTGTTTTTTACAGGAAAACTCCCATATTTTAGGCCCCAAAAACAATATCAAAAAACCAAGTATACAGTTTTTCTTGGAATTGTTCTGAGAGTATACAAACTAAGTTTAAAGTTAATCAGATGATTGATTGTAGATTTTTCGTACAAACGTTGGAGCCTGTTTTCCCCCCTTTGGAGCTGGAGTTTTCCAAAATCCCTTTCTTAGTGGGGACCTAGACTATAAAAGGATACTTGAGTCCAAATTTCAGCTTCCTAGCCTTTACCGTTTGGGCTGTGCGTTGATCACCAATCAGTCAGTCAGTCAGTCAGGACAAACTGTTTTATATATATAGATAATTATAGAAAACGAAAAAAACTAAGAAATTAAAAAAAAAAAAAAAATTGGGCGATTTTACCTCTCTCGGTATTCGAACTCACATAAAGGGTTTATAATTGCACATTTACATAGCAATTGCGTCTGTGTGAGTGTATGTATGCCTATGCGCATCTATTCGTGTCTGAAGTTGAGTTGTGTAAATATGTTAGCAGTCAACCAAACAGGCAACATCAACAACAGCCGCGGGCAGCGCTGCAGCAGCAAATATATTTATGGCTATAACTTCTTGTTAAATCGGTCTATCATAGTGAAACTTGGCATACGGACACATAATAACCAACTGGGGGTATTTCCAAAATCTTAGAGAAAATCGCATTTGCGGGGGAGAGGGGGGAGGGAGGGAAAATCCAAAATATACATATTCTGCGTATTCACATAAGGCATCTGGGACTAAAATTTTGTGTTCCTAGGTCTTCTAGTCTCTGAGATATAGGCGATTATACGAATGGAAAATCGGAAAAACCCCCATAGGGGGGAAATCAAAAAAATAAAGCAAACTCGTATAGAATACACACATAACGCATCTTTGTGCAAAATTTGGTGTCTCTATCTCTTGTAGTCTCTGAGATCCACGTGTTCATACGGACGGACAGACAGACAGACAGGGCTAGATCGACTCGTCTCGTCATGCTGATCAAGAATATATATACTTTGTGGGGTCTGCCACGCCTCCTTCTGCCTGTTACATTTTTCAGCTCCCGCAAACCTAATATACTACTGTACATTTCATGTATAGAGTATAAAAAGTGTGCGTATAGCCACATGACTAAAATGTCTAACTGCATATGCGTACCTACTCGTACATACATATATACATACATATGTATGTATGTCAAAGATTTAATTGGAATTTAAATTTTTTAGAATCCCTTCCAGGTATAAAGTTACTGCCTGGGTAGACGAAAAATATAATAGTATGAAAACACTGTGGAAGCATAGAATTTCAGGAAAAAATGTAACGTTAACAACAGACATATGGAGCGATAGTAAGTCTATGCGGAGCTTTTTGGGTATTAAGGCCCATTTTGAAATAGAGCTTGAATTATCATCATTGAACCTGGGAGTTTTGGAGCTAAGCGAACGTCACACTGGGACATATTTAAGCAAAACTCTTTTAAAATTTTGCGAGGATTGGGATATTCCATAAGATGATATAACGGCAGTTGTGACCGATAATGGCAGCAATGTTGTTAAGGATGTGGAACTCGCATTAGGTAAACAAAAACATATTCCGTGCTTTGCCCACACAATTAATTTAATTGCCAGATCTGTGTTTCGCATAGACAAAATCGACACAGTCGTTGGCAAGGTAAAAGGCATAATAACATTTTTTAAGCAAAGCTGTGTTGCCAGCGATGAACTCCGCAAACGAACAGAAAAAAGGCTAATTCAAGATGTTGTTACCCGATGGAACAGCACTTTCTATATGATCGAGCGATTTTTAGAGGTCGTAAATCATATTAATGATGTGCTGGTTACTATACGTACTGATCTGCAAATGGTGACTGGAATAGATCTCGATTTATTGTCAAATTTGCTGTTAATACTACGCCCTCTCGAAGAAGCAACCAGAGAACTGAGTGGCCAAAAATATTGCACAGCTGGAATGATAATTCCAGTCATTAACATTTTAATTACAAAATTGTCAGGCCTAGGCTTAAGTTCTGCAGAGGGTTGCAAAAATTTAATTTTGTTGGAGATTGACGGATGGGTGCAGTTGAGAAGGTATATTGAATGTAATATTATTTATTGAAAATTAATAATTATGTATCATTTAAGGTTCTACTTTTGGCTGCGGCTACCATTTTGGACCCACGTTTTAAAGAGATCCATTTTAGGGATCCTTTACCTTGCGCAAATGCATGCTTAAAAATTAAAACCAAGATGCAACCAATAAGCGAAGTCTCTATCGCTGCAACAACACTGACACCAACAGCAGATTCATTTTGGGATCACCACCACTATCTTGAAGAAACATTTCAACCTAACGAAGATGTGGAAGAGAAGATGAATGCATATCTTAGAATTCCCATAGCCGAAATTAACACGAATCCAATAAAGCTATGGGAAGGAATGCGAAGTTCATACCCCCATCTTTATAAAGTGGCCATTCCATTTTTGACCATGGTTGGAACATCAGTTCCTGCACGGCTATTTTCTGAAACGGATTTAACTCTAAATCAGCAGAGAAACCGACTAGACCCTGAAAGATTCAACAGGCTCATATTTTAACAAAGCATAGACAAAAAGAATGCCAGATACTGCAACTGACGCTTCACCAGCTGTCAATCACCAGACGATGGGCAGAGACGGTGAATGGTCTTTTGCGGCATTTAAGATTGCAAAAGAAATTCTTTTGGATTTTCTAGGAGAGTCCAATGTGCGCAATTGGATCACCCAATTGAACAACGTGGCCCGCATTTATGGGTTGAACGACACACAACGCCATGTGTTATGTGTTAGTAAACTTAAGGGTAGTGCCCTCAATTGGTTGCACGCCGATCCACAGCGTCTCGGAAAACCGATAGATGAGCTATTGGAGCAGCTCCAATTAAATTTTGGAGGAAAAATTTCGAAGGCTGACCTTCGGCGCAGGTTTGAGAAACGCACCTGGCAACCGAACGAGAATTTCATAGCGTATTTCGAAGCAAAAACTATGCTGGCTCGAGAAATAAACATCGAAGCGGAAGAAATTTTAGACGGGATAATGGAGGGCATACCGGCGGAGAATTTGCGCACACAGGCTCGAATACAATGCTTCAACGAGCCAGGGCAGTTGCTGCGAGCATTTGCAGAGGTGAGCTTACCTAAAAGTGTAGTAGGATAAGTATGTACATAAGAACTCTGGCAACCCTATCAGTTGTTTTCCTGATCTCGCTGTACCCTGTTGCTCGAGCTCAGTCTCTGACGAGTCACCGAATAAAGAAGACGTCTTTTGTAATTGTGCAGTTTTGTGTTCTCTAATACGTTTTGCCTTCCACAAAAGCGACAAGCTGGGTGGCGAAGCAGGTCGATCGGTTGGCGTTGCGAAGACGGACACTCGTTGCTTTAACTGCAACTCTAAGGGTCATTGGGCCAAAGAATGCGTAAAGCCCAAGCGAAAACCAGGTTCGTGCTACAGTTGCGGCGCGCTAGACCATTTGATCGCCAGATGCCCTAAAAGGAATTCCGAGGTCGAGAATAATTATGTAAGGTATTTTAGAATACATTTTAAGCACTCCAATAACCAATCAATCATTGCAGAATGCCTCATAGACATAGGGAGCCCAATTTCTTTTTAAAAAAAATCATTCGTTCCTATTGAAGTGGAACTTCATCGTAGCTCAAGTTTGTATTGTGGGCTGAATGGAAGCCTATTAAATATTTTTGGAAAAACCAAATGTTTTGTTAAGAAGGAAACCATAAATGTTAATTTTGAGTTGGAGACATTAGCTATCACTTATGCACTACGTCGGTTCAGGATATATTTGCATGGGCGAAAATTTAAGATATTGACAGACTGTAACTCGTTGACATTGACGTTAAACAAGATAGAGCTAAACCCAATAATTGCCAGATGGGCGTTAGAGCTCCAGAATTATGATTATGAGCTAGTGCATAAAGCAGGGAAGCAAATGCAACATGTGGATGCATTGAGCAAGTGTACGAACGTAATGGTGACGGAAGCGAGTAGTTTTGAAGATAATTTAGTCATTTGCCAGAATAGAGATGAGAAACTTAGGGATATCAGGAAATTGTTAGAAAAAGAAGAGCATAAATTGTTTGAAATGAGAAATGGAGTCATTTTTAGAAAATCGAATGACAACCGAATTATGTTTTATGTACCAGATAGTATGATAGATCAGGTATTATATAAATACCATAATGAGTTAGGGCATATAGGAAGAGATAATATGATCGACGCGATCACCAAGACCTATTGGTTTCCGCAAATGAAAGAAACAGTGATGGCACACATAGAAAAATGTTTGAAGTGCATAACTTTCTCGCCGAAATCAGGAAAAGACTTCGGATTGTTGCATAGCATACCGAAGGGCGATAAACCGTTCGACATGATACACATAGACCATTTTGGGCCGATAAATGCTGGCAGGGCTAAAAAGCATATTTTCGCACTAAATGATGGATTTACGAAGTTCGTGAGGTTATACACAACGAAAACCACGAGCACGAGGGAAGTAATAAACGCGCTTAGAGATATGTATAGTAGGCCTAGATGCATCGTTTTAGATAGGGGTAGTTGTTTCACAGCGGCAGAGTTTAATGAATTTGCAAGAATAATGTTAAGCATATCAAGATAGCGACGGGTTCTCCGCATGCTAATGGGCAGATAGAAAGGGTTAACAGAAGCTTAGGGCCCATGATTGCGAAGCTTGCGGAACCTGAAAACGGTATACACTGGGACATAATAGTTGAGAAGGTAGAACATGCGCTAAATAATACAAAACATCGCAGTGTCAAACAGTTGCCCAGCAAGATGTTATTTGGTCTGCCTCAAAAGGGTGAGGTTTGTGACGAACTTAGAGAGAAGTTAGAAGAAATAACAAGTTCAGATTTGGGGAGACCTAATAGTATAGAGGAAGTAAGAAAATGTGCGGAGAAAAACTAAAAAGTAGCACAAGCTAATGGTGAAAAATGTTACAACAAAAACAAAAGGCAGGCGATAAAATATCAGCTGGGGGATTACGTCATGGTTAAAAATTTCGACAGCACAACAGGAGTTGCGAGAAAATGAATACCTAAAAACAAAGGGCCCTAAAAAATAGCGAAAATATTGAGGAATGACAGATCTTTATTAGAAGATGTTGAGGGGTTCCAGGTGTCTCGCAAGGAGTATGGGGAGCTCATAATAGTAGGCATTGGATTAAAAGATAAATTTAAGTACATCATAAGACAATATAATATGAATACTTGCAAGTATTTTTAATATTTATTTGTAAATAACAAACATTTGTACATAGCTATAAGGCAGGCCTGCGGCCTCTCTCATATTATAGCACTGCTCTCTCATGCCGTAGTCTCTCACTACTGTAACGGTTAATACTCTCTCGTGTGTAATGCAAGCCTGCGAGCTGCAAGAGAGTTGCCTGCGAGCAGCGATGAATTTAGTCTTAAGTGGACAATCAAAAGAATAAGACGTGTGAAACAAACCCTGCAACGACATTGTGTTTGATTTGCTCGACCCTTCACCTTCAACAGAGTGGCTTCTCTTACGCTGATGCTGCAAGGCCAATTGAAGAAAAGCGTACCATCGCGCCAACAACACAAAAAAATGGCCCCGGTCACACGTTTACGCCGAAGATCGGCATCTAAACAACAAATTAAGTATGCTGGAAAAGGCGATTTTTGATCTAAACGCAAGAATGGATCAAATGTATAAGCTCGTGCAGGAAAATATGGATTCCAATAGAGCCTTCCGTGACTTGGTACAAAAACTAATACCCAAATGTTAAGTCCGCTGTTAAAAATCGGATTATGGAACGCACGGGGCCTGGTCAAAAACAATTATGAACTCAGGCTTTTCCTAAGTTCAAACTCGATCGATATCATGTTAATAACCGAAACGCACATGCGTCCTGGCTTGAACGCATATTTTCCCGGATACGACCAGTACTTCGCTAATCATCCCAGTGGCACCGCTAAAAGTGGTTCTGCAGTCATCATTAGATCAAGTATCGCTCATTCACAGAATGAGCCAATTCTAACAAGATAGAACGCTACAGTCGAGCAAGCCCGACAGTAAAATAGCCTGTACTCTCCACAAAAAAGAAAAATTAAAAAAAAAAATTTTTAAAAAAAATTAAATTATTAAAAAAAATTAATGAATTAATTAATTAAATTAAATTAGAATATATGTTTATGTTTAGTTTTAACAGCATACATTTACATCACGTACCTATGCGTGCTTATATGCGTGTATGTATGCAGCACAAAGTTGAACCAAAGCAGCAACAACAACAGCTGCGGGCAGCGCTGCCGACAGAGCTGCAGGCAGCGCATGAGCAGCGATTTTACTTATGGCTATAACTTTCTTCAGAATTGACCTATCATGATGAAATTTGGCACACGGACACATTAGTACTAACTGGATGTACCTACCAAAATTGATTTCAAAATTCCGAGAATTACGGAAGTTATAAGAAAAAACACGAATTGCGGGGGAGTGGGGGGGTGCATCGAAAAAAAACTCAAACTCGTACTTTCTCGGTCTTAGGAGAATATGGAAACCAAGTTTGGTTATTCTAGCTCTTATACTTTCTGAGATCCTTGCGTTCATACGGACAGACGGACAGACAGACGGACAGACGGTCAAGGCTATATCGACTCGGCTTCTCATCCTGATCAAGAATATATATACTTTGTGGGGTCTGCCACGCCTCCTTCTGTGTGTTACATACATGCGCACAAAACTAGTATAGCCTTTCACCCTTTGGGTACAGGCTATAAAAACAAGCATCCAAGCGGCCAGCGTAACTTTACCGACGAATGGTGGAAGCATCAAAGTCTCCTCCCTATATCTTCCTCCCAACGAAGCTTGGTGCAGGGCCGACTTTGATCTATTGCTTGCAACCTTAGGAGATAAGTTTATTGCAAGCGGTGATTTTAATGCAAAACACCAATGGTAATTCCAGATCTTGCAGGCGAGGAAGGGGTTTGCAGGAGGCCATAGCAAGTACTACTTGCCAAGTTCTTGCTACTGGAGAGCCAACTTTCTACTCATACAACACACGGCTTAACCCCTCTGCACTGGACTTTTTTATTGTCAACAGGATTGCCCTAAACAGACTCACCGTTGAAACAAAATATGAGCTCGCATCGGATCACCTTCCAGTAGTAGCGACGCTACATCATGCACCGCAATATAATCCCAAGAGGGAATATATTCTACCACATGGCTCCCGTATTGATGTTTTTAAAGCCGATCTCGAAAGAAGAATTAACCTGAACGTCGAAATTAACAGCCCAGAGGATATCGAAGACGCGATATCAATCCTCATGAAGAACATTTCACTGGCTGCGTCTTCTGCTGCACCGAAAACTCTACGCTTGCCAACCCCACATAGTCAAGCTAGGCTACCACCATCGGCTGCTGCGCTCTTAAGCCTGAAACGAAGAGTCAGGAAAGAATATGCAAGAACTGGAGATATTCGCATTCATCAAATCTACAAAAGACTGTCCAATCGACTGCAAAAAGAGCTTTCTAAAATCAGACAAGGCAGAATTGATGACATATTGGAAAGTGCTGGTCCAGATGCATCATTTAATGACTCGCTCTGGAAGCTTACGAGGCGATTCAAGAGGCTGGTCATCCCTAAGACTCCAATTAAGGATCCTACAGGTGGATGGAGCTACTCCAGTCAGCAGAAAGCTGAAATCTTTGCAAACAGCCTAGAGGCGAAGGGTAGTCGAGCTTAGGCTGGAGATGCCATTCCAAATGGCCTTGCCTGCAAGCCCAGTTACACTGCAAGAAGTTGTACAGCACATAAAGCACTTGGAGAAGACCTTTTAGGCTGAGGCACTTTCAAAACAGCTGGAAAACGGCGCTAATTACGATGATTCCAAAGCCAGAGAAACAGCATACTGAAGTAGATCGATACAGGCCGATTAGTCTGTTACCTGCCCTCACGTGATTCTGGACCGGATTCTCCAGCTCGAAGCCGTGACGCGCAGAATTCCAAAATGACAATTTGGATTTCGAAGAAGTCACGGAACTCCGGAACAGCTCCACCGTGTGGTCAACTTCGCCCTGGAAGCCATGGAGCAAAAGATGTACTCAGTGGCTGTGTTTATGGATATTAAACAAGCTTTTCATAGAGTGTGACATGATGATCTCCTCTGCAAATTGAAAGGCATGCTAACTCCTCAATTGTTTCAACTCATCGAAAGCTTTCTAAGGGACAGAAGCTTCAGAGTTGCTGTTGATGGAGTGAAATCCACGAGGCGCTCAATTTGTGCAGGGGTGCCCCAAGGCAGTGTTCTCGGCCCTACCCTGTATACATTATTTACTGCTGATATGCCTGCACCGCAAGAGATCTTTGGAGTAGACGAGGATGACGCACTAATAGCTACTTACGCAGACGACACTGCGGTGCTTACCAGAAGCAGAGATATCGATGTAGCTTCGGAAGCCTTACAGCAGTATGTAAGTAGTTTCGAGAATTGGGCTCTGAATTGGAACATTGGTATCAACACCAGCAAGTGTGCGAATGTCACATTTACAACAAGGCTGTCGTCATGCAGAGATATTACAATGTTGGGGTCCACGCTCAGTCATATAAATTCGCACAAGTATCTTGGTGTCATTCTGGTAAATTCCTCTTTTTCAATTATTTCGCGTATAGTGCGTTAAAAAAAAAAAAAAAAAAAAAAAATCACCCGGAAACCTAGTTTCACCTTGGCTTTTTGGCAATCGTTTAGTATCCTTATTTTCTTGGATTCCAATCAACAATTAATCTGCTGTATGGGGCTGCTCTGCTGACGTATACACGTCATCGAAGCAGAGACAGCCCAGAATTTTTCTTCTTTGCTTGTTTTTGCAAGTCATCTTATCTCACGTAAATGAATGCTGATGAAGACTCGGCCGCTCTCGGAGCAGCTGAGGAAGTAGTCAATAAGCTGCCGAAGTACGTGGAGATGAGAAAAATGTCTGGTAAATCACTTTCGGAGCTGAGAGAAAAAATAACCAAGGACTTGCATATGTCAATGGGAAAACCATACTTAAAGCCGTCAAGCTCAACCAGTAACTGGATTGCCTCAACCACTTGTACATCGACTACAAGTACCCTAACGTTCTCTGTGGTGAACTCTCAATCAATGTATACTACAGTAGCGACATCAAATGGCAGTTTGTGCTCCACACCCGCCGTTGTGAGTACACCGGCTTCAATCACAAACTTAGTTGCAAATCCAACTCTGATCAATCAAAATTGTCAATTCTGGCACCACCAGTTGAAGGAGAACAAACCCTGCAGATTGGTGCTCAGAGATATTCATCCCAATGTACCCAGGCAATTAATAGAGCGCACCTTTACCGACAAGGGCTTTACAGTTTTGAATATATATTGCCCCAGAAAACCGGACTGGCGTAACATTCAAATTAATGAGGAGGATGGTGAGGACATAAATAATGTCAAAACAAGACAAAATATGTTTTACGTTAACCTCCAGAACGCACCCAACGTTGCTGAGGCACTAAAAATAACTCAAATTGGTAGACACAGGGTTACAATATCAAAGGCCAAACAGAGTAAAGAGCTGGTACAATGCTTCAGATGCCAAGATTTCGGGCACACGAGGAACTATTGCCTTAAAAAGCCGGTTTGCGGTAAATGCTCGGGGGACCATGATACTGGCTCAAAATCATGTAACCTGAATGATAATGGGGAATTTATATGCGCTAATTGCGGCGAAGACCACATGTCGAGCTTCAGAGGCTGCAAGGTAAGAATTGATCTAGCCAAAAAACTTAAGCCAGCTGTGAGGTTGCCGAGAGATGGTCTAGTCATCGGTAGCAATAGGAGCTACCCAAACAACCAAGGCAATAAAGTACAGTTCATCTCAAACTCTGCTGTTAAGAGTGGCTTCTCTTACGCTGATGCAGCAAGGCCAATTGAAGGAAAGCGTACCATCGCGCCAACAAACCAAAACTCGCCCCGGGCACACATTTCCGCTGAAGATTGGTATCTAAACAATAAATTTAGTATGCTGGGCGATTTTTGATCTAAACGCAAGAATGGATCAAATGTATAAGCTCATTCAGGAAAATATGGATTCCAATAGAGCCTTCCGTGACTTGGTACAAAAACTAATATCCAAATGTTAAATCCGCTGTTAAAAATCGGATTATGGAACGCACGGGGCCTGGTCAAAAACAATGATGAACTCAGGCTTTTCCTAAGTTCAAACTTGATCGATATCATGTTAATAACCGAAACGCACATGCGTCCTGGCTTGAACGCATATTTGCCAGGATACGACCAGTACTACGCTAATCATCCCAGTGGCACCGCTAAAAGTGGTTCTGCAGTCATCATTAGATCAAGTATCGCTCATTCACAGAATGAGCTAATTCTAAAAACAAGCATCCAAGCGGCCAGCGTAACTATAACGACGAATGGTGGAAGCATCAAAGTCTCCTCCCTATATCTTCCTCCCAATGAAGCTTGGTGCAGGGCCGACTTTGATCTATTGCTTGCAACCTTAGGAGATAAGTTTATTGTAGGCGGTGATTTTAATGCAAAACACCAATGGTAATTCCAGATCTTGCAGGCGAGGAAGGTGTTTGCAAGAGGCCATAGCTAGTACTACTTGCCAAGTTCTTGCTACTGGAGAGCCAACTTTCTACTCATACAACACACGGCTTAACCCCTCTGCACTAGACTTCTTTATTGTCAACAGGATTGCCCTAAACAGACTCACCGTTGAAACAAAATATGAGCTCGCATCGGATCACCTTCCAGTAGTAGCGACGCTACATCATGCACCGCAATATAATCCCAAGAGGGAATATATTCTACCACATGGCTCCCGTATTGATGTTTTTAAAGCCGATCTCGAAAGAAGAATTAACCTGAACGTCGAAATTAACAGCCCAGAGGATATCGAAGACGCGATATCAATCCTCATGAAGAACATTTCACTGGCTGCGTCTTCTGCTGCACCGAAAACTCTACGCTTGCCAACCCCACATAGTCAAGCTAGGCTACCACCATCGGCTGCTGCGCTCTTAAGCCTGAAAAGAAGAGTCAGGAAAGAATATGCAAGAACTGGAGATATTCGCATTCATCAAATCTACAAAAGACTGTCCAATCGACTGCAAAAAGAGCTTTCTAAAATCAGACAAGGCAGAATTGATGACATATTGGAAAGTGCTGGTCCAGATGCATCATTTAATTACTCGCTCTGGAAGCTTACGAGGCGATTCAAGAGGCTGGTCATCCCTAAGACTCCAATTAAGGATCCTACAGGTGGATGGAGCTATTCCAGTCAGCAGAAAGCTGAAATCTTTGCAAACAGCCTAGAGGAAAGATTTAAGCCTTTTGACTTTACATCAGCAGATAGGCGAAGGGTAGTCGAGCTTAGGCTGGAGATGCCATTCCAAATGGCCTTGCCTGCAAGCCCAGTTACACTGCAAGAAGTGGTACAGCAGATAAAAAATCTAAAGGTCAAAAAAGCGCCTGGAGAAGACCTTTTAGACAACAGGACGCTGAAACTGCTCCCCACAAGGGCTCTGCTGTATATTGTTTTGCTCATGAATAACATACTCAGGCTGAGGCACTTTCCAAACTGCTGGAAAATGGCGCTAATTACGATGATTCCAAAGCCAGAGAAACAGCATACTGAAGTAGATGGATACAGGCCGATTAGTCTGCTACCTGCCCTCGGGAAGATGATGGAACGCGTGATTCTGGACCGGATTCTCCAGCTCGAAGCCGTGACGCGCAGAATTCCAAAATGACAATTTGGATTTCGAAGAAGTCACGGAACTCCGGAACAGCTCCACCGTGTGGTCAACTTCGCCCTGGAAGCCATGGAGCAAAAGATGTACTCAGTGGCTGTGTTTATGGATATTAAACAAGCTTTTCATAGAGTGTGACATGATGATCTCCTCTGCAAATTGAAAGGCATGCTAACTCCTCAATTGTTTCAACTCATCGAAAGCTTTCTAAGGGACAGAAGCTTCAGAGTTGCTGTTGATGGAGTGAAATCCACGAGGCGCTCAATTTGTGCAGGAGTGCCCCAAGGCAGTGTTCTCGGTCCTACCCTGTATACATTATTTACTGCTGATATGCCTGCACCGCAAGAGATCCTTGGAGTAGACGAGGATGACGCACTAATAGCTACTTACGCAGACGACACTGCGGTGCTTACCAGATGCAGAGATATCGATGTAGCTTCGGAAGCCTTACAGCAGTATGTAAGTAGTTTCGAGAAGTGGGCTCTGAATTGGAACATTGGTATCAACGCCAGCAAGTGTGCGAATGTCACATTTACAACAAGGCCGTCGTCATGCAGAGATATTACAATGTTGGGGTCCACGCTCAGTCATATAAATTCGCACAGGTATCTTGGTGTCATTCTGGACAGAAGACTCAACTTCAGCAAGCATACAACAATGGTCAAGCGATCGGTCATGGCAAAAGCCGAAAGATGGCATGGCTGCTTGCACCCTGCAACAAGCTGTCTCTGCACAGTAAGGTGACAGTATACAAGTCCATATTAAGTCCAATATGGAAGTATGCGCTACCAATTTATGGCATTGCCGCTGCATCGAACCTAAACAAAATAAGAGTTGCGCAAGCTAAAATACTCAGAAAAATATGCAACGCTCCCTGGTATATGCGCACTAGGGACATCGAAAGAGACTTATGTGTCCCCAAGGTTGGCGATGTCATTCAAGTGCACGCAAGCAATTACGAGAAGCGACTCGGCAGTCACCCCAACGCACTAGCGAGGCGGCTACTGTCCAAACCTAAGAAGAGAAAACTGAAGAAGTGCCACCCAAAGGATCTCCCCACAAGATCCCTTGTAGCAAATATATAATGTAAAACATTGTAAATACTGTATATACACATAGATGTAAGTGCGTCCTATAGATGCTTATTATAGACAACTTTTGTATTCCTTAACTTTCAACTAGCTTAAGCTGCCATATTGGCAGTAGGAAACTAGTTTAATAAATTGTATATACAAGTATGTAAAAACAAAAAAAAAAAAAAAAAAAAAAAAAACCGGTAAGAGCTAGAGAAGTGAAATTTGGACACATGTTGTATTTTATGGTGTAGGTGACCTCTCAGAAGCGCTTCTGGAAAATTCGAACGCCAAAGAAAACGGGCTTCAAAGATTGTATGGAAAATCGGAATTTTCATTTGATTGACTTCAAACTTACTTTGAAAGAATTTAAAAAACACTGCGTACTTGATATTTTACCATTTTTCCTGAGGCATGGTTTTTCCATGATATATGGTGGTTTTCCCGGGGAAAAAATTGGAACACAATCAACTCCCACAGCCCAAACGGTAACAGCTAGGATGCTAACATAAAATTCTTATACACGGTTCCTTTCACATTGTGGGTTCGCCGTAAGAAGCGGTTATGAAAAATACGAACTCCAAAGGACACGAGCGCCATAGTTTGTTTGTTAAAACTTAATTTTCCAGTGTTCAACATCAAATTTGGTTTTTATAAACTATGCAAGAATACCAAATTGCATACTCGAATTTTGCACAAAGATGCCTTATGTATATACGCTGTGCAAGTTCATCTATATTTTAGAAACGATAGGACCTGGGGATACCAAATTTTAATCCAAGATGCCTTATATGAATACGCAGAAAAAGTGTACTTTGCAATTTCCCTCCCACGTCCCTCTCCCAAGCAATTAGTGATTTCCATAACTCCCGAACTCTTGGAATTTCGAACTCAAATTTGGTAAATTCATTCTGATAGTGAGTCCGTATGGCAAGTTTCTCTACCCAAGAGCTGCTCGCAGCTATTGTCGCTGTTTTGGTTCCTATGTAAATGTGCAGTTTTTATTATAGAAGGTAAATTCGATCGAAAATTTTGTTTACTTATTTTACAATTTTCCTAATGTTTATATACTGTATTGAGTTCGCTCTTCTTCTTTTCTTTGCTTCTGCTTGGGGCGCATATATGTCACTCAGTACCGCAAGTTTGTCTGGGTACAGGGTATTTCACTGTCGGGCTTGCTGTAGCGTTCTCTCTTGCTTTATGCTTTCGGTGAAATGAAACAGTAATGATTAAGTTTTCATTTAGGTTGGTTTGTGTCCCTGATATTGCACCAATCATATGCATTTTTTTTTATTTCGAAACCGGTTTCTGTCATGGCTTTTGGCAGTGGTTCGTATCATAGCTTGCGCTCTATAGCACTTTGCTTTGCACTGCAATGAATTTCGAACACATTTATGTACATACACTGCCACGCACTTGAATAGGGGCAAGATTTTGATACCCCATAAGCTCTTACATAATGTTTTTTTTTATACCCTGTGCCTGGTAAAAAAGGTATATTAGGTTTGTGCAAAGTATGTAACAGGCAGAAGGAAGCATCTACGACCACATAAAGTATATACAGTGAAAACTCTCTTGTCCGGACACTCACGGTCGGCCAATTTTTGTTCGCCCAAGGGAAGTGTCCGCTTAGGGGATACTTAAATACTTAAAACACCGATCGAATGTTTTTAGAAAAAGTGTCCGCCAAAGAGAGTGTTCGGATGAAAGAGGTGTCCATTAAGGGAGTTTTCACTGTATGTATATTCTGTCCGGCCTACTATGTAAGTACAAGACAACGTCCTCTTTAAGAGTCGATATAGCCATATCCGCCTGTCCGTCCGTCCGTGTGTCTGTCTGTATGAACGCAAGGATCTCAGAAAGTATAGAATAATACTAAAATAATCAAACTTGGTATCCAGATTCTCCTAAGACCGAGACAGTACGAGCTTGAGTTTTTTTTCGTGTTTTTTTTTCCATAACTCCCGTAATGGAATTTTGTACTCAGATTTGGCAAATACCTCCAGTTAGTAATTATGAAGAAAGTTATAGCCATTAATATTCTTTCTGCCTACGCTATGCCCGCAGCTGTTGTTGCTCCTGCTTTGACTTATTCCTGTACTGCATACATACAAGCATATAAGCACGCATAGACAAGAAGATGTAGATGTAATCTGTTGAAACTGTACTTTGTATGTATGTATGTACATATGTATTGAATATTTTTCATTAAATTGAATTAATTAATTTAATTTTTATACTTTGTACATAAAATGTACAAGAGTATATTAGGTTTGCGGGAGCTGAAAATGTAACAGGCCACACCCCCGCAATTCGTGTTTTATTTCCATAACTCCCGTAGTTTTTGGAATTTCGAACTAAAATTTGATAACTACATCCCTAGTGCTTATGTGTCCGTGTGCCAAGTTTCATCATGATAGGTCAATTCTGAAGAAAGTTATAGCCATAAATAAAATCGCTGCTCTGCCGGCAGCGCTGCCCACAGCTGTTGTTGTTGCTGCTTTGGTTCAACTTTGTGCTGTATACATACACGCATAGGTACGTGATGTAAATGTATGCTGTTAAAACTGAACATAAACATGTATTCTAATTTAATTTAACTAATTAATTAATTAATCATCATTATCATTTTTTTTAATAATTTAATTTTTTCTTTTTTTTAATTTTTTCTTTTTTGTGGAGAGTACAGGCTATTTTACTGTCGGGCTTGCTCGACTGTAGCGTTCTCTCTTGTTATTTATAAATCGGGACGTCCCTCTAAAATTGGAGCGTTCGGCAACGCTATGTACATACATTTAAAGTTTTCATGCAGACGTTATCCGCCTATATACAAGTACATACATATAAAAGTACGTTTTAAATTTTTTAATTCAACACTAATTTGTGTCTACAAGTCCAAATATGATTGTTTCGAATGTAAAAGGTGTGTTTCTACTTTTGTAAATCGCATGAATACACTCACAAAATATGCTTAACGGTAAATGACTCTTAGATTTGTTCAGAAAACATTTGTAGCGTTGTTAGCTAACACTAAAACGGTAAGGGCTGTAAATATGCGATCAGTTGAGATGCTAGAGATGGGCATGTGTCGGATGCTTATGTGCTAGAGCATCAAAACTATCGATATCGATACAATCAATAATTCCATCGAAACGCAATTAACAAAAAATTTAAATAATAACATCTTATATAAAATTCAAAAATTTGATTAAAAACGATGCATTTAAAAAATAACTTATGCATATGATCAATGAATGATCCAACGATCTCAGAGACTATAAGAGATAGAGACACCAAATTTTGCACAAAGATGCGTTATGTGTGTATTCTATACGAGTTTGTTTTATTTTTTTGATTCCCCCCCACTTCCCCCCTATGAGGGTTTTCCCGATTTTCCATTCGTATAATCGCCTATATCTCGGAGACTATAAGACCTAGAAAGACCAAATTTTAGTCCCAGATGCCTTATGTGAATACGCAGAAAATGTATATTTTGGAATCCCCCTCCCTCCCCCCTCTACCCAGCAAATCGTAACTCAGTTGTAACAGTTGGTTATTATGTGTCCGTATGCCAAATTTCATTATGATAGACCGATTTAACAAGAAGTTATAGCCATAAATATATTTGATGCTGCAGCGCTGCCCGCGGCTGTTGATGTTGCCTGTTTGGTTGACTGCTAACATATTTACACAACTCAACTTCAGACACGAATAGATGCGCATAGGCATACATACACTCACACAGACGCAATTGCTATGTAAATGTGCAATTATAAACCCTTTACGTGAGTTCGAATACCGAGAGAGGTAAAATCGATCAATTTTTTTTTTTATTTTCTTAATTTTTTTAAATTTCTATAATTATTGTAAACATATGTACAGAGTATTTCAAAGTCGGGACACCCGATTTTAGCTTTTTTACTTGTTTTTACAGGAAATTTTAGATTTTTCATACAAACGTTGGAGCCTGTTTTCCCCCCTTTAGAGCTGGAAGTTTCCAAAATCCATTCTTAGTGGGCACTTTGACTATGAAAGGATACTTGAGTCCAAATTTCAGCTTCTTACCGTTTGGGCTATACGTTGATCACCAATCAGTCAGTCAGGACAAACTGTTTTATATATATATATAGAGACTAGACTAGGCTTACAACAACATCCACGCCTTATGCACCTACAGCCATCTCGATCGTATCGACGCCCTGCGTGTCGCAGCATCCAGCTAGCTCGTCGTTACAATATCTCTTTCAGTTAAGATTTTATGGAGCCTACCATTTTTTTTAGGGTGCTGGTTGAAATAAGCTGTGAGCCACTGATTTTTATCAAAGGGGGGCTCAGTCCCGCTTTTCGGGATAACTCGACCACGCGAGCAGCGTGCTGAGGAATTTGGGACGAGTTGCACTTACAAAGTGTGTTCCAAAGTAAACAGGACTTTTTGAATTTGAACCCTTGGTGGCGCTATCTATATTTCGACTGGTGCGTTAGAATCTGCTATCTTTATCGATTGTCCACTGAGCATTTCATGACATTTCATTTGAGTTAATTTTTATACTCTGTACATGAAATGTACAGAAGTATATTAGGTTTGCGGGATCTGAAAAATGTAACAGGCAGAAGGAGGCGTGGCAGACCCCACAAAGTATATATATTCTTGATCAGCATGACGAGACGAGTCGATCTAGCCCTGTCTGTCTGTCTGTCCGTCCGTATGGATCTTAGAGATTATAAGAGATAGAGACACAAAATTTTGCACAAAGATGCCTTATATATGTATTCTATACGAGTTTGTTTTATTTTTTTGATTTTCTCCCCACTTCGACACAACTCTCGACATATGTCTATGGTTTTTTGAATATCTAAATTCGATGAAAACTCTTTATGTCGCTCTAAAATCAACATCTCGTTGTCATCGTACATCTGAATAAATTTACTTGTGGATTCAGCGAGAACAAGAGAGAACGCTACAGTCGAGCAAGCCCGACAGTGTAATACCCTGTACCCAGGTAGACTTCCGTCACTGAGTTATATGCGCCCATAGCAGCAGCAAAAAGAGGAAGAAGAAGAGCGAACTTGTTGCTGCAGTTTGGGGGGGTTGTACTGGCGAGAATTTGTTTCGCTAATAATTTTTCTTAGAATTCACCGAATTAACAACAGTAGACAATTATATATAAATTATGTGTGCAAAGTTTGGTTTAGGTAGCATTTGAAATGTGGACGCTATTGACGAAATTCTGCAGCGGGGGAAGGGGGGGAAAATTAAAAAAAAAAAAAAAAACTCGTCCTTACTCGGACCTAGGAGAATCTGGATGCCAACTTTGGTTATTCTAGCTTTTATAGTTTCTGAGATCCTCGCGTTCATCCAGACGGACGGACGGACATGTCTAGATCGATTTCTCTCGTCATGCTGATCAAGAATATATATACTTTATGGGGTCGGAGATGCTTCCTTCTGTATGTTACATACTTTGCACAAACCTAATATACCCTTTTTACCCTACGGGTACATGGTATAATAAAATTTTCTTCATCTCTAAATGGCATATACAAAGTCACCATTTCACGTTTGTACTCATTGAAATCATCGGCGATATCGTAGTTCCTATACCGTATTATCCGAGGTTCTTTTCTTCGCATCCAATTACCCTGAGTATTTTGTGTGTAATGTGCACCAAACTGAGCCAAATTAATATCTTCCAACTCTTCGGGCCTTTTTTCATACTTATCGAACCAATTTTCTTTCCATATGTCCGTCACATCATCATCAGCAGTTATTTTATCAAGTTCTTTCAGAGTTTTTCGTATTATTTGCCTCTCAAATGGCCATATTGTGGGAATATAGACAACAACAGAGGATGATTTCGACATCGGTTCACGTTTCAAATACCACGCCGCTTCCTGACTTGTAATTTCGACAGTGTTCAGCATATCAATACTCATTTTTCTAGTTATTTCAACGATATCGAATTCTGGATGTTCATCCATTATCTGAGTGATGCAACGTTGTAGATTGCAGATTCCACGATTGGTTTTATTAACGTACTCCACTACGTATGCTGCACCGGAATATTCTTCAGTGATGAATTGTATATCCATGTTTGATTTCAAAGTATTAAAAATGAATGGATTAAACTGGTTATGCCATTTTTCCATGAGTTGCCGTTTAATAAATACTTTGGGACGATTGATACCAGCTCGAAGCACATTAATATAATGATCGTCTGAAAGTAGTAACTATCGATATTAGCGTATTCATTATTTTCTAAGTTCTTTCTAATAGTGTTGTTCTGTTGTTTGTACCTAGAAAATCCTGGTTCTTCTTTTTTCATGAGTGTGAGTATAGTTGTGTATCTGCATGGAATGAATGGTGCTTCAAATTTTCATTCATTGCATTCTCAGATGCCTCTGAGTTGGAAACTGTTATCAATGTATCAACTAGATCAATAGCTTTTTGTCGGTCAACACCTAATGAATCCGAGTTGTCTTATCATTGCAAATAAATCTCTTTTCCTTTCGGCCCAATACCATGTTGAGTTTGGGATACAACGTAGAAAGGCCAAGTTGCTTTCAATACAATTATTTATGTATTCCTCGGATTGAATCTGTTCACAAGTTATTTTAGTGTTTTTACCTATTTATTTGAATGCGATGGTAAGACTGTCACGAACCTTGAAACGCATAATTTTCATAGCCATGTAGAGCAAATGGTGAGGTGTAACCCACGTCGATCAGATGTTCATCAAATAACAAGCTGTGTGGGACATTCATCTCTCCAGGCGCAATTCTTAAGTATTTGTCGTCGTTCCATAGCAATGTATGCTACAAAGCAAACAAACTTTCATCAATGGGGATATCCTCACTTAGATCATCTCTAGGAATCTGATGGGCGGAAGCATCTTCATGAAAGAAAGAATCATCTATTTTGATCACGTATAATTGATACAAAGGACTTTGTATGAGGAATCTCAACCATGTTGTGATGTTCCTCTTGTTAATTAAGCCTGTCAAAAACCTTGAACGATGAATTTTCTTCCTCTTGATGTGAACGTTGATGCAGTCGTCAATATTCCTGGGCAAGTGATTAACCATCGTGTTGACATCTACAGGAACGTTGATTACCTGCCCCAAAATTCCAAGTTGCCCATGCACATGGCCCAATCTACGAATTTGCATAATTGGAATTCTTGAAAAAATGAGTCTCTCAGACACTAAATCTAATTTCGGTAGATACTCAGAAATTGGTGGATACACAAATCCGTTAAATTTCGATCATCTCGAAATTTTACAGGTGATATGTACATGCTAGACCGCTGGAAATTTTTGGTGCTTTTTTTCTTCATTTTGAATGGATAGGGGCTTTAAATCATTTTTAAACCATAATCTGTCGCATATGTATACAACACGTTGAACCAAATGGGTTTTTTACAAAAACTCGGCTAAAAATATTATGCGCAGTTTTAAATTTATTAAAGTCTGAATATGTGAAGCTATTACCAATATGTCCATCATGATCATGTAGTAGTGGAGCCAAAGAACTTGTTGACGGTTCATTCACTTGATTATTCACTTGTAATAAGTTAGCAGGTGCTCTGCTGCGTTCTCTACTGTCTCTTTCAATTTCAGCTCTACTTTTCCGTTTTTCGTTTTGGTCTGTCCCATCGTTTGCCCGTTTTCTCCCACGCAATGCCCTTATCCTTTCTGCACCTGACTTTCGCATTGTTAATACAAAACAAGTAAAAAAGCTAAGGTCGGGTGTCCCGACTTTGAAATACTCTGTACATATGTTTACAATACTTATAGAAAATAAAAAATTTTTTTTTATCGATTTTACCTTTCTCGGTATGCGAACTCACGTATATGGTGTATAATTGCACATTTACATAGCAATTGCGTTTGTGTGAGTGTATGTATGCCTATGCGCATCTATTCGTGCCTGTGTAAACATGTGTGCAGTCAACCAAAGCACCAGCATCAACAACAGCCGCGGACAGCGCTGCAGCAGCAAATATATTTATGGCTATAACTTCTTGTTAAATCGGTCTATCATAGTGAAACTTGGCACACGGACACATAATAACCAACTGGGGGTATTAATTTGAGTTCGAAATTCCAAGAATTACGGGATTTACGATTTGCAGGGTAGAGGGGGGAGGGAGGGAAATTCCAAAATATACATTTTCTGCGTATTCACACAAGGCATCTGGGACTAAAATTTGGTGTTCCTAGGTCTTATAGTCTCCCCAATAAGGGGGAAGTGGGAGGGGGGAAAATCAGAAAAATAAAACAAACTCGTATAGAATACACACATAAGGCATCTTTGTGCAAAATTTGGTGTCTCTATCTCTTATAGACTCTGAGATCCAGGTGTTCATACGGACGGACAGACGGGCAGACAGGGCTAGATCGACTCGTCTCGTCATGCTGATCAAGAATATATATACTTTGTGGGGTCTGCCACGCCCCCTTCTGCCTGTTACATTTTTCAGCTCCCGCAAACCTAATATACTTCTGTACATTTCATGTACAGAGTATAATAAGCTTTCAAGAGTTCAAATATAAAGTTTCACTTCAAAAGTTTAAGACATTAAAAGTTTTAGGGTTTGGGCCTTGTAGAGCAGCAAGAAAAACGATTCTGAATCGATTTGATCGATGTTTAACATTTTTGTTAAACATGGATTTGTTTTTGGAGAGTCGATTAATCGTATAAAGTCAAATGCATATGCAAAAGAATTAGCACATTATTACTGATATTGTCTCATCGCAAACGACAGTAAAAATTATTTTTGTTCATTTATTATACCCTGTACCCGTAGGGTAAAAAGGGTATATTAGGTTTGTGCATGTATGTAACATGCAGAAGGAAGCATCTCCGACCCCATAAAGTATATATATTCTGAATCAGCATGACGAGATAAATCGATCTAGACATGTCCGTCCGTCCGTCTGGATGAACGCAAGGATCTCAGAAACTATAAAAGCTAGAATAACCAAAGTTGGCACCCAGGTCCGAGAAAGGACGAGTTTATTTTATTTTTTGGAATTTCCCCCCCATTCCCCGCTACAGAATTTCGTCAATAGCGTCCACATTTCAAATGCTACCTAAACCAAACTTTGCACTTTTATACATATTTATCTACTGTTGTTTAAAATTTTATATAATTCGGTCAATGCTAAGAAAAGTTATTAGCGAAACAAGTTCTGGCCAGTACAACCCCCCCAAACTGCAGCAACAAGTTCGCTCTTCTTCTTCCTCTTTTTGCTGCTGCTATGGGCGCATATAACTCAGTGTCGCAAGTTTACCTGGGTACAGGGTATTACACTGTCGGGCTTGCTCGACTGTAGCGTTCTCACTTGTTTTTATATTAGTTTCGTTCAGCTTTGCGATTAATCGATTTTATTTTTGGAAAATAGTCAACATCGGTTATTTTGCAGCTCTAGGGCTGGCATCAAAAAATCCCCGAAAATAACCGACTCTTAAAAATTATATCGTAACAGGTAGACATAAGCAGAAGGCAAATCAGCTGTTGCCGATTTGTGTATTCTACAATTAGGATCGTGCAGCCATGTGTTGCGAAATGTGACCAATAGGGGAGCACCAAGTTTGTTTACATTTCAGATTTTACTGTTAGGTTCATGTACGCATCATCATACCACAGCTGTCAAAATCATAATCTACCAGGCAGTCATAAATAAGCAGACGACAAATCAACTGCTGACGATTGCGTGATTATTTTAATGTAGCGAAATTTTTAATCGGAAGCACAACAACAACAACATTTTCAACAAAAATCGCCGGCAGAGTTATGAGTTAATTTTACGGAAAATCAATCAGCGACACACGCACTACGTGTATTTTGTTTTTGCATCAATCTGCTTGTGCGTCATACTGGCGCCACTCGTGTTACAGAAATCGTTGTCGTTCGAGCCGACAAAACCGTGAAGTAAGAAGTTTCACTTCAAAAAAATTACTACAAAAATAAATTAATTAATTCAATCTAATGCAAAATATTCAATACATATGTACATACATACATACAAAGTACAGTTTCAACAGCTTACATCTACATCTTCTTGTCTATGCGTGCTTATATGCTTGTATGTATGCAGTACAGGAATAAGTCAAAGCAGGAGCAACAACAGCTGCGGGCATAGCGTAGGCAGAAAGAATATTAATGGCTATAACTTTCTTCATAATTACTAACTGGAGGTATTTGCCAAATCTGAGTACAAAATTCCATTACGGGAGTTATGGAAAAAAAAACACGAAAAAAAACTCAAGCTCGTACTGTCTCGGTCTTAGGAGAATCTGGATACCAAGTTTGATTATTTTAGTATTATTCTATACTTTCTGAGATCCTTGCGTTCATACAGACAGACACACGGACGGACGGACAGGCGGATATGGCTATATCGACTCTTAAAGAGGACGTTGTCTTGTACTTACATAGTAGGCCGGACAGAATATACATACAGTGAAAACTCCCTTAATGGACACCTCTTTCATCCGAACACTCTCTTTGGCGGACACTTTTTCTAAAAACATTCGATCGGTGTTTTAAGTATTTAAGTATCCCCTAAGCGGACACTTCCCTTGGGCGAACAAAAATTGGCCGACCGTGAGTGTCCGGCCAAGAGAGTTTTCACTGTATATACTTTATGTGGTCGTAGATGCTTCCTTCTGCCTGTTACATACTTTGCACAAACCTAATATACCTTTTTTACCAGGCACAGGGTATAAAAAAAAAGCTTATGGGGTATCAAAATCTTGCCCCTATTCAAGTGCGTGGCAGTGTATGTACATAAATGTGTTCGAAATTCATTGCAGTGCAAAGCAAAGTGCTATAGAGCGCAAGCTATGATACGAACCACTGCCAAAAGCCATGACAGAAACCGGTTTCGAAATAAAAAAAAATGCATATGATTGGTGCGATATCAGGGACACAAACCAACCTAAATGAAAACTTAATCATTACTGTTTCATTTCACCGAAAGCATAAAGCAAGAGAGAACGCTACAGCAAGCCCGACAGTGAAATACCCTGTACCCAGACAAACTTGCGGTACTGAGTGACATATATGCGCCCCAAGCAGAAGCAAAGAAAAGAAGAAGAGCGAACTCAATACAGTATATAAACATTAGGAAAATTTTAAAATAAGTAAACAAAATTTTCGATCGAATTTACCTTCTATAATAAAAACTGCACATTTACATAGGAACCAAAACAGCGACAATAGCTGCGAGCAGCTCTTGGGTAGAGAAACTTGCCATACGGACTCACTATCAGAATGAATTTACCAAATTTGAGTTCGAAATTCCAAGAGTTCGGGAGTTATGGAAATCACTAATTGCTTGGGAGAGGGACGTGGGAGGGAAATTGCAAAGTACACTTTTTCTGCGTATTCATATAAGGCATCTTGGATTAAAATTTGGTGTCCCCAGGTCCTATCGTTTCTAAAATATAGATGAACTTGCACAGCGTATATACATAAGGCATCTTTGTGCAAAATTCGAGTATGCAATTTGGTATTCTTGCATAGTTTATAAAAACCAAATTTGATGTTGAACACTGGAAAATTAAGTTTTAACAAACAAACTATGGCGCTCGTGTCCTTTGGAGTTCGTATTTTTCATAACCGCTTCTTACGGCGAACCCACAATGTGGGTTAACTTCCTGTTAAATCGGCCTATCATGGCATTTTGACTTATAATAACTAAATGGAGGTATTTGCCAAGTTTGAGTTCGAAATTCCAAGAATTACGGGAGTTACGATTTGGCTGGGAGAGAGGGAAATTCCAAAATACACATTTTCTGCGTATTCACATAAGGCATCTGAAACTAAAATTTGGTGTCCCAAGGTCTTATAGTAAAATTTTGGTAATACCCCCAGTTGGTTATTATGTGTCCGTGTGCCAAGTTTCACTATGATAGACCGATTCAACGAGAAGTTATAGCCATAAATATATTTGCTGCTGCAGCGCTGCCCGCGGCTTTTGTTGAAGTTGCTGTTTGGTTGACTGCAAACATGCTTACACAGATACGTATAGATGCGCATAGGCATACATACACTCACACCGACACAATTGCTATGTAAATGTGCAATTATACACTATTTACGTGAGTTCGAATACCGAGAGAGGTATCAAAATTTTTTTTTTTTAATTTTCTTAATTTTTTTTATTTTCTATAATTATTGTTAACATATGTACAGAGTATTTCAAAGTTGGGACACCCGACTTTACCTTTTTTACTTGTTTTGTTGCTGCTTTGGTTCAACTTTGTGCTGCATACATACACGCATAGACCCGATGATGTATGCTGTTGAAACTCTATATATATGCATGTCTTCTATGTAGGTAGGTAGGTAGGTCGGAGCGGCAGCCAGGGTATGCACCCCGACTCACTTAGGCCTTGGAGATTGGCCCGTCTTCTAGGTATGTATATATTAAATAAATTTTAGTTCATTTAGTTAATTAATTCCATTTTTATACCCTGTACCCGTAGGGTAAAAAGGGTATATTAAGTTTGTGCAAAGTATGTAACATACAGAAGGAAGCATCTCCGACCCCATAAAGTATATATATTCTTGATCAGCATGACGAGAGAAATCGATCTAGACATGTCCGTCCGTCTGTCCGTCTGGATGAACGCGAGGATCTCAGAAACTATAAAAGCTAGAATAACCAAAGTTGGCATCCAGATTCTCCTAGATCCGAGTAAGGACGAGTTTTTTTTTTTTTTTAGCGTCCACATTTCAAATGCTACCTAAACCAAACTTTGCACACATAATTTATAAATATTTATCTACTGTTCTTTAAAATTTTATTGAATTCTGTTAATTCTAAGAAAAGTTATTAGCGAAACAAATTCTCGCCAGTACAACCCCACCAAACTGCAGCAACAAGTTTACATGGGTACAGGGTATTACACTGTCGGGCTTGCTCGACTGTAGCGTTCTCTCTTGTTTTTACATGTCGCTGTGTGTTTATGAATTTGCAAATCCTCGACTAATTTCCGCAACATAGAGTCATTGGGATTTAGTGAACATGAAATCACCTTTTCAATTACGGCAATTGCTTCTGGAGTAGAAAATTCCGGAAATTCCACTCGGTACCAAAAGTCTGCCATAGGACCAGCCAGGCAAACATTATTTCTCCTTAAGAATCGCATGAGAACGTTAACACGCACTGTGAACTGTCGTGCTACCACTACCGAATGTTTTTGCACTAGATTCAAACGCTCTGGGAATGACAGGCGTTCGGCGTCATCGATGTTACCCCCATCGGCGATTAGCAAGGCTTTTATCATATCTGACCAATTTAAATCATTGCAGGAAAATGTTAATAACCATGTGGGAGGCGCTAAAGTTTATACCATTGCAATTAATTCAGAGCAACATTTCTGCCAATATGATGCCGAACCTCGTATATTTCTCATGGTGAGATGCATGTTATCCACAAGTCCCTGTGGTGTTTGCTCTCTGTGTCCTTGTCGCATCCTACATGACACAGATACACTTGATTTGGCACGACAATATTCAACAATGGATAGAGCATAAAATAAATAATCATTTCTGTTGAATCTCTTGTCAACACTCATTACCCGGTTTTGGAAGCAGTCAAGGGGGGTACAGGCATTGTCTCTTTCCTCGCCAAAGCCATTTTTGCCGTTTGGAAAAAGAAAGTACCAACACAATTCCTCCATACGGCGTTCACGCTCCTAATTTAAGGGTGGTGCAGTTTTCCTTGTGATAGCGGCCAATCTCATTATATCATCTGTTGAAGTGCTATTCATATTTAAAACATTTTCTAAATTCGGTATATTAGCATCTATTTTTTGGAGCATACTTGTCGATTCGACATAAATGGTGTCTGAGGAATCATTGACTGGTAACTGAACTTGGCTTGATGCTACTGGAATTGTTGGATTCTGTTCCCTTACTATTGTCGATTGTTGCAATATGGGCGCAAACGACTGTATTTGGGTGTCTCGAGCTATAACTAATGATGTTAGTGAGAATGTATTAAGAGTAACACCAAAATTTCCTTTTAGCACCTTATTTGGCGACAGAAACAAATTGCGACGTAAAATTGAATGCAAACCGTCCACATCATTAAATCGCATGCAACAAGCGGTGCCATTTATGGGAGCAGAAGCTCCCGTGCGTGGGAATCAAGCAAAAAGTAAGTTTGATTGTTATCCAAAGTTTTGCAATGAACTGCTATCGACATGGCATTTGCTGTAAGTATACCATTCGAGTGTTCGCTGAAAAAACTTACTAATGCATTTTTATACCCTGTACCCGTAGGGTAAAAAGGGTATATTAGGTTTGTGCAAAGTATGTAACATGCAGAAGGAAGCATCTCCGACCCCATAAAGTATATATATTCTGAATCAGCATGACGAGAGAAATCGATCTAGACATGTCCGTCTGTCCGTCCGTCTGGATGAACGCGAGGATCTCAGAAACTATAAAAGCTAGAATAACCAAAGTTGGCATCCAGATTCTCCTAGGTCCGAGAAAGGACGAGTTTATTTTTTTTTTTTTGAATTCCCCCCCCCCCCCCCCCCCCCCCCCTTCCCCCGCTACAGAATTTCGTCAATAGCGTCCACATTTCAAATGGTACCTAAACCAAACTTTGCACACATAATATATATATAATTGTCTACTGTTGTTCAAAATTTTATTCAATTCGGTCAATTCTAAGAAAAGTTATTAGCCAACCTCCTTATTACAACCTCCCCAAACTGCAGCAACAAGTTCGCTCTTCTTCCTCTTTTTGCTGCTGCTATGGGCGCATATAACTCAGTGACGGAAGTTTACCAGGGTACAGGGTATTACACTGTCGGGCTTGCTCGACTGTAGCGTTCTCTCTTGTTCAAGTTAGGGAATCTATCCGAACTGTTGTCATTGTCTATATCACCATTATAATTTGTTTCCTCGAGTACTGTGATGAAAAAATTTTCTCTGTTGTATATAAGTCTTGGACTAAGATCCTTTACAGCAAGGTACTCAGGGTTCACTTCGCCGGGCGCAGGATTATCTCTACGAGTAATACAGTCATTATAGTATTTATCGCCAACGATCACAATGTAATCGATATCGCTTTTGGACCACTTGTTCGGATCCAACACTGTGAAGGCTGCACAAGCAACAGCCGCTATTGCAGTGCATTGTTTACCTCGTGATACATTGAATCTTACACCACCTTGATTAAATGATCCGCGTAATATAGCCCTGTAATCATTTAAAGATACATAATGATTCACTAATGATTCTGTATTAACAGCATCCGGTTCAGAAATACAATTTTCAGCTACTTGTATTTTGACTAAATGAGGTATTTTTAAAGTAGTTCTAAAATGCACCTGAACATCTCAGTAAAGGTGGTTATTGGAAATTAACCAAGTTAATGCTCGAGTCAGTCTTTCCATATCAACGACGAATTCTTTGGAATATGAAAGGTTCTCGAGGCTTTCCACCACCAAAACTAAACCAGCTTGATGTGGTGTCACTGGTAATTGTTCAGATATTTCCACAACATCCTTTGCAAATAAAATGACTTGCCCTTTCGATTCTATGGGCACGTTCCTCCTCCGTCTCATTAGATAGGCGATCGTGTATCACGCTGAGACGGTGACTACGGCTTACGATATTTTCACTGTTCAAACGTTTTTTCATGTAAAGCCGCATTTTCGAAAGTCTATTTTGGCGCCCTCCGCAAGTCTCTTTTGAAATGTTCTTCAAGGTATATCTCCTTTGTTTAAATAGGCGATTCTCCTTGACTTCGCTGGCTTCATTTAAGCGGTGCTGTCTCATATGAGCAGCACGCTTAGTAGGTCTTCCCATATTCAGACAAATTCGTTAACGTACTTCAGATTCACTTACCTTAAGATAAATTGAATTTAAATCACCTTGAATTAATGTTCCAAGTAATTTAACAAATTCAAAAGAAGAGAATGTTCTAAATTCGACTGAATTTTATGCTTGTTTGTTAATTCCTTGTTGTCATTTAATTGTGACATACTATTACAGTTTAATAGTATGCCACATACCATTTCGTAATGAAGGCGAGTTACCATTTACAAATGAAACCACTGAAGGCTGTTTTATAAGGCGTCAAAGTGATCTTCGCCCGTTGCAGGGCAATATCAGCGCAGAACAATTCGGATACGCTAAACTAATTATTCAGCAGGCTGTTGCTCAAGCTAATGTCGACAATGCACCCATTTTATGAGTTGGGGAACAAATTGTACATTACGATGATAACTTTTGTGAAGACATGGAAGAACGAGCCGTCATGACAGATGAATTGTTCCTGGGAAGCATTCGCGGATTGAATGTACAACAGAAGAATTAATTTCAGAACGTTTCAACGGCGATCGAACACGATTTGCAAAGACACGAAAGTCAGCTGTTACTTTTTATCACGGGCGGTGCAGGTAGTGGTAAATCATTTCTTTTCAAATTGATCGTGGAGCATATTAAGCGTTGTTACGCACCAACAGTAGATATACTACTGAAGCCTAACTTTGTAGAAGTTGGGTCTTTAACCGGAGTTACTGCTCGTCAAATTTTTGGAAAAACGCTACATAGTATATTCTTTCTACCGATAGAAAAAAAAATACTATGACATACAAAAAAATGACAGGTCAAAGGCTCGAGAATGTAAGGCGTAAATGACGCTATATAAATTGGCTAATCATAGACGAAATTTCTATGGTCTCTTATGAGAATCTAAGAATAATCCACCTGAGACTTCAAGAATATAAAAACAACGACAAATTATTCGGTGGAGTCAACATTTTGGTGTTCGGTGATATATTTCAGCTTCCTCCGGTGAACGGGAATTGGTGTTTTGTGCAGCCATGGTGGTATTCAGCGGAGATTAATTTGTGGTATCAGTTTTCTTTTTGTGAACCATAAACATGCGACAGCGGGATGACAGCAAATTCATCGATTTATTGAACAGCTTGCGGGTAGGTGAATTGACGACGGCTCAGCTTGAGTTATTATGCGAGCGAACCCACGTGCCTTTAAATGGTGAATTTGCGGATGGAGCCGCCGTTCGCATTTTTCGCACGGTGAGGCAAGTCGACGATTATAACGACCAAATTAGCAAGGACAATGCAAAGCTGCATCGAACTTATCAAATCAACGCAGTAGATGAGTCTCGTGAAGTAGCGATATGGAAGAACACCACCAGAGAACGTAATTCCCAAAGACGTTAATAGCTGTGATGGTTTTCTGACATCGATTAAAATTGGCGTCAAATCCCGAGTTATATTGAGACGCAACATCGCCGTATCAGAAGGACTTGTGAATGGAGCTATGGGTATAATAAAATATATCAAATGGCCGGCTTTGAGGAGAGATCAACTGGGGGATGGAGAGCTACCAGAAGCCGTGTACGTAAAATTTGATGAATCTCTGGGGCTTAAAGATAATAATGGTTGCATACCTATACCTCCATCTAGTACTACGTTTCAGGCATTGAGAGGTTACGGAGATGTGGAGCGCCGTATACTACCTCTAATATTGTAACGTTTAAATTTTTAAATTACGGCGCAAAAAAAAAAAGAAGAATTAAGCGCACAAAGAAAAATGAAATTACAGCTCGTGGTATGGTAAATTTTGCATATAAAAAATTTTGCGCGACTAAACAAGAAATAAGCAACACAATTATGTATATGAAAACATAATATGTGTACATGATTTGCGACAATTCTTAAGCAAATTAACTTTTTGGGCGCAAGCTTGCTTGAATATGGCCTTCACCAGTTGTGAATTTGAAGAAATGGCGTATCAAAATGTTCAAAGAAGTATGCAATGGTTTTTGCCCCTCTTTGACAATCGGTTACAGTGTTGTCAATTTGGCTTTTTTTCCAGTCAAGAACAGCTTTTTATACTCTGCACTTGAAATGTGCAAGAGTATATTAGGTTTGAGCGAGCTGAAAAATGTAAAAGGCAGAAGGAGGCATGGCAGATCCCACAAAGTACATATCTTCTTGATCAGCATGGCAAGACGAGTCAATCTATGTCTGCCTGTATAAAATTTAATTAATTAATTCAATTAAATATAAAATACTAGCAGGTATTGCCCGTCTTAACCCGGCTCAACATAATGTGTCCAATTGTATTTATTTTGTGTGTGCATAACCTACCCATATGTTTTCACCTTATAAGTTACCAGTAGGAAGGCATTTAAGGTATTTAAATGAACATTTTCTGTTCTTGACAAAAAATTGTTCAGTAGTCCGTTACATTTTTGTTCTTGCCAAACTATTTCGTTAAACGAACATGACCACTATAACTAATATTTTTTAAAGCTCGTTTTCCCCCCTATGGAGCTAGAATTTTCCAAAAGCCTTTCTTAGTGTGCTCCTACACTATGATGGATACTATGAAAGGATACTTGAGTCCAAATTTCATCTTTTACCGTTTGGGCTGTGCGTTGATCACCAATTAGTCAGGACAAACTGTTTTATATATAGAGATAATGCAACGTTTTAAGATAGACTACATATGTGCAAAAAAGGGGAATAATTATAAGGGTATATCCTAATTTTAAATTCACATTTGAGTCTTTTCATGCCATATTGAGTCAATACGGTCACGCACAAACTCGGAATATGAAACACGGCACTCGTGTCAATATAGTTGAAGTTGTTGAAGCCACCGATACCATCAAAATATCGAAGTTTGAATGCAATAAGCAGAATATTTAAATAATAAAATCTAATTATTTATTGAGATCAATAAGAACAAATCATATACATACATAGATTCTGCTTTACTATCGCTTACGCAGTCGTTGCCTAGCGACGGTAACTGTAAACTTTTGGCGTTTTGCCTTTGCAATTAACATTAAATGGTCAAAACGAAAGATGAAGAAAGAGCCAATGACTTGCAGTTGTTGTTGTTTTTAGAGCATTAATTTTTTTTACAATCAAACAACTGTGTTCGATTGCCCAATGTATACATTAATACGAATGTACATACATATGTACATATGTACATGCTATATTCATACACAGGCATACATACATAAATACAAATGTATGTTTCTCTTTACTTTTTCAACCGTACGTAGAGAACCGCACACATAGACAAGAACTGTTGCTTGTTGTATGTATGTGTGAGTGTGTGTATGTGATGTCCCCAACTATGTGATATTTGATATATGGCAAGTAAAAACAAGAGAGAACGCTACAGTCGAGCAAGCCCGACAGTGTAACACCCTGTACCCAGGTAAACTTCCGTCACTGAGTTATGTGCGCCCATAGCAGCAGCAAAAAGAGGAAGAAGAAGAGCGAACTTGTTGCTGCAGTTTGGGGGGGTTGTACTGGCGAGAATTTGTTTCGCTAATAACTTTTCTTAGAATTGACCGAATTGAATAAAATAAAATAAAACAGTAGACAATTATATATAAATTATGTGTGCAAAGTTTGGTTTAGGTAGCAGTTGAAATGTGGAGGCTATTGACGAAATTCTGTAGTGGGGGAAGGGGGGGAAATTAAAAAAAATAAAATAAACTCGTCCTTACTCGGACCTGGGTGCCAACTTTGGTTATTCTAGCTTTTATAGTTTCTGAGATCCTTGCGTTCATCCAGACGGACGGACGGACATGTCTAGATCGATTTCTCTCGTCATGCTGATCAAGAATATATATACTTTATGGGGTCGGAGATGCTTCCTTCTGTATGTTACATACTTTGCACAAACCTAATATACCCTTTTTACCCTACGGGTACAGGGTATAAAAATATTGCTATATTTTAATCGTTGAATGCCAATTTGTTGATATAGTTATGTTGATTACATTACCCAAATTTGAAATCGATCGGACAAAATTTATAACACAAACCATTCATTTGAAAAAGTGAATAAATATTAAAACCCCAATAATAAAATTAATTGCGATATATCGAAAATATCGATACTTGTGTTGATATATCGTAATACATGTCGAATACAAATACATCGAAAAACATCGTTTGAGAGTTATTGATTATAATACTGTATTCGATTGTTCACTGTACACATATGTACATACATACATACAAATGTATTTGTATGTGTACGGTAACTGTAAACTTTTGGCATTTTGCGTATGCAGTTAACAGACGTAAATGATCAAAACGAAAGAAGATTTGCGAGCCAATAACTTGAAGTTGTTGTTGTTGTTTTTAGAACACTATTTATTACAATTAAACAACAGTGTTCGATGGCCAACTGCTTACATACAAACCTATATATGTATATAAGAATGTATGTACATATGTACTTATTGATGTACGTACATACATACTTATTGATGTACATATGTACATACTATACATACAGACGTGTGTACATATGTATGTACGTATGTAATACATATGGTGCTGGTGTAATTCATAATGCGAAATTCTTTCTAGGGGGAGCAATGTCCCACCCTCCCCAACCTGCGTACGCCCTTGTACACCGTTGTCCTAAAAACCCCTTATGCCAAATGTACTAAACAAAGAAAAAATGACATAAAAATGTTTATGTTATAATGTTATAATTTTTAATTAATTAACATTTCTTGCCCTGTCAGTGCAAGACGAATGTACATACATACATACTATATGTATGTATGTACATATGTACATACATGTGTACAAATGAACATTCACACATTAGTGTCTCACATTTTGCTTTGGCTACTTCAACCGTTTGCACGCAACTACACGAACAGCTGCTTGTATGTATGTATGTGTGTGTGTGTGTGTATACTTAGTTGTCCCTAACTGATTGATATTTTGTATTGTTTGTTCTGCCTGCATTTGTAAAAAAATATTTTAAAAATCGTTAAATGCAAAGTTGTAATTTTAGTTACGTAGATTATATTACCCAAATCGGACAAAATTTATAACACAAACTTTTAATTTGAAAAAATTAATAAATATTAAAACCCCAATAATTCAAGCTCCAACACAAATTTCGAAAAACCGAGTATGCAGTTTTGTTTGTATTCTTTTATAGATTATAAAAACCAAATTTAAAGTTGATCGATTCAGAAATGCAGAATTTTCAAACCAACTTTGGACCTCGACTTCCCCCCTTTGGAGCTCGAATTTTCCAAAAACCCTTCTTAGTGAGCACCTACATTATGACAGGATAATTGAGCCTAAATTTCAGTTTCCAGACTTTTACCGTTTGGGCTGTGGGGTGTTGATTGTGTTTCAATTTTTCCACGGAAACCCCCCCCCCCCCCTTTTTCATGCCCCAGGAAAAATGGTGAAAAACCAAGTATACAGTTTTTCTTGTATTCTTTTTGAGAGTATACAAACTAAGTTTGAAGTTAATTGGATAAAAATTGTAGATTTTTCATACAAACGTTGCACCTCGTTTTCCCCCCTTTGGCGTTCGAATTTTCTCTTACCGTTTGGGCTGTGCGTTGATTGCAAATAGTTTTTCGTTTACCGAATTTTCCACCGGAAAATCATTATTATTCAGGCCGCAGGAAAAATATAAATATAAACAAGAAAGGAATGCTAAAGTCGACCAGGCTCAACTCTTAAATACCTTGTAGCACCCACAAAAAAGTAATTTAATTAATTAATTAATTAAATTAAATTAATTAACTAAATTAATTTAATTAATTAACTAAATTAAATATAAAATATTCCATGCATGCATACATACACTTACATTTACATCAGAATCGTGCGTTATGCGTGTTTGTGTACTTGTACATATGTATGTATGTGTGCATTGGGCCTGGTTATATGGCTATATGGTTATATGGCTATATGGTTATATGGCTTTCCGATCATTCTATCATAATGAAACTTGGTATACAGATATATAATCACTAACCTAATGTGACTACCAAATTACCAAATACCAATTAGTTCAAAATTCCAAGAATTACGGGAGTTATAGAAAATTGTTAATACGGGGAGAGTGGGGGGTGGATCAGAAAAAATGAACAAACTCGTCCTTTCTCGCTCTCAGGAGAATCTGTATACCAAGTTTGGTTATTCTAGCTCTTATACTTTCGGAGATCCTTGCGTTCATACAGACAGACGGAGATGGCTATATCGACTCGGCTTGTCATGCTGATCAAGAATATATATACTTTGTGGGGTCTACCAAGCCTCCTTCTGTGTGTTCCATGTGCACTCGCACAAAACTAATATACCCTTGTACCCTTTGGGTACAGGGTATAAAAATATAAATATCCCTGTGATGTCCTGAGCTCTGTTCCTAGAATTAAGTCGGACGCCAGTAGAATGGATAATATGCATCCAAAATTTCTTAAATTAATTCTGCCCAAAATAATTAATCACATAACGCACATATGTAACACTGCGCTTACGACTTCATGTTTTCCTGATACTTTGAAATTAGCCAAAGTAATTCCCGTTCACAAGTGTAATGATTAATACAGACCAATATCAATTCTGTCATTTCTATCCAAGGTTTTCGAAAATATTATGGCTAATCAAATCAATAAATACCTAGCACAACATTCATTACTGTGCAATAAACAATCTGGTTTTCGCAAATGGGCTAAGGTAATGGCTTGTCTTTAAATCCTGCTAAATCTAAATGCATTGTTTTATATAAAAAGGTGCTGAGTACAGAAAATCTGCCTAAGTTATCTCCCAATAACACGCAAATTGAATACGTGGATCAAACTCTCAATCTTGGAATCACCATTAATAAGTCTTTGTCCTAGAGTGACCACGTATCCAAGGCTGCAGGAAAAACTTATGGCTTACTATACTACGACAACTTTCGTAGACTCAGCAATTTTTGCCCATAGATACTAGACTTTTAATCGCTAAAACTTATCTGATACCCACGCTTTGTTATGGCATCGACATTTTTATACCCTGTACCCGTAGTGTAAAAAGGGTATATTAGGTTTGTGCAAAGTATGTAACATACAGAAGGAAGCATCTCCGACCCCATAAAGTATATATATTCTTGATCAGCATGACGAGAGAAATCGATCTAGACATGTCCGTCCGTCTGTCCGTCTGGATGAACGCGAGGATCTCAGAAACTATAAAAGCTAGAATAACCAAAGTTGGCATCCAGATTCTCCTAGGTCCGAGTAAGGACGAGTTTATTTTATTTTTTTTAATTTTCCCCCCCTTCCCCCGCTACAGAATTTCGTCAATAGCGTCCACATTTCAAATGCTACCTAAACCAAACTTTTCACATATAATTTATATATAATTGTCTACTGTTGTATACAATTTTATTCAATTCGGTCAATTCTAAGAAAAGTTATTAGCGAAACAAATTCTCGCCAGTACAACCCCTCCAAACTGCAGCAACAAGTTCGCTCTTCTTCTTCCTCTTTTTGCTGCTGCTATGGGCGCACATAACTCAGTGACGGAAGTTTACCTGGGTACAGGGTATTACACTGTCGGGCTTGCTCGACTGTAGCGTTCTCTCTTGTTGGTAACTGTGATAGTGCTTCTCAACACAAATTAAATGTAGCATGTAATAATATAGCTAGATATGAATACAATGTCAAGGGAGCACATAATCAGATTGGCTAACAGTATCTTCCATATGACGTTTGGAACTTGGGTAAATTCTAGAATCTTAATTATGTTGCATAAAATTATATATACTAGAGAAAGTAAACAGGACTTTTTGAATTTGAACCCCTGGTGGCGCTATCTATATTTCGACTGGTGCGTTAGAATCTGCTATCTATATCGCTTGTCCAGTGAGAATTTCATGACATTTCATCGATTGGAAGTGAAGTTATTGCGTTTTAAGTGTCAGTATGTTAGTGTTATCGGTGCGAAAATGAGCTTCGAACAAAGAGCCAACATTAAATTTTGTTTTAAAATTGGTAAAACTTTTACCGAAACGTTTCAATTGATGGAACAAGTTTATGGCGATGATTGCTTATCCCGTAGCAGAGTGCAACGTTTTCAAAGTGGTCGTGAGGACATAAATGACGATCAACATGTGCGCCAATCAAATTCGTGATCACCGAAAATTCCATCGAAACTGTGCGTGAATTCATCATAAAATAGCCGAAATCATCATTGAAATTGATGGAAATGGAATTGAACATCTCCAAAACATCGATTTATCGCATTTTGACCGAAAATTTGGGCACGGTTTGTTCCGCACAAATTGACTGACGTCCAAAAATTGCTCAGAGTCAGCCTCATCGATCGACGCTTGTGACCAGTTTTCCGGCTCTAGCTCGTCGGCTTTGGGGTGGGAATCCATCCAGCTCAGAAATACTGTCGAGCAAGCCCGACAGTAAAATAGACTGTACTCTCCACAAAAAAGAAAAATTAAAAAAAAAATTTTTTTTTTAAATTAAAATTTAAAAAAAATGAATGAATTAATTAATTAAATTAAATTAGAATACATGTTTATGTTCAGTTTTAACAGCATACATTTACATAACGTACCTATGCGTGTTTATATGCGTGTAAGTATGCAGCACAAAGTTGAACCAAAGCAGCAACAACAACAGATGCGTGCAGCGCTGCCGACAGAGCTGCAGACAGCGCATGAGCAGCGATTTTACTTATGGCTATAACTTTCTTCAGAATTGACATATCATGATGAAATTTGGCACACGGACACATTAGTACTAACTGGATGTACTTACCAAAATTCCGAGAATTACGGAAGTTATAAGAAAAAACACGAATTGCGGGGGAGTGGAGGGGTGCATCAGAAAAAAAACACAAACTCGTCCTTTCTCGGACTTAGCCGACTTACCAAGTTTGGTTATTCTAGCTCTTATACTTTCTGAGATCCTTGCGTTCATACAGATGGACGGACCTGGCTATATCGCCTCGTCTTCTCATCCTGATCAAGAATATATATACTTTGTGGGGTCTGCCACGCCTCCTTCTGTCTGTTACATACATGCGCACAAAACTAGTATAGCGGGGGGGAATTAAATTTTCCAAAATCCCTTCTTAGTGCGCATCACCATGATAGGATACTTGAGCCCAAATTTCAGCATCCTAGCTTTTACCGTGTGGGCTGTTGACGCGGTTTGCTTTTGTGCCCCAACATTTTTATACCCTGTACCCAAAGGGTACAAGGGTATATTAGTTTTGTGCGAGTGCACATGGAACACACAGAAGGAGGCTTGGTAGACCCCACAAAGTATATATATTCTTGATCAGCATGACAAGCCGAGTCGATATAGCCATGTCCGTCTGTGTGTCCGTCTGTCTGTCTGTATGAACGCAAGGATCTCCGAAAGTATAAGAGCTAGAATAACCAAACTTGGTATACAGATTCTCCTGAGACCGAGAAAGGACGAGTTTGTTCATTTTTTCTGATCCACCCCCCCACTCCCCCCCTATTAACGATTTTCTATAACTCCCGTAATTCTTGGAATTTTGAACTAAAATTTGGTAGTCACATTAGATTAGTAATTATATATCCGTACACCAAGTTTCATTATGATAGAATGATCGGGAAGAAGTTATAGCCATATAACCAGGCCCAATGCACACATACATACATATGTATGTACAAGTACACAAACACGCATAAGGCACGATTCTGATGTAAATGTAAATGTATCTATGCATGCATGGAATATTTTATATTTAATTTAGTTAATTAATTAAATTAATTTAGTTAATTAATTAAATTAATTTAGTTAATTAATTAAATTAAATTAATTAATTAATTTAATTACTTTTTGTGGGGTGGTACAGGGTATTTAAGAGTTGAGCCTGCTCGACTTTAGCATTCCTTTCTTGTTTTAATTTTTGGGAGCTTGAATTATTGGGGTTTTTATATTTATTCACTATTTCCAATGAAAAGTTTGTGTTATAAATTTAGTCCGATCGATTTAGTCCGATAATTTGGGTTATGTAATCTGCGTAACTAAATCTACAACTTTGCATTCAAGGATTTTCAAAATATGCATTTTACAAAAGCAGGCAGAACAAACAATACAAAATATCAAACAGTTGGGGACAACTAAGTATACATACACACACACACACACACATGCAACCAGCTGTTCGTGTACTTGCGTGCAAACGATTGAAATAGCCAAAACAAAATGTGAGACACTAATGTGTGAATGTCCATACATATGTGCACATCTATGTATGTACATATGTATCTACATATGTATGTATGTATGTACATTCGTCTTGCACTGACAGAGCAAGAAATGTTAATTAATTGAAAATTATATAACATTTTTAAAAGTAATTTGTTCTTAGTTTAGTGCATTTGGCATTAGGGTTTTCATTAATAACTTTATGCAGCAACAACAAATATCAAATAGTTGGGGACATCACATACACACACTCATACACACAACAAGCAACAGTTCGTGTTCTTCTCTACATACCTCAGTAAAATTGATATTTGTGCAAAATTTGTTTTCGATGGTACAACTATTTCCATTCCGCTATTGTTGTTTTGAGTATGTATGTTTTATCGCTTATGCTTTGTGATGTTTTTCCATGTATTCATTTCTTATCAGCTGTTAATCTATAGTCCCGTTAGGATTTTATTGAAGACAAAACCATGCCTTTAGTAGAAAATTGATATTTGTGCAAAGTTCATCTTTGAAATTTTGACTGCGACGCGTTTATGAGTTTTGAGCAAAAAGTGATTTATTTAATAGCAATTGTATTTTTCCATTCATATAAATTTATTTTGTTACAATTGGAGTGCGTTTTTTCGACTTTTTGTTATTTTTGAACGAAAATGGCTCTCACAACCGAGTTAAGCCCCAAGGAGAAGACTCAGATTGACACAATGTCTGAGCTTGGCGTAAAAGTTGGTGAAATAGCGAAAAGACTCCAGCGTCACCGAAATACAATTCGCAATTATTTAAAAAACCCCCAAAAATACGCCCAAAATAATCGCAAGGGAGCGGTTCCAAAAGTTGATGCGCGCACTAAGCGACATATTCGAGCGTTAGCAACGGCTAAAACTATGAGCTGCGCCCAGATAAAGGCGGAATTGAAGTTGCCAATAACTAGGCAGAGGGTGCAACAGATTTGCCGAAAGGAGTTGCTCCGGAAATATGATTCCAAAGTGCGGACTCCAAAACTTTTACCCCGCCACAAGAAAGCCCGTCTTGCCTTTTACGAAAAGTATAAGTTGTGGGTGAATGAATTTAAAAAATTAGTCTTCAGTGATGAGAAGAAGTTCAATTTGGGTGGTCCAGATGGGAACCAGAAGTATTGGCGTGACCCAAGGCATCCTCGGCAGACTTGCTATAAGCGGAACCATGGTGGTGGCTCTCTCATGGTATGGGCGGCTTTTAGCGCACTTGGAAAAACCCCAATTTGCTTTGTACCCGGACGAATTGATTCAGAAATGTATACGGATCTCCTTGAAAGCGAACTTATATCATTTGCTGAACAGTTTCATGGCGAAGACTGGATATTTCAACAGGATAATATCCCTTTATTGGACTGGCCAGCAATAAGTCCGGACTTGAATCCTATTGAGGATCTTTGGGGCATCCTTTCCTCAAAGGTTTATGAAGGTGGAAGGCAGTTTGATTCCTTACAGGAGTTAAAGAAAGCCATTGTTGAGACGTGGGCAATCATCGACATAAGCACCCTTGAAAATCTAGTAAATGCGATGCCCCGACGATTACAATTGGTTGCAAAACAAAAGGGAGATTCAATATCTTACTAATTAAATTAATATCAGAAGCTTTGAATGTAAATAATACTTAATTTTGTTTATTTCTTTTCCATACCTTTGTTTTGCACAAATATCAACTTTCATCTAAGAAATTTTTCAAATTCACTTTTTATAAATAAAATGATTTAAACCTTATTAAAGAGTATGTCGATTAAATATCATTATCATTTACCTATTTAAAATAAATAATAAAAAAATCGAACAAGTAAAAGTTCGGAAAAAAAATAAAAAAATATGATGCACAAATATCAATTTTACTGAGGTACGGTTGAAAAAGTAAAGAGAAACATACATATGTATGTATGTATGCCTGTGTATGAATATAGCATGTATGTATGTACATTCGTATTAATGTATACATTGGGCAATCGAACACAGTTGTTTGATTGTAAAAAAAATTAATGCTCTAAAAACAACAACTACTGCAAGCCATTGGCTCGCTCTTCATCTTTCGTTTTGACCAGTTAATGTTAATTGCAAAGGCAAAACGTCAAAAGTTTACAGTTACCGTCGCTAGGCAACGACTGCGTAAGCGATAGTAAAGCAGAAACCGAATAACGGAGCTACGCATATTCTGCTTCGCATTGCGGGCAGATGTACATATGTATGTAAATGATTTGTTCTTATTGATCTCAATAAATAATTAGATTTTATTATTTAAATATTCTGCTTATTGCATTCAAACTTCGATGTTTTGATGGTATCGGTGGCTTCAACTATCGAAAGTTTTACTCAGCAAATTGAGATGAGAATTGTCAGTGCTTTTTGATCGTGGCTCATCGCTGCACGGCATTGACACGAGTGCCGTGTTTCATATTCCGAGTTTGTGCGTGACCATATTGACTCAACATGGTACGAAAAGACTCAAATGTGAATTTAAAATTAGGATATACCTTTATAATTATTCCCCTTTTTTGCACATATGTAGTCTATCTTAAAACGTTGCGTTATCTCTATATATAAAACAGTTTGTCCTGACTAATTGGTGATCAACGCACAGCCCAAACGGTAAAAGATGAAATTTGGACTCAAGTATCCTTTCATAGTGTAGGAGCACACTAAGAAAGGCTTTTGGAAAATTCTAGCTCCAAAGGGGGGAAAACGAGCTTTAAATATATTAGTTATAGTGGTCATGTTCGTTTATCGAAATAGTTTGGCAAGAACAAAAATGTAACGGAGCACTGAACAATTTTTTGTCAAGAACAGAAAATGTTAATTTAAATACCTTAAATGCCTTCCTACTGGTAACTTATAAGGTGGAAACATATGGGTAGGTTATGCACACACAAAATAAATACAATTGGAAACATTATGTTGAGCCGGGTTAAGACGGGCAACACCTGCTAGTAGTTCATAAAAAAAATATTAATTTCCGATGTGTTTTTTGTGTACATGATTATACATAATTTGTTTTGGTCCTCCCATACATAGACAAACATACATACATACAATACATACATACAACTGTGCCAATAATTTTGTTCGTCACTGTATGTATGTACATGTACATATGTATGTATGTACATAAATACGAAATAAAAGCGGCAATCGCCCAGAGCGTGACTTGACAACAAAGACGCGTGTTGGGCTGTCACTTTTTTGTCGCTGTAGTTATTGCTGCATGTGTGTATGTATGTATATATGTAATACATATTTTACGTTTGTGAATTGCTACAATGCAAAGAATTCCATACATACACACATATCCATATATATAGATAAAAAATTCAATTACTAAGTATAAACTATAAGAGAGAGAGAGAGAGAGAGGGAGAGAGAGAGATCCCGCTCTTTCACACGAAGTTATGTTATTCATGTACATACATATGTGATCAAAGGTACAAGCCTTTCGCAAATTATTCAATTAGCAACGACGAAATATCGAAGTTTTTTGCGATATACCACTGAAAAACATCGATGTTTTCGATATACCGCATTTGATTTGAATATATATTTTAACAAACAGAGAACCGTACGTTTGTATTTAAGTAAATAAAGCTTTATTGTTATAAGTGGTGCCATGATAAATTATATCTGTACACAAAATAACACAATTCATTAAATCAAGAATGGCTAAAAGTAAAACCAATATAGCAAAAACAATTTAAACGGCCCAGCATTACGGATGTCAGTCGAAGAGAAATCATCGATGTCGATGTCCATCGATGGTTTAAAAAAATAAATCGATGGTCGATGCATCGCAACAAAACATCAATATATCGATGTTTTAAAAAAATTACTTTTCTTAGAAAAATTGCTTATATTAGGGAGAAAAGCCAACAGAGATGTTTTAAATAAGCAATTTTTATATTTCAAAAGATTCTGATATAGCATTTTACCCTAATGTAGTTAACCAACAAAGGAATCGTAGTCCTGACTTTTGATGAACTTGTGTGGTTTACATAAAAAACCACATATTATTTGCAGTTATAAAAACAATCCAATCAAGCAATATGCTAAGTGAAACATTATATACAAATCAAAATGAAGATCAAATACTTAACAATCTATATTATATAAAACAATAAAATTAAAATAGAAATATACCTCCTGTAAACCCAACAAAACATAAAAAATGTTCGATTTTTGGACAAACATCGATAGATCGACGATATATCACAAGCAAAAAAACATCAGAAAACATCGTGGTAAAAGCATCGTCGATGTTCAATACATCGATGATTTTTACATCCCTATCAATTTTGCTTTGGCGCTGTTTGATGTTTGCAAATTTAATCTTTCAAATACATTTAATACATACACTTTAAAAAAAATCACAATCTCTTATCTTATAAATATATTGATAATAAGCTCGATATATCGAAAGCAAATATCGATATTTTATTGAACATCGATGTATAGCGCGCATCCCGGCGCATATCGGCGAAGAGCTCCAGATGATGGAGGCTTTATTGTCGAAATGAATGGTAATAGCATAGATAATCGTTGGGTTATACCTTACAACTGTGTACTTTCACGAACTTTTGAAGCTCACATAAATGTAGAGTATTGCAGTTCTGTGAAGTCAATCAAATACATTTGCAAATATGTTACCAAAGGCAGTGATCAAGCATCATTTACACTTGAGAACCACAGAGATGAGGTTCAATCGTATGAAAGTGGTAGATACATCAGTAGTTCAGAAGCCGTATGGAGAATTCTTGCGTTTCCCATACATGAAAGGTTTCCGGCTATCACACACTTGGCTGTGCACTTAGAAAATGGCCAGCGTATTTACTTTAATCCAAATAATCCCAACCAATTAGTTGAAAAGCTAAGCAACCCATTTAAAACGACACTTACAGCGTTTTTTTATTTATGCAAAATTGATAACTGCAAAAACACTTCTGTATGTAGAAGCTCCTTCTTATTATACATGGAATAGCAAGAAATTTCAAAGAAGGAAACGCGGTTGTGATGTGGATAATTTTCCTGGAGTAAAAAAATATCAAGTTCTAGGTAGAGATGTCTTATCCATATTGAAGATATAGTTTTGTCCATAGGCGGACAGGATCTTACAGTATATGGACTTCCTAAGCCGAGTAGATTCGAAGAAGTGCTGCAAAATAGGGAGTACCTAAGAGAAATATGTTATGAAAACAATGAACATATTGTTAATAACAATGAACATTTGCTCTCCGATGAGTAAAATGGGGTATATAAAAAAATATTAGAAAGCATTGAAGCTGAAAAAGGTGAAATCTTTTTCATGGATGCCCCTGGTGGTACAGGAAAAACAGTTTTGTTAAACTTACTGTTAGCGAAAGTGCGGCAAAACCAGAAAATAGCCTTGGCTGTAGCTTCCTCTGGTATTGCAGCCACATTGCTCAACGGAGGTCGGACAGCACACTCTGCATTTAAACTCCCGTTTGATTTAATAAATGTAGAAACACCACATTGCTCTATTTCAAAGCAATGCAATATGGCTAAGGTTCTTAAGGACTGTAAGGTTATTGTTTGGGATGAGTGCACAATGGCCCATAAAGGCGGCTTTGAAGCGTTAGATAGAACACTAAAGGATTTAATAGATAATAACTCCTTAATGGGAGGAATTACTGTCCTTTTAGCTTGAGACCTTCGTCAAACGCTTCCAGTAGTGCCTCGAGGAACAAAAGCTGATGAAATAAAGTCATGCTTGAAATAAAAGAACTTACCTCCAGCATATTTCCAGATATTTCAAATATCTCAACAAAATCGCTTGATTGGTTATCTGAGCGAGCAATTTTAACTTCAAAAAATGAAGGAGCCGCTAAACTAAATAACTTATTCTTAAAGTCATTTGATGGATTATATATTATCTATAAGTCCGTCGACTCTGTAATAGAAGTCGAGGATGCAGTTCATTATCCTGTCGAGTTCCTCAACTCGCAAAATCCTGCGGGGCTTCCCCCACATAACCTTATTCTTAAAGTGGGATCACCTATTATGTTGCTACGGAATCTAAATCCTCCCAAATTATGCAATGGAACAAGATTGCAAGTGAAAAGTCTTCACTCTGATGTAATTGAAGCGACGGTATTCACTGGTTGTGCCAAAGGGGAGACGGTATTTATACCAAGAATCCCATCTATATCATCAAACCTTCCATTTCAATTTAAAAGACTTCAATTTCCCCTCAAAGTCTGTTTTGCCATTACAATAAATAAGTCACACTGCCAGACATTAAAACTAGCTGGATTAGACCTGCAGGAGGATTGCTTCCTGCCTGTTCAAGAATTAGCTCCGCTAGCAGCTTAATGATTCTCGCACAGGGGGGAAATAGGCAAATGTTGTGTATAGAGAAGTTTTACAACAGAAATAATGTAAAACTTGCAACTTTGAAGTCCTTTTTATGGTTTATAAAGTGCACATTTAACCTATGTTAAATACATTAAATGAGACCGTGGAGTAGGCCTGAAGGGGATACCACGTTAAAAAGGCGCACCCAATTCTCTACCTCTCTGGTGGTGTGGAAAGGAGGATATATGTGATTAATATTCGTCTAATTTAAATGCCCAATTGTATCTTGCTACTAAATTATAATTTAAAATACAAAATTGGCATGCGTTACGACGGGCAATACCGGGTCACTACCCAGGGTTTGACAAACAATTCAAAAATTTCACGCATATGCATACATTTAGTATAGCCTTTCATTATTCATGTGCGTCAAATTTTGTAGTTGTATATTTATACATACTAATTTGTTAAATTAGTGTTTAATATTTAAACTTGACAAAACCCCAATCCCTTGCAAATGTTTCGTCCCACTACATTATAGAACTAACTGCACTGACACGCGCCAAAAGTGCGATTTTTTGGTTTTTCCTTTATTTCGTCACCTCATTCTTTGTTTTCGGCGCCTCATAAATTGTAAATGCACTTTGAGAAAAATGTATAAAATCTATTTGGATCCATTTCTTTATTGATTCAGAGCATCAACTTGAGGCCTTACAAATGAGGATTGTAACGCTTGTCTATGTAGGAAAGTTGTAAAATAGGGCTCTATCAAGAATATATATACTTTGTGGGGTCTGCCACGCCTCCTTCTGTGTGTTACATACATGCGCACAAAACTAGTAGCCTGGGTACAGGCTATAATAAAGAACTTTAGTTTGGTGGGACGGCATATGTATGAAATGAAAAGAAAGTGCCAAGATAATAAAAACACCGACACTAAACAAATATTCAATGATGTTGAAATTGAACTGTTGATTGAAATACACGTACAAACATACATATGTATGTGCATATGCATGGACTTGTGCGCAACTGAAAAAGGGTAAGTACATATGTATGTATGTACATAACGCAATTTTAGGCGAGCATAAGTATGCATACATCTCTATATATATAAAACAGTTTGTCCTGACTGACTGACTGATTGGCAAGCAACGCACAGCCCAAACGGTAAAAGCTAGGAAACTGAAATTTGGGCTCAATTATCCTATCATGGTAAGAAGGGATTTTGGAAAATTCGAGCTCCAAAGGGGGGAAGTCGAGGTCCAAAGTTGGTTTGAAAATTCTGCATTTCTGAATCGATCAACTTTAAATTTGGTTTTTACAATCTATAAAAGAATACAAACAAAACTGCATACTCGAAATTTGTGTTGGAGCTTGAATTATTGGGGTTTTAATATTTATTCAGTTTTTCAAATGAAAAGTTTGTGTTATAAATTTTGTCCGATCGATTTCAAATTTGGGTAATATAATCTACGTAACTAAATTTACAACTTTGCATTTAACGATTTTTAAAATATTTTTTTACAAATGCAGGCAGAACAAACAATACAAAATATCAAACAGTTGGGGACAACTAAGTATACATACACACACACACACACACACAAACATACATACAAGCAGCTGTTCGTGTAGTTGCGTGCAAACGGTTGAAGTAGCCAAAGCAAAATGTGAGACACTAATGTGTGAATGTTCATTTGTACACATGTATGTACATACGTACATACATATGTACAAAAGTACATTCGTCTTGCACTGACAGGGCAAGAAATGTTAATTAATTAAAAATTATTAACATTATAACATAAACATTTTGATGTTATTTTTTCTTTGTTTAGTACATTTGGCATAAGGAGTTTTTAGGACAACGGACTACAAGGGCGTACGCAGGTTGGGCAGGGGGGACATTGCTCCCCCTAGAAAGACTTGCGCATTATGAATTACACCAGCACCATATGTATTACATACGTACATATGTACATATTTACATACGTCTGTATGTATAGTATGTACATATGTATGTACATCAATAAGTATGTATGTACGTTCATACATTCCTATATACATATATAGGTTTGTATGTATGCAGTGGGCCATCGAACACTGTTGTTTAATTGTAATAAATAGTGTTCTATGGTTTCAAATCAAAATTTTTAAAACAACAACTTCAAGTTACTGGCTCGCAAATCTTCTTTCCTTTTGATCATTTACGTCTGTTAATTGTATACGCAAAATGCCAAAAGTTTACAGTTACCGTACACATACAAATACATTTGTATGTATGTATGTGTACAGTGAACAATCGAATACAGTATTATAATCAATAACTCTCAAACGATGTTTTTCGATGTATTTGTATTCGACATGTATTACGATATATCAACACAAGTATCGATATTTTCGGTATATCGCAATTAATTTTATTATTGGGGTTTTAATATTTATTCACTTTTTCAAATGAATAGTTTGTGTTATAAATTTTGTCCGCTCGATTTCAAATTTGGGTAATGTAATCAACATAACTATATCAACAAATTGGCATTCAACGATTAAAATATAGCAATATTTTTATACCCTGTACCCGTAGGGTAAAAAGGGTATATTAGGTTTGTGCAAAGTATGTAACATACAGAAGGAAGCATCTCCGACCCCATAAAGTATATATATTCTTGATCAGCATGACGAGAGAAATCGATCTAGACATGTCCGTCCGTCTGTCCGTCCGTCTGGATGAACGCAAGGATCTCAAAAACTATAAAAGCTAGAATAACCAAAGTTGGCATCCAGGTCCGAGTAAGGACGAGTTTATTTTATTTTTTTTAATTTTCCCCCCCTTCCCCCGCTACAGAATTTCGTCAATAGCGTCCACATTTCAAATGCTACCTAAACCAAACTTTGCACACATCATCTATATATAATTGTCTATTGTTGTTTAAAATTTTATTCAATTCGGTCAATTCTAAGAAAAGTTATTAGCAAAACAAATTTTCGCCAGTACAAACCCCACCCAAACTGCAGCAACAAGATCGCTCTTCTTCTTTCTCTTTTTGCTGCTGCTATGGGCGCATATAACTCAGTGACGCAAGTTTACCTGGGTACAGGGTATTACACTGTCGGGCTTGCTCGACTGTAGCGTTCTTCTTGTTGTTTTGTATGTACATGCTACATACATATACAGGCATACATACATACATTATGTGTGCAAAGTTTGAACCAAGAGAGACCAATAATTTGGTGAAGAGCATGCACCGGCGCTTACTAGCCGTTATTAAGGCCAAAGGCGGGCCTACAAAATATTAAAATTGAAATAAGATGTAAATTTAAGAAAAATAATTTGAAAACAATTAAGTGTACGAATAATTTATGGACGTAAAAACCTGCCTTATTTTGATTAGATTAAGTTTTTTCCATTACCGATTATGAAATTGTTTGTTATTGTTTTTAAAATATAAAATATAAATATTAAGTGTTCATTTGAAATTAAAAATTGTTGTGTATTATAAATAACAGCGAAGATATAGGCCTTTAAAGTCAAAAGTAAAGAGTGTACGAATAATTGTTGGTTTCACTGTATGTACATGTTTACACACACAGAGGCACGCATAGAAGCATACACACAATCCCGTAATTTGTTCTATGGAAACTGTGCATAAACATACATATGTACATATGTATGTATGTATGTCTCGACATTCGTATTGTGTGTGTGTATATATCATATGTAAGTGTACAAATGTATTTATTTTATTGTATTTATACCCGGAATTATTATACATATAGTACATACATATTTAAATACATACATATGTACTCGCGCATACACATAGATGTGCACATAATTGTAATTGTCTATCGATAAATTGCTGCGGTGAAACAACTATTTTTGTTCCTCTTCTGCTTCTGAACATATACATACATACATATGTACATACGGTTTTCTTTTCAATTTGTTCTTTGTTTTATTTTGATTGCCACGTGGTCGCTGTTTTTTTTTTTCCGTAGCAGGGCTGCCAGTTTTTGACCATTAAAAGAGCTGGATCCGCAATTATAACAAGCTAGAATTAGCTAAACGAATTGGGTCAATATAAGAATTGATGTTATTAATACCTAATTATATTATAATACTGTTGCAAAACAGTGCTTCTTTTTATAGCCTGTACCCAAAGGGTGAAAGGCTATACTAGTTTTGTGCGCATGTATGTAACACACAGAAGGAGGCGTGGCAGACCCCACAAAGTATATATATTCTTGATCAGGATGAGAAGACGAGTCGATATAGCCATGTCCGTCTGTCTGTATGAGCGCAAGGATCTCAGTAAGTACAAGAGCTAGGATAACCAAAATTGGTATCAAGATTCCTATAAGAACGAGTTTGTTAATTTTTTCTGATACACCCCCCCACTCCCCCGCAATTCGTGTTTTTTCTTATAACTTCCGTAATTCTCGGAATTTTGAAATCAATTTTGGTAGGTACATCCAGTTAGTACTAATGTGTCCGTGTGCCAAATTTCATCATGATAGGTCAATTCTGAAGAAAGTTATAGCCATAAGTAAAATCGCTGCTCATGCGCTGCCTGCAGCTCTGTCGGCAGCGCTGCCCGCAGCTGTTGTTGTTGTTGCTGCTTTTGTTCAACTTTGTGCTGCATACATACACGCATATAAACACGCATGGGTACGTGATGTAAATGTATGCTGTTCAAAACTGAACATAAACATGTATTCTAATTTAATTTAATTAATTATTTTAATTAATTCATTCATTCATATTTTTTAATAATTTAATTTTTTTTTTTTTAATTTTTCCTTTTTGTGGATAGTACAGGCTATTTTACTGTCGGGCTTGCTCGACTGTAGCGTTCTATCTTGTTATTTTTATTTTTGGCTTTTTGATTTGGGAAAGGCAGTTTTGTAATTTTCGCCGCATCTTTAAAACTGGCTAGAAAATGGCTAAATGGGCAACACTAGTTGAAGATGGCACACGACAAATGAGTGATTGATTGATAGAGGGAGCCAGTTGCATTGAACTTTTTCATGCAAGCGCACATTCAGCTGCGGTCGATTTTGAATATTAATTAATTTGTGTCCAATTTATAAGTATTTCGCTTTGATTTTTGCAAATTTTGTGTTAGTTTAAAAACTTGATTAATTGAGCTAATTAAGCTTATATTTGTGTCCTCAATATTTGTTTGAAAAAGGTACAATATTTTTTGGCGCGAACTTTTGGCGCAGTTGTACTCGTACACCATCGTAATTTTACGGCCACGTAATTTCACGGGAGTGATTTTTCTTTGTGATTTTAGGTGGAGCATCAATACACACTTGCTCCAGTGCACAACTCTCCCCTCTTCCCTTTGATGCAAGTCAAAGTAAGTACTCTCCAATTTTAAATTCGGTGAAAGTGACCAGTTGTGTGTACACATTAATTTGTAGTGCATCTTTTTCCAGCGCACATATCGGTGTTACTTTGCCTGTGTGTGTGTATGCATAGAAATTTTGTAAGACCCCACCGCATGCACGTGTCAGCTCAGCAATTTTTATACCCTGTACCCGTAGGGTAAACAGGGTATATTAGGTTTGTGCAAAGTATGTAACATACAGAAGGAAGCATCTCCGACCCCACAAAGTATATATATTCTTGATCAGCATGACGAGAGAAATCGATCTAGACATGTCCGTCCGTCTGCCCGTCCGTCCGTCTGGATGAACGCGAGGATCTCAAAAACTATAAAAGCTAGAATAACCAAAGTTGGCATCCAGATTCTCCTAGCTCCGAGTAAGGACGAGTTTATTTTTTTTTTTTTAATTTTCCCCCCCTTCCCCCGCTACAGAATTTCGTCAATAGCGTCCACATTTCAAATGCTACCTAAACCAAACTTTGCACTTTTATACATATTTATCTACTGTTGTTTAAAATTTTATATAATTCGGTCAATGCTAAGAAAAGTTATTAGCGAAACAAATTCTCGCCAGTACAACCCCCACAAACTGCAGCAACAAGTTCGCTCTTCTTCTTCCTCTTTTTGTTGCTGCTATGGGCGCATATAACTCAGTGACGGAAGTTTACCTGGGTACAGGGTATTACACTGTCGGGCTTGCTCGACTGTAGCGTTCTCTCTTGTTTTGTTTGCTTTTTTGTCCGAAGGCTTGCGTTTACTTGTCTTTGTTTGTTTTTTGTGTCATTAGACATTTTGTCCGCACCGAAATCAACAACCACATCCAGTTGCACCGTCCAATAGAATTTTTATAGGAAAAGTAAAATTGGCCCCTTTTCTAATTAGTCTTTTTAAAGACTTTTAGCTACTTATTTGAATTATAACTGCTTAAAATTTAATTAGTTTTTAAGTTTTAATATAATTTCTTCAATATATATATTTTCTTATTATTTTGACTTGTATTTGTTTATAATTATAAACAAGTATTACTGCTAGTATACTCGTACATATTTTTATTATATTATATTAAATATTAATTTTATATAAAATATTGTACCATATATTATAATATTATATATAATTTGGTATTATAATTGAAGGTTATATTTTTTAAAATTAAATGTCTCGCGTAAAAAAACAATCCGCATTAAATAGGTCGCAAAGGCGAAGGCAGAGAAATCAACTGACTAGGTCAAACATAGAATATAGACAGGCAGAAAATGATTTAAATTCTGAATCACAAAGAGCCCGGAGGGAAAATTTTGAGTATAGAGAATCCGAGACAGGACTCAGAAGTCAGGGAACAAGAGTAGGCAGTTAACACACTGCGTCGTGCAACTCGTAGGCAGGACTCAGTAGTCAGGCATCAGGAGCAAATAGGTGACATATCACGACGCCGATCTCGCAGACAGGACTCAGAAGTCAGAGAACAAGAGCAGGCAGTTGACACCCTGCGTCGTGCAACTCGTAGGCAGGAATTAGAAGTTAGAGAAAGAGAAAGACATAATGAACGTATTAGACGATCAAATGCTAGGGCAGACCCAGTTCGCAGAATTATAGAGCAGGCGCGCAACACACTTGCAAGACGAAATTTACGTTTGCAGGCAAGACAGGAAGGCGTTATCGCCAATAGGAACTTAGCACAAAGAGTTAGTGAGTACAGAAATATCGCAGAGAACAGAGCAGTGGAAAACCGACAAAATGCATCTCGCAACAGGGAAGAACGAATAAATACTCAACATGCAAACGTGCAAATAGCATCATTAGCCTTTCTTATTCGGGTGTTTAATAGGACAGTTAAGCAAGGCCCTGATCAGCTTTGCCTTTGCTGTAAGGGCTTGTGGTTTCCAAAGCAAGTTCAAAAATAAGCCGCCATACCATTGAAAGCAACAACAGTTTTAGTTCGGAAATATTATTTCTGTCCAGTCAATTTCCATGTTCAGATGACACTTACAGATTTTGCAGAACATGCGCAGCTTCTATTAAAGGTCGCAGAAAACCTTTAAATTATATTACAAATAATTTAGACTTTCCAGACCTTCCCGAGTGCCTCAAATGCTTGACGCCTTTAGAGGAAAGACTTATTTCGCCTCGTCTTCCATTTATGATAATACAGTCTCTAGGATATGAACGCCAAACAGGGTTAAAAGGAGCTATTGTTAACGTCCCTATTCCCGTTGCAAACGTAGTTTCTTCTCTTCCGAGAGCTTTTAATGAAGCCGAGGTTGTTCAGCTCCACCTCAAACGCAAAATGGAATATAGGCAATCTTTCATGGTGGAAACCATTCGACCATCAAAAGTTTATGCAGCAATAAGCTTTTTGATTAACACTGAGGCTTACAGAAAACATGTAGTTAGCATTAATGAAGAATGGATGGCTTCTTTTAATTCGGATGTGGTTCCATTTGTTGCATCACCACTTGATAGCGAACTATTTCAGGAGTTAGCAAGCACCCGGTCAGAGCAACGCGACCAGGCTGAATATCTAGAAGAGGAGGAATTAAATCCAGGTGGACAAGTTACATTGCTAGATAATATTCCTGTAGAAAACATTGATATTGGTAGGGTAATTATAGCACCTGGTGAAGAAAGAAAAAGCTCTAGAAGCTTAACGCATATAGTACGATCAGAACTTAGGAATATAGATAGAAGAGCCTGTAGGCCAGATAGTTTATTTCATGACTATAAGTCATTAGAAATGATTAATATTAGAAATAATATTTCTACTTGCTTACGTAAGCATAGCGCCATTCAAGGCATAACAGCTGCAAATGCCCTTAATGAGGACCATATAGACAATATAGCTCGCCACGATGATGGCTATAGAGTTTTGAAAGGTATTCGTTCGTCTCCAGCCCATTGGGAAGATGAGAAGAAAAAGGTACTGGCCATGATACGACAATTCGGCCTTCCTACCTTTTTCATAACTTTGTCGGCTACTGAGACTAGGCGGCCCGAACTGTTAGTTATTCTTTCTAAAGTAGTAGATAATAATGTTATTACAGAAGAGACAGCATCAGGGTTACATTTTAATGAAACGGCGCAATTGATAAGAACAGATCCAATCACTTGTGCTAGATATTTTGATTTTCGTTTTAGAGAGGTATTAAAATTGATGAGGAAAAATGGGGGTATATTCGGTAGTCATTATGTTACTAAGTTTTACTGGAGAGTTGAGTTTCAACACAGAGGTTCACCGCACATACATGGTATGTTTTGGCTTGAAAATGCCCCAAAATTAGATTTAAATGATGACACTTCAATTCCTCCAGTCATCGATTTTATTGATCAGTATATTACCACTGATGTAAATGATCAAGCCATTAGTCCGTTCATAGGATACCATAACCATAAGCATAGTAATTCGTGTAGACGTAAAGTAAGAGAACAACTTATTTGTCGTTTTGGTATACCTTAACCTCCTATGCCTAGAACAGAAATATTAGTTCCTTTGCCTGAAGATTTCCCCAATATTTTAATTCATAAGGCCACTCTTGAAAAAATTAATGAAGCATTAAATGCTGATCTGGATTCGGAAATTGTGAATAATCTTGATATATTTGACAACTTTCTTTCACACATTCATTTGAACTTTGAGGATTACAAATACGCGCTTAGATCGAATCTTAAAAAGCCCCATATTTTTCTAAAAAGATCTTTTAAAGCGCGTATGATTAATGCTTACAACAAGCACCTTCTCTCTCTTCAAAGGGCTAATATGGATATTCAGTTCATACTAGACCCGTGTGCTTGTTGTAGCTACATTATTAATTACATTAATAAATCTCAAAGGGGCATCTCAAATTTAATGAGAGAAGCTATGGAAGAAGTACATAGGGGCAATTTTACAATAAAGCAAAAGCTACAGCACTTAGGTCATAAATTTAGTTCGGGTACAGAAATATCCGCCCAGCAAGCCGTATATTGTTGTCTGGGCATGCAATTATCAGCAAGCAGCAACGCTGCAAAATATATAAATACGGGCTTACCAAAAAATAGAGTTAGAATGCTTAAATCTAAACAGCAATTACGCAATCTTCCATCTGATTCAACAGATATATTCATTCTTGGTCCATTGGACCATTATATTCAACGCCCCAATGACCTTATTAGTTTGTGTTTAGCTGAATTCATAGCTTTTTATACCTACCATAAAATTGAACCAAAACGAACGCCTAATGACTCCGTTTATACTCTCATTAATGAAAGTGGGTTTGTTAAGAAAAGGATGAAACCTCAGATTATAAGACATAGGCGGTTTAATTTAAACGCTGATAGGGAGAATTACTTTAGGGAAATGGCAATGCTCTATTTGCCATGGAGAGATGAACAGGTAGAGCTTATAGATAGAAATTGTGAAGAGTTGTGTAGAGAGAATCAAGAATTGATAGATAATAATCGTAAACAGTTTAATGTTATTAATGATCAGGAGCTACAGGATGCACTCAGGAGTGCAAATGAAGATTATTTTAATAGAAAACATTGAGGAAGCTAACTTAGAAGAAAATCAGGCTGTGATAGACGATCAATTTAGAGTTTTAGGCTTGCCTGAAATAAATTCTCAACTAAATGTTTTAAATTTAGAAACAAATAACGAAAATTCAGATGTGTCCGATAATAATAATGTCCGAATAATAAAACTTCCCTCTTTGATTTCGTCCGAAAATTTATTAAATATTATTAAATCCCTTAATTTGATGCAGAGAGTTTACTTTAACCACGTCATGCACAATATGAAAACAAAATCAGTTTTTCTGGAGATTGTTGGGGGTGGTGCTGGCGTTGGTAAAAGTCGTTTAATTTCAGTTATTTTTCAAGCCCTTTCAATATACTTCAACAAAAAGCCAGGTTGCAATCCGATGTCAACTAAAATTCTTCTGTGTGCACCTACAGGAAAGGCTGCCTTTGGCATCAGCGGTTCCACATTGCACTTAATGTTTTCTCTTCCGATTAATCAGTCCGGTTCCAACTTAGGACCATTAAGTTCCGACTTAGTAAATACTTTACATTCGAGATTAATTGATCTCAAGTTACTCATAATTGACGAAATTTCTATGGTAGGTGCCAAGATGTTTGCTCATTTAGACTCACGATTTAAACAAATTTTCAAAAGTCCAACAATATTTGGGGGAATTTCCGTCATTGTTTTCGGGGACTTGAGACAGTTGCGTCCGGTAGGGGATAATTGGATATTTGATTCCAATCCGTCCGATCCTTATAGTGTATTAACTACACCTTTGTGGGATAATTTCAAATTCTTCGAGCTAACAGAAATTATGAGGCAAATAGGAGATCAGGGTTTTGCCATAGCATTAAATAACATGGCATCTGGGAAAATGACCCCTGGTTGACATTGCATTAATTCGCACACGGATTGTCGAAAATGCAAATGTACCTATAGATGCCATACATCTTTTTAGTACAAACGCGGCCACTGACTTTTTTAACACATCTAAGCTCAACTCAATTCCCACTGTTCAACATATTTCCTATTCCGACGATTTTATCAAAGCCATTCATCTAAATAGCGAAAATAGGAGTCGGATTTTAGAATCCATAAAAAAAATTCAAAACTTCTGAAACTCAGAGCTTATGCAACTCTCTCATTTTAAAAACTAGCGCTAAATATATGATGACGGTCAATATAGATACTGCAGATGGCTTTGTTAATGGAGCAACAGACATACTTATGCAAGTAGATTTCAATGAATCCAATAGTCCTATTACTTTGTGGATAGACTTTTTGGAAGAAAGTGTAGGTGCAGTTGCACGTTCGAAGTGTATAAATCTTGCACAACCTTCTTGGACCCCCATTCAGAAAGCTCTTCGAAGCTTTCAATATAAAAACGATAACGTTAATATTGACCGTAGGCGTTTTCCTGTTGTACCTGCAGAAGGTCACAAGAGTCAGGGCGCTACATATAGCAAGGTGGTGGTCCAAACTTGCGCTCGTATGCAACGTGCATCATTATATGTAGCGTGTAGTAGGGCAACTAGTGCGTCCGGTCTTTTCATAATATGAGATTTTCAACCTCCATCACCTCCTCATGCTGAAGATGAAAAAGAATTCGTATAGTCCCAATTTCAACATTATTTTCCACAATACACAAAGTCTTCATTGTCACCTTAGCGATGTCCAGTCTGATAACCTAATGCTTAATGTGTCCGTTCTATGCTTTGTTGAGTCTTCCACATTCTCTAACGAAGTATACGAAATTCCTGGATTTAGCCCTGTCGTACGTTTAGACTGTCCTGTATCCAACACAGTACGACCTAAAAAAGGCATTTTTATTTTGATAAAAAATGAATTATTAGAGAATGTTAGTCATTGTAGCAGTGGGCGATTTTGTAATAATTCAGATGTGTTTGAGTTTGCCGTACTTAAGTACATGTCTTTAGGGGTTTTGGTAGTATATAGAAGTCCAAATTATCCGCTTATTAATTTTAAAACTGAATTTGAGAAATTATTTGTTAAATATCCCTTTTTATGCAGTGATTCCTCAATTGTATTAGGAGATTTTAATTTGTGTTTTTGCGCGCTATGACTTTTGCTAGGGATACCTTTATTTTTTTTGCAAAGGACAGGCTTTAGTTCAGCGTTAGATTTGAAAACGTCAACAACCAACTGTGATACCCACATTGATTGGGCGTTTTCAAATATAAGTGACAGGTTGAGTGCTAGGATTTACCCGACTGTTTATAGTTACCACGATGCAGTCTCAGTTAGCGTTAGGGACGTTACTTAGTTATAAATAGGTGGAATATGTTATATAATATTATGTTTAAAGTTTAAACTATGTAAGACTTTTATGCTGCGTACAGTCATTAATGTTAAAATGTTTTCAATTTAAAATAATTTTCTGTGTGACTGGTGTACAGGGTATTAAGAGTCGTGCTCGCACGATACTAGCATTCCTTTCTTGTTAATACTAATATAAAAACCTTTTAGATTTGCATGAAGCTATTTTCGCAATAGTTGAAATCTTACGGTTAAATTATTTGGTAAAATTTTGTAATATTCAAAAACAACACTCAAGTATTTGCATGATTTAAATATTTTCGGCTATCATACAACACAGTATTTTTAAAACTGAAATAAAATCCGTAAGATTTGCATGATACTATTTTCGAAATAGTTGAATTCTTACGGTAAAATTATTTTTCAATATTTCTTTATATTCAAAATATTTGTATTTTCTGCCTTAAATATTTGCATGATTAAAATATTTTTGGGGATCATACAGAACATTATTTTTAATACTGAAATAAACAACATATCGTAAAATTTGCATGAAACTATTTTTAAAATAGTTGACATTTACGGTAAAATTGTTTTGCAATATCTTTAAATATTCAAAATATTATTTGTTGTTTGTGCCTTAAGTATTTGCATGATTTAAATATTTTCGGCTATCATACAACACAGTATTTTGAATACTGAAATAAATTCCGTAAAATTGGCATGAAACTATTTCTAAAATAGTTGACATTTACGTTAAAATTGTTTTGCAATATATTTAAATATTAAAAATATTATTTGTTGTTTGTGCCTCAAGTATTTGCATGATTTAAATATTTTTGGTTACCATACAGCACAGTATTTTTAATACTGAAATATAAATCCTGAGATTGCATGAAACTATTTTAAAAATAGTTTAATTCTCACGATAAAAAAACAGTAAGACATCATGCTTACAGAAAGTTTAAATATAAATGGCGTAATAACGCCTCATTCCGTCGTTTTTATAATTGGCGATTGAGCTTGCCTGTTTAGAGCAATTTCACATGTTTTAAAAGGCACGCAGGAATTTGCCGGCTTAATACGCCAACAAATAGTAACCCATGTGGTGAATAACTGGCATAATTTAGCTTTTTTTACATTCGATTCTATAGGCAATAATTATAGTACACCTGTACTATATAAGTCCGAAATGATGCTTCCCCACACATATGGGACTGCATGCGAGCTAAAAGCAGCGAGCGAATTATACTCAATTTGCATTGAAGTCTTTCAAAATGGAAATATCCTTGGAAGATTTGGCACAGAAGGCCCTGTGAAAAGATTGCGTTTCACCGGCGATCTGTCCAATGGTCATTTTGATGTATACATGCCTTCTGAAACCTTGCCCAATGCAGGTTCTGCTTCTCAAACAAATACAGAAAAAAACCCAATTAAAAGACGAGCTCGATTTTCTGATAAAACAAGAAAAAAACAGAAAAAGCTTGCATTTCAAAAATATCAGTCTGAGACTCGGGAAGAGATGAAAGATGCAGCTGAAAAGTTTGAGCGCGATGCACAAGTACAGAATCCTTCTGAAATTGTACTTAAAGCAAATTCTCAAATTGCAGCACAGAAATATCAGGATCAGAATCCTGATGTGCACCGAGCTGCAGCACAGAAATATCAGGCTCGGAATCCTGATGTGCACCGAGCTTCAGCACAGAAATATCAGGATGAGAATCCTGATGTGCACCGAGCTGCAGCACAGAAATATCAGGATCAGAATCCTGATGTGCACCGAGCTGCAGCACAGAAATATCAGGATCAGAATCCTGATGTGCACCGAGCTGCAGCACAGAAATATCAGGATCAGAATCCTGATGTGCACCGAGCTTCAGCACAGAAATATCAGGATGAGAATCCTGATGTGCACCGAGCTTCAGCACAGAAATATCAGGATGAGAATCCTGATGTGCACCGAGCTGCAGCACAGAAATATCAGGATCAGAATCCTGATGTGCACCGAGCTGCAGCACAGAAATATCAGGATCAGAATCCTGATGTGCACCGAGCTGCAGCACAGAAATATCAGGCTCGGAATCCTGATGTGCACCGAGCTTCAGCACAGAAATATCAGGATGAGAATCCTGATGTGCACCGAGCTGCAGCACAGAAATATCAGGATCAGAATCCTGATGTGCACCGAGCTGCAGCACAGAAATATCAGGATCAGAATCCTGATGTGCACCGAGCTGCAGCACAGAAATATCAGGATCAGAATCCTGATGTGCACCGAGCTGCAGCACAGAAATATCAGGATCAGAATCCTGATGTGCACCGAGCTGCAGCACAGAAATATCAGGATCAGAATCCTTATGTGCACCGAGCTGCAGCACAGAAATATCAGGATCAAAATCCTGATGTTCATAAAAGAGCTATTAGACGCTATGCACGTAATAATCCTAAAGTGCGAGAAGAGAGACGTTTGCTCCCATGGAAAGTTAGACCAATGTTTGGTTTAATGTATGATTCCAATACGGCATATAGTTCAGACCTAAGTATTGCACTAGGTTCCATGGATCGCAAATGCAAGTTTTGTAATGCTCTTAAATGGAAAGATGAGTCTCTAGGGATGTGCTGCAAAGAGGGAAAAGTTGATCTGCCTTCATTTAAGGAATTACCTGAACCTCTTGCTAGCCTAATGTTAGGTGGCCATTCCAACCATATCCATTTTATGGACCGCATAAGAAAATACAATAGTTGCTTCCAAATGACTTCATTTGGAAGTACAAGAATTGTAAATGATGGGCTTATGCCAACATTTAAGGTACAGGGTCAAGTCTATCATTTAGTTGGTAGTCTTTTCCCTTGCCCTCAAAAAGAAGAACAGCTTCTTCAAATATATTTTGTTGGTGAAGATGACAGAGAAGCGCACCTGAGGAGCCAAACTTAATCTAATAAAGGCGCTCCAATCTATGTTGCGCACGAGTAACTCATATATAAGAGATTTAAAAGTTGCTCTTGATAAAGCACCCAAGAATAATATAGACTATAAAATGATTATTCACGCTGATAGAACACCAGCTGGGGCTCATAAGGGGCGTTTTAATGCACCCCCGGTAAGCGAACTCGCTTTGCTTATAGTCGGACAGCAGCTTGAGAAGCGAGATATTATTATTGAAAGTGTTGGAATACCCCTATTCCTTGTACAAAAATATCATTGCAGTATGTATCGTTTTATTACTATTATAGTATATATCGGTTTGTTCCTTTAGTATTAATGAAAAACATATTTTATGGTCACACTGTGGTTGGCCTCTTTCCTTTTCTTGTTAACTCTGTTCGAGTGAGGTTGTGTTGCTGGTGTTGGTGTATAAAATATAAAGTAAAATATAAAACCATAAAACATATATCTTGTGTTATCATTTAAATATATAATTGAAGTATAAAATACAACAGAAAGTCATAATAATAAATTGCAAGGAATCAGTGAAATTCATCGTTCTTACGATGCTTTACAGTATCCACTGCTTTTCTGTTATGGGGAGGATGGATATTCCGTTGACATACCTCAATGTAACCCCATAACAAAACTGCCTCTGACCAAGACGGTTCCTGTTCTAAGCTTTTATAGCTACAGAATAATGATTCGTCAATCTGAAGCCAATCATTTGGTTTACTGTCGATCTCTATTCAGTCAGTTTTTGGTTGATATGTATGCCAAAATTGAAACAGAAAGGCTTAATTACATTCGCCACAACCAAGCTCAACTCAGAGCAGAGAGTTACATACACCTGCAAGATGCTATAGGAAAGCAAGATATTGATGTTGCTCAGATTGGGCAAATGGTAATCCTACCATCTTCTTTTACCGGCTCAGCACGATACATGCATGAAAAAACTCAAGATGCTATGACGTATGTTAGACATTACGGTCGTCCCGACCTTTTTATTACATTTACCTGTAATCCTCGATGGAAGGATATAACAGTACATGAAATGTACAAGAGTATATTAGGTTTGCGGGAGCTGAAAATGTAACAGGCAGAAGGAGGCGTGGCAGACCCCACAAAGTATATATATTCTTGATCAGCGTGACAAGACGAGTCGATCTAGCCCTGTCCGTCCGTATGAACACCTGGATCTCAGAGACTATAAGAGATAGAGACACCAAATTTTGCACAAAGATGCGTTATGTGTGTATTCTATACGAGTTTGTTTTATTTTTTTGATTTTCCCCCCACTTCCCCCCTATGGTGGTTTTCCCGATTTTCCATTCGTATAATCGCTTATATATCGGAGACTATAAGACCTAGGAACACCAAATTTTAGTCCAAGATGCCTTGTGTGAGTACGCAGAAAATGTATATTTTGGAATTTCCCTCCCTCCCCCCTCTACCCTGCAAATCGTAACTCCCGTAATTCTTGGAATTTCGAACTAAAATTTTGCAAATACCCCCAGTTAGTAATTATGTGTCCGTATGCCAAGTTTCATTATGATAGACCGATTTACCAAGAAGTTATAGCCATAAAAATATTTGCTGCTGCAGCGCTGCTCAAGCGCTGCCCGCGGCTGTTGTTGATGTTGCTGTTTGGTTGACTGCGAAAATGCTTACACAGACACGAATTGATGCGCATAGGCATACATACACTCACACAGACGCAATTGCTATGTAAATGGGCAATTATACACCCTTTACGTGAGTTCGAATACCGAGAAAGGTAAAATCGATCATTGAATCTTTTATTTTCTTAATTTTTTGTATTTTCTATAATTATTGTAAACATATGTACAGAGTATTTCAAAGTCGGGACACCCGACTTTAGCTTTTTTACTTGTTCATTTAAAGCTAGGTACACACGATGCAAACAATTTGCAGCAAGTTGATTGCTGCAATCAAATTTGCACGTATAAACACGAGTGCAACCATTTTGCTGCAAACAAAGAACTTGCAAAAATTGTTTGCAGCAATATTTTTATAGCCTGTACCCAAAGGGTGAAAGGCTATACTAGTTTTGTGCGCAAGTATGTAACACACAGAAGGAGGCGTGGCAGACCCCACAAAGTATATATATTCTTGATCAGGATGAGAAGCCGAGTGGATATAGCCTTGTCCGTCCGTCCGTCTGTCTGTCCGTATGAACGCAAGGATCTCAGAAAGTATAAGATCTAGAATAACCAAACTTGGTTTCCATATTCTCCCAAGACCGAGAAAGTACGAGTTTGAGTTTTTTTTCGATGCACCCCCCCACTCCCCCGCAATTCGTGTTTTTCTTATAACTTCCGTAATTCTCGGAATTTTGCAATCAATTTTGGTAGGTACATCCAGTTAGTACTAATGTGTCCGTGTGCCAAATTTCATCATGATAGGTCAATTCTGAAGAAAGTTATAGCCATAAGTAAAACCGCTGCTCATGCGCTGCCTGCAGCTCTGTCGGCAGCGCTGCCCGCAGCTGTTGTTGTTGTTGCTGCTTTGGTTCAACTTTGTGCTGCATACATACACGCATATAAACACGCATAGGTACGTGATGTAAATGTATGCTGTTAAAACTGAACATAAATATGTATTCTAATTTAATTTAATGAATTAATTAATTCATTAATTTTTTTTAATAATTTAATTTTTTTTTAATTTTCTTTTTTTAATTTTTCTTTTTTGTGGAGATTACAGGCTATTTTACTGTCGGGCTTGCTCGACTGTAGCGTTCTATCGTGTTTGCTTGTCGTCTGTATACATTATTTTACCGTTATCTTGGTTGCGTCAGTTGCTTGCTTGTTTGCATGTGCTGTTTGCTTTCAGTCGCAATATTGCAGCAAGCAAAGCAACATGTGGGATCGCGAGGAAACGATAAAATTAATTGAATTTTACGAGAATTATTCTGTTTTATGGGATGTCTCGGCAGCAGAATATAACAAGAAAGGAATGCTAAAGTCGAGCAGGCTCAACTCTTAAATACCCTGTACCACCCCACAAAAAAGTAATTAAATTAATTAATTAATTAAATTTAATTAATTAACTAAATTAATTTAATTAATTAACTAAATTAAATATAAAATATTCCATGCATGCATACATACATTTACATTTACATCAGAATCGTGCCTTATGCGTGTTTGTGTACTTGTACATATGTATGTATGTGTGCATTGGGCCTGGTTATATGGCTATAACTTTCTTTCCGATCATTCTATCATAATGAGACTTGGTATACGGTTATATAATAACTAACCTAATGTGACTACCAAATTTTAGTTCAAAATTCCAAGAATTACGGAAGTTATAGAAAATCGTTAATAGGGGGGGAGTGGGGGGGTGGATCAGAAAAAATGAACAAACTCGTCCTTTCTCGGTCTCAGGAGAATCTGTATACCAAGTTTGGTTATTCTAGCTCTTATACTTTCGGAGATCCTTGCGTTCATACAGACAGACAGACGGACGGACGGACAGACGGACAGACAGACGGACAGACGGACATGGCTATATCGACTCGGCTTGTTATGCTGATCAAGAATATATATACTTTGTGGGGTCTACCAAGCCTCCTTCTGTGTGTTCCATGTGCACTCGCACAAAACTAATATACCCTTGTACCCTTTTGGGTACAGGGTATAAAAATAAGCATAAAAAGCAAAATTCTTATCGCGAAATTGCTGAAAAATTAGGCAAAAGTGATGATGAAATAAAAACAAAAATTCATCATTTGCGCACTCAACTTTTGCAAGAGGTGCTCAAAATGAAGCAAAAAAAGAGTGGCCAGGGTACATCGGACAACTATACCAGCAAATGGGAGTTTTTCGATGCGCTTAAATTTATTAAAAATGACGACGGAAATAATTATAAAATTCAAAATTTGGTAAGTAGTACAATTTATTGAACAATTTATTGAGTAATAACTTATTTTATATATGTTTATATTGCCATGACACTTCACCATCAGGCGAAACAAAAAAATTGTTAAATTCTTCACGTATATCTTTTGCTTCAGTAGAGTTTTGCGTACTTCTTTGAATTGGTACGCAGTTTCCTTCTAACGTCAGATCGTTACGCCAAGTACCTGGAACCACTTCTCCATCAACTTCATTGTCGAATGTTCCATTCGGAGCATATTTTTGTTTTGACTCTTTCTTGGCCATCAACCAGTTATGCAATGCGCAAATTGCAGAGACAACATCTATTGTCTTTTCTGGCCCAAGTTCCAATGGTTTTCTTAAAACCCGAAATCTATTTGCCATTATGCCAAAAACATTTTCTACCACTCTTCTTGCTCTGGAAAGACGGTAGTTAAAAACACGATTTGGAGCTGGTTGATTTTTGAATGGATATGGTTTCATTATGTATCTTTTCAATGCGAATGCATCATCCGCTACAAGTACAAAGGGCACCTTTAGATCTCGACCTGGAAGTGGCTGCTCCTCAGGAACATTAAGATGTTCATTTTGTAACGCATATGATAGACTGCATGCGTTAAAAATTCCTCCATCAGAAATTCTTCCTTTGCCTCCTACATCGAAGTAAATTATTTTATAGTTTGCATCTGCTAACACCATTAGCACAACGCTATGCGTGCCCTTATAGTTGAAGTAGTTACTACCACTGTTAGACGGAGCTTTCATAACTACGTGTTTTCCGTCTAATGCACCGATACAATGAGGAAAGTTCCAAATACTTTCAAAATCGGATGAAATTTTAAGCCACTCGTTTGTAGAATTGGGAACCTAAGAAAATTCAAATAAATTATTAATATTTTGTTTACATTTTCATTTCATACTTTTTCACATATATTTAGGATCTAAGTGAAAGCGCCGTTAACACAATATTCTTAGGAGAGGCACCATGTTCAGCTAATTCGTCAATAACAACAGATGACGTACCAAGTATATCCAAAGCAAAAAAAAAGAAAACGTTACGAGATAGAATTTAAGGACGAAGATCTGATTATTAAAAAGGCAAGCGCTTTACTCGATAAGCCAGCGGATGACCATCAGGTGTTCGGTGATTTCGTTGCATCTGAGCTCAGATTGTTGAAATCACACCAAAATAGACTTCTGCTTCGCAGAAAAATTCAAAGAGCTATTTTGGAAGTATCGGAAATTGATAGCGAGGGCACTTTTACTTGTTCCACACCTAATATCGTGTACTCGTCTACCAATTCTCCAGTTTTGGGCTTTTCAGATGGTAAAAAAGTAAATGCATATATAATTTACACACTTACTTTAAGATATTCCCTTTTCAGGCATTCATATACAGCACTATACAACACTCCGGCACAATGCTTGCAATCGTACTCACAGGAATGCGAAAAAGAAACATGAGAGAATGATATGAATCACCTGTAAAAAATTTAATTACATCAATAAACATATTAATTAAAAGTTCATAAAAATGTTAATTATATTTAATACATACCTGTGGCTAAAAAAGCAATGTCAGGGCTAATCGCTCATTTGGTGGAATCGCAGGACGCATTACAGTGTCTTGTTTAGTTATGTAGTTTTTTACTTTTTCTAATAAAAAACAAGTAAAAAAACTAAAGTCGGGTGTCCTGACTTTGAAATACTCTGTACATATGTTTACAATAATTATAGAAAATAAAAAAAATTAGGAAAATAAAAAAAAATTCAATGATCGATTTTACCTTTCTCGGTATTCGAACTCACGTAAAGGGTGTATAATTGCCCATTTACATAGCAATTGCGTCTGTGTGAGTGTATGTATGCCTATGCGCATCTATTCGTGTCTGTGTAAGCATTTTCGCAGTCAACCAAACAGCAACATCAACAACAGCCGCGGGCAGCGCAGAGCAGCGCTGCAGCAGCAAATATATTTATGGCTATAACTTCTTGGTAAATCAGTCTATCATAGTGAAACTTGGCATACGGACACATAATTACGAACTGGGTATTTACAAAATTTTAGTTCGAAATTCCAAGAATTACGGGAGTTAGAGAAAATCGCATTTTTCTGCGTATTCACACAAGGCACCTTGGACTAAAATTTGGTGTTCCTAGGTCTTATGGTCTCCGAGATATAGGCGATTATACGAATGGAAAATCGGGAAAACCCCCATAGGGGGGAAGTGGGGGGAAAATCAATAAAATAAAACAAACTCGTATAGAATACACACATAATGCATCTTTGTGCAAAATTTGGTGTCTCTATCTCTTATAGTCTCTGAGATCCAGGTGTTCATACGGACGGACAGACAGACAGACAGGGCTAGATCGACTCGTCTTGTCACGCTGATCGAGAATATATGTACTTTGTGGGGTCTGCCACGCCTCCTTCTGCATGTTACATTTTTCAGCTCCCGCAAACCTAATATACTTCTGTACATTTCATGTACAGAGTATAATTAAAATCACTGACTGACATGCGAAAAAAATTGTAATAGTTTGTTTCATCGCCATTTTGTAGCTCTTTTAAAAGGTTCTGATGCACTCCTTTTTCATCTCTTTTGGAAATCCACTCTTTCACCCAACACTTTCTTTTTTTTTGCAGACTCCAATCTTCTCACTTTTTTACGTTTAATTAAAATTGCTAATATAGCAATAGCAGCAACTCTCGATTTTTGTGCCGACATAATATAAACCAGCGATGGGCACGTAGTGGCTCTTTGGGATCCTAGGGCTCTTTCAGTTATATTTCGATGGGTGGCGCCAGCCAGACGCACAAGCAAAAGTTCGATCTCGAGCGAAATTACAAGAAATTACAGACTGACACACAAGTAAATCGATGCAAAAATAAATACACACAGTGTGCGTACTGATGCTCGATTTGCAATACCTAATTTTTTGCTCGCAATTTATGATGGTATCGGAACCCTAACGGTAGTTTTTGTTGTAGATGTTGTTGTAGGGCTCCCGATTTCAAATTTCGTGCCCAGCGCTGATATAAACACGTCATTATTCCTTGACTTTCACAAAACAACAGAACTTGCAAATGAGTGTCACTTGCAAGCACTGCAAACAAGAAATGAAAACACGTGTAGACATTGGCGCAATACATATATTGCACGAAATAGCCATGCAAAAGTTTGCATGCAAAACAAAAATTGATTGCAGCAAGAAATTTTCTTGCAATATTTGCATAGGTGTAAACATTTATGCAAACTTTTGCTGCAAATTATTTTTAACTTGCTGCAAATTGTTTGCATCGTGTGTACCTAGCTTAAAAGTCAAGGCTTTAACGTCATTATTGACAAAGGGTGCTTTGTTTGGTAAAGTCCAATGCTTTATGTATTCTATAGAATGGCAAAAACGTGGTCTACCCCACGTCCATATACTACTTTGGTTAGAAAAACATATTATGCCAACTCAAATAGACGCGATTATCTGTGCAGAGATACCAGATCCTCAAAAGGATCCTCTTCTACATGAAATTGTCAAGGCTAATATGATTCATGGCCCTTGCGGTAAATTAAACCTGCATGAAAGAAGGTAAATGTAGCAAACGGTTTCCTTGGCAGTTGCTTAATGCAACTAATACGGGAATTGATGGTTACCCTTAATATCGGCGAAGAGCTCCAGATGATGGAGGCTTTATTGTCGAAATGAATGGTAACATCATAGATAATCGTTGGGTTGTGCCTCACAACTATGTACTTTCACGAACTATTGAAGCTCACATAAATGTAGAGTACTGCAGTTCTGTGAAGTCAATCAAATACATTTGCAAATATGTTAACAAAGGCAGTGATCAAGCATCATTTACGATTGAGAACCACAGAGATGAGGTTCAATCGTATGAAAGTGGTAGTAGTAGTTCAGAAACCGTATGGAGAATTCTTGCGTTTCCCATACATGAAGGGCTATCACGTGCTGTGCACTTAGAAAATGGCCAGCGTATTTACTTTAATCCAAATAATCCCAACCAATTAGTTGAAAAGCTAAGCAATCCACCTAAAACTACGCTTACAGCGTTTTTTGATTTATGCAAAATAGATGACTTTGCAAAAACACTTCTGCTTCAAGCTTTGGGTAGAGTGTACACTGTGCACCCCAAAAATACTGAATGTTGTTACTTAAGACTTCTACTCCATGAAGTACAGGGACCAACCTTATTTGTGCACCTAAAAACAGTAAATGGTGTCAGCTATGACACATTTCAATTAGCGTGCTAGTCCTTAGGCTTACTTGAGGATGACAAGCACTGGGATTCTACCTTAACAGAAGCAGTACTATGTCAAGGTCTCCGTAAAGTTGTTATACTCTGTACATGAAATGTACAAGAGGTATTAGGTTTGCGGTAGCTGAAAATTGTAACAGGCAGAAGGAGGCGTGGCAGACCCAACAAAGTATATATATTCTTGATCAGCGTGACAAGACGAGTCGATCTAGCCCTGTCCGTTTGTCTGTTCGTCCGTGAACACCGGGTCTCAGAGACTATAAGAGATAGAGACAACAAAGTTTGCACAAAGATGCCTTATGTGTGTACGCTATACGAGTTTCTTTTATTTTTTTCGACATTACTTTCTAGGAGTAAAATTGCTATTGGTCACGGATTGCAACGCACTAAAGGCAACACAACAAAAGAAAGACTTATTACCACGCGTAGCCCGTTGGTGGATCTACTTACAGGATTTCGATTTTGAAATAGTTTACAGAAAAGGAAAAGCCCTGTCTCACGTGGATTGTAATATTGTTAATTGTTTGTCAGATACTTGGTTACACACAACAAAACGATTCTATGACGAATGAAATTATTGGTAAAATTAAAAGTGGTGATGTAGATATTCTGAAGAATGGAATTTTATACAATTTTATCCCCCAACAATGTCGACTGTCGTTAATGAGACGCTTTCATGAAGATAATTGCCAGGTTTGGAGAAGACTTTGTCTAAGATGCGCGAGCACTTTTGGATGCCGTCAATGACTAATAATATAAGCCTAGTGGCTAAAAGACCTTCAGAGAAGAAGCAGAGCGAGCTTTACCCAATTGAAAAGAAACCAATTCCGTTTGACGTACTACATGCAAACTTTATGGGACTGTTTGAAGGAAAAGAACACCGATATATTCTTATCATCATAGATGCTTTTACAAAATTTGTAGGCTTATTTCGCTGCAAAACTTTGAAAGCTACAGAGGCCCAAATGTTACATAATGATATAATGTTGTTTGGAGCCCCACGTAAGCTGAATCATTATTTACAAATTTATTATTTTCTCTAATATATATTAATATGTTGTTCTATGTATTTAGATTGTAATGCAAACTCAATTGAAATGGATAAGGAACCTGAGGAAGGTGGTCCCAATTAACCGGCAAAATATGGAAAGTCAACTGTGTGGAATTTCTTTAGTAAGTCTAAGGATGGCAAGTCTACTAAATGCCTTAAATGTGATAAAGTGTATCAAACATGTGGCAATACCACCAATTTATCAGGACATTTTAAACGAATGCATCCTACGTTGACAATTGAAGAACTACCAACGACCTCAAGCTCTATTTTGTCGTTTATAGACAAAAAATACGAAGCATCGTCAGGTAGGAAAAAGAGTTTGAACAGCGCATTGACCTTCTACATCAGCTCAGACCTACGACCATTTTCGGTACTTAAAAAAAGATTCCGTCATTTCGTCGACAAGCTTGATCCACGCTACGAGTTACCTTCTCGTTCAAAATTGACAAATATGTGTATGCCAAATCTCTTTAATGAGATGAAATCCAAATTGCATGTAGTTTTGGAAAATGTAGAGCATTGTGCTGTGACAACTGATTGCTAGACGTCACGAGCTAACGAAGGTTATATTACGGTAACTTGCCATTTCATAATGACAAACTTTGAGTTACGCACAGCAGTTTTGTCAACCAAAAAACAAACATATCGAGCTCATTGTGTGATGTGCTTACTGAATGGCGAGTTTTTGACAAAGTAACAGAAATTGAGATCCTAAAAGAAGACATTTGCCATGCTTTGCGCACTCAATTAATTTGACCGTACAATAATGGGAAAGTGCAAGAGTATAGTGTCTTTTTAAGAGCAGCTCTGTAGCTTATGCTAAATTTAAAGTAGCGCAATGCGCAGATAGTCCTTACAGCTTAAAACAGGAATGCCCAACTAGATGGAATAGTGCTTTTTACATGGTGGCATTTTATACACAAATGTTGCCATGGGAAAAGTACTTCTTAATACCCCAAAAGCATTATTGCCTTTAACTGCCGATGAGGTTTTAGTCCTGGAGGAATTAAAGCAGGTTCTTTCACCATTTGAGCACGCAACGATGTACATTCATCCAGCTCTTCAGTGACAGCCTCTATGATTATACCGCTAGTTTGTATACTGTTACACAATTTGGAAAACATTAAAGGCAATCTGAAGACTGTTGAAGGCCGTTAGGCATGCATATATATTATTAGCATATGAGAAGCGAACAGTCACACGAGTGTCAACGCTACTAGATCCTCGTTTTAAAAAGGAAGGTTTCTTGTCCACTTTTAATACTTCAGAGGCAGAAAAATTTCTGGAAAATGAGCTCTCATCACTCAACAACGCCTTGCTTAGATCTTCGCCTCCTGCATCAAGCCTGCCAACACCAATATCCACAGCCACAACCGCAGCCACTTTTTATACCCTGTACCCGTAGGGTAAAAAGGGTATATTAGGTTTGTGCAAAGTATGTAACATGCAGAAGGAAGCATCTCCGACCCTATAAAGTATATATATTCTGAATCAGCATGACGAGAGAAATCGATCTAGACATGTCCGTCCGTCTGGATGAACGCAAGGATCTCAGAAACTATAAAAGCTGGAATAACCAAAGTTAGTATCCAGATTCTCCTAGGTCCGAGAAAGGACGAGTTTATTTTATTTTTTGGAATTTCGCGCCCTTCCCCCGCTACAGAAATTCGTCAATAGCGTCCACATTTCAAATGCTACCTAAACCAAACTTTGCGCATATCTCTATATATATAAAACAGTTTGTCCTGACTGACTGACTGACTGATTGGCAATCAACGCACAGCCCAAACGGTAAGAGCTAGGAAGCTGAAATTTGGACACAAGATCCCTCTTATAGTGAAAGTGAGCACTAAGAAGGGGTTTCGGAAAATTCGAACGCCAAAGGGGGGAAAACGAGCTCCAACGTTTGTATGAAAAATCTACAATTTTCATCCGAATAACTTCAAACTTAGTTTGTATACTCTCACAAAGAATACAAAAAAAACTGTATACTTGGATTTTCAATATTTTTCCTGCGGCCTGAATAATAATGATTTTCCGGTGGAAAATTCGGTAAACGAAAAGCGGTTAGAGCTAGGAGGCTGAAAATTGGACACATGTTGTTTTCAGTGGTGTAGGTGAGCACTAAGAAGCGGTTTTGGAAAATTCGAACGCCAAAGGGGGGAAAACGGGCTCCAACGTTTGTATGAAAAATCTACAATTTTCATCCAATTAACTTCAAACTTAGTTTGTATACTCTCAAAAAGAATACAAGAAAAACTGTATACTTGGTTTTTCACCATTTTTCCTGGGGCATGAAAAAGGGGGGGTTTTCCGTGGAAAAATTGAAACACAATCAACACCCCACAGCCCAAACGGTAAAAGCTAGGAAACTGAAAACTGGGCTCAAGTATCCTATCATGGTGTAGATGCGCACTAAGAAGGGATTTTGGAAAATTCGAGCTCCAAAGGGGGGAGAAGTAGCTCCAAAGTTTGTTTGAAAATTCTGCATTTCTGAATCGATCAACTTTAAATTTGGTTTTTATAATCTATAAAAGAATACAAACAAAACTGCATACTCGAAATTTGTGTTGGAGCTTGAATTATTGGTGTTTTAATATTTATTCATTTTTTCAAATGAAAAGTTTGTGTTATAAATTTTGTCCGATCGATTTCAAATTTGGGTAATATAATCTACGTAACTAAAATTACAACTTTGCATTTAACGATTTTTAAAATATGCATTTTACAAATGCAGGCAGAACAAACAATACAAAATATCAAACAGTTGGGGACAACTAAGTATACATACATACACACATACATATATACAAGCAGCTGTTCGTGTAGTTGCGTGCAAACGGTTGAAGTAGCCAAAGCAAAATGTGTGAATGTTCATTTGTACAAATGTATGTACATATATACATACATACATATGTATAAAAGTACATTCGTCTTGCACTGACAGGGCAAGAAATGTTAATTAATTAAAAATTATTAACATTATAACATAAACATTTTTATGTAATTTTTTCTTTGTTTAGTACATTTGGCATAAGGGATTTTAGGACAACGGACTACAAGGGCGTACGCAGGTTGGGCAGGGGGGACATTGCTCCCCTTAGAAAGAATTTCGCATTATGAATTACACCAGCACCATATGTATTACATACGTACATACATATATACATACGTCTGTATGTATAGTATGTACATATGTACATCAATAAGTATGTATGTACGTACATACATTCTTATATACATATATAGGTTTGTATGTATGCAGTGGGCCATCGAACACTGTTGTTTAATTGTAATAAATAGTGTTCTATGTTTTCAAATCAAAATTTTTAAAACAACAACAACAAGTTATTGGCTCGCAAAATTCTTTCGTTTTGATAATTTACGGCTGTTAATTGCATACGAAAAATGCCAAAAGTTTACAGTTACCGTACACACACATGCATGTACATACAAAACAACAACAACAACTTTAAGTTGTTGGCTCGCTCTTCTTCTTTCGTTTTGACCATTTAATGTTAATTGCAAAGGCAAAACGCCAAAAGTTTACAGTTACCGTCGCTAAGCAACGACTGCGTAAGCGATAGTAAAGCAGAAACCGAATAACGGAGCTACGCATATTCTGCTTCGCATTGCGGGCAGATGTATGTATGTATGTATGTATGATTTGTTCTTATTGATCTCAATAAATAATTAGATTTTATTATTTAAATATTCTGCTTATTGCATTCAAACTTCGATATTTTGATGGTATCGGTGGCTTCAACTATCGAAAGTTTTACTCTAGCAAATTGAGATGAGAATTGTCAGTGCTTTTTGATCGTGGCTCATCGCGGCACGGCATTGACACGAGTGCCGTGTTTCATATTCCGAGTTTGTGCGTGATCGTATTGACTCAATATGACACGAAAAGGCTCAAATGTGAATTTAAAATTAGGATATACCCTTATAATTATTCCCCCTTTTTTGCAAATCGTCTATCTTAAAACGTTGCGTTATCTCTATATATAAAACAGTTTGTCCTGACTAATTGGTGATCAACACACAGCCCAAACGGTAAAAGATGAAATTTCGACTCAAGTATCTTTTCATAGTATCCATCATAGTGTAGGAGCACACTAAGAAAGGCTTTTGGAAAATTCTAGCTCCAACGGGGGGAAAACGAGCTTTAAAAAATATTAGTTATAGTGGTCATGTTCGTTGAAGGAAATAGTTTGGCAAGAACAAAAATGTAACGGACTACTGAACAATTTTTTGTCAAGAACAGAAAATGTTCATTTAAATACCTTAAATGCCTTCCTACTGGTAACCTTTAAGGTGAAAACATATGGGTAGGTTATGCACACACAAAATAAATACAATTGGAAACATTATATTGAGCCGGGTTAAGACGGGCAATACCTGCTAGTCATTTATATACACTGCCATGCACTTGAATAGGGACAAGATTTTCTAGCATTTGTATTGAGTTTTTCTATTTTGGGGAAAGGGCTGGCTTTAGATGCTTTGGTGTTTCAATTAGAATGCAGCAGGAGGGAACTGTTAAAATTTACAGTTAGCTTTTAATGATTAACAGTTATGAATTATCACTATTTTGCTTTTGACTATGCCAAAAACACACCATTTTTGTCATGCACTTGAATAGGGACAAAAACTTTAACATTCTATATGTTGCAAACTAATTAAAAAACAAGAAAGGAATGCTAAAGTCGAGCAGGCTCAACTCTTAAATACCCTGTACCACCCCACAAAAAAGTAATTAAATTAATTAATTAATTTAATTTAAATAATTAACTAAATTAATTTAATTAATTAACTAAATATTAACTAATTAAATATAAAATATTCCATGCATGCATACATACATTTACATTTCCATCAGAATCGCGCCTTATGCGTGTTTGTGTACTTGCACATATGTATGTATGTGTGCATTGGGCCTGGTTATATGGCTATAACTTTCTTTTCGATCATTCTATCATAATGAAACTTGGTATACAGATATATATTTACTAACCTAATATGACTACCAAATTTTAGTTCAAAATTCCAAGAATTGCGGGAGTTATAGAAAATCGGTAATAGGGGGGGGAGTGGGGGGGTGGATCAGAAAAAATGAACAAACTCGTCCTTTCTCGGTCTCAGGAGAATCTGTTTACCAAGTTTGGTTATTCTAGCTCTTATACTTTCGGAGATCCTTGCGTTCATACAGACAGACAGACAGACGGACAGACGGACATAGCTATATCGACTCGGCTTGTCATGCTGATCAAGAATATATATACTTTGTGGGGTCTACCAAGCCTCCTTCTGTGTGTTCCATGTGCACTCGCACAAAACTAATATACCCTTGTACCCTTTGGATACAGGGTATAATGAGCTTACAGTTTTTATACCCTGTACCCAAAGGGTACAAGGGTACCTGTCCGTCTGTCTGTCCGTCTGTCTGTCCGTCTGTCCGTCTGTCTGTATGAACGCAAGGATCTCCGAAAGTATAAGAGCTAGAATAACCAAACTTGGTATACAGATTCTCCTGAGACCGAGAAAGGACGAGTTTGTTAATTTTTTCTGATCCACCCCCCCACTCCCCCCCTATTACCGATTTTCTATAACTCAAGTAATTCTTGGAATTTTCAACTCAAATTTGGTAGTCACATTAGGTTAGTTATTATATAACCGTATACCAAGTCTCATTATGATAGAATGATCGGAAAGAAAGTTATAGCCATATAACCAGGCCCAATGCACACATACATACATATGTACAAGTACACAAACACGCATAAGGCACGATTCTGATGTAAATGTAAATGTATGCATGGAATATTTTATATTTAATTTAGTTAATTAATTAAATCAATTTAGTTAATTAATTAAATTAATTTAGTTAATTAATTAATTAATTTAATTACTTTTTTGTGGGGTGGTACAGGGTATTTAAGAGTTGAGCCTGCTCGACTTTAGCATTCCTTTCTTGTTTTTATTATATTAATATTAGCTTTATTAATAATGTGTGTAACCGCCTTTATTGGAAAGACCCTCGTAGATTCGATGAGGAAGGGAATCATATAAGGACTTTATATAGTCTAATGAAATTTCGCTCCAGGCGCTTTCTATGGCTTCTGTTAATGATTGGACGTCTGCAAACTGTCTTCCAGACGCGTACACTTTACGTGTAAGCCATCCCCATACATTCTCAATTACATTGAGATCAGGAGAGTAAGGGGGCCACTCCAATAAGTACACGTTCTGCTTGGTTATCCAGTTTTTGACTACACGTGCGGTATGAACCGGGGCATTATCATGCTGGAAAGTCCAAGATATAGGCTCAAAAATGTTGCCAAAGTAAGGAAATGCCTCCTCAAGCAAGCTTTTGTATGAAGTAGCGTTTAACTTTGATGATACAAATTTGAGCTCGCTTGTCCCGTAATTTGAAATTGCGCCCCATACCATAATACCCCCTTCACGGCTATGGTGACGAGCCAGGTACTGTTCCTCCTTACGTATATCATGGAAATAGAAGTTGAAACCATCAGGTCCATCTAAATTGAATCGTTTTTCATCAGAAAAAACCACTCGATGCCACTCCTTATTCCATGTCATATGATTTCGGGCAAAGAGCTGACGCATGTCTTTACGTGGCTTTGTCAGAGGTGGTTTTTTTTTTAGTCTTAATCTTTTAAGGTGTTTTGCTTTCCGTATAACACGTCTCACTGTATCAACACTTGCATTTATTCCCAAGTTTAGGCGAATCGCAGATGCGGAGCAATGTGAGTTTGACGCTTCCCGAAGAACGCGTCGTTCGTCTGAAGATGTAAGTGCCTTTTTTGTGCGTCCTTTCATATTTTTCCCGTACATCAATGGGTTTTTGAGAAAATTTCCAACAACAGACTTGCTTTTGTTAATTTTTTCGGCAATTTGTCGTATATTCATGTCACACTCCCTAAATGCTAATATTTTGCCCGTTTCTTCAGAAGTGAGTGTTTGACCACGGCCCATTTTGGTTTGTTTTTAATCAAAATATATGTATTTTAATAAAATACAACCTTCTGTGTTCATAGTTGCACACACACTAAAGTTATCTTCTTTGTCCCTATTCAAGTGCATGGCAAAAACTGTGTGTTTTTAGCATAGTCAAAAGCAAAACAGTGATAGTCCATAACGGTTAATTATTAAAAGCTAACTGTAAATTTGTACAGTTCCCTGATGCTGCATTCTAAGTGAAACACCAAAGCATTTGAAGGCAGCCCTTTGCCAAAAAGAGAAAAACACAATACAAATGCTAGAAAATCTTGTCCCTATTCAAGTGCATGGCAGTGTATAACAAGCAAAAGAGCTAAAGTCAGGTGTCCCGACTTTGAAATACTCTGTACATATGTTTACAATAATTATAGAAAATAAAAAAAATTATGCAAATTAAAAAAAGGATTTTTTTGATTTTACCTTTCTCGGTATCCGAACTCACGTAAATGGTGTATAATTGCACATTTACATAGCAATTGCGCCTGTGTGAGTGTATGTATGCCTATGCGCATATATTCGTGTCTGTGTAAACATGTGTGAGGTCAACCAAAGTACCAGCATCAACAACAGCCGCGGGCAGCGCTTGAGCAGCGCTGCAGCAGCAAATATATTTATGGCTATAACTTCTTGTTAAATCGGTCTATCATAGCACATAGCAGATACGGACACATAATAACTAACTGGGGGTATTTGCTAAATTTTAGTTCGAAATTCCAAGAATTATTATATGTCCGTATACCAAGTTTCACTATAATAGACCGATTTACCAAGAAGTTATAGCCATAAATATATTTGCTGCTGCAGCGCTGCTCAAGCGCTGCCCGCGGCTGTTGTTGATGTTGCTGTTTGGTTGATTGCGAAAATGCTTACACAGACACGAATAGATGCGCATAGGCATACATACACTCACACAGACGCAATTGCTATGTAAATGTGCAATTATAAACCCTTTATGTGAGTTCGAATACCGAGAGAGGTAAAATCGATCAAATTTTTTTTTATTTTCTTAATTTTTTTTATTTTCTATAATTATAGTAAACATATGTACAGAGTATTTCAAAGTCGGGACACCCGACTTTAGCTTTTTTACTTGTTTTAATCTGATCTTTACAGAGACAACAATTCGCCATCGGCACAACAATTGGCAACGACCCGTATGAGTCCCTAAACTGCAGTCAAGGTGTTGACCACAGCCTTCTCCTATTTTCAAGTTACTCCAGTCATCCTCTTTTGGATATTCTATTGGCAATACACTAAAGTATTTTCGTATTTCTTCCTCTACTAAACGCTCGTTTTCCAACTCTTTTGGTTTTTCATGTTCAATTTTTATACTCTGTACATGAAATGTACAAGAGTATATTAGGTTTGCGGGAGCTGAAAATGTAACAGGCAGAAGGAGGCGTGGCAGACCCCATCATGTATATATATTATTGATCAGCGTGACAAGACGAGTCGATCTAGCCCTGTCTGTCTGTCTGTCCGTCCGTATGAACACCTGGATCTCAGAGACTATAAGAGATAGAGACACAAAATTTTGCACGAAGACGCGTTATGTGTGTATTCTATACGAGTTTGTTTTATTTTTTTGATTTTCCCCCCCACTTCCCCCCTATGGGAGTTTTCCCGATTTTCCATTCGTATAATCGCCTATATCTCAGAGACCATAAGACCTAGGAACACCAAGTTTTAGTCCAAGATGCCTTGTGTGAATACGCAGAAAATGTATATTTTGGAATTTCCCTCCCTCCCCCCTCTACCCAGCAAATCGTAACTCCCGTAATTCTTGGAATTTCGAACTAAAATTTTGCAAATACCCCCAGTTAGTAATTATATGTCCGTATGCCAAGTTTCACTATGATAGACCGATTTACCAAGAAGTTATAGCCATAAATATATTTGCTGTTGTAGCGCTGCTCAAGCGCTGCCCGCGGCTGTTGTTGATGTTGCTGTTTGGTTGACTGCGAAAATGCTTACACAGACACGAATTGATGCGCATAGGCATACATACACTCACACAGACGCAATTGCTATTTAAATGTGCAATTATACACCCTTTACGTGAGTTCGAATACCGAGAGAGGTAAAATCGATCCAATTTTTTTTTTCTTTTTTTTTTATTTTCTATAATTATTGTAAACATATGTACAGAGTATTTCAAAGTCGGGACACCCGACTTTAGCTTTTTTACTTGTTTCCTGTCCCTTTGCACACCCTCTTGTTCTGCTTATTGTGTCTACCGCCCTATTTGTTACTCTCTTGTCTAGTTGACAGTCATTCTTTTTTAGATCATATATTTCGCACTCATTTTTTAAACGAACACTCATTTTTATTATCATTTTTTAAACTTATACGATCGTTATTGTCTATTTGTCTTCTTGTGTTGCCGTTTTCTTTGACTAAGCCATGGCTGGAACATTCAATTTGCATTAATTCAGAAATAAGCTTAAATTTAAATGTATTCAGAAAATTCCTACCCAACAAAGCCTCAAAGCCCATCGACTCATTTGGTTATTATTAACTAATACAGACCATTTTAATTTTTTCAAAATTTGAAGTTTGGTGTAATATAAACCTACATAACATTCATTGTTATTCAATTCACAGCTACATCTAATTAGTTTTTTCAAATGAAAATTACATTTTTCATTACATTTCATCGTTTCATACATTGTCGATTAGGCATTCTGTTGGGAAAATTGGTTTACTATTTTCTATAAATTTTAATTCAAAGAATCTTACGTAGTCATTTGTTGTGTTCCTTCTCTCGGTGCAGGTTAAAATTTTGTGCTCCAAGCTTCCCCAACCATAGCAGGCTCCACGATCACGCTTCGGCTTGCGACATTCTGCTGCAAAATGGCCCATTGAGTTACAGTTGAAGCACCGCACTGGAGACTTCATTTCTAGCTCTGCTGAACTCCTTGGCTTCTGAGGTGCTGTCTTTCTAGGTAGGCGAATTTTCCCAAAAGCTCGTAACAGATGTGATACCTCACCAAAACACTGCATATGAGCTTGGCACCGAAGATGTTCATCCGGAATTCCCTCTATTATATGGTCGATCAATTCCTGTTTGTCGAGCTGCACTTGAGCTGCCAGTAGCATTTTCTGGTTGTAGTAGGCGCCAAAGTCTTCTTCCAACAACCATTTGCGTTGCTCAAATTGGAGTCGTAGAAGTAAGCTTCACCTGAGTCACCCATGTGTTCGCAGCTGATTTGCCGTCAAATGTTGGCAACATATCGCGTAACAAATTTATGGGGATTTTGCTTGATAGATTGCTGTCTGCAGCAACATTCAGGCTGGCCGATTCAACATTCCATCTTTCTGTCTCCGTTTTTCTCAACGCTTCGTTTTCTAACACCAGTAGCTGTAGTTGTTGTTGTTTGTCTTTCAATTTTTTGCTTTCAGCTTCTGCTTCGCGTGAAATCGTCGATCCTTCATTGTTCGTCATTTGCAAAAAATTTTCAACTGCGCGATCGACTGTCACTGTTCCGTTATTGGCGTCGCTAGGTACACACGATGCAAACAATTTGCAGCAAGTTGATTGCTGCAATCAAATTTGCATGTATAAACACGAGTGCAACCATTTTGCTGCAAACAAAGAACTTGCAAAAATTGTTTGCAGCAATATTTTTTGCTTGTCGTCTGTATACATTATTTTACCGTTATCTTGGTTGCGTCAGTTGCTTGCTTGCTTGCATGTGCTGTTTGCTTTCAGTCGCAATATTGCAGCAAGCAAAGCAACATGTGGGATCGCGAGGAAACGATAAAATTAATTGAATTTTACGAGAATTATTCTGTTTTATGGGATGTCTCGGCAGCAGAATATAAAAACAAGATAGAACGCTACAGTCGAGCAAGCCCGACAGTAAAATAGCCTGTACTCTCCACAAAAAAAAAAAATTAAAAAAAAAAACAAGAAAGGAATGCTAAAGTCGAGCAGGCTCAACTCTTAAATACCCTGTACCACCCCACAAAAAAGTAATTTAATTAATTAATTAATTAAATTAAATTAATTAACTAAATTAATTTAATTAAATTAATTAACTAAATATTAACTAATTAAATATAAAATATTCCATGCATGCATACATACATTTACATTTACATCAGAATCGTGCCTTATGCGTATTTGTGCACTTGTACATATGTATGTATGTGTGCATTGGGCCTGGTTATATGGCTATAACTTTCTTTCCGATCATTCGATCATAATGAAACTTGGTATACGGATATATAATTACTAACCTAATGTGACTACCAAATTTTTCAAAATTCCAAGAATTACGGGAGTTATAGAAAATCAGTAATAGGGGGGGAGTGGGGGGGGGGCGGATCAGAAAAAATTAACAAACTCGTCCTTTCTCGGTCTCAGGAGAATCTGTATACCAAGTTTGGTTATTCTAGCTCTTATACTTTCGGAGATCCTTGCGTTCATACATACAGACAGACGGACAGACAGACGGACATGGCTATATCGACTCGGCTTGTCATGCTGATCAAGAATATATATACTTTGTGGGGTCTACCAAGCCTCCTTCTGTGTGTTCCATGTGCACTCGCACAAAACTAATATACCCTTGTACCCTTTGGGTACAGGGTATAAAAATTTAAAAAAAATTAAATTATTAAAAAAAATGAATGATTTAATTAATGAAAATAATTAATTAAATTAAATTAGAATACTTGTTTATGTTCAGTTTAAACAGCATACATTTACATCACGTACCTATGCGTGTTTATATGCGTGTATGTATGCAGCACAAAGTTGAACCAAAGCAGCAACAACAACAACAGCTGCGGGCAGCGCTGCCGACAGAGCTGCATTAGCAGCGATTTTACTTATGGCTATAACTTTCTTCAGAATTGACCTATTATGATGAAATTTGGCATAGGGACACATTAGTACTACCTACCAAAATTGATTTCAAAATTCCGAGAATTACGGAAGTTATAAGAAAAAACACGAATTGCGGGGGAGCGGGGAGGTGCATCGAAAAAAAACTCAAACTCGTACTTTCTCGGTCTGAGCAGAATATGGAAACCAAGTTTGGTTATTCTAGCTCTTATACTTTCTGAGATCCTTGCGTTCATATGGACAGACAGACGGACGGACGGACAATGCTATATCCACTCTGCATCTCATCCTGATCAAGAATATATATACTTTGTGGGGTCTGCCACGCCTCCTTCTGTGTGTTACATACATGCGCACAAAACTAGTATAGCCTTTCACCCTTTGGGTACAGGCTATAAAAAGAGCGGCCAGGGTACATCGGACAACTATACCAGCAGTTTTTCGATGCGCTTAAATTTATTAAAAATGACGACGGAAATAATTATAAAATTCAAAATTTGGTAAGTAGTACAATTTATTGCACATATCGTAGTAATTACTTATTTTATATATGCTCCCGATTTAAAATTTCGTGCCCAGCGCTGATATAAACACGTCGTTATTCCTTGACTTTCACAAAACAACAGAACTTGCAAATGAGTGTCACTTGCAAGCACTGCAAACAAGAAATGAAAACACGTGTAGACATTGACGCAATATATTGCACGAAATAGCCATGCAAAAGTTTGCATGCAAAACAAAAATTGATTGCAGCAAGAAATTTTCTTGCAATATTTGCATAGGTGTAAACATTGGTGCAAACTTTTGCTGCAAATTATTTTTAACTTGCTGCAAATTGTTTGCATCGTGTGTACCTAGCTTTAGAGTTGTAGGCTCGGTCTCTATCCCACTTCTGAAAGTTTGTAGCCAGCGAGACACATGCGCACCTTTTGCGTTTCACAAATCGACTGATCTTTATTTTACGCTTTTGCTTATGTCTAGTTCATTCTATGTCATGTCTTGCATTATGATATATACATGTTGCTTATAATTAGGGTGTTGCTTATGACTAGGATGTTGCTTATGACTAGTATGTTGCTTATGACTAATATGTACATGTTGCTTATACTTTACTCTGCTTACTACAATCAGAAACTGCTTGCCGTGTATATTACATTCAGTTCCGAAAACAATACACAATCGTACTCTGCACAACATAGCAAAACCATGAAACCCTTCCATACACTGATAAAAAAGTGGCATAGTACAGATGAATATTTTCATATTAAATTAAATTTCTACTATTTTATATTCAAATCAAATATAAACATCGTAAATTTTACTAAAAACATATTTAATTAGTGATTTTAATATAAATAATATTCAATACAAAGTGTAAAATTTTGTTATTAAAGTGTGTCATATTCAGTTTAATGTTAAACCATATTAAATATTAATAAGCACACACTTCACTGCACGGAATGCACGCATTCTTCTTCTTCCTTTGCGTTCTTTTCGCAAATAATGCATACACACAGCGACATGTATCGATATTCTTTATGACGCGCGTCGGTCAATTGTGAGTTGATTTTTGTCAAAGACGGACGTGTGCCAAAGTAATTTATTGAATTATAGTGAAAAAAAAAAAATAAAATAGTGATTGTGTTGGAATAAATTGATCTGCGTAAGTATGAACATTTACATATGTATGTATGTATAATATATTTGTACGCGTACACACATACATACAAATTTGTCATTTATAGTTTCTTGCATCGTGTCCGCAAGAAACATAATTTTGTATACAACATATTACGTGGTAACCTACATACAAACATATGTATGTATGTATGTGCATATAGCGTAAATGTCGTCGTAATTGTGACTAAATAAAGAAGTTAAAATATGTAAAGCTTCAAATGTGTGATATAGTTGTGATTTGGGTACATACATATATATGTACATATGTATGTATATATAGTACATACATACATTCATATATTGTGTACGTAGATGCATATGTATGAAAAAAAGAACAATCTGGAAAAAAAAAAAATACAGTTTCATACGCATGCCACTGCATAGCAACCTATTTTTCGCGGTAATCTGTACTTTCCGCGTAATCGCTATTTCTCTTTTGTCTCAGCGCAAGAAGCGACGCGTCATTCAATAGTGTACAGATTCTTGCGAAAAATGAACGCGCTTGGCCATATGCATACAGTTCTGTATGTACATATATTGGCAATTAATAACTGATCTACATGCTTAATTGACTCACATTATAAGTCTTCAAATAATTAATTTTATTATAAATTCATAAAAAAATACTTATAATTGAACATACGTACATTAATACGAGTATGTATGCGTGTGTAGGCAATGCAAAATGTGATAATTTATTTAGCATGTAACCATGCACAAAACGTGGTTGTGCCATTTACTGCTTAACCTTTGAATATGTGTGTATACGTACATACATAATAAATGCTAAATAATAACTTGGTGTAATTAGTATTTATTAATTGTTTGATTTTAGGTTATGGACATTAAAAAGCAAAATTCAGATTTATCCGAAGAAGATGACGCTCAATTAATGAACTTATTAAAGAAATTTGAATTAGAAGAATTATTTGAAGTCATAAAATGTGAGTTCACTTTAATTTGCTTTTTTAAAAAATTTGTTTGTTCCTTATTATACCCTGTACCCGTAGGGTAAAAAGGGTATATTAGGTTTGTGCAAAGTATGTAACATACAGAAGGAAGCATCTCCGACCCCATAAAGTATATATATTCTTGATCAGCATGACGAGAGAAATCGATCTAGACATGTCCGTCCGTCTGTCCGTCCGTTTGGATGAACGCGAGGATCTCAGAAACTATAAAAGCTAGAATAACCAAAGTTAGCATCCAGATTCTCCTAGGTCCGAGTAAGGACGAGTTTATGTTTTTTTTTTTTAATTTCCCCCCCCTTCCTCCGCTACAGAATTTCGTCAATAGCGTCCACATTTCAAATGCTACCTAAACCAAACTTTGCACACATAATTAATATATAATTGTCTACTGTTGTATAAAATTTTATTCAATTCGGTCAATTCTAAGAAAAGTTATTAGCAAAACAAATTCTCCCCAGTACAACCCCCCCAAACTGCAGCAACAAGTTCGCTGTTCTTCTTCCTCTTTTTGCTGCTGCTATGGGCGCATATAACTCAGTGACGGAAGTTTACCTGGGTACAGGGTATTACACTGTCGGGCTTGCTCGACTGTAGCGTTCTCTCTTGTTTTTATTTATTTTTGTAAAGCCCATGGTGTGTCAGACTGCCTTGAAGAGAGAAGTTTCGGATTGGAATGCAGTACTTGATAAGTGGTCAAAAACTTATGAATTGCGTCATAAAGAATCCCAAACCTTGAATGCATGCGAATTTTTGCAAGAATGGCCGAAGTATACCGATTCTCGTGCAGTGGATTTGGTGAGATTCCAGGCCTTCCAAACTTCCACGAAAACTTTTATTTTGATTTGATGCATGATGTTTTAGAAGTCGTATGTGTTCACGGTATTTGTCAAACCTTAAACGCTTTAATTAATGAAAAAATTGTATGTTTATCAACAATTAATAGTAGAAAAAATCGGTTTTCTTATGGCGAAATAGAAATAAAGAACTCGTCACGACCACTAGAATTAACTAAACTTAAGAAAAATGAACTTAGAATGACATCTAGTGAAAAATTTTGTTTCGCTAAGTTTTTGCCTTTAATAATCGGAGATCTGATTCCAGAAAGTAATCAGCATTAGGTTTTATTTACAAAACTTTTGGAAATTATTGACATTCTGTTTAAAAATAAATTTACAACAAAAGATTTTAAAAACTTAGAAATAAAAATAAAAGTGCACCATGAGCTATATGTGAATTTGTATGGACCTACGCTAAACCCTAAACACCATTTTCTCGTGCATTACCCTACAGCTATTTTAAAATGCGGGCCTTTGAAATATGCATGGGTTATGCGGTTTGAGGCAAATCATAGAGCATCTAAAGCATATTTAGCTTCAATTACATCGAGAAAAAATGAATGTCGATCGGTAGCTATAAAAGAGTGCCTTCATTTTTCATCTTGCCTTCTATGTTATGAGTCAGGTATTCCACCATTATTTGATAAGTATAGCCTTACAGACAAATCTATAACAGACATATAATGTTTGGAAAATGTATGCTACTCAAAATTGTTTAAGTCCAATCATTTAAAATATTGTGAAAATTTAGAATTTAAAGGAGTTTTGTATAAAAAAAAAAACTATTATTTAGGGAATAACGAAAATAATATGAAATTGTTTAAGTTGCTTTTCTTTTTTTATGAAGAAGCAAATCTACGCTGCTTGTAATGAGTTGAACGATTTTGTAAACATATGCAAGCTTATGAAGTTGGCCACAAAGATCGAACATTAATTATTAAGGATATCGAATATTTTACAAGCCACCCAATGCATGTATATTTGAGTAACAACGGTAAAAGCTATGTAAAATACAGATCTATTTAAATTCTATTATTTGTATTACTATTATTATGATGTACTCTAAAAATTAAACTAAGTTGAGTTTGAATTAAAATAAAAAGTCGATTATCGATAGTAAATAAATCGATAATTTATTCTTAATATGAAATTGTTTAATTTGACTATGGGAACACTTTGTATCAAATATTAAAAATATTAAAATCTAAAATGAAAATAGTTAATATTGAATATGAATCATATTCATAATTAATATTTTAACATTTGGATCTTAATATGTTCACATTTGGATTTTAATATGTTCACATTTGGATTTTAATATGTTCACATCTACAATTAAATATGAAAATAGTAAATATTTGAATATGACAGTATTCATAGTTAATATGTTTACATTTTAATTTGAATATGTCAACACTTTAGATTAAATAGTTCAGAACTTCAAATTTACTACGAATATATTAAATTAAAAAATTAAGTGTGCACACTTCATATTTACTAAAACACACTCTAGTGAAAAATCGATGGTAAAAATAGTTAAATCTACGTGTAATTATTTAAATTTCGTTGCATTTTTTTATCAGTGTACCATTCATATATTTCAATTTTCAAATTTCTTAGTTGAACGACAAATAGAGCACATCAAGGTTGCCACTGGAGCGGCAACCCGCAGGCAAATGGGCAAGTAGAGAGAGTGAACAGAGTGCTCATTCCCATGTTAGGGACTATCAGAACCAATTGAGCAGGCGGATTGGTACAAGTTGTTGCACAAAGTTGAGTTTGCTATAAATAATTATAAACACAGTATCACTCTTGAAACACCCAGTATCTTTCTTTTTGGTGTTCCTCAGAAAGCAATTATAGATGAACTCTCAGAATATTTAGAAGAAAAACTTAGTGGAGAGGGTGTTAACATAGAGTCAATACGGAAAGAATGCAGGTAAAAAAATTTTTGATTCTCAGTCTAGAAATGAGGAAATTTCAGATCGAAAACATAAACCTCCGAGGATTTATCAAGTGGGAGAATATGTAGCTATTAGGAATATAGATACTACACCAGGAGTAAATAAAAAATTTGTACCGAAATACCGTGGACCTTATAGGATTAACAGATTATTAGGTAATGACCGTAATGAGGTAATGGATGTGGAGGACTATCAGTTAACTCAACTTCCTCATTATTTCTAATATTAGAAGCAGCTAGGATAAAGCCATGGATTCAAGCGTTAGTTAAAACAATTTCATTATGTTGGTAGATCGAGACCGATCTGTAGTCAGGTTGGGACAAGATGGGACACTTCATTTAGAGTGGCCGGAGAGTAAAGAACATAGTCGGTTATTAATGTTTTTACAGAAAAAACGTTTCTGAGGATTTCATTTCGTCATGCCAAAAAGGCTGATTATATTTTCATCATCAAATGCCTCGCGTACATTTTCTGGAGTAGTTGGAGATTTTGGCAGGAAAGGCTGTCTCTTTCTTTGCAGGCTGCGTTTGACAGTGTCGTAGTTTATTTCAATCTCCGATTCTCCCTTTGTTTTCCTAAAGAATTAGAAAAACAAACAATATAGAAAATCAAAGTGAATTGTTAATGCGTGTTTCTATGCGCATATCTATGCATGTATGTACATTTTATATTTGCACACATGCACGTACGTGTATGAACAAGTATGTATGGACATGCACACAACTGAAAAAAACAACAATTTTAGGCGCGCACATTGTACATATAAAATAGTTTCCCTTTACATCTACATACATACCAGAGAACTGCATGAGTGCCTATTTTTGTGACTCTAAGTATACTTACTGAAAAAGCGGTTGCGGTGTGATCGCCACCGCATACTATTTTGTCAATTCAGTCACCTACTCAAAAGGCATTTTTGTATTGCTATGACTGGATCACTTTCGTACTCGATCATGGATGTATGCGGTTTCTGCTTTACTTTTTCATCGCACATTCTTGTTGTCGTTTTCTGCAATCGTACTTATACTCATACGCGCACAATACAAATATTGCGTGCGCAAGAAACGATGAGAGAAGAGTTGACAAAATCAATGTGATGATTAGCAAAGCAAAGACCGGGTACTGCAAACACCGCATATGAAAATCGAAGCGAAGCAAAGACCAAGTACTGAAAACAACGCATGTGCATAACGGCGTTTTTTTATGTATGCTCATAATGCACTGTAAATTATTTTTTTCTGCATTCTGCTTCATATGGAAGGGTGTAGTGAATTGCTGCATAAGACTCATTAGTGTCGAATCGATCATAGAGGATAGAAGCACAAATATGGCTACAGAATCCGATTTAATTATGCAAAAAATTGCTGACGGAACGTATTCTGTTTCGCAACGCCGGAAGGGGAAAAGCTTTGTTTGGAATATTTTGGCCAACATTTTGAAGGAAGACGGTACTATTTTGGAGAATGTCGTATATTGTCGCACCTGCCGAAAACTTCTCAAATTTGTCGGAAATCAAACGTCAAATTTAAATCGACACAAATGTTGCCAATCCGTTAAGCAGCCCCAAGTCGTTAAAACTGTTACTGCAGCTGACAGACAAGATGCAGTTGACATATGCGCAGAATGGGTTACTGAGGATTGTCGTCCATTTGTGTCTGTCTGTGGATCCGGCTTCGAAAAGCTAGCTAAGTTTTTTATTAAAATTGGCTCAGTTTATGGGGAAAACATTGATGTCAAGGACCTACTGCCCGATGCTACAACAATTTCTCGCAAAGTTCAAAAGCAGGCGGAAGAAAAGAGGAAAATAATAAGTGGTGAAATTAAAGAGCTCGTTCAGTCTGGCGGTGCATCGGCTACACTTGATATGTGGTCTGATAACTACGTAAAGCGAAACTTCTTGGGTGTTACACTACATTTTCAAAAAGAATTCAGGCTGTGCGACTTAATTTTAGGCCTAAAATCCATGGATTTTGAAAAATCAAGTGGTGAAAATATACTGCTTAAAGTGAAGACATTATTTAAAGAGTTTGGTGTAGAAGATATAAGTGCTATAAAATTTGTTACAGACAGAGGCAAAAATATTGTGAAAGCCTTAGAAAACCAAACACGGTTAAACTGCAGCAGTCATTTGCTAGCAAATGTTTTAGACAAATCATTTGAAGAGACATCTGAGCTTGCAGAAATATTACAAGCGTGCAAAAAAATAGTAAAATATTTTAAAAAAGCTAACATACAGCATAAGTTACCAACGTCTTTAAAAAACCCATGCCCAACACGTTGGAACTCACATTATACTATGCTGAAATCTATTGTTGACAATTGGTATAATATCAATGAAGTTCTAACAGAGACAGAAGAGACAAAACGACTGTTGCATATAAATATATCAACTCTCACTGCCTTAGTAGAACTATGTAAAGATTTTGAAACTATTTTTAAGAAAATGCAATCTTGCAGTTCACCTTCCTTATGCTTCGCTTTGCCATCGATTTATAAAATTAAAAGCCTGTGCGTACCAAACAACATAGACATACAAGCCATTTCAGTCTTGAAAGAAAATATTAGTTATAATATAGATCAAATATGGATGCATAATTTATCTATATGGCATAAAACAGCTTTCTTTTTGTTTCCACCGGCTGCAAGTAAACAAATTAATGACATTAATAGTATAAAAGAGTTTTGCGTATCACAAATTGAAAACTTTGAAAATAGTGCTTCAACTTTTCAACCAATATTATTAGCAAATAACGATTCTTTCGTCAATTCTAATCCGGAAAGCCCAGCAACACTAACAGCAGAATCAAGTTCCCAATTTTCTTTTTCTGAACAAAATTCAACTTATTTGCCTTCACCTAACCAAGATAATCAATTTTTCTTTTCTGATTGGCTAAACACATCCAGTAATACAAATATATTAAAAGAATCTGCTAAAGAAGAGGTCGACAAATATAGCAGAGAAATAGTAAATATGACCGACAATTTCGATTTGATTCAGTGGTGGAAAAATAATGCTAAATTCTATCCTCGGTTATCACAAATTGCTCTGCAAATACACTCAATACCTGCAAGTAGTGCTGCATCAGAACGAGCATTTTCATTAGCTGGTAATGTAATAACAGAAAAGCGTAACAGATTAGGACCCAAATCTGTAGACAGCTTGTTGTTTTTACATTCACTTTATAAGAATTTTTGAAATACTACATGTATTATACATACATACATATTAAGGAATATTATAACATAAAATAAGTACAAGTATATACATACATACATATAAGAACGTATTCATAAGAGCAAAAAAATGAATTAAATAAATCCTTTTAATTTTATACACATCTTTTTTTTACCTTGCCTTGTTTTAGTTTGTATTCTTAGCGATATAGCCATAACAAAATCTTAGCGGAATATGTCCAGTGTACACACAAATGAACATACATGTTCTACTACATATACATATATGTACATACGTGTAAACACATGTGCACTGAATATCCAAGGTCAACATCGCAAATCATACTTTCATAAGTACAAGTATTGCAGGCACCGCAGCTGAATTGATCGTGCAGAGCGAACACTCAAAAAGACAGAGTAAAAAAATTGCCGAGTGCGAGAAAACCCAATACTCAATTGATCGCAAAAATTTGGTGGTGGTTTTTACTCGCACAAGTTTCTTTGCAATCACTAACCGCATAAGTACAAAAATGAGTGAAGAGGATAGCGAAAAGTCTTGTTGTGATTGCATTGATCTAAGTATAAGAAGGCCATGAGTATAATCAACACCGCATCATTTTTTATGCGGTGTTTTGTGTGATCGTGAGTGAAATATTCTAAGTAGGTATGCGGTGTACTTATTGTTGCGGTGCACCGCTGCAGGTCTCTGATACATACATACATGCAATGAGCATATAGTATGTATGTACATATATTTATATGTACAAAATTGCGTTATGTACATATATTTATATGTACATACTAGCAGGTATTACTCGTCGTAACCCGGGCAAGTTATACTTTCTACCAAAAATTCTAAAATAATTTACAATAAGAAACAATTAAGAATGCCGTTTAACTTTTGTCTTTGTCAAAATAACGTTAAACGTACAACTAAGCCTACTACAATTTATTAATCCTTATTTAGATAAGGATTGATACTTAATAATGGGCATTTTAATTAGACAAATCAATCTACTGTTTCCTCCTTTCCACACCACCTTAGAGGTAGAGGTTAGGGTGCGTTTTTTTTAACGTGGTATCGCCTTTAGGCCTACTCCACGGTCCCATTTAATGTACACGTATTTAACACAGGTTAAGTGTGCTCTATATAAACCATTAATAGTTCTTTAAAGTTGGAAGTATTACATTATTTCTGTTGTAAAACTTCTCTATAAACAACATTTGCTGATTTCCCTCCCTGTGCGAGAATCATTAAGCTGCTAGCGGCCTAAAACTGTCCATGAGAGAAGCAATCCTCCTGTAGGTTTAACCCAGCTAGTTTTAATGTCTGGCCCTGTGACTTATTTATTGTAATGGCAAAACAGACTTTGAGGGGAAATTGAAGTCTTTTAAATTGAAATGGAAGGTTTGATGGTAAGGGTGGGATTCTAGGTATAAATACCGTCTCCCCTTTGGGACAACCAGTGAATACCGTCGCTATAATTACATAAGAGTGAAGACTTTTCACTTGCAATCTTGTGCCATTGCATAATTTGGAAGGATTAAGATTCCGCAGCAACATTATGGGTGCTCCCACCTTAAGAATAAGGTTATGTGGGGGAAGCCCCGCAGGATTTTGCGAGTTGAGCAACTCGACAGGATAATGAACTGCATCCTCGACTTCTATTACAGAGTCGACGGACTTATAGGTAATTTCTTCTCCATCAAATGACTTAAGAAGTATGTTATTTATTTTGGTGGCTCCTTCATTTTTTGAGGTTAAAATTGCTCGCTCAGATAACCAATCAAGCGATTTTGTTGAGATATTTGAAATATCTGGAAATATGCTGGAGGTAAATTTTTTTCCTGTACCACCAGGGACATCCAAGAAAAAGATTTCTCCTTTTTCAGCTTCGATGCTTTCTAATATTTTTAAATCCAAAGTATGTGACATACAGAAGGAAGCATCTCCGACCCCATAAAGTATATATATTCTTGATCAGCATGACGAGAGAAATCGATCTAGACATGTCCGTCCGTCTGTCCGTCCGTCTGGATGAACGCGAGGATCTCAGAAACTATAAAAGCTAGAATAACCAAAGTTGGCATCCAGATTCTCCTAGGTCCGAGAAAGGACGAGTTTATTTTATTTTTTGGAATTTCCCCCCCCCCCTTTCCCCGCTACAGAATTTCGTCAATAGCGTCCACATTTCAAATGCTACCTAAACCAAACTTTGCACTTTTATACATATTTATCTACTGTTGTTTAAAATTTTATATAATTCGGTCAATGCTAAGAAAAGTTATTAGCGAAACAAGTTCTGGCCAGTACAACCCCCCCCCCAAACTGCAGCAACAAGTTCGCTCTTCTTCTTCCTCTTTTTGCTGCTGCTTTGGGCGCATATAACTCAGTGACGGAAGTTTACCTGGGTACAGGGTGTTACACTGTCGGGCTTGCTCGACTGTAGCGTTCTCTCTTGTTTTATATACCCCACTAGCAGGTATTGCCCGCCCAAATTTCACCTTCTACCGTTTGGGCTGTGCGTTGATCACCAACATTTTAAGATAGACTATGTGCAAAAAAGGGGAATAATTATAAGGGTATATCCTAATTTTAAATTCACATTTGAGTCTTTTCGTGCCATATTGAGTCAATACGGTCACGCACAAACTCGGAATATGAAACACGGCACTCGTGTCAATGCCGTGCAGCGATGAGCCTCGATCAAAAAGCACTGACAATTCTCATCTCAATTTGCTAGAGTAAAACTTTCGATAGTTGAAGCCACCGATACCACCAAAATATCGAAGTTTGAATGCAATAAGCAGAATATTTAAATAATAAAATCTAATTATTTATTGAGATCGATAAGAACAAATCATATACATACATACATCTGCCCGCAATGCGAAGCAGAATATGCGTAGCTCCATTATTCGGTTTCTGCTTTACTATCGCTTACGCAGTCGTTGCCTAGCGACGGTAACTGTAAACTTTTGGCGTTTTGCCTTTGCAATTAACATTTAATGGTCAAAACGAAAAAAGATGTGCGAGCCAACAACTTGAAGATGTTGTTGTTTTGTATGTACATGCTACATACATATGCAGGCATAGATACATATGCTTGTACATATGTATGCATGCATGGGCACACATAGACACGAACTGTTACTTGTTGTATGTATGTGTGAGTGTGTGTATGGGATGTCCCCAACTATTTGATATTTGATGTACATATGGCAAGTAAAAAACATATTGCTATATTTTAATCGTTGAATGCCGATTTGTTGATATAGTTATGTTGATTACATTACCCAAATTTGAAATCGATCGGACAAAATTTATAACACAAACTATTCATTTGAAAAAGTGAATACATATTAAAACCCCAATAATAAAACAAGAAAGGAATGCTAAAGTCGAGCAGACTCAACTCTTAAATACCCTGTACCACCCCAGAAAAAAGTAATTAAATTAATTAACTAAATTAACATTTACATTTACATGAGAATCGTGGCTTATGCGTGTTTGTGTACTTGTACATATGTATGTATGTGTGCATTGGGCCTGGTTATATGGCTATAATTTTCTTTCCGATCATTCTATCATAATGACACTTGGTATACGGATATATAATCACTAACCTAATGTGACTACCAAATTTTAGTTCAAAATTCCAAGAATTACGGGAGCTATAGAAAATCGTTAATAGGGGGGAGTTGGGAGGTGGATCAGAAAAAATGAACAAACTCGTCCTTTCTCGGTCTCAGGAGAATCCGTATACCAAGTTTGGTTATTCTAGCTCTTATACTTTCGGAGATCCTTGCGTTCATACAGACAGACAGACGGACATGGCTATATCGACTCGGTTTGTCATGCTGATCAAGAATATATATATATACTTTGTGGGGTCTACCAAGCCTCCTTCTGTGTGTTCCATGTGCACTCGCACAAAACTAATATACCCTTGTACCCTTTGGGTACAGGGTATAATAAACGCGATATATCGAAAATATCGATACTTGTGTTGATATATCGTAATACATGTCGAATACAAATACAACGAAAACGAGCTCTTCGCCGATATTGAGGGTAACCATCAATTCCCGTGTTAGTTGCATTAAGCAACTGCCGAGGAAACCGTTTGCTACATTTACCTTCTTTCATGCAGGTTTAATTTACCGCAAGGGCCATGAATCATATTAGCCTTGACAATTTCATGTAGAAGGATCCTTTTGAGGATCTGGTATCTCTGCACAGATAATCGCGTCTATTTGAGTTGGCATAATATTTTTTTCTAACCAAAGTAGTATATGGACGTGGGGTAGACCACGTTTTTGCCATTCTATAGAATACATAAAGCATTGGACTTTACCAAACAAAGCACCCTTTGTCAATAATGACATTGACTTTTAAATGAAAAACTCGAGCTATAATATCATGACGATCGTAAGACTTTTGACCTGACGTTAATGCATCTGTTATATTCTTCCACCGAGGATTACAGGTAAATATAATAAAAAGGTCGGGACGACCGTAATGTCTAACATACGTCATAGCATCTTGAGTTTTTTCATGCATGTATCGTGCTGAGCCGGTAAAAGAAGATGGTAGGATTACCATTTGCCCAATCTGAGCAACATCAATATCTTGCTTTCCTATAGCATCTTGCAGGTGTATGTAACTCTCTGCTCTGAGTTGAGCTTGGTTGTGGCGAATGTAATTAAGCCTTTCTGTTTCAATTTTGGCATACATATCAACCAAAAACTGACTGAATAGAGATCGACAGTAAACCAAATGATTGGCTTCAGACTGACGAATCATTATTCTGTAGCTATAAAAGCTTAAAGCAGAAACCATCTTGGTCAGAGGCAGTTTTGTTATGGGGTTACATTGAGGTATGTCAACGGAATATCCATCCTCCCCATAACAGAAAAGCAGTGGATACTGTAAAGCATCGTAAGAACGGTGCACTTCACTTATTCGCTATAATTTATTATTGTGACTTTCAATAATATCTCGCTTCTCAAACTGCTGTCCTACTATTAGCAAAGCTACTTCGCTTGCCTGGGGTGCGTTAAAACGACCCTTATGAGCCCCAGCTGGTGTTCTATCAGCGTGAATAATCATTTTATAGTCTATATTATTCTTGGGTGTTTATCAAGAGCAACTTTTAAATCTCTGATATATGAGTTACTCATGCGCAACATGGATTGGAGCGCCTTTATTAAGTCAATTTTGACATCAGAGATATTTTTGCTCCTCAGTTTCGCTTCTCCTTCATCTTCACCAACAAAATATATTTAAAGAAACCTTTCTTCTTTTTGAGGGCAAGGGAAAAGACTACCAACAAAATGATAGACTTGACCCTGTACCTTAAATGTTGGCATAATCCCATCATTTACAATTCTTGTACTTCCAAATGAAGTCATTTCGAAGCAACTATTGTATTTTCTTATGCGGTCCATAAAATGGATATGGTTGGGATGGCCACCTAACATTAGGCTAGCAAGAGGTTCAGGTAATTCCTTAAATGAAGGCAGATCAACTTTTCCCTCTTTGCAGCACATCCCTAGAGACTCATCTTTCCATTTAAGAGCATTACAAAACTTGCATTTGCGATCCATGGAACCTAGTGCAATACTTAGGTCTGAACTATATGCCGTATTGGAATCATACATTAAACCAAACATTGGTCTAACTTTCCATGGGAGCAAACGTCTCTCTTCTCGCACTTTAGGATTATTACGTTCATAGCGCCTAATATCTCTTCTATGAACATCAGGATTTTGATCCTGATATTTCTGTGCTGCAGCTCGGTGCACATCAGGATTATGATCCTGATATTTCTGTGCTGAAGCTCGGTGCACATCAGGATTCTGATCATGATATTTCTGTACTGCAGCTCGGTGCACATCAGGATTGTCAGCCTGACACTTCTCAGCTGCATCTTTAAGTTGTTCACGATGCTCACACTTAAATTTTTGAGTTGCAAGCTTTTGCTGCTTCTTTCTCATTTTGTCAGAAAATCGAGCTCGTCTTTTACTGAGGTTTTTTTTCACATCATGCAGGTGTACTATAATTATTGCCCATAGAATCGAATGTTAAATCAATGAAATTATGCCAGTTATTCACCGGCAAATTCCTGCGTGCCTTTTAAAACATGTGAAATTGCTCTAAACAGGCAAGCTCCATCGCCAATTATAAAAACGACGGAATGAGGCGTTATTACGTCATTTATATTTAAACTTTCTGTAAGCATGATGTCTTACTGTTTTTTTATCGTGAGAATTAAACTATTTTTAAAATAGTTTCATGCAATCTCACGATTTATATTTCAGTATTAAAAATACTGTGTTGTATGATAGCCAAAAATATTTAAATCATGCAAATACTTGAGGCACAAACAACAAATAATATTATGAATATTTAAAAATATTGCAAAACAATTTTACCGTATATCTCATCTATTTTAGAAATAGTTTCATGCAAATTTTACGGATTTTATTTCATATTAAAAATACTGTGTTGTATGATAGCCGAAAATTTTTAAATCATGCAAATACTTAAGGCAAAAACAACAAATAATATTATGAATATTTAAAAATATTGCAAAACAATTTTACCGTATATCTCAACTATTTTAGAAATAGTTTCTTGCAAATTTTACGGATTTTATTTCAGTATTAAAAATACTGTGTTGTATGACAGCCGAAAATTTTTAAATCAGGCAAATCAGGCAAAAACAAATAATATTTTGAATATTACAAAATTTTACCAAATAATTTTACCGTAAGATTTCAACTATTGCGAAAATAGCTTCATGCAAAACTTAAGGTTTTTATATTAGTATTAAAAATACTGTCTTGTTGTTTGATCGTCTAAAATATTATAAGCATGCAAATGTTTAAGACAACCAATTAAAAACAATATTTTGAGTCATGTATAAAAATATTGTTATCTATATCGTTAAATGCATACTACTTTGAAAATAGTACACGCATCTTTAACGATATTTATTATGCAATATCAAATTGAATAGTGCAAAATAGAATATAAAATATTTTAAAGCCCAAACATATGTATGTACGTTCAAAATATATACATATATATGTATGTAGGTACAAAATATACATATGTATGTATATGCTTGTATGTATGTCTATATGTACAAACTAAACATATGTATATGTATGTATGTACGTACAAAAAATGTGCACTCGCGACTTGTTGTAACAATTTTACTTTAAATCGTTAAAAAGCAGCTATGGCACTAATCGACACTCACGCACAGTATAAACCGACTAAAAACATCAAGTCGGCGTCGCATCAAATCGACCAATGTCCATTTACATACACACATACTATATACATACATATGTATGTACTTATGTATAGTATGTACATGCTACATACATATACAGGCATACATACATATGCATGTACATATGTATGTATGCATGGGCACACATAGACACGAACTGTTACTTGTTGTATGTATGTGTGAGTGTGTGTATGTGATGTCCCCAACTATTTGATATTTGATAAGTATATGGCAAGTAAAAAACATATTGCTATATTTTAATCGTTGAATGCCAATTTGTTGATATAGTTATGTTGATTACATTACCCAAATTTGAAATCGATCGGACAAAATTTATAACACAAACCATTCATTTGAAAAAGTGAATAAATATTAAAACCCCAATAATAAAATTAATTGCGATATATCGAAAATATCGATACTTGTGTTGATATATCGTAATACATGTCAAATACAAATACATCGTAAAACATCGTTTGAGAGTTATTGATTATAATACTGTATTCGATTGTTCGCTGTACACATACAAATACATTTGTATGCATGTACAGTAACTGTAAACTTTTGGCATTTTGCGTATGCAATTAACAGCCGTAAATTATCAAAACGAAAGAAGATTTGCGAGCCAATAAATTGAAGTTGTTGTTGTTTTAAAAATTTTGATTTGAAACCATAGAACACAATTTATTACAATTAAACAACAGTGTTCGATGGCCCACTGCATACATACAAACCTATATATGTATGTATATAAGAATGTATGTACGTACATACATACTTATTGATGTATGTACATATGTACATACTATACATACAGACGTATGTACGTATGTAATACATATAGTGCTGGTGTAATTCATAATGCGCAAGTCTTTCTAGGGGGAGCAATGTCCCCCCTGCCCAACCTGCGTACGCCCTTGTAGTCCGTTGTCCTAAAAACCCCTTATGCCAAATGTACTAAACAAAGAAAAAATAACATCAAAATGTATGTTATAATGTTAATAATTTTTAATTAATTAACATTTCTTGCCCTGTCAGTGCAAGACGAATGTACTTTTGTACATATGTATGTACGTATGTACATACATACATGTGTACAAATGAACATTCACACATTAGTGTCTCACATTTTGCTTTGGCTACTTCAACCGTTTGCACGCAACTATACGAACAGCTGCTTGTATGTATGTTTGTGTGTGTGTGTGTGTGTGTGTGTGTGTGTGTGTGTGTATGTATACTTAGTTGTCCCCAACTGTTTGATATTTTGTATTGTTTGTTCTGCCTGCATTTGTAAAATTCATATTTTAAACAAGATAGAACGCTACAGTCGAGCAAGCCCGACAGTAAAATAGCCTGTACTCTCCACAAAAAGGAAAAATTAAAAAAAAAAAAATTTAAAAAAAATTCAATTATTAAAAAAATGAATGAATGAATTAATTAAAATAATTAATTAAATTAAATTAGAATACATGTTTATGTTCAGTTTAAACTGCATACATTTACATCACGTACCTATGCGTGTTCATATGCGTGTATGTATGCAGCACAAAGTTGAACAAAAGCAGCAACAACAACAACAGCTGCGGGCAGCGCTGCCGACAGAGCTGCAGGCAGCGCATGAGCAGCGATTTTACTTATGGCTATAACTTTCTTCAGAATTGACCTATCATTGATTTTTAAATTCCGAGAATTACGGAAGTTATAAGAAAAAATACGAATTGCGGGGGAGTGGGGGGTGTATCAGAAAAAATAAGCAAACTCGTTCTGCCTAGGGCTTATAGGAACTTTGATACCAATTTTGGTTATCCTAGCTCTTGTACTTACTGAGATCCTTGCGCTCATACAGACAGACGGACAGACGGACATGGCTATATCGACTCGTCTTCTCATCCTGATCAAGAATATATATACTTTGTGGGGTCTGCCACGCTTCCTTCTGTGTGTTACATACATGCGCACAAAACTAGTATAGCCTTTCACCCTTTGGGTACAGGCTATGTCCGTCTGACCGTCTGTCTGTATGAGCGCAAGGATCTCAGTAAGTAAAAGAGCTAGGATAACCAAAATTGGTATCAAGGTTCCTATAAGCCCTAGGCAGAACGAGTTTGTTTATTTTTTCTGATACACCCTCCACTCCCCCGCAATTCGTATTTTTTCTTATAACTTCCGTAGTTCTCGGAATTTTAAATTCAACAACAGCTGCGGGCAGCGCTGCCGACAGAGCTTGTGGTTGTTGTTGCTGCTATTGTTCAACTTTGTGCTGCATACATACACGCATATAAACACGCATAGGTACGTGATGTAAATGTATGCTGTTTAAACTGAACATAAACATGTATTCTAATTTAATTTAATTAATTATTTTAATTAATTCATTCATTCATTCATTTTTTTAAATTTTTTTTTTAATAATTTAATTTTTTTATTTTTAATTTTTCCTTTTTGTGGAGAGTACAGGCTATTTTTCTTTGGCCTAAAAACACCAACATATATTAATTGTACAGAAAAAGTTATCTATTATGCTATGCAGGAGCCGCAATCATACCTTATAGAAGCCATATTCAATTCTTTTCATTTGCTGTCGAGTCCATTCTCGTTTCACTGTTTTCCCAATTTTTATAGACCATTTTGCCGATATATCTCTCACAGTACTTCGCCGATTTTCCTTTATTATACTCGACAAACTTCTTTTGTCACGCGAAGTAACTTTTGAGACTCGACCTCTGTTCGCTGTATTACAGTGAATATTGCCATTCTTTCTGTAGCTTTTCACTATATTTTGAACTGTAGACTTAGAAAGCATAAGACTTTTCGATATTTCACCATAGCTGTTGCCCAAATTAAATTTTTTTAGAATTAAAGCTCGAACTTCCTCACAAACTGGCTTGCCACGTGCCATCGTGCTCATAAATCAGAGAATAAAACAAGTAAAAAAGCTAAAGTCGGGTGTCCCGACTTTGAAATACTCTGTACATATGTTTACAATAATTATAGAAATCAAGTAAAAAAGCTAAAGTCGGGTGTCCCGACTTTGAAATACTCTGTAAATATGTTTACAATAATTATAGAAAATAAAAAAAATTAAGAAAATAAAAAAAAATTTGATCGATTTTACCTCTCTCGGTATTCGAACTCACGTAAAGGGTTTATAATTGCACATCTACATAGCAATTGCGTCTGTGTGGGTGTATGTATGCCTATGCGCATCTATTCGTGTCTGTGTAAGCATTTTCGCAGTCAACCAAACAGCAACATCAACAACAGCCGCGGGCAGCGCTTGAGCAGCGCTGCAGCAGCAAATATATTTATGGCTATAACTTCTTGTTTAATCGGTCTATCATAATGAATCGTGGCATACGGTTATTATTACTAACTGGGGGTATTTGCAAAATTTGAGTTCGAAATTCTAAGAATTACGGGAGTTAGAGAAAATCGCTATTTGCATGGGAGAGGGGTAAGGGAGAGAAATATACACAAAATACACATTTTCTGCGTATTCACATAAGGCATCTGGGACTAAAATTTGGTGACCGTAGGTCTTATAGTATCCGAGATATAAGCGATTATACGAATGGCAAATCGGGAAAACCCCCATAGGAGAAAAGTGGGGGGGGGGGGGGGGAATAAAAAAAATAAAACAAACTCGTATAGAATACACACATAAGGCATCTTTGTGGAAAATTTGGTGTGGCAGACCCCACAAAGTATATATATTCTTGATCAGGATGAGAAGACGAGTCGATATAGCCATGTCCGTCTGTCCGTCTGACCGTCTGTCCGTCTGTCTGTATGAGCGCAAGGATCTCAGTAAGTACAAGAGCTAGGATAACCAAAATTGGTATCAAGGTTCCTATAAGCCCTAGGCAGAACGAGTTTGTTTATTTTTTCTGATACACCCCCCCACTCCCCCGCAATTCGTATTTTTTCTTATAACTTCCGTAATTCTCGGAATTTAAAAATCAATGATAGGTCAATTCTGAAGAAAGTTATAGCCATAAGTAAAATCGCTGCTCATGCGCTGCCTGCAGCTCTGTCGGCAGCGCTGCCCGCAGCTGTTGTTGTTGTTGCTGCTTTTGTTCAACTTTGTGCTGCATACATACACGCATATGAACACGCATAGGTACGTGATGTAAATGTATGCTGTTTAAACTGAACATAAACATGTATTCTAATTAAATTAAATTAATTATTTTAATTAATTAATTCATTCATTTTTTTTAATAATTTAATTTTTTTTAATTTTTTTTTTTTTAATTTTTCCTTTTTGTGGAGAGTACAGGCTATTTTACTGTCGGGCTTGCTCGACTGTAGCGTTCTATCTTGTTGTACTTATGCGGTTGGTGATTGCAAAGAAACTTGTGAGAGTAAAAACCACCACCAAATTTTTGCGATCAATTGAGTATTGGGTTCTCTCGCACTCGGCAATTTTGTTACTCTGTCTTTTTATACTCTGTACATGAAATGTACAAGAGTATATTAGGTTTGCGGGAGCTGAAAAATGTAACAGGCAGAAGGAGGCGTGGCAGACCCCACAAAGTATATATATTCTTGATCAGCATGACGAGACGAGTCGATCTAGCCCTGTCTGTCTGTCTGTCCGTCCTTATGAACACCTAGATCTCAGAGACTATAAGAGATAGAGACACCAAATTTTGCACGAAGATGCGTTATGTGTGTATTCTATACGAGTTTTTTTTTTTTTGATTTTCCCCCCCACTTCCCCCCTATGGGGGTTTTCCCGATTTTCCATTCGTATAATCGCCTATATCTCGGAGACTATAAGACCTAGGAACACCAAATTTTAGTCCCAGATGCCTTATGTGAATACGCAGAAAATGTATATTTTGGAATTCCCCTCCCTCCCCCCTCTACCCCGCAAATCGTAACTCCCGTAATTCTTGGAATTTCGAACTAAAATTTTGGAAATACCCCCAGTTAGTTATTATGTGTCCGTATGCCAAATTTCATTATGATAGACCGATTTAACAAGAAGTTATAGCCATAAATATATTTGCTGATGCAGCGCTGCTGCAGCGCTGCTCTAGCGCTGCTCAAGCGCTGCCCGCGGCTTTTGTTGATGCTGGTGCTTTGGTTGACTGCGAAAATGCTTACACAGACACGAATTGATGCGCATAGGCATACATACACTCACACAGACGCAATTGCTATGTAAATGTGCAATTATACACCCTTTACGTGAGTTCGAATACCGAGAGAGGTAAAATCGATCAAATTTTTTTTTATTTTCTTAATTTTTTTTATTTTCTATAATTATTGTAAACATATGTACAGAGTATTTCAAAGTCGGGACACCCGACTTTAGCTTTTTTACTTGTTTTATAAGTGTTTGATATTCTGCATTCATCGCTTCTAGCCAATTGTTGCCGTTGTCGCTAGTCAGTGCCTCCTTTACGGTATTTGGATCCGAGTTGCAAACCTCCAGTTGGTTAACTGTTTGTGGAACCACGAAAACTTTTCTTGGCCTGCCTGGTTGACCCGTTCGAAGAGTTTTGGGACGACCTCGCTTTCGTTTTCCAGCCACAATGTTTTCTTCTGCGCTTTCATCAACTAGTATAGCATTCTTATCCATAACGACATCATTGACCTCTTCCTGATTGGCTACGCTGTTACCGCCCGTATCATTTGTGACCGCCAGATGATCCTCCAGGTCGAAAAAGTATTGTCGCTCTGCGTCCACGACATCCGCTCCTTCGCCGTCATCTCGACCAATTGTAAACGATTTTTCCAAGAAAATCACATCTCTGGATACGATAACACATCTTCTGAATGCATCATATAGTCTGTATGCCTTAGACTTCTCTGAGTATCCTACAAATATTAATTTTTGACCTTTAGTAGCGAATTTTGATTTACCTGGTTGTTTGTTTAAGCTGATGCTGTCACAACCAAATGTTTTTAAATGCCCGACACTCGGCTTCCGATTAAACCAACATTCATATGGAGTCATGCCGCTTATCTTCTTTGTTATTGCTCTACTCCGCAAGTAAGTAGCTGTATTTAACGCCTCCGCCCACAAGAATTGTGGTAGGTCTGCCGCATTTAGCATGCATCTCGCCATCTCCACTAATGTTCGATTCGGCCTTTCAGCTATGCCATTTTGCTGAGGTGTATAACTTACGGTAGTTTGATGATTTATCCCGCGATTTCGAAGAAATGTATTAAAATCTGCATTAATGTATTCGCGGCCATTATCGCCTCGCAAACATTTTATTTTATACCCCGTTTGATTTTCCGCTTTTAACATAAAGTCTTTAAACGCGTTTAACGCTTCCGATTTCTTTCGTAGAAAATATGTCCATATATACCGCGTATGATCGTCTACAAAGTTTATTACATATCTCGCGCCCGATACCGATGCAGTACGCATTGGACCACATATATCCGTATGTACAAGTTCAAGTTTATTTGATGTATAAATATCGTCATAACTTTCGAATGGCTTTCTTGTAATTTTACATGTCGCACATACAATACACTCTAAGTTTTTCGTATTGTCCATGTTCATACCCCGTACTAAACATTTGTTTGAAAGTTCCCGCAAATCTCGTAAATTTAAATGTCCGAATCTTTCGTGCCATAATTCGCAATTAACATTTTTTGCACCTTGCATACCGTATAATTTCTCTGAATATTTGCACGACAGTTTTGCAATAAATATACCTGCATTTTGATCAGCCTCAAACAGTTTTTGTTTGCTCACATTAAATACACTTGCTTTATTATTTGTAAATTTTACCGAATTTCCATAGCTAATTATTTTACCGACCGATAAAAAATTGTTATTTAATTCTGGTACAAATAATACTTCGCGTAGTAAAATGTCACTGCAGAATGGTGATTTAATTTTTACATTACTTACGCCGTGTGCTTTAACTTTATCACCTGATGCCAAAATTACACTCTCGTTGCTCTCTTTCAATTTTTCAAAGTACGCTCGCTCTTTACACATGTGAGATGAAGCACCGCTATCCAAAATCCATTTGTCGCTGCTTATACCCGTTGTACGACTGTACGCGCTCATCGCTGTGTTTATCCCACGCTTATCGCTCTTACATTGCGCTCTGATATGACCTCGTTTACCGCATGCAAAACATTTTATGTTGCGTCTCCGTTCATTATCAGTTTCCTCGCTATTCGTTTGTACCCGAGTCGATGTCTTATTAAATTTTTTCATTCCCTTTGCCAAAAATATTTGCTCAGTTCCAGTACTCTCTTGACCTTTATCCTCTCTACGATGTTCTTCTTCCAATATTTTGACCTTCAATTGACTTAGAGTCGGGAGCTGATCTCTGCATTCCATTGCTACAACAAAGTTATCCATGTCGTCCGGCAAACTACACAACAGCAAAATTGAAAGCAAATCATCTGGAACTTTAACATCGATCTCACTCAAATTTTCTGCAATGCTGCAAAATTTGTTCACTTGAGGGGAGACCTTATCATTGCTTTTGATCTGGAACCTTATCAATTGTTTGAATAAGCTAACCTTTCTAGCTGGTCCCTTGGCAAAATAAACCTCATGTAACTTATTCCATGCTTCCTGTGCACTGTTACATGTTCTTATATGTATTAACTCACTTGGCTTCACGCACATAATTATCATTGCCAATGCCTTTTGATCATTTCTTGTCCATAATAACCGATCCGTTGCAGGTATCGTATCTGGTGACAATTCTACATATTTCCATAAATCCGAAGTAATTAACAGGCTTTTCATTTGAAGTGACCAACTCTCGTAGTTGTCCTCTGTTAATTTATCAATGTTCATTCCGTTTGACATTTTGGAACCTTTTCCAGTGACTGTATTAATTCACATACAATTCCCTTCGACCAACGATGTTTGCAAATTATTTTCCAACCAAACAAATAACCGAATTTCGACCAACGAAATATAGTTCGACCAAGACCAACAAAAAAAAATATATGCGCACTTTTTTAGTTAACGAAAAATCTACCACGCACTACCACGCGTTTTGGTACCGTGCTTATTAAGATTTATTCACAACGCCAACTTGATGAATCTGGGATCTGGGGGACCTGGGCCCATAACCTTTGTTAGAGAGTTTCAGATTATGCAAGTAGAAGATCCACGTGGCTCCCAAAATCCATAGGCAGAAACAATAAAAGAGCGTAAACGTCTTGTCTGTTTGAGTTGCTTTAATACAGTGAAGTAAGCATGACTTAAGACCTAGTTACAATGCGTAAATCAATCAGCTGTTATACATACAAGTTGTTAACCCTAGCATGACAATGTTCTAACAGTTTCTTGCGCACGCAATATTTGCGTATTGTGCGCGTATGAGTATAAGTACGATTGCAGAAAACGACAACAAGAATGTGCGATGAAAAAGTAAAGCAGAAACCGCATACACCCATGATCGAGTACGAAAGTGATCCAGTCATAGCAATACAAAAATGCCTTTTGAGTAGGTGACTGAATTGACAAAATAGTATGCGGCGGCGATCACACCGCAACCGCTTTTTCAGTAAGTATACTTAGAGTCACAAAAATAGGCACTCATGCAGTTCTCTGCTGTGCAAGCTTCAGGGAAAAAAGACACTATTATAATTGAAGGCAAAGTAGTACCTAAGCTCTTTATGTAAATAACGCTGTCTGAAGCATATAAATTGTTTAAAAACGATTTTCCCAGTGAAGAGGTAGGCAAATCAACTTTCTTTAAAATGCGTCCCCGCCATGTCCAGTTGGTTAGTAAAATGCCGCACAATATGTGTGTTTGCATTTATCATGCAAATTTCGGCTTCGGAAATTATTCCATGTTTTCCCAGAGATTTGGAAACATTTCTTAAAGCTGTTTGCTGCGATACTCAAAATGAATATTGCATGACAAACAATTGTAATAGGTGCCTTACAGGTGCCTCAGTTTATTCCTCTTGCATATTTGGCTAATATGGAAGATGAAGTTTGTAACGCAGTGAAATTCTGCGCCACAAATTGTATTAGCACTAAGATTTTTATATTTTTATTATTTTTTGCACGATTCTGAATAGTGCACATTTTTGTTACTAGCCTTAAGTTTTCTTTATTGTTATTAGATTTAAGATTGCACATTGAAGTTTCTCTGCTACTAGACGTAAGATTCAATTATATTTCACCACACTGCATACAGGAAGAGTTACACAGCAAAGATCTTTTGAATAGAAGGAGAATAAACGAGCCGGCATCACCGCCCACGCTTGCATAGGGATTTTAGGAAAAAGAGAAGTAGGTCACACGAACGAAGGCGAGAAGGGCGAACGAAAACGGAAGCTCGCTCTCTTCTTCGGCGATCACCGAGACGACCAGACGTGTGTTAGCAGCGAGGCATAGGATCAAATCCACGTAAGTTATGGCAATCAGGCAATAAACGTGGTGCAATGTAGGGCCAATGACAACGAAATCCCGAATAAAAAGCATTTTAAAGAATATTTCAGAAATCCGCCCACGCTATGACCGCAACTTACATATATACCAGGCTCGAGTCAGAATATATGTAAGGTGTGACTGAAAAAGCAAACGAGTGTTGTTTGTTATATTGTTGCGTATGAGCCGGCAATATAACGTCAAAACGAGCCCTATTCCGCCACCGCGATAGATGAAATAGTCCACTCGACCAACGGAGTTTTGGAGGTTATGTTTGCAGCGCATGAGCATACAGACATAACGCCAAAACTACCGGCCGCAAGGCGACTGACACCCTACAGTGTGCATCGAGTCACTCTTGTCGCATGGTCCCGTCACATTTATAAATTTTCTTGTAAATGAACCCTGGACAGCTGAAATAAAACTTCTTTACAAGTTAACTGGCAACAATGGCGTTAAATAGATAACCACATAGCTCTATCAAATACAAGTTCCACTTTATCTGAGCTAGTACATGAAATGGATACTAAGTTACCCTCATTTAAAACCCACTTTTTTGTAAAAAGATCTCAACAAAAATATTTTGAGGAAGCAAAAACTAATCTAAAGCCTTCAGAGCCCGTTCTTCAAATTGACACACCAAAACGAAGTACAAAGTGTACTTTTCAGCTACCGTCTGCTAACAATGTTTACCTGCGTAGCTTGGTTGGCTGGTGCTTCACAGTCCTTTGCGGTAATAAACGATAAACTTACACATGATAAACATGACGTATTTATTTTTGTTTTAAAGCTTTTATTCCAAATTATAAGCTTGTATGGGCATTTTTGCATTATTTTAATATTTTCGGATTCAAAAATAAATATATTTTGACAAGCTAGACTGAAATAATTAAAGAAATTGGATGCTTATATATTATTATTTTTATTATTATACACAGAACCATTACTCGAAAAGAGCCGAATTATTTGTATGACAAAATTTCATTTACCTCTTCAAGAAGAACAAATAATATAGTCTGCATAAGATATAGATTATCTTGTTCCGAAAAACACTTTTTTATATTTGCTGTTCGTCTGTGGAACGAGTTACCGCATGGCTTAAAAACAATCAGCAATGAAACGCATTTTAGAAATAGAATTCATGCGCACTATCAAGAAAATATCTAAATGAAATAAAGTAAGAGCACAATATTAATACATTTACACTCAGTAGGCAACATTTTTGTTCAGATTATAAAATAATAATAATATTAATAATAAGAACCAAATACACTTTAAATTTATGTATAAATGTATCTAATATAAATAGGTTAAGTACCCTAATGAAATCACTTGAATTTTAATAATATCTAAGGAAATTTAATTAATGTGACTAGTGCATTAATTTATAAGAATCATTCTTGTAGCACTAGGAATAAATAAATAAATAAATAAATATTGATGGAGTTGGTGCCGTAATTAAAAGAAAAGTGTGTCAAATAACCAAATCGAAAAACATTGTTTTAGAGGATGCTCTTCCGTTTTATCAATGTGCAGAAAACAACATTAATAGAATTAAAATATATTTTTTGCCTTCTGCTGAAATTGAAAAGTTGTCCCTTCATTATAAGTTAAACGAAAAATGGAAGGAAGTGAAGAGTATACTAGGTATATCTCAGATACATTCATTTTTTTGCGATGGCCATCAGGTAAAAGGAGCTAGGACTGCATAATCCATTTAAAAAAATATATATGCGGCATAAATAATGCTATTAAGTAAAGCTAGTTTCTGTTAATTTATACTAATACTAGCAGGTATTGCCCGTCTTAACCCGGCTCAATATAATGTTTCCAATTGTATGTTTGAACGTATAAACGTACGAAATGCAATAAGCAGAATATTTAAATAATAAAATCTAATTATTTATTGAGATCAATAAGAACAAATCATATATGTACACAAGCAACAGTTCGTGTCTATGTGTGCCCATGCATACATACATATGTATATGCATATGTATGTATGCCTGTATATGTATGTAGCATGTACATACAAAACAACAACTGCAAGTCATTGGCTCGCTCTTCTTTCGTTGTGACCATTTAATATTAATTGCAAAGGCAAAACGCCAAAAGTTAACAGTTACCGTCGCTAGGTAACGACTGCGTAAGCGATAGTAAAGCAGAAACCGAATAACGGAGCTACGCATATTCTGCTTCGCATTGCGGGCAGATGTATGTATGTATATGATTTGTTCTTATTGATGTCAATAAATAATTAGATTTTGTTATTTAAATATTCTGCTTATTGCATTCAAACTTCGATATTTTGATGGTGTCGGTGGCTTCAACTACCGAAAGTTTTACTCTAGCAAATTGAGATGAGAATTGTCAGTGCTTTTTGATCGTGGCTCATCGCTGCACGGCATTGACACGAGTGCCGTGTTTCATATTCCGAGGTTGTGCGTGACCGTATTGACTCAATATGGCACGAAAAGGCTCAAATGTGAATTTAAAATTAGGATATACCCTTATAATTATTCCCCCTTTTTTGCAAATCGTCTATCTTAAAACGTTGCGTTATCTCTATATATAAAACAGTTTGTCCTGACTAATTGGTGATCAACGCACAGCCCAAACGGTAAAACATGAAATTTGGACTCAAGTATCCTTTCATAGTATCCATCATAGTGTAGGAGCACACTAAGAAAGGCTTTTGGAAAATTCTAGCTCCAAAGGGGGGAAAACGAGCTTTAAACAAGAAAGGAATGCTAAAGTCGAGCAGGCTCAACTCTTAAATACCCTGTACCACCCCACAAAAAAGTAATTAAATTAATTAATTAATTTAATTAAATTAATTAATTAATTTAATTTAATTAATTAACTAAATAAATTTAATTAATTAACTAAATTAATTTAATTAATTAACTAAATTAAATATAAAATATTCCATACATGTAAGATTTATTAGGTTTATAAATCGTTTAATAAAGTATATCGAGTATTTGACAAACAATAAGAATAGTATTATATAATAACATAAGACTTAAAAATATGTTTAGACGCCGACTTTTGCAACTTCTGACCAACTTTAGTGACTGCTGTACAACTTTACTACTGACGACTGAATGCCACGACTGCTGCTTACGACTGTTGAAAAACGACTATCCCACGACTTCTTCTTAATTACACCTTCGCCTGATCGGGGGTGCCAACTGATGATAATGGCACAAGGATGCCACTTTACACTCGGCCATCCTGCTCATCATCTGTCTCAGATGATTCTCCAGCTTCATCGTCTTCGTCTTGACCCATGTAACGCCACAGTTTCATAGAATCAGTACAAGTTGAAGTCTGATTCGGACCCTGGAACTCTGCAACTTTCTTCACGTCGAACCTTCCATTACGTTTTATTTTGGTAACCTCGTATGGCCCGATATATTTCGGAGCCAGCTTTTTACCATTTACAAACTGTGTTACTTTAATGGCTACTAAGTCTGCTAATTGGTAACCACTATGCTTACGTCGCTTTTTGTCAAAATTCTTCTTGTAGCAACTTTGAGCTTTTTCAATCTGTACTCTGGCATCAGCTCTGATTTGGTTGCGTTCATCCTGCAAGCCTTCCAGTAGCTCGTCCTGAAGAATTTTCACCACTTCCAGATCAGATTCATTACGCATTTTGACGCCGAACATAATTTCAAACGGAGTGTACTTCGTAGATGAGTGGACATGTGTATTAATAGATCGTTGCACCTGTGATGTATATTTATACCATTTTGACGGCTCGGCTGCAGACATTTTTGACAAAACAGACAGAATAACTCGGTTGACTCTCTCTATCTGCCCATTTCCTCTTGGGATCCCTGTAGTAGTCTCGATGTGCTCTATTTTGTGTTCCTCACAAAAATCTTTAAACTGCTTCGATATAAATGCTGCTCCTTTGTCGCTGATAATACGCCGTGGATTCCCAAAGATAGCTACCCACGAGCTGATATGTTTAACAACTTCTTGCGCATCGGTAGACTTTGTTGGATACAACCATGTGTATTTTGAAAACCCGTCAACAGCAGCGAATATGTATTTGTACTTCTTTGCAGTCAGGTCCAATGATCCCAAATGATCTACATGGAGTGTACTCAGCGGCTGATCTTCTTTGTCGATACAATGCAAAAAATCATCTTGTTTACCCAGCTTTCTGTTATGTGTTATACACTCAATGCAATTCGCGATAAATTCCACAACTTTTTTCTCTAAGTGTGCTATAAAATAGTCCTGCTGAATGTGATGCATGGTTTTCTTCACACCCATATGACCAAAGTTATGAGCATTCCTGATAACTTCTTTTTCCATGCATTTCGGTACGGCTAGCAAATCAATACCATCTACTTGTTTATAAATCAGCTGATTTCTGACCTTGTAGTTTGCGTATGGTTTCAGTTTTAAAATTTCTGCAACTGCAACTAAGGTTTCATCTTTGCGTTGGGCCTTTAAAAATTGTGCCTGAACTTCTGTGCTTACGATCATGACTGGGAATCGACTGAGGCTGTCGACATGCTTCATCCTTATACCAGCGCGATGTTCTATGGTATACGTAAAATCTTGCAGATACATTAACCACTGCACTACTTCTCTGGGAATTTCTTTTTTCGTTGATGTCATCTTAAACGCTGCGCAATCAGTAACGAGAACAAATTCAATGCCCATTAAATAATGTCGTAGCTTTTTTGTTGCTAAATATGCTGCTTTCACTTCCAAAAAATAGCTATGCAACTTTTCTTCTTGAGGTGTCGTTTTTTTACTCCAGTACAGAATAGGATGCCACTTGCCATCATGCTGCTGGAGAAGAGTAGCACCAAACCCATCTTTTGACGCATCAACATGTAACTGTGTTGCCGCATTCTGCATAAATATCTTCAATACTGGTTCATTCGTCAAAGCATTCTTTAATTGTTCTATCGCCTGTACATGTAACCCTTCAATTTTGAATTCGGCTTCTTTTCTCAACAATTGTGTCAACGGTCTGGCTAGTAATGCATAATCTTTAACGAACTTTCGAAAATACCCCGTTAGTCCAAGAAAGGCCTGTACTCCCCGTATGTTTTTGGGAAGAGGAAAATTCTTCACAGCTTTTACCTTTTCTTGACCTGGCCAAACACGTCCGTTTTCTACTTCATGACCCAGAAAATTTATTTTCTTCTTTAAGAACTGACACTTGGCCCATTTTATATCAAGCCCATACATTTCTGCCTGCTTCAGTACAATTCGCATATTTTCCAAACATTGACCAGCTGAATCTCCGAAAATAACTATGTCGTCAACATACATCTCCATTATGCCTTTGTTAATCAATGTTTGAAATATGTAATTAACGTATCGTACGAACACTGCTGGGGAGTTGCAAAATCCAAAGGGTGCCCTATTAAATTCATACAACCCTTCCTTGGTAACAAACGCTGTATACTTTCGACTTTGCTCCTCTACCTGCACATGAAAAAAGCCATTTCGCAAATCCATAACAGTAAAATATTTCGCATTTTGCATCTTCTCGAGTACTTCTTCGACAACTGGTACTGGGAACCTATCCTTAAGTACGAGGGTATTCAGCTTACGATAGTCCACACATAATCGGTAGGTCCTATCTTTCTTTTTGGCCAACACCACCTTGCTTGCAACGTTTGACGACGACTCTCTGATAATGCCACAGTGAAGCCATTCATCCACCTGTTTTCGTACAAATTCACGTTCTGTTGTAGACAATCGGCTTGGACTTTCGCGAAAAGCGATGCTTGGAACATTCGGTATGATGGTCATTTTTATTGGGCATTCTACTGCATTGTCCACCGGCTTGTAATTGGCGATCATTTGTTTGACTGGTTCGGCATACTGGGATTCAACATTTAAATCGATCTCGCTTGCTGGACTTACCACGTTAAAAACATTCAACTCAGACTGCTCATCATCAGCTTTTGTTTGCGCCTGTACGAACGTGTAACCATTGGAATTTAGTGTGACAGTAAACTTCTGTAAAAAGTCATAGCCAACAATTATTTCAACTTTTAGACTTGCATCTGGTACAACAAGAAATGTATGATTTGTCACAAAACCATCGACCTCAACTGTTTCTGTAAATTCACCCAACACGACAGTGGCAATATTGCCTAAGCCAAACAGTTTAGTAAAATTCTTTTGCAACTTTTGGTCACCGAAAATGTTTTCATATTTTTGTTTTCGCATAAGTGAAACATCCGCGCCAGTGTCAATCAAACACGATACAACTGCTTTCCCGATTTTTATTTCTTTAACGCGATTTTCCTTTAATACAATGTTAACGCTTTGTTTGCTTGCCACGCACTGCTTCGCTATGTGACCGACACCGTTACACTTAAAACATTTTGTTTCTCGTTTACATTCTGCCCGCTTATGTTCTGTTGAACCGCAATTGTAGCAATGCTGCTGTTGTTGTTGTTTGTCTCCTACTTTATCAACGTTTTCGCGACGTTTGTTATACGAACTGCTCTTTGCCACTAATTCAGTAAGCTCATACCGACTTCGAAGTTCTTTGTACGTGGGCGCACTGTACAACGGAAATTTTAGATCGTCACGCACGTCTAAGCCATCAACTATATAATTTATAACCGACTGATCTTCAACTTGTCCAAGTGATGCTATTTTTCGCATCTGGAGCACATAATCATGAAAATTTTCCGACACACGCTTTTTCCGCTTTTGCAACATTTTATGTACTTCGGCACTGCTCAGCTGTTTATCAAATTCTTCTATTAAGGCTGCACATAACATTTCATAATTTGATACAGTAATAGTTTCCACAAATAATTTGGCCGTGCCAACCATTTTATTTCTTGCATTCACATACTTTTGTTTTTCACTTAATTCGTATGCCTCGGCGTTTTCGTCGAAATTATTTACCCACTGCTTAACTGGTATAGCTATGCCATCGAAATCAGGGACTACTTTTGCAAAGCTTTCCACCGACACACTGTTCTTGTTTGGGTTAGAATCGTTCTTTTCACTCAGCATTTTAATTAAAATTGACAAATCGTGGTTTTGTATACATGTGTGTGTCTCCTCAGAATACATTCTTTTCTCGGTATTTTCAACTGCGCAATTATCATGTAGTTCGACGTTCGCACCTTTTTCTTTTATTCCTGCCGTTGTGCCTTGTTCGCACTTGTATATATTTATCTCTTTTTCGCACGTATGATTTACACTTTGTTCATCATTTACCACTGCTCTGCTTTCCTCTACCATTTCAAACGTTAGATCGAGATCGTCTACACTTTGTGATGTCTTTCCATTTTCCATGCGCGCCACCGGCAACAGATTTTTCTTGCTTGGTGCGCCATTTTTATTTTTTCTGCTTGAGCGTATCATTTTTAAGCACTGCAACTTTTAGATGTATTATTTCAACTGACTGCGTATGAAAATTTATGCGGCTGAGCCCTTATGTAAGAATCATTTTTTATGAATGCTTCACTTAAAAACTTTGAACTGTTCTGAATATTTGTCCGGCTGCTCGACACGGTTGAGCCCCCATGTAAGATTTATTAGGTTTATAAATCGTTTAATAAAGTATATCGAGTATTTGACAAACAATAAGAATAGTATTATATAATAACATAAGACTTAAAAATATGTTTAGACGCCGACTTTTGCAACTTCTGACCAACTTTAGTGACTGCTGTACAACTTTACTACTGACGACTGAATGCCACGACTGCTGCTTACGACTGTTGAAAAACGACTATCCCACGACTTCTTCTTAATTACACCTTCGCCTGATCGGGGGTGCCAACTGATGATAATGGCACAAGGATGCCACTTTACATACATGCATACATACATTTACATTTACATCAGAATCGTGCCTTATGCGTGTTTGTGTACTTGTACATATGTATGTATGTGTGCATTGGGCCTGGTTATATGGCTATAACTTTCCGATCATTCAATCATAATGAAACTTGGTATACGGATATATAATTACGAACCTAATATGACTACCAAATTTTAGTTCAAAATTCCAAGAATTACGGGAGTTATAGAAAATCGTTAATAGGGGGGGAGTGGGGGGGTGGATCAGAAAAAATGAACAAACTCGTCCTTTCTCGGTCTCAGGAGAATCTGTATACCAAGTTTGATTATTCTAGCTCTTATACTTTCGGAGATCCTTGCGTTCATACAGACAGACAGACAGACAGACAGACGGACAGACGGTCAGACGGACAGACGGACATGGCTATATCGACTCGGCTTGTCATGCTGATCAAGAATATATATACTTTGTGGGGTCTACCAAGCCTCCTTCTGTGTGTTCCATGTGCACTCGCACAAAACTAATATACCCTTGTACCCTTTGGGTACAGGGTATAAAAATATTAGTTATAGTGGTCATGTTCGTTTAACGAAATAGTTTGACAAGAACAAAAATCTAACGGACTACTGAACAATTTTTTGTCAAGAACAGAAAATGTTCATTTAAATACCTTAAATGCCTTCCTACTGGTAACTTATAAGGTGAAAACATATGGGTTGGTTATGCACACACAAAATAAATACAATTGGAAACATTATATTGAGCCGGGTTAAGACGGGCAATACCTGCTAGTACATACATATATAGAGATAGTAAGTTACAGAATTTAAACACAATTAGTCAGTCAAATGCACTCGTCGACAGTCAGCTGTTGTTGGAGGGGAAGTTCGAAAAAAATTAAGTTCTGTGGCACCGACGTATTTATTGTGAGTTTTTTGGCACCCCTGATATATGTACATATTATAATTGGATCGTCGCGACGAGGGACTATTTATACATTTCCCTACCGGCAAGCTTTGCTTGATTTGGTCGATATTTACATTGGATGTGCAACATATTTTTGATGCTGATTGTTCAGAAAAACTATTAAGTTTATGTTCCAATGATTATTTTTATAAGGAAAAATGTCTTTGTTGGTGTTTAAAATCATACCTCCAGGTCAAAAAAACGAGATTTGAAACCCAAAAGAGATGTCTGTGGCGCCGAGAATTGGTTTTGAGCCGAAATTGGGCGGATGAGATTTCTGTGGCACCCCTGATAATGTCATTTTGATTCGTGTAAAATCTAGAGATGGAAAACAAGCCTAGAATTGCGCGAGAAATATAGTGACAGGCAAAACGTACTTATTATTAAACGTATCGAGTGTTTGGGCTTGTTAATGTATGTATGTTTGTTGGTAAGGGTACAAGAAAATAAGATTTCTTTCAAATAAAGTTTATTCAATTTCGTAAATAAATACAAGAGCTAAAGCGCTCGAAACTAATTATATGAAGAAATTAATTAATAAATATCTAATATTTATGAAAAATTGCAAAACACCTATGCAGTGTTTTGTGTAAAATGATTATTTTAGTTTAAATAGCAGGATTCATAGGTTGGTACCATATACTTAATATTTATAAAGGCATCTTCTCCACCATGAAGATCCAGCACTTTCAGTGTTTCATCAATAAGATCACCTAAATTCATTCATAATCTATTTCATCACCGCAGTTTAGTTCGATAGTATAGGTAAGGAAGATATTTAAAAGAACCGAATGTTTATGGGATTGTGTACTCCAACTTACAGTTCTTAACTTTAAAAGCATTGAACATGGGCAACAATTGTCTGTAGAAAGGTACCAAGCCTGGACCCACCATATCCGATGAAATAACCAACTGTTGTATTATCTTCAAAGTTGTGCACATAACTTCCAAGTTATTGTTTATTTAGATGATATTATGATAGCTACAGATAACATCGAAGAACATCTCAAAATATAAGAAAAGGTTATGAAAAAAATTGTCGAAAATAAGTTAGAGTTGCAAGTGTGAATTTCTTCAAAGTAGTGTCAAATATCTAGGTTACACCATTGATGAATTAGGTATTAGAGCAGATGAAAGTGGTTTGTTAGCAATCAAAAATTTCCCTTTGCCTGAAAATGTGCATGGTGTACAAAGTTTTTTGGGTTTATGTTCATATTTTAGACGATTTATTCAGAACTTTTCAATTGTTGCTAAGCCCTTATACGATCTTACAAAGAAAAATACGAAGTTTGTGTTTGGTGCTACAGAACTTCAGACATTTGAAATTCTTAAAGAGAAACTGGTGAAATCTCCAGTGTTAGCTTTGTTTAATCCGAACGAAGAGACAGAATTACATTGCGACGCCAGTGCTTTAGGCTTTGGTGCGGTGTTAACACAGAAAAAAGAAGATAAAAAGTGGCATCCAGTGTTTTATTTTTCAAATAGAACGACGGAAGCAGAATCGAAATTTCATAGCTATGAATTAGAAACATTGGCTATAATTTATGCATTAAGGAGGTTTAGAGTTTATTTGTACGGAAGAAAATATAAAATAGTTACCGATTACAACTCTCTGAATAGCAAGATGGGCGCTCGAAATGCAAAATTTTGATTATGTAGTAGAACACAGGGCAGGAACTAGGATGCAGCATGTAGATGCGTTGAGTAGAAGTATGAGCATAATGATAATTGAAACAAATACTTTTGAGGAAAATTTAGTGATATGTCAAAATAGAGACTCGAAAATAGTGAAACTAAAAGAAGATATGCAAAATGCCGAACATAAATTTTACGAAATGAGGAATGGAATTCTTTATAAGAAACTAGATAGACAAACATTACGGTTTTACGTCCCAGAAGCTATGGAAAGTCATGTCATATATAAATATCATGATGAAATGGGACATATGGGCATTAACAAAGTTGTTGAATTAATTAGTAAAAGTTATTGGTTTCCACATATTAAGGCAAAAGTAGAGACACACATCCAAAATTGTTTGAAATGCATTGCGTTTTCTAGTAAAAGTGGTAAAATTGATGGTTTAATTCATAATATTCCAAAATTTTACACATTGATCATTATGGACCAGTCAATAAAAATACAGCTCATAAACATTTGTTAGTTGTTATTGACGCATGCACAAAATTTGTACGGTTATATCCGACGAAAACTACGGCTACAAAAGAAGTTATTGCAGCATTACGAGAATATTTCCGTTATTATAGCAGACCCAAGTATATAATTTCAGATAGAGGCACTAGTTTTACGTCGAACAAATTTATTGAATTTATGGAAGAAAACGATATTCAGCACATTAAAATCGCTACAGGTTCGCCCCAAGCGAATGGTCAAGTAGAAAGAGGCAATAGAAATTTAGGACCAATGTTAGCAAAACTTACAGATTTAGATAACAGTTTAAAGTGGGAAAAAGTTGTGGAAACAGTTGAGTTCACTCTAAATAATACAAAACATAGAATGATAGACCAACATCCAAGCCTTATGTTGTTTGGCATAGATCAGAGAGGAAAAATTTTGGACGGCATCAAAGATAATATAGATTGCGAAGAAGAAAAGAACAGAGACCTAAAACAAATTAGAGAAAAAGCCCAACAAAAAGAAAAACAAGCTCAGGAATATTATGAAAAATATGCTAATGTAAAAAGAAAACCTGCTACTAAATACAAAGTGGGAGATTATGTTGTCATCAAAAATTTCGATTGTACTACAGGAGTAGCCAGGAAATTAATTCCGAAGTTTAAAGGACCATACAAAATTACTAAGATTCTTGAAAATGATCGCTATATAGTAGAAGATGTTGAGGGATTTCAACAAACACAAATTCCGTACAAAGGTGTATGGGCAGCACAAAATATGAAATATTGGTTTCAAGGAAGAAATTCAATAGATTTAGGTGGAAAATATAAAACTACAGATAAAAATATACAAAAAAGTGAAACAAATAATGATATTACAAAAAATGATATAGAAAAAATAAGTTTGCTTAGAAATGAGAATATTGTAAATAATGAACCAATTGTAACCAAAAGATATAATTTAAGGAATAATGTAAAGAAAAAATTGCACATGAATCGGGTGATCCATTATGTCAGGACGGCCGAATTGTAGTATATACATAGTTAGTATATAAGTATACCGATGCAATATAAATGTACCCCTGCAATATAGTTTGTAAGATATATCGATAAATGTAAATAATATCGAGATGAGCTCCACCGAGCCTCATCTCTCAGAAAGTCAGTATTAAACGAATGTGCAAAGGAGAACGTTTGTTTTACTCGCCATACTACAGTATGTTTAATATAATTGTGTTCTGTGTATTTTCTCTGTCCTTTGTTTTATTTGTTTTTGTAATCTGCTGTTTTTGGCGAGTTTAACCTCAAAGTAGTTGTGTTTCGTGGAATAACAGTTAGGTGGAAGATCGTAACTATGAGTGTGATATTGTTCATTGAAGTGTCTTCTTTACGATGATATAATTTTTTTTTGCCCGATTTTGCCCGAAAACGAAAAATCTCGATTTTTGCAGACAACTTTGAGTTTGAGCATGAAAAGCTGCTTGAACTGTGGTTAGCAAATGGCCGTAAACCATCAGCTGTTTCAGATTTTGTGATTGAAAAATGTGGAGCAAGTCTGTCCCAAAAAAAAACTTGAGTACATCCAAACAAAAATTAAAACTTTCGTGGGATATGCAAATAAGTTGTATATAAAATGCAATAGATCATCCGAAAGATTAAAAACAGTGCCACGATACCAGAATTGGATATTGTCAAAAATGGTTATAGATATGAGTGAGGAGGGTCAGAAAATATCCCCCAAAAATGTTGGACGACCACGAATCACTTATTTTGATGGAGGTGAACGCTTTAAAAGAAATTGTGCGGTTGAGCTTGCACAAAATAAAAATAATAATACTCCATTGCTCATACACGCTGCCTCTATTTCTGCAAAAAAATCTGGAGAGAAAGATATGACTTTTGTTTTGACAGAAGTAGCAAAAACAGAAAATATTGTTAACATCAAAAAAAAACTTCTTGAAGTTGAACCCACTCAAGTGTCTGCGGATAACGCGCTGGCATTTTTAATTGAAAATGGATTAACAAAAAGTCAATATATTAATGTGGGGTTTTTTATTTAATACAATATAATGTTTATTTAATCAAAAGGTGGGAATGAATAGAAATAAGTTTGGTTTACATCTTTTAACGTCAAATCAAAAATGCACGGCTTGGCTCAGCGTTCCAAGTACCGAACTCGTCGTTGTTTTTGCTCGACACGTCTGTCGAATTCAACCTCTTTCATACGACTGCTGGACGTCTTCCTGCTGTCGTCGATCGTCGTCTTCTTCTTGTCTTCTTTTCGTCTTCTTCTCTTATTCGTCTTGCTTGTTGTCTAGGGCGTCGTTTGGAAGGCAAAAGAGAAAAGGAACAACACTCCTTCCCACATTCGGCCATCCTGATTATGCACTCGCCTCGAATGCATCTTCGTCGTCGTCATTAGGTGTTGACCATGGCTTCAGGTATTCAGCACAGGTCGATGAGTTGTTTGGGCCATCAGAGTTGCCCACCTTGGTAACATCGTAGGAATTGTTATGTTTTACTTTGACAATTTTGTAGGGACCCAAAAACTTCGGCTTAAGTTTCAGACCGCTACCAAATTGTGTTCGTTTTATGGCAACTAAATCGCCAATGTCGTATTGCCTGGCTGCTGTGCGTCGTAGATTATAGGTTTTCTTGTTCTCAGCTTGCAACTTCTGGATTTGGAGTTTTGCTTTCGCTCGTAGTTCGTTGCGGTCGTCGTTAAATGAATCAATCAATTCATTCTTTATCAAATTTTGTAGATTCTGGTCTTCTTTGTATCGCATCTTGACTCCCATTAACAGCTCAAACGGTGTGCTGTCAATACTTCTGGTAAACGTTGAATTTATGGCGCGCTGGACTCGATCGGTGTGCTTGTACCATTTTGCAGGGTCATCCACGCTGAGTTTGGCAAGCACCGAGATGATTACAGCATTGAGTCGCTCCACTTGGCCATTAACTCGGGGTAGTCCTGTAGTCGTCTTGATAAGTTAAATGTTCTCGTCTTCGCAGTACTGTAAGAAATCAAGAGAGGTAAATGCTGAGCCTCTGTCAGATATAATACAGGCTGGATTTCCAAATACTGTGCTTTGGTTTCGTAACTTCATGATGACTTCTTTGGCTGTCGTCGATTTTGTTGGGTAAAGCCAACAGAACTTCGTGAATGCGTCAATTACAGCAAATATGTGTTTGTAATCTTTATTTGTGGATTCAAGCGGTCCTAGAAAATCCACGTGGTAAGTCTGCAATGGTACGTCGTCTTTTTGCAAGGGATGCAAAAAACCCTCCTGCTTGTTGCGCTTTCGATTTACAAGGATGCATAGTATGCAGCAATTTATATATTTCTTAATTTTTTCGTCGATGTTTGGTATGAAATACTCTTTGCAGATCAGCTCCTTTGTTTTCTTGACTGCAAAATGTCCTCTGTCGTGTGCTCTGCCAATAATTTGTCGCTGCATATTTTTCGGCACTACGATTAATTCGTCGTCGTTAACCAATTTATAAAGGATGCCTGCCTTCATAAAATAGCTCTCATAAGTTTCGCCGTCGTTGACAATCTTCAAATGCTCGTCTTGTATTTGTGCCTGCTCTATGCCAGTGATTATACTCTCGTCAGTTATTCTCATAATTGGATATCGGGACAGTGCGTCTACGTGTCTCATGCGTGATCCAGAACGATGTTCGATGTCATAGGAATACTCTTGCAAAACCATTATCCATCGTGCTACTCTTGTACAAAGGTTCTGCTTCTCCAACGTTTTTGTAAATGCATTACAGTCAGTTATGATTTTGAAGTGCAGACCCAAAAGGTAAACTCTAAATTTGGTTACCGCTTCGATGACTGCCAGTATCTCAAGCTCATAAGGCCTGCGAAATAAGTCACCTTATCAACATATTTTTCTTAATTAAAACAAAAATCTTCGATATTTTAAAATGATTGTAATTTTTCCTTAAACTTTATAAAATGACAGTTTAAATTCAGTTTAGTAATATTTAAGAAATTATAAGAAACTTTTTTAAAAATTAAATGAAAATTTTTCCGAACGAAATAATTGAACTGATCAAATTCAAAAAACTATATTTATATCTCGATTTACTTGTGTTTTTAGCGGTAATTGTTTAGATATGTCCTCCATTACTATTAATTACTCTTAACATGCGATCTGGCATTGAACTAACCAAGTCTTGAAGAAGTGATCCGTCCAATTTGGCCCACTCTGTTACGATTGCTTCTTTTAATTCTTTCAAGGATCTAAATTGTCTGCCATGCATGTAAACCTTACTGGAAAGGATTCCCCAAAGGTTCTCTATGGGATTAAGATCTGGACTTTTTGCAGGCCACATCAAAAGTGGTATTTTTTTATCCTCAAAAAATTGTTTTGTGCGTTTTGAGACATGGATTGGAGCATTGTCCTGCTGGAATGTCCAATAATCTTCACACATTTCTTCTCCAAAATGAATCAGGTTTTCGTCCAATAGCTCTACATAGTTTTCGGAGTTCAATTTATGTGAGACAAAGCATATAGGACTCTTTCCAGCAAAGCAAAATGCAGCCCACACCATTAGCGATCCTCCTTGAAAATTGCGCGACACTTTCATTTGTTTGGGGGTCCTGAGGTCACGATAATAATATTGATACCCATCTGGTCCATCTAAATTAAATTTTTTTCATCACTGAAAATCATTTTTTTCCACTCCAGGTCCCAAAACTTATGCATTTCTGCATAGTGCATGCGGGCAACTTTGTGCCGAGGAAGTAGTTCACATTTGACGGTTTTTTTTTCATATGAAATGAATTGATCGGCTCGTAAAATTTGTTGCACGCGACGTTTTGACACTGAGAGATCCAGTTCCTGACAAATTTCGCCTGCGCTCAAGTTTTCTTTGAGTGCTAACGATTTTATTCTCCTCTTATCGCGATTTTGTACCAATGGCGGGCGACCGGAGCGTGGCTTTTTTCCGTGGTGTTCGGGGTCTTTCAAAAACTTTTGTATAGTAAAAAAGCTCCTTTGTATTTTGGAAGCAATTTCACGTAAGGGCATTCCAGTTTCTCGATATACTAATATTTTAGCTCTTTCTTTATCAGATAGGTAACGGCTTTGATGCATTTCTACTAAAATTATGGTTAATTATAATCTGATCTAATATTCTAAGCCTGGATTAAAGTGTAAACTCACTTATTTAATTTTTTTAATTATAAATCCCAAAATTTTGATGAAAATGGCCCTTGAATGCACTGGTACAATGACAAAAACTGATTTGATCAGCTCAATTATTTCGTTCTGTAAAGAGAGGCAGCAGCAATTTTCGATAGAAATAACGGTAGTAATAACGGATTTCTGCTTCTCCTTACTGTTTTAAGCAAGAGAATTAGATGAAAGCAAACTATGCAAAAAATGAAGTGGAAAACATAAATGGTAAATCTGTGGCATTACGTTATAAGCATGATAAGGTGACTTATTTCGCAGACCTTAGCTTGTATACTTTCGTTGAGCGTCGGACGTCTTTTTACTCATGAAATACACAGGATGCAACTGACCATCATCTGGGGATTTCTGCATTAATACGGCTCCGAATCCGTCTATGGATGCATCAGTGTGGACTTCTGTCTCGTATATGTAGTTATAAATGGCTAAAACGGGGTTTGAAGTTAGACATTTTTTCAACACACAAATAGCATTCTCTTCGTTTGGGCCTATTTCAAATTTCGTGTTACTCTTGGTTAAATCAGTTAACGGCTTGGCAATGATAGCATAATTAAATATAAACTTTCTGAAATAACCTGTTAAACCCAAAAAGCTTTCAAGTTGCTTACGTGTCTGCGGCGTTTTAAATTTTGAAACAGCTTCAATCTTTTGTGGAGTCGGATACAACTTTTTATACTCTATTATGTGTCCCAAAAACTGAATACGTGTATGCAAAAAGTGACATTTTTTCAAATTCAGCTCAAGCCCATATTCTTTACAGGTGTGTACAACTTCTTTAATGTTTGATAATGCTTCCATCTCGTCTTTGGCTGGGATTATTATATCATCTACGTAGGGCAATGCTATACCTTGGCGTGCTAATGGTCGAAAAATCGCGTTGATGTGCCGCTGGAACACGCTTGGTGAATTCGTCATACCAAACGGCACCTTACAAAACTGGTATTGCCCGCTCTGCGTCACAAATGATGTGTAATTTTTGCTAGACTCCGAAACTTGTACATGGAAAAATCCATTTTTTAAATCAATCGTACTGTATATCATCGCTTCTTGCAAGCGGTCTAGCTGGTCGTCTATTAGTGGTAGTGGAAAATGATCTTTGCGCATTACCTTGTTAATGCGTCTGTAGTCGATACAAAGACGCGGTGTACCATCGCTCTTCTTTACAAGTACAACAGGACTCGTATACTCTGAATCGGACTCTTCAATTACGCCATTTCGCAACCACTCGTCTACTTGTTCATCTATAATGCGTGTCTCTGAAATTGAAAATCTACGGGGACGTGAAAAAATTGGTGTATCATCTTTAAGAACAATTTTCATTTCAATGTTTGTTGTTTTCGGCTTATCTGGCTTGTATTTCATTATTAGTTGGCGCACCTCGTCCTTAGCGTACTCACTGACGTCATTATTTATATCGAGTTCCATATTTTCCTGTATTATGTCAATTTTCATTATATTTGTTTCATCGTTTGCATAATTTTCTTCATCTTCAGTTTGCGTCTTTCGGACCATAACGCCATTGCGATTGAATGCAATTTCTGCATACATACATATTTCTTCACCAATTATTACTTTAAGGTCCATACATTTGATTGGCACAACATAAAAATTTAGCACATAGCAATCGTCATCAATGCATACTTCCTGCTCAAACTGCCCAATCGGTTTAATTTTGTTTGCATTACTCTCGCTACCGAATCCTTTTAAAACAACATAGCACTCCTTTAGTTTTGGTAAATTTAACTCCGTATACAAATCTTCACGTATCAAATTAAATTTACTGCCAGTGTCAAACAGTGCAACACACGTCGAGTTTTTCAATATAATTTCCTTGCTTGTTACGTCGTTTAAGCTTTTCACAATGCGCATGTTTGGTTTCTCATCTTTTTCTTTTTCGATCTTACAATTCTTAGAAATATGGCCAAACTGATTGCATTTAAAACATTTTCTGCCCTTCTCTTTGTTTGTACAGCTATTAGATAAATGCCCATTCTCTCCACAGTTATAACATTTCACTTCTTTTTTGCCACTTTGTGTACCACTGTGCACGGCGCCTGCTTTTGTTTTGTCTTTGATTATTTTGTCGCTCTTTTTCATCTTTCTATTTATAATTTCGTAATCCTTTAATTTGCATTTAAACTCGTACAGATTTTTAGCACCATATAGCATCGTTTTGTTTGTTGAGAGTTCATCAATTCCATCAATTACATATTGAATGAATGCTTCGTCCTCGACATTGCCACGGGACGCTATGTCTTTCATTCTGTAAAAATATTCTTGCATATCTCTTCGTTTCGGCGTTTACACTCAGTTAGTCTTGCATGTATTTGTTTACTACTTACTCTCGTTTTAAATTCTTTTAATAAGGCCTGTTTTAACGCACTCCAAGTATTAAGGCGCTTTTCACTCAAAACGAACAATTTCGCTATTCCTTTTAGGGACTTCTTTGCAAATATTAATTTTTGCAGTTCACTCCAGTACATCAACAATGCTTGTTCTTCAAACTCTGATATCCATGCTTCTATCGATAAATCGTCACTGCCATCGAATGTTCGGATTGACTCTTCGATATCTCGAAAACTAATGGCAAATCGTGGTGCTGCCATTTCACAGCTGTTTTGTGGCTCTCTTCTTTGTGGTTTTTCTCCCATGTTTGTAACTACGCTCGCAAATTCGCCGTCGTCGCTCTCGCTAGTTCTGCCTCTTTTGCGTATATCTCCGTCTCCTGCGTTTTCTTGTCCTTCGCCGTCGTCGCTGCTCTCGTCGTTGCTCTCGTCGTCTTCGTTTCCATTATCGTTGTTGCTAAGCAATTGGCCGGCTACCAAATTGCGAAATATGTGCAACTGTACATCATCAACGTTTTGGCTTATGCCACTAACCATACAACATATAGATGCGTCATTTCATACAACGAAAACGTCCCATCGAAATTGTTAGCGACAGCTCCCATAGCTGTTCGGGTATTTGCCGAATGGGAGCTGTCGCACTTCGGCTATGAGCCGACTGGGAGCTGTCGCATTCGTGCTCTCTGTGAGCGAATTTCATTTCATTCGCAGAGAGGCAGTCTACAGAGACGATCGGTTCACGCCGCTTATGCTCTTTGTATGTGTGCGTGCACATATATACATGTATATGTTTATATGTATTTGTGCATTTGGTCTTTTGCTGTTTGCGAGCAGCAGCTTCAATTTCGTTTTCAGATTTTACCTGCTACATGGGCATCAGAATTTCATACACTGTTGCCATATTTCTGTCGCATTGTATTTTGGGATGCGTATACAAGTGAAGTTTGTCAGTAGTGTATGGATTTCTCATAACGCCTATAAAAGCACACATACATACAATTACATACATATTTATGTGTGCAAATGTTGTGTTCATATGCAGACACTTCATATATGAACGCATGGCAGTAGCCTTGACATTGTCATGACCTGCCTCAACTTATATTTATGCACAAGCAATTTTATTGATAGACTATTTCTTATTTTTCTTTGACTTGCATATTAATTACAAAATATTTGGTAAAAATGTCAGTTGGCATTTAAATCAAATTAATTCAAAAATATTATTTTAATATAATATATTTAGTTTAAAAATATATTATTTTAAAAATATCGGTTGGCAATTGGCCGATATTTAATATGAAAATAAGTACATTTAAGGGTCGCAAAATGTGGTAAAATTTGTAAAACAAGTGTAATTAAATAAATAAAAATACATATATGTTTATATGTATGTATGTACATCTTTTGATAATTTAATATATATTGTTTTTTTTTTAATTCGCCGCTCAAATTTGTTACCGATCTAATATTGTATATGAGCAAACATATTACATCGGTATCCAGAGAACACCACGTGGAGGCCATCAACATTTTAATGGGGTCGTAAATTAATAGGACCTTTGAGTCGACTTGAAATGACTTAATTTCAAAAATGCATAACATTTTAATTACTATTTATAAGTGTTTGAAATTAAGTCAAATCCATGTTCCCCACTTAATATTACCTTATTTAGTGTATTAACTAACATGTAAATATTTAATATTTGCTATTATTTAAACATAAAGTAAGAAAAAATTCTACTGCTTAATTATTTTTAATTTATTTAAAGCTACCCTGGAGTTCTTACTACCAGCAATCCCATCTGTTATCCATTTACAATTTTTATAGCCTGTACCCAAAGGGTGAAAGGCTATACTAGTTTTGTGCGCATGTATGTAACACACAGAAGGAGGCGTGGCAGACCCCACAAAGTATATATATTCTTGATCAGGATGAGAAGACGAGTCGATATAGCCATGTCCGTCTGTCCGTCTGACCGTCTGTCCGTCTGTCTGTATGAGCGCAAGGATCTCAGTAAGTACAAGAGCTAGGATAACCAAAATTGGTATCAAGGTTCCTATAAGCCCTAGGCAGAACGAGTTTGTTTATTTTTTCTGATACACCCCCCCACTCCCCCGCAATTCGTATTTTTTCTTATAACTTCCGTAATTCTCGGAATTTTGAAATCAATTTTGGTAGGTACATCCAGTTAGTACTAATGTGTCCGTGTGCCAAATTTCATCATGATAGGTCAATTCTGAAGAAAGTTATAGCCATAAGTAAAATCGCTGCTCATGCGCTGCCTGCAGCTCTGTCGGCAGCGCTGCCCGCAGCTGTTGTTGTTGTTGCTGCTTTGGTTTAACTTTGTGCTGCATACATACACGCATATAAACACGCATATAAACACGCATAGGTACGTGATGTAAATGTATGCTGTTTAAACTGAACATAAACATGTATTCTAATTTAATTTAATTAATTATTTTAATTAATTAATTCATTCATTTTTTTTAATAATTTAATTTTTAAAAAATTTTTTTTTTTTTTTAATTTTTTCCTTTTTGTGGAGAGTACAGGCTATTTTACTGTCGGGCTTGCTCGACTGTAGCGTTCTATCTTGTTTCTAATTAAAATCAAAATGAACTCATTAAGCAATTGAGTTCTGTGATTATAACACGGACCAGACTCTGAAAACCAGCATGCGTATTTATCTAACTTTGATGTAATGAATACGCATTTTTGAACTATTGTTTTTTTTTCAAATGGAATCTGTGAGACTTTGTCTCGAAATACCGTTTAAAAACATCAAAGTGTATTTTAATTAAAGTAAAAAAATCATCATAAGTTTAAGGTTACTATTAACGTAACCGGAGTTTTTATTTAGTATTAAATACTCGGAAGTGCATTGGACTTCATCGGACGGTTTCAACAGATTTGAACACACTTTGCAGTCGTGTTTCTTCAAGAGCTTATGCAAGAGATACCCTGCAAAATAACGCAAAGCATTCTCATTGAAAGCGTCTTGAATATTCAAATCTGTTGCTTCTATAGCCAATTCTAATTCTAATTCGTCATCAATGAAAATCAAATCATCATCTTCAGAAGATGTTAGCTCTGATGATGATTGATTTGACCCTTCGGGGTCTTCATCGGGGGCACAGTTCCCAGATACTGTTGTTGATGTCAAGACTTTCATGTACAACATTTTGGACATGATGAGATTAAACTCAACCGATGTAATATGTTTGCTCATATACAATATTAGATCGGTAACAAATTTGAGCGGCGAATTAAAAAAAAAAAACAATATATATTAAATTATCAAAAGATGTACATACATACATATAAACATATATGTATTTTTATTTATTTAATTACACTTGTTTTACAAATTTTACCACATTTTGCGACCCTTAAATGTACTTATTTTCATATTAAATATCGGCCAATTGCCAACCGACATTTTTAAAATAATATATTTTTAAACTAAATATATTATATTAAAATAATATTTTTGAATTAATTTGATTTAAATGCCAACTGACATTTTTACCAAATATTTTGTAATTAATATGCAAGTCAAAGAAAAATAAGAAATAGTCTATCAATAAAATTGCTTGTGCATAAATATAAGTTGAGGCAGGTCATGACAATGTCAAGGCTACTGCCATGCGTTCATATATGAAGTGTCTGCATATGAACACAACATTTGCACACATAAATATGTATGTAATTGTATGTATGTGTGCTTTTATAGGCGTTATGAGAAATCCATACACTACTGACAAACTTCACTTGTATACGCATCCCAAAATACAATGCGACAGAAATATGGCAACAGTGTATGAAATTCTGATGCCCATGTAGCAGGTAAAATCTGAAAACGAAATTGAAGCTGCTGCTCGCAAACAGCAAAAGACCAAATGCACAAATACATATAAACATATACATGTATATATGTGCACGCACACATACAAAGAGCATAAGCGGCGTGAACCGATCGTCTCTGTAGACTGCCTCTCTGCGAATGAAATGAAATTCGCTCACAGAGAGCACGAATGCGACAGCTCCCAGTCGGCTCATAGCCGAAGTGCGACAGCTCCCATTCGGCAAATACCCGAACAGCTATGGGAGCTGTCGCTAACAATTTCGATGGGACGTTTTCGTTGTGTGAAATGACGCATCTATATGTTGTATGGTTAGTGTTGTAAGTCATCATTTTCGTTGAATTCGAATCCAGAAAATTCTCGCAAACGCTTTCTATTATTTCGGTCTCCTTCGGTTTCGAATACATATTTATGCAAAGCGCAAATGCTTGCCTTCGTTGCTGCCTTTAAAGGCTTTGATATTAAATCATTTAAACACGTCATTTTAGGTGAAAAAAAAAAATCAGTTCTATTTTTTTTTCAATTACGGCTTTTTAAATCAAAATTTCACGCGTCGTTGTAATTTAACCACTGCACTGTATTCCGGGACGAGCACCCAAAATTGTGGGGTTTTTTATTTAATACAATATAATGTTTATTTAATCAAAAGGTGGGAATGAATAGAAATAAGTTTGGTTTACATCTTTTAACGTCAAATCAAAAATGCACGGCTTGGCTCAGCGTTCCAAGTACCGAACTCGTCGTTGTTTTTGCTCGACACGTCTGTCGAATTCAACCTCTTTCATACGACTGCTGGACGTCTTCCTGCTGTCGTCGATCGTCGTCTTCTTCTTGTCTTCTTTTCGTCTTCTTCTTGTCTTCTTTTCGTCTTCTTCTCTTATTCGTCTTCTCTTATTCGTCTTGCTTGTTGTCTAGGGCGTCGTTTGGAAGGCAAAAGAGAAAAGGAACAACACTCCTTCCCACATTAATATGAAACAGCACACAAAAACACATGGGTGTGACATATATCCACCATATCCGGATGTACTAAAATCAAAATTAAAGTGCAGACCTTACGATATTGTTTATTCCGAAAGTAAGTACATGTTTCCCTACAACAAATTTTAGACCATACAGTTCATCGCATACTTGAAATGCAACGTGAGGTCTTGGAAACACTTCCCAACGTGATGCATTGTAAGTTTTTTTTCAGTTATGGATTTGATGGTTCTTCAGGCCACAGCATGTACAAACAGCGTTTTGGAAGTCTTCTTTTTGACAATTTTATTTTCGTAACAACAGTTGTCCCATTAAAATTAATAATAAATGCACAACAGCTTCTTTGGTTTAATAAGACGCCCCAATCAGTTCGATTTTGCCGGCCTTTAAAAATCGAGTTTATTAAGGAAAGTACTGAGGTTATACTGAAGGAAAAAGAAAACTTGGATACTCAGATAAGAAGCCTAAATATATTTTTGTACAGATACAAAGAAAAAGAATTATTTGTGGAGTATAGTGGGCAAATGACACTTATTGACGGTAGTCTTAAATATTGTGACCGGAACTAACTCTTGCCAGTGTTGCCCCATCTGTGGCGCAAAACCAACCCAACTGTATAATATAAAAGACTAGCAGGTATTGCCCGTCGTAACCCGGCTCAATATGTTTCCAATTGTATTTATTTTGTGTGTGCATAACCTACCCATATGTTTTCACCTTAAAGGTTACCAGTAGGAAGGCATTTAGTGTGCTCCTACACTATGATGGATACTATGAAACCATACTTGAGTCCAAATTTAAATTCACATTTGAGTCTTTTCGTGCCATATTGAGTCAATACGGCCACGGTCAATACGGTCAATGCCGTGCAGCGATGAGCCACGATCAAAAAGCACTGGCACCGATACCATCAAAATATCGAAGTTTGAATGCAATAAGCAGAATATTTAAATAACAAAATCTAATTATTTATTGACATCAATAAGAACAAATCATATACATACATACATCTGCCCGCAATGCGAAGCAGAATATGAGTAGCTCCGTTATTCGGTTTCTGCTTTACTATCGCTTACGCAGTCGTCGCCTAGCGACGGTAACTGTAACATTTTGGCGTTTTGCCTTTGCAATTAACATTAAATGGTCAAAACGAAAGAAGAAGAGCGAACTAATGACTTGCAGTTGTTGTTGTTTTTAGAGCATTATTTTTTTTACAATCAAACAACTGTGTTCGATTGCCCAATGTATACATTAATACGAATGTACATACATGCTGTATTCATACACAGGCATACATACATACATATGTACATATGTTTCTCTTTACTTTTTCAACCGTACGTAGAGAACCGCACACATAGACACGAACTGTTGCTTGTTGTGTGTGAGTGTGTGTATGTGATGTCCCCAACTATTTGATATTTGTTGTTGCTGCATAAAGTTATTAATGAAAACACTAATGCCAAATGCACTAAACAAAGAAAAAATTACTTTTAAAAATGTTATATTATATAATTTTCAATTAATTAACATTTCTTGCTCTGTCAGTGCAAGACGAATGCACATACATACATATGTAGATACATATGTATGTACATACATAGATGTGCACATATGTATGGACATTCACACATTAGTGTCTCACATTTTGCTTTGGCTATTTCAACCGTTTCACGCAACTACACGAACAGCTGTTTGTATGTGTGTGTGTGTGTGTGTGTGTGTGTGTGTGTGTGTGTGTATGTATACTTAGTTGTCCCCAACTGTTTGATATTTTGTATTGTTTGTTCTGCCTGCTTTTGTAAACTGCATATTTTGAAAATCCTTGAATGCAAAGTTGTAGATTTAGTTACGTAGATTACATTATCCAAATTTTAAAGCGATCGGACTAAATTTATAACAAAAACTTTTCATTTGAAATAGTGAATAAATATTAAAACCCCAATAATTTAAGCTCCAACACAAATTTCCTTTTGTGCCCCAAGAAAACCCCAATAATTCAAGCTCCAACAAAAAATTTACAAAACCGAGTATGCAGTTTTCTTTGCATTCTTTAATTGATTTTAGAAACTAAGTTTTAAGTCGATCGGTTGAAAAATGCGGATTTTTCAAACAAACGTTGGAGTTCGTTTTCCCCCGTTTGGAGCTCGAATTATCCAAAATCCCTTCTTAGTGCTCATCTACACCATGATAGGATACTTGAGCCCAAATTTCAGCATCCTAGCTTTTACCGTGAAAACTCCCATATTTTAGGCCCCAAAAAAAATATCAAAAAACCAAGTATACAGTTTTTCTTGGAATTGGAATTGGAGTATACAAACTAAGTTTAAAGTTAATCAGATGAAAACTGTAGATTTTTCATACAAACGTTGGAGCCTGTTTTCCCCCCTTTGGAGCTTGAGTTTTCCAAAATCCCTTCTTAGTGGGGACCTAGACTATGAAAGGATACTTGAGTCAAAATTTCAGCTTCCTAGCCTTTACCGTTTGGGCTGTGCGTTGATCACCAATCAGTCAGTCAGGACAAACTGTTTTATATATATAGAGATTTCAACTCATTAGTTTTCAAGGCTAAAGAACCCACTCTAGAATATGGAATAAGTCCGCTATATGCTTGGATCCGATTCTTTGAATTCGTGTTGAAGATTTCATATAGAATTGAGCTTAAAAAGTGGCACGTGAAAGGCTGCGAAAAGCCTCAATTGGAAGCACGAAAGCATTATATACAGATGAAAATGATGGAAGAAATGGGACGTAATGTGGACAAGCCTAGCCCAAATGGCAGTGGAAACACCAATGACGGAAATACTGCCAGAAGAGCTTTTTCTAGCGAACATAGATTACGGAGTTCTACAAAGTTTTCATATTATGGTCACGAAATAATAGATGCTTGTATAGTTCCTGTTGGCTCCTATATACAAGAATATAAGTAATGATAATGAAGCCCCACAAGACTCATCAGATGACGGACAAGATGATCTTGGGCTAGATGATATTGTTTTGGCAGAAGAGTATTTTGAATTAGAAGAAAATTAAGTTTCAGTGCGGTAAGTAGCATAGCTAAAATTATTTAAATTTATCTAAAAATTTTCTTTATTTTCAGAATGGATTTAAACCAATAAAATATGAATGCAACAATATATATAAATGACTCAATTCATTTTTTTTTTTTTGAAAATTAAAATATATTGCATAAAAGAAAATAATAAACCTTGATTGATAGAGTTAAACATACGAAAGTAGGTGAAAGTCAACCATATCGGTTATATGGGAGCTATATGAATTAGTGTCCCAAACTGAACCAAACTTGGTATGTTCTCTTGGGGGACCAAAATATGTGTACAAACTAAATTTGGGGTAAATATCTTAATATTTAGAATTTATTCCAAAAAAAGAGCAAAAACAAGTAAAAAAGCTAAAGTCGGGTGTCCCGACTTTGAAATACTCTGTACATATGTTTACAATAATTATAGAAAATAAAAAAAATTAAAATAAAAAAAAAAATTTGATCGATTTTACCTCTCTCGGTATTCGAACTCACGTAAAGGGTGTATAATTGCACATTTACATAGCAATTGCGTCTGTGTGAGTGTATGTATGCCTATTTCGCTATTTTCGCTGTCAACCAAACAGCAACATCAACAACAGCCGCGGGCAGCGCTTGAGCAGCGCTGCATCAGCAAATATATTTATGGCTATAACTTCTTGTTAAATCGGTCTATCATAATGAAATTTGGCATACGGACACATAATAACTAACTGGGGGTATTTCCAAAATTTTAGTTCGAAATTCCAAGAATTACGGGAGTTACGATTTGCGGGGTAGAGGGGGGAGGGAGGGGAATTCCAAAATATACATTTTCTGCGTATTCGCATAAGGCATCTGGGACTAAAATTTGGTGTTCCTAGGTCTTATAGTCTCCGAGATATAGGCGATTATACGAATGGAAAATCGGGAAAACCCCCATAGGGGGGAAGTGGGGGGAAAATCAAAAAAATAAAACAAACTCGTATAGAATACACACATAACGCATCTTCGTGCAAAATTTGGTGTCTCTATCTCTTATAGTCTCTGAGATCCAGGTGTTCATACGGACGGACAGACGGACAGACAGACAGACAGGGCTAGATCGACTCGTCTCGTTATGCTGATCAAGAATATATATACTTTGTGGGGTCTGCCACGCCTCCTTCTGCCTGTTACATTTTTCAGCTCCCGCAAACCTAATATACTCTTGTACATTTCATGTACAGAGTATAAAAACCATAGTGGCATGTTAATGTACAGTTTCAACAGCATACATTTACATTAGAATCGTGTCTCTGAACCAAAGCAGCAACAGCAACGGCTGCGGGCAGCGCTGCCGGCAGAGCATGAGCAGCGATTCTATTTATGGCTATAACTTCTTTCAGAATTGACCTATCATAATGAATCTTGACATACGGATACATAACAACAAACTGGATGTATATGCCAAATTTGAGTTTCCAAGAGAATTACAGGAGTTATGAAAAACACGAATTGCGGGGGAGTGGAGGGGTGTATCAGAACAAAAACACAAACTGGTCCTTTCTCGGCCTTAGGACAATCTGGATACCAAGTTTGGATATTCTTGCTGAGATCCTTGCGTTTATACAGGCGGACATGGCTATATCGACTCGGCTTGTCATCCTGATCAATAATATATATACTTTGTGGGGTCTGCCACGCCTTCTTCTGTATATTACATACATTCGCAAAAAACTAGTATCCCTATCACCCATTGGGTATCGGCTATAAATACTCGATCAAAGCACAATCCCGCTGTCGTCCAACAATCTTCTCTATATACAGTCTGTCAACTAATTGTTTGCAACATGAAAAAGGTCAACAAAATTCAATTTTAACATAATTATTTATTCGGAAAGGCACTTGATTTCATGTTCAGCATTCCACGATATGTTTCATAAATGTATTTTTAAATCAAATATTTAATAAAATTAATAAAAATACAAACAGAAACATAAAAATGCATAAAAAACAAAAGGAAGCGGCAAATGTTAGCTGTCTATTAATTGTTTGCAAAATGCAAACATCTCTATATCTCTATCTATATATACATACATGTGGGACTGAAGTTATATTTAGTTATTTCCAAACGAAATGATAACAGTCCCGGATAGTTTATTTGAATATAATATAGTTTATTTAAAATAGAAATGAAATTATAGAGTAATTGGTAAAATAATATAAACTTGGAATTTGAGTCGTTCGCGTTTTGTCGTAGCTGAGAGCGTCGTTTCTCATGCACGTCTTTTACACGTCGTTCGTCGTTCGATGCAAACTCCGCTCTTCTCGTGCCTTTCGTCAAAGGCTTGCCAACCTGCCTTTATCATCGTATATTTGTGGGAGGGTTGCCCATACGTCATTACCCGTGCATTCCCACAACTCTGCCATCTTATTCCGCATTCGCCCCGAATGCGTCGTCATCGCAATCATCGTTATAGGGCGTCCACGGCTTCATATACTCAGCGCAGGTGCTCGTCTGCTTTGGACCTTCACTGAATACTGCATATTTCAAGAAACTTTGGCCTAAGCTTGAGCCCACTGCCAAGCTGAGTCCTCTTGATGGCAACTACGTACGTCTGAAGAGGCTGCTCCTCTTGCGGATGCAGTAAGCCTTCTTTTTTTCCCTGCTTTCTATTGGAAACAATGCATGGAATGCAGCAGCTTATACATTTTTGAATTTTTTCTTCAAGTTTCGGCATATAGAATTCCTTGCCTATAATTTCTTTTGTTTTCTTGAGTGAAAAATGACCGCGCTCGTGAGCGTTTTTAATAATTTCTTTTTGCATGCCCGCAGGTACAACAATAAGTTCGTTGTCTCCTACAAGTTTATGCAACAGGTCGTACTTCAGAAAATAATTATTGTGAGTCGATTTTTCAGCTAAAATGTCAATAATTGCTTTTAATTCGGCGTCCTGCGACTGCACATATTTCAGTTTATGGTGTATGCTGCTTTCATTGATCATCATCACGGGGTAGCGACTTAGTGCGTCTGCATGGCGAATGCGTGTGCCGGCTCGGTGCTCCACTTCGTAGTCGTATTCCTGCATTAGAAGTACCCAACGAGCTATACGTGTGCATAAGTCTTTTTTGTCCATTGTTTTCGCCAAGGCATTACAGTCCGTAATGAGTTTAAAAGGTAAGCCTAGTAAATAAACGCGAAACTTTCGCAAGGCCTCAACTACTGCTAGAATTTCAAGCTCATAGCTCGTGAATTTCCTCTCTGCTTCTGATGTTTTTTTGCTCATGTAATAAACGGGGTGCCATTCGTTGTCGTCAGGTGATTTTTGTAGAAGAACTGCCCCAAAACCGTCCATAGAGGCATCTGTATGCAATTCGGTAGCATGATGCTGATGGAAAATCTTTAGGACTGGCTTTTGCGTGATAAGCGTTTTTAAACTATTTAAACTATTTGTCTCCAAATTCAATTTTCGCATCCTGCTTCGTCATATCAGACAGTGGTTTGGCTATTTGGGAAAAATTCGCAATAAACTTCCGAAAATATCCAACAAGGCCAAGAAAACTTTGGAGTTGCTTAAGCGTTCGAGGACCTTGAAAATTGGTGACTTCTTGAGTTTTCGATGGTGTAGGGCTTATACGTTGGTTTTCTATAAAGTGTCCTAAGTACTCGATTCTGGTTTTTAGAAAATGACATTTCTTTAAATTTAATTGCAGCCCGTACTCTTCACAGCGACTTAATACTTCTTTAATATTTGCAACTGCTTCGTCTTCTGTTTCTGCTGGTATGATAATATCGTCGACATAAGGAATAGCTACACCTTTGCGTGTTAAATCTCGGAAAATTGCGTTTACATGTCTTTGAAATACACTAGGAGAATTCGAAAGACCAAATGGGACTCGTAGAAACTGGAACTGTGCATTTTGAGTGACAATGGAAGTATATTTGCGACTTTCTTCATCTATGCCCACATGGAAAAAGCCATTTTTTAAATCAATTGAACTGAATATACGCGCATTCTGCAGCCTGTCAAGTTGATCCTCAATAAAGGGTAACGGAAAATGGTCTCTCACGATGATTTTGTTGATGCGTCTGTAGTCAATACATAATCGGTTTGTGCCATCGCGCTTTTTAACTAGGACTATAGGACTACTATACTCAGACTCGGAGGTTTCAATAATGCCATCTTTTAGCCATTGGTCGTGCCCTTTAGCGCCACAATTAAAGCATTTTATTTCTTTGTTTACATTTTTATTCTGCACTACATAGTTTTTGTTTTCACTTTTCTGGGTATTTTTATTAAATACTGGTAGGCCTTTACTCTCGTTTTTAGATTTTCCGCGAATAACTTCATAGCATTTTAATTTTTCCTTAAACTCTTTTGTATTTTTGCTGTTGTACAGAATTGTCTTATTTGTACTTGAGTCGTCAATACCATCTATAACATCTCTATATATATAAAACAGTTTGTCCTGACTGACTGACTGACTGACTGACTGATTGGCAATCAACGCACAGCCCAAAAGGAAGCTGAAATTTGGACACAAGATCCCTCTTATAGTGAAAGTGAGCACTAAGAAGGGGTTTCGGAAAATTCGAACGCCAAAGGGGGGAAAACGGGCTCCAATGTTTGTATGAAAAATCTACAATTTTCATCCGATTAACTTCAAACTTAGTTTGTATACTCTCACAAAGAATACAAAAAAAACTGTATACTTGGATTTTCAATATTTTTCCTGCGGCCTGAATAATAATGATTTTCCGGTGGAAAATTCGGTAAACGAAAAGCTATGTGCAATCAACGCACAGCCCAAACGGTTAGAGCTAGGAGGCTGAAAATTGGACACATATTGTCTTCAGTGGTGTAGGTGAGCACTAAGAAGCGGTTTTGGAAAATTCGAACGCCAAAGGGGGGAAAACGGGCTCCAACGTTTGTATGAAAAATCTACAATTTTCATCCAATTAACTTCAAACTTAGTTTGTATACTCTCAAAAAGAATACAAAAAAAACTATATACTTGGTTTTTCACCATTTTTCCTGGGGCATGAAAAAGGGGGGGTTTTCCGTGGAAAAATTGAAACACAATCAACACCCCACAGCCCAAACGGTAAAAGCTAGGAAACTGAAAACTGGGCTCAAATATCCTATCATGGTGTAGATGCGCACTAAGAAGGGATTTTGGAAAATTCGAGCTCCAAAGGGGGGAAAAGTAGCTCCAAAGTTTGTTTGAAAATTCTGCATTTCTGAATCGATCAACTTTAAATTTGGTTTTTATAATCTATAAAAGAATACAAACAAAACTGCTTACTCGGTTTTTCGAAATTTGTGTTGGAGCTTGAATTATTGGGGTTTTAATATTTATTCATTTTTTCAAATGAAAAGTTTGTGTTATAAATTTTGTCCGATCGATTTCAAATTTGGGTAATATAATCTACGTAACTAAAATTACAACTTTGCATTTAACGATTTTTAAAATATGCATTTTACAAATGCAGGCAGAACAAACAATACAAAATATCAAACAGTTGGGGACAACTAAGTATACATACACACACACATACATATATACAAGCAGCTGTTCGTGTAGTTGCGTGCAAACGGTTGAAGTAGCCAAAGCAAAATGTGAGACACTAATGTGTGAATGTTCATTTGTACAAATGTATGTACATATATGCATACATACATATGTATAAAAATACATTCGTCTTGCACTGACAGGGCAAGAAATGTTAATTAATTAAAAATTATTAACATTATAACATAAACATTTTTATGTTATTTTTTCTTTGTTTAGTACATTTGGCATAAGGGATTTTAGGACAACGGACTACAAGGGCGTACGCAGGTTGGGCAGGGGGGACATTGCTCCCCTTAGAAAGAATTTCGCATTATGAATTACACCAGCACCATATGTATTACATACGTACATACATATATACATACGTCTGTATGTATAGTATGTACATATGTACATCAATAAGTATGTATGTACGTACCTTCATTCTTATATACATATATAGGTTTGTATGTATGCAGTGGGCCATCGAACACTGTTGTTTAATTGTAATAAATAGTGTTCTATGTTTTCAAATCAAAATTTTTAAAACAACAACAACAAGTTATTGGCTCGCAAAACTTCTTTCGTTTTGATAATTTACGGCTGTTAATTGCATACGAAAAATGCCACAAGTTTACAGTTACCGTACACACACAAATACATTTGTATGTATGTATGTACATATGTGTACAGTGAACAATCGAATACAGTATTATAATCAATAACTCTCAAACGATGTTTTTCGATGTATTTGTATTCGACATGTATTACGATATATCAACACAAGTATCGATATTTTCGATATATCGCATTTAATTTTATTATTGGGGTTTTAATATTTATTCAATTTTTCAAATGAATAGTTTGTGTTATAAATTTTGTCCGATCGATTTCAAATTTGGGTAATGTAATCAACATTATATCAACAAATTGGCGTTCAACGATTAAAATATAGCAATATGTTTTTTACTTGCCATATATCAAATATCAAATAGTTCGGAACAGTTCGTGGCTATGTGTGCCCATGCATACATACATATGTACAAGCATATGTATCTATGCCTATATATGTATGAAGCATGTAAATACAAAACAAAAACAACAACTTCAAGTTGTTGGCTCGCTCATCTTCTTTCGTTTTGACCATTTAATGTTAATTGCAAAGGCAAAACGCCAAAAGTTTACAGTTACCGTCGCTAAGCAACGACTGCGTATGCGATAGTAAAGCAGAAACCGAATAACGGAGCTACGCATATTCTGCTTCGCATTGCGGGCAGATGTATGTATGTATGATTTGTTCTTATTGATCTCAATAAATAATTAGATTTTATTATTTAAATATTCTGCTTATTGCATTCAAACTTCGATATTTTGATGGTATCGGTGGCTTCAACTATCGAAAGTTTTACTCTAGCAAATTGAGATGAGAATTGTCAGTGCTTTTTGATCGTGGCTCATCGCTGCACGGCATTGACACGAGTGCCGTGTTTCATATTCCGAGTTTGTGCGTGACCGTATTGACTCAATATGACACGAAAAGGCTCAAATGTGAATTTAAAATTAGGATATACCCTTATAATTATTCCCCCTTTTTTGCAAATCGTCTATCTTAAAACGTTGCGTTATCTCTATATATAAAACAGTTTGTCCTGACTAATTGGTGATCAACGCACAGCCCAAACGGTAAAAGATGAAATTTGGACTCAAGTATCTTTTCATAGTATCCATCATAGTGTAGGAGCACACTAAGAAAGGCTTTTGGAAAATTCTAGCTCCAACGGGGGGAAAACGAGCTTTAAAAAATATTAGTTATAGTGGTCATGTTCGTTGAACGAAATAGTTTGGCAAGAACAAAAATGTAACGGACTACTGAACAATTTTTTGTCAAGAACAGAAAATGTTCATTTAAATACCTTCCTACTGGTAACTTATAAGGTGAAAACATATGGGTAGGTTATGCACACACAAAATAAATACAATTGGAAACATTATATTGAGCCGGGTTAAGACGGGCAATACCTGCTAGTCTCTATATATATAAAACAGTTTGTCCTGACTGACTGACTGACTGATTGGCAATCAACGCACAGCCCAAACGGTAAGAGCTAGGAAGCTGAAATTTGGACACAAGATTCCTCTCATAGTGAAAGTGGTCACTAAGAAGGGGTTTCGGAAAATTCGGGCTCCAAAGGGGGGAAAACGAGCTCCAACGTTTGTATGAAAAATCTACAATTTTCATCCGATTAACTTCAAACTTAGTTTGTATACTCTCAAAAAGAATACAAAAAAAACTATATACTTGGTTTTTCACCATTTTTCCTGGGGCATGAAAAAGGGGGGGTTTTCCGTGGAAAAATTGAAACACAATCAGCACCCCACAGCCCAAACGGTAAAAGCTAGGAAACTGAAATTTGGGCTCAAGTATCCTATCATGGTGTGGATGCGCACTAAGAATGGATTTTGAAAACTTCGAGCTCCAAAGGGGGGAAAAGTAGCTCCAAAGTTTGTTTGAAAAGTCTGCATTTCTGAATCGATCAACTTTAAATTTGGTTTTTATAATCTATAAAAGAATACAAACAAAACTGCATACTTGAATTTTCGAAAGTTGTGTTGGAGCTTGAAATTTTGGGGTTTTAATATTTATTCACTTTTTCAAATGAAAAGTTTGTGTTATAAATTTTGTCCGATCGATTTCAAATTTGGGTAATGTAATCTACGTAACTAAATCTACAACTTTGCATTCAACGATTTTTAAAATATGCATTTTACAAATGCAGACAGAACAAACAATAGGAAATAACATACAGTTGGGGACAACTAAGTATACATACACACACGCACACACACACACACACACACATTCATACAAGCAGCTGTTCGTGTAGTTGTGTGCACACGATTAAAGTAGCCAAAGCAAAATGTGAGACACTTATGTGTGAATGTACATTTGTACACATGTATGTATGTACATACATACATACAAAACTATGTACAAATGTACATTCGTCTTGCACTGACAGGGTAAGAAATGTTAATTAATTAAAAATTCTTAACATTATAACATTTTGAAATGTAATTTTTTCTTTGCTTAGTACATTTGGCATAAGGGGTTTTCATTAATAACTTTTGTTATTGTTATTTTTTTCATACGATATGTTGTTACTTTTTTTTCGACGAGCTCCAAATTTGTAGTGCATACTCAATATAAGTAGAGCCAATTGCATAAAAAAAATTTTGAAAATAAATACATAAATCGAACTTTTCTTTACTCTATACACTAAAACATAAAACATCAACATTACGCAGGTAGGCCAGGGGGGGCGTTGCTCCCCCTAGATAAAATTTCGAAATATGAAGTCGACCACACATTCATTATTATGGCGCACTATTTCGCTTTAAATTTTAACTGAGTTGGATTTGTTGAAGTATTTATTTATTAATCATATGCATAAATTATTATTTATACGCATCGTGCATTATCAAAATTTTATTTGTTTGAATGTATGTACGTACATTCTTACGTACATTCTATGTACATTTGTACATACATATGTTTTTATACATTGTGTAGATGCGCATTAAGAAGGGATTTTGAAAAATTCGAACGCCAAGGAGGGGAAAACGTGCCCCAAAGTTTGTTTGAAAAATTTTCAAACTTCAAATTCGGTTTTTATGATCTATAAAAGAATACAAACAAAACTGCATACTCGGTTTTTTAAAAATTGTCTTGGAGCTTGAATTATTGGAGTTTTAGTATTTCTTCACTTTTTCAAATGAAAAGTTTGTGTTATAAATTTGGTCCGATTGATTTCATATTTGGTTTAAATAATCAGCATAACTAGATCTACAACTTGGCATTCAACGATTTTCAAAATATAGAAATAGGTTTTTGGCAAATAACAAACAACCCTTAAAATGAAACAGTTGGGGACAACTAAGTATACATACACACACACACACACATACAAGCACCAGTGCGTGTCTGTGTGTGCGATTCTCTACGTACGGTTGAAAAAGGAAAGAGAAACAGAAAAGACTCTGTACATATGTATGTATACATATATGCCTGTGTATGTATGTATATTGCATGTACATTTGTACATTCGTATGTAAATATGTATATATACATTGGACAATCGAACACTGTTGTTTGATTGTATTAATAGAGTTCTATGGTTTTAAATCAAAATTAAAACGAAAAACAACAACAAATTCAAGTTATTGGCTCGCACTTCTTATTTCGTTTTGATCATTTTCGGCTGTTAATTGCATAGGCAAAATGCCAAAAGTTTACAGTTACCGTATACATACAAATACATTTGTATGTATGTATATGTACAGTGAACAATCGAATACAGTATTATAATCAATAACTCTCAAACGATGTTTCTCGATGTATTTGTATTCGACATGTATTACGATATATCAACACAAGTATCGATATTTTCGATATATCGCATTTAATTTTATTAAATGCTCCCAACCAAAAATTTACTAATATTCAGATAAAAGTAAAAACAAATAAACTTACTTTAGTTGCACGAATGTCACTGACATAAAACAAAATTATCATAAAATGTATTTTTTTTAAAACGCTTGGCTGGCAAACGGCTCGTTTTTGTGTTAGCCGTTCAAAAAAAGCCTGTCATTTGAAAATCATGCAATACTTCCAGAAAGCTTGGATCACATCGCCTTACTGGAGCTTTATTAACGTCATACTACAACGTGCAGCGAAACAAATGTGAACTCTTGCATGATGAGCTCCTGATACTAAGGTTGTTTTCTGTTACCTTGCACATACATACATAGCACAACTATTAAGTGAAAATTGAAAATTTTGCTTTCATTTAAACATAAACACAAATATTAGTTTAAATATAATAAGAACTTTTATATGTCAGATAGAAAAAAAACCTCGATTCTCGATGCATCAAATCAATCGATTGTATGAATCGACATCGAAATATTCAATATTCGATATATCGCAGTCAAACATCGGTTTATTATTGACCATCGATCCCTAATTCAATTTAAAAATGAACGTCAACGAAAGAGGACGAACTTTGCCGACGGACTCGGTGCAGTGGGTGCAGATACTGCAGCAACAAAATGAAGCGCACCAGGTGCAGATGCAGCAACAGTATCGCTGGTTTGAGCAACATTTGCAGCACCAACAACAGTACCTAGCATTCCAACAACCGCAGCAACAACAACAGCCACTTCAGCAAGAACAACAGCCACTGCAGCAAGAACAACAGCCACTGCAGCCTCAACAACAGCAACTCCAGCCTCAACGTCAAGTGCAGCCGCAACTAAACGTTCTACAACTGTATCCCCAACAGCAATACAACAACATCCCACAGTCCCAACAGCAATATCAAAACTCTCCACTACAATATATACAACAACCACGGCCCCAACAACCACAGCCCCAACAACAACAGCCCCAACAACAACAGCCTCAACAACAACAACCCCAACAACAAAAACAAATAAAGCCGAAACAGCTTCAAATGAAAGTAAATAAAAATATTCAACAGAAGCTCCAACAACAAATTAAGAGCATAAACGTTGTTTTAAAAAAACAAAACCAGCAGCTGATGAGGCTTCAGAAGGAGATGCGCGATATCAAATTGAAAATTACGCAGCAGCACCCGCCGGTTGCACCCTTTGCACTGCAGCCGTACAGCGGAATATGGCAGCCGGCACAATTCGTTGAAGGCAACTGGGTGCCATGGAGTCTCCAGACCCAAAATCCTCATTAAGGGTCCTATTTTCAAAAACATACATACATATATAAAATAATATAAATAAAGTCTGAAGTATCGCATGAAGCGAAAAATTAAAGAAATCAGTATACTGTTTTTTATTTATTTATAATTTAAGTTAAATTTTCTATTAACATACATATGTATGTACATGCTTTTAGTTTTGTCCTCGCCCGCAATTTCATGAAAATATACATACATTCATACATATGTATGCATATGCATTTAAAATAAACGCCGCATTAGTTATGAATTGAGACCAATGAGACCTTGAGTTGTTTTATGTCGCAGTAGTTCTTCCTACCTGCTCTTTACTGCGAGATGTACATCTCTATATATATAAAACAGTTTGTCCTGACTGACTGACTGACTGATTGGCAATCAACGCACAGCCCAAACGGTAAGAGCTAGAAAGCTGAAATTTGGACTCAAGTATCCTATCATAGTGAAGGTGCGCACTAAGAAGGGATTCGCTGCTTAAAGGAAAAACAAGCTCTAAAGTTTGTTTGAAACAGTTGGGGATTCACAGTCACACACTCGCATACATATGTATGTATGTATGTGCATACAAGCAACAGTTCGTGGAGTTGCGTGCACACGATTGAAATAACCAAAGCAAAATATAAGACAATAATGTGTGAATGTATGTACATATATATCAATACATATATATCAATGTATGTATGTACATTCGTTTTGCACTGACAGGGCAAGAAATTTAAATTAATTATTATTATTGTACATTTTTAAAAGTAATTTGTTGTTTTGTACATTTGGCATTATTGTTTTTGCATTTAGAATTTTTATTTTCGTTATTTTTTTTCAAAAGCTATTTTGTGTTATAAATGTTTTTTCGACGGACTCCACATTTGGAGCACATACTCAACATAACTAAATCTAACCCTTGGCATAAAACTATATTCAAAATAAATACAATGAAATGTATGTAAAATTGTTCTATTCGCTATGTGTATGTACATATGTATGTATGTATGTGCATTAAAAAGAACACAAAAATTAACGAACAGTATAGGACTGCATACACACACTCACACAGAGACAACAAGCAATAGTTCGTGTCTATGTATGTATGTTTATATATGCGTCTATATGTTTGATTATAATTTAAAGAAGAAAATAAAGAAAATAATAAAATAAACAAAACAAAACCCCCATGCATACATATGTACTTACATATGTATGTATGTATTTAAATCAGAAATCATATTTTTAATACGAAAACGACAACTGCAAGTCATTAGCTCGCTCTTATTCTTCGTCTTTCTTTTTATTCATCATTTGCGCCATTTAATTCAAAGCAAAATGCCAAAAGTTTACAGTTACCGTCGCTAGGCAACGACTGCGACTGAGTAAGCGATAGTGAAGGAGAAACTGAATAAAGGACCGCAAATTAAGGATGCGCGATATACATCGATGTTCAATAAAACATCGATGTTTGCTTTCGATATATCGACATTTTACGATATATTGAATAGGTTAATATCGAATCATACATCGATGTATTTGAGCCGATGCATCGAAAGGCGAGTTTTATTTCTGACTTAATTACAGAATTAAAGAAAACTAATTGAACAGTCAAAGCCCGTTCAAATGGAGACAAAGCAAAACGTATCATGTCTATTGAATGCTGTAAATATACATGTGACGCAATTATTCGCTTTTTCTTCTTTGGAAGTGCTTTTACTTTAAGCCAATTCTGATTTAATTAATTGTATACCGAAATATTTTATCATGGCACCAAACAACAAAAGTGTCGTATGAAATTATTACGACAAAGTTAGCGATAAATCTGTTAAGTGCAAACTGTGTAAAAAAAAGAGGAAAGTCAAAATAAATTAATTTTAGTTTGAATATCACAAATGGTTCTAATTTTAGCTGTTTGCAAGCCAAGCGTGTCAACAAACTTCTCTTTTTGCAACATTTTCCTAATAAACAGTGGGAAATACAACAATAAATCTCTATATTCTTAATATTTCTTAATGCAAAAGTACGTTTTTTGTATTGATCATAATATTTAGATCAAATGCGATATATCGAAAACATCGATGTTTTTCGTTGATATATCGTAATACATCGATGCAAGATGTCGATACATCAAATCGAAAAAAACATCGATGTATTTTCTACATGAGCATCCCTACCGCAAATTACCCAATTACCAACGACGAAATATTGATGTTTTTTTTTTTTTTGCCGATAGTAAAGCAGAAACCGAAAGCGGACCTCCGCATATTCTGCTTCGCATTGCAGGCAGATGTATACATACATACATATGTATGTAGTATGTGTGTATGTAAATGGACATTGGTCGATTTAATGCGACGCCGACTTGATGCTGTTTTAAACTGAAAATACTACTACTACTACATATGAACATGCATATGATCTTTACAATAAAGTCGCATGCTTGCCGTTTACTTTGTTTTTGTTACAGTACATATGTTCATACATGTAAACAAAACATATTATTATTTACATAAGTACATATGATTGTAAATAAAGTACAAAGCATCGATGTTTCACACAATCGATCTATCGTCAAGTTCCACCGATTGTATCGCGACAAAAAGTCGATGCATCGAATCATTTATTTTTGTGTTTGTTTTTTTTTTGCTATTTATGTGAGTTTCCTATTTACTGAGTTTTCAGCAAGATTCCGTCAGCTTTTAAATTGATTTTAAAATTAAGTTTTCGATGTTTTTGCCAAAGCATCGATGATCGTCGATGTATCGCGCTCAAAAAAACATCGGGAAAAATCGAGTAATAAGTACTTGAAGTAATCGACGATGTAAAAATCGATGTTTTTACAACACTACAATTAGTGAATTACCCACGGCACGCGGTTCAATCGAAAAAATAATAAATATTTTTGCAATTACGCTTTACGTATATTTCAAAAAAAATGTTTTATTGTTTTTAGTCGGTTTATACCGTGCGTTAGTGTCGATTAGTGCCAATAGCTGCTTTTTAACGATTCAAAGTCAAATTGTTACAAGTCGCGAGTGCACATTTTTTGTACGTACATACATACATATACATATGTTTATTTTGTACGTACATACATACAAGCATATACATACATAGGTATATTTGAATTTGTTGTCTAAAATATTTGCATGCTTATAATATTTTAGACGATCAAACAACAACACAGTATTTTTAATACTATTATAAAAACCATAAGATTTGCATGAAGCTATTTTCGAAATAGTTGAAATCTTACGGTAAAATTATTTGGTAAAATTTTGAAATATTCAAAATAATATTTGTTGTTTTTGCCTTATATTTTGCACGATTTAAAACCGTAAGATTTTCATGAAACTATTTTACAAATAGTTAATTTCTTACGGCAAAACTATTTTGGAGAATTTTGTAATATTCAAAATATTATTTGTATTTTCTTCCAAAAATGTTTGCATGATTGAAACATTTCAAGAGATACAACACAGTATTTTTAATACTGAAATATACAATATGTCGTAAAATTTGCATGAAACTATTTTTAAAATAGTTAACATTTACGGTAAATTTGTTTTGCAATATTTTTAAATATTCAAAATATTATTTGTCGTTTTGGCCTTAAGTATTTGCATGATTTAAATATTTTCGGCTATCATACAACACAGTATTTTTAATACTGAAATAAAATCCGTAAAATTTGCATGAAATTATTTCTATAATAGTTGACATTTACGGCAAAATTGTTTTGCAATATTTTTAAATATTCAAAATATTATTTGTTGTTTTGGCCTTAAGTATTTGCATGATTTAAATATTTTCGGCTATCATACAACACAGTATTTTTAATACTGAAATAAAATCCGTAAAATTTGCATGGAACTATTTTTAAAATAGTTAATATTTACGGTAAATTTGTTTTGCAATATTTTTAAATCAAAATATTATTTGTCGTTTTGGCCTTAAGTATTTGCATGATTTAAATATTTTCGGCTATCATACAACACAGTATTTTTAATACTGAAATAAAATCCGTAAAATTTGCATGAAATTATTTCTATAATAGTTGACATTTACGGCAAAATTGTTTTGCAATATTTTTAAATATTCAAAATATTATTTGTTGTTTTGGCCTTAAGTATTTGCATGATTTAAATATTTTCGGCTATCATACAACACAGTATTTTTAATACTGAAATATAAATCCTGAGATTGCATGAAACTATTTTAAAAATAGTTGAATTCTGACGATAAAAAACCAGTAAGACATCATGCTTACAGAAAGTTTAAATATAAATGGCGTAATGATGCCTCATTCCGTCGTTTTTATAATTGGCGATGGAGCTTGCCTGTTTAGAGCAATTTCACATGTTTTAAAAGGCACGCAGGAATTTGCCGGCTTAATACGCCAACAAATAGTAACCCATGTGGTGAATAACTGGCATAATTTAGCTTTTTTTACATTCGATTCTATGGGCAATAATTATAGTACACCAGCACTATATAAGTCCGAAATGATGCTTCCCCACACATATGGGACTGCATGCGAGCTAAAAGCAGCGAGCGAATTATACTCAATTTGCATTGAAGTCTTTCAAAATGGAAATATCCTTGGAAGATTTGGCACAGAAGGCCCTGTGAAAAGATTGCGTTTCACCGGCGATCTGTCCAATGGTCATTTTGATGTATACATGCCTTCTGAAACCTTGCCCAATGCAGGTTCTGCTTCTCAAACAAATACAGAAAAAAACCCAATTAAAAGACGAGCTAGTTTTCTTTAATTCTGTAATTAAGTCAGAAATAAAACTCGCCTTTCGATGCATCGGCTCAAATACATCGATGTATGATTCGATATTAACCTATTCAATATATCGTAAAATGTCGATATATCGAAAGCAAACATCGATGTTTTATTGAACATCGATGTATATCGCGCATCCTTAATTTGCGGTCCTTTATTCAGTTTCTCCTTCACTATCGCTTACTCAGTCGCAGTCGTTGCCTAGCGACGGTAACTGTAAACTTTTGGCATTTTGCTTTGAATTAAATGGCGCAAATGATGAATAAAAAGAAAGACGAAGAATAAGAGCGAGCTAATGACTTGCAGTTGTCGTTTTCGTATTAAAAATATGATTTCTGATTTAAATACATACATACATATGTAAGTACATATGTATGCATGGGGGTTTTGTTTTGTTTATTTTATTATTTTCTTTATTTTCTTCTTTAAATTATAATCAAACATATAGACGCATATATAAACATACATACATAGACACGAACTATTGCTTGTTGTCTCTGTGTGAGTGTGTGTATGCAGTCCTATACTGTTCGTTAATTTTTGTGTTCTTTTTAATGCACATACATACATACATATGTACATACACATAGCGAATAGAACAATTTTACATACATTTCATTGTATTTATTTTGAATATAGTTTTATGCCAAGGGTTAGATTTAGTTATGTTGAGTATGTGCTCCAAATGTGGAGTCCGTCGAAAAAACATTTATAACACAAAATAGCTTTTGAAAAAAAATAACGAAAATAAAAATTCTAAATGCAAAAACAATAATGCCAAATGTACAAAACAACAAATTACTTTTAAAAATGTACAATAATAATAATTAATTTAAATTTCTTGCCCTGTCAGTGCAAAACGAATGTACATACATACATTGATATATATGTATTGATATATATGTACATACATTCACACATTATTGTCTTATATTTTGCTTTGGTTATTTCAATCGTGTGCACGCAACTCCACGAACTGTTGCTTGTATGCACATACATACATACATATGTATGCGAGTGTGTGACTGTGAATCCCCAACTGTTTCAAACAAACTTTAGAGCTTGTTTTTCCTTTAAGCAGCGAATCCCTTCTTAGTGCGCACCTTCACTATGATAGGATACTTGAGTCCAAATTTCAGCTTTCTAGCTCTTACCGTTTGGGCTGTGCGTTGATTGCCAATCAGTCAGTCAGTCAGTCAGGACAAACTGTTTTATATATATAGAGATGTACATCTCGCAGTAAAGAGCAGGTAGGAAGAACTACTGCGACATAAAACAACTCAAGGTCTCATTGGTCTCAATTCATAACTAATGCGGCGTTTATTTTAAATGCATATGCATACATATGTATGAATGTATGTATATTTTCATGAAATTGCGGGCGAGGACAAAACTAAAAGCATGTACATACATATGTATGTTAATAGAAAATTTAACTTAAATTATAAATAAATAAAAAACAGTATACTGATTTCTTTAATTTTTCGCTTCATGCGATACTTCAGACTTTATTTATATTATTTTATATATGTATGTATGTTTTTGAAAATAGGACCCTTAATGAGGATTTTGGGTCTGGAGACTCCATGGCACCCAGTTGCCTTCAACGAATTGTGCCGGCTGCCATATTCCGCTGTACGGCTGCAGTGCAAAGGGTGCAACCGGCGGGTGCTGCTGCGTAATTTTCAATTTGATATCGCGCATCTCCTTCTGAAGCCTCATCAGCTGCTGGTTTTGTTTTTTTAAAACAACGTTTATGCTCTTAATTTGTTGTTGGAGCTTCTGTTGAATATTTTTATTTACTTTCATTTGAAGCTGTTTCGGCTTTATTTGTTTTTGTTGTTGGGGTTGTTGTTGTTGAGGCTGTTGTTGTTGGGGCTGTTGTTGTTGGGGCTGTGGTTGTTGGGGCCGTGGTTGTTGTATATATTGTAGTGGAGAGTTTTGATATTGCTGTTGGGACTGTGGGATGTTGTTGTATTGCTGTTGGGGATACAGTTGTAGAACGTTTAGTTGCGGCTGCACTTGACGTTGAGGCTGGAGTTGCTGTTGTTGAGGCTGCAGTGGCTGTTGTTCTTGCTGCAGTGGCTGTTGTTCTTGCTGAAGTGGCTGTTGTTGTTGCTGCGGTTGTTGGAATGCTAGGTACTGTTGTTGGTGCTGCAAATGTTGCTCAAACCAGCGATACTGTTGCTGCATCTGCACCTGGTGCGCTTCATTTTGTTGCTGCAGTATCTGCACCCACTGCACCGAGTCCGTCGGCAAAGTTCGTCCTCTTTCGTTGACGTTCATTTTTAAATTGAATTAGGGATCGATGGTCAATAATAAACCGATGTTTGACTGCGATATATCGAATATTGAATATTTCGATGTCGATTCATACAATCGATTGATTTGATGCATCGAGAATCGAGGTTTTTTTTCTATCTGACATATAAAAGTTCTTATTATATTTAAACTAATATTTGTGTTTATGTTTAAATGAAAGCAAAATTTTCAATTTTCACTTAATAGTTGTGCTATGTATGTATGTGCAAGGTAACAGAAAACAACCTTAGTATCAGGAGCTCATCATGCAAGAGTTCACATTTGTTTCGCTGCACGTTGTAGTATGACGTTAATAAAGCTCCAGTAAGGCGATGTGATCCAAGCTTTCTGGAAGTATTGCATGATTTTCAAATGACAGGCTTTTTTTGAACGGCTAACACAAAAACGAGCCGTTTGCCAGCCAAGCGTTTTAAAAAAAATACATTTTATGATAATTTTGTTTTATGTCAGTGACATTCGTGCAACTAAAGTAAGTTTATTTGTTTTTACTTTTATCTGAATATTAGTAAATTTTTGGTTGGGAGCATTTAATAAAATTAAATGCGATATATCGAAAATATCGATACTTGTGTTGATATATCGTAATACATGTCGAATACAAATACATCGAGAAACATCGTTTGAGAGTTATTGATTATAATACTGTATTCGATTGTTCACTGTACATATACATACATACAAATGTATTTGTATGTATACGGTAACTGTAAACTTTTGGCATTTTGCCTATGCAATTAACAGCCGAAAATGATCAAAACGAAATAAGAAGTGCGAGCCAATAACTTGAATTTGTTGTTGTTTTTCGTTTTAATTTTGATTTAAAACCATAGAACTCTATTAATACAATCAAACAACAGTGTTCGATTGTCCAATGTATATATACATATTTACATACGAATGTACAAATGTACATGCAATATACATACATACACAGGCATATATGTATACATACATATGTACAGAGTCTTTTCTGTTTCTCTTTCCTTTTTCAACCGTACGTAGAGAATCGCACACACAGACACGCACTGGTGCTTGTATGTGTGTGTGTGTGTGTATGTATACTTAGTTGTCCCCAACTGTTTCATTTTAAGGGTTGTTTGTTATTTGCCAAAAACCTATTTCTATATTTTGAAAATCGTTGAATGCCAAGTTGTAGATCTAGTTATGCTGATTATTTAAACCAAATATGAAATCAATCGGACCAAATTTATAACACAAACTTTTCATTTGAAAAAGTGAAGAAATACTAAAACTCCAATAATTCAAGCTCCAAGACAATTTTTAAAAAACCGAGTATGCAGTTTTGTTTGTATTCTTTTATAGATCATAAAAACCGAATTTGAAGTTTGAAAATTTTTCAAACAAACTTTGGGGCACGTTTTCCCCTCCTTGGCGTTCGAATTTTTCAAAATCCCTTCTTAATGCGCATCTACACAATGTATAAAAACATATGTATGTACAAATGTACATAGAATGTACGTAAGAATGTACGTACATACATTCAAACAAATAAAATTTTGATAATGCACGATGCGTATAAATAATAATTTATGCATATGATTAATAAATAAATACTTCAACAAATCCAACTCAGTTAAAATTTAAAGCGAAATAGTGCGCCATAATAATGAATGTGTGGTCGACTTCATATTTCGAAATTTTATCTAGGGGGAGCAACGCCCCCCCTGGCCTACCTGCGTAATGTTGATGTTTTATGTTTTAGTGTATAGAGTAAAGAAAAGTTCGATTTATGTATTTATTTTCAAAATTTTTTTTATGCAATTGGCTCTACTTATATTGAGTATGCACTACAAATTTGGAGCTCGTCGAAAAAAAAGTAACAACATATCGTATGAAAAAAATAACAATAACAAAAGTTATTAATGAAAACCCCTTATGCCAAATGTACTAAGCAAAGAAAAAATTACATTTCAAAATGTTATAATGTTAAGAATTTTTAATTAATTAACATTTCTTACCCTGTCAGTGCAAGACGAATGTACATTTGTACATAGTTTTGTATGTATGTATGTACATACATACATGTGTACAAATGTACATTCACACATAAGTGTCTCACATTTTGCTTTGGCTACTTTAATCGTGTGCACACAACTACACGAACAGCTGCTTGTATGAATGTGTGTGTGTGTGTGTGTGTGCGTGTGTGTATGTATACTTAGTTGTCCCCAACTGTATGTTATTTCCTATTGTTTGTTCTGTCTGCATTTGTAAAATGCATATTTTAAAAATCGTTGAATGCAAAGTTGTAGATTTAGTTACGTAGATTACATTACCCAAATTTGAAATCGATCGGACAAAATTTATAACACAAACTTTTCATTTGAAAAAGTGAATAAATATTAAAACCCCAAAATTTCAAGCTCCAACACAACTTTCGAAAATTCAAGTATGCAGTTTTGTTTGTATTCTTTTATAGATTATAAAAACCAAATTTAAAGTTGATCGATTCAGAAATGCAGACTTTTCAAACAAACTTTGGAGCTACTTTTCCCCCCTTTGGAGCTCGAATTTTTCAAAATCCATTCTTAGTGCGCATCCACACCATGATAGGATACTTGAGCCCAAATTTCAGTTTCCTAGCTAGCTCCATCCCAAACAATAAACTTGCAGTCCTTAAGAACCTTAGCCATATTGCATTGCTTTGAAATAGAGCAATGTGGTGTTTCTACATTTATTAAATCAAACGGGAGTTTAAATGCAGAGTGTGCTGTCCGAGCAATGTGGCTGCAATACCAGAAGAAGCTACAGCCAAGGCTATTTTCTGGTTGTGCCGCACTTTCGCTAACAGTAAATTAAGCAAAAATGTTTTTCCTGTACCACCAGGGACATCCAAGATTTCAGCTTCAATGCTTTATAATATTTTTTTATATACCCCATTTTGCTCATCGGAGAGCAAATGTTCATTGTTATTAACAATATGTTCATTGTTTTCATAATTTATTTCTCTGAGGTAGTCTTTATTTTGCAGCACTTCTTCGGATCTACTCGGCTTAGGAAGTCCATATACTGTAAGATTTTGTCCGCCTATGGACAAAACTATATCTTCAATATGGATGAGACATTTATTAAAGATTATATCCAGAATAACTGAATCAATATTACCATCTGTAGGTAATTCCATAGCATTTACAATGTCTTCCGATAAGCTTTCTTTATACTTATTCCAAAGGCTTAAAGCATCAGATATTTGACAAAACACTAACATAATTGCGAAAAGCTCTCGCAATTTACGGGGACCTTGGCATAGTACTGCTTCTGCTAAGGTAGAGTCCCAATGCTTGCCATCCTCAAGTAACCCTAGGGCCTTGCACGCTAATTGAAATGTGTCATAGGTGACACCATTTACTGTTTTTAGGTGTAAAAATGAGGTTGGTCCCCGTACTTCATGGAGTAGAAGTCTTAAGTAATAACATTCAGTATTTTTGGGGTGCACAGTGTACACTCTACCCAAAGCATGATCTTTTTTAACTCCAGGAAAATAAACCACATCACAACCGCGTTTCCTTCTTTGAAACTTCTTGTTATTCCATGTATAATAAGAAGGAACTTCTACATACAGAAGTGTTTTTGCAAAATCATCAGTTTTGCATAGATCAAAAAAGGCTGTAAGAGTCGTTTTGGATGGGTTGCTTAGCTTTTCAACTAATTGGTTGGGATTATTTGGATTAAAGTAAATACTCTGGCCATTTTCTAAGTGCACAGCCAAGTGTGTGACAGCCGTAAACCTTTCATGTAGGGGGAATGCAAGAATTCTCCACACGGCTTCTGAACTATTGATGTATCTACCACTTTCATACGATTGAACCTCATCTCTGTGGTTCTCAAACGTAAATGATGCTTAATCACTGCCTTTGTTTACATATTTGCAAATGTATTTTATTGACTTCACAGAACTGCAGTACTCTACATTTATGTGAGCTTTAAAAGTTCGTGAAAGTACACAGTTGTAAGGTACAACCCAACGATTATCTATGATGTTACCATTCATTTCGACAATAAAGCCTCCATCATCTGGAGCTCTTCGCCGATATTGAGGGTAACCATCAATTCCCGTGTTAGTTGCATTAAGCAACTGCCGAGGAAACCGTTTGCTACATTTACCTTTTTTCATGCATGGCGACTTTATGTTTAATTTACCGCAAGGCCCATGAATCATATTAGCCTTGACGATCTCATGTAGAAGAGGATCCTTTTCAGGATCTGGTATCTCTGCACAAATAATCGCATCTATTTGATCTGGATAATACGTTTTTCTAACCAAAGTAGTATATGGACGTGGGGTAAACCACGTTTTTGCCATTCTATTGAATACATAAAGCATTGGACTTTCCCAAACAACGCACCCTTTGTCAATAGTGACATTAAAGCCTTGACTTTTAAATGAAAAACTCGAGCTATAATATCATGACGATCGTAAGACTTTTGACCTGGCATTAATGCATCTGTTATATCCTTCCATCGAGGATTACAGGTAAATGTAATAAAAAGGTCGGGACGACCGTAATGTCTAACATACGTCATAGCATCTTGAGTTTTTTCATGCATGTATCGTGCTGAGCCGGTAAAAGAAGATGGTAGGATTACCATTTGCCCAATCCTATAGCATCTTGCAGGTGTATGTAACTCTCTGCTCTGAGTTGAGCTTGGTTGTGGCGAATGTAATTAAGCCTTTCTGTTTCAATTTTGGCATACATATCAACCAAGAACTGACTGAATAGAGATCGACAGTAAACCAAATGATTGGCTTCAGACTGACAAATCATTATTCTGTAGCTATAAAAGCTTAAAGCAGAAACCGTCTTGGTCAGAGGCAGTTTTGTTATGGGGTTACATTGAGGTATGTCAACGGAATATCCATCCTCCCCATAACAGAAAAGCAGTGGATATTGCAAAGCATCGTAAGAACGATGAACTTCACTGATTTGTTGCAATTTATTATAATGACTTTCAATAATAATATCTCGCTTCTCAAACTGCTGTCCGACTATTAGCAAAGCTACTTCGCTTGCCTGGGGTGCATTAAAGCGACCCTTATGAGCCCCAGCTGGTGTTTTATCAGCGTGAATAATCATTTTATACTCTATTATTCTTGGGTGCTTTATCAAGAGCAACTTTTAAATCCTTGATATATGAGTTACCTATGCGCAACATAGATTGGAGCGCCTTTATTAAGTCAATTTTGACATCAGAGATATTTTTGCTCCTCAGTTTCGCTTCTCTTTCATCTTCACCAACAAAATATATTTGAAGAAACTGTTCTTCTTTTTGAGGGCAAGGCCAAAGACTACCAACTAAATGATAGACTTGACCCTGAACCTTAAATGTTGGCATAAACCCATCAGTTACAATTCTTGTACTTCCAAATGAAGTCATTTGGAAGCAACTATTGTATTTTCTTATGCGGTCCATAAAATGGATATGGTTGGGATGGCCACCTAATATTAGGCTAGCAAGAGGTTCGGGTAATTCCTTAAATGAAGGCAGATCAACTTTTCCCTCTTTGCAGCACATCCCTAGAGACTCATCTTTCCATTTAAGAGCATTACAAAACTTGCATTTGCGATCCATGGAACCTAGTGCAATACTTAGGTCTGTACTATATGCCGTTTTTGAATCGTACATTAAACCAGACATTGCTTTAACTTTCCATGGGAGCAAACGTCTCTCTTCTCGCACTTTAGGATTATTACGTTCATAGCGCCTAATAGCTCTTCTATGAACATCAGGATTCTCATCCTGATATTTTTGTGCTGCAGCTCGGTGCACATCAGGATTCTCATCCTGATACTTCTGTGCTGCAGCTCGGTGCACATCAGGATTCTCATCCTGATATTTCTGTGCTGAAGCTCGGTGCACATCAGGATTGTCAGCCTGACACTTCTGTACTGCAGCTCGATGCACATCAGGATTGTCAGCCTGACACTTCTCAGCTGCATCTTTAAGTTGTTCACGATGCTCAGACTTAAATTTTCGAGTTGCAAGCTTTTGCTGCTTCTTTCTCATTTTGTCAGAAAATCGAGCTCGTCTTTTGATAGGGTTTCTCGCTCTGTCTGTTTGAGATTCCCTCTGAGAATTTGCTTTAAGTACAATTTCAGAAGGATTGTGTACTTGTGCATCGCGCTGAAACTTTTCAGCTGCATCTTTCACCTCTTCCCGAATCTCAGACTGATATTTTTGAAATGCAAGCTTTTTCTGTTTTTTTCTTGTTTTATCAGAAAATCGAGCTCGTCTTTTAATTGGGTTTTTTTCTGTATTTGTTTGAGAAGCAGAACCTGCATTGGGCAAGGTTTCAGAAGGCATGTATACATCAAAATGACCATTGGACAGATCGCCGGTGAAACGCAATCTTTTCACAGGGCCTTCTGTGCCAAATCTTCCAAGGATATTTCCATTTTGAAAGACTTCAATGCAAATTGAGTATAATTCGCTCGCTGCTTTTAGCTCGCATGCAGTCCCATATGTGTGGGGAAGCATCATTTCGGACTTATATAGTGCTGGTGTACTATAATTATTGCCCATAGAATCGAATGTAAAAAAAGCTAAATTATGCCAGTTATTCACCACATGGGTTACTATTTGTTGGCGTATTAAGCCGGCAAATTCCTGCGTGCCTTTTAAAACATGTGAAATTGCTCTAAACAGGCAAGCTCCATCGCCAATTATAAAAACGACGGAATGAGGCATCATTACGCCATTTATATTTAAACTTTCTGTAAGCATGATGTCTTACTGGTTTTTTATCGTCAGAATTCAACTATTTTTAAAATAGTTTCATGCAATCTCAGGATTTATATTTCAGTATTAAAAATACTGTGTTGTATGATAGCCGAAAATATTTAAATCATGCAAATACTTAAGGCCAAAACAACAAATAATATTTTGAATATTTAAAAATATTGCAAAACAATTTTGCCGTAAATGTCAACTATTATAGAAATAATTTCATGCAAATTTTACGGATTTTATTTCAGTATTAAAAATACTGTGTTGTATGATAGCCGAAAATATTTAAATCATGCAAATACTTAAGGCCAAAACGACAAATAATATTTTGATTTAAAAATATTGCAAAACAAATTTACCGTAAATATTAACTATTTTAAAAATAGTTCCATGCAAATTTTACGGATTTTATTTCAGTATTAAAAATACTGTGTTGTATGATAGCCGAAAATATTTAAATCATGCAAATACTTAAGGCCAAAACAACAAATAATATTTTGAATATTTAAAAATATTGCAAAACAATTTTGCCGTAAATGTCAACTATTATAGAAATAATTTCATGCAAATTTTACGGATTTTATTTCAGTATTAAAAATACTGTGTTGTATGATAGCCGAAAATATTTAAATCATGCAAATACTTAAGGCCAAAACGACAAATAATATTTTGAATATTTAAAAATATTGCAAAACAAATTTACCGTAAATGTTAACTATTTTAAAAATAGTTTCATGCAAATTTTACGACATATTGTATATTTCAGTATTAAAAATACTGTGTTGTATCTCTTGAAATGTTTCAATCATGCAAACATTTTTGGAAGAAAATACAAATAATATTTTGAATATTACAAAATTCTCCAAAATAGTTTTGCCGTAAGAAATTAACTATTTGTAAAATAGTTTCATGAAAATCTTACGGTTTTAAATCGTGCAAAATATAAGGCAAAAACAACAAATATTATTTTTAATATTTCAAAATTTTACCAAATAATTTTACCGTAAGATTTCAACTATTTCGAAAATAGCTTCATGCAAATCTTATGGTTTTTATAATAGTATTAAAAATACTGTGTTGTTGTTTGATCGTCTAAAATATTATAAGCATGCAAATATTTTAGACAACAAATTCAAATATACCTATGTATGTATATGCTTGTATGTATGTACGTACAAAATAAACATATGTATATGTATGTATGTACGTACAAAAAATGTGCACTCGCGACTTGTAACAATTTGACTTTGAATCGTTAAAAAGCAGCTATTGGCACTAATCGACACTAACGCACGGTATAAACCGACTAAAAACAATAAAACATTTTTTTTGAAATATACGTAAAGCGTAATTGCAAAAATATTTATTATTTTTTCGATTGAACCGCGTGCCGTGGGTAATTCACTAATTGTAGTGTTGTAAAAACATCGATTTTTACATCGTCGATTACTTCAAGTACTTATTACTCGATTTTTCCCGATGTTTTTTTGAGCGCGATACATCGACGATCATCGATGCTTTGGCAAAAACATCGAAAACTTAATTTTAAAATCAATTTAAAAGCTGACGGAATCTTGCTGAAAACTCAGTAAATAGGAAACTCACATAAATAGCAAAAAAAAAACAAACACAAAAATAAATGATTCGATGCATCGACTTTTTGTCGCGATACAATCGGTGGAACTTGACGATAGATCGATTGTGTGAAACATCGATGCTTTGTACTTTATTTACAATCATATGTACTTATGTAAATAATAATATGTTTTGTTTACATGTATGAACATATGTACTGTAACAAAAACAAAGTAAACGGCAAGCATGCGACTTTATTGTAAAGATCATATGCATGTTCATATGTAGTAGTAGTAGTATTTTCAGTTTAAAACAGCATCAAGTCGGCGTCGCATTAAATCGACCAATGTCCATTTACATACACACATACTACATACATATGTATGTATGTATACATCTGCCTGCAATGCGAAGCAGAATATGCGGAGGTCCGCTTTCGGTTTCTGCTTTACTATCGGCAAAAAAAAAAAAACATCAATATTTCGTCGTTGGTAATTGGGTAATTTGCGGTAGGGATGCTCATGTAGAAAATACATCGATGTTTTTTTCGATTTGATGCATCGACATCTTGCATCGATGTATTACGATATATCAACGAAAAACATCGATGTTTTCGATATATCGCATTTGATCTAAATATTATGATCAATACAAAAAACGTACTTTTGCATTAAGAAATATTAAGAATATAGAGATTTATTGTTGTATTTCCCACTGTTTATTAGGAAAATGTTGCAAAAAGAGAAGTTTGTTGACACGCTTGGCTTGCAAACAGCTAAAATTAGAACCATTTGTGATATTCAAACTAAAATTAATTTATTTTGACTTTCCTCTTTTTTTTACACAGTTTGCACTTAACAGATTTATCGCTAACTTTGTCGTAATAATTTCATACGACACTTTTGTTGTTTGGTGCCATGATAAAATATTTCGGTATACAATTAATTAAATCAGAATTGGCTTAAAGTAAAAGCACTTCCAAAGAAGAAAAAGCGAATAATTGCGTCACATGTATATTTACAGCATTCAATAGACATGATACGTTTTGCTTTGTCTCCATTTGAACGGGCTTTGACTGTTCAATTAGTTTTCTTTAATTCTGTAATTAAGTCAGAAATAAAACTCGCCTTTCGATGCATCGGCTCAAATACATCGATGTATGATTCGATATTAACCTATTCAATATATCGTAAAATGTCGATATATCGAAAGCAAACATCGATGTTTTATTGAACATCGATGTATATCGCGCATCCTTAATTTGCGGTCCTTTATTCAGTTTCTCCTTCACTATCGCTTACTCAGTCGCAGTCGTTGCCTAGCGACGGTAACTGTAAACTTTTGGCATTTTGCTTTGAATTAAATGGCGCAAATGATGAATAAAAAGAAAGACGAAGAATAAGAGCGAGCTAATGACTTGCAGTTGTCGTTTTCGTATTAAAAATATGATTTCTGATTTAAATACATACATACATATGTAAGTACATATGTATGCATGGGGGTTTTGTTTTGTTTATTTTATTATTTTCTTTATTTTCTTCTTTAAATTATAATCAAACATATAGACGCATATATAAACATACATACATAGACACGAACTATTGCTTGTTGTCTCTGTGTGAGTGTGTGTATGCAGTCCTATACTGTTCGTTAATTTTTGTGTTCTTTTTAATGCACATACATACATACATATGTACATACACATAGCGAATAGAACAATTTTACATACATTTCATTGTATTTATTTTGAATATAGTTTTATGCCAAGGGTTAGATTTAGTTATGTTGAGTATGTGCTCCAAATGTGGAGTCCGTCGAAAAAACATTTATAACACAAAATAGCTTTTGAAAAAAAATAACGAAAATAAAAATTCTAAATGCAAAAACAATAATGCCAAATGTACAAAACAACAAATTACTTTTAAAAATGTACAATAATAATAATTAATTTAAATTTCTTGCCCTGTCAGTGCAAAACGAATGTACATACATACATTGATATATATGTATTGATATATATGTACATACATTCACACATTATTGTCTTATATTTTGCTTTGGTTATTTCAATCGTGTGCACGCAACTCCACGAACTGTTGCTTGTATGCACATACATACATACATATGTATGCGAGTGTGTGACTGTGAATCCCCAACTGTTTCAAACAAACTTTAGAGCTTGTTTTTCCTTTAAGCAGCGAATCCCTTCTTAGTGCGCACCTTCACTATGATAGGATACTTGAGTCCAAATTTCAGCTTTCTAGCTCTTACCGTTTGGGCTGTGCGTTGATTGCCAATCAGTCAGTCAGTCAGTCAGGACAAACTGTTTTATATATATAGAGATGTACATCTCGCAGTAAAGAGCAGGTAGGAAGAACTACTGCGACATAAAACAACTCAAGGTCTCATTGGTCTCAATTCATAACTAATGCGGCGTTTATTTTAAATGCATATGCATACATATGTATGAATGTATGTATATTTTCATGAAATTGCGGGCGAGGACAAAACTAAAAGCATGTACATACATATGTATGTTAATAGAAAATTTAACTTAAATTATAAATAAATAAAAAACAGTATACTGATTTCTTTAATTTTTCGCTTCATGCGATACTTCAGACTTTATTTATATTATTTTATATATGTATGTATGTTTTTGAAAATAGGACCCTTAATGAGGATTTTGGGTCTGGAGACTCCATGGCACCCAGTTGCCTTCAACGAATTGTGCCGGCTGCCATATTCCGCTGTACGGCTGTAGTGCAAAGGGTGCAACCGGCGGGTGCTGCTGCGTAATTTTCAATTTGATATCGCGCATCTCCTTCTGAAGCCTCATCAGCTGCTGGTTTTGTTTTTTTAAAACAACGTTTATGCTCTTAATTTGTTGTTGGAGCTTCTGTTGAATATTTTTATTTACTTTCATTTGAAGCTGTTTCGGCTTTATTTGTTTTTGTTGTTGGGGTTGTTGTTGTTGAGGCTGTTGTTGTTGGGGCTGTTGTTGTTGGGGCTGTGGTTGTTGGGGCCGTGGTTGTTGTATATATTGTAGTGGAGAGTTTTGATATTGCTGTTGGGACTGTGGGATGTTGTTGTATTGCTGTTGGGGATACAGTTGTAGAACGTTTAGTTGCGGCTGCACTTGACGTTGAGGCTGGAGTTGCTGTTGTTGAGGCTGCAGTGGCTGTTGTTCTTGCTGCAGTGGCTGTTGTTCTTGCTGAAGTGGCTGTTGTTGTTGCTGCGGTTGTTGGAATGCTAGGTACTGTTGTTGGTGCTGCAAATGTTGCTCAAACCAGCGATACTGTTGCTGCATCTGCACCTGGTGCGCTTCATTTTGTTGCTGCAGTATCTGCACCCACTGCACCGAGTCCGTCGGCAAAGTTCGTCCTCTTTCGTTGACGTTCATTTTTAAATTGAATTAGGGATCGATGGTCAATAATAAACCGATGTTTGACTGCGATATATCGAATATTGAATATTTCGATGTCGATTCATACAATCGATTGATTTGATGCATCGAGAATCGAGGTTTTTTTTCTATCTGACATATAAAAGTTCTTATTATATTTAAACTAATATTTGTGTTTATGTTTAAATGAAAGCAAAATTTTCAATTTTCACTTAATAGTTGTGCTATGTATGTATGTGCAAGGTAACAGAAAACAACCTTAGTATCAGGAGCTCATCATGCAAGAGTTCACATTTGTTTCGCTGCACGTTGTAGTATGACGTTAATAAAGCTCCAGTAAGGCGATGTGATCCAAGCTTTCTGGAAGTATTGCATGATTTTCAAATGACAGGCTTTTTTTGAACGGCTAACACAAAAACGAGCCGTTTGCCAGCCAAGCGTTTTAAAAAAAATACATTTTATGATAATTTTGTTTTATGTCAGTGACATTCGTGCAACTAAAGTAAGTTTATTTGTTTTTACTTTTATCTGAATATTAGTAAATTTTTGGTTGGGAGCATTTAATAAAATTAAATGCGATATATCGAAAATATCGATACTTGTGTTGATATATCGTAATACATGTCGAATACAAATACATCGAGAAACATCGTTTGAGAGTTATTGATTATAATACTGTATTCGATTGTTCACTGTACATATACATACATACAAATGTATTTGTATGTATACGGTAACTGTAAACTTTTGGCATTTTGCCTATGCAATTAACAGCCGAAAATGATCAAAACGAAATAAGAAGTGCGAGCCAATAACTTGAATTTGTTGTTGTTTTTCGTTTTAATTTTGATTTAAAACCATAGAACTCTATTAATACAATCAAACAACAGTGTTCGATTGTCCAATGTATATATACATATTTACATACGAATGTACAAATGTACATGCAATATACATACATACACAGGCATATATGTATACATACATATGTACAGAGTCTTTTCTGTTTCTCTTTCCTTTTTCAACCGTACGTAGAGAATCGCACACACAGACACGCACTGGTGCTTGTATGTGTGTGTGTGTGTGTATGTATACTTAGTTGTCCCCAACTGTTTCATTTTAAGGGTTGTTTGTTATTTGCCAAAAACCTATTTCTATATTTTGAAAATCGTTGAATGCCAAGTTGTAGATCTAGTTATGCTGATTATTTAAACCAAATATGAAATCAATCGGACCAAATTTATAACACAAACTTTTCATTTGAAAAAGTGAAGAAATACTAAAACTCCAATAATTCAAGCTCCAAGACAATTTTTAAAAAACCGAGTATGCAGTTTTGTTTGTATTCTTTTATAGATCATAAAAACCGAATTTGAAGTTTGAAAATTTTTCAAACAAACTTTGGGGCACGTTTTCCCCTCCTTGGCGTTCGAATTTTTCAAAATCCCTTCTTAATGCGCATCTACACAATGTATAAAAACATATGTATGTACAAATGTACATAGAATGTACGTAAGAATGTACGTACATACATTCAAACAAATAAAATTTTGATAATGCACGATGCGTATAAATAATAATTTATGCATATGATTAATAAATAAATACTTCAACAAATCCAACTCAGTTAAAATTTAAAGCGAAATAGTGCGCCATAATAATGAATGTGTGGTCGACTTCATATTTCGAAATTTTATCTAGGGGGAGCAACGCCCCCCCTGGCCTACCTGCGTAATGTTGATGTTTTATGTTTTAGTGTATAGAGTTAGATAGAACACTAAAGGATATAAGAGATAATAACTTCTTAATGGGAGGAATTACTGTCCTTTTAGCTGGAGACTTTCGTCAAACGCTTCCATTAGTGCCTCGAGGAACAAAAGCTGATGAAATAAAGTCATGTTTGAAATCCTCATTTTTGTGGCCTTAGATCCAAAAATTGGCATTAACAAAAAATATGCGAGTGTACCTGAAAGGTGATACTTCTGCCGGCATTTTCGCTGAAACGCTTCTTAAAATAGGAGACGGAGTGTATCCAACAACAGATGGAAAAATAGTCATTCCATCATGTTTGGGCACTTTGGTTAAGTCTCTAAAAGAGCTTACCTCCAGCATATTTCCAGATATTTCAAATATCTCAACAAAATCGCTTGATTGGCTATCTGAGCGAGCAATTTTAACCTCAAAAAATGAAGGAGCCACCAAAATAAATAACATACTTCTAAAGGCATTTGATGGGGAAGAAATTACCTATAAGTCCGTCGACTCTGTAATAGAAGTCGAGGATGCAGTTAATTATCCTGTCGAGTTGCTCAACTCGCAAAATCCTGCGGGGCTTCCCCCACATAACCTTATTCTTAAGGTGGGAGCACCCATAATGTTGCTGCGGAATCTTAATCCTCCCAAATTATGCAATGGCACAAGATTGCAAGTGAAAAGTCTTCACTCTTATGTAATTGAAGCGACGGTATTCACTTGTTGTGCCAAAGGGGAGACGGTATTTATACCTAGAATCCCACTTGTACCATCAAACCTTCCATTTCAATTTAAAAGACTTCAATTTCCCCTCAAAGTCTGTTTTAATAAGTCACAGGGCCAGACATTTAAACTAGTTAGGAGGATTGCTTCTCTCATGGACAGTTTTATGTGGCCTGTTCAAGAGTTAGCTCCGCTAGCAGCTTAATGATTCTCGCACAGGGAGGGAAATCAGCAAATGTTGTTTATAGAGAAGTTTTACAACAGAAATAATGTAATACTTCCAACTTTAAAGAACTATTAATGGTTTATATAGTGCACATTTAACCTGTGTTAAATACGTGTATATTAAATGGGACCGTGGAGTAGGCCTAAAGGGGATACCACGTTAAAAAAAACGCACCCAAACCTCTACCTCTAAGGTGGTGTGGAAAGGAGGAAACATGAAATTGATTTGTCTAATTAAAATGCCCATTATTAAGTATCTATCCTTATCTAAAAAGGATTAATAAATTGTAGTGGGCTTAGTTGTACGTTTAACGTTATTTTGACGAAGACAAAAGTTAAACGGTATGCTAAAATTGTTATTTGTTTTATTTTAGAATTTTTATTCGAAGAAATAAATAATAAAGTTAACTTGCTTGGGTTACGACGGGCAATACCTGCTAGTTCACTAATATTATTTGACCACCTCAGGAGTTGATTGTACCAAGCACTTGAGTGTCCTAGAGTTATTAGAATAGCTTAAACCAGTTGTGAATTACTATGCAATTCTATAGTAAATTCGCGTCGCCGCCGCGCCGGTGTAACGTCACTGCAGCGACAGTGGCAGAGGCCGTTGCAGCGCCGATGCCTGGCTCACAGCTGTGGCAGCGGTACACCGTTCTAGAAGTTTCTATGCTGGTGGCAACTTATGTATGTACATCTGCATTTTTCCACCAATCACCTTCAAATTTGGTTTTAATAATCTTTAAAAGAATGTAAAAAAAACTGCATACTCGGGTTTTACTAACTAAGTATACATACACACACACACATACACACGTGTAGTTGCGTGCAAACGATTGAAATAGCCAAAGAAAAATTTGAGACACTAATGTGTGAATGTTGAGCAGAAGAAATAAACAATATAAAATAACCTAATAAATAATGTCACGAAAACCGAATGTACGCGTATTATAATTAATAAGAAGCGAATGTGTGAGCTAGACGGGGCATATCATAATTGGCGCAGCTGGTAGTCCAGGTCAGTGTTTGCATTTTTATACTCTGTACATGAAATGTACAAGAGTATATTAGGTTTGCGGGAGCTGAAAAATGTAGCAGGCAGAAGGAGGCGTGGCAGACCCCACAAAGTATATATATTCTTGATCAGCATGACGAGACGAGTCGAGCTAGCCCTGTCTGTCCGTCCTGAACACCTGGATCTCAGAGACTATAAGAGACAGAGACACCAAATTTTGCACAAAGATGCGTTATGTGTGTATTCTATACGAGTTTGTTTTATTTTTTTTATTCATTTTTTTTGCTGAAGCGCTGCTCAAGCGCTGCCCGCGGCTGTTGTTGATGTTGCTGTTTGGTTGACTGCGAAAATGCTTACACAGACACGAATTGATGCGCATAGGCATACATACACTCACACAGACGCAATTGCTATGTAAATGTGCAATTATACGTGAGTTCGAATACCGAGAGAGGTAAAATCGATCAAATTTTTATACCCTGTACCCGTAGGGTAAAAAGGGTATATTAGGTTTGTGCAAAGTATGTAACATACAGAAGGAAGCATCTCCGACCCCATAAAGTATATATATTCTTGATCAGCATGACGAGAGAAATCGATCTAGACATGTCCGTCCGTCTGGATGAACGCGAGGATCTCAGAAACTATAAAAGCTAGAATAACCAAAGTTGGCATCCAGATTCTCCTAGGTCCGAGTAAGGACGAGTTTATTTTATTTTTTGGAAATTTCCCCCCCTTCCCCCGCTACAGAATTTCGTCAATAGCGTCCACATTTCAAATGCTACCTAAACCAAACTTTGCACACATAATTTATATATAATTGTATACTGTTGTTTAAAATTTTATTCAATTTGGTCAATTCTAAGAAAAGTTATTAGCGAAACAAATTCTCGCCAGTACAACCCCTCCAAACTGCAGCAACAAGTTCGCTCTTCTTCTTCCTCTTTTGCTGCTGCTATGGGCGCATATAACTCAGTGACGGAAGTTTACATGGGTACAGGGTATTACACTGTCGGGCTTGCTCGACTGTAGCGTTCTCTCTTGTTTTTTTTATTTTCTTAATTTTTTATTTTCTATAATTATTGTAAACATATGTACAGAGTATTTCAAAGTCGGGACACCCGACTTTAGCTTTTTTACTTGTTTTGTCTCTACAAGTGCAAGACCTGTTTTTGTGCGTATAGAATCATACATTCAAATAAATATGTTTCTTGACGTGTGGAGGTATAACAACTTTTTGAAGTTTGATCAGTGTAAAATATGTAGTGACAAATCGCCAAGTACAACGGAATATTGTACCCTTGCATGTTATATACATACACATATTTATATATGTTTTTGCATGTATATATGTTTTTGCATGTATGTACATATGTATATGGATGGATGCAATGGGCATACAAAATTTGCAGCACGTCGAGCTTTACCTCATTTGGGACGGGAAACGAATACCTAAAATAAAATGCCTTACCATTCCAGTATTCATCACAATTACCGAATATTACAATGCAAAAATAATTAAGTAAACACCAATTACGTACATATGTGGCAAGTCTTGTGCAGGTTATGTACGAGCCCTAACCACTATTAATTGGTACGGCAAGGTTTTTATCGACAGTGCAACTTTCAATGACTCATAATGGTAAGGAATAAATAATACAAACAGCAAAATACAATAAATTAAATTAACAAGGGAAAATCTTGGAACTATAACAAACAAATAAATAAACTGATAATAATTATTCCGATATATATCGAAATACACATATGTATGTACATAAATGTTGAACCTACAACAGGCTTGAGCATACTGTTGGATCAGCCGATTTGTTTCACAAGTCCGTATACGCATAAAAACCAAAAAAAAAAAAAAAAAAACAACGATAATTCTATGGGCAATAAGGGCACATTATTGCATCATTCAATTCGAATTACAAGTGCCTAGTTTTAAAAGTACAGTCTTACAGCAACCGGCATTGAAGGCAGATGTACAGCACACAATTGAACTAAAGTTTGTCAAGTGTTTATTGAAGGTTAAAGCATTACAAAAAAAAACAAGTAAAAAAGCTAAAGTCGGGGGTCCCGACTTTGAAATACTCTGTACATATGTTTACAATAATTATAGAAAAAAAAAATTAAGAAAATTAAAAAAAAACAAGAAAGGAATGCTAAAGTCGAGCAGGCTCAACTCTTAAATACCCTGTACCACCCCACAAAAAAGTAATTAAATTAATTAATTAATTTAATTAAATTAATTAACTAAATTAATTTAATTAATTAACTAAATATTAACTAATTAAATATAAAATATTCCATGCATGCATACATACATTTACAATTACATCAGAATCGTGTCTATGCGTGTTTGTGTACTTGTACATATGTATGTATGTGTGCATTGAGCCTGGTTATATGGCTATAACTTTCTTTCCGATCATTCTATCATAATGAGACTTGGTATACGGTTATATAATTACTAACCTAATGTGACTACCAAATTTTAGTTCAAAATTCCAAGAATTACGGGAGTTATAGAAAATCGTTAATAGGGGGGGAGTGGGGGGGTGGATCAGAAAAAATGAACAAACTCGTCCTTTCTCGGTCTCAGGAGAATCTGTATACCAAGTTTGGTTATTCTAGCTCTTATACTTTCGGAGATCCTTGCGTTCATACAGACAGACAGACGGACAGACAGACGGACAGACGGACATGGCTATATCGACTCGGCTTGTCATGCTGATCAAGAATATATATACTTTGTGGGGTCTACCAAGCCTCCTTCTGTGTGTTCCATGTGCACTCGCACTAAACTAATATACCCTTGTACCCTTTGGGTACAGGGTATAAAAATAATAACAAGAGAGAACGCTACAGTCGAGCAAGCCCGACAGTGTAATACCCTGTACCCAGGTAAACTTCCGTCACTGAGTTATATGCGCCCAGAGCAGCAGCAAAAAGAGGTTGAAGAAGAGCGAACTTGTTGCTGCAGTTTGTTGGGGTTGTACTGTCGAGAATTTGTTTCGCTAATTACTTTTCTTAGAATTGACCGAATTGAATAAAATTTTGAACAACAGTAGACAATTATATATAAATGATGTGTGCAAAGTTTGGTTTAGGTAGCATTTGAAATGTGGACGCTATTGACGAAATTCTGTAGCGGGGGAAGGGGGGGGGAAATTCAAAAAAATAAAATAAACCCGTCCTTTCTCAGACCTAGGAGAATCTGGATGCCAACTTTGGTTATTCTAGCTTTTATAGTTTCTCAGATCCTTGCGTTCATCCAGACGGACGGACGGACGGACATGTCTAGATCGATTTCTCTCGTCATGCTGATCAAGAATATATATACTTTGTGGGGTCGGAGATGCTTCCTTCTCTATGTTACATACTTTGCACAAACCTAATATACCCTTTTTACCCTACGGGTACAGGGTATAATAAATAAACTCCATCTGCCTAGGGCTTATAGGAACCTTGATACCAATTTTGGTTATCCTAGCTCTTGTACTTACTGAGATCCTTGCACTCATACAGACAGACGGACATGGCTATATCGACTCGTCTTGTCATCCTGATCAAAAATATATATACTTTGTGGGGTCTGCCACTCCTCTTTCTGCCTGTTACATACATTCGCACAAAACACAAGGCGAATGTACATACATACATATGTAGATACATATGTACATACATAGATGTGCACATATGTATGGACATTCACACATTAGTGTCTCACATTTTGCTTTGGCTATTTCAATCGTTTCACGCAACTACACGAACAGCTGTTTGCATATATGTGTGTGTGTGTTGCTACTTAGTTGTCCCCAACTGTCTGATATTTTGTATTGTTTGTTCTGCCTGCTTTTGTAAAATGCATATTTTGAAAATCCTTGAATGCAAAGTTGTAGATTTAGTTACGTAGATTACATTACCCAAATTTTAAATCGATCGGACTAAATTTTCATTTGAAAAGGTGAATAAATATTAAAACCCCAATAATTCAAGCTCCAACACAAATTTCGAAAATCCCTTCTTAATGCACATTTACACTATGATAGGATACTTGACCCCAAATTTCAGCTTTCACGCTCTTACCGTTTGGGCTGTGGGCTGTTAACGCGGTTTCCTTTTGTGCCCCAAGAAAATCCCAATAGATCAAGCTCCAACAAACAAAACTGCATACTCGGTTTTTCAAAATTTGTGTTGGAGCTTGAATTATTGGGGTTTTAATATTTATTCACTATTTCAAATGAAAAGTTTGTGTTATAAATTTAGTCCGATCGATTTAAAATTTGGATAATGTAATCTACGTAACTAAATATACAACTTTGCATTCAAGGATTTTCAAAATATGCATTTTACAAAAGCAGGCAGAACAAACAATACAAAATATCAAACAGTTGGGGACAACTAAGTAGCAACACACACACACATATATGCAAACAGCTGTTCGTGTAGTTGGGTGCAAACGATTGAAATAGCCAAAGCAAACAAATATCAAATAGTTGGTGACATCACATACACACACTCACACACACAACAAGCAACAGTTCGTGTTTATGTGTGCGGTTCTCTACATACGGTTGAAAAAGTAAAGAGAAACATACATATGGATTCATTCGCATTCGTATTAATGTATACATTGGGCAATCGAACACAGTTGTTTGATTGTAAAAAAAATAATGCTCCAAAAACAACAACTGCAAGTCATTGGCTCGCTCTTCTTCTTTCGTTTTGACCATTTAATGTTAATCGCAAAGGCAAAACGCCAAATGTTTACAGTTACCGTCGCTAGACAACGACTGCGTAAGTGATAGTAAAGCAGAAACCGAATAACGGAGCTACGCATATTCTGCTTCGTATTGCGGGCAGATGTATGTATGTATATGATTTGTTCTTATTGATCTCAATAAATAAATAGATTTTATTATTTAAATATTCTGCTTATTCCATTAAAACTTCGATTTTTTGATCTAGCAAATTGAGATGAGAATTGTCAGTGCTTTTTGATCGTGGCTCATCGCTGCACGGCATTGACACGTGTGCCGTGTTTCATATTCCGAGTTTGTGCGTGACCGTATTGACTCAATATGGCACGAAAAGACTCAAATGTGAATTTAAAATTAGGATATACCCTTATAATTATTCCCCTTCTTTTGCACATAGTCTATCTTAAAACGTTGCGGTTTCTCTATATATAAAACAGTTTGTCCTGACTAATTGGTGATCAACGCACAGCCCAAACGGTAACAGATGAAATTTGGACTCAAGTATCCTTTCATAGTATCCATCATAGTGTAGGAGCACACTAAGAAAGGCTTTTGGAAAATTCTACCTCCAAAGGGGGAAAAACGAGCTTTAAAAAATATTAGTTATAAATGTAAATGTAACGGACTACTGAACAATTTGTTTGTCAAAAACAGAAAATGTTCATTTAAATACCTTAAATGCCTTCCTACTGATAACTTAAAGGGTGAAAGCATATGGGTAGGTTATGCACACACAAAATAAATACAATTGGAAACATTATATTGACCCGGGTTAAGACGGGCAATACCTGCTAGTAATTAATAAGAAGCGGATGTGTGAGCTGGACGAGGCATATCATAACTCGCGCGAAGTGTGACCAGTGTGGGTGTGATCGTGGTATCAACCCTGAGTGAGCAAGATCCAGCTCATGTGAACTGGATCGAGTTTGGTTCTGTGTGAGTGTTAGGGATGGAAAAAAACATCGATGTATCGAGCATCGACGATGTTTTTACAACGATGCATCGATGTTTTCCGATATTTTTTTTGCTTGCGATGCATCGATGTTTGCCCAAACATCGAACATTTTTCAAGTTCTGTTGGGCGGTTACATTTATTTGTGTGGTCTACCGGTGTAGGTATTTTTGTATTTTAATTTTGTTCTTGTTTTAATTAAAATGTGTATTTAATTATATATTTTATAAATTGTTAAGCATTTAATCTAAATTTTGTTTTATATAAAATGCCAAAGTAAGTTTTTCTATACATTTTTAAATGTAACAAGTAAAAAAGCTAAAGTCGGGTGTCCCGACTTTGAAATACTCTGTACATATGTTTACAATAATTATAGAAAATAAAAAAAAATAAAAAAAATTTGATCGATTTTACCTCTCTCGGTATTCGAACTCACGTAAAGGGTTTATAATTGCACATTTACATAGCAATTGCGTCTGTGTGAGTGTATGTATGCCTATGCGCATCTATTCGTGTCTGTGTAAGCATTTTCGCAGTCAACCAAACAGCAACATCAACAACAGCCGCGGGCAGCGCTGCAGCAGCAAATATATTTATGGCTATAACTTCTTGTTAAATCGGTCTATCATAGTGAAACTTGGCATACGGACACATAATAACTAACTGGGGATATTTGCAAAATGTTAGTGAGAAATTCCAAGAATTAGGGGAGTTACGATTTGCTGGGTAGAGGGGGGAGGGAGGGAAATTCCAAAATATACATATTCTGCGTATTCACGTAAAGCATATGGGACTAAAATTTGGTGTTCCTAGGTCTTATAGTCTCCGAGATATAGGCGATTATACGAATGGAAAATCGGGAAAACCCCCATAGGGTGGAAAATCAAAAAAATAAAACAAACTCGTATAGAATACACACATAACGCATCTTTGTGCAAAATTTGGTGTCTGTATCTCTTATAGTCTCTGAGATCCAGGTGTTCATACGGACGGAGAGACAGACAGACAGGGCTAGATCGACTCGTCTTGTCACGCTGATCAAGAATATATATACTTTGTGGGGTCTGCCACGCCTCCTTCTGCCTGCTACATTTTTCAGCTCCCGCAAACCTAATATACTCTTGTACATTTCATGTACAGAGTATAATTAAAACCAAGATGCAACCAATAAGCGAAGTCTCTATCGCTGCAGCAACACTGACACCAACAGCAGATTCATTTTGGGATCACCACCACTATCTTGCAGAAACATTTAAACCTAACGAAGATGTGGAAGAGGAGATGAATGCATATCTTAGAATTCCCATAGCCGAAATTAACACGAATCCAATAAAGCTATGGGAAGGAATGCGAAGTTCATACCCCCACCTTTATAAAGTGGCCATTCCATTTTTGACCATGGTTGGAACATCAGTTCCTGCAGAACGGCTATTTTCTGAAACGGCTTTAACTCTAAATCAGCAGAGAAACCGACTAGACTCTGAAAGACTCAACAAGTTTTGGAATTAATTTCTTTATATATACTTGTATACATATATATATTTGTTATAAATGAATATGTATGATGAAATACGTACATATGTGAAGTGCTACGAAAGCATCGCATTGATTTGCTTTAAAAACTATTTAATACGTTAATTTTATTAATTAATTAACTTATAACATTGAATAAAACATTATGAAAGTTTATTAATTTAAAAACATTTTGATTTAAAACATCTCTGTTGATTTTTCCCCATAATATGAGCCACTTTTTCTCTGAAAAGTTATTTTTTTAAATTAAATTTTTTTTGTTTCTTGCGATGCATTGACCATGCATCGATTTTTTATGAAGAGACATCGATGTACATCAACATCGATGTTTTCCCTTCGATTTAAATCCCTAGAGTGTGTTGCTCAGAGAATGGCATTGTGTGAGAGGAAAGCAACAACGACGCAAGAAACTCGCTACGGTTGCTAATTTTAATGAGATGGCCGAACACAATTCCTCAATAACTGGGAACAATAATTGTTCCCCGACACATACATATGTGTGTGCACATGAACTTCAATATTTAATAAAGAAGACAACAAGGAATATCAACTCGTTTTTATACTCTGTACATGAAATGTACAGAAGTATATTAGGTTTTGCGGGAGCTGAAAAATGTAACAGGCAGAAGGAGGCGTGGCAGACCCCACAAAGTGTATATATTCTAGATCAGCATGACGAGACGAGTCGATCTAGCCCTGTCTGTCTGTCTGTCCGTCCGTATGAACACCTGGATCTCAGAGACTATAAGAGCTAGAGACACCAAATTTTGCACAAAGATGCGTTATGTGTGTATTCTATACGAGTTTGTTTTATTTTTTTGATTTTCCACCCCACTTCCCCCCTATGGGGGTTTTCCCGATTTGCCATTCGTATAATCGCCTATATCTCGGAGACTATAAGACCTAGGTACACCAAATTTTAGTCCAAGATGCCTTGTGTGAATACGCAGAAAATGTATATTTTGGAATTTCCCTCCCTCCCCCCTCTCCCCCGCAAATGCGATTTTCTCTAACTCCCGTAATTCTTGGAATTTCGAACTAAAATTTTGCAAATACCCCCAGTTAGTAATTATGTGTCCGTATGCCAAGTTTCACTATGATAGACCGATTTACCAAGAAGTTATAGCCATAAATATATTTGCTGCTGCAGCGCTGCCCGCGGCTGTTCTTGATGTTGCTGTTTGGTTGACTGCGAAAATGCTTACACAGACACGAATAGATGCGCATAGGCATACATACACTCACACAGACGCAATTGCTATGTAAATGTGCAATTATACACCCTTTACGTGAGTTCGAATACCGAGAGAGGTAAAATCGATCCAATTTTTTTTTTATTTATTTTTTTTTTTATTTTCTATAATTATTGTAAACATATGTACAGAGTATTTCAAAGTCGGGACACCCGACTTTAGCTTTTTTACTTGTTTTTTTTTTTGCCGATAGTAAAGCAGAAACCGAAAGCGGACCTCCGCATATTCTGCTTCGCATTGCAGGCAGATGTATACATACATACATATGTATGTAGTATGTGTGTATGTAAATGGACATTGGTCGATTTAATGCGACGCCTACTTGATGCTGTTTTAAACTGAAAATACTACTACTACTACATATGAACATGCATATGATCTTTACAATAAAGTCGCATGCTTGCCGTTTACTTTGTTTTTGTTACAGTACATATGTTCATACATGTAAACAAAACATATTATTATTTACATAAGTACATATGATTGTAAATAAAGTACAAAGCATCGATGTTTCACACAATCGATCTATCGTCAAGTTCCACCGATTGTATCGCGACAAAAAGTCGATGCATCGAATCATTTATTTTTGTGTTTGTTTTTTTTTTTTTGCTATTTATGTGAGTTTCCTATTTACTGAGTTTTCAGCAAGATTCCGTCAGCTTTTAAATTGATTTTAAAATTAAGTTTTCGATGTTTTTGCCAAAGCATCGATGATCGTCGATGTATCGCGCTCAAAAAAACATCGGGAAAAATCGAGTAATAAGTACTTGAAGTAATCGACGATGTAAAAATCGATGTTTTTACAACACTACAATTAGTGAATTACCCACGGCACGCGGTTCAATCGAAAAAATAATAAATATTTTTGCAATTACGCTTTACGTATATTTCAAAAAAAATGTTTTATTGTTTTTAGTCGGTTTATACCGTGCGTTAGTGTCGATTAGTGCCAATAGCTGCTTTTTAACGATTCAAAGTCAAATTGTTACAAGTCGCGAGTGCACATTTTTTGTACGTACATACATACATATACATATGTTTATTTTGTACGTACATACATACAAGCATATACATACATAGGTATATTTGAATTTGTTGTCTAAAATATTTGCATGCTTATAATATTTTAGACGATCAAACAACAACACAGTATTTTTAATACTATTATAAAAACCATAAGATTTGCATGAAGCTATTTTCGAAATAGTTGAAATCTTACGGTAAAATTATTTGGTAAAATTTTGAAATATTCAAAATAATATTTGTTGTTTTTGCCTTATATTTTGCACGATTTAAAACCGTAAGATTTTCATGAAACTATTTTACAAATAGTTAATTTCTTACGGCAAAACTATTTTGGAGAATTTTGTAATATTCAAAATATTATTTGTATTTTCTTCCAAAAATGTTTGCATGATTGAAACATTTCAAGAGATACAACACAGTATTTTTAATACTGAAATATACAATATGTCGTAAAATTTGCATGAAACTATTTTTAAAATAGTTAACATTTACGGTAAATTTGTTTTGCAATATTTTTAAATATTCAAAATATTATTTGTCGTTTTGGCCTTAAGTATTTGCATGATTTAAATATTTTCGGCTATCATACAACACAGTATTTTTAATACTGAAATAAAATCCGTAAAATTTGCATGAAATTATTTCTATAATAGTTGACATTTACGGCAAAATTGTTTTGCAATATTTTTAAATATTCAAAATATTATTTGTTGTTTTGGCCTTAAGTATTTGCATGATTTAAATATTTTCGGCTATCATACAACACAGTATTTTTAATACTGAAATAAAATCCGTAAAATTTGCATGGAACTATTTTTAAAATAGTTAATATTTACGGTAAATTTGTTTTGCAATATTTTTAAATCAAAATATTATTTGTCGTTTTGGCCTTAAGTATTTGCATGATTTAAATATTTTCGGCTATCATACAACACAGTATTTTTAATACTGAAATAAAATCCGTAAAATTTGCATGAAATTATTTCTATAATAGTTGACATTTACGGCAAAATTGTTTTGCAATATTTTTAAATATTCAAAATATTATTTGTTGTTTTGGCCTTAAGTATTTGCATGATTTAAATATTTTCGGCTATCATACAACACAGTATTTTTAATACTGAAATATAAATCCTGAGATTGCATGAAACTATTTTAAAAATAGTTGAATTCTGACGATAAAAAACCAGTAAGACATCATGCTTACAGAAAGTTTAAATATAAATGGCGTAATGATGCCTCATTCCGTCGTTTTTATAATTGGCGATGGAGCTTGCCTGTTTAGAGCAATTTCACATGTTTTAAAAGGCACGCAGGAATTTGCCGGCTTAATACGCCAACAAATAGTAACCCATGTGGTGAATAACTGGCATAATTTAGCTTTTTTTACATTCGATTCTATGGGCAATAATTATAGTACACCAGCACTATATAAGTCCGAAATGATGCTTCCCCACACATATGGGACTGCATGCGAGCTAAAAGCAGCGAGCGAATTATACTCAATTTGCATTGAAGTCTTTCAAAATGGAAATATCCTTGGAAGATTTGGCACAGAAGGCCCTGTGAAAAGATTGCGTTTCACCGGCGATCTGTCCAATGGTCATTTTGATGTATACATGCCTTCTGAAACCTTGCCCAATGCAGGTTCTGCTTCTCAAACAAATACAGAAAAAAACCCAATTAAAAGACGAGCTCGATTTTCTGATAAAACAAGAAAAAAACAGAAAAAGCTTGCATTTCAAAAATATCAGTCTGAGATTCGGGAAGAGGTGAAAGATGCAGCTGAAAAGTTTCAGCGCGATGCACAAGTACACAATCCTTCTGAAATTGTACTTAAAGCAAATTCTCAGAGGGAATCTCAAACAGACAGAGCGAGAAACCCTATCAAAAGACGAGCTCGATTTTCTGACAAAATGAGAAAGAAGCAGCAAAAGCTTGCAACTCGAAAATTTAAGTCTGAGCATCGTGAACAACTTAAAGATGCAGCTGAGAAGTGTCAGGCTGACAATCCTGATGTGCATCGAGCTGCAGTACAGAAGTGTCAGGCTGACAATCCTGATGTGCACCGAGCTTCAGCACAGAAATATCAGGATGAGAATCCTGATGTGCACCGAGCTGCAGCACAGAAGTATCAGGATGAGAATCCTGATGTGCACCGAGCTGCAGCACAAAAATATCAGGATGAGAATCCTGATGTTCATAGAAGAGCTATTAGGCGCTATGAACGTAATAATCCTAAAGTGCGAGAAGAGAGACGTTTGCTCCCATGGAAAGTTAAAGCAATGTCTGGTTTAATGTACGATTCAAAAACGGCATATAGTACAGACCTAAGTATTGCACTAGGTTCCATGGATCGCAAATGCAAGTTTTGTAATGCTCTTAAATGGAAAGATGAGTCTCTAGGGATGTGCTGCAAAGAGGGAAAAGTTGATCTGCCTTCATTTAAGGAATTACCCGAACCTCTTGCTAGCCTAATATTAGGTGGCCATCCCAACCATATCCATTTTATGGACCGCATAAGAAAATACAATAGTTGCTTCCAAATGACTTCATTTGGAAGTACAAGAATTGTAACTGATGGGTTTATGCCAACATTTAAGGTTCAGGGTCAAGTCTATCATTTAGTTGGTAGTCTTTGGCCTTGCCCTCAAAAAGAAGAACAGTTTCTTCAAATATATTTTGTTGGTGAAGATGAAAGAGAAGCGAAACTGAGGAGCAAAAATATCTCTGATGTCAAAATTGACTTAATAAAGGCGCTCCAATCTATGTTGCGCATAGGTAACTCATATATCAAGGATTTAAAAGTTGCTCTTGATAAAGCACCCAAGAATAATAGAGTATAAAATGATTATTCACGCTGATAAAACACCAGCTGGGGCTCATAAGGGTCGCTTTAATGCACCCCAGGCAAGCGAAGTAGCTTTGCTAATAGTCGGACAGCAGTTTGAGAAGCGAGATATTATTATTGAAAGTCATTATAATAAATTGCAACAAATCAGTGAAGTTCATCGTTCTTACGATGCTTTGCAATATCCACTGCTTTTCTGTTATGGGGAGGATGGATATTCCGTTGACATACCTCAATGTAACCCCATAACAAAACTGCCTCTGACCAAGACGGTTTCTGCTTTAAGCTTTTATAGCTACAGAATAATGATTTGTCAGTCTGAAGCCAATCATTTGGTTTACTGTCGATCTCTATTCAGTCAGTTCTTGGTTGATATGTATGCCAAAATTGAAACAGAAAGGCTTAATTACATTCGCCACAACCAAGCTCAACTCAGAGCAGAGAGTTACATACACCTGCAAGATGCTATAGGATTGGGCAAATGGTAATCCTACCATCTTCTTTTACCGGCTCAGCACGATACATGCATGAAAAAACTCAAGATGCTATGACGTATGTTAGACATTACGGTCGTCCCGACCTTTTTATTACATTTACCTGTAATCCTCGATGGAAGGATATAACAGATGCATTAATGCCAGGTCAAAAGTCTTACGATCGTCATGATATTATAGCTCGAGTTTTTCATTTAAAAGTCAAGGCTTTAATGTCACTATTGACAAAGGGTGCGTTGTTTGGGAAAGTCCAATGCTTTATGTATTCAATAGAATGGCAAAAACGTGGTTTACCCCACGTCCATATACTACTTTGGTTAGAAAAACGTATTATCCAGATCAAATAGATGCGATTATTTGTGCAGAGATACCAGATCCTGAAAAGGATCCTCTTCTACATGAGATCGTCAAGGCTAATATGATTCATGGGCCTTGCGGTAAATTAAACATAAAGTCGCCATGCATGAAAGAAGGTAAATGTAGCAAACGGTTTCCTCGGCAGTTGCTTAATGCAACTAACACGGGAAGTGATGGTTACCCTCAATATCGGCGAAGAGCTCCAGATGATGGAGGCTTTATTGTCGAAATGAATGGTAACATCATAGATAATCGTTGGGTTGTACCTTACAACTGTGTACTTTCACGAACTTTTGAAGCTCACATTAATGTAGAGTACTGCAGTTCTGTGAAGTCAATAAAATACATTTGCAAATATGTAAACAAAGACAGTGATCAAGCATCATTTACGTTTGAGAACCACAGAGATGAGGTTCAATCGTATGAAAGTGGTAGATACATCAGTAGTTCAGAAGCCGTATGGAGAATTCTTGCATTTCCCATACATGAAAGGTTTCCGGCTATCACACACTTGGCTGTGCACTTAGAAAATGGCCAGCGTATATACTTTAATCCAAATAATCCCAACCAGTTAGTTGAAAAGCTAAGCAACCCATCCAAAACGACTCTTACAGCGTTTTTTGATCTATGCAAAATTGATGATTTTGCAAAAACACTTCTGTATGTAGAAGTTCCTTCTTATTATACATGGAATAACAAGAAGTTTCAAAGAAGGAAACGCGGTTGTGATGTGGATAATTTTCCTGGAGTTAAAAAAGATCATGCTTTGGGTAGAGTGTACACTGTGCACCCCAAAAATACTGAATGTTATTACTTAAGACTTCTTCTCCATGAAGTACGGGGACCAACCTCATTTTTGCACCTAAAAACAGTAAATGGTGTCAGCTATGACACATTTCAATTAGCGTGCAAAGCCTTAGGCTTACTTGAGGATGGCAAGCATTGGGACTCTACCTTAGCAGAAGCAGTACTATGTCAAGGTCCCCGTAAATTGCGAGAGCTTTTCGCAATTATGTTAGTGTTTTGTCAAATATCTGATGCTTTAAGCCTTTGTAATAAGTATAAAGAAAGCTTATCGGAAGACATTGTAAATGCTATGGAATTACCTACAGATGGTAATATTGATTCAGTTATTCTGGATATAATCTTCAATAAATGTCTCATCCATATTGAAGATGTAGTTTTGTCCATAGGCGGACAAAATATTACTGCATATGGACTTCCTAAGCCAAGTAAATCCGAAGAAGTGTTGCAAAATAAGGAGTACCTCAGAGAAATAAGTTATGAAAACAATGAACATATTGTTAATAACAATGAACATTTGCTCTCCGATGAGCAAAATGGGGTATATAAAAAAATATTAGAAAGCATTGAAGCTGAAAAAGGTGAAATCTTTTTCTTGGATGCCCCTGGTGGTACAGGAAAAACATTTTTGCTAAACTTACTGTTAGCGAAAGTGCGGCAAAACCAGAAAATAGCCTTGGCTGTAGCTTCCTCTGGTATTGCAGCCACATTGCTCAACGGAGGTCGAACAGCACACTCTGCATTTAAACTCCCGTTTGATTTAATAAATGTAGAAACACCACATTGCTCTATTTCAAAGCAATGCAATATGGCTAAGGTTCTTAAGGACTGCAAGTTTATTGTTTGGGATGAGTGCACTATGGCTCATAAAGGAGGCTTTGAAGCGTTAGATAGAACACTAAAGGATTTAAGAGATAATAACTTCTTAATGGGAGGAATTACTGTCCTTTTAGCTGGAGACTTTCGTCAAACGCTTCCAGTAGTGCCTAGAGGAACAAAAGCTGATGAAATAAAGTCATGCTTGAAATCCTCATTTTTGTGGCCCAAGATCCAAAAATTGGCATTAACAAAAAATATGCGAGTGTACCTGAAAGGTGATACTTCTGCCGGCATTTTCGCTGAAACGCTTCTTAAAATAGGAGACGGAGTGTATCCAACAACAGATGGAAAAATAGTCATTCCATCATGTTTGGGCACTTTGGTTAAGTCTCTAAAAGAGCTTACCTCCAGCATATTTCCAGATATTTCAAATATCTCAACAAAATCACTTGATTGGTTATCTGAACGAGCAATTTTAACCTCAAAAAATGAAGGAGCCGCTAAAATAAATAACCTACTCTTAAAGTCATTTGATGGAGAAGAAATTACTTATAAGTCCGTCGACTCTGTAATAGAAGTCGAGGATGCAGTTCATTATCCTGTCGAATTCCTCAACTCGCAAAATCCAGCGGGGCTTCCCCCACATAACCTTATTCTTAAGGTGGGAGCACCTATAATGTTGCTACGGAATCTTAATCCACCCAAATTATGCAATGGCACAAGATTGCAAGTGAAAAGTCTTCATTCCTATGTTATTGAAGCCACGGTATTCACTGGTTGTGCCAAAGGGGAGACGGTATTTATACCTAGAATCCCACTTATACCATCAAACCTTCCATTTCAATTTAAAAGACTTCAATTTCCCCTCAAAGTCTGTTTTGCCATAACAATAAATAAGTCACAGGGCCAGACATTAAAACTAGCTGGGTTAGACCTCCAGGAGGATTGCTTCTCTCATGGACAGTTTTATGTGGCCTGTTCAAGAGTTAGCTCTGCTAGCAGCTTAATGATTCTCGCACAGGGAGGCGAATGTTGTTTATAGAGAAGTTTTACAACAGAAATAATGTAATACTTCCAACTTTAAAGAACTATTAATGGTTTATATAGAGCACACTTAACCTGTGTTAAATACGTGTACATTAAATGGGACCGTGGAGTAGGCCTAAAGGGGATACCACGTTAAAAAAAACGCACCCAAACCTCTACCTCTAAGGTGGTGTGGAAAGGAGGAAACAGGAGATTGATTTGTCTAGACAAAGACAAAAGTTAAACGGCATTCTTAATGTTTCTTATTGTAATTTATTTTAGAATTTTTAGTCGAAGGTATAACTTGCCCGGGTTACGACGGGTAATACCTGCTAGTATTGAATAAACGCGCTGTCTTCAATATGTCCACGCGAGGCCAATTCCTTCATTTGAAAAAAATATTCTTGCAAACTTTCACTTCTTTTTATTTTTCTGTCAGCCATCATTTTATGTAATTGAGCACTATTTGTTGTGTACTTGAACTCGTTTAAAAGCGCTTGCTTTAATTTCTGCCAACTTGATATGTCACGTTCACTCATAACAAACATTTTCGTTAGCCCTTTTAACGATCTTTTAGAAAAAAAAAACTTCTGCAGCTCATTTAGTTGCATCAGATCTGCCATGTCCTCAAATTCTTTTACCCATACTTCAACCGAAAGTGTATCTTCGCCACAAAATGATCGCACTGAGTCCTCAATGTCGCGAAAGTTTAAAGCGAACCTCGGAACTTCTGCAACTGGATCATTGTTTACGGTTTTGGTTTCTCTTTTCGCACTTTTGCTGCCTTCTATGCTCGCGAACTCACTATTGTCATTCTCGCTTTCGTAGTTTTCTGATTCTTCGTCTCCTTCATCATCGTCATTTTCTGTGTTGAATTCGGCTTCAGCTAACAAGTTGCCTTTTCTTAAATTATTAAATATATGTCGAGCCAAATCACTTTTGTTATGCGGCAAATGCAAACAGTTTGACACTATAACCAAATCGTTGTCCGACATGCGCTCCGCAACGAAATTCATTTTCCTGCTGTACTGTACATCTTGATCGTTAAATTCAAAACCTTCAAATTCGCGTAGCCGTTTTCTATTGCTTCTATCTCCATCTCCCTCGAATACGAATTTGTGCAAGAGTAGAATGTTTTGTCTTTTTCCCACCCGTAGCATTTCTTTAATATACACAAAATCATTTAAACACGCCATTTTTAATTCTTTTTTTTTTCTGCTTTTGGACTGTATCACATCAGTCGTTTTTAATGTAGAAAAGTGAGGTTAAACTTATCGCGGTAATTGTGAAGCCGCATGCTTTTCGTCGTTACACATTAACTTTGATACAAATGAATTCTCGTTTGTTCACTGCACTGTTAAATAAGTATCATTGCTTTTTCATTTATGTTGATTGTCCATAGCGTATCTGCCACTTAATCACTCTAGCACTTCCTTTCATTGGTTGAGCCCCCAAAATGTGTGGGACTGAAGTTATATTTAGTTATTTCCAAACGAAATGATAACAGTCCCGGATAGTTTATTTGAATATAATATAGTTTATTTAAAATAGAAATGAAATTATAGAGTAATTGGTAAAATAATATAAACTTGGAATTTGAGTCGTTCGCGTTTTGTCGTAGCTGAGAGCGTCGTTTCTTATGCACGTCTTTTACACGTCGTTCGTCGTTCGATGCAAACTCCGCTCTTCTCGTGCCTTTCGTCAAAGGCTTGCCAACCTGCCTTTATCATCGTATGTTTGTGGGAGGGTTGCCCATACGTCATTACCCGGGCATTCCCACATACATATATAAAACAGTTTGTCCTAACTGACTGATTGGTGATCAACGCACAGCCCAAACGGTAAAAGCTAGGAAGCTGAAATTTGCACTCAAATATCTTTTCATAGTGTAGGCTGGCGATAAGAAGGGATTTTGGAAAGCTCCAAAGGGGGGAAATCGAGCTCCAAGGTTTGTTTGAAAAATCATCATTTTTCAACCGATCAACTTAAAACTCGGTTTCTAAAATCAATAAAAGAATACAAAGAAAGTTGCATACTCGGTTTTTTGAATATTTTCGTGGAGACTGAATTATTGGGGCTTTTTTGGGGCACAAGAGGAAACCTTGTCAACAGCCCACAGCCCAAACGGTAAGAGCTAGAAAGCTGAAATTTGCGAACAAGTATCCTATAATAGTGTAGGTGCGCACTAAGAAGGGATTTTGGAAAGCTCCAAAGGGGAAAAAACGAGCTCTAATTTTTGTTTGAAAAATCTTCAGTTTTCCACCAATAACGGACTAACTTAACACAGCCTTTTTGCTTTTACATACTTTACATTGAGGGAATGTGATTTAATTTAGTTTTAATTGGGTGTACTTAAACTTCTTTTGTCCACTGTATGTCCGTGTATGTAACTATTAGAAAAGCGCACGAAGATATACAAAGAGTGTGTTCTTTTACAATTGATGTGAAGTTGCCGTGTGTATCCTTTTTAAAATTGATAAATTATTGCTAATATAATATAAAGTTATTTAAATATTGTTATTATTAAGTTATTGCAAAACGTAAAGTATACTAATTATAGTTTCTAGTGGTGGGTCATTACCGAACTAGTGATTGACCAAAAGAGGCGCTAAAATATTATTTGGCGCATTGTACGGAGCACCTGTTAATAGTTTGAGTAATTAAAATGATTGACTGTGGTTAATTTAATTGCCAGTGTTAGCGTTTAACAGTCATTTCCAATTAGAAGCCCTTTGGCAGCTGAAAGTGACCACTTTTAGGGCAACAAGTCTGTGTTTTCATGATAAGAGGACTTTTTGAAAATTGGAAATATGTTCTAAGCTATACTGTTTCTGCCAACGGTATAAAGCATGAAGCCCTTTTGAACAAAATGATGGCAAATGTAGAACAAGCGCAAGCCTTAGGCGTTGTTTCATGGAAAGTAATAGAAGAATTATTTGAAATTGATTCAAAAAATTCAACCAGACTTTGTCCAAAATTAACAAACATATACATCCAAATAATTTTGAGAGGATGAAAGTTAAATATGCCACACAAATATTTAGTCATAGTGTGGCTGCTGCACTCCGCACAATGATAAATTGTGGTGCATTTTCAAATTGCATAGAGACTGCAGAAGCGACAGCCACATTTATTGAAAAAGTCAACAGATTAATTGACTGCCTGAATAGTCATGTTTTATATGACAAAAATCCTTATAGATGTGCCTTAAAACAAAACAATATTGTTCACCAAACCCTACTGGATATGCGAACATACTTACAAGAATGTACATATGTAAGTATCCACAGGAAGTATATTGTTTAAAAGGAATGATATTATCCACATCCATTATTAATTTGGCTAAAAAAGTTTGGAGCGAATCTGCAGAAGTTCTTTTGAAGTGAAACTTATTACTTCAGGGTTTTGTCGGCTCTAAAGACAACTTTTTCTGTAACACAAGTGGCGCCAGTCAGACGCACAAGCAGACTGCTGCAAAAACAAAATACACGTAGTGCGTGTGACGTTAATAGTTTTTACTTAGAATCAACTCATAACTCTACCGGTGATTTTTGTTGCAGATGCTGTTGTTGTGCTTCCGATTAAAAATTTCACTACATTAATATAGTCACGCAATCGTCAGCAGTTGAGATTTGCCTTTTCCTTATTTATGGCTACCTGGTAGGAAATATTTTGATGCCAAGTAGAATGGTAACAAGCGCACATAAATGCACAAGTAGACCAAGTGTAGTCATTTTATTTTTTTGAATTTTCTCCCCTTTCCCACGCTACAGAATTTCGTCAATACCGTCCACATTTCAAAATCTACATACCTAAACCAAACTTTGCACACATAATTTATACATAACAATCTACTTTTGTTTCAAATTTCATCTAAATCCAGTTGTGTATTTGGTAGGAGATGTTTGTAATTTATTTCCCCCATTTCCTTATTATTTAATTAGTTACTATTATTTACTAATATTATCTGCCCACCACAGCTGTTTTTACAAAGCACTTGAGTTTCCTAGAGTTATTAGAATAGCTTAAACCAGTTGTGAATTACTATGCAATTCTATAGTACATTCGCGTCGCCGCCGCGTCGGTGTAACGTCGCTGCAGCGCCAGTGGCAGAGGCCGTGGCAGCGCCGATGTCTGGCTCACAGCTGAGGCAGCGGTTCGCCGTTCTAGAAGTTTCTTTGCTGGTGGTAACTTATGTATATACATACTTTGGGGTCTGCCACGCCTCCTTCTGCCTATTACATTTTCAGCTCGCGCAATCCTAATATATAAGGTGCGCGAAATAATTAACTGGGACACTACGTTTTAGAGTATAACAACTAAACAGTTCAATTTATTTTCATGAAACAAATTACTGCTTAAACTTAATAAAATTATGAATAGACTTCAACTAAAATAAAACAAATAAAACTTAAGAAAATATATTAAAATATTAAACAAAATATTTTCAAACGAAATAATTAACTGGGACAATATCATTATTTGAAAATTATTTCATTAACTGAAAATGAGTAAAACAAAGAATTTTAAACTATGAATATATTCTAAATGGAACACCCGTTGTTGTTTAACACCTTAATTATTCGCCCTGGCATTGAATTGACCAAGTTTTGGAGCATTTGAATGTCCAATTTTTCCCATTCCCTAATTATTAACTCTTTTAGAGTTGCCTTCCGTTGGCATAAACCCGTTGAGATAAGATTCCCCAAAGATTTTCTATTGGATTTAAGTTCGGGCTGCGTGCTGGTCATTCTAAAACGGGAATTGGTGAGTCTCTAAAAAAGCTCTGGTGAGATGTGCAGTATGAATTGGTGCATTATCCTGGTGAAAAATCCAGGAATCACCGAAATAATGTTCTTCAAATTGCACTAAAACACTCTCCAACAGCTGTGCATACTATAATATTGTGCATTCATTTTATGCGTTATAAAACACATCGGTGTCTTTCCTTTGCACCCAAACGCTGTCCATATCATGAGCGACCCTCCTTGGAAGTTTCGTGACACGCGGACTTTTTTTGGGCTTCGCACATCGCGAAAATAGTAACGGTAATCATCAGGACCATCCAAATTGAACTTTTTCTCATCACTAAAAATGATATTTTGCCACTCTAAATCCCAAAATTTGCACTTGTTGGCAAACTGCAATCGAGCAGTTTTGTGTCGTGGCAGTAGCTCCGGTTTGAGTAGTTTTTTTTTAATATATAATATTCTCTGAGCTTCTTAAAATTTGCTGCACACGTCTCGTGGATATTTTGCTGCGTATTTGCGATGCGCTGATGTTTTTTTTGACCGCTAGATTTTTAATGCGCATTTTCTCCCGGTTATCAACCAAAGGTGGGCGTCCGGAATTGGTCTATTTTCCATGGTTTTCGGGATGTTTTAACAGATTGTCCACCGTGTTCTTATTTCTGTCAACATTTACTGCAATTTTGCGTATTGACATCGCGCACCTTACTCTTGTACATTTCAAGTACAGAGTATAAAACAAGAAAGGAATGCTAAAGTCGAGCAGGCTCAACTCTTAAATACTCTGTACCACCCCACAAAAAAATAAATTAATTTAATTTAATGAATTAATTAATTTAATTTAATTAATTAACTAAATTAAACATAAAATATTCCATACATGCATACATACATTTACATTTACATCAGAATCGTGTCTATGCGTGTTTGTGTACTTGTACATATGTATGTATGTGTGCATTGGGCCTGGTTATATGGCTATAACTTTCTTTCGGATCATTCTATCATAATGAAACTTGGTATACGGATATACAATCACTAACCTGGATCAGAAAAAATGAACAAACTCGTCCTTTCTCGGGCTCAGGAGAATCTGTATACCAAGTTTGGTTATTCTAGCTCTTATACTTTCGGAGATCCTTGCGTTCATACAGACAGACAGACGGACAGACAGACAGACGGGCATGGCTATGTCGACTCGGCTTGTCATGCTGATCAAGAATATATATACTTTGTGGGGTCTACCAAGCCTCCTTCTGTGTGTTAAAAGTTGCTTGAAGTCTCCAAAAGGGCATATTTTAAACTAGCAGCTATTGCCCGTCTTAACCCGGCTCAATATAATGTTTCCAATTGTATTTATTTTGTGTGTGCATAACCTACCCATATGTTTTCACCTTATAAGTTACCAGTAAGAAGGCATTTAAGGTATTTAAATGAACATTTTCTGTTCTTGACAAAAAATTGTTCAGTAGTCCGTTACATTTTTGTTCTTGCCAAACTATTTCGTTCAACGAACATGATTACTATAACTAATATTTTTTAAAGCTCGTTTTCCCCCCTTTGGAGCTAGAATTTTCCAAAAGCCTTTCTTAGTGTGCTCCTACACTATGATGGATACTATGAAAGGTCCAAATTTCATCTTTTACCGTTTGGGCTGTGCGTTGATCACCAATTAGTCAGGACAAACTGTTTTATATATAGAGATAACGCAACGTTTTAAGATAGACTATGTGCAAAAAAGGGGGAATAATTATAAGGGTATATCCTAATTTTAAATTCACATTTGAGTATTTTCGTGCCATATTGAGTCAATACGGTCACGCACAAACTCGGAATATGAAACACGGCACTCGTGTCAGTGCCGTGCAGCGATGAGCCACGATCAAAAAGCACTGACAATTCTCATCTCAATTTGCTAGAGTAAAACTTTCGATAGTTGAAGCCACCGATACCATCAAAATATCGAAGTTTGAATGCAATAAGCAGAATATTTAAATAATAAAATCTAATTATTTATTGAGATCAATAAGAACAAATCATACATACATACATACATCTGCCCGCAATGCGAAGCAGAATATGCGTAGCTCCGTTATTCGGTTTCTGCTTTACTATCGCTTACGCAGTCGTTGCTTAGCGACGGTAACTGTAAACTTTTGGCGTTTTGCCTTTGCAATTAACATTAAATGGTCAAAACGAAAGAAGATGTGCGAGCCAACAACTTGAAGTTGTTGTTGTTGTTTTGTATGTACATGCTACATACATATACAGGCATACATACATATGCATGCACATATGTATGTATGCATGGGCACACATAGGCACGAACTGTTGCTTGTTGTATGTATGTGTGAGTGTGTGTATGTGATGTCCCCAACTATTTGATATTTGATATATGGCAAGTAAAAAACATATTGCTATATTTTAATCGTTGAATGCCAATTTGTTGATATAATGTTGATTACATTACCCAAATTTGAAATCGATCGGACAAAATTTATAACACAAACTATTCATTTGAAAAAGTTAATAAATATTAAAACCCCAATAATAAAATTAAATGCGATATATCGAAAATATCGATACTTGTGTTGATATATCGTAATACATGTCGAATACAAATACATCGAAAAACATCGTTTGAGAGTTATTGATTATAATACTGTATTCGATTGTTCACTGTACACATACATACATACATACAAATGTATTTGTATGTGTACGGTAACTGTAAACTTTTGGCATTTTTCGTATGCAATTAACAGCCGTAAATGATCAAAACGAAAGAAGATTTGCGAGCCAATAACTTGTTGTTGTTGTTTTAAAAATTTTGATTTGAAAACATAGAACACTATTTATTACAATTAAACAACAGTGTTCGATGGCCCACTGCATACATACAAACCTATATATGTATATAAGAATGTATGTACGTACATACATACTTATTGATGTACATATGTACATACTATACATACAGACGTATGTACATATGTATGTACGTATGTAATACATATGGTGCTGGTGTAATTCATAATGCGAAATTCTTTCTAGGGGGAGCAATGTCCCCCTGCCCAACCTGCGTACGCCCTTGTACTCCGTTGTCCTAATAACCCCTTATGCCAAATGTACTAAACATAGAAAAAGTAACATAAAAATGTTTATGTTATAATGTTAATAATTTTTAATTAATTAACATTTCTTGCCCTGTCAGTGCATGACGAATGTACTTTTATACATATGTATGTACATACATGTGTACAAATGAACATTCACACATTAGTGTCTCACATTTTGCTTTGGCTACTTCAACCGTTTGCACGCAACTACACGAACAGCTGCTTGTATGTATGTATGTGTGTGTGTATGTATACTTAGTTGTCCCCAACTGTTTGATATTTTGTATTGTTTGTTCTGCCTGCATTTGTAAAATGCATATTTTAAAAATCGTTAAATGCAAAGTTGTAATTTTAGTTACGTAGATTATATTACCCAAATTTGAAATCGATCGGACAAAATTTATAACACAAACTTTTCATTTGAAAAAATGAATAAATATTAAAACCCCAATAATTCAAGCTTCAACACAAATTTCGAAAAACCGAGTATGCAGTTTTGTTTGTATTCTTTTATAGATTATAAAAACCAAATTTAAAGTTGATCGATTCAGAAATGCAGAATTTTCAAACAAACTTTGGAGCTACTTTTCCCCCCTTTGGAGCTCGAATTTTCCAAAATCCCTTCTTTTTGAGAGTATACAAACTAAGTTTGAAGTTAATCGGATAAAAATTGTAGATTTTTCATACAAACGTTGGAGCTCGTTTCCCCCCTTTGGAGCTCGAATTTTCCGAAACCCCTTCTTAGTGCTCACTTTCACTATAAGAGGGATCTTGTGTCCAAATTTCAGCTTCCTAGCTCTTACCGTTTGGGCTGTGCGTTGATTGCCAATCAGTCAGTCAGTCAGGACAAACTGTTTTATATATATAGATCTAGCGTCAATTAAAAAATTTCGATCTTGCTCTTGAATATTGGCTTGAATCAAGGCGATTATCTTGTCTGATGCAAAAATGCAGTATGCAAATGAGCTTGAAGAATAAACTTTTTTGAAAAAACATTTCTGAGGATTTCCTTTCGTCATGCCAAAAAGCCTCATTATATTTTCATCATCAAATGCCACGCGTACATTTTCTGGAGTAGTTGGAGATTTTGGCAGGAAAGGCTGTCTCTTTCTTTGCAGGGTGCGTTTGACAGTGTCGTTGTTTATTTCAATCTCCGATTCTCCCTTTGTTTTCCTGAAGAATTAGAAAAACAAACAATATAGAAAATCAAAGTGAATTGTTAATGCGTGTTTCTATGCACATATCAATGCATGTATGTATGTACATTTTATATTTGCACACATGCACGTACGTGTAAGTATGTTGTAGCATGCAACGTATATCGCTACTACTGTTGGCCGAGCTGATGGTGGGTGTAGCGGCTAAGCGGAGCACGCGCTTGTTCCGGCTACGGCGGTCGTCGGCAATATGGGGGTGGTTCTCCTTTAAGGCCGCAGTGCTACCTGGTCGATCGCTAATATGTCGTGTTATTAAAATTCACGTGCTTTCTTTTAAAACCTTTACTAGGATATTTTTGCATTTTGATTGGATGGAGGGGAAGGGATAGCAGATCAGTAAAAGAGGAAGTATGCAGAAAAACTATCTTGTCGTGTGAACGATTTCTAACGCTGGTCACTACTACGCGGCTGGTGTTGCGTCAGCAGGTTCTGTGCCCACCCTACCATGATCACCTTTTGGGCCGCAGGTCGAAACCGGTGATCCCTAATGCTACCAGAACGTACATGATTGACATACCGCGCGACATGGCTTCTAATAATTTACGGCACGTTAGTTCATATTGGAGTAACAATTCATTTTGATTTAATTTCGATCTAAATTCATTTTATCACTTATTCGTAGGGGATTAACAAAAGAAATATAAATAATTCCAACTTTTCTTAATAACGTATAAAGGTATAACAAGATAGAACGCTACAGTCGAGCAAGCCCGACAGTAAAATAGCCTGTACTCTCCACAAAAAGGAAAAATTAAAAAAAAAAAAAAAATTAAAAAAAAAATAAATTATTAAAAAAAATGAATGAATTAATTAATTAAAATAATTAATTAAATTAAATTAGAATACATGTTTATGTTCAGTTTTAACAGCACACATTTACATCACGTACCTATGCGTGTTTATATGCGTGTATGTATGCAGCACAAAGTTGAACAAAAGCAGCAACAACAACAGCTGCGGGCAGCGCTGCCGACAGAGCTGCAGGCAGCGCATGAGCAGCGATTTTACTTATGGCTATAACTTTCTTCAGAATTGACCTATCATGATAAAATTGATTTTTAAATTCCGAGAATTACGGAAGTTATAAGAAAAAATACGAATTGCGGGGGAGTGGGGGGGTGTATCAGAAAAAATAAACAAACTCGTTCTGCCTAGGGCTTATAGGAACCTTGATACCAATTTTGGTTATCCTAGCTCTTGTACTTACTGAGATCCTTGCGCTCATACAGACAGACGGACAGACGGACATGGCTATATCGACTCGTCTTCTCATCCTGATCAAGAATATATATACTTTGTGGGGTCTGCCACGCCTCCTTCTGTGTGTTACATACATGCGCACAAAACTAGTATAGCCTTTCACCCTTTGGGTACAGGCTATAAAAATAATGTATAGATATGTAGATAAATATAAAGTGGTAAATAAAAATCAAGAATAAAAATTTAATTTAATGTGCATATGTGCAGCAACAAATATATATATAGGCAAAATAATTAGGTCGGCAAAATCGATTATTTAAAGGAACTTCAAAAATCAAACTAAGTTCTTTTCATTTTTTTTTTTTTTGTCGGGTATTTTCGACAGCAAGTGGCCTGCCGTATGCAGCGAACATATGTCAAACAATATATTTATTGTAATAATAATTCATATATATATATATATTGTTTGCCGGTTTGCAGCACACGCGCTTCAAACACAAAAGAAAAAGCTCTCTCAGAGAGGCGGAGTAATTAAGTAAAGCGTGGTACTCACATACAAAGCTGGTGGATCCACGTCCAAAAGATCTTTTGCGAGTGGCGGCCAGCTGAAAACAAGAACAATATTACGCGAGAGAGGGGGCGGCGTCAAAGCAAATTGCTGTACATTTTTATACTCTGTACATGAAATGTACAAGAGTATATTAGGTTTGCGGGAGCTGAAAAATGTAACAGGCAGAAGGAGGCGTGGCAGACCCCACAAAGTATATATATTCTTGATCAGCATGACGAGACGAATCGATCTAGCCCTGTCTGTCTGTCTGTCCGTCTGTCCGTCTGTCCGTCTGTCCGTCCGTATGAACACCTGGATCTCAGAGACTATAAGAGATAGAGACACCAAATTTTGCACAAAGATGCGTTATGTGTGTATTCTATACGAGTTTGTTTTATTTTTTTGATTTTCCCCCCCACTTCCCCCCTATGGGGGTTTTCCCGATTTTCCATTCGTATAGTCGCCTATATCTCGGAGACTATAAGACCTAGGAACACCAAATTTTAGTCCCAGATGCCTTATGTGAATACGCAGAAAATGTATATTTTGGAATTCCCCTCCCTCCCCCCTCTACCCCGCAAATCGTAACTCCCGTAATTCTTGGAATTTCGAACTAAAATTTTGGAAATACCCCCAGTTGGTTATTATGTGTCCGTATGCCAAATTTCATTATGATAGACCGATTTAACAAGAAGTTATAGCCATAAATATATTTGCTGATGCAGCGCTGCTGCAGCGCTGCTCAAGCGCTGCCCGCGGCTGTTGTTGATGTTGCTGTTTGGTTGACTGCGAAAATGCTTACACAGACACGAATAGATGCGCATAGGCATACATACACTCACACAGACGCAATTGCTATGTAAATGTGCAATTATACACCCTTTACGTGAGTTCGAATACCGAGAGAGGTAAAATCGATCAAATTTTTTTTTTTATTTTCTTAATTTTTTTATTTTCTATAATTATTGTAAACATATGTACAGAGTATTTCAAAGTCGGGACACCCGACTTTAGCTTTTTTACTTGTTTTTTCACTATATTGTTGGTGGTGTTAAAACTTTTTTTCTTTTACCTTGTGCTAGCGCATATTTTGACTTCTGCATATACGTATGTCATATTTCACAAATTTTCAGCGCAATATAACAAAAAAAAAAAATGACTACACAAAAAAAAAAAATTTTCCAAACCATAAAATAAAACTATAACTATATAGGAAATGGGTGTCGTCCACGCCCTTTTGGAGGTTAGGGGACGGACCCTTAGCCAACTTTTGCCGCAGCTTCAGGCTGCACTTGTTCTAAGACCTCGAACAAAATAGCAATTGTGCTTGAAACTGCACTTGTGCTTGATTTTGCACTTGTGGTGCCAATTCTAAATATAAGAGAGCCTTGTTACAAACAAAAAAACAAATATATATATGATGCCAATGACCTACCCTAACTGGAACAGCACCACAAATTATTTGAACTAATTCCCTCGGTTCTGGGTGGGCTTCTATTGCTTCATTCGATCGCTCTAAATTAGAATTACATTCCTACTAATCATCATATATGGAAATTGTGCAAAAAAAAAACAAAAAGTCAACACTAACGTTGTAAAATTTGTAGGCAAGACACAGACCACTTACTGGTATATACGGCGCTTGGACAGTGACCGAATAAATAATTATATTTCTGGGCCACGTTCACCACACTTTTACTTTTAAATAATCAGGTATAAGTTAAACTTTTTCCACTTGTAATCGAGCTAAGCACGCACAACTGTTCACTTCAGGGGTCGAAACCAAAAAGGAAGAGCTTGACTAACATCGAAGAAAGGAAACCTTTGTTTGCGGGAATTCCTCCTTTCTTCCGTCCTTTGACAACGAGTGTCATGCCAAAAGAAATTCTTGATGATGTTACTCCTACTTTCCCTATCCACCAGAGGGCGAAATAGGAACAACCAAATAACAGAAGAGAACCAAAATAACTCCATTGCCTACTTCTGGGCTCAAAAAAAATTGAAAATCGGTTATGCTGCGCGAGGCAAGCGCACTACAATGTATGGACATGTACACAACTGCATAAAACAACAATTTTAGGCGCACACATTGTACATATAAAATAGTCTCCCTATACATCTACATACATACATACATGCAATGAGCATAAATTATGTATGTACATATGCAGGCATATGCGCGCCTAAAATGCGTTATGTTATGCGTTATATTTATATGTACATATGTATGCATATGCGCGCCTAAAATTGCGGTTTGTACATATGTGTGTATATATGTGCTTTCAGTTGCGCACAAGTCCATGCATATGCACATCTATATATATAAAACAGTTTGTCCTGACTGACTGACTGATTGGTGATCAACGCACAGCCCAAACGGGCTCAAGTATCCTATCATGGTGTAGATGCGCACTAAGAAGGGATTTTGGAAAATTCGAGCTCCAAAGGGGGAAAACGAGCTCCAAAGTTTGTTTGAAAAATCCGCATTTTTTAGCCGATCGACATAAAACTTAGTTTCTAAAATCAATTAAAGAATACAAACAAAACTGCATACTTAGATTTTCGAAATTTGTGTTCGAGCTTGAATTATTGGGGTTTTAATATTTGTTCACTATTTCAAATGAAAAGTTTGTGTGTGTTTCATATTCCGAATTTGTGCGTGACCATATTGACTCAATATGGCACGAAAAGACTCAAATGTGAATTTAAAATTAGGATGTACCCTTATAATTATTCCCCTTTTTTGCACATAGTCTATCTTAAAACGTTGCGTTATTATACTCTGTACATAAAATGTACAGAAGTATATTAGGTTTGCGGGAGCTGAAAAATGTAACAGGCAGAAGGAGGCGTGGCAGACCCCACAAAGTATATATATTCCTGATCAGCATGACGAGACGAGTCGATCTAGTCTGTCCGAGCTGTCCGGCTGTCTGTATGAGCGCAAGGATCTCAGTAAGTACAAGAGCTAAGATAACCAAAATTGGTATCAAGGTTCCTATAAGCCCTAGGCAGAACGAGTTTGTTTATTTTTTCTGATACACCCCCCCACTCCCCCGCAATTCGTATTTGGTAGGTACATCCAGTTAGTACTAATGTGTCCGTGTGCCAAATTTCTGAAGAAAGTTATAGCCATAAATAAAATCGCTGCTCATGCGCTGTCTGCAGCTCTGTCGGCAGCGCTGCCCGCAGCTGTTGTTGTTGTTGCTGCTTTGGTTCAACTTTTTGCTGCATACATACACGCATATGAACACGCATAGGTACGTGATGTAAATGTATGCTGTTTAAACTGAACATAAACATGCATTCTAATTTAATTTAATTAATTAATTTTAATTAATTCATTCATTCATTATACTCTGTACATGAAATGTACAAGAGTATATTAGGTTTGCGGGAGCTGAAAAATGTAACAGGCAGAAGGAGGCGTGGCAGACCCCACAAAGTATATATATTCTTGATCAGCATGACGAGACGAGTCGATCTAGCCCTGTCTGTCTGTCTGTCTGTCCGTCTGTCCGTCCGTATGAACACCTGGATCTCAGAGACTATAAGAGATAGAGACACCAAATTTTGCACAAAGATGCGTTATGTGTGTATTCTATACGAGTTTGTTTTATTTTTTTGATTTTCCCCCTCACTTCCCCCCTATGGGGGTTTTCCCGATTTTCCATTCGTATAATCGCCTATATCTCGGAGACTATAAGACCTAGGGACACCAAATTTCAGTCCAAGGTTCCTTATGTGAATACGCAGAAAATGTGTATTTTGGAATTTCCCTCCCTCCCCCCTCTCCCCGCAAATCGTAACTCCCTTACTTCTTGGAATTTCGAACTCAAATTTGGCAAATACCTCAAGTTAGTTATGATCAGTGTATACGCCAATTTTAGTAATGATTGGCCGATTAACAAAGAAGTTATAGCCATAAATGTAATTGCAGCTCAAGCGCTGCCTGCAGCTGTTGTCGCTGTTGCTGCTTTGGTTTAAATTTGTACTGAACACATTTACACACACTAACAACTACGCGCACACGTATAATTTTCTTAAATCAATATCTTTAATAAAAATAATAATAATATGTTTTTTTGTTTGCCATAAACAACGGAGATATTCCGAAGTTTTGGCTAGTTACCTTCTCATGAGCAAAAACGTTTCAAATGCCTCCATCAATATATATTTTAGTGTCATTTAAATTAAGCAACCGAACTTCCGAGTGTGTGATAGCGTCCGTGGCAAAGCCGTATAAGTCCTCGGTTGCTTGTACACAGTGCGCGTGAGTTCGATTCTCGAAGAGGAGTGAGGCTTATATTCTGTTTTTGTGTTGCTATTTTTTTTTTTATTCTTTAAAAACATAATGTATATAATATCGGGACATTGAATATAAGTAGTTGAATTTGATTGTCTTGCTTTCACTCTCAGTTATCTAACATAACATTGAAATAAGAAGAGCGAGTGATCTGCTGAACTGACCAATGATAGTTAGTTCTTATGTTAATATAATGTTATAGCTTCAGTCGAGTCAAGTGTCTCGGTGGCGTAGTTGTTTAAGTTGAGGTGTTCAAAGACGTTGAGTCGCCGCGTTCATAAGTTCAAACCCCGGTGCGGTGTGTTTTCCTAGCAGTTTTTTTCTTACATTTATAAAATGTACATATTTAGTAAGTTATCGAAATAAGACTAGTCGATATAAGATATTATATAAGTCGATAAAATAAAAAAATAAAGATAGATAGATGAAAAGAAGAAGCAAACGGGAGCACATGTAAAAAGAGACGCTCTGAAACTTAATTATTTTAAAAAGTTGTTAAATATCGGAAATAAAGTTGAATTTTACACTTCAGATGTGGGGTGAGCCCTCCCACTTCTTCGCCAATCTACATTAATACATGCTCAGCGTGAAATAGCATTGGATGGACATGCTAATTCTCTGAATTAATTTCACAAGAAGGCATTTCACAAGAAATGGAAACTGCGGCTGCTGAGGCGCTAGTGCGAATGGGCAAAAATGGCGTCGGTGATGACGACATTGTGAATACTCTCGGCTGTTCTGGGCGCGACGACGGCGTGAGTGGAGTGAAGCGGTACGGTGAGGTGAAATCTGGTGGCGTCGCAGGCGGCAACGATCATCAGTATGTTTTTGGAAAAGTGGATGGTGACCCTGTCACTGGGGAAAAATTGGCGAAACGTGATGACGTCGCAGGTGGCGGCGATCACCAGTATGTTTTTGGAAACGATGACGTCCCTTCTACTGGGAAAAAGTATAAATTAGTGAACGAACATGAGCATAAAGAAGTTGGAAATGCATTGCCAGATCAGAATGTTGCTGCGAACGCGGGCAAGAACCAACATATCACAACGTTGGCCGCACTCGATCAGGAGTTAAATATTTTGGAAAGAATGTCTGATGTGTGTATTGCCAGGAAACGCTTAGCAGAACTGCAGGCTAGTATGTATGATAGTGAAGCCATGTTGGAAAAACCCCGAAGCTTGCCGAATTTTGACATACGAGATGTGGAAGCAACGATTCCAGCATTTTCCGGAGACGATCATCTGTCAATTAATGTATGGGTGTGTGAAGTCGAACGTGCAGCGGAAACTTTTGAAATGACCGACAGACAAACTTGGCTACTTGCTCTGAGAATGCTGCGCGGCTCTGCAAAGAACTACATCACTTACGAAAAATCATCAACTTGGAAAGAGCTGCGAGATTCTTTGACTGATGTGTTTGGCGCCAAAACTACACGTTTGGAAGTAGCCAGGTTATTGGAAAGCCGTAAGCTTAAAAAGGACGAATCCTTGTTGCATTATTTTATTGCAATGCGCAATATTGCAAAACAAAGTGATTTGGAAGACACTGACATTATAAAATGCATAGTGGACGGCTTGGAAGACTTCAGCGGCCGGTCGAGTTCCCTGTATTTCTGCAAAACAATGGATGAGTTGCGAAAAGGTCTCTTACGTTACGAACAAGTACGTACAATTGCAGTTCGGAAAACAGTTGCACCCCGTCGGCTGAGTTCTGAGCCCACAAAGGATATTCGATGTTACAACTGTAATCAAGCTGGCCATATAAGCAAGGATTGTCAGCAACCGAAGAGGCCACCGAATGCTTGCTTTAACTGTTCTGAGGTTGGCCACAAAGCTGCACAATGCCCTAAGAAGATCGTAGGCGTCGCTACGAAGAACAACTTATCGCCGCAAGAAGACCAGTCTTACATAAAACTAGTAAGTTTAAGAATATATAAAAGTAACGGATGCACAGAAGTAAAAAATATTTTTTCTTTGTTAGATTCCGGAAGCCCAATAAGCTCTTTAGCAAGATCATTTGTAGCACTAAGAATTTTTAAAGGCGAATTATCAAATAGTAAATACCGTGGCTTTGGCTATCAGTCCATTCCAACATTTGGAGAAATTACTTGTTCAGTTCTGTTTGAAAACAAATATTATGAAATACCAGTTTATGTAGTTCCCGATTTGATTTTACCAACCCCATTACTTTTGGGAAGAAATGCCTTAAGTATACTTAATTTAAAACTTTTGACAGATGTTAAACATAGATGTAACTGCCAAAATTATAATGCTGATAAAATAGTTGGTTTCGCTTATCAATCTTTCTGTGCATCCGTACTCGATAAATCAAAGTTATTTAATTGTAATACAGACGATCACAATAGCCTTAAGGAACTGAATGAAATGAATGACGCTTTGGAAGTTAGTAACAAACGTAATGCATCCAAGGCCAAAGAAGCTGAGCTGTTGTATGGTGAACGGTTACGTGAATTTGAATTATCACAGAATGTTAGTCTTGTTGATGAAAGTCTAAATGTCGGCTTGGAATTCGGACTAGGTATAGCTGACAAATGCCGGGATTTAATTAAGGTTCATTATTTAAACAAAAGCCCAGTTACTCCTTGTTCGCCGAAGTGTTCTATGACAATCAAGCTAAATGATAATACACCCTTTCATAGTAGCCCCCGAAGACTGTCGTATTACGAAAGGGATAAAGTTAGAGACATAGTCGAGGATTTGCTGACAAATAATATAATAAGAGAGAGCGATTCGCCATATGCGTCACCAATCGTATTGGTGAAGAAGAAATCGGGTGATATTAGGATGTGCATTGACTACAGAGGCCTTAACAAATTGACAGTTAGTGACAATTTTCCTATGCCACTTATTGAGGATTGTCTAGAATATTTGGGGGGAAAGTCAGTGTTCTCAGTAATTGATCTAAAAAGCGGATTCCACCAAATAGGTATGGATAACGAATCCATTAAATATACCGCATTTGTGACCCCCGAGGGCCAATATGAATACCTAAGAATGCCGTTTGGGCTGAAAAACGGGCCCGCTGTATTTCAGCGGTTTATTTCAAATGTTCTGGACTCTTTGGTGAAATCTCGAGATCTTTTAGTTTATATGGATGACATTATTGTGGCGACACGTACTGTTGAGGACCATATGGTTGTACTGGAGAAACTATTTAAAAAGTTAACCGAGTATAGTTTGGAGGTGAACATAAAAAAGAGCAAATTCTTAGAAAGAAGTATAGATTATTTGGGATATAATGTCAGTGCTAAGGGGATAACACCAAACAATAACCATATTGCGTCGATCCAAAACTATCCGGAGCCTACAAATGGCAAAGAACTGCATTCCTGTATTGGTCTATTTTCGTATTTTCGAAAATTTGTTCCATCCTTTTCAAAGATAGCCAAACCTCTTACGGATGCCCTTAAAAGAAAAGGACAATTTCCCTTGTCAGAAACAGAGAGAGCAGCTTTCAATACACTTAAACAAAGTCTTTCCGCACCCCCAGTTCTCTCATTGTATAGTGCGAACCGCGAAACGGAGCTGCACACGGACGCTAGCTCGCATGGGTATGGAGCTGTTCTTCTGCAGAAGCAGGATGATGGGAAACTCCATCCAGTTTTCTTCTTTTCAAGAAAAACTACTGCAGATGAGGCGAAATATCACAGCTTTGAGCTCGAAACTCTTGCAATAATATATGCCCTTCGACGGTTTAGGATATATTTGGAACATAGGCCTTTTCGCATAGTGACGGACTGTAACTCTTTGGTCCAAACGTTGAGTAAAAAAGCTGTTAATCCTAGAATAGCCCGTTGGTCCTTGGAACTGGAAGGGTACAATTATTCCATTGTACATCGGACAGGATCAGGAATGACTCACGTTGATGCGCTTAGCAGACAGGTGAATCCGTTAGAGTCTGAAAGTAATGACCCTGTGGGAAATGTCGTAACTTCATTTTAGGAGGAAGAGATTTTCGAGTCCTTAGCCAAATTGTTCAAAATGCGTGAAAATATGTTGTCAAAGGATATTATTGGATTGGTCGGTGTAGCCCCAGGAGATGTCGAATTGCTTCTGCGAACAGAGCAAATGCGAGATAGTGAGATCATAGCCATTCGGAAAGATTTGGAGAAAGGTAGTGTTAAGAACTTTGATTTAATTGACGGAGTGGTTTACAGAGTTGACGACCATGAGACTTTACTTCTGTATGTACCAACTTTTATGCAAGAGCAGATAATTCGTTTGGTCCACGAGAAGCTGGGTCATTTAGCGTCAGGAAAATGTATTGAGGAACTAAAGGCCAAATATTGGTTCCCATCGATGAAGGTTAAGGTGGAAGCATACATTCGCAATTGCTTGCCTTGTATTTTGCACTCTGTTCCCAGAAGTATTCATCATAGAACCTTGCACAGCATTCCAAAGGCACCAGTGCCTTTCGATACAATTCACATTGACCATTTGGGTCCTTTACCGTGCGTTCAATCCAAAAGCAAGCATATTCTGGTTGTCATTGATTCGTTTACTAAGTTTGTAAAGCTGTACCCGGTAAGCTCTACCAAGACTCGTGAAGTAAATGCCTGTTTGGAAAAGTACTTCGCATACTATAGCCGACCCAGAAGAGTAATATCTGACCGAGGTTCATGTTTCACATCCCTTGATTTTGAAGAGTTTCTGAAAAAGCGAAGTATTCAGCATATAAAGGTAGCCACAGGAGCCCCTCAAGCAAATGGGCAGGTTGAACGTGTCAATCGCGTATTGGCCCCCATGCTTGGGAAACTGTCTGAGCCCATAAACCAGTCTGATTGGTACAAGATGCTTTATCGTGTTGAATACGCCCTTAACAATTCCGTCCACTCAAGTACTCATGAAACTCCTAGTACACTGCTGTTTGGATGTGATCAAAGGGGTCCAATTGTGGACGAATTAGCTGAATTTCTTAATGACAAATTCCAATCAGAAAATTCCCGAAATCTAACAGAAATAAGGCATGAGGCGAGTTGTCGAATAACACGGTCGCAACAAAGGAACGAGGCTAGTTATGCACTAAAACATAGGCCACCGTCACAGTATTCTGTAGGCGACTTCGTTGCTATTCGTAACATAGAAACTACACCGGGGTCAAACAAGAAATTTTCACCCAAATATCGTGGGCCTTATAAAGTGAGTCGCGTCCTTCCAAATGACAGATACGAGATAACAGACGTGGACGACTGTCAATTGACCCAGCTACCATACAGAGGCATTCTTGAACCAGCACGACTTAAGCCGTGGATGCAAATTGATGTAAATGAAACCGTTGAAATATAAATTCAAATAGATCGAGGCCGATCTAATGTCAGATTGGCCGAGTATAAAATGTACATATTTAGTAAGTTATCGAAATAAGACTAGTCGATATAAGATATTATATAAGTCGATAAAAAAATAAAGATAGATAGATGAAAAGAAGAAGCAAACGGGAGCACATGTAAAAAGAGACGCTCTGAAACTTAATTATTTTAAAAAGTTGTTAAATATCGGAAATAAAGTTGAATTTTACACATTTTAAATTTACTTTCTGTAATTTAATAATATTTACGATTTTATGTTGCAAGAAATGATTGCTAGTATAAATTTATTTTATTTTTTTTTACCAATTTAAGGTTTAGATGATGCAAACAAAATTTTTTTAAAATCTATTTTGTTTTTTTTCAATGTTATACATAACTACATGTTTTTTATGATCTATTATATTATTTGCATAATTATTAAAGAAATCAATTATGTTATATGTACTATATACATACATATGTATGTGTGTGTACATGAACTTCAATATTTAATAAAGAAGACAACAAGGAATATCAACCATGGCCTATCTCAATTCGTGTTTTCTTTACTCGATCAAGGCCAAGGCTAATGCTACTGCAAATAATTTCAAGGCCACAATAATAAAGAGCGTAAAGAGAAAGAGTTATGACGTCACTACGGACACTGTCATATGACAGAATTTTGAGCTCTATTTGTCAATAATAAGAGCATGAAAAATACTAGAAGAGCGACCTGTTAAATTTGGCGGGATAAAAAATTATATACGAATGCTTAAAAATCCCAGTAAATCACAAAATGCCCCTCCTTTTATATTTTCTTTAAGTGTTAATACCATTAACAGTTTTGATAAAATAAACCACTATAATACTTCTATATGACTGAATGGTCAAATGCTTTATGCATTGCAAAACGTATGTATGTATGTACACACACAAGACGCATGCATAATTGCGAGAGAAAAAATGTTATGCAAAGTGCAGGTGCACCCGACTGTATGAAGTCACAGCAATGAGAGGAAGAAGAGAGAGCCGGTCAAAATATAATTTGAGAGTAAGCTCCCCTCCTTCCCTGCTGCGACGTTTCTCCCCGCATCCAGCAAATCAAACAAAAACTTGTGACTTATTGTTGATATGCATATGCGCACATTGAATTTATTTCTTTCTCAAAATTTTAATAATTATTATTAAGATTTTTTGGTGATCTAGTTTAATTTTATGACTTTTAACTCGATTAAAGGCAATTTAATGAATTTCAGGCTAAGAGAGTTTACAAGACATGAGCGATATTCCCAAACGCACATGAGCAAGTCAAGCGGCACTTGTAAAGGGCGTATAAATTAGAAAGAGAACAATTAAACATACTAATGGGTGGTAAAATAAGAGTAATTGAGTGGATTTTCGGTGACAGGTCAATTGCTTAATCGAGCATAAAATTTCAGTTGTCAGCTAACTTTAGGCGCGAAAGTTGTGGAGTGCAAGTGAAAGTGTTTTTTGTGCGCATTTAAATACTTATAGTTGTTATAAGCAATTCCTTGTGCCTAAGCTGCTGTGACATCGCTGGAACAACAAGTATTTCATTATATTTTATTATATTTTGAATGAAATTAGCCTTTTTTAAGGCTATTTCTTACTTTTTTAATATTTTATTCATATTTTAAATTATTTTGTTTTAAATTATTATTTTGTTATTATTATTTTGGTATTATTATTTTGTTATTATTATTTTGTTTATTATACTATCCGTCCGATATGCCTCGACGTGGCCGTGAGAAATAGGGCAAATAGGGAAAACACTGTTTATACACAGGCAGAAAGAGCAAGAAATGCTCTCTCACAGCGGAACCGTAGAGCAAATGAAGAGGATAGGGCCAATGAGCAGGAAAATAATAGCCTGCGGCGTTCAACTAGGAGGCGTACCGCTACGATTAGACAGCAGGAGCAAAGTCAGAACACGGACTTTAGAAGACGGAGACGTGGGGACGCAGGATTTCGGCAGGATGAGCAGGAAGCAAATCGTAGATTAGATAGGGAATTTCAGGCAAGCGAACAGACTCAGAATACTGAGTATAGAAGACGGAGACGTGGGGACGCAGGGTTTCGGCAGGATGAGCAGGAAGCCGATACTCTGCGTCGAGCAAATCGTAGATTAGATAGGGAATTTCAGGCAAGCGAACAGACTCAGAATACTGAGTTTAGAAGACGGAGACGTGGGGACGCAGGGTTTCGACAGGATGAGCAGGAAGCCGATACTCTGCGTCGAACAAATCGTAGATTAGATAGGGAATTTCAGGCAAGCGAACAGACTCAGAATACTGAGTTTAGAAGACGGAGACGTGGGGACGCAGGGTTTCGGCAGGATGAGCAAGAAGCCGATACCCTGCGTCGAGCAAATCGTAGATTAGATAGGGAAATTCAGGCAAGCGAACAGACTCAGAATACTGAGTTTAGAAGACGGAGACGGATAGACGCCAACTATAGGGCTAATGAACAAAGGCAGGATGCAGATAGAAGGGCCTTATTACGATCCGATGTAGAACGCCGCATATTAGAAAGAGAGCAGGACAGGGTTAATAGGTCACAAGTTAGGGACAATCCTATTAGAAGGATTGTAGAACGAGCGCGCGATATGTCAGCACGTCGTAGCGCATGGTTATTAGCACGACAAGCAGCATTAGATGCCTCAAGGAGAATTAGCCAACGAGTTATCGAATATAGAAGTAATAGGGCTAATATAGAAGCAGAAAATCGGCATAATGCATCCCAAAATGAAGGTGAACAATCTAATATCTCTCAGAATGTCATGGTACCCAATAATATGGAGGCTAACTTAGCAGTGTATAATAGAATGGTTAAGTTGGGACCAGACCAAATTTGCGTTTGTTGCAATTGCTTATGGTTTCCGCACCAAACAGAAAAAATAAAACGCGATTATATTCAGAATTGCAACGATTTTAGTGCGGACATTTTAATTCTTTCCAGTCAATTTCCTTCTGTTGACGGCATTTTCAAGTTTTGCAAAACATGTGCCCGCAGTATTAAATCTAATAAGAAACCAAATTTTTCCACCTCTAATGGCTTAGATTTTCCTAATTTGCCCGATTGTCTTAGAGGGCTTACTCCTTTAGAGGAACGCCTTATTTCTCCTCGCCTTCCATTTATGATTATTAAGTCTTTAGGTTTTGAGCGCCAAAGTGCTATTAAAGAAGCTGTAGTAAATGTCCCCATACCGGTAAGGAATATCGTGACTTCCCTCCCACGAGCTTTCCATGAAGCCGAGGTCGTCCAGCTCCACCTCAAGCGTAGAATGGAATATTCCCATGATTTCATGGCTGAAACCATTAGGCCCTCAAAAATTGCAGATGCAATTAGATATTTAGTTAACACAGAGCTTTATAGAAAGCATAATGTAGTAGTTAATGAACAGTGGATGTCTAATTTTGCATCCGAAACTGTTCCCTTCATAGCTTCTCAAGCAGATGCAGAATTAGTGGAGGGAATTATGCGAAGAGTTCGCGAGCCATCCCATATTGATGAAGATGTGGAAATGGAGGAGCTCAATCCTGGGGGTCAAGAAACTCTCCTTGAGAATAATCAAATAGATAATGTTGCCATGCAAAGAATCACAATTGCTCCTGGCGAAGGCCAAAGACCCCTGGACATGATTCTTGATGCTGACTCAGAAGAGTTAGCTTTCCCAACAATATTTGCTGGCTTAAAAAGAAAAACTTCCCAAAGTTTTACAACTATTGTTAGGTCTGAGCTTTTGAATGCAGATAGGAGAGGTTGTAGAACTGATAAATTATTCTTTAATTATAACAAGAAAGGAATGCTAAAGTCGAGCAGGCTCAACTCTTAAATACCCTGTACCACCCCACAAAAAAGTAATTCAATTAATTTAATTAATTAACTAAATATTAACTAATTAAATATAAAATATTCCATGCATGCATACATACATTTACAATTACATCAGAATCGTGTCTATGCGTGTTTGTGTACTTGTACATATGTATGTATGTGTGCATTGGGCCTGGTTATATGGCTATAACTTTCTTTCCGATCATTCTATCATAATGAGACTTGGTATACGGTTATATAATTATTAACCTAATGTGACTACCAAATTTTAGTTCAAAATTCCAAGAATTACGGGAGTTATAGAAAATCGTTAATAGGGGGAGAGTGGGGGGGTGGATCAGAAAAAATGAACAAACTCGTCCTTTCTCGGTCTCAGGAGAATCTGTATACCAAGTTTGGTCATTCTAGCTCTTATACTTTCGGAGATCCTTGCGTTCATACAGACAGATAGACGGACATGGCTATATCGACTCGGCTTGTCATGCTGATCAAGAATATATATACTTTGTGGGGTCTACCAAGCCTCCTTCTGTGTGTTCCATGTGCACTCGCACTAAACTAATATACCCTTGTACCCTTTGGGTACAGGGTATAAAAAGTTAGAGCTGATTCATATTCGAAATAATACTTCAATATGCTTGAGAAAGCATAGCGCCCCTCACGGCATAACAGCTACTAACGCCCTTAATGATGATCATATGGATCGTTGTTTAAATATAAACATGCACAATACCAAGGTATTGTTTTTATGTGAAAATGTAAAATTTAAGTTGTTAAGAGAATGTAGTTTCCTTTTTGAAACCAGACACAAATCTATAAATATGTCACTTGCGCATATATAAGCAGGTCATAAAAGTCAGTACACGCACAAGTGAGTGCAAGGAAAAAGGGTCGCTGAAACCCAAGACAGACAGACCATAAACAATGTAAGCATCTGGTATCGATTAGTGCGATATCATATGCAGGTCACAGATTGAAACCACCAATAGGAAATACAGTCCACATACACATAAGAGAAGGAATTATAAAACCAATGTAAATCAAAGGGAACTGCAGAAAGAGAGAGTAGATGTAGAATATAGAAAATAAGTGTAGATCTTAAGTAACAATTGTGTATAAAATAAGCAATATTTTCAATAATAAAACAGTTCAAATTTTGAATTCAAACAATGAAGGTGTTTCCTTTGGACTCCCAATCATTTTGGTCCTTCGAGCCTTTGTGGCAATCTGTTGTTTTCCCCCACCAGTGGTAAGAGACACAGAAATAAAACCAGCGCCCTAAAGCATGATTTTACAGCTAAGGGTTAGCTAAAAATAAAAAACTCTGTTCTCCCCCACCAGTGGTAAGAGACAAAGTATAAAAATAATACAAAAAATAAATAAATATATATATATATATATTGATTTAAAAACAAGTGCGGCTCCAGAACATCGGGATACTGAAAAAAAATATAAATTTTGTTTGAAAAATTGTTGTTTGAAAACAAAAAGAAAAAGGGCGTTTCCCGAGGCCCAAAAAACCGCTAGAAAAAAGTAAAGTGTGTGTGCTGATTAAAGCCAGGCGATCGACGACGCACGTGCAGGTGCATAAAAAAAGTAGCGGCGGAGCAGGGAGAGGATCAAGTGGTCGACAGCGGCGGAGCAGAGAGAGAATCAAGTGATCGACGACGTGTACGTGTACGTGTAGCGTGCACAAAGAAGCAGCGACGGAGCAAGTAGCAAGGACCCAGGTGATCGACGACGTGTACGTGTACGTGTAGCGTGCACAAAGAAGCAGCGACGGAGCAAGTAGCAAGGACCCAGGCGATCGGCGACGTGTACGTGCAGCGTGCATAAAGAGGAGGCGACGACACGGAATCGGCAGCGGAGGCAGATTTAAAGCTAAGTGCATATTCTTAAATATAAATATATATATATAAGTTAAGCATGTTGTCCGATAAAACCATCTCGCTCCTGGAAAGACAGGCCGAGTTAGTAGGCAAGGTCAGGGAGATAGAGCAGATTGAAGCTAGTAAATATACTAGCGAAGTAATCGTGCAATTAGACGAATTAAAGACAAACATAACGGCGAATCACGCGACATTGTTAAAAAAAGGTATAATAGACCACGCATATTTTAATGAGAAGATATATGACCAGATATTGGTGGCTATTGCCAAAATTAAAGAAAAATTTTTTGCCTTGAAAGGTAAAGAAGAAGAAGAGAAAATTCATAAGGATGCTGACAATAAAGACATAAATGTTCAGCAATTAAAAAAAGTTATTAAAGAAAGTATTGACCAAACCAGGCAAGACATAAATGTTCAGCAATTAAAAAAAGTAGTTAAAGAAAATATGGACCAAACCAAGCAAGACGCAAATTATCAGCAGCTAAAAAAAGATTTTAAAGAAAATGTCGATCAGCTAAGGAGATATTTGGACGAGGTTAAGAATGACCTCAGAGAAGGAAATACGGAAATATTAGACATTAGAAAAAACAAGGTGGAGTTTTTGTGGCAAAGGACTCACAAGAAGATATGTGAGCTTAGAAAATTCGACACTAATGCATACTTTGAAGAAGGAGTATGTGAATTAGAGTTTGATGTTAGAAATATTGTAAGCGCTGTAGAGAAAAAAATTAAAGTAAATTTGGTGGACCAAGGGAAGATTGAAGGAGCAGGTATCAAGGAGAAATTTGATGACCTCCCGATACTTCCAAAAATACAGGTACCTATCTTTTATGGTGACCCAAAAGAGTGGGACCTATTTTCGGAGTTATTTATAGAACTCATTTATGGAAGAGAGGACCTCAGTCGCTCTCTGAAGTTTAATTATTTAAAAACCGCATTAAAAGGAGAAGCAAGGAGCATGGTTGCTCATTTATTATCAGGTTCGGGTGAGAACTATGAAGCCGCTTGGGACCTACTAACCAAGCGGTATGAAAATAAAAGAAAAATATTTTCCGATCAGCTTAATCGTTTGATGGACCTTCCCATCCTAAACAACGATTCAGCTAAACACGTCAAAATTTTTATCGATACGTTAAATGAATCAATACATTTAATTAAAATTAAATCACAGTTATCAGAAGAAGTTGATGTGATCTTTGCCCACATGGTGTTGAGAAAATTTAATAGAGAGACACTGCAGTCCTACGAAAACCATGTAAAACGAACCAAAGAAATTCAGTTATTGGGCGATGTAATAGGATATTTAGAGCAACGATTTAATTCATTAAGCTCGGTGAACGACGAGGAGAAGAAAACAGTCAAAAAGACATTTATGAATGTAAAGGAGAATTGTCCGGTTTGCAAAATGCCGGGACATAGCATAGTAAAGTGCTATAAATTTAAAGGAATAAAATAATAATAATAGTAGATCTGAAGTCAGAGTACTTAGTTTACAATTTCGAGATCGATTCTTACCACGTAATGACGGAATCTACACTGAATCGATGTACAAATTGGCAGCCAGGTAGACGCGTGTGCGAAGGGAGTTGGCCGTGGAGTAACGCTAACGATAACTCTTGTGAAATCACACCTTTCAAGCCAAATAAGCCATCAAAATGTGTTTATAAAAGTATTCAGGATTCAAAAACATACTGGATTGAGCTACAAAGCAAAGGAAGCTGGCTGTTTAAAGTTCCTAGAAATAGTAAGGCGGGTATTCAGTGTAGTGGATTACAGCAGGAGCTTGTAGATTTACCCGAACAAGGAGTGTTGACAATAAGATCAGATTGCACAACTAGGACTGAGGATAAACTATTAGTAACCCATCATAACATACATACAGAAAACCACAGAGCAATTGAACTATCTTTTAAAGGGGAAATAAGTAAAATCCCTACAATAGTTTGGAATGCAATGGGGTCTCTAACGATTAATCACACCGAAGAAGTTAGGAAATTACAAAACGAGTTACGAAATATAAAAGAGAATTATGTCGACCTTAAAGGGTTACATTTCCATCACATATCTGGTCACATTTCTTTAATAATAGGAATAGCACTTGTATTAATAATAATTATATATATAATAAGAAAATCGAAGGTACAACGAAAACTACAGACCATAACCTTTGCCGGTCCCTTGCAGAATGTTTAAAATTAATTACACGCTATGCCAATGTGTTGATAAGATAAATATAATTTGTAAGACTACAGGCCATAACCTTTGCCGGCCCTTTGCAGAATGTTTAAATATAAACATGCACAATACCAAGGTATTGTTTTTATGTGAAAATGTAAAATTTAAGTTGTTAAGAGAATGTAGTTTCCTTTTTGAAACCAGACACAAATCTATAAATATGTCACTTGCGCATATATAAGCAGGTCATAAAAGTCAGTACACGCACAAGTGAGTGCAAGGAAAAAGGGTCGCTGAAACCCAAGACAGACAGACCATAAACAATGTAAGCATCTGGTATCGATTAGTGCGATATCATATGCAGGTCACAGATTGAAACCACCAATAGGAAATACAGTCCACATACACATAAGAGAAGGAATTATAAAACCAATGTAAATCAAAGGGAACTGCAGAAAGAGAGAGTAGATGTAGAATATAGAAAATAAGTGTAGATCTTAAGTAACAATTGTGTATAAAATAAGCAATATTTTCAATAATAAAACAGTTCAAATTTTGAATTCAAACAATGAAGGTGTTTCCTTTGGACTCCCAATCAATCGTCTTATTCGCCACGATGAAGGCTATAGGGTCCTTAGAGGTATTCGGACGTCACCTGCTCATTGGGAAGCAGAAAAGAAGAAGGTTATGGCCATGATTCGTCAGTTCGGCCTACCTTCTTTCTTTATCACTATGTCGGCTGCTGAGACGAGGTGGACTGAGCTGCTTGTCATTTTAAAAAGAACAGTAGATAGGCAAGAAATAACAGAGGAAACTGCTCTAATTTTAAGTTTCGGCGAAAAAGCGCGATTAATTAGAGCAGACCCTGTGACTTGCGCTAGGTATTTCGACTTTCGGTATCGGCAAATACTGAAAGTCATGAAGAAGAGGGGGGGGCGTTTTCGGTGAGCATAACGTTATTAGGTACTATTGGCGAGTTGAGTTCCAACAAAGAGGTTCTCCCCATATACATGGCATGTTTTGGCTTAAAGATGCCCCAGCAGTGGACTTCGACAATGAAGCGTCTATTTCTCCAGTGATAGCCTTCATTGATCATTTGATGTAACAAATACTGACTTAGCGCAGTTTATAGAATACCAAAAGCATAATCATGGGCATTCATGTATGAGAGAAGTTAGAGGCAACTCTTTTTGTCGCTTTGGTATTCCATATCCACCAATGCCCCAAACAGAGATTTTGAAGCCACTCTCTTCACCGCGAGAATTTAAAGAAAATTCAAAATGTTTTAAACTTTCCTTTTGACGCTAATAGTATAAGTCACTTGAGCGTATTCGAAAATTTTCTTTCTCACGATCAAGTGAGCCTCAGTTACGAGGATTATAAATATGCTCTTAGGTCTGGTTTGAAAAAACCCCAAATTTTTCTGAAGAGATCCTTTGCAGCCATTAAAGTTAACGCTTATAATAAACACATTCTGTCAATGATAAGGGCCAACATGGATATTCAGTTTATTCTGGACCCTTATGCGTGCTGCAGTTATGTTATTAATTATATAAACAAGAGCCAAAGGGGAATTTCGAAACTGATGCGAGAAGCCGTGAACGAGATTCACAGAGGCGACTTAACCATCAGGCAAAAACTGTTGCATATTGGCCATAAATTTATTTCAGGCACTGAGATCTCCGCTCAGGAAGCCGTGTATTGTTGTCTAGGAATGCGTTTGTCTGAGACTAGCAACGCAGAAGTTTACATAAATACTTCAGTTCCAGAGCATCGAGTTAGAATGCTCAAGTCTAGACAACAGCTACAAAATTTGCCTCAGGATTCCACTGACATTTTTGTAGTAGGCCTTCTCGACCATTATATACACCGACCAGATAGTCTCGAAGGCCTGTGTTTAGCCGATTTTGCAGCATTTTATAGTTTTTCGAAAAGCCGCAGAGCAACTCGCCAAAGTGATAATGACGATGTTGAAGAAAATGAGGTCCTAGGCAGTGTTTTTCTTCCTCTCCGCGATGGCAGTGGGTTTGTTAGAAAAAGGACCAAGCCGTGTATAATTCGGTATAGGAAGTTCAATGTCAATTTGGATAGACAGAACTACTTTAGGGAACTTCTAATGCTTTTCTTACCGTGGAGATATGAACAGACGGAATTAGTTCAAAGAAATTGCGAGGAAATTTATAATCAAAATACAGATTCCATTAGGACTTCCTTTTGTCAATATAATGTGTTAGAAGATTTAGAAGACGCGTTTAGAAGGGCCATGGAAAATGAGGAAGTTAGTGAGGAAAATATAGAAAATCTGGCAGTTTTAGATAATGAGTATAGGGTTTTAGCTTTTCCTGAGATAAATTCTCAAATAAATGTTTTAAATATAAATGCAGATAGTAATATAGAAGAATCGGATGATACTATCCGAGTAATAAAGCTCCCGCCAATTATATCTATTGAAAATTTAGCAACTATAGTTAGATCACTTAATGTGAAGCAAAAAACATTCTATAGCCATGTTTTGCACAATGCAAAGCATAATAACATTTTCCAGGAGTTTGTAGGTGGCGGAGCAGGTGTTGGCAAAAGTAGGCTTATATCAGCAATTTTTCAGTCCCTGTCACATTTTTATAATCGTAGGCCTGGTTGCGACCCCACAACTGCAAAAATTGTACTGTGCGCACCCACAGGAAAAGCAGCATTTGGAATTGGGGGTTCCACCCTTCATTCCATGTTTTCTCTTCCAGTGAACCAGTCTGGGTCGTCATTTAAAGATTTAGGTGCAAATTTGTTAAATACCCTGCGTTCGAGATTCATTGATCTCAAACTTCTTATAATTGACGAAATTTCAATGGTCGGTGCCAAAATGTTTTCCCAATTGGATAGTCGTCTCAAACAAATTTTCAATAACAGAAATGTCCCATTTGGAGGAATATCTGTTATAGTTTTCGGCGATCTCAAACAACTACGTCCTGTAGGAGATCGATGGATATTCCAATCCACTTCGGCGTCGCATGATCCACAGTGCTTTTTATGGATATTCTCTGTGGGATAGTTTTAAGTTTGTTGAACTCATAGAGATAATGCGGCAGAAAGACGACCAATCCTTTGCAAAAGCACTTAATAACATGGCATCGGGTCAGATGTCGTCAGAGGATATTAGTTTGTTTAGGTCCCGAATTTTCAATGTCCGTGAAGTCCCAGATGATGCAATTCATCTGTGTCTTAGAAATGGGGATACAAATGCTTTTAACACGGTAAAATTGCAATCGATTGCTACAGAACAGCATATTTCAGTTGCTCTTGATTTCATCAAGGCCGCACACCTAAATGCTAAAAAAAACAAAAATTAGATTCCGTCAAGAACTTTAAATCTTCTCAAACTCAAGGGTTGTGCACAACTCTCGCAATACATGGAGCGTCTGCGAACCCATGTTAACGTATTAGCAAGGCGCCTGCTGAAACGGCGACGAAAAGGAAGAAGAGTAGTAAGAAGGAGGCTGAAGAGATCACACCCTGCTGATCTTCCCAATAGATTTATTTAAGAATTAATAATTAAATGAAATAAATAATTAAATAAGACTAAACTCCTAGTTTAAGCTGTATTTGCATATTTCTATAAGTTTAATTTACGTTGTTGTAAATAATAACAGCAAAATTAAAGTTTTATCAAAAAAAAAAAAAAAAAAAGTGCACAACTCTGATTTTGAAAACCACTGCAAAGTATATGATGACGGTCAATGTAGATACAGCCATAGGCGTTTTAATGGAAGTAGGTTTAAATGCATCCAATTACCCTCATATTCTTTGGATTAAATTCTTAGATGACAGTGTAGGAGTAAATGCTCAAGCTAAGTGCCCACATCGCGTAGAGAATTTTGGGACCCCAGTTTTGAAAAGGACTAAAAGTTTTCAGTATTTATCAAACGAGCAAATTACTATTGACCGCAATCAATTTCCAGTTATACCTGCAGATGGTATAACTTTTCATAAAAGTCAGGGAGCTACCAAAGTGGTGGTCCACACAAGTCCTGGTATGCAACGTGAAACATTATATGTAGCTTGTAGTAGAGCCACAAGTGCGGATGGCCTATTCATAGTTGGACAGTTTGTCCCTCCTAAGTCTGACCAACATTCAGTTGTAGAACAAGAGCTACAAAATCTAAGAAGCGTAAAGTTACTGCACACTCACTTTGACAATCTATTTGAAAATGCAGTTTTCAATGTTTTCTTCCACAATACGGAAAGTTTGCACTGCCACATTAGCGATGTTTGCTCCGATCAGCTAATGCTTAAATCTTCAATCTTATGTTTCGTTGAGGCTTCCACATACTCAAACGAAACATATGAAATTCCTGGCTTCACCAGTGCAGTGCGTCTAGATTGTCCGCAAGTAACTGGTAGACCCCGATCGAAAAGAGGCATTCTTGTATTTGTTAGGAATGAAATATTTGAGAATGTTAGTCTTTGCTCCAGTGGGCGGTACTTTGCTAATTCCGAAAATGTGTGTTCTGCAGTATTTGAGTATGCCGTGTTAAAGTATGGTCTATAGGGTTATTAGTAATTTATAAAAGCCCAGCATATCACCTGAACGATTTTAAGACACAGTTTGAGAATTTATTACGGGAGCTTCCATTTTCAGATAATTTATTAGTGGTAGGAGATTTTAATATTTGCCTACAGTCTCTGTCAGGATGCGGTAGGAGCATATTTGATTTTTTAAGTAGTCATACTTTTCGATTTCTGTTAGATTTGAACACGTCTACGACCAATAGTGATACACATATTGATTGGGCGTGTTCAAATATTACAGATCGCAGGGCCACGGCGCGCACTTATGAAATTGTTTATAGCCATCATAGTGGAATTTTAGTTGTTTGCAGGAGAATTAGGATTTGTATAGTTTTATTATTTATTACTCATTTATTTATTTATATTTATTTTATTTTTTAAATTTATTATGTGTTATTAATAACATACTTTTATTTTTAGTTTTGGGGAACATAGGAGTTGTATTTGCACAACTCAAGTCGATAAGTTTTTGCTAAAGGACCCCATTGCGTTAGTAATGGCCTCCCTGTGGTGTTCACTGGGTACCGATTAAATACATTAATCGGGAGCTAATTCGAGCGGCGACACTAACATTAACATTAACAATATTTATATAAATTAATATAATGTATTAACCTATCAAAAATTATGCCTCTGTTAACAATATTTATACACATATGTACAGAGTATTTCAAAGTCGAGCCGTCCAACTTTAGCTTTTCCACTTCAAAACGAGATTTGGTTACATGATCAACTGTGGCCATAACCATATGTATGATCATTGCGTTCGAAATGTCCTTTTCACTTCCCAACGAAGTTAAAGACGCATAAATGGCAGAAACAGTGTCAATGATGGACCGCATACTAGACGCATTAGGTTTGGTCATACTTGGGATGTCGAACAATTGCGAGATAGTGTCGAAAAATATCAAACATGTTTTGTCGTACACAGACTTGAGGCTAGCAATGGCTTTCAAGTAGTTGCAGTCCGTTAACTGGAACGGTTTCACAACTCCTAGAGCATCACCGGACAAGCAGGACACCAAATGATTAAACTTCACGACGTTGGTCAACGAAGGATCGTCATGAACTAGGATTTCAAATAAGCACATAAAATTCTTAAATTCGGCATGCTTTCCACTGAATCCATCATAGAACAGTCATGATAAGTCTGGCTTTCAACTTTTTGCTTCGTTGCCTTAACATACAACGCCTTAGTTGAAACGCATAAATCCTCCAGTGCCCCTCTACTATCGTTACTTGGATTAGTACTATCCGAATCTGCCTGCTGCCGCTACAAATCAGCGGGCCAGCATAAGAAAAATAATGCACAAAGAGAGCGCAATAAAGGGCGCGATAGAGAGCGCAACAGAGAGACTTAAAACTATACATGGTGCTCCAACACTTGGTATATATAATCACTAACTGGATGTGTCACCCAAATTTTAGTTCAAAATTCCAATTATTATTATTCGGTTTCTGCTTTACTATCGCTTACTCAGTTGTTGCATATCGATGGTAACTGTATATTTTTGTCATTTTGCCATTGCAGTAAAAATGCGAAGATGATCAAAAAAAGCTGAACGAAACAATAAGAGCGTGCCAATGAATTGCAGTTGTTGTTGTTTTTCGTTTTAAAAATTTACTTAAAACCATAGAACATTATTTATTACAATCAAACAACAGTGCTCGATTGTCCAATGTATAGAGTTTCTATTGTACTCTCCCACATGTTAAATTGCATATACATATGTATATATACAAAAATCAAATATAAAATGCTGCCGCCAGTGTCATAAATATAAATAATTCAATTAAAAATGCTTAAATATATTTTGTTCTGTGCCTATGTGCCGCAAATTTGCGGAATAATAATCAAAATATAGTGTATGAATAATTTAACATATGCAAATGTACATATATCTGCAAGTGAATTTTTTAAATATTATTTAAATGCTTATTAATTGCTTCGGTGAGTCTGTTCTAATTTATATTGTTTTTCTATATAAATTGTGTGTGCGTGTGTGTGTGTTTAGCTAGCTGTTCATATGCTGCTAAATTAGCTGAAAATAAATTAAAATCAATTATACTTACCAGAACATGACTAAAATCGAATAAAATAGAATAGGGAATTTTTTCCATTTATTTAAAGGGTATACAAATATTAAAAGCATATAATTATAATATACACTAAAATTGGCGTTGGCTGGCTGGCATTAAAGGCGGCGGCGCGTCATTTTCAAATATTAACGTCCGTTAATATTATTCTTACTTTATGCTGTCTCTTATCATTTATTTTAAAAACAAATTACAAACAGTCCAAAACAGTTACTAATATATTTACTTTTAACCCATCCATCTGCCCATCTGTGTTTAGTCTCTTCCAAAATTATAGGTGCCAGAGAAACAAACGCAAGCTCAACTCTAATTCCGGATGAGTCTGATCCAATTTATTGATTCTCCAAGCTGAAATAAATCTTAAAACTAAATTACCTCAAATTCATTTATTGTAAATACACATTTCAACATACCCTACATAAACCCATACTCATTCTACGCATATGAAATTCCTGGCTTCACCAGTGCAGTGCGTCTAGATTGTCCGCAAGTAACTGGTAGACCCCGATCGAAAAGAGGCATTCTTGTATTTGTTAGGAATGAAATATTTGAGAATGTTAGTCTTTGCTCCAGTCGCCGGTACTTTGGTAATTCCGAAAATGTGTGTTCTATTCGCCAAATACACAGTAAAAATTGTATATTTATATGTATGTTAGAGAAAGCAACATGACAAAAGCCACCTGATTAAATCAATATGCAAGAAAGGCAAACAAATGAACTATGTAGTTTATCTGGTAGGATCTGTGCAACCATGATTTATACTAGAGCCCTATTTTACAACTTTCCTAGATAGACAAGCGTTACAGTCCTCATTTGTAAGCACTCAAGTTGATGCTCTGAATAAATAAAGAAATGGATCCAAATAGATTTTATACATTTTTCTCACAGTGTATTTACAATTTATGAGGCGCCGAAAACAAAGAATGAGGTGACGAAATAAAGGAATAAGGGAAAAACCAAAGAAGCGCACTTTTGGCGCGTGTCAGTGCAGTAACGTCTATAATGCAGTGGGACGAAACAATTGTAAGGGATTGGGGTTCTGTCAAGTTTAAATATTAAACACTAATTTAACAAATTTACTGTCGGGCTTGCTCGACTGTAGCGTTCTATCTTGTTTTGATAATTTAATTTAAAAAAAAAAACATTTTTTTATATTTCTTTTTTGTGGAGAGGACAGGCTATTTTACTGTCGGGCTTGGTCGACTGTAGCGTTCTATCTTGTTTAAAATGAATTAGAATTTTTTTTTCTTTTTGGTGGGAGGTACAGGTTATTTAAGAGCCTGCTCGACTTATCATTCCCTTCTTGTTATACCCTGTACCCAAAGGGTACAAGGGTACATTAGTTTTGTGCGAGTGTACATGTAACACACAGAAGGAGGCGTTGCAGACCCCACAAAGTATATATATTCTTGACCAGCATGACAAGCCGAGTCGATATAGCCATGTCCGTCTGTCTGTATGAACACACGGATCTCAGAAAGTATAAGAGCTAGAATAACCAAACTTGGTTTCCATATTCTCCTAAGACCGAGAAAGTACGAGTTTGAGTTATTGTGCAACTGCAAAATGCTAGCTACAACAACAACAAACCTTGAAACAAATGCAGAAGAGCAAACAAATATCAGTTAACGGAAAATTTTTATACCCTGTACCCAAAGGGTACAAGGGTATATTAGTTTTGTGCGAGTGCACATGGAACACACAGAAGGAGGCTTGGTAGACCCCACAAAGTATATATATTCTTGATCAGCATGACAAGCCGAGTCGATATAGCCATGTCCGTCTGTCTGTCTGTATGAACGCAAGGATCTCCGAAAGTATAAGAGCTAGAATAACCAAACTTGGTATACAGATTATCCTGAGACCGAGAAAGGACAAGTTTGTTCATTTTTTCTGATCCACCCCCCCACTCTCCCCCTATTACCGATTTTCTATAACTCCCGTAATTCTTGGAATTTTGAAAATTTGGTAGTCACATTAGGTTAGTAATTATATATCCGTATACCAAGTTTCATTATGATAGAATGATCGGAAAGAAAGTTATAGCCATATAACCAGGCCCAATGCACACATACATATGTACAAGTACACAAACACGCATAAGGCACGATTCTGATGTAAATGTAAATGTATGTATGCATGCATGGAATATTTTATATTTAATTAGTTAATATTTAGTTAATTAATTAAATTAATTTAGTTAATTAATTTAATTAATTAATTAAATTAATTTAATTACTTTTTTGTGGGATGGTACAGGGTATTTAAGAGTTGAGCCTGCTCGACTTTAGCATTCCTTTCTTGTTAGATTTGCTTTTACCCATCTGCTAATGTCACGTAACATCAGAAAAAGGGCATTTATTCTCATTATTCCTACGCTGGTGATCGCAAGTGCGTGAAAATTTGAAATTTAACAAAGCTTAATAAAGTTAATTAATTGTAATAAAAATATCCGAAACAAAGCAAATAGTTATTTTTATATTGATTTTCAAAAGTGTGTCACGTAACGTCAGATTGTAAGTAATTTCATTGAATGGTATTTTGTTTATTTTCAATTTACTTCCAATTACCGTTAATGCAGATGGAATCATCAACTAAAGGTAAAATTTACGCAAAACGCTATAGGCAAAAAGTAAAATCAGATTTGGTTAAGCTGGAGATAAGCCGTGAAAAGGCAAAGGAAAGAGCATCCAGATTCAGGGAAAAATTATTGGAATCAAACAATAGAAAAGAAAAAGTAAAAGAGAGCAACCGCCAAAGGCAACAACAATTCCGGGAGAAAAAGAAGAATGAAGGTCAAATGAATGTCAGTACGCAAGTCAATCAGCCCTACAGATGCAAACAAACCTTAGGAAAGGCTTTACATAAAGTTTGGCATACAACAAAAACTAAAAATATAATTCTTGACGATGCCTTTTCCTTTTATAAATTTGCTCAAAGTAACATAATTGGGATTAGATTAATGTACATTTCCTCAGAGCAGGTAGATAAGTTTTCAACTTTGTTGTTTGAAAAGTGGCAGGAGTTGCCGAACATACCTGGTATACACCAGATTCATTTTATATCTAGCGGCGAAGGCTTGCAAATAAAAGCAGCTGAAACTGCATTTTCAACCACCATTTTTACATTATAATACTTACACTGGTCGGCACAATTATTTTGACGAGAAGAAAATCATACATTTTTGTCAATAACTGGTTATTGGTTTAAGATATCAAAGGAAACTTTTTTTCTCAATTCCATATTGGTATTACAAACTTAAAAATAATTCAAAGGATATATTTTTATAAGAACTTTTAAAATTATAAATCAAGGTAATTTTCATGGGTTGGCATAAGTATTTTGACAATGGATATTAACAAAAAAAACAAAGCTTAATACTAAACAAAACATAAGAAATTGATGGTAGATTAATAAAATGTATACTCGCCTTTGGCTTCGATAACTTTTTGAAGACGTCTTGGAACTGAGTCCACTAAATTTTGAAGGACCTCTATTTATGTATTTATATATTTTTTTGTCCTTGAAACTGTGGGAGCCTTACAAAAATCTTTGTTTTTGATGAATTATATTCAAAGGAGCTTTCATCTGTCCATAGAACACTTCTTCAAAACTCTTTTGGCTTATGCAGATGCTCCTTTGCAAAAGCCAATCTTTTGAGCTTGTTCACCTTTGATATGTAAGGTATGTCCTTCGCTTTGTATGTCTTAAAATCTTCTTCTTTTAGGCGTCGCCGAACAGTACGCTCACTGATTGGAGTCTTGGTCGACTTATTCCATTGATCTGCAGCAGCTTGCGGCTTTAAATGAATATTTTTTTTAAATTCCCGCAATAGGACTCGATCTTCAATGGGTGTTGTTTTGCGGTTAGCACCTGATCTAGGCAAGTTTTTGACGTCATTGTGGGTCTTATATTTGTTAATTTGATAGTGGACTGTTTGCCGCGACAAATTATATTCATTTGCAATGTCTTTTGGTGCTACGCCGGCATTAAACTTCGCCACTATTGAGGCTCTAACAACATAACTTAATTCTGTCTTTTTTACCATTGTATCGATTACTTTTGAATCAAATTTTAATGAAAATAATGTAAAAAGGTCAACAAAAATTGTTACACCAAAGTTATTTTAGTATCACTTGATAAAACGTACGCGAAAACGGCGACAAAGATTTGGTCAAAATACTTATGCCGTGCCTGAATCCGCAGTCAACTCACATTGTCATTTGTAGAAAGAAGGTGTGAAGAGTAATAGACAAAATATTTTGCCTACATATTGTTGTTGCTATGAACTCTATATCCTGTATGAAAATTGTACCGTTATTCCTTGAAACTAAAAGCAACCAGCACCGATAGTCGTGAGTACAGTTCGTCAAAATAATTGTGCCGACCAGTGTATGTATAATAGAAATATTCATTCAATAATTTATTCTAATTTCTTATTCTATTCTAATAATCACATTGAATTACAATAAAAATCATGTTTACCATTTTTACATTATAATACTTATGTACATATATACACATATAATCTTTTTACCTCTTATTCTGTTCTAATAATCATTATATAACAATAAAAATCACTTTCTTACAACTAAACTTGCGTTAAATAATGTTTTAAAAACAATCTTAACTACAAATTTACCAAAGGAAATTCTGTCGCGTAACGTCAGATAACGTAACGTCAGACGATAATTCCAATTTAAAAAAAAAACGAGTACAGATTTTTTAATTATATAACTTGAATAATAAACTTATATTTATTTAAATCCTTCTGAAAAAAATTCAAGCAAAAAGTCCTTCCCAATTCGCAGAGTTTTGCCATTTTGTAATCCAAGTCAAAACCCACTTCCTTTTTTAGTAACGTAACGTCAGGGCCTATTTTTGCTTATATCTTATAAACTTGAAGGTCAAATGCTATATTTTTTACCGCATATAGTGCTATTAAACTACTACTCAACTATAAAAAAACTTTTTAAAAATCTCACTTTTTCATTAATTTATTTAATATTTTGTCGTACGAATGTCACATAACGTCAGATTGGAAATGCCCATATACTTTGTGGGGTCTGCCACGCCTCCTTCTGTGTGTTACATACATGCGCACAAAACTAGTATAGCCTTTCACCCTTTGGGTACAGGCTATAAAAACTCCTTTTTAGATAATTACATTTATATTTGTTTTGATGACGCGAAAAACGGAGCTTTGCTATCAGCATTTATTCACATACATTGACTCCAATCTTTGCTGTCTAAATGGGGCATCTTTCATTTCGGATTATGAAAAGGCAATGCGTAACGCTTTGAAAACCATACATTCCAACATGGATTTCTATGCTTGCTGGTTTCATTTTACCCAAGCATGCAAGAAAAATGAAAAAAAAAACAAGTAAAAAAGCTAAAGTCGGGTGTCCCGACTTTGAAATACTTTGTACATATGTTTACAATAATTATAGAAAATAAATTAAAAAAAAAACAAGATAGAACGCTACAGTCGAGCAAGCCCGACAGTAAAATAGCCTGTACTCTCCACAAAAAAAGAAAAATTAAAAAAAAAAAATTAAAAAAAAAATTAAATTATTAAAAAAAATTAATGAATTAATTAATTAAATTAAATTAGAATATATGTTTATGTTTAGTTTTAACAGCATACATTTACATCACGTACCTATGCGTGTTTATATGCGTGTATGTATGCAGCACAAAGTTGAACCAAAGCAGCAACAACAACAACAGCTGCGGGCAGCGCTGCCGACAGAGCTGCAGGCAGCGCATGAGCAGCGATTTTACTTATGGCTATAACTTTCTTCAGAATTGACCTATCATGATGAAATTTGTCACACGGACACATTAGTACTAACTGGATGTACCTACCAAAATTGATTTCAAAATTCCGAGAATTACGGAAGTTATAAGAAAAAACACGAATTGCGGGGGAGTGGGGGGGTGCATCGAAAAAAAACTCAAACTCGTACTTTCTCGGTCTTAGGAGAATATGGAAACCAAGTTTGGTTATTCTAGCTCTTATACTTTCTGAGATCCTTGCGTTCATACGGACAGACGGACAGACAGACGGACAGACGGACGGACGGACAAGGCTATATCGACTCGGCTTCTCATCCTGATCAAGAATATATATACTTTGTGGGGTCTGCCACGCCTCCTTCTGTGTGTTACATACATGCGCACAAAACTAGTATAGCCTTTCACCCTTTGGGTACAGGCTATAAAAAGAAAAAAAAAATTGGATCGATTTTACCTCTCTCGGTATTCGAACTCACGTAAAGGGTGTATAATTGCACATTTACATAGCAATTGCGTCTGTGTGAGTGTATGTATGCCTATGCGCATCAATTCGTGTCTGTGTAAGCATTTTCGCAGTCAACCAAACAGCAACATCAACAACAGCCGCGGGCAGCGCTTGAGCAGCGCTGCAGCAGCAAATATATTTATGGCTATAACTTCTTGGTAATGTTGGCAATTTATTAGTTTGAATGGAAGGAACGTAGGTGTTTATTGGTTGAATTCATAAGGCGAACTGCGCGCGATTTTTCACATACAATCGACGCGCATCTTATCGATAGATTACAATATATATCAAACTTAGTATGACAGGGTTGCTTAGTGCAAATTCAAATTAACTGACATTTATGTTGCTTATAATTCCAAATATTTCAACACCTCATTTCAACAAAAATGTTACTTTAAGCCTGTCATGTTTAACAACTTCATATGTTTTTGCTTACTTAAATTTTTAGTACAAATATCTGCTATCATATTTGTTGTATCAACATACTTTAAAATAATTTCATTGTTATTAACTAATTCTCTGATTAAATGGTATCGTATGTCGATGTGCTTGCTTCTTGCGTGGTACATGTGATTCTTGGCCAAGTGTTGCGCGCTGAGATTGTCGCCATATACACATATCGGTTGATCGGTTTGGAAACAGTTGAGCTCATTCAAAAGACGTCTGAGATACACCGCCTCTTTAGCCGCTGCTGCCAACGCCATGTACTCCGCTTCAGTAGTACTTAGAGCCACAGTCGTTTGTTTATGTGACTCCCACGAAAATGCCGCTCCAGCAAGGAAAAACATATAACCTGTGAAAGATTTAGGATCAATTAAATTACCACCCCAATCTGCATCAGCGTGGCCTTCCATGGGTCTTCCTGTCAAATGGTAATGTAACTTCATGTTCTTCGTGCTTGACAAATAACGAAGAACGTGTTTTGCTCCTACTTCGTGCTCGACAGTTGGATTTTTGTTCATCTGGGATAGCTTGCATACCGAGTGCAGTATGTCGGGTCGCGTGGATATCGCTATATACATCAGGCTGCCAATTAACGCCTGATACTTCGTCGCATCCACCAGTTTTGAGTCGTCTAAAGGAGCTTTTATCTGGTATCCTGGTTCTAGTGGTGTTGCTGCTGCTCTACAGCTCTGCATATGGTATTGTTGCAACAACTCTTCAATGTATTTTGTTTGGCTCACAAACATCTCTCCAGTTTCTCCAATGCGCTCAACATCAAATCCCAGAAAGTTATCTACTTTCCCTTTGTCGATGGACTTAAACTTTTTACCAATGTAGCTTTTGATGCTCTTCATGTCTTCTTTCTTGTACTTGCGATTAGTATATCGTCCACGTAGACTGCAATAATGTTTAATCTGTTGTTCACCATTTTCGTATACAAGCATGGCTCGCTGGTACATGGAACACATCCATATTCTTTAAGAACCGCATCCAATTTCGCGTTCCATTCTCTGCCAGACTGCTTTAACCCGTAGATAGTTTTATTTAGTTTTGCTACTTTATTTGGATATTCTTTGCTTATGAACATCTCCGGTTGTTTCATATAGATTTCGTCGCTCAGCTCACCGTTTAACTAAGCTGTACATACATCCATTTGATGCAGATGTAATTTTAGTTCCGCCGCCAGAACAAATACCATGCGTATTGTCGCATAACGTACAACTGGTGAATAGGTCTCTTCGTAGTTGATTCCATGTTGCTGGCTGCAACCTTTTGCAACTAGTCTTGCCTTATATCGATCGATGTTGCCGTTAGGTGCTCTTTTTAAACTGTACACCCATTTGCTGCCTATAGCTCTCTTGCCAGGAGGAAGGTCCACCAGTAACCACGTTTGGTTCTCTTTTAGTGAATTATATTCTTGTTGCATTGCTTTCCTCCATTTATCCGATTCGTTGCAAGTCATCGCCGATTTACAATTTGTAGGTATTTGTACCTCATCTATTTCCTGTATGACATTAATCCTGTGCTTTTGCTTTGCCGGTCTACCGCTTGTGCCAGTTCGAATGATACGTGGTCGCCCTGGACCATACCTTGGAGTGTCGATGCCCTGGTTGCTTGCATCTACCATTGTATCATCCTGGTCTTCATTCTGTGAATCTTCTTCTGATGGAGTTTCATCTTCTTCATCCGACTGGATAAACTCTTCAGCATCTTCATAGTCTGTTTGTGGGGAGGGAGTGCGTGGTGGTTTTTCCATAATTTCTGACCCATTTTCTCGCCCAATTATGTAAGAAAAATCAATGTTATTTTTGTTTCCCATAAATAAATCTTCATCAAACTTTACATCTCGCTTTATTACCACCGTGTTTAGTTCTGGATCATATAACCTATATCCCTTTACTTGACTGCTATACCCCATAAATATGTATTCTTTGCCCCTGGCCTTGAATTTCCCTTTCTGCGTCTTATCTAGCCCAATTGCTAAACATCCGAAAGTTCTAAAATGTTTCACCCCTGGTTTCCGACCATACCACATTTCAAAAGGTGTAGTATTTTCTAACGCTTTTGTTGAAGACCGATTTTTAATATATGCTGCACAATTAATTGCTTCAGCCCAAAACTTTTCTTCTAATCCTGCATGTATCATCATTGACCTAGCCATTTCTACAATTTTTCGATTGTACCGCTCGGAAACACCATTTTGTTGGGGAGTATGAGGCACTGTAAGTTGGCTTTTTATACCTTGGGCACGCAAAAATTCACTAAAATCTTTGCTCACATATTCTCCACCATTGTCACTTCTGAGTGCTTTTATTTTATAGCCAGTTTGCTTTTCTACCTCATATTTGTATGATTTAAAATGCTCAAATACTTCACTTTTATTTTTTATAAAAAACACCGTAGCATATCTGGATTTATCGTCAATAAATGTCAAAAAATATTGCGATCCACCAATTGACTTTACGTTAAAAGGTCCACACACATCTGAGTGTATTATCTCTAACAAATTATTAGCGCGATATTTTGATTCTTCGAATGGCTGAGAACAAATTTTACTTTTCATACATGATACACATTTAAAGTTTTCTTTTGCTTGTAGCTTTTCCATTCCATACACCGTTTCATTTGACGCAAGTTTATTTAGACTTTGTGTATTAATATGTCCGAATCGATTATGCCATTTCACCATGATTTTATTCGCTGCTAAATTCACCGAATTGTAGATATTTTTGAAAAAATATAAACCATTTTGTTTATTTGCCACCGCAATAACAAAGTTTTCATCGATTATTTTTAAAATCGCACATTTATTATAAAAAATTACTTGTAGTCCATTTTCAGCACCTTTAGCCACTGAGAAAAAATTTGTTTGCAACTCCGGTATGTGTAAAACATTTTTAAGGTTAAATTCCGATTTATTAGTTTTTATATGCACCGTACCAATTCCGATTGCATTCAACATTTGATCACCCGCAATAACCACTTTTTGTTTTGTTTCAGTGTAATTTGTGAATAAATCCATAAAGCCATATGGCAACTAGCACCACTATCAACTAACCAACCCTCGCGAATACACGGATAATCACCACAAAATAAATTGACGTTAGCTGCTGATACACCCAAAAACGATCTTTCGTTTTGTTGCTTATGCACATTCTTTTCTTTTTCGTTTTTTACGTTGCTCGGCCTCTGCCGACACACTGCTGCATAGTGACCGATTTTGCCACACACAAAACATTTACCGTTCTTTTTCCGTTGGTCATTTTCAAGGACAGATTTGCTATTCCCTTTTATCATGTACGCTTGTTGTTCACCGTTTGACCGTTTATCTATTGTTGCTTGGTTTCTACGATTTGCTTCTTCCAGTAATTTATTTCGCAAGTTAATGTAATTTGGAAGTTCATCTCTTGTTTCAATTGCAATTACAAAATTCTCGTAAGATTTTGGTAAACTCGATAATAGAATAATTACAACAATTTCGTCACTTAGCGAAATTCCGACTTCATTTAATTTATCTACTACGCTTGAAAACTCATTTAAATACTGCACGACACACGTGTTCTCTGTTAAACGAAGGTTTACTAAACTTTTATACAACAACACTTTTCGAGCTGGCCCTTTTGGCTCATATATTTCTTTTAGTTTATTCCATGCCTGCGCCGACGTTTTACAATGCTTTATATAATTTAATTGTGTTGGTTTCACAGATAAAATTATTGACGCGAGTGCTTTCTCGTCTGCCTTTTGCCATATCACTCTATTTTCCAATGTCTTTTCATCTTCGCCACTTGCGATTTTCCATAACTCTGAGTGAATTAACACGCCACGCATTTGCACACACCATACGTCATAGTTATTTTCGTCTAACTTCTCAATTGCGTACAAATTGCTTGCCATTTTTGCAATTTTTTTTTTTTTTAACTAACAACACCGTATTAACTTTGGACACACCAAGAATTAATTTTTATACTCTGTACATGAAATGTACAAGAGTATATTAGGTTTGCGGGAGCTGAAAAATGTAACAGGCAGAAGGAGGCGTGGCAGACCCCACAAAGTATATATATTATTGATCAGCGTGACAAGACGAGTCGATCTAGCCCTGTCTGTCTGTCTGTCCATCTGTCCGTCTGTCCGTCCGTATGAACACCTGGATCTCAGAGACTATAAGAGATAGAGACACCAAATTTTCCACAAAGATGCGTTATGTGTGTATTCTATACGAGTTTGTTTTATTTTTTTGATTTTCCCCCCCACTTCCCCCCTATAGGGGTTTTCCCGATTTTCCATTCGTATAATCGCCTATATCTCGGAGACTATAAGACCTAGGAACACCAAATTTTATTCCAAGATGCCTTGTGTGAATACGCAGAAAATGTATATTTTGGAATTTCCCTCCCTCCCCCCTCTCCCTCGCAAATGCGATTTTCTCTAACTCCCGTAATTCTTAGAATTTCGAACTAAAATTTTGCAAATACCCCCAGTTAGTAATTATGTGTCCGTATGCCAAGTTTCACTATTATAGACCGATTTACCAAGAAGTTATAGCCATAAATATATTTGCTGCTGCAGCGCTGCTCAAGCGCTGCCCGCGGCTGTTGTTGATGTTGCTGTTTGGTTGACTGCGAAAATGCTTACACAGACACGAATTGATGCGCATAGGCATACATACACTCACACAGACGCAATTGCTATGTAAATGTGCAATTATACACCCTTTACGTGAGTTCGAATACCGAGAGAGGTAAAATCGATCCAATTTTTTTTTTTTTTTTTTTTTTAATTTATTTTCTATAATTATTGTAAACATATGTACAGAGTATTTCAAAGTCGGGACACCCGACTTTAGCTTTTTTACTTGTTATTCTTTATTGTTTAACACCGAATTAACTTTGGACACACCAAGAATTAATTTTCTGTATTATTTAGCCGGACATATCGGACGCTAAATTAACTTGTTTTAAAAACACCAGTTTCACCGAAGCCTTTCATTCACCGTGTGTAACTGTACCTGTGCCCATAACCACTGTTGGCAATTTATTAGTTTGATTGGAAGGAACGTAGGTGTTTATTGGTTGAATTCATAAGGCGAACTGCGCGCGATTTTTCACATACAATCGACGCGCATCTTATCGATAGATTACAATATATATCAAACTTAGTATGACAGGGTTGCTTAGTGCAAATTCAAATTAACTGACATTTATGTTGCTTATAATTCCAAATATTTCAACACCTCATTTCAACAAAAATGTTACTTTAAGCCTGTCATGTTTAACAACTTCATATGTTTTTGCTTACTTAAATTTTTAGTACAAATATCTGCTATCATATTTGTTGTATCAACATACTTTAAAATAATTTCATTGTTATTAACTAATTCTCTGATTAAATGGTATCGTATGTCGATGTGCTTGCTTCTTGCGTGGTACATGTGATTCTTGGCCAAGTGTTGCGCGCTGAGATTGTCGCCATATACACATATCGGTTGATCGGTTTGGAAACAGTTGAGCTCATTCAAAAGACGTCTGAGATACACCGCCTCTTTAGCCGCTGCTGCCAACGCCATGTACTCCGCTTCAGTAGTACTTAGAGCCACAGTCGTTTGTTTATGTGACTCCCACGAAAATGCCGCTCCAGCAAGGAAAAACATATAACCTGTGAAAGATTTAGGATCAATTAAATTACCACCCCAATCTGCATCAGCGTGGCCTTCCATGGGTCTTCCTGTCAAATGGTAATGTAACTTCATGTTCTTCGTGCTTGACAAATAACGAAGAACGTGTTTTGCTCCTACTTCGTGCTCGACAGTTGGATTTTTGTTCATCTGGGATAGCTTGCATACCGAGTGCAGTATGTCGGGTCGCGTGGATATCGCTATATACATCAGGCTGCCAATTAACGCCTGATACTTCGTCGCATCCACCAGTTTTGAGTCGTCTAAAGGAGCTTTTATCTGGTATCCTGGTTCTAGTGGTGTTGCTGCTGCTCTACAGCTCTGCATATGGTATTGTTGCAACAACTCTTCAATGTATTTTGTTTGGCTCACAAACATCTCTCCAGTTTCTCCAATGCGCTCAACATCAAATCCCAGAAAGTTATCTACTTTCCCTTTGTCGATGGACTTAAACTTTTTACCAATGTAGCTTTTGATGCTCTTCATGTCTTCTTTCTTGTACTTGCGATTAGTATATCGTCCACGTAGACTGCAATAATGTTTAATCTGTTGTTCACCATTTTCGTATACAAGCATGGCTCGCTGGTACATGGAACACATCCATATTCTTTAAGAACCGCATCCAATTTCGCGTTCCATTCTCTGCCAGACTGCTTTAACCCGTAGATAGTTTTATTTAGTTTTGCTACTTTATTTGGATATTCTTTGCTTATGAACATCTCCGGTTGTTTCATATAGATTTCGTCGCTCAGCTCACCGTTTAACTAAGCTGTACATACATCCATTTGATGCAGATGTAATTTTAGTTCCGCCGCCAGAACAAATACCATGCGTATTGTCGCATAACGTACAACTGGTGAATAGGTCTCTTCGTAGTTGATTCCATGTTGCTGGCTGCAACCTTTTGCAACTAGTCTTGCCTTATATCGATCGATGTTGCCGTTAGGTGCTCTTTTTAAACTGTACACCCATTTGCTGCCTATAGCTCTCTTGCCAGGAGGAAGGTCCACCAGTAACCACGTTTGGTTCTCTTTTAGTGAATTATATTCTTGTTGCATTGCTTTCCTCCATTTATCCGATTCGTTGCAAGTCATCGCCGATTTACAATTTGTAGGTATTTGTACCTCATCTATTTCCTGTATGACATTAATCCTGTGCTTTTGCTTTGCCGGTCTACCGCTTGTGCCAGTTCGAATGATACGTGGTCGCCCTGGACCATACCTTGGAGTGTCGATGCCCTGGTTGCTTGCATCTACCATTGTATCATCCTGGTCTTCATTCTGTGAATCTTCTTCTGATGGAGTTTCATCTTCTTCATCCGACTGGATAAACTCTTCAGCATCTTCATAGTCTGTTTGTGGGGAGGGAGTGCGTGGTGGTTTTTCCATAATTTCTGACCCATTTTCTCGCCCAATTATGTAAGAAAAATCAATGTTATTTTTGTTTCCCATAAATAAATCTTCATCAAACTTTACATCTCGCTTTATTACCACCGTGTTTAGTTCTGGATCATATAACCTATATCCCTTTACTTGACTGCTATACCCCATAAATATGTATTCTTTGCCCCTGGCCTTGAATTTCCCTTTCTGCGTCTTATCTAGCCCAATTGCTAAACATCCGAAAGTTCTAAAATGTTTCACCCCTGGTTTCCGACCATACCACATTTCAAAAGGTGTAGTATTTTCTAACGCTTTTGTTGAAGACCGATTTTTAATATATGCTGCACAATTAATTGCTTCAGCCCAAAACTTTTCTTCTAATCCTGCATGTATCATCATTGACCTAGCCATTTCTACAATTTTTCGATTGTACCGCTCGGAAACACCATTTTGTTGGGGAGTATGAGGCACTGTAAGTTGTCTTTTTATACCTTGGGCACGCAAAAATTCACTAAAATCTTTGCTCACATATTCTCCACCATTGTCACTTCTGAGTGCTTTTATTTTATAGCCAGTTTGCTTTTCTACCTCATATTTGTATGATTTAAAATGCTCAAATACTTCACTTTTATTTTTTATAAAAAACACCGTAGCATATCTGGATTTATCGTCAATAAATGTCAAAAAATATTGCGATCCACCAATTGACTTTACGTTAAAAGGTCCACACACATCTGAGTGTATTATCTCTAACAAATTATTAGCGCGATATTTTGATTCTTCGAATGGCTGAGAACAAATTTTACTTTTCATACATGATACACATTTAAAGTTTTCTTTTGCTTGTAGCTTTTCCATTCCATACACCGTTTCATTTGACGCAAGTTTATTTAGACTTTGTGTATTAATATGTCCGAATCGATTATGCCATTTCACCATGATTTTATTCGCTGCTAAATTCACCGAATTGTAGATATTTTTGAAAAAATATAAACCATTTTGTTTATTTGCCACCGCAATAACAAAGTTTTCATCGATTATTTTTAAAATCGCACATTTATTATAAAAAATTACTTGTAGTCCATTTTCAGCACCTTTAGCCACTGAGAAAAAATTTGTTTGCAACTCCGGTATGTGTAAAACATTTTTAAGGTTAAATTCCGATTTATTAGTTTTTATATGCACCGTACCAATTCCGATTGCATTCAACATTTGATCACCCGCAATAACCACTTTTTGTTTTGTTTCAGTGTAATTTGTGAATAAATCCATAAAGCCATATGGCAACTAGCACCACTATCAACTAACCAACCCTCGCGAATACACGGATAATCACCACAAAATAAATTGACGTTAGCTGCTGATACACCCAAAAACGATCTTTCGTTTTGTTGCTTATGCACATTCTTTTCTTTTTCGTTTTTTACGTTGCTCGGCCGCTGCCGACACACTGCTGCATAGTGACCGATTTTGCCACACACAAAACATTTACCGTTCTTTTTCCGTTGGTCATTTTCAAGGACAGATTTGCTATTCCCTTTTATCATGTACGCCTGTTGTTCACCGTTTGACCGTTTATCTATTGTTGCTTGGTTTCTACGATTTGCTTCTTCCAGTAATTTATTTCGCAAGTTAATGTAATTTGGAAGTTCATCTCTTGTTTCAATTGCAATTACAAAATTCTCGTAAGATTTTGGTAAACTCGATAATAGAATAATTACAACAATTTCGTCACTTAGCGAAATTCCGACTTCATTTAATTTATCTACTACGCTTGAAAACTCATTTAAATACTGCACGACACACGTGTTCTCTGTTAAACGAAGGTTTACTAAACTTTTATACAACAACACTTTTCGAGCTGGCCCTTTTGGCTCATATATTTCTTTTAGTTTATTCCATGCCTGCGCCGACGTTTTACAATGCTTTATATAATTTAATTGTGTTGGTTTCACAGATAAAATTATTGACGCGAGTGCTTTCTCGTCTGCCTTTTGCCATATCACTCTATTTTCCAATGTCTTTTCATCTTCGCCACTTGCGATTTTCCATAACTCTGAGTGAATTAACACGCCACGCATTTGCACACACCATACGTCATAGTTATTTTCGTCTAACTTCTCAATTGCGTACAAATTGCTTGCCATTTTTGCAATTTTTTTTTTTTTTAACTAACAACACCGTATTAACTTTGGACACACCAAGAATTAATTTTTATACTCTGTACATGAAATGTACAAGAGTATATTAGGTTTGCGGGAGCTGAAAAATGTAACAGGCAGAAGGAGGCGTGGCAGACCCCACAAAGTATATATATTATTGATCAGCGTGACAAGACGAGTCGATCTAGCCCTGTCTGTCTGTCTGTCCATCTGTCCGTCTGTCCGTCCGTATGAACACCTGGATCTCAGAGACTATAAGAGATAGAGACACCAAATTTTCCACAAAGATGCGTTATGTGTGTATTCTATACGAGTTTGTTTTATTTTTTTGATTTTCCCCCCCACTTCCCCCCTATAGGGGTTTTCCCGATTTTCCATTCGTATAATCGCCTATATCTCGGAGACTATAAGACCTAGGAACACCAAATTTTATTCCAAGATGCCTTGTGTGAATACGCAGAAAATGTATATTTTGGAATTTCCCTCCCTCCCCCCTCTCCCTCGCAAATGCGATTTTCTCTAACTCCCGTAATTCTTAGAATTTCGAACTAAAATTTTGCAAATACCCCCAGTTAGTAATTATGTGTCCGTATGCCAAGTTTCACTATTATAGACCGATTTACCAAGAAGTTATAGCCATAAATATATTTGCTGCTGCAGCGCTGCTCAAGCGCTGCCCGCGGCTGTTGTTGATGTTGCTGTTTGGTTGACTGCGAAAATGCTTACACAGACACGAATTGATGCGCATAGGCATACATACACTCACACAGACGCAATTGCTATGTAAATGTGCAATTATACACCCTTTACGTGAGTTCGAATACCGAGAGAGGTAAAATCGATCCAATTTTTTTTTTTTTTTTTTTTTTAATTTATTTTCTATAATTATTGTAAACATATGTACAGAGTATTTCAAAGTCGGGACACCCGACTTTAGCTTTTTTACTTGTTATTCTTTATTGTTTAACACCGAATTAACTTTGGACACACCAAGAATTAATTTTCTGTATTATTTAGCCGGACATATCGGACGCTAAATTAACTTGTTTTAAAAACACCAGTTTCACCGAAGCCTTTCATTCACCGTGTGTAACTGTACCTGTGCCCATAACCACTGTTGGCAATTTATTAGTTTGATTGGAAGGAACGTAGGTGTTTATTGGTTGAATTCATAAGGCGAACTGCGCGCGATTTTTCACATACAATCGACGCGCATCTTATCGATAGATTACAATATATATCAAACTTAGTATGACAGGGTTGCTTAGTGCAAATTCAAATTAACTGACATTTATGTTGCTTATAATTCCAAATATTTCAACACCTCATTTCAACAAAAATGTTACTTTAAGCCTGTCATGTTTAACAACTTCATATGTTTTTGCTTACTTAAATTTTTAGTACAAATATCTGCTATCATATTTGTTGTATCAACATACTTTAAAATAATTTCATTGTTATTAACTAATTCTCTGATTAAATGGTATCGTATGTCGATGTGCTTGCTTCTTGCGTGGTACATGTGATTCTTGGCCAAGTGTTGCGCGCTGAGATTGTCGCCATATACACATATCGGTTGATCGGTTTGGAAACAGTTGAGCTCATTCAAAAGACGTCTGAGATACACCGCCTCTTTAGCCGCTGCTGCCAACGCCATGTACTCCGCTTCAGTAGTACTTAGAGCCACAGTCGTTTGTTTATGTGACTCCCACGAAAATGCCGCTCCAGCAAGGAAAAACATATAACCTGTGAAAGATTTAGGATCAATTAAATTACCACCCCAATCTGCATCAGCGTGGCCTTCCATGGGTCTTCCTGTCAAATGGTAATGTAACTTCATGTTCTTCGTGCTTGACAAATAACGAAGAACGTGTTTTGCTCCTACTTCGTGCTCGACAGTTGGATTTTTGTTCATCTGGGATAGCTTGCATACCGAGTGCAGTATGTCGGGTCGCGTGGATATCGCTATATACATCAGGCTGCCAATTAACGCCTGATACTTCGTCGCATCCACCAGTTTTGAGTCGTCTAAAGGAGCTTTTATCTGGTATCCTGGTTCTAGTGGTGTTGCTGCTGCTCTACAGCTCTGCATATGGTATTGTTGCAACAACTCTTCAATGTATTTTGTTTGGCTCACAAACATCTCTCCAGTTTCTCCAATGCGCTCAACATCAAATCCCAGAAAGTTATCTACTTTCCCTTTGTCGATGGACTTAAACTTTTTACCAATGTAGCTTTTGATGCTCTTCATGTCTTCTTTCTTGTACTTGCGATTAGTATATCGTCCACGTAGACTGCAATAATGTTTAATCTGTTGTTCACCATTTTCGTATACAAGCATGGCTCGCTGGTACATGGAACACATCCATATTCTTTAAGAACCGCATCCAATTTCGCGTTCCATTCTCTGCCAGACTGCTTTAACCCGTAGATAGTTTTATTTAGTTTTGCTACTTTATTTGGATATTCTTTGCTTATGAACATCTCCGGTTGTTTCATATAGATTTCGTCGCTCAGCTCACCGTTTAACTAAGCTGTACATACATCCATTTGATGCAGATGTAATTTTAGTTCCGCCGCCAGAACAAATACCATGCGTATTGTCGCATAACGTACAACTGGTGAATAGGTCTCTTCGTAGTTGATTCCATGTTGCTGGCTGCAACCTTTTGCAACTAGTCTTGCCTTATATCGATCGATGTTGCCGTTAGGTGCTCTTTTTAAACTGTACACCCATTTGCTGCCTATAGCTCTCTTGCCAGGAGGAAGGTCCACCAGTAACCACGTTTGGTTCTCTTTTAGTGAATTATATTCTTGTTGCATTGCTTTCCTCCATTTATCCGATTCGTTGCAAGTCATCGCCGATTTACAATTTGTAGGTATTTGTACCTCATCTATTTCCTGTATGACATTAATCCTGTGCTTTTGCTTTGCCGGTCTACCGCTTGTGCCAGTTCGAATGATACGTGGTCGCCCTGGACCATACCTTGGAGTGTCGATGCCCTGGTTGCTTGCATCTACCATTGTATCATCCTGGTCTTCATTCTGTGAATCTTCTTCTGATGGAGTTTCATCTTCTTCATCCGACTGGATAAACTCTTCAGCATCTTCATAGTCTGTTTGTGGGGAGGGAGTGCGTGGTGGTTTTTCCATAATTTCTGACCCATTTTCTCGCCCAATTATGTAAGAAAAATCAATGTTATTTTTGTTTCCCATAAATAAATCTTCATCAAACTTTACATCTCGCTTTATTACCACCGTGTTTAGTTCTGGATCATATAACCTATATCCCTTTACTTGACTGCTATACCCCATAAATATGTATTCTTTGCCCCTGGCCTTGAATTTCCCTTTCTGCGTCTTATCTAGCCCAATTGCTAAACATCCGAAAGTTCTAAAATGTTTCACCCCTGGTTTCCGACCATACCACATTTCAAAAGGTGTAGTATTTTCTAACGCTTTTGTTGAAGACCGATTTTTAATATATGCTGCACAATTAATTGCTTCAGCCCAAAACTTTTCTTCTAATCCTGCATGTATCATCATTGACCTAGCCATTTCTACAATTTTTCGATTGTACCGCTCGGAAACACCATTTTGTTGGGGAGTATGAGGCACTGTAAGTTGGCTTTTTATACCTTGGGCACGCAAAAATTCACTAAAATCTTTGCTCACATATTCTCCACCATTGTCACTTCTGAGTGCTTTTATTTTATAGCCAGTTTGCTTTTCTACCTCATATTTGTATGATTTAAAATGCTCAAATACTTCACTTTTATTTTTTATAAAAAACACCGTAGCATATCTGGATTTATCGTCAATAAATGTCAAAAAATATTGCGATCCACCAATTGACTTTACGTTAAAAGGTCCACACACATCTGAGTGTATTATCTCTAACAAATTATTAGCGCGATATTTTGATTCTTCGAATGGCTGAGAACAAATTTTACTTTTCATACATGATACACATTTAAAGTTTTCTTTTGCTTGTAGCTTTTCCATTCCATACACCGTTTCATTTGACGCAAGTTTATTTAGACTTTGTGTATTAATATGTCCGAATCGATTATGCCATTTCACCATGATTTTATTCGCTGCTAAATTCACCGAATTGTAGATATTTTTGAAAAAATATAAACCATTTTGTTTATTTGCCACCGCAATAACAAAGTTTTCATCGATTATTTTTAAAATCGCACATTTATTATAAAAAATTACTTGTAGTCCATTTTCAGCACCTTTAGCCACTGAGAAAAAATTTGTTTGCAACTCCGGTATGTGTAAAACATTTTTAAGGTTAAATTCCGATTTATTAGTTTTTATATGCACCGTACCAATTCCGATTGCATTCAACATTTGATCACCCGCAATAACCACTTTTTGTTTTGTTTCAGTGTAATTTGTGAATAAATCCATAAAGCCATATGGCAACTAGCACCACTATCAACTAACCAACCCTCGCGAATACACGGATAATCACCACAAAATAAATTGACGTTAGCTGCTGATACACCCAAAAACGATCTTTCGTTTTGTTGCTTATGCACATTCTTTTCTTTTTCGTTTTTTACGTTGCTCGGCCTCTGCCGACACACTGCTGCATAGTGACCGATTTTGCCACACACAAAACATTTACCGTTCTTTTTCCGTTGGTCATTTTCAAGGACAGATTTGCTATTCCCTTTTATCATGTACGCTTGTTGTTCACCGTTTGACCGTTTATCTATTGTTGCTTGGTTTCTACGATTTGCTTCTTCCAGTAATTTATTTCGCAAGTTAATGTAATTTGGAAGTTCATCTCTTGTTTCAATTGCAATTACAAAATTCTCGTAAGATTTTGGTAAACTCGATAATAGAATAATTACAACAATTTCGTCACTTAGCGAAATTCCGACTTCATTTAATTTATCTACTACGCTTGAAAACTCATTTAAATACTGCACGACACACGTGTTCTCTGTTAAACGAAGGTTTACTAAACTTTTATACAACAACACTTTTCGAGCTGGCCCTTTTGGCTCATATATTTCTTTTAGTTTATTCCATGCCTGCGCCGACGTTTTACAATGCTTTATATAATTTAATTGTGTTGGTTTCACAGATAAAATTATTGACGCGAGTGCTTTCTCGTCTGCCTTTTGCCATATCACTCTATTTTCCAATGTCTTTTCATCTTCGCCACTTGCGATTTTCCATAACTCTGAGTGAATTAACACGCCACGCATTTGCACACACCATACGTCATAGTTATTTTCGTCTAACTTCTCAATTGCGTACAAATTGCTTGCCATTTTTGCAATTTTTTTTTTTTTTAACTAACAACACCGTATTAACTTTGGACACACCAAGAATTAATTTTTATACTCTGTACATGAAATGTACAAGAGTATATTAGGTTTGCGGGAGCTGAAAAATGTAACAGGCAGAAGGAGGCGTGGCAGACCCCACAAAGTATATATATTATTGATCAGCGTGACAAGACGAGTCGATCTAGCCCTGTCTGTCTGTCTGTCCATCTGTCCGTCCGTATGAACACCTGGATCTCAGAGACTATAAGAGATAGAGACACCAAATTTTCCACAAAGATGCGTTATGTGTGTATTCTATACGAGTTTGTTTTATTTTTTTGATTTTCCCCCCCACTTCCCCCCTATAGGGGTTTTCCCGATTTTCCATTCGTATAATCGCCTATATCTCGGAGACTATAAGACCTAGGAACACCAAATTTTATTCCAAGATGCCTTGTGTGAATACGCAGAAAATGTATATTTTGGAATTTCCCTCCCTCCCCCCTCTCCCTCGCAAATGCGATTTTCTCTAACTCCCGTAATTCTTAGAATTTCGAACTAAAATTTTGCAAATACCCCCAGTTAGTAATTATGTGTCCGTATGCCAAGTTTCACTATTATAGACCGATTTACCAAGAAGTTATAGCCATAAATATATTTGCTGCTGCAGCGCTGCTCAAGCGCTGCCCGCGGCTGTTGTTGATGTTGCTGTTTGGTTGACTGCGAAAATGCTTACACAGACACGAATTGATGCGCATAGGCATACATACACTCACACAGACGCAATTGCTATGTAAATGTGCAATTATACACCCTTTACGTGAGTTCGAATACCGAGAGAGGTAAAATCGATCCAATTTTTTTTTTTTTTTTTTTTTTAATTTATTTTCTATAATTATTGTAAACATATGTACAGAGTATTTCAAAGTCGGGACACCCGACTTTAGCTTTTTTACTTGTTATTCTTTATTGTTTAACACCGAATTAACTTTGGACACACCAAGAATTAATTTTCTGTATTATTTAGCCGGACATATCGGACGCTAAATTAACTTGTTTTAAAAACACCAGTTTCACCGAAGCCTTTCATTCACCGTGTGTAACTGTACCTGTGCCCATAACCACTGTTGGCAATTTATTAGTTTGATTGGAAGGAACGTAGGTGTTTATTGGTTGAATTCATAAGGCGAACTGCGCGCGATTTTTCACATACAATCGACGCGCATCTTATCGATAGATTACAATATATATCAAACTTAGTATGACAGGGTTGCTTAGTGCAAATTCAAATTAACTGACATTTATGTTGCTTATAATTCCAAATATTTCAACACCTCATCTCAACAAAAATGTTACTTTAAGCCTGTCATGTTTAACAACTTCATATGTTTTTGCTTACTTAAATTTTTAGTACAAATATCTGCTATCATATTTGTTGTATCAACATACTTTAAAATAATTTCATTGTTATTAACTAATTCTCTGATTAAATGGTATCGTATGTCGATGTGCTTGCTTCTTGCGTGGTACATGTGATTCTTGGCCAAGTGTTGCGCGCTGAGATTGTCGCCATATACACATATCGGTTGATCGGTTTGGAAACAGTTGAGCTCATTCAAAAGACGTCTGAGATACACCGCCTCTTTAGCCGCTGCTGCCAACGCCATGTACTCCGCTTCAGTAGTACTTAGAGCCACAGTCGTTTGTTTATGTGACTCCCACGAAAATGCCGCTCCAGCAAGGAAAAACATATAACCTGTGAAAGATTTAGGATCAATTAAATTACCACCCCAATCTGCATCAGCGTGGCCTTCCATGGGTCTTCCTGTCAAATGGTAATGTAACTTCATGTTCTTCGTGCTTGACAAATAACGAAGAACGTGTTTTGCTCCTACTTCGTGCTCGACAGTTGGATTTTTGTTCATCTGGGATAGCTTGCATACCGAGTGCAGTATGTCGGGTCGCGTGGATATCGCTATATACATCAGGCTGCCAATTAACGCCTGATACTTCGTCGCATCCACCAGTTTTGAGTCGTCTAAAGGAGCTTTTATCTGGTATCCTGGTTCTAGTGGTGTTGCTGCTGCTCTACAGCTCTGCATATGGTATTGTTGCAACAACTCTTCAATGTATTTTGTTTGGCTCACAAACATCTCTCCAGTTTCTCCAATGCGCTCAACATCAAATCCCAGAAAGTTATCTACTTTCCCTTTGTCGATGGACTTAAACTTTTTACCAATGTAGCTTTTGATGCTCTTCATGTCTTCTTTCTTGTACTTGCGATTAGTATATCGTCCACGTAGACTGCAATAATGTTTAATCTGTTGTTCACCATTTTCGTATACAAGCATGGCTCGCTGGTACATGGAACACATCCATATTCTTTAAGAACCGCATCCAATTTCGCGTTCCATTCTCTGCCAGACTGCTTTAACCCGTAGATAGTTTTATTTAGTTTTGCTACTTTATTTGGATATTCTTTGCTTATGAACATCTCCGGTTGTTTCATATAGATTTCGTCGCTCAGCTCACCGTTTAACTAAGCTGTACATACATCCATTTGATGCAGATGTAATTTTAGTTCCGCCGCCAGAACAAATACCATGCGTATTGTCGCATAACGTACAACTGGTGAATAGGTCTCTTCGTAGTTGATTCCATGTTGCTGGCTGCAACCTTTTGCAACTAGTCTTGCCTTATATCGATCGATGTTGCCGTTAGGTGCTCTTTTTAAACTGTACACCCATTTGCTGCCTATAGCTCTCTTGCCAGGAGGAAGGTCCACCAGTAACCACGTTTGGTTCTCTTTTAGTGAATTATATTCTTGTTGCATTGCTTTCCTCCATTTATCCGATTCGTTGCAAGTCATCGCCGATTTACAATTTGTAGGTATTTGTACCTCATCTATTTCCTGTATGACATTAATCCTGTGCTTTTGCTTTGCCGGTCTACCGCTTGTGCCAGTTCGAATGATACGTGGTCGCCCTGGACCATACCTTGGAGTGTCGATGCCCTGGTTGCTTGCATCTACCATTGTATCATCCTGGTCTTCATTCTGTGAATCTTCTTCTGATGGAGTTTCATCTTCTTCATCCGACTGGATAAACTCTTCAGCATCTTCATAGTCTGTTTGTGGGGAGGGAGTGCGTGGTGGTTTTTCCATAATTTCTGACCCATTTTCTCGCCCAATTATGTAAGAAAAATCAATGTTATTTTTGTTTCCCATAAATAAATCTTCATCAAACTTTACATCTCGCTTTATTACCACCGTGTTTAGTTCTGGATCATATAACCTATATCCCTTTACTTGACTGCTATACCCCATAAATATGTATTCTTTGCCCCTGGCCTTGAATTTCCCTTTCTGCGTCTTATCTAGCCCAATTGCTAAACATCCGAAAGTTCTAAAATGTTTCACCCCTGGTTTCCGACCATACCACATTTCAAAAGGTGTAGTATTTTCTAACGCTTTTGTTGAAGACCGATTTTTAATATATGCTGCACAATTAATTGCTTCAGCCCAAAACTTTTCTTCTAATCCTGCATGTATCATCATTGACCTAGCCATTTCTACAATTTTTCGATTGTACCGCTCGGAAACACCATTTTGTTGGGGAGTATGAGGCACTGTAAGTTGGCTTTTTATACCTTGGGCACGCAAAAATTCACTAAAATCTTTGCTCACATATTCTCCACCATTGTCACTTCTGAGTGCTTTTATTTTATAGCCAGTTTGCTTTTCTACCTCATATTTGTATGATTTAAAATGCTCAAATACTTCACTTTTATTTTTTATAAAAAACACCGTAGCATATCTGGATTTATCGTCAATAAATGTCAAAAAATATTGCGATCCACCAATTGACTTTACGTTAAAAGGTCCACACACATCTGAGTGTATTATCTCTAACAAATTATTAGCGCGATATTTTGATTCTTCGAATGGCTGAGAACAAATTTTACTTTTCATACATGATACACATTTAAAGTTTTCTTTTGCTTGTAGCTTTTCCATTCCATACACCGTTTCATTTGACGCAAGTTTATTTAGACTTTGTGTATTAATATGTCCGAATCGATTATGCCATTTCACCATGATTTTATTCGCTGCTAAATTCACCGAATTGTAGATATTTTTGAAAAAATATAAACCATTTTGTTTATTTGCCACCGCAATAACAAAGTTTTCATCGATTATTTTTAAAATCGCACATTTATTATAAAAAATTACTTGTAGTCCATTTTCAGCACCTTTAGCCACTGAGAAAAAATTTGTTTGCAACTCCGGTATGTGTAAAACATTTTTAAGGTTAAATTCCGATTTATTAGTTTTTATATGCACCGTACCAATTCCGATTGCATTCAACATTTGATCACCCGCAATAACCACTTTTTGTTTTGTTTCAGTGTAATTTGTGAATAAATCCATAAAGCCATATGGCAACTAGCACCACTATCAACTAACCAACCCTCGCGAATACACGGATAATCACCACAAAATAAATTGACGTTAGCTGCTGATACACCCAAAAACGATCTTTCGTTTTGTTGCTTATGCACATTCTTTTCTTTTTCGTTTTTTACGTTGCTCGGCCTCTGCCGACACACTGCTGCATAGTGACCGATTTTGCCACACACAAAACATTTACCGTTCTTTTTCCGTTGGTCATTTTCAAGGACAGATTTGCTATTCCCTTTTATCATGTACGCTTGTTGTTCACCGTTTGACCGTTTATCTATTGTTGCTTGGTTTCTACGATTTGCTTCTTCCAGTAATTTATTTCGCAAGTTAATGTAATTTGGAAGTTCATCTCTTGTTTCAATTGCAATTACAAAATTCTCGTAAGATTTTGGTAAACTCGATAATAGAATAATTACAACAATTTCGTCACTTAGCGAAATTCCGACTTCATTTAATTTATCTACTACGCTTGAAAACTCATTTAAATACTGCACGACACACGTGTTCTCTGTTAAACGAAGGTTTACTAAACTTTTATACAACAACACTTTTCGAGCTGGCCCTTTTGGCTCATATATTTCTTTTAGTTTATTCCATGCCTGCGCCGACGTTTTACAATGCTTTATATAATTTAATTGTGTTGGTTTCACAGATAAAATTATTGACGCGAGTGCTTTCTCGTCTGCCTTTTGCCATATCACTCTATTTTCCAATGTCTTTTCATCTTCGCCACTTGCGATTTTCCATAACTCTGAGTGAATTAACACGCCACGCATTTGCACACACCATACGTCATAGTTATTTTCGTCTAACTTCTCAATTGCGTACAAATTGCTTGCCATTTTTGCAATTTTTTTTTTTTTTTAACTAACAACACCGTATTAACTTTGGACACACCAAGAATTAATTTTTATACTCTGTACATGAAATGTACAAGAGTATATTAGGTTTGCGGGAGCTGAAAAATGTAACAGGCAGAAGGAGGCGTGGCAGACCCCACAAAGTATATATATTATTGATCAGCGTGACAAGACGAGTCGATCTAGCCCTGTCTGTCTGTCTGTCCATCTGTCCGTCCGTATGAACACCTGGATCTCAGAGACTATAAGAGATAGAGACACCAAATTTTCCACAAAGATGCGTTATGTGTGTATTCTATACGAGTTTGTTTTATTTTTTTGATTTTCCCCCCCACTTCCCCCCTATAGGGGTTTTCCCGATTTTCCATTCGTATAATCGCCTATATCTCGGAGACTATAAGACCTAGGAACACCAAATTTTATTCCAAGATGCCTTGTGTGAATACGCAGAAAATGTATATTTTGGAATTTCCCTCCCTCCCCCCTCTCCCTCGCAAATGCGATTTTCTCTAACTCCCGTAATTCTTAGAATTTCGAACTAAAATTTTGCAAATACCCCCAGTTAGTAATTATGTGTCCGTATGCCAAGTTTCACTATTATAGACCGATTTACCAAGAAGTTATAGCCATAAATATATTTGCTGCTGCAGCGCTGCTCAAGCGCTGCCCGCGGCTGTTGTTGATGTTGCTGTTTGGTTGACTGCGAAAATGCTTACACAGACACGAATTGATGCGCATAGGCATACATACACTCACACAGACGCAATTGCTATGTAAATGTGCAATTATACACCCTTTACGTGAGTTCGAATACCGAGAGAGGTAAAATCGATCCAATTTTTTTTTTTTTTTTTTTTTAAATTTATTTTCTATAATTATTGTAAACATATGTACAGAGTATTTCAAAGTCGGGACACCCGACTTTAGCTTTTTTACTTGTTATTCTTTATTGTTTAACACCGAATTAACTTTGGACACACCAAGAATTAATTTTCTGTATTATTTAGCCGGACATATCGGACGCTAAATTAACTTGTTTTAAAAACACCAGTTTCACCGAAGCCTTTCATTCACCGTGTGTAACTGTACCTGTGCCCATAACCACTGTTGGCAATTTATTAGTTTGATTGGAAGGAACGTAGGTGTTTATTGGTTGAATTCATAAGGCGAACTGCGCGCGATTTTTCACATACAATCGACGCGCATCTTATCGATAGATTACAATATATATCAAACTTAGTATGACAGGGTTGCTTAGTGCAAATTCAAATTAACTGACATTTATGTTGCTTATAATTCCAAATATTAAAAATATAAAAATATAGGTAAATCGGTCTATCATAGTGAAACTTGGCATACGGACACATAATTACTAACTGGGGGTATTTCCAAAATTTTAGTTCGAAATTCCAAGAATTACGGGAGTTAGAGAAAATCGCATTTGCGGGGGAGAGGGGGGAGGGAGGGGAATTCCAAAATATACATTTTCTGCGTATTCACACAAGGCATCTTGGAATAAAATTTGGTGTTCCTAGGTCTTATAGTCTCCGAGATATAGGCGATTATACGAATGGAAAATCGGGAAAACCCCTATAGGGGGGAAGTGGGGGGAAAATCAAAAAAATAAAACAAACTCGTATAGAATACACACATAACGCATCTTTGTGGAAAATTTGGTGTCTCTATCTCTTATAGTCTCTGAGATCCAGGTGTTCATACGGACGGACAGACAGACAGACAGGGCTAGATCGACTCGTCTTGTCACGCTGATCAATGATATATATACTTTGTGGGGTCTGCCACGCCTCCTTCTGCCTGTTACATTTTTCAGCTCCCGCAAACCTAATATACTCTTGTACATTTCATGTACAGAGTATAAAAACGATTGGTTTTGAGCATATGCTAAAAAGCAACAAACTAGCATATATGGTTTTTATGAAATTCCTGCATTTACCGCTCTTGTCAGCCGAAGGTTTTAATCTTTTGAAATGCCAAGCAACTGCTATAGATGAAAAACTATTTTCTTCCTTTTTGACATATTTTAAAAAGCAATGGCTTAAAAAGGTATGTTTTTATTTTGTTTGTATTACTTTTAAATCATTTACTTTTAATTTGTGTATATTTTTCAATTATTTGTGTAGGAAGGACCTAAAAACATATCTGTGTTTAAACGTTCAACAAGAACCACGATCTCTGTTGAGGCATATAATTTAAATTTGGGAAATAAAATTCGGGCAAAAGGGCATTTTTTTAAATTTGTCCAATGTCTTATAGATGCCGAATATGAAAAAAGTCGCGAATTCGCTGTTTCAAAACGGTAGTGTTGGATACCAACCACAGTCGAAAACAAGAGAGAACGCTACAGTCGAGCAAGCCCGACAGTGTAATACCCTGTACCCAGGTAAACTTCCGTCACTGAGTTATATGCGCCCAGAGCAGCAGCAAAAAGAGGTTGAAGAAGAGCGAACTTGTTGCTGCAATTTGGGGGGGTTGTACTGTCGAGAATTTGTTTCGCTAATAACTTTTCTTAGAATTGACCGAATTGAATAATTTTGAACAACAGTAGACAATTATATATAAATTATGTGTGCAAAGTTTGGTTTAGGTAGCATTTGAAATGTGGACGCTATTGACGAAATTCTGTAGCGGGGGAAGGGGGGGAAAATTAAAAAAAAAAAAATAAACTCGTCCTTACTCGGACCTAGGAGAATCTGGATGCCAACTTTCGTTATTCTAGCTTTTATAGTTTCTGAGATCCTCGCGTTCATCCAGACGGACAGACGGACGGACAGACGGACGGACATGTCTAGATCGTTTTCTATCGTCATGCTGATCAAGAATATATATACTTTATGGGGTCGGAGATGCTTCCTTCTGTATGTTACATACTTTGCACAAACCTAATATACCCTTTTTACCCTACGGGTACAGGGTATAAAAATACGGGTAAGATAATTGAAAATTCAATTTATTTATATGAAATATTAAAACAATTATTATTGTACTCAGGACCACGCTCGTAAAATCATGGACGCTATGGAACTCTTCGACAAGGGAGAAATCGACATACAGGGACTTTTAACACGTACTATTTCCCTTAACGATCGATTTTCAAAACAGAGCTTGCTCGACAGTGTGACAAATTTGTCTGGAATGTCGCCTGAAATGAAGTCATCGACATCATCGCTTTCGTCGGACGATTCTAATTTAATCCAGCTATCTAATAATGAATTCGTGTTATCAAATCCCTGCAATGTATGCCTTATGAAACCAAAGAAACCATGTAAATATTTGTGGTTCTTGTTGGGATCAATAATGAAAATCCTAAGCTTAAATGTCCAACATGTAAACAAGAAGTAAATTCGCAATCTTTTCATTTATACATAAAAATGTATTTGAGTAAATATACCTAAAACAAAGATAAAAAGGTATATTAGAAGTATATTAATAAATAAAATATATGAAAATTAGCTTTGTACTTTGATTTAATTAAAAATTTGGAAAGAACGGTAAAAAAACAAAATACGCTGTGCCCAGCTTTGAAATGATAAATTTGAAATAACAACTAAGGCACATACCCATGAGGAACTTATGTACATATGTTGGTATGTACACATTGAGTTATATGTTTTTACGCGCGGAGATATGTCGTTTTAAAACGTCGCCTTCTGTAATAGATAAGACTTCGTCGACGCCACCTTTGATAAACATTTGCTTTATTGGAATGTTGCACGATCGTAAAGCAGAAGCAGCAGATTCGTCGCTTTTTGACAGCTCAGCAATTCTTCGTTGCTTTGTTCTATTGGAAGACTCACTAAAATCACCTTTCGTACGTCCACGCTTTGCACTTTTACCTATTCTGAGGTACCCATTGAGGTATACTCTCCGTGCGTTTTATTGAAATATTTTCCTTTGCATTTAGCCAATTAGATTTTTTTTGAAGTATGGTTGCTTTCTTACGTTTATACTGAATCGAAAATGATGCAATTTTTTACATATGTATCCAATACACTTCGTGAGCTCGCTCATCTCGGGTACATATCCGATATCTTCAATATTGCTTTGCACATGGTCGATCGCCTTCTGTAATTTTTCTGCATTGGTACCCATTTCTGTGCACCAACGATTGAAAATGTGTAATCGTGTAAAGACACACTGATAAGAGTCACCTTTCAAAACCAAATTGTAAAAAAACAAGAGAGAACGCTACAGTCGAGCAAGCCCGACAGTGTAATACCCTGTACCCAAGTAAACTTCCGTCACTGAGTTATATGCGGCCAAAAAGAGGAAGAAGAAGGGCGAACTTGTTGCTGCAGTTTGGGGGGGTTGTACTGTAGAGAATTTGTTTCGTTAATAAATTTTCTTAGAATTGACCGAATTCGATAAAATTTTAAACAACAGTAGATAACAGTAGATAATTACATATAAATTATGTGTGCAAAGTTTGATTTAGGTAGCATTTGAAATGTGGACGCTATTGACGCTATTCTGTAGCGGGGGAAGGGGGGGAATATTACAAAAAATAAAATAAACTCGTCCTTTCTCGGGCTCAGGAGAATCTGTATACCAAGTTTGGTTATTCTAGCTCTTATACTTTCGGAGATCTTTGCGTTCATACAGACAGACAGACAGACGGAGAGACGGACATGGCTATATCGACTTGGCTTGTCATGCTGATCACGAATATATATACTTTGTGGGGTCTACCAAGCCTCGAGCTGAAAAATGTAACAGGCAGAAACATTTTTCAGCTCGCGCAAACCTAATATACTCTTGTACATTTCATGTAGAGAGTATAACGAACACGTGTTCACATCTTCAATGCTATTTTTAGAAAATCCCGATAGAATTCTAGAAAAAAACTGTTTGCACTAGAAAAGCTTGGACATTTCAGAGACAGTTTTTTTAGTGTTTGCCAATTTTTTTTGCATGCATTTTTTGAATTTTGGCCTATGGGCGGAACCACTGTGAGATGTGACAGCGGTACGCCATTCTAGAAGTTTCTATGCTGGTGGCAACTTATGTATGTACATCTGCATTTTTCCACCAATCACCTTCAAATTTGGTTTTCATAATCTTAAAAAGAATGTAAAAACAAGTAAAAAAGCTAAAGTCGGGTGTCCCGACTTTGAAATACTCTGTACATATGTTTACAATAATTATTCGAACTCACGTAAAGGGTAAATAATTGCACAGATACAACAAAGCAATTGCGTCTATGTGAGTGTATGTATGTTTATGTGCGTCTATTTGTGTCTGTGTAAGCATTTTCGCAGTCAACTAAACAGCAACATCAACAACAGCCGTGGGCAGCGCTTGGGTAGCGCTTGAGCAGCGCTGCAGCAGCAAATATATTTATGGCTATAACTTCTTGTTAAATCGGTCTATCATAGTGAAACTTGACACACGGACACATAATAACCAACTGGGGGTATTTCCAAAATTAGTTCGAAATTCCAAGAGTTACGGGAGTTAGAGAAAATCGCATTTGCGGGGGAGAGGGGGGAGGGAGGGAAATTGCAAAATATACATTTTCTGCGTATTTGGTGTGCCTAGGTCTTATAGTCTCCGAGGTATAGGCGATTATACGAATGGAAAATCGGGAAAACCCCCATAGGTGGGAAGTGAGGGGGAAAATCAAAAAAATAAAACAAACTCGTATAGCGTACACACATAAGGCATCTTTGTGGAAAATTTGGTGTCTCTAGCTCTTATAGTCTCTGAGATCTAGGTGATCATACGGACGGACAGACGGACAGTCGGACAGACAGACAGACAGGGCTAAATCGACTCGTCTTGTCATGCTGATCAAGAATATATATACTTTGTGGGGTCTACCACTCCTCCTTCTGCCTGTTACATTTTTCAGCTCGCGCAAACCTAATATACTCTTGTACATTTCATGTACAGAGTATAAAAACTGCATACTCGGGTTTTCGAAATTTGTGTTGGAACTTGAATTGTTGGGGTTTTAATATTTATTCCCTTTTTTAAATGAGTTTTTTTGAGTTATAAATTTTGTCCGGTCGACTTCATTTTGGGGATGTAATCTACGTAACACATCTACAACTTTGCATGCAAAGATTTTCAAAATATGCATTTTACAAATGCATACAGAACAAACAATACAAAATATCAAACAGTTGAGGACAACTAAGTATACATACACACACACATACACGTGTAGTTGCGTGCAAACGATTGAAATAGCCAAAGAAAAATTTGAGACACTAATGTGTGAATGTATGCACACATCTACATATGTACAGTGAAACCAACAATTATTCGTACACTCTTTACTTTTGACTTTAATTGTCTATATCTTTGCAGTTATTTAATATAAAAAGTTTTTTAATCTAAATAAACAAATTACTTATCTATTACATATTTGTAAAACAATAACAATCAATTTCATCATGGGCAAGAGAAAGAACCGAATCCAATGAAAAACAGGCAGGTTTTTACGTCCATAAATTATGCGTACACTTTGTGCCTTATCATGTTTTCTCATCGCATGTAACTGTAATTGGCAATTCTTTTTAACCCTGGAACGTCATCCTTATTTTTTGTACACTAAGGTCATCCTTCGTCATTTTGACTACGACCTATTTTAAAACGCTATAACAAATTTCGGGGTGAAAAAACTAAACCAAAATCGATTTTATTATATTCTTTATATAATTTGTAAACAATAATTAACGAAATTCAAATATATTTTTAATTGCTTAAGCTTAAAATTATTGTTTTACAGCCGTCTTTTATTTGGCATGGTTTTCAAAACATGACATAATATAACAGAAAAAATTATAACTTATAACACATTCTTTTCAATTAAGTCTTATTGTTTCCTTACATTAATAGATGTAGTTTCAAAATGAGAAAAAGTTTTCAAGTAGAATGATTTAAAAATGGCAAGAGGCACAAAGTTCAACATAGAGGTACCGCACTTACGACCCTTTTTGATTTTTAGTTCAGCTGGGATTTCCGTTTTGTTTGAGCGAAGAGTGCCAACTAATGTCAAATTGTACGGTCACTTTCCTAGCGATTGCGCTAAAGATATTGATGTAAACCAATTGTCCATTAGTTCTTTTACATAGAACTCACCAAGTGGCATTTTTTGGTTTGAATTTTTCCCCAAATATGGCATTGAATCCACCATATAACTGGTTCCACTATCACACATCATTATCATTTTAAGCCCATATTTGGCTGGCTTATTCGGGATATACATACGAAAGCTACACTTGCCTCTGAATGCTAACAGCTGCTCGTCCATTGTTAGATATGGACCGGGAGTGTAATTTTCTCTGCATTTTTGCACAAACATTTCCCATATTTTCCTGATGGGAGCAAATTTGTCACTAACCAAAAGGAGACGTACAGATTTATCGTCAAACAGCAGGCAAGACATAATAAATTTGAATCTTGCTTTTGTAGTTATGCTTATATACTTGGATCCACTATAAGAGCTGTCAAATAATTCTTCCACAGATAAATGCTGACCTCCTTTGACAGCAGATAATACTAGTATTCCCATTATTGCATATATTTCATTTGCTGTGGTGCTACGTCTTTGTGTCTTATCCGTATTTACAAGCAAGTTGGATTGACGTTGAGCTATCTCGATATTAGTCCACAGTACTACTTTATTAACGATTTCTTCTGTTATAAATAGTTTAAAGCATTCGATTGGGTCAATAATGTTTTTACACTGACGTGTTGGTCCTCGAATATTATGTACGACATTAAGCCCGTAGTGATGCATAATGCCTTTTACTGAAGACCATTTATGACCATTTTTCCCACGAAGTGTAATTTTATCGGTAGTTATAATGTTTTAATTCGACCTTAAAATATTTAGAGGAATGTCATCCTCATCCACATCGGTGTCATCGTCCGATGAGCTGTTATGTTCAGAGGCAACTTCTACATCAGTAGCCTCGCTATAGCTGAGATCGTCATCGCTTTCATCGTTGCGTTCATCGTCGTCATCACTCAATGAAAGAAATTGCTCAATTTGTTTATCAGTAAAAGATCTGATAAGCCATGTTGTAAAAATTCAGCAATTAAGTAGACGAAAACAAGTAAAAAAGCTAAAGTCGGGTGTCCCGACTTTGAAATACTCTGTACATATCTATATATGTAGGATGGATTGTACTACCGTTTATTGGTAAATGCAAATCAATCAAGTATATAATGAATATAATATATAGAGCAGTTAAGAGAATAGTAAAAGTTCAACGCGACTAATACAATTGTGCGAGTTTACAACGGTTATTAATATTAGACGACGGCTGGTCACTGAAACGACTGACGGCTGAAACGACTGACTGCTGCTCTTCAATACGGCACGACTGCTGACGACTTTATTACACGACCTGCTGATGACTTGCTGCCACGAACTCTCGTTGACGACTCTCTTCACACTCTGCTTCTGCTGTATCGGGATGCCATCTTGCTCCTATAGGTGCCTGGTTGCCACCTTACACTCGGCCATCCTGCTCTTCATCTGTCTCAGATGAATCTGTATCGACTTCTTCGTCCTGTGTTTGCTTTTGGTAGCGCCACAACTTCATAAAGTCGGCGCTGGTTGTTGTCAGCTGGGGCCCCTGAAAATCAGAAACTTTTTTGACTTCATACCTTCCGTTACGTTTCACCTTGACAACGTCGTATGGGCCGATATATTTGTTTGCCAACTTCTTGCCGGTAACGAATTGGGTGACCTTAATTGCCACAAGATCGTGTAGCTGATAGCCATGATGACCTTTGCGCCTCTTGTCAAAGTTGTTTTTATAGGTCTCTTGCGCCTGCTGTATCTGCATCTTAACATCGTTTCGGATTGTGATACGCTCGGTTTGTAGACCCATAATAAATTCCTCTTCCAATATTTTGATAATTTCGGTATCTGCTTCACAACGCATTTTCACTCCAAACATAACTTCAAAAGGAGTATACTTTGTTGACGAGTGTACATGCGCGTTGATAGCCTGTTGAACTTTTGACGTGTACTTGTACCATTTGGTCGGCTCTGCTGCTGATGTCTTTGCCAATACTGAGAGAATGACTCTATTCACTCTTTCGATTTGGCCGTTACCCCTGGGAACACCTGTGGTCGTTTCCACGTGCTCGATCTTATTCGCTGCGCAGAACTCCTTAAACATCTTCGAAGTGAATGCAGCACCTTTATCGCTTATTATGCGCTGCGGACTGCCGAATATGCTGACCCAGGATTCGACGTGTTTAATGACCTCTTGTGCATCTGTCGACTTTGTGGGGTATATCCAAGAGAACCCGTCTACCATCGCAAATATGTACTTATAATTTTTTGTTGTAGAGTCCAGCGTGCCCAAGTGATCGACATGTAGTGTAGCCAATGGACTATCTCCTTTATCGATGCAATGCAGGAAGTCGTCCTGCTTGCCCAGCTTTCTATTGTGTATGATGCACTCTACACAATTTTCAATTAACTCTTTGACCTTTTTTTCCATGTGCGGCATATAAAAATCTTGACGTATTGAATGCATTGTTTTTTGAACACCCATATGTCCGAAATTGTGAGCGCTCCTTATGATTTCTTTTTCCATACTTTTTGGTAAAGCCAGTAAATCTTGACCTTCCATCTGTTTGTATACCAAACCATTTTTAAGTTTATAATCTGCATAAGGTTTTGTTTTTATTATCTCTGCTACGGCTGCTAGATGTTGGTCCTTCTGTTGCGCTCGTGCTATTTGCGCGCAATCAGTCACTAAGTCGAACTTGATTCCCATAAGGTAGTGACGTAGTTTTCTCGTAGCTAAATATGCGGCTTTTACCTCCAACAGATAACTGTGCAACTTTTCTTCTGACGGCGATGTTTTCTTACTCCAGTAGAATACGGGGTACCACTTATTTTCATGCTGCTGCAATAAAGTTGCGCCGAAGCCGTCTTTGGATGCGTCGACATGCAACTGTGTTTTGACATTCTGATTGAATATTTTCAGCACCGGCTCCGTTGTTAATGCCAACTTTAGCTTATCGATCGCTTGCAATTGTGGGCCCTCTATTTTAAATTCGGCATCCTTTTTTAACAACTCGGTTAGCGGCCTAGCTAGAACGGCATACTCCTGTACAAATTTTCTAAAGTATCCAGTTAGTCCAAGGAATGCTTTAATACTTCTTATATTTTTAGGCAACGGAAAATTTTTAACTGCTTTCAACTTTTCTTGTCCTGGTGACACAGAACCATGGCCAAGGAATGAAATTTTCGTTTTCAAAAATTGGCATTTGGACCAGTTTATTTCCAAACCATACAGCTCTGCCTGTTTTAAAACGGTACGCATGTTCGTTAGACATTGTTCAGCGGTGTTTCCAAAAATAACAATATCGTCTACGTATATCTCCATTATGCCATCATTTATCAGCTGTTGAAAAATATAGTTTATATATCGAACAAATACGGCTGGCGAGTTACAAAAGCCAAATGGGGCTTTATTAAATTCAAATAGACCCTCCTTCGTTACAAAAGCAGTAAATTTTTTACTCTGCTCGTCGACTTCAACATGGAAAAAGCCATTGTGCAGGTCCATGACTGTAAAATACCTGGCACTCTGCATTTTTTCAAGAACCTCTTCCACGATCGGAACTGGAAATCTATCCTTGGCAACTAGTGTGTTCAGCTTGCGAAAATTAATACAAAGCCTGTGCGAGCCATCTTTCTTCTTGGCCAGTATGACTTTGCTTGCTATGTCGGAGTACGATTCACGGACGATACCCTGCTCCAACCATTGCTCCACCTGCTTCTTGACAACTTCTCTTTCCACATTTGACATGCGGCTTGGGTTCTCTCGAAAGGCTATGACGCTTCCATTTGGTACGATGCTCAACTTAATAGGACAGTTTGCGTGTACATTTTTCGGCTTGTAGTTGTTTACCATTTGCTCAACTGCTTTCTTGTATTTCTGATCAACGTCAATTTCAGCCTTCGAACTCACTACATTGTAAACTTCATGCTCGTTTTTATCCTCGCATACGTCTGTCTTAGGCTGTGTGAATTTGTAGCCTTCGCTGTTTAACTGGACTGTAAACTTTCGAATAAAATCGTAGCCAACAATAACATCAATGTTAAGCTTGACATCTGGAACGACAATAAAATTATGTTGTGTGTGTAATTCATCTACGCTCACCGTGGCTGAAAATTCGCCCAACGCTGCTGTTGTTACATTGCCCAAACCATACAACTTCGCATAACATTTCTGCAATCTGCACCCAGCAAATTTGTCGAGATAAATCCGTTCGCGCATCAGGGACACGTCAGCACCAGTATCCACTAAGCATGATACCTGAACATTGTTTATATCCATCTGCTTGCGGTCTCATGCATGGACTCGGCACGGATCTTGCTGCTTTGCTCTTCTTCTGTAATTTCTGCTGTGTGTGACATTTCAAAATTTAACGACTGCTTTTCGGTGTCCATTTCTATTTCACCACTATCTTCTCTTTCTTCACACTGTTCGGCGTCACTTTCGTGTAATTGCTTCTGTACTCGTTTCTTGCCTTTTTTTCTATTAGAATGAATCATTTCATATAACAAATTTCACTGTTTTTCAACAAAAACTGCTTTTCACTTTTCTCTAAGTTGGCTTGCTCTTCGGTTGAGCCCCCATGTAGGATGGATTGTACTACCGTTTATTGGTAAATGCAAATCAATCAAGTATATAATGAATATAATATATAGAGCAGTTAAGAGAATAGTAAAAGTTCAACGCGACTAATACAATTGTGCGAGTTTACAACGGTTATTAAGATTAGACGACGGCTGGTCACTGAAACGACTGACGGCTGAAACGACTGACTGCTGCTCTTCAATACGGCATGACTGCTGACGACTTTATTACACGACCTGCTGATGACTTGCTGCCACGAACTCTCGTTGACGACTCTCTTCACACTCTGCTTCTGCTGTATCGGGATGCCATCTTGCTGCTATAGGTGCCTGGTTGCCACCTTACATATATATAAAACAGTTTGTCCTGACTGACTGACTGATTGGCAATCAACGCACAGCCCAAACGGTAAGAGCTAGGAAGCTGAAATTTGGACACAAGATCCCTCTTATAGTGAAAGTGAGCACTAAGAAGGGGTTTCGGAAAATTCGAGCTCCAAAGTGGGGAAAACGAGCTCCAACGTTTGTATGAAAAATCTACAATTTTTATCCGATTAACTTCAAACTTAGTTTGTATACTCTCACAAAGAATACAAAAAAAACTGTATACTTGGATTTTCAATATTTTTCCTGCGGCCTGAATAATAATGATTTTCCGGTGGAAAATTCGGTAAACGAAAAGCTATGTGAAATCAACGCACAGCCCAAACGGTTAGAGCTAGGAGGCTGAAAATTGGACACATATTGTCTTCAGTGGTGTAGGTGAGCACTAAGAAGCGGTTTCGGAAAATTCGAACGCCAAAGGGGGGAAAACGGGCTCCAACGTTTGTATGAAAAATCTACAATTTTTATCCGATTAACTTCAAACTTAGTTTGTATACTCTCACAAAGAATACAAAAAAAACTGTATACTTGATTTTCCGGTGGAAAATTCGGTAAACGAAAAGCTATGTGCAATCAACGCACAGCCCAAACGGTTAGAGCTAGGAGGCTGAAAATTGGACACATATTGTCTTCAGTGGTGTAGGTGAGCACTAAGAAGCGGTTTCGGAAAATTCGAACGCCAAAGGGGGGAAAACGGGCTCCAACGTTTGTATGAAAAATCTACAATTTTTATCCGATTAACTTCAAACTTAGTTTGTATACTCTCACAAAGAATACAAAAAAAACTGTATACTTGATTTTCCGGTGGAAAATTCGGTAAACGAAAAGCTATGTGCAATCAACGCACAGCCCAAACGGTTAGAGCTAGGAGGCTGAAAATTGGACACATATTGTCTTCAGTGGTGTAGGTGAGCACTAAGAAGCGGTTTTGGAAAATTCGAACACCAAAGGGGGGAAAACGGGCTCCAACGTTTGTATGAAAAATCTACAGTTTTCATCCAATTAACTTCAAACTTAGTTTGTATACTCTCAAAAAGAATACAAGAAAAACTGTATACTTGATATTTTTTTTGGGGCCTAAAATATGGGAGTTTTCCTGTACAAAAAAATGTTGGGGCACAAAAGCAAACCGCGTTAACAGCCCACACGGTAAAAGCTAGGATGCTGAAATTTGGGCTCAAGTATCCTATCATGGTGTAGATGAGCAGGGATTTTGGAAAATTAGAGCTCCAAAGGGGGGAAAAGTAGCTCCAAAGTTTGTTTGAAAAATCCGCATTTTTCAACCGATCGACTTAAAACTTAGTTTCTAAAATCAAGTAAAGAATACAAACAAAACTGCATACTCGGATTTTCGAAATTTGTTGGAGCTTGAATTATTGGGGTTTTAATATTTATTCACTATTTCAAATGAAAAGTTTGTGTTATAAATTTAGTCCGATCGATTTAAAATTTAAATAATGTAATCTACGTAACTAAAATTACAACTTTGCATTCAAGGATTTTCAAAATATGCATTTTACAAAAGCAGGCAGAACAAACAATACAAAATATCAGACAGTTGGGGACAACTAAGTAGCAACACACACACACATATATGCAAACAGCTGTTCGTGTAGTTGGGTGCAAACGATTGAAATAGCCAAAGCAAACAAATATCAAATAGTTGGTGACATCACATACACACACTCACACACACAACAAGCAACAGTTCGTGTTTATGTGTGCGGTTCTCTACATACGGTTGAAAAAGTAAAGAGAAACATACATATGGATTCATTCGCATTCGTATTAATGTATACATTGGGCAATCGAACACAGTTGTTTGATTGTAAAAAAAATAATGCTCCAAAAACAACAACTGCAAGTCATTGGCTCGCTCTTCTTCTTTCGTTTTGACCATTTAATGTTAATCGCAAAGGCAAAACGCCAAATGTTTACAGTTATCGTCGCTAGACAACGACTGCGTAAGTAATAGTAAAGCAGAAACCGAATAACGGAGCTACGCATATTCTGCTTCGTATTGCGGGCAGATGTATGTATGTATTGTTCTTATTGATCTCAATAAATAATTAGATTTTATTATTTAAATATTCTGCTTATTCCATTAAAACTTCGATATTTTGATCTAGCAAATTGAGATGAGAATTGTCAGTGCTTTTTGATCGTGGCTCATCGCTGCACGGCATTGACACGTGTGCCGTGTTTCATATTCCGAGTTTGTGCGTGACCGTATTGACTCAATATGGCACGAAAAGACTCAAATGTGAATTTAAAATTAGGATATACCCTTATAATTATTCCCCTTCTTTTGCACATAGTCTATCTTAAAACGTTGCGGTTTCTCTATATATAAAACAGTTTGTCCTGACTAATTGGTGATCAACGCACAGCCCAAACGGTAACAGATGAAATTTGGACTCAAGTATCCTTTCATAGTATCCATCATAGTGTAGGAGCACACTAAGAAAGGCTTTTGGAAAATTCTACCTCCAAAGGGGGAAAAACGAGCTTTAAAAAATATTAGTTATAAATGTAAATGTAACGGACTACTGAACAATTTGTTTGTCAAAAACAGAAAATGTTCATTTAAATACCTTAAATGCCTTCCTACTGGTAACTTAAAGGGTGAAAGCATATGGGTAGGTTATGCACACACAAAATAAATACAATTGGAAACATTATATTGACCCGGGTTAAGACGGGCAATACCTGCTAGTAATTAATAAGAAGCGGATGTGTGAGCTGGACGAGGCATATCATAACTCGCGCGAAGTGTGACCAGTGTGGGTGTGATCGTGGTATCAACCCTGAGTGAGCAAGATCCAGCTCATGTGAACTGGATCGAGTTTGGTTCTGTGTGAGTGTTAGGGATGGAAAAAAACATCGATGTATCGAGCATCGACGATGTTTTTACAACGATGCATCGATGTTTTCCGATATTTTTTTTGCTTGCGATGCATCGATGTTTGCCCAAACATCGAACATTTTTCAAGTTCTGTTGGGCGGTTACATTTATTTGTGTGGTCTACCGGTGTAGGTATTTTTGTATTTTAATTTTGTTCTTGTTTTAATTAAAATGTGTATTTAATTATATATTTTATAAATTGTTAAGCATTTAATCTAAATTTTGTTTTATATAAAATGCCAAAGTAAGTTTTTCTATACATTTTTAAATGTAACAAGTAAAAAAGCTAAAGTCGGGTGTCCCGACTTTGAAATACTCTGTACATATGTTTATAATAATTATAGAAAATAAAAAAAAATAAAAAAAAAATAAAAAAATTTGATCGATTTTACCTCTCTCGGTATTCGAACTCACGTAAAGGGTGTATAATTGCACATTTACATAGCAATTGCGTCTGTGTGAGTGTATGTATGCCTATGCGCATCTATTCGTGTCTGTGTAAGCATTTTCGCAGTCAACCAAACAGCAACATCAGCAACAGCCGCGGGCAGCGCTTGAGCAGCGCTGCAGCAGCAAATATATTTATGGCTATGACTTCTTGTTAAATCGGTCTATCATAATGACACGGACACATAATAACTAACTGGGGGCATTTTCAAAATTTTAGTTCGAAATTCCAAGAATTACGGGAGTTAGAGAAAATCGTATTTGTGGGGTAGAGGGGGGAGGGAGGGAAATTCCAAAATATACATTTTCTGCGATTCACACAAGGCATCTTGGACTAAAATTTTGTGTTCCTAGGTTTTATAGTCTCCGAGATATAGGCGATTATACGAATGGAAAATCGGGAAAACCCCCATAGGGGGAAAATAAAACAAACTCGTATAGAATACACACATAACGCATCTTTGTGCAAAATTTGGTGTCTGTATCTCTTATAGTCTCTGAGATCCAGGTGTTCATACGGACGGAGAGACAGACAGACAGGGCTAGATCGACTCGTCTTGTCACGCTGATCAAGAATATACGAGCCCTAACCACTATTAATTGGTACGGCAAGGTTTTTTTCGACAGTGCAACTTTCAATGACTCATATTTATTTGTAGGCGATGATTGCCCAAACATATTTATACTTTTTAAAAAGGTCATTGAATTACCTTTAATTTCATATCAAAACATGCACAAGTTTCATATCAACAAAATGAAAAAACTCAATTTAAATAAAACAACTTTCATACTACACGAAATATTTTGACCATTATTAATTGGTACGGCAACATTATTTAAAAAAAAAAAAACGGTGAAAAATGTAAAATGTAAACAAAAACTGGACAAGTAACGGTAATTAGAATATTGTGATGAAGGAAAAGTAAAAAGATATGACATATAGTTGTAGTTTTAGTTTTATTCTCTGATTTATGAGCACGATGGCACGTGGCAAGCCAGTTTGTGAGGAAGTTCGAGCTTTAATTCTAAAAAAAATTTAGTTTGGGCAACAGCTATGGTGAAATATCAAAAAGTCTTATGCTTTCTAAGTCTACAGTTCAAAATATAGTGAAAAGCTACAGAAAGAATGGCAATATTCACTGTAATACAGCGAACAGAGGTCGAGTCTCAAAAGTTACTTCGCGTGACAAAAGAAGTTTGTCGAGTATAATAAAGGAAAATCGGCGAAGTACTGTGAGAGATATATCGGCAAAATGGTCTACAAAAATTGGGAAAACAGTGAAACGAGAATGGACTCGACAGCAAATGAAAAGAATTGAATATGGCTTCTATAAGGTATGATTGCGGCTCCTGCTTAGCATAACAGATAACTTTTTCTGTACAATTAATATATGTTGGTGTTTTTAGGCCAAAGAAAAACCATTGCTCACAGCTTTGCAGAGGAAAAAACGATTGCTATGGGAAAGACAAAGGCAGAATTGGGAACAGAGGCGTTGGCATTCTATAATTTTTAGCGATGAATCCAAATTTGATGTGTGTGTCGGTGATGCTCGAAAACGAGTAATACGAAAACGTACGGAGGCATATCACAAAGATTGTCTTAAACGTACAGTCAAGTTTCCAACGAGCACAATGGTGTGGGGATGCATGTCAGCCAAAGGTGTGGGACAATTTTACTTTATAGATGGAACTGTAAATGCAGAAAAATACAAGTGTATCCTTCAAAGTAATCTCCTTCCATCAATACCAAAGCTTTCTGAGTATGGGGAATATACCTTTCAACAGGATGGTGCATCACCACACACCGCAAAAACAACCAAAAATTGGCTTCAAGAAAATGGAATTGATGTCTTAGATTGGCCGTCATCAAGCCCAGATCTAAGCCCAATAGAAAACTTGTGGGCAATCATCAAAAGAAAGCTGAGGAATGACCCACAGCGTACTCTGTCAGGACTAAAATCAAAAATTCAGGAAATTTGGGATTCCATAATTCCAGAAGAATGCCTAAAATTAGTAAATACCATGCAGAAGAGAATTCAGGGTGTTATTAAAAATAAAGGAGATGTTACTCAGTTTTAATGAATATATAATGTTGCCGTACCAATTAATAATGGTCAAAATATTTCGTGTAGTATGAAAGTTGTTTTATTTAAATTGAGTTTTTTCATTTTGTTGATATGAAACTTGTGCATGTTTTGATATGAAAGGTAATTAGGTATTAAGGTATTAAAGGTAATTCAATGACCTTTTTAAAAAGTATAAATATGTTTGGGCAATCATCGCCTACAAATAAATATGAGTCATTGAAAGTTGCACTGTCGAAAAAAACCTTGCCGTACCAATTAATAGTGGTTAGGGCTCGTATATACTTTGTGGGGTCTGCCACGCCTCCTTCTGTCTGTTACATTTTTCAGCTCCCGCAAACCTAATATACTCTTGTACATTTCATGTACAGAGTATAATTAAAACCAAGATGCAACCAATAAGCGAAGTCTCTATCGCTGCAGCAACACTGACACCAACAGCAGATTCATTTTGGGATCACCACCACTATCTTGCAGAAACATTTAAACCTAACGAAGATGTGGAAGAGGAGATGAATGCATATCTTAGAATTCCCATAGCCGAAATTAACACGAATCCAATAAAGCTATGGGAAGGAATGCGAAGTTCATACCCCCACCTTTATAAAGTGGCCATTCCATTTTTGACCATGGTTGGAACATCAGTTCCTGCAGAACGGCTATTTTCTGAAACGGCTTTAACTCTAAATCAGCAGAGAAACCGACTAGACCCTGAAAGACTCAACAGGCTCCTATTTTTACAAAGCATAGACAAAAAGTTTTGGAATTAATTTCTTTATATATACTTGTATACATATATATATTTGTTATAAATGAATATGTATGATGAAATACGTACATATGTGAAGTGCTACGAAAGCATCGCATTGATTTGCTTTAAAAACTATTTAATACGTTAATTTTATAAATTAATTAACTTATAACATTGAATAAAACATTATGAAAGTTTATTAATTTAAAAACATTTTGATTTAAAACATCTCTGTTGATTTTTCCCCATAATATGAGCCACTTTTTCTCTGAAAAGTTATTTTTTTAAATTAATTTTTTTTTGTTTCTTGCGATGCATTGACCATGCATCGATTTTTTATGAAGAGACATCGATGTACATCAACATCGATGTTTTCCCTTCGATTTACATCCCTAGAGTGTGTTGCTCAGAGAATGGCATTGTGTGAGAGGAAAGCAACAACGACGCAAGAAACTCGCTACGGTTGCTAATTTTAATGAGATGGCCGAACACAATTCCTCAATAACTGGGAACAATAATTGTTCCCCGACACATACATATGTGTGTGCACATGAACTTCAATATTTAATAAAGAAGACAACAAGGAATATCAACTCGTTTTTATACTCTGTACATGAAATGTACAGAAGTATATTAGGTTTGCGGGAGCTGAAAATGTAACAGGCAGAAGGAGGCGTGGCAGACCTCACAAAGTATATATATTCTTGATCAGCATGACGAGACGAGTCGATCTAGCCCTGTCTGTCTGTCTGTCCGTCCGTATGAACACCTGGATCTCAGAGACTATAAGAGCTAGAGACACCAAATTTTGCACAAAGATGCGTTATGTGTGTATTCTATACGAGTTTGTTTTATTTTTTTGATTTCCCCCCCCCCCCCCACTTCCCCCCTATGGGGGTTTTCCCGATTTTCCATTCGTATAATCGCCTATATCTCGGAGACTATAAGACCTAGGAACACCAAATTTTAGTCCCATATGCCTTACGTGAATACGCAGAATATGTATATTTTGGAATTTCCCTCCCTCCCCCCTCTACCCAGCAAATCGTAACTCCCCTAATTCTTGGAATTTCTCACTAACATTTTGCAAATATCCCCAGGTAGTTATTATGTGTCCGTATGCCAAGTTTCACTATGATAGACCGATTTAACAAGAAGTTATAGCCATAAATATATTTGCTGCTGCAGCGCTGCCCGCGGCTGTTGTTCATGTTGCTGTTGGGTTGACTGCGAAAATGCTTACACAGACACGAATAGATGCGCATATGCATACATACACTCACACAGACGCAATTGCTATGTAAATGTGCAATTATACACCCTTTACGTGAGTTCGAATACCGAGAGAGGTAAAATCGATTAAATTTTTTTTTATTTTCTTAATTTTTTTATTTTCTATAATTATTGTAAACATATGTACAGATTATTTTAAAGTCGGGACACCCGACTTTACCTTTTTTACTTGTTTCTTTATTCGATCAAGGCCAAGGGTAATGCTACTGCAAAAAACTTCAATGCCACAATAATAAAGAGCGTAAAGAGAAAGAGTTGTGACATCACTACGGACACTGTCATATGACAGATTTTGAGCTCTATTTGTCAATAATAAGAGCATGAAAAATATTAGAAGAGCGACCTATAAAATTTGGCGGGATAAAAAATTATATACGAATGCTTCAAAATCCCAGTAAATCACAAAATGCCCCTCCTTTTATATTTTCTTTAAGTGTTAATACCATTAACAGTTTTGATAAAATAAATAAACCACTATAATAGATGACTGAATGGTCAAATGCTTTATGCATTGCAAAACGTATAGTATGTACATATGTACATATGTATGTATGTACACACACAAGACGCATGCATAATTGCGAGAGTGAAAAATGTTGTTTCTGCGCACGATGCCAACGTGCAAAGTGCAGGTGCACCCGACTGTATGAAGTCAAAGCAATCAGAGGAAGAAGAGAGAGCCGGTCAAAATATAATTTGCGACGTTGCTCCCCGCAGCTAGCAAATCAAACAATGCATATGTTGTTGATATGCATATGCACACATTGAATTTATTTCTTTCTCAAAATTTTAATAATATACGATTTTTATTGGTGATCTAATTTAATTTTATGACTTTTAACTCGATTAAAGGCAATTTAATGAGGGCTAAGAGAGTTTACGAGAGATGAGCGATATTCACAAACGCACATGAGCAAGTCAAGCGGCACTTGTGCAGGGCGTATGAATTAGAAAGAGAATAATTAAACAGACTAATGGGTGGTAAAATAAGAGTAATTGAGTGGATTTTCTGTGACAGGTCAATTGCTTACTCGAGCATAATGATTTCAGTTGCCAGCCAACTTTAGGAGCGAAAGTTCCTGTGGCAAGTGCAAGTGAGAGTGTTTGTTGTGCGGGATTAAATAATAATAGTTGACGCCTTTATAAACAATTGCTTGTGCCTAAGCTGCTGTGACATCGCTGGAACACCAAGTAGCTATATTTCAATATATTTTATTTCATATTTTGAATGAAATTAGCCTTTTTAAGGCTGTTTCTTACTTATTTCATATTTTAAATTATTTTGTTTTAAATTATTATTTTGCTTATCATATTATCCGTCCGATAAGCCTCGACGTGGCCGTCAACCTGCTTCTCCATGTAGATTAGATAGGGGATTTCAGACAAGCGAACAGACGTGGGGACGCGGGGTTTCGGCACGATGAGCAGGCAGCCGATACTCTGCGTCGAGGAAATCGTAGATTAGATAGGGAATTTCAGGCAAGCGAACAGATTCAGAATACTGAGTTTAGAAGACGGAGACGGATAGGCGCCAACAACAAGAAGGGACTTAGTACGATCCGATGTAGAACGCCGCATATTAGAAAGATAACAGGACAGGGTTAATAGGTCACAAGTTAGGGACAATCCTATTAGAAGGATTGTAGAACGAGCGCGCGATGTCAGCACGTCGTAGCGCACGGTTGTTAGCACGACAAGCAGCATTAGATGCCTCCAGGAGAATTAGCCAACGATTAAAGTTAACGCTTATAATAAACACATTCTGTCAATGATAAGGGCCAACATGGATATTCAGTTTATTTTGGACCCTTATGCGTGCTGCAGTTATGTTATTAATTATATAAACAAGAGCCAAAGGGGAATTTCGAAACTGATGCGTGAAGCCGAGATTCACAGAGGCGATTTAAACATCAGACAAAACTGTTGCATATTGGTCATAAATTTATTTCAGGCACTGAGATCTGCGCTCAGGAAGCCGTGTATTGTTGTCTAGGAATGTGATTGTCTGAGACTAGCAACGCAGAAGTTTACATAAATACTTCAGTCCCAGAGCATCGAGTTAGAATGCTCAAGTCTAGTATAATTCGGTAGAGGAAGTTCAATGTCAATTTCGACAGACAGAACTACTTTAGGGACCTTATAATGCTTTTCTTACAGTGGAGAGATGAACAGACGGAATTAGTTCAAAGAAATTGCGAGGAAATTTATAATCAAAATACAGATTCCATTGGGACTTCCTTTTGTCAATATAATGTGTTAGAAGATGTAGAAGACGCGCTTATATAGAAAATCTGGCAGTTCTAGATAGCTTTAGCATTTTTTTTAGCATTTCCTTAGATAAATTCTCAAATAAATGCTTTAAATATAAATGCAGATAGTAATATAGAAGAATCGGATGATACTATCCGAGTAATAAAGCTCCCGCCAATTATATCTATTGAAAATTTAGCAAATATAGTTGGATCACTTAATTTGAAGCAAAAAAAAAAAAACATTCTATAGCCTTGTTTTGCACAATGCAATGAGATCAATGGATATTCCAATCGACTTTAGCGTCGCATGATCCATACAGTGCTATTTATGGATCTTCTCTGTGGGATAGTCTTAGGTTTTTTGAACTCATAGAGATAATGCGGCAGAGAGACGATCAAGCCTTTGCAAAAGCACTTAACAACATGACATCCGGTCAAATGTCGTCAGACGATATTAGTTTGTTAAGGTCCCGTATTTTCAATGTCCGTGAAGTCCCAGATGATGCAATTCATCTGTTTCATAGACGAACTTAATGAACTTGGTTCCAATTGGCCAGACTCTACATTGCAGTCTAGTGATAAGTTTGAACCATCTACAAATGAAAACATAGATGACAAAGGTCAAAAGGTCTATTTCTACTATTGAAACTCCACTTTGTGATTTAAACGATCTAATTATACCATGTGCTACAACAAAAAAATGTAAACAACATTTTTGTAAGTTCTGCAAAACTTGGCAAACAAAATTGGCTCGTCATCTTGAGGCCAAACATAAAAATGAGCAGGAGGTAAAAAGTTTCCTAAGACACCCAAAAAATGGTCCTGAACGTAAACATATGATTGATAAATAATACCGACAGAACATTAAACACTGGTACTTTAATTGTTCCCCGACACAAAAGAGTGAACTCTACTGTCAGACCAAAAGACTTTATAACCTGCACATTTTGTCGCGGTTTTTTCCCAAAATCGTATATCATATACGAAATTGTTCAAACAACTCCTATACGAAATGGACGAAAAGTGACAGGTTTTATGCATAAAAAAGCTAATGACATTTTACGGTGCCAAGTTATGCCTCATTTTAAGGATGATCAAATATCTGACACTGTTTTATACAATCGACTGATTGTTTTATATGGAAACTTGGAGTGTCAGAAGAGGGAAAAGTTTCAACACGAAATGATACGGAAAAATATGAGGTCTCTGGGTCGTCTTCTAATTTTTATTAAAGAGAATTGCAACGAAAGAAAGGAACTGGAGGAAGCCATTCTTCCTAAACACACGGATATAAATGTCCAATGTATACAAACAGTTGCAAAATGGGATAATGAATCTATGTCGTTAGCTTCCTTAGCTACGAAATTAACTACTCTAATTAAAACAAGAGAGAACGCTACAGTCGAGAAAGCCCCACAGGGAAATACCCTGTACACAGGTAAACTTCCGACACTGAGGTATATGCGCCCATAGCAGAAGCAAATAGAGGAAGAAGAAGAGCGAACTTGTTGCTGTAGTTTGGGGGGTTGCACTGGAGAGAATTTGTTTCGCTAATAACTTTTCCTAGAATTGACCGGATAAAATTGTAAACAACAGTAGAGAATCTCTATATATATAAAACAGTTTGTCCTGACTGACTGATTGGCAATCAACGCACAGCCCAAACGGTAAGAGCTATGAAGCTGAAATTTGGACACAAGATCCCTCTTATAGTGAAAGTGAGCACTAAGAAGTTTCGGAAAATTCGAGCTCCAAAGGGGGAAAACGGGCTCCAACGTTTGTATGAAAAATCTACAATTTTCATCCAATTAACTTAGTTTGTATACTCTCAAAAAGAATACAAGAAAAACTGTATACTTGGTTTTTCACCATTTTTCCTGGGGCATGAAAAAGGGGGGTTTTCCGTGGAAAAATTGAAACACAATCAACACCCCACAGCTCAAACGGTAAGAGTAAGGAAACTGAAATTTAGGCTCAAGTATCCTGCCATAATGTAGGTGCTCACTAAGAAGGGTTTTTGGAAAATTCGAGCTCCAAAGGGGGGAAGTCGAGGTCAAAAGTTGGTTTGAAAATTCTGCATTTCTGAATCGATCAACTTTAAATTTGGTTTTTATAATCTATAAAAGAATACAAACAAAACTGCATACTCGGTTTTTCGAAATTTGTGTTGGAGCTTGAATTATTGGGGTTATAATATTTATTCATTTTTTCAAATGAAAAGTTTGTGTTATAAATTTTGTCCGATCGATTTCAAATTTGGGTAATATAATCTACGTAACTAAAATTACAACTTTGCATTTAACGATTTTTAAAATATGCATTTTACAAATGCAGGCAGAACAAACAATACAAAATATCAAACAGTTGGGGACAACTAAGTATACATACACACACACACACACACACACATACATACATACATACAAGCAGCTGTTCGTGTAGTTGCGTGCAAACGGTTGAAGTAGCCAAAGCAAAATGTAAGACACTAATGTGTGAATGTTCATTTGTACACATGTATGTACATACATACATACATATGTACAAAAGTACATTCGTCTTGCACTGACAGGGCAAGAAATGTTAATTGATTAAAAATTATTAACATTATAACATAAACATTTTGATGTTATTTTTTCTTTCTTTAGTACATTTGGCATAAGGGGTTTTTAGGAGAACGGACTACAAGGGCGTACGCAGGTTGGGCAAGGGGGGACGGTGCTCCCCCTAGAAAGAATTTCGCATTATAAATTACACCAGCACCATATGTATGTACGTATGTAATACATATGGTGCTGGTGTAATTTATATAGGCGGATAACGCCTGCATGAAAAATTTAAATGTATGTACATATCAGCGTTGCCGAACACTCCAATTTTGTCGGCACGTCCCGATTTATAAATCAAAATTAAATGTCCCGCGTCGGACTTTTCGGGGATAACTCGACCGTGCGTACAACGTGCTGAGGAAGCATACAGTTCAGTCAGGACTGGCAGACCGCCCGGTGCGTAACGAAGATATGAACATATGTATATATGTACGTATAACCACACATAGTACTTATTGTACTATATTTGCTATTTGGAAAATGAACTCTTAAAAAAACTTTAGAGAGCGTCGAAAGAAGAATATCATATAGTAAATAAACTTATAATTTTAAGAACATTTTACTTAGCCCAGCAAAGACGGGCAAGACCTGCTAGTATTTTTATAATCGTAGACCTGGTTCCGACCCCACAACTGCAAAAATTGTACTGTGCGCACCCACAGGAAAAGCAGCATTTGAAATTGGGGGTTCCACCCTTCATTCCATGTTTTCACTTCCAGTGAACCAGTCTGGGTCGTCATTTAAAGATTTAGGTGCAAATTTGTTAAATACCCTGCGTTCGAGATTCATTGATCTCAAACTTCTTATAATTGACGAAATTTCAATGGTCGGTGCCAAAATGTTTTCCCAATTGGATAGTCGTCTCAAACAAATTTTCAATAACAGAAATGTCCCATTTGGAGGAATATCTGTTATAGTTTTCGGCGATCTCAAACAACTACGTCCTGTAGGAGATCGATGGATATTCCAATCCACTTCGGCGTCGCATGATCCACAGTGCTTTTTATGGATATTCTCTGTGGGATAGTTTTAAGTTTGTTGAACTCATAGAGATAATGCGGCAGAAAGACGACCAATCCTTTGCAAAAGCACTTAATAACATGGCATCGGGTCAGATGTCGTCAGAGGATATTAGTTTGTTTAGGTCCCGAATTTTCAATGTCCGTGAAGTCCCAGATGATGCAATTCATCTGTGTCTTAGAAATGAGGATACATATGCTTTTAACACGGTAAAATTGCAATCGATTGCTACAGAACAGCATATTTCAGTTGCTCTTGATTTCATCAAGGCCGCACACCTAAATGCTAAAAAAAAACAAAAATTAGATTCCGTCAAGAACTTTAAATCTTCTCAAACTCAAGGGTTGTGCACAACTCTCGCAATACATGGAGCGTCTGCGAACCCATGTTAACGTATTAGCAAGGCGCCTGCTGAAACGGCGACGAAAAGGAAGAAGAGTAGTAAGAAGGAGGCTGAAGAGATCACACCCTGCTGATCTTCCCAATAGATTTATTTAAGAATTAATAATTAAATGAAATAAATAATTAAATAAGACTAAACTCCTAGTTTAAGCTGTATTTGTATATTTCTATAAGTTTAATTTACGTTGTTGTAAATAATAACAGTAAAATTAAAGTTTTATCAAAAAAAAAAAAAAAAAAAAGTGCACAACTCTGATTTTGAAAACCACTGCAAAGTATATGATGACGGTCAATGTAGATACAGCCATAGGCGTTTTAATGGAAGTAGGTTTCAATGCATCCAATTACCCTCATATTCTTTGGATTAAATTCTTAGATGACAGTGTAGGATTAAATGCTCAAGCTAAGTGCCCACATCGCGTAGAGAATTTTTGGACCCCAGTTTTGAAAACGACTAAAAGTTTTCAGTATTTATCAAACGAGCAAATTACTATTGACCGCAATCAATTTCCAGTTATACCTGCAGAAGGTATAACTATTCATAAAAGTCAGGGAGCTACCAAAGTGGTGGTCCACACAAGTCCTGGTATGCAACGTGAAACATTATATGTAGCTTGTAGTAGAGCCACAAGTGCGGATGGCCTATTCATAGTTGGACAGTTTGTCCCTCCTAAGTCTGACCAACATTCAGTTGTAGAACAAGAGCTACAAAATCTAAGAAGCGTAAAGTTACTGCACACTCACTTTGACAATCTATTTGAAAATGCAGTAATGGCCTCCCCGTGGTGTTCCCTGGGTACCGATTAAATTCATTAATCGGGAGCAAGTTCGAGCGGCGACACTAACATAAACATATATTTATACAAATTAATATAATGTATTAACCTATCAAAAATTTTGCCTCTGTTAACAATATTTATACACATATGTACATGTTAAAATATTAAATGTAGTTAAGAAAAATGTCCATCCTAAGCAAATCAAAACATTTACATACATCAATAAGTTTCATATATTAAAAGATATTCACATTTAATGTTAAAATTTGTCTATTTTTTGTGTGTACGCATAGTTATGTGGGTAAGTGTACATACTTCTTCCTGTTACATACATTCGCACAAAACTAGTATTCCCTTTCACCCTTTGGGTACAGGGTATAAACACGAAAAATTCTGCGACTAAACAAAACAACTATGTATATGAAGACATAATAAATGTATACTTTACATATGAATTGCAAATTTTGGGCACAACGTTACTTGAAGTTGAAGTTAACCAGTTGTGAATTGGAAGAAATAGCTTATCAAAATGTTCAAAGAAGTATGCAATGGTTTTTGCCCCTCTTTAGCACTGGGTTACAGTGTTGTCAATTTGGCTTTTTTCCCATCACATCTGGTTGATATCAAATTACGGGAAAAAATGCCGTGAACCAACCATTCCATATTTTGGAATTTCCCTCCCTCCCCCCTCTCCCGCGCAAATGCGATTTTCTCTAACTCCCGTAATTCTTTGAATTTCGAACTAAAATTTTGCAAATACCCCCAGTTAGTAATTATGTGTCCGTATGCCAAGTTTCACTATGATAGACCGATTTACCAAGAAGTTATAGCCATAAATATATTTGCTGCTGCAGCGCTGCCTGCGGCTGTTGATGCTGGTGCTTTGGTTGACTGCACACATGTTTACACAGACACGAATTGATGCGCATAGGCATACATACACTCACACAGACGCAATTGCTATGTAAATGTGCAATTATACACCCTTTACGTGAGTTCGAATACCGAGAGAGGTAAAATCGATCAAATTTTTTTTTTATTTTCTAGATTCCGTTAGCTTTTTAATTGATTTTAGAAGTAAGTTTTCGATGTTTTTGCCAAAGCATGGATAACCGTCGATGTATCGCGTTAAAAAAACATCGGAAAAAATCGATTAATAAGTACTCGAAGTAATCGACGATGTAAAAAAATCTATGTTTTTTACAACACTACAATTAGTCAATTACCCACCACATGCGGTTCAATCGAAAGTAGAATAAATATTTTTGTAATTACGCTGCACATATATTTCAGAAAATTATTTATTGTTTTTAGTCGGTTTATACTGTGCGTTAGTGTCGATTAGTGCCATAGCTGCTTTTTAACGATTTAAAGTAAAATTGTTACAAGTCGCGAGTGCACATTTTTTGTACGTACATACATACACATATGTTTAGTTTGTACATATATACAAGCATATACATACATATGTATATTTTGTACCTACATACATATATGTATATATGTATATATTTTGAACGTACATACATACAAACATATGTTTGGGCTTTAAAATATTTTATATTCTATTTTGCACTATTAAACAAACTTTTCCAATTTTGTATTTGTTGCCTTAAGTGTTTGCATGCGTGAATTATTTTGGGCTCTCATATAAGAAAGTCTGTTTGATATTGCATAATAAATATCGTTAAAGATGGGTGTACTATTTTCAAAATAGTAGGCATTTAACGATATAGATAAAAATATTTTTTTACATGACTCAAAATATTGTTTTTAATTTGTGGTCTTAAACATTTGCATGCTTATAATATTTTAGACGATCAAACAACAAGACAGTATTTTTAATACTAATATAAAAACCTTAAGATTTGCATGAAGCTATTTTCGCAATAGTTGAAATCTTACGGTAAAATTATTTGGTAAAATTTTGTAATATTCAAAATATTATTTGTTTTTGCCTGATTTAAAAATTTTCGGCTATCATACAACACTGTATTTTTAATACTGAAATAAAATCCGTAAAATTTGCATGAAACTATTGTTATATTTAAACAATGCCCGAGGATCGGTGTAGGTTGCTGTTAATAATTTGTGATTTTATTTAATGCACCTCACGTTAACAAAAAACCGGTATGCTTCCATACATTTCAGTAGTCAGGGAAGAAGAGATACAAAAACTAAAACAAGGGTTGCAAAGGCACAAATTGTGTATCGATTACTCAATTATCGACACCCTTCCTCAATGTGAGCCTTTTGCATTGCCAATTACAATTACAAATTACATTTCATTTTAGTTACAATCAAATTTAATAATTTAACAAAATGACAATGTTTCTGCTTCGGCAAATTCTTCGTGAGGACATCAGCAATCATGTCGTTAGTTGGAACATAACGTAGCTCTATATCACCCTTTTGGATGACTTCTCGGACGAAAAGATGCCTGATGTCAATATGTTTTGATCTGGCGTGGTAGACTGGATTTTTGGCTAAATTCTGTGCACTCAGATTGTCGCCAAACAATATCCTTGATGTTTCAGATTCTCCACAGCCAATCTCGATGATCAATCGCCTCAAGTGTAATGCCTCCTTCGTCGCTGATGATAGGGCCACATACTCAGCCTCTGTGCTGCTCAGAGCTACGCAGTCCTGCTTCTCGGCTGCCATGAAGAATACGTATCCGGTATATGATCTGCGGTTACTAACGTCACCCCAATCTGCATCAACGTAGCCTCTCAGCGCGTCACCACATGAACTATAGTTCAACTTCATATTTATAGTGCCCCCCAGATACCGCATTACATGCTTTACTGCTGCCACATGTTCACCATGTGGGTTCTTGCTCCTCTGTGCCAACTTCACGACGGAGTGGTAGATGTCTGGCCTTGACGTTAGAGCCAGCCACATCAGTTCGCCAATTGCTGATTGATAAGCCTGAGTATCTTCAATCACGCAATCTTCGCTATTACATGCCACTTGAAATCCGGCATCTAATGGTTTCTTTGCAATCCGATTTGTACGATTGCATGTTGTGCCTCTCCAGTACATCTTTGATATACAATGACTGGTTCATTGTTATATCGCCTGTCTCGCCATCTCGTTCGATCTGCATGCCCAGAATCATCCGCAGTGACCCCTTATCGACGCATTCGAGTTTCATTGCAATCTTTGTTTTGATCGCCATCAGGTCATCTTTATTCTGGCATGCTATAAGTAAATCGTCAACATAGATTAGTATTAGACAGGGATTACCTTCCATGTCTTGCTTATACAAGCATGGTTCCAACTGGCAAGGGGTGAATCCAATATCGCATAGCGCTGCGTCTAATTTGGCATTCCACTCCCTTCCTGCTTGCTTTAAGCCGTATATCGCTTTGTTGAGCCTCAGCACCTGCTGTGCGCATGTCTTGTCTACAAATCCTTCAGGCTGCTTCATGTAGACTACTTCACTCAACTCGCTATTGAGATACGCCGTGCAGACATCCATTTGGTGCACATACAGTTTCATCTCTGCCGCTAATGCCAAAACTAGCCGTATCGTTTCATAACGACACACTGGAGAAAACGTCTCTTCGTAGTTTACGCCGTATCTTTGTGAACATCCCTTAGCCACCAGACGAGATTTGTAGCGCTCCACATTGCCTGCGCTGTTCCTTTCGATCGTGTACACCCACTTGCAACCAATCGCGTGTTGCCCTTTGGGTAGATCCGCTGCAGTCCACATACCATTTGCCACCAGCGCTTCATACTCCCGCCTGCTCACTGCGCGTTGCCTCATGGAACGTCTGTGGCAAGGGTATCTCCTTCGCATGCAACGAATTTAATGCATTGTAGACCTTTCTCGGACGCCCTGGTTTACCTGTCCGAACCAGTTTTGGTCGACCTGGACCAATTCGCACGCTTTCCATCTGCGTTGGCTCGCACTCATTGCCAACCTCACGATCGTTTTGCTGCATTTGGTCTGTCTCCTCGGCGCTGGCATATTCCTCGCTGACGGAACCTTCATCAATCGAACTTTCGGATTGATGCTCATCACCACCATGTGACAAAATCTTTACCACATCTACTGCAGGGGTATCAGCCACATCTGGGAAATCGATGCAAGTCATTTCGCAAGACTCGTTAAACAAAACATCGCGCTTCTCTACTACGCATTGCTTTTCCTTGTCATACAGCCTGTATGCCTTTGATACCAGCGAGTATCCCACCAGGCGGTATTCTTTTCCCATCGCCTGAAATTTTCCATGGTGAGCCTTCTAAAATTTTTCCAAATACCTCCTCCTTCGACTTTAGAAAATATGTAAACATGCGCCTAGACATGTCATCAACAAATGTCAGGAAATACATCGAGCCACCTAGTGACCGCTTCGCAAACGGGCCACATACATCGGTATGTACCAACTCCAGCTGATGCCTGGCTCGACTCTTCGTTGCTATTGGAAACGGTTGCGTGTGTATTTTACTCTTCATGCACGTCATGCAAGGCAACTTCTTGGAGAAATCCACCCCTTCCATGCCGCACACCATCCTATTCTTTACGAGACTCATTAAACTGGCATAATTTAGATGTCCATACCTGTAGTGCCATATACTTGCACTGCTTTGTGCTGCACCGAAAACCATGTTGCGTTCGCTCCTGAACACAAAAAGCTTGTTTTTCTTCTTGGCCTTCAATAATTCTGCGCAATCCTTGCGAAACACCGCAAACTGCTGATCGAACTTCACCGTGCAGCCTCGTTCGATAGCACGTGTGACTGATATGAAATTTCCCTTCATATCTGGTACATACAGTCGCTCTCCAGCTTTAACTGCCCTGAATTTGTTTTCAGCATGACGTCACCTTTGCCAACTGCCTTTATGACATGACTATCAACCAACACAACATCTTCCTCATGTGGAACAAAATTCGCAAACATATTGCGCACGCAGCACATGTGCGTTGTTGCCCCAGAATCCACAATTCGAAAACTCTAGATCGTCTGCGTCCAACGCAGCTAGAACCGTAAACGAGTGCGTCTGTTGTTGTTGTTATTGCTGAAACCTTGACGTTCTGTCTTTGCTTTTATACCTGCAGTCTCTTTTATAGTGGCCGCGCTGCCCGCATTTATAGCACTCGACATCTCTTTTGTCTTTCTTTTTTCGCGCCGCTTCTGGCCGTACCTGGCCACTCCTTGCTTGGTATGCCTGCTGCTCATTTTTAATAGAACTGTCTTCTGCACTCCTGCGTGCTCCTTCGCCCAACAACTTGATCTTCAACTGATCCAAAGTTGGCAAACTGTCGCGCGTCTCCATGGCCACAACAAAGTTATCATAATCCTTTGGCAAACTCGACAGCAAAATCACCACGGGTAGCTCGTCTCCTAGCAAAATATCTACCTCTGTCAGCCCTACCTGTCCGCAGCCCAAGCAACTTTTTATATAGCGACACCTTTCTCACAGGTCCGCTCGGTTCATGTGCATCCTTAAGTCTGTTCCAGGCACTCGTTGCCGTCAGACAATTCTTTAAGTAGCACAACTGTGTCGGTCTGACACTTAAAGTGATCATGGCCAATGCCTTCTCGTTAAGCGCATCCCAACTGGCCGGATCATCTGCTTGTCTCGGTTGACCCAGCACGCTCCACAGCTCCGCATACACCAACACGCTACGCATTTGGATGCTCCAGGAATCATAATTTCCTACATCCAACTTTTCAATTTGATAAAGCGATGCCATGCTTTACCACGCGCCTTACGCCGTGTTTAACCTCAAATGCAGCTATTTAACTTTTGAACTTTGATATATTAACACCAACACTGCCGATACATCTGGCTCCCACACTCGCGTGCACCTGGGCCCATAACCTGTTGTTATATTTAAACAATGCCCGAGGATCGGTGTAGGTTGCATTTAATAATTTGTGATTTTATTTAATGCGCCTCACGTTAACAAAAAACAGGTGTGCTTCCATACATTTCAGTAGTCAGGGAAGAAGAGATACAAAAACTAAAACAAGGGCTGCAAAGGCACAAATTGTGTATCGATTACTCAATTATCGACAACTATTTCTAAAATAGTTGAGATATACGGTAAAATTGTTTTGCAATATTTTTAAATATTCAAAATATTATTTGTGGTTTTTGCCTTAAGTATTTGCATGATTTAAATCAGTGGTGGGCACGAAATATTAGTTTGGGAGTCCTACAACAACATCTACAACAAAAACTACCGTTTGGGTTATGAGAACATCATAAACTGCGAGCAAAAAATTAGGAAAAACAAGTAAAAAAGCTAAAGTCGGGTGTCCCGACTTTGAAATACTCTGTACATATGTTTACAATAATTATAGAAAATAAAAAAAATTAAGAAAATAAAAAAAAAAACATTTGATCGATTTTACCTCTCTCGGTATTCGAACTCACGTATAATTGCACATTTACATAGCAATTGCGTCTGTGTGAGTGTATGTATGCCTATGCGCATCAATTCGTGTCTGTGTAAGCATTTTCGCAGTCAACCAAACAGCAACATCAACAGCCGCGGGCAGCGCTTGAGCAGCGCTGCAGCAGCGCTGCATCAGCAAATATATTTATGGCTATAACTTCTTGTTAAATCGGTCTATCATAATGAAATTTGGCATACGGACACATAATAACCAACTGGGGGTATTTCCAAAATTTTAGTTCGAAATTCCAAGAATTACGGGAGTTACGATTTGCGGGGTAGAGGGGGGAGGGAGGGGAATTCCAAAATATACATTTTCTGCGTATTCACATAAGGCATCTGGGACTAAAATTTGGTGTTCCTAGGTCTTATAGTCTCCGAGATATAGGCGATTATACGAATGGAAAATCGGGAAAACCCCCATAGGGGGGAAGTGGGGGGGAAAATCAAAAAAATAAAACAAACTCGTATAGAATACACACATAACGCATCTTCGTGCAAAATTTGGTGTCTCTATCTCTTATAGTCTCTGAGATCCAGGTGTTCATACGGACGGACAGACGGACAGACGGACAGACGGACAGACAGACAGACAGGGCTAGATCGACTCGTCTCGTCATGCTGATCAAGAATATATATACTTTGTGGGGTCTGCCACGCCTCCTTCTGCCTGTTACATTTTTCAGCTCCCGCAAACCTAATATACTCTTGTACATTTCATGTACAGAGTATAAAAAGTACACCGAAAAAAATTTTGATCACATTTATGAACATTCATTTAATAATTTTTCGAAGTCTATTTCCTCTTCACTTAAAGCAATTCGTAATAAATCTGATAAATTTATGCCACTTAATTTATTCCTATAAACATTTTTAATATATTTAATGTTTGAAAATGCAGCTTCGCACACATAAGTGCTGGCAAAACTTGCTTCTAATTGAAGCATTGAAGATGTTAATAATGGATACTGTTTGCCACACACTTCCAAATTCCTTAACTGAAAGTATTTGGTAGTCGGATTGTAAGTCACATAGCTCCATTTGATATTTTGAGTCTTGTTCTTTTATATTTATATCTTTTGGACTCAAATATATTTTTATCAACTTTTTAACTTCATCGAAATCGTTGAATCTTTTTTCAAAAATTTCCCTTATTCCTTGTATGGACTCAAAATATGAGTCAAACCTTAGTGTCGGGTGTTGTGTGAGTAGTTCAAGACAACAGGGGAAATGATTCAAGCAATTGTTCACTAAATCACTTTGCAGAATTGCCATTTTCTGTTTGAAACCATCAATTCTGGACAGCATTGTTACGATGGATTGTTTCGGTATTTGAAGCTGCGAATTCAAAATATTCAAAAACATGGTAATGTCCGTTAAAAATGCCACTTCTGAGAGAAATTTGGAGTCTTCTAGTTTGGCACACATTTGTTCAGAATTTTCAACGTGCTCCTTAAGAAAAATTGTAATTTCTTTTCTGAGTGCGAAAAATCTTTCAAGACACTTTCCCCTGCTGAGCCAACGAACTTCGGTAAACACTTTGAGGTCTCCATACTACGCTTGGAGCTCGTGTAAAAGAAATTGAAATTTGCGATGGGTTAAAGCGTTATGACCTCCTCTTATTTTGTTTACAATTTTTACCACGCACTCCATAGTTTCGTTCAGGTTCAATGTTTTTGCGCATAGTGCTTCCTGATGAATAAGGCAGTGATAAAATGGCACATCAATATTCCTTAACTTTAACTGGCCCTTGAGACCCTTATTATCACCACGCATGCTCCTTGCTCCGTCGGTGCAAATACCACAAAGTTTTTCGAAACCGCCGATTTCATTGACTGATATTTCGATTGCTCGAAATATGTCCTCCCCTGTGGTTGTTGTATATAAGGGAACTAGGTTTATTATTAATTTATTTATTTATTTATTTTTTATTCCTAGTGCTACAAGAATGATTCTTATAAATTAATGCACTAGTCACATTAATTAAATTTCCTTAGATATTATTAAAATTCAAGTGATTTCATTAGCGTACTTAACCTATTTATATTAGATACATTTTAATTATACATAAATTTAAAGTGTATTTGGTTCTTATTATTAATATTATTATTATTTTATAATCTGAACAAAAATGTTGCCTACTGAGTGTAAATGTATTAATATTGTGCTCTTACTTTAATTCATTTAGGTATTTTCTTGAAATCCGAGTCAATAAATTGAATAAATATTAAAACTTGTGCAACATCATGCTTTCATCAATCGCCAAGCAGTAACATCTGAATTTTTTTAAATTTATTTAACAGATTTTCTTTTATTTGTCGACTAATTGCCTTGTCACTGTTCGGCGAGAAAGCGGTACTTGTGATACTATTTCACTTAGTTCAATGCCTTTGGCACCCAAGCACTTCAGCATGTCAATGGACGTGGTTTTAATAAACTCACCGTCCTGTAGAGATTTTTTTGCTTTTGCAAGATTGTAGCTTACAACAAATGATGCTCGTAAAAAATTTTTCTCGTTATGAGGTTCTTCTTTTAACACACCCTTAGAAAGCGTTGGCTTTAGCTAAGCGACAAGTTCCAACCTTTCTCTATCATTCAACATGCCATATGCATTTTCACGGTGATTAAAATAGAGCCGCCGAATATTATAATTTTTTTTGAACATACCACAGTTCCGCAAATAAGACACTGATGTACTCCCACATTTAATAGCGAAAAAAAAAATACCGCGTCTCAATCTCGGAAATATTAATTTCATTAGCCATTGTTTAGTTTTAAATCAAAAATAAGTAAGATTATAAGTAAATAACTTGACGAAAATCATAAAAATTTTACTGAAACACTATCTATATATATAAAACAGTTTGTCCTGACTGACTGACTGACTGACTGAATGATTGGTGATCAACGCACAGCCCAAACGGTAAAGGCTAGGAAGCTGAAATTTGCACTCAAGTATCCTTTCATAGTCTTGGTCCCCACTAAGAAGGGATTTTGGAAAACTCGAGCTCCAAAGGGGGGAGAACAGGCTCCAACGTTTGTATGAAAAATCTACAGTTTTCATCTGATGAACTTTAAACTTAGTTTGTATACTCTCAGAACAATTCCAAGAAAAACTGTATACTTGGTTTTTTAATATTTTTTTTGGGGCCTAAAATATGGGAGTTTTCCTGTAAAAAAATGTTGGGGCACAAAAGCAAATCGCGTCAACAGCTCACAGCCCACACGGTAAAAGCTAGGATGCTGAAATTTGGGCTCAAGTATCCTATCATGGTGTAGATGAGCACTAAGAAGGGATTTTGGAAAATTCGAGCTCCAAAGGGGGGAAAACGAGCTCCAAAGTTTGTTTGAAAAATCCGCATTTTTCAACCGATCGACTTAAAACTTAGTTTCTAAAATCAATTAAAGAATGCAAAGAAAACTGCATACTTTTTTAAATTCTTTGTTGGAGCTTGAATTATTGGGGTTTTCTTGGGGCACAAAAGGAAACCGCGTCAACAGCCCACAGCCCAAACGGTAAAAGCTAGGATGCTGAAATTTGGGCTCAAGTATCCTATCATGGTGTAGATGCGCACTAAGAAGGGATTTTGGAAAATTCGAGCTCCAAAGGGGGGAAAACGAGCTCCAAAGTTTGTTTGAAAAATCCGCATTTTTCAACCGATCGACTTAAAACTTAGTTTCTAAAATCAATTAAAGGATACAAACAAAACTGCATACTCGGATTTTCGAAATTTGTGTTGTTTGTGTTATTGGGGTTTAAATATTTATTCACTATTTCAAATGAAAAGTTTTTGTTATAAATTTAGTCCGATCGATTTAAAATTTGGATAATGTAATCTACGTAACTAAATCTACAACTTTGTATTCAAGGATTTTCAAAATATGCATTTTACAAAAGCAGGCAGAACAAACAATACAAAATATCAAACAGTTGGGGACAACTAAGTATACATACACACACATACAAACAGCTGTTCGTGTAGTTGCGTGCAAACGATTGAAATAGCCAAAGCAACATGTGAGACACTAATGTGTGAATGTCCATACATATGTGCACATCTATGTATGTACATATGTATCTACATATGTATGTATGTACATTCGTCTTGCACTGACAGAGCAAGAATTGTTAATTAATTGAAAATTATATAATATAACATTTTTAAAAGTAATTTTGTCTTTGTTTAGTGCATTTGGCATTAGGGTTTTCATTAATAACTTTATGCAGCAACAACAAATATCAAATAGTTGGGGACATCACATACACACACTCACACACAACAAGCAACAGTTCGTGTCTATGTGTGCGGTTCTCTACGTACGGTTGAAAAAGTAAAGAGAAACATATGTACATATGTATGCCTGTGTATGAATATAGCATGTATGTACATTCGTATTAATGTATACATTGGGCAATCGAACACAGTTGTTTGATTGTAAAAAAAAAATAATGCTCTAAAAACAACAACAACTGCAAGTCGTTAGCTCGCTCTTCTTATTTCGTTTTGACCATTTAATGTTAATTGCAAAGACAAAACGCCAAAATGTTAGAGTTACCGTCGCTAGGCAACGACTGCGTAAGCGATAGTAAAGCAGAAACCGAATAACGGAGCTACGCATATTCTGCTTCGCATTGCGGGCAGATGTATGTATGTATATGATTTGTCCTTATTGATCTCAATAAATAATTCGATTTCATTATTTAAATATTCTGCTTATTGCATTCAAACTTCGATATTTTGATGGTATCGGTGCCAGTGCTTTTTGATCGTGGCTCATCGCTGCACGGCATTGACACGAGTGCCGTGTTTCATATTCCGAGTTTGTGCGTGGCCGTATTGGCTCAATATGGCACGAAAAGACTCAAATGTGAATTTAAATTTGGACTCAAGTATCGTTTCATAGTATCCATCATAGTGTAGGAGCACACTAAGAAATGCTTTTGGAAAATTCTAGCTCCAACGGGGGGAAAACGAGCTTTAAAAAATATTAGTTATAGTGGTCATGTTCGTTTAACGAAATAGTTTGTCAAGAACAAAAATGTAACGGACTACTGAACAATTTTTTGTCAAGAACAGAAAATGTTCATTTAAATACCTTAAATGCCTTCCTACTGGTAACCTTTAAGGTGAAAACATATGGGTAGGTTATGCACACACAAAATAAATACAATTGGAAACATATTGAGCCGGGTTAAGACGGGCAATACCTGCTAGTAATTTATAATTTGTCAATACACTTTGAATGTCAGTGCATAAGTGACCGTCAGCGGGTATTGCAAATCGATCATCAGTACACACACTGTGTGTATTTTGTTATTGCATCGATCTACTTGTGCGTCTGGCTGGCGACAACACTGCGTGTATTTTGTTAATGTAAACTCTGTCGCGATAGGTTTGTAAGTTCGGTCTTCTACTTGTGCGTCTGGCTGGCGACAACACTGCCTGTATTTTGTTATTGTAAGTTTGCTCGAGATCGGTACTTTGCTTGTGCGTCTGGCTGTCGCCAGTTACCAAAACATAACGGAAAGAGCCCTGGGAGCCCAAAGAGCCACTACGTGCCCATCGCTGATTTAAATATTTTCGGCTATCATACAACACAGTATTTTGAATACTGAAATAAAATCCGTAAAATTGGCATGAAACTATTTCTAAAATAGTTGACATTTACGGTAAAATTGTTTTGCAATATTTTTAAATATTAAAAATATTATTTGTTGTTTGTGTCTCAAGTATTTGCATGATTTAAATATTTTTGGTTATCATACAACACAGTATTTTTAATACTGAAATATAAATCCTGAGATTGCATGAAATTATTTTAAAACAAGAAAGGAATGCTAAAGTCGAGCAGGTTCAACTCTTAAATACCCTGTACCACCCCACAAAAAAGTAATTTAATTAATCAATTAATTTAATTAAATTAATTAACTAAATTAATTTAATTAAATTAATTATCTAAATTAATTTAATTAATTAACTAAATATTAACTAATTAAATATAAAACATTCCATGCATGCATACATACATTTACATCAGAATCGTGCCTTATGCGTGTTTGTGTACTTGTACATATGTATGTATGTGTGCATTGGGACTGGTTATGTGGCTATAACTTTCTTTCCGATCATTCTATCATAATGAAACTTGGTATACGGATATATAATTACTAACCTAATGTGACTACCAAATTTCAAAATTCCAAGAATTACGGGAGTTATAGAAAATCGGTAATAGGGGGGAGTGGGGGGTGGATCAGAAAAAATGAACAAACTCGTCCTTTCTCGGTCTCAGGAGAATCTGTATACCAAGTTTGGTTATTCTAGCTCTTATACTTTCGGAGATCCTTGCGTTCATACAGACAGACGGACATGGCTATATCGACTCGGCTTGTCATGCTGATCAAGAATATATATACTTTGTGGGGTCTACCAAGCCTCCTTCTGTGTGTTCCATGTGCACTCGCACAAAACTAATATACCCTTGTACCCTTTGGGTACAGGGTATAACAAATTACAAACAGTCCAAAACAGTTACTAATATTTTTTCTTTTGACCCGTCCATCTGCCCATCTGTGTTTAGTCTCTTCCAAAATTATAGGTGGCAGAGAAACAAACGCAAGCTCAACTCTAATTCCGGATGAGTCTGATCCAATTTATTGATTCTCCAAGCTGAAATAAATCTTATAACTAAATTACCTCAAATTCATTTATTGTAAATACACATTTCAACATACCCTACATAAACCCATACTCATTCTACGCATATGAATAAATTCCCTGAAACCAAGGGGTATACTTACGGTGCATTGTGGCCAACCCACTTATAAGGGTATCCATGAATAAACCTTAATAACTAACAAGATAGAACGCTACAGTCGAGCAAGCCCGACAGTAAAATAGCCTGTACTCTCCACAAACAAGAAAAATTAAAAAAAAATTTAAATTAAAAAAAAAAAATGAATGAATGAATTAATTAAAATTAATTAATTAAATTAGAATACATGTTTATGTTCAGTTTTAACAGCATACATTTTCATCACGTACCTATGCGTGTTTATATGCGTGTATGTACGCAGCACAAAGTTTAACCAAAGCAGCAACAACAACAACAGCTGCGGGCAGCGCTGCCGACAGAGCTGCAGGCAGCGCATGAGCAGCGATTTTACTTATGGCTATAACTTTCTTCAGAATTGACCTATCATGATTAAATTTGGCACACGGACACATTAGTACTAACTGGATGTACCTACCAAAATTTATTTCAAAATTTCGAGAATTACGGAAGTTATAAGAAAAAACATGAACTGCGGGGGAGTGGGGGGTGCATTGAAAAAAAACTCAAACTCGTACTTTCTCGGTCTTAGGAGAATATGGAAACCAAGTTTGGTTATTCTAGCTCTTATACTTTCTGAGATCCTTGCGTTCATACGGACAGACAGACGGACGGACGGACACGGCTATATCCACTCGGCTTCTCATCCTGATCAAGAATATATATACTTTGTGGGGTCTGCCACGCCTCCTTCTGTGTGTTACATACATGCGCACAAAACTAGTATAGCCTTTCACCCTTTGGGTACAGGCTATAAAAAGTGTGCGTGACCTCATTTTATACCCTGTACCCGTAAGGTAAAAAGGGTATATTAGGTTTGTGCAAAGTATGTAACATACAGAAGGAAGCATCTCCGACCCCATAAAGTGTATATATTCTTGATCAGCATGACGAGAGAAATCGATCTAGACATGTCCGTCCGTCTGTCCGTCCGTCTGGATGAACGCGAGGATCTCAGAAACTATAAAAGCTAGAATAACCAAAGTTGGCATCCAGATTCTCCTAGGTCCGAGTAAGGACGAGTTTATTTTATTTTTTTTTAATTTTCTCCCCCTTCCCCCGCTACAGAATTTCGTCAATAGCGTCTACATTTCAAATGCTACCTAAACCAAACTTTGCACACATAATTTATATATAATTGTCTACTGTTGTATAAAATTTACAAACTGTTTATCCAACTGGGCAAGATCTTGGAACATCAAGATAAACTGTAGAAAATCATCCCACATGCACTTTACATGGCGGAATCTCCGTATGTCTGACGTGAGATTAGATAATGTAGTCATACCGTTGAAATCATCAGTCGCATATCTTGGCTTAAAACTAGATAGAAAATGATTATGGATTAGCCATATTGGTACTATTAGATTGTCACTCATAACTAAAGTACGGAAATATAATTGGCTTCTAAATTCACGCTCTCGCCTTAGCATTCGAAATAAATTGCTTATTTATAATCAAATTAGTGCGCCATCATACAAATATGGAATTGAACTATGGGGCTGTGCCGCAGATGTTCATATTAGAAAAATTTAAACCATACAAAATGCTACTTTACGTCGTTGTACAAACGCTACTCGATTCGTGAGAAACTCTGATATTCATAATGCTTTTAACATTGCTACGATTTGGGATCAAATTAATCTCCATGCGAGTAGATATAACGAAAAAATTCGAACGCATGAAAATGTCCTCGTTCGGGGATTGCTTTCTTCAGCACCAGGTAATGGTCCACCTAATCGCTATCGACCTAAGAATTTATCAAACAGAGTCCCTCCACCCAATGTTTTCTAATAAATTCTTCTATATCTATATTATATTAATACTTTTATTATGCATTATGCATACATATAAGGTATAAATACATTTATACGTTCATCTAATTACATACAATTTTATAACTTCATTTTTCTCTACTCCTTGTATATAAATTTGATATAATTTTCTTATTATTTTCATAGTTATTTTCATCATAATTAATATAATATACTTTACTTATTTGTCTACCTGGCACTACTAAAACTAAACACCTACTACATAATGTAGGCTATTCTTAGTAGTATACATGCTGCACTGCAACACTGCGTTCAGTGGGTTCTGCCACTAACCATACAACATACAACATACACAGATTCCATTTGAAAAAAACAATAGTTCAAAAATGCGTATTCATTACATCAAAGTTAGATAAATACGCATGCTGGTTTTCAAAGTCTGGTCCGTGTTATAATCACAGAACTCAATTGCTTAATGAGTTCATTTTGATTTTAATTTGAAAAAATTGTAAATGGATAACAGATGGGATTGCTGGTAGTAAGAACTCCAGGGTAGCTTTAAATAAATTAAAAATAATTAAGCAGTAGAATTTTTTCTTACATGGATTTGACTTAATTTCAAACACTTATAAATAGTAATTAAAATGTTATGCATTTTTGAAATTAAGTCATTTCAAGTCGACTCAAAGGTCCTATTATTTTACGACCCCATTAAAATGTTGATGGCCTCCACGCGAATTAAAAAAAAAAAACAATATATATTAAATTATCAAAAGATGTACATACATATAAACATATATGTATGTATTTTTATTTATTTAATTACACTTGTTTTACAAATTTTACCACATTTTGCGACCCTTAAATGTACTTATTTTCATATTAAATATCGGCTAATTTGCCAACCGACATTTTTACCAAGAACATAAATAATATAATATATTTTTAAACTAATATTTTTGAATTAATTTGATTTAAATGCCAACTGACATTTTTACCAAATATTTTGTAATTAATATGCAAGTCAAACAAAAATAAGAAATAGTCTATCAATAAAATTGCTTGTGCATAAATATAAGTTGAGGCAGGTCATGACAATGTCAAGGTCTGCATATGAACACAACATTTGCACACATAAATATGTATGTAATTGTATGTATGTGTGCTCTTATAGGCGTTATGAGAAACCCATACACTACTGACAAACTTCACTTGCATACGCATCCCAAAATACAATGCGACAGAAATATGGCAACAGTGTATGAAATTCTGATGCCCATGTAGCAGGTAAAATCTGAAAACGAAATTGAAGCTGCTGCTCGCAAACAGCAAAAGACCAAATGCACAAATACAAATAAACATATACATGTATATATGTGCACGCACACATACAAAGAGCAAAAGCGGCGTGAACCCACAGTTTCTGTTGACTGCCTCTCTGCGAATGAAATGAAATTCGCTCACAGAGAGCACGAATGCGACAGCTCCCAGTCGGCTCATAGCCGAAGTGCGACAGCTCCCATTCGGCAAATACCCGAACAGCTATGGGAGCTGTCGCTAACAATTTCGATGGGACGTTTTCGTTGTATGAAATGACGCATCTATATGTTGTATGGTTAGTGGTTCTGCATACGCACTATACATACATCTTCATATTACGCATATGAAGCACACTTCTGATCTACACGCCTTAGAGCTTTTAGCATATGTTTGTTTTTATTATTCACACGGCGTATATGAGGCGCATTACTGGCCTATCCAACCTTTCTAGCTTTAATACACGCTCGCCTAGGTCATTCACCTATTTACACGCTTGCTGGAACTCTTATACTAAATTGCTCTCCGTTTATTCTCTCTGAGTGTCTTATTTCTGTCCTCCTTGTTTAAGGTACTGTCGTTCTCCTCACACGCTTGCAAGTCAGAGCTTTCATTTCCCCGTTTTTCCTCGCGGGCAACGATTTATTGTAATATTTCATTGCAACTCTCGGCAGCTATTAAATAAATTACACAAACCTAACTCTAATTAATTAACTTTTGCATCTCGGGTAGTATTTCCTTCATCTACTTGATTTTCACTGCATCTAAAGTAATTTCAGAATTTTTTTAAATTTACCGCCAACCTTTTTCCCCGCTCTGAAATACAGCGTGTTGACATCCTTCTCGCTCCTATGTTTTCTACGCATTGCCAACGTTGTTCGGTCTCGTGTGGAGTGCCGGTGTATACCACGGCAACACTACATTAGTAATTTAAATTCTGATAAATTTCGAATATTTATACGTTGAATTATTGTGGATTAGGTTCGCCGACTGCATGGTAACTGTGCACATCATGTCTCAGTCGCGAACTTGTCTAACAATTATTTTTTATTTTTTGCAGAACTTTGATTTGCTAGTATGTTTTTTCCCTTATCTTAAGCTTCTGTCGCCTGATCTTGTTTGCTGGCCAGTTTGGTTCTGTGCGGCATGTATTTGTTTAAAAACTTGTTATACTACCTACATTTTAGTATGTTTAACATAACATTGTTAAATTTCCTACAGTCAATTGAGCAACCTGCAATCTTTATTATTTAATTCTTTTATTCATACACAAATTATTTACTTTACATTTAAATTTACTAAATCACATATTTATACTTCGAAAAACTTCTTTTCATAGCCTTGTACTATGTCTCTCGATTCATGTTGCTCCCTGATCTTTTGGAGGTTTTTCGTGCTTGGAGGGACTCAGGCCCGTGTATGGTGTGAATTTTTTACTCTATACAGCTGGATTCTGGGCCCTTCTTGGCCCCTCTACCATCTATCGGCGGTTGTACCGACTGGCGCTCTGATATGCTGCCTCGAGCAGCGATATAAATGAGCGCTTCTTGGCCATGGTCGCTCAAAACTCTTCTATTTCCTGGGTCTATAATTTCTTCTTCATCACTATGAATAACATTTATACTCTCTTTTCTTTATCTATTCTTTATAATATTTTTCTGTTCTTTGTCAAAGAGTAACTTATCAGTATGAGCGAAGTGTCCCAAGCTCTGCTCTAATAAATTAATTTTGCTCAATTTGAGTGAGTTTTTTAGAGCTTTATGCTAATGAGCTTTATTCTTAAACGGCAGTTTTCCACTGGTACACGCAGAATCCAGTTTTTATAGCCTACTAGCAGGTATTGCCCGTCTTAACCCGGCTCAATATAATGTTTCCAATTGTATTTATTTTGTGTGTGCATAACCTACCCATATGTTTTCACCTTATAAGTTACCAGTAGGAAGGCATTTAAGGTATTTAAATGAACATTTTCTGTTCTTAACAAAAAATTGTTCAGTAGTCCGTTACATTTTTGTTCTTGCCAAACTATTTCGTTCATGACCACTATAACTAATATTTTTTAAAGCTCGTTTTCCCCCCGTTGGAGCTAGAATTTTCCAAAAGCCTTTCTTAGTGTGCTCCTACACTATGATGGATACTATGAAAAGATACTTGAGTCCAAATTTCATCTTTTACCGTTTGGGCTGTGCGTTGATCACCAATTAGTCAGGACAAACTGTTTTATATATAGAGATAACGCAACGTTTTAAGATAGACGATTTGCAAAAAAGGGGGAATAATTATAAGGGTATATCCTAATTTTAAATTCACATTTGAGCCTTTTCGTGTCATATTGAGTCAATACGGTCACGCACAAACTCGGAATATGAAACACGGCACTGGTGTCAATGCCGTGCAGCGATGAACCACGATCAAAAAGCACTGACAATTCTCATCTCAATTTGCTAGAGTAAAACTTTCGATAGTTGAAGCCACCGATACCATCAAAATATCGAAGTTTGAATGCAATAAGCAGAATATTCAAATAATAAAATCTAATTATTTATTGAGATCAATAAGAACAAATCATACATACATACATCTGCCCGCAATGCGAAGCAGAATATGCGTAGCTCCGTTATTCGGTTTCTGCTTTACTATCGCTTACGCAGTCGTTGCTTAGCGACGGTAACTGTAAACTTTTGGCGTTTTGCCTTTGCAATTAACATTAAATTGTAACGCAGTAAAATTCTGCGTCACAAATTGTATTAGCTCTAAGATTTTTCTATTTGTATTATTTCTTGCACGGTTCTGAATAGTGCCAACTTTTGTTACTAGTCTTAAGATTCCACTACTGTTATTAGATCTAAGGTTTCACGTTGAAGTTTCTATGCTACTAGATGTAAGTTTCAATTATATTTCACCACACTACATACAGGAAGGGTTACGCAGCAAAGATCTTTTGAATAGGGGAAGAATAAACGAGCTGGCACCACCGCCCACGCGGGTATAGGGATTTTAGAAAAAGAGAATTAGGTCACACGAACGAAGGCGAGAAGGGCAAACGAAAACGGAAGCTCGCTCTCTTCTTCGGCGACCATCAAGACGACCAGACGTGTGTTAGCAGCGAGGCATAGGATCAAATCCACGTAAGTTTTGGAAATCAGCCAATAAACGTGGTGCAATGTAGGGCCAATGGCAACGAAATCCCGAATAAAAGGCAATTTTAAGAATATTTAAGAAAGCCGCCCACGCTATGAGCGCAACTTACATATATACCAGGCTCGAGTCCGAATATATGTAAGTTGTGACTGAAAAAGCGAACAAGTGCTGATTGTTATATTGTTGCGTATGAGCCGGCAATATAACGTCAGAACGAGCCCTCTTTCCGCCCCGCATCCTCCAGCACCAGCGGCTACAGTGGGCCTATTTCATGTATAGCGTGTATGAACCGCGATATATGAAATAGTCCACTCGACCAACGGAGTTTTGGAGGTTAGTTTGCAGCGCATGAGCATGCAGACATAACGCCAAAACTACCTGCCGCAAGGCGACTGACACCCTACAGTGTGCATCGAGTCCCTCTTGTCGCATGGTCCCGTCACATTTATAAATTTTCTTGTAAATGAACCCTGGACAGCTGAGTTATACCCCAGCTGGAAATAAAACTTCTTTACAAGTGGCGCCCGAGCAGGGACCCTGTGACAACGCTGAAAGAAAATTAAGGGAAAAATGGATTAAAGTCCCATATTCGATGCCACTGTAGGTTAGGAAATTATCATAGAAGCCGCACCATAGGAAATTTGGCACATGCCAAATTTAATGCACATACAGAAGCCCAAGCAACGGCTTAACACACGTACAAACACACAAGCAAATACAAGCAAATCCAACAACCGGCGCTCTCGCTGCTTTGCTCGACCTAACGGCTCGCGACACGAGCTGAGCAGCGCAGCACCGGCTGTATTCTCTCTCGATCCCGCTCGCGCTCTCTTGACGCCGACGCCGCCGTCGCGCAACGAGCAGCGCTAAGAAAAAAAATTAAGTGAAACAAGCAACGACCGAAGCAGAGCAGTGAACATTTATATACAGTGCCAAAATAACAACAACAACGAGTAAGACATAGTGAGAAAGCAAAACTGACACAGTGAAATAATTAAAATATATATTTAAAATATATAAATCCAACAACGAACGGTCCAATAAAGTGGACGATACACAGTGGAAAAAAAAAAATAAAAAAAAAAAACAAGCAAAGCAGTACAGTGAACACAGTGAGAAAACATGAAACAGTGAAAAAAAAAGGACAACATAATAGAAGAATATAATATTTTTTTTTTACATATTTTTTGATACCAACAAAGATCTACCCAGTGCAAATTATCACACAAGAAAAATTTTATTTTTGTTTTTTTTATGTGAACAAAACAAACCCAACAACACAGTGTAGCAGCAGCAGCAACAGCGAACACCAAGCAATAATATTACAACGAAAGCAACAATATAAGAACAGTGAATAAAAATGTACAACAAAACAAACGCAGCACAGGGAGCGTAAAACAGTAACAAAAGCGGCAGTGACAAAATAGCAGCAAATGTGCAAGCGAAAAGTGCATAGAGGCAGTGACGTCATCAGTGATGTGCAGGGTCGTCAGTGATGTGCCATGTCACTTGACAGACGAACCAGTGAGCCGATCCAGTTCGTCACATTGCCTCCATGGTTATTTTGTATTTTATTTTTGGTTTTTTAAGTGTGAACAAAACCTGAACAACAATAAACAATAGCTGGAACAAAATAAATAAATAAATTTAAAAAAAAAAAAAAAAAAAAAAAGTGAATTTTTACATTGAAACAATACAACGATACAAGGACACATGCAAATAAATCCATTAAAACAAAACCATCCACCAGCAATAAGAAGACAGTAAGAAAAGAAAGTGAACAAAGATGAATCCAGAAATTCAGGGTGAGTACGTTCCAGTAGTCACTAGAAACCCTGGGGTGGGAACCGGCTGGATTTATAGCCGGTCGCAAACAGAACTGGAAGAGTTCTCAGTCGAGTTCGGGTTCGACACGGCGAACCAACTCGACGATTTAAAACAGAATTTCGCGACGTTCATTGCGGGAAAGGCATTGCAGCGCGAAACTTGGGCTCGGTTGGCAGATCTCGAACGGCATTATACGTCGAAATTCGTACCGGCCCCAGTTCCTGAGTCTGGACAATTGCCGCGCACATCGATGACGGGTGCGCCGCGTGATTTCCAGATACCCGGAACTGCTTCGCCTGCATATTTCTCGCCCATTAATGATCGGCTGTTCCCAAATTGGCAACCAAAGCCAAACCCATCGACTGCAAGTCGCACAATACGCTTCGATGAACCCAACCAGAACAGGCCCACAGCAGGCAACGTTACGGCCTCAATGGCATCTCATAATACAAGCCCAGAGCGCATAAGAAAATGGGGACTTCGTTTTAACGGGTGCACAGACCCACTAGCATTTATAGAACAACTCGAGGAACGGGCTGTTTCCTACGACATCGAGTTCGACGACCTGCCGCGCGCCATGCCGGAGGTTCTAACTGAGAAAGCTGCACTCTGGTTCCGCACAAGCCGACTCCAGAATGCAACATGGGCAACCTTTCGAAAAGAATTTCTAGAATTTTTTCTGCCCTCCAAGTATTTTCAGCGGCTAGAAGACGAGATAAGAACTCGCTTCCAAGTAGAGGGGGAAAATTTTAAAGATTTTGTCGTAGAGCTGCGAGCACTCATGCATCATGCCGGGTACACCGAGGCCCAAGAACTAGATCGTATTTATGAAAACACTTTGCCAGAATTTCAGTTATATGTACGCCGCCATGAATTCCGGACGCTGCCTCATCTTATCCAACTCATTGGAGAGTTGGAGAGTGTCAAGCAGCGTGGTCAGAGGCGCACGCCCATGGCCGCACCCTTCGCCAACACTTCACCGAGCAGGGCGCATACGCCTACCGCTGCAACATATGGCCGCGACGGAAACACGAGACCAACAACATTCGAGACGCCACGCAATCCGTTCCGACAACGACCGATGCCGCGGCTGGAACCACCGACGATGACGTTGGCGGTGCCGGGAATGCGGCAAGGTGGCAGTCGGGATGCAGCGAACCAAATGATGACACAGGACTCGCATGTTCCGGGCGACGCTCGACGAGCATGCAGGAACTGTGGCCAGCAGGGCCATTTCCAGGATCAGTGCCGTAACAGTCGGGTACTGTTCTGCTGGGAATGTGGACGGCGAGGCGTACGAACCCTTGCCTGTTGCCCACAGCGAGCATCGGGAAACGAGCAGCGTCTCCGCTCGACTGGGAACCCAGCGGAGACAGCGCAAGCAAAACCCCCAGCCTAGATAGCCAGATGTATATGTGCGAAGGACGCATTGTGGCCAGAGTCCAGATAAGCGGTCAAAGCATAGTTGCCACAATAGACACCGGGGCAACTCGCAGTTTCATCAGCGAAACGTGCTTTGATACGGTGGCTCGACAGGACGAAATCCGCAGCGCCAGCACGAACATTCGGCTCGCCGATGGTTCCAGATGCGAGATAAGCAGAGCCTTACACACGAGCGTACGCCTAGACAATCGCACTGTTCGCATGACATTCCTGGTTATGCCCAACATGCTCGACCCCGTTATCCTAGGTATTGATTTCCTACAGACCATTGGCACGATGATACAATGCGGGACCGTTTGCCTGAAACTTGGAGCAGGCGAACCAGAAACCCCTATGCACAACGAGAATCCTGATCTACCCACTAGCCGGAGAAGAAGCACAACCAAGGTCACATCGCCGCGCCCTGCACCAGCCAAGAATACAAGCGTACCCGTCACTAGCCGGCAGGCCATAGAGAGGTGTTGTCAACAGCATGAAGACGACAATGAGGAGAACAAGGAACCACAGAGTCCCTTAACGACCACGACTACGCAGGCCAGCCCCTTTGACGTCACTGAATTGGCTGAAGAACCCGAGGAACCAGATTACGACTCGGTGTTACAACGAGAACCGGTAGAACCATGGCCACGGGACATACAGCTCAAAGCTCAACAGTTCCTAGACGAGGAGCTACCAAGATTTGACACGCTCAGTGGAGTCACGCATATGGCGAAGCACTCGATCGTCATGAGAGATAATCGCCCAATCAAGCAGCGATACTTCCCAAGAAATCCGGCCATGCAACGTATAATCAATGAACAAGTGGATGAACTCTTGGAGCAAGGATTAATAGAGCCTTCTCGGAGCCCACACAGCGCTCCCATTGTGCTTGTTCGGAAAAAGAATGGCAAGTGGCGTATGTGTGTGGATTACCGGCAACTCAATGAACGTTCAATTCCTGATGCGTACCCTCTGCCGCGCATTAACCACATACTGGAGCGACTACGCAACGCAAAGTTTATAACCACACTGGACTTGAAGAATGGCTATTGGCAAATACCCATGGCTGATGACAGCCGTGAATGTACAGCGTTCACTGTACCGGGTCGGGGTCTATTCCAGTGGCGAGTCATGCCATTTGGACTACACTCGGCGCCTGCTACGTTTCAACGCACTCTCGACACAGTCCTGGGCACAGACATGGAACCCAACGCTTTCGCCTATAAGGATGACGTCATTATCATCGGTAAGGACTTTGATGACCACATCAGAAATTTGCGCGAGGTCTTCAGACGACTACGTCAGGCAAATCTCAGAATCAATCCAGAGAAATGCACGTTCTTCCAACAGAGATTGAAATACTTGGGCCATTTGGTCAGCAACCAGGGCATTCACACGGATCCTGACAAAGTTTCTGCTGTACGAAACCTGGAGCATCCAACGAACTTGAAGGAACTTCGCCAATGTATTGGGATGGCATCCTGGTATCGCAGATTCGTGCCAAACTTCGCTGCAGTCGTGCAGCCAATGTCCCAACTACTCAAAAAGGGAAGAGTCTGGCGGTGGGGCGAAGAACAGCAAACAGCTTTTAATAATTTGAAATCTTTACTCACCACAGCTCCAGTGTTAGCATGCCCGGATTTTAACCACAAGTTCGTACTACAAACGGACGCTAGCAATCTCGGGATCGGTGCGGTATTAACGCAGGAGATCGATGGGCAGGAGCGAGTCATTTCATACATCAGTCGCAGACTGAGCAAAGCTGAGCAGAATTACTCTGCTACCGACAAGGAATGTCTAGCTGTGATTTGGGCAATCCGGAAGCTGAGGTGCTACCTGGAGGGCTACCGATTCGAGGTGGTGACCGATCACTTGGCACTCAAGTGGCTAAATACACTCGAGAGTCCCCTAGGAAGAGTTGCACGACGGGCGCGATTGCAACAATATCAATTCGACATTCGCTACAGAGCCGGAAAGCAAAACGTCGTGGCCGACGCACTCTCCAGACAGCCTCTGGAAAACATGTATCGAATTGACGCAGAAGGAGAATCATCTTGCCCGTGGATTACGAACAAGATCAAGCAAGTACAGGAAGATCCACAGAAGTTCTCGGAGTACACCCTGGAAAATGGACAACTGTACCGAAACCTGGGTCACAGGCCAAACGACGACGATTACGTCCCGTGGAAGCTCTGTGTCCCTAGGAATCATCGTCGCCGTGTTCTCGAAGAGTGCCATGACGCTCCAACAGCGGGTCATCAAGGCATCCGCAAGACGATCATCAGGTTATCCCAGCGGTACTACTGGCCAGGGATGTATCGAGACGCCCGACGTCATGTTCAGAAATGTGAAAGCTGCCAACGATTTAAGGTCAATCAACAGAAGCCAGCAGGAAGAATGCTCACGAGGCAAGTCGATGAGCCATTCACGACACTATGCGCTGATTTCGTCGGACCTCTACCCAGATCCAAGCACGGTAACACTACACTACTCGTTTTCTTCGATTTGTTCTCGAAATGGGTCGAATTGGTCCCCCTTAAAAAGGCCACTGCCACCCATCTGGTACGAGCATTTAGAGAACGAGTCCTCAGCAGGTTTGGAGTCCCAAAACTCTTCGTGTGCGATAACGGCACACAGTTCACGAGTCGGATATTCAAGAACTGCCTAAAGGAATGGGGAGTCGACGTCCAGCATACAGCACCGTACTGCCCCCAGGAGAACCCAACAGAAAGGGCAAATCGGACAATCAAAACGATGATATCGCAGTTCATCAACGGCGATCAGAACACCTGGGACGAGTTGCTGCCGGAGATTACTCTGGCCATCAACTCCAGCGTCTCAGACTCTACTGGTTTCAGTCCAGCCTTCGTAGTACAAGGGCGAGAGCCAAGACTCCCAAGCGCACTATACGACGAGGTGACGCCAGTCACTGGAAGCGAATCTCAAACGCCTGCCGAGAAAGCAGCCCGTTTGAGGGAGATATTCGCCATAGCACAGTCCAACATGCAACGAGCCACGCAAGATCAACAACGCCACTACAATTTACGCCGCAGAGAATGGAGACCGAAACTAGGATCCCTTGTCTTACTTCGACAGCATCACCTTTCGAAAGCTGCCGAAGGATTTGCTGCAAAACTAGCACCGAAATACGACGGACCATTCAAGGTGGTCAAGTTCGTATCCACATACGTCGTGCGCATCCAACGTGTGGGAATCCGGAGGAGACAAGTTGCCAAAGTGGCCGACCTAAAAGAGTACCACACTGATGCAGCGAACAACAACGACGACGACACAGACATCCTCGAGGCTACCCACAACCCTCAGGATTAACCAAGAGAGCACTCGCCAAGCCCAAGTAGTGACCCACTTCCTGAGTATGAGCCAGAAGACATGGCGCACTTACTTGGACGAGTAAATTATATAATAAGGGGTATTAGCCAGAGACCCCACACTCACACTAGTTTACCTTACGCGCAAGCCACACCTCTAAAGCGGAATAAAACCTACAAGAACAAAGTTATTAACAAGAAATTTTATCTTCCACAGCAACAACAACTTTCGTTAAGCCAAGATGGAGAGAAATAATGGAAGCAGTGCGTGGCAATCGTCGCCGGAGCAGGATTGGGAGGACGACAAGTCTACGTCCCCATACCTTCCCCAAGACCAGGACGCCAGTCACCAGATGACCCGTCCCCAGCCAGCAGCGCTCCCGACAACGAGTGGCTGTCCTCATCGGAGCCAGAGAACGACGACGGCCAGTCACCAGATGACCCGTCCCCAGCCAGCAGCGCTCACGACAACGAGTGGCTATCCTCATCCGAGCCGGAGAACGACGACGGCCAGCCCGACGAACGATTCAGGACAACACTGCAGCGGGATGAGTGGGACTGGCAAGAGTCACCACCACCTCCCAGCTCGGAGAGCGACACCCCACCGGAACGGCACTATCCCGACAATGTGCGCGAGGTGTACGACGGGGACGCACCACCTCACCGCGGCTTTCGAGGCCCCACATATCCGCCCCGGTTCCAGGGCCATCAAGACGGCGGCTCCTACTCCAAGTCACCAAAGCCGGAACCCCGACGCGACCCAAGGAGCGGACGAGGGGTATACAAGCCCGCCGAGCCGCAGACTGAGCTGGAGCATTACACAGCCAGTCCGGCCAGCGAATCCAGCAGCGACGACGAGCAGATCTATTACCGGGAAGTGGTAGCATCCGCAGAAAACTACCAGCACATCACCACTCCCTATGGTGCCCGAGTGACTCGCAACACCACCACTACTGTGGATATCTTCCTACCCCCGGGAGAGACGATGAGTTCAATGTTCAACGTACCGAGAGAGTCACGGCAAGCACTCAGGGGTCGTGAGGAGGCTCGATGCATGCGCGTCGAGCTGGAAGCGACCACCGATGACCGGACCAGCAACCGACAACCAGAAGCGGCAAACTACACGCAGAACAACCGCAATGACAGTTCCCAGCGTCAACCAAGGCGGAACACCTCACCCGAGACTGTCCAACGGCCTACCTGGGAGCCGGCAACATCGGACGAAGAGGACAACCGTCCCCTCTTTCGTCGGCGGTACTCACGAGCCCCGACCAACGCGACCACCAGCGAAGCAGCACCAGCAGAGTGGGTTGTGGCACCGACGGGCTGGAAGGTCGACACGAAGGACCGGAAAATACCCCAGGCCCTGGTCGAGGACGTCATGTCAGGGATGCACAAGCGCACCCGGGCCCGTTACTCCAAAGAACTGGACGGGCAACAATTCCAAGTGGAACGGACGAAGACTCGGAGGGTTTTGATCCATTTGACCCCCCGAAGAAAGGAGAGGATGTAACGCAGTAAAATTCTGCGTCACAAATTGTATTAGCTCTAAGATTTTTCTATTTGTATTATTTCTTGCACGGTTCTGAATAGTGCCAACTTTTGTTACTAGTCTTAAGATTCCACTACTGTTATTAGATCTAAGGTTTCACGTTGAAGTTTCTATGCTACTAGATGTAAGTTTCAATTATATTTCACCACACTACATACAGGAAGGGTTACGCAGCAAAGATCTTTTGAATAGGGGAAGAATAAACGAGCTGGCACCACCGCCCACGCGGGTATAGGGATTTTAGAAAAAGAGAATTAGGTCACACGAACGAAGGCGAGAAGGGCAAACGAAAACGGAAGCTCGCTCTCTTCTTCGGCGACCATCAAGACGACCAGACGTGTGTTAGCAGCGAGGCATAGGATCAAATCCACGTAAGTTTTGGAAATCAGCCAATAAACGTGGTGCAATTTAGGGCCAATGGCAACGAAATCCCGAATAAAAGGCAATTTTAAGAATATTTAAGAAAGCCGCCCACGCTATGAGCGCAACTTACATATATACCAGGCTCGAGTCCGAATATATGTAAGTTGTGACTGAAAAAGCGAACAAGTGCTGATTGTTATATTGTTGCGTATGAGCCGGCAATATAACGTCAGAACGAGCCCTCTTTCCGCCCCGCATCCTCCAGCACCAGCGGCTACAGTGGGCCTATTTCATGTATAGCGTGTATGAACCGCGATATATGAAATAGTCCACTCGACCAACGGAGTTTTGGAGGTTAGTTTGCAGCGCATGAGCATGCAGACATAACGCCAAAACTACCTGCCGCAAGGCGACTGACACCCTACAGTGTGCATCGAGTCCCTCTTGTCGCATGGTCCCGTCACATTTATAAATTTTCTTGTAAATGAACCCTGGACAGCTGAGTTATACCCCAGCTGGAAATAAAACTTCTTTACAAAATGGTCAAAACGAAAGAAGATGTGCGAGCCAAGAACTTGAAGTTGTTGTTGTTGATTTGTATGTACATGCTGCATACATATACAGGCATACATACATACATATGCTTGTATGGTACATATGTATGTGTGCATGGGCACACATAGACACGAACTGTTGCTTGTTGTATGTATGTGTGAGTGTGTGTATGTGATGTCCCCAACTATTTGATATTTGATATATGGCAAGTAAAAAACATATTGCTATATTTTAATCGTTGAATGCCAATTTGTTGATATAGTTATGTTGATTACATTACCCAAATTTGAAATCGATCGGACAAAATTTATAACACAAACTATTCATTTGAAAAAGTGAATAAATATTAAAACCCCAATAATAAAATTAAATGCGATATATCGAAAATATCGATACTTGTGTTGATATATCGTAATACATGTCGAATACAAATACATCGAAAAACATCGTTTGAGAGTTATTGATTATAATATTGTATTCGATTGTTCACTGTACACATATGTACATACATACATACAAATGTATTTGTGTGTGTACGGTAACTGTAAACTTTTGGCATTTTTCGTATGCAATTAACAGCCGTAAATTATCAAAACGAAAGAAGTTTTGCGAGCCAATAACTTGTTGTTGTTGTTTTAAAAATTTTGATTTGAAAACATAGAACACTATTTATTACAATTAAACAACAGTGTTCGATGGCCCATGTACGTACATACATACTTATTGATGTACATACATACATGTGTACATGCTATACATACAGACGTATGTACGTATGTAATACATATGGTGCTGGTGTAATTCATAATGCGAAATTCTTTCTAAGGGGAGCAATGTCCTCCCTGCCCAACCTGCGTACGCCCTTGTAGTCCGTTGCCCTAAAATCCCTTATGCCAAATGTACTAAACAAAGAAAAAATAACATAAAAATGTTTATGTTATAATGTTAATAATTTTTAATTAATTAACATTTCTTGCCCTGTCAGTGCAAGACGAATGTACTTTTATACATATGTATGTATGTATATATGTACATACATTTGTACAAATGAACATTCACACATTAGTGTCTCACATTTTGCTTTGGCTACTTCAACCGTTTGCACGCAACTACACGAACAGCTGCTTGTATATATGTATGTGTGTGTGTATGTATACTTAGTTGTCCCCAACTGTTTGATATTTTGTATTGTTTGTTCTGCCTGCATTTGTAAAATGCATATTTTAAAAATCGTTAAATGCCCAAATTTGAAATCGATCTGACAAAATTTATAACACAAACTTTTCATTTGAAAAAATGAATAAATATTAAAACCCCAATAATTCAAGCTCCAACACAAATTTCGAAAAACCGAGTATGCAGTTTTGTTTGTATTCTTTTATAGATTAAAAAACCAAATTTAAAGTTGATCGATTCAGAAATGCAGAATTTTCAAACAAACTTTGCAGCTACTTTTCCCCCCTGTTGGCGCAGATGCTGCTTTAGATTAAGATAGTTTAAGAGAATTATTTGAATTTTAGTTTAGGGCGAAAAGAGAGCGCGAGAGCGGCCGTTTGCGGACGTCGCCTCGCGCCCTTTTTTCGCCGCCTTAGGCTTAGTTTAGCATGTAAGCCTAAGTTGAAGTCAGTTGCAAAATAGAACCATATACAAACACAATTGTCGCCAAATCGTTCGCATTTCCGCATTAAAAAGTTAAAAGCAAGCGTCCCATTCTTTCTTTGTTTTTAATAATTTATATAAAATAATATAAATTTTCATTGGCGCCCGAGCAGGGACTTGCTTGTTTTTTTTTAAATTAAAAACTTTAATTTGTGCGGAACCGCGTCGGTCGTGTTGTTGTTGCTGCACTGGGGAGTGTGTGTGTTGCTGTCACGTCACTGGATTATTGGAGGATGAGTCAAGTCGACCAAAGGGAAGTTCCTGAGCCAAAGTCGACTTCACAGGTACTGTGCTAAAGTTTGAAAGCGGAATTTAACCAGCGAATTGCTTATTTCGGCCTTCAACTTTCAACCTTTGGCACATACGTGACCATAATATAATACGGTAGATAGTTGAGCATAATTAACACAAATATAAATCGCATGTCGTACTAATATTAAATAAAAGTGAACCGCTATAGGCAATTATTTAAAGTGCCAATTTATTGTCGTTTGATTTTGTTATACATACATACAAACATAAATATACATAGCCACTTTTACATACGGCATCCCCCCCACGTCAATCTCAGCCAACCGTCGGCAGTTTTCGTTTGTTGCTTGCTCTCGTTGTTCTCATCAAATTCGCCGTTGTCGTTATTACATATGTAAATATATACCGACATACTCGCATACATAACATAGCTAATACATTGCTGTCGTGTTCGCGCTTAAGCTGCTGCATTTTTTGTTTGCCTGCGCTTCGCATAATACATGCATAAGAATTAGCTGTTCTGCTAACGCACACAAGGCATTTGTATTAGAATTATTCTTTTCGTTTGTCGCCACTTTCGCTGCTGCTTCCAAAAGTATTGCCTTCGACGGTCAGTCAACTGCAGTTCTTCTCGTTTTCGTTCGCACTGCTAGACGACCATCTGTTGCGCTCCCCTACACTTGCTGAGAACAGCATATTATTTTCGATTTCTCGTTTGTCACTCGACAATTTTCGTTCGATCAAAGTTTAAAACTTTAAATCAATATGAGTAAGGACTTGATCGAAGAACTTAAAAGGAAGCGCGAGGGCTGTATGAGGAGTATATGTCGTATGCAACGGCAATTAAAAGAAGGCTCGATTTCGTTAGAGCCAATCGAGTTAGAATGCAGGTTAGAGCTTCTAACAACTCATATAGAAACTGCAAATATATTGCAAAGCAAAATTGAAGCAAAAGATACAGAAGATGACTACCGTGAAGAGTTGGAAGAAACTTGCATTATGACCAAATCCTTATTAAAAGGCCAGCTGGAAAAACTAAGAAGAAAAAGCATCGACAATTCAAGTTCGGCAAACGGTATTGCACCGCCTACTTCAAAAAAGCCAAGGTGTCGATTGCCAGCGGTCGCTCTTCCAACTTTTAGCGGCAAGCATTCTGAATTTAAAAATTTCATGAGTCTTTTTGAAACTTTTGTTCACAATGATGACACACTGCATGATATTGAAAAATTCAATCACTTAATATCATGTTTGGCTGGTGACGCTTTAGGCACAGTTCGCGCCTTCCAAGTGACGGAAGACAATTATAGCAAAGCCCTTGAAAGTCTAAAGCGGGTGTACGATAATGACTGCCTAATATTTTTCGATAACATATCGACACTTTTCAATCTGCAAAAGATTTCCCAGCCATCTGCGTCAGCTTTGAGAAGCCTGATCGACACAGTGTCGGCCACCTATGACTCACTTCTGTCAATTGGTGACGACAAGAAAATCGCTAATGCCATTTTAATTTATTTAGTTATGGGCAAAGTCGATCCTACCACAAAAAAGAAGTGGGAAGAGCAGCTCGACTACACAACGCTCCCACTATGGCGAGATTGTGAGACTGCTCTTAACAGACGCTACCAGCATATTGTTGCTGAAGAAGCTAGTAAAGCTCAAGCGAAGGGCAGCCAGTCGAGCAATAACACTCAGACTCAAAAAGTAAAAAATGCTAGCAGGATAAATCATTCGTTCGTTGCTGCCAAAAACGAACAGAATAACCTTTGTCAGTTTTGCAATTCAGCTGACCATTCGATTGGCAATTGCCAGGCATATATTGCCTTGTCAGTGCAGCAAAGGTTTGACTTCGCTAAAGGTGCGCCTTTGTGCATAAACTGTCTCCGACGAGGCCACACAGTAGCGAAGTGTAAGGCAAAGAAATGTAGCGTGTGCCAACGTTCTCATCACACACTGCTACATATTTATACTGCTAGCACAAATCTTGCGTTACCACCACCCTCTCAGCCACCACATCTTCAAGATAGCTCTTCCACTTCGCATGCCATGCATGCGACTGCTTCGGATAGAGTGGTTCTTGCAACAGCAGTCGTGAGCGTTAAAACGAAAAGTGGCGATTTCGTTTTAGCAAGAGCATTGTTAGATTCTGGGTCACAAGTCAACTTTGTGACTGAGGATCTAGCTCAAAAGCTACAGCTCAGACGAGAGGATACGTGTATGGTCTTGCGCGGCATTGGAGACACCAATGCGCGTGCCAAGAAAAGAATTCATACAGTGGTGAAGTCGCGTGTCAATTGTAGCGAGTTTTCCGCAGATTTTTGGATCTTGGGATCGATTTCTGGTTATCATCCCGATCAAGCGGTGAACACCAGCGGGTGGAGGGTCCCCAAAAATATTCAATTGGCCGATCCTCAATTCCATAAGCCGCAAAAAATTGATATGCTAATTGGAGCAGAGTCATTCTTCGACTTATTGTCGGTGGGCCAAATAAAGCAAGGCCCTGAGTCTCCCACATTACAAAAAACGCTTCTCGGCTGGATAGTGTCAGGCAGATGCTCTACTCAACCTACAACGAGTATAGAAGGAGCAGTGAATTTAAGTTGCCAAGAAGAACAATTACTTTCGATAGACTCAACGATACAAAAGTTTTGGTCCATTGAGGACTTGCCTAATAATTCGAAAGTTCTCTCACCTGAGCAACAGCTTTGTGAACAACACTTTGTTGATAATACAAAAATCTTGTCGTCTGGTCGATTTCAGGTACGGTTACCTTTTAAATCTGACCCAAAAAATCTTGGCTCATCGTATGAAATTGCGAAACGTCGTTTTTTGTCGCTTGAAAGGAGGTTGTCAAAAGACCCTCAAATGAAAAGCATGTATCTGGAATTTATGGACGAGTATGTTTCGCTCGGTCACATGTCCTCAACGGACAACAAAATTCCAGATACTCCACACTATTTTATTCCGCATCAGTGTGTCCTGCGGCCTCAAAGCACGTCGACCAAGTTACGTGTCGTTTTCGATGCCTCTTGCCGCACGTCCACTCAGATTGCGTTGAATGATACCTTAATGGTCGGTCCAACAATTCAGGAGGAGCTTTATTCTACGCTGCTTCGTTTTCGTTTGCGAAAGTTCGCCTTAGCGGCAGACATTAAAAAAATGTACCGTCAGGTGATGGTGCACGAAGCAGATAGAAACTATCAGCTCATAGTGTGGCGAAGAGATCCGTCTGAGTCTTTGAAAATCTTCAGGTTAAACACTGTAACGTATGGCACGTCGCCAGCTCCGTTCTTGGCGGTGCGGTGTTTAACAAGGCTGAGTGAAATGGTCCGTTCCTCACATCCAACAGCTGCTGAAGTTATTCGGAGCGACTTTTATGTCGACGATATGTTAACTGGTGCTGAAAGCGTTGAACAGCTAAAAAAGGCTTCGAGCAGAAGTGTCGCACGTTCTTCAAAGTGCAGGATTCGAATTGGCAAAGTGGTTTTCGAACTGCTCGGAACTGTCCGCTTTTGATAGCACAGTTATTCCAGTAGCCACAGTCGACTCAGACCCAACCAAAACGCTCGGCGTTATGTGGTTGCCGAAGGAAGATGTATTTCAGTTCCAGTTGGAAAATTCCTTCCTAAATCTCCGCTCGACAAAACGGAACATATTATCGGTGACTGCCAGGCTTTTCGATCCTCTGGGCCTTCTTTGCCCGCTGATCACCAAAGCAAAAATGTTGCTGCAAGATTTGTGGCTACAAAAACTAGATTGGGACGAATCCATCCCTGAGAATCTTCATACAGTTTGGGACTCATTTAAGCAGAATTTGTTGAACCTCAGCGGTATTCAAGTCCCTAGATTCGTCCATACAGATACGCAGTCACCCATTCAAATACATGCGTTCGCCGATGCCTCAATGCGAGCTTATGGCGCCTGTATTTATGTTCGTGTTTCGACTGCGAATGGTTGGAAAGTGTCACTTTTGACCTCAAAATCCAAAGTAGCTCCACTCAAGACGAAAACTTTGCCTCGTCTTGAGCTGTGTGCAGCTCACCTTCTCGCAGATCTTTTTCGTCAAGTCCGCCCGTTGCTTAATTCTCCAATAGACAAGATAGTTATGTGGACTGACTCGGAAATAACGCTCCACTGGATCAAGTCGCATCCGTCGGCATGGTCAGTTTTCGTTTCAAACAGGGTTTCTCAAATCCAAGAGTGGTCCGAGAATGCAACGTGGCGACATGTCCCAACGAAATCCAACCCAGCAGACATCGTGTCCAGAGGATGTAATGTAGACGAGTTGCGTAGCTCCATTTGGTTTACAGGGCCACCCTTCCTCATGGAATCGGAAGAAAATTGGCCTGTGAATGCTCACTTCGAGCCGCCTAAAAATTCAGCTGCCCTAGAAATTCGTAAGTCTGCTGTAGTTTTACTCGCAGATCGGCAAGCCAATTATATTCTCGAAGTTATCGAAAGCTACTCGTCACATTCAAAATTGCTGAGGGTGTTCGTTTGGGTTTTTCGATTTATACAAAGGTGCAGAAAAGTCTCGAAGCCCTTTGATCCTATAGCCAAGCCAAGCGAACTCAATTTGGTATTCAACAAAATTGTTCAAGTCATCCAGAACAATGAGTTCGGTGACGAAATCGACAAGGTTCGAAAAAAGAGAACACTTAACGCTAACTTACAGCGTCTGAGTCCATTTCTACATGAGTTTAGAGAAGACGGTTTCTTGTTTTCCTTGCTGAGAGTGGGGGGAAGATTATTAAATGCTCCTATCCCGTATGAAGCCAAGTTTCCGTTGTTGCTTTCTAAAAAGTCGCAATTCATAAGATCCTACGTATCTTATCTGCATGTGTCAAATTGCCATGCTGGCCCTAGATCGCTGGTGAGCCTGCTTCGTGAGCGAGTTTGGCTGGTTAACGCTCAGGAAGTGTGTCGCCGAACAGTACGTTCGTGCATCCTCTGCTTCAAATGGAAGCCCCGGTTGGCCTCCCAAGTAATGGGGAATCTTCCGGCAGACAGGCTCCAGCCGTTCCACCCGTTCGAAGTATGTGGTGTTGATTTTTGTGGCCCTATAAGCACAACGCTCCGCATCCGTGGCAAGCCACCGTATAAGTCGTACGTGGCTCTTTTCGTTTGTTTTGCCTCGAAAGCGGTTCACTTAGAGCTTGTGTCAGATCTAACCACTGATGCTTTTCTCTTGGCTTTTGAAAGGTTCGTCGGCAGGAGAGGCGTCCCTCGCAAAGTTTACTGCGACAACGCGACGAACTTCGTGGGAGCCGACAGGAAGCTGCAGGAGTTCCGAGCGAGATGGGAGAAGGAGGCGGAAGGCGTACGCGAATTCGCATCAAGAAAAGGATGCGAGTTTGCGTACATACCACCCAGAGCGCCTCACTTCGGCGGTCTATGGGAGGCAGGTGTCAAGTCTGCAAAGCACCTGTTCCTACGGACGGTGGGCAATGCGCTCCTGACCGCAGAAGAGCTCGGAACACTCCTGGCGAGCGTCGAGGCCGTGCTGAACTCTCGGCCACTGGGACCACTCAGCGCGGACCCCAGCGACGGCGAGGCGCTAACCCCGGGCCACTTTCTAATCGGACGGCCTCTTCTGGCGACTCCAGCTCCACCGCTCCCGGACATCGACAGCCAAACCTGCTTAAGGCGATGGCGCAATGCCTCGTGTCTCAAGCACAGGTTTTGGCAGCGATGGTCCCGGGAGTACATTTCGAGCCTCCAGGTGCGAGCGAAGTGGTTCCAGGAGGAACCCAACGTCGTCGTGGGACAACTCGTCGTGGTGGCCGAAGACAACGTGCCGCCACAAAAGTGGGTACTTGGCAGGGTCACCACAACTCACGCCGGGACAGACGGGAAGGTGCGGGTGGCCGACGTCGCCACGAGTAGTGGCAATCTACGGAGGGCTATTCATCGGCTGGCGCCATTGCCCGTTGAAGGACGATGTCCCTCCAAGGGGGCCGGTGTTGGCGCAGATGCTGCTTTAGATTAAGATAGTTTAAGAGAATTATTTGAATTTTAGTTTAGGGCGAAAAGAGAGCGCGAGAGCGGCCGTTTGCGGACGTCGCCTCGCGCCCTTTTTTCGCCGCCTTAGGCTTAGTTTAGCATGTAAGCCTAAGTTGAAGTCAGTTGCAAAATAGAACCATATACAAACACAATTGTCGCCAAATCGTTCGCATTTCCGCATTAAAAAGTTAAAAGCAAGCGTCCCATTCTTTCTTTGTTTTTAATAATTTATATAAAATAATATAAATTTTCACCCCCTTTGGAGCTCAAATTTTCCAAAATCCCTTCTTAGTGCGCATCTACACCATGATAGGATACTTGAGCCCAGTTTTCAGTTTCCTAGCTTTTACCGTTTGGGCTGTTGATTGTGTTTCAATTTTTCCACGGAAAACCCCCCCTTTTTCATGCCCCAGGAAAAATGGTGAAAAACCAAGTATACAGTTTTTCTTGTATTCTTTTTGAGAGTATACAAACTAAGTTTGAAGTTAATTGGAAGAAAATTGTAGATTTTTCATACAAACGTTGGAGCCCGTTTTCCCCCCTTTGGCGTTCGAATTTTCCAAAACCGCTTCTTAGTGCTCACCTACACCACTGAAGACAACATGTGTCCAATTTTCAGCCTCCTAGCTCTAACCGTTTGGGCTGTGCGTTGATTGCACATAGCTTTTCGTTTACCGAATTTTCCACCGGAAAATCATTATTATTCAGGCCGCAGGAAAAATATTGAAAATCCAAGTATACAGTTTTTTTTGTATTCTTTGTGAGAGTATACAAACTAAGTTTGAAGTTAATCGGATAAAAATTGTAGATTTTTCATACAAACGTTGGAGCTCGTTTTCCCCCCTTTGGAGCTCGAATTTTCCGAAACCCCTTCTTAGTGCTCACTTTCACTATAAGAGGGATCTTGTCTCCAAATTTCAGCTTCCTAGCTCTTACCGTTTGGGCTGTGCGTTGATTGCCAATCAGTCAGTCAGTCAGTCAGTCAGGACAAACTGTTTTATATATATAGATGTTTTCTGCCTCAACCCTCAGTCGGGTTATTCATACTAGACACGAATGTGCTTTTCGCTGCGCTTACAAAATTTATAAATCAATTAAAGAAAATCCTAACAGAAACTACTCTGTTGTATTGCTCTTATAGTGCCGCGTTTCCTTCTCCAAGTGTCCTTGCGCGCCTGGTGTCATTCTGTTGTTGTGGGGATCGTGTCTCCTGTTTGGTCGCGGCGGCTGGAGGTGTTAGCTAGCTCAGCTGCTCGTCCACGCTGTTGGTCGCTTAGGCTGGCCACGTGTCCCTCTTCAACGGTGTCACGCCTGGTGTCGGCGGGACTACCTGGTTTTGTGTGTGTGTGTGGTGCTACACCGACCCACACCTCTCCAGTTAATTTGGTAACATGCCTTCTCTCTTTACTAACCAAGCACTAATTATCCCGACTTCTCAGCCTTGAAACAACTCTCGCTGCGTATTACTTGTGATGACATCTTATGTTCTTCACATCGGTTCTGGCTGCCGCTATGTGTTCTCACACCAATTTTGGTTTGACTTCGAACGTTGGTTAAACGGCCTTTACTCATCCTGCTGCTGGACGACGTCGTGACGTGGGACTCAGCTTATATACTTTGCTGTCATTTCATGTGCAATCTGGAAATCATGTCGCTAACCTGACCCAATCACCTACTTTCTTGAATGGCCGGCGCTGCTATTTTTCTGTCGGATGTTGCTGCAACGCGGGACATATATAGATTCATTACGGATATACATGAAATTCAGGCCCAACCTCACTACGAATCGACAAACATCTATACAGTAAATATTACAAACCTTTAAATCAACCATCTATAACCATACACAACATTCATAACTGCATTTACATACCGCAATACACAATAACTAATACATTATTCATACAATTATATTACCGGCTATATAACCTTTTTATTTACACCATATAATCAAAATATATTGGCTTTTAAATTCGCATATAAATTAATTCACCTAATTTCTAACAATTTTATAATCTTATCACAATAATATGAAATTCAATTAACCTAACTTCACACCTTCCGGAACCTTTTATAAATTCATTCGACACTCCACATCCATCATTAATCAAGGTTGATTCATCCTCTTGAGGCCTACGTGTTGTCACCGATGGACTCTTTTGCCTTCGCGTCGCTGCAATTAACATCACCATATCATTCTGTACACTTAACAAACCATTTATATACTCACCACTCTATATTTTATACACCGCAGTCTTCGTAACTCGGAAATCGGATCCTTCATCTTTGCAATGGACTGGCACATGGCGATTCTCACAGGACATATATTCCTCTCGCTCACTTGAATCTCGCATCAGACGTAATCCTGCAAGGCTGATTCACCGGTCAAAGTTTAGTATAACTATTAAGACATTCGCACACTCACCGCTCTTTACTTTTCTCATCGTGGCTTATGAATTGGATGCCTGCACTAATCTTTTACCTGCCTGGAGCCCGGATCGTTCATCCTTGCAACCAACGTTCGCAAAATTATGGGCGCATTGCGACCTCGGACGGGACGCCCACACTCCTTGCCTGCTTGGTGTTGCACTTTCCACCATTAAATCCTGATGCTCGCAAATTTACTAGTGCACCATGGTCTGGATAAGACGTCGACATTTTTGTTTCTCGTCAATTAAAAACCTACAAAGTAAATATTAATTTGCTTATAAATTATCTATACTAATCCACATATTATAATAAATACCATATTATTCCATACAACTTTACAATTAAATTCATACATTCATACAATCAAAACGCATATTTACATAATTTCATCACGTAATGGAAACACACATTTACACAATTCTTCACTTTATAAATTGCAAACCACAATAACTAACTTAAAACCAACACACTGTAATTGATAAACTAGTCACAAATTTAATAACTTATTTACATCTCCCGCTAAAACCTACAAAGCAAATATAAATTTGCTTATTAATTATTTACATTAATCCACATATTATAATAAATACCATATTACTTCACACAATTTTACAATTAAAATTCATACATCTAATTAAAACGTATATTTACATAACTTCATCACTTAATGGAAACACACATCTACACAATTCTTCATTTTATAAATTTGAAACTAATCTACATACTATAATAAACACTATATTATTTCCACACAACTTCACAATTAATTACATACACCTAATCAAAACACATATTAAATAAAATTCCACCACCGTATTATTAATTACACACACTTAATGAAATCACACATTTACACATTTTTTCATTCCATAAATTAAAAGCCACAATAACTAACTTGTAATGACGCGTTGCGTAGCGGGCAGCCGCGTGTCATTACAATGCCAAGTAGTTGTAAGTTAATAAGTAATTGTAAGAATAGTAAGCCATGAAAGCGGGTAATTTTAAGTTCGTTTTAGTTAGTTCTTCTTTTGGTCTCGCCCAACACGCACTGAAGCACGGGCTGCATTTTGGATTATTTGTAATAAAACACGTGGAGAAGTTTTGGCATACCGCCCTCTTTTATTTGTTGGACATCTCGGCACTTTGGGGTGCCTAATTTACTAATTTATTTCAGCATACTCTGGCCGGCGAGCATACCCGCGGCAGAGTAACAACGTTACAAACTCATAATAATCACATTTCATTCGTTAAATTTGTCAAGCCAATATAATTACTTACTTACATCTTTAGTTACATAACTATATATAACCATAAATATATTAATAGCCCATAACACCATAAAACAAGCCCTATAAATATTATAAAAATACTACAAAAATTTCTTAATAACGCACTTCAATAATCAATCATTAATTCATAAATTTTTTCAAACCATATAAAGAAAACAATAATATAAATAATCCATCTATACGCACATTATTTTGTCAATTCTGTCGTATTGGGTCCTGGACTCCTACTCTACACACACATCATTCCGTCTACAAACACTTCTCTGCACACATTGCTACACTCATGCCGATTCACATCTTCTAATATATACATCATCAGACAGCACACTCTACCACAAATCACACATCTTCATTGTTTCTCTGGATTTATCCTCCATATAACAAAACACTAATTACTTCTTCATTTTACTTTCCCAAACTTCAATAATGGACTAACTGGCGGCTCTTCACAAGTTTGTTTCTGCTGGCACAACATGCCCGGACTTGGATACCACTCAGCCTCGGAACTTTTGCAGCGCAAATTTAGAATTTACTTTAACGTATATATACATATTATTTTGTTAAATTTATACCTCATACCCAAAAGTTTGAGCTACATGCCATTCAAAATATTGTTCTATATAATTTCATAATGAAATAATTTGAATTTTCCTTTCATTTCAATTCAATAGCTCTTATTACTTACTCTATACATTGCATTTATTATTTTTAAGTTCCAAAATTTGGTCTTATATATTGTTGAAATTTTTTAAAAATATCACATTTGCTCACATCGTATTTACATATTGCACATCATATCACATTAATTTAATTATTTTTAAAACTATATTTTTATACTACTATTTGTGCAACACTCACAAATTTAACTTGCATTTGCTTATTACATTGTAATTATATATTGCACATCATATCACACAAATTTAATTATATTTATACTATATTATTATACTACTATTGCACAACATTCACAAATTTAACTCGCACTTGCTTATCACAATTAATTATATTTTGCACATTGTATCATTTAAATTTAATTACATTTATACTTATTATTATGACTATGTACAACACCCACAACTTTAACTCACCATTTGGTGCCCCCTAGAGGGAAGGGGCGCCTAATCATCACTGCTTCGGATTCTCCCCGAATTCCCACTAATCTTTTAAAAGGGAAGGATTAAGACATAATCTAAATGTCGCTGCCTCCTACCACTGCACACTCTTGGCTGAAATTGGGATTAGTATTTAATTTTAGATTAAGTTTGTTGTACCCTTTTCTCGGCCTTGTGCGCAATAATAAACAATTAAAAAAAAAAAAAAAAAAAAAAATTTCTCGGTATTCGAACTCACGTAAAGGGTGTATAATTGCACATTTACATAGCAATTGCGTCTGTGTGAGTGTATGTATGCCTATGCGCATCAATTCGTGTCTGTGTAAGCATTTTCGCAGTCAACCAAACAGCAACGTCAACAACAGCCGCGGGCAGCGCTTGAGCAGCGCTGCAGCAGCAAATATATTTATGGCTATAACTTCTTGGTAAATCGGTCTATCATAGTGAAACTTGGCATACGGACACATAATTACTAACTGGGGGTATTTGCAAATTCAAAGAATTACGGGAGTTAGAGAAAATCGCATTTGCGAGGGAGAGGGGGGAGGGAGGGAAATTCCAAAATATACATTTTCTGCGTATTCACACAAGGCATCTTGTACTAAAATTTGGTGTGCCTAGGTCTTATAGTCTCCGAGATATAGGCGATTATACGAATGGAAAATCGGGAAAACCCCCATAGGGGGGAAGTGGGGGGGAAAATCAAAAAAATAAAACAAACCCGTATAGAATATACACATAACGCATCTTCGTGCAAAATTTGGTGTCTCTATCTCTTATAGTCTCTGAGATCCAGGTATTCATACGGACGGACAGACGGACAGACAGGGCTAGATCGACTCGTCTTGTCACGCTGATCAATAATATATATACTTTGTGGGGTCTGCCACGCCTCCTTCTGCCTGTTACATTTTTCAGCTCCCGCAAACCTAATATACTCTTGTACATTTCATGTACAGAGTATAACAAGATAGAACGCTACAGTCGAGCAAGCCCGACAGTAAAATAGCCTGTACTCTCCACAAAAAAGAAAAATTAAAAAAAAAATAAAAAAAAAAATTTTAAAAAAATTAAATTATTAAAAAAATGAATGAATTAATTAAATTAAATTAGAATACATCTTTATGCTCAGTTTTAACAGCATACATTTACATCACGTACCTATGCGTGTTTATATGCGTGTATGTATGCAGCACAAAGTTGAACAAAAGCAGCAACAACAACAACAGCTGCGGGCAGCGCTGCCGGCAGCGTTGAGTAACGCTTGCTGTTCGTCGCCATTAACTTGGCCGGGTAGGCTCAGATGCACATTCCTGACTAGCACCGATCTGGCTCTGAACTTTGTTGCCCATAAGGAGCAAAGTCAACCCTCGCGTGGACCTCACTCATGGAAAGGCACCCACGGGATCACTAAGGTAACTACACGCACGAACAGCAATAACGGACTCAAGTTGGGACCCAACTACAATGATATCAAAAAAAAAAAAAAAAAAAAAAAAAAACCCCAGTAGCAGAAATGGATGAGGAGAAACAAGCCTTCTTGCGCAGCACGGTGCTGATGCGATCTCCACCAAAAGCGGTAGCAGTGCCAACCGCGGAGATGCTCAAATCACCCAAAAGCCCACCCTACTGGGTATCGGTACAACGGTGGAAGGCCTGATGGCCCTTATAAATGGAGGCCAGAGGCATATCAACCAGCTGGTTAAAGACGAGCTGGCTAAACTATTGTCTCTGCAAAAGGCGGCGCTAATATTGTGTGCAGGAAAGGAGAGGGTAAACCAGTGCACCCAAACGTCACCACCGATGAAGCAGCGCCCCCAACTTAGTACACCTAAAAGGCCCAAAGACCCAAAAGGTAATCAGCGCACTACCGCGGAGCGCGCCACGGCACCGACGCCACTAGTCCAGAGCGAAGAGATCCAGTCCATTATGGAGCCAGTAACCGCCAAGAAGAGCGCCTGGACCAAGGTGAAAGGTCGTGGGCAAAAGAGACGCAGTAAACTAGACGCCATTATTGCCAAGAGCGTAGGCGAATGTCAATTTTCTGACCTGCTGAAGGCGGTCAAATCGGACCCAACTCCTCAAAGCACGCGCGATGATGTCCAAGGCATCCGCAAAACGGCGAATTGCAGCCTTCTTCTGCAGCTAAGCAGAGCCCCAGCCCATAGCGAGAGTTCGTTGCATGCTGCAGTGGAGAAAGCACTACACGGGATAGCAGAAGTCAGAGCCCTGACAGAACAAGCTAGAGTAGAACTCCGCGACCTGATGAACTCACTACCAAGGAGGAGATATGTGCAGCGATCGTAGCGAATGTGGAGAACATCAGCCTGGACTGCTTGTCAGTAAAGTCGATTCGCAAGGCACGTGGTGGGCAGCAACCTGCAGTGCTATCACTGCCAGCTGACAAAGCCACGTCACTTTTGGAACTTGGCAAGATCCGGATTGGATGGGTCATATGCCGCGTGCGAACCTTAGTTGACCCAATGCGGTGCTACAAATGCCTAGACTATGGGCACATCGCAGGAAGATGCACGAGCAGCGAGGAACTAAAAGGGAATTGCTTTAAATGCGGCGAGAAGGGCCATGTTGCTAAGACCTGTAGCAAGGATCCTAAATGTATGCTATGCTTTAGGAAAGGAACATCAAACTATGCCCACGCCACCGGCAGTTTCAAATGCCCAGCGTTAAAAGAAGCAGTGCGTCAGGCGAAACACTGAAGTTCATCCAGCTTAATCTGAACCACTGTAGTGCGGCACAAGATCTGCTGCTCAAAACAACACAGGAGCTCTCTTGGACGAGCTGGTGACCGACGCAGCGAATCGCCGTAGGGTTATCTTGGCCGGCGATTTTAACGCATGGGCAGTGGACTGGGGCAGTATTTGTACGAACACTCGTGGCCGTATACTACTTGAAACCTTCGCCAACATGGATATATCCCTGCTAAACACAGGCACCCAACCCACATTTAGTAGAGCTGGCGCAAGCTCTATTATCGATCTCACGTTCGCAAGCAGCTCTCTGTTCAATTCTGCGTCGTGGTCTATCAGTGACGTCTATACGGCTACTGATCACTATGCAATCATCTACACAGTCGGGGAAAGGACGAGTAGCCAGCGGCATGGGCCGCGCACGTATCACGCGTATCGCATTAATACTTTTAACCCTGCTGCCTTCTCGGAAGCTCTGCCTGCATTGATCCTGGCCGGGAACCCCCACAGTATGGCGCAGGTTGCTGTAGCACATCTTCAGGCTGCATGTGATAGGAGCATGTTTAAGAGGAGGACAAGTCCGCGTCATCATGATCCCGTTTTTTGGTCAAAATCAACGCAGTTCGGTACGAAGTGCCTTCAACTCCAGACGCTCTAGCAAAAATAGTCGGTGTACTATTCCCCTCTGGGCCGGTGACCGGAGAAGAGGAGGACAGCGTTCCACGCCCATTCCAGGAGACTATTGTGGTATCAGAATCCGAAGTACTTGCAGTAGCAAGCTCTCTAAAGGACAAGGCACCAGGCCCCGACGCAATCCCAAACCGGGCACTTAAGCTGGCACTTGCGTTGCATCCCAGCTCGTTCGCAGCACTTTTTGAAAATTGCATGAATTCAGGTGTTTTTCCGGACTGCTGGAAAGTCCAAAAGCTGTTATTGCTCCCGAAACCAGGTAAACCACCTGGAGAGGCATCATCCTATAGACCAATCTGCCTGCTGAACACGGCGGGGAAAGTGCTAGAGAAGCTTCTCTGCACGAGACTGGAGGCAGCCCTAAGTACTGCTGGCGGACTATCCCCAAACCAATATGGATTCCGCAAGGCGCGTTCAACGATTGATGCCATCGGAGTTACATAAAGCCATTGGAAGTAACATATCGCCTTGGCGCTTTGCGCGTATGCAGCGCGTTCAGGACCGTGTCGGACGACGCAGCCCTGGTCATCGCGGGTATGGTGTAATGACGCGTTGCGTAGCGGGCAGCCGCGCGTCATTACGATGCTAAGTAGTTATAAGTTAACAAGTAATTGTAAGTAGCAGTAGGCCATGAAGGCGAGTAATTTTAAGTTCTGTTTTAGTTTGAGTCTGCTTTTGGCTTCTGCCCAACGCGAACTGAAGCGCTCTTTGTTATTTTGTATTAAAGAACTTTATGAAAAAAGACACGTGGAGAAGATTTTTTGCAAGGGCCGCTGGACGCACCATCTGATTCCAGATATTCAGGCTTGGGTCGGGCGGAAGCACGGGTTCGTCACTTTCCACCTCACGCAGATTTTGAGCGGCCATGGGTGCTTCCGTAGTTACCTGTTCCGCTTCGGACATGACGACGGAGAAGAATGCATCTTCTGCAGGCCCGGGGTAATAGAGGACCCACATCACGTGACCTTTGTGTGCCCCAGGTTTGAGAGAGCAAGAAGTCACCTCAACAACTGGCTAGGTGAACCTGTGTCTCCAATGAATTTCATCAGCAACATGATAGCGGACGAGCAATTCTGGAATGCCTGCTGCAATTTTGCAGCCACAATCATGGGGGAGTTGCGCAGACTTGAGCGGGAACGACATCGAGGCGAGATGTAGTCAGGTCGACGCCCGGGCGAAGCAATGCTCCACGGCCGTACCGCCTGGGCGCGGGCTTGTCTCAACCACTTATTCACAACTTTTTCCTTACTCCTCTGCTCTACATCTAATATTACTTTAATATCTTTTTTTCTTTTTCTTTCTGTATTTACTCTCAATAAACGAATTAAAAAAAAAAAAAAAAAAAAAACATATGTATGTGTGCAAATGTTGTGTTCATATGCAGACACTTCATATATGAACGCGTGGCAGTAGCCTTGACATTGTCATGACCTGCCTCAACTTATATTTATGCACAAGCAATTTTGTTGATAGACTATTTCTTATTTTTGTTTGACTTGCATATTAATTACAAAATATTTGGTAAAAATGTCAGTTGGCATTTAAATCAAATTAATTCCAAAATATTAGTTCAAAATTATTTTATTTTATTTATGTTCTTGGTAAAAATGTCGGTTGGCAAATTAGCCGATATTTAATATGAAAATAAGTTGTAACGTTGTTACTCTGCCGCGGGTATGCTCGCCGGCCAGAGTATGCTAATATAAATAAGGCACCCCAAAGTGCCGAGTTGTCCAACAAATAAAAGAGGGCGGTGCGCCAAAACTTCTTAGAAAGAACTTAAAATTACTTGCCTTCATGGCTTACTGTACTTAAAGTTACTTATACTTATAACTACTCGTAATGACGCGCGGCTGCCCGCTATGCAACGCGTCGTTACACGTCCCCCCTTCCTGAGCGGGGCACGTTTCCCCTTCTTGCGCGGAACACGATCCGGTCGAGGGGGGTGGCTGCCAACGCCACCATCGGAAGCCTCCCTTCTTCCGTCATCCGTCGTAAGCCATGCGCCTCCGCTGGTGTAAACATAGCCCATGCAAGGGGCTTGGTGGGGCCGTCGCACCTCTCCAGCACCACCATCGGCTGTTCGCACGCCGTGCCATCGGGCTCTCCCCACGCCATGAACACTGGCCAATGGACATGCGGCTGCACCACCTGCGGCCCCTCTGCATGCGGCCGTTTCAGCTCCTGTACGCATCTGGCGTATATTAGATGCGCCTCCACCACTCGCATGGCTACTTCCAGCCGCGGCTGCTCCTCGCGCTGCTCGCGTTGTCGCTGTTCCCGCCGCCGCAGCCTCTCAACGCGCTGCTGCTCCTCCAGCCGCGCCTGTTGTGCCCGTTGGCGTTGCACTCGCTGCTGTTCATCTAGTCGTGCCTGCTGCATCCGCTGGCGTCGCTCTCTCAACTCGATTGAGAGCCCCACCGGCCGCATCGCACGCTGGGCTTTGGAGCTGCAGCAGTACACCTTCGATGTCCAGTACCGAAAAGGAGCCTTGAATGTGGTGGCCGACGCACTGTCACGACAACCACGCGAGGTGGTCGGCCGTGCACACGTGGAGTCAGAGGCAGCACCAACTTGTAAATGGTTACAGCGGCTGACGGCAGCGGTGTTGGAGAGTCCCAGCAAGTACCCAGATTACGCCATACAGAACGACAGGTTGTACCGCCGCATCGCTCACGTGCTAGGAGAAGATGAGGTGTCACCATGGAGGCTATGCGTGGCCGCGCCTCTACGACTGGAGGTGTTGAGAGAATGCCACGACGACGCAACAGCGGGCCATATGGGAGTACGCCGAACCTGTGCACGCGTTGCAGACCGATACCACTGGCCTGGTCTGTATCGCGACGTAGCGAAGTATGTGCACCAGTGCCTGTTGTGCCAACGCTATAAAGCCCAGCAACAGCTGACGGCAGGCAAGATGCGCTTCAAACCAGCGGAGGCAGCGTGGGACGTCGTCTGCGCCGATTTTGTGGGGCCGCTGCCGCGGTCCAAGCGGGGCATCGCGTATCTACTGGTCCTGGTCGATAAGTTCAGTAAATGGGCAGAACTGGTCCCCATCCGCAAGGCGACGGCAGCGGCAGTGAAGCTGGCCTTGCGAGAGCGGATTCTGGCACGGTTTGGCACACCAAGGAAGCTCATTACAGACAACGGAGCCCAGTTTACGAGGAGGATCGCCGCGGTACGCGACGACATGTTCTCGTAATATGCCGCTAGTTCCTCAAGGCGGGGTCGGTACTCTTCTTGGGCCGACTTCACGAACGTTGCCAGCCGTACCCGCAACGCCTCCACGGTGCCGGTCTCCTCAATGTCGAACTCGCGCAGCACCGTGCTGAGCTCTTCCTTCCGCAGCACACGTATCCAGCTCGTTCGTAGCATTGTAGGTCCACGCTCTCTTCCCTACTTGGTCGGATCTAACCTCAAACTTCTTTGGGGTCCCTGCTCGGGCGCCACTTGTAACGTTGTTACTCTGCCGCGGGTATGCTCGCCGGCCAGAGTATGCTAATATAAATAAGGCACCCCAAAGTGCCGAGTTGTCCAACAAATAAAAGAGGGCGGTGCGCCAAAACTTCTCCACGTGTTTCCTTTATTCCTAAAAAACAACCAAAATTCAACCTGCCCGCGCTTCAGTGCGTGTGGGCCGAAAGCCAAAAAGAAACTAAACTTAGAAAGAACTTAAAATTACTTGCCTTCATGGCTTACTGTACTTAAAGTTACTTATACTTATAACTACTCGTAATGACGCGCGGCTGCCCGCTATGCAACGCGTCGTTACAAAGTACATTTAAGGGTCGCAAAATGTGGTAAATGTGTTGTAAAGCAAGTGTAATTAAATAAATAAAAATACATATATGTTTATATTTATGTATGTACATCTTTTGATAATTCAATATATATTGTTTTTTTTTTTTTAATTCGCCGCTCAAATTTGTTAGCGATCTAACTCCAAAGGGGGAAAACAGGCTCCAACGTTTGTATGAAAAATCTACAGTTTTCATCTGATTAACTTTAAACTTAGTTTGTATACTCTCAGAACAATTCCAAGAAAAACTGTATACTTGGTTTTTTGATATTTTTTTTGGGGCCTAAAATATGGGAGTTTTCCTGTAAAAAAAATGTTGGGGCACAAAAGCAAACCGCGTCAACAGCCCACAGCCCACACGGTAAAAGTTAGGATGCTGAAATTTGGGCCCAAGTATCCTATCATGGTGTAGATGCGCACTAAGAAGGGATTTTGGAAAATTCGAGCTCCTAAGGGGGGAAAACGTCAACAGCCCACAGCCCAAACGGTAAGAGCTAGGATGCTGAAATTTAGGCTCAAGTATCCTATCACGGTGTAGATGAGCTCTAAGAAGGGATTTTGGAAAATTCGAGCTCCAAAGGAAAAGTAGCTCCAAAGTTTGTTTGAAAAATCCACATTTTTTAACCGATCGACTTAAAACTTAGTTTCTAAAATCAATTATTCTTAACAAAACTGCATACTTAGATTTTCGATTTGTGGTGGGGCTTGAATTATTGGGGTTTTATTATTTATTCACCTTTTCAAATGAAAAGTTTGAGTTATAATTTTTTTCCGATCGATTTCAAATTTGGATAATGTAATCTACGTAACTAAATCTACAACTTTGCATTCAAGGATTTTCAAAATATGCATTTTACAAAAGCAGGCAGAACAAACAATACAAAATATCAAACAGTTGGGGACAACTAAGTATACATACACACACATACAAACAGCTGTTCGTGTAGTTTCGTGCAAACGATTGAAATAGCCAAAGCAAAATGAGAGGCAATAATGTGTGAATGTCCATACATATGTGCACATCTATGTATGTACATATGTATCTACATATGTATGTATGTACATTCGTCTTGCACTGACAGAGCAAGAAATGTTAATTAATTGAAAATTATATAACATTATTAAAAGTAATTTTTTCTTTGTTTAGTGCATTTGGCATTAGGGTTTTCATTAATAACTTTATGCAGCAACAACAAATATCAAATAGTTGGGGACATCACATACACACACAACAAGCAACAGTTCGTGTTTATGTGGGCGGTTCTCTACGTACGGTTGAAAAAGTAAAGAGAAACATACATATGTATGCCTGTGTATGAATATAGCATGTACATTCGTATTAATGTATACATTGGGCAATCGAACACAGTTGTTTGATTGTAAAAAAAAGAATGCTCTAAAAACAACAACAACTGCAAGTCATTGGCACGCTCTTCTTCTTAATGTTAATTGCAAAGGCAAAACGCCAAAAGTTTACAGTTACCGTCGCTAGGCAACGACTGCGTAGGCGATAGTAAAGCAGAAACCGAATAACGGAGCTACGCATATTCTGCTTCGCATTGCGGGCAGATGTATGTATGTATATGATTTGTTCTTATTGATCTCAATAAATCAGATTTTATTATTTAAATATTCTGCTTATTGCATTCAAACTTCGATATTTTGATGGTATCGGTGGCTTCAACTATCGAAAGTTTTACTCTAGCAAATTGAGAAGAGAATTGTCAGTGCTTTTTGATCGTGGCTCATCGCTGCACGGCATTGACTCAAGTATCCTTTCATAGTATCCATCATAGTGTAGGAGCACACTAAGAAAGGCTTTTGGAAAATTCTAGCTCCAAAGGGGGGAAACGAGCTTTAAAAAAGATTAGTTGTAGTGGTCATGTTCGTTTAACGAAATAGTTTAGTATAATAGTTTAACGGACTACTGAAAATTTTTTTGCCAAGAACAGAAAATGTTCATTTAAATACCTTAAATGCCTTCCTACTGGTAACTTATAAGGTGAAAACATATGAGTAGGTTATGCACACACAAAATAAATACAATTGGAAACATTATATTGAGCCGGGTTAAGACGGGCAATACCTGCTAGTATTGTATATGAGCAAACATATTACATCGGTATCCAGGGAACACCACGTGGAGGCCATCAACATTTTAATGGGGTCGTAAATTAATAGGACCATTGAGTCGACTTGAAATCACTTAATTTCAACAAGAGAGAACGCTACAGTCGAGCAAGCCCAACAGTGTAATACCCTGTACCCATGTAAACTTCCGTCACTGAGTTATATGCGCCCATAGCAGCAGCAAAAAGAGGAAGAAGATGAGCGAACTTGTTGCTGCAGTTTGTGGGGGTTGTACTGGCGAGAATTTGTTTTGCTAATAACCTTTCTTAGAATTGACCGAATTGAAGATGCACGAGCAGCGAGGAACTAAAAGGGAATTGCTTTAAATGCGGCGAGAAGGGCCATGTTGCTAAGACCTGTAGCAAGGATCCTAAATGTATGCTATGCTTTAGGAAAGGAACATCAAACTATGCCCACGCCACCGGCAGTTTCAAATGCCCAGCGTTAAAAGAAGCAGTGCGTCAGGCGAAACACTGAAGTTCATCCAGCTTAATCTGAACCACTGTAGTGCGGCACAAGATCTGCTGCTCAAAACAACACAGGAGCTCTCTTGGACGAGCTGGTGACCGACGCAGCGAATCGCCGTAGGGTTATCTTGGCCGGCGATTTTAACGCATGGGCAGTGGACTGGGGCAGTATTTGTACGAACACTCGTGGCCGTATACTACTTGAAACCTTCGCCAACATGGATATATCCCTGCTAAACACAGGCACCCAACCCACATTTAGTAGAGCTGGCGCAAGCTCTATTATCGATCTCACGTTCGCAAGCAGCTCTCTGTTCAATTCTGCGTCGTGGTCTATCAGTGACGTCTATACGGCTACTGATCACTATGCAATCATCTACACAGTCGGGGAAAGGACGAGTAGCCAGCGGCATGGGCCGCGCACGTATCACGCGTATCGCATTAATACTTTTAACCCTGCTGCCTTCTCGGAAGCTCTGCCTGCATTGATCCTGGCCGGGAACCCCCACAGTATGGCGCAGGTTGCTGTAGCACATCTTCAGGCTGCATGTGATAGGAGCATGTTTAAGAGGAGGACAAGTCCGCGTCATCATGATCCCGTTTTTTGGTCAAAATCAACGCAGTTCGGTACGAAGTGCCTTCAACTCCAGACGCTCTAGCAAAAATAGTCGGTGTACTATTCCCCTCTGGGCCGGTGACCGGAGAAGAGGAGGACAGCGTTCCACGCCCATTCCAGGAGACTATTGTGGTATCAGAATCCGAAGTACTTGCAGTAGCAAGCTCTCTAAAGGACAAGGCACCAGGCCCCGACGCAATCCCAAACCGGGCACTTAAGCTGGCACTTGCGTTGCATCCCAGCTCGTTCGCAGCACTTTTTGAAAATTGCATGAATTCAGGTGTTTTTCCGGACTGCTGGAAAGTCCAAAAGCTGTTATTGCTCCCGAAACCAGGTAAACCACCTGGAGAGGCATCATCCTATAGACCAATCTGCCTGCTGAACACGGCGGGGAAAGTGCTAGAGAAGCTTCTCTGCACGAGACTGGAGGCAGCCCTAAGTACTGCTGGCGGACTATCCCCAAACCAATATGGATTCCGCAAGGCGCGTTCAACGATTGATGCCATCGGAGTTACATAAAGCCATTGGAAGTAACATATCGCCTTGGCGCTTTGCGCGTATGCAGCGCGTTCAGGACCGTGTCGGACGACGCAGCCCTGGTCATCGCGGGTATGGTGTAATGACGCGTTGCGTAGCGGGCAGCCGCGCGTCATTACGATGCTAAGTAGTTATAAGTTAACAAGTAATTGTAAGTAGCAGTAGGCCATGAAGGCGAGTAATTTTAAGTTCTGTTTTAGTTTGAGTCTGCTTTTGGCTTCTGCCCAACGCGAACTGAAGCGCTCTTTGTTATTTTGTATTAAAGAACTTTATGAAAAAAGACACGTGGAGAAGATTTTTTGCAAGGGCCGCTGGACGCACCATCTGATTCCAGATATTCAGGCTTGGGTCGGGCGGACGCACGGGTTCGTCACTTTCCACCTCACGCAGATTTTGAGCGGCCATGGGTGCTTCCGTAGTTACCTGTTCCGCTTCGGACATGACGACGGAGAAGAATGCATCTTCTGCAGGCCCGGGGTAATAGAGGACCCACATCACGTGACCTTTGTGTGCCCCAGGTTTGAGAGAGCAAGAAGTCACCTCAACAACTGGCTAGGTGAACCTGTGTCTCCAATGAATTTCATCAGCAACATGATAGCGGACGAGCAATTCTGGAATGCCTGCTGCAATTTTGCAGCCACAATCATGGGGGAGTTGCGCAGACTTGAGCGGGAACGACATCGAGGCGAGATGTAGTCAGGTCGACGCCCGGGCGAAGCAATGCTCCACGGCCGTACCGCCTGGGCGCGGGCTTGTCTCAACCACTTATTCACAACTTTTTCCTTACTCCTCTGCTCTACATCTAATATTACTTTAATATCTTTTTTTCTTTTTCTTTCTGTATTTACTCTCAATAAACGAATTAAAAAAAAAAAAAAAAAAAAAAACATATGTATGTGTGCAAATGTTGTGTTCATATGCAGACACTTCATATATGAACGCGTGGCAGTAGCCTTGACATTGTCATGACCTGCCTCAACTTATATTTATGCACAAGCAATTTTGTTGATAGACTATTTCTTATTTTTGTTTGACTTGCATATTAATTACAAAATATTTGGTAAAAATGTCAGTTGGCATTTAAATCAAATTAATTCCAAAATATTAGTTCAAAATTATTTTATTTTATTTATGTTCTTGGTAAAAATGTCGGTTGGCAAATTAGCCGATATTTAATATGAAAATAAGTTGTAACGTTGTTACTCTGCCGCGGGTATGCTCGCCGGCCAGAGTATGCTAATATAAATAAGGCACCCCAAAGTGCCGAGTTGTCCAACAAATAAAAGAGGGCGGTGCGCCAAAACTTCTTAGAAAGAACTTAAAATTACTTGCCTTCATGGCTTACTGTACTTAAAGTTACTTATACTTATAACTACTCGTAATGACGCGCGGCTGCCCGCTATGCAACGCGTCGTTACACGTCCCCCCTTCCTGAGCGGGGCACGTTTCCCCTTCTTGCGCGGAACACGATCCGGTCGAGGGGGGTGGCTGCCAACGCCACCATCGGAAGCCTCCCTTCTTCCGTCATCCGTCGTAAGCCATGCGCCTCCGCTGGTGTAAACATAGCCCATGCAAGGGGCTTGGTGGGGCCGTCGCACCTCTCCAGCACCACCATCGGCTGTTCGCACGCCGTGCCATCGGGCTCTCCCCACGCCATGAACACTGGCCAATGGACATGCGGCTGCACCACCTGCGGCCCCTCTGCATGCGGCCGTTTCAGCTCCTGTACGCATCTGGCGTATATTAGATGCGCCTCCACCACTCGCATGGCTACTTCCAGCCGCGGCTGCTCCTCGCGCTGCTCGCGTTGTCGCTGTTCCCGCCGCCGCAGCCTCTCAACGCGCTGCTGCTCCTCCAGCCGCGCCTGTTGTGCCCGTTGGCGTTGCACTCGCTGCTGTTCATCTAGTCGTGCCTGCTGCATCCGCTGGCGTCGCTCTCTCAACTCGATTGAGAGCCCCACCGGCCGCATCGCACGCTGGGCTTTGGAGCTGCAGCAGTACACCTTCGATGTCCAGTACCGAAAAGGAGCCTTGAATGTGGTGGCCGACGCACTGTCACGACAACCACGCGAGGTGGTCGGCCGTGCACACGTGGAGTCAGAGGCAGCACCAACTTGTAAATGGTTACAGCGGCTGACGGCAGCGGTGTTGGAGAGTCCCAGCAAGTACCCAGATTACGCCATACAGAACGACAGGTTGTACCGCCGCATCGCTCACGTGCTAGGAGAAGATGAGGTGTCACCATGGAGGCTATGCGTGGCCGCGCCTCTACGACTGGAGGTGTTGAGAGAATGCCACGACGACGCAACAGCGGGCCATATGGGAGTACGCCGAACCTGTGCACGCGTTGCAGACCGATACCACTGGCCTGGTCTGTATCGCGACGTAGCGAAGTATGTGCACCAGTGCCTGTTGTGCCAACGCTATAAAGCCCAGCAACAGCTGACGGCAGGCAAGATGCGCTTCAAACCAGCGGAGGCAGCGTGGGACGTCGTCTGCGCCGATTTTGTGGGGCCGCTGCCGCGGTCCAAGCGGGGCAACGCGTATCTACTGGTCCTGGTCGATAAGTTCAGTAAATGGGCAGAACTGGTCCCCATCCGCAAGGCGACGGCAGCGGCAGTGAAGCTGGCCTTGCGAGAGCGGATTCTGGCACGGTTTGGCACACCAAGGAAGCTCATTACAGACAACGGAGCCCAGTTTACGAGGAGGATCGCCGCGGTACGCGACGACATGTTCTCGTAATATGCCGCTAGTTCCTCAAGGCGGGGTCGGTACTCTTCTTGGGCCGACTTCACGAACGTTGCCAGCCGTACCCGCAACGCCTCCACGGTGCCGGTCTCCTCAATGTCGAACTCGCGCAGCACCGTGCTGAGCTCTTCCTTCCGCAGCACACGTATCCAGCTCGTTCGTAGCATTGTAGGTCCACGCTCTCTTCCCTACTTGGTCGGATCTAACCTCAAACTTCTTTGGGGTCCCTGCTCGGGCGCCACTTGTAACGTTGTTACTCTGCCGCGGGTATGCTCGCCGGCCAGAGTATGCTAATATAAATAAGGCACCCCAAAGTGCCGAGTTGTCCAACAAATAAAAGAGGGCGGTGCGCCAAAACTTCTCCACGTGTTTCCTTTATTCCTAAAAAACAACCAAAATTCAACCTGCCCGCGCTTCAGTGCGTGTGGGCCGAAAGCCAAAAAGAAACTAAACTTAGAAAGAACTTAAAATTACTTGCCTTCATGGCTTACTGTACTTAAAGTTACTTATACTTATAACTACTCGTAATGACGCGCGGCTGCCCGCTATGCAACGCGTCGTTACAAAGTACATTTAAGGGTCGCAAAATGTGGTAAATGTGTTGTAAAGCAAGTGTAATTAAATAAATAAAAATACATATATGTTTATATTTATGTATGTACATCTTTTGATAATTCAATATATATTGTTTTTTTTTTTTTAATTCGCCGCTCAAATTTGTTAGCGATCTAACTCCAAAGGGGGAAAACAGGCTCCAACGTTTGTATGAAAAATCTACAGTTTTCATCTGATTAACTTTAAACTTAGTTTGTATACTCTCAGAACAATTCCAAGAAAAACTGTATACTTGGTTTTTTGATATTTTTTTTGGGGCCTAAAATATGGGAGTTTTCCTGTAAAAAAAATGTTGGGGCACAAAAGCAAACCGCGTCAACAGCCCACAGCCCACACGGTAAAAGTTAGGATGCTGAAATTTGGGCCCAAGTATCCTATCATGGTGTAGATGCGCACTAAGAAGGGATTTTGGAAAATTCGAGCTCCTAAGGGGGGAAAACGTCAACAGCCCACAGCCCAAACGGTAAGAGCTAGGATGCTGAAATTTAGGCTCAAGTATCCTATCACGGTGTAGATGAGCTCTAAGAAGGGATTTTGGAAAATTCGAGCTCCAAAGGAAAAGTAGCTCCAAAGTTTGTTTGAAAAATCCACATTTTTTAACCGATCGACTTAAAACTTAGTTTCTAAAATCAATTATTCTTAACAAAACTGCATACTTAGATTTTCGATTTGTGGTGGGGCTTGAATTATTGGGGTTTTATTATTTATTCACCTTTTCAAATGAAAAGTTTGAGTTATAATTTTTTTCCGATCGATTTCAAATTTGGATAATGTAATCTACGTAACTAAATCTACAACTTTGCATTCAAGGATTTTCAAAATATGCATTTTACAAAAGCAGGCAGAACAAACAATACAAAATATCAAACAGTTGGGGACAACTAAGTATACATACACACACATACAAACAGCTGTTCGTGTAGTTTCGTGCAAACGATTGAAATAGCCAAAGCAAAATGAGAGGCAATAATGTGTGAATGTCCATACATATGTGCACATCTATGTATGTACATATGTATCTACATATGTATGTATGTACATTCGTCTTGCACTGACAGAGCAAGAAATGTTAATTAATTGAAAATTATATAACATTATTAAAAGTAATTTTTTCTTTGTTTAGTGCATTTGGCATTAGGGTTTTCATTAATAACTTTATGCAGCAACAACAAATATCAAATAGTTGGGGACATCACATACACACACAACAAGCAACAGTTCGTGTTTATGTGGGCGGTTCTCTACGTACGGTTGAAAAAGTAAAGAGAAACATACATATGTATGCCTGTGTATGAATATAGCATGTACATTCGTATTAATGTATACATTGGGCAATCGAACACAGTTGTTTGATTGTAAAAAAAAGAATGCTCTAAAAACAACAACAACTGCAAGTCATTGGCACGCTCTTCTTCTTAATGTTAATTGCAAAGGCAAAACGCCAAAAGTTTACAGTTACCGTCGCTAGGCAACGACTGCGTAGGCGATAGTAAAGCAGAAACCGAATAACGGAGCTACGCATATTCTGCTTCGCATTGCGGGCAGATGTATGTATGTATATGATTTGTTCTTATTGATCTCAATAAATCAGATTTTATTATTTAAATATTCTGCTTATTGCATTCAAACTTCGATATTTTGATGGTATCGGTGGCTTCAACTATCGAAAGTTTTACTCTAGCAAATTGAGAAGAGAATTGTCAGTGCTTTTTGATCGTGGCTCATCGCTGCACGGCATTGACTCAAGTATCCTTTCATAGTATCCATCATAGTGTAGGAGCACACTAAGAAAGGCTTTTGGAAAATTCTAGCTCCAAAGGGGGGAAACGAGCTTTAAAAAAGATTAGTTGTAGTGGTCATGTTCGTTTAACGAAATAGTTTAGTATAATAGTTTAACGGACTACTGAAAATTTTTTTGCCAAGAACAGAAAATGTTCATTTAAATACCTTAAATGCCTTCCTACTGGTAACTTATAAGGTGAAAACATATGAGTAGGTTATGCACACACAAAATAAATACAATTGGAAACATTATATTGAGCCGGGTTAAGACGGGCAATACCTGCTAGTATTGTATATGAGCAAACATATTACATCGGTATCCAGGGAACACCACGTGGAGGCCATCAACATTTTAATGGGGTCGTAAATTAATAGGACCATTGAGTCGACTTGAAATCACTTAATTTCAACAAGAGAGAACGCTACAGTCGAGCAAGCCCAACAGTGTAATACCCTGTACCCATGTAAACTTCCGTCACTGAGTTATATGCGCCCATAGCAGCAGCAAAAAGAGGAAGAAGATGAGCGAACTTGTTGCTGCAGTTTGTGGGGGTTGTACTGGCGAGAATTTGTTTTGCTAATAACCTTTCTTAGAATTGACCGAATTGAATAAAATTTTATACAACAGTAGACAATTATATATAAATTATGTGTGCAAAGTTTAATTGAGGTAGCATTTGAAATGTGGACGCTATTGACGCGGGGGAAGGGGGGGAAAATTCCAAAAAATAAAATAAACTCGTCCTTACTCGGACCTAGGAGAATCTGGATGCCAACTTTGGTTATTCTAGCTTTTATAGTTTCTGAGATCCTCGCGTTCATCCAGACGGACGGACATGTCTAGATCGATTTCTCTCGTCATGCTGATCAAGAATATATATACTTTATGGGGTCGGAGATGCTTTCTTCTGTATGTTACATACTTTGCACAAACCTAATATACCCTTTTTACCCTACGGGTACAGGGTATATAAATGCATAACATTTTAATTACTATTTATAAGTGTTTGAAATTAAGTCAAATCCATGTTCCCCACTTAATATTACCTTATTTAGTGTATTAACTAACATGTAAATATTTAATATTTGCTATTATTTAAACATAAAATAAGAAAAAATTCTACTGTCAATTCTACTGTCAAAGTCAACAAGACATTGTGAACATGAATCACCTATTCACAAACACAACAGCGATGCCTGCAGTATCTAAAGTCAAAATATATGATTTGCCGATGTTTTCTGGTTCCGCTGAACAATGGCCGTTGTTCATAGCCAACTTTAACGACACAACCGAGGAGTTCAATTACACCAATCGACAAAATTTGATCCGACTTCAGAATTGCCTTACCGGCGAAGCAAAAGAAACAGTAGCAGCCATGCTAATATATCCCGACGACGTGCCAACGGTCATTGAAGAGCTTAAGATCGCCATGATAAGGGAGTTCCCAAAAATCTCCATTAATAAATTGGATCAAGTAATAGTCTTGTCTACAAAAGTACGTGGGGTCGTTGCCTTTTTGTCATCTGCCAATTGTACTAAGCACTTGGAAAATCCAATACTACTGGACGAGGTGATCAGCAAGCTCCCAATGGATGCTCAAATAGATTGGATACGACATGCGGATTCGTTGTCTGTAAATCCTTCAGTTGCGGAGTTTTCAACATGGTTAAGCAGCTTTGCTAGAATTATAAGCCGATTGCCCATAGCAGAAAATGCCATTAAACAGAAAAATGTGAAGACTATCCTTCACACCAGTTACATCGAAAAGAAGTGTTTGTTATGCAACGAAAATCACACATTAAGTGATTGTAAATCATGGTGTGATGACACCGATATCACCGCCCGATGGGACATAGCCAAAGCAAACCATTTGTGTTTCTCATGTCTGTCAAAAGGACACAGTATGAGAGACTGTGATTCAAAGATGTAGTGCGATATTGGAGGATGTACACGCGTACATCACAAGACACTACATAGTGCTTTGTTAAAAAGCCAGCTAACTTTTAACAAGACGTCAAGTCCAGACACAGAGAAAACAGCACCAATGTTCACTTGCAGTACTGCATCAGGATTGCTTAGCCAATATTTCAAAATTATTCCTGTAGTACTTTATGGCCCAAATGGCAGATACGAAACATTTGCAATGTTTGATGAAGGTAGCGCTGTTACATTATTGGAAGAAAATATGGCAAACACCTTAGGTTTGACTGGTCAACGTCAAGCTTTAAATCTGCAGTGGTACGATCAAAGTGTAATCACAGAAATGTCTGTAAAAACTAGTTTTGAGATTGCTGATAGTAAGGACAAAGTAAGATACACAATAAAGGGAGCACAGACAGTGCATAAGTTGAACCTGCCGCGACAATCGTTCCAAAGACATCAATATAAACACTTGAGAAATTTGCCAATAGTTGATTACAAAGATGCTAAGCCAAGCCCTCTTATTGGGCTAGATAACGCACATTTGGGATGGTCACGAACATGTATTGTTAATGGTGCGACACAGCCAATAGGACTGAACACAAAACTTGGGTGGATGGCTTATGGGCCGACCAATCATAAGACAGGCACGTCATTTGTTATGCACATTAAAACAGATAGCCTTCACGAATTGGTTAAACAGTACTTTTCAACCGAACATTTTGGAACCAACGATTTGCAATTGCTGGAATTTAAAGATAATATTCGCGCTCGAGAAATTTTATGCGACACCACTATTCAAGTTGACAACCGATTTCAGATAGGATTACTCTGGAAAGAGAACGTACAGTTGCCAAACAGCTATAAAATGGCAGAGAGACGACTTTTGGGAATTCAGAAGAAAATGCAACGCGATGAAATTTATGCTGAAAAATACAGAAATGAAATGAACAAATATTTGGAGAAAGGATATGCTCGAAAATTAATGCCAGAAGAAATAGAGAACGAGTCAAAAAGAGTATGGTACTTGCCGCACTTTTCAGTACAAACCGTGCACAAACCAGAAAAGTTGCGGATAGTTTTCGACGTCGCTGCAACAGTGGACGGAGTATCGTTAAATACTTCATTGCTTAAAGGTCCAGAAGTAACTAATCCACTCATTGCTATTCTGTTACAGTTCAGGAATTGTGCAATTGGAGTGGCAGCCGACATTAAAGAGATGTTCTCACAAATTCGAATCCAACCTGATGATCAACAAGCACAACGGTTCCTTTGGCGCGACGGACTTACATCGCAGCCAATACAACATTACGCCATGACGTCATTAATATTTGGAGCAGTCTGCTCCCCCTACTGTGCTGAATACATAAAAAACAAGAACGCCACAATCTACCAAGAACAGATGCCAGAAGCTGTAGCAGATATATTGGAACAACACTACGTGGATGATTTAGTCATTAGTTTTGACCAAGAGGAAGCAGCCATAAGAATTTGCCATGACATTGTCGAAGTCCATCGCCGTGGCGGGTTTGAACTGCGTAATTTTATTTCCAATTCAACACTGCTACAAGAGGTTCTGAATAAAACACCGATTGAGACAAGTGTGGTTAACGTTGAAGGGAAAAGTGCTGACGACAAAATACTTGGAATGTACTGGAACACGACAACTGACAGTTTTGAGTTTAAAAACTTCATCGAATCGCAGCTGAAGTAATGCATTCCTACCAAAAGAGAGCTGCTGGGTATTGTAATGGCAGTCTATGATCCGTTTGGCCTAATAGCGGATTTCTGCATATTCGCCAAAATCCTTACACAAAAAATTTGGAGTCCTCACATTCAATGGGATGAGGTATTACCGGGTGAATTGCAGGATGAATGGGGTCATTGGTGGACAGCACTGCAGAACATGCAAGAGTTTCGAAAACCACCTTGTCATTCACCGAATTTGAGCAGTAGTAACTACATAGAGTTACACATATTTGTAGACGCCAGTCAAAGCGCCTTTGCCGCCGCCGCGTACCTATGCATTGTCTATGGAAGCCAAACTGATGTTGCCTTTGTCATTGGGAAAACTCGCCTTGCACCAACAAAACTTCTGTCAATTCCTCGTTTGGAATTACAAGCCGCAGTTTTGGGAGTACGCCTAAATAAGCTGGTGGTAAAGCATCAGCAATTCAAATTGCATAAGACAGTTTTTTGGAGTGACTCAAAAACGGTTTTGCAATGGCTGCATTCAAAGGATCGAAAGTTTAAGCCATATGTGGCTCACAGATTAACCGAAATTTTATCCATCTTCCACGCTGATCAATGGAGATGGGTGCCGTCTGCCGAAAATCCAGCGGACACAGCCACTCGTCAAGTTGCAGTGCCGAAAATTAATCACAATAGTATGTGGCTAACTGGACCTGCACTTTTAAAGAAGTCTTCAAACCAATGGCCAAAAACAATTAGTGGAATGCTTGAGGAAGAAATCGAGACCGAAACCGTTTTAAGCTGTCAAGTAAGCGAGCCCATTGTAAAATTTATTAAATTTTCTTCTCTATCAAGGTTAATAAGAGTCTTTGCCTGGGTTTTGCGTGCAAAACACAACCTGGTCTACCGCACCTCCATGAAGAAGAGTGAGAGGATCCCGCCATTATCATCAACAGAGTTGGTAGATGCTGAAAATATGTTATGCAAAATTGTACAACAGGAAGTCTACTCTGGTGAAGTTTCCACTTTACGCCACAAACAACTGCTGCCAAAGACAAGCAGTATATACAGATTGTCACCGTACTTGGAAGAGGATGGCCTGTTACGCCTGTCTGGACGAATTGATGAAGCTTGCTATCTACCATTTGGTGCACGACGACCCATAATACTGCCAAGAAATCATTTGTTTTCATCTTTAATCATGGAACACTTTCATAACAAGTACCATCATCAGAACATTGCTGTCATAATTAATGAATGCCGCCAAAAATATTGGATACCAGATGCTCGAGGTCTACTTAAACGAGTTCAGAAGACATGCAATAGATGCATTATTGATCGAAGTCAACCACGTCAACCGCTTATGGGTCAACACCCAATTGACCGATTAACGCCTTAAGTACGCCCATTTTCATACTGTGGTGTAGACCTGTTTGGGCCCATAAATGCCACAATTGGACGTCGATGCGAAAAACGCTGGGTAACCATATTTACATGTCTCACTATACGTGCCACCCATTTGGAAATTGTTGAAAACCTTTCGACGGACGCCTTTATTATTAGTTTACGGAAAATGTGGAAACGCTACGTTCAGCGCTGATCGAAGTTGAGAACATATTGAACTCCCGCCCATTGACAGACTTACCGGTCGATCACGTGGATGATGAGCCACTTACGCCAAATCATTTTCTATTGGGATGCGTAAGTTCGACACAGACGCCATACCCACTAGAAAATATAACTTGTTTGCGAAAACAGTGGCATATTGCGCAATCGATCAAGGACCGCTTATGGAAACGGTGGATAAATGAATATCTACCACAACTTGTATGTAGCAGAAAATGGCATGACAACCCAGAAGCAATTAAAGTAGATGATCTGGTCATTATAATGGATGAATCCACCCCACGAGAAAAATGGAAGCGAGGACGAATTACAAAGTTATATCCTGCCAAAGATGGACAAATTCGTAACATAGACATAAGAACAGCAACCAGCAGCTTACGTCGTCCGGTGTCAAAACTTATTATACTGAAGCTTAATTGTGAATCGCGGAGCGATTCACTAGGAGAGGGGGTGTAAAGATCGAAATACCAATTTATACTAATGTTATCGATAAAGTCCTATGAAATATTTTGTTATTTGTATTGGAATCGAATTATGGTCACACAGTGTCATGAAGAAGCTGGTCGTCGACAAAACACGAAATTGAAACTCGCGGAAACTCTCCAAAACTTACTGAAATTTATCTGTATTTAATTTAAAACGGCCATTTAATCACATATTCTCAATAATTACTTATCCACAAAATCATTATTATTAAAGTTCAAACAAAACCATAGTCAAGTGTCTTTTCATAAAATTTTAGGGCCCAGCGTTCATACTGGTCCTTACAATATTCATTATCTCTATATATATAAAACAGTTTGTCCTGACTGACTGACTGATTGGTGATCAACGCACAGCCCAAACGGTAAAGGCTAGGAAGCTGAAATTTGGACTCAAGTATCCTTTCATAGTCTAGGTGCCCACTAAGAAGGGATTTTGGAAAACTCGAGCTCCAAAGGGGGGAAAACAGGCTCCAACGTTTGTATGAAAAATCTACAGTTTTCATCTGATTAACTTTAAACTTAGTTTGTATACTCCAATTCCAATTCCAAGAAAAACTGTATACTTGGTTTTTTAATATTTTTTTTGGGGCCTAAAATATGGGTTTTCCTGTAAAAAAAATGTTGGGGCACAAAAGCAAATCGCGTCAACAGCCCACAGCCCACACGGTAAAAGCTAGGATGCTGAAATTTGGGCTCAAGTATCCTATCATGGGGTAGATGAGCACTAAGAAGGGATTTTGGAAAATTCGAGCTCCAAAGGGGGGAAAACGAGCTCCAAAGTTTGTTTGAAAAATCCGCATTTTTCAACCGATCGACTTAAAAATTAGTTTCTAAAATCAATTAAAGAATGCAAAGAAAACTGCATACGGAATTTCGAAATTTGTGTTGGAGCTTGAATTATTGGGGTTTTAATATTTATTCACTATTTCAAATGAAAAGTTTGTGTTATAAATTTAGTCCGATCGATATAAATTTGGATAATGTAATCTACGTAACTAAATCTACAACTTTGCATTCAAGGATTTTCAAAATATGCATTTTACAAAAGCAGGCAGAACAAACAATACAAAATATCAAACAGTTGGGGACAACTAAGTATACATATACACACATACAAACAGCTGTTCGTGTAGTTGCGTGCAAACGATTGAAATAGCCAAAGCAACATGTGAGACACTAATGTGTGAATGTCCATACATACATATGTGCACATCTATGTATGTACATATGTATCTACATATGTATGTATGTACATTCATCATGCACTGACAGAGCAAGAAATGTTAATTAATTGAAAATTATATAACATTTTTAAAAGTAATTTTTTCTTCGTTTAGTGCATTTGGCATTAGGGTTTTCATTAATAGCTTTATGCAGCAGCAACAAATATCAAATAGTTGGGGACATCACATACACACACTCACACACAACAAGCAACAGTTCGTGTCTATGTGTGCGGTTCTCTACGTACGGTTGAAAAAGTAAAGAGAAACATATGTACATATGTATGCCTGTGTATGAATATAGCATGTATGTACATTCGTATTAATGTACTAGCAGGTATTGCCCGTCTTAACCCGGCTCAATATAATGTTTCCAATTGTATTTATTTTGTGTGTGCATAACCTACCCATATGTTTTCACCTTATAAGTTACCAGTAGGAAGGCATTTAAGGTATTTAAATGAACATTTTCTGTTCTTGACAAAAAATTGTTCAGTAGTCCGTTACATTTTTGTTCTTGCCAAACTATTTTGTTAAACGAACATGACCACTATAACTAATATTTTTTAAAGCTCGTTTTCCCCCCGTTGGAGCTAGAATTTTCCAAAAGCCTTTCTTAGTGTGCTCTTACACTATGATGGATACTATGAAAGGATACTTGAGTCCAAATTTCATCTTCTACCGTTTGGGCTGTGCGTTGATCACCAATTAGTCAGGACAAACTGTTTTATATATAGAGATAACGCAACGTTTTAAGATAGACTATGTGCAAAAAAGGGGAATAATTATAAGGGTATATCCTAATTTTAAAATCACATTTGAGTCTTTTCGTGCCATATTGAGTCAATACGGTCAAGCACAAACTCGGAATATGAAACACGGCACTCGTGTCAATGCCTTGCAGCGATGAGCCACGATCAAAAAGCACTGACAATTCTTATCTCAATTTGCTAGAGTAAAACTTTCGATAGTTGAAGCCACCGATACCATCAAAATATCGAAGTTTGAATGCAATAAGCAGAATATTTAAATAATAAAATCTAATTATTTATTGAGATCGATAAGAACAAATCATATACATACAACAAACATACATCTGCCCGCAATGCGAAGCAGAATATGCGTAGCTCCGTTATTCGGTTTCTGCTTTACTATCGCTTACGAAGTCATTGCCTAGCGACGGTAACTGTAAACTTTTGGCGTTTTGCCTTTGCAATTAACATTAAATGGTCAAAACGAAAAAAGATGTGCGAGCCAACAACTTAAAGTTGTTGTTGTTGTTTTGTATGTACATGCTACATACATATACAGGCATACATGCATATGCATGTACATATGTATGTATGCATGGGCACACATAGACACGAACTGTTGCTTATTGTATGTATGTGTGAGTGTGTGTATGCGATGTCCCCAACTATTTGATATTTGATATATGGCAAGTAAAAAACATATTGCTATATTTTAATCGTTTAATGCCAATTTGTTGATATAGTTATGTTGATTACATTACCCAAATTTGAAATCGATCGGACAAAATTTATAACACAAACTATTCATTTGAAAAAGTGAATAAATATTAAAACCCCAATAATAAAATTAAATGCGATATATCGAAAATATCGATACTTGTGTTGATATATCGTAATACATGTCGAATACAAATACATCGAAAAACATCGTTTGAGAGTTATTGATTATAATACTGTATTCGATTGTTCACTGTACACATATGTACATACATACATACAAATGTATTTGTGTGTGTACGGTAACTGTAAACTTTTGGCATTTTTCGTATGCAATTAACAGCCGTAAATTATCAAAACGAAAGAAGTTTTGCGAGCCAATAACTTGTTGTTGTTGTTTTAAAAATTTTGATTTGAAAACATAGAACACTATTTATTACAATTAAACAACAGTGTTCGATGGCCCACTGCATACATACAAACCTATATATGTATATAAGAATGTATGTATGTACATACATACTTATTGATGTACATATGTACATACTATACATACAGACGTATGTATATATGTATGTACGTATGTAATACATATGGTGCTGGTGTAATTCATAATGCGAAATTCTTTCTAAGGGGAGCAATGTCCCCCCTGCCCAACCTGCGTACGCCCTTGTAGTCCGTTGTCCTAAAAATCCCTTATGCCAAATGTACTAAACAAAGAAAAAATAACATAAAAATGTTTATGTTATAATGTTAATAATTTTTAATTAATTAACATTTCTTGCCCTGTCAGTGCAAGACGAATGTACTTTTATACATATGTATGTATGTATATATGTACATACATTTGTACAAATGAATATTCACACATTAGTGTCTTACATTTTGCTTTGGCTACTTCAACCGTTTGCACGCAACTACACGAACAGCTGCTTGTATGTATGTGTGTGTGTGTGTGTGTGTATGTATACTTAGTTGTCCCCTACTGTTTGATATTTTGTATTGTTTGTTCTACCTGCATTTGTAAAATGCATATTTTAAAAATCGTTAAATGCAAAGTTGTAATTTTAGTTACGTAGATTATATTACCCAAATTTGAAATCGGTCGGACAAAATTTATAACACAAACTTTTCATTTGAAAAAATGAATAAATATTAAAACCCCAATAATTCAAGCTCCAACACAAATTTCGAAAAACCGAGTATGCAGTTTTGTTTGTATTCTTTTATAGATTATAAAAACCAAATTTAAAGTTGATCGATTCAGAAATGCAGAATTTTCAAACAAACTTTGGAGCTACTTTTCCCCCCTTTGGAGCTCGAATTTTCCAAAATCCCTTCTTAGTGCACATCTACACCATGATAGGATACTTGAGCCCAGTTTTCAGTTTCCTAGCTTTTACCGTTTGGGCTGTTGATTGTGTTTCAATTTTTCCACGGAAAACCCCCCCTTTTTCATGCCCCAGGAAAAATGGTGAAAAACCAAGTATACAGTTTTTCTTGTATTCTTTTTGAGAGTATACAAACTAAGTTTGAAGTTAATTGGATGAAAATTGTAGATTTTTCATACAAACGTTGGAGCCCGTTTTCCCCCCTTTGGCGTTCGAATTTTCCAAAACCGCTTCTTAGTGCTCACCTACACCACTGAAGACAACATGTGTCCAATTTTCAGCCTCCTAGCTCTAACCGTTTGGGCTGTGCGTTGATTGCACATAGCTTTTCGTTTACCGAATTTTCCACCGGAAAATCATTATTATTCAGGCCGCAGGAAAAATATTGAAAATCCAAGTATATAGTTTTTTTTGTATTCTTTGTGAGAGTATACAAACTAAGTTTGAAGTTAATCGGATAAAAATTGTAGATTTTTCATACAAACGTTGGAGCTCGTTTTCCCCCCTTTGGAGCTCGAATTTTCCGAAACCCCTTCTTAGTGCTCACTTTCACTATAAGAGGGATCTTGTGTCCAAATTTCAGCTCCCTAGCTCTTACCGTTTGGGCTGTGCGTTGATTGCCAATCAGTCAGTCAGTCAGTCAGGACAAACTGTTTTATATATATAGAGATACATTGGGCAATCGAACACAGTTGTTTGATTGAAAAAAAAAATAATGCTATAAAAACAACAACAACTGCAAGTCATTAGCTCGCTCTTCTTCTTTCGTTTTGACCATTTAATGTTAATTGCAAAGGCAAAACGCCAAAATGTTACAGTTACCGTCGCTAGGCAACGACTGCGTAAGCGATAGTAAAGCAGAAACCGAATAACGGAGCTACGCATATTCTGCTTCGAATTGCGGGCAGATGTATGTACATATGTATATGATTTGTTCTTATTGATGTCAATAAATAATTAGATTTTGTTATTTAAATATTCTGCTTATTGCATTCAAACTTCGATATTTTTATGGTATCGGTGCCAGTGCTTTTTGATCGTGGCTCATCGCTGCACGGCATTGACACGAGTGCCGTGTTTCATATTCCGAGTTTGTGCGTGGCCGTATTGACTCAATATGGCACGAAAAGACTCAAATGTGAATTTAAATTTGGACTCAAGTATCGTTTCATAGTATCCATCATAGTGTAGGAGCACACTAAGAAAGGCTTTTGGAAAATTCTAGCTCCAACGGGGGGAAACGAGCTTTAAAAAATATTAGTTATAGTGGTCATGTTCGTTTAACGAAATAGTTTGGCAAGAACAAAAATGTAACGGACTACTTAACAATTTTTTGTCAAGAACAGAAAATGTTCATTTAAATACCTTAAATGCCTTCCTACTGGTAACCTTTAAGGTGAAAACATATGGGTAGGTTATGCACACACAAAATAAATACAATTGGAAACATATTGAGCCGGGTTACGACGGGCAATACCTGCCAGTATATACATATAATATTTTTGGCGCGATTGTACGGCATCGTAACTTCACGGGAGTGATCTTCTTTTACACGTACACGCACGTATCAGCTGTATATTTTTTGCTTATTTTTACCAGAAGTCTTGCGCCTACTATATTTGTCTGCATACAAACGTTAGTGTTTGTTTTGTGTGTAAACATACATACATACAACATTATATACAGTTGGACCATCCCATAGGATTTTTAAAGACTGCTTTTTATAGCCTGTACCCAAATGGTGAAAGGCTATACTAGTTTTGTGCGCATGTATGTAACACACAGAAGGAGGCGTGGCAGACCCCACAAAGTATATATATTCTTGATCAGGATGAGAAGCCGAGTGGATATAGCCGTGTCCGTCCGTCCGTCTGTCTGTCCGTATGAACGCAAGGATCTCAGAAAGTATAAGAGCTAGAATAACCAAACTTGGTTTCCATATTCTCCTCAGACCGAAAAGTACGAGTTTGAGTTTTTTTTCGATGCACCCCCCCACTCCCACGCAATTCATGTTTTTTCTTATAACTTCCGTAATTCTTTGAAATAAATTTTGGTAGGTACATCCAGTTGGTACTAATGTGTCCGTGTGCCAAATTTCATCATGATAGTTCAATTCTGAAGAAAGTTATAGCCATAAGTAAAATCGCTGCTCATGCGCTGCCTCTGTCGGCAGCGCTGCCCGCAGCTGTTGTTGTTGTTGCTGCTTTTGTTCAACTTTGTGCTGCATACATACACGCATATAAACACGCATAGGTACGTGATGTAAATGTATGCTGTTAAAACTGAACAAAAACATGTATTCTAATTTAATTTAATTAATTAATTCATTCATTCATTTTTTTTTTAAATTTATTTTTTTAAAATTTTTTTTTTTAATTTTTTTTTTTTTAATTTTTCTTTTTTGTGGAGAGTACAGGCTATTTTACTGTCGGGCTTGCTCAACTGTAGCGTTCTATCTTGTTTAATTATAATTGCATGAAATTGAATTATGGTTTTACGTTTAAATATATTTTTATATTTTTTTTATACCCTGTACCCAAAGGGTCCAAGGGTATAATAGTTTTGTGCGAGTGTATATGGAACACACAGAAGGAGACGTTGTAGACCCCACAAAGTATATATATTCTTGATCAGCATGACAAGCCGAGTCGATATAGCCATGTCCGTCTGTCTGTCTGTCTGTCTGTATGAACGCAAGGATCTCAGAAAGTATAAGAGCTAGAATGACCAAACTTGGTATACAGATTCTCCTGAGCCCGAGAAAGAACGAGTTTGTTTATTTTTCCCGAATCCCTTTGAATCTTATTACAGATTCCCATTCTAAGGAGTTGGCTTTTCAGACTATTTATGCAGGTAGCGAAAGAAAAAGCTCTAGAAGCTTAACGCATATAGTGCGATGAGAACTTAGGAATATAGATAGAAGAGCCTGTAGGCCAGATAGTTTATTTCATGACTATAAGTCATTAGAAATGATTAATATTAGAAATAATATTTCTACTTGCTTACGTAAGCATAGCGCCATCCAAGGCATAACGGATGGAAATGCCCTTAATGAGGATCACATGGACAATATAGTTCGCCATGATGATGGCTATAGAGTTTTGAAAGGTATTCGTTCGTCTCCAGCCCATTGGGAAGATGAGAAGAAAAAGGTACTGACCATGATTAGACAATTCGGCCTTCCTACCTTTTTCATAACTTTGTCGGCTGCTGACACTAAGTGGCCCGAACTGTTAGTTATTATTTCCAATGTAGTAGTAGATTATATTGTTATAACTGAAGAAATAGCATCAGGTTTAACTTTTAATGAGAAGGCGCGATTAATTAGAATAGATTCAGTCACTTGTGCTAGATATTTTGATTTTCGTTTTAGAGAGGTTTTGAAATTAATGAGGAAAAATAGGGGTATATTCGGTAGCCATTATGTAACTAAGTTTTACTGGCGTGTTGAGTTTCAACATAGAGGTTCACCCCACATACATGGTATGTTTTGGCTTGAAAATGCCCCAAAATTAAATTTAAATGATGACGCTTCAATTCCTCCTGTCATCGATTTTATTGATCAGTATATTACAACTGATATAAATGACGAAGCCATTGGTCCGTTCATAGGATACCAAAGTCATAAACACAGTAATTCGTGTAAGCGTAAAGTTAAGGAACAGCTTATTTGTCGCTTTGGTATACCTTACCCTCCTATGCCTAGAACAGAAATTTTAGTTCCATTGCCTGAAAACTTCCCCAATATTTCAATTCATAAGGCCACATTTGAAAAAATTAAAAAAGTATTAAATGCTGATTTCGATTCAGAAATTGTCAATTATCTTGATACATTTGACAACTTTCTTTCACACATCCCTGTGAACTATGAAGACTATAAATACGCGCTAAGATCGAACCTTAAGAAGCCCCATGTTTTTCTAAAAAGATCTTTTAAAGCGCGTATGACTAACGCCTACAACAAGCACCTTCTTTCTCTTCAAAGGGCTAATATGGATATTCAATTCATATTAGATCCGTATGCTTGTTGTAGCTACATTATTAATTATATTAATAAGTCTCAAAGGGGTATCTCAAATTTAATGCGAGAGGCTATGGACGAAGTTAAAAGGGGAAATTTTACAATAAAGCAAAAGCTACAGCACTTGGGCCACAAATTTATTTCGGGTACGGAGATACGCAAGAAGTCGTATATTGTTGTCTAGGAATGCAATTATCAGCAAGCAGCAACGCTGCAAAATATATAAATACGGGTTAGATGATAGATTTCGAGTTTTAGGCTTGCCTGAAATAAATTCTCAGTTAAATGTTTTAAATTTAGAAACAAATAACGAAAATTCCGATTTGTCCGACAATAATAATATCCGAATTATAAAACTTCCGTCTTTGATTTCTTCCGAAAATTTATTAGATCTTATTAAATCCTTTAATTTAAAGCAGAGACTCTACTTTAACCACGCCTTGCACAATATTAGGTCGAAATCAGTTTTTCTGGAGATTGTTGGGGGTGGTGCTGGCGTTGGTAAAAGTCGTTTAATTTCAGTTATTTTTCAAGCCCTTTCAATATACTTTAACAAAAAGCCAGGTTGCAATCCGACATCGACTAAAATTCTTCTGTGTGCACCTACGGGAAAAGCTGCCTTTGGCATCAGCGGTTCCACATTGCACTCAGTCCGGTTCCAACTTAAGACCATTAAGTTCCGACTTAGTTAATACTTTACATTCGAGATTAATTGATCTCAAATTACTCATAATTGACGAAATTTCTATGGTAGGTGCCAAAATGTTTGCTCATTTAGACTCTCGACTAAAACAAATTTTTAAAAGTCCAACAGTATTTGGGGGAATTTCCGTCATTGTTTTCGGGGACTTGAGACAGTTGCGTCCGGTAGGGGATAATTGGATATTCGATTCCAATCCGTCCGACCCTTATAGTGTATTAACTACACCTTTGTGGGATAATTTCGAATTCTTCGAGTTAACAGAAATTATGCGCCAAATAGGAGATCAAAATTTTGCCTTGGCTTTAAATAATATGGCATCAGGTAAAATGACCCCAGATGACATTGCATTAATTCGCGCACGGATTGTCGAAAATGCAAATGTTCCTAATGATGCCATTCATCTGTTTAGTACAAATGCGGCCACCGATAACTTCAACAGATCTAAACTTAAATCAATTCCAACACATTTCTTATTCCGAAGATTTCATCAAAGCCACTCATCTGAATAGCGCAAATAGGAGTCGGATTTTAGAATCCATAAAAAATTTCAAAACTTCTGAAACTCAGGGCTTACGCAACTCTCTCATTTTAAAAACTAGCGCTAAATATATGATGACGGTCAATATAGATACTGCAGATATCCTTGTTAATGGAGCAACAGCCGTTCTTATGCAAGTAGATTTCAATGAATCCAATAGTCCTATTACTTTGTGGATAGACTTTTTGGAGGAAAGTGTAGGTGCAGTTGCACGTTCGAAATGTAGAAATCTTGCACAACGTTCTTGGACCCGTATTCAGAAAGCTCTTCGAAGCTTTCAATATAAGAAAAACGACAACGTTAATATTGACCGTAGGCAGTTTCCAGTTGTACCTGCAGAAGGTATAACTATTCACAAAAGTCAGGGAGCTACTTATAGCAAGGTGGTGGTCCACACATGCGCTCGTATGCAACGTGCATCAATATATGTAGCTTGTAGTAGGGCAACTAGTGCGTCCGGTCTTTTCATAATAGGAGATTTTCATCCTCCATCTCCTCCTCATGCTGAGGATAAAGTGGAAAAAGAATTAAGTAAATTGCGTTCAGCTAAATTGCTCCATACACACTTCCTCTATTTAATAAATAGTCCCAATTTCAACATTATTTTCCACAATACACAGTCTTCGTTGCCACCTTAGCGATGTTCAGTCCGATAAGCTAATGCTTAATGTGTCCGTTCTATGCTTTGTTGAGTCTTCCATATTCTCTAACGAAGTATGCGAAATTCCTGGATTTAGCTCTGTCGTACGTTTAGACTGTCCTATATCCAATACAGTACGACCTAAAAGAGGCATTTTTATATTTATAAAAAATGAATTGTTAGGAAATATTAGTCTTCAGCGTAGTGGTCGATATTGTAGTGACTTAGGTGTGTTTGAGTATGCCGTTTTTAAGTACTTGTCTTTAGGGGTTTAAGTTATTTATAGAAGTCCTAATTATCCGCTTGATAAATTTAAAGATGAATTTGAGAATTTATTTACTGACTATCCCTTTTTATATAGCGATTCTTCAATTTATTAGGAGATTTTAATTTGTGTTTGCGCACTATGACTTATGCTAGGGATACTTATAGTTTTTTGCAAAGGACAGGCTTTAGTTCAGAGTTAGAATTGAAAACGTCAACAACCAACTGTGATACACACATTGATTATTAGTGATAGGACGAGCACTAGGATTTACCCGACTGTTTATAGCTACCACGATGCAGTCTCAGTTAGCGTTAGGGGCATTACTTAGGTAGAATATGTAAATATTATGTTTTAAAAATTATTTTATTTATTTTTATGTATTTTATTTTATATAACTTATTTAATTTTATTTACATATAACTCGTTTTTTTATTAACCTTTTTATTTCTTTGCTTATAATTAATTACTCATATTAATTATATTTGGTTACGCAGCCAGATGTAAAAGATTCATCATAAATCGTTCGTTTTCGCTTGTGTCGGTACGGTGAACCCTAGTTCTCCGTCTACTCGATCAATTTCTATATTAACATTGCACTTCGGCAATTGTTTAATAAATTGAATTGCATTTCGGCAATTAATATACACATTTCTAAGCTTGTTTCGTCGCTTAATACCGAACTTTGTATTATTCAATCGCAACCAAACCTTGGTTAATAAATCGCACTTTTAAATGGAACAATTTCACAGTTGTTAATTAATTCTTGCTCAATATCAGTTATAGAAAAGCCTATAACTACTCAAATTATTTTATTTATAGTTCAGGATATATATATATATATATTTTAATTTAATGGGAATCGATATTAGCTTTCTAAATCGGTAGCGAATTCGAGCGGCGCATTTTACTATTCATTTTCAATATCCTGTAATAAGGAAACTTTTCTTCCGAGTTTTTGAATAATGAATACAAATTACTCTTCAGTCATAATAAATAGTATAAGGAGTGATGAATGCAAAATAAAGATTTTGTTTTCAATTTAAAATAATTTTCAACTTGACTGAGTACAGGGTATTTAAGAGTCGTGCTCGCACGACACTAGCATTCCTTTCTTGTTTTCAAATGGAATCTGTGAGACTTTGTCTCGAAATACCGTTTAAAAACATCAAAGTGTATTTTAATTAAAGTAAAAAAATCATCGGATGGAGCTTTAAGTTTAAGGTTACTATTAACGTAACCGAAGTTTTTATTTAGTATTAAATACTCGGAAGTGCATACATACAACTTGCAAAAATAGCCCGCGCTATTTTGTACTATATACATGGACAGTGGATAAAAAAAGTTTGAGTACACTTTGATTTTTAAGGAAAATTCGATTAAATTAGTTGTTTTTTGAATAAAAAATCCCAAAATGTTCATATTATGATTGGATTTATATTTATGAACACAGCAGCCTTTTTGCTTTTACATATCGTATCGAAATTAAGGCAATGTGATTTAATTGCATTTTAACTGGGTGTACTTAAACTTTTTTTGTCCACTGTATGTCCGTATATGTAACTATTAGAAAAGCGCGCGAAGCTTTAAAACAAGTGTGTGCATTTGCAATTGATGTGGATCTGCCGTGTGTATCCTTTTTAAAATTGCTACGTATATTATTGCTAATATAATATTAAGTATTAAAATATTGTTATGATTAAGTGATTTCAATACGTAAAGTATAATAGCATAATAATTATAGTTTCTAGTGGTAAGCCATTAGCGATTGACCAAAAGAGGCGCTAAAATTTAATTTGGCGGCATTGTCCGGAGCACCTGTTCATTGTGTGAGTAATTAAAATTATTGATTGTGCTTAATATAATTGCGAGTGTTAGCGTATAACTTTCTTGTCCGATCAGAAGCCCTTTGGTGGTTGTTCAAAGATTAGTTTTTGTGTGTTTGTGTGTGTGAAAGTGACTCCCCGTCCGTGGGTAAAATTGCTGCTGCTATTTAACTTTTTTATTAGATATTATGGCATTTTCTAATAAAAAAGACACCAGACGGTGTATCAGCAAATGCATAATTGATACCTGCCTTAGGGACTATAGAAGTAGTTCAATAGCTAAGCTATTTTCTTTCCCATCTAATGATGGGTTGTTTTCTAAATGGGTTGAATTATGCCATTTGGATAGCAACATAAATAGGAAAACTGCACGTATTTGCGAACGACATTTTGAGTCCAAATATTTAGGAAAGCGTCGCTTAAAGGCCGGGGCAATTCCCACATTAAACTTGTCTGAAAATTCTTTATTGACTCCATTGAATGCTGTTCTTTGTGAAGCGTTTGAATTTTCAGACAATACTGTTGAGCCGATTCAACAGTATATATATTCAAAAAGAATAAAATTGGCCGATGTACCAGACGGTAATACATCAGATAAAAGTTAATCTGAATTGATTGATATCAAGTCTTCAGATTATTGTAATAACTGCCTAAAAAAAGAGTAGAACGAGGCCTATTATAGAAAGCAGTGGTATGATTTGAAGACCAAGCTTTCAAAATCAGAAGAAAATTTAGAGAACCTAAAGACAAAATTCGTGGCATTAAAAAAAAGGGGCACGCCGAAATAAGCCATCGAAAATAAGGAATATTTCGCATAAAGGCAAATCCCATGCACTCCCCATAATAGCCAACAAGTCTCATGTCTCTAACGAGACAAAAACAATATGTATAAATCTTTTGAAAAAGCGACAAAGCTATAACCTTGCAGAAAGGGTTATAGCTCAAAATATAAACTTTTACTCGTCTAGGACGTACGAGTATTTAAGAGATGTCCTCAAATTAAAGCTGCCATCAAAACGCACTTTAGCGAGATGGGCCGTGTTGAAAAATATGAGACCAGGATTTAATCCCGATTTACTTGGCAGTTTAAAAGAAATCGTTGGCAAAATGAGTGCAAAGGGAAAAGAAGCAGTAATTGTGTATGATGAAATTAAGATCAAACAAGGTCTTCAGTACAATACTGCTCTTGATGAAATTCAGGGTTTTGAAAGTGATGGCCAATACACAAAACCACTTTTAGGGCAACAAGTCTGTGTTTTCATGATAAGAGGACTTTTTGAAAATTGGAAATATCTTCTAAGCTATACTGTTTCTGCCAACGGTATAAAGCATGAAGCCCTTTTGAACAAAATGATGGCAAATGTAGAACAAGCGCAAGCCTTAGGACTCAATATAAGAGCGGCTATTTGCGACCAAGGCTCAAACAATAGAGCTGTATTTAAAAGATTGGGAGTTGAGATAAATAATCCCAGTTTCCATGTAAATGAAAAAGAAATATTTGCGATATACGATGTTCCACATCACATAATATTGAAAAGAAATTTAAATACGCCTGATGGCGTTGTTTCATGGAAAGTAATAGAAGAATTATTTGAAATTGATTCAAAAAATTCAACCAGACTTTGTCCAAAATTAACAAACAAACATATACATCCAAATAATTTTGAGAGGATGAAAGTTAAATATGCCACACAAATATTTAGTCATAGTGTGGCTGCTGCACTCCGCACAATGATAAATTGTGATGCATTTTCAAATTGCATAGAGACTGCAGAAGCGACAGCCACATTTATTGAAAAAGTCAACAGATTAATTGACTGCCTGAATAGTCATGTTTTATATGACAAAAATCCTTATAGATGTGCCTTAAAACAAAACAATATTGTTCACCAAACCCTGCTCGATATGCGAACATACTTACAAGAATGTAAGTATCCACAGGAAGTATATTGTTTAAAAGGAATGATATTATCCATATATTCCATTATTAATTTGGCTGAAAAAGTTTGGAGCGAATTTGCAGAAGTTTTTTTTGTTGCTACGTCAAAATTAAATCAAGACCCATTAGAAAATGTATTTTATTTAATTAGATCACGTGGAGTCACTAACAGCAATCCCACTCTGTATGGGTTTAATCTCATCATGTCCAAAATGTTGTCCATGAAAGTCTTGACATCAGCAACAGTATCTGGGAACTGTGCCCCCGATGACGATACTATGTTGATTAACATTATACAAGACTGTGGGTCATCATCAGAGCTAACATCTTCTGAAGATGATGATTTGATTTTCATTGATGACGAATTAGAATTGGCTATAAAAGCAACAGATTTGAATATTCAAGACGCTTTCAATGAGAATGCTTTGCGTTATTTTGCAGGGTGCAAAGGGTGTTCAAATCTGTTGAAACCGTCCGTGGAAGTCCAATGCACTTCCGAGTATTTAATACTAAATAAAAACTTCGGTTACGTTAATAGTAACCTTAAACTTAAAGCTCCGTCCGATGATTTTTTTACTTTAATTAAAATACACTTTGATGTTTTTAAACGGTATTTCGAGACAAAGTCTCACAGATTCCATTTGAAAAAAACAATAGTTCAAAAATGCGTATTCGTTACATCAAAGTCAGATAAATACGCATGCTGGTTTTCAGAGTCTGGTCCGTGTTATAATCACTGAACTCAATTGCTTAATGAGTTCATTTTTATTTTAATTAGAAAAAATTGTAAATGGATAACAGATGGGATTGCTGGTAGTAAGAACTCCAGGGTAGAAATTAAAAATAATTAAGCAGTACAATTTTTTCTTACTTTATGTTTAAATAATAGCAAATATAAAATATTTACATGTTAGTTAATACACTAAATAAGGTAATATTAAGTGGGGAACATGGATTTGACTTAATTTCAAACACTTATAAATAGTAATTAAAATGTTATGCATTTTTGAAATTAAGTCATTTCAAGTCGACTCAAAGGTCCTATTAATTTACGACCCCATTAAAATGTTGATGGCCTCCACGTGGTGTTCCCTGGATACCGATGTAATATGTTTGCTCATATACAATATTAGATCGGTAACAAATTTGAGCGGCGAATTAAAAAAAACAATATATATTAAATTATCAAAAGATGTACATACATAAATATAAACATATATGTATTTTTATTTATTTAATTACACTTGTTTTACAAATTTTACCACATTTTGCGACCCTTAAATGTACTTATTTTCATATTAAATATCGGCTAATTTGTCAACCGACATTTTTACCAAGAACATAAATAAAATAAAATATTTTTAAACTAATATTTTTGAATTAATTTGATTTAAATGCCAACTGACATTTTTACCAAATATTTTGTAATCAAGTCAAACAAAAATAAGAAATAGTCTATCAACGAAATTGCTTGTGCATAAATATAAGTTGAGGCAGATCATGACAATGTCAAGGCTACTGCCACGCGTTCATATACGAAGTGTCTGCATATGAACACAACATTTGCACACATACATATGTATGTAGTTGTATGTATGTGTGCTTTTATAGGCATTATGAGAAACCCATACACTATTGACAACTTCCCAAAATACAATGCGACAGAAATATGCTCGCAAACAGCAAAAGACCAAATGCACAAATCTATATATATAAAACAGTTTGTCCTGACTGACTGACTGATTGGTGATCAACGCACAGCCCAAACGGTAAAGGCTAGGAAGCTGAAATTTGGACTCAAGTATCCTTTCATAGTCTAGGTCCCCACTAAGAAGGGATTTTGGAAAACTTGAGCTCCAAAGGGGGGAAACAGGCTCCAACGTTTGTATGAAAAATCTACAGTTTTCATCTGATTAACTTCAAACTTAGTTTGTATACTCCAATTCCAATTCCAAGAAAAACTGTATACTTGGTTTTGGGGTTTTTTTGGGGCCTAAAATATGGGAGTTTTCCTGTAAAAAAATGTTGGGGCACAAAAGCAAACCGCGTCAACAGCCCACAGCCCACACGGTAAAAGCTAGGATGCTGAAATTTGGGTTCAAGTATCCTATCATGGTGTAGATGAGCACTAAGAAGGGATTTTGGAAAATTCGAGCTCCAAAGGGGGGAAAATTAGCTCCAAAGTTTGTTTGAAAAATCCGCATTTTTCAACCGATCGACTTAAAAATTAGTTTCTAAAATCAATTAAAGAATGCAAAGAAAACTGCATACTCGGTTTTTTAAATTTTTTGTTGGAGCTTGAATTATTGGGGTTTTCCTGGGGCACAAAAGGAAACCGCGTCAACAGCCCACAGCCCAAACGGTAAAAGCTAGGATGCTGAAATTTGGGCTCAAGTATCCTATCATGGTGTAGATGAGCACTAAGAAGGGATTTTGGAAAATTCGAGCTCCAAAGGGGGGAAAACGAGCTCCAAAGTTTGTTTGAAAAATCCGCATTTTTCAACCGATCGACTTAAAACTTAGTTTCTAAAATCAATTAAAGGATACAAACAAAACTGCATACGGAATTTCGAAATTTGTGTTGGAGCTTGAATTATTGGGGTTTTAATATTTATTCACTATTTCAAATGAAAAGTTTGTGTTATAAATTTAGTCCGATCGATTTAAAATTTGGATAATTGAATCTACGTAACTAAATCTACAACTTTGCATTCAAGGATTTTCAAAATATGCATTTTACAAAAGCAGGCAGAACAAACAATACAAAATATCAAACAGTTGGGGACAACTATACACACATACAAACATCTGTTCGTGTAGTTGCGTGCAAACGATTGAAATAGCCAAAGCAACATGTGAGACACTAATGTGTGAATGTCCATACATACATATGTGCACATCTATGTATGTACATATGTATCTACATATGTATGTATGTACATTCATCATGCACTGACAGAGCAAGAAATGTTAATTAATTGAAAATTATATAACATTTTTAAAAGTAATTTTTTCTTCGTTTAGTGCATTTGGCATTAGGGTTTTCATTAATAGCTTTATGCAGCAGCAACAAATATCAAATAGTTGGGGACATCACATACACACACTCACACACAACAAGCAACAGTTCGTGTCTATGTGTGCGGTTCTCTACGTACGGTTGAAAAAGTAAAGAGAAACATATGTACATATGTATGCCTGTGTATGAATATAGCATGTATGTACATTCGTATTAATGTATACATTGGGCAATCGAACACAGTTGTTTGATTGAAAAAAAAAATAATGCTATAAAAACAACAACAACTGCAAGTCATTAGCTCGCTCTTCTTCTTTCGTTTTGACCATTTAATGTTAATTGCAAAGGCAAAACGCCAAAATGTTACAGTTACCGTCGCTAGGCAACGACTGCGTAAGCGATAGTAAAGCAGAAACCGAATAACGGAGCTACGCATATTCTGCTTCGAATTGCGGGCAGATGTATGTACATATGTATATGATTTGTTCTTATTGATGTCAATAAATAATTAGATTTTGTTATTTAAATATTCTGCTTATTGCATTCAAACTTCGATATTTTTATGGTATCGGTGCCAGTGCTTTTTGATCGTGGCTCATCGCTGCACGGCATTGACACGAGTGCCGTGTTTCATATTCCGAGTTTGTGCGTGGCCGTATTGACTCAATATGGCACGAAAAGACTCAAATGTGAATTTAAATTTGGACTCAAGTATCGTTTCATAGTATCCATCATAGTGTAGGAGCACACTAAGAAAGGCTTTTGGAAAATTCTAGCTCCAACGGGGGGAAACGAGCTTTAAAAAATATTAGTTATAGTGGTCATGTTCGTTTAACGAAATAGTTTGTCAAGAACAAAAATGTAACGGACTACTTAACAATTTTTTGTCAAGAACAGAAAATGTTCATTTAAATACCTTAAATGCCTTCCTACTGGTAACCTTTAAGGTGAAAACATATGGGTAAGTTATGCACACACAAAATAAATACAATTGGAAACATATTGAGCCGGGTTAAGACGGGCAATACCTGCTAGTACATGTATATATGTGCACGCACATATACAAAGTGCATAAGCGGCTTGAACCGACCGTCTCTGTTGACTGCCTCTCTGCGAATGAAATGAAATTCGCTCACAGAGAACACGAATGCGACAGCTCCCAGTCGGCTCATAGCCGAAGTGCGACAGCTCCCATTCGGCAAATACCAGAACAGCTATTTGAGCTGTCGCTAACAATTTTGATGGGACGTTTTCGTTGTATGAAATGACGCATCTAAATGTTGTATGGTTAGTGCTATCGCTTACGCCAGCGGTGGGCACGTAGTGGCTCTTTGGGCTCCCAGGGCTCTCTCTCAGACGCACAAGCAAAGTACCGATCTCGAGCAAACTTACAATAACAAAATACACGCAGTGTTGTCGCCAGCCAGACACACAAGTAGATCGATGCAATAACAAAATACACACAGTGTGTGTGATGATCGATTTGCACTACCCGCTGACGGTCACTTATGCACTGACATTAAAAGTGTACTGACAAATTATAAATTATAGTGTTTCAGTAAAACTTTTATGATTTTCGTCAAGTTATTTACTTATAATCTTACTTATATTTGATTTAAAACTGAACAATGGCTAATGAAATTAATATTAATATAGATTGAGATATATTAAAAATGTTTATAGGAATAAATTAAGTGACATAAATTTATCAGATTTATTACGAATTGCTTTAAGTGAAGAGGAAATAGACTTCGAAAAATTATTAAATGAATGTTCATAAATGTGATCAAAATTTTTTTCGGTGTACTTTTTTTTCATAATTTTTTTCTCACAGTTTATGATCTTCTCATAACCCAAACGGTAGTTTTTGTTGTAGATGTTGTTGTAGGACTCCCAAACTAAAATTGCGTGCCCACCGCTGCACTAAACAAAGAAAAAACAAGAAAGGAATGCTAAAGTCGAGCAGGCTCAACTCTTAAATACCCTGTACCACCCCACAAAAAAGTATTTAAATGAATTAATTAATTTAATTTAATTAATTAACTAAATTAATTTAATTAATTAACTAATTAAAAATAAAATATTCCATGCATGCATACATACATTTACATGTACATCAGAATCGTGCCTTATGCGTGTTTGTGTACTTGTACATATGTATGTATGTGTGCATTGGGCCTGGTTATATGGCTATAACTTTCTTTCCGATCATTCTATCATAATGAAACTTGGTATACGGATATATAATTACTAACCTAATGTGACTACCAAATTTCAAAATTCCAAGAATTACGGCAGTTATAGAAAATCGTTAATAGGGGGGGGGGGGGAGTGGGGGGATGGATCAGAAAAAATGAACAAACTCGTCCTTTCTCGGTCTCAGGAGAATCTGTATACCAAGTTTGGTTATTCTAGCTCTTATACTTTCGGAGATCCTTGCGTTCATACAGACAGACAGACGGACATGGCTATATCGACTCGGCTTGTCATGCTGATCAAGAATATATATACTTTGTGGGGTCTACCAAGCCTCCTTCTGTGTGTTCCATGTGCACTCGCACAAAACTAATATACCCTTGTACCCTTTGGGTACAGGGTATAATTACTTTTAAAAATGTTATATAATTTTCAATTAATTAACATTTCTTGCTCTGTCAGTGCAAGGCGAATGTACATACATACATATGTAGATACATAGATGTGCACATATGTATGGACATTCACACATTAGTTTCTCACATTTTGCTTTGGCTCTTTCAATCGTTTACACGCAACTACACGAACAGCTGTTTGTATGTGTGTGTATGTATACTTAGTTGTCCCCAACTGTTTGATATATTGTATTGTTTGTTCTGCCTGCTTTTGTAAAATGCATATTTTGAAAATCCTTGAACGCAAGGTTGTAGATTTAGTTACGTAGATTACAGTCCCCAAATTTGAAATCGGTCGGAAAAAATTTATAACACAAACTTTTCATTTGAAATAGTGAATAAATATTAAAACCGCAATAATTCAAGCTCCAACACAATTTTCAAAAATCTAACTAGGCAGTTTTGTTTGTATTCTTTAATTGATTGATTTAATAGAAACTAAGTTTTAAGTCGATCGGCTAAAAATGCGGATTTTTCAAACAAACTTTGGAGCTCGTTTTCCCCCCCTTAGGAGCTCGAATTTTCCAAAATCCCTTCTTAGTGCGCATCTACACCATGATAGAATACTTGAGCCCAAATTTCAGCATCCTAGCTTTTACCGTTTGGGCTGTGGGCTGTTGACGCGGTTTCCTTTTGTGCTCCAACTTTTTTTTTACAGGAATATTTTGGGCCCCAAAAAAAATATAAAAAAACCAATACAATTTTTCTTGGAATTGTTGTATACAAACTAACTTTGAAGTTAATCAGATGAAAACTGTAGATTTTTCATACAAACGTTGGAGCCTGTTATCCCCCCTTTGGAGCTCGAGTTTTCCAAAATCCTTCTTAGTGGGCACCTAGACTATGAAAGGATACTTGAGTCCAAATTTCAGCTTCCTAGCCTTTACCGCTTGGGCTGTGCGTTGATCACCAATCAGTCAGTCATTCAGTCAGGACAAACTGTTTTATATATATAGATTCCATACATACATTTACATTGACATCAGAATCGTGTCTATGCGTGTTTGTAACTTTTTGAATCTAGCGCCCCCTGGTGGCGCTATCTATATTTCGACTGGTGCGTTAGAATCTGCTATCTTTATCGATTTTCCAGTGAGAATTTCATTACATTTAATCGATTGGAAGTGAAGTTATTGCGTTATAAGTGTCAGTATGTTTGTGTCTAAGCTAAAAGTGGTACTTATAAGTATTACGGCCAAAAACACAACCTTCCTTATGTTGTGTAATTTTTGCTTAGAAATGTAAGTTTTATAGGCATATATAATTCTGTTAGTTTTTGTCGCAATAGGTATTAGACATCTCGAGAGCTGGCGGTAAAATAGCTCAACTGACAACACTGGCTACAGATGGCACGCGACTAATGAGAGAATAATTGGTGGAAAGAGGGATTAGGCAGTTGCATTGAACTTTTTCTTGTAGGCACATCTTCATCTAGTGTCGATTTTAGATATTGGTGACGAATTTCATATAATTGCTTTATATTTGTGTAAATTAGCTAATATTTCATTAAGCTGAATAACCTTAATTAGTCTTATTTTTGTGGCCAAGTGATTCTTCTGAATTTAAGTTGCTGCTAGCGGTGAAAGTGACCAATTCTGAGTCCAAATTAATTTTATGTACCTAGCCGACCAAATGCTCGCAAATGGATCCGCATGATTGCAATATGATTCATATGTCGTTCAGTTTGAAGCAGAAAAAGTAACATTTATGACAGTCGCAAGAAATAGGGTTGCGAACATTTTGCGAGCATTTTTCGATTACGTTTGGGACTCGCTGGAAATATCAAAATAGTCTCGCAACAAATACTTATGCGTTATCTTTTGCTGGCCTTTTCTTTCATATACGGCTCGCATGAAAAAGGATTCACGAGCCGTTTCATCCCAATTTGTACCTTACCTCTTACACACTTCTTCGTTTCCGTGCTGCGCGAAGACAATTGCGTCTGTTATTAGCCTGCGCCAAGCACTTCTAATAAACTTGGCAAAACTTTTTTCCGGACAAATGCCAAGTTATCCAACCTTAAATCATAAAAACCAGTATTTCAAAAGTGTTTACCAAATCCTTAAATGTCTTTTATTCTTTAAGGCTGTTCTCAAAAGCTTCAAAATCCTTTAACGTGGTGAGAGGTGACACTGGCAGATCTAATTTCAGCTTGTGAGCCTCTCCGCAAACACGAGCCCTAATTATTGAAATTTCACTCTTTTAAGAAATTAATTCGAGTCTTCGGCGATCAATTTTGAACAACAAAGTATCAATTTTTGGCAAAAAAGTATCAATTTTTTCTTTTGAGGTTTGGGATAATAGGCCGAGGGAGCAAAATCAGGTGAATAAAGTGCATGGAGAAGCACTTTGAGTCCTAAATCGTTGATTTTAGCCGTCGTTGCGATGCTCTCGTGTACCGGTGCAAAAACTAAATTTGTACCCCAAATAAAAATGTTCATGTGAGGCCGTTTCGCTGAGATTTCGGCCTGCAATCTCTCCAATAATGCGCAATCACGAAATTTGTGCAGCGGTCACGAAGCATTTCTTCAACATTTGTGTTAATATTTAGAGTTTTAATCTTTTTTCAAAGTTGTATCCTTTATAAAGATTCTTATTCGCATGTTTTACAATGTCGCCCGTTTCGAAGAAATTAATTTCCGTTTGTAAAGAAGTTTTATTTCCAGCTGGGGTAATGGCTCAGCTGTCCAGGATCCCTTACAAGAAATTTGTAAGTTGCGGGAGCTTGCAACCAAAGGGCTCGATGCACACTGTAGGGGACAATCGGCAGCGACACGTGGAATTTGTACTCACTGGTTGATGCCCGATAAGTGCAATTTCGACGCATCTTCCAGTCTGCCCTTTTACAACTGCTGTTTTTATACCCTGTACCCGTAGGGTAAAAAGGGTATATTAGGTTTGTGCAAAGTATGTAACATACAGAAGGAAGCATCTCCGACCCCATAAAGTATATATATTCTTGATCAGCATGACGAGAGAAATCGATCTAGACATGTCCGTCCGTCTGTCCGTCTGGATGAACGCGAGGATCTCAGAAACTATAAAAGCTAGAATAACCAAAGTTGGCATCCAGATTCTCCTAGATCCGAGTAAGGACGAGTTTATTTTTTTTTTTTAATTTTCCCCCCCTTCCCCCGCTGCAGAATTTCGTCAATAGCGTCCACATTTCAAAAGCTACCTAAACCAAACTTTGCACACATAATTTATAAATAAATATCTACTGTTGTTTAAAATTTTATTCAATTCGGTTAATTCTAAGAAAAGTTATTAGCAAAACAAATTCTCGCCAGTACAACCCCCACAAACTGCAGCAACAAGTTCGCTCTTCTTCTTCCTCTTTTTGCTGCTGCTTTGGGCGCATATAACTCAGTGACGGAAGTTTACCTGGGTACAGGGTATTACACTGTCGGGCTTGCTCGACTGTAGCGTTCTCTCTTGTTTATTTATAATATAAGCACTGTTGGCCACCACTATTGTTGCTTGATTACTTAGACTTACTCAGATTAGTTAACTTAGGTTAACTCCTGTATTCGGTTGCTGGAAGCTGGTGTCGAAATACGTCTGCCTTGCTCGATGGTTCGCCGGAGAAGAGATCGAGCTTCCGTTTTCGCTCGCCCTTCTAGCCTTTGTTTGTGTGGCCTTATTCTCTTTTTCTAAAATCTCTATGCAAGCGTGGGCGGTGATGCCGGCCCGTTTATTCTCCCTCTATTCAAAAGATCGCTGCTTCGTAACTCTAGTTGGCAAATAAAGGAACTTTTGCATGCGATATTCAAAGTGCAATACGGTAAAAATATGCAATATTCAACTGTGCAATAGAAAAAGTTTCAAATCTAGTATTCATCTTCGTCCGACGTTGCTGGCTCCCAGACAAGCCGTTGGACAGTCTCAGGCCGTGTGCGTTGTCGCGGTTGCCGCGCCCGCGGGCTATCGTCTCGCCTACCTCATGCCTCCCGCGTGTCATTGGCCGCGCCTCTCTTCGGAGCTCTGGTCCGGCCATCGGTGGTCGCTTCCAGTTCGATGCGCATACATCGAGCCTCATCACGACCCCCTAGTGCTTGCCGTGACTCCCTCGGGATATTAAACATCGAGCTCATCGTCTTTCCCAGGGGTAAGAACAGGTCCAGTGTATTGGTGGCGGTGCGAGTGACGCGGGCACCATAGGGTGTATCTACATGGTGGTACTCCTCCTTGGACTGCACCAGCTTACGATAATAAGTGGTCTCATCGTCGCTGAAGGGCTCGCTGGCTGGACTGGCCGTGTAGTTCTCCAGTTCAGTCGATGGCTCGGTGGTGATGTACCTCGTCCGTGTCGTGGGTCTCGGCGGGGCTCAGGCGTCGGGGCCCTCGTTTGTGAGCTGGATCCGGAATCGCTGCCCTGATGACCCTGGAACCGGGGCGGATACGAGGGACCTCGGAAACCACGGTGTGGTAGCGCGTCCTCATCGTAAATCTCGCGCTCGTTGTCTGGATAGTGTCTCTCGTGTGTCGTGTTGCTGTCCGGGCTGGGAGGGGTTGGCGACTCTTGCCAGTCCCATTCGTCCCATCTTAATACGGGCTCAAATCTTGCGTCGAGCTGGTCGTCGACTAACTCCTGGTCCGGTGAGGAGAGCCACTCGTTGCCGCGGCCACTGCTGGCCGGGGACAGGTCATCCAGTGACTGGCCACCCTGGTCGTGAGGAAGGTTCGGGGACGTGGACTTATCGTCTTCCCAACCCTGCTCTGGAGACGATTGCCCCGCACTATGTTCGTTCTCTCTCTCCATCTGGCTGTTGACGCTACTGTTTGCTGAGGAAGATTGAATTTTTCGTTATTATCTATACTTCACAGAGTATATTTTGCACCGATGTGCGTAAGATAAGCTAGTGTTGGTCTAGATAAGTTACATTGGTAAGCGATGATTGTAAGTGTAGGGCCTCTGATTATTACACCCCTTTAATAACTACTTACTTTAATAACTACCAGGTGTTTTGATCGCCGCTTATGAACTGCGATATCATCGTTTTGATTGTCCGATTTGCCCTTTCTGTTGGGTTCTCCGGGGGGCAGTACGGCGCTGTATGTTGGACGTCGTAAATATCCGACTCGTGAACTGTGTGCCCTTATCGCACACGAAGAGTTTTGGGACTCCAAACCTGCTGAGGACTTGTTCTCTAAATGCTCGTACCAGATGGGTGGCAGTGGCCTTTTTAAGGGGGACCAATTCGACCCATTTCGAGAACAAATCGAAGAAGACGAGCAGTGTAGTGTTCCCATGATTGGATCTAGGTAGAGGCCCGACAAAATCGGCGCAAAGTGTCGTGAATGGCTCATCGACTTGTCTCGTGAGCATTCTTCCCGCTGGCCGCTGTTGGTTGATCTTGAATCGTTGGCAGCTTTCGCATTTCTGGACGTGGCGTCTGGCGTCTCGATACATTCCTGGCCAGTAGTATCGCTGGGATAGCCTGATGATTGTCTTGCGGATGCCTTGATGACCTGCTGTTGGAGCGTCATGGCAGTCTTCAAGAACACGGCGACGATGATTCCGGGGAACACAGAGCTTCCATGGGACGTAGTCGTCGACGTTTGGCCTGCGACCCAGGTTCCGAAACAGTTGCCCATTTTCCAGAGTGTACTCCGAGAACTTTTGTGGATCTTCCTGTACTTGCTTTATCTTGTTCGTAAGCCACGGACAAGATGATTCTTCTTCGGCTTCAATGCGATACATGTTTTCCAGAGGCTGCCTTGAAAATGCGTCGGCCACGACGTTTTGCTTGCCGGCTCTGTAGCGAATGTCGAATTGATATTGTTGCAGTTCCAGCGCCCAACTCTCCCTAGGGGACTCTCGATCGTATTTAGCCATTTGAGTGCCAAGTGATCAGTCACCACCTCGGATCGGTAGCCCTCTAGGTAGCACCTCAGCTTCTGGATTGCCCAAATGACAGCTAGACATTCCTTGTCGGTAGGAGAGTAATTCTGCTCAGCTTTGCTTAGTCTGCGACTGATGTATGAAATGACTCGCTTCTGCCCATCGATCTCCTGCGTTAATACCGCACCGATCCCAAGATTGCTAGCGTCCGTTGGAGTACGAACTTGTGGCTAAAATCCGGGCATGCTAACACTGGAGCTGTGGTGAGTAAATATTATTAAATGCTGTTTGCTGCTCTTCGCCCCAACACCATTCTCTTCCCTTCTTGAGTAGTGGGGACATTGGCTGCACAGCTGCAGCAAAGTTTGGAACGAATCTGTGATACCAGGATGCCACCCCAATACACTGGCGAAGTTCCTTCAAGTTTGTTGGCGGCTCTAGGTTTCGTACAGCAGAAACTTTGCGGGATCTGTGTGGATGCCATGGTTGCTGACCACATGGCCCAAGTATTTCAGTCTCTGTTGGAAGAAACTGCATTTCTCTGGATTAATTCTGAGATTTGCCTGACGTAGTCGCCTGAAGACCTCGCGCAAGTTTCTGAGGTGGTCATCAAAATCTTTGCCGATGATGATGACGTCATCCATATAGGCGAAAGCGTTGGGTTCCACGTCTGTGCCCAGGACTGTGTCGAGAGTGCGTTGAAACGTAGCAGGCGCCGAATGTAGCCCAAACGGCATGACGCGCCATTGGAATAGACCACGACCAGGTACGGTAAATGCCGTACATTCACGGCTGTCATCAGCCATGGGTATTTGCCAATAGCCATTCTTTAAATCCAGTGAAGTTATAAACTTCGCGTTGCGTAGTGGCTCCAGTATGTGGAATTGAGCGCTCATTGAGTTGCCGGTAATCCACACACATACGATACTTGCCATTCTTTTTACGAACGAGCACAATGGGTGCGCTGTATGGGCTCCGAGAAGGCTCTATTAATCCTTGCTCCAAGAGTTCATCCACTTGTTCATTTATTATACGTTGCATGGCCGGATTTCTTGGGAAGTATCGCTGCTTGATTGGGCGATTATCTCTCATGACGATTGAGTGCTTCGCCATATGCGTTACTCCACTGAGCATGCCAAATCTTGGTAGTTTCTCATCTAGGAACTGTTGGGCTTTGAGCTGTATGTCCTGTGGCCATGGTTCTGCTGGTTCTCGTTGTAACACCGAGTCGTAATCTGGTTTCTCGGGTTCTTCAGCCTATTCAGTTACGTCGAATGGGCTGGCTTGCGTAGTCGTGGTCGTTGAAGGACTCTGTGTCCTTGTCGTCTTCGTGTTATTGACAACACCTCTCTATGGCTTGCAGGCGAGTAACTGGTACGCTTGTATTCTTGGCCGATGCAGGGCGCGGCGATGCGATCTTGGTTGTGCTTCTTCTCCGGCTAGTGGGTAGATCAGGATTCTCGTTGTGCTTAGGGCTTTCTGGTTCACCTGGTCCAAGTTGCAGGCAAACGGTCTCGCATTATATCATAGTGCCCATAATCTGTAGGAAATCGATGCCTAAGATAACGGGGTCGAGCATGTTGGGCATAACCAGGAATGTAATACGAACAGTGCGATTGTCTAGGCGTACACTCGTGTGTAAGGCTCGGTTTATCTCGCATCTGGATCCATCGGAAAGCCGAATGTTCGTGCTGGCGCTGCGGATCTCATCTTGTCGAGCCACCGTATCAAAGCACGTTTCGCTGAGGAAACTGTGAGTTGCCCCGGTGTCTATTGTGGCAACTATGCTTTGACCGCTTATCTGGACTCTGGCCACGATGCGTCCTTTGCACATGTACATCTGGTTGTCTAGGCTTGGAGTGTTCCTCGTGCTGCCTCCGCTGGGTTCCCAGTCGAGCGGAGACGCTGCTCGTTTCCCGATGTTCGTTGTGGGCAACAGGCAAGGGTTCGTACGCCTCGACGACCACATTCCCAGCAGAACAGTACCCGTCTGCTACGGCACTGATCCTGGAAATGGCCCTGCTGGCCACAATTCATGCATGCTCGTCGAGCGTCGCCCGGAACATGCGAGTCCTGTGTCATCATCCGGTTCGCTGCCTCTCGACTGCTACCTTGCTGCATCCCAGGCACCGCCAACGTCATCGTTGGTGGTTCCAGCTGCGGCATTGGTCGCTGTCGGAAAGGATTGCGCGGCGTCTCGAACGTTGTTGGTTTCGCGGCCATACGTTGCAGCTACAGGCGTGTGCGGCCTCTGAAAATATTTGAAGGGCAGGAAAAATTCTAAAAATTCTTTTGGGAAGGTTGCCCATGTTGCATTCTGTAGCCGGCTTGTGCGGAGCCAGAGCGCAGCTTTCTCAGCTAGAACCTCTGGCGTGGCGCGCGGTAGATCTTCGAACTCAAGGTCGTAGGATACAGCCCTTTCTTCGAGTTGTTCGATAAATGCCAGTGGGTCTGTACGCCCATTAAAACGAATTACCCATTTTCTTATGCGCTCTGGACTTGTATTATAAGGTGCCATTGAGGCGATAGCGTTGCCTGCCGCGGACCGGTTCCGGTTGGGTTCATCGAAGCGTATTGCGCGACTTGCATTCGATGGATTTGGTTTTGGTTGCCATTTTGGGAACAGTCGATCATTAACGGGCGAGAGGTTTGCAGGCGAAACAGTTCCGGGTATCTGGAAATCACGCGGCGCACCCGTCATCGATGTGCGCGACAATTGTCCAGACTCAGGAACTGGGGCCGGTACGGACTTCGACGTATAATGCCGTTCAAGATCCGCCAACCGAGCCCGAGTTTCGAGCTGCAATGCTCTTCCCGCAACGAACGTTGCGAAGTTCTGTTTTAACTCATAGAGTTCGCCTTGTCGAACCCGAACTCGACTGAGAATTCTTCTAGCTCCGCTTGCGACCGGGCATAAATATAGCCGGTTCCCACCCCAGAGTTTCTAGTGACTACTGGAACGTACTCACCCTGAATTTCTGGATTCATCTTTGTTCACTTTCTTTCTTTTGTTTTCTTATTGTTTGTTGCTTGGTTTTTGTTTCACTGTTTCTATGCTTGTTTGCGTTGTATTGTTTTGTTCCACTGTTCTTATGCTTGTTTGCCTTGTATCGTTGTGTTTCATTGGATTTGTTTTATTTATTTACATATATTTATATTTTATTTATTTATTTTGTCCCAGATATTGTTTATTGTTGTTCAGATTTTATTGTTGTCGCTTTTGTACAGAAAAAATTAACAAAACAAAAAAAGTAATGGTAGTAGTGAACCGGTTCCGTTCACCAGTTCCGGACGGCGCACATTACTGACGGCTTTGCGCATCACTGGTGGTACAGCACATCACTGATGTTACCGCGCATCACTGTCAGTGAGGTCAGCGTCGCACTTCACTGTCAATACCGCGCATAACTATTGCACTTGTGCTTTGCTGTTTCGTTTGCTCGTTGTTGTTTGTGCTTGTGAACTTTTTGCACTTTGTGTATATTGTTGTCTTTTCACTGCGTTGTTTTGTTGATTTCACTGTATTTAGATTCACTGTTCTTGTATTGTTGCATGGTGTTTACTGTTGTTGCTGTTGTTACATATGTATGTTTAACGTGTTACTTGTACCATGTTTCATTTGGATTTGTTTAAACACACTCAAAAACAAGTAAAAAAGCTAAAGTCGGGTGTCCCGACTTTGAAATACTCTGTACATATGTATACAATAATTATAGAAAATAAAAAAAATTAAGAAAAAAAAAAAAAAAATTGATCGATTTTACATTTCTCGGTATTCGACCTCACGTAAAGGGTGTATAGGGAGCTGAAAAATGTAACAGGCAGAAGGCGTGACAGACCCCACAAAGTATATATATTCTAGATCAGCGTGACAAGACTAGTCGATCTAGCCCTGTCTGTCTGTCTGTCCGTCCGTCCGTATGAACACCTGGATCGCAGATACTATAAGAGATAAAGACACCAAATTTTGCACAAAGATGCCTTATGTGTGTATTCTACACGAGTTTGTTTTATTATTTTGATTTTCCCTTCACTTGTCCCCTATGGGGGTTTTCCCGATTTTCCATTCGTATAATCGCCTATATCTCGGAGACTATAAGACATAGGAACACCAAATTTTAGTCCAAGATGCCTTATGAAAATACGGAATGGAATTTTCCCCTCTCCCCCGCAAATCGCGATTTTCTCTAACTCCCGTAATTCTTGGAATTTCGAACTAAAATTTTGGTAATACCCCCCGTTGGTTATTATGTTTCCGTATACCAAGTTTCACTATGATAGATCGATTTAAGAAGAAGTTATAGCCATAAATATATTTGCTGCTGCAGCGCTGCCCGCGGATGTTGTTGATGCTGGTGCTTTGACTGATTGCACACATGTATACACAGACACAAATAGATGCGCATAGGCATACATACACTCACACAGACGCAATTGCTATGTAAATGTGCAATTATAAACCCTTTACGTGAGTTCGAATACCGAGAGAGGTAAAATCGATCAAATTTTTTTTTTATTTTCTTAATTTTTTTTATTTTCTATAATTATTGTAAACATATGTACAGAGTATTTCAAAGTCGGGACACCCGACTTTAGCTTTTTTACTTGTTTTTTTTCTCTTGTTGTCTCTGCCCTGCGCGATGGCGGCGCACGGAGAGTATACCTCAAAGAATGGGTAAAAGTGCAAAGTGTGGACGTACGAAAGGTGATTTTAGTGAGTCTTCCAATAGAACAAAGTGAAGAAGAATTGCTGAGCTGTCAAAAAGCGACGAATCTGCTGCTTTACGATCGTGCAACATTCCAATAAAGCAAATGTTTATCAAAGCTGACGTCGACGAAGTCTTATCACTTCTCATAGAGCCAAACATGAGCAAACATCTATATTTGCTAATACGAAGCTTTATAAATTCTAAAACGTCCTTCGAACTTTTACCAAGCTACAAGCTATTTCTAAAAGCGAAAGCATCCAGGTATCCCGATAAAATCAGTGTGATTGAATCACAAGCTGAAGTCGAGCTGCAGAGCTTGCTTGATAATACCGCGTCGCGGATTATAAAACTTCAGCGTGATGTTCTTGACAACATTGCAGGTGTTTTCGGTGAGAACCTAGTTCTAATTGGAAAATGGGGGTTTGACGGCAGCTCCGGACATTCAGAATATAAGCAGAAAGTCATCAATAATGATATGAATGATTCCAATCTTTTTGTGACATCATACGTGCCATTGCAACTTTTAAAAATAGCAGATGATCCTAAGCACCGCCAGATAATTTGGAAGAATCCGCGACCTTCATCGACACGTTACTGCCGACCTCTAAGATTTCAATTTAAAAAAGAAACTGCTCAGTTAGCTGTAAATGAAGAGAAATATTTCAAAGATAAAATTGAGCTGTTACAGCCAACAAAATGTTCAGTATCGGCAAAACAAATTCAAATTAGTTAACTATGGTCCATGGCAAAATCTGTAGTTCTCTTAGTAAAACATCACCTTCTAAGTGCTACATATGTGAAGCGAAGCCAACAGAGATGAACAATTTGGAAACTTGCTTGACAAAGAAGGTTCATGAAGCACGTTTTGAGTTTGGATTATCGCCACTACATTCACATATTCGATTTTTTGAATATTTTTTGCATGTACAGACTGGATCTAACAAGTAAAAAAGCTAAAGTCGGGTGTCCCGACTTTGAAATACTCTGTACATATGTTTATAATAATTATAGAAAATAAACAAGAGAGAACGCTACAGTCGAGCCAGCCCGACAGTGTAATACCCTGTACCCAGGTAAACTTCCGACACTGAGGTATATGCGCCCATAGAAGCAGCAAAAAGAGGAAGAAGAAGAGCGAACTTGTTGCTGCAGTTTCTTAGAATTGACCAAATTGAATAAAATTTTAAACAACAGTAGATAATTATATAAAAATTATGTGTGCAGTTTGATTTAGGTAGCATTTGAAATGTGGATGCTATTGACGAAATTCTGTAGCGGGGGAAGGGGGGAAAATCCAAAAAAAAAAAAAAAAACTCGTCCTTTCTCGGACCTAGGAGAATCTGGATGCCAACTTTGGTTATTCTAGCTTTTATAGTTTCTGAGATCCTTGCGTTCATCCAGACGGACGGACATGTCTAGATCGATTTCTCTCGTCATGCTGATCAAGAATATATATACTTTATGGGGTCGGAGATGCTTCCTCCTGTATGTTACATACTTTGCACAAACCTAATATACCCTTTTTACCCTACGGGTACAGGGTATAATAAAAAAAAATTTTTCCATACATGCTTACATACATGGTTATGGCTATAACTTTTTTTCCGATCATTCCATCATAATGAAACTTGGTATACGGATATATAATCACTAACCTAATGTGACTACCAAATTTTAGTTCAAAATTCCAAGAATTACGGAAGCTTTAGGGGGGAAGGAGGGGGGTGGATCAGAAAAAATTAACAAACTCGTCCTTTCTCGGGCTCAGGAGAATCTGTATACCAAGTTTGGTTATTCTAGCTCTTATACTTTCGGAGATCCTTGCGTTCATACAGACAGACAGACGGACATGGCTATATCGACTCGGCTTGTCATGCTGATCAAGAATATATATACTTTGTGGGGTCTACCAAGCCTCCTTCTGTGTGTTCCATGTGCACTCGCACAAAACTAATATACCCTTGTACCCTTTGGGTACAGGGTATAAAAATCTTTATATAATCATGCATACAAAATGGGGCGCGTCTATCAGATTGAAAATGTGAAAAACGCATTCGTATCATCTCTACCATCACCGAATTTATTTGATTCAGCATCAGCTCAGTTATCGGAGAATGCATCATCACCACAGGAATCAAGCCAAGAAATCCACTTCTTTGAATTAATTTTAATTCTTAACAAAAATTTCCCTCTGATGACAAATCCGATGTGACTATCGAATACCTGTCAGCTTGCTCGCATCGCAAGCAATTCTTCTTCTGCTTCAGCTCAGAGCTTACTATGTTTGTGCCCTAAGCTCTTGCAGTTGTTTCTAATAAGCTTTATTTTGTTATAATAAATTCTAAGTGCGGCAGTAGTACTAGAGGTTTGCCAGATGAGAACGTGCGCCAAGCAATGCATAGTGGGTAGCAATTTGATTAGTTTAGAGCAATTGCGCCGTACTGAAGGGTATGTCCACACTTCTGTCGTCACCCATTATCCTGCTACCATTTACATTTCTGCTGCTGCTAGCACTGCTTACGTTGCGGCCATCACGCCGTTGTTTGTATTTATGCCGCTGCTCGTTCTGTTGTCGCTGTTGTTTAATATAGATATGTATGTACATTCATTGCTCACACTGCTTACTTCGTTGTTTATTCATTGCACTGCTTGCACTGTCGATACTGCGGTTCGTATTCCATCCACTCGAGTGCTTTCAAGCTTTTAGCAATAGTGTTTGTTATACTGATAACCCTGCTTACACTGCTGCCATTACTGTCGTTGTTTGTACTTTTGCTACTGCTCACACTGCTTTTGCTGCTGTTCACACTGCTTATGCTCCTGCTCCCACTGCTAATGATGCTGCTAACACCGCTGTTGATGTTCACATCTCTATCTCTGCCGTTGCTCGCTTTGCTAACTTATGCGTTTACCGTTACCGCCATAGTCTCTTTATCGGTGTCATCAAATGTCACTGGAATTTCGCCTATTTAACAGTGCACTATGGTCTGAATTTCCTTTGTTTTAGAATAAAAAGTGGTAATTCTCCTAAAGTATACATATTCAGTTGTGCCGAACTTCCGCTCCGAGCCAGCTGTCAGCAGCAACTGAGTGTCGACGATTATATTTGACTGACTAATTCTGCTTAAATTCTGCGGGAATTTCGAACTAAAACTATTTGGTAACATTTACATTTGGTAACTACATCCCGTTAGTGATTATGTGCCTGTATGCCAAGTTTCATCATGATAGGTTAATTCTGAAGAAAGTTCTAGCCATAAATAAAATCGCTACCCATGCTCTGCTTGTAGCTCTGCCCGAAGCTGTTGTTGTTGTTGCTTGGACTTATTCCAGTACTGGATACGTACACGCATAGACACGAAGATGTAAATGTATGCTGTTGAAACTGTACTTTGTATGTATGTATGTACATATGTATTGCAAATTTTGTATTTTAATTAATTAATAAATTTTAATTTTTAAATAATTTTTTATTTAATTTTCTTTTTTGTGGAGAGTACAGGGTATTTTACTGTCGGACTTGCTCGACTGTAGCGTTCTATCTTGTTTTAAATTTTCTTATTATTCTAAATATATGTACAGAGTATTTCAAAGTCGGGTGTCCCGACTTTAGCTTCTCTACTTGTTTTGACACTATTTACATCCTTACCATCCTCCTCATTAATTTGTATGCTACGCCTGTTCGGTTTTCTGGGGCAGTATATATTCAAAACTCTAAAGGCCTTGTCAATAATGGTGCGCTCTATTAATTGCCGTGGGATAAATATCTCTGAGCATCAATCTGCAGAGTTTGTTCTCCACAACTGGTGGTGCCAGAATTCACAATTCGTAATCGTCAGGTGGGACAGCAGAATTGAGCGCCATCTCCATTTTATCCAATTTGTTTGTGGCACGCAAATAGCAGGAGGCTAGTGAATAATGCTTCCCTGCTGGAAACGGCTAGCTTCATTTTGCTGGCTCGATTGATCTTCGGAATCTTGCTCTTCCATTTCCATGATGGATACAGCTTTTTCAGAAAGCGCTGAAAATCTAGCGGAGAGGAGAACATAGCTCAACGCCCCTGATTTGTGTTAACAGGAGTTGGCTTAGTTTTTTGAACCAATTGAAGTGACTCGATGGCTGATTTTCGCTCCCTATTAATAGGGGCTACTGGCATTTGAAACGAATACGCTTTTGCCTGAGTCGGATTTGCAACTAAGTTTGTGTTAGAAGCCGGTGTGAGTACACGGACGGGTGTGGAGCACTAACTGCCATTTGATGTCGCTACACATTGATTTTGAGTTCACCACAGGAAATGTAAGGGTACTTGTATTCGAGGTACAAGTGATTAAGGCAACCCAGTTACTGGTAGAGCTTGACGGCTTTACATATGGTTTTCCAATTGACATATGCATATCTTTCTCATCTCCTCGTACTTCGGAAACTTATTAATTAATTCCTCAGCTGCTCTGAGAGCGGTCGAGTCTTCATCAGCATCCACTTATGAGTGATTAGATGAATTGCAAAAAACAAGCAAAGAACAAGTAAAAAAGCTAAAGTCGGGTGTCCCGACATTGAAATGCTCTGTACATATGTTTACAATAATTATAGAAAATAAAAAAAATTAAGAAAATTTAAAAAAAATTTGGATCTATTTTACCTCTCTCGGTTTTCGAACACACGTAAAGGGTGTATAATTCCACATATACAAAGCAATTGCGTCTATGTGAGTGTATGAATGCCTATGCGCGTCTATTCGTGTCTGTGTAAACATGTTCGCAGTCGACCAAACAGCAACATCAACAACAGCTGCGGGCAGCGCTTGAGCAGCAAATATATTTATGAGTATAACTTTTTGTTAAATCGGTCCAACAACTGGAAGTATTTGCAAAATTTGAGTTCGAAGTTCCAAGAATTACGGGAGTTACGATTTGCATGGGAGAGGGGGGAGGGAGGGAAATTCTAAAATACACCTTTTCTGCGTATTCACAAAAGGCATCTTGGACTAAAATTTTGTGTCCCTAGGTCTAATAGTCTCCGAGATACGATTATACGAATGGAAAATCGGAAAAACCCCCATAGGGGGGGAGTTGGGGGTAATATCAAAAAAATAAAACAAACACAGCGTACACATAAGGCATCTTTGTACAAAATTTGGTGTCTCTAGCTCTTATAGTCTCTGAGATCTAGGTGTTCATACGGACAGACTGACAGGGCTAGATCGACTCATGCTGATGAAGAATATATATACTTTGTGGGGTCTGTCACGCCTCCTTCTGTCTGTTACATTTTCAGCTCCCGCAATCCTAATATACTCTTGTACATTTTATGTTTGCTGCTGCTTTGGGCGCATATAACTCAGTGACGGAAGTTTACCTGGGTACAGGGTATTATACTGTCGGGCTTGCTCGACTGTAGCGTTCTCTCTTGTTTTTTTTTAATTTTCTTTTTTTTTTTTTGGAGAGTACAGACTAATGTACTGTCAGGATTGCTCGACTGTAGCGTTCTCTCTTGTTTACAGTACAGCGTATTTCAAATTGGAGACACTCGACTTTGGCTTCTCTACTTGTTTTATATAAATACATATGTATTAACCGATAAAAGCAATAACCGATAGTTGGCCATGTCTAAGGCGTTCGTGCTCATCATCCACTTAGGCCTTAAAGGCCACATGTTTTAAAATTTTCTTTATTTAATGCTTGTAGTGCCCAATGTTTTCCAAGCGAAGCATGATCTTGGGGTCGAAAAATGTATCTCTGTTTCTGAGTTCTTGGGCTAAGAGAGAGAGAGAGAGAGAGAGAGAGAGAGAGAGAGAGAGAGAGAGAGAGAGAGAGATGGATCTAAATTATCAGTAAATTATGGGAGCACAATATAAAGTTACCGACGGATTCCGCCAACTGAATGTATTCCAATAATAATGTTTGTTCCTTTGTCATCTTTATCAAAAATATATACAGAAATCTTTTTGTAAGTGCACTAGTCCAGGATATCGGAGCCAAGCAAGAGATACAGCCCAGCTTTAATCTCGGCAAGCAGATAGCACTTGCCATTCTCATGGGTTGTTTCTGAACCGTCCTACCTCGACATGCCATACATGCTTTTTTGTGTGTATTGGTAGATCAGACTGTCGTGTATTTCGCATAGATGTCATCGAAGTGGAACCATAACCTTCATTGAATGCCTTTACTGAACCTGCACACACCTACTCTTCATACAAATAGCCATACTAATACTCGGTAATATAATTCGTACCAAAAATACGTAGAGAAGAGGAAGTCCGATAGTGAAACATCCTGTAATCCAAAAAAGTCCAGTTCTACGCAGAAGCAAGAGAGGAAGGACGGACACATCTATATTGATTTGTCTCTTCATGTTCATTAAGAATATGTACAATTTATGGGGTCGGAGATGCTTTCTGCTGCCTGTTACATACATTTCACCTACCTTAGATACACTTTTTAACGTGCGGGTAGAGGGTATAAAAATGCTGCCATATCAAATTTGAGTGGAAAATTCGTTAACTGCCACCAACCGCTACCTTTCGCAGGAGCAAGCGCAAGCAAGAGCTTTTTTATAATATTGGGGCCACCCCATTGAATAACTAACGCACAATAAAAAGAAAAACAATTTCTGCTGACAAGTTTCACATTTCTTTGACTATTAACCGTTTTTATGGCCCACCTGTCCTTTATGTTCTCTTCACCGAAAAATCAAGGGTACATTGTTTTTCAAGTTACATTCAAATATGATCTGCATCTAAATCCCTAAATAAAATAAGAAAATTTACCAGAAGAAGAGGGAACTCGATGTTGCTGTTTGTGGGCGTAGTATTGGAGAAAAATTGTTTCGCTAATAACTTTTCTTGATGCAACGAAATTTGTATGCACAGTTTTATTTATGTAGCATTGGAATTGTGGACACTATTAACGTAATTCGAGGAAGAAGCAAAAAATAAAATAAACTCGTGTTGCCTAGGACTAAGGAGAAACTACTTGCTAAGTTTGGTCAATGTGGGACCGGCCGTTTGCAAAATCCAGGCGGTCATCCAGACAGACGGATGAACAAATGGACTTGGCTATATCGACTCGTCCCGGACAGCATGTCCAAGAATATATGTTGATATATTTTCTGGGTTATTCACTTTGTACTAATATATCCTTTTCACCCTTGGGGTACAGGGTACAAAAACGTCATCCCCGCCTTCAGTTTGTGGGCGCAGCTTATTGGTTTTAAATAGATAAGATAAAGCGGATCCAGTAGTTGACAATGGCCATGCCATGAACCATGAAGTTTGTATTGTAGGGCACTCTGAAGGGTATAGCATCGACGTGGATGAACGCAGCTTTTTAACTCGTTTTTCTTAGAACATACGAGTATGCGTATCGTTTGAGCTAGCCAAAGATATTTTGTGCATAATATCACAGTTTATAATGCAAATGGGGCTGAAATGTACATTTCTGATAGACGGCAACTCATGGCAAAGCTTAGTTTAGCACTTACCTTCTGCCTGACTACCTTTCCAGCCATAAAAATCTAAATTTCAAAGCAGCCCGTGAAGCAGGTGGACCACTACAGTGCAAATGTCAAAACTTCAGGGGACGTGAAACGTTTCGAATGACAGAAATTTGCGCCACAAGACATGTGCGGCATTCAAATAGTGGAGGTACCTCAACCAATACATCGACAGAGCGAACTGGCAACCAAACAGGTAATGTGGCATAGAACTTATGGAGCATTCCAGCCCTTTTCAGACGATGACCCATAACGACCAGCCACTTAAGGGCAGCTGTTGCTGGCAATCACCTCATTTTTCTAGCACCATTGCGAGCGATGGGTTGGAATTGCGTGTTATCTGGTAATTAGAGTGAACTCTGTATCCATTTCAAAAGGATAAAATACGCAGGTTTTCGATTTCGATATGGTGCATAGCGACACAGCCACCATTTAAAATGATTGGAATTGAAACTCTTTTGAATGTTCATGCATTTTTAAATCATTTATTTTTAAACTTTTATTTGTAAATTTTTTATGCATTATCTCTTTTTCACATTTACTTGACTGTCGTTTTGCCATTCGTTATTTATATCTGTAAGTAGTTTGTGTGGTCTTTTTTATGTTTAGTGAAACTTCAATATCATTGTCCTGCCATTTCAAATAATTACATACATATGCAAATCATGTTAAACACTCAGTAATTTAGTAGGGAAAGGAAAATGAGCGATCAGCAATCTTAATTGTTGTTTGCAAATTTCCAGAATTAGGAAAAGTGCTTTAGTCTATTGGAACTGAAAAGTAAGATTTATGGCCAAATCTATTTATCGCCCTGCCTAGAACAAGCGAGTGATTCTGTTTGCTCAGTTCTCAGATGCTGCTCTTGCACACTATATATTCGTATATAGTATTCGTAGTACGATAAATACAGGTGCAGGTGCAGGTGCAGGTGCATCCCCTTTCCAGCGCTTTTGCTCGCCACCATGTGCTTGTGCTTTAATTGAATATAAATTTAAATTAATGATGCGAAAATAATTTTTGCTTCGGGTCGTTGTGTGTTTATTTGCATGCGTGCCTGCATGCTGTTGTCACTTTTGTTGTTGTTCTTCTTGTTGTTGTTGTTGTTGTTGCTGTTATTGTTTGTAAACATTTTCATTTTATACTGTTATGCTGCTGCTATGTTGCTAGGTTTGCGTTTTTAATGCAGTTATGTGCTCGCAATTAATTTGCATAAATAAATACGCAAGGATTTTTAATAGCTTTTGAGCGCTTAGTGAAAGAAATGACTCTGGCATAGACCTACACGTTTTCAAATTTGTTAGCTAAGAGGGTTGTCGGCTATTGGTTATTGGCGCTGCATAAAGTAGTAGTACATCTGAACTGATTTTAATTAAACAGAACTATTGATTAAAATAGGTTCATACAGTTACAAAAGAGGGCTGCATAGCAATTACTTGTAGTTACTTAGGTTTGTATTAGTATATTACAGACAGATTAATGAGTATTTAACTTAAGCCGATAGAGTTATGCAGTGGGAACTTATCTCACAATCAAACAGTTCACAATTAATGAGGTATGCATGTATCCTATATACATTCGCACACACCTGTTTCTGGCTCTTATTGGTATAAAAACTGGCTGTCTAGATGGGTCTTGGCTGTATGCGTTAAATATTAGTTTGAGCATGATTTTTACGTGGCTATGGTTCTGGGCAGAGTTCGGCTGAGCTTCGGTTGATAATGTACGAGTACTTAACTAGCTTAGATCAAGATGGCAACGGGTATTACTTAACTCCAATCATCGGCCTAATCAGATTCATCGGATTGCCAATTACCTGTCAAATGGCAGTCCCCTGAACGCGCCTACAATCTCTTTTATGCTGAAGTACCTTAGTTTGTAAATCCGTTTTACGTGTACGTTAGTTTAGTTTACATTAGTTACTAAATCGGTTATTGGCGCTACTGTGTGCGAGTATGTATGTATCTATGTATGTACTATATGCTTGATCGGGTCTTGGATTCGTTTGTTTTGTGGCGTCTACTCAGAGTATTGTTGAGGGCGTGGAATGTGTTTGGTACGGGCCAGCTGGGTCACTATAAGTATCTAATATGTAACATACACGTATGAGTTTCTATATATGTATGTAATTATATATGCTACCATATTTGCATGCATTTATACCAAAATACTTTATGCATACCATATGTATGTTATTTACTTTTGTATGATGTACTTATTTGTGTTACTATGTATGTACGTGTAGTATGTAGGTTGCCATTTCATGCTAAAGTTATACAGAAACACTGATGCTTAGCTTAATGCTATTAAGTATGCATGTAGCAGTTTTTTGTTTACTTGCTGGCTTGCTGTATGTCTTGTGTAAGTATTCTATGAACCGGCCATCTCTACCTTCAGTATGCTTCATTATCTATCATTATGATTCTTCCCCTTGTGGCTAATGTGGCTAACGACAATGCTACTTCTATTTGTTTGGTTTTGTTTTGTGTTGTTTTTATTCCGACACTACTAACGACACATTTAAATATGTATGTATTGCAACTGCTCTACTTTAAAATAGTTTTGTTTTTGTTTTTGTTCTTCTTACGCCAAAACGTCACTGTTCACGCACACCCTGCCAATAGGCTGTCCCAAAAAAGTATGCTCCACTCGTCGCTCATTTCATAAACTATCTGCTAATGTTCTTACCTAAGTTCATATTGTATTTTGATGTCTACGCATTTGCTTTTAATTGCTTTTACTTTTACTTTTACTCTGAGGTTTTAAGCTAATGTTCATGTAGGTATGTGTTCGTTTTGTATATCATATAGAGTTTGCTTTTTGGGCTTGATGCGTTTTTTAGTTGATGGTTTTGAAAAAATCGAGGTACACAATAAAAATAGTTTCTTTTTGCTTTGTTGTTTTCTTTTCGTAGGTAAGTAATTTCTTAACGTTCCTTTCAAAAATAAAAACCCTTTCGATAGAGGATCTAATAAGATAGAAACTACTAACATGCTACTATATATAACACACAAATGTTTTCGTATTTGTAAGATTTTAGAGCTCTGCAAAGTTTATAATAGGGACAAGGTTTTGCAGCTTTTATTTTTACTGGGCTACAAAAATATAATATAGGAGGTGATCCAAAATAATGTAAACCTAATAGGAACCCTTGTGGTAATACTCGAAATTTAAACTTTGGACCAGAATTATTGTGACATAATCGAGACTCGAAACTGTAGAAAATAGCTATAGATAAAGAAAAAATTCTAATCAATTAATCAACCAGTTCTTATTCCGTTACATCTTCTGCACGCCTGTTGTGCTTTGAATTGTGTGATATAGTAGCCCTGTCTGCAGGACCTCTCCAAAATCGAGGCCGGACTTGTTGATGGTACGAACAATGTCTATATCCCAGGAATTCCCTGTTTGCATGTGTGCATGGGCTTGGAGCTCTCCTTTTCAATATTGTTTAGGGTTAGTTACATATTTTGTTGTATTTACATAATTTTTTAGACTTTATGACTTTTTGTCGTAACTATAGTTATAGCAAGTACATTTTCCAAAACCGTTTTTGTTTGCTTTTATGTTGTGTGAATACGTTTTGTAGCCGTGTTGTAAGTTGAGGTTGAACTTGTTGTTGCTGCTGCTGCTGTTAATTAACTAATTTTGAATTGGTTATCAACAATTTTGTAGCTTCCTGTGCCTTTGGGCCTTGCTCTGAGCAGAACGCAGTAACTATAGTACCCATGTTGTTTTGCGAGGTTTGGACGAGACCAAACTTTAATTAACGTGCCAAACAAATAGTTGCACCCTGTGACTAAAAACTTTTTGGGCTTTGCCAATTAGTCAGTTGACCTGGTAACTTATCTTTCGTTTTTCTGGGTTAAAGCGGCGGCACTCGTTTGGAAGTGTCCAGAATTGGACTAGATGGGCCCATGCCCATTTAAATGTTGCACGTCAAGAGCTCGCAGAAAAAAAGTAAAAACCTCAAATACGATGGCGGCCCATGTTTAACGCCCTCTCAACAGACTACACAAAAGTTTTCCATTTTGAACAGCGCAAAAACATGTACATGTGTGTGTGTGTGTGTTGGTGTGTGTTGGTGTGTGTGTGTAGAGGAGATTGTGTGTAGTAGATAAACTTTTAATAGTTTGCGCACTTCACTCTTGTTTCGCATTTTTGTTTACTGTTATTTTGATTGCTTTAACTTTGCATGTGCATTTTGTTTGCTGCAACTTGTCACTAATCATATTACAGAATGCCATATAGTATTTATCCTAAAAATATATATGATTTGTATTGTATATATATAAATGCTATTTATATGTAGCACGACCTTTGCTGCCTATTTTCTTATGTTACTGTCTTGCTTTTGGTAAAAAATTTTTACTTTAGTTGTAGTTTTTCTTTTGTATTACATTGTTTTTTTTTTGCTTTATGCTTCGCTTTATTTTCTATTGTATAAATACTCACATTCACATTTACAACTACGAACCACGTAACTACTTATAGATGTAAGTATGTATATCTATATATATACTATATATAGGCTTTATAGTTAGTATGGGTGTATGCATGTATATGTATATATGTATGTATGTGGTATATTTTAACTACTTCGAGCAGAGCTTGGCGACCTTACTGTACATACTGGCTATAAGAGGTCTTAGTGCTTAGTGCTCTTGGTGATTTCCGGTAGCACAGCCCCCTTTCACATGACCTACCAATATATATATTTATATATAATCACACACCCTGTATACTGCATAGCTCACGCTCCATTTTCTTAAAAGTTTGCTAGCAATTCCGAGTCCGTTTCTTAATTATTTATATACTATACTATATGAGTATAAGGAATTACTAAAAACAAGAGGGGAGGAGTCCGACAAAAGGTTTTAGTAGATGCCGTCGAGCTAAAGAGAATAATCACATGAAACCAGATGCAAACTAAACAAAATCAGACAACAAATATGCATATAAATAGTGGGGCGAGACAATATGAAGAGTAGGTTCTCTAGGGTTATCCGCTGATCAGAGTAAGTAAGTAAGTAAGAATCTTGTACAGTGATGAATCTTCAATTTAAAGACAACTATGTCTATATCTTCTCGTATTGCTTTGTTTACAGTGGGCGGTCTGCACGGCTCCTGCTAGGTTACTTGATTATATCCTACTATATTTTGACATCCAGATTCTGAGCTACTTAGATATCTCATGGCATAGTGCTACAAGTATTGTAACAGTGTTTGGTTAGATCTGACCAGCAGATACAGTGATCGGCAATATTTCAAGAAACATATAGCCATATATTAGCAATATCAAAATCTTAAATAGTGTCGAAGTAAAACATAATACTTTTACATGTTTGTTTAGGATCATAAAGAGAATCTACGGCTTCAAAATATTGGAAAGCAAATATTGAAACTAGTAAACCCATTTTAATGATTTAAAGTTATAATCCGTTCAGCCTTGTCAGAAATTTTGTCAGATCAGTACATCTGAGACCTAGGTTGCGTTTAACCCCAAAAACATATGGACAGAAGGAAATTTATAGCCATTAGGCATTTTCGAATATTGGGCCAACTTTGTCCGCCCAAGGGGAGTGTCCGCTAAAGGGGATACTTAAATACTTTATATACCGATCGAATGTTTTAGAAAAAATGTCCGCCGATGAGAGTGTTCGGATAAAAGAGGTGTCCATTAAGGTTGTTTTCACTGTGTATTTGCCAAGCCATTTCACGAAATTACTTCAGAAAATAATACTTCCAGCTTTTTTATGAATATTTAGGATCGCTAGGGCGCTAGGATCTCCGAAATCTCTGGATTCACCGAACTTGTTATGGTTCAAATGGTCACATGGGAAAAGTTGATAGAGGTACAAACTTTGATCTATTGTTGTATTATTTTGTGGGTTTGAAAAATGATGGAAAAAATTCAAAGTCATTAAGCTAGAAGAGTGTTTAGAACTGGAACATACGAAAACAACCAATTTACAACGCAGAAATCCCATTCTCCTTTATAGCTGTTGAATTATTTTGTTTCAGAAATCACATTAGTAATCATTCACAAAGAGGATTAAATATATTGAATTTGTGATGTAAAAAGATATATATGCCATATGAATATATGCCGATCACATTATCCGTTATAGCACACTGTATATACATACGGTGAATTTGCATTTGCATTGCCACTAAAAACAGAGAAGCACACGAAATTTTTCATAGATTCCATAGTTCAGTTAAATTTGAGTTTTGATTTTGCACGCCCATGTATGTATGTGGGGTTGACATCACTCGCTAAGAAGTTATTTTGTTAGTCTTTTGCGCCATTTCATTAAACAAAGTAATTTCAAGTCTTTCTAAACATCATTTCCAACTAAACTAAACGATTATTCTGCTTTAATATGGACGTATAATTTTATATATTTTTATATATGTTCGTATGTATTTAACTATGTGTTTTCGGTTCGCTGCCGCTCCCCATAAGAACTCAGTTCCCAGGGCAAACTTTCGCACTCACTCACTCACGCACTCACGCAGTCACGCAATCACGCGCACATGCACACGACAAATAATTAAACTTAACTGAGACTTCAATATCTCCATCGCAATTTTTCCTAGTCTTGCTCGAATATTCCTTTTTGATATCCCTTCTTTCTACGATTGTTTCTTGCAATGTCCAACAAAAACCATCAGACGTCCAAGCTTTACAAACTTAAATGCTACGAGTATACATACACACACATATATATATATATATTTATAAATACTATATGTATGTATGTGTGCAGGATTAGTGACTGCACTAGTATTGGGTTTCACTATACGTATATCTATGTCTGTATATATATATATATATACTTGTATTTGTGTATTTGTATAATATATTGTATAACGACAACAACTAATTATTGCTTTTCGGTTTTTGAAATGCGGTACGTCATTTTCTTTTGCTTGCTTACACTACGCGGAGTTTTCGAAGAATGTACATATTTAGAAAAATAATCCGTTAATTATTTACTAACTGCTAGAACAAAAATAACAACTTAGTGGGCCTGATAGTACTTAAATAAACGAGGGGAAGGGAAGGGCGGGAAGAGAGCCTTTGGGTACTGGTAGCTTCTTAAATAATTAATAGTATGTACTGCACTTTAAATGTTGTTGTAGTTTGATGTTCGTAATTTGTAGAGGACCTAAGAGAAGGCCTTTCTTGATAGGGTTCTTAGTTTACATTTTTGCTTTTCGCATTGTGAACGCTGTGAACGTTGTTGTTGTTGTTTTTGTTGTTGTTGTGGTTTTAGTTGTAGTTGAGTTCTTAGTTAGACGGTGGTGCCTGCTGTTGCTGTTGCTGTTTCTGCTGCTGCTACTGTTTACTTCCCCTCTTCCTGCCACGTCGCACCTCATTTTCACGTCCATTGGCGGCTACCAGCTGCGACGGCCCGGCCCCCGCCAACCATCTGGAAGAGGAGCCACGCCCCGTACCAGAGCGTCAATGTGTGCGCCGTGGCCTGGCTAGCTTTATTCAAGCTATGCGTTTCCGTGGCCGAGCTCCTACTGCTGCGGGCAGCGCCTTCAATGATGTTGTTGTTGTCCAGCTCGTGGAGCACGGGCAGCTCGCTGAGGTCCGTGACGGTGGTCCGCTCTGTGATGGGGGCGTAGAGGCGCTTCGGCTTGCAGCGCTTGTGCTTCTTGTAGGTTTTGGTGACATTTATGCTGTAGCCCTCGAGAAACTCGGAGCCCTGCAATCCAGAGAGTAAATAGTTAAAAATCTGTTTCATCATAGCTTGTTACACACAATATAAGTATTAATTAATTTTTTTTTGCTGCTTTCGAAAGGAAATTGGAGAGTTTATTTATGCCGTTCATGTCGCACCAACAACAAGTGATGCAAATGGCTCTGCGAATATACAAATAGAGGCAGCAACAAAACAATCCCATTTCCGATGCCCGATTCCCCGTGCAAATAAAGGGGCAGGTGTCGGTAGCGGCAGAGCTGCGTCGAATCGCACATCGTCCTTGCCGCTGCTCCTCCGAAACAAAATTTTGTGTTTTAATTACGCCGAATAAATTTGTGTACATAAATAGGCAACGGCGGTCTCGCCGACTGTATGTAAATGCGACTGTATTTTGTGTGTGTGTGTGTGTGTGTGTGTGTGTGTCTCCTTGCTCTGTTTTGCTTTTGTCGGCCGGTTTCGCGTTCCCATCTTTTGGGTTGTGGTCAAATATTTTACGGCTGCCTGCCGTGCCAGAATCTAAATCTAGCAAAACGTCTGTATTTATATGTGCATGTGTATATGTGTGTGTGTGTATGTTTGTGTGTGTGTGACTTTATAACGAGTGTTTACTAATAATATTATGCAAATCGCACGGCCAAAGCTGAAGGGCAGGCGTCTCCCTGGTTGTTGTTAAATTTCTGAGAAAACATTTTTGAATCGTTTTGCGAAAGTCTGCCTGTCTGGATGTCCTTTGGGTAACTGCGTCTCTTGACAGGCATTTGCAGGTGTGTTTGGACAGTCTATGCTGTGGACACTGTGGCGCGGGGCTAAGATAGAACGCGTTGGTCCTGACAGATATTTTAATTGAAAAGGAATGCGGAATGTTTGTTGGAAGCTTTAAAGCTTGTAGCATTGCTTTATACACGTATACCTACAGACTTTGTCATATTGGTGTAAACATGGTGGCGGAAGTGAATAAATAAGCTTTTTCCAAAATCCCTATATTTCAGTTGACTTTAGATTTGTGTTGTTTGCTGCCCAGGTAGGGCAGCGAATTTAAAGGGAATCCCGCAAATCACAAATTGTAAGTCCCTTCTATGGGCTTTCATCCAGTATAGTTACTCTCCCAAAATAACAAGGCTTTCATATTGAACAATTTACGAATTGAATTGCGAAGGTCGCTTTTTACATAAAAAAGGATTCCATTATCATTAAAATCACAGGAAACCAAGAAATAAAACGGGACGAGACTGTGGTAGATGTATTGCTGAATCTATCCTTGTTTGCAGACTTCCATCAGTCAACCCGAATTCTTTTCATACCCTATGTCCAAAGGGTAAAAGGGTATACTAGTTTAGTGCGAACGAGTGTAGGACACACACTCACAGAAGGAGCCTAGGCAGAAGTAAACAGGTCCTCACAGCTTATATTAATGCGTGCCTACAATTTTCTCGTAAAATACTATTTTTAAAACGCAAATAAATAGAATGCCAGTCAAGTCCAATACTATCTACTTGCCCAGGATTGCAAATCAAAAATGTCAGTATTTGTGAAAATATACGCCTCAACCGTGCTAAAAGTAATCTAGCGTTTGTTTCACAAGAATCGGAAGGACAATAAGAGTAGAAAGGCCCCGAACCCGCTTTTTAACGAAAGTGTTGTACAGAAAATGAACGAAATTCCGAACTTACATACATCCAAGAATTCTGTGGTCTATAGTGGTGTGGGATCATACAAGTACAGATGGACGGACAAACGGTCAATCGGAAATGGCGATATCGACTAACATTATCATACTGATATGAATATGAAGATGTACATACAAGTATATACTCTGTGTGTTACATAAAGCGCATTCGCACGTAACTAGAATACCGGTTCATCCTCTTTGGGGATAGGGCTTACAAATTCGTTATGGCACATATTTTGAGAGTTCTCCAGTCGTTTGGGCTTACATTTCGTCTTCGAGATGCTCAGCAACCTGTCAAACAAAATTTTTCATTTGTTGTGTCCTTATCCATTTTGGCCTAAAAAGCTGCTGCCACAGACCTTGGCAGCCCAATGAATTATTGAGTTTTGCGCAAGGAACGAGAAAAAGGGCACTAATATTCAACGCAATAGCGGAAAATCGATGACAATTCGAGCGGCTGTAAAGTTACTCAAGTGTAGCCAGCTTCTAACTTAAGAAATTGCGTACCATTTCCCAGTCAGGCCTGCTGAGTGACCGCTCATATGGGATAGTTAGTCAGTCAGTCGCTCGCATGGTTAGACGAATGGGTTGCTGCTGGAGCACTGTCTGGCTAGCGACTGCATAGACTAAGTACGAGTGTATAACGACCGAGGGCCAACTATGCGAGTATGCTTCGCTCAGGCTTGGTTTAGCTTTGTGTGACCCCGTGAGTGATCGTTGTCGGAATCGTACGTGCCAGCTTAGTTAAGAGCCGCCTAGTGAAGTGGAGGGGTCTAACAAACTCTTCCTGTTCCTTACAGTCCTGTTCGCAGTCCGCACATAAGGGTCGCCATGGCCGCATCGCCGCAAATGCAATTGATTGCACTTTATAACGTGTGGCTTCCGGTAGACATTATCCAGGCTGCAGCCAGCCACATCATTCCGCATTCAGCAGCAAGCGCCCTAATGTCTTTTGGGCTGCGATGAATAAATGAGGGTCCTGTAGGTGGAGTCGGGCTAGGACTCCTTTAAGTGTGTGTGTGTGTGTGTGTGTGTGTGTGTGTGGATGTGTAAGGTTGAGGGTGACACTCAAATGGCAGCAAGAAAAATTATTCCAGATATTGTCTAGCAATTTAGCTGATTACGCTGATGGATGTAAAGTAGGAAAATGTTGGACCGATTAATGTGCAAAAGGCAGAGAGGAAAAAATGGCGACAAGAGTTCCCTTTGTTCGTCGTTGGCGACTTTCCTTTGGACCTATGTACTATATGTGCCAGGAGGGCCTGAGAGGGAGCCTGCTGGTTACTTACCGGCACCACATGATTTTTGGCTCCCCAGCAGATCGGCTTGAAGCTGCCTTTGCGCGTAGCCTCTTGAAACTCGCCAAATTGATTTTCCCAATCGTAGGATATCAGGCGCGCCTCCAGTGTCATGCCAGCCAGTTCGGGCGGTGATGATATCAGTACGGGGTTCGAATCACTGCAAATAAATAAACAACAAAATTAAATTCACAATTTATTATTGGAAAATTGAACGCCTACACGCTCAGCTTATCCTGTGACGACACCCTGTGACGGTACCAAGGCCGTCGTTTCTGTATGTACGTTTAGTATGTATGTCCAATAATTTAAATCATATTCAGTGTGAACAACAAAGCCAGGGTCAAATTTTCCTTTTGTTATACTCCTTGCCCTGACAATTCAGCCACACATTCGTACACACACATACTACAAGTATAAGCACCAGCCTCTGTCAACTAGAGATGTAATGCTGAATTGTGGCTACATATAGTGTAACATACGTATATACTCGTATATCTACATCAAAGTAGCAATCTGGCAACTTACATTCCACTTCCATTTTTCTTCTCTCTGCTCACCCTTTTTATCAGTTAACTTTCGTCTTGTACACTTCGACTTAAGTAGACGCGCCAAGAAAACTTTCCTCACTTTAGTTTAATAATTCATGCCTTTTAATCTGAATAGATTCGCATGACCCCGCCAACGGGCAATTCGATGTAATAAGCTTAATGATAAGAAAAAAGCGTTACACGTTCTCTCCGATCAAGCTTAAATATAATAAAGATAAATACCTAGAAATTGCTTCTAGGTAGGCAATAATTTGTTATTTTAATCGGGATAACAAAATTCAAAATAATCTGATATCTGCCAGGTACAGAACATAAAATCCGACTGACCCTAATACCATATAATAGCAATAATATGGGAGTGCAGCTCGCATTCTATGTTTCTTTCTTTAGATCACTCATCCGAGTCATTAAGTTCCAACTCCGAGACAAAATCACGGCGTAACTAAAAGTAATACTGAACGATATTTTGCTAGGAGCGCCGAATGTAGAGCAACTGGTCCAACGTCGAAACGTAGAAAATCTTCAAAAATACTAACTAACGGATATGTGCTTCTTTTACTCCCGAATACGAGTACATTCATGCTCTCAGATCCAACTAGAATCCACCTGGTTGATTTGAAAACTGCAAAACTGAGCTATTACATATTATTACAAACAAAACTGTTTACAGTGTGGACACTTCACATAATATAAGACCATTAGCTTGATGCAGTGTCTGTCAAAATCTGTCGAAATAAAATCAATATTTTTGTGCAAAATAGCATCCCCCAGCACGGGAACATAGACCAAATCAACCGCATAACCGCAGAGATTCGAACTGAATTTGAAGGCCGGGAACACTGCTCTGTAATTTTCGTAGACATTGCTCAGGCGTTGAATTTCAAACCGCTGCTTCCTCCAAACATGGACAAATTTTAATAAATTATATTGGATACAGCAGATTATACTGCAATTTGGTGGCGTAGTACTGAACTACAATAGTTTCATTATTCGTACAATTTCCAACAGAGATTTACAAAAATCAAATTCAAGATGGGAGCATTAAGGTCTAGAAGGCTGACGTCAATATTGCTGTATCGCCCTCCTGAGAATGCTGCGAGGGCGTTGAAACATTGCCTCTTCCAACAGGTGGAATTTTTTGGAGCAATGCAAATAATTTTCAAGTAAAGTGCATGTAAATACCTTTTGGCTTTTGTTTGCTTTGGTTTCGCTCGCAAGTATTATGTTATTATGTTATCGCTCCTGCCTTTTCTTTGCAGACAGAGCTGCAGAATAAAATAAACTCGTTTTGACTAATCGCTGGGAGAATCTACGTTTGGTCTATGTGGTCTCAGCGGCTTACAAAATATATATACTTTGTGGGGTCTGCCACGTCTCCTCCTGTCTGGTTCTTGGTACATCTTGACAAAAGACTCACGTGGTGTGACCACGCTAAACAAATGGATCTTTTCTAAAAAAAATCCTCAAGAATAACAACTATAATGCTCATCCGATCCACTCTCTCAAGAACCAGGGGAAATTACCTAGCAGCCTCCAATGGAGGAAAAGCTCAGAAGCATTTTACACAAGATTTGAAATCTTAATTTGAGTTTGGCGAAGAGAAGATACAATAAATAACAAATTTATTATTTTTATACTCTGTACATGAAATGTATAAGAGTATATTAGGTTTGCGCGAGCTGAAAAATGTAACAGGCAGAAGGAGGCGTGGCAGACCCCACAAAGTATATATATTCTTGATCAGCATGACAAGACGAGTCGATTTAGCCCTGTCTGTCTGTCCGACTGTCCGTCTGTCCGTCCGTATGATCACCTAGATCTCAGAGACTATAAGAGCTAGAGACACCAAATTTTGCACAAAGATGCCTTATGTGTGTACGATATACGAGTTTGTTTTATTTTTTTGATTTCCCCCCACTCCCCCCTATGGGGGTTTTCCCGATTTTCCATTCATATAATCGCCTATATCTCGGAGACTATAAGACCTAGGAACACTAAATTTTAGTCCAAGATGCCTTGTATGAATACGCAGAAAATGTATATTTTGGAATTTCCCTCCCTTCCCCCTCTCCCCCGCAAACTCTTTCTCTAACTCCCGTAATTCTTGGAATTTCGAACTAAAATTTTGCAAATACCCCCAGTTAGTTATTATTTGTCCGTATGCCAAGTTTCACTATGATAGACCGATTTAACAAGTTATATTCATAAATATATTTGCTTTTTAAATTTTCTTATTTTTCTTTTTTTTTATATAATTATTGTAATCATATGTACAGAGTATTTCAAAGTCGGGACACCCGACTTTTTACTTGTTTTATATTTATATTTTTTTAAATTTGTAGAAAATTACTTAAGTACTAGTATAAAGTGGTTTTTGTGGTTGAAATCATATTGGAAAATGGTTAAAAGGTTCTTTAGTTAATGTCAACTTGGAATTAATAATTGAAGCGCACAAATATATACATACATGTGAGTATATAGCATGATGGAATGAATGGATATAAACACTCTTCGTGTATCCCTCCGTCTGAACATATGAACCCCAAGAAGTTGTTAGCCATAATAGCTAAACTTTGTATATATATAGTACTTGTCTTATCCATACGCAGAGCAAGTTCATTACAACTATATATAGATATAGCTTTCATAGAATCTACCAGTAGAAAGTCTATTTTGCGACTTTAATGTTCTGCTTGAAATATTTAAGCATTCTCAGGCTTTTATTGGGATTGCGTTTATAGTCTATCCTGAGGGCTTGTCATTCTGATGGAACTCCAAACCTTTCTCCTACTTAGTAATATAATGTGTAAATAGTTTTTGGCATCCATAGTTCCCAACCATTTTTTACACCACCAAAATGGGTTTTGAATTATAGACTTCTTTCATATGCACTCATTTGTTCTTCTCTTTTCCCCTTAAATCATATTTCTCGGCTTTGTTAGTGCGTTTTCCGACATTTCAGGGGCGGCCCTCACAATTAGGGCAATTAATTTTGTTCTTTGGCGGGCATTACGTAAAATGTTGCTTTAATTTCCTGGTGGGGTAAACCCACGGCAGCGACCACCTTCCTTATGGACTGACTCCCTGCAGGGTTGCTCTCTGGTTTGTTTCGGTTGTGGAAGAATCCGTTGGAAGCCGTAAACAAATCTCTTTTAATTAATTTATGATTCCACTCAATCCGCATCGAGGGGTTTCTGATAGATACACGCACTGCCACAAAGTCTGGCGGGGCTCGCTTTCAGTTTGGACTGGGGTGGGTTGGGTTGGGTTCGGTTCTGGCTCCGTCTGACGACCGGGTGCTTGGTGGTCCAGCAGACCGCTAGCTTGCTGCCATATGCAGCGACCGACCAACCAACAGCCGCAACAATTTGCGGTTGAAAACACGAAAAATATTAATGTCTGCGGATTGATTGCAACCGCCCCCTTGCCACGTCGCGTCGCTTAACTAAAAGCAGACACTTGTACTCGTATGGCTCGCTATTTGTGTGCGCCTGACTACAATAACATATCGTATAGTATACTATACAAGTATAATAAAATATTGCAGAATCCATCTGTCTGTGTACGAGTACGGGTGATTGTGAATTTTAGTGCGGCTCTGCCACATCAAGGACATCGATGCAAGCGCGGGGAAATGCTGCGTGTTTCTGCATCCTGTTTGTATTGGTGTTTGCGGTTTATAGAGCGTGCGCGTTGCTAATATATCCGGCGTGACCGTAACCTTAACCCCAAGTCAAGCCATCAGAACGCTCTGCTCACGGCCCACCTTCCATAAATACGAGTATTTCAAAATGCAGCCGTGCGCACATATGGTTTTAATGCTAAAAGCTCAGCATACGGCATTCGAGTACATCACGGCATGTTGTCCGCCCCCCGTTAACCGCGACATTTAAGCCTTATCTCCGATTCGAGCAGTGCCGACTTCATTGGCACTCACTATAATTAAAATTATGCGCCACAATGACAAAGCACGTCGCCTTGATGCTGCTCACCTGGCTGGCTGGCTGGCTGGCATCGTTGATTATAAAACCCAATACCACGTCAAAATGCACCCAAAACCCAAATGCAATCGTCACAGATTTGAAATCAGAATGCCCGCTGCAGGGCATATACCCGTTCTACCAGACTGAGACCGGCGTGCACAGCCATTATGGCGACTACTGCGGCAGGCAGGCAGGCAGGAGACGCTTTTGTGCAATGGCCGTCGTGTTTTGAATGATCCAGTGTCTCTTTGTCTGTGTATTTGCGTATCTGTAGAATGTTGATTCGTTGTTATAGCTACATATATTTCAAAAATCAGTTGTTATCTAGTGTTGCAAACTGTCGAATTTTAGACAAGACAGATCTTAGGCGCACATCAAGTTCGCCCAACGTGGCACTTGCGTTGATAGAAATTATTGTGCATTTGAATCGGTAATTTTAAGATGAAATTACAGCGGTATGTACATTTTAATCTATGTCGACAGCCCATATTTGTTGATAAAATATAAAATAAATAAATAAACTAGTGCTACTGAAGGAGAGGTCTAAAATTTGCTCTATGTGAGAAATTGATAAATACAAGTAATTATACAAGCTGCCATATAAATGTTAAGTTCGAAAAAATTCAAAAATTAGTACAAACACCTTCTAATGAAACACACACTCATAATTATCAGTATCAATATTATAATATTTCGTTTTGGGTGGACTCCTGAATGTCAGGAATTTGACAATTGCTATTTGTGATCGATATGCAAAATGTAGATATCGATTATTTTTAACACAGCAACGATGCCGAAAATGCCTGAATACATCGCTCCTCATTAAGTGCCTTTGAGACGTCATTTGTCATTCGATGGAAAATACCGTCGTGATGAAGGAAGTGACTGTAGTTTTCGAAAAAAAATACATCAAAATCTAAGGAATGCGTATGAAAGGAGCAGTAAACTCTGCATTAAAGATTAATTTAAGTATATTTTCAACTGGGAACTACTCTGTGTTGAGTAATAGACTCATGATCATTTCTAATCTATCACTTTGATGCAAGATTTTATATTTGAAATTTTTTAACAAATGCTGGACTTTACGTTGCTCCTGTATAAGGGGTTTATAGGTTTTCTTGGACGTATTTACAACATGTTCCCAAATATCAAGGCAAAAACAAAACGCATAACACAAATAATCGTGTAATCCAAATGGACACTTCGGATCTACGATTCGACGCCGTTCAACTTTTTCTGTGGGGTGCCATAAAGAACCGATATTATGCGAAAAATGCATTTCCATTCTGGCCCTCAAGGCGAATATCGAGCAAGCCATTCGTGAGATATAGCAACAAATCCTCATTAACGTCTTTGAAAACTGGGTTTACAGAATCCAGTTTTGCAAAGCTGGCCTAGGTAGCCACATATAAAATCAAAAAGTGTGAATACTTGCTTCCTGGAATCTACCAATAATCATAAATTTTGTAAAAAGACACGAACCACCTTATATCATTGTATAATTATCAAATTGAAAAATTACGCAAAATCACCTGCAAAAGGACGCACACGCAATTAAAAGTCTTTTAATGGCAAAAACCACCGTAACATTGGTTAGTTTGATCCTGAGTGGGGAGTTCAACCAAAAACCCCAAGCGCGAGCAAACAAAATCAACTACAGACCCAAAATGTAAATTAAGCTAATAATGGCCGTACGAATTGAAATGGTGGCAGGAATGGCGTGATCAATGGATCCCAGTAGAGGGGGTAATCAGCTCTGTTCCATATCCATGTGCTGTGTGTGTATCATCGGATGCCTTCCTGCCTGCATGCCTGCTTGCCTGAATGTGAGTGCGACCCGCCCGTTTTCATTGTATTTTATGTCCTTGGGCTTGCCGAAGGCTAACGACTTCAATGAGTTTTGCATGACGACGACCAAGTTCAGTAATAATGATGAAATGAAAACGGGAGTATCGTCCTTGTTCCTGTCATTGATGGCGTCCATAACTCTCTTTCACCACCGTTGGCCCTAGCGGAATTGGTTTTGTATTGGTCAATTCAGTTACAGTTGAGCTGCAAACAGTTTTTGATGCAGCGCGGGCTATACGAGTAGTTGTCAAAATCTGTGCGTATCGATTCAATTGAGTTTCGACCACAGTAAGCGCCGGGGTCCACAGGCCAGACAAGTGGCTTATAATTACTTTATTGCCAAACTGCCATCATCTGATTACAGGAGCCAGCCTGCGGATTGCAAAATGCTTGAAATTCCTTTAGCTATGCCTAACAGTCCAGTAACCAATTGATTAAGATAGTAAATGGATACGTGAACAGTGACCGTGTAACCATAACGACATAATTGCAAATGGCTTTATCAATTCATGTCGAGTTCGGCTCAACAGTCTCAAGACAAAAGGCACCAAAATGACGAACAACGCCATAAACAAAAGACACAAACAAGAGAAGAGCAACGGCTGTGACAATAGCAGGACGAGATGCAGATTGCACAGGACGGGACAGAGTCTTAAGAATGTGAGGGGGCTTGTTTGTGTCGAATCCAAAACGAAAAGGCAATATACTTATGTGTACCATCTGGTGATGAAGTTCATGAGTGACTAGGAAGCCCATTCGTTTAGTAATGTATATAGTTCGATAACAGTTAAGCGACAAATTCTAGTAACGTCTGTTTAACCATTGCTGAGTCCTTTGGGGTCATCAGCCACTGCCACGCCTGATTAAGCTGCTTTCAGAAACACCGTACTGAAAACGATCGTTAAGTTGTCTTGTGTTGTGGTTAAGTGGTGATTAAAAGTTAAGGAGTTGACAGCTACCATCAATCACATCATCTTATCTCGGTCAAATTTGGCTTAATTCAATGCGAGTCTCCCATTACAATATTTATGCACCTGATGTGATTATTCCAGCATTGAACAGCTACCTATTAGACAGTGCAGAGTTGTAATGTTCAATGGCCGCCTGGATTTCTGGTACGCTCTGTTTGCTTAACACTCACTTGACGTTCATAGAAATCAATATTTTTAAAATAAGCTATGCAATGGGTGGAGAGGGGGACTATTCTCTGACCTATCTCAACTGGAGTGATGTTCAGGCTCCTTTGTTTACTATACAAATAGTTCAGCATACAAACGACTCCCGATTTCGTTCTCGTCCGTTTCATGCCACCCAATTTTCTGTCTGCCTTTCGGCTTGCTGGTGTGAATTCGTTCGGTGATTTGGTTATGCAACAACATCATTAAATCACCAACAACTTTAGTCAACAGAGGAATTAACTGAATTTCCGCATACACAAGAAGTGGCGGCAGAATTGTCAAGTCCGTTGGCACAATGGCACAAAATACATATAATTTAAGGTTGGCTTCAGTTATTGAGCTGTACAAAGAAAATGTCTTTTCGAGTACACACACACAAACATACAGTTCATGATAAAATAATGCTATGAGGACTTACGTTGCCAGTTGCTCGATGCCAAGGGAATGCAACACTGTGGGCAGACTCGGTAGAGAGTGACACGTTGTCAGCCTCTTCTGGCGCGGATAGTAAAGTGTCAGCACCGTGCAGCTCTCCTCCTTCATTGTGAGGCCACCTGTAAGGAAGAAGCGAAAAATGCATAAGAAATGTGACAAAAAAGCACAACTGACAACGCGCAGAATGCAAAAATGTGCACAGTCACAAGAACATCCAGTCACAGCAATGGCGCTGTCAATTTCCTGGCTGGCTGGCCAGGAACACAACATTGCTCCTCGCACGAACAAAAGGCAAACAAAAATTAAGCGTCCGCTTCAATGGCAGTAAAGCAGCAGGCGCCGTCATAATATTCCCGAAGACGATGGCTGCGAAAAAGGATATTGTGACGCCAGCAACAAATTCAACAACGGTTGCCTGCCGTTGCATCGTTAGCATCAGCTCAGCATCGTCGTCATTACTTTATTTCAGTGGAAGTCCCTAGTGCGGGCAGGTGTCTGAGATATATTTGTATTTGTGCACGCCTGGCTGCCTCAATGTTTTACTGAACTTTCTTTCGAGAAATGTCTTTACTTACTTTTCTATTGCCTATTTTTTGGAGTTTGTGAAAAGTCGCAAGATTTGCTGCTGAATCCTCTCACTTACATAGTCGAGGGGTCAAGCCTTTTTCTAAATTGAATTTTCTCCATTGATTTTAGTTGTAATACTTGTATGCCCAAATAAAATAAATTATTCGTTAACAGAACCAAATTAAATTTTATTGTTGTTTTAAATGAGATCAGCGTAACTTTCAAGCAGGGTTGTAAAGAAATCGATCTGTCAAGTGCCATTGCTTACATTCCGATAAATCGCGACAAAAAATCGATGCATCGACTCCTTTATATTTGTTGTTTTTCTTCGCTATTTATGTGAAATTTAGATTTGGTTTTAGTTCTTGAGTCTCCAATAACATTCCGTTTGGTTTTAATTATTTTTAAAATTAAGCTTACGATATTTTTGCCAAAGATATCGATGATTGTCGGTAAACATCGGAAATCGAGTACTCATTATCAAAGTATTTTTCAGCAAAAATGTTAAGCATTGATTCTTTGTCAGGCTCGTGATCATTTTAAAAAACTTTTTGTATATATTTGGGGTCATCGTTTTTATAACAAATTTAAATTGCGTGTAATATTTTGTATCGCACTCAAAATATCAATATCCTACGGATCATACGAGTTCATTGTTCTCTGTTCGGAGTCAGCAGTTTAATCCTCTCTATGCCTCCACCTGTCTTACACCTGCCAGCCGTTTCGCTAAGTAATGACATCGACTTTACAAAATAGCTGTCGCCGCCATCGTCGTTTTTGCCAGTGGCTCGTCGTTGCAGTTCCATGTCTTCCTTCTGATTTTCGTGCTTGTTCTCATTTTATGTGCCATGTGCAGAGCAATCGTCACCGTCCTCCTCGTTCGCCTTCTTTGTTGCCATCTCCCACGCTGTCTCGTCGCATATCGTTGTTCTGATTTAAATGTGTCATTCCGACAATTGCTTGACGTTGCTGTAGCCGCCATAGCTTGTTTACAGAACGGCTTGCTCGTTCGAGTCCTTCCGGTTCGTGGATTTAAGCTCCATTCCAGGGAGCGCTTGGGTTGGGGTCTCTCTGGATAGTCTCTAGGTATTGAGCATCTTCGTACCAATACTAGGTGGCAGTGCGAGTCGCTAACAACGCCTTGCACACCATACCACACGGGTTTTTCCCCGTGCTTTTGCTTTGTGCTACAAATTTTGCAACGGCAAGGCAAGGGCAGCTTTTATTTTATTTTATGGGTATGTGCTCTATTTGCTTTCTTGGGGCGGTTGATTGTTCGGCACATGGCCATCGGGGAGCAGCTGCGAGAATGGAAACACTTACCCAGCGTAATTGCCTTTCGTGACGAACTGTCATAAATGCATTCGGCTATGAGTCTGTCGCCGGGCAAGGAATGCACCGACTGGGGCAGGCGACGAAAGTCTTGATAGGCGACGTCTATGTTGCTATCGTGTGCAACGGGCGGAAGCTCCTCGGTTTGGCGAATCTGCAATAAGTTTGCTCATTAGCATTGAGGTAAATATTTTGCATCGACGTGTGTTAATGGCTGTCGAAAGAGGTTTGCGTTGGCGCCGATACCCCCCATTCACTTATGTACATAAAACGTTAAAGGCTCGACACTCACCTGGCGCAGCTTCACCTCCTTGCCGATTTGGTGGGTGCGCATCATAACCGCGAAAATGTTAATGCCTTGCGGTGGAAACGCATAGCCTGTGCAGTCCTCGATGCATTGGCCCTCGGATATGACGCGCTTCTGGCCGGGCGGAATGATGTGGCGCCAGTTCGGGTCCATGCCTGCGAAATATGCGTTGAAAAATGTGTTACGCTCTTAATTACCGACTTAAATTACGTACTGATGGCCCACAAGGGGGAAGGGGGCCTGAAACAGGCACCTGTGACAGCTGTGGCTGTTTGAAAATGCTCTCGACGCGATAAATACTCGGCGGTTAACAGCCACACACAAGGCTATACTATATGTACTCGTATGAACAACGCTGTCTGGCACTCTTTTTAACTTTGAACGCTGATTTTTAATGCAATTTGCTTAGAACATGTAATTACATTAAATTTGATGCTTTGAAAGGTTCACAACTTTGTCACACACACTCATGTGCTTGTACAGCCTTCTAGCTTTCCCCCACCCTCACATCAATTAAAGATTCGTGTTTACGGTTTTGAAGTTTTCGGCAATCAAATTATACGCTTACTCTCGGCCACTTTTGTGTTGCCTTAACTTAATTTGTTTACAATTTGTTAAATTCAGCGAGACTGGCTGTAAAATATTGCGAATACGCCCCTATGCCGCCGCATATCCCCTCACATGTTAAAAAAATATTTGCAATTCATGAGTGCCACATTTTTGCTGTCCTTGTTGCTATTGCGTCTGGCATTCCAATTGTTGTGTGGGTGGGTTCAGGCACACGGGTGTGTGTTTGTGCTCCAGTATGCCAATCAAAATACTCGTGGGAAACCCTTCGGATTGCATGCAAATAGTGAGCAAGGAGGCAATGAATTTCTGTTTAAAATCATCGCATTTATTTAAGTCTGATCAGAAACACACCTATGTACATACAGATAGAGGTGGATCGATTATGGACGAACAAAATGAGACCACGTAAAAGCGCATCAAATGTTTTCTTTTGTTTGTCAATCCTGCCAGACCATTTTCAATTAAATGTTGACCATAAGTAATAGAAGGCAAGAGATTTATATGCGCCCATAACAGAAGCAAAAATAAGAAGAAGACGAACAACTTGCTGCCTGTGGGCGTATTACCGGAGTGAAGTTTTTTCCTAAATAACTTGCTTTAGAATTAATGACACCTACTCCAAAAATAACAATAATTGTACCTACATTATTGTAGAAGAATACGCAAGTATTTTTTACTTTTTAACGCCTATTAATTTGTTTTAAATTCGTTTTTTAATATTTAAGTCGGTTTTTTTAATTTTTCTTATTTTTTTGTATCTGAAGTACCAATAACCAATAACCATAACCAATTCGTCTGAATATGGATAGACCTACTACTACCTACCTATTCAAATATACGGTCTCATAATCGGAACCTAACCAAACTCTCATCAAACTACCCTTGAAGGACATCCTTTCCACTAAAAAAGAATCGTCAAAATCGGTTCAGCCATTCGAATGTTCTGAGGTAACAGTCATTAAAATAAATACTGCCGAATTGAGAATCTCCTACTTTTAAAAACCTTACCAAACTTTAATCTAACTTCTCATGAAGTACATCCTTTCCAATAAAAACCAATTATCGCAATCGGTTATCGAGACTCTGAGTTATTCGTCCTTTGTCGCTCACATACTTAATGCAAATTCAATAATGCATCCAAAATGTTTTTTTCTGGATGCCATTGTCAGAACTGGAGCAAATTAAACAATAAACAAATTAATAAATAAATGTTTAATTTCGATTCTGAACAAACAATTAAAATGCGACCACTTGGGAAACACCAGCTTTCAAATAATAAAATAATCATCAAAATTGGTTCACCTAGACTAAAAGTTCTGAGGTAACAAGCATACGAAGTCACAGCCTCCATTTTTTTGAAGTTGCTTAAAAATGAAAAAAAAAATTTTTCGATCAATTATATAGTTATATTATATTATAAGTTAAGCCAAAGCAAAAACAAGAGAGAACGCTACAGTCGAGCAAGCCCGACAGTGTAATACCCTGTACCCAGGTAAACTTCCGTCACTGAGTTATATGCGCCCATAGCAGCAGCAAAAAGAGGAAGAAGAAGAGCGAACTTGTTGCTGCAGTTTGTGGGGGTTGTACTGGCGAGAATTTGTTTCGCTAATAACTTTTCTTAAAATTGACCGAATTGAATAAAATTTTGGACAACAATAGACAATTATATACAAATTATGTGTGCAAAGTTTGTGGACGTTATTGACGAAATTCTGTAGCGTGGGAAGGGGGGGGAAATTAAAAAAAATAAAATAAACTCGTCCTTACTCGGACCTAGGAGAATCTGGATGCCAACTTTGGTTATTCTAGCTTTTATAGTTTCTGAGATCCTTGCGTTCATCCAGACTGACGGACAGACGGACGGACAGACGGACGGACATGTCTAGATCGATTTCTCTCGTCATGCTGATCAAGAATATATATACTTTATGGGATCGGAGATGCTTCCTTCTGTATGTTACATACTTTGCACAAACCTAATATACCCTTTTTACCCTACGGGTACAGGGTATAACAACAACAACAACAACAACCGGTTCTGGCAGATCTTATGCAGCGATTACGTTTGTGGATTTAACTTCCTTTAATATTTAACTGTTATAATGAGCTCTATCGGGAGAGATTTGAGTAAATTCCACGAATTACAGGAGTTAGAGAAAATCACTAAAAGCGAGAGAGGAGGTGTTCATACGGACAGATTGTCAGGCGGACAGTGCAAACGCAGGTACAGAGTTTAAAAACACTCGCAAATATCAAATTGCTAAAAGCTGTGAAATGTTATATTATCGCCGGCTTGTTAGTGATTAAGTTTTTCTTATTTCCATTCCCTATTTTTTAGGTACTTCACCGACATAATGTTACGCATTTAAATGCTATACAAGTACATGTACATGTATTTGAAGCCCTACTATTTATTTAATTGAACTCTGTTCGGATAAGCTTCGTATTATGTTTCAATTCAGCGTGCCCCAGTTTTGTAATGAAATTGTAGCTTTCAGCAGGCCAGGAAACTTTTTCAATATTCCGTATAAATTTGCATTGCATATTTCGTATTATTTCTATTAATAATCATAAAGCGCGTTTATCCTGTATATATATTTGCCGAGTGCCCGTGTTGTTTAAATCATTCCGAATTTAAACTATGCCATTTTGGCTTTAAAACATTGCGCGTTTATCGCATTTATGTTATTTTTGTTATTGTTATTTTTTTTATTTGTATTTTTCGCTCGCAGGCTGCCTTTTTAAAAAAGTCACGCGAGCAAAATCAATCAACGTTTTATGTGCGCATCGAAGTGTTTTCCAGCGAAATCATCAATTTCATTCAAAATTACAATTCATGCGCGTTTATCAAATTTTGCTAAATTAAAGCGAACAAGTTTTTATGATGGAGAAAATTGTGCAATGGCGGTGGCGGTTCGATTGGCCGGCCATATGCATCGGACATGTCCCTGCCTGTCCTTTGCCAATATCCATTCATTATTTCAAATTCAATATTGGCCATGTGCGTGAGAGCGACTGAGATATTATTGGCGAGAACGGAAGCGGGGCTATTTGACTTCGACAGACCAGTGCACGGCGCACAGGCTTGAAGTGGAGCGCGATTCATAACTATTTCAAATCGACAAAACGTCGACGCGATGTTCAGCTGCAAGCATCGCCATGTTGTCAGTGCGCTCGCCGGGAATTAAACTGGCAGCTGCAACAAAAATGGTCGCAACTTTTCTAATTATTTTAAATGGGAATTTGTGTCACACACGCGTCACGCTTATGGCGAAAATATTTTTTCGACAATTTGATTAGCGTATATCGCCAGCTAAATTTTCAGTCGAAAATCAAGCAAAAAGAAAATGCGAATATGCTCCGAGGGGGTGAGTGGGCTATTTAACTGATGAACGGTATCTGATCAGCTTAAATTGAAACAATTATGGTACATATCACTGCTAGGAACTACAAAAGTTATGGAAAAGTCACTAAAGTGAGAGTGCGAGCGGATGAAACGTTTCTCGGGCTTAGGACAACCTGGATACCATGTTTACTTATGCCAGCTCTTATACTTTCCGAGATTCTGCAGTCATTCTCGATTTATAACTATTAATAAGAAACTATTAACCTTAATTGAAATTCGAAGGAAATAGGTTGTTGTCATTCGGAAATTAAAGTATGTTCCAACTATTTTTTTTCCATTTGAGGTCGACGAACACGTATTTAATATTTTGTTTGTATGTAGGATTAGACCAGAGCTTAACATTCTAAAATATATGTAGACTCCCGACTCCCCATAAATTTCTGAATGTTCCACAAGGCTGTAATATTTTACTGTTCGATTTTTTCGTCGGTCGTCTGCACGCCCGTTTCCATATTCCGTAGTGCCTATGCTTTCGGCTCATGTCTGTGTGTGGTTGTAAAAAAGTTATATTGGTTTGCGTGACTAACAAAAGTAAAATAACAATTACAAGAAGGAGTCGCTGCCATTGGTGCCCAACAGTTGTGGGTGACCACACAACAAAATGGAAAAAGAAAACAGAAAAACCAAGCCCGCAAAACCGTACAACAAACACAAAAGCAACAACAAAATTTACAGCGAATTGTAAATTAAAGTAGGTATTGTAGTTATCTCTTAAGAGAGAGCGAGCGAGGGAGACCTCCGAGTATAGACTTAGGGAGAGAAGAAGAAGAATTTGCTTTATTTAGTATTTTTTATTTTGTTTCACGTTAGGTTTTCCCTTCGAGTTCTGCGAGCTCCAATTCCATTCATAATAGAGCTGTGCTTGAATGTGTGCATAAAAGTGAATAGTCACCATCCATGACTTCATAAAAACTCACGACTCCGCCAAACTTATTTATCTCACGATGATTGTCTGATTTGATTACAAAAAATTTAATAACAAACTTGATGTGGCGAAGGGGATTTTTTTTAATAAACAGGACAATTGTACGAATGCCAATAATTTTCCTGATTTTAAGTTATGCAAATTTTGGTCCAATCAACTTTAAGTAACTTCAAAAAGCACCGATCTTATTTTTATTTTCGCTTTACTTTGCTAAATCGATATACTACATAGCATAAGAATGAATGTGTATGTGTGTGTATTAGCTTCTGATGCGAGAAATAATTGCTGCTGGGCAACCTGTACGCAACTTTTCTAAATATTCTCTGGAATTGAGAAAAAGAAGAAAGGAATTATAGTCGAAAGGGTGCAGCCCTGTGCTTACACCCACAAGAATAGAATGTTAGAGAATAAAGCAGGCCTGACTCATACGAGTAAATAGCCCACACTCTTCTCTACTCTGTATTCCAACAAATTTTTGAAAAAACACGATTAATTCAATGACTCTACTCGTAATATAAAAAGATATATACATACAGAAAATATATAGAATATCCCATAATGTTATAAAGTGTTTTTCGTAACTCGTGTAATTCTTTGAATTTGTACTCACATTTGCCAATTTAGTCAATACTTTCATTAAGCAATATTTGATAATTCTCTTCCTTTGAGTCTATGTGTGTGTGTGTGTGTGTGTGTTCGCAGCAACAACAACAGCTACTGGCAGAGCAGGGGCACAGATTACAGTAAAGGCTCTAGTTTTCTTTAGAATTGACTTGAACAAAAAAGTATACATTTCTGGAACTTAGAAGGACCTGGGTGCCAAGTTTGTTTTTCTAGCTTTTATACTTAACATTTTATGTTCGCACTAAGCTCGTATAGTAGAAGAAATTTATTTTTCATAAATTTCATTTCAACTAAAAATAAATCCACTAGCTATGTGTATTTGAACATTGTCGACCACCACCACTTACCCTGAACCACATCGGTCTACACCTGGCTACCCGGGTCGGTCGAACTTTATGACCTTCTTCTAGTACTTTATGACCTTCTTCTAGTACTATATGTCCTTCAACCCTCTTTCTATATACGCTGTAATATACACATTACGTAGCCCGGCGGTCATGGAAAAGTTGTGATGAATATGTTTTAATACCCTGTACCAACAGGGTAAGATGCTATACTACTTAGTTTAGTGCGAATGTAAGTAACACACAGAAGCTGGCGTGGCAGACGCACCAAGTACGAGTCGATGTAGTCATGCCCGCCTGTATGAACAAAAGTGAAGTACAAGAGAATAAATTGGTACACAGGTTTCCGAAGTCCTAGGCACATTAAGTCTATGTTTTTCACTGATTTGGGTCCGATTTTAAATTGCACTTCATGAGTAGAATACTTGTATATAGTAAATATTTCTCGCAGATGCATGAACTATTCATTGCCGCAGAATCCAATATTTAATTGTACTTATATCCACCTAAAGCAAGAGTTACATCTGGATTTACTCACCGATTGACAATATTCCAGCGTCGTTTGGTCGCAGCACGTGTGTAAAGTAGATTTTCAGACCCGAATTATCCGCCATTTGTCTGGCATGCAGTTGGGAAAAGTCGGGCTTCAAATTGCTGTAATGCGTTTCCATCAAGTAATATTTGGCTTGACGCGACTCGATGGGGTACCCAGCTTCGTGGGGGTACGTGAAGCCCTGCGAATGGAGAGCAAGTGGCCAAGTTAAATGTTATGTGATTTTGCCGTACTTATAGTACGTATGTACAAGTACATCGTTATCTCCATGTATGCACGTACATAGTATGCATACATACATATATATGAGTACATATAAATATGTGTTTGTGAATGGCGACAGCAGCCGGCGGAAGTTGTGCCTGGCAATTTAAATGCACACAATGCCACGCCATTCAATTGCATTTCACAACCCCCTGGCGACCATGCAATGCCACTGCATTATGGCGTTGATGAAATTATGAAAAACATAGCGAAAGGCGGGTCCGGGAGGCAGGAGGCGGAAGGCGGGAGGCTGGCCGGATCAAGGCCGGGCCAGGCCAGGCCAGACCAGGCCATGTTGAAATGAAGCTTTTGAGAATGTTAAATGAATATTGCATGGCAACGACGACCACCGAACCACCGGACCGCCTGACTGCCTGACTGCCTCACTGCCCGACTCTCCTCCTCTCCGTCTCCCCGACTCGTTGGCTCAATTCTTGGTCTTGCACTTACCTCACTGCCGCGCGACCAGGCAGCAACAATGGCATTGCATGCCAGTGGAATCGACCGTGCGCCCATGCACTGGCGGCCCTGCTCCCGTGCCAGCTCCTCTAGCTCGGCGTGTGCGCCTTGACACTCGTGCAGCGTGATGTGCTGCAAGTAGTGTATGCTGGACGATGAATCATAAATCGGCTCATACTGCAGCATTGGTGTCGGCGTCGGAGTCGGAGTCGGATTCGGCGTCAGCATTCGCGATGACGATGCGCAAGACGGTCATGAAAAGAAAGTGGGCGAAAATAAAAACAGAGATATATATTTTAATATTTAATTTTCCAATTTGGTTATGCACAGGCTGACAAAAGTGCCATGTTATATAACATTTAATTATGCATTTTATCTAATAACTTAGAGTTGGCCTCAAACTAGTTTAACTTTGATCGATAATTCCAAAGATGTAAGTTATATGCATCCTTGCTGTTGCAGAATGTACTCGTGTGGGATGTTAACAACGAAATAAAACGATCTTAAAATTTATGTTAGTATGTGGCTTAGCTAAACCCCCTTCATAGCGCTTTGCAACCTTAAGTTACTTTGCATTTAATCAACTGGGCTACATAATAATTTTGGCAATATTCATTTTGGTTCCACTATCTTTATAAGCTAAAGATGATTTAAAAACTATTTGTAAAACCTATACCTTCTATTACAGCTATTAGACTAGAGTTTTAATCGTAATAATTTTTCAAATTAAATGATTATTAGTACCACATCCTACATGATATAGTATTCTGCTATGGCTTATCTCAAATATTAATATGTGTTTGCCCTCGAAACGGAATTTTTATACTCTGTACATGAAATGTACAAGAGTATATTAGGTTTGCGGGAGCTGAAAAATGTAACAGGCAGAAGGAGGCGTGGCAGACCCCACAAAGTATATATATTATTGATCAGCGTGACAAGACGAGTCGATCTAGCCCTGTCTGTCTGTCTGTCCGTCTGTCCGTCTGTCCGTCCGTATGAACACCTGCATCTCAGAGACTATAAGAGATAGAGACACCAAATTTTGCACGAAGATGCGTTATGTGTGTATTCTATACGAGTTTGTTTTATTTTTTTGATTTTCCCCCCCACTTCCCCCCTATGGGGGTTTTCCCGATTTTCCATTCGTATAATCGCCTATATCTCGGAGACTATAAGACCTAGGAACACCAAATTTTAGTCCCAGATGCCTTATGTGAATACGCAGAAAATGTATATTTTGGAATTCCCCTCCCTCCCCCCTCTACCCCGCAAATCGTAACTCCCGTAATTCTTGGAATTTCGAACTAAAATTTTGGAAATACCCCTAGTTGGTTATTATGTGTCCGTATGCCAAGTTTCATTATGATAGACCGATTTAACAAGAAGTTATAGCCATAAATATATTTGCTGATGCAGCGCTGCTGCAGCGCTGCCCGCGGCTGTTGTTGATGTTGCTGTTTGGTTGACTGCGAAAATGCTTACACAGACACGAATAGATGCGCATAGGCATACATACACTCACACAGACGCAATTGCTATGTAAATGTGCAATTATACACCCTTTACGTGAGTTCGAATACCGAGAGAGGTAAAATCGATCAAATTTTTTTTTTTATTTTCTTAATTTTTTTATTTTCTATAATTATTGTAAGCATATGTACAGAGTATTTCAAAGTCGGGACACCCGACTTTAGCTTTTTTACTTGTTTTGTATTACTTGTATTCTCGCCATGCTCATCATTAATCATAACATGTGGTCTACCATTTTTCCCTAACACTACGAATAATTTATAATAATTTCTGTGTGTGAGATACTACATGGGGTCATCTGAGCTCATTAAGGTAGGACTTTACCGATATAGTCCTTTTGCTTTGTCAGTCCGATGAATTGAAAATATTGAAGAGCATCTACTCAGCACAGCTGCATAGTCTATACATAGTAGAAGAATCAATGAAGTGATTGCTTTATTATTCCAAATTCTGATTGTGATTCCAGATAGATATAAACTAAGAATTTCGCTATCAAACCCTCTTTATACCCTGTACCCAAAGGGTGAAAGGGTATACTAGGTTTGTATGAATGTATGACCCCAGAAAGTATATACATACTTGTATATTCTTCATCAGGGTGACAAGTCGAGTCGATGTAGAATGTCCGTCTGTCCGTAATAATAACTTAATATAGTTTTTTTTTTTATGGAGGGGTGCTGTATTTTAAAGGATCGGGCAGCATGTTTCTACTATTCAATTGTTGTTATATCATGTGAGTAAGTAAGTTATCTACGTTGTAATAAAGTACCTTGTTATCAGAATGGATAAGAATTGCAATGTTGACTGCAACTGCGAACTGATACACCGTGCATTGATCTGGGAGGTCGAAGAGTCTTATCCCCAGGTATGGGAAGTTCTTACTCTCGCCTTACTTCTTTCACATTTGTCTTAGTACATCGCCTACAATGATTTTAAATTATATCACACCATGATGACCTACACTCTGAGCTCAACGCCACAATTAACCTGAGGTTCGAAAGTCTTGAATATATTTGCACCTTCCGCTTTCCTTTTCCATTTCCCCTACCTTTTGACCTGCCCTCGCGTATACTCGTATGCATAAATTTATGACCCAATTAATATGGCTGCTGAAAAACCAACAATTTTCAACCGCAGGCCACCATAAGATGCGAAAATTTTTATCAAATGTGAATTGCATGTATTTTTAGTCGACTCAAGATTGGATTTCATAATCGCACACACACACACACACACACACACACACACACACACGCACACACTTACATCCTCACTAGATGCACACTCCATTGCACTTTCTGTGTGCTACCGTGCAGTGAAAATAGCCTCACATCATATGTTTATACTTTTAGTTGTCTTTACCTATAAAATGGTGGCTGTGAAAAACCAAACAGAGCAACAAAAATAAAAACATTTTCAAACTCGCACACATATTTACCTATGCATATTTGCATGTATGTAGGAGTATGTGTAAAATTTACAAGATATTTAATTTTGCCAAGAATTTGTTCGTGGTCGCTGTGTGTTTGCCGAACTCTGCTGAAATGTTCAAATTTTGCAGCTTATTATTTTTAAATGTTGCCATAATTTTTCATTTTCCACGTAAGTAAGTAAGTAAGTTAAACTATTATTTATTATTATTTAGTAAATATAATTTGCAAGCAAAAGTTAGTATCGCTTACCCGTATAAGATGATGTTTGCGATTGATGTCCTCCAGCTTAAACATTTTACACCAAAAGAGAGGCGCATCTCCGGCGGGTAGCTCAACATCCTCGTTGCGCAGCTCCAGCACCCGAACACGTTCGTCGTGCGCGGGAAGCTGCAACTGGGCGCGTTGCATCAGGACCATTGGGCGATAAGGACGAAAGGCGCGCTCAGGGTCCGGTAGCATGCCAGGCCGCACAGATCCGTGCGGTGGGTCCTGTGCGTGATACATGTACAACAAACGCATAGTGTCATTCTGGAAAAAGTCAACAAATTAGTTAAATAGAAGTTTAGATATATTCCATTCTTATACTATACATATATCCTACTGCAAACCTACTAAGTATGCCATTTTTCATGAAACAGTATTCTCAATATGCAAAAAGAGCTGGAGCTTCTAAATGTTGCAAACAGATACCATATGGGCACTCCTCACTCTCCAGTTGTTAGTGACATTACATAGCTCCATTCGTATAAACCCCTAGATCTCAGGGGCTATACGATTTAGACAGGAAATTTGCGCACAATTTGCATGCCTTATATGCATGCAAGTGTATTCGTATTTTTGTTCATATCCTGTACCCAAAGGGTAAAAGGGTATATTTCTTTTGTACAAAAGTACCATGTAACACACATGTATATGTATGAGTATAGTTGAGTAATAACAAGAAAGGAATGCAAGAGTAGAGCGGGATCAACTCTTAATTACGCAGAGCATGGGCAGAGATTACATTTATGGCTATAACTTTCGTCATACTCGACCTTTTTATATGAAACTTGACTTACCGAAATTCCAAGAATCACGGAAATTATAAACAAGAGGGAACGCTACGGTCGAGCAAGCCTGACAGTGAAATACCCTGTACCCAGGTAAACTTCCGACACTGAAGTATATGCGCCTTTAGCAGAACCCAAAGGAAGAAGAAGAGCGAACTAATAACTTTTATTAGAGTTATCGATTTAGATTAAATTTAAAACAAAAGTAGATTATTATTTTGTATAAATTATGTGTGCGAAGTTTGGTTAAGATGGCTTTTGAAATGTGGACGGTATTGACAAAATTCTGTAGCGGAGGAAGGGGGGGGGAAATTAAAAAAAATAAAAAAAAAACTCGTCTGTAAAGGCATTTCACTTACTTTTAAGATTATCTAAGAGAATTATAATTGAAGGCAACGCTTTAGTTAAGAGAAAGTTGTCGTACACTGCAGCTGCCTGCGAGCAGCATAATTGCAATTGCCGCTCTTATGTCATAACGTCATAAACGTTTTGTGAACCCTTTGCTTTTGCCATACCGGCAAGTTACCGGCTTAAAGCCGTACATCGTCCTTTCTCGGACTTAGGAGAATCTGGATACCAACTTTGGTTATTCCAGACAGACGGACGGACGGACATGTCTAGATCGATTTCTCTCGTCACGCTGATTCAGAATATATATACTTTATGGGGTCGCAGATGCTTTCTTCTGCATGTTACATACTTAGCACAAACCTAATATGCCCTTTTTACCCTACGGGAGTGGAGCGGTGCATCAAAAAATGGCGCTTTCTCGGGCTTAGGAGAATCTAGATTCCTAGTTTGGTTATTCTAGCTCTTATACTTTCTGAGATCCTTGCGTTCATACACACGGACAGACGGACGGACGGACGGACATGGCTATATCGACTCGTCTTGTCATACTGATCCAGAATATATATATGACGAAAGTTATAGCCATAAATGTAATCTCTGCCCATGCTCTGCGTAATTAAGAGTTGATCCCGCTCTACTCTTGCATTCCTTTCTTGTTATTACTCAACTATACTCATACATATACATAATCCCGATGTTCATGTGTGCTTTTGTAACTGAATTTAAACATGTGTCTCTACATGCGAGTATGTGTAGAATATTTCTGATTTTATCCAACTAATTCAATTTTAAAATATTTAACAATTTTTAAATAATTTTTTTTGCATGAAGGGTATTGAAGAGTTGGGCCTGCTCGACTCCAGCATTGCATTCTTGTTGTTGTTTGCTGTTTGGTTAACTCTCTTTTGGCCCAGAGCACCAGACTGGCCAATTCTTTTGTATTTTATGTGTGGTTTGTATGTATTTTTCAGTTGCCACGTAGTTTTAATTGGTGAACACAAATTAAAGCTTTCATTAAAGAATCACAACACGCGCAGTGCCCGGCCCGGCAAAGCAGCTGCAACAGCCGAACCAATTGGTCGCCCATCCTTCCAACTCCTGTGTGTTTGTACGCCTCGGGGGCTTTTGAAGCCAACAGTCAGCTGTCATTGTGTGCTTGTCATCTGCACTTGTAGGTAAGTATATGTGCGTGTATGTATGGGTGTTTGGGTATATGGGTGTACGAGTAAAACAACACAACAATAACATCACATGTAGACATAGAGGGCGCAAAAAAGCAGCAACATTTGAATTCATTGTGGCAAAGTGGCCATTGTAGCTGTTAAGTGGAACTGTAGAGTACCATGTTCGACAATTGACGGCGCAGAGCAACGGGCGACAAGTCCTTGTCTACTTGTTCATTTTTGCAGAGGAGACAATACTTTAATTAACAATTCCCTTTCCTGTCCAGCACGGCCGGTTGCAATGTTGCCCGGTTATCCTGTCAGACGAACTGACTGGACCAAATGACTGAAGAAAAAATATCCCGTACAAATGAATCGGCTGGCCGGTCAGTCGACTGACAAACATTGCGGGGTGCAAACGCGCAAACCGCCTGGCCATTGCCAACAGGAACAAAACTAACCGGCAGCAACGTTGGCTAGTATTAAATATTTGCCGTGCGACAGGGGCACGAGAGTCATTAACGTGTATGACCACAGCGCGCAGTCAGGACCTTTACAGGAGGCGATGGACGGCAATGGCAGAGGCTGCAGTTAAATTAAAAATAAAATTTTAGCACGGCTCCCAAATACTCTATAGCTATTTCCAAAAACCCATCTCAGAAGCTACCCCTAACTATGCTTTCCAACTTTCTTTTCTGCTTTCTTTTTTCTGGGTGTTAGACACTTTTCACGTAGTAAGTAAAACGGTGAAATACTCTGTACCTAAAAACTGCAGAAGAAAAAGAAGAAGAACTAAGCCGCCCTTCCTCCTAACCGAGTATAATTGGCCAAAACTAATTTATAATTCGTAAGCTAGTGTTCTTTGGTAGGATATTAAAAGTACTACATAAATATATAGTATTTAAGTATACTATGTATTAATCGGGATCAAGGGCGTAGGCAGGGAGGGGCAAGGGCGGCCATTGCCCCCCCATAAAAATGTTTAGCAATATGAACAATTCATAACAATTCAATATTGGATTATAGGATTTGTTGAAATTTTTCTATTGATCATAACCATAAGTTATTTATTTATTAATTTAATTTAATCAAAACTGTGAAGGGGGAAGTGCGAAGGGGGACCCGTCGTCAAAAAAGCCACAACTTTTATTTCGGCTGAAAAAGTAATAATTATTGGGGATAGTCGTGGTGTTATACTCGTATATACGGATTATCCAGAGAAAGAAAATTTGGCTATACGTATCGCTTTTCGCAAAGCTTATGAGCTGTGAACTATTTTCTCCCTCCTTGCTCTTCAGACCCTAGTGATTTCTTTTTACTCCCTATCCTTAAGGTTGAGCTTAGGGAATACCAATTTCATTAAATGAGGAGTTTATTACTTTGTCTTTCTATTTCTATGCTTTCTATTTCTTTTATTTGTGTTGAAGAGGTGGGAGCATCGCTAGGCGAAGTGTGTTGACTTAGACGAAAATAATGTTGGAAAATATAATAAACATTTTTTGTAGAAACATTTCGCGCTGTGCGGAACGTCGGAAATAGTGTTTTTGCTGGGAATTAGAGTGTACATATCCAAGTTTGGTTACTGCGGTTCGAACTATTTCCGAAATCAAAGCATTGCAATACAATGTTCCAGACGAACTGGCTGACGAGCAGGTCTACATCCAAATGCTTCATAATGTCTATTATATACTTGCATACTTTCACAAACTTAAGATACCCGTTTACACTTCACATACTTGTACAGTGTATACAAGTGTGGGCGCGACGTCCGTGTCCTTAAAATGTAGAACAAAGTGTGAAAAGGCGTAAGCCAAACTATCAAGCTCATCTCAATAACAAAAACAAGAGAGAAATACTAGAGTCGAGTGAGCTGAACTTTTAAATACCCTGTACCCACTACCACAAAAACATAAAAACATTTTTATTTAATAATACTTTTTTCTTTTCTTGGGCTAAGGAGAATCTGGATACCAAGTTTGGTTGTTCTAGCTCTTATACTTTCTGAGAAGCCTACGTTCATACAAACAGACGGACGGATGGACAGACAAACATTTCAAAGTATATATCAGGTGGCTATGTGCGTGTATACTATATACCTACCTATCCGGATTGAATTGTAAAAGTTGACTAAAATAATTAAGAATTATAGTAGTTATGGAAAACCATAAAAATCATATCATGTAGTTCCTATTGCATTCGTTTTTTTTTTTTAAACATAATCATACAACAATCGATCCCGTTTTGAAATTTTGTTATTTTCTGCATCCTAGCTCTTAACATTTGGACTCGGTTAGACAGCTTTAGACAACATGGCAGTCTGATTTGTATTCAACCTCACTAGTTAGTTATAGCAAGAGGATATTGTCCGATGTGGTTCCGGTTCAGCTCAGGACCAAGAAAACACATAGTGGCGAAGCAAGACTGTAATAATTTGGAATAATTGTAAGCATTGCTGCAGACTTTATTCTGCACAAATATCAAAATCCGAAATTTTGTGAGTTTCATGCTTGTGTCGCTACCTCATGAGGAGGTTTTTAGATTGATAGACGTATAGTGCTTATTCCATTACTCGGACTTGGCCATTAAACTTTGCAAGTTGGTATGCTGCTATGTACAAGTATGTACATACTCGTTTCTATGTATGTATGTACTTTTATGTGCTGTGTTGTGTTGTTGATGTTGTTTTTGCCGCTTTGTTGTCCAACTTCGCCCCTGATGCTTGTTGCCGTTCAACGCGTTTTAATAATGGCCAATTGTTCCAAAAGCAAGTGCACGCTACTTGGCACTAATGGCAATAGTCCTGGTAATGGCAGCGGTTAAGTTGCTTTGGCTCGCTGCTGACCAGAAGCCTGGGGAGTCCGAACGAGCTCGAGCTCGACTACTTTTCCGACCATATGCTTAAGTGTGGCGAGCCGAAACTTGGTCTGTGGGCAAGAGCACATATACTCGGCTTGTAAAATGCGCACGTAATTGAAATGCATTTACAATTGAATTATAAATAGAACAAACAAACGCACACACATTTACATAAATTTACACATTCCTTGCTTCCTCATGGCCTATGGGAGGCATGGGAGCCGTGTGGCAGTTGCAACAAAAAACGGGGCGGCAGCGGCGAACCTTGCAAGCACTCCACTGATGATTCAGAGGTGTTCATGTGTGGAGCAGCAGTCGTCACCATGACCACGTGTCTGTGTGTCCGGACAGTCGTCGAACAGCAAATCCATATGGCATTGGCATTGGCAGTCCACTCATCGATACATTTTTGGGGGCTGCAACCAGGCGTTGGAGCACTTCTAACTGCTGCTGCAGATGCTACGGCTGCTGGTTTCTGGCCCGTCCGGCTGCCGAGCTCAACTTTCTGACAGCTGATTTCAATAACTAATATGCAAAGTGCTTGGGCAGTTGGCCGGTGCCTGCCCAACGACTTTTTGGTCTTCTAATTGTTCTGTCAGGTGCTCTGATTGCACTGATGATTCTGATGGCTTCCGATTTTCCAATACGTTCAGTTTTGGCCCATGAGGTGCTGCAAGTCGTGTTATGTTTGTTGAAAGCCTTTTTATAGCCTGTCTCTCCTGTTCGAAGCCGCACAAATAGTTCATTGCGTTTTGGGCAATTGCATGCACATAACCGACTAATCGCTTCATTTGCGTTTACATTCTACCCGTACTTATATGTATGTACTATATGTGTTTGTTATTGTGTGGCCTTAAAAGACTCATAACTTTAGATTCATTAAATTAAATCAATTTAGTCAGTGCAGATCTCTAAAGGCAAAGTTAGAAATGTGTTCACCACCAGACCATGTGTCCAGAAATGTTCGTGAATGTTGGTACTGATTGAATTAATTGACATTAGTTGGAATATTTATGCAAATTCTTAACGGAAATCACACTCGAACGTTCTATTTAAGTCGAATGGCTTGCCTTTGAGACCTTTGGCTGAATTCGTTGGTCGATATAGTTAGGGACCGTATGCTATCCATGTGTTGTTCACCCAATGCTCCTCTTCGTTATTATTTGAGATTATTGGAAGAGTAGCCACTGCTAAGCTCTATCCAACATGTGCATAAAAGCTTTTAAAAATTCGCCAGTAGCGAGTACCTGTTCAATGTTTTAGCACCGATTTTGGCAGAGCTTCCCAAAACCCCCAGCACGGCTTACTCTTCCTGTCTAATTCATATTCATTTATTGTGCTGCAGTTGCCTTTTATGTGCATATATCTATCTGCATATATCGACCAACTTGTCTTGTGCCCCACGCCATACCCATGCTCCCCTTTTTAGAACAACAGGACCAATGGCATATCCGTTGCTTTATTACATTTCGTTTAGTTTTGGCCAACTGACCACTTTTTTGTGGTTACTTTGTAAGAGAGTGTATGCATCTATATATCTATGTGCCTGTGTGTCTTAGTTTCTCTGGCTTTGCGGTCGGTTCGGTCAGTGGCGCGCCATTTACTTGCGTATACGTATATATGTACATGTACATATACACTGAGAAAAACCGACTCCATTTTGTACAACAGTGTCTTTTGAATGGGTATCCAGAGTGCTAAGCTAAGTTAATTTTGTCGTGGGCATCTCTTTTTTTTAATTTTAAAATATTTTTCCAATATATATATATTTTTGTTTGTTTCTTTTTTATAGGTTTTTTTGGCACACGTCACATTTCAAAATATAATTTTCTTATTGTGGACGAATCAGCCCATTTTCTATGAAACAGTGTTGCTAATAAAATGCGGCCTTTTTATAATCAAATAAGCGTATACGATTTACCCTTAGCCTTCAGTAGTTTTGAACGAATAAATAGTATATTAGTATTTGACCAGTGTTTTAATAATCATAATTGAATAATTATTATTACCGGCAAACAAACAGACTTTCGTTCAATACTTTAAGTACTAACTAACACTAGTTCGACAGTATATTTCAGTCTGATTACATATCCAAAACATATGGATGAAATAATACGAACAAACTTCTGAAAAATACTAATTCGCAATTAAAGTATCCAAACGAGATAAAAACTATCCTATCTTTTAAGTTATCCGAATTAGAGATACATGTGATTCAGATTCAGTAGTTTCGGAGTCTATCGAGGAATAACATTAAGACACGAGATTTTTATATATCCGAGTAGCTAAATTTACGTTGGCCATATTTGATTTGAATACATAAGATTTGAGTAATGAATTGAATATAATAATGTTCAGGCGTTATCCTATGTAATATATTTTTTGCAGTGTAGTTAGTGTAGGTACGAGTGTATGCTCGTGTGCATGAACAGCAAAATAAATGTGGGTAGGAGATGGCCTGTGTAAAAAACGGTTGAAATGAATTTAGTAAACGAGTTAGTTGGCAAAAAGTGTGGCAGCAGTAGCTGCTAGCTGCACCATTTGACCATAAATAATATAATAAAATAACTACAGGTCGGAAACTATTGCATTCTTTATGGAATGTGCCGCAGCACCAGCAACAAAAGCGGCGATGTGAGATCTAATACATATTTTTATAAACAAATTGGGTTGCAGCTGGAAAAGTTGCTCGTGCCGCGGCTTCAAACTCACACTGGCCTGGGGCTTCCTGCCACCAGCCCTCGGACTTGCACTTTAATTACTCTGCTAAAGACACGCGACTAGCTTAACGTTAAGCTTTGCGTTTTTGTATCCATCCTGCTGCCATTGACAGCTCCAACTTCGTCACAATCCCCATCTCCATTCCCATCCCACTCACAGTTTCCGGCTGCAGCTTTGGCTTTAGCTCCCATTTCGTTCCGGGAAAACTCAACTGGGCTCGTTATTTATTATTGTACTTCAGTTGTGCTTCAACGTTCAACTGCAAAAACAAACTAAACTGTCTGAAAAATGGCCAAAACGTAGCGCGCCCAGAACAGAGCACACGCGAATACACTCACGCACACAAGGGCGCTTTGTTTGTCATTGCATTACTTTGGACGCTAAATCCCGTGCTGAGTTAAGCGTTGCAGGCAGGTCACACACACACCCAGCTCCCCTCCCACCAGCCACCTACCCTGAACAGGGCCAGCAGGCAACTGCCTGTTTGTTAGTACTCCCTCAATATTTGTCGCTTTAGGGTATTAAAACAAACGTTTCGTTTCGCAATGTTTTTTGCGCGTTTTCCGAGCACCTCAATGGCGCACTGCAAGAGCAACACCAACAACCAAAATCACAGCCAAAATTGCGAGCCCGTTGCAGTTGCTGGTGCTGGTGCTGGTTCTGTTGCGTTGCCGTGGAGTCGTGAAGCAAGCGAATTGCTGCCAGTTCATACAAGTGGCCGCCCCCACTGCCTCACGACTCGTGCCTCTCGCCCCGGCTCACTACTCATGTGTAAAAAGGGACAATACTGGTTTTAAATTTAATAAAGCGACTACAGTCGTACCCATACACACACACACATACACACACACACACCACAGCCACACACATACAGATATACAGATATACAGATGTTGCAAGAGCCAGTCATAGACCCAAGGATCGACCACTCATGGGCTTGTGCGGTTCTTTCGCAGGTCCGTTTGGTTGTGTACTTGATTTTTGGGCAAAACGGCAAATAACATTTTTGTTTGGCTTTGACGTTACTGCGATTGCAACGGGGTTTTCCATTTGCCGGACAAATATGTATACGCGTGCATCATCATAGTTCAGTGAGTAAGAATCTGGCTGGGAAAGCCACGTACTATATACTTATATTAAAGACTTTTTACCGCTTTATACATACAAGTATTATATGCTCCGAGTAAATACATATATATACATACATACATTTGAATAATTTTAGAATTATTTCGGTTATGAGTAAGTGGAGTAGGTCCAACTTTAATGTAACTTGTTGCACCCACTTCCATTAGATTTTTGTCCAGAGATGCTTTCTTCTCCCTTTTTACCCTTTGGGTAAAGGCTTTACAAAACAGTGTACAATCAAGATTTTAAAGGACTGAGAAGCAATCGTTTGCGAAAGAGCGAATATTCAGTTCGACTCATACATATCTTTCAATTTCAAATGGATCGTAAATGACCGTGCGTTTTTGCTACAGGCACGCAATTATCGAACATGGTATTCAGAATAATACCAACATGATAATGGTGATGATCTATCCGATTATAACCGAAAACAGAAAAGACGCGGACCAGTTGATAGCCAGCTGATAGCTTGCTATTCCTATTCAGCATAGAAATGCCATTTTTTAAGTCAGATAACAATATAAAATATAAGATATATTCTCGCGTTTTATCATTTGTTTTTGAAATTTTGAAACGTTAGAACAAAATGAGTACATAAATAATTGCCTTAATTCTGGTGCCACTTAATTTTAAATATCAACATATGCACATAAATATTTTTAGTAAGCAAAATATGAATTTCATAAATGCTTATTAATGTACTTACATACATACATATACAAGTAGTACATGCATATTGGATACAGGCACGAATGCTGTAGTATACTTTTTGGGGCTTTTCCGGAACAAAAAGTGGCGATGTGGTTTTGTGGCGTATTAATAGCGTTCCTTATACAATGAGTGCAGAGAGTTCGAACATTAGCAGCGACTGATTTCAGTGCTCTACTTATTTTTCAGTACCGTTCGAGGTACTGAGGTATGACGTCTGAGGCATGGGAGCACACAAATAAGGTTTCCAGCAGCTGGCGCAAATGTACAGTTTGTGTTTTACGGCTCCCCATTTGCCACTACAAGGGCCAAGTGCTCAACGGCGCTCGCGACCCCGCGAACTGGTTGCAGGGTTAAGCCCGTTGCTTAAAGTGCGCGTAGATGTTTCAAATGGCAACTCAAATTTTTATTCTATCAGCGAAGCTACGCCACCGCCCATTGCAGACCCTACTGACATCCTTTGTGCAGGCCCCTTGGCATCCGATTTTCAGCTTCCACTTGCCCATCCTTCCACTCATCAGGTTCGCTTTCATTTACTAAATGCTATTTATTTAGTGCTCCTTTTTGGCAGCATGTTGTGTGACGGCCTCACTTCGTTACGCTCTTCTGGTTCTGCAGAAGTTGAAAGGATTTGATTTTTTGGCCTCATCACTGCCTAGTATTCTGGTCTTTAAACGAGCTGCCGAGAGCCGTTTACGAGTCGAAAAATTGAAACTTTACAGCAATTCCTTTCTCGCCAACCATTTAAAATCTTGCGTTCTTGTAATGATTTCCCCATTTACAGTTTTTGCTTTTTCTTCCTTTGTATGCTAGTATTAAGTTTTTAAGTGCCGGTCACAAGCCACAAGACCGCAGCACCAACACCATAAGCAGCCACCACTCACTAATAATTCATTATAAAAGTCAGTGCTTTGGTTTGGTTTTTGCGTTTTGGAGGGGCCCTCGATGGGGCATGAAGTCGGGGCCAACAGCCAACCTACAAGTTACACAATTTCGAGCTTATGTCGTGACAAACTGCACACATATGTGACTGCTGACTGCTCATGGCTCATGGCTCATGGGTCGGTATGTGTGTGTGTGTGTGTGTGTGTGTGTGCATGCTTATAGCCTGATTTTGCACAAAAGTTAAGCCAAACAATGCGCGCTAGGAATAAATTGTTATGTTGAAATTGCTATGGCCGCCATCGCTTGTAAGTGTTGAAAATTACTGTCGACTTGACTTGTTTTCTAGCGGCAACAACAACAACAAGAGTAGCAGGAGCAGGACCAGCTGCAGGGACAACAATTACGAAGCGTTCGCGCATATGTGCTGGCGACCAGTGGGCGGGGCAGCCTTAGCTTGGCCCTTTCAAAGTTATTATAGCAGGGCTAGGCCCATTAATGCAAAAAATTACTGTTTACAAGTGGGGCGCCAGCAATCGCCAGGCGAGTAAGCGACTGTTCAGCAAGTTTCGTGTTAAAATAAATAGTAAACACATAGCAAAAATCCATGCATCGACATGTGTGTGCGCGACACATGTAAGACGCTTAATTCCATTACCCATGCTCCATTCCTTTGTTCCTTTGTTCCTTGCCAACACGCTGCTTCATCATAAATTATATTAAAAAAATATATATATTTGTGCAGTCCAAGCCCTACTTCAGAGCACTTGCCCGACCATGGAGGAGGGTGGAGCAGCATTGAGGACGACAGCAATAAACTTTGACATTTTTGCATTTCAAATTGCCTGACAGCGAAATGCAATGAAAACTTTAATTTAATACCAACAACAGCATTTTAGAAACAAAAAACATAAAACAAAAACGCAACGCCACGCAACAAAATGAAATTATTCTAATGGCAATTAGTGTTAATTGTCACTTTCGGGGGAATTGTTTATTGTAATTTTCCGTGCTTAGAAATTTGCATCCAAAATGAGTTCCAATTAGACTTTTTGCTTTGATTTCGCTTTTGTAATTTCAATTTCAAAGTACAAGGGCTCTATTACCTTAACCTCCCAGACCAGCACATTACTCGAGATGACTTAATTATTTGCATAAATCAAAGTTTTTCAGCTAATAGATCGCTGAAGCCACAAAGGCAACAACAGCACATTAATGTTGAAAGGCACTCAAAAGTTTTTGATGGGTCTAATGCGTGCCCGTCGAACAGGCTGTGTGTAATGAGGCTGCTGCGATTTAATGAAAACTTTGGTTTGGCCCTAAGAACCATTTGAACACAAATAATTTGTCATTTGGGAAACTCGTATATTGCATAAATATGTTGTTAATATGTACTCGTATATTCCTGGAATACTCAGTCTCATTTCATTCCTGTATACCTCATACCGAGGGGTTGAAATGCTTTTAAACCGACTTCAAAAAAGAAGGAGGTTATCAATTCTTCTGTATTTTTGTTTGTTTTATGTGTATTCGACTGGGTGGACCGATGTTGTTGATTCTTTTTCTATTTCCAAGCTGGTGCTTCCCGAATGGTCCCATTTCAAGTTAGCCCAGTTCTGACAATGGGATCCATGAGTAGCTGAAAATGCTATTCCTGAACAGGATGCTTATCTGCTTATCTTAGTTATTCACTGCATTAGACCTGAAGTCGGTTTTATTTGTTAAAATTCCAGTCTACATTTTTATGAATTGAAAAGATTGTTGAACAACTTTGAATAGGCACATAATTACTGTTCACAATATGTATTTCTATATTGCAAGCAGTATCGCCTGATTTTGTCACCCAAAGCCATCTATAGGATCGCCAGGGATGTCATTGTCACATTCACAGTCCCAGTCCCAGTCCCAGTGACGCCAACTAGCTCTGCCACGCTCAGCGACTGGGGTAAAACGAGGACTCGTTTGGCCGATTGGCAATTTAGTTATTAGTCACGCTGTTTGCGCTTCATTAATGTTCATAGCACACAAATGAACCCACATCGATTGATATTTCGGTCGTGCCATTAGCGGCAGTGGCAGTCGCGGCGTAAAGTGAATGTAATTTTTGTGTTGTGGTTGACGTTTTTATGGTGGTGCAGTAAATGCGTTTTTTATACCCTGTACCAAAGGGTAAAAAGTTTATTACAAAGTTTATTACAAATTTGTGCGCCAATGTGTGTAACCGGAAGAAGGGGTCTGCCATGTGACCGCACGTTATAATTACATATTTGATCAACATGACGAGATGAATGGACATACGAGTACACATGTCCATCCATATGAGCACCGATAACTTTTTAAACATAACTGGTACTAGGGTCACCAAACCCAAGCATGTGGAGCAGTAATCATTTCTATAATTAAGAAGTGTACAGTTTCTAGAGCGGCTTAAGCCCGATTGAGAACCTCTGGAGAACCCTGCCAAAGCTTATAAGAATGGCAGACAGATTGACACAATCAAACGGCTTAAAATGTTTTGATTGCAAACTGCGAGCAATTCAGTCAATTAACTCTAGAAGAATTGGCGAACTTATCGGGAAATGAAGAGCATATTAACCGTGAAAATAATCTTAAAGTCAAAAATGCACACAAGAATAAAATAAAAATGTGACTTATTCGTTTTGTTTATAATACTATTATTTTTAGAAAACTATGCTCATTCGTGCATACCTTTTTCCCTGAGATATAAAGTCATTATTGTAAATATCTTAGGAACAATCAGTGAATAAATCACAACTTATTCATTACAATATCGCAACCAAATTTTGTATTCAATCATTTTTAATAGTGCCTCGCAGTAATCAAAAGTTCAATTGAAATTGGAGCATTATACTTGTATAGTACAGCTGCCGCAGACATGATTGATGCTTAGCTATAGGATATACAAAAGTCGGGCTGAAGAGAGATTAATGTTCTCCACTCTTTTTTTTTTTTTGCATATGGTTGTGTTGTTTTGGGGTAAAAGGGTTGCGCGTCTTGCAAAGTAAATAAATTAAATTATAAAAATAAACCTTTATTTTTAGAGCTTGTGATACGCAGGGGCTTCACATGAACTCCCCGCTAATGCGTCACATATGTTCAGCCCTTTGGCGTTGCAAACCGATTTGGCCAATAAAAAATTGTTGTGACTATAAAGAAGAAAGTTTATTGACGCAGGATGCTTACGCTTAATTAAACTCTAGGAACTTCAAAGGCTACATCAATAGATACATCGACTGGGCATTAGCATCGGCTGATTGACTAACTCCGCATTGCTAGCTCTGGCTCTGACTAATGCCTATCTGCGTAGCACCCCTGTTCAGTTCATGCCATGAACTTCATGACCTGATATAAACCCATCGGGTACAGGGTAGCACAAGTAATTGTAATTTAATTAGTCGAAACTTTCTTCAGCAGATTTCAATTTCCGAATCGGTTTAAAATATGCTCCGATTACTGTAATACATATTATATGCTTGGTCTATATCTATATTTGTTATTATTGTCCAACTCTTTTTTCACTAAAAGACAAAGTCCAAATACTAAACACGCGAATAGGCTAACATCCGAAACGCCTCTGAGAATGATTATCAGAATAGCGAAGATATAAAGACGTGAAAACTTATCCAAACTATGTTGAATATGTTTGATAGGGATATATAACAAGTCCCAAAATAAAAGCTGCTCTATTGCGAACTAATTTTTCTAGGTGACTTAGTCCCTGAAGTTGAAACAGCCTGTCGGCTTTGAATCAGAGCAGACGAAGCCACCCAACCGCAGGGTTGTTCAATTCTCAAACTAGAGGCAAATCTAATTAATCTGCTAGACAACGAATAAACTACCCCTCATCAGCACCAACATGCGAATCAGTTCCGACAAACGCGTGAAAGCCCTAGAAAGACCGCTTAAATAAAACAATAACGAAATGTATCCACACATATACTCTTGAGCAATATTTTTGCTGGCGGCGGAAAGACTAGTAAACTATATCTCAATACTTGTATACAAGTATGTGCATACTTATGTATATATAATATGTGGTTTGGTGGTGGTGGTCGTGTATGTGGTGTCACCAACATTGCATGTGTGCGGGCCCCGTTATTTGGGCTTGTGCTTTGTGCCACACGCCACTTGTTTGTTTAAGTTAACCGAAAGTTTTCTTTAAGATTTACGCTTAAGTTTTACGTGATAAAACTTTTATCACAATGACTTTTTCTGTTGCTTGTGCCGAGCGTAGTATTGATGGGATACAGCGGAATCTACGCCACTCTTAACTCTTAACACCTTTCTTGCTGAGGAATACCCCTTGATAGTATTCCATTTTTCGGTTGTCTCTAAAAATATCTTCTTATTTCGCTCTGATTAAATGATATTGAATTTTGTTGGCATTTTTGTATCACAACTAATATGATGAGAATAATTATTCGCAATAAAATGAAAAAAGTAAATTTAACTTAAATTAATTTATGACTCTTTCTGGTGCTTGTGCCGAGCGTAGTATTGATGGGATACAGAGGAATCTTTGCCACTCTTAACACTTTTCGTGCTGAGGAATATCCCTTGATAGTGTTCCATTTTGCAGTTGTCCTTAAGAATCTCTTCCTTTTTCGCTGTGATTCAATTACATAAAATTTTGTTCGCATTTTTGTCTCACAACTAACATGACGAGAATCAATTATTTCCAATAAAATAATAATAGTTAATTTAGTTTAATCTAATTTAATTTAATTCTTACTTCACTCTTTACTGGAAAGGTGCTAAGCAATTGCTAGTATTGCATTTTTAAATTATCCTTTAACAAATACCCGTTATAAAATGCGAATAGTTAATTTAGCTTAATTAAGTTTATGGTTTCGTTATGCCCGTTAAATCTTTTTACTGGGATTAGTCAGATGCCCATGTCGGCCTTCTGTGCTCGACTTGCTGCTACTATATACTTTTAATAAATTTGCCATTAAACTACTTAATCGAGTAGTATTTATTTATATATTAAAAGAAATGGAATAAAATTTGTAGGCAACCAAAGAGCCGAGTTGATGAATGACATTTAAAAACAAAACAAACAAACAAAATAAAATAGTGCTAAAATTTAAAAAAAGTAAAAATGAATTGATTGATTTGATTTGATAAAGTGCCCGGGTTTTTCAACCTTTGCAGTGTTTGTATATTACGGGTTTGGACAGCTAACGAATGATATGTGCTCGTAAATGAAATATAATTGTTATTCCCCACTGCCTGAATGCTGACAGCATAAACAATATTTGCCAAATATTGTTCATTTGCCGAACAATTTTGCACAAAAATAAAGTATTGTTGGCAATTGGATGAAATTATGTTAAACATTGCTCAGAACGATTTAAAATGTAATAAAAACCGGAAATACCACTATTTTTAACGATACAATTAGGTTGTTTATAACGTGGCAATAAGGTCAAATATGTGATAGGTAGTAGCATGTAATCGTAGTTGTATATGATCGGATCAGCTGATGCAGCTTTTATGATCAGTTTCCTGCATTTGTTTTTAATGTTGAATAAGGAAAACGCCTCATGTTTAATACGAGTACTTAAAACTAATAAAGCATTGCTGAGTTGCCACTGGATTGATCGGTTGTTAGTTTGTCAATTACTTATAGTATATAAAGAAAGGATTTGAAAACAAAACAAACTATCAGCTATCAGTAACACCTTAGCCCCCTTTGGCTCCACCTCTGCATCTTGGCGCAAAACTGCAAATCCTTTGTGTTAATATTTGCTTAAGGAACTTGCGCTACCCCGGCCATAGGTATTGATGCTGCGTTCGAAGGGGATTCGGGTGCCTACGTGGCCGCCTGCCAAAAATCAATTCTGTTTTTGATGGCAGCACTTATATTATGAGGACAAGCAGAAAACTTTTTATTAACATAAATTATGAGCCACAGACGCTAGTGCATAAATTTCACTTGGAAAACTTTGCCTATATATCTATTAACGTACGTCGGCAGTACTTACCGTTATGGCGATGTCATGCGTGCCATCGCATGTGTCCAACTTCCGGCGGAAGCGCAGGACCGTGTGCGTGGCATTTTCGTAGCCCAGCATGAGCATGTAATCCTGTGACGGATCCACAACAGGCTCTACATCGCCGTTTCTTGTGACATGGCGATCCTGCAAGGCAAGAGAGGAGATAAGGCATAAGTCAGGAGCGTAGTAGAAAGAGCGTTCATTAATGAGTGAAAAATGTACGAAAATATTTAATTTGCAGCATACTTTGAACATTTTTTTGCTGCTTCTTCTTCAACTTTGACTTTTACACGATTTTCATCGTTGCGGCATATTTTCATGTCATTAAATGGCGCGTGTATGCGTGCCTTTTGTAAAGCAGGCAGCAACCACAGGCTTTCGAAGCAAACTGACTCGACGCTCAACTTGTATGGAAATTTTTGTGCACATCCCCAAAAGGCAAAAACACCAACTTTCACTGTGGCTGAGCTTGTATGTGTTTGCATGTGTTATTTTTCATCTTCCTTTTGGCTCTTGTCGGGTTTTTGTGAAATAATTTAAATTTCAAAAAGTTCGCTAGTCTCGGGCTCAGTGTTTTGACAGAGTTTCCAAGTTAAAGGTCTCTGAGTAGTTTCGGGCCAACCCTTTTTGCCAAGAAAACTCGACTTACCCCCCCCCCCCCCCAACAAAAAAAAAAAACAAAAAATGTTCTTACTTCTCCAATTCGTTGGTGCCCATTTGGGCCAGCTTCGCCTCATATGGGGCTGATGTTCATGTGTGTGCGTGAACATTTGTATAGAGATATTTTCACAATAAATTTCCCTTCCCCATACCCATTCTATTGAGCAACATCCCCTTGGCGGGCGATAAACATGTTGTTGTTTCTGCTCATGCTTGTTTTTGTGCATATTGGCAGTTGACTCCAAATGGGAGTTTAGTTTGCCATATTACATCGACTTTTTGGGGACGAGTTTGCTCATTCATGTACCTATTACCTATACCATTACTTGTACTATATGGTTGACATTTTCATGATGGTTCCTTAACTTATCGTGGTGGAACTTTTAAGTAGCTCTCCATTTACATCTTTCAATGTTTTTTAACTAATTAATTGTTGTACTACAAATACAGAAAAAGTACTAAAAATGTCCGGGGGCGGGCTCGATAAATGTAAATGTGGTATCAAAATCATCAAAATTATTTGAAACATTCGAATATCAACGTAGACCTAGTGGCATATCAAGACCGATTCAGCTTGCGAGCATCGTAGGAAAAAATTGTACATGAGAGAGCTGTGAACTGTGGAACATAAGGAAAGGCAAACAATCAAATGCAAACATTTTGATAACTTTTAAGCGTCTGTTTCTGATTTTGAAAATCTATGTAAGTAAGAGGCTGAAAGAAGAATTTGTGAACCCAAACTTTTTTCCAACATAACCCGGCAAATCCATCTACACATGTCCGTCGTTCGCATGGACGAACCCATATTGATCAAACTTCTCCTAGTCCCTATGCAGCAATTCGGCAATACCGAAGATACATAAACTAACATTTTCTCATGTAAATAATATGTGATTCCATTTTAAATGTATTATTCTGATGTTTAGTTGAGGTTTTAGGAATCTCAGTAGTAAGCTACTAAGCTGCTGGCAATTGCTTGATAATTCTAAAGCCGCTCATTGAATACATTTCAATACAATTCCTTTAGCACATTCTAAGGATATTCCAAGACGATTCTTACGGCATATGCTAAGGAACTTCATTCTTTAAATGTACTTGAGCCTAATAAATTTAATTTACAACTGGGTTTTCGGCTTACAACAGCAATGCCAATTTTTCGAGTACGTCTGATAGACATTTCGTTGTCTCTTTGAAAAGTGTTAAGATTAATTATGCATATGAAATCATACAGTATTCCAGCGACTTATTTTTCAGTCGTTCTGACTGACTTGCTTACTGCTGGCTCATCTCCTCTCTGCACATTTGATCATCTAAATTTTGGATTTCTGCTAAAAGTTCAGTTTCCGTTCTCAGCTTGTACCTTCACAAACGAGACATTATCGTCATTATAGACAAAACTTTTGGACAGACGCTCACCTAATGCCTATTCGTGATTAGGTATCATCTAATTAGAAGGAATTTTCCACACCTGAGGCTGTTGCAATTAATTCCCACCAATTTATTACAGCCATTTGTTTTTGTTTTTGACCCTGTCGTGTATTGCGTGCTCCACATTACAGCATCGTTTCATAAATCATATCAGTGCGCCATTTCCGAGCTAATTAAAAGTTCAGCAAAAACATAACGCACAGCAGAAATGTGTGCAGAATTTCAAAAACATTTACCATAAATTCACCGGCATGGCAACACAATTCGTAAAAATTCTTTTTCGCTGCAATCTATGAGCGCATAATTCAAGATCGCGCACGCACACAGTTCCACTTCCGTCGCTGTTTTGCAAAGCTTCCCTTTTAATTTGGCATTATCTACCTCGGCACACACACTGGCGCATAGAAATGGGGGCACACACCCACAGATGACATGCTTGACGCTTATCGCAACCCAAAAAGTCGCATACTCCTATACGAGTAGAACGAGTACATCGCGCCATTTGCCTTCGGAATGACGGAAATTAAAAATACGGGTTGCAATGTTGCAAGCACCCAGCCACGTTATCAAAATCTGGGCTTTGTTGTTGTTGTTGTTGTTGATGCTGCTGTTGTTGCTGCTGGGTAGGTAATTATGCAGAAGGAAGGCGAATAAATTTGCAATATTCACAGTGAAATGTTTCAAATGCCAACAAAAACGCTCACAACTTTTTATGTCTGCGACGAAGACGTCAACGAGGAGGAAACGTTGACTATTCACGCTGCAGCTACGACACAGTTGGTATTGTTGTTGTTGTTGGTGCCGCCTCTGTCGACATCAACGTACACGTTTTTTTAATTGCTGAAATTTTATCACACCTTCATGGTTCGCAGGACTCGTAAATTGTAATCCTTGCGCACGCTTTCTTTTTCTCCCTGGCGCTCGTTTACCTTCATTTTTCCGCTTCTCCTTGAGCTACAACATTGAGTCTGTGCCCTCAACTTCGTTCTTGTCATTAACGTCGCTGCCTCTTAAGTATTTAATAGCCTTGTCAAGACTTTAATACCCGTTAGCTATGTTTCTAACAAGAGCGCCTACGTAAGCCAGTGTGTGTGTGTGTGTAGGTATGCGTGTGAGCATTAAAGTGTGTGTGTGTATGTGAAAATCAATAAAAACAGCGGAAAATTAAGCACCTTGTGGTAAAAAGCCCGAACGAGAACTTAATAGGATTATGCAACATCGTCACTCGAGGTTGACAGCAAAACAAATTTATGCAAAGCACTCACCGCTTTCTCTCTGTCATTGCACATTGTGCAATTGCAAGAAAGGTGAGCAAAGGCACAAGACAACCCCACAACCTTACCTGTAGAGCATTAATGTACATCTAACTGTACTCAGTACTCAGTTTCTATGTTGCATGACGTTGATGAAAACTTTTGCACACACACCATCAGTCCATCTGATGAAGACAAGTTCTGTTGTTGTTTCGCCAAAACAAACTTTACCAATTTATGATAATTCAACGTCAGCTGGGACAGTTCAGCTGATTTCAGATTTGGGGCCAGTACATCAACTCAAGAAGTATACAGAAGACGGTTGAAATATGCCCCGCACATAACCGACTACCAATCAAGCTCAGGCTTAACTGCTTGAAGCTGGCTGCTGTTGCAAGTGTAAGCAATCTGTGCCGCAGTCAGTGTGGCAGTCAGCGGGTAGGGTGGGTGCAGGGGCAGCCAACCATCAGGAACAGCAACATCTGACAACCGGCTAGCGAAAAGCTCAAGTAGCAAGCCCTAAAATATGCTCACAGCACACATTAAACTTATTACCCCAACACCCACCCCACCACCAAATTGTGTATGAGTGCTCCGCTTTATAAGTAGCATACACCAAAAGGGTTGGTTGCCACATAGTACATACATAGTTCAAAATATCAAAATGTGAGCTATCTGTCTATATGCTCGCATATAAGTATTTGTCTAAACTTGCTTAAGTGTGCGTGTTCAGTGAGTGGAATCGAAAGTTTGTGGCATTGATTTGATGAATCCTTTACTTAGTATAGTATTTTTGTAAATAGCCCAGTTGATTTATTTGATGAAATAGTAAATATGTATTATACCTAGTGTAGATAATTTACATAGTTTCTAAATGAAATTGTTATAGTTGTATGTAGTTTTTTGTGGTTGTGGTGCCTTGTACTAAAAACTTAATTTCGCAAAATCCATCTGTGTAGTAAACCATAGTCTTCATTCGGACCCCATAACTGACGCAAACTATTCTACAAATAAATGTCTATTTTATCATATCGTTTCTATGATAGTTAGATGTTATATAAAGTTCCAACATATGCTGATTATGCAGCATTTATAGCAAAAAGTATTATGGTTTACATAAATATCGCTGCACCTACAAGAACAACTTACTATGGGCGAAAAATGGTTAAAGAATGAAGGACAGAAGTTTTCATTAAAACGGAGAATCGACAGACAATGAAACGGTTAAGTACCTTGGGATAATTTTGCACAGGAGGAGGAAAGGACTTGGAAGACTAACATAATAGTGAAATGGAAGCAGCTTCTATAAAAAATCAAAAAGTTGTATTCGCTCTTAGGTCCACTTTCGAAACTCAGGCACGAAAACAAAATTCGGCTCTAAAAGGCAGTCCTGAAGACAGTGTGGATGCATGCTTTGCTGCTGTGGGGAGCAGAGAGTAATTTTAACATACAACTCATCCAAAGAATCCAGCTACATATGTCTCTAAGAAACATTGCAGGATCTCCTTCGTTTGGAAGAAGCGTTAATTGAAGCAGACATTCGGACAAATGGATGGACCGGCAGATGAACATGGCCACTTGGATACGTCTCGTCATGATGGCATTTATAAACTTAGAGCCCAACAACTTTTAGGCATGTGTTTTAGATCTGGTAAATGCTTGTTTGTATGAATTGTATAAAATATTAAAGAGTGCGTACACATTTAATACAGAACATATACATAGATGCTGTTAATGTTGGCAATCGATAAGTGTGAGGATCAACTATCTTCGTCTTGGGTTCCATCGCAATGCAGCAGGATTACCGATTCGGTCAGTTCCACCATCGGGGTTTGTTGCATACTTTTAGGAGCACTTCTTAAGCAAGCCTCTCAATTATGAATTTCAATATTTGTGCGTTTGCCAGTGCCAACTTAACGGCATTATAAATTGTTTTCCTTCTGCTTGTTTGGCTTGATGGCTGTCCTGCCTGTCCTTGATGTATGTTAAAGCCATAGTCTGCTGACTATGGCCAAAGCGAGGGCAGCTTTTGAACATTTGATTACGTACATATACGATATGTTGAGGCATGCTAGAAAACCAGCTCCAGCTACGTACTCCACTCTCACGTTCACATCCCACCCAGAGCCGACTGCTTCCGTTGGCAACTTTGCCGTCATTGCCGATGATATTGCCAAAAGCAGAACTGCTGATTTCAGTTTGCTGAAATTACCGCTGCAAGCAAATATATCAATTAAAGTGGTAGTCAAGGCCGAGACCGAGACCGTGGCCGAGCCAAGCAAACGAATTTGTTGATGAAACTGGAGTTGGAGCTACAAAGCTGAAGTTGTTTTCCTGGCTATTTGGCAAGTTGAATCGCCTGAGTTGCCTTTGAACCCCTCCCTCATTGATGATTGTTTGGTTGCTCGTCTGCTACATTTGCGTATTCGAAAGGCTCGCCTTGAGCTTGATCAAGTTTTGACTGTCTACTCTGCAGCTGCATTTACTAGACTCATATACTCGTATATGCGTCTATGTATGCAAAGCCCACCATCTATGCATTTATAGAGTAACATACATATATACGAGTACGTGTGTATGCAGACACTGAAAATTGCTAGTTAATATTTTATAAAAGCAAACAGTAACAAATTGTGCAATGCAATGCAAGTTAGCCTGGCAATCGAAAACATCGTCTACGACTTTCGAACTCAGCCTACATACCTCTGCCTCTATCTGCCCTCCTTCTCTCGGCAAATAAAACAGTAAGTGCTGTTAGGCTTTAGCTGTCGGACTCGTTGGCTCTTAGGCGGTTGGGTGCCGCACATAAAAAGCTGTTCAATGAAATGGGTAATGGCCGCTGGAACTTCAGCTTTTAGATTAAATATCAATAACTTTGTCTTTGGCATTTATATATAGTATAGTAATGGTAGCAATGGGCATGACAGCAATTGATTTACCCCCATGATTGTTATAAAATGTATATATGTATATGCATTTATATATATTTTGTGCACATGTGGCATTTAATTAGGCAACAAACTGGAAGGTTGGCTGTCTGGTTGTCTGCCCATGGCTCGTCAGTCCAATTAACCACAACTGCATTGGTCCATTAAGATCAGGCCAGTTTGAAGAGGGCTATTAAGGTAATTAAAAACTATTGGTTAACATAAACTAACGATGATGGACATCTATTATCAATTAATTTCCGCAATCGTTGCATAAATAACGCGGTGGGAGAACTCAAGCGCATGGATGGAAAATATAGTCGATTTGTGACATGCAATGACATGCAATACACAAAAATGGTTCTATCCTGCATTAAGTAAAGCTCATTTAGAAAAACGACAGACCCCACAGGGAATATGTTTCTTCAAAATGTGAAGCTGGTCGATCTGGCTTTTCCAGTTGTCTGTTTGTTGCTTTTGTATATGTATATTCATCAATGAAATTGCTAGTTAATATTTTATAAAAGCATCATCTACTATTTTCCTGGTTCAGCCTACCTCTGTCAGCCCTCCTGTTCTGTGCAAATAAAATAGTAAATGCTGTCAAGTTTTAGATGCCGTGCTCGCTGGGCTTTTATTCGGTCGAGTGCTGCACATAAAAAGCCTTTTTATAAAATGAAAAATGGCATCCATTAAATGATTAGTTTCTTTCATTTTATTCAGTCAGTTAATTCGTTATTAAATATAAAAGAGTTCCATACAAGCCGTTCTTTGTCCGCACTTCATATTTTTCAATAATTTCTTTACGTTTTTTCATTTGGTAGTAAATTTTCGAGTCCTACGGGTGGTGCAATACCCTCAGATATGATGCCAACAACATTCCCAATATTAAATTTGGTTCAAATATGTTAATAAGCAAAAAGTCTGTTTTACAACAACTGATCCTAAATCATATGGCTTGTATGACAAATATACAAAAGATATGGTAATCTGACGGAAAACGGCAGACGGACATTTCGAACATGCTGATTATACTATATATTATATGTACCTATTCATATGCCATTTTTCTTTTGAGTGTTATAATCTTACACCAAAATTAATATCCCCTTGCACTTTTAGTAAAGTGTAACAGCCAGTCTAATGCAATGGATTGGGATGTGAATGTATGTAGCATACTATTTTCTTGGGACTTTTAATTTCTACATATAGTATGTATGTTTGAACATCCTCCCGAGACTGTGGTGCAGCCCGATATAACCTTGGTCATACGCAATTAATGTCATGTAAAGACCACTTAATGAAACCCCCCTGCTTCCTTGGAACATTATCAATATGTCACACACTTCAGAAACCGAATTCAATTAACAAACTTTGCACATCACTCAAAATGAATTCAGGGCAGGGCAAGCAACAGCAACAGACTAGCAGACAACTAGCGCGAAAAATGTGACAGAAATGAGTAAAAATGTGGACTCTTCGAATTTTTTATCATTTGCAATTGCTCGCGACTGCCGCACCGACCAATTGCTGGCAACAGGACACGCCCACAGCTGTCCCTGTCACCCATAGCTACTTACTCCGGGCGCATTTATATACACAGTACAATGAAATTATAAAAAGACGAAAAATTATATTTGTCATATTGTTAAGCTGACGACTGATGTCTCGACGTGCCGTGACACGCAAATGGGGTTGGAGGTGGGAGGGAAAGGAGCTGTCAGTCGCTGACGAGCGGGGTTGTTTGTATTGAAACCGATTTTTAAATGTGATGTGTAACGGCTGCCATCGAAATCTGTTGAATGTATCTCCCAAAGCCAAAAAATGGTCCCAAACAGCAACAACAACAACGCGCACTAAAAGCAAATTCAAATAAATTTTAAATCCCCTTGTGCGTTTTTAGCGACAGGCCGCCGCTCTGGGTGTTTGTTGGTTGGCATTGCTCGGCCTGCTGGCAGCGCCTGATGCTGTGGGCGGCGGGTTAGGGCGGCGTGTTGTGGTGTAGCCAGGACCAGGACGGCCGAATCCAACAACGTGTCGTTTAGCATAAAGGAAAAGCAAGCGAGTGTTACCCTTAAGGGCTGCATTTATGACACTCCATTTGTCAAGCGAATGAACGAAGCGAACGAATTGAAACGAAAGTGTGCGAAATTGAGCGGGTATGTGTGAGTGTTTGTGTGGTGTACGGGTGTGGGTGTAGGTGTGGGTGTGGGCCAGGATGAGGGTGGGGACTGAACGACTGATTGTGCAATTCAATTGCGTTGATTTTTTTGTCCAACCAAATCAACTTAGTGGCACCAGGCTCCCACTGTCTGTCCAACTGCAGGAGCGGTTGACTTTTTGACTGAATGACAGTTGGAGAAACGAGCAGACGCACTGAGTCCAAAAGTATTTTTCTAAATTCTGTGTTCTGCTGTTTGTTAAGCGAGTTTGACACTTTAGGTGCGCTATCTGGCAGAATCGCACTCGCAAGTCGCACAGCTCTAGATAATGGGGATGAGCAGCTTTTAACGAGGCCAGAAATGGAGTTAGTATCTTAATGCTGCACCATTTCAACCAATTTAGGCTCAAGTTCGATTGTACGCTTCATCTTGTACATGTCTCAGCCTCTATAAAGGACATGCACACACAACACGGCTATCGATGAAAACGTGAAACTACTTAAAAAACGTAACAAATAATATGTTATGTGGTATATCATCTCGAATTCCTTTTTTTATTAATCATTAATCACAAATATTTATATGCAACGGACAGAAGGAATATCTGGAACAATCTTGATTAGCACGACGAGACAAATTAATATAGCTATGTCCGCCGGCTTTGCCAATTGGTATGTAAGCTCTCCAATAATACAAGCCTATTTTCATTTCTATAAATATAGAACGTACCATCATAAATGAGTACATTCTTAATCATAATGACGAGAACAATCGATTCCGACTTGTAAGTCCGTCCACCTGTCCGTCCATTTGGATGAAAGCTTGGAATTCGGAAACGGTTGAAACTTGGCATGTAGGCTCTTCTAGTCCTTGGGAAACAAAAGTTTATTTTAATTTTTTTTCGATTGTTTCCCCCTTTCCCTAAGCTATGTATATAAATAAATCCAAATCAGTCAATCGGTACTACGACCACTAACTGCAGCTCTTCTTTTTATACCCTGTACCCGTAGGGTAAAAAAGGTATATTAGGTTTGTGCAAACTATGTAACATGCAGAAGGAAGCATCTCCGACTCCATAAAGTATATATATTCTGAAACAGCATGACGAGAGAAATCGATCTAGACATGTCCGTCCGTCCGTCTGACCGTCTATAAAAGCTAGAATAACCAAAGTTGGTATCCAGATTCGAGGACGAGTTTATCTGATTTTTTGAAATTTTCCCCCCCTTCCCCCTCTACAGAGTTTCAATAACGTCCACATTTCAAAAGCTACCCTAACCAAACTTTGCACACATAATTTTTAAAAATTTATCTACTTTTGATTAAAATTTCATCTAAATGTGTTAATTCTGAGATAAGTTATTAGCGAAACAATTGTACTTCGGTACTACGCCCACAAGCTGCAGCATCAAGTTCGCTCTTCTTCTTCATTTTGCTTCTCCTATAGGCGCATATACCTCAGCGCCGGAAGTTTACCTGGGTACAGGGTATTTCACTGTCGGACTTGCTCGACTGTAGCGTTCTCTCTAGTTATACTCTGTACATGAAATGTGCAAGAGCATATTAGGTTTGCGCGAGCTGAAAAACATAACATGCAGAAGGAGGCGTGGCAGACCCCACAAAGTATATACATATATTATATATTACTAAAATATATTCTTGCTCAGAGTGACAAGACGAGTCGATCTATGTCTGTCCGTCTGTCTATCCGTATGAACACCTGGATCTCAGAGACTATAAGAGCTAGAGAGACCAAATGCACGAAGATGCCTTATGTGTGTACGCTGTGCAAGTTTGTTTTGTTTTTTTGATTTTGCCCCCTACTTCCCCCTATGGGGGTTTTCCCGATTTTCCATTCGTATAATCGCCTATATCTCGGAGACTATAAGACCTAGGAACACCAAATTTTAGTTCAAGATGCCTTATGTGAATACGCAGAAAATGTATATTTTGGAATTTCCCTTTCTCCCCCCCTCTCCCCGCAAATCGTAACTCCGTAAATTCCTCCATTTAGTTATTATAAGTCCAAATGTCAAGTTTCATCATGATAGGCCGATTTAACAGTTATTGTTATTGCTTTGCTCAGGCACACGAGACATACACAGACACACAGAAACACACACATACACTCATAATTATTCTACACTATGTACAGAGTATTTCAAAGTCGAGATACCCGAATTTAGCTTCTCTACTTGTTTAGTTTTATATTTTCCCTCTCTACCTTTCATAGCACTTAAACTCTATTTCAAATTTTAAAAAATGTTTTTTTAAAACGTTCATTTTACAAAAATTAATTAAGTAAGACGCGTTATTGTCATTACTGACAGAGTTTTTTCTTGCATCGCAATACTATTCTATACTATATACTCTGTACTATAGTCGAGATTCGCGACAACATAGTTTTCCTGTTTCAGTTTTATTTTGGAGGTTCAAAATTGTTTAAATTTATTCGGCATCATTAAGAATGATACATTAAAGGTGTTGGGTCCATTTTGATATCATATTTTAAGATACATATGTAAAATACCAGTTAGGCACACTATTTCATTCTTAGTGAAAAGAAGCTCAATTCTCCTCATAACCTGGTATCGTTATTTATTCAGAATTAAATAATTTTGATCACTTTAGTCGCCCGGCGGCAAAGGAGAACAATGTTATTGTAGCATACTTTGCGGCGCCGAATAAATTCGTACTTGTATCTCAAATACAAATCCTTTTCCTAATTACTTGTTTGCTGAAAAACTCATTTCGTTTGACCAATTTGGCCGGCTATTATTAAGGCTATAAATCTATGATCGCTTTGATATGAGTCCCCTTTTATATATCGTTTTTATGTGTCCTTCGCCCTGTCGCCCAATCGTCCTCCATTCTATTATCTGCCTTTGCTATTTTTTGCTGCCGTCCTCCAAAATCAAGGGGCAAGCAAATTTATAAGCTAAGCATGCAGACTGGCTGGCAGATAAAAAAAAAAGTTGAATATCATTGTTTTTGTCATACTCAAGACGAGTGCAAGCAAAGGAGCTGGAGAAGAGACGCAGGCGAAAAAAAGGAACAGGAACAGGGCGAAGAAGGTTAACAACAGGCATTGTTTCGACGCACAACCCTCGACAAGTTACAGTCTCGAAAGAGCATGGACTGGTGCGGCACGTTTCGTTTCTCCTCTGATTTTTGACAACTTTTAAAAGGTTTTTACCAGCTCGCTCGTCCACCCCCAAATATGCCCATGGGAACAAACACCTTATCTCAAGTTATTGCGTCCGCAGGCAACAATTTCGGGCCGGCTTGTTGTTAGACTCCTCTTTGGACAATTCCGTCCGTCCACGAACCAATACTACGAGTATTACCCACACAGATACACACAATTTCACTTCATTTTGCTGTTGAGCCCTGTGGCGTCTGCGAAAAACGTTTTAATTACATTTGTATGTTAAAACTTCAATTGGCACCCACCGCCCCCGCACTCACTGTGCCTCGAAAGCTTTTTAACTTTGCCTCGATGCCGGTAGGGTTGAATGTGTGCGACTGGCTGGCTGGCTGGCTGGCTGGATAGCCGATTAGGATATAACTGGATTGCTGTTTAGGCAGATATGTAAGACGTTTTTGATGTAGGTAGAAAAATGTTGGAAATTGCAACTCGTTGTTTGTTTACATGCGGGGATGTTTGCTGTAATTTGAATTGTAATTTTCTATTGCTGAGCCAGGCGTCGTAAAATGCCAAACCCAAAACCAAATTAGGCCCAGACCCAAATTAAATTCAGCAAAATTGTCAAATCAAAAAAGCGAACAAAATTAACCAAGCTCTTAAAGTCAGGCTAAGGCCAAGAGGGCAAAAGCTGTCAGACAAAGCGACTAACACTTGTGTGTGTCAATTTATTTGATGAGCATACAAACACACACATAAAAACGCACATGGAGGGCGAGTGTGGATGGAGCGTGCGAGTGGCTTGTTGCTATTTGTAGAGCGTCTGATTACTGTCACGTCAGGGAACGAGCAGAGGCAGGTTGAGCAGGAGCAGCCTTACGGTCCCTTTTAGTGCCAAGTGTTATCGGTAAACAAATAAAAAGGCAAGGGCCGCAGCTGGAAAACCACACACACATACACCCCATCTTCTACGTATGTTTGCTTTCCAACCAAGATACACTCAGAAACTCGTGCCGAGACTTTTACTGGCTATACTGTTCAGTTCAACGCAATTCCCCAATCTTAATTCACTCAAATTCGATTATTACTTGTGCACTCTGCCTTTGCGAGCTCTCCCATTCATTGAGGTTAAAATAAACTTTCCAAGAAGCTGAAAAGTCGGTTATTTTCGTTTACATGGCTGCAAAACAACAGCAACAATTGTAAAAAGGCGCACACTCACTGTAGACTATGGAACAAGTATAGAATGCTAGATATGGCCAAGCGGGTTCGATTCTTAAATAGCCTGTACCGCCTTAAAAGAATGTAGAAATTGCTTGCCATAACTGGAAAATGATTTCCCAAATGTAATTAGAAGCTCGCCTATTTGGATTTTATTTTAGAATACGTTGTTTGTCTTTCTCTTTGTCTACAATGTCTAGGCGACTCACAGCTTATTCCCGGAAACGAATGGTAATACTGCTTCTAACTTTTAAAATAACCCTACATCATTGTCTTTAATCCTGCAATTCGTTACATTGCTTGTTGATTTTGTTAATTTTTTTTCTAATAGAAAACAGAAGTGTGATGGCCATTAATATTTTAATATTTTAGGCAGTAAAATTAATACTTAATTTATACACAGAAGGGTTTATGTACCACGAAGTTCATTAAGTATGAGTAGACCTCATGATAAAAGCATATTTACTAGTATATGATGAGCATGAAGGAACGAATCGATAGATCCATCTGTGCATATGTATGATCATAAATATTATTTGGGTCCAAGGTTGGTAAGCTCTATTGCTTTATCCATACGCAGACCAAATTTACAACAACAAAAATTATAGCCGTATGAACAAAAACAAAATTGATGTATTTTAATGCGATTACACAAAGCCTTAACTACTTTCAAAGCTCAAATGGCCGATGTTGTAGCGCATTTGTACGTCCTTTGGCCATGGACAGAGAGAACAAACGAAGAGCCATTCAAGTGTTTTGTTGTATCTTTTAAATTGTACTTTAGTGCATGGTGCCCAATGTTATATGGGTAGTCACCCAGTACGATTGTCTGAATGTCTGGGTGCTGCTTCCATTTCTATTTCGAACGAGTCACGCCCCAACAGCCGAGCAGTCGAGCAATCGCACAGACATCGCACCTTGTTGGCCGTGCTTTAGAGCCATAGCCATAGCCCATAGCCCGTAGCCATACCACGCCTGCAGAGAGCAATAAAATAAAAATTGAAAACACAAAGGATTTATAGCTTCAATAGGTTTTCAAGAACTTGTGCTCAGCACAATTGCTTGGCGAACTGTGTGGGATATATACGTATACGTATGTATTTGTATATGTGTGGGTGTGGGTGTGGGTGCGGGTGCGGGCACGGATGCGCTCGAAGGTTTATGTATAAATGTTGCTGTAGGTGAATGCTCGTACACTGAAAACAATGATATTTTCAGTTCATCGATAAAAAGATATATTTTAGTGCCCATTGCATTGTTTATGTCCTACTGTGCGGGAGTGTGTTTGTTTGTTTGTTTGTGTGTGAGTGGCATATGGTGTTCAATCGCTTGCCGGATTTTTTGATTATTCGCCCTCGCTGCTTTGTCTGTTTGTCTGTATGTCGGAACCGTTTGTGTTTTTACACTGATTGGCGAAGTTTTCGTTTGGCTTTGATGGCGCCTGCAGCCATGTGGTTTACGTTTCAGCCGTACCTTTACGTGTAGCTCTGGTCCTTGCAAATTCGCCGACTCAAAGGGCCAAATGTTGGGCATGAGTGACGCACTCGCTGGCGTATGCGCAATATTTCTTCATGCCACGGCACAGCAAAAGGGGATACGAAAAGGTTTCCAAATGCTCAAATCCCGCAAAACAAATGAAAAACGAGCTTTAACCGGCTATGTGGCTGACGCGTTGCTCGCCACGCTGCGTAGTTGGAGCGACGAAACAATAGGTGTAAACAAATGCGTCCAACAAAATCCGTAGCCTTTAGGGCACCCGAAATGCTGTGGACGCTTAAATGACGTGGAAGCAACTTTTACGCCTAAGAACACACAAAAGCAGCTTTGAACACGACTCGGACTCGGACTCGGACTCGCCTATTACTGCTTCGTTGCTCTCCCTTCCACCAGCTCCCAGATTTTCGCATCTCTTTCGCTCCTTTTACATGGCCTAATTTGTTTTGCGATGCGCCTGCCCCGCCTAAGTGCAAGAACAATATAAAGTTGTAGACGAGAAGTAAAAATGAAATTACTTAAAATTTGTCACAATGGGCTTTTTATTAAAATTGTTTCAAATTTCGGTTGGAGGCAGGAATGCGACCTGCACTTGGGCTGGGATTGGACATTTCTATAATGGCACATCAAAAAACACACTAATGGACCATATTGTTGGCCGGCGTCATTTTTATTGGGAATTTAGGCATCATTAGTTAAGGTTTTTTTCTTTGTAAAAAAAAGCACAAGTACGAGCACCAGAATCTTTCCCGTATTTGTTGTTGAGAAACTTTTGATTTGTGTATGTTAGTATGTGTGTATGAAGCGCTTATTGCGTGGGCGTTGTAACTGTGCCTCTGGGTCCAATTGCCCAAGCTTTGAGGTCAAGCATTAATGGTCAAGTGGCCCACTCGTTTAAGGTCCCTCAAAACTTTTATTGTACTTATATTTGGGCAAAAAATGAGCGTAAGGTTTATTTTTGGCACTTGAATGCACAGTCAATCAATGAATGGAACCACTTAAAATATTGTCATTCTTAATAAAGTCTTGGTGCACTAAATGTGCACTAAATGTGCACTTTACTGCATAATAACTAGAATTAGCTGCAGTCAACTTGTTTGCCAAAAGAAAGGAACCGATTCATGAACATGTATATCGATTTATTATTGCCGACTCTTTTTCTGGTTTTGGTGGTTTAAATATCATCTGTGAGGGCTTTATTTATATAATACTCAGGTAAGCTACAAAGGAAATGTGTGGGCATTTGAAAAAACAATATTAATGCGCATAGTAAAAAATTAATTGGAATTGAAGAGCTATGTGGAAAAAAATAACCATAAAATTGTCTATTTTAATTATCTCATAAATATTGATTGAGATTCATGAAGCTGTATATCTTCCGATAATAAGGGTGAACACATGGATTGTAAAGGCTATCCTTTTTAGATATTCTCATTACTCCGAAGCTGACCTCACTCTAACCAAGCTAATACCCAGCTGTCTACACGACACTCGGCAGCCCATTGCTGACGATTCTTAAACACCTACGTTTACTTCAAGTGGCACCGAGCGGCCGGCCGACAGTCATTTTTCATGCTTAACTCAAAGCGTCAACCATTCGGTGGATGGCCTTAATCCTTTTCTCCATAAATGAAAGACGCCCGACCGCAACACGTTTATCAAATGCCACGCATTTCATCATTAGTCAGCGGCTGTTAATTCCCGCTGCTGTTACTGAAGCCGCACTTCCGCCCTGCCTGTTGCACATTGATGCGTTCATCGGCCTACGTACTGTGAGCCGATTTAGACCTTTATGCGCAAATGTGTGTGGGTATTAGTCTGCTCGTATTTATAGAATGGGCTTTAATCAAGAGCCCCGTTGACTAAGTGCCATGAAATAGCAATGTTGTTGTCCTCGCCCCATTCCCACTCCCAATTCTAGCGCCGCGCCGCAGCGTTCAAATGACCAGTGGTTTCTAGTAATTAACACGCAGCTAAGTTGGGGCCCAGCGATGATACATACATGTATCTGCAGCGGCTGCGGTTGAGTTTTTATTTCTTCTTTCTATATTTTCAAATCAGTTCTGTGTGGTTTTGTGTATACATACTTAGTGTGCATGCATGTACATACATAATCGTATATCAGTCAGATACAAACGCGTATGCTATTGCCTACATATGTAACATATGTATATCCATGCATCCACATCCACATAACCATCAACAGCCCTTTCCCATTTCCAATTTCAACACGATGACAGGCGAAGCTCGCAGCGGGCGGCTCTTTAGCGCTTAATTAATGATGAATAAAAAATTTGATGGGATGCAGTTGAGAACAACTCGTATGCGTACGAGATAGTTATGCACCAAGACTCCAGCTACCAGCTACCCAGATATTCGCCATTCACCATCCACCATTCACCATTAGCCACATGCCAATATTTATGCCGAATAACTTGGCTTCTAAAATACATAAATATGCTTTCACGCGAGCAATATCCGTTACGCAGAAATAACAACAACAACAACAACAGCGACATCTACAACCACAACTTTTTTATAATCAAAATGTGATTAGCCATTAGGCAGCTGCTCCTAGGTCCATACTTGCAGCCTGGGAAGGTATGCTAAAAAAGCATATCTCCGACTAACACATTTACCGTGTAAACATGGCCAAAAGAGCGTTGACCATATTGGGCGCAGTTGGTCCCAGCGATGTTGTGGTTCTGTGTTCTTTCTGCAGTTTGTTGCACGCAGCGACGACAACAGGTACTACAAACGACGTCGACATCGTCGACATTGTCGACAGAGTCAACAACGGTACACGTTAATATGACTAGCGTAATTTTCATTTCCCAAGCACGTACACACATGAGTCGAGTTGGAGCTGAAGCTGGAGCTGGTGCTGGAGCCGGAGCTGCATCTGAGGCTGAAGATGCTGCAAACCGGTTCTCCATAGCCGAAGTGGGGTCCACAAGCATTATCAAAATAATCAACAGGCTTACTGCGACAACCGACGACGAAGACGTCGACGGCCGACCGCATGGGGCATCCAACCACTGGTAACCACTTCTAAGTCTTTTTAACGCTCATAAATTGTTGAACAGCAAAAATATTTTGCAGACGCAATGAGAGGCATGGCATGCGAGGCCTGCTACTTCAAGCCAGGCCGAATAGAGAGAGGAGAAAGGGAAAGAAAGCCGGCGAGTCGAGGTCAGGCTGCAAAAATTCTATACAAAACGGTACTTTCGCAATTATCGTTGTCTTAGCCCGGTGCTGTGGTTATTTGAGTTGTTGTTGTTGCTGTTAATATACACTTGGCATTGTGGCGAGCGACGCTGACGCTGACGCACTAATAGCTGACCCGGACTCTTCCGCGACCGATCCGGCGCCCAACCTGACCATCCTATGTTTGGCAAGTGGCACATTTCGCGGCTTGAAACTTGCGTTATGGCTGCCAGTTGGTAATAAATTATCAAAATGCTTCGCCTTATACGAGCCTAGTGTTTTCAGAATGTACAAGTATAGTATATACCCGTACAACCTGATCTTCCCGGTCCGTTCATTTTGTGATGCCAACGGTTTATGTCACATGCATGTAATAAAATTAAATTTCACAAACCCAGCTGCAAGTCATTAAACATTGCCAGTCATCTGCCGCACTTGGCCTATGCAGTACTTATCCGATAATTCCAAAAATCAGCGCCAGCACATTCTCCTTTGTCGGCCCGCTCGTCTACGCAAGATTGCGCACTGAATGTGAATATTTACTTCCTATAATTGAGAATTTATAGCCTGTATGGCCTAATGGATTTGGAGTCAAGCGGACAGGACGGCAGGCGTGCATCAGTCAGACGGTTAACGGCTGCCTCTCCGGATGAGCATGCGCCTAAGCCAATTGATTATAAAGTTTATGTATAAATCGTAAATTGATTCCGCAGTTAATTGATTTGAAGTTTCAGGCAGCCCAGGCAGTCAACGAAAGTGGCTAAGGCTGCTGGATATTTGAGGTTATTAGCACAAGACATGCACTGAAAGAATAATTCCTCTAATACTAGAAATGTTCTCAAGCATTTATGTCAGTCAAACAAGCAAATGAGTTGGAAGTATTTTTATATCCTGTAGCCAAAGGATATGCTAGCTTAGAGTGAATGTAGGTATTATATAATCTATGCTTAAATTCTTGATCAGTATGACAAGACGAGTCCATAAAGGTCCGAGAAAGGACAAGTTTTATTTTTCTTAAATGATTTTCCCTAATTCTTCAAATTTTCCGTTACATCCATATAAAATAATATATATGTCTGTGTGCAAAAGTTGGTGTATCCAGCTCATATTCTCTCTGAGATCCAGGTGTTCAGACGGAGGATAGACAGACAGAAATGCTGATGAAGAATGTATAGACGTTATGGGGCCATCGCACCAACCTAATAGTTAATCGTTTCTATCTTTTAGGTACAGGCTATTTCAATTTGGCTGTAATTTTAGTTCAGTGTGCTCACAGCATGTGCAGAACATTGACTGCCGTCCGTGACACAAACTAATATCAAATTATTCAGAGTTTGGAAGCACTACATATACGTGTATTCCAAAATAGTTGAGATAGTTCAAATGATGCGATGTTGTGCGGTTGTACACATGTACGAGTATGTCATAGGGAGGAGTATACTCGTTAATGATTGGCCAATCTATTATGATGACATTTAATCTAAGTAGTTGGAAGGTTGCTTTGCCTGCCAAAGGCATCTCAACAAAGTGCACTGCCCTTGTCCTCTCAACAGTTCGCAAAACGGACAACATGTGCCTTGCGGGGCTTGCAGCTGCCTCAGTTGAATGCTGCTCTGCCGGCTTCCCAGACACATTCAAATCCCATATTAACAAATAACATACAGAAAAAATTAAAATTTTATCAGTATCTATGCTTTAAACGGACACAGAAATTGTTTACAACTAGATCTGTCCATTTATACCTGCAAGCAAATCGCTTGTTATCGTTTAATATGGGTAATTAGTACACTAAGTGCGAAAAGTGTTTAAGAATATAAGGATACCACAGGAAGTGGCGTTAAATCAAAAATAACAACGTTCAGCGGGGTCCAAAAAGAATAAGAATATGCAATTTAACAAAATCGCTGCTCAAACTCAAATACACCTTGTTCCCATTTAATTCAAATGTACGGAACGAGGAATGCAGACTGTCCATCCATCCTGGTGGAAAGTATAACCGAACCTAAGTTCTCCTACATAGATCAGAAAATGGATACATTTTGTGTTTACTTCTGATGCATCCCCACTCCACAGTTAATTAAGGTAAATACAAGTATTTCCCTTTCTTTTTTTCACTTGTAAACCCTGTACCCGTAGGGCAAACCTTTAATTAGATTTGTGCAAAGTATTTAAGAGGCAGAGTGAAGCATCTCCTACTGCATAAAGTATATACATGCAAGTATATTCTTAATCGGCATATCGAGCGAAATCGATTCAGATATGCAAGTCCATCCATCTGTCCCTCCGTCTGGATTAACGCCTGGATTCCAGAAACGGCTAACCGCATACCAAACAACAGCAAGTTCAGTTCCTTTTTACCCCTTTCCCCTGTTGTATAATTTCGTAAATAGTGCCCGTTATTCTGAAGGTACATGTTATTAGTATGGAATTCTGTTAATCTGTTAATTCTTCTCTAGTTCAGTACTGCGCCCACAAATTGCAGAATGGGGTTTCCTCTTCTACTTCTTCTTTTTGCTTCAGCTAAATGAGATATAACTTAGTTCGGGAAGTTTGTTTGGGTATGGGGTACTCCAAGGTGGGGTTTGCTCTTCGTTTATAGCATTCTCGCTTGTTTTTTTTTTGGAGGGGGGAGGGGGTGGTTCCTGCACTATATTCTTGAATCTGGGCTTGAGCAGCTTATGTAATATTTACAAAACTATTGGGAGCAAGGTTAATCGATATTACAACAATGTGTTTTCAAATATTTTCATTTTCTCATACGATATATTAAATGTACAAGTACATTGTACAAATCTTTTCTGTGACAAAAAACCTCTAAATATCATTATAATATTCACATACGCATCATTTTACATTTTCACCAATGCAGTGTAGATTACTAGATATGGGAAGCCGCAATACCAGATAAGTAAAGTATGTGATTGTGCTATTATATATTATAACGCTATTATAAATAGCAAAAGAAACAATACTACAAGTATATCAATAGATATTGGGGGAGACAAAATATCGGTACAAAAAATGCGAAAACGTATGAGAAAGAACCGTTTAAAAAAACATACAACTTCGTGAGCGTAAACAAAACATTTGATCGTGAGGATGAATTTTTTGTCTCACGCACAGCTCTACTCGCACATCGTCCGCTTCTTGTCAATTTTTTTTGTTTTTGAACAATGTATGCATGTAGAGACATGTATTTGTGTCTCGCCACATACTATTTATGATTTATTAAGTGTGTGCGTAGGTGGGCGCATGGGTGTGAGTTTGTGTGTGTGTGTGTGTGTGTGTGAGTGTGAGTGTGTGTGTGTGTGAGAGTCGGTGGTGCTTAAAGAACAATGGAAAATGAGGGCTATTGAGCAGCGACGTACCATGCGATTGAGAATGGGAATGCGCGCACGCGAGTGCGAATGAAACTGGCGGTTGAGGAAACTGTCGGTGGTAGATGCCCGTACCGCTGGAGCAACAACAACTAGAGAAACGGCAACAATAGCAAATTGGATAATGTCTATAAAAACTAATTGAATTCTAAGCGCAGCGCACGCTACGAAAGCAATTTAACAACTTTTTCCTCTCCTGTGAGAAAGCAAAGAAAGCGCTCCTAGAAAAACGAAACTCAACTGATGACATGCAAGCGGTTCATGAATGTGTGTGTGTGTGTGTGTGTGTGTGTGTGTGTGTGCGTGCGTGATGATGTGTGTGATCGCGAGTGTGAGTCTGCCGTGGAGGGAGTCGAATACTTAAGTGTGGGCAGCACAGTTGTACTCGCATAATGAAAAACAATTTCACACAAACGTACAGAAACAAAACAGACTTGAGAAAAAAATATGCTCAGCGTTTGGGTGGCGGATCATAAAAAAGAACGCCATAGCGAATAGCGAAACAAAAAGCTCATTACTCATACGCCAATCAAGCCGGATGGAGTGGAGCTGGGATAGACGCAGATGTGAAGAGACGTGGCGATAAGAGAGGAGGGCAGCAGAGGCACAGCCGATTGCTACAAATACAACTCGCTCGATGTAGCTACCACCGAAGTGGCCATAATTAATCATTCGCTTATAATTAACAGCACACTATGTCGAAGTAGAACAACGTGCTAATGTTAATGTATCTTGTAGGTACACAAGCTACGCAAAGTGCGTTGCGTATGCCAGCTAGGAGGGTTCAAAAGGTTGCCAAATGTTTTTGTGCAGCATTGCCACAACTACTTGAATGTGAGGCGGATGGCCACACAACTGGACGGCTGACGGACATGCATACATAGATACATACTCGTACATAGAAACATCCGTGTCTGCGGACGAGGGCCAACTGAGTGATGTGCACGCTTGGCGCAGACATCGATGGCCATTAGCGAAAGATGACGACGACGTAAACGACAAGACATTGTACTCGTAATACTTCTATAATGGATCTGTTATCTCTGCGCTTAATGGGTTAACGCTGAGAGGCAAACGACTGTGCCGCTGCTTTTTCGTAGGGTGCGGCGGGGCTCTGACTGGGGCTGTGGCTGGTGCTGGGCATGGGCATGGGCCTGGGCCTGGGGAGCTGGATGACTGACAGTCCCCCGGCTGGTAGGGCTCTTTGGTTGGCTGCATGGTTTTGGGCTATTCGGTTGGCCACAGCGAGCTCAAAGCTCAAAATTAAATAATTAGTCGCTGGCTAAGTTTTTCGCTGCTGCTGCGCTGTCTGTTCGCACGGTGTAATGACCTTTTAAGTACTGTTGAGATACTAATCGCCTGCTGTAGTTGTTTCTTTTGCTATGTTGTTCTCTAACAGTTAATGGCTTGTGGCTAGTACTGAAAATAAGTATTTCAAGTACAGCTTTCGGTTGCTGCTGCTTCTTTGGCTCACTAATTAACGGACGGCTTTGCTTTTCTTTGCTTAGGGCCAAGCCCTTCGCATGGTAAGGCGAGGCGTTAAAGCCGCATCAGAAAGTTTCTCTGATCCGCATTAATTAAAATTTTGATAAGCACAATCGTTAAAGTCGCTGTAATAAAAATTGTAAATGAATTGCTGGAATTTTTGGTCGCCCAAAGGCTTGGCGCCGATGGCGGCATGCTTGTGCCAGACTTATCGCGAAGTATCTACAAATAATAGGCGACTAATAGGTATTTCCCAACCTCACCGAAAAAGATCGCAATGTAACTCAATATGGCGTGAATTTTTGTTGGTATCTGCGACAGAGAAAGTGTTGGAATATGGTTAGCTGTTGGGCAGTCAGCTAATCACTCGAACAAAATATACATTATTTGAATGTGTTACGCCACCAGAAGAATTCCATAATAAGTAGCATGATACTTTATTTAACAAATGGTGAAAAGGGTATATTAGGTTTCAAAAGGAAGCTTCTCCGACCTCATAATGTATATATATTCTCAATCAGCGTGATAAATCGATCTGACAGCATGATAAGTGAAAACTGATCTAGATAACTTTACTTACATTTGCACATCATCAGTTAATTAAAATACATGTATGTTAATAGCTCTAATTAACACAAGACACATTCTGGGGCGACGAACCTTTTGAAAAATCACCGTTGCCTTCAAACAACATAAGTATCCAAAAGCTATAGCTTTCGTGAACGTTCGAAGTTGAGTTTGAGGTTATTCGTATGCAGTTAATTACAATTTGGAGCACTCGCAATTGCCAGCAACACGTCAAGGTGGGAAATTAACACCGTCACACAAACACGCTCACAAGGAGTCATACAAGAAGGGCAAGGAGCCGGGAAGGGAGCAGGTAGGGGAAATCGTTAAGCACACATATTAATGTGTGTGTGTGCTTCGAATTTAACATTCAACAACAATAACATCGTGGGTGACGGTGACATTTGCGCTCTTGCAATTCATTAAATCACACACACCGACAAAAACATGAGCAACTGAAAACAACAAAAAAACAGAGCCCAGTCTACCCTCAGTGGGCAATTGCGAAGTTTCTGTTTGTGTCAGCGACACAATTGGCTGACTCCCCCAGCCCATGTTCCCAATTCACAAGCATAGTGGGCGGGCGGGCATATCCTGCCAGCAGGAGCCACAAAAAGAGGAGGAAGACCAACGCAACCACAACACGCAATACTCGCATTTCATTAGACACTTTACAGTGACAAGTCCTATTACTCTAACAGACGTCTAAGCAGGGCCGCATCAAGGAATAAAAGCAGCAACGACAACAACGCCATCACATCGAATTTGTTTCTCTGAGTATCAAAAGAACCTTGGCGATGCTTTTCTCTGTATGTTTGTACGAGTATGTAAGTTGAACTGGGCTTAAAGATGCCCTGCCCAAGTTGACATCCGACACCAAGCACTGGGCATAAAGCTACTTAAGCATGAAGAGCATTTGTTGAGCTACAATACATGTCCAAAATGTAGCAAGTAAAAACAGTCTTATACGAGCAGTATCTCTGAGATGTAGGTCGGACAAATTCTCGGAGAACTGCGAATTTTGAAATATACGTGTAGTCCATAGACTTATGGAGCATCTGTGTGCAAAATTTGGAGTCTCTAGCTGTTATAGTCTCTGAAATGTAGGTGTTCATACTAACGGATGGACACACAGATGGACTTGGCTAAATTCTAATGCTGATCAAGATTACTATACATATATACCTTTGCCTGTTAAATATTTTTCACAGTACTCTTTAATCTAATACCCAATACCCATTGCACTTTAAGATGCAGGGGATAAGAACCACAAGTTTATTAAATGGGATTATTAAATGGGATGCTTATCTTCTTCTCTGATTTCTGAAATTATAGTTCTAGCAGAGATTGCTTGCCAAATATTATGATATTAGTAGCTCTTCATCATCATTTCTTATCGAAAGGAAAACATTCAAAGTCAACCTTAAAAGGAGTTTTTGCATGATTTTATCCATTATCGGGGCTCATCTGATTTTTTAGGAGCAGTCTTTTTTTTTTTTAATAATACCATATTATGTTTTGTGTAAATGGGAGACAGCTTATAACTCACCAGCTGCCATCGGGGCGCATTTGAGCTTACTAAGTGAACATCACAGTCTAAATTCATAAAAAGGAACACAACACGAAGCATTTAAACACAAAAAAAGCTGTCAGGCTCAAGCAAATGAGTCTTCCATTATTCATACACCAGGTATCCCTACCAAGCAAGTGGCGGCTAAGCTTCTGCAGAGCTTGTCTCTCTCCCACCAGTGGCATTGGTGGTGCTTCGTCCCGCCCCGCACCGCCCCACCACACCCCGTATCGTGTTGCCACTACAAACTAATTAGAAGCCGCCGCGTAGGCAACTTGGGTATTCGCTGTTGCTTTTATTTTGCCAACAATTTTATATTATTTATATAAAATGAGTGTGCTTTGGCCAGCCTTCCGCGCACACTTTTTTCGGGAAGAGTCGCCGAAAATAAATGGCCTGGTATTAGGCGACAATGTTTCATTTAGCCAGGAACTTAATTTCCGCCCTGCAGAGCGTGTATAGTATTTCCAAAATGAAAATGTTAAAAATGAAAAATAGTTGTGCAACCTTTTTGTCTTCTGCTTAGTCACTCCCGTTCGCCTGCTCGGGTCGGTGAAGGGGAAAAAGAGAGTTGCGTGCTAAAAAAGCTGAAGCTTACCTGAAAATACGTTTGACCCTTGTCCACCCAGCCGATAGCCATATCCGCACCAGCCAGATTGCCATCGGGCGAGAATCCGAAGCCGACATAACCTAATGTACGTGCTTGTATTTCAAATGTTATATCCTGATTAATGATTTGCCATAGTATGCGAAAATCCTCATTCAAATCGATGGCATGATCCCAAATGGGTATCGCCGTCGTAGTCGACATTACTGCTGCGGTCCCGCCTTTTCCCCCAGTTGTTTCTGCTGCTGTCGCCGTCGTCGTCGCGTTGTTGCTGTGGCTGCTAAGCATGATGTTGCTGCTGCTGTTTGCAGTCCGTGCCTCCGCCAACAATCCAGTCCGGTCCAGCAGGAACAACAACATTTGGCAGGATATAAAACATGTGATTAAAGATGGCCGCCTTGAACTTGTACGCGTGCCTCGTCTCGATGATGTTGTTGTTGCTGCTGCTGCTGCTGCTGCTGCCGCTGCTGCTGCCGCATGCCTCATACGCACCATTTTGTTGGCTGCCTTTTGTACTTCACGCGACTGGGAGGGAGGCGGTCAGTTTTGTTGGCTGTTCGGCTCCTACAAACAGTTGGCCAGTCGTCGGAATTGAGTGTACGACATTTATTACTTTGAAATCTGGGACGTGTCGCTTGTAATTACAGATGCCACTGTTTTCCTTTTTGTGTGCTGCAGCGCCGCCGTCTTTATCTGCTGCTATTGCTATTGCTGTCGTTTCGTCTTTGGTACTATCACAGTTACGATTATTTAGTAATGATAATAATGGCCACACAGTTTTACTTTCGTTTCTGATGCTGTTGCTGTTGCTGCTGCTGTTGCTGTTGCTGCTTTCTGTTTCCGACTTGTTCCAGAGCTGGGGAAAATACTTGTCGTTGTTGTCTCTCAGTGCGTGTTGTTGGGCTCATTAGTTGCGCTTGTCACAAGTCCAGAGCTGCGCTCGTCGCTTCTACTTTTCGGAGTCTCTCAGCAGCGGTTGCGGATGTACATGTAGCTGCCTGGAAGTAGTCAGATGGGTAGGAAAGAAAAATTATATAACTGCTATAATTTGATGTTGCTATATACTTGTAAGTACATATTGTATAATAGAACGGATCGCAGTAGCTGGCTGCGCGACATGTCGTGCTGCAATGCTTAAGTGTATATAATTACATAATTATGAGGTATGTGATGTGGCTCGTATGTTAACATCTCAAGTCTGCTGTGACAGCTGAGAGATCGAAATAAAAGCGAGCAGATTTTTGAATCGGCTCCAAAGCGCGCTAATTAGCCTGGTCACGCATCTTGCTCGAAGCTCCAGGCGACTGAGTCGACTTCTTCCCTAACTGCTCAAGGGAGAGTACGGGTTGGCTTGACTGGCTCCCCACACACATCCGTTCCTATTCATTTACTCACTTTAATTCACGCAATTAGCGCGTTGCGTTTGGCTTGGCTTTAGCCGAAAGCAAATCGAAGATAATTACGGCTTGTCATAATTTTAATGAAGAAGGTCGCACAACTCGAGAACTCGAGACGGGCACAAACAGCGCGCTCTAAGTCTTCCCAGCTAACCATCTTTGACTTTGTAATCAGCTTGGCATAACTCCACACCATCCTCAAACCCAAACCCAAACCCAAACCAAAAACCCAACCCCAGCGCCAACAACAACAACCGTTCTGCTGCGGCATTGCATTGACATAGCGGCGGTTTATTGTATTAAATGGTCGTGGCTGAGCCGCGCAGCTTCGTGACCGCACTGGCTTGGGCCTAACCTGGACGACATCAATGTCGAGTCTTCCTGTCTGCGAGTATCTGGTGTGCGGTTACATTTGATTACATGTCAAAAGTACAGAACCCAACAAAACTGCCAAAGCGACACCCACAAATCGGGGGCGTTCCATTTAAATCTTTAATGCGGCCTTTTTAGGTAAATGTCAAACGCGTCGGCAATTCGATATAAATAGCACTTCCGGCGCTCAGCTCAGGCAGAAGTAAAGATTTGGTGTCAACAGATACACATAGATACAAGAATATGCTATATATACTACGTATGTCTGTATACTTGTATGTAAGCTACGATATTTAGGCGCTGTGTGGACTTACACGTTGATGTTGTTGACTAAAGTAAATGTTGCGTCTGCTGTTGGTGTTGTTGCGAGAGTGACGTCCAGCTACGTTAAATGACGTTGATTATAATTATGCGGACTTGTAATTTGTACTACAGAGCAGGCGAGCAGGCAGCCTGCTCGGCTGCCCTTTGGCTATTGTTGTTTGTTATTATTATTGCTATTGCTGTTGCTGTCATCGTCATGATGATCGTCGCATTCCCATCGACATTGTGCAGCTGACAACGTTGATGGAGGCGAGCTGCTCCGTCGACCCACAGATGAATGATGTCGCTTTAAGACGGAGCCGGTTGCTGTCGATGTCAGCAACAGCAGAAACCGTAAAATTGAAGCCAATTTAGCTGGAAGCCACGTCAACAGCAACATCTTCGGCTGGTCTTCACAGCATGTTGTCTCCAATAACAACAACAACAACAGCGACGATGGCGGCGCCGCCGATGACGATGACGACGACGATGACTATGACGACGATGATGACGACAACGAACGTCCAATGAAATTCATAAGTATAATATTATTACTTGGCGAATTAACTACACTTTTTGCCGAAGAGCCCAGCAGCCGCAGAAGCAATGAAAACACACATAAAGAGCGACTGGGCCTGGCGATTGGCTCGGTCCGTCGACTCAGTCGAAGCGTGCAACAAGAAGCTAAATGGCACGAAATGGCTTCCGTTGACACATTAGTCGCCTTTACACAAATCAGAGGATGCGATGGATGGATGGAGGGATGGTGGGATGGAGGGGGAAAGACGTGCTGCCGTTTCAGCTGCTGCATGGAAGCGAGTGGTCGGAACAAAAATGATGCTTCTGGAGCAAAAACGAGAACAAATCAAAGACATTGTTCATGGCTTTCATCATTGCACGATTTGTTCGAGCCGGGTCTGTGCTGCTCTTTCCTGTCTTGGCAAGCTGGTTAGCCGTTTGCTTGACTAGGCTGGCCCGATCTGGCCTCTACTGGCCACTGGCAGTTGCGTCTCCGATAAACGACAATGTTGATGAGCACGTTTGTAGTTACAGTGGCACAAAGCCAATGTTTGTTGTTAAAATGTTGCATAATAAAGCTAAAGAGTCTAAAGTGAGAATAAGCTATCGCTTGATTTTATTTAATGAGTTGGCAATAGCAATCATATATGGCTTATCAAATACGTCAATACACTCGTCTAAGATTACGTAACTACATATTCATAATTACAACGTCGCCTTTCGTTCTAGTTCAGATAGTCTTTGAGCGAATTCAGCCCACTGTGCCATCGATTTCTTACTTACTAAACCATCCGACCGCAATGTATGTTTTCATTTTGCAGCTACAAGCTGCCTGCTTCCGGATCTGCTAAGTCTGTTCTCGCTCCGCTTTGACAGAAGCAGCAACCTCTCCACTTGTAGATATTACTTCATCATACTTACATACATACATACACGTACATACTCGTACAATGTAATGCGTATTTGTGCGCTCGATTATAAATGTACATTTGCAAGACGACATGTATGATATACTGATACACTCGTGCATACATAAGTGCGCCCGCCTCTTCACGAGACAGATGCATATACTAGTACATAGTTACATACACACATTCGTATGTACATATATATTTGCGCGTTTATATGTCTTTAACCAACAGGCCTGGCCAATGCACCTGTCATCCTTGTGGCTGCGCCATAAAAGTTGCCTCAGAGAGCGAACAGAAAGGGAACAGGAAAAAATTATTATTTATCAGCGGCAGTCGAGGCCATTGCCGCCGAAGCTGATTCCAAGGAATGTCGGACGAATCTGCCGTCTGAATTATATTTGTGCTCATGTATATGGCCCCACTAATTACTGCACATCATTTGCTTAGTCGACTGACGACGAAGAACGAATATCGCAGAATGGAGAGTGGAGTATGGAGACCGGAGACCGGAGAACGGGGAGGGATATGGAGATGAAGATGAAGATGGTCCAACGACTCTTGGAGATTTAATTGAGAAAAAAGAAAGACTAATTAGAGCTGCACACTGCGTACTTCCACACAGTCACACGTACTTGTATAGTATAGTACATGGGAGGAGGCGCTGTTGGGCTGTACTTGCAAATGCCACGAGGCAGAAAAACAAGTCGAAGCCACTGCTACCAGTACTACGTACCTGTGCCATTTATTAAGGCCTGGTCAAAAGCTGTTTGAATCAAAACTGCAGTCGAGCAGAGGCTTCATGCTGCATGGCCGAGTGTCTTCTTCAGTCATAATGATCATTAAACAAGCTCGTTTACCTGCTCGCCAGCAGCCAATTGCACTAAAAGCTGCCAAGACTTTCAACCTGATGAAAACTATTAGAGGAAAACTGCTGGCCAGTATTGAAGCAGCGGCCAACAGAGCAGTAGCCGGTCTTTATAAATTGCCCCGGCAAAAGGGGAATGCAGGAATGTGGAATGCGCGTAATTTAAATAATAAAAAATATTAATTTATCCTACCGACTCTACTCTGACTCTGCCTCTTACTCTGCCTCTGACTCTGGCTTTGTTCAGGGCGCCCCGACTCGATGTGGCATGCACTTGATGGCAGCCTGCGCAACCTTTTTGCTGATTATTATGGTAATATCTTTTCCTCGTTAGCAATTTTCGTTTGAAATAAATAGTAATTAGTGCGCCCAACGATTTTCCGGTTGGTTGCCACAGTCGGGTTTGCGCTAAGCTTTCTATGCCAATTTTATTGGCACGTTCCAAAAGAATAGCAACAGGAACAGCAACAGCAACAGCAACAACAACAACAAAGAATGCTCTCCGAGGCCACCTGCCACTCAGGCTAACTACAAAGCGATGCAATTTGCTGCACTACTGTGTTTTGGGCACTTTTATTTGATATTTTTCATTAGACAACAAATAAAAGTGCTTTTCCATTCCGTAAGAGTGCGTTGGCATAAATTTGTTTATGCACAATGCTACAGAATCAGCAGAGAAATTTCGACCATAAATTGAAAAGAACACGGAGAAAAAATTGAGCAAAATTAAGAAAACTTTGAACTTTAGCTCAATTTCAGAAATCACAAAATGTTTAAGTATGATAAGGTCAGAGAAATCGAAAGAGGGGACGTTGCAAATACAAGTAAATTGCAAGCTCATTTCTAATATATGTATAGAAATCCATATACTTGTAAATGGTATGTTGCAGATATGCATCACGGCCATACAAAGTAAGTTGTAAGCCCATGTATACTCCTAGCTCGATAGCTCCAATTCAACCTAAATCAGCTCAAGTATTTCCAACTTTTGTGGGCGTGTTAACTTTTCTGAACGTACGGTTTTGGATTCCTCTTCCTCTATAAAATCGACCACATATTTATTATTTGGCGCACTACTTGTATTTCGCTTTAGAATGTAATTGAGCTGGATTTGTTGAAGTTTTTTATTAATCAGATGCGTAAATTATTATTTAAACGCATCGTGCATTAATTAATCAAAATGTAACCCCCTTTGTAAAAAGCTGCGTACGCCCTTTGATAGATAGATAGAAGATAGATAGATAGATCTCTAGATTGGATTGTCTGCCTTATCTGCTGCATTTTATAACATTTTATTTTGGTCATGGTCCCTCTCTCCGTTCATATGCTTCCCAGCATAGTCAAACAAGTCTATTGTTTCTATTGCTACCTGTGGAATGGACTGGTCCCGCATTTGCCAGGGGAGTGCGCTTTTTTCAAACAGCTTTTCGCACAATTCCTGCCGGGCTTGTTGTTGTTGCTGTTGTTGTTTGTGAGGTGATGTTAAAGTTGCAGTGCGGCAAGTGAATTTTGTTATTTTGCACTTGATATTGTTGCCCTATTGTTTCCCCATTCAACCAACAACTCGCTGTTCATCATCAGAAGCAGGCGCCTGCTGATTTTTTGTTGCTTCCTCTCCTGCAGTTTCTTGCGTGCTTCTGATGCCGTTTTTTGGGCCAAAGTTTTCGCGTCTTTGTGCCGCTGGTGTTGATGCTATTGTTGTTCCCGCCTTGGTAGCTAGGTAGGTAAAAATGTAATCTCAAAGTCGTCATCGTCAATGCCGTCGCTGTTTTTTCGCGTCAGAAAAATATTTAATTAATTTCCCGAATTTTAATTAAAAAGTTTCCGCTCCATCTGGGCTTGAGATACTTCTGGCTTGGCTCTTTTATTGCCCAAAATACATAGCTGTTTGATTAGCATTACTGGTAATCGCTGCTGCTGTTGCCTGCTACCAATCCTATCCTGCTACCAATTGATGCCGCTTGTCTTGGATCATCACAACAAAGGCAATCTAGAAGCCGCTCTCTTGTCTCTGTAATCAATCAATTATCGGCCGGAATATATTGTCGGCAAATCAACATACTGTATGTATGTATGTATTTCGATAGCTACTCGCATAAAGAAGACACTTAATTGCCTTTGATCGAACGACAACACTTCGACGTATCACATGACCACGCGCGTTCTTGTCCAACTTCTCTGGCCGATATATCACCTGCTGCTTACAAAATACTTTCCACGAACTTAAACTCGTATGAACATATAGTATGTATGTCAGATGGCGATGGCAGTCTTACACAAGCACACACAAACAAGCGCCAAGATGCATGCATTTGTTATCTGTGATAAAGATCTTGGGGCATTAAATTAACACTTAATGACTTGTGTAGGCGCGGACTTTCAACAGACGAGGCGTCCGGTATGGCAGACAACCAGAGTTTTCAGAAAGCAATGCAGGGACGGCAACACATCATTAACAGGCACTATGCTAGTCTTAGAATATGAGAAAGCATCTAGTATGCAGGAATTTTTGTATCTATGTATATACATATTCGTAGCTTGCCAGCTAGACGTCGAACTGTTTTCGGTTGACAAAATAAATGATGACAGGCAGCGTGTTGTCGCCTCGTGTTGTCGCTAAGTTGTTCTAATTTTTCTCCCTAGCGGCTTTGTTTATGGTCATAGGTACACATCGTTTTATTTTATAGCGTGAGATATACATAGACACACACATGGCATTGTAAGTGATGCGAGTCGTGGGCTGACAACACGCTTTTCTCATCTCAGGGCGTACAATCGCGAGATACAATCGCGGACGAAGCCAACGGCCGATCGAAGCAGATACATTCATGTATTTTGTGTTTCTTTTAATTTGTTGTGTTGTTTGGAAATAAACAAATTTCATGCAATTAAATGCTGATTCCTTATGATAAATAAAATGCCAGCACGACCGACCCATCATCAAATTAATTGTCTCTCTCATATGCATATTTAAGGCATTGCTGCAGCAACACCAACAGCCGCAACAAAACAACAGCAACAACAACAACAAGGGAATCTTCAACATACAAGTATATGTAACGCGCTAGGCTAATAAATATTTCATAATTTGAATCTCCGCATTAATGAAATTGTTTAAATGAAGGCAATTGTGCGTGCCAAATCAAAAGAGACATCCACTACGACTACTTGCATCTGGAAGGCAAATAAACCGCAGCCAGAACGAGAAGGCAACAATGTGGAAGCGAGCAGGAGAGTTCCATGCCAGACTAGAGGAGAAATGCCAATGCACTGTACGTTTCCGCCTCGGACCAAGTGTGTGAAATCAGTGATAAATTTATTGCATAATTGAGCAGGACAAAGTTCTGGCGAGGCTTTAAAATGCAGGCAGGCCATAACCTTATCTAAATAGGAGCTATGTATATACATGTGTACGTACATGTACACACGTATTTACATAAACAGGCGATGCCTGGTCAGCCGATGTCTGCTCGTTATTTATGTGGCACGAGTACGGTTTGGCAGGGGATTGAAGTTGTGCAATAATGTCTCTGGAGAATAAGGACAGAGGAGGGCAGAGGATGGCAGGTAGCGTGGGAGCGGGTGTAACTGATTTTCTCGGCTGCGTGCTGCGTACGAGAATGCTCTGGTTAATTAAGTAGCATAGCTGTAAACAAATTAATTTTAATATTAACAAAGAAGATTATTGAAAATCTCTCTCATTATTTACAATGTTGAATGACAAAACAAATAAATTATTCATTTTCCAGGCGCGCAATAACAGCAGCATTGGCAACAACAATAATAACGACATTCACGTTTATGACAACAATGATAAAGCAAACTCGATGAGGTCGGTTTGGTCGGGTTGGCTGGGTTGGCCGGGTCGGTCGGGTTGGTCGGACCAGACCAGTAGTTGGCACAAAGGAACCGCTCTAGCGTAAAAATTGTGAATTAGTTCAACATTGGGTACGATTTTAATTGTGCATACCATAGGGAGTTGTTGCCCCCACCGCGAACCATCCGTCCTGCACCCAACAAGCTGCTGCCAAACCCAATCATTGTGGGCAGACAACTTTCTTCAAAGTCATGTTGGTTGGCTCTGTAGCCTTTTTGTGGGTTGATGAGGGTTCGGCTTTTATGCGTAACTTGAAAATTGGCAGCGACTTAAGCTAGGAAGTGATACTACAATCCTAATCAGACCAGACAAATGGTAAGCTGCTTAAAGTGCTGATTCATAAAATTTCACCACAGTAATACTATTTTCACACAAAGAAGCGCATAGAAAACCTTGACCACTAGCTACAAACACTTATTTGTTCAGCAATGCCGGTGATTGAAGCCCTTGATGATTGAAGCATATCATTTGCATATACTATAAATATATATTAAAATATTCTTTCTTAGGTGTTTCTTAACTTATTCGAGCAAATCCAACAACTCCTCCATTGCTTAGAACAGTTCTTAATCAAGAGCCAATTTAAATTATTGTAATACCCGTAAATATGTGTGTATCAGTATAAAAGCTTTGAGTAACTCTTAAGTAAATAAAGTCAGCTATCAGTTCCAGCTCCGCTTCTTCAGCTCTCACTTTGCCGTGCTTGTCAACGTTTTCATTTCCAACGCATCGACTTAATTAATAAACTGAAGTTGGCACAATAATCCCTTCTTAAAGCCGCAGAGTTAAAGCCTCCAAAAGGCTGTCAGCTCTGCAGCGACAATTTATTTACAGTCGACGTCAATGTGTAGTCTACTTGGACAGTCAGCTCTTCGCTCATTTAAAAAATGAAGTCAAGAATGTCCTTCCGCCAATACTTACTTATCTGTCAGCTTGTATGTGTATGAGTGTGTGTGTGTGTGTCTATAGCTACCTACCATGCCATTCCCGGCATCGCCGATTTATTGGCTGTACAAGATAAATAGTAAAATGTTTACAGTTTCGTCACTAATGTAGTACGTTATGTTGAGAGGAGTGGGGTAGTGGGGTCGGGGCATAGCTTTCCTTTTTCAGGTCAGCGTTGAAATCGAAATGTAAATATTTTCGCCACGGGCTTTACTCGTTAGGTTGAAAAACTTTTGGGCGCTTGTAGTGCAGGTTTCATTGAGACTTTTTGCTCCACTGTAGCACACACACACACAGACACACACACACAGTCACACACATGCGAGCCACACAAGCTAACGATAAAAATTGTTGCAGTAAAAGCTCAAATAAACTGATAGCAAGGACAGTGACGGCAGGACGTTACAAAAACATCATTAGCATTACCAAATAAATCACATCCGTTTTTCAACTCCTGTGCTATGGATGTATATGTGTATGCGTATTTGTGTGTGTGTGTGTCAGCCGAAAAACGGCAGACAAAGCGAGTAAAGCATAGAAAAAGGAGCATTGGGTTCGAGAGCGAGTGAGTCATTGGGCCAGGGAGCGACCGAGCGACTGAGCGACCAAGCGAAAAAATGATAAAAAGGATAAAAGCTTTGAACACCGGAGTGTAATAAATTTCTTTCGTGACGAGCATAAAACTTTTTAAACACTGCTATACGTACACCACCAACAACAACAGCAGCAACAGCAGTAGCAAGAGTGGCTGCAATGGCGGCGCAAAAAATCAGACCAAAATCAGCAGCAGCAGCAGCAGCAGCAGCACCAACAACTGCTATAATGGCAACAACAACAACAACAGCAGCAACAGCAACACAAACGCATGCCCAGCGAGCGGCAACTTCCGCTTAATGCCACAGTAGCTGTGGCATGTTATGCGCATATGCATGCGTGTGTTGGTGTTGGTGAATCGGTATGTATTGATGTGTGCACAAGTTTGCTGTGCATGTCTATGCTTGGCTATGAACGATGTGGCAGCCAGGCGAGTCAACAGTGATGCCAACTGTTTGCAACTAGCTGCTGAAATTTGTTTATTTACATAAGAAGTATGTCAATACCAGGAGCAGCCTCATTATCTCACAGAGCATGATCTGCATTTTTTTTAAAGGCAGATACAGATTGACGTGTGCCACAGATATACAAATAAATAAGTAACTAACTAATTCGCATTCTGAACCCTTGCTGTTATAAATGATTTTTCAAATCTGCACAAGGTTTCAGAAGCCGCCCATCAAACTTCCAAAGCAGCAATTATAGTATAAATCGCTGAGCTATGTACAGTGTAATTTGCTTAGCTGCATTGGCAAGATTGCTGCATGAAGGCTGCTTTTGGCAGCATTAAGAGTTGAAAATAAGCTAACAGCCTTTTGGACTTAAGTGCCTCATATCGGCTGTCCTTTTTTGTCATTTTCTATGAATATGAAGAAATCTATGAAATGTTTTTTTTCAGGTTATTTTCACAATCGTTTACTGTTTTGATCGTGAGTTTTGTCTTTTAGTGCAAACATACATAATTACATAATTTATTGTTAAATTATAAAAACGGGTAAGACAAAGCGCATTGTAGGTGTAACAAATTGCTGCGGCTGTACAATTACAATTTAGTGAAATTTGGCTAGAAATAATCCACCATCTTAATGGTAAAATTAAGAAGCAAAATCGAAAAATATTGCTCTTTCTTGAAAATGCAGCAAGTCACAATACTGTAGATGGCTGTCAAAATAAGAAATTTTCCACCAAATACAACTACTCTAATGCAATCTGTAACAAAGGCATCATTTTAATTAGAGTATAGAAGCATTTTGGTGAATTAGGACTGATTGCTGCAAATCGTTTAGTTTTGCTCGACAAATCGCAGACTAATTCAAAGCAGTTTAATATAAGTATGTGTGTTAAAAAATGTGTACATATAATGACAAATGTCAACAACATAATATAAGTTCATATATTGTATACCAACCGCAAGAGATACAAAATCTGGCAAGTTATGTTAGCTACCCAATTAGGATAGCTGCCTCAAAAGCCTCTGCAAAGTATTGGAAACAGCTAAGCAAATTATACTGATTCAACTACTATGGATATACTAGTGTTAAATCGTTCCAGAAATGCGCTATAGTGGCATCACTGATTCCCCCGGCGCCTGCGAGCTGCTGCTTACCCCTTTCTTTTTGTATGCATCAGTTGAGATTTTGTGGTCTGATCCTGCATCCTACGCCATCCTTCAGCGTCGTCGCTCGACGTCGTCACCGAAGATAAAGTATGCCAACTGTCAGCTTTGCCGTACGTGCATCCACAGCCACAGGAACACACACGGCGCCGGGCAACGGGCAACGGGTAAGGGGCAAGGGGCAAGAAGCGACGAGCAACGTTGGGGCGAGAGATACAGAAAAGACAGCAACAAAAACAACGGCAACAACGATACATGAGTCAGCTCAATAAATTTCGCAAACTCAAGCGCTCACAGCGCCCCACTCAGTATGCGACGAGTATGTATGATTCTGAAGCTGCCTTGCCGGGTTTGACGCTTCACCACCAACAACAACAACAACAACTATACCAACAACAATAGTCGCAGAGCAACAACTAAAATTATAACAACTTTTCTAACAACATGAAACGTTTACATTGTTCAACTTCAACACAAAATGCACGGAGCCTGGCCCCGGCCCCGGCCCCGGCCCGGGCCTGAGTCTGGGCCTGGAGTCGGCTCCGCCTGTTTAACGCCAGTCAGGCATGTCACAGTGGGGCAGTAGTTGTCGTAGTAGTTGGTCGGAGGTCAAAGAAGAAACTGGGCTCAGGACTGGAATGGATCGGTCATATTTTAGGAGCAAGCAATTTTTATTTGCCTTTGTTGCCCCTGCTCGCATTGTTGTTATTGCTTTAGCTTAACGGGGCTGACCAAAAATCTGCATTGGACATAAATGTCAACACCCGTGTGGCATTGTGTGGCCAGCTGCAGTTGGCAGTACAAACAGTCAGGCAACATACACGTACACACATACCGGACAAGTGTGCATTGCAGAGTGTGTTAGTGCCCTTCTAAGCCAATTGCAGTCAGCTGCCTGCCCGCTGCCCGCTGCCACCGTCTCTTGCCACAATACTAAAGGACACCGCTGCAGATATTTTGGCGAATTGCGAAATGGGTCAAGCGAAATAAGCGTAGTCTTCGGCATCGTTTCGATTGATTGAATACGTGATGTCCATGCAAAAAACAAACTTAAAAGCCTTGCCTCCCTTGCAGACTCACCTCCCGCGCTGGGGCAGTGGCTTGAAAGCAGCTCAAACGAAAGTGGTTTTAAAAATGAAATTGCTGCGAAAATGTTTACACATTTTTAATCAATAAAAAGCGCAGCTTTCAATGGCCCGTTGGCGTGTCGTGCTGTTGGTTTTAGCATCAGGCAATGAGCCCATCAGTAAGCCAATCAACATGCAATGGTTGGCCCAATCCGAGAAAAACAAACCCCAACCATAGTGTTGAGTAGCTTCTTCCTGAGCCGCTATTACGGGGCCGATGAAGTAACCTGGTGGACAGCTACCTGTAAATAAGCCAGTGGAAAAGCCAAGGTCAGGTGCCCCGACTTTTAAATACCCTATACCCTACCTATGTGTAGAACAATTATATAAATGGGAAAAATAGACAAAATTGAAAGTAAAAGCAATAAATGAATAAACAATAACTCTATTACTCCGGGATTATGACTATGTGTGTCTATGCGTGACTATGTTAGCAGTACAGAGTTGAGCCAGAGCAGCAACAACAACATCACCTGCTGGCAGAGATTACATTTATTTATGCAACTTTCTTAATAATTGAGATATCTTGATGGAACTAACCGGGTGTTAAAAATTTGTGTCTCTAGATCTAGTTGTCTGAGTTGCCTAGTAGTTTAGTACGAACGAAGAGACGGACAGACAGGGCTGACATCAAGATATGTGGAGCCTGCCACGTTACATGTCTGCCTGTTACATTTTTCACATCCATAAACATAATACATATCCGAAGCATTATTCGCTTGCGTATGTATATGAAGATAGTTTATATTTTAATGATAGAAGTTATATAAATAAGCATATATCATCTAAAATATTTTAGCTGCTGATGTGTATTCCGGTAAGGATATAGTTACAAGAACTTATATCAAAAAGCATATTTCCTTCGCCATATTCATAGAAAGGGTATTCTCTACAGATCATTTCTTTACTTACGTAGATTGTATTGGTTTTTGTGGTGTCGTGTTGCCGGATTTTCAACTTTATTGGGTAGTAGCTACTTTTTATAAAGAGTATTACATATTTTGTCAATCATCTACATAAAACAGCTGTCAAGCAATGCTCGATGTAGCTGCGGACCACGTGAGTTTGATTAATTTGTAGGGCATAGTTCAATATGGCAGTTGTAGAGGCAGTGGTATTAAGGGGGAATAACTAACTAAAATATTGTATGGTGACATTAATTAAAATTTCATGCCAACACGGAAGCAACTTCGACCGGACCAAAAGGCGGCCAACGCTGTTAGCCAAACGCAAACACGTTGACATGGCATGTCATGCGAAAGGCCACCCGGCCACTCGATCGCCTGCTCGCCATTTCAGCGTCGGGCAATTCGATTATATTCATTTTTCACCTTTCGCTTAAACTTTCACGTGTCGTAGTTGGTGCTGTTGTAAACTCCATGTAAATTAATTAAACTTGCTTGGCATACAAAAAACAAATTGCCGGCAGCGCACACGCCAACAGACATGACACAGCGCGGCGCGGCATGGCACGACAGAATGGCCGGAAAATACGCTTACTGTGGTCACCATCTATTAACGAGGCTTGCCAATTCTGGATATATCGATTTAATTTGCCTCACTTTGTAAACAAGGCAATCTTCATTTTAAATGTTCAGAAGAATCAATCTACAAGCTGCGGCAGCCCATCCCATCAATAATAGACTAACTACTTGTATGTAAACTATGGTTTAGGAAACACGGTTGTTGGCTGCCATGAAAGAAATATCTTCAATGATTGCAAGGATGTATCTACAATGTTTATTCTTTACTTGATTTATTATTTAATCCTTAATAAATATTACTTCTTCTTCAAATGGAAAAAATTGGGTTCGAAAAAGATTAAGTCAATGCTGAGTTGAAGAGATTGTATTTTTATTCATATTAAATATATAATAAATACAAACTTTATCTATGTATTTACAGGGTATAACAATTATTGTGCAGAGATGATTTTATTCAGTTGAAAACTCTCCAAATATTTGCAATATAAGGAAGAACAAATAAGTGTTAAAATGAGTCTCCACGATGTTTTAAAAATATTATTTTTCCAGCTGATTTTTATTCCAACAGAGCCTCAGGAAAAGGAAATCCATTTTCAAGCAGTATGTAGTGAGGAAAGCAGCGGCGAGCATTTAAATGACAGGAGTATTTATTTGTGATTGTGGTAAAGAAATAAATGGGTTTGGCACCACAGTGCGCCCGTTAGATTTGGAGGCTGGGCGACTGGGTTACATGGCCAGCTATTGTGTATTGCATGTCAAACAGCGCATGCCAGCAGAGAACGGAGGCAGGGACTGACAACGTGCCTGCATCCACGCAGCAAGTGCCACTTAATACTTATTTTTTATGCCACAAATCGACCGCATGATCAGCAAGCGATGGATGTGGAGTGGAGTGGAGTGGAGTCGAGTTGAGATACATAGACTGCGGAGCAGGTGTGAGGATGCGAGAACGCGCTGGCAATTAACAAAATTTATTCAATTTGCGCTGAGTAAAACATAAAATTTATACACACATCACAACACGAAACCTTTTAAATAATAAATTCGCATGTATGCGGTGTCAAGGCCCCACCCCTGCCCCAGACACCCGCTTAGCCTCCAGTGCTATTTTCAACCCATAAATTGTTGATTTAAATGCATTTATTATCGCCGGTGGTCACTCGAATGTGTCCGCCCCCCTCACCCGAGGCTGGCTTCTTTTGTCCGTGCGGGCCATAAGGGGCCACACGGAGCTCGGCATTTCAAATAACTCATTTTTCTTTTGACCAGGTTGTTGTTCATTCGTTTTTTCTGACTGAACCATTTTTGCATTGCGTTTTTAATTAATGTGGTTTATGCTGCCACTGCCGCGACTATAGTATTATTGTTGCTATTGTTGCTTTTGTTTCTGATTATGTTGTATAATGATGGCGCCGCTGTTTGTGCTCTTCTCAAAAACGCAATTGTTGTGGAAGAAAATGCCGGCATAATTCATATATTTAACTGCATGTGGAGTGGCCCAAAATGCCGATCCAATTTTCCACGTGCGTGTCCGTGCGTTCGAATTTCGCAATTTAATATTATACTTATTTTGTAAATTGCGTAAAGGGCAGCAAAAAATGCACCTATGTGGGTCTCGGCTTAGTGTGTGGGTAATGGACTAAAAATTAATATGTGAATGTGTGGGTGTATGTGTGTGTGTGTGTGTGTGTATGTTGCAAAAGGACAGCTTTTAAAACTATTTTCCGATAGACCGGAGAACGTTTGATATTCAAAACAGGCCCAGGCGCATGAAATGGTTTTGCCAAGTCCTCACAATGAGGTCAGGCATCTCCACAACTGTGGATTAAATTGTGGTGATAGGCACTTTGAGAGGAGGGGCTAATGGCTTAGATAAGTGGCACAACTGTCAAATGCAAGCTGAGAACGCATTTGGACTGTAGATTAGACGCATTAAAACCGATTGTGAACATTACAAACGCAAACAGGTCACATTTGTGCACAACTAATTAGTCCATTAGATGTATAGTATGCTTCATATATTGGCGTAGCCCTATAAAAAATACCAAATTTTGTTACAATATGCATAGTATATATAAAGTTGCCAAGTTGCACATTTTCCTTTCTTTAGAATTAGCATATTACGATGAAACTTGGCTACTTACTGGATGTTATTGTCAAATTTTATTAAAAATTCCAAGAATCGCGGCTGGGCTTTTAAAAACCTAAAAACTTCGGACCTAGGAGAACCTGAATATCAAGATTGGTTATTGTAACTCTTATACCTTCCGAGAACTTGCGTTCAGTATACGCGTTTACCCCAGAGTATAAAAAGTATTTTTTACATCTTTTGCATTTGGTCGTCCATGGTCCATGGAGGGAAGTTTAACGTTAGCGATGCATATAGGAAGAGATTTATTTAGTCAGAAAATACATTCGGCAGAGGGTGTGGGGAGAATATTAGGCTGCGTATGTGTTGTTATTCACTCATACATGCATAGACATATAAATATAAATATACAGATGTGTGTACTACTTGTATTTGCCGTATTCATTTATCAAAAATAATATATTAAATTGCCAACATTGAATGATATTTTAATTTGCATCTTCTCGACTGCTGCTGCTCCTTCTGCTAGGCAGAGGAGCTAGAGCTTCCTTTTGAATAAAACATTAAAATGTGTGCTGGCACATTTGTGCTTGCTCTTATCTTTATTTATTCAAAAGATAATTTTATATGTTTCGCAGCCGAAGCATAAAATTACTATGTCGAATATTGTTTGAGCAAATAAAAACGACACAGAGCATTCAGTGGTGTGGGGAGAGCGTGGGAGGGGGGGCGGTGGCGCGGGGAGGGGCGTGCGATACATGCAAAGCGGCGACGCATGCACGTACACGTACATTCATATACTTGTACATGTACATTCATGAAAGTAGCATCATCCAAAAAATGGCTGCCTAACTGTGTGTGTGTGTGTGTGTGCGCAGGAAATGCTGCGTAGCAAGGACTATGAGCGGAAACGGCAGCAGTTCATTTACATTTATATGGTCTGCTTAAAATGTTAACGCTCATGTATGCGACAGACTGTTTGAGAGCCACACAGTGAGCAATAGTCAGAGTCACATTGTCATTGTCTATTCGACTGTTTGTCTCCCCGTCCTGTTGTCCGCCCATACTGCTGTCGTTCATCTTTACCATTTGGCTTGCTTTCTGATAATCTTTATTGCAGTAAAATATTTAATTTAATAAAAGCACGACAGTCAGACACACACACCCAACTAACAAACTCGCCAGTTTCCCACCCACAATTTCAATTTATTTAATTTATGAGCTCATGTACTATACTCGTATGCGCCAATGCTTTAGACACAGATTTGGATTGTCTCGCTGAAAGTGTATAACTAATAAACATATGTTAAATATTCCAAGCCCGAATCCGCCATTAACCTTCCCCTGCTCTTCCAAACTAAGGGAATGCGCAAGAGAGTGGAACAAATTAGTAAAGTATTAACGAGTTTGTGACCTCCAAGATAAGTTTTAAGCACAACTTCAAGTGTTAGTCCCAACAAAAGATGATTTCTGAGGGGTCTAACCTTTATTATAAAGTATGCATATGAGGTACTTCCTTAACACGGTAGATTGTGAGGGCAATTCACAAGATGCTCTTTCCAGTTACCATCGAATATGGACACTTTAAAAAAGAGCTTTGCACCAATCAGGGAAGAGCCCACCTCACCTTTAATACCTACTTGGTAATTGGTATTAGCATTTATTTATATAAAATTAAAGCTTGAATCGTACTTCCCATTTATTTATATTCCATCATAAAAATTTAGGTTAGATGAAAATAAGTTGTGTTGCTAGTGATTTTTTTGCAGATTAAACATTTACAAATGTTTGCAAGTTCCTTTTATTTAAAAGACTGAGTTAATGTCTCAATTGGGATTTTATCCAAAAACAGAAACATCCAAAAATGTCCACAGCTCTGCAATATTGAACTACTACAGTGCACTGTTGTATATCTTGTATCGTTAATAGTTCAGTATTTGATAAGGTACTTAATTAATCGATATTTGGGATGAAAGCGTATATTAGATAGTCCAAATTCTTTTCTGATAAGCATGATGTGAAGACCAAGTTTGCTAAAAACCATATAAAGTTTGTCCTTATGGGACCAAATGTGATGTAAGGTAGGACGCATAACTATAGCCGCACACATTATTTCAGTGTTTGGAAAGGAGTTGAGATACAAAAAAATTCGATTACATCGTTAGATCGATTCAAGGCATTGCTTGACCGAACGAGGATAATTCCGCTGTTTTATCTTTGTATTAGGTTGCCCCGATTTTCTTTTGTCCGTCTCCAGATTGATTCTTAATAAAATTTCTATTCTCATTTTTGAGTGCAGGATTTCGACCTATTTCAACATCTGAAGGAACTGATCCGGTTGGCATTTTCTTTAATTTTAAGAAAAAAGCAGCCAATAATATTTTTGGACAGGCTAAATTGCCAAAAACAGAATGAGAAGCTAAAGGGTGCGGCTATAGTTATGCAGAAAACGATATTCAAATATAATTGTAAATATTGCAAGGAAAGTGTTGTTGTTTGTTATCTCTTTATTAGAAAATTTTGTATATATTGTGAATTCATTTGTTTTTATCTTAAGCCCTAGTCCTATTTATCATATTTCTCCTAATCAAAATCGTGGGATTATATCATATAAGTACTTCATATTATTTTAGTTGAAGGACTGTGGAGAGCATGCAAGAGTCGCTCTCGCTTTAATTCTCGACACGTATTTATTTAATTCTGACTTCAACCGCATTATCCAATTGCGTGGCCCCCAACATTTGTTTCTTTATTAAATAAAGTAAGTTCAGCTTAGTACTGTCTACTTCAGACTTAAAATTGTCATTTCATCTGCACAGATAGGTTCTATTTAAAATATTTTGGAAACATTGTAATGTCAATGTTCTTGTCTTGTTGCGAAGTATTTATTGCTAATTGTTTTCTGTTTCTTCTCGTTTGTTCTCTAGCAATATTTAAGGCATTTAATATTATTTGTGCAAGGCAAAATTGTTTACAGCTAGAAAATGCTCTGCACACCGTGACAAATAATAAAAAATTCAGGCAGCTACGTCTCGTTCCGGCTTTTGGGCTTTTGGCAGCCAGCTTGGCGACAATGGCAGCTAGCGCAGGCGCCTTTTGTTATATCGTTGATAAATTGTGGTTGACATACGAGTATATACTATACTAGTATGTATGCAAAAAATAACGACAAAGTGTGCAACACATTTACACACATAGATACACAAATAGGGGCGCGCACACACACACACACACACACGCACAGATATTGATGTGTGGAGAAAGGGACGCACGTAGGGCAGAGCAAACAGTAAATAAATAATGTGGTTAAAATTTTTGCTGCATGTGTGCGAATGAAGTTTGACTTTGAATAATGTTTGGATTGTCTGTATCAGGACAGGATGCTTCCTGCCAGCCTGGCAATGAAATAAATCGAAAAATTATAGAACTGTGACTTGGATAAGAAATGGCTAGATACTCGTATTTGCCAGAGACCGTGTCAAGATATATGGCTCCCAGTTAGGCAGCAAATCCGTGTGATGTCGCCTTAAGGTGGCACATTTCGCCCACGCACCATCAGTGGGAACAACAGCAACAGCAACACAAACAACAACAACAACTACTACAACATACTGGCAGCTGTCGCCTTTAAGCCTCGGCAAAAACAAAAAGTTAGCAACTTAAGTATAAAAAACAATAAGCGCGCCTCGGCACAGCCATAAAATTGTTTCGGCCCGTGCGAGTTTAATGATGGTCCGAGGCATAAAACGTTTATTAGTCGAGAATCAACGCAAAAAGCAGCAAGGATGTGGCAGGAGAAACATCAACAGCCAGTGACTTTGACAAACATTAAAATCAGCAGTTTCGCTCTAAGCATTTTTCAATGGTCGCCATCTCATGAAATGCAATAAATTGCAGACGTAGCAAGGATTTCTCAGCATAAATTTTATGAAAGACGCACGTCGATAGGAATGAAGCCACAGGAATGGGAACGACGTTACGAGAATGTATGTGCTATATACTACGAGTATACAAGTGAGTGTAGCGTGGACGATTTGACGTAAAATCATAAAGAAAATATCAAAGAATGCAAAAAAGAAGTGCACTCTGCAGCCCACAGTCCTTTTTGGGGCTGGAAAGAAGATGCGATTGAGGGAGCGCCGGGCGATCGACTGGTGACGGTGGCCGCTTCAATATTTATGCATTATGGATATTAGTTTGAACCACAGGAAAAATACCATTAAAAGCAAAAGCATGAAGTCGATTACGCGCCAATAGCAAAATGGTGGGGCAGCCCACAAGGGCGGCCAAACCTACATACAAGTACATACTCGTACTCGTATACAGATGGGAAGAGACTTGCTCAATACGCTCGGAGGGACCGAGCTGCGTATTGGAAACTGACAGCCAGCAGAAGCAGTCAGAGCCAAGGATAAGAAAAATCAATTTACTGAATTTTTCTTATTCCTCAGTAAGGATGCTCAACACACACACACACACACACACACACACCCACACACACGCACTGACAACTTGAATGTGACAAAGCATCAGCTATAGTCGGGGCAAGTTATGGGAACGATTGCCCCGGCCTTGGAGCAAAAGCAGCAGCTGCTGCTGTCTCGACTGTTGCTATCGAAGCTCTTCCCAGATTGCTTGCGACAACATTCTGTTGCAGGATTTTATTGTATTGGGGCAGCGGTTCAGACGAAGAAGAGCACGAAAGTCATTTGTTTGTTTGGCGTGTGGCGTGTGGCGAGGAGCACCAAATTCGCGCTGACGCCGACAAAAGGTGCTTACCCCTAACAGGACTTTCTTGCCGTCTTCAGCCATATATGTACGTGAATGCAAATATCGGCAACCTTCACTTTACACTCTCCAACACTGGAAATTCTTTACTATTTCTAGCCACTTATGTACATATACCTACAAAGTCGAACCAATTTAATCCAGGTGTCGAAGATTTTAATTTTCGTTTTAAGTAATGTTCCTAAAATGGCAACCCAGCTGTATTGTAAATACAAGTAGACGTGCAAGATAAATTCCTACAATCAAGACAGGCCCGACTCTCGAAATATCCCCACCCATAGAAGAAGCAATATATTTTTGAAGAGTAAAAGGGTATTATCTTTAATTTTGTGTAGCACCCAAAAGGAAGCGTGAGGAGGTCCGGAGTTTAATTTTGCTTTTTTTGTAATCCTATTTCATGTTTTCCGCTTAAAACAGGGCTTGGACGATTTTTGGTTTCAGCACAAAGCCAGGTTCGGTCAGACGGTGTTATCAGCCGTCTCGCCGATGGCAGTTGGCCACCTCGGAGCTGCTATTTGACGCCATAAGTCTTTTTTTTGTGGGTCCCGTTATGCCAACAATCCATTAACGATTCCAGAAACCGCCTCTGAAAATGGGGCTGACAGGATGCGCTACTGCGAAGCTGCCCGAGTTAGCCTTATAGATGAAATCGTTTTCCATAATTTAGGGTATTAAGTATTTGCTCTTTCGAATAAACTATAATAAACCGGAAAAAATTTGGATTTTTAATTTTGAAAAAGAAACCGCTATGTAATTTTGACCAGCATGACAAGATACGTAGTTCTGGAGGAGAGGCACGTTCAAGTTCCTTTTCAATATTGAAATTATGTATTAGTAGGTTGGGCTTTGATTGTATGTAATTTAAGAGCAAATGTCTTCATTTGCAATCTACTCGTATACGGTTACTGTTTTATAAAAAAACACTTCAATGCTTAATTTCTTAAAATCGCGGTTTCCTTTGCCACTTTTCCCCTCCGTTTATGGCTGCATTCTTATTAGTCCCTCATCAGAAGCCCCTTTCCAGTGGTCTAAGTCCACCGCACATAAATATTTATCAATATTACGTCTTACGCTTTGCTACCAATCCTTTCCATTGCCATCCTTTGGCATTCCTTCATTCTATTGACAAAGGGTGATACCATTTGTGCGTTCAATAGCAGAGCGCCCATAACCATTTAATTAAAAGAGTTGGAAAAGTTATTTATTTTATTTTTTCGTCGTTTCCTTTGAGTACTCAAATTAAGCGAAATTCTATTAAAAAGACAAAGCCAAAGAGCCCGAAAAGCAAACAAAGCAATGAAAAAAACCTTGCTAGTTTTGTGTGTGTTTCCTCCTTTTTTGCTTGCCATGCACCATCGTTAATTTTTATGGCTAAAAGTCATGTAATTTTATGACTTTAAAAGCTATTTTAGAGCTTTTATTTTTATTCAGCAATTTTGGTGAGGCATAAAAATTGGCGCTTAACTCTCTACACATCAAGTCAAGGCCGCTGTGCTGGTGCATGAAAAATGCCTATAAAGGCTAAAAGGCGTTCTCTATTAAGCAATCGTCAGTGGCTGGACCTAAGCAGGTTCTGGTTTGAATTATATATATGAGCCTAGATGGTGGATAAATCGTCCACAAGCACTCCCAAATTATCGCTAAATGACTGCAATAAAATTCCGGTCCTGACCAGTTATTTTAGGCCTTCATTTATTCTTAGGAGCCTTCATTTGCCTGAAGATGCGCCTACGGAATTGTGGATCAAACAGTTCATTGAAAAGATGTCATTTCCCTATTCTGGGCACCGAATCAAATCTGTTTTTCGGTCGGTTAATTTTTTTTAAGGCTGCATCGTATGTCAAATTCAGAATTTGTTACTAATTTTTCGATAACACGAATTCTTTTGACCAATTTAGACATGTAGCTGATACTTGTACTACTACTAGTATGTATATGTGTTACTGATTGGCACTTGAACTTTACAAAATCAATGAAAAACATGCATACTCACACATACCTTCTATTAGTTATGTACATACATACGTATTCATTGTTATACCTGTGCGCATTTATTTGAAAATGGAAGGCAACTAACCTGTAACGAAAATATGGAAAACGCATTTCAGTTAAAAAAATATACATGTTTATATAAAATAACGCTTATTTACATGTAGATTGCAAGATTTTGATTAGGCCGTTGTCGAGGGGAACGATACATTTGTTGGCCATACAAAGGCCGCTTGAAAACACCAACTTGCGGTTAAACATAATCATTTGACTGTTGTGTCAATATATCCAAATACTTAAATCTATTTCCAAAAACTTTTCAAACCCTTCCTTTCCTCAGTGTATGTAGTACATATACGTGTAGTATGTAGTATATATATACTACAAGTATGTACTAGCATTCCAGTTTGTACCGCAAAAACTCGAGTTCAAATGCATTTAGTTAGTTGAATGTTGTATGTATGGCTCATTACTTGGGTATCAGACAGGATTGCCGGGAATTGGCGGCAAACGCCACGAAACAGAAAAACAAATACAATAGAAAAGAAGACTGTGAAGAGAACTGGGGTGGGGGCGGCAGTGGAAGTATCTAGAGGCAGCTGGGGCAGGCAGAAATGTCAACGAGGCAAAACTGTGGAGCAGTAACAATTTTTACTGTAGCGCACACAATTTCCTTGCTCATTATGTTGTCTAAAAAAACCACCGTGCACAGCACAATGGCAAAATGTGGACAAACTGTAATAAAACAAGATAGAATACTAGAGTCGAGCATGACAGTGAAATACCCTACACCCAAACCAGCTTAAGCAAACAAGGGAGAAGAGCGAACCCAATGTTGCAGCTTTCGGGAGTAAGGAGGGAAAGCAGGATTTTTAAACACACTTGTACTGCGAACAAATATAAAGCATCTGTGGGCAGCATTTTGTGACTCTGGCTCTTATTGTCTTTAAGATCTAGGTGTTCATACGGAACGGGCATGATTCCTTACAGTACCCTTGTATATGTATTCTTAATCAGCGTGACAATAGATATAAATACAGTCATGTCCGCCTGTCTGGCTGAGCAACTGGATTTCGAAGACGACTGAGCCCGTATTTACCGAACTTGGTAAGTAGTCTCTCCTTATCTGCAGACAACACTAGTTGATTTTATTATTTTCTTTTTTTTCCAATAAGAAAAGTCATTAGTGAAACAATTTCCCTCCGGTACTACGTCCATAAACTGCGCGAGTGGGTTCGCGCTTCTTCTTCTTCTTTTTGCTTCTGCGGCGAAAATTGTTTGGATACAGGGGGTTTCACTGTCAGGCTTGCTGGATTGTACCCTACTCCCGTGTTAGTTCTTAGCGTGATGAAGCCGATTACGAAAAACAACAACTTACAACACCATCTCGTGCCGATAGCTGCCCTGCTGTTGAGGTACTGCAAAAAGTTGTCTGTTCGACTGATATTGGTAATATGGAGCCTATATGTATATATCTTACCCATCTCTCTAAGAAATGCCCTATTTACACAACAAATTAAGTGCTCAATGTCTTTTTCTTGAATGTTGTTAAAGGCGATTTCGACTGTATTTGGGTTGTAACTGTTGGTGCCTTTTGACCGATCTTACAAGTAGATGTAGGTTTCTCTGTGTTTCCACCTTCGAATTGACTCTTCTGCAAGGCCAAAATAAAAACCCCCATAAAAATTAATTCCAAAGTATTCCTCACAATGCACTGCAGCAGCGCTCTTGCTGTCATTTCCAAAGCCATGCCACAGTGCAGCAGCAACTTGGCGACTTGGCAAAGTTTCTAGAGCTGCGAGTGGGGCAACTTTGTTTTGCTTTTTAGTACTTTTGATGACTTTTTGCCGAACAGATGTCGATATAATGCTAAATGTAGTTATGTGCCACACAATACAGCCAGCAGCATCGAGTCGGCTACTTACATGCTTGCGGGGGACAGCAACCACAGCTTGGTTGCAAGAAAGAAGGAAGCAAAGCGGAGCAAAGCAAGACAAGGCAAAGCAAAGAAAAGCAAAGCAGAAAAGAAAAGAAAAGTTGATGAGGAGAGTGCCACAGCCACAGACTGCGTGGCGTTTGTTTGCTTGTTTGTTTGTTTGTTTGCTGCTGGTGGTGCTGGTGCTGGTGCCTCTGCTGCTGCAGTTGGTTGCATACAATACGACGGTGGCGCACACTCATTAAAGTCGCGTTGATTGTGGCTGCCGTCCACTCCCACACAGCGCCCGCACTCGCCTGCCTCCGACTTTTATTATAAACGACATAACTACGACAAAGTGAGTTACCCAAACCGCCAAATTCAGCTCCAGCCCCAGCTCCAGCTCCGGCTGCAGCTGCAGCTCCGCAATCATCATCATCACGATCAAGGCGCCGCCCTTGCATTACATTTTACGTCATTTATTTGCAACTTTGTTGGCGATGCCGGGCCCACAGCTCCGCCAACTCAGAGCAGCAGAACTCGGAGCTGCAGCCCGTGATGTACTTAGTTGCACCTTGTTGGCTGAATGGCTGGCTGGCTGGCTGCCTGGCTGAGTGGCTGACTGCCTTAAACAACAAAAGCTTCTGCCTGCCTCTCTGCCTGCCTGCCTGCCTGCCTGCCTGGTTGCCTGTTTGCTTGCTTGCTTGTCGTTTTTAACAAAATGAAATGAGCATCACCAGTGGCGGCAACAACAATAATAACAACAACAACAACAGCAACAGCAACAGCAACAACAACAAAAAACAGAAAACGGTACTCCATACTTAATTAGCTGTTTGCCAGTTAAAAATAATCAGCCAGGCAAAAGCAAATGAAAGTCGAGAGGGGAGTGGAGTGAGTTGCGTTACGTTTTGTGTTACAATGTTGTTGTTGTTGTTTTGTTGCCGCTGCCGCGTTTGTGATACAAAATGTTGTAACAAATTTTTCATTAAAAGAAATCAAGCTAAAAAGCAAAGCAATAGCCAGGAGTGTAAGAGTGTAAGAAGAAGAAAGTGCAACGACAGTTACTACGCGAAAAAAATAAAGAACGGAAGAAATGAGAGTCTTAAAAAGCAGTCCAAGAAAGCAGAGCTAAGCAGTCAACCGTGCCGTCCTTAAAAGCACTTTTGACGCAGTCCCCCGACTTTAAAAAGTGCCTTTAAAGACTGCCTCGGCACAGATTTTACACTTGCTATATACATATGTACATACATCATACATATACTTATACACATTACTTTACATACACACGCAAACACACGCAAACAAACACACACGCCTATTTGGAATGTGTGTGTGCTCATCCACTTATCATTTCACAGCTAGAATGCCGCTCGGGGATGCTACACGTGCTGTAGTACTAACAAATGTGTCTAGGATATGCGGAACGTATTAATTTTGAATATATAGAAAATCTCGCGACGTCTCCGGCATCGTCCCTGAACAGGAAATGCCAACAATAATAGCAGCGCCAACAATGAAGATGCTTTCTGATACGACAAGTACGTCAGCCAGCTAGTCAGTCAGTCAGCAAGTCAGTCAGTCAGTCAGTCAGGCAGTCAGGCGGTTACACGGTCAGGCAGAAGGCCATTGAGTGTGTCAAAAAGCAGCTAGGGAGGCTGCCGCTGCCGCTGCCATTGTTGTTGCTGCTTGTAGGCCTTTTATTGCTATTGTCAAACTATTGTCTGCCCGTGTGCGTCTCTTTCGACGTGTCTGTGTGCGCGTCTCGTCTACTTGAGTTGCTTTTTATGAAACATCAAAATGTCAGTCAATGTCATTAAATGACTTTTATATTACACCTAATACGACGACAGGCATTGTCAAGACTCGACTCCATTCGACTCGACTCGACTTGGCTCGGTTCGGCTCGGCTCAGTTCCACTCCACTTGCCATGGCTAACTGCCGTTAGAGGTGGAACCGTTCTTAAGCCGGCATCTACACGAATCACGCACGTACACGTCCAATTAAAATATAAGCTTGTTAGCAAGCAATTATGTAGTTTAATTAATTGATATTTATTATTTAATTAGGCACACAGCTGAGGAATATTCAAAGTAAACAACCTAGTCTATATATGCAAAAACACCAATCAATATGTATGTGTTTTTGAAGTTTCAGAACTATTTATCCAGCGTAAATTAATAAATTCCTTGCTTGTTCCTTTATAATTATATTAACTTAAAACTGATAGGAGTATCACAATGCCAAGTTTGGTTATTCTTGGTCTTGAACTACCCGAGATCCTTGCGTTCATCCAGACGGACAGACGAACGCACATACGAACATTGGATTGGCTACAGAGTATAAAGTGTGTTTACAAATTGAAAAACTACCTTCTACTCATATCCATGCACCTAGAATAAGTTGAAATTGAATAATTTCTTACCCTTCAATTATTGTCAACTATTTATTATTAATGCCAATTTTGGTTATTCTTGGTCTTGAACTACCCGAGATCCTAGGGTTCATCCAGACAGACAGACATAAAATGTGTTTACAAATTGAAAATCTACCTTCTACCCATGCAACTAATCCAATTTCTTACTCTTCAATTATTGGCAACTATTTTTGGATCTGTTTTAATGTTTTTGTTCACACGACAGATTGTTGGCTAATTAGCTGTGAAGGGTAATTGAGAATCGATAGGACGCGAGTTTCAGAGGTACGATATTTAAATTTATGAACAGGTAACCCTAAGCAGCTGAAAGGCTACAAGAAGGATTTGGATTTGGATTTTCTTGAATACGAGCATGTTTTATCACGGCTCACGGAATAAGCTCATCTCTTGCGACTGCGGCGTGTATCTGTAAGTTTATCTAAAAGATTCTAAAATTAGACAGAATCACGCTGTTGTTGTTGTTGTTGTTGTTGTACCGCTGATGCTGTTGCCCAAGTGCGTAGCAAGGCAGCCAGACAGTCAGACAGCCAGACAGGCATCCAGTCATCCACATGTGATTGCAATTGCTGTTATTTTCTCCGGCTGCCTGTGGTGACAAATCGCGAGCTCTGGCGCTTGGGAAGCTTATGCGACAGCCAAACAATTTGTTGAAATAAGTTTGAAATTGAATGAAATTGTCAAAAGCATTTCGCACATTGCGTTGAAGTCGACGTCAACGTCAACGTCTTGGTCTTGGTCTTGGTCTTCGCCTGCGCCCCCGCTACCAGCGCATTCGCATTTTTCTTTTATTTGGTTTCTCGCTTATTGTCATTTGGGTCCTGACTGCTCTTTGCAGAAAGTTTTCATCATACTCGTACTCGTACTCGAACTCCTACTCGTATGCCGCCGCCCAGCAGACGCAGGGGGGGATTGAGGATTTTTGCTGACTGAGCTGAGTGGAAAGAAAAAGTAAAATTTTGCCGCTTATTTATGCGTCATGTGTTGCGCGAGCATTAATAAACAAGAGTTGGAATTGGAATTGGGAGCGATGTGTAATGAAAACCATAAAATATTTAATAAAAATATTTATGCATTTCGACCAAGCTGCCAAACGAACTAGCGATCTCATGTCTGGTGTCATAAATTAGTGGTTTTTAGTGCTTGATACTCTCTAGCACGACTCTGGCTAAAGTTGGCATTGGTTTGCGGGCTATTTGGGGACGGAGAGGGGCAACTGTGGGTGGGCGTGAGCTTGATTTATGTCCGAAACTTGATATCGCGAGAGCTTCATTCCCCATGTGATGGGATATGTGTGTATTTTATTTTTATGCAGGGTGTATAAAAACTTTTTCAGAGTTGCCGCTATAAACTGATTTTTATTTATGACATTATAGACTCAAAGCTGCTGGAGGAGATGACGAAAGCAGAGCATTTCAATGCCTCCGGGTAGCACATCACGCCTTTTAATTATAGCAGTTAATAGTTTAAAGTTTGAGTGCTATTCGAAGTGGGCCGCAGATGTGCAGCTACAGATTAGCTCTGCGTCACAACTCCATGAGGGCTCGTCTAATTAATTTAATATACATACATACATGCATACATACATACTTGTATAAAACCGCTGTCTGTATATGTTAATATTGCGCTGAATTAAAAAGTAGGAGATATACGAAGTTATTTATCTTTGTTACAACTCTGGACTCGGATCTAGCTGTAATCTCCCGTAAATACGGATTTATTCTAAAACTCTTCTTCCTCAAATTTTCTTTGGGATTTCAGTCTGCAAATTTGTGTATCTCTTGTGAACCATTCAAGTGGTTGTCCCAAAATGTAGCATCAAATGATTGCAAATCATACAAATTTCTATTTGCAAATAAAAGTGAGTGCCTAGCAATGAATGCACTCTTTGCAATCGTTTCTATTAAGCTCCGTTCTGTGTCCTTTCGTATCTGAGGTTGTGCAGCTAATTCCGCTAAGTCCCTTGTTTTAATTTCCACTAATCTGCATAGCTGAGTCCCCGCCTGACAGCACCCCAAAGGGCCATCCTTGACCATCTCAAGTGCTTGGCAGTGAGTGCCCTTGTGAGCGAGTGCTGTTGTTGGTGCCGGGTGCCGGTTGCCGGTTGCCAGTTGGCCGACTTGGGCGACTTGGCGGGAGCTGCTAGCGACTGCCAACCTTTTAGCGAACATTAACGACTGGGCAACAAGGAGCAACTGTTTTTTAGCCAACGATGCTGGCCGCCTTTCGGCTGAAGCGCCTTATGAATTTAATTTCAGCAACGTAATTACTTTGTAAACATATGAGTAAAAAAAGGCGGCTGCGTGGGGCAAAAAAACAGAAAACACCAGAAAAAAACAAAAAACATAAAAGACGGTAAAGAAAAGGCACACGAGTTCGGCCAAAGTTTGTACGGCTAGGGATTTGGCCAAGTTCTACAGCTGTTGCAGTTGCTGTGGCAGTCTGAACCGCTGCCAGCCAATGTCGGGCAGACGGACACTTGCCATCTTCGCACTGTGGCGTTGTAATATTGGTCGTATCTTTGTGTGTAACGGACCACCATAAAAAGTTATGAGTGTCTTGAGTTTTGTGCCAAAGTGCGGTTGAAAGTTTTTGCTCAGCCTTTACCCGTACGTACACCCAGCAGGTAAGTGCAACAGTAGCGGCAGCTTCAGAAGCTTCAGAAGCTGCAGAAGCTTCGGCCTGGCTGCTACTCGTACTTGTTAAAATTTATGCGGTAAATTCTTTGGCAGACTTTATATTCGAAGCAAAAGTTAGTGCTACGTGCAGCATATCGGGGCTTGCCGCAAACTATGCTAAGCCCGCCGGCGATGTCGGAAGCCATGGCCGAGGCCGTGCTTCCCCCTCCTGGCCAGGTGATAAATTCCGCGTGCCTGCTGCGGAATATCGACAGAGGGAGCAACGCGTCCAAGCGTATGCCGTACCGGCCACATTTGATCTTCCTTCCTTTCGAATGTCATTTTTTGAATTCTAGTTGAGTTGAAGGTGCATTGCTCACAAACCGAAACCGAAACCGAAACCGATAGTTGCAACACGCAATGCCAGCACATCCGCCGCCTCTACCCGCCAGTCGACAGTCAACAGTCAGCCGACGCGTCGGTCGTTGTCCCTTGCCGACTGTCTGTTAAGTGCCGTCTCGCAAATATTATTAAAGTTTTTGGTTCGTTTCAGCGTAAAATTGATTTTCATACGCCTACTCGGCCGCAATCAAACCGTCGAAGCATAACACACACATTTCAGATCCAGATATATATTACTATACGCGTACATAGTTAACAAATAAAAATGCTTTTTTTTGCTTTGTATGGGTGTATGGGAGTCGTATATAGTCGTACAAATGTAGGGATGTTTGCCGCAGAACGAAATATTCATATATTTTTTAATTTAATAAGTGCCGCATACGTTCGCTATTCAAATACCCTCACTGCTGCCGGCTGCCGGCCGCCGTCTCATCGCCTCATCGTCTAGCATGCAAGTCACATTCTCGATTGCCAATCAGCGCACAATTGAAGCTGCATTAATATAACGGCAATGGGCACATTGGTGGCCCACGGCTGCGGGAAACGGAGCCAGCCAGCGGACCAAAAAACGCCACGATGAAGCAACAAAAGTGCTTCAAGGAAGGTGGGAAGGGCAGGTGCGCCAAAAATTGTGCGACGACAAAAAATGAATGTAACACAAAAACGCAATAGCAACAACGAATTACAAACCCAGCCAAACTAAGCCAAAAAAAAGTACAGACGCACACACGGACGGACACACGGAGATTTGATTTTTATGCACGTACAAAAGCGGCTTGAATGCGAAGGGGAAGGAACGGAACTCTGCGGTTTTTTCGCTGAAAATTGGAGGTGTACGGTGTATATACATGTATATGTGTGTGTTGTGGTGGGAGGGTTTTGGATAATGACAACCTCTGAACAATTGAAAGTCGCTGATTGGGCTCCGATCTCTGCGCTTCACTGCTTTAAGAACATTTCAAGCAATCGAGACAGATGAACGAACATAGCGATATACTATACAAGTATGATTCATTTGTTTTCTAAGTCATAAGCTACATATCCCTGTAATTTAAAACTTATCTGTTGTGAGCCCGCAATTGAAAACCACTTATTTTCAGGAGCATTTAAAATTGTTTAACTTCTTGAACTACTATTTCATTTATAGTTAATGGTTCGGCAATTTATTGACAGAAGAACCCTCAAACACATTGCTTTAGGTTTTGGCGAAATACTAAATGATTCTTTTGTTTAGAATGTATCTCTTGTGAGCTCACAATCGAGAACCACTTATTTTTAGAGGCATTTACAATTGTTTAACTTAAATAGCTAATGGTTCAATTTTTACGTTCGGCAATTTAGGGACAGGAGAACCTTAAAACATGTTGTTTTAGGTTTTAAGGATATACTAATTAATTTCTTTTTTAAATTTTATGCTACATATGCGTGTAATTTAAAATGTATCCAGGGGCATTTAAAATAGTTTAACTTTGAACCACTATTTCATTTTTAGTTAATGGTTCGACAATTTATGGAGAGAAGAACCCTCAAACATATTGTTTATGCCGTGGCAGAGTCTGCGAGTGGTATACGTGGTTCAAAAAGGGTCGTGACAATGTCAAAAGCCGTGATTACCGAAGATACCGATGTATTGTAATTAAATATCGCCAATTCAACGAATTTAAATAGAGGTACTGGGTCTGCGCTAAAAGTGTGCTCCGGGTTTGTGCCGCAAACGTTGACCGATAATCGAAAATTGTAATCGACACTTGTGATTGACTTTCGGCAAAAAAATCTCATTTCAACCATCAACCATTTTCCGTACTCGTCTGATTTGGCACCGTGCGACTCTAAGCTTCTCGGAAAAATGCATTTTCAGATGCAAGGAAAGCTTTATGTGCACGTACAAGACATTCTGAGCTAAAACACTCATTCGACATGCTTTTGGATCCATCCAATCAGAGTATGGAGTAAGGGGGAGTATTTTTAATAAAATAAATAGATTTTTTAACTTCAACAGCGCATATTAGATGCGTCACAAGCCATTCAAAGTTTGTATTGCATCAACATTTTGAATATGAATTTTGAATTGCCGGACCTTTTATTCATGAATTTCCATATTACTACACAGAGTGCACTGCAGATAGATTTTAATTGAAGCTGGCTACAGAAAAAGAAAATTCGCCAGCTTCAATTAAAATCCCTTCCCCCACCACAGAGAAATTAATCAAAGGCAAAAGCACAAAACTAATGCCATTAATTCCGGAAGACCAGATCTCAATGAACTAAAGCCCAAAAAGTGAGCAAAAAAGCGTCGCTGCGAAAATTGACCCACATCATTAGCCCAAAAGGAAATGAGCTCCTGATGCTGATGCTGCTTCTGCTGCTGCTGCTGCTCTCAGTGCAGAGTGCACAAAAATTTGCAAAGGGTAAGGACTCAACAACAAATTACTTAGACTCCTGCGGCTTGTTTAAACTGCATGCAAACCGAGCTTTGCAATTTCTAGAGCGACAGGCAAGAACAACTTTAACGCAGGAATATTTTTTATTTTGCCATACTTCAAATGAAATTATCTGCGCTGGGAATGCAGTCAAGGGATGGGGTTGGGACTCGTGGACTAGTGGAGTGGTGGGGTGGTGGGGTGGGATTTGGTCGAGTGTTGGGGCTCGGCAGCTAGTCAATGCAGTTTGTGCTGTACAGTTGTTGAAAGAAGGTCATGTGCCCCAGCACGCAAACTGCCAATTCATATGTCTGTGTGCGTGGTAATAAAAAATAAAGCTGCGAGGGCAGCTTGCAGATCCCGTGGCCCCTCCCCTCTCCCCTCCCCCCGCTCACTTGGCTCAGTCCGGCGGCAGCAGCCTCTCAAACTTCGCCAACAGACAAAATAAACTGGGTGGTGCACTCAGACTGCTCAATGCTCTCTCGGCGCTTGCCGCCTTCCAATGTTTTATGTTGCTGCTGTACTTGCAGCGCTCCACCCCATCCCATCCCACCGACTGTCCCATGCCTCGTTATGTGCCTCAAACAAACACAACAAAATTACTTTGCATAACCATGCGCCAAGGCAGCTGTCACTGTGTGTGTGTGTGTGTGCGTGTGTGTGTACAAGTTAGTATAAGTGTGTGCACAGGAAAATTTATAAAGTAAAACAATCCTGGTGAAAACGAGAAACTTGGGACTCATGATGGGGCACTTAAACTAGTTCAAAAATTTTCAATGCTTCGTCGTCGACGTCGACGACGACGACGACGACGACGGCTTTCTTTTCAACTGCTATCATATCAACCGCACACACACACACACACACACACACACACACCCGCTCCAAATGTGTGTGTAAATAGAAACATAGACGTCACCCATACTTGGCGCACATGCTGCCAGAGTTGCCGCCTCAGCTGCCAGCACCACTCATTCCGGGAGCATGCGGGTCATGTCTCATGCCTGCGCTCTGTTTATGTGTACTCGTTCAGTGTGCAGTGTACACTCTGCTACCATTTTATGTTGGGCTAGGGGTATACTTTTCTTTATTGAACCGCACAGCACAGAGCCACAGCTGCCTTCGCCTTCAGACTGGCTGATGCAGCTCCTTGCCAGGCAGGTCAAGGAGCTAGCACACAGCCACTGGCGCTTACCTGCAGCCGAATTTATTTTCATATCCCGCAACCGAATTTTCTCTTTGCAAGTGCAGATGCCCCCTTAAGTTATAGGCTTCGTCTGAGCACCCAGCTAAGGTGTTTAGCGCTTCTGCTGCATAGGCAGGATATTTTCGCAGCCTTTACCCCATCGAGCCTTCTGAGCTTGCCTTTCTCAACACCTTGCTGCTCGTCGTACACGTATGTAAGTAGTACATAACCGATACATATACCTCACCTGGTGCTCCTCGCCTTTAGTGTAATTTCATAGCACTTTTATTTATATGTATATTTATTTTAGACTTCTCTGCTCGGCCGCCCTCTTCCGGCAGTGTCAACGACTCCAGCAGCCAAGTGCCACTACCACGGCAGCCTTTCTACTCCCCCCTCCCTTCCCCCTTCGCTCTTGCCAACACTTTTCTTGTTATTCACTTCTTTGCGACTTTGTTTGGCACTTTATTTATATTTAAATTTCTACCTCAAAGAGTATTTAGTCCCCTTCAGCACACTCCCTTCCCTCTCCGCCCATGTTTCTTTTTTCTATATTTTGTGGATCAAAGTTTCTTAGTTTTGCGCCCAAGAAATATGGCTTGCTAAGCAGGCCCCAAACTTTTCCCAAACTGCACAAAACCAAAACCCGAAGGTGATTGTCAAAGGCAGCCTAAACCTGATATCCAAATAGTTCGCCACCCACGTCCCAAGTGCAGCAACGTTCAAGGAAAAATGTGAAGAACAATTCTAGATAGAGTTCATTTTAGGCAACTTTAAACTTAAATTTGTGAGTATTCCTCTGCTTTAATCTCGTACGAGTCCATATAAAATGTAAAATAAAGACAAAAATTTACTAAAACGCCTAGGGTGGGTTCGGGGACTATCTTGTAAACGAATATTTGTATTGAATTATTAAAATGAATTCTCGCTGTTTAATAATTTCGACAATTTGAAGGCACTATGGGACTTGTAAGTGAAGCAAATAGTTATTTTCACTGCCTATTTGAATATTGTTAAAATATATTCTGAATTAAACAAAAAAAAAACATTTGTCTTGAATCAAACAGGCCTTAATCAAGTTCTAAATTACACTTTTCGTATATAAATTGTATTAGGTATTTGTATTTTTTACTTGCACTTGCTTGGTTTTCGAACAAAAATCCTTGTTTTTGTGGACATAGACAACCAGAAATTGTTTAGAACTTTTCTGTGCTCCAATTCGATGCCTGCGGCGCTTCCTGACTCTCTAAAAACTTTTAATATTTTGCTGCACTGCTCAGCTCATCACATACACTGTTCAAATTTCAAGGGCCTATAAATCGTGTTTTAAAGTACTATAATTCTTGTTTCTACAAATAGCTCCAATTTCGATTATTCCCTTGATCATACATATACTATATACGTAATATATTCGTACAGTAAGTTCTATCTAAAACGTCTTTCTTAACAAATGAATATTCCTCTTAGTTCGCTTTTTACGAAAATATTATTATTTCGTGCTGAGCTGCCTGGCAGTATAATAAATAAATTTGGCTTCCACTACCCATATATTTCTATAAGTTAGCTAAATAGGAATACGATACTAACGCACTAATTATTAGGTGATGTAATAAGAGGGCATGTCATATATTTCAAACTGATATTTATAAATATCTAATGATGATATCAAATAAAACCCTATGGATGATGTAAGAACGTTAATGAGGGAAGTAAGACTGCAACTCACCAAATTGTGAATATCAAAGTGGTTTCAAGATAATCCTATTTAGATATTTAAGAATTTCATTCCTAATTTAATGCTCGTATAATTAGACGGAGACATTTTGCATCGCCATCGGCTGTATTCAGGCGAATGTTTATTGAGGATAAGCCTACTTAGTAACTAAAATCGAAGTAAAAGAGAAACTAAAATTAAAAGCCCTTTCGAAAAGCAATCATTTCCATAAGTACGTTTGTAATTTTAAATAGGGACTGTAGCTGTTACATCACGGGAGTACTACTCCGCCAGTCTCTATCCCCCACCCTTTTTCTCACCCTGTCGCGGCAGTGTGCCCATTGGCATTTACGTTGAGAAAAAAGTTTTATTTCATAAACTTTAATCGAAATGTTTTACTTCAATCAACGTGCCACACACAAAACTTTCACCATTTGCGCCAGACTAGCCCCCACTGCTCCCCTTCCCCTTGCCCTTCCCCTCACCATCACCATCACCATCACCAGAGAAACGGTTTCTCTGTCTATATAGCTGTGCTTGTTCCTTCGCTGTCTGGTTGCTCGTAGCTGGCGCTTTTCCACTATTTATCATTGTCAACTTCGAGTGCGACGCTTGCCGTTGATGCTGCCGATGGTGCTGGTGGTGTAAGTATTGAGGGAGGAGGGCAGGCAGGATCGTTGATTTATCTTTCCGCTAAGCAGATGTAACATTATACGCCACAAATACATCCGACGTCAGCAACCGTCGTTGACAGCTCCGGCCAACTTCTGCGAGCATTGAGAGAGCATTGCCCAACTCCCTGAGCCCAGGGGTGCAATATTTCGTACATATATGGTATGTGTTGTGTGGAGTGAACGGCAGTAGCTGCAATTGAACATGCTCGTACACTTGGCCAGCTTTGTTTAAATTATTTAGCAGCTCCAGCAAATGTCTATTTGGTCGATTTTGTGAAGCCGGTCAAGCTACGACCCATCATAGACACATGAGCTCGGCAGCGACCAAGAGTCCGATTGCATCCAAAGGCTCTTTGGTGAACTTCTAGTTGGAAAAAAACCACAACAAAGAAGGCAAGCCACACAAATGGCTCGGCTTGAACTCAACTCGCTATTATATTTATTATTATTTTGCGATTCAAACGAAGTGATATTAATGTGTCACGTTTTGCGAGTTCACACATTCTCTGGAGTCCACACTCCATGCAGCTTGGCTGTCTGGCTGTCTGGCTGGCCGGCTGGCCGACCATCGACCATCGACACGGTGCCATACAGGTACTCGTAACAGAACCAACTTCGTACAATCAGCCAACACCAACGCCTCCTATTGTTTTGTCAGCCTCACGCTTTGGCTTTTTGCTCTGATTTTTGTTGTTGTTGTTTTTTGTTTGTTGTTTTTGTTATGCCTTGCTTGCCTTTAAGTTTGTGCAACAATTTCGTGAGCGCTGGAAGATGATTTGTGTTGTGGGCTTGGGCATCAGATTCACGTCCAGCGGGGCACCGACCAAGTCCACGTTGCATTGTTTTGTTGCCCGGCGACGTCGACTCAATTTTGTATACGAAACAGGCTGCTAAAACTATAGCGAAAGTGTTGTTGTTGTTGTTGCTGTTGCTGTTGCTGATTCTGTTGGTGTTGGTGTTGCTTTTGTTGTTGGCTTGCATTTGGTGTGCCGCGCCGACTTTGCACATCGAGATAGAGGCAAAGGGTCTTGATATCAGTTTCTGTGATCAGCATTAGCACCTCGCCGTAGCGTGCCAGTGAATTGCCAGTACGTGTTGGTTATGAAAGATTCAATGTGCCGGGGCCATTTCATCCACATCCACAGCCACATCCACGTCCTCCTCTATGCACCGTGCGAAATTATGTGCCATGGTGCAGGGTTCAAACTTAATTTGGCTCTGACATGTGTTGCTGCATCTAATTTGTGATAATTTGTGGGAAGTACCAGCAGACGGAATGGGAGATGAATCTGGCATGTGATTGTAAAATGGGGCACTGAGGGCCCGAAACAATACTAGGCATGTACGACCATCAGTCCAAGCAAGGTTCACTTCTTCTACAAGTGTATAGTACGACCTTAGTTTCGTATCCATCCCAACAAAAACCTTTTTAATTGCTTAAACTTATTAAAAGGCTGCCACTTCAGGTTGTGCGAGCATTCGCAGGGGCCTCGAGGCCTAGACGATGGACTACAGTTCCTCTCAGAGCTCGACCAGCTCGAAACTACTTTGTATTTACTTCATATCCTTCAAAACTTTGTTGTGTGCATAGGGAAGACAAAGAGCAGCCAGCAACTACAGAAAAGGTCAGCACTTTTATTTCTTGGCCAACACTTGCTGGCAATTTTGACGATGTTTTCCAGCGGACGGACAAGGACGAGAAGATGGTCCACTCAGCAAGCTGGAGCTGAGGCTAGAGCTGGAGCTGAAGTTGCTGAGAGCGTCGTCTGCCAGCGTTAGCTTATTTTTATATTGTTCTTGGCAAACACCAGGCCATTGCTAGACCCAGAGTCAGGCAATGCTTGCATTTTGGCATTTTCCTACTTCATTTTTTAAAGTTAAATGGAAGAGTCGTGCCTCATTGTGAGACGTTGCCGTTGCCGTTGCTGCTGATGCTGCTGATGCCGCCACCGCTGCAATCATGCCGTTCATATTTCGATGCCGGCACTCCAAACAATGGCCAGCAAGCAGCTACAGTCGAAAACAGAAACCGTGGCGTGCCGGGGGCGGAGGTGTTGGCCGGCTGCATCCCAACATCGCAACATCGCCAACTTCGATTGGGGCTTCAGCTTGCTGGTGGTGGTGGTGGTCGTGGTGGTTGTTGTAGTCGCTGTGGCAGTGGCTGTGGCTGTGGCTGGTAATCCGCCTCACTTTAGCACTTGAGCGGCGCTGTTCTCTCACCTCCCCCTCTCCGCCTATCCCCCTCGCCAGCCCCCCTCACCCATTGCACATCTTATTTCTTTATTCTTCTTTTGGCGCACTAAGCACACGGATTTGTTTTCGAGTTGCTCTTACTTTGCATTGTTGTTGCTGTTGTTGCTGTTGTTGTATTTGTTGTTTTTGCTGGTGCTGGTGCTTGTGGTGCTTCTACCACTGCCCCCTTAAACACTTCAGCAGGCACTGTGGCTGATATGCCGGCCAGATACGCGACCGCCCGGTCGCTACACGCTCGCTATGCGGTTGCATATTGAGCAAAATTTGCCAGTTTCAGTTTTGGCTGCCTTTTGTTGCCGTTGCCGTCGCTGCTGCTTTTGTTGTTGCTGCCAACGCCTCGAAGTGTGAACATTTTTGGGGTAACACTCTCAGGTGGTTGCAGCTTAAAGGTGTTGGTAATGATGATTTTGAATTATTCATGATTCACGACGATTGAAATTATTTGCGCGCCGCGGCTGTTGTTGTTTTTGCTGTTGAGTTCTTGCCCGTGTTTTATGGCAGCATTGACGGCAACGTCGCGTCTTGCCACTTACACGAATACGTATAAGGCCTCTGCCTCGCCTCCTACGCTTGTCTCTCCCATTGACCCGGCTCCGCCACGGCTATGTCTCGCCTGATGCGACCAACTCTGGTGCCTCGTACCTTTCCTTGTTGGCTGTGGACTGTTGGCTATTGGATGGTTGTTTGGTCGCCTTTGGTTTTATGTTAAATCATTCAAATTGAATGCTCTTAACTTCAGACAAGTCATGTGCGAGAACGTGTTACAGGAATGCTCTTGGGGGCTGGCCTGCCCTCGACTTGCACCTTATTGTTAAGGCGATTGTCATTTGAAATATGCTGATGTTGATGTTGATGCTGATGTGTGCGCACTGTGCTTTTTAAGGCTCTGAAAAGGAATAATTGGAATTTATACCTAGAGGTCCTCACTTGGTGGCACTTTTAGGTACGCGTTTGACAAAGAAAAAATCACAAAAAATCACTCATCGTTGTTTACACGAGTATACGTACAATTCTGATTGTTGTTCACTGTTTCGCGAGCATATTTTTATTTCTCACACCAATCGAGTCGGAGTCGGTGCTGGAAAGTCTAAACGGTCATAATAGTTTAAAATACCTTCATGCTGTCGCAACAGGTAAAGAACTATGGATATATTTATTAACATAAACCCTAAGCAAAACAGCAACAAAACCAGTCTTCCAAGCCGAGCCAAAACCAAGGACCATTGCTTGCGGAAAATCAGGTTGTGTGGCGATTATATCTTTGGAAAATCGTAGATTGATCAAATCCGAAAAGTAACCAATTGATTTGTTAGCTAGAAGTTATCAGTGAATTGAGAAGACCATTCTACGGCAATGCCGAGTTGATGATTCTTTTGCTACTTGCAAGCTGGTGCTTCCCGACTAGACCAAATTCAATTTTTGGCCTTTATATCTGAATATTTGGGCACTCAAAACATCAAATTAATGAGTACTCCGTCGTTTTAAAAACCTACTTAATTTTTAATATAGCTGTCATATCGGCCATCGGTCCGATCGGTGGAAAAATCACCTAAGCTGAAATCACTTTTTTTAAACGTTTCTTAAAATGCCTTGAAATAGGCTAGGTTCTTCAATTACGCTGCTCTATCTCATCTACTACTTATTGCTGTTTGAATTGAAGGACTGTGCTGGAGAGAGCGGCGGGTATTGGGTATGAGGAGCGTACTCGTTTATTTCTGTGCATTATAGTCTTTGCGCATTGAAGCTGCTAATTAGGCGGCATTAAGCTCACACACACACACATATATATATATATATATATATATATATATATATATATATATATATATATATATATATATATATATATATATATATATATATATATATATATATATATATATATATATATATATATATATATATATATATACACGTACTATACAGGCGGATATGCGAGCCACACGAAGGGAAGACGACCCCGTACCTTGGCAAAGCGCATTAGACGCTTCAGTGCCGGGCCAAAGTCAAAACGAAAATAAATGCCAATAATTCTGTCGAAGCAATCACCATCTCGCACGGCTTGCAGCCGCAACTGCCACCGATTGGCAGGGCTGCCCTTTTTTGGCCAAGCAGCGAAATATAATTTAGTTTTTGAAAGGCTAACGAACTATTTTCACAGCGCTCCAGCTAGAGCTGGAGCTGGAGAGGAATTTGGCAAAAATGCAGGCCAAGTAAGTTTATTTACACTCGAAAAAAACTCAATGGCATAGAGGGTTTTGTTTTTGGGAGTCCAAACAATTTGTTTTTGTTTTCTGCTACTTCCAAGTCTAGAGCTGATGTTGTTGTTGCTTTTGGCGTGCTGTTGTTGCTGTTGTTGTTGTTATTGTGTTTGCTACGTGCACAACAGCCTAATTCGGAATTAAAATGTGGCCTAAAATGTAGAAAAAAGCGAGGTAAAACGACTGGCCTGAAAGGGTTGTAGTTACCCCTCTCTGCTCCTGATTCCACCCGGGTTGGCTTAAAGAGCGAGTTAATTTGAATTTTCAAATAGACCAAAAAGGCAACTGCCTTCTGTGGCGTTCTTTTTACGTGTGTACGAGTATATCGGTGTATATCAGACATCGGGCGGCGGCGGAGATAACAAGAAGAAACAAAATAAAAACTAAGGCCAAGATTTGCGGCCAACAGTTTTTCAGCTGCAGCAGCCCCTTTACAATTTTTTGTTTTGGTTGTTGTTCCTGTTATTCTGTTTGCAGTTTCGCATTCGAATCCACTTTGAAAAGTATTTCTATAGCGAGGGCGTATGTATGTGTGAATGGGCGTATGGGTGTGGGTGGGTGTGCGTGGGCAGAACTCCGTGGCATTGCCGGTAACCCTGTGGCTTCTTCTTTATATTTTGAAAAACGTTTTGTACGTGCCCCGGGCTATGTGTATAGGATTTTCGATATTTCGTTATTGATTTTCAAATATGAGAAGATGTGTACGAGTATGGATTGTATACAATACACAATTTCTTCCCTCCACAGGTTATCAGGCCGGCCGCCTGACTCATTGCCATCGTTTATGTATTTTATACTACATACATAGCACGATATTCGATTATGCTATTTAATCTGATTTTGCACAAACGAATCATTCAAATGCAAATACACAGAATACATAAAAACCGCCACATGGTACCCACATGGTCGTGTGCGGCATAGGGGTCGGGCCGAGCCGAGCCGAGCCAGGACAGGCCAGGATGCTACAACACGCACTCACAAAAGGCACCCGGCAAGACCTGCAGTCGGCATAGAAATGCTTTTGTATTAGATTTGTTAATAGCTTTCGATACGACAACAACCAACAAATGAAAGTAAAAGATTTGCATTCAAAAAGAAACGACATCACGTTTGTGGATGCCAGAGAAGCAAAGGGTTAGTTTATTTGTGTATGTCAATACACTGAAAGAAAAACTACGATCTGAAGCTTAACTTCGTTTCGAATCGCACTCGATATTTCAAGTACGGAATCGAATCGAGTAGCCCATCAAGACTAATCAAGCCCAAACGACGTACTGTATATTTTTATAGCCTGTACCCAGAGGGTGAAAGTCTCTACTAGTTTTGTGCGAATGTATGTAACATACAGAAGGAGGCGTGGCAGACCCCACAAAGTATATATACTTGTATTATTAATCAGGACGACAAGACAAGTCGATATAGCCATGTCCGTCTGTCCGTCTGTCTGTATGAGCGCAACGATCTCAGGAAGTACAAGAGCTAGAATAACCAAACTTGGTATCGAGGTTCCCCTAAGTCTTAGGCAGGTCAAGTTTATTTTTTTATTCTGATACACCCCCCCCCCCACTCCCCCGCACTTCGTGTTTTTGTTTATAAATTCCGTAATTCTTGGAGTTTTGAAATCAATTTTGGTAGGTACATCCATTTAGTACTAATGTGTCCGTGTGCCAAGTTTCATCATGATAGGTCAATTGTGAAGAAAATTATAGCCATAAATAAAATCGCTGCTCATGCGCTGCCTTCAGCTCTGCCGGCAGCGCTGCCCGCAGCTGTTGTTGTTGCTGCTTTGGTTCAACTTTGTGCTGCATACATACACGTATATAAACAGGCATAGACACGTGATGTAAATGTAAAACTGTACATAAAGATGTCTTCTATGTATGTATTAAATAAATCTTTTTAATATTTAATAAATTAATTTATTTTTTTTTAAATAATTTAATTTCTTTTAATATATTTTTTTTTAATTTTTCTTTTTTTGTGGAGAGTACAGGCTAATTTACTGTCGGGCTTGCTCGACTGTAGCGTTCTCTCTTGTTCATAATTCAGTTACTTCAATTAATTAGTACAGCAAATAGCGATAGCAAAAATAATAACATGAAATACTTTTACAAAATAGACGAAAAAGTGATTTAAATTTAATATGAGATCAAGCAGAAACAGAATCTTTCGAAACAGTTTCAAACCAAGACTGCAAAGTTCTTCTATTTTTCTCTGTGTGTGGAGTAAAAATAATGATGCAAATATTATCCCGGGAATGTTTGCTTCTTAAAAGTCAATGTAAGACAATCTTAAATATAATTCTTTCCATTTCATTATTCATTTTGCTAACATGGTTTCACAAGTATGTATATATATTATCACAAGAACATACACTGAGAAAAATATAATGAAAATAAAACAGCAACATTACAAGTAGCTAGATATTTGTAATGTCGTTCATTGCATGGTTTTTAAAATCGCTTTTTAAATTTACATACATACATGACTCGAAAAGGTGACCCTAAAACCGAGCGGGTGTTTCGAAAGACAAAAATATTTTGATTTTTAAGTTTTTAAAATATCGGAAATTATTCCACAAGACGACCAAGAAGATCAGCAGAAGAAAAACGCGTTCAAACCCATTGCATTGCTATTAAATCAATCAAAGCATTTTAAGAGAAGTATTGAGTCAAATCTAGTTTGCTTCCAATAAACTGCACTCAGTCTTTGTTACCATTTCGCCAAAAACAAGATGCAATTCGTACCACAAGTGCCGTATTTGCCGGTTTCAGCTCCGTTGGACTTCTGACTCTTTGATAAATTGAAAAAATCACTCTAGGAGGTTGAGGAGATTGAAGCCGAATCGAATAAGGCACTGAAGGCCATTCCAGAAAATGATTCTATCTCCTTCTATGGACTGTTTCGAGGATTGGAAGAAGCTTTAGCATACGAGTAGGTGGGAATTGCTTTAACCAGATTTGTATGAAGAAAGTTTTAGCTATACTTAGTTCTTTCTTTTAAACAACTGCTCTTCTCATGGTATATTTCTAATGAAGTATTTTCTTTACAAATTTAATTAAATAATCACACCGATCGAATTACCGAATGATTTCACGGTATGGGAGATGGAGATAAGCTGAAAAGTAAATTAAAATTTTCTGTTGCATGGCTGCAGCTCAATAGTACGAGTATTTGCACAGTAATTGATAAATAAACATTTCATCTTAGGCTTTGCTTAACGTTACTAGTAATTTTCAGTTCAATTAATTGCTGAGTATCAGATACAGAGCTTAGGCTTAGCAGGCAACACATGGGAAGGTGAAACTCAACCTTTAGTGATTGAGTGTTCGAGGCTATTCTAACAATTATACGTCAGCTGTAGTGCTTGTACACATATTTCGGAGAAAAATCGTAATTATGGACGTAGCTGAACTCAAATGAATACTCGGGTCATTAAAACTGCTCGCCTTTAAAGCTGTGAGATATTTCAGGGCCGAGACTGGAAAGTTTCGACCGAACCAAACAACTTGTTCAACGAGCAATAAACCTGCAGCATTAAAAAAGTTAGGACATAAAATCAAAATTGAAATTAAATTCCCCGCATAAACAGCATCCGAAATATTTAATAGCCGAATTTGGACCAAAGAGCAGGACTACTCGTACTTGCCCATATCCATTTGGTCATTCCGTTTCGGGACGCGGAGCTTGCCGCGTTCAATCACAACGCATTAAAATTATGTACGAACGTTTTTCGAGATATAAAAAAATTTATGTTCGACCAATATCGGCGGAAAGTTTCGTGTGCCGACGTCCTCATCCGGATCGGAAGCTGGGGATGGCCATTTTTCGACTGGCGCTGCCTTTGTTGTTTACAGCCTCCAGCCGTCGGGTAGAGGCAGATAAACGGACGCTAATTTGAGTCTTTGTCACGTCTTACCATATGGAAATATTATTTGTAAATACTTTTATGTTCGGTACGTGACCATGGCGCATATGTGAGTTAGTTGGCGTCTTTTGCTTGGGGCAGTCAAGTGGCGGCTGCTGGTCCCTGTCCTGCCCTGTTTTTATTGGGGCGACAAAATCAAATAAAGTACTTCAAGGGCTTTTATATTAAAATTGATGTGCGTGTGTTGCCAAAATGCGCAAATCCCTGGCAGAAAACGAAATGTCATCATAAAATTGTCGAGCGACTTAGCGGCTGTCCGTTCTCCGACAGTTGCGTCTCCCGGAATAAATAAAAATTACGTCCTCTTACAGCCCTGACACCGCTGACACCTTAAATCTTAATGCGCTTATAATACAAAAATACAAAATGTGTGCAGGCCCCCAAATTGAAACGTTCGCTTGTTTAAATTACAAAACTGTGCAACTGTGGCGATGGCGATGGCATTGGAAGCGACTGGAGCTGTAGATGAGGTAGTGGCTTTGGCTTTGGCTTTGCCTGTGGTTGTGGCTGTGGCAGTAAAGCCCACCTCAAACGTCAACTTAACGTGAATAATTGTCTAAATCCCTAAGACAAACACTTATTGTCCTGGATTAGTAGGCGGCGCCCAAGGAATAGCAGGCAGGTTGCAGCCTGCTGGTGAAGGGGGTCCTAGCGCGGCAGACGAAACATAAAAAATGAGTGGCAAAAACTTGGCGTTTTTCCTCTTCTTTACTTTTGTGCTGGCTGCCGTTTTTCCTGTGTGAAGAGCGCTCTAAATCTAACAAGCAGCCGTTTGGTTTGCAGTCGGAGAACAACGACAGGTACATAGATGTGGGCTCCCCTCCCACAACTTCCACCTCTGTTTGCTTTCTACGGTTTTTGCGTTCAATTAATTTGCGCACAATTCGGATTCGGCCAAACGAAGCGACAGGAAAACCAAAGTCCCAGCTGAGAGCTTTAGTTGCATGTCAGTCAACTTTTCAGTTGTACTCCTATGCGAGAGAGGAAAGGGTGTGCGGTGGGCGGTGGGCGGACAACACGGCAGCGGGCAAGGACAAAAGCCAAACTTTAAGTAGCAAAAGTAGCGACTGTGGCTCGTACAGAAACTGTGGACTAAGAGACTAGCTGGGTCTGGACCTGTGAGGCCAGTGAGCAGGAGGACGAAACTGGCAAGCCAAGCGTCTGTCTCGCCATCGATTCGCTGACTTTTAGACTCCGCCCACTGCGTCAAAGTTTTGAAACTAAACGTAAAACCCACACAAGGAGCCGAGCAGGCCGTCTATGCCAACTTTTCGATTTTATTAGTCAGCCACCATAGAATTGTAGACACATAAAAAGGATTAGTGAAAAGGGAAAGCCTTTTGTGTTTGCATATGCTATCAATATAAAAAATATCTTGACAAGCAATAAACTTTGTTGCGGAAATAAGAATGCAACTCAGAAATATACATATATCAGAAATTTTGTGAGCTGTGTTATAAGTTTCTAACATTGTCAAAAGATTTTCTTTATATACATATGCACATATATATGTTGTTTGGTGTTTCCAGGAACAATGTGAATTCATTTATTTAAATGTACAGAATTTCTTACTGATCGATGCTTTGCTATTGTCAGCAGCCTTTTCCCTATTTTTCTTAGCAACATTTTCTTTGTTTTCAAATAGATGCAGATGCTGATATTTACTGAGTATTTACTCCGGAAAATATTTTGTTATAGGAACAAATATTTGGTTGAGCTTCGTTGTATTGTTCGAAAACGTTTTTCTTATTCATGACATTTATATAGTATGACAACAAAATGTTGTTAAATAAGTGCGTCGATTAGCCGAAGAGTGAAAAAACAATCACAAGGTGCAACTATTCACATAAAATGCCTTTAAAAATCGTATCTACTATGTATCAGGTAGGTATACACATATATAACTATAGGATCTCAGGTGATCCCCCGGGACTGGGATTGTGTTTTACACACTAAATTTAAGCAAAATCGGTTGAGAATTGGTTTTTCAATCTTTCCCAGACTACTATTTACTTCTGCACTACACATATTTGCAAATGTAGGCTATTGAAGTCTTGACTCTAACACACACTCACTCACAGCCTGCGCAAGGTAAAGTCCCGATATGTGAATTAATATATGTAAATGCAAATGACTTGAGTGGTCTATGGTTGCATATAAGTGCCAGGAGGCAACGATGTGGAAACTATTCCACTAACAAGTGCCGCCTGTTCCTAATGTTCTCAAAGAACTAGTCTTGCTTGATTTTATAAAGTTTTCCCCTACCAGATTCTCTTTTGGTGCCCACGGCACATCGGGTTTCAATTAATATTCAAGCACAAGCTGGATGTCCCTCACCTAGTCCTACATTTGTGGAGCCACTTCGATGGTAGACACTAAGCCCCCCAGGCGACACACTCACACATACAAGTAATCGCACACATGGCTCAGCTGTTGGCCGCGATGCGCCATCTTCTAACTTCGCCAGACAATTTATTTTGCTTTCGATTTTCCTGGCTGTCAGTTTACGCTTAAATGCGCACAGTTCAATTTAAAATGGTTCAATACACGTATACTCCTATTCTGCTAGGCATTCAGGCCGCAAGCCACCCAGGCAGGCCACATGACAGGCCTGTATTCGCAGTCGCAATCGTAGTCGCTCGGCTCAGCTTACGCAGCAAACTAGGTTAAGAGGTTGTTATCCTTATGCGGTGTTTTTGATAATAGGCGGCGTCCTCGTCCTCGTCCACGCCCACATCCTCGTCGTCATCATAACCAGGGAGGCTAGCTGTTTGTGATGCCGATGCCTTCATATCCGTTGCAGACGCACCAAACATCCTGTCTGTCGCCGCACAGCTGGGGCGATGCCGGAGTCGACATCAACGTTGGCAGCTGCGTCGGGAGCCACATAGCTGGGTTGCTTGCCCCATGAGGAGGGGCGAGAGTATTTCCATTCATTATGTGCGCATACCTATTTAAAATAAAACTAACGGCGGTCAGGACACGAATGCGGATGCGAACATGTTCGCACACACGCACCCACAAATGCAAAAAGCGTTAATGCATTTCTTTTCTGCAATTTGAATTATTTACACTTAGTAATGTGCTCGAGTGGGTGACGTTGTGTGCACTTGAAGCTCTACACTTCCTACACTACTATATTTCGCAACCAATTAAAGTTGCTTTACACTGTGTACTATATCGTACCATATCTTTATTGTATCCACACTTTAAATTGTGTGTATTACTCGCCTTTTGTTCTCTCAGCATAAATTAAAGCAACAGCGAAACGAGAAACAACAAAAATCCCACATGGTAATACATTTTAAATAATCAATACAGTGCACTACACTCATGAGTACATGAATGGAAAACAATGGGTCCTAGATTTTTAAAGGTTCTTAAACCAAGTATGGCTAAGACAGTAGATTCAGGATTAGGCGTTGAGTGTTGAATCAACTAACCAAAACGGCTAAGACAGAGTAACCAGATAATTAAAAGGCTGTTATTTTTGAAGAACGACTATTATTGTAAAATTTCAATTAATCCGAATAGCAATTCTCGGCTATTGAATTTAAACACACGCTGAATAGGTAGTAGACCAGTAGAGCCCCCCATCCGCTGCTTATTAGCGACGCCATTGTTGGCCCAAGAATTCCCATTTTTTCTTATGCTTTACTAAATGATTACACTTAACTAGATTTGCATATATTTAAGCATTTTCCTTTTGCCAGTCTAGTGCGAGCAACGCAGTAGAGTAAAGGCAACGAAACTACACACGACGCTGCCTGAGCGGAAAACGAAATATATGCACAGGGGCTGCCGTTTTACCATTCTCGTCGCCTGCGCTGCCTTTGCCGCCTTCGCTATCTCTACTGCGTACAAAAGGATTATTAAGGAGCTTCATATGTAAATGGAATCCAAATGCACGCGCAGAGTAACGCACATGACTGCTGTGGGCGACACACAGCAGGAGCAGGCAGACTGATAGACTAAAGTGGGAAATGGACGCGCAGAGACGCGGGGGGACACAGAGATAAACTGGCAAACACTGCGTGGAGAGACCGCCACTGCCTGGTTGGCAGACAATGTTTGGCTACCTTTTGCCGCTGCTACCTCCTAGAAAGTAGGTGAAAGAAGTTGCCGGCAGCAAGTGGGATCGGGTGATCGGGGGATGGGGGGATGGTAGACAAGCCCGCACCCGTTCGCTGGCCTGTAATTTATGCTTAAGATAGAGTCCTTGAATAAATACATGGAAAATCCTTTGAAATTGAAATTAAATACGAATATCATTTTTTAAAGGCACACACACACACATATACACATACACATACATACATTGCCGCATAAGCGTACAAAGCCGACGCAGACAAAAGGCGAACGGGAAATGAAATTAACATTTGAGTACGAACTGTGAAATTAAAAAGCTTTTTATGGCCCGGACCACATAACTTATACTGGGGCTTAGGTACGCTTGCACATTTATTTGATTCCAATGACATTACCACTTATACTTCTAGACGTGCAGCGTATTTTGTTTAGCATTTGCCTATTTGTCTGTGAGTACGAACGCATATTCGAGTGCACGCATAAAACTCTACTTCCGAGAGAGATTGCGAGGGAAGTGGAGCAAGAAACAACACCAGCTTTCAGATCTGCATATTTTTCTAGATATTTGGAATATTTAATAAAATGCATAGTCATGAGAACTATTGCACAATTGCAAAACTTGAAATACTCAGAAATTGAAAAAATCATAGCATACATTTTGGGGCAGATGACAATTGGCAATGGCCTCGACCCGCCGGCCGTTACTAAATGAAGTTATTAGCACAGTTGGCATGCACTGCAAACTTTTGAGTTCTGTGTCCTCTGCTCCTTTTCTTACTATTGTCTTTTTTATTTCTTCTGGCATCCTATTTTTATATTACGTTGTTTTCGAGCAATTTGAGTTTAATTTGATTTTGCATTTCGTTTTGGCAACCTTTGCACAGCTGTACCTCTTTGGCCATTAATATTACATTGCTATGTTGCCAATGTTGCTGTAGCTGTTGCTGTTTTTGCTGATTTTGTTATTGTTCTTTTTGTTGGCAGTGGCCATTTTCATTTAAAATAAATAATAATTCTACCTTTCTACCTTTGTGGCATGTTCACTTCGTTTGGCTTGATTTGGTTTGGTTTGGTTTGGTTCCGTTCGTTTAACGAAACTGTCAATTCCCATGAGCTCGCTTGCAATGCGATGATTTAAGATTTAAGCTTTATACTTCCATGCATTTACAAGCAATGTGCGTATGTGTGTATAAACGAGTATACATGTTACGAAGTATTTTGCCCGCTGGAGTTTTAGTTTCAGTAATTGCCAGCAAAATCCAATTTTTAATCAAATTTGCACACGAAACAAAGCAAAAGAAATTATTTTATTCTGCTAAGGGAGGCAGCTGCATAAAAACTAATTATTAACAAGATCGGGCTGGTAGAGTCATGGCAGCTCGACTCTTTAAAACCCTTCACCCATCTGCTATACCCTTAAATATGTAGCCATGGACATACCATGGGGTCGGAGATTCCTTCTTCTGTCTGTTACACATACTCTCACAATCCTGTTATACCCATTTACCCTTTGGATACAGGGTATTAAAAATCATGTTTATGCAACTTTTATTTCAATTCTGAGAATTCCGTGTCTGCTAAATTTAACCCAAGACAACAGTAAACAAAATTATACGTGGGTTTTATTCTCGTATGCCTCGTTGCCTACATTTCGGCACCGAATTCAGTGGCAGAGATAAATCAAAATGCAATTTCAGCATCGCACTCAAAAGTTCTTTAAAACGCGAAACGTAATGGACACTTTGGGGGCCGAAGCTGGTTCTATAAATTTTAATCTATAATTTATTCAAGTCTAGGCGGCCGCCGCAAAATATTGTGACAACACCTATAGAGATATGTATAAAGCAACAAACACATAAACCCCAACATTCGCAGACGGCGACAAAAATGTAGTCAACGTGAAATTGGCCGCCACTGCATATTTTGCTTTTGAAAGTACACTCAAATATATTTTCTATATTTAGAAAAAACTTTATAATATTTTGTAGTATTAAAAATGTTGTATACTATTTACAAATTTATATAAAATCTGTTAAATTTAAATAATCTAGCTTAAGCCGGGGACGAGTATGTCCATGATAAATGAAATGTGGGTTTGATTAATTATAATGAGAATGCGTTTTAGCCAACTTTAAAAGGTTCGATTTTTCCTATTCTCTTGGAGAATGGACAAGCAGGCCCGTCTGTGATAATCGAAATACCATCCTTATTTGTGCTTCTGGCACATGGTTCTTATTTTTCTAAAAACAAACTTCTCTCAAGTAATGATAGAGACTCTTGGTTGAACTTTAAAAAACGTTATAATTTCTACATTTAGGTATGAGTTCTTTCTGAGTGTAGAGCTTTTCGCTTTTCTTTTGTTGCACTTTGCTTTGGAAAATATTTTTCAATACGCGGTTTTGTTTTAGAATGTTTTTTTTAGTCGCTTTGTGCACGTTCCTCGTGCACAGCCTCTATTTTATGTGTCGATTGCCTTGTCTTTTATTTTTCATTATTTTTTGGGCTTTTCGGACTGGCTCGCTGGGACGCTGAAACACTGCCTGCTAAAATATTTATGACCAGCGCTACAACCTCAGTGCAATAAATGAATGAATTGTGGCAGGGCAAGCTTCAATATTTGCTGCACGCAAAATAAAAATATTGCAATAATTAAAAAAGTTGCGAACGGATTTTTTGTTCGTTCCCCATTAAGTCTCTCTACATGCAAAAAAATATGTACATATGTGTGTGTCCGTCCGTTCGTATGGATATACCGCATGTCAGAATATACGTACTACACCGTCGATGCGTCAGTTTGTGGCCATAATAGCGATTTTGATGAAAATACAATACATTATATTTACGTAAGCAAAGTTTCATTTATGTAGATTTTGATGTAGATTGTGTACTGTGTAGACACAATTCTTTACCGGAGGAAGAGGGGGAAAACAAAAATATATACCCGTATTGCCTATCGACCAGGAGAGTCAAAAAGCCTCGGCCGTTTTGGATATCAAGAATTAATAATATATATACTTTATGAAATCGGAGAAAACTAATATTCGCCTTTTGCCTAATTTTCCTAAATTTAGAAATCACAGCCCCGATTCCAAATGGGGTTTTCTAGTTTATAAAGTGAAATATTCCGTTAAAAAACAACATTTCTAAATACACCAGAACAAAATAGGGTAATGTTTTTGTAAATTTATTTATAATTTCCAAGTATTAGTATACTAGAATAATAAAAATTGTGTGTTAATGAGTTTTTAAATATTTTGAATCGATTTTTAATTGTATTTCCATCTGTTTAAAACTTTCCCAGTTCCCACCAATGCTCAATCCTTCGATTTTAGCTAGATGACAATTTTATTTGTAGCCCAATTCTTCATTTATTGATTCAATATCTTACACAGAACTAACAACGTACCAGTAATTAAATAAACTAAAATATTTCTCTTTGCTCTTTGTTGTTGGAATACTTTATTTGTTCTACTTATTGTAAAACTTTATTCGTACTTCTTGAAAGGTCGAAATATGAACGAATTGCATTTCACTTGCACTTTTCCTTCTCTCGTTCCCAAAGCACTTCCACTTCTTCCCTCGAAAACAATTTATTTGGCGCGCTTTTTCGCAACACTACTGGTGTTTTCAAAGCGAAGCCCGGTAATCGCGGCTCTATTGTTATTGGTTCGACTAGTGTGCGAGTTCATTGAAATGTCAGGACTTGGAGCGGTGTGGAGGAGAGCTGAGCTAGAGCTGCAAGTTGCAACTGATTGTAGCTGAACGCACGCCACATGCGCAAGTTGATTGATTGCCAGATGCGTCGTGCCGGGGTTTTGTGAGGAGCCCGAGCTGGGTATGATATAATTGACACACTGTGCAGCAAAAAGTGTCGGGAGCTTAAGTAACAAAGTTTGCGGTTGCAGCAACAGAAGAAGCAAGTACTGCACGAAAGTGCAATAAAGATAGCTGGGCCGTGCTCAGTGCCTTGGTGTGGGGATATCTATATAATGGATTGCACTTAACATGCCACACACAGCAACCACAAATGCCATAGGCAGCGCCCGAGCCCGCTTCAACATTGCAGGTTGCGGGCACACACACAAACACACACACACCTACAGACACTTGCCTGTGTAATGCATCATTTACAGCTGGTCAGGGGATGGATTTCGAAAGGTTTCGGTAGCTCAGGATATGAGTGCAGCTCCAGAGCCTGGGTGGCAGGTGGCGGGTGGCAAACTCACCTGTGCGTCTATGTAAGCAGCACTAAAAAGTGGCTGGCATATAATCCCAAAAGTATTCTGTGGTCCTGTGGCGGATGGCTTGCTGCTTGGCTGGTTCGTGTCTTCGCTCCGAACAAAGAGGCAGCTTGTCTGTTGTTGCTCTAATCCTTTGTTTATGTTTATGGTAATCCACTTGAATATGCAACACACTCACACACACTCGCGCTTATACACATTATCACACACGCACACACACAAGCACACGATTCGAACAAAGGGGGCCTGTGAGGACTGTGACGACACCGGAGATTTGTGCAACTGTATTTGCATAGGAAAATTTAAATTTCGGCACACATTACGTGGGCGGCATAATATTTGCCTTCTGTCAACTCGTCATAAAAACAGACAATGCCGACCGTAACGGGCCACTGTTAACAGAAGCGTAGCGCGTCTCGTAACGTAGGGGGGGCGCCGCCTGTAAAACAACAAGAGAGGTCGCCGATGTCCAGCAGCTTGTTTTGATTTAATTTTCAAATTATTTTGCAGTGGTGGTAGTCACTGTGTTTTTGATTTGGTGCATTCGTGTATTTCTGGCTGCTGTACGGCCACTGTGCCGGATTTGCATGCGAATGTGAAACCACAAAATTATTTTTTATCTCCCTCACTATTTACATTCATTCCGCATGTGCAGCGAGTGGTTACGTTTTAAACAAAGCGGCAATCATAATACATAGTTAAGCACGAATGTGCGAGTATATTTGTGTATGTACGAGTATGTACATACTTACAAGATAAATGGTGCAATTTTTTATACGTCACTCATTGTTGTTATTGTTTTTGCCGTTGGTGTTGTTGCGCGGGTTGCTGCACATACATAAATTATAATTTATTTGGCGGGTGCAAGGACTTGGGCTTGACCTATTCCGATTCAGATGACTGCCTAATAGCTGCTACCGCTAGGAGCTGTCTGTGTTGCAATTGCCGTTACTGTCTACCACTTAAAGCTTGTTTTTCAAACACTCGAACGTTATTTTTTTGTAGCTTCGCAGCAAAAACTCAACTGCGCGTCGTCCGCCGCGTCGCTCTAACATGTACGTCTCAATAGGAAACTTCGGAAGTAACTGAATTCGCTTTCAGCGGGCACCTGGTTAGCTCACCTCCACTGCAGAGCGAACTCACACAAAGCGCCACGCTCGTTCGCTCGCCCGCTCTCTCACTCGCTCACTTGCTCAGCCAATTGAACTTTTGTTAAAAACGACCCAACGCTTAACAGCAACGCATGCGCAAAGCTCAAAGAGCGAGCTGTTAACAGCCGCTCAAAATACGCTTATCGTTTACATAATTCAATTTCCTTCAGTTAAACAATTACAGCGGGCATCGAAATAGCGAGAGAGCGCTAACAAAGAAATAAGAGATGTAGAGAGCATATTTCTTGGTTGCGTTCTTGTGTTTGGTCGCCGAATCAGCTGTGAGGGGCCAATGTTAGTGGGCTGCGTAAACAATAACTTTCTGTGGTTGCTGTTAACAGTCTACATTCGGTGGCAGGTGCATTTATCGTAAGCTTAACATGTTTGTTTGTATTTAACATGTTTTTTGCGAATACTGTTGAGTACAAATTTATATGTTCAGCAAAACGATGTTAGCTTGAATACAAAACTTATGTTAGCAACATACTAACATCATGAAACTTAATTAAGCCTGTTTCAATATTTTGAGTTTGTTTTTGAAAATTTTTTTTTTTTTTTGCTTTGAAGTATTGAAGTATTGAAATTTAGAGCAATTTAATCTGGCTTACCACTTCAAATTAGAGTACATAGATCGACGCCCATGACCATGGGAGAACTAGGTTTATGTTACACTAATTAATGCACTCTTGACTGAAGGAAACGTAAGTACTATATAAACAAAAATGGAATGCTCGAGTAGATCAAAGCACAGTATTAAACATTATTTAATAAAAACTTATCGTTTCTCGTTTCGATTCAAACTTGAAGCACCCAAAGTACTTACAACATTGGATATTCTAGGACTGGCAAAGTAAATAACTAACCTGTCCAACTTAAACTGCTAACAACATGACAACGGATTTCAGAAAGAACTAACAGTTGTTGCATTACAGAGCCGCTAGAATTCAAACAAACATTACAGGCTGTTCTTAATATAGTAATAATAGAAAACAGAGACTTGTCAGTAGCAGTTTTCTGGTAACATTCGTCTGTAACACTGTACGAACTTTTGTTCAGAATGTGTTTCACGATAGACCCTGCTCTTAACATTTGTTTGTTTGTATTTAACAGCTCGCTTCTACATAGGCCATCAGAAATACTATTGCATGCTAAATGACCCCTTTGCCATACAGCTTGGCCCCGATTCTGTTGACAGACTACATGGCGCTGTTTCAATGTCATTACAATGTGCGCTAGCCGAATACCATGTTAAATATATTTTACGCTCAGCAATTCATTACAGAGCTCAAAACGTTGTGTACGCTCTCTCGCTCGTTCTCTCGCTGCCTGCTTTCGCAGCTGCTCCCGCCACCAAATTCAGACAAAGTACATGTTGTTGTTGAAATTGTACATTAATAAATGAGTGCTATATGCTTTGTCTAGTTGACTTCATGACATTTATTCATTCATTCAAGCTTCTGTTGGCCGCCCGTTCGTCTCTCTCGGCTTAATGTTGCCCAACGGACCTCCTCGGCTCTTTGGCCAGCAGCCGTTCAATGAGTTTAAAATGGCTTTATTTTTGCCATTTAGGCGATGTTGTTAATGTTCTCATTGCTATCCTTGTTGATGTAATCGTTTTGCTGCTGTTGTTTTTGTTTTCTTTGGTTAATTGCGATTTATATTAACTAAATTGTGTATGTATATTTAAAATTATTTATTATTTATTTACGAGATGTTTACCTTTTTTACTGCCTGCGCTTTATTTTGATTTCATTGAACTTAATTTATTTATGACCGGCTTTTTTTAGAGCAACACAATTTCAGAGTTTAAATAATTAATTATACTTGTTTTTTATTGCGTATGTACTAGTATACTATATACAAGTACATGGCATTAGATGGAGCACCGTTCACCGTTCCATTTAATGTACATTTTTAATTAGCTTTAGATTTATTCACCCAGAAATTTGATTATCGCCTGAAATGATGGCACCGCTCTCTGCTCGTCAATTGTAAATGTGCAGCATTAAAAGCGCACATTAAATGTAGTTTGTCAATCTATCAATAAATGAGACGATGTGACAGCAAACATTTACAGGCCCCTCGAATTCTACCTATAGCTTCAGAGCCATTGGACGGTGTTACGCAATTTTTTTTTTTTTTTTGAATATTTGTTATTTAAAAAGTGTTTTGAAAATAACATTTGTTGTTTTATTAAGAATTCAATTATCTTATTGACATCATTTACTTCAGGCCAAAGGACAAATTGAGTTAACCAACCAAACCAGTTTAGACATGGGCTTAAAGAAACAAAAGAAAATGTATCTTGCGTTTTCAGTATATGTATGTATTCTAAATATGTAGTCGAAAATTAAAAAATTATCTTTTGCTGCACCATAGCTGTACTCTACAAAAAAACAAACAATTTTTCTTTTTAGTTATTAACCGCAAACTAATTATAAGCTCAACTGGGTGTGAACTATTTAATTTGCATTAAAAAACATTTCTTACTTTTTTTTCAATAGTCCATTTGTGTTCAAATCACGCGACCTGCAAGAGATGCACACTTTTGTCTATGACATCAATATTTGAATTGTTTATTTATTCATTTATTAAGTTTTATGTCAACAAACAATGACTGTCAACATAACAGTTGGGCATTCCGAAGTAAATTTTTTGAAATAAATCATTTGTGGTATTATTTCTTAATTTTTTTTTTTTTTTTATACCCTGTACCCAAAGGGTACAAGGGTATATTAGTTTTGTGCGAGTGCACATGGAACACACAGAAGGAGGCTTGGTAGACCCCACAAAGTATATATATTCTTGATCAGCATGACAAGCCGAGTCGATATAGCCATGTCCGTCTGTCCGTCTGTCTGTCCGTCTGTCTGTCCGTCTGTCTGTATGAACGCAAGGATCTCCGAAAGTATAAGAGCTAGAATAACCAAACTTGGTATACAGATTCTCCTGAGACCGAGAAAGGACGAGTTTGTTCATTTTTTCTGATCCACCCCCCCCACTCCCCCCCTATTAACGATTTTCTATAACTCCCGTAATTCTTGGAATTTTTAACTAAAATTTGGTAGTCACATTAGGTTAGTAATTATATATCCGTATACCAAGTTTCATTATGATAGAGTGATCGGAAAGAAAGTTATAGCCATATAACCCGGCCCAATGCACACATACATACATATGTACAAGTACACAAACACGCATAAGGCACGATTCTGATGTATGTATGTATGTAAATGTATGTATGCATGCATGGAATATTTTATATTTAATTAGTTAATATTTAGTTAATTAATTAAATTAATTTTGTTAATTAATTTAATTTAATTAATTAATTAATTTAAATACTTTTTTGTGGGGTGGTACAGGGTATTTAAGAGTTGAGCCTGCTCGACTTTAGCATTCCTTTCTTGTTTTTTTTTGGTTATGAAACCTCAAAAAAACAAACTGTTTGCACTCGAATTACATAAGTGAATGTTAAATTTTGTACAAAACGCTGGAGTTTTAGACTGACATCCCCTCCATATTTTTTATCAGCGCAATCCAACGTTCTTACCAATGATCAATCTAGTCATAACTTAGCACCTTAACAATACATGTTAGCAAATATGTTTCGAGGCCAGAATGTTTGAGTGCCAACGTCAGAAGATACCAAACGCACTGTTTTCGTATCACGCCACTGAACGGTAGGGATGTCCATACCGAAAGCTAAACCAACAAACTCTTCGGAATAACCACGAAGAGCATTTCTTCAGCAAGGTCAGAACCAGAAGACAAAGTGCAGTTTGGCATACGATTATCTCGCACAGCTCACAAAATATTAATGCCGCAGAAACTCAATTGTTAAAAAATATTTGAAGTATTCGAAAGACGTTTTCAACAGTTTAAGTTCTAGCGACATAGACTTAAAGCACAAACTCATTCGCATGGAGACGCATGATCCTTTTTCGAAATAATTAATTTTGAAATGGGGGAGTTAACGTATATTCAGTTCAATTGCTGACAAAAACACCACTCGCGAGACCAGTAGGTCCACAATCCTCTGATTCTAGCTCAGTAAAAGGTTCACGTCGATGTTTGTTGAATAGAGAGCGAATAGCAACAGAAGTACCGGTCGATATGGGATTAATTGGATCGGAACGGCTGGACATTATTTTTCTGATGAAAGGGCCGCACTTGGAGTTGCGGTTCAAAATCGTCCACGATACTCAAATTAATCAGTTGAGCTTATATAATCGTTATTAATCGTAACAGAAATTGAACCATTTTCAACCTCATCCCATCATCGTTATCGGTCAGAAATCTTTTCCTCAGTTAGATTGCTAATTTTGATGCGACATTTTTGTTGGGCCGTAAGTTTTAATTCGAATGCAAATTTTAATGTCCAGGTTGGTAATACAACTAATCTGTATGTAAATATATATATATATCATTCAAGTAATGATTGAGCGAGCATTACATTCTTTGCTGTAAGGAAGTTCTTGAACAATTTCCTTTAACGGCGTGGAATATAAAGCCATGAGATTATTCGCTGTAGCGATAGAAAAATTGCTCTTTAGTTCTTCTTATTTCTCATATGCACTAGAGAGACTGATAAATTAGAGCTACAAAGGCCTTTGTAGTGGTGCGCTCTTTATCATCTTAATTAATAAACCCGCCCGTAATGCCCCCATTAAGCTCGATTCACTTTATTAATCATTTGCCATTACTCCATCACTGCCGGCTGACCAAAAGTTGAATAACTTTTGCGCTTTTATTTGATTTCCATATGCATTTCCATTCATTTATATACATTTATGCAATTACTTTTGTTTATTCACTCGCATCTCGCCTGCTGTGCACTGCTCCGCCTTGTGGAGCTCAATGTGTCTGTCTGTCTGTCCGTCTTCTGTCTGTGTGTTTGCCTGTCTGTGTGAGTGTGCAGTGCATTGTCCTTGCAAAATATTTGGGTCACTTTGCGACCATCGTTTCAGTGCTGGTCGTTGCTGTTGCTCCACAGTTTATAGTATAGGCGTCCGACTTATAATATTGACTTGACAATGGTGGGGCTGACACTCCGTCTCTGCCTCCGCCTCTGCCTCCTTCTCTGCCTCTGTCCCTGGCATAATAGCTCGCAGAGTGCACAATTTAAAGTCGCATTGTTTGTGACACATGTTTGACGTGTACAAATTTAAATTAATTTATTATAATAATTATGTTCCGGCGCACAAAAGCAAAAGCAAAGCTCAAGCATAGCGCAAAGAAATTACAATTCATACTCGTTCGCATTCAAGAACAAGCAACATGGACGGGAATGGGATGGCCTGGAATGGGCTTGGAATGGGGAAAAGCGTTTGGCGCGCCATTGAATAAGTTTTAATGATGATTGCTGCAGCGTGCCGCAAACGACACAAAAGGACGTTGACGACGAGGATAACAAGGACAACGTGGACGACATGAACGAAACCGCATTTAAATTTGTCGCAGTTGCGTCAAAACATACAGACAGTATGTTTCTCCTATACAATACTACTTACGAGTTTATGTATGTATATACACACAGGTATGTGTACAGTGAAACCTCTCTTGGACGCACACTCACCGTCGACCAACTTTTGTCCGGCCAAGGGATACAAGAAGATACATAGACATTTTTAAAATCTGTTGCCTATTTCATTTGTAAATTCACTTTATTATGTAAGTACTTGCATATAACAATCAAAAATAAAAATGAGGATTCATTAGATAGCTTAACGTATAACATATATACATATTCTACATTAACACATAACAATATTTCGAACCTTGTTCTAAGTTTTGCTCTTAAAAACCAATTTTTGAACAAATACGCGCCATTCAGGAATTCAGTGCTTGACAGAAAAAAAATATTCACTACTACAAATTAGTATAAAATTTAAGTATTTTCCTTTTGCATTTAATTTATTTTGAAATACATATTTGTACAGGCAGTACAATTATTACAATTAGTACAGAAGTGCGCGTCCAGCCAAGAGAGGCTTTACTTTGAATTTCTCGAAAAATAGTGTCAAGAGAGTCGAACCTGCTCTAAGAAGTACACAAAAATGAATGTTCTACAAAAAGTGCCCGCCTAAGTTCGGTTAAAAGAGGTGTCCGTTAAGGGAGTCCTCACTGTACATACGCACATGCATATACATGCTACACACGAGTAGTACCTGTGCCGAGCAAAGGGCATGGAAATGGCGATGGTGACGGTGACAGCGGTTAGCGACTTGATGGCCAGTCAAGCAAGCAAACTACACACACACTCGGACAGAAATACATACATACACATACACATATACATACATACGAATAGATGGACGTGCACACGTTAACTGCGAATGTCAAGAGAATTGGCCCCAACCTGCTGCAGTTCTGTGAGTAGTGTGTGTGTGTGTGTGTGTGTGTGTGTGTGTGTGTGTGTGTGTGCCGTGTGGTACTGGCCAGCTACTGACTTCAGTCGGACAGCCGGTCAGGTAGTCCTCAATGGCCATCAAATAATGGACAGTAGTTGCGTGGTTGTTGGCCAATCATGTTCCACTGACATGAAGTCCTTGCTGCTGTTGCAGCTTTTTTGCGTGCTCCTGATCTAGCGACTTTGGGCGAGAGCTTGTCTTATTTTCGGTGGCCAATTCCTCCAAAGATCGATGTGTTATGTCTGGCGGCAGCAGAGCAGAGAGCCCTGCGGATGAAGAGGTAGCGGAGCGGCAAGTGTGGATTTTAATTTTTATTGCACACCCGTCGTAATAGCCAGAAATTAGGGTAAATTAGGGGTTGCACTGTGTTATTAGCCCTGCTGGCAACAGTATGGGTCGCCCGTATATCTCTTGCCTGGGCATTGAACGCAAAAGGGCACACACGCCTGCTTCCATAACTCAACTGAAGCCATCCCGAGTAGCTGGCTGACCGGCCGGCTAACAAAATGAGAAATTGTGACCAGACAGACAGTCGTACGAGTATGTTTTAATAGACGATGTGGCATTCAAGGACCTGGGGTTAGCAAGGCATGGCTGGACTTTTTCAAAGCCGCGAGCATAAAGCGGTTGGATAATTGATTGGCTATGACGGAGAATCAAATTGTGCACGCACGACCGGCATTGCATTGCTTTTTGATTATGTTGAATGCAACATAGTACGAGTAGCATACTGCACTCGCGCAATCTATGCGACATTTAGGCAGGAACAGCTGCGAGAGAAGGCCATTTGGCTGCCTGTCTTATGTAGAAGTTAATTGGTTTCGTGACTTGTGATTTGGCCGTTACAAGTTTTCAGAAATAATTACCTGCACTAATGGGTGAGCAGCAAATTCTGTTCAATGAATACTTTTCCCTGCAAACATTTCATTTGCAATGGCGGTAAAATTTCATGGAGTTTATGGAAAAAACAGGCAAAAAAAATGAATGTCATCTGCGCAATAATGAGACATACATATTAAAGACATTGAACTACAACATCGAAACACAAAATAAAATAGAGGTAGGCTTTCAGCAATTATTTGGTTGAAATACAAAGTATAGTATGTAGGAATGGCATATATAATTGTCAAGTATGTGCCAAGTTATTGTATTTAATCAGTTATTCATTTCCCACTATAAATGTCAATGTTGATCTATAAATAAATGGATATTAATATTTATAATCAAAACAAGTAAAAAAGCTAAAGTCGGGTCTCTCGACTTTGAAATACTCTGTACATATGCTTAGAATAATTATAGAAATTAAAAAAATTAAGAAAATTAAAAAAATTTTGATCGATTTTACCAGGTGTTCATACGGACAGACAGACGGACAGACAGACAGACAGACGGACAGACGGACAGACAGACGGACAGACAGACGGACAGACAGACGGACAGACAGACGGACAGACAGACGGACAGACAGACGGACAGACAGACGGACAGACAAACATAGATCGAATCGTCTTGTCATGCTGATCAAGAACATATATATTTTGTGGGGTCTGCCACGCCTCCTTCTGCCTGTTACATTTTCAGCTCCCGCAAACCTAATATACTCTTGTACATTTCATGTACAGAGTATAAAAACGGTTCGGAAAGTGGTAGGAAAATTATCCTATAATTAAAAAAATAAAGAAACTGGTGTGCACAAATAGTAATATCCATGTACATTTTAAATTTAACTCACATTTAAATGCCCTTTGGCCTGTGTTTGTTTTTGTTCGCTTGCATTACGTTTTCTTATTATATTATTATTACCTCTCATTTCTTATTAAGGCGATATGTATCTGTTCTAAGCAGAAACCTTAAGCGTGAATCAGTCCCACCTCACACTCATGATTAAATAGCTTCACACTTTCAATTCACTATGTATTCACAAATATATTCATTTAATTTTTATGTACATTATTTACATTTACGTGCGTGTTTTTTTCTTTATTTGAGTATAGTACCTGAATTATAAGACTGACAAAATGTCAGCTTCTTTGAAAAAATCATAAATAAAGAATTTCATACATAAATTTATCCAATGTGTATGATATAGAAACTCATAGAAACAAATTAAAAAAATGATCATTTCTAAATAGAAACGTTTAATTTTTTTAAGAAAAGAATTTTAGGCTTGAAATAACGTTCGTTACGCCAATAGTTGCTTACATTTTTTAGTGAGTTCAGGGTTGATATGAGCTGAAAAATACAAAACCTAACAAGATTCAAGATCTATTATTGTAGTAAATGTAAAAATTCTATTAATCGGAGCTACTTATATAATTTAAGTACCGACAGAGACCATATAATATAATATAATACTTGTAATAATCCGTTAGCTCATACTTTAAGATTCCGTCTGTATATTTAGATAAAGTCTATTCTAAAATATTACACATCTCTATGCACGTACACCTGTGTGTTTTGCTTAAAAAAATGTAGAAACGCCGATGGCTATCTGCCTAGTCCCGTTCAAGTCCATTTCACTGCCGGTCCGAATGCCTGTTGAATATTATTGGACTGCCACAAATGGACGTTGTGCTACGGCTGGGGCGGTGACATGCCGCGAAGGAAATTATTTCATCGGCAAAGGCTAATAAAAGCAAACATGTCATAGGAAAATTGCTCGTGTGACAATGTACAAGTGAAATGAAATGGAAAAGCCAGTAGAAAATGGAAAACAACGAAGCAAAAATCGTACGCAAATGTGGGTAAATATTTAATTTAATTTGCCATTGGCTGCCTTGTGGTTGTCGCAGGCGGGGCTCCGGGAATGTTGGAGCTTTGACGTCTGAGTTGTAATAGCGGCAATATCAATTTGTTTTATGAATTGCAATGTCAATAACTTGGAGTTGGCGCCCCCGCACACCCCCACTCGAGCCCAGCCGGGGAGGGCAGGTCGCACGTCAGAGAGGCTTACGGACCAAGGGGCGCACGGGCGTCGGGCAAATACATTTCGCACATTTCTTCCGCTTCATTTCCTGCAAAGGAGCGTAAATTCTTAGTGATTGGATTTTATCAGTGCGGTGTCATCTTCGACGCACACACACACACCACACACACCACACACACACGGGATAGAGCAACTCATGTCAATTGGGTTGCAAAGCGCAGGGCACGACTCAGTAAGAGACTGGGACTATGACAGGGACAATCGATTGGTTACGCAAGTGAAAAATTATTTTGGTTTCTGCCGCTATGTTTTTTTATGTATGGCCATTACTGCAAAATTGTTAGAGAGATTTTTATGGCATTTTCCACGAAGCGTACGCTCGACGTCGAGGTCATGAAACGCCACCCAGCTCGGCTTTTGTCAACCCAGTTAGTGCAATGCAGCATCAAATTGTTAGCATGTGCTCTTGTCTTGATTTAGTGCTGCATTTACATAAAAAAATTTATATAAATTCATAACAAAGCAAAAAATGTGTCGCGTGCAAATCATACTTGTAATAAGGAGGGGGAAATTGATAAAGGGGGCGCGATAACTGCGATACATCACTCGGGGCTCTTCTTCCTCCGATATTGTATTTATTGCTGCGATCAGTTGTGCTGATAACTGCTTCGATTGAATAAGAATATATTACCATTAAGCGTGTGGGCGTGGCATGGCATGTGCATAAAAGTGATATGAAAATAAGGGTGGCTGAAGGAAATTGTTACATATAGGCATGAAAACGGGCAATCTGTCACAGCTATTGCAGAATTGGAAACCACGGTCCCACCATTAATGGAGTCTGAGGCGTGTATACTAGTCTCAGATCTTATGTTCTTTATAGCGCAAAACAATCCGATAAAGAGCCGGGTTCTATGCACATCATAGCTTTCCATAGCCACTCCTCCTCATGTACTTTATACGAGAATATATTTCTATAGCTATTTTTTAAAATTTCTGCGGTTCATATTGGTACTGTCCGGTATGGAGAATGCAAAAGGTGATAACTTAGATCTAATTGAAGCCAAATATTGCAAACATGTTTTAAATCCTTCCACTTATAGCACGAGCCACTGAAAATTGTGGCTTACCCAGTATGTAAGGACTTGTATGGAATAAAATTTCTGACCTCCAGTTCATTTCTTAAAATAATGCTCTACCTTTTGCTAACAATCGCATCTTCAAGTTCATATCTCTTAGGTTTCTTGCTGGCAGCTATTTTGTGCAAATAATACCATCTCTGTCTTATCTATACCCATGAAAGGATTCTTCTTATCTATGGTATTGTATTGTAATGATTGCATTCTTAGCCAGTGATTTCTGATTCATTGATTGTATTTGGTTTAAATTAGATGCAAATGAAACATGTATAAGAAACTGTATACAAATATAACCCGAAAATATTGCGGCTGTTTCGATACTTAGATGTCTGTCTTTTTAAGTTGATGCTCCAAATAAAAACGTTATATTAAATTAAATTTAATTTAGCTTTATTTAACTTTGAATATAACAATTATTAATTTTTTTACTATTTGACTCAGCTTTAAATATTATTATAAATATTAATATTTGTATTATCTTCATCTATTTATAATTTTATATTATTAAATAAATATTTTATAATTTTAAAGGTTGTTGCATTAATGTATCCTTCAAATGTAAGCCGAACAGCGGATATGGTGAAGTGCCTTTCCGAGCTTGCTAATTTTTATCTTTTGCAGACTAAATTATGTGTCCTTCTTGAAGTGGCGAACGTGATTTTTCATACAAATAATTTGGTTCTTTGCGTGATATAATTCTAGAAGAATTCCCGGAGTTGAGGGTCAAGTTGTATTTCTCGTCATTATAGGTGGGCTTCTTTTAATGTCAGAAATGAATCGTGCTATACGAATTAAGGCTACTTTTATTTTGTTCTGGCTAACAGCATTACAGTTCGCTAAGATTTCAATACCATAGAATAATGACAAGTAAGTCTTAGCAATTAGGAGCTTGAGTGTAACCGAAAGGCAATGCTGCGTCAAAGACAGATGCTTTAGTGAACTATAAAGCTCTCCAACTATTTTATTTACATGGTCATTCAAAGATAATGTTTCATTCATGGGTATCGCTAAAATTGTTACCCCCTCTACACATTCGATTGTCTTGATTTTTAAGCAGCAGTTCCTTTATATTGAGTGTGTTAACTTTCGTTTTGTTTATTACTAAGCATTTTGCTTTTTTCGGGGTAATTTCCAATCCGTTTATACTCGCCCATTTATTCACCAATTCTAATTAAAGGATGACTCAAATACTATACATTTGGACATCATCTGCATACATGTGTAACTTGCTGTTTAACACAAAACATGGAAGGTCGTTGACATAGATAGAAACAGGAGTGGGCCTTAGCAAAAAAGACTAATACCTATCCGATGTGACAACTGCCTGGTGGCGACTGGACAGATACGATGGGACCAAGTTTATTGCCGATATATAGTTGTATAGTTATTATATTCCAATACTACCGTGTTCGCTTGATTTAGCTTCGACTTCTGGCTATTTAAAATGAAAATGCCAACTGAAAAAGATATCGAAACAAAAAGTACGTATTTCTGCATTGATTTGAAATCGTGCCTTGATTAATGCCGAACTAGAATTTCTTTGGTTTATTTTCCCCAGATTGAAGAATTCGATCTTCAAACTATTTGTTATTTATTTTCATTTAATTATATACTTGTAGTATACGTAAACTTGATGGCGGTTAGTCACACACGAGCTCCATGTTGTGTGCTGCCTGTCTGTGCTCTCCAAAACAAACAAAAGTTATTTGGCTTTTCAATGGTTTAATTAAAACATTGTTAGTTCATTTCGCAATGAAAATGTGCAAAGTGTAATAACATGAAATTTGTAAAGGCAACTCAACACACAGATACACACGCACACAGCTATGCAAACGCCCGAAATGTGTTGCAAACAAACAAATAGTTTGACAGAAAGAGACCACCACTAACTGTTCATTCTCGTACATGTGGGAACGGGTTGGTAAGACTACGAGTGCGAAGATTCGTACTGTGATGGAAAAACTAATAGAAACCACATTCCATTTTCAACTAAAAACTTCTGTCCTTAATTTCTGGACAATTTATATGCATTTCTTCAGCTATGCACGATAATTGGTAAAAAGATACTTCATTGTGATTTCGTTTTAACACGGATTTCTGCAGACTATTTGCTGTGTGCTCTGGTTTGTTAGGTGACTACGTTTTGGGTTGGAAAATGTACCGGTAATCATCCGACCTAAATCCCAAAGCGCACCTATGCGTGATATTAATAAATACACCTAATTCTGTTTTTACACCGTCTTTTTTTACACGATTTTGAAATAACACGGTTTGAAAATTAAAAATTAAAAATAAGGAACCAATCACCTATTTTTGCATATGATCCCATTGATCCCCAAAAATTTGGTCCAAACTGGCGGAATCTAGGAGTCGACCGGACACAGAAACTTTCAAAAATCGTGGTGGCACTACCAAATATTAGTAATAACCCCATGGTTTATTTCTTGCAATTAAAAAATTAATGTTTTTCAGTTAAAAATATTAGTAATAACCCCATGGTTTATTTCTTGCAATTAAAAAATTAATGTTTTTCAGTTAAAAATATTAGTAATAACCCCATGGTTTGTTTCTTGCAATTAAAAAATTAATGTTTTTCAGTTAAAACTATATCGTTTATTTTTTTCCAACCAAAAAAGATACAAAGGCGATTTTTTAAAGACGAAATTTAAATTTTCTCAAAGCTTTTCTTTAATTACATTCTGAAAGGAAAAATTTGTATGGAAGAAAATTCGAGCAAACGAAGAAAATGTGGTTTCTATTACTTTTTCCATCACTGTATTCGTATGCATGTGTGTGATAGTGGACGATACACAGTAAGCGCAATGTTTAAGAGCGTCTGCTTTGGTCTTCAACTTAAATTAGGGCCGAGCTCTGCCTCAAAAGCCAGCTACAATATTTGCAGGCAACGAATAACATAAATACATAAGTATGTACAACTTTTTGTTTGTGTGTGCGAACACAGTCAGCAGCCACCGCTCATTATATAAGCGTCAATTTAATATCTTAATTGGGTACAGTCCGTCTATTCGTCAGTTTAAAGACTCGAGTTTTCCAGTGATGTTGGGCCCTGAGGCGCTACTGAAAAGCCAGACGCGTGACTTATGCAAACAAAACATGAAAACGCATCAGAAAAGGCTTAAAATAAATTAACATTTTTGTGATTTCATGGTAATCATAAAATCAACTTTCCAGCCAGACGCCACTCCACTTATATTTATTTAATGATGTGTCCTAAATTTATTTTCCCCCCCGTCCTCTGTATGTGCATGTATTTATGTGTGTGTGTGTGTGCAACAGTGTTTAATTAGACAGCTCCTGTGACAGTTGGTGGTATCCCTGACAGTGGCATTTACGACTCAGTGGCCGGGCTCTGAACGTTTGTATTTGGGCTTCAATGCTTTGCCATGAAAAGCGACTCAAGGTCAAATGATATGTGCGTATTACAATTTCATTGCTTTCAAAAAGGACCCCTGGTGGGTTGGGATGCTTATGTTGGGGTTGGGTTTGGGGGTTGGGGAAGGCTTATCTTGAAAGGCGCCTGCAAAAAATTTACATACTGTTAAGTAAAGGTTTAGTGAATAATGACGGTAAGAGGCTTCGGGTCTGGAGGAGACAACTCCAACGTTATATATAGAGGATGTACATATGTGGAAGGTTTCGTAAAATGTGCAGGCAGAATTGGCTTCTTGTGGTAGTGCGTTTGGGGACCGCATTAGGTCCGATGTGGGTCATTAATTCAAGCTGCAATTAAATTTCAATGAAAATGCCAGCCCTGGTTCGCCCACAACTGTACTTTTGAGTTGGGTCCACTACATTAATTAATGTGGTATCATCCTAATGGAAGACGTGCACTATTTTTTAAATTATTAGCCAGGATTTGTTCACAAATTAATCGATTTTGTATACAACAAGGATAGAACTATTAAAATTATTAATTTAATTTAATGTTTTTCATTTAAATTATGATCACAGTTTTTAAGTCCGGAAAACTCGTCATATTCTTAAAGAATGTACATACATATACTTTAAGCTAATATTCACTTTAAAACTTCTTACAAAGATCCGTGTTATCTGCATAAATAGTATTCATTTGTGAAACGGAAACTAAAATCACATGATATTTGCAATGAGCCCGTTTGAAAGAGTTCCTGGGTCCCACCTGTGCTTGCCAATAAGCGGTGATGCAGACTTCTTTCCCCTTTAAGATCCTTTTGACTTGTTTGTTTCTAAAATACCAACATTTCTAGGACATGCCTTTTGTGGATGCAAATAAGCTTTTGCGTTGCACTGTCCTTAAGGAGCTAGTTTCTAAGCTATATTACACTACTTGTATAGCACGACACTATATCTAATAGTATGTTCACTTTTGTGACTACTATGTCAACTTTTGTGAACAATCTATATTACAACGTTCTATTGTACAATACAAAGTTCTCGGCATGTCTGGATTCCTTAGAGAGCTCCGTTAAAGAAACAAATGTGCGCTTTTTGGACATAAGCTGCAGCATTTGACTTGCTGGTCGTGTGCACAGATCTTCAATTCCTCCGCAGCAACACACATTCTGAAGTGTCTATTTACACATGCTTTAGCATTTGTACTCATAGCCTTTGCCGGCTTTTGTTTAGGGTTAGGGTGTAGTTTCGCCCCCTCACCCACTTATACGTACATATGGCCATCCCTAAGACAAAGCTGCACATTCAAATGTATACGCAGACGATCCAGCGAAGCCTTTATATGAATTAGCACAAACGCACTTTTGCGCAGCAAACCACACTCCTTCAGCCTTCAGCCTCCTGGCTCGGCAGGCATTGCAAGAATCTGAAATTGAATTGCTGGGCGCCACAGCTGCTATGAGCAGGCCAACCAACAACCAACAACCAGCCAACCAACCGCCAACAAAAGCTGCGCATACTTTGACTTCAAGATGTGGTGTAGCTCCCGCCCTGATTCCGGGGCTGGTGATGCTCCAGCGACTCCGTTTTATAGATATTTCACCGAAGCGCGTTTGCAAACTTTGGTGCTGTAACTCTTCAGCTCTCCTGTTCTTCAGCTCTCCTTGAATTGCACCGCCTTTGTGAGCTTGACGTTTGTTTTATCTAATTGCTGGACTTTTCGCAAGTTGTCCAAATTTCCACACATCGTCTGCCAGCAGATAAAGTATCTGGTAATGTGGAACACCCTCGTACACTCCAGGGGGTGCGGTGCGCACACTTGTACGAGCATATTGGCCCATATTTTATCTTCTGCCTGTGTCGCAGCTGGCTGTTGGTCAACAGCTTTTTAGAAATTAGCTATTCAGCTAGCGGAAATACAAACCTGTACATATTCGAGCATGTGGGTGTGTATTTGCTGCCAGGTCGCCATTTTATGCGGACTAGGAATTTCCGTCGTATATATGTACGTATGTACGTGTATGTACGAGTAAATAAATTATTTCCTTTCCGACCTGGCAGCAACCCTCATATCGCCCAATGCCCGAGCCTTCGTCCTTTGTAAGACCGTTTGTGTTAACTGCAGCTAGCCAATTTATTATCCAGTTTAATTGGAAAATTCTGATTTCCATTTTAACGAATTAGCACCTGCGTCATCGTCGACTCCGTTGTTGGTCCAGCAATTTAATAAGTTACGACAACTGCTCGGCAAACAAAAACAAAAGCAAAAAAACTCACGTGAAAGGCTTTGGTCTGAAAATTACTTTTGCTAGCAGCGGCCGGAAAGCCATATACTCGTAAATTGCAAGATTTATATGACAAATTTTATTTAATGCATTTTTATGTGCTGCAAACCCAGGCGAACTCAAAATCGTCCCCCCCGCCTTTGAGCGCCGCAGTCTGATCCCTTATTTATTTTTTGCGCTGTGGCGGCTTTTCTGACCGCACGGGGCTTAAGCATTTGGCCTTTAAATATTTGTACAAAGTAGAGTCCTAGAAAAAAAGAACAATCGTGCGCATCGAAAAAACCACAAAAAAACATGGCACAATTAAATTTGTTTATTGGTTTAAAATTGCAAATTGTTAAGCCGTTGTATGGTAAATTGTTTTCTGCGTTTTCAAAAAGTGGGGCATTAGTGTTTTAAGGCGAGGTGTGTAACGCTCTATTAAAGAAGTATTAGTTTTAATCCTGATTCAATCGTTTTCAAATCAAATCCAGTTGGAACAGCTTCAAGATAAACAAACCTTTACTGCACATATACTAGATACATCAACACTCGGATGGTCAGTTCTTTCTCTAAATTTAGAGCTACGGTCAGACATGCAGAATTTTTCGTTGATTTCTTCGATTTCTTTCCGATTGAATTACTTCCTACGTGTTCTGCAAGCTCTATCTTGAAATAAAATCCAGCAAGTTGCTCCTTTCGCCAAAATGATATTTCTGATGAATAATTTGATGATTCTAGAATGATGTCCAGTATCGTCACCTCACGCGAGATTCACCTTCGGCAGTTTTTGAATAGCAGACTCATTTATTTTGAGAAGAAATTAAAATAAATAATTCGAAAATGGTGTCCAGGCGTAAAACTTTGCATAACAATTTGCCAATCAATTATATGTGTAAATACAAATATTGAAATATGTTTTTTATACTCGTATATGTTTGTTCACATATAAAGCAGAGCATGTAAAATTGTGCTCCGCCGAGTCTGACATTTAGTTTCTGTTTTTGTAATAATAATGCAAAATGTTCATTTTTTGTAGGCCTTTCATTGTATTTATTTTATTTTTTTATATTGGCGTTTTATATTGTTGGGCCAGGAATTAAAACGAAAACAAAGCCCGTTTAATCGCTATTGTATTGAGTCGTGGCCCTGGGCTTTAGCTCGGGATAAGTAGACTGGGGCGCGTCTGTACTTAAAAGCAGAAAAATAAAAATAACAAGCCCAGCCCCCTGGATTTTTATTCAACTTCCCAATGAGTTGGCATTAAACGCACGTGGACTGAGTGCCAAAGCGGATTTCCGGCATTTTTCCTACATTTAGGCAGCAGCAAATAATAAGGTGTGAGTTACAATCGATATAGACTAGTCGATACTTATTACAAACGATGTAGCTAATGTAATTATTAGCATGTATTATTATTATTGATGCCATATCCCCCACAATAAATTTTTTAGCTCGGTTTCTATACTCTTCATCCAAAGGGTAAAAAGGCTCTACTAGTTTATTGCGAATGTAACACATCGAAGGAGGTATGACAGACCCCAAAGAATACACGTATTTGTAAGGTGGGGTGGCAGCTCTTTAACCAGCAGATAATCATCTAACTATCGCTATGGTCAGTCCAGGGGGTTTAAGAAGGTATATCGTTATAGCAGTAATACAAGTAGTTTGATTTCGAAAGCGAGAAGACTCTGTGAGCAAGTTATGAATAAACTTTACTTCAATTTGATTTAATTTACACAAAGAATAAATATTGTACTCCATTGAATAATACAACGACAAGATTTTTACTCACTCGTAGGGAACTCACCAAAGATCCCTACACAAATTTGTTGATCTGTGTGACAAGTTGAGTCGATATTATCATCTCCGTTAGTCCTTCCATTTTTTGGTCTATCCATTATTCTAAAAGAACTAATCTCTGCATTCATATTACACGCACGACTGTATAATTCCATTCTTCGTATGTCAAAAAATCAGATTACAAGTTTTAAAACTTTTTTTAAAACATCCATGCGCCTAATCAAACGTTCAAAATGAACCCGTAACGACTTCAGTTATGCCTCCACGGTTTTAAGCTGTCATCACTGCTCTAATCTCTGCAGTACCACGTTTGCATATGAAACAATCCAAAAAAACATTTCAAATTTTAAAGGTCTCTTTTAGCTGGAAATTATTATTGCAAGTCCATGCCATGGATGTATCATTGACCCGAAGGTGAATGTCGCACGATGTTAGTCACCGTCTATATAAGGATGTTTTCAAATTCCAACTGCAAGCGCCTCAAATGCGACCACAGTAATGCCCCACTAATGCGAGGGCTCCGCTTCATAAATCATAGACAGAAATGCACACAACAATAACTTCAATATCAATAATGCAAATTTTCAGACGATGCGGAAGTGCGAGGAGAATGAGGAACTACCGCCGACTTCATAATGATGGAATGCGCCAAACGGGGAGCGTTCATCGATGAGTCAATAGCGGAGAGGAGAGGAGACGACGGGAACGATACACGACCGGGTGGGCTGCATGGGTTGGAAAGCTTTGTGAAAACGTCTTTTGCGTTGATGAAAACGCGGAGAGCTTTTGTCTTTGTCGTCGTTCCCAGCGCAGGCACTGACGTCAGCATCAACACACTGCCATTTTACAAAATAATTAAAAATGAAGGCGAGGATGCGGCTGCTTCTGCTGCTTTTGCTGCTTCTGCTGCATCTGACGTTAACGCGCTGAGCTAACTAGTTTTTAATAAGTTTCTAATTAAAAATAAATATGCATTTGGGTGTAAAAATTATGTGCGGCTGGGGTGATACGCGACACGAGACAGCGGCCACGTGGCAGGGGAGTCGAGTCCAAGGCCCATTTTACCCACCCACCCACACATAGCCAGCCAGCGTAGTTGTTGACATCATCAGCCCACTGGCGTCGCTTCGTTTGTGCTCCTCATTACATGGCATGTAGACAGAGAAAACAAAATTGAATTATCAATGCAAGCTTAAAAAATCACGCATAGGACCGAGCTGCCAACCCCAGGGGAATGGAATCCGGAGCGCCCTGAGGACTGTGTGGCGTGAATGCTTGGGGCCGTTCAGCGACTGATGTTGTCCTACAATTGCCCTCAACAATGAAGTGAAAATATTGTGTACAAGTATGAAGCACCTACATAGACAGCTCTGGAACCGCACCCTCTCTCCTTCCCTGCGTATTTACTCTCACTAACGAATGCAGGCGCTGGCGGCAGAACGATATAGCGGCCTTTTGGGCGGTTAAACGAGGCCAAGTCTCAAAGCGCAGCACGGCTCACAGCAGTATTCAAGCGTAAAATTATACGAGTATAGCCCCTGGTGTGGAGGCACGGCCAAATACAAAGTATTTTCCACTCTGTAGTCGAAGTGTTTGTAGGACAATCAAGCTATGAAATTTCATGCGTTTCCACATGCGTTTCTTTCTATTCGCGTAACACATATTCACTTCCTTTTGAACCTGTTAGGAATTTTAAAATTTCGTAGATTATCCACTGTTAGTCGCCACCCACCCACCCACCCACACACACACACACACACACACACACTACACCATCTCCCCTCTGCTTACGTCTAGACCAATGCCACACAATAAACAAAAGGCACGTACGAAGATGACGATGCTAAGTGGGAGGATGACTTGGGGAGTCGTTTGCGTCCGTCGTGGGTAACAATATTACTTGACTGACATTTAAATTAACACAATCACTGTTATTCGAGGCAGTGCGAATGGACAGCGAAGGGACGGACTGGCGGGGTGAAGGACGCGGCGACCAAGGGACAGACGAATTGGGAGCCACTGAGCAAATAAGCCACAAAAAATGTGGTCTAAAATCAGAACGTGCAAAGCGCCACAAAAACTGAAAACGCCGGCAAAAATTTAAGTATAATGAAAAAGTTGATGAACCTCCGGCAGGGCGAAAAGCATGCTAGTTTGGCATAAAGCATGCCATGGCGGGTACCTCAGAACCAGAAATATATTTGGAGTGTTGGTTTAGTAGATAACAGAGCTTTATTAATGGCGACTCGTATTTCTTAAGCCCGATAATACTATTCGAAAGTATCATCCTATAGACCGATAAGTTCTTTTTCTTCTCTGCTTCCTTAATCAGATTCTTTTGGTTTGAATTGGTTATAAAAGTGGCCATATCATATCCATATATGACCTGCGATAAAAGTCATATTTTTAACATTTAGTCCCTTGATTAAAACAACAAGTTTTGACACGTTATTTAACGATTGTAATTTTCCTTTCAACTTAATTAAATGACAGTTCAAATTAAACAAACTTTTTAAAATTAAATCAGTATTTTTCCGAAGGAAATGAGTCAAGGGCGTAGGCAGATTTTACCAAAGGGGGGTGGGCCAAAAAATTAAAATTTTGATAAAATAATGCACGATGCCTTTAAAAAATATCTTATGCATATGATCAATGAAAAACTTCAACAAATCCAACTCAGATCAATTTTAATGCGAAATAGTGTGTCATTATAATGAACGTCGACTTTATATGGCAAAATGTGTGCCCCCTGCTCCCCTGCCCTTGAAATGAGTGACCTGATTAAATGAAAATAAAGATATTTCTACTCTTTCAAGCTTTTGTTTTTAGTGTTTATTTTCCAGCCATGTCCTTCATTAGGTTAAATGGTTTTTAATATGCTTTAACTATTAAAATATTAATTAACATATGTGGAATGCATTCTCCGAAGGTTCTAGTAAGATCAGGATGTTTTACAGGCCATATAAAAACTGGTATTTTTCTATTGCCAAATATGGGTTGTCTAAGAATCTCCATATATTTGTTCTGCAAAATGTATGAGAATTTCGTTCAATAGTAAATATTCTTATACCCTGTACCCGTAGGGTAAAAAGGGTATATTAGGTTTGTGCAAAGTATGTAACATGCAGAAGGAAGCATCTCCGACCCCATAAAGTATACATATTCTGAATCAGCATGATGAGAGAAATCGATCTAGACATGTCCGTCCGTCCGTCTGTCCGTCCGTCTGTCCGTCCGTCTGGATGAACGCATAGATCTCAGAAGCTATAAAAGCTAGAATAACCAAAGTTGGTATCCAGATTCTCCTATGTCCGAGAAAGGACGAGTTTATTTTATTTTTTGGAATTCCCCCCCCCCCTTCCCCCGCTACATAATTTATATATAATTATCTACTGTAGTTTAATTTTAATCCAATTCGGTCAATTCTAAGAAAAGTTATTAGCGAAACAAATTCTCGCCAGTACAACCCCCCAAACTGCAGCAACAAGTTCGCTCTTCTTCTTCCTCTTTTTGCTGCTGCTATGGGCGCATATAACTCAGTGACGGAAGTTTACCTGGGTACAGGGTATTACACTGTCGGGCTTGCTCGACTGTAGCGTTCTCCCTTGCTTAGAGTTCCTTTTATTTGATAAAAAGCATATGAGACTCTTCCCAGCAGAGCAAAATGCAGACCACATCATTAGTGGAACTCATTGCAGTAGAGGCTTTGACACTGAAAGACCCAGTTCTTGGCAGATATCACCTGCGGTCAGGTTTTCTTTGACTGATCAAGTTGCTGCCGCGTGGTTTCCTGTAGAGGGCAATCAAGTAGTAGGGAGAGCCTTCTGATTAGTTCCCTCTAACGTAGTTTTGTTTTGGCTTTTTCTTCTTTCCCAGTGCCACATTTTTGACCGAAAATTTGATTCTGCTTTGACTTGTTATGCATCTACTCTTATTTGTGTGAGTTCGGCGTGGGGACGTTTTTTAATCAAAATGTAACAAGCCAAAGGCAAACAAGCGATGCTGCTGGCCTGCATACACAACTTGGCCTGGATTAGTGCAAAAGAAAGCGGAGCCAGCCAACCAGTCAAGCGGACAGTAGGACAGGCAGACGAGCACAAAATGCACACAAAAAAGAAACAACAACAATAAAAAAGCGCACAAATACACACGAGGTCTGTTCAAAGGAAAGGGTGAAGATTTTGCTGACAGCTTTCATTGATTACAATGCGAGGTGCATCATGACTTCTTGCCAACTCAACTCTTAAATACCCTGAGTACAACTCATAAATACTCCACAAAAAAAAAAAAAAACAATAAAAATTTGTATAGCCTGTACCCAAAGGGTAAAAGGCTATACTAGTTTTGTGCGAATGTATGTAACAGGCAGAAGGAGGCGTGGTAGACCCCATAAAGCGTATATATTCTTGATCAGGATGACAAGGCGAGTCGATATAGATATAGTCGATATATAGATATATAATTAACTTCAGTTTTTTATTTTTTTTTTTATTTATTTTTTTTTTTTTTGTGGGCTGGTACAGGGTATTTAAGAGTTGAGCCCGCTCGACTTAAGCATTCCTTTCTTGTTTTTATTAATTTGATTAATGAATTAAAATGAATATAAAATATTCAACACATGCATATATACTATACATAAGTGTTTATGTACAGTTTCAACAGCACACATTTACATCAGAATCGTGTCTATGCGTGTTTATACAAGTATGCGAATATATGTTTATGGCTATAACATTCTTCATAATTGACCTATAATGATGAAACTTGGCATACGGACACACATAATTAGTTTGAAATTATGGAAAATCACTTATAGCGTAAGAGTGGGGGGGTGAATCGAAAAAAACTCAAACTCGTGCTTTTTTAGCAGAATCTGGATACCAAGTTTGGTTATTCTAGCTCTTGTACTTGCTGAGATCCTAGCGCTCATACAGATGGACGGACGGGCATAGCTATATCGACTCGACTTGGCACCCAGATCAAAAATATACACACTTTGTGGGTTCTGCCACGTCTCTTTCTGTGTGTTACATACAGATACAGGCTATAAAAATTCAAAAATACCCTTTTCTTTTGAACAGACCATGTGTCCGCAAAAAAACCTATGGAGATATACGCTTAAACGTTATACGTGCATATGTATTTGTCGCTTTTCATTCGTATTGGACTTTTTGCGCTTTTGTGTTCCTCGGAGCTGGTTCAGTGTCCCTTACATTTTTGTTGCTATTACGATAGCCGTTGGCTGAGCAACTCAATAAACGAGCCGTCGAGGCATGACTACTACTATGTAGTATGAACCAAAGGAAGTCTTACTAATTTTGGGGGCACGGTCGAACTTGATTAAATATGAGGCAATCGCTCGCATATTTGTAGTGCGCAATGCCTTCTGGGCAGGCAATCATGGTGGCCGCCTCCATCTTCACGTAAGTCGGATTGAAACGGATTGGATCGCATTCGGGTTGAGGTTTTGCCACTCGAATTGAATTTGTTTTAAGCGTTCAAGCGTGAAATTGTAGGTACGTGCACAAAGCCCACCATCATCTACTCGACTCCTCCCACCTCCCACCCGAGTGTGGAGAAGAAGAAAAGCGGGTGGTCGATGCTGTTGCTTTGCTTAATTTGTAACTAAATTTACAAACAAAGGCAGCATGCTAAACCACAGAACGGCTAAGCACATGTAAGCACTTCAATGCACCACTTAGCGCTGTCACAAAGAGGCGACGCGTCGGTGCCGAGCCGGCCATTGGCAATTGGCAACTGGCAGCTACTGGAAGCTACTGTGTGGCTTTTGTTGCTTGAGACGGGCCTGAAATTAATTAACCAGCACTTTCGGTAGAGCTCAAGCGTTTTCTATAGAGTTTGTTGCTGAAGCTGATGTTGCTGTTGTGCTGTTATATTAAAAGGGAACAATGGCAAAGGCCGAGGCCCCGTCAACACATTACTTGCCACTCAATGAGCGCCTAAAGTGACACGCACTGGACCTTACGTTGAATTGTAATTTGCCAGGCAATAAGCACAAGACGTTGCACGGCCTTTGTTTTGACGGCCGGTGAGTGGTGAATGGTGAATGAGAAATGAGAAATGGATAGAGTGTATGCCGGGGCCATTTATAGTGACCCATAATGTATACCCGTCGGCCATGTGGCCAGGAGTTTGCGCTGCTCATACCGATGATGGGGGAGCACGTCGTTAGACATCGGGAGGCTGATTTCAAGAGGCTTGCAGTGGATAAGCTATTCAGGAGAGCGGTAAGAATGGCAAGCAAAGTTACAGATTGTTACAAGTTGTTTGCGAATGCACCTCTTAGCACAGCATTGACAAGGGTAGTGAACAAAACTTGGACGTATCGAAAACACTTGTGCCCGCGTTTTAATACTACAGGCTTTTATTGGAACTTGTACAGTGGGTAGTATGGCCACAAGTATCAATCAAATTCAAGGATAATGAAACAAAAGGCGACAGCCACAAAATATTTCAAATTTGAAGTTTCGGCAACATTTGATGTGAGTTTTAATTGTTTTGGTTGTAATTATATTTTACAGCTGAATTTATTTATCAAATCTTCATGACTATAATTGACTTTGGCATTCTCTACCGATACTTGTATATTTGCAAAGCCCCCGAGGGATCCCAAATGCCACTGGTTCTGAATGTGAAACAGCATCACTATTTGCATTGGGCGGAACCTTTTCATTTCATTTTGTCCGCAAGCCCGAAAATGTTAATAAAGTGACCCATAAAGTGAAAGTTGTAGCCACTTCAGGGTCCTAAGAAAATATTGTTGCTGACTTCTGCATCAGAATATATTAAATTCATTTATGATTTGGCGAACTAAAAACAAAGCACAGACGGCTGAATGTATCGACTGTTTGGTTATTAGTCTTATTAGCGAAAGGCTTAGGCCCTGGCACGTGTCCGGTGCTCGTTGTGGACCAGCGCCAAGGTCACGTGTCAAAAAATAAACAATAATCCTGCTGCGTCTGTCCTTCCACTTGAGTGAACACCAATTGTATCTAATAATGCGCCCTACGTTGCGTTATTCCTCTGCAGAATTCTGGACTTACCCAAAAACACACATACAAGTACATACTCGTACTACGAGTACGCCCAAAACCCAAAGACACAGTGTAAGTTGTGGGATAACGGTACATGCAATAGAACAAACAATCAATCAATAGACAATATTTTTTCGTGCCGTTGCTTCAGCTCTTCCCTCCATCTCTCCTTCCTCCATATTCGAACTAAAGTTGCCCTTAAAACAAAAGCGCCAAAGCTCCGCAGGCTGCAAAAAAGATAAATATTTATACCCTGATCGGAGTGCAGCGCGCTCGACTTGTTTTTTCAGCTTCGTTGGAGCGTGCTGAGCAGCGTGGCTCTGTTAGCTGTGTATAGATAATAAAAAACAAGTAGGTAAATACAATATAAATGCTGGTAGCAGCAGCAGCAGCAACAGCATCAGCAGCGTCGCACTCTGTGCACTCGTATCTTACAGATACAATTTGGATGAGGATGCCCCTCAGCCAGCGCTTTTATTACATGCGACTTTTCTACAAATTTTGAGCCATTGTTTTGTAGCTAACGGGCAAAGTGTTTGAATTTAGTAGAAAACGGAGAGCAAAGAAGCGAAATGAAATGAACTACGACCCGGCTGAAAGTCAAGCAGAACGACCAAGTCAAACGCGTGGCAGTGGCAGTGGCTGAGGCAGTAGCAAGGAAATAGGAAGATGCGAGGAACGCGCCAGTGAGCGGGAACAGGAAACAGTTTTCCTCCGTTTTATTTACAGGACAGACAAAAGGCAGAAGCGCTTAGAACCACCTTAAGACGACTTGAGATTGCGACTACAACTGCAACTGTGACCGCCATCTTTTCTTTTCTTCGTTCGTTTTATGCCATTTTTATTGCTATTTGCCATTTTTCTGCAACTGTGTGGGTGTGCATGGGTGTGTGAGTACTCACACATATATGTACATACACGAAAGTATACATATTAATACGCTGCCGTGGTTTGTGAAATCTTTACGACACACGAACTCAAAGGCGACAGACAGGCCAGCAAAATCTGATCAGCATGTCCAAACGAGTCCATCTAGCGAGCTCGTTAGTCTCCCAAGATCTTATACATATTTTCTTCAAAATGCAGCAATCAAAAATTGTTTACACTTCAGCAGGTGTAATTCCATGTATAGGGTATATAGGAGTCTGGTGACTCTGTCTCTGTAAATATTTTAGCTGCACTTTTCGCAATCTACACTTGAGCAGCTCACTCTCTTGTCTCTGGACCTGTCTCTGCTCCAGTCCTTGCTCTAAGTAGTTGGCAATTATTTTTACAGCTTGTTATTTAACCAGCGACATAGAAGGATGTGTGTGGCCAGTGCGAGGACTAATTGTGGGGCTTACTAAATCCACTTTCCCCGACATACGATATCAGACAGTAGCAGCATACAAGAGAGCAACCGAAATAGCAACAAAACAATGCGCAATGACCTAAGATGTGTTGATGAAAGATATGAAGTTTCTTGCCCAGCACGATATAGAGAACATTAAAGACAGTTTATTTGATATAAATACAAGTGGGCAGGAGAAGCGAGGGGGAAAAGTTACTTAAAAGTTGCCAAAGATAATGAGTTTCTAAGATAGATGTCTCTTGGACTTCGCTGGCACATATGTGCCTGAATGAGGGCCAGGTCTGGGCAATAAAAAGGCCCTCTCCAACATCTGCCAGCGAGCCACAAAAGTTACCCCAACAAAAGATAAACTCAACGCAAGCCCGCCTTAATAAAAAGGCAAAGGAATCTGCACCCAGGGGGTTTCTTACTGTAGCTACGAAATGTCTGCACTTGGCCGCAAAGTGTTATCTGGCCCAGACAATAGACGAGCTCAGATGCTGCAAAAGCACTTCAGTCGTAAGGACAACGAAGAAGGGAGGATGTCAATACCGTACATAATTTCAAAATGTTTTGCAAACCAATTAAGACAATAAGCGACATATTCTAAACATTATTTTTGAGGTTTTCTGCCAGACATGCACATACATATATTTTTGCGGGGCTACTTCAAAAACTATTCGATAAGGGTCATGTATAAAGGAATCTTCGTGCTCTTACTTTTCGCCATAGATTTTGTGCATAGGACTTAAATACAGTTATGAATAAGTTGTTGTACATATTGGCTGCAAATGTATGTATGTGACGCATAGAAGAAGACCCCACAAGGTTTATATATTATTGATCAGCATGGCAGGTTCCCCTAAGCCCCTAACACTAATCAAGTTTATGTTTTTCTGATGACCCAGCCCCCAACCCCCATCACTACTATATTACTGATTTCCCATAGCTATGTTACTGTTTAGTCATCAAATCAAGTATTATAGCAAACAATTTACTTGGTTGCAGCTTTACAGCTTGAGAATCCTTCACTACGTCTTGTTAAGATACAAAGGAAATAAAGGACCTTTTCTCCGCGTGTAGGCCGCTAAACTAATTTGATGCACGGAGAGACGTAGAAACAGAATAGCAATGCCTGTCGATTCATCACTGACGCCTCCAATAATGACATTAACTATCGGTTCATCATCAACTGAGGCACGAGCAGCAATTTCCATTTGCTTGTGTCCCTGCACTGACATCACGGGCCAAGAACAATGTCGTTGAATAAGTTTGATGCACACATTATCTATTTTATCCGTTGCTAAGAATGTTTATAATGCTGCATTATACTTGCACAATTCCACCTTCATTTTATGAAGACAACTTTGATTGAATCTACGATTTCTGCAACTGCGGGTTTCTGGATCAGTGTCCCGCTTCACCTTGCAGCTTGCTGGCTAGTCATTAGTCAGCTTCTACTCGTAAACTTCTTCTGGTATTGTTTTGATTGCTCTCAGTTGGCAGCTTCGTGGCCCAGTTCTTTTGCCCAAGTTTAAGCCCTCGTTGACAGAGAGCGTGTGCGTGCTAGCTTAAATTATCTAACTGAATGCTTCAACTCCTGTTGTCTTCGAGTTAGCTCAGGGCACTATTGGTCCCAGGTAGCCGTCTCAGACTGCAATGCTAATACAACGGCTTCACCGGCATGTCACTTCAATCAACTTGGAAGCTTGGCAATGTTTAAGCTACATGTATATATCTTTTGGGCGGTACATGCTCAATACAGAGTCCCTTTTGCCTCCGCCCACTTGGCTATTCAAAGCTAACTCTGCACGACGCCTGACCCAAGCAATTACTCAATTCTATTGCGCTTGCATATCCATTTCCATGACGATTTTTCTGATATAACCGCCAGAAGGCAGTCATCTGCAACCAAGTTGATGATGAGTACAATAAAAATGAAAACAGAAACTGCCACTGCTCTGCTCTGCCCCGCCCTGTTCTGCCCTGCCATTGCCATTGCCATTCCCAGTGCCAGTGCCAGTGCCTTTACTCTGCAGCAACGGTGGCTCTCGACGCAAATCAGTTATTTGCTAACTTTTATTAATGTCGAAACGTACGGCTACGATTTACAACGACAATAAAAAGCGCGTCCTGCTATCATATCTCGCACAGTGTCTGTCGCTCATAGTACTCGTCTGGGCGCGCTATCTAAGCCAAGACAGCGTCGTCCTTGCCGACAATGGCAGTGGAAGGTGCGGATTCCGATTTATGTGCACTGCACGCAGAAGCAGCTATGGTTGCTAAAAAAATAAAAAATGAAAAAAAAAATGACTTGGCTCTGGCACAGACACAATGCATAAAATGCGAAAATCTTAAAGACTTTTGAATTGCCAACCATAAATGCGCATTTATTTCTATTCTCGAGTTACAGGCAGCTCTGGCTGTGGCTCCACTGCTGGCAGTAAGGAGCAGCCAGCAGTTGGAAGCTTGGCAGTCTGGCAGTCTGGCCGTCCGCGTCACTTTGTCTCAGTTTTGTGCTTCGCTGACAAATGCAGCCGTGCATATGTATGTTGTCCACCCGAGTGCCACCCACACATACGAGCATGCACACACACAGAGCAGCCACATTGAGTTATATCCTCGACACTAGCTGCCTTGCCTCGCCGTGCCTTTCCTCGCCGTGCCTTGCCTCGCCAGTCAACGCGTATTGGTAGCTAAGTTATCGCATTTGCGACAACAATGCAGGCAACAGCACTCGTCTCCTGTGCTTTTTCATGGCAAGGCATCTTTTACACTTCCTTGCATTTTTGTGCCATTTGAATTTGTAAAATCAACATCCATTAATCTGCACTCCGCTGTGCTGCCGAGCCAGCGGCAACACCGACTGCAGTCTTAAAATTATCGGCTCTCTCCCGATTTGCATGCTCGGCTTCATTTCAGACCTCCACAAATTTTACGGTAGTCCGCGCCGATGCTGGTAATGACGCGTCGGCGTCGGCGGCAGCGTCGACGTCGACGTCAGCGTTGGCGGCTTCTGCTACTGCGAGTGCTAAGAAAAATCTTCTATTTATTGCGAAAAAAAGAGTTTAGCCTTGGCAGTCACAAGCAGTTGCTGCCAGGATAATATGATCTATGTACTGCCAAGAAGTTAGTATTTCACTTCCTTAAAGCAAAAAAGACAAACAAAATTTGTAGCTATACTTCTCAACCGATATACAAACGATTAATATTCCCCTGGTCCACTTTTATTTTATTTTGCTTTTTTTATAATAAGTTGAAGGAAATTTTAATTCTTTCCCTATTTATCAGTTAGCCACTATGCATTTATTTATTGCGATTGTAATCGTTATATTTACTGTTGGTTTGTAGCCAAATGGTAACTTTTCATGCGCAACTGAAGAACTTATTTGTAGTAGAGTGTAGCCATAAGATATCCGGTCAGTTTGGCAACTCACCTAATTGTTTCGAAGCGGATGCAATTGGCTCTGAACTGGTACCTGAAACAAAGCCTAAGGCGATAATTGCATCTTTAACCAAACGATACATTTAGGATCGGCAGAGACCACCTATTGATTAAGAGTCCCCTGAATAAAGCACCCTGCTGTCAAAGAAATAAAACCCTCATCTTCTCGTAGACAACGCTGGTAATCTGTAAACTGTACAATGGCCAGATTTTTATTAACATACGCCACCCTCATTTGGTAGCATTAAGCTGCAAAGACTAATCTATTTAGTATATCTCACATACGATATACAGAAATCTATACAAATTCAGCAATTAAGACAGTCTTAGGATCTTAACCATTATAGGTCTAATTATAGTGGAGCTCATTTGAAGATGTAATTTTAAAAGCATTCCTGGTTTTAAATCTACACAGTGACAGATTATAAGACCGTGGAACTTTATTTTAAAAGCAACCCCAACTCCTTTGGTAGAATCGTAGCATGACATAGAATAATGGGAAGCCCTGTGTTGATCTTGGAACCAGCTCAACGGCCAAAGAAATTTACTCGAAACAAATATAGTGACATTAAGGTAAGGCATTCAATATCACGCCTTTTTCTATTTACATATGTAATAATGAAATAAAGGTTTTTAAAATTCAGAAATAGAGGGAATAAAAGTTGTTCTTAATATTCATAAAAATATTCATTGTACGAGTATGAACATTTTATGGAGAAAAATGTCCTGCGAATGGCGAAAACAATGAAATAAGGGAGAATTGTTTTGAGCGCACATAGAAGCATATTCCTTTTACCCTTTGGGTACATGGTATAAAGAAGAATGAACCAGCCACTGTAATTTGCAGGCGTAGTACCGGAGTAAAATGGTGTTCCTGATACTCTTTCTTAGAATTGAACGATTTGGATGAATATTTAAGCAAAGCAGTTGGAATTTTTAGCTTCGATATTGTAAACAACATAAACGAAAACTGTCGCAATTGATTTTTAACTTTTTATATTTCTCCACTTTGTTTAATTACGTAGAAAAGGCTAAGCTGCCTCTACTCTAAGCCTTCGACATCTTTACCTCACTTGTAAATTCATAATGTTTTTAAGAAAAGTGAATAAGTTTTATTAAAATTAAACATAAGCTAAATTCTATAAAAACGCTTTGTCCCGGAGATACTTTCTTCGGCCTGTTACAAACATATATCCTTTTTACCATTTGGTCGATTACCATTATGATCTATACTCTAGTAGCTAGCTCTAGTAAGAGCTCTTTTTGTATAAAATACACATTTTTCCTTTAAATGATTGCTCCCGTCGATGGCATTTTTCCAAAACAACTCAAAAGTAATAACTACTATTTACTTGTATTGTTGGCCGGTCTCACTCTCATAACTGCTCTGCAGAGTCGAACAACTGACCTTTTAGCTACAAATTCCCTACCAGAAGTGCTCACCACTGGCGGACCTACAGTCGCATCACTGTGAACACCCCACCCACCCGTAATCCACCTGCCCTACTCTCCGGGCATACGCGAGCCCACGCTGCGTCGCCAACATCGGCGGAAGTGCATGCGTTTTTCCGTTGGAATAACTCCATTGTGTGTTTTAATGCAGTCAGGCGGCATCGAGAGTACGGCGACGAGTACGTAACGTAACGGGTGGACCGTTAGCACTGCCGTAACGTAACGATGCTGACACGATGCCGATGGCTCTGTCTTGATAAAGATGTGTTCACATGAGGCAGTTGGTAGTTGGCAGTTAGCAGTTGCCTTCAGCCTGCACAATGCGTGGCTTGCATTCCACGTCGTTTTCAGTAGCGCTAAGCACGGGTGTCAACGTCGCCATTACGGCTAGAGGTAGGGGCTTCGAGTCCCTTTAAGTCCCTTGTACACTTGGCAGCGCGCTTAAAGGTGCCTTGACAAACTGTTGCCACTTGTTTATACCAAAGCGTGTTTCTGGTGCTGTCACCGCTGCTTCTACGAGTGTATTGCGTATTGCTACTGCTATGTTGTTGCCATGAATTATTGTTGACGTTCTTTTGCTTTTGCTGTTGCTGTTGCTGTTGCTTTTCCTTTTTCTTCACAACGCTTTTTGCTGGCATAAGCACAAAAACAATTCAAACATAAATCATTGTAAAGTTTCAAGTTTAGTGGCAGACGACATAAATATAATAACTAACGAGAGAGTAAAGTATAATTGTAAATAGCGCAGGCTAAGGGTATGCGATTGTGGACATGGAGCTATGTAGGATGGAAAACAAAAACAGACCGTGCCCTGAGCATGAACTAAGCCCATTTTCAGGCATTGGCAATAGAGGCTCAAGGACAGAGCCCGGTGTGGTGGCGTGAGACAACAAAAACGCAAAACACATACCAACATAAATTTCTGAAAAGTGTGAAGAGAACATAATTGTAACATTCCTTTTTGGCCTAAAGCAATGCACACACACATACACACACACTCACGCCCTGGTGCGAGGGGTAGACATCATTCTCTACGATGTTAGAAGCATATAGCATTCTCGTTATTATACTCTTTCAATTAGAGTATCATTATGTTAGGGTTAAGCTTTTGAAAACAATAAGATCATTAAAATACAAAAATTTTTGCTTTCGAGTTGGTTTTTTGTGTGGATAAAAAAGACTATTGACCTCTACCCATTGACACTGTGGAAGATTTAGCAAACTTTTCTAAAACTAAGCCCGCTGGTCCGTTTATGTAATTACTTCAGTGTATAGGCTCTTGAACGGTTGGGAGTTCATTTAATTTGTAACTGCAAAGTTAATAATTAAAATAGTTGCATTTGGTGCAAGGGATTTTCCGCAGTGCTCATTCCGTTTCCTACACAACTCGGAAAATGCACCGAACTATGGGTTAATGGGCTGGTGACACAACCTTGTTGCCAAAAGTACAATAACATCATCTATTTAGCCTTGGGTTTCAACCGCAGCATGCACTTTTCAATAAATTATGGAAAATTGAGCAACTTAGTAGCTTCCCAGACGCTCCCTTGGAGTCTACTTATATGCCCTAAATGATTTTCTATTATTAAAAGTACAATAACATCATCTATACAGCCTTGGGTTTCAATCGCAACATGCACTTTTCAATAAATTATGGAAAATTGAGCAACTAAGTAGCTTCCCAGACGCTCCCTTGGAGTCTACTTATATGCCCTAAATGATTTTCTTTTATTAATGAAAAGGAATAAAGGAATAAAGGAAGAAAACCAATCAAAAATTTAAATTAATGTAGCATAGAGACTTGGATTCTAATACTAAGTTTGGTCAATCGATGTTCAGCCGTTTCTGGAAACAAGTTTTTCATCAGTCCTCCAAATGGACGGACATATCTATATCCATTTGTCTTGGGCATGTTTTTTTCTGCCTTTCTACTCTTCGGGTTTACTAATGGTACATATGAAAAAGGAAAATAAAAAGTTTCCCTAAACGATAAGATTTGATCAAGTGTTCAGCTTCCCAGGAACAGGAAAGAAGCCAAAACCACGCCCAAGCCATTGCCGCAGTCATTTCTAAGTATAAATGTAAGTGTATTTTAAATTCGGCATGGTGAATTATTCAATGGTACTTCTTTTTCAAGCTTTCAATTATATATTTCGCTGGCTGAATGCTTGCCTGGCAATTGCAAGCGGCGGCGCAAAGCAAGGCTGGCAGGCTGGCAAGCGTTTTGTTGCAAGTTAAGGACCCGGCACCGCCTGTCTCTGTAATGCCGCAAAAAGGGCATGAAAGGTATTTCGGTGTTGGTGCGATGACGACGATGACTGCCACATCTGTAGGTTGTTGTACATTATGCTTACTCTGCATCTTGTTGTTGCTGTTGCTGTTGCTGTCAGCCTGACCAAAGGCAACATGGACGCCACGCTGGGTTGACCCCTGCGCCCCAACCGCCCCTGGCCCACCCGGCCAAGACCCCCTGCACGAGAGTTGAGTTGTGTATAATGCGCACGCCATAATGTAAATGTAGCACAAACCTTTTTATAACACCGACATTCGCACACACATATGGCGAGCTTTGTGTGCGCTTTCCCTTTTTCTTGCCTACACTCACCCTGCTCTCTCCCTCTCTCCCTGCATCAAAAATAACAACGTAACAAAAAAACCCGAAAATTGGACCAAAAACTTGAATAGAAATGTTTTGCTAAGCCAGGCAGCTGTGCAGACATTTTTTATATTATTTCTTTGCTTTGGCTTTGGAATTTTTACTACACTAAAAAAAACGTTTATTAATACACTTTTTCCACTATTTATAATGGATATTAAATATTACGAACACTTACTTGACATATACTTGACGGTCATACGCAACCGCTGACCACCGACTTGGGAATTATACTAAATTTTTTTATTTATTTAGTTGTATTGAGGAAACGTAATGACTCTACTGTTTTATAATACAAAAGGAAACAAAACTTAACAAGTAACATACAAAATTGTAAGATTTAGATATTATGAAAAGTTTGCAGTGGGTATCCTTTTTTAAAGGGCTGATGGGACGTTCATCTGAAGAGTCTATCTAATTTTATAATTTATATTTCAAAATATTCGAGTTAAGCAATACAAATATTAAAATGTAATTTATCAACCCAAAAACTGAATATAAATTAAGTAAAAAGCGAGAGAACTCCAACAAGCCCTTGTGGGGACACAATCTTCCGGCACTGAGTTATATACACCCATACCAGTTAATTAGTTAATTCATAAAATACAAATGTTTTCGACTGGACAGAATAATAGGTGTGCCCAACAAAATGTTTAGAAAATATTGAAATTTTGTTATTTATGGTCCCTTATGTTATTGAACTGATTAGAGCGCACTTAATACCCTGAATATCCACCATTATTCTTATTGATCTTTTCGATTCCTGCATACATAACAGATACCAGCTTCCGCCAAATCTTTACAGGAATGTTACACCAAGCTTTTCGAATATTTTTCCATAACGCGTTTTGTTTTGGCAAACAACCTTGAAATCCCTCGTTTAAGTTCTCCCCAAAGGAAGTACAGAATATTTTACTTCAAATTAAATTGATGTTGTTAATATTGTTGTTTTCAATGGAAAGTGAAAATGTTCATACATCCTAAACAATATTTTGTTCAGTGTAGCCGACATAAAATATGCGACAATTGTATGGAGTGGTGTGAGCGCAGAACTTAGCCATTTAATTCGGCCAACTCTCAAGTAACACTTCAGCTGTGAAATCAGCACGTAAACAACTTAAAATGGCAAAAATATTTTCTTATTGTTGTTTTCAAAATTGGGCATACTGGTCAAAATACATACATACATATGTATGTACCTCTATAAAAAAGTTAAACAAATTTAAAAAGCAGTAACAATGTTGGTTTACAATAAACGACCATATTGGGAAAACTTTTAAACGTGAGATTAGGTGTCGATTACGTACATTGCTGGGCAGTAACGCGGTAGTGCAAACCATAAAGGTTGCTTTCCCAGGTTAGCTTAAGCGCAAGGAAAAAGCTATGCTATAGAACTATAAAAACATAACTTACTATAACTATATAATGTACAATTACAGCTGGATATTCGTTATTTATTTAATAAATCAACAAATATTGTATTATAATAAAATAAAGATATGCTATAATATTACATTATAATTTCAGCTTAAAAGATAAGAAAGTCTAAGAAACAACTGTACAATAACGTCTATTAATGCCTCCGACATGTTGGGGGAATTTTATTTGCCATTTGACCAGCTATGACCCCAATCACTGCCATATGTGGGCAGAGACATTATAGGCCTAACAAACTTAAAGAAATGGTAAGTAGAGGCCGGCAATTAATTCTACTTAACAGCTAATTAAGCATAAGCGGAAGAAGAGAAATCTCCAATCCAGTGGGGGAAACTTGAATGCCGTCTGGCAAGCTGTGCCCCGACTCACAGCAGTAAGTGGTCAGAGATTTCCCCGGAGATAATTATAAAGGATAAATTTTATAGAATTGAGATACATATGTGTAATTGTGCAAGGCTTGCATTCCTTGCTATAAAAGTTCGACAAAGATAATAGTATTCAAATGCCAATGGCCTATTTTTAGCTTCGACACTAGCCAACCAATGCAAATTTGAGGCAGACAGACTGACCAACAGACGGATATGGCGCTATTGATTCGCCTAGTTATGCTGATTAAGAATATTTATAATTTATGGCGTCGGACCCACTTCCTGTTACATACTTTGCCTGTTACGTACTTAATAATAATCTGAATAATAAGCTTGAATGCATAAATTGAGCGGAGTGAGCCGTTCACCCGAGTACATTCTGTCAAAATTGAACATAAAGATGCTATGGTATTATTTTTTTTGTCATCAATGCTTACAGCTCACAGATGAACTGAACACTGAACATCGTACTTAGTCATACATATTCTCTGTTTAGTCAGTTTAAGACTATGAATAAAGAATTTCTATTGTATTAACAACAAATTTTTGCCTTAATCCTTTGTGGCAATCAGTGCACTTACAAGTTGCGAACTCAATCTCAACTTCTTTCCCATTATCAAAAAATTATAAAAGTTTACACCTTTCAGAGTTCTGCATAAGTTACGATAGCTTTTGGGAAAAACTACTTGCTGACTTTTGGTGAATGAGTTATTGATTTTAATTTCAGCACGCAGGCATCTATGAAGACAGGCAGGTACATACGCATAAGTATACAAATACGAGTATATCTCATGACAAGATAAGAAGCAACTTTTCAATACGCTCAATCAGCAAGCAACAGGAAAACTGCGACACTACCTTGCAGATTGGTACTCAGATTCGAATATATCTTGGAGTAACTCACAAAAGTAATCCAATTCAAATTCAATATTTCGTTGCATCTACTCTCGGATATTTGTATTGCCAGAGGCCAACTCATTATAATATATACATATAATTTTCTGGAGACACAAAAGTATATTTAATTGCGTTTCTTTCCAGCGCTCCGCTCATGCCCCTGTGTCTCTGATGCTTCTTCACATGTCAGCCGTGTGCGCCGCTTCCTCTCCCAATGCCACTGCTTCTACGGCTTTTGCTTATGCCCTAAAAACTATGCTATGCGAATGCGGCGCTCTGTTGCAACCACCAAAGCTAACCAATACAAGAACGATGACGAGGACAACTACAGTGCACTCGTGCCACTAGACTACGAAGCAGAGCTCTTTACCAATTACGTGCGCTTCATTGCACTTGGAGCCATTAGTGTGATTACGTTTCATTGTCTGCTCGGGCATTATAGGTACGAGTACGAGTCTGCATGTGTGTGTGTGTGTGTGTGTGTGTGTGTGTGTGTGTGTGTGTGTGTGTGTGTGTCTGCTGTGAGGGTGCAAGTGTGTGTATATAGTGTGTGCTGTTGCCTTTCAATTGTGTGTCAAAATGTAGTCGTGACGGAACTTGACAGCAATACGGAGACGCAAACGTTGAAGACAGCACCACGTACATAATTGTATCTTAGTTACTTACGATTGCACAAATTTGAATTAAATTATGTTTTACTTATGCCTTTGCCCTCTCCGGTAAGGAGGGAGTGGAAATGTTTGTGCCAACGCAGATACACACACATACACTCTAACAAACAGACAGACAGGCAAACGCTAAGAAATTGCATACATTTCAACTTGAATTGAATTATGCGCAGTGTTTTGTAACAGGAGAGGAGAGGCGAGGAGAGGAGCTGTGCACCCAGCATTCGTTGCTCGACACTCAACGCTCCGCAATCCAATGCTCTACGCTCCTCAGTACTCTACTAGTACTTATGTGTATGCTCGGCACTCGACCAGCTGCCGCTGCCGCTGCGACTGCCACTGCCACTGATGCTGCTGCAGTTTATTGGCACCCATTTAATGTGCAATTTTGCAATTTAAAAGGAAATTTTTCAGTTCGATAACTCAAATGATGTCAGAGCATGGATGGCTGGATGACTAGCTGCCGTTAGTTTAGGATTTGTCTGGTCGCATGCAAATTGCATTACAATTTGGCTCCACAAATGCCGGACCCAAACACAAAAAAAGGAATCACATCGCTGTAGCAATTTTATTTCCAATTTAATTTTGTCTGCTGTGTGTAATTAAAGCGAGTATCGTACTAGCCACCCCAGTATCTCATTTATTTATTTATTACAATTGGCAGCAAATCGGTTGATTTTGTTGTTTATAACGCGCCACGCCCTGCCCTGGTCCTGCATTAGCTATTTATTATTTACCATAATTAAAGTGACAAACAGAAATAAATGCCTTTATATGTGGGTGAGTCGCTGTGCCGGCTACCTTGTGAACTGGATCGCCGCGCAGCATCTGCTAATTGTGTGCAAGCTCATTAGCATAACCGCAGGCGCACAAACAGGTCGACCCACAGTCGCTGCTGGAGCCTAACTGCAGCAAGTCCGCGTTGAAGCTTGCAGACCCTTGCCGAGGGAGCTTGCACCCACATTTCAATATTCAAAATAGTCCAACAACGACACTCAAAATGTCCAAAAGGTCCGCAATTGGCAGTCATGAGTCCTACGGCGTCAGCCAGTCGAAATGATCTTTCATAACTTCAATGGTACATCACAGACTCAGCAAACTACCTGAAAGTCTGGCCAAACATGTCAGTTATTAGATTGTTGAGAAATCCAAGCCGGGGTAAATCAACAAATCAACCGCAGTTTGAGGCTACTGCCCAGCCCGAGAAAAACAATATGTAAGCTATTGGCAAACAATGTGCAACCAGCCTGATTTAATATATAGATCTAGATTAAACTGTAGGTAGTAGGATACTAGTTTATTTACAATAAAATGTTACATATAATAAGAAATAAAAAATATTTAAAAATATTTATTAATCCTGAGAAAATAATATAACATAGTAAAGAGCAGAAGAAAAATCAGTCGAAATGCTAAAGTTGGTGCCTTGACTTTAAAATAATCTGTACGTATCTGTTAAATATCTATATTTATTTACAAAAAAAAAAAAAACATTTAAAAAATGAATGAAAAATGTTAATAAACAAATTTTTGATCGATTAAGCCTTCTTCGGGACTCGAATTCACGTAACGTTGACCCAAATCGGCAACAACAACAACCGCTGCGGGCAGAACTTGGGTAGAGATTACATTCATGGCTAGAACTTCCTTTTAAATTGGCCTATCATCATGAAACTACTGCTTATTAATAACTGGAAGTATTTGCCAAATCTAATTAAAGCCACCGATTATGGTAGTTTTGGAAAATCACAAATAGCGAGGAAATGGGCGATGCATCCGAAAAAATAAGGCATCTGTATTCGTAAGCTCTTACAATCTATAAGATCTTGGTGTTCATTCGAAATGACGGACAAACAAGGCTAAATCGACTCATCTTGTCATGCTGATCAAGGATATACATATGTATAAAGTTTGCCTCCTTCTGCCTCATTCTGGCGAGGAAGTTACTTGAATTGAATTCTTTCAATAACCACGCTTTCAAGTACAAACCAGAGTCAAGGAAACAAAAAATGATATCAGCTCCTACTGCATATTGTACATATATTTCGACGTTTCAATATCTTTATTAAGTATTCTGTCTGTCGGATTAGGAAATATCCAATTTGGAAAGCGACACCCGCAGTTTTCCACACAGTCATTCCCCTCAGACCATATGGAAGCTTATATGTTCGAGTCCATAGAATGCCCTTACATGACAAACTGGATGCCATTGCCTGAGAATCCGCTACACTTGGTGTAAAGCGCATCACAAAACCGACAAAATGAATTATAGCCGCCAAATTGTAACTTGTATGGCAAGTTCTGATAAATCAAATCCTGGGCGCTCACACACTTCCCAAACTCGAAATGAGTTTCGGTACGAGCATAAAAATACATACATGCGCCATATGATGCATTATGTACGTACATATTTATGTACAAGAATGTACATACTCGTATATGAATGTGTACGCCATTTATGCCCAACATAAATACCGCATATACGTATACACTGGATATATAAATCATGTTGGTAAGTTTTTATGCCTTCGTCGCGCTCAAAGACTTTCTATTAGCTGCGGCTTAGGCTTCCCAAGCTTCTCTGTTACTGTTGATGTTCATGTGGAGGTTGTTGTTGTTGTTGTTGTTGCTATTGCTGCTGCGCCACACATACTCGTAAGGGCTCCGACTCGGCAAGTGCATGAATATTTATGACGCAACATTTGGCATAAGTGGTACTCATTTTCAATAATCATCTTAAGCAGATTAAGTTAAATGTCAACCATTAGTCATAATGGGCTATGCTTTCGTTGCTTTCCTTGCTTCATTTCTTAGGAGCAGCCAAACACAACAGCAACAACAACAACTTGCTTACATTTGGCATTTTATTACGCGAACACACATACTTGTATACTAGCATACTATGCTCGTATATTCACAATACCATACATACACAAAGAGCTCGAAAAACGCATAAAAATCAAAACGAGAAGCAAGCATTTTGGCCAACCTCCCGCCCCCGACCATTTATCATGGAAATCGTTGGCTGTGCTCCTAAACGTGCGTCGATTCCGCGCCTCTTGACTTGAATTTTTTGCTGGATTAGCTGACAGAGCAAAGCTTTATTTCTTCGTCATCTGCGAGCAGCTGAAACGATTTCCGTTTCGAATCACCAATGCATACTCTCAAAAATTCCTCGGCTTAGTGCCAAGTGTAAGTTACTAGTCAGGTGATAAGTGGCAGCTATTAATTAGAGCGCTTGGTCAAACGACACTCGAAATACGAATATAAACAGGACATATGTACTTCTGGTAGAATAATAGATGATGCCCAATAAATGCTCTTAAGTCCCCACTATGTACCGCACATGTATGTATTTTGTATTTTATTAAATTAATTTCATTTTAAAGTGTAATTAAACATATGTTTTTATAATTTACAAATAAAATCTATGCTAAAGAATCTGTTTTGTTGAAAGTGTATGATCCAGTCGTACATGTTAAAAAATATTTTTATTGGTGTTATTTATTTCATTAAATTTTTTGACTTAACTTAAAAAAGTGTTTTAAAAAAAAACGTTTAAAAACATTATTTTTTAATATAAACATGTATTTTAATTTTTTTCCCATTTTTTGAGAGAGTGGGTACAGGTATTCCCAGGCATACCATTCTTCTTGTATTACATGGTATGCATCAAGTCCTAAAATGATTTGATATTTACAAAACATAGTTTTGAGAAGCCGATTTGCTTAATGCTAAGGAGACCACAGCCACTGATGGCTGTGTCAACCCATGATGATGATGATGGGTGGGATAACTACATTAATGACGACCAAACAATTGCAACAAAATGGGCATAATAGATGCGACCCATCTAACACAGCATCAGACCAGTAGGTCGGTCCATCAAGAATTGAAAGTAGTCGAGAATATTTTCCACTTAATACTAATTAGCACTATAATGACACTGTATGGAGTGTGCCCGCACTGGGGTTCTGCTTGGACGAGGAAACGGGCCGAAAAGCAATCAAAACTAGAGCGAGCACAATTATCGAGACGCACTGCACATGATGACGACGATATGGGTGGGATGAAGGGCAGTAGATAGGAGCAGCTTCGCATGCCGATGTTATAGAAACTAAATCGTGTGAGTAAACCGTGCAGTTAGTGGGTTTTATCGCATGGGCTTACTTCATTAAGCAAAATTCATGCCAGTCAGCAGCGGCTGGTCGGTCGAGCAGCGGGATGAGTGGCAGTGACGGGGGCAGAAGCAGAAGCCGAGCACATTCATTATTCTTGCCGTTGGCACCCACCAGCACAGTCGCACACACACACACAAAATCACACAGAAACACACACACACACGCGCACTTGGGCTCGTACATTGTGCAATGCATTTGTAAATGGCACTTGACTTGTTCGGCATAAACATGAAAATGATGATGTCACATTTGCACAATTGTGCGTACAAGAACAACAACAGCAACAACAACAACACACACACACACACAACAACAGAAACAAGAGCGGCAGCGAGAGCAACAACAAACATTAATTGTTTTTGTTGTACACCCATCGGCATCGACAGAGCTTTGGAAAACGCATTTTCATGCCTCCACAATGTTCGATGGTCCGACTTCTGATCCGCTCACTTGCTGCCTTGCCCTGCCCCTGTCCCTGCCCCTGTCCCTGCCTCTGCCCCTCCTCCAAATGTGTGTAGATCGTGGAAGTGTAAATGTGGCGATATGGCGATTAAAAAATCGCACGCTGAATAAAAATGACAATGGCACGGTATGGGCTTATTTACATTTTTCTGTTTTCGGCATTGACAGGCGTTGGCGATAAAATAAAAGCCGATTTTCGGCTGAAAAGTTTAATTGAACAATGATAAAATTTCACAAAAAATGGGAGACTTCATTGACACAAACAAGCGCATTCAGCTTGACCGATTTTGCAATACCCTTTTTAGTTCTAAAACTGGGTATCTGGTTTCATCAAAAGGGGAATTTTCGGGAATGTTAGATTCTACAAATATGTTTAAAATGAAATGTATATTCAAATCATATTCGAATATACAAATGTACTAATATATAGTATAGTAAAACCAACAGCCCACATTTCAAATTTGGTTGGGATAACTTAAAAAAACAAAAAGTTAGACGATCGGTCCTATGGCAACTTTAAGATCTGAATTAAGGTGTTTATGGCAATTTTCAGCGATCGCTTAAAGCGGAGGAACCTGTACACCTGAAAATAAATAAATGAACATGGTCTCGATTCAAATCGCTAATCATTTATACACCTATACCATATGATCTACCACGCTTCCCTCTGGTATTCCAGCATTGTTAGAAATGGGAAAAGCATTCTCATTTCGGATTTTGAATTCTATACCCTAATAACATAAATTATATTATTTCCATAAGAAATTTTGAGGTGTTCTCTAGCAATGTAAAAGCTTTGAAGTAAGATAATTTAAGGATAAAAAAGGATCGCCTTTTTTTCCTGCATCGAATAAACTTCTATTCACCTTTACTTCCAAAATGCATATACTTTAAATGCAAATAGTAATTCTCAGGTAAGTAAAAGTTTCGGTAAAAAGTTTATTTCTACTTAGTAACAAAAGTGGAGCCAGGTTGTTGTACAGCTCCAACAGCACACATTTACATCATCGTGTCTATGCGTGTTTATTTCGTGCATGTGTGCAGTACAGAAATAAATCAAAGCAGCAACAACAACAGCTGCTGGCAGAGATTACATTTATGGCTATAACTTTCTTCACAATTGACCGATCATAATGAAACTTGGTATACAGACACATATCCACTAACTGGATATAATGGGACAAGTTTGAGTTCAAAAATGTATCACTGCCTATCTGCAAGTTTGGTTATTAAGCACTTGCTGAGATCCTTGCGCTCATACAGACAGACTGACGAACGGCTATATTGACTCGGCTTGTCACCGTCATCAACAATATATTTATGTATATACTTTGTGTGGTCTGCCCCGCCACCTTTTGTGTGTTACAAATGTACATTCGCACTTAACTAGTATACCCTTTTACCCTTTGGGTACAAAGTATAAATAACACATGTCAAACAAGAGAGAACGCTAAAAAAAAGAGGAATTGCGGGGGAGTGGGGATGTGTATCAGAATAAAAAAATAAAACTTTACCTGCCTAGGACTTAGGGGAACCTCGATTCCAAGTTTGGTTATTCTAGCTCTTGTACTTCCTGAGATCCTTGCGCTCATGCAGACAGACGGACGGCCGGACAGACGGACATGGCTATATTGACTCGTCTTGTCATCCTGATCAATAATATATATACTTTGTGGAGTCTGCCTCCTTCTGTGTGTTACATATAATCGCACAAAACTAGTATAGCCTTTTACCCTTTGGGTACAGGCTGTAAAAATCTGTCAGATGTAAGCACTTGCTTGAAGGACGATTTCTTTTAGTTTTTAATTTCTTTCTGCTCAAATGATCATGGCTCATACACATAAATTTAATGAACAATTAAAAACTTCGAGTGCATTGTTTCCAAGTGCACTGCGTATATCAATAAAGATATAGTACACATGCTAAATAATATGTCGTTTGATCAAACTATAGGAAAAATGTGATGCGTGGCCAATTAAAGCCCAGGAAGACGTATAATAATAATTTCCCATAAAAAATACATATAAGATAGAAACTTTTCCAACACTTTCTTCCTTTTTTCTGTCTTTATTTATATTTTCAGAGGGATTTTCGTAGCCAAAGGAACAGTGTTAATAGACGAGTATATGTATATGGGTATGAACGAAAATGTAGGGCGTAAGTATGAATTTATTTTTGTTATATTACTATATATATATAGGATAATACAAAACGAGAGCTCAGAACTAAGGCTTAAATTTATTATATTTCACCACTTGAAAAGCCTATAAACGTACTAGTTTTCCAATGCAAATTTGCCGTATTTAAGTGTCGAAAATAAAACCTTAAAAGTCAACACCGGCATAGTAAAAGTCATACGATCTCTTGATGAAGTGTATAGTATAATAAGTGTGTAAAAGTTTCCACGCAGCTGCACTTGCATATTTGTCCATGACCACTTATTTATCACAACAAATGAACGCTGGGTACATGAACGAAAACACGAGGGCTGCTGTTAAAGTTGGTGGAATCGGGTATTACCAATCATTTATTTTACAAACTAAAATTAAATTTTTAAACCCACTTGACTCGAAAATGCACTATGTTTCAATGTTTGCAGTTCCCTCTTATACCATACTGTGTGCACGAACATAATTCAATCGAATTCTTGTTATATCTTCTAGTACCGTAGCGTTATCAAGTCGAACTCAGTATAAGATAATGCAATATTAGGATGCAAATTAGAAGTGTTGCCAAAAAAATATGACGAAATTCGGGAGATAAGGAAAAGAAAACATCAACTTCCCCATTTAATGTCCAACATCAACATTTTGGATGTTACACCTAGTATATCCCATACAACATCAATATTAGCAGCAATTGACAAAAATAGTTCACTTTTTTGGCAGATTTATAAAAGTGATACATCATTTAAATTGAAAGTTCAAATACTAAGTATGAATAATCAATTTTCCTTTGGAGAACATTAAAGTTGGGACGCGTTCTATGCTCAACATAAGATAGTCCTTGTTAGTTTGATAAAGGTACTTACTATTTCCATTTTAACAACAGCCGACTCATTTAACTCTGGCTTTTGCTCGACGACACAAGAACAAAACATTAAAGTCAGTAAATTTTCGTACCGCCTTTAAACGAAGAGCTAGCCCAGAAGGCTGTTAAACAATTTATGTGTGAGCGAGCTTAAGTCTTCCAATTGGTAGAATTAAGCACAACAAAACACAACCGCACATAGACTCATTCATATACTGCCTCACAGACACGTTTACAGTTATTGTTTTTACGGCTGTGCAGTACGGCTAATTGAAAAATACTTTGTTGCCCAATTTTATCGCGAGGAGCCTACGCCCCACTGCCAGCGTTCAGATTACATAAACATCGACGTCGATATTGCCATCGAGCCAGCCACTCTGCAGTTTTTATGGACCACACAGTGGGCTGTGATCAGAACTACTCCTTATACGAGTATACACCTAACTGGCGGGATCTGCTGTTAGCACAGTTTTCGGCAGTTTCGAATTCACTTTCCATACAAATTGGCTGCGCGGCAGCAGCGCTAATGAAAATTAACATAAAATGCTGCTGACAGCAGCCAATCGAGCGACCTTTGCCCTCACCACCACACCACCTCACCATCTCGGCCCTCTCGGCCCTCTCGGTCCAGTCGTGCCTGCCAAGTGTTGTCCTTGGGCCAAACTGCAGTAAGTGAAGATGCACCAACTGATTTTAATGCGATTCAACAACTCGGCGGCGCCTGCACGCGAACGAATTTGCCTAAACGTTTTGTTGGATTTTTGGGTGCGCCTCTAGCCTCGGGCATGTTGCTGCAATCCTGGCGCGCCACACGGAGCGACACGGCGTTACATTTCGATGATGTGGCTCTAAGCTAGGAGCTGCATAGTCTGCCTTCTGCCTGTCTGTGTGCACAGTGTGTATGTGAGAGTGGAGCGCTATTGTTAAGTTTAACCAAGGTAATCTCTGTGCTTCCATCGCCTATCGTGACAAACTGACATAAATGCCTAGCGGCAGGCACAGAGTCCAATCAACGCCAGAGCCAGCCAACACACATCCATTGAGCAGAGCAGTCGGCACCGGGTACCCAGATACCCAGACACCCAGACATCCAGACACTAAGGGGCCCACAGCTACTCACTGCTGCCTCGTCGCCTGTGCCCTGCGGTTGCCCTACTAACTATTATTATAGTAGTTCAAAATTTTTCGTTGTTGTTGGACCCTTACTTGCCTGGTTGGTTGGTTACTTGCTTACTTGGTCGGTTGAGTTTTACTATCCTGTGCTGTTCTGTGCTGCCCTATGCGCTCGGCGCCATCGTGCACTTGGCAAAACGCCGCCATTTTTGCAGCCATTGCCTGCAATTGACGGAAGTTCATTGGTTAGCAAATGACAGTTTTGTATGCTCATTAGCATTATTTGTCAGTCTGTGGTTTTTGAGTGACTAAGCGAATGGATGGAGCGTTGAGACAAGAACATCGGACGTTGATACATGAATCAACGTGCATGGATGTTTGTTTGTTTATTGCTCGTACAGTGATATGCACAGAAATTGTTTATGGATTCATTGCAGCCAGACTTTAAGTTGTTTACGAGTTCATGGACTAACTAAGCTGTTCCCCAACGTGTAGAATATGGTATATACCTCGCGTGCTAAGGTTTACAAAAATTATATATTCTTAATCAGCAAGACAAGTCGAGTCAGTTTAAAGAAATTAAATTCTATAATATATAATAAAAAAAGGAAGAAGAACAGCCGAACATTATTATTATTTGAAATTATTACATTAATTAATTACTAATTTGATTGCTTTCGCATTCACCTTATTACCAATCTTTAATTATTAATGCATTTTCCAAACTTGTTGAAGGAAGGTCTAATTGGATGAATCAATATTTTGGACAACCTTAGTTAGTAATGTTGGGAAAAAGCACTTTCAAATTTAAGCACAGTCTGAGAATTTTAAAATTTCAATTATTGTAAGCAAGAGGAAAAGTTAGAAATATCCTGTACATACTTGTATAATCTATATATATATATATATATATATATATATATATATATATATATATATATATATAGATATATATATATATATATATATATATATATATATATATATATATATATATATATATATATATATATATATAAATAGAAAAATGTATGTATATATATATATATATGTTCCGTCTAGACTCTGAAACCGCCTAACCGATTATGATCAAAGTTTGTGGCAATATTCAAAATAGTCCAATGGAATTAAATAATAGAACCATAAACGAAGTTTCAATAAATAAATGCTGCCTAATGCTTAAGAGAACCTGCATACGAACATCGGTAATTCTAGCTGTTATACACTGCGATATCATTGCGTTCATCCAGACGGATGGCTATATATTGACTAGACATGTCGTACTGATCAGGAAAATATATATACTTTCTTCTTCTTATTCTTTCTTTTGCAATGCGTATTTAACCCAGCTGCGGAAGTGCGCCTCCCAAGACCCTCGGTGCAATGTTAGTTACTTATCTCGATTAGTTTTACTTTTAATACTTTACATATATAGTTATAAAAGCCTGCCTTTGCCAATTCCGTCAAAACGTGAAATTAATATTTAACCATCTGGCTAATACCTTTTCGCCTATTGAGCACTTAAATTACTCGTAACGCTCACTAGATGCTTATACGAGTATAATGTCACTTTAGATTCGAGCTTTCAGGCATATGAAGAATCTCAGTGGCACCACTGGCCCTCAAACCTTAACCGTCCACTCCAAGTCCACGGTTCAGAGTTGTCCCCAAACATCCCTAGGGCTCTTTAAGCCCACCCGCTGTTACCAACAAACAAACTTCCACTTTTACTTCATTTGTTTTCTTCCCTCGCCGTACAATTGTGACGTCCTTTGCATGGTGGTGTCAAGTAAACTTTGCAAAGCCCTATTTAAATTAAATCTATTTTGCTTTCTATATATTTATACATTAATTAAGACTTTAGAGTTTGGTTGGCATACGCATACACGCATAAGTATGTACGTACATATATGTACAAGTATACTACATATGCAGAGGCACGCACACATAACCAGATTCCCACACAAGCACGCAAAGCAAATATGACAAAACAATAATGAAAGCTTTGACACGACTAATTGCCTGCGGCAGGCGCCGTCTTCAATCTCAAGTCGCCGAGTAACAAATTCGTATTTGAAATAATTCAATTTCCGCTCCTCGTTTCAAATACATTTTACAGGAAATCCAAACAAGGCGGCAGCGTCAAAAGTTGAGTGGGACCCACCCAAAGCGAACGGCGCTGAAAACTTAAACCAAAATTCATTAAAACTTTGCATTGTTGCTGTTACCCCCGCCCCCTTTATAACTCCATTTCGCACGCACCCCTGCTGAAGTCACGACAGACTCGTGGCGGACGGACGAGCATGCTATCGGAGGGGCTGGATTGTTGGTTGACTGCCAATCCAACTGGCTCACTGTGTCTGTCTTATACGTATTTGAATAGGTATCCATTTTATTGTTTATTCTAGACTCAGGGATAAGCAAGTCGCGACTAATTCCAATTAATTCAGCAGACAAACATCCTCGAACATTGGACTAAAAACTCAGTTCCATGCTGAAACTGAACTGCTGAGCATGCAAGTCTAGCCATGTGCCTTTCACTATTTGCCATCATTATAGGTATTGCTGCTGTCGTTGTTGTTGGCAAGGTTGTTGTTTAGAGCCGGCGAGGCAGGGTCAAGATACACTAAAGACGGCACAGTGGTGCACAAGCAGTTCCGAAACCAAAAGAATACCAGAATGGAGCGTGCCCAACCTTTAAATACCCTATACGCACTCCCACAAATCAAACAAGTGGAAAAGAGTTTAAATACTCTGTACATATGTGTGGGAATAAAAAAATCTTGCACAGCGTACACACATGAGCCATCTTTGTGCCTCTACCTCTTATAGTCTCTGAGATGCAGGTGTTTATGTAGACAGACGGACAGACATAGATCGACTCGTTTTGGCATGATGATCAAGAATATACTCCATGGAATCTGCCAGTTACAATTTTCACCTCCCGAAAACCTAATATGCTCTTGTACATTTCATGTACAGAGTATAAAAACATGAATACCTTTTTATAGCCTGTACCCAAAGGGTGAAAGGCTATACTAGTTTTGTGCGCATGTATGTAACACACAGAAGGAGGCGTGGCAGACCCCACAAAGTATATATATTCTTGATCAGGATGAGAAGACGAGTTGATATAGCCATGTCCGTCTGTCCGTCTGTCTGTATGAGCGCAAGGATCTCAGTAAGTACAAGAGCTAGGATAACCAAAATTGGTATCAAGGTTCCTATAAGCCCTAGGCAGAACGAGTTTGTTTATTTTTTCTGATACACCCCCCCACTCCCCCGCAATTCGTATTTTTTCTTATTACTTCCGTAATTCTCGGAATTTTGCAATCAATTTTGGTAGGTACATCCAGTTAGTACTAATGTGTCCGTGTGCCAAATTTCATCATGATAGGTCAATTCTGAAGAAAGTTATAGCCATAAGTAAAATCGCTGCTCATGCGCTGCCTGCAGCTCTGTCGGCAGCGATGCCCGCAGCTGTTGTTGTTGTTGCTGCTTTTGTTCAACTTTGTGCTGCATACATACACACATATGAACACGCATAGGTACGTGATGTAAATGTATGCTGCTTAAACTGAACATAAACATGTATTCTAATTTAATTTAATTAATTATTTTAATTAATTAATTCATTCATTTTTTTAATAATTTTATTTATTTATAAATTTTTTTTTTTTTAATTTTTCCTTTTTGTGGAGAGTACAGGCTATTTTACTGTCGGGCTTGCTCGACTGTAGCGTTCTATCTTGTTTTATATGTAATATTCTTTTTCTTAATCACGTTGCTTGTACCCTGTACCCGAAGTGTGTAACGGTATAAGTACTAGAAAGTGTGAATGGCAAATGTATGTAAAGGACAGAAAGGGGCGTAGCGATACGAATCGATAGAGGCATAGAAATCACAACAGCCAAAAACCCTTTTGGATTTTAAACATCTATCGCTCCTAATATTAAAACCCATTCTATTGCAGTCAAATTGTTGTATCTGTGACAATGAGAGTCAATATAGCTATGGCCGTATGTATGAACGCAAAGATCTGAGAAAGTATATGTACAAGCTAGAGTAACCAAACTTGCTATACAAGGTCGTACGCAGCTTTTACTAAAGGGGTGACCAAAAATTTAAATTTTGATGAAATAATGCACGATGCATTTAAAAACTAATTTATGCATATTGTCCTTGTCTTTTCTTTCGTCCTTGTATACTTCTGTTCCTTTTTTGATGCACCTCCACTCTACTATTAATGATTTTTCTTAGCTTCCTTTATCAATTGAATTTTTTACTTAAACTGAAATTCTATGCAGTATTTATACATTTATGCCTATAACTTTCCTTTCCAATTAACCTATAAGTGGATACATTGACTTTTTCCAGTTAAGTTTATTTTTTGTTATTAAAATTATGTTTTTAAAAAGCAGTTACTATTTTTTATTAAATTAATTATAATAAATAAAACGAAAAAAGAATTACAAGCATTGATGCATTTTTATAGAAGTCATAGGCATAATAGAAGCAAAGTGTAAACATGTATCCACATGTGCTTGCCACTGTATAACAATAAACTTGATTGTAAGACATATAGGCACTAACAAGATGTAACTGAGTAAATTAGAGTAAAAAATTCTAGGAATTACGGGAGTTATGAACAATCACTGATTATTCTAACTCATCATATTTTGCCGGTCATTCAGGCGAACAGACTGGCATGGCATCGACTCGTATCATTTATAAGTTGTAATTTGATAGATTTTAAATAAAAATTTTAAAATCCTTGGTAATTGATGAGAATCAACCCATAAAGACGGATTGAGCTCCACCATATCTCCATAACTATGGGAATTCTCACTCATCGCACATTTCAGCACTCAAAGAATTGAATGAATTGAGCATCTGCCTTACAGCTTAGACTTCACAATCTTTTTTTTTATTCTCATGGGCTCTATATACTCATTCCGAGTACGAAGTATTTCAAATTTAAAGCTGACATTTTTCCAACGCTGCAGAAGCCTTTTAAAGTAGTTTGCTGTGGTAGGCCATTGTGGGTTTTGGGACTCATACAAACTGGAGTGTAAATAAATGTCAGTTTCGGGTACATCCTATAAACTCTGTTAGTTAAAAGATGTAACTTAGTGATGTTGGACCAATAAGTACGTTGCTGTCAAAATATTCCACAGTGCCTCGTAGTCAGATTGGAGATGAGCGTGGGGCAGGGACATGTGTAAAGCCGCTTATAGCTCGACTCTGATATCCGAACGAATGCAAATGTATATATGTATGTACTCGTATTAGTGTGTGTCTGCCGAGAGTATTTAAGTAGAAAGTTTTAGCTGCAAGATTTACCGTGCACCATCCAAAACTTCTTTTGCAGCGCAATTGACTTTTGTATTTGTTGCAAGTTACGAGATGGGGAGGCACTTCAGACATACACGTACTCCTGGCGCGGCCTTTGTAGCTGCTTTTGCTGCGCTTGTGTTTTGCTTCCGAGAAATATGAAGTGAAACGCGCACAGATTTCAGTGAGTAAACAAGCTGGCACAAAAACAAACAATCGAGCAATTTGTAGGTGGAAACTCTAGTATTTGAACGGTTACACAATTCGCTTAATATGTTATGGTGCCTCGCGAAGGAGGAGGAGGATGAGTCTTTTCACAAATCCCCCATATCATGTTAATCATATATTCAGCAAAGCAATTAATTAGTTTGAGCTATTTATGTATTATGCATGACTGAATGTGTGTGTATGAGTGTCTGCAGATACGAGTGCCGTTCCTGCATAGCCCATCAACACACAGCCCGGGAAATGTGCTGAGCCAAGCTGTCAGTGGCTGTGGCCATATTTGTCTTTATTATTATATGCATATGTTGACATTTAAACACACGAGCATGCTTTCAGTAGGTTTGGCTTGTGCAAATAACTTTTGTATAGCTCTCTATCTCGACTAAGTATGACCATCAACAAATGCAGCTATGCACAAACACTTTTCATTTAACACACGCACACAAGCATTCAAACAAGATTTTTAGACAAGTTAACCCACAAGCCGCAGTAGCAGCAGCAGCAGCAGCAGCCCGAACCACCAAAGCCGCCCCGCACCCATATTGGAAGGCTATGGCATTTCCGTCAGACACACACATATGCTCAACTAGCGCCAGATCCTTAGACCAAACACAGTAAAGACATTTAACCGAATCAAGCAATGAAGCTGAAAGTCTTTCAAGCGTATCAGCAGCCCACCCCTGCACCTCCCTCGGCAACCACAAAAATAAAGTTTTATTTGCCCAAAAAATTTTAGCATGGCAAGGATTTTGAAAATGATTTGGGGCTGCAGCTACTGTCGCTATCTAGTGTAATGAATATCAAGATATGTGAGAACGAATGTATGGCTGCTCGAAGTACTACTATACTTAACTGCTGCATATGTCTTCGACATGCATATCAGCCGAAGCAGCTGCATTAAATACCTCCAGCTTGAACAGTAATTTCAGGGCTTTTATACCCTGTACCCAAAAGGGCGAAAGAGTATACTAGTTAAGTGCGAATGTATGCAACACACAGTGGGAGGCGTGGCAGACCCTACAAAGCAGGACAAGACAAATCGATTTAAGCATGTACGTTCGTATGTCCGTCCGTCTGTATGACCGCAAAGATCTCGAAAAGCGCCAAGAGTATTAAAGGACGAGTTCGTGTATCTTTCCTGATACACTCCCCCACTACAACTAATTTTCTATAAGTCCCGTAATTCTTGGACATTTTTACTCAAATTCGACACTCACATCCATGCTAAATTTCATCAAGATAGATCTTTTCACGGAGCTGTTGTTGTTGTTGCTGCTTTGCCTCATTTCTATACTGCACACATACACATTCTTAATCAGGATGATGACGGAAATCGATTTAGACATGTCCGTCTATCCGTCCGTTTGTCGTTAAAAAAATTATCGGTATACGAAAATTCAAAAGTGTGGATGGAATAGTCATTGAAACAGACTGATTGGATTTGGATTTGTCCCATCAGGCTGATCTCACATATACATTCATAAGTTTAAAATTTGATCTAACATTATACTTAATGGATATTCATGGATATCCAAATAAAATAAAAACACACCATTTCTTTTTCTCCATGCTTTCGATAACCATACCAATATATACTAAGTATGTACTATATGCGATTTTTGGAATAATTTGACTTTCCAAATTTCGAAAATGCAGTTGTCTTTCACTTTTCGTTAGAACTATTAACAAATTGAATCTTGCCCTAACGTCGTAGAGCACTGGCCCTAGCATTATGGCCAGATTACTACGAACTTTGTTGCACAGTTTGGGGTTGGGAGCTGTTACCGGGGGTAGTGGCATCTCTGCTGTGTATTTTTTGTTGTTTGTCTCATTGATGTTGCAAAATTAAATTCTACACATTAATTTGTGTAAGTGGAAACATTTTACATGACACTTAAACTTGTGCTGCGGTCCACAACACACTGGTGCTCTTTGGCAGCACATGCCTGCGGGAGTTGCACGGTGGTTACAACAAGAGGCACAATCAGAGCAGAGTAAGGCAAAGACAACCACTAAAAGGCACGCACAACGCTTTGCACTTTGTCTAGTGAGGTGGAATACGCGCGTGCAATTTTACACTGCGCTTATTTTCCAGTGCAGCCTGATTGGCACGAGGAGAGGGGTGAGGGGAGCAAGTGAGGGCAGGACGAGGACATACAGATACACCAACACGGCAAACTTTGCAGGCTGTAGCAATGTAAGTGGTCTCTCGGGAGCTGGTCTAGCCCTGGAGAGGGGAGGGGAAGTGATGCGGTCGTATAGTCAACTTCAACTTCACTTAAGCTCCCGTTACCCCCTCTTGTTCCTTCCCCTTCTTTGTTACGTTTCGATGCATATGAGGTTTTGTTTAGCTGCAACTACCGCAGCGTCGACGACGACGTCACCGACGACGACGACGACGACACTCGACGCAGACGAAGTCTAGCAGCTTATTTATAATTCAAATTTGCAAAAGTTTAGTTTGCCATGCCCCATACAAACACACACTCACACATACACGTGCACACTCACATACACGTATACTTATGCACAAACGAAAAGCAGGTTGCATTTAAATTTTGCCTTGTCGCCAAAGGCACCGCAGTTGCCGCTACCGCTGCTGCAGCTGCAGCCATCACCGTCGTAGCCGCAGTCGCAGTCGCTGCGACTGGGTGAACTTTACTTTTATGCAAATGACAGTGCAAACACCCTCGCACACCCTCGCCCACAAAAAGACACACACACACACGCACACACAAGTGTGGGGCGTCTTGTGACACTGTGTGACTGGCTGGTGTCATTTTCAAATATGCAGTGCAATTGTCACTCCGCCCCTCCCTCTCTTCTCCAGATTCGGCGTTGCTATACCTATTTTCGTTCTGTATTTGGCTGAAAGTTTCGCTTGGGCTGCCTACACATACGCACAGTGGTGCGACAGCATACATACATACTTGTATGTATGTACTCGTATATGAGAAACGTGAGCCACGGTTGCCCAGCCTTAGTGCAGCTGTCATTACTGGCTTTGATTATGGCTATTAGCGTTGGATAGTCGAGCTTACTGGCGACTTTACAGCTAGCAATTTGCGACCACTCGCAGTGGGACTCGCAGTGGGACTATGGAAGAGCTGTAAGTTAGCCAAATTTAATTTGGAGACGCGGCAAGCCAACAAGCGATTATTATTATAATTCCGAAAGACGCTGCGTCCCGATGTGTTCTTATCTGCCGCAATAAGATAGTCCACCTCCCTCATAACGAAGATCAGGTCTTCCATCGCACTATGGTCCCACAGCGGCATAAAATCGAAAAATTTCTGAAAATATTTTTGGGATATAAATACAATTTCAATAAATAGACACCCCAATTAGAACACAACTTTTTTTTGAGCTTTGTTGCAACCCTGTTAATTTGGCACGCTCATGAACTTAGCTGATCGGTGACAGCCCTGGCATTTGCAAATTGGAGGAAACTTTTTGCCAACTTTCGCTTATCATGAAAGTGGTTCCATTTGTTTAAAAATAAAAGTATAAGTATGGAAAGCAAAAATCAAGGTATGTAGAATCAATTTCTAAGCCATATCTTGACGTCATTGTGTGTGTTCGTGTTATCCAGTATTTTGTGTGTGTCTATTTAGCAGGAATGTATAACAAAAGAAATTGTGTTTTGTGGAGTATTACTATCGCAGAGCGCTTCAGAGCGTGGAGCTAACAATGTCAATGTCTTAACAAAAGTACACAGATTCATAATTATTAAGTCTCCTTTGCCCGTTTTCGAAAAAAATGCTCTCATTGCAGCAAAACTCGTGTTTGGCCACGTAGAAATGATTGACATTTAAAGCACCAACATAGACTCAGAAAACGCATTTAAGCAGTATATATTGCAGAAAATTAAAGTAAAAGTCGTAGATGAACATAATACTATGTTGATATCGGAAAAAGTAAAAGCCTTCGCCAATTATATTAAAAACCAGAAGCCGAGTTGTAACGAAACTCTATAGAAATTCAAAAAAACACACGTAATGTTAACATGGTTGTAGAAGTTGATGGTCATGATGGTCATCATGAGAATTGATTAAAAACGCTACAGTCGAGCAATCCCGACAATGAAATACCCTGTACCCAGACAAACTTCTGGCATTAAGTTATATGCGTCCCTAGCAGAAGCAAAAGGAAGAAGTAGAGCGAACTTGATGCTGCAGTTTGTAGGCATAGTACTGGACTGAAATTGTTTCGCTAATAACTTTTCTATAAATTAATCGATTTCGAAGCAATTTCAAACAAAACTATATAGTTGTAAATAGAATCTGCGTGTTTCTGTAGCTTTCGGAATGTGGATAGTATTGACACTATTCTATATAGCAGAGAGAGGGGAGGGGAGAATATTATATATATTATATATATATATATATATTAAATAAACTATTTTGTAAGCTGAAATATATTGCCCTGGAGAGAATTATAGGCCAATTCCTGTTTTGATACGGAAAAAAATACCAAAGTTAGTAAAAGTCGACCATATCGGTTATGTGGCAGCTATATGAATTAGTGGCCCAAGCTGAACCAAACTTGTCGTCTTAGAGGGCCAAAATATGCGTACAAACTAAATTTGAGGCAAATATCTAAATATTTCGAATTTATGCCAAAAAATGTGGATTTGGGACCATAGTGCATCGGTAAATGCGTCAGTCCCTTCATTTCCGGGATTTCCAAAGGAACTGGAACCCAACAGGGCGTCTACTTGCATGGAGCCGCAAGCACTTCCCGAAACTTTATTCGAATTTCGATCATGAACTTCAGAAAGATATTGATCAAATGCCAGGCTATTTTTTGGGTAGAATAGTTCCCCCAATGGCCTTACTAAGTATTAGTTTTGCGAACATCTCTATGTATAAATCTTAGTTGGGATATTCTGGTATTGGTTCTTCGACCTAGCTTCATGACCTTTTAAACAGTCACTATGAAAATTTATAATTTCATTCTAAAGAGACTCAGGCTTCTTAAAAATGCACATAACAGGGGAGAATTTAAATACCAAGTTTGGTTTTTTAGCTCTTATACTTTCCGATTTCCTTGTGTTCATTCATTTGGCTCCAGCGTTTGTATGAAAAATCTACAGTTTTCATCTGATTAACTTCAAACTTAGTTTGTATACTCTCAGATTCCAAGAAAAACTGTATACTTGTTTTTTTGATATTTTTTTTTAGGGCCCAAAATATGGGGGTCCTGTAAAAAAAATGTTGGGGCACAAAAGCAAACCGCGTCAACAGCCCACACGGTAAAAGGTAGGATGCTGAAATTTGGGCTCAAGTATCCTATCATGGTGTAGATGCGCACTAAGAAGGGATTTTGGAAAATTCTAGCTCCAAAGGGGGGAAAACGAGCTTTAAAAAATATTAGTTATAGTGGTCATGTTCGTTTAACGAAATAGTTTGTCAAGAACAAAAATGTAACGGACTACTGAACAATTTTTTGTCAAGAACAGAAAATGTTCATTCAAATACCTTAAATGCCTTCCTACTGGTAACTTATAAGGTGAAAACATATGGGTAGGTTATGCACACACAAAATAAATACAATTGGAAACATTATATTGAGCCGGGTTAAGACGGGCAATACCTGCTAGTTAATTATATAAAGTTATATTAATTTAATTAATAATCAATACATACTACATTCATGTATGGAGACATATGCATGTATGTTTATGTGCAGTTTCAACCGAATAAATTCATCAGAATCAGGATGTTTATATGCGTGTATGTGTGCGGCACAGAAATAAGTCAAAGCAACAACAACAACAGCCGCGGGTAGATATTACATTCATGGCTATAACTTTCTTCACAATTAACCTATCATGACGAAGCTTGGCATACACACAAACGGTTTAGAATTTTAGATTTTGCTAATAAGTATTAAGCCAGCCCCATACATTTTAGGAGTATCCTATTGTCAAGCAGTGTACATATATCTGTGTGAGTTAAGTATTTTCTCAGTTAATCATGCAAACATATACATATGTATGTTTAACATTTTGCAATATTACGTGCATACTTCAAAAAGCACCATCAATTTTAATACTCGGAACTTATTACGTTGGCAGTCAAGCTCTACATATGAACTATATGTATGTACAGGGTGCGCCATCTTTTATGACTATCCTTGAACTGAGGTTTTCAACACTGGTCTACTCAAGTCAATTGGTTCACTAATGACAAAGTTATTCAATATCTACATACCGACATAAAAGATGGCGCACCCTGTATGTATGTATGTGTGTATGAGAGGAACTAAACGTATGGGTTACCTTGCCACAACCTTAGCACAACAAACATCTGCCAACTGCCAGCTGCCGACCTTCAGGTATGGCGCTCGGCAAAAGGGCTTTTTAATTGCTCGTTTGTCTGGTCGCTATTTTCTCGCTTCTTTCCCAAACGACGCGTCGTTTACCGTTGCTGTATTGCTTTGGGGGGGTGCGTGCGCCCACCCAATATTTCGTTTATGTGTTGAGGTTGTATGCCGAAAATGAGTGTGTTTTGTACACACGAGTACATATACATATGTATGTATGTACATACGTTTATGTACATATGCATATGTACATACTCGTATACATGTACGTACATACTATAGGTATGTAAGCATAACTTACAGTATCTATGTAAGTATTGCGCTCACCTTCAGCCTTAATTAAAGCAATGGGATTTAAATGGAATTAGGAAAGCTGTTTGCCGGAAAATGTGTTGACGTGCAAGAAGTGCGTGCGCTAAGCAGGTGCTGGAGAGAAGTGGTGCGCCACAGCCTCCGACAGAGCCACAACTCGTGGCATGTCGCATTGTTATTGTAATGGGCACGTAAAATAAATTTGCCGCAATTACGTTTGATTTTTACGGAACGCCCGACTGCTCGGTGGGGATGGGTGGGGAGGGGAGCAGCACTAACACGAAAGGGGTGTATGAAAATGGGCGTGTGCATGCGCTGTGATATATGTATGTACGTGTATGTATGTATGCATGAACAAGTGTCTCTCTAAGCGTCTGTTGATGGCAACTCTAAACATACACTGGTCGGCACAATTATTTTGACGAGAAGAAAATCATACATTTTTGTCAATAACTGGTTATTGGTTTAAGATATCAAAGGAAACTTTTTTTCTCAATTCCATATTGGTATTACAAACTTAAAAATAATTCAAAGGATATATTTTTATAAGAACTTTTAAAATTATAAATCAAGGTAATTTTCATGGGTTGGCATAAGTATTTTGACAATGGATATTAACAAAAAAAACAAAGCTTAATACTAAACAAAACATAAGAAATTGATGGTAGATTAATAAAATGTATACCCGCCTTTGGCTTCGATAACTTTTTGAAGACGTCTTGGAACTGAGTCCACTAAATTTTGAAGGACCTCTAATGGTATCTCTTTCCAAAGAGAAGTGACCTCGGAAATAGTTTCTTCTTCGGTTTTATGCAAAGACGCATTTCTTTTACGTTTTACAAGAGACCACACATTCTCAATAACGTTTAAGTCCGGACTTTGTGGTGGCCAATCCAGAGTAGTAACACCAACATCGCTTAAAAATGCTCTTATCATTTTGCTTTTGTGGCATGGGGCGTTATCCTGTTGCAGGATAAATGATTCTCCAATCAGCCTGTCACCGGAAGGGAATGCGTTTTCGTTAAGGGTACTCAAATATTGTTGCTGGTTCATTGAGCCGGTGATGGGAACGAAATCACCTAACCCATTGTACGCAATGCATCCCCAGAACATGACTGAGCCTCCGCCATGGCTCACTTTTTGACATACGGGGATATTTTTTTGTCTTTGAAACTGTGGGAGCCTTACAAAAATCTTTGTTTTTGATGAATTATATTCAAAGGAGCTTTCATCTGTCCATAGAACGCTTCTCCAAAACTCTTTTGGCTTATGCAGATGCTCCTTTGCAAAAGCCAATCTTTTGAGCTTGTTCACCTTTGATATGTAAGGTATGTCCTTCGCTTTGTATGTCTTAAAATCTTCTTCTTTTAGGCGTCGCCGAACAGTACGCTCACTGATTGGAGTCTTGGTCGACTTATTCCATTGATCTGCAGCAGCTTGCGGCTTTAAATGAATATTTTTTTTAAATTCCCGCAATAGGACTCGATCTTCAATGGGTGTTGTTTTGCGGTTAGCACCTGATCTAGGCAAGTTTTTGACGTCATTGTGGGTCTTATATTTGTTAATTTGATAGTGGACTGTTTGCCGCGACAAATTATATTCATTTGCAATGTCTTTTGGTGCTACGCCGGCATTAAACTTCGCCACTATTGAGGCTCTAACAACATAACTTAATTCTGTCTTTTTTACCATTGTATCGATTACTTTTGAATCAAATTTTAATGAAAATAATGTAAAAAGGTCAACAAAAATTGTTACACCAAAGTTATTTTAGTATCACTTGATAAAACGTACGCGAAAACGGCGACAAGGTTTGGTCAAAATACTTATGCCGTGCCTGAATCCGCAGTCAACTCACATTGTCATTTGTAGAAAAAAGGTGTGAAGAGTAATAGACAAAATATTTTGCCTACATATTGTTGTTGCTATGAACTCAATATCCCGTATGAAAATTGTACCGTTATTCCTTGAAACTAAAAGCAACCAGCACCGATAGTCGTGAGTACAGTTCGTCAAAATAATTGTGCCGACCAGTGTATGTATGCATAGATAAATTATGCTCAGTAAGCGCCCACATGCCCAAAAAGCAGACACAACACAAACCGATGAGCGACCGCGCAACGCAACTCAGCGCTCCGTGCGTGAGTCCGAATACAAATAAAGAGATTGGATGGCTTGCCGCTGTTGTTGCACTTTCAAATTTTCTTCGCTTTGTTGTCCAATTTATTCCGCTTGCCGCAACGGATTTATGGCATGTCAGTCAGTCAGAAAATAGATTTTCAGTTATCAAATTCAGTTGGGGTTGCGGCAGCATCAGGAGCAACCGCATAAATGTGCTGCAGCTGCTAACAAAAGTTCGCCAATGTATTTCTAACTTTATCACGTCTGCTAAATCTGGTGTCTGCAGAAGAAGAAATGTATTGCATTCGAAAAATTGCATTTGCTTTATTCAACAATAGAGTTGGATCCATTTGTAGAGAAGAGCTAATGGCATAGTCGGTTACGTTTATACCGTTGCGTATTTATCAATATACTTGTACTTACGTGGTTAATGTGCAATGATATTATTAACTATTTTTATTTTTTTCTCTTCGTGGTTTAAACAGGTATTTCAAACTTTGCAAGCGGAGTCCTACTCAAGCAGACTTCTATTCATAAATCTCCCTTCGTTGGTTCATCGGAGGACTGTCCTTGGAGTTTTAGTTCTCCACAAACTGATTGTCGGTAGTAGCGATTCTCCTTTCCTTTTAGGTCGTCTTCATTTCTTAGTTCCTTACAGGATAACAAGAAATTATTTTCCCCTTATTCTTAATACATAGATGTCCAACTGATTGTGCATACACAATCCTTCTAAAATTTTATGCTCAACCTACAATGAATACTTTCACCTGCTCGCATCTGAACTTCATTTAATAAAAGCCTCTCTTTTCAACCATCTCGGAGCTGGGACTACAGAGATTACATTTTGCCTATAACTTCCCTTCAAACGGACCTACATATACATATGTACTTGGCATTCGGACACATAAACACTTCCAAATTTGAAAGCAAATTCTAAGAATTAACAAGTAAACAAGTAAAAAAGCTAAAGTTGGGTGTCCCGACTTTGAAATACTGTGTACATATGTTTACAATAATTATAGAAAATACAAAATATTAAGAAAATTACAAAAAAAAATTGTTTATCGATTTTACCTTTCTCGGTATTCGAACTTACGTAAAGGGTGTATAATTGCACATTTACATAGCAATTGCGTCTGTGTGAGTGTATGTATGCCTATGCGCATCTATTCGTGTCTGTGTAAACATGTTAGCAGTCAACCAAACAGCAACATCAACAACAGCCGCGGGCAGCGCTTGAGCAGCGCTGCAGCAGCAAATATATTTATGGCTATAACTTCGTTGTTCTAGTAAAACTTGGCATACGGACACGTAATAACTAACTGGGGGTATTTGCAAAATTGCAAATAGTTCGAAATTCCAAGAATTACGGAAGCGAGGGAAATGCCAAAACATACATTTTCTGCGTATTCACATAAGGCACCTGGGACTAAAATTTGGTGTTCCTAGGTCTTATAGTCTCCGAGATATAGGCGACTATACGAATGGAAAATCGGGAAAACCCCGATAGGGGGGAAAATCAAAAAAATAAAACAAACTCGTATAGAATACACACATAACGCATCTTTGTGCAAAATTTGGTGTCTCTATCTCTTATAGTCTCTGAGATCCAGGTGTTCATACGGACGGACAGACAGGGCTAGATCGACTCGTCTGTGTGTGTAACTCCCTGTGATGTCCTGAGCTCTGTTCTTAGAATTAAGTCGAACGCCATTGGTATGGATAATATGCATCCAAAATTTCTTAAATTAATTCTGCCCAAAATAATTAATCACATAACGCACATATGTAACACTGCGCTTACGACTTCGTGTTTTCCCGATACTTGGAAATTAGCCAAACTAATTCCCGTTCACAAGGGTAAGGATGAATACAGACCAATATCCATTCTGCCATTTCTTTCCAAAGTTTTCGAAAATATGATGGCTAATCAAATCAATAAATACCTACCTAGCACAACATTCATTACTGTGCAATAAACAATCTGGTTTTCGCAAATTTAGAAGTTGTACTACTGCCATACTAGAAAATATTAGAGAGCAACTTGACGATAGTAATGTTACATTTTTGATGCTTCTAGACTTTAGCAAAGCTTTTGACACGGTAGATCATAATATCTTATGTACCAAGTTACACAAATTCTTTAATTTTACAAGCAGTGCTGTAAAATTTTACATGGACGAAGCCAAGCTGTGACAACTGATAGTGCTATATCAACATTTCTACTTGTAAAACGTGGAGTACCCCAAGGTTCAATCCTTGGTCCACTCCTCTTCTCGTTATATGTTAATGATCTCCCAGCCTCGTTGTCCAATTGCAGTGTTCATATGTACGCTGATGATGTCCAAATGTATGTTAGTTGTCCGTTACGTAGTATAAATGTGTGTGTGAATTTATGTAATGATGAACTGTCAAATGTTAGTAAATGGGCTAACTGCAATGGCTTGTCACTAAATCCTGGTAAATCGAAATGCATTATAATATATAAAAAGTTACTTAGTACGGAAAATTTGCCTAAGTTATCACTCAATAACGCACAAATTGAATACGTGGATCATATTATAAATCTTGGTATCACCTTCAACCGTTCTTTGTCCTGGAGTGATTACATATCCAAGGCTGCAGAAAAAACTTATGGCTTACTCAGACAACTTTCGTTGACTCAGCAATTCTTGCCCATAGATATCAGACTATTAATCGCTAAAACCTATCTGATACCCACGCTCTGCTATGGTATCGAAATTTTTAGTAACTGCAATAGTGCCTCTCAGCACAAACTAAATGTAGCATATAATAATAATATAATAATAATAATATAATAATAATATAGCCCGATATGTTTATAATGTAAAGAGGGGAGAGCACATATCCAGTTTGGCACACAGCATTTACCATATGAAGTTTAGAACATGGGTAGATTCTAGAAACTTAATTATGATGCATAGAATTATATATACCAGAGAACCGGGCTATTTATTTGAAAAACTACGTTTTAGTGCATCCTCAAGAACCAATAATATAAACAGTATACGATACAATCTTGGCTGTTCTGAACGGCAGTTCTTTATTCATGCTATTCGCCTGTGGAATCAGCTACCTCAATATTTAAAGAAAATTAGTAGTGCATCGCAATTTAGGGAAAAATTAAATTTGTTCTTAAAAATAAGTAACTAACAACATAAAATATATACAACATAATATAGTCTATTAGATTTAACTTCAATTTTATAAAATAGGTTAAGCAGGCTAATCAAACCGTCTTAAAATTGTTTAATGAAAATTTTATGTTTCTAGTGACTAGTGCATTAATTTATAAGAATTTATTTCTAGTTGCACTAGGAAATAATAATAATTATAATAAAACCTGGAAGATTCTCGTCATGCTGATCAAGAACATATATACTTTGTGGGGTCTGCCACGCCTCCTTCTGCCTGTTACATTTTTCAGCTCCCGCAAACCTAATATACTTCTGTACATTTCATGTACAGAGTATAAGAAGTTATGGAAAAAGCACTAACAACGGGAGAGTGGGGAGAAGCAAAATTCTGGAATACACATGTTCTGCGTATTCATATAAGGAATCTTGGACTAAAATTTGGTGTCTCTAGTTATTAGTGTCCGAAATATTGGTGTTTATATGAACGACTAGCAGGTATTGCCCGTCTTAACCCGCCTCAATATGTTTCCAATTGTATTTATTTTGTGTGTGCATAACCTACCCATATGTTTTCACCTTAAATGTTACCAGTAGGAAGGCATTTAAGGTATTTAAATGAACATTTTCTGTTCTTGACAAAAAATTGTTCAGTAGTCCGTTACATTTTTGTTCTTGACAAACTATTTCGTTAAACGAACATGACCACTATAACTAATATTTTTTAAAGCTCGTTTTCCCCCCGTTGGAGCTAGAATTTTCCAAAAGCCTTTCTTAGTGTGCTCCTACACTATGATGGATACTATGAAACGATACTTGAGTCCAAATTTAAATTCACATTTGAGTCTTTTCGTGGCATATTAAGTCAATACGGCCACGCAGCGATGAGCCACGATCAAAAACTACTGGCACCGATACCATCAAAATATCGAAGTTTGAATGCAATAAGCAGAATATTTAAATAATAAAATCTAATTATTTATTGAGATCGATAAGAACAAATCATATACATACATACATCTGCCCGCAATGCGAAGCAGAATATGCGTAGCTCCGTTATTCGGTTTCTGCTTTACTATCGCTTACGCAGTCGTTGCCTAGGGACGGTAACTGTAAACTTTTGGCGTTGTGCCTTTGCAAATAACATTAAATGGTCAAAACGAAAGAAGAAGAGCGAGCTAATGACTTGCAGTTGTTGTTGTTTTTAGAGCATTATTTTTTTTTACAATCAAACAACTGTGTTCGATTGCCCAATGTATACATTAATACGAATGTACATACATCCTATATTCATACACAGGCATACATACATACATACATACATATGTATGTATGTTTCTTTTTACTTTTTCAGCCGCACGTAGAGAACCGCACACATAGACACGAACTGTTGCTTGTTGTGTGTGTGAGTGTGTGTATGTGATGTCCCCAACTATTTGATATTTGTTGTTGCTGCATAAAGCTATTAATGAAAACCCTAATGCCAAATGCACTAAACAAAGAAAAAATTACTTTTAAAAATGTTACATAATTTTCAATTAATTAACATTTCTTGCTCTGTCAGTGCAAGACGAATGTACATATGTACATACAGATGTGCACATATGTATCTATCGACATTCACACATTAGTGTCTCACATTTTGATTTGGCTATTTCAATCGTTTGCACGCAACTACACGAACAGTTGTTTGCATGCGTGTGTGTGTGTATACTTAGTTGTCCCCAACTGTTTGATATTTTGTATTGTTTGTTCTGCCTGCTTTTGTAAAATGCATATTTTGAAAATCCTTGAATGCAAAGTTGTAGATTTTGTTACGTATTTTAAATCGATCGGACTAAATTTATAACACAAACTTTTCATTTGAAATAGTGAATAAATATTAAAACCCCAAAAATTCAAGCTCCAACACAAATTTAGAAAATCCGAGTATGCAGTTTTGTTTGCATTCTTTAATTAATTTAATAATTTAATAGAAACTAAGTTTTAAGTCGGTCGGTTGAAAAATGCGGATTTTTCAAACAAATTTTGGAGCTACTATTCCCCCCTTTGGAGCTCGAATTTTCCAAAATCCCTTCTTAGTGTTCATCTACACCATGATAGGATACTTGAGCCCAAATTTCAGCATCCTAGCTTTTACCGTGTGGGCTGTTGACGCGGATTGCTTTTGTGCCCCAACATTTTTTTGTACAGGAAAACCCATATTTTAGGCCCCAAAAAAAATTTCAAAAAACCAAGTATACAGTTTTTCTTGGAATTGTTCTGAGAGTATACAAACTAAGTTTAAAGTTAATCAGATGAAAACTGTAGATTTTTCATACAAACGTTGGAGCCTGTTTTCCCCCCTTTGGAGCTCGAGTTTTCCAAAATCCCTTCTTAGTGGGGACCTAGACTATGAAAGGATACTTGAGTCCATATTTCAGCTTCCTAGCCTTTACCGTTTGGGCTGTGCGTTGATCACCAATCAGTGAGGACAAACTGTTTTATATATATAGATGTTACGGGATAGTGGGATAGGCAACTGTATACAATTTGTGTCTCTATCTCTGAGATGCAGGTGTTTACACAGACGAACAGACAGGGCTAGGGAGTCTTGTCATGCTGATCAAAAACATATATACTTTGTGGGGTCTGCCACGCCTCCTTCTGCCTGTTAAGTACACATGCATTTATATGTAGTACTAGTGTACCTTTTCACCCTTTGGGTACAGAGTATAAAAAGGAATGTGAAGCGCAAATAAATGCTGAAGAGTGCAACTAACTCCATGACCTAATACACTAAACATATCTCACATCCTGTTAAACCTATATTATCGCATGTAATTAATTTGCAAATATGTGTCAACGAAGTGTGAAGCAATCAAGGAGGGCCGAGGCCCCATTGCCTACAAGGACAATTTATTCATATTAAAGCTATTACTGAGCAATATTGCTTCTCGAAAGGCAATATCCCGCTATTCGTCACCTTTTCCATCCACATATATATTTCCGAAGTTAAAAAATCTTCACAAATTACTAAATTCTTGGTAGTCCAATATCTACTGCAGTTAAAGCGTTTCCATTAGATGCATAAGACCAAAAATACCTCTTTTTATAAACAGTTTACCGATTTTATTCTCGCTGAACTTGCAGTGAAGCAACTTGTCATTGGGCTTGTCAAACCGCGACAATAATTTGCAGTGTCAGATGCATAGTTATACATAAGTTACAATGTAGCTTTTGTTGCTGGTTATGATGGAGATTACCAAGCGCGAGATTGAGATGTAAACAATGATCTGGAAGCAGTTGCTTAATCGAACAGTCCGAATCCCATGTCGTCGTCTTCCTCGGATTCCGACTCCTCCTTCTTTGCCTCCACTTTCTTCTCGACAGCACCACCGGCGGCAGCACCAGCAGCTGGAGTCGATGCGGCAGCAGCAGCAACGAACTTGCTGGGATCCTTGATGAACTCCTTGATGGTGGTGGCTTCCTTGAACTCCACTTCGGTGGTAGCGGCAATCGCCAATAGATTCTTGAAACCGTTGGCAATGCTGTGGGGAGCCGAAGCAATGGTTGGATAGCCCACGGACAAACACACGGCAGCCAAGTTGGCCACGCCCTGTTGGAACTTGGCTCGCAAGTCTTCGGGCTTAATGTCCAAGATTTCGGGAGAGAAGATGGAACCAGAGTCGTATACTTGGCTGACAAGCAACCCATACGAGAATGGCGAGATGTTCAGCATATTCAACAAAGTGGCCTCAGAAGCGCCAACTTTATCGCCGGGCTTCAAGATGGGCACATCATTGATGATTTCAATAGTACCCTTTGAAATCTTTGTTGGGATGGAGAGCGCTTGGAAGAAAGAAGTTTTCTCTGGACCAAGGCCGGTGTTCTGGGCCGGAATGATGACAGGCAAAGGCGCAATGGCGCCGGGACGAGCTGGAGCGCGTACTTTAGACTCAAGCAACTTGTCACGCACCTCAGCCAAATCGCCCTTTGTGAACACAAAGCCAACATTTCCCTTGATATGGGGCAACAACTTTTCCAATTGCGGGTTGTTTTCCAAGTGACCGCGGATGGCCTTGCGCATCATGGTGTTCTTGCCCATCAACACGACAGCCAACCCCCGAAGGCTGGTACGGATGTTCTGCATCTGCTTGGAGCCAACATTGTCAGCTCCGACGATGAAGCACTTTGGGTACTCATCGAACAGTTCCTAGATAGAAGTGCACGAGGTTACATTTAGAGGGAATCTATGCGTACATGATGCAGTGCTACTTACCACGACCTTGATGAAGTATTGAGCCTTCCATGCTGCTTTGTTCTCCCTAACCATTTTTAATGTTGTATTAGGGACTCGTTAAAGAATTTAAGAACTACAAAATAATGGAGAATACTATTAAAACCAAACGTAATAAAGTATTTTCAGCAGTATGGTTATGAGTTTTATGCAAATATACGCACGATGTATTACTTTTTCTACGATTTAATTTTTTCACTTACCAAAGCTCGAACTATACACTGTGGTGACTTTGACCAAAATGGCCGACTGTAGGGCGATTTTTCTTCATGTCGCTAATGGGGCATCACTGTTTCCTGAGTAATGCTTGAATATGACTATCGCAAGTGTCACCACATCTTAGTATAATATCAGCTGTTTGTAACCTATTTCGTAAAAATAATATACGTGTATAAAATCGATATATATTCCCCTGAAAATTTTTGAAGTGAATATAACCCCCATGCTTTGGGGCTTAAGAATGCTTTTGAAATAAAGCAGAAGACAATGGCATTTTAATATTGGCATAAATTGCATTTAAATACATTGTACCCAAAGCCGGCCTTGGACAAGGAGCTAAAAATATATAATACGTATATACAATGGGCAAGGACTACTACAAGATTCTAGGTATAGATAAATCTGCCAACGATGACGAAATTAGAAGAGCATATCGTAAGAAGGCACTGCAGTACCATCCAGATAAAAACACTAGCCCTCAGGCAGAGGAGATGTTCAAGGAAATTGTGGCAGCGTACGAAGTGCTCTCGGATAAAGAAAAGCGTGCTATATTTGATAGGCACGGAGAGGAGGGCCTAAGTAGTTCGTCCACTACATTTACACAGGCCACACCTGACGCAGATATGCTTCCTTTCATCTGTGTTGTCGGCGGATCTGTTTTGTTCGCATTTGCGGCGTACAAAACATACGAATTTTTTACGAAGAAAAAGAAAGTTCAGGGAGCTGATAACGATTCATCTTCAGAATAAAAGTTGCAGTAAAAGTGAAGATTTTAATCTCGAATGTGTGTGTATATAGATGTACTCCATGTCTGACAACTCATATTAAAACTAATGCTTGTATAATTGTTAATAATTATGATGTTTTCACTGATTTTATACTTGATTACTTTTGTGGTAGAAGTCATACTAATTTCTTGATAAGGAACAGTACCCATTACTGGAATATGACACTAATAATTATTACACAATTTCTTAAAAAGGCGAGTGGGTCAATGGTTTACTTATATCAAGGAAAACACAAAAGCCTATTACCGTTTTGTATTTTAAATTGCTGCCATATTCTGTATAGTCGATAAAAATGTCAAATTATATCGAATTGGCTAAGGCTCAGCTGTTCGATGGCAATCGACATTCACAGCTTGCACCAACTCTTTGAACAATTTATAGTGGTTACAATTTTAACAATAGTTACGATTTATTGAGTTCTTACAAAATAGTATATATTATTCATTGATGTAATAGTTCAAATTAAGCTCAATATTACATTGCAATATACATACATATACTCGACGTAGCTTGTACTCAAATTTGTCCATCTCTACTATATATGTATATTTTGATACACGGAAAAAGTGTTAAAATTTAAATCTTTATGAAACTAACCTAAAACGACAACGAAATTCGTAGTATTTAATAATGCAAAACAGCCACAACGCGGGAAAAGAAGCAGATTTTCTCTATTCAGGAATAACGAAATAAGATAACGGTGCAAGTACACATGGTTTCTAAAAATACTGAGGGCGAGCTGTTGGCGCGATAACGATAAGCAACCTCATTGCTCTTTAAGATTACTACGTAATAACGCCATAATATCTTTATAATACGTTGCAATTCTTTTGGGAAAACTATAATGGAAATGGCGGGAAACTCTGCCGAGATAGAAACTGATATATCCCACCACGAGGGACTGCAAATTTGCCAGCCAGAAGAGGTGCAGAAAAGCAACAACAACATGGACACATCACGCAAGTATGCATCTTTACCCGCTACCATGCCCTTAAGGATGTGCGATAGCAGCCATCATTGCAACAGTACGTACAACAAACGTATTAGTGACATTTGCGCCAAGGTAGCATCAGGCCAGCGCTTAATGATCATCATGCGCGGTGCTCCAGGCAGCGGCAAGTCTACATTGGCTGCGTGGCTTTTGGGTCAAACAGAGCTTCTGGAGAATTACAAGCTTAGTGACTTCGTACATAGTACCGACGACTACTTCTACAGGAATGGCGTCTATCAGTTTGATCGTAATTTGCTGACAGATGCTCACGACTGGAACAAAAAGCGCGTTCACCAGAAAGCCTCCGACGGATGGAGTCCTATTATCATTGACAATACGAACACGAAGATTTGGGAGATGAGGCCGTACGTGCACATAGCCGTGCAGTACGGTTACCTGTTGGAAATTCTGGAGCCGCAGACCGGCTGGAGCAAATCAGCCAGCAAGCTGTCTCAGAAAACTGTGCATGAAGTGCCCCGAGAAAACATTCAGCGCATGCTTGACGGTTATGAGAGTGCCACCGTGCCGGAATTATTAGAGGTGAGTGTATAAAAAAATATATTCTTATATACAAGTTGTAACTACTCTACTATCTACCCTACCCTCTGCAGCTGATAAAGTCAACAAATTACATACCGCAAATACGTCTACGACCGCCGCCGCCAATGGTATCGGACTCTAAACTTCCACTATTATCTACAAAGAAGGATCAGGAACAGATATCCACAGCAGAATCCTCTAAGCTTAATGCAAATGCTCAGAGCTATGTGCCTGCCTGTAAGGACCAGCCAGAAGTTAAGCCTGAAAAAGCACCGAGCAGAGAAAAGTCCCTTCTGGACTTGCTACGCGATGATGCCGACAAACCTTCTGAAATTCAGGCTCCACCAACTGAAGATGTCAATGCCCCACAGATTTTGCAGCGCCATGGGTTAAACTGTTGTAATGAGCATAAACAGTTCGTACTCCTACGTCAAATGTATCCCAACAAGCAGCTGACGGGGCTGTGGGATTTGTTTGTTAAGTGCAATGGAGAAGTGAGCTGGGCCGTAGATATTTTGCTGAAAGAGGATGAGCTTAACAAGACAACTGAATATGGACAGGAGGCGTTTGAGGACGATACCGAGCCATTTAAATGTAATTGCAGCAAATCGGCCAATGCCCATCATAAGCCGCTGCAAGCCAAATTAGATAAATCTGTTTCAGATACTACTTCCAAACCACTTCCCCAACGACAGCAACGCAGCAGACGCAGCAATCTAGATGCCAATAAAGAGCTGCAATTGCAAATTGAAAACTGTTTTGTCTTAGGTGATGAACAGTACTCAGAGCACACACGCAAAATACGTGACGTGCGTAACGGCATTTTGGACAATTCCCTGCCGTTTGTCCTGGAAAATGAAGGTGTGGTTGCTGCCGAAACCGAGATGGAAGAGGAAGCGGAAGCTGAATATGAAGAGGATAACTCCCTGCTGGAAATAGATTTGGGCGAAGAACTAGTCGCACAGTTACGCAATACTTTTAAGTGGGAAGGGACGCTTGGCGAGGTGTTGCCACCACAAGAACAAGTGGTCAATAAGGTATTCATGCCGCGCACGCTTGCCAAACAACTTTACATACTGTGGGTCGAATCCATCTACAACCAATTGGAAGAACAACGACACCAAACTCTGCGAGACGATGAGCAGTTCGCTAGGTTACTAAAACATCCTCAGTATGCGGACTGCAGTGAGTCGCCCAGCAATGTGACCGAATTGCTGGATATGGAGCTCGCTTGGAGTATTTATAAGAGCGAGCAACAGGCGGCGCAACAGGCGGCGTGCTCCCAGCCCAACGATATAGCTACGCACCTTACCAAAATGAAGCTCTGCGAGAAGTTTCCGGATGTTCCGTCGGACACACTCTTGGAAGTTTTTGCAGCCACAGGCAACAACTACAGTCAGACGGTGGAGGTTCTGGATAGTAATGTGCACAGCAAATTGAGTCATACCGAACTATTTGAACAAGCGATCCTGGAGAGGGAAAAGGTAAATATAGTAGAATAATTCTATGAATTCTACTTGAATTATGAAAAATACTAACGTTCTAAACGAAAAACGCTCTCTGAAACTCAGAAAAGCAATGGAGCTTAAAATGTTCACTTATGCCAATTATTGTCGCATGCAAATATTCCCTCAAAATTTAGAAGTTCGTTTTGTATGTCTACTAGGGCCATAGAAAATTCGAATGCTTTAGATACACAAAATCAATTCGTCATGTTGCTTAATTACCTTATTAATTCCGCTACGCTTTTTTTAGCCGCGAAAGGAATATCAAAATACTTGTAGTCTTGAAAAACAAAAATTTGAACAAAATGCAATCTCTATTATAAGTATTGATATGAATTACATAAGGTTTACTTATATATATTTATATTATATATATATTATATATTTCCTTATACTATTCATATTGGGGGCGATTACTTTTGTGATGGCGTAATTTTCGTTTTAATTTTTATTATATATTTTGAAATATACATAACTCATAATTTTAAATATCGTAATTGGTATCTCAGTTCATAGGTTAAATGTCCTGTGTAGGGTGATGACTTATAATATCTTTAAAGAAACTCAATTTTATGGTGTTTCAGCTGACTGAACAAGTGGCGGAGCACCAGAAACAACAATTGAGTGGATCAAGTAGTGGTCATACGCCAGGAGGACAGACTATGACATCCTCCGGAGGCAATAATAAGTCCCCGCAACTTCATGAAGAGGCCAAGTGTGCAGCGCTGCGCGACTTCGAAGAAACACGGAATCTGGCCGCCCATCATGCCCAGCTCAAGGCTGAGTGCTACCTGAAGGCCAAACAAGCGGTGCAACAGGGTAATAGCGGCGTGGCCATTTACTACTCGGAGATAGCACAGCTGCATAAACAGAAAATAGACGTGTTTAACCATCGTGCTGCCAATTGTATTATGGAGGTTCACAAGCATACTCAAAACAATCCGGACCTTCTGGACCTACACTATCTACACGCGTTGGAGGCTGTCAGCTGTCTCGATCTATTCCTCGACCGACACATTACGCAGCTGCGCAACAGCACGCGTGTTTACAAGCACGTTTTCATCATAACGGGACGGGGATTGCACTCAGCCAACGGTGTTTCTACCATTAAGAACAAGGTCAAGGCGCGTTTGGTCGAGCGACGTTTGCGGTAAGTGCGTGGGATGAACAACGCAAACATAAATATATTTCCTTCGTATATCCTTAATAGATTTGTTATTATGCAAAACTGTGAAGCTGGACCACTCAAAACATGAGTTTCCATATTAAAGGATTTATTTAATTCTTGTTTCATTTTATTTGCAGGTGGCACGAAGTCAATCCAGGTTTGCTTAAAGTCAAAATCTTCTCAGCCTCACGCCACTCTAAAAACTTTTAATTTTATACTCAGTAGCTCATATATTTATCTTCTTTGCGATCCCATATGTTATAATACCTAACATAATCGTATTCAAGATTTTTATATAGTATTTAATTACAACAAATTTATGTTTATTTTTAGAAGATTTTTCCATAGTTAATGGAACACTATATTTTATAGGTTTGTTATTTTTTATTTTAATATATTTTCTTTTTTGTTTTATTATTCTTGTTGAGAAATTTATACAAACTTAAACATTCCATTTGGAGTATTTTTAAAATCTCACTCAAAACCCATGTTCTAGAAGCGTAAGTTTTAAACAATTAGGTGGTGCTTTAAAAGATCTGTTAACACTTCAAACTCGATTAAAAATGCAGGGAGATAATTTTGTAATATGTACACGCAAAAGGTATATTTTATGAACTACAGTACAATGTATTTTTTAAGGAGACGAAAAAAAGTATACTCTAAGTAACCACAAGTTTAACGGAATGCGTTGAAATTATTTAAATTAGGTTTTAAATGTAAAAACCACATGCTACTATAATTTAAGTCACCCACGCTCAACAAATGTACATAAATTTGAATCGAATAATCAAGGTCACAATAGTTACTGTTATTAATCAACGAATTGTAAGCTTGAAATAATTTCAAAAAAAATTGTACAGATTTAAATGCATTAATTCATGTCGTGTTCAATAAATATTGTCATGCTTTCAGTAATAAAGAGGTCAAGGCCAAATATGTAAATAATGTAAATGTACTTATAATAATATTATCCGCATAACAAAGGACCACAATTGAATTGTAAACGAATTATAGTGAGGAAAATGCAACTTCAGCTTCCCCCGCTGAAAAACCTCTTGTTATAGAAAAGAATGTTCTTAAAATTTTGGCACGGATTTATAACAACAACAACAGCACAACATATTTTTTCTAATCGTTATTTAAAATACATACATATGTTCCTTAAGTGGACGATGGGTGACGGGCTTATTGATGGATTCTGTCAATGATACATTAAATAAATTATTGTTTTAATGTTTGAAGAGCATGTCTAACGGGTGTAGTCTCATTAGTCTTTTATTAGTGGTACTACTAGTACTTCGTTTTGGAATTTTTTCAGGATTGTAGTGTTAGGTATCTTGACCGTTCTCCAGCCGTGGATGGCATACATTTTTTCAGACTGGCTTGAATATTCTCTTAGATATTAAAAGCTTGCCCATTCGATGTAGCTTTGATTTCCTGTCCAACGCAAGTTATTTTTTCTAAGCTTATCATAAAGTTGTTTGCACTTAGCAGCAACGTGTGGCTTCCGGGTAACTTTATCAAGGATGCGACCCGATTGATTAGGTTCACCATAGGAATGGGTCAGAAATTTGCTTTGACTGAGACACAGTTTATTTGTTTAAGAGCTAATGTTGCTTGACCATTATACAAGTAATTCATCTTAAAAGCCACTTGCCGGAATTATATAGCTGCTCTTGAAGCACTTTAAATGCCTTGTTGGAGCATCTAGATATAATCAGGAATGTAGCATCGTCCTTATAAATTACAATTAGGAGTGATTATTTTGAAATCACCAGCATATCTAAAGTGTACAGTATATACCAGATTGTGCCAAGGACAGTGCCTTGATGGACTCTAGCCTGGAGTGGTTTTATATCGGAACGTTCATCCCCACATCGAACATAGAAAATTCTCTCCTCCAAATAAGATCTGAAGAAGATTTGGTACGGACAAGGCAGGTGCATTTTGAGTTAAAAAGGAGCTCAGCATGCCAGACAGGGTCAGAATTCAGGTAGAATTTGAATCCGTGGCTGAGCGTTAAATTGCCTGGAAATATCCAGAGTTTTTCCTCTGTGTTAAGCTTAGCAGGCCATGCGGGTTTGAGGTCCTTGGGTCACTCTACCTGCGTTGCGACAAAAAAATTTTAGTTTCACGACGCAATAATCCACAAAAAATAATATGCAGTGTTTAAAACATTGAGACAACTTTATACTCTTGAGCATAAAAACATCGTGCTTAAATTCGTTAAAACATAAATACACAAACAACGTGTAAAATATACTGTAGGATCATGTTTTAGTTACAGACTAATATCGGGCAGTCTAAGTTGTATAAAACTTTGGTTGGTTTTCGTTGAACGCTAAGTGAGTTCGCCCTGCTGATTTTGATCGTGGTCTTGCGCGCTTTCCTTGCGTGGTGAAATTACACGGCCGGTTGGGAATTGATCCTCCTTCCCGCCTTGTATGCGATTAATGGCTACCATCTCCAAGATATTTGCGCGATTGCGGTTTGGTGTACAACGCGGGGTTCCGTTGTTTACCTTCTCGCGCGGCGGGGTGTGTAGCACAATACCTTCGAAAATTGTCTCCAGACTATTGCTGCGACTAAACGCGACCATGGAGTCTTCCGTGCTATCGCTGGGCGGGCTTATTTTTGCGTTAATTTCGTGTAGGGCCACAAACTCGGGATTATTTTCTCTGCCGGGACTACCCTGCTGCCGATGCACCTTTTGTTGCTTTGGCGTCTCCACGTCCGCCCCAAATAAATCGTTGTCGATAGGCGAAGGTGTTCGCGCTTGTGGGGAAAAGGCTCGTATTTCGAAGGCTGGCAGCTCATCATAGTCGGTTGGCTCGTTCAAGTCACGTTCAAAGGCCAGAGAGAGATCACTTTCACTTGAGAGTGAGGACATCGAGCACTGCAAGCGGAAGGAGGTATTAAGTTGTACCTCATACCACGACATATTTAAACTGGCTCTATTTACCGCATCCGACTTGTCCATTGTATGTTCGTCGGCGACGCAGCTGTGTTTTATATGAATTTGAGGCCTTTCCTCGTTGTCGTGCAGCATGCCACAGTTTGAAAATATGAGATTCGTAAAAATGGTTGGGTGAACGTCAGGTATTAAAGCGCAGGTAAGTGTTTGCCGCGCACCTCTAACTTAAATGCACCCTTCGGTTAGAGCAAAACGCCGCACCAGTCGGCTCTAGTAAACAAATTAAATATTTGAGTGTACACATATACATTACAGATAACAACCAGGGCGCCTTGCTGTAAGTGTATCCCTATTAACGTTATATTTCTTTTGCGTTGTAAGACAGTGTCTCAAACCATACAACATATGTTGTGACAGTATACAGGAATCAAGCGTTTTGTGAGCAAAGAAACACAAAGGGGCTGTTTCTTTAGTAACGTAGATTTTGATATAAACAAATTCTATTGTGTGAAATAACAAAAATAATAATTTCATGTACTCATAATTAAAGCTATATTTTAAATTCATTCCACAGACAGTGACTATTACTGCTAGCAATTTTACTCTAATGTCGCATTGGTATTACTTTTGGTAGCTACATTAAATGTTTCCTATTGGGAATATTTGTAACCTCTCACCAATGTTACCGTTACCACAAAAAGTCGCGTGATTGAATGTGTGCGCGCTCCGAAATTTAGAAAATTGTTATCGATTGTAGAAACAGCTGACAGTGCTGGAAAGTATTACATATCTTTGGTGTGGTCACGAATAAGAAGACATGGTTACTTTATCAGCGCAAGCCATAAGCAAGTGGCAGCACCAAATGTCAAATTTTTCAAATAATTTACGTTTAACTTTAAAAGCGATTTGGAAATCGCTAAATCAAATAATTGTAAATGTTTAGGTACACAAAACAGAGAAATTTGTTTAATTTTAGCGAGGCAACACAGCCTGAAAATAAATCAAGGATTTAAACTAGTAGCTCATTTAATTATTTTAAATAGTGCATTTACTGCTCTGCACATATGGATATTTTGAGCTTTCCACTTAATCTTCTTTGTCTTTAAGCTTTTGGGTAGCTGAGTTCTACCGCAAACAGAAAGTTTGGGATTTTATACAGGTACAGGGCTCACGGGTAAAAGAATATACTAGTTTAGTGCAAATATATGTATATAACACACAAAGGACGTGGCAGACCTTAAAAAATCAATATGTATTTACATATATTTTTGATCAGTAAGACAGTATTTACCTGATGTGAGATTCATTAAACAGGAATAAGCAGGTAACTTAAAAAATTAATTATATAAAAAATGGTCTTTATGTGTAGTTTATTTTGAATTTGTCTTTTATTATTATTTATTATTTATTTTTGAGTTTGGTCATGAAACAATGTAATCGGTGAAAGTATATTCACCATCAAAAGTTGTAAAATATCGTAGTTTTATATGTCAATTTAAATAATTGTAGTTTTCTACATTTTTGAAGTGCTATAAAACATTTAATTTCTTATTATACGTTCGTTTATGTAAGCTTTTAGCTGTTTTCTATTGCATACTCAACAATATCCTTGTCTTACAAACAATTAATTTTAATAAAATTATTTAACAAATAGTTAAAGCGTAGTCAAAATATACACACAATTTACCTAAATTTAAATACAAAATAGTAAAGTAAATTTTTTAAGCGCTATGCCTAGGAAACAGTTTGGAAGTTTTTGTTGAGCGTAGCGCAGCACATTTATTTGACAAACTTTTTGCTTTTTGTTATTTAATGTATAAAATGAAACAAAAAAGTTTTACAACATCGTTAGTTATAAATATTTAATTAAATCTATTTGTTTTTAGTTTTGAGTATGAGTACATATGCACGCATGCATATCATAAATGTTTTTGTGTAGTTTGACATTTTTGGAACCCCATCCCCTCTCGTCTGTTTAAATTTCTTCATGTGTGACAATAAGTTTGCTTGGATATTGTTATAGCTGCTAGATTTTTCTTGATTCTGTAGCAGAACAAATAGTTTGGTTGTATTACGCTTTTCGAAGAAGAAACACGTTTTTAACAATTTTGTTTTAACGCCTAATACCCTCTGTAGTGATTTTAAGGATGCATCGTAGTAGAATATTTGACATACACGTACACGTTGCGTCAAAGCGATACAGCTTTAAGCTCTTGGAAGGGGTTGGGATTATAATAAACAACCATCATGTAGACAAAAATGTGGGTTCTACTATGAATCCATCTACATGAGCGCAGAAACAGGGACTAGATTTCACAAGCGATGAGTGCAGGAGCCATGTCGTTGTATTAGTATGCTTTCATTTTATTTATATCCTTGTGGATATCAAGGAATTGTGATGAAAATGTCTTTTTGTCGGATAATGAGTTTATATAGAACTTTTCCTAACCACAATATTTTAAACATATATTTTTAAGATGCAAAGGTTCGATGAGTTCTGTTTCCCAAAACGGAAGCTTCCTTTTTCGTAGTCTAGTTCCCACATAGAATGCATATGTACGGCAGAACAAGTATGTGAAAGGGTCCAGGGTCCTGTACTCTGTATTCTGTATTCTGTGCAATTACATACTCGTATGTAGCCCAAGCCCATACCTTTTTGGCACAAACTGTGAGCAACTGCTTCTTAACCACCATCTACTTTATGCCGAGTAGTCTTTTAAATGCGCGCCTGTAATCCAAATTGAATATCGTATATATGACCGGATTGAGACCGGAATTGATGTAGCCTAGCCAGGTGATGAAGTTCTTGAATTTATTGGTCGGACAGCAGCTCTGGCAAAATGGCAAAATGACATACATGAGGAAGAACGGCAGCCAACAAATAACAAAGACCCCCATGATTATCCCGAGCGTTCGTGCAGCTCGTCTTTCCTTTGACAGTGAAATCTTTTGTTTCTCCTCGATGAATTGGTTAACGCCGCCGATCTTCTTTGGCAGAGGTGTTGACGTCAGTGTTGACGTTACGCCAGTTGACGATTGTGGGGGCGTCAGTTTTAGCGAAGCTTGCTCGTCCACATTTTCAGTGGGCGCCTGGGTAACGCATACCTGTATGCAACCCTTGGGGTCGCTGCCACTTTCGGTGCTGATTTCGGCATTGTCACTGGCATCCGACTTGGACACTAAATTGTTTCCGATGGGCGGAAGCAGTTGCTCGGCCCCGCAGCCGCTTCCAGTGCCGTCGGCGTTTCGCTCTGCAGTGATCTGGGCTCGACGTCCGCTGCGTGCTTTTCCATGCTTGATGGAGTCTTTGATCTTAGAGCGCCGCGATTTCTTAACCAGCACTACCACGTGCTGATGTTGCTGTTGCTCGTTGTTGGCCGCCTCGGTGTTAATGTGCGTCTCGCTGCTTACACTCTCCTGGTCGTTTTGAATCATTGGCGTGGCGAAATGGCCTCTGTCGCGTCCACAGCAAAAAAAGTTGGCGCAGTAGTTGGCCAAGTGGTGTCCTTTGCTGCCCGACAGGCTGCTATTGCTCTGGCCGTCCCTGCGCACTGCCGTCTCCACCTCGCAGGACTTTAGTGCTATAGTGTTCAATTTATTGGCCTTGGCGCGCTCCCGGAGGCGCCGCCGTGTGGCTACGAAGATTTCGATGTAGACGATGGTCATGATGACCAGCGGTATGAAGAAAGAGCCCAGGGAGGAATAGATGACGTAGCCTCTCTGAGAAGTTAGCTCGCAGGGTGTGGCGCTGGTGAATTCATCGGGCCAGTCGTTCCAGCCCAGCAGCGGAGGACTGCTGATTAGCAGTGAGAGGATCCACACCCCCGAAATGAGCAGCAGCACACGCCCCACTGTCCGCTTTTGAGCGTAGTTGATTGGATCGGTGATGGCCCAGTAGCGATCCAAAGCAATGGCGCACAGATTTAGGATCGACGAAGTGCAGCACAAAATGTCGCAGGTCAGCCACATCTTGCATAGATGTATGCCGAACTCCCACCGTCCAAGTATCGAGTAGGCCACGTTAAAAGGCAGCACAAGGAGCGCAACAGTCAGGTCTGCCACGGCCAGCGACACGATGAAGAAGTTCTGGACAATGCGCAACGGTTTGTAGGTAAATACGCTTAGGATAACCAAAATGTTGCCAATGATGGTCAACACAATGATCACGGATAACACCACGGCCGTTAGCAACGCCTCCCACTCAGGCACCGCCAGTGGTACGCCCAGAAAGCTGCCCTTCACCTCTTCCTCTGCCAAAGCATTGCATTCATTCGGATTCGCAATGGAGGCCACTGTTGCTAGTGCCGCTGCCCCCGCTGTTGTAGTGGTCGTAAGGCGCTGGACCAATGAGCCCGAAATATTGGCGGCAATTGTTGCTGTTGTTGTTGCACGGGCGCCGTTCATGACAATGTCGTGTTCTGGCTCCTCTCCTAGTGCCCCACCGTTGGCTGTAGTCGCCTGTGTATTGTTCACGGCAGTAGCCGCCGTCAGCGCCGCTGCGGCCACCGTCGTGGTGACATTTATGAACAGTATTTGATCTGCTGATGGCATTTTGCATTTTGTGGAAATTCCAGTGAAACCTGGTGGTCTTTTATGGCTATTCTTGCTCCCGCTGATGTAGCTGAAATGAAAATGGAAAAAGTACGATTTGAGAAGCTTGCCTCCAGCGATATGTATTGGCAATAAGGCATATTGTATATTGTATATCAAAAAATTGCTGCCAAAACGAAAAACTCCATGTTAAAAGTAGAATAGAATTCTGTATCCCGACTTTTAAAGCGTCAGTACCCACTTCCGACAAAAATAAATAACTAGCATATATCCCATATACCTTTCCATATTTAATTTTCTTCATTTATATTTATGTCAACAAACATTGACTGTCCACTTAGAAGAACAATATAAAAAATATTGTAGAATGAATCTTATAAGCTAGGAAAGCCCTAGTAGGAGAAATCCAATCAAATAACAATAATATCTAACGAATGCCTCCGCTCCGGTGGGGGAATATTATTTGCCTTTCGGCTAGCTCTGCCCAGCTAGCCATCTCACAGTCAAGTGTGGTCAGAGGCGTTAATAAATCTACTGATATAGAAAACAAGAAAGGAATGCTAAAGTCGAGCAGGCTCAACTCTTAAATACCCTGTACCACCCCACAAAAAAGTAATTAAATTAATTTAATTAAATTAATTAATTAATTTAATTCAATTAATTAACTAAATTAATTTAATTAATTAACTAAATTAATTTAATTAATTAACTAAATTAAATATAAAATATTCCATGCATGCATACATACATTTACATTTACATCAGAATTGTGCCTTATGCGTGTTTGTGTACTTGCACATATGTATGTATGTGTGCATTGGGCCTGGTTATATGGCTATAACTTTCTTTCCAATCATTCTATCATAATGAAACTTGGTATACGGATATATAATTACTAACCTAATGTGACTACCAAATTTTAGTTCAAAATTCCAGGAATTACGGGAGTTATAGAAAATCGTTAATAGGGGGGGAGTGGGGGGATGGATCAGAAAAAATGAACAAACTCGTCCTTTCTCGGTCTCAGGAGAATCTGTATACCAAGTTTGGTTATTCTCGCTCTTATACTTTCGGAGATCCTTGCGTTCATACAGACAGACAGACGGACAGACAGACGGACAGACGGACATGGCTATATCGACTCGGCTTGTCATGCTGATCAAGAATATATATACTTTGTGGGGTCTACCAAGCCTCCTTCTGTGTGTTCCATGTGCACTCGCACAAAACTAATATATGTACCCTTGTACCCTTTGGGTAGAGGGTATAAAAACTGAACGGAAAGAAGAAGCTTAGAATTAATTAAAATCTTATTTAAAAAAGAACACAAAAAAGAAATGGAACACCAGACCCGGTGGGGGAAAATTTATTAGCCAGCAAGGCTTTTTATTAAAGGAAGAGACGGTTCGGCTGAGAGCAGGTGAAAATAATCATTATAAGTTGAGCATAAGACCCGAAAAGGATTGTGCGATGCATAATCAGTTGTACATCTGCTTAGGAAAAGGGGAAGATAATTTCTAGAAGGAACTGAGAAATTAAGACGACCTAATAGGAAAGAAGAATCGACATTACCGACAATCAGTTTGTGGAGAAATACAGCTCCAAGGACAGTCCTCTGATTAGCCAATGAGGGAAGATATGACTTACAAAAATTTATTATTCCTCCATGATTATGGTGCGCGAACGGCACAATAGGGTATACGTTTCATTTTGTTTTTTCATTAAAAGGTATTTTTGATTTATTATTATTACTTGCAGTTTGGCTCCAATAATTTGTACAACGAACGAAAACCTTGAAATAGCAACCCTTCTGAATGGGAAGTTAAATAATAAAGATTCGCTTTCGTCTTGCGTCTTCGTTGGACATCATCTGGTATTGTGTTTTCTGAATAGAGATGGCCGTGTTTTCGGTCGTGGAACTTTGTGGCACTGCTTGGGCACGAAAAAGCACGCACGAGTAAACACGAACAAAGCACGAAAAAAGCATAACAAAATTATCTTTAAAAGTACTAAGTAATGAATTGCAATGTATATGTCCTTTGACCAGCTTATTCCAAAAAACCCACTGTAAAATAATTTATCTACTCAACATTCTGGACTTCTGGCCAAATATTGCTTTGCTCGAATATTTTTTAATAAATAATGTGTTAAAAGTTTTAACTTAAAACAGATTATCAACAAATATAAACTATACAGTTATTCTAAATTGTTAGTTATAAGCTACGAATAGTTCGTTCATTTATTAATTACAGACATTAAATGACAAACTCTTTTTTCATGTCATTATTGGTCAGCGTGCGCGTGCTTGTTTAGAAAGGTCAATTTCTGGGCTGTAAAAAAGCCGAAAAAAGCCGACCATGTCCACATCTAGGTCTGAATATAAAAATGACTATTACACAAGAATAAGCACTTCTACAAGTATTTACACTAGATTCATAAATTCCATAATATCCTTAATCCCACGGTCCCACTGTCACGACCGTTTGGCCAAAGTCAACGACATAAAGCAACACCTTGGGGGCCACAAATTGCATGTGCTAAATTGGAGGAAGTAAATTTCGAGCCTGGTACGCAATATAGTAAAACCAGCTAATATGTATGTATGTACATACATACGTACGTGTGTGTGGAGCTGGAGCTGTCAACGCTCGACTATCGCTTGGGGAGTTGTTGAATGCTGCCTGCCTGCCTGCCTGCCTGCCCAGTCTGCTCGCTCTCTAATTGACAAATTCGCGCCAAGTCAAATCTGCCGGGATGCTTCGCTTCTCGGCTGGTGGACTATGCGGCTGAGACTGCGCCAGCACGAACGCCTTTTTATTGATGAGCATCATCAACTATCGACAATATTTCTATGGAATGAATTTAAAGCGAAAATGCATCAGAATATCATCGGAATAGATGGCAGCTGCACAACCCATTGTTGTGCCAGAGTTTGATTTAACGCATTCATTCATGGTGGGTTTTTAGAAAATGACGAAGTCGGGGCAACTTCCCGAGAGCTAAGAACATAGCAAGAACTTTGCGGAATTCGTCGATGGTACATCAAATTGAAGCGTCCTTCTATGCGCACGATTTTTTACAGAGTTAGGAAAACCTAATGCTTGTGTAGTCTTTCTGCAAGGCTTATACTGCTCGTACTTGTATGTGTGTAATAAACCCATAAGTGGCTGAGTGGGCAGCTGGAGTCCATTTGAAAAATGCTGGACATGTCACAGTGTCAATCAGGGTCGTCGCCAACTTCCAGCCAAGCGCAAAAGTTCATAATCAGGCAAAGTTTATCGGGTTTTTATGGGTGTGAGTGCCAACTGCCATCTGTTTGTGGCTATTGTTTTCAGCTCGCGCGCCAATTGTGCGGCAGTTGATTTGGCGCCAAACTTCCTAACGACTCGTCGTTGTCGGCGTCATCTATTGCCCAGTATCCGTTTCGCAATCCCTATTTTTTTATGCTTTAGTTTTTATAACCTATGAGATGAGGGATGGGCCAGCCACTGACTTTCCAATCAAACTTTACAGACAAACGTAAGTCAGTCAGTTGGTCGACCAATGCTTTGCTTTTTTTCAACGTTGCCGCCGCCTCTTCAACTGCAATTAATAGAAAACAGTGCAAAAGAGTTTGGTTATGAGGAAGCTCATTATTATAAAGGAGCTCTATACCTTTGATTGGCTCGATGAGGCAGGACGATTCAGCTAATCTTATCGGTGGGTCTGCACGTACGGTTTGCGAGCGGCACAAGTGAGCTTAGCCTTCTCACAGAAATATGTGCTTGCTGGGCTGGTATTTGTATTTTCTTTTGTTTTTAGGCTTAGTAACTTTTGTGACTTTAAGTTTTGTGTGTTCAGGTTCAGAAGAAATGTCTGTATGTGTTCCTTAAAATGTGTAACTGGCAGCTGCCCACTCATAAATGCTAAGTAACTTAATGGAAGAAGAGGACGCAAATCCTGTTTAGGTACAGATAGGCAACGAGGTCAACCAGGTCACCCACTGGATCATGCAGACTCTACATTATACCCTACAGTATATTCGTTATATGAAGTTCTTCGGTTGAGGTGAGTTAAGAGGTAATGCCAAGGTGCATTTCAAATCACCTAGATTGCCCTTTCGCTAGAGTCTCTGGTAGTCAGCTCTAGGAGTTGTCCAATATCAACAGTATATCCACAGCACATTTATTTCAATAGCAGATCACTGGAAATAGCTCCTCACAATTATAACAAGGACACTTATGGGTATTGGAGTAAAATAATAAATAGATAGAATAAACAAGTGGAAACACTAAGGTCGAGTGCACCAACTTTGAAATTCTCTGTAAATATGCGTGGCATAATTATATAAATTTTAAAAATAAACACATCGGCGTTTCATTACAAAAGTATACCTTGCACCCGAATGTTGAAAAATAATAATAAAAAATCGCAATGTATGTAAATGATCGAAACTGCTTGTATAGGTAATATAATATACACATTTGAAAAGGTACTTGTCTTATTTCTACGCTGACTAGCCTAATATGTATCTAAATTAAATTTGTTGTTTAATGATATCTTCAACATATTATGAAGCTTATCGAAATCGGAGCACTATATTTTATATCAGCCTTAGCGTAAAGTTGATTTAAGTGAATCCACAGAACAAAAACAGCACATCTATTGAACAAAACTAATTCAAACTTATTCCCATGGAAGGCAGACATCCAATCACATTGAGATGTAAGTTTAATTAAAGTTCTTCTCAGTATTAAAAAGTTGGACAATAAAATAGAAGCGAATCAAATGGCGGAAATCAAAGACTGACTGAACAAAGCGATTAGCCTGCGGGCATCTTTGCACCAAATAAACTGTTCGCCAATTGAGAGCTTGCACAACCACCTGTTCTCATTTTCCCTTATTACCCAATTCATTAATTACTTTTACAAATTGATTTCGTTGCTGCCGTTCGCGCTGTCGCCCACCAAGCTAGGGAGACAGTGCAAATAGTCGAACTGCTGCTGCCACCTCCACCTCCACCTCCATCGGCGCCGCAAAAAGGCCTCAGTGGAGAGGTGCACTCGCCCCATAAATACGCAAACATGCGGCACATATGTGAGTACGTGAGTAAGAAGAACCAAGGCCGAACGTCCATTTTAATGTGGGTAGCGCACGAGCCCCGCATTGGAGACAGACAGACAGACAGACAGTTCAAAATAATGCCAAGCACCAAGACAACAGGATGTAGCATTACTAGGTACAATAAAATATATCTTCGTACACATACATATGTATGTATATGCTAACAAGGGCGTACGCAGGGGGGCCAGAAGGGCCATTGCCCCCTAAATCTTTAGAAAACAAGAGAGAACGCTACAATCGAGCAACCCCAACAGTGAAATACGCTGTACCCAGACAAACTTCCGGCATTGAGTTATATACACTCCTAGAAGAAACAAAAAGAAGAAGAAGAGCGAACTTGATGCTACTTGAATTTGTGGGCGTAGTATTAAAGTGAAATTGAATAGACCTTTTTACCCTACGGGTACAGGGTATACAAATCTCTCGCAATCTGAAATCGAACACACATTCATTATTATGGAACTAAGTTGGGTTTTTCTGATCGTGTGCACAAATTATTATTTTAGCGCACGCATTGTTTAATCAAAATGTTAATTTGTTGGCTCCCCCTTTGTAGAATGCTGCGTACGCCCTTGTATGCTAATTATACTTGCACTACTTTTATACGGTTTTACCTTCGGCAAGGCATTCTTAGGATTTAATTTATTTGAACATAAATTTATTCAGATCACAACAAGTACAGATATACAGTAGTGCGGCTTTACATAAATACTCTTCTGTGGAAATTAATTGAAGTAATTAAGGGTGTAATATATAATATAGTTCTTTTTTCTTTCCACATCGGCTTTGGACACGAAAATCCTCTGTTGCTTTCAAACAAGAATGTTGAACAAATCGGCATGAGCATTTGGCCAAATCAAAATAAAGCCTTAATAGAATGTTAGAGTCATGCACGCCCGACTCCTATACTATATACCTACGAGTTATACATTTTGTGTACCCTGTCCCAAAGGGTAACAGTTCTCGGTTGAACGTCAGTGCTATGACGATGGGGATCATCACATAATTATTCCATATCTTGGAGTCAATCTTAACAGTATGCAGCATGCCTTTTTATTTTGGAGAAGAGCAATATTTAGTAAAGATTGCTGTGAACAATCAACTGGTAGATGACAAAGTTATGCACACATTATAATAAAATGTAGTATAAATTAATAGTCAAGTAAAACTGACATTAAAATTCCCTACTTCCATACAAACCATATCTGTTTAAGTAGCCACATCTGTTTTAAGTATCTTTGAAATTGTGTGCAGGATGGGTGAATTTCTTTAGTAGGTGTTGAATGCACATCAGTATTTCGATTATCTAATGTGTACTTATCAATTTTGAATGTCAAAAATCAGATTGTGTGAGACTACGATTACTCTTACAAGTAGAACAAGATTTCGCACTCATAAAAGCTGTAGCAAATATCAGTTTTTAAAAGAAATGCTCAAACATGAAAAGCCCAAAAATCCTAACAATAGGGGAGGGGGTAAATAATAATAATAAAAAAGGCTCCCTTTCTATAGGCATTACATACGTCAAGTTAGGTTAATGATGGCTCAACTTTTTCCGAACAAAATTGTTCGGCTGACCGTATGGAATGATCCGTTGAATCCCTATTCGAGTTGTGCCTCTTGACAACATTTTGGGAAATATGAAACTGCCTTTTGATAAATCTGCTACAAGCACAACCCGAAACCAAGCCATGTTGCAGGATTTCTTGTTTTCGAAAGTGCATAAAGAGCATTCGATTTCAACATATTTATTTAATAAAGGAAGAGCTTGATGACATACTTGTATTAAGAAGCAGTCCGCGCTATGCGACAAGGTGCCAATTTAAATTAAAATTCAAAATTATGAATCACTCTTTTGCTTTTAATTGATTTTTCTTATCACCTTAGCCGATTTTAAGAAAGTTATTTGAAGAACGACCACTTACCATAGTTATTGCCATTTGTTCTCTTTAGCTGCACACATTTACCAGATAGAGTAACTTTGTAAGACGCACACGTCGCTTAGTCGAGGCAAAAACTTTATGTAACTTAATGTTACTTGTCAACAGCTGCAAATAAATAAGCAGAGAAGCTAAAAGATAAATTGAAATTTATGAAGCAGGCAAAGGAAGCTAAGGCGATGGTGTATGCCATGGTCGTTGGGATAGAAGTGCGAGTGGCAACCACCCATTACCTATCCTGTCAAATAGTTCTCAGTGCTAAAAGGGTACTAAGTTATTTGTATATACATTTGGAAGCATTGTGACCCTTGAAGCATAACAGCCTCAAATATGTGCTACATGAGAAGCATATACGAGCATATACTATACATAGTACTTAGTAGTATCTTGTATAAGTTTACTTGGCACGCAGCCGTTGATGCACTTTGGTTGAAATTAGAATGAAAACACGGTCCGAAGGCCTGTTCACTCTTCCACCTGTCGAAAGCTACAAAACGAGAAATAATAATAGCAGTGTCAATGTGGGTTTCCCTGTCTCTAAACTTATTAAATTACACAAGGAGCCCAAAAGCATTCAAAAGTCAAGGCGAAGGCAATGGCGATGGAGATGGAGATGGAGATGGGTGAGAAGTGTGTCAGGCAGCAGGAGACTGTTACTCGGAGCTCGGCTCGGAGCCACCATAACAAGCTGTTCTTGTCAGCTTCCTTGCTCTGTCGCCTTTCCGCCTGTCTAAAATGTTAAAGTGCGGCATATTTTAGCTAAATATTGCAACTACACCTGAGAGAATAATACAAGTACAGTATATACACACAGATATGTACATATGTGTGTATTATGTGAGGCACACGATCAGCGTTAGAACGTTGGGTGGCGGGAGGTGTTTGCATATGCGCTTCCACTTTCCTCTGTCGTTGCGAAACTCTAGGCGATAACTTCAGTCGCCTCGAGCTGAATAAATTCAAGGCTAATAAATTATAGTGTATTGTTGCGCACTCCCAACGCTGTATTTTAGCCACAGCTATAAAGCACTTGGCCTCCTCCTCCCTTCCCACATACCTATAAACGCTAATCGCCTTGGAGCCGTATTGCCTTCATCTTGACAGCCATTGACCTATGTGGTGGGGCTTCCATTTAATTTATTTACCACAAACCAAAAACACACACAGCACCAATATGCCGCTATAAAGAATTTAGAATTTTAGCTCAAGAAAGCCTTTTGTACTCTACTCGTGTTAATGTGCGAATATGAATTCGCATGGTTCTGAGTGCTTTTATTTGCGGCCTGTCAATCAAATTTTGAAGTAGCTTTTCAGGCTGCCTTTGTCGGAAGCGATTGTTACGGGCTTTTAGGTCATGCTGCGAACTGTGTCACATTATCAACACCCTTGTAATACATCAAACTGTATCCAAAGGAGGCGAGGCCGGGAATTCAATTGTGGCAACAAAGAATTACAAATTATGCGTAACTAATTTGTTTTGTGAGCCCACATGTTTGGGGCCCTACTTTCCATACGCCTGGCATACAATTTAATGCTTAATTGACGTCGTTCAAGGCTCATTGATTCAACTTCTAGCCTTACCCTGACAACAAAAAAGCTATTAAATGGCAAGAGCAGTCAGACAGTTCCTGCTTTGAGAGCACAAATTGAATTCGGATTGAAATATTTTAACCAAATTATTGTTTTCAAGGGAAAAAAATATTGGAAAAGCGGGATCAGATAGAAAAGTTTATTAAATTAAATGCCAGTATGAAAATGGATATAGATTGGTAATCACTGCAGAACAAGTACTAGAGGAAAAAGTGAATTATAGCTGACATACTATATAAAAAAAAGACTCGCTATTAACGTTCACTCAGGAAAAAATAAAACGAAGCATTACAGACCTACTTGTATGAGACTGAAATTCAGGCCATTTTGTGCAATATAATTTGTTTTATAACGAGCATATTTTTATGAGTGTATGTTGGCATCTTCAAGTAAAACGCAAAATCATTTATACCAGAAATACTTGTACACGCACTCCCACGTGCTTTGACGTGCGCGATTCCAAATCGACAAGCACGCACATGCCCCAGCCCGACAGTTGTTGGCGTTTCTTGCCGTTCTTCCGGAATGTAAATATGTAAATAAATACTAAAGAAAAGCAGAACCGACCATTATTTATTTCGTATTTGGCCCGCACATTGTCAATATTTGTCTAATTCATCAAACTTTTGCTGCGAGGCATACATAGCAGCGACAAATGCCGGGCCCCTAGCTCTGAGCTCCTGCGTCTGCCTGACAGCTTTAGAGGAGGGTGTGGAACATCGCCAGCCCCGGCCATCAAGTTGTCGGCACTTCTTGCCTTCAGTTCAGTTCTCGGCACATAGCTAGGTACAGTGGGTGCCAGCATATTGGCGACAGTTGGCGCCTAAGAATATTTTGATGCAAACATCTCTTCAAATTCTCAATTACCCCTTAGTATCACTAAAATGTTCAAATAACCTGCGAATGAATGCAATAACCAGAAGGAAAGAAGTAGACCTCACAAAGTCAGTGCATATTCGTGATCAGTATGTCGAGACGAGATATCGTAGAATGTAGAGCTGAAATAACGAAACTTTCTATAATGTATTATACAAGCCTTCGACAGATCAAGATTTTGTTTATTCAGGGGGTCTAAGTCTCGTGTGTCTTGGAATTTGACAGTTGCACCCTCTTGTTGCTTATGTGTGCTTGTGTCAAGGAAGTTTTATCCATAAATGTAATCTTTGTCGAAAGTTGTTGTGGATGCTGCTGCTTTGTCTCAATTCTGTAGCGCTTAGACATAAATGAGCACAAATTGTACATTTATTAAATTATTATTCTTTACTTAAATATTTTCATTTAAATAAATAAAATATTAAATCAAAAGAGGAATGTATTTAAATTAAACAATTAACTGCAAAGGGTAGCACCCGACTCGATACTTATATGGACTACAAAATAATAACTAGAACTCTGAATTTTCGTTCTTATGGCATATCTATTGAGTTACAAGTTATAGGCCTTCGCTTTGGGAGCAGGAACAGTTCAAATAAGCTGGGAGCTACTGCATCTATCTCTATGTACATAGATATGTATGAACATGTAGTTATAGCGCACAAATCGAAGAATTTATTTATGGATTTTTGTTTTGTGTTTTTCTCTTCTCTCCAAAAAAACATGCTACAATGTTACAGTCGAGACAGCCCGGCAGTGTAATACCCTGTACCTCCCGCCACCGTGTTTATGGGTTGTTAAATGGACGTACAACAGAAAAAAATAAATAAATGGAAGAATAAGACCGAACAGAAGTTGGTGTAGTTCTGCAGGAAAATTGTTTTGCTTTCAATTTTACTTAGAATTTACCCGTTTTCATGATATTTAAAACAGCAATAGAGTTTTAATTTACATGAGCACTTTGTATGTTGTATGTTGTAGCTTAGGGATTTGCGTAAGAAAGATGAAGGGTCGACATAAATTTGACAATAAGAGATGTTTCCTAAATCTAGGCGTTTATGGCACAGGCGAATGGAAGGACTGGTCTAGATCGATTTGTCTGATCAAGCTGATTAAGAATACAACAATTTATTGGGTCGGAGCTGCCTGTTGTACAAGCCTAATATACTCTTTTTTAGTCTTCGTTTGTAGGGTATACAAAAGAAACGGCGGCTCCATTTGTATTGTGAACAAAGGGAAGTACAGAAAGAAAGAGTGCGTTAAATATATAGACTGTATATTATAGACAGACAGTCGGCACAGATGTACTGGATGTACTGCAGATTGCCAACTGTGCCCCGCACAGTTCGACAAACAAGTGAAAATGATGAGAAAGTATTTATGATAAATACCAAGAGGCAGTAAATCTGGGAATAGCCATTGTATCACCTTAAGGTGTGCTGCAAATTCTAGGGCAGCTGAATTTTGTGGTCTGGTGTGTAACTGATGAACAGGGAAGAACAAACACAGTACATATATTTGTGTATTGTATAGTACGAGTGTGTACAAAAAATATTTTTTTATGTACGGGTATGTATGGAATTAAATATATGAATATACAAGTATATCCAAGAACACCATGTTTGTGTTTCATGGTGGGTTTTATGATGTGAGAAATTTCCTAACTTTGTATTTTTAAATTTTTATAGTACGTTCAAATCCGTGTACATCGTCTACAATACAATTATTTGCATAAAATAACAAATATAAATATAATACCAATATACATATTTTCTAGTTTGTCGTACAGGAGTTGCATAAAGGGAGGAAGAAACACGGGCACACTCCTGAAAACTAAGCGGCCAGAAAAGCAAATAACACCAAACGAAGCCACAAAATCTAGTAGAAACCAAGTGTTAGCTCCAAACCAAAGCCCATGGAAACCAATGTCTCTATGCAATCCGTTTTTTTCGGCCCACACAGATCAATCATTTGGCATCAGCTGGATATGCATGTACGAGTATATGAACAAATTTGATATATATGTTTGTTTATGTGCTTATATTAAAATAATTATAATATACAAAGCGTTTAAGCATGCAGTCTATTAGTCTGATTCGAACTATGTATTATTATTAGGGCAGTCCGAAATGTTTTTAGCCCGATGATGTAAACGACCTCCTACATTAAACAAACTTTGATGTTGTGATAAGACAGCTGTTAATGTGTTTCGTTCAACAAGCTCCGGTCAAACAGTCAAATTGTTCGCACAAATACATATTTCTGGAATTTCACAAGTACTTTTAAATGTTGTTTTTAATGTTTCTTCTTGCCACGCATATTTTATAATTTGTTCTATTATTTTTGCTACTAGCACTTGATTATTGATATGTATATTGTATTTTTATACTTGTAGTATACCTACATATGTATATACATATTACATACATACATATGTACATATTTTGAACTAAAAATTCCAACCGCTAATTGTTGATTAAGGGATATGAGCGAGTCGGAGATTTAAAAATAATTTTATGTGTGATGTGAAAGACGTGTTTTGGGTTGCTGATTTTATGATCTGATATATTTTATTTTGAGCTGGAAACTGTTGTTAAGGAAAGCTTGTTTTCTACCCAATCCCCTAGATATGAATCAAAAAGTGCTTTGTTTTACTGAAGTTGTTATTCACCGAACTCGGATCACGTCCAATAATGGACAAATTTTGCATTGTACAATGTATGCCCATAAATAATTTTGCAAAGTAGAAGGTAATGTCAATATCGATAAGAGCATTTTGTGTGGTAAGTCCGTACTATTTTTTACGGAATGTATTTACCTTTTGTCTACTTATTTATGGGAATTTTAACTTAATCTATTTATTTTCCAAAAACTGTAAAAATATTTCTTCATATGATATAAATATTGTATATACTCGTATGCATCAAATGCTTTCATTATCTTAAAGCCTTATTAGTTTATTTTGTCGTTACCTTTTAATGAAATCGGTTATCGGTACCTAAATGATCAGCATCACGAGGCGAAATAATATAACCTATCCGTTTATCTGTTTCTACGCCAAGTATTGCCAAAATTTAATAGCCATGGTACTCAATACTTGTATTGCATTTGTGGATTTTATTTTAAATTTAAAATAATTAACAGTTATACTTATTACTTATATTTGATATAGAATTATTGAAAATAAAAACAATTGAAACACTATTAATTATATAATGTTCTCCAATGTATTAAAGATAGTTCATTGATTGAAGGTATTTTTGCTAAATTTTGTATTGTACAATAGCTTTCTTAGTCTCGTGAGCAGATCGCTTGTCTAAAAGGACCACATCGGATCACTAAGTCTTACAAATGCCATTAAACCCATTAAAGCAACCTCAATCAAATTTGATCTGTGGTTTTTTTTATCTGTGGTTATATAAAGTGTTGCAATAAACATATGATTTAATTTGAATCCAATCGGACTATCCTTTAATATAGCTTCCATAGAAGGATCGGCTTAGGGCAATCTTATTTCAATATGATATATTTACGGAGAACTAAACATTTATTTGATTGAATGAATTTAAGCAGTCAAATTAGTTATATCAGAAATTATATCAATACAATTATATAAAGTGTTCCAATAAACATATGATTTAATTTGACTAATAATATGTTTAGTAATAATAATAAATTTGATCTGTGGTTTTTTTTATCTGTGGTTATATAAAGTGTTGCAATAAACATATGATTTAATTTGAATCCAATCGGACTATCCTTTAATATAGCTTCCATAGAAGGATCGGCTTAGGGCAATCTTATTTCAATATGATATGTGTACGGAGAACTAAACATTTATTTGATTGAATGAATTTAAGCAGTCAAATTAGTTATATCAGAAGTTATATCAATACAATTCAATCAAACTATCAAGTAAGCAATAACAAGTTGATTAAATATTGAATGGAAAAAAGATGTTTGATTTTAAAATTTGTGTTCTCAGTTAACGTGTTTTGCTAAGTCGACTTAGAAAATATATAATAGGTATCACTCCACAGGTATCATGCCACAATTCAAAATTCATTTTCTCGGACTTTGACAAATTGTTCGTAATTCATCGGCCACGTTCATCAGTATTTAGAGATAGAGTGTTCATCATTTAATCAGCTCAAATGTATGTACATATGTATGTATGTAGAACGCAATCATAAAACATTTCATATGGATTTGCTATCAGCGTTGAAATGCTAGCCAATAATAATCATCAATTGGTGTGCGATACATGTGTAATATGTTTACATTTGTCACATATTCACTGTTGTTATGGTAAAATCCAGTGATTTGTGGCTATTGGCGTAGCTCTGACCTGCATAGATGTGTATAATATATGTATGTATGTTTGTAGCAAGAGTAGTTGTAAATGTAACGGTGCAGTTATTTGACAAACACCTGTACAAATATCGAAATCATTTTAACAAAACCACACCAGCACTGTTGAGGGGTGAGTCGTTGCAGCTGTCTGAACGCTTCTGTCACTTCAAGAGGGTGTGCACCATAAAACAAACATATCGGTGTGCCATAATTATGCTTGTTAACACATCAGACAAATCACACATTAAATGCAAATCGTGATAATATCAACAACAAAAAAATGGTCCAGCATAATTTAAAGGGCATACGAATAACGAATATTCCTGAATTACGGAGACCCAGGCAACAGAGCTGCAAAATAATCGATGTTGACTGCGATGTTCTGAACAATAAAATCGATTGATAGTTATCAATTATACCTACATCTTTTTCAAGTGATGTGCTTTCTTCTGCCCGGTACACACATTTGCACAAATCTAATTCATCTCTTTTCCTAATTCTTTTTAAGTTTTCTCTTTGTTACAAGCCATAAAAAAGATTGCAAAAAGTCCTATGACGCTATTCTTTATACATATATTCAATAATCAAATATTTTTCTTTCAGAAACCGGAATAAATTAAGTGATAATTTTAATCCACTTTACCGACAGTCGTGGACTTTTCATTTGCATGATATCCTGCGCTGCCTCGAATTTATTGCTCGGAAGTGACTTTTTTGGCATTCGAATGACTTTTTTTTAGCATTGAAATGTTTCTTGCCTCAATTTGTACGAGTACTTGTTTATCGCCCATTATATTTCGCGTGCTCATTAACAATTCTAACTAAGTACATTGCGTTACTGCTGTAGTATAACATTTAATTGAGCGCTTATATTAAAGCGTTGGCGTTACTCAAGTGCTTAGCCATAAAAAGGTTTGAGCTCTTTACACACTGATGTGTAAAGATTTGATTGATTTCACATGAATAGGTACTGATATTATATCCCTTGCTCACACTGGTTAGGCTCTTTGACAAATATCTTTATCCGAAATTGAACGCATTCAAAGACTTGAGCTCTTTATTGTGGTAAGAGTGTCTCCCTTTAATAGCAGTTGCCGCACACACTGAACTCGTAATCTGTTCCAGCTCATATCTCATCATACTCTATTTCACAAGCGGCCCATTTTAAAAATGTACAAGTATAATGTCGTCGTGTCAGGTGTTCCGTCTTCTTTCATTTTAGCACACGAGCATTAATCAAAATAGCCTACCCATTCATAAAAGGCTCCACAGCATTCTGCAGCTAACTTTACGGAACACCCCTACAGTCCTCTATTTGTACAAATGCCCGTGAATTTCCGCTTGATTTCTTAGTCTCCGGCTAAACTTTGTGTGCGAGCATGATAGGAAGGCTAAAAGCGATTTTTAAATCCTTAATATTATTTAGCGCTTTGCGGTCTTTCTTTATGATTGTGTCTGTTTGTGTCGTCCTCCATCCTTTCGTCGCCTTATTACGCCTCGGCAAGTATTTAGGGTTTAAAGATGCCCGCTTATCTTCCACCTACTAAGTATATGGAAGAGGGTGGGGCGACTGTTAAGCTGATTTGTTGGAAATTAAACTGAATTAATTGAGTAAGCTGCCTTCATTCCGCGGGAGTGCGGCTGTCGTCCGGCTTGAGCCTTTGTCATCAGCAGATACCCGTCGCAATTTGCTGACACTTGAGAGGATTTGCTAATATTGGATTGGTTTAATGCCGTTCACCACCCCATCCTCTCCACTCCACTCCACTCCACTCCACTCCATATCCAAACGTATGTTGTTGCCAATTCTGCTGAGTCTTAGCTGTTCACATCCTGCGTATGCTCATGTGCGCCCAAGAGGGGGCTGAAAAAGTTGCCCAGATATGGGCTTGTGTGTATATTGTGTACAAATTAAATGCTTAAGCTATTTTCTTTGACTTTTTGGCAAATATCCTGCAATTCTCTCTACTCAAAAATTTGTTGTGAGCTCGTTATGCAACTGAACTAAGAGGCCTTAAAATGCAGTTCCTTGATAACAAGTCCAATGTTCTTCAGGCCAACTTGTCATCCTCATTTCCATAAGTCAGATTAAATGCTTATGTAGAAGTAAGTATATGGTTGAAAAGTTTGCAACATACTTAGTATTTCTTTTGTTGAACGCTTCGACATTTTTATGAATTATGCAAAGTACTTAGCCCCATTGATTTGACTGCCAAATGCGTTTGCTATTCAAACCAAAATAGTTTCGATGCTTATCAAACTCGTTTATACTATATAGTATGCTTGCGAGTGTAACAATGGAAACGCAGACGCAATGCCACATGTGTCACATAGCTTGACACAAACGGACGCTGATGAGTACGGCCAGGTAGTCTTTTTGAATGCCATAGCCTATTTAGTTGTATTTTCATGACATTCAAAAAATTGCTCCGAAAAATAATCATTATTAACAGCGCCTCCCAAAGGCCTCGCATTTTCTGTTTATTATTGAAGAAAACAAATAGCGGAAAAATATAAATAAAAACAAGTAAAAAAGCTAAAGTCGGGTGTCCCGACTTTGAAATACTCTGTACATATGTTTACAATAATTATAGAAAATAAAAAAAATTAAGAAAAAAAAAAAAAAATTTGATCGATTTTACCTCTCTCGGTATTCGAACTCACGTAAAGGGTGTATAATTGCACATATACAAAGCAATTGCGTCTGTGTGAGTGTATGTATGCCTATGCTCATCAATTCGTGTCTGTGTAAGCATTTTCGCAGTCAACCAAACAGCAACATCAACAACAGCCGCGGGCAGCGCTTGAGCAGCGCTGCAGCAGCGCTGCAGCAGCAAATATATTTATGGCTATAACTTCTTGTTAAATCGGTCTATCATAATGAAATTTGGCATACGGACACATAATAACTAACTGGGGGTATTTCCAAAATTTTAGTTCGAAATTCCAAGAATTACGGGAGTTACGATTTGCGGGGTAGAGGGGGGAGGGAGGGGAATTCCAAAATATACATTTTCTGCGTATTCACATAAGGCATCTGGGACTAAAATTTGGTGTTCCTAGGTCTTATAGTCTCCGAGATATAGGCGATTATACGAATGGAAAATCGGGAAAACCCCCATAGGGGGGAAGTGGGGGGGAAAATCAAAAAAATAAAACAAACTCGTATAGAATACACACATAACGCATCTTCGTGCAAAATTTGGTGTCTCTATCTCTTATAGTCTCTGAGATCCAGGTGTTCATACGGACGGACAGACGGACAGACAGACAGACAGGGCTAGATCGACTCGTCTCGTCATGCTGATCAAGAATATATATACTTTGTGGGGTCTGCCACGCCTCCTTCTGCCTGTTACATTTTTCAGCTCCCGCAAACCTAATATACTCTTGTACATTTCATGTACAGAGTATAAATATAGACAAATCTGAAAAATCTCCAGTAGTGAGTGGAACTCACAGACGCTCATCGCTATTTGATTAAGTGTCTTCCTGCTCATCGTATGTATTCCTATATGTGGTCTACCATTTTTGTCAGGATGACAAGACGAGTCGATATAGCCATGTCCGTCCGTCCGCCTGCCTGCCTGTCTGTATGAGCGCTAGGATCTCAGCAAGTACAAGAGCTAGGGTAACCGAACTCGGTATCGAGATTCCCATAAGCCCTAGGCAGATCGACTTTGTACTCCATTCTTCTTTTTCTTCTTCACTTTTGTATGTATGTATTGAATATTTATACCCTGTACCCGTAGGGTAAAAAGGGTATATTAGGTTTGTGCAAAGTATGTAACATACAGAAGGAAGCATCTCCGACCCCATAAAGTATATATATTCTTGATCAGCATGACGAGAGAAATCGATCTAGACATGTCCGTCCGTCCGCAAGGATCTCAGAAACTATAAAAGCTGGAATAACCAAAGTTGGCATCCAGATTCTCCTAGGTCCGAGAAAAGACGAGTTTTTTTTTTTTTTTGATTTAATTAATTTAATTTAATAATTTAATTTTCGTCCCCTTCCCCCGCTCCAGAATTTCGACAATAGTTTGCACACATAATTTATATATAATTATCTACTGTTGTTTAAAATTTTATTGAATTCGGTCAATTGTAAGAAAAGTTATTAGCAAAACAAATTCTCGCCAGTACAACCTTCCCAAACTGCAGCAACACGTTCGCTCTTCTTCTTCCTCTTTTTGATGATGCTATGAGCGCATATACCTCAATGTCGAAAGTTTACCTGGGTGCAGGGTATTACACTGTAGCGCTTGCTCGACTGTAGCGTTCTCTCTTGTTTTTAATAATTTTTTTTTTCAATTTTCCTATTTTGTGGAGAGTACAGGGTATTTTACTGTCGGGCTTGCTGGACTGTAGCGTTCTCCCTTGTTTACAACTAGGCTACAAACTCAATCACAAAAAAAAAAATACTTTTCAATGAACCGAATAAAATGAGTTCATCTGGAAAAAATCGATAGAATTGTTCTCGCCGCTGTTTTGTTTTCATAAACATTTCGCAAGAGATTCAAAATAAGCGAAACAATGTTTCTTATTGTTCCGAACTCTGCGTAAAAATGTTTATCAACACATTTGGCTGGCGTTCATACTTACAGATACTTATCTGTAAGATAGAACTCCATTTCTCCAGCTGATCAATAATGATACTATCCGATAGAAAACCTTTGGGGCATCTTGACTCAAAGGCAATTTTGAACACTAAAAGACTTAAAAGAAGCCAATTTTCGAAAATGTCCTAGTTATTTATTTCGTTTGAAAATATTTAGTTTAATTTTCTTAATATTAATTTGCTTTCTTTAACTATAAATCTATTGATTATTTCATTGTGTTAAAGCAATAATTTGAATTTTGAAGATATATTAAACGGCTTAGTTTTTATAAATTGCAACGTAGTATCCTATTTAATTCTTTTGCGCACATTATTCTAACTTGTTTGTCTTGTCATGTTGATCAAGAATAACATATATCTTCTCTTTAGGGTATGCCTCGCCTCCTTCTGTCTGTTACATTTTTCGCTTTGCATAAACCTAAACTTCGTAGGATTCGAATCTATAAGTTCTGCTAAGTTCAGTAAAGATAACCAACAAGACAACAAAATATTTTAAGCCTGTGACACTTTGTTCAAATGCGTGGTTTGTTAGATCTCTACTTCTATTCTAATGCCAAATAAAGAGTTAGTGGGAGAAAAAGATTTGTGCAGGGCTAAAATTGCAATTAGCAAGGAAGAGTCGCACGAATACAAATTCTAACTTCTAACGCTTCTAGTTATAAAGTTTGTGAGCATTTAAAGAAGTCCGATCTGGCAAGGCAAACTTTTTTCAATTTGATGATTAATTGTAATTATTTAGTAATTTGTAAAACTATTCGCTGGGCTTTCGCGTTATATCTTTATAATTTACTATGCTCGTATTACTTGTGCAAGTATATAAATCGTAAAAATTTGTCTGTTGTGTACTTAAAGTCAACTATTTAACTCCACTTAGCTACTACTTGTATATTATGTATTGGTACTATATGCGTAGGAGTTCCATAAGTAGGTATATGCACCCACTTCTACACTTGAGCGCTTCCCAACAAGTGCACCAGCTTGGTCTTTTGATAAGGCCACGCACCAGTTGGCACATTCCTGGGCTCTTGCTGCGATTTTGCGCTTTTCTGGTTTTGCATTAAAAACTATGGCAACCTGAAAGGCACGTTGAATGCTTTTTGTCTGCTTACGTGGCTATCTGGTCACGTTCAAAATGATTCTCGGCCTATTTCAATAGACCGAGCCGGCCTATGAAAATGTGAGCGCAAACACTTGGGCCTTATCCACACAGGCACAGGCACAGGCACAGTCGACCGCACAGGCCATTCAGACATCCATTCAAGGTTCATTCTGCCACAATGGCGACCGAGCCACGCACTGGCATGCAATAAAGTGCCGGACATATTCATGCAATTCAACGTTTTTACTCGCATTAAGCGCTATGGCAACAATTTTGAAATAGAAATACGACTGAGCCACAGCTACTCGCAAACAATCACGTCCAATAACAAAAACAAAATATGATAAAACCGTAGTGTTGAGTTCGTCCGACTTTTAAAGACTCTCTCGTGGCAGAAAAAAGCGAAGAAAAAAGCAAGGCGGAAATTAAATAAAGGGGAGTTATTCGATCGTCCGAATGCTACCCACCATTTCCCTTTTTCTCGTCGTCAGTGATTGCAAGTAACCCACTGTTGGGTAACGGTGCAAAAACACTAAAAACCAAACAAACTATTATTTGCAAGTACAAGTATACGAGTATAGTACATACTATATAGTATAAATACTTGTATGTATATTAAGAGCATGTACTATATAGTACACTCGCCCATAGTTCACCACAGCGAGTCAAAAACGTGCAAGAAACGTGCAAAAAGTAATTTGCTTGCACACGAATATGAATTCGATTTTTATCACCTGCCAATTTAAAACAATGCATGTTGATTGCCTTTCTGGGAGCTTAATGTATTATATTCACACTGGCAAATGGAAATTTGTTTACAACAATGTGTAGCATGCCTTGGACGGTGGTGGCGGTGGTCTAATGGTCAGTGTCTGGCTCGCGGCTTTTGATACATACCATCTGGAAATTTTCTCTCTGCTGCAATCCTTGCATACTCGTACATTGACAAGAAAAAGATCCAAATTGATAAACACTATAGAACAAAGGAACTTGTTAGAAACGAACGTCACAGTAGTAATGCGAACAGAGGGTGTCTATTTTGGATTAGCTGCACGGATGAAGAAGGTCCAGAAAAAATCATTAAAATTAATTGACTCTAAGGTTTATTTAGGTTTGATTCCTTTTTTAAAAAAATCTATTTGATTCTGGAAAGGATCCCAGGGCATACACCGCGGCCATCCGTTCGGAGATAAAAAGCTTTGTTCAGAAACCAAGATCTATTTTTCGAAACAAGAAAGCTAGTCTAGGCCTAAGAAAAACTGATAAAAATAATAAAAATAAAATACTCAACAAAACAAATTTATCTTTTCTCAGACTTAGGAGAACTTTGGTAGTAAGTTTTGCTCTTAAAGTCCTTGTTCTTTTTGAGATATCTTATTTTTACCGAGATACCGACATATTGTCAGATAAACGGATAAGCAGATAAAAATAATATATATTGTTTTGGGCCTCTGCCACTCTTCCTTTTACCCTTTTAGAACTGGGTCTATCAATTGTCCCACGTGAACCCCCAAAAATTGGCACCAAGACCTTGCCGGCCTTACTGAACTGTCCTCGACTTTTCGATTCTGCGTATTAAGTCCATTGTTTTGACAGTTAATTTGTCTTAGGTGTGAATTGATGAACCTAATCAGGGTTATGAAGCGAAGTACAAACTCGGCCCTTTTGCTATTAAACATCGATTAAAACAATTTGAAATTCGACACCACTTTGCGCACAGTCTTCTCATCTCCAAATTATCTATCATGTCTAAGCTCTGCCACTCAATATTGTATTATTGTAAATGAAGTAGCAGACTCAGCCAGAGTAGATTTTAACTTGGCTTTGATATTGATTGGATTAAGACCTTTTCAATGAAAGTATTGTAGCACACACCGATACTAATTTTAAAGGGGATTCACTAATGACATCTGGAAACATAATATTAAACGACGTATGTCTGCAAACTTTACACATAACTTTCATAAAATGGGCACAATACTTATGCCATAATTATTTATAGATAGTATTCGCAATATACTTTAGAGATGCGGTTATCTTTTCACACATTCATCAATGCCTTATTCCGACAGATCAGTTAAACCACCGACTGATTAATCTTCAATTGCTTCATCAGATAAAAAAGCTCGAATCGCTTCCTCTCCAATTTGTCAGATTTTGGTCTGCAGACAGACTTGAATGTGTGTGAGCTCTCGTGCTATCTTAGATTATGATGAATGTATATATCCCCTCAATATAGTTTTGATGGAAATAGGTAGAACCCTGAAGTAAAGCATTGGATAGTGCCTTGCAGCTAACCATCTCAGCCAATAAGTTTATCAGTTAAAAGCATAAAAAGTTAACCATACAACAGAAGAGCAGAAAAAGTTCCACTCATTAGCATGCGATGCTTTTGCTGCAAGTGTGTAAACAACTTTCAACAGTTGATGCTGCTCCCGAGGCCAACGGCAACGTCAACAAAGATAGCCAGGATGAGGGTAGGCTAAGTTTGGACAAAACTTTTTTGAATCCAAGTAGTCACATATCGATGGTGGTTAGAGTGATTTCGTCGGTTTTTAGATGTGTACTATCAAGGGCGTACACAGCTTTTCGCAAAGGGGGCTGACCCAAAAGGCCTCAGATTCCTTGTAGGACCAAACAAATTTGCATCTTTTAATTCGACATGCATTAGACCAAAATTCGATCTCATGCTCTATGCCTTCTAAGTCGTAAGAAGTGTTAGCACAATCTATTATGTTTTATGTTTTTAGTGTCGAGAGGAGCGTTTTTTATTTCCTTTGGGCGCAAAGCAGTTAAAAGAACTACATACATTATTTTGTTCTGAAAATCTTTGGGAAATGTAGGATATTAAAGATGTAATATACGGAACAGATGTAAATGGTGGATAATATTGCAGCACATTAACATCTAAATTTTTAAAAATTAAAACTTTAAAATATTTCTCTCTATATACACAATTGCAAAGTTTTAATTGGAAGTAGTTTCATTTTGCATAAAACATTACTATGTTTGCATATAATTAATTATATTTTCATTTCTCATAAAATATCAGTTTGTTTGCATATTCTTAATTACATTTGTATTTATTGTTAAAAGCATAGCGATGTTTTACGTCGGGCTACGAAAATAAAACAGCCACTCACACTGCATTAAAATGTTGATTAAATAGTGCCTTAAAATAATAATTTGTGCAAAAAAAAAACCTAAAAATATAATTCGGTTTATATGCATGGCCGACCTTAGATTGCGAAAATTGAGACCCCCTTCGTAGGCCGTTTTGTACTCTACATACATATGCAAGTGTCGTCTGCAATTAATTTGAACTCATATCAATTGTGAGTGGCATGCATGCATGCACATATGTACGAGTATGTATGTTTTTTTAAGATGTTGGGGACACAGTATATATCAACTTAAGGACAATTTAGCTGATGCCATTAAAACCGACATGGGTTTGTAGTTAAGTGCAAGCAGCGCATTGCAATATGCATCGCTCGAGGAGCATGTTCGTCCTTAACTTTTTCCACGATTGCCTTTCCTTCGCTGAGGCAATGTACAAGCATTTGACACTCAACGCTCGGTTGGAAAAGTTGTCGTATTTGTTGGCTGCTGCTCCTTTGATAATGTTGAACATGTAACACGGGCTAGCATACAAAGCGTGTCATTAAAAGTTGTCCGCCTGTGTGCTCGAGAGCCAGAGTGTCTCGTTCGGCTGATTGCCTGCCAGCTAACAACCGACTACCAAAACTACTTGAGCAATTTCTTTTCAGTTAGTTGTAAACGGCATCTATAAAAAGGGAACATACGAGCACATCGCTCAAGAATCTCTGCGCAGAGCAATGGCTTACTTAAAGGCGTATAAGCAACGAATGGTGGCAGAAGTTTGATAAATGCACATACATATGACTTGAAGTGCTCGTGCATGTACTCGTACATATGTAATTTATTTTAAACATCGATTTTTTTCACCTTTTCACTAAAAAAAACAGAAAAGTAATGCTAGAGTTCAGAGTTAGGCTCAGCTCTTAAATACCCTGCACCCACTCCCAAAAATATATTAAACATTTTAAATTGTTCAAATTATTTTAAACAAGTAGAAAAGCTAAAGTCGGAAGCCCTAACTTTGAAATACTCTGTACATATACTTGTATGTAGAATAATTAAAGAAATTAATTTAATTTAGAAAATTAAAAAGAAAAATTGATCTCCCTTGGTATTCAAACTCACAAAGGGTGTATAATCATACATTTACATAGGAATTGCGAATATGAGAGTGTATGCATGTCTATGCGTGTCTATTCGTGTCTGCGTGAGCGTGTAGGCGGTACATTGTTGAACCAAAGCAGCAACAACAGCAAAACCTGCAAGCAGCGCTTGGTTAGATATTGAATTTATGGCTATACCTTCCTGTTCAATCGGCCAAACATAATGAAACTTGGCATACGGGTGCATCGGAAGAAATCAACAAACTTGTTCTTTTTTCGGGCTTAGGGTAATCTGGATACCAAGTTTGGTTTTTCTAGCTCATATACGTTCTGAATTCTTTACGTTCATACAGACAGACGGACAGACAGAAAAGAAAGAGTTTAATGGCAAAGGTAATTATTATCTTGCAGTTGTATTCCTATTTGTGTGAGTGTACAGGGTGCGCCATCTTTTATGTCGGTATGTAGATATTGAATAACTTTGTCATTAGTGAACCGATTGACTTGAGCAGACCAGTGTTGAAAACCTCAGTTCAAGAAATTGTACAGAACCAAATTAAATAAAAATATCTCATACTTGAAAATCGGTTGTTTATTTTCAAGGATATTCAATGTTTGCATACCGACATAAAAGATGGCCCACCCTGTATTTTCATCATATGTGCGAGTATATATTAATATGTTATTGTAGGTTGCAAAAATGATGACTCGATTGGAGTGGACAGAGTACCTGAGGAAGGATAAGAATAATATAAAGATAAGACACATTAGTTTATGAATAACTTGACAAATTAAAATCAAACACACTATGTTTAGGCATTAATATATATGGAAAGTGTGCCAATAGTAAAAGTTCAATACATCGGTACATCGATGTTCCTCCCCCAAAAACATCAAAAAATCAAAATTTCCAGCACTACTAGCCACCTAGATTACCCACTGGCTAGTAACAATACTTTTTTTTCCTTAACGGCCACGTATAAACATGTAATTTCTGTTTCAAGGACCACATAGTTGCCGCAATAATCGCCGAAAAAAGCAAAACGGAAAAAATTGTCTAAGAATATTTTTGCAGAAGTGGGTCGCTCTGTCCCTCGACACCGGGCGTTTCTACAATACCATTTAATTCAATTCGTCTGTTTATTTAACCGATAATCTGTTTTGGTCTTTGTTTTCGCTTTTGCCTTCGCTTAGCCACAACGCCCACGAGCCTGGGTCTCTGCCTCTTTCTCAGCCTGACCGCAATAAAGCGCTCTAAAGATCAACACTGAAAGCCTTTGGGATGAATTGTATGCGTCAATACAAGCCCAAGCCCACCCATTCACTCCCACCTCAACACTTCTAATTTGTCAACATAAGAGAGTAGGGCTCGCATGTGTATTGGCCACGTTTTTGGCCAAGCGAAATGTTGGCTGAATTGCTGCTGTGAGCTACTTAGAGCTGCCATTGTACTCAACCGAATGCCGTTTTATTATGGCCAGGTTCATCACTGTGTGGAGTCAATATTTTAATCAGGCTCATAGCATGTTGGCCGCCGTTGAATGGAGCCTCGACACACCTGCCATGTCTGCAGAGGTGTGTGCGAATGGACTCGTAACAGGTGCTTTGTCGTAGTTCTTACGGCCCTAATAACATCATTGTGTGCCTGATTTAGGTCGTCGAATCAGGGTGTAGGCATTTTTATTGCCTTGTCTTTGGCAAACAGGTTGCACACCTTAAGCTGCATGTGTTAGCTATTTCTGTTGAATAATACATAATACTGGATACTGGAGTATCGCAAAGCCATCGCAGGCAAACCTATATAAACGAAATGGAATACAGGGAGATGGAAGGGTAGACGGACATGTCTATACTGATCAAAAATCATTTCTAGAAACGGCTGAACCCAAATTGACACGGCTTGGTAAATAGAAAACACGAGTATATTTTATTTTTTGATTTCCATACTTATTCTAGCTTCTGCTATACGCGCATATAACACAACGGTGGAAGTTTGTTTGGCTACAGGGTATTTCACTGTCGCGCTTGCTCGACTGTAACATTCTATTTTGTTTATAAAAACGTATGAGCTTGTTGATTTTTAATAGGCACGCCATCGGTGGCGGTTGGTGGTGAAAAAACACTTTTGAATAAATTGACATGCTGAGAAATGTATTAGATATTTACTGCTCCCATACTTGTATTTGGGTAGAGCATATGTGAAAATTTTGCTGTTAAGCAATCGTGTGATGAACTGTATCCCCATGAACGGCAGTCCAAGTATTGCCGAGAGCACATATTGTCAGCACACTAACTAATACTACAGCTAATTTAACTTTTTATACCCCTTAAATCGATCTAGACATGCCAGTCCGCCTGTCCGTCTGGATGAACGCGTGGATTTCGGAAACGGCTGAGTCCACGTTGACTAACCTTTTACACATAATTAAAGTAAAAAATCATCCACTTTTGTTTTAAAGTTCATTCAAATTGGTCTATAGTTATTACCAGGGACCGAAAATAATGATCATTTTGTTTTTTAAAGAAAAAATCATTCACTTATAGTAATTTTGAGAAAGCGATATAATTTTTAGATAGAATGCATAGATAACATTTTTACCATGATTTAAAAATTTAAATTATTATTCATTCTTTGATTGAGTTTGGATTTTACTTTACAAGTTAACTAATAATCATTATGCTTGAGCAACAAAATAAAACTCGTAAAATAATGATTATTCTTTGAGTTTAATGTTGGTGACCTTTGCTTGTCTATTGGCACTCCTCCTCATTATTGGATTGGCTTTTATTCACCCTGAAAGCCGCTGTCTTTCAGCCAAAAAGACCCATGAGCAAAACAACATGTTTGCTTTCAGACTTTCGCAATAGCAAATAGCAATGGCGGTAGATTCTGGCACAAATGCAAAAAAACAATAAAAAAAAAACAAGAAAAAATATGTATTTATGTGTGTATGTACAAATATTGTGCAAATAATTACAGGGCTCTTTTGGCCGCAGCTGCTGAATATACTTGTATACCAGTATGTATGTTTGTGTGTATGTGTGTATGTGTGTATGTATGCATGTATGTGTGCATGGATATAAAATATGAAACAAGTGGCAACTCCTTGAGTACTCAAGTCGTCATCGAGTTGACACGAGCGACATGTTTGTTTACCAATTACAGTCGCACTTCCTGCCCCCCCACTTCCACCCAGGGCTCCCGTTTACAAACCAGTCCCAATTTATGCCACTCGTTTTACCGCCTGTCTTTTGCTTAATTTAGACATTTGGAGTGTATGAAAACATGAATACTCGTACATGGCACACGCACGCACACACTCTGACGCAACAAATTAAATTTTGTTTAATGCATAAGTAAATTTATGCCTGTCGTCGGCAGCATCGGCTTCGTTGTCATCTTCAGTGCCTTCGTGTTTGTCGGGACTTTCCACTTCAAGACACTTTTCGTAGACATTTCCAGGCTGCACGTCACATCCCCATCACATGCCCATACTGCCAGCCTGTTCCCGACCCCGTGTCCCCGTCGTTGCTGGGCTATTTGCATACGCAATTAAGATGGAAAAAGTCTCTCGCACATACTCGTACATTTGGCGTTGCATACTTTTAGGACCCGAAGCAGACGCTTCAAAAGGAGTCGCATTAAATATGCGCGCTATTTGGCAGTTGGTTGGTTTTGTAGCAACAAAGGCGACATGAACAGTGACAGCAGCATCATGAGTTTAAGTGTCAGGGCTTCCAGGAATGGTAAGTGGGTGAAGCAAAGCATACTATATAGTAAGTATATACGTATCAGGCAGCATTAAAACGCCAAACGACTGCGTTTTTGATTTACACTTTGACATTTCACATTTTACATTTAAACTGCAACTTGGCCAGACAGTGCCAAGAAGTCACAGCTCTCCAAGATCTTACTGCCCCCCGGACAATAAAAATGTGATGTATGAGTAATAACTCGACATCACTTTGGGACTGCAAAATAAAAATAATGGATTTCAGCATTCAGTGCGTAATGTCAAATCACAAAATTTTCGCCATATACAATTTTCTGAAATGTGTCTGCACATGAGTCTGTACGCCACATGCTGCAATCAAAAAGCTAGTAGTACGCCTCAGCAGGTTCCTCGTTGCCATGGCATCACAATTGCTTGACATTTTACGAGCACTTGATTTTGATTTCGTCGAGTTTGACAAGGCAAAGGACTAAGTGAAGCAAACTGACAAATAGATTGATTGCTTAATTGCAGGGAGAGGAACTGTTGTCCAAAAGCGAACTCTATGCTATGCCCGACTGTCTGTTTAAATCACTATATCTCTCACAGTTTTAGAACTATCGCGATATTAAATGGAGACATTCGGTGACCAAACAAAGAATAAGTAAAGCGCTTTCCTTCACAATATATAAATGGATTTATACTTGTAGTTCTCGGCACGTACCCTTTGTGCAATAAATGGACAGTGAAGGGCGTATATAAGACGAAAATTCTTCTACACTCAAAAAAAAGCTGCGTAGTATGAATGTTCAATTTAATGTTCTACTATTTCATATTCAAATCAAATATAAGCAACGTAAATTTAACTAAAAACATATTCAATTGCTGATTTAAATATGAATAATATTCAAAACAAAGTGTAAATCTTTGTCATTAAAGTCTGTCATGTTCAATTTAATGCTGGACCATATTTAATTTTAATCTACGCCCACTTCAAATAACAAATAAGTAGTTGCATTTTAATATTTTTCTCAACTTTAATGTGAAGTTTTTTGTAGTCAATATAAATATACTAGAAATATATAAAATTATAATATTTTTAATAGGTAATCTAATTTTTTTAAATGCAAAGAAGAGATAACCATTGACTAGAATTCTCATGTCGGCTTTCAGCGGTTGTGTGGGTTAAATACAAAGTGTAACCCCTTGACATATATGGTCGTTAGATCTGTAAGTGTTAGTAAGTGTATTCAATCATCTTTCCTTCACATATAATATTAATATTAATCTAAACTATATAAAAGGCATAAAAAACGTCAAGATAAATAATTGATAATTGCAAAGGAAGATGAAAATCACTGTCTGCTAAAAATGGTTCTATAGAAAATATATATATACATATGTATATCGAAATATATATATAAAATATATAAATCTAATATGCATTTTTGAAATGTCATTAATTGAAAAGAGTTAAATATAGTAGAGGTAACAAAAACCTTTAGCGTGAATAAATCCACAGCGTAATTTAATACCGTCTGCGGTGAAAAATCAATGGTAAAAATATTTAAATCTATGTGTAAATTTTTTTATTTACGTGGGCTTTTTATCAGTATAATATATATATTATTATTATAAATAGTTTGCGAATGCGGCCAAATGTGAAAAAGGGAAGCTAACGAATTCAAACTGACACAATAGACTTTTATCACCGAAGATGTTGTTTCCATTAGCGTGCTTTCGCCTACTCCATGTCCTTTCATTTTGCCACACCTGGCTTCTGTCCTTCCTGTAGTTCGTTTGCCACACTCGTTTTGAGCTTCAACGGTTGATAATCAGCGCATTTATATGCCACGTCAAGCACAAGCACGCGCTCTCAAACCCACACACACAAATTCATATTCTGCGGGGGCTGGGGAACTCGCATTTTAAATGGACATAAATTAAATCATAAATTGCAGCAATTTCCGGGAAGAGAAAAGTGCAAGGAAATCAAAGGGAAATTGTTTTTCAATGGCAGGCAAATAATTATTGTTGAGTTTAAAGACACTTCGCCTTAATACAAGCGGAGCGTTAGCCAAGGACTTATGTATTTACGTTCAGCTAATTCGAGTCTCCAGAAAATCCAATTACAAAATTACTAAAAATAACAAGGCGAGCTGGGCTGGTCAAATGGCATGCAAGGTGAAATTTATCATTGTCTCACAAAGTTTGCAAAAGTTAAAGGTGCAAGGTGCTAGAACAACAATGGCCATGGCATCCTGGGCATCCTGGGCAACCTGGGCAGCTGATGTAAGCTGTCACTCGCAAGTATGCACAAACATTGCCCCACAATAAACAATACACACACACACACACACACGAACTTAAAAATACCAATCCTTGCTTGTTAAGTCACACCTCGATAGATGGTATACTCTATTGTTTTTTGTTTTTAAAGCTTGTTATAATAACAGCCAGCAGCAAAAAAGTGATATCAGTGCACCAAAAAGTATGCAAACATAAAGGACAATGCGGCCTGGACGAGCCTTGCTTGTCCGCCAACGTATGCTGTGTTGCTCGCATTCGGCACAAGGATTACCAACACGATATATTGCAGGTGTCACTTTCTTTGCATGTCGCCATTCGTCGGTAATCGGTAGTCGGCCATTGGCCATTGGTCGTTGGAGGGCAGACATCCTTGTAAAGGGGAGCACACTCGTAACTCCACCAGAACATCGACGTTGTGTGCTGTTATTGTGCGTTTGTTGTTTTTAAATGACACTTTGCATATAACCTTCACAGCTACATGAGCAATGGTTAGTTATAACTATAGCCCCTATAATGGTTGTGCCTCTGATACTCGTTCAGGCAACGCATCATATGCTGTTTTGCTTGTTACTCTGGTTGTTTCCGTCTCCGTTGTTGTTAACGTTGCGGCAATTGTTGTTTATGTTGCCGTTGCTGTTGCTTGCAGTCCTGTTCATTGTTTATGTGTCTTGGCCCGTAAGTGACTTTCTGATTGCGGAAATTAGCCGGTTTGAGATTTGTTCCCCCCCTCGCACTTGCCACCGACTGCCACCCCGCCTCCACCACCTTCTGGCATGATGTATATACATGGAAATTGCTTGCGATGCAGGTCCTGCGGTTTGCTGACAGTATTTATGGTCTGGCGGTTATTACGTAAAAGTGTCAACAACGTGCAAATACCAGCTACAGCGGGATGTTATTAATATGTCAGGTGTTTTGCATTATTCTTGTGGTTGGCGATGCTTCTCCTGCAGGTGAGGGAAATGATTTATCGATTTTCTTCTTCTCTACTCTATGTTTAACGGATAATAGGGATTTTCGCGAATATACATACATGTATAACATGCAGAAGGATGCGTGGCACTCTACACTACAATTAAGTTCGGATAAGTTTGAGGAATTCTAAATGAAAATGTCTAGTTCCATAATTTAATGTTTGCACCCCATGAGTTTTGTAAAGTGCCTTACCATATTTCAATATCAGTGCGTTTATTTTAATTAAAGGACAATAAGGTAGGGTATGCAAGAGTCGGACTGGTTAGCCTTTTTGCAACATCTGCACACAAATATTCTGGGTCAGAATGTCAAGTCGTTCTAGGAATGTTATTCCATTTCATATGACTCTTTGAATACAGGGGTTTCCGAATAAATGCCTCCTAAGTGTGGTAACGGGAAATTTCAGAAACAACTTTCTGAATATTAAGGTACTACATATAATACAAGCTATATAAATATTACGCAATTAGAAATATTGAGATCACAACATGAACTCTTTAGTCATTAGTCACGTCACACAATATTTGGACCAACTTCTTGCACAACTAGCGCTAATTCATATTCTTAGCACAGCAAACTGTGCGCATTGAGCCGGCAGAAGCAGGAGCAGCAACAACAGCAACAACAACAACAACACCAACAGTTTAAACAGTAGTAGGACCAACAACAAACAAAAAAGTTTATGGACTAATTGAAGAGCGCGCGTCACATTTAGCAAAGCACCCCCAGCGCCTCGCACCCGGACCTTTTTGATTAATGAATGATTTATGTCTAGAAAAGTGTGCCATAATTAGCATATTATGCAAATTAACAGAAGGAGCTGCAAAAAAGTTAAATCGTTCAAAAGCTTAAGCAGATTTTGGACCCCCGGGTATAGAGTAGGTAACGGTTGAAATTGAGGAAAGGTGAGTGCAGAACACAGTTGCCTATTTAGTGGACCTTTCTACTTGAAGTTTTCTATTTTTCAGCTCCATTTTAGTTGGTTTGGAAACATTTAGTTGTCGGTGTCGTCCATAATTGAAAATTATTGCTTCATTGCAGCTAGAAGAGTTTGTCAATGTTTACTGGAAATTTTGGGGGCAATTGACTTATTCGATTTATTGTGGCAAATGGGGAAATAAATCAGTCCCGTGTGCGGTCTTTCTGCGCGTGGCTTTTTTATTGAACTCAACGATAATTTACTCTAAATCCTCAATACTTGTTTGTTAGTTAAGCGAGATCAGACGTGCACAAGAGCCAGGAAATAGTTCTCATCAGATGCAAAGAGCCAAACACAAGGTTTGGAGGACGAATTTTAATATAGTATTGAGCACATACATACAGGTTGGCAAAATGCATTTTTCTCTTCTTCTCCCCTAATAGTTAGAAAATGTAAAAACCCTATGATTTCGACTTGGATCGTTTTGAAATGCACTTGAACTTTGTATTCATATAAGGTAGCTTGGAGACAAATTTGGTTTCTCCCGCTCTTATAGTCTCTGAGACCTAGATGTTCATACGGACGGACAGACCAGACCGACTCGTCTTGCCGAGCTGATCAAGAATATCTATACTTTGCGGCCCTCCTTCTGTCTGATACATATTTCACTTAACCCACCTTTCAGATACAGAAAGCAAAACATACAAGTAGTCAATTAAAATGCTCCATTAACCATATTCTTTTACCGCTTTAGAGAAAAGGCAGCCCACTGTGCATCGACAGGCGTTCTTCTGTTCGCTGGCTGATTGTTTGGTTGTTGGGGCGTCGTCGTGTGCAACTCTGCGGATGCTGCGGTTTTGGCGCAAGATTGCCACGCTGCTGGGTTTGCGCTTGCTAATTTTCATCTGTGATGCGGTTGCCTGCAAAATGAAGCTGTGTGTGCGGCAAAGTCAGCGGAAGTATCCCGATGACGGGCATGTAGCACGCAGCACGCAGCACGCGCTGAAAGCTAAGCTGGCTGCCTTGACTGCGACTCACATTTCCGCTCGAACCGCTCGCTGTACTTGATACGTTCCTTTCGCTATTATTATGCAAAACACATGACGAGCCCGGCGCTCGAATTTTTCCGCTTTCCCTTTTGTTCAGAATTCATGTATATATTTTTTGGTTGCAGTCGTCTCGTATTTTAAGGCGCTCGCGCTCGCTTCCGCTGATTGATTAATTTACTGATTGATTGTCTTACAACATCGTGCACTCAATTAAATTTAACGGGCAAATTTCCGCTGCTTACATTTTATTGCGACGTCCTTTACCGCAAATAATTAAAAATAAAATTGTTTATGTCCGTGGTGGAGCGTTGCCCGAGTGACTCAGATATTCTCACTGGCTTGTTTGGCTCGTTTGAGTGTTGTCTGTTTATCCAACTGATTGTGCGCGCGATAAATACAATTATAATAATGGCGCCTGAAAAAATAATGGCAATGCGGCAATTTGTTATACCCTGTACCCGAACCAAAAAGTGCATTTTGGAATCTTTCAGTTTTTGTAATCACCAAAAGGACTCTTGTCAGCCCTTTGTGACGGTGCCTCTGAAACAGGCTTCTTAAGAAGAGCGTTTAAATCTGTTTTTATTCTCGGTACCTAAAAGGTACAAGCGTATGGTTTGCGCGAGCTGAAAAGTGTAACAGGCAGAAGGAGGCGTGGCAGACCCCACAAAGTATATATATTCTTGACAAGTCGATCTAGTTAGGTTAGTCGGTTCGTCTGTCCGTATTTCGTAATTCGTGGAATTTTAGACTACAATTTTGCAAATACCTTCAGGTCGTTTTTATGTCTGTATGTCAAGTTTCATTATGATAGACCGATTTTAAAGGAAGTTATAGCTGCTGTTGTTGTTGCTGCCTTGCTCGATTCTATACTGCACACAAACAGATACTTATAGTCATAAGTGTAGAGTAGTTCAAAGTCGGGGCACCCGACTTTAACTTTTCCACTTGTTTGGTGTAAGTATTCGAAAAAATAGGTCATTGGGTGCCAAATAAAGACCAGTTAGGTGGCTGATGACCAACAGTTCTCATTGTTGTGGTAATGATAATCAGTCTTTTGGGGTGGGTTTTCTCATTTTCCGGAATCTCCTAACAAAGACATAATTGCGTTCATAGAATTGACTGTCCTGCGTCAAAACTACAATTGCGACATGACTAGTTTCCACCTGACTAGTTTCCATCTGTCGGTCTGTATGTATATTATATTATTACATTTCCTTGACTGAGAATTACGGGATTCTGGGAATTGTTTACTTAGTTACATCGGGGTGGTACTTAGTACCAAGTTTCATCGTGATTGGTTAATTTGAAAGAAATGCCACGCAATATTTGCCCAAGCTCTACCCACACCTGTTCTCGTTGTGGCTGCTTTGCATCAATTCTCTACTCTACACACACACAAACACACACTTGCATAGCAAAATAAACACACATACATATGTATGTAGATGAAACGTTGAAGCTAATTTCTGATAACGAAAATGCACGTTAACTATATATAGTTATATATTATTTATATTATTAACTACGCTTAAATAATTAAGTTTGTTAAGTTGAATCCAACAAATATTTTCTTAGTTTTCGAACAGTCAAGAACAATTTGAATTGAATTCTCTTTAAACTCGACTACTATAATATTGTATAGGGACATGCAGTCTACTTCCTCAACATTTTAAGGCTCATATGAAATATATTTAAGCAATAAAATATTCGAAGTGCTTTAAATGTATAACAACTCCGCGCGCTTATTTATGTTGTATTCAGTAAATTGGAAAAGCCACACCTTCCAATTTCCATAAGCTTATAAATCAATCCCGATAAGCAGACAACGCGCGATTTTGCTTGCACATATATTTCATTTTATTTTAATTACAATTTTAATTGATTAATTCAACAGTCTCGTTCCGCATGTGGTTACTGATTTCCGACTGAGGATGTGTGTGATATATACATAAATAAATAATATAGAGCGCAAGAAATGGCGGATAAATCTTGTCAATTTCATGGAAGAGATTAAACATTAAATGCCAATTTTTATTTGATGTAGGCGGCAGAGGCTTATCTTCATTAATGTAATGTATTTTTTTAATAAAAGTACGCGTGAAATGATCGTGTTATTGTTGCCAGTGTTTCGCATAATAAATTGCATCTGAGAGTGAAGTATTTCCCAAAAGCTTTCGAATGACAATGTAGCAGTTAGAGACATGGGCGCAAAAACAAAACCCCTTAGCAACGAAACAAAAATAGTAAACGAAATACTGGGAAAAAACATTCAAATATCAGTCAGTAAAACGGAAAAGCAAACAGTTGGCAGCTTATTTGAAAGTCGAGCCGACAGATGACAGAAATACTTGTGAATTATTAAAAACGCTTTTAGGGCAGGTCGCGATTGGCTTGCGCGAGATAAAGGATAATGGATATGCCACACATATGTTAAGACATGCTTAAATTTTCATGAGAGCCTTGCCAGTAAATGTTGATGATTTTGATTAGATTTTATGTATGTAAATGCTGCGGGCAAGCAACAATGCATGTACAAAATTCCACAAAGTCTGCCACGTCGCGACGCAGCGGAGAAGCTGCAGATGATGAGACATGCTCGTATAGACATACGAGTACTGGCAAAATACGGAAGACATACTGGCAACATAATAAAACAGCCGGCGGGCGAGCCAAATCAAATAAATAAATAATCAAGCGGCAGCACCACAAAAGTATGCCGCGCTTTTTAAATTGGAATAAATGTGCCACACAACAGGGAGTGCACACAAAGCCAAGTGAAGCAAGGCGAGGGGGCCAGAAGCCCCTGCCCTGGCCCGACTCTGACTGATTGTGTGCGCCTCGCGCCAAACAACAATCTTACTTTACAATTTGCCAGTTACTTGTATTGTACATAGATAAAGCAGGAACGCAGGTACTGTTTTGTCAAAGACTGCTGCGAGGGCGCTCCCAAACCCATTGCTGAGCAGGACAACCATTAAACTGGCTCGCACCACAGCACGGCCCAGTAGGGAACAAAAAAGTTGTGCACAGCTTTTTTGAGGAGCAGTGGTGTTTAATTAATTGAAGGTGTTAATATGAAGAAAATGCGACATTAGATGGTGTTTCGGCATCCGCTCTACCACCTGTGTGTTTTCAAAAAAGGGAAGGAGAAAGGCGTTCAGATACTTTGCGCCTTTACGCTGACTAATCGTGTGCTCCAAAAGTAATTAGGTATAGAGAAAGGGTGTTATATGTTGTTGTGCTGCAAGCTTGCCACATCCACAAAGAAGAATGGTAGGCCACCCTCTATATTATAAGTTTATATATTATGCATTATGTGTGTGAATGATCAGCATGATGAGACACAAGCCATATCACAATCTTCCTCCGTACTATTGTATGTTCTCCACTCGTAAGCCCGTTATTTATTTATTTGAAAATTAAAAGCAAATCATACTGCCATGTTTGACAACAACGAACAATCTTGAAGCATTATACAACAGAAATTAATATTAAAGAAATGTTTTAGATAGTTTGTGCAACAACTCACAGCAACTGATTAGAACTGCATTAGTGCATGTGTATTCAGGATCGATTAGATATATTTAACAAGATGTTTCTGTCTAAAGCACTAGGAGATTGATTAGACGAGATAATATTAATACAAGTATGTCAAGATTCACGGAAACAAAAGCTTTTCTTAAATCTGTGTAAACAACGCCAGTTTGTCGATTTTTAAAATCTGTCGAAGAAAACTCTATAAGGTTAGTTGAGGTTGGTTGGGATTTAATAAAACCATGTTGAGCATCAGAAAAAATCGATTTACGGAAATGTTGTATCTGAGATGTAAGCATTTTTTATAACATTTTTGGTATGCCGATAATTTGGCAATAGCTCTGAAGCTCTCAACATCTGCCTTGTTCCCGTTCTAGAGATAGCAAATTAGAATTTATAACTTGGTCTGTTAAAAAGTTTTAAGATAGGGGGACTCCACGAAGGACCACAGTATTTTAAAACACAGCAGGATACCAAATCAGGGCCAGTGGAAAAAGAATTCTTGAAGATTTGCAGAAAATGGTCAAATGGTAAGAAGTTAAAATAATAAAGGTAGAAGATCTACAAGTTAATTGAAGAAATGTATCAAAAAGATTAGAAATGACACCAGCAGAACCAGCTTTTCAGTATTTACTAAATTAAATTTGAAATGTAAGCTAAAATTCTTTTAAATATTTTAATTCTTAATTAGCGAATTTTGGCATTTTTGGGCTTAGCCAAGTAACGTGTACGCCATGGGGGAACAAAAACATCAAAAAACCCGTACAGTGTTTGGTAAAATAGGGTTGTGGCGTCATCCAACCAATCAGTATGTCACAACATATACATAATTCATAAAAGGATAATCGCATTATTTGTATTAACTACTCTTTCCATAGCTTTACAGCCATTGCGCAATTTATAATATGTCTGTCAATAAAATGATATGATTTTAAAATGTGATATGATTTTAAAATTTTGAGAACAATTGTCATATTCAAGGGTGTTGGATAAGTTTTGGAATACGAATGCTGACAATGAATGACCGATTGTGGAATAAGAAGAAAATGCTGTGTTGACAAATTTTTGGGGCACATATATACATACATACACACATAAATACGAATAGATGGGTAGATTGGCGATGGCCATACATCTGCTGGAAGTAGCTTTAACTTATAATATACAGTAGGATTAAGTAATTCATTATTTCTCGGTTTTTGAAAACTGGCACGAAATCAATATTTTGATGAATTGAATTTAATATTAAATTCAAATTTTTTGTAATGAAATATTTGCGGAAACTGGTATCTAAAAGTTAGAGCCCCCATTTTGTACATAATGTTTGTAATATTTACTCACTTTTTTACGTTTTTCTTTTGTTCTTTTAATTCCTTGGAGGCTGCTTCTAGGTGTGTTCCACTATGTTCTTTTTTTGTCGTAACAATACAATATTTACAATTAATCCTTTATATATACTTGTATTACTCATTAATATTTTTGGAAATATATGTGTGGCGTCGAGTTTTATAAATGTTTCCAATATGCTTGCACTCGTATGTTGGACACTGAACTGAAACTGATAATTGGTTTAAAGTTGCGCGCGTAATTAAATTGATATTTTTCAGATAACTTTGCTGGCTTTCGTTTATTAAATTAAATATTCTATCACGCCATTATATTTAGAGTGGTGGTCTGCACTTGGCACTGCATGTCCTCGCCCAACGCGTCATCCAAAGTCTTGGCCACTCGACAAGACGTGGATTCTCTCAATGTGTAATGCGGAGATCGAGGCAGAGCACACACGTATTCACAGGCTTTCAACGGGGGCGAGCAGCAATTCAATTTGTTTAGAACGCGCCTGCAGTTGAATGACCACCATTGTCAATAGTGAAAGAACTTTCACTTTAACCGTTGCCGCCAAGGGCGAAGCGCTCAACTTTAAGTTAGCTGCGGCGTTTCCGATGCGAGGGCCGCTCTCATGGGGTACACACACGTCCAGATGTCGCCACAACGAAAGCAGAACTGAACAGCGACTGCGACTGCGACAGTGGCAGTGGCCGGAGCGAACTCTGTCGTCCGTTGTTCGTGCCATCCCATCGGTTCGGCGCTGGCCTGACCCGTGTCATGCGCATGGCGTATAAGTCGATAAAGCAGTCCCCGGGAAGAGAGTGTTTGCTGCTCTTACGCGCGCTCTCGCACTAGCTTGGCGATGCCAAACTGTTGATTCTTCGCTGCGACCGTCAAATGGATGGTTCGTTCGCTAAATGCATTAAAAATTCCATCTTAAGCCGCTCGTTTAGCTCAATTCTTAATATCTGAAATTCCTACTGGAAAGGTCAAATTTGAAATTGCTTTGCAACAACAACAAACGACCTTGTAAATGATACTACTAGTAGCTTATAAACGCATTTTGAAATTAATGCCAATGCTTGCGAATGGGTCCTTTTGAAGAGCAGTTAGTGTTGAAAAAGCCACTGCTGTAACCAAATATTTATTTTAAATTTTATTTGTCGACCTGCAATGCAAATTCTCAGCAGTTGACAATTACTTACTTATTTACCATTTAAATAGTAATTAGTTAATTAGTAGGAAATGAAAAGTCAAGAATTCTCGATTATCAAAATATTCTGTATTCTTTTAATAAACATTTAAAATTCTATGCTGCTCAAGTACCTGCATTTGGAACAACAGGATGTTTTGTTCGTGGCATAAAGTGAACAAACAGCACTCAGCATTCAGATGCCACCATTGGCGAGCCGATCTCCTTGATTAAGTGTTGCACATCAGTAAAGTCGAGTACATCCTTCAAGCTTAGTCTAATCTCACAAACCTCAACAGGCCATATTTCTTTATAAGCGCTGAGGCTTACTCCTGTGTATATACATAGCAGTAAAGGTGACAGGGCGGTGGACTGCTGAATGTAATCAATCTATGCGAGTATCTGTGGATAACTTCTTGTGTATGTACTTAAGTATTTATGATAACATCCTTTGACTTTGTTCCGACAATGACACTATTAATCGGAACTGTAATCAATATAAATACATGGACGAGCAGTGGACGAGCAAATTCATTCCTAGGAACCAACACTTTGATTTGATTACAACATGGTAAAAGGCTGACCAAGTCTGTATCAAACCATGATACTAAAACGCCTCCTCTTCTTATAATGTCACAACAACTACGGCCGTGTTATTTTTTCATTACGATTTTTCAGTTTTGACACGTGTGCATAATTTGCCACGCACTTAACCTGAACAAGAGGGAATGCTACAGTGGAGCCAGCCCGACAGTGAAAAACCCTAAACCCAAACTGCCGATACTGAGTTATATGCGCCCTATAGCAGAATAACAAAGGAGAAGAGAAGCCAACTTAATGCTGCAGTTTGTGGAGGTAGTACTGGAGTGAATTGGTTTCGCTATTAACTTTTGTTACAATTAGTAGATAATTGTATATACTTTTTGGGCACGAAGAAGGCTCCTTCTGCCTATTACATACCTTGCCGAAACCCTTTTTAGCCTACGCGTACTCGACTCGTCTTGTCATACTGATCAAGAATATATACGTATGTATAGGGTTGATATCCAGGTTAACCAGCAGGTAATCATCGAACTATCGCTATGGCTAGTCCGGGGTAGGCTAAGAATGTATATCGATATAGCAGTAAGAGTTTGAGTTCAGAAGCGAGAAGACGTTGTGAACAAGTTATGAATAAACTTTACTTTAATTTAATTAATTAATTTAATTAACACAATAATATGTATTGTACTCGATTGGGTAGGCTAAGAATGTATATCGATATAGCAGTAAGAGTTTGAGTTCGGAAGCGAGAAGACGTTGTGAACAAGTTATGAATAAACTTTACTTTAATTTAATTTACATAATAATATGTATTGTACTCGATTTATGAAAACGACGAAGTGTGGTTATTTACGGAGTTTCTGGAGCAGATTTTTACTCACTCGTAGGAAACTCACCAAGAATCTTTTCGTATATATGTATATGTATGTGTAGGGCTCTGTCACGATTTCTTCTGCATGTTACATATATTAATACTAAACTTTGCCATCACTTAAAAAAAAATTACGTACAATTCTGTAAGAGTGTTCTCATATACTACATACTATAATACAAATTTAATACATTTAACCTTTGAGCCCTTGTTTCAAATGAATCAAAGCATATAATTATAACTTTTCTGAAACAATCAAGTAATAATTTAAATTGGTTAACTTCTTATTCATTTGCTATGAATTTAATTTGGGTTTATTCATTAAAATTACTCATCTTGGGAGTTGCACGACCTTTTCTTATAGCTTTGCTGTGCTATCTATTAGCTACTATATTAGATCCTAGTGCCTAACTACAACTGTATACTATATGTTCTTGTAGAATACTTAAAAGCACATATACGCATTGTAATCGGGCAAAAGACGGTGCACCCCCGAAGCTAGAACAAAAACTAAAAATGCGTAGACACACATTTATAAATATGTATATACGAGTACATACGAGTACAAGAGCACACGGGCACGGACAAATTTGAATGCTGGCTACAATTTTCAATCTACCATTTGTTATTAACACTTGAATAAGCAATAAAGAAAAATGAAAAATTTCACTGTATTTTCTGCATATGAAAAGAGCTGCCAATTACAATGGCCACAAGCTGGACAGCCAATCGATACACAAAGTGCCTTCTATACATATGCATTTATGTATTGCGAATTCAGCTTAAATGGCGTGTCCGCCCGACTCTTGAATACTCTGTGCCCACCCTTTTCATGTTAAAACCATATACTACAAGTATATGTAACTAAAATATATGCGTACTTTGTTGATGCAATCATTGAGCTATTTATATATGAAATGGTCAAAATGTTGTATACCCTGTTCCCAAAACGTTAAAGGATTTACGAGCTTAGTGCGAATTTATGAAACATGCAGAAGGCGGCGTGGCAGTCCCTCCAAAGTATATATATTCTTGATCAGTATGACAAGTTTAGTCGAAAGAGCCATGTCCGCCCGTCCGTATGTCTGAGTGAAAGGATCTTAGGAACCACAAAGCTAGAATGACCAAACTTGGTATCCTTCCTTCCTTTCCTCTCAGCTCAGGCTCATATTTGGTAATTACATCCCGTTAGTGCATTTGGAATAAGTTTCATCTTGATAGGCCAACTGTTAAAAAACTTATAGGCAAAAATAAAACCTCCGTCCATGCTCCGAACACATATACACAACATTAATATAAGTTTTTCTATCGAAATTGTATGACTCTATGTACATATTATGTATTTTTAATTTAATATTTAAATATATTATTTTAAAAATATAATAAAAAATCAATTTATCCTGTTTTTGGAGGTGGAAGATAATACATACAATACACATAATCTCTATTTTTGTACAGGAGGGTTACAGGCCAGATGGCTTTACTACACCGATAAACTTTTACCGATAACATCAGTGGACCCTAAACTAAATATGTAGACGTGTCAGCAAACGAGTTCAGACCAACAAGCAAATCAGATGAGTTTTCTAATAATATTTTGATGTGTCGTCAACAATGCAGCTACAGGGAATCGATTGGCTGAGCAAAGCTAATATTGGTTGAACGACTGTAGATGAGCAAAGGGTAGCTGCAGGATATTTAGGAGCCGGGCTGGCACGACTTTAGCGTTCAACTCGTTGCTCTTGTATTGTTCTGCATTGGTTTCTGTGTGTGTGTGATTGTGCAGCTTTTTGGCATAAATGAATTGGCATCTTTTGTATGCCTGGGCACCGCTTGCTGCCCTGCACTGCATAAATACATCGGTGGTTCGAGCAGTTGGTTGTTTTCAAAGTATCCATTTGCTATTGGCGATGAGTCACAAATTGGTCCGGTTTCATTTCGTGGCTTGGGATGTTGTTTTAAATCCCTTTACAGAAGGTATTCAAAACGACCTCTTTTCATTTCGTTTATTTTAGGTGCATTTTGAGTCAAGATGCTATGGAGTCATGATGTTATGCAGCTATGTTCAGAGATTGAGTGATTTTGAGTTATTTATTATTATTATATTTTTTTTTGAAAAAGCTAAAAGTGGTTGTTAAAAGAAGAAAACAAGAAGTTTAGTATGAACCGAAAACATGTAAACTTACCTATTTATTATCACTTATAAGCTTATGTGTTGTACTTGTATTTATTGATTTTTTTGAAAGGAATTACTATCAAGTAACAGTAAGGAATAACTACTACTAAGAATGGTTTCTTTAAGTCGTCATGAATTGTTATTCCCACGCTGGTTATTGGAAAATTCTAGCATCGCCCATCCCTACTGTGAAAAAATGTCCGCCCTTGTGCCGCCGATGCACTGAACTAGAAATGCTAAAGATAGACGAATAAGGTTGATGTTTTTCTGGTATAAGTATCTATATATATAAAACAGTTTGTCCTGACTGACTGACTGACTGATTGGTGATCAACGCACAGCCCAAACAGTAAAAGCTAGGAAGCTGAAATTTGGGCTCAAGTATCCTATCATAGCGTGCGCACTGAGAAGGGATTTTGGAAAATTCTAGCTCCAAAGGGGGGAAAACGAACTCCAAATTTTGTTTGATAAATCCTCATTTTTCAACCGATAGACTTAAAACTTGGTTTAGTAAAAGAATACAAAGAAAGTTGTATACTTGGTTTTTTGAATATTTTCTTGGAGACTGAATTATTGGGGCTTTTTTGGGGCACAAAAGGAAACCGCGTCAACAGCCCACAGCCCAAACGGTAAGAGCTACAAAGTTGAAATTTGGGGTCAAGTATTCTATCATAGTGTAGGTTCGCACTAAGAAGGGATTTTTGAAAATTCGAGCTCGAAAGGGGGGAAAACGAGCTCCAAAGTTTGTTTGAAAAATCTACAGTTTTCTACCAATCAACTCTAAATTTGATTTTTATAATCTATAAAAGAATACAAACAAAACTGCATACTGGGATCGCAATTTGTGGTGGAGCTTGAATTATTGGGGTTTTAATATTAATTCACCTTTTCAAATGAAAAGTTATGTTATAAATTTTTTCCGACCGATTTCAAATTTGGGGACTGTAATCTACGTAACTAAATCTACAACTCTGCATTCAAGGATTTTCAAAATATGCATTTTACAAATGCAGGCAGAACAAACAATACAAAATATCAAATATTTGGGGACAACTAGGTATACATACACACACACACACATACAAGCAGCTGTTCGTGTAGTTGCGTGCAAACGATTGAAATAGCCAAAGCAAAATGTGAGACACTAATGTGTGAATGTACACACATACATATGTACACATCTATGTACATGTGCATATCTATGTATGTATGTATGTTCATTCGTCTTGCACTGACAGAGCAAGAAATGTTAATTAATTGAAAATTATATAACATTTTTAAAAGTAATTTTGTCTTTGTTTAGTGCATTTGGCATTAGGGTTTTCATTAATAGCTTTATGCAGGAACAACAAATATCAAATAGTTGGGGACATCACATACACACACTCACACACACAACAAGCAACAGTTCGTGTCTATGTGTGCGGTTCTCTACGTACGGTTGAAAAAGTAAAGAGAAACATACATACATATGTATTCATTCGCATTCGTATTAATGTATGTATACATTGGGCAATCGAACACAGTTGTTTGATTGTAAATAAAATAATGCTCTAAAAACAACAACAACTGCAAGTCATTAGCTCGCTCTTCTTTCATTTTGACCATTTAATGTTAATTTCAAAAGCAAAACGCCAAAAGTTTACAGTTACCGTCGCTAGGCAACGACTGCGTAAGCGATAGTAAAGCAGAAACCGAATATCGGAGCTACGCATATTCTGCTTCGCATTGCGGGCAGATGTATGTATGTATATGATTTGTTCTTATTGATCTCTATAAATAATTCGATTTTATTTTTTAAATATTCTGCTTATTGCATTCAAACTTCGATATTTTGATGACACTAAGAAAGGGGGGAAAACGAGCTTTAAAAAATATAATTTTTTGTCAAGAACACAAAATGTTCATTTAAATACCTTAAATGCCTTCCTACTGGTAACCTTTAAGGTGAAAACATATGGGTAGGTTATGCACACACAAAATAAATACAATTGGAAACATTATATTCAGCCGGGTTAAGACGGGCAATACCTGCTAGTATAGTATAAATGCTTTTAGTTATCTTAGTTCTTGTTTCTGTCGTAAGATGCAAATCGACATTTAAATAACGCAAAGCATTTTTATGACAATTATTTGTATTCTGTGTAGCCAAAAGGGGAAGTGGAACAGACATAACGAGGCATAGCAAAGTGTACATATTCTGGATCAGCATGACAAGACGATTCGATTTAGCCTGTCTTTCTCTTTCTCCGACCCTCCATATGAGCACATAGATTTCACAGGCTATAAGAGCTGGAGATTTTAAAATGTTCCCTTTCCCTACCTCCCATATATAGTATATCTTGACTTTTGAACTCAAATTTTCGAGATGTCAATTTAAAGAAAGGTATAGCAATTAATGCCCAAGCTGTGCCCCCATCTGTTGTTGTTGCTGATTTCGCTGAACTCTGTATAGCACAAATACTCACATACAGCGACGCATCGACATACATACATACAAGGGTGTACGCATTTGCAATATGAAGTCGACTACACAATCAGTATTATGGCGCATATTTCGCCTTAAAATTGAACTAAATTGGATTTGTTGAGGTTTTTTATCGATCAATATTCAATCAAAATTTTAATTATTTTGGCCCTTCCGTTGGCAAAAGCTGGGTAACAAAACAATTCCGATACAAATCTGCATTCATAGTCCTCTATTTGTAAGTTACAAACGTTAAGAGACCAGAATAGTATAACTTCTTATCCTCTGCGTGCAGTATATACTGATGCAAAAGGCTTCCTCAACAATACAAAGTACCGATATAAAAGTTTATAAATATCATGTCAGGATAAAAGTATTGAAAGCATATCACAGTTATCCCTATATAATTCACATATATTTTAAGCCGAGTATTGGTTCTGAAGTTGTCCTTTAAGTACACACTCGAAATCAGCTGATTAGTATGTTGTGCTCAAACAATGCCATGGCTCATTCGGCACTAATAATAAAAACTAATCAACCAAAAACTTTAATTGTTATTCTATTGCCTAATTAAATAGGTCAACATTTCGGCCGTCCTTACACTCTGATCAATTTATTGCATATTTCGGTATAATTATGTGCCTATTAGGCTGCATACATAAGCGCTTTAATATCTTTAGGCTTATAGTACAACATGCATGCCAAAGGCCAGGAACACTGCTGACTTAACCAAAGTTCCAACTTAAAAACCGGCGTCGCTCAATTGTTACGTCACACTTGGGCCGGCCCAACCCTTACGGAATAGCAGGCAGTTCGCCATGAATTATTAAAGAAATTAATTAGCAGGATGGTGGAAGGCGTAGGGATAAGTGGCACGTTAGATAAACAGCTTCCCTTAACGCCACGCAGCCGCCTCCTTTATAATTAGCCATATTCATTGCCTTGCCAGTTTGTCCTGTCTTGCCGGGTCACTTGCCAAAAATAAAGTGTACTTTTCATTATCATAACATTAATGAATTTATTGTTGAACTTTACGTGTTGGTGCCCATCGCATTAGGCAGACCTTTGTCTCGGTCCCAAAACCCCAAAACCTCCGAACGTTTAATAATAGCATAAGTTGCCACATGATCCTTCAGCTTATGACAGTTCATTTGCTTATCCTTGCGTAAGCAAACGGCATAAGCCTAATACAAGCATATTCAACAGTATATTCTGTGGGACAGCAGAGCATGTTAGGACAAATAGGAAATTGATTTCAAATATGTTTTGTTTTATTGTACGAGTTGCTTGCGTGCTCAACAAGTGTTTGATGATTCTGGCTTGGTAGCTTTGTAACTCGAGAGGCTGCCTTGCATCCCACTGTTTTATTATTACTCCCGACATGGGTCCTTATGCCCAGTTCGATCGAAATGGAAATTATAGCCAGTAGCTGCTGTTGTTGTTGTTTAAGTTTAACTCTACTGAACACAAAAGTAAAGTAAACCTATATGACACTAATATATAGCCAGGGTATAGGGTAAAAAGGGTATATTAGATTTGTGCAAAGCATGTAACAGGCAGAAGGAAGCATCTCCGCGATCATAAAGTATGTATATTCTTGATCAGCGTGACGAGAGAAATCGATGTAGACATGTACGTTTGTCTGTTTGTCCGTCAGTCTGGATGAACGCCTGGATTCCGGAAACGGCTGAGCGCACATTAACCAAACTTGGTATGTAGACGCTCCGAGTCCTTAGGCTACACGAGTTTTATTTTATTTTTTTGATTTTCCTCCCCCTTGCTCGCTACAAAATTTCGTCAATACTGACACATTTCAAAAGCTTTATAAACCAATCTTAGCACACGTCATTTATATACAATTATCTATTATTTCAAATTTCATCTAAATCTGTCAATTCCAAGAAATATTATTAGCGAAATACTTTCACTCCAATACGACGCCCTCAAGTTGCAGCATCAAGTTCGCTCTTCTTCTTCTTCTTCTTCATTTTGCTTCTTCTATGGGCGCATATAGTTCAGTGCCGGAAGCTTGTCTGGGCGCAGGGTATTTCACTGTCGGGCTTGCTGGACTGTAGCGTCTCTCTTGCTTATGCATGAAACGTACAACTCATGGCAACCGTTCCATTTATTTTCAAAATTCCTCACTTTTTTCGGTAAGCTTTTCCAAAATTAAGCCGCACCATGCAACCTCTCGATTTGCAAAACGAAACAGCCCATTCCTTTGTCGTGTTTGGCGCTTCGGGCAAATTGGCAAAGAGGAAAATCTTTCCAGCACTGTGGGCGCTCTATCGAGATAATCGCTTGCCACAGTTCACGCAAATATACACCTTCAGCCGCACTATGATGCACACCTCCGAGTTCCGCATCTGGTGTGTGCCTTACATGCATCTGGACAGGGACCGCGATCCGAAGAAGTACAACAGTTTTTGGACGAACGTGCACTGCGTGCAAGGACAGTACGACCAAACACAGGACTACATAACGCTGAATGAGACCATGAGTGCTTATGAAACCAAACACAATATGACATTGGCCAATCGGGTGTTCTATTTGGCCCTGCCTCCCATAGTGTTTGATGCGGTCACACTGAACATCAGTCGAAAGTGCGTCTCCAACACGGGATGGAATCGCATTGTTGTGGAGAAACCATTTGCCAGGAACGACATTACCTTCAAGCCCTACCAGACACAGCTCTGCCAGTGCTTCAAGGAGTCTCAAATCTACATGATCGATCACTACCTTGGCAAGCAGATGGTTCAGGATATGATGGCTCTGCGATTTTCGAATTGTTTGTGGGGAGATACGTGGGACAATCGCCATATAGCCGCAATTATGATCAGCGTCAAGTGCGACAAGCCAGTTGTGGCACGTCCCGACTACTTTGACAGCTACGGCATCATACGAGACGTTATGACGAACCACATGATGCAGTTGCTCGCCCTGATAGCCATGGAGCCGCCGTACACCGGCGACGTGGAAGGTGTGCGTGAGGAGAAGCTGAAAGTGCTTAAGGACGTAGTCTCGCCGGATTTGAGCGACGTGATTGTGGGGCAATATGTTAATAATGGGCGGGAGAGCGATCTGTTTAAGGTGGGCTACTTAGAGCATCACTATATACCCAAAAATTCCATTACGCCCACCTATGCGATGGTGGTGCTGCGCATCAATAATAAGCGCTGGTCGGGAGTGCCCTTCATTTTGCGGGCAGGCAAGGCGCTCAACGAAAGCAAGGTAGAGGTGAGGGTGCAGTACAAGGCGATGGAGTGTGAGATCTTGGAGGGCATGGAAACTAAGCGCAATGAACTCGTTATGTGTCTGGCACCCAAGGAGCATGTTTTTATGCGTGTTATGCTCAAAAAGCCGGGGGAAAAACTGTGCCTGCAGGAGTCCAACTTGAACTTAACATTGAGGGATCCGCGTATTTGTGTGCCCCAAAATTTCCACAGTCTGCTATTGGACGTGCTCGAAGGGTCACAAATGCTGTTCATGCGTTCAGACGAGCAGTGCGAGATCTGGCGTATCTTCTCGCCTCTTCTAAGTGCACTGGAAGCGGACCGTATTAAGCCCATTCCGTATGCCCTTGGATCCTGGGGTCCAATGGCAGCTTATCGAAAGGCGGTGAAGCACGGCTTCCTGTTCTACCACTCAGCCGAAGCCCACGAAGGCCGTCAGTCACTAACCCCCCAGTTGTAGGTAAAGTTGTCGTGCATTTATAAATGGGTTTATGGCGGACTAATAAACAAAACAACATAAGTTTTTTAATTAAGTGTGCGTGTGGCTGTTCTCGACTGCAGCTTCTACCCAGACGTCTGTCCACATTTAGACTGGCTTAGTAGCTTGCGTTAAGTTTCATCACGACAGTTCAAATGTAAACGAACTTATAGCCATAAGTGTAATCTCTCCCCATGCTCTGCTCTCAGGCACGCAGACACAACTTTTACAACTTTACTTTACTTTTATTAATTTTATTTAATTAGTTTTCTTTTACAAAAATTGGAAAAATTCTGGTTTTGTGGGATGGGTACAGGGTATTTAAGAGTTTCCAAGCTTCATATATTATAATTTCGCTTAAAGCAAGCTTAGTTGTGGTATTTAAGGAGTTGAGACATGCTTAAGTCTATAGACTTAGATCTGAAAGTCTATTATTAAAACAAGTAAAAAAGCTAAAGTCGGGTGTCCCGACTTTGAAATACTCTGTACGTATGTTTACAATAATTATAGAAAATAAAAAAATTAAGCAAATAAAAAAAATTCAATGATCGATTTTACCTTTCTCGGTATTCGAACTCACGTAAAGGTTGTATAATTGCACATTTACATAGCAATTGCGTCTGTGTGAGTGTATGTATGCCTATGCGCATCTATTCGTGTCTGTGTAAGCATTTTCGCAGTCAACCAAACAGCAACATCAACAACAGCCGCGGGCAGCGCTGCAGCAGCAAATATATTTATGGCTATAACTTCTCGTTAAATCGGTCTATCATAGTGAAACTTGGTATACAGACATATAATAACCAACTAAGGGTATTTACAAAATTTTAGTTCGAAATTCCAAGAATTACGGGAGTTACGATTTGCTGGGTAGAGGGGGGAGGGAGGGAAATTCCAAAATATATATTTTCTGCGTATTCACATAAGGCATCTGGGACTAAAATTTGGTGTTCCTAGGTCTTATAGTCTCCGAGATATAGGCGATTATACGAATGGAAAATCGAGAAAACCCCCATAGGGGGGAAGTGGGGGGGAAAATCAAAAAAATAAAACAAACTCGTATAGAATACACACATAACGCATCTTTGTGCAAAATTTGGTGTCTCTATCTCTTATAGTCTCTGAGATCCAGGTGTTCATACGGACGGACAGACGGACAGACTGACAGACGGACAGACGGACAGACAGACAGACAGGGCTAGATCGACTCGTCTCGTCATGCTGATCAAGAATATATATACTTTGTGGGGTCTGCCACGCCTCCTTCTGCCTGTTACATTTTTCAGCTCCCGCAAACCTAATATACTTCTGTACATTTCATGTACAGAGTATAAAAACTGTAACAGCTAGACACACCAAATTTCGCACAGTGCTGCCATATACTCGTATGTGTATACTGTAAAATTTTATTTAATTTTTTTGTGCCCCTCCACCACTCCCCTTCTATAAGTGATTTTCCAAAACTCAGTACACAGCCACAGATGCCTCTTATCTGCACGCAGTAGAAGTGCATCAGAAACTTGTCCTTTCCAGGAATTTGGAGAGTCTGGATAGCATGTTTGGTTGTACTAGCTTTATGGAATTTCCAGGACTTCTATGTGTTAAATACAATCGCACTTAACTACTTAGTATTCCCCCTTACGCTTTGGGTACAGGGTATTAAAATATGTCTATTCAGTACAAGTAAGGATGCGCTTGGCTTTGAACGAGAACACTTGTTGTTTGGGTATTCATAAATGAACACCTTGACTAGACGAATCGCTGCCAATTTCCCTGTTTAAACGCAAACTAGTAGTATTAGTTTAAAGCTATCACGCTGAATAGGCTTCCTTTCCTGCACTTCACTCTGATGCTAAAGTTGATGTTGTTTTTATTACACCTTTTGTTGATGTTGTAAACGTAGGTTTACAGCCTTGGTAGCTCTGATATACATACATACATTAAGCCCATGATTTGGTTGGCAAGGTCTTGTAGTGCACATAAAAGTCAGCTCGTCGTGTTGGCTGTGAGTTTGTTAAAGAGAAAAAGTAGCTTAAAAGGTGTGAACAGGAGAGCAGGAGAGAGTAATAAAGTTTCTTTGATTTCTGAGCACAACTTTGGCGAACTTGGGTGCAGTTGTCAGTTCATTGCTTTTTGCCCCGCTGTAGCTACTATTTTAATGTTGTTTCCTTGTGAACTCTTCGTATTGCTTTGTTTTTTGCCTTCGTTTTAGTTTAAGACCGTGTTTATTCGACCGCGAATGTGATTTCCGTGTGTATACAAGGAGAGCTCTAATGTAAACAGGACTTTAAAATAGGAAAGCAAATCAATTTTTTATTTTAAATAATCCCCTTCGGGCTGCATAGAGTGATTTGCGGGTTCTAAAAACATGTCTGACTATTTGGCGCAGATGTCCTTCAAAATATCGGCTCAAGTCTTTTGGGTGGCTTCTTCGTCCAAATAACGCTTTCCGTGCATCGATAATTGCATTCTTCAAAGGGACTCTTGATATGACTAGATTGATTTGTCTCGTTATGCTAACAAAGAATATAAACTTCATGGTGTGGAAGATGCTTCATTCTGCCTGCAATGTACATACATATGTATTTACATTTGGCCTTTACTTTTTACACTTCGGCTCTCCTTTTCGGCACGACATAGCCGAAACCACGCTTAAGGTAATTAGTCTACCAGATAATACATAGCTACAAACAATATGTGAAAATACGTTATATTATGTACATAAGCATTACTATCAAACATGTCTAACAAGGAGTAATTAGTATTTGTTCAACAACAAAAGGGCAAGACCGAATATACTCAGGCTTTTTACTGTGGGACCAGATGTTTCTATGTAAACTGCGCACTCATGGAACTCTATAAGGATCAATCAGTAGCAGTACAGTAACTGTAATCATACACCAAAAAAGTTACCCAATTAGATTTCGTGTTATATTCTTAGTGTTAAAGTGTACTACAAATGATCAACCTACTTCCTCCCTACTTCTCCAGCACTCGAAAAAATTTACCACCCGACCTTAACCGTACTTGGAACCACCGTACTTACAACACATATAGCGCAGTCGAAGGACTTACTTCCTTGTGCACGTACCATATAGGCATCACTTCGCCCTCCTTTTACCTCCAACACACATCAGACCGACTTCATTTCATTTCAATTTAATTCAGTTAATTATAAATTATTTTAAATTACTTATTAAGTATTAGCATAATTTAATTACAAATTTAATTTAGTTTTTTTTACGTTAAATATTACAATTAATAATTTTTACTATTTGCCTTAGCATTAATTATTATTGTTATTATAATATTACCATTTGTATTATTTATCATTTTATTTTTTTAGTTTGTGTTACTAATTTATTGATATTATTATTGATACTAAGTATTATCTGCAGCTTAGCTAAATTTCAAATATACATCCTCGTAACTAGATTTGCGATAAATAGTGATATTTTAAACATTAGTAACGCGATTATCCGCAAAGTGGTACAGCCCTTGCATTAAAGAAGTGCAGTTCTGTAAACTTCCTCCGCCTATTAATAAGTGGCACGCAAGTAAAATTCAAACAACTTGGACCACTTTTCATTTCAGTGATAATGTATTATGACAACATACTCGTATGTATATTTTCCAGGTGCAGAACACACCACACCACATCACACCTCCAACCTCAACGGAGACAAACAGCAACCATTTGTCAAAACTTGGATTGCATACGGTGCGGTTTATGCAGCTTCCGGCGCGCAGCACTTGGTTACGGATAACAAACGAATACATTAAGGTAATAACCTAGCCATGAGTTATGCGCCGGCGACGAACGCCACAAATTTGCGCGCAAATATTGCACTGCGTTTGGTAATTTGTAAATGTCCGTTTCGGCAGCTTTCCCATAACGAATAATTAAGTCAACGCAAGCCGCAACTGTTTCCGAGCACTTGTTGCCTCACAGTCGCCTACGACTGACCGCAGCTGAAATAGCTTGGCCACATGCCATATGAACTTTCGACGCATTACCACACTTGCAACAAGCGGCATTAAAGTGTTGGCAAACTGACACCAGTCCAGCACAACTTTGTCCGCAAGTTGGTTTGTTCAGACAAGTCGAGCAGTATTCACAGCATCTAGTAATACTCTTGTGCCTTATCCTGCACAGCTCTTACTATTTAGTAATGGTCCCAACTCATATTTTTTATTTTTTGCCAAAATTCAAATTTTTTAGGATATAAATATAATAGTAAAATACTAGGACACGTTAGTGCTCAAATTTTAAAAACCCTGTACATATTCCAAAAAGTTTTCGAAAATTTTATTTAAGAAGTCTCTAGTCTTAGAGTTTCAAATTTTGCACTGATCAATGAAATGTATTCTTCCTGCAAGCAGAATAATTTTCAAAACTAGCCACCACATCCTAAAAAAGAACAAGAGAGAACGCTACAGTCGAGCAAGCCCGACAGTGTAATACCCTGTACCCAGGTAAACTTCCGTCACTGAGTTATATGCGCCCATAGCAGCAGCAAAAAGAGGAAGAAGAAGAGCGAACTTGTTGCTGTAGTTTGTGGGGGTTGTACTGGCGAGAATTTGTTTCGCTAATAACTTTTCTAGAATTGACAGAATTCAATCAAATTTAAACAACAGTAGATAATTATATATATATATGATGTGTGCAAAGTTTGGTTTAGGTAGCATTTCAAATGTGGACGCTATTGACGAAATTCTGTAGCGGGGGAAGGGGGAAAATTCCCAAAAATAAAATAAACTCGTCCTTTCTCGGACCTAGGAGAATCTGGATGCCAACTTTGGTTATTCTAGCTTTTATAGTTTCTGAGATCCTTGCGTTCATCCAGACGGACGGACAGACGGACGGACAGACGGATGGAAAAACGGACAGACAAAAGGACACGTCTAGATCGCGTTCTCTCGTCATGCTGATCCATATATTTATACATTATGGGGGTCGGAGATGCTTCCTTCTTTCTTTCTTTCATACTTTGCACAATATAATATGCCCTTTTTACCCTACGCCTGTACCCATAAACATCAAGATGCAAATGCCCTTAGTTAGTTATTATGTGTCCGTATGCCAAGTTTTAGTATGATAAATATATTTGCTGCTGCAGCGCTGCCCAAGCCCTGTCCGCGGCTGTTGTTGATTTTGCTGTTTGGTTGACTGCTAACATGTTTACACAGACACAAATATACGAGCATATACGAGCCCTAACCACTACTAATTGGTACGGCACGGTTTTTTTCGACAGTGCAACTTTCAATGACTCATATTTATTTGTAGGCGATGATTGCCCAAACATATTTATACTTTTTAAAAAGGTCATTGAATTACCTTTAATTTCTTATCAAAACATGCACAAGTTTCATATCAACAAAATGAAAAAACTCAATTTAAATAAAACAACTTTCATACTACACGAAATATTTTGACCATTATTAATTGGTACGGCAACATTATTTTTCTTAAAAAAACGGTGAAAAATGTAAAATGTAAACAAAAACTGGACAAGTAACGGTAAATAGAATATTGTGATGAAGGAAAAGTAAAAACATATGACATTTAGTTGTAGTTTTAGTTTTATTCCCTGATTTATGAGCACGATGGCACGTGGCAAGCCAGTTTGTGAGGAAGTTCGAGCTAAAATTCTAAAAAAATTAAATTTGGGCAACAGCTATGGTGAAATATCGAAAAGTCTTATGCTTTCTAAGTCTACAGTTCAAAATATAGTGAAAAGCTACAGAAAGAATGGCAATATACACTGTAATACAGCAAACAGAGGTCGAGTCTCAAAAGTTACTTCGCGTGACAAAAGAGTATAATAAAGGAAAATCGGCGAAGTACTGTGAGAGATATATCGGCAAAATGGTCTGCAAAAATTGGGAAAACAGTGAAACGAGAATGGACTCGACAGCAAATGAAAAGAATTGGATATGGCTTCTATAAGGTATGATTGCGGTTCCTGCTTAGCATAACAGATAATTTTTTCTGTACAATTAATATATGTTGGTGTTTTTAGGCCAAAGAAAAACCATTGCTCACAGCTTTGCAGATGAAAAAACGATTGCTATGGGCAAGACAAAGGCAGAATTGGGAACAGAGGCGTTGGCATTCTATAATTTTTAGCGATGAATCCAAATTTGATGTGTGTGTCGGTGATGCTCGAAAACGAGTAATACGAAAACGTACGGAGGCATATCACAAAGATTGTCTTAAACGTACAGTCAAGTTTCCAACGAGCACAATGGTGTGGGGATGCATGTCAGCCAAAGGTGTGGGACAACTTTACTTTATAGATGGAACTGTAAATGCAGAAAAATACAAGTGTATCCTTCAAAGTAATCTCCTTCCATCAATACCAAAGCTTTCTGAGTGTGGGGAATATACCTTTCAACAGGATGGTGCATCACCACACACCGCAAAAACAACCAAAAATTGGCTTCAAGAAAATGGAATTGATGTCTTAGATTGGCCGTAATCAAGCCCAGATCTAAGCCCAATAGAAAACTTGTGGGCAATCATCAAAAGAAAGCTGAGGAATGACCCACAGCGTACTCTGTCAGGACTAAAATCAAAAATTCAGGAAATTTGGGATTCCATAACTCCAGAAGAATGCCTAAAATTAGTAAATACCATGCAGAAGAGAATTCAGGGTGTTATTAAAAATAAAGGAGATGTTACTCAGTTTTAATGAATATATAATGTTGCCGTACCAATTAATAATGGTCAAAATATTTCGTGTAGTATGAAAGTTGTTTTATTTAAATTGAGTTTTTTCATTTTGTTGATATGAAACTTGTGCATGTTTTGATATGAAATTAAAGGTAATTCAATGACCTTTTTAAAAAGTATAAATATGTTTGGGCAATCATCGCCTACAAATAAATATGAGTCATTGAAAGTTGCACTGTCGAAAAAAACCGTGCCGTACCAATTAATAGTGGTTAGGGCTCGTACATACATACACTCACATAGACGCAATTGCTTTGTATATGTGCAATTATACACCCTTTACGTGAGTTCGAATACCAAAAGAGGTAAAATCGATCAATCATTTTTTTTGTAATTCTCTTGCTATTTTTAATTTCAATAATTATTGTAAACATATGTACAGAGTATTTCAAAGTCGGGACACCCGACTTTAGCTTTTTTACTTGTTTTTTTACTGCATACAATCACGCATAAACACGATTCTGATGTAAATGTATGCTGTTGAAAATTGTACATAAACACTTATGTCTGTATGCATGTGTTAAATATTTTATATTTAATTAAATTAATAAATAAATTTATTTTTAAAATAATTTTTAATTTTCCCGTTTTGTGGAGAATACAGGGTATTTTACTGTCGGTCTTTGTTTTAATTGTTTAATTGTTTTTATTTAAAGTGACTGTTGAGAAGCATTCACAAGAAACACTTTGTTGGTTTTATCTCAGCGGTCAAAGCAAAGTTTGAACAGTATACAATTATTTGACAGTGAACTATTGATCTTGGTTGCCTGTCCCCCTCGTATTTTAAAAGCTGAAATAAAACTAACTATAGAGTGGTCATTTTCTGTTTTCCTAACAAATGAATTTTAAATTTAAATACAAAAGTGTTAACTCGAGGCTTAGTCAGTTTCCCAGAAGCTTTCACATCCTATTAAATTTTGACGCTTAGTTCAGTAATATTTCAAACTACTGTGTGCAAATATGGTCCGAAAATGTGAGCCTAAATTCTAGCGGGAGCCTTGATGAGGAGAAATCCTTTTTTAAGTTAACCAGATGTTGTTTACTTGTAAATGCATTTAGAACATGACTTGTTTTTGTAAGAAGCGGTTTTAATTTAATTGCATTTTATGCTGTCAGGCAAGAACTATTTGCCATGGCATGACACAAAAGATATATTTTTCATTTACTTATTATTATTATTTAACTCACAACTAACTAGAAAACTTTTAATACTTTGATAACTTTGTCTTTCCAGTGTTCGGAGCCGGGAAGAGGCAAAGAGTAAAAGTTTGGAAGCGATGACGACGTCAACGAAACCGCCACCGGCGCCATCGTCCTGCTGCTTGCATCCTCGAGACAAAAACGAAAACTTTTTTTTTAATTAAATAGGATTAAATCTCATAAAAATGAAAATAGTTTTTTAGCATGTGCTCGTGTATGCAATAAAGATAACATTGGATGAAAACATTTCTCCCATTACTTTCCCCATGTTGCTTAGTCAGCAAATATTTCGATATTTATTATCTGGATTACATTTCTCACATCCAAAGAGAAATTTTTGTCAAAAACATATATACCATTAAATACAATATACCAGGGACTTGGGAAAAAATTCACCACACATTGAAAGGGTATGTTATCAGAATATTGGTAAATCCCTATGTTATGTTTGTAACTCCGCTTAATTTTTTGTTTTATTTATTTATTTATTTAAATCAACAAGTAGTTCTGTCGATTTATTCCAAAACAATATATATGTATTAACATATTATATATATATATATATTAAGATTAAAATTAAAAATACAAATATGATTAATATAACAAAGTCTGAACTTACAAGATAAGAAAGTCTACAAAAAATACACAATAACGTACAATAACGTCTATAAATGCCCCCGACACGTTGGGGGAATTTTATTTGCCAGTTGGCCAGCTATGCCCCGATTCACAGCCATATGTGGTCAGAGACATTATAGACCTGACAATCTAAACAAATAGTATGTAGAAGAGGAAAATTATTTCTACTTAGGAGCTAATTAGAAAAAGCAAGGAGTAGAAAGAGACAGAGGTAAAGAGGGAGAGAAAGGAAGAGGAAGAGAAAGGGGAACAGAGAAACAGGGAAAGAGAAAGATGGAACAAGAAAGACAAAAGGAGAAAGAGGGAAATCTCCAACCCGGTGGGGGAACGTTTTAAGCCAGTCCGGCCAGCTATGCCCCGACTCACAGCAGTATGTGGTCAGAGATTTCCACGGAGATAACTATAAAGAAGAACTTTTATAGAATAAAGAGAGAGTTCTGTTGAAAGTAAATAAGAAAGCTCATTATAATTGGAACACATGACTCGAAAACGATTGTGCGCAGCGTAATCGGTTGTGCACCTAGACAAGACGAATGGCAAATAATTCCTTGTTGGTCTACAAGGAACTGAAAAATTAAGGCGACCTAATTTAGACTAAATTGAAACGATTATTATAGTTATTATTATTGTAATCAATCATTTAATCAGTTTTGATCGTAAACGCCAAGAAAAAGCTTTGATAAATAGTTAATGTAAATAAAACTAATAATTACCACAATCATTATATGTTAAGTCTTGAATCAAAATTGATTACTTAAACGCGGCGAAAGGCTTGGCAAAATGGAGAGTTCTATTACTTATTGACAACAGACAAGGGCAGGAAACCATTTCCAAGAAAAGTAACAGCTTTCTTGCAAATGCAAAGGCAGAGGTGACCGAGACACGCTATTTCCCAACAAAGGACCTGCGGATTATGTGTTAGGCAGCGAAGCATAACTTCTCTCGTCATTGTGCACATATGGTACAAAGCAAGAAGTTTTGAGTGCCTTTGGCAAGCACTGCATTCTATTAAAACACCTATTTAAAAACCTTACGATGAAAACGTACAAGTTGGAAGTTATTATGCAAATGCGAGTGTCTAGAGGAGATATAGCTCCGCCTGCAAAGTGAGCCCAAGAGCGGATTGATCTTAAAGAGAGATAATGTACATAATATCCAAAGCAAGCATACGCCAAAACGCATTTACTTTACATGGGAAAAATTTGTTTGCTCTTGAAATATGAAAGCGGAAAGGAGAACATACTGCTCTTCGATGGAATAATAATTGAGTTAACAGACAATAAGCTGTAGCCTAAGATACTCGATGCAAAAAGGTAGACAACGTTGGAAATAAATAAACGTTTTAAATAAACCCACACCTAATAATAAGTCCCTTTTGCGAAATGATGAGCTTTGAAGGAGACACCATAAAAGGCCATTGAATCTTTCTTTCGACTACCGTCCATGGTGATATACTTATTAAGCTCAGTAGGCCTCACACCAATCGGCCGCTGAAGTCAGCGCGATATATGTATATACTTATCTGACGTATCTTTTTTGGACTTCATAAATTGCAATGCATTGCACATTTAAGGGAAACATTGGCACTTAAAACCTCATAATTAACAAATGAATTTATAATTCGCCACCTCAAATCCTCCTCCTCCCCCCATTGACCGTATCAAGCCAGTCAACAGCTGCCTTTGTACACAAAAGGCGTTCCAAGCACTGCGCTTGCAAGGCAATTTATGCGTATTATGCTAATTTGCATGTCTCATAGCCTGATGCACATCCCATGCATGCGCTTACAAATTAAATTCTTGTTGTTCTGCCTTAGGCTGAGCTTACCTTTTTCGCTTTGTGGCACGCGCAACTGCCGCTGGTGGCAGAAGCAGCGCTGGCTGCTGGCCTAATGTATACATATAGTTGAGTATACGAGTATGTCTGTGTATGCGTTGTGTCGGCTAATGCATAAATTCTGTGCTACAAAAAATGTATGCCTGTGCAAGTAACAGTTTTCTCAGTCCCCTGTCTATGGGCCAACCGACAAAATGGGTTTCTCGCATGTCTGCCGGCAAATGCAACTTTATTAGACGGGTCATAATTGAGGTGAAATAGTTTGCATAAAAATGCAAATAGTCACATATCCTGTGCAGGCTGCATCACCGCAACTTTGCCAGTGTTGGTATTTCATCAAAAAAAAACTTTTTTCCTTGAATGCTATTTTGCAGCTAATGTGTGCTAATTGACACTCAACGGAGCAGCTATAAAAGCGGTAAATTGTTGGAAGAATAAGAATTTAGAAAGGAATTTTCAATGTGAATATATTACTTAAGAATAACACAGAGCGAAAGTTGAATTAATGCAGAAAGGAATGCTCGCCTAAACGTTAGATTCAATAATATACGCACTCTACATACTTTCATATAAATAATATATGTATAATTTATAAATAATAAAAACTTGTATTAAGTTAGTTTAATATAATGTTATGTTTAAGTTATTAAGCTTTATGGGTATTTTATTTTACCCGATTTACACTGTCGATTGTTGCTTAACTTTTTATTTTCCCAATTTTGTTTAATTAAGTAAATTTACCTCACTTGAAAATTGAAATTGAAAAACAACATAAATATATACGTCAATTCTGGACTCCATGGGAGTCCATCTGTGAGACATCTATATAGTTCTTTAAGTAAATTTCACATTGTCCTTAAGTAGCTGTAAATTGTGTTATGGCCAATGCCATTAAATGCACTTAGAACTCGCTTTCATTTTGTTATCCTGGCTAACACGATGGCCAACCGCAGTGCTATGACAGCAAACCACGCCAACATCGTACGTGTGTAGGTGTTCGTAATTGTTCGAGTAATGTATGTACATATATACATACAAGTATATATGTATGATGTATGAGACTTGTTGAAGGGTTCCATTGTAATGTGTTCACATAATGCATATATTCTGGGTCACGCGTTTACACCTTTGGATATGTAAATATTTACATTAAGGTGTTCTTTTGCTGAAATTTTGAAATACTTATATGAGCTCCTTGTCCTTGACAGTTTAGTCCTTTAAGACTTTATCGAACGAAATTAACTTTCTTCAATGTTCTTAGCGTCAACAGGAAGCAGATTTGATTTTGTATCCTTTTCTTTAGCTACAGAATTTCCTTAGTACTGTTCACTGTATGATAGTGGAGTAATTTTTGTAAAAGACAATAATGGATCAAAGGCAAAATAATATATATTAGGCAAGTGCACCGAAGAAGCTACAAAAAACCTTTGAATCATTATCATATATGAGTAAACTTAAAAATGTTGGCCTGCGCTGATGATTTAAAATACACTATGAAGCGTAAGTGAATATATTGCCAACTTCCTTGATTTACACAATACTCTGCGTATACGTAATATTCTTGATATTAACATTTTCCAGATTCGAATAATGCGTCCAGCCTGGTGCACACGTACAAGCATATAGCCTTTATTTGTACACCATAAGCCTGCAGGGCAGCAGCGCTTGCCTGGTCGACGGCATTGGAAGACTCCATGCGGTGAACTGAGTTGATTTGCCGGTTTGGCTTTCATGTTACTGCTGCAAATGCAGGATAATTGGCGTAAATATCAAAACAGCAAATTGCCATTAACTATTGAAAAAATGTGCGATGGGTGAGCTTGCCTGGCTCCTGAACGAGTGCACAGGTCTGGGTTGCCTGTGGCTGATCCACAGGGTTTCGGCTGGTTCTGAAGCAAAGTCTGCAGCTGCATTCCACGTAGATGTCGGTGATTACGCGAAATGTAATTAAAAATTTTTAAGCTCCTGCAGAAAGGACAACAACATAAATATATACATGGTATTTTTAAACCTTCAGCTTCTGCCAACAGATTTAAGTTTATTATGCGTTTTTTGCCATCGCTTCATGTGCATGATCTTTGGCTTTATTTAAAGCTTAACATGATGCATACAGGACGCTTACTGTGCCTATAAGGCAAGGCTTTAAATCATTGAGCAAGAATCTTTTCATTGAAATTCTATGGATAAATGAAACAAACAAAAAAATTAATTATATCAGAAAAATAATTATATAATACTATACTTTCGAATATTTATCCCTGTACCCAAAGAGTAAATGAGTATACTAGCTTAGTGCTAATGTATGTAACACACAGAAGAAGGCGTGGCGGACCCAAACATTATATATGTTCGTGATTAGGATAAATAATTCTTGCAATTAATTAATTATTAAGTTGCAATCATATATGTCTGTCCAAGCTCTGCTCGCAGCTGTTGCTGCTTTCGTTCAACGTTCTAATGCACACATACATGTAAATGTAGCTTTCCATAAACATATGCTCCTAGCTATGTATTGAACATTTTCTCTTTAATGTCACTAATTTACTTTTTGAAATATATTTATTATTAAAAATGTTTAACTCATCTGAATTGTAATATAAAATTTGTCCACCCAATGCAACATCGCTTCTGTAGCCAATGGATCGGGGTATATTTTGCACTTTCAAGGCATACTACTATATCATATCTATACTCTATATTCTCGATGAATTCGTTGCTTGGAAGAAATATCCTAACGGCTTGAATTTTTTACTGTATCTCTAAAAGAGCTGAAGGCGACAACATTGAATATATATTCGAACCGCTGGTGAGTTTTAAACATCGAAATTCAAATGTTATAATGTGAGCTCCGTGTAATATTGGAATTTGTTCATTTAATTGAAACTTCGAAGACATACATATCAATAATGTGCAAGAGTTGTTTTAAGGTTTAGGCATCCAATTATTATTTGGAATGTTTGTGAATGAAACGAGCAAAGAAATATTTTTTGCAAACTAAGAGGACCACCAAAAAGCATGTTTAACACTTTTCAAGCGGCTAATAATAAGATTATAGTATTTAACATAATGTTCAATATTAAATACTAGAAGTAACACTTAAAGCAGCGCAAATTTGAAAAGGAAACCAAGTTTCTTTTCCTTTGTTGAATTTTAAGAAAGTAACCTCATATTTTGTTTGACCCCATACGATCACGATTTCGCTTAAAACAAGGTTTTCTAGTAACGGAACCTCCTTGTAATGCGAGGCCTAGGTTTATATACATACATATACAAGTAATTATAGTAAAGGTGAAAACTAAGAGCCGTCGAGTGACTTTTGGTGACATTTGATGACATTTAAATCCGCTTTTAAGCTGAAAATGTCATGACCTTTAAATACCGCATTGTACTTTATGTTAATCATTTTGTACTTTTGTCCTTGACCAGACATAGATCCATCCGCCCCCAAATGATTATGTGGAGTGGAACAAAGTTTGGGTAAATGGATAAAAATTCGCAATGGGACGAATTGCCAAGAATTGCGCTCACAGTGCTATTGTTATTTGTAGCCATTATTATTGCTTGAGGTGATTTTATTATTATATAACAGAGGCTAACAATTAATTCTATTGGGTACTTTTTACTCCCGCCTTGCTTTTGTTGTGAGGTCCGTGGGCACGTGAAAGCATTAATAATAGAGAAGTCTTTACAACAATCAACAAACACGATTCAAACTCATTTCAGTCTTCGAAAGTGTGCCACACAGAGAGGGCTACATAATTGTTCCTGCTTTTAATGGGTTTTTGTACGTTTGTTATAAGTTTAAAAAATCGAATAAAGCAACCTACAGAGCATATTTATGTGACAAGACGCCTTATAATGGGCGAGGGTGAGCCTTAAGGGGGTTTTAAGGTTCATCCTATAGTGGAGATATTGACTGTCGCATTAGCTTCTTCAGTTAGAAATTGTGATCTTGGAGCTTTGAGACTATGATGAGATATACATACATATACAAATATATATTGTGTTCGACTTATTGCTTAATTATTTTGACAATAGAGTAGTCTTACAAAAACAAGTTTTGAACATGGCGTGCAAATATACTTAGTATATTAGCCTCATTTGAAGGCTCTGTGACAGCCTAGCCCACTTTTCATGCATTATTCATTATTAAAAAACACAGTCAGTTGATGTCGTGGACCATGAACAACAAAGTATCTGACTGATGTTGGACATAAGCTCACAGCTGAGCGCTCTCAATATTAGCTACAGCTGCGTCAAGTAATTTTGGGTTAAGTTTAAAGCCTCTGTCCACCAAAAGGCAATGGAATTATTTCTTGAAACTGACAATGAGACACTTACCACAGCAGCTGTCACCAAACTAGTTTCGACCTGACCCCAACATCAATGGTTATCGACCGCAGCGCCACGAGCAAACGAGGGCCGACTGGTTGACTGATTGATTGATTACAGGTGTTTTGCCTGGTCGAGCTGTGTAATTTTATGGCTTTTGCTATGGCTTCCCCTGCCATATCAGACCTACAACTTTCCCTTTTTTCACACTCTTCTCTTGGCCCAATCGAGCGACTGCTCGGGTGACTACCCACCCAAGTAATTGCATTTGAGTTTAAGCATTGGCAATTGATTTTCTAAATGTTCTTCTATCGAGTGAAGAAAGAGGGGAAATCGACTGGAAATTGAATTTCATTTCCAGACAATTTTCTTTAAGGTAGCCACCATGTCGAACATATAATTACCAGGCTAAGCCAACGACTGAAGTTACTTCGTTCCTCCATGTTTGTGTTCTGTATGAAGTTGTTTGTACTGGGCGGGCTATGCTCAATTGGGGACGGGTGCGTGTGTGCTTCCCATTAAACCTGTTTGCTGTTTAATAGAAAACCAACATATGCAGGAGTAAGAGAATCCGATGCACCGATTGGGACTTTGTTAGTGCTTAGATGTGTTGTTTCTCATTATTATACATGCAAATATGTTTTTGTTTCATTTCAGTGATTTTGTTTGCTATTGTGATATAAAAGGTGAAAGGGGTGTGTCTCTACACCTATTTTAAGTTCTTACTCCCTTCGAGCATTTCGAGACCCGAAATTAATTCCTGATTAGCTTGAGAAGATTAGTCCATTTAGCCTAATCTTTCTGTCCATCCGTATGACCATCTACTTCTCAGAGACTATATATGTAAGCAGTGTAAGTCGTGGTGGCATATATAACAATTATCGTCTTTGTATCAGTTTCGTACAGAAATTGTGAAGAAGCCGTCCCAGTTGCAAAGGAAACAAAAAGCTGTTTGCCATATATGAGTAGTTGTGATGGGAAAAATCCATCATTAGTAATACTTAAAATATTCTTTTATTTTCGGTTTTACCAAATCTTTCACAATAATATAGGTACATATTAGCAATATTTGATCATTTGTGCTACAATTTCTAGCAAATATTATAGAACTGCTTAACAGATTTCTTAGACCTACAAAATAAATCGTTTTTTAGTTTCACATAAACTTTGACCGCTCTTTCAGCCCAACTGCGGATCGGATTGTCTTTAATTGGGCATGCACCTAAAATGTGAAAAGTTGATATCAATGCTTTGTGAGTAGAATGTTTTTCGAATTTAAGGGAATGCGTTTGCTCTCTGCTTTGTCGCTTTGGGAATTGCAACCGTACTATCGCCACTGTGTATTTACTTCACCAATAAAATATAACGTTCATATTCATTTTGGATGGATTTAGTTTTGTAAGCTACTCTATCTATTAATAATTGCAATAATATTTTTGGGTAAAGTATGTAACAGGCTTACGTTTCGGATTCCCAAGTTTGGTAATTCTAGCTTTTGACCTTAGTATAAGGTATACAAATATTACCGTCTATTTCGGACAAGTTAAATGACAACAAAGACTGTCTCGTTCCGCCCTTCAGTAGTATATCTCCAAAATAAACTAATAGAGGTTTAATAGAGGGCCACGAACGTCAATTGTGTTGTCTTATGGGACGACAAAACAGAAGCAACAAACAAAACACTTCTACAAGTAATGTGTTGGGGCGCTTAAATTAGATTTACGAGAGCATGCAGTACCTATTAATGAAGTGTATCAATTGAGTCCTCAATTCATTAGTCTAATGGAACTTTGCTTGGCTGAGCACTGCGCTGATCCAATAGCCTTACGTTCTGCCTTTTGTGTTTCCTTGAATCTATTTTCGTTTCTTTTCACGGCTCCAATTTGTATCTAAGTTTGCCCGTTTCAGATTATATACTTATATGGTATATACTTATATGGTGCATGAGTTCTGACTTCCGCTGCCTATTTATTTAATATTATACGGACGCTTACATATGCAAATTGGGCCGACATCGTCTAAATGAAATCAGACGTGCCTATCTGTCAGATACAATGCTCATGTATAGCTACCAGGATTTATATGTGTTCGAAGTATCACAATGACTGTAGTATTCGAGACGATAATTTCGAGTATGAAATCAGCATCACAGTGGTTGAAGGTCGTAGCAAGAATTGCCAGCTTTTGCTTTTCAAACAGAAGCCAAGGTCAATTGAAAAATATCGAAGAATGAGAGTAAGTGAAAGACTTCGTTTGTTTGCTTAGTTGTCTGACCAGAGCAGTTTACGAATATATTGAATGAATTTCAGTCATGAACTGCCTAGAAATTTTGCTGACACGTGCCTCTTGATTGATGATGATAGTTTTAATATAAATGTACAACAGTTGTGCATTAAGAAGCATAAGACGTTAGACAACATTTTGCCATGATTAATGAGCAACTTTAATGGTTGTACTATATTTTACATCACGTGGTCGTCATAAACCACATCTAGTAAATATCACTTCCTAATTAACTTACAAAACATAAATACAACTGACAAATAGACTGGCACTCACAGCCAAATTGCCCCAAGTTACAGACACTTTATCAACATCAACAGCAATCATACCAGTGGTACATAACGCTAACGAAACAGTCAGACCACAATTAACGCTGCTCTGAGTCGAGTCGACTCGGGTGCACCTGGGCGTACAATTTAACTGCAAAATTGTAGTGAATTCGCCGGCGTTATGACGCAAGTTGGCCGCACACAGCCCAGTTTCGCGTTACAATAACAGTTACTTCTGTACTGTTCTGGCAGAGTCGACGGAACCAGAAATTGGCAACAGCGCGTCAACAATAAGCGACAGCAGAATTTAGTACAATGTCACAGAAGGCTTTATTAGTGCACTGAAGGCTTTATAGCGCAGGAACGAGCAGACAGCGCAGCAGCAAAGGACTAGGGCGACATCCGATAGCTACATTTTATGACAAACTAAGTATATTTAGTTGTTACAGGAGTGACTAAATTGAATTTGACTGCAGTTAGGTAGCACGATAACACAGTCTTAGAATATAAAATGCATTGTTAGCTGAAATTAAAAGGCAGCACGTACGCAGCACACGGCGTGTGTGCAATGCCTGAATGTTATGGGACATTACCACATACATACATACATAGGAGTATGTACATCTATATATATAAAACAGTTTGTCCTGACTGACTGACTGACTGACTGACTGACTGACTGACTGACTGATTGGCAATCAACGCACAGCCCAAACGGTAAGAGCTAGGAAGCTGAAATTTGGACACAAGATCCCTCTTATAGTGAAAGTGAGCACTAAGAAGGGGTTTCGGAAAATTCGAGCTCCAAAGGGGGGAAAACGAGCTCCAACGTTTGTATGAAAAATCTACAATTTTAATCCGATTAACTTCAAACTTAGTTTGTATACTCTCACAAAGAATACAAAAAAAACTGTATACTTGGATTTTAAATATTTTTCCTGCGGCCTGAATAATAATGATTTTCCGGTGGAAAATTCGGTAAACGAAAAGCTATGTGCAATCAACGCACAGCCCAAACGGTTAGAGCTAGGAGGCTGAAAATTGGACACATGTTGTCTTCAGTGGTGTAGGTGAGCACTAAGAAGCGGTTTTGGAAAATTCGAACGCCAAAGGGGGGAAAACGGGCTCCAACGTTTGTATGAAAAATCTACAATTTTCATCCAATTAACTTCAAACTTAGTGTGTATACTCTCAAAAAGAATACAAGAAAAACTGTATACTTGGTTTTTCACCATTTTTCCTGGGGCATGAAAAAGGGGGGTTTTCCGTGGAAAAATTGAAACACAATCAACACCCCACAGCCCAAACGGTAAAAGTTAGGAAACTGAAAACTGGGCTCAAGTATCCTATCATGGTGTAGATGCGCACTAAGAAGGGATTTTGGAAAATTCGAGCTCCAAAGGGGGGAAAAGTAGCTCCAAAGTTTGTTTGAAAATTCTGCATTTCTGAATCGATCAACTTTAAATTTGGTTTTTATAATCTATAAAAGAATACAAACAAAACTGCATACTCGGTTTTTCAAAATTTGTGTTGGAGCTTGAATTATTGGGGTTTTAATATTTATTCATTTTTTCAAATGAAAAGTTTGTGTTATAAATTTTGTCCGATCGATTTCAAATTTGGGTAATTTGGGTTTAACGATTTTTAAATTATGCATTTTACAAATGCAGGCAAACAGTTGGGGACAACTAAGTATACATACACACACACATACATATATACAAGCAGCTGTTCGTGTAGTTGCGTGCAAACGGTTGAAGTAGCCAAAGCAAAATGTGAGACACTAATGTGTGAATGTTCATTTGTACAAATGTATGTACATATGTATATACATACATACATATGTATAAAAGTACATTCGTCTTGCACTGACAGGGCAAGAAATGTTAATTAATTAAAAATTATTAACATTATAACATAAACATTTTTATGTTATTTTTTCTTTGTTTAGTACATTTGGCATAAGGGATTTTAGGACAACGGACTACAAGGGCGTACGCAGGTTGGGCAGGGGGGACATTGCTCCCCTTAGAAAGAATTTCGCATTATGAATTACACCAGCACCATATGTATTACATACGTACATACATATATACATACGTCTGTATGTATAGTATGTACATATGTACATCAATAAGTATGTATGTACATACATACATTCTTATATACATATATAGGTTTGTATGTATGCAGTGGGCCATCGAACACTGTTGTTTAATTGTAATAAATAGTGTTCTATGTTTTCAAATCAAAATTTTTAAAACAACAACAACAAGTTATTGGCTCGCAAAACTTCTTTCGTTTTGATAATTTACGGCTGTTAATTGCATACGAAAAATGCCAAAAGTTTACAGTTACCGTACACACACAAATACATTTGTATGTATGTATGTACATATGTGTACAGTGAACAATCGAATACAGTATTATAGTCAATAACTCTCAAACGATGTTTTTCGATGTATTTGTATTCGACATGTATTACGATATATCAACACAAGTATCGATATTTTCGATATATCGCATTTAATTTTATTATTGGGGTTTTAATATTTATTCACTTTTTCAAATGAATAGTTTGTGTTATAAATTTTGTCCGATCGATTTCAAATTTGGGTAATGTAATCAACATTATATCAACAAATTGGCATTCAACGATTAAAATATAGCAATATGTTTTTTACTTGCCATATATCAAATATCAAATAGTTGGGGACATCGCATACACACACTCACACATACATACAACAAGCAACAGTTCGTGTCTATGTGTGCCCATGCATACATACATATGTACATGCATATGCATGTATGCCTGTATATGTATGTAGCATGTACATACAAAACAACAACAACAACTGCAAGTTGTTGGCTCGCACATCTTCTTTCGTTGTGACCATTTAATGTTAATTGCAAAGGCAAAACGCCAAAAGTTTACAGTTACCGTCGCTAAGCAACGACTGCGTAAGCGATAGTAAAGCAGAAACCGAATAACGGAGCTACGCATATTCTGCTTCGCATTGCGGGCAGATGTATGTATGTATATGATTTGTTCTTATCGATCTCAATAAATAATTAGATTTTGTTATTTAAATATTCTGCTTATTGCATTCAAACTTCGATATTTTGATGGTATCGGTGGCTTCAACTATCGAAAGTTTTACTCTAGCAAATTCAGATGAGAATTGTCAGTGCTTTTTGATCGTGGCTCATCGCTGCACGGCATTGACACGAGTGCCGTGTTTCATATTCCGAGTTTGTGCGTGACCGTATTGACTCAATATGACACGAAAAGGCTCAAATGTGAATTTTAAATTAGGATATACCCTTATAATTATTCCCCCTTTTTTGCAAATCGTCTATCTTAAAACGTTGCGTTATCTCTATATATAAAACAGTTTGTCCTGACTAATTGGTGATCAACGCACAGCCCAAACGGTAAAAGATGAAATTTGGACTCAAGTATCTTTTCATAGTATCCATCATAGTGTAGGAGCACACTAAGAAAGGCTTTTGGAAAATTGTAGCTCCAACGGGGGGAAAACGAGCTTTAAAAAATATTAGTTATAGTGGTCATGTTCGTTGAACGAAATAGTTTGGCAAGAACAAAAATGTAACGGACTACTGAACAATTTTTTGTCAAGAACAGAAAATGTTCATTTAAATACCTTAAATGCCTTCCTACTGGTAACTTATAAGTTGAAAACATATGGGTAGGTTATGCACACACAAAATAAATACAATTGGAAACATTATATTGAGCCGGGTTAAGACGGGCAATACCTGCTAGTATGTATATAAAACATTATTCAATACAAGTCCGTTTTGAGAGCATTTACATTTTGATGACGACCCAAAGAAATATTTCTTTCGATCGAAAGTTCGTTCCGCATCGAACAGTGAGAGAAATAGCCAGTGGCATCTGGGGCCCGTGCCAATTCTTTTGATGGGGCCCTATTATTGTAATCAGTTCAATTTTAATAAACTTTGAGATTTTCAGCGTAATCAATTACACGATTATGTCCCACTAATGGCCATAGGCCTCGTCTCTTAGGCGATAGGGAACTTTGGAGACTTCACATTCATCCATAGAACATGATATCTCTAACATTCATCATCATTTTCATACATTTTCAATGAAATAAAAATAACAATTTAATGTTAATAAGATATACATGTATTTTTTATATATCTCAACAAAGTCTAGAGCTTTTTTTAATAGGATCAGTGTCATTTTAATCTTTTAATGTGGAAGGCTGCCAAACACTGAAATTTGAAACAATTTCATTCATTGGAAGGAATCGCGATTTCAGTTCGTTTATAATTATGTCCAATACTCGATAAAATATGTTCACTTTGAACAAACTTTCCGGATCTTGGAGACGCTCATCTTCGCAAAGCTTATCAAAATGGCGTTTTCGCTCTGACGAGTTTTAGAAAATTCAGGGGTGATGGACCATTTCTCTGCTACAGTATTTGCTTCCATTTTTAAATTTTCAAATTCATTTGATACCTTTTTAATTCTTCTTCCAAATTTTCAAACGGTTTAAGGCATTTGAATGATCGGTGGCTTTAGACTAAAGTGCTTTAGAGGATGCATCGATAGTAAGTAGGATCTTGCAATGGAAAACCAATAACATAATAAAATTGAAGTGTTCTATCTTCTTTTTGAGTGAAACAGCTTCATTCTTTAATCTGATTTGCAATTTAACAGAATTGTTTTCGTTAGCTCTGTTTGGTCTTCAACAAACCGAACTTTTAAAGCAAAAACGGCATCATAACGTCCTGCCCATCTAGTAGGGTTTAATGTTTTTAGCGTTATTGAAGTCTTGATAAAATATTCCAATGTAAAAATATATTTTTGAGCTCGTGGCCTCTTGGGTCGGGGGCCTGTGGCATTTTGCCAGCCCTGCCAGCCTATATGCAATTAAAAAAAACATTATAGCTTTTTGATGAAAGCCAATTTGTTTTATTTGGATGGATCAAGGCTTGGCTAAAGGTTTAATACAACTGCCAAAAACATTGTATTTACTTTCGATCCTTGTTGCATTTACTTTCGCTTTACTATTTATTTATTTTATTTTATTTATTTATTTTTCATCGACAAGCAATGCAGTCGATGTAAATAAAAAATTCAATACAATAGAGGGCTTAAACTAAATAAAACTAAAGAAATAAAAAATCTTCTAAAAATGACAAAAATATCTAATAACGAATCCGACACGGAGAGGAAATTTTATTTGCCAAACGGCCAGCTATGACCCGATTCACAGCAGAGAGTAGTCAGATACATTATTAGACCCATCAAAAAGGAAGTGAAGATGAAAAACTAAAGCAATAAAAGATAGAAGAAAACAAATTAAAATTAAAATATGTACTTAAACAATAAAAGATAAAATATAATTGCAAATTAAAGGTGAAGAATCACTGACCCGTTGGGGGAAAATTTATCAGCCAGTCCGGCAAGCTATGTCCCTACTCAAAGTGCTCCTTCCAGTCAACCATTCAGTGGTGCGCGTTTACTCATTCATTTATTTGCCGCTGATCTACCCTGTCTCCTATACTCGTAAAAAAGCTGGTAAGCCCCGTACATGTACTTATTATGTCTCAGTTTTTGTTATTGCCTGGCCGCTGTGACTCTGAGTGTGTAGGCTTGTGTTTTCCCCTTGTACGCACTGCAAACAAGCTGTTCTGACCGAAATAACGAAATGTTATATTTAGACGCCTTCACCACCAACGAAAAGGAGGCAGAAATGTGGCTGGCGTGTTTGCATGCGTGGCAGGAATTAACAAATAACAGAATTGAACGTTACTTGCCTGAAAATTACTGACGATTACAGAGAATATAACAATGCTTATCCCGAGTTTACTGAAATGTTAGCGCTAGCTACTGTTTAATTGACAAAAGGCCTTTTACATTCCTTTCCCTTCACCCAGGTCATGGCTTTTCGAGTCAACAATTTCGAGTTGGGTCGTTTCGTACAGAATAATTTCCTTTTCATACTCTGTACTTTAAGGGTCAAAGAGTATATCAGCTCAGTTTGAATGCTTGCAACAAATGTATAGAATATATGACAGACCCCGCAAAGTATGCATCCATACATAAATTCTTCATTAGTATGACTATTCGAGTCGATTCAGTTACTTTCGTCCGTTTATCTGTTTGGCATTCATATTCTTCTAGGCCGTAAATGAATTTGTGTTTAAACTCTGTAATGAAATAAACAATATATATTTTCTGAATCAGCATGACAAGACGAGAGAAACTATACGAATTAGAGACACGCACAACGATATTTTATGTGTGGACGCTGTGCAACATCTCCCGATAATGGGACAGACAGACATACTATATCTTTATTAACTAATCTCGTCATACTAAACTACAATATATTCTCTGTGGCGTTAATCAAATAAAAATGTAACTAATGTAAGTACAAAAACCTAGAGACCCCACTTCACGAAATATTAAATGCTTTTCTAACATAAATATTTAGGTGGGTGCTCAAACGTTAAGGAGATTGCGTGTACGCCATGTGTGCCTGCTATTAAAAATTTAGGAGCATTCAGTTTGTTATGGCCGCCACCTTAACCTTAGCTTTTCTAGCCATAACAAATAGAAAGGACTCTGAACCGCAGGCGTTGGCGTATCCGCTCGCCGAAAAGTTAAAAATACTTTTCTTTGGCATTCGCACTCTAGGAACAATACGCACAGGAAGAAAAACACCAAGCGCTTAACGCACACTTTTAATTTCCTGCTGCACTTGACTGAACGCCCAGCTGGGAGCAGCAGTAGTTTAATTGGTTTGCTGTCCTGACAGTGTAAATAAACTAAATAAAAATTTAAAACGCTATTGGGGCGCTCTGGAATCCCAAAAGTTAAGTAAAGCCATGGACGCAGGTCGTAGCCCGGTACTTAAGTTCAACAAAATAATGCACGATATACGGCATTAACAGCTGATGTGACTAGCTACTTATACGGCTTAGACATCAGGAAAAAAGTTATATCAATTTTAGTTATAAATAAATTAAATTAATATCAATGTTTGGTGATATAAATCCTCAACATTTGACCACAAATCCAAATTATGTGATCTACGACCCTACATTTGTGCCAATGTCCATTCACTGCCTTTAAAGTTTGCGAACAATCTGCCCAATAGAATTTTAATTTTGCTGACAATCTTTAATGGACTTTTGGAATCTGCCAAATTTTGCCGAAAATCTTCTTAGCCGTCTTTTGACACCAGTCTTAGCATCCTAGTGATGGCAATAGAGGATGAACTCGACTATTGGATATTATAATAAATCAAACAATGGTAAGTTGTTTCGGGACGGCGAACACTTAAGTCATATAAAAGTCAAGAAACCTGAAAGCGTATATACCACTAAGAACAAGAGAGAACGCTACAGTCGAGCAAGCCCGACAGTGTAATACCCTGTACCCAGGTAAACTTCCGTCCCTGAGTTATATGCGCCCATAGCAGCAGCAAAAAGAGGAAGAAGAAGAGCGAACTTGTTGCTGCAGTTTGTGGGGGTTGTACTGGCGAGAATTTGTTTCGCTAATAACTTTTCTTAGAATTGACCGAATTGAATAAAACAACAGTAGACAATTATATATAAATTATGTGTGCAAAGTTTGGTTTAGGTAGCATTTGAAATGTGGACGCTATTGACGAAGTTCTGTCGCGGGGGAAGGGGGGAAAAATTAAAAAAAAAAAAAAAATAAACTCGTCCTTACTCGGACCTAGGAGAATCTGGATGCCAACTTTGGTTATTATAGCTTTTATAGTTTCTGAGATCCTCGCGTTCATCCAGACGGACGGACGGACGGACAGACGGACAGACGGACGGACATGTCTAGATCGATTTATCTCGTCATGCTGATCAAGAATATATATACTTTATGGGGTCGGAGATGCTTCCTTCTGTATGTTACATACTTTGCACAAACCTAATATACCCTTTTTACCCTACGGGTACAGGGTATAACAATACACTAAAATGTGGATTAATAAAATTGTACATGCGATTCTAGATTCATAGTAATACTTAGAATTAAACAGACTTTATTATTTCGACATATAATTCTTATATATTAGAATATAGGCTTATGTCTAAGCAGTAAGGCCAGCCAACATGGCCACAACAAAGCTTAGTTGCGTGGCCATATTCGAACATTAAACAAGGATTTTGTGCATAGACTACATTACCAAAATGTGCACATACTTACACTCAAGTATGCAGCATGTACATACTATATAAGTACATACGAGTATATAGGGAATGGTCATACATAAATATAAGTATTAAAAGCAATATGTCTGGGCTCAAGCAAGGGCTTGTGAAATCATTAAAGCAAACCATCAAGAAGAACCTACTTGTTAAGTGAACGATTCGACATGAATGTCATAATTTCTGCTGCCAAAAGAAAAGAATATGGCCGAAAGTAGTCTTATGGTAAGCGAAGGCCGAAGCCTAATTAATTGCGAGCCTTCCGTATCCGACCTATTGCCTGTCTCTCCATCTGTGAGAGCGTGCATCTGTCGTGGCCAGCTTTTGGTAGCTTGCACTCATTTTGATTGATTAAGTACCTGCCGTTGACTCTTAATTGACGTGGCTCCTATGTGCAGGCACCTAGACATTGCCTGGGCGCCAATACTGAGACTTCTTTGTTTTCCGTAATACACGGAAAAGTCTCGATTGCTGCAGCGCGACGCTTAACACATTGCAAACAATTACAGCTTTTCAAGCGTTGACTTACGTGTCTACGAACACTTGTTCTGACACTTTTATACACATTACATTTATTAATATTATGCCACACAAACGCTTTAAGCGCCCTCACCGCAAGGCATGTGACAAACAAGAGACTTCCGTTTGGCCTGACAAAACCGCAGGCGACAAAGCCAAGCAGACATCCGGGCGCCTACCGCCAGTCCGTGCCGTGACATAGACAGGCACCGTACCTACCCTACCCTACCACCTCCGAACGAGCCCCTGCTCATTCACGTACACGTATATTGTTCTTAGCATCAATTTATACCCACTGCTTTATTTATTTATGCAAACAGCGCAACATGTCAGTGTCAATATGGGGCTGGCGTCTCGGTGTGCGGAAATGGGTGCCCGGAATCGCTCTGATTATCCTGTGAGCAGGGATGGAAATGTAAATGTATGAACTAAAAATTAAGAACGATCAAATAAGAGCAAATGGACTTCTGAAAGAGTGTGTTATTTAGTTATTAGATATGATACCGTTCTCAACTTTCAATGTGCTTAATATATCTTTACAATAAAACGAATGATAATCTTACATTCGAGTCGCTACTGAAAAAACACCTCTGCGGCTTCGAAGGTGAAATTCTTTCACAATACCTTAATTAAAAAATGTAAATAATTGGCTTTTCATTAATACTAACTGCTTTTGTAAAATTAAGAACGATCAAGTAACAGCAAATGGGTTTTTAGAAGAGTGTGTTATTTATTTATTAGATATGATACCGTTCTCAACTTTCAATTCGCTTAATATATCTTTACAATAAAACAAAAGATAATGCTAAAATCCAGTTGCCACTGGAAAAACACTGCTGCAGCTTCGAAGGTGAAGTTCTTTCACAATACCTTAATTAAAAAATGTAAATAATTACCTTTTCATTAATACTAACTGATTCGCCGCATTTTTCCCACGAGTACGAGTTATCCACCTGAAAAGTTTCTCACAGCCATTTGAGGATAGAAAATTAGCAGAATGTGAACACTGCAAATAATCCATTAATATTTGACTTTGAGTAGTAAATTGATCGAATAGTTACCTTCAAGTTAGTCGTAGTTTTAAGAATTTGTTTTTAGGGTATTTTCTATGGGATTGAAGTCCGTGCTCTTACCTAACCAATCAAAACATCAATACCCAATTAATCTTTTAAAAAACTAGCAATCAGTTAAATATTGACTAGGGAAGTTATTGACTTGTTAAATGTTCTGAGTTTTCCCTTTTATACCCTGTATATAAAATGAACAAGGTTGTACTATATTGGGTTTGTGCTAAGTGGATGAAGGAAGGAGGCATGGCAGCATGACAAGATGACTCGACTTAGTCCTGTCTGTCTGTCTGTCTGTACGAACACCAAGAGGCATAAAATTTGGCAAATGTTTTTTATGAATATGTACTCAGTACAAGTGTATTTATGAGTGATTTTCTCTAACTCCCGCAATTCCTGGATTTGTTTCGATAATAATTTGTTTTTTTGTTTATTGAAGGGGAAAAATGAAATGAAATAAATGTGTTGTCTAGGGACTAGGAGAGTCTACATATTTTGTCCAACATTTAGGCGTTCATTCAGAAGGACGGATATGTGTGTAAGAACATATACTTTTTTGGCGACAGGAATACTTGTGACTGTCACATGTACCCTTCTTGTGCAGGGTATAAGAATATTGGAAAATATTCACAAAATTCAAATATTGATTAAAAAATGCGCGGCGCGTTAAAAGTAACAATTTATGCCCATGATCAACAGAAATACTTTAACAAATCCAACTCAGTTCCATTTTAAGGCGAAATAGTGCGCCATAATAATGAATGTGTGCTCGACTTCAGATTGCGAAATTTCTTTTTAAAGAAGCACCCTTGGACATGACTATATCAACACGTCTTGTTATACTGATCAAGAATATTCTTTGTCTTCCACACTTCCTTTTGTGTGTTACATGCCTCACACTAACCTAGTTACATATGTATATCCTTTTACCCTTTGGGTACAAGAAATAAAACTAAATAAACGTGAGAGCTATGTAGCTTTGCAATATTTTTCGCAAAACTGTTATCTTTGTATGCATGATGTTGCGGCTGAAGTTATACGAACCGAGTCCGCTGACCTATTGAGCCAATTCACATCCCTGACTCTCGTCGCACAAAAAGGTGCCGCCTCTAGAATAACCTATTTATCTCACATGCCTGTGCAGGCAGGTGCGTTCTTATTATATGGTAAGAAAATATAGCTTAAAAACGGAAACCAGGTGCTCAGAGCTGAGTTTTCCAAAAAACCGCAGTAAACAAAAATAAAGTTTTGACAAGGAACACTGACATTATCGTTTAGCTTCCCGTCTGGCTTATGCAGAAATCTCTAAGTTCGCGTGTGTGCTTCTGCTTGTTTGTCTTTTTATTTGCTAGGCAGGCGGCCTCGTCTGTCTCCCCGTCTGCCAGCACGACAGCGCTCTGTTGCCGTCTACCTCTGGAGCAGTCCATCAGTCACAACCGCAGACGACAACTCTTTGTGTCAACGTGTGTCGGCTGCATTTTTCAGCACTTCGGCTATGTCGTCGGTCATTTGCTTGCTCATGTCTAAGCTCTTGATGCTGACAGATTTAACGCGGCCCATTTTCGAGTGTGCGTGTGCGTGTGTGTGTGTCTGTGTGAGAGAGTGTGTATGTGTGTTTATGTGTGTGAGAGCACTTCGGACGCAGCTGCGTGTGGGAGCACATGCGGATGTTAAGTTTTGCAATTCGAATTAAGTGCTTGTCAGAGGCGGCCAGAGCTGGCCCGATCGCATGAAGGATTTCCTGCCCGGGGTTGTGTGTGTAGGGTGCATTAAAGCGGGGCGACAAAGCTGATGCTTTCATTCCGATTAATTACTCGCTTACAGCCAGTGCGTTCGCAAACTGTTTGCAGGCCATTAAAATATACTCAGTCGACTCTTTTTACAATGCGACTGGGCAACAAGAACTTACATTCGTAGGCGCGCCAACTACTGATACTAGCTTTTAAAATTTAGAAAAACATTCACTGCAAGCAGAGTGATGTTGTAATTAGTAGTAAGTAGAGTTCCTCGTATATTTTGCCAATAACAAACAAACGAATATGGAATTCACAAGTTTTTATTTCAGATCGATATTTAATCTATATACATACCGACTTAAGTAAAACAGTTCGTCCTGACTGACTAATTGCTATTCAACCCACAAGATTCGTTTTGTGGTGTAAATGAGCCCTAAGGTCTTAATTCACGAGTGAAGTGAAATTTATGTATGATCTGTTTAATATAAAACATCCAGTTTTGCAAAAGCTCCCAAGCATTTCTGCAACCTGTTCAAAAAATTCTAGCACATTTTATGGTTACAATTATTGGCCATAGCGGAAAAATAACGTGCTGGAGTCGTGCGGGCCCAACTCCTAAGCACACAGTACCCACCCCAGTAAAAAAACAAAAAAGGAATGCTAGAGTGGAACGGGCTGAACTCTTAAATACCCTCTACCCACTTCAAAAAAAGGAACTATCAATTTTTAAAAGTATAAATAAATTTTTAAAAATTAAATTAATTTTATTGATTAATTAAACTATATGAAAACAAGTGGGAAAGTCAGTTGTTCCGGCTTTGAAATACTCTGTACATATATGTAGAATTATTATAAAAATTAAAAAATTAAGAAAAACAGATCAAACAATTTTTTGATTGATTCCTCTCTCAATCACGTAAAGCGTGTATTACTGCACATTTATGTATATAGAAATTGTGCCAATGCAAGCCTATAATAATGCAACTTGACATACGGGCACATAATCACTAACTAGAGGTATTTGTAAATTTTAATGGAAAATTGAAAAGAATTTCAAGAGTTTAAGACAGTCACTAATTGCGGTGGAGAGAGAATTTCTGAGATACACATTTTCTGCGTATTTATGTAAAGTATCTTGGAATTAAATTTTGTGTCGCTAGGTCATATAGTTTCCGGAATATAGGTGATTATACGAACGGCGTTACGGAAAATCCCCATTATAAAAATTGGGCGAAATTATTTAAAAAATTAATTTTAACAAATTCAATTAAGTAAAAAATATTGAATATATACTTACATTATGTACAGTTTGAATATCATAATCGTGTCTATGCGTGTTCTTGTGCGTGTATAAGTGCAGTACAGAATTAAATCAAAGCAACCACAACAACAACAAACGCGCGGCAGAGATTACATTTATGGCTATTACTTTCTTTATAATAGACCTATCATGATGAAACTTGGCATACGGCCACATAATCACAAACTGGATGTAATTACCAAAGTTCGAAATTCTGAGAATTATAGGAGCTATGGAAATAGACTGGAGAATCTGAATACCAAATTTGGTTATTCTATCTCTGGTACTTTCAGAGATCCATGCATTCATACAGACGGACGGACAGACGGTCGGTCACATTGCATAGACCTAATATACTCTTCAACCATTTAGTTACAGAGTATAATGACCTTTCTGTCGCAGTCGTTCCTATTGTGAGTATAGTTGTTCTTGTTTTGCTGGGAATTACTGCCCAGTCACCAATGGACATTGGCCTGCTTTCGGCGCACGCTTTCATTTTAATTGCTCACATGCTTATCATTTCAACAGCAGGAGGAAAACCAGCAACAATAACAGCTCGCATTATATATGCTACATGTTTTGTGTGTGCGGTTTGCGTGTATGTGTCCGGGCAACAAGGATAACAGCTCGTTAGCTCTCCATGCAAAGAGGAAACAACAGCCTCATCGACAAATACAGAATGGAATTCAAAATGCTTCCTCGCAATTTTTGCAGCGCAGTTGTTCACAGTTTTTTCAACGTGCCACGAATTTACAAATTCGCTGCAACAACAAAATAACGACGACGTCAACTGTTGAATAGGCAGCAGGAAAACCATAAAAGTCAGATCCTTAAACGCCATTTAGCTTTAATGCGAGCGAACAACAGGAACCGCAGCAATACAACAATAACAACACAGTTAAAAGACGCTAAAGTAGCATCAACAACAAATAAACAAGGGACGGCTCAGGCCAGAAAACAGATTTTCAAGTCAGAGTTGGCTATAAAAAAGATTAACTTGCAATATTTATGACTTTATCCAAGAAGCGTTGATGCAGCAAAAAAAAAAAAATAGTCTAAGCAAGTCAACTTTTTTGTTTTTCTCCAACAGCGCATTTTTTAAAGTGGTTGGGCACTGCACGGAATTCTTCCTACTTGAAGTAGGTTTCAGAGTTCCACTTAGTGCAATCAATAGAGCACTTCAGTTACAAAGCAGAGATTAACAAAACTTAGTTTTTATACCCTGTACCCGTAGGGTAAAAAGGGTATATTAGGTTTGTGCAAAGTATGTAAAATGCAGAAGGAAACATCTCGGCGCCATAAAGTATACATCTGTCTGGATGAACGCAAGGATCTCAGAAACTATAAAAGCTAGAATAACCGAAGTTGGTATCCAGATTCTCCTAGATCCGAGAAGAGTTTGTTTTATTTTTTAGAATTTGCCACCCAACACAGCCAAAAATGGTGAGAACTAGGAAATCTGAATTAATCAATCGTTCGAGATTTAACTTGATCTGTAAGGAACAAAACACTGCACATTGGCATATATATTGAGCCGGGTTAGGACGGCCCATACCTGCTAGTATTGGTATAAATAGATAATGCTATTGTTTGACTAATCTGAGATGGTAATAAATTTCTAATAGAAATTTGCTAATTTGACAAGCGAAATATGTAAGGAGTTATGAATCGTATGAAATATAATAACGCAAGAAAGGCATGCTAGAGTCGTTAGGGCTAATAACCTTTGTACCTCCAAAAAAGAAAAAAAATTTGTTTAATTATTATAAAATAATAATAATAAATTCATTAAATTTGCATTCATTAAATTTAAACAGCTGCAGGAAGAGCTTGGGCAGATATTACATTTATGGCTATAACTTTCTTCATAATTGACCTATCGTGATGAAACATAACATCATTCCAAGAATTGCAGCAGTTATGGAAAATAACTAATTACGGGGGAATATACGTATATACTTTGTGGGGTCTACCCTACCTCCTTCTCTGTGTTACCTACATTCACAAAACTAGTATAGTTTAGTTTACGCATTAGGGTACAAGTTTCCAAATTTTTTTAAAAAAGTTATGTAAAAACTGATCGGAATAGCTGCTCGCAGACAATGGGCAGATATAATATTTATGGCTTCAACTTCATTTAGATTGATTTATAACGATAAATCTAGACATGAGTACAATTAAGCACCTGGCTTAATTGCGGATGCCACGCCTCCTTCTCTCCGGTGCTAGTATATTCGCACTAAACTAAAAGGGTATCTTTTACCCTTTTGGGTAAATGGTATGAAAATCGTCAATGGCCATGTATCGTAGTTTTTTCATCCTAGCAGTCGTAGTTTCAAGTCTCCTAGATAACGGTTAACTGTTATTAAATACGGCTGGCAGATGTAGGATATCGAATAATAGGGCAGTCCACAAAGGGTAAACAACGGGCATGAAACAACATTGATGCCATTTACAAATCGCTTTAATTTCTTTCACAATATATACGCGACTTGTTTTTTCTGAAAATATCAGATAGAGTTGCAGGAGTTAAAGGATATGAATCTATTGAGCTTGTGCACTATTGTCTGAGTTTGAATTGAGGATGGCTTGGGGCGTGGAGTGGCCGTATCTGAGTTCGTATTTCTGTCAACGTCACTTTTGTTTCCCTTGACGAAAATGTGGAAAAAAACTAAAGGTGTAGTTGCCGCACTTGGCTGCCTCTGTTGTTTTGCAGGCATTCTTGTTGTCTCTTGTTCTCGGTACACTTATGAAAAAAAGAGCCGCCGATAACTGAAACTGTTTAATGCTGAGCGGTCTGAAAAATAAGAGCATCAACTAAAAACCGAAATAGCCGCCACGAGTCTGTGTTGGCAGCTTTTTGTGGCCTAGAGTTGGTGAGTTCTCCTGGATATTCGATATGCAGATACAACACATAACCAAATTTATGATGTCGTTATTTACTTTTACACACAGTTTTTGCGCCGTCTGTTTCCCGGTGCCAATAGATTTATATATTTTTTTCATTTTTCATTCACCTTGGTCTTCTATCTCCACTGCTCTACCTCCCACTATTTCTGGTACTTTTTTATTTTTTCCAGTTTATGCCTTTTAATTGGATTTTGCTCTCAGCCAACATTTTACTGAATCGAGGCTTCCGATTTTTGCATGCTACTATATGTTGTTCTTTTGGTTTGTTGTCGTTTTCACGCCACGCCGATATAAGCTATCCAGAATTGGCAAATTAAATGCTTGGTAAAAATAACAGACAGTGGAGCAGGACTGAGACTGTTATTTGTTGCTTTGACAAGTTGTGGCAGGCCACAGGCAGAGCTGTGACAGAACGTTCACGCAAAGAAGGCAGCTCCAAGCCGCCAGCACGTACTTTTCAACAGAACAAACTGTGACTAGTTGCTGAAGACAAGGCTGGTATGAACGCCCCGAAGGGCATTAAAGCACACACATCTGTTCAAAATATTACACCCCGTAGTACTGCGGATGCAAGGCTTCCCCAAATACCAACTGGTCGTTAGTCAATTTGTTAATGCCATTTGCAATTTTTGGTACGGTCGTACAAAATTAATTCGGAATCTTAATTGCTTTTCAACACCAAAAACTTTTAATGAGGTAGTAAAAAACAAGATAGACTTTAACTTTCTTCAGAATTGACCTATCATGATGAAATTTGGCACACGGACACATTAGTACTAACTGGATGTACTTACAAAAATTGATTTCTAAATTAATTACGGAAGTTATAAGAAAAAACACGAATTGCGGGGGAGTGGGGGCGGTGCATCGAAAAAAAACCCAAACTCTTACTTTCTCGGTCTTAGGAGAATATGGAAACCAAGTTTGGTTATTCAGACGGACGGACGGACAAGGCTATATCCACTCGGCTTCTCATCCTGATCAAGAATATATATACTTTGTGGGGTCTGCCACGCCTCCTTCTGTGTGTTACATACATTCGCACAAAACTAGTATAGCCTTTCACCCTTTGGGTACAGGCTATAAAAATCGAACATTTGATCCCAATTTGCGCCGAACGATAAACAGCATTGCTTTCCAGAAATTCAAGATATCAATGAAAAAATATAAATGTAGCAAAGTTTTTAAAAATGTTTTTTATTTGAAGAAAACTACTAACCCCAAAAACGCATTAGATGCTTTCACAAATACAAATAAGAATTCAGATATTATATATATGTATAACTAGCTGGTCTTTGCTGGGAAAAGTATAGTATTTTTTACAAATTTAAAAGTATTTACTACATGATATTTCTCTTCAGTTGCTAAAATACTGCGCAGTTTATCTTGTATTTTTCCTTAGAGTGAATAAACCAAGTATAAAGTTAATCGGATTTCTAATTTCCTTAAACCTTCTTCATCTTCTTAGAGCTCACTCCCACTTTGACAGGAAACTTGTCCAAATTTAAGCTTCCTAGCTCTTAACGTTCGGGATGTGAGAGTATACAAACTAAGTTTGAAGTAGATTGGTTTAAAAATGCGCATTTTGTATTCAAACTTTGGAGCCTAATTCCCCCTCAAAAATGTGGCGCTGTCTATGCATTACACTAATCATTAATAACAAAGAAGGCCATGGATTTTCGAAACCCACTTTCCCCCACTTTTGGTTCAAATTGTCCCCTTTTTATTGCTCACCTACGTTATGGCCAATTTGCGTAGCTCCTACCATTTGGACTGCACGTTGATCGCCCATCAGTCAGACAGCCAGGACAAATTGTTTAATATAAATTGACTTAAAGCCCCATACACAAGCCTGGACGTAATGGCGTCCGTTGAGAAACTTTAAAATAGGAAATAAAACTGTGCAAATGGCTTCTTGATCGAGGTCACATAATGGATCATACACCCGCTCTCAAGTCGACCAAATTTCAATGAATGATGCTACATACACAAGGCAAACAAACGAGAAAAGAACGAGCCGAAGGACAGAGTGCTACTTAAATTTGTACAATTTGCATCAAGTTTTTTGTTAAAGAAGACAAATGCTAGTTTGTGCGTGAGCGTATATATGTATGTACTTATATAAAATGGTAATTTGTCGAGGACATTGGTAGCGGCAGAACAGCGGCTGTTAGCCAGATGAATAGGTCGCTCGTTTTCTCATGGGTATCTATTAATGTGTATGATTGTGTGAGAGTATTCGTGTGTGAGAAAATGTGTTTGTAAATACTATTTTTGTGCACAGTGTCTTTGAACGCTTCGTCTAGTGCACAAACAACAAATATTTATGTAGGAAGCCATTTAGGCCACCTAGTCCATCAGTCACACGTCAGCTCATTGTGACAAGTAGCCCCAGAGCAGTAGTGACTTGAGCTTTGCCAATAACTTAGTTCTCAGCTCTGCAAAGTTCCTTAGCTTTAACTGCCTGCGGCATGGCAACCAACTCCCACACGCTTTATCCTTTGACTTACTACGATTTCAGGTCATGGTTATGATTGTGTCGTTATGGTCTGTCCTTGATTATAATTGGACATTGTCATTTTTGTTGGTCAGCTCTATTAAATATTGAGTTTTGTCTGCTCGCACACAATTTGCATTCATTTATTTTGAGTGTTCACATTGTTGTGGCCACTTTGCTTTCGACAGCTTTTCTGAAAATAAAAGCGAACTACGTTTTCATCTGGCGCTTTGTTTATATTGAACCGCAGTGTAGTTATGACTCAGATTGCTATCCACAATATACGAGTATAGTTTACGTACAAGTATAGCGCAGCAAGATCTTTTAGTGCCACTTTGTAGCCAGCGAAAAGAGATTGCATAATGATTTTGGGATGCAATTCAAATATAATCCGACTTTTATATTCTTTTGCTCGTTCTCGAACTCTTGCCCCTCCTCCGTCGGTGCTAGACCACGCTCTGTATTAAGAAATTCTCTTTATTTTACTACCACAGCAGTTGTTGCCACTGCTGCTTTATCTGGATTGCTGAAATCCAACCGTTGCATATTTCCAGGCGTGCACACAAGGACACCCATCCATGTATGAATGGAAAATATTCCGACATCAATTTGTATGGCTTTTCACTACATAATTATGATGGCTATTAATTTATAGTTTCACATGTACACAAAGCGCAGAACTGATGCAAAATGTCAAAAGTTAAAGTGCTTGAGCAAAACTGCATGTGCAATTCTGACGAATTGTGAAAAATTGCACAGCTACCCAGTTAATTTAAAATTATTTGTGGGACAAGAATTATGCGTTTGAAGCTACAGCTGTACTGCAGATAATTCGCCATATCACACCTCTAAGAGGTTACCGATTCCATACTTCACACTATGAACATATATTTAATATGATTAGCAGATATCCGGCCTCCTGCAACGCATTCTTGCCCTTCTCTTCCGTTATTGTACCCACAAATGACAAGATGGATTGATTCAGCCGTCTATTAAAACAGAAAGGATCTCAAATAATCAAACTAAGTATTCAACCAAATCTAAAGAAGTTTTTGACTCACCCACTTTTTTTAAGTGTTAGTCTCGTATTCCTTGGAATATAACATAATTTAGGTGCTTACTTATGTTGTTAGTTATATAATATCTGTTTTGATTCCGTATTGCTCACATAAGACAGAAGCTCGATTTAAATGTAAACCATTAAAAAAGCTTAGAAAGAAACCATAGAAAAAAAAACAATCTTAGGAACTTAGGAAAGCATAACCTACATACAGACGGACGGGCAGACGTACCCGGTTACTTTAAAAAAGTATTTTAGAGAAATTTACCTTTGCCCAGAAACGATAATTACGATGAGTTTTACGAGGGAGGTTTTAAAAACAGGTTGTACCAGAAAAAATCGGTATTATGCATGGATTGAGGCATTTTTGAGAGTATTCAATAATACATGAATTATCCTAATCCTAAAGACTCATAATTTAACTATCATAAATTAAAAAGAACGAGGAACAACTTTTGTTTGGCAGAAGTATTCTGTGTATTGAGGAGAACAACTTTTGTTTGGCAGAAGTATTCTGTGTATTGAGGAGAACCAACCGCCAAAACGGACACTAAGGAATCACAGACAACACACAACTCCTTCAGCACTTGAAGCTTCGAATTAAAGGAATCAATTACTTACTTTTAGTGCAACCAAAGCTTTAAGAAGATTGTGTTGGAGGTATCTTTCATCTCCAAAATGTAAGAAGCGCCCCAGTATTTTGTTATATTTGAATTATATTCCATTTCCACATTTAGTCGCTACCCACAAATGATGAAACATCGTCAGGTGTGACAACATTGATTTAAATATGCAATTTGTATCCGACTTCTTTCTTAACAAAAAGTTTGCCCTTACGCAAGTATACTAAGTTTGTAAAACTCACATGGAAGACCACATTTTATGTGAGATTACTTCCATATCAGTCGTATACCATTTATAATGCTGTTAATGTTTCAATGCTGAAGTTGAATTGCTGAGGCTGCCACACTGCGTGTAATGTCGATGATTAAGCTGTGGCAGCAAACAAAGCGCCCTGAAGGCACTGGATAACCATCTACACAAAAATGCATTCGCAGATTCACAGACAACACACTACACTAAAGCATATGGGTTAGCACTGCACATACTAGCAATTGCTTAGCACACTCGGCTGCTTAATGAAATATGCAAAGCAACTATTCACTGCTACAGTTACAGCTGCTGCCACCGTGCTACAGATACAGATACAGATACTAGTTGTTTCCATCTCGCACAAGTTGCAGTTTGAAATTGTAAGTATGTGGATTTATTATGTTTCTTTTTACTCTTCTTGGAGCAGCCTCCTCCCTTCTGACCCTATGTTTTGGGCGGGGTGCCTTCCTCAGTGCGCCAGTCGAGCGTATGCTATTACTTGTGTTGTGTTCTTGCCTGCTTGCTGCTGCTAAAAGCTTCAATTTTGTCGCCTGCACTTGCTGTTGTTGCCGTTGCGTGCTCTGCATTTCACTTGAATGAAATTTCCGGCGACAGCACTAAACAATCATAATAACAGATACATTTTGTTGCTTTTTGTGCTGGGGCTTCTGCCTTAACTTTTTGTCAAAATACATATTTCCCAGTCGTATTCATTCTTCGTGTTCGTCAGCCTGTCAATTCGAGGCCTTTATGGTCTCTTCATACTGACATATTACTACGCTGTACACCATTTACACATGGAAAATAGTAGACATTCTGTATTCATTTGGAATTGTGAATGTGTGCGACCATTTGTGCACCTAAGGGCATGCAATTAGTTCAAGTACCTCATCCGAACCGCTAATGCTTTGATTCTGCATTCTATGGCACGGCACTTTACTGTAATGGATAGCCAAATAGTTACTATGACAAACATTTCCGTATTTCCTGTAGCTCCAAGTTGTTATTATCAGTAAATAGCCATACTTTGAACTGTAATTATGTCCCAATGATTGCAATCGATTGAACTAAAGGAATGGTCAGACACGATGGTGTGATGATGGACGTAATGTTAGTATAACTACCGCGAGAGTTTGGTCCCCTCCAGAAGTAAATTCCAACGAGTATTGAAACAGCATTGCAGACTTCCATCTTAATATTAATTGAGAGCGATTGGAGATATCTCCATTGAAATAACCGTTACCCAATGCTCAACTTAATAAATTGGTCGAACCAGTATTCACAAATCAACTTTCTGCTACATTGAATACTTAGTTGTTACAAATAATGCTTACAAGTATTAAGTGCCTCACTATTTTGTTGGACACACAGTTAAATACTAGATCGTATGTGTTTTCTTGTCTGCGTGTTGTGTTTTCTTTCGATTCGTGAAAATGTAATTGTGTTAATGGCTTGACTTGACATGACTTCCTCTACAGCCGTGTGGTTGTGATTTTGGCCTGCCAGCTGTTTGTATAAAGAACTTTTGTTTTCATTTGCTAGAGGTAAAGGCGGAAATAAGAGAAGGAAGGAACGAAAAGCTAAGAGAACTCATTGGCAGGCTAAGAGAGAACGACGGGTCGATAAGGCAGTTCAAAGTGTCAAATGCAGGAACGCTGATGTGATGCCCAGAGTTACTGTCAGCAGAATGGTAAATAAATACACAGCCACAGTTCGACATGGGAAACGAACACGAACTGCCCGATGAATTCCCAAATATAACCGAAGAGCCTTAAGAGCTCTGACCTAAACGGGACCCTAACGCCCATTTTTGAACAAAATTCGACTGTTTGAAATTTTCCGCAACGATTTCGACCATATCAGAGAGCAATTAAAGTTTTAAAATGCGGGGCCGAAACTATGCGGCAAGAATAAGCGACGCTTGGCCTACTCCCAAGTCGCTAGTCCACCTAATGCAAAACAGAATAATCCGTTCGTTTTGCCGCTTTGCCGCTTGGCTGCTGCAGCCATAAACACGTTGAATTAATTGCGTTCTAAAGTGGAAAAAGTTTTAAGCTGCTGCAGAGAGCATCAGTGGAAAAAGTCCGGTTGTTGGTTGCTGTAGTCGTTGTCCGTTTGGATTTTATCCAATGTAGATGTGGCAATAAATGTCAACGTTTGGTCGTAAAATGAGGCTGCCACTACCACTGCCACTGCCTCTGCCTCTGTCGCTGCTGTTACGTGGACTGCTCTGACGCACAACTAGGCGTATGCGTTATACTATACGAGTATAGCGTATACGACGCGCATCATAAAGTTACATGCGGTGCTCGTCGTACTATACTTCACAATTTTTAGCAATTTCATAAAACAATTAAAAACCATTAGGGCTAACAAAAAGCACCCGCTCGGCATCCTTTGAACAGGCTTCTTGGTATTTTTCCATTATGCTCCTGTTACTGTTGTTTTCAAGAGGGGGTAATGGAATGTCATTTGCACTTTTGCGTGGCAGAAATATTGATGAAGATGTGTGCAAACAATTTTCATGTGGGAGCGAACTCCACTCGTGTATAGTCCACGCAACCGCACATAAAAATCGTCCCAATAAATTATAACATTATATTACATATGTATATAGTCCCTGTATGTGTATATGTATGCATTTATGTATGTATAGAAAACAGTTTGGACTGATTCAGTAATTGGCGGATTGAAATTTGGATACAAGTTTCATTTCATAGTGAAGGTGAGCACTAAGAAGTTTTTGAAAAATCCGAACTCCATAGGGCGAAAAACCGCCCTTTAAGTTCCTTAAAATAGCCTGAGTTACAACGTGGCATTCAGTGATATTAAAATATAGAATATGGTGTACACACACACACATAAACAACAGGTAGAGGCAGGCATGGGTTCACTTTTTCGTTTAAAAAAACACGCACGATAAATACAATATACTTATAGCGAAATTAACAGGACCAACAATGAGGAACAACTCTTAGAATTATTTGTGATATCTGCTTATGTATATGTATTTTATTGAAAAAGCGAGTTAATTAATTTGAAAACGTTTTTATGTAAATAAAAAAAAGCCATATATGCATATAAGATATTAATATTTTAAAAAATATTTTGCCATTAAGCAGTATCACTTTTACTTTGATATTGAAACTTTTGTCATGAAACTGTAATATTACAAAGAAATGTTTGACTCTCGGTAATCTAAGTAATATATACTCTTGTACATTTCATGTCCAGAGTATAATGACTACTTTGCACAGCGTTTGGCACCTAGGAATGAAAGTTGCTACTGGGTAGTATATAAAGAAACTTTTCTGGAAATAAGCTCAATATGAGAAGCGAAATTGTAAGGAAGTATGTATGTTAAATCAACATTGTTAATTAATAAATATATTTTTGTAAGCAAAATTACTTAGCCCAGCAAGGATGTAGCAGACCCGTTTTAAATAATCTCTTCGAAGAGAATATTTGAGGGTCCAAAAGTATTAAATTTTTAGTACACGACGGTGTCGTGACGACACTCGATAATTTGCAAGTAATATACATATGTTTCCTTGTATTGATTCCGAGCCCCATATCGATTAACGATAACCCAGTGTACTGTAACCTGTAACTGTAACCACATATACCTCGCATGAAATAAAGAATAATTCCTGGGGGTAAGAGATATAAAAATGTACTTCATGAAATTTAAACAAAATCGTTTTCTTCTCTTCTGCGTACTGCTCATCACGAAACAAATTTGTTGTATAAATAAGTATTATGTAGGAACCAGAGTTAGACGATATATGTAGTACTTAAATATATACCCAAACCTAAAATTACCGAGCTAACCTTAATAAATATACAATAAGGGTAAGCATGATCAAGGCAACCTAAAGACATAAGCTATTGAAACCATCTAAAGAGCCTAAATAAATATACGATAAGGATAATCACCATCTAGCTAACCGGAGCATAGGTAAATACTTATAAGTAATATAGCACAACCTGCTGTATACCTACCTTAAGATATTAAAGGAATAATATATTTAGAAGTTCGTTTTATACCCGAAGGGTTAAAAAAGTAAGTCTGTGGAAAGTATAGGAGAAAAGTAGGAGGAAGCATCCTTCACCTCATAACGTGATATATTCTTGATCAGCATGACAAAACGAATTGAAGGTCTGGCTGTCCACCTGTCCATGCGTTCCTGGAACGTTCCGTAAACGGCTGAGGCGATGTTGATCAAACTTTGTAGGCTCTCCTTATTTTTTTGATGCTCTCCTCGCTGCAGTTCAAAAGCAATATAAATTATTGTATGTAAATCTCTACCATTATTTCAAATTTCATCAAAATCTGTCAAATGTAAGGTAAGTTATTAGCGAATCAAATTCAATCCAGTACCACGCCCACAAACTGCTGGAAAGGGCGTTTGCTCTCCGCCTTCTTGTTGTGTCTTATGCTATGGTCGCATACAAGTATATGTAACACAGGGGCGGAAGCTTGATTGGATACAGAGTATTCTATTGTCGGGCTTATTCGATGTAGCATTCTCTCTTGTTTCTTTTTTAATCGTGCAATAGGCAGTAGTCACTTAATTGGCGCTCCTGCATTCGACTAGTTTTAATTAAAAATTGTGAAACATATGACCAAATATTCAATTCGAATTTGGAAAAGTGGGCCAAAAGTGGAACTATACCACGGTCGAAAAGTGTGCTATTGATGCCATATTTCGCCGCAGGACTGTCAATTTTTGCCATGAAATGTTAAGTTTGATCAGAAAAACCACAAACAATTCAAAAACTAATGAAAACTCCAATATGAAATTTAGGAGCTTTTGAATTGGCTTTTAGGGGATGTGTGATAAATATTAGCCACATTTCTGACTGCTAACAACTGGGGCCAACTGTGGCTGTCAGCTTTGTGTGACCGCAGAAACGCGCGAATTATGCCATTAAAAAGTGTTATTTATGGGTGCGCTCTATATGTAAAATAATGTGGCTGCGGGTCTGGGGTGACACATGCGTTGATGTTTGTGGCTTTTGCGGAATGGCTGCGCTTCGGCCGAATTATAAATCAGATTTTTCGCAACAAATTAATTACATTATATGTGTATGTGTATTGATACGAATGCTGGGCGAACGTCTGACTAAATCAACTTGTCATGCAAATTACTGCCGCAAAAAACTTACCATGATGCAATCGGATTGATTTGATTTACCTTTGGACAAAGTTTTGGGGAAATGCCTAATTGATGGCAATTGACACAAATGTAATTTACTGTGAGCGACAGCTAAACTAATTAATGTTTTATTACATTTTGAAGGGTGTAATTGATCCCAGTCCACTTCTATTGAATGCACTTTGAGTGCCAATCATATTAATTAAATAAGCTATGTATTGCCATTAATTTCAAATATCGGGTCACATTGTTCCATCAAAAAAATTTCCCATATAGATTTGAGCATTTCAGTGGTCTTGTTGATAATGTACATACTACATAGTACTAGTACAGAGTACTATTCTATAATAGGATGATTATAAGATCGCGCGGATAATAGGGACCTGCCCTCTGATGGGTATTTATGTGTATAAATAGGCATTTTAAATTTTAAAATTACTTCACTAAAAAATGTAATGATTGTAGTCTAACTATCCGATTTTGCAATAAAAAGTTTACGCTATGTACTTAGATATGCGTTTAAGTATACACTTCCAAGGGGGAGCAGGGGGGTGCCGTTGCCTCCCTATAAAAATGTTTGCCATATAAAGTCGACCACACATTCATTATTATGACGTACTATTTCGCCTTAAAATGGATCTGAGTTGGATTTGTTGAAGTTTTTTCATTGATCATATGCATAAGTTATTTTTTAAATGCATCGTGCATTATTTTATCAAAATTTTAATTTGTTGGCCCAATTATTTAATAATTAATGATTTTTAGGGGCTTGGTTTAAAATTATAATACCCTTACCCGAACTGAAAAAGACTATACTTTAAAGTGCAAATGGATGTAACATGTAGAAGGAAGCATGTCAGAAACTATGTAATAGATACATATATATTAGATCAGTACGATCGGACCTTATAAACCGTCCGCCTCTCATAAGATTTAGAATAACTAAACTAATTCAGATTCTCCGAGGTCCGAAAAAGAACAAGATTGTGTTTTTTTCCCATGCACCCTTCCACTCGCCCGCTAAATGGCCATTAGAGCTACAAATATTCAGCTGTTGTTTTTGCTTCTGCTTTGACTCAACTTAAGAATTCCCTTCATTTTTTGTATGCGCTTTTGCTTGAAAGGAAATTGCCAGTTTACAGGACATCTCGCCTATTACCATTTTCATAAAACTAAAATGCACAATAAGAAATTCCTCGAGCAGTATTTATATTCGCAGGAACTCAAGGCTATAGCTGGAAATCATTGCTTTTTTGCATTGCTACTATGTAAAGGCGTAACAAAATAATACAAAAGAGGCAACAACCTAATAGCCCAGAAAATGCCCTTATATAGTATAAAAATTTTGTCTGACACAATATACTATATTTTGCCTTAGCTCCCCTGGAGGCGCAGAAAGTTGCAGTAAATGGTAAGAGAAAGCATAAGGAATAATGCAAATTTATTAAAAAGTAACAAAGAACAACATAAAAGATGTCGACGTTCTTTGTTATATGGGGATGATTGTTTTTTATGTTGATTTCGGGCGCGCATTTGAGCAGAAAAGGCAAACGCACATTGATTGAAGGAGGTGACGCATGAGGGTTGGGGAAAACATCAGAGGATACCCATAAGCGTAACAATCAAATTTTCAATTAAAGCGCAACCGAAACGCAATAAAAATCATTTTCAAATGCAATCAAATTACGAGTATTTGTTTAAACTTTTCGAAGCCAGGCAAAATTGTTTTCTGAATAGTTTGTGCTCTCAAGCCTTAAGATATGGGACGTTACGCAAAGCCACGCCACGCCTCGCCGTTCAATTGAATTTGATTGGTCAATATTCATATAATCACGAAAAGTTTGCAATTTTCTGCGGTTTGCAACTTCAACAGGAAACTTTTATTGGCGCCCATGGACTTGGCACGGGCCCACTGTTCACAGCTTGTGGTTACCACCCGGACGTTCCACTTTCAAATGAAAATAGTTTGGCGCTCTTAGGTATAGACCAGTGGCGGAAGTCGGCGTGCATAGAAAAATGTTATATAAATGTGTGAAAAGCAATTCAAATACTTCTCCGCTATAAATACCAGAAAATTAAAGCAAGAAGTTTGTTGACTGGATGTGGGAAACGGGTTTTAATGGAACACTTGCATGCAAAGCGTTTGGCAAAGTACACAATTGGATGAGTATGCATATATTTACTTAGCCGCTTTTTTCCACTTCGTGCTGACTTCTGACCAAAGATGAAATTCGAAAACAGTACACCAAAAACCTTACCCGAAGGTACAAAATTAAAAGGAGCGCTGGTGGCAAGGCATTAATTAATGGTTGTACCTGTATTCTATGAAGCATTATTATGAAGCATTTACACAAAGCAGCAATCCTATAATCAATAGCGAAGCTGACATCAATAATTGTGTCTCGTCTTAAGCTCTCAATTCCAATCCACTACTCGTCCCAGCCCCGAGATAACATTTGGGCTCAAGTAACAGCCACATGGAACGGCTTGTTGCTGAGAAACGCCGGCTTCGAATTGATTGGTAGAATCATAGGCCACCTGCTGCACAAATCGGATCAGAAATGCGACACACCAACTGAGCAAAGCCCTGAAATCGGAGGACCAGCTGGCTCAACATCGACACATAGAAAAACTGTCGCCTACAAATACTAGATTTCCGTTGTTGGGCGCCCATGCAAATGAAGCCACCCGTCGAGACTGATGTTCCTGTGCGACGCCAAAATGGTAAATGGACTCGCAGTATTCAAGCAATGGTAAATGTCTACACTTGCCACATATAAATTTGTTCTAGCCAATTTTACAGAGTACCGGTTATTTATTTAATTTGAAATTCGTAATAAATAGAAGACTAATTCAAAAAAAAAAAAAAAAAAACGCGTCAGGGCGTCATAATCGAATCACACACAAATTAATTGTCTATCTTTCGTACACTGCTATTGCATACACCACAGAGCTTTTCCCATTTTTCGGTGAGATCACTTTCCTTTCCTGAGTAACTAATCAGAGCAATTGCAGCTTATGCTGATTACTTGACACCTTTGGAGGTGTGCCTAGCCAATTGTCGCATCAAAGTCATTCAACAAAAAAGTAAGCATATTACATTAACAATTATATATTTTTAAACAGTATTGTGGTTCCGCCAGTCGTTGTATAGCTTAGTATAGATTTCGACAGAATTGGGAAATGCATCTATTAGCAATACCTATATTATTCATCCAGGCATTCCCAACAAAAGTATCCACAATGTTCTTAACATTCTAACAGTAACAACTGTTATGCAATGTAAATATCCTGAAAAAATAAATCCTCATTCAAACCAACTCGCCCAATCCCTCACTCTAAAAGCAACGCACTTAAGCTTCAGAAGAAATGACCTACCAGCCCAGTACATCTAATTCTGTTTTTACACGGTTTTGATTTTACACAGTTTGAAAATTATAAATTTTATTTTTATTTATTATTTTATATATAGTTACATGATTATTATTCGATTTAGCATGATTCAAAATAACACAAAATAAATAAACAAAAACACACAGCTGACACAACAGCCAGAAACCATTCTTATATGGCGATTTAATAAAATAAACATAAATCCTTGCTTTTGCACAGATTTTAATAGATTTTAGAGATAAGGAACCAACGTATTTTTGCATCAATGTCCTTCTTTACACGATATTTTCTGGAAATAATCTACCATATAAAAACAGAATTATGTGTACTTCTTCCAAAGGCCGTGTAAACTACGTATTCCTTCAACATCAAAAATGATTTACAAAAGCCTATCTTAAACGACACACACGACATTCACTAAAATTAAATGAGCCCTCTTCGATAACTTTAATTTCATTTAAAATGGAGACAGGGCGTGTCGCATTACAGGCTCTGCCTTCCTGATCCCTGTTAGTTATGCACAGACATACGGTTGCGAGATTAAATTTACATCGATACGATATTAATGCAAGCTAGCCAATGCCTCCGGGATGAATGCCGTGCCACGTATTACGATTTGCATACATTTTTAAGTGACAGATTCAAGCGAAACAGTATGTTAATTAAAATCAAATACAGACTAGAAGGGTGGTGCCTCATATAGTCCTTCATAGGTGCTGCATGCATGAATCTACAAGTATATATTTGTTTCGTAAGTGTGTCAATTAAACAAGAAAGGAATGCTTAAGTCGAGTCAATTTTAAATGAAATTATTAAATTAAATGCAAAATATTCAATACATACTATACATAAATAAATGAAATAAATGTGTATGTACAGTTTCAACAGCATACATTTACGTCAGAATCGTGTCTATGCGTGTACGTATGCAGTACAGGAACAAGTCAAAGCAACAACAATAACAACAGCTGCGCGCAGAGCTTTGGCAGAGATTATATTTATGGCTATAACTTTCTTCATAATTACCGTATCGTAACGAAACTTGGCATACGGACTCATAATCACTAACTGGAGTTATTTGGTATTTGGAGGAGATATCTGAGTACAAAATTCCACAAAAAAGCGGGAGCCTTTTACTCTTTGGCTACAGGCTATAAAAACATGTTGATAAGGTAAGAAACTTAGAGGCTTTTATTGTTTTGTGTAAAAACAGCTACCTCTGCTTAGTTCTATTACTTTGAATCTAGCAGCCAGATGGGAAAGTCTATATTCACAACAAATTTCTTATGTATATATAATAATCTTAATCTTCTATGAATTACAACAGCGTTATAGTTCACATAATTGTTTATAATATTAGTGTAGTGTTCTGCCACCATTTGCTGGTCCTTCCGCCATAACAGGAACTGGCGTCTATGGCGATGTCTGGTAAGTAACACACGATTATTTTCTGAATGCGACCCGTCGAATGCGTGAGTTGGAGCCGACAAATCTGACAATGCCTTTGAAAAGCACTTAAAATGCAATTATTTAACAACTGTTGAAATAACAGAAATTATTTTTTGCACAATGTAATTAAAATCACACAAATGAAATGACGGCAAACGAACTGAAAAGAAGATAAAGTAAACATGCGAAGGAGAGGAAGCACGCGATGGCGATGGCGATGACGATGACAATGACAGCAACAGCAACATCCCACAATTGTTGATGAGGGCAAAGCTGCAAGCATGCACACACGCATAATACGTATACACTCGCATACACACACATACAAGTAAGTACATACGTACAGAGTTCGTTTCTGCTCACATAAACACAAAGAACGTTGCCTACTTTAAGGCTTAAGCCATGAATGAAGCGATTATCGCATCTTTGTCAATGTTGCCGCACAACAGCAACATCAGCCAGCAGGGCAAACAACAAGTAAAGGAACTCGGGAGCAGGGCGGCACATTGGCGCACACAGTGCCTGACTGCCTGCCTGCATGTTTGTAAAGGTATCGGCGGCTACCCACACAACTACAGACATAAACTCATCCACACACACAGAGCGGATTTTGTGTGTGGGGCGGGTTAGAGTTCATAAACTTGCTGAAATGCCTTCGCGTGTAACGACAGCTAAGAAGGCGGCCGCCCAGCCAGATCAGGCAGGCAGGCGGGCAGGCAAGGGCTCGGGTAAGCAACAGGGCTATGGTGGATTGTCTCTACGGGAAATCAAGGAGGTTTTTGCATTCAATGTTTGACGTTCCGTTTAGTTAGAGCTGCTGCATGCCAGTCTGTATTTGTGTGTGTGCTTCTAATCCAATAAATGGCAAACATTATTAAGTGCAGTGATTATTGAAACTGCTGCAAAGTATAAAATGCGTTAACTTCAATTTAAGTGCACGTGACTGGAAATGCGAGCATACGAGAGTTCAATTAGTAAATCTGATTAGTTAGTAAATCTGAAGTTCGAAAAAAAGTTACTTAGAAAAAGAGGGAATATATTTTTATTTGTCATATTTATTATAGCCTGTACCCAAAGGGTGAAAGGCTATACTAGTTTTGTGCACATGTATGTAACACACAGAAGGAGGCGTGGCAGACCCGACAAAATATATATTATCGATCAGGATGACAAGCCGAATCGATATAGCCATGTCCGTCTGTATGAACGCAAGGATCTCAGAAAGTATAAGAGCTAGAATAACCAAACTTGGTTTCCATATTCTCCTAAGACCGAGAAAGTACGAGTTTGAGTTTTTTTTCGATGCACCCCCCCACTCCCCCGCAATTCCTGTTTTTTCTTATAACTTCCGTAATTCTCGGAATTTTGAAATCAATTTTTGTAAGTACATCCAGTTAGTACTAATGTGTCCGTATGCCAAATTTCATCATGATAGGTCAATTCTGAAGAAAGTTATAGCCATAAGTAAAATCGCTGCTCATGCGCTGCAGCTCTGTCGGCAGCGCTGCCCGCAGCTGTTGCTGTTGTTGCTGCTTTGGTTCAACTTTGTGCTGCATACATACACGCATATAAACACGTATAGGTACGTGATGTAAATGTATGCTGTTAAAACTGAACATAAACATGTATTCTAATTTAATTTAATTAATTAATTCATTAACTTTTTTTAATTATTTAATTTTTTTTAAATTTTTTTTTTTTTAATTTTTCTTTTTTGTGGAGAGTACAGGCTATTTTACTGTCGGGCTTGCTCGACTGTAGCGTTCTATCTTGTTTTTAAATTATTTTTATAATTTCCTATTGCGACAAGAACAAATTCTAATAAATTAATGCATTGCTCACAGGAATCATACAACTTTCATTGAACAACTTTAAGACAATTTGATTAACCCACTTAATATATTTTATAACATTTTGAGTTGAATTGTATAGATTATTCTATATTTCAAATATTTTATGTTATTAGTTTCCAATTTTTAAGAACAAATTTAATTTCTCCCTAAAATGCGATGCATCACTAATTTTCTTTAAAAGTTGAGGTAGTTGATTCCAGCCAAGCTTGTACGGTATATTATTTATATTATATTTTGAATTTATATTCGTTGTTATTTCACTTATATATATATATGTTCAGTAAGGGTATAACACTATTACAAAATCCGATATTGTTAGTCCGTTTACCCAACCCTATCTAACTAAGCAAAACCATGGCACCTAATAGCAACGCATATATACGGTTCAATGCTTTACCAACCCAGCCAGTAGTCCTACTGTCTGTCCACTCAGTGGCCGGAACTTAATCAATCAGTGTGTAACGGGAGTGCCAACCAAATTCGACTATCAGCGAATTTCAGGCGCTGGAATTTTTATTTGTTTTCAATGCCGCGCATTTAATACCTAAAAACGACTTAATGCAAAACAGTCAGCAATGTTTTGTTCGCCATTACACTCGACAGCCGAAACCACGCCCTCCCCACTTTTAAAATGGGGCCACATATTTTATAGTTCTGACTATTATTCCGGGAGCTGTTAAATTTTACTTACCACTGCGGTCTGTGCATCAAATTGAATATGATTTCAGCCTTGTCGGCCATTCAGTCTAATGTTTGTTGTGGTTGTTTTGTACTGTCATATTTGAAAATTTGCTGGACACACTCGTATTTTGTAACTATTACACAAGTGAGCTGCAATTTAGCTGCTGGCGTTTATATTATGCTAATTGAATGCATTGTCCAGCCAGTGGCAACCACTACGGTTATAAAATTTGCTACAAAACCAAAAGCTTATGTTGTTAGACGATTATACGAAGGGTAAAATAACTGAATAGCGTTATATGTATTTGATACACATTGAAATTGTTATTTTCATTATGCAAACAAGTATATACGCAGCTTAAATATTGACAACAGCAGGAAGCTAAAGTGTGGCGCCTTGCCGGCCAAAACATATCCTGATTGGCAGGGCGCTCTTCTGTGCTTTTGACAAGCTAACAAATTGTTTTTCCGGCTTGGGGTATACCACATACAGGGAGGAAATTAATAAAACAGAAGGGCACATAACCCAAAACTGACCGCAACAGACTCAACTCTAACGATTCTAACGCGTGACGGATACAATGCAATGCCCTTAACAACATATTTAAAGTTGTTCGCCTGATTTCGAGCGCTGTTATCATGCGACTGCCACGAGCAGAAGACGCCGTAACTTAATTAATAACCAACGGAATATATATATAACAGATATGCAATTTAAAAACTAGATGATTGATATTAGTGGTTGATATGGATGGATAACGATGTATATTTAATTAACAAAATCACTTGGAAGGGATGCCATGTATTTTCCAGTATTTCTAAGTAGTAGATCGCACACTTGAGGCGTTTGTTATCTAACTAGCCCACCTTAAGTTCTATTGTTCCACTGACACCTTGATAAACACATGAGCATATCGAGAGATATCATGAACCCCACGAAGCGGAAATAAATCAAGGCCTCACGGCGATGACATCCTGAGAATTGGCCATGATTGTGTGGAAGTTCTGCAGCCTGTTTAGCACACACTCGTGTGTAGGTGAGAATCTATTGCCTTTGGAGGAAATACAAACGTGCGCATTGATAACAACGCAACAACTTGTGTGTGCCTCAGGGTGATTGAAGGCCTGGATGGCCGCTTTCTTTGGCAGCCTAATTAGAAAACTTTTTGACATGAATGCTCCATGGAAGACTTTTGCTGCCTTTTCGTTGTTATACATTCAAATTGGACGCCATTTTTTATTATACTACTCGTACATCCGATTCGCCTGTTGTCTTTTTACAGCTCCGTAACTTACAAAAAAATTACAATAATTCATAAATCATAAAAGATGTTGATGTCTTGCTCGTTTTCCCGTTTCATGTCTTGCCTCTAAAACTTCTTCAACTATATTTAATTTTAAAGATACGTTCGAAAAGTGCTTGCCAAAGCCCAGATGCAGCTAGCCGCATATAGCTAAACATATATCAATGTCAGATATAGGCTAGATATTTGTGGGGTTGGCTATATATAAACGCCACTTGTTGTTGCTGGTTGTGTGGGTGATTAGGGTGGTGGGGCAGTGGCTGTATATGGTTTGCATCACTTAGAAGCACTTGCGGTGCACAATTCCAGGTCCGGACTCATCATACTCCTGCTTCGAAATCCACATCTGCTGGAAGGTGGACAATGATGCCAAGATGGAACCACCGATCCAGACAGAGTATTTTCGCTCAGGAGGCGCAATAATCTTGATCTTAATGGTGGACGGTGCCAGAGCAGTGATTTCCTTCTGCATGCGATCGGCAATACCTGAGAAATAAACATGATCAGTAGAGTCCTCTTTCAAAAGACACTCCGACGACTTGTCTCACCTGGATACATGGTGGTGCCACCTGAGAGTACATTGTTAGCATACAAGTCCTTTCGGATGTCGACATCGCACTTCATGATCGACTGATAGACAGTTTCGTGAATGCCGCAGGACTCCATACCCAGGAATGAAGGCTGGAACAGAGCCTCGGGGGTGCGGAAGCGCTCATTGCCAATAGTAATTACTTGACCATCGGGGAGCTCATACGACTTCTCTAGTGAGGTGGAGGCCGCTGCTGTGGCCATTTCCTGCTCAAAGTCTAGAGCAACGTAGCACAACTTCTCCTTGATGTCACGCACGATTTCACGCTCTGCTGTGGTGGTGAAGCTATAGCCACGTTCAGTCAGGATCTTCATCAGGTAGTCGGTCAAATCGCGACCCGCCAAGTCCAGACGAAGAATGGCATGTGGGAGGGCATACCCCTCATAGATGGGCACAGTGTGTGAAACACCATCGCCAGAGTCCAGGACAATGCCAGTGGTACGGCCAGAGGCGTATAGCGAAAGCACAGCCTGGATAGCCACATACATAGCTGGCGAGTTAAAGGTTTCAAACATGATCTGCGTCATCTTCTCGCGATTGGCTTTGGGGTTCAATGGAGCCTCGGTAAGGAGCACTGGGTGCTCCTCGGGTGCCACGCGCAGCTCATTGTAGAAAGTATGATGCCACACTTTTTCCATGTCATCCCAATTGGTAATGATACCATGTTCAATGGGATACTTCAGGGACAAAATACCACGCTTGCTCTGTGCCTCGTCACCAACATAGCAATCCTTCTGACCCATGCCGACCATCACGCCCTGATGACGTGGACGCCCTACAATCGATGGAAAGACAGCGCGGGGCGCATCATCACCAGCAAATCCAGCCTTGCACATTCCGGATCCATTGTCCACAACTAAAGCTGATGCTTCTTCGTCACACATTTTGAGATTCGACTAACGAGCACTACGGACAAAAAACGACAACTATAAGTTAATAAATCCTAGCGATGCAACCAAAGTGCGACGACGACGACGACGGAGACGACACTCACGACGTGTAAGTACCACAGCAACAGCAATCAGAGTGATTCGTTTTGTTGTGGACGTGACTATTTAAATAAGTTCTATCTTCCCTTTCCCAGCATCATTATAATGGCGAACAATGGCCGATGGCTATAGTAACATGCGCTTTGTGGCACAGTTGGGATGGGGGGACGGTATGCAATCGGCATCACGTCATTTTTATTATGCTCTAACTTAGATTACGTACATCCCCATTCTCATCAAATATGTACACAAAACTATATAACCGCTACAAAATGACACATTACGAGGTTTAATCTACTACTTATAAGAGAGTTTTCAGTATTCATTTATAATCAAAACTCTAAGTATGCTCATGTTTTTCAAAAACTGCATTTGCCGTTGAATATTTTATATTTGAAAAGGGCTGGCCTATTTTATATTCTATGAAATATTTAAAAAGTAACACGTGCTTGAAACATAAAAAGAATAACATCTAATTCCCGAGAGTCTTCGCGCAATGTGAAAAAGTTTTAGATATTATTTAGTACAATCCTTTTAAAATATTTTATAAGCTGCGAATGTAATGTGTAAATATATATTATAATTTAAATTCCACGATTTTACTAATCTGTAGTAGTTTTCTTATTTATTGTGGAACTCATTCTTGTTTCATTTCATATTCGCATAATTATGTCTGTTGCGCCAGGACTTGTGTAAACATTTTACAAAAACTGTATTTCTAAAAGTTATTTCATATTCTATCAAATATTTCAAAGTAATAAGTGCTTGAAGCATAAAAAATAATTGCATCTAATTTACGACAAACTTCCCGCAATGTGAAACAATTTTAGATATAGTACAAGCCTTTTAAAATATGTTATAAGCTGTGGATGTAATGTGTAAGTAATATTTATAATTTAAAATCTGTAAAAGTTCTACAAAGAGTGTAGAATAGTCGGATTTGCCCATTCAGAACTCATTCTTGTTTCATTTCATTTTCGCATAATTATGTCTGTTGCGTTTGACAAACGCTCTTTGACGTTTGCGGCAGGACTTGTATAGGCATCTGTCGTTGTTATATGTATTTTTAAGTTGTATATTAATAGACCTGAACAATGCAGTGTACTACATACTACTCGTACATGCGGTTTGCCGCACTGCATGCCACACCACCACATGCCAACCCACAGTCCGTCACATTTGTGCCAATGATGTGACAAAATGTTTTGAGTGCATCAGTCCATAGATGGCGAGGAACAGGCTGCCAAGATGCATGCACACATTCATGATGGGTAGATTTCATTGAATTTAAATAAAATACACATATTTTACAAATATGAGGGCGCAACGCAGGGGACGGACAGGCAGCTAAGCGGGTGCATTGCCAAAGGTGCGGATGCATTTGCGATAATTTGTCGGATCTTTACTTAGCTCCTCCATATCGCCTCATCTTAACATTATGTTGACTATGAGATTTATGTGTTTTTTCTATTGTTCTGCCGATTAAGTGTAGCGCAAAATTTGTAATTTGTAGTATGTATAAAAGTACGATTTTATAATGAATGAGCAGACACATTGCGTGAACTCGCAACTACATCTACGATTTACGAGATCACTTAAAGTTGATAAAAAGTATGTCATTATAAGATTGAGGTTTTCAAAAGAAAATATACACATTAAGGAAGCCAAGAAAATAAATTGCAATCCGGTGTCAATGAAATCATATTCTCCTACACCTAGGAAAGCGATTGCGCAATGAACTATACTATATGCCTTTAATGTTCAATTAAGAAGGTATTTTTGAATTTTAGCATGCATGCACAAATATGATGTAACCTATTTGGTTCAGTACACTCTTATGTACAGTGTATAACTATGTGTGTATTATATGTGTAAGTTTTCGTTCTATACCAAAACATTATGTGGGTTTTTGCACAATTTTTCCCGTACCCTGCAATGTATTGTTTAAGATCCCACTACCCATATATAAATTTATTGAATAGAAAAAGAAAGAAGAGCCTTTACTTCTATAAATAAATTATTAGCAAATATAAAATAGCACAATTAAAATACAAGTGTTTGCCTTAATTTTCAATATCCACAATGATTTAGACACAGGTCTTCCGTTAAATCCAATACAGCAGGGAACATCTATGGAGATATATTTAAAGAGAAACCAACAAACCAGACCCACATATAAGTATACAGAAAACTCACACATTCATTGCGTTTTCTCCTACGCCATTAAGGACAACGAACTCGCTGACATCACAGCAACAGGGTTGACTCGACCCTAGAATTGTTTCTGTTACTTTTTATTTCTTATGCAATACAGCTAATTCCACTTTTCATTTTCAGCGGTTCCTGAACATTTGTAGTTTTTAATATACACATATAGTATGTACATACACGTGCACATCTAATATTTTCTAGAGGAAGAGCTGCTCCAAGTACTTTTGGGCTGACAGTTTGCAAACATCTAGTTAACGCATACAACTTTGTATGAGTGAAAAATAAAAAAACATTCTACGCTACATAATTTGCAACTGCATCAACTTTCTAACTTAAACTAGTCCACGGGAAGCGACTCATGCAGCCACGTACGCTGGCCGCCATCGGCGAAGTCGGCCGCGGCATGATCCTGGCCGCGCAGTATCCATTTGGTAGTCAGCAAACCCTCAACGCCCACCGGTCCACGTGCATGTATCCGCGCTGTCGAGATGCCCACCTCTGCGCCAAGGCCGAAGCGGAAGCCGTCGGCGAAGCGCGAACTGGCGTTGTGGAACACGCAGGCACTATCCACCGAGCTTAGGAAGGTCTTGGCCGTGGCATCTAAACAAAATGAAACAAAAAACCCGAAAATGGCAAACATGAGAACACACTGAATAAAATAGATTTCCCAAATGATTGAAATTTGTGGTTGTCGTGCCAAGCACCGAGAAAACTAGCGGAGGATTTGCCTGTGCTTTTAAAATCATGCAATTTTCCAACTTACTTCAATCATTCGCCATTATATTTTTAACGTGCATACTTATGTTATGCTATTTGAGGCACGAAATCATTTTCAAATGCACTTACTCCGAATACCTTTTGTATTCCCTTATGCAATTAATTTGTTTTTTTTTTTTTTTTTGCCCGTTTAAATAGTATTTACGTTCGGGAAAGTATGAAATAGATACATTTCCAAGTCTATCTGAACGCAAGGATTTCTCCTAACTACTATTAACGATCCACATTTCGGTTAAAAATAAAATGAACAATTATAAGTTTCTTGGCATTAAGAATTCGAAAACTAAAACTGATCTCATCATACTTTTCTTCCAGACTGATTTTTAAACGACTATCTTTCGAAATCTTTTGTACATTTTTAAATATAACAATACCACCTCTATCATCTTTTTTTTTTAAGCTTACATTTTCTTTCATCGATCCTAAATCATTCGAAAAGCACGAACCATTAAATATAAAATGTGCAAAAGGACCTACATTTTGAGTACTCGTAATAAAATGTCATTAGCTTTTACTTAAGCTGCTAACCCAACCACCACAAGCACCCGGTCCTGTTATTAAGAGGGGCTGCTGCAACCGTTTTTAATTTCAGCTGCACGAACTCGATATTAATTTTCAATTTTCGTACCATTTTCCGTTACAATAACATCCGTATGAGAGCTGCCATAGGTATGTATATGATTAATGGCCTCCTCCAGGCTGGGCACAATTTCGATGCAGCACTCTAGAGCGCCGTACTCGTGCTTCAGGCTCTTGGCTGCGGGCGGACCGAATGTCAGTTGCTGATTCAGACGAGGGCCAGCATATATCTTGACGCCCTCCCGCTTCAGCATGTTGCAGACATCGGTGAAAATGTCCCCACTCATTAGATCCTCGTGTATGAGCAGCGTTTCCATCGCATTGCAAGCTATCCGCGAATGTAAATAGGGAGCGTGTGTCACAAGTATAATTCCACGACTCATTGTAACCTAAGTAGCTCACCTGCCGGATAATCACATTTGGCGTCGCGCGTTATATGCAAGGCCTTGCCCAGGTCCGCATCCTTGTCGATATAGACATGGCACACTCCTTCTGCATGCCCAAGTACGGGAATGTGTAGCGACTGCTGCTGTATGTTGCGCACAAGCTCCGAGGAGCCGCGTGGTATGATCAGATCGATGTGGTTCTCCATCGACAGCAGATCACTGATTTCCTCTCTCGTTGATACCTGTAGTAAGATTTGGGGTTCGGCTTATTTCGAACGCGCCCTCTCTTAATCTGGCAAAAATATATTCCTACATACCAATGACACGGCATGCTCGGCACCCACGCTGGCCAGGGCCTCCTTGACCAGCTCCATTAACGCCTTATTGCTGTGCGCCGCTTCCTTGCCGCCCTTAAGTAGCAGGCCGTTGGCAGAGGCCATGGCGAGGGCAGCTACTTGAGGCAACGAGTCCGGGCGGGACTCAAAGATGACGAGCAACACTCCAATGGGCACAGTCACTTGCTGCAGCTCTAGTTGGTCTGCCAACCGCGTGCGACGGAGAACACGGCCCACATTCTGCATCAGAAATAGTTAAAATTACAATTAATATCTTAATTGGGCTATTAAGCCTTCCTCATAATTACATGGGAGAATGTAATTATTTTAGAAATTTGTTCCGTATTTGAACATAAATCATTCTTTTGTAAATCTTTAATCTTTATTTAAGATCTGTTCTAGGTTGGAAAATTATTTAATTTTACTTTTTTACTTGACATTTGCGGCGTGATATGAGCCAAGTGCCTACTCAGGAACGCATTATTCACATTATGGGACTCCTGCTAGCTTGTTGAGTCATAAATCATAATCTTTATTTATAGTTAATGGGAACGGACTGACTGCTACCTCAGTTTTCTGTTCAGAGAGCATGCGAAAACATCACGTAAACTTAATCTGTCCATGGGCCTAACTTGATTATATGGGCATCCTTATAGGGTGCGAATTTTAAATTATTCTTGGCGAGAATAATAAAATTAGCTCATGCTTATATCGTCGGGAGTTGCCTGCAAAAACGGACTTAAGTATGCTTTAACTTTTTCCGTTAAGTCGCTGAACTACGCCTATCGTTTCCTCTTTACCTCGTATCCACAATATGTGTGGATGTACATACACTATCTGTTGCTCGCTAAAGGACCCTTCAACTCTCGGCGGTTCTACCAACTTGTTTATATTTAATTTTAATGCTTAGCAAAAGTTTTGTTCATGTAAATTTCAAGTACAGAACATAGTTGCGCTTACGCAGCTTGGGTAATTGAAATTTCATGCCTCAAAAGTCCTGAAAGCAGCCGCTTCCATACGCCACTTTTCAAATGACCCTGTCGTACTTTTTCCACATTTTGCCAACATTAGGTGCGTTATGATTTTTTTTGTTCATCTTTTTGTTCCTGCTTATTTATTCGCCATACACACATTTTTGTTTCATGATTTATGCCCCGCCGTCACTTTGTGTCACCATTTTTAAAGAGTGGCTGGGCAAAAAGTTTGTGCCACCAAGGAGGAAAAAGTTTTGCGTTTCCGCACAATCAGATCCAATAAAACTGGCTTGCGAATACCAACATGAGTGAGGGCAAGTGGATAAATGGGCCAAGGGATGGTCCTGCAATATTCCATCAAAGTTCCGTGCGGGTTAATGTCGCTTCAGCAAACCCATGGCGCCGCTGTCGATGCGAGGGGGCGCCAAAATGCGTAAGCTGTCTCTTAGTTTTTTATGCATTTTCACACACACACACACACACATATATATATATATATATATATATATATATAGTCGCACGCAGACCCACTCATATCGGCCTCGCCATGGCCTTCTTGTGGGTGCCAATTTTTGTTGAAGTGTAAAATTGCCCGGAGATTTCATAATGTCGTTAAGGGCAGTTGGAAAGAATGTGAAACAATAAGTAGAAGAGCGTGAGCGGTGTTCTGTACTGTAATGTACGTGTATGGCTTGAGCTTCCTTGGAGGATATTACTGCAGTTGCTCCTTGCCTTTGTTGCGTAGTTTTTGGGAAAACAGCTCATAAATTGGCTTATACTCTTGCTCTTGCTGTTGCTTGCTATTTGGTTTACTCACCAAGGCAAGCGGAAGAAATTTCAAATCTATAGTCTCTCACAACTGCCGTGGCTAGCAACACACTTAGTATAAGTGGACAATTCATTATGGAGGGACTTTTTAGCAGCAAAGTAAATGCAATTGTCTAAGTTTCTATCACAAACGCTACCGCCTTGACTTTTAATAAGTTTTACTCTCGGCTGCTAATTAACCACCACAATGGCGTAAGTAATACAAAGGCTGAGCACCACTCCCAGCCCTACTTTTTTACAAATTGTACTCACCTTATGACTGTCTTCGGCGATTTGCTTAAGTCCAGTTGACAAGTTTTTTAGCTTAGCCGAGTTAAGCGACAGGCGGGAGAGCAAAGGCTTCGCCAAGCCATTCTTTTGCGCCTCGGCTAAATCCTTTGCATTTGCGTCCAAAATGAACTTCTCGCGGCTTACCAGCAACTCAGCCAAAGTGTCGACGGCGCTGGCACGTTGTGCGGCACTAAGGGCTTGCATCTGACGACTGCCGGTGCGGGCTGAGGAGCGGGAGGAGAAGCAGGCATGTTTGGTTATGTACTGATTTCGGTAAGGATAAGTATTTCAGAGGACCATAGAACCAGTTCATATTCCGAGGTATTGCTTAAAATGCATCGCTTATTCGCATTGCGTTCACTCGGATGGATAGGCAGACAGACGGACAGGCTTTGAGGAGTTAATCATGCATCTTTCTGGATGTTAAATACATTCTCAGAGATATGGTACTCCCTTTTAGTCATAGAGCTAAATGGCAATATCATAATCATTAATAATATTTAATACATATACATACTTCGAAGAGGTATTCTCTTCATCGTTCCCTGATAAGATAAAATATGCAGTTTGTGATAAACGCGTCTTAATGGCCATGATATGCTTTAAAATTTATCGGACTAAATACTGGTGGCCAGACGGCCACCAATCTCCTTCTATTTGGAAGGTGAGAGTTATACGAGGATCAAACCACTATATTGCATAGTTGCCATAAAGCCGATCGCTTATACAACCATGAAAATAAACTACTTCACAAGCCTTTCTATATAAGGTCGGTACCAGACAGCAATCCTGGCTCAAATATGTTTGTTCATCCTTTCCAACTCACCATTCTCCGCCATCACTTCAACGGACACTGTATTAGTGTTCTCAGTGCCTTCTGTAAAGAATGTTCCAACTTTTCTGCCGCCAATTATGGTCTTAATGGCCTTTTCCTGCATGCCATTGCATATAACAACGCTGACTCCGCGATCCAAGGCCCAAGTAGCTGCCTTTACCTTTGAGTCCATTCCGCCGGTGCCGACCTATAAATGCAAGACGAAACGTCAGCACAATTAATTAAACAAAAGAAAAAAGTAAACCTAATTCAGAACAACTGCAACGCACATTTCTTAACCCTTTTTCCTGGAAGTAGTCTTGGGTTCTTTTTCTACTATTATAACAAACGTTTTAGTAAATACCATTAAGATACGCCCCAACATACTAGGGCCCCTTTGAAAACAAAAGTAGCAGCGAGGCCAAGAAAAGTGTAGTTTTTTTGCAAGCTTCACACTTCACCATCGCCCCGCCGCACATCAAGAGCTCTCTTCATACTTTCAAGTTTCCAAGAAACTAGTATTGGGTTAATGTGTTGCTTTCGCAAAGTTGCAGCTCCTTGCGGCGTCAATATGTCCTGCATTTTAAATATTTAACTACATTTTATTAAAAATGGCACAGGGTAAGAGATAGTGAGAAAGGGAAAATAGCGCGTTTTCCACTTTTATATGAGTACCACTTTCCACGCCAAGTGGCTCCAGTAGGGAGCACTAATACATTCGCACGCTTACCTTTGACTTTTGACCAAACTGGATGCTGCGACTGTCGTCGCTGGTGTACGTGTGCATCAACTTGGCCCCATCCTCCCACGGCGGTTTGTTGTAAATGCCATCGACATCGGACATGAGTATTAGCAAATCGGCTTGCACTTCAGCGGCCAGCATAGCGGACAAACTGTCGTTGTCCTTGATCGGAATGCCCTGCAATGTGCGACACAAAATGGTGAGAAAGCTAAGAAGACACGCGCTCGCCATAGCCATGCAAGAGGGCAGACGTGCTGATGGCTTTACCTTTCTGCCGCCGCCAACTCCAGAGGGGACTTCATCGTCACGTATAAACATGGGCGGGGAAACGGCGTCGTTCGTATTTATGATTGGCACAATATTTAGACTAATTAATTCGGAGAGCGTGCAGAAGAGATTGTTACGTGTTTCCTCGTTGTAGAAATCCGGTTTCGTCACTAGCACCTAAACAGCATCGAAAGCTTTAGTTCGTTTTTTCTTACATACATATAGTCGTATGTTCTAATTAGCTGACTGAATGACGTTGGGCAACCAACCTGTGCAATCTTGACACCGTATTGCGCAAACATGGCATCGTACAGCGACATGAGTCCCGATTGGCCAACGGCGGCAGCAGCACGCGGTTCCAAAGTAGCGCCATCGAACTTTGAGGTTTGAAATGTGAGCATTAGCTTAAATTTAAGATTGAGGTCGGCTTATATCACCTCCTTGGTATCCTTAGGGGACAAAGTTTCACGCATGGATAGGGACATGAGCAGCTCCTGAGCCAGCTTCTGTTTTCCAAAAGCAACCGCACCGCTAGTGACCATCATGACTTCTCGCCCTTCCAAGTGGCACTCGGCAACCTGAAAATAAAAATAATCTTCTGTCGTCATTCAAATCGAAATGGGATGTAAACATGTTAGCAATATATGTGTAAGCACAACAAAAACTATGATATTTAAGAATTTAGGAACTATTTGTTGAAAGCTTACCTGCTCTACAATCGAAGCCAAACGACCCAATGCCAACCCATGATTATCCTCACGCGTTATGACCGCACTTCCCAATTTTACGACCAATCGACGCGCATATTTTAGCTGACTGCGATCGGTGAAGGTGGGATGTGATTTCTCCAGACGTTTTTCCGGCGAAACCAACTAAACGATGAAGGAAGGAAGTCACCAAAACATTAATTCAAGTCTAATTAAAATAATCATCAAATCTGAAAAAGCGGCATTTTTATTGCGTACGAGTATACTCAAAATATGTGCAATACCTAAAAATAAGTAAACTCAAAGTCCGTTTCAAATGTTATGGGCATATGAACCAGACGAAGCTTATCTCCACAAATCGTAATTTCAATAGAAGCCAAAACCGTAATGTTAAGTTCTTAATTTTTCGTGGTAAGGTTTATTTGCTGCTACCAATTTAGTAGTACATCGGCCACATTTGTCGGCTGGTTAGAAAATAAAATTCATGTAAAGTACTGGATGCGTTTTAACATTAGTATAGTATATTAGGATTGTGAAAATGAAAAATATAACAGGCAGAAAGAAGCCTGGCAGACCGCACAAAGCATATATATTCTTAATCACTATTAAGCCCGTCGGTATGTCCGCTCGTCTGTATGAACGCAAGTACCTCAGAAAATAGAAGAATGTGAATAACCAAACTTGGTATCCAGTTTCCCCTATGCAGGTAAAGTTTGAGTTTTTTTTTCCTGATACACCACCACTCCCGCGCTAGTAAGTATATGATTTTTCCATAGCTCCCGGAATTTGAGACTCATGTGTCCTCATGTCAATTTTTATTGTGATAAATCAATTTAAATTAAAAATATTTTCGAGTCCACTCGATACGAGTACCGGTGTAAAACCATTATAAAAGTGATGCTCGAAATAGTTGTACCCCAAGTTGCAGCACCTATTTTGGTTTACTCTGTTTTCTTATCAGTACACGCTTTTTCGCAGTCGGGTAATATTTCTATATTGCAAAGTTTCCTCTTACGTCAAATGTCTACAAACTTGGCGTGTAAGGTTCGTCTTTATTTTTCACGTCAATCAATCAAGACGCTCTCAACATTTTGATATTCGGAACTATTGTGCCTCATTGCAAACCTTTCATAACGAGCTCAAAATCAGCCATAGATCTACATTTACATTAGTAGTGACAATATTCTTATCTTCACACAGTTCTGCTCTCTGGGAGGGGAAAGTTTATATTTTTGTTTTGTTACAGTGACCTGTTAATGCGCGTGACGATTGCGGAATATATTTAAAACAATTCAAAACAACAACAACATCCAAGGGATTTGTTCATTAATTTTCCTGTTTAGCCTGCAATTCTTAGGCTCTTGTTTAAAACATTTATTCAAAAAAAAACTAGGCTGATTCGCTTGAAGGCTAACATAAACGAGCTTTGTCCCGAGCCTTCCCTGACTACTTAGATTTGTTATCACAAGTAGGTTTTATCATTATCGGGAAATGAAACCATTTCGACGGCAATTTATAAGTACAATAATACTTATATTTCAAGCAGCCCGACAACTTGCCATATTGTGATTACAATAGTACGTGTGTGTATCTTTTATATTCCATATTGCAATGAGCAGATCAAATACAATAAGCAACTATGGAAAATTCATTCTTTCCCTACGGCCGCGGTCAATTATTCTTTATTTTGTTATTTGTTTTGCTCCGCTTTGTTATCAACAGATTTTAGTACATGTCTAGATTACCGAATTATTTTCTGATAAGATTGTCGCCTACCATTGTCATTTGCTGGAAAGTGCTGGCCTCCGACACCTATTGTTCGGTGTTGTGGTGCAAAATCAAATTATAAAGCAATTAAGTTGTTGATTACCACTGCCCAGACTGATATACTATATGATATACTATATAGACATAACATTGCTAAAGGAAATGTGGCGATAACCACGCTAAGGTTATAAGAGACCAAAAATCAGTGATCTCTGAAAACATTTTCGAACCACGAGAGTGCTGTATATGTTTTATCTGTTATCATTATCACAAAGCTCCAATAGAAATGAGAAGATTTGTAACAAAATTTAAAATATACGTATAATACTAAACCTAATGAAAATATGTAAGAACATAGTGAATACTTTAATATTGGGTGCTCTTGTCGATTAATTCGTAGACCAAGGTTATATTGTTAAGGAGGCGAATATAAAGTAAATAATAAATATGGTGGTACTGCAGGGACCCTAACAAATTAGCATATAAAGTAAACAATAAATATGGCGGTACTACAGGGATCACTAACAAATTAGCGTGGATGCTGATTCTCACACGAATTTCGTGGTAAGCTGCATTTCAATGATTAAGGCATCTGTGTGTACAGATTTGCAGTAGCTCTTAGTCTTAGTCTCTGAGATCTGGGTTATCATACAAACAGGCACAGGTAAATCGGCTTAGTTCCAATGCTGGTCATAAATATATACATATTTTAGAGGGTCGGAGATTTTCCCTCGTTTAGAAATGGCACTGCACTAACCTTATAAGCACTTGACTTTTATTCAAGGTCGTTCGCAGCTTTTTCCAAAGGGGGAGCCAAAAAAGTAGAATTTTAGGTGTGACAATGCCCCCCCCCCCCCCTTCCAAAAGTCTTTCGGGTAGAAATTCAAGCGAAATCAAAGAAGCTACTGAATTTCGGAGTACTCGAAGTACTGAAAATAACGTTGCCATATGTCCATTCCATCCAGTAGGGAGTACTTTGAAAACCATATAATAGATTTCAGAATTTTGTTGTCAAGCCTAATTATCACTGTAATATGTAAAAAAAATTTTCTAATGAAACATAAGAAGATAAGTACAGGCCCTAGGCGAACAAAGATTTGGCTGTACGCATAGTTCGAGCCGACAAATTTAACATTTTACCTTACTTGGTAGTGCCCAACAAAATTCTAAAGTTTCATAAAAATTGAAGCACTTTGAAATAAATCCGTATTGCAATAATGTTCATTTAATGCGGATGAAAGAGCAGAAATCGGGTATACTACAGGGGTCGGGCTTTCTTCTTTTTTTCATCAGGGGCGACCTGCTGCCACGTGTAAAATCGCTCTGCAGAATGCGAACTGGGTAGATATGGCCGACCTTGACCTAGTAAAATCATTGGTCGTGTCGAAGTGGTCGCAATGCCAGCATAAATATGCAAATGTACCCAACTAGCTCCTGCCCAAGGGGTGTGATTGTAATGCATGTGAAGGGTGCGCTGCTTTGAAATTTGAAGGGCAACTGAGTAGAATGCCCCACCCTTGGTGTGGTTGCTGCCTGTTTCAGAGTGTTGCTTATGTTTGTCCAAGAGTGCTTGTGCATGTTTAGAAATACAATATTTACACTTTTCAATTTGTTTTAACACGCACATCCACATTAAGCAAGCCCCTTCCTCTCTGCGGAAGTAGCGTCCGTTGTTATGTCACTGTCAGTTGCACTGGCGCCTGCTGTCCTGCTGTGACGCCATTTTATCGGTTTGTCAGGATTGTTCAGATGCCGCTCCGTTTTCTCCTTCAGTTCACGTTTTTTCTACGGGGGAATGCCTGGTTCGGTCGCCTGTTTTTCATGTCGCGCCTCAACAACTGCTATTGTTTACAACATGCTGCATAACAACAAACCTCAACCTATTTAGTCCACAATTAATTATCACACATACTATGAAATGCTGTAATATTCAATAAGCCGAACAGCTCAAGAGTTTTTATGGCCAATTAATTCCGTTATCGGCTAGGAAAACTAAAACCTTTAGGCCAGCTGTCGCCAGCTTGTTAATCATAAAACTTCGCTACAAACTTATACAATAAGTACTACTTTCAATTTTCGGCCCCTAAACTGCTTGGTGGGGATAAATAATTTTTGAGTTCGCTCGACTTTATTTTCTGCCGTGCGCTCTTTATATACTCGTAGTACACTTAAATGTGTACAATGTACCCGAACTGATCAGCCACAAGTTAATTCCCTTTTTAAGGAGAAAATATAGTTTTGATCAATTTTTATGGAAGTCTCACTTCTTTATAAAACATTTAATACTGAGACGTAGCGTCCATTGTGTGCCTTTATGCTCTGTATTGTGTTAGGTAGTCAACGACGAGCAATCAGAGATAAGAATGTTATTGCTTTCGGAAATGTTTATTAAAGACAAAATAGAAGTTCAAGTCATACGAGTAGAACAAATTCTTAGTAAGATAGATGTCCCACAGTTTGAATCAGTTTTTTTAATTTTTCACGGCTCTGTTGTATTATTTACATACAAGTATGTATATTATTCTTATATATTGAAAGATTAAAACACTTATTTTAAAACTAAAATTACACTCACGGGTTGCCGAGGTCCATGAGAACTCATTACCCTCCAGGCATTACTCGAAATCCTGCTGCGCATTGCGCTGCACAGATTGTAGCTATTACGTAGCATAACGATTGGTTTTATATGAGTATTATCGGAAAATAGAATGGACGCTTTCTGCAGTCAGCTAGCAGCTGTGACACTATATCCCCTGAAGGATATTTTTCACACAACCACAAATATCACAGCCTTCAATTCACTACTTTTTGTACTACGAGAAGGTAACAATCGTCCCCGTCCACGTACCGTTAAACTGTACCGTCAAACAAAACGAGTTCTACTGACTGCTAGCCATTCACGCTCGATCCAAGTGATCCCCGACCTACTCTGCCAGTTGCTGATAATAAAGCGCAAATACATGCATATACTCGTACATGGAATGTGTGTTTTATATGAATATACACTTGTATGTGTTGTATGATTGCGATTAAAATTGGTTGGTCGGCCATCGTTGTTGTTGTGCCTGTTGCTGTCCCATTGCCTTTGTTGTGATTCAATTGGAAATGTTATCAATCACTAACACATGTAGTACTAAGTATATAGTAGTAGTATACTTGTACATGTATGTATACAAGTATGAACCAGATTATGGCCCACATTTACACTTTTAACACTAACGCCAATGTCGTCTTCGCTGCGAGCACTTCGAACCACTTCTCTAGTGAATCATTAGAACTTGGGACTGCAAACTAGTGCTTATCTTCTTGCTCCGTATTTTTATACGAGCCGTAATTATGCTGTTATGCTATGTTATTTGTTTGTACGAAGGGGAAACAACGTACACATGCACATTTGAACTTGGTCCCACAACCATTTACAGCTCCATTTTACTAAGTATGTAGTTGAAATTGTTTTACAAACAATTAATGAAGTGCGAAAAATGCGTTGCTGTTTATTTAATCAGCATGCATCCACATGTATATTCGCATACAAATTTTAAAATTTCATGGAAAAGTCAACAACATGACAGGAGACACGGCATAATCAGTGCGCATTGTACGTATACGTCAGCATCCTGCAGTTTTCATTTAATTACTTTTAAAACAGCAGTAGTGGTAATGGTTGTGTGCAACAAAATTTCCATAATTAATTGACAATAAAAACTTTTCGTTCAGCTCGCTCCTTGCTTCAATGGCAGCTTGGCTCGATGTCATTACAGAAGCCTCCAAACACAATAATCTGACTAAACAGGCCAGAATTATGTTCGCCAGAAACAGTTCATTGCGAAAAATCAGTTAATTAAAGACCACTTGTATTTCTCATCAGGCTTAAAAATATGCGATACCTTATAGTCGTAATCAAATTTTTCGTCGATGTGTTGCAAACTTTCAGGCGCTTTCTTCTATGCCCAATTTCCAATAGAATCAAAATATATATTTTGAAGCCCTACTGAGAAATCATGTTACTCATATTTCAATTTATTTAACGGAGTAACTGCTGAGAAGGTTGGACGGTCAAATTAAACTGTTTACTTTTCGTCTACTTATTGGTTACGATAACTTAATAAGCCAAACAACTATTCTTTTAGGTGCAAATCGGTCCTGGAGCAGCTACTCTTCAAATGTGGAAGAACGTCCTCATTAATTCTTGAATAGGGTAGGCGTGTAAATTCTCCTTTAAAACAGAACTGGACGCAATTAAAGTCAAACATAAAATCGGCATTTAGCCAGAAATTGAGATCAGCCGAGGTACACAGTTGACAAAAATGATCATCAAGTAAAGGAATGTAAGACACCGTTTTACAATTGCAACAAACTTGAAAACACCTCCAAAAATTTTGCACTGTATCTAATTTAAGCCGGTTATATGGGCCTTACTTATAAACATTTATGATCAAATACATGCAGTTTTTAACAATGGTTTATTCTATCTGGGATTTATGTCTAATAAGAGAAGGCTTAGTAAAAAAATCTAAAGGGTGTGAACTTAGTGAAGGGCAGTCGACACGAGGCATGGGCGAGGGCCAATTAAGGACTGTGGGATATTTTACAACTTATATACAAGTCGATGGCTTGTGTTTCGCTGCTACGTTTAACGTGGTTAAGCAGACCGACTTGAACTACATTGCTATAATTGGAAACAATGGGGCAAAATCTGTTGGCCTTATAGATAAAGATAATCCATTATAAGTCTTTTTCGTGAATTTATGCCATAACGACACAAATCTCTAATATTTTGCAACTAAAAATAGAGCAGGCCAATGTACCCAAAAAAACTTCCGGCGCTGATTTATATGCGCCCATAGCAGACTCTCATACATATATCAAGTCATATAATATCAATTTTTTATTATTATACCTGTACCCACAGGGTACAAGGGTGGTACAGGGTATTTAAGAGTTGAGCTTGTTCGACTTTAGCATTCCTTTCTTGTTTTTCAGTAACTTACTGGCTCGATGTCAGAATCGAAAAGTTTATGTACAATATTCGCACTTCTCATGTAAAATTCCGGTACTTTACATTCACGCCAACACCTTGGGTGCCCATCCACCCACTTTGTGAAACGAGCAAAAAGTTGTGCATTGCAGTGGAAGCTGCATTAAATCCAGGCTAATCACACTTTGATTTGCATTTTGTATGCAGAGTAGCGAACTTTTCATCGCCTCGCATATCCACAACTGCAAACTTCAGTAATACCGCCCTACATACTCGTGCTCGTATAGTGCGCTTTCCACTTGGTAAGCGAGTAGCGCGAGACCACTTAATTGTAAAGCGTCTTGCGCTTGCAACGACATTGATGAATTACGCCCTCGTCTTTCAATTATGCTAATGAGCCGCAGCCACTAAGATATGCTTTCCGGCATCCTTTGTTGGCACTGTTTTTGATGCAATTAATTAAACTGGTGTATATATTTTTAAAACTTCAATTACATTAAAACCCACTTCCAATTTCTGTACAGGAGCTTACATACTACTTGTAATATGTATGCCTGTCATGTACACATACATAGTTATTAGATTCTCCTTGATTATATGTATAGATATAGTACGAGTGTGCTATTTATTTAGAATGCTGTATGCTCATAGCCCCCATTGTCGTAGATTTGCATACTGTTGCGACTAAAGCTAACCTTTTTCACCAGCGGTGGACGCTGTCCCGTCTTTGGCGTAGGCGTTCCTCCAGGCGTGGCAGCTGCATTTTGCTTGGCTACCGAGCGTCGCTGCTGAAATAGTTTAATAGACTTGCGACTCAGTGGCAGATTCTTCATATTTAATTCGTCTTCGCTGAAGAAACGTCGCTCAAAATTTCGCACAAGATCGCTGTAGTCGTTATGCTGTTTGTTGCGCGACTCGTGCAGTCTGAAGATGGTCTGACGTCTCCCCATGCTCTCTCGGTGCTGGTCGTCTCCGGGTTCCGAGTGCAACTCGTCGTAATCCTGATAGTCTCCATCATCATAGTCGAATAGGCGCTTGGGGCGCTGCAAGCGACGTGCTATATTCACGGCGCTCCCATTCAACTCCAGTACCGCATCTTCCTCGCTCAGCTGGCCACTAGACCGGAACCAATCTAGCTTCGTAGTCGCCAGCAGTTGCGATAAGGTTGCGAAACGGTGAAAAAACATGGCTACAAACTGTATGATCAGTATTAAGCCGAAGAAGAGAACAAAGCACAACCCGATGGGATCAAGTTCCTTGTACTGCCTATAGATGCCCACTTGCAAGTTGTCGCGGTCGAAGGAAACAAAATCTGTGGGATCCATTGGCCACTTCAAGTGCAGATAATCCTTTTTTAGCTGCAGCAAGAAGACAATCAGAACAAAAATAGCATTGACCATCACAAATGCAAATGCGATCATATTGCGAAGCTCTCGAAGACCGTCATCCATGCTCTGCTTCTTTTCTTTGCTGAGCACCAGGGGTTTTAGGTACTGTTTGATCAAATCTTTCCAAAACCGCTTTTCTGTGAGTGATATTTCACCAAGCTCAGAGTCAATGAGTAAGGGGTCATTAAGCCAACCAGGTAGATAATCATCAGAGTCTTTAGTGGACGGTTCGTCATCATCCTTAATTACTGGTGCCTCTCGCGTTCCCCAGGAAACATCGTTCATGTTAAAGACGGAATAAATCATCAGCAACATGTACATTGATGGGATGGTGATATAGTATATGACACCGCAAAGCAAAGCCAGGAACTCTTGGGGATGCATCAGGCCTATAAAACCGAAGTTGAGTAGATACAGTCATAAATGAAAGAACGACTTACCAGCTATAGTAATTTGCGCGGCCACGAGCAAGAAAAACAGCGAAGCTGGTGCCAAGGGCCCATCCTCCAGCATTTGAACGATTATGCCAATGAGCACTGCCATCATAACTAGACAATATAGCGAACTGATTACAAATGCAATAAGAAGCTGATACTTTTGCTTAAAGTAAACACAACTCAGTATGAAGAATAAAATTGGGAAGAAGTTCCATAGAAACGCGGTCCAAATATCTATTGTGAAGACAGCTACTAGGGCGCCCACCATCATTAGAAATATGGTACCAGGACCTAAAACGGTTCCGACCATCAGCATGCCCTGGTACATTATATAAAGAGTGGATATGGAGTTATTCTTGTTTACCACTGTTTCTGCATCGGCCAAGATATCAAAGATATTGGCTATCGTAGAGGGAACCCAGCGACGTCGCTGATTATAGAACTCGTTAAAAATTTCCGGAGAGTGTGTATAGGCGTCCGAGGCAGCACAGTACTCTACACGAGACCCCTGTTTCAGCAGCAATGTACAGAGCCAACGATCCTCCCCCTGATCATATTGCACCATATCCATTGGTTCCGAGCTCACAGTCGTGTACCTTTTCATCACACTGTTCTCCATCAGGGCGCTTGCGCGGAAGAGGCTGAAACAGCCAGGACTACAAAGAACACAGCCGATCACGTGCTCCGTAGCCTTTTGTAACCAATGGCCAATTGCATATTCAAACCTCTGGTACCATACCATGGGTCCCCGGCCAACTGGATGAATGCGCCCGCAGGCTGCGCCTAACTCATCGATGGCCTTCATGCGATCGATCAATAGTTGCACCGCCCGCGGCTGAAAGTCAATATCTCCATCCAGAGCTAAGAGAAAAGTATTCTCTGCGATAACTGCTTTTCGAGCCGGCGATAGATGGTCCGTTTCCATAATTCGAAAGCCAAGCAAGTAGTACATGTACATTACTTGCGACCAACGTTTCTTGTGGCGTATCATATCCTTGTTTTTGAGGTGGGCCACCATCTTTGTCCGACCGGGTAGCGTCCACACCAAGCGACCTCCATAAGGCGTTTCAATTTTCAATGGTGGCTTGATTCTAATATTTACGCCATAGACCTCGAACAAAGACTTGTCTATGCTACGCGCCAAAGTTTTCACGTATTCATTGAGTGGCGGATTCCGTGGCTGCTCACAATAGCGTTCATCCAGAACAAAGGCATCATCAAAGAAAATATTAGCTGTGCGACAAAATAGTTAAAATTGTTAGGCTTCGTTATGTATCGCAGATAATGAATTAAAACATTTCGAGTGTTTGTTAAATACTCCTACTTAGAGTAGATTTTTAGCTCTTATTGCGTATTGAGAAAATGTATTCTTTACGAAAGTAACCAAGAAGACCCCATTATGAAGCCAAATACAATCTAAACTATTTGCTTATTCCCTATGTCCTTTGCGTGCAAGTCCTCCTTCGAATTCCAGTCAAAAGCAGCAATAGTCATTGACAGTCCTATAACTTCGTAATTTGAAAGCTTTAGTGAAATTTATATGGAGGACAGAAATATATTTTGCATGCATATACTTGTAAATGCAATGCCATTCTTAACCCACAAGCTAAAGTCTTAGCAGAGTAGTCAGCTGCAGACGACCAAACCATTGGACTGCAGTCGTCGTTTATGCAAAATTCTAAATACTTTGCCAAAAATTCAACGCATTGGCATCTGTAAAACCCATTACTCCAATGCACCAGTCTGTGACATATTTACATACTTTCCAATTCATAGTATTCATCATCCGCTTTGCCACCATTCAGATGCTTCTTTGCCATCCGGCGAGCGCATTGATCCTCATCCAAGCGTACAATTGATTTTAGAAATTCCATCATCTCCTCCTGCGTTTCGTGCCACATAGTTGCGCAAACAATCAGTTGCGGTATTTTGTCCTCCTCCTGTATGTCATTGCTAGCATTAATGTTAGAGGTTAGAGCAGGATCTCTGGGTGCCGACAAGTCGCTCTGCAAATGTACATAAATCATGGCACCAATAAAATAAATAATTTTATTTTTGCAGTAGAAGGACATCGGGCGTTGAGAGTCTGCGATTTTTGGGTACCATATAGGTACATACATACATAGTCTATGATTTAATGCAGCAAAAGCTTTAAAGTAAACATTTTTTGCTGGCTCAGAATAATTCATTTGTGCAACCAAGTTACGAGAGCAAAGGATAAAATTACCCCAAAATGTTCAACGGACCGAAAATGATGAGTGGCAGAAAAATGGGAAAAAACATAGCTACTATGCATTGCCGCACACAAATTAGGCGACATTATTGTCCGTAGAATATTTGCAACACTTTTGACGCTTTGAAATTAAATAAAACTCGTGCATTTTTTATTTCAGGTAATCCGGTATGGTGAGAAATCTCCACATAATTTAAGCTGGAGACCCCAACGGCAGAGCTCAGAACCACTATATATGCATAAGGAACATTTCTCGGAACTACTGTCGCAATTTTAATTTGTTTTTTTTTTTTTTTAACAAAAGAGAACACTACACTTGGCATGTGGACGCTCCTAGCCCCTAGTCTATTCGAGTTTACAAGGGCGTACGAGGGGGGAAACAAAGTATATATATTCTTGATCAGCATGACGAGACGAATCGATTTAGCCCTGTCGGTCTGTCAGTCTGTCCGTCTGTCAGTCTGTCTGTCTGTCCGTATGAACACCTGGATCTCAGAGACTATAAGAGGTAGAGACACGAAACTTTGCACAAAGATGCCCTTTGTGTGTACTCTGGGCAAGTTTTTTTATTTTTTTGATTTTACCGATTTTCCATTCGTATAATCGCCCATATCTCGCACACTATTAAAGCTAGGGACACCAAATTTTACAAGTAGTCCCAGATGCCTTATGTGGATACGCAGAAAATGTGTATTTTCAGTTGTTTTGCGTCCGTTTGCATAGTGGTACCTGATACTATAATTCTTAATTAAACGTATTTTAATATTTTGGCTATAAGACATAAATAAAAGTAGATCATTTGTAGTTTATTTACAATATATTTTACACTATTCTAATTTTATACTATTCTAAAGAACTGTACGAATTGACTGTAGGTTTTATTGGTATGGGTATAAATAGGTAGTAAAACCCCTTCGAATTACTACAAGTTGCAACGCCACGGATTTTTAAGAAATAGTATCAGGTACCACTGTGCAAACGTACGCAAAACAACTGAGTGTAGCTATAAGGGCTGAAACGGGTCGCGCACATTCTGCTTGAAATATATACACACAAGCCTGCCATCATACAAATTTCACACATCACACATACATACATATGCCTGCCTAGCACGATCGAGCGCTCGGCCGCCGCCTGCTTGCTCAAAGCTGCTCACCGTCTCTGCCGGCCTGCACGATACTGCTCAAGGCAGCGCTGCATGTGTGTGCAGCAACGAGCAGTGAGCTCGTCTTACGAACCCTGGTATATACATAACTCGGCGCTGGAAGTTGGCTTAGGTATAGGGGATTTTTCAGTCAGGCTTAATCGACTGTAGCGTTCCATTCTTGCTTTTAAGCAACATTCTTGATTTCAAACAACATTAATCTTAGTGACCCTTTTTCTATCGCAGGGGACAAGCGAAGCCATGAACGTGTTTGATTCTCTAAATATTTTATCCTACGTGGGTATTGCCTGGTTGTTGGTACTAGAGAATCCATCACAGCCCCAGCTACTAATAAGACTTTCTGCGAATGCGTCATCCACATCTTCGGGTCAACTAGACCTCACACAGTGTGATCCATAATGTCATGAAGTCTCATCTACCCATATTCATATTGGCTTTTGTTGATTGAGGTACTGCCTCTTTTTTAGCCGATCCAATTTTGTTTACCCAGGAAGACAATAGATATTTTTTCCCCTTTGACAATTCCAAATCAAAAAACAATGCCAACGCCTCATAGCATTATCAGTAAATTTGGTGTAGTAGGAATACTTTCCTTTATCCTTTTAAGCACCAATTTCATTGACAGCGCCTGCGATGAATGATCCGCAGCTATAGCTTCTTTGGCATAGGCAAGATTTCATTGGTAGTTGATGTACAGTGTCCATCATGGAATAAGGTAAATGTATGTATATTTTGGACAAACAATTTAATCATTTAGAAAAGCGAAACATCCTCTTACTTCTCTGAGCCGTCCTTGATTATATTAGTTGAGCGTTGGTCCAGTCCTATGCGGCAGTGGAGCAGTGTAGACCGCGCTACCGCTTAGCTCCCTGCAGACCGAGATGTGTCTGTAGTCTTGTAGGGTGAAGCTTAATGTTGCGCAAAGTCCTTCCGCAGCATTTTTGGCGAGTAGAAGTGCATAATCCAGGGTAGTGGGTTCGAGCAGAATCTCCAGGGCTTTGTTTGGAATGGTTATCAGCGCCCTGTGACACATAACAACGACTATCAGCCGTTGAGTATTTTCCATCAGTTTAAGGTATGTGAATTTCTCTGTGGCTTTAAACCATACCATTGCCCCACTATCACTGTTTAAGGATCTAAAGCATCAGTATTGGTGGGAGGCCCTAAATACTTCCCAGCATCGTCTGCACTGCATGGAGTGCGTTTGGGTCTTCTTCACCCTCTCTTAAACAAGACTATTTATTTTCCAGTATTAGGACGTGGTATTTTAGAATTATTTTATAATTTTCGCATCAACTAATTATGAATGGTTTAACGGCTCGTTTTGTCTATCTGTCAAGACGGTTTTTTTGTAACTTTATAAACGCGATTTTAAATTATCACTGAGGTATCTAATCAGTGGCAAACTTTACAAATGATTTGGTGATAATAGTTACTTTGCACAATATTGTTGTAAACACATGCGTACTGCTTCCGCTCATTTTAGCTTAAATGCTCCCGAAATGAGCAGCTTTTAATTAGATTTATAGTAGAATCCAACACACACTCATTTCCTTAACTTGGCAGTTTTCGAGTCATTTAACTTAATTACTAAACCGCTTGCCTTTGACTCGTTTTTGTGATTTAAAGCTTTCAAGCACTAACCCAGACCATGGAACGGGGCCGCGAGATAGAGCATTTGAATAATCAACAACATGACATCTAAGCATCACACGGGCTCTGTGCGGTAAATAATGTCAACATCTGATGCTGATTACAATAATAAATTAGCATGCGCTCTGTTGTTAATTCATTTGGCGGCGAACTTTGCATGCATAATGAGCGAAGCCAACAAGTGTAAGCGCTGGCTTTGCGACTTGGCTCACACTTACCTTTATGGCCAAATACTCTTCAGTCCAATCGACAATCCGCCTATTCATCATGGAGCACTGATCCACCAGCAGGCCGCAGTACCATGGACACACGTATAGTTTCTCTGTGGGTGCATTTTTATCGTTGCGCGGCTGCCAAATGTGGAGACATGTCCACAATTGTGCCACCCACCAAAGCGGCCAAACCCATAAGCAGTAGTCAAGGACTTGCGATCCCAGATCAGCATAGTCTTCGGCCAGTGGCTGAATTGTCAAGTAGTCGGGCAGCAGGCCGTGCAACGCACAGGCATTGCTGGCACGCATTTGGGCCAACAGCGTGGCAAGGCACACTGTAGTCGGTGTGGCCAAGCAAAGGGGAAGAGCGTAACTGAATTCCTGAATCTTGATTTTGCATGCGAACTTCCCAAAGATGTGGCACAAGTAGGCGGCCCCTACCTGCAGCAGCATCGAGTACACAACAGCAAACGAACTTGATTGCAGCGTTGATGGAACCCGAGTTAATGAACCGGCACTCAATGTTGATACCTGCATCGCATCAGAGACCTGGAAGCACAAAAATGGCACATTCGTGGTGGCTTGATGAGCTCAGGCATTATTAATAGCAGCGCCTCCTACTCACCATTAGGGGAATGGGGTGCGGCCGCCATGCCTCTATAAATAAACTAAAATACTCCTCGAAGCGCTGTCCATGCAGCAGAAAGGCCATTAACGCAAAAACCACAACCTTTAGAGGCGCCAGGTAGATATACGTGTGATAACGTGATCTCGAGCAGCGGATGGTGCGGATTATGTAAGCTAGGAGGACAGCAATAGGGATAAATAGTATGTTTAACTGTATGGACTAGTACATATTTTCAGCGATTTTCTATATGCAGTCAAATATAAATGCATAGACAGCTAGACTTCAATTTGTATTTATACTATATCTATACTTCTATGGATGGTGCGGATTATGTAAGCTAGGAGGACAGCAATAGGGCTATATAGTATGTTTAACTGTATGGACTAGTACATATTTTCAGCGATTTTCTATATGCAGTCAAATATAAATGCATAAACAGCTACACTTTAATTTGTATTTATACTATATCTATACTTCCACACTTATATTATGAAGAGGAACGATTTGATTGTTTGTTTGTTTATTTGGATTGAATACGCTCCAAAACTATGTACTAGACTGATTTAAAGGATTCTTTCACCCGGTTAACATAGGCTATAGTATATTTGCAAAAAAAATAAAGATCCTTACTAAAACGCTAATAATGTAAACCAATGTGTGAAAAAATTACCTAAAAAATGACCGAGGATACTGATGGTCCCAATTGATCTGTCAATCCCATTTCAATTTCCTGTAAAAAAAAACGTCTTTCGCGTCAACTATTAACAAGTCCCAAGGCCAAATATTCGAATTATGTAGTAGGGATCGACTTATGAAAGGAATATTTTCTCATGGCTTACTGAATGTTGGACAATCACAGGTCGGAGCTCCTGAAGATCAATTTATTTTGCTGCTATAAAATAAAATAACATCAAATATCGCTTAAAGAAAGGCTCTGACTCAATAAAGAATAACAAACAAAAAAAATCTAAAAAAGGACAGACGGGCATGTCTATATAGACTCGGCTTGTCATGCTGATCAAGAATATATATACTTTGTGGGGTGTACCACGCCTCCTTCTGTATGTTCCATGTACACTCGCACAAAACCAATATACCCTTGTACCCTTTAGGTACAGGGTATAAAAAGTCTAGCCTATAGTAGTATATTTTTTGGCTGCACCGATCTAATAGAAACACACAATCAGAATTTCTACATATTCGGATTGAAATCGGTGGACAAGAACATAATGTATATATGTATCATGTAGAAGTTCCGGCGGGTGAATATACGACATTGAAAAGGTGTGTCTGACTCGGATAGTGTACTTATAATATACAATACATATAGTATACATATAGCTTAGAGTAAAGAGTAAAATAACAGTCACATACCAATGGCCTCATGGGTGTTGGCAAAGTTCTCCCACCAGCGAAAGGATACCAACAACAGCGGGATAGCCAGTAGCTGTACCTCCAACTGAGACGACATGGCAGGCCACAAGAGAAAAGCGCTTCCCTGCAGTACCAGAGCAACAATAGAGGCACCATAAACCAGCATGTCCACAGACTTCCAGTGTAGCCGAGTGCCGGTTAAAATGTCTGAAATGAACAAATTGTGACTAGTAATAAGGTCTACCTTATTTGCAGCTCCTTCCTCCGGCTTGCTTCCTCAAGGGCTTGCAATTCGGCTGAAAGGAATTGAACAGTTCCTTCTAAATTCATTCTTAAGAGTGGAAATTTTAAGATGGAAATTGCACTTATACTGAGTATAATATGATACATTTTAGGAATTACGGTCAATGTGCGCTCAGCCGTGTCCGAAATCCATTCGTTCATCCAAACAGACGGATGGACAGATATTCGAATTGATTGATCTCCCTCGTCATGCTGACTAAGCATACTATATAGTATATATGTAAGCTTTATGGAGTTGGAAATGCTTCTTTCTGTCTTTTTACGTTACAGGTACAGGGAATACAATTGTAGACCCGTTCAAGAGCATGTCATAATCATGTCAGCCACTTGACTGATAAGAAATAACTTACTGAGCAGGGCAGGAACAAAGCACACGCAGCAGCCGAGCATAGCACCTCGCGTAATATCTAGTTGGGGAAGAACGGTGAAGGTGAGTAGCGCCAAGCCGATGACGTGCAACAGTTCAAAAAGCGTAACCTGAAGTTAATCAGCTCTGTCAATGAACAAGGAACTGGAGTGTAAAAGGCTATAAATAACTTACCAGTGCCACTTCTAAGATACTAGGGCGCTTCTCTCGCTTAAACATACATATTCGTAATGCGCGCAAAAACGTGAAGAGCTCTGGCGCAGCAAAGGCAAATATTAAGGCCCAGACCCAAGCGATCTGTTCCAATTTTGGGGGCGTGGCCATTAGTTTACCGTCCAAGAGCACTGCAAAAAATGTATCAAAACATCCACATGTTCTCATTAATACAAATCAACTTACGATAATTTGTGCAAACATGGGCCTTTCGAGCCCCGTTCGTATTTCCTGCCATATAAAGGTAAACTAATTTTGAAGTAACGCTAGCGGCCAATACCACAGAAAAAACCAACAAATATGTAAACAGCTTTAAAAGCTTCAGAAAGAATTGCAGTTTCTTCCAATCAGCTGCAGAGCCAGTAGCCTTTTTTGCTGGCGGATCCTGAAAAGAGTCCCACAGGGGTGGCTTGTCACGCGGTTTCCTGTAAAAATCAATTAGTGGGAGCTAAGTTAGCATCTGGTTATAACTTGATATGTCTACCTCATCTTACTTACCGGCTGCGCATAAAGTAATCGCTTTCATACTCAGCGTTCATTTCTACTTCTACTACCAGCCGTGGCAATTAAAAATATTGAACTGAATCGAACCTCTTAAGACACCTGTAATAGACCTCGGAACAGATAAGATCGCGCGTCGCACTATCACAGACAGCGATGCACGGAAATAACAGCATGTCAACAATTTCTGATAAGAAGCGCATTGGTTATCTGAGGCCACTGCAAGAGAACTGCAAGATATCGATTTGATTTTGTATCTTATTTAACCTTTAATAAATTGCGGCGAGTTTTAAACTTTGCACTTTACAAACTGCATAGAGTATTTGAAAATAAAGCAAGGTGTGGAAACAATATAAAGTACTTTATAAACAGCACAGAATGTTACAGTCAAGCAAGTCTGACGGCTAAATACCCTGTACCCAAAAGGCTTGAGAATTGTGGACCTTACTAAAGAGTTGACATACTCTGAACATATGTATGTGTAGAGTAATTATGCGTCATATTAACATATATGGCAATAACTTCCTGTTAAATCGGCCTATCATTATAAAACTTGGTATAAGGACTTATAATCACTAACTGCAGAGATTTCAAAAAAATTTCAATGAAAAATTCCAAGAAATACGGGGACGTTTGGGAAATTAGTGATTGCGGGGAAGAGGGGGGAGGGAGGTAAATTTCAAAATACACATTTTCTGTGCATTCATATAAAGCACCTGGGACTAAAATTTGGTGCCTAGCTCTTATATAGTATTGCCTAAGATATAGGCGATTATACGAATGGCCAATCGGATAAACCCCCATAAGGATGAAGTGGGGGGTGGGGGAAACAAAAAAGAAAAACAAATTTGCGCAGCGTACAAACATAAGGCATCTTTGTGCAAAATTTGGTGTCTCTATTCAAAGCTCTTACTATACAGTCTCTGAGATCCAGGTGTTCATACGGACAGATAAACAGGGCTAGATCGACTCGTCTTGTCATGCTGATCAAGAATATATATACTTTGTGGGGTCTGCCACGCCTCCTTCTGCCTGTTACATTTTTGAGCTCGAGCAAACCTAATAACTCTTATACATTTCATGCACAGAGTATAATTACATACAAAATAGACATGCGGTACACACCCCACAAAGTGTGGGGTCAGCCAATGGTCTGTATAAACGCAATGATCACAGAAAGTGTAAGAGCTAGAATAACCAAACTTGGTATCCAGATTCTCCTACGCCCGAGAAAGGGCAAGTTTGTTCATTTTTCCCGAGGCACCCCCCCTCCGTTCCCACCACTACCACGCTATTCGGTTTCCTATAACTCCCGTTATTCTTGGAATTTCAAACTAAAATTTTGTAGTAACATCCAGTTAGTGATTATAGAGTATTTACAGGGTATTACAGGGTATTTAAGAGTTGAACCTGCTTGACTTTAGCATTCCTTTTTTGTTATACTCTTACATAAAATGTACAAGAGTATATTAGGTTTGCGGGAGCTGAAAATGTAACAGGCAGAAGGAGGCGTGGCAGACTCCACAAAGTATATATATTCTTGATCAGCATGACGAGACGAGTCGATCTATCCCTGTCTGTCTGTCTGTCCGTATGAACACCTGGATCTCAGAGACTATAAGAGGTAGAGACACCATACGCAGAAAATGTATATTTTGGAATTTCCCTCCCTCCCCCCTCTCCACCACACCCGTAATTCTTGGAATTTCGAACTAAAATTTTGCAAATACCCCCAGTTAGTAATTATACCTTGTACCCGTAGGGTAAAAAGGGTATATTAGGTTTGTGCAAAGTATGTAACATACAGAAGGAAGCATCTCCGACCCCATAAGGTATATATGAAAGGTATATAGAAAAAGTGTCTATAAAAGTAGCGTAAAACAAGTAAAAAAGCTAAAGTCGGGTGTCCCGACTTTGAAATACTCTGTACATATGTTTACAATAATTATAGAAAATAAAAAAAAAACAAAATTAAAAAAAAAATTGGATCGATTTTACCTCTCTCGGTATTCGAACTCACGTAAAGGGTTTATAATTGCACATATACATAGCAATTGCCTCTATGTGAGTGTGTGAATGCCTATGCACATGTATTCGTGTCTGTGTAAACATGTTAGCAGTCAACCAAACAGCAACATCAACACTGAGCAGCGCTGCAGCCGCAAATATATTTATGGCTATAACTTGTTATAGCTTGTTAAATCGGTCTATCATAGTGAAACTTGGCATACGGACATATAACAAGAGAGAACGCTACAGTCGAGCAAGCCCGACAGTGTAATACCCTGTACCCAGGTAAACTTCCGTCACTGAGTTATATGCGCCCAAAGCAGCAGCAAGAAGAGGAAGAAGAAGAGCGAACTTGTTGCTGCAGTTTGTGGCGAGAATTTGTTTTGCTAATAACCTTTCTTAGAATTGACCGAATTGAAATTTTGAACAACAGTAGACAATTATATATAAATTATGTGTGCAAAGTTTGGTTTAGGTAGCATTTGAAATGTGGACGCTATTGACGAAATTCTGTAGCGGGGGAAGGAAGGGAAAATTAAAAAAAAATAATAAACTCGTCCTTACTCGGATCTAGGAGAATCTGGATGCCAACTTTGGTTATTCTAGCTTTTATAGTTTCTGAGATCCCCGCGTTCATCTAGACAGACGGGCAGACGGACGGACATGTCTAGATCGATTTCACTCGTCATGCTGATCAAGAATATGTATGTTACATACTTTGCACAAACCTAATATACCCTTTTTACCCTACGGGTACAGGGTATAAAAATTTAAATTTATTATTATTCTCATTCAGGCTTTTATTTTTACGACCACATACAGAAATTGTTGACGCATTCAAGCATTGATAAAGCATTGAACAAATAGTCGTAACTTTAAAATGCTTTTTATGGCAAAACCGCATTATGGGATTACAAAATACATTTATAACCAATAGTATAATGGATATTCATAGATTCAGTCGCACGACTGTATGTCGGATGTGTTTATACTCTGAACATGAAATGTACAAGAGAAGATTTGCGTGAGCTGAAAAATTTAACAGGCAGAAGGAGGCGTTGCAGACCCCACAAAGTATATATATTCTTGATCAGCGTGACGAGTCGACCTGTCTGGCTGTCCGTCTGGATCTCAGAGACTATATGAGCTAGAGACACCAATTTTTTGCACAAAGATGCCTTACGCTGTACGAGTTTGTTTTACCCAAAGGGTACAAGGGTATATTAGTTTTGTGCGAGTGCACATGGAACACACAGAAGGAGGCTTGGTAGACCCCGCAAAGTATATATATTCTTGATCAGCATGACAAGCCGAGTCGATATAGCCATGTCCGTCTGTCTGTCCGTCTGTCTGTCTGCCTGTATTTACGCAAGGATCTCCGAAAGTATAAGAGCTAGAATAACCAAACTTGGTGTATAGATTCTCCTGTGACCGAGAAAGGGCGAGTTTGTTCATTTTTTCTCATCCACCCCCCACTCCCCCCTATTAACGATTTTCTATAACTCTCGTAATTCTTGGAATTTTGAACTAAAATTTGCCAACACCCATGAGGCCATTGGTATGTGACTGTTATTTTACACTTTACTCTAAGCTATATGTATACTATATGTATTGTATATTATAAGTACACTAGCCGAGTCAGACACACCTTTTCAATGTCGTATATTCACCCGCCGGAACTTCTACATGATACATATATACATAATGTTATTGTCCACCGATTTCAATCCGATTATGTAGAAATTCTGATTGTGTGTTTCTATTAGATCGGTGCAGCCAAAAAATATACTACTATAGAAAGCTAGGATTTTTATGCCCTGTACCTAAAGGATACAAGGGTATATTAGTTTTGTTAATTAATTTAATTAAATTAATTAATTAATTTAATCACTTTTTTGTGGGGTGGTACAGGGTATTTAAGAGTTGAGCCTGCTCGACTTTAGCATTCCTTTCTTGTTTTATTTATCGAAAGGGTAAAAGTGGGTGGAAGTGGGGAGGGAGGGAAATTCCAAAATATACATTTTCTGCGTATTCATCTTGGAATAAAATTTGGTGTCCCTAGTAGGTGTCCCATAATCTCCAAGATATAGGAAATTATACGAACGGAAAATTGGGAAAACCCCCATAGGGGGGAAGTGGGGGGAAATAAAACAAACTTGCACAGCGTATTTTAAGGCATCTTTGTGCAAAGTTTGGTGTCTCTAGCTCTTATAGTCTCTGAGATCCATTTACATTTTTCATCTCCCGGAAACCTAATATATTCTTGTACAATCATGTACAGAGTATAATCAGCTTAAAAAACTACAAACATAGAACGACTTAAAAACAAACAGACCTTATCCCAATTAGCATTATGAGTTAATTTAAACATTAACGATATTAATATATAATTGCTGTATTTTATAAATTAAAGGCCGGGTCCAATTGGATGGCATGAAGAACCTCAACATATATTTTCGAAAGAAACTGGTTATAACAAGAATAACTTTATATAATTACAAAGATATCAATCATTTTATTAAACCCCTTACGGAAATATAAAATTAAAAGTTACGCAAAAGCCAACAGCCTCGAAAATCAGGTTGGATTAATAAAAGAGGACGCTATTAATATTAAATACAGCGAAAAGTCCCTAAATGGACAACTCTTTTATCCGGACACACATTCGATCGGTGTATAAAGGACACTCCCCTTGGGCAGACAAAAATTGGCCGACCGTCAGTGTCCGGCCAAGTATAACCAATTCATTATTTTTAAGGAAAGAAAAAGTAAACATTTAGCTAACATTTTTGTTTTGGTAATACACCAAATTCTGTTTTTACACGGTAGATTGGTTCCAGAAAAAACTGTGTAAAAAACGGTGTACATCCCACCAAAAAGAAAAAAATGAAAAAGAAAAGTAATTAATTAAAGAAAACAAGAATGGAATGCTAGAGTCGAGCAGGCTCAACTCTTAAATACCCTGTGCAACACACCCCCCCAACCCCCCCCCCCACAAAAAAATAAAGTGTACTACAAAAAGTTTATTAATTAAATTAATTATAAAATATTCCATACATCAGAATCGTGTCTATGCGTGTTTGTGCACTTGTACATATGTATGTATGTGTGCATTACATAATTTTGTCAAAGCAGCAACAAATACAGCTACAACAAGAGAGAACGCTACAGTCGAGCAAGCCCGACAGTGTAATACCCTGTACCCAGGTAAACTTCCGTCACTGAGTTATATGCGCCCATAGCAGCAACAAAAAGAGGAAGAAGAAGAGCGAACTTGTTGCTGCAGTTTGTGGGGGTTGTACTGGCGAGAATATGTTTCGCTAATAACTTTTCTTAGAATTGACCGGATTGAAATTTTGAACAACAGTAGACAATTATATATAAATTATGTGTGCAAAGTTTGGTTTAGGTAGCATTTGAAATGTGGACACTATTGACGAAATTCTGTAGCGGGGGAAGGGGGGGAAAATTAAAAAAAAAAAATAAACTCGTCCTTACTCGGACCTAGGAGAATCTGGATGCTAACTTTGGTTATTCTAGCTTTTATAGTTTCTGAGATCCTCGCGTTCATCCAGACGGACGGACAGACGGACGGACAGACGGACAGACGGACGGACATGCCTGTTTACCCTACGGGTACAGGGTATAAAAAGATCTTGGGCCTGCTTATATGGCTATAACTTTCTTTCTAATCAACCAATCATAATAAAACTTGGTATACGGATATAAATTCACTAACTGGATGTGACTCATTTTGACTCCATTTTTCAAAATTCCAAGAATTACGGGAGTTGTAGATAATCGTGAATAGGTGGGAGTGGGGGGGAGGTGTGGATCAGAAAAAATGACCAAACTCGTCCTTTCTCGGGCTCAGGAGAATCTAGATACCAAGTTTGGTTATTCTAGCTCTTATACTTTCTGAGATTCTTGCGTTCATACAGACACACGGACAGACAGACGAACAGACAGACGGACAGACAGACGGACAGTGGGACATGGTTATATCGGCTTGTCATCCTGATCAAGAATATATATACTTTGTGGGGTCTGCCACACCTCCTTCTGTGTGTTCCATATACGCTCGCACAAAACTAATAAGTATACCCTTTTACCCTTTGGGTACAGGGTATAAATATATTAATTAAATTATTTAATTAAATTAAATACAAATTATTCAATACATTTGTTGTTTGCTTGTTATATTAAAGACAAATATTAAAATTTTATTAAATTAAAGAGTTCAAAGCTTTATTTGCAATGGCGAAATATAGACCTACAAAGTTCAAGTTCAGGTTTTCGTCAGCTTCATATATTTTAAGAGCATTTTATCTTTTCCATTTACGATTCTAAGAGTTATTGTGCAACTGCGCTTTTTAGGCAAAAAGCTAGCTACAACAACAGCATACCTTCAGATAAATGCAGAAGAGCAAACCAATATCAATTAACGGTAAAATTGTTGATTCAGAAAAATATCATTTATTGTCATTATCTCTATGCTGATGATCGCAAGTGCGAAAAAATTTAAAATTAAACATTGTTTGATAAAGTTTATTAGTTGTAATAAAAATATAAGCAATTTATCAAATAGTTATTATACTCTGTACATAAAATGTACAAGAGTATATTAGATTTGCGGGAGCTGAAAATGTAACAGGCAGAAGGAGGCGTGGCAGACCCCACAAAGTATATATATTCTTAATCAGCATGACGAGACGAGTCGATCTAGCCCTGTCTGTCTGTCTGTCTGTCTGTCCGTCTGTCCGTATGAGCACCTGGATCTCAGAGACTATAAAAGGTAGAGACACCAAACTTTGCACAAAGATGCATTATGTGTTCCCCCCACTTCCCCCCTATGGGGGTTTCCCCGATTTTCCATTCGTATAATCGCCTATATCACGGAGACTATAAGACCTAGGAACACAAAATTTTAGTCCGTATGCGAACATGCTTACATAGGCACGAATATACGAGCTTAAAATATAAACAGCATTTATACACCCTTTACGTGAGTTCGAATACCAAAAGAGGTAAAATCAATCAAAAAAAATTTTTTTTATTCTCTTTTTTTAATTTCTATATTTATTCTAAACATATGTACAGAGTATTTCAAAGTCGGGATACCCAACTTTAGCTTTTTTACTTGTTTTCCATAATTTTTGTAGAAGATAATTAAATTTTATACATACATATCATAAATATTTGTGATTTCATATAAAAATTATTTAATTATGAATTTATGAATTCTTTATATAGGTGAATAAAAATTTATAACATTTTGTGCAACCGAAGGTTAGAAACGTGCTTCTTATGTATTTCCTGGCAGGATTTAATAGAACCAGATTTATTGGCAGACAAAGCTCTTAATTTGTAATATAAGCGTAATTTTTGAAAATCATACTTTCAAAATTGTATAAATTGTTTAAGCTATCTTTGGCATCTTGTTTTATACTCTTGTCTTTAGCCAATGCTATTTTCATCATTATCCTGACCCCGTCAGCTGAGAAGATTCGCTTTTCCGCCTTTTCTTGTCAGCTAAATCGCGCGCCTCCTCCATTGTAGTAGGCAGTGCCTTATCCGCAGTCTCTGGAAAATATAACGTCAAGCAACCACTGACCAACGCAAAGGTAGCAAAGAGTATTTGGGGCGCGTAAACATAATACTTGGCCTACAATTGGAGAAGACTTAAACATACATAGCTCGGAGGTCGGATTATTTATGGCTTACTAGCAAAGGTGTCTGCGGCGCCAGCATAGATCCTATCCGACCCACCATTGAGCAAAGGGAAAGCAAGCTGTTGCGCACATTGGTCGGATAGATTTCCGAAGTAAAAAAGTATAAGATCTGAAAACTGCAGGTGATAGCCATTTTTCCAATGAGAAATAGCGTCAGCGCACCAGCATAGTTGTCTGTGGGTATAAAAGAGCAATTAGAAGTAGTCGGTTCTTCCTTTAGATGAAACTCACCTGCTCCGAAAGCCGTCGACATGGCCATGCAGACAGCGCACACCAACATGGAGGCACAAAGCGAATACCTTCGCCCAATGCGATCCATAATAACCAAAGGCAATAAGAGTCCAGGTATTTGCACAATGCCATTGAGCATAAAATTATTATATTTGCTTCCGCCTGCTAAATTCACCGAATTAAGGCTCAAACCGAGGGCAATGAGGGTGTGAGTGAACCAGCAGAAGCAGCAATTGGCGATACGCCCCGAGAACAACTTCACGGCTTTTCCAATCGGATACTGGCTTTCGTTGGCCTGTTTAAGTTTCTCCCGATTGTTCGCCATTAGCTCATCAAGGTCCGCTTCAGGTAATTCTTTCCTATTGATTTTTGCTGCACGGCGCAGTATTTTCGCCGCGGGCTCTTCTTCTCCTTGGCTTAGCAACCAACGCACGCTTTCAGGCAATATCCAAAGGAGAAACAACTGAAGAAGAGCGGGTGCATAGAGCACCCGCAGCAAGTTACGCCATTGAAGGATTATTGAGGCCAGGAAGCCAAGAAGGGCTTCACCAAGAGAATAGAAGATGGTGATGATGGTGGCAGCAGCTACACGACGCTTCGGTCCGACCAGTTCGATGGCCAATAGGAAGGCTGTGGGGAAGAGCGTACTGCCCACAGCCATGTCCAGAAATTCAAAGCTGATGAACATGTAATAGTTCGTGGAAAAGGATCGAATTATACCCATGATGGCACTCAGCACACCGGAAACTGCAAGCATCGTACGCCGTCCATAGCTAAAAACAAGAATGGATTGCTACAGTCGAGTGAGCCAAACTTTTAAATACATAGAACCCACTCCCATCGATAAAGGGGAAAAGGTAAAGTCGAGTGCCCCGACTTCGAAATACTCTGTACCTATGTGTAGACTAATTATAGATGTTTAAAAAATTAATAAAATTGGAAATAAATGAACGAAATAGTAATAACAAAATAATAATTTCGATCGATTATACCTTTATTAGGATTCAGAGTCACGGAAAGGGGGCATGATTGGGAGTTTACATCGGAATTGTGTCTATATGTGCCTGTAAGTGAGTACTCTAGCACGCCTCTAGTACGCCTCCTTCTGCCTGTTATATTTTTTACTTTGCTCAAACCTAATATATGAAAATAGGGTATAATTATCTTGGGTAATTAGGACAAATTGTTAGCTTTCCGATAACATTACAGTTCTAAGTAATCATTTCGGGTCTTACTTTGAAATTAAGGGTTTTCATTAAAATCCATCGATATTTTCAGATGTTTGTTGTGGGGTTTCTGTATAGTTTTCAAATACTAAATCATCCCCGTATGCACATATAACGCGTACATACTTGTATATTTACTATTTACTTATTAATGGCATACGTTTTCAGGAACCAACCAATTTAAATTCGTTGAGTAGACAAACATTTTGTAGCTCAGTTAAGGCCTTAGATGTTATCCTTGCCCATGCCAAGTCTATAAAGTCTTAACGCAAAATGTATGCAACGGGCAGGGGGACATGTGGCAGACCCTATGTTATAGGTACAGACATATCCGCCTGTCTATCTATCTATCTGTCCATCTATATATGAAAACAGCAATAGGTGAAAAGTGGAATTATCAGAAACTACTGAAAATATGAGTATTTCCAAATATATCCGTAAACTCGCATTCGTATTTTTCTGAGGATGTTCACTAAAAAATGACTAACCTTTATATATAAGTAGTACATACCGATCCGCAAAAAATCCACCCAAAGGTATTCCTACAAATTGTCCAATGTTATTTATTGTTCCCACCATAGATAATTTCCATTCCTCAGCACAGAAGAAGCCGAACTGTGAAATTACACACATACAAGTATTATTAAAAACAGAAAAGGGTGAAAAATCAATTATAAATATTTATATAGAGTGTTTTCTTTTAAAAGGTATAGAACTTAAAATTGTTATATAAAGAAAAATTGACAGCAGACTCAGTAGGATGAATATGTTGCCCTAAGATATGCTAAGCTCCTTGTTAACATTTTTAATTACTCTCTGATTGTGGATAAATATAAATTGACAAGCACAAGTCTTCGCAGAATTAATTGCAATTACAATTATTTCGGTATGTAAATATGCAATAAGCTCTTTGTGAGACAGTAATGGTACCACATTTAAGAAAACACCCTATACTTGAATTTAGATATGTACATATAATTAGTATGTGCATATGGTTGTTGCAGTACCCACCTCATTTGCTATGGTGTGCTCCTCATCCCTGAACTTGAAATCCTTACCGCACCGCTCTGTATCATTGCCAAAATATTCAGCCACACAACAGTCACTTGAAGGGCTGGAATAAAATATGCTGGCTTGGCATTGGTCAGGGTCCGGTTGACGAGCAACGTAGCGACTACAGCCGTCTAATTCTGACTTCTTGTGGGGAATGGTAAAATCAACCCACGGTTCATTATACACACTGCTGGGGCTGTCACACTGTGTAATGTTGCATCTGTAGCGAAATATTGTACTTGAGCTCACTGTCGTGCTTTTCACTGCCCGTTCACACACCTATGCACCACAGTGCTAGCCGTGAAGACATATGAGATTGAAAAAAACGCATTGAAAATCATCGGCACACAAAGTAACACATAGTTGATTATCTGAAATCGTCCGAATTGGCCAATTCGAACAAGTATAGCGTCGAGCGAGTTGTCGTCATTGCTGGTAGTCGTCTTAGCCCTCATGCTCTCGGTCGCGTGAACATCAAAGGCTGAACTACCGTCGCCATTACAATCTTTGCTATCCATCGCATCCAATAGCCGGGATCAGCAGTCAATGTGTGCCTCACGTGTTGATGTTCTCTATTGAAAATGGATGTATGTATGTACATATGTATATAGTATATAGTATGTAATTATACCCATATACAAAATGCGTGCGTTCAGTTGCGCCCACGCGGGAGAACTCTACGTGTGCACAGACGCAAACACTTCGCACATACAAATACTACATATGTATACATACATACCTATTCTTATGAGTTTATTTATAAGTGCGTTTCTCTGCTGCTGCTCTGGAAACGTGTTATCGCTAGCAACACAACTATCTGACTAATGTGTCGGTATTTCGGGCGCACACAAAAATCGGTTGAGATCACGTCGGGCTTAGCTTCCATGCATTGCTTTTTTACGCTGACACGCCGATTGAAAGGGTATATCAAAAAGTCTGAACACCAAATATACTATTCTTGTCAGAAAGAGGCATGCCAGACCCCGTGTTGCATACTCTACGTCATCAACGAGACGAGAAGAATTGAAACAGACAAGTTCGCAGGTCATTGAACCGATAATTGGTATTTAACAGTTTTTAAAATCAAATTCGCTACAACATGTCATATGGCTATAATTTGTACTAAACAATTTGTATACCCTATACGTAATAAGTAAAGGGTACACAAGTTGACGGACTCACCAAAGTATAAATATCTTGATCAGAATGATCCGTCTCCTGGATGAACACACAAATCTCAGGAAGAACAAGAGGCACGATATCAAAACCTTCGTATGTCCTAGGCATATCGAGTTTGTTTATTTTTTCCGTGCATAGGCGCAATCCCGATAGCAATTGATGCTAAGGACCCATAACGTAAACATATGAGGTATAAAACAATGTAATAATTTTATTTTATTAAACAATTTAAAAACGTTTTAATTCTTCTTTGGAATTGGGTAGACAGTATTGAGGTGTTGGGCCCATGCCAACTCTATCTTTCCATGCATGTTTCTTTATTTCGTTTCTTTATTTGCAACTATTACCAATATAAATTTGTTATATTATATTTTTAGTGCCTCATCATAACCTAAAAATATGTCAAAATTGGTGCCTTGCATTATATAGGTTTGACGAACTGTAACCAAGAGAGAGAGGCGAGTACAGGGTGTTTAAGTCTCGGACCGGTTCGACTTTAAATGTGTTATCGTTTCATTTAAGAGCACTTTGGTGCAACTCACAAAAGTCCTTTTGGATTGGCATTTGTACAAAAAGTAATTCCGAAATAAATAGTAATGTGAAGACATTATTCTGCCATTATTTATAATTATGTCTTTAAAAAAAGGATTCCTATACACCCACATATTTATTAATATCGATTTCAGGAAGACTTAGCTGTTGCTTTTTAAAAACCGACTGTTTTCAACTATGTGAGTATTAACAAAGTAAGGAGTAAAGATGAACAGTCTAAACTGGTAAAATTTTTGTTTTTGTTACTGTTTTTTCATGAGCATTGTAAGCATTTGTATGTAAAAAATTAGAATATTTTATATTAATTATAATATAAAATTAGTACGTCTTGTGTTTCTTTGTGCGAGAAAAACACTTTTGCCAAGGAATATAACGCTGCGAAAAGCTTTTTTTTAGAGCATACGAGCTTCGGCACACCGCTCCAAAACTACTTGTTCATTTTTCTCTTCTTCGAGTCAGTCGTGTCTTATTCTCTCTCTCTCTCTCTCTCTCTCTCTCTCTCGCTTATCAAACTATTTTAATAATAACACAAGTCTTTATTGAGCGACCATAAAAACAAGACAGACGCCGTCCGCTTTTAAGTGTACTGTGCATTTAGAGATACGTATGGATTATAAAGAGAGCAACTCTTATCCCGCCACTATCTGGCTTATAACAGGGTTTTCCAAGCATGCGTTGTGAGCTTAAACAAGTAAAAAAGCTAAAGTCGGGTGTCCCGACTTTGAAATACTCTGTACATATGTTTACAATAATTATAGAAAATAAAAAAAAATTAAGAAAATTAAGAAAAAACAAGATAGAACGCTACAGTCGAGCAAGCCCGACAGTAAAATAGCCTGTACTCTCCACAAAAAAGAAAAATTAAAAAAAAAAATTAAAAAAAAAAATTAAATTATTAAACAAAATTAATGAATTAATTAATTAAATTAAATTAGAATATATGTTTATGTTTAGTTTAAACAGCATACATTTACATCACGTACCTATGCGTGTTTATATGCGTGTATGTATGCAGCACAAAGTTGAACCAAAGCAGCAACAACAACAACAGCTGCGGGCAGCGCTGCCGACAGAGGCAGCGCATGAGCAGCGATTTTACTTATGGCTATAACTTTCTTCAGAATTGACCTATCATGATGAAATTTGGCACACGGACACATTAGTACTAACTGTACCTACCAAAATTGATTTCAAAATTCCGAGAATTACGGAAGTTATAAGAAAAAACACGAATTGCGGGGGAGTGGGGGGGTGCATCGAAAAAAAACTCAAACTTGTACTTTCTCGGTCTTAGGAGAATATGGAAACCAAGTTTGGTTATTCTAGCTCTTATACTTTCTGAGATCCTTGCGTTCATACGGACAGACGGACAGACAGACGGACAGACGGACGGACGGACAAGGCTATATCGACTCGGCTTCTCATCCTGATCAAGAATATATATACTTTGTGGGGTCTGCCACGCCTCCTTCTGTGTGTTACATACATGCGCACAAAACTAGTATAGCCTTTCACCCTTTGGGTACAGGCTATAAAAATGTTGATCCATTTTACCTTTCTCGGTATTCGAACTCAAGTAAATGGTGTATAATTGCACATTTACTTAGCAATTGCGTCTGTGTGAGTGTATGTATGTATGCCTATGCGCATCTATTCGTGCCTGCGTAAGCATGTTAGCAGCAACATCAACAACAGCCGCAGGCAGCGCTGCTCAAGCGCAAATGAGGAGCAACAGCCGCAGGCAGCGCTTGAGCAGCGCTGCAGCACCAAATATATTTGTGGCTATAACTTCTTTTTAAATCGGTCTATCATGGTAAAACTTAGCGTACGGGCACATAAAAACTAACTGGGGGTATTTGCAAAATTTTAGTTCGAAATTCCAAGAATTACAAGAGTAAGAGAAAATCGCAATTTTCGGTGGAGAGGGAGGGAAATTCCAAAATATTTTTGCGTATTCACACAAGGCATCTTGGACTAAAATTTGGTGTTCCTAGGTCTTATAGTCTCTGAGATATAGGCGATTATACGAATGGAAAATCGGGAAAACCCCCATAGGAGGGAAGTGGGGGGGGGGGGGGGGGGGGAATCAAAAAAATTAAACAAACTCGTATAGAGTACACACATAAGGCATCTTTGTGCAAAATTTGGTGTCTCTATCTCTTATAGTCTCTGAGATCCAGGTGTTCATACGGACGGACAAACAGACAGACAGCGCTAGATCGTCTCGTCTCGTCACGCTGATCAAGAATATATATACTTTGTGGGGTCTGCCATGCCTCCTTCTGCCTGTTACATTTTTCAGCTCCCGCAAACCTAATATACATACATGTACAGAGTATAAAAACTGAGCTTGAAATGAAGTGCGTAGAAGAAATCTATCGAAGTAATTCGGCACTCTTAAAGTTATAGTATACATATATACATACGTATATACATATGTATGTACATACGCACATAAGTGCATATATACATACATATGTATATGGATTATGTACATATGTTGAGCGTATACAGGCAGCTAGTTGCTGGATGAGTTCTCAGAAAATACAAGAAAATTAAAATTGAAAAGCTGCGTATTATTACCATAACTGTTGGGTTTAGTAGATATAGTAAATATTAGCTACTAAAACAAATACTTGTAGAACGTTAAAGCTGTCAGTCAGAACACCATATTCCAACCATTTTCCCTCCAATCGCTCAACTAAATAGATTGCGTTTTACCAATCATTCATATTCATTGATAACATTCAAGATTATGATTGTGATGTTGTTTTTATACAAAAATGTATTTATCAGTTGGTACCTACATACATACATATGTCCAGAATATCAATTTAATATAACTCAAAACTAACATATTTTCTTTCGATGTCTTTATAAACAAAATAGTTATTATACCATGACATATCTAAATCAATTATGTGGTTCTAGATTTAAGGGTTAAAAAGTTTTCGGTGCTCATAAGGACGGACAGACGGACATATCCATCCGATTCGTCTCGTTATGGTTATTATTTATATGCCTATAACTCGGTGCCATATCATTAAATACTGTGACCATGTCGAGAGCCCACTTTATTGCAAATGAAATGTCATTATCTCAAAAATACCAAGCACTTTCTGCTCTTATCTCACAAATGAAATTACAGACATACGTATGTGTGTACTTGGCATCGTTACATGATTAACGTCAGAGTCTGGTTAGCAGGAATCACATGTCTTGCCTGGTTACCTAAAAACAATAAAACAGCTATACTGATCGTATAGTAGCAGTGCACTTACATATATGTTTAAAAGTCACGGCAATTTAGAAAGCCTAATAAAATCCTGTTACTTGACTTAGGTGGGAATATAATTTCCGGATCATCAGTTCAGTATTGGAAATAGTCATTGCTTCAAAGTTTTTTATGTAATTACCCTTAAGTGAAATAATAAAATAGTGCTTACGTGCTGAAATAAAATACTTTCGCAGGGATGCCAAAAAGTATGCGAGGAAGAATTATAGTATTATATTGGTTCATATTCATGAGATGTTACACATAGTATGTTTTTATTATTTGTATTTAATTAATTTTAATTAAAATAAAAAATTGAAAAAACATATGTTTTCAAGTGGGTACAGGGTTTTAAGAGTCGGACCCGCAGAACTCTAGTATTCCATTGCTCTTGTTTTTATTTGTGTAAGAATATTGAAAATAATGTCGATATTTTTAAATATGTATGCTTTCTGGTATACATATATTAATTTCTTACAAAATCCAACAATCATCATGAATAACCCGCTTTACAAAAGATGGCGCTGTTGGGTTAGTAAAATTAATTAGCTATAAAAAGTTAGAGCCCATTACGTAGATGAATATCATATCTCCGCATAGAACATCGCATTTTTCGAGCGAGTCGAACTATAAACGACATATCTCCGCGCGGAGTTATGTCGTTTTCGAGCGTCTCCGATCGGAGCTATTTCGTTTTAAGTTCGGCGGAGATATGTCGCTATGCCATTTTAAGTCGATTTTCGCAATGAAACAAACTAGTAACGAAACTTTGCATTGCGAAACGGAATTTGGAATTTGCTTGAATAGTGCTGCTTCAAAGATTACAAACTATGTTTACTGAACTGTGATTGTGGGTGGATATTATGCTTAAATTACGTTTGCTCCACTTCATACATTTACAAGTATATGAATGAGTAGTAGAGGAAACAACCTTAGCGCTTATTTAAAATCGTTATTTTTATACTTTTTTAAATGATACATTTATACGCTCAACTACTTAGAAACGATGTGTACCACTAATTACTCGGCGCTTCACAGATTATACATAGGATTGCTCGTTGCATCAAAAAGCTGTGTACCCGTCGACTCTATCATAGAGCGCAGGGCTATGCTACGTTGTTTGGCTACCGCCTTGCGCAGCGTCAACTCAAACACATTCTGCTCATCAATGTTATCCATCGGTAGGTGATCCCTGGAGCCCACTGTAGTCTGTTGTGATTTAAAAACCAGCTTCTCATGCTCATAAGTCACACAGGTATCAGCAAATTCTTTGGCAAAGTATTCAGTGGTGCGATTCTCAATGACGCCACTAGGGAAACATTGCAGCAGATCCTCGAAACTAAGTTCGGCAACCAAGTTGTTGAGTATTTCTGAAATGACAAATAGGCAAATTGGTATTAGAACTCAGGGAAATGAATTGAACAGTGTATGTACCTGTTATATAGGTCTTCCAATTTGGTAGTGTCTCCTGCTTACTGAGTATTTTGCGAAGTAATGACTCCCAGTGCTTGGGCGTAAAACCGCAGGACTGCATATAAAACAATATATGTATAGTATATAAGTTCAATAGAGCTGGATGTCAAAATACTTTACCTTGCCATATTGCCAAAGATAAGCAGGACAAAAGTTCATCATATAATTGATGGCCAAGTTCTTCGGAAGCACGATCACCAAAAAACTATCAATGCCTATTAGATGCGGAGTCTTTTGAATGAAGGCCAAAAACTCAGATATAAGCTCCTTTCCCGCTTTGCTCGAACTCAGCAGACTCTGTACCTTCAGAGTCAGTGTTAACAGCTCATTGTGCCAGCCAGTAAAGTGCACCTCGAATTCTCCCTGGTCCTTGTTTGGGTAGCTGAAGTCGCCGCGCTCAAAAGGCGGTAGTCGATTTAAATACTGAGGTCTCTCCAATAAGCATGGAATGGGTCTTATATATGTTGTAATATGCTGCTCGTACTCTTCCCCACTCAGTTTATAATCAGGTATGTATGGCACATAAACGAGCTTACCGGACAACGCATCTCCAGGGCTCCTTATACTAGGCTTAGCACAATAATACGGCGCCATGCCTACCATATAGGAAATGCATTCGAGGCGCAAGTTAAGGAAATCTTCGCGGCTGGACTGCTGCTCAATATCAGCGGATTGCAGGTCCGTTATGAGATCACTGAGTGCCTTCAGGCGACCCATATACATGCGAAAAAGTATTTTAAGCCCCTTGAGATTGGTAGCACTTATATCACCATTTGCATCATTTTGTGACTGAAATAGTGAAGCATTCGAGTTACGCTTGTAAGACGACTGCTGCTCCTGCAATTCATCGTAAACAATCCTTTGGTGGCGGCCACTATTTGAGACTGAGATGGAGCGTTCGTCGCAGGAACTTGACTCAGCCCCCGTAGAATTAGCCAAAGAGTCCGCATCGCGTTCACTGTGCATCGAAGCCGCCCTGGAGCTGCTGTTGAATTCTTCGTCATAGTCGTCGTCCAACTGAGGTGGTGTGTGTGATCGGACCTCGTGAGTCTGTAGCGCCGCGCTCACATCGTACAAATCGTAGAAATACACCTGCAGAATATTGACGAACACCTTTTGCGAGGTCTGGTAACCTTTCTGTCCAATGTGCGAGGCAATGTAATTAAGAAACAGCTGTAACAGTACCTCCAAGCTAAGACTGTGCTCAATACAAAGCGCGTGTATGAAGGCGTCACTGATTGCTTCGATCAGACCTGGCTGCTCATTGGGCAGCAAAATCGTCTCACAAAAATCCGAAAACGATATAATAGTCGGAACAGGAGACGTCTTTTCCGACTTGTTTTTAGGTTGCGTGCATCGCGTGCGCTTGCGCGTTCCAACATCCGGCTGCTGTCGGCGCTGATAAAGCACTGTACTATCATCGAAAAGCACATTCTTGTGCTTGATCAAGGCAATAGCTAAACTCCGACGCGTAGATTTGGAAATGATTTCCTGGGCTAATAAATAATTCGACATGCGGCAAGCGGTAACAGCCAATAGCAAGTTCTCATCAGGTGTTCTGAAAGAATATTCCAAAATGTTAGGTTGTTATATTTTACGATTTTAAAGTTCTTAGTTAATTGTAATCTTACAAAAATTAATAATTCTGTTATGAAAGAGAAATTTTTATAATACAACATTTTTATTCTAGTTTAATGCGAATATATGAATATGTATGTAGCACACAGATAGAAACAAAGTACATTATTTGTATTAAAATTTAAAAATGAATTTGTCATTTTAGGCTTAACTTTACCTAACAACAAAAGCTTTACTTCTTCATCCTTATATAAACTCATATAAAAACATATGCATGTAGGTGCCTAGTATAGCATGTAGTCTAAAATTCTTTCATCTGAGTGTTACTAAATTACCCTTCAGATAGAGAGTTTAAAACATGTACATGCATATAGGTGCGTTTTCAATTTTAAATTAAAATTTTGGATCATAGCTTGATTGCGTGCTTTAGGGATCACAACAGATTTAAGATAAGCATAAGAGAAACTAAGCGTATTTCTAGGAATATGGCTGCAGTTGAAATAACGGCATACTTACAAAGAAGTCAAGTACTTTAAATAATTGATAAGCTCTCCACTCATGGCGTCGGCCACCACGGGAGAACAGAGCATGACTTGTGGAATGTCTGCAGGTGCGTACTTGATAAACATGTTAAGAAACTCGAGAGAGAGCGGCACCAGCTTATAGCCCTGTTGCAACACGCGAGCTGGTGTAAAGTATGGGTTCACAGTCTGATGCAAATAGGAGGACTTGAGGCGATCAGTTCCCAAGCTGAGCAGAAAACCCTTGACGGTGTAAATTAACCCGACAAGCTGCGACGCTTCTAAAGGCTGCTCGGTGCCCATGCATTCCGTAATATAATTGTTATAGATGTCCACGAGCTGTAGATGACACATATTGTAGAAACCAGTGGCCTGCAGATATACCTCTCGCTTATTAGAGCTGTAAAAATGTTCGGATATGAGAAAATCTTTAAATATAAAGGTACAGAAGATCTCACCGTATTGAAAAATCTGCTAGCTTTCGGCAATTAGTTTTGAATTTCAACCTAAGTTGTTGCTCTCGCTCTGGTGCCAGTCTTTCGCCCTGAAGCGTAAGGCTAAGTCTCAGCATGACATGAGCTTCCTCCATGAGATCGTAGAAATTACTTGAACTCGCACTCCGATACGACTCGGCCATGCCTTCAAGATCTTCGACAATGTGCTCAACGCGCGGTATCTCCAGATTGTACAAGGTCCACTCGTTAGCCACACACTGTGGCTGCGTTGCATTGCTACTGCTGCGCAGTAAGCTGCTGTGCTTGGCCTTGGCCTCAGCGATCAGTCTGGCAGCTATGTTCCGCTTAACGGGCATAATTTCGCCTGTGCTGCGACGCTTAGCTAACTCCAGGGCGCCATTGGTGATCAACACCAGTTGCTCACGGCTAACGCATACTAGCTGTACGTGAATAAAGGCGGCTAATCCGATAACGGATATAGCTGCATTGACGTCGGGGCTAGACTCCTCCGGAAACAGTGCACCAATACTGGGATACTCAAATCGATTGTGGAACAGCTTGTGCCCAATGCGTGAAGTGTGTGTCTCCACAGATTCTGATGTTATAGCGTACACTACATAGTCATTTATATGGACATGCAACACGGGTGCGGTGAAAGAATAACTAGCCACTGGTTTCTCATTCTCGCTATACCACTTGCCTTGGGCACAAAACTGATATAGATAGCCATCCACACTACTAGCTACCAGGAGAGCATAGCCAACACAGCGCTGGTGCAGCGGCGACTTAAGTGTGCGACGATTGGCATGTTTGAATGTAGTAACAGCGCTGGGAACCTGCTGGTTGCCCATGTCGTACTCATCTTCCTCATCTAGAGGGACTACCTGTTCGCTGCGCTGGTAAATCGCCTTCAGATCCATGCAGCGCAATATGTCTAGGACGCGCGCCTGCGGCTCCGACGTTCGCATGCATATCTGCAGCAACTTTCGAACATCATACTGCACACAATCATCTTCTCCAGAAACGCCCGAAATCCCTCGTACGTTCATAGCCTTGGCTTCGTTGACTAGTTTTATTTTGATATCGTTAACGCGCGTCGGCGTAATTGTGATTTCCTGATTTTCTTCTCCGTTATGAGACTGGCTATTCTCGCATTGGTCCCACTGCGAGCGTAACTCTACTTCGAACTCTTGTCCATAGGCTGCGTTTAGCAAACGTGCAACATTGTAATCAACGGGCGTGCGGCCCGCTAGTCCTAGAGCCGTGTTCGACATCACAGGACGTGCGCTGTTCGATGATTGCAGCGAGTCGCTCTCACAGCTATGCTGACTGCGTGTAGAGGCCTCTCCACCTGCACTTGCCTTGCTGCCAATACTTAGGCTCTCAGAGACAGGATCATCTGGCGCGTCATTTTCTATGCAGCTTTCATCTGCCGCACTGGTCTTGGCTAAAGCATCCATTACTTTAAAAGCCACACAATATCGATGATTCAGGCACGCGATCACATTTTCTGCCAGGCACAATCGCAACGGCACAAAATTAAGCTGTACAAAGAACTTAAAAGGCAGGAAGTCGATAAACGCAAAACGGGGCTGGGTGTTCTCGTGCACGCACTGTGTATACTCGTAGAGATAAATGCGGTCCTTGCTGCTAACAATGATGTTACCAGAGTTTTGGCAACACTGCACGAGCTCTGGCGCACTACGCAATGGCAGCTCAATAACATCTATGCTCTCCACCAGCGGCGCCTTGGGAGTGGTCATCGAGGCTATGCGTATAGTAATTGGAAGCTCGTTGAGCTTGGCCTCCGGGAACTTCCAGAAATTCGCATAGATGCGTACAAACATCTTGCTGTCTTCCTCGCTTGTCACATTGTTGCTATTGCTGCTAGACGTGCAGCTAATGCTGGTGCTGTTTGAATGAACCGGACTGCCCGCTTGCTCTTTCTCCAACGTGAGCAAATATTTTCCTGCGAAATATAAAATATATACACATTGTTAAACTTGTACATAAATATGTAAATTAATCCATAACATCAACTCCATATATATGTACAACAAGTCATTGCTTGGTTGAAATCATGCAATATACAAAGCGACCAGCTTACGAAGTATAAACACATTATGATTATCTAAATTACGTGTCTCTCTTATATTCATAAACTTATGCATGCTAGAAAAGTTCAATGATCGGTTTTGCAAGGTCACTTTTAAATGCGCAAGCTAGTTTACCAAAATGTCAAGAATAATATGCACGGAAATATGAGGTACAAACCTGCCTCACAGTATATCAGCTGCACCACCTCGCCAACAGTGGCCAGCATGTATTTAGCCGGCAAGCGTTCATCGTTGGATATCGGAGCGTCGCCACTTTCTGCTTCAGACTGGGGAGACAGATCTTGCTGTAGATCCTGATCCAGTTGCTTGCTTCCAATATCGTAAATTTCAATGAACGGCTCCGCACTGCTAATAGCGATACGATTACATCCTATTAAGGTGGCACAAAGTATTTCGCCATTAAGTGCATATGTTTGCTGCTTGGCAAAATTATACGCCTGGATAATCTTCACCATGGTGGCGAAGGCAATTCTCTGCGACGCGGCCCGTTACTGCAAGCAGAAAGAGTGATTTTAATTTAGAACCTTATTTTGCGCCGCTGTACAACGCCCCAGTGACTTCATCATTTGATGCGCGTCAAGCGACTGCCTGTTAGTGAGCTACCTTGTCGGCTACCAAAGCGAGTTGACACAAACATATGTACGAATTGTACCTCCAATAGCCAATTGGACGTAAGAGAATTGTTGCCTGACGCAATCAAGTTGCTTGTCTTGCTACTAGTACTGCTAGTATTGTAGTCTGTGGCTCGACCATTAACATAATTGAGTGGGAATGGAGTGTGGGAGGGGGTGGGGACGGAAGGTATTGGAGAGGGACGGATATAAAGAGACAATGAGCATGTATTATGTAGTGGTTTTTTATGCATTGCATCGGATTCAATTTGCGGTATGCCACCACACAAGTAAACCAGACCATAACAGACAGTTTAATACTTAACGGTCAAGGCCCTAAGCTTAATCGGACATCTCTAAAAAAAAGACGCTTGGCCCGTAAAGAGAATGCAACAATCTAACCCTGACATGGATCACCAAATAGTGGTCGTACGGAATGTATCACCGAGAAATGTTAATATTTGTGTGGTTATAATAACACCTAGCATGATTTCCTTTTCTGCCGCAAGCTTCCGAAATTAAGTCCCATATACTACTATATGTATAATAAGAACGTTTATGCTTGCCAAACCACAAAAATTCGAAATTCAATTTGTACCCAATTTGCTTTATGGACTTTAGTTCTTTAATAAGCTGCCACAATTGATTTTCGGCAATCTAGCTCAGTTTTAATTTCATCCTCTATTCCACTGTCGGGCTTGCTGTTGCATTCTTGTATTGCTTTACTACACAGCATTTGTTTTGCACATTTTAACATGATGGCACTTCAATTATGCATTTTAGTTCATAAATATATTGAATTAAAAAAGTAGTTAAGGAAACTTAAAAAAAAAATTGGTGGAAAGCTTATGTAGTATAAACTCCTGGGACTACTTTTGAAATTACGATATATACGCAGAAATTCATAGAAAAATCGGCTTTAAATACACACATACATACATATGTGTTGAAAAACTATATACATATATATTATATATATTTCCTTAAATACTTCGACCTAATTCGCTCGCTAGATTTTTATTTAATTCCGCTTTTTACATAACGTAGTTCGATTGTGTCTTTCCATTCAGGTGGCATTAGAAATAATTCTCCATCAGCTCCGGCACTTCGACCTCAGCTCAGAACCTTCTTTTAATCTGCTTTTCCATTACTTAAATTTAGCAAGATAATTTGTGCACTTAATATTGAGGAACAATGTTACATACTAATACACTACAATAGGCAAAACCAGGCTTTCGAGTCTAATATGTTCACTTTCGTGCGCAACTTTAAACTATTGCTTTCACCTCTTGATGGTAAATGCTACTACACACATACATATTTAACTACCACTTGACTCTACTGGGTCGGCTCCTTCCTTCATTTAAATTACGTGCCTTTGCCTAATAAGGCCATCGCAGCGCAGCTACTTAAATCAGAAGCAGAAATGACGCACCGTCCAACACGCAGTACAACAAAAAAAAAAAGAAGAAAGGTGTGCCGTAGTCGGAAATGTTATATTTGGAGTGGCAAATGCCCTATTTAACCGAAAATCAATAACTGCGAAAATTATGCATGCAGTGCCCAAAGGCACTGAAGACCTCCGAAGTGCGTTCGGTTGTATTGGCTGCAAAGTTTAATAATTTGCCCTTTTGATATACTCAACTGCAGACACTTTTTATTGCACATTTATGAACATACCATTTATATTTTTTGGACTACCACCTTACGACTTTCCACATTAACTTACACTCGCAGGTAAGTACACACACACAACACTGGTGCAAGGATATAAACAAACATTGCGACTGACTGTTTGTTCCAAATCGATGAAGTTTGCTTAATTGCTTTACCATTCCACAAATTTAGTAATTTTAAATGGAGCCATTATAGCCAAAAACAAACCAGCGCCCAATGTCTTGTTTACATTTCAGCTCTATATTGACAGATAAGGGTGTTTTTAGGAAAGCATCGATGCAAAAATCGTCTGAGTACCGAAAACATCACATTGCCATATAGTTCTTTTTTAAACCAGCTGGTTAACGAATTTAAAATAAATATGGCAAGGCTGTTTTTTCCGTACTAGAATCGATAGGGTGACCATTTATATGCTTGAATATTCTACTTGGTAGTCAATTGTTTGTCAATATCAATCTAATAATGTAAATGAAATGTAATGATAAATAATAATGTATAAAGTGTATATTATAATGATCGTGACAAACGAATTTTTCATATTTAAAATATTGCGAATATTAAAAAATGAAATTTGTGAATAAATATTTTACTCCCTACTAGATTCATATCAATAGAAAAGCAGATTTGGTTTTTTTGGGCACAATGTTTATCTTTCCATACGAATTGATTTAAGAAACAACAAATGTTGAGTTACAGTCGGATCTTTTAAGATAGCCACTTTACTCGACTAAAGTCGACTCAAGCTTTTCCACTTGTTTGTTGTTGTGGGAGTGGGTACATGGTATTTCAGACTTGATTTAAGAATTAATAATGGACTCTAGCATTCCACTCTTGTTAAGTTTCCTTTTAATAAACATGTCCATTTTCACTTTGATTGCAGTGTCTATCAATAATAATTGATAGTATTGGTTGTATTGGTATTATTGAAAAACATTTTGAAAAAATATAAGCCATATTTTATTTTAGACAAAAATATTAAAAGACCGCACTCGTGGTTCAAGATTTTGTAAAATAATTTTACGAATGTGATTTCAAGTTGAGTTCGTGGATAGCTGAAATCGTTTGAATTCGCCTGTGGTGGGGCTGAAGGTGAGGCTTATATAAAAACTGTTTTGACCCGATTCACAGCGCCGTGTCTACCGCCAGCTGAGCTTGATAGCTTCTAAGACATTGAGGTTGATCCATTTAGCTAGTCTTGACAAGCAGCCAAGTAGTAGTCTTGATTGACACCTGTCCGTTTACGCTTATCGTGGCTTACACTTACACCTCCACCAACTATAAATTTGCTGCTCGGATTTACTTGTAAACAGTTTAGCTCGGTTAAAAGCCTGAAAAATCTGTAAAATGAGGGAACTCTGGTTGCTATGTTTGGCTGTGGCTGTGGCCTGGTTGGGTGAGTTATGATTAAGTCTTCTTTGTTTGTCGCGAGTGACCGACTTTTTAAGATGCGAAACCACCAACGCTTGTTGTCGTTACAAGCGTCGAGTAATTAATTGTACAACCGAAACAATTTAAAACCAGTTTTCGAAGCAAAGGATTAAAAATGCGTCAATACACCCAACGCACTTCATAAAACAGACAGCTTCAACATTAAGAAATCGTTGTTATCTGTAGTGTTTTAATTGTGAGACATCGGGTCAGTCGCTTTCCAGCAGACGTGGCGAGTGCGTGTAAACTTTATTCAGGACTCTCGAAAAATGTCTTCAAATGCGCTGGCCTGCGTGTGCAACATTATCAATCCCTGCCGCAATGAAGTGTCCACTACATTCATCGTCTTGCAGTGGCTAATTACTGGCTTTGCCGCATTAGCTCAGGTCGTTCGGCCAGTATTACTGCTCAGTAAATGGCAAATGCGACAAAATTATAAACAATTAATTAATTTTTGAACATGGATATATATCAAACTATTTGCAGTTGGCATAAGAGGCGAGGTGGCGCTGAATCAGGAAGATTACAATAAAACCTGGATATACATGCCAAATGGAGACGGAGAGCCCGAAGTAGCATATCTTGTCGAACCCCCACCAGAGAATCGGATCAGCTTACCTCAGCTAATACAGTTTGAGCTCTATAGCAGGTAAGGGGCTTTTTGAAACGGTCATGGAGGCTTAATTTATACAACCCTATTCAAAAAGCGATTCTCCCAATGACTTTCGCACTTCTAACTTTTGGATTAATGACAACGACTTTGACCGAAAACGGGTTAAGCGAGACACCTGGGAGGAAATGGCCGAAAAATTTAACCCGCAATTAGACACAAAGATACTCGTGCATGGCTGGAAATCGAGTACCATGAGCAACTCAATCGAATCTATTCGCGGGGCCTACATACAGCGAGGGCAGGTAAATGTTTTTGCCATTAACTGGAAGGATCAGGCAGACAATATATACTACCTGACGCCAGCGCGTTACACGGTGCAGGTGGGCCGGGCGGTTGCTAAATTAATTGATTTGCTGGTGGAAGAAAAGGGCGGCGACCCTAATCGTATACACCTCATTGGACACAGTCTAGGTGCTCATATTATGGGCTACGCTGGCTCATACACAAAATACCGGGTAAGCCGCATTACTGGCTTGGATCCGGCGCGCCCTGCCTTCGAAGACTGCATTGGACCGGAAAACCACCTGGATGACACTGATGCTAACTTTGTCGACGTTATACATAGCTGTGCAGGATATTTGGGTTTTCGTAAACCTATAGGTCTGGTCGACTTCTATCCGAACGGTGGCGGCCCCCCACAGCCAGGCTGCAACGAATTAGCGCAAATCTTCAGTAAGTATTTTTCTGGTCTTTTCATAGCCAAATAAAATTTACCCAACAACACATTTCGAGCTGCGAAATACCTTCAAATTCTAAGGATGCTGTGCGGCTTAAAAGATTAAAGTGCATTTCAATCTGCTTTCTCTTCTAGCCGGTTGTAGTCATGGTCGTTCTTACGAGTACTATGCCGAGTCAATCAACAGCGAAAAGGGGTTTTACGGCTCTCCCTGCACTACCCTGGACGAACTTAAGGGAAAAAACTGCACCGGCGATAAAATATTAATGGGCGATCCAGTGCCTCGGGAGGCGCGAGGCATTTACTTTGTAAGAACGTCTAATAAGCCAAGCTATGCGCTAGGAATGGATGAGGACTGGAATTGAACTTGTGGAAAACTGATACATCTTAACTTTCTTATAAGAAACTTTTTATTTATTTAGGTTAATCATTAAACATTACGAATTTGCAATACCAAAAATTCTTTGTTATGGGCTAAATATGATAATGAGTAGAGGACTTTTTGAAGATTTTCAATCGGCAGGTAAAGACACATAAGTATGTGTGTATGGAGATCCTCTAAAGTGAATGTTCACTTGAAGTAGGCTATCTTAATAAGTACTTGCTATATGACAATCACATGATTTTAAAGAATGTCTGCACAATTTTATTAAATAAAGATAATGATTCCATATTGAATAAAAATTAAAAAACGAGTCGAATACTGTAATATAGTGAATACAGTAGCATATAAGGAATATCACATATGTAAATTCATAAGCACATTAATCGACCGCGGTTGCGTTATTTCTCACTTGAAACGTTTATATTAGTATCAAGCTGATTTTGTTTGTTCCTACTCATCCTCGTTTTTTACTTCATTTAAAGTTATTGGATTTGCGTTGGGCTTAGCGTTGGTCTCAGTCAAGTACGGACCACTTGTTCGACTCAATATTATTATATATGGTACACTGGTCCGGGTCCAGTAATTTATTAATAGACATCTTAGAGGCAATATTACTCCTAGCTTTTTAAATTATCTGACAAATTATTATCTCTCAACGACATAAAATAAGATAGAATCGGGCGGGCCCAACTTTAAATACTCTGTACATAGTACATCAACAAAATAAACATATTTTTTACATTTAATTTTTGAACTAATTTCGTTAATTAAATTATAAAAAAACAAAAAGTTTGGTTATTCTAACTCTAGTAGTTTCCTAAATGTGTTTCAAATATTTTCTCTTTTGATTACCCAGCCATATAAATATAATTTGCCATATTTTTCACATACTCTATTTATTTGTATATAATTAAATTTAAATAACATTGTTATTTTTGTGAGATTGAGTTCAGGGTATTTTACAGTCGTACCCGCTCAAATCGAACATTTCATTCTTGTTTCTGTTTCTTTCATCGATATTTTCTTAACGAACATCTACACAGGTACATCTAGGTGGTTCCACGATAAAAATTTCACAAAATAGAAGTATAGTAGTTGTAGTTAGTAAAAAAATATAATTACCTTATATCTTAAATAGATTAAGTTGATGATTATGGATTATGATTCATCTGGAATACAAAAATTTGGCACGCGACATATACGGACTCTTTCCAGCTGACCCCTTTAAACTCAAATATAAGTTTAAAACTAGTACTGCTTTCAAAAGATAAATCCAAAGCTCTCTTCAGAACTGCACAATATCAACAATACCCAATCGTTCCCATAATAATGTACTAGAATTAAACGTATAATCCATAAGTATTTTTTGTACATGGATAAGTCAGTGTTAAAGCTTAACTATGTAAATATTTTTGATAAATTATGAACTGGTTTTAAAGTTGTAACTTGATGACGAATCCCTCGAAAGCCATTGCTTGATCTTTGGTACCTTAACTATTATTTTTTATTATATTTGTTAACTTTCCAAATAAATATATATAATTAAAACTCTTATTTATGTAAGATTCAAAAGTTTCATCATTTAATCGCACATCGTGTTTCTTCTGCTTTAGACAGTGCTGACTATTAAAACAGGGCGTCTCTCCAGCAAAGTGGCGGCTTACGAAAACAGAATTCAGGTACAGTAATATTCTTTTTGTATATAGTAGTATTTTTAAACAACTTTATGGTACATAGTACATACATACATATATGCAATTAGGTCACAAATAACTTGTTATTGCAATGTGGCTTTGCAAAAGAAACAACAAAATTTAGCAAGCATGCCATTGCTATATAATTAACGGTTTTACTTTTATAAGAACAGTTTTATATGGTTTTTTGGTATATTTGTGGTATGGTATATTTGGTATATTTTGACGGTGGAGATTCGGTCCCACTGGTCTTAAGTGAATGCTCAGCTGTTTTCCCAGTTGCGCGCATTTTCTATAAACTGAGTTTAAATTATCAGATGAGGCGCTGAAGCGATTATTAGGAATATGTCAACATCAAGTAGTTCCGCATCCACACGCAACTTTGTGAGCATGCAAAACAAATACGACCGAGTAATTTTGCTCGTGGACATGGATTGTTTTTTCTGTCAAGTGGAAGAAAAAGAAGATCCACAAAGACGTGGAAAGCCGCTGGCGGTCGTACAGTATAATCCATGGAGAGGAGGAGGTATCATAGCAGTTAACTACGAAGCGCGTGCCAAAGGCGTCACACGACACATGCGAGGGGACGAAGCAAAAGATCTGTGCCCCGACATAATACTCTGCAAGGTGCCGAACCTAAGGGAGAAGGCCGATACAAGCAAATACCGTGACGCCGGAAAGGAGGTGGCCAATGTCTTGCAACGCTTTACGCAGCTGCTGGAACGCGCGTCGGTTGATGAGGCATACCTGGATGTAACAGATGCAGTTAACAAACGCATGGAGGAGTTGCAAAAAGTATGTATGTATGTACATGAGTGAGTGTACGTCGATATGTTTGTGTACTTGTGCATGATGGAGACTAGAAGTATTGCATTGTACAGGCCTTTTATTCGGTATCAATAATCGCTGCCAGCGTTGTCAAATCAGAAAGAGCAGTTTTTGGGCAGTTTTTGGTTATTCTAGCTCTTATACATTCCAAGATGCTTGCGTTTATGCAGACGAAGAGAAAAAGCGGACACGGCCATATTGATTTGTCATACTGATAAAAATTTGTGGGCTTCCCCGATGCACTTTACATTAAACTTTAATTAAAGTAAATTAATTAAACTTTGACAGTAAACTTAAAAATCATTTTACCCTTTGGGCACAAGGTATAAAAAGATAAGGTAACATTTGAATTAAAATTTGTAAGACAAAAAGAATACAAATACTCACAGTCAGCTGCCATCTTTTTGAATAATATCGTGTCTATGACAGCTATATGTACAAGTATATCAGATCATATCTGATCGGTCTCGCAAAATTTTATTATTATATGTATATATAATAACAATCACCAGAATAATTTGAATTTTCTATATTCATAAACACATTTCAGTAAATAACGAATAAATAGATTCCATAAAATTGAATTTGCTTTAAATTACCTGCAGAGCACATTATCCAAGGACTAATGGAAAAAAGTGAACTCTATCTTTTAAAAAATACCATCCAATATATATATGTATAAACTTCTTATGTTTGATTTAGTTAATATATAGTATATAAACTGATTCGAAACAATGTCGTGGGATTTTGATGGCAATATAAAGTTAATAGACTGTTTGATAAGGAACCACGGAAGGATTAATAAAAGTATACTATCGAATGCATTAACTCTAGTCTTCGTAACATGATAAGTACATATGTGTTTTTGACTTAATTTGTGTAGAAACAGTGGTCACCAACTTTTTAACACCAATTGTTATACCCAATCGACAGGGCTCCTTTGCTTTGCAGCCGCAAGAATTAGTCAACACCTTCGCCGTGGGTTACACAAACATCGGCGACTTCGTGAACAAAATAACTAATAATTATCTAACTAATCCATACATTGATGATGAGCGACTTCAATTGCTTTATGATCACAACGATTTGCCCGCTGTCCGTGTAAGCGACTTACGACTCCTAATTGGTGCCTGGATTGCGGGAGAGGTGCGCGCGGCTGTCAAAGCGGAAACAGGCTATGAATGTTCGGCAGGAATAGCCCACAATAAGATTTTAGCCAAATTGGCCGCTGGAATGAACAAGCCCAATAAACAGACCATTTTGCCTCTTTCCGAGATACCAGCGCTGTTTGACACACTACCTGTGGGAAAGATCAAAGGATTGGGTGGAAAGTTCGGAGAAGATGTGTGTGAGCGGCTAAGCATTAAGTTTTTAGGCCAACTTTTAAAGTACAGTGAGGCAGAATTGCAACGCAAATTAGATGAAAAAAATGGGTGAGTGATTGGTAAATTGAAGTTTATTGGAATAATTTTATTCCTTTCAATTCATACATTCCCAGATCTTGGCTTTACAACATTTCACGTGGCATTGATTTGGAAGCAGTCACACCGCGCTTCTACTCGAAAAGTATAGGCTGCTGTAAAAAGTTTCCCGGCCGAAACAACATTACAGGCCTAAAAACGCTGCAACATTGGTTTAATGAGTTGGCAAGCGAAATTAGCGATCGCCTCGAGAAGGACTTAAACGAGAACAATCGCAAAGCAAAGCAAATGGTGGTCCAGTTCGTACAGGAATGTGACGGCGAGGAGGTCGCAAGCTCGCGTTCCGCGCCACTAACGCACTACGATCAGGCGATGATAGCCAAAAATGCGCTGGATCTTGTGAAAACTAATACGAAAACGTTCTTTCGAGCTGGCAGCGATACGGCGCTTAACAATCCTATTAAGTTCCTTGGCATCAGCGTGGGTAAATTTGAGACACTCACCAATGGGCAGTCAAAGCTCCAGGAAATGTTCGCCAACCAGGCGGCTAAGAAACGAAAATTGGATGAACAAGAACCATTATCCAAGCCCCAGAATGAGCCAGAGCAGAAAAAGCCCAAAGAGTCCGGCCAGAGCAAAATGATGAGTTTTTTTGCAAACTACTTGCAAAAAGAAAAAAGTGACCAGAAGGACTCGGGGACGCAACCAAAAGTCCAAGATGAAAAAATACAGAAGCAGCTGCTTACTGATATGGTTGAAGTTTCAACACACCGAAAAGGGTTCTTTAAAGAATACAATAACTCATTAAAACAAGCTACTCAAAAACAAGATGTTGTACAAGAGCAACAGTTTATTGCCCCAAAAGATCAATCCGATCCTGATATTGAAACTCTAGCTGCTGAGCTAGATGAAATTGAAGCTGCCAATGCGAGCATTCCTGAGCCGCTTGGTCAGGAGCAATCAACAACATCGATACGCGACTTGAACGAAAATTCAGATCAATCGAGCTTAAATAAGGACTTTAAAAGTAGATATGTCGAGTACGCCCAACCAGAGTTGCGGCTTGACCTAATCAGCATGATAAAATGCGACCAATGCGGTACACAAATTCCTGACGATCCAATAGCTATCCAAACCCATCATGATCATCACTATGCGCAAGAGCTAAGACGTCAGCTACATGCCGAACAACAGAAGACAGCACAAAAAAATAAACTAGATGACGCTAAAGGAAATTTATCTACGACATCAACATCTAAAAGACAAAATAAAACAAATTCTTCCAGTGCGAGTTCCGTGAATAATATAAAAAAATTCCTGTCCGCCAAGGTGCCTACTGAGCCCAGTCATGCAAACATGGAACGCTGTCAGGAATGTCAAGCTTATATCAACTCCCAGTCTATGCCGGAGCATATGGATTATCACGTGGCAAAGAAGTTGCAACGGCAGCTCAACCAGCTTGAGGTCCGTACAGTAAATGTGTCAAGTAAAAAGTCTCCATCGACCCACGACAAAAAGCAGCATAACGCAACAATATCCTCCGCTGGAAATAAAACTATTGCTCAATTTTTCTCCCAAGCCAATTAAATTGGATAGCAATTGATTTTAAGCAATAAAGTTAAATAGTGGGGTTCGACTCTTAAAAACCCAGTCCACATAAAAAATAGATTTAACTACATTTTTTTTTTAAATTAAATTAAGTTGTAAAAATATATAAAACGAATAAACCACGAACGTTGACGTATATATTTGCGTACAGTTTCATATTCATAAATGTACTTACATAGCGATTTCGTCTATGTGTGAATATAAATGCATATGTGCCGTACAGAGTTAGGCCAAAGCAGCAACAACAACAGCTGTCAGGTGAAACTTAGCATGAGAACACATAACGACTAACGGGTGTAATGGTGGACCAAATCTGAGCTTAAAATTCCAATAATTAAGGGAGTCTTGGAAAATCACTAATATTGATGGATGCATTCGAAAAATAATGTTTGTCCTTTCTCGGACTTAGGGTCCCTGCGGTCACACAGAACGATCGACATTTCTAAATCGGCTGCTTCCACATTAAACTAGTAAACCCGTTTACCCTTTGGTATTCATTAATTGCCTCAGAGTGTTTTTTATTTTGAATATCTATTTATTTTGCTCAAGTTTAAAAGTAGATAATAAAAGGGGCATTTACCCGTAACAGTTTCAGAATGTTCGTTCGATGTTAGTCGCCATAATCGCTCCGTACTTAGTAGAGGCACAAAGGTGCTTAAAACTTGAAGTATTTGGTGTAGTAGTCACGGAAGAAGCTGTAGTCGAAGTGTCCGTAATCGGTATAGCCCTTGTATTGATAATAGGGCTCCATGGTGTCAATATGATGAATCATGACATCCTTGAAGTACATGTTGGGCACGAAGAATTCGTATTCATCGATCTCGCGATCGAACGGATAACCAAATGGCATGCTATCGACATAGCGAGCTCCAGAGCCGACGCCGCAAGAGTAGGTGTAGTCGAACGTGGAGTATTGTTCATGCGAAATCGGTGCCTTGTATGGCATAACCATGAAGAACATTTGCATTGGCATACCCTTTTTCCAGCCCATCGGCAACACGAGGCGATCGGGGAAGCCGCAGTGGGGCTCGCTCATGTCCAGAGGGAAGTCATAGTTGCCATTGTACGCCATCATTACGTAGTAGTACAGTTCTGTGTAGGAAGTGCGATCCTTCACGGTCCAGGAGAAGTCGTTGGAGCTGCGCTTGATCACGTTGTTACCTGCGGCCAAATCATAAACGAACTCGTCCAGTTCCATAAAGTTAGCGCGGTTTTCCATCAGCGAGATGATACGACCGTATTCGTCAAATTTGGGTCCAATGAATGCACGAATGACTACCTTCTCGGTCTTGGCCGACTCAATAGTATAGGTGTAGCTGAAAGGCTTGTGGTTGAGGCGCATCTGACGCGCGTAGAGGGACTTGTCCCACACAAACTTGCCGTCGTGGAACACCATCTTGTCGTTCATTAGATTGGTAACGTCGAAATCAACCAGATCGAAATAGGTGACCAGTTCGCTGACCTCCACCTGCTTCATAGTCACGCCCGGCATCAGAAGCTGCTCCTTAGTGTATTTTGGTAGATAATGCATAAAGTTGAAGTACACTTGGGAAATGGACTTGTAGAACATGTAGTACATGGGATCGCGCATCATCGTCTCAAAGTTCAGCATTACGTTCGGGTAGACATCCATCTGATGATAGTCAGTGTCAGCGAAGTACATATGTGCCAGCATATACCAGAATTGGTAGAACATCTTGTCCATGGCATCAACATTGCCCTGCATCATGCTGCCAATGTACTCAATCGACTCGGGCTTTCGCATATCGATCATATGTCCATCCACTGTCTTGTAGTAGCCCATCTCGATGATATTATAGACGCGCTTCATGAAGCTTGTAATGCGGTTGAGCATGTCGAAATTGCCGTATGTCTCCATTTCGTAGTAGTTCTTGCGGTAGCTATATCCTATACCGTTGTAATAGATCAGCTGAGGATCATAGCCCATCTCGATCTGATGGTACCAGGCGAACTCTGGTATTTCACCATATCCGTGCGACAAGCGTTCCATATAGTAGCGAGAGAGCAACTGGTGGACGTTGTACAACCACCATTCACCACGACGATCGTTTTTCAAACCGAAGGTGTTGCCATCCAAGAAGAACGAGTAGTCCAAATTTAAGTAATACCAGTAAGCGTTCCAGCCCAAATCCTCGGTAAAGTAGGACAGTTTGGACTCCTCGTTGTAAACATCCAGATCGCGGGTATAATCGACAGGCATCCACCAAACTTTGAGATCCTTCATCATGGTCAACCATTTGGAGTCCTGGTTGAATTCGTAGATATTTTCGCGCAGCATGAACTTTTGCTCAGAATACCAGTGCTCGCCAAGACCCATCAGCTTCCACCACTGCCACATTTTCCAGTCCTTCATGTACATGTAGTCACCATATTGGTATTTGTTGCCACGTCCTTTGTAGAACACATCCATATACTCTTTCTCATACATGTTCATCTTCATCCACATTTCATAGTCGAATTTCTCAGCTTCATAGATGAATTTGCTGTTGAAGAAGAACTGCGGGAAGATTTCATATATGGAGGGAAGCATCAGGCCGTGGAAGTCATCGCGGTGGATGACAGCGAGCGTCAACGCGTAGACGAACATGCCCTCGTTGACGTGCATGCGGGCCCAAGCTACGTTGTGCTTAAAGGTCTCCCAATCCTTGGCATAGTAGAAGAAGTTGAACAGACCGCGAGCTTGTTTAGCATGAGACATGGCCAGCTCGCCGAAGAACTCGCCCTTGGGCAGCAGGGCGTTAATCTTATAGGCTTCCCAGAATTTCGTCATGTACAGGTCATAATGCTGCAGTAAAGTACACGTAGAATACAAAATTGAGAGAATTTTTCAGATTGTGCGCCCAATTTTTAACTTACGGTGTAATATGATTCATCGAAGTAGAATTTGTCGCCCATTTTGATATACTCCTCAAACATCAGAGGATCCTCAACACGGTAGACAATTTCGAAAAGGAATTTCTGCTTCTCGAGGAATGTCTTGTCCGCAATCTGGACCTCATGCGTCTTGTGGAAGCTGGCCGCTGCGACCAGTCCCACGCATGCCCATAAAATAATAGCAATCTTCATGTTGACGCCTGCTGTCCCTCCTTCTATTCGCCTTCAACTGCTCCGGATTAGACTCACTCAACAAGGTCCAATGCCTAAAGACTGTTGCATTTTGGTGCGCACAGGTGCCCTTATATAGCACAAAGCGTCGGACAGCAGTCGCCGTAATTTGGCAAAAATAGCACAAAGGTGCTACCGAGATCAGTAAGTCAGCTAAGTGTATCTCAGGTGGGCTACGCAGCCATCTGTTGTCAAGACTTCAGTCACATTTGTCGTCAGAGCGAAGGCTTATCAGCAGCCAAGTCAAGTGCACGCTGCTGCAGTCGAATTCAAAACAACATATCTGGTGTCTGCAGGCACATACTCGTAAGTATGTGCAGTGTATTGATCATATAAGCTCCATGTGGGTGTAGCTTGGAACTAAATATATACGTGTATGCTAGTACCTATTTGATTTGTCTTAGACTAGGTTGTGTCTTACTGATCTATTTATTGCTACTTACTGCCTATATGGCTATATCATTACTCTTAGGAGGCTTTTTCTTTACACCTATAGCATCCGCCTCCTTCACTGTAGTGGGCAGTACAATATTGGTAGTCTCCGGGAAGAATAGCGTTAGACAGCCGCTAATTATAGCCCCACCGGCGAAGAGTATTAATGGAGCATTTGGGTAATATTTGGCCTGCAAAATAATCAGTTAGTAATTTCGTATGGCTTTGAAAGTTCTTACTTGCCAAAAGTGGTGTCTGAGGGGCCAGCATAGACCCGAATCGTCCCATCATTGAGCAGAAGCTCAGCAAACTGTTGCGCAGATTTGTGGGAAATATCTCAGACGCGAAGAAGTAGAGCACCTGGAAACTGGCAGTGATGGTCAACTTGCTAACCAAGAAGAGGATTAGCTGCCAGATATAGTTGTCGCCATTCACAAAAATTGTCGCTATACAGCAGAGCCCACTTAGTATCATCAGTCCGCTGAGAGAATATCGTCTGCCAAAGCGATCCATGACCAGAAGTGGCACTAGGAATCCCGGTATTTCAACCAAGGCAATGTAGGCGAAGTTGTTATATTTATCACCATCCAGCAAAACCACATTCAAGCTGAGTCCATAGTAGACGAGGACGTGAACAATCCAGCAGAACGAACAGTTTGCAATTCGCCATTTAAAGTTGCTGAAGGCTTCTTTGATAGGGAATTTGCTCTCTTGGGATTGTTGTAACTTTTCGCGATTGCACACGACTAGCTTATCGAGTGCGCTCTCTGATAGCTTACGTCCATTGACTCTAGCAGCGCGTCTCAAAATGTCCGTAGCTTGGCTCTCCTTGCCCTGACTAAGAAGCCAACGCACGCTCTCCGGTAATATCCAGAAGTAGGCCAATAAAATGAGCGAAGGCATATAAGTGACGCGCAAAAGCGCGCGCCAATCCTGAAAAGCCTTTGCAAACATGGCCAGGGCAACCTCGCCTACCGCATAGAAAATAGTAATGAGGCTGCACGCCCACACCCGATACTTGGGTCCAACCAACTCGATGCCAATAATGAAGCATGTCGAATATAAGGTACTACTGGTCAGATTGTCCAGGAACTCGAAGATGATAAACCATATATAGCTGGGGGAGAAGGAGCGTATTACACCCAGCAGCGCCCCCAGAGTGCCTCCCAAGGCAATGGAGAAAGTGCGGCCATAGCTGGTGAGAAAATTCAAATAGGTGGATATCAAAAATAAACAATAAGGCGAAAACGCATACCGATCTGCAACGAATCCACCAATAGGTATTCCAAAGAATTGGCCGAGATTATTTATTGTGCCTACAAGTGATAATTTCCATTCTTCATTGCAAAAAATACCAAACTATAAATAGAAGCGACATTGACAAAAAATGAACCAATCAACATTCATATGCTTATAACAATAAAAACCTAGTGGAAAAGTTTCATCTACTCGTATACCTACAAATATATCGGTTTGAATGGCGCGATGTACAATGTAATGTAGGAATAATCCGAAATTATTCATATGCCATTTCATTCTTTGTTTGTTAATTCGAATCTAGAATTGTTGAATCTTGTAGCGCTGCGCATGGGACAGCCGTACCCATTGAGATATGTGCGAGAATCGTATGACACACGAGCAACCAGTCTCGCGCCTACACGTCAATTTACTGATTAAGCCACTACGCTCCTTCACATTAACTAAACCACACGGGCCGCCCTTTGCCCGCTTCCACAGCTGCTACTTATTCGGTGAATGTAATTCTCTGAGACGTGATGTATTATCGAAAAATTTCTGGAAATTTTTTTTGGCATTTTTAGCGGTAAATAAAAATTACAATCAAGTTATGTGAACATGAAACTAAATACTTATATACCTATATTAACAAATTGTTGCACTGATGTGGTATACAATATTAGGCATTTGCATAGCGTAACATGTAATATTTCGCGCCCTTATTTGGGCGCCTGTATTTAATTGGAATCAGACCCAAGACGGGAACATGTGGGGAAATCGGACGATTTATTATCAATATTCGAAGCACTGCTACATACTTATAAATTTGTCATGGTCTGCTAACGCAGCGTCAATTACCTGATAAAGACCCCCCTTGTCAGACAAAGTCGTCGCGCCGCTGGGGTCTGCGCTAATCGCATAGTCACTCGGCTTTCGCACTTTGATACTCACGTCATTAGAAATGGTCACTTCTTCATCCCGAAATATGAAATTGTTGTTGGGACAACTCTCAGTTGGTTGGTCTTCATAGTTTTCGACAACACAAATGTTTAGCTCATAGGATTCGTTCCCCTGGGACATTTGTTTGTTAGCAATCCGGTTACACTTGTCCAGTTCTTTGCCGTTCAGCGGAATGGTGTATTCAGTCCATGGCTCTATGTACTGACTCGCAGAATTATCGCATTCTGTGATATTACATCTGTTGTTTGGATACAGCCTTAGATATTGCTCGTGCATATGGAATCGGCCAAATCTTACCTATGCACCACTGTGGCGGCCGTGAAAACATATGTAACCGAGAACATCGCATGAAACATCATGGGCAAGCAGATAAGCAGAAATATAACCAACTGAAAGCGCCCGAACTGTCCAATGCGCTTCAGTATGGCGTCCAGTGTAAACTCATCCTGGTCGCTGGCAGTTACAGTTGGAGGTGGTTGTGGCTCTGCCGCCACCGTACTTACTGTCGGCGGTGGCGCCTCGGCGGCTGTTACTGTCGGTGCCATTTGGTAATGGAAATTAGTGTCCGACTTATTTCTCTTTCTCTTAATCTTTTCGCCACGATTTTACATGAAATATATACACCTACGTATATAAGTTTATTTTTACAACATACTCATGCGCTGTGCACGGCACAGAGACGCGAATCGTACTGTCTGCCACTGCCGCTGCCAGCAATCTACTATCAACATTAACAACACGATCGCATGGCAGCGCACGTTTCTCCGCAGCTCCGGATTGTGAATGGGTTGCTTTCGAATTTTCTCTAAAAGCTATATTCTCTTTGCATGCTGATTATGTCTCTCTAATAATGTAGCGCCCAAAGCAATCAAGCACTTCTGATAAGGTTGCTTGAAGATTTTAGATCGTAGGTTTGATTAAATGCGATGGTGCCTTGGGCTTTCGCACTATTTAGATATCTTTTATCAAATGGCAAATTATATTTTTAAATGGTAAGTCATTTCTTCAACTAATATTGATTAGTATTGCCTTTTCGGGCTTTTTGTAAACACATATCACATAACGCTGTAATTCCGACCCTGTTATTATTTACTTAATTTTCTCTCTCAATGTGTATTGCAAAACTTTGTTAATTTCCATACACATATTGCTATTAATAATTGCTTGTGACATTAGCCAATATATACATATATTTAACAGTTTCTCCTGACTGACTGACTGATTGATAATGAACGCGCAGCCCAAAAGGGTAAGAGCTAGGAAGCTCAAATTGAAACTCAAGTATCCTTTCAGACTATAGATGAGCACTCGGATGGGGTTTTGGAAAATCCTAACTTTAAAGGAGGGAAAAGGCGCTCCCAAAATTGCTCTTAAAACACTACAGAAAATTAAAAAACAAAATTAACTGCATACAATATTTTTTGATATTTTTTTTTGGGGTTTCCCATGGAAAATTGGAGCACGGCAAGGCTATCATCAGGCATCAAGAGTGCTCATCCCAAACGGAAAGAGACTTAAGTGTCCTTGGAAAATTCTAACTATAAAGGAGGGAAAAGGGGCTCCAACGTTTTTATGAAAAATCAACATTACGAATGCGATTAGCTTGCATAAGTTCTAAAAAAATCAAAATTTGTGTTTTTATACTAGTACAAAATAAAAATATACAACAACTAAAAAATAATGATTGAAATTAATACAAGTAAAATTGTCAAAATCTGATATGGTAAATAATAATAAAAAAAAAGAGCTCACACAGAGGATGTTAATAATTTATTAAAAACAATCAGATTTCTTTATATATATATTTTATATTCTACTTTTTCGTGCCATCTTTTCGAGCTATGTTTACTTAGCCACTGATACAATTTAGCTAGAAGGTATGGTATTGCTGAAATCTATTCTTTGGAGCTCTCTCTGTATTTGACGTCACAAACAGCTTTGTGGCGTAGCCATAATATCTACATTTTGATAATAACTGCTGCCACGAGTGAGAATGATTTGATTTTACGCAAAAAATTAAGTAGCCACATTCAAGTAAGCCGTAAAAAAGTTCAACGATCGAGCAGGCCGTCGATTTCAGATTCGGCTGCCAGTAATTTGTACATACAAGCATGTACAATATTAGCTTCTTTGTATTTGGATCTGAGCCTTGTATTTATTATACTCGTATCATTGGTTTTGGATGAATAAGTGGGCATTCAAAGCGCACAGTACGACACCCCAAATGTGCAAGTAAGCTACAATAAACCGGCTTTGAGTCAGTAAGTTAGTTAGTATAAAATGTCAACACATACATACAAGTATTTGCCTAAGTTAATGTCAAATTTAATTTACATCTTTTTGTAGTAATATAGTATATGAGAATGAAAAGTTGCAATTTTTATTGGCATACCTCCTATCTTCTCTGTATCATGATCTGACCCCGGTATTTCTAAGGTATTGGCCTATTTTTGGGTAGGGGAATTTATACGTGCGACTTCGTATAAGCGGCAATAAACCGGCACCAGTACGAAATGTCTAGCTACATGTATCTATTAAGTTGTCAAATTTAATTTGCATCTTTTTTCCAATTACACAATTTAATTTATTATTTCCGCAAACTAATAAAATGTTCCTAGTATTACAGATGTACTATACATACACAAGGGCGTACGCAGGGGGAGGGCAGGGGGGTTGGCAACGGCCCCATTTGTTGCTATATAAAGTCGACCACACATTCAATATTATGTCTCACTATTTCGCTTTAAAATGGAAATGAGTTGGATTTGTTGAAGTTTTTTTATTGATCATATGCATTAATTATTATTTCAAAGCATCGTGCATTATTTAATTATAATTTTAATTTTTTGCCCCTCCCTTTGCGCCCCCCTTTGCTGCGTACGCCCTTGTACATACATATATGTATTTATGTAAATACCAAACCGCATTAGCAGTAATGATTGCGATCTTTAAAGGCCATTGAAAATGCGTCTGCACGTGCTTAAAGCTTTGTTTTATAAATAAACACATTCACTTGGACTACATACATGTACTATACATACGTACAAATAATTTGAGCGCGGAATTTAAATGTTATAGCACCAGCAAGTGGAGCTTGCTGACAGGTTTAACTACGTAGTCAGTTGTTCTTAATGAATATAGGGTGCTCCATATAGGGTTATTCTGTTCAAAATATTACGTTATTTTTGAAAGTGACAGCTCCTTCCCGCTGGAAAGAGGGCGTGGGCGATCTTTGGTCTCGGTGAAGTCAGTTGATTTGACGCCGTTCGAATTTTAGTGTGGGGTTCCGTTAAGGACCGATGTTACCGATTTTGGCCCCTTAGATGAGTACCTAGGAAAGCGTTCGTGAGGAAGAGCCACAAACCGTCACCGAGTTCTTAAAAACCAGAATTAATAGGATGCGGGACTGGGAAACTAGGCGAGGCAGCCACACGACTGTAATCGTGTTTCAAAAAAATTGGAAATGTTTGCTCTTTCGAATAAACTGTTACTGGTGCCGTTCTTGTTATATTTTTTGAATTTTTGAAAATAAACCACTTTATGGACTTTATGGAGCACCCTATATCTATATTATTTTTGAGTGGTTCTAATTGGTGCTCGCAAATTTGTAAACCAAAATTGTTGTGCAGGTTTTGTTTTCTAAACAACTTTTTAAGCCACTATTTGTTAAAAATTGTAGATAATTATAGCCTGTACCCAAAGGGTGAAAGGCTATACTAGTTTTGTGCGCATGTATGTAACACACAGAAGGAGGCGTGGCAGACCCCACAAATTATATATATTCTTGATCAGGATGAGAAGCCGAGTCGATATAGCCTTGTCCGCCCGTCCGTCTGTCTGTCCGTCTGTCCGTATGAACGCAAGGATCTCAGAAAGTATAAGAGCTAGAATAACCAAACTTGGTTTCCATATTCTCCTAAGACCGAGAAAGTACGAGTTTGAGTTTTTTTTCGATGCACCCCCCCACTCTCCCGCAATTCGTGTTTTTTCTTATAACTTCCGTAATTCTCGGAATTTTGAAATCAATTTTGGTAGGTACATCCAGTTAGTACTAATGTGTCCGTATGCCAAATTTCATCATGATAGGTCAATTCTGAAGAAAGTTATAGCCATAAGTAAAATCGCTGGTCATGCGCTGCCTGCAGCTCTGTCGGCAGCGCTGCCCGCAGCTGTTGTTGTTGTTGCTGCTTTGGTTCAACTTTGTGCTGCATACATACCGCATATAAACACGCATAGGTACGTGATGTAAATGTATGCTGTTAAAACTGAACATAAACATGTATTCTAATTTAATTTAATTAATTAATTCATTAACTTTTTTTAATAATTTAATTTTTTTTTAATTTTTCTTTTTTGTGGAGAGTACAGTCTATTTTACTGTCGGGCTTGCTCGACTGTAGCGTTCTATCTTGTTTTTTTTTAATTTACAGGAAAATTGCTTGACTCTGTCAAGTTATTACAATCAAAAAATAAAATAAGTGCTAAACTCGTGTACCCTACCAAGTTTGGTTAATTTGCACTCAACAGTTTCGGAAATCCAGGCGTTAATCTAGCCTGTCCAACATGTCTACATCGATTTGTCTTATCATGCTGATTAAGAATACTTGTATATACTTATACGGTCGGAGATGCTTGCTTTTGTCTGTTATATACTTTGCCCAAGCCAAATACAAGTATACCAATTTTACCCTACGGGTACAAGGTATAAAAATGTAAACCTAAGTATTTAGCCATTGTACCCAAGCGAGTACACTAAGTTTTGGCTTCAGGTCAAGCAGATACAAAGGCAGGGAATGGGTTAATTTCCCTCACTACACGTTGATTTAATCGGAATCGCTCCTAATCCATGGGGAATTTTTGAGCAAGGAGCAAAAGCGAAATTTTGAATGCATTTGTTAGTTGAGACAAAAAATTTCACAACCCATCGGACACATTGGACAATAATACATTATTTTACAAACCTCGACATCATTTTTCTATATTCACACTTTTTGATAATGCTCACTATTAAAGTAGTACTGAAAGTTGGCCAACGTTCTTAAATACTTATTAAAAAGAAATTTACTCCACAATAATTGAGATTCTTTTCACTAGTTTTCTAGCTATATACGATTAAAGTTCTGCACCGATTAAGCCAATTCAGGTTATGTTTTGCGTATTTCTTGTGGAAATATTCATGCAAACCCGATAAAACCAAGATGTGTAGAGAAACGAGAGCCCTTAACAAAAGGAAAAATATCATTTTAACAATATAACTAAGTAGTAACCGGTATAACCACCTTTATTTTAAATGTATTTTGCGCCAAATCTCGACCAGAATTTCATAAAGGGGTTTTTCTACAAATTTTCATAATTGCACGGCTTTTCGAACCGATTTTATATTAAAGGTTCAACTTGTTGTCGTTAAGCGAAGCAAGTCAAAGGCTTCGCGATGTACTTAAAGTCAATATCTTGTTGGAAGAGACATCTATTAAAGAATTGTATTGTTATTGTATTAATCAAAATATCTCTGTACTGAAAATTGGTTACAGTATTAATTATTCGATGCATCGACTCGATACTCTAAGTAAAACAGACCTTTATACATCCACCTTCATGCTTGATGGTTTTGTTTTTAAGCCAGATGTGGAAATCTTTGAAATCTTATCCAAATTCTAAAAGTCGGTTTCAGTAAATCTTGATAGGTGACGCCTATGGTCATATATTTCATTTCAACTTTGGTTATATACTTACGTACACGCATATCGACCCAAACTAAGGCTTTGGAAATGAGTTTCAAGACGGTTTTCGTTTTTAATATATCTAAACACATACCTTTATTTAATGAATTCAAAAATTGTGTTAAATTCTGGTATTCCATTCTTATGAATTTGCTTCTGTGGTATATTTCAATATATATATATATATATATTTGTTTTTGCAATTTATTGACACCCAAACATTAGCGGGCTGTGTGGTGTTTGTTGTTGTGTCGGTCTTGTAATTACTTTAACTGGATTCAAGAAAAATACATATGTATGTATGAGTCGAAAACATTTATTTGAACGCAACACATTTATCGTATTTTTATATCTTGGCTAATTTTACAAAGTTGTTTGTTGTTTTGTTGAATTTATGGTGTGATTTAAGTACGTATTTACGAGTACGTGGGATTGATGCAGTACGATCCGCTTCCGAATCGAACATTTCCAATTAAATGTACATATCTTTAGCATATGAGTATGTGGTTAAATGTGTGTTTTTGTGTTGAATACTGGTAATAATAATCATCATTTATAAATAATTAATGCCACTCAATTAAATCTATAAATTCAATTATAATGCACTTAACTTTGTGAGTTTATATTTTATTGCACATAACTTTATTTTAAACATACATACATATGGTATGTGCATATGTATGTACCCATTTATTTACGATGCGTATGTAGGCATGCATGTGTGTGTGTTTGTGTGTGTGTGTGTTTGTGTGTGTGTGTGTGTGTGCATGTGTGTGTGTGTGTCGTAGAGCATCTTGCACTGTGCCAAGTCGTACATACATACCCGTACATACCCATACACCTGTCTTGTTTAGTTTTATATTCGTTAAATAGGTATGTAAATATTTTTAAATATAATGTATGTATATAGAATTGTAAATATGTTGTAAATACTGTTCGCTTTTGTTTTCTTCTTTCACTTAACATCTTGTACATTTCGCACTATATGTATGTATGTATGTATGTATTTGCATGTGATTAATACAATGGTTTATTGGGGTTTTATGTTTTCGGTTATTAAGTTTATCATTACTCTGTACGTGTGTATATTGTTATGGGTGACGCGGTCTTTCTGGCTTCTTCAGAACTGCTATTGCAAACCAGAGATCGTAAATCGTCCATATTAAGCATGCCCTAGTCGTGAATGTATGTGTGTAGGTGTATGTACTGTTATGTATGTATGTATGTATGTAAATACATGTCTTGTTTTTGAATTCTTTTGTAATCCTTCTTTAGTTTGTATAGACATTTAAGAATTATATATATATATATATATATATATATATATATATATATATATGTATATATATTATTGTTGTACACAGATAAACAAGATTAACTTCACTTATTCGCTTAACGTTTTTGTATCATTAAATACCCTTTGTGTTTTCCGTAGTCTAAATATTTGTCAGTGCTGCATTCAAAGAGAACTAACGATAAACATCAAGGTGCTGATGTTAGAGGAGTAGTTTAAAAGTCTCCAAGTTATTTGCATTTTGTTTTGTTAATTGTTATTATCATTATTGTTATTATTATATTTTTTTGTTTTGTGAAAGCCTAAAATTGGTTTCAAGCTTTTTGTACGCTGTGCTATAAACAAAATCTGGTCTTGGTGGAAGTGAAGTGATTTGTTCTTCACATAAACCACTGCTTTATCCCGGTACTGGGGCTTATTTACATCGATATTAAACAATATTTTGTGACAATTGGCCAATACTTTAAATGTGCTGGATTTCAAATATTACGAGTATGTATGCATGTGGTTTGTTTTCGTTTGTTGTAATTTCCAAAAATTGGTGGTTTTGAAACCAACGGTTCATATTTTATGCAGCTTTTTTGTTGACTCACACGGAAAGTACTTGTATCAATACTTATTTGCAGTAACTTTGGCTTTTTGTTTTTGTAATACCATTAACAACGGAAATTTGTAAAAGATTTGGTTTTTGTATACTTTAAATATATATTCAAAAACATTTAGGCGTACAAAGCATTTTGTGGCAAAGTTTAGTTTGTGTTATGAATTTATTTGCATGCCATTGTTGGATTTACTTTTTGAAGCTCTAGTTATATGATTGCCTTGCAGTTTTCTTCAACTTGTAACATGTTTTTTAAACATACTGTTTTTATTTTTACACATAAGTGGCCCTTTAATTTACGACTGCTTCTGTAGTACTAGTCTGAGTTTGTAATTCTTAAAAGGAGCGAGAATTTCCCAAACATAACTTTAGGGATTCTACTCCAACTGCGTGCTGGGTTCAAGAATTCCAATTACACAAAAAACATAAATATTGGGTCCGAGATTTTCACCAATTGTGAACTTAGGGTTCCTATCCTTCCTGTTAGATCTTTCCTCTTATCCAAGTTGTAGATTTGGCACCCTTTAACAATTCAATCGGTTTGCTTGAGTTTACGAGCGTGAAGCTCCGACACAGTGGGGAGCCATCTAACAAATAATGAACATTTATTTTTACTACGACCGTGTTATATGGTTTTTATTTCTCTACATAAGCTCCGTAAAATTTGTCTGGCGCTATGAACATTAAATAGTACGAAGATATGCCAGATGTAACTCCGAAATGATTTTGCCAGCTGTATACGTACATGTATACTTGTATGTGTAAGGCTGAAATTCGTATAATTCCTATGTGTTGTTCCCAGAAAAAAAGAATCAACTTTGGTTGTGATGTTTAAAATACTACGTTGTGTTTGGCCAGCTGGTAAGGGTTGACTACTTTGGCACAATTTTTTCGTTTCATTTTGTTTCGTTTCTACTAACTGGGGCTGTGTTGCTCACTTATAGGCTTTAATAATGCTTTTGTTATTAATTTAATCTTATATTTTAAATATAAGTTGATCCCAATTGTTCAGTTTTATCAATTTTACGATGCATTTTCATTCTTTTTTGTTCAGATGACAGAGACTTACGAGCTAGACAACTGATTTCCTTTCCGCTACTTCAAGTTGTTTGTCAGAAATGTAACTTGTTGTTACTGTTATAGTAAGTACTACACATATACAAACACACACATACAATACAAACACGTTAAATTATTTAAAAGTGTTTAGGTTAATGTGATACGCCAATTTCCTACGTGCTAAAGAGCCATTCTATTTCTATTCTCCTGGCTCAGCTCGCCAGTAAACAATTTCTAGATATTGTCTTATGAACATGTTCATAGTGGTTGTCATTTCTTGTTTAATATACGTGTATGTATGTAGTTTAATGAGTGTTCCTTTTTTTGTTATTTTAAATTTACTTTGGAGAAACCTTAACTGTTTCGAACATTTCTGGCAGGAGCTGCCCTTTTGCTTATGTGATCTATTTTTTTTTTTTTTTTTTTTTTTTTTTTTTGAATTGCTTTCATGAACATGGAATACACGCAGTTTTCGAATTGTTGTTTTTAGTTACATTCGAGCATTTGAGCCATGCCCTAGTGAGCGACAAAGACGTACCTGTTCTGTATCTCAACTGACTCCATCAGTGCAATCGAACTACAAATATATTCAAATTACATATTCTCATCCCTCATACCATAACACATGGCCTTTCGATTAATTAAGCGCAACATACATTGTTTCATGATTTCAGCTTACTCGTATATTCGTAACAATTCATACTAACATCAATTTTATGTTTGTTGGTTTGTTTGTTTGTTTGTTTTTTCTCAATTCTCTTAATCCTGCTTACATTTTGCTGCCCGCAATAACTCGCACTCGTGTGCTTAATGAACAACTACGACTTTAGCTAAATTAAAACATTTCATTTTGTGTTTTGGATATTAAATAAGAATATCTAAAATACCTTAATATATAGTTCATTTTCTGTTTATTATACTCGTATGTATAAATACATACATAAGTTTTGTCATATTTCGCTACAATTTTATTTTTTAACATTTTGTGTTGTCAACCAATTATTTTCTTAAGTGCCTTAAATGCCTACACATACATATGTACTTATGTCTGTATACTATACTTGTATGCATACTATTTGTTTTTTACTTCATTTCATTTTAATCTTACTCTGTTTTTTTGTCTCATGTGTGGAGTAAAAGTTTGAGCAAAAACACATTCGATTAAATTGTAATTACACACATACATTAGTATTACACAAGTATTTTCAAACTATGCATATGTATGTATGTATGTATGTATATTGAATTCGAGTCTCGGTGTCTTTTTTGGTGTGATGGCGTGAGCTCTCAGCTGTAGCTATACCATATAGTATGAATGTATATACGTATGCATGTATGTATTACTGGTTCCCTAATCCACATATAAAACCCTGTTTAAGTTCTGCATAATTGTCAGTATAGTTATGTGGATAATCCGAGTTAAATTGTCGACACATACTCATATGGGCAGGGTGTCCGACTCTTTTTGATAACGGGCAACTATACGCACTGCTGGAAGTTATGGGATTGGTTCGAAAAACTGACTGCAACAAGTGTACGAGTGTACGTAAGAACGGGTCCAAGGAGATAAAACATTTATATCGAAAGGTAACTGCAAATTCAATGCATTTGCACCCAACCATCCATTCATTACACAGGCCCTTACCGTACGTGATGGAACTGGGAAAGCTTGGAAGTATCTGAGAACATTTTAATCGGACAGGAGAATAATAGAAAACTCGCATGCCATTGGCAACGCTAAACAACGCTACGGTTGGTTTGTGGGGGCAAGTTTTTCAAGAAATTTGCTTGGTTTGGTTTTTAAGGCACCATTAAAATTGCTTTTCTTACACGTATTTTTCCTTGGCAAATTTACAAGATTTCAACAAAATGCTATACTTTTAATAATTACATACAAATATTAGTAAAAACCTCTTGAAATATCTGAGTCTTCATCCACATTCACGTCAGTAAGTATTGTACACATACACTTATGCATTATTCTTATTTTACAAATATGTATTCCCAGTTACCCACCGCTGATCGTCTTCCTCTGTGCTCGCTCATTTTATATTAATAACTCTCGCAAAAAATTTACTAAATATTTAAAATACAATTAAATACAAGTGTACATAATAATTTGTTTAATATGTATATTTCTATATAGATATAAATAATTTGTTAAATATATATATGTATATATATTTATATATAGATATACGGGGTTTCTGTTAAAGTTCGATTTAACACGTTTTTTGTTTCAAAAATGATTGCTTTAAATTGTTTGTCTCCAGCGAAATATTTGTCACTAAAATCACGAAATAGTTTCGCTTGATATTTTGCCACCCGCGTCGCAATTTTTGCTTGATCCACTTCATGTTTTTCATTTTTTTTATTTTAATTAAATTTAACTTTTTAGCATATTCGTGAGCTTTTATGTATTGTTGTATTATCGCTAAAAGTTTCAATACATGCACTTGTGATGAATGCTTATTATTTATAAACACTTACTTTTGGTATCATGACGTTTAATTCATTTATGTTTATGCTATTAACAATTTCCTGTAATCAAGTTTATTGTTTCATAAGGTTCTCTTCGTGTTTCGATGCAAGGCATGAAAGCGTGAAAAACTAGACTATGTTTGGAAATTCGATAAGAACTTTTGAAAAACAAAAGAAACTGCCATTTACATATGTATATTGGATTCGTGTATAAAGAGATGAATTGCCAACTAAGTTATTTCTTAATAACCAATTACAAAGCCAAGGCGGTCAGAAAACTGCATCACAAATTTGAAAACTTGGAAAGCTGCAGCTTTCAAACATTGAGAAATTCTCCTTAAATTATGAAAATTAAGTGCTTAATTTGGCAATATAAATTTGTATGTGTATATGTATGTACTCTCGACGGGGTATCGACATTTTCTCAAAGCCACCCTTGGTGCCCATTTGATGGGCCTAATAACAACAAACAACTTCACTAAAAGCAGAGTTTCTGTCAAAGTTGGCATTTTGTAATCTAAGGCTAATCGAAGACGGACAAACGATTAGAAATTCATATTTGTCCATTTTTGTTGGTTTTGAAGTGAGTGAGTTTGTGTGTGTGTGGTGTGTGAGTGTTTTTCGGGATATGTTTGCTTTTATACGTTTGTTTTGTGTTCTGCAAAAATCAACTTTGTTGCTGTATTTGCAGTGATGATATACATATGTTTGTATGTATATAATTATGTTGTATTTAAATGTATTCTCTTGCGGATATGTTTTGGTAATTTGTTTATGATCGTTTACATACATATTACTAAATAATTATGTAGCGGTACATTAAAATTTGACACCTTTTGCCACTGAGAGCAGCGTAGAGCAGTCGCACAAAGCGAAGAAGTTGCAAAACAAGTTTCACCTTCACTGATTGTTGTTCTGGCTAAGTGCCTTTGCCACCTTTTGAGACTATAATAGACTAATTTGAATATAGCTATAATTGCTAATAAGACGTTCTTGGTTTTTTTTTTTTTTAAATATCTGTGGCTTAAAATTAATTGGTAAATATTTGTTATAGCACACCATTCTACAGCATTCTGCAGCCGTATATTTAAATAATAAAATATTTTAATATGTAATTTTAACATTGAAAATCAGTTTATTTTTGTTTGTTTTCCGTATAAATTTAACATCTAATAAATAAAATTATACTTGTAATTTAAGCATAATTGTAATATAATAATTAAATAAATTTTATCTTTTTCCGCGCTTTAGTTAAAGTCTTTTAAATCGCCGCAAGTGCTTCTAAATTATTATTGTATCGTGAAATTTGTATGTATAGTACAAACACAAGTATGTACTTATAAAAATTTACAAAAATTAAATTTTCACTAAAAACCCAACTGGTCAAATAATGAATAACAACAATGTTAGTTTAGTGTGAGAGAAAAATTTGGCTTTAAAGTTGCGTTCAGCTTCGGTTCTCAAACCAATTTGTTTAATGTTAGTTTTTATTTCGTTTTCGTTTTTGTTTTTAATAAATTAAAACATTACAAGTCCTCAAATACATAAATGATAATTAGTTCATAATAATATTGCTGTTTAATTAATAAACACAATAAATTTTGCACATCAGTCTAAACATATTCAATAATCACAAATACAATTTCGATAACAATTAAAATAATAAGAAATTAAATTAAATTTTGTTAATTTATATATGTATGTAGTCTGCCCTGCCTAGTCTATATGTGCTAAGCATTTACATACACTCGTATAAGTAGTACGAGTGAAAAAAAACACAACTTGTGGAAAAATAAATCATTTTAATTCTGTCTCTTCGCTTACTGCTGCTGCTAATTGGCCTAATTTGGCGTTTGTTCTTCTTAATTGGTTGTTTTTGTTTAAATTGTTTTATGTATTCTTCGCTTTTGTAATTTTATATCGTTTTTGGTTATGCTCACGCACGATAGCTTGGCTTAAAATTAACTGCATTTAGATATGGGTTCTTTTTTTTATTTTTTGTTGTTTATGTTGTTCGGTTATGTTTTTGTTTTTGTTTTTGCATTTGCTTTTGCGTTTGTCTTCATTTTGACTAAACTTACAATTAATTGCTGTTCTGTTCTTACTTGAAGCGGGCATCGTTGGCGATGCGCGCCCCTAAAACGGTTTAACATAAAGTTATATGTTTGTAAACTTAATGAAAATATCATCATAATTAATAAGAATCAATGAATAAATATAACGTTTATGTGGTGCTTTATGCTTACTGTGTGTGTGTGTGTGTGTGTGTGTGTGTGTGTGTGTGTGAGAGAGAGAGAGAGAAAAGGTGATTTTTACCATTGTCATTTATGATTTCTCTCATTTATTGCTTATGATTTTACTTTTGATGTTGTCCTGCAAGTGCTGCGCCTTGTCCTTGTCGATGGCTACAGCCAGTTCCAGTTCCAGTCCCAGTTCAAGTCATCGGTGTATTCGATTTAGCGTATATTGTAGCTGCGGATGTTGCTGTTGTTGTATCTAGTGAATGGGTGTTTTGACAATTGCACTTGGTGCAATGTAATGGTAACCAGGTATGGGTAGTCCGGCGGTCTCCATTGATATCCTGAAAAATAGATGAGGAGAGAGAGTAAGACAAGGCCGAGGCTGAACTGGATGCTTATTGAAAGTTCAACCATTTCCTTTTACGGACTCATATCCGTATTATATACCTTATCTCCAATTAAAAACTGTTAAACTTACCACCCATTGGTCGAAATGAATAATTTTATTGAATACCTTAAACAAAAAGCCAAAGAAGTCGTCGCCTTTATCTAAACTGCAAATTGATATCTTCAACAAAACTATCTGATTCATTTATGCATTTTCTACTAGCGTATTCCACTAAAGTTTGCTAACTGAAATTTCTGGGAAATACATTTATGCAAATGACTACTAACTCGATTAGCTAGTACGTTTCTGTGAAACTTTTCGAAAATTTTATTAAAAATACGAAAGGGAGTTATGGATAAGAAAGCTCAGATGTATCGGGAGACATAACAGAAATATACGATATTGGATAAAAGCCCAAATGTTTTACGTCTTTTTATGCAAGGTTCCAATTAATTAAAGCCTAAGCCGTCTTAGTCATGATACAGCATTGGGTACTACATATAGTATGTATTTCGAATTATTTGCATACACTATACATATGTATACGTTTTTCATATGATATTTATTTCGATTCAATTATTTCTCTGGGCCTTTCATATTTCACAAGTGCTTGGAGAGTCGACTATTTGATGCATCGTTATTTAGTATGAATTTATTGATGTTAAAATTGTTAATTATAAATTTTTATTTTTAAATTGAGATATTGTGTAAAATTGTCACATAGATATATAGTATAAGTATATACATACATATGTATTTATTAAATTGTGTATTTGAAGATTTCATTACAGAAATCGTAAGCCTGGTAGCTGCTTTGTTTGCCTGACGTGTTACAAATCAAATCATTATCAATATGCTTAATAAAATAATCTTATAGTTTTTATGTTTATGTATGTAATCGAGAAAATTTTCAATTTTCAAATACTTCTTGCTGTCTAGACCATGTTTTCTAATAAAAACCAAAAATATTGGGTCCAGTTTCTGTAACGTATATGCTATAAATAATAATAATGATAATATGAAATAATATTAGAAGGTTATAATAATTACAGATTTACATTTATTTCGATTTCATAATAAATACAATAACTTAAAGGGAAAAACTAATATAATCCTGTTAAATTATGGATCTGTAAACAATTTAAGACTTTAAGTCTAATACATAATAGCTTTATTGTTTGTGTTCTAACATACTTATATCTTCGAATATGTATCGATTGTTGCCTTAATTTTGAATTTTGCCGTCGTATGTATGTGTATGTGTCTCTGTGTGTGTGTATGTGTTATTTTGTACGCTCGTTGCGTAGATTGCGTTAATTAGAGCGAATTGGTCCTTAAAAGTCGTTGTGCCCAAAAGCCTGGACTAAATAAGCCAACAAGCGCGATTGGAATTTGTGTTTAGACTTCTTTAAGAAGCCTCTACAACAAATGGTTTGTTTTCTTACTTAAAGCCTATTTGCAATACATTTACTGCTACATACTACATAGATAAAATGTAGGTAAAGGGATTTAATGACAAATCATATAATACAATGCATGTGATTGATTAAACTATGTGCCGAACGTATATAGGGTTAATATTCGATTTAGTGACATACAAATGACCTATATAATGGGTATGATTATAGTTATAAGCCTAGGCGTTATAAAACATTCGACATACACGTATGTACTATATAATCGAAATATGAGCTACATTATATGAAGAGCTTCATCGTTGTTTGCTATAACTTTCACGTTAACAAGGGATAAAAACTCCTAACGATATACTAAAATTTGGCAAATTCTAAACCTACTTTTATGTATGTAAGTGTATATATAAAAAGGGGAAATATCCAATTTCTACTGGGATCCTTATATTTTTTATGCATTTTTTGTCTTGGTCAAATGTCGAGGAGAATATCATTATAGAGCACAATTGGGTGTTCCTTTGCCACAGGTGCGCATATTCGATTTCGATATAGGTTTCGTGGCTCTATAAGTGTGTATATACGAGTGTGTATGTACGCCTACATATTTATGTTACGCGAATATATTACTTTTAGGCGAATAGCGTTTGTGTACTAAAAACTAAGTGGATACTTTAAATTGGGTTCGAGTAGATACGAGTTAAAAATGTCTTGGATTTCCTTCAAATACTTATACACCTTTTTAGAATTCCAAAAGGATTCGGTGAAATTCTTCAAGAATGCAAACTAAAGCTTTCGCAACTTTAAATCTAGGTTTTTGTTGATGATCCGTTGTATACTTTTTGGGCTTATGAAACTAAATTTTAAATAGTCGATAGACAAAAGCGAAATACGTGTACATCTGCGTATTCGTTAAATATGAAGATGGTGGGCCTACTCCTAGTAGGGATTAAACTTGTTTCGCGGCTTCTCCGACTCGATGCCTGTCTCCGTTTGATGCTGTCGAAATCGGGAAGTTGCGTAGTGACCCTTCGCCCGATTTACGCCGGTGGTCTGCACTGGAGGCCCGCTTGTGCTATTGTTTCCCAGCGTAGTGAGGCTGAGCAGATCGAGTGCACTGAGATTGGAAAGGGCACTCAGTGCTCCCGGCTTGGTCAGTAGCTGCAGTGCCGAGGCCAATGGGCTTGCTAAGGCAGCGGCCGCGGTCGGATTAATGACGTTGCTGAACGCTGTAGTCGCCGCGGTAGCGTTGGACACAGCTGTCGAGCTATTACTATTCGTGTTACTGCCTGTGCTGCCTGCCTTCGTACTGCCATTGGTAGCATAGGTTGTGCCGCTACTGTTGGCGCTGCCATTACCGTTGCCCGAATTGGCGGTGCTGCTACCACAGCTGCTGTTGTTGCTGCCACTGAGCACCGAGGCAAGGCTGCTGTTACTGCCCGTGCCAACTGCAGCGCTCGAAACATTGCCATTGACACCACCTGCCACACCACCTGTGCCAGCACCGCTAGCAACACCACCACCACTTGCAGATCCGCCGTTGCTGGCCGCCTCCTGAAGATTGGCCTTCTGCAGCTCAACACTGGAATAGTTATAGATAGATAAAGAGAAAGAAAGAGAGAAAGGAACAATAGGATATTGTTGTTTAGGTGAGGTTGTTGCGCATTTCAAAACATTTCGTGATTTTGTGGAATTGAGTTGGTCTCTTTTTTTTATTTCTGGTGTTTTGTTATACAAAAAGGTTAAGGAGGTTTTGTGTTTTTTATGGATACGTGAAGGAACGGTACGGATATATCAAAGTTCTTTGGTTTGAACCGGCGTTCAAATTGGATGATAGGAGTAGAAAACTTTTGTGGGCGCCTAGTGCTAGGGCTTGACCGAAAGAGTTTTGGGATCTGCTTTTTTATTAATGTTTTGTTTTGGTGGGAATGGTTTAGTTGTTTTGATGAGGTTTTGGTTTGTTGGGAGAGAGGAGCATAGTTGGGTTTTTCATGTTTTGTTTCTGGAGAGTTGAACTGCAGTTTGAAGTACCAATTTTCAGATCCAGTGGGGTGGTGTGTGAGTGCGACGCGTGGCGTTGTTTAGCTGCTGTTACTTGCTTGTTTGTTGCTCTTGCTCCTCCTCCTTCTCCGCCAGTTGAAATTTTAGTTGATACTATACATACATATGTATATTATTTATACTATGAGCTATGTTTATATAAGTTTAGTTAATATTGTAAAACCACGCTGTAACATGCTAGGGATAATTTGTTTTTTGAATTAAAGTCTTGGTCAAGAACAGTGCTCAGGATTTGGTCTATTCATGGATGAATGTGTGTCTGCGTGAGTGTACGAGTATGTGTGTGTGCGCTGAGCCAAAATGATGGATAGACTAATCGGGTAAATACTACACTGAAAAGTGAAACAGAAATTTGTCTAATTTGGTGCTGGACTAAGCATGATCATTATTGGCTTAAATACTATACAGTTGATTAAAGTAAAGACCACTATCCCAAGTAGTTTATTAGTAGAATACGTGCTAAGCTCGAACGCGCCTTCTTAAGCTACCGAGAGACCGACCTCCTTATACCTTCTTTGTAGGCAATTTACACTGCCATATGTTTGTCAATTTGCAAGTCAATTCGACAAAATTGTTAAGACAACATAATTCGTATACTGCCGCATTAGGAACCCGTGCACGCACACTTACCTCATGTTGATTAAGTATTGGGCCAAGGCCACCGAGTCTGGATTACCGCTGATGGTTATAGTGCGATCGGTGTTACCGCCCTCACGTTCCTCACAATTGGAGATGCGAATCATGGCTCCAGAGATCTGGCGTATTTCGGCGATCTTGGTGCCCCCCTTGCCAATGATGCAGCCAATTAAGTCATTTGAAACGGTCATCTCGTGCTGCTGCTGTTGAGCTCGATTTGCATTAGCCGTGCGCAATTGGGAGCCAGCCAATGCGGCGAGGGCTATGAGGGAAAACGTCAGAAAATGCAGGAATCAGTGATGTAGGTTCAGCATACTTAATAGCGACTTACCTGTATGGTTAAGTCCACCAGTGTTTGCCGGTGCCATGCCAGCAAGACCCAAGGCAGCAAGGCTGGCCAATGGATTTTTGGCAACCTGTAGGGGAAACAGAGCGATTCACAAAAAGATGCATTGCAGAATTAGAAAATGGTTCCAGACATGGCAAAGTGTTTTGAGTCTGGGTTTCGGGCTTTGAATATGTATATAAGTATATATATTAAATTTTTATTTTTTCGCTGCGTCTGATATATAAATTTATTTTCTTGGAGGGTTGGAATTACAACACAACGCACGTACAGTTTTCAAACAGTTAAACAAATAGAAAAAACATAAAACAAAAAAACGCAAAGCGCAAAATTAGTACGAACGGAGAATGCAGAAGCAAGAAATCAAAGCAAGACTTGGCAGAAATATGGATGTAGAATGTACCTAGATATGTTTGTACATATGTACTACTACTTATATAGTATGTACATTTAGTTTGTCTTTGTATGGGTGGTAATATGCATGTATAGAGTGTTTTCTGTTTTGATTTTAATTTGGAAAATGGTATAATTTAATTAATTTATAATGTGTTTTGTGCTGTACGAATGTGTTCGACATTGTATAATGACATGAATTAGGCCCGTAGCGTTACTTTTAAACGCGTTTAAAGGTTTAAAGCGTTTCATTTACTTCATTCATTTTTAATACATTTTGATCAAATAACAGGTCCGATTCAAAAATGTTTGAACAAAATGCAGAACGTCTTTTGAATTCATGTCGTTAAACATTTTCCACCAATTCAACCCACAGCAAAATACACACATACATATGTATGTATATATATATATATGTATATACACATAAATATGTATATAAAGCTATACACATTTGTATATATATACATGGGTGCAATGTGTGTGTGTGAATGTATCCACCTACACAATGACATGCCACATTGAGCGAAAATGTGAGGGTCGCGCGAACGCGCTTTATAAATTAATCAAATCAAATAGTACGAGTACAACACTTGCAAATAAGTTTTGAACAAATAAGTAAAGCTGAAACCAACAAAGGCATGAAACGATAAATCCCGCAAAAATAAATACAGAGAGAGAGAGAGAGAGAGAGAGAGAGAGAGAGAGAGATGTGGGAGAGGGTGGGATAATTCCTCTGTAGATCATATATTATTTAAATGCTCTATGAGTGAGAGGCGTGGTATGTAGGTGAACGAATGGGTGTCTTGAAGCGGCGTTTGGCATTGTGGCTATGGGGGATAATATAATCGTAGAAGATCAACGGAAAAACATATTTATATATGAACTCCAACTCAATAAATTAACATATGCTGGGAAGTGTGTGTGTTTCTTTAAATAGGGACTTCAAAAAAGCAACAACTCAGTTTGGGGGGAGGGGTTCGCAGCTAGGTAGGTACTTGGAAAACGGGGGTTTACTACAAGAGTCTATATGCATATACTACATAATTATATATAACTGGTACACTGATTTAAAATTTAAAAAAAATTGCCAAGCCAAGAGTAGCTTGGCGCCAGACGGGGGATGGGGCACACATATCGTAAATGCAGTGGATGCGTGGCCCCACTGTTGCCTGATTTTTAGTGGCACCCAGTGGTAAGAGCGACTTAAAATCATGAACAACTTCGTGCGGGTAGGGCGTTACTTAATGTTATTGAAATGTGGGCGACAGTTGCGCCAAGGTCGTAAAAGAAATAATGGCATAGGGGAACAAATAACTACAAGTTAACACACGGGACGACGAACAACACATACTACAAAATGTGTACAAAATGCTGGAAGCGTAAGTATACGGGGATAACAACAACAACAACAACAATCAAACTATATACTCGTATGTAGCTAGCTAGGGTTCCAGGATATCATACAAAGGGCGTCGCTTGTGACTGGTGGTATCCAACAAAATGTCAAAATAGACGCCGACATGTTGGGCGTTTTGCTCTTGCCATGTTGTTGGTGGGTTATGTAGTGCCTATCGATTTCTTTCCTCTTCATCTTCATATCAATCAAAACTCACATCGGGTATTTGCTGTAGGTGATGGTGTGCTGGTACCGCTCCTGGTAAATGTGCCCCCTTCAACAAAGGATCCGCGAGGCCGGAAATACCAGCGTGTAGACCACCGGTAGCCAAAGCAAGTGGAAATACTGGACAGGTCTATTTTTTTGTATTGTGTATGTTTCGGTTTTGAAGTGTAGTAGGTGCGAGAAGTTAGGTTTTGTATTGATATTCAGAAAAAAAAATTTTTGAAAAGAAGAAAAAGTAGAAAAAAGGTTTACCAAAAATGAATTTTGATGAAGAAATCTTGTAATTGTTGATGATATGCTTGTTTTTAAAGACTATAATTAGCAGATGGAGTTTGTAAACTTTTTTTTCCAGAAAAAAAAGAATATTTTTTTGAAAGGCCGTTCAAAAAGTGTGCAAACATAAAACCTTGGCTTGAGGTATATAGACATCGGAGTCAGGATAATATTTGTTTTATGTGGCACAAAAAAATGAACCTATAGAGCGAGAAAGTGCGAGCACAAGAGCGGGTGGTGAACAACGATTTGGGGCTGGCTGCAAGACAAAGGGGCAGGGACAAAACGTTAGCTACTCCAAGTGAAACCCAGATCTTGGTTATAGTAGTAGGTCAAAAATGGCGCTAATCAACCAGAAGTTGATAGTTGGGTAATACGAGTATGTCGTAGTGTATCCTACAAACACTGTATATGATGATAAATACACACTAGGCAACATCAGAGATCCAAATAAAAGCTTACGGCAATAACTCACACGGTCGTTTGCTTACACATATCAGTACCAATTGTTATATTAGCCAAATCCCTGTGTTTGTAACAACCAACAGGAAATGTGGCGGACTCCACAACCTCATCTTCAAAGAAAAGTCGTTCTAAAGTGACTTGTCCGTTTTTGCTTCGCAGCGCAAGGATCTCCGAAAGGACTAGAGCTAAAGTCAACAAACTTGCTAAGCAGTTTCCCTGCATTCCGGGAAAGGTCGAATTCATGTGCTTTTCGTTTTACCCGCTACTACTTTGCTTAAGACGTATTGTCGTAGCTTTTGTAACTCTTAAAACTTTGATCTCTAATTGCAATGCAATCACAATAACAGTCTTTGAGAGCTTAATTACCATTTGGTCAAGTTCTATGCACACTCTTAAGACAGGCTTAGCCGAGAATATAATCTTTGTCCTTGCTCTGCTGGTACATTTTCTTGTTTTCGCGATTCAAGTTCGTACTGTATGTATAAGTGAATTATAGTAGAATAGCATATACACATAGACCAATGTGTTATTGCAAACAAACAAAAATGTTACAAATTTTAACTTAAAATACATAAGTATCTAAAAAAAATGTGTAAACATTTAATTAAAGTTCTTCTAAGCCATGTGAAGGGTAAATAGTACATACAAGTCGGGCGCGTGCAACTCTAGCATTCGACTCTTTAATCGCATTTGAAATGGCAGCGGTAATGCAGTTGCTACAAATTAATATCGAAACCACCACCGACAATAACCAGGAAGGATGTGGGGAGAATTGTGTTGTATTTATTGAAATAATTCCATATTCAATATTTAATCTATTCTGTCTTACTGCGGGTATTAATTCATGAGGAAACTTTAGCATAAATCTTTTCGTACCGTAGTAGTAGATGATATATACTTATGAGTAGATTGGACTAAACTGTTTTAGAGAACAAATTTGAATTCAAATACGGGCTAGGATTGAGAAATTGTAGTGTTAACAACAAAATAACGTACTGATAAATTTTGATATGTGTATGCATTTGTAGAGAAAGATATATTTATACGGAGAATAATGTGAGGGCTCGGGCAGGACGATTTTCGAATTTCGAATAGTATGTTATTGTTGCTACTGTTTTGTTTTTTCTGCTTTAGTTTATGTTAGATAGTGGAATGTAAATAACATATCTAAAAGTTTAAAATATTGTCATATGTTTTGAGTTCTTTTGGATTGAAAATAGCGGCCGCTTTTTCTTTTCTTTTGTTTTAATTTTTGTTTTTTGCTGTGGCCGCTATTGTTGTTGCCGTTTCTGTTGATGCTGTTGCTGTGGAGAGACTTTTACATGAGAACATTTTGCAATTGGTTGTCGGATATTTGCAAACGAAATTAATAGTTTGATTGGTTTTCTACGAAAAATGAAGAATTTTATATACCATAACGCAGGATAACATATGAATGTTGACATTAAGTTTTGCTGATGTTTGTTTTGATAAGTGGAAGTGGTTTTGCTGTATTTTTTACGGGTTGATATTTGTAGGTATAGTGTATTTATTTATTGCTTGCGGTACAATACAGTTAGTTTTTTTTCCAATTTCTAGTACTCAAAAGGAGTTTATATATTATAATGTTGTGTTTAGGTAAATTATTGGATTTATATATAGCTAGTGTATTTTGAACATACTTCTCCACACTGCACGCGAGCCCTCGAGAGAACAGAACAGAGATTGAGATAGACATAGTAAAGGCTAAGCCCCCCGAGCCCGTGTGGAAACTCACTCGAGCAGCCCGCACTGCACCGAGCACCGAGCGCAACTTGGCCACGGGCCACAGTGCGGGCCCCAAAATGACGACGCATTCTTGAAGAGAGTGCGCAGGACACTCACAAGGCGAACACAAGCTCAACCTGAGAGAAGAGAGTGCAAAAGAAACTAAAAAACAAAAAAATAAAAATTTATATATTTAAAAATGTTTGTAAGATAATGTAGATATTTGCTTCGATTTAAATTTTTATGGAAACTATAATGAAAACTCCGGGTTGGGTACGACGAGGGTAAAAGAGATGAGCGAAAACGGTAGACAACCGGAAGTAAGGTGGCCATCAAGGGTCGATCAAACTTCAATAGCGTACATGTCTAAACAAGTTTAAAAAGCTCGATTGGGGGGAGCGTAAAGGGGACTAAATGTTTGGCAGGGAAAAATGATGAGAGGATGCTATTTTGGCAAAAACCGAGCAATAAATTCAAGTAATTAGGTGGGGAGTACAAACTTATAATATTATGTTTGCTTTCTTTATACATATTGGCGACATACTGACATTAACTAATAATTAATTATTTCAAAAGTAAAACGAAAAGGCACAAAGGATAAGTTTTTATACGCGCGCAGAAGTAAAGACAAAATTTAAGGGCTACAAAAAAATCATAATGTATGTATGTATGATTGTACTAATATAATGATAGACGACTAATGATGGGCAGGATTTAGTTGATTTAGCTGATTTTTTGACAGTTAAGATACACAAAGAAAATTTCATAGATAGCTTGTTGCACTGATGTACATTTTGTTCACGATGTTTAAACACGGCTTTCAATCTGTGAAGTGACCACAGGTTGTGTACTATCGAACATACCTCCTGGGTGGGTACAGCATAGTTGCCCTGTATGGTAAAGGCTTGTCCATTGGCCAATATGACTGGGCCAGTTACTTGCGGTTTTGGTCGATATGGTATGGTAGCACCGCGTGGTGGTGACTATTGTAGAAAGAATATGAGGAATATGTTAGTGCAGCTTTTTCACTGCTAGATAGTATTTTAAACTCACCTCCAACATGACAAGACATATCTGATAGATGCATTGGGTTATTTGCTCAGCACTGCCGCTCAAAGTAACCGCACGCTCTGTAGAGTTTGGCAACATTTCACTAGCCACCTGTATGGAACAGCCTGTGGTCTGACGAATTTCCTTTATCTTTGATCCACTTTTACCTGGGATGTGAAAAACAATGCAGTGGATGTGGCATGAGTAATTCAACATAGGGTATGCTTTTAAACTTTGTACGAACCAATTAACGATCCACATTGACTGGCGGGCACAATCAATCGTATCGGTATTTGAGTTTTGCCAACTTTGCCTATATCATTGAACTGCGAGCACCACTGCAACGGGTTAGAAGTTAGTAATGTGAAGATATTGGGAACAGCAATAAGATCTGGGAGCAAAGGACTCTGCACTCTGTTCACTCCAACACAGACGAGCACATACCTCTTCGAACTTCTTTGTAATGAGTGTAAATGCCGAAAAGATTGCGCTTGTTGTACCAGACACTGTAACAATGCGTTCCGGGCATGAACCATCAGATATATTGATTTTGGCACCAGACTTTAATGGTAAAATAGGAAATTGGTTAGTTATCTATAAACATTCTTTATATGACAACAAACTTACCTCTTCGCGAAATCTGTTGACAATTTCGCCCTTTTTGCCAATAATACTACCAACTTCCTGCAAATATATAAAGAAGTTGAAACAATTAATCAGTGACTTTTCAACAGTAGAAGGAACATATCTTTATAGGATTACATTGTAATGATTTCAATTCGTTTTCCCTTGCATACCCTGCACAAACATTGAACCTATTTTTACACACGAGCGTATTAATGAAATTTATTAATAAAAAGGATATAAATATGAAAATTACATTACATGTCGCAAACTTAATTTTGTTTCAGTAATGTTGTAATATTACCGCTAAAAAATCGGTTTAAATTTTGAGAGATCACGCTTTCATATATTATATAAAAACTAGTTTACACACTATATTTTAAATGCTTTATTTTACCGCCAGAGTCATGTCTTCAGTTGAATTTTAATAAAATGTCAATCTAATAGACAAATTTAAATTTATCCTGGAGGTCTTTGTTGCTCTGACTATTAACGTTGTAATTTATAATAATTGTTACTTACAAAAATGTAAATAAATAAATAATTGAGGAATTGATTACAGCTTCCTGCTTACCCGAAAATAGAAAGAAATAACGTTTGAATGTTTGAAGTTGGTTCCTCCCTAGAAGTTGCTGCTGCTCTTATGAGAAATGTGAATTTTCATTGGACTTGAAATATAGTACTTGAGTCCTTTAACTTATCATTAGGCGCACTTACTTTGGTGCACACTTCAAACGACCTTCTGATTGATCAAATATATGACATTCATTGCATAGCAACCATTGATAAGCTGAATTGGGCTGCGGTGTATGCAACTTAATGGCTTGATGGTAGCTTTCGGCTGTTGCCTAATTGAATATGCATTTTAACAAGTTTAGCAAAAATTGTGCTAAATGAAAGAGGAAAAGTTTTGGGCATCCTACAGTGCACCCTGACTTAAGTTTTGTAAATGTGTAATTTTTTAAATTGCAAAAATCATTAAATCAAATCACATGAGTCGGTCTTGTCATCTCGACGAATGGTAGTCGGATGTACATGCGTATATTTCGAATAAGGAGGCAGGGCAGAACCACTGAACCACTGGGTTTGTTAACTAATATGGTTGCAGAGTTTGGCCAACAAATTTTTTCGTATTCCTTGCTTGAACCTTTGGGTGACTGCAAGTCATTCGGGCAATGTGCACTATCCCACAAAAAACCAGCACTGGTGTCTGGCTTCGCAAACTAGTTTTTCCTTTGCATAAATATTGTGCAAAAACATTAAAGTACAACAAAATATTACGAAATGTTCTCGGCTACAAACAACTGCTGGCAAATGTAAATGGACCAGTGTAAAATGGTCGGGCATATTTGTAGATACAACCTAAAAGTGTCAAATTGTCTCAATAGCAACATTGGAAAAAATTGTTCATTTAACTTGTGCGGGAAGTGCAGAACAAACAGCCTACGAATAATTTAATTATACACTAATGCTTTTAAAAACCAAAGGTCAAATGAGGAAACAATGAGTCTGCAAAATCAGCAGAGACAATTTAACCGTCCGGAGGACCAAATGACCAGCTTAGGCTTGTTAGATGTGCTCTCAATTAATGTATTTATAGGTTTTCATCCTAAAAAATCACACAAACTACACAACGCAGCGAAGCAACACATTTGCGGAAAATTCGTCTTAAGTGCAGATGGGCGAAAAAATGGCAGGGGAATGCGGAACGATAATTATGCTAATAATTATGGCAATTCTAGCTGACATTTGTGTCCAATAAATAATTTGGATGTTGCTATTTGCTAGTGAGCCAAGTTTCAAATGTTTTGTAAAGAGCGTAGTGACCATAAGCATGATGGGCATGATATAACACTTACGTAGGAATGGGTGTCTTATATACCTACATAGATATGTACATATGTATGTGTGTGTGTATTGTTTTGCAAGATTTTAAATTGGGCAGCTGGCAACATGCCACGTTGCAGTTATACTTGTATGTAAGAATCTGAATCAGAATGTGGCTGGGCATGGGGAGTACTCGTAGTATAGAAGTACATACTAACATGTGTACATCTCTCTCTCTCTCTCTCTCTTTAGCTTTTAATATTCCCTCAACGGATAGGAGATATACCATTTTTAAGTAATACGAGTATGTATTATTTGAATCCTTGGCTTTTCTAAATTTTTATAATCTGTCCGAATGAACACCTGAATCCCTATAATATATTTTATGTAACGCCGTTTGTATAATCATCTATATCTCGGAGACCTAAGGACACAAAACTTTAGTCCCAGATGCTACATAACATTATTTTTTGTAAGTCTTTAATCTTTATTTAAGATCTGCCGTAGGTTGGACAATAAATAAATTAAATGATAACTTTCAGATTTGTTAATAATGCTTCTGTCATGATGGTTGCGGCGTGATTCGAATCAACTGCTTATTCTGGAACGAACTCACATCGTGGAGTTCCTGCTATCTCATTGAGTTATGCATTATAAGTATAAATACACAGAATACAAGTATGTGTATTTTAGAAATATTTCCCCACTCCACCGCAATTAGTGATTTTCCATAAAGCCCATAATTCTTTGAATTTTTGACTCCAAATTTGACAAATACCTCCCACAACAACAACAGCTGCTATAAGTTCCATTCAAGTGACCTATCAAGATGAAACATAATCATAAAACGGTCGTTCCTATACTAAAAGATCTAACATCCTTACGTATCGATCGAACCCAACCCAACCCAGCTTCAAATGATTATATTGATCTCTAATAAATAAATACTTCTTTAAACGTGATTAAAATTTAATTATGGATTCATCATCGTTAAAAAAAAAACGCATAAAACTTTAAAATACCCCAAACTTGAATCTTGACCGATTTTATGGATTCGTCTCGTTATGATAGTCACGCCTCCTCTGTCTACCAAAAACATTGAGGCTCAATATATGATTGTCTTTATAAGTCTACAAAATATGAAATAATTTGCAATACGACTTTTTAAGTTACACACACTATACATATATATGCATTCGTTTTTATCAAGTACTAACAACACCCACACCTGCAAGCAACTACCGTAGTGTTTGTATAACCCCACATACATGGAACTGTGATACCTCATTTCAAATTGAAGAAACGGCAGAGAACGGCGAGGCTAATTGTGTCACAGAGGCGGCGAATACGACAGACGGTTTTGATGTTAGTAAAGAATCTCGCAGCGGTAACAACTCGAAGAGGCTTAACATGGCAGTCCAAGCAAGTCATGCTTGCCGCGCAATTTTCGGCTGCTGTTGTCAGTTTTTTTTTTCTACTTCTTAATGGGTTAATACGACGCCGTTGAAAATTATACAAAAATATATAAAATTGCGTGTTGCAGCAATAGCAGCAACAACAACAGCAGCAGACACAGCAAAAAGTACAAATAGTATACATAAGCAATTGCAAAATCGTGAGAACCATTTATGGGGGCCAAGTAATCAAGCAAGCAAGAAAAATGCAAGAAAATTCAGCAGCTACGAAAAAGAAACAGCTTGCAACAAACGCTGGATAACCCATACACATTAGGCAGGCCGTGAGGGCGTCTACTTGTATGTGGCCGACATGTGGCGTGTTGTTGTCTCGGTTTTTGTTGAACAGTGCTTGCCACATGTGAGTTTCTGACCGGGGGGGTCCTCGCCCTCTAGCACAAATACGTGTACTAAGTGATGCAAACCGCAAAAATAAACAATTTGCACCCGCCAATTGCGATATTTTTCACAGGGAATGGATGCTCAACAGGCAGAAGATGGAAGATGGCACTTCCATTTTAAGGGATCTCGATCAGTGCAACGCATGCATTAAGATTCAATACCAAACCCAGCAAATAATTTAATTTTAGACAAGTGCTCGCTGAAACTTGCACTGAGAATTTCACTAATTAAAAATGCATGATTCAAGACATTTGCAAATGGTAGCCCGCTCGGTACGTACAAGTACGACGTTCGATACTTCTAGACCCATGTTCCGATTTGCTGTTATGCGCAGTTTGCAATTGGCTGCCAAGAGAACGACAAAAACAAAAACAAATGCAAACTGCAACAACTGCAACAACAACAACAACACCAGCGGCAGCAGCATTGAACAGCAAGCGGTCGCTGGGCTCATTATAATTTTCACATTCTCGCGCTGGCGTGGGGTCGTTTTCTTTTTGTTTGCCAGTTCGCAATTATAGTTGTTTCAGTATACGAGTACCCTCTACCCCAAAGGTAAAAGGGTACAGCAGTTTAGTGCTTGTATATGTAACACCCAGAAGCGGGCGTGGAACATCCCATATTCTTGATCAATATTATATTAAGTCTCGGAATTCCTGGAGCTTCTTTTTGTGATGGCTCTCTCTCTGTTCCCGCTTCATTTTCCATTTACAAAGCGTTATTAATAGAACTACTCCAAAGGAAGTTTTAAGCAGACATTTTATCTCTGGCAATGCACTACTAGCAGATTTTTATTGTTATTGCCAAATGAACATATAATCAGCATACCTTGCCGCTACTTACCTAATATAAATACTACTTAACAAATATTGTTTAAATATTTATTTAATTCATGTATCTCAAAACTACATATACTGTTTCTTTTTAAATTACTTGTACATAATCTTTCATTGATCATTCATCTGTGAACCTTTGAAACATCTGTAAGAGATTTCGGTTTATGACGACTTGTCTTTTTAATACAAGAGCAAGTTTATTTCAAAACAAAGATATAGTCTCATTATTTTATCCAATAATATTAGTATACTATGTGAATTATTGTGTAAAAACAAGTAAAATAAAACCTTTATTTTAATTGAAGAAGAAATACGGCGATAAATGGCCGGGTACGGGGTATTGAAATGTCGGACTGGCGTGACTTTGGCGTTGAGCCCGTTTTTTTTTTGGTGTTTTCATAAATTAATTAACTGCTTCACGACTTTGAGAGTTGAGGCTTGACTCACTAACTGACTTTCACACAAAACTGCAACAATTGCAAGCCATGCACAAAAATCGTAAACTGGAGCTAATTAGATGTACAAAATTTGCGCCACAACACCACCACCACCAGCAATGGCAACAACTGGCCTTGACATGCACATAGGTCTTATGAATGGGTCGCAATTGCGGTGGCGGCTTGAACCATAGTTGTTGCACAACTGGTTGAGGTAGTTGCACTCATCGGCCAACTTGTCTGATGACGGGTATCTATGATTACCAAAGACTATATACATATACTATATATTTAATAACAGACAGACTTTTTAAGGCATAGTGTATGTACATATATATGTTTTTATCAATATGTCAGTCCCTCTGTATGAACGACAGAATGTGGCAAACATTCGTCTATGCGATGCTATAACTTTCTATAGAGTTGAAGTCTCCCTATATAACTTGAAATAGACGCATAAGCACTAAAATATGTCAAATTTTAGTCATAAGTTCGAATGCATCGAAAATAACGAGAGTTATGGAATAACATACAGTCGCACAAAACTATACCTTTAGTCCGACAAGTTTGGTGTCCCTAGATGCCATGGCTCGGACATATCGATTCGTCTCGTCGTGTACCGATAAAATGGGGTCTGTCACACCTTCCTCTGCCTTTTGCAAGCACTTGGCGCTTAGACTTTCTAGTATGTACACCATTTCATCCCCCCGGCTGCAGGGTGTAACACGAAGGAAAACATTTGCATGCCTGATGAGACTTTGCAAGTATGTATGTACTTTTTCTAGCATTTTTCATGTCGCCGTTTCGTTTTGTTTTGTTTTATTGAATAAAAGCCAAAAAGTGCAAAATTATTCATGGGACTATACACACACACGCACATACACAGTGCACATCTCCCAATGCAGGCTACTTATGAGGTTGGTGATCGTGAGGTTGGCGCTGTTGCTAATGTTGTCTGATAGTTTTCTATGTCGACTGCGGCTAGGCTATTTTCGTTATAAATTTTGTCTACAAATATTTTGTTGGTTTTTGCCAGTTTTTAACTGCACATCATGTAATTTGGTTTAGCCCGCTGCGCACCCGATGCACTCACACTCACAAACACACACATAAATATATTATGCATCCATATGTAGGTATGTAAATGCGACGCAGTCGACGCCTGTCCCGCCATCTTATCTGCTGTTGTTCAAACTACACCTGTCGCTGCTCTTCATTGAGCGAATCTTGGCCAACAGCGACAACAGCCGAATTTACATTTGGCCGAGTGCTTACAACGATTACGAGTAAACAAATATACATACAACTAGATTTAAATAAAGGCAACAGCTTATGTACGGAGGCGGCGGAGTGCTGGGTCACTTGGCCGGGCAGTTAAAAATCTATTAAAACCGCCACATAAATTTTGACAAACATGCAATGTCAAATACGTGCTTTAAAGCCCCATCTATCTGCCAACTAACAAGTCGCTGTTGACAGTGGTATTAAGGTGGCTTAATCTGTGCTTAAATGTGTTTTTGTTTGTCTTGCTTAAGCTAATGCTGCTGAATAATAGTTTTACGGAGCGCTAAGTATTATTAATTAAATAAGCCGATATTTAGCTTGTCACAGTATTTCTGTCAACTCATCGTAAAACCTAGTTTAACTTTAACCATGATTTCTATTAATTTAACATTTTTGACTTAACTGTGTTTTTTCGAAGCTTGTGCGACTGGTTTGCGTTTGAAAGTATATAAACAGTAGATGTACTATATAGTATGTCATCGCTATTCGTTGCACATTATTTTATTGCCCATATTTCCACGTAATTATGGTTTGCTTCTCTATGCATATTACTTTACGTTTTATGGAACCTATTTTTTACGATATTGTTTAAGATTTTTGAACAGTTATTCTTTCATGACATGGTTCAAATGGTATTTAAATTTGCATAAAAATATACGCGTTAATTTATAATTATATTGTTTTCGCTACTGCTATCTCTGATTTTGTTACACATTGTACCATGGGACTTTATATTTTTCTAGGTGTTGGGCCAGTTTTACGAGCTTCTTCTGTATGCACTTACATTATAGAACCACTTACTGGTTGTATGTATATACTTGTACATATGTTGTTTTCGTAACATACAAACACATCATTTTAATGACAGATATATAATACAGTATTTGAACATTATATAAACTGGGCTTATATTTATATTTAAAGGTGTTTTACAAACACATTATTAATATAGTATATCTGGTGAGTGGACAAATCGATTCACCTTAATAAAATATATAAATACTAGCAGGTCTTGCAATGATATGATATATATCTCTCTTCCAACATTGTGCTCATTTCTATGAGCTACCAAATAACAAATTACTTTCCTACGTACGGTACGTACAACAATAAATGCCATTGATATTTAAGGCAAGTAATTTCTAAAATAAAAGCCGTTCAATTTTACAACGATATTTTGTGCATATATTACTCTCAGATGTATATTCATATACATATTTATTTCATTTATGCTTCAATGAAAATGTTCAAAAGCATTCTACCTAGTTTATCGTATATTCTTTTTGCGAGTATGTATATAAACCAAATATAAAGTTAAAGTACTCTTCCTAGATCTTACCGTTTGGGCCTTTTCGTATCCCAGAAAAACCTCAATAATTCAGGCTCCAAGAAAAATTAAAAGTAAAGAACGAGCTTGCACTTTTTTTGTATTTTCGTAGATTATAAAAACTACTTTGAAACCGATTGGTGGAAATTTATAGATTTTTTATACAAACTTTGAAGCCCGTTTCCCCTCCTTTGGAGTTCGAATTTACCATCGTTCACCTACACTTTTTTCAAATTGCCGTTTAGGTTGTGCGTCTGTCAGTCCATTCATTTAGGACAAACTGTTTTATATATATAGAAAGATTTTGAACCGAACACTTACCTTTCCTTGCATAATCAGCCTTATAGTGAGTGTCACCGATGGATCCTCGTGTTTGACGGGTGCTCCGCTCGCACTGCTGCTTGTGTTATTGTCTTCCATTGCTATATATATGCCTGCCTCTGCTCTTGTTGGGTGTTTTGACTTTTGGAAAGATCGGCGTTACAGTTCAATAAATTGCCTTTTGATGGTTGCAGTTTGTCTTGTTTCCTTCTTAGTTTGCAGTTATTATACTTGCAGTTATTGCTTTATGTCTCATAAGTGGTTAATATTAGAGGTTCATGTACGATATGGGTGTCTTTTATTTGTTGGCTTATCCGTGTTTTCCCTCAAATTCTTCTCAAATTAAATTGGTGGTGTCTTTTACTAGTCGTACTACGATTGCTTAAGCTCGCTGCGTTGATGCACTTGGTTTTTATCCTTACGTTTTTGTTTTAGTATAAAATGCAACAAATGATCACTGCGTTTTGCTTAATTATTATATTTATTTATTTTTAAATCATTTTAACATTGAGCAAAAATGCTGCGGCATTTGAACTGCAAGTAAGAGGGAAAGAGAAGAAAATTAGTTAGATAACCTTAGTTTATTTCCATTGCTAATGACGCAATCATCTACTAAGTATACACAGAAACGTACTTTAAGATTACAGAAATTGTTAAGACAATTCATTCGCAGACATCATAATTTGTAAATATCGAAATAAATCTGAAAATTAGCTAATTTATGCTCTAAATTCGCAAAAATTCATTTAATCAAAGTGCTACGGCTGAGGTCCCTCGTCTGCTTCCGGCAGTTTGTTCGCCAGCGACGTTAACGTTGCCGTCGAACCTCGTTCATCATGTCTGATGTTGTACTTTGTATATGCATTTTTTGTTCTATGCGGACAACTTTGAAACTACGCCAAGTTTTGTGCATATTCCAAATGCTGTGTAAACACGAGTACAAACATACATTTTATCGATGGACTAGCACCCGCAATCCTCGTCCCATAACATGCCCGAATGACAACTTCGTGGCATTTCTTGCGCTCGAAATCACTTTATGTGGAACATTATGTGCAGGAGCGCAATATACTATGTTTATATGTATTAGAACCAAAGCAGGAACACAATTGTGCCAAAAATAACAGCACGGGCGCAAAATCTGGATTTTCAGAAAATTACGTGGATGCAATTTCGAATTTAAAACAACTTCACTCAATCAATTTAAAATACGAAAAAATGTTAGAATTGTGTCTGGAATAAAAATAAATTTTTCAATTTAATTTAAACTCCAATGTTGGTGCGAAATCCCAACGGGCGAACATGCCGAACTAATTTGACTCTTCTCGCCTTCTTAATTACAAATAACTTTATTTTAAATGCTTTTTTGTGCATACTTTGCACAAACCTAATGTAACTGTAACCCATTGTGTGCAGAATAAATTCCTCTTAATTCACATAAATATTCGCATTATATATGTATGTCTACCAAGGGATGAAGAACATATTTTCTTCAACGAACATCAATGCGACTGTCTGTTGTTACTATTTATGAAATGTTGTTCACTAATTCCTTATGTAACGTTTAGTTAGTGGGTGGGTTAAGGGCGGTTGCTTATTCCTGCGCATCTGCCAGCTGTTTGCATCACCTATGACGCCCTTAAAATCTTTACAGTGGGACTAACTGGTTTAGCTATGTGATATAGTGCGCCGATTTTGATTGAAATTCAGAATATGGTGGCTTTATAAAAAGGTTATGATAAAGAGCTATGCATATAAGATTTAAAGATTGTACTTAGTATAGGTTTTGTATTGATCTGGGGCCCACCCAAAATAAATGTGTGTAGGATATTGTACTGTCGTTTCCTAGGTTCCTAGACTGTCCCACTCGCTCTTGTTCAAGTTGCATTCAGAATTGGAAGTTATTGGCGCAACACAGCGTGTGCAATGGGCAAGAAGTACAATGTCGCATGTCCTCTGAACTTCTCTTTATCAAATCACTAGCGGTTTCTATAGTTGGTCCTTACCATTTGACTCTAGCTATGACAACTATGTACATACGCACGCTACATACAAATAAATATATACTATATATACACATAAGCATGTATGTATGTATGCATGAACGTGCATCATAGCAAAAACTTCAAAATCAGGCACAGCTTGCTTTTAAGTTGGCAATTTTCAACCGGTTTGCTTTCTAATTTTCTTAGCTTTCACAGTGTGATTGTCCGTAGCTGTTTGTTTGTACGTGTGTGTTTGTGTGTGCTGGTTTTCTAAAGTATTTCCAGAAGCGACTAACAAATAACCCTGTTCCAAATTCCGTTCGAAATTTTACCAAATGGAAACATGTAATTGGCCTTATAATTCCGTGAAAAGCTAACAGCTTCCTTTTTGAGCATTTCTTCTGTTTTATTTACTGAGTTATGTAAGTATTTTGAATGGTCTGATGCTTCTCGAAATATGGAATATTTACAAATGGAATATGTAAATCCGCTCTTTAGTTGATAAACCAAATTATTGTTAGCAGAACACGATGAAAAAGTTTCAGATATTTTGATTGGAAGTGAATCAATCAGGTTTGCTTTAAAAAGTTTTTTAATCACTCAATAGCAAGTGTTTAAAATTTCTTGCAAAATAAACAAACTTATAGTTTGGACTAACTCCCTCATATAGTAATAGGATATGATTTTTCAAATTTTAACCAATATCTAGGCTGAAAATATGAATTATGAAAATAAGAACATGCCAAATTGGCAATGTATTTTCTTGAAACAACTCAAATTTGTCACTGTATGAAAATCATTGAATAACTATTTACCAATATGTTTCGTCGAAGAAAGCGTTGCCGAATCTCGCATAAAACATAAATTAGTATTTTTAGTAACAATTAGTAAATTAAAACCAATGTTGAATAAAAACTATACCAAAAATGAATTCTGAAAATACGCAGCAACTTATTTCACAAATCTTCTCCAACCCAATCAATTTGCAATGATTTATAAAAGAATTTTCATGTCTACATATTTCAAGAAGGTTTTGTTTCCAAATTAAATTGCCAGCTTTTGAGCGCAACCCATTGTAATCTAAATTGAAAGCACTATTTTCGGTAGATCAAACACAATAATAGCAAAAAACAATTCAGACTCAATTTACTTGCGGCTTGTTCATGTGACTTACAGTAAATGCTAAATACTTCTCCGTGAGCCGTTCGCGGCACAAAGGCACACACATTTCATAGAGCCTGTTTCTGCATCTTTACTTCTTTTAAAAAAAACCTTTACAATTTTGTCATGCGTTGGGACTTTTTGCGGCACATACATGTATAAATATACATATATGTGTGTATGTATGTATGTACATATGTATGTATGTAGTATACATAAATCAATTTCGTGAGCGCCGAGAAGAGTTTTCGTGTATGGTAGCAAGCAGAAGGCCGGAAAAGCAGCAATGGCGACAACAGCTTTCACCCTGCCTGCCATTTTCAATCACAGACACCAACAAACGAGACACTCTCATGTCAAGTTGTCGGTTGCCACACTCTCCGCCGCATTCGCCATCGCCAGTACCGCCAAAGCTCAAACTTCAAACAAGACAGTCCACAGAAGCCACTGCCTTTGCCACCACCACAGCATCATCGCGTCATCACCATTTTCATTATGTACATGTACGAGACAAGGCAGCGGGGCCACAGCTGCTTTAAACAACATTTTGAAACCAGTCCTTTTAACTTTCATTTCGGGGTTTTCAATTTTGACACCTTTACGCAATTTTCTAGCAATGTTCTCATAATTTGTGAGGCACCAACATCTGGTAAATCCAATCAGTTTCGCTCAGTCAGGCAAATGTAAATGTTGAGTAACAAATACGTACATATGTGCACATATGCTGTAAGTATATACTAGAAGCGAATACAGTTTCATTTGATTGTGTGTTCGGAATTCTCATTAACCCTATTAAGTACCGAAAAACGAGGGCGGCAATGTCTGCGTTGCATTTATCTTTAACCCCAGAAAAACTTTGAGCCTTGCCAAGTAACCGAACGAAGCATTCCAACTCAGCTCTCTTTTCACAGAATGCAACTTCGTTTGAAGAAACGAAATTTAATTTCAAAACTTAATTATGCACATGTGCGCCTGCCCTCCTTCACTCACTCATGTTGCTTTTATGAGCCATCAGCGAGTTGTGCGAACCCAGCACCTGACATTACTTTTCTGCCCAAAGGCACTCCAGCTAGGGGCGGGGGGCTACACACCAAGCGAAAACCCATTAAACTGCATAAGTACAGACACATGCACATGTACGAAACATGTTAACTGTACACCCACAATTTTATTCATGGAACACACATAATAATATTAATATTAATAGCATCAAATTCTTTGGTCAAACTGTCCGTCGGAACCCCTGCACTTTGAGCTCTCGTGGTCGCACTTAATGGCATTTGAATTCTGTAGCTGGACGAACGACGCGTAATTTCATTTGTTGGCGGCAACAGGGTCGAGACCAGGTTTAAATGTCCCCAACGGCGAATTGGTAGGACGAGATATTTTTGGCTCTTTTTGACAGATCCATTGATTTTTTGATCGCACTTCTCTTTAGCCCTATTTCAGGTTCACAACTTTCTACCACCAGTCACAATAATGTACGAGAAATTTTTATCTTTTTGAATCCCTAATGATGTCCTTCAAATGTTTTATGTGTTCCAACTAAAAACACTAAGAAAGAAATATTTCACCATAAGAATAATCATATTAATATAAATCTCATTTTTTGCTTAAAAATATTCTACATTATTCTGAAATCTCTACTTAAAACAGTAGCCCAAACAACCAAACAATAAAAATGTCAACTTGGTCTTAATTGATGAGTTGAACCTTGTTTTGTGAATTAAATGAAAGCTAAGAATAAAACTTGTATTTGACGCAAGTCTTATTTGAAGGTAACAAGAAAAAGTAAAATAACTTGGCAAAAATAGTCTGTCACTGAGTTGGCATGTTAGTGTTTAACAAACGCAGCTCTGATACGGGCTGTCATGTGCATTGAATTTGAATTTATTTATAAGTGAAATGTCCGCAGTTTGATTATTTTTTAAGAAGTTATTTATATTAATTTAGGTTCTGTAGTTAATTGACTAAAACTACATACATGAATTTTTTAAAAATATACAAAAATACGGATGCCAGATTTATTTTTTGAGCTGGCAACCCTATAGAGTCCGTTACAGTAGTAACAGTAGATAGCTGATAGCTGGTTTGGAGCGGAAGTACGAAAAATGAACTCTTTCGAAATTCTGTAGCACCAACGGATTTTTCGCGTGATATCAAAAACCAACCAAGCCGAAATATCTAGAGTTTACTGTAACCCCTCTGATATAAAATATTGTGATTTATAATTGATGAAGTTGTTGAAGTATTTGTGGGTGATCAGAAATGTAAATAGTAAAGGCAGCCTATTGATTGGTTTGACCTCGTTATTAAAACTTGTGAATGGTAAATTATGGTTATAGTTAATATTCAGCCAAATTTGCAAATCTCGAATAATTTTTAGTCAATAATAGCATAACTTGTAGCCAGGAAAATGCCAAATGTTACTAAAATATTTAATTGCTCCATCACAACAAAGCCTTGCATTTATTAAAACCAGAGTGGAAGCAATATCGTTGCCAAATTATAGCATACCTATTCGGGTAGAGAAGGGGGTTGTCTACAGTGCGTATTAATTTTGTGTCAATTATGTGAAACGCAATTATACGCACACGTCAGCGTGGCTGATGGGCAATGAGAAGGATTTGGGTGCGTAACTAGAACGGGACCCTCCTATTTTATGATGATGCCCAGGCCACAACACAAACATTTGCACTGAAGCCTCACTAAAATCATTTGTGGCAACAACTATACAATACAATAAATTCTCCCTGCTCACATACATGGTAATAGAACAAATTGAACGAAATCCCTTAATATGATGACCTATTAAAATTATGCCTGCCGAGCGCGACAATACCAGCATGCCTTCAGAGCAATAACAAAAGAAACCGTAATGGGCCAGTCAGTCAAGCAGTCAATCTATATGTCCATCAGTTCACGATGCTGTGGCTGGTTGCCAGTCCCTCCAGCCCCATTTCCTCCTATTTGTATGTATGTGTGCATGTACACTGTTTGTTCAGAGTAGGAGTATGTGTGTGTTTCCGAAATAGCTGGAGAAATGTAATGCCGAAATAGTCAATAACATGGATGTTCCCCAACATATGTACAATGTGTGGACAGCTACTTAAACTACACTCAGCAAGTATACGTATAGTATATACATAGTACATAAACGTCAGACATGTAGCAAAAAAAATAGACTGAAAGTTTATAAGACATATCAACGTTTTTGCTTGGACGTTTTGGTTTCGTGTTTAGAGGACAAGTTTAATTAATTAGCTATGGAAAATATCAAGTACTTAGATGAGCTAGTTAGTTTATGTCGAAAGTGGCGTTCTAACTTATACTTCCATCAATAAATAATAATAATAATAAATAAAGATTGATATGTCCATCCGATAATTAAACTTTTTCCCACTATAGCCATTTAAACAATTAAGGAAAAACAAGAGGTTGCTCCGACTTTAAAATACCCTGAATACCCTCCTCCGGTATTCGAATTCACGTAAAGATTGTATGACTGCACATTTGCATCGACATAGTAGCTATATATGAGCCATGGGAACAACAACAAGAGTTACGGCAGAACTGGGCAGAGATCAAATTTATGGCTATAACTTCCTTTTTAATTTGCCAATCACAAATAATTATTAGTATTACAGGAGTTATGGAAAACACTGATACTTGGGTAGGGGGGTGCATCTGAAAAAACCAACCTTTCACAGTGTACCCGTCACCTCTACTTTCTCAGACAGCAATATGATATAGTGCACCGATTTTGATTAAGTTGCTGAATTTATTGAGACATACATACATGTACATATGTAATTGAACATTTATAAAAACTATAATGCCACTTGGGTATTGGTATTGATACATCCAGCAACTGCCAAGAATAGACAGCTATTGTAGGAAGATGATGGCTGCCAATTTCAAGAAGACTTGCTTTCTTACTGTTCCCCTGTGACATTGATCTCCTAAGCACGACCTGGGCGCACGTTTCGTAAAATAAATAAATTGTAGCTTTTTCTGGCCACCCGCTTATTTTGCTGGCTCTTGCTAGAAACATAAATGAAGTTTTGATGAATTTGGCTGCCTCACAAAGAAAACATGTCCCCAAAGTTGTGGATGGGATGCGACAACGAAGGAATTTATATAATTTATGTGCAGATTGACAATTTGTCCTGTAGTTCCACCCTTCCTTATCCCTTTCTTAACCCATAAAAGTGTAGACTGCGTTTAATTTCGAATTACTTGGGCTTACGGTCAGATGAGCCACCATCTTCCCCCTCCACATTCACTCAATGTTTGGCTGCCGTTTAAAACTTGTGTTGACCCAAATTATATTTGAAATGTATTTACATGCAAAAGCAACAAGGGCGCCGCAAAAGTTATATCCCGGCTACGTCGTGTGCTTAATAACTAAATTGTAGGATTAATAAATACACTTTTTACATGCATTATGCACGAGTCACTCAACCCAGCACCTGCCCAACTTTTTGCCAACACCACGCCAAAAACATCATTGGATCCCAGTGTATGTTTGTTTTACCTAAAATCAACGTGAGGGCCTTGGGCTAGTGTTAAATTTTAATTTGATAAGCTTGCCGTATTTGTGGAGAGTGTGAAAACATACACAGTCACACTACCTGTGTGTTTACATAACCTAAATTTAAGCGACTAAATATATTATATATATGTATGTATATAGTATATATTTATTCATAGATATGTAAGTACACACGAGTCTAGGCTTATAAAGGTTAGCTTAGTCATCAGTTCTTTTGTTGTTGAATGTGAATTTTCTAATTAAATGTCACTTCATATTTGTGACACTTACATAAGTGTCAAAATATGTATAAAAGGGCGCTTTAGACTAAGGCATCGTTCCCCACATCCCTCCCCCACACCCCACAATCCTCTCAATTTCAAACAGACAACACATTGCCAGAATACATATCCACGTCCACGCCCATGTCCATCCTCGCATTAAAAACGAATGAGACTACAAACGAAAAACCTATGCCAACATTTTGTCACTTTTTTGCTGTCATTATTGTATTGTGTGCTTCTGCTATTTGTGCCATGTTTCATTGTTTCTTTCTCGGGCTTTGTGTACTGAGTGTGTTTTTGGCATAATCCTTAATCCTTCTGCTTTATTGTGCATTTACATTTTAGTTGTCTATAGTATGTGCTTTTCGCCAGCAACTCCATATTCTGCTGCTGTTATATTATTTTGCTTTTTAGCAATTTTGCAGTTCATTGGGGCAGCCTTTATAAAATTGTGCCAACAACAGCTGAATTTCATTCACAGTTTTGAAAAGTACTTAGCCACATAAAAAACAATACGAAAGTTGCACTTCAATTCGCCAGAAGCAACAAAATACCAATAGCAGAAGAATCTGTATCTTTTCCGAAGCTACATATATACACCTCAAAGAGCTGTATATCCTTGAACGAGGATAACAAGGCGTGTCAATATAGGCATGTCAAAATATTCGCCTATATATGCGCAAGGATCTCGCTAACTATAAGGGATAGAATAACCATTGTTTCTACAACAGCTATATTATATAGTAATCTCACATGGTCGATCTAGACATTTTATCTCTATCGGAAAGAGGATAGAGGATGTTCCAACATGATGTCATTACAATTATGCGCAAAGTGATTTAAAGACAGGTGAAGACAGCCTTATATATGGTATACACACAACATGTGGTCTCTGATACACCCTTAGGTGTGCTACAAACTTACACACCAAATTCAATAAATCTTTGCACTTTTGGGTAAATTAATAAAGCTAATTTTGTACCAAGTGTGCTTCCACAATAATTAAATAAATATGCGTAGAAGATCCGGAATGATGATACTACTTGGGTATGTAATTTTCAGACCAACTTAGGTGGACACAAAGCATTGAGAATAAAGTTTATCCAAAGAAGCTCTACGGTAATCCACAAAATTGTACTTCACAATGTGTTAAAGGCGTTAAAAGAATGGCAAGAAAGGTGGCAAAGCTTGGGGAATTTACGCTGGACTATTAGATGATACCAAATCTGACTACTTAGAAAACATGATAGCTATACATTTATGTATATTTCACTTGTATAACATTCTAATCGTACATTGTGTACATAATTTCTTATTCCATAAGTTCCACCACTGCCCGAATAACTCCAATTGCTGGCCAACCCCCCCTTTTATGCGGTCAATCACATGATGATGATGTCGGCGTCTGTGCACCGTACTTATTACACCTCGATGCAATTAGACGTCATAGTTGTTTGTCCTCTTTCTCATCGCCATTGCCCTGACACTATGAGAACATGTTAGAAAGATTTTCTTCAGCAACCAACAGCAGATTTGTTGTACCTACATTAATTACAAATTGCGCTACGCTGCAGAATATGTGAGCGATTGTTGGCTTTGCTGTTGTTGGGTTGTTGCAGCAGCAGCAGCAGCGAATTCTCGCGACTCATAAATTATGTAGGCCAACCCAGAAAGACGGCAGCCATAGTCTTGGCGCCTCACCTGCACAGGTGCCGCGCAGTAGGCCCACATCTTTATTAACGCCACCGTCAACGGCGCGTTGCAACTTGCAACGAAACATTACGAATGTTGCATGTATCCATAGTAATGCAAGCACACCACCCACAACACTCATACGCGTACATGCCTATACTCGTAGGTACATACTCGTACACCTGTCTTAAGACGTCGTCGTCGTTTCGCTTTTGAATAAATCTTATTAAAAAGTACATACTGGGTGAAAATATGGCGCAAGCGTGTTGTTGCTGTTTCATCAGGATCGGAAAGTACCGTTGCAGTCGCATAAATTACGGCCAGCAGCCCATTCCATCCCGCAGCCCACTAACAACTCAAAACATTACCTTTTAGTCTTCGGGGGCATTCGCCTTTTGAGCAGGTGCCACAACCGCCTAACAGCCCAATAGCAACAACAAAGACTCAGACATAAGACATCTAAGAAGTAGAATGCGATTTGCAGGCGTTGTCAAAAGCATGCCAGTACGTGGTTTTCTGCGCACATAACTTAAATTTCTGCCTGACAACAACTTTGCGCATTAGACGACCGCTTTGAAGTAAGTTTTGCAGTGTCTCTTCTGCTCTTCCTGTAAATATAGATAAGTACTACTGTGGGTCTGTTGCAGTTGTTGGCTAAGTCGGTGGTGGAAAAATAACCCAAACTTCAAAGCTGTGCTATATGTACCATATGTACGTATAAAACTCTCTTTGCTTACCAAAATCATTTAAATATATTAAATAAAACCAATTTTAAAAAACCAATAAAAAGGATCTATATCTATCTTTTATCTGTGATTAACAACAACAAGGTACCTACCTAACAACAACAAGAAAGGAATGCTAGAGTCGAGTGGGCTCAACTCTTAAATATCCTGTACCTCCCACAAAAAAGGAAAAAATGGAAATAACATTTTTTAAATAATTAAAAAAAGTATATTAATTAAATTAAAGACATGTTCATGTACAGTTTCAACAGCATACATTTACATCAGAATCGAATTCAATTAGATGAAAAAAACTAGCCTTTTAGGGGTTAGGCTACAAATACAAAGTTTCTTTATAATAGATCTCGTATTTTCCGAGTTCCCTGCGGTCATCATACCATACTTGGCTTGTGTTACATATGTGTACGTTTGTACTAACCTATATCCACATGTCTTCGAAAGACAACCCCGGGAAGTTGCATTGCGCATTGGAGGATAGTGGTGCCGACAATGACGCCTCTCGGATAATACCTACAAACGATGCACCAAAAACCTGCATTTTCGGACAAACGGCGCTGGCGAAAGGCAAACAAGCAACTATTTGTAGGCTTTGGCGTATTTGTTTACATCGCACATCTAGCGCACATACAACAAAGCCGAGCACACAATGACTTTGCATTCTAGCTCAGCTTTTATGCAACAGTGAGCGCCAATAAGAATCTGCCGGCATTACAGCACTAGCAACATCTGCAGTTCTATGGTTTCTCATGGTCGGGTAGAGAAGAGGCAGCAAGCAGCAATTCGAATATGAAAGTCGCTTTAAAGGGCATTAAAATTCATTTAGGTTGCCATCTGAGTGACACTCACTGGCGTAACAGACAGAGTCTGCGTCGATATTGAAATTTATGCCGCAGATTTAACTAATAATGCAGTTAAATCCTATTGGGAAGCCCTGTCTCTGTAGTCTCTGTAACTGGTGCGATGAGGCAGTTATAAGCAGCTGTAAGTAAAGCAATCACACGCTTCATAAGCCAAGCAGATGCGAATGTGCTGGGATCGGGATGGGGTCGGGGCACCGATACAATTGAATACGCGAGGCAATCAATCAAAATACAAAATCTATTAGGGTTCAATCTGATGGCTACAAGGAGACGGGGATACCCGAGGCAACTTTAGGACAAAGTGACGCACACAATGGAAAAAACACTTATTTCCATTACATACTTGTAATATTGTAATTATAGCCTGTACCCAAAGGGTGAAAGGCTATACTAGTTTTGTGCGCATGTATGTAACACACAGAAGGAGGCGTGGCAGACCCCACAAAGTATATATATTATTGATCAGGATGAGAAGCCGAGTCGATATAGCCTTGTCCGTCCGTCCGTCTGTCCGTCTGTCCGTCTGTCTGTCCGTATGAACGCAAGGATCTCAGAAAGTATAAGAGCTAGAATAACCAAACTTGGTTTCCATATTCTCCTAAGACCGAGAAAGTACGAGTTTGAGTTTTTTTTCGATGCACCCCCCCACTCCCCCGCAATTCGTGTTTTTTCTTATAACTTCCGTAATTCTCGGAATTTTGAAATAAATTTTGGTAGGTACATCCAGTTAGTACTAATGTGTCCGTATGCCAAATTTCATCATGATAGGTCAATTCTGAAGAAAGTTATAGCCATAAGTAAAATCGCTGCTCATGCGCTGCCTCTGTCGGCAGCGCTGCCCGCAGCTGTTGTTGTTGTTGCTGCTTTGGTTCAACTTTGTGCTGCATACATACACGCATATAAACACGCATAGGTACGTGATGTAAATGTATGCTGTTAAAACTGAACATAAACATGTATTCTCATTTAATTTAATTAATTAATTCATTCATTCATTTTTTTTAATAATTTAATTTTTTTTTAATTTTTTTTTTAATTTTTTTTTTAATTTTTTTTTTTTTTTAATTTTTCTTTTTTGTGGAGAGTACAGGCTATTTTACTGTCGGGCTTGCTCGACTGTAGCGTTCTATCTTGTTTTACTCTAGCAATTAAACCTAGAGGAATGTATTGCCATTCAGTTTGGTAAAATTTATATATAATTTCAGCAATAATATAAACAAGAGAGAACGCTACAGTCGAGCAAGCCCGACAGTGTAATACCCTGTACCCAGGTAAACTTCCGTCACTGAGTTATATGCGCCCATAGCAGCAAAAAGAAGAAGAAGAGCGAACTTGTTGCTGCAGTTTGGAGGGGTTGTACTGGCGAGAATTTGTTTCGCTAATAACTTTCCTTAGAATTGACAAAAATGAATTAAACAACAGTAGATAATTATATATAAATTATGTGTGCAAAGTTTGGTTTAGGTAGCATTTGAAATGTGGGTGCTACTGACTGAAATTCTGTAGCGGGGGAAGGGGGAAAATTAAAAAAATATATAATAAACTCGACCTTTCTCGGACCTGGGAGAATCTGGATACCAACTTTGGTTATTCTAGCTTTTATAGTTTCTGAGATCCTTGCGTTCATCCAGACGGACAGACGGACGGACGGACATGTCTAGATCGATTTCTCTAGTCATGCTGATTCAGAATATATATACTTTATGGGGTCGGAAATTCTTCCTTCTGCATGTTACATACTTTGCACAAACCTAATATACCCTTTTTACCCTACTGGTACAGGGTATAAAAAGTATAAAGAAAATTTATAAGATATGAAAAATATTAATAGTTCGGAACTAATAGGGCTAATAGGGCTTTTTAATACGAATATTAAAAATATAATGTTCAGTATGTAATAATATTTAAAATATTCACGTACTTTTTAATCTTATTTACACATAAATAATTCTGTTAAAAAATATCGTTTATCACTCTAATAATATTTACACCCTCTACCAAAAGGATAAAAGGGTATACAAGTCCTTTGTGAATGTGAAGCCTGACCACACACACTATATGTATTCTTGATCCGAATGAGTGGACGAACACAAAGAACTCGGAAAGTATAGTATATATAAATATTTGATTTATTTTTTTAGGGTAAGGCCCGCTCGACATTAGTATTAGCTTTCATATAACCTGAATATGTTCCTATCGTTATCGATTCGAGCATCCTGTAAAAATTTCATAGCATTCACAATAAAGGCCACCAAAATCCATATTTTGTTTCTTGCGCTCGGCAGCTAATTTCAAAATGTTCATGAGTAAAGTAAACGACATCCTTAAACGAATAATTAGATTTTTTTGTTTGACTAGAAAAGAGAGTGAGAAGGAAGGAGCAGGAGGGAGGCAGCGAGTGCTAAAACAAAGTGCTTTTCATTTTAATTTATTAATTTAATGTGCGTGCAAAAAGCAGTAGCGGAGTGAGCTTCAAGTGCCTGCTGGCAGCAGTTTCAATTTTTAATTCAATAAAGCGCCAGAAATATCCGCTTATTGAGCAGTCGGACAGGCAAGGGGACGCGGCAGCAGCTGTTATGGGCAAAAGGACGAATGTTTCGCGCGTCATTTGCTTAGACCATAAAGTTTAAAAGCGGGCGCTTAACTTACTTTGCCATTTTGAGGCTTACGTAAAATGTGGCAGGCAAGTACATAAAATTTTTCGACCCGCGTGTGTGTGTATGTGTGTGCTTTTGTGTGTTTATGAAAACATACATGTGTGCGATATTTAGCAGAGAGAAAACAAAAGCGGCAAGTCATATTACTTATTGGATTCAGCGGGTTCTGTCAGACAATACATAATTATGGCTTTGTGGGGCCACTGACACAGGCGAGTAAGAGAGCGAGCTCGAAAGAATTTCAATTAAAAAATACAAAATACCATAATAATCAGAAGAGTCATGGGCATCATAAAAATAAGAAATGTTGAGAATAAAATTAGAAATTTTCTCTTTTCACCCTGTTCTGCACTTCAGTTTTTTTATTTTCCGTTCGCAGAGACAAATACATTTGTAAAAATTTAATTAAAACGACTATGGAACGCTCTTTGACTGGTTAGGTTAGGTTGGTTAAGCTGGTTAGGGTCGCCGATTTAGGGCTACCCAAATGGCAACATAAATAAGAAATTAGGCTTTAATAAAGCACTGCTTTAGGCAAACAACCTTGCTAAAAAAGTAATGAAAACCTGCACGGTTGCCATTGTGGGCTTTAACATTTTTTTTTGTTTTGTTCATCGACCGAGAAGCCTTTTTTGGGTTGGGACTCGACGGGTTCTTTTGAATGGGCGTGCTTTTATTGCTTCCCACTTAAAACTTTGCTTAGTTGATGAGACTTGAGCAGACACGCTTTACTTTTCGCAGAAGAAATGCTTGAAATGCTTTTGTTCGAAGGCTTGGAAAACCGGAGATGTTTGCCAACAGTTTTGAGCACATGTCGAATGCCTTAGGCTGCAATCGGCAAACAAAAAACGTAAGCTAGATTTCAGTTTGACGGGTTTTCAATGTGCAAGAAAGTGGGAATACAGAACCACCAATAGACGGTGAAGAATCATGTATAACATCAAAAGTAAATTGGTTTGTTCCATTTCTGTCTTCGCCGAGAGCATTTACACAATTACAAGCGAACAGGCAGAACATAATTATTAATTGAGGAGCACAACTAATCGAAACAAAAGTTAGCTTGACACATTTGAATTGGGTCTGTACACGATTTCTCGACTCGATTTTTCAAAAAGAAAAAATAAATATCCATTAAAAACCCAAATACGACAAAAAGTTGCTTTTTGAATTTTGTTGGTCACGGGATACAGAAAACTTTGCAACGTCTGTTAACTCATTTAATATTATCCAGGCAGCCAACAGTGTGTGCGCAGAAATTATGAAATTTTTCTTTTTCCAACAATTAGTTTCGAAATAATTGCAGCAAAGTGGTAGCAATGCTGGTACTCTTGCTGTTCAGTTGCTGAAATATGGGTATAGCACAAAAACTGAAATGCATAATACCTAATCGCAAAACCACTCGGTTGCACTGCAGATAGGAAGTTGACCGGGTGGTGTGGTGGCGGTAAAGCGTTTTTGGTCGCTTCTGGTATGGAAGCAACTTCGTACAGCACACAAATGCACATTTCTGCAAAGAGACAGTTAACGGAATATACACTTTTGTGTATGTATATGTGAGCTACTTTTGACCGCAGAAGAGAGAAAATCTCAAAGAAAAACTCCAGACATTCCTAATAGTAAAGCTCTTTGTGCCATCAACGCTTTCAATGTGGCCGTGCTTCACCTTTTGCAACAACAACAACGGGTGGAACTTATGCTGCTTCACTAGCAAAAACAGCACAATGGTACACAATAATATAAGTACATGGGACGAAGCACAGTGAGGCATCAGTCGCAATCGCGTTGCAAAAATATTAAATGCGATGCATCTGAAGTGGAAGTGAATGCCAGATTTGCTCAGAATTGGAGCATATTGGCAGTAAATCCACCGTTTGTTGAGGCAAATATCATCCTCAAATGGGAATATCTCGTAAACGGATGTCAGATTTTTCTTATTTCTAAGTATATTCTTAACCAGCACGACGAGGTAAAATCTATCTAGGCAAGTCCGTCCGTTATAAACACCTGGAATTCGAAAGGGCTGAGTCCACATTGATCAAATTTGGTATGTAGACTCGAGAGTCTACTCTGGGTATTTCGACTTTCTATAATTTTCCAACAAACTACTTTTCTACACAAACTAAACTTTGCACACGTAAATATTATAAAATTCTCCACGTTTGTTTCAAATTCCATCCAAATTTGTAAATTCTGAGAAAAGTTATTAACAAAACAATTTAGTTTGTTCTTCGCCATAGCAGTTGAAGTTTTTTTGGGTGCAGGATATTATACTATCGGGCTTGCTCGACTGTTGCATTCTATATTGTTTAAAATATATTATGTCTCGAATTGTTATGAAGATGAATTACCGCACCAAAGTTTTATGTTAATTAAAAATTTATTGTGAAATTAAAGTCCACATAAAGACATATACTGATTTATGTTTTTTATTAAAGAAAATTACTTAAACATCAAAAACATAATGAAGTTGATTCTCTTACACAATATTTCTTGTTTTTATAGTATTAACAACGACGTCAGGGAACGATGTGGCCATGCAAAACCAGCTCAGAGCAATGCAGGCTAACACACTCGACACTAGACGCCCCAACCCACCCTCGACCCCTTTTGCAACTCGTCTTGCTGGTGCTGTTAGCAAGACAAATGCATCAATGCATGAAAGAAAAAACGGCAACAACACTACACACACACACACACACACACACACACACACACACACTTACACACATACACACAAAAGGAAAGCAGCAAAACAGGCCGCTACTAGTACAGAAAACATGTTCTATGAATAACGACGAAGACTACAACGTCGATGAATAACAAAAGACAGGAGCACGGCCGCAGAGAGGAAGGGCGAGCAACTTGTTTGCAGCTCCCGCTACCATCAGAAAGCTGCAACTATTCCTTGGCACAATCACCAACCAGCATTACTGTCGTTATCGTCTTTAAATTGCCGGGAAAACATGTTTTCAGGTTCAGGTGATGCGGACTAGGTTACTCTCAGTTCTATGAGCAGTGCCGCCTGCAACTTGCTCGCACTATGCCTCTAACCAAATACAGAACAAAAATCCAAACAAAACTTGGAAAGTCTTCAAAAGTATTATTTCCACTGATATAGCCCCACCCTACTGTTGTCACACAGTAACGAGGGTAACGTTAGATCGCCCGAGCTTTACACACTGTTTTATTTTATTGTTTAAAAAATGACTAAATGATTAAATTAAAATTAAAAGAATTACAAATAATAAATTAATTAATTAGCAAATTATGAATTTTATACCCGACACCCATGCCCACATGAAAATTAAAACTTGATTTGACTAATAGAAACTTAATTCCAAGTTTGGTTATTGTAGCTCTTGCATTTCCTTGGGTTCCTGCGATCATACAGACGGGCAGACAAAAATGGCTATATAGACGCGTCTTGTGATACTGATTAAGAATATTTGATATATCTGAGTTTGCTACTCATGCTTCTGTGTGTTACATACATTCGCATTGAACTAAATGGTATACAATCTTCCAAGTTGTTGAATGCAACATATCTAAGCTAGGGTATACTTGTACTTCGGTACTGGTTATAACATAGGTTCATATATAGACATGTAAATTTTTTACCAGAGATGATTAACCGATTATTTAGCGGATTTTTAAAACTATATAAAATATCGTCTTAGTTCAGCAATTATCAAACAACTTTTAAAGCTGGTTGAAGCAGCAGTTCTCGAAGTCATTTGAGTGCTGAACTAAAAGCACCCTTAACCCCAACTTTCATTAAATTTCTTTAATAGACACTAAAAAAGATGCTGCCTATTTTATAGAAGAATTTAATTATAGCCTTGCGCTGCCGCGAAAATCACAGGCAAATAAAATAAAATTAAACGCAAAGTACGTACAAATCAACAGCAAATGGCCTACAGGCAGCCATCGGAACAGAGCAGGGACCGAACCAGCGAGACCCATTGCCAGCTAAATCCAAAGACGGTCTGCTGCGAGACGCCGGCCGACCCGTCTTGTCTCTCGGTCTGCTCTTACAGCAAGTACTCCAGAGTTGCCTCGTCCAACGGCTCTTTTTCTGTCTCTACTACTGCTGTTGCTTTTCGCTGTCGGGTTTAATGAACGGAAATCTCTTGCAAATATTCAATTGCTATACACAAGTCTGAAGTCGACTGAGCGCAGACGGCCGGCATATATAATATATATGTATATATGTACAGATACGTATACCTTCACATACAAATATGTGTTGGTACGTACATGTTTGTATATATGTACATAAGCAGTCGGCCAGCCAGCATACGATATGGCTGGCAATATACACAAGTGGAGTCAACAGACAAAGCGCATGCCAAGCAGCGACGCCAACGTCAAGAGCCCAGAAAATGCAGCGCCGCAATGAAAATGTGCAATGTGCGGAGGCTTCAACATGATAATGAAGTTTGATAATGATGTTGTAGGCAAACATGCCATTCCCTACGGCGCACTCACTGGTTGGGTGGCTGGCTTGCTCACTGATGCTGCTTGCTCCACTCAGAGAAAAGGCGCCCAACATTAGTGCAAAAATGCAGTATCGGTAACATTAATCTAAAATGGAATAACTTTGTGACTAGATGTTGTATGAAGTGTTCCTGTTTAATATTAGTTTATTATAAACAAGATAGAACGCTACAGTCTAGCAAGCCCCACAGTAAAATAGCCTGTACTCTCCACAAAAAAGAAAAATTAAAAAATATATATATACAAGTATGTATATTTAAAATTAAAAAAAATTATTTAAAAAAATATAAATTAGTAAAAAAATTAAATTAATTTATTAAATTAATTAAGAAAATGTATTTAATACATACATAGAAGACATGTTTATTTATAGTTTTACATTTATATTCGTATATGTATGTATGTAGCACAAAGTTGAACCAAAGCAGCAACAATAACAACAGCTGCGGACAGCGCTGTGGGCTGCGCTGCAAGCAGAGCATGAGCAGCGATTTTATTTATGGCTATAACTTTCTTCAGAATTGACCTATCATGATGAAACATACGGCAAGTAAGGGTAAAAGGCTATGCTAGTTTTGTGCGAATGTATGTAACATACAGAAGGAGGCGTGGCAGACCCGACAAAATATATATTATTGATCAGGATGACAAGCCGAATCGATATAGCCATGTCCGTCTGTATGAACGCAAGGATCTCAGCAAGTACAAGAGCAAGAATAAGCAAACTTGGTATCCAGATTCTCCTAAGTCCGAGAAAATACGAGTTTGTGTTTTTGTAACACCTAAGTATAACACCATGCTATAGCATGAAACATTTAGCCGATGGTTTATTTAAAAGACGCAGATAATATATTTTATATAATAATAATTTAAAATCAATCTTAATAGTAGCCATTTTTCTGATTTAGCTTCCAAATTGATATTTGTGCGATTGTTAATAAGGTATACTACCTTACGTTAATTTACCGCAACAATCTAAGGGACTATTTACAACAGGGGTTTAAGTAGAACCGCACCACAGGAGGGTAAAGTTGAATGGAACAGTTTCATCAAATTTGATTAATAATAAGTAATCATACTTGTGTATTATAAATACAAACACCTTTTCATTGGAAATAAATAAATAAGTTTCACATTAATCAATTGAACACAATACAAATGGTACGACATGTAACCGGATTATTAGGATGTCAAAATTGTGAAAAAAAAACAACCCTGAAAAAGCTTTTGAAATAATATCGTGTAAATGTCCCCTAAGTTAAAGATAAATGTACAATGTGCATACGTAGATAATACTACATCATTGTTAAGTTCATGTTAAATAACACACAGGTACTCCAAACAGGTTTAATATGCTCCTATATTTTGTAACTTTTTCACAGTAATTTTACATTTATTTATCAGTGCAAGATTGTTTAAAGTATCCGTTCTGAGCATTTTTTCTCTCAGTGCTAAGGCCGCGTTGTCGTTTTTGCAAATATTTAAAGGAGTCGGAACGGAAAAAATTCTCAAAAGAGAACCCGAAAAAACAAACGCCTAGGCCTAACAAAAACATATTTATAGGCGAGCAGGAGCAGAGCAGCGCAACCTCGCACACATTTGCAATATTAATAATCTGCCGCCAATGAAAGCCATACAAGGCGTAATGGCGGCGCAGGCAGTGGAAACGACAACGTGTCAACAGTCGACGCTGGCAGCGAGGTCTGCTGCATTCGCGACGGCGCATATGATGTTTTTTTTTTTTTTTGTTGTATTTAGAGTGGTCTAGGAACTTTTGTAGTGGCATGCAACTCATTGCTAGGCAGCGCACGATGGCGATGATGATGTTGATGATGATGACGGCAGTGGCAAGAACAGTGGATCCTGGCTTTAAGTTTTTGTGTGTGCCACTCATATAGCGTGAAAAAGACAGGGGCAAAGCAGTTTTGCGCCACTGTACAGAGCCACAAAATGCCTAAGCCACTACGACTAGCAATCGGACAGGCAGTTGGGTAAAAAAAAAACTGACGGTCTGGCTGCCTTCCCATTGGCCTTTGTCTTCTGTTTTGCGCCGCCGCGCATTTGTCGACGAGTGCTCAACAAATATTGTCGCCGGCTAGGTCGGGAAATCAACGCACTAAGCGCGCACATTCCTCTCCCTTAACCCCCCTTAACGCTGCAGATCGCCAACCAGTGCGCCGTCAACAGCAACGACACAAAGTAAATAGTAAACAAAAATAGTTTGCAAGCCAATGCAAAAAAAAAAAGAAAATGCTTAGAGCAAAACACCAACCGCGAGCGCGACAGCAACAAGCAGTAAATAAAAATAGCGCAAAATAAAAAACAGAAATGACTTTTTTCATTTGCTGTGCTTCTTTTTTTTATTTGTTACCTGAAATAAACAACATTAAAGCTGCAAAAATGCAGCAACAGCAGTATTAGAGAATAGGCATTATATTCGTTCAAAAAGGGAACCCTATATATAGCCTTTTCGTTTATAGAGGTTGCTTTGCGATAGGCCTCGTACCGGACGAATTGATAAGCAATCTACTTAAAGATTGCTGTGAGTAAAGCTTCTCCAAAAGCTATTTCTCTGAGCTGTAAGGGGCGCGCAATTATACAGCGCATAAATAAAAACACGTATGCATATACATATGTACTATAGTATATACAAACACATAATCGTACATACAGATATTATATCAGATCGATTCGGTCAGTAATTTGTGTAGCATAAAAGTGCCTTATGTGCAACGAGAACATAATATTATAGGCCAATTCTTAGATAACAAATATTTTTCTTAAATTTGTACGTGCAGTTCAATATTATCATATTAAATTCAATTAAATACAAATAACAAAATAAACACAACACTGAGTACTACTAATAAAAAGCATAGCCTCGTGCAAATTTGTCCAACTGATAGAGCATATCAACAAATGTATGTAGATGTTATTTTGCAGTGGTTACCAACAGGGCTTTAAAGCAGCGTCAGGGCCACACAACTCTAGCATTTCATTCTAGCTGAGTTTAAACTCCAATAAGCGAAACTAAACCAAACTACATACAAGTAGTCAGTGCACTGCACAGCGAAAAACACAAACACATACTAAAACAAAAGCAAACGCCATCGCAATCGCACGTCGTAGCGGGCATTGAACGCTTGATATAAGCAAAAAGGAGAAAAACAGAAATCAACAGAAAAGTAAAGCAGCCAACGGAACGACAATGAAAAGCACACGCAAGCTGCTGCCGCTCTGCTGTTGCCGTTGCTGGTGGCGCAGTCGACGCAGTCGGCGCTTCCACCGATGCACTCGCACACGCACACACACAAGCAGGCTGGGCCGACACCAACACTGCAAAAAGTTAAGCATTTGGATTTGCGATAGAACGCACAATGAACTTTGCGCGAGGTGGATACATTGGCAATAAACATATATAATTTAGTAGCGGCGAGGTGTAAAGCATTTGTCCAAACCTGCACTGTACTACCTGGCGTATGAGTAATGCCGCAGTAAGCGGAAGTTGGACAGACGCTGCGATGATTTACTACTCACTGCTATGGACTAACTCAAAGAAAATGTTACAGTTCACAGCATGGGTCTACTACATAAATAAATGAGTAGAACTCTAAATTAAGCACTAGCCGAATATATGAATACCCTTTACCTACGTATGTATCCCTCTATCTGCCAAAGCCCTTCAACTAAATGAGCTTGTGGCATTAATCATTCTGACATAGTATAGTGCACTGATTCGAAAAATTTTAGATTATGAGGAGGCATCATCAAAAAGATTTAGATTCCAAATTTTGTGCATGAATCGAATCGAAGAAAGAATTTGTTGGTTCTGAGAGTGATCCATCGATTTCTATTGAACATCAGATTATGGGTTACAAAAGTGTTTCTATTAAGTGGAACTGTGTATACAAATATATGGAACCTGCTATTGTTGTTGTTCATTCAATTATACTGTAGCTTAAGTAAGTAGGCAATGCAGGTAAATAAGTTAGTCAGACAGCATCCGCTTAACTTGTGCACGTTGTGATGAATAAGCTAAGGTATCAGTTACAATATATGTACACAATACATGAACGCACCAAGGGACGAAGACTGACTGACACTTGAGCAAGCGATATATAATATATGATGTACATACACATACATACTTGCGCACATGTGTAAATGTACATAGTAGTATACATATAGCAAATTCTCTAACTCTAAAAGAATTCAGTTATTTTGTGCTCATGCCAGTAAATCAAGAATGTGGATGATTAAAAACTAATCTGATATCTATTTCTTCTTGCATTCTTTACAATATTGTACAAGTAGATGTATAAAATTGGATTCTCGGAAAAATTGAGAAGTTTCAATTTACATCTAAACGGTTCTTCCCAAAATCAAGGAATACTATTATAAAACACAATGATATGTAAACTGTTTTGAGGATTATATATTTTGGTGGTTTCCTCAAAAACACATTACTTAAACATGTTGAACATGTTGTGAATACCAAGAGTGCAATAACTGAAAAGATTTTACATCAGCAGCTAAGAGTTAGAAGCAACAAAAGGTGAAGATTTTAATTTTATAAAAAGTACAATTTAAAACGAAAAAGTACTCGTATACTATGCATATGTATGTATGTTATATTAAAATACCTATGCATATAATCGTCACTTTGTAGATTGTGTTTGGTCCACTAGCAACAACAAATTCTCTCCAATGACCAAGCTGAGCTCTTCCAAACTTGGACAATGAACGTACATAATGCAAATAAATATAAAAATGTCTATACACACATATACGTGTAGATGTATGTATATACATATGTATAGTATGTATACACACAAAAACAATTATATCCCTCTCAAGCTGGTTAGAGAGGCGAGCGCCAGAGAGAGCAGGAGAGATTAAGCAAGCGAGATGCATGCACATAGTTACAATTACTCTTCAATAAGATACTATATTGTAAGTGAAAAATGTATGTACTCGGTATGTGTATTTCTGCCCGTGTGAGTGTCTCTAGATAGCTTTTACTTGTAGTAAAACTTGTAGTTGAGGTTTGTTACATGTGGACACGCGATTGTAGACGACCGCTTTGTGACAAACGGGCCGTCGTACGTGCATCTATGCAAACGTTGCAGCGATGGATGCAAATGGTTGGCAGCAGCTGCCCCCTTCAGATAAGAGCCCCCTCTCACTCCACACACATCTGGTGCCAGCAACCACAGACATATATTTTCTATTAGCGGACGCTGCGATGGCTGCACCGGCAGCGTGAAAAGCGGGCCAAGTAAAAATACCAAATTGAAAGCAAGTATCTACTCGTAGCATCCAGTATCTTGCTCATATCTGTATAAAGAAATCTCTCCAATACGAGAACGGCGTGTCCGGTGCACAGAGGGTGCAATGAAGCGGCACAGCAGTATCTACTACTGCAACGACAATTGATTGCAGCAAAAGTTAAGTAGATTATGATGGAAAAGTTTTAGACAGCAGCCTTGATATTGCGAAAAAGGGGGCCGGGGCCAGGCAAGTCTCGGTTTTGCGGCGAGCTAAGAAAAGTTGCTCAAGTATTGCTAGGGGTGCTCGGGGTGCCAAATGCTGCAGTTGTTGCAGAAGCAGCCAGCATTGAGAAGAAGGAAAAAACTAGTTTTTCCAATTCTGCTTTGGCTCGTTTTCTTTTCGCCAAAAAGAAAGCCGACAGCAACTAGCGATGAATTTTATTTCTAAAGCTGTCAACGTTTTATGATATCTATTTGCCAAAGAAAGGAAATTTATATGGTTTTAAGTAGCGTGGCCCACAACTTTTACATGAGCAGTGATTGAATTGCCAATGCTGTTGTCGACAACATATGAATGTATGTGGGGAGCAGGCTAAGATCCGTAAATAAAAACTTCCTTGGCTATATAAGTTTTGTAGCTCATGCAGTAAACGGAAATTGTTAGCGGCTACAAAAAGTTAAAATGGATTGCTTGCTTTTATTTCTCGCGCGTGCATTTCTTTTGTTAAAACATTGGGAGCGGACTGATCCCGCATCATGTCAGTCAGTGCAGCCTGAAATTAATTCGGTTATTTCGAGCGGGTTTTCCCACCCTTAGATGTTACCATTGAGTTACCATTGTTTTCATTGATTTTCGCTTTAACATGTTTTTATACCCTGTACCCTGTAGGGTAAAAAGGGTATATTAGGTTTGTGCAAAGTATGTAACATGCAGAAGGAAGCATCTCCGACCCCATAAAGTATATATATTCTGAATCAGCATGACGAGAGAAATCGATCTAGACATGTCCGTCCGTCCATCTGTCCGTCTGGATAAACGCAAGGATCTCAGAAACTATAAAAGCTAGAATAACCAAAGTTGGCACCCAGATTCTTCTAGGTCCGAGAAAGGACGAGTTTATTTTATTTTTTGGAATTTTCCCTCCCTTCCCTTGCTACAGAATTTCGTCAATAGCGTCCACATTTCTAATGCTAACTAAACCAAACTTTGCACACTTCATTTAAACATATTTATCTACTGTTGTTCAATTTGGTCAATTCGCAGAAAAGTTATTAGCGAAATAACTCAGTGGCGGAAGTTTACCTGGGTACAGGGTATTACACTGTCGGGCTTGATCGACTGTAGCGTTCTCTCTTGTTAAATCTATGATGGGCACATAGTAAGAACATACCTGCAAAGAAAAGAAGACCAAAGACAGGCGTTAATACATAGTTCGCTCATAAATTTTACTCATATAAATTTATAACACTTTTTTTTATTGCCCAATATCATTAAATTTGTTCGAACAGACGTTGTCCAATTTTTCAATTTAGACGCAGTATGTCCTAAAACAATATAGCTTATTTTCAAAATTTAAAACATCTCATCTATCTCGACATTCATATATAATTGAATTATAATTGGAGTTACCCTTAAAACAGACGAATAAACTGCCAGACTATTCATAAAAATGTCTAAAATCGACTGCAGCGTACTTTCTTCTATAAGCTACACACTTTTATGACCAAACATCGCCCACTAAAGATAATTTTCAGTTAATTTTGTATGAAAATTCGCACAAGTATATAAATATTGTTCTAATATAAATGAACCGCCTCCGAAAACTATATTAATGTTTTAAACAAAGCCAGATCAGATCAGCATGTACAAATGTGTAAATAGCGAGATGTGCCTTCTTCTACCGTAAACATGCGGGGAATACAATTTCCTCAAATACACAAAAAGAATCTCAGAATTTTGTTCATTAAGTTGGAAGTTGTTTACAAATCACCTACGCATATACAAGAGGAGGTGTACATGTGGCAAGAGCAAATGGAATATTATACACCAGCAACGGCAATTTATACAAGGAAATGACCAGTGGTAGCTATTTCTATGCAGATCAATATTGAACGAACCGGTACATTTTTGACAGACATCAAAACGGAACTTGTAGCACCAACAAATTAAACCGGCACAACAGGTAGCCGAGCTTGCCAAGTTAGACAGCTAGTCAGCCTATTTTCTAGTTATCCAGTTCAGAAGCTTAGGGGCGGACATAGCAACTAATCAAAGACAACGAAAAAAGCATTAAAAAAAATTAACTAACCGGACACATACGCAATCGTGACACACATATATACATACATACGTGTCAATCGAATCATAATTGGTTGTGTAAACTCTTGGATCGATTTACGGAACACTTGTGTATAGTTTTGAGTTAGCATACATAAGTAGGTAAAATAAAGGCACAAAAATTTCCCATTTCGACTTGGTATGTACAAATATATGGGTCAACAAAACGTTGAGCTACAGAATAATTAAAAAATCGCATGTCTAACGAAAATACGACTAACAGATTTTGACAAATTGCTGTTGCTGTTGCCCCCTCACAAAAGTTAATGAACTTTATTACACAAATTATGATGCTGTGTTCGTGCGAGAAAACGAACGGGAGAGTCAAAGATAATGATAAAAAGCAACCGCAACAAAAAACTATAGTATATTAAAAATTTCTGCTTGCCGGTACACATAAAACATATTTATCATGTGCCCATAAAAGAAAAGGCCGCCAATAAAAAAAATAATAATCCAAGTACACTATAGTCTACTCTACTAATTATTTTGAATCAAGAACAGCTGCTGGCAAGATACTGATCAAGAATATATAATCTTGCATACGCTTTATTTTTTGGGTACAGGGTATAATAACAATAATAATCAAAGCCAAAATACCAGGCAGGCGTTTTAAGAGAGGAAGCAGCCCCACCGTCAAAATTGTTTACGCATTTCGATGGTGGCAGACGAAATAGATAAGCTTGGTGCGGTGGCGGGGAAATGCGAACAGAATACTGGAGCAGCTATGGCGAGCGTTTCATTAAAAGAGAGGGCCCATGAGAAAATGCACACAGGCAAGTGAGCAGAATCGAAGCGAACCGCTCGACGTTCGCAAATAGAGAGCGTTGTGTGCGTCAGGGCTATAGATAATTAATTTGAAAACAAAATGTTTATACACAACAATGACTGAGATATGTGTATAAAATAACTTAGTTCCACCAGCTGCTAACTATTTGATATAGTAATCCGATTTCAACGATAATTTTGATGTATTTGATAAAACAATCTAAATGCTAAAATTGATAAAGTTATATAAATAAACAAAAAGTTACTCTAGTAAAAGATATTTTTGCACCTATGGAAGCTACATAAAATATTGCATTTGTAATAAACAAGAGAAACAATCGCGAGTTAGAAGCGTCCTTGTTCATTTCAGAGACTAACATTTTACATTTAATTTGAACTTTTGCTTCCCTAGCATATTCATGTCTATTGGTAGTCAAAAATTTTAAATGTGTGGGAAGCATATCGGATTAAGATTCAGGAAGCAAATAGAAGACGGGGCTTATACATGTTAAGTTGACGAAATCTTCCACTAATACGCGTCATTTTATTATAAACTATTCTATATTCAAATTTGTTTTTATAATGTAGAAATTCACAAAACAAGATCGACGCGCCAGTTCATTTGCATAAGCAGGCCAAGCCCGCTTCACTGCTGGTAAAGTGAATGCCTTGTCAGGCACTAATAAGACGACCTGAATCAAAACATTGGCATTTCGAGAGTCGAATGCAGTTTTTAAGCCAAAAATAAAATTTTGTGTCTGTCTGCTATAAATATATTTATACGTGTACATACATACTTGCAAAGGCAATTGAATTGCAAAAGTCGATAAATTGGCAGCATGTGTTGTGATTTTTTTCACACTACAGATGCGAAAATAACTGAGCAATATGTTTAATACGCTACATTGCAAAATCTGGCTTTTCGTCAAGTAAAAAGGGGCAAATCTTTGCTCGGCAGAGTATTTGGCCAAATAAGGCAACCCTGCGAAACCGCTGTACCTGTGACGGTGGCAATAAAGACGGCAACGCCAAAAATGGCCAAGCTATGCCGTCCAAGTGGTTAAACGGCTTTGACATCTATGGAGAAATCAATTTTGCTGCTGATGCCTTTGCGTTGCTATGTAACAAGTAATTAGCCGTATAGCTATCATACATGGAACAGTGCAGCTGTTCTCTCGCAGGTTTCAAAGAATTTAAGATGCGGAGACCATTCTTATCATGTAAGTTTCCCTCTACTGGGTGTATGTATATACAGCATGTTAAGTAGGAGCGTGCAGGATATTGTTTGCGATTAGAATACGCCAACTTCAAAAACTATTTTGTCTTCGGAGCTTTCATAAAAAAAATGAATCACATGTTGAGATTTTGAAGTACTGACACGTGTTTTGCAATGTATGCCCCGAGGTTATGTTCCTCTTTTATCACCCGAAAGGTCTAAAAATGTCTCATGAAGCAGCTCAAAAATGACTGTGATCTTCCAGATCCTGGGAAAACAAAAAAGGCTTTAAAAAAGACGAAAAACTGATTTTGTCCGTATTCTCAAGGAATCCCTTCTTATCCTTGCGACAAGGACAACAAAAATTGCAGCAAAATTGATTTGATATATCTCACACGACTGTCCAGGAATATTTACGGGCAAATAATGTGAAATGGCGAAGCACAATGAGAAGCCAATGCTCTCGAAAAAACACGTCTAAAAACGTTCCGCATGGGCAATTGAGAATGTTGACCGCGACTGGAGGATTGACCATCACAGTCCCCGGATGCCATTCCAATTAAAAATGTTTGGACTTTTATAAAGCATAAGCTTCAGGGAAAACGACTATTAACTCGTCAGCAACTTTTCGTCGAATTCGAATAATTTGGAAGTTACTTCCAATCGAATATGCCGAAAATTTGGTGGAATTCATTCCTCGCAGGTGGTAAGCGATTATTGACTTTGGATGTGACTGGTACCAATATTAATGCAATTGCACAATTGTTAAGATTATGTGCAAAAAGTTGTTTAAAAATAAAGCGTTTTCGAATTACGCGCCACACGCTCTCACTTAACATACCGTACTATACCCTGGGGCTCAACTAAATACTCTGTACCGAGGGGTGAATTTTTATTATAAATTCGGAGCGCCAAATGTATGTAACAGGCGGAATGAGGCTTGCCAGACCCGTCCGATATAGACATGACCGTCCGTCTCTATGGATATCGGGAACTTTCGAGCTATACCAGCTAGGTATACCAGACTTGTTATGTACATTTTTCTTAGCAGTGTAACTTATTTGCTTATCTTACATGTAATTATGAGATATTACTCTAGTTTTATAAAAACAAATATTTTTTTTTTTATCTTTTCTTCGTAAGAAATTATCTAAGCAAGCTATAAATCGAAGCTTCCTAGCTTAAATTTACTACGAGAACTCGCCCTTCGAAAACAAACTGTTCTGTGTATTAACAAGAGAGAATGCTAAAGTCGAGCTAGCCCGACAAGGAAACTTCCGCCACTGAGTTGCGTGGGCCCATAGCAGAAGCAAAAAAAGAAGGAGAAGAGCTAACTTCCTTCTGTCCATGCGTACAGGGTATGCAAACATCGGATATTAAGTATTTCACCCACGCATTTAACCTTTTTAAAACAAGAAAGGAATGCTAAAGTCGAGCAGGCTCAACTCTTAAATACCCTGTACCACCCCACACAAAAAATTTAAAATGCAATTAATTAATTAATGTAATTAAATTAATTTAATTAATTAACTAAATTAAATATAAAATATTCGATACATGCATACATACAATTACATCAGAATCGTGTCTATGCGTGTTTGTGTACTTGTACATATGTATGTATGTGTGCATTGAGCCTGGTTATATGGCTATAACTTTCTTTCCGATCATTCTATCATAATGAGACTTGGTATACGGTTATATAATTACTAACCTAATGTGACTACCAAATTTTAGTTCAAAATTCCAAGAATTACGGGAGTTATAGAAAATCGTTAATAGGGGGGGAGTGGGGGGGTGGATCAGAAAAAATGAACAAACTCGTCCTTTCTCGGTCTCAGGAGAATCTGTATACCAAGTTTGGTTATTCTAGCTCTTATACTTTCGGAGATCCTTGCGTTCATACAGACAGACAGACGGACAGGCAGACGGACAGACGGACAGACGGACATGGCTATATCGACTCGGCTTGTCATGCTGATCAAGAATATATATACTTTGTGGGGTCTACCAAGCCTCCTTCTGTGTGTTCCATGTGCACTCGCACAAAACTAATATACCCTTGTACCCTTTTGGGTACAGGGTATAACAAGGGCTATCAATCTAAATTCACTTTTAACTCAAAGCAGATACCACAAAATACTGCCAGCTGCCCACAACTTTACAGCCCCAATCCAAGAGCTATCCAGACATACCTAAGACTTACGTCCAGAATGGTTGCCCGATAACCCCACCGAGTCCTCACCAGTAAAGTATCCTGGTTATTATCAAAGTCTTTGAAACCCTCTCAGTCATCTGTCGTATGCATTGCAGATTTGTAAGTATTTTTACGACATGTTCATGCCAACACGCACACATACTCGCATATGTATGTACATGCATACATACATGTATGTATAGCTTATATAAATTACCAAAATGGCTCCGCGCATTATAAGAATGGTCTGCCAAAAGCCAAAAGCACACAAATTCCGCAAATGCCATAAATAAATGGTTTCGTTTACGACTTTGGACATTAACCTGTTAAATTTCTAATGTGTGCCGGCTGCTACTTTGTTCGTTGCCCCTCACCCAATTCCTGGCAGTCCAGTCAGCACATGGCAGACCTGCAGTTATCCTGAAAGCGATGTCGTCCTCGCCGTCATGCTTTTCCGGCCGCAAAGGGCAACCAGCAGCGTTTTGCATATTTAAGCAGCCAGCATAGCATTAAGGTGGAGGAAGGCAGCAGGCGGGCTGTCCTGACTGGATAATCTAACATACTAATGTGGCCGGCTCGGCTCAACGCGGCCTGCTTGCGCCACAAAATCAATAATGATTACATTTGCGTTGCATATTTCACCAGCTTGGTTGGAGGGGCAGTCGCAAGGGTCGCGTGTTGGGGCAGTTTTTGTATTGCCCAATTGTTGGTGGCTTTTCTAAAAGTATATGGCTGGTGACGAATGGCGGGTGCAGATGGCGGTTGATGGTTGTCGAGTGTGAAAAAAGCAGCAGAAACAATAGACGGATGGCGGTTAAGTGCAGCAGCAGAAGTTGCAACAAAACCTACGCCCACTTCACGCCACCTGCACGCCTAGTCTCTACCCAAAAGCCAGAGAAAACGGGTTGAGTGGTTCCTCTGTGGGGCTTCGAAGCAAAAGAAATGCAATGTGCAAGGGCTGAAGAAGAACTGGCAATAAGTGGCGCGCAGGGTCAGCACACACAACGGAACGGCGATAAAATTGAAAGGGGGAGGGAGAGGATGGAAGGCACTTTGTGGCGCGCACAGTCAACGGCCTAAAGACAAGCCAGAGACTTAATGTTACGAATACGCCCAACCAGTTAGAAATGCACACGCGTTGCAGCAGCAAAGTACAGCCCATAAAGCTCCCCACAGAACCCCCACCTCTATGCTTGTTTGGCAGGTTGAAATTTTACGCAGCAAAACGAACGAGTAAATGGAAATGGCAAAGAAAATGCACATATGTGTGTACATATATACTCATACAATAGCAGAAGCAATACAAACACAAATGGAAGCGTAAAGAAAGGCCAAAACGATGGCGACAGCGACAGCGACGACATCGAGTGCATCAAAAGCGCAAAATAGGCACAGTACGAAAAATGTGCAGAAAAGCAAAGCACACAAAGAGAAAATGCAACATAAAGCAAAGCAATTGTAACTTTTTTAAAGAGAGAAGAGAAACTTGTGAGCTGAGCTAGTGGGAAATCATTTGCACCGCCAGTGAATGAGTAGGCGAAGCACGAAAGCTTAACTGGCACCGAGTGGGAGTACAATTGGAAACAATTTTTAAAGTAACAACAGAAGTAAATGAGCGAGTTGTTTGGCGCTCTAAAAAAAATTATACCAAAGCATATAAAAAAGAAGGTATTTTCAGTCCATAACAGGTTTGTCAAATGGCGAATAGAAGTTATGCCACTATGATGGCTATTTATGCTGCTGTTGATGCAGGCTCTAGCCTGACAGCTTGTTTAACTCTAGTTAAAGCAATTCAATGTAAAATGAGAAGGTCTTGTGAATTGTATCTTAGTCGAAATTCATGATCATAATTGTTTTAGTACATTTGATAAAATGAAATGAAAATGATTCTACGAGCTTTATGGGAGTTGAAAGAAATTTAGTCTTACAAAACTAAGTACTACGGCTGAATAAATGTAGAAAAAAATACAAAAATATATAGATATATATGTATGAAAGTATATATAGGCAATGCAGTGGGCTTTACTCAATTTTGGTTTTAGGGTTGAAAAATATGCTTTTATATTTAGAGGTGATGCTTTTTCAAGATCGTCAGACAGTTTGCTTTCAGAAATTCTATCCAAGCTTGTCAACATCGTAATTTTGAATGAAAACGTATGTAGATGGATTGATAACAAGACGGCAAGAAGGCTTATTGCAAAGCAGAGTTAAGTCAACTAGCGTAAATGAAGTTCACATTCTTTTGTATGGTACTTTAAAGCATTCACAATGGAATCCTGTTCACTTTGGGAAGAATAGTTTTTACAGGTTGCAGGTTAGTAAAACTAACGCCAATGACATTTACCTATTTATAGAACTACCCCAAGCCATTGTGGGCGCACACAATTCGCTTATCATCTCTTTAACAATTTGTTAAGGCTGCAAGGGATTGGGAAATGACTACAAAGTTAGCAACAAATGGCGCATGAAAACATTTTAAATATATGTATGTACATTGCAGAATACATAAACTACATAAATGGATTTCCAAAATCCTCAAGACGCCCACATCAAGAGCAGACGTTTTAGCCAAACAAGAAATTCCAACTGGACATTTTACAACACTGTAGGCCAGAAATACAGGCCCACCGCAAACACACTGAAGCGGGCAGTCTGTCTGCTTGTCACAATTGAACAATTGAGCGTGGAGAGCGACTTGCGCGAGAGAGAACAGGCAGCCAAGCAGCTCGCGCAAAAACGACGCGTTTTCTTTGAAAACGAACGAAACGGAATGCAAGGCAAAAGGAAGCAAAAAAACAAATAGCATGCCCGACGAAAAGTACCAAGCAGACGGGCAGGCAAGCAGGCAGAAAGCAAGCACAAACAAAAGGCAAAGGCAAAAGTGAGAAGCAAATAAGAACATAATGCGACGGCAAACCCCGCACTGTACTGCTGACGATTTTGGATGCTGAACGACGAGAAAACAACGACAACCGTGGAGACATTGCCGCCACCATACTAAAATCAATTTGAAGCGGCATGGGGCTGCCGTTACCGCCGTCGTGAATACTGCTTTTTGCAAGACACAATTAACTAACGTTACATGTTATTTCTATGTACATATGCACGATGTGTGTATGCACATTTGTGTGTAAAATAATTGTGTACATAACACGCAAGTATAGCTAACACAGACTCGAGCACACAGACATATGTATAGACATAGCAACACGCGACGGCTTTTGCCGGTTATACATACACATAAGTCTGCATTTATGTATAAATGTACATACATAGTATACACGTACATATACATACATAGATTGTACAACAAAGTTGGCTTAGAATGCGAGAGAAAACAGAGAGAGCTTCAGCAGTACCTGATTATGTTTAATTTCTTTTAATCAATGCGACTGGCTTTAAACAACAGACCGTACGTACGTACGTACAAACATATGTTCAAGTATACATACATATGTATGCACATATGTACATATCTTTGTCGGTTTGTATATGTGTACACAATGGCATAAAGTATCGGCCCCCACTGACGCTTTTTGCAAAACACACCTATGTACATATTTCTAATTCACACATGCAAGTGGTGGTGGCTGTGCTGTTCAGCAGTGGGCGTATAAATAACAACAAAAATGTGCCTTCTGGAACTCATTAAAAATTTACCATGCACCAAAGCCAAGAAAATGTATTTCACTCACGTTTTTTATGTTGTTTAGACAAATTTTTGTAGTTGTAAGTGCCGCAAACATTAAACAAACTATATTGATGTGCTCGTCTTTGTGTACGTGTGTGTGTGATTTGCCGCAAAACACGCTGGGGCAGTTGACGCTTCACTTCACGTTTCTATGTATGTATGTACATATGCATGTATGCAAATTATTCTTTCTCACCGTCTCGTGCACTTATTCAAATTTGTGTTTAATTTTTCCACGTCGCGTTTTACAATTTGCTTATTTTGTTATTTATAATATGTTTCTTTATGCTCTCACTATACGAAAGACTTGCCGCGCCTTTCTTTAAATTCTGAAAAACACAATATTTTTTATATATTTCTCTTTGTCACTGTCCAATGTTGCGCGCTGCTATGCGTAGAACCGTACACCACCATTAATTTTTTACAAATGAAATGCGCCTGAGCTCGGTTGATGTCTCGTCTAAATTACTTCGATTTTTCAGCCGCTGCTCTTCCACAGTTAGCGCGTATAGTTGTCTCGCTTACTCTCGTTGCGTCTAAAATAAAGAAATGTGCAATTTTTGGAGCACCGCGCATGGCAAATAAATGCGAGAGCGAAGATTGAGTGGATTTATTGTATATTTGAGCGAAAACTGAGCGCACACAATTGAGTAGAATTGATACAGAAAAGCTGCCAACTTGATAACATGGGCGCGCAGATCAGTGGCGTGTACTAAAATTTAAACTTCCAATGAGAGTCAAGACATATACATATATATAAGTGTATTTACATTTAACTACATTTTCCTTTGTTAAATGTAAATTTAGCCCTGGGTTTTGCAACATAATATGTACGTAAATAGGTATTTTTAATTTTCACATTTTTAGAAAAATGTTTTCACATATGTAAGTTATGAAAGATTTTCGATTCGAAATGATTGTCGTATGTTTTTATTTGAAATTAAGTGGATTCGTATCACTCTGATATGAACAAAATGTATATTTTTTCACACATTGAACATAAACAGTTTGTATATACATATAGTATGTACATATATCGAATACCAGTATCATAATAATGCGCCTCCTTTGTACATGCAGCTAAAAATATTAATTGCTTTATAATTACACTATATAATTACATTTACCAACCATAACAACAGCTTAAAATTAAGTGCTGTTCGGCTGAGTGTTTGGCACAAAGGTATTTAAGTTGATTATGTACAAATAATAGAAAAAGTTAAAAATTGTGTGTGGCAAACAAAAACGTGCAATAAACTGAAATTATAATTGAATTTCTTTGCGTTCTCGGCACAAGTACGAGTACAAGCACCAAACTAGGTGGCTCCCTACTTTGCGATTGATTTTCCGTTGTGTCCCATTATCGCAAATATAGAGATAAAAATTGTGCCCCATGAAGCACTCCATCAGTTCGGTGCACCATAAAACCAAATCCGCAAAATCTTCTCCATTAACTATTCCAGAAGCTTCTTATGATCCTACTATTGAATCTGCGCGTTCTATTTATGAATTTAAATGATCTCCGTCATTAGTTATGTTATACTTAATTAATTTCGATTAATTTCAGACAATAATTGCCCCTTTTTGTATAAATCATTGGAATTGTAAAGCATTTTGCTAGCTCTTTTAGCGAGATTCCACTCTGTATGATAGAAGTGCCAGGCAGTGCATACGAGGGCAATGCAAAATGTTTGTAGTTTCACAATGATGGATTTAATTAAATAAATGCTCCCATCTTTTCAAGCACTCCAAAAAATATTCACCGTCCTGCTCCTTAAAATTGTCGTTTTTGAAGGTAATACTCTCCTTATTTAATGTAAAATTAAGTCCTTCTAGCAACTTCAAACGTTGAGGTAGGGTTTTAAAAAATATATATTATTGTGACACCGCCGATGTTTTGACGAACGCGATGCATCGGCGATCATCGGTGTTTAGGCAAAAACATCGAACGTTTAACATCTCTAACTTTACAAAGGATTGAAAATAAACCGGACGGTTTAAGCTATTTATGTGAGAAAAACATTAGTATATAAATAATGCCTAAATAAGTATAAACTTTAATATTTCTATAAATAAACTTCAAAGCTGATTGCTAGAATGGTAACATACTATTCACATGGATATTTGTAGATCCCAGCAATTTATTATTTTGTTTAGTGAAATTAAATATGTTATTTCATATATCAATGCTTTATTGCCGAATAACATCCAAACAAACTGCCAACCTGTAGGGCTCATTTAATTTCGGTCAGTTGATGAATTATTTCAAACTATTAAAATGAAAGCCATTGCATCGGCAGGTAGAGACAACAACTATGAGTCAACTATGAAAATACATATACACGTGTCGTAAACTTCCGGCACTGAGGTATATGCGCCTCTAGCAGAAGCATAATGAAGAAGAAATGTGGGCGTATTACCGAAGTAAAATTGTTTCGCTAATAACTTTTCTTAGAACCAACTGATTTAGATGAAATTTGAAACAAAACTAGATATCTGTATATAGATTCCGTGTGGTATATGTTGATTTTGAAATGTGGACAGTATTGACGAAATTCTGTAGCGGGGGGAGGGGAGGGAAAATCAAAAAAAAAAAAAAAATAAACTCGTGTAGCCTAGGGACTAGCAGCGTCTATATATCAAGTTTGGGTAATGGAGGCTCAGCTGTTTCCGAAATGCAGGAGTTCATCCAGACAGACGGACAGACGTACGAACGAACGGACATATCTAGATCGATTTCTCTCGTTACGCTTATCAAGAATACAGGGTGTAATTAAGAAGACGATCGACGAGAAACACGACGCCCTACCTTGTTTGTGGAAGAAAAACTTGATGACCTTCAAAACGGACATTTGAAGAGGGTTAATGCGAAGCTTTCTTAAAGATTGGTGCTGTGGAATTAACCGAACGACGGACTGCAGCGTACCTAAGCAAATCACTATACAAGTATAAATATTGCCCAGATGGGGGCAGTTGAAAAGAGTTGCAGTTATCACGGATAACGTCGCCAACATAACTTCTTTTAATTTAGTAGCGAAATCGGTTTTGTGCAGAATGAAAACAATTTTCACACTTTTTTGTATAGCCATAGCTGCACAGCAACTGATGTAGTTTGTAAGCTGACTGATAAGATAAGTTAAGTTTCAAGACATTCGGTGGAATTCTTGGAAATCAAGCACCTTCTGAATATTGCTCTTTTAATTGCTCCGACTCAACTAATCATGCTGAGCAGCTGCGGGCTAGAGGAAGGTTGTTGAATCCGGGATTGAAGGATTCAACAGATACGGAGTAGCCCGAAAATACCTTCCGGTGGTGTGCAACTCTGTGCCATCTGAGCTGATGTTTTCTAAGGCATTCAACTATGCTGCTCAAATGTTAGTGTTTAAATCAAGTCTAAGAATTGTAATTTATAACACTAATAAAAATGAAGAAAATATTCGTTGTTTTTTAACATATTCCATTAAAGGAGCTCTTTGTTATACTCTGTACTTGAAATGTACAGGAGTATATTAGGTTTGCGGGAGCTGAAAAATATAACTCCATCCCCCCTCTCCCATTCAAATCGTAAATCCCGTAATTCTTGGAATTTGGAACTAAAACTTTGCAAATACCCCCAGTTAGTTATTATGAGTCCGTATGCCAAGTTTCACTATGATAGACCGATTTAACAAGAAGTTATAGCCATAAATATATTTGCTGCTGCAGCGCTGCCCAAGCGCTGCCCGCGGCTGTTGTTGATGTTGCTGTTTGGTTGACTGCAAACATGTTTACACAGACACGAATAGACGCAATTGCTTTGTATATGTGCAATTATACACCCTTTACGTGAGTTCGAATACCAAGGGAGGTAAAATCGATCAAAATTTATTTTTTATTTTTTTTTATTTTCCATAATTATTGCAAAACATATGTACAGACACCCGACTTTAGCTTTTTTACTTGTTGTTATTGGAATTTAGTTCCGAAAACAAATGCTTTTGTCACATAGTTTGATCTATGCAGTATCAAATGAAAGAAAAATCAGAAAAGAAAGGAAAAGGAGTTATGCCTATAAGTTGTTACACACTTTTTTTGCGTCAAAAGTACACATATCTTTAACCAAATTATTTATATTTTTATGTTTTTTTCACCATTTTTTTCTTTTAACTTCATTAGCATAACAAATACTTAGTAACACCGCTGTGTGCATCAACAACTTTCTGCAAACTGCAACCAAGTCTCTGGCAAATTCAACAGTCACTATGATCCAAATTTCCCTTATCAATTTCCCCATGTATGGTATCATTGCATTTTCGATTCTAATCGATAGTCCTCGGTCCTTTTTATTAACGCCCAAACATTCAATGATATTTGGGTTGGGACTCTGGGGCGGCCATGGAGAACAGCCTGATATAAGTCTATTAAAATGTTTGTATGTATCCCTCCTTTATGACATGGAGCATTGTCGTCAATGGTTGGAAAAGAGTTTTTTCCATTCCATTTTCATTTATTATTCAAAATTAAGCGTATTAACTTAAGGGCTCTCCATCGGAACCAAATCACCAAATCCACAGCATGAAATACATACATCCCTAAAACATCACAACTATCAACTATCTCCAAAACTTTTAGCTGTACTGCTTTACTCTACTGGTGTTCACCTACGTGCATAAAGTGTTTACCAAATGAACCATGGAACTGAAATGCGGACTCATCTGTCCATAACACATTATGCCAAAACTGTATAGGTTTCTTTATAATTATACTCCAAAGCAAATGGCATATGTATTGCCTGGTTTGTTGGGGTAATATCAATATCTGTTTGCGTACAATTTCTCAATTTCTTTAAGCCTGCAACACAGTGTGCATCACAAACTTTTTACCAAATAGTTTTTCCGATGATTCTCCAACTTTGACAGGACTTTTTTTTCGAATTTTCAATGAATGTTTGCAATAATTTTCTGCATTGTCTATGGTTTAAGGCAGTTCTCTTCAAATTTTCACAATATCCAAGGGTGTCTGAACATGTTGAAATACGTCCTTTGTGTAAAAACTTTTGACCACCGCTGTAAATTGAATTGCATGGAACATACTTTGCTTGGGTTTTTAAAATTCGTAAACTTAGGGGAAAATCGATAGTTTGTCGCGATATATCAGCATACAATCGATGGCAATTGACGCAAGATCGATTGTGTAAGACATCGATGTTTTGTACGTTAACTACAACCCTAATTGTTTTAAGCAAAGAATTATAAAGAAAAACTTGCTTTTGCATTATACAAAAATATAAATTAATATCAAATGATTAACAATATGAACAACTTTCCCAACACCTCCTTCACTTTTTTTGGCTTTGATTAGGTGCTTTGCATGTGAATTGAAAATGAAAATTAATTTAAATGAAAAAGAAGTGAATATAAATATTAAACATGCTTTTGGTGCTTTGTATGAGAAGTGCAGAGAGAAGACTAATTTTAAATGTAATCGTAAAATTTTGTAAATATTTTTTAACAAACTTCGACTGAGTACTTAGTTGGAGAGTGCGGAGAAGATCTGTTTTTTCAATGACTAAATCAGTTACTGGTGCTTCAACTGCCTTAAATCCTTTTCATTTTTCAATTCATTTCATTTTACTTGTTCATCGACAACTTAGTTAATTTTACAAATTTCGAACAAAATTCTTCAAAAAAATCTGAAAAATCTAAAAATTATATTTATCCAATTGACATGAAACCTCGCAGGATCAGCCATTGGACTATTTTCAATATTGCCACAAAATTTGATAAGCGGTTTTAGCGGTTTCTGACTCTATAGGGAACTTGTACTTCCATTTTTGTACACATGAAGTATATATAAGTAGATATGTCAGAGCAGCATTATTTTCCATTTTTTTTTTCTGTCAACCAAAATATGCAGAGAAGGAAAATCTGCGCTTAGAAAAGCATTCTGAAAGCGGTAGGGTTATTTTGAAAGTATTTGTTATTAAAGAATAGCGTTCTTATCATATTAAGCTACGAAATTTCATAACATACAAAGTTTGAAAAATAGGCGGTAGACCCTAGAAAAAAATCTAAATACTTGAACATCGATGCTTCCTTGTTTTCATACCCTGTACCGAAAGGGTATATTAGTTTTGTGCTAGTGTACATGCAACACACAGAAGGAGGCGTGGCAGACCCCACAAAGTATATATATTCTTGATCAGGATGACAGGCCGAGTCGATATAGCCATGTTCGTCTGTCTGTCTGCCTTTCGTCTGTCTGTCTGTATGAACGCAAGGATCTCAGAAAGTATAAGAGCTAGAATTACCATAAGCCCGAGAAAGAACGAGTTTGTTCATTTTTTCCGATGCACCCCCCACTCCCTCGCTATTCAGGGTTTTCAAAAACTCCCATAATTCTTAGAATTTTAAACTAAAATTTGATAGTCACACCCAGATAGTGATTATACGTCCGAATGCTAAGTTTCATTATGATAGGTTGATTTGAAAGAAAGTTATAGCCATGTAACCAAGCCCAAGCTCGGTCCGCACCTGTATTTGATGCTGCTTTGACATAATTATGTAATGCATACATACATACATATGTACAAGTACAAAAACGCGCATATACACGATTCACATGTAAATGTATGTGTGCATGTATGGGATACTTTATATTTAATTTAATGAATTAATTAAATTTGCTTAATCATTTTTTTTTGTGGGGTGCTCGAGTCTAGCATTCCTTTCTTGTTTTTTTTTAGATTCCTATAAGCGGGCAATTCTGATCGAGAGCCGAACTAAGACTCTCTAAGTGGAATTCTGACTACACTTCAAAAGGACACGTGCGATTCTGTACGACCAAAAATAAATCGATTTGGCTGGTTGGCAAAAAAGTTATGCCTGCTCATCGTAAGACACTCTATAACAATCGAAGCTAATTCAAAATTCAAGTGACCTAATTTTCAAAGCAGGCTCCGACCCACCATTCGGATGATACTAAATTTCGGTATTCATCTGCCACACCTGCAAACTTATTTGCATATGTATGCACAGGTCTACTGCTTTACATACCTACTTATGTATGTATGTACATATGTATGTATGTGTGTGTGAATACTCTTACATATGAGTACGGGCACATAGAGTGGTTCTGAAAAGTTTTTTGGCGCGTTTTGCATTCATTTATTATTGATTGTACAATTTTTTACCGCATTTGTGAATTTTATGCAACGCCTGCCCCACCCACCTACTGGCAAAATGTAATTAAAAATCCATGCGATATGGTTTGGTAGAGTGTGTGTGTGTGTGTGTATATGTGTTTTTGTCGTGTCGGCATTGGCCGCGCTTTTGACAAACTCATTTGCCCTAAATGTGATTAATAATAATTTAATTAAACTCGGAAGCTTAATGCACTTTGCATCTTTATTTCGCCATTTAACATTTCCCACACTCCCACTCTCTTTTTTCTCTTTCTGCCACTTGTGAAGTGTTTCTCTTTTTTAAAAGTATTTGTAACTGCATGAAAATTTAATTAAATTTTGCACTTATCGTTTGGCCACTGCCGCTTAAGGTCGCGGCTACAAAAAAAGTCTGACTCAGTCCCACTTAGAGATGGCATTGGATCGACTTTTTCATCCCGCACGACACGGCTACAAAAAGGACATTAAAACAGGACCTTGCACGCACTTTAAATATATGTTTCGCTACACTGCCCAACAACACGAACGTGTAATAATTTAAGGAGAAAATTGAAGAAAATGTTCGATTGATCTATTGGAAGTCGCTAATTAGCACCTTGGAATGCCTGTCAATATCTGTGTTTCTAATATTAGAATGGCATTACAAATATGTATGGAGAAACATTACTTAATCCAAATTTTAATTTCAAGAGTCTGTATCCGGTGCTCATCTTGGCCAGAAGATGAATGAACACGTTCACTGGTTCCCCAGCTCAACATTCCTGTTGAGTGTGTGTCAGGATATTTATCTAAGCAAATTCAAATTATTTCCCAGGATCGACAGTACAGCTTACATTTATAGTGTGATGAGTGTGCAGGTTACTTATTTATTTTCTTGTTATTTGCCTAGCCGTTGGAATTTGTTACACGACCGAAAACACATTCAATGTCCACCGCTAGTCCCAGGCCATTTCCATTATAGCTACCCATGACTGTTCCTGCAAGACGGTATATACTATAACATACACGCAAAGGGCGAAGGGCGCTTTTTTAACAAGGAGAAAAAATATGTAAACAGAAAATGTTTTTAAGCTTAACCGCCTCTACAAATTACAGTGGATACTATAGCAGTAGGGAATTTAGAAATTTCTATTACCATAAATTGTATTTAAAACGGTTTTATCTTATATATGTCGCTTAACAACTTATCTAAAAATACATGTTGAAGAGTTGATACTAAAATTATATATTGTAGTAGTAACTAAAGTAAATAAATGAATAAATTTATATAATAATAACTAGCTATTAATACTATAGTAATCCCACTATTAAAGCAATCGCGACAAATCATCTAATAAGAAGCATATATTAAGGTGCGTATTAAATTTGGAAATATTTGGTTTGAAACTATAATGTGGTTGGAACTTGATTAAAAAAAAAACCTTAGCCTTAGTTGCTCTGGCTCTTGACATTGTAATTAAGAATTAATTTTAAGTTACAATAATGTAAATAAATAATAGAATTAACAAATGAAGGAAATATATTTTCATAAGACTCTTATTATTGTCGCATCAACTTTTTGACTTGACATTATAACTTCGAGACCTTTGGCAATTATTAGACATTTCAGTTATCAATAGAAGCATCTCTGGCTTTATCTTTTTTCATCGATTCGAAGGACTTCATTTAAAGGCTGATCAAACTTGCCTCAAAAAAAAGAAAGATGAAGTGAACTGCAATTCAAGCGTAGCATTCGATCTAAAAGCTCCACACGCCAGCATAATTGCGTTTATAAATGCAGAGGTTCCATTCGCGGATCTCTCAAATGGAATGGAATGGTCCACCGGCCATCCACCCAGATTTTCTAGTTCCTAAGAATAACCTTTCAGCAAATAGGGTCAAAGAAATACATTTTGCACAGGTTTATCTATTATTCCTATCTATTATTCCTATCTACTTGTATTATTCCTATCTATTATTCCTATCACAGCTTATTGATACATCACAGTACAAGTATTTAGCTAAAACAATTTTTGAAGTGAAATTAGCTTTGAAAGCAACATAGATTTGAGCTCTGCACTTTCTTAAGGAAAGATAAGTTTCATAGTTCACTTTTTCATATCTTTTAAGTTACAAGAATATCGCCAGCTTTTCGAAAGGAGGAGGGTCGGCTGTAATAAACACACTATTGACCTAATTCTACGCCTTCTTTCAGATATCAGAGATGTTTCTGCCACGGCGACCGATATAGGAATTTAATGTAATGCAAATTAAATTCTAACCTACTGTTCACATTGCGACAGTTGGCTTTATACTTAGCATGCACCTGTGTGGTATTCAAGTCGCCTCAAGTTTATTCACGGCGTACCAAGTGTTTATTTATTTAAGGACACTAATTTATGTGATGTTGAGTTAAATGGCACTTTAGCCGCAAATCAATGGTATGCATGTTTGTAACACAAAAAGGGAAAATGGTGTCGCACATCGGTACATACAAGTATGGAGGGGCAGCTTCGAATTTATATGTCCGCGTGGTCACTTGTGGTCCTTTTGTATGACTGTGCAAATTCTGGAGCAGTTGAAAACTAATTGCTTTGTTTAAATGTTTCATGAATTCATTGTTTCAATTGATTTTTACCCGACGAAATGCCTTCAAGGAGAAGGCGAAAGGAATCAATATAGACATGTCCATCTATCCATCCATTTAAGGGCCACAGTCCCATTCATGTTGTTTATTATAATCTATTTTATGTTCGAAAATAAAATGGATTGGCTTTCAGTTCCTTCGTTGATTCGGCTTTAATCTCAATCATGTCAAAACCGTTTTCTCAGAGTAATATTTTCCTATTTTTAGGTGAATACTAGGGATATGGAATAATATGCGTCTTATTTTTGGAAAAATGGTCAAGAAGAACGAGTGCAGTGGGTTGCAGTTCCATAACTTCTCTTAAAATAGTGTTGATCGGACCTCAACGTCTTTTCGACTCTCTTTGAATATATGATGCCTTTTTAAAAGCTTGTGATTTTAAGATAACCTAACATAACATTAATTAATTAATTAATTAATAATTAATATAACGAGCTGATGGCCAAGTCGGAATTGGGGGGAGAGATTACTTTAACGCGGACAAAATGGATATTGATAAATAAATAAATAAATTCTTTTCAAAAAAAAATCCAAAATTGCCCTTTTCTTTTGAACAGACCATATCAATGATAGTGCTGTCAATTCATTTGGGACCTTGTACCTACATAGACGCCTCATTATTACTCCACTAAGTCTTGGCATTTGATTTTCAAATGATGGAAACACATTCTCCTCGAACTTAGTTATCCTAAGTTTTCATAAAAACACAGCTTTACAGTATTCTTATAGCCAACAACTGTTGTTATATCAAAAGTGAAATGAATGCAATGGTTTTTAATTAAAATTTCCTAAAATGTTAGAAACGGGATCAAATCACAAAATAAAAACCCGGTTTTTAAGGGAAATAATCAAAAGAAATTTCGTTGCTGGGGAACCACTAGAAGCGTAAATTCTATATACTCGTAGTACATACACATATGCTTTTCCTGACTCTGTTCACCACTCCAATGAACGATTACGGTTTTTGCTTGGGGGCTACGCCTTATTTTGGGGTTTATTTCAATGTACATGGGTATTTCAAACTAAATCGAATAAAACAAACACAAAAACCTACAAAGCCATAAATCCACATCAATTTTTTATGAATAACTAAATCAATACTCCCAGTTTTGCTTAAACCTTAAACATGCTTGTGCTGCCCATGGCGCCGAATGAATTGAAAAACAAGTGGAAAGGCTTAAGTCGTTAGCCCTGACTTTCAAATACTCTGTACGTATGCGTGTCCATGCGGGTCTGTGTGTGAGCAAGTGCAGTATAGAGTTGAGACAAAGCAGCAACAACAACAGAAGCTGCGGGTAGAGCTTGGGCAGTGATTACATTTATGGCAATAACTTTCTTTTAACTTGGCACACATAATAATGAAAGTATTTGCCAAATTTTATTAGGAGGAAGAAAATTCTAAAATACACATGTTCTGCGTATTCATATAAGGCTTCTAGCTCTTATAGCCGCCAAGATATAGATGATTATGGGAAGGGAATTGGAGGTGGGTGCATCAAAAAAATAAAAATAACTCGTACTGCGAACACAAATATGGCATCTGTGTACAACATTTTGTGTCCCTATATCTCAAAGTCTCTGAGATCTAGGAGTTCATACAGACGGACAGACAGGACTAGATCGACTCGTCTTGTGATGCTGATCAAGACTCCTTCCGCCTGTTACATTTTCCACTTCCGGTAAACTTAATACACTCTAGTACCTTTGATCCTTCAAAGTATTAAAAGGGCTTAAAATTTGGAAAGCAAACATGTTATAAAAAGTATAGTTTAAAGCTGAGCAATCAAGTATGCACACTGACCTTTTTTTGGTTTATTTGACTTTCAGTCTGGTTGTTGTAATAGCAGTTCCCGTTTAAGATATTTTATGGATATTTGAACTTTTGTCCGCCTGCCAGCTAGCAAACCCAAAACCATTTTGTTGTCGTCTTGGCGCTGCAACCTCAAACTGAAAATGGTCAAGCTGTACTTAAGGAGCAAAGCTACAAGTTCATTAAACTAATAGCCAACAATTTCTGCTTAAGCTGAGCATTCGGCTATACTCCAGCCTCAACAGTCTCAGCAGCCTCGGGCAAGCGGGCCACTGAGCACAAAACTAATGGTTGCCCACCTGACCTAAACTTCACCCTCGCCATTTACTTCGCAAAGGAAAATGTTGCCGATGCACACAAAACTAATCCGCTTAATGTGCGGCCCATCATCTGAATCATTGCCAAAGGAACGCGAGAATATAAATATGCTTGCATGTGTACATCTGTGCGGCTCTTCAAATATCGATAAGAAGTCCAAAGAATACTAAACAATTTTAAAAACTGGAAAATATTTAAGACCTGTCATAAGTTAGTTTCCAGTTGTTTTAATCGGAATGGGTCTACACATTTTGGCTGGTAGTATAGTATAGTACGGGGCCTTGATGCAGAAATGGTAACAAAAAGTCATTTTAAAAAAAACTTCACCCATAAAAGTATTTTAAAATAAAAATCAGGCAGAAATGTAAAGACTTGAGCATTTCACGTTTTACCTTAACTAGATACATTTTATTTATCATTGGAATAGGTATGGCTTGGGAGGAGGCGTGGCAGCCCATACATCTTGTCCGAAAATTATAATTTAGAGAGCCAAGTCGATATATATAGTCATTTCGGTATGTCCGTCCGCCTTTTTTTATGCAAATTGGAGCCTCAGTTATAAAGCTGTCGTGCTATAAATAAATACCTGCGCGTTCAGATTATCTGACAAAATCAGCCACAGACTATAAGAGCTGGTTTATTTCTTGTTTGAATTACTTTTTCTACCCTGTACCGAAATAATAAAATGGTAGGCTAGTCTTGTGCGAACCCCAAGAGTATATGTATACTATATATTCTTTATCCGACTGTGTGATCAAATCGCAGAAAACACAATAGCTAGAATAACCAAACTTGGGTTTCACATTCCCTAAATCCCTAGGCAGATGCATTTTTTTTCTTTTGCGCACATCCAGTTAGACTTTATGTATTTTATCTTGATAGGTCAATGGTATAAAAAGACATAGCCATAAATGTTGTTGTTGTTGCTGCTTTGGCTCAACAGATTGGGTAAAGGATATTTAGGAGTTGGGCCAGACTCTCGAATCTAGCACTCTATTCGTATTTGTTTTAATTATATATCTGAGAGCCAGACTGCACGGCTTCAGCGTCTTACAATAGACGAACAGATAATTTTGTTAGATACACTTACATATATACACACCGATGTAATCATCAATTTTGAAATGAGAAATACCGCATGCCGATAACGGAGCGCTGTGGTTGCCTTTCAAAAGACTATTCCTTTAGCTGAAACTTCAAGCACAACTAAAATTCTATACAAGCAAAAATAATGTGATAAAAAGTGCGATACACAACCAGACAAGCGACATGCAACTACACTCAAAAAATTTACTGTCTAGGAATGTATAACCGTTCTTCTGGCAAAATAGTATTTTAACTATCATAAATGCTATAAATATTAACTATAATTGATTTGTAAGCGCGTAGTGGGTTGCTCTGGAAGTCCTCGTACATATACATATGTTGTGAGTATAATCGTCATGGAGCAAATAATTTTAATAAAAATAAATTAAATTGGATACATTATAAAATGAAACCAAATCGGATGGGCGAATAGAATATTAGTTATCAATTGTTGTGCCATGAAAGAAACGACAAACAAAATTGGAATGCTAGAGCTGAAAAATGAAAGTTAGTAAAATAAAAGGCAAATAATATACACACGTTGATGAATATTAAATTCATTTATAATTTAGTTTGTCTCTAGTAGGAAATTAGAAGAAAATTAGAAGGATTCTAATATGCAGGATATACGGGTATTTACACAACAATTTCTTGTTCACAGCAGTTACTTTGAAACTTTAGATATTTTGTATTTTTCGACTCTTTTAACCTTTACTTTTTTTGAGTGTACATTTTTCAACTACTAAGAGTTGCTAATTAAGTAAATTGAAAGCTAAAGTTGTGGCAAAGCAGGAAAGTGGTGCAAGTGCCACATACACTCAAGTAAAAAGGCAAAAATATTATAGTCGTATACTTAGAAACATATACGCAGACGATATTGCACAATAAAATACAAGGCGGCCTGCAAACAAATCCTCGCAGCAGCACCCACGGGTCCACAATTATGCCAAAGAGTTGCAGTTAAAGATTTAAGCGGAGAGCAGTCGATTTTAGGTAAATTTTTGTTGCCTACTTTGCGGCGCGCGCGAGCAACTCAGACGAAGCGAAGCGACATTGCATGAATATGAACTCTGGCGGCGTGTGAATCCGAGTGGGGACGTGGGGGAGTGTCTGGGCGGTGTATGTACACGTACATATGTGGCTGCCAGCCACGCTTCGTTTGTGTACTTAATTTGCCACAAAATTTCATTTTATACACAAAACTTACGGCACGAGGCGGGCGACCAGCAAAAAGTTGAAAACGTTTCGAAAGCAAATTAAAAACTTTTTTGGCGCACGCCAAACATACACAGAAATTCGCCAGCTACTATTTTGTTGTTTCGGTTGTTGTTAGCAATTGCTGTTGTTGCTGCTACTGCAAGTGCACAAAAATTAATGCAGTTTGACCTTTGACCGCATTGCTTTAGCAAGTAATTAAATCCGAATATGCACGCATACTTTTGATAAATTCCATGCAAGAGCCGCATAAGAACAATTTTAAGGCAAAATACTAAAAGATGTACAATTTTGTAAATATTTTCTGCCATACTCTTAAATACATATGTGCTATGTTTAAAAAAAAAAAAAACAAACACACATATAGTATATATATTATTTGCGTGCTCTTGCATGTAGCCAACTATTTATAAGCAGCATGCCTTTAAAAACAATTTCATGATGCGTAACAAGTCTCTATACAAATGTGCAAACATAAAGCAAGTTTAAATGGGCAATTGGGCAGAAACAGTTTGTTTTCATAAAAGCTTAGCAGATGTGAGTGAGAATTCGAAATAGATACAGATGGAATCTTTGTCTTTGGAATTGTGGGTATATGATATTCTGTGGCAGGAACAAAATCCGCAAATTAAAACACTAGTTGTACCAACAATTTTGTACTTAAACCGTTACCAAACACAGAAGGTTTCAAAATTCTTATATATATAGTAGTATGCTTAATAAAAAAAAAAGTTTTTTGTAATCTCTAAAAATCTTGAGCATAGCTCAGTCAGATTTGATATAAAAGATTTGTACGAAGCCGAGGTGGTCCATATTCACGTTTCATCTGATAATTGTTTCTCCACTATTATATTATTGATTAGACCATTTCTGATTTTGATATATTTATTTATTTATTTTATTATTATTATTTCCTAGTGCACAAGAGAAAATTCCTATAAATTAATGCCCTATTATCCGGAAATATGCATTTTCATTTAACATCGTTTGAAGAAATTCAGCGCGGGAATCTACATACCAGCTATGAGCACTGTGGTCTCAGGTCGCTTTCCTAATCTAGGCGTTGAAACAGATGGCCGGACGGCTATTTTGTTTCGACAAAAATATGCGTTCTTTTTGGAGCTAGCAATGGTTCCTTCTGCTTTCTTACAATCTGAAACAATAGCAAGTAACTAGGGGTTGAATTGTTGGAATTGAAAAGTATAGCCACGGTGCGTATACGTTATATAAAATGTATGTAAATGGTTTTGTTTCGAACACAACAATATTTTATTGTATATTTGATTTTTAAAAAAATAATTAAATGAGATTAGCAGACTTCAATGACTATTTTCTAATAACTTTATTCAAAGGTAAACAGTAACAACACCTTTTTCGCACAACTCAGTTCATTAATATTTATTTTCGATTTTATCAGGTATCTGAAATCGACACAGATTCGCCAGGCTTCCTTCATCTTGCGACAGCATACATACCTCAAAAGCAAATTCAATTAAATTTACGAAACGTTGGCAAATACACTCTCCAATACAAATAAGAGTAGACGTCGCGACGGTCAGTGCAATACGAAAGGACTCGAGGACGAGCCTTTACATATCCAAAGCAATAGCCAAAGCACCGTGAAAGGTCACCACAACGGCGCAAAGTACTAATTATCTCGCCCGATCCCAGCAAAACCTCAGTGTTTACTTAGGCACAAGCTCTCCTTAGCGTCCCAGCCGCACAGTGGGCGTCTTTCAAGCATTCGAAATGTTATTTACATGTGGAAAGGTTATGATGTTGGAGCAAAGGGACGACCTGGCAATACTTCAACTCAACTGGCGGATACTCAGATACTCAACCCGCCGCCAATCGCTTCACAAAATGAAGAAACTCTGATGAAATGGAGTCAACAAAAAAAATGTATGCTTTCGCATGTGAAGGGACAAAGGCGAGAACTGCACTTTACTGCCCACTACTAGAAAAAACACACTTCAAATGCATTCTGTTTAATTCTGGCAGATGTTGCTCATAACTGTCCGAGTTGGATTAAGTTTTGTATCGTTCTGAACAGGCTTGAGTGATTTTTTTTCAAACGCAAAAGCGGACAGTTTGACGTTTATATGCAGTCCTTTTTGTTCCCATTCTGCTGCCTGGATTGTTTTTTTGTTATATGGCTCATTCATTCAATTAGTGGGCTCTTTGTCTTATTTATGGGCACCTAGCGAAGAGGTGAATACTCGTATGTGTTGTGTACAAGTACATACAACAGACAGACAGACGACCTCTAGCAAGACAGTTTATAAATAGCTCTAAAGCCTTGAAATGAAATGATTTTATTAATAATCCGAAACCGCACCATTTAATCAAAATGATAATGACAAAACAGCTGCTACATGCTTACATGATTTCAGATCCTAGTTGATTTACATTCTCCCATTAATCAGGCCAAACGGATTTATCAAATAGATATTAAGATTCAAAGTCAAATTGGTTAGTAATATACAAAATGAAAGTTAACACATTAGAGAACACAATTTAGAGAAATTGCGGCTAAGCACCGAGCCCATCGAATACGTAGAGAGGGTAATTAACTTAGGGATAACTATGAATGAAACATATTCTCGGAAAGATTATCTGAATAAAACAGTTGGAAACCTTTATATTTCTCTAACATTATTTGTATTCTCTCAAATTATTTGTACGAAAGATGTAATTTTAAAGGTCAAATAAAACTAAATCAAATTTGTAACTAAATTAAATTAAGCTGAATTAAATCAGAAATAAATATGTAATCACTAACGTAATAACTTATAAGTAATCTGGTACTTGTAACGCCAAGTTAATAAATAAATAAATAAAAAATTAGTAAATAACTTCTTAAAAAGTACATACAAGCAAAGTCTCTAGACTATCTGGAATCAGAATTCCTGTAAGCTATTGAGGGAAAAAATTCGAATACTGCTCGCCGGCAATTAGAGCCAACAAATGTCATCGGTTATGACCGTACCCCGAAACAAACAGCCTCGCTCTATCGTAGCTAAGCGACTCTTAACTCCTTCTCTTTTTGCGTAATTAGCTGTTAAGTAGAATTTATTTTTCTCCTCTACTTACTATTTTTTTTAGTTGATAGATCTACAAGGTGCATTCCACATGACATTTCATCGATTGGAAGTGAAGTTATTGCCTTTTAAGTGTCAGTATCAGAGCCAGCATTTAATTTTATTTTAAAATTGGTAAAACTTTTACCGAAACGTTTCAATTGATGGAACAAGTTTATGGCGATGATTGCCTATCCCGTAGCAGAGTGCACGAGTGGTTTCAACGTTTTCACAGTGGTCGTGAGGACATAAATGACCATGAACATGTAGGGCAATCAAACTTCGTGATCACCGAAAAATCCCTCGAAACTGTGCGTGAATTCATCAAAAATCAGCCGAAATCAGCATTGAAATTGGTGGAAGTGGAATTGAACATATCCAAAACATCGATTTATCGCATTTTGGCCGAACATTTGGGCTTACGATAGGTGTGTGCACGGTTTGTTCCGCACAAATTGACTGACGACCAAAAATTGCTCAGACGGTCGACGCTTGTGACCGATTATTTGACCAAAAATCACATTTTAACCATTAACCACTCGCCGTATTCACCTGATATGGCACCGTGCGACTTCTACCTTTTCGGAAAAATGCATTTGCCCATAAAAAGAAAGCGTTATCCGGACGGAGCTGTATTGAAGCAGAAGGAGACTATTTTGAATAAAATAAATTGATTTTGCCGAAAAAACCATTTGTTCTGTTTTTTTTTAAAGTCCTGTTTACTTTGGAACACACTTGTATATTATCTCTGACCACGACCACATAATAAAACAAGAAAGGAATGCTAAAGTCGAGCAGGCTCAACTTTTAAATACCCTGCACCTCCCACCAAAAAGGAAATTAAATTGAATACAGTTTCAACAGCATACATTTGCATCAGAATCGTATTTCTGCGTGTTTACATGCGTGTATGTATGCAGCACAAAGTTGAACCAAAGCAGCAACAACAACAGCTGCTGACAGCGCTGCGGGCAGAGCTGCAGGCAGCGATTTTATTTATGGCTATAACTTTCTTCAGAATTGATCAATCATGATGAAACTTCACTAACTGGATGCATATGCGAAATTTGAAAAATTTGAAATCCTAGAATTACAGGAGTTATGAAAAATACGAATTGCGGGGGAGTGGGGGGTGTACCAGAAAAAAAAGCAAATTCGTCCTTTTTTGGGCTTAGGAGAATCTGGATACCACGTTTGGTTATTCTTGCTCTTGTACTTGCTGAGATCCTTGCGTTCATGCAGACGGACGGACGGACAGACGGAACAGGCTAGATCGACTCGTCTTGTCATCCTGATCAATAATATATACACTTTGTGGGGTCTGCCACGCCTCCTTCTGTATGTTGCATACATTCGCAGAAAACTAGTATAGCCTTTCACCCTTTGGTACAGGCTATAAAAATAAATCAAAAATAAAATTCCCCTGATGAGTCGGAGGCATTAATCGTCGTAATTGTACAGTTATTTTAGAGGCTTTCTTATCATTAAAATTGAAATTATAATGTAATTATTACATATCTTTATTTTTATATAAAATATTATAATATAAATCATAGCTACTTGTATTTTAATATGTATCGACAGCACAATTTGTTGATTTATTGCAAAAAATAAATAAATTAAAAGTAAAATATAAATTTGTGCATAACTTAAAATAGCAAGCATTTGTATTTAATATTATCTTAAGTAAATAACTGTGCGAAATAATGTCTCAAGGACAAACAAATTTTTTGTTGTCTTCTTACATCCCGTTGTTGTACCAAAGAAGAACTTTATGCTAGAGCTAGGTATATATATGGCTTTAAATGGTTATTCTTCATTAGTAATATATATATTAATAGTGTATGTGTATGGACAGTATCTATATACAAGTACGATATACAAAATTGGTTCTGAATCTGTTCTGAATGTTATCACAATTCCGCTTAGCTTCCCCTTTCAGTGTAAATGCAAGTCTTTACAACGCTTTTAACGAATCAAACCAAACAAACTGCCAGCAGAAAACACTCAACGCAAATCGAATATCTTTAACTAACATAGCAGAAAGAGCTGGCCTCGGTGGCTAAAGCGGAAAAATCGAATTCACACAACCGACTAACAACTAGTAGACGGGTATATGTGCTCATGTGTAGTGGGAAATGTGTTTGATTCCAGTTCCAATTTGATGGGAAGTCCCGCTACCATTCACGATGTCTATTTAGACAGCACTCGACCAGCGCATGAAATGAACATGGCAACTAATAGTACAATGCACAAATACAAGTCGTGGGATCCTGGAGCAGGAGTAGGATTGGGGGAGTGCGTGGGAAAGGTGTATTTGGACACACGGCTACTTAATCCAACACAGTGGACTTACATACTTCTGGTACGTATGTACTATTGAGCTAACGATTGGCGGCAGCCTGATGGAGAAGCAGACAGAAACGGAGAGCACTTGCAACGTTTAACGTCAAATAAAAACCAAGTAAATAATTTAGCAGCCAAAGCCAGAGCAGCGTCAGAATAGGGGCGGCAGGGAATGGAGCTTATTGCTACAGAAACTGCGAGTATTTATTTGCAATTTTCGCAATTTAAACCGATAAAAGGCCTGGAGAAGCGAGATGGGATACAGGCACGGGCTGGTTATTGCACTGAGGGGCAAATAAAATGACAAGCGTTTGACACAAGCACCGGAATATCCGTCAGTGTGGGGACGCGTCCGGCCATCGTCGCCATCGTCGGTCTCGCTGTTGTTGTCATGGCCGCTTCCAGCAAGTTCCGAGAGTTGCGTTCTGTTGAGTTTAGAAAAATGTATGCCGCCTGCTGGTTGGGATACCTCCAGGGTGGATGTGGCTGTAGCTGTGGCTATGCCTGCATGAACGACGTTTGCTTGCGTGTTGCAGTTACATTTATAATACAAAAGAATCAGACAGCGAAACATAGGTACAGAGGCAGAGGAGGAGGAAGAGGATGAGGAGGAGGCAGGAGGAGAAATACGAGCAACCACCAGACAGCCAGCATCATTTCCTTCGCCATTTTTAGTTGTGTCAACTATTATAATAGTTGGCATATGCTCGTGTGTGCGTGTGATTTACAGTTACGCTGATTGCGAGGATGATGCCAGCCAGCCAGCCAGCCAGCCAGCCAGCACTGTGCTGTGCTGTGCACGTCGTCCTGCCAATGTGTATTCAAGTCCAGGGGGACGGTGCACGGAAGTACGAGTATATAGTAAGTCGCATCAAGACTATAAGACTAGCTCTGAGTAAGTGCGTGTGTGTACACTGTACAGTATAGTGTGTAGGGATGTAGGTGCGGGTGTAGGTGTCCGTGTCGGGTACGAGGCGCTAGCAAACGGATGTTAACTTAAAGGTATTAAGAAATTGAATCAAAGTAAAAAATAGTATGTGAACGAGTGGATGGGGAGGAGAAGTGCAGCCAAAGGCTGGAAGCTGGATCTAAGTTGGTAAGGCTGCACGAGTGACTAAGTGCCTCTGACTTTGAACTATGACGTGAGCTTTTAGTGTATTAAGAAAATGTCGAAGCGGACCGTCACAGCGGTTGCAGCTGAGCATATAATATATAATAATGTCACTTTGCCAAGACAACGAATGCGATAAGGACAGCGGATTCATTTGGCTTGGCGATGGTTATATGAAGTATGGCGAACTCTTAGATTAAGAATTGAGTCAAGGCGACAAAGGAATTTAATGAAAGCAGCTTTGAAAACGTCGGAAATTAAAAAGTTAAGCACACGGCATTTACAAGTAAGTCGCAGACAATCGACAATACGACCAATTCATTTATTTCACACACATAAGACTATGAAATAAAATGTATGCTGTCCGTCTGAAATCTATCTGCGACAGACAGTGGGCCGCCTATGAGTTATGATTGGGTCTGCGCTTGTGGGTTGGTTTCGGCTGTTAGGTTCTACAAGCCGGAAAGGAAGACCTTGGCAGCTCGTTAAGTCGTCCCAGAAATACGAAAAAGCCCATTACATGAATTGAAATCACAATCTCAAAAGGAGCAAATTACATGGAACTTTGTTTAAAAGATCTACTGATAACTTAACTGACGCAGCTACTTGATATTTCTCTCTAATCACAACATTGACGAGTTTATACGGATAATAGCTAAAGCTAATGGCTACGAAAATCAATACCTTGCAAGAATTATTTGTTGTCGGTTATAATGGAACTACCAAAGGTATTTTCAGACTGTTTCGAGGATTGGCAGTTGGTCATTCCTAGATGTTAATGAATAATATTATATTAAATAAATAATAATAACAAATAAAGATTTTGAAAGTTGTAAATATAAGGCCGGGTCGTATTTATAAACTTTTCATAATAATACATATAGTGAATACTCGTATAGAATGAAACCTCTCTTGGCCGGACACTCACCGTCGATCAACATTTCTCCGGCTTAGGGGAGTATCCGGTTAAGAGGTTGTGTACACATATTTCTAATTTTTAATTTTTTCAGCCATAGAATAAAAAAGTATCCTGCAAATTATTATAAAATTAAAGTATTTTCCCTTTTTCAACCATTCCTGAACTAAATAACAACGCATTTAATTTATTTTGCATGCAATATATGCACAAATAGCGAAAGTTAAGGGATGTTTTATAAAACTCTTGCAGTAGTTCAATTAGGTAGAAAGAAATAATTAGAAATAAAAGGGATATGGATAATCAAACTTAATGAAGAGTATCGCTACAATTATTTTGTATGCATTTGAAAGGTCCATTACCAAGGCTTTAGATCGAGTTTCTCGAAAAATAACGTCCGTGTCCGGTCAAGAGAGTGTTTGCCAAATATAGTCGGGCTTGCTTTTAAAAGAACACCAAAAGGAATGTTCTAGAAAAAGTACCTGTCTAAGAGGGGTGTCCGGTTAAAACGGGTGTCCACTAAGGGATTTTTACTGCATATACTTCTTAGATTATAGCCTGGATACATACTAGTTGTGTAAAAACAAACAACCACTTGGAAGAAGAGGTATTGAATTATATGGTAACTAATAAATGATTCACAAAAATGCTCAGTTTAAAAGTATTTCATTAAACATGAATAATAAAGATCCGGGATTTGAATTTTTACAAGTTCAATTTTAATAATTTAGCACATGTAATAATAATTAAAAACACGCAAGAAATAAATTATTGCCATGCAATTATAAGAAAGAAATAAGGCTATTTACCCACCCCGGACCGATAATTAAATAAGTATAAAGAATAAAATGTGAAATCAAGGTGGCATGGCTCTCAATTATAATTGGTAGGTATAAGAAGTAAGTTGTTGCCGCGACTACATACACCCCTTTTCGTTTTGATCAGTTATACATACTTGTATATATATTTATACTCAGGCATTAACAACAGTTGGACATTCAAGTTTGCATGCAAACTCCGACCAATTGGTCAAAATGCCGGAAATCAAATTCAGAATAGCATTTGTTTAATAGCTGCAATTGTTGATAATATAAAATACCATTAGAAGGTATGACTCAACAGAAAGTTAAGCTAACACAAATTGGCATTGCAGCTTTTTGGGTTAATAAACCTTTTCAGTACTGCACTCGATTCCCCAACCCAGTTGTTGAACTCCTCTTTCGCGGAATTGCATACGCGTTTTAATGCTGGCCACATAGCTATAGTACGAATATACTATATATATGTATGTATTGCATGCCATGCAGCCACCATAGGCGTATTAACGTAATTCAATTTGGCGTGTTTGCACAATAACAACCGAAACAGAAACAACAAGTACGATGGCAGCAGCATCGGCCAAATCGGAGAAATCGGCGAAATCGGCGAAGCCACCTGCACATGGGAAAAATGCAAAGGATTTAACTTCCGCTTTTGTAGGTGCTGGCACACACATTCAGGCCCACCTCATGATGATCGACAGCCGAGGGGCCGAGCATCGTTGGGTAGTTGGGAGTGGGTGGTGGGGAGTGGAGAGTGGGGAGTGGGGAGTGGAGAGTGGGTAGTCGGACACGTACTCCTACACGTACACAGCGCGATGGTCCATTATTATACGCAAACACACGATGGGATTGGCTGACAGACAGAAAGGGTACATGGGGGAATAGCGGCGGGGGGAAGACTAACAAAGTTACAAGCACCGAGCCACCATCACCGTCGTTTGACTCATGCATGTATATTTAGGCATAGTGCTTCCGGAGTGGGATAGGGGAGGACAAACGCCACCGTGGAGACAATGGGAGGCTGGTGTTGTGTAGTGCAGTGTGAGTGTGAGTGTTGGCTTCTGCAGTGGCTTGTAGGTCGTTCGTGACAAACTCACACTCGCATCGACACACACGGCCTGCAACTGACAGCTTGTTTAATTTTGCATGAGCTTCTTACTCGAAATATTGTCTGCTCTGGTAGGTTACCTCTTTGACTTTCAATGGGTCAGCACAACAAACGAGCGCGGTCCCACTAACGATTTCCGGTGCGTGTGCAGGACCGAGCTGCCCATGTGACTGGACTGAAGGTGTGGTGTGTTTCTACATAATCGTAGATGTGCCATATGCATGTGTATGTGTGCTCTATCCTTGTAGAATTTAAATGGGATTGAGTTTGGAAATATAATTTGATGGACTTGGTTTTAGTTCGACACAGAAAATTGTGTGTGAGGAGCTGCAGTGAGATAAGCCAGCGATTGAAGGAGAGGGTGCATTAAATAAATTATGAATGATGGAAAATTCAAAATTCACAAATTTCTTAAATAAATTGTTTAAATTGTTTAACTACTCTCAGTTTAAAAATGTATAACTGTTTAAATAGCAATTACTTGATAAGGTGCAATGCAAGCAAAGCCAAAGCTTAGGAAACATTTATTTAAGGCATTAATGCTTTTTTTTTTTCCTTGTATATTTATTCATTGTTTAAGCTGGTTTTAATTCTTCATCCGGCTTACTTTGCTTCGAATTTTATTGAATTCAAATTTCTTTTAAATGTGTCCTAAGCCCAACAAACAAAGCTGATTTCTGTATACTTTCGGCTCACTAATCTCAACCATTACTTCCACAGTTTTATGAATAGTGGAGAGCTCTTTAGATACCACAATTCATGTGGTCTGCAGTTCTCCTTAGGGAATTCAATTTAGCAATTCACACAATCTGGCTATTCATGTGTTTCCCTAATTTGACGAGATCTTACTTTGTGTTGAACATTTGTTATGGTGTTATACTTTTAATAATGTTAAGAGCGTTGAAACCCGTAATAGCTTCAAACATCATAGATTGTGTAGCGGGTAGCTTAGGTGGCTTATAGTCTTAGTCTTTGGTCAACGCTCAGATTTTAATATTACTAAAATTTCACACTTAATAGTGTCTAAAAGTTCGGAGCGGATAGACCGGATTCTTCCTACATTTTAGCTATGTGTCTAAATTCTCGCACAACATTTTACTTGTAAATGCTTAGTGTAGAAAGCAGTGTCAATTGAACAATCTTTAATCTACTATAATACCCGACAGAATAGATCTCCTCATCAGATCAAAAAGTTTGTTGGTTGGGAACTATGGTGTTTCCATTCTTTACCCAACCAATGCAATTCACAATCGTTATAATGGACAAGAATTGACTTGCGCATGACTGGCAAGTTTTGCCATGAGCCATAATCTATCAATGTCCTTTAGACAAGTTGCATTGAAATGTGTTCTATTAAGCAAAAAAAAAAAACAACAATTAGCTGGCATACAAATTTACACAACTCAATTGCACGTGGATAATCGATGTGAAAGAAAAAGATACAACACAAAAAAAAAAGATGAAAAAATAGATGAAACTGTTTGATCAGGACGTTTGTGGTTGCAGTAAACACAAAAAATTAGTACTTGTTTCCAATTAGCTGTCAACACTTGTACGTGTGAGTTCAAATGCCTGTCGGCGGTGCAAAAGCCCAGTGGCTAGGACGAAAAAAAAGTCAAGTGGTTAGTGGCGTCGTAGATGGAGAGGAGACTTAGAAGGGAGAAGAAGGCTTCGTCTGTTTCTAAATAATGTTGGCCAATTGTTTTGCTGTTCATAATCTGACAAATATTCGAGTAAAAGTACAAGAGAGAGAAATTGTGCAACATTTTAACATTGAAATCTAATTTTGACAGCTTTAAGCCGCTAAACTTGGAGCCGAGCTGTGGTTGATGGCTCATCCAGTTGCAGCAGGGGAAGCAGCAACTGAGGAGCAGCAACATGTCAACCAAACCTATCAAGCGCCTTCCGGTGTATGACAAAACAAGACAACATCTCGCCCACAAGCAAGAAACCGACATCCTCTCATATCCACGTACAGCGGCAACCAATATTCTGGACAACATGGCGATACAAGGCAACAAGAGCCACATCAGTACACACACACACACACACTAGTACAAGCTTACACCGCACGACTGCCATGTAAACCAACTAATGAAACTGTCAACTGGCCACAGCGCCAGACCCTTGCTCTTCCGTCTTCTATTTATACTATGCTTTAGTCACTTTGCACTCTCGGCCAGCCAGTATCTATGCATTAGTTAACTACGTGAAGGGCAGATCCGACCCGATTTGTTTGCCGAGCAACAGGCGGACGAACAGTGCAGCGAATTTTAAAACTTTTTAAGAGTACCTGCAAAGAAAAAGTCAGTGTTCATTAGATTTAGCAACTTAAGAATAAGTTACCTCATTACCTACGTTTAAACCAATTTAAATATGTACCCGTATATAATCAGTACTATCTGTATAAATGCAAGGATCCCGGAAAGTGTAAGAGACAGCACAATCAAACTTGGTAGGCATTTTGTTTTTCATTGGAATGTCCTGGAACTGTTTACCCAAATTCGAAAACAAGTGGGAAAGCTAAAGTCGTGAAATACTCTGCACCTATTGGAGGGGATTCTGTTGAGTTGATGAGAATGATTGTTACAAACACGAAAGCAATTGTGCAAGTGAAGCACTCAAATGATGAAACGTTCCTTGCTCATCTATAAGGAACGGGAAAGTGAAGTCGACCTAGGTTAGACGGAATAAACGATTTATGAGCAAAAGGCTAGCTTTGTTTTGGAACCCCCACCACATTTTTCCACCTGCATTAACGCTAATAAATAATAATAATAAAAGAATGAAAGAGCTGGAATCATAATACTTTCTATGCGGATTTTCCAGGGACTTCAAAGCTACTTCTTGTAAAATTAAGCAATTGATGGTTCAAATTAATATTTAATGGCATAAAAATAAAATAAAAAACAATTTAGAAATGTTTTTTAAAAATAATAAATAAATTAATGTAAAATTAATTTCTTGTAAATATTCGCTTTGAGTTACTGACTTAGTATATATGTATATACATTTTGTCCTTAATCCCTAGGAAAAAGACAAAATTAGACCTTGCAAGAATAATCATTATTTTATAGGTTTTATTTTTTTTGCTTAAAAATAATGATTATTGGTTAAAGTAAAACTCAAAACTTATCATGTTGTGAGCGAATGAATAAAAAAAATCATTATTTTCTAATTTTTATAATAACACTCATAATGATTACAGTCCCTGGGATTTTCACAGTGAAATAATTTTATAATTCTTTTGCACATCCTCCCCAATATTTCTGGTATAAGCTTTCTCAGGTTATGCGTAGCTTTCTATCAGCAACATCATTCTTTCAAGAAATTTAATAACAGTTCTTTTTTATTATGTTAGAAAGCTCTTTATCGATCCCAATAAAAATTTTAATTTTAAATTTGGTGCATCGGAAAATGTATATGTGTTTCTGGCCATACTTGGGTGGCAAGCATAAAAAGATGTTTTGGCTTAACACTTATGTACTTGTATGTAGGAGTATATACACACAAAACCAGCTTATGTGACGAAAAAAAAGAAGAAAAACAGGCAGCCAGGTACAGAACTCGCTTTTGTCAAATTGGAAATTTAATTTTCGAACAGACAATGACGGTCCACAATAGAAGAAAAACTCATAACTGGTCATCATTCAGAGGTAGGTGCCGTGTTGGCGCTGATTGAAAATTGCATATGAATTTTCCCGCGGCATTTTCAGCATTGTCATCATCGAAGCGAACCATTCATTCAGTCACTCAGTTATTCAGCAAGTCAGTGAGCTGGTTATTGAAATTGCATTTTCATACATACATACATACATATGCATATACATACATGTGCATACAAGTAGTACATATGTGGCAGAGTATATGATTGTGATTGAAGTATATGTTGTATGTTTTATGCGGAGGGCGAGCAGGGACCACGAAACAGATGCTTTGGTGTTTCAGTTCCTACCCAAAAGATTGATGATGTGGGCAGGAAGCAAAAGCGGAAAAAATACCCCTAAGCTTATGCTGTTCTTAATTTCAATAAAATCGGGTTTTTAAACAATTAAAATGCTTTTTCGTGGGAAACACAACCAACATAATGGAAATAGCAATTGGACACAATATGTTTGTTCATATTAAGAGACTATCCCATGGAGAGTTAAAATTTAATTAAAAAATGTAGAGAAAATAAGTCTTATTGATTTACGTTTACGATTTCTGAACATAATATAAAATGTTATATTTACTTAGAAAATAAATTTTGTGATATCTACCACGTCTTTATATTTCGCACCTCCTTCTACTTTTTTCTTCTTTTTTTAATTTCTATAAAACCTATATACATTTTTAAACCAGTATTCTCTGCCAATATAGCGACTTAAGCTAGTTGAGAATTAATGGGGAATACAAAAATTCTCTATAGGGTACATCCATGTACATAAGCAAAGCAATATTTAAAATATTTTTTAAATCAAATATGAAATACATTTTATAATATTATATATTTTATAGAAGGGATCTCGTGGGAAGATCCTTCCGATAGCACTTCCTACTTATTTCAGATACATTTTTTGTATTCATTGAAATCAAGCAATTGACTTATCAATATTGGAAAATGAGAAATATACATGTAATTATTCAAGGTTGGTCTACACTTTTCAATTAGTAAACAACAAGGGCGTAGGCAGCTTTTACCAAAGGGGGGCCCAAAAATGAATATTTTGATAAATAATGCACGATGCATTTAAAAAATAATGTATGCATATGCAAATAGGTGTAGATTCAAAGGACTGCAGTGCTGATATAATTGTTTTTCATTCATTGGCTGACATAACCTATATAGTATTAAAATACTTTACCGCGACCCAATATGGATCCGTTTTGCCGTCATGTGCGGATATTTTTAGAAAAAGTGCATTTAAGTTTAAATAATCCGACAATTTTCAATAATCTCTGCAATGCTCTAGCGATCGTATGGCAACTACGTGTACTCCTTATACTCGTAATTATAGGAAGGATATTGAATGTGCATCGAAATTATGGACTAAACATCTAAATAATTTAACGTATATAAGTAGTATACAAGGGCGTAGGCAGGGAGGGCAGGGGGGGTGGACCGTTGCCATATAAAGTCGACCACACGTTATTATGACGCACTATTTCGCCTTAAAATGTATCTGAGTTGGATTTGTTGAAGTTTTTTTTTATTTGTATTGGTTTTATTGGTTTCTTCTTGGGGTATATCGTATTTTTAAAATCATAAACAAACAAAGTGTATCTAAGCTACTGTCTACCGTCACTCAGACAGTCCCTTCTTGCTGCGGCGTTCATGCAAGTTTATGACAGGTGGCAATAGCGCTTGTCGGTGTTCAAAAGATGGGGGAAGGTGGCCACTTGTGGTGTGGGTGGTTGCGGGTGGTTGTGGGTGGTTGTGGGGCTGTGCAACGGATGTGCGCGGATATGTTTTGAGTGAATATTTGTGTATGTGTTTCTATAAAATAAAAGAGTGGCTTTTGTATGCGTGACAAGGGCCTGGCTTGTGGGAGGTGGGTGGTGGTAGAGGGTAGTGGGTAAAGGGGGGTGCAGGGGAGTCTGTCTGTCAACAGAGATAACACACACACACAAACACACACCGGGCATATGCCCCACACTCGCATTTGTTTGGCTAAGTTTGTTGCATGTGTTTGACGTTAACGCGACACAATTAAGTCGGTGAAGTGCGCCTCCACACGCACACATACCCACACCTACATACATAGATACATACGCGTACATACTCGTACATATGCTTGTCAGCCATTACACATTTTCAATTTTGAAGTGAAAAGTATGTGGGATCGGGCGGGACCTGAGGAAGCAGCTCACATGCCTACTCTAGGTACGTGTTTTCTCATCTTCCACCAATTTATGCATGTGCAGGTTTTTTTTGTTTGAGTGTAATTCTGAGCGTGTCTGTGCGAGTGTTTGCGTCTGGATGCTAGACAGAGAGAGCCCCAACATTCTTAATATAATTTCAATTTATATTTCGAGCCCTTTCAGCAGCACTGCAATAGGCTGCAAAAATCTGCTTTAAATAAAATGTAAATTGCATTTATGAAGCGTTTGTAAATCATATGTCTATCCTCATGTATTTATGTATGCCTGAACATTTACGAGTATATGCAGGCCCATCGAGAGGAGAGCGAAACTGTCGTTGCGGCGGGTTTTCTTCTAATTGCTAAACGTCAAAAGGAATTAAACATACATTTTAATTATACGATTCGAAGAGACTGTGCAAAACGAATGAATAACTTTGACTAATGTCTAAAATGAAGGTATGCATTAAACGGTATTGGAGTTGATATAATTCATAAATAAATCTCTATACTTAACGTTTAATAGATAAAGTGAAAAGCATTCTTATGCGCTCTACTTACTTTTGAGTTGCCTGAGCAAAAAATTAAACCAAAATAAGCCTTTAGAGCCAACTCGCAGCCCGGCAAATATTAATATAATTTTAGAGATAGTAAGTATGATAAAAAAAAAACCAAATAAGTAATCGCATATTCGCTATTTCTAAAATTAGATAGTAATTCAATTAATTGACGTTTTCCCAAACCCTGTACCTGGGATAGAGAAAATATTAGGCAAGTGTACGAGTATATAACAGAATGAAGTATCTCCCACTCGATATTTTTGATCAGCATCACAATACAAATAGCTATGCTCATACGTACATACGTAAGTTTCATACTCATATATACTTATTATAGCTATAGCTTCCTTTACCGTTGAGCCATCAAAAATTTGGTGGATTTGCTAGAACTTTGAAATTGATGAGACTAATACGAGCTGCAGCGGAAAAAAGACATAAACTTAAAAATATTGCCAATAGATAATACATACATACTATGTACTTATAAGCAATAATAATAATAATATTAAAGAGGAAAGCCCCAAATGGCCTTTTTCTAAAATTTTACTTGAAACCTTGACATTTATATAGTCAGTATTTAAAGCCGTTAATATACTATAATATTATATACACATTGCAGGCGGATGAAATTAGATCCTATTCCACCAGCGGCATTCGACATATAGCATTGCATAAATTATAACTAATTATTATCAGAAATGGCACTGAAGCCAAGCACAGACAGCACTTAGCATTTAATTGGGTTCCCATAACCTCACGCAGCGGCTAATATGCCGATTCCCCCCTCGTAGCCTTTGAGCGAAAACTCATTGTGATTTACGCCATTTTTCGCACACACCACTAATTAGCAACTCATTTGCCAGTCAGCAAATGCATCACAAGCCGCCTGCTACTGGTGATGGGGCATGTGTCCACATCAGTCAGCAAGTGGGGGCAGAAAATGAGACAACCTCGGCGATGGCACGCTTATCATGGAACTGCAGGCCGGTTTCGAAATTCACTGGACTTTTTGTGTCAAATGTGAGAAATAAAAGAAGGAAGGATATGCTCGCCTGCGTCCGTGAAGGCGGGGGTCACAACCCGACCACTTTTTGCAGTGGCCGTTTGCCACGAATCAATGCTTAAATGTATCAATGGCTGTCATTGGACTGCCACTGCCTGCCCGACTATCATGCCAATGTGGCATTGCGATAGCATGGCTAAGAATGGCCAATAAGAGTGGGAAGTGGCTGCGATTTCCAATTACCGATGTGCATAAGTGAAGAGTTGGAAACATGTTGCGACTTCGAGCTTCATATGGAACTGTTGACATCAGCAGCTGCACGTCGCTGCCCATTCAAATTAAAATATGACTGGCGAACTGCAGTGAGGACGGACCCAGAGTGAGATAAATAATAACGAAAACTTTGTAAAGGATTGAGGTTGCACATGAGCATTCGTTTTAATTTCATCGAACTAGTGACCAGCAGAGGCAGGACATGCTCGTATAACTGCCATCGGCGACTCACTCGCTGACTGTATGTCCTGCTCGATGAATCGATTTCGAAAGTGCGTGTTTGTGAGTTTGTGGAAGAATTTCACAAGCCATTGCTCTTTAGTTTAAATATGTTTCAATGAACAAAGCTAAATGAAAATCTATTTTTGGACCCCAGAGTAAAGTGTGGGTATGGCATGTGAGTATCTATCTGTACGAGTACGCGCTCACAGCAACCCTCTCTCCTAGGGCTATTTTTATATAATTGGTTACCTTCAAACGCTTTCGCTTGTGTCTGTTGTGTGTACTTTCCTTTGCGAGTGCAGCCTCATCAGCACTAAGTGCTAAATCCTTTAATAAGGCAAACGACGCTGCTGCGGACGTCCCTGCCGCTGTGGTTAGTCGCCAGTCTCGGTCGCCTTTGTGTGCACTTGGTTCATTAAGCGCGACAACAACAAAAATTACCACGAGACTGGTGGTGGGGTAACAACAGTGACAACAATAACGTGCGACCATTTATGCTTTCGTCAATCCATCCATCGAGCTTTAAGGCTCTGAACACAGTGGGGCAAGAGGAAGAAATTTAAAAGCATTTTATACAAAATAGCTCTCTACCTTTAGGCAAATATTCCGAACAATATTTCGCAACATGCTGACGGGGGAAGTCCGCCCATCTGTGTGTGGCCGAGGTCGTTTAAATCGGACACAATCCGCAGTTCAATTGATTTATGGATATCAGGCAAGTGGAAGGTTTTCGAAAAACAGGCGATCCCTACTATGCTCGGTAACAGAAAGTTTGATTTCATTTCTACTACACACAAGGTGTATTCCAAAATAAACAGGACTTAAAAAAAAACAGAATAAATGGTTTTTTCGGCAAAATCAATTTATTTTATTCAAAATAGTCTCCTTCTGCTTCAATACAGCTTTTTGCTTTTTGTATTAGTGTATTATTACATGTTCATCGTCATTTATGTCCTCACGACCACTTTGAAAACGTTGAAACCACTCGTGCACTCTGCTACGGGATAGGCAATCATTGCTATAAACTTGTTCCATCAATTGAAATGTTTCGGTACAAGTTTTACCAATTTTAAAACAAAATTTAATGTTGGCTCTTTGTTCGAAGCTCATTTTCGCACCGATAACACAAACATACTGACACTTAAAACGCAATAACTTCACTTCCAATCGATGAAATGTCATGAAATTCTCACTGGACAATCGATAAAGATAGCAGGTTCTAACGCACCAGTCAACATATGGACAGCGCCACCAGGGAGCGCTAGATTCAAAAAGTCCTGTTTACTTTGGAACACACCTTGTAGTATGAATTTATATACAAGTCGGACAATCTGAGAACTAATTATTTGTTCAGCAATGTTTTATTTTAAAAAGGCTATTTCTATTGCAAAACAAAGGGTATATTTTTGTGAAATGTGCATGCCTTTTGTTTAAACTGGGATCCCAACCTTCGTTGACCGCCCTACTCAAACAGACTTCTGCTCATAAATCTTTCTTCTTTGGCTAATCGGAGGACTGTCCTTGGAGCTGTATTTCTCCACAAACTGTCGGTAGCGTCGATTCTCCTTTCCTATTAGATCGTCTTCACTTCTCAGTTCCTTCTAGAAGCTCTTCATTTTCCTTAGTAGATGTACAACTGATTATGCATGACACAATCATTTTCGGGTTTTATGCTCAACTTATATTGATTATTTTCATCTGCTCTCAACCAAAGTCTCTTCCTTTAATAAAAAGCCATCTCCAGAACCTCTGACCCGAAACAGTTGTGAGACGGGGCATAGCTTGCCGGACTGGCTGGTAAATCTTCCCCCACCGGGTCTGAGATTCCATTGTTGTTCTTTTTTTAAAATTAGCTTTTAATGAATTCTAAGCTGCTTCCCTCTGTTGAGTTTTTCTCTTTTTATATCGGTAGATCTATAGTATGGACCCCTCTGATTACACTTGGCTGTGAGACGAGGCCCAGGTCGCCGAAAGGTAACTAATATTCCCCCACCGGGGTGGAGGCGTTTGTTAGATATTATTGTAATTTGATTAAACTACTTAGGCTTTCCTAGCTTGCAAGATTCTTTTTATAATTTTTAACATATTGTTCTCCTATGTCGACACTCAATGTTTATTGAAATAAATTTTAAAAAATGAAAAAAAAATGACATCAACCCAGCTACGTCCGAATGTACGAGTATGTCCTTGTGAATTTGAAGATTTGTAGATGGCACATACATAATCCCAAATTAAAATTTGGAAATAGCAAGAACTTTAATCAGCAAGCAGTTAACCGCCAAACAGGCACAATTAGCACCAAATAAGCGGGACTGCTGGCCACCAACATAATGGCTCACTTGAAGCAACTGTAAGCCACGGGGCACTGGACACACTACATACACGTACTTACACACTCATGTTATACAACAACAACAACAGGAAACAACTTGAGCGCAGTGCAACACAGAAAGCGAACAAACATGGGATCGACCGACCGGGCTTATACACTTCAGCTTGCTCAACCTCATAATCACCTCGAAAAGTGTGCAAGGAGTCAGCTTCAGCCAGGCGTCGGACCTCGTTGTCGTGTAAGAGCGCACAAAGCAAAGCAAAGCAAAGCGAGGCATAGCAGCAACATCCACATCAACATCAACAGCTTCATGGCCGTTTAGGTTAATTTCCCTTTGATGATGATGATGGCATGTTTTACGCGACCGTTCAACCATGCAATGGACTTGCTCAACCCAACCAACGGACACGGCCAGGCCCAGACCCAGGCCCAGGCGCACACACTAAATGAATGCGCTGCTGCTCTTGCGCTTCAATAGTTTCCACACACAGTCACACACACACACGTACATACTTCTGGGAAACAGTACATACTCCGCCAACGCGGCAACATTTTTCGTACATCACATCCCCTTTCCCTCCCTGCCTTTATCGCTCTCTCAGCGTTCTCTTCGACGCCTTCGTTTCCGGATGTGTTTGAGTTTACATTCGAATATCCTGCCAGGCTGGTCAATACTGTGCCGCTGGCAAAACTTTGGGTAGCCTCATAATAATCCTGCTTACATTTCCTCAACCTCCCCCTTCTCAAATGGTTACGTATACTATATATACTATGCTCTTATTTACGGTTCCTTCCCCCTCGTCTTCTCACAGTGCTTGCTGTCTAGGTAATTTGCCTGCTAGACCAGTAGAAAAAGGCAATTCAGCGCAAAAAATTGAATTAGACTTGGAATTTAAATGGCATAAAAAGCACGCTGCTTACGTGGCCACGTTTGACTTGGATGCCTGTTTATATATTATTTATTTTAATGATTTCGTGCTACGTTTTGCGGTGTTCTTCCTTCTTCACGAGTTTTCGACGAGTTGGAAAGTCGTGCGGCATTTTAAAACGGGCCCAAAAGTATGCAATCATTATAAAAATTGCGAAAACGGTTTTAAAGTGAAACGTACTTTTTATACCCTGCACCCAATGTATAAAAAGGTATACTAATTTAGAGCGAATATACTTGTATGTAAATCACAGAGTGAGGCGTGACGGATCCCACAACAGTATGACGAGATGCGTCCAATTAGACATAAACGCATAGTTACTAAAATATGTATGTATCGCGTGATTGGCCCTATTGCTTCTGTGCCATAAGGTGGAGGTAGGAGCCATCAGTCCATAATGGTTTCTTACAATATAGACAGATGATATTTGAAATGTTGTAATGGCTTATGAAGCATATGTTAATTCTAAAGAAGTTCGCCTGTACTTGATTTATTTTGGAAATCTCTATTGAAATCTAAAAAGCAAATAATATAATTCGCTTAAACTTTGTTTCTGACTGAGGCAACCAAGACGAAAAGGACGTGTTTTCCGCCCCGCCTGCTGCTCCACTTCCGAGCGACAAACGAGAAGGACATACACCGGTTTGCTTTTGCGGCAGCCTCCATCAAATTTGGACTGCCGGATGGCTGGCTGTCACGCATCGCTCTCATCCCCCACCCCTCCCCCTCCACCTCCCTCCCCTTCGCAATGCTAGCGCCGACACTCAGCTTTTTAGCACAAGCTGTCAAACCGACAGCGACAACACACACATGACTACCACGAGTACAACAACGACAGCGTTTCCTGAAAGGACGACGACAGCATGCCCGTCTCTGCTGTCTCTTTTGCTTTCAATTTTTATTTGCCGTGTTACAACGACAACAACCACAACAACAACAGAAAATGCAACAACAAAATTGAGTCTTGTGCCGCCCGTAAGGCATTTGACGCGACAACGCCATCGCCGTCGCCGTCGCTGCCGCTGCCGCTGCCGCGCGACACCGTCCTTGTTGCTTTAAATGCTTTAGGGATGCTGGATGCTGGATGCGGGAGCATCGCTGTCTGTTGTGGGGCAGTTATTGTAGGCACTTGGACAGGCATAATTTTCAGTGTTTTCCTGATAATGACGATGTGAATATTTGTTGGTTTTTCATACGCTACGCTGCACATTTAACGCCGAAGGACGAAAGGACTGCGCGATGAATTTGGAATTGGAATTTTATACGCTCGTATATGAATACATGTATGGACTATAATATATGTATGCAAATACATACATGCTTATGCATATACTCGTATAGTGTGGTAAGTCTGGTGTACTGTAGATACAAAGTTATAAAAATTAATAACGGTCCAATGTTCCTTATGTAGGAATCTGTATCCAAAAATGTAAAATAAACTCGTATAGACTAGGGAATAGGAGCGTCTGCATACCAAGTTTGGTTTTTGTACGCTCAGCCGTTTCCGAAATCCAGGTGTTCATCCAAACACACGGACAGACGGACGGACGCGCGACATGTCTAGATCGATTTCTCTCGTCACGGTGATCAAGAATATGTATACTTTGTGGGGTCGGAGATGCTTCATTCCGCCTGTTACATACGTTGCACAAACCTAATATACCCTACAGGTACAGGGTACAATGGAACTACAGAATCTGTTGTAAGAGCTTTTGAAGAATTGCTTGGGCGATTAGATCACAACAAAAGCTATTTTACCGTTAGCTAGAGCTTTTGTCTTTGGAGCCTTTTTGACAAAAATTGAATACCATGCTGAGCTTTTGAGGTAAGCGTTTTAAGGTTGTTGTTCTCTATTCCAATCCGAAAGATTTTTGAAAAACTAGAACTCCAATATTATGCTCACTAATTTATGAAGAAATGAAAAATCATCAAAGAATGCTCCTTAAATTTCGTCCAATATTTCAGCGTGTATTGCAAATATGTATATATTTTTTAATGTTATGTTGTGAACCTTTATTTGCTTACATTTAATATAGCACAAAAAAGTATTGGGATTTTTCAAACGTATGTTCAGAATTTAAATTTCGTCTCTGCATATTTTGGGTTTATTATAATAGGTTCAACTACTTCAGTTTCACTTTGTAATCGACCGCGTCAAGTAAATGGGTCCAACTTTTTTTCTATTTGAAATTACAAGTATTTACCGTTGCTTTTTGTGGAATGGGTTGCGGAAAACTATTGAATGACTATGCAAAATGACTATGAAAAAGGTTAAATAAAAGGTTATCACAATTCCGCACTAAATCATCGCCAAATTGCATTAAAACTCATTAAGCCCCAAGCTTTTGTGGTCCATTATCAATAAATTATTCTTCTATACAATTTTATTTGATCAAAATCGACGATTTGGTTCACAAGATATAACTGTTTTAACTTTTGGGAATCATTGAACCTATTCAGTTGAGCGGCAGTGTGTGTTGAATTCTATTAGTTTGGGAAAAATGTTAAGTGTAACTAAGTGTTTTTGTACTTATCTCGCTCAACGATTTCTGCCCACACTCCTCACAATTTATCCCAACATTTTCCAACACAAATCAATACATTTGGTCATCTCTAGCTTTTATTCACGCCCACATTTAGTTGCTTTTTTGACGCCCAGCTAGCAATGTTTTGATAAAAACTTACCAAAACACTGACACTTTAATACAAATTTTGAAAACAGAACAAAAAGTCAATTGGATTAAATTGAAAGTTGCCCCATCACCCTTTAACCTCCATTTTTCCCAACTAATAGGACAATTTTCCACCGCAAAAGGAAACTTTAACCACATTTCAGTCCCAAGATTCTGTGGCTGGGGTTGACGGTTTATAAATGAATAAACAGGTTGCAAAGAGATTTAAATATATACATTCCATATCCATACCTATTTTTTATAGCCTGTACCCAAAGGGTGAAAGGCTATACTAGTTTTGTGCGCATGTATGTAACACACAGAAGGAGGCGTGGCAGACCCCACAAAGTATATATATTCTTGATCAGGATGAGAAGCCGAGGCGATATAGCCTTGTCCGTCCGTCCGTCTGTCCGTCTGTCTGTCCGTCTGTCCGTATGAACGCAAGGATCTCAGAAAGTATAAGAGCTAGAATAACCAAACTTGGTTTCCATATTCTCCTAAGACCGAGAAAGTACGAGTTTGAGTTTTTTTTCGATGCACCCCCCCCACTCTCCCGCAATTCGTGTTTTTTCTTATAACTTCCGTAATTCTCGGAATTTTGAAATCAATTTTGGTAGGTACATCCAGTTAGTACTAATAATACTAACCGTATGCCAAATTTCATCATGATAGGTCAATTCTGAAGAAAGTTATAGCCATAAGTAAAATCGCTGCTCATGCGCTGCCTCTGTCGGCAGCGCTGCCCGCAGCTGTTGTTGTTGTTGCTGCTTTGGTTCAACTTTGTGCTGCATACATACCGCATATAAACACGCATAGGTACGTGATGTAAATGTATGCTGTTAAAACTGAACATAAACATGTATTCTAATTTAATTTAATTAATTAATTCATTAACTTTTTTTAATAATTTAATGTTTTTTGTAATTTTTCTTTTTTGTGGAGAGTACAGGCTATTTTACTGTCGGGCTTGCTCGACTGTAGCGTTCTATCTTGTTTTATAATCAATTTGTTTGCCTGGCTCATAACAAAGAATAATACAGTATCATTTTCGCTTGCCGTGGTTTTATTACAAACTTTTCCCTTGATGGACAGACTGATGACTGCCTTCTTACTAACTAACCACATACTCTTCTATCTTTAAAACGAATTATGTACATATGCATTAGGAATCCCATATTTAGACAAGATTATTTTTCTTATAAGCTTCCTTCATTTAAGAAAGTCTTTGCAGCAATCAAATGAAAGTCCTTCGTTGAAAAACATGGCAGAGTGCACCGATTTACTGAAAACAAATAATGTGATTTCTGTGAGCCATTCAAGATATGAATTCAAATTCTGAAGCTACAACATTATTTGCAAAGTGTGTTTGAAAAACCCACATGGCGGCATATTTATTTGACATTTATATATCCCCTTCAAACTTGTTTGATAGCCATCCATTTACTTGAAAATTATATTTCGTATTTCTAAATATAATTAACCGATGATCATGCCTAACTAATTAGTCGGTGAATGTATTAAGGAACTTCCTTAGTACGTAAATTGTCATCGTTTTGTTTCTGCAGTGTTCCAAAAAATAGAACAAAAGGTAATGTTATTTTCTAGATAAGCATAACAATTTTCGTTAACATGTTCGCACATACATAAAAATATTTTCTTATGACATTTGATTGGACCGCTTTGGTTGGATGAGAATCTTAAAGCACTGCTGTTCCTTAAATCATGCTGGAAATTGTTTGCTCGCTTTCCCTTTTCAGGCGCGCCCTTGTTTGTCTCCAATGTCATGTAAAACTTCATACCACTCTAGCCTAATTGAAAAATTTTCAATTTTACACAAGAGTCGCTCCCTATATCGCATAAGCCGCCTCACTCACATCTCCCCTTTGTGTCGCCCACTCTGTGCGATGTTTAATATGCAAATTACTTCGTTTCTAATTAAAATAACTGTGCACTGCTTTGGTTTTCGCTCTTCCGAAAACACATTTTGGCTGACTTTGTGTGTAGCTCGATGTCCTGGTGCTTGGCCCCTATTTCACACGCACACACCGCGAGTGCTCGTATACCGGCAAAATCTCTCTGGGCTTTAGCTTTGGGATCTATTAGCGCTGGCACTGCAGCTGTTGTCTCCACCGACTCTTCTCCTCCTTGCCGCTCATATTGCGGTTCGCATCGCATCTGCCATTGGGGAAACATCTTCACCACAAAAGGTGTGTAAGTATGTGTGTGTGGCGGGTGTTTTAAATTACAAAATATTTTTCGTTAGAGTTGGTTTTGCGAGCTGCGGCGATATGCGCCAATTAGTTGAGAGGGAGAGAGCTTTGTGCAGTTTCGCAGGTAAAAATAAAGCAACCTCGACATTTCGTTTTACCAGTTTTTCAATTTGCGTTGAAGTGAGGTAAAAGGCTATAATTGAGCTAACGAGCTAGCTGGGAAAACAAGCCGTTATAATTATTAAGCAACTCATTATATGTGACAGTCATAAAATGGCTTAATAGATGGGGACAAATACTGCACTGGATAACGCGGTTAATGCTAGAATTACGAAGATGTTTAATAAAAAACATGGTCCACCAGAAAATAAAACCTATCACAATATAGTCTGCTTTTAATACAGTGTTGATTGGCTCTTAGAGTATAGCCGGACAACCACAGTCGCACAGTTATGGGAGTTGTATGCTCATGTGAGCTGACACTATAGATTTCATTGCAAAGTCGGAATACTTTACAATACTAAACAATTTCAGTATACTCATAAACAACACACGTAAATTTAAATATTTACACATAAATTTAAATATTGTTGCCATCGATTTTTCACCACAGCGTGTTTTAGTAGAAAGAAAGAGTGCACGTTTAAGTCAAGTTTATTATTAAAATATTAATTTTACAGTGTGATGATATTAAATCACAGGTGACGTATGGTTTAGATATAAGATATTTTTTCCACTTTTTGTTTACTCTTTTAACAACAGTATTAATTGGGAATTCTAGTCAATGTTCATCCTTATTTTACATTTGAAAATAATCGAATTAACTATTAAAAATATTAAAATGTAATATTTTTCTAGCATATTTAAATCAACTACAAAAAACTACATTTTAAAGTTAAGAAAAATGTTCAGATTCACTATGAAATATAATTAATTTAACTATTTGTTTTTTGAGCATGCCACAATTTAATGATAAGACCTTACACATAGTTTTTAATATTATTCGTATTTCAATCATTAATTGAATATTTTTTTGGTTAAATTTATGCTGTTTATTTTTAATTTAAATACGAAGTATTAGAACATTTAATTGAATATAAAAATATTCATTTTTACTATGCAACTTTTTGTTGAGTGTATTCAGTTCTACTATACTCGTTAAAGAAGGCGAATTTTTTAAATGAATTTTTGGAGTTAACTTCAACAGTTTCCGACAGTTCCGATATTTTGAGTAGAAGCCACAACTTTTGTAATAAGCATAATAAATAGTATGATAGTATACTTAGTATGTTATACTTGTTACCACTTGAATATAATTTGTTTCCAAGGAGGGTCGTAGATAATCAATTTCGATCGTTTTGTACAGGTTTTGCGATAAGGTTTTATTTCGCTTGCTATTCATAGCTCACACATTTTCACTTTTCCGCACAAGTCAAACTAGCTAATACATTTTGGGAATTCTTGAATAGTTCCAACTAAACGGGATGTTCGCCGACATGAACGATGAAGCAAGAATTTGAAGTGGATGGCCAGGAACTGTACCCATGTAGCAAGAAGTGTGAAGTGAAAGTTTATGTGCGCGTGTGCTACTGATATCAAAGGACTTTAAATCAAAATTCAATTACACTTTTATTGATGCTCTTAAGCACTGAACAGGAACGCCGTCGATATCATCGTTGGTTGAACGATGTTCAAGGTGCAACCTGTGTGTGATAGTGGAAACCAACAACAACAAGAACAGCAGGAACAGCAACAACGTTAAGAGCGTGTGTCAATGTTCAACCTGACACTGAGTTCAGTTTTTTGAGTGCCTTTGTTTTTGCCCCATATTCGATTGTATGTTGTACATTGTCAGCGGCAGGTCGGTCCAAGAGTTTAGCATTCTGTTGTCCACCTTGCCCTCTAAATAGCCGAATACCTACATTTTCGTAGTGTCGAGTAAATTTGTTTGCATGATAAAGGCCGCCTACAGCATTTGCAAAAACATACATACATATAAGCATACATACATATATTCCAACGACTGCTTTAAGGTCCTACAACTTCAGCCAACGCGCTATCGTGTTCTGGATTCATCATAGCGGAAATTTCAATTAAACTGTATATTATAGTACTTATCGAACGTCTTATAGTATCAGGTCTGGGATATGCAGGTATACATATATGTACGAGTATGTGTAGTTGAAGAGAGGGAAAGGCCGAGCACTAGCAACAACTTAAAAATAGCATCGGTCTGTGCACAATTTCACATTAATTTAATTTAAGTCACTCAATTTCGTTGCAGAGCAGTAGCGACAACAACGACACGGAGAGCAGCAACGCTAGCAGCTGCCGAAAACGTTGAACTATTGAACATACTCGTGCTCGTATAAACACATACAAAGAGGTATACTAGATACATAAAATATCTACGGCATGCTATATGAACAAAGATTTGCAATTCGCAAGTCGTGTATAGTACAAGTATATATATCCAATCGATATAAAACCGCTTTACGATGTAAAAAACATACATATTTAGACTGCAACTCGCAAAAGTTTATGTTTAAGTTATGCATTTATTGGCGAAAGAATCAAGTCTGCTAAATTATATTCCTATAGAGCTGACAGTATGCATTTAGCATGTTTTGGGCATCATCAGAATTTGCTTGTCATGTAATAAAATTTTTCAAGAGCGTGCGAATAAATTTATGTGCGGAAAACATTTTTTGTAGCCTTTACCCAAGGGGTAAAAGGGGTATTTGAGGTTTGTGTAAAGTAAAATTATGCAATAGGCAGCAGGGAGCATATCCGACCCCATAAAGTATAGATACATATGTGTACAGCTATGACAATATAAATTGATCCAGACATGAACGCCTGGATTTCGGAACCAAACTTTATATACAGACTCTCCTACTTCCTCGGCATTACGTGATTATTGATGATTATTTCATTTTCCCCCACTACCCACCTGCAGAACTTGGTCGATACACTCCACAATTTAAAAGCTACATAGCTCGAAAATTGCATAACATTTAAACTTTTTTTTCTGTTTTTTAAATTGTTTTGTTAATAACTTTTTTTATAATTGACCGATAAAACAAAAGTAGGTGCAAAGGTTGGTTCATGTAACTTTTGAAATGTGGAGTGAATTCTGAAATTCTGTAGCGGGGAGAGGGAGTAAAATCAAAAAAATAAATAAACTCGTTTTGCCTAGGCACTAGGAACATCTATATACCAAGTGTGGTTAATGTACGCTCAGCTGTTGTCGAAATTCAGGCGCTCATCCAGACGGACAGATGGTCAGACGGAAGGACGGACAGACGGACGGTCATGTCTAGACCGATTTCTCTCGTCATGCTGAATATATACACTTTATAGGGTCGGAGATGCTTCCTTCTGCATGTTACATACTTTGCTCAAGCCTAATATACCTATACAGGATATAAAAAATATGTAAAATGTACATACTATGTGTATACGTTTTCAATAGCATACATTTAGATCGATACTGTGTGTCTACGCAATACAGAGTTCAGCCAAAGCAACAACAACTGCTGGCAGGGCTTGGACAGAGATTGCTTCTATCTTATAAATCCATTAGAGATTAAATTTGACATGAGGACAAAAATCTAAAAATAATTTCAAAATGGCAACAAAAAACACTTACTTGTCCTTTCTAAGACGTTGGAGAATTTAGATTACGAATTTTAGTATTCTACGACAGGATAGACGGACGTAAGGACGAACAAACGGACATGGATATTTATAAAGACGCCTTGTCTCACTTATCAAGAATATATATTTTTGTGGGGTTTGCAACGCCTCTATCTATGCGTTGCATATACGTGGTGTGCTCAAAAGGGAAGGGCACTTTTAAATTTTCGCGGGCAACGTACATTTGATTATAAAGTTGTTGTTGTTGTGGTTGTACACATGTCCCGATTTTATGCTCAAAGTTTCAAGTACATAGTATACTTAGTTGTTTTTAAGAGATAAAAAGGTTAGAGGTATTTTGGTGCGCTCTTCAATTTTATATTATAATAAAAAATTGAGCAAAAGAATTTGATGAAATTTTGTGTGTAAACTCGAATCAAGTGCTCTTACACACTTGAAATGTTGAGTTGGTGAGTCTGCTCCAATTAAAAATAATTTTCACAAACGGCAAAAGCGAGAAAAGGATTTGGAATATTGGATATTGTTTCACAATTTTTTAAATCTCTTGTGCACTTGCAGGTGCATGAAACTTACCAGAATTAAATTACATCAAAATGCTTGCAGATGAATAAAACAAATTCTAGAAAGTTTAGGATTTAGACCAAATACTAGTTGGTGTTTATAAATTCCTGGGTACCCAAATTAAAGTTGAATATTAACTGTATATTATAGTGGTTTTTTTTACTATCAAAGGCCGCTGATTTTAATTAAAATGCTGAGACTTTGCACTGCCATTGTATCTGGTAGTGAAATAGTTGTTTCCTTAGACAGAGGCAGAGTTTACTGCGCGCCCTACCACTATGTATAATTTAAGAAGGACATTTCAAGCTTCAAAACTACTCTTCTTATAGGTACTGTACGTTCAAACTAACGTTTTAAGAAAAGGTATTCGCATCTATATACTTCTGCGGTCAACTAAATTGTAACTCATCAGAATTAATTGGCGTCTCTGAAAGCAAAGCAGGATCCGAAGGCAACGAGTGTTGCAGCGGCGATGGTTAACCGCAGCCGAATTACTTCTTATTAATTATTTACACACGTAGATGGATAACATTTATTTACAAGGCTAATGAGCAGGTAGAAGTCAGTGCTCGCCTCTGTGAACCACATCAGACAAAATGCATATGTTTAAATTTTCTCGTCTACACCTAAAGAAGAAACGATTTGTATGAATACAAGTATACTATATATGTTCGTACTTTAATTTGCATTGTAACATGCTTTAAATAAAATATATATATTAATATTTAAGTAATTATTAGAGAGTACATAAATAATTAATATCATGAAACACTTGGTTCTATTGTAATCTGAAATATAATCAAAATATCACCACCATTGTTAACAACATCTGTTTTCTCGAAACTGTAGCCTCTAGTGTTTCCAATAAATTAATATAAATAAATATAGTAATTAATATAGAATTAATTCTTTTTGCACTGCTTTGTAAAAGCGTCCCTGTATTTGATATCGTGTTAAAGCAGGCATTGAAACAATTTCCATATTTCCGCCCCTCGCAATCTTATTATATCTAACATAAAATAAAATATCTCTCCCGATTTATTTGCCAACTCTAAAATATATATGCAGCTTAACGGAGTAATATGTTTTTACCTTTCGAACAGACTCGCACAACTAACTATGCCCTCCTACGGCGGTTGAAAATAATTTGATTTAAGTATAATAAAGTGTTTTATGCGGCATCGCACGACATGCGCTATTGCGGTCGTTCGCAAGACAAATTGCGGTAGTAGCCACTGCTAGGGAATGGCGGTTTGCAGTGGCAACTATCAATCTCCACGCAACTAAAAGGCACCGAACTAGGACTTACAATTAGTGTAGCATACTTTTGTGCTGCACAATCCGTCTGATTGACAAGCCCCCGCTCGGGCACAAAAGCAGCAGCACATGGGAATGGAAATGGCTGCAGATGTGAGCACATGTGTTGTGCGTATTGTAAACATATAAGTAGGTGTACGTGCATCCAGATATTTGATGTGACATGTACTTCAATTTGAATTTCTAAGCATTTTGCGTGGCAGCATCTCCTAGGAGATAGCACTTTCAACGCCTGTCAGACAAAAAGCAAAGACGGGCAGTGAAAAATCAACAAACTACACAAGCTACAAATCAAAAGAAGTACCAGAAAAACGGAAACAAGAAAGCATTTTTCTCCTTTTCGACGACCCGAATAAATGCAATGCAATTTTTCTCTGCAACAGTGGCAAGCAGAGCAGAAGTAGCACAAAATTGGCCAATTTACATGCGTTTCTGGGTTTGGCTTCTGTACTTGCTTCAGAAGATGGAACATATACTTGTATGTACTATATGTGTGAATGTGTTGTATATTCTTTGTGGATGCAAAGTAGAATTGAAGCTCCTCCTTACTTGACTGAATCTGCAGCATTGAACTTTGAAAGTTTAGTTAAGAGCAGCACTCAATTGGCATTACAAGATTAAAAGCAAAAAGCAGCAGCAATATTAACGTCTGACTAGAAACGTTTAATAATTTCGACAACGGAGGCCATAAGCGCTTGCCAACATATGTACAATTGTAATTCATCATTTTTAAGCAATTTTTATATCGAAACTTCTTTTGGTTATATATTAAAAGATAACAGCACAAAATAACCTTTAAACCTTAACCTTAATATAACAAACCAAAAGGCTGATTTGCTTAAAGTTCCGATTTGTCAAAAAGATACAAAAACGTAGTTTTCGCAAAAGAGAACAAACGATCAGGCAACGTCAAAATATTATAGTTTTTTATAATAAAACACATTGTAAAACAAGTAAAAAAGCTAAAGTCGGGTGTCCCGACTTTGAAATACTCTGTACATATGTTTACAATAATTATAGAAAATAAAAAAAAAAAATAAAAAAGGAAAAAAAATTGGATCGATTTTACCTCTCTCGGTATTCAAACTCACGTAAAGGGTGTATAATTGCACATTTACATAGCAATTGCGTCTGTGTGAGTGTATGTATGCCTATGCGCATCTATTCGTGTCTGTGTAAGCATTTTCGCAGTCAACCAAACAGCAACATCAACAACAGCCGCGGGCAGCGCTTGAGCAGCGCTGCAGCAGCAAATATATTTATGGCTATAACTTCTTGGTAAATCGGTCTATCATAGTGAAACTTGGCATACGGACACATAATTACTAACTGGGGGTATTTGCAAAATTTTAGTTCGAAATTCCAAGAATTACTGGAGTTAGAGAAAATCGCATTTGCGGGGGAGAGGGGGGAGGGAGGGAAATTCCAAAATATACATTTTCTGCGTATTCACACAAGGCATCTTGGACTAAAATTTGGTGTGCCTAGGTCTTATAGTCTCCGAGATATAGGCGATTATACGAATGGAAAATCGGGAAAACCCCCATAGGGGGGAAGTGGGGAGGAAAATCAAAAAAATAAAACAAACTCGTATAGAATACACACATAACGCATCTTTGTGCAAAATTTGGTGTCTCTATCTCTTATAGTCTCTGAGATCCAGGTGTTCATACGGACGGACAGACGGACAGACAGACAGACAGACAGGGCTAGATCGACTCATCTTGTCACGCTGATCAATAATATATATACTTTGTGGGGTCTGCCACGCCTCCTTCTGCCTGTTACATTTTTCAGCTCCCGCAAACCTAATATACTCTTGTACATTTCATGTACAGAGTATAATTAGTATACAATAGTATACTTGTCTAAGCTCATCAATGAGAGGGACATGTACTATACATACATACACAAAACATTTCGTTTACATAAAAGTAAGTACGAGTTTTGTTATTCGGCGAAGTTTATTTTGCGATTCTAAAAACTCGTATGGCTTTCTCTTGTGTATTCCGTTCAATAGAACGTAGCCTTTTAAACTATTCCATCAACTTTCTAATTACTTGTCGTATGTTTAATCAAAATTCCAGAGTCATATGGCAAACCACACATGTCATCAAAAGTTCAAATTAAAGTTGGAAGATCAAACAGAATGAGCTCCACTTGAACAATCCAGCAACAGAAATACTCACAAGAAACAACTGGCACAACCATTTAACAATTTTACAGGAACAATATTCAATTTCCGACTGTCTAATAAGTTTCTAGCTAACATACAAACAAACAAACAAAAAAATACACCCGAATAGGTGGGCGTATGGCAAGTAATAAGCCAAGTCCAACTGCCGGCCTGGTCTGTCTGACTGTTCACTGTCCGTCTTCCTATCAGTCTATTTGTGTAGTTGACAAAGTTCCATTACTCAAACCAGCGCAGGCCAGCCAGTGCCAGGCAGTCAGCAGGGAGAGCCGCACATTTTCCCTTAATTTCCTTTTTAGTTTTGCTATCTGCGCAGCATTCACCGCTCCCGAAAGTTGTCAGCTTAAAGCTGTCAGCTTTAATAAATGCGCCAACCAATGGCAGTAAAAGCAGTAACAACTTCGTACTACCACAAAAATGTCACGAGTAACGGGCCGAATAAAATGCATTTGGATTTGCATTTGCACAAAACTTAAAGCACAGAGGAGCGCGCACCGCGCTCATTGGGGATATACTTGTACGTGTATTGCATGTACGAGAGAAACAACCTCTCCCGACCCCGGCACACCCCGACCCCCGCAGATGGCGAATATTTGCACTCTCTCTTGTATGTGTGTGTGTGTGTATGTGTATGCATGGCTGTGTGCGTTAAATGAACGCGCCTTACGTTGTAGGTCTGCAATAGAGATGGACAAAATCCGGCTTCTTTCTGCCAGTCACGAAACGGCCATGAAACAGGCTTGTGTCATTTGTTAAATACATTCAAAATAAACCCATTTAAAATTTTGGGTACAGGGTATAAAACCAAGGGTAATATTGGTAAATGGCTCACACTTCTGCAAAATATTAATTTATATTTTGCATTTACCGCTTAAAATAATTCCCATAATTTCCTGTACCTAAAGGGCATTAAAGGCTATACATGTTTTGAATGACACCACTTGGTATACAGGTTCCCTTGAGCCCTAGGCAGGTCAAGTGTGTTTTTTTATTCTGATTCACAGGGGTATTTAAGAGTTGAGCTCGCTCGAATTTAGCGTTCCTTTCTTGTTATCTCAGGATTTGTAATAAACAATAATATGCTCAAGTGCATGAAATTTTCCAATTTCAAGTTCTTTTTAAGTCGTTTTGTGGTCGTGCCTGGGCCACGAATAAAAACACGGCCCTTGCCCACCTCTAGTCGGCACTAATGTAAATAGGCGCAGGCCCGAGAGTAAGGGTCGAAAGGTTATGCTGTCGCCTTTGCCAAACATTAATTTATACATATTTTGTATTTAAATAATTCCCATTTTTATTAAAAAATCTCATGATTTGATTTAAATAATAATATGCACAAATGCATGACATTTTCCAATTTCAAGTTCTTTTTCAGTCGTGTTGTTTGTGTTTACTTCGTGCCTGGGCCACGAACAAAAGCATGGCCTTTGCCCACCTCTAGTCTGCACCAATGTAAATAGGCCCAGGCCTGAGGGTAAGGGTCGTAAAGATTATGCTGTCGCTGCTCGCTGCGGTTGCACCGAGCACAGAATAGCGTGGAAATGGTAGACGATGTAAAAGAGTTCATTAATATTGCAAGGTAGGCGACTGCGACTGCTATGTTGGCGATGACGATGACGACGACGACGACGATGTTGAATGGCGGCGAAGACGGCGACAGCAACAACAAGGTTCAGTGTGTGCACAATTATTTTGTAATTTGTCATATTTTCCGTCCGCCAACGCGCGTTTGCCGCCCCCTTTCCACCTTTATCAAAATATCGCGTAGGAAAATGACAAGACTTTGACTCTAGAGATGAGAGTGTGACTAAATACTTATATGTGTTGTGGAAACAAAGGCTTGTTGAATGTTGAATTAGTTAAAAAATAACAGCGAGCTCACTTATTGTACTGTCTGTGAGTGTACTTTATTCTATATATAATTACACATATATCTTTCTATCATGTTAATTTGTATCTTTAATTGCAAATTAAAATTAATATAAATATTTGTACTTAAATGTATGTACGTACATGGATAAATGAATCGGAAGATTTCACTTTAATTGATTCCATGTGGTACTTAACATATTTTTAAATAACATTTGAATACTTACATATTATAAGCATAATGATTGTTGTATCTTCTTAATTAATTTGTTTTCTTTAATGTATGTACTATTAAGTTTGCAATACAAAGTCCTACTGTTTAGAACGACTATAAAGCCACACTTCGAATAAGTAGTTCCTTACACATACATAATTGTTGACACAAATTTATTATCTACATACACACAGACATATTTTCGTAAAAAAAAGCTGTGGTGCAAACTCGATATGATCATGAACTCGTATAATTTAAATGATTAACTGATTAATCAACTTTTAATTATCTTTTGGTACCTGTTTTTAAGTATAACATCTAGCTATCATTTCTAACTTGTTCTTCTTAAACACTAAAAACAACTTGCATTACACTTTTTATTTAAGGATATTAAAATATGTCAAGTACCACTTGGAATCAATTAAAATGGAATCTTCCGAATAATTGATCATTACAGTACTATTTTACCCATTTGCGGTATAAATATAGCCCGCTGGCGATCATTGTAGGCAATGAATGAATAAATGACCAGTTTCAAAAGCTTGATGATTCTCACTAAACACTGTCGACTGTTATATAACCTATCTGTGTTAGCTCTGGCACTAAGGAGACAAACCTCTTAAGTCTGTCAGACCAACATCAAGGTATCAAGCTACACCCAGACTATTAATTGCTAGATCCCTAATCCCTAATACACACACAGTAGGGTAGATTGGAAAACCAAAATAGAAAAAATATCCTACATCATATTTTGATTGGCATTTTTGTTGTATTGCTTTTTGTGTATTGCCTATCGCCTATGTACGTTTGTAATTAGCGAAAAGTTAAAATTTCATCAATGTTCAAAATAATTCTGCAAAAGGTCTTTAGTAAGCTTAAGGATGTCATAACAGCTTTCCTTGAAGCTGCGTGCTGAGTTTCTTCATTTATCCATTTGTCACGCGCTCAGCGCTATTCAGATCCTTTGTTCACTCAAGTGGCATGCATGTGCATCATTGCAGCGGCCTAGTAAGCATCTAGCGTGAGTACAACTGGAGAGGGGGGCGAGGGGACCTTCCTGCATAATTGTTTGTATTTTACGCTTTACATGAAAGCTAAGCAAACCCTTTGTTATACTCTGGCTGCAGACCAAGCGCTATGGCTCATCCTCATCCCCGAAAGCTTGTATTGGCCTTATGCTTTGTGTGCATTTTCTAAAAATGGCGGCAGCGGCAGCGACGGCGCGGCGCACTGGCAGTTGCGAAGCAATTCAACTACCTCAGCCTACTTTGGGCAGCCGACACCATCGCCGTGGTCGCCGTACCCTTCATTACAGCTAAGACTATATAGTATACATACTTACATACTATGGAAACAACATGCAGTCAGTAGTCAGTCAGTCAGTCAAGCAGTCAAGCAGTCAGTCAGCCAAGTACGAGTAGTCTGTACCAGATCGTTTTGTTTTTTGTACATATGTACATACATACATATATATGTTTACCTAGCGAACAGAATACGCCCGTTCGTCATCATCGTCGTCATATTTTTCATAATTTTTGTATGCAGTAGTTCCCCCAGCCTCGCACTAGCCCTTCCCCATTAGAGTTCTCTTTTTGTTTTTTTGTTAAATTACATGCACACTCATACAAATATTTATTTAAAACTTATGCCCGAGGCCTTTCATTACTGTGCACGTCATACATATATATTTTCTACTTCTGCGCCATATTCTTTATTTTCTTTTCACTATTTTTACTGTACAAACGTGCGGCATGTTGCTTTGTGCCATTCGCCTACATACCTCCTCCCGTATTTCGTGCAGCTTGTCACAATTGGTCCATGGTTGCACTATTGGATAAAAATCGCTGGTCCTGTGGCCCTGCTTTCAGTTTATTTACTTGCAGCTCCATACAAATTTGCTCAAGCAGAGTTGCAACTGCTTTCAACCTCCTCTTGGTCAGAAACTCGTAATGTCTGGCGCTGGAAATTTAATTAGTTGGCTTTGCCAGCGTGAATTCTTGTCTCAGCTTTTGTCCTATCCCAGCAAAAGGTTATGACGTAAATCAAAGCTTTTCCAAATTTTATGGAATTAACTAGACGAATGGTTTAAAATTGCATTGTCAAAACGCTTGAAGCTATTAGTATGAAAGGAGGACAGATCGAAATGGTAATCGCTCAAATGTTGTCAAGTGGTCCGCGTTCTCAAAACCAACGTAAGGGAATAAACGCAAAAGTTGTCTTCGCGGTAATATGGAAATTGAGCACCATTTGCATAAATGAAACAAAATGGAGTATTCAAACAAAAGGAAAGGAATAAAATTATCCTCTGGAAGGAATTGTGGTTGGTTAACATGATAATTCTTAATAAAACAGTTTTGAAGAGAGAACAAGTGAAGATTTCATAAAAAATATGCAAATATGCACTATATTTTTGTTGATAAAGTCCTTTAATTAATACTAAACTGTTCTTTTAGTAAGAGAATGCTAATGAAAGAAATAGGTAATTTTTATTTGTCGAACGTTCCTTTTATCTATATTTCTCTTAGAGTAATCAGCTATTTCAACTCTTTCTATTCTGTTATTCTGCATATCCAATTTATTAGTGTAAAGTAAATATAGATTGATGTCGAAAAATTTGTGATAATTATCGAAATAAAGAATCCCGAAATAATTCCAATGAAAATAAGCAGTATCCTTGTGGTGGGTGGATTACAGATTCTCCAATGAGAATCAAGTGGACATCTGAAGTATGAAGTGCCCAAAATTTCGGAACTGTAGGAAGAAGGAAGCATGGCTTTTCGTTCACCTTCTTTTTGTACCCTATACCAAAATGCTAAATGGGTATACTAGGTCAGTGGATCTGTATGTAACACACAGAAGAATGTATGACAAATCCCATAGCATAGTCTAGCCAACGGCCCCCCTGCCGACGCCCTTGCGTGTAGACCCCCATAGTATATTTAACTCTGCACATTCTTCAAATCATTTATTATGTCTCAGCAGATAATAATCAAACAAATCCATTCCTTTCAAGACATCCAACAATATGGTAAATGCGATAGACAAATGGAGCAGCAAGAGAGTGTACAATGTCTTATGATTTATGTAATTGTAGAAGGTTTAATAACTTGCACGTAATCTAATCATCTTTATTTACTATTTAACATTAAGGCCTAGCTCCTAAAGCTACAAGTAGTAGTTTTTGTCCTTAACGTATGTTTCTAGGTAAATAAAGAAAGATAAATATATAAAATAAACATTTTTGTATTTATAAAACAAAAAAGAAAAACTGACTATGATGACTCCAAGGATGTGCCCCAGTGTTGCAACCCACCAATAAAATAATAATAATAATTATAGGCCCTGAGATTATTTATTTTCTCCACTTGTGTCCATTACTGTGTTTATCAAATGAAGTTTCCACCGTTGAAAATGTTTTTATATTTCTTACAGAACCGTAATAGATTTATAAACTTACTTTGTAAAGTAAACTTACGAGTTCATAAGGGGACATGTATATAAAACTTAATAAATTACATACGATGTACCATGAAACCATTTGATCTGATATTCTGCTGAAATATATACAGAAATACGAGTCGATGATGCTTGATAGTGTACCCAATAGTGCGCGGTGTTAATTTATATGAATGGTAAGCGATAATCTGCCGGGTTCGCAATACAATGTTTATAGAAATTGTGGATTGTTGCACAAACTCACCCGCAGGTTTTTTTTCGATACAGGAATTGTCAATACGGAAAATTGCATTAATTAAAAATTCTTCGGTTTAGTTTTTCGGATTCGGTTGTTCATTTGTTACTTTGATGGTAATTGGTTCAAAAAACTCTGCCGCCTGCGCCTTAAAGTGCAAAATGAAAACAATAACGCGCCACTCACGAGCACTGACACAAATACTTAAATCTTCGTCGCTTCGAACTTTAAAAGCCCTTAATGCTGGCTTACTGTTTAGCGTTTAGGCGGTAGTAATGACAATTTTGTCATCCGAGTAGGTTGGCTTTTTGAATACGGACTCTGGATTTTTGCTTTGTTGATACGTTTGTGTGATTTTGTGTAGGTTTTTCGAATTCGATTCAGTGTGGTTTGATTGGGTTCGTGATTTGCTGTTTGCGATTTGACGCAAGTGAAGCGCAAAGGACACACAACTTTACTGAGCGAAGCTGCACAAATAACTGAAATAAAATGCCAGAGAGCAAAGTCATGAGCAATGCCACCAGGCAGCAACAAACGCAATAGTCGGTGCACACAAGCGCCTCGGTGGCGATTTTATTCCCCTTTCTTCGCTTATTTTCGGCAGCGCTCACGAAAATTTCTTACACATTTTTATTGTGGAGGGCTAGGACCTCAGCGGGTGAGTGCGGTGTCGGTTCACACAAAATGCACTCGTGTGCGTTTTAATTGATTTTTTATGCACATTTTCTCTCATATTGCAGAACGAGACAACAGCACACGTGGCGGATGCGTAATATTTGCCGTGTATTTCGTTTTGAGCGCTTTCTCAGCACGCACTGCTTATTATTTGAGTGACTTTTCTCGGTTTTGAGCGCATTTCTGATAGTTGCGATCTGTTTCATTTCGCATGCAATGTTCTAGGTCAGTTTTTTCTGCTGTCTGCTGCTTGTTATTGTTGTCCCATATTTTAAGTTTTAATTAGACTTTTCCCCTAATTCTGGCATAGCAAAAGTTGCTGCCAAAACAAATTTTTAATTAATTACATGTAGAAATGCCAAAATTCAATGCGAAACATCTCGTTGGAAAGCTAGCGGGAGAGCGCGGCAGCAAGCAATTAGCGTTTAAATATGCTGAAGTGTAATGCAACTTTTAGGATATGTTCAGGAAAGTTATTGCTGCTGCTTGCTGCAGTGAAAGGCGCAGTTGAAGTTGGAGTTGGAGTAACTATGTTGGCAATAGAAGCAAAAGAGAGATGGCCCCTTAATAAATGTCATTTTGACGTACTCGCGTAAAACTGTTTGCCTAATAACTTTTTTAACCCGATTTTAATAGAATTCGATTTTTATTACACTTTATGATTATTTATTTTCTTAGTTACTAACAATATGTTTGCAAATCGCAACCTAATCACAGTCGATCTAGTCCTGTCTGTCTGTCCGTCAGTCCGTATGAACACCTGGATCACAGAGACTTTAAGAGCTAGAGATACAAAATTGTCCACAAAGATGCCTTATGTGTATACGTTGTGGAAGTTTGTTTATACTCCGATACTCACTCCACACTGATCGGATTTGCTAAAATTTTTGCATAAAAATTTTTTTTTTTAATTTTTGAAAAAGAGTTTGAATAGCGTAGTGAATACTTTTCCCTCCAGCCCTGGAAGTTTGCAACAGCCCTCAAAGTCAGCTGTTTTTTAATCAAGCATTCCTGTTTTGTTGTCGTTGTACTAAGTACTATTTTGGTGTCCAATAAGTATTGTTGAAACAGTTCAGTTATTAGATCCTTGCAATGGAAACATTCTTCGAATTTATAACTAAAATACCTCCAGTTAGTCTTTATGTGTCCGTATGCCAAGTTATAACAGGATAGGTGAATTTGTAAGGTAGTTATGGCCATAAATGTAATCTCTGCCTAATCGCTGCCTGTAGCTGTTGCTGTTGTTGCTGCTGCTTTGGGTCACCCCTATACTACACACATACTCACACACAGACATGTACAGACACAATTCGAATACCCAGGGGCACAATTGATTACAAAATTCTTGTTTTATCTTCAACTCATCTACTTGTATGTCATGATTCGTCATGATCGGACAATTCTAAAGCAAGTTATAGCCATAAACGCAGTGCTGCCCGTGCTCTACCAGAAGTTTTTGTTGCTGTTGCATGGGCACAACTCTGCATATAAAACAATTAAAAAAGCTAAAGTCGGGTGTCCCGACTTTGAAATACTCTGTACATATGTTTACAATAATTATAGAAAATAAAAAAAAATTAAGAAAATTAAAAAAAAAAATTTGATCGATTTTACCTTTCTCGGTATTCGAACTCACGTAAAGGGTGTATAATTGTACATTTACATAGCAATTGCGTCTGTGTGAGTGTATGTATGTCTATGCGCATCAATTCGTGCCTGTGTAAACATGTGTGCAGTCAACCAAAGCACCAGCATCAACAACAGTCGCGGGCAGCGCTTGAGCAGCGCTCGAGCAGCGCTGCAGCAGCAAATATATTTATGGCTATAACTTCTTGTTAAATCGGTCTATCATAGTGAAACTTGGTACACGGACACATAATAATCAACTGGGTATTTCCAAAAGTTTAGTTCGAAATTCCAAGAATTACGGGAGTTACGATTTGCGGTGGAGAGGGGGGAGGGAGGGAAATTCCAAAATATACATTTTCTGCGTATTCACATAAGGCATCTGGGACTAAAATTTGGTGTTCCTAGGTCTTATAGTCTCCGAGATATAGGCGATTATACGAATGGAAAATCGGGAAAACCCCCATAGGGGGGACGTGGGGGGAATCAAAAAAATAAAACAAACTCGTATAGAATACACACATAAGGCATCTTTGTGCAAAATTTGGTGTCATGCTGATTAAGAATACATATATTTATGTATATTCTTTATGGGGTCGGAGATGCTGCTTATCTCCTGAAACAACTTTGCACAAACCTATCCCCATTTCACTCTACGGGTACAGGGTACAAAAACTTCCTTATAGTTTAAACTTAAACTTACATACTCGTAATTCACTGTTCTATCAGCATGTTCGAAAAAGGTGAAATATAACGTAACAGTGTTTTACAATCAAACGCACATTAGAAAGGTGGCCAAAAACCAATAACAACTTTATATTTTTCTTTATGCATAACTTTTAAGCGAAAAGTAATATATTTTTTACGTGTGTGCAAATATGTATGTGTGTATGTATATAACTCATACACCTCCCTTCTGAAGGCATGTGATGGCCTTCGCAAACGCAACAGTCCGACAATTGATTTAATTTCATTATTCAGCCATAACTCAAATTGTTGATCCGAAACAGTAAGAGGCAAATGTCCTTCACAATGAACTCCAGCGAAAACTGAGTTGGATACATGGTCAGTTAAATTGTTCATACCAAAAAAAAAAAAGAATAGAGAACGTCATTAATTGCCATCCACTGACCTCATTTGAAGGGCGTTGATGAGCAATGACCACTGCCGCCGACGGGCTAGGAAGCGAACTTCAATTAGTGACATTATCTAAACTGGTGGCTGACAAATGCCTAACCAAGCGCCACATTCTTTTTTAAATGTCGTGTCATCAAATTTTAAGGTTAATGACAGTGTTTATCAGCAAAGCTATCCATGGTAAACCCCTGCTGGAGCGATTATCAAAAATTTAAGCACGTTAAAAATGCGTATAATCTAAACAAAACAGTTTGAGTCACATTTGTATGAAATTGAATAATTGGTGAATGTGGTATTCACCTCAGAGCTCAATGAAAACGAAAACATTAAACGTTTTATACTCATAGGTTCTTGTTTACAACTGCTTTTGTAATGATTGTATTTACAAGCACATTTAAATATTCTGTATACGCAACGTGGCTCACGCGTGAACGAGCAGTACAAAATGCAAACAAATGGGCAAGCAATTGATGAAAGGGGCGATTAAGCGCTATTAAAAAAACGTTTCAACCAACCGTCATGTCAAAAATGTATTATAACAACGTATAAAAACAGAAATAGTTCCGATTTTGCATTCAGTATTTGGTCAAATAGTGAATCGTGCTAACGCGTCAAAGGAATTAAAGAAAATTATGATGATAGAAAAGCAAATAACGTGTCGCCCCATCATGTGGCTGGCATTGTGGGCTTTGTTGCAGCAGGGCGAGGTACTCGCCCAATATTTCGGTTATCCAGGATATGGTACAGGTTACGGCACGGGATATGGTGGCGCCGGATACGGAAGCTCTGGATACGGAGGCCTTTACGGAAACAGCATTTATGGATACCCTAGTATGGGATATCCTTATTATTCATATCCCAGCTATAACTACAACTATAATCCATACACATTTTACGGAGGCTATGGCCAAAGCTATCCCGGGTTCGGTTACCCCTACGGCAACGGAATGAGTAAGTATGCGACTGATACGGACAGACAATTATTAAAGTGGTGCGTACATTGTACAAGTGTTCTGGACATGTTTTCTTTTATAGATACCGCATACGCAAGCAGCAGTGGTGGATTTGCCAGCGCAAGTGCGGGAAGTGGTGGAGGGTTTTACGGCTAGCCCTGTAAAGGATAGGACTACGAATATATAATAAGCATAATTACTCGCCTACCAGTTAGTTACTAAGTACTTAAGTTGTCTGTGTAAATAGGATGTATGTATGTATGTATGTATAAACTAAATAAAATTCGTTTACCAACATTTCTAGTCGTAATTGAAATAAAAAGGCAATGAAATGATTTAACCATAATGTTTGTTACTTTATAACATATTTTAAAGCTTTTAAATAAATATAAAAGAATAACAACCTATTTTAATAACTTAAATAAGATTGGCACCGATAACACTTTCTTTCGTCTAACAGTGCTGACTAGTGCCATCGAGCAGTGTTGCCGCGCTTCGAAAAATATCGATAATCTGGATATAAAATATCGAATACATCAGTTGCTTTTCAGATTTGCCCAGTACCCTTGTAATTTGCCAGCACGTAGTCTCGCACAGGCCAAACAAAAGCGCAGGCATAGACGCAGTCGTTGATTCACGGTTTTAAAAGTAAGCCTATATGTAATACTAATTATAAAAAGTATTAAAACAATCAAATCGCTTTCATTAAAGTTAAATAGAAAGTGAAGTATTTTTAAATTTAATGAAAACAAAAGATCTAATGGCAATAGCAAACACAATATTGCATAACAAGGCCAACAAAACAAACCGACTTGCATCTTGTCCGTTGGTTTAGGCGTATGTGTGTGAGCTTGTGCATCCTAGTAATGCTTATTAAGCATGTAAAATCATCCATACATATAAACATACGTATACGTATGAGCATGTCATTTATAAAATCTATAATTTGCTGTCGTAAAAAATACAAATTTACTAAAATTGTTAACGAGTATGTGTGCATATACTAAACATAATTATACATACATATGTACATATGTATATTTGTCGAGTTCCAATTGCTAGTTGGTTATGTTCGTGTACATAAGAATTAAACAACTAATAGCATTAAAAAACAAAGAACATACAGACATGTATGTACATAAGCAAGCACATACAGAATTTCAAGTTAATAAGTGCTTGCTCCGCGGTTTTATGTCCAAAATGCCAATTCGCTCTCTCGCTCTCTTTTCAACTGTCACCTGCGCCAATAACAACACCGCTGGGGTGCTTTGTCGTCGCCCGGCCCGTGCTCTCCTCACTAAATTAAATTGCATAAATCGAGGCAGCGGCAGTATCGTCTAACAAACTATGTACAACAAACGTCAAACGGTAACGAAGTGCGTGTCGGCGAGTTAGTTCTCTCTCTCCCCCTTCCGTTCCTTACTTTTTGAGTATAGAATTTTCCATTGGCACAACAGCTGATGTGCTTCAAAATCGACGTGTGCGGATTTTGTTTTGCAAAAAAAACCATTTCTTTTAATAACTTGGTGGTCTTACAATTTTACCTGACAGCCTCCATTTCAGACATATATACTACATATGAAGGTACATGCATACATACATATGTATGTATGTACATATGTATGTACATTCGTACCATTATTTGTTTGTCACGAGACAATCACAATTTGTGCGTAGTCGGTAATTGCTGAGTAATCAAATGCTGCAAACAAAGAATATAAACCTGCAAACAAATAAATCATTTTACCAGGCCAACCATAGTTGTCTAATCTTATCTGCGCAATTGGTGGGTGTGTCACGTTTGATACTTTTACCTTATCAGACAAGGCAGGCGGCTATAGCTTGGACTTTTTACGTCACTAGAACGATAAGGGCAGACCCGAAAGCAAAAAAAAAAAACTGAATGTGCTGTCAAGGCTGCTGATAATAAAAATTTACTATACTATACTACTATAATTACTAATGACGTTTGTTTCTTTTCCGATTGCAGTTCAGTGCTAAGAACAACATTGTTCCCGATAATTCCACAAGTTATATAACAATCCACTGAGGCACACAACATGTTGCAACTGCTACGTAATTCAACCGGCAGCACAGTGCCGCAAAGCGTGCTGAAACAGTAAGTTATGGAAAAATAAACTCATACATATCTAAGATCCATGTAATAAACTTCTTGCTCCAACAGTTATGCACGCAGCTTGGGCTCTGTGGTGCCCGAAACCAAGCTTCAAGACTTCAATGTGGTTAATGAGCCCATACTAGACTACCGCAAAAATTCACCAGAGCGGAAGGCTCTAGTCCAAGCTTTGGAACACACAGCAGCCAACTGCGAAGAGGTCCCCATTGTCATTGGTGGCAAGGAATTTAAGACGTCAAAAGTGGTGCATCAGGTCATGCCGCACAATCATGCGCACAAGCTGGCCAAGTTCTACTATGCGGACAAAAAGCTTTTGCAGGAGGCAATTAAGACGGCGGTAAATACGCAGCCCAAATGGGACAGGGTTCCCCTGTCTGAACGTTTGAAAATTTGGGAACGTGCTGCCGACCTGATGGCGGGCAAGTACCGTCAAGAATTAAATGCGGCTACTATGCTGGGACAGTCCAAGACGGCCATACAGGCAGAAATCGATTCAGCCGCAGAATTGATTGATTTTATACGGTAAATAATTTAATTTATATATAATGACATATATTGGGGTTAAGTTTGTCATAAGTACCGAAACTAAACCTAAACTCGACGCATTTTCACCCATTTTGTTTTTTTTTTTTTTGAACCGCAGTCTGAACGCCTACTTTCTTAAGGAGTGCGCCAAGTATCAGCCCATTAGTGAAAACATAAAGGTCACGAAGAACTCAATGCGATATCGTGGCATCGATGGCTTCATAGCCGCCGTCAGCCCTTTTAATTTTACGGCCATAGGAGGAAATTTGGCCTACACACCAGCTCTAATGGTGCGTCCTGTGCATAATGACTGCCTCTCTTTGACTATCTTACATTTTATTGACATTGCAGGGCAATGCTGTCCTATGGAAGCCATCTGATACTGCATTGCTTTCGAACTGGCGCATTTTTAACATTATGCGAGAAGCAGGTGTGCCCGATGGAGTCGTAAACTTCGTACCCGCCGATGGACCCGTATTCGGTGATACCATTACCGAATCGCCTCACTTGGCTGGAATAAATTTCACTGGCTCCGTTCCGTAAGTGCACTACAAATATTTATTTATGAGTATTAATTATTAGCTCCCTATCCCTAATTCAGCACATTTAATCGCTTGTGGAAACAAGTGGGCAATAACATAGACAATTATGTCAACTTTCCCCGCCTAATTGGTGAGTGCGGTGGCAAAAATTTCCACTTTATCCACAAGTCAGCGGATGTGGAATCGGTGGTGACCGCCACTATTCGTTCGGCCTTTGAGTATTGTGGCCAGAAGTGCTCGGCCTGCTCGCGTATGTTTGTTCCCGAATCGCTGTGGCCAGATGTAAGTGTTAACACTTTAGCAGGTGCAGTCAGGAAAAACGTATATTGCGTTAAAATATGTTTTTGAAAGGATTATAAAATCTTATATTTTTGTATTGAGATTCTGGGTCTGTCTGAGCACACAGATCTTAAAACTTAGTTTGAAACACACACAGAAACCCTTTTTAAAACATGTTTTGTTTTAGTTTGCATATTCACAAAAAAGTTTGTAGAAAGATGCTCGTCTCTCATGCCCTCTTCCCTTTTATTAAAGATCAAGTCCGGCTTGCTGAGGGAGGCAGAGAAACTAAACATTGGCGATGTGCAAGACTTTAGCAGCTTCACATCGGCCGTCATCGATGACAAAGCATTTAAACGCATTACCAGCTACATAGAACATGCTAAGAAAAGCCCAAACCTAGAAATCATTGCCGGTGGCACCTATTCTGACAGCAAAGGTTACTTTATCAATCCAACCATTGTGCAATCCAAAGATCCCAAAGATCGCATCATGACAGAGGAAATCTTCGGTCCATTGTTGTCAGTCTATGTTTATAAAGAATCGGATCTGGAGCAAACCATGAATCTGGTCCACACCTCGACAAAGTTTGCGCTGACAGGTGCAGTTTTTGGACAGGATGAGTAAGTGAATAAGAAATGAAATTTCCCTTAAAATGGATTCTGTATATTATTGCTCCTTTGCAGAAACTTTATCAATCGCGCTTTAGAAGAGTTCAAAATGGCTGCCGGCAACTTCTATATCAATGACAAATCGACTGGCTCGGTAGTGGGACAACAGCCCTTTGGAGGTGGACGCATGTCCGGCACCAACGACAAGGCGGGCGGACCACACTATATTTTACGATGGACCTCACCGCAGGCGATCAAGGAGACCTTTGTGCCATTGCGCGATATCAATTATCCGTATATGAGCGAGTAAGGAAAACGAAAAAGCTAAATGGAATCTCATAAATTACTATCTCTATATAAATACCTATACCTATATAAAAACAATATGTATGTATATGTATTTTGTTAAATTATTTTTACCTACATACACAATAACACAAATGCCCACTCACGTAAAACTTTACATAGTTGAATGTTGTATTTAAAAAATTTACGCTGTATTTCTGCAAATTATAGTAATTGATATGCTGATTACATTTATGTACCATATAATGAAATATGTATGCATATGTATGAAACTCGATCTATATAATGATATATACATCAAGATTTGAACGTATTGTGATTATTTATACAATTATTTGATTTGTATTTTGTTACCCGTTTTGTTTGTTTTTAGTTTGGTTTTAAATACCAGCACTATATAAAGATGCTATTTGTAAAAGCAAACAGTTGACAATACATTTGAATACTATTTGTGAGCGGAAAGGTAGAGAAGCAAAAATCACAAACATGGCTTATAAGTAAAAAGAACAAATAAAACCTGTCAAAATTATAACGAAAAACAAAAATATTATTTGTCTGTTGATACTGTTTCCAGAAGCATTTCCAGAGGCAATGTGTCTGATAGCACTAACTCGACACCTAATATTAATACTTACTTGTGTCTTCCAGCCAGTAAAAATATAACACAATCTTCTCCATTAAGATTGAACTACCTACTTTAGAAACGTGTCCCAGCAATTAGATTCTAACACCCGACACTCGTCTTCAAATTGCAAGTACTATGTTATTAAAAATAACTCTCCCTTCGGAATTTGCCAATCAATAAATGCTTTCGCTATCCAACCATACATCGGACATACACAAAATAATTAGAAAATCGATTCTTTATTCGTGGAAAGGTTCCATTTAAAAGGCCACGTTCGCTGCGCGTCGAACGACAAATAAACCGCCTAAGCACTCCCATCCCTTCCAAAGCTTCTAGCAATAATATGACTTTTATTTAGTTATCGACAAACAATACAAAGACAATAAAATGGATACTTACTTGTATAAAGCAAAAGGGAAAAAGCTATTAAAATTCCAATAACATATGTTATTAGACTTACCAAAAAACGAATTGTGTAAAAAGAGATATTTAGAGAATGGAAAACAAAATAAAATATATCCAAAACATTAAGCGAAAATTTAGTTATCAACATTAAATTAATTTAAAATGAATGGAAGCAAAATAAAAACACACCCCACAAATTAAATTCAAAACAAGAGAGAACGCTACAGTCGAGCAAGCCCGATAGTAAAATACCCTGTACTCTCCACAAAAAAATAAATTTAAAAAAATTTAATTAATTAAATCAAATAAAAAATATTGAATACATACATACAAAGTACAGTATCAACAGCATACATTTATATCTTCGTGTGTATGTATGCAGTACAGAAATAAGTCAAATCAGAAACAACAGCTGCAGGCAGAGCTGCGGACAGAGCGTCGGCAGAGTGAATGTTTATATCTATAACTTTCTTCATAATTAGCCTGTCATGATGAAACTTGGTATACTGACTCTACTTTCTCGGTCTTTTGAGAATCTGGATACCTATGCTATTCTAGCTTTTATCCTTGCGTTCATAAGGACATGGCTATATCGACTCGACTTGTCATCCTGACCAATAATATATGTATATATACTCTGTGGGGTCTGCCACGCCTCCTTCTGTCTGTTACATATGTACATTCGCACAAAACTACTACTATACCCCTTCACCCCTTGGATACAGGTTATAACAAGAACGGTATTAACTCTTTAAAAATCTCTACCCATTCCCACAAAAAGGACTCTAGCATTCCATGCTTGATTATTTTTTAAAGAATCAAAGTACATCCAAAAAGTATATATATTCTTGGTCAGCAGGTAATGAAAGTTCATCTAATACCGGAATTCTTAATATTTCAATCTCAAATCGTATTCTTTTAGAGCAGTTTTAGCCACTAGAAAATATTAAAGGAAGTTGTAGTCGGAAATGTAGTCTCTGCTCATGATACAAAAATATGAGGTACTTACGAGTGTGTCATTAAATGCCACAATTCTAGTCTCACTACAATAATCCCCGCGCAGTCTTAACAAGAGAGAACGCTACAATCGAGCAAGCCCGACAGTGTAATACCCTGTACCCAGGAAAACTTCCGTCACTGAGTTATATGCGCCCATAGCTGCAGCAAAAAGAGGAAGAAGAAGAACGAACTTGTTGCAGCAGTTTGGTGGGGTTGTACTGGGGAGAATTTGTTTTGCTAATAACTTTTCTTAAAATTGACCGAATTGAATAAAATTTTGAACAACAGTAGACAATTATATATTAATTATGTGTGCAAAGTTTGGTTTAGGTAGCATTTGAAATGTGGACGCTATTGACGAAATTCTGTAGCGGGGGAAGGGGGGGAAAATTAAAAAAAATAAAATAAACTCGTCCTTACTCGGACCTAGGAGAATCTGGATGCCAACTTTGGTTATTCTAGCTTTTATAGTTTCTGAGATCCTCGCGTTCATCCAGACGGACAGACGGACGGACATGTCTAGATCGATTTCTCTCGTCATGCTGATTCAGAATATATATACTTTATGGGGTCGGAGATGCTTCCTTCTGTATGTTACATACTTTGCACAAACCTAATATACCCTTTTTACCCTACGGGTACAGGGTATAAAAATGTCTCGTTTTAGACGAGGCTGCGGCAATCGTGCTGAGTTTCAGCGTCAAAATAATACATAGGTTTTGATAGAGATCCGGCTCTGATGGTGGGGAAGCTAGCTGGCCATTGGTTGCGGAAGAGGAGCTCTCCTATCAAAACAAGATTCACGCTTTAAGCCGGGTGAAATATAAACGTCGGACGATAGTTTTATCTCTGAAACAATCCCCATTTTGAGTGCATTTCGAAAACATTATTTTCGTTTCCAGTAGGTTTGCACAAAGCAAGCATAGAAAATAGTCTCTAATATCATATCTAATTGCGAAGTACATATGTATGTATGTATTTCTTAATAACTTTGAATTAAATTAAAGTTGCAAATTCATAAAATTTTTCATTTTAGAGTAAAAATACGCATATATTTTTAAATATAATCTGTTTTTTGTTTACATTCTCGTTACACTCTAATTTAATGTGTTGTTAATATTTAAAGTCATATCTGAAAAATCAATTTGAAGTAATGCTCATGATTTTAGAAACAAAAATTTCCGTAGTTTAAGTGTTTGTATGGTATTTTCGCACTTCTATGAAGCCTACGTCATCATAGAAAATTTTAGTTACTCAATTCAAGCAAAATATCCGGCCTTAAAAACTACAATTACCATACATATATGCAGTTACTTATGACTAAGAAGTTTACTGGTCGCTATTTGAATTTTCATTTAATTCTAACCAGCATGGGTGACCCGAAGATTGGTAAACCTTCCTAAATTTACCAAAAAATCTAGTCAAATTTGATAGAATTCACGCCTGTGTCAATTTGGCCGCCCCGGTAGCTACCGCGCTTCTTCTTGGTCTTCTCGTGCTTAAAAGATTTTCCGCGTGTAAATTTTAAGTCATAATTGGCGCGTTCGCCCCAGGAGCCAGCTGCGTTTTTCTATGATATATATATGTATATATTGGTATAGTTATGTAACAATGGGGCATACTGTGGTTTTGTGTGTGCTTGTAGGGGTGGTTGCTTAAACTAAACCTAATCATCAAAGCTAATTTTCTTATTCTGTGTGTTATTCGCCGAGTCAAATGACTTGTTGAACCTATTGCCGCCAAAACCACCGCCGCCACCGCGGCCACCACCGCCAAAGCTACCACCGCCACTGCGGCCACCACCGCCAAAGCCACCACCGCCACCGCGGCCACCACCGCCACCGCGGCCACCGCCATGACCACCACCACCACGGCCACCACCACCTCGTCCACCAAATCCACGGCCTCCTCCTTGTCCGAATCCACGGCCGCCTCCTCCTCCGCCTCCACGTTTGTTATCGAATCCTCCAAAGGACTTGCGATCGCCCATTTTCTGAAAACCGCCATTCTTGTCACCACCCTCGCCATTCAGTTTGTCGTTATCCCACTTGGTACGATCTGGACGTCCTCCGAAGCCTGAACCGCCGCGTCCGCGAGAGTTCTTGAAGCCACCATCCTAAAATGAATAAAGGGTAAACACAAATTAGCAAATGTATGAAAATATTGTATTAATAGAAAGAGTAGATAATTTTGGGCAGTCAATAAGTGCCGCAAATGGTTTAAGCATATGGCGCGTGTTGCTAATTTGTGCTTACCCTACATCCCCCCCTCCATCATATTTTACTCTGTTATCTAAAGCCTAATCCAATGATCCAACCTTCCCCCACACGCACACACCATTTGCGACACTTACCTTCGCTTCAAAAGACATGTCTTTTACGCGTTGATCCACAAGCACCTCCTCAGTGCGTACGCGACGAAAGGGCGACCGACGTCGTCCCTGGCCGCCGCTATTGTTTAGCTGCTGGCTCTGGTTTTTATTGTTATTGTTAGGTGTGGACGCAAAGACGTTGCGCTGGACAAATCCCTTAAGTTTACAGAAAAGTGGTTTCAAGATATACAATTTTGACTCACCTGCTGTTCACCCGACTTAACGAAGTTGTTATATTTTTGATGTTTAGGAGAGTCCTTAGCTTCAGTGTCGCCACCGCTGAATTTTCTCTTTTTCCCAAACGTTTGGGCACCATTGGCTTTGGGCTTAACTTCTCCCGACTCTTCTTCGCTGTCGTTGGATGCCTCTACCTTTTTAGCTGCGACTGGTTTTTTAGCTGGCGGCGAATCTTCATCTGAAGATGAGGAGTCTGAGCTTTCGGCCTTTTTAGTAGCTGGTTTGTTCGCCTTGTTTGCCGGCTTAGCTTTAGACTTAACGTCATCGTCCGAGTCAGAGGACTCATCCGATGACTCAGCTTTTTTTGCTAGAAGGCTACCTTTTTGTACTGCCGGTTTGACAGCGGGCACGCTTTCATCCTCACTGGAAGAGCTACTAGATGAAGCTTTCTTAGGAGTTACCGCCGCTTTTGGCTTTTTAGCTGCAGGTTTTTCTGACTCATCGGAATCAGATGATTCACTGCTTGAAGAGGCTGCCTTCTTAATAGGTGTAATTTTAGCAGGAGCTTTGTTTACAGCAGCTGGTTTTGACTCGTCGTCGGAATCGCTGTCTTCGCTACTGGATGAAGCCGCTTTTTTCGCGGGAGTTTTGGTAGGCGATTTTTGGGTGGATAATGGTGGCTTCCGTTCATCCTCATCTGAGGAGCTGTCTTCACTGCTGTCTTGTGCTGCTTTTTTAGCAACTACTGGTATTTTAGTTACCACAGTAGGCTTCTTTTGCTCTTCCTCTGAAGAGCTGTCTTCGCTGCTGGATGGAGTAGCTTTTTTCTTGGGAGTTTTAGCAACTACTGGTGGTTGCTTTTGCTCCTCTTCTGAGGAGCTGTCTTCGCTGCTGGATGAAGGTGCTTTTTTATTAGTTTTAGCAACTGGTATTTTAGCAACAACTGCGGGTTTCTTTTGCTCCTCCTCTGAAGAGCTGTCTTCGCTGCTGGAGGAGGCCGTTTTTTTTGCAGTGGGTTTAGCAACAACTGCAGGTTTCTTTTGCTCCTCCTCTGAGGAGCTGTCTTCGCTTCCGGAGGAGGCGGTTTTTTTTGCAGAGGGTTTAGCAACAACTGCAGGTTTCTTTTGTTCTTCCTCTGAGGAGCTGTCTTCACTGCTGGAGGAGGGGGTTTTCTTTGCAGACGGTTTAGCAACAACTGCACCTACTGTTTTTTTTGCAACTGAGGAAGACTTATTTTGCTCCTCTTCTGAGGAACTATCATCGCTGCTAGATGAAGCCTTTTTGATTGCTTTTCCGTTTGTCAATGGTGCTTGTGCCGGCGCCTTTTTGGGTGCATCATCCGTGTCCGAATCGGAATCACTGTCCTCACTTTCACTGTTAGTAGAATTTGTTTTTATGGCCGGTATTTTATTCTCACTTTTTTTTTGATAAAAAGCTAATATATCGTTCAACTTGGGTGTGTTCTTGCCAACAGATGCCTGTACATAAAATAATGTTTATGGTTAATGTAAACACGTGCTCAAACGAAACATGATAAAAGTATTTAGTTTTGCGCACAACTGTATCATTCGGAAGCGACGGACTAATTTTTAAAGTTTACGCACATATGTATGTATGTACATGTACATGCATTTGCTTGTATATATGTATGTACATAATCCTTTCGGGCGCAAACACACACCTTTGCGCATGAAATCAGTTGCAACAAATGAGAGTAAAGATGCAATACATACCGCCTTAGTTTTCTGCTCAAAAACCTTAGCCAGATTTTTGTCTTTCGATTTTAAGAAATCTAAAACAATTGCATCTGCTATTTTAGCTATTTCCGCCATAATTACACTCTGACTATACTGAAATTCGTGAACTACAAGATATTAATGCGGCCGCAGTCACGCCAAAATTCTTTCCACACACGTGTTGTAGGGTGAAGTTGCCATATGTAGGCATTTCAGTATATGTGCGTAATATTTTTGTTCCTGTTCACGGTGACAGCGAAACATTGTTTTGACGACACTTTTATAACACTGGATATAAAATTATTCGCTGTTGAAATGGCACAGAATGAAGCGTGAATAATCTACTATTAAATGTTATATAATAAGAAATTTGAAAACATACATACAAAATATTAGGACTAGCAATTATTAAAATATACAAATAGAACACATAACTAGAAAATTGAACTCTAGCGCTATACAAAATATTACATATTTGAAAATGTCATCCACTCATCTAAATATTTTGAAAGCAATGATAGTAGCGAAAATATGTTATCCCTTGATTTTTCATAGTTACGTTCCGACGATGCAATTAAGAAAAGCCATTAAATCAATTCTAAATAGTGCAATAAGAATCTGCTTAGATAGCAACACCTTCAAACAACTTAATTGGCGAGTCCAGTATTCCGCAAATTAAGAAAAAACCCATCCACATTCTTCTCTGGAAAAATAGTTAAGAAACTAACTACTCACGAATTTGCTTAATCTATTAAACACCGTGTAAGCCAATAAAAATATTATCAGCCACAAATCCGTTTTTACAGTTTAACTTAAATCCATCAGCAAACAACCTAAAAAAAAGCTTCCTACAACAAACCAATGTCTAACAAAAAAATTATAGTATAGTGTATAAAATAATGTATTATTATATTTTAAATAGGTAATCGTTTAAGCAATTCAATTATAGTTCAAATACTTTCACAAAAACTAATATGGTGGTAGCCAGGCTATAAACTTCATGTTATAATAAAATAAATAAATAAAACATACATCATTATTAAATTTGTTCATTATTATATTGTTTAATTTCAATAAATTATATATTTTTATATATATTTTTTTATATATTTATAAGGAGGTAGGCTTTTAATGAAACGTAAGTAGTTTTTGTATACATTTATGTATATACATATTAAACATAAATAATACCAAAATATAGAATGCCTTTTGTTTCATTTCCACTATTTCAAAATCGTTGTTAACTATGCGCTACCATTTTTACGGACATACCTATTTGTTACTCTTACTTTTATTGGACCGTAGAGGGGAATAACAATTGAACAGACAAAAAACATCGAAGGTAAAACAAATCGATAAACATCGAACTATCGATTGTTTTCCAGCTGTGTTGTATATACATATGTCCATTTAAATTGTGCAACCTGCAATTTTCATTTTTGGCTAACTAAATTCTTTTGATGAGCGACTCCAAGGAAGCACGAAACCCGGGTGAGGGCATACGCTCTCTCCGTAGCACAAGTGTTTTTAGGTTAATTAACTTCGAGCTATATACGAAGCCGGTGCGAGCAAAAGCAAACCACAAACTCATCCTTATATTAAATTGTATTCATTTCATCCACACAGAACAAAATCATAATGGGCTTGGGCTTGGCTGCATTCGCTGGTGTTTTCGGATACATAGCGTACATGCGCCAAAAATATGTAAGTCTTGGATATTATGCAGCTGTGCAAGAAAACGGACAGGAGGTGTTTACCAAGCAACAGTCAAAGTGGGAACAATAGGATTATTTTTCTGTTTTTGAAATTTATTTACTCGGTAGCACAATTTGGTACATAAATTTGTTGTTATTGTTGTTTCCAAAAATAATAATCACAATAGTAGAAAAATGTTTTTAACTATAAAAATCGCGCCGCCGCCGCTCGCGACGCATTCATAAAACAAGAACGACGGCGCACATTTGCGTAAAGCAGCACAATGTTTTTCTATGAAGTGTGTGTGGGGTGAGGCATTATATTGTTGCAGTATCTATTTGTGTGTGTGCCTATATCACAAACGGTATGACGCTTGATATACTCCAGCGACCTGCCTAGTTTTTTGTCCGTCTAGGCGGACAGCTTAAGTGCACGCAGTTCTTCTAGATATCTGCCTTCCATTTCGATCTTATGAAGTTGATTCAATTCAAGTGTCTCTCCCTGATTCTGACGCGCTTTTAGCTTTTTGATGTCCGAGAGCTTTTTGGCCACGCTACGTATTTTACGGTCCTTTTCGACGTTGCTACTACTATTTCCATGACCGTTGCCATTGATGTGCCTTGGTGTCCCAATTTGATCAGCGGGCGGCGTAGCAGCATGCTCGGCATTCTGTTTTTGCTGCTGGTGTTGTTGTTTAGACGGCGCCCGTTGCTTAGGCGTTTGCTTGCGTGGTGATTCATCGACTGGTGGAGCTGCAGCGCCATCGACCGCGGATAAGGCATCAGCGTCCCCTCCATTGATGGCAGGTTCGCGTCTATTTTGCACGGGGTTGCCCTTTGCTTTGTTGCTCTTCTTCTTGTTGTTGCCCGCACCTGAAGGCAGCAAAGAAATGGCACAGCAGTTAGCGTATACGTCGCATGGCCTACTTACTGCTGCATCTCTAATCCTACAATGCATATAAATTTGTGTACGTCGATGTGGTGGCGTGGATGCTTTGAAACTAGTAACGTCTGTGCTGGTAGGGTCGATAGCGTCGGTTTGGGCGGCTTGAGCTTACATTAGCTGTGGCCGACTTGCCGTTCGCCGACACAGCCACCTGACCCTGCACCACACTCACCACCTGCACCAACTGTCCCTGTTCGCTCTGACGGCGCATTATGGGATTGTCCAAGTCATATTGCCTATGCCAAAATTTGCGCGCATTACCTGCTGCTGGAAGTCCTGGTACCGTTGCCTGGGGTTGCGGCAAGTACTTCTCTGGGTTCTTGCCTTCCTTGAGCAGCCGTAGATGGGGTGGTGTGTAGGCCTTCTTGCTGGCCACTGGCTGGCTGGACTTGATGCCCTCCTGCTTTGCCTTGCTGACCTTTGGCTCGGCAAAAGTATTATCCGGACACTGCTGCCATTCTACGCCGAGCAATTCCTGTCCCTGGGGCCACATGGTCTCGTGCAGTAGCGCGCCGGAGTAATGGTATACCTTGAACCTGCAAGTAAAAAATGAAAAATATGTAATATTTAGTAAGGATAGATGAACTTGAGGATCACATTCATAAAAACATTAACTGGTATATTTTTATTTATACGACCATACAAATTAATCTCACTATCATCAAGAAACTATTGATATACTTTAAATCTTTCAATGTTATATCTGAGTTTAAACTTGATGCTATTATAGCAAAAATTTATCATATACACTTAACTATAATGGTAATCGCCCTACTTAGTTTGGTTTACACTAACCGTTTAAAATAAATCTTATACGACTATCAGTTATAATAACTGAATTTCGCCGGTTCCATGAATGCCAAAATTTTTTACTTTAACACTTAATACGTAATTTCAATGGATGTTTATGTACAGTTTAAAGCTTCCATTTATTTGTGTATTTATTTGTATGTGTGAAGTGCAAAATAAGGTCAAAGCAGCAACAGCAACAACAACAACAGCTGATCTGTCGATAGCTTTGGGGAACCAAAGTTTCTTTTTACTGAGATCCTTGCGCTTATAGGGACGGACGGACATTGCTATATCGACACGCCCAACTGGGATCTGCCGCGACATACATTCGCACTAACCTACAGGGCATAAAAATTGCACTACTTCTAAAATCGCTATAATATAGAAAACAATTATTTAAGACGTATGTATGTACGATTGAATTTAAATTATACTCTGTATTATTAAACAACTACAACACCCTAAAATGTATATACATATATTGTTGATCGTCTGTATGGATGGATGTTAGGATCTGGGAAAGTATAGAGGAAAAAATCATAAGCCTCGTTACCGGTCTTCTATACTCGCTGGTCCCTGTAACTCTTAAAATGTCGTTTTCATATTTTTAAATAAATTACTTAACAGCGTATTTTTCCATGTATATACATATGTACATAATTACTTTTATCTTAAAATCTCTACAATTTGTTTAAATTCGTACTTGTTATTGTCTAGTACTAATGCATTAAATGCACATGACTTTCAGGTGGTTTCGCAATCTAGCCTGTAGTGGCTAGGGAATAATGTAAGCTTCCGAATAATAATGCGTTCTATCGAAGCGAAATAAAAAAAAGCATACGAATTGAGATCTCAAAAATTCGGCATGCCGCTAAAAGTTGTTAAAGATTGCTTACCCATTACTGATGCGCAAGCGTGGTGCCGTGGTGGCCGTAACAAACCACTCGCCGTTCGGATGCCACTCAAAGAGGGTGGTGTCTGCGCACTTAAGATTTGTCAACTTTTCACGCTTTTGGACATCCCAGACCTCGACGGCGCCGGGCAAATTGCCAAAGCCTGCCAGAACAACAATGTTTCCGAAAGGATTAAAGTAGGCGCAATTGCGTGGACCTTCACCGAAATCAAAGACTACATCGCACTTTAGATTGTACAAGGCTGCCTTTGATGGCATATAGCCGTAAACGACAAGGAATTCGTTGGCGCGTGGGCTCCATTTGACACAATGCACAGGCCCCTCCTTTGACAATGGTACAGAACACGTATCGCCATTGGTAGCCATAAAATGAACTGCCTGGTTACCATAGTAGGAGGCACCGCTCTTGTCCACTTCGGTGCTAGTCAACAGCAACAGACCACTGCCACGCTTGTTCCAAAGCATCTCCACACGATCAGCTTGAAAGAAGCTTTTGCAGGCTACTGTCTGATTTTGGCTGAGCGCTGGATATTTGTACAGTTTGCACATGGATGGTGCGCCTTTAGCGCCGGGCGTGTAGAATGCCAGGTAGGGCGGACAGTTACCAGGACCAAGCGACAACATGCCACCACGGCTGCCACCGATTTTGCGTGATGTGGATGCAAAGCCAGCAGCAGCACCACCGTCCAGGTCGTAGAACAATGCCTCGCCACCTACTACCAATGCAAAGATCGATTCGTCCGATGACCAGGAAGGCTCCCAGTCCGTTTGGTTTTTTTGCACAATTGCAAATATTTCATTGCCCGTAGCCACTTCGTAAACAAGTAGATTTGGTGCACCTTCAGGCCGGTCTTTTGTGATGGCATAGTGTTCCCACGTGCACAGATAATTACCACGAGGTGAGAACTTGAGGTAGAACGCTTTGGGACGTGGCAGGGTGCACTGCAGCGGCCATAATGCTCCGGCACTGCCCGTGCGCAGGACTTTTACCTCGACTCCATTCGAATAAGCGAAGTAATGTCCGTCGGGACTAAAGGAAATCGAACGACAATTCTTAGTCTCCTCTCGTGGCAAATCGGGCTTGTGCTCGTATGGCTGCTTTGGGCCCGCTGACGACCACAGCTCAACTCCCACGCTAGAGCGAACTACAAAAAAGCAAGGAAAGAAAAAATTTGGTTTTTAATAAAATATTACAGATGAGGCGGCAGCCACACACGAGGTCGCGCAGTCGCTGCGCTGGCAGCTGCGGTGAACGACAGCGCTTGATGGCAAGTGCGTGCAGTGATTAAGCATCTTTGCCATCCCCCATCTGTTAACTTTTGGCAAGGCACGACGTCATCATATGAACACAACAATAATTTGATTAATCATTTGTAATTGGATTGATATTTTTTGCGTAAACATATATTTACTTGCAAGGGTAGGAACAACACCGTCCGCAGCCATTGTCTTCAATCTCACACACGGTGGTGTTGTTGTTGCAGCGCTGTGTTGGTTAACAGATGTATGTAAACACGGCTGTATTTTGGTATCGATAACGATAAGTTACATGCATTAGGCGCGCAAAAAACGAGCACGTTAAACACCAACCAAACTTAATTGAACTGCAACACAATTTTTGCTCTACGTAAATTTAAAAACATTTTCATACTAACAATTTAGTTAACGAATTTCATCAGGTTTTCAAAGGGCTCTATATAACAGTCAAGTCCGCTCAGCCATTTGTAAAAACATCGACAAATTCTTATTGTCAGGGGTATCTTAGAAATCCTTTTCAACCGAATTTCACTTTTAGTTGTCAAAGACATACATATGTATATTCCGTTGGGCTTTAGTCTTTTGCCTTCGCTTTTTTTTGCATGGGCGTATCTACATACATATGTATGTGTACAGTACAGGGATTACCCAGCAACAGCAACAACGAAAATAGCTGCGGGCAGAGCTTGAGCAGAGATAACATACATGTAAATACATATGTATGTATATGACAAGAACTTTGCTAAGAGTCGGCCTACCACAGTGAAACTGGAAAGGAGGACAAAGAGTACTAACCATATATGATTACCAAATTAAAAAGTCAAAGAAATATGGAAGATCACTAATGGGGGATTGGGGGTGCATAAAAAAACATGGCTATTATCAACTCGTCTCGTAATAAACGCACTAAACTAATATCTCTTTCGGTACAGGGCATAAATCAAATCGACTTCTTGAAGTTTTTTGGCTTTGATAATAAGTAAATAATGACCTCTTCAGGAGTTACCGCTGGGTTTGGTAATTTCATTCGATTTGTTCATATCTGTATCTGTAAAATCGGTTTTGCCAACGTAAGCCATGCTTCTACCAGTATGTCATGATTATAATGTCAGTTCAATTCAAACCTAGAATAATTCTATAGTACAACATACAGATGATTCGTCAGCAAAATACTGGGCGGATATACATACATAAGTATTGTATGAGTGGGGTGTTGATTAACAGTTTGTTAAACGGCGGGAACTATGTTTTATGATTTGTACTTTCACTACTTGTAGGTACCTTATTCTTGAACTTGTTGTTCAGTTATGCGTCGAGACTACCTTGTGTGACCAATGCATACGTTTTCTTTTTGCTTTTGGCAACTATTACGACAGTTAATTATAAGTACAAATAAACGCACATGTCCAACGAACAATGTGCATTGGAACTCGTTTAGTTACTTTCGCTGAACATGTGACTAAATAGCATTGAAGTAGCTGCGGCGCATATTAGGGATGAACTCGTGAGAATTGAGATATCTGTAGATACTAGATGATCAATATTATTGATATATGTATATTATTACCGATCGAGTCGATCCAGCCCTGTCTGTCCGTCTGTCCGTATGAACACCTGGAGCTCAGAGACTAAGAGCTAGAGACAGCAAATTTTCCACAAAGATGCCTTATGTGTGTACGCTATACGAGTTTGTTTTATTTTCTTGATATTCCCCCACCCCACTTCCCCCTGTGGGGGATTTCCCGATTTTCCGTTCGTATAATCGCCTATATCGGAGACTATAAGATCTAAGGACACCAAGTCTTAGTCCTAGATACCTTATGTGATTATACGTCCGTGTGCCGGTTCATTATGATCGGCCGATTTAACAGGAAGTTATAACCATATATGTCAGGTCCAGTCCTACCCGCAGCTGTTGTTGTTTTTACTGCTTTGCACAGGCACAGGAGACATACACAGACACACACAAACAAACACATTCACGCATACTTATTCTACACAAATAACAGAGTATTTCAAAGTCGGGACACCCGGCTTTAGTTTGTCTACTAAATTTTGTGTAAATAGTATATTACTGCATTTTTCAAAAGAATCTTCCTTACGGCAAATCGGAATATAAAATGCAATTGCTTTTATTTGCCAATATCTATGTGATAAAATAAATACGCAATACAATCCAAACGGATTGTTGCTTGAAACTTACACTTCTCGGTGATCGATTATCATTTTTACTTTCGGGCCTCCACCTGCGCACAGAAATAATGTCTTTATTTTAGCTCTATTTTCAATATGCATGTTTTTCAACTGGATTAAAAAAAACACACACACACACAAATCGTTTGTTATGAATTTGAACATGAAAGTCCCATAATTGTTAACAACTTTTGAATTTGGATATGTCGATGGCCGTGCTTAGTGCTTATGCATTGCCGGTTTGAATAATGAATCTTCTAAACCCTGAAAACGTGCTTCAGATACCTTGGGTGTATTCTAGCTACCAGTAGAAAGTTCTTTAGATTCTATTATATTTTCATCACGTGGACAGCGGTCCAACGTTTTCTTAAAATAAAATTTTAAGAATTTAAACACGCATCCTTGGCCTGCGTGAAACAAATAGGGAATCAATCACGAGTTTTTTACTTTTTTTCACGCGCCCGCTTTCATCACCAAGTGACCCACACCGCACCGTTGTAGATCGTATGGCTCGTTGACACTTTGCGCATGCGTAGCGTGCCAGCTGCGGAACAACAACACCAACAACAACAGCAACAACAGCTACGACGCGTAGACAGCAACCTGAGCTGTTAACGGCACTCGTTTTTTATTGGTCAATGTTTTTATTGTTGCGCTACGTCATTTGTTTCAATTGTTACAATCAAATTTTATTTTATTTTTACACACGAGTATACTACACACATGTGTGTGTAGAATTACTTTTTCTGCACAATGTATAGACCGTTGTCGACCCGACATTGCCGACGACAATTGACTTCAAATGCCTTGCATTTAACAAAGAGAAAAGTTTACTAGTGCTTTGAAAGTTTTGTCATTCCGTGTGTTTTTCGATAATACCCATTGCAAATTGAAACCAACATTCATGTACTCGCACTTGGGTATGCACATATATATACATATGTGTATGTCTGTATCAAGAGGAGTAACTTTCCCAAAATGAAAAGCGCATTTGCCACGAAAAAAACAGCAGAAATAATAGCTAAATATGAATGCGTGCATTTCGACAGAAAAGGCAGTTACATAATATTATTAAATGATATTCAATTAATTCGGCTTTTATTTATTATTGTTTTCGCGGTAGGGGGAGGTACATAATAGTGTCTTTCCCAAAAGTTAAGTCTGTTAATATTATTTTCGGCTTATCAGAACACCATCACAGGCATAGACGGCCTGTCTGGTAATTATGTACATTTTCATTATATACGAGTAAAATCGGAATTTCTAATAGTTGCTCAAAAAAATAGCAGGCAATGAACATCTGTATAGGTTTCATAATTCTTTTCAAGAATTACAACAAAGATATACGCAGAGTTCACTCAATAATTTATGCTGTGTATATGCAGCATACATACAAGTACACATGTCTGGAAAACAAAGCGGTAAAAACGATTATAAAATCCGTTCTCTAATTTATGTTTTCTTCTTTTCTTCAAACATAACTCGGAACATATAGCAATTGACAGAACCGTTCAGTAGGATCATATCCCGATAATTAGTGTTCTCATTATGCCATACACGTTCTTATCGTGGAGTTCGGCTTGACTGCTGACCTTGCCTACTTGGGTCGTCTGGTTCATAGTATTCATCTTCATTATTGCCGCAGCAAGCTGATACTAACAGACATGGACAGCACATTGCAAGAACAAGAACCAGACAGCAAAACAAACAAAAGGCAACGAAAACAATAATAACAATGGTGAGGACTTGAAATACACCCTTTTTCCCCTTTTCACTCATTTCTTTGCTTCAAATTTTGAATTTTGAATTCTGATTGGAAATTCATAGCGCACAAAAAAGTTTTGATGTACCATTTTTAAAACAGTATATGTACATACATATTTACAATATGTGGGTAATTGTGTCTTCATGAAAGCAACTTATTAATTAAAATGCATAATAATACATTATAACATTAGAAAACGAAACCAATTTTTCGAAGTGAGACCGCTGTTATAGATTTTCATCTACAATGTAAATAAGAACTAGAATTTATTTTATAGGCTTCGCTTTTAATGGATTAACCATTAAAAAACAGTTTACATAAATTGTAACATGTGTTTGCTGTATGAGAAAAGCTTTAAAACAAAATATGGCTGAAAGGATATAGTGGTCTTTGTTGCAGTGTCTCAATCAGTTTAAGGCTGGTCCCCTGCCAATTTTAAGTGACCAAGAATGGGGCGTTTTCAATAATTTTTAATAATACTTTACTAGGAAGCTTCGTCGCGCCCCAAGATTTTTTCGGTTCCTTCGTAGGACACTGCGTGAACTCAACTAATCCATATCTATGTATATTCTTCTGAACGCTGTTTACATAACAATATCTATTGTGATTCGACATCCCCACCTTCCACAATTTAAAATGTACTACATACCCGCACCAATATTTTTCAAGCCTTGGTTATGACAGGAACTTTGTCATTAGTAATATATTTTCTTTTTTTCTAGGATCTGTAATATTTTTTTATTGCAGTCTTCAGCTATGTTATTGTTAATAGATAACGCCTTCCAAATATAATATCAAATAAGCACTTCAAAGCAATCAGTGGGTTGGGGCATGGCTTTCCGGACTGGCTACAGAACATTCCCTTATCGGGTCAACTGAATAACTATTCTCCATTAAGCCATTTCCCCTATTTTATTAATTAATTATTATTTTTGCTTTTTAATTTATCCCTTATTCCAATTTCCTTTTGTTAACAGGTTTAATAAAGGCTATAACTGGCAGGTGAGGAATTAAAATTCTCCCAACCAATCGTATTCGTTATTAGATATTAATGTTATTTTATAGGTTTTTTCTTTTTGCTTTTACTTTTTTAGTTCTCTATTGTATTGTTTGTTGATGAATAAAATTAAATAAATAGCTTCGACGAAGACGTTTTCTTCGTTTTGTTTTTTATTAAATTTTGTTTGGTTAGTTGACAGCTGAAATAGCAAAGATAGCATGAAAATGCTGTCAAATTTAAAAGTGATTAGGTTCCTATAAAATGAGGTTTATAGACGACCTAGCCTGGCTTACACCCGGTGTCTACTTGGCGTTCTTTCTAGTGGGCTTCCTGCTGCTGATATTACTGCTGTGCTGCATAGGTTATTGTTGTTGTTTTCCCATAAAGGACCGCGAAGGCTATTGAGAGCTTGGCCAGAAAGGTAAAAAGAAACCATTTTGTCATAAAAGGATGTCAGATCGTTATGTTTTATAAGTAAAACATTCAACTCATATCTTCTCACAAGTACGAACATACTCTCCTGGATGATTTTGCTCATTGGCCCCATAATGCTCTCACCAATTGCGTTTTGCCTTGTGTGCGAGTCCGCGTCATTGCTGCTTAAGATGCTGCTTTCTACGTAGCTGAGCTCGCTTGCAATGGCCCAAGCCCCGCATATTGACAGTGGCCGAGAGCGTGGCGTCCCTGGCCGTTGTTGGTGGCTATGAGAAGCAACGATAACGGCTATGTCGTCGGCTGCAGCAGCAGCAGCAGCAGCAGTAAAAGCAGCAACCTCGCAGCAGAAGCAGCGCCAAGTGCTTAAGGAATGGTAAATGTTACCTGGCGTGTCAGTCTAAAGTGAGCGCTCGAGTTGGTCGGTTGTGCCGCGATTTTGCCGCTAAACAGAAATACAAGAAAGAAAAAATTGTTTTGTGCTTGTCCGTCTCGGCTCTCACACAAAGAGCGCCTTTCGACGCATTGATGTTGTGCCTTTTGTCGTTTGCTGTTGATTCCGTTAATGTTGTGTTTATTTTTCAATAAAGAGTGCTATTAAAATTTTTGCAGCAATTGAGCTTGTATTAGAGTATAACAAAATATATGTACATATATCCACTTAAGTCAAGTGCCAAGTAGAGTACAGCAAAGCAATAACCAATAAGCAATAACCAAACCAAATCAAGCCGAAGCGCACACTCACAGTTTCAAAATGGAATACCGGTGCTTAAGTAGAAGTTCTGTCAAAGTAAGTGGTGACCCCAATAAGCACAAAAAATACCTACATACGAGTACATACACGTACATACTTGTACATACATATGTACATGATTTCAAACAACAAGAGAGCGACTGACTGACTGGCTGGCCAATAAAGCGCCCACAAGGAACAGTTCGCTCTTCCAAAGCCGCTCTCCGATGCGCAGCTCGCTTGAACTTGGTATTGTTCCCGGCTAGCAATAGCCCCAGCTACAGTAGGCGCTCGTGTCGGTGTCAGTGTCAGTGTCGGTATCGGTGTCGTCGTCTGTTGTATGTGTCTGTATTCCTTCGGCTAAAACCAGTATAGCATAAAAATATATATTGGCATTGCCTCTCAACCAAGCTGCCCAGCCCACCAGCAGTTGCCGTGGTGGTCCATTGAAGATTAGCGTTTTCGTGCTGCTGCGCTTGCTGCTGCTGCTGCACTTTGTGGCTGGTGCTGAGTTGCTTCCTCTGGAATTTGTATTGCCAACGGCCTCAGAACCACCACAGACACTGATGCCAATGCCGACCCATTTTTGTTGTTAGCCACATGCCATTGCAAAAATTAGCACCTTTGGTGGGACTTTCTTCTTGCCATTTAACTTTGCTGGCCGAAACGAATTTTTAATGAGTTTTTGGCCAAATAACTTTTACTACTAGCTTGCTAGCTTTTTAGTCTCGTCACGTTTAAAAATTGCGCTTTCTTAATGAAATTCCAGAGTAGTCAACCGTTTGGCTTTCTGAGCTCTAAACGATAGATCATAGAACTCAAAGAGTGAATTTTAAGTAGAGTAAGAAGAGTATGGAAATTGTTGAAATTCAGAAAAGTCCTGCAATTGCAAAATTGGGCTCCAAAAATATTCCGCAGCTGTGAAAAAAAACCATTTCTATGCACCGTATGAAGTAGATTACATATATTTTTGAAAATATTGTTTTTTGTGCCAAGACCAACTCAATATATCCTTTATCTTACTAACCTGCACCGAATCAAACTTATTTTAACATTCCATCTTCCCGTAACATTGACGCATTTCCATGTAGAAGAAATGATTCACGGAACGAAAGCTTTTTCGATGTTGGTCAGGTCGCGAGCCATAATGCAAAGTATTTATAAAAAGTAGGCTAAACATATTCATACTTTGATTTTTATGGTGTCCCATGGTTGTTGGTTTTTGCTTTATGTTTATGTTTATTTTCGCTGTAGGTGCGTTTGGAGCCGGTCTTAAAATATACACAAGCACACACGCACAGCCACGCTCTTCCATCGATGCTATGGCAGTGTTTCCAGCTTAGTGCCCCCATGAAAATACATATATGATATTGTTGTTGTTGTTCAGCTGGATAGCTTCTCCGTCTGTGACGAGAACCCAACCTTAAAAGCAACAGTTTTTTAATTTTGCAAAAGCGGAATTAAATACTGTAAAACAAAAACTCTCAAGTCGATTCTAGGTCAAATGATTCGCGTCTTTTGAAGTCGTTCTGATTGGTGCGGACAGGGAAATAATGCGTAGGCATGAGAAAACTTTGCGATGGACTGCGAAGGGGAGGTCTCAAATATTTCCATAAACATATACGTACACACCACTACATGTTGTTTATTTAATGTAGCGTTAAAAAAAAAGACTAGCTGTATCTGAAGATAAAGGCGAGGTAGCCTCGACAGTGATTAACATTGATATTATCAAGTGAAACTTTGACCAAAATACTTCAGTTTTCTGTGATGGGCATGGAGTAAAAGTGTCAGACAAGCTGTAATTACATTGGTTCTACTTTTTGGCGGCGAAACTTTATTTGCTCTTAGCCTCGTTTCCACAACGTCTTGGCTGCCTTAATGCTGGACAACGACCGCGCGCGCTTGCGCGTAGCATACCAAGTGGCCGGTCCAAAAATGAAAGCGTTCTCGCGTCGCGTCGTCGCAACTTGTGGGAGGGAACTGCTGCCATTGTCGTCGCACTTGTCGCTGCGTCTCCGTCTCCGTCTCACGGTTTTATGGCATTACTTGGACCATTGTTGTTTGAGAAACGTGCTTTGCATATCGGTACGTTGTTGCTTCTTCTGCAAAGAAACCCATTGAGAGTTTGTCGCTTGTGGTTGTCACGCTTAATCGTGAAGCTCTGTCGTTTTACGGTCGCCATCTGCGGTCGGTAAATAGATGTCTGCAGAGTCCAACTTTGTAAGTACGAGTGCATGCGAGTTTATTAGCGCGAAGCAAAACACGGCTTCGACTCCAATGCTCGACAAGGAGTGTCAAGTTCTGGGCTTTGTGACAAATAAACGTGGGCGTGTAGTGCTGTGCAGCGTGAGAAAAACTCGGTTCTCAAAACAATAATGTCGTTTGCCAATACGTATGTATGTATGTATGTTCAGTTAAAGTAACGGTCAAACAGGCAAATATTTTTCAAACATTCTCATCCAGTTTTAGAAATACACATAATGCAAAAGAGTTTCATTTTTTTCGATTTTGTTTCGAAAAATTTTGTAAAAATTTGTTGTGCCACAAGAAAACACGGTGATTAATTAAAAGCAATAAAAATAAACAATTCGTATTATTTTTTACGTTTCTTTTTTATATACATATACATACATATGTATATACATATAAACATATGTACGAGTATGTTCATATTGGCTTTCTCGTCTCTATTAAGCCAATGTTTCTATATTTTTCACAAAGTCACTTAAGGCTTAAAAATGTCTCAGTATTGTATTTTAAACAAACAGGCAAACCGAACTCAATTCCCATTCAATCATTTCTATTGAAAATTTAGAATTTTGTGCCGCCAACTCAGCTGTGTAGGCAACGACTCTTATCAAAAAACCAGTTCTGCCGCTGCGGGGCTGTTGGCGTTGTCACCCGCCTTGCTTTTCATTCGTACTACCTCAGAAACGATTTTCACTCAATAAAACTGTATCAGCTGATGGCGCCCCATATTGTCATATTGTCGGGCAGTCCGAAGTCAAAAATAACGCATTATAATATTGCTTGAAGTTTTGTTTATTGAAATCCATTGCTAAGCCAAAGCTTGGAGCTTATGAGTTCTCAAATGCTGCAAGGTATGGTCATGGTGCAGAAGCACCACAGCCAGAAACAAAAACAACAACAGCGAACATGAGATGTGGGTCGTTAACCTCGTTATAACGGCACCTGATATATACACATATGTATGTACATACATACATATGTATGTATACATTCGTATGTATGCTCTTGACAATTTTTGCCGTTTCCATTGCCGTGCTCCATGTGCGTGTGTGTCTAGATTCGTTCTAAGTTTGTACATTGTCTTTTGTTTGTTGTTGTTGTTACAGCTAAGCCATCATCAACAACAAAAACAACAACACAAACAAAAACAACAACAAACGTTTAGTGCAAGCCATGTCGTAGACGCGGTTTATTTAATGCCTTGTGCGTTACTTGCCCAAGAAGTAGTTGTTGTTGGTGTTATGTTGTTGTTTTTGCGGTTATGTAAGAAGTGAATGACGCCGCCTAATGATCACGCATTAGTCAGTTCAAAAAGTTTATTGCCGTCTCTGATTCTGTCAGCATCATATTTAATGCCTTTTTGATTTATCGGCGATTTCCAACCCAATTATGATAATGTGGATTGTACATTCATAAATCCATAAATGTACATATGTACATATATGTATGTACATGATGTGGATTTATGAATGTACATATGTATGTACATACACTATACATATGTATATGTATGTTTGTAAATGTGATCATTTGCATCTTTAGCTGTCAACTCACTGGATGTTGCCAACATACATAAATGAATGAACTTTGCACGCATATGAAAATGCCTCATTAGGCCGTTGGATCCCGTTGTGACTGACAGACAGACAGACAATTGAAAAGGTGCTAGCACCATAGCCATTGCCAATCGGCAGGCAATTAAGCCACATGAAAAAAAGAAAAATTAAGAGACGGAGCGGGGAGGGAGTCATTATGCTTGTGACAGGTTCAAATGGCAATGACAATGTCTCTTTTTTATGTTTCGTTTTCGTTATTACATTAGCTTTAATGCCAAATTAGTGGGTAGTGGGCATTGTGTGTGTGTTTATTTTCAACATTTATAAATAAAATTGTAATTGTCGGAGCCATAAAAACCGAAAGTTGACGTTGAATAAAAAATGACAGAAAAAAGAAAAGCGCGTTTAATGAAGAAGCAGCAACAATGGATAATACGAATATCAACAAATACAAAACACACTCCCGGCTATTTGACAAATGTTTGGGCAGCACGGAGCGAAGGGCAAAGAAAGTAGACCCAACTGAGCCTTCGCGTGTGACTCTGGGAACACCAACGAATGCGGCCCTGGCACTGGCACTGACAGTCGCAGCTACAGCCGCCAGCGACTTCATTAATTTCATGTAATGAATGTGAAAAGAATTAAATAATAGAATTTCGCTTTCATTTTTTCCCATGAAACGAGGCACGCAACCCGCACAGCATCTCTGGCACTCAAACATTCCATCAAATGTGCAATTGAAAAGAAAGTGTGTTGCCTAAGTCTTTTGCCACTTCAAATGTGTGAACATTAAGATGTTGTGAATTGTAAAAGATATAAATAAAATACAAAACCCCATGGCATAGCGTAACAAACATGTCAATAAAACGGAAAATATTTTAACGAACTAAATTGTAACGCAATTGTTTATCCATTTATATTTGATACTCCATGTCTGCACCTTTGTTAGAATGCCCCATTTTATTCCGATATTAAAAGTAAATTTGTATACTTATGTACATATGTATGTATGTACCTTTGTTTATGGTTCTGTTATTCATAAAATATAAGCCCCTTATGGGGAAAATATTTATATTTGAGTTTCAAATCGAAACAAACAAACCTGGCCTGCATGCCAAGTTAGTTAATCATAGCTGTTATGGATCACAAGCCCTCATACAGACATGTCTATTTATATCGATTCTTCTCAACAGTAGACGCTTCTTTTGGCCCAAACCTTAGGTGTTTAGTTGTTAATACAGATACAGATTTCACATTTATACACCTAGACGCTACTGCTAAGCGAACCTACACCTCTTCCTCCTCTTCAACCATTTTTAACGGCACATTTTGAATATGAAATTGACTCTGCATTTTTGTTCAATCAAAACTGGTTTTCATTTCGGTTGCTAGTTTCTTGCCTTTTTTGGCCGGCACTTGTGTTGATCACAAAAATCCGCACAGAGAAAGTGAAAGAAAATACAAAAGTGAAATAAAACTAGCAAGAAGCATAAAAAGTTCAGACCATATTAGAAGTCAACTTTACATGTTGTTGGAAAAATGTATTAACTTTTTTGATCGTTGCCGTCGTCGTAATCGTCGTCCAATTTTGGCCGCGCCAATTTAAATTTTTTTGTGTTTTACTTTCACGTACCAACATGGTAGCGGGACCAGCGACGAGAGCATGTCTGCCCGGCGGTCGGGAACTAGTTGATGCTGTTTTTTGTAATCTGTAAGCTTAATTAATTCATCTACGTTCGCGTATGGATTGGCACTTAGGCGGGTCAAGTGCACTTTAATGGGAAAAAAGAAATGTGATGTTGTTCAGGAATGTTTTTAAACCTAAAACTGGTAATGGTTTTATGAATCTGCCTGCTAGCCGCCAAGTGTTTCCAAGAACTGACAAAGTGCGCCCTGAACCTCATGAAGTCAGAAGTAAGCCGCGGCCGCGGCCACGGTCAGGCCACAAGTTCAGTAAGAAAAAGAATTACAAAATAAAACAAAGTTGTGGAAGCTCGAATGAACATGAACGTCTATTTGTCTGTGTCTCTGATATGTAACTGTTCAAGTTACGCATTTCTACAAGTATATCTCCTTAAATCTTTGATATCAAGGCACTGGACAATGAAAAATAAACAAACAAACAATGAAAATGTGCCATAGGCTTGTAAAAAGTGAGCATTTCATTGATTTTAAGGCAGATTTGATCAAAATTGGTTTGATTAAATGAGTGGGGAACACATTTTGAGAATAAGATAGAAATCAGTAGGGGATCACCAATGAGGGAGAAATCAAGTATTCAGATATTTAATGAAAAATATTTGTATACGTATGCCCTAGCTTTTCAGCTATTTAGTCGGGTTTAAGTTATACCGTTACCTCGAAAGAATACTTACGAGTATAGAGAATATTTCGTTGTGCTATACTTTACTTAGGAAAGGCTTAGTTTTGATTTTATTCTTTACTGTTTATTGCAGCAGCTCACGGCGCTCTGCATCATCAGCCTTGCACTCACATGCGCCACAAATGCCGCGTTATGGCCAAGCTACAGGAGCGACGAGGCGTCCAGTAAATGTGCCGGTGGGTCTGGTCTAAAATATTTATCCGGCGACGCATTGACAGACTCACCGGACTGCTTGGGACCGAATAATGCCCCCTATCCCAGGTGAGGAGTTGATGGACGCGCAGCATTACCTTTATTTCCTAACACCTAACCCAATCATTTGCTTTAGTTCGGCCGTGGCGCGCACATTCTCGAATTGGAACGGAAACTCACGACGTGGACGTCAAAGCAAATTGCCCACCACGCTGGATCCCGCAATAACCACGAGTGCACTGCTCAGGGCCTACGACGAGGTGAACAACAATGAGGCTATCGGAAGCGATCGTTATGGTAAGTCGGTCAGCCGCAAACGGTGAATGCATTTCTAATAACAGACGTGGCGTGGCCGCAATTGAATGTGCCTTGCTTGAGTATTGACTGATTGATTAAATGATTGCTAATCGATTGCAGGTCGTTCGCTGAAGAATTCCTCTCCGGCACATCAGTGCAAGAGTGACACACCTGCCCGTCTCTGTAAGACGAGATACAATACAACGGCACCCATGTACGGCGTTAGCTTAACCTCTGGCCAGCCGGTGACCATAGTACAAAAGTTCCCCGATCTACTGCAACAAGTTGTCTTCGAAGTGTGCGAGTGAGTACTAGTATCATATATACATCTATAGTATTTATACATATGTAGGGGAAATAGGGCTTCAACTGATCTCCCAAGAATGACAATTTGTATGCCCTTCATTGAAGAGTGGTCCACTCTGCTTGATTGCAACCCATTTGAATTAAGTTCAAGTATTTTCATGGTAGTTTTTTAACCATAGCGTTTTCTTTTAAACAAAAATACATTATCCAGCATTAATCACTTTGTTTGTTTGGCAACATTAAGCACATTCCGAATTACCAATAATATACCTATCATCAATTATTTTACATCTTCCGTCATCAACAGATCTTCCGAATGCGACGTTGTTCGCGGCGAGTGCACGCAAACATATGTACCCTATCTCTTCCTCGTTATACCGCTGGGTCCAGTTACGCTAACTGGCCAGGACTATGTGCTCGTCGAGAGCGGATGCGTATGCAAGCCCAAGTACTCAACGGGCGCCACCCAGGAGCCCAACATGATACCGTAGGGTTAGTACTACAAGTAGATACGACAGCAACCAAAAGAACTGAGCGACTTGAGCTGAGGGAAAGCGGACAAAGTGGGTATGCCGGGCTGCTGCTGCATCTTGCTATTGCTACTACCGCAACATTTCCTTAAATATAGAATTATTTTTTGGAGCGAAATCAATTTTGCAATGTTATTAACTTTCTTTCGATTATCCCCAGCCCCCTCTTTCTCAATTACAATTATCGCTATTTAAAATTGGAATGCAAATTTGCTCGAAAAATAATGCTAAATTTAAGGCAAAAATATGAATTAAAGCAACTTCGTGCGCGGGCTCGTTTTGAATTGCATTGCATTTGAAATATGTAAGTAAAGTAAAGCAAGCAGCGCAAAATTTAAGTTAATATGCAATGAGTTCACTTGGCAGAACCAGCTTAGTTTATATGTATTTATATTAAATTAATTATAACAATCAGTTTATAGCGTTTTGTTGGCCGTGACAAAAACAGCATTATTTTATGTACTATGTATTTAAAAATAAATATTTTCAAAATGTAATGTATCTTTATTTTTTGAGGCATGCCTTCATAACAAAACAAAAAGCTCCATATAAAAATCCAACCAAATGCAAAGACAAGAGTTAAACTCTTGTTTAGCCTGCACCCGCACCTCTCTTTTACAGAATCCATCAGTCGATATAGACTTTGTTGCAATAGTCGTTCAGAGCTTAGATGCCCTCTGAAACCACACTGCTACTTACAAAATTTCGAAAATAAATTTTGCATCGAAAGAATAACATCTGGTTATTCCTATTACTTTGAATGTAGCAGACAAATGAGAACAATTATATCTTTTTGGACGTGACAAATTCTTTCGTAGAATAATCAAATTTCATTAAATAATTATCTTATAAATAAACGGACAAATTTCGCATCGAATCGATGACGAGAGTACGAAAAATTAGTATCTAATATAAACCAAGCTAATAATTAATTTAAAAAAACTCAACTTTTTTAAAATTCTGAAAATGAATTACAAAACAAAAAAAAAATAAATGTGTACCTACCTTTTATGGTGTAAATGTTCTCATATGGACGGAAAAAAAAGTGTAAGCTTTAGGTAAATTAGATAAGCAGAAATCTCCATGTTATACAAGTATACGTCATATCACTTTCTGCAAATTTAAAAACACACAGTGTGGCCAATGTTCTGTGACGGCTATGGGCTTTTAATCGAGTATTCGATTAATTGTATTGCAGCTACCACACGCAGTTGTGGTGTATCGTTGGTGGGTGCCAGCTCTAGCTACACGCATAAATTTTTTTGCGAAAAGAAATAGGATTTTCACAACTACAAACGTTTAAACGTTATAAAATCAACCAATTTGTGTTGTTGTTTGTAAACAAGAAAAGTTACTATTTACAGTGAGCGCTAAATTCGGATCTGTGCGTCACGATTACTTTTTGCAGGCGTACGCTATTGCCCCGGCCGTAACACACACACACAAACTCGCACTCATGCTCTCAGACACACACACGTATACATACATACGTGCATATGCCTGTGTGTAGACAATTTTGTTGCGTGGTGCCGGGTTACATATTTATTGAATTTTTGATTGCAAACGTGCGTGTATGCAGATTGTAGAGTGGTAAATAAACAAATGTGCATGAAATTGCTTCGCTGAAATTGGCGGCAGTTTCCTTCCCCACGATCTCCCAAAGAATACTGCACCCAGCTCGTGTCATCGTCAAAGCAGCACCAAAGCTGCACGGCTTTCAGCAAAATGATGTTCACGGTACGTTTCTTGTTGTTGTTATTGCGTATGTGTAGGGGGCGTGCATAGGTCGATGTTTGTGTTACAATCGATAAACGATGTTAAATCAGAATGTCTTGTTTTATGCCTTCCTTGCCTCAGCTTAATAAGATAAATTTAATTTTGATTCTAAACAGGGCACAAACCAGCAGCAGGACACGCGCTTCAGTGACAAAGAGAAAAAGCTGATGAAGCAAATGAAATTCGGCGATTGTCTGAACAGGCGCGTGGATATGTCCAAAGTGAAGTTGGATGTGCTACGGCCATGGATCAGTAAGAAAATAACGGACATTTTACACATCGAGGACGATGTGGTGGTGGAATTTGTGTATAATCAGCTGGAGGAAGAGAAGTATCCTTGTCCCAAGAAAATGCAAATAAACATGACAGGCTTTTTGAACGGTCGCAATGCGCGCCAATTTATGGGAGAGCTGTGGACGCTCCTGCTATCGGCGCAAGAGAGCGACAGCGGCATTCCAGCCGAGTTCATACAGCAAAAGAAAGACGAGATACTCAAGCGTGAGGAAGAGCAGCAGCAACGTCAGCGCGATCGTTCGCGCTCTCGTGACGAACATCGGCGAGAGCGTCGAGACCGCTCCAATGACAAGCGTCCGTCGCACGAGACCGCTGTCAAGTCGCGTTCTCGATCGCGTTCTGGCTCTAAAGCAAATAATGGCGCCGTCAGTGCCGCCATAAATAGCGCTGCTCGCGAGGCAGCCGCCAATGCAGCGGCGCGTATACGCAAGCGTCGATCACCCTCTGCATCCGCTCGACCTACTTCCAGGGAGCGTAGCATACAGCGGCCGGAGCAACGACGCAGTGACCGATCTACTCGACGTCGTTCCTCACGCTCGCGTTCCCGCTCGGTTAACAAGAGGGAAAAATCTACTTCCCCGGGCAAAGAGCGAAAGCGCTCCACATCTAAAGGTTCTGCAAATGCGGCAAGTGCCGTCAATGGCCGCCATTCGCTGGGTAAGTCGCCGGCTCAGTCAAAGGCAAAGTCGCGCTCGCGTTCACGCAGTCGTTCCGAACCGAAAAAACAGCATCGTGCATCCAACTCATCGCGCAGTCGCTCTAGGTAAGCTGGTTCATCCCCCTATATGGGCATAGCTTCTTATTTTATAAAATTTTAATTTTCCGTAGATCCACCAGTCGCAAAGGCTCACCAGTACGTTCCCGTTCCAAATCCTCATCGTCTGGTCACAATCGGAGACGTCGCTCCAGCAGTATATCGATCTCTCCGGAGCGTCGTCAGGACAACTTCGAGCTACGACGAAATAAAAATAGCGTGCAGAACAAGCGACAATATCGGAACAATCGCGGAGACTCAGCCAGCTCAATGGAGCGTGCTGGTGATGGCAGAGGTCGCCAGTTTGGCGGTGGAGGGGGAGGTCGACGTCCACCTCTTCATGGCAGACGCTTTTCACCGCGTGGACGCAGCCCAGGTGGTCGACAAGATAATGGCGGTCGCTTTCAGCGTTCTAATTCACGCCGTCGTTCGCGGTCCCGTATGTTATCGCGTTCGCCTATGCGGTACTCCCGCTCGCCCAGGCGGTAAGCTTAAAGAGAACCCATTATAAGTAGATATTGGAGAATTTGTATAATTCCTGTCAAGCATGTAGGCATTGAAAATCTAATGAATGTTGTTTTGCATTTCAATGAGTATACGTTTTCTTGATTTTCTGCTTGTCAAGTCCTTAACGAATCCTAATAAATGAAGTACTATCATGGATTTAATTACAGGTACAATCGACGTCGTTCGCCCATAGGTATGCACTTTAGAGGCGGTGGACGTGGAGGAGGTGGACGCGGCGGTGGCAATCGCAACATGTGGCGCGGAAACAGTCCAAATCAGCGTGGACGTATTCCCTGGCAATCGCGTCGTAGTCCCAGTGGAGGACGGGGCGGTGGCGGTCGGTTCGATCGTCGGCCCTCGCCCCAACAGCGTCGATTCTCACGAGATCGTCGCTCACCTGCGCCACAAGGTAGTGGCAACCAGTTCCGCAAATTCTCTCCGCCATCGGGTCAGGGACGTCGTTTCTCGCCTCCTCGCCGCTCACGTGAGAGACGTGTTAGCTCTCGTGAACGCCACGCTTCTTCGCCTATGCGCGACAATTTCAATCGCTGGGATACTCAACCTGAGCGAAACAACAGGAATCAGCGGCCAGTTGGACGTTCAAGCTCAGAAAGCTCGCAGGGTGTACATCGTCGCCGCAGCTCCTCCAGTCCGGCTGCAAGACGTGAGCGCAGTCGCAGCCGCTCGGAGCGCAACTTCAAGCGTGGTCCCCCGAGTCCGCGCCGTCATGGCAGCGTTCCTGGTAAGTTTGAAGCCTGATCCTCGCCATCTTATTCGTGCAAATGTGTAGTCTTATTCATTGCCACCATTCCATTACTTGTTCGTAAGCCACAAAATTTCAAAGCTCGTTATTTTGACAACAACCTTCCCAATATGCAGTATTTTACATTCAAAGATAGTTTTCAAGCTATGGATATATAATTTTCGTGAAACCTCTTAAAGATAGTTAGTTCGGTGTACTTTTCAAATCGAGATCCCGCAAGTTGATGGAAAAACATTTCTAATTTGTGTTCTTTTAGATATCGCTAAAGATATCGCTTTACTATATCTTATAACAGACGTCCGAGCGTCAGTACCGTTAAAAAAAATGTCCTTTTATTCCTAATCATTATATTTACGGTCACAGGAATTCACGGACTAATGGTTTTTGTTTAGGTTTTTGTACTCTGTACATGTACATATTAGGTTTGCGGGAGATGAAAAATGTAAGTCAGAAGGAGGCGTGACAGACCCCACAAAGTACTTGTATATATATTCTTGATCAGCATGACAAGACGAGTCGTTCTGTCTGTCTGTCCGTCCGTATGAACACCTGGATCTCAGAGACTATAAGAGCTAGAGACACCAAAGATGCTTTATGTGTGTACGCTATACGAGTTTTATTTTTTTGACTTTCCACACACTTCCCTCCTATGGGGGATTTCCGGAAATGCCGTTCGCATAATCACCTATATCTCGGAGGCTATATGACCTAGAAGCACCAAATTTTATTCCAAGATGCCTTTTGTGAATACGCAGAAAATGTGTATTTTCGAATTTCCCTCCCTCCCCCTCTCCACAGCAAATGTTCCAAGTACCCCCAGTTAGTGATTATGTGCCCGTATGCCAAGTTTCATTATGATATGACAGGAAGTTATAGCCATAAAAATACATCCTGCCGAATCGCTGTCCGCAGCTGTTGTTGTTGCTGCTGATTTGGTTGAACTTTGTGCTGCATATATGCTTACATAGACACGAATAGACACGCATAGACATGCATAGACATACATACATACACTCACATAGACGCAATTGCTATGTAAATGTGCAATTATACACCCTTTACCCGACTTTAGCTTCTCCTATGTCTATTTCAATCACTTCAGTTAGATATTTAATAATTTATTTCAGGCTGACAGCAAAAACAATATACAAACATATGTACATATAAGTTTAGTTATGGATACGCGGACTTTCTTTAAACCAGATTGTTCCGATGAAATGTTTTAAATTGTAACATAAGTGGTGTTTCTGCAACTTATTTAGATTTGAAATTCATTTTGGTTAGAAGATGTTCGCAGATGCTCTAAATATACCGCCTTGTCAAAATGCGGCCACATAATTTATATTCTTATTAGGATAATCGCTTTCTCTGCAACAAAATATTTGGTTGAATTACATTCTGCAAAATGTTCTGGAAAATATTTAATCATAAACTTGGGGGTTTGATTTCTTTTTATACCCTAATACTATACTAATTTTTATTGATCAGGATGACAAGACGAATCGATATAGCCATGTCCGTCTGTCCGTCCGTATGAACGCAAGGATCTCAGAACTTATACTTATAAGAGCTAGAACAACCAAACTTGGTATCCAGATTCTCCTAAGACCGAGAAAGTACGAGTTTGCGTTTTTTTTTCGATGCACCCCTCCACTCCCCCGCAATTCGTGTTTTTCCCATAACTTCCGTAATTTTCGTAATTTTGAAATAAATAAATTTTGGTAACTACATCCCGTTAGTGATTATGTGTCTGTATGTTAAGTTTCATCATGATTGGTCAATTCTGAAGAAAATTATAGTCATACATAAAATCGGTGCCCATGCTCTGTCCACAGCTCTGCCCGCAGCTGTTGTTGTTGCTGCTTTGATTCAACTTTGTGCTGCATACATAGACGCATATAAATACGCAGAGACACGATTCTGATGTAAATGTGTTCTATTGAAATTGTACATAATCATGAATTGAATATCTTATATTTAATTTAATTAATTAATTTAACTTAAATTTTAAATAATTGTTTTTTTTTTTTAAATTCCCTTTTTTGTGGAGAGTATAGGGTATTTTACTGTTGGTTGCTTGCTCGACTGTAGCGTTCTATCTTGTTCATTTCTCATCCTAGAATTTTGTTTGCCCTGAAGATTGTCTGTTAACCAAATCTGCCATTCCGTTTCCTTCCACTTTTGCTTGTTGTAATATGAGCAGATATTTTGGTTCCCACGAAATGTAACAGAGTTTTGTTTATATAATTTACTAACCCAATTGTCCAATCCAGAATGCCAACCTAAAATTATATCGTATTTCTTTGCAGAGCGCTCATCCGTAGAGTTTAGCGGCCCCTCTGTAAACACCATCGATCTCTGCCGCGAGGAAACTGTAGTATTGCAACTACCCAAGTCCCAGTCCCAAGCAGTTATTATAGAGTCGTCGAAGCAGACGCGCAATAGTGTTTCCAGCCTATCCCGCACACCTTCTCCGTTCCTTAAGTCGCACGAGCGTGTCGCAGCGGCGGAAGCTGCGGCACAAAAGAAGTCACGTGCGCAGAGCCACGACAGTCAGAGCAGCAGTTCTGAAAGCTCAGCGGACAGCGACGATAGCGATGATGAGGAGCAGCAGCGACAACGCCGATTAAAACTGGCCTTGCAATCTGCCAAAAACGCGGGCAAGAAGAATGCGTCGGCTCCAGAGCCCAAGGCCAAGAACAGACGCACTTCTGACAGTTCATCGAGTAGCGAGGATAGCGAGGACGACGATGATGAGGATGATGAAAGCAGCGATGAGAGACACAAGAAGAAGAAGCAGGCTGCAGCCCGCCAGGTAACAGAAAAAAGACGTGCACCGTCGCCCAAAGAGCAGGCTGTAGCCAAAGGGGCGGATAAAGAGAAACGTCGGCAGGATAAAAAGGTGAAGCGTGTCACTTCAAGTGCGGAGGATGCTTCTCCAGTGACCGATAAGCGTGTGGAGAGCCGAAAGCGTAGCCACAAAAAGTCGAGGCGTGAAGTAGCCAACGAGTCCGATTCCGATGACGGTCGTGTGCCGAAGAAGAAACGTAAGAAATCCAAGAAGGCTGTGTCAGGCAGTTCGGAAAGTGATTCGGCATCGGATGCGGAAGAGTCCGCCAAGAAGAAGCGACACAAGAAACACAAAAAGCATAGCAAGAAAAGCAAAAAGCACAAGAAACACAAGCGAAAGAGTGGAAGCAAGCGGGTGGCGGTCGAAACCAGCTCCAGCAGTGATGAGGAAGAAACCGCAGTGGTACCCAAACGCAATGGCAAGGTCTCTGCTCTGTTGCTCGCCGGCGGCGCAGTCATCAATGAGGATCTGGAGAAACAGCTACGTGAACGTGCACTCAAATCAATGAAGAAGGTGGATTAGAAGAACTGACTTACGGACTCCAATGGAAGGAATTTTCACAACATACAGACACTCATACACTCCTACACATACAACATGCACACGCGACTATATACATAGCTAAAATAGCAAGATCAACAGCAACAACAACAATAATAATAATACAGACAGACGTACGTAGCCATTTATCTATCATTCATAACATACATTTATGCATACATGTATTTCTAAACATAATTTTATACGATTTAAGTGTAATTGCGCGTGAAAACTATTATAGAATGAAAAATAATAACTAGCAACTTTTCTTGCATACAGTTGTGCGTGCATAATTTAATGTAATTTGTATTATGTACAAAATCATGAACCCAACCCAAAAAGAAAACACGATATGCCCGAAATTATTATATTCAAAACAAACAAAAAACACGTCGCATATTCGCAGTTTTCGACATGTTTATTTAGAATACCACGTATATTATATAAGTAGGTTTTACAACACATAATTAATAATATCAAAGAAAAATAAAATTGTGTTTGAGGGCATTCATTTAAAATAAACACAAGAACAAGAAATTTCAATTTAAACGATACGCGCGCCCTACTTAGATCATGCTAGATGGCGCTATTGTGTCAGAGCTGCCACTCTGCCCACACGCTAGAGATATGTCAGCTCGCGGATATGTCAAGTGGCAGCACTGTATGGCTGTCAAATGCAGTGACACACGGCTAACTTCCTTTCCTTTTTTACGTATCGTACAAGATGGTAAGAATGTGGTTATGTGGTCCGAAAAGTAGATAATAAATATTTATTACAATAATATTAATTATGTGGGAAATTCTATGAAGTGTTACAATACAAAGGTGCGCGTCTAATATTGTTGTGGTACATTATGTGGAAAAGGTGTACAGTTTTGTAGCATGCCACAAGAGAATGTGTATTCGTGTGAGCAGTTTAGTGCGGTCCGCGTGTGGTTAGTGCTCGGCAAATTGTCAAACAGTGTGTGACGATGGTTTCAAAACTACAAAATTTGTGTTTATTTGTCATCTGACGATGGCTATTAGCCGTTTTGAGACAATTCATGTAGCTTTTTCATTAAATTTAACAGGCGCGTGGACCCAAGAAGCACTTGAAACGTTTAGCCGCACCGAAGGCATGGATGTTGGACAAATTGGGTGGTGTTTTCGCCCCACGTCCCTCAACCGGTCCACATAAGTTGCGTGAGTCGCTACCGTTGTTGATCTTCTTGAGAAATCGTCTAAAGTACGCCCTAAATGGCGCCGAGGTGACCAAAATTGTCATGCAGCGCCTGATCAAGGTTGACGGCAAGGTGCGCACCGACCCAACCTACCCAGCTGGTTATATGGGTAAGTATATTGCAATGGGTATATATGAACCCTTTTGAATGCGTAATTTAATGTCCACAGATGTCATCACCATTGAAAAGACCGGTGAATTCTTCCGCTTGGTCTACGACGTCAAGGGTCGTTTCACCATTCATCGTATTTCCGCCGAGGAGGCCAAGGTAAATGTTCTTTGAATTCTGATATTTAGGGCTTTATCGAAGACCTTTTTGTGCTCTCCAATGTATGAATAGGTTCAAAATGAAGCCCAAAGCAATTTTTGTTACGACGGTCACTGATTTTGTTGGATACCACGCAATTTCAGTAACTTTTCGTGCAATAACATTGATCCTACTGTAAATGCATTTTGTTGTGAACACAATATGCCGGTTCTGTTCACATATTGAGAAACTTATTTCAAAAATAACAAAATTGAACTTTTTTACTTTCAAAGTTGATTGGATCAAATGAATCGATAAAAACTTCATAAGCATTAAAACTAAAAATACTTAAAGTTAAATAATTACTATATGAATAAAGAATTTCAATTTTAGCCGAATGAATCAAAAAATAGTGACAACAAATTTAAGCACTTTTGTATAGTTCATTTTTTGGCACCTACGATAGTTTTCCATACTAAACTCTATGTGTATTAAATCTTATTCGTTTATATTTCGTTGAAACTAATTGCGAACAATGTCTATTGCAGTACAAGTTGTGCAAGGTGCGCAAGACACAGTTGGGCCCTAAGGGCGTGCCCTTCCTTGTCACACATGACGGTCGCACCATACGTTACCCCGATCCCTTGGTCAAGGCCAACGATACCGTGCAGGTGGACATAGCCAGCGGCAAGATCACCGACTACATCAAATTCGACTCAGGTGAGTTTTCGATACAGAGATGTGATTGGTAAACAATTGGCTTGTTCGAAGACTACAAAGCGATAATACATATATATATAGTGGCGTGGTTCAAATATAAGCCAATAGCAATTTTTGTTACGACGGTCACTGATCTGCGTAGCTCTCTAGCGATTTCAGTAACTTTTCGTGCAATCACAACTTTAAAAATGATTTAAAATATAGTTTGAAATTTGTAACTAATGATGCTTTCATTCTGAAACCACAGGCAACCTTTGCATGATTACTGGAGGAAGAAATTTGGGACGTGTCGGCACTGTCGTCAACCGGGAGCGTCACCCCGGTTCTTTCGACATTGTCCACATAAAAGACTCGCAGGGTCATGTGTTTGCCACCCGTTTGACCAATGTCTTCATCATCGGCAAGGGCAACAAGCCCTACATTTCATTGCCAAAGGGCAAGGGTGTTAAGCTCAGCATTTCCGAGGAGCGTGACAAGCGATTGGCCGCCAAGACCCACTAATGGACGTTTGTATGGACAAACGATTAAAGAGGATGATGTTTTCTTTTTAGTATAACTGTACGGCAAACTACAGAATAAAATTAAAAACCAACAACGTGAAAGTTTGAGTATAATATTTTCTGTTTCGTGCCCTCGAACAAAGAAAAAGTATACATGTGTTAGTGTGCTCTTCACTAAGCGAAATGTGTGTATGGTTCCCAACAAAGTATTTTGTAATAATCTCTAGATGTAATTTGTTCAAAAATGTTCAGTTTTGCCTTTGTAAAACGGTCTTTTTTTTCGCTTAGATCACTTATGAGTACATTTTAACTGATATAGAAGGCATATCAGAACACATGTTGGGGTTTAAAATGGGCTGAATAACGAGTTAGTTTACGAAAGTTAAAGTCGTATCGACATCAAATAGCTGTTATTGAAAAGCTGTGGTTAAACATTATGGAAATCTCTCGCTAACGAATGTCCTTTTTTATTTTATTAGGTTGAACTGCTGTTAGTGGGGCATACATGCGTTTATAGGATGCTTTTCCTAAACTTTGAAAGCTTATATTTTTGGCGCTATCGGTTCAAAAGTGTGACCAAAGTAAATAATGCCACAGAAATGCATTGTATCCATTCCACCTCTGATTGGTGCCGATATATCCACAATATCGATATACGTACATGAAACTTAGTATCAAGAAATCGGGACAGACAGAGCAGCTGTAATTTTACAAAGAATGTAAATTAACTATATCAATATTAATTTATTGTCATTATATGCTTGCAGTTGGGTAATTAAATACGCATGTGAAAATTATATGTGTGATTTGAGGTGATCTGTTTGCTGGCCATTAATGCACGTATTAAATGCTTGTAATATTGTGTTGAGCTTTCGTGTTCTGTCCTCGAACATACGTTACGCCTTCTTTCCCTGCAACTCCAAATAGATTTTACATAGAAACCATACAAAAGCGGCTACACTGTGGTCACGAAATGCGTTTTATGTGCATGTAGGGAAGCATCGTTATAAACATACATACATGCATACATATAAGTATGTATGTACGTGTGAGTGTGTGTGTTTGCATATCAAAGTTTCTGGTGATAACTCCAGTGTCGCTTAGCAATTAAAAGGCGGACACATATTCGAATTGCCGTCGTATTACAAATAAATGAATCACATTTTGTTGTTTGGGTTCAACGATTTGTTTGTGTAATATGATCTCGGCTTTTGCCGTTGTGTGCTGCTGTTTCATAGCTAAACAATGTATAAGCATACATACATTTTTATTTTATTGCAGACAGCAGTAGCATTGAAGTCAACAATCGAGCACCATGTCGCATGCATTAAATAATTCTGCAGGTACCTCTCATCGCGACTATGGATCTATTACTACTTCGACCACCGTCACTCCAGAGGTTAGCTTTGTTGGCGGCTTCAGCCCCACAGAGTTTATGTCGCTGAGTGAGGACATTGCCCATAACATCAATGCAATCAACTCGAGCACCAAGCAACTCGAAAAAGCTTTGAAGAATATGGACAGCTCGTCGGTACGCGATAAGGTGCACAAGATTAACAGTAAGACAAAGGAGCATGTTGAAACAACAACTTCGTATCTGCAACGCTTAGCGACAGTGGTACCGCGCGGCGATCAGCAGCAAAAGCTTCAGCTTGACAAATTAAAGGGTGATTTTGAAAGTGTAGTGAAGAAATACTCGGCTTTGCAAAGGAACATTTCAACCTCATTGAGACGCAGCTACCTCCTGCAGGAGGAGATTGCACGGGGAGAAGCAGAAGAGTCTGCTCAGGGAAACTCACTAAAGAAGCATGTGGAACAGGAGGAAATGGCCCGCCAGTTGGTGATGATGAAGGAGCGTGAAAAGCAACTGATTCTATTGGAAGAAGATGTACTTGATGTCCAACAAATCATGGCCAAACTTAGTATGATGGTGCACCAGCAGGGCGAGAGCGTAGGTAAGGCTGTGGAATGTTGTTGATTCGAATGCGAATAGTCTATATAACATCTATGTTTTGGAAATCACAGGTGTTGTGGAAACCGTTATAGGACAAACAGCTGCAAATGTGGAGGAGGGTCGGCTAGAGTTGGCTAAAGCGGAAAGAAGTCACCGGAGCCAGCGGCGCAAGATTTTGATTCTGTTAGCGATTGCTGTGATAATAGGATTAATTGTAACTATTATTATTGTCAGCAAATTAAGTTAATTTGTTAATAATACATACTTATATAATAATTATGTAATATACATATGTAATAATTTTAAGACCTTTTTTTGCATTTCATATGCAATCGACTAACTATGATTCATCACAAAGTGAGAGAGCGCGCGCAAAGCGGTCGGACAAGTTGGAATGCGTAATAGTTTTTAGCTGTGTACTTGTATTTATAAACGACAAACCCAAAAATTGCATAAAATACACATTGATGTTTTATAATGTTATCAACTAATTCTTGTTGAGACTAAATCAAGGAGGCATCACTGGAGGTAGTAAATTTAGTTTTCACTTCAACAAAAACTATGTTAATAAACGTTCATGTATGTATTTGTTAAAATAAAGTATCATCAATTATGCACTGCAATAACATAAAATAAATAATTTATATTTGCGATTAAGAATCTCTTATATACAATAATCTCTCTTATACATATGAATAGATCTGTAACACGAGACCCATATTTGTAGTAGTGTAGATTCCATGCTGTAAATAGCCTCCAGGTTGTGTTGCATTACGCCAATACGTTACTATGATTTTTTGGAAAACAATGCATCGATATTTATCGGTTTTTTTATACTCACGATATATCGTCAATAAGTTTGTTTGGTTGTGCTTGCGCCAGTGCGATTAAAAGATTACTCAAATTGGACTACTTTATCCTCGGATCGATTAGGTTTTAAACGTTTTGGTATAAACGAATTTTTTAAAAACGTTCTGGAAAATTGATATACTTCAAAATATTGAAAAGTATGTGCTAAATCGATGGGTCGATGTTTTTCATCAATTTGACACTGTATAAATATTTATTTTTTCGATGCATCGATGTATGAACATTACATTTTAAGTTACATCCCTATTTGGGCGACGAATGTGTTTTTAAATTGGCGCCGGCAGCCACAGCTGCTCTAAACAACATATACAGATGCTTCCGTAATGTGTGAATGGCAAACAGCTGATGTGAATGGCAATGAATCGCTGTGAGTCCAACAAAACGAAAAACGTGCACGGTGCTAATAATTAGGCCTACTTCAACAAGTTAAATATATGCAAAATGCCTCAGGGTAAATTTAAAAAGGCAAAGCTGCCTGCTGCTATACAGAAAAAGCAAAAGCAGCAAAAACAAGCCGCATTCACGCGACGTTCAAGTAAGTACAGTTTATAACAACAGCTGCAACAGAATATTTATACAATGTTTTCAAAACATTACAGATGCGCCCATACAGGCAAGGAAGTCAAAGTTTAACGAGACGCAGAAAATAAAGTCAGTTATTTCGAAATCAGTCAACAAGAGTGTGGAGAATGAACTGCGTTCCCGTGCTCACGAGGGCTACATACAGCTTAGCAAGGCGCAGGAGGCGGTGGCCAAGCATCACTCTTCTGTTGCGGCTGCTGCAGCAGCAGCTAGCACCAGTACAACGAGCAAGGTGGAGTAAAGGAATAATCCAACGTGTTGTCTGATGAAATGTGTATATCTATATGCGGGTGGATAAATGACTATTCTAGTACTTCTCATGTCAATTGGACTTCGTGAAACTTCATTGCCTAGATTTGAGATTCAATTAACAAGCGAATCAAAGATTTGTATTAAACTGTAAAGGAATGTGTACCTCACGCACGAAAAATACGTATAATATAAGCACACAGCTATGTACATATGCAAAATAAATAATTTACAATTTCACATTTGGTGAGGCTCCGATTCTGTAGATTATCTATGCGAAGATTTAGACACACTGGCAAACCATCACTCTTGTCTTGTGTCTTATGCTTGTACGACAGAATTTTAAGTGTTAAATTTAACATTTCAAAAATTTGCAGCCCTTTATTGTCTCCATTAAGGACCTAGCCTTTTCAACTGAAACAGGAATGGAATGCTAGAGTCTGTCGGCCCAACTCCCAAACGTCAGTCCACAAGCAATATAACACTTCCATAAACAAGTACAACTTTTTTGTATCATTATAGACGCACGATTATACTTGACTTACAAGTAGTAATTGGCAACTTTGAACAAAAATTCGAAGATTTACGGGAGTTATGGAAAATCACTCTTTGCGTGAAAGTGCAGAGTGCATCATGAAAATAAATCAGAAAATGGCATTTTTTTGGGCTTGACAAAAGCCAGATACCAAGTTTCGTTATTCCAGCTCTTATAATTTATTTGATCCTTTGTATAGATGGACATGGACCAATTAATGTTAGTATTACGTATATAAGTAAGTTTATATGTCCATAATATGTATTATAAACGTGTACATATGTAAAAATATGCCTGTGTCCCTTATTTGTACTTATTAATGGACAAATTTTACCCGCATATAGTATTGCCTCACTTTTCAAATGAAATGCTGTTTTACTCGTTTTCCTCATCGCTATAAGTTTTTTAAATTAGAAAAATAGTTTGCCAACGACGTAGCATTTTAAGCTGTCATTTATTGGCCATTTGATTCGAGTAGAAAAGTTTTTTCTGCGTATTGTAGAGTGGAAAACGAGAAAAGCTGCTAAAATTCTACTATTTGTTGTCACAACGTATTCGTCTGCTATGCAAATTTGTTGTATTTGATGCGCTTTTAATTAGTTAGGATGGTAAATCGGCTGACAATCACTTGTTTTTCTTGCCCATGATTATTCGCGTTGCTCTATGATTGCTATGTGTGAGGCTTTTGAGCGACTCGCTGCACATCACGCATAAACTATCAACGGGGATCAATCGCATGCAAATGAGTTGCCACCAGTATTCATTTTGGCGATTTGCACCCTTTACGTTTTTAGTTTTGTGCAAAAATTGAAATGTCCTTTGAATATTCAGCAGAATGCAAATTCCATGCACTCAGCCTGCAATTATACGCCACTCGCCACTCCCAAGCCCCTTTTCATATGCGTTTGTTTTTTGTTGGATGCTTGACTCGACTTGTTTTGGCAGGTGCTCCCAGCACTGATAACAGTTCCGCTATATACCCACCATTCACCCCAAGCACTTTTGCATTTTTCCGAATTTTTAGCTTTTAACGCAAAAATCTCGAAAATTGCATCAACACGTTTTTAAATGGACTTGTCGAGGTCACACATCACATCATACCCATAAATTTTAAACATTTGAGTGGCAGATGCTTTTTTTTATATTCTGTACCCAACTAATAAAAGGATACATACATATGTACATACATATGTACTAGTTTAGTGCGTATGTATTTAACATACGGAAGGAGGCGTGGCAGTGCGTTACAGCGTTGTTGCCATAACTGCGTTAATGTTTACCAGGAGAACACTTTAATGGCTAAAATATTGCCGTAGCATACCGTAGCTTATTCCAGAAACAAAGATGAACAAAAAAGTAACATCCTGTACCACAAAAATGCGTTATATGCGTGTTTATAAGAGCTAATAGTAGAAGAAGAAGATGCGAGTGAAAATTGTTTGGCTATTAAGCTTTATCAGGATCATGATTTAAACTTTGCTCAACATTTGAAATCGTCCACATTTAGTAAAGGGCATTTTTCCTTTAAAGAGTAAAAAACCAAATAGATAATTAAAGAGATAAGTGGTGATTAGGTACCGTTAGATCAACTGTAGTTATTATGAGACTCGAAAAATCCCTTCAATTTCTATTCGTTGTTAATTAGTTGTCAACAGCTGCATTTATATACTTTTGTTATCCTGTAATCATTGAAATTTCTTTGCAAATTGTCATTTATCTATAGCATAGCTACAATTTGCGTTTGAATGAATCAAGTTCAAATTTGATGGCCAAAAAATAAATTGTCCACATTGCTGTTGGCGACTGTCAGTGGCTATATTTGATGTCCTGTTAGAATTTGTTTTGTTTTTTCTTTACGGTTATACCAAATGGCCTGTTTAGAAATAAATTTGCAGGTCACTTTATTGACAGCTTATAGAAAACAAAGCATCGTACCCGCTTAGACCTGCGAAAATGAATCATTAATTACCATTTGGAAGGTTTATCGCAAAGGAGACATTTTCGAAAAAGCTAAAAACCTCGAACAACAATTCAAGCAATAATAAAAAGTTATAAAAATGACGACTTGATTAAAGATAAATTTGGAAAAGGTGCGAAAGTAAAACTGTCTTCCACAACCAAACGTTGGATTTTATGGAAAATTAAAAAGAAACTCCAAACAACCGCCGTGGAAATCGCAAAAAAACTTGGTTTAGATTTCAGTGTTTATGTTAAAGGACAAACTATAAGAAATTTCTTACATACTTAGATAACATTTTCGCGAATGTCACGTAAGAAAACGTACATCAGCGAGAAAAACAAACTTATCCGTCTGATTTTCTTCCAAAAGTACAGGATCGCAAAAGTATAAGGATCTTTTAACTATCTACTATTTGCTCCTAAAAATATAACGCAAAATAGCTTCTCGTTGCATGTGGACGATTTAAAATGTTGAACTCCATATAATTTAAATTTGCAAAGTTTAGTTTATGAACCTTTGAAGTTGTGGACTGAATTGATGAAAGGGGAAAAAATTAACCAGGGACTAGGAGAGTCTACTATACATACACGTATAGATGCATGTACTTAGCATATACAGCTTTCGTAATACAGGCGCTTATCCAGATGGTCGGACATGTCTAGATCGATTTGTTTCTTCAGGCTGATTTACAACATACACATGTATGTATTTTTCTGTCCGTACATCCTTTGCACAAACCTAATATACCCAAAGGGTATAGAGTATAAAAAGATTTTCAATCGGTAGGTGTACAATTTGCTTCTGAGCCACTGCGGTCGGCTGGTCGCTTGTTCCGCCCGGCCAGCCGGACAGTTTCTCATTGTGCAGAATGTAAATTTGTCGAAATGCATGCAAAGAGAAACACTTGAGCGACAAACGGTTCGCTTCTGCTGGCGGCCACCTGCGACATTTTTTGCATACAATAGCACGGCTTTTTGCGCTTCCCTGGCCAGTGTGTACATGTGTATATGTGTCTCTGGAATTTGATTTATGAATGTACAACAAAACAAGAACAGTGGCAGCCGCTCCTGTGCTCTCTTCGATCAGTGCATTTTAGAGTTTAATTCCAGCCTCTGCCCCGACTTAAGGAATATTTAAATGCAGCGAGTACAAGGCCTGGCATTGTCACAAAATTTCGATATTTTACGCGGCTCCGACAGCAACCCAACTGTGTCTACTTCTTTAATATAATTATAAGCTGCGCTCGGCTCATCAACATGCCAGCGTACAGGTGCAATTGCACAGCTCCACAGTCTTCTTCTGCTGGTTCCACATTATCATTATCTGCGCTTTGTGCGGCGCATTCGCACTGCCGCCTATTGATTCCTCGGCCACCTCAATTCATTTGCAAAGCGTATCCAAAAATGTTGATGGGATTATTATATGTTGTACGTATGTATGTATGTATGTATGTATGTATGTATAGGTTGCTCACGAATTTGAGGGTGCGACTCAGTCGCCGGCTGCAGGTTGAATTTCAACGCATCGCTTTCCTGTTTCTATCTGTATTATTGTTTCTTGTATACGCTGATGATGGCTTTTTGGTTTCGAACCATTAATTTATGTATTAAAATTTAGGAATTCGGGTGGACAGGTAAATTTCGTGTATTTCGGGATTATGGGGTCATTATCCAGCAGAGTGTATATTTTTCATACATATTCTGGTTTTATGCCTACAATAAAAACACAACAAAATATTTATAATATAATGGATTTTTAACAACGACAAAACCGTTAAAAGTTTTCAAAGGATATATGCATGTGCTTCTATGGGTTGGTTGAGGTAGTTTAGGAACTTAAGCAACTGACTAACATATAAAACAATAAATTATAAAATGAAAACTCAGGACACTTCTTTAGCACTCGTTTGTACCCATTCATATTTAGTTTCATGAGTTTTTATTTTAAAGCTTTATATTAAAGCACGAATTAATTAAAATTCCCTGAGTCGCTAAACTGGGTATCAAGACTTGTCTTATCCAACTTTTGTACTCCCCATATATTGCTGTATTTATTTTTATTATTTTATGCAGACGCTATAGATAATACATAAATATAGTTAGTCTAGTTCAGAAAAGTTTTTACTTCAATGTATTTTATCACAAAACGTTACTACATTTCACTATAAATCAGTTTCCCAAGTAAATACATATATGTATATGTATATTATGTGCCTAAAATGGCTTATATACTAATACCAAGCACACAAATCAAATGGCGCTCTGCCTGGTTTTTTTTTTTTTTTGAAACAAAACCGAAAAGGCGATGGACATAATAACGCTTCAATAGCAAATACTTTCCAATAAAAGTTCAAAATGACGCCGACACAGGGCACGCAGAAAACAATTGCAGGACACAAAAGAACCAAAATTACAGCACACGTTGAGTGGTAGCGTCTGATTACAGGAGTACGAGTATTTCGCCTGAATGGTTCCGCCCTCAGCAGTTGGCAGGTCATTGCATTTGTCATGGCCCTGGGTCTTGACCAAAAGCATTTTGCAACAATGCCTGCTGGAGTCACTCGACCACCTTTAGACTGGATAATTGCACCAAAAACGTTGTTTAATTTTTCTTTAACGAAACTCAAATGCCTTTTGTCTGAAGTCTACTATAGATTAAGGCTGCTAACAGAGACTTATGTATGTGTGTGTGTGTTTGAATATGTGAAGAGTTTCACCTGCCTAAGATCAGTAGAGGTGTGTGGTTATTAAACAATTTATCTTGATCTCTGGTTGGAACAAAATATTTCTATAAAAGTTACTTAAATTTAAAAAAGCCTAAAAGTGATGTAGCTAAAGGGTGTAAAAGAGTCAACTATAAAATAGAAAAATAAAAAATTCAACATTTACAAAACCTAAAATTAATGTATTATCTTTTACATATATTGAAATTTTTTAAAAACCCAATACTTATTTGGTCCTGACTGACTGACAGATTCACACAACCGTAATGGTAAGAGTTAGGAAGCTGAAATTTGACACCAGTTTTTTTTCAAAGAGCTCCTTAAACTCCGTATGGAAAATCTGCATTAAGAAAAAATATTGCAAGATAAGTACAAAGCCAATTATCATTAATATCAAGAACACAATCTAACGCTTTTCCAAAGTCGAGACAACCTGCTTCCCAATATTGGTGTCTTTAGAGTTTACTCTTTGCAAGATCCTGGACACTTCTCTAAACTCTTTTCATATTATTTAAAAAAATGTATCTCCTATTATTTATATAGACAAATTTGTGATTACAATTACAATATGAAATCAAAAGATAATTTCAGGGAAATTTACATTGAACAAGGAAATTTATATACTAATAAATATCTTTTCATATTTTTTTTGGAAAATATTTCCTATTGTTGTACTCACAAGTTTGTGGTTATAATTACAATATTTTAGGAAATCAAGAGGTATCTTCAAGGAAAGTTACATCCAAGTATATCTCGAAATGTATATGCTATATATCTTTTCATATTATTTTTGAAACTATTTCCTATTGTTGTACAGACAAATTGGTGGTTATAATTACAATATTTTAGGAAATCAAGAGGTATCTTCTGGGAAAGTTACATATATCTCGAAATGTATATGCTATATATCTTTTCATATTATTTTTGAAAATATTTCCTATTGTTGTACTGACAAATTTGTGGTTATAATTACAATATTTTAGGAAATCAAGAGGTATCTTCTGGGAAAGTTGAACAAGGACCTACTATATGTCTCGCAATGTAGACATTATTTCGTCGCTTATATTGTAGGTATGTAATAGCGTTAAAGAAAATTGGCTATTCGATTCTGATTGCTGTCCGTCTTTTGCTTTGCACCTTTGATGATTAATGCTTGTGTGTCCAGGACATTTTCAGCTGACTTCGTCTAACAATGGACGCAATTTGGCTTTGTTCTCGCTTCTGATCCTGTTTCTATTGACCGCATTGTGCCCAAGAAGGCGTTGTTCGTTCGGTGGCCTTTGTCGGCCGCTTTCTTTGCACCTTTCAGAGACACGCATAATGCAAGAAGTAAATGCGTTTACAATGATCGAGCGGACTGACTGTTGAATTATGGTGCCTGCTTCGGAGAACTGGGCGCTGCCTGATGCTTTTGTATTTGTTTTACAATATTTGGGCAGCTGAAATTGGCGGTTGCTCTATGTGGGTCATTGTCAGGGGAGAGTGTGCAATCTCTCTCCATTGGGGCGGGGTAATAAGTTTACCAAGTGATTGCATCTTTCATCGAGAGTGGCTTTCAATAAACCATTTGCCCAAATCGTTTCTCTCATGAGCCTCATTATGGCGAACTTTTCCGCTAATTTGGAGTGCATCGGTCAGGCTTTAAATTCAATTTAAAATGCATCAAGCTGTTTACCGTAATAATATCAACACATTTTAAGCTCTATAAGTGCACTGCCTCGGATCTTATCTTAATGCCCATATGTTTCATATCGGAGCCCTCACGCGTCCGCTGTCTCGCTACTTGTCGTGCGTTTCTCCTCTGCATCGGTGCCTGCCGCTGTTGCGCCGGCGCAGATGCAGAGGACAACGCTGCCAATTAAGTGCGTTAAGCTGGCATCTGCACTTGGGGCACGCCAGGTGCTATACTTTAATGATTTTTTTGGACTGGTGCTTTTGTTCAGCTTAACAAGTGTTCGTCGTCGCTCATCTGACAGTGTCGGCATCGTTTTTTTAAAGCTCTACATTTTTTCTGTTGCCATTGGAAGGATTTTGCTGGCTTGCCCAAGGATGGCTTTTTTTGTGTCCGGTGATGTATCAGTCATGATACATTTTGCTTTAACCTTTAGATGTGTATGCACACGCAGAAGCACGCAGCCTACACAGTTCACTGATATTTGGAATGCAAAAACGCTGTTAAACTTCCTGCTGTGGCAGTAACAAAAGGACTTTTTCCCCCGCTGTTTGCAACGCTGATGAAGGTAATCGATCCTTTGTGGTTTATGTACATCCGTTATTGGAATGTGCTTTGCTTGATACTCCTGCTGTTGTCAAAAGTGTTTTTCTATTACAATTTTTTTTTGTGTTTTTTTGAACACCTATTCTAGTTATTTTCAGCATTGTTGGCTCTTGATGACAATTGTATTTTGCCATGCAGCTGGGGAGATTTACAGTCTTTGCGCATTATACACTGTGGGGCTCTACTTGTCTGTCAGCCGCCGGAAGTAAAAAGACAATTGCTATACCCTGTACACGAAATGTTCAAGGGGATATTAGGTGTGCGGGAAGTGAAAAATGTAGCAGGCAGAAGGAGGAGTGGCAGACCCCACAGAGTGTATATATTCTAGATCAGTATTTGTCATACATGAATCGATTTAGCTATGTCTGTTTGTCTGTTCTTCTGTCCGTCCATATGTATATAAGGGCTTTAAGATGTACACCAAATTTGGTGGTGTTGTAAATTTCAAGAAGATGCTGTCTTAGTCCGCAATCTACTAAAGCCTGGACCCTAGCTGCTGCCAAACTAGAAGAAAGTGATGAGCTACACAAGCTAATCGAGAACTTAAATTTATTACAGAAATACCGTGTCCAATCAATCACAGCATTGCTTGAAGACTATTCAGTGATTTTTTTCATGTTTTCAAATGATTTTGTTTCGTACAACGAATATACTAGAGGGAAAAACAAATATGTCAAATATCATAATAACATTTACTATAAATCTGTGGATACCATCGGCTTGGGGATTAATTCGTCTTCAATTCGCAGTTATCATCAATAAATCGTAAACCAAGTCAGTAACCATCTGCACTAGCGAATGTGGAAAAAAATAAGAATGTTGTTTATAAAATTAATAAAATGGTTGTAAATTGAATTTACTCGTCAATAGGTTATCACCAATGTTCGAGTAGAAGATAAGACCTTGACTTTGTCCATACAATTCTCAATATCAGAAAAATTAACAAATAAAGCTCATCTGGAACTGCTAGTTAACAATAAAAACAAAATGAATAAAAAGAAGAAATCGTACTCAAATGAATGAAGTTGTATTTGAACCACATATTACCCATCATACTGGATCTTAGAACGAAAATACAAATGTGTACAAATAAGTTTGAATGCATCTAAAATATTGAATCCCTAGTTGCTCGTTGGGTATTTCTTTCTTTGAAGGACATCTGCCAGACATCCATTATTACCTCTTTGATCATTATTTTTGAGTAATGGGCACTGCCTGCCGAACCAACTGTAATATTATTCAAAAATTTTAAAACAAAGCGCTCAGAACCATCTCCAATGCGCACCCATTCCACTCAACCGTGGAGATTTAGAACGAACTCGGTGTCCCTTGGGTTCACGAGGAGATTACCAGGCTGAGCAGAGCCCACATAGAGCGACTGGACAGGCACACCAATCCCCTCGCCATTAACCTGCTTAACAACAGCAATTCCACCCGTCGTCTGAGAAGATACCACCCGCTTGACCTTCCTCATCGCACAATCTAAACTTTTCAATCCATCTCTCCACAAAGTCACACATAATACAAAATCATAATGCCAATGTTCCTCCAGTATAATTTGTTGATTGTCCGTTAGGACAGATTGCAAATTTAAATCAACTGTTAATCAAAAAAAAAAAAAAAAAAAAAAATGTTGCTGGAAATAAAAGTCGTTCTTCAGCCCCAACTTATGAGCTCTTAGGAGCAGATTGCACCTCAAGATGGGAATATATGTACTATACTTTGTTCTACTATGGACTCTATAAATAATTTCCAACGCCGGTAGCTGTCATTGAATATATGTACTATATAGTATGCATATACGTCAGAGATGCTTCGTTCTGTTTGATAAATACATACTCAGTATACATAGTATAGTATATAGTAAATACCTAACCAGCGATGGTAGTCCGTGCAGGGTTTAATCGACCACACATATATCTAAAACGTATGACCCCCGTTAAGGGTCTACAAACAGAAAAAAGGAAATTGTCCATAATATAAAATTATCTTTGATTTTATTTGTATAGGCTTAAGATTTTTGTGCACAATTGCATACTAAATACCACTTAAAAGCAAGCCACTAAATCCACCCTAGCTATCTAGTATCAGATCAGGAGAGCAATATCGAAAACTAAAATTGAATTATGAGCCATTTCCTACACAAAGTGCTGAGCTGTGTTCCTCTCTCCCTAGCTTCCTTGCCATTGTGGGCTGGCCGTCTATATCTTTGTATTCGCAAAGGTGTGTCGTCTCAAGTTTCGGCACGGAAGTAGGTGTACATGTTGTGGTTGATTCTGGTGTTTGGATATAGAGCTGCATGTGCTTATACCTGCGGTGAGGCAGGAGGGCTCGGTGGATGCTGTTTGTTGTAAGTTGATATGATGGCGAGCAATTTGGCATTTGGCATTAGTCTAAAATGCGGTCTGGCGTTTAATTTCCAACATTGCCAGAGATCTTAGAAAATTCATTGAAATCCGAGCGTTTCCCACAGGTGTGTAAGAACAGCTCCAGTGCGAGCGGGAAGCGGACAGCGGATCAGGTTTTTGCCATGTGTTTGTTTGTCTGGGGATGTGTTTACTGAGTGCTGCGTTTGCCTACTCGTATATGAGCTTAGCGCTATTCGGTCGCTTATTTATTCATTTTACCTCCGAGAGTTGCCGCTGCTACCTCAAATTGTGCGTGCTAAACAGGTGACACTACTGGGAATGGGGCACGACTGACGATGACATGCGGGAGCTAATCGCGGCGGCTGTGGGGCAAGGGCGATGCTTGGCGCTCCTTAAAATGTCAAATGTTTGAGCAGCTCTATATGTGTATGTGTGTACGAGTATGTGTGCATGGATGTGAATGTGTGGGTGGTGCTAATGGAAATTGTGGCAAGCGTGCGACTTCCTGCTGAGTACATGGCTGCAAATTTAGGTTAAAAGGCTCTTAGATAGACGGGTCAGGTATGAGTAAGCGAACGGGGACGATTACGAGCAGTAATAGTGCATAGTTATTTTTATGAATTTTTTACATTTTAGCCAAACGTTAGAAGCTCCTACCCCCGTTATTAAAGTGCTGCGTTTTGACTATAAGAGCCAGCGATAGTCCAAACTTTGTCCCCAAATGACATATTTCAGCCTCCGATCAAGAAGGAAAATAGAGTTTCCACCGAAATGCATTGAAACTAAATTTCAAATGATTTTTTCGTTTTCCAACTGTAACGATTTATAGCAGATTGAATTACTTTTCTGTCATTTCAATTGAATTTTTTATGAGAAAATATTTTGTACCTACTTTTCATTTCGTCACGTATCGCAGCCCAAGAATGAAGCAAAAATATTGACAATATGCAGCTTTGTTCCAATATTTAAAAAAATACGCATTTTTTATATCGAAACCATTTTTAAATGATGTTGTTTTTATAGTTTGTATGATAAAGACATGGTCGGTATCGACATAATATCTGTTTTCTTTAATGCCAGCGCGGGGAAAATTCGAAAATAGCGGGTTGAGGGAATTATATCTTGAAAAAAATGTATTTAGCCTTTTTCTAGCTTTACTTTATATTTCCCCATACATTTCTTTCCTTATTTTTGTCAACACTTAAAATAATGAATATAGGCAGTGATAAACGACTTTCGATAATAAAAACTATCAAAATCACCTCCAGGCTCGAGCATAAACCGTTTCTTTAAGTCTAAAGTGTATAAACAAAGTGTTTGCGAAGTGGAGCGGGTCTTCAGCCAGGAGAACTTAGTTAAATCCAAATTAAGAAATGGGATGAATTTAAACACGCTTAACTCCATTTTAAGCGAAAGGTACGTTTTTTGTAAGCAAAGTAAACCATATTCATAATTATATTAATTAATTTTCAATTTAAGATTCGGACTTAATCGTAACAACAAAAATAACGTGACGAAGAGGCAGAGAGTTTAGATGAACAACTGTAGAAGTTTTAGCTTGATTTTAATGTGAATTTTCTGTTATTATTTTTACAAGAATCTCATATTATTATTATAAATTATGAATTAAGAATATACAATTAATATGAAAACATTAAAACATATATTTCCTTGAATTTAACAAAGAAAATAGTGCTTTTAAGGTCGGCTTGTTTTTTAGCTTTTTTTGGATTGCTTTAGCTTTATTTTTTTTTTGGCAATCTAGCTGTTTTTGCTCAAAAAATTATGACAGCACTGTATGGGTGTTACAATTTTGCACAATATGGGTAAAACCAAGAGTTGTTTGCACTTTTAAGTGAATTAATATATCGAAATGCGTTCATCACAAACCGAAATCGTGTTGCACATTTTCTATACTTATAAATAAATTTCATTTCGTGACCAAATGACTTTTTATACTCAGTACCCAAAGGGTAAAAGGGTAAATATGTAACACTCCAAAGAAGAACTTGCTAAGTATATACAATATGTATGTACTTGATCAGTATGCCCAGCCAAACTATTTCCGTTTTTCGGAAAGTATAAAAGCTAGAATAACTAAACTTCGTTTTCAGGTTTTTCTAATTCCGAGAAGGACAAGTTTGTGTTTTTCCTTAATGCATTCCTTCCTCAAAACCCCATTTGTTACTACAATTTGACAATTACATCCAGTTAGCACTTCTGTGTCCCCATGTTATGTTTCATTGTGATAAGACAAATGTAAAAAATAGTCATAGCCATAATTGGCCAGTAGGTGTTGTTTTTGCTGCTGTTTTGGCTCAACTCTTTATGCACACATACTATGTGCGTCATAGATACAATTCTGTTGTAAATATAAACTTATAACGTGTTACATATTTTTTATTATACATACTATGTGCGTTATAGACACAATTCTGTTGTAAATATAAACTTATGACGTGTTACATATTTTTTATTTTATTAATTTTATTTGGTTCATTTAAATTTTTAATATTATTGGTTTCTTATTTTTCTGGGATGGGGTACAGAGTATTTTTATTTTATTTTTAATATTAGCTTTTAAGTAATTGTAAGCTGCTTCTCTCTGTTAAGTTTTTGTTTCTTTTTTATACCGGTAGAACTAATGACGCCTCTAACCACACTTGGCTGAGAGACGGGGCGGAGGCGTTAATTATATATTATTGTAATTTGATTAGATTTCTCCTTCTTAGGCTTTTCTAGCTTATAAGATGCATTTTATATATTTTCCTCCTATGTCGACAGTCAATGTGTGTTGACATAAATAAATATAAAAATAAATAAATAAAAAAAGAAAGAATTATAATCATTAAATTTTTATTATATTAAATTAATTCGGTTTAACAAATACTTTAAAAATAGGTTTTTGATTTTTGTTAGTAGAAATACATAGGTCCAGGCTAATTCAGAGTTTGGTCTGCTCGAGACTATTCTTCTTGGATATTTTGTTTACTTCATATTTTGAAGAGGAGATATGTGAAGCGCAATGATTTGCTTTTTACTCTTGATTAGCTTAAAAGGTTAGTTCTTAGGTAATTACAGTTACATACAAATGCCACTAACTGTTTCACAGGGCTCTTGTACATTCAATTTAATCCACAGCCATAGCCACTGCCACTGCCTGTGGCGCGTGGCATTTATGTAGTATGTATGTATGTTGCTTGGATTCGTAAACTCCTAACCCCCATCCGCAATCCCCAATCGTCCCACACATCCCTGTACATCCGTTTTGCTCTTGCTGAGTCCCTGTAGCTACCCCGACGAGGAGTACACATGTTTTTTCGTCTGTCCCGTTATTCAGTCGCTGTCGCCTTTTGCGCATAATTTTTCACTTTCTGCTATGCACATTCGCTGGCCTCAGCAGCATACATACATACATACATAAAAAGCTTATAATTTTTAATGTTTCACTACAGACACACAGGCAGACACACTGAGGCAGACACGCATCCACACTTCAATCTTCTGGTGCGTTGGCGTGTAGGCGAGTGTGCTTTGTCTGTTGATAAATTTGCTTAGATTATTATCCTGGTGCGGTTTGCTTTCTGCTGTTATCTTTTTCTGTAATTAGTCTCAAACTTGTTTGCGCCGCATTTACACACAATGCTCGTGCCTTGCCAACCACATATGAGCACATACATACATACTTGTATGTTTGTATGTACTATACATACATACATGTGTGTATATACAAGTATTCGTTCACAGGGCTTGAATGGTCCGTGATAGCATGAGGCAGTCGTACCGGGCAGGCCTGCAGACATTTTGTTTATTTAGTGGGCTAGAGGTTGTTCTGGAGTGCTTTGGGATCTCCTCCCGCTTGTGTTATCACATGATTCGAGTTTGAGTGAATCATGTGGACAGGCTGACAGCACGGCTGGTCTGATGTTAAATTAGTTCTGGCCGTTCTAGGATACTTCTTTTTGTTACAAAATTGGCACAGTCTTAAATATTTTGCGGTCCTGTTTAGTGGCAGAAAGACTTAATCTGGGCAAGCATCTTGCAACATCCGCTAAGGCGCGTTAGCCCAGCTCGTAAAGTCTAAGCCATAGGATTAATTAGCTCAGGGAACTGTAGTCGGCAACGCCCCAATCTCCGCAAGGTAAATCTGAATTTTCGCATTGTCCACAAAGCACAGAGACAATTGATCCTTTTTTCCACATAATTTTGCACTTAGAGTAAATAAAAACCTCAAACCCGAAAGCGTTGCGTCAAGTTTTTCACTTTGCTCGGCGGCTGCTAAGACCATCAATCATTTCAGCCGCCAGTCAGTTAGGCGGCCACATTAGCATTTATGGAGCTCACCCGGTGAATTTTTCAGAAAGGTTTCCCTGCATGGCTGACTTTTATACGATTTTCGTAATTTGATGCGCTTGTGCATATTTTGAGTCAATTAATGTCATAGAAGTTTGGCGAGCTGCCTGCAATCGATCAAATTATGAATGCAAAGGAGGCGAGCACAGTCATGGTAAGAAGGGCTTGCTGCAATAAACGTTTTTTTGTGACGTTTTTCATATGGAATTATGAATGAGCTCGATGATGATGCCTTCAGCTGTGCCCAGCTGCACCTTCACTTATGCATAAGAATATATTATTATATTTGTGATGATACCTTACTAAATTTGACGAGATACTGCAGTTCATGCGACTGTGGGAAAACAACAGGTCCCAAGTATATTTAAGAAAATGGTGAAAAAAGCTAATGATAGCCGTCCAGACAGGCTCACATATCATTTAGATATGAACTGATAGCCGAATGGCTGAGCTAAATCAACAAAACATAAATAATCGACTGTCCCATAAGCCATTGGTTTGCTGCCAGGTAAGGAAATCCAAACGCTTACCACACAGAAGAAAAACGAATTGAGATGAAGAAATGCTTGTTTTCGAATCTCGTCTATTAAGCTATGAGTTAAACAATTGTTTATTTATTTACAACCTCAAATTATATCCAGGTAAATAACTCTTAATCTAAAATGTTTACAGAAATAGTAGAACAGTGTACATTGGATGTACTAGTATGTATTGTTAAAACACACATCTAGGTTTCAGCAATTAGTTGACATCGATAATATAATTGGTTTGTGTGAAAGGATCTGTCAATCAGTTATTATATTTGTTCTTAGTTTTAGAGATAAGGAACCTTTTTTTTCTGGATTCAATCTACGGCGTTAAAACAGAATTTGGTGTACTTAAATTATTGATCAGCAGGACAAGATGAGTCGATATAGCCAAGTCCGCCCGTCCCTATGTCAGTCTGTATGAGCGCAATGATTTCAGTGAGTTCAAGATCTAGAATACCTAAACTTGGCATCTAGGCTCCCCTCCTTACGGCTTAGGGGAAAATTATCTTTTCCTGTTACATCCCCCATTTGTTACTTGATAACTCTCGTAATTCGTGCAATTCTTTACTCACTTTGTGCTTATCTTCCACTATGTCAAGATTCATCATGATATGTCAATTGTAAAAAAACTTATAGCGATAAATGTAAAATCTGCCTAAGTTCAGCGATCTGCTGTTGTTGTTGTTGCTGTTTTGACTTAACTCTGTGAGACACACATTCACGCACATAGGCACGCATAGATACAACCCCGATGTAAATGTGAACTCTTTAAAATCGCTACTTATGTATGTATATATTGAATATATTTTGTTTTATTTATAATTTATATAATTAAACTTTTTAAAATTATTAAAAAAAAAAATTAACATTTTTGTGGGAGTGGGTATTTAAGATTTGAGCCTGCTCGATCCTTTCATTCTTTTCTTGTTCCAAATTACTTTCCAGTGTGGCTTTTTGTGTAAATTTTTGAATGAGAGGTAAACTTTAAGTATTTAAGTATTTTGAACTTTAGCGATTATACACATATATTCACGTCTTCATTATTGTAGTGAAAATCTTCTTACCACTAACCACTTTTAAGTCGTGATAACTTTCAATTAATTAAATTCAAATAAAGACTAAAAGGAAATTCCACTTAGTATGCATCACGAACCCTGCGGCACAATAAACGCCATTTTGTTTAATGCACTTAATCCAATTGGTCAGAGCCAAACAACAACATTGCAAGCTAATTAGTTCATTTATATAAAGTGCTCATTTAAAAATTTAATTAATGTCAATATGAGCGTGACATAGAGTGGATTAAATTTAATTTAATAACCTGTATATCGACATAAAAACGTACTTAATGGAATTCCACAACGCATTGCATACTAAATAGTATACTTACCTTCACCTATAATATATTTATTTATGTACAGTGGCTCGCAGCTTATTTGAATCAGGTAGTACTGCTATTAAGTTTGAAGTGTTATACATTTTTCTTAAACATATACATATGGAAATATTTAGGAAAAAAAATGAAGAATTTTAATTTTATACTTGTACTAATAAATTCAAAAATAAAAACATTACATAAATATCTATTGTCTGTCCATGTGACCGACTTTATAAGTGCAAGTGTGCACCCCTTACTTTATCGCTTGCAATTTTATACCCGACTTTTATTTTCTAACATGACGCCGATAACTTTTGAATCATAATAAATATAGAACACCAAACTTGTTAAGCGAAATAGTGTGAAACGAGACATGGACTCCAAAAAAATGTATGGTGTTAAATTCATAGATTTTGAAAAATGCACAAACGAATTTATGTGGTTTAAATTTCCACTGTTTTAAAGGTCCTAATATTTTCAAAACTAACAAGTGTTGAATATTTATTATTAACAGATTAATCTTATAAAACGGAAAATATTTTTGAGTGTAAAAAATGTTAAAGCAGCTTAATATAAAATTCAAGAACCATTTGGTCCCATCGGCATATAATTTATTTAAAAGATATTTTTGTGCTAAACATTATTTTGTTTGTTGTAGTTCTCTTTTTGAAAAATAAACTGTCAACAACCACTGGTTATAATTTCTACCAATATCCATTCAATGTTGCCTCCTCAATCTCTTTTAGAGATAAAATAAACAATTCAAAAGAATAGGAATTTTATTTCCAGTACTAATTACATAGATGGAGTCAGTTTCAGTCGTATCTGAAATCCTAATCGCCTAAAATGCTCCTAATAGTATGTTTTGTATTTAAACATTCAGATTTAGCTATTTATTGTGAGTGAGCGAAACTGAATTAAAGTACTACGCTTCTTTTTTAAATATTTCTCAACTTCTACCATGTAAGAACGAGGTTTTCAGCGCATTAAAACCGAAAAGGTAACAAATTTTTAATCGTGTTCAACCGAGTTCGTATTAAAAGTGGTTTTGTTAAGCGTTGTGTGTTGGTTGTATTTCACTTTCTTCATCACACTTAATATTCTCTTTATATAGCTTTGATTTATAATTACAATCAAATATAGGACTACTAAATAAATAAATATATCGGCTTAGAATACATGGCACTTTAAATTTAATAGATTTTACTTGCTTAAATAAGCTGCCACTGCAAAATCGAGTCCGGGATCCAGCCACGCAGGACAAGGGCAGCAAAGGTTGGCAGGGGCGAAGCAGCTCCGCCCCGGCGAGGCAATACATTATGCATTATACTGATTTACAGCATAGACTGTTCACAACTGTCAACTATTGCATATACTTCGGATGGCAACCAGTTGCTGGCACATGTTGGCTGTCAACGGTAAGCCACAGCAGACCTTAAGCAGACGTGCTTATAAGTCCTCACCATATGTCTTTGAGCCGTCTACTTACCCGTGAAGTGGATAGGATAGCCCACCATTTCATTATTATTTATGCGTTCAAGTGCTGCATCATCCGTGGCCATTCGAGCTGTTGCGCCTGCGCACAGCTGAGACTCCAGACTGTAACCTTAGACAGGGGCGGGCTTCTTAGGACATAGTACTATATTCTCCATGGAAAATACCATCTTAATCATGTTGTTGGTGGCAACTGCAACTAATTACATATCAATTTGTTGGTACAATGTCGGCGAGCCGTGCTAAACTGAATCCCCACGGATCGCTGCTGATGAACAGGCAGGAAGTGATGATCGCACGTGGGTTGGGCCAACCGCAAGGCACCTGTGGTTTTTTGTATTTCATTAAGTAGTTGCAGTTGAACACTAGCTTTTTAACTTGTTCTATGTTGCCCTCAGGATCAAATGGAACAGTCATATGTTTATGGAAACGCTTCTTGCCTCGATAAGCTTGGCCTAAAAAACGATCGCGACTGCTTCAAAGTATTATTGTTTAGAGCTGTTTAAGCGGGTTCTCAATATTACACGGAAGGGACAATAGAAAAGAGAATCTGCCCAAGAGAAAGTCGGTTCCACACATTCTGAGCGCGAATGAGAGTGAGTATGTGTGTGTCTATTTGTAGCACGCACTTGAATCAAAGGTTGTGCTCTAACCGGAAATTTAACAAAACGTACTTGAATTATTCGTTTAATTAGTTAAGCCTTAATGCTTGGTGCTTTACTTGCTACGAGCATATGTACATGAACATAAGCCAAGAAAAAAGGACTGCTAGAGTCGAGCGAGCTTAACTCTTAGATACCCTGTAGCCACTCCTAAAAATGAGAATAAAATTATAAAAATTTTAAAATTATAAGAATTAATTTAAAAAATCAAATTAATTAAATAAAAATTATTCAATTCATACATAAGTGAAAACAGATGTGTGAAGCACATAATTAAGTCAACAAACAGCAACAACAGCTGCGGGCTGAGCTTGGGCAGATATTACATTTATGGCTCTAACTTTCTTTCTGATTAATCTATCATAATGAATCTTAATATACGGACACATAATCACTAACTGGATGTAACTACCCAATTTGACCGAAATTTCAAGGATCAGGTGAGTTATAGAAAAAGGCGAATAGTGGGAAAGTGCGGGGTGTATCGGAAAAAATTAACAAACTTGTTTGGTTATTCTAGCTCTTATTCTTTCTGAGATCCTTGCATTATACAGGCAGACAGACGGACAAACGACATTGGCTATATCGATTTGTCCTGTTACCATGATGAACAATATATGCATGTACTTTTTGGGGTCTGCCACGCCTTTTTCTGTGTGTTACATGTACACTCTTGCACACAACTAATATACCTTTCGGGTACAGGGTATAAAACTCCGAAGAGTTGTAGCGAGCAGCAAAATATACTTACGGAAATTTACCAATTTCCAGATGCCGCACTTTTATGACTTCCATGTAGTCCAGTGTGTTGAAATTATGAACAATATTGGGATAACTACAAAAAGTTTGTACAAATTTACTGTCCTTTGATTATCTTTGTTTCTCTTTTTTCAAACAACCTTTTTTCGACCAAGCCTAACAAAGTTACCAGAGCAACAAATTAGCGAAAAAGCTTATTAACATTTTTATACCCACGACTACGAATTCAGTTTTTACTTGTGTGAAATACAATTTTTTTCTGTGTAGAGCCCTGCTTCAATTGATGGCGCACTACTTCAGCTCTGTTTTAATGCCAGTTCCCCGGCTTTTGTGCGCAACTACTCCAAACCCCAATTGTCTTCTAATTATATTTTGTATGGCTGCAAAATCAAAGGAGGCGTAATTCGGTCTCACCATTGAGTCAGTCACCGGTTCGTCACAGCCGTCGTCTCATAAAGAATAACGTGGCTTGTGTTAAGGCGGCAAATCAAATCAAAGGAATAACAAACAAGGCGATGCGGCACAAAGCCGTGCCCGAAAAATATGCCATTGTTGACAGGCCGCAAACAAAAAGAGTTTAGCCATGAATAGTCGCCTGACGTGCAGACAAAGGTTTCAGCGGAAAAAGCGATCAAGCTGGCGAGCAGCTAAGAAAGAAAAAGCCGCAGTTCCTTTTTCTTAAATACATAAATGCGAACCGAAGTATCATCACATATCCATGTATGAATATGTGTGAATATGTGTGAATATGTGTGTCGGCATACCCGATTTTGCGGATTTATTGTGTGGAGGGCTTAGCCAAGCGCATTGTGCTCCTGGTTGGCAAGGCATCGTAAGCGTTTTAACCGAAATTAAAACATTTCACGCAGCAGGCGATCAGGCTTAGTTGAGAGTTTGGATGGGGCGGGTACGGTTGCATTCGGTTGTTATCCAAAGCGTTAGCTGCAGCATTTCCTTTTATTTGAATCAGGGCTTTTCATTCATACACGTATATGTTTGTTTATACTATATGCTCGTATAAGCGCTAGGAAGTCAGAGTTCAACGCTTATCATATCCAGCACGCTGCGGTCACAGTTCTTACTGTAATCAGCACAGTCGAAGCCGCACGTGCCATGCCAGGAGGCCTCATAGACGCTATTTGCATTTTGCAGGTAGGACTCAGGTGCGCTGGTGGTTGGTCTAGAACAGTGGTCGAATATAATTAGCTCGGGCTCAGTGCTCGTCTCTTAACTTACATGAACAAAATTTGTAATATGCTGCCAAGCAAACCATTCTGTGCATCTAAAGGTGATGCACTCACCTCACAAATTGTGCGCAGCAAGCAGGCGCTGCCATTGAGTCCAAAATGTTCCAGATAATGCACGAAGCTACGATAAAAGGAGTGGCGCGTGTAACGAGGAGGTCCTCCTATTGAACGCTTGGACTTATTATCGTAGGCGCCACCACTGCGGCCATCGATAGGCGTCACATTACCGCCTATGCCCAGAATGTGTTGATCCAAGTCCCACTAGCAGTAGGAAGAAATTCACAATGGAATCTGACGAATACAGAAACTATAACTTACGCGATCAACCCATTGCTTATATGAATCATTTAAGGGCAGAGCATAGTTCGATTCAAAATTGAAAGCCATGTATACATTGCGATTTGGTAGATCCAAAGGAATAGCGACGGCCGCTAGAAACTAAAAGTTTATTAGTGCAATAGGGCTATGTCTTGGCATAGAATCCGATTTAAAACCTACGCCTATGGCGCTGCCGCGGGTGTAGAACAAAAATGCACTACTCAGTGTTATTCCGAAGCTACAGAGTAGAACAGAGTAGTTCCAGAACCAGAAGCTTTGCGAATAGTTTGAACTCATCGCGGCCGAAGCGTTAACTCAACTGTTCATTGCTTAGTGCAACAAATATGTGGCATGCACCCCTTTTGCAAATTGAAGTTGCAGAAGAAGATGTGTGAAAAGAAACGCCTCAGAATCACCTATAAAGTATGCTGTTGGTGTGAATAATTTGTTAGTTGGTTAGTAATTACCCAGCAGTTCGGCTAGAGACACTTGACCTCTTGGAGCTACTCACAGCGCTATTTCCAAGCTTACAGCTCTGTACTAGTCCCATAGTGTAGCAGCGCCGTACCAATAGAACATCGACACAAAACAAAATTACGAACAAATTTGGGCTCGTCTTTCGTTTCCCGAACGAAGGCTGTCTGCTTTCGTCAAGGAACACAAACAAATATTAGGTAAATCCCGTTAATTTGTTCGCTGGCCAAATTACAGTAACAAATATTAAGCAAGTGTCGTTGCTTTTTACCTACTCTTCTATACTTTTCCATTTCTCCAGCCTCCAATGGCTTAGACTTCTGTGTCCACATTTAGTTTACCGCAAAGGGTTGCTTTTGACATGGAAAAGTAAATGTTAAAATATGAAATATGTATATCAATACAAAAAGCTAAGTATAAAACATTTGTATACATGAACTATATACAATTACATAATTGTGAAAATTAAAAATTGCTTTGATGTTGTCATTATAGAATTTACTGGAAGCTCGGAAGCAGACGAATTGCGCAAAGAAATGCAGTGATCGAAAATGAGATTTTAAAATTATGAGTATTAACACAAATTAATATTTACATCAAAGTATATATTACATAATTAATTAATTTAAATGGTTATACCCGTACATTATAATTAATCTGTTTTATATATTTATGTGCAAAGGGGGTAGTATAGAATGCGAGCCGTTGGCAATTGTCCCCTGCCTAAACACCAAGGAGCTAGTACTTCTCTGGTACAAAGTATGCGAGGCGGTGGCAATTGTCCCTTTCGTATGGCATCGTGTGTAAAAAGTTAATGGAGAAAATCATGAAGTAAGACTAGTAGTGTCGTACTGCTGGGTAGGTAATGGGTGGACTGACTCGATACGCTGCTTTTAAATGAATACTACTTTCAAAATAAATGTATAGGTACTTCCTTTTGTTGCCCTGCGAGAACAGAGCTATTATTTGACTAATCTACATTTTCTACATCCGATTAGCCAAAACCTGTGCAAAGCAATCCTATGAATGAATTTCAGGTAGAGTGAGTCGTGACAAGAAGTTTCCGATTTTCAGCAAAAAACTGGACCAAGCAAGTTTAACACAGTTCCAGTATGACCTCGCAAAGACAAAAACCGTTTGTCTGACTAAATGGGTGGTGTGGATCGCGTCAGATGGAAGGTGCTAATTGTTGGAATGTGTAATATTTCTCCAGACATTTCTCTCCAACGAAACGGCAAAAGCATGATTCTACCAACTGTTCTTTCTGATTGGAGTAAAACGATGTCGCTCTTTTGGATTAGAACTTTGTTTTTTACGTTCAGTTAAGAAGCGGGAACGCAAGCATAAACAACGTGCTTTACGATACTTACAAGTAAATTATTTGAAAAAGGTTAATATAGCTATAGTAAAATGAATTCAAGAGTAGCAGTTAGTATAGTTTTCAAGGTGATACTACTCAATAATATGTTACCACATGTTAACGCTACAAGCCACAATCGCAGCAAACGAGGACCCATACCGTGGCTTATATTTCCCACTACTTCGCCTACTCGTGTACAATTCATCGGCGGTATAGGTATACCAGTGGAGCATCTGCAATTCGAGGCCATTACAACAGGATATGTTCTGAAGGCTGAGTATTGGCTACCTATATCGCCCGACGATCTGCGCACACCTACTGCGCTGCCCGTGAATCAGGTCATTACGCCGGGTCCCGTGACGGGAGCACGTCGTCGACAAAGACCCATGTTTGAGAATTTTCTGGTTGGTGCAAATGAGCTGGGAAAGAATACCCGGCAGTTGCTCTCGCGTACCAATAAGGTGCTGAGCAGCTATCGGTGGACCGCGTACAAGGGCCTGGAAGGTTTAGCGAATCGCTTGGGCCTGCAAGGGCGGATTTGTGTGCTGAAAAGCATTTGTGAGGCCGCAGAGGAGCCATTCCACGTGGCCAATGGACTATTTGCAGAGCTCTTTCACATATTGCTGACGTAAGTGTATACGAGGAGTGTAGGAAGTTGCATTTCCTATATGTATGCGGGCCAAACTTTATTACAGTCCCTCCTCCTCGGTGGACAAGCTGTCGGAGCACGCAGATAATGAGTTCTACCACGCGGAGAAGATGGGTCAATCGGGAGCTGGCTGTGAGCGCGTTTTTAAGGAGTGCCGACGCAGTTTGTTGCAACACTTCAGTGAACTGTACGATAATTTGGAGCACATTTTATCTTAGAAAATAAATGAATTTACACTCGAATCACGCTCAGTGTATTGTGACGCTGTATTGGATAGGAAAAGAAAGCAAACTCGATCTTACGGGAGGTGTTAATTGAAAAGGCACAATCAATTTTTGTATTCTAGACAAATGAGAGCACACTGGCGTCTTTTTTTATAGGCATGGTGTCATCTTTTTAGCAGTTATAGGTAGAATTGATGACTAGTTTTGAATTTGTTTTAGCACTTTCGATTTTCCCATGAAGGAAAGTAAGCAGTTTCTCGGAGGCGACTCGTGAATAAAGTGAAATTGTTTTTACGACTAACAGCTTAGTTATAAGTTAACTTCAGAGCTGCCAACTAGTAATCATTTTATGGAGGATTGCATTGGAAGAAGCGTTCAAATGAATATCCTGTGTATGCAGCTTTTGAGCGTACTTAGCTTCTCATTTATTGCTACAGCTATTGGCACTAATGCAAACTCTAGTCACTCTGATAAGGAACTATTGGTACGCAAGGAGCGATGGATACCTTATCTAATCTATCCGCGCACTCACCCATCTAGACTTCAAGTAAGTAATCGAGAACAATGGACAGACTATTGAACTAATGCACAAATTTGACTTCTTCAGATGATCGCTGGTTTCGGTATTCCCGTTGAAGATCTGTATGTCGAAAATGTACTGACCGGCTACGTTTTGAAGGCCCAATACTATTTGCCAAGTACTGCTAAGCAACTACGCACCAAAAACTTGCACTCGATAACAGAGCCTCGGCAGGAGCACTATGGAAGTAACGCTTCTTTCTTTGAGCAAATGCTGGCGAAAAGCGAAAGTGAGCTTGACTTACCAGAGATGAAGCCGGATATAAATATGAACTCCTTGAGCAGGTATCGCTGGGCTGCCTATAAGGGCTTTGAGGCTTTAGGTTTGCGCATGAAGCTTAATGGACGCGAGTGTGTACTTAAGAGTATCTGTGAGAGCGCCATGACCCCATTTGATGAGCGAAACGGGTTGCTCGGCGAGCTCTTGCATATCTTGTTGACGTAAGTATGGTTGAGACCCAAAAGGTATTGTCGGATAATCTTGACTCTTTGGATAGTCCTTCCAGCTCAAAGGATGCCCTATCAGTGCACACGGATAACGATTATCTTCACGCAGAGCAATTGGGCCACAAGGGCGCCGACTGTGACCAGGTCTATTCCCGTTGCCCAAAGTCGTTGCTTCAACATTTCAGCGATGTCCATGCCTGGGGCAGTGACATTTTGAAAATGTTGGGTGGATAGGAGCAGCAAAAATTACCAGCCAGGTTTTTAGGATACTTGTAAAGTGATGTAAGAACTTTTTCTAGGCGCGTAGTACACGAAAAAAGAAGAAGAAGGGAAAAGTCGTTGGTCCAGTTAGAATTGATTTGCTAATAACTTCTGATAATTTTTAGATAGAGGAAGAGAATTATATATAAAGTACGTAACCCTATGTTAAACTCAGGTTCGAATTGTGGACAATTGTATCGAAATTAAGCTGCGTGGCGTCGTCGATTCGCCTCGTCCTGCCGATTAGGATTATATATAGTTTATGGGGTCGGAAATAATTCCTTCTCATTTTTTACCCTTTTGGTATAGGTTGTAAAAATAATCCTTGGTCGAAGGACTTTCAAGCAAATTCTCGCTAATTTCTTTTATAGAATTGGTCATGTAGCTATGTTTGAAGGAACGTATAACGGTGATTGGTACGCAGCCATTTGCTTACCAGAAGTTTTCGTAGAATTGGGAAAGAACAACCAGCAAAGACGGAATCATCCTTCACTTCTCACACAACATCCGCTTTACAGCTGTGGCTTGGCACCTAAAGCCATAATTTTATTCCAAAACAAAAAAAAGCAATGTCAACGTTTGAAATCTTTAAAAAGTCTATTTTGGTAGTACTGTCATGGTTTAAGAGAGAATACAAATTGAGATTATGGAAAATATTTTGAAAAATATATAACCTTTTTTGATTTCTATTTACTCTGTCCTTGTTTTTGTTTTTCATTCCCCAAATATAAAAGGCGAGCCTCCGCTATTGTGGACATAAATACTTCCTTTTCCTCATTACTGCATGGCATTACGTTAAATTTATGCAAATTTCTACTTAATAACTCTTTTTGTTCGTATCTGCTCCTCATCTCTCTCCAGGTCGGGCTCCACGCTCGGGTGGTCGCTTGCGTAGCAAGACATGCGTATCTCGGAGACAAGCCATCGCATTGTCTTTAAATTAGTAATTACGGCCAACCATAGCCGTAGTCATATGGCTTAGGCCACTCGCTACCAGTCGTCTCAAGACCCACCACCGTCGTGGTCATCAACTTTGTCTGGCCGGCTGTTTTTTGTTGCCAATAAGTAGGCGTTTAAATGCAAATGTCTGCGCCGTAATTAATACGCATAATACGGGTATTATGCTAATTCCAATATAACAATGAGTTGCCAGTCCTTCAACTCGGAGCACAGACAGTCAAAATATGCTTTTCACACTTAAAAAGCAACCGCCTCTTGTCTGGGCCAGAGAGCTACTCTTATACTTGTATATGGAACTGCATCTGCGACTGAGGGTGGGGTCGGACTCACGGTTAATGTTTTTACGAACTAATTAGTTTGACAAAAAACTAAATACAAACAAAATAAAAAGGCAACGTCACTAAAAATTAGTAAGCAAAGGGTCATTCCAGTTCTTGTCAATGCCTACTTGGAAGTTGGGACTTTCTCTAATGAAGTTCCCAGAGGCTTTTAATTTGTTGTGTTGTGTTGTGTTTTGTTGGGCACCCTGGTCATGCATTTGCTCCATTGATGATGACAACATGTGATAAGACTTGTGGCTGCAACAAATAACATATTTGACAGAAGACTAGTTGGACAACAACAAAAAGAAACAAGTGGAAAATGAATGTGTCTGTAGGTTGTGCTATAAACTACAAAAATCTTGGGCAGATAATCGGTGGAAAATGCTGCAGTTTTTAGTGCAGCCTAATAGTTTCAAACTATGCATCTGATTTTTACTGCACCTTTCACAACTTCTGCTCGGCTGTGCCATGTCGTTGTGATTACCTTTAACCCTTGCCAGACAGGCTGACAAGCAGCCAGGGAGCCAGTAAGATAACCATGTCGACCTGCTTGGAGTTGTTGTTCGGAGTAATAATTTGTATTTCCATTGCCTTTGTTTAGAAACAATTTGAAGCAACAAGTTACTTAACGAAGTAATCAGTGTGTGCGCCTTGGAAAGCGACTGTAGGTTGCATACCCGTAGCGACAACCATTTTATTGCCTTAGTGAGAGAGAGGATGCTGCCCGACTGGCCATCTCGCCGCCTGTCTCTAAGACTTCGTAAATGCCTCAACCTGGCACACTACATCTTTATATGGTGCGTTGCTATTTTTGGTAGCCCCTTCTTAGCCAGGAGGCGAAAGTAGGTTGCCTGCGGGTTCTTTGTTTCCCCATTGCCCATAGTTGGCGCTACTAACTGGTGTAATCTATTTATGCTCCGGGGCTAAAATGTAACAAATTGTTGGAAATTGTGGGGTTGTCCAATATGGACTGTGGAGTGCGCGTATGTCCTTAAAGTGATATTCTAAGTAGAAATTACAAATGGGTTAAATATGCATTTTGCTTGAATTTAAGAAAAGTTAAACCTTAAACTTTAAGTCAAATGTTCAAAAGTATTTTGTAATTTGAGAAAAAAAAATAAACAAGAGAGAACGTTACAGTCGAGCAAGCCCGACAGTGTAATACCCTGTACCCAGGTAAACTCCCGTCACTGAGTTATATGCGCCCAAAAAGAGGAAGAAGAAGAGCGAACTTGTTGCTGCAGTTTGGGGGGGTTGTACTGGCGAGAATTTGTTTTGCTAATAACTTTTCTTAGAATTGACCGAACTGAATAAACAGTAGACAATTATATATAAATTTTGTGTGCAAAGTTTGGTTTAGGTAGCATTTGAAATGTGGACGCTATTGACGGGGAAGGGGGGGGGGGGGAATAAAAAAAATAAAATAAACTCGTCCTTTCTCGGACCTAGGAGAATCTGGATGCCAACTTTGGTCATTCTAGCTTTTATAGTTTCTGAGATCCTTGCGATCATCCAGACGGACAGACGGACGGACGGACGGACGGACGCACGGACGGATCTAGATCGATTTCTCTCGTCATGCTGATTCAGAATATATATACTTTATGGGGTCGGAGATGCTTCCTTCTGCATGTTACATACTTTGCACAAACCTACTATATCCTTTTTAATCTACGGGTACAGGGTGCGGTCAGTGAAAATCAATCGGTCCTAAACAAATTATGAACATTATATAGTACGTTATTGATTGTTTAATAAGGTTTTTGGTATAAGTATTACCTCATGATTTGTATGCAGACAAAGTATGTATTTAGTTAATTATTTTTTTATAGATCCAATATCAATCGGTGCAAAAAGCACACTGAAAATCTTTATGTAAATAAGATATCTTAAGAAAATTTGCCTCAACGTAGTTTGAAAATTCATCAATTTTCTGGCACTATGTATGTTATGTTATTCCTCGCGTTTTAAGATATTTAAAATTTATTGCCACATTTGAATGATTCCGCGACATTATTTTGCATATTTCTACTAAAAATTTATATACCTATTTTTAGTAAGATGGGCGCATATTTTGGAGTAATATTAAAAAATATTTTCGTCAATCTTTCCCTTATAGTTTTTATTTATTTTGAAAGATTCTAAGTCCAGAATTACAATTCATATTTAAACCTTAGTTTTTATAGCATTTCTACATGGCAACTGCTTCATTAGACGTTGATCTATATCGCTACTTAGCTTGAAACGGTGATTCAAGACAACTCCAGCGTTGATTGGTCTATTAGGATCGACATTTTATTGTATATTTCAGACTAATTATAAATCCGAGATTTTAAATTTGTGATTAACTTTAATTGATTGCGTTTAATTTTTTTATCAGCCAACTGTGTTTCCAGCCGACTCTCTTTCCACCTGTGCCTCCATCTCTTTGCCAGGTCCAGCTTCAGCTTAATGAACAATGATGGAGTTGTGGCGATATAAGTATGTAGAGGCAGTTGGCGCCCCAACCAAGCCAACCGTGTGACTAGTCCACGAGTGTTTCCCATTTGCTCGTAGCATAAAATGTATTTTTGCATAATTCATCACATATACTTGTATTTTATCATACATCTGCTTGAAATAGTAACACAGTTTATTATTTAAGCATCGTGACTATATTTACGTAGTGTCGGGCGTTGAATTAGCACCAAAGTATGCATGAAAAAAGATACTCTTCGTTCTAGCATGGCACAAAAAGCGCTGGCAGCGAAACAATAACAATAACCCCAGTGGGGTATGGCGTGCTTGAAATGCTGACGGGCATATGTAAAGCGATTCAGAGCATACCGGATCCCGCTTTCCCCCCTCCCACCCATTCGGTCGCCGACCGCAGAGACACTCATACGTTAACACAGACCCGGACAATTCTCGCATGATAAATCGTTAAAAGAATACGCGAAAACACCGGGAGCTCAGCGCGGCTCACTTGCCTTTTGTTTATGCAAAGCAATGTAAAAAAGGTTTAAGCAAAGAATTGGCGCTGTATACACGTACGTGCCAAAGCATTTCACGGTCTGGCAACTTAATTCAGAGACAAAACCAAACGCCTGTCCATGTGGGAGTGGGAGTGGGAGTGCGTGAGCCAGCCTGCTACCCAGTCCTAGGCCTGGCCATCCTGCATGTCGCGCTTTTTGTGCGCCATCGCCATTCATCTTGTGTGTTTTGCTCAGCGCTCACGTGCAAATTTTCTCAAATAAATCATTAAGTGCAGAGAGGGGGCGACTGTGGCACCGCGGCAGCGCGGCAGCGCGCACATTGACATTGTCAACATGGCGCTCTTTAGAAACGCTTTCAACGCATCCATAGACGTTGTAATAATAATCAACGCGGGAGTGCTTATTGTAAGTGCTTACGTGAGCCGAGGCCTGGACCTATTCATGGCAGCCTATTTCATTAACGCAGCGCCGCGTCGCCGGAGCTGTTTGCATGCCTGCCCGCTTATTCATAGATTGGGTAGCGCCTTTCAAACTATTCATAAAGCATAAGTTTAGGCGCCGTGACTTGTTGTGATGACGCAACGGCACAGTGGGACAGCAAAAAGTCTATAGACCTTACGTTTTTTTAAAGTCTAAGTTGGTATGTGCAGTGTTTATTATTTATTAGTAAAATGAAAAAGCAAATGCTTTTATTGAAGTATTAAGTATACTCATAAAATAAAACAAGAGAGAATGGTAGAGCCGAGAAAGCCCAACTTTAAATTACCCTGTACTCTCCACATAAAACGAAATTAAACAAAAATATAAAAAAATTAAATTAAATTAATTAATTAAATTAAAATATTCATTACATACATATGTACATATATTCATACACACAAAAGGGCTCAGGAGAACCTGAATAGCAAGTTTTGTTATCCTAGCTCTTGTACTTGCAGACAGACGGACATGGCCATATAGACTCGTCTTGTCATACTGCCTCACACGCCTCCTTCTGTGTGTACATACGTTCGCACTAACCTAGTATACCCTTTTACCCTTTGGGTACCGGGTATAAAAACACACGTAAATTTTAATATGCACCCGTAGATTTAAATATTTTATCCATTGATTTTTTTCCTTAGTATGTTTTAGTAGATATCAATCAACATTTCAATTTCGAGTTTAATATTAAAATTAAAGTGTGATCATATTAAATTAAAAAGGTTTATTTTTTTATGATTATAAAATATTTTTCCGACTTTGACCTACTCCTCTACTGTATTTTAGCTGTTATTAATTATGACATTTCATAAATACTATATATGTATGAATTTATTTTAATATAGACCCATTTTTATCAGAAAGTAATCATTAGCCCTTACACGTTATTAAAAGTGAGTAATAGCTGATTGAATACCCTTACTTATTACATTCTTAACAACCACATATATCAAGAGGTTAAATTTTGTATTTATACCGCATATCCGTTGAAACCCAACTTGGGAATTCTAGTCAATGTTTGTCTCTATTTTAAATTTGAAAATATTAAAACATTAACTATGAAAAATATTAAAATTTAATATATTTTCAGTTTAATATTATTTAAATTAATATAGTTGAAATATTAAAATTTACTATGGAATTTAATTGTTTTTATTTGATTTAAATACGAAATATTAGAAAATTTAATTAAATATGAAAATATTCATTTATACTATGCAACTTTTTTATAAGCGTAACTTAAATGTTGTTGATTTATTCTTTCGTGAATTGTGGATCTTGGAAAATTGGAAAATTATGAAAACACCTCAAACACAACCAATATCGGTACCATCATATTTCTTTTTTACACCCTTATTTAGTTCTTTCTTGCAAAACAACTTTTATATAAAGTATATATACGGTGCTAGATTGTGTGTTCTCGCAGATAATGAAGCGCAGATAAACGTGTACTGTTTTACAATAATATAAGGAACGTTTCTATACTTGTAAGCTCCATTTGACTGTTCATGTTTTAATACCTTGTACTCAAAGGTTGAATCATTGTTAGCATTAAGACTTCGTGAACGTGATCGAATAATTTAGCTTTATCTTGATTTGCCTAAAGCATATTTTCTGAGATTGGCTTGCTCAGCCCGTACTTTTTAATGTAGTTCTAATTGTTGGGTTTTATTATTGTTTAATTTCAAAGTTATTCTTATCGCGGCCTCATTTTAGAGTTGCTGGCCAGCCAACAAGTTTAAGAACTGGGTGTGACGGGCCGGGCAGTCAAGAGTCGGGCTCTTGTCTTCTTTTTTTTGACTGAAAGCTTAACAACAAAAATTTGCTTATATAGTATTTGTGTACGAAAATTGCAATTGGTGCGAAAAGTAAGAAAGCTAAGGTTAAAGCAATATATTCTGGGAAAAGTAAAGCGTTAAGGTTTTAGTTACATAAGCTCTAACAGTCGATAGACGAAGGCTTGAAATAAAATATGCCCATTTGAGGGGCAACAAAGCGTGTAACAATCGCAACCATTCTTTAATTTCTTTTGGGGTCCCCCAAAACTATCAAGAGCGAACGCTACAGTCGAGCAAGCCCGACAGTGAAGTTAGGAGAATTGCATTTTGGGGACACTGTGCGCCGCCTATTTGCGAATCTGCCGTGTGTGCCATTGCACCCGTGATGTGTGTGTGTGCTGCCGCGCATGTTTTGTTAGTTAGTTAGTGGCACTTTAGTACTAAAGTTTATGCATACATAGGTATGCATGTATGTATGTACATATGCATGTGTGTACATAAATTTGTCATTGGCATTCATTCAAGAGAATGCAGACCCTTTATTCTGCTCCTGCATGCATTCCCTTGGCAAGTGCATACATTTGTGAGCACTCGCTTTTGTTTGAGTTTTTATTCTTGCTTTACAGCTGTTGCCTTTCAAGTTTTGCTTTAGGGTTGCCTGCTTTTGGCGAAGATTTTAATTAAATTTATAGCTTACTTCGACATACGAGCAGTGGATATAGAGATACAGAGCTTAGAGGACATCCGCGCAACTGTCGCTTGTCGTATCAAATTTATTAGGCATGGCCCATAAATTTAAACATCATTTATAAGAAATCTGTTTGTGTCCCATTATGGAATGCAAGTTGGCGCCGCCAGCTGCCTAACAAATTGAGCTCTTCATAAGGTGTCACCCCACAATGGGCTCGCACCTTTCGAAAAGCCGCAGTGTGAACGCACTGTAAATAAACGAAATGAAAAGCATGACCAATACCACACATCTGTGGCCATGGCAGCGGTAAAGCAATTTGCAATGCCACGCCCTCTTCCAGCACACACACTCATGTCCACAACGCCCGCACGCATTTTTATTGCACAATCAGCGCTCAAGTGCCGGCTGACAGTTGCTGCACTTACCGTAGTTCTAGTCGTCGGGAGCAGGGGCGTTAGGGCCAATGCCAGAGCCAATGCCAATGGCAATGATGCCGCCGCATACTGCGTCTAATGTGGCCGAGCACACACACCCACCGAACACATGCCTGCGCTGCTGTGGAGAATCGCCCGCCCACCTTTCCCGCAACGCCTAACGAAAATGTGCGGCACTTCACACCCAGACTACAAATAGATATAGCCGGCCGGTCGAGTTCTTGATTGGGTCCAGTCCGAATGACTGTGCCTAATGCGCTTGCACTTGAGTGTTGTTTGTTCAAGTTCAATACAACTGATCCCATGATGATGACGCTGCTGCATTTTCAGAAATAAATTAAAGATTTTAATGTGGAAAAACAAAAGGCCCATGCCCCTAGCCGGCGTCGACACGACTTCATGGTTAATCAAAATGTATTCGAGACTTAGCACACGGACTGCCGCAGATCCTTTTGAACTGCCGCCGCTGCGCCGGCAGACTGCGGCATGGCAGACAATCGCTGTTGCAACAGCCGCATTGCCACTGTAATATTTAAACCAGATCAGAACAGTTCCAAGCCACTAGCATTGCAGCGCGAGCACGGCTCCCAGCATATACTTCTTTAGTTTTCCTTGCATTTGTTCCAAAGAAAATTATTACAGCTTTGCTAATGAAACGCAAACGAATGAAAATTTAACGAGCCTACAGGGCTAGGGTGCTGCTGTTCTCATTGTCTGTTCCCTCCGCTTGAGCGCCTGTGCGAGGACCTCCCTTGATGTTTGTCCTTTGCGTTGCTAAAAGGTGATAATGCAATCGTCCTTTTTTGAGGCTGCTTTTGTTATGTAACGAATCTTTAGACAGAAGGCAATTATTAACGTCTTTTTATCGCGGCCAAATTCTTGTATGGGCGCATTCTTTATTCAGCCTTTATTGAAGTCTTTAATATGGCAAGCATGGCTCGTATTCGAATATTCTTCACAGGAACCTGAATTTTTGTATCAGCTTAGCTACGAAATTAATGATTGCTTTATTGCTTTTTTGCAACAACTAACCCAAATCGATTTGTACCATACAAAAATAATAAAAATAAGATAATGTGAGATATAAAATTCAAGAATTACTGAAGCTATAACAGAACGTGTTGGCCCCCCAAGTTCTACCTCTTATTCTTCGGAGGTTCTGCGCTCATCCAAACAGTTATGCAGATGAAATGACTGACCGATAGATGCAGGACTACCCGTATTTTCATGCTGTTCATGAATATATAGTATATACATACATATATGTATAGTTCCCTACTATAGTATTCTTCGTAAACAGCAAGTAATTAAACAAGAGTGGAAAATAGAAGTACATTCATATTTTTCGTAATTAAACAAATTATGTGAAAATAATAAACCAAGAATGTAAAACGTATGCAAGAGTGGTGTAAAGTTCTTAAAGCATAAATTGACGTCGGGATTGTTTCTATGTAGAGTACAGAGTTTACCTAAATCAGCAACAAAAACAACAGCTGCTGTGGAGATCTTGGACAGAAAATAATAATTAAACTACATCTTGTGCTAAATAATGTAAGTACTTGTATATCCAAAAACTCTGTATGCTAAGTTTTCTTTTCTAGGCCTAATACTTGTACTTGCATAGACATTCGAATAGAGCTATATTAACTCATCTTGGGCTATAACGACTCTTGCATTTTTTTCTGTATTTGTATTTATTTGTATCGTTTGTTATTTAAATGAAACTTTTGTATGGAAACCACAAAAATTGATTCGTTCCAAATTGAATAATGACAATTTCTGTCAGTGTATTTTATTTAACATTACATAGTAGCATAGTAGCCTTAAGCAACTTAGATATCTTTCATAGGATTAATAAAAAAATATGTCTTTACCACAATTTCTACGCCTCCAAATCCACATCCACCCTCACCACCACTTCCATTTCCACACGTTATCTTAGACAGCATCACTTTCAAGTTCCCCACATTCATCACCTTCGTGTTCCCGTTCCTCCTGCTACTTATCGCTGTTCCACGTGTTCCGACAATGTCAATGTCAGCTTTAATTGTATCACTTGCTGTGCTGCGCAATGAAAATTATTACCAGGGATTATCCAGACGGAGACTGAAAAACACACCGCGCACACATCGATAAGAGAAAAACTTCCGCGGCGGCCTGGGGACCGGGAGTTTTGATTTAAATGCACTCGAACTTTCTAAAATCCCCTCAAATATTTGTAAAACACCTACACATGTCGCGGCAGGCTTTTGCTTCTATTTTTAATGTTCATCGTGCTGCTGATATCTACGAGTATGAAATGTTTTCACTCTTATTCCGATAAGAGACTTCCTGCTGCCGCCTCTTTTGTTGTTGACGGAGTTGTTTAGCTGGAGCTGCATCCTGGCTCGGTAATTTGTTTTAGCGTGCTCGATAAGAATATTTGCGTATTTGAATGCCCGAAGTGTTAGTTTCCACACCCTATCGGCTGCTGCTTGTTGTTGTGCCTTTCGCCGGGGTGTGATATTTAACAGTTGTTGCAGCGAAACGACAAACATTTTAATCACACTTTCTCGCACATGCGAGTCTCGTTCCCATGATAAATTTTCCCATTTTCGGTCGACAATTATTATACAGTGTCATACTTGATGACAGTTTATTGTCCTTTTGTTCGAAATAATTAACTCAACATGGAATTCTTGCATATCGCCCGAAACTGAGTCCGATCCAGACACCGAGAGCGACGGAAAGCCGAACCCAGCGCTTAAGCCATTCAGTCCAGCACTATGAAAATTCATAATGCTGCCCAGACCTGCATATTCTGAGCGGGCGGCTGTGGCATAAATCCTTTCTGGCAGCTCGCTTGAAAAAAGGACATGTACATGTATTTGCGCTGGCTATTGTCCCTTGCAATCGGCCGCACATTACACCGTACATAATTAAGCTGTCGGGATTATTTTGGTGTGTCACACAGAATGACAGAAGCTGATATGGCTAGCCTTGCTATGAAATTAAGCCAACTTTTGTCTGCTGCGTTGAAAAGTGGAACCAGTTATAAAGACCAACATTTGTGCACACCACCAACTCACAAATATACTGAAAGGCACGCATGCTTCGGAATTTTTATGGAAGCGCAAATCTGGGATTGTCTGAGAGATGATTAAATGTGGTGAAGAGTGTTAAATGCTGTAATTTTTTCTAAAGCACCCCCACGGCGCAGAACTAATTCACAACTGTACATAGAATCTTCTTCCTCTTTATAATGTCGGACTGAGCTGTGGTAAATGAATTTATGAAAAGTCACATAAAGATCGATAAAAAATGTCTAGCACATAACATGCGTGTAAATTAATGCGAATAAATAAAACGACTACTCGACGAATGCCTCCAAGTTGTGGCCCCTAAGCCTTCGGGTGATGCGTAAATTAAATAATCTCTTTGTCCGCCGGTGGATGGTGCCACAAATTTACATAACACTATACAAATTTTGAGCTGCATGGGGCCGCACTGCACCCCTCGGACAAGGCGCTTGATTAACATAAAAAGAGAAAAAGAACTAGCCGGAGACTTTGTGTCGACCTATTGAGCCTGAATGGAGCTTAGCCAGGCTGAGTTGATCGGTCAATGGCAATTTAAATTTCATTAGCTCTCATGTATTGCACACACGTATTGAAAATGCTAATGTGCCTGTCTTTACAATTCTCTGAAATAGTCAGAGAGGTGCCTAATGCCAGTCAGTCCCGATTGACTGACTGCTTTCTGCTTTCTGCTTGACTTTTGCCACCTATTGCCGACAAAGAAGGACGACAATGCACACGCATTCCTAATGAGCTGTGCTGGGCCTGAAAACTTTAGCCTTGCAATGGAGCATTTACTTCACTTTTACTTTATTTGATTTCTAATTAAATGTTAATATGTTCTCGTCGCTATCAACTCTTTGGAATTTCAATTGCACTCGACGTTGCGTACCTTTGGGTGTTGCCTTGGTAGACAATCCGTCGCGGCAACGAGAGCGGAAATGTGCCGACGACCATATAAATGCTAAGTAGTAGCAATGACACTCGATAGTTGGCACTTGGATGTTGGGTCAGTTGCATATATTATGCGCAGTTGAGGATTTCCAGGCTTCCGGCACACATACTTATACTCGTAAGATGAGAATGAATTCCAAGAAAATTGTCCAATCTTTTGGGGTCCTGCACATAAACCGGCTCACTTGTTTGAGTGACCTATAACGGTCCACACTTAACAACCTTGCAATTAATGCAAGCACCCCTGACAGCAACAGATTAAAACCAAGTTGTAACAGGGAGATTAGATACCCCGGTAATTAGTAATTGTGTCCATCATTTTCTTCAGCTCAAAACAATCAATGCGCTCTACAAATGCCAAGTGTCCCTATATGAACACATTTTTTTTATTTTGGTGCCCTTCGCTATCGATTTTCTTAAATTAATATATTTCTACAAGTATACGTCCGCATGTCTCTGGACAGGTACGTCAAGAGAAATCCCTCCATAGGCATCCTCCGGGATTAGAATGAGGCAAGCACGCCTGGGTTACGCCTACAAAGGTTAGAGGCTGCACGTTATTAAAAAGAAAACTGAATGCAATGCTGCACTTGTACGCAAACTCTCAATTAAATTGCGGGGTCCTGAGTTGTCCTATTAAAGAGAGCAGCGGCGCCTGCCCACTGACATTTACCTCCAGGGGTTTTCAGATCTTTATCAGGGTGTGGTCCTCGCTTTGACGCTTTAATACTTGCAGCTGCAGTTTAGTGTTTGTAGGTTTGGTCTATTTGCGAGGCAACTGTCAGTCTCTTACCAAACATTTGAATAACTTTTCCACGTTTCACACACTGTGCTGCTTATCGTTGCCCATTTTATGCCACCGCTTTACCCCCTGTACTTTCCAAGTTATAGCCGCATGCTAAGGCCGGTCTGAAAATAAAAGTTTCAAGTACTTGAGGCAACTTGCGGACGCAAGTGATCGACCGATGCCGATAGCCTATAGGTGGCCAATTGCCAGGGATTGAACGGGAGGTTAGAATACACCCACGACCTACAAAGCTAAAAAAGCAAGAACGAAGAAGGTGGCCAACTCCCGTGCATACATATTTACAGAGCCGAAGATGGAGCATTCGGGGGGCATGTGGCACGCATTTCTCATTTAACTCAGTCTGCGTTTGAAAGCGTCGACTGACCGAATGGCCGATTCGTCGGCGAGCTAGGTGTGCTGGCAGCCGGCGCGGCCAATTCCACTGATAACGGAATGAATAATGTGCCGGTGCATTACTGCATTTGTCTTCACTCTCTCGGATCGACAGGGTCCGCTCGGACAGGCTTTTGGCTGCTTGCCAGACCACGACATGCGGGTCATTGGCACAGACTCGGTGTGTCGACTGCGTTGCCGCATTTGTTTGCCTTGCTTTGCTTTTAATTAAAAGAAACTTTGGTTTAGATAAGCAGCCAGATAGGCCAAGTGCTCCATAGTGGCCCTTGCCCCAATCCGTTGACATTATCGACATTTTTCTTTGGTTAATATACGTTATCATTGAAATACGAGCGTATAATAACTATGCTTTGCCCAATTCAGATGGTACGAGAGTTTCATTATTAATTTGATTTCTGATTGCGGAACAGGTTTCATTCCAAACTCAAGCCTAAATATTGCTATTCTTTTGGACAACATGTTTAAATGCTGTCGAGTAAATAAAGACGAATTTGTAACAAAAACTGAGTTTCCCTTCTTCAATTAATGTAACCCATTACCAAAGAATAGAATAAGTATATTATGACAATCAGATTGTTGCGAGTGTAAGCAATTGTTAACAAACCGCTTAAAAAGTGCCACTAAGTACGCATTCTTTTTATAAGCATAGTGTTGTTTTATAATATTATATTTTGTATTTTTATATTTGAGTTGGCATTTATGGATTGTTGAAATTGGATTGTTAGTCATTTAAGTTAATAGATGCAAAATTGAATTGTTAGTCATTTAAGGTAGAATATTTAGATTTTAATTGTTAATTTAAGCTTAAACCTTGTAATTGAAGTTAATGTACTCTTCTCGTGTAATCACGGAACACAGCGGTCCCTTTCTTCCCAAAGCGCAACAGCCAAATACTTTTTCTACTTATCCGCAGATTCCATTTGTTGTAGCTATTTCTAGTACTTGTAAATTGGTAGCTGCATTTTTGTTCGTTTTGTTTATATAATTTACACATAGCTCATTAATATAACTATCTTTTGGGTTAATAGACAAAGTCATCCAACTTGGAGTGCAGGCTTTCAAATATGTATATACAAGGTCGTTCAAAACAAATGCTGAATTTTGAATTTATTTGAAAAGTAATGTTTTATTCATCAATATCCATTATGTCCTCTTTAAAGAAATCCCCCTCAGATATAATGCACTTATCCCAGCGCTTCTTCTAATCCTCGAAGCACTTCTGCAATGCGATTTTCGGTATGGCATCAGCTCCTTCTTCGATTCTGAATTTATCTCATCAATTGTGGCAAAACGATCTCCTTTCATTGGTATCTTCAGTTTTGGGAATAGGAAAAAGTCGCAGGGAGCCAAATCCGATGAATACGGTTGTTGGAGCATGATTGTGTGTTGCGTGTTGTTTTTGTTAATACATACATATTTTTTGATCCATTTTTTTCAAAATTCAAATATAGAAGTACATACCAAAACGTGACTAACCTTTTCAGTTGCCAACAACAAACTACTAATCTACATTGGCTGATATTGCCAACATATGATGAACATATGTGTACAAACATAACGAAAACAGCCCGCGATAATTAAAAAATCAACATTCATATTTTCTTTTGAACAGACCTCGTACATACGAGTATACTACTCGTATAGTTAAATATTATTTAACCTGCATCCTTCTGCTCGGATTGAAAAAGGCTTTACCAGTAACTACAACATTAACTTGTGTATGCATTAGTTCTTGTACAAATTATGTCTGTTATATATAGTAGTAAGTACTTTGTGAAAGTGCCCTTGTTTCACTTCTATATATCTGCCTTTTGAGCTGGCCTATTGTCTTTGGTGTTCCATAGCATAGTAGCTAATCCTCGTTTCAATTTTTCGGTGCATACGAGTATAAGCAATTTCGCAAAATGCAGCTTCACCTGCTCGCTCGCAAAGGCAGAACTACAAGTATAATATCTGCAATTAAACTAATTGAATGTTTGAATTATAAATCAGAAGAGAAGTGCCGTAACATCTTTCGACAATCATTTGTGATGGATGATGATGCCTGCCTCTGACTGGCTGCACGCTGTCAATGTCAAAGGATATGCAGCGAGGAGAAAAGAAAAGAAATATAGGCCTGGCGTGTTGTCGGGTACGGAAGGCACACAAAAGAAGAACAAACGTAAAATCCAGGTGCATTTACAAATTTGACGCCGCTGGCTTTCGAAAATACTAAACAGACCCAAAAGAACGAAACAAAAAAAGATACACAATGCGAGATAAAAGCAACGATGATGATGATGATGATGTTGATGTTTGGTCTGATGTTGGTCGACCACAAAATGCACCTTGCAGCCTGGCTGGCTAATGATTTCAAATGCTAATCGAACGAGGAGCCGAGCACTCGCATGGAGCGGGTTTTATACCTGCATGAAAAGGTAGCCTACCAAAAAAAGATACAGTTGCCCGTTGTTTCCCTTGAAAGGATGCAGGTGGAAACTGATTTCAGAAAGAAAGGGTCTTTTGTTTTTGTTGTGATGGGTATGCGCTTGACCAGTTCATAAGAGCGTTCCTTTCACTCTTCCCCTATAAACGAGTATACATGCACGTACATACAAGTATATACATATATTTTAATATTGGCTCAAATTTCAATTGCAGCTTTCAAATGTCATTTGCGTGAATTTATGTATAAAATATGAATACTATGTCTAGGCGAAAACTTTATTGAAAACGTGTCTCCATTGCCCGCCAGGCATGCCAGGCTTGCCAGGCATGCGTTATAAATCACGCAAAGCAGCGACCAACTTTTCAAAAGCGCAGTCGCCCCAAACTTTATCCAACAGCATCAGTAGCACCAGAAGTTTTATGTCATCAAGTTTGCCAAGCCATACCAATCTCCGTCCGCTCCGCCCCCCTCCCCCTCAGGACTTTCAACTTTAATTTGCGAAGCGATCATAGTTCAATGAGCAAATTGCACGTTGATTTGTTAGACTTGAATGCATGCGACTTACTGAGGTACGTAATACATACATATATATGTGTATATATACATATTTTTGCCTCTTAGCCCAAGGCTTTTTCTGGTGCGCTCCGTCAAAGTTTGCCGCGGGCTTTTGTGCCGTGTGATTAATGAGCTAAGACCGCTAAAACTTTATCTTAAGAGAGCAAAATGCACTGCCAGCATTAGGGCGCAATGTGACGAAAAAGTAGTCAACTTTTTTTTATTCGGGCGCATACACCTTAAAAGTTTTAAAAACCAGCGAAGCGTTGATTGTGCCCCAAACTATGCATATAATTAAGCGGCAAGCAATCGGCCAATTTCGCAAAAGTTCACTAAAAAAAAAATCAACAATAAAAATAAAAAGTCCCGCATTTGAAGCCGAAGCTGCCAAAATCGCCTGAGCCACCACGTTGCGTGACAAACGTCATTTCTCCTTGAATTTGTTGCTTTCGTTCTTTAAATTATCAGCGACGACTGTGAAGTTATTTGGATTAATTTGGTACGACTGCAGTAACCTATAATTTTCGAGCAAACTCAAGCACGCACCTCACCAGCGCTGGCCGTATGTATAATCATCAGTAAGAACAGCTAGCAATTATTTCTGATTGGGTGCTGTGTCCAATAAAATCAAATTCCTTCAATTTCATGGCATTTAAATGATTGACTTGCATCTCATCCTAATGACACTTAAAAGTTATTGAATGAGAATTCTACTTGGTAGTTGTAAATGGTTCGCAGGAAGCAGTTTAAGTCCCGGTTTTGACTAAATTATAATAACGTTCGTTTTATGATTATAGTGTGTGATTTGAAATATACTGCTTTTTTTTTGTTTGGGCCATAACACCACAGTTCGAGATTTTTTAGATAAGAGGCCACAGAATTTTTAAACTGTAAGTAATTTTGATATCATGCTTTATGCGATGATGTTTGGGGCCGTGATTCGAACTGGGTCATATAGCCAGGAACGAACTTAAAGTTAAAAGTAATTCTCTTCGGATGCATTGCACATATGCCACCGTCTTTTCCAATCCAGAAGTAGTCTTCCATTTTCTCTATGGTGACAAAACAGTATCCCCGAGGTGGTCTTTTCAATTTGTCAAATAGCCAGAAAATTAAATTAATAAAAGGCTGTGGAACGATATGCGTCTTATTTTTGGCGAATAAACAAGAAAGAATGATAGCAGTGGTGTAGTTTTTTTGTTTTCTCTTTAAATGGTGTTGATTTATCGATTAGAAATGCCAATGCATAAATTAATATTTTAAATCATCGTGCATTATTTAATCAAAATTTAAATATTTGGCCCCCCTTTGGGAAAAGCTGCGTATGCCCTTGGTGTTATTTATAAGTTGATGTTCCTGGACATCTTGGGTGTGGACCCTCTTAGCAGTGTTGCCAATTTAGCTTTTTTCCCGTCAAATCTGGTTGTTTTCGAAATGAGATTGCGGGAAAATATTCGAAATTGCGGGAAGCCGGAGTTCTGGATTTTTAAAAATACATTTAGCTTTTTTTTCGCTTTTTGTAATTTTGCCAACATTTATGTTAAAAAAATGGAAACGAGGCAGCTTTATCATTTTTTTAAAATCAATATTTGCCTATGTGTGGTTAATGATGGCAGATTGTTGAGTGATTTTTATGCAAAAAATGACTTACAATTACTAATTATGTATATAATGCCGCTCGTTTATGACAGTAGTGGCACTCGCTTGTGAAAGTAGGCCCTACGTATTGACAAAGAGACTGCTGTGGTTATTCTACACATGACATCACTAATTTAAACCATCTTTATCTCAAAAATGCGCTTAATTTGTAAAGGTGGGAATGCCGAAAGAATGCAATAAAAAATGCCGTGATTTTTGGCTCACTCACAAAGAAACACAGACTTTCTATGGGACAAACAAAATTAGTTTTGTAAAGCTACTGAAGAAAGAAGCAGCTCTGTACCTTTTTCTTGCTCAGCATACAGCAGTAGCGCAGATTGACCGCTTCTGAAATGTTCACCAAGATGATAGAAAAATGTATTTTCCAAGGTTTTTTTTAGAGCATTTCTTGTAAAAATAAATGTAGCTTTTTATTACGCTTCTTTGCAATAATTTTTAGCTTTTTTTCACTCTCCTTCCCGACAAAAACAGCTTTTTTCCCTTTAAAAAGTTGGCAACACTGCCTCTTCGAGCATTTTACACCATTCACAACTTTATCGAAGTCATAAAGATTTCTGGGCATAATTCCGGGTCATATTTGTGCAGAGTAGTACATTTTGACTAAGGCTTTGGGATACCAGATATACTTGTAGTATTACTTGTATATTATCTGTTGCCTTATGTGCTTGATAGTTTAAATGTTTACAATAAGGCGAATATCTTGCAGTAATATACGTAATATACTGTACGTTTATAATTTATACTTTTGTACGTTTGGAGTTAACATAAAAAGTAGGAGCTGTTTGGGAAAGTTTGTATTTAAGACTGTTCTATCAATCACAGTATTAGACCTTCCGGTTCGTATTGCTTGTAGGATTCTTTCAGCCATTGTCTTTCCAACTTCCTGTCTGCTCCCACAAAAGTCTTCCGCAAAACATTAGATGCGCCTATCAGCCATAACGTAACGCTACCAAATACCTGTATGGGCCATTTGAAGACCATGAATTGGGACAAATTGTTAGATTTCTTGTACTACACCGTTACATCACATGACAATGTGCATGGTTCATTGTAAGCCAATTTCATGACAATTTTTCAACAATGACTGACAAACCAGAGAGCAAGTAGCCCCGGGCACAGTGGGAAAATCCCCAGCGACGACACCTATAAAACCTACAAAGAAGAGCAGAGCCTAGAGGAAGTCATATGTACATTTGTTTCGTATTTACTTAGACATTGGGCGAGAAGCAGCTGAGCAATTGGCCCGTTGCGGTGCTGTCGGCCATCAATGTCTTGCATACAATTGAGAATGACACATAAATATTGGTACAATGGGCAAGAACCAAGCAAGGATTACATACATATATGAGAGCAACAACAACATAAGATGGCAACTTCCTTTTGCGAGTGTGTATGGCCATTGTTGGCCTAGTCGGGCAATCTTGTGACATATCCGTTTCCTTTCCACACACAATACTCCTAGTTATCATTAGGTGAGCGATACTCGGTGCGGTGTCGGCAACTATAGACACGAACAAAGTGAAATGGTCTGCTAATCCCCATGTTTACGGGGCTATTTGCAGCACGCCCGTGTCAATTTTTACAATAACCAAAATGAAATTTCATTAGAATTTGGCCACTGTTTGCTTATCAGGAGCGTCGAAGAATGTTTGGCAAAATTGCTTTAGAATAAAATTTAATTGGGGATTACTCAACAGGCAGTAAGAGCTGGGCGAGGCGTGTTTTGTATGGCATGTTCATGTGTATGCATGTACATGTATGTGTGTGTGTGTGTGTGTGTGTGTGTGTGGATGTCGTCTGGTCGTTCGTGTCTGTGTCGCATATAATGCTTGTTATCCCGCCTTAAGGCTACTTAGGGGCTGTCTCACATATTAAACCTATTACTTTAGTCTGCGTGCATGTTGGACTCCAGCTTGGTTGCCTGCCTTGGTAATAGTTTGCCATCCAGCTATCCAGCCATCCAGCCGTCTAACCAGCCAGCTGCCATTTCAACATGTGTAATCATCGTACGTGTTGGCAATTGACAATTATTATTACGTAGTTTGTTGCCATTAGGCAGGAAGTACTTGTTCTAGTAGAGCCAGCTGCTTATACGAGTAGTCGTTTGTGGGGTTCTCTGTTCTTGCAGTTATTTCTGCCATACTTGTCAAATGAGCACCGCAAACAAAATATATATCATTCCGAGATAGATGGGGGTGTTATTTTCTTGACTCAATTTCCAAAACCTAACCTGAAATTTAAATTTTCAATAGATCAAGTAAATTCTTACCAATTTTATTAATAGAAAATCATGGCAGGATTCATTGTGCTCCAGGGAGCAAATATCTTATTGGTCAGCAGTTAGGCTTAATACAGATTATTCAATTTCAATCTGTCTGGAAAATAGCTGAAGAATAAAGCATGTGCTTCCCGACTATGACGAATTTGGTTCGCTCTAAAAGAAATGTTTCCATACTGACTCTGTTATAAATTTGTCGGTGACTAAATGATTGTAGCCCATTTGTATCTCTACTACCAAATGCTATTCCACAAGTACGGTCGCCAAATGTGAGTTGCAAATTATGCAACATCATCATGAAGGACAATATCCTGCTATTGTTTGATGTGAAACAATTTGAATCCAAATCTTCATTCTATAGCTATTTTTTTCGGGATGTTTTTTTTGGCCCAAAGCTATACTTTAGCGGTTCGTCTTGGTTTATTTTTTAAGGATATATATACATTTGTTCCTTATTTCGTATGAAAAAGGCAGGAACAATTACAACTTGATGTTTATTTTTTTTATCAAAAAAGTAAAACTTAAAGAATAATCAATTCTCTATAGGTTTTATTTCATTTATCACAATTAACCATTATATTCTGAGCGAATGAGTAACATTAATAAATAGTCATTAATTTGTAATTTAATTTATAATAACACTTTTACTTATAGCTGTCATAATTCAAGCGTTCTCGAAGTTCATATGGACGGACAGAAGAAGTCTATATAGATTCGCATGCAGATAATATTTCGACGTACACATAAGCCACGTCTGCCCCTGTCTGTTACATAAATTTGGCTTTGAGACTTACAAGTATTAGCTTTAGTTTCGATTTGCTTCCAGCCAACATTGAATATTTTCAAATTAGTTTGCAGAGAAATTTGCTTTACTTGTTTTGCTTTATAGTCAACAGGAAAACGTAGAGTAAGACCACAGCATTCAACTGAACTGAAATATCTTTTGATTGTGTGACAAATCGTCGCAGCTATGTACATCGAATTGGTGGCCGAGACCAGTAAACCAGAGCCCACATTGCACCATTCGCAGTCAAAAATCACAGTGCTGACATGCAGTGTTTCACAGAAGCTAATAAATGGCCGGAAGGACATTGTATAGTAGAGCGAAATGGTGTGGCAATAAACAAACAAAACAGCGGTGACGACGAGGACGATGAAAATAAAAGCAAAGGCAGCAACAAAAAAGGCGACGCAGTCTGGGTCCTGTTGCAGTTTTGGTCACTCCTGCCGGAAGTTCACTGCAGAGTCGCACCCTTTTTGCTGTTGTACAGGAATTTCATTTGTTGGCGAATTTTTCACAGCAACAGCTGAACCTACGTGGTACTACAGTGAAACCTCTCAATATTTATGTTTGGTTATTCCAGCTTTTAGAGTTTCTGAGATCCTTGCGTTCATCCAGACGGACAGACGGACTGACAGACGGACGGACGGACATGTCTAGATCGATTTCTCTCGTCATGCTGATTCAGGATATATATACTTTATGGGGTCGGAGATGCTTCCTTCTGCATGTTACACACTTTGCACAAACCTAATATACCCTTTTTACCCTACGGGTACAGGGTATAAAAATCCTGTAGTAGTTCACATAGGTATACGTACAAAGAAATAATTAGGAATATAATACAATAAATATAAAAGATCAAAGTTAATGAAGAAAATCACTACAATTTGAAACGTCCATTACCAAAAGGTACGCGTCCGGCCAAGAGAGGTTTTCTTTTTAATTTAATGTGTATAAGTTACCAGAGGCTTTAGATCGATTTTCTCGCAAAATAGGGTCCGCATCCGTCCAAAAGAGTGTGCTCTAAAAAGTACACTAAAACGAATGTTCTAGAAAAAGTATCCGTCTAAGAGGAGTGCGTCCGGTTAAAAGAGGTGGCCGTTAAGGAGTTTTCACTGTATATGTTTGCAGGTCGCAGTACTCTTTATGACAGCGCTGTTGCGTGGGTGTGGGACCTAAGTCTTTGCTTGAGATTAGCCATAATTTTAGTGCGATTGATTCTACCATGATTAATTGTAGCTGCTGCAGGAACAACGCTACTGTACTGAATTCTAAAGCTTAAAGCTATGGCCCTCATAATTTATATTTAATGAGTGGGATTCTTCTTTCTCCCTATTCCCCTAAACACTAATTGACATTTAAAAGTCGCGTCTTTTGCGTTGCTGTCTACTTATGTATGATTGAGTTGATTGATGCTTACCCGAGACTACGAAGTACGTTCTTTTCTTTTTATTAATTGATGGCACCATTATAGATAAGTGTAGTTTTCATTAATTACGTTTGGCTACCTGACTGGCTACTTGAAATGAACCTGAGGCGATGACAACCTGTGCTGGCGGTCACTCATATTAGGGTAGGCCCAGACAGACGCCTGGAATGCTTTTAAATTACAAGTATAGTATATGGGGAGCTGTTGAAATCATAAATCAAAACAATCCAGTGTGTAGCAGGTTCGTCTATTGTCTGGCCCCAGAGAAAAGAATTTCAGATGTGACGCTCGAGGTCATCTGATTATTAGCATTTGGTATCAGACAGATCGCTCGTCTGATCGAAATACTTATGTATGTATATCGACGATTCAGGCTTGGACTCAGGCTGTGGCTGTGGCTCTTGCTCACGCTTGGGACCTTGGGTATGTCGCATAAATTATACAAATTGCATTTCCATGTCCAATGTTCTGATGGATCATCGCCCGCGTTGTCGGCGTTGTCGGCGTTGTTGTTTCTGTCGATGCTCTTTGCCCGTCGCTACTCATCAGCATAATCGTTAAAATAACAGCGCAATGCACTTCGCCAGCGACTGCGACTGAGTCGAGTGGCTACCGTGTGCAGCCGCGGGCCGCTCTGGCTCTGGGCGTGCGGCTGGCGTTGTCATTGGACAAAAAACAAATGCTGGGCGCTCCATCGGCCGTATCCGTCGTGGTGTTTATTGTGTCGGTAAATTCGGAGGCATGTTTAAACAGCGAAATGAACTTGTGGATAAACACCATTATGGTTATTTGGCATCCACTTTAGTGGGTATGCGCGATGGCCCCCAGTCAGAGCTCGCCTCGCATTTGTTTGCCTACAGTTGCAGCAGCAACTGGAATTGCAAACATTGGGTTAGTCCGGGCCCACACGGTTAAGAGTTGCCAGCATCTTTCAAGATCAAACGATTCAAACGAATAATGTGAATGAATGTGTTTGAGTCCGTTTGGCTTGAAGTTGGTTTATTTAATGCGCTGTTGACATTCGAATATGTTCAAGAGGGATGGCCAGAGATTGACAAAATCAGTCGAGAACTTGACGTTCAAGCTTGCCTAAATCTAGAAATACTCTTAATTTCAATACTGATATATGTACTAGATAAGAAGATAGGGTGGTTTATTTTGGCCAAAAAATAAATGGTTTGTATAATTAGCTGGAATCAAAATTAATTTCGAAAGCCCATTCAGTATATTTAGTATATATTAAAAGATACGAGAGTATTTTAGTTTTGGGGGATGTGAAAAGTGTAATAGGCAGAAAGAGGCCTGGGAGAGGCCACATATTACTATATATAAGTATTCTCTTGATCAGCATGATCAACAAGTCCTAGTCCATCTAGCCCTATCTCTCTGTCCGTATGAGCACCGATGTACTTATATCTTGGAGACTATAAGACCTATATATACGCAGTACATTTACAGTACAGCATTTTAGAATTATTACAATTAGATTACAATTTCGTTACATTTTTTTAAAATATTTTTAAATTTTTTAAATTTCTATAATTATTCTACACATATGTACAAAGTACTTCAAACTCGGAACCCTCGACATTCCATACTTGTTATATTGAAGCTATGTTATTTGTGAGTGATATGATGTCATAATTAATTAAAAATGTATTAATGAAAATATTTATAGCTGTATGAAACCAAAACAATTCATTATACCATTGAAAAGATTAAGTTGAATTTTTATATCCTGTACCCAAAGGGACAGGGTACATGGTATTTAAGAGTTGAGCCTGCTCGACTTTAGCATTCCTTTCTTGTTTAAATTATAGATATTTTAAATTAAAAGGCATTTTTATATATATTGTTTTGAATTGGAACATTCGTGGTCACCAATTCGGACTTAAGAATGCTTCGCTTATTAATTGTGATCGAGGGACCTGGCAATTTTTAGAAATGCTGTTCAACCATCTTACACGCATACAGGTAAATAGAAAGGTGGTTTTTGCACCTGGAGTCAGAGACACTCCCAAACTAAAGCAGAGCCAATCAAGGAGAGACAATGGGGTAACGCAACGCCAAGGACATCGAGTCAAAGAACAAAGACGGACATTCGGAGTAACCTATGCTGCACAGGATGATTCGTGGATAATTTATTATCTATCGACCAGCATATCAGACTCTGGCTGACAGCCATACAGCGGGCACGCAAATGACAACTTCAAACTCTACTAAAGGATAAGAGCGAAGGGACACAATCGTGTGTGGTGGTGGTGTGTGTGTGTGTGTGTGTGTGTGTGTGTGTGTGTGTGCACATTGCTGCTGCCTGATGCGGGCCAAGGCTTGGGCAGCGCAAATCAAAGCGAGCCAACAAACAAAGAGTAAATGTTTAAACTATACACAAAGGCGACCATAATACAATCATAATTGCATTTTTACAATGGCCAGGGGAAAATAAAAGGACGGGAATGTGCACAATACACTGATATGAAAACACATTTATTGGCAGCAGCAGCGTCGAACGCAGTTCACAGTAAGGACTTTTCATAGCTCATGAATATATCCTAAGCCAAACAATTGTCAGTGAAGGGCGATAAGAAAAAGCGAAATTAAATTTTTATCTAATATAAATGCGCAGCAGGCGGTGCACGTTGTGTTTTTTTTTTGCAGTGAGTTGCCAACTCAAGGACTTCTAGGAAACAACACATAGCCACACACACACATTGATACTTTTCACACCAATTCCCCTTGGATACAAAACAAAGAGCGTTGTCCTTCAACGGGCCAGCCAGTCAAGCAGTGAGTCGAACATTAATTTGACTTATCCCTGGACACAGACAGCAAGCACATGGGCTTCAGCACCGAGCGCGTTCAGCTGGAAAAGTGCAATTAATGTCAAACAGGGCCGACTATTGTCAGTTTTTGCTTTTACACGCGTCTAAAGTGGACACAGTCCAAGGACGCATACGCAGATCGAGTTGAACTAGCCTTGTTCTAATGCTATAACGACCCTTGCGCGAGTCAAGGCCTACTTCCTCAATGTACAGGTCCAGCACCGACCTTGAGCTGTAATTATAGCTTGACGTGTCGCCCGTTTTACACGCGCCGCGCATGCGCAAGGCTCGAACCGACTTAGGTCGACTGCCTGCTGACTGCAGCACTTAGTAATATAATCAAAACTCTTTCAAGGTCAACCAAGTAGTCGTTCTGGTACGAACTCAAGGCGATATTTACAGCATCCTTGGCTACGAATTTTAACATATATATTTATCCGGTTTTGTCGAGCGTAAATTGAGTCATTAGGGGCTGTGTTATGTTCTCAACAAAATGGGTAGTAAGGCCATTAGTTGCAATAGTTCATGAATTCTTTTTAAGCCCTGTACCACCCGCATTGTGTCTGCTTTTGGCACTCTGTAGGAGTGAGAAAAGTTCAGGGGTAGAGCAGGCCATCTGCGTACCTACGATTGTGATCAATTTAGCTGTCAAACACTATAACCTATGAATGAATGTTGCTTTTTGTTTTGTACCAACAACATCTTAACTCAAAATAAAAATAAATAAGCACTTGAGAGAGCGTCACCATTATTTTGATGACATTGATTAACAAGTAAAATTTGAACAAAAAAAAAACCGACTTCAGATCTAGTGCAGTGAATTCTTTTTTTGTCATTTAAAGTGACTTAATGTTTCGAGGACGATTTTCACGCTATTTATTTAATTTATCTTTATTTAAGCTATTTTGACTAAATGAGGTACTTGTATGTACAAGTATGTTGAATATACTTAGTTTTCTCATGGATGCCATTGTCAGAACTGGACCAAATTGAAATGGGACCATTCCGGAAGTACCAGCTTTCAAATGGAAAATCATCAAAATCGGTTCACCCAGTCGAATGTGCTGAGCTAACAATAATAATAATTTAAAAAAAGCACAGACGAATTGATAACCTCCTCCTTTTTTCAAATGGGTTAAATAGAGTACACCGTGAATAACATTGTATATGAAATCGGTCTGGATATAAAGTATAGCATTTTTGATCGATTTAATCGAGTCAATATAACCATCCCAGTGTTATCAGTAGACGGAGAAAACGAACATCTCAACGTTTCGATATACGGTATTGTGTAACTGTTGAACTATTTATTAATCCAGATAATGCATGAAATATATTTTTAGACCCTGTACCTGAAGGAGGTATAAGTAGTGGGTTTGAGCGAAGTATGTAACAGGCAGAAGAAAGTATGTACATCCGATCGTATAAAGTATAAATATTCGTCCTTTATTCCAACCATTTTCGACTACAGGGTATTTCGTTGACTGTAGAGTTCTTCTCACTTGTTCTTGTGATATATTTTATTCACAAAACTTCAGTTTGAAGCATTAAAGCATAAAGACAAAAATATGGTTTTATTATATTGATTAATCTTTTTTTAAAGGAGTACAAATGTTTTAAATGTCAATCGCGTAATAATCTATCATTTTATTCTTGTTTTTTGAACAAATTTTTATAAGTATATTTGCAAAATTGTTAAAATGTAACGAACCTGCTGTCGTTGTCTGTATGGACCCGGATGTTTTTTTGCAAACATTCCCAACCTTTGTTTAACAACTCTATTAATTCATTCATACATTATCTAATCCGAGCAAAGTTTCTGTTTGTAATTGACCGCACTATGCATTAGGACCACGAGTAATAGACTGTAGAGTCACCCGAAACCAAATACTGCGAGGCAGACTGTGTCGACACATTAAACAAATAAACAATAGTATCATGGCACCAGAAAGGAAAAAAACACCCACTTGTACATAGTAGTAGTATGAAGAGCAACAGAATCTACAAAAACAAACACAGCACTCGGCATTTCAATGTTTCGCAACCCATACAATATGTTGCATTTTTTTGTTACCCTGAAGCGACACATTTTTACGATATCCGGCAAATCGAGGGTTGTCGTTTGATTTTGCCAAAACAGAACTCCAGCCCCCATTAAAAACCAAAAGCTATGTAGTAGCAGCTCAGGGGCGAAATGTCTAAATTAAGAACTATGACAAATATTGCATTGCATTGTATTGCATCCCTTTCTGTGTACCGTGATGGAACAAATCCGATGCAGCCGGAAATGCAACATGCGACCGCAGGCAGCAAACAGCGGGCAGCGGGCAGAACAGCCAGGACGACGATAAAAAAGTGTGCGCTTTTGGAAATCGGTGATTAATCATTGTGGTAAATTGAAAACCAAATAGGGGTTATTCCATGGTCGGGACGGTGCCTTGCCTCGCCTTGCCGGCTGCAATGTTCTAACTACAAAAACATTGCATTTTGTTGGTCATTTAGTCAACTTTGTAGTTCTTCTACTACGGCCCAGTGCCGGCCGAGTGGTCTGGCCACGATAAATTTATTGCGATAAGCCGATTACGCCAAAGTCGCCGTGGCTGCTGTGGGAAGCGAAGGCGTCCGACCGGCCACTTTTCAGCAGCAGCCGTCATTGGAAAGAGTGTTGACGGTGCTCAAAGTGGTAACATTAAGTAAGCTTAGGTCTTAGTAGTTTTTAGCTGTTGTTGATAGCCAGGCTCTGGCTCTGGCTATGGCTCTGGCTCTGGGTGTTGTACGGCTTGCATCGAACTCTTTTCATGGTCAGTGAGGGATGTCATGGGAAAGCAACAATAAGAATAGGAACGTTGCTGCTGTGCATTAATAATTTGGGTGGAGGTGTTTTGGTGTCGGAACAGAGCGCAGATAAGGTGTTAAGAGGGCTTAGTAGAGAGCAATTAAAATTGTAGTAGAACCAGAATGTACGTGAAGCACGAGTAGCAGACGGCATTTGCGATATCATTGCGGTCATTTGACGGCATCTCTTTGATAGCCTGCGAGTCGCAATGAAGCTTCAAGCAGTATACTTGTAAGATAATCCTGATAATTGATTCTTGTTGCTACTTTTCCGAAAATCTAATTTGCTTAGTAAGTGACTTTTATCAAGAAATGTCCACGATATGGTGGTCTGCGAGGATGATATTATTTTAAGGTCTACTTGACGAATAACTGTCCTACTTGTATATCCAAATAAAAGAACATTAATTTTTGTTAAATACATAAAATCCTGATACTTGATTCTTGTTGCTACATTTCCCAAAATATAATTCGATTAGTGAGTGACTTTGATCAAGAAATGTCCACGATATGGTGGTCTGCGAGGATGATATTATTTTAAGGTCTACTTGACGAATAACTGTCCTACTTGTATATCCAAATTAAGGAACATTAACTTTTTTTAAATACATAAAATCCTGATACTTGATTCTTGTTGCTACATTTCCCAAAATATAATTCGATTAGTGAGTGACTTTGATCAAGAAATGTCCACGATATGGTGGTCTGCGAGGATGATATTATTTTAAGGTCTACTTGACGAATAACTGTCCTACTTGTATATCCAAATAAAAGAACATTAACTTTTTTTAAATACATAAAATCCTGATACTTGATTCTTGTTGCTACTTTTCCGAAAATATAATTCGATTAGTGAGTGACTTTTATAAAGAAATTCTATGTCCACGATATGGAGGTCTGCGAGGATGACATTATCTTAAGGTCTACTGGACGAATAACTGTCCTATATCCACGTAAAAGAACATTATTTTTTTTTTAAATACAGAGAATCCTGATACTTGTGTCTTGTTGCTACTTTTCCCAAAATCTAATTTGCGTAGTAAGTGACTTTTATCAAGAAATTCTACATCCACGATATGGTGGTCTGCGAGGATGACATTATTTTAAGGTCTACTCTTTGAAAGAAAAACAATCCTATAAAAAACCCTTTATTAAAATTTTAAGATATATATTGTGTCTTACGATACAAACCATCATCGTTCATGGTAACAAGCTTACAGGTGTTCGAAATATTTGATTAGCAAGGATTTATCCTCTTTTCTTGCATTTTTGACAAAATTATTAAATATTGTTTCCAAATCACCTCATTACCATGGCCTTTCTCTAAATTGACTTTGAATTCACATTTCACACAGGGCTTAGGCGTATCGATCATAGCTTAATTCCATAGCCGGCTATTATAAAAAAATATCTCAACATGTGGCGAGCCCATAAACACCCATTCGAACCCCAAATCCTGGTAAGTAACAGCACCTTTCGATAATTGGGAACAAAGTCTCTAATGATAATTGCTGGATTTGCACAACGTGTGTTAATGTTTCCATAATGGATATTTCCAGGCATAAATTACAAATTCAAATATATAGTTACAGAGGAGGGAAGTGCAGAGATGGTGGCATGGCATGTGCTGCACAAATGTTGGGCACGCAACATGGAAATGAGTCAACTGTGCGAAGTTCTGTGCCACATACTACACGTATAGCAGAGTGGCAGATTGATAAAAGCCGAGACAAACGGACGGGAGCAGCAGAAATTAACACATTTTCGTGCGCCTCGGAAAGGATAATGATGATGCTGGGGTGACTCACAACACATGCGTGGCCACATGCGGCAGGGTGGTTGCGCATTAGGGTGTGCACGGCAGCAGCTGTCGCCGCCGGTAGTTGCCACTGCGCAGTTAGCTAATGGGGCGGGCGGCAGGCATACGTATAGTGTGTGTATGTGTGTGTGTGTGTGCGTGAGTGTCAAGATGCATTAAATGCGCTTTAATAATTTTTCTCTTTTCATCGCGCACAGAGCGATGTACATTTCCAATTGCTTATCGATTTTTTCAGTGCCCATTTATTTTAGCTGCCATTTTCAAGTGCATTTACTGTACAATTTATTAGCTCCGGTGCCGAGTTGACCTATTTTGAGCTCTCCTGTCCGCCTTTTGTTTATGGGGGGTACAGTTTGGGTTTTGGTCAGTAGTGTATTTTATTTTCAAGTGCGTTTCTATAATTTATTGTTCAAGGACAATTAATTGCGGAAATACATTAACATTGTCAGAATTCTTTTTTTTTAACTTTTGTTATGGCTTTTCATTTGTCAAAAACTTTTTGAACATCAGCAGTTGATTTACTTTAAAAGGAAACAAATACTTGATGCTACTATAAGTTTGTGGAAAATATTTCTCACTATTCAACAAATAATGTAGTTTATTTAATTTTAAAAGTGCTAGCTTAAAAATCATATTTTAAATTAACAATCGTTGTTATGGTAACAATGGCTTGCAATACCTTGAACCAACTATTTTAATGGTTAAGTTTTGTTTTTTTTTCTGTTCCTAGTTGGGTGTTTAACTAAGAGGTGGCAAGTTCTTATGGATAGGTTCTTAAATAAGTTTTATTTTAGTTTAGTTTTCGTTCAATATTGTTGCGAATGTAGTCAGATAGTATTGGTTATTGTCGAGGCTGGCTTTAGCAGAAAGTGAATCTGAACATATTGCGTGTTTCTCAGGTTACAATAAACAGATGGTGATTGATTTTTGGATTACTATTATTTGGGCAGAAAACACTCCCAAAATCCCATAGTGGCTTAATTTCGTTTCTGATGAGATAGTATATTCTCTAACATTTTTCGTTCTTAAACCGTCGGTGTAAGTAAAATTGTAATTAGAGTGTTAAGCTATAAGTACATAGAAAAAAGTATTATTGAAACATTGCTGGGGGTGTTGATTTTTTATTAAATGATGTGAGTGTCAAAGCCATTATCAATAGCTCTTAAGTATACTTTATTTTCTTACCTGCTCAACTATAATTACTAATTACTAATCTGAAAGAAAGGTTTGTACCATTTGTTTAGGCCATCGTATGAGTATTTTTGTTTGATGTTCTGTCTTCACGCAACCCAATTGCTAAGCAAAATAAAATTTGCCGACTTTGTGGCCACAAGTTGGCAGATATATACAAGGAAACGAAACCAATTGTCAAGGAGGAGTACAAATGCAAAGGTCTTCTTTATGCAAAGAACATGACAATTAAATAAAACAAAATAACGTGCGGAAGGCAGGTAGGGGGGGAGTCGGCAGCGACCGCCCACGAAACAAAAGTTCCTGATTTTGACAATTTAAGTTGAGCTCTGCGCTCGGCTACATTGGCGAGTGAAGCCTGAAGTGCCACGAAACAATCCTCCAAAAATAAATACATATACAGAGACACATCTTTATATTTCTCTACAGATACATATGCTATTATATATGTATGTATGTATATGTATAAATTCTTGAATATATGGTTTTTGTTTAGTTTTTTTTGTGTGCAGAAAATTGGCTCAGAGTTAGCAGTCCCAGCAGTCGCATTGTCAGCCGACGGTGTTGTAAGTTATCCTTAAAGGATCAAAGTTGAAATATATACATACAAATGTCACACCTACAGGATTATTACAGAAGCAAACAAACAAATCAAGCAGGCAACAACAAATGCCGTTGCTTTGCATTATTCGCCATTGACTTGAAATATAATGTTTTTGCCACTCGGTTTTTTGTAAGACGTTTTGTTGTTTATGTTGTGGTGGTTTTGCCTGCTTTGGTATGTGTCATATGCACAATCGCACACACACAAAAATTTAAGCAAGATTATACTCTGACAAAATAAAGAAGAAAAAATGTCCTGTTTGTTGTACGTTGTTCGGGCTGGTTTTTGGCAACAGCTTTCAATGGCATCAGCATGCCATGTTTGTGGCATGTTCCCGTTTCGTTTCTTTTTGTTTGGTATTTGTGGTGAATATTACGACATGTAACATTTGTGAATCAGAATGGTCGCCATCTCTACTCCTTAGTTCTACACTATGTCCAAAGCAAACTTGAAAAATGTGAGAATTAACAAAACGTTATGCTTTTGGTAGCATACTTCACAGCATCCCAAACTATAGTCAGGATCGTTGCCTTCCTTTTTTTTTGCTGCTATCAGAGATATTTGATCATGAAGAGATTTTCCAAAGGTACTTATACAGGCATTAAAAATGTTCATTACATCAACCATAATTTACAGACTAATCAAATATAGTCTCCCTCCAACTCAAAATACCACCATACCAGACCACAGGTCGCTATACATACATACAACCATTTTCCCATATGACAAATAAGACAAAACAAACACACACCCTCTGGAGCAGCTCCTGCATGCTCCACAACAAAAGGAAAGTAAAACAACGAAGGAAAATAAAGCCAAAAATTTGTTAGTAGCGTGTTATGTAAATTGCACACTGGAGTGTCAGCAGAGCTATGCGCCTCGCCACCAGGAGTAAGTCGGCCAATAAACAGGCGAATATCCAAAGCCGTCAAAGTATCAGCCATCATACAATGCTAGTACGTGGGAGTACGTGTTCATGTGAGTGTGCGTTACATTATGTAAATAAAACAAATAATAAGCTTGTGTCGTTCAGCCGCAAAGCATGAGGCACAGGAAAAATGGCGCCCAACATGGGGCCCCAAAAGAAAAGAAAATTATTTTCATGATGCGTTGATGACGTTTATATTTACGATACGCCACCGCCCCTGCCAACAGTCAACAGGGGGCGGGAGCTTGGGGCGGCAAAGCAAATCATTTGGTAATATAATTTGTGCTGTTGTTGTTGTTGCGGCTCAGATTCACTTTTATAGCATTGAACGTGTATCGCGTAACGCCCACCACCTCAACATAATCAACATTATCTACCACAGGGCCGACACGAATTGAGCACAGCCCCCGTCCGGCCCAGTTCAAGCCAACTCACTCATATACCGCCACCAAGACCGCCACCTCTACCGCCCACATTCCGCCGTCCCGTGACAAAGCCACGCGCATTATCATCTCATTGCACGGGACTTAATCCTGCGGCAAGTTATTAAAGCGTAGCGTTTCGTTGTCGTCGCCCCTTTTATTGTTCGCGCTGCGCTTAACTTGTTTCTCATTGTGGTCGGAGCTGCTTGCGCGCTTCTGCCTTAATACTAAATGATCCAATATCCTGTTTCCTGCATTTGTCTGCAGCCAGCGCCAAACTAAAAGGTCCTTTGTGACCATTCAACGCGCCGCTGCTATTGGAGCACTCTCTTGCTCGCCATAACGAGTATTTGTCTGCTCCACTGCCTTTCCTATTCCTCTTTTTCTACTGGCAACTGGCAAGCTCCACCACGTACATACTCGTATTTGTCCGTTGACTGCATATTTTTTCGCTTTTTAGGCACTATTATGTATTTGCACACATACTCGTACAAGGGAAGACATTTTATCTTTCTTTACGCACGGTAACTTAAACAGCAGAACGCAAAGTTTTTAATTATGCAATTCGTCATCATCTTTTATATTCGTTGTGCGAGTGGCCGGAAACTAAGGCTTCGGCCCTGTCTCTCCAGCAGAAAGTTAAAATAAACATAATTAGCAGTAGTTTTTGTCGTTTGCACAAAGGCGCGCGTAAAATTTTACGGATTTACATTGTACATATGTATGTATGGATGTATGTATGTATCTTTGGGATACGGCGGACTAGTCCCAAAAGCAGGCCAGAAGTTTAAGCTTCTGGTTAGTTTTGCATAAAACTGTTGATAGTCATCAACCAGTTTGCAAGTTAATTAAAAGAAAATATTAATTATGGCAAAGGCTTGGGTGCGGCTTCAAATGAGTTTAAAAAAGGATTAAAATGGGGTTGACGGTGGATTAAATAGTTAACTCTATATTTGCATTAGCGGAAGGAATTTACAGTCCATTAAATAAAAGTCCTAGGTCTAGAAGTCTAGGTACTTATAGCTATTGTAGCTTTGAATTTATTTGTAAAACGTAACTCTCCTCTTTGTGCCATTTGTATCATTCCATAAAAATGGAGCAACTGGCATTAAAAATCCAGACGACCAGGACATCTCTTTCCTGATGATGTAACTGCTGCGGCGAATCATTCCAAAAACAAACAGAACCCCAGCTAGAGGTGTCTGTTTTGGCTAATCTTAGCCAAAAATCCATTAGCCGCCGTCAGAAATGCCGTGGGATTAGGCAAACAACACTATTGCCAAACAGCCCAGACATCAACAGTGAAGCCGTGCGGGAATTAAAATTTTATATTTATTCTTACCATGTTGTGCAAAGGATTTATTAATGTGACCAGAGCCCAACCAAAAAGCAGCCGCAAACTGTTAAAGAAAATACAAACAAAAACAGGATTTGTGTATTTGTGTATTATGCTCCGAATTGGATTTGTTTGCTGCAATCGTTCGACGGCTGCTTTCTCTGTGGTATTATGTTCGCTCGGTTGGACTTGCAGTACAAGGATGTAGGTCCTGGGTGACTTGCCCGTCACAACGTTGCCCGGTTGTTTGTTTGTTTTGAGTGTGTCTGCCACAAATAAAACTCCTCGCATCATATCGCTTGGCTTCATCTAGGTTACAGTCATATCTGTAGGTATGTATCGGTGCGTATGCCTGCTTTTGTTGTTGCGATTCCTTGCTAGGATAACATCTATAACAATAATGCAAGAGGCCCTGGGCGGCCTTTGAGCTGGGACAGCTCCCAGCTGCACCAAAACATATACACCTCAAATTATACATGTCGCACATACACACCATATATATCGTAGTATATGCGTATGTTCACTTATGATTTCATTACGTTTTGATTGGATTCTTCTACAGCCTCAATTAAAGGACGCTGCCCAGAAATGTGGCAATGTGCTCCTCTGCTCGGTCTGCTCTCGTCGTCCATATTTGGATATTTTATTTCCGTCGCAATGTTTGTTGTTTTTGACACTGGTGCTGTCGCTTTTGCTGTCGCTGTTATCAACACCACACCTCCCTGCCCCTGTGGATCGGGGAAAGGCCGAAGTCAAAGCCAATATCCACCCCAGGCCGCATCGTCCTTTTGTCAGGCTGTCAATATGTCAAACGCGCTGCTCCTTTTCGCTGCCACTGCCACTTTCTATGACAGAAATTAAGTTGCCATTGTCGTCATCAGCGTTTGCATTGCGCTTCGCATTCATTTGATTTCCTTTTTATTCCATTTGAATCCTATTGGTTGGTTGTCGCTGTTGTTGGCTTTGTTGCTCTTGGGCGGCAGTTACTGTCAATCTGACGGTTTTCTAGTGTGGCAACATTATATTTTTATTAAAGCAATCAGGACGTTGCAAGCGTCCACCCTGTCCACCCAGTCCACCCGTCAACATCTGTTGGGCTCGATGGCTCGCATTGATTTTGACGGCTTGATTAGACTCGTGGTGGGCCATTAAATTCATATGTCGTTTGTGCAATTTTTCTAATAATTTTTTGGATTGTTCGACAATTGTATGCGGAACATTATGACGATTGAATGGTGGTGAGTGTGGGTACGGTTTGCGGTCGTAATGGCTGCTCTGATAAGCTGTCAATTTCAACATGGATTTGAACATTTTTGCGCACAATTTTCCCATTCAAAAATATGGGCCTATAATTCCTTAAAAATAATAATAAGGAAAATAAATTGTTTAGAAGTATATCAAAATTAACATTAACATTATCTTTTACAATGCAAATCAAAACAAAATTTCCAAAAATTAGCTGTGTTCAAAATTATAATGTTGACTATATCTCTAGAAGCGGCACGATAAACATTTAAACTACTGAATACATTCAATTTTTAAGCGGCATAGGGATTTTGAAGTGCCTGTTCGCACATTTAAGCAACTTGGTAACTAAATTAATATTAATTTTGACATTTTCCCTCATTTTACAGTCCAGATTTAGCCTACATATTCCATTCTACATAAATCCAAGTTCTAACACGTCTATTTAAATGTCTATTTATATTTTCAATTCCATGAACATCGGTAAGTCCTAAGACAAGACTGAAATGCTAAAGTTGTACTCTCAAAACCCTATCAAATAGAAGAACTAAAGACTTTGGAATGCTCTGAACCCATGGGAGCAAACTCATGTATATCTTATATTCTCTGAAACCTAAATCTTCATACGGAAGGACGGTCAGACAGGGCTAATTCGACTCACCTTGTCATACATACGACCCAATATTTTGCTACCTGGCAGAAGAAAAGGTACTAATTAAAAAACTAATGATGCAGTTTTGTAGGTTATCTAATTTTATAGAAGAAAACTTTAAAGATATCAACAAAACCCATATTTCTTGACAAAAGTGTACGTACAATATCATTTGACACTTTTTTCTTCGAGCTGTGCATCGCCAATAAAACGGTAACTCCTCGATACTTAGAGCTCTAGATTTTGCTTGGTTCTAGAAATTATTTTCATATCCCTTAGAAGCATATAGCTTGTGGGGTCTGTCACGTCTTCTTCTGTGTGTTACATACATTCGCAGGAAACTAGTACAGATACACTTTTATCTTTGGGGTAGAGGGTATACAAATCTGTTGAATGAGCGAATAATGTCCAATCTGTGCAAAATAATGAACAATTGCCAAATTCTGATTAAATATGTTTCTGAATTGATAAAAACGCCTGATTTTTGCAACACACTCATGCATTGCCCATTCCAATTGCCAATTCCAATTGATAGTAGATGTTGAATAATTCTTCCAAAATTAATTCCACAATATCCATTGCTGTGAAGTGCGTCGAATGGCAGTTGGGCTAGCCATTTGTCAAAGGCAGGCAATTAGTTACGTCTGAATGTTAAACAATTCTCTAGCATGTAGGCACAGTAGTGGGCGGCACAAGTCCTGATTTAATGTCCACATTTTTGGCGCGTGTATTGTTGCTGCAACTGAAAAGCCAAATTGCTCAAGACATCTGGCATGAAGCGCGGAAAAACCGCGCGTACAGTTGGGAGCAAGTGCATCAGGCTCTGCGTTGGTCTGACTTAAAAACTTGCCGAGCATAAATCCTTGAAAGCGGGCTGAAACCGAAGCGGTTGTGGTTTATTTTTGTCGTCGTCTTGTTTGGTTTGTCGCTGCGTCCGCCACAATTTCCGTTTTCCGGCTGCAGCAGCGCCTGCGGCTCAGATTCACTCGCTCTATATGTACGTGTATGTATGTATGTATGTATGGATGTATGTATGTATGTGTGTATTTATATGCGAGTACGTACATAGTATGCGAAATATAGATTGTGTAAACAACAACAAAAGCAAGGCGTGTATTTTGCGGTTGGCTCTCGTACTCACTCGCTTCTCCGCAACGCATGCATAAATTATTATTTGCGACGTTCGCCACTTGCTGCCAAATGTTGCAGCAATTTTTTGTTCCTTTTCCTGCTCCAGTTGTTATTGCTGCTGCTGCTGCTGCTGCTGCTGCCACGCATCGGTACGTCATCGTTTTGCATGCGCCTGACAGTTGGAAGCGGTTCTGTAGCCCCCCCTCCCCCTCCCCCTCCGCTCCACGCTGCTGTCGGGAGCAGTTATGGCACTTTAGCTGCCACGCCCCCGCGTCTTCTGCATTTACTCACTGCCCACTGTTCAGTGCTTCACAGCCAACATATTTTGCCGCTTTTGTTTTACATTTTTTTTGCATTTTTATTACACATATTTGGCTTGCGGTTTTTATCGCACTCTCACAACCATTCAGACATCGAGAGCCGGAGCGAGCTGCATTAATTGAAGTCGATGCTGTTATTTATATAAATGTTTGCCATTTCTCTTTGTTCGCCTCGCTTTGCTCTTGTTTGGGCCGAGACGCATTGCATTGCAACTTTTTGTCAGTTTAAATTATTAGGGTGTTGTGATATATGGGATATCTCTGGCCCGATTCACCACTGACCTTGTTTTCCCTTTTATAGTAAGCGAGATTTTTGTTTAGTATTTAGTTTGCCCGTCCCAAGAGTCATTTTGTTTAAGTTTAGGAGAAAACTTGTCCATCCAGTAAACAATTTGTACTATTACAACAATAATTACCACAGATATATGATATAGAGCTGCTATTGATAGGAATTCCTAATATGGTTATATATATCATCTTACCCAATTATGATTTTATGTAAAGCTACATGAATCTGTAACATATCGGAGCTGTCATAGCAACGACAGGGTTTTTAGAAAGTCTTTACAACATTTTTGTTTACAAATAAACGCATAAATAAATTTGTTAATAACAAAGAATAATTAATGTTTATATACACAAGACAATAATTAATTAAGCTTAAAGTAACGAAAGCATACTAGATTATCTCATCTGTGGTGAGAGCGGAAGCTTAATTTCTCAGAACGACCTATCCGATCCCAAGAGTTCTTGCAATTGCTTTTAATTTATTTTTCATAGATGTTTACACAAATAGGTAGATATACTTGTAGGTAGATATTAAATGTGTATTCGCGATTTAGAAACGATCTAAGACAGTACATATCACTCAAAATTAACAGATGTATTACATTCTTGAAGCACTTTACTGAAAAGCTATGAGCGTCTATCGGACTGTCTTTTTCAATACAACTCAGTTATGGATCGGCACCAATAGGTACAAATATTGCAGGGGGATATGCTTCAACATGCCAGTGAAGACATCTCACAGAAATGGGTCTTTCCGAAGCACATAAGCAAAGTGCCCAAATAGTGGTGCCAGGGCCAACAGAAAAATGCCCTGCTCAGCCACCAAAACTTAACCCATTTAAATATCTTTGGTAACAAAGTAATGTTGCACAGCTTTGGTCAACAGTTGTGCATTCCTGGAGCTCCAATCCGCCCAAAAGATATCGAAAGCTAGTGGAAATTTAATAATGACCTCATTGCTTGGATCGTTTTGGGCAAGGCAAGATCTACAGATGAAGCAGCGGCCAAATTAGTTTATTAATTTTTTAATGTTTAGTTAGTTTCCCTTCTCAGCCCATATTGAGGGTCAATCGTTCTCAGGAACCGCTACAGAACAATGTCGGCCAGTGGAGTAAAAAAAAAACTTACCACATGTACGAGCACGTAGTACAAGTATATCATACCCATATGGCCGTGGAGCCATTAGTTAAAAATGCCAGCCATAAAGCCGTGAAATCACACACAAAATGCATTTAACGCCCCGACAAAGAGAACTTCTCGCGACTGTAGCCGACAGTAACATTTTGGTTTTAATTAAAGAACAACCCAGAGCGAAAAGAAGTACGCGCAACATATTTTAATTTAATGTTTGCGAGCGACATACACACTTCCGTTTACGGCCCAGCAACGTGCCTTGGCCTTCATGTGTGCGGCGCCTTTCTAAGTAGGCGCTGCCAGGTCCCCATGAAGCTGGGGGTTCCAGTGCCAATGCCAATGCCACACGCACTCACACAAAATGGAGGGGCAGGGGGTTGGGCCATAGACCGAAGGTGGTGGAGTGAGGGATGTGTACTAAAAAGTAGCATAAAACACACACTCAAGACAACAGCGGCTCGACTCAATTTCGAAAATAATTTAACGACTCAATTGGTGCATGAAATCGCAAGGAGCTATGGGCATCACAGGCACTTCCTTTGACGGCTCCACAGGATTTTTGGTTAGGCTTATTCGGTACATACAAGTATTTCGCTATTTGTAAACGGGGGCGCTTGTCTTAATGCGGGCAAAGCAAACTGCCAGCCATTCAGAAGGGAGTTTATCATTTTATTTTTCCTTTAAGTGAGAAAATCTGTAGGATTTTAAGTGCACATTGTGCGAGACGGAAGAAAAGAAGATGGAAAGCGAGAGACCGTGAGGTGGATAGTACGAGTGGAAGAGGGAGAATCATTGTCTAACTCCTATTTTGAGCTCAAGTTCAGTTGCCTGTCTGGGGCTGCTGCTGCCGCTGCTGCACCTTTGTTGCACGCCTCGCTTTGTTGCCGTTGCCATTGCTGTTGCTGTTTTTGTTGTTGTTGTTGTTGTTGTTTTCAAGGTGTGTTAAGAGGCGTAAGCACAAAACAATTTTCATTTGCTTTGCGTTTTTAATCATGCTTAAAGGATATGTCAGCGGCAACGACATCGTCCTCGTTATTGACAACAACAATAACAACAACTGTGCGCCCGTTCGTCTGTAGGATGTCAACTCAAATTTAAGTGAAATGGTGTACAAGACAAAAAGGATTGCCGTCGGATGAATGCACTTCATTTGAAGTAGAAGTGGAAGTAGAAGCTGCAAAAAGGGACAGGCATGCAGGCAATGCTCATTGTTAGACGTTCTGAGGAACGCAGACAGCAACGCAGAGAAGCACAGTCACAGGCAGTGTTTCAGTCGAACCCAAAGGATTATGTGGCTGGTCGTGCCGACTGCACAAACCCATTCAAATACGGTGTACGATGATCATGTTTTGACATATTTGCGGTGGCAAGCCCACAATAGAAACGGGCACATTCGCTTGAAAAACAAAATAGATGCGGCCGAGTAATCGTTGACTGCATTTTTCCGGGGAAGACGCCCAGCTGTTGGCAACCGCCTCAACAACTAGCCTCATGTACGAGTACATGATAAAGTTGTTGGGAACAACTTCTAAGCTGCCGCTTGGTCATTAATTGTAGTGCACTTCCTTCAAAGTATATTGGCCAAGTCTTTTTGTTGTCGTTTAACACTTCAACTTTCAACAAGTTAACAGTTTCGAGCTGGGGTCGGGATCGGGGTCGGGGTTGGGCTCTGGGTTCGGGCCTGGGTCTGGGTCGGTGGTGGGATCTTCTTTTGTCTAGACTATGACTTCATTTTTTATTCTCTCAGAGCTACACCTTGTACATGCATTTTTATCTAATTAAAACAGGTGTTTTAATTATTGTAGCCATTTAATTTTCTTTTTTGTTTTCATTATAAATGCCGCCGTATACGCTTAGAACCATTTTACGAGCTAGAAGCGGACAACGGACTGTGCCAGCTCATTAAAAACCGTTGCAGTTTTCTCCGTTTGCTCAGCTTGCTCATTAGGAGACTTGCCCGTCGCGCTCTGCTCCAGATATGATGAATATTGTTCTCTTTATTAGGCTAATAAAAATGGCAACAACATCGAGCTTGTTTATTGCTCTTTGAGTTTTCCGTTTAACTATTTTTTATTGTAATTAGGGGCTGCAGTTTGGTTTCCCAACTTAATGCCCACATGTCGAGGCAATGAAAATTGTGTGCTCTCTTAATTAGAGGCTTAATAACATTAGTTCAGCATGAAATGGGAAATGGATTTTTAATAGATTCTACAATGTGGATTTGTGCCAAAGCTTTATTTGAAAACATGATAGCAATCGAGCCGATCGGCTGAACACTAACGACTTATTTAGTATACCTACTTGTATATGTGCTTTAAATTATATTTTCGCCTTTAAGCTGCATATACAACTGACGTATTTCATTTCTTATGTTTATCTATGAATTAGATTACCTAATCTAAGAAAGGTACATACAGAGTTGGAACCCCAATTTTCTGCAGTTCTCACATTGTTGGCTCTTCTTTCCCCAGCAGTACCAGCATTCCTCAACCTTCCTGCCCCGCTAGACAAACTTCCGCAGCCATCACTAATCAATTTGAGCTGAAAAAACATCTAAGCCCTTTTTGGGCAGGCGGTCAACCAACAGCTTGCCAGCGCCCCATACTTAATCAAGTAATAATAACATAAATTAAATAAACAATTTTAAATTAAATCAATACGCTATAATAAAAACCCCGCATCATGGTGCAGAACTTTTATTTTCTTAACAATAACAAAAACGTGGAAAACGTGGCATAAGCGATGATGTGTGTTAAATTTCACGCCGTGTTACATTTAAAGCGCCTGGGCAACAAAAGCCGTAATAACAACGATGGCAACAGCTGGTGCCGGTTCAGAATATTGCAAGCTCATTATCCAAACACCAATCAAATACACTCGTCTGTATGTACATCGAGGAAGGAGCGAGCATTTCAGGTATGAAATTCCAATTAAAGCCTCCAAGCAAACCGCCAACGTGGCCATACACGTACTCGTACACAGATGATCGCGCCCAATGAAAACTGCAAGCTCACTGCACTTCTTACTCAATTAGAACAGAAAATTCAAAGGAAATGTGTAAACAAAATAAATACAAAATCAAGCGGCGACTCCTGCGTTGTCGATTCTGTTTGGTGTTATGCTTTCCGCCTAAAAGGCTTGAGTTGATTTTCAAGTGGCCAACACGTCAGTCATAGGGGCAGCAGTCGCAGCAGCGACAACAGCAACAACAACAGCAACAACTACAGCAACACCAGAAAAGAAAATAACAACAACAGCAACAAGAGTGAAGAGGCAGTCAGTTGGTCTGCTGCGAGCGCTGGCCAACAGGCACTTGAATCGTTTTTGGCATTCTTCACCTGTCAAGGCGGTAGTTGCTAGTCCAACCCGTTCATCCAACCACCAGTCCACCCGTCCTCTCGGCCCCTTGTGCAGACCAATGGCCACTTTTCGGCAAAGTGCAATAAGAACGTCTAAAACCTCACACTTCAAAAACTTTGCCGAAACATCAAAGTTGACATACACAATGGCCATTGATGTGATACAATTCAAGTGCAAAGAAAACATAACACAAAACCCAAGTGAGCTCCGACTTGCTAGCATAGCAACCCATACTATGAGAGCCAAATGTCGGAGCAGGCGCAGAGAATCTGGCAGGCAGTCGAGTCGACATTGTTGTTGTCATCGCCATCGCCATCGCCATCGTCGTCGGCATTGTGGTCGTTGTCGTCATCATCGTTGGAGGTGGCTGTACCGGTGGAGATGTCTTCAAAGTTGTTTTCAACTTCAACAAGCGTAAAATATTCTCAGAATTGCAACAACTTCTGCCTTTTGGCAGCTTCTCGACAGACATTCCGTTGCGTACTATCCGCGAAACAGGCGGCTATTGTCTTGCGGCGCCCAATTTGGGGCTCTCAGAAATCGTTGTAATTCGGCCCGTGGCCAATTCCGAACCTACGAGTAGAGCACCACCTCCGATCTCATTTGGGGTGACTGTTTTCGACTCTTTCACTTTTAAGTCATTTGTGAACGTCTTTTATGTAACTAAATAAACCTATTAAAAATTCCAAATTTGAAAATGTCAAAACGCAAACCCGCCTTCATGTCAGCGACCGGATCCCCCCAAGCTTCGCGCAGACCGAGCTCAGTTTTTGAAATGCGTCGCGACGGAGCCCCCGCCTTTGTGGATATTGATGAAGTTATTTCCTCCCTGGTTGAGTGTGATCAGCCGAGCGTGGGCGTACAATTGGATGAGAGTGACATCCGCTATATATGCATGCGTGCTCGTGAAATCTTTCTGTCCGAGCCAACGCTGCTTGATGTTGCGCCGCCAGTTAAGATTTGTGGCGATGTCCATGGCCAATACAGTGACTTATTGCGCATTTTTGAGTCGGCAGGATATCCACCTCAGGTGAGGTACTTATTTTTGGGCGACTATGTTGATCGCGGCAAACAGTCCATAGAGACCATCACCCTGCTTCTGGCATACAAGATTCGTTACCCCAAATCGATCTACTTGCTCCGTGGTAATCACGAGTGCGCCAGCATAAATAGAATATACGGTAAGGCTACTAGTCAAAAAAAAAATAAAAATTAAAGCACTTTGTAATGATCTATACAACAGGCTTCTATGACGAGTGTAAGCGAAGGTATACGGTGAAACTTTGGCGACACTTCGTTGATACCTACAAGTGCATACCTATAGCAGCTCTGGTTGGTGGTCGCATCTTTTGCGTGCACGGCGGGCTTAGTCCCAGTCTCAACAGTCTCGATGACATACGAAAGATCCAGCGGCCTTGTGAAGTTCCCGACCGTGGTCTGATCTGTGATTTGCTCTGGTCGGATCCGGACGAAAATGTCTGGGGTTGGGGTGAAAATGAGCGGGGAGTGAGCGTTACATTTGGACAGGACGTTGTGCAATCTTTCTGCAATCGGTTCGGTGTCGATGTCATTTGTCGTGCACATCAGGTGGTCGAAGATGGTTACGAGTTCTTCGCGCGACGCCAGTTAGTAACGGTTTTCTCAGCTCCAAACTATTGTGGCATGTTTGACAATGCCGGCGCTGTCATGAGCGTGGATGCCAAGATGGTGGTCAGCTTTATTATACTACGCCCATTATTTGCGGTTCGGAATTTATTGCACAATGCGCAACCACTATTAGCGACGGGAAGAAATAGAAATTTTTAGCAGGACGATGGTAGGTGCGATGCGACAGTGTGAAGAACTCAGTTTTCTATTGATCATGTCATTGTTAATTCAATATAAATTCATTTTTCACAATCCTATTAGGTATAGAAAACTGTTTTTCACGTCAATGTGTGTTTGCCAGGGAGCGCGGCAGTTTTGGCAGATTCTTAGTTTATATGAAAAAATACTTTTAGGACTTTGGGATTGTGGGCAATATTGAGGAAATTTGTTAGCAAAGCATAGGGGAGGGAAAATCCAAAAAAAAAAAAAAAATAAATAAAACGAGAGTGGAATGCTAGAGCCGAGCGAGCTCAACTTTCAAACACCCTGTATCCTCTTCAAAAAATTATAAATAAAAAAATTGTTTTTTTAATTAATAAAAAAAATTAAATTAATCAAATAAAATTAAAAAATATAATATGCAATTTTGGTTATTTTAGCTCTTATACTTTCTGAGATCCTTGCGTTCATGCAGACAGACGGACAGACGGACATGGCTGAGCTTGTTCCCTTGATCAAGAATATACTTTGTGAGGTCTGACACGCCTTTGGGTACAGGGCATAAAAATAGTATCGAGCTGCCTAGGGACTAAAAGAGCCTATAATGGTTAATGTAGGGTCAGCCGTTTCCGACGGACATGTCCGGATCCCTTTGTGTCGAAGAATATATTTACTATATACCTGCTATATCCTTTGCACAATTCTGATATAGTCTTTTGCCGTACGGGCACAGAGTATAAGAAACCCTCAATTGTCATCTGTGTGCAAAACATTGCCAATCACAGTTTTTTTTTTTTAGAAAATGTGGGCTTAGATATTGGGATTAAGGTAAATTACCCCTACATTTCTCATCTTACCAAATTCTAAAATGTTAAGCTATATTGTGGCTATTTTCCAAGATATTTTCTTTGAAATATATGTAGCTCAAAGCATTATACATATATGTGCTCGCATATTTAATATGGAAAAATTAAAATGAAAGCTTTTAAACCGGAGCTGAAAACTCAAAATGAAAAAGTGACACAGATAGCAGCATTTTCCCCATTGGAAAACCTTTGGGTATAAAAATAGCTTTGAATTTTAAATTTCAATTAAGAGTTGGTTCGTTGGGAAATGGAGATGATCAAATTCTATCCATTTCTGTTTGAACGTATTTTATGGTGGTGAAGAGTTCTCTACTAAGTACCTCATTCCCACATGGGCCGCCACTGTTGGGTTTGCTCAATTATCGAAAAGTTCTTCCTGCATTAGAACAACTGCAGCCTTAGTTGCAGCTGTAACAACAGCATCAACATCACCGGTAACAACAGCAACGCCAACAGCAACGCCAGCAACAACGACAACATCGGAAAGTCGGCGACATCGACAGCACGACATCTACGTCTGCACTTAACATTTTGGCAATGTTGTATGTTCCATCTTGTGTTGAATGTTGCATAAATAAAGCGCAGATCACACGCAAACAAACCACCAGCAGCAGCAGCAGCAGCAACAGCAACAGCAACAACGACAACAACAGCACCGAGCAGCGGTGGTTTAGCTGAACACGGACAACATCAAAGTGTTGACTTGACATTTTGAACGACATTTTAACCTGTTTAGCGGTGGAAGCGGCTACCAACCAAGCGACCGACCAGGCGACCAACTCAAGCCAAACCAAACAACCAATGCAGAGCAGAGCAGAGCCGTGCAGAGCCGAGCCGAGCAGTGCAAAGCAAAGCTCACTCACTGCCAAGTCAGCGTGCCCGGGCATTGGCAACAAACTATGTACATACAACGGCATCGCTTGGTTGGCTTGGTTTGTTGTCAGGCCGGGGCAGCAAATGAAACCAGCGAGGCAAACAACATGCTGCAGTACGACTGCTTGCTTGCTATTGCTGTTGTTGCTGTTGCTGTTGTTGCTGTTGCTGCTACTGATGACGCTGATTTGCCTGGGCTATAGCTACAGCTATAGCTACAGCTATGGCTATGGCTATGGTTATGGCTTTCATGTTGTTGACTCTTGGCTGGCCTGTTGTTTGAGCTCTTGTTAATTTTCCCAAAATCAAAGCACAAAATTCACAGGAAATGTAAAGTGGCGACGATGACGACGATGGCGACGACCAATCGCTTGGATTTTCAAGAAATTGCATTTCATGCCTGGTCGACAGCAAGATGAGGAGGAGGAAGAGGAGGAGGAGGGGCGGGCAGAGGCCATGTTTACAAGGCAGCCATTTAATGTCGTTTTATGTTTTTATTGCGGCCCAGCAAATTAAAATATTAAAATTTATGAAGAGAAATGTTTTAGCCCAACGCAAATGTTTGTAGAGCCGTTGCCTGATTATAGGCTTAGGAATCTTGCAACGTGCATCTGGCCCTTGCACGCAGGCAGTGTTTACACACGCGGTCCAGTCTCAAGCTGCTTAAAATAAAACTTAGTTGGATATGACGCTCCCGAGCAGACTGACTGGGCTGCTGGCTGATGTGGCGCAGATAAATAATCCACGCAAAGCCGGGTGTCTGGCCATTGCTCATCCGGCAGGTGCAAATCGCATGTGACAGGCAAACACTTAACTTTTGTGCATTAAGTGCAGCAATTGTAGTTGGAGTCCAGTTTGAGTCAGCCCCGAAGTCGAAGTCGAAGTCAGACTCAGAGTCAGAGTCCGAGCCACAGTCCGAGTCAGAGACGGGTTTACAGTCGAGACTGGAGAGCACGCTGAAAACTCGTGCTAATGCAAACAACAAATATAGTAAGCAGACTGACCAGGCCTACAAGTAAGAAGGCAAAGGAGCGACCAGCAGCAGCTCTGTTGCAAGTTTTGCGCTCAGAGTCAGTTACTCAGACATCACTGCTGCCATTGTATGCACCGAAGGTTGCAACACGGCTGTGGTGTTCGTTGCACGTTGACTGGTCATTCTTTATCGCATGTTAATCACAACCTTGTGGAGCTTTGTTTGCTTTCCTGGAGCTGGGCAGCAGAGCTGGAGGCAGAGGCAGGTACATGCATACTCGTACACCCTTTAAACCCTTCGGTTGGGTCAACCTTCTCTTACGTTTGCATACTTTCAGCTGCTTGTAATGCTGTTACTGCTAGATGTGCTGGCTGTTTGCCTTCCGCTCCTCTAAGTTCCATAGGCATCCAGGTTGGCTCCTTCCCAGACAGACAGACTGACAGACAGACCCGTCTGGTAAGTGAATGCAATTAAAATTGACGTTAATCTGCTGGAATTTTGATGTTTAGTCATGTTTGGGCGCTAAAGATGTTATTTTGTTTTGACATGCTCTTGAGTTCTTGCAACCAGGCGGTGCCAGGTCAAGCTACCTACGACCAGGCTGGATGAAGGAGCACGCAGTCACAGGAGGCACTTCGTCGTCTTCGCCATCATCCTTGCCGTCGTTGTCGTGTACATGCAGATAAATCTATCTAACTAACGCGTTTGGTGTTGCCTGCCTAGCTGCCTGTTTGCATGGCTGTGTACTTGCCATGGTTGTTATTTAAATTGTTTTATTATTTGTGGCTCTCTAAGCTTGGGAACTTGTCTGGCCTAGCTTGTCGGTTTTCAGCCAGTTTTTTTTTTTGTTTTTTCAATGCAGAATGGATGCGACGGTTTCTATTGCATATCTTTAATCAAATTATCCATGGGGTCGCTCATTTATGGTTGGGTAGCCTTTAAGCTTATTATATTTTCTCATATTTTACGATTGAGAATTGTTCTTTATATGATTACATTTAAAAGAACACAAACTTTTCTAAATCATGTAGTATATATATATATAATGTCACTGTTAAGATTGCAGGAGGAATAGTAATAGAAACATATCTTCTGCATATCTTCAGGATAAAATTGAAATGAAAGAACAAGTCATAATAAGCATTTAAATACAAACATTTATGTAAGAGTACTCCAAAGTCGACATATGTGTAGTGAACTAATTTCATCGACCCTTACTCTCGTATCAAACATAGATTTAATATAATAATGAAATAAATACTACAAGTATAAGTACTACATTTATTTCTTGAGCGATAAATAATGGCTCAGTATTGACTAAACTATGAACATACTTCATCAATTTCATAGCGATCGCTCTTATAGCTTCATCGCCCAAAACATAGTTGACATATGGGTATTTATACATACGGCTTTCTCACCATGCAAACAACCTGGCCATAAGTAAAAGACTTCTCCCGTTTGACCTTCATATCATGAAGCTAATTTCTATCCATCAATAATCTCGTCACTGCATTTGTATCTAAATCTAAAATTCTAAATTTTTTAAAACAAAAATTGTCAAAGTATTATTATAAAATTTAATAATTGTTCTCTCAAGTACCGATTTAAAATAAAATAGAAATAAATAAAAACATTTTATAAAATTGGAAAACATTTACAAATTGTAAAAGAAATATTTACTATTTTAATATTTGAAATATTTAGAGTCCGTATGCACATATTTCGGTTATCGATTTAATATTTGGTTCCTGCAGAATAAACCTAACCTCAGACAGACGCAAATACAAACAGATATTGCTTTATCGACTCTACTGCTGTCATACTGATCAAAAATATATACTCGTATATAAGTATGTACTCTGTGGGGTCTGTGTGTACATTCGCACTTAACTGGTATATCCTTTGGATACGGTGTACTATTATCTGATATCCAGATGAATTAATAAATGGTAAATGGTAATTAATGGTGAACAAAAATTGATGTTTGAAAAACTGCTTACTTGACTTAAATCATATCAATTAGATATACCATTCAATACGAAGAAGATAGGTACATATGTATGTTTTACACTCAACTTGAAGCTTTTACTGACACAACATACAAGTACAAGTAAGTTCCTTAACAAAACACTATAAGGTGCGAAAGTTTGAATCAAAAATAAGAAAGCCTCGTAGAACCCTTATTACATACTTTTTATATGATCACCATGACGAACCGATTCCAAATCGCGATTCTTTTGTGGCCATCTGTCTGTGTCAATCAAGACTCCTATTGCTTTAGAGCTAAAGCTTTAAAACTCTGCAATGAGGTTTTTTTTAACGGACACAAATGGATGGAGGCAGGTTGAAGTTCTATGTGTCATGGGTGGCTGCTGATTGAAAAGATCCTGCAGGATTGCTTACAAAAGTCCATCATGTCGCGATACTGACTTTCCAGCCAATAAAAATCTCTAAACAAGCTGTATAGTATTATTGGTGTAGAGGGCGCACACCATGTGCTGGTGCGTTCGCCACTACATGGACTGCCGTTTATGGTGATATGCTGTTATCCCTTATTACTGTTACATTAAGGCACCCAAATGGCCTGCTTTGTTGTCTGGCTTGACAGTCACAGTCGGACTCGGACTCGCCATAACTGCCATTAGCATTGGCACTTAATTTGCTTTGGGAAAACCAAAACAAACACTCAAATGACGCACCGAAATCCCTCGTTTTTTATTCTTATTATGTTTGGTCAACAATGCGCGTATATTCGCTACGAAAAATAAAAATACAAAAAAAAAAGGAAAATTCAACAACAATTAAAACCATTTTCGAGCAAACAAACAGCCAGCAGTGGCAGCATCACCAGCCGCACATTCACATCCACTATCGACGGCGAGGTCCAGATCCAGGTCCACGTCGACGCCGTCGACGCCGTTGTCCCATTGTCCAGTGGTGTGTCCAAACCTCCTGTGCTTATTTATTGGCGTCTTGCGCATTGTTTGCGATGCCAAAATGTACAGAAAAGAAAGTAAAGCAGGCAAAAAGGCCAATGGGAAACAGACTTGGATGTTAGAGAAGAAGTAAGTAGCTGTAGCTGTTGTTGTTGCTGTATCTGTATCTGTAGCTGTGTGTGTGTGTGTGTGTTGCATGCCAGTGAATGTGGCGTATATTTTAACAATTTTCAATTTTAGCTTTTGTTCGTTGCGCAAACAATAACAAAAATAACACAAATACATTGCCAAAGATGGTAGCAGCAACCAAAACAACAACAACAAGGGGGAAGAAGCAAGCACAACTCAATGTAATTGCCTCTCTCTCTCAGTGTTCTGCCCTCACTGCTCAGTGCGCTTCTCTTATCTGTCTTTTGATTGCATGTTACTATACACACACACATATACATACACATATACATACATAAGTACATGTATATGCAGAGGGTATTGTTGCTGGAGCCATTGCTGTTTCTGTTCGTATTTTTGTTGTTGCTGCTGCTGGTGGTGTTGCTGTTGATGTTCCATTCCAGAATGTTAGCTTAGATATAAATTGACTTTTATGTAAGTTTGACTTTACGCGCGCATTTTTCCAATTTTCACAAAATATTCCTTAATTTAAAATGCTTAACAATTCAATTCAATGCGTCGTCGAGAATTGTGACTGCACCTATAAGTGGAAATCCCCCGCCCCAAGCCCAACAAGCTGTTACAAATGTCGCGTCATAAATTTGTCGGCCTACTACTTGTATATGTACACTCAAAAAAAAGTAGCATACTATGAATGAATATTGTCATATTCAATTTAATTTTCTAATTTTTCATATTGGGGCCTGGTCTAGCTCAACGAGCTTACAGGAATGCCATAATGTGAGTTAGTTTCCTGAGTATGCACAAAGTATGATTTCAAAATTACTTGAAGTTTTAAAAATTCTGTCAGACTGGTCTCATACCTAATAAATCTCAATCTGTCGTTTAACTAAAAACATATTCAATTACTGTTTTCAATATGAATAATCTTCAAAACAAAGTGACATACTATATGGTCGTTAGGTATGTGTCAAATAAGTGTATTTAATCAGCTTTTCTTCAATTTTAATATTAATATTGATTTAAATTATATATATAAAAGGCATAAAAAGGGGAAGATCTTTAATTTATAATAACAAAATAATTTCCAAATTAGAACATGGTTCTATACAAAATATATATATTTATATAAAATATGCCTAACGGAAATGTCATTATTGAAAAGAGTTAAATGCAGTAGAGTAGACAAAAAGTGGGAAAAATATTTGGCGTTAATAAAACCCACGTCCACATCATCACTTGTGATTTAATATCGTCACACTTTAAATTTAATATTTTAATATTAAACTTTACATTGAAGTTTGAACGCTTTATATCTCCAAAAACACACTGCAGTGATGAATCTATGGTACAAATATTAAAATCTATGTGTAAATATTTCAATTTGCGTGGGTTATTTTTATCAGTGTAAGTATGTATGTGTGGTATGGTATGTATACCCTCTTTCTCCCCCTTTTCACTATTTTCATTCAGTTGGCTAGATGATTACTGCGCAGGCGTAGATGCTTTGGACTTACCCTTTCGCCGCCCCGCTGATTATGCAATTGTTTTGGATGGCACCCAAAAATAAAACTCATATGTATAAATATTTTCGGAACGGTACTCTTCGAGTGTGACAGTTTTGTGTTCTGAACCAAAACTCACCGGGGGAAATTGATTTCCGGCAGTCGTTGGTTTCGTTGCGCTTCGTCGCTGCCCAGGCGCTAATGAGCTGCACGAGCATACCAAAGCGCATTGTACTAGTATCTGACAGATAGTTTTCGATATACATATGCATACGTATGTATTTCTGTGTGTGTGTGCTGAACTTTATGCCATGATTAAAATGTTTGTTCTGCTTCAATGCTGATGCATTTCAATGTCTTCATTTCATACGAGTACTCGTATGTCCCCGACTCAAAGGTTTTGAGCCGTTCACAAATTGTTTTTCTTTAATTGAAGTTACGTGCACTTTATACTTCTATAATTATTGTGTTATTATGTATGCTGCGACTGTAATATCATAGACCATAAAATTGTTTAATTTCCTGTTTTTAAAATAGACTTAATTGTGCGGCATTTGCTTGAAACGATAATTTGGTAGCTCCCCAAAAGTGATGCGTTTGCTCAGCTTTTCAACATCTCTGGCCCATGCTGTGCAGCGTAGTTATCGCTCTTCTAAGCCCATTCATAAATTTGCATATCAAGTGCCCCGATGTCGGCACATGACAACATGGCAATGCATCAAATGTATAGGCTTTGCGTCTCCAGCTCCAGCTACTTTAAGGCTGGAGCTTGACAGCCATTTATCTATTTGTCAGTTCGTTAAGACAAGAGCCAATGTAAACGTTTCCCAGGCATTCAAGCATTAAAATTGACATTTGTTTTGGAGAATGCACAGGAAACGGGCTCAGATACTAGAACAGGCAGACAGAGAGACAGACAGACGGACAGCAAAAGCAGCAGCATACAGGTACTTTTACAGCTCGCCTAAAACTTCAAATACTTGCCATACTAGAAGTATATATGATATAATTAATCGTGTACAGCAGTGGAAAAGCGCCGGCTTAGGCCATCATAATGACTCCATCGGACTGGCACACAGCTGACAGCGCGACAAGGCGCGACAAGAACGCAACGAACCTTCATATGTCAACGCCTGGAGCGCAGCGAGGGAAGCCAGTCTAGACAGGAGTGCAGTGCGCCCATAAATTAAAATTTATTATGACATCATTTTTTACGGATTACCAAACAGAAATGCATTTCAAATGCACGTCTATTCGAGGCTTGCTTTTCTCATCCAGCAGATACAGAAATCTCGATACAGTACAGTGGCCGCAAATACCTTGGCAATACATATTTCCTTATGGGCCTGCATTGAATTGTCAGCGCCTCCACCAAGTCATAATTTAGTGCATAATGTGCACCAATGACGTTTCGTGTGCCACGGCTTGGCAGGCAAGAAGGCAAGAATCTTGTATGTCCGTCCGTCCCTCTGCCCGTCTGCCCTTAAATTTTGCTTGCTTGCTCCCCTTCTGAGCTGTCAGCACATCCGAGCTGCTGCCATATCAGCCTTATTATATTGGCTTTCGCCTTCCTCTGCTTTGTTTTTGTGCACTGTGATTGTTGCTTCCTTTTGAACTTGGAGGCTTTTCCGCTCCCATTTGTGCGTGCACGAGTATGCATCTGTACGAGTAGAGTATCTGTCTACAATATATTTCAATATCTATCACAAGCATATTATTTATGGCTGAACGAGTATTTTTTGCTGCAATGCAAGCAAGCCTTCCTAGAGTGCTTACTTGAACTGAATAAGCTCTATTCAGCATACTTGTAAGCGCACATTTGAAGGTTCGTGTTGTTGTCTTTTGGGTTGCCAATAAGCCCTATTATCTATTTGAAAAAACAGCATCCATCCTCTGTACCCTAAGAGGGGTATTTTGGCTTGGTAGAAAGTATGTAAGGGCATAAGTAGGAGGTATATTCTCAATAGATACGTGAGCCCGTCTGTCCGTCAATCCGTCCGTTTATTAATATAAATTTATCTATTTTTGTTTCAACCAAGTCTTTCTACAAAAAGTTATATGTTATTGAAGGAATTGAATTCCTGTATTACGCCCACAAACTGCAGTTTGTTTGGGTAGAGAACTATGTGTCCAGATTTATGTCCAGAACTATGTACAATCATGTATTTCATTTTGGTTAACCTTATAAAGAAAGCACTATGAAAAATATATGGATTGAATTGATCAGAGATGGGATGGTCTATTAAGTGAATAAAAACAGTGGCTTTTTCTATTGTTCAAGACTCTTAGAAACGCAAAACAATTCTGAACCAAGCAAAAAGTACATTTGCAAAAATTAAGTGAATATTAGGAATTCCTACACGTTCATAAATTACAAACAATTAAAATAAATAATCATAATCAAAAAGGCAAAAATGAATTATCAATTAAAAAACTACTGGCTTGACAATCGTTTGACCTTGATAATTAAATGGATGTAGACGGTTTTAAGTAGCTTTTTGGGATCTTAGTGGACTTTGTTACCGTCCAGTCTTTTATATACCCCTGCTAAGTGGCTAAGAGCCAACTAATTAAAACTTGTGCCTGCTCTCTGAGGAGCGATGCCGTGGAGAGATTACAAAACGTGTCATCTCACTAAACTGCTCCGAAATAACTCATTACGCAATGCCAAAAACAACTTCATTACGAGTGTACTTTAAAACCATTAAAAGTAATTTACAACAGACATTAAAAAAGCACAAAAAACGGAGACAGTGCCAGAGCAGCAGTAAAAGATATTCTCAAAGAGTACTTGAATAGCTATGTTAGTACGTTTGGCGCTGCAATTAACAAATTTTAAATGAGATAAGGCGGAATCGAGTTGCTTCTGCTTGGCTGCTGGCACCAAGGCCGTGTAATGGTCAGCTTTATGGGTCGATTAAGTTGTTGCGATAACATTTTAATTTATAATGAAATAATAAAAGTAAATAGCAGAGCGCACAATTGGACCTCCAGCTAGGATATGTCCTGACTGCATTGCTGCAGAGAATGTGGAGGCCACAAAGGCTGCAAAGTCAGGACATAAATCTTAGCTGTCCGGTGTTATTTTTTTTGTCTTTACTCGCAGTCTTTTCATAGAAAGACATAAGATGCGTTTTTATAGCTCGCTGCTGGATCCAAGCAATACGCTTTTTGTGACTTGACTGCTGCAACACTCGTGTCTTTTCATTCCACCAAATCAATTGCCCCGAAAACCAAGTCAGACCAAACCAAACCAAAGCAACCAAACCATAGATTGTGGTCATTGATTATTTGAGCCGGAGCGGCGCACACACGAAGATTTTCATTTTCTAATGAAAGATAAATGCCAGCGCGCTGGTTCTCTTCGATACAGCACATAGCCGAGATGCTCAGACTACCTTGGCTGGAATATAAATTTCCACTTGCCAGTGACGTTGAATGGCTTATCGTCCGCTGGGTTTTCTTCAATGCCCTTTCAAAGGAAACCCACAGTGCTGTTCATTGCACCTTCTCTTCTTTTCGGCTGTCCCAATTCCTTTTTTGTCTCCCGGTTTATGTGCATTGTCAGCTTTATTTTTATTCTAATAAAAATCAAAATAAGTTGTAAAGTGGCGCGCTTGACTACGAGTATGTACTGGGTTGGGCCACAGCCATATCAATTTCCATGGAAAATATCTATTAGCAATATAAATGCAGTTAAATAAATCATAGCATCACCGCAGTGCCGGTTTTGTTTTGATTGGTAAATTTGTATCGTCCGGTCGTAAGAGCCTCATTCGCATGCAAGTCACTCAGTGGGCCAACAACTTACGTGTATTTATTGTCAAGCCGCCTGCGAGCATTAATTATTTATTATTATTTAATTAAGGCATAAATTGAACGCCAATTTGTCATGCTGCATACTTGTACGTCGAATGCATTATGTGAATGAGATACTTTCCACTAATACAGCTTTAATGTCTTAATATTGATTATTGCTGTTATGGAACTAAATTTGATTTCACATCGGAGCCATAGAAATACAATTTCTTCAAATTAAAAAACCACTAAAATCATATCTGTTGGCAACATAAAGTTTTTGTAATAAACAAAAAAGTTCTTCTAGTAAGAGCGGAACACGAACCGGCATGGGACCGGCAGCTATACAAGATTTGATCAATTTGGTCTGCTTTTTTCAGGTGTTACGTAAAATATTGGATTTTCTATATAAGTTTTGCTGTTATTAATACAATAACTTTCATTAAAAAAACAACAATTATCTTAAAAAAATGACTAGGTTATTAAAAACTAGACTAAAAACTAGAGTTGTCTGTTGGGGAGATCAATAGGGTGCGATATTCTCAGCATCCTCGCCATCCTGACGCCTCTTCTTCTGCACTGTAAATTTGGTCTGCTTTTGAATAAAACGTAGTATAAGCTGTTGAGCCTGTTCAATCCTTTAACCACGCTTCTAAAGGGTATACACTAGGCGATCGCTCTATTTGATTTTCTGCCCAATTCTAAAAAGTGCAATTCTGCAGTTGGCAGAATACTTCATTATTTGTGTTTGGTTTTTTGATAATCGGTCAAGGTATGGCTTCCTCCTCATCTCAGACACGTCTGCAGCCCAAGCTCGTAGTGGACAAGGCGTCCGAACTGAGCCCCAGACGCACATCCTCGATGGCAGCAGCGATGCGTGTGTAAACACAGCCAGAGGCGCGTTGTTGCAGCAACAACAACAGCAGCAGCAGCAGCAGCTAAAAGGAAACTTAAAGATTCAGATACCGCTGTCAGATCGAGTCTGCAAGCTAGGTCGTATGACCGGGCAGGTGTGTTTCTCACGCAGGCAAAAAAACTTTTTGCAAGCTGTTCCAATTTGCGGCGGCTATGGGTATCCGCCGGCGCGCCGGTGCACCACACATACGAGCATGTCTGACTGCGCTTGGGCGCAGAGCCGCCACCGTCCATGGTCTTCTCATCTGGCAGGGCCTTTTCTTCTTCTTCTTCTTCTTCTTCTTCTTCTTCTTCGTAACTATACGCGCATATTTTTGGAACCCTGTTGCTGCTGCAGCAATGAAGATGTGGCACTGCCACCGTCTGCAAGGCAGTGTGGCGGCCCAGAGAGCCAGCCCAGTATGATAGCATAAATCAAATGGAAAATAATTACGGCTGCTAGCGCAAAATTTGCACGTGTATTAATTTAGGTGCGTCGGTCTCGGGTATTCTTTCTGTTTTAAATCGTAGCAAAATAGCAGTAACTGGCAATTACTGTACAACTTTGTCTGGTTGCCAAGACACGTGTTGCTGGATCCCTGAAGTGCTTGGTTACCTTATCATTTAATATGCATCTGTAACTTTTTTCGCACACTATTCTCCCGGTGCCATCGTTCCAAACAAATAGTATATCGCGCATACGAGTTTGGCTGGCGAAAAACTCGAGAGGAGAAAATAAGCAATAAAAGTTCTACTTTAATTGTAGCTTGTGGTATCAGCAACAGGATATATGGCCTTATGTCTCCCTACCTGGCCGACTAGACGGCTGACTGACTGAGATTATTGCTTTTTGCCATTTATCTTTGATTGCGGAACGTATATTTAATTAAATATTTATTTCAGGGCATGCTAGACACGCTTCGGAATGGGTTTGTTTGGTAAGATAAATTAGCGTTTAGCTTGTACTGATATTTAAATAAAGCTAAAGTGTATTAGGCCATAAAAGAGCGGGAAGCTGGAGTAAGTGTAAGTATGTAAGTGTAAGTCTGTTCAAAAGCCTTGTTGGTCAACTAATTATTCAAAGCAAATGCTAACAATTAATGGAAAATGAACTATGCTAGTATGTGCCTAGTATTCAATACAGATTTAGTGATTTAATCATTCACTCAATACTTAAAACTCAAGGAATTCTACGACATATTTCAAAGCCAAATAATGCGATTGGGACTGAGGATTCGTTTTTGATATAAACTTGATATGAATGTGCATAAATATACTAAATGTATTTCTGTTCGTCTGCGATTTGTACAAAGTATTTCCAATGCAGTAGGAATCATCTCCGACCCCATAAAGTGTATTTACAGTATTCCTCGTCATGTGGTTTTGACGAGAGAAATATATATGTATATGTCTGTGTGTTCCTCTGTCTGTCTGTATGAACGCCTGGATTTCGAAAACGGTTCAGCTTTTACTGATCAAACTTCTTATATAGCCTCCCTTAAGTAACACGAGTTTATTTTATTTTTCTGGGTTTTCCTCAATTTTCCCTTCCACAGAATTCCGACAGTATTGTCCACAATACTGAAGCTGTATTAACTATGCTTTGTATAGGAATATAATTATAGACTTCTTTCAAATCTTGTTTAAGCTGGCCAATTGAAAAAGATAGTTATTACCCTAGTACTACGCCCACAAACTGCAGCATTGGGTTCGCTCTTATTCCTCTTCTTGCTTCTGCTATGGGCGCCTATAACACATCTTCTTTATGTAAAAATCTACAACATTGTTTCGGTAATACTTCAATCTCACGCAGTAATTCTACGAGTAACATTTATTGCATCAAACTCTTGGAAGTGCAACTAAAAATAGTTTATAAATATGCCTACAGGTCTACTATGTCCCAATTAAATGTATTTAATATAGGGAGGCATAAATGTCCAGCCTACAGAACTCTTTTTCCGGGAAATGTGACTCACAGTAAAAACAAAGCGCCCACAGTTGTCAGTCCTACACCTGATGCTGCAGCAGACTGTTTCAACTGGAAATTGAAGATATGACTAAAGCAAAGAGAAACAAACTTAGATTTCAAAACGATTAGAGCACACAACACGCCTTTACCACTTTTTATTTTTTGTTGGGGGGAAATCAGAAAATTAAGTTAAACTTCAACCAATTCCAATGAAATAGAAAACCGGGCGCCAGACCAAGATTTTCTAATGAAATTTTTGATGGCTTGACCACAGGAGCACAGTTGTAATTACCAGCAATACGGAGGAGAGAAAACAAAAACAAAAACAAAGCCAGACTATGTCTCTGGGGCACATTAACATTGCTTTCAATTAATAAATGGACGTTAACATGCTGTCAAAATATGAAATAGTTGATGATGCAGTGCCATGTATGCCAGCATGTGGCACTTAGGCAATGCCGATGCCGATTCGGTATCTGTGAGATGCATTTACAAAACGCGGGACAACACGCAACCTGTAAGCCGATATGCGGGGCGGAAAGACAAAGCGGGGGGAGAAATGGCTGAGGGGTCGTTGGTCTTCGACTTTGTAAATTATCATTTTCTGCAGTCGAAAGTAAACACGGTAGGGCTATAAATAGCCGCCAGCCGACCTGGACACTTGACTACCGATTATAATCAATCTTCGAGATAGATTTGCTACGCGCACGGCGACTCTGAAAAGATTGAACTTCGGTAATTTAAAACGGACTGCTGATCACTGCCTGGACGCATGCGCAGCACGCACACAGCACACACAGTCTCATCATGCGCGATTTTACATATTTTCCATAGGTACGAGTATCTGCGGCCTTGCGAATTAAATGCAAGTGCCGCTTATCCCGACCGCATGCCATGTACATACATACATATATCGCATACTTATATGCAAACATGTGTCTCCGCGATGTCTATAACTGCGACACGCATTTATCAATGGCATTTATCAAGATTACGGGGGGACGGACGAGGAGACGAGTGGCATATCAAGTTGCCTGTGGTCAGTGTTGCCAACTTTTTAGAAGACAGAAAGCTGTATTTGATGGGAAGGAGGCTGAAATGAAGCTAAAAATTAAAAAGAAGCGTAAAAAAGGCTACATTTCTTTTAAAAATGTATATATCGAGGTTTTTTAATCTTTTAATACGATATTCGTGCACTTTGTTCTGTGTGTGTTGCCAACTTTTTAGAAGGCAAAAACGCTGTTTTTGATGGGAAGAAGGCTAAAATCAAGCTAAAAATGAAAAAAAGTAAAAAATACTAAATTTCTTTTAAAAATGTATATATCGAGGTTTTTTAATCTTCTTAGTAAACTTTTAATATGATATTTGAGGTTTTTTTTATCTTCTTAGGTAGGAAAAAAGGCTGTTTTGGCGGGAAGGAGAGTGAAATAGAGCGGAAAAAATCGTGAGAAAAGTTAAATTTCATTTTTAAATGTATTTATCGAGGTTTCTTAATCTTCTTGGTGAAGATTTGATATGATATTCGTGCATATTTGATATGTCGTCGTGTGCGGCTTCAAAAAAGGTAGCGTTCTTCCTTTGCGTTTTCCTTGTGTTCTTTCGATATGATCATATGTTCGTCAATACGTAGGGTCTTCTGTCACAAGCGAGCGCCATTATAAACATAACGAGTGCATATGTATGTCACCTTTTGTATAAAAAGTGCTCAATAAACTATCATCACTTACCACACATAGGCGAATATTGATAAAAAATATTATTATTATTATTCCACTTTTTCTTACATAAATGTTGGCAGAATTACAAAAAGCGGAAAAAAGCTAAATGCATTTAAAACCAGCCAGAATTCCCGCTTCCCGCAATTTCATTTCAAAAACAGCCAGATTTGACGGGAAAAAGGCCAAATTGGCAACACTGCCTGAGGTGCTTAGCTTGGCCAGGCTGGCTGATGATTTGCATTGCTGCCTACCCAAATAAGTCACATGCGATATGCGTATCTCATAGATTTCATTTTCTGGACGTCAGCTTCATCCGCGCCTAGGCCTGGCTATTTTGGGAATGCAGAAAATCGCGATGATCCTCCCTGTGCTGTCGCATGCATAAACAATTTGTTGCTCTTCCTGTAGCTCGATGGTGGAACGGATAGCTGGACAGAAGACTGAACGGACATGCAGTCGTTAATCCCGGCCATAGTACGAGTATGTTGGCGTTTTGTATAAACAAATCGCATTAATAATTTTGCATAAATTACTCTGTGGAATTAAATGAGTAAACAATTACAAGAAATACCATGAACACGCCTTGTCGTCCATTTAGCGGATGTGGCCATCTTATACGAGTACACTGATAAAAGAAACCCATATTAAAATATTAAAATTAAAGTGTGACGATATTAAATCACAAGTGATGATGTAGAAGTCTGTTTGATTCACGCCAAAGGCTTATTTTTTATAAATATAAAATATTTTTCCCTCTTCTTTGTGTACTCTCAATTATATTTCAATAATGACATAATTCCATAATGCATATTTTAAATATATACTATATATACATTTAACTTATGTATATACCATACATATATGTATTTATTCTGTATACAAGTAGAACCATTTTTGGCAGAAAGTAATTTTCAAATTCTTTTGTCATTACCAATTATTTATTTCGACTTTTTATGACTTTTATATAGTTTAGATCAAATATTAATATTAAAAGTGAAGAAAAACTGATTGACACTTACTGAGTACATACCTACATTTGTTACACTTTGTATTTGTACCACACCGCTGACCGCCGAAAACCGATTTGAGAATTCTAGTCAATATTTGTCTCTTTTTTACATTTAAAAAAAGTCGATTAAAAATATTAAAATTTAATATATTTCTAGTATACATATTTAAATCGACTACAAAAAACTTTAAATTAAATTTGAGAAAAGTATTAAAAAAGTGTTATGGAATATAGTAAATTTAACTAATATTAAAATTTAATGCACCTCTAGTATATTTAAATCGACTACATAAAAACTTTAAATTAAATTTGAGAAAAATATATAAATTTGTTATGGAATATAATAATTTTAACTATTTGTTATTTCAAGTGGGCGCTAACACATATGGTCCAACATTAAATTAAACATGACACACTTTGTTTTGAATATTATTCAGATTTAAATATAAATAATTGAATAAGTTATGAAAATATTCATTTATACTATACAACTTGTTTTTTTAAGTGTATGTACGTTCGGAGATGGTGCGGTTGACTCGATTGGAAATATACTCGTATTAGCAGCTCGCAAATGATTTTAATATCACACTAGTCGGCTTAAGGTATCAATTATATTCCTATCGAGTTATCCGAAATCAAATTTCAAATGACAATTCATATCTCAGTTGAAGCTTTACAAATGAGTTGAATAGAAACCCGAATGGCTAGATACATGGTGCAGCATTGTGATGTTTTATGAGTTTTTAATGACTTGCTCATATTCGCGCTTATGAGAAATGGCTCCAGAACCACTAAGAGAAGCCATGCATTCATGCCCATTCCCAGTACATACTCAATGGTAAGCTAAATAAGCTCAGAGGCTCTGTGGCAGGGCAAGCAAAAAAGAATCTCTTGTGAGAAAAGTCACATGTCAGCAAATGGTTAATGCCTGGCTGCCTTCAAAGCAGTCTCACACATTGAGCATTGTGCAAAGGTATTTACTTACCTTTCATGCCTTCGATTAAAACTTAACCTTTACGGTGCATAGCCCTGTATAAATGTATATGTGTAGGTCCCATTGTGTCCGGTCCGGTCCATTGTGTGCGCACTTCCGCTGCTGCTTTTTGCTTCTGCCTCGTCGGCATCGGCCTCAGCATCGGCATCGCCATCGCCATCGCCATCACCATCGTCATCGTCGCATTTAAAGATCGTTTTTTGATTCATTATTTATTGTGATTTTACTGAAATGAAAAGAAACGGCCGAGCAATGGAGAGGACGAGTTTAAAGCGCAGCAATTGTGGAAAATAAGAAGTGTGAAGCGAACTGTGTAAGCAGAAAAGAAAGAGCCGGCTGAGGCATACAATGGCACAATGAGACTCTTTCCGGCAGCCAGGAACTATTCAAACTGCTTGCACATTTAGAATATGATTAATTGCGAGTCAATTGATATTTTATTGGGCAGCGAAAGGCAAGAACGGCCAGGCATTGCTGCCGAGACAAAGGCCTGAGGAAATGGGTCGTGCAGTTACGGAAGTCGCATTTAACACGGCCAGGCATCGGAACTGTAGAATGTGGCAGGCTTTGCAGCCAGGGCCTAGTCTTTAGTTGAAATGTTTGCCTAAATGCTGACAAATAGCCTGGCATTAGGGCCAACAGTACTGGGAGGCAGTGCTGGCGGCTGCGGATCGCACAAACGTCAATTAAAAGTCAGAGCAGCTGAAAAATCTGTGCGCACATGAAACGAGTAGCCGCCGACAATGTTGAGCGACGGCGTCGCGACATTGAACAAATAAAGATTTTTAACCCGTTGCAACTAACAAGTTTCTGTTTAAGTCAACAACAAAAACTCAGCTAACAAGTTGCTGGCTCGGGCTAATAAAACAACAACACAGCCACGGCGCATGCGCAGCTGCCTTGCTGGACAGCGCAGCGACCGTTCCCACAAGTCATTTGCCACGGCTCAGTCGTGGCTGCCGAAAATATACTTGTATAGTACCTACATATATAGTATATGTATATACATATAGATATAAGTATGTATGTATGTCTGTGTGCGTCCGTTTGTTTGCTGTTCAGCTTGACTTGACTGTACGTGTATTTTTACTCATTGTTTATGCATTATTTGCATTTATGCTTTGAGCAACAAAGCCAGCCAGCTATGTACCACAATAGTCCGATCTGACCACTTTTACCTAATTACATACACATGGGGCATGCTTCATGCTCCATGCTGCATTTTCGATGCTGCGACTCATAGGGCCCCCCTTCTAATTGTTTAAGTGCTTTTAGCGTTTTGCTAAACAACTCTAATACTACATACGAGTACGTATGTATGTACATACTATATAAGAGCAAACAAACATTTCCACTTATTGTTTAACCAGCATTTTCTTTCTTTCAAACTAGGCATGGCCTTTTCTCAAAGTTGCGTCAAATGCTGTTGAAATTTATTGCTGGGAAATTCTCACACATTGTCGCAAATTGAGGCGCCCAAGTTGCCATTAGTGAGCTTCATATAAATATGTAACGTGAGAGTGGCAGTTGAAGTCGCGCACCGGGCTGCACTTGCAACTGCCACAAATACTACGTGTATGCTTGTCTATTGCTTGTAGATCCAAGGCATTGTAAGTATGGCGCATTGCATTCCATGATGTGCACCGGCTGTGGCATTTTGCACTTCTTTTTTGTCGGTTTTGCTTATGAGTAACGGAAATCGTGCTAAAGTTTTTATGGGGCAAGTTGCAGCTACAAAGTCGCTAGAATTTGCGTTGAAAACAGTAACCAGCCACAAATGTAGATCGTAGAAGATTGTTGCTGAAGTATTGAGATAGCTTCAATGTACCATCGTATCTCCAATCCAAACATATTTCGGTCTAAAATTCTTCAAAAATACCAATCCACTCTAATACCAATGTAACCAACTTAATAAAGTTCCTAAAAGAAGCAAACTTCTACCATTTAATCTAATTTAAAAATTTAATAATACAATTAACAAACAAATTATTGTTATTATTACTCCAGTAAATATGTATCTGCTATATATACGTCCTGTAATTATTGTAATTAGTCTAAGTACTTATGCAACAAACATAGCCAAAGGCCTTCAGTAGCCAGGGCTATTTCATTGATTTGCAATCTTGTTAAATAAATAAGACCAATCCTGAAAACAACAACATACGCCTTCAAACATATTTAAAATTAGAGTTATGCTCTATGAAAAATAATAAAACAGCTGACCCCATCACTTATTATGAACCAAGAAGTTATATTAATTGTATATATGTATATAGGGTGGTTCATATGGTGTCTCTTTTATTCATATGTTATTTTGATAGTGACAGATCTTTCCCGCTCGAAAGAGGGAAGGATCAGTGTTATGCGAACAATTCATTATAAGCTCTTGAAACATTGGAAAATGTTTTTTTTTTTTTTTAATTTCTTAAAACAAACCACTCTTTGGACTTCCCTCTACATAAGTACCATACTTGTACAACATGTTACATAATAAGTTTTTATTAGAAGCCACGGGTCGCGAACTACTTATTTATATATTTAAAGTACAATTAAGCACGACCACTCTTCCATTATTTATACCAAATTATTATTTATTTGACATATATGTAGTAGCAAGTGAATAAACTTTAGAATACCATAAATAATTTAATCTAATTGGCTATTGGTTGGGCGTTTTAAAGGATTACAGTTCATAATTTTATTGTCCCGGCATCAGCGCTGTGCACTTTCCTTTTTCGTCTATTTAAAATACTCCCTTTGCCAAAACTGGACATGTGTGTTCGCTTTTCTACACTCCATGCTGCCTCTCCCTCCGGCTCCATTCACTGAAGCTGAGCGCTTACTTCTAAATTCTTTTGCTTCATTACGTTTCGAGCGCGCACAGTTTTATCCTTTAATTAAACCTTCTCTCACTCGTCCATAATGTCCTGCTGGCATGTGTCCTGCACGTACATACGAGTATGTAGATGCAAATAATTTCGAAAAACTGCGAATTGCTTATTAATGGTTGTGAGGGAAGAATATGCATATTAATGTTAAGTAAAAGTGAAGGATATATTTTTTAATAACAATATTCTTTTTTGATTCCCCAAGAAATTTTTTTCAATGGTTAGTGGTATGTTGAAAATCCAGTGCTGCAGCCTCAGACCTAACACAGCATCTGTTTCTTATAGTGGCAGTCGCAGGAAATATGTGGATTGTCCTCTAATATAACTCGCGAGCGAATCGTCAGCTATTAATTCATGTACAGAGGAAAGCTTACTTGTGCTTTGCGAAATCACTGCTTAGGAGATATGTAAGTGTTTCCAATTATTTGTAATCCGATAAAGTTGATTTAGAAGGTAGGTAATTTGTCGTCGGGGTTCAAACACGCTACCTCCGCCTTTGACCTAATATTCCGTATAGGAAAGGAAAACTCTTTTGTCAAAGCTCGGCAATCCATATGAGTGACATACATATGAATATTTTCTTATTAAGTTATCGCACGGTTTCTCCATAGAAAGGAATTAACATTCATAGCAGGTATAATCACAGGATATACTGTGATACTAATACTGATACTGATATACTACTGTATAGTAGCCCCTGCCAAGAATATGGGCATTACAACAGGCGATAGATGTAGAAAATGCAAGGAACAGGAGGCGTAATTCAGGCTTTCCTGAATCAAAGAGGCGGTAAAACTCTCCCCCAACGCGCTTCAGGCATTTTCGAAACACAGTAGGATGCTAACGGATTATAAAACCGCAACCGAATGGACCGCTTAGGCGCGACGACACTAAGGACCAACTCATCTATGTGGGACTGTCAAAGGCGGTCCATCGGTATAACCCAACCTATTGCATGATTTATGATGGTGTTGAGTTTGCATATGTATATAGTAGACCTTGAACATGAATTCTGGGATTTTCATACTTATTAAGATATGTATATGTAAGTACTTAATGAGAATACTACTTAGTAAAGAGCACATATTTTAGCACAAGTATTTGATGTGATTAGTTTATAAATTGTTTTCAAAATTAAAAAAAAAAACATTGTCAGATCTGGCTCAAATTGAAATAGGTCCATTCGGAAAGCACCAGCTTTCATCCAAACCTAACAAACATAAAATATAAATACAGACGAATCGAAACCTTCTCCTTTTTTGAAGTTGGTTCAAAATTCAATTTTACTGGGCTTACACGATTATTGGCTATTCATAATTACAACATATACGATCGAAATGAATGGCTTTGGAATTTAGTTCACTAATAGGGGGCGAGGTAAGGGACTGGGAATGCATTTTGGTGTCCTCCCACATAAGACAGCTAGAGCTGCAAATCGTAAGCAAATGATTCTGGGCTCCACATCAATTCGGTGAAAGACTTCGTCTCCATGTGCTCGTAAATGGTCTCACAAAGGCTCTTCACACAATTACAATCGGTTTTAGAGACGGCACTGCAACATCTGCAAGTTGAAATTTTGCAAGCTTGCAACAAATTTTTGCACAAGCACATAAAACGGCATCAATGTTTCTAGCTGCACACACACACCCGTATATTCGTAAACCCGTACACGCAGATTTGTTGAGCCATAAATGCAATAAATTATTTTACACTTACGGTCTTGTCTGGATAAAAACCACAAAGTTTCGAATACCGTTGACAAAGACCGAATACATATACAGACGCACAAACACAAACACACGCACATAATTAATTATTGGTTGCATTGCCCAAATACTCGTAGTATCCACAAACAGACATACGCACCGAAATAATATTTTGCATGCTCTTACAAATGTTGAAGGCGGGCGGGCGAACGGAAAAATGCCAGCAATGCGAGTGGGTTTGGAAACCCCCGCCCCCTCTCCCTTCTCCACAGACAGGGGACAAAGTTATGGCCATTTAGAGTTGGTTTTCTTGTTGTCACATACTTGAATGTGCACATACATATATACATATGTACATATGTATGTGTATGTGTATGCATAGAATATTTGTATTTGTAGTATTGAATATTTCACTCTCCGTCTGAGATATACATACATATGTATATACTTGTAGTCTATATGTATGGTATGAAAAATGGAAGAAAAAGCAATAGACAGGCATGTCAAAAGTATCGAATAACATTATAAATAACTATGTGCAGAGCATTGTCGTGTGTATCCAAAAGATATATGCATTTCCAAAATGCATTTTCAACTCATTCCTGGCACTCGAAGCACTTAACACTTTTTTAAGGAAAATTACATCGTTATTTGGGCAACATTATAGCTGATTTGATGATTGCAAGGCAGGTTAAGCGGCTGACTGTTCCTGAAAAAAGGAAACCCGAGAAAGACACATTGAAGTGCGTGAAGTGGCAAGGAGTTGTGGAGTTGCGGTTGCGGGCTGCTTCAGCACAAGTATCTACAAGATACAAGCACACAAGTGTGTATTTGTGGCCAAAGGCAGCAGGAGCCACTTACTCGCAAACATACTCAGTATATTATAAAATAACAGCCGCGTTTCCTTGCAAACACATACAAAATTCGTTCTGACGTGCTCGCCGCCTATGTTGCAAGTATGTATCTTTGAGAAACGTTCATATTCGTAAAGTGTTTGTGCCAAGTGTCACATTTAAATAAACCACTAAACGCTATTGACGCCGCTGCTGTCGTTGATGTCGATGATACTTAAGTCGCTAGGATAATGCGGCAAGGACGAAAAGCGTTGCACGTTGCGCGGTTTTTGTCGCTGCTGCTGCCACGTTCTAATGAAATAATCAACACATTTGCCAAAACTTATGACGCACTCGTGCGTTGGCCCCAACACCAACACCAACAGCAACACCAACAGCAACATCTAAAGTCTGCCACACTTTCCGCGCTCGCCCTGCCCTAATTATGCCAAGTAGCTCCGTGAGGTGCGAATTTTGCCGGCGGGCCGAGCCGCTTGACTTTAATGTCAGCCAACTAGGCGCCCATTTGCTTTCAATTAGATGCGTGCACGTTCTTGAATTTCTCGTCGCGACAATAAAAGCGAATAAGTTGACCTTATAAGGGGCACAGGTGTGAGTGTGTGTGTCTCTATATGCGGCACGCATATGTGGATTATAGGTATGAGCATATGTATATATCTTTATATAATTTTATTGGAAATGCTGTGGAGAGGGGAGAAGGCCGCTACAAGCTACACAATTTTATATTTTTATTTAATAGTCGCTTCTTAACTTATTCCCTGCCGTTGTACCTGCTTGGGTACAGAAAATCTACCATTTTCGTATAACTGTAGTTTCAAGCAGAGACAAAAATTGATCAATCCTATTGCGCAGTTTTATAATGCACAATGTGCTCTATAGAGAAATTTGAGAGTTTTGCCATGTTTTGGTACTTCTCCGATCAATTTTGGCATTTTGAGCATATAGGTGTGAATTTCAAATTTTAAAGAATATAATTTAAAAAAAATATTTTTGGATTATACATACTTGATGAAGTCAAAATTTAGTGTACTAACTTGGGTGCAGGCTCAAAAAGCCACTTCATAAAATTTTAGTTTTAATGTAAAATTTTTTTTAAGTTACGTGTCATTTTCAATAAAACTAATCCAAAAAGCCCTTTGACTTTTGTTTTTTGGTTTTAAAACATCTCTTTATTACCCCCAATATGGGTTATATGTTAAAGAGTCAACAAAATATTTGTGTTTCTCAAATGTTTATGTTTTTTTTATGTTGCCAGGTCACACTGCATTATTGCGAGTTGCAACTGAGAGTGTGGCAGGCTGTGGTGCCTCCGGCACTACAAGGCGAACAGCATAGCCAGATAATTGAGTGAGTTGTTTGAGTGACTGAACACAAAAAGTATCTCACGGCTACTCTCAAAACCAGTTTGCTCTCTTTTAGATAAGTTCCTCTCTCGTTTGCACCACTCTCAAGCGTTCGGTCTCTCTCGTTCGCTCGTTCGCTCCAGCCACAATGCAAGGACGTTGAAAGCATTTACGCTCGCTTGCAGCTGCCTCAGCAGCAGTGAGCCACAGCTGAGCTGCCTACCGAGGTGTCGTTCGCGCAAAGGGCACATCGTAAAATCAGTGTAGTTCGTTGCCTCGTCGTGTACGGTTGTCTCTGCCTGGAGCCGCAAGTTAGTTGTGTGTGGCCAAAACGATTGTGTCTCAGTGAAGAAGTTGAAAATACGAAGCGAGAAATAAGTGACAACAACTTGAAGCGTGCAGCACGGCGAACCATTGGATTATCGCGCACGTTTTTCAAACTCGCAATAAAATTTTGTTAAATGAATGAAACGAAAATGCTATGAATTGGCTAATACAAATTGGCTATAAGTGAATTTTTGATGCAACAGTTATATTGAGTGCAGCATAAATAATATCAAGAATCCCAAAAAAATTTGAAAATAAAAAACGATAAACAAGAAGCTCGTAAGCTGTGAGCTGTACTGTTAAAAACAACTATTATTTGAACTGGAAATCTTGTCGAATTTTTTATTCAAAATTTCAAAGATAAAAAGGTAAGGCAGCAATGAAGAAATTGCAAAAATTAAAAAACATTAATAAACCAAACAAGTTTATCAAAAACGTAATCAGTGAATAAATATTAAAGTATTTGCTTTACAAACAATTGATGTTCAGTTCAAACCTAAAACAAAATTGCTGCCATAAATGTACATACGAAAACTCGAAATTATTTGGATTGCTAAATATTACTTAAATATTGGCCACATAGCTCATTGATTTCTTTATATTGAATGGCAAGAATATTAGTACTACTTGTATTTTGTACTACTGCAAGATACATTTTCATGCAGCAATTTTGATTTGCATGCATTGCCAAATTTTCGAACTGTTAACACGTACTATATAATTTATTAGTCTTGTTAGTTTTGTTTTTATGGCGGATTTTGTTCGAAGTTAAACAACTAATATTGTTGCAACGGATTTCTAACAAGTTTCCTTTCTTTTTCATTAAAGGCACTATGGAAAACTAAAAGTGTGAGAACACTGTCCAAAACGCACGTCTCATCGAGCTAACTACAAATCCGAAACCACGCCAGTGGACAACAGTAAGGAAGAATTTGGACATGTACAATTTCAACATGGAGTGCCATCTGATTGGCTTCTGCATCATTGCGACCCTCCTGGTGAGCACCAGTGCGCTGGCCAACTGTCCGTCAGGCTGTCAGTGCGATGACAACACGCTGGTCGTGCAGTGCGGCGAGGGGCAGTTGGATGTGTTGCCCATCGCTCTGAATCCATCGATTCAGCGACTGGTGATCAAAAGCAACAAAATCAAGACTATCGACTCGTCTATTCAGTTCTATGCCGAGCTGACCTTCTTGGACTTGTCGTCCAATCATCTGATGACAATTCCTCAACGCACCTTTGCCTATCAAAAGAAGCTGCAGGAGGTGCATCTGGATCACAACAAGATTGGCCAGATTAGCAACAAGACTTTCATTGGACTCTCCGCTGTGACCGTGCTCAATCTGCGCGCCAATCTCATTTCGGAACTGCATCAGGGAACCTTTTCGCCACTGCTTAAGATCGAGGAGCTCAACTTGGGGGAGAATCGCATTGGCTTCATTGATCCCAAGGCCTTCGATGGACTCTCGCAACTGCGCATCTTGTACTTGGACGACAATGCACTGACCTCGGTGCCGGACCCCGTCATCTTTCAGGCCATTCCCAATCTGGCCGAGCTCTTCCTGGGCATGAACTCTTTGTTAACAGTGCAGTCGGCGGCATTCCAGGACCTTAAGGGTCTAACGCGCCTGGAGCTGAAGGGAGCCAGTCTGCGGAACATTTCACATGACAGCTTCAAAGGACTGGAAGCATTGCGCGTCCTCGATCTGTCAGACAACCGCCTGCCGAACATTCCCAGCCTCAGTCTCAGTCATTTAGAACGCTTGGAGCTGCTGTCTTTGGGTCAAAATGATTTTGAGGTTATCCTGGAGGGTGCCTTTGTAGGCCTCAAGCAGCTGAAGCGTCTAGACATTAACGGAGCGCTTAAGCTGAAGCGCATAATGTCAGGCGCATTTGCTGCCAACGCCAACCTAGAGTATCTTAATCTTTCGTCCAACAAAATGCTTGTGGAGGTACAGGAGGGCGCGCTCAGTGGACTTCCACACCTGCGACATGTTGTGCTAAAGGCAAATGCTTTGACCTCACTAGCTGAGGGCCTCTTTCCCTGGAAAGACTTGACTACCCTGGACTTGTCGGAGAACCCGATTGCCTGCGACTGTCGGGTTATGTGGATGCGAAATCTGCTCATTGCCAAAAACGCTAGCCAGGATGAGTTGAGTGAGGTTATCTGCGAGTTTCCCGAACGCCTACGCGGTGAGGCTCTGAAGCATTTGAATCCAACCCTCATGGGATGCACGCACACCGATCCCCGAAAGCAGGCCTTGATTGGCGCCCTACTCGTAGGCTCTGCAGCCACAATCACCGCCTTGGCTCTCGTACTGTATCGGTGCCGCCACAAGATTCGCGAGTACGTGAAGGGGGGTTTGTGGGGAAATTCGGCCTTGGGTCGCAAGGAGCGCGAGTATCAAAAGACCTTCTGCGACGAGGACTATATGTCGCGCCTCCAGCATCACCCTTGCTCTCTAGGAATTCATTCAACCTTCCCCAACACATACACTGCCACTCACCACCCCGGAGCCGCCCACCACTATGGCATGTGCGCTATACCCATCAACGATCTTAATGGCCTGGACCAACAACATAAGTTCCAGCAGCTGCAGGTGCCCACAGCGACCCTCATGAGCGAGAAGAAGCTGAACGACAATAAGGTGGCCCTTGCCGGGGGCGGTGCCGCCATTGATGACAGCGCCTCCTTTGTCCTACACATGAAGTCAGCAGCCGCGGCGGCGGCACGCGATCAGCAGCCTGCACCCAAGCTGAATCACTACACCAAGCCGCAGTTCCTCTCCGCCACTGCCGCAGTAGGCGATTCCTGCTACTCCTACGCCGATGTCCCCATGGTGCATGGCGTCCCCGTTACGTCGCAGCAGTTCCGCCTCACCCAAGAGCACTTCAAGCTGCAGCAGCAACAGCAGCTACAGCAACAACAGCAGTACGACAACGACGTCAATAGGGAAGTGCTCGATCCGAACTATATTTACAGCAATGCCCACTACTCCATACCCCTGGAGCAGGTGGGTCGCAGCAAAACGCCCACACCGCCGCCGTTGCCGCCAGCACTGCCGCTGCGAAACGGCCTGTGTGCCACCACCGGACGCCGATCGTTCCAGCAGAAGTCGGCGGCGGCCACCAGCGCCCACGGCAACAACACCCTGCGCCAGTTTCCACACTGATCGCCTGTGTATACGCTAGAGCTGCGCGGCGGCTACCGCCGCAGGCAGCTGAGCATTTACGCTTAGTGGCTGGAAGATTTCCACGTCGTCGCTGTCAACTGTGATGCCCTCCTCCCGGACGCACCCGCAACCCAACAATACCACCCACAAAATTAGCTATAAGTAGAGCCAGCAGCAGAGTAGTGGAAATACTGTAGGTAGTAGTACTTAGTAGTAGTAAAGCGCACAGGCAGCAAGCCCTCTTCTAACAGCTGGACCACCTATGGTCCAACTAGCCAAGGCACATGCACACATCCTCGTACCTACATGTATGTATGCAGGCACTCTTTTTGTATATATGTAACACGGTCTTGATCTCCACTCTCCGTCTTCTTCACGCCATGCACTCCGACAAAGTTACTACGCGTACTATTTCTACTGCAAACTGAATTGTATTTATTTAATCCTAGGCTAAATACCTATGCGTAAGAGAGAGAAGTACTTATTATTAATATAGCTGTATATTGCGTTAAAGACACAACAACAAAAGCACTGAGAGTCACTCGTAATTATAGATTAATTTAAATTATTTATTGTTAAACATGAATCGAATCAAACTGTTTTTGTAAGAAACTATTTACTAGTTAGCGAATGAAAGTAATGGAAATTTAAGCGATGCATAAATATCGAAATGGGAAAATACATATATACATACACGTATGCAAAATGAAATTAAAGATGGTATTTTTAATGAACCAACTACTGGAAGTAGCAGCTGCACTGCCAACAACAACAACAACAACAGCAGCAACAAACAAATGGTGAGCATGCAACTTTTCGCCGGCTTGGTAGGAAAAACGAGTTCGCGGGTAAAGGTAAAGGTAAAGGTAAAAGGGGTACAAAAACACAACGCACTGAATTGAAAATTATGCATCAGACACAAACTCGGGTATACACCCGTAGTACTATATAGTACTGTACACATAGGCCATGCACAACACTTGCACTTGTAGTTGTCACGCTTTCCACGCTCCACTTGCAACGCTGCTTCGCCTCACCGCCCCGGCGCTGGTTCTGGTTCTGGCTCTGCCTCTGCCGCGTACTCTGGCATTGACGTTGACGTTGACAACACGCAGCAGCCCACAAAAGGTGGCCTAGAGACGGGCTGGAAACGTCGAAGCGGCTTCAAACTTTTAAGCTTGTTAGTGTTGAATAATAGTGCATTAATTTTTACTTTTCCCATTGCATGCAACTTTACTTTTAATTGAAATGAAAGTCAAAAGTTGCACGCTCGCATACATATTTTAAATAACGTGAAAATCAGAAACACACTCGTACACGAGCAAAGGGAATTTTGTGTCAATGGAAATGCGCCCGCGTACTTTCCATTTAAACATTAATTGTTCCCTTAATTAATGTTCCGCTACCTGTGCAGGAATCTGTATACGCAGGCTTCGCAGGTGTTCTTTATAACGATTGAGCGCCTTCTCCCTCATGTAATTGATGCCACACCAATGAGTGTTGTGTCCATTCTCAGAGATAAGCTAAAGAGCCGGCCACGTGGTATCAGGAAAAACTACAAAAAATGTCCAAAAAACTCACCAACAATATTAATTTGGCATGATATGGATTATGTGACCATAAGGGGAGCCCGAACCAGCTGTGCCAACAATTCAGAAGGAAGGAGAGTGAAAAAGCTTAGAAATTAAAAAAAAAGTTATTAAAATATTTTTACAAGAAATAAAAAAACACAATTTGCAACCTTTCATATCATTCTTTAATGACTTATACTTGTAGTTTAATTAATTTGTTTCCATAGTTCATCTTAATCTACGAGATCATCGCTTGAGTCGTTCTGGAACCATTCACATGTAAATATTTAGAAGGAACTGAACTGTTTGACAGCATTTCCCAACTCTTCGCAGGCAAAATCTGTAAACAAAAAATTTTGCATGATATTTGTTTCAAAATTCCATTTGCGACATTGCTGTCTGCTGGGAAACTACATATAAAGCGAAACGCTGATTCCTTTCCGTCAGCTTTACAAAACTAATTACGTTTTTTTTTGTTTTGTTTTTTGAGAAACTCGACCATAGCTCTTTCGTGATTTTGGAAGTGCATGGATGCGCAAATCATTGAGTTCTGCTGTGCACTCTTGCAAAAACTTCAAATCACTCTCCGCTCGTCCGTGGCATCTCTGTGGAACCCAGCCGATTTGAAAACGGCATTACTGGACCAAACGGGTCGGACGCGGTTTGAATACACGCCACTAAGAATCACTGCATGGTCTAAATAACAATGCAATAGCGATATCCAGGAGGTACATTTATGTTAAAAAAAGAACCTACCTCAAAAAGCTGGCTATAGGCAATTATGGGACTTACTAACAGCTCTTGTTTTTTTCTTTTGATATACATTTATACACTTTAATTATACTGCTATTTTAACTTAAATCAAACTTATATACAACTTAAAACAGGAGTTTTGTCTTATTTACAATTTTATATTTATCTATTGGCAGGGCCAAAAGGGCGTGAACTCTTCAATCTCCTTCTCTTGCTAGATTTCCTTGATTATGCTTGTAATTTTTGTTATTTTAAAAGATAGTTCTACGAACAATTTTGTTTAGCTAATAACTTTCATTAGAATTGACCGATTTAGATGAAATTTAAAACAAAAGTATGGTTTTTGTAGCTTTTGAAATATGGCAGTATTGAGGAAATTCCGTAAGAGCTCAGTGTGAGATGGGAGGGAGAAAAATAAACTACATATATTCAAGTATTTGTTGTGAATTAAAATATATTGCATGGGAGAAAATTACAGGCCAATCATTGGTTTTATACATTCCCAAGTTAGTTAATGTCGACCATATCGGTTGTATGACAGCTATATGATTTAGTGGCCCAAGCTGAACCAAACTTAATAAACAAAATATGCTTTCAAAATAAATTTGGGTAAATATCTTAATATTTCGTATTTTTGCCATAAAAAGTGAAAAACAAACCAGTGTGCAGTGCTTAGATGGCGTGGCGCAATTGAACGAAAACATTAAAAGCTTTTAAAGGCTTGCAAATTTAATCTCATTAAATAAGTAAAATAAATTAAATATTGATTACCGTCTATGGCCTCTGGTGCTTTGCGCTCTTTGCTCTGGTGGTCAGGGGGATATGAGGTGCGACTTGGATGCAACGAGCTCTAGTTCAGATGCAACACGAAGAATGCAACATTTTTCAAATAAAGGAATAGGGAAACAGAGGAAGGGCAAATATATAGTATATACGATCTAGCAAATCATGCCCAATAGACGTTAAGCAGAGCTGGCAGTATTCTTTTGAATTGACTGCTTTGTTGCCTATTTACACAATTAAACACCAAATAAAAAAGCGAGAACGTAAATCGGGTAAAGTAGGGAGGGCATGTACTGTAATAACAATAAATAAATAACAAAGGCAAACAGCAGAGAGAAAATGAGTAAAGTTGAGGCCAAGGCCCAAGCCCCAAGCCCCAAGTCCCAAATGGCTGACAATAAAACCGGGGCCAAATCAGGTTGGGGGCCTAAAGTAGCAATCGCAGCACAGCAGCCGTCAAGAATTCATCATCAAATTTCGATTAAAAGGCGCGTGTGCGCGAGTGCCCGAGGGGCCAACGACCAACGTCCAACTTCCAACATCCAACGTCCAAACAGTAACAGCTAACCGCCAACTGGCCAGTTGTAGAGTCATTCGCACTATTCAAGCTTCATTAGGAGCTAAAAGAAACGAAAACATTTTGATTTTGATCATTACAATTTCCTTTCATTGCCGACTCGGCCATGCGGTAAGTAAGCTCAAGAGCTACCGAGCGACCGCTGAAGCTGGTTCGGACCGAGTGTGTTTGCATTAAAGGGTTACTGGATTATACTCATACGTAGTACTTGGAGGGAGCCCCAGCCACAGTAACACCTTCGGCTTGCACTCCAGCTGTAGCCACATTTACAGGCCAGTAGTATAATGACAATGTAATCGTTAATTCCCCAAAGCAGCAGGCCAGAAGAAAAGCAACATCGAGCTGACGAGAGCTGTGCTGAGCTGAGCTGAGCTGAGCAGATACGAACTGAGCGCCAGTTACAGATACATCAATAGATTGTTTCTTTTTGCTTGGGACTCGCACTCACACTCGCACTCGGACTCTGTTATTCTGAGCACGACCACAACAGCTTCAGGCAATAATTATGACGAACCATGGTCCAAATATTGAAGCCATTGTGAGGCGGGCTTTATGTTTTGAACTCGTCAGTGACTGGATGGATGCGAATGGATGGTCAGACGCATTGCTGATTGTATGATGACCAGGTTGAAAATGCTCATTAAAGGTACTTCAGAAATTAAAGCATTTTACAATTGGAAATTGTTCAATAGGTCGGATTGGAGGCGCTATTTATCAGCTGTTGTTATCTATGTGGATGACCGTAATCGGGCCGCACAAAAGCTTTGGGGCAATTAAGTGGCGACGTGCAGCATTTTGGGGCACTCCGGCGAGTGAGTGGGCGTTGCTCGCAGCATGGCGATTGACAGGCGTCGAAAGACCACGATACTTACTTTCTCTTCGGGTTGGGTCTGTGTCGGACACATACTCTTAGAGAGAGAGAGGGAGAGGGAGAAGTCGACAGACCATGTTCCCTCCCAGCACCTGGCAGCAGCTACAAGCGAGTGCAGCTAAAGGCGTGAAGTTTTCCAGCCGCAGCTACGTGGGGTTGACAACTTGTCCACTCGGACTCGGACTCGGACCAAGACCGAAACTAGGTGTAGGGGAAGCAAACGAGCGAGCTACTAAGCAGCAACTCGTAAAACTCAAATGCCAAAAGGCAATGTTCATTTGACAAAAATCTATCTTTGGGTTTCTTGTTACACCTTACAATGGTCGGACGGACCCATGCAGTGCGCTGTGAAAATTCCAAACTATGGCGACCGACCGAAGACCGTTGTCTTTGGCACTTTGTCCCGCTGCGCACCGCGACCATGACGCTCCGGCTCCTGCTGTGTTCGAGGTGCTTGGTCTGCCTAGCCCGGCCCGTTTGGGTATCTGAGAAATTGTGTACGCACATTAATTTCTCATCATTGGCATTGGCATTGAGCAGATAGCAGATAGCGAGCTGGCCAAAATAGGGTGACTGCTGCGTTTTAATGGAAATGTTATAACAGATTAGAAGTACGAGTACACAGGCGGACGGAGGACGGCGGACGGCGGACGACGGACACTCAACTATAAAAACAACAACGCGAAACAACAATTGTTGCTGTTTGTGAATTTAATGCGAATCTTTATGCTTTTGTATACAGTGTATTCGGTTACATTTGCAAAACAACAAAAACTATTAAGCGTTGCAAAGGATCGGCCGAAACGACTACCCAAGAGAGAGGCGTGAACTGAGTTTTTTCTACCTAGACGTTCGTTCATTATGACTGACAATTCTGCGCTGTATGTGACCGAAAGGAGGGGGATTGCTGCGGATGACGGAGAATATAATCTATTGGATTCATCCCGAGATCAGAAAAATGCATACAAAGGAACTTGACAAATTGCGTTCACAATTATTTTATCTTTTCTCTAAATTGAAGAAAAGATACATTGAAGGAAGTTACAATTCGGTTGCATATCTTTGTCCCACCATTGCTGCCACAAGAAATTTATAGGAATGGCCCATTGGGAGAGACAGTTTTGGAGTCAGAAGGAGGTATTATCAACGTGTGTTACGTATATTACAGACAGGGTGACACACTCAGCCTTTTTCTTATCCACATAAAATGAACTCAAACCGTATATGGAAGTGATAGGAACGATCGATGAATGTGTTCGGAGAAATAACATTTAATGCCTGAAGGATCAAATGTATGTAACGAGCAGACGAAGGCGAGGCAGATTCCATGCTATAGGTACTTACGAGTATGAACAGGAACTAACATCGATCTTTTGTAAGTCGAAACAGAAGGCTAAGCAAGCCCGACGTAAACTTTAGACTAATCTTATCCATAACAAGGTTCAACTCAAACCATATAAAGCGGTCTTTAGTATATGAACTTTTTTATTGGTACAATGTCAGAGCCAAAGTTATATAGAGTATTTACATATATCTGTATCATCTAAATTGTAGCACAATATCTTAAATATTTAACGTGGACTCTGGGGGCTTCTCCTTCTTTTGAATGCAGGAACATTACAGCGAATACTTAGTGTGCTTACACTATTGATCATTTCTAAAATTCATTCATTGCATTTTCTCTCTCTGAATAGGAATTGAAATCCTTAATTAAATACTTAGGACCTATCCGGACCTCCTGTGGCTGGAGGAACATGCTGTTTAAACGGCCCTTAAATGAGGTCCAGGGGGTTTTCTGTTGGAATGTTAAGAGCAACGATAGTTTTCAAAGGTTTGATGGATAACATTTTTGAAGATATTGAATTAACCAAAATGGCTTAAAATGGCCACTTTTTCTAGTTCCAGGTGCGCAGTCTGTGCTGCAAAATTAGTTCTGGCTAGCATATTTTAAATGAAATAAACAAGTAGTATAAGTAATTGATTAAATTGAAGCAAATGAATATAATGAATGTAGTTCCAGCCGGTATTTTGTTGCTTTTTAAATATACTTATCAGATATCTGCCATACATGAATATCGTTAAACAACAACATTCTCTCCATAATATTCGTCGGGGGTGTTGATTGCAGAAAAAATATTGATCTGATTATTATCAGGATATAAGTTTTTATCGTAATCGAATAAGAATGTGTTTGCTATAGTTTTAGTTATAAATGAAACAAAAATCGGCAATTTTCTAGTGGAAAAAACTTAAAAATTATTAATCGTGGAATTGAAATTGTTTGCACTTTTCCGCTACGAGTGCTGCAAGTGAGATCTCTGAGCTTTATAGCTTTGAATAAAAATAAATTAACAATTTTGCAAAAATATATAAAGGCAGCTTATTAAACGAACGCTTTTTTTGTGTTAATGTAACTGCGACGCGATAGCATTTGCAAAAATATTTTAAATTAACAAAAAACAACGGCAAGCAACATCAGCAAATAAACGCGTGAAAATCCGCACAAAAGTTGCGCCCGGAGCCACCGCTGAGGACTGCGGATGCTGTCCATGGGAAGGTCGGGCGAGTATCAAGCCAGTGCAGTGGCAGAGCAGACAATAAAACCAACAGACAGATGACAGAGGGACAGCGGGACAGCGGGACAGACGCCAACTCGCATCCAGGTAGGCCGCGTCGTCGACGTGGGTGGACGACCTGCAACGTTAAGCATAATAATGTTAAATTGTTTTTCAATTATTTTATAGGTTGTGTTAATATTTATTTTAATTAAAAACAAATACGCGTACTGCAGATACGAGCCCAGCAGTGGACAAATGGAACACCAGCCCGATTGGTGCTGTTCATCGGTTGGTTTAAAGTATCGTTTTTGTTGTTATTGCTGAATTGCTGGGAATTTACACATCAAAAATAAATTTACATAAGCAAACAAAATTGCCAACTTTGATGCACCGATCCCTTAATACCCTTGAATATCCATCGCCCTCAAAAATTCGAAAAAAGTTTACATTTATTCGTATTTTATATCTGCGTTCCCCTGCAAGTGCGATATTTCTCGTGTTCGTATATATTCACGTACCTGGTGTAGATTGTGGAAAATCGGGGACCACAAATAATGATTATTTTTATCTTTTTAAACGAAAAAATCATTCACTTATAGAAACTCTGAGAATGACAGGAGTTGGGATTATATATTCATGTTTACCATGATTTAAAAATTTTAATGTTTATTCATTTTAATGATTAATTTTAAGTTCTACTTTACAACTTAAATATTAACCATCATTGTATTTTATATTAAAAAAAAAAACACTCATAAAATAATGAATAAGAAAGAATAATATTTTGTTGATCAAAAATTAAACTCTAGTTGTAATTTTGCCTGAAAATATTTTTTAAGGCAGTTTTCTTAGCCCAAAACTGTACTATAGGGCTTCGGGCTATTGTTTAGGGAAATATGTATATAAATTTTGTGCTTCAATTCAACTTGAGGTTTATTTTTGATCAATAAATAAAACTTACAAAATAATTATTATTTTATTAGTTTTGTTTTCTTGCTCACAAAAATAATGATTATTAGTTATTAGTTGTAAAGTAAAACTTAGAATTAATAATTATTTGTGAGCGAATGAATAAAATTAAAAAATAATCACTTTTTGTAATTTTTATAATGATTACAGTCCCTGTGGAAAATAGTTGAACTAATTATAAACAAGTTGATCGTGTGGCTCCTTAAATGGTTGGATGCTTTTCAAAAAGTAGCCTCCGGCCATTTCCTCTAGCCATTTCAAATATATTGTGTGCACTAAAAGGGTTTGGTTGCATTTACTTGGTGGGGGCAGGAGAGAGCGTGTGTGCCTGGCAACACTGGCTGATATACAATACTTAAATTTCGAATGCAACGTCTAACGAGCCAACCAGCAGTCAACAGAGGCATTCGTCCAGTCAGGCAGACAACTAAAATGGAAGTGGTCCCGCTCCCTACCCCGAACGCGCCCCAGCACCATTTCCAGAACTCCCACTACCACTTACTCATACGAATTATCATAAAGAACATAATTTTGCACTATTTAAGAGGAAACGTGCGCAGAAATGTTAACGAATTTGCAGCAGCAACAACGAGGCACGCAATAGATGAGGCATCTGCATGGCTGGCACTGGCGCTGGCACAGGCAGTAGCCACGTTGTTTGTTGCCGCCCAACGCCCATCGCCCATCACCAGGCTCAGGCCCGTCTGCGAGATTGCCAGCTATCTGCATTAGGAAAACTTGCAATTAAAACTCATTTCGTTGAAAACGCGATTTTCCAGTGCAAATTCCATTTAAAAAGTTTCGTTGTTGGCGGTGTGTTGTGGATGTTGCTGTTGCTGTTGCAGTTGCTGCTGGCATGGCAGCGGCAACAAAACTCATCACACACACAAACACACACACACACATTTCGGGGCACCGCCATAGCCGCCAACTTGATGATAAACGAAATGAATTTTAAACTGTATTCATTGAGGCATTATCTGCAGCGCCATGCCCGCGACCCTGGCCCATTCATTGCCGGTTTCGCACGCAACCATTCCGGAGTCACGCCCGGACCCATTCCACGTATGAAACTGAAGCTGTTGGTATTTGTGACACATCATTTCGTGGCCTTTCTGGTGCATGTCTGCTCTCGGTGTCTGTAGCGAATCCTGCGCCACGATCAAAGCAAATGCATATGCGTCAAAATGAATTTCAATAATTCAAAATAGTTGGCAGAGGGACTGCGACTAGCGCGCCAGACTGCCGCAAATTCAATTATAACTCCCCCATCCCCCATCCCTCACCCCCATCTCCCCCATCTATATAGTGAGCTCCGGTTGATTGACGACTACACTGGCACCAGCAACAAAATTGTGCGAATTGTATGAACTATACTCGTATAGTACTATATATTGTTGCAGGCGCGCACTCAAAAATCAAAGTGCAAATTTTGTGGAGTGGCACGCAGGAATGGTGGATAGTGGGTAGTGGGTGGTGTGGATGCTGGGTAGTGGGTAGTGGGTGGTGGTTGCAGCATTCGGCGGTGTATCACCGCAAGGCCGTGTTTGTTTGACTGGCCTGATGAGTTTTTAAATTCGTTATTAAACGTTTTTGGCTGATTTGAATTTAGATTAAATAGCATTTCTTTTTTCAGTTTCTGATTCTGTTGGCCTTTGATTTTGACCAAAGCCCCTATGTATGTATACATAGATTGCAGATTGCGAAATTCTATGAATGTGTGATTTTATTGGCGTTAGATGTGCGGCAAATTGAGTTTCGGTTTTTTGACTAAATCCATCAGTGGTTTCACGTAGAAACTAACAACAAACAAAATTATTTCTAATTAGTTGTACGCTCAGAGCTCCAGCATACAAATGACGTAGTTAGCCGAAAAAATAGTAGGTCATATTTTTTTAAAAATAAATATCAAGATCAATGCACTCTTCACTCCACTCAGTAGTGTAGGCCACATATATATTTAGTAACAATTTAGACTCTAAATTTTAGAGCAATGTTGTATTGTTGTATGTATACTGTGCCCATAACGTCGAAATTGTTTATGTCAGGCACCGCAAACATCTATGAAATTTTAACCATGATTTGAATATTTAAATTGTTATTCATTCTCTTTAAATATAATGATTGAGTTTGAGTTCTACTTTAAAAAAAAACTCATAAAATAATGATTATTCTTCGAGTTTTATTTTGTTGATAATTATATTATGAGTTTAATTTTTCTGCTCAATAATAATGGTTATTTTAATTTGTAAAGTAAAACTCTAAATTAATCCTTATATTCTGACCGAATGAATAAAATTAAAAAATAGTCATTATTTTGTAATTACTTATAATAATTACAGTCTCCGGTTTATACCAACCAATATCTAGATCTAAAACTGGATCGGCTCACAATCCGTTGTACAAAATAAACAAACATTTTTTTCTTGAATAAAAGCCGCGCCTCCCAATCGCCTAAAAATATGTCTAAAATTATTTAATAACCTGACCACATCATGCCAATAATACCGGCGAATCATTATACGTATTATTGCCAAAAACGAGGGTGACAGACTATGGCAACTGATTGTTGAACATTTGTGGGAATTTATGCGTTACGAATCGAAAAGCTCCAGCTTTAGATGTAAGACTCGCGCATTCATTAATCAGATACATTTTTAGTGCTCGGCTTGAGCGCGGGTCGGGCACCCTTTGTCTGGAACTTAGAAACCAACTGTGCATTTGTATTCAAAAAGTAAATCAAAATCAAAGAGGAACCTTTCGGTCTCAACTTAGCGCCTCGCGACAAGTGACAAATAGCGTGACATAATACAGAAAAAGGTCTTGAAGTTGCTTTGTGTCCGATCCTGTTGTTGGCGCGGTTACAAATTCGTATTATGTAGAGGTTAATTGGTGATTAACCACCTGTAGGGGGTGCCCCAGACACAAAGCGGCAGACTCTGATTCTGTCTTCGATCGTATGTATGTCTTTGAAAGAGCTTGGTGTTGTTTTTTAATTTTTGAAAATCGTGCTTGGCCCAAGTCTAGCCCGAATGCTTGCCAGACCGCTTGCCATTGCCTTCTTGTAAGCGCTTTTCATAAAATACTGTCAATGCCCAGCCCAAATGAAGATGATTCGGGCTCCAAAGAGTCACTGGATTCTTCCTCACCCAGGTCTACCCTCTGTCATGAAAATTTTGTTTGAAAGAAAAACTAGAGATTTATGGCTACACGCTGGTGGTGGAGCAGTTGTTGTTCTTTTTGGTTTTCACTGCATCAATATTTTACGCTGTTTTCCATGGAAATTTGTCGTTGGGAAAATAATGTATTATAATAAAATACCATTGTCAAGCCATATTATTTGTCGAGTGCGAAGAGCAAGCGAGCGCTGCACTTAGATTATCTGTACTCGTATGTGTATTAATTATTGTTTATGGCTTCTGTGTTATACTCTGAACTATGCATGTTGGGTCCAATTGAGCTCTGGGGTACTATTTTGTTTCTGATTAGTTTCCTTATCAAGTGGTAATGACAACAACCAAAGCACTATTCTTCACTCTGCCTGCCAGATACGCGTATGAGCTCAGCTGCTTAAGGCCCTGTAAGTTATGTTACCATATTACCATGCTTTAAAATAAAGCTTGGTGGCTCTGGGTGGTCAGCCGACCTGCGACTGTTCAAGCACAGCTATGGGCCAAGTCCAAACACCCATAGCAATTGCTACTATTAGCATGCAAATATAAACATGAAAACTGAAACTTATTACAAAACCAATTAGTTTTTTTTTTCAGCTAACAGCTCAGCACATAACGTGCGCTTACCTTCTGCTTTTTTCGTTATGTGGTTATATGACTCCGGGCCATGCTATCTACGACCAATCAATGCCAAACTGATGATGTTAATCTGTCCCCTCGATCTGAAGCTCCCGCTTAGCCTTAAGTTAAAATTCATTTGAATATACAACATCCTATTTCAATTTAAATTCAAATCCGCAAACATTTGCCACGACTAACGTTTCGCTGCTCTGCACTCTCTGCTCCGCTCCGCTCCGCTCTACTCTGCCCGCTGACATGTGCCACGCCCACCAGCGATAGTCGTTGCATGTAGGGAAAGGACGACGAGCTGCTGCCTGGCCACACGATTCCAGCGACATCGTCGTGGACGATGCAAAAGTGCCACTTACGCCAAAGTGCCGCAACGATTAACATCTACGACCTGCGCGCGGGTGGGTTGAGGCTGAATCACATGTTAGCTGCTAGAGATGGACTCGTGAATGGGCCGTGAGCGTGTAAGCTCTTAAACTAGCGAGCGAAGTTATATTGAATAATGTCAACATCACTAAATTTAAGCAACAATTTGTTTCATTCCCTAATTTTTTGTTCGCATACGCACATTTAAAATAATATTTTAATATACGTATGTAAATTAGTTTCGTTACTGTCCAATGGTGATATTCAAGCTCTAACATTTTAGTTTTGTAAGTAATTCTTTGGTAGCAACACACCGGCGTTAGTGCATATAAAGATACAAGTATTGTATACATAGAGAGTAGTCCAGTTCGTTTAGTTTTGACAAATAATGTAATCGTAATTTTTTAAAATGTCCGTTTCAGTTATTCCTCCTTCCCCCTCTAAGGGAAGGAAAGATCAGATAATTATAATTGCAGTTTTGTTTTTGCTTGTATTTTTTTCAAATTAATATTTATTGAGGTATTCAAGGTTGAGCTGATATCTGTTTTGGATTTCTACCAACTCCAACAGTCCTCATTGAGTATTATTTTTAGTGCCGATTAAACACATTTGTGTAGTTTCCTTATGAAATAACAATATTAATAAAAACAATTATAGCAGCTAAAAAGAGAAAATATTCTTGACATTATAGATTTTGAATTTAATATATTTATTCTAAATATGTTTTTACGTTAGAATGCTACTTGAAAGACAATTGTTAAAGGAAGACTGCGGTCGAATCGAAAGACTTGCCAAAGACTCAATCGGTACCATTTTTGCATTACGAACATCCTAATAAGCCCGGACATTTATGTAAAATCCAAGCGGTGTCAAACCATTGTGACCAACAAGAATTTTATGAAGATGTAAGACCAACTACAACGTACAGGCGTATCCAACGGACGAGCTAATCAAATTTTACATACAAGAATATATTTTTTTCGACAATTTTGGACACCATATAATCACACGTTTAGCATTTGCTGAAAAATATAAATATTTTTGAGAACAGTTTTGTAAAGCTATATTTTATGGAGAAGTTTAACATGAATAGAACTGACTGGCTCGACATAAGACAATCATGGCAGTCCTACTATAAAGAACACCACGGTGAAGGATCTCAAGTGATTTGTTCTGAGTTTGGATATACTGGCAAGCTTCCACTTTCTTTCATATCTGCCAAAACAAAGGAGACCTGTGGAATAGGAAAACATCCAAATTGGAAGGGCCGGCGATCAGCGCGGATCTAAACCCAATCGAAGATCTGCGGGGAATAATTTCCAGTAAGATTCGCGCAAAACCCGCCAATTAGAGTCCGTAATTGACCTTAAAATGGAGTTACTCAAAAAATGAATTAAATTATTCCAACAAATTGTAACCGAATTTATCAGATTTGATCAATAAAGGAAATACAAATCGCCTATTAATATAAGATATATTGTTCTGTGCATACGTGTTTTGGTAAAAGTATGAATCATTTTTTATTTAAAAATTATTATTAATAAATTTGTTCTTATTAATTATTGCCTTGCGAATAGGCCAGCTGCTCTGGCTATAAATGCGACAGTTTTCCATTTATTTTTAGAGACCACGGCTTACAGAATTTAAGACTGTATGTACGAGTATTTTATTTGAACCAGAGCCGACTCTGGAACAATCTCAGATTATGGGCTATGCTGTGTTGAGCTATGCAAGGTCGCCTTAACAATATTTGGAATAAAATTGTTCTGCTTAAATTAAATTATAGTTATGCCACATAAATAAATAAAATCTAAAATATTACCTTTGTTCTTAATAGTTTAAAAATAGTTTTTATATCGAAATTCATAATGTTGTATCATCTTGCCATATTTGAAGGCATTGCATCGCTCGTGTGTCGTGAAAAGTGACCCTGAACGACCATGAAAAAAAACATTAAGAAATGTATTCTACAAAAAATAAATAGATAGTACGCACATGGTGGGAGGAATAATGCTTTTGTACACCTTCGTCGCAGGTGAAGATAACTTCTAAGCTGCTGCTATGGCATTATACTTAGGGCTTGATATTTAACAAATACAAGTACACGTGTTTATCGCGACCTCATCTGTCACATCTCCATTACCTGCTCGGCAGTTGCCGTTATTTGCTCTGTGCTCCGTAATCCGAGGTGGCTCTGGCTTGGCGGTGGCTGCTGTGCGATATGTTGAGGTTGAATCTTTTGCATATCGCTGTGTATCTGCAGGTACAAGTATGTATGAGAGCTAGTATCTGTCGCCGCTGCTTCGGTGACAAGCAGCAACAACAACGCGAAATTGCGAAACCAATTTAAAAAATGTTAAAATATATTTGTTGATAGTTATAGTTTTGGTTAGAAATCTAAATTGGAATTGCTCGCCGTGCCGAGTGGTGTGCAAATTTTTATATTTAATTAAACTCGGTTTTTATTTTTTGCTTTATACGAGAATTTTCCTCTGTCTGCTCCACTTCCTTCGGCATGTGTGCAAAGTTGCTCGCAGATAACGAATTTATGCATTGCATTTCATTTGGCCTGCAGCGTTTCAGATGAAGCCCGGGGAGGAGCTGTTGGTGGTGGTGGAGGTGGTGGTGGAGGTGGTTGTGGCTCTGGCTGTGGATGTGGTCTCGTAGCGACTGCAAAAAGTTTGCTTTGATTGAGTTGTGTCATTGTGCATGAGGTTAGATGGAAAGTGATTGGTAGAAGAGGAGGAGACGAGTGCGGCGGGTTGGTAAATTGAGATGAGATTCCATTATACTCGTATATTGTGGCAGCAAAGGAGAGCACCAAGAAAAAATTCAGAATAATTAAAAGAAAGTGCACAACAGACTTAATGACAGCCCCGATTTCAATTAATGAGTATTTCCATTCACGCAGAAAAATTAATGAACAAAATTCCGATTCCGTTGCTCTCTAGACAAAGGAGCTGCCGATTAAGCGAACTTCCTAATATTTGGACACATAAATGGCCAGCAACTGCAAAAGCGGAGCAATAAATCTGCAACATCCCTCATTATACTATATACATGACAGTTTTGTTTGTCTCGATTTTGTTCTTCTATTTATTGGCAAACAATGCACAGATCAGACAACCGCAGCGGCCACAAAGCTTATCGCGACCATATAGTGCCACAGATTTCTTATAAATTATTTAAAAGAAAATAATGAAGCAGCAACCAAGCGGATCAGTTTATTGGCTGGCTGTGGGGGGATTGGCGAGTCGGCTGGACGCGGTCTGTTTGCAAATGCGGCCAACAGCGTTACAGAAATGTCATTTGGCTTTATTCAAAAAAGTAGGTATCTGCGGCAAACATTGTTATTCCTGTAGTATGTTGGGAGGTACGTTGAACGTATTCACAAATCGAACATGAACAAAGCAAGAAAAGAAATGATAAGATCACGATATTGCGCTGCTCCGTGGCAGTGGCAAGGAAGCGAGTCGGCAACAGCAGCAGGTTGCAATGGTACGTGCAACAAAACCAACAATGAGGAGACAACAAATTTTATTTTTATATTTAATTGCAGGCCATGTTGTTATTGCTGCTGCTGCTGCTGTTGTACGAAAAAGAAGCCAGTCGAAACGTGCCACAGATTGACCGCATTGCATGTTGCAACTTGTGCCAGTTAGGCTCACGTATGCAAAGAGGCAGCGAGCAACCGACTTTATCTGACAGATTCTCGTGATAAGCCAAGTCTGCAGAAGCTTCAGATACATCCTCTACCATAGCACATGCGAATCGAATTGATCTGCGCCCTAAGTGAAAAATCGCCAACGGCAATCATACATACTACCTACATGTGTATATACAAGTATGTATGAACATATATATACATATGTATCGACTTACGACTGATCCCAGAAAGAAACATTCGAGGCATGCGAAGCAAATTTGTAGTTAGCTGCAGACGAGCAGTTCACGCAAAGGAGCAGTTTCCGACGCCAGCAATTGCATCTCCAATCTTTGTTCTTTTAATGAACAAATAGTCTGCCATGTTGCTTTTGGATAACGACATTGGCCTCTGAGTGTATAATGAATGCAAATAGAAATGTGTATTGCTAATTTCGTTGATGTGCATACCCGAGCATAAAGATGGAATTGTAAGTATTGAGTGTGAAAAATATTGATATTTGTTCAGGGGTGAATGCCATAGTACTTGTATAATAACATTATATAATAAATTATATACAAATTCGAATACCATTGGTTATTTGGTGTAAGCTCTCCCTTTTCTATTCTCCGACTGCTTTAGAATACCTGCATGAAATGAGTGAAAAAATCAATTATATTTGAAAGTTTGTATTTAATTCGTTTTGGCAGCAAACTTTATTTCATTTAACATCGCTCAGTTTTTATTGTTAAACGTCTTACTTGTCCATCCATTGCGATAACTGTGCTAACAACAAGTCCTTTGGCCAAAGATTTCTTGGTAAAGCTTAGCTGACGGTATTATGGGAATTGTTTTTTCAAACCACTTAACACGCTTGGTAAGAACTAATCAGCTATCTCCCCAAAGAGCTGGGTTTGCTTCCAACACTGCCTCAGATCTGACTCGGACTTCAGCCCATTAGCTGCCCCCAGAAGGAACTGGTTTGGCGTTCAATATAATGTAAATATTTAACTCTACTACATATGGAAGGACGGACAAGTGAAGAGAACTTCTTAAATTTTCTTTCTGCCCCTTCCAAAATGTACAAGAACAGCCACGAAGTAGTCTACACCTGTGTGAATGACCGGTTTTTCAAAGCTGGACAATCAAGCTGCCGGAACAGGTGATTTTGAATTGCCGGCATGACTTTCTTACAGATTTTTAAAGGACACGTAGCCGTGGGATGTGATAACAAGCCTTGAAATTGTTGATCGTCGTCTCGTGGCCGTGATAATATTTCTTAACAATGACAATAATAAATGGGATCGTCTTGACAGTTCATATCTCTAGTCTTGCCTTCCTCTGCATCGATATAAGTCTTGACCTCTTTTACAAGCTACGCTTAGAAAATTTGTGATTTTGCAGATTTTATTCTTGTTTGAAAATAAAATATTCTGCCCTTTTGACGAATTCGAGAGTTATTTTCATTGGCAAACTTTGGCTTTCAAACGCTAATAGTAGCAAAGGAATGTTGTCAGCACCCTGTACAGCGAACGCACGTTCACATTCGGAATTTTTACGCATATTTGCTTTGTCCCATTCAACTTTCGACGCCAACACAAATGAAATATTTATTGATGAGGCCATAAACTAAAATCACGCATGACTGACGATACAGCGAACATTTTCAATTCAAAAACCTAAAAGAAAACTCAATTCCTTTGTGACAATTGACTGCCAATTAGGCTAAAAAAGTACGAGTCACAAATGTGTTGAAGCAAGTCAAGGCTTCATAAAGAGTCAAATAGAAATGTAAAACCAATTAATTATTTACATATAGAACCAATAGAGAGGGTCAGGATGGATCGTTTGGATCGCTTGAAAATCTTGTAGAATTTCTGTGCGTAAAAGAGAACCTCTACCGCTAATACATTCAATAGCAACAACATCAAAGTCATGAGCCGCACTCGCAAATGCTTGGAGATCGGTTCTGAGTTAAAAATAAACGGAAGATGTGGATGAATTAGCACTTTATTGCGCAGCCTTGCTCAATGAGTTTATTAATCCAGAATCATTCAATGGCTGAAAAAACCAAACGAATTTATATAAACACCTCTCTAAACGGATAGTGAAATTCCAAACCTGTAGACAGATATGTATACATATAAGTTAGTAGATTGGCAGCGGTAAAATATGAAGCTTATTCGTCAAAAAGTGTTCCTATAACAGAAGAAAGGAACAGATTAAGAATTGAGGCGCTCAAAATTTGTTTATTGGTTGCTTAGATTATTACTTGTACGTTTTTCTCAAGGTCATTTTTTGTTTAGTCATTTTTAAAGAATAGTTTCCATTTATTCGAATATGTGGTTAAAGAAACGTGCCAGTTGAATGTATTCTTGCCTTTCGTTACACTGGGAATCACCTTTTGGTAATTGCATTAAATATGCAAATATTTTTTCATGCATTCAGAAAGCGTAGCAGTCCCCAGGGCCCATCGAACCAATTAAATATTGTACTTTACTATTTGTTGAACCCGAATCCACACACGCACGCACCTTCACACCTAAAGGCCCAGTCTTAGCTCAAACAGGCATTAAATTATCAAAAAAAAGAAGGTATAATCCGGTTCTGCATTGCCATCCTCCCCACTAAGGCCTATTTCGGTTCCCGTCTATGCGGCCACAGCCTCTGGGCGGCCAATTTCGCATACACAGCAGAAACAGCGGTGAAGCAGCCCCAAAATAGAGCGTGCCTTCGTTTAAGATTTACAACAAATGAAAATGTAGTCAGCCAGTCATAGGATCGACATGAAGGGCGTTGCGTATAGCGTATACGCCGCGTATTTCAAGCAAGTGCGGGGCCGTCGCAGTGGCAGTGGCTGTGGCCCGCCACTGATTGCCAGCATGAAAATCAATTCGAGCGTATAAATGTGGGTCACAAAGAGGTCCACCGACTGTATACGTACGTATATCGGTCATATGTGAAGCATTGGGAAAGTTTCAGCCATTGCTGAATGACTCAGCAAATCGGTTCAAATGGTCGCTCGTTTTAAAAGGTGGAGCGGGGCAGGGGAGAGAGAAACTCGACAGGGGCTTCTTACGCATAATTTAAGGAAATTTACGCCTCTGACAATGCGAGTGCAAGGCTTTAAGTGCCGGCTTAGCAACTTTAAGAGATGGTGGTGCATCGAAGCGTATGGCAGCCTGCAAAGTTTATTTTCCAAGCCATAAAAGACAATCGGCAAACCGTTGAGCAACAGAACCGACACCATCAGCGCAACCATCGATGACTTCGCTCAAACACATAAAGACATTTCCAAGTGCAATCAAATTCTACACTCGAATAGACATTTACAGACTCACACTCGCACACTCGCACTCGCACAACGTTGTTGATACTTTGTCACACTTTGCTGCTTTCTATTCGCTTGCAATTTGCTTTTGTTGCCAAAGTTTTGCGCCAGATTCGAGGAGGGAAAGCGGCTAAAGAAACTCAGACCCAAACTTTTTGGGTGAAAGTGCAGAAAATTGATAAAAATGTTTGAGTTTGTACCTGGAACTTTTTATCTGCTGGCGGGGACTTTTGCATTAAGTAATGGAGCGCTATTAGGAATTCGCAACAGTTTGCCAGAAGCTGAGGGCGTTGGGAAAACGTATGTATAAAGTCATATGGTACACAATAAAAGTTGCACTTCGATATTCGTGAATGTCCTTAGTTATACACATGTTTTTACTGATTATTAAAAAAAAAGCGCGACCTTGCCGTTATCAGTTTCTTTCACGGAACGATATTTTTCCCTTCACCATATTCCTGTATTCCTCCATATTGATGGGCTGCGAACTACACTAATAAAAGCTTAATAGCTTGAAACGTAATGAATGTGCAATTACATTCAATAACATTTACGTATAATTAATGGCTGCACATTATTAAAATATAATATGCATTATCTTAAACTGTTCTTTGTTTACCGATTTGGTTGAAATCAAGGACCAAAGTAGAGAACTATTTCTTATGCAAAGCTTTTTGGATGAAGCTGTGTTGTAGACAAATAAAATGCACCCTTATTAAAAAATGAAAATACAACACATATGTAAAGGCAATAACAATAAAAAAGAGCAAAACAAAATTAAAAAACAAACTTTAATTTATAAATAGATCAAATGTATTGTGTTATAATGTAAAATAGAGCAAATAAGAGTAAGATTTAATATAGATTAATTAAATTTAGATAAAATTATATGATATGTGTTGTTAAGGTATATTGATATCGATGTTAATATTTAACTCAAAAGTAATCTAATACTTGTAACCCTAGGATAAAGATCTCAAATAAATTACTGAAATTAAATTACTGCCTGCAGATTGGGAGAGTCCACATACCTAGTCTGTTCAATGTGGGCTCAACCGTTTTCCAAATCCAAATCCCTATTAATATAGAAATAATGCTTATTTGTGCCTGTAACACACAAACCCAATGTACCCTTATTAACCTGCGGTACAGGGTATGGCAATATGCTCTTACACTTTTCAATGAAGGGTATTCGAGGTTAATTATACGCTTTTAAAGTTAAAAAACTAATTTCCAACACTTGTGCTAATCTCGATTTTAACTTTTACTTTATTTAAATTTGATACTTTGTTTCGAATGATATAAAAAGCTGCAAAAATTGCCAGACACCACATTATGTTGCGATGTGAACCCCCAAATCTCCAAAAGCAGCGTGCCGCAAAATCTCAAAACAATCAAAGTGCACAAAAAATAAAATAAATAAAGAGCGCGAAGTCAAATAATATGCTGATGCTGCCGGTGCCGGTACCTCAGTTGCGAGGGCGTTGATGTTTGCTTAACGAACAACAACAATAACAAAAAGCCAACTTCAACTTTAGTGCGAAAACTTTTGCCACTTAACTTTTGTGAAAGCAACGCAGTGGGCGTGGCACGGTGTTTCGTACCTCACACCCTCTCTGCGAACTGCCGAGCCCGAGCCCAGCCCCAGTCGAGCCGTCTACTGCCAAAGCAATTAAAATTATTGCTGGCAAAAAGTAATATTTTTCAAGTGCTAAATAAACACACTATAAAACCCGAGCGCGCCTCCGACAGCTGACAACCGAGCTCCAATTCTCGTGCTCGATTGCCGAGCGGCACGCTCTAGAATCCCTCACTAGGAAGCCTCCAAAAGCATGCGAAATCTGCGCCTCTGATACAAGACGCAAAGTTGATTTGATGTTTTCGAGTGTATTTTTATGCAGCGTAGAACTTTTTCATGAGAGAAGCGGGCAAGAGTTGAAAAAATGCCTACCAAGGAAAGCCAGTACGGCTAGCGCAAATATTTGTCCTGTGCCTTGAGCTACGATGGATTGGCGGGCCGCTACAGACAGACTCAGCACTCGGCGCTACTTAGAAAGCGAAAAGTTTCGAGGCGCTTTTCGTGCCTGATTGCCTGTTTAACCATGATATGAGCAATATGGAGTAAGAAGTCTACCAAAACGAAACCTTTCTCTGGGTATGGTCGCAATTATGATAATGGTGAAGATTAAATAGCCGGAGCTGCAGGCACAACGCCTCAGGAGAGTTATTTAATAATGAAATCGATTTATTTGGACTCATATGACCATTGTACAAGGGAAATTTCGGATCGTGAAACTCTTAACCGTTCTCCTAAAGGCAACTTGGTCAGTTCGCCGTTATATAGCATTGAAGATATATTACTATAGGTGATTGTCTGGATACTCTGACAGCACGCAAGCTCAAAATGTAAAGCTAATTATTTGATGAAATAGGAAATGTTGTTGCATGCCACAACAAAATGGAAGCGGGAATTCCAACCATGGCAAAACAGATCGCAGATCGTTCTCAGATATTGAAGTTATTGGCTCAATTTTAAATTTCGATCTCGAACTTCTTGAACATTTACACACACTAAAAATAGTTTAATCGAGTGATTACAGAATTTCCATTGACAAATTTCATAGTTTTAGTTGATTTCTTCATTTCGATGCACCCCCCACTCCCCCGCTAATCACAATTTTCTATTTCTTGATCTAACATTTGAAGTAAGCTAAAAATCTCTGACCAAGCTGCCCGCAGCTGTTGTTGTTGTTGCTTTGACATAATTATGTACTGCACACATACATATATACAAGTATACAAACGCACATTGATGTATGCTGTTGACATTGTGTATAAACACTTACATATGAATGCATGTATGCGTGTGTTGAATATTTGATATTTAAATTAATTTAAATTTGTGGCTCGACTTTAGCATTCCTTTCTTGTTTTGAAATTATGTAAAATCATATGTACTTATTAAGTTGTGTGTGAAGTTTTCTTAATATGTGTTGGTTAAGGTGAGAAATTAATGCATGATACGAAATACGTTTGGCAGTTGCGTGAGCGGATTTACAGTTATGATTTTCGATTCTTTGCCTTCACTTTTACATTCTTAATGAGAGCATTCCGCTTGCAGCTGCAATGCAAGGCTTAGTTTTTCTCGACCTGTTGAACGCGTCGCGCCGTTTTTATTTGGAGTTGCCGAAACCTCTGAGAAAATATTTAATTAATAGTTTAAATATTAGAACATTTATGTAAAAGCATATGTACATATACATATGTATGTATGTATGTGTGCAAAATGTGTGTTTTTTAATGCGAAACTGCCCCGCGATTGATGTGCTGCGTACATCCATACGTACTTTATGTGTGTATGTGTGTGTTCGTGATTTCAAATAAATTGCGTCTCAATTTTTGTTTTTATTTTCTTAAGTGTTTGTGAATGTGATTTAAATAAATAAAGGTGTTCAATTTGAAAGTAATTTTTAATTAAAGCGATCGCAATTAATCTGTTTGTAAATGTAAGTACGCAGTGATTTATATTAATAATTTTGTTTTTCATGCATGTATGTACATATGTACACGTATAAATAGGTCTCACTCACAGTGGCCTTTATATTAGCAGACAAATTGTCACCATAACATAACAGACACACAAAAAAAAGAAAGAAGAAAGGAATGGTAAAGTCGAGCGGGCTCAACTCTTAAGTACCCTGTACTGCACAAAAAAAAAAAAAATTAAAAAATGTAATTAATTAATTTAATTAAATATAAAATATTTGATACATGCATACAGACATAAGTGTTTAAGTACAATTTTCAACAGCATACATTTACATCAGAATCGTGTTTATGCGTGCTTCTTTGCAGTAAAAAAATAAGTCAAAGGAAAGGAGGGGTGCATCAGAAAAAAAAAACAACAAACTCGTCCTTTCTCGGACTTAGGAGAATCTGGAAACCGAGTTTGGTTATTCTTGCTCTTGTACTTCCTGAGATCCTTGTGTTCATACAGACGGACGGACGGACGGACGGACAGACGGACATGACTATATCGACTCGCCTTGCCATCCTGATTAAGAATAAATATATACTTTGTGGGGTCTGCCACGCCTCCTTTTGCCTGTTACATACATTCGCACAAAACTACAGAACGTGCCGAATATGTTGTATATGTTGTATGAAGACATACCAACAAATTGGCTTTGGGTTGTCCAGTGCCGCAACTTGTCGTAAAGGAACAAGAAAACGCAGTTAGATCAATCAGAAAAGCAAGAGAGCTTTCGAATTATTTTAAAAAATGTAAGAAAATAAGTGAGCATGGAAGGCACAATTATAGTTAATAAACAATTGGCAACTAGAGATGATTCCTTTTGTCCGGTGTTTGCACAATTTAACAAATTACGATTAATAGTTATAGTCATAAATGCAATATGCAATATCTACCAATGCTTCGACTGCAGTCTCTCTGTATTATATATATTACTGATCAGTCTATATAGATATGTCCGTCTGTCCGTCCGTCCGTATAAACGTAAGGATCTGAGAAAGTATAACCAGTATAACAACCAGACTTGGTATCCAGATTCTTCTAAGTCCGAGAAAGTACGATTTTGAGTTTTGTTTCGAAGCGATAGGTCAATCGTGGAGAAAGTTATAGCCTATTGCTGCAGTGACTTATTAAAAAGACACGATTCTGAATTAAATGTTTGAACCGTACATAAACATATGTCGCCATTTATGTGTAGTATTATGTGTATTTAATTCAATTAATTAATTACATTTTTTAATTAATTTTTTTTACATATTAAAAACAAGTTTGTTTCTTTTTTGTGGTAGTGGGAACAAGGTATTTCACTGTTGGGCTTCCGCAACTGTAGCGTTCTCCCTTGTTGTGCCTGATTGACTGCTTAACTATAATATGAACAATATGGGGTAAGAAGTCTACCAAAACGATGGGTATGGTCGCAATTATGATAATGGTCAAGATTAAATAGCTGTAGCTGCAGGCACAACACTTCAGGAGAGTTATTTAATAATGAAATCAACATATTTTTACTCATCTGACCATTATAAGAGTAATTTAATGGCAACTTGGTCAGTTTGCCATCATATAGCATTGAAGATATATTATCATAGGCGATTGTCTGGAAGCTTTTAAATAATTTAATACTTTAGGAGACAATTAAAACCATAACAAAATAGGTACTACTTGTAGAATAAGTCTCAAGCAACCACCTGACAGTTTTTACGAAACAAACTTAAATAATTGACAAGTTCCCCTATTTAAGAACTAATTACTGAAATTGAAAAGTACCTATTAGGATTCTAAAATCAAAAATGAGTTCTCCCCAAAAGAGACTGGTAAAGCCTCAGATTTATAGCACTAGGAATATTTAAGCAGCATTTATTTGCGCTTTTCAATAGTTACATATCATTTGTTCTAATTGCGTTTGTTGCTCTGTTATTTATCTTCTCATATTGACTTTGGCCAAACATTCCTTTCGATCTGACAAAACATAAATAACTGGCGTCAGTAAATTGCATACAAATTGCATTTAATATTTAGTTCACACGCCTTGGCCAACAGGAATTACCTTCGCCCTTTTGGCCATCCATGGACTACTACCAATAAATAGGCAACAAATGCTATGCAAATTTTCAATTTAACACAACATTTAATGCTTACAGGCTGGCCTTTGGATGAGCAGAAGAGCAGTCCGGCCATTGCTGAAAATGTATTTTCCCAATAACAAACACTAACTAAATTTTCTTACAACACACTTGTGGCTTAAATGCCGTAAACTGCAGCCAGCAGTCGGCAGCTTTGTGGCCATTTTCATAATTTTATATACCTTAATGTTATTAGACTGCGGGGAATCGGGACGGATCATTTAGAGTCGGCACACAGACAGTCTGCCAATAAACACACACATTAATTTGAATCAATGTTTAGTTGGGGTGAAGCAACATATGCCAACGTATTGACCAACGTATTATACATGCTAGTATATATTGGGAGCGACACAGACACTGACACACATATTGCAAGTGGAGATATAAATCTGGGGCTCGTTTATTAGGAGAAAAGAACAAGCACTGTGTGTGAAATGAAATAATGTGGAAAGCTTTTAAGCAGCTTAACTTTCTTTTCAATTGAACTAACAATCCTTAAATGATATTGTACAGTTGCCACCAAAGGTCAAATTAGAGCAGCTACTGTCGAGAGTCAAGCTGAGGCTGAAACTTGAAAATAGTAGGCTTTAGCTAACGTCTGTCACTGCTGAGGCAGACATGCAAACAACTGGAGGAAAAGTCAGACGGAGGAAAAAGAGCAGAAGCAGAGAGGCTAATGATATCAGCTTGATAAAATTTTACAAATTTTATGCCTCGATGGCATGTCAGCGTCTGGATGGCTAGGCAGGCTCCAACCTATCCTTACTAGACTCACAAGGCTTGCCTCATTAACTGTCAAAGGCAAATCGCAGCACCAAAAACTTTTGTGCACCCCCTCGAAACTTTTGCAACAAAGTTCATTACGACGTCGGCCCATCCCGGCAGTGCCAGCATCCCTCATATATTTTACAATATTCATACTATGTGACAGCTGCATGATTAATACGGGGTGTACGAGTACATGTGAAGCCTAGCCAGATAAGAGTTGCTGTGTCACAAATTTAACCACTCCACAAAGTTTTAAACTGAAGCAAAACTGAAGCAGAAGAAGGAAACTTTTGATGGCCCCCTAAGCATTTGGTCTACCGCTGAGCAATTGGAGAGCAACAAATCTCTGGCCGTATCAAGCTCTGATAAGTAAATATTCGATAAGCGGCCATTGTCAAACTAGGCAGCTAGAGTTCTTTAAACTTTTGCCACAACACTTCAACACCTCACCGACGAAATACCCGCACAGGACGTCATATGACAGCATTGATGAGGTGAAGCGTAAGGCACACACTCTTATCAGCACAAACATGTTTCAAAGTGTGCGGACTTGGCCAAATATCCTAATTTAAACCTCATGATTGATTGCTGTAGTTTTCTTTTAGGGACAACACTCTGCTCTTAATATAGGCAAGCTGTGGGTCAGGACGAGTAGCTGACCCTGGTGGCATTAGTGCTAGTGCTAGTGTTAGTGATGGTGGGTGGGGGGGTCAGTTTGAAGCTGTCGGCCGGGCCAAAGCCTTTTTGTGCCAAGTCATCACGGACATCGCACTTTGGCTTTGACCAAGACCATCAAGATTTTGACTATTTTTGGTTGCCTTCTTGGCAACGACTTGAACGATTTGCTCGTTTCCTGTGGCAGCTCATTTATAACCCAACCAGCTATATATTGCTGTTGTTGTACTTGTTGTCACTCCTGCTTCTGCTCTAGCCGCAGGACATTTTAAATTTTGTATGGGCCGGGCCCGTTTGTCGCACAGGATATATGAAAAATGAATGGCGCCTAGACGTTGCAGGGACAGCTTGGCAAATAGGAAATCCGTTATGGTAATCCAAGATGAAGCCTGCCTGCCCCTTTGTGGGGTTGACATGATTCACTTTAACGATAAACGCGCACACTCCCCCTGCCCCCCCTCCCTTCCTCACGTCCGCCACACACACACACACACACATACACCGAAATGGTTAGCCATATTGTTGGAAAAGTCAGCAAAATCATAGTGTGTGTGTGTGTGTGTGTGTGTGTGTGGCTATGTCCTTGCACACAAGGCGAGTCAACATCGGCGACAAGTTGGCAGGCTTTTGGCATATCATTTTGCCTTCCCTTTTAAAGCAATTTAAACGTTTGAATAAACATTTCATTTAATTTGCGCACAAAAAACTCGGCAAATAAACAAAAATAATAAAATAAAATAAATAAGCAACGCACCGAGCACTTTCCGCAGTTCAACCATTTGCCTGCCGGCGCCAGCTCTTACGCAAGCACTGCGCTTAACGCGAGCCCCACTGTTGTAAGACCGCCTCGAAGAGGCAAATGCAGAATGCGGCAACTCCCTACTTGCAACTCCGCTTACGCATGCCTACACTTCTTTTAGCGAAAATGTGCAATAACAAATTCAATTTTCAGCAACATTAGGCAAAGTTTTTGTTTTCATTTCTACAGAACGTGTTCGTGTAAGGCACCATCCACTACATTCTTCCATTTTTCTAGTAGTTGGTGTGAGTGTAAGTAGCACAGAGATGGACGTGTGGTAGAACCCAGAAATTATAAATAACTATTATTGGTTAGTCGACATATTTAGTCGTGATAGTCTTTAAAAGCACAAGAATCTTGGGAAGAATTTGAGCTGGAATTACGAAGCTTGGCAGCCATGGAAAACATATGGTCTCTTTTTTCCAATTGTACTCCACTATTTAATGTTTTCTCAAAATAAAATGTAGCCGGAACTATATACATTTTATTCCCTGTCTTTGATAGTAATAGACTGTTTCAATAAATGGATTGCCCACCAAGGTTGACTACGATTGAAGACTAGGATGCTCCACTGTTAATATGTAATGCCAATTTCAACTGATGCTTTAAAGTTTAAACCCTTCTCTATCCTTTGCAACAAAAAGCAGTGTAATTATATTTCCCTATGGTCCCTCAATTTTAATTTAAAATTCGTTTAACTTTTGTCGATATGGCAACAACATTTAAACATACTCATATATGCAATTGGTTTCAATACCTTGATAAACCATATATTTTTCACATATATCTGAATCCGTCAAAAGAAGTTAAGAAGAAGCTTCGATGTAAGGCTGGGACCGTGGGAGGAGTAGAAATTAAAACAGACAGAGGGGTGGACGGGCACATGGATATCGCGATTTGGATTGGGCTTTATTTATTATTATTAATTTATTTATTATTTATGTAGATTTCTTATGATGTTACAAACATACACATTACCCATACACTTTTAATGGAATTTTCGTGAATTTCCGAATACCTTTCATAAAAGTCCGTTTCCAAATACGCTCACCAACGCCGCCGTGTACGGCTTCTCACAAAAATTTAGCCACATAGCAGAGAAGCATAGATGCGAGCTAATTTAATAAATGGAGCACCTAACCGAAACAGTGGCCAATATCTTCGCAGTTTATGATTATTTTTTTTTACATTTCCCTCAAAGAGTAAAACTTTAAAATATGTTACATTTTATTTGGAAACATTAGAAAAGGAAAACAATGGTAATCGCTTCAGAAGACTGATACCCCCCTTAAAGGAGCTATAGTAGAAGGTTTAGGCCAATAGCGAACTAACAAACTAACTGTTAGTTATTGTATAATCACAAGTTACCTCTCAAAGGGACTTTAAAGGGACACTTCTGGTTCGTACATTGCAGCAATTAAAGGCGTTTAATTTGTGTATTCCGAAGGAAACTCGGATAAAGCGAGCCACATACTTTCAACATTCCTGTGAAGTGACAATATTTTAATTTATTATGCAACTAATCAACTATTTATTGCAGGCCCTGAGGGTTGGTTAGCACCAGCTTGCCCAGCCTTAACCCTCTCACACCCCTTTACAGCACATTAACGTCACAGTTCTCCGTGTCACGTATGACCGGCCAATGCGACTCTCGCCCTCATCTCAGGGGCCACTGGGGAGCCCCAAATGGCAGTTCAGCACGAATCGGGCGTGGTCCCCCCCTCAACTTTACATTAGTCTGGCTTACTTTCTCCGAAAGAATATTTGCCTTTGCTTTAAGTAGGGTTTTCTACTTGCGTGCTCAAATGACTTCAACTCGCCTGTGTTTTTGTGTTTTTCTGTGTGCGCACAGTTTCACCTGTCAACAATACGTCATGCCCACTGTGCGTTGCATTTGGACGCAGGCAGCCTGCCATTGCCTCGTTGACGTCGACCGCGACCGCGACGACGGCGACGACGACGTCGACAACAGCTGCTTCAGTCGTCAGGGACCGCTGCCTTGGAGCAGTGGCACGTACAGGCAGCTAGAGGTGGTCGTGTACTTTGAGCGTGAAAATTCTAAATGTGCCTATCACCAATTATCTGTATTACCTGACAACACAGCACTACTCAAATCATTAGACAAAGAGCGTAAGAATCTAAGAAATGCGGTCACAAATTTCCTTCTTTTCCCAATTCTTCTTATTCCTTCTTTATTTGCAATCTGTTCGATTATAATGGAAGAACATTTGAATTAAGATTTTGTTTTCTGTGTGATTTAGTGTGTGACTAGACTGGTGGGTTGATAGGGCTGAGGGAGTTCAGTGTTCGTGAATGTTCGTGAGTTTTTATGGATTTTCATATGAGTATTCACTGTATATAAAAAAACAAACCTTTTCAGAAAATGGTAGAAGCGACAAGTCATAAAAAGAGTTCATTCTAGGGAAGATAGTGTTTGGAAAAATGAACTATCTCCGTTTTTATCGTGAGCGAATATTTTGTCACGCGCCCATCTTTACGTGCAACCCCATAACACCGGTGGAGCGCTCAGGTGGAACGTCGACGTCCCCAGCGCTGCAGCCGTGCAACATTTACGCTTGCTTGCCACATTTGCTTCAGCCGGGTCCCGCCATTCTCTTTGCTTTGTGGGTTTTTGTTTTGTGCGCTCGAATTTGTTTGCAAATTGTTTGCAACGCGCATTTGTTGCCGTTGCCTGCCTGTTTCGTCCTGCTTCGTCCTGCTGCCTGCTGCCTATTGCCTGCTGGCCGTGCTTGCATTCCCCCATCGCTTGCTGCGTGCACATGTCCTTCGAATTTTTGTGGTAATTTAAGTTGCGTGTATGCCGCCGCCTTGCGTGCCACAAAATAACTGTTTCTCTAGTTCTTGTCGTTGTTTCTGTTCGGCTGCTGTTTTGTTGTTCTTGCGCCTCGCTGCTGCTGCTGCTGCAGTTGTTGTTGTTGTCGCTTATCAAATGCCATAGCAACAACAAAAAGCAATTTTCGGCTTTTGCATTTCGTTACGTTGTCGTTGTTGTTGTTGTTGTTGTTGCTGTTGCTGATGCTGTTGATATTGACCGGTATACGCAATTTCAATTTAAAATTCATTGAAGTTTCGAGCCGGGTACAGAAAGTGTCGCCTAAAGCAATTTATGGGATTTTCTAGCGCGTCCGCAGCCAAGGAAAAAACAAAACAGAAAATCTCGCGCGGCAAAAGTGACTGCTCTCTTTGCGGGGCTCGTGCCACCCCCCGCCCCCCCCGTCTCTAACGGTAAAAGCAAGCAGCTCAGAGCACACTTATAAGTTGCTGTGTGTATTGTATCGCTTCGCATCGCATCAATTAAAGCATTACAATGTCATAATCAAATGACAAATAGAATTACGCTGATGGGAAAGTGACAGCCGCTCACGCAATGCGACGCAAAATCGGGTGAAGGGTGAAGGGTGTAGGATGGTGGGTGCTGGGTGCTGGGTGGTTGTTTCCTGTCGTCTCTTGTTGTTCGCTGGGTGGTGGCTGCCATTGCTTTGTTGGCATTTCTTATTCAATCGCTCGAAACAATTTCCCAATTGTGCGTGCCAATGACGCCGCCTATGTATTCAAATTGTCTGTCATAGTCAGGGGCGCCGTCGCCATCATCGACACCATAGACACCATCGAAGCGTCGCCTGTTAATCCTTTGTAATCCCAACACCAAAAACAGCAAAGTGAACGTCTATACGAAGCATGGCAAGGTGCGTCATTGTTGGCAAGTGCAGCACAAGCAGCCAAGCTGCCTCTGCAGCAACCGGCGGCGGTGACAATTTTTTCAACCCTTTCACACAGCCGGTACGGCGACTGTTCGGCTAATGATTTTTTTTTTATTTTTGAGAAGAGAGCTTGCAGACAAATGATGGTTATTACGGCATTACGCCAATTGAGCGTGCCGTTGGACCTCACACGCACATCTTGGCCCTCCCTCGACCCGCAGCATCCCTTGACGGCCTACCATAGCCCTGAGCGTACCGCAATACGTATGCAAAACACAATTACAAACCATTTTGTTGCCTGCGAGCCGCCATTGCGCTTTTGATGACACAAAAATTGGCAATTACCAAGCACATCAGCATCAGCATCAGTATCAGCCAGGCACATGTTGTAGGCCCAGCACCCTGCCAGCTACTCATACAGCAACAGCAACAACAACACAGAGCAAAGTTTTAATCACACTTTGTGCGTACTTTTTTCCATTTAATTTCCATGGGGCTTATTTTGTCTTGTGCGCTTGCCTTTTCTTTAATTTGCGTACAATTATTTGCCGCATCCAAATTATGTGCGGGCTTTGATGCGACGCAGCAGATGCGCCAAAAGTTAGGCAAGTCTTCCTGGATCCATGGAAGTATGGAAGTGTTTCTTTCAGGTCTTTGTGTTCAGCTTTTATTCAATTATTTGACTTTGGCCCCTTTTTCCTGTGTTCTGTTTTGTTGCGTTATTTTATGGCTTTGTGTGCCGATGCTTCAGAAACGAATTTAGATAAATGATTGGTATGCAGCATAGATTCGTATTGGCTCGATTCATGGGGGGACGAAAGCATCTGCAAATTCTGTGGTCTCGGAAATTCTTTAAGCTTTAATTGCGAATCGTTCCGTAAAAAAAAACCTACGATTAATGTACGTACATATATGTGAAAAATTTCACTCTTCAAAATATCAATACTATGTACTATAAATGCTGCTAAGAAATCAACAACTCAACGGAACCTAAGTAATATTATAGAGAAGAAATTACAACACTTTACACGAACAGAGCAATGATTCCAATAATAACTGTCCATACGTTATGTTATAAAAAAAGTACACACCTTTTAATAATCCAACAACACAAACACAATAACCAGGAAAATATTTATACATTCTTCCTAGCTTGATTCCTAACTTACTTTAACAGACGTCTGGCTGTATACCAGCTTCCCAAAGTGAACCCAGAAAGTCTAAACGCCAAACGTATCCACCAGGCAGACATGTTTGAATTACAGTATATTACACACATTATATTTACCTACCCTAGTTAATTTTAATAGAAGCGATTTGTATAGAAAAAGTTTTTACGCTAGGTAAATAATAATTATTTGCAAGAATTTGGTATTTTAAAAGTTGTAAATAGAAATGAAAAGAAAATTGCAAGTCAAGTTTTTTTTGGCATAAAACAGTATTTTTTGACACAATTCTTATTCGATTTAATTCATATCACTCCGCGCCAAGCTTATCGATAGGTCGATAGCAATGGTGTTGCAAAACGACATGCACATGAATTTGTTGGTGCTATTCTATTCGCAGTGTAAATTAAAGCAGTGTTCAAGCAGGGCCATAATTTTAAGAGCTCATGATCTCTAAACAGAATTACCTTGAACAATAATTACTTCTTTTATTAAAATTGTTAAATGTGAGAAAATTACCTCATTCTAGGAGAACATAAATTGTATAGAAATACCTAAATATCACTTAATGCTACAAATTATTGATCATGAATATTCCTTAAGGAGGTTACATACATTATCAATAAAATAAGTAGCATGTATACCCTTTGGATATAGGGCACACAAGCGAATATAATGTAACACATTTCAAAAGCAACGAAATTGTATCCGTCTGAGAAAAACCTGTTATTTGTTTTTATACTCTGTACATGAAATGTACAAGAGTATATTAGGTTTGCGGGAGCTGAAAAATGTAACAGGCAGAAGGAGGCGTGGCAGACCCCACAAAGTATATATATTCTTGATCAGCATGACGAGACGAGTCGATCTAGCCCTGTCTGTCTGTCTGTCCGTCTGTCCGTCTGTCCGTCCGTATGAACACCTGGATCTCAGAGACTATAAGAGATAGAGACACCAAATTTTGCACGAAGATGCGTTATGTGTGTATTCTATACGAGTTTGTTTTATTTTTTTGATTTTCCCCCCCACTTCCCCCCTATGGGGGTTTTCCCGATTTTCCATTCGTATAATCGCCTATATCTCGGAGACTATAAGACCTAGGAACACCAAATTTTAGTCCCAGATGCCTTATGTGAATACGCAGAAAATGTATATTTTGGAATTCCCCTCCCTCCCCCCTCTACCCCGCAAATCGTAACTCCCGTAATTCTTGGAATTTCGAACTAAAATTTTGGAAATACCCCCAGTTAGTTATTATGTGTCCGTATGCCAAATTTCATTATGATAGACCGATTTAACAAGAAGTTATAGCCATAAATATATTTGCTGATGCAGCGCTGCTGCAGCGCTGCTCAAGCGCTGCCCGCGGCTGTTGATGTTGCTGTTTGGTTGACTGCGAAAATGCTTACACAGACACGAATTGATGCGCATAGGCATACATACACTCACACAGACGCAATTGCTATGTAAATGTGCAATTATACACCCTTTACGTGAGTTCGAATACCGAGAGAGGTAAAATCGATCAAATTTTTTTTTTTATTTTCTTAATTTTTTTTATTTTCTATAATTATTGTAAACATATGTACAGAGTATTTCAAAGTCGGGACACCCGACTTTAGCTTTTTTACTTGTTTTGATTTTCAAAATATCAGTTTTCATTATAGCAGTAATAGCAAAAGCGTTGTTCAATGACCACATTTGTTGAGTGGATGTGGAGTTCAATTCGGGTATTATAATGGTGGTGACCATTGTAAATACTTATTAAATAAAGTAGGCCCATTTAAAACACAGGTTTCAAGCAAACAATCAGCCCAATAGTGGGAATACAAATGTTTGGCTTCTAAGGACGGCGCACCCTTAAGATTTAACAGTTTAAATGTTACCTTTTAAGAAATATTGGTTCCTTTTTTAACCGTTCCTCAAATGTGATTTAAAAGATTAGGGTCGTTGATAAGTAACTAAATTTCTTCAACAACAGAAACACGGAAAACACTTCCCCAATCCAAGGAAACATTGTGGCTAATCGTGGGCAAAGCCCAGACACGACCCTGCCTCATCTGCCACTGATTCAAGTGGTTAGATGGATGGATGGCCAGCTGCCTGACTAACTAAAAACCTCAATTTTTGGCATAAGACAAAAAGAAAACAACAAAAACAACAGCAGCTGCCAAATTGTGTATAAATATTTAGCTGCAAGCTATTTGCACTTCATGCTTGACATGCCACACGGCAACGACAACAACAACAACAATACCGCAACAAGAGTTTATATGTAGGAACAACAATTTACGTTTAAAATATGTTAATACAATTTGCTGTTGTAGTTGTTGTTGTAGGTGTTGTTGGTTTTGCTGCTGCCGTTGCTTTGTGGGTTTGGTTTTAGGGGCTAGCTTTTAAAATAGCTGAACAAATATTTAAATGCTTTGAATTTTTTTTTTTATAATTCCGTTTTTGCCAAATAGTTTCAATGTGTTTTGCTGTGTTCTGGACAGGCGCTCGTTCAAAGTGTAAAAATTGTTTTTCCTTCAATAAAAAATAAATCAAACTGCTGCTTATCAAAGAGATGATTTAATGGCTGGGCGGGTTGCACGGCGCTCCGGGGCGGATTTATGTTGCGGTCAACTTTAATAATTGCGCAAGTTGTGGCCTTTTATGCTCACAGCCATAAGTCAATAATGAAAAGTTGTCTAGGGGCAGCACCCACCCGGGCGGGACGGGGGCGGCGAGAGCCAGCTGAAACTTCTGCAGGTATGCCACTACAAATGCGTAACCTGAACGCATATTATGATTATCTCTTTCAAAATTTACGAGATCCAAAATTAAAATGCCCTAGGCAACCAAAAGCCAAGCAAGCAAGCAAGCAAGCAAGAAAGTAGCAAATAAGAAATTCTTGCCAATGATTTTACGGCTATAAGAGGCAGCATCAGAAAGGACGCAACGGCTTGGAGCTGGAACAGTCTATAACCACATCAACGGCAGGCAGCAGCAAGGCCCAGACGCGTAACAGAGGAAGCCGAGAGCGAGCTTCCACAAAGAGCAGGAGGGGAGCAGCAGGAGAACAATTTAACAAGCAATAAGAAAGAGTGAATGTATGATTTGGGGGCTGATGTGTGAGTGGGTGTGCGTGTGTGTGGCAGGGCGTTGGTTCAGCTTGGAACGCCCATAAGTAAAAGCAAACTACTTAAAGGCAGTGCAGAAACGAAACCAAATGCCAAAAACAACAACAGCATCGGCCTCAACACTACTCCTAAGCTACTGGGCTACTGGGTGGGGTGTCTGTGTGGCACACGTCCTTGGGGCTTTGAGCGCTACGCTTCACCTACCAAATTGTCCATTTATTATTCGGCAACGCCTTTTTCACTTTTGCCCAAAAACGCAAAAACAGTCGCAAAGTAATAGCTACATAGATGGGGAAATGGGAATGAAAGCCACCCCCTGCCCCGGCCACTGAGCCACTGATAGTAGCACATTAAAACAAGTTGTGTGTGTGCGTGTTTGTGTGTCTGTGTGTCTGTGTGTGTGCCGATCTACGGATAGAACTTGCACTTTAGGTGCGGCATTGCATTAGCTGCACATTTTGCACGGAAGTTGCACAATTAGAAAAGCCAGTCAAAGTTCTGGCCACAGTGTCGACATTCTGCGCTCCGCATGGGCTCCTGCTTCGGAGGATTCCGGATAGCCTGCGTTGTTTGAACGTTATTATTAAAAACAGTTTTTTGCAATAGCTGAGCAGGTTGAGCAGCTGCCTGCAAAGTATCAAAGGAGGTTGTCGATATGCATAAAAAGTTGTTGCTGCCATCAAGTTAAAATATTAGGTGAGACAGGTGGTTGAAGCAGCTGAGCTGAAAATCCTTGAACAGACACTGAAATATTAAAAAATATGTACATTTTGCCAGAGATGCAAACTTGCCGAGGCTGTGGTCAGCTGTTCTGCATTAAGTCAACTTTACGATATGCCAGCTACAGGACTATAGCACTACAGCAATTGCAGAAAGCAAGAGGTAAGTTCAAGGAGTATCTGTAAGAGGAAAATAGGGCGGAAGCAACTACAGTATTCTAAGGGTACATTTTGTCTGTCTGTCTGTCTGTATGAACTCAGAAAGAATAAGAGCTAGAATAAGCCAACTTGGTATCCAGATTCTCCTAGTCCCGAGGTTCAAGTTTGTTCATTTTTTCAGATACACTCCCCACCTTGCACTTCCCCGCTATTCGAGACTTAGTATAACTCACCTTAATCTTGGAATTATGAACTTGGTATGCACATGCAGTTAGTGATTATGTTTCCGTATATTAAAGTTCATTAGTTTCATTTCATGTAATCTCTGCCCGAGCTCTGCCCACAGCGGTTGTTGATGTGGATTTATTCTGTGCTGCACAAATATGTCTTAGCTTATATTGAATACATTAAATATTATTTATTTAATTTAATTAAATTAATTTAACTTTTTTTAATGAATTAACAAATTTTAATTTTTAATTCTTTTTTTCTATATACCCTGTACCCAGGGTATTTAAGAGTTGAACCCGCTGAACTCTAGCATTTCTTTCTGGTTTTTTAGTGACCATGTACCAAATATTTCCAAAATTGTTATACAACTATTGTAAACTATTGAACTATGTATTGTTATAACAAGGCACTCTTATTGGCCATCCAAAACCACAGCAGTCGCCAAGAAGCCAAGCTCGTTGAAAGCAACAGCTGTTGTCCGCTTTGCTACCAATTTCCAAGAGCAGCTCACTGAAAAAAATGTCAGACTTTGTCACCTGCTTATGTGTGCAGCGATGCAATTGCCAATGTGGGGCAAGGCGCTTAAGACGCAACAGCTGCCACCTTTTCGCTACAGAGGATCAACAATCAGTCCATGTGTTTCTGCTTTGCGCACTCAAATGGAAGCTGTGAGCAGACGACCCAGTCACTGCCAGGGCCGCATTTAAACAAATGGGGTTTTGGCCAAAAACGCATTGGGTTTCATATATTATTACGTAGCATTACTAAAAAGAGCAGACCATTAAGTACTTGGTCGAAGGATGCTCGAAGTGGGGCCGAATTGTTTATGTGCGAAAAGGAGGAGAAGGAATACCAATGGCTGCTAGCTGGTACTGCTAACAAGCTGCAGCGGTAACCGGCCAAACGACCGCTTGTATAAATTGGCTCATTATGAAACTCATCCATAATCTATGAATGCCGAGGCTACCCATAAACTATGCACATCTCACATCGCTCGCCCAAGCCCAGTGCGCGCACGCACGCCCTTTTTTACGTTAAGGACCCCAGCACTTCGACAGGCGTTCGCCCGTGCGCCCAAATGTATGCTACACAATATATGAAATACATAGTCAAACGAAGGCAAACCATTTGCGACACGTGTTTAACTCGTTTTTCAAAGACTCTGAAACGCTCGGCTTGTAAGTTGATAGCTGAGTCCTGGCTTGGCATCTTGGCCACTCTGGCTGCCATAAAACAATTCACTTTATGCGCACGAATTTAGCCATTTGCCACCATTGAAGCGTTAACATGCTGGCCACAGCCGTCAGCCTCATAGCCCTGCTCAGAAGCTCAGACAGTGCTGGCGCGGGCGGGAGCCGGCAGATGAAGGTGGCCATATGGTCAGAAATTTAGGGATTGTGTTGGCCTTGGCACATCACTGACTGTTAACATGTATTAAAGAGGGCCAGGCAGCTGGTAGTACTTTTGGCAGCAAATGAAATCTCTCTAATGGCCTGTCCCACGCATTTATAAATTTTAAACAGGCAACTTTAAGTGTTTCGCAACGTGTGCGAGCGGACCACAGGCATTATTTAATAAATGAAATGTGCATTCAATGAATCTTAAGAAGTTGCTTACAAATGCCTTGGAAGTTGAACAGTCAAACAGCCAAAGGCAGGCTCCATAGCTAAAAAGTTCAGGTGCCAGCTAACGCCTCAAGGTGTGGTATGTATGTTAGTATGTGCATGAATTGTTTCTGTTTAAATAAGACAAGCAAAGGGGGCGCTTTCAATGGGCTAATACATTTAAATAATTCCAAAATATTGTTCAGTATTCATTGCATTTTTCACAAAGGGTTAAAATATATACAAATTTAAAACACGTGTAACACATTCTGTTGATGCCTCCACAGAAGTACAAGTACAAAATACAAATCTCGATTTCGATTTAATTGTGACATAAACGCTTCAATCTGATTGCGATTACTCCGTGTATGCATTAATAAATCCTTGAACACACACGCATGATTATTATGCCAACTTATAACTTATAAAATCTCTGCTCTTAAAAAGAAAAATGTAATAATGTTTTTAATTTATAGTTTTAATAAAAATTAAATAAATTCAAATAACAAACGAAAAATGATTAATTTTAAACGGATGTAAAGATATGTATTGGGTACATCAATGAATGGCATTTAGTACATATCAGCTTTAATTTATTGTCTGATCTCTCTGTACAAATACGCTTTGACATCAAAAGCTGCAATTTTCTGACTCTCACGGTACAGGTACTTAATAAAATGCTCCATATAGGCCGCATACGAGTGAGTAAATGCGCGATAAACTTCTGTTCCTGCACTATTGCTGGCATTCGAATTTTTCTGAATTATCGTGAAAAATGGCGAACTCTTAGCTACCGATAAAGTGTATCTGTATCTGTATCTGGTGCACTACATTCGATGTCAACTAGGATGTAACCGAAGTCCTGGAACTTTTGTACTGTCAGCTATTTACACAAAACTAAGCCATTTGCCAATTAATTTTCAAAACGGAATGCCACATCTGCAAAAAATCACAGTTTACAATTTCATTTAAAGATTAAAGCTAAAATATCTATTGGAATAATACAAGAAGATTAATATTTTTTGTAAACGTCTTTTGAAAACAATTCATATAACTTATAACATGTTTAACAAATTGTGAACATTTTTTTAAATGATGAGCCCATAAAAAATGTATAAATGTAAATAATTTTTATAGCCTGTACCCAAAGGGTGAAAGGCTATACTAGTTTTGTGCGCATGTATGTAACACACAGAAGGAGGCGTGGCAGACCCCACAAAGTATATATATTCTTGATCAGGATGAGAAGCCGAGTCGATATAGCCTTGTCCGTCAGTCCGTCTGTCTGTCCGTCTGTCCGTATGAACGCAAGGATCTCAGAAAGTATAAGAGCTAGAATAACCAAACTTGGTTTCCATATTCTCCTAAGACCGAGAAAGTACGAGTTTGAGTTTTTTTCGATGCACCCCCCCACTCCCCCGCAATTCGTGTTTTTTCTTATAACTTCCGTAATTCTCGGAATTTTCAATTCAAATCAATTTTGGTAGGTACATCAAGTTAGTACTAATGTGTCCGTGTGCCATTTCATCATGATAGGTCAATTCTGAAGAAAGTTATAGCCATAAGTAAAATCGCTGCTCATGCGCTGCCTGCAGCTCTGTCGGCAGCGCTGCCCGCAGCTGTTGTTGTTGTTGCTGCTTTGGTTCAACTTTGTGCTGCATACATACACGCATATAAACACGCATAGGTACGTGATGTAAATGTATGCTGTTAAAACTGAACATAAGCATGTATTCTAATTTAATTTAATTAATTAATTCATTCATTCATTTTTTTTAATAATTTAATTTATTTTTTTATTTTTTTTTTTAATTTTTTTTTTTTTGTGGAGAGTATAGGCTATTTTACTGTCGGGCTTGCTCGACTGTAGCGTTCTATCTTGTTAGAAATATGTTTATGTGAACAAGTGCGACTATGAATTAGCAATGTATATTTTTTGTTTAAAAATCAACTGTTTAATTAATACTAAAATAAATATGAAACCAAAAATGAAACCACATGAGTTTGGTGAGACCAAACATTTTGTGGAAATGGGCGCATGGCTATACTTACACACAAAGAACTATTTTGAAAAAATAATTTTTGTCTTCACCAGTTTGAAAACTACAACGAATATGTAGTTCAACAAGTGTTGGTGAAATGTTGAATGTACTAGATTTGTTGAGTAATTAGGGATCCACACATATCTCTTGGTCGAGCAACTAGCTGGGTTGAGAGAGCATTTATTGATACCTTAGCTTAAGTTGTCGGTGATTTGTCTCCATTCCCCCATACCTGTGAGCTTTTTGCCAGCTAATTTTACGGTAACTTGAAAACAATATTATCCAATTATTTACCTGCGTTGCCTTGGTCTTTTCATTTGAAAGGATTACTAACGCTTCATTGGGGAGCACACCCACAACCGCACGCCAACGCAAACACATACTCATAGCCATTGAAGCACAGACACATCTGTTCCTTTCGTCCTTACCATCGCCGTCAGTGCAGCCGAGCGCCGTTTCATTTACACATTTCATTATTGACATTTTTTCTTTACCCTGCCCGTGGCTGGCATTGAAGGTTGTCGTGTTCTCTGCCCCTGCCGCTGCCCCTGCTCGTGCCCTTGCCCAGGTAGTTCCGTCAGTCAGAGAGCAATTGAAGCGATTTATTGGTGTCATATGAGAAGCATCAGCACGACCCGGGCCGTTACCAACCGGCCCCGGCCAATACTCGACTGCGTAATAAAAAGTTCAAACATTAAAAGCTTCTGCTTCGTCTTCGTCCTTACAACGCGTTTCAAGTGTCATCACTGGTAGCGAGCCTGGAGTGCCTGGAGCGCCAGCTACCCAGCTACCCAGCTTTCTTACTCTTGTTTTTCATTTGGTATGCGAGCCAAGCAAACAAGCGATCGGGCGGGTGTCCTGGACGCGTTTTCAAACAAAAATGTGTCCAATACTTAAAGATATTGAATTACTTTAAAACCGCCCACCGCTTGTATCTTGTTCTCCTTCAATTGCCTTTCGCTCTTGGCCTCTTAGCTGTTATGCAATTTGTTAATTTCTTGTCAACACAAGTGCCGTTCAGTTGGCTAATTGGCAACCCGTCCCCATCCTCGACCCCATATCGTTTCCCTATGTTAGCCGCCATTTAATATTTTTATTTAAGACCGCTTACTTTTTATCATTTCTCTCATTAAATGTTTGTGGCTGCCACAAAGGGTGGCCAATGGCATTGCCCCAGCCCGATCTGCCGGTTCTTTTATGCTCGCGCGTTGATTTATTGCCTCTGTCTCCAATCGGCATTAATTTTTCAACGCTCTTTGGCGTCATCCTCAACTGCTCTGTTTGTTGGTAAATATTTAAATATTGCCATAAATTCAACATCATCCTCGTCCATGCTGGGGGTCTTTCATTTCCTTTGACATTGCTTATGTGATTGGCACCATATGGGGCGCCAATTTAATGAAAGTGCTGATGTTTGAGTAAAGGACTTAATGACCATTTCATTATATGGCTTGCAACTCCTTCTGTAGAAACCCTGTTAATAAATATACATTTCTTTTCATTTTAATGTTTACAATTTCTTTTCAATAATTAGCAGTAAAATGTGTTACTTAATAAGCAGGCTCTGAAATGTAAACCCCAAAGACGTTGTTGCATTAGAAAATAATATTTTTTTCTTTACTTTTGTTGATTTTAATTACCTTTTATCCATGATATACTTGGCAAATAAGGGTGCAAATTATTGCCTGCCTGACTATTGCTTAAAGAATAACAAGAATGGAATGCTATAGTTGAGCGGACCTAACCTTGTGCCCTTTCTATGTGTGGCTATGTGTCTATGCGCGTCTGTGTGTATGTGTAAGCAGTACAGAGTTGATCTATTGTAATGACTAGCGTAATAATTTAAAAGTAACCTGATACTTGTAACACTAGGATAGGGTTAATAAAGAAATAAACAATAAGAGTTCCTTGCGTTCATCGAGACAGACAAGCGGACAGAAAGACATGACTATATGGACTCGACTTAAACTGTTCAAGAATAAATATACTTTGTGACCCCTCCTTCTAAGTGTTAGATATTAAATTCGAACTAAACTAGTAAACCCTCTTGCCTATTGGGTAAAAGGTGGAATTATCCGTTTGTAACACACGTGCACACGATGGTACCCTATGCGGCATTAATATGCCAGTAAGATCAGAGGATCTAAATTATATCCAGTATCTGTAGGGTGATGTTGAACAGAAACTTCGAGAACTGAAACCTAGCAACTAGTCTGATTTATAGATGAGTATGTATATGTATACAATTATAAATGACAAGAGTGATATATGACACTGGAAGAAAGCCAACCAAGAAATTACAAACAATAACAAAAACTCGTATATATACTATAGAAGGACGGACAGACCGGTCGCGTCTTAATCTAGTCATCTTACTCTGCTGATCATATACTTTATATACTTATATATATATATACTTTGATGGTCTGCCATGCCTCCATTCACAAGTATACCCATTCATAAGTATAGTATACTAAATACTATTCTAGAATGATGTAGGCAAAAGAGTTCGGGGTTCTGTTAGTCCTTTCAAAGACATTATGTCGATGATTTATATTGTTTGAAAATTAGGACAGCTGGTAAAATCGAGAACTGTGATTATTTCAAAAATATCAATTTCTGTTTGCGCGCTCGAATTGCTGACAAGTCGGATTATTACTTTTCAAAATTTGTTCACAAATTGCACGGAAGTTGGTAAACTTATGAAAAGGAGAACACGAATGCAGGTTTTATATAATAAATAAGTTTATAAAATATAGTAAATAGTATAGAAAATATCGGCCGAGAAAGTTTTTCAACTCGTTCCTATTTATCATGTTGATATGTTGAGCAGATAATTATTTAGTGGAATCCGTAAATATTTAAGTCGAACATGTAAAGCAACATTCAATTTATCATGCATTGTTAGTTTGCTGTAATTAAGGATACGTTTACTGCGCCTTTTAAATATCACCCAGCAAAGCTTTGAAATTAGCGTGGCTAATTAAGCCCCAACTGCGAAGCAACAACTGTAAACTGTAAACTTTCCCCCCAACTGTTAACTGCTTGCCGATTTTTCTTGCGGCTTTTCTTGAGTTATCGTGGGCGTGACGACGATGACGCCGAAGACGATGAGGAGGAGGAGGAGGAATGCGACAACCCAAACAATAGGGACGCCAGGCAGTAACTTTTCTAACTGGCAATTAGTTTAGTTTGGTTTTAGTTCTTCTGATACATTTTTCCATTAAAGGGGCGCGACTAAGAAAATCAAAGCCAACTAAGGCAGCACTCAACAACTGACGTGCACACATAGTCATACTTATGTACATATGTATAGTATGTATGTATGTATGTATGCATGTATGTATGTATGTGTACATTCATACTTAATAGTAAATAAAACAAACAACTGATGTGATGAACATGTTTGGTATTCAAACACGAAGCAGTTGCTGCTGTTGGTGTTGTTGTTGTTGCCATCATTGTCGCTGCCTAACAAGTCGCCGCCTGCAGTTAAATAGCGATTTTTATGTATTTATAATGAAACTTCAACAACCACGTCGAGAAGTGGCAGCGGCACGGGGATTTTCACAAGTGGGAACCAAAACATTTGTTGCAAGATTTTCACGTCAAATGACATTTCAGAGGCGGTCGTCTATTCGTTCTACTGAGGGAGGGGTGAGGGAGTCAAGGCAACGATTGTGTCTGGCGCAGGCGAAGGGAACTCGGCCTGTGAGGAAATGAACACACGCTGCTGGCACGAACGACGAAGTCAGCGTCAGCGGGTGAAGTGAAGTGGCGCGTAGTGTCTGGTGGTGGAGATGGAGGTGGAACTGGAGCTGCTTCTGGTGGGTATGTGAGGGGCTGGTACATGCATATAATCATTAACAGTGTCACATACGACATAATGAGAGTGCCCTAAAGCGGGCAGGAAAGGGAGACAAGCAGCAAACAACCAGGCTGCAACAGGAGCAGCAGAAGGAGCAGACAGCAACACAGACGTAGACTCAGACGCAGACCCAGCACGCACTCAAAAATCTAGCCGGCAGCAGTACAACAAACACAACAAAAACATCAACAGCAACAGCAACAACAACAACAACAGCAAGAGCAGCATTATTTCTCGAACTGCAGTCGCTGCTTGATGCCTTCGTCGTCGCCGCTTAAGTAGTTTACATTTTATATGCACCCATAAAAGGAAACATTCGCTCCATTAATGGAACATAATTTTTCGTTTTCTGTTCGACGATGTCGTCGTCGACGACGTCTCTGCCAACGGTACAGCCAGTTTGGGACTTTTGTCAAGTTTATGAAGATTGAAATGGTACCAAAAGGGAGCAACCGAAACTCCCAGCATGGGATGGCTGGGCTGCAGGTCGGGAATTGCCGGCTGCTGCATCATAAAAGAGTGCATCAAATGGGAATTTAAGTTGTCGCATTTAACAGGCAGGGCAACCAACCCAGTACAAATAGATATATCAAATTTGTAGCAAGCGAAACTGTTACTATGAGTAGAATGCAGTAGACAGAGGGAAAATGTTGTAGAGGTTTTGTCATTAAAGACTTTGTTTTTATCTTTTGTGAGTATTTGGCTTTCAAAATTGTCCGATACGTATGGGTGTTGTGGGGATGAGGGCCTTAACAATTTTGTCACAGTTCATGTTTGAATACCGTTGCTGATTAGCTGGCCTGCCTATTTTAGGAGCGGCATATATCAAGGGCAATGGAATTTCCGATAAATTTTTAATATCATCATGACATTAAATGAAGAAACTTCTTAATGTTTTATTTATTTTAAAGTACAGGAACAGAATTCATTTATTCGCAAGCTCTCAAACTTTTGAATATATTGCGATATTTATTCAATTTTAAACACTTTTTGTACACTTTTTAAACAATATGTACTTTATCCCGAAAAATATATATAGTATTTGTTCGTTTGTATGTACTGATGGATCCCAGAAAGTACAAGAGGTATATATATATATATTTTTTTTTATAGTAATTTTCCATAATACCCGCAATTATTAGCATCCTCTTCTTGTGTGTCTCGAAGCTCCTGCGAATGTATGAAAGGAAGTATGGAATACTAGAATCGAGCAGGCGCAAGTCTTAGGTATCCTGTACTCACTGAACTCGCTCACTGTACTCAAAAAAGTACTTATAAAAATACTTTTAAATTAAATTAACACACAGATTAAAATTAAAGGTCTACATTCGTGCTTATAGCTTTCATCAAACTTTACCAATCACTCTATAGACACATAAACGCTGACACGAATTACAGGAGATATGGAAAAAGCGGACGAGTGGGTGGAGCATTAGAAAAAACACGGATATAGAAGATTTTGGTAAACAAATTTGATGTTTCTGGCTCTTATATTTTCTGTCATATTGACAGAAGGACATGACTATATCGACTCGTCCTGTCATACTGTTTGTTGTCCATACATCTGCATATAAGTCAGAAGATCAGAAGTCAATGCTGCTGCATAAAACTTCTGGCTGTTCCTAACCAAGGGCTGACATATGCATTAAAATATACGCTAAGATACAAAGATGCTGTGCAGACACAAAATTAATCTGTCAGACTGCAACAGACTGACAATTGGAATATGAAAATTGAGCTGGTTTTTATATTTTAATCTTAAATCTTTATTTAAGACCTGTCCTAGGTTGGGCAATTATTAAATTTTATGCTAACTTTGACAATTTTTAATCATGCTTTTGTCATGATGTTTGCGACGTGATTCAAACTTACAACCGACACTTTGAATATGACAATTGAGCTGATTTTGTGTGCACGGAAATTATTGTCGTCGTGGTTGGACGCTTGATGACAGTCTTCCTATCATAAACCAGGCAAAGGAGTCGGGCTCGAGTGACTTAAGCGTTCTACTCGCTCATTAGTAGGTGCATAATATTATTAAATATAAGGCAGCCCTTGTAATACAAGTATAACGGTGACGACGATGGCCAAAAGCGACAGATTTGCACTAAATGTAGCGAACTCCTACTCCCTCTCCCGTGCAGCCACAGACACTTATGGACATATACGTTTATGTCGCGGGCTCAACTACTTAATGGCAATTAATGCAAACGGAGGCTTTACAGATGCATAGTAGGGGAGGCAGACAGCACTGGGTATGGGGATGGAGTACGTAGCATTTGCAACACTTGTGCATGTCTAATTATAGGGACAGTTTGCTTTCCGAATGTGCCTATTAATTACACATCGAATACACATTCAGGCACGCACTCAGACGTTTAGTTTGGATTTGTGGCTTCGGTGTAATGCACTCAGTGATTATAACGAAATCACTGAACTGAGGCTGAGTCGGATGCTGATGTTGGCTTTGACTGTAGTCTAGCATTATAATTTGCCAATGGCTCATAATTAATAGCCACAAGTCTACATTTTTAATTTAAGGCAACGTCAGCGGCAGTCGCCTTGCCTCTTGGGGTCTGCAGCATTTTTGCTTTCAGGACATGACTAATGTCCGCACACCACGTTCAACTTAGTCGCCTACTCGTACTTTTAAGAAATAATATTTCCGTAGTCATTAAAAGAAATACGCCAAATAATCAGGAGAACAACAACATTATCAGCGTAAGTCGCGCCTATTTTTAGAGAATTTATACTTACGAGCTTGCAAGTACAAATGTAAAAAAATTATTAATCAATGTCCAAGCAAATGATTTCAATGTCTTCGACAGCTTCCCAAAAGTGGCTGTCGTGGCTGTGGCTGCTCGTAAATCCGCCCCCAGTGGTTTGGGTGGCATAAAGAGGGAGCATGGGCAGGTGGTTGAAGAAAAGCAGCTTAAGCTTTTGCGGGCTGCCCCGGCCCAGCCTGGCCCGGCTTTTGGCGGCCACTCAACAAAAGGACAACGAAAACGAACGCGTCGAGAACTTTGCTAATTTTCTTTCCTGTCACGTTGATTTTTGTTTACCATTTACCGACGACAGCAAGCGGCAGACTCCAGTCCACATCCCCAAATAAATGAGGATTCCCCGACCTGAACTCCTCCAGCCCCCTCCCATCCTCGGCTTGATTTACGCTACAGTTTGACAGCATTTCAATTAAATTTTATTTTCTATGAGACTGTGCCTCGATGGCCATTGCTGCTCAAATCAATGAAATATAATCGAATTAATTACGTCTACTGCCAGGCGACTCTCTCCATCCTAGGCATCCTAGTCAAAGAGCCAGTTGGGAGCCCATTGGACACATAAATTTGCGATTTGGCCGCTTTCCGTTGCCCACTGATTTTCGGATTATTGTTAATGTCCACGTTTTGCACGGCACTGCTATTGCTGAGTTTGCATAAGGAATCATGCGAAAAGGCAATCGCCGGCTTTTCCCCGAGCTCTTGGGCCCGTGTCGGGGTTACAAATGTCAAAGCGGCTTGTTTTTAATTAGCATTCAGTTGGCGAAAACTTGGCTCTTTGCTACGTAATTATCTGAGTTTTGATTTATTGCCCGGAGAGCTGGAGCAATCTTGTCGCTTACACCGGACAGGTGTGTACCCCCTGCCCAGCCGAAAGGGGCCGACTTAACGAAAAGCGCAATTTGTTTTGTAAATATTTGAAGGAAATCAAGCTCCGACTTAGATGGAAGTGCTTTAAAAAATATAACATGGTGGAAACTACTTGTATTTACTAATCCTACTTGCACTAGTATACATATAGTATACAGATATATGTATCATATTTTAAACAGATATTATATTTAAATTGACTCCGCTAATATTTGTAACTCCAAAATTTGATATAGGGGTAGAAAATGTATGCCAATATTTCAAATAATAGACCTAGGGGTATCGCAGATTTGTCAAAGCTGCATTTTGCAAATCCCAGCGACTCTTTAATTGAATAAACATGCCGAGCAAACAACAAACAGCAGCCCCTGGAAATTACTTGGCTCCATACACGCACTTGCCACACCCACAAATTAAACACAGCTGAATAGTTTGAGCGCCACCCATTCAGATGGCCCCACAAATTAAATTCACGTCATGAGGCACACACGCAATCGTCCAGCGCCAGCTCCAGCCGCCCAGCCGCCCAACTGTCCAGCTGTCCAACTGCCCAAACGGCCTATATAAGTTTGTATTCATTTACCATATAAAGTATATATTATACGCGTACGTATGTGTAGATAATATATATATGTATATACATTTATATATGTACGCTTAATAGGTGGCCAGACCAGATCGTCAGTCAGTCAGGCATTTACTTGGCCGGCCAAGCGCTCTTGGTCAATCACAGCCAAAACAATGGCAGCGTAAGCTGGTCTGTGGGGAGGAGGGGTCGGGTGGTTGGTTGGTTGGCTTTCCATTATTGTTGCTGTTGTTATTGTTGTCGTTGGCCGCAGGAGCAAAATCAAATTGGAATCGTTAGCGCAGCTACAAATTGAATCGGCATCAAAGCCCCGACGATGTGCGCGCTGCTTGCATTTAAATAATAGTCAAAGATTATCAATTAAGCCTTTGTGCAAATTGATAGTGCGGCATTCAATCGAACACCATCCATGCCTCCCATCACTCCTCCAATACCGTACCATAACACCAGCGTAACGGCTGCCTTTGTAGTAATGAAATTATTTAATTATCGATTGTTCAGCCACGCGCTCTTATGTCATCGGCATTCACTGGCCAGACAGCCATCCACCAATCCAACCATCAGCGACAGCGAAAGTATGTCCTGGGGGGAGAAGAGTTCTTTAATATAGGACTGAAATATATGTATATGCCCTTATGTGCGCCCACTTTTAAGATTTTCATGTTGGCTTGCACATAATTTTAATATATGTACATATATGTATATAAATTTTTGAATCGGTATAATTAACAATCAAAGTGCCAGTAAGCGACTGGAATGCGCTTTTCGTAAAGCAATAAATTGCTCTGATAAAAGTTAATTATAACGAGTAGAATGATAAAATCCTGTCAGTCCGATTCTTGAACACCCTGAATCTATACCTGCAGGTAGATATAAGAAACAATGATAATTAATATGGTTTGTATGTAAACACGGTCTGTGTTTGGATAGGACAGAGTTTACATGCCAAATGTAAGTAGCTTATAGACGTACATTACATCATCATATTTTGGATATGTATGTAGATATGAACCTGTAACATGGGATCGACCACGCCTGCTTTCGGGTGTAACATACATTTTGCGTTTAGACTTGCTAGAATGTCCTTTTCACTCTTCGGGTTCAAAATGCTCGAAGGTACAAAAAAGTCAATGCATTTATGAACTGCTCAAAGGCAGCGAAAATTAAATTTGTAAAGCAACATTCTACATGTCAATATACGTATATACACGTATTATAATTAAACCATTCTTGGAAAGCTGTTCTGGCTGATGGGCGTCCGATGCAAGCTGAGCCTTCTTAACAAACTGATAATATATAAGGCGATATTGAAAGCAGGCATTCAATTGTGGTTCACTTCACAACAGATGTTGAATAAAGAATAGCTCTAAAAGTATATATAACAGAATTGTTGAACGAGCTTCTACTTCTTGGTACTTTATATAAAGCCAAAACTTCTATATCTAAAACAAAATAATAAATCAAGCTTCGAAATCAGTAGTAGGTATCTCTAGATCGAATAAGTGGAGGTTAGAGAAAAAATGTTTTCCCAGTTCCTCCAGAATATAATTCCATTATTTCCATTTGTTACATATGAGCTGGAAGCATGGATTTAGTGTTTGGATACATTGTACTTTCTTAGTACTTGTACTTATTTGAAGCTCAGCCATTTTATGTGAAGCAGCAAAAGCGAGTCATTCAAACCATCAGGTAACATCTAAATAAGTGAGACTTACAGAATGTCCGTGGGCTCTGCTTTAACTTTGAAAATGATTCGTCTGTTACGCAACTGCTCCTTGTCTATAAATCAGGGCATCAAGGACTCCTACCCAGTTGGCGTTATACTCGTACACCCACACAGCTCCACGCACCTAAAGTGTTGTGAAAAACGTGCGTCCCATATTATGAACAAAACAACATGTCAAAAAATAAATGTACGAAAGACATTTCTGGTATATTTTTCAAATGAAATATTTGTTTACTTTTGGTGGCAAGAACAACAACAACAACAGCAGCAGCAGCAGCGGCAGCGGCGGCAATAAGGACGACAGCGGCAGCAAGAAAAACAGCGTCAAACTGTTGACGGGCACAGACGTTGCTCGTATTTGTCATTCCTTTAAGGATTTTCTGCAGAGCAAAGAAAAACAGCTAACAGACTATCCAAAGAACGTTAGGCAGGCAGTCAGGCGGTTAGGCAGGCGGAAGGATAAGGCGAAATGGGGCCGGCACGTTTACAGTGGCTGCTGTCACAGCCGTAACGGAGAAGGAAGATGATGCCACTTTTGTTTAAGTGCCGCAATAAACAAATTTTCAAAAAGAAAAGCTCGCGCCAGCTCGCAAAAACCGAAGACTACTATGTACGTCAGAATGTCTGATATGTACTCGTACGTGCATCGTCCTGCGAGTGAGCGCTTCCCATACTCTAATTCACCAGCTAGATAAGTTGAAAATCAGGTTGTCATACATTTGTGCAAGCGAAAGACTGGGCATTGTGCCCACTTTTCCGACTCGCCATTTGTCCATCAGCTGGTGCACGACTTGGAGTCGGAACGGAAGGATCGGGAAGAATGACGGACATATGGCAAACTTTATGACTAAATTAACAGACACATTAGTGTCGATGGTATGCGTACGATTGTATACGAATTTCAACAAAAATTAAGTAATTTTCTTCATTTTGAGACTGATATCTGAAAAGGAAGGGTTGGCTTGACGTTTGAATATCACCCCATTGGGGTTACCGATGCATGTCAAGCGGTGGGCGTAGATGGCCGCGAGTTGATAGCTAGCCTTTCCTTAAGTCCAAATGCCGGCACGTACATGTCCTATACCTTCTGCACGCCCCCCAACCACTTCGACCCACATACTAGCTCTCTTTGTTGACATCAATAAATATTCGCGTACGGTTGCGCATCGTGGCGTCCGATGTGCGTCCACCCCTCAATCCAGAGCCATCACCATCGCCAACACCATCGCAATCGCCACCGCCTCTTGCCGGTACTCATCATTATAATGCCGCGGCAAAGCCATAAACGGTGCAATAAAATTCTGCACTGCCATATGTTCCCGAGCGGGTCGTGGACACAATTTGTAGGCAAATAAAAAATGCGCTCCCAAACCAAGCTCGATCACACAAAAACAGCAATAAGAGCCCTCGTTCGGCCATAAACTAAAGACTTTTAGAATAAATTGTACATATTGCTACGTTTATCATATCATTTGGAAAAAGCATAAAATGAATTTTTAAATTGTTAAATAACGCAGAAAAGAAGTAAACGTATTCGCCATGACGACATGGACTTTCAGGGCCTAAGCTTCTATCATAGCTGAGCTTTACATTCGCTCACAAAAATGTGCTTTTAATTTAATTAGCTTTTTATATACTAGCTGTAATGCATTCGCCATGGTAGCCCTTGATGCGCCTAGTTGGTTATACATCGAAGGACATGCAAATGGGGAAAAACACTGCGGGCCATGAGTAAGAACAAAGAGTGCCGAGCAATTGAATGGGCAGCGCGCCCTTTGACTGCGACTACCAATTAAAAGCTTTGAAGTTGCCCCTGCAATGTCTTTAATGACAGATTTTAACTGCCGCTAGTAAAAAGCAGACCAGACTTTTACTCTTACAAGTTCTACAGCAAAATGTGCATTTTAAATGTTTTTTTCTTCCTAAATTAATGCTTTTTGTAAATCTACACTTCTATAGTAATATTATGAAGAGGAACGATTTGATTGTTTGTTTGCTTATTTCGATTGAATAGGCTCCGAATTTTAGGGATTCTTTCACTGTTTGGAAGCTACACCATCCTCGGTTAACATAGGCTATATTATATATGCAAAACAGATAGGGATCCTTACTAAAACGCCAATAATTAAAACAAGCTATAATACAATTGTCTAAAAAATTCCTAGTGTTCGTTCAAAATCAGCATCGGAACATTATATCACTTTAAATATTAAGGCAATATTATCCAAAACTCCCCAGCCAACTAAAAAACTACAAATCGATCGAAACCGGGAGAAATTAAAATTTTATTTAATTAAATTAATTCGACGAGGCTGCTTATTAGGAACTGAAAGACAATTCAATTGTAGTGACCATTATCACCGGTCCAGCAGCTGGTCAACTAGCTCATATACCGAGGGTACCTCTTCCATTTCTGGTAAGAAAAAAACATCTTTCGAGTTAACTATTAACAAGTCCGAAGGCCAAACCTTAGAATTAGTCGGCATCTATCTACGAAAATGAATGTTGGACTATCGCGGGTCGGAGCTCCCGAAAATCGATTTATTTGGCTGCCATAAAATAAAATAACATCTAATATCATTTACAGAGCAGCTCCTACTCAATAAACCTACCTATTTTAGTTAGTTTTTTTTAAATTAATATTAGTCATTTAATTGTTACTATTGATTGACACAATACACAAATTAATACCAAACAGTGACAAAAGTCCAATCAGCGCTAAGTATTGGTATTGGTATTGGAATACCAAGACCAACTGATTTTTGCGGCTTTAATTTCTGAGCTTTAGTTTTCTATAAATGCTTGATGTAAGAAAACGGACAAGAACTGAGCGTACTGGAATAAATAATAATTATAAAAGATAATTGAAAATAAAACTAATATAATGCAAGCAGTGGCTAAATCGAGAATACGCTTGCTTTATATTGCTTTAAAAACCCAGTACTCGACGGGTAAAAGGCTATATACTTGTATATATACATACAAGTATATTAGTCCGGTGCAGATGCTTATAACAGGCGGATGGACATAAAATTTATATAGTTATTTATATTTGTATATTTTAAGTCCCAGACTACAGTTGGTACCAAGACTAAGTATTATATTCCATATTCAATTGGGCAGGGCACCGACTGAAATGGAAAAATGCAGAGTGGGCGTGGCCGTGGCCGTCCAATCATGCCGCCCTTGCCCCGAATCGCCCTTGAGCCAGTCGGGTTTCATTAATTTCCGAAATGTCAACAGCTAATCTGCCAATTTGTTCGATTTATTCTGTAGATGTAGATGTTGTTGTCATTGCACTATCACATTCATGGCTCGGTGCAGTGGTAGGGGTGGCTCCTTTAATTGCTTGTATGCCGCAGCAGCACAAAACCCTGTTTACTTTGTCAACATGTGTCAATGCCATGAATAAGCCACAAAATCCGAAGTCCTGCAGCTCGGAGGCGGACGAGGCACCAAGGGCGAACTTCGTAGTTTTTCTTCACTAATTTTTGTACTTTTGCGCGATTTTCTTGTCGTCGGAGGCAACTTGATATGCTGGCGTGCGTAGTCCATGGGCCTGGGCGATTAATCTGTCACGAAAACGGTAGTGCTAATTGATCATCGAGCGATTGGGCAGCAACTGGAACTCCCAGAAGCGAGAAAAAAGATGCCACTGAGCCGTAGGTGGGTGTCTTGACTAATTATGCAAGCTTTGTCCAAGGCTGGGCACCAATGTTAAATTAATTAGTGAGTTAACGCAATTGCAAAAGAGGTTCAGAATTCAGGACTTCATCTAATAATGCATACCAAACATTATTTTTGATATGGCAGCTAACAGTAACCTATAAGTATACAGCACGGAGAGATGCAAAATTAAGTACAAGTAATTTTATCGAATCTAATTAATCGTGGATCCAGAATTTGTAATTTGGTAATTTACCATGAACGAACTTTTTTCCATTCTATGGAGTTATTGCTCGCCTAAAAGAAATCCTGAATAATGCTAGAGATAGGTATTGCCACTCGTAATTCAAACCTGCAGTAGGAGATTTATGTTAATGGTTCACTTAGACTGCAGACTACCGGTATTCACATAGCTCTTACCCTGAATTCTGGAAAAATGACAGAATCAATGTGAAAATTGGTGAAAACTTCTCACGAAGCAAAACAAGATAGAACGCTACAGTCGAGCAAGCCCGACAGTAAAATAGCCTGTACTCTCCACAAAAAAGAAAAATTAAAAAAAAATTTTAAAAAAATTAAATTATTAAAAAAAATGAATGAATTAATTAATTAATTCAATTAAATTAGAATACATGTTTATGTTCAGTTTTAACAGCATACATTTACATCACGTACGTGTTTATATGCGTGTATGTCTGCAGCACAAAGTTGAACCAAAGCAGCAACAACAACAACAGCTGCGGGCAGCGCTGCCGACAGAGCTGCAGGCAGCGCATGTGCAGCGATTTTACTTATGGCTATAACTTTCTTCAGAATTGACCTATCATAATGAATCTTGGCATACGACCTCATAATCACCAACTGGAGATAATTTTGGGTTCGAAAATCTAAAAATTATGGAAGTTATGGACAAAAACATGAATTGCGGGGGAGTGGGGGGTGCATCGAAAAAAAAACTTAAACTCGTACTTTCTCGGTCTTAGAAGAATATGGAAACCAAGTTTGGTTATTCTAGCTCTTATACTTTCTGAGATCCTTGCGTTCATACGGACAGACAGACGGACAGACGGACGGACGGACGGACAAGGCTATATCCACTCGGCTTCTCATCCTGATCAAGAATATATATACTTTGTGGGGTCTGCCACGCCTCCTTCTGTGTGTTACATACATGCGCACAAAACTAGTATAGCCTTTCACCCGTTGGGTACAGGCTATAAAAATAATACTGCCCAGTTACTGCTATGCTTTTGTGATGACTGGCTGCCCCAGCATTATATATCACCCAAATAATTGAAAGAAACGGGTTCACCATCGGATTAAAAGAGTACTTATCTTAGCCCTAAAGCAATATCCGGGCAACTGATTATACATAAAAGCTAATACTTAATAGGTATGCCAAGCCAAGTCTTTTTATAAGGTTTCTGCCATCGGGACTGTCCACAGAAAAAAGGTGCGCTCTTTCGACTTCACCTACGTCTTGCGTACGGAAAGTGCAGATCTGGATGTAGAATCCATTCACCGGCATCCGTAGGATATGTGTCTGCAGGACAGTCCAATTTTTATACCCTGTACCCAAAGGGTACAAGGGTATATTAGTTTTGTGCGAGTGCACATGGAACACACAGAAGAAGGCTTGGTAGACCCCACAAAGTATATATATTCTTGATCAGCATGACAAGCCGAGTCGATATAGCCATGTCCGTCTGTCCGTCTGTCTGTCTGTCCGTCTGTCTGTCTGTCTGTATGAACGCAAGGATCTCCGAAACTATAAGAGATAGAATAACCAAACTTGGTATACAGATTCTCCTGAGACGGAGAAAGGACGAGTTTGTTCATTTTTTCTGATCCACCCCCCCACTCCCCCCCCCCCCCCCCCCTCATATTAACGATTTTCTATAACTCCCGTAATTCTTGGAATTTTGAACTAAAATTCGGTAGTCACATTAAGTTAGTTATTATATAACCGTATACCAAGTCTCATTATGATAGAATGATCGGAAAGAAAGTTATAGCCATATAACCAGGCCCAATGCACACATACATACATATGTACAAGTACACAAACACGCATAAGGCACGATTCTGATGTAAATGTATGTATGCATGCATGGAATATTTTATATTTAATTAGTTAATATTTAGTTAATTAATTAAATTAATTTAGTTAATTAATTTAATTTAATTAATTAAATTACTTTTTTGTGGGGTGGTACAGGGTATTTAAGAGTTGAGCCTGCTCGACTTTAGCATTCCTTTCTTGTTTGTTATGAGTGCGGCGCTGAGAACGCCTCATTGTGGCATTCCATTACGGATCTTGATTGGGAATACTGAAGTGGCCGTAACTTCTGGAAAAAGGTAACTCGTACAAGAAAGTTGCTTTTTAATTGGTTATTTATGAAGTGTCCCACGGTCGACTGAATGTTCCAATATTATTTCGGAATTTCTCGGATCATCATACATATAAATTGTATTGGTGCAGAGTCAGCCACGTGCGATTGGTCTGACAGTCCGAAATTTAGTAAAGTGGCGTCAGATATCAAAACAGCCGATGGGAAGAAGCATTCAGTTATTGGTTTAATCAACACAATAGTTGAATATCGGGTTACCAAGAAATATATGACTTTGTATATTATACCATTAGTCGGTAAGCGTTGCATTGCCCTTTGATAAAAATTTCTATTAACTGATGAGCAGCAAACCAGGGACGTACGTGCATGCTTAAATACACGAAAAATAAATCAAATCACGATAAATAAATCAAAAAATCCCAAATCCCATGAATTGATTGAAAGGATCCATATTGGCATGCTGTACCGGCAAAAGAGTTAAAGACTATTATCGCATATACTATGTAGCTTACCTGACCCTTGGTATCAGTTTACGGTTATCCCGTAAGACCTTTGGAATGCTCCACAAGCTATGTGACGTCTGATACATGAACTCATTCCATCAGATTTGAAGCTCTACTTGTATCTATTTGGATATTTGGATGAACTATGCGTATTTTCCGAAGATTTTAGCTGTCGATTTGTTTTCTTTTTAGCTGGAAGAGCACAGTGGGCTCTATTATTATATAATTGTAATTCGAACATTGTAATTGAAAATTAATTTTAATAAAAATATAATATATTTCTCGATTTTATTGAATGCCTCTAAAATAAGCTAGCATTGTGGAAAAGTAAATATAACAAATACAAATAACCATAAACAGCACCCATAATTTGATAAAGACAAAGAATTTGATGAAGCATAAATTTTTTATGTGAGTACTCGTCATTTTTATACCCTGTACCCAAAGGGTACAAGGGTATATTAGTTTAGTGCGAGTGCACATGGAACACACAGAAGGAGGCTTGGTAGACCCCACAAAGTATATATATTCTTGATCAGCATGACAAGCCGAGTCGATATAGCCATGTCCGTCTGTCCGTCTGTCCGTCTGTCTGTCCGTCTGTCTGTCCGTCTGTCTGTCTGTATGAACGCAAGGATCTCCGAAAGTATAAGAGCTAGAATAACCAAACTTGGTATACAGATTCTCCTGAGACCGAGAAAGGACGAGTTTGTTCATTTTTTCTGATCCACCCCCCCACTCCCCCCCTATTAACGATTTTCTATAACTCCCGTAATTCTTGGAATTTTGAACTAAAATTTGGTAGTCACATTAGGTTATATAATTATATAACCGTATACCAAGTCTCATTATGATAGAATGATCGGAAAGAAAGTTATAGCCATATAACCAGGCTCAATGCACACATACATACATATGTACAAGTACACAAACACGCATAGACACGATTCTGATGTAATTGTAAATGTATGTATGCATGCATGGAATATTTTATATTTAATTAGTTAATATTTAGTTAATTAATTAAATTAATTTAGTTAATTAATTTAATTAAATTAATTAATTTATTTAATTACTTTTTTGTGGGGTGGTACAGGGTATTTAAGAGTTGAGCCTGCTCGACTTTAGCATTCCTTTCTTGTCTAGTCTTTTTATATGATGTTTGTAAACAATGTTCGTAGCAATGTTCGACTAGTTAGGGTCAAATGCATTTCCTCTCGACGAACAAATTCGCATGTGGATGGTCTGCTTATCCCATATTAGAGGCATGTTCCTGGCATCGCTGCGACCGCGTGATATGCGCATTTGTTAAGTGAACTGTAAATGCAATTCCACATATGATGTGTGATGGCGATGGTGGTGGTGGAAAAGGCGGTGCAAACAATTTCAATTTATGCGATACGCGCGATAACTCTTTGACCCGCCCCGGCCCCGGCCCCGGTCCCATATCCATCTTCCTCGTTCTCTGCATGCAAAAGTGCTTCACCTTTTGCCACCAGCAGGGACGACTCTGACGATGGCAGCGACGTAGCCAGCTATTGATGGCGCGTGGCGCCTCTTGCACCCGTTGGCTCTGCCGTCGTTGCCATCTCCATTCCCCATTTCGTGGTGCGGGGACACAGACCTTGATCCAATTTTTACGCTACTCTTATTGTTGGTGTTGTTTGAGCTGCTGGTGTAATGCGCAACAGCGGGCGGGCGTCTGCGTTAAAATAACATTTTTCTATTAAATTCAATACTTCAACTCTGATGCGAAGCCCCTGCCAGCGTCGAGTGTTGTTGCCCCGTGCGTCCTGTCTGTTTCGACTTTATTTTTATGTGTCATGTTGTCGGTCGAGGGATTGGGGTGCTCGGGCAGACGATGCGTCGTTCAGGCTGTCGGTGTATATTTTATTTCATGGGTGTTTAAATTTTAAAATAACACTGCTCACTGACACGTGGCTGTTGATGATGACGGCGGATGCGATGGGACATCCACGACACCAGGGCACCAGGTGGGGTTAAAGTGTAGCCGCCGGTGGCCATAAAGCTCGCCTTACAAAGCAGAATCTTGCGGCGGCGCATGTATTTGTTTATTGGCCTCATTGCCGACGTCGTGTTACAATTGCATTTGCCATGGGCAACTAACCAAGTTCCCGGAGTTGAGGTGGGGGCGCTTGGATTGCTGTTAATGTGACTTAGACTTTGCGTACTTATGCAAATCCCTTTCAAGATGCGCAGGTACTTTAACTTTCGGAAAGTCAAAGCTGCTGCTCGTCAGTCCCCAACAGGTAAACTCTAATAAGATGGCATCATATTTTGGTTTTTATTTCATGGGTGCAGCCCAGCAACTCTGAGAGCCACTGTCTCATTTTTCAAAGAGTATTACCGGGAACATACAATGGGTTTCATCGCTATTTTCAAGCAGGCCGTGTAGGCCTCGGAAGTTTGCTTGAATATGCCATCCTTCAGCGGTGAGTGAGCGAACTTTTATGTAAATTTCCAGCTTCATCACCGCATGCATTTCGCAGTTAGTCCGCTACTGCTGGTAGTCGCAATGGTCATTACTCAAAAGCGCGAGCAAGCAACCAGATTTCAAAGAAGATGCAGGGGCCCATGGAATAGATGCCAAAATATACCCTCTAGCAACCCCCAAGCCACACGTCAGCAGCCCTCGCCCGACACAGCCGGGCCCCATTAAATGCAACAGCTCAAAGCGCGATTGCTCTTACCTACGGTCGGGTGCGTTTTACTTCGCTGGGTAGTGGGGGGTGAGGGGCACCATGTGCATGCCTCTGGACGAAAATGGGTGCAAAATTCAAATGCAAACACGTGCTAAGGATTTGATGTGCCAACCACCATGATCTCAGCTGCACCAGAGAACTCACCCCCGCTTCAAAGCTCCCCCTCTTCTTACCATCTGCCAGCGCATAATTATCAATGAACGCACTAATGAAGCGCCTGAAATGTACATGAATTATGACGGATAGTGGGTTTGCGGTGCAAGGACTACTTCAATTTGCTAGGCTTTCCCAGGCGTTGCCTGCCAAAATGTGACGCTTTTGCGTAATTTTTCTTGGTCCATTATGTTTATTATTGTCTTAGCCAAAGCCGTTGACCGGAGGATGGCTTTCTGGCAGGCGTGCATTATGCTTATTTCTCAACCCTCGAGCGCCGCTCGAATGTTTGCACACAAGCGCGTTTACAGTCACAGCTTCATGCCATCGTAGCCGTTGCCCCCTGTTTGCGTTCATAATCCTAATGGAATTGATTTGGGGCCTGATCTCTGTCGTTTCTGGCAGATAATGTAGGACAATTGCCGTTGCCGCGGTTAGTGAGTTGGATATTTATTTATAAGCAGCCCATGTCTCGTCAACCCACACCAAACACATGGTCCCAAGTGCCAAAACTTTGTCCACACCACATGTGTGTATGTGTGTATATGTGAATGTGTTGGCTGTAAGGGTCTGGTCGTGTGTCTCTGCAATAAATGCGCGCTTATAAATCAAAAGAATTATGCTCATGCAGATATAATGAGTTTTTCCGCCATCGCAAGCTGGATGTGTGTTAGACACTCCTAAGTTTTCATACCATTTCATACCCACCTACGAGTTAGTGTATTTAGATGATAGTTAGAATATTGGTCTTCCCTTTCACCTAAAGTTACATTAGTGTAGAGGTCATTAACTTATTTTTGACTGAGCTCTTTAACACGAAACGTCATTCGTTTTCTACTAAGCTAAAACTCAAACTTTACATATATTTTTTTTTTTATATAGAAGAGTGGACGTGGACCAATTAAGTTGACCCTTAAAGTGTTGGTTCTCCCAATATTCATACCCAAAGCCAAAGGGTAAAAGAGAGACGAGTCGCTATAGCCATGTCCCTCTGTCTGCCCAGATTGCCCGAGTTCTGAGAAAAGTAAAAATTATGTTTTTCCCCCAATACACCCCCACTCCAGGCCATGATGATATTTATAGCCATAAATGTAATTTTTGTCCATGCTCTGACCATTGTTGTTTTAGCTTTGCTTCAACTCTGAATTAGACAAAAAAGCATAGACATAATTCGATTCAAATTGTTGCAATTAATTAAACTCAAGTTCAAAATACAGGGTAATGCAATTATATAAACTATATATACATATGCTAATGAACATTTAATTTTCCAAACGCGTAGGTTTCTGTGAATTTTCTTCTGCTTGTAAATCTTCCAATAATTCGTATTATTGTCCTTGATATGATTTTTCTTCTTAGGTCGCCTTAACCACTCTGTTCTTTGTAGACTAGCAAGGAATTATTTGCCATTTACCTTATCTTTATGCAAAGCTGACAAATCTTTGATTAATTTTATGATCAGATTATATTAGTAGATCTCTTTATCTTCTGCTTAAAAACCGATTCGTGTTAAGCATTTCGGGGTATTCCCTTACCATATAGGGGCACATTTCGATAATCAAATAAGCTATTAAATAGAATTAAGTTCCCCTGTTATATTTGCCATTTTTAGGCAACTGTTTAAAGTTTGTTGGGTCTTACCGTGGGACATAGATGGCAAATAAAACGATCTAAATGAGCTCTAAAAAATGTGAATGCAGTTTAGTGCTTCAATTTCTAGAATTGCAAAATGTTTCCAAGAGGGGAGGATGGATCTTAACAACAATCTTTGACGCGCCATTTTTACCTTTTTTTTTAAAGGTGAGTAGAGTGTTACAATCCACTTATATTTACAGTAAAGTGAATAAGAAAGGTGTATATAACAACAAATTAAATAAAACTACAACAATTTCGGCGTCCACAGAGCAAAGATAATGTGCTGTGCACATTAGTTTAATACTTGGCAATGTTTTAATTAGCATAAGGACACTACATACGTACATACAAGTATATCGCTGGAACTCAAAAAAGTCAGTGGAAATTATTAGCACCTTTATATAGGTCAAAGAATGAATGAAATGAAATGCACACTAATTTTCCCGCATTCCAAAAAAAAATTCCACAAATGAATAATTTCACATTCAATTCAATGTTCTGATATTTCGTATTTAAATCATACATATATAAACAAAGCAAATTTATCTTAAAGCATATTCAACGTCCGATTTAAATATGAATAACATTAAAATCAAAGCACGATTTTTTGTTATTAAAGTGTGCGACTTTCAATTAAATGGTTCAACATTTTATTAAAGTTTAATATTTTCAGTCACTTTTAATATCATCATTCGTCTATCGGGAACTGCTCTATAATCAAAATATTTATATGCAAATATATATATGCATGTAAGGAATATCAGTTGGTTGTAGTAAGGTAAGAATATTTAAATCTACGTGTAAACAATTTAATTTACAATTTACGTGCTTATACTCTGTTAATGAAATGTACAGGAGTATATCAGGTTTGCGAGAACTGTGAAATGTAATAGGCAGAAGGAAGCGTGGCTGACCCCACAATATATACAGGGTGCGCCATCTTTTATGTCGGTATGTAAACATTGAATATCTTTGAAAATAAACAACCATTTTCAAGTATGAGATATTTTTATTTAGTTTGGTTCTGTACAATTTCTTCAGACTAATTTTTGAAAACAACATCAATCAAGTCAATCGGTTCACTAATGACAAAGTTATTCAATATCTACATACCGACATAAAAGATGGCGCACCCTGTACATATATACATTCATGACGAGCATGACGAGACGAGTCGATCTAGCCCTGTCTGTCTGTCCGTATGAACACCTGCTTCTCAGAGACTACAAGAGCTAGAGGCATCAAATTTTGCACAATGATGCCTTACGTGTGTACGCTATACGAGTTTGTTTTATTTGTTTGGTTTTCTCTCCACTTCCCCTATGGGAGATTTTCCGACTTTATTTTGGAATTTTCATCCCTTCCCCCACTCCACTCCCACTGTATATACATATGACCAACTACTTACCGCAGCTGTTGTTGTTGTTACTGCTTTGTAGAGGCCCACGAGACATACACAGACACACACATACACCCATAGACACGCATAATTATTCTCCACATATGTACAGAGTATTTCAAAGTCGGGACAGTCGACTTTAGCTTCTCCACTTGTTTTTTTTTCAGTATGCAGTTTTAGATTTGGAACTTAAAACTAACGACCCCAGCAGAAGTGGAGCGGGGCGGACAGCAATGATTCTGCTTGAAGTATTCTAGAATACTCAAAGGGAAATGAAATTTTAGCTGAAAGCGCGCAATGTCGGGCGGCAGGCAACATATCAATTGAATGTCTTTTGCGCACAAACACACGCAGAAGCATACACCCACACACACACACAAACGCAAAATAGCAATCGTCATTAGCAGGATCCCTGGGCCTAACTAAATGCTTCAATGAATGAAATGCGCACCCAAATGGATGCCTGAGTAGCAATGGACGAGGTAGTGAGAGCGGCGACTACCTGTCAGCGGGAAGGGTTCGCTGTTGATGGTGTGGGAGAGGCTGTGTCATTCATTTGCGGCTTGGACCCGTCCTCCCTATGATAACGACAACATTGCAGGCCTACTAACAGGGTTTAGGCAGGATTGGTCGCCAGCCAACCAACACACAATGAGAATGGAAAGGAATAGGCAACGACGCCGGCTCCGCAATGAATCGTATTCCGGACATTCACATCGAAAAATGTGTCCGAGTGAGCTGCTTTGGTGACAATTGAAAATCCAATAAGGTCTGCCGGTTGGGCGCCGCCCCACTGGCTGTAGCTATTTTAATTTAATTGACGCTGGTTGTGCCTAATCACAAACCCTTACCGAGGTCGGTCTGGCCTTCAAATTGCACATGGGATTGTAGGCAGTGACAGCATTTGCGGTAAATACTGAAGTAATGAACTGACTAGTCTTTATCAAAGAGCACTAAGCTGTCTGGGTGGGTCGCTCTTCGAGTTAATGGCACATAAATTTTCCTGTGCACCATAATTGTTAATTGCTTAGGAATGGCACACAAACACACTCATCTTCTACAAGACTTATTTTATTAGTGGAGTGCTTTGTTGAATAATTTCAAAAAATACCAAGTTGGCAGCCCCCAAGCCAGAATTTCTCATTAACAGGGCTGCCTAATCACAGCTAAACACATGCATACATATGTATGTATGTTGATACTCGTATGTATTTACTCGTACATGCATACATACATACATATGTATGTATGTACATAAAGGGCGCGCCATTGCAATTTTCGGTAGAGAGTACAAATCAGAAAATTCCGCACTCACGCATGGCACGGCTTGTCTCGTAGAACAATTTCAACAATTGTCCATGATCCGAGGGGCAAGCGGCGGCATGGAGGAGCAAAGGGTATTGCGACGCATGAAATGCATGTACTCGTACATATCACCATGTGCTTCAACAGCTTTTTGGTTGCTTACCCCGGCCCAAACAAGTCTCACAACAGCACCATCAACAACAACAGCAGCAACAACAATGACAACACACCACAAACAAGTGTTCTGCAGTTAAGTTTTTGCAGAAAGGATACGAGCGGTAGTTACAGTTCGGAACTGGCCTGGTGTCAAATGCAAAACCGGATGCGGAAATGCAGGCGAGTAGAATGGTAGGCAGAGCAACGTAACCGGAGGAAGAACAAGCCAGTCAAGCGGGCAGACAAATCAGCTTTGCAAACACTCACGTCCACACAAATACACACACTCACACGCAGCACAGAAACACAGATACACACAGTTGAGTGATTTTTCGATTATCATTTGCACGCCTTAGGTGACAAATCAAATGCTCAGCAAGTGCATTGAAGCTTGCCTTATACCGGTCTGGATGATTCCGCATGGACGGCTGATGGATGTTGCTTACCAGGTTGACTATTAAGTTTTACAATTGTAAGGTACTGGGCAGATGCTGTTTGCTGCTGACCATGCAATTATATCTACAAGTACATACATACTCGAACATGTAGATTTATCCTGAATCTGTAAATGAAGGCGAACATTCCCGCTGGAGTCGTGCCGAACTCTTTAATCCGTATACGAGTATGTACTTAAAATAAAATATATTTCTTAGAATTGGCTATTTTAATGAAATTTTATAAACTAAGAATGCTCATTAATACTCATAAATCTATATGCACCTTTTGTGATGAGCAGAAGCAGCAGCAAAAACAACAACAGCTGCTGGCATAGCATAGTCAGAGATTATTTATTTATGACTATCATCATTTTAGGGTTAACCAGTCACGATGAAATTTGTAATGAAGACAAATAGGCATTAACAGGACATGAGCTCGAAATCAAAATAATAAAATAAGCTCGTACATACCAAGTTTGCTGAATGTTGGCTCAACCGATTCCGAAATCCAGGCTGAACGCCTGGACAGACAGACGGAAAGAGAGACAGAGCTATTTCGATAATATACCCTTTTTACTCTACGGGTACAGAGTATAAAATTGTACACACAACAAACATCTCAGATCTTGGATCTATCTTTTAGATTTTCTATATTCCGTTTTATTTTCCCAACTTTTCCATATGCTTTATGTATTTCTTGAACAAAAAAGTGCCCCTCCTGAACGAGATCTTGGCTACCCCAATGATCAAGTTGCAAATCACTCATGAGCTATTCAAGGTTTCTTTCCCTTGTGTAAGTGACTTTTATCGGTTTGTATACCAATATCCTTTCGTTGAGATTGCTCGGGCCCCTCCGATTCAGTGTTTGATGCCGCGGTTTGTCCCAATTCACCCTTCATTAATTCCAAAGTCATTGCAGCATGTTGTATTTGGCGGGTTAGGCGATCGCGTTCACGTTCTTCCCTCAAGCGATCAAAATCGTCAATATCGGTTTCTAGCATATCTTCCTCGTCCACATTCTCTTCTGTGTGGTCCAATGGGCTCTTATCAGACGATATCGAAATGGATAACGAGCTGGGGCTAAATCGAAAATGATGTGAGGCAAAACGAATGCGCAGTTCATGTTCGCTTTCTTCTTCTTCACCGTCCTCTAAGCTTATGTTGGTCAAGTTCAGTTCATGACCGGAAGATGTATGGTGTTTGCCAGGTATTGATGTTATCTTAGATAGGTCCAACTTGGCTGTTGATGCTTCCGGATGCTCGGCACGCTGCACTTCCCCTTGGTATGGCAACTCATTGGGGAAAACCTCATCCCAGTACTGATCCCGCAGTAATTGTGGATGGTCGTTGTGCATTTCGTCCACAATCAAATAGCTCACCTGCAAGTTTCGATCGATTAGCCAGTTTAGTTCGAAGTCATCGTCATCATCGCCAAATGGACAAATTAGTGTTTCGGCCACTTTCAGCCAACCCATGAAGAAAAAGAATTCCAGCGTGCTAAAGAGTGGGAAATAGTAATTGACAATTTTCTTGTAGCCCTCATCACTCTGCCGCTCTATCCATTGGTGACCAAATATGGCTGCCAAAAAGTAGGCGTAGACCGCCAAAGTCACCACTTGTGTATACACTAACGGCACACTTATGGAATCGTAGTGTATCAGCATGTTGCAGCCGGCTCGAAACTTATTGAGTTCATCGATCATGGACTTCAGCGAAAAATCGTCCCAAATGCGACCCTCCTTGCGCGCTCTTGTCACTATGCTTGAAGCCCACATTATGGGCATCCAGTGCTTGGGATGTTTCGGGAACTTTTCGTCCATGGCTTGGATAATCGCGGCCTCGTTCCTGTTAAGTAGTCCAGCGTCGACAAGATAGTCATAGGTTGGAAAGCGGCGTTTAATACCAGGAGATATCATTGTTAGCACCATAGTCAAGGCGAGACAGACGTAGCGCATGATGGTGCGGCGCATCAGCCGGCCATGTTCATCTTGGCCTCGAACTAAGGCGCTAACGTAGACGGCAAGCGGGTCAGGCCAGGGCACTGTTGTGTACTGACTCCACCAGCGATCAACTATAATGGCCACATAGAAGCCCAGTACAAAGGACAACGGTATCATTCCGCCGTAGTTGTGGCAGTATTCAACCAAATCCTCAAAAATGCTGCAAGTATTCTACCGTTATTTCATAGGTAGTCCCAATTTTCACTAAGCTCACACTTACACCTTACTATCGTCCTCAAGTACAAAACGGTACAGCATTGCCATGGCGTAGAAACTGGCCAGAAAAGCCACCAAATCTACCCAAATAATTTTGTAAATGCTTGCGCGCCATCTGAAATACGAGCATTGTAAGAATTCGACGTACTCCGATTTCGGTGATAAGTTATCGCATTTACCTGGCCAAGAGTTTCCAAAAGCAACCAAGCTGGTGGCAAGTGGCTACCTCAGCAGTATAGGAGACTGTCATGCTTCTTCTAAATATTTCTTTTAAACGACAGCACTGAGTAATACTTTCATTCCCAATGAAAGGATACACTTTATTGAGATGCCAACTCAGTTTTGCTTTGATTTTTTGAGAATAACATATGATATCCTAATATACTTTGTAAATTCTAAACAAAGATCACTTCTATCTGGCAATAAAAAAAATTAATAGCTCAGCTGTACCAAGTTTTATCTATGAGGAGATGAGGACTTACTGCTTTTTTAGGTTGGTGCAAAGTATTTATCAGGCAGAAGGAAGCATCTCCGACACCGTAAAGTATATATATTCCTAATCAACATGATGAGACGAATCGGTCTAGACATGTCCGTCCTTCTGTCCGTCCGTCTGTATGAACGCTTGGATTTCGGAAACGGCTGAGCGTACATTAACCAATCTTGGTATGCTCCTAGTCCCTCGCTCCTAGTCCCTCGTCAACACGAGTTTATTTCATTTTTTTATTCCCTCCTCTCCCCTCTAAAATCCTGTCAATTTTTCAAAAGCTACATAAACCAAACTTTGCAAAAGCAACCCCTATACAGTTATCTACTTTTGTTTTTAAATTCTTTCAATCCAAATAAAATTCTAAGAAAAGTTGTAATCGATTTAACTTCACTCCGGTACTACGCCCACAAACTGCAGCATCAAGTTCGCTCTTCTTCTTATTTTTTTGGTCTGCTATGGGTACGGGGTGTTTCACTGTCGGACTCCCTCCAACGTAGCGTTTTCTCTTGTTCTTAGTTAGTATGTATGTACATAGATATATCGGAACATTCATATGAGTATTTGGTATATCATGCACACATTATGATTAAAATTGTCCATTTATTTCTGAGGCGCAAGGTATTCGGGTGCAGTAGTACAGTTTGCTTAAAATTGTCCTTAAGATTTGTTTAAACTCAACTAATGTGCTACTTAAGGACTATATTTTAGTTCCTGATATGCTTGTGCTATACCCTCTACAGACGCCCAGGACTATATTGATTCAATTTACATTTCGTTTTCCAACATTTGCCGCCTTTTCAAGTTGGGTGTAGTTTTCGTTAGATGGGTTTTTAATACAACATATTGCTTATTTGGAAGAACAAATGCAATTTATATGTGCATTCAGTACAATGCGTAAATGTGCGTTAGCTTCTGCTACTAAGAGTATGTTTACTTTAATTACACAATCACTGCAGCTGCTACATAGTATGAGCTGTGTTCAATGTTGAACGAAAATGTTAATTGTCATCATGTGGACGGACGGCAAATGGCAAGGAAACGTCGCTCGTCTCCAGACCGACGTCGCTGTTGAGCTGCTGCTGATGGTTATCCTTGATTGTATGCAGCAAGGATTGACAAATGAAATTGCTTATTGATGAGAGTAGTGCATACACACGCACACATAAGCGCACAAGGACTGGCGCGCTCTGTAAATGGAAATTGCATACGTAGCATGCTTTTAGGCGTCTCGACTGTCGCCGAAATGAAATAAGTGCATAATGGAAATTTGCAAAAGCCAATTTTGTAATAATTTAAATTGAATATTTATGTTATGCATGCGTGTGTTTGTGTGTATGTGTGTGTGTGTGTGTGGCATTGGCATACAATTTATAATCGACTGCCGGCATTTCCGAGAGTTATCAGAGTGCATGCGTGTGTATGTGTGTGTGTGTGTGTGTGCGCAGAAATGCATAGTACATTAGTTTCGAGTGCGCCGCCCTGCCTATTTGCTTATTTGCATATGGGTATTTGTCTTTTGCCAATGAATTTCTAAAACACACATAACCACCCATACCCCTCAACTCCGCCCATAGCCATGCCAAAACTTCAACTGTCAAAACACGATGTGCCTGGCGATGAAGGGGGAGGCATGGACTGATTGGCCACATATTGTTTGGAATGGTTGCCATTTAATTTAGACTTTTGTTTGTATGGCATTAAGTTAATGCAAATACAGCATGTGTGTGCCATCAAATACATTACCTCACATTCGTCACATTAGAAAGCTACTTAGCCTTTAAGCATACAAGTATTTCGCATTTTGTAGCCAAAGCTGAGCAGAACGTAGGTTCGTAAGAAAAAAGACATAAACTTGAACCACTTAGAACTTAGTGGAGCCTGGATATTAAAATTGGTTATTCTTGCTCTTGTACTTCGTGAGATCATTGCGGCTCGTCGCGTTATACTGAACAAGAATATGAATACATCTGGGGATCTGGTACGCTTCTGCTTCTGCGCGTTACGTACATTCTCTTTACCGTTTACGTACAGGGTATAAAACTAAAATTAAATAAATAAAAGTTAATTAAATAGACTTGGGCTTATCTATATGTGTTTTTACTGATTTAATTAATATATCCTCGCCAACTTGCTGCCAAAATGGAAAACAATCACTGCCCATCCCCGACAATCTTCGTCGATTAATAAATAATGTAAAATATTTATTCCAAAGTGCACATGTTGTAGCCCATCCCGAGAAATATTGCCGCATTGGATATTGGATTTTAATAACGCTTTTGATAAAAGCATAGCTGGAAGGACCCAATCGGAGATCTCGTCAATGGACAGCAACCACTTAGCACCTGCCCAGTGCGCCCGCCGCACAGCTTCAGCTCCATTTGCGGTGGACATTAAAAATTCTAAGCAATTTCCTTATCTGCTTAGAGTAATCCAGGCCGCAAGTTCTTAATATTCACTCTGCTATGGAAAATAATTAGCATGCTGTGGAGAGGGCTAGCTGGGGAGGCCCGTTTAAACTCATATTGTACAAAAGGCACTCTAGAGGGGCATGAGTCGGGGCCGGGCGAGACGTGGCGGGGCAACTTTCATTTGCTGCACTCAGCTCAACATTTTTCATTTCCACAGACAGACTGTGGTTGTTGTTGCGGTGTGAACGAATTCATAACTTTTTGCATATTATTAAAATGTACAACGGATGAGGATTCCACGTCAACGTCTGGGCGCTGTCAATGGCTCCATCAGTCAGGTTCTAGCCCCTTTCCTGTATCCTGGGCGCGTTCCCGGCACGACTCGCTTGTTGGCAATTGTTCAGCTGGAAGCAATCAAAAATGTTGATAAAAATAATTTAAAATTCCATTTATATCCTTAAGGACAATTTGGCATTCGTACCGCTACTAATAATATTATCAACAACAACAACAACAATAGCAGCAGCAGCAGCAGCAACAACGCGACATCGTCGCATTTATCGATGCTCAAGCACCATCCTCTTTGCGGCGTTCCAATCGATCCTGTGGCGCACACTCGACGCCTTTCTTTCGCTTCCTCATCGCAGGCGCTTCAACAATTTGTCAGCAATTGAAATTCACCAAACATTTCTGAATTTGTTTGCCTGACTTCACTTTGGCTGGGCATTGGCATTGGCAGTGGTAGACCAATCTCGTGTGCCCCCAAGCACATTTTGCATCTTGTTGTACCATCCATCGATTGCCTCACCGCCTGCCGGTGTATTCAACATCGTTGTCATTGCGCTGCCCATTCCTCCCCTCTCCAGCCCTCTCTCCTTACGCCGGCGACTGCTCTCGAGGTCGCACGGCTCTGTATAGCAGCAGCATCGGGACCATAAGCAGCAGTAGCTGCCGCGGCACCCACTGTTTTGATTTTTATCCACAGCGTGAATATGCAAATTGGCAGTGGGTAACAAGACAAGTCTTTGGGCTGGCTGCTCTAAAAGCATTTGGCCAATCAAACATGGCTGACAATACATGGTTGATATGATTTGACCGCGCATTATAAGGCCAAGTTAAATGGCCTACAGGCTTGTTTAATGGACAAATAATAATTGCCGAGAACAAGTAGGGCCAAAGCACCAGTGTTCAATCTAAATGGAAATTTAAGGTCGACGACGGAATATTAAAAAAGGAGCACGAGTCAAATTAAAAATGTATAAATGACTAGATATTCATTTATTGTATTAAACAACTAGTTTCTGAGTGCTGGATCATTTCAGGGAAAAAAAAATTCCTTTAAATCTAGTTATTTGCACTTTCCAAGATTTTATAAATAAGGTCGAAATAAAGGTCGAAAATTTGGTACATTTTTAAGTTTAAATCATATCATTTAATTAATCTCCACATAGTTCTTATATCAATAACTGAGAAACAACGAAACGCTACGAGTTTATTATATTTTTGTATTATATTGAAGACAAATCTCCAACACAAGAATTGAAAGGGATCGAGGCTTTGGCCAATTGCACGTTGACGACAACCACTTACTCGCTAGCTACATATCCTTCATTACGTGTTACCACTGTACTGCTATTGCCAGAACGAAGTGGAGATGATATCTCTTTGGCTACCACATAGTATTTGTATTGCTGGTTCAGTGGAAAACAGCGAGCGCCAGCAAAGCCATTTAAGCCACCAGAACGCGGTTCACATTGTGCCTGACCTATAGGAAAAGTAAATAAAAATATATTAAAAAGCGTACATTAGACAAAATTGTACAACCTAGAAGTGAATGAAGTGAAATGTGTCTCTGAGATGAAAATTTTCTAAGCATTTTTTAGAACAAGGGAAGTCAAAGGCAAAACGCTTTCATATACAAGTATATGTATTTGTAGAACGACACGGATTGATGGCTCCGATGATAACTATTATACTTATTATTAAAAAATCCCAGTAGCTGGATATAACGGGGACACATTATACATTCATATACGTGTTACACAGTTTATAAAAGAATTTCACAATTTTATTGCAATTCTCACCAATCTACTTATAAGCTTATGTCATGGAGAATAGGAGTTTCGTTCCATAACAACGATTTTTGTGAGTCTACTTGTATGTCAGTGTGCTGAGGAAAGGAAAAAATGGAAACGTGGAAAAGTACAATTGCATATTCAAGTTTTGCACTTGAAATTCACTGATTTGTATCGGCGCGCTCATATGAATACCCAAAAAGCAAGGAAGCCAAAGTCTGCCCAAGTTGGACCTGCCAGTAGGCAGCGGGCAGAAGCGGGAAGCACGCCACGGCAGGAGCACGAAACGGAAGCAGACATACTCAGAAACGAACCACAGGGTGCCTGGCGTACAAAACACTAAGATAAATGTATAACCTTTGAAAAATATTTGTGCATATTTGAACATTCGGGCGAAGGCACGTTAGTCTAAAATTGGTAAAAGGCTAATCCGAATAACTAACAACAAGTCGGCAGGGAGGGTCTGGTGTACGCTCCTGGCATATATAATTAGGTATGGGTTTTGTCATTGTTTCTGTTGTTGCTCTTGGCAAAATGTTTGTGCATAGTGCAGTTGCACCGATTCATTGGCAATGTTAATCAGATCAGTAAGAAGCATTCAATCGGGACCAAACAGAATGTAGCTTTAAATTTCAGTTTACCAGTTGCCTTTCTCTGAACTCTTTAAATGTCCGGCTCAAATGAGCCGTTGATATGGCTAGCCCTACAACACATGTCCCATCCACATGTCCGCCCCATGTTCATTTTTTATTTGTTAGGTTGTTTGTCTGTGTCAGCCAGCTTGTTAAATATAATTCAGTCTGTCCCGGCGGGTCGCGAAAATTGGCATAAAATGAGCTTTTTGTGTCGGAAAAAGAGCACGTTTGCTCGCTGACATTGATGTTGTCATCATTGTCGTCGCCATCGTCCTTGCTGCCATTCACAGGGCACATCCAGCCAAGCCAATCGACTGGGCTTTCATCCGTTCGCCATTGACATGGCCAGAAGAAAGGAATGCTCTGTAGCTGGCCAATAATTTTCAGCTTTCGTCAGTCAGAGATTGTCGCACATATGCAACTAATTGATATTATATAAAATGTGTTGCATATGGCCTGATATGGTCAGCGATGTTGAAAACAAAAGGCTATTGACTCAATAAATACGTGAACTGCTAAATGCGCCGAGATTGTGTACATAAAAGAAATGGCTTTTCAATTAACCCATGTCGCATGAAGCGAATAACTAAGAGTTCAGATTAAGTTCAAGAGTTAAGGTGTTTTGTTCGATTTATGTTAATAATTGTGTAAAGTTGGCTTCTTTCCTAATTCAAATACATATGTACATACATACATATTGAACTATCAGACTCAACATTTATCGTTTTTTCCGAAGGTGCAGATATGTACATACATATGTATTAAGGGCCGCAACTTAATCATTCGTCATTCAGACGAGTGAAATACAAAATACAGCTGAAAAAGGAATCATAGCATATCATTACTGGAAAGTGAGTCTGAGAATATATGATCTTATTGAAAATGACAGTAAATGATTGACATATTTTATTTTCGCGAAGGTTAAACCTTTAACCACTAACTTGAATATAGTTACGCTAATTAAACTATTTAAGCCGAGAATGAACTGTTTTCACTTCATATTTCGTTCTAACGTAGGTATGAGGAGTTGTTTCAATAAACAATACTTTTAACAAAAAATGATTCCAACACAAGTTAATATGTACTAAAAGTTAATATGCAAAAATAATTGCGTATTCTTTTACAATAATGTAGGTACAATTATTGTTTTTTTTTGAAGCCAAGCAAACACTACAATATAGTTTTCAAATAATGAGAATAATCAAAATCGGTTCACCCAGTCAAAAGTTCTGAGGTAACAATCAGTAAAAACAAGATAGAACGCTACAGTCGAGCAAGCCCGACAGTAAAATACCCTGAAAATTAAAAAAAAAATTATTTAAAATATATTTAATTAACCTAATTAACTAATTAAATTAAATATAAAATATACAATACGTGCATACATACATAAGTGTTTATGCAGCAAACACAAGAACTATAACTTTCTTCATAATTGACCTATCATGATGAAACTTGGCATATAGGCACATAATCACTAATGTAGTTACCAATTTTAGTTCGAGATTCCAAGAATTACAGAAGTTATATAAAAACATGAATTACGGGGGAGTGGGAGGTGTATCAGAATAAAACAAGAAAACAAAATGCTAAAGTCGAGCAGGCTCAACTCTTAAATACCCTGTACCGCCCCACAAAAATTAATTTAATTTAATTAATTATCTAAATTAAATATTAAATATTCCATACATGCATACATACATTTTTATCTTTGAAAATAAACAACCGATTTTCAAGCATGATATATTTTTATTTAATTTGGTTCTGTACAATTTCTTGAACTGAGGTTTTCAACACTGGTCTACTCAAGTCAATCGGTTCACTAATGACAAAGTTATTCAATATTTATATACCGACATAAAAGATGGCGCACCCTGTATGTATGTACATATGTGTGCTTTGGGCCTGGTTATATGGCTATAACTGCTTTCTAATCACCCTATCATAATGAAACTTGGTATACAGATGTATCATCACTAACTGGATGTGTCTACCAAATTGTAGTTCAAAATTCCAAGAGTTACGGGAGTTATAGAAAATCTTGAATAGGGGGGAGTGGGGGGTGCATCGGGAAAAATTAACAAACTCGTCCTTTCTCGGACTCAGGAGAATCTGGATACCAAGTTTGGTTATTCTAGCTCTTATACTTTTTGAGATCCTTGCGTTCATACAGACAGACGGACATAGCTATATCGACTCCCCTTGTCATGCTGATCAAGAATATATATACTTTCTGTGTATTCCATGTACACTCGCACAAAACTAATATACCCTGCCTAGGGCTCAGGGGAACCTGGATACCAAGTTTGGTTATTCTAGCTCTTGTACCTTCCGAGATCCTTGCGCTCATACAGGCAGACGAACGGACATCCTTCCCAAAAAAAAAGAATCATCGAAATTGGTATTGAGTTATTCGTCCATTTGTCTTGCAACTACTTTATACAAATTTACGGCCTAGGTGGTTTTCTCATGCATGCCATTGTTAGAACTGGACTAAATTGAAATGGGACCAAGCACCAGCTTTCAAATGGAAAAAGAATCATCGAAATCGTAAAATCAATAATCGTAAAAGAAAAGAAAAAACATTCTGACGATTTGATAACCTTCCTTTTTTAAGCCGGTTAAAAACAAAGTAAATCATGTAAGTCAGTTTAATTTAAATATTAAATAATAATAATACATATACCATTTGAAGAGTATACATACCCGTTTAAATACGAGTAGACTCAGAAAAATGTTTTTTCCCGATTCAAGAAAATGGCCCCAAAACTAAAAACGCATAATAGTTTTTAATCCACCATGTAAAGCCAGTGAATACATAAATCTCTAGAATATAAATGCAAACATACTTCATTCATTTCGAGGCATTGAAGTATCTATTGAATATGCGGAACCCATTCGAAATTGGCCCCAAACGCCCCGCGTTGCACGTCCATGCCAGTATGACCGGCGAGGTGGCTACGTTAAGAGCCAATTAGTTTCCATTTAAGCAAACACTCGAAGCGCAGTATTCGTTGCCCACTCATTAACAATGGCAGCTCGCGGTCTTGCCAAATCCAAATCCAAATGCAAAGCCAATCGTTTACAATGAAGCGTCTAATTAGTCATGAGGCTGAGTCGCGACTATTGCCTTGCTATTGCTGAAAATCCCAGCACGTTTTAGCCACCCAGAGGCACGAACTTTCACACCCTCCAGTTGGTCGGAATTATAAAATATTTGGCTCTGCTGTTGGTGCTTGCGACGAGTGGGAATTAAACAAATTTATTTGCAAATCGAGCAAAGCAAACGAGGACGGACGGCGACGTCGACGACCACGACGACGACGTAACTTAATTTGGGCAACGCCATGATGGCGACGTGGACGATGGAGGCGATGGAGACGATGGAGACGTTGTTGCTGCACTTCTCAGCCAGCAACGTAGCTGGCTGGCTCAAATTTATTAACACATTTCTCGCTCGTGTTTCATTCCCTAGACGGGCAACTGGCGGGCAACTGGCGGGCAACTGGCGGCGACTGCGTGACTGTTGCGCTGGGCTGTGCTGTGCTGTGCTGCAGTTGACCCTTCGCCTCCAGCGACGGCTACGTCGAGGCGCGTCGGCGTGGCGGCGAGGCGGCGGCGGCGGGGGCAAGCATTAGATAACAATTCTTTTCCGTTTGGGTAAGGCCAAGTCCTTGTTTTAGCTGTTGCTGGAGCGCGAATGGCCAAAGTGTAGATTTGTCGGGCATGTAATTTTGTTGCAGCTTTAGCATGCGAACGCGGCACGAATGCTGAGTCCGGGTCCGAGTCTGTGTCCGATTGCGATTGCAGCTACGAGGCACGGTTTCTCGCCTCCTTGGATGTATTTAATTAAAAAGGTCAGCTGGAGTTCAATTTCTGGTGCTTGTTGCTGATGTTGCAGCTGAACTGTGTGGCCCAGCCAGATAATCTGTAATGGAGGTTGGCCCAAAAGCCAGCTCAGCTGCTTTCAACTTGGCGAAACTCAATCAAGCTCGTACACACTTACATAAACACATGCTATGCAATAGCCCTTTTGTTCATTTTTCGAATATGAATACGAATACGAGTACATTGACAAATGTCTCGACACGCCGCAAATCGTTAATATCATCTGTTTCAAGCAGATACCAAATGGCAAGCCAATTAAACGCCTGACATCGCACGCGCAGCGTTGTGAGGACGACGGGTACGGCTTTGTTCCGTGTTTCGCATTTGAGCCAGCGTTCTGGCCGGATGCCTGGCTCTGACATGATGATTTTCGGTACAAATTTGTGTTGCCCGTTGTCCTAGCTGGCTATTCATACGGCAGCATAAACGGGATCGTGAACGTGAACGTAAACGTAAGCGGTGTGTTTGTTTTGTTAACTTAATTGACAACAACAATTGACAATCGCCCCAATCCCAATAGCTTTTGGTTTTCGCTAGTGCTGCTTTTCCTGCTTGTTCTGCTGTTGTTGTACGCTGTCATTATCCTGCAGCACACCGGCATGCAAAAAAGTGCTTTTGTGCCGCCCAGCCGCATGCCTTTTACCGCCGTCCATTGGCCACCTGCGGCGCCAAATTCTAAACATTCGGGCTCCCAACATTGTGTGGCCCCTGCTGCTGCTCCTGCTGCTCCTGCTGCCGTTCCTGCTCATCTGCAAAACATGTTGCACCATGTTGCTCAAAGCTAACACACAATCTTCACTGCCATCGATTCAATTGCATAATTTATTAATACAGTGTCGCTGACAATTGCATTTAGCCCCGTAATACGAGTATATTGAGCATTGCAATGAAATCCATGTTCCATTCCTTGTTGATGGCCTGTGACTTCAAACGGTTATTTTGTGGCTCAACCTGCCAAACATTACCACTAATTCTAGCTCACCTAACGTTAGTCAATTGAATATCCAAATTCCTATTAAAAGAACTGGCGAGAATATCGGCATTGAGAAACCCAACCTCTTAAGTACTTCATTTGGGAGTGCCTTCTCTGATCCAACGATTGCTGATCAATACTTATATAATAAAAGAAGTCTATACGATATTATATAATATATAATATAAAACTGTAACATAACAATATATAATAATTATTATACTCTGCACATGAAATGTACAGAAGTATATTAGGTTTGCGCGAGCTGAAAAATGTAACAGGCAGAAGGAGGCGTGGCAGACCCCACAACGTATATATATTCTTGATCACCATGACGAGAAGGGTCGATCTAGCCCTGTGTGTCTGTCTGTCCGTCTGTCCGTCCGTATGAACACCTGGATCTCAGAGACTATTGGAGATAGAGACACCAAATTTTGCACAAAGATGCCTTATGTGTGTATACTATACGAGTTTGTTTTATTTTTTTGATTTTCCCTCCATTTCCCCCTTATGGGGATTTTCACGATTTTCCATTCCTATAATCGCCTATATCTCGGAGACTATAAGACCTAGGAATACAAAATTTTACATAGTCAAAGATGTTTTTTGTGAATACGCAGAAAATGTGTATTTTGAAATCTCCCCCATCTCTTCCGCAAATCGTGATTTTTTTAACTCCCGTAATTCTTGGAATTTCGAGTTTAAATTTCGTAAATACCCCCAGTTAGGGATTATGTGTCCGCATGCCAAGTTCCATTATGATAGACCGACTTAACAAGAAGTTATAGCCCTTAATATATTTGCTGCCCAAGCGCTGCCCGCATCTGTTGTTGATGTTGCTGTTTGGTTGACTGCAAACATGCTCACACAGACACAAATAAACGCGCATAGACATTCATACACTCATATAGACGCAATTGCTATGTAAATGTGCAATTATACACCCTTTACGTGAATTCAAATACCGAGAGAGGTAAATTCGATCAACATTTTTTTTAATTTTCTTAATTTTTCTTAATGTCCGAATCTCGATGAGACAAACACTCAATATTCCTATGAACTTTCAAGCCTTAAATAAGCGACGTACACGGCTTTTTAGTTTATATTTGGATAAAATAATATTGGTAAATAATTATTAAGAAATCTGCAAATAAATTTACATTATAACGAATGTATAATATTCTTATAAATTATATAAAATGATCAAAAAATACATTATTAAATAATAAATTCATTAAATAAAAATACTTATTTTAATATAATAATAATTAATAAGTACATAAATAATAGCCATTGCTTACTAATAATTTTTAAATCGTAACTCTTGGTTGATCTTGCATTAAGCTACATATATGCTCTATCTCAAAAACGGTTAATCGTATGAAAAAATAGTTGATAATAGTTGCAAATGTCATCCAAGGCATGGGAAGCGAGAAAACCTGATTTTCATGACCTGTGACCTTGAATATCTTTAGACACGGACAAAATATTATATGAGACTTTTGAGAAAACATATAGAACGCCAGAACAAAGGTTTATACCAATCTTCAGGTTATTATCTCTCATGTCGAGGTTGACTCTATTTTTGCTTCATTTTCGCCTTTAACACACCGTTCTTTTTTAAAAGGGCTGTAATTAATTTATTTATAATTATTTCACTTAATTGCAGGAATACCATTGACCACAAAATAATATTTCGTTGTTGAGTAGGAAACCCTGCACGAGTGTTTTCCTACACTGCCAAGTGGCGATAAGCGTTATTCGATAATTGATGGCTGCCGGCAAGTGCTGGATCGAATTTCTTTCAATTCAGGCTTAGATGTTAAAGCTCAAGCGGTGGGAGCGAGTGGAATGAGTTGTGTAATGTTTTCTGCGAATCGTTTATTGTTGTGGTGATACCGCATATTACTATAGTAAGTTGCCATTTGCTTTTTGAAAAGCATTGCAAAGTTAAACAACAAAACATACATACATATGTATGTGTATATGCGTGTGTATTTATTATATAAACGGGCGCTTGAGAGCGATATACATATGAATCTACATACAAGTACATACATATACAAGTATATGAATGTATGTTATACATGTAATACTTTGGAAGGGCTGACTGCCATTGGGCTTTTCAACAGGTGAGTAAAATTGATTTAAGTCCATATGTACATATTTGTAGTATAGAACTCATGCCAAAGGGCGTGACCCGTTGGGGGGCTACCCCACACTTATTGCTCGAAAAACTCTGATTGCATCCATTTAATATTTTATTACTTCTTTTGTTCGAATAAAACACCAGCACAGGAGTAGAGAGACAGAGAGAGCGACAAGGCAGTGGATTCGAGTTGAAAAAAGGTTTTCATTGCAATGCAATAATTCCACATGGGATATAAAAACGAATCGCTTTCATTATACGTACTTACATATGCATATCCATAAATCGGCACAAATCCCGTTTGCCTATCTGGACAATATGAATAACCATTCAATCAAGCAGAAAAACAACAAGAACAATAACAACAACTGCAACAACAAGGTCAAAAAACCGACGAACTGCTTGTTTTTTTATTGCTTCTGGCTTTAAAAAATATGGCAAGTCATTAATATCGATGGATTACATCCGTTGAGCATTTGCGTACATACAGGATGTGTTTGATTCTGTTTTGTTGATGTTTTTGTTCTTGTTGCTATTGCCACGGATGTTGTTGTCGCCTTGCTAAAATCAGGCTTAAAATCTGCACCAATAAGCCTGAAAAAGTGTTTTAATCAAAGCCCCAGCCCGGGCCGAAACCCCAGGCCTGTTGTGGCCGGTCACTTTACAAATGACCGATTGCATGCCCTCGAATCCAGCGTGTGAGGGAGTAGCACGTGTATGTATGTATGTACACTGCGACAAAAATCACCTTAATTAATTTAATTATGCTGCGGTTTTTTGCGGATTTGTCGTCGCTGTGATACCGTTGGTGTTGCTTACAATCTTAGTGGGCAGGCGACCGACAAGGGGCTATTGCCACCGACCCTGTCACGACAGATACCCGAGCTGCCACTGCCACAAAACGCTGCAGGTCATCATCCAAGTGTCATGCAGTTTTGGCACAGCATGACGAAGCGCGGCCAAAAGGTTTTACAGCTGCTATAAACATACATACACAAGTTCTTACTATATACACGTATATATATGATTTATTGAGAATGACTCGGCGACTGCAGTTATAAAAATCGGCGATAAAACATTTGATAAACGATATTGAACCGTCAAGAGTGAGCGGCATTCGGGCAGTTGGAATAGGAAACTTGATACAGAGACGGCAAGTGGCATATGGATATACATACTATAGACACATTACAAATGAAACTTCGACCCAATAAAAGCACTTAACTTGTTTAAGAATTTACAGTCGCAGTTGTTGTTTGGGCTTCAGTTGCATAAAAGAAGAAAAAAGTGTTAAAATTTGATTTTCTATCGAGTCTAGCTGCGCTTTTTATACAGTTCAAGTCTATTGTTTAGCACATACATAAAAATGTAAACAAATCTATTGATGCCGCCTGCGTTTCCTGCCGCACTGACTTGTGTTTCTCCTCTTTGTTTGTTTTCTCGATATTAAATTTCAATTTTTTATTAGCTTTCAAGCTGCAGCTTCTAATGCTTTTTGAGCATTTATGACAGCTTGAAACAAAATACATACGAGAAACAAGTAAGAACGGAGCTGCGGCTACAATCGGACTACTGCATACCCTTTACTCATCAGATTAAGCCTAATGTTTCCGGCCAGATCAGTGGAATGACTGTCGGACTAACTTATTCACACGGCTATATAACACATAGTATATATATGAAGTGTACACGACTATATCAAGTAATTTTGTGGCCGATTGATAGCATTGGTATACGCGATGTTGCCTGCAACTCAATCAACACAGCATACCCAGTTATCTATCCGATAAAGGGTAGAATATTATACTTGTATTCTGCACTATAAAACGAGCGGTAAATTCTAAAAGAGCTTATAAAATATTTTTTGAGACCTTGTAATGAATGTGAACATTTTTGTTTTTCAAGTGGGGTTTCCAGTTTATTTTGTATGCATGGCCATATAAATAAATGCACTCTGCTGTATACACACATCACTTTAAAATCAAATTCACTGACTAAGCACGAAAATATTTAAATTTAAACAACTTAATATGTGACAGAGCTCGGGCGGGGGATTTCTCTTCCGGTCCATATCAAAATTTTCACTTTGACAAATCGTCTCAGCTACGATTTCCTCAGCATTCAAGATAAGAAAGGGAAAATTAAAGTCTCTACATTCGATGGTATATGCTGCACTTAATATGCAAATAACATGGGTCTATAGAGATATTTATACTCGAGCATATTCAACGTACTCGTACAGGGCCTCTATCTGCCACATCACCTGCTGCTACAAATTTACGGCCCATAAGCAAATTCGGGGCCTTTGCCTTTTGCCATTTCATTTTGTTGTCAGTTTGTTTCCCGTTTGCTCGCCGTACGAAGCGCTCTTTGATTTATTTTAATTTGTAATAAATTACAAATTTCAACATGTAAATAATATTTATGTATTGGCTCATATGCCTGGTTGCTTGTTTTTAACATATTTAACTTGGCGGGCGGACTGACGTCGCTCTGGGGCTTAATGGCTTTTCAATGTTAATGTGTGAGAAAAGTGAGAGTCTATCGAAAATGAACTATGAAATATGAGCTGTTACTTAAACATGTGTGAGTGTGCAGACACTTCGCATGAGAAAATAAAGCATATTAATTTTATGTTGGCAAAAAAGATCGTTCGATTCAATGCGTGTGAATGCAAAAATTGGTATCTGTACGATTGCTTTTTATACTCTCTACATGAAATTTACAAGAGTATAATAGATTTGCGGGAGGTGACAAATGTAACAGGAAAGGAAGCGTGGCAGACCCCGATCGACGAGTTTATCTAGCCCTGTTTGTCTGTCCGTCCGTCTGTCCGTTCGTATGAACACCTGGATCTTCGAGACTATAAGAGATAGAGACACCAAATTTTGTACACAGATGCCTTATGTGTGATGTGTACAAGATTGTTTTTATTTTTTATCCACCCCCGACACCCACCTACTTCCCCTCACACCCTTCAACTTCCCGCGCCCTTCGCATAATCATCTATATCTCGCGGACTACTTAGAGACTTAAAATTTTTACTCCAAAATATGGGATGCGATGTGAATATGTAGAAAATTACATTTCGGAATTTGCCTCCCTCCCCCTTATCCCCCACAATTAATGGTTTATTCACAACTCCAGTATATCTAACTGAAACAAGTATCGTAATTTTTATAGGTGAGCAACATCGTAAAGCTCTCCAGGGAAAAATCGGCAAAAGCCACTCTTAGTAGAAAACCTTTTACTTTGTAAACAATTTTAATAAAATTCTAAAGCTTCATCAAAATTAGTGCAACGGGTATGATAACAGATATCTGATATAGAAATGATTGATACAAAAGAGACTATTCTCAGAGGAGTGAACATATTGGTTACACGATTACCTAAGAGTCGGTCTGACACGACTTTAACATTTTTCCTAAAGGGTAAAGGCGTATACTACTTTAATTCGTGACAGATACCACCAAAAATATATACATAAAGCTTATATTTTTTGTGTTACTCCCACCCCCCCATTACCGATTTTTATAGCTGCCGTAATTCTTGGCATTCTTTGCTGAAGCAACTCCATCTGGTTGGTACTCTGTCCTCACCTCAAGTTTCATGGAGATAGGTTCGTGCTGAAGACAGTTATTGCAATACATATTATTTCTGCTAGCTTCTGTTGTTGCTGCTACTTTTAACAATTATTTAAATTTTATTTTTTAAGAGTAGGTACATGGAGTTGAGCCTGCTCGACTCTAGCACTCCATTCTTGTTGTTTTCTGCGCTCTTCATCTAGGTCGTGGGTGTGATTCATCCCGCACTAAAAAAAATTATTTCCAAAATTTAAGCAATTGGTTTAAATTGGTTGCCTAATATATTGGTTTTAATACGAATTCGGACAACTTAAAGATCTGTTCGTTTATATTACATAGTAATTATAAGAATACTCACAATTTTTGAAAATTTGAAAATGTTATTCGACATTGAAAATATGTAATCAATATGGTACAAGGGTCTGTAAAATGAAAATAATTTAAAAAGAATTTGCGCCGCTCGCGAGCGTTCCTCGATGCCACTACGATATCTCATCTGAGAATAATCAGTAATCACAAGCTTGTGTTTTTCCCGATGCAGGCTCCTCTCCCACGCTATTAGTGATTCTTTTATAGCTCCTATAATCCATAGAATTTTTCACTAAAATGTGGCTATAAATCCGGTTAGTGCTTATGTGTCCTCATGCCGTCCTGATAGGTCAATTGTAATGGAAGCTGTAGCTATAAATGCAATATCTACCCATGCTCTGCCAGCAGCTGGAATATTTACCAGGAGGCATTTCTAATGGGTGCTAAATTCAAATGTTGCAACATTTGAATTCATAATTCCGAGAGCGGCAAATGCATGTACATATATGTATGTGCCATGCATAATCTTTTATATTTGAGTTAACAAAATTTATAGTGACTGCACTTGCTCCAATTACAAATGCCTAAACTCATATACATACATTTATGAATACCAGTATGTATGCATCTACACATATGTACATGTATACTACTTATTTGTGTGTAAACTACGCAACTCTGCGCCTTTATTGCTAAAATTCAAACATTTATCGCAGCGGTCTAACGCCGACAGCCCAACCACTGCGACCAGAGAGCAGAGAGCAGCAACCACTCCCCTTAGCCATACATCAACCGGGCACATTTTGTGGTTTCAACTGTCAAAATTCATCAAAGCCTATCACGCAACGCCACGACCACGACAGCCAGCAATGGCGCCGCCCCGCCCCACCCCATCTATCCAGCTCCAGCTCCAGCTCGAGGCATGCAACATGCGTAAATTATGAAAATGTGGCCGAATTCCAAAAAGAGTGAAAGCTGGCGATAACAAAACTCACTTGGGGCCACAGCCGCTCGACTGTGCATGTAAATAATTGCAGCAGAAACAAATACAGATTTAAAAAAAATATTAAAAGCCCGAAAAATGTGGCAACATCAATATTAGGCCAAGCTCAAGAAACAACAAACACATATGTCGGCATTTGAAAATAGACAAACTGAAATTTGTTAATTAATGCAGCACAAACAAATGCCAACAAAACGACACGACCTGCTGGACTCGGCTCATCATCAATCGTGGCCGAGGGTGGATCGTGCTTTTGGCCAATTGCTGTGCGAGTGTCAATAACTGGGCTCTAATGTGTACTTTTGAGCAACCTTAAAAAAAGTAGCGAGCTTTCGCTTTAAAAATTATATATTCGCTTTTGTTGGTATATAGTAGAATGTACAGATATGTTTTTGCCCACATGTGTCAGCTGAACAGGTAAAATGATGGAGGGCAGTCAAAAAATATCTATAAATATACCTAAATTTATGCAGAGTGCCGCCTGACCACGATATATCACAGTCCGCGCTTTGTGGCTTTTTAAATACGTCCTAAGACAAAAAGTAAACAGGGAATTTCCATTAGCGAGACAAATTCTTGGCGCCTAAAATGCTGATTGACATTTTGAAGTGGCTAAGCCGTAGCCAACTGCCGAAAACAAAAACAAACACACAGAAAAGAGAGAAAAAATACGCAAAAAAATACAAGTAGTATCTAACAACCCTTTCGGACGATTTTCGAGGGAGGCCCAGGTGCTTGGCGTTCATATGAAGCCATTAAAATTAGCATAAGACCCTCAAAGCGTTTGCATTTTTAATTAATTAATTAATTTGAATCGCTCACTCTCGACTTTCTACAATAACGAGACTATCAACAGCAACGTCATCGTCGTAATTGTCATAATCCAAAGCGAACCTCAAATATTTGTACATGGCTTGTCGCCCTGCCTTTTTGTTCTGCTAAGCCCCTGCGCCCTGCCTGATGTTTGCATATGCATGAACTTAATTTTAATTAATATTTTATTATCTTAATTATGCATCGCTCGCTTGAGCACCTTGCTCGGTCCGCCCCGCTTGACAGTTCTGGCACTTGGCTACGCCCGGATCTGCCGCGCCCTTTTCTGCCATTTGTCGCTAGTTTAGATTCGACCTTTGGTTTTACAAATTATGGCCATAAATAAAGTAAACGAGTTAAAAGCGCTTACTGCGCAGACAGCGGCAGCGAGGACAGCGACATACGCAAATACAAGGGAAACGCCATTGATGCAGGGCGCGCTCTGGACACGCTGTGTGGTTCCCCTTTTCAGTCCAGCCTGCTGTTGGTCCGATTGCAACGCTAGATTGGATAGATAGTACGGCTTGCCCGAGCCCGAAACATACCCCATACTCAAATACTTTCGCCGCTGTGCTCCGTGTTCTAAGCATCAAAAGTTCCCGATAACCAAATTATTAGAACTAAATATTGAAAGATTATCACTAAATACTAATATGATCTGAAAAAGTTATTCCTATATTTTGCAAAGTAGTCGATCAGATGCATCTCTAATGCAAACTATTCATTTGAAAAAGCGAAGAAATGCTAAGACGCCAATACTTCAGTTCTTGCCAACAGGTCGTACGGTTAATAAGGAATACTACAAGAAATTTATGGAACGTTTGCGTGCATATGCACAGTGCATTATATGTGAGGAGGATTACTTTGAAGGGGACCAAATAAATAAATACTTTTAAAAAAAATTAAAAATTAAATTTTTTGAATAGACCATCTAAATGCGTCCATAACAGAAGCAGGGAAGAGTATACACAGTGAAAACTCTCTTGGCCGGAGTGTCCGCTTACAGGGATACTTAAATACTTTACACACCGATCGAATGTTTTAGAAAAAGTGTCCGCCGAAGAGATTGTTCGGATAAAAGAGGTGTCCGTTAAGGGAGTTTTCACTGTATTCTTAAGTCCGAGAATGAATAAATTATTGGTTTTCACTGATGAATATTGAGAAGAAAGATTACATTTATGGCTATAAATTAAGATGACTCTAAGACAGTATTGGACTGTATCGGGGAAAAAAACTTGATCTCGAACTTTGGAGAATCTGGACCCCAACTTTGTTTATTCAAGCTCATATACAGAATATTCATATTCAAGTAAGAAGAAGAATCTAGATCTATCGAGATCGAGAAGTCTTATCATGTCGATTGCGTGTGTTAAAAAAATTATCTTATAAAATAATTTTTTTGTGGGAATAGGTCATTCAAGTGTTAGACCCGCATTCCATTATTGTTGCATGAAAAATTGTTTGCTTGTTTTTAAGTTTGGTAATTCATGGTGTTCATCTGCGACCCACTAGGGGCAAAACACCCTCAAATATGACAAAATTTTAAAAATACGGTTTGTTACTAAGCATGAATTAAAACAAATTTAAGTGTTTGATGCAAAAAAAACTTTTCTGCTATGCCCATTATATGGTATAGTCAGTGTACTTACCAACCGAAAACATTATTGTTTTTGGGTAAAGTGTATATTCCATGCCCCCAATTAAAGCTGTGACCGAACATTTCTGACGCACATTCCAAAGAAGCGTTCGGTTTGTCAATTTTAGCCGCTGGACTCGGTCCAAGAGCACAAAAAACTTAAACAAGGCGGGCTGGCAACAGAACCGGGGATGCTAAGAAGTGACACCGACGGCACTGGAGTTGTGTTTTGTCTGCAGCAAAAATTGCAAGTGACAGGCAACTCATCATTCATTCGGCTATAGAGAGCTGACTGACTGACGAGACTGGGGAGCGGCCTCAGCCTTCGAAAGTTCCTTTGTCTGTTTTCTGTTTCATTTAAGTTTATGGTGAGGCATGAAAACTTTTAGCATTGCCACTTCTTTGACAATTTAATGCATTTAAGGCCTACAAGGGTAGACTGTGTGCCCAAATGCCGCGCGCCGTCTAGCGTTTGTCTCTTGGAATTTTAAAATATTTTAATGGGTGTTGAGCAGCCAGACTGCCGCGAACGATGCCGTACATGCTGCCGGCCGGACTTGCAAGGATCAATCAACGATTTTTTAGAAGGGATTTCGCTCGGGACTAGCTGATGAAGTGCGGCCCATGGGAGCAGGAGTTGTTTAATATGCAACATGTGACATCGCAGAGCGCAACGACGAACTGCACCAATTTGGCTGAGCCTTGGTTGCTATACGCCTCGCATAGTTGCGGCACCTCATAAATTTTTTAAACCTTCAGAACAGCGTCAACAAAGCAAATAAACTGCGCCCAATTTATTCAATGCTCATGCTCCCCATTGTCGCTTACCGGTTACCAGTTGCCAGTTACCAACAACACCGCCATGGCCATCATCATCGTCGTTTTCATCGCCAGGCAGTGCCGCGTCGAACACACGCACGCATTTAAAAACAATTTTTATTTTAGAATCAGCGACGCGCAGGTGCAAAATTCTTTGGGCACGCCGATTTCATCACGCTGCCTATACGAGTAGTTCCTCGCAGACGCTCCATTATAATTGGATTACTCGAGGCAAAGGAGAGCAGTGTCCCGGCAGTTCAAAAGGACCTTGCACATACTCGTATCGCCCGCCCTGTGCATTAAACCGATGTTCGCGCGTTTTTATGCTCCATCATCAGCTCGACTTGTTGTGTCTGGCTGACAGTCTGGCACTTTTAACGAGCGCATCGTCTGAGCTGCAGTCATTTGCAGTTTAGTTTCCTGGGCCGGCATGTTGTGTACTGCGGAGATATGGAGCCCTGGCGTTGTCGAGGCGGAGGCAGTGCCTCCTGCCATATAAAACAGCATTGGATTGGAATTGAGTTGCGTGTGGCAGCAGCTTGAAGTTGAAAAAGGGACGAGCTTAAACACCAGCTGCCTGGCGTTGAAGTCTTCATATCTTAACCTTGACCTTAACTTGCTGGACAGTAATGGAGTGTACGTGGCAGTTCATTTTCAAGATTTGGGACTTATTTACCCATCTATTTCCATCGAGGTACTGGGCAAAAAATTCGAACATGATCTTTGGAAAAAACAGTGTGATTTTGTAATCTCTCCGAAGGCTTTTTAAAACAGATGAAAAATATTTTACAATAAAATATTCGTAACAAGCTACCACCTTTTGGATTAGGAGATAAATAATTGAAGCCCAACCAAACATTCGATGAAATATCGACAATCCGACATCAAGAAAAAGTCTTCTTCTGGGTTTTTCTAACGTTTCACAAATGTTCTCTGTTTTGATTCCATTCGACAATCTTTTGTGCGTAGGTTTTTGGAAATAACGCTAAAGGCTACATTCAGTTAGCTGCCTTTATCTTTGCAAAACTTTATCCAAACATTCAGCAGCCTTTCTGTGCTGTACCCGCACGCTAATTTGATTATGCTTTTGCATAAAAATGCCACCACTACACCGTGCAACAAGATTAAGTTGCAAATTTGTTAATTAAAAATAATAAAAACCCTAATTGATTTGCCTGCAGTACGAACTCAGCCCGTTGCTGTTGTGTCGCAATTTCCTTCAACATTCTGCTGGGTCGGTGTGCTAGCAAGACAAAAGTTTTTGGATGAGAATATTGTCTAGACGATGAAGAGGCTGTTGCTAGTAAGTGCAGGAAAGGCTTCGGGGCACTTTTGCAACAGTTGAAACGGGACTACGACGGTAGTAGGGATGACTTAAGATGCAAGACGCATTTGTTTTCATGTTCATGCGGGCGGCGGGCGGTGCACCGCGGTGGCGCCTCGACTCGACGTGCCTTTGCGCCTCTGCATACTTTTTGATGGGTGTGGTCGCTGCAGCCCCCTTCTGCTTACAATAAAATAATTATGCAAACAACCAGCGTCGAGACTGCTACTAAACCACTAACCATCAGCGTCTGGGTTTACATCGTTCCAAAGAAATTTCACACATTTGCCCCGAAAGATAAGCCAAAAAGCGAAAAGGGAAAACGCGAGCGTCGTGCGCAAATTTTCTTAGAAAAACCAACACCAACAACCAACACGCGTCGCTGCGGAAAAGCTGAGTAAAAGCAAACATCTAGCCCACGCCTGCCTTCGTCACAATGGACTTCCTTGTCGGCGACTTGCCGTGTGCGAAGGTGATTATTTGACGTTCACACCTTGTACGTCGCCGCCACCGCCACTCTGCAGACGAGGCGGTTGCTCGGTCTTCGTTCCCATCATCAGTGATGGAAGCGGCGGCTGCGCTTGTTGTGATCAGCCACAAAAGTGACAGGTGTGACACTGCCCTGGCAGCAGACCCAGACCCAGACCAGACCCAGTTGTGCAGTCCAGTGGGCTGAAGGAGAGTGGAGTGAAGGAAGCAGACATATTGACTGCGCCATGGCTATGAAGACGCATCCACTAAGCCAGTCGACGAAAACTATAAAGAAAAAAAAGAAAATTATTTCCTGGAACTGTGGTGAGGTGAACAAAGAGCAGCAAAAGCAACGCCCAATGCTTGGCAATGCTGAAGGAAAAAGTAAAAAATTTTCCATGCCATAAAAATTATACGGAATGGGAAAAAACAGCTTGGAAAAGAATTATTCCAAACTGTTGAAAAATAATCGCGTAAAGTCTCTCAACTGCTTTTATAGTGCGCTCCACTTGGCGTTGATAATGATTACGATGACGAAGGCAATGCTATGATGGGTAATGGTAATGAGGTATGACTGCACTAGGGGAGGGACGTGATAGTCTGGGTGCAAATTCCTGGACTACATATTTAATACGATGCTCATTGTAGAGAGCACCAGGTGCAGCAGCCGCAGACGGTAACCCGAAGAGATACGGCGCTCAACATTTCAATTAAAACAGTGTGAGTAGAGTAGACAGGCTCTGTTGCCGCCAGTCGACACCGGCAACAATGTCTTGGCCCGTTCATGTTCATCCATCGTTTCGCTTTTGATGTGTTGAGTGACGGACTGACGTATGCGCGGATTGCCGGCTGCCAGCAAAACGTGGCCAGCCTCGCCGCCGCTGTTATTATTTCAACAAAAATTCCTTTATATTATTCCAAGTTTTTTGTATGGCAGGTTAGTTTGCACGGCATTTCTATTTTGGTTTTTTGTTTCAATTAGGTTTGTATCTAAGGATAGGATAATTAAAATTTTTACTAAAAAGGCGCAGGAGTAGCTATTGAAATAGACTGGCGAACATAGCGATTTGAATACGTCGCGTCTGCCGATCAAATATATTTGTATAAAGGTCTTTCGTATCATTATTTGGTTTTATGGAAGTTGAATGTTGGGAAGCTCAACTCCCCATTTTGGTGTGCCTCGATATATTCTGGGTGTTACACCGATATACACTGCCATAGATACACAACGCTATATAAATATAGTATGTACTTATACATATGTTAAATCTAAACAAAACGATCCGTGGCTTTATTACAAACTGTAAAGAAATGAACTACCCTGTACGCGAATAATGTCTTTCGTTTTCCAAATAATTTTTACAGTTGTTGCCATCAGTTTTTGTAGGAATCAATTAATTTCACCGAATTTATATAGTTCCCTTCCCCTATTCGAATGTGCATACTACTCATAAGTCTGTAAGCATATATTCAACAATGTAAGAGGTAGCAGGGACGGGAGCTTCCATTTTCAATGAGCATCCAATTCGGTCTGATCTCATTTTCCTGAAATACTAAAATATTAGCTGTTCGATTCCATGTTTGATTTAATAGGTTCAACTATAAATATTATAAAATATTTAATTTTTTTCCGGTAGTAGAATTGTTTTTATACATCTTAAAAATGTAAATTTAATTTATTGCGAGTATTTGACATGCGGATACATATAAGCACTAATCGGAAGTAGTAACTTAACAAATTGCGAAAGGTTCAAATTGTAAGAGTGGGGTAGGTAGGATGGAAGTTAGAAGTGATACTTTATAGTTTTTTACTGAATATACCTCAAAAACATTTTTGATTAGCACTATTATATGTTTGCAACATTTTTTTAACGACGACAGTAAAACTATTTAAAAGATCTGCCCCTTGTAACGATCGCCGCCGGTCTGGAGCAGCCGATGTGCCTGACAAAGTCCCTCAAAAGTATTTATACGCTTTGAAGTTAGGCATTTTTTATTCGAAGCGAATCAGACCGCATGAAAAACTCACCTTTGTTTCCTCTTTATCTGCGAGCTGAGTGCAATTTCGCACATACCGTTCGCCAACAGGCGAATCCACCGCACCGCAAATCTTTCACTGCAGTTACCAAACTCCAGTAAGCCAGAGTCAGAGCCAGAGCCAGAGCCGGGGCGAGAGACTGAGCCCCAACTAGAGCCGAAGCCGAAGCCAAAGCCAAACCAAAAGCCAAGTCTATGCGTGCCGACGATGAACTTTTGTGCCAACTGCTTTTGAATGCAGCAACACGCGACGCCTTTTGCTTTTTCACACAGAGCGAAGAAAGAGTTGAAAGCGTGGTGCACAAATTCAGAAACAGCAACTGCGAATAGTAAAAAGCGAGTCAGCCAGCATTTTCACCCTATTATTTCGAGCAATTTCATCAAAACCAGACCGGGGCGGCCTGATCCAAATTGTAACCACAACTCCCAGTCAAGTCCCAAGCCAAGTCGGGCCGGGCCGGTCCGGCAACCGGTGGGGATTGCATTGCTGTTTTTTTTTGTTTTTGTTTTTTTGTTGCCTCTGCAGCTGCTGTCGCTACTGCTGCTGCAATTCATGCGGCGTGGCTTTGGTTGTTGTTTTGTTTTTGTTTTTGGTTTTCTTTTTCTGCTCAATAGAAACGGCAGCAGCAGCGACAGGTTTCTTTTCAATGCGGGCTCCGCCGGCTCCCCGACTGCCTGAATGTTTTTCTTATTTGGTTTCCACTTTTATGTAGATTGGTATTTATTTTCCGCGTGAAAAACGACAAAAAGAGTGGCACTGCTGGTTCTCACACCATGCCCACACCGCCCCAGTTCTTTAACTCTCCACATTGCTCTTATTATCGCGTCAAGGCACAGCAAAAAAAAACAACAAAAAAACCGTGCACGCTGACCGGTCTGTGCAACTATTTTGCGGTCTGCTAAGGCCCCCTGACAAATGGCAGCGCAGTCGTCGCCGGCGTCGGCGTCGTCGTCGTTATGTGGAGCAACTGCAACATTAAGCAAAGTCCATCGGCAGCAGCAGCCGTTGAATGTGTCGGAAGTGCCAGCCACTGGCTGAGTCCGCCTTCGGGCCTACACAGCGAAGGCAGCGCCTGGTTTATCTTTGTTTCAGATACCCTAGTACTCGTAAAAGTAAATGGCTATATTTATTTTGGTTGAAAGTACCTTGTGGGGAGTTGATATATTTACTCTAAATCACCTCCGTCTTAACGTCCGAATAGATTTTACAGGGCACTATTCATTAACACTCCAATTAGGAATCGAAATAGCACATCCTGGGACGTGTTATTAATACATATTCCCATGTGCTCTATGTATATCTCGACATTTCAGGTTACAAAATAAAACCCTACTCTTCGATTGTCTATTTGTAGATCTAACTGTGCCTCACATGAACCTTTCCGTGTGTTGTGTTGCAATTAAAATCTTTTTTCAGACAACATATCCCTCGAACACTCCATGAGGACTATTTCATCATTAATATACTTGCCACTTGATTCCGACAGTGTCTAATCCTATCTTACTCCACTACTTGTTTCACTTTTTGAATTTTATTTTAAGTTATACTATGTAATACTTGTATTTTGCTTTCTTTTGTAAATGTATAATTTGTTTTCTTATTATTGTTTCGGTCCAAATCTTGAGAAGCTGATCCGCTGTATTTAGATCCTATTTGGATTCTTCATTTATTTCATCTCCACGCTTTGCCCGCTCCAATTAATATACATACATTCTTGATTAATGATTAATTGATTTAATCAGTATGGTAAATGGATAATTCACAATGGGATTAATACTAGGTACAATAATTGGTAGTTTGTTAGTGTTCAAATTCAAATTAATTAATTAAATGTGCTTATGGCGGCAACAATTATTTTATATTGTTCTTTTTTTCCTGCAAAGTTTGTAGTTCTTTGTTAACTATAAATAAATAAATCCAGCATTGGAATGTTATAAATTGTAATACAAGTATGTATGCGAATTCATTGTAAGGTATTCCGAAGTCAAGTATGCGCCATTGTTTCATTTCATGTTTTCTTTTGTGCTGGTGTGCTCGTTAGTAATTAGATTTAGTTTAGCGCACAGATTTTGATACGTTAATTGTAAATTGTGCAAATACATATAATTTGCGCCGGCTCTCCGGCTTGCCACTTGCCACTTGCTCCGCTTCGCTTCAGTGCTCTGCGCCTGCCTCCATCCTCCATCTGTGTCTTCAGCTGATTCAGTTTTGCTAAATTAGCGACTGTCCATGCGGCGGCGAAAAGAAGACAAATGCTTGGCATTCTTTTCTCAAGCCTTTTGGCTACGCTTGTGATATGTGACCAGAGCATGGATGGCCGAGTGTACGGCAATTATTAGACACGACAATTGACTGGGTGCTAGTGCTTGGTTATTGCACTAAAGTGTTCCCACGTAGTAGCCAAATGGAATTTGTATTATAGGGGCCATTGAATCATTGGGAAGTATTGGCATACAAATTGGTCAAATAACAATAATTACTTTAGATCAAACTTATGTTCGATCGATGTTCATCATCGGCACCGCGATTTCAATATAATGATGCGAAAATAAAGTGGTTGTCTCGAATATTTGCCGGCCAGTTCATGGTCAAGGCAGAAAGGCTCCTTTGAAAAGATTGCACTTTAGCAATTCTTAGAACCGAACATGTAGCTCAAATTATGCGCTTATAATAATGTCCGATCCCCTGATTTAATTAGGGCTGACACGGTTGTTGGGGTTTTGTTAAGTTTACTGCCTTTGCCGAATACAATAACCAGAAATTATCATTGTCTTCTTCATCACTTGCTTTTAATGCGTATCCATCAATCTGTGTCCGAGTTCTGCATCGGCTGTCAAACACCGCCGACGTACCCGACGAGCGACCATCAATCGCATTAAAACCATAAAAGAATTCCTCATATACATGTATAACCTCGTCTGCGATTGTTGGCTCCTTGTGGCTGTTGTTTTGCAAGCCCCTGGTTCCAGCCGCCGACGCGGTGCTGCCTCTGCCGCTGCCATCCCCGCTCTCTTCTCGACTGATAAAAAAGAATTTTTAATTCCTTTGTATGTATTGCCAAAAGTGGAGGCCAGCCGTTGCTCCATTGCTCCGAGTGCCGGCCTGGCTGTGGGTTTGAATGAGTGGTAAAAGGACAAAATGTCACAAAAGCGTGACGATGTGTCGTAAAGTTTTTGAGTCCACACTAACCCAAAGGGCTGCCAGACGGGATCCCAGAAGTCTCACCTCACTCTGGGACTGCCTTTTTACTACTTTGTGCTTGTGTTTGCTTCAGTGCGCACAATGTAGGAGGAGCGATGCTTTTTATGATTTTCATGTGCCATACTCAGCTGATTTCCAGACTGAGCCTAAGAGCAGTCAACAGTCAGTCGCCGTCGCCCTTCCCCTTTTCCTTCCCTTAACCATTCAATTCAGTTCAGCTCAGCTGAGCTCAGTTCAGCATCGCTTCGTCTGTGGCTTAATCAGTTCAGTTTCGAAAGGTTGCCGGCACAATGCTTTGTTGCTGCGGCAGCGACTGCTACTGCTGGCTCATTTCTCCAGCCCAGACATTGTTCTTTGTTGTTCGAGGCATTCATGTGCGACATTCCAAGCAGCAACAGCAACAGCAACAACCGCCGACGGTCATCAGCGCTGCGAACTTCGAGCAAATATTTTTAATACCCTTTTTACAGTATCATATGCCGAGTGGTGCCTCCACTGCCCCTAGCGCCCCCTTCAACTCCTGTCTTTGAGCATTTGTTTATGCCCAAACTATCCAATTAGTCATTTTCATCGGCTTAAAGTTTATTTGTGCATCAAAATGCGATTTTAACTGCCCGCTTGTTCGCAATTTTGAATTTTATTATGTTCCTTCGTTCTTACTCAAGGACGCTCTGCAATTATGATCATAAATGGCAACCATAACAACCATAATCACGTTATGGCCGCCTATTTGTAGGGTCTACAAATACGGCAACCATACATTATGTACATTACGTATCATTACCGCCTCCGACCTCGTCTAGACAAATTTTGCATTGTTTTATATATGGCATTATACTTGTATTTATTGAAAACGGGGTTATAACAAAACTATGGGAATCACACAATGTGCGTTTGTTCGAGAGTATGTTCTCTGGGGTTAAACCACGCCGCAAAAGCATGATATCGAAGTCATAATATTGAATAATTGTCCAACACCGGACAGATTTAAGGAAAAAAATAAAACGAAAAAAAAAATTAAGAAAGCAGAACAAAAAGACAACTTATGATACACATTTTTAGAGCATTATCGACTTTTGGAAAGAAAACTAATATAAAACAAGTAAAAAAGCTAAAGTCGGGTGTCCCGACTTTGAAATACTCTGTACATATGTTTACAATAATTATAGAAAATATAAAAAATTAAGAAAATAAAAAACAAGAAAGGAATGCTAAAGTCGAGCAGGCTCAACTCTTAAATACCCTGTACCACCCCACAAAAAAGTAATTAAATTAATTAATTAATTTAATTTAATTAATTAACTAAATTAATTAAATTAATTAACTAAATATTAACTAATTAAATATAAAATATTCCATGCATGCATACATACATTTACATTTATATCAGAATCGTGCCTTATGCGTGTTTGTGTAATTGTACATATGTATGTATGTGTGCATTGGGCCTGGTTATATGGCTATAACTTTCTTTCCGATCATTCTATCATAATGAAACTTGGTATACGGATATATAATTAACTAACCTAATGTGACTACCGAATTTTAGTTCAAAATTCCAAGAATTACGGCAGTTACATTTGTACCTTTGTGTACAAGGTATAAAAATATTAAAAAATTTAATAATTAAAAAAAATTTAATTAATTTATTAAATTAATTATAACATTTATTTAATACATACATAGAAGACATGTTTATGTACAGTTTTACATTTACATCACTTGTCTATTCGTGTTTATATACAAGTAGCAACAACAAGAACAGCTGCGGGCAGCGTTGCAAGCAGAGCATGGGCAGCGATTTTATTTATGGCTATAACTTTCTTCAGAATTGACCTATCATGATGAAACTTGGCATACAGACACATAATCACTAACGGGATGTAGTTACCAAATTTTTGTTCCAAATTCCAAAATAAACTTGACCTGCCTAGGGCTTATGGGAATCTGGATACCGAGTTTGGTTATTCTAGCTCTTGTACTTCTGAGATCCTTGCGCTCATACAGACGGACCGACGGACGGACAGACGGACATGGCTATATCGACTCGGCTTGTCACCCTGATCAAAAATATATATACTTTGTGGGGTCTGCCACGCCTCCTTCTGTATGTTACACACATGCGTACAAAACTAGTATAGCCTTTTAGCCTGTGGGTACAGGCTATAAAAATGTGGAAGTGGAAATGTTTCTAATGTTAAAAATCTTAGCACAGTGAAGAGTTAAATTATGTTTCAACTCTACAATATTGGCAAGCGGTTAAGTAATAGGGATGAATGAAAAAGGTGTTTTTGCTCCAAAGCCATATAACGTTCTGGGTCCGAACCATATATTCTACGTTAGAAAGTATGCTTTTTGGATTTGGTCGCACATGGGGATTTCTTCTTGACTCATAGATGCTTCAACACCATCCGTATTTCATATAAATATTAATCATATCGTTTGTATGTCAGTTATGAGGTATAGTGAACTAATATGCTCAGTTTTGTCAGTCTTCATACTATCATAGTACCATTCTTCTTTCTGAGTGTTACAATCCTCTTCGTATTCATCTGAGGAGTTTACTCGTAAACAAAAAATCTCCAAATTAATATTTTTAAAGAATCGATATGTCTCAGATCCCAAAATAAAATTCGTTGTGCTATACCCTTGCGTTTAGTATTGGGCTTGGTCTTAAATTCAGACTCACCCATCACCAAACTTGGTGTTGTGGACGGTTAAAATCTTCTGATTAATCTTAGAAGAGCTGGGAGGCTTAAATTTGGAACCAAGTTTTATTTCAAATTACATGAAAAACGGTCTCCAAAGATTGTGTGCAAAATCTGTATTTGTAATCCAATTAGTGCTTGTAAGTCCTAAAAACAAAATAAAAATGGAATGCAGAGTCAACCGGATCCAACTGTTTTATTCTCAGTACAAGTATGTTTTGTTTAACCACTCCAAATTGAAAATATCTTAGATTTTATATCTCAAGCATATAAATTTAGAAGTTATGCATCAATTTCATTTGTTTCAGCTTTGAATATTAAGTAATGGCAATGAATAACAAAGTCCTTCCCTTAAAATAACAATCATACACCCATTTAAATTCAAATATGTAGACTATAGTATGTAAGTATGTACATATATACTACGTATGTACGCACTTGCATATGTACACAAGTATGTATTTGTAGAAGCTTCGTTACCTAGAAAAATAATTTACTCCTGATAAGAGGCTTAAAACTTTTCTGAAAATGAGTCCAATGTGAGAAGGGAAATATATAATAAAATAAACTATAATTGTGAGCGAAAATATTTAGTCCGACAACAACGGACTGCGGGCATTAAATTCATGTTTAAAATTAATTGAATTGCTACTGTGTTAAGTTATTATTGTTATTTGTATTGAATTGGATTTAAAATGTGAAATGAACGTTTAATGTAATTTGTAAGAGGTCAAGCTAACATTGCTACTTTTAAGTCCCGCTGCTAAATTGAAAATAATAAGTTGATATCCACACATACAATTAGAAAAAGAATCAGTCCAAAAAGACACTTTGAGTCAAATTAGTATTTTAAATGAGAAGTATCTAAAAGAAACGATCAAATTATGTTTAGTACGCACTTTTGTGCTTGTTTTGAGTCATGAATGAATGACTTTAAATTATGACATTTATATAATGAAGGTAAGTCTGAAATTTCATTCAAATATGCAAAAGGAGGGGACGGTGCACCGTTTACAAATGATAAGTGAATCATATTATGATTTCTTTTGCAATACATCGAAAAATAAAACAACAAATAATAATAACCTGTACCTAAACAAACTTCCGCCGCTGAGTTGTATGCGTCCATAGCAGAATCCAAAAAAGAAGAAGAGCGAAGCTACTCCTGCTCTTTGATGTGATTTAGCATTCTTTGGACTCACCGGTATGGGCTTTTTGAAAAAAATAAAATCGCTTCTAAGCATTTTTCGTATACGGCTACCAAATAGTCTGCATTCGCCACTAACAAGCGCCCCTGCAACTGCCTCCTTGTTGCACTCACATTACTGTAGAAACTGCCTTCCAGCTTACGCTGTGCCATTTCTTTGCTTTGGCGTTTGTCTGCGCGTGAAACTCACAAGAAATTAACACAATTAACACTATAATTGCAAACTTCCGTTTGCGCTGCTTTTTCTTGATAAGTTCCGCCGCAGAGCAGCATTGGAACGTAGCCGCACCAGAGGCAGACCGAGACCCAGCGAATCATTTGCAGTGTCCTGGTGGCACATCCTTTGGTCTTTACACTTGCACACTTTTGTGAATTGCGGCCGCTCATGTGTAGTGCACACAGCCGCACATACGGCCTTGCGGAGACAACTCAAATGAAAGCAATTAACACTCTTTAATGACACTTTGAAGTGTGTGTGTTTATGTGTGTGGATTCGTGTGAGTGTACCGTGTTTGGAAACTTTGCACACACATGGAAACAAAGCGCAAGGCGCCGCCGGAGCTCACAGCTGCGGGGCATTGCGTTACCCACATCTCGAGTCACCATTCTCGTCGCCCAACTTGTTTCGCACACTTTGTAGGCTACTCTTCGCCAAGCTCGAGTCCACTCCCTGGCTCATGCAGCCTGTTTCTGACATTTGCACATCCGTCTGAGTGAGCGAACAAGCGAGCGAGCGGGAGAGAATATGAACTGCCATTGTTGCACCTAATCCTCACCGTCCTCCTCTGCCCTGGCCTCTTTGAAAATAGGCGGGCAGATGTCCGTTAGGTAGGCAGCCAGCCCCGTTCATTAAAATTGAAATTGGCCAAATAGCAAATTGAATGTGTGGCTTGAGCTGTCGCCCAGGGCTGGAACACAGAGCTGCAACACAGACTTGCTGCAGCTGTACTACGAGAAGATGCAACGAATACAATGTGCTTGGTTGAAGGCACTATGGGTTCTCCTAATTAGAAAAAAAAGGGCGATGTCGACAAAATGCTTCAATTTGGCAGCCGCAAGTTTTTACTGCATAATTGGCTGTTGGGTTCGGGTGAACGAGTAGTTTTATGTCTGTTATCCCTGTTAGCTGCAAAATAGATGGGAGTGCGAGAGTTTGTGTTAAAAATGTAAAAATATGCTGCGTTGCCTTTGCTTTGCTTTTTGCACAAGCTGTAGTATTTGGCAACTCTAAATTTTCTTGTTGTTAAACACGAAATTTATGAACCCGAACTACAAATTAATCTTTGCCTGGGGCTAGAGTGAAAGTTTTAATTTAACAGAAGAACTAGTCTCCAGGATAACATTTTCCTATCCTCAACCAAAAGGGGAAAAGGGTATACTAGATTAGTGCGAGTGTACATGCAAGACACAGAAGCAGACCCAAAAAACTATTTATATTCTTGATCACAATGACAAGCCGAGTCGATATAACAATGTCGTCTGTAGAAACGTAAGGATGAACACGAGAAGGAGTACTAGAAGAAAGCATGGCAGGCTCCACAAAATATATGTGCACATTTTTCATCAGCGTCCGTCTGTATGAACGTAAGGATCTCAGAAAGCAGAAGAGCTAAACTTGGTATCCAGATTATTCTACGTCCAAGAGAGGAAAAGTTTATGTTTGTTTTTTCCTGATGCACTCCCCTATTAACGATTCTCCATAACTTCCGTAATTCCTGGGATTTTGTACTCAAATTCGAATTAAAATTACTTAGTGTTTATGTCAGGTCAAATTATGAACGTCAAATGAAAAGAAATAAATGTAGGCCTTCTTTTTTATCAGCAAGACAACACAAGTCGATCTATGGCTGTCTCTCCGTACGAACACTTGGATCTCAGAGACTATAACAGTTAAAGGCACCAAATTTTGCGCAAAGATGCCTTCAATTATTTATTTTTCATAACCCCCATAATTCTTGGAATTTTTGTAACTTGGCAAATACATGTTATGAATGTGTGATTATGTGTCCGTATGCCACGTTTGAAATTTGAAAGGAAGTTATTGCGATAAATGTAATCAACCAAGCTCTTCCCACAGCTGTTTTTCTTGTTGACTCAACTCTGTACTGCACACATGCTGACACACACGTACGCATAGACTCACCTAGACACAATTCCCATGCAAATGTACAGGTATACAGCCTTCAATACGTGAGTTCGAATACCCAAAAACAAATGTTATTAAATATTGAAATTTTGTTACTTTACTTTTTAATCTTCTTAATTTTTCCAATTTCTATAATTATTCTTGACACATGTACAGAGTATTTTACAGTTGTTGTTGTTTTTTTTTTTTGTGCGAGTGGGTAAGGGTAGTTAAAGCTGAACCCGCTCTACTCTAGCATGTGTTATGAGTCTTGCTATAATGCTTCAAAAATATTATACACTTCCATAAATTTTCACCGGTGCTATATACAAGTATATGACAGTCAAAGGGGCATAGTGTTTTTAAAATTAAAACGCCTTCCCTGGTCCGTCTCGAATAACTCATAGTTTTACTTTTTCATCAGTTTCCAGTCAATTGCAACTATAAGAACGCAGTTCTCTTTTTGCCGCATGCACTCGTATAGCCTTTCACGTTGTATGTGTTTGTGTTGAGTGCCGTATTCACAGGACCCTTAACACACGCACACGCACACACACCCACACTTATCAAAACCCCTGGGTGGGCTGTCAATGCAATAAATGCACCAAAAGAGCATCACAACCAGCGGGCAGTGCAGCCCCCACCGCCCTGGACCCGGTGTCTGGACAAAAAGAGAGTCCAAGTCCCAGGTCGACCACTTGCCTTTTTCATGTTTATTGTAAGTATTTCATTTCGGAGTTTTTCATTTCGAGCCAGCTCGTTTTCAACAATTTTTATATTTGCTCAGCGCTGCGGTCGTAGCCGCCACAAAGAGCAGCAACAACAGCAAGAGCAGAAGGAAACTAGCAGTCGCCATATTCTTATTTCCCTGCTCTGTAGGATGCAGCGCCACATGCTGCTGCTGTTGTGGCAAATGCTGGATGGTAAATGCTGCCCTGCTGTTCCATTTTTGCATACGCTTTGGCTCCGGAGTGGAGTCATATGTTTGGGCCATTTGCACACCGTTTGTTTGAAGCCACACCCAGGAACAGGAGCATGAGCAGGCACAGACAAATACAACAGAGCAGAGAGCTTGAAAAGAAACAGGAGAGGACGAGGACCAGGAGTACTGAATAAGCTTCATGGCCCGCTGCGCTGTAAGTAATTTGTGGTTTCAGGCAAATTTTCTGATGATGTTTTTCTTAAATGTTTTCCTCGCTCGCTCGCCGCGCTCTTGTGTTTGCTTCCTTCCGTTTCCACGGCTAGGGCGAGTCCTACCGCTTTTCTATGCACATTTTTTCCTCGTTTTTTCACCCATTGCTGTATCGTTAAAAATGCCTTCAAGGCATTTAATTTCTTTTGTTCATTGGGCTTTTGCTTTTATGGTTGCCGGCCGGCTGAGCTTTCTAATAAGGCTGCAGCCTTCCTCTTGAATAAAGGCAAAGCACATACACATACATACATACATACATATGTATGTAACCATAAAGGAGCAAACAAATCGCCGCTATATGTCCCGCTGTTGTTAAATTCGTTTTACAGACTCTATTCCCAGCTTCTTTTAACAATTTCAGTAGAAAATTAAAAAGCAACGGCATTTGCTTTTGGCTTTTTTTTTGACGCTACACGTAAGTGAAATTTTTCCTTTCCTATTATACTATTATACCATACTATACAAGTAGCTTGGGTGCCATGTGCACCCAATTTCTAAGGATTGTACACTATCCGACGATGTTTTTAGTAGTAGGGAATAGAGAGCATCGGTATGGTCTAGTTTATAGCCAACTATGGATATATCAGATTTACTCTGGTGGGTATACTTCGAATACGCTTTGTACTACAAATCAGTCTTTGCTTTGCTTTTTTATTATAGCCTGTACCCAAAGGGTGAAAGGCTATACTAGTTTTGTGCGCATGTATGTAACACACAGAAGGAGGCGTGGCAGACCCCACAAAGTATATATATTCTTGATCAGGATGAGAAGACGAGTCGATATAGCCATGTCCGTCTGTCCGTCTGTCTGTATGAGCGCAAGGATCTCAGTAAGTACAAGAGCTAGGATAACCAAAATTGGTATCAAGGTTCCTATAAGCCCTAGGCAGAACGAGTTTGTTTATTTTTTCTGATACACCCCCCCACTCCCCCGCAATTCGTATTTTTTCTTATAACTTCCGTAATTCTCGGAGTTTAAAAATCAATTTTGGTAGGTACATTCAGTTAGTACTAATGTGTCCGTGTGCCAAATTTCATCATGATAGGTCAATTCTGAAGAAAGTTATAGCCATAAGTAAAATCGCTGCTCCTGCGCTGCCTGCAGCTCTGTCGGCACCGCTGCACGCAGCTGTTGTTGTTGTTGCTGCTTTTGTTCAACTTTGTGCTGCATACATACTGCAATATGAACACGCATAGGTACGTGATGTAAATGTATGCTGTTTAAACTGAACATAAACATGTATTCTAATTTAATTTAATTAATTATTTTAATTAATTAATTCATTCATTTTTATACCCTGTACCCAAAGGGTACAAGGGTATATTAGTTTTGTGCGAGTGCACATGGAACACACAGAAGGAGGCTTGGTAGACCCCACAAAGTATATATATTCTTGATCAGCATGACAAGCCGAGTCGATATAGCCATGTCCGTCTGTCCGTCTGTCCGTCTGTCCGTCTGTCTGTCCGTCTGTCTGTCCGTCTGTCTGTCCGTCTGTCTGTCTGTATGAACGCAAGGATCTCCGAAAGTATAAGAGCTAGAATAACCAAACTTGGTATACAGATTCTCCTGAGACCGAGAAAGGACGAGTTTGTTCATTTTTTCTGATCCACCCCCCCACTCCCCCCCTATTAACGATTTTCTATAACTCCCGTAATTCTTGGAATTTTGAACTAAAATTTGGTAGTCACATTAGGTTAGTAATTATATATCCGTATACCAAGTTTCATTATGAAAGAATGATCGGAAAGAAAGTTATAGCCATATAACCAGGCCCAATGCACACATACATACATATGTACAAGTACACAAACACGATTCTGATGTAAATGTAAATGTATCTATGCATGCATGAAATATTTTATATTTAATTTAGTTAATTAATTAAATTAATTTAGTTAAATAATTAAATTAAATTAATTAATTAATTTAATTAAATTAATTTAATTACTTTTTTGTGGGGTGGTACAGGGTATTTAAGAGTTGAGCCTGCTCGACTTTAGCATTCCTTTCTTGTTTTTAATAATTTAATTTTTTTTAAATTTTTTTTTTTTTAATTTTTCCTTTTTGTGGAGAGTACAGGCTATTTTACTGTCGGGCTTGCCCGACTGTAGCGTTCTATCTTGTTTATACTCCAATAGAACAGGAATGGAATGCTTAAGTAGGGCAGGTTCAACTATTAAATGGGCTGTACTATCCCACAAAAAAAAATGAAATAAATTAAAATAGTTAGCTAAAGTACTTAAATATAAAATATTCAATACATGCATTCATACATTAGAATCGTGTCTATCCGGGCTTGTGGACTTGTACATATATATGTGTGCATTACATAATTATGTCAAAGCAGCAATAAATACAGTTGCGGGCAGAGCTTGTGCAGAAAATATATTTATGGCTATAACTTTCTTCATAAGAGACCTATCGTAATGACACACTAACTGAATGTGACTACCAAATTTGAATTCGAGGAGAATCTACATTACATACCAAGTTTGGTTATTCTAGTTCTTATATTTCTGAGATCCTTGCGTGCATACAGACAGACGGACAGATAGACGGACATGGTTATATCGACTCATATTGTCACCCTGATCAAGAATATACTTATATACTCTCATCCAGCAGTTTTCAAGTTATCGCCATGACATTTTTTTTGGTTTCTTTCGATAGACCCAGTTAATATTATATGATCAGATCGGCCATGTCAGATATATACATTTTATTGGATCTAAATTCCACATTCAATCGTTATAATAGTGTAAAATGGGTTAATCAGCTTTTATAATGGCACTTCAACAATGCGGTTTAATGTAATTCGTGACCCATGACTACAGAGGAACAAAGTACTTGTATTTGTTTTTATGCTCAATGAATGTTTAAACGCTTCGGTTAAATTAACTTCTTAGATTGTTTGTAAGGATATAAGAACGAAATTGTATATTTCGAATTTGCTCGTTGGTCGGAAATAATCATCAGATGCGACATTTTTGTTTGTTCACATAGCCGCCGAGATAGGAGATGATTTTTCGAGCAAATTCGTTGTCATTGACTTTAGAAACAAGTTTGTTCAAGCGTAAAGCGATTCATTTCGTTCCGCGGAGATTTGATACAAACTTTTCGCCAATTGCATAAAAAAGAGTTGTCACTGTCATAGTAACATATGATTCAAAAAACCATTATATGGACCACTCTTTATAGTTTATGGCCTCACAGCCATGGAGGAATCAAGCTTGTGTTGTGCGTCCTACAAGTGTATAACTTGTTTGCTTGTTTAAACTGATAAATCTAAATAAATAAGAACATTTTACACGAGGAATATATTATTCATGATGAACCATTTATGTTTTGCATTTATACACAAGTATAGCAAAAAGTTGTGGATATGAAATTCTTCCAGCAGTCGAGGCACTTATGTAACATATAGGGTGGCACCACCAGAATGCATCCCCATCCAATATACTTTTTTTCAAAACCGCTGCAGCACTATTTTATCTAAAGACCATATTTTGATTTAGCGAACAGCAGGGGCTTAGAGCTTAGGGCCGGCACACATACAACGATTTCTTGGTAATCAGCCCACCAGAGCTGAATTGTGCTAACTTTTGACTGACTGGCTGCTTGGCTGCCTTTCTAACTGAATGAATGGCGAATGGGCAAAATGTGTGCGTGAATACTTTGGCTGCTTGCAATTTTTTCATTTCGACAATTTACGAGTGCGGAGAGCTGCGGGGCGTCGCCACGCATGTGGATATGTTGGCCGAAAATCAAAATGCGAAACATTTGGAACAATGCATCTGAGCAAGGAGCTAGCTCGACTAGCGGGGTGTTGCGGGGGGGGTTTACGGTAGCTAGCATTTTAATCTGCTATAAATCGCAACCCTTTGTGCTAAACTTTCGAAAAATAAGCGAGCAGAAACGAATTGAAGGTACACACACAGGACACACGCATCCGTTTGCAAAATTACAATTATTAATGCATGGGGTGTAAAGTACTCGTACTTCGATGTTGTTGTATTCTGCGTGCGCAACATTGCCGCCCTTTCGGAATAAGTATAGTATGTTACCCTTTTCGCTTGTCAACTCACTTTTTGCAACGCGACAATATAATTTACTTTCCAACCACTGCACCTTTTTTTAAAAGTACGAGTATTTTACTCCTTTTCCGCAATCGTGTATCGTACATTATATTGGTGTGGCATGTCAAAATAATCTGACAACTTAATTATATACGTGAACATTTATAACCGTAGCGTCGAATACTTTACAAGCCGCAGGCAATTTCCTAGACCGTTTCTCTCACATATCGCTTAGTGATTGGTGGTTAAATCAGTTTTCTGCATTGTGTTTGGCTTACGGCACGTTCCCTGCTACTTTTCTTTTGACAGTTTTCGGTCAGCAGCCATTCTCCAACTTCCTTCGCCTTACTGCACTCCTGAAAGGATACGTATGTAATTTCTTTCTTGCCAGCAATGAGAAGGGCGTGTACAAACCGCTTTCTAAGGAGTTTCAGTAAGACAGTTGATCTAGAGAACAATATACATAACTGCTTGTTACATACAAGTATGCCTAAAATATTGGCATTTTAATTTCAACTAAAATTCAGAATCCAAAATTCCATCCACGCGATTTCTTAGAAAAAAATTACTTCATAGAAACTAAAAGATATTTCAATAACTCGGAGATTACGTTCTTAGAATCCTTCATGTTAAGCAAAATCATGTGAAACGAGACATAGACTTTATACAAAATATGGGGTTACGTTCCTAGGCTTCGACAAATGCTCAAAAAAAGTTTTGCTGCTTAAATTTTCACTGTTTTAAATGTCCAAACATTTTCAGAATTCACAAAAATTTACTCCAAGTGTTGAATATTTATCATTAACAGTTTAATATTATTGGAGTGGAAAATATTAAAGCAGCTTAATATAAAATTTAAGATCTATTTGTTTCCATTGGCATATAATCTATTTAAAAACCATTTTTGTGCTTAACATGTTTTTGTTAGTGGTGGTTCCCTTTCTTTGAATAAGAAAGTGTTTTGCGATTGTAAACAACCGTTGGTCATCATTTCTACCAATCTTCATTCAATGTTGCCTCCCTAAACTCTTTTAGGAAATTTCTTTCCAGTACTGATTACATGGATGAAGTCAATTTCAGTTGCGAACTCGTGTTAAGCGAGGGCTAAGTGTATTCCAATATTTTTCAAATTTGAACTCGAACGCATTTAACTCTTAGACATTACTTAAAATAAAATAATGCATACTTTATGGGAGTTGGCACGCCCCCTTTTACCTATTAAATTTTCGGCTTGTGCTACCTGTACTTTTCATATAGGAGTACAGGGTATATAAACCTTGTATCTCGCTTGAGAGACTCGAAATCATCATTTGTCCCATCACTCTGAACTGAGCAGCATATTGAAGCAGTGGACTAACCATTTAAAAGCTTTACTCTGTTGTTGTGCTCTTCCTTCTTCAAGGGGGGTCTCGCATACATACTCAACTTCCGTCTGTTGATGGAACGCTGATCAAAAATTCGATACATCATTTATCAGAGCATACTGACGCAAGCATGGAACCAAAGCCAGAGCCCGACCATTAGACCAACAACACTGTCGAGCAATAGATGTATATGTAAGTACATACATACATATAAGTAGTTTCAAAATGCGCTGCTGTTCAAAGTTTTTTTTTGGAATAATCCCTTTATAATCGAATTACGCCAAATCCCTTGAGTACTTTTTGTGTTAAAGCAAATCCAAGCGTAAGAAACTAATTTTAGCGCCGCACTCTCGTCCATATGCGCACTTTTGGTATTTTGAGCTATCCACAATAATTTAATACTAGAGACGAGGCACGACGACCAGTCAGTCGCAAAGTCATAAAAACGCTGCCCAGATATTAAACAATTGATAAAAAGCGCCGAATCAGTACAGCGGAAGATTAGCCAAACGAAGCAGCTCGGCTATGATTAGTGTAAGTTACCCCTAAATGAGCGCTTTCCCACAGGACTACCACCAGATAACGCGCCAATCAACCAACTAGCCAGCCACCCCAGTCGGTCACATTGTTTTCCCAAATCGGATTTTAGTTTTACACTAATTTCTTTGGTTTAAGAGCCGTTCGCCTGCCGCTGCCGCTGCCATTGCCGCTGGCATGGCTGGCACTTCTGGGCACCAGCTCTGTTGTATGGTATTATAAACGCTTCGCCGGACACTGTCGCTCCCTTCCTTGATGAATCCTCTGTGATTGCACTAAACTGCAATCGAGACGAATGCGTAAAACGTGCAATGTCATGCGACAGGCGGCTCGGCCTGAATGATGGCTGGCATGGATGATATGTTTGTGTGGATGTTGGTATAGAGTATGTATGTATATAGTGGTATATAGTATATGCCAGTGGGTATGATAAGATTTCGTCCACTTGCTGGTTGACTGAGTGCGTGGGTACTTTTTATCACTGCTCTTGGATCGATCTCTGCAGCGACTCGAAGCTCTCGCTTTTCCATTAAACTGCACACTCATTTTATGTGGAAAACAATTTAATTTGGTTTATAACCAAAATTCTGTAGTTTTATGGCGCAAAGAAAAGTGAATAGATTTCAGATTGCAGTGGCAATGGCATCTAGGACGTCACTCATCCTAGATTAATGCCATATTGAAGAAGTGAAGTGCTGGTGGTCAGCGGCTTTATAGCTGTTCCCTGTCACATTGTTGTCCTTAAAGTGTTTGCTGAATGCCCAACTGTTTCTTGAGCAGCAGCTGGAAGTTCCTCAGGGTTCGTCATCGTTACCGCCTCGCTTTCGCCCTCCACCCTGTCTCTGTCCCTGTCCCCTGTCGCCCCGTCAATGGCACTTAAAATGCCAGAACTTATTTCCATTTGGTTGGGCAATTATAATATTTTCAGCGCTGTCGTCTTGCGCCGCACAAAGAAATGCAAAAATGCGTTTACCTTTTAGCTGCTGCCAGTTCCACTCTCCTTGATTTTCGTGTTTTACTTCATGAATTTTTCGCAGAGTAAAAAAGGGCAGAAGCAAAATTTCAGTGCAGACGATGTGACCTTTTACATATAATATTGACATTTCTCTTCCCCCTCCTTGAGGGGTCCCTCAAACGAGCTTGGTAGGGTTTTCTCGACGGACTGTCAGGAGCAACGCGAGCCTTGACTTACGTACTGTTCAAATAATTATAGACATTTTGAGTTGCTTGCGGGTGAACATTTTGGTCGGACAAAAATAAAAAAAAGGGTTTGCATTACCGGCACGCCGCAGCGGTTGTTGCGCTTTACTTTTTGGCCTCAGACGAAGATTCTGTGCTGTGCTGAGTGCTTTTTAAACTTGTGCGGACTGTCACACAACTGTCTTTGAATTATGCGGGCGTTACTTATTCACATTAATCCAAGCACTCGGAATGAAAGCAGCCAGCAAGCCATGTCTAATTACAAATACTGCAGGTAGACCTGCTCCCATCCAGTGCTTCCGTTGGTCGCATGCCAATCTTCACGTATTACTCATGATGCGCAATCAATCAATTAGCGAGTCTTTGAGGTTGCTCTTACCGTGGCTTGCCGTGACAAAAACGCATGACTCATGAGGCTTTCAATAAACAATCAACAGCATCCCAAAGAAATCAGCGAGTCGCTGTCAATAAGTCTGTCAAAAGATCCGCTAAAGAGAAACTTCAGACGGCGATAAGCATGCGCGGCCACTTGGCCATTGTCAGAAGATACAAGTCGCACTCATTTTGGTGCTAAATTGTCGATCGCGCATTTTCTCCTGCTATACTTTATTCAATCGATAATTAGCAACAGTGTGCTAAAAATTTATGCTTTGAGTTCTCAAGAAGTTGTCGCTTATTCAGAGGCCTTCCAATCCGGTCTCAGTCTCTTTGCGATTCCTCGTACCCACGCAGAGACCTTGAGTTATTGTTATGATAATTGTAGGGTCCTTGAGTATGGGACAGCGCGTGAGTGTGTAATTTAATAAACACATTTAAGTTGTAATTTATCGAATTCAATATCGCGTTTATGTATATGTCTTCGAATATAACTTTGGGGGCTTTGCGTCTTAAATAACAAGTACAAAAAGCCATGAGTCAGCTAGTGGACAAACGTTCCACTGCTGGGTAACAAACAAAAGATTTGGCAAATAGAAGAAACAATTATAAATGTACACCTAATTCTGTTTTTACACGGTATATTGGTACCAGAAAAAGCCGTGTAAAAAAGAAACGTGTAAAAAAAAATTGATCATATGTTTTTTTGAAACATACACTTCTATATCTAAGTGCAAGTATATACAAGTAGTATGTACATTTCGATTGCGAAAGGTTCATAAATTGCTATGTGATACCGAAAGTAAATAAAAGATATCGGAAAATTATGCAACTGTTATTGTAACCATGTTCGTACAGAAGTCCCTTGTGGCAAGTTGTCCTTTTGATGTCGCTATAAACATTATGCAATTTTTGCTGGAATAATGATACGCTTCCAACTAACCAATCGCTAAATAATATCATGGACCATTATGTATTACGACTTCTTTAATTATGCCGTAGGCATAAGTTGTTATCTGCAAAAGCTCGAAATTTGCGTTCTTGGATTTTATTGAGGAATTGATGAATGGATGTTGGCTGTTCACTGAGTCGGTTGACCAAACGATGACTGGGTTGGACAATTATAAATAGGAGCAAGAAGAGAATACACATTATGAAAATACAATAAAATATCATTTACACATGTTGTTCGATGCTACAACTTACCATTATAATTCAACCTGAGCGTCTGAAAAAAAGAGCAAAAACAATTACTAACAGAGGAAACAACTTGGGCGCCATAAACAGCCAAAGTTTAAATTTTCTTTCTTTTATTACTGTTCAAATTTTCCAACTGTTTAAAGCTGCAGCAGTATATCTTTAGCATACTGGTCGTTTTTTGCCTCCCACATCAAACCCCTAATATTTTGCATACGACGAGCCTTTTGGGCAGGTTTCAAAGCCAGCTGGGTTGGGACGCACAGCTGAGCTGTCCACCCAACTGCCAGGATGTTGTCTCTGTGCAGCCCAGCCGTTGATATATCCTAGTCGTCTGTGAATTGGTTGTGATTTTGACAAGCGTCCGTCCGTCCGCCCGTCGCAGCCGCTGTTGTTGTTCTTGCTGCTGATACGTATTTGTACAGCCCATGTCTGATGTTGTTGTTGCTGTTGTTGTTGATGCTGCTGCTTCTGCTTCTGCTGCTGGTCATTCAGTCAATGGCCAAAGCCAATTGTCAGCATGACAAACGGCTTGGCGGGCAGACACATATTTTGTTTGCTGTTGTAAGTAACAACTGTTGTTGTTCTTGTTGCCGTTGCTGCTAATCCTGTGCTTTGTTGCTGGATGTCATGTGTGAAGCAAAGGATTTCTATGTGTTGCTTTGGCCAAATTATATACAAATATTTATAAATTTCTTTGATAAATTACGTGCGACCGGAACACGATGGCTGCTGCCACTGTGTACATGCATTGAACGCTTGTCAACATGAAAAGTATTTTGAATGCGGCTAAATATGATTGATTTATGCCTGTGAGGGTGGCAAACACCCACTCCATTGGGCCCATAACCATAACCATAGCCATAACCAGTCTAATGCATGGCAAATTGCAAAAGCAGTCAAGTCATGGCAACGTTGGCTTTCAATGCTGCTCCCGAGCGTCAAGCAAATAAAAGCTTTTCCTACGGAGCCTGAGGTCCACTGCATCGAAAAGTAGTATCTATTGCTATTGCTGTTGGTATTGCTGTTAGTATTGGCATTGGTGAGCTCAAATCGACCGTGTGGGTCCATGGTCAGTAAGGAATCGGAGCATATGCTCAGCCAGTGCAACAGTACGAGGAGGGCAACGGCTAAAACTGCCAATGTTGACAGCAATCGTATGTTTAAAAAGCATAATCCCAGACGAATGATGATGAATGGTCCATGTTGTGTTGCTCTCCACCATCCAGCCACCTAAGCCAGCCAGCCAGCCAGCCACCGACAGAGTGTCCCAGAGACAACTCCTACCACTGCTCCCGTCGTTTAACTAAATCCTTGATGAATGATGTTGGCTGCCGGCTGCGCTTCCATATTTGCACGATAATTCGAAATGCGAGCGACATTACCACCAATGTTTAGCCGCCAGAGCAACTGCCACCAGAGCATTTTCATTTACGCGTCATTTTAATGATGTTAAGTGATTGTGCAGAAACACACAGTGAACTCGTAGAACGTCGAGTTTTTTGCCTTTGGCTGGCGTCCGTGCACATTTTGCATTTCCCATCCGAAAGTTTTCGTAAATAGATTTTCTTCTCTCCATGCCCCTCCTCCATGCCCCACTGATGAAAGCAACTTGTAATCCATTTCAAATCATTTTTCACTTTTGTATTTGCTTGCCTTGCCAGCCAGGACCTGTGTCATGATGCACAGGGGACTCTCTTATATTTGCTATGGTTTAGCCAGTGGCAGGGACTCTCCGGTCTATGATATGTAAAGCAGACGAGGCTGGGTTTTGGTTTTGATTTGTTTGGTTTGCTGATAAATGGTGTCTGTACCGCAGCGTAGACAGGTCTGCTGTATTGTAGAGCGGCATTGAGTAATTGGTAGATACTATATATTCAGCTGCGGGTTGTGAGCAGTGCCGGAACAACCTCCACGAGCGATCTGAAAAACTGTGCCCTCCATTGATGAAATATCCTTCACTGAGCCTTAAAAGCATAATTCCTTCCTTTACCATCATCAGGTATGACGACAACATTCTCAATGTGAAATTTGGTTCCAAAATCTTTACACGCGATAAGAAAAGCTTATAGTTTCTGATGATATGGGTATCAAACTGAACTTTAAGCCAGTTTTTGATTACTTGCACCAACCAAGGTAAGAATTTCTTTCTTGAGAAAAATAAATAAAACGACTCACAATGTATAACTCGCGTCTCATAACCATGAAGTGAAAAAGATTAGCTGGACAAGTAAAAAGCCTATGAGGACCACTTCATAACTCATTTATTTATAAATATGTTGCCCTTCGGAGAAGGTGGTTGGTAAATGATGAGTAAAATCTAGTTTGCAGTGAAGACAAGGTAGTAAAGACAAAAGTAAAGATCAATCTATTAACTATTATTGAGCTCTTCATGCTACGCAGAGCAATTTAGTCGAAAAGACGAGACCTGCTGCATCACAAAACACGGTTTATTTATTGCCTACATTCCGTTATTCAATCAAGTTTCCTCGTGATTGCTCAACTCGAAAGGAACTTATTGCTATAAATGCTCTGCTGTTGTTTTGCCTGCTGTGGCTCACAAGAGCACAGACACAAGACCATCGCAAATTCATGCAATTGAAAAGGAGCATCAATATACACATCTTGGTGTTACATATACTTGTAGTTTATGTTATTGTGAGTGTTTTAAAATGTATATAAAATTAGAAACGTAAAATGGGAGTTTCAAAAATGTTAAATAGTAATTACAAAGACCAATTGACATATTGACTTTCTCGGTTCAGCCATGAAAATCTCTAAATTAGATGAAGTGTTAGAGTAGTGTGCTAATCGCAGTAGTTGGTGCTTCCAGTATATTATGGAGTTGCCGATGATGATTAACCCACATTATTTGTAAATAAAGATTAATTTAATACCATTTAATAGTGATTCCTCTACCTGCAAGAATCTTATCAACGATAATCCGCGAAGTCACGTAGATGTATTTTTAATTATTTTAAGTTAATATATGTATATATTTTTGAATTACTTGCAAAATTAGAGCTGCAGTCGAAGACTTCCTTTGTTCACCTTCACGTAATGATTTAACGAGCTGAAGGTGAATAAGGGAAGTTCTTGAAAGCAACTTCTCATAACTACAGCAAATGACTTATTTAAACTTTTCTTTGGTTAGTCCTGTTCTTGTATTCTACTACTTATATATATCATTTCAGTTGTAACACTTATTCAGCGATATGATATAGTCCGACTAATTGAATTCCTTCTCGACAAGAACTTACAGGAGACATACGGGCGCGGATATGCCGCAATAAGTTTTTCAATTTCCGGGCGTTTCGTTGAGGTCGCGTGAAATTACTTAAAATTAATGCGATTTAGGGTTTTAATGAATTTGCAGAAATTAATTTCCACAACGTTGGCGAGGATGGATCGGATCGGTCTGATAAAAATGCGCACTTAGTCTCATGGCAAGGATATTCCTTGGCTGGTATCGCTGTCGTTGTTATTGGCATTATCGGCGCGTGCTGCGACATCATGAACATTCGCCGATAAAAGTAATATCCTGTAACGACACGTGGCGTGCAGTCATGCGCACAAGACGGAACTAACGACACCAAGCTCACATGGAACGACTAGATATAATACCAGCAATCGCACATTTGCTGCAACGAGGCGCTAACCAGATGAGTTGGGGCAGCCTTTGGTCATTCATACCCGTATGCACATCCCTCCGCCTCACTTGATCTAAATAAAAACAGGTTACACTGCACTAATTGCACTGGGCTGCACAATTTGGGGTTGATTGCCTGCTCAGTAGTCGTTGTCATTGTCCTTGTCGTTGTTGATATTATTGTGTTGCTAATGTTCTCACTTCAATAAACAAAGTTTTATATCGCTCTGTCCGTGTGGCCATAAAAGAACAGTCCAATGCCCGCTCCCGAAACTCTTTGGCTGAGCGCGAATGCATTTGTTGTCGTTGCCACTGACAATGACGTTATCCTTAATGCCGACGTATGAGTCCTTTTACTAGGGTGGTTAAGCAATTGAGCACAGCTACGTGAATTTATGGACCATGGCGGAAAGTGCAACGGTGCAGAGGCGAGGGCTGCGACGGCAACTTGCAGTGGTTGGCTTTGGTTAAGTTGGGTTTGTTTGGCTTGGAATGGACTGGAATAGAGTGGCCATTCTACTCTATGTGCACAACATGTTTACTCGGATGTCGCTAATTGTTTGATATATGGACAAAATATGTGTATTATTGTATTTGCACATGTTCCCGGTCGTTATGGTGATGCTATTATTTTTGTATTGTTTGCATTTCACACACAGAACACACAGACAGAAGTATGAAAATTCAGATTTTTGATTATAAAGTTAGGTTTATTAGAATCCACACAAGTAAATGCATTCTTAACTTGTGTATTAAAAATATTCATCCCATTTGCTTGCAATGGACAGAAAAGGGTATACCCGACTACATTTTATACATGCATAAATATGATCAGCCTGACAATCGATGAAGACTGTCTGAAGGGGAATTTTTGATTCATAATTGCTAGGGACAGCAGACTTATTTATATTTGGATATTGTTCATTACAAAAGTTCTAAGAGTGATTTTTATAACCTATAGTATTTTTGAAGGCTAAACGGTATAGCTAGCGAGATTATTGAAAGTGTAGAGATTAATACAAAAATACAAACAACTCATACATATCAAATTTAGTTATAACTATTGTTATGTCCACGTAAAAAAGAAGTGGTAGTTGAGGGCTGGTCATCCAGGACGAGCAGAATACTATTCGTTTTTATACCCTGTACCCATGTCTGTCCGTTTGGATGAACCCAAGGATCTCAGAAGCTATAAAAGCTGGAACAACCAAAGTTGGTATCCAGATTCTCCTAGGACCGAGAAAGGACGAGTTCGGTTTTTTTTTTAAAAAGGTTTTAATGCAAACAATTTTATTCTATAACAACTTTATGATAGTAGATTGAATCCGAAGGATATTGCCAGATCCGGGCAGTTCCAGAATATATTAGCTTAATGAGTAAGAAGCCTGACAGCGAATTCCCACAAATGATTACTTTTAAAAGTTAGGGCAAAATTCAACGGTGACTACGAAACAAATGAATCCAGATTAATGCTAGTATAAATAAAGTATAAGATGGAGTTGGACGGGGTTTTAGTTTGTCCGGGCAGTTGCCACCCTCCGTGTCTCTTCTAATACTATATTGCCGGCATGAACTCTACGCCATATGCATACGTGTATGTGAGCACTGAGATTCTTATGCTAATAACAAAGTTTGCTCCCTAACTCGAGAAGGAACTTCGCCCGTACGCTTCCTTAGGAGCATGTGATGGCCAACCAAATTAATGACTTATAAAGTCATTCACGAACTTTGCTGCCCTTAACAAGAAAAGGCGCTTAGCTTATGAAAAATTCTATTAACTGAAGCCAACAACTCAATGACCTCCGATGTTGGCTTTGTGTACGTGTACGGCCAAGTATGAGTGTATGGGTGTATGCATTTTTAAGTCAATCGATCCCCAGTGCTGTTTGCACACCACAACCAACCGCCAGAACTCCATACACCTGCTGTAGAGTCTATGTATAGTATGTATGTTTGACACACCTGCTTTAATTTAAAACTTGCCACGGGCAATAATTGCAGCCGACTGCAAACAAGCGATGTAGTTTACATTAAGCCAACACCCGCAACAACAACAGCAACAACAACCTCAATTGTGGCAACGAGGATAGAAACGGCGGCATAACCATAACATAAACAAATGCACGGCGGCAAGTTGAACTTTTGAGTGGTTGCTTGGTGGGCTGGCGGGTCGGCGGCCCAGTCGGACGTCTGCCCCACTCGAGCGACGGCAACTCCGACTCTTCGACTGAGCATTGTGTGAAAGTTTTGCCAAAGAAAAGTCAACGGTGTCGGAAATGTTTCATGGCGAGACGTTTTGAGAAGGCTGCGCTTGATTGGGTTCGTCTCTGCCACTGCTGCCCCTTTTACCAATGCTGTTGCAAAAGCTGAAAGCCTGCGAGCTGTTTGATTGACGAGGGCATGCATGGACGGCTTAAATGATGGACGGCTGAGCGTGCGCCTTAAATAAACAATTCACATTTAATTACGTCTAAATTTGGTTTTGAGAACAAACAGCGACGACAGCCGCGAGTGTGATTGCCAGTGCATTCAGGACCATGGAGCGGGAACGGGAGCACGAGCAGGAGCACGAGCAGGGAGGGACCATTGTTCAGGAGGTCGTCAATGAATGTCGACAAATTGGCAACACACGCGACGTCGATGTGCAATACACAACAGGCAATGAGAAATGTACAAAGCAGGAAGTGGATCGAATAGCGTCAGAAATAATAAGCGACGCTCGTCCTGCCCAGCGCGCCTGCCTCTATTCCTTCGGGATAGAATTATGGGTTCTATAAATTGCTTTACGCGCACTCTGCTCTATGCTCGCTATTAAGAAGCCGAGTCCGGGCCATTGCTGATTGCATGCAACTCAATGAAAACTTTTCTGCCGCCATTGGGTGGTCCAACTTGGGCGCTTGCCCGTATGCCTAGGTAGTTAATGCACCCTCAAATCGATAGTAATGTCGGTTTGGGCAACAGAAATGCCTTTGGGGGCAGGCTATGGCAGAGGCAGAGCCAGTGGCAGTGGCAGTGGCAGGAGAGGGCGACAGGTCTCAGTTGTGCCAAAGCACTAAATAATTGCCCATATGCTCGCCAAGCGACAACGAGGAACAGGCCAAGAGCAAGAGTGGAAGGGAAGCAACCACCCTTTTCAACACCACCGGGGGTGGTGCTTTCTGACTGCCGATTGCTTCGCTTGTCTGCGTCTTGCTTTTGTTGTTGTTGCTGCTGCTGCTGTTTCGTCGATATTTCTTTTTTCAATTTATGCTCATTTATTCTATCAATTTAACGAAACAAACACGCACATACATGCAAGTGTGCGTGTGTGTGCATGCAGAGTGAAAATCTATGAAGACAGCAGCGACAAATGGAAAAATGGAAGAAGGAAAAAACAGAGATTGCAACTCGTGCGTAAACACGGGCCAAGCACCCTCTCATATGTGCCCACACACACACACACACACACACATACAAACGAGTGTGGTATGTGAGTGTTTGTGAGTCTTGGTTTGTTTCCTTCCTTGGGTGGTAGTTGCTATTGTTGTTGTTGCTGTTACAGGCCAGAAAGGAAGAAAACACAGAGTTCTGTTTTTAAACCAAATATTTTCTGACAAGTGGAAGTCAGATGTCATATACGACTCAGGGGCAATGGCAGGCAAACCAAGCCGGGCGTCTCAATTGCTACTTGACATGCACACACCCACTCACACACACACATCGACACTCGTATATGAGAGCCTGTGGAGTTGTCATAATGCCAGTCAGTCAACCAGCCAGTCAGCCAGCATGGGAAGTGCGAGGCGCAAAACGCAAAACTTTGACATTAGTACGAATGCTGACAATTACTCGTACTGTTCGACGGCGACCGAGTTTCATTAGCAAGGAGAGCTGTCAGCAACTTATTATGAGATGTTTAATAATTTATGTATTTCCGATTTATGCCGGCGCATTTTTGTCTGTTCGCCCACAACAGCATTCACATCTCCCCCCCCTCCTCCACCACCACCTTCTCCTTGCCATCACAGTCCTGTCGGCCTCATTTGTATGCGTGCAGTGTTGCGCAGCGCACTTATTGCGTCGAGCGACAACCGACAACCAACAACTGACGTCTATGGGGACACTGGGGTATTAAAAAATGCCAAATACCACCCACCCACTAGAACCAGTCAACGAACCATTACTACTTACTTTACTCCCAGCCAGCCAGTCAAGTCAGTCAGTCAAAAATGGTATTATGCACAAGATGTTGCTGTTGTTGTGTTTTGGTCGCTCTCGTCCTTAATGGTGGGTTGTACTTATGGCTGCCACCCAACGAAGTCGTGCTAACGGGCCGCCTTTTTATTAAGAAATCATCGTTGATTGTGTGGAAGGAAATAATGTTGATTTTACATTTTAGAAAACGCAGACAAGAACACAGGAGCGAGCGGGGTTGGGCATCTAGCAAGCACATGAGGGTAGTGGTTAAGAGAAGTACGAGTACTATTGCTTTTGGGAGGCTGAGACCCCGTCTCGTTGCAGCAAGTTTATTATAATAATGCCGGCACACTTTTCAGTTGAACGTTTCTGTTATCTGGGGGAGTATCTCTCAGTGGGAAGCAGAGTCTATTAAGTTTATGACTAATACATGTGTTGTTTCTTTTTTGTTTTTGTTTTGAAAAGCTTTAACGCGAAAGTGATCTTTCTGTTGATTACTGCTTGAGCTACGTGCTTCATATACTAGAACGTCTATAGAAAACGTGTGGAACATTCCTATTTGCATATGTGTACATATGTATTTACTATATGTATGTAAAAGTGCAGCACAATAACTGAAACATTCGTATTGGCTTGAGTACGAACATTGAATATGAAGTGATTGGGTTTTATGAGTAACTTACATTTTTTAAACCAGAGCTCTAATGTTGTGATTCCACTTTTATAAAATACAACTAATTCTGTTTTTACACGGTAGATGGGTTCCAGAAAAAGTCGTGTATACTTGTAAGTCGTGTGATCATATGGTATTTTAAATCGTGCTAAATGGAATAATGTGGTATAACCATATATACAATTTGTATACCCTGTACCCAAAGGGTGAAAGGGAACACTAGTTTTGTTCTAATGTATGTAACACACAGAAGGAGGCGTGGCAGACCCCACAAAGTATATATAGTCTTGATCAGGATGACAAGACGAGTCGATATAGCCATGTCCGGCTGTCTGTACGCCTGTTTGTCCGCCTATCTGTCTGTATGAATGCAAGGATCTTAGTAAGTACAAGAGCTAGAATAACCAAACTTGGTATTCAGGTTCTCCAGAGCCTGTTAATTTTCAAGCCGTGTTAAATCAAAACCGTGTAAAAAAGACTATGTAAAAATAGAATTATAAAGGCCTTCTGTGCTATTTTCTGAAATGTGTGGCTCAAACACCTTTGTTTCACGAAGTTCCCTTTTATTGCCATGCGATGTGAAATACTTAAAGCACTAGACATGACAGTCGAAAAGTTGGCCAAATGCCTTTAAATTAACGAAGTGGGCCATGTGTACCACACACCGCCTCCTGGTTGCCCTGCTAAGGGTTCACTCACTGGAGCCATGAGCGATGGCTCGATGCAAAAATCTATAAATCTTGTCAAACACACTCCCTCTATAAAAACAGAAACCATGGCACCGCAACTTTAAGTGGTGGTCCGACAACGAAATGAACGAAAATAATGTAAGGCAAATTTTCACACTAATCACATACATTGCCATTCGTTCTTGGCCGCATTCTCGTCCTTTTCCTCATCTTCTTCGGCCTCGTCTAGCCACTCCTTCCACCGCCTGGGCCAGTACAGAAGCGTCTGCTGCTCTCGGTGTCGTGCATAATCGTTAATAAATTTTGGTTACACATACAAAATGTGTTGGCGTGTTGGCCGCCATGTAGCACATGTGTTGCGGCCATTTACATTTACATCTAACGAGCCGTCTATTGAGGAGTCGCTCGTCTGCGTCTGCGTCCGCGTCCGCGTCAGACTGGCCCGAAATTGCTGGCCGCAGCGGCGTGTCCGCTTTGGATAGATATGTGGGGCACTTTAATGAAATTTAACGCACGCCGCTGCTTCATGCTGCCTTCCTTTTGTTTTAATGCACCGTACAGCCAGCCTACATCTCCCCAGCCAGCCACCCACATGCATTTATGTGGTGTGGTTTTATGTTTTCCACCCTTACCTTTGGCGTCCGGTCGTCTGTTTGTCCTTTAGTTATGAGTTCTGTCGATGTCGGCCGTTGGTCGGCCATTAGTCACGCGCTTATCAAGGTGCTGCCATCTGAGCCGTCTGCGTGTAAAAATTTTGCCAAATGGCGCTCGGCTCTTGTCACCAAGCGGGCGACCACTCCCTGCACCCCCTTCATGTGCTCACACACACATTAATTGCTTCTCATAACGAAAATTTGATAAATTTTCTAATGCCATGTTAAAGTGCATTTTCGAGTTCCCTTAATCCTTTTTGACTTGCCACCGTTCCCTGCTGGCGTGCCGGTAAGCCAACGATGGCATCGTTCACACTTTGCTTGCTCTGCCGCATGCATAAAACATTTCCTTCTTTTTCATTCATTTGAATTGAAAAGCTTTTCGCAGCGATTTGTTATGCAAGCTTAGAAAACAAAACAAAAAACGGAGCGAAATCTGACGCTGAAAATTTGTTGAATGCCTTGCATACAATTTTTGCTCGCTTTTTTCTATTTTTGTTATCAACTTGCTGCTACTGCTGCTGCTACTGCTGCTATTACTGTTGCTGTTGGTACTGTGAAATGTAATTGCATATGCAGCAACGCTTCAAAGCGCACATGTAATCCAAAGAGCCGGGCGGCGACACTATAGTTGGACGACCAGCTCAGTGGCCAGCCCCGTGTCGAATGCCGAGGCATACAAGTACATACATATATGTAGATAGTTTTAGTCCATGTTCCCAAATCGGTTCATGGCGATGGGCCTAGTTGTGTATAGTAATGGGCAAGAGCCGTTTGGAGGAAGTCAAACAATAAACAACAGTGGCTCCAACGGAAATCCGTGGATCTGTTGCATTGCCTTATTTGGGGAAGTCTACTTTGCTAACACTTTGCAAATGAATTGGTATTTCTTTTCATACCCTAAAAGGCTACATTTTATTTGTATTTGTATTTTAGGTATCTGGGTGAGAACTGTCTTAAACGATTTTAAATGTCGAAAAATAATAGATGAATGAATTTACCTTTTTTTACCCGAAGGACGAGGCTTTACTTCGGAATTGAACTGAACTGATTTTGAATATTTAGCTTAATGTTTGCATAAGTTTGTCGTTTTTAAACACAATGTTGATGATATTTGTTTGATAAACTTTTAAAATATTTATATTGTTAAGTGGCTTAAGTTAAGCAATCTTATATTTCCGGTCAATATTTAATTTCACTGAGCGTCATGCTCTTATCGCTAGTCAATATTAATTAAATCAATCTGTCCCTTCTGTCATTAGTCACTGCTTGGTGATCAGTCACTGTTTGGGTGTCAGTCGCTATTTAGTCACTGCTAAGCTATTAGTCACTGTCCATTACTGAACGTTCCTACTGTGTCATTAAATGTTATAAGAATGAGATATTCTGTCTCTTCAACTTGAATCGAAAGTAATCTTCCTTAAAAGCCTGTAGTAACAAAATATGATATTCATTTAAAAATGCCAATTATTAGGGTTGTAAAAAAACATAATTTCTTTTAAATTCCTCGCTGTTTCGATAATGAGTACTCCATTTTTCCGATGTTCTTTTGAAGGCGATACATCGACGATCAGCTATGCTTTGGCAAAAACATCGAGAGCTTAATATTAAAAGAACTTGGAGACTCAAAAAGTTAAAACAAAACTAATTTCACAACAAAAAAATCGTGTCGATGGTTTGTATTTTATTTACAATCCCACCAGTTATAAGTATATCATAGTTTCTAGCTTAGATCTTTTGTACCACATCTTTGTAATTTGTATTTGTAGCTACAGAGCACTGCACTAATTGTGTTACAAGTAACTAAGCTCACATCGAGCCGCACATACTACAAGTAGTACTTGTAGAATCATCTGAATCGACGCTATGCAGTACCTTGCACCACTAAACCGCGGCATAAAAAGCCAATTCGCCGTTGTTGTTATTGTTGCGAGGGAGCCGTGAGTCAAAACTATTTTCGAACTACTGCAAGCGGTTCCAGCAAAGTATTTAATCCTTTGAGTGTTTTATTGCTTAGATAGTTTTGCCCGTTCTGTTCTGGAATACTCGACGCAGGGGTATCATCGCTGCAGTTGCAATCCAACAATAATACTCTCGACATGGCTGAAATAAAAACAAAACAACACACGAGTTTAAATCTCCGAATAATAAATTTGTTACGGACAAATATTTCGAACGCCCTGTTTCAAAACTTGTTCATTGTCATTTGCATTTTTTTTTATTTAGTTATTTATTTTGTTGTTGTTGTTTTTATTACTTTTTAGTTTTGTTCTGGGGACTTGGGTTTATAGTATTGTTGTATTTTCGAATACATATGTACTCGAAACATGATACATAAGTGGGCTACACTAAAAACACAAACATATATGCAATGTATGTGGGGATATGCGAATCCTTTTATTTTGCGGTAGACCCTTACATTTGTGGGAGCGGCTAAGGGTTGGCAGCATTCCGACAACTGTGCGAGGCCGTTGTAAATAGTTTTGCTAGTGGCCCTTTCATGGCTGTACGCTTGTTTTATGAAAATGTTTTGAATTGTGAAATGTCTAGTTGCATAGTTGAAATAATAGACGAGCGATTTGGGGCGGCTGCAACTCAAAGATCAGGTCGGTCTAGTAGGAGAAATATTAAGATAACAACTAGCAACAAGTTATTACTACCTATATAGGTTGTTAGTCATATGTATACTAAGCTATCGAGACTAAATTTCTAGTCAGTCATATACAAATTGTCCGCATAAATAAATAATGTTATTTAAATTAATAGCAGAAGGAGTTCCATATTAATTTGTAAATTTACGTGAAAATTATTTGCATGTCTGGCTATAGCTTAAGTCTTTACTGATTTTAAACTTTAAGAATTTAGCACTAAGCGAATAGAAGAGTAAAGGTAAATTTCATTATTTTAGTAACCTTATTTTTTTAGGAATAGTACTTACCATAGTACTGCCATAAGTATATGTAAACCAATGACATATTTATGACTACTTCTACACCTCGAAGTATTTTGCTTTGCTTTCCTTTTCAATGAAATTTCCTCTATCTTGTCGGGAATTCTTCATCAAAAATAATTACTGTTGTGTATCAGGCCGCGTATATTTCCAGAATGTGTTACAATTCAAAATGTGTAGCTAAAGGGCACAAGATCAATGTGACCAGGTGACACTTTTACAATAATACTTAACAAGGTATCGAATACCTAACATGCCTCTCCTTAGCTTTGTCATAACACTCAATAAAATATATACATTTGCATTGATACATGTTTAACATTATGAGATATTTAACAATTAACAAAACAATTATTCATGGAGTTCAATAGAGATTTCATCATAAATTCAGGTCTAAATTCAACTTAATACATTTCATTTTGTTTTCTTAATTGCAAATATTTGATTCATAAGTTTCATTTTCTATTTTTAATTTTTAAGTGGAAGGCTTAACAACCTTTCCCTCTATACGTGGTCTTAGCTGTCTTCTGGTTGGTGTTGGTTCAGAAGGAATTACAGTGTCATTTTGACTTTTAGATTCACTTGAACAATCACTTTCGATTTGATTATCTCGTTTTTCTGTTGCAATGTGTTTGCTTTCTTGATTTCTAATTTGATTTAAATGTCGTTTTATTTCACGATTGTTATGAGTTAAGATACAACAATAAGATCGAGGTCCCAATTGTTGGCTAACTGTTGCTTGAGTCCAACTTGCCTTGTTAGGATTTTTATAGTCCCTGACCATAACCTTTTGACCTTCTTTAAATCTTATGTCGCGATTACCTCTGTAACTCATGACACTATCCTCCTGCTTTTTGCTTATTTGATCATGTACAATTGGAGGTTTTAAAAACGAAAATCTGGTCTTTAGTTGTCTACCAAAGAAAAGTTTGGCTGGCGATTCGCCGGTCGTGCAATGAATCGTGTTTCTGTAATCTATTAAAAATCTATTCAGGATTATGTCAAAACTAGAATTGCTGTTAACTTTAATGCTTGCATTTATTGATTTTTTTACAGTCTTTACAAAGTTTTCAGCTTGGCCATTTGTCGCTGGATGACCAGGAGCTGTCAAAACATGCTTTATGCCATTGTTGGCCATGAAAATGCGAAATTCCTCTGAAGTAAATTGTCTACCATTATCAGACACTAATACATCAACTAGACCATATCTACAAAATAATTCTCTTAAGGTTTTTATTGTAAACGATGACGTAATTTCCTTTGTTTTAAAAACTTCTACCCATTTAGAGAAAGAATCTACACATATCAATAAATAAAAATTATTTATTGGTCCTGCAAAATCTACGTGTATTCTACTCCATACCTGACCATTTGATTTCCACGGTATCAAAGTAGACTTTTCTGGACTTGGTTGTGATTCCTGACATGCGATACATTCTCTTATTAAATTTTCAATTTCTAAATCCATATTTGGCCACCATACGTATGAGCGTGCTAACATTTTTGTTTTCACCATTCCTAAATGAGATTTGTGGAACTCTTGTAAAACTTGATTCCTAAGTTTTGTTGGAACTATTACACGATGACCCCATAAGATACAATCGTACTCAACTGTTAGCTCATTTGCTTTATTTATGAAATTTGAGAATTCAGCCTTGTTTAATTTTTGTAGCGATCCAATTTTAATGGCTTCGCACACCTTTGAAAGGATTGAATCATGCCTTGTTTCACGAGCAATACTCTTGAAATTCAATTTAAACGGTATATCAGATTGAATGAAGTTAATATAATTGTATTCCTCATCTTCGTTTGATTTGTATAACTGAGGCATCCTTGAAAGTCCGTCAGCCTCGTTTAATGAACCCTTTATGTGTTCAACTGTGTACTGAAATCCTGACAATATTAAAGCCCACCTCTGCAAACGTGCAGACGCCATAAGTGGCAATCCTTTTTTATCTCCAAATATTCCCAAGAGGGGCTTATGATCAGTTCTCAAGATGAACTTGATCCCTAGAAGGTATTGTTTCAACTTCATTACACTATATACAATCGCGAGAGCTTCCTTATCCAGTGTGCTATAATTAATTTCACTTTTTGATAAGGCTCTGGAAACAAATGCTATCGGTTTAAGACCATCAGCAAATCTATGTGCTAGTACGCCAGATACGGCATTACTACTGGCATCAGTCGTTAAGACAATAGGCAAGTTTGCGTCATAATGCACTAAGACTTGTTCTGAAGTTATCTCACTTTTAATTCTCTCATATGCTTTGTTACATTCAACTGTCCAAACAAATTTTGAATCTTTCTGCAAAAGTACATATAATGGACTCATTATCTGTGCGAAGTTTTTAACAAACTTTGAATAATAATTCACCATTCCAATGAATGCTCGTAATTCAGATACATTTTTAGGTGTGGGTGCTAGTAAAACGCTGGAAACTCTATCAACATTTTTGCTTAATCCGTACCTGTCTATTGAGAACCCTAAGTAACGAATTTTAGATTTGAAAAATTCACATTTGTTTGCATTTAAAGTTAGTCCGGCTGATTTCAGCTTGCTAAGAACTGTTTTTAAATTTGAAATGTGTTCTTGAAGATTGCTTCCTGTTACTGTAATGTCGTCCTGATAAACTACGACTCCTTTTATTCCTTGGAATAAACATTCCATTGTCTTTTGGAATATTGCTGCTGCTGTTTTTATACCAAAAGGTAATCGTTTGACTTTTAAAAGTCCAATATGTGTGCTCCATGTGCACAACAACTGAGATTGCTCATCTAGGTGCAACTGGTTATAAGCATTGCTTAAATCAAGTTTAGTGTATAATACGCCTCCTTGAAGTGCTGCAAAAATATCATCAATTCGTGGTAACGGATATCGTACATCGACTAATGATCTATTTACGGAAACTTTGTAGTCTCCACAAATTCTTATATCACCATCTGGCTTAAGAATCGGAACCAATGGGGTTCCCCAATCAGAACTATCAACTTGTTCTAAAACTCCTAACTCAATCAAAGCGCGTAATTTTTGTTCAACGCGGTCTTTCCATGCTAATGGTAGCGGCCTAGGCTTGAAAAATATTGGCTTGGTGTTTTCCGCTATTTGTAACATAATTTTGCTCCCATTAAAAGAACCTAATTCGGGTCTAAACACATCTGCAAATTCACTTTTTATTTGTTTTGTAAGTACAGAGAGTTGTTCACTTTCGCTAACATTGTTAACTTGAACTAATTCAAAATTAAACGATCTCAAAAATGTTCTACCAAGTAAAGCTGGACTCATTGTTTTCGCAACTACTATAACCATTTCTTTTCTTATGCCTCGATATTCAATTGTTGCATCGTACTCACCGACAATTTCAATAAGACGACCATTGTAGTCCATGTACGGAACATTACATTCTCTGAGCGGCTTCTTCATCACTGCCTTCTCATAAACTGAATATGGAATAATTGTACAAGATGCTCCAGTATCGCAAGTGACGTTCATGTTACAACCATCAATTGTAACCGGTAACACGTAAACCTCACCAGAAGAAGTTGGTGCCACGCTAAATACAGAAAAATTAAATTCATTTAGCTTAGTATCTAACATAGGATCTTCAGATTGTAAATTCGATACGCAATTTATTCGTTTTGAATTACATACGCTCGCCAAATGACCCTTCTTCCCACAAGTGTGACAATTTAGATGTTTGTACTTGCACTCTTCAGATCGATGATTTTTCCAACCACAGTGCACACAGAATTTCTGCTGCTTTTTGCCTCTGCCTGCGTCGCCGTCACTACCGTCGCTGCTACTGCTTTTGAAGTTCATCCCATGTGATCTTCCGTTGCCCTTGAAACTTCCAGTGTCATAACTGCCGTTGTTTCTATTGTTGCAGTTTCGCTTTTTTCTTTGATTTGCGCTGCTTCTGTTCACGTAACTGATGTTCTCTCCTGTCCTCTTTGCAAAATCTTTGGTCTCCATTATCATTGCCTTTCTTAGTGCGTCAGAAAGAGATAGACGTTCATCTTCTTCGCACATGCGTTCAAATATTGCATTAGGAAGACTCATCACAAATTGGTTAAGTACGAATGCTTCCAAATAGACACCAAATTTACAGCTACATGCCAACTGTTTTAAACGGGCATACCATTCTGCAATTGTCTCATTTTCGCCTTTGACTGCCATATGAAACTTTTTTCGTTCTCGAAAAACAAGTGTAGGTGGTGTGTAGTGCGTTGAAAGTATTTCGCAAATTTCCTTGTATGACTTTGATACAGGTGAATCTGGACTGCATAAACTGTGTAATACACCATACGGGCCTGTTCCAATTGATTTCAACAACGTTGATTTTTTTGCATTTTCTTCACTCACACTTTGCTCGCACATGTGTATTTCAAATTTTTCTTTCCAAATTGCAAACGTTTCACTGTTTGGCACAAACTCGGGTATGCTTATCATGTGATAAAATTGTGGAGTTATAGGTGCTGCTGTAGTCATGCTGGTCATTTATTTGTTCTTCTTTAACTTTTATTTTCTTAACCTTTATTTTCCTAACTTTTATTTTCCTCGTCGCCAATTCTGTTGTGTATCAGGCCGCGTATATTTCCAGAATGTGTTACAATTCAAAATGTGTAGCTAAAGGGCACAAGATCAATGTGACCAGGTGACACTTTTACAATAATACTTAACAAGGTATCGAATAATTACATATGTATGTTCTTATACAATTCATTTTTTCAATAATGAATAATTAGTTGAAATCCATTTGGTACATTTATGTAAATTCTTTCCCTTTTATTGACCTTTACATACATTTTATACGTTTTTTGTCAATTAAGTTGGTGGGTAAGTTGCATGTTTTTTGACAAGGAATTTAGTTTATTAATAAAAATAATAATAATAATTAGCTTGTACAATTATCAAATCTATGGAATACTTCACCTGGGCACTATAGATCAAAGTTTTGGGGAAATTTATGCGTTGCCGGCAGAATGCATTAACACTATTTATGCTTTTTAATGTCAGAATATGTTGTAGTACACATATTTAAATAAATGTGTGTTCAGTAGCGAGGGGTACTTTTTGACATTTACTTATGTACTACATACATGTGTGTATGTATGTACTTATGTAGGGGCATTAACTCAATGCGTATACCAACAACTGTCAGGTACATAAATAAAGACCGACTTACATACTTATGTATATTGCACAACAAGTCTCGCTAACGCTGCTCTCCAATCCCCTACCATTCCCTCAATTGTTTCAGCTGAACCTGACAGCCGATAATTAAGCTTAAAATATACTTGTCTATGGATTACATTTTAATATTTTACGCCTGTGCGTGCTGTGAAAATGCGCTTCGAACACCCTCTCGACATTAAATATCTCTCCGCTCATCCTGCAATTAGTCTGCTTTAAATAAGTTTTTATTGCGTCCATAGCCGTACGAATGGTGAGTGGTTGTCTCTGATATACTACATATGTATGTACTATATGTATGTGTATATTTTTACATCGTTGCTACTGGTACGTGTCAAAATATGAAAATGAAAATATCATATGCTCCACTCATTTTTCAGTTTTTTACGAGTGTTTAAAATGCACCCATGTTTGTATGCGTGTATATATATAATTATTATGGTTTAAGGTGGATTTTCATGTTCATCGCTTTGCTATTTCTGACTTTTATGCGATTTTGAGTGCATGCTTCTTATAAGCGCATCACTGGAATTTGTGTTGTTAATTTTTATTGATGACGTACCTTTCGGAGAAGATTGCGTGGCAAAGTGTTTTTTGATTAGCCCTAATAACTGGAGCAGAAGTTCCACAAGTTGCAACCCAATGAATTTTTGTAAATGAAAATAGTGAAACTCCGATATTTTTAAATCTTTTGCCCGAAGATTAAAAATATATGGTAGAAAATCGAAGTGTATTTATTAAAACAATCTATGTAAGTTTTCAAAATATCTTTCATAATGTCTTTAAGCCAAATTATTCTTATGGTCTGCCGCCGGTGCCTCAGGTTTCTAGATATCTTAGCTCCTGCAACCAAGCTTATTGAGCTTCATAATTATCTGCTCCAGCAAAATAGAAAGATAAATGGGTACTCCTTTTATCTCCGGATAGAAGAAGAATTTTCTTATCTGGAAATAGGTGGCATGTTTATAAATAACTATTTGTATTTGGCTTCTTTTTAAAATGACAATTTTGAGTTTCAATTCCTGAATAACTTATAAATTTTTGAATTATTTCAGCTTTATTAAGCATAGGCTCGATTCTATCATCATTCCAAATTTATTATCTATTTCATGAATTTACAAATATTTATTAAAACGATCGTCCCCCTTTCGGCTTACCTTAGCTTTAAGCCCATTCATAAAGTCATCGCTCGTCCATTTATTCACTTGAATTCCAATGCAAGCAGCAGCTTTGATTTAATTAAATCCAATTAGCCCAAGCATCCATGATGACTTTGAAGACAAGGTCGGCGAACAACTTAATACAGCGTTGACATTCCTACATTTGAAAATGTTGTATATAAATATTTGAAAAAGTTATTTGTAATTGTTCAAAGTCAAAAAGTTGCCTAAGCCTTTTCCACATAATTACCGAGTCCGGACAAAAAGCCACGAGGTGGTCCTTGTCAATATGCCAAGCCATCGAGTAACGATTCCTTTTTCTCCAGAAGTAGCTACTGGCCCTGGAGGTTGGCATTGGGAGTGCAGAGTGCTCAGTGCCTGTCGGGTGGCAAATGGTTGTTGCATATTCAGGAAGCAGAATAGCAAGCTTCGAGTGCGCCTTCCCCACAATATTACATAATTATGCTTACAAAGCAAAACAAACAAGCGACTTTGGTGCTGTTATCCTGGCAGACTGACAACCAGTATTCAGCGATGGACGATGAGGAGAAGGCTGGGGAAGGCGACTTGTCGGACTATTTTCAAGCAATCAAGCGCAACGGGCATACCCAGAGCCTGGGTCTGGACCTGGGCCTCTTCCTGTAGCTGACGTTTTGGCGTTTGATGGCCCTTTTTATGAATACGTTAGCATTAATTAACTTTGATTTAATTAAATGTGGTGGCAGGACTGGGTCACTTTGAACGCGACAGCTGGCTCGACTTGAGTTGACTTTATTTGACTTGAACTGCTTCTGATCCGCTACCTTCTTTCCTGGTGCTGGTGCTTGGGCTGGTTCTGATGCTCTGCTGTTGTTAATCTTTCAACCAGTCTGGCAAGCGGAAAATTGTGCGTTGTGCTTTTGTGGTTTGGCGTCAAAGTTCTCACCCAACCAAGTGTAAGGAAGCAAAGGCGTCGAGCGAGCGAGCAGTTAGCAATCAGCGGGTTTCGCATCGCCTGGCATCCGCTCCTCCTTGGTGGCTTTTGCCAACAAAAACCTTCGGTTTGGCATTGCGCTTGGCGCGTTTGCTTTTTTCTTAGCACTTCTCAAGTGGAAAATCTTTTTGCCTATTTACGTGGCCTTAACAAGTCAACATGTTGGCTTAGTGCGCCTAAAAGCGCGTCGCGTGTTCTATTTTTGGCTTTAACCTGACAGCGGCGATTTGCATAAAGTTTGCTTAAGTGTCAAGCTGCCAGATTCCCCCCACTCCAACATTGCTATCACTGCGCTTACTTGTAAGTACTTAAAGGAACGCGCATGTTTGTTTTGTTTTATAAATTAATTAATTAATTGGCCCGCGGCAGCAGCTTTGACTGGATATACCCTTAGAAGTATAAGTAAATAGCATAAATAAACAAGAGAAAAATGTGTGCTTTAATTCATAAAGAAGTGGCACACAGACTGCGTTACATACAAAATACTTAAGACCCTGCCCTTCCCATCCCATCCTCCTCACGCCCGATTGTCACTTACAAATTACATTAGATTTGAGCGCGATAAACAGGAGTGCGCCTGTGCAAAATGTTGTCATGATTTCGACTTATTTGCACTTGTACAAAAAGCCATCAGAGCCATCATACACACACGCACACACACACACACACAGTGGCGGTAGTTGGCCCAAGTTGGTCTGGTAATATTTTCCACGGCTTGCGCTTTTTTCACATTTTATAAAACCTCCTCTGGCCTCAGCTCGCACCGAACACCGAGCACCTCGCACCTCGCCTTGATTGCTGCGCACGCTACTCTGCAGCATGTAGAACATGGTTAATTAGCAATTAATGAAGCGATAATGAAGGCAAGATAAACGACGGTGGGGAGGTGGGGAGGCGGGGAGTGGAGACGGAAAAGGCAGGGAATACGACGACGGCGATATCGCTGATGGCGTTGATGTGGGGGCATCTGTTTCGGCAAGAGTGCCGACGTCTTTGGCAGCAGAGGGCCTGTGCTGGTCGCCATGCTGACAGACACAGACTGGCAAACTGATAGACTGATAGACTGCCGGCAGGACAGCTGTGGCGGCAGCCCTGGCTGTGGGGAATGCACAGCCGCGCCAACACCGCAACGTCCTTGACGTTGATGAGCTGCGAGACCGGCCTCCCTCCAGCTAAGTAGTTGCTTAGCTTTTTTTTTTTTTGTTTTTTTTAGGCTCGTGGCCCGACGGGCATAAGCTGCCTGTTGTTGTTTTTGTTGTTGCTGCTGCTGCTGCTGCTGTTTTTTGCCAGCTCCTGTTAAATTAAAATTTGTTTTTTTATGTAGCTGTGTGTGTGAGCGCGTGTGATTTGGGATGCGCTTGACGCGCGAAACTGTAACATTTCCTTGGAAAAGAATTTTTGGCCGGTTTTTAAGGTTAATTAGTTTGGCGCTTCTCAGCTATCGCATGGAAGATTCCTCTCACTTTTGTTGATAAAGGCGTTGCCAATTAGGAGTGCAGACATACAGTAGTATACTGGAGAAGTTTGGCCTTCAGGCTTTAAAGATCTAGTCGAGCTGTTCTTAAATTAAACGTAGTAGTAGGATTGTTTTTTTTTAAATTGTACAAATTTAATGGTAACAGAATAAACTTGTAAAAGTATAGGGTTGCTGGCAAGCAATCCACAATACAAGTTTTATAAATGGCTAGCAGGTCTTTGATCTTTTATTATGCATTGAAAATTACGAAAAAGGAAAATATTTAGAGAGGAAAATGAATTGTAAGGCTTTTAGTTTTGTAAGTTAAGCTCGAACTGCCGTAATATTATGGACTGTAAGATTGTCACTTTAAATGATTCGTTCGCACCAAGCTGCTTGGACTGGATTTGAAAACAATAGCTTCATTAATTGATACATTTATAAACATAGAAAGCTGCGGCTACAATCGATTTTCGACTATTACAGCAAAAATGGGAGGAGTACAAACATTTCTAAAAGCGACCAATATAATGAAGAAATAGTGCTGAAGCAACATATACCGTTTAATCGAGACCGTCCCTTAGTTAGGTGCAGCCAAGACTTTACTTACTTAATGGACGAGCCGATCTTTCTAATGCTACAGTCGTAAAAGGCAATACTTATTTAGCAATACGCAGAGTGGCTTTATTAATTGGGAAGAACATTTCAGTCTCTTTCTAACTATCGAACTCTAGTATATTGACTAAATTTTTTCCTTCAACAGCTGGTGTCATAGTTCTACCTCTTGGTCGATTTCGATCAAAGAATACAAGCCATTAAAACTCTCTGACCTGAAGCTCTTCAAAATTACTTTTAGCATATCTTCGAAATGGAGCAGAAATAATGAGAACGCTGGAGTGGTCTAAATAAGTCAATGTTATATTATGTTCTTTATTTTTATCTTTGGTACTGTCTTGTAATGCAATATTTGTTGCTCAGTTAAGGGTATATAAGTAGTACACATACATACAAATGAGTATGTATGCATACAACTGAGTAATAAAATAGATAAGTGTCCTAACGGCAAGCTTTTAAATCAAAAACGTATATCTATATAAGACGTTTTTAACACAAAAATAAAATAAATTTAGCTTTGGAATATGATGTGTGGTACATAAAAATAGAGTCTGATTACGATATCACGCTAAGCATTTTGCTACTAAGACTGCACCGATCGGTCGGATTGGTCCCTTATAAAATAGTGTACTGTGTGCACTGTTAACAATTTATAAATATCAAGTACATTTACGAGTTCAACATAAACAAAAATATTGAGACGAAATATATATTTTCCGATGAAGCTGATCTGCGTAGGAATAAGAAAAGTCCTCGCGCCAAACTTAATAGACCTAGTTATGGGTTCAACAGTTCTCGATGTGTATAAAGGCTGTGAAGCACGTTAGTTATCATAAAATTTAATAATTGTCCTACCAAGGACTGATCTTATATAAAGACTAAAGACAAAAAAAGGGTCTGTGAAAATATGAAAAATGTTCTCCCAATTTGCTTTTTCAATGAAGGTCCCATTCGTAGTTGCGACCAGCAAGTTTTACTAGTTAGCTGTTGGTCTTAAGACCAAACGTACACCCCAGCTGGGCTGTTCTTTTTGAGTTGTTAGATAAAAACATAAGGTTAGCTACAGCCATCGCTGCACTTATCACGCGGACGAGCGCTGTTGCAATACTGAGAGCCGGCTGGAGCCCCTCGCGTTGTTTCCCCGCTTGGGTAAATATTATCAAAGAGGTGTATCTTACGTTGAAGCTTCCTGAATCTCGTCGGGCAAAGAAAACATGCTCAGAGTTGTAAGCTCTGGACGGCTCCTCGACTGTCGATCTCTACAACTGGCAACACTAGGTCTGGGTGCTGCTGTTGTTGTTGTTGTTGATGCTGCTGCTTGTTGCTGTCTTTGTTGCTGCTCTGGCGCTATACGAGATTAAACAATGATTGCATTTTCATTTGCATTTCAAGTCACGGTGCACAGCACAAGAAGTCGAGGGTCGAGATCTCACTTGCAAGTGTTATTAGCTTTTGAACGGCACTGCCACTGCCGCTGCTCCTCCTGGTCCTGTTTCTTCTCCTCTTCCTGTTGCTCTTGGTGTTGCTGAAACGGCAGCTGTGAGCATTGCGGTTGACTTGAAGCCCCTTGGGGTAAACAAACAGGTTTCCAAAAACTAAACACATGAACCTCAGTCGTCGCTCCGCTTTAACAGCCTGCAAAATGCACAAGATTGAAATGCAAATCAGTTAATGTTGTTGTTATTTTGGTTTCCCCCGCTTCTGCTCCTACTCCTGCTACTCATGCTTCTGCGGCTGTTGTTCCTCTCTCTGCACTCCCGAGTGCTAGCCAGGGCAAACACCATTGGAGAGTTGATGTACATGCACTCGTACATATGTATGTATGTATATAGTATACTATATACTCGTACACTTTTCTGTGCACATTCCTGGGCTTCAGTCAACATGCGCGGCCGGCAACTGCTCGCTTTTTATAAAATAATTGGCCTGGGCCATGCCTTTTGGTTGTGGCTTGGGCTAGGCCAGGAACTCCATGTCGTTGGCGCCATCTCAGCACAGCAGCTGACTGTAGCATTCTCATATATCCTGGCCCATAACTCAAATAGCCAAATGCTTAGCTTTAATGTTGACTCGCTGCTCATAAAAATGAAAATTTGTGCGACAGTTTCTTTCTCATTTTTTTTTTTTTTTTTTTTTTTTTGCAAAAAGGTCACTTTCTTGCAAACTTGGACTAATCTTTGGCATGTAGCATCTGCTGCTGGTGCTGCTGCTGCTGCTGCTCTGCTCTGCTGCTTACCAGTCCACTCGTTGTCCACTTCATCTCGATTACGAGGTGTAAATTTATTGACGCCCATAAAGCCATTTGGCCATTTGGGCCATGGGGTGCAGCAGCTGTGCGTAGCCCACACTAATCCCCATTCTCAAAACCCAATTCATATATTTACCGTTTTGGCTCGCACTCAACATTTGGCTTAACGCTAAGCTTCGCTATTCCATGTTCTCTGAAGCAAAGCTTTGTGAATGTGTGCGTTGCATCAAAGTATTGCGTAATGTGCTGCCTTAAGGTTTAATGATTTGTTTGGCTTGGTAAAAACTCGACATCATTTTGAGATCACTTACAAGTAAATGGGCTCTGCAACCAAAGGAAATAAAATAAAATAAAATAAAAAGCACAAACATGAAATTAAGCAGCCTTTCGGCTAAATTCAACTCAGTTTGAGCTTAGTCCCCATCAGAGCCATCCAAACGGCGTTGCAGGTAATTTTATGCAACTTTCAATATATTAACACCAACTGCACAGATCTCTCCATACCCACATACCTCTCTTATCGACTGTTGTAACCTCTGCCCTCTAGGTACAAACAAAAACGATTGCCAAGTCGTCTACTGCTGATGCTGCATTATCGTCGCCATCAACCTCAGCATCGCCATCAACTCGGCTGCACTAACGGCTGTTTACATAACCAAGGCGGTATACCACTTTGGTGGGCGTGGCATAAGCATTGTGTTAAAATTAATGCATGCTTCCATAAAGCGCTCTACTTGTATGCGATACTCGAATGTGGCCTTTTATCAGATCGAGACCATATATTTCGATTTCTGATACAATGTCGACAATCGACTGGCTGGGGCATATTTTCCGACCCCATAATTTGTTATAAAAATAATTCAAGGATTGTGCAAAAATGTTCCCAACAACAGTCTGGCAGGTAAGCCTGTTGTTCCCCAGTGCTATTGTGCTTGATTTTGTTGTTGGAATTTTTAGGTTGGTTGACTAGAGCTTGCAACACGCTTGCTTGACAAATCTGTAGCAAAATAGCATAAAACGATACTCATATATATGAGAACAGTAGGGCCTGAGGTAAACGCTTTAAATTGTCAGTCGAAATTGCACTTAAAATAAAAACTCTTGCACAAATTTCCGGACAAGTCAATTGTTTGTCTCTATTAATACTCTATTTGTATTATCAATAATTTGGTAAATGTTTTTTATTAGCATTTACAATATGTTTCGTATAACTTTGTGTGGGCATTTTAAAGAAGTATGATCCTCCATCAGTCTCTACACATACCACCTAAGTGTCTATGTGCGAGTATTTATCAAAGACATTAAATTTCATGTGTCCTACCGACCACAATGATTGAGTGCTATAATCCTGTGAATAACCGTGACACAACCATCATTATATTAAAAACTCCAACTAGGACGCGTCGTCATTTGCATTGAGCATAATGTAGAATCCATCCATATACAAGAAATATATCGTTAAATGGCAGGACACTTCGCCTCCCAAATCGTGTTTACCCTCAGAAATCCCCAGGGCCAATAGTGTCGCAGCTGAGGTGTCACTTAGAGTTCCAACCAACTGCATATATGGGGTAAGAATGAGAAGGGTGTTATAAATCCACCTCCTCTTTCCCAATGGAATTTAAAAGAACAATTTTAATTTACAAAAAAAGAAAGTAAAACAAATAATTCATTGAAGAGTAAAAAAGAGCTCATGGAATTGGATGAAGCAAATGAAAATGAAATGAAAATGAATCGGCGGCGCTAAAAGAAGTAAGTCCTAGGGTCAGTCGTGTTTCTAGTGCTCTTTTTCTTCTTAAAGCTCCCATTAAAATGTATATGCATTGCACATACAAGTATATTAATTACAACAACAGTTACCAGCCACAGCAAAGCGTCAGGAATAAAAAATCTTAACAGCTGTGCCCGTCGCGCCACCACCACCACCACCAGCAGCACATAATGTGGCACCAGGTTTTACCGCCAACCAGCCGATGCTAAGTCGCAAACCAACCACTCCAAATTGCCGTTACTGCCATGGAGTTTTTTATGAGACTTTACCAAAAATTAAGACATAAAAATGGAGTGCGGCCACCATGTGAGCAATGCGAACGAGGGTTGGAAACCCCCGGACTGCCTGAAAAGCCTCACTGCGCTAATGAAGCTATAAATGCACGCAACTTTTACAGTCACAGAGAAGTTTTAAGTTGTTGTTTAAAGATGAAAAGCTGGGCAGGCTTCAAATTGAAAACAACTTGACCATATGAGGGTCTGACCTGAAAAGTGGGCCACCTTTGAAGTCAGTGGTTAAGTATTTTGTCAAATATTTGCGAAGCATGGGATGAAGCTCTGAATAAACACGAACAACCTTTCCGTTTTGCAGGGTGAGAGACCGAGAAACGCGCAACAACCACAAACATCTCATGACAATCATACGGGTGCTTCCCCTGCCTACCCAGCGTTTGATTTTTGCAGAAATAAAAAGCAACAGCAGCTACACGAAAAGGGCAATGCATTTCGTGAGGCATCAACTACAGTAATATTAACGAGCTGCCGATTAAGATCAGTGACATAAGGACGGATGTTGCCTGGGTCTGACCAGTTCCAGGCTCTAACCCTGCTTTATTGGCAGCAGTTGCAGCCAGGGCAGACACTCGGATTTACCAGACCAACATATGGGCGACGAATCAATGCAATTTACATCTCTGTTGTGGCCAAGTTGGTGAGCTGAGCTGCCATATGTTGGGTCAAGTGCATTTGAGCTCTACAACTGCATGGGTGTACGCCTTCTGTGTGCCTCTAATTACATGGCTTTCTCTGATAATGAGAAAATGTCAAATGGAGGTCGGTTATGGTGACAGCTACACCCGCTTTATTGCTGTTGTGTAAGTATTGACGATTATGCTTCGTGTGTAAGCATAATTTTAAGTCTTTTATGAAATTAAAAAATCACCTCGATTTACTTTATTCATATCAATCACATGAGTTTACAAGGAATCCGGATCCCGATATAAGCATCAGTTTGCATCTTTTATGCAATCCAATAATCACCACCATTTATTTTATTAATTTCAATCACTTTAATCCACAAGGAGTTCACCTGAATCTTATCTTATTCTTATTCCACAGATAAAATATCATAACCTTTCAGATACGAATACTTAAGGGTCCTTCTGTGGAAACCTATAAGAATCATTTTGATCTTTTATGTAATAAAATAATCACCACCATTCACTTTATTGATTTCAATCACTTTAATACATAAGGAGTTCACCTGAATCTAATTCTAATTCCACAAAAACTATCATAACCTTTCAGATCTGGATACTTAAAGGTCCTTCTATGGATACCTACCTTTAATCATCAGTTTGCATCTTTTATGTAATTAAATAATCACCATCATTCACTTTTTCTCTATTCAATCACTTTAATCCACAAGGAGCTTACATAAAACTTAAATCCGAATACTTCACAGTCCTTTTATGTATATTGCACAACCTGACACAAAAAATTTCAACAAATTTGGAATTTTTATACCCTGTACCCGTAGGGTAAAAAGGGTATATTAGGTTTGTGCAAAGTATGTAACATACAGAAGGAAGCATCTCCGACCCCATAAAGTATATATATTCTTGATCAGCATGACGAGAGAAATCGATCTAGACATGTCCGTCCGTCCGTCTGTCCGTCTGTCCGTCCGTCTGGATGAACGCGAGGATCTCAGAAACTATAAAAGCTAGAATAACCAAAGTTGACATCCAGATTCTCCTAGGTCCGAGAAAGGACGAGTTTATTTTATTTTTTGGAATTTTCCCCCCCTTCCCCCGCTACAGAATTTCGTCAATAGCGTCCACATTTCAAATGCTACCTAAACCAAACTTTACACACATAATTTATATATAATTGTCTACTATTGTTCAAAATATTCAAAAAATATTCAATTCGGTCAATTCTAAGAAAAGTTATTAGCGAAACAAATTCTCGCCAGTACAACCACAAACCCACAAACTGCAGCAACAAGTTCGCTCTTCTTCTTCCTCTTTTTGCTGCTGCTTTGGGCGCATATAACTCAGTGACGGAAGTTTACCTGGGTACAGGGTATTACACTGTCGGGCTTGCTCGACTGTAGCGTTCTCTCTTGTTATTTATAGTACGTACAGTATCAGACCAACAGGAACGTCTACAAAATAAGTTTTACGAATGACTGTATAAATGTTTCCATGTCCAAGTAAATCTGTTGGCTATCTTTTTAGCTTATATTAGCGATAGCTGTACCTATAATAAGTCTAGGAAATGAGCACTGTACGACACTTTTAATATAAATAAGAACTCGATTTTAGGCGATTTGCAGGTGGGATAATACTAGAGCATACCGGGTGGATCACATAACACTTTATTATGAAAAATTAGAAAAATTTTTGGTTTTTTGTCATATTATTGATTTATTAGAAAGCGCAAACAATTTCATTAATAATCGCACACGATTTCAGTCATGTTGCTGCCACGGCAGCTAGCCGCGTCAAATCGCAGCTCCGAGGGGACCGATGCATATGGCCGATCGGGCTGTGTGGCATGACGCGCAATCCTCCGGAAACCAAAGATCGTCCAAGCCGTGTCGATGCCTTTTTGCCATATGCGAACATAATTGTAGTGGTCTGATATCAACTGTAATAAATCATTGATAAAACCAATTCTCGCAAATTCATTTGAATGATCGATGTCAGACATAGCACTGTGGCCAGATACTCATATGAATTTCATCGAAAGTAGTACAATTTTGTATGATTTCCTTTCTGTGATGATTATTCTAATAGCTATTCTATCAGATTGGTCATCCAGTCTTGCAATTCATTACTTAGCGGTTCAAATTAAGAGCTTAATATTAATATTAATGTGATTCATAATCCATTTTTACTTAAATGCCACACCGTTATACGCCTTTACAAGTATTTTGAAAACAGCAGAGAAAACCGCCAACCGCCAAACATTTAAAAAATCATCCCATTGTTTAAAGTTCTCGGTCGACACAATACTTCGTGATTGAGGCGTCTGCGTGTAAATTGCAAACAATTATTCAGGCACTATATTGTCTATTAAGTAATAGGAACAATGAAGTGAATAGAATTACAAGAGTATTGCAATTTCACGAGGTAAGTCTGCCAATTCCGAGGGCATATTTGATTACGAAACCAACAACAATAACGAGCGAGGCTGGCGCACTCAACTGTGGATGGTTCGTCGCTGAAAGCCGATGCCTCGATACATTCTCGACATATGGATGCCGACTCTACGGGGGTAGTCCTATGAGTACTTAGTTTGCAGAAGAAAAACGAACATTTTGGAAAAGTGGCGGGTTATTTCTCAACATAGTCTCCTACGTTTTAGCTCAATATACTTGACCCAGCGATTCGTCAGAAAAATACGATTTCGGGAGTTCTGCCAAACATCCTCTTTCGACTCAAATTTGTGTGACTTTTTCAAGTTTTGGGGGCCACATCTGGAGAATACGAGGGTGTAGTACACGACAGAATTCTTTGCTTGACATTGTGGCACCGTCGGGTCGTGAGGCTAAGCACTTATCGGACCGCCCTCGTACATACATATATAGGGACTGCTGCGGCTGCTGCTACTTCCTGCTACTTCCTTCCTACTACCTGGTTGTTTCTCCTGTCTAGACAAGCCCAAGCTGCAGTCAATGAATTTGATGGATTTAAAATTAACACAGCAACATTTTTGAATTGGCTGGCCACCCCACCTCGAAACCTCTCGCCCCCAATCGGCAAGCCATTAACAGACGATGGCCGAAACACATTTGCCTCCCAGTTTGATGCTCTTTGGTGATTGTTATGGTCGGAGCAGTGTTTATCCAGCATGTATCCGATTGCAGCCATAACGACTGAAAGTGCGTAAATCTCATTGTTTCATGCGTTTTGCATGTGTTTTAAGAGTCTGCTGTCGATTTCAATACCAACCTCGAGCACTGCATTTGATGGCTGTGCATATATTTTAAAAGCATTGGGCTTGGAAACTGACAAGTTCATCACATCGCTTCAAAGTGGCACGCGGGGGGTGCCACACGGCCCTGTGGCTTGCGGTTAAAGTTACGTGCCATTATGGGAATAGACAGGGGCGTCTGGTGAGTGCTTTTGTTGCTGCAAGTTGCCTGCAATTGACTTGGACTCGTGGCGTATCAGCTGCTGCTGTGGTTTCTTTGATTTTTATGCATGTGCAGCCAAGGCTGGCGGCAACGGCTAGGTTTCGATTTGATTGTTTTGCCGGAAACGGCTTGCGAGCTCAGGTTACCAGCGTTTAGCCAGCCATAAAATGGCAACGACAGAGGAAATGGACAAGTTAAAAAGAAAAATGAAGCCATCAAAAAGTGTAGCCGCGATAAATGGACCAGAAGATACCAAGCCTCTGTGGCAGCGGGATGGGGTAAGGGCTTAGCCTCGTCTATGAATAAATGCATCTTTATGTATTTTTCTATTAGAAGTGGCACTCAAATGGGCATCAACCATGAAATTATAATTAGTATTAGGATTTTAAAGGGACATCCTTTACACAGTTTTAGGTTTTTACTGAATACTCCGGCAATTGGTCCATTATTAGGCGGGTAATGTAGGTTTTGAGTACAAAGGAGTCCTATGCATAACCTTTCTTTAGAGTTCCTTCTGTTTACAAGGTACAAACACATAAAATGCGATACAAAATTTGGTATTAAGACAAACTTTCACAGGTTAGGTTGGGGTGTTGTTCACACCCGCCCACTTAGGCCAAAGGAGGCCCGTTGCGATGCCATATAATATCTATTGATTGTGATGGTCCGCCCTAAACCACCTGGGACACTTAAGGAATTTGATTAAGCCCGCAATCTCAACACTGGGTATTTCTGGTAGATTGCTAAGAAATATTCGCCCTAGTGCAGCTAATCTTCGCCTGCCTAATGCAGGGCAGTGACAGAGGAGGTGCTCTGCGCTTTCCTCCTCTTCTAAGTCTCTGCAGCTTCTGTAGAAATCATTGTATGGGATGCCAAGTCTGGCGGCCTGACGGCCAATCGGTCAGTGTCCATTCAGTACCCCCAATGTCAGTGAGATTTCTGTTCTACTCAATTTTAGGAGCTGAACAGTTCTTTTTGTGTCCAAAGCTGGCTGGACGCTGCAGTGGTCTGGCAGGCGGAAGGAGAGTCTCAGACCCAGATCGGGGGAGAAGATTCCCCCTCCGAGGCACCCAGCGCGTTTGGAGCTGTCATTAGATATATTGATGGCGCTGCTTCTTAAGTGGGGGAGTTGCTACCACTCCACGCGAGTAGGTATATTGACCGTGTAGTTCCTATCGAAAGTGACACCCGGCGTATGATAGTCCGTGTGGGTCTCTCCATGTTAGGGATTACCTTAACTTCAGTGCTGTATTAGCAGCCATCTCCTGACCGATAATGTCGATGGGTAGAATGCTTAGTATTACTATATTCTAAGTGTAAGTCATTCGGGGTGGTGTGAAGACTATTGTACCATATAGTAGTGTGGGTCGCACTATCGCCCGATATATCCAGTGCACCACCCGGGGTGAGAATACCCATCTGGTGCCGATGGCTGTTTTGCACGTTTTTTGCACTGTTTTTATCTTTACCCGTTCGCTAATGTTATCCTGTCAGACCAATTTCCTATCCAGGATAGCTCCCAATTATTAAGTCTTGTTACAATACTCTAAACGGAAATTCTTGCACTTTGCGATTAACATTTACACGTTCCCGAGTTTGCTTTTCTCCCTTGAGCGACGTCATTCTGTGACCTACGTAGTGCGTCTTTCCAATTGATTTTAAATATTGTATGTATGTATGTGGGAAGGAGTGTTGTTCCTTTTCCCTTTTGCCTTCCAAACGACGCCCTAGACAACCAGCAGAAGACGAATATACGATTAGAAGACGACGACCGGCGGCAGCAAAAGACGCCCAGCAGTCGTAGGAGAGAGGTTGAATTCGGCAGTCGTGTCGAGCAAAAGACGACGAGTTCGGTACTTGGAACGATGAGCCAAGTCATGCATTTGAAGTTAAACAATGTAAGCCAACTTAATTTTATTCATTCACACCTTTATTAAATAAACATAATGTTGTTCTAAATAAAACCCCACATGTACATATGCATGTCAGTTATGTTTTCCGATCTTTCCGTTCATACAGACAGGCATGGCTACATCCAACCGCCTTGTCATGCAGATCCAGAATAAACTGGATGATATAAACTTGTGGAGAAACAAAAATTATATATGGAGCCAATGTTTAAGTACCCCGTAGTCCCACATGAAATTATACTTTAATCCGTTAATTCTAATTGCAAAAGAATTTCACGTAAATTAAGCCATGGAGTTGTACCTCATCTATTCTCTTTATTAGATCAAGCTTTTAAAACGCTTGTGTGTTTCTGAATCTGAGCTTGTAAAAGACGTGGCAAAGAATACAATAAAGTTGTGGCATCAAAAATCAACAAATGAATACAATTAACGGTATATTAAGACCATCAAATATTTTGATATAATTTTTAACGCGCCTTTAAAGATTTATAGATCATGAAGCAAAGCATCCCCAGGCTAACTATAGAGAATGAAGAGTCTCCGTGTGTTCTACATGGTGCCTCCTGTCTTAAGGTAACCCTAACACAATCAATCATCAATCAATGAAGCTCAATTCTTCTTCAGAGCGCGGCACGAGCCTAACTAATTAGTTTTTGAGCAACTTTTGAAAAAGCAGCCACCAGCCATGAGCATCCACTATGTGTGCATGTCCGGCCATCAGTCCAACTTTCATTTGTTGTCCTGCATTTGAATGCACTTGTCAAAGTTTCTGCAGCCGCAAAACAAGCCTCCAACTACATCGGCAGCAGAAACTGGTCACGAAATGGACGCGTACTCGTACTACAAGCTCGGCATACCTCCCACAAATGTCCCTGACCAACTCGAAATTCAATTTAAATCTAGTGCATATGCAAAGTGTCACGTAATTTCAATTACACAGCGTGAAAAATGCCATAGAATGAGATAAAAACAGAAAAGGGGGAAAACCCGCACAGTTTCTAACCTAAGCCAAGTGATGACAGTGCGTGTCCCAAAGTGGTGGCAGTGGCGCGTGTTGCATGTCAATCACAACCGCATTGCTCTATGCACTTGTTGCCCCCGATATGCCGACACACTAGAACGTATCTACATACATACTCGTACTTATAGTAGTACAGTGGTTCCATGGCTTATTTGAATTTGAATGTATTCGTATAAGTACTTGTAAAAAAAATGATTACTACTAAGGCTTCTTTAAAATTTTAAACGGCTGCGTACACCCCCACAACATCCAGACATAAGTCCTATCGAACACATTTGGAATTTGTTGGACAAAGGGATTATCGCAAGGATAATATGTATTATGTCCAAGGATTGGCTACAGACAATATTATCAAATAAGTCGGAGAAAAATTGGGAAAACGACGCCCAAGTTTCAAACTGTAATTGCTGCGAAAAAAGTTTAACTAATTACTAATGTGGCTAAAATATAAAAAATTTAGCTAAGATTTGGTTGCTGTGCGTAAACTTTTTTGTCGTGAATTTTTGAGTGCTTTTGAATTTTCAATCGTATTTTCTTGTTTTTTGATCCGATAAGTAAGGGAAAAGTGCTGTTGTGTTAATAAATATAAAGCCAATCATAATCTGAAGACTCTGGATTCATTTTTGTTCGAAAATTTACTAATCATACTACTAATTTATAATTCGAATATTCTATAAAAACCAAACTGTACTTACTCTGTGTACTATATTGATTACATTTTGAATCAGATTTTGAGCGATATTTAGCGACTAAGCGTATTTTTCTCCAACGATGTCCATAAATTGTCAATTATATTGTGAATGACTCCTCCTCATTATGAAGTAGGAACCATTCTATAGGAATCAGTACGGGGATGCGTTGATACAAAACTACATATATAAAGTTTCCTTTCAATAGTTTAAATATTCACCAAAACAACAAATCTGAATTATTTACTAAACGGTGTTTTATTTATTTATTTAATATATCAACAAATATTGCTTTCAATATAGTTTACTAATATTAAGTTAAAATTTAAACACAAAGTGGTTGAAATTAGAGCGGACCCACTGTGTGTAGTATGTACAAGTATACGAATACTGAGCACACTTTGCTGGAGCAAGAGCTTACGATGAGGGAAACAAGAAAAAGAATGAAAAGCCAAGCCAAACCAAACCAAGCGACCAGAGCGACAATGAGTTCTATTGGCTCTGGATATCTTGCCAGCTAACAATAGATGCGGCGGCTTAGTGACCTATAATGCGTTTTCAAGAGCTGCCACAGCAGACTCACTCTGCCTCTTGCGTTGCAGTGTGTTGCAGTGTGTGCCTCGTAATCTACATCTCAAATATCGCCTACGCAGCAGGCCCAGCTATGTGCAATGTTGGTTCGGTCCTTACTTTTTATTAATGCAGGCTCATCCCTTCCCCGTGCTCTGCGGATTTCATGAACAGTCGCCCGATTGCTTGGTCGCTGCGGTGGTGATTGTGGAGACGGTGGTGCTGGCAGTGGTGGAGTGCAAGCCACTCCGGAATTCTCTGACCATGGCCTTCAGATCATGCGTCTGCGCAGCTGCATTTTGGCGTAACTAATTTGTTAGCGTACTAAATCCGTTTACCACACAAGTACTTGTAGTATAAGTTGAACGTGAGTGGCTTCTGTAGGCACTGCTTGGCTGGTTGTGCAACAAAATTGATTTTGTCTCGTTTGTTTGCTGTTGCTGCTGCTGCTGCATGTTGCTAGCTCGCCTGACACAGGCACTTTTTTCTGTGCAACAACAGGTAGCATTGGTCATGCTGGCCAACCACAAGCTCTTAGTTCCCCCCTCACACAACGACTCTGTGGCCACAATTTGCTTCGCTGTCACACATGTTTAGGGCGTAGTGCCATTGACACCTGCTAGAACAACGCCACTGCCCCGGTTGTTCCTGCATTTGCTGCTAAAATTGAGAGTTACTGGCTTCTGGAGGGCCATTAATTTTGATAGGCTACATGAATGACCAGCTAACCTATGCACCAACTTATGCAATTGCGCAACTGAAGTTCTTAAAGAGAGGAAGTTTTAAAAAAGAAAGAGGAGGAAGGTTTACTTTAATCCTTCGTATGTCATTTTGTCTGATTGTAATGCGGTTTTTTGGTTTAGATAGAAAGAAGAAAAAAATTAAAATTTTGTGATTTTTTGTATTATTTGAATAAAAAACCATCAAAGTCTGCATCAAAGTTGTTAAAGAGGTAAAAATATGTCTCCTATTTGATTTAAATGACATACATTTAAAAGAAAATTATTTAAAAGAAAATTATTCCTTGCAGTAAAGCATAATGCGACCCTACATGTATCGCTTTCAGTTTGCGAAAAGCCCACGCAATTCGGAAATGTTCATATTAGCCGTCTATTGGCCCACATAGGCCATGCCCAAATTGATCCTGCCTCATCATTTGGCAAGGTGGATCCTTATTTAATTTTCGCGTTTATTTTATTTTGTTCTAAAAAGTGGAACTGCGTTACCCTGTTTTGCCCAATTTCTCCATTTTGGTCAAAACTTTAGCTATTTCAAGCCAAAAGTCTGCAGTATTCAACGTTTTTCGACGTATCCTTTTGAACCCGTTTATATAGAAGCCATGCATAGCTGACTGCCAATAAAATGGTAAAAAAAACTCGAACCTGCCATCTGTTGCTTCTTACTGAGATTTTGTATCTTCCAATAATACTATCGATAAGATCCACCCCATCCATATAGGAATTATACTGCAATACACTAAGCGGATGGTCAGTTAGAATTTAACTCACCTCTGTTCTATCGAATCGGCGAATCCAGCTACCGACACTATTTTACATGGCTAGATAGTAGTGATTGCTATGTCTACACCATCATAGCACACATAAGATATTCAAAATACCTCAGATATAACATTTTAATAGAAGCTATATCTACAAGTATCTGCAATAGGCAGAGTCGGTGCATAAACGACTCTTATGAAAGATCCCTGGCTTGTTAATACTAGGATCTATATTGAACAATCGCATATGTTGGCATTACTGTTAAGCTTTTGATGCACACAAGTGAGTTGCACTCATTTATGTTGCAGCATGATTCGGCCAATGCGAAGCAAGGCATGACGTTGCCGTATACTGCTGCAAAAAGTCCTCTAAGTGGGTAAATAGCGATAGTAAATAGCTAACAGGGACTTGCCAGAACAACGTCTGACACTAAGCCACTTCTGAGGTAGCTAGTGCTTGGCGAGGCTTTGGCACGTAATGAGCGCATTACGCACATTTCTCGCAGACTGGGACTGAGACGGCTGTGAGTGAAACGACAGCGGAACGGTGACTTGCTGATAACAAGCCATGTCTGGCTGCATTGCCTCGTTATCCTTGTTACATTATCGCCTTAGCCGAATACCTAGCGCTCCTCAGGTTTGTAACATTGTTACATGCTCGGTGGCCAATGCCGCAATTTCAGCCAAAGACACAGCCATAGTTGATGTTAATGTCGGTGCTGGTGCTGGTGCTGGTGCGGATCTGGTGCCGCCTTGTTGTGCACGCTCAGCGCCTGCGGCAGGGTGGGGTGCTGTCGCTGCAAAGGACAATGCCTCACTTGCGCCACATCTCGTGCACGCGATAGTGTGTGTGCTCAAGTAGGAAAATGCCTAAGGCGGGCAATCCTGCCTCAAGTTGCCATGTACTCGCAGATTGTTGCTATTGTTCTTGTTGCATTTTTGGCGCACAGCCACAGACTGACAGACAGGCGGACAGCCGGACAGCCAACTGTCCGCAGCCGGCTTGGAGCTTGGAGCAGACATTCAGAAAGCCAATGCTGCACTCGTTTTGAGGCCACTGCATGTTGCAACATACTCAGCTGCCCCAGGCCTAGTTCTGTGGCTCAATGCGCCACATGGGCGCTCGAATCTTGCAGGTGTGCTTCACACGACTTGTCAGTGTCAGTTTTTTGGGGTCTGCGGCCTGGAAAATTGTGAAAAACGAGTAAAAATAGCTTAGCATTTGAGTGCAGAGCAGCTCTACAATTACAAAAAAATATGCAATTATAGAGTCGAGCGAACCGAACTTTTAAATACCCTACACCCACTCCCACAACGAACAAACAAATTAAAAATATATGTATTTTATTTAACACCTATTAATTCATTTCATAAACAAAATAAAATAATAAACTTTTTGCAAAAAAAAAAAAAAAAACAGTGAATTTTTATTTTGAAATAAGCTTGTTTACCGATGTTGTACCGTTCGTTTTACTTAGAAATGTCAAATTTTTGCCGATCTGAAACTGCATTATAATTATAAGACAACTGAGTATTTTTTGTCTTAAAATCATAGAATTGATGAGCTTTTGAAAAAATGCGCCTCAAGTCAATTCCGCTCATTAAAACGACTTTTTAAGGTATGTAGTGGTATTTTCGCATTATTAGGCATTAATATGTAAGATTTCACTCTATTATGCAGAAAATTCGACTGATTCCCAGTTTGATTATTATAGCTCAGACACCTTCCGAGATCCATACACACGAATTGACAAGGCTCGATTTTAACAGATCTAGAATGTGTATGCTTATGGGCGTCCCCCAGGCTTCTGTGTATTGCATACTTGGTATGCAAGGTCTCCCCCTATGGGTGGATTTTTAGGACTCTCGTAATTTATGGAACCTATCCTTGAATTTGGACAGATACATCCAATATGTTTTATCGTGATAACCTAATTCTGAAGAAAGGCTTAGCTAGAAGAGTCTTCCAACACGCACTCTTCCTCCACCTTCTTCTTAGTCCAACTCAGTTTGCATTCTTAGATTAGGAGGAGGTGCTACATTTAGTTACAAATATGGCGGCCATGACTAAAAGCAAGTTCCTAAACCTACCTAATTAGATGTTATTAATGCTTGAAATGCAACAACCTCTTCGTAAACACTAGTTTCACTAATTAGCTCGGCTCTCACCACGTTAGAGACTCTGGCTTCGATAAGTTTACGTCACATGTCATAAATTTTCATAATTTGACAAAAACTGCACACAATTTCTAATGCACCGGAGATAAAATCGCAAGCAGCACAATCAATACTCTGGCTAACAGCTATCGAGCGAAAAGTTTTGGATCTCGGATGGCTGACTCTAACTTCGACTTCCACCTCGACTCTGACTTGCAACTGCCAGCAGTCTACGGGTATTTATTTGAAATGTCTTGAGATAAATTACTAAGTGACTACCGCTTACGTGTGATCCATCCATCAATGCCATCATTAAGCCAAACATTTGACAGAAAACGAAACGAAATGATGTGAAGCACTGCCTCACTGCTTGGCTGATTCCAGCCGGCAAACCCATCCGGGGAGCTTCGTCGCCACTCTCTCAGCAGTGGCAGTCTCAGTACAAACAACAACTCACTCCAGACCCCACAGTGTGTGACATGTCGGCATCGTCGTCGGCATAATCATCATCATCATCGTCATCATCGTTCCTTGGGGTTTTTGCTGCTGTCGCAGGGTGCTTGCCTTCGATAGGTTTATAGAACTGGCCTAGGCCGCCTTTGGCCATCGCCGCCGCAAATATTTTAGCCCCACGCTGCACCACTTAGCTTCCATGCACTCAGCCGTGTCCAGGTATTTGCTGTTGATTATGTTGATAGCTGCCCTCCACATATTTCCCAAACAACAACTGCACTTGTAATAATTTGTTTGCCACTCATGTTCTGTTCATGCTCTTCAATGAAAAATGCAAGGGTATTTGCGTTTGGTGCGTGCGTTTGTAACACACAAGAAACTATCGCAGACCACATGTTAAACATACATACAAGTATATGATCAGTGTAATTGGCACTACTCCTCCCATAGTCTTAGAGCTATCTGATCATACAAACGACGTGAAGAACTTCTTGTTTCCTAGGATATTGGATATACACTGCCATGCACTTGAATAGGGACAAGATTTTCTAGCATTTGTATTGTGTTTTTCTATTTTGGGGAAAGGGCTGGCTTTAGATGCTTTGGTGTTTCAATTAGAATGCAGCAGGAGGGAACTGTTAAAATTTACAGTTAGCTTTTAATGATTAACAGTTATGAATTATCACTATTTTGCTTTTGACTATGCCAAAAACACACCATTTTTGCCATGCACTTAAATAGGGACAAAAACTTTAACATTCTATATGTTGCAAGCTAATTAAAAAATGACCTTACAGTTTTTTTTATTATATTAATATTGGCTTTATTAATAATGTGTGTAACCGCCTTTATTGGAAATAACCTCGTAGATTCGGTGAGGAAGGGAATCATATAAGGACTTTATATAGTCTAATGAAATTTCGCTCCAGGCGCTTTCTATGGCTTCTGTTAATGATTGGACGTCTGCAAACTGTCTTCCAGACGCGTACACTTTACGTGTAAGCCATCCCCATACATTCTCAATTACATTGAGATCAGGAGAGTAAGGGGGCCACTCCAATAAGGACACGTTCTGCTTGCTTATCCAGTTTTTGACTACACGTGCGGTATGAACCGGGGCATTATCATGCTGGAAAATCCAAGATATAGGCTCAAAAATGTTGCCAAAGTAAGGAAATGCCTCCTCAAGCAAGCTTTTGTATGAAGTAGCGTTTAGCTTGATGATACAAATTTGAGCTCGCTTGTCCCGTAATATGAAATTGCGCCCCATACCATAATACCCCCTTCACGGCTATGGTGACGAGCCAGGTAGTGTTCCTCCTTACGTATATCATGGAAATAGAAGTTGAAACCATCAGGTCCATCTAAATTGAATCGTTTTTCATCAGAAAAAAGCACTCGATGCCACTCCTTATTCCATGTCATATGATTTCGGGCAAAGAGCTGACGCATGTCTTTACGTGGCTTTGTCAGAGGTGGTTTTTTTTTTTAGTCTTAATCTTTTAAGGTGTTTTGCTTTCCGTATAACACGTCTCACTGTTTCAACACTTGCATTTATTCCCAAGTTTAGGCGAATTGCAGATGCGGAGCAATGTGAGTTTGACGCTTCCCGAAGAACGCGTCGTTCGTCTGAAGATGTAAGTGCCTTTAATGTGCGTCCTTTCATATTTTTCCCGTACATCAATGGGTTTTTGAGAAAATTTCCAACAACAGACTTGCTTTTGTTAATTTTTTCGGCAATTTGTCGTATATTCATGTCACACCCTAAATGCTAATATTTTGCCCTTTTCTTCAGAAGTGAGTGTTTGACCACGGCCCATTTTGGTTTGTTTTTAATCAAAATATATGTATTTTAATAAAATACAACCTTCTGTGTTCATAGTTGCACACACACTAAAGTTATCTTCTTTGTCCCTATTCAAGTGCATGGCAAAAACTGTGTGTTTTTAGCATAGTCAAAAGCAAAACAGTGATAGTCCATAACGGTTAATTATTAAAAGCTAACTGTAAATTTGTACAGTTCCCTGATGCTGCATTCTAAGTGAAACACCAAAGCATTTGAAGGCAGCCCTTTGCCAAAAAGAGAAAAACACAATACAAATGCTACAAAATCTTGTCCCTATTCAAGTGCATGGCAGTGTATAGTTTAGAGAATGCTTTTTTAAAACAGATCAATGTTGTTAACATTAAATGAGCCAGTAAATTATGCTTTCTAATTAAAGAGTAGATATTTCAGACTCAGTAGGGTATAAAGCTTTGGTGCAGACGAAAATAACTTCTCAGCTCGTTGTGCTTGCTGTGTGGAATCAATGCCACTGGAGATGGGAAATAGCCCAGGTGCCTGGGACCTTTTGCGCTTTGGCATTTCGTCACCCTAAATACCGGGAACTGAGACGCCATCGTTTCTGTGATTGCGTGTTCGTTTGCGAATTCATCTTTTGATTTTGTGGCATTTTAATGAGCTAGTCGTCCTCTGTCGTGGGTCGTTGCCGCGCATTTAGCCAAAAAGGTAAAACATCATTTTTGCTTTTATAAAAGTTGTTTAAATAAATCCTTTTGAGCGGGCTTTAATGTCTGTCCACACATGTGCGCCGCCAATTCCAAGTTCATTGCTACAACCCGTACACCAAAAATTCAGGAGAATACTACTGAACGAGGATTCCATAGCACGCGCATATGAATATTTGCATATTCAATGCATTGTTATAATATTTCGCATTCAAATTAAATACAAACAACGTACAATTAGCTAACATTAAATTGAATGAAATCGATACATTTAATGCTTGTCTCTCTCAATTTATTGTTGAACCATATTTAAATATAATCTATATATATATTTATAGCCAAATTCATTAATTCCTTAGGTATGGTACATAGCAGCCATTTGACCAATTGGCCTAGTACTTACTCAGAATAATAACTTTTTTGATTATTAAGATATCGCAATTAAATTTGGTACTCGTGTGTATTTTTTATAGTCCCTTACCAGACATTTTTCGGGAGTTTGTTTACAATTTTTATGTGTTCTGATGTTATGTGCAATGGTACGTGCTTGTTGGAACTTATACATAAGTATATAGTAATACATTTTTTTACAAAATAATTTCTTATAATTAAATCAGTAAAATAATATAAAAAATATTGAACACATATGTACTTAATTAGAAGAGACACACATATTTTTCCTTACCTTGTAAGTACAGAGTATAATGAGTCAAACAACATCCAGATTCACCTATTTTTGTACGAAATTGTTGTAAATCAGTTATCTACAGGTTTTTAGTACTAATATTATAATGTTTTAGTATGTATATTCTTTTATATTTAGTCATTTAGGTACAGCTAATTCTTTAGATAGAAATATCAGTTTACGTTAGCTGAAAGAAATATATATTTTATCCCAATTCCAAATCTTATCTCGATGTTGGGGAACACACATCTTATATGTTGCGTATAGAACACTACCCTTTACCGACTCCTCTTTCCGGCATCTCCCTTCTACTAAAAGGAGGCATTCTAAAAAATCGTAAACTTTACATTTTATTACAATAAATAAAAGTGTTTCTTGTGAAAAGATTGATTTTTGTAGTAAACCGATTTGGATAAAAGGCTGGCTTTGTAAGAAAAGTGCTTTCTAATGGAAAATAAAATGAAACGCACACAGAAGCGGGTAAACTTCTCGAATAAAGTAGGTTGTGCTTTGATCTGAGCGAGCTAAATTATACAGCTTAATATTTAGTTTGGAAAAGTACATTTGAATACGACTGTACATTTGACACCTAGAGCTGCTGAGATACCACTCCCATTACGGACCAACATTCACCAGGGAAAGGGAGCCCTCTTTGATTGCAGCACGACGCCGCGTCTTTCGCTTTCTAAATTTGTTGCAGCGAAGTTTGAACTGCCGAAACGCCCGTCGCTAAAAAGAATTTCGCATAATTTACTTGCCATGCCATTTAAATGGAGCACAAGTGTAACTAATCTCGAAGCCAAAGCGACGAATACGACCACGACGACGATTTTGGCCATGTCGACAACGTCAACAGCTTTAGCTTTGCCTTTCACAAAATTCGAGCAGGCGGCAGAAACCTGTACGTGGAAACCCCGAAAAGACTTTGCTGGCCCGGCTGCTAAGTTTTTCTTTTCTAGGTTAGCCGCAGTTTGAATGCAAAAAGTTTTTGCCCGTCGACGCGAGGCACCTGCGGCAACAAAGCGCCGAAAATATGCCAAGCAGTTGACATTTCGTGCGGTTCGTTGCAATTAGAAGCCGTTAAATGTGCCCATATGCAAGGCAGTACTGGCAGATTTTCCATATATGTATACATTTTATATCTCTACCCTACGGTCGTTTCTGGGCCAAGCATTGTAATTGATTTGATTGTACGAGTATCTGTATTAAATGTATCCCAGCACATGCAAAATGCAATGAGGACCAGTCTGGCTTTTACAAATATTGAGCTGCCTAGTCAAATATTTAAATTTCTTACAAACAAATCTTTTCCATTACGACGAAGCACACACGTGCGCTCGAAGCAGCCCACTGGGTCATGGTTGTGATGGCTCATGTCTGTCGGGCTGGTCAAGTCTCCCCGCCAGGTTGCTCCTACCTCTGGACTCGTTCATACTCTTACCTATCAGCATCAACAGCAGCATGCTCGGGTAGGGCGATCCATAAAAGCTACTTTGTTGGTGCGCCGGCAGAAAAAGTTTAACTGCACAACTATTAAAAACTTTGACCCAAATATAATAAAACATAAAATTTACTTACCAGCTTGCTCTTGTGTCTGTGCCTTGATGCAGTCTGTGTGTATGCGCCTCAGGATGTTGCAGCAATGTTGTCGGGGAAATTGCAAGTTAGTGCTGCGCAACGGTCACAAAGGTGCCCCGGAGGTGGGTTCAGCTGCAGGAATGCCTTATAAGGCGGAATAGTGTCGCATTGTCGTACAGCGGGTGTACAAACGCTGCTCCGTTCCACACTTGCGTAGAGCCATTATGAGGAAGTGGTCACATGCTTGTACAATGTACACACAATCTACATACAAACATATATAAAGGTCGAAAGTCAAAGCATTCTTCTTCGCACTAAACATTCAAATAAGGAAACAAAAACTTCACACGCATATTCCTGTTCAAATTATATATATACATATTGACATGATTTTTTGATTTTTTGGGGTTTTAACTTTCCGTACATGAAATTTCAGTCGTTTATCGTGTTTACATCTTCACTTCCCATTCATCAATTTTAATCTTAGCTGCTTATAACTTATTTTGTTTGCAGTTTTTGCGCTTGACTCCTGAGCTCAGAATGTTTAATAATCGATTAGCTATTATTCCATATAAAGGCAAGTCCAGCAACAGTCCCTCGACTGGAACAAGTCCGACAGTGAAATACCCTGTGGCCAAGAAACACCATATGCCGATCAAGAGGAATGAAAGTGCTTCTGCAATTTGTTTCGCTTATAAATTTGTTAAAGATCATCGTAATAGAGCGATTCTAAAGAAAGTTAAAGCTATTACTGTAATCTATGTCCACCACCTGAGGTTTTTGCTGCTGTTACTTTGTATACCTTGTATCTAAAAGGTGCCTAAAAGAAATTAGGGTACTTATACTAGGTTTATGCGAAGGGAAAAACGTATCATGCAGATAGAGGGCGTGGCAGACCAAACAAAGCATTGAATAATTTATTTATTTAGTTAATCAACAAGTAGTTCTGACGATACATTCTATTATAATTATTACAATACATATTAACATTTTATATATATTATAATATACAAATTTAGATGAAGGTATGATTTAATATAACATTATAGTTTAAACTTAAAAGATGTGAAAGCCTAAGAAAAAGCTGTACAATAACTTCTATTAATGCCTCCGACACGTTGGGCGCATTTTATTTGCCAGTTGGCCAGCTATGCTCCGATTCACAGCCATATATGGTCAGAGACATTATAGATCTAACAAAGATTGTATACATATTCTTGATCGGCATGTCACGAACTGTCGATTTAGCCATGTCTTCTTGTCTATCCGTTCACTCGTTTGAACACCTCGATCTCAGACTCTATAAGAGCTAGAGACATCATAATGATTAGATTAGAGATTAGAGGTGGAGAAATATGTTATAAGTCATGGGTTCTTTTTTAAAATGGGCAACAAATTAATATCTTTCTCATAGACGAGTCCTCCTGACTGAAACCATTTGGCTAGTTCCAACGAGCAAGCGCTCGGGTTGAACTTGATGGATTGGGATCTGTAACTATTGCATTATTGATGAATTCGGTTACAGGACTATCCACGCGTGGGTGACAGCTTTTTAAATGGTCTTGTAAATTTGTTCCGCTCGTCGTGTATTCATTCCGCGGCTTGGTATGGTTTTATTATCCGACATCTTGAAATATTTTCGAGCTTCAGATAATTATTTTATTGTTATTTTGGATATTTTATCTATTGTATTCACGTTCAAGTGAATTACACGTAAGTGCTTGAACATTTTAAAACAATTTCGCAACTCAAATTATCCTTTTTTTGAAACCTGTAATGAATTTATTAATTTTTTTGCGGATTTTAAGTATAACAAGAGAGAACGCTACAGTCGAGCAAACCCGACAGTGTAATACCCTGTACCCAGGTAAACTTCCGTCACTGAGTTATATGCGCCCATAGCAGCAGCAAAAAGAGGAAGAAGAAGAGCGAACTTGTTGCTGCAGTTTGGGGGGGTTGTACTGGCGAGAATTTGTTTCGCTAATAACTTTTCTTAGAATTGACAGAATTGAATAAAATTTTATACAACAGTAGACAATTATATATAAATTATGTGTGCAAAGTTTGGTTGGTAGCATTTGAAATGTAGACGCTATTGACGAAATTCTGTAGCGGGGGAAGGGGGGGAAAATTCCAAAAAATAAAATAAACTCGTCCTTACTCGGACCTAGGAGAATCTGGATGCCAACTTTGGTTATTCTAGCTTTTATAGTTTCTGAGATCCTCGCGTTCATCCAGATGGACGGACATGTCTAGATCGATTTCTCTCGTCATGCTGATCAAGAATATATATACTTTATGGGGTCGGAGATGCTTCCTTCTGTATGTTACATACTTTGCACAAACCTAATATACTCTTTTTACCCTACGGGTACAGGGTATAAAAAGGTTAAGATAAATAAAACAAAATGAAGTCATTGTGATTAAGTTTACACATTTATCTAAAATTATACGTTTAATTTTTGTTGATATCCCTTTTCGTTTAAAAGTTATGCTCATTTAAAATTTTGTCCATGACTGGGTAGAATAGTACGTACATACGTACATACATATGTACATACATATAGTCGTACATATAGTCGTACATACATGTACATGGAACGTCAAAACTGCATTGTACGAAAATGTAATTTAATACTAATAAATGAGTGTTATTGCTTATTCCGTTTTGGAAGTTTTGGCAGCAACGAAATTCAAATTAAAGTTTTTTTTTAAAAAAAGTGCCAAGTCAATCGCAAGTTTTTGTTGCAGCCTGTTGCGGGAAAAACACAGATTTATGGTGGAATAGGGGCTGGAGGATGTGCATAATAAGTACATCCTCGGAGTCCTGAATAGTTGATAACTTCGGAAATGGTCTGTGGCAGTAATAAATAAATAAATCTTGGTGGAACAAAAAGGATCAAGGAACGAGGAAGTGACATTCTTAAAAACGGAAGATGCATTAATTCCAGATGCCATTTTGCGTTTTGTTAAACCAAGATGGCGCTTCGAGCGTGTCAGTGTTGTAAAGTTTCTTAGTTGGCTATGTGTTTATCTTTGAAAATTTATGGCGATGAAACAGTGGAAAGTGCATTGGAGCTCAATTTCAATGCCAAAGGAATATGCTCGCATAAACTTTAGACAAAAGTCTGTGTGTGTTAAGAGTGCAGTCAGTCCATTGGCCGCCCACATCGGGGCGTGGCAGCAGTCGCAACTATGCGTCCTGAGTCCGGAGTCCGGACGTACAAGTATGTGTGCCCGTGTAGAACTATTCTCCAGGTGAAAGTATGCGAGAGCATGCCATAAATCGTTGCCTTGTTGCGGCGGCTGTAGCGTCGTCTCTGACCTGAACGTGTGCAGATAACTTTGTGTGTGGGTGGAAGTGTGTGGACGTGTGTGTACGCGTGTGTGCATGTTTGTGCATGTGTGTGGCTTGGCCGCACTGTTCCTGGCGATTAGAATTGATGTGGGTTACTAAGCAAACATGAAAGGCTATTACGTTAAGCGGTATGTTATGTTTCGTTACGTTGCGGCATTTTATGGCGCAAGTTTTTATTGGAAGCGAAATAGTTTTGGCAGCGCATTTAATTAAGAATTTTCGTTGGATAGCTTCAAAGAGATTGAGCAGCCCTTTTCGAGAAGGGCTGTCAGCTTTTTGTCAAATGTCGTTAATAAAATTGTGTTGATTAATCTTTGCTCCCCATTTATATACTGTACTCGTACAGTTGCTGGCCAAATATTAATTACCTATTATTAATTTCCGTAGCGACCACGAAAATATGAAAAATGGTGTGTTTCCTTTTTTCTGGGAATCGCGCGCGCTCAGGAAGTGCCAGCTATTATTTAAATGAATTGTTTTGCCCAAGCAAAAGCAACAACAAAAACCACTGTAACATCAATTCATTTAGCGCACAAACATTTTACCATTTGTATAAACTTTTTCTGCACGTTTGCACGGACGTGTTAGCCTGTGTGTGCGAAAAAATTTTCGCCCACCAAGCCTACCGGCCTATCTCGATTATTGTTTAATACGCTGTCATTAATCAATTTGTTTGCCATTGTGCGCTGCCTTCTTTTTATGCGTGTGTTTTTCGGGCCAAATTAATTATATTCTGCTCACTGGAGCATTACTAGATATATGCGAGCTGATAAAAATAAAAACAAACGCTCGCACACGCACAAAGAGAGGGACAACAACAATTGAAATGACAAATTTTTGGCAATAACAAATTACTTTGTTTGCTGCCTAAATAATTGACAGTGCGGCCAAGGAATTTGTTTGCTAAATTTACAAATTTACATGCAAACATTATAATTGTATTTGCTCGGCCCTGAATGCATGCACATCAGTTTCCATTGGCCACTTGGCAACCCTGCCGCTGCTTTGTTTACCTGCATGGAAATTTCAAATTTGCACTTCAAAGCACACACGCTTGAAATCGAATTGGAAAATATGTGAAAATCAAGCTCGCATTCCACACACTTTAAATACATCGATAAATGCACATACTTACAAACATACATGCATATAGTGTGCACGGGTAGGTGCGTGTGTGTGTGTGTGTGTGTGTGTGTGTGCATTGAAATTTACATACATGTCCATTTACAAATTGCTCAATGCTTGAATGCAGTAAATTATTTATATTATTATGGCGTTGTCAATAAAGACATAAGTGCGCACAATCAAACCAAATAGGCAGCCACAGACAAGCAATTACTTCAACGACAACAACAACAACAATAACAGCAACAACAACCACTTCACACACACACCATCAAGAGAGCTGAAGGAGAGTCGCGCCTGCTATAAAAGCGCAAGCCAAGTGCAGGCAGACTATAAAAAAACAAAACAAAACATTTGACACCAAAATCAAATTAACATACAACACACACACACACACATACACGGGAATCTGAGTTTGATGTCAAAGACCTGTCAGAAATATGTATGTATGTGTGTGTGCTGTTACACTGTGGTTTTTGTTTATGTATGTATGTAAGTATGTAGTTGTTAGCATAAAAATATACATAAATCAGACGGTTGTCGGTCGCATTTGAAATATCTGGGTCCAGATGGCACTGAGCGGGAAGTAAGGTGGGGCGCCTGGTAGCCACGATCCTATAGTTGACGATCAGGAATGTGACATTCCGCAGCAGTTGCCCGACACTTGTATGGAAAACAAAACCACCCATCGCCTTAAGAGGCATCAACTGATTGCTGCCCAAAGAAATGCATAGGTTTTCAGGGGGGTTACCAATCCACCCGTATATGCAAATCAAAATCGCCAGCAGGTTGGCTTTGTATTTTGCTTATTGCTTTCAAATGCTTAATAAATAATAAATAAACAATAAATAAATAATAATATTAAATAAATAATAAACTGTAGAACTACATCAAATAAAAACTGTTCATTTTCCACATTGTAAAATAATTGATATAGATATAAATAGATATACGAAAGGTTCAAGATTTGTTAATCCCTCGAAGCACATGAGATGCTGACGAAAACAAGAGAGAACGCTACAGTCGAGCAAGCCCGACAGTGTAATACCCTGTACCCAGGTAAACTTCCGTCACTGAGTTATTATACCCTGTACCCGTAGGGTAAACATCATATGTGTGCAAAGTTTGGTTGAGGTAGCATTTGAAATGTGGACGCTATTGACGAAATTCTGTAGCGGGGGAAGGGGGGAAAATGAAAAAAAAAAAACATAAACTCGTCCTTACTCGGACCTAGGAGAATCTGGATGCCAACTTTGGTTATTCTAGCTTTTATAGTTTCTGAGATCCTCGCGTTCATCCAGACGGACAGACGGACGGACAGACGGACGGACATGTCTAGATCGATTTCTCTCGTCATGCTGATTCAGAATATATATACTTTATGGGGTCGGAGATGCTTCCTTCTGCATGTTACATACTTTGCACAAACCTAATATACCCTTTTTACCCTACGGGTACAGGGTATAAAAATAAATAATACAACACAGCGATTAGGAAAGTGATCTCACCAAGCCAAGTATGATCAATATAGGCTGATCTGTTTCCGCTCATCTAGACACAGGCACGGACAGATCTAGATAGAACAAAAACATTTTTAAATATTCATATATGTACATACAAACCTAATATACCGGTTTTTACCTTTGATCATATGACGGCTTTAGGATGTAGGGCTCCGATTTTGTTTATTTCAGATTATAATGGTATTATAAAATACGTATAAATATGTGCCTATATAAAGTGATTGTGTTTATAAAATAAAATAAATACATTTAAAAATTTTATGAACACATAGGGGAAGTCATATCTTTATGTACAGTTTTATTATCATACATGCTGAGAGTTGAGACAAAGCAGAGACAACAGCTGCTGGCAGAGCATGGGCAGAGATTGCATTTATAGCTATAACTTGCTTTTGAATCAAAACAAAATAACACAGAATGAATCCAATTACCAAATTTGGATTATAAATTCCATGAACTACGAAAGTTATGAAAGTTATGTATAGTTGGATAATGGGGGTGCATCTGGAAAAAAGCTACAAACTTTTCCTCGGACCTACGAGAATAGGGATACCGAGGCTGCTTATTGTATCTCTTCTTGCATTCATACATACAGACGGATATGGCTATATCGACTCGTCTTGTCATCGTGATCAAGAATATCTAAGAATACATTGTTAACTTGTTAAGTGCCATAGTTCCAACGCTCTCGTATGTCACCGATGTTATGTGCACAATCGATTAAGGATTTAGGCAGTTCCATAAATAATGAGTTATGTTCTTTTTTTTATGTTTAAAAACAAATAAATGGACCACCCGGTGCACTTCCACCCTTTGGCTACTGGGTCGAAAAATGAAAATGAAACACCTAAGCATATTGGGGATAGGTACTATAGTATGCATACACTAATAAAAAAGTTGCATAGTACAGATGAATATTATCATATTTAATTTAATGTTCTACTATTTCATATTCAAATCAAATATAAACATCGTAAATTTTAGTAAAAACATATTCAATTAGTGATTAGTATGTACAAAGTGTAAAACTTCGTTGTTATTCAATTTAATGTTGAACTATATTAAATATTAATATGCACACACTTCAAAAAACAAATAGTTAAATTTACTATATTCCATAGTAAATTATAATATTTTTCTGAACTTTAATTTTAAGTTTTTTGTAGTCGATTTAAATATACTAGAAATATATTAATTTTCAATTGACTAGAATTCTCAAGTCGGTTTTCAGCAGTTGTGTGGTATAAACACAAAGTGTAACTGCTTGACAGATATGGTCGTTAGGTATGTGTCAAGTAAGTGTTGGTCAATCAGATGCTCCTTCACTTTTAATATTAATATTGATCCAAACTATTTATATACTAAAAGGCATAAAAAGCATCATGATAATTAATGAAACAAAAGAGTTTTAAAATTACTTTCTGCTAAAAATGGTTCTATAGAAGAAAATATATATGTAGAATATATATATATATAAAATATGCATAATGGAAATGTCAATATTGAAAAGATTTGAAAAACAGTAGAGTAGACAAAAAAGTGAAAAAAATAATTTATAATTATAACAAATAAACCACGTCATAACTCGTGATTTAATATCGTCACACTTTAAATATTAATTTGTAAATTTAAGAAGTAGGCACACTTTATATTAACTAAAATACACGATGGTGCAAAATCGATGGTAAAAATAGTTAAATCTACGTGTAAATATTGAAATTTCCGTTGTTTTTTATTTGTATCAGAGTATATGCAAATAAAGAGCGTTTTTAAGGTGGAGTTGCCTGGCCATGGGCAAAGACTTCGACACAAATCATAAGGGTTCCCCCAAAAGGGTACCCCCACAAAGGACCCATAATGGCGTACGTACCTATCCGTCACAATCGTTTATAGTTATACCTTGTCTAGATTGCTGTGCCAGTTATTCAGTGCCTATAAAACTTCAATTAAGGATGAGTTGGACAAACACTCCAACTTTCCGTTCTCCATCGAAAAGAGGCTTTAATTTCGCTTCAAAGCATATTTTAGGCATAATTTGTGCTCACACCCACATACCACATGCACTTGCAACGCCTATCAAATATTATGTAGCATGTGTGTCGCACACACACTTGAGGCGCTTGCCCACACTCTCAGTAAGAAAGCATGCCCCCAGGGCTCTTCATTTATGCAGGCTCACACAATGATTACAGCCCCCACCCACCCACTCCTGCCCTCCATCTAAAGGATCCCTGGGCATTTTTCGCATCCATTAAAGCCGTCAGCATTGTCGCAGTCGTCGACGTCGTCGTCGTCGTCGTCGTCGTCGTCGTCACTGCACTCCTTGCACGCCTGCACTCTCAATTATGACTTAATTCGTATCTAATGGATATTTTCTGTGAGAATTTCATGATTAATCGCAGCCTTGAGGGCGCAGCAGCTCCGAAAACTTGGGGGTTGCAACTCTGGCCAGCGGTTGCTGCAGTCGCTCCACACATGTTCACAAAACAGTAGAAGAACCGTTTTTCAAATGTTGTGGCTAGAGGTTGGGCTGGTTGGGTTGGCTGGGCTGGTGTGGGGGGACTCTATATATATGTACATGTACATGCTTATGTGTATGTGTGTGTATATGCATGTATATGTTGTGGCACAATGCGGGACAACTCCCACTCAACTCTCGGGCTGGCAATAACTCAGCTGGCAGCCAAGTTTGAAGTTTTTGAAAATTTGCTATTAATATTTTCATTTATGTACTCGTACATTCATATGTGTGTGTGTGTGTGTGTGTGTGTGGTTGGGGGTTGGTGGCAATGCAAGCTCTGCAATTGTCGGGGTGTGCCAGCATATGCGACTACAAGGACGTGTTGCAACATCCGCCAGCAGAAAAAATGATTACCAGGCGTTTTGTCAGATTTTTTGCAAGCATTTCCAAGAAAACGCCCCCCACACCTTGCCACACCCCCACTCACACTTGTTGTTGTTGACACGCACGCCGGCTGTAAACAAAAAAGTGCAGGCTGCAGTTGCCGCTTCATTTTCACAGTTGTTGCCGTGTTGCATGGGCTTGGTGGATTTTCTTATCTTTCACTTGAGCGCCACCTATGTGAGATTAGCAGAAGTATTGTTGTTGTGTGGAAAAACTAGCAGCATGCACTTTTATCTGAGCCCAAGCTAGAGAGAGAAAATCAAGTAGCCTATTTTAGAGAGAGGTAGAGAGAAATAGACATGGCGAGAACAGTTTGAGAGCAGTACTCTCTGTGTTTATCTTTGCATCATTGCTGTGCATTTGCATTTTTTGGGCAGTAGGTTTGTTGGTGCTTTTGGCATTGTTGTTGCTGCCATGACCGCTCCCAAAACTTTATCTGATTGCCGCGTGTGCTTTTCACGGCAGTGCACTGCAGTGGGGCAATTCAGAAGTCTATCTAGAGTCCATGGTTTTTGCAAAAAAACACTTCGAAACCACTTTCATGACAGCTAACAGCTGAAACTCCTCATTTATCGATTCAGTTCTGTAGGAATTATTGCTTGGTCTTTGCGTATGAATTCAACTTGTTCAGTTAGAAAAATGCATTTCATTTAAATAGCAAACAATTAAACGCGCTTAGCCAAGTGACGAACCCATTTTATCTAACTCAATGAGATTCCAGTTTGAGTTTTTCCTATTAGTGTCACTGGTTCGCATTCTCTCTCTCTCTCTGTTTGTGGTGCGTCTCTCAGATACTTTTGCACGTTTCGGCTGCTCTCGTGCGCCATTCGTTTCATTCGTTCTTGTATCTCACGTACACATGAACAGCCACCACCACACAGCTGGTCGCTTCATTCACTGACGACAGTTGAGCCGAAACAGTGAGCGTGTGTGGACGTTGGATTTTTTGCCCAGCGATCGCGAACAAGTCGAAATACACAAGCAAGCAACCCAAAGCTTCACAGATTGGCGCGCGCGTGTTAAAAAAAAAACAAAAAATATTTCGGAGTCCCCCGCTGTCGTTTCCTTTGCCGCAACACATTCAGTGGAACTTGTTTTCGGGCTCGGTGGCATTTGCGACGTGTGTGCAAAATTAACGAAATGCCTACGTCTGGCTTATGAATGAGTCCCGAGCGTCGTCGCGCATCTAATAGATACATATTGAAAGAATTGAAGTAGACGCCGACGATAGGCGGCTTTGGTGCTTGGAACGCCTGAAACAAGCTTACTTTTGTTATTCGTTTTGGCAAATAATTGTCGCTCATATCTTGCCGGGCCAAAAGTGCGCGTTGTGTGTCCGCTAATCCAAGAATTCGCGAATCCGAGAACCCTGCACGCCCGAGTCATCCACTTGTCCAGTCCAGCACTCAGTCGCAGCGTAAGTTTTAATTAAGTTCGCTTTAAGCTTTATTAATGCTTCGAGTTTCACTTTCTGTCGGACTGTCTGTTTGTCTGTCCGCCTCTCGGTCTGTCTGTTTGTTTGTTTGTTTGTGCGTCGGCAGACAACTCGCTAGTTGCCGCCCGAGCCGGGTCGGTTCTACTTTGCGATTTGCGTGTAATTTATATCGCTAGCTTAAGTCTGATAAGTAACAAGTCATGAAAATACTTCGCCCCCCGCCCCAGCACAGGCTCTTGACAACTTGGCGAAGTGACAGTTACTTTTTGTATCCATCATCCAGCCCCAGCCCCATGTTCCAGACCGCTGGGCGATCGATAGCTTCGGTGAGTTCTCAGTCTCAAAAATTTGAAATCATTAATTAAGGCAGTACGGCGTTTTGCTTCTGACTTGACTGCTTAACCCGAGCGCTCGCCAGAATGTGCACTAGGGGGGAAGCTCTTGGTACGGAACAGGTTTCAATGGATCCGGAGTTGGTTGTGAGGGTTCGGCCATGTCGTGGCGAAGCTCGCGCAGTTCCAAGAACTTGTTAGGTGTTGCATGCCGCTGCTGCTGCTTCCAAGATGGGTATCTTTATGAATGGAAGCGGTCTGCGGTTTGGTGAGGTTGTGGGGAGGGGCTCTTGGCAAATACATTTCTCGTGAGTTTTTATTAGAAACTGGTTCATAATTCTTCGGAACTTCTTTGACGCTCACCAGACCAGACCATGGGCTTTGAAAGCTGATGTTCTTTTCTGGGACGCACAGAAATGTATTCGCAAGTCCTCTATTGTGTTGCGTACTGCAAGTGCCCAGAGTTTCTTTAACTAATTTACAAATGTGTCACATCCGCTTAAGCATCGGCGTGTCTCCAGCACAGTTTCAAATTAAAATCCACCTGCCTGTGGTGGACCCCCGTCCCACAAAGCTCTGCGCGTCCCAGCCGCCTGCTCCTTATCAGCACCATTAATAGCTACACTAACAGGCTTTATTACACAATTCCAAGGCCATTTTGGGACACAAATTTCTACATACATTAGCTAATCTACAAGTCAGACGCAATGACAGTTGCCTCGCGAACAGATGAGTAGGCTGAGCCGGCTGGGGACAGAGAGACAGAGAGAGAGAGAGAGAGAGATAGAAAAAAAGCAACACCGGCAACAAACTTTTTAATTACCAACGGGGAAAAAACATTTAAGATAACAGACAGGCTGAGACAGCGGCAGCAGTGAACGAATTTACATAAATTTTAAATATAGCTGGAAGAAGCAGCATATCGCATATTCCGAGTTTTATTTACAACTTTATCTCTCCCGGCTACCTTAACCTTTTCAACCTGGTCCAGTGCTCTGCTCTGCGGCTGCTGTGGCTATAACTGGGGCTGGTCTAAAGGTTTTTATATTTATGGCTTGTGTAAAAAGAGGCGCTTTTAGCCATTTTACAGCTTAAATATTTTTTAGCCATTAGATAAACAAACATGGCGAACAAAAAGTCACACACACACACACACACATTCTGACTCAAACAAAAAGTGCCACAAAACGTAACGAAAATATCTTTCAAGTACAATGTTAGGTAAATATAAACAAGAGTTTTTCTTTTCTTTTCTTCTCTGCTCTGCTCTGCTCCGGTCGGGTCGGGGCGGATCGTCGTGTGGCTGCTGCACTTGACTGCGCTGCCGAGCTGGGTTTTGTTGTTGTTTCAGCTACTTAGAGCTTTTAGAGCACACGATGTATTATAAATTACATTAGCTAAGTGCCGGGCGGCAATTAAAAATGCGGGCCGCGGCGTGAAAGCCGAGGCGCAGAAAGGCGGAAAGCGGGAAAAAGTCTGTGTGTGTGTGTGTGTTGATGTAGTCAGCCGGAGCTTGTTGTTGATGTTGCGAGTGGTGCTAATGATGTTGTGGCTGCACTGCTGTCATCATCGCCTTCAACAGCGCCACCATAATCAACACTATCATTATCATCATCGTCATCACCAGCATTAGCATCGTCATTAGAAGGCTGCCGCCTCAACCCAATCAAGGTTAAAAAGCATGTGGCGAGCACCGAGTTGAGTAATAATACAATTTAAAGTTCGTGGACCGACCGACTGAAACGAAGACACATTTTGGGGTCGCAGTTGCCTTTGATGCTAATGCCTTCGCCTATATGTTGTCTATGTTTAGTCTAAACAGCTCCCACTCTTTCAATAAACAAATTCGAACTACAAAGAGAGACAGACAGGTGCAAGTTTGTGTGATATCTAGATATCTAGATATTGTACCAACAATTGTGCAAGCACACATACATTATTGCATTCATTAGAATTACTATTTAGCATCGATTCAAAAACCCAAAATTGTCTGTTTTAAGGTATAGCTGGTATACTTGATTAATAACCTATTTAAACGATATCTACACTTTCGTTTCATGTTTCATAAAACAAATTTTAAATTGCGAAATAATCCTAATTGAGTATTATTATGTTTTTTCAAAATTTATTGAATTCTATTAAGGCTTTCAATATATTTTTACACATTTATTGACTAGTAGTAGATTATAGTCCACTATAATATTAGCGCGTTCTTATTCGCTCTTTATTTCTGGATTCATTAAGTGGATTCTAAATGTGTTAGGTTTATCTCCCACAGATATGGAAGTACGACAATTATTAAGCCCGATCCCTTATTTACTATGAAACGATGTCCCTTAAAGCTTGAACAAAATTTTTGATCGAATAAAGTAGAGTCGTTTCGTGGCCTATCTATCTGTTATGCTCAGCTTATATTCCCTATCCCCTGTAGACACTTATTTTCGATTCCTTCCCTTCATGATCTTATTCTCCTGCACTATATTTGTGATCTATTTTGACTGCACATATGTATGTATACTTAAAGTTTGTTGAGGTTTCAAGAATGGGGTAAAAAGTAACGTTGCTATCCACGCTTCCACCTCTAATCATTGACGAAGGTTCAAAGTCATATTGCAATTATACATACTATGTATGTATGTATGTTTGTAATTATGTATATGAGGCAATTTTTGAGCAATCATAACCAAATTCTAGAGTCCAATGTCAAATCCATTCGGTGCCACACTAACGACTTTAATAATAGAGCAGACACATGCAATGTCTATTCGTATTTCGCAATTGCTTTTTATACGCAATCAAAGCGAGGTTGTAAGAAATCAAATCGAAAATGAATTCGACAAGTAGCCAATGGACACATTGAGAATTGAAAATGCGAAGCCAAAGGGACTGGAGAGTCGTCGAGACATGCCACAGTAATTATTAATAATTTGGCATTGTGTACTGGCCCTGTTTGCTGCTTACTGTTCACTGTGCAGCCAAATGGTCATAAATTAAATTAACATAATTCACTGAATGGACGGATGGCTATGGATGCGTGCGGCCTATTCAGGAATTGCGCGCACGCTGCTCCAATTAAAACGGGAGCGATTCGAGGAAGTTGATAATGGGAGGAGAGGGCTATCAACAAGCCCATCTGGGCATATGGAGGGGTCGACGGGAGCTGCATTTTTAAGTAGGTGCAACAGCGACCCGCAGCCTTAGCCCTCACCTTATCAAGTGTTGATGGAACGTGCCCCTAACACAGGGGGAGCGACCTAGCTCTCTCTCTCTCTCTCTCTCTCTCTCTCTCTCTCTCTCTCTCTCTGCCTGAGGCCTATGGAAAATGTTGGCGTGCTTGTTGTTGTCACCAAAGATCTGTTCAATTGGCAGCCATAGGAACTACTATACTATACTATATCCGTCGTCCTATTCCGTTAGGTTGTTTCTTATTTTTGTTTACATTTTTGATTAGTTTCGCGGCAGTGGCAAGCATTTATTTTTATACCTCTTAAACGTTTGGCCCATAGCCACCAAAAGTTCTGAAACTTTTGAATACGAGTGTACGAGTACACACACCCGCGGATACATAGAATACACGTACATATATGTATGTAATAACACTATTTTGCTGATGCGTCATTTTTACTCAACTTGCTGAAAGTTTTGCCAACAAAATGACGCGTTCGACCGCCTGCTCGTTGGGCCGTTCTCTGTTTGGCATTACGTGAGTGCTGAGTACTGGTTTCGAGTGCTGGCTCATTGTATTGTTTATCGTCTGTTTACTTTAACATTTCTTGATAAGCGTACCAACTTTGCTGACTACGTGGTACGGCATTCGATAAGATAAACAAGTCGCCGTGCTTCTCGAATGTATGCAAAGGGTGACGCTTTGGTTTGTTTTCTATAAGCCCCAATGACAATTGTGCAAGCCGTCAGAGCTAATGAACTGCTTCTATCTATGGGTCGAAAGTTGAGAAATGTTACTTACTACAGACCTAAGTACGAACCATAGTGGACTGCTGTGCAATGTTTTAATACAACCTCTTGGCTACGAACTCTGCAATTATTTTACTTACTTAGGTTAAGAAATTAATGTCGCATTTTAAACTAACTGCTGAAAGTGGTTGAATTAAAAAACGTATCTATGTCAGCTTGATTGGATAATGGATAATGGATTACATATGTTTTCTCTGGGTTATGACAAGGAGTGGTCCCTGTGGCTAAAGCACGCTCGTTAATATTTTTATTGAAATTCGTGTATATAGCTTAAGAAAGAATTTCAAATACTGGATTCGGCCACATATTGAACCGACACATCAGATTATTGAATCGACTGCATCCAGGTGCTCTGCAAAATAGCTCTGCTTGCTAAGCAAAGCTCATGTCAGAGATTCTTGCTAACAGCAGCAAATAGAAATCATGATTTCAAAAACAAGATAGAAATGAATGAATGGAGGGCTTACCAAGAAATGGCTACAAATATTGTGAATCGCCAAAGCGGAAGCGTAAAAACAAAAATATTGGCCGACGGCCGACGCTCGCGGCAAGCCGAGGACCGTTAATAAACACTACGACTTACATTTTCTTTAACTAAAAAAATAAATATTTTACAAAATATATTGTATCAAGTAATATGTAATCAGCAACAGTATTAAGCATTGTCTGCATTAACGAAGCCTACTATGAACGTATAATAATTAAACGAAGAAATGAAAAAAAAGTTTTTAAAATAAATATTTTTAGTTAATGCATTAACGAACTATTTGCAGTTTATTTACTAAAAACTATATCTATTGTTGGTAATCGGTATTAATACAGGCAAGTGAAGTCGGGTTCCCGGCTTTTAAATTCTATGTACGCAGAATAGAATAATTATAGAAATTAAAAAAATTACGAATTGCGTCTATGCGTGTCTTGTACATTTCATGTACAGAGTATAAAAATAATGCGAACATTACTCCAAAAACTATAGTTAATCAAAAGTAACGTTGATCCACTACATTGGGTTGAAAATGCATACCCCTAGTATACCCCTTTTATAGCAGAATGAGTTGTTCTTTTTTAGGAAGGGGGCTCTGTTCATTGAAATTGAACTTAAACGGCATGTTCACATGCTGCTGAAAAATGTGATGTTTTACATTCGGCTTATACTTACTCGTATGTCGATACACTGGAAATCCATTAAAATGCCGCAGCTTCTATTAGCTCCATCATCCGTCCGTACGACCAGTGGGTCCGACCCACTGAGACGCCAAAAACAGACAACGAACATGGGCGCTAACAAGATAATCAAATGGAACAGACAACAAATTTATACCAAAATATGCAAAAATTTGTTATTAGAACAACAACAAGGGACTTTGATGTTGTGGCCACATTGTTGACACCCACTTCTGTCAATCCCCCTGTGCTTGGTGAGCAGAATCTAGCCATAAATAAAGCGGCAAGCGGCAAAAGGCCAACTCAAGTAACACAAGGCGTAAAAACTAAAGTATATACACATTTATATATATATTGCAAGCAATTGGCTGACAACAACCGTTTTCTGTTGTTCGTTTCTTTGTTTTTAAAAGCCAAAACAAGATTTTCTGCAAAGTTTGTATTCTTTCTTAAATTTATGAGCCTATTGATACTGTGGATGACACTTTTTGACCCACAATCGCAACAGCAACGACCACATTCTGCTGCTTTCTCACCAAGTTTTTTGTATCCATTTTTCGAAATGCACAAGAAAACCTTTAAACAATTGCGACCATCATGTGCAGAAATATTAAAACACAGATTTCTTGTTGGCTGGGAATTTTCATAAATATTATATTATATTCTAACGTTCAAGTTGCAAATTGCTTTTCCAAAGTCAGTATAGTCAGTATAGTCAGTAGAACCTTAGCCTTAAATATTTCCGAACAGTATTTTTCTCTTCAGTGTACAGTCTTACAATCGTATTTTGTTTGATGTTGAACCAAATTCTTAGTTAACCCGAAACAAACTGGAATTTTTATAATCGTAATAAATAGATTCCAAAATGCATATTAATAATGAAATTCGATTGTAGAGTACCCCTTAGATCCAGAGAATTCCATTCTGTAGTCATGAGTACCTATCTCATGAATAAGTGAATGCGTAATAAATAATATTGCAGTGGGAAATTGCTGATTATGTATTCTAGAATGTGGTGTTGTAGGAATGAGGCACTAAAACAATTGGTAGCGAAGTATTTTCTTACTATTTTTCATGAGCCACCACACCACAAAAGCTGTTCTCCACGCCTAAGGGCTCAAGGTAGTTTGGTTGGCAGCCCTCCCCTGCCCCCGCCGGGGTTGTCGACATCAGGAAGTGAATTAACTGCTCAAACAAAAATATTTGTTTAATTAACTGGCAAAAACTTTAGCTCCGGGAGGGACATGCACACGAAAATATAAACACAAAGCATGCGCAGAGCGTCAAAGGCACAGCCGTAATGTTTTCATAACGCAAAATTTTTACCTAGACAAATAGTCAAACAGCAAGGAAACAAACAAACAAACAAACAGGCAGGCAGGCAGGCTGGCAGGCAGGGAGTCAGGGAGTCAGGCACGCAAGCAAATAAAGGCACACTCTAAGGACAAATAGATGAAAAAGTTATTGACAACTAAAAAGCTGGCAAAATGCGATATGGCAGCAGGCAACTGGGCTCGACAGACTTTGTGGTCCCGGAAAATATGAAAGCTGGCAATAAAACAACAAATTTCGAAGGTACACACACTCACACACACGCACACACACATGAACAAACACACACACACTCTGCCACATATGGCTGCCCTATTTGCAAGCCATGTGTACGCACTTACGCACATTAAATAGTTAAACAACGTGGCGTATGCGCAATTAACATTTATGGCAATTAATTATGTTATGCGAATCGTTGCTTTTGCTCGGAGCCAGCTGTATGGTACGAGTTTATGGGTCCATGTGGCTTACGTCACTATTTTTAGGCGAATCATATAGCAGTATATCGTATATTGTGGAGCAGCACATTATTATATGCACAATTTGACTTTGAAATTCTTCAAGAGGGCCTCTTTAGAGCGCTTCCTCTTGGGTTACCCTTCATCGCCTTGGGCACACATTTAAGCCAATTTTAGCGAAAATCCAGCATATACTTACTTACGAGTAGTACGCGTCCGCAACTCTTCGCTGTTCATAATTTCGGCTAATCAAACGCTTTACTAGACGCTGCCTAATGGTGATCTGTCTAATTTTAAGTTGTCGCTGTTGTTTTTGCCGCCAGAATTTCGCACAAGGCCATCGAAATGTTTTTAAATGCCTCTGCCGATACATGTCCCGGGGGCATACTTATGTTGGAAACTCTGATTAGCGCGGAGCTTCAGATCTCTTCGGGGCAGCGGATAATTACTATAGAAACGAAACTGTGAAGCAAGTGTGTAGAGGATGTCTAAAATAAAGTAAGAATAAGCCAAAGTTAAATAAGTAGAATAGGAGGTAAAATAATGCCATGACATCTGTAAAAAGTGGTATTAGGAGTAGCTTTAAAAGTACATTAGCTTAGCTTAGACTTGAAATTTAAAAATACATTTTTAGAAGGTGTTTTGCCAGTCATTTTAATTAGAGATGTATTAGGTAAGTGGAGCAATTTGTCAACCTTCAGCAATATTTTTGAGACTTTGTTGTGCACTGTGTAACGACTCATTTAAATATCATTTTAATAGGTGTTTATGCGAGTACTCGGTTATGTTGGAATGTTGTTTTCAATGTTGCAAATGTTACATACAAGTAGAAGCGACCTGTCACCTATTCTAAGCTCGAAACGTGTTCACATTTATTTTAACTAATGACTTCATTGTGTAATTTTCCATCTCCCATCAGCCATTTAATTTTTTGTGTTTTTGCTCGGCAACACAAATAAACACTAAATGGTCGCTTTTCAAGGTTAGTCGAGTCGTTTAAATGCAAATACAAATTTCGAAATTGCTTAGAACTTGTAAGTCGGAAAACGCAGACCCCAGAGAGAACTTTGCATAACTAATTAATAATACTTTGGCTTAGATGGCACTGAGATGCAACGAATGGAGTCAAGTAGCCCTGTTAGCATAGTCGTCGACACGCCCGTTACGGTGCCACAGAAATGGGCTATCGGATGTTTTCGATCGTTAAATATTTAAATGAACCACTTGCATACATTTTTATTTACTCGCGTCTTGTCTACGGCATTGCCATTTAATCTGGCCGGCCAGCCAGACAACCAGACAGCCAGACAGCCAGTTGGCCTATAAATATGCATGACTGTTTGATGGTTGCTGGTGGCTTCTCCGTGTGCTCGACAAGCATGTGCGGCGATCAAATAATTAGCTGCACACGGCCACTCATTAGATAAACAGCTATGCTCACAAATATCGCGCTCTCGAGGAGTATGTATTGACATTTCCCCTATGGCTTGCAAACTGATAAGAGCTTTGTGTGTGTGTTTCGAGGGGACTCTCGCTTTCTCTCGCGCTCTGTCTGCTGGCGCTTTCTCGGGCGGAAGGGTTCAATGAATGGTATGTCCTCTATTAGTACGCATAACGGTATCGCTAGTTATGCGAGTGTGTGAGTGCTACTGTCGCTGGCTTCGCCCTAGAGCGACACTGCACGCCCATGGGCTCTCTATTTCAAGGGGGGGTACCCGAAAATATTGATTTGTTGTTTGCCCGCCAGCACCCGGCTGCTCGGCCAACAACTGGTCGGCCGTGTTTGTTTGTTTATTTAATGTTTGCTTGACTCGAAAATTATTTGGGTTAAGTCAATATCAGCGCAATCAATGAATAGTGCGGTATAATATCGGTGCGATTGGTTGAGTAGAAAATGTTCGGCTGTTATAAGTCAAACAAAGAATAACGAAATAGTTTTGTGTGTGAATTCGTGCTGTGTAATTGCTTCCTGGTTAGTTGTTTTTCGATTATACTAAAATAAAGTTTAGCTTTAGCTCTGCTGCTCCCGCCACAAGCACCAGCACCAAGGAAACCAGCAGTGCATTTAATCACCATTGAATTGTGCAATCTTTTGAAACATTGCGCAATATTTTTCTGTGAAACTTTCCGAGAACTATGGAAAAGTAGGAGGGTGTGGAGAAAAGGAACGAAACGGAAAATCAAAAAGGAAAAGTATACTTAAAACTACCTTTTCATCATTTGCCTCTTTCAACATAAATATAGAAAAGTATTATAACTTGAAAATTATAGCCATCGACTTTTTATAAAGTAGTTGTGCACTTAATTTGTTTGGTTAGTGTTTGGTGTTTCCAATCTTATGACTTTTCTTGCACAATATTCAAGCTTTCTTATGGAGGAGCTGAGTTTAGAACTTTTCCTAAGAAAGATCGACCTAAAACATGTCAAGAGACATGGCTCTTGTGATTGTTTCACAAACTTCAGGGTAAACACTTATCCTTCAATCTCCCAATTCTATTTTTATATGTCTGTCTCATGCATTCAACGAATTTGTTATTTCCTTAAAATAAAACAAGAAACCGAATTAAAGAAGAGAAACAAATTCGCTGCTTGTCATTCGACGGAGATATGTATATCCTGGAATTGTGTATATGAAGAGGTTTACTTGAAAATTCGAAAGCACCCCTTTATGTTTCAGCTTGAAGTAAGTAATAGAATAAAACTCAAGACACTTCGGTAGATTCAGCGAAAATTAGTCATCTGCAATTTATAGTCCATTTTGCTGAACTCGGTATAATCCCATGATTTACTCATTGTCGGCAACTCCCCTACTGACTGCCATTATGCGGCAAGCCCTTCAATAACCAGGCAGCACTTATGTCGGTCATAACAACTACATGCCAATTAAAGAGCCGACCCGGGTGCTCACAGCAGTAAAGTCGAATCAACAGTCATCAGTCAACAACCAAATACCACACACACATAGACACACACTGGCCTAATGAAGATGCCGACTTGAAGGTGTATGTTCTGTGCGAATTATAGCAGTTGACAAAAAGCCATAAAAAGGCAGACGGTTACAGAAGCAGAGGAAGAAGGAGAAAAGTCACTACGGAGGAAGTCGTACAAAAGTCGCACAAAAGTCGCACAAAAGTCATACAAAAGTCGCACAACAAGGGCCGCACATTGTGTTGCGGAATAAAATGCTAAAATTATTCATTTTGCAAATAAGCAGCGTAAATATTTAATTAACAACTCAACACTCACACACACACACACACATAAATATATACACGGGATAAGTGGTGGCGGAGTGGGAGGACGGATATCGTTGTTGAGAGATAGTCACACATGCTCGCAGGCACCCCAAGATGGGACAAGAGGCCACATCGGGGTCGGGGTCGGGTTCGGCGTCGGCGTCGGCGTCGGGACGGAGTCTAAGGTTTCTGCGTACATGTGTGGTGGTAATATAATATTTATTTATATGTCGCATAGCAACTACCTAGGCATGGATAGGGATGTCGCAATTGTTGCTCTTGCCGAATTTCAAGTCACTGGCGTGCTTGCACATTTTCATACGCCGCGTGGTACGAAATGCCAAATAGTACGACTACTTACCGTAGCAGCTAGCCGTGTTCTGCTCGGTGCTACGGCAGATTTGTGTGTATATACGAGTGCGTGTGTGCCTAGCATTATTAACAGTGTCTCGGCGCTGCCCGGCCTCACGTTCGTCTATACCTTCCGCTCCGACTCAGCCCCTTCCCTGGACTAATTAAATTACTCCAGTCTGCAGCAAAAGGTTTTGCTAGTTCCTGTAGTGTTGCTGTAGCCGTTGCTTTCAGACCGCCGCTTTAATTGCCTTAGTGTGTTGGAGCCGTTGGCTTTGTTGCTTACTTACTTACTTACTTACTTACTTACTTACTTGCTTAATAGCTTTAATGGAGCGTCTGGCCACTGATTAGAAAATTTCATTGTTGACTGCCATTGTAGCTCGTGCAAAAGCTCCGGCTTAAAGTAGAGAGTAAATTAAAAATCAATATAGTACTTGTGCAGCCACTACCCACCATTTGTACACATGCGATATTGTAACTGAAATATTGCAATTAATAACCAATATGTTTACGCATTTTATAAGCCATCAAAGCGAATGGCTTCCCTTGCAAAGCAAGCCAAATGAACGCACCTATCTAACGTGCTCAGAAATTCCATTAAAAGGTGCTCAAAATAGCAACTAGGAAGTGAAGCGAGGCTAAGGCGAAGGTGTTAGTGGCCCAAAACCAGAACGCCCGTATACCAATTGAGTAAACCTCCCAAAAGGTTTTTGATTGCCTCTGGCGGCGTTTGCTTTTATTTCAGTATTTTCTTTTCCCTTTTTTCTGTAAACGTATGCATGTGTACTTCTCTCTCCCTCCCTCTCTTTCTCTCGACCTACGAGCATGATGAGCTCGTAAAGGCAACAAAAAAATTGTATTATTGCTTTTGGTGAGGCTATTAAAATGTCATCATTCGCTGGGTAGTGAGCTGTAACGATAAGTCAAAACACGCAACTTCAAATGCAGACTGCCATCGCTTTTATACTCGCATAGGCAGCTGCTTCAACCCTCGCCCCCTTCCCCGTATGCCTGTCCCAATTCCAAAGGAACAGCACAGCAATAACCCGTAGTCTCACCGTATTTATTATTTAACACATAGCTACGCAAACCTAAGCGGAAAACAGCTATAAAATGCTAGCCTGACCTTTTTTGCAGGCAATTGAGCGCGTGCTCGCACCGCCAACCAGCCAAGCAGCCAACCAGCCAACCAGCCAAGACAACAACCAGGCAACCACAACATCTATGCAAGGCGCCACCCCGCCCCCCTGACGCTCTGGGTGGCACTGGGCACTTTAGCGTGGTTTTTATGGCACGCCTTTTTTACGGGCGCCAGTCGGCATGTACACGGGTTAAAATATTTAAAAGTGCGCTTAATTATGCTGCGAAAAGGTAAAAAGAAGGCATTTCTCGGGCCACGACAGCTCGTAAAAGTTTTGGCTAAAAACAGAAGCTAGGAAGCTTGCCTTAAAGACAGGCGCGATTAAAGCCACCAAAAGTGTTTGTGCCTTGGATAATGTCGTTGTTATCGGATCTATTAACGATATGAATGGTGTTACTTGTGTCTCAATTGGTCAGCTGGAATGATGTTTTGATTATATTTCCTGATAACTTACAGAACTAATTTGATAATTCTATACTAGACTAACTCACCTATATAAATGCCTTTCTATCTTGACAGGCAACAATATTCGCTCACATCCTTATCGAAAGGTGCTCTGCTAACTTTGCGGTAAGTTTTGTGACTCTGGTCATCAATCCCATAGAACGTCCACGGTCCAGTCGTCCCGCGTTCTGTCCACTTGTTAAACACGCTGTACCGCCTGTCGCTTGCTATTCATGTTCGCCATCGTGGACATTCAAATTCAAATTGAATTACAACAAACACAGGCAGCAGGCAGGCAGGCAGGCAGGCAGGCAACTGACAGCAGCCAAATGCCTCGGACCGGATCGCATAAAATATGCAATTGCAAGTGCACTAGACATACGCACATATACACGTACATATATGTATACAGATATCGAGACTTAGAGACGTACGGCCGCTCACAACTGAGAGTGCGACTCAGGTGATATATCTTCGGGAAAACTAGTTTACGCAACATGTGGCATGTGCATTTTGCATGCCACACAAAAACAGACAAGGGAAAAAATTGACATTTTGACATGTGGCGGCAACGACGGACTTCAAGATTTGCCTCAGATAAACTACAAATGGCTTGGTTGGGGCATAGTCCCAGGCATGGGTCTGGCATTGGCAACGTTGCCATCGACTCCGTCGACTCCGTCGTCCGCTCCTCGCGTAATGTGTCTTTTAAACACAAATACAAATGTACAAATGTTATCGGTGCTGCAAAATAAATATCAAAGCTGTACGTGATGCTTGTTGTTGCTTTGGCTGCTACAATTTTTAATGGATTGACGGCGGACACCGAATACACATTAGAGACCGGGCGGGCAGCTCCGGTGCCAACAGACCAAGTCATGCACACACATGAGCCGAGCCATGTTCACTTGGACATCACCGAAGTCGATGCCGCTCTACGTTTCTGATACCCTGATACCCCACTCCAATCTACACTCTAAATTCTCCACCTCTCCAGCTGCTTGCTTCTCGTTTTTCGTTTTTCGTTTTTCATTTATCGTTTGCATGCCAAATTTTCCAGCTACTGCAATTTCCTTCGCATGCATTTCAATAACTGGTCATCCGTCGTCTCCACCGGCCCCACACTGGCATCGCCACCATTATTTCTATCATCTCCATAGGCGTCATAGTCGTTGTCGAATGGTTTGTTAGGCACGTACGATACATGCATGCGCCATAAAGTATCTCTGGGATATCAGTTAGCCGGCGTTCTCGAGTGTCAATGGCGGTATAGTATGGATGCGTCTCGATGCTCGTTTGGTTGTTGTTGATATTGCATATATTTATTTTATTTTAAATGCATTTGTTGTTCGCGCTGACTGCTGCTGAGGTACGAGTATTTGCATTGATAAACGCCGTTGGGCCCGTGCTGGAAGCGTTCACGAGCAGGCTGAGTGAATCAGTAGTTGCGGTTCTTTGTTAGCTAATTGGCAGTGGAACGAAATCCAAATCATGCCTTTATCTTCCAACATGAGATATCATAGAAACTTTATACCTGATGGTGTTGCATAGCTTCGGGGAAGACGAAGGTGACTTCTTAGCTCGTTTTCAATTATCACCTCATAAGTTGTCCTCCACTGTCCCACACAATCCGAACAGTGGCTCCTCCTCTCCATTTTGTTATAGGCCTATACTTATATGTTTGCTTGACTCATAAATAGGAACGTTATCAGGTGACAACTGGTTGGCTTTGCGTTTCTCTGGGAGCAGCAACCGCAACACCAAAAGCAACATCACAACACCAACATAGCAACATCGTTGCCAGTCAAATGCATAAATAAATAAATAATTTGCAACAATTACCATAAGTTGCCGCCGTCCCGACTCCCGACTCCCGCCCCATAGTGCGGCCATATTGTGTTAAAGTGTTTGCCATTAAAATTATGACTAACTTGAGTCCGCTGTTAATGATGATGATGTCAGTGTCAGCCATGGCTGTGACTACCATTCAATAACTTAAGTTCCAGCCACGCTCTATACATGTACCATCAGTAAGAGTATGCCCCGCAGCATCTGCATCGACATCGGTGTTGGCATCGCCACCGACACCGACATCGACATCGTTAAGTGTGGGGCTTTATGGGATGCTGTGCGACTCGACTATTATTTGCAGGGAACACACTCGGCTTTAATTAGCACTGGCTTGACAATTAAATATTATTTTGGCCTGATCTCCCTCCGCCAGCAGCTGACTTGCTACCTTGTTGGGTATCTCTCGAAAAGTCTGGCTAAAGGAATTGTCAACCTGTTTTAATTACCTAAATACTAAAGTGTTGTCGAGGAAAAAGGCATGGTCGCTGAATATCGGTATTGAATTTTTGCTAGTGTTATAAGCTATTTTAGAATTTAAAGACTCTGTTGGCTGGGGCTTGATGTTATTTTTATTTGCTGCTCGATTTTTATCTCATCTCATTGGTTCTGCATCCATTGCTGTTGCTTGTTTCTGGTACTTAGCTGGTGCTTGATGCCTAGGCTTTATGGTCCACAACGATTGTGGACCAGTCTTCATCAAGGCACATAAATTAGGGATCGATGTAAATATTTCGAGCGGCTTTTTTAATTAATTAATTTTTATTCATTGTTCATTTAAAGTGAATAGCACTAGTAGCCTTCTTTGCCTACCAAATCAACAATTTATAAAAATGAGGGAAAATACGTTCCAATATCTTTAATATCGTTATAGATATGTGCGTTTATCCGCCGAATTTTCCGAATTCTGATTAGGACAGCTACGCAATTACTCACAGTGAGCGGGAAGGAGAGAAAGTGTAGCCTTTTAAAATACAAGTAGTAGCTTTACAGACATTCTTCTGTTTTTTGTTAAATGTATTATATGTTGTTCTTGATGGCTAGATGTCATCTAGTGCAAATCCGCTGGACATCATGGTTATATATCTTGGAACACACTTCAACTGGATAGAGCGTTCAAATTGAAGTACCCTGATAAAACTCTGCAAAGTGCAAGGAAATTCCGTGGCAATCCTTTGGACAAATCCCCAAGCCACCTTTTGCAGTAGTGTGCCTCAAAGAGTCCCGCGCCCACATTCCTCTTTACTGCTTGACATCCTACTTGGGCGTCGCGGGCCCTTCAATGCGCTCCAATTGAATTTTATGGCAGACGAAACTGACCTACTTAAGGCACTTGTCATGTGGCCTGCCAAAGCGGCTCTAGTTCTCTGGCAGCCGGGTAGTATTGGGGTCGATTTGAATCGGCGGGTCGCTGGGTTACACCGTTTTCTGAGCGCGACTTTCAATCGCATTATAAATTTAATGCGTTGACCTTTTTGCGCGCCCAGCGACCGCAATTTCAGCTTTTATGCTGCTGCACACCCCTTTAATAGAAGTCGGAGAAATCTCGGCACAGATACGCCACCGAAAGTCAAACGCGCTGCCATAAAATTTAACTAAAATGGCTATAAGTAGCTGGCCATAACTGCAAATGAATCCGAGCTACAAGTGGGCCAAGATGAATTTTTCGATCTATGTATCTTTTAATACACTTTAAATCGGGTGGGTGGTGATGGGCATGTGGAGATTCAGGCTGTTATCAAGGCCGCATTCTTCGCATCCAAAACGCAGGAGTATGCGGGGAGGGGGTTTTGCCTCAATGCGCCAATATCATGCGTTTGGTGCCCGGCGTTTCCTGCATTGTTTTGCCTTTGCCTTTCTTTAGAGGTCGCACGATTGGCTTTTTTGTTATTGTTGACATGGACTAGTCATGGATAAAAATTGTGCGACAAAAGCTCGTCGTCGTCGAAGAAAGAAACTTTGTAAAGAGTTCTTTTTATGGCATTGAATAAAACGTCTTCAACTAGAAGCAAAACATTGAAAATTGTTTTTCTTTGGCACACATACGAGTACACAACACGCAACAACCCGGGCATGTTCCCACCCACCACCTATCCGTGCCCCAACCCCTTGCCATACATGAGCTCAGTTATTTTTGTTAAATTTGTCTTGACTGTCATCTTTTCTTTCGGTCTCGGCCATGTGCACTTCAAAGGCAGCTTGGAACTTTTTTTGCTGACATTTCACAGCCAGCCACATCCCTGCCCCTCCTGTTGAGTCCCCTTGCCCCACATTGGCCATTGAAATAAAACTCGTACTTATGCTTGAGCGATTTTTGCTCGTGCAAATATTTTATTGACTATTATTTGGCCTTGGTGTCCTGTAGTGTCCTTCTGTGCACTGCTCTTCTTGTTGGCGTTGTTCTGTTTATTATTTTAGATTTTTATTCTGGGCCGTTGTTTGCTGCAAAATTTAAGCACATTTCGATGTACACAAGCATATCAAAGTAAAGAGTCCCGAGAAACAAGAAACAGTGTCATGGCATCGATATCATTGTAAAGAGGAATAAGCTCGCAAAAGGTATATATTTTTTGTGGAATTGCAGTTGGAAGTTATTTTCGTTTTTTACATTAGCATCGAATCTGATTGAATCACATAAAAGTATCAGGCCCCTCAAAGGGAGAACCAGCCATTGCATGCATCATAAATCATCATTAAAGTCATCTAAGAAGCAAATTAAATGCAGCTTAAATGGAATCAAAATGATAATAATTTTCAATAATGTAAGTGGTGAGAGATTTCTTCGGAACAGAGGGAGGGAGGATTGTATTGAGATTAAGTTAGAAACATCATTCGATTTCGAACACTTTTGCTGAACAATCTTTACCACAAAAAGTAATTCCTACCGCTAAAGCTCCTCTATCTTAGGACTCACACATACATTCAAACATGTTCATACATAAATGGGTACACCTTAACAATTATGTTCTTGTTTAAAACGTTTTTCTAAATATTACACTCATTCTCATGTACAAGACCATAGAAACGATTGCTCTGATAAACATTAGGTAAACATTTAATTTGTCTAGTATATGCATGTATGTCAGTTGCAATAAATAATTGCCTAAATAAATATTCTACTTTATAAGAATGCAGTAGTGCCTTGCTTTGCTTGATTAAAACAAGCTCAGAAGTTGTTCTTAAATGTGCGAACCATGGTCAGATATTTTATGTGTGGGTATGTGTGTGTGTGCTGCGCTTGATATAAATGAACGAGCTTGTTTTTAATTAAAATACCATCCACATATATTCCTTGCTGCTGGCCAATGCTGTTGTTAAAGCTGATGTACGAGTATTTATTTTTATTTGTTTGGTATTGTTTTCGTTTCATTTGCATCATAATTAGTGCGCCCTTTGAAATGAACGAGATTGTTTGGCCAACACAGTTCGAAATTTGCGTTAGAAATGTTGTCCTTGAGAGTGCAGCTGGGGGCGTTGGGCGTGATTTTGATAAATACTTCTTCATACTGCTCGTACTGAGTGAGCGCTGCTGGCTGAGCATTGGAAGCCACTCAATAACATTTAGAATTTAAAATGTTATTGCCTCGGGCCCCTGCCAGAGCAGCGGCACCCGCAGGAAATTTCATTTATCTGGTATCTAACAGATATTTTGATTTTCATTTTCGTGTCTGTTTTGATGTTTTTCAATTATGTTCATTGTTGTTCTTGCATGTTAGGGCGGTAACTGCTATTCCCTTTGCTGTTTTCCCAAGCGCGCTTTTCCAAGCAAATGTGCTGCAATTGTGTCTGGGCAGAAAGACGGCAGACAGACGGCTAGACAGACAGTCGGATAGACAGTTAGACAATAGATTTCATGGATGGTTACTTTTGTTTTGCAAGAACGTTGCCAGCTGCGATCCCGTCAAATGGTAATGGCAGCAATAACAACAGCAACAATACGAGCAACGACAGCAAGAGGAGTCTGCCCTGCTTTTTATGACATTGCAATAATCATCATCTGCCAGAAAAGCGTCCACTGCGTAAAAGTGCCGGTCAAAGGCGTCCAAAGTCTAATAAAATTAGCGCGAATGGCAGAAATGGCTTCAAAGCGTAATGTTTTCTAGTCGCCACCAATACACTCCTCCCTCTTCTCTTATTACACATTTACTTACTTAAGTATACACTTATGTGCACAAAAATCCGTATAGGTTGCCGTCTATGTCTCTGGAATGAGTAATTCAAATGTCAGATCTGATCATTTGCATCACAGATTTTGTTCTTTTTAGCGTAAAAATAATCAGAATTTGTTGTCATAGGAGCGCGTTTTGTTTTTTCTTGGAAGTCATTTGAAAAGTTGCTAACGGCCCAACATTTTTAAATCTAAACTAAATCTTACTATTTGAGACATCACAACATCGGATTAACTTTGTTAGCTTCCCACAAATTACAAGTAGAAAAAAAAATGGAGAGAGACCAATGCGACGCCTACTTACCATCCGAAGCGGAAAAGGTGCTTTGAAAACTTATTCAGCAAACATTGAAATTGTTTTTTGTATGAAATATTGGCGGTTTTGTTTGCATTTCCCGAAAAATAAAAGGCAGCCCTCGTACACATGCTTTGCGACTTTGATGATTTTTGCATTGGACTCGCGCTGTTGGAAGGCCAGACACAAGCGCACGACCCGATCGGACACTATGCATGATATGGAAATATATAATTTCGAGCTGCCATCGCCATGATAAATGAGTTGCGAATTGAAATGCGTGCTAAATGCTATAATTGCGGGAGTTCACGCGCATGTGCAAATCGTTTGAAATGCTCAAAATGAACGGCAATTTGGACAATTTAAGCTGGCTAATGTGTGAGCATAGCTAAAGTATGGGGAGTGAATGAAAATTAATCAAAATTATCAATCAAGATCTCTATGATTAGCAAAAAAGGCCACTTTTCGAAAACTTGACTGACTGCTTTTAGAGACAAGTCAAGTCAATGGGTAAACTGTTAACTGGTTTTCTCAAACGAGCCGTCATAATGCTCGAGTCCACTCGGGAACCTACTACACGTGTGCAGCCCACAACCCACAACGCACTTCCCACTCCCGCCGCCTTTGCAGCTGCAGCTTTCACAGCCCAATTCCCCTGGCGACCACAGAAACCGCAAGGTGCGTTTTGTGTTGCCCCTGCCACGGCAAAACAATCGGTGGAAATAAAGCAGCGAAAACAATTATTGTACAAACAATTCGATTGCAACATGCTGCAGCCCGCAACTATGGCTCGTCGTTATCGTTGCGTCGCGTCGCGTCGCGCCTCGTCGGCAGCACTTCATGCCACACGTTACTCAACTGACACTCAACTGCCAGTTCTGCTATGGAAGTGTGGTTGTGTGCAAAAATGTGAGTGCAATCATGCAAAAAAAAAAAATGGTGTTATGTGTGTGTTGGCAAATTTTAACCCAAATATTTTGTAGACATACAATATTTGTGCCAGCAGAGGGCGAGCGGCTGTATGTCCGCGGAAAACAATTGCGAAAACAAACTACAAACAGACGCAATTACAATAACAATAGCAAATGTCAGCAGGCAACAGCAGCAAATTTGATGTAATGGACTTTTGCTTTTAAAATGGTTTCGAGTATTTCCACAACAACAAATATTTTGTCCGACGAAACTGCAAACTGCAACTGACAAACCGGCCAGCAGCTACCACCACAACCACCACCACCACCACCATAACCCTGGCATTCTTTCTGCCAATGAATGCCACTAAGCCACAGTGGTCTGAAAGCAGTCGAAATTCGCTCATTTTTCTGAAGCCAAAATTGCTCTTTAACCCATTAACGCCATTCGCTTTCATAAATTCAAGCACAAAAACAAATTTAAAATAGTATTTTAAAGGTATTAAAATCTGTTTCGATCTTTAAAATAGGCCTTTTTGAAAAAAGTTATTTCATTTTGTAAATATTTCCTGTCACAAAATTGGCAAATTTATTTGAACATTTTTAAGAATTGAATATTCAATTAAATTTTTACCTGAACCGGCTCGATGTTTATCGTGTAAAAAAAACCAGATTTAACGGAAAACGATAATAAATATTACATTCAGAAATATGTATGTTTGAGTTTGAAAACTGGTTGATGGCGAAATAGCTATACTGTATTTATATACATATGTGACTAAAATTTATTGTCGACTAACCAAGCTGGCGGTGTAGAAAAAGAATACAACAAGAATATTTGCCCCGATTCACAGAAGTCAGAGACGTTGTTAAACGCAGAATGAAATAGCTTGTAAAGACTCAAAAAAAGGTTAATTATTAGAATGTTGTTTTTGCTTTTTTTAAATATTTTTTAATAGAAATATTCAGTGTTAGTTTTTGGCAATCTCACCACTGTGTATCTGAAACTAATTTGTAAGTCTATTTTTATGTGAGTTTTTACCCACTGTGAGCCACCGGTGTGTCCCGCGACCGTCCGCCTGCTGCCAGCTGTGCAAAAATGTTTCCATTTATGTGTCTATGCGTAGTAGTTTGTTAATGCCCTTTGATGGGCCGGTGCGATGAGGACGCAGCTGCAGCGCCCCCACCACCCCTCGTAAATTTGCCATTTAGTAGACAATTTTCACATGCATTTCTAATTCCATAAACATTAAAATGATAATTAAATGCATTCTTTTTTGGCTGCCCCATCGGACTGTACGGACTGTACGCGAGGAGCAACATTTTCGCCTGGTGCTGCAATCCTCCGCTCAGTGTGGCTGCTGCATTATTTATTTACATATTATGCAAATGCATTTAATTGCATGGCGCGTTTTAAGCACGGAACGCCCCTCCCTCCCCTAGTCGAGCACCAGGGCAGAGCAATGGCTGCCATACCGACGCTTTACTCAAACAATTTGCATATTTTAGCATGTAATGAAATTTGTAATAATTCTGCAATTAATTGCGTACGTGTCCCTGTTTGCGACGTACGTGAGTCCAGATCTGTGTGTTTTGCTTCCCATGGGCACTTCCACGAGCTAGGAATTGATTCTGCTCACTGTGTACTCGGACTCGACTACCTCACCTGTCCGTTTTTGAATTTGTGTTATGAAGTGCTTGCCTTCAAGGTGACAGATAAGCTTTAAAATTTGTAGACTCTCTACCCCAAAGTAAATAACACGCCGAACGAAGTCTATTCGATATGCTAAGCATACTAAATGTAGTATCTTCATGACGTGAGCCCACTATTCTAAGACTATGTACTTACATCTAATTGAAAGCTTTTTAGGAGAGAAAGCTATTAAGAAACTTAAAAAAATTTAAATCAATCATTAATGTTATGATTTTATGAAAAGCAGAAATGAAAATGAAACTTCACAATACCCTAACAACTTTTAGTGCAAATACATGAGATTTGTATGGACATATGTCTTACCTAACAGAGAAACATTGGGAGGAGGAGTTTTCCTCACGAGTGATCGTGTGAATATGCTTGCGTTTTAGGCCTATCGGCAAGTGGCGTATCAAAGCGAGCGGGGCTGTCAAAATTCCCTGACCAGTCGTTTCAATTCTGATATCTCCTTTTCCTGATTATAAATTAACGCGCTTGTATCGTGGCAAACGATTGATCTAAATTATATTTTCCCCATAAATCCGTAGACTTTTTATATTTTAATAATTTAGAGAAAGGAAATTGTGAAATTGCGGCTTCAAATACACAATTTTAATTTTAATGACAGTCATTAGCGGGGTGCGTAGTGAATAAGTGAATACAGTCGAATAAGTCTTCAAGAAAAGTGAAATAAATTGTATAACATATATAAATTTGTTGCCTTCTGTGAAAATTGGATCAGACCGTTGTAGTATGAATCATACAAGTATAATCTGATGGCCAGTAGAGAATCATATAATGGAGACGAGAGCTTAACAAGCTGGTATCTTTGTGCAGCCACACCTGCGAGACTCATACATTCTTTCCTACACATATAGTACTTGTACATATGTGTATGTTTGTATATATTTATGGGAACGATAGAGATACTAGTTACGTCAACAACAAACGCGTTCAAGCCTTTTAAGCACGCAACGCAATGAAACAGAAAACCAAAATCTGCACAAAACCGCAAAACAATAGTCGGAAAAATCTGTGTAGCGTATGTAAATATGTACATATGTATATGTATATAGTATGTATTATATATTTGTAGGAATATGTGTTTGTGTGTGCAATGTCAGTGTTTAACTGACCACGAGCTTTCTCATATACTTGTCGCTGTCGTTGTCGCCACTGAACCACAAAAATCACGTTATTTCAATTTTAATGCCAAACAAACGCAACTTTGCCTGTGGGTGTGTGTGTGTGTGTGTGTGTTTGTTTGCTGTTTGCGTATTGGGTTTCAAACGGGTCAGCTTTGTTGGCCATGCGATTGATTGCTAGTGGTTGTGGGTTGGGGGCATTCTTCAAATGCTTTTGAGCTGAGCTTTAGACTGGCTCGGACATCGTCGCAGCGACCTCAACATTTTGACGCCTACACGCCAAATTCGAAAATTTACGCCACGTAATGTCGCCAATTTATCACTAGGAGGCGTTAAGCCTATGTGCAACGAAAGTAAAGGGAAGTTGAGTGTGTGGGCAGGGGAATGGGCTGCATTTCACTTTTCACTCATCCGATTCTCTGCAAAAGCGCATGAGAGGCCGGCACCGCCGTTCCATCTTCGCCGACATCGGCCCATTATCGATGCACGCTAATGAAGAATTATGTTCATAATTTCAAAATTTATCGTCACAGGCCGCCGACTGACATTTCTCAACGCACTCCGAATGGTGTGTTCGCCAGAGAGATGAAGATGGAGGATGATGCTGGTTCGCGAAACACGAGGGCGAGGGCTGTCTAACACTTAAGTGTGTCAAAATGTTGTTTGTTGTGTTGAGTTTTTCTGTTTCTGTTGCTTTTTTTGTTGCCCCCCTTATGTGCGCCACCACAAATTGCTGTGGAATTTGTGAGTTGCATGACACATGCAGGCGGAGGGAGAGGCAGAGGCAGAGGAAACCCTCAGGCTGTGTCAGTTACAGACAGCTGGAAACTAAGGCAAGCGACACGTTTCAAATATTTATGATGCGACGACTACGCGCCGACGACCCTCAAGACAAGCAATCCATGTTGCAGTGGCACTGTCAGTTTGTTTTGGTTTCGATTCATTCAGCCTCGTACTGTTCTGTTGTGTTCGGTTCACAGTTCAAAAGTCATTTCAAGTTTCTGACTGCACCGAATTAAAGTGAAAGTTTCGGGCTTGATGTCGAATCGTGCGTGTGCGTGTGCGTATGAATGAGCATTGTCGAGCTATTAATTTTCACTTAGTTAAAAGTTCTATAAGCGTATAAAATATCAGCTCAGTCGACCTAACTCTAATATCTAGTGGCCGTCGCGTTTTCTCCTCTCGGATTGCCTCGTCTTAGTGCTTGCTGGCTCCAAGTTCATTACACTTCTTAAATGGAAACAGATGCCAAAACATTTCATTTCTTTGCAGGCGCAACTTTTTAAGAACATTTTTATGACAGGCCCACGACCCTCTCCCGGCGAAGAGGGCTTCTTGAGTGGATTAATTTGGAATTTTACATTTTTAGCTGCTTTTAATTTAGTGCTCAACTTCATCCACAGCTAGTTTTTAAGTGCTGCGAAGCATCAATTATGTGTCAGCATATTAAATATATTTGTTTGCTCTTCATTACAGATTATAACACACAAAGATTGTTTGGAATTGGTGTGGTGTGAACGCACATGTGTGGTGAAAGTTTCTGTAAGTACACTCAGAAAAATATAATACAAGTAAAATTTCACTTTAGTTGCGATATGGCTTGCTTTACATCTTATAATAGAGAGATCCTACAAGCAGTACGGACATGGTAGATCATGCCGTTGCAGAAATTATAAACTTCATGAGTAGGGGATGTCACATTCACTTACACACATCTAATACTTGTATGTCCTTGAGCCCCTTCAAAGAGTTTTAACAAAATGCAATGCCTCTTAAGAAACCATACAAGTATTCAAGCAATTTCCAGACTCGTTTCTTGGTATTCTGTTATGAGACATTACGAATTTTTGATACCCCTGGAGACTTGGATATTTGAAATATAATTTTCCGTCATCCTCTGGGACCTAGTACCTAAATTGTAATTTTTTAACACGGCCAGCATGTGCGCCAATCAATTGCAATATTTTATATTTTTATGAGGCTTCGCTTCTTAATCAAAGTAAGGAGGTGTTTCCTATTCATAAGTAATGCGCCCCTATGTGCCTGTTAGAGTAACAAAAAGTGGAAATAAAAAATGTGTGCCAGGCACTGTCTAGGGAAAACAATTCAAGCTCGTGCATTCGAAACATGTGAAAATTCACACTAGCTTGTGGTAAACAAAAACAACGACTGCCCAAGGCAGACGATGGCGGCGACGGCACTTCATTAAATAGACGCGGACTCGCTTTTTCAAACAGAAATCCAGGCTACCAGCCACACCCACCGCATTAGCAAAGGCAACAGAAACAAGAGAGAATATAACTGGCGCGAAAGTATGACAGCAAAATACCCTTCACCCCACATGCGTTGCCTTATTCTCTCAGGCGTGTCTCAGGATTATCCGATATGGATAGTTTTGAAAATAAAAGTTAGAATTACGCTTGAAATTATATTCTTGTAACTGTGGACAGTTTCGGCAAAACTCTGTAGCTGAGAAAGACGGAATTAAGAGCTATAATATATACTTGTCAGACTCTATGGGACCGAAAACGCTTGATATGTTACGAGCATTTACAAAAACTTAATGTACCCTTTTCACCCAGCGGCTGCAGGGTATAAAGTAGACGGAAATAAGAGAGAGTATTCACTTACAACTTATATACTCGTCATACTCTGTGAGGCCGAAAACGCTTCGAATGTTGCAAACATTTGCAATAACTCGATATACTCCTTCTACGCAGCGGCTATAGGGTATAACAACGACAACTCTCAACCGCCTGCTTTTTTCACACATGCGCGTCAACATAAAGTAAGTCGCGAAAAAACGCAAAAATTTAAGCAACAATTTTTTTTGTTTATGACGTACATTTTTTGTTTCGTTTCTGACGTTGACGCCGTCGACATGTGGCCATAAAGTTGTCGGTGAAAAAAAAAATGGGAAACAAGCGTAGCGCGATGCAAAAAAGCTGGAATGGAAAACTCTGCTTCGCATGGCGACAAAACTGAGAAAAGTAGAGACAAGAAGAACAATAGACCGAAGAAAACTTAATTCTTCAATTGACCGAAGTCATAAGAAAACTTGAGAAAAGCAAGATCGAATGTTACAGAAAACAAAATTCGTTGCTGAATTATACGAGGGCTGCCTTTCTATATTTCGAGAAAAAGAACCAAAACAAGGATATTTAATCGAAAATATATGTATTATCTCCTTTCATTCAGATCAATATTCTTTTGTATTCGCATGAACCACTTTTCAAAGCACTCAGAGAACCGCAAAAACAAGCTTTTTAACGTTTATTCGGCCTTCTTCTGAGTAATAAGCTCAATTAGACAGATGGATAATACGTATAAATATAATATAATAAAAACCTATTTTGTAGAAATCGCATTTCTGAAGAGGTACTTAAAGAGCCAGAGAGTGAATTAGACAGTTGCTTCTTCTTGAACTGCAGCGTAATTGCTGAAAAGCGCATTCCCAAACAATAGAATGATGTCGCATGACCTTCTCTTGTCCAAGAAGACAAATTTCTTTAGAGATTAGAATAAACCGGTCTTTAATCTCTGCGAGTTTAATTCCGCAGTTGTTAAATTCTCCACCAAGTATAGTATTGTCAGAGTATGGACTTGAGTTGAGGGGTTTCTAAAAGCTCCCAATACTCTAGTTATGGAGGAACCCCAAAGGCGTTTTCTACTTTGCAGCCACACTCAGTTGAGTCAATAAGCCGTGCCAACAATTTGTTTATTAAATAAATATTCGTTTAAATATTATATTTCAGAATGCGTAGCATGTGACTGCCATTCTGTCGAGCGAACAACAATAGTCTCTGCTACACAGCTTACTCAGGCGGGCATGCCGAGCCAGAATCATATTAACTTGGCCATTGTTTGGCTGTGTTTTGTGGCGCAGACACGGCCACATAAATAACAACAAATTAGCAGGCAAATATGCCAGTCGAAGCAAAGCAGGCCAAAACTAAAAAACACACATACTCGTACTCGTATTCGTACAATAGAAATCAAGAAAGCCACGCCAAACTCGTTTTCATATGAGCTCAATAGTGGAACACCTGCGACCTGCTGGTTGTGGTTGTTGCTGGCTCCGTTTCTATATTTTGATTCCAAGTACTAAATCACCTGTGCGGCAAATCTTATTTTTATCTAATTTGAATTTATGTGCAGTTCCAGTTGTGGAAAGATCTTTTGCGCGAGATCACAAACTAGTTGTCTCTAATGCGGCACACTCTGTGATTTATGCCGTCTTCAGATTCGTCGAAAGAGATACATATACTGCAATAGTATAATACATAAATAGTATACTTGTAGTCTAGTATAGAGATGAGGAGGCAGTTATTTATTGACGAAAATGTATATTTTTGATGTGAATTCTATGTAAATTGTGTCGTTGTCGCTGTGGAATCTTTTGATCAGCACGCAGCGATAAACTGGCTTAGTGGGTTCTCTCATCTCCAGTAGCCGAGATAACAGGTGCTGCGAGGGCACTCAAGCAGTAAAAACGCTGCGAACTAGATGGTTGAATGCGACCATGGAATTACACAAATATGATTTGAGAAGTTATTAGGTGGCGTAGCAAAATGCGAGCTATTTGCTCATTCTGCATGACGGCGGCTCCACACAAAGAACAAAGTACGCATACGAATAAGAGTACGAGTGTGTACCATACATACTTGTACAGCCTCAATTGGTAGTCATTCATTGATTTGGCAAAATCTCATCGATATAGCAGTAACAGGAACTCATAAAACTACATGCAGCATCCACACAATAATCAGCAATACCTCAAGTAATTGGAGCTCCAGCAGCGCCGAAGCTCAACAACAAAGCAAGCAGAGCAGCCGGAGAAGCTTATAAATCTCGAATAAGAAATAAATTCATCTTCATAAAACGAAAAACCGACAGCTACGTCCGTCGTCATCTTCATCGTCACTGACTGGCCAACGAAGAGGCTGGCAGACGGACAGACAGATAGTTGGGCAGCCTGGCCGGACAGCACCAGGTCCAGGCCAGAGAGATAGTTTACTTGCGATAATCACACCAATTCACCAGTCCCTGAGTCCCAGCCTCCCCAAGAAACATCATAAACACTTGAAAAACTGTTCAAATTTGATGTACCACTTACAAGTCGAGCGGCTGCCTCGGCCAGCCTTCGATTTCGACTTGTTTCTTGCCCCTGCCCCTGTCTCTGCCCCTGTCTCTGCCCCTGTCTCTTATATAGTAAGAGTATGCGGCGACTGACTGACTAACTGATTGACTGGATGACTGGATGACTAGCGCGGCTTGGATTTGCGGCGACTTCTTTGGCGAGCGCCGCTTCGCACTGCCCCAACCAATTACTTTTCTTTTTTCTACACTCGAAAATTACATGAAATGCCTTGTTGTTGTTGCTGTTGTTGTTGTTGTTGCTCTCCGATTTTTGATAGCAAGCTGTTGTTCAGCCGGCGGTTTCTGTTTTTATTTCCAAGGCGTGAACCTGTTGAAATTCGTGCCCAGCACCAAGCGAGCGTGCTTTCATAAGTTTGTGGTTTCTTTTGTGTGGTCAGCATCCGTTCTGACCTGGTCCCAGCCCAGGGCTAGGTACACACGCATGAGTGTGCCTGTGTGTGTGTGTGTGTGTGTGTGTGTGTGTGTATTCCCAACGCATTCTGATGGCCACAACAACAACATAATTATTTGTTTGTTCGAGTACGCATTGCAATACGAGTATGCTTAGAATCTGTCGATTTTGTTTAGACGCAATCTGGCAGGCAGCAGGTCGACCTTAATCTCATTGGAAAGTTATGAGTCTATCCGGGGGCCTTTAATTGGTAGCGGCGTGGCTGCTTTCTTTTCTGGTTTTGCTTTGGTTTCGTTGTTGGCTAATTGCCATATTAACCTATGGCTTCATGATAACGCCGCCTCTGACTGCTCGATTCCTTACCACTCGTACTGCTTATTTGCAAGTTGACTTGACGATCGACCTGACGGCAATGACTAGGCCAGTACAGTCCAGTGCAGGCCAGTCCAGGCAAGCCGCCAGGCCATATCAAGTCAGTGAAAGTAATTAGTTGTTATCGTTATTATTGTTGCAGCTGCCGGCGTTGCATTAGAGTGAAAGCTGTGCTTTTAATTGTATCTCGTTGGCACCGGCTGCTGTATAATCAATCAACGCGTGTCAGTATGCCAGTCGTATGAATGTGAATGCGTAATTGTCGACTAGCCGCTTGGAAACTGACAACTTCGATGTGTTGATTGCAGGGAAAGTGATGTTAGCGGTTGGGTAATGCCCTGTGACTGAGAAAGAGAGTCTCGGGCTGATTAGCAATAGTCGATACGGCCTGAATACTCTCTAAACATCTTAAATAGTGCTTATATTTCCCGCTTTCAACTTTTCAGAAAAGAACCGAATTATCTGTATGACAAAACATCACTCATCAAGAAGAACTAATAGTATTTTATTAATTGTAGTTTGCATTAGCCGTAGATTATCCTCCTCAGAAAGACACTTTTTCCTGTTCGTCTGTGGAACGAGTTACTTGTATAGCTTAAAAATAATTAGCAGTGAAAGGCATTTTATAATTAGTATTGAAGCACACTTTCGAGAGAACAACTAAATGAAAATGCAACATATATGTACAATAAAAAAAAGAAAAGATATATATATATATATATAAATTTATATATAAATAAAAATGTAAATCGTATCGATCTAAATATTTAGTGACTAGCGTACTAACTTAAAAGTAACCTAATATTTGTAACTCTAGGATAGAGATTACAAGTAAAATTACAAAATACATAATATTTGTAGTTTACTTTTTGTCGTTGAGGTATTCTTGTAAATTCGAATTGAAGAAAAGCAAATGTCCGTCCCTCAATATTCTGATGTGCTTTCCTTTAAATACCGTTTGACTGGGATCCCACGCCCCATGTACATACTATATATCCTTCGAGTGCAAGTTCCAGGTCAAGTTAAACGTCCTGAAAAACATTCCATCGTTGCATTCACAAAGTAATTGAGATTTGAGATCTCTCTCCTCGATATTATCAAGCATGGCCCCATACCACAGCAGCCGACACACATTGCAACCGATCTGGATCAGCATCCCGCAAACATCGAGCTGCGCTGATTGTCATAATTAAGGATGTTGTGTGTGGCATGCCAGCAGAAAGCAGAAAAGACACTCGAGGCATTCGCGAATCCAACAGATAACCGTAAGAACAAGTTTAAGAGCAGACGAGGCAAGGCTTCCGGTGCGCTGGTCCCAGATTCAAGATCAGCTGCCACACATAATTGCAGCTAAGCAGAAGTATGCGGCATGGAGCACGCTCAGCAGGCGCATGTGTCATCGTCATCGTCATCCTCATCCTCATCGGCCACTGCGAGCAAAAACTGTTGCTGGCAGGCGAGCAGACAAGCGAACAACGGTTGCTCCATTCCCTGCCAGCAACACTTAGCCGGCCTGTGTGTGTATGTATGTATGTATGTGTGTGTGTTTGAGTTGCACTTGTGTGTGTAGTGATCGCTTCAACACGACAATTACTGGACTGCTCGCTGTCCGGCCTGTTGCAATCTGTGGCAAGCCGCTCGCACTCGAGACAAATGTATATCATTCATCAAATTAAAAGTTCAACAGCGCTACAATGGGGGCCGTGAGCTAAATTGTAGCTGCCACGTACATAACCGCAAGGCAGCAGCAGCAGCAGCAACAACAACAACAACAGCAACAACAACAGCAGAAACAAGACAGCAACTGTTGCTGCTGCTCTATTTTATAAGCGGCCCAGGTTTCTGGCTGCCAATCAAGCTCTGGCTCGCCTTTCTCATCTTTCCCATCTTTCCCATCTTTTCCATCTTTCGACTTCATTCACTCAAACATCAACATCACCATGAACATCACTTGAAAGGCCAAACGCCTTGGATAGGCTCCCCCTAGCCACTTGTTGCTGCAACTTTAGTTCAGCCCGGCAATGTTTATTAAAAGGGCTTTTCAACTTGAATGACTTCTTCACTGGACCACTTTACTGCCGCTGCCTCTGCCTCTGCCTTTTCTCCTCGGCTTCCAATCGGCACTACTGCAATTTCATATTATTCCCCTTATACTACTATACTTACTATATAGTAGTACGAGTAGCAGGCCCCTTGCGCTGTTTTCTGTATTTTAATATAGCATTTATGAGCTTAGGCGGCTTAAGACTTTTTATTGGTTATTAGTTTGTGGCTGTTGCTGTTGCTGTTGCTCCAAAGGATTTTCATTTTCTGACTTGTTTTTTGGGGTTTTACGTAAACGCATAGTATGTGGGTGTGCCTGGAAGCCAACAAAAAGTTTGTTGCCTGCTGCTGGCTGAGAAATCAAAGCATTTAATGAGCTTAGCACGTGTTGGTCATCTGTTTTCAGTTAGTTCGTGTGCGTGTCTGGTTGTTTTATTTCATTTTCTAGCATCGACTGTTGCATGTGTGGGACTGTAATCTTTAATTGCTTGTTAAGGGGGTGTCTGTTTGTTGATATTTACGTATCTGTGTGTGTGTGGTGTTCAAACTACTATTTATGATAGAGAGACTGGAACAGTTGTCGGCTGGCAGAATTGATTAGCAAATATCGGCAACTATTATTATTATGTACCTGCTGAGAAATGTTGTACACCGTTTTTATACAAGTATGTGTCGAATTCCCTGCTTTTTGCCACCATAATACATATACCAAGCACATCATTGGCAATATAATGCACCTTTATTCAACAGAAAAAATTAGATTGCAAATATATGACAAATATGTGAATATTTCGACCTAAATAAATCTGCTCTCTCACTTTGAACTACTACTGCTAAAAGGTCGATGTTGTCTGCATTATCAGCTTCTTTCAGGTAATGACGTGCTACTAGTTCAACCAAAAACAAATCGGTTTTTAGTAAGAATATTAAACATCGATTAAATCGATGCTGAATCCAATATTTTTACAGCTCTACTATGAATACGTGTTCACCAAAAGTGATAAGATGCATATATATACATACACATACTACTTATTTATATGTATGTACATATGATGATATGTCTGTCTCTCTGAGCACCAAGAACTTGAAACTAGGGACTTTTGGGCTTGTCTTATCCAAAAACTGATCGGGGCAAAATTGACTCTTCTTAATATAATTTATTGTATGTATATAGTATAAGCCAACTTGGTATTTATGATTTATCATTATGATATGAAATATGTACTAGTATTTGCGACTGGTGCAGGAAATTATATTTTTGTTGACTGTATTGAAGAGAGACTTGTTACAGGGTATGCAAGAGTCGAGCTCTCGCTACTTCAACGTTCTGTTCGTTAATTATTTATGTTTCGGTTTGACTTAAATGTAGTTCTTGAAGATATTTTCAATCAAGCTTAACATATAATATACTTTGATAAATGCCAAATAGAAGAAGTCAGATTTGGATTGAAGAACGTTAATATTTGAATATTTTCATTCACCTTTCAGCACATTTTGTGCAGCTTTCCAGCAAACTTCTTTTGTAGTAATAATTCAGCGAAACTACTTTCGTAGTGAATTCTCTCCTTCATAAGCAAATTAAAGCCTTTAGTGTTTGCCCGCAGTCTGGCTTGTTCTGCATAGGGAAAGCTTAGAAAACTCAAATCCAAAACTAAGAGAAAATCTACAGATGCAAATAACGTGCGCTGCACAATAGTTCAATGCCGACGACCAAATACCACGAAATCCGTCGACAGAAGCGAGAAACGCAGGGGGATGGGAAACCAACTCGGAGCGGCGCGAAAAGAAGCCCAGAAAAGCCAACAACAGCAGTGAACACAATAACTAAGAACACAGCAATGGCAACAACAACAAACGCTATACGGTTGTGCGAGTGTATACAATTTCCCGATAGCGCGATGCTGGTGAGGAAGTGGGGATTGGTGGGGACATGAAGTGTACTGGGGCAGGCAGAAAAGCACAAACAGAAACAGAAATATTTCCGTAGTGCTTACGGCTTTTGGTCTGACACTACCCATAAGTTATTATGCTTGAGGGACTGGCCGACTTGAAGGCAAGGGGCATACGAGCATCAGGATATAGCTTCGTTTTCTAGTCAATTGCCCGCCTCCTTCGCTGTCACCGACACTCCAGCCTGGCCCAGTTTATTTGTATTAGTAGTTTCGTATTTTTTTTTTTTTTTTTGCTTTGTCTATTTGCCTACCCCTGCTGCCGTGTTGGTAAATAATGGTTAGTTTTTGATTTCAAACAATAATTCAATGGTGCGGCCAACTCGGTAGGCAGAGCACCCCAGCATCGAGTTGGTTTGATTGCGTTTCAAGCTGTTGAGCGCCACTTCAGGCTGCCATTTTTGGGTGGCCCGCGTTCGAAGCGACTCAGCTCCATCTTCAGACTAACCTTGTTGTTGACCAATTGTAATTGTCGAAGTTGTGGCGCGCACGCGTTGCTCTCGGCCATATAAAGTAAGACGAGTGCCAGGCAGCTGGGAAGACGGAGAGTCATGCCAAGATGTTGTCGGCCCCCACTGGGTTGTCAAACGTAGCTGTTAGATACAATTACAGTTAGCCACGAACACACATAGCCACACTTTCAGCGTCGTTGCTTCATGTTGGGATGCTGGTCGGCACATCTTACTGGCTTTTGATGTTTTGGGCTCGTTGTTTGCCCCACGGCTTGGCTTTCCATGGCATGGCATGGCATGGCATGGCATGGCATGGAGTGGAATCGGAGGCAGAAGCGACATCTGCATCTGGGCAGCGGAGCTCAGTCATGTGCGGTATATTATCTGATGGAAACAGCGGACAACTGGACAACTGATAGCAACTTTGCTTTTGCGCCTCAAGTGCAAACCCTTTGCTTTGATTTGCTTATCTCGTTGGTCCTAGGGAATCGATTTGTGCTTGAGCGTACCTCTTGGAAAATACTTGACTTCATGGCATTTTTAAACATTTTTCTTCGACTGCGTGTGTATTCAATAATTATATGAATCAGCAGGTGGTCAGGGTCAGTATTTGTAGCAAATTGCAAAGCTGCCTGGCTTTGGAAGATGCGTGTGCCATGATTCATCAGACACTTCCACAGGAAGCGCCCGAACAAGTTTCAAAATACCTATGATTAAAGGCTTGAGTTGACAAATTCTGGACCTTAACCGGAATATGAAGACATTGGCGTTTGCACATGTATAGGTGGGCGCATTTTCACTTTCAAAGTCTGTTTCTTCCGACTGCCATTTCTTGCTTTAGTGTGCACTCGCACCATCTTATTTCCACTTATTTCCCAAACCATGCTAGTGTACACTACCGTGCATAAGAGAGTACCCAAATGGTCCATTTTGTCTTATCTGCCAGACCCATAGCTCACACACTTACACGTATATACAAAGCGAATTGCCCTCTTCCGCCCTAAATGGCCTTTCACATATTCTTGTTTGCATACAGCACACAAATCGATCTAAGCTATACTATATTGCTGCCTCATTTCCAGCTTGAGCCAACTTTGTTCAACTTGACTCAGCTCGGCTCAACTCGATTTGAGTCTTGGCTATTTATTTATTTATCGCAATTCTCCATCCATTTCCTTTGGTCATTTAATTTCTTTGCGACCTTTTTCGCTTAGGCCTTAGCTTTATGCTTCCGACTCCCGACTCCCGTCTCCCGACTCCAGTCAAAGACCACACACACTGTGCGAAGGCTCTGCCCAGAACCATAGCTCATAGCTCGGAGGGTCGAGGGTTTTCGCTGCCGACAACAACAACTATTAGCCGAACACTTTTTGCCGGCCATTATGCGCGACCATTATGCCTGTTTACTTTGATAATGTTCACGTACATGAACGGAGCCCAAGCCCTGCTTTGTCCTTTCGTCTCCGCCCGTCTCCACCCGTCTCCGCCCGTCCCCGACCATCGTCGTCTTCATCGCCTTCGTCGTCATTGCTTCTCCAACTGTTGTTTGTGGCTCCATTGCTGTTGTTGTTGGTGCTGTTGTCATCTTACGCTCAACTGCCCTTTTGTCATTTCAGCTTTATTTATTTTTCAAAAAAAAAAGAAGAAATCATTTGCCACCCCACATACTGCTCCCACTTCCTATCCAGTCCTTTGGCTCAATCGTGAGTCGCTTGTATTTAACTTTTAGGCGTATAGCTGAAGCAGCAGCAGCAGCAAAGTAAATAATTTATTTATGGGTTTGTTTGTTTGCCTCTTGAAGCGTCCGCATTGCACATCGTCTCCCGACACAGCTCTGAGGCTCTATTTTCCTTGAGCTTCGGCTAAGGTGCCGCGGTGTATAGACGAGTAAATAGGGGCTAAGGCCTTGCCTGGCTTATGCAGAGCAGTGTCGAGTTTAATCTGAAGCTGCTGTTTTAGACGCTTTATAAATAAAAAATCAATTGATTTTGTGCAAGTTGTCAGCAGGCATAAGTTAAATGCCTGCTATACTGTTGGTATATAACTCTGCGAGTAAATATTGCAAAATTAATTTGAAATGCGAGCGGATCTTTTAAGAACCGTGACATAAATATTTTCCAGTTGCTATTGAGATCCGCTCGGAGAAGAAAATCACAAATAAATAAAATTAAAAATCTCATTACATTCGGTTTGTGTTTAAAGTGTCTGTTCTGTTTTTATTTGTTTATCATACATTCTGCTTAATACGAATTAATCTTGCTTTTCGCCGATTTTCAATACCAAAATACGACAAATCCAGCCTTGGTTCCATATATACGTGTATATAATTGCGCAATTTCCACCTTTATTTATTAGAGCATGATTGAAAAAAATCATAACGTGAGGAAAAACTATTTGAGACTAAATCATTTCAAATATTGAAAATACAATTCTTAAATAACTGACTGACTGATTCAGTATTGTTTCTCTTTCTGCACAAATTGATATCAGAAATCAATATCAGTTGCACTCTGGCCTTTGACTCTAAATCCTTTGGCATTTCCAGGGGATTTTTATGACCCAAGTTACGTAAATACTTGTACGTAAATAGTCTTACATATATCTCTCGATAAACATATTCAATTTTCAATAATTTTGATCCATAACAAGAGATACACAAACTTTCCCTTTTTACCGGATACTGAAGTCATTTATATGGGATTGACATATCAGTTGGGATCATCTGTATCCTCGGTATGTGAGCTAGTTGACCAGCTGCTGGGCCAGTGGTCGCTACAATTAAATTCTCCTTCAATTCCTTAATAAGCAGCTCGAAGGCCTTCAATTGGTCAACATCATGATTGGAATTCCGATTTTTAACTTCAGTTCATGTGGCGGCAGTCCAGACGAGTTTACGGAATTTCAAAATTCCTGTGGATATTGGACTATGTCTTCGATATTAGTGACGGTGTCTATCTATTTGTAATTTTTTATTTGGTCAGGGACTTTTGAATAATATTGCCTTAATATTTAATGTGACGTAATGTACTTAAGAGCATCCTGATGAGGAATATAATAATTTAGGCAACTTTTTTGCAACTTGAGTTACATTATTGGAGTTTCAGTATGGATCCCTTTTTTTGCAAATATACATGTCCTTTCCAACAGTGAAATAATTATTTAAGTCGGGCCAGTAGTTTCGGAGCCTATTCAGTCCAATCAAACAATCAAATCTTTCCTCTTAATAATATTAGTATAGATATATTTTGTATCTCTTTAGTGCTTATTTAAGATTAATTGTGTTTATTTGGATGCACAACCAGCACTGAAAATGTAACTTATGAAAATTTCAAAGTCAACCCCATATTTCACATGACAGCTTCTATGGATCGTTCCGCTCATTATCTGCTGCTCTCGGCGTAGACCCGTAAACACACACACACACATGCACATTCCGAATGGAGCGAAACGCGCATCAACACCCAATTAACCTTTGCAATAAATATTCAAAAATATTTACAAAAACAAGTTGTTGTTTTTGTGCTTTGGCGGCGGCGAGCGCTTATCAAAAAATACACTCACACATTCAAATACATGCATACATATACTTGTATGCTACTTACTATATACATACTATATATTGGGTTTTAAATGTTAATTTCCTATTCGCTATAATTACGCTAAGTGGTATGCGTATTTATTTCATGATGAACTCGCATTTAATATTTGTACGTATGTATTATATGTACATATGTATGTGCATGAGCTATGTGTTGTATACCTGAACATTTATACGATGAGAGAGAAATTTGTCGCGGCAAAAGTTGTTGGTTGGCCGAGTAGAAAAGTCAAAACACTTTTGTTGTCGCTTGTAAAATATGCAAATCGCTTGGCTTCCAACTGTTGTACAACTTAAATATGCAGCTTACAAAAGACCGAACTGAACTAGTTTGTTTAATTTTGCATAATGCGTCTAAAAGTGCACGACCGAACGACAAAATGACTGTCTCGCTTTTTTCCCCGGTAGTGATTATGGCCATAATAAATGAGCCAAAACGTCGACAACGAGCTGTTAACCTGACTGACCCTAATGAGTCGCTGCCTTTGCTGTGTGTGTTACTGCTACTACGAATACTGCAGTCCGGCAGTAAGGCAGTCAGTCAAGGGCTACTTGGACCAAGCCAACTAGTGACTAGCTCGGTCATTTGGGCTCGGCTTTGCCTTCAATAGTGTAATAGTGAGGGAGCTTCAGGGGATTGAGGGCCCCAAACACGCACCCAGACTTATGTTCTGCACTTAGCAACAGACGTGGACAATGACAATAGGAACGACATCGAGAGCAGCCTCAATGCATTGACCCAATTTATTTATTTATTGAAATTGCTTTTTGCTTCAAAAGAGCGAGATGTCCGTACATATCCGACCGTTGCAATCAAGTGCAGACAAAATATTTGCCCCAACTTTTTCTATGATAAATGCTTTTTGTTCAGAATTTATGGGCAGCTCAATTTGTCAACTATTTTTTATTAAGCATTGGATGCTATTTCCAATAGCAAAGTAAAAATTATCACTCATAAAATACTTGTACTACGAGTAGACACACACGCACACACACACACACTCGTACATGCGAGGAAAAGTTGTTTCTATGCAGAGCTGAGCAAAAGCAGCAGCAACAACAACGGACTGTCATAGGCATTTATGGAGAACGAATAGAATGATGATTGAAAATTTCAAGAATTCCGGGAGTTATACAGCTGCCTACTTCCACGCCTAAGATACCCACCCCCTTAAGATTAGTACTGTATTGCTGCATTTCTTTAATACTAAATTCTTTTTTTTTATGTTATACGATTTTTTCTTTTTTGTATAAAATGGCAGTATTATTTGCTACTGATTTTTAAATAAATAAATAAATATATATGTGTTGTATTGATGTCAGAAATATTTTTAGTTTCACTGTCACTTTCTCCACTTAGGGTTGGGTCTTGTCAAGAGGTTCTGAGCACTGTACCCGAAGCGTAAAACGCATATATTCGATTTGTGGAAAGTGTGTTAGAAACAGAAGAAGCATCGCCGCCCCCGTATGTTCTTACTCAGCATGGGGAGACAAAGCGGCTTAGATTCGAACAAAGGAGCCATATTAAGAGTTGACCAGAAGGTATAAAAACACGTTCACTGCTTGGAATGACACTGTACAATTGAATTGAATTCTATGAAAAATATCAATATTTGAATACAGTTTGAATGATTGCGATAAATTTTTTTGTATGTTTAATATAAGCATTCAGTCCGTGCATACAAGTTTAGCAACTTAACAATACATTTTTACAAATATAAGAATAGTCTAACCTCGAGCACTTCTGCGCGAGGATTAATAAGCTTATGGATATCTAATCGCTTAAGCCTCTCAGCCTGGGAGGAAGCAGTCCTCAGTGCCTCAGTGGCCAGTAACTATGTCTACTTGTGTGGCTTCCAATCTGCTCCTCCACGGTGAACAGGCCTAGGTCTCGGTGAATGGTCGATAATGACCAACCAAAATCAATTTTGGAATCTAGGCCTGATAACAACTTGATTTTGTATGAGCAATAGTATGTTTACAATTGACTTTTCTGCTGCACGATACATGATTCTGCATTCTGGTGTAGTAATGGCTCGCTTTAATAAGTATATATGCGACCGGCGGCTCAAAGCCAATGCCGTCGAGAGCGACAAAAACAAAACAAAAACCAAACAAAAACAAAACAAAAAAAAAAACTGTGGGACACGAAAAAGCATTTATCTACGCAAATGTATCTCAGGGCAGTAATTACAATTTATTGTGGGTATTTAAATAATTTCGTGTGTACGCGCAATGCGTTAACAGGCAGACAAACAGTGAGCCGTTTTAGTGGAGTTGTGGGATGGGTGGGGGTAGGGGGGTTGTGAGTGTTCAAGTGATGGCTGACGTAACATTTTAAGTGCGTAGCTTGGTCAGACAAACTACTACTCCGTAAATTGCGTTCCTAGGTCAGTGATCAGTTGCTGGTGGTAGTATCTGTTGGTGCAACGCAATCAAATTAGTTCGTTTTCGGGCCTGAAGATGCGCTGGGTGATGTCACAGAAAATTGTTCGGTTATATTTTCATTCCGTGCTCATATATACTTGTACATATATGTATATGTGTATATAAGTTATGAGTTTAGCGGTGGAGATTACATGATATGTCGGTAGAGAAGGCTACGAAAACTTATGAGTTCCTATTCATACATATTCGTGATATAAGAACAAATGCTTTTAAATGCTAGAATTTATAAAAACTCAAGAATTGCAGTTTTCAATTATTAAAGCTTTGCTAGAAGAATTGCATGATTAACTATATGTCATTTTTGGAACTGCTGTGTACAAAAATAAACACTTTATATTATGTCGCTGATGTAATCCTAAAACAAGCACCAAACAAAATAAAAAGTTGACCAAAACCAGTAATCAAATTCAACGCTTTGCAATTACATAAATTACTCGATGAATAAAAATCACTTTTGAATTGCATTTTTTCCTTCCCGTCGTGAAAATCGTATTCACAGATATTTATGTACATATGTTCAATGAATGCATCTTTATACATCTATATATGCCGTAGCTAGTAAATTGCTACTGGGCTGTTTCTATAAAAATTATCTGGAGGCAGAATGTTAGAAGGGAAAAACATTACTTCATTTTGTAGATTAGTTTCAACATTTGCGATTGTTTATTTAAAAGCAAATGCTTAAAGTTAATTGAAATATGTTGTTATGAAAATGAAAGCCAACACAATTCCAATGCAGTATGTACATACAGTACATACTCGTATATAAGTACAGTCAAACCACAAAAACGAACAACAACATGAATCGCGGAAATGTCTGAAAACAAACATAAAATGGAAATAATCTCGTTGCTATTGTCGCCATCAGTGTTGTTTTTGCATTTTCTGGAACCTGAAACATCATTAACATACATTTGAAAACGCAAATTCCTATGGTGCGCCCGGTTTTAGTTGTTATTGCCCCCTGGTGATAATATGGCCGCAACAACCGCAGCTGCCAGCCAGTGGTGCGCTCCCAGCTCCCAGCCCGCAGCTCCCAGCCCCCAACTCCCAACTGTGTCCCTGCATCTGCCTCATGAAAATTTGTAAGTATGTTAGACTTGTCACTTGCACACTTCATGCCCATATTTGTCACATTTGCGCCATGTTCGCCAGCAGAGGACCCGCGGCGTTCAGCAGCGGCCAACTCCGACATTGTCGTTGTCGTCGACGACATCGTCGCTGTTATTATTTTTTTTCCTGTTGGCTTTGTCGTCGTCGGTGTTGTCGCTCGTTAGTTGCGCATCTGATTTTCCCGCTGCCAGTTCCAGTTGCCAGTTGCCAGTAACCAGTTGCCAGTTGCCAGACCAATGAGGACGGCGTCGACGACATGGACATGGAAATTCGTTCGCTCTGCCTTTTGTTTCGCTGCTGCCGGCCATATTTGTATGAATAAATGCGTATTTAAGCACATACTTACAACACTTGCCATATACGTGTATGTCTGTGCTTGTGATTGTGTTTGTGTGTCCGGACACATGCCGACGCCGAGTATGGTGAGCAACGAGGCGTTTTGCATATCCTTAATGCTTTCCCACTGCAATTTTCGTGGCTTTTTTCCCTACGCTATGCATTTCATAATTATTACTATTATTTTTCTTGTTTTTGTCGTTTAAATTTTAAATTAGGACCTTTTTTTAACATTGACAAGCATAGAGTTAAGTGTGTTTTTATATTGAATGCACCCTCCAATTAACTACAATTTGCTCAACATTGTGGAAATTGATTCAAATGCATGACTGCCATCTGAATAATTGAATGTCCAATAATTATCTATATTTGTTTAAACAACACCTACAAAAAAATCAATTGCAGCAATTTATTAAAATTAATAAAAATCATTTTTTGTCAAACAAAATTAGCAAAGCATAAGCTGAGCATTGACGCCGAAGAGCTCGTACTCTTCCAGTGTCGACAAAAGAACTGTAAGGTTTGTTCTCTATTCAGTCTTAATCTTATTATATGAAATGACAAAATCATATTGAAATTTTCAAAATGAAGCTTTTAAATCGAGAAATTATTTTAAAGTAACGATGTGGAGTCGTTACCGGTATTGTCTATTTATTGTTTTTATCACTAATATTACTATATACTCGTAATACATCTTATTTTAATTTTTTTAAATTTTATTTAATAAATCAACAAATAGTGATGTATGTAGCGGAACAATTGGAATTTGCAGTTTTCTTTAGATTTATTTCCGTTTAGCTAAGAATTCATTTAAATAAACAAAAAAGGAACATTCGACATTCGGTTGCCATTTCTATCACACGAAAATATGAATATATATTAAAAATCCAATATTTCGAAATGAGTTGAACATTGTACGACTAGCTATGTTGCTTCTTATACTTTGTCGCCTTGCCAGCTTAATGAGTGGCTAACCAGAGTTGCGGACCTACTATCATCACTTTCATAAAGATCGGAATAGGTTCCAGAAATCTCATGAGTTGAGATTTTCCTAAACGCGGGACGATTTTGAAACGCTCGCTCTGTCACTGTTTACGGCTACGCAATTGGACCATTTACAATATTAACATAAATAAATTAAAATGCATACGGACGGAAAAAATAATTCACATCCATTGAAAATGCTTTGTTCCGTTTATTTATAAGCTCGTTCATAAATTGCTGGCATGACTGCGATATTATTAACAATTTACGGCCACTGCATATTTAATAAATAATTCATTTTTTACACCCACTTTTCTCATTGCAGTTCAATAACAACAACAACACACAATATGTTTGACAACAGAGTTCCGCCGGTGGAATTGAATTCGAAATTGGCGCAGTAAAGGTGTTAAAGGCAAACCGAACTCGCACAGTTGAGTGAAAGGAAGCGCAGACACGCATTTTCAATTGTTAAACGTTAATGAGCGATACACAACCAAATACACTAATTTTTAAATGGTGACGTCACTGACGCTGACGTTATCGCTGTCGCTGTCGTCGCCGCCAGCATCGTCATCAGCGACAGAGCCATAGACGCAGCCTCTGCCTCTGCCTCTGCCCCTGACATTGTGGATTATTTAACAGCGCTGAAAAGTCAATTAAAGGTAATAAAATCGAAACTGTTTACATTACTGCTACAATAGTATATTTAATACGCCTTGATGTTGGCATTTATTTGCTAAATGCATAGCAATTAATTGAAACAATGGCCGACGGTTTTTCACGCCTGATTGACAGCTATTGGCGCGTTTTCAATATCAATTCAATTATCATGAAACAATGCAAATGCTAGAGGTTGAAGAGAAGGGGGGTCCGGCGGAGGCAGAGCGAACATAATATCGCCGGAATCGTGTTGAATGTCCTGTTTGTAGCTCTGAAGACCACAAGAGATCGACAGATTTCTTTAATGGACAGTACTTAGGCTACTTTGTCTCCGGTTGGTGCGCCTCAATGTCTTTGAGAATTGCGAGACAATTATCGGATCCATCTGGCACTCTTCAGCCACGCTTCAAGTAACTGCAACTCAGCCGGACCATTAAGTAGGGATCGCCAATTAGGCAGAACGCCTACTCCCTCCGGTTAAGCAGGCATTTACGTAATTAGTGTATTTTGTTTGCCGAGTTATACAAATTGCAGTGATCTTCTGCTGCTCCCATCGGCGATTAATTTAATTACAGTTTTCAATTAAGCCCAAGCAAAATTGTTGTCCTCAAACACAAACTCTGCAGTGCAGTGCCGTATGGTTGGTAAATAAATCAATTGATTTCTGTTAATTTTCACGTTCAATTGAGTGTTGAGTGGCCATCATGGTTTCATTGATACGAATAATGGTCGTGCAAATAAATTTTCGTCTGCGACATAATGTCAGACTTCAAATGCAAGCGCTCAACTGGCAGCTCATTCCCCATCATTCATTCATTTAAACACTTGTACATCTGTTCGTTTATCAATTATTGCTGCAAGTTGCATGTTCCATGTTCCATGTTGCATGTTACATGCTGGCATGTTGGCATGCGGTGCCACTCGAGTCAACTCACTCGATCCAAGAGACGTTTTCCACTGCACAGTTGACCGACTTTGAATTATTGTTACTGCCGCCTCGCCATCTTTGTTGTTGCTGTTGTTGTTATTGTTGTTATTGTTTGGTTTTCATTAAGTCGCTCCCTTGTGTGCAGTTCCAGTTGCCTTTCTATGTATCGTAATGGTCAGAGCGGCCGCTGCTCAGCTCCTTAGCTCAAGTCTTCGCTCTGCAGTTGCAATTACTTGCGTCATTAAACAATCGACCATGCAACAATGGCTGTGGCAGCTTGAATGGCGAAAGGTAGGGGGAGCGGCGAGGGAAGAGCAAGCAACCGATTTCGGGTTACTTCTTGAACCTTTGGGTGATTAATATTACTTAAGCTCTTTAAAGTTGACCTGGAATAGCAAAAGATTTTCAATTGAGTTGCTGTTGCAGCTGAACATTAGCAAGTTGTAAGAATTATTGAGCCATGTCGGGTTTGTGGCGACATAAAAAAAAAACATATCTATATACATTTGTTTTTAAAACAGTTTATCCTGGCTAGCTTATTGCCTTACTGATTGGCTATCACATCATAACCCGGTAAGAGTTAATAAGCTGCAATTCTTTTCACAAAGTAGGTGAGCAGAATTAGAATTGGTTTTGAAAAATTCGAACTGAAAGGTGGAAAAAATGGCTTCAGCGAATGTGTGAAAAATCGACAGTTGTGGCCATTACTTTACATATGACCTAATTCTTTGTAAATCAACAAGTTGTCTGAAACCTGAGCTGTGCATTAAGAAGAAAATTGGGTAAAAAGAATGCAATTTATAAATAATTGATTTTAGGTACATTTTCGAATACAATAATCTTTTAAAAACATAAGAGTGAGAAAATTGAGTGAAACATTGGAAACAAATAAAGTCTTAAGTATGCTTTGAAAGGCCACCTATCAGAAACGCCAATGGCCGGCAGGACCAATGACCTCACCTGGGATCGTTTAAGCCTGCTTATTCAGACGCCCGATTGGGCCTTAAAATTTTAAATATTTCCCTGCGCTACACTGCTTCGTAAAATATGTGCCCACCATTGCTCCAGCAAAAAAAGTCTTGTGCTTTATGTAAAAAGGGAGAAAACAGCGTTCATGCTGGTCCTTTTGGCGGCTTCCGACATGCTACACGGCACACACCATGTGGTTGGATTTGGAGATGGTGGAGTCCGATTTGTTGTAGTTGTTGTTGCGACTGCTGTTGCACATATTGCTGCTGCATTCTTCGCATAAATTTCGCCGTCGCGCTTTACTCATGCCGAGGTCTCGCCAGAGCAGACTCTTTAAATGAGTCTGGTCTGGTCTGGCCTGCCCTGCATGAGTGTGTGTGTATGTGTGTGTGTGTGTGTGTGTGTAAGTGTATGTGAGCATACATCCTTCGGCCGTTGCCCCACTCCCCACACGGCATGTTCATAAACAATGGCACTGTTTAAAGCAGAAACCCCGACTATCCACATGCAAACTCGTATGTAACGTTCCAGGCCGCCACTGCGGCTTTCCTCGCTTCTTGTTAAACTCAACGGTGGAGGGGAGGGTGACGGTTCTGAGTAATGCGATGGTGCCGGTGTGGGTTGCTGAGGGCAGAGTTTGTGGTAGACGGGGTCGTCGTTGTGTTATGTTGAATTGCTGAATTTTAAAAGCAAATGCAAGCAATATGGTACATTTTTTGCACAGTAGGCACAAGCCCATAAGCCATAATACTTGTACTGCCAAGGGATAGTGAAATAGGTTCACTATATAAGTCTGCAATATATTCAAATATCTCGAAAATTACTCGAGTAATGGCCGACTATAATCTTTGGCCATATTCTTCTTTCCAAATCAGTTGATGACTGTATTTTACAAACTGTAATCCTAAATCTAGAACCAGCTACCTTCTACTTTTACTCTTATGCTATTATAATACAAGTAATAGCAATATAGCAATGCTTTGTCCCATCTTATCTTTCACCCTCAAGTAGTGAAACACCATTAGATAAATGGTTGCAATATATTTAAGTAAATAGGTTTCCAATAAAAAGCTTGTGTTGGATCATCTCCGAGAGCAAAAGCATGGAGTGTTCTAAAACGATCGCTGTTTAGATCAAATTTGTGACTTTTAAAGCGAAGCATCGCTGGAAGATGATGTGATTGCAACAGAGTGTCTGTTCAACATTTCTCAAAACACCAATGTGTTTCAAGTTACAGATGACAGTTAATTTCTTCTTGCTGTGTCGTTGCTCTTCAAGCCTATCCCACTGTGCCCCTTTCAAGCAGGTCAACTAAATCACCGCAACTGTGGGACTAAATTTAAAGCGCAGTAAATATTCGCGTCCACTAGTCTTATGCTGTATGCTAGCCTCAGATCCTGCCACCCCTTGCATAGGGTAATCCTGCACGGGGCTACCTACCTACAACATTGTAAGCTGCCCCATTAGATTGTTGTCTCCCCCTCCTGTCGCTTTGGTTGCCTTTTACTTTGCACGTCCTGGGCACCTTTTACCGCGTAATTTTCAACATTTTGTGGCGCACTTTGTGCGCGCGATTTCCAAAGATTTATAGTTCGGCACGCCACGCGGTCAGCCCAGTTGGCCAAAGCTAGAAGAGCTGCAACGTTGCATGTTGCAAGTCCCCCTTTCCGTTACGCGTTGCAGCCTTTGCTTCGGTACAATGCCACCGGCGGTGTCAACAAAATCGTCCAATTGTCTACGTTTTCGTCCTCGTACTCAACCTTATTGTAGGTACTATTAGAGTCGTGTAGCTGCCAACAAACAAAAGTTCTGTTAAACCCTCCGAAGTGGAGTGGCAGTCCGGAGCAAATCCTTTGTGAGTGTTTTCTGCTGCGTTTTTATCTGGCCGGATGTCCCATCCGAAATTTCATCGCGTTTTAATTCAGCTACAAGTTACTGTCTTACCTTTTTGTTTGCGCTGCTTTGTGCTTAAGTTTAATACAAATCAGATTTGTTGGCTGACTTTTGCCGATAAGCAGCCGAGGAAATTATGGGGAAAGTTCTAAAAGTTTGTCAGGAAAGGGGAAAATCCACCTAGCAACCAATGGAAATTTGCCCATAAGTCTTTCCACACTTCTAATGGCCCTCAAACAAAGTGGATGCCGCAACCCATACTTGCAAAGCAAACACCCAGCTTTGTTTGCTATCAAAATGTTTGTAGAGCTCCCACTCCCGACTCAACTGCCAACTAAGCCAGGGCACTAAAAATTTCGCACGCTTAATTTTAAAGCCCACTGCACTAAACGTTGCTCCATATTCTTACAGCCAAATCTCCAACTGTGCAAACTTTATGTTCGACATGCTGTTACGGCGCCAAAACAGAGGGATTGGGGCCCAAACGGCTGCGCCAAATGCGCGTATTTCAAAAACTAACCCCGGATTGCAGCGAGAGTGTACGAGTGTACGAGTGTGCGAATGTGTATGTGTGTGGATGTGTGGGCCACCTACTTTTCCGTTTGCCATATAAATTTGTTTAAGACATATACCAAGGATCAATAGCGTGGATTTATAGTCTGCTGGTCTGGCTCTGTAGACCGCATATAACTTTGCCTTGGACTTAAAGTAGACGACGCCAGCGACGATAGCGATAAAGACGCCAAGTGAGTCAGGATCGGGGTCGGGTCGAAAGGCAAAAGTAGGTAACAAGTTTTCCTATCGGCGACCTTGCGCCGTCGTCGGCGTCGTTCTCGACGCAGTCGTTTGTGCCACCGTCGCCCAAATATGGGCATGCGGCCAAGAATGATGGCACAAATGGCGACGTCGTCTAGTCTTCTCTAGTACCATCTCCTAGCCCTCCCCACACTTCAACACAAACACACGCATGAACACAAAACTAGTACCAGCACCCCCTTCGCTTGCGGTCGTTTAAATGTAAAATATTTGGGTCTCTTTATGGCTGCCTGGGGCATAACTCTTTACTTTCTTGCGATGCCAATTCGCTGCTTTTTCGAGTTCTGCCAAACTTTGGCGAGGGTGAGTTTCTAGAATACTGCCCCAAAAGGCCATCTTTGATTCCCGGCCCCGGCCAATACCTAACTTAAATCAAACATAATTTAAATAAACAATAGCCAGTATGAAATGGAAAATACTTTGAAAATCCTACACTATGTATTTACATTCATGTTTCTGCTTTGAAATTACAAACTCGTACTCGCGTAGGCATATCTTGCGGATAGAAGCTGACAAACAAATCATAGAGAGTGCTAGAGTGGAGTTAGCCCGACAGGAAAATACCCTCCAGCAAATAATCCCAGCGCGCGGAGACGAAAGACACAAAAAAAACTTTTCTTAGGATTACAGATTTTGATGAAGTTTGAAGTGGAGGTGGAAAATTAAGAGGGGTGCGCAATTAGTACGATGGCAGCCTTGTGTGTGGCTAACGGGTTGGCAATTGTTCACGAGTACGAGTATAAAATGAGTCATTTGTGATCCTAACTTGCTACCAATCCGTAGCAAGTGCCTTAATATGGCAAACAGGAAAGAAAATGCACGAAAGCACATTTGTGGGTTATATCCATTCGCATTCTTTCCCCGCCCATCTGTTACCCCCACATCGCTTTCTTGCACTATCAATGTTTCGTTTTCTATTTCACAGACGACTGGCTGCCACTGCCACCATTCGTGCCCCACAGCCTTCAGCTACCCAAGCTGCAACGTGCGTGAGCGCTTCAACTTTTTTAAGTCGCCGCCTTTGCTGTTGACTCCAGCATTGGCATTGTTGTTGCTCTGTGTTGTTGTGCTTCGCATTGCAAATATTAGACTGTTGTAGGGCGCTTGTTTAGCTACGCCAACAAAAGCATCTCGAAGATACAACGTATTACGTATACATATGTACATACATACACACATACATATAGTATAGTATGGTACGCGGCGTTCGACGTTCGTTCAACTACAAACTGAAATTGTAAACTGTGCAAACAGTGCGCCGTTGACGTCCCGAGCTTCGCAAACTGTACCAAAAGACATATGGCACAAAGTAGGATAAATTTGCCAAGTTTATCATAGCGAAGGGGCGTTGGAATTTGATGGGCGATGGGGTGCTCTGAAAAACATGAGCGAGCGCATAAAATATTGCCGGCGATATTTTAACGCGTGCTCAAGCGAAATTGTCATATAAATAACATTAAGAGAGAGAGTTGGCAAGAAAGGGAAAGGGAAAGGTAAAGGGACTGAGTGGGGCTATCTGGTGTCACATTGAAATATTATGCATTTTCCTAGTAACATACATTGCTCACTTACATAGTTTATGTAGAACTGCCAAAGAGAGAAAGTATTGAAATTTAAATATTGATCGCTTATAATTACAGCTAGTCGGAAGTGTTGTACATTCTGCATTGCACTGCCCATTGATGGCCTTAAGAACTAGGACTGTTGAAAGGACTTCAAACTTGTGACAATTGCTCAACTCCCCAACACTCCCCGGGAACAGTTGCAGTCCTGCTGCAGCCCGCCTCGTATTAAATCAAAAACATGCATTTATTTTCCAATTTAGCCACGGCCCAAAAGCTCTGCTACAAAAAGTTTTTCTTGGCAAATTGTCAAACCTCTAACCCGGACACAGGCCGGCAGACCCTACAGACCAGGCTGGCTTGGCAGACAGTCAAGCCAGCGGACTAAAGCTAAACAATAAGCCCAACAAAGTGTGAAGGCTAAAATGAGAGCGGCAATGCCGTAATGCCGTAGTGCCGTAATGGGGGATGATTCCGAAAGGGGTCTGCAATGGCGTGGCGCTGGTGGACAACCAACGGAAGTCATAGCGCAGACTTGAAAGCAAAACTAACCATACTAGCCAACTGGGAACAACCACCCGACACAAGACAGACAAATAAATACAATGGACGACTTTTTTGACAGGGAGGATGGGCTTTGCCAGAGCTACTGTTCAACTGACAGCCAAACATTTATAACCATTTCGGCTGGACTATGAAGCCGCCAAATATATGTTGCTACTGTTGAAAAAACGCTCACAGCAATGGCAAGGAATTAAATCGGTCGTGTAACCATAATAAAAAAATCTCAGAGGCCATTTCCAGAGAAATGTATATGTTCAGAAATCGATGCACTCATATATGTACGAGTATATATGTATGTAGTTTGTTGATATTGAAGCAGGTTGTTACTGCTCGTGGAACCGGCTCTTCCAATACCAATAATTACCATCCCATTAGTACATATTCGTATTTTAAAAAAAATATGAATTTATGAATGACATGGAGCACATGCAATTATGTTAATAATGTTCAATAACGCGGGCTGTAGAATAAGTGTGTCTGTTGGTTGTTCAAAAGTTTATTTATATATTTTGTTGAAAGAAATATTCCTCTCATGTGATATCAAAATCCCGCGTAGCATCAACATTCACGAAATTCGTTCTGTGGCGAAATTGAAATTTTAATAAAATTAGTTTTCCTGCTTTTATTTGAATACGTTTCCCCGGACACATGAAGCTAGTTCCCGAAGGCTAGAAATTTACTTAATTGCATCTCTTTGGATAGAATCGAGAACTCCACGTGCTTATACGGCGGAAAGGTTCTTAGCACTTCATTGGAAAGCGACAAGTAAACGGCCGGAGGCTCAGAGCCATCTCGGTCCACATTTTCCCCACCTTCATCACATCCTTCGGTCCTCTGCGTACCCGTTGTTTTTGTTTTGGCCATTTATGCGGCGTTTTAGCAATTTAAATTTGATTTTTACACACCGAGGGCAGGGCTCACATGCACTCGTCAAACTGCGTGTTAACTGGGTGTCTGAACAGCTGCCCTGTATGTCGTGTCTGTAAACAATAGGAGGGTCGTCCAGTTGGGTCCTTTGTGCCTAACTTCATGCATATCCAAATTGTTGTCAGTTGTGTGCTTTGTTGCCAAAAAGTCGACTCCGCCAGACTTTCAGCATATCCTACATCGTCTCCATCGTTGACTTCGTCGCTGTCCCGCCTCAACAAGTTGCTTTATGGCATATGCATTATAATGATGGGTTGGCAGAGGGAGCAGAGGCGACTGCTGCGCTCTTTTTTGTGGCGTTCTTTCATATGATTGCGCTTGACTTGCTCCCGGGTGTTTATGTGATATTTACATAATAAAAACGAGAGTCAAGTCGACTCGACTCGACTCGACTTCTGAGTTGAGTCGCCCAGAGCGGCAACGGCTACGTCGGCAGCTATAACGGCTGTTATCCTTTTTGGCGCATTGAGCGCATAACAAAAGCATAAACAATCCGCCTGCTCTGAAGTATGACCCACATCTATGATTATTTTCATAGCGCCTTTGGGGCCACAACCATCGAGTCAGCAACCACTAAGCCCACTCCTCTCACACCCCCCATCACCCGCCTTTAGTTTAAAAATATGAAAAAGGTAAAGGACTGTGAAAGAAGAAGTGGGAACGAGACGTTGATGAAGTTTTTCCTTTATTTTTATTTGTCAATGTGTGTGTGGGCTGCCCCAAAAAAAAGTATTCTATATGTATATACATATACTCGTATATTTTCTTTTTTGTTTTATTTATTTTATAGCCCGTTTGGGCTCATGTGTGAGTGTCCCAATATCCTTTGGCATCCTTGAACTTCTCACAGTGGTGCGCTAAATTAAGTTTTGTTTGCCACTTTCGTGCCGCGCTTTCTCTTAAATTGTCCTAAGGCAAACGAAGTGCAAGTTGTTCTTTAAGTTTCGGCAAACAATGTGGCATATCTTTGGTCGGGCCTAGGGGATTTTTCCTAAGGTGGTACATGGAGCTGACTTTGGGCTACATTGTAGAAGGCATTGACGCACAGGGTTCATGATTATTATTCGCTGGTTGGCTCAACAGGCAAACCGGTATGTTGAAACTCTCTGAAACACTTTAGTAACTCAAAATGGAAGCTATCAACTCAACAACAAAAATTGAACCTACTGCGACAAAAGGAAATTAAAGCTATATTTTCATTTCAATTAATTAAATGAATGTAACAAAATATGAAATATACAAAACGTTCCTATGCTTATGTTTCTCCGACCTAGGAGAATCGAGCACCAAGCTCTTATACTTTGAAAGATCATTGCTTTGACACAGACTGCCAGAGAGACGGAGGTGGCTACATCTACGTGTTTAGTCATATTGATCAAATATAAGTATGTATGTACTCGAATATACTATTTACTTTTGTGTCTTACATTTAGTTGCAGGCTATACATTGCGATATGCTCTGGCCTTAATTCCCCTTCCTAAATATTTGTCAAATTTGTTGTTTTGTCTTTATTTGCTAATTTCCAAGCTCTCTCATTGCCGACTTACTACAAAGACAATGGCAGTGCATATATCTAAGCCCTAATGGAAAATCAATTGCAAGCGAACATATTAAAACCTTCTTCCCTTCTTGTTTTTACTCTCTTTTCAGGCTAAAAAGCTACAGCAGCAGACTGCGGCTACGGATGTCGGACATTCAATTCGAAAGCCATTGGCAAACCCGGCTAAAACGTTCCAAACCTACAGAATAAGCAATAGCATAAACTGCCCTAGCAGGACAGCCCGCAGGACGACAGTCACGGCAATTCAGGCTGCCCACCAGTAACAACAGAAACAACAACTGCAGTCGGTACGGCACAAAGAACGCCGGACAAAGCGCACGAGCGGCGGTAGAAGTGCCACATAGCTTAATGAGATACGGCGGCAACCCCAGCAGGGGACGGCGACGACCGCCGTTAGCGGCGATGTCGGCCATTGCCACATCGACACTGGCGCTGCTGATTGTTGGACTCGCGGTTCCCCTACCGTCGGCAAATGGCCTGGCCAATTGTCCAAATGGCTGCGAATGTGACGACGACACGTTGATGGTCAAATGCGGCGTGGGGACGCTCGATGTGTTGCCCATCACGCTGAATCCATCAATCGAGCGGTTGGTCATCAAGAACAACAAGATCAAGTCCATAGACTCCTCCATGCAATTCTACACACAACTTTCGTTTCTCGACCTGTCTTTCAATGACCTGGTCACAATACCGCAGCGCACGTTTGCATTCCAGAGCAAGCTACAGGAGCTGCACCTCAACCACAACAAGATCGGTCAGGTGAGCAATAAGACGTTCAAAGGCCTGTCCACCATCAGTGTGCTTAACCTACGCGGAAATCTGCTCGCCGAGCTGGAATATGGTACCTTTGCGGGAATGACAAAGCTGGCGGAGCTGAACCTCGGGCAGAACCGCATTAGCCACATCGACGCTCACGCATTGGACGGTCTGGTCAACTTACGCGTTCTCTACCTCGACGACAACATGTTGACAACTGTACCTTCAGACGTCACATTCCAGGCACTGCCCAGTCTTGCAGAACTCTTTTTGGGCACCAATTCGTTCGTTACCATACCGGCGGGTGCTTTTCAGGATCTGAAAGGTCTCACACGCTTGGACCTAAACGGTGCGGGACTGCACAACATCTCCAGCGAGGCTTTCAGAGGCTTGGAAGGCTTGCGCTACTTGGATCTTTCGGACAACCGTCTCTTAGCGGTGCCTACAAAAGCTCTTGAGCGCTTGGCCCGTTTGGAGCACCTATCACTAGGACAGAATGACTTTGAAGTCATAGCGGCGGATGCTTTTGCAGGTCTGCGCGAATTGAGGCAGCTGGAAATTACAGGTGCACAGCGGCTGCGTCGCGTGGAAAGCGGCGCCTTTACATCGAACACGAACCTGGAGCACTTGACGTTGTCTTCCAATAAGCAGTTGAGTGAGCTTCATTCCAATGCTCTCGGTGGCTTGCCGCACCTTAGTACTGTAGTGCTCAAGGAAAACCAGTTGAGCACGCTGGCCGAAGGCCTAATTCCTTGGGAAGACTTGCAGATACTGGACCTTTCGGAGAATCCCTTTGTATGCGACTGTCAGCTGCTGTGGCTGCGCAACCTCCTCATAAGCAAGAATTCCAGCAGCCAGTTCGCACCCGTTTTATGTGCTTATCCGACCAACGTACGCGAGCTACAACTTATCCAGCTCTCTGAACCATTGCTGGGTTGCACCCATGGAGCAGCAAGCAAGCAAGCCATTATTGGCGTATTGGTAATGGTCTGTGCTGCGGTCATTACAGCACTGGCTCTGATAGTCTATACCTGTCGAAAGCGGATTCGCGAAGCGCTCAAGGGGCACTCGGCGCTGGGTCGCAAAGAGCGGGAGTACCAGAAAACCTTCTCCGACGAGGAATATATGGGACGCCCATCGCCTAGCTGCGGGGGCGTGCATCCTACGACACCATATCCTTGCCTAGGCAGTTACAACGCCGCCTCCCAGTCGCAGTACACACGGTCTATACCGGTCACTGAGCTCTAGCTAGAAGCGCCGCCCCCACCTCAACTTCGGGGGGGTCGGGGAGCAGCAGCATGTCACAAGCCTGCTCTTCAGCAATTGCAAGTGCCCAGCTCCGTTGACGCGCACACATCCTTCGCCCAACTTAGCCACATCCACTATATGACCAACAACAGCACAACGCCGTTAGCGACGACGGTACCACGCCCAAGCCCTCATCCGCACTACTCTGAGCAGGACATGCGCAAGCTAGCCAACGGCGGCAAGCCACTTAATGCCTCCTTACCTCGTCACCTGGCCAAACGTCAGGCAATGCAGGAGAGCACGCTGTCCCACTACAGTCAGCCGCTGGCGATTCGCCTAACGCAAGACCATTTCAACCACAATGGAGGCTACGCCAAGCCCTGCGACGCCATGACCGACGGCTATATCCATAACAACTCCCACTACTCGCTTCCTCTCGATCATGATATGCCACCACCTCCCGCACCAACGCCCCCGCCTCCGGCATTGCCGCTGCGCAACGGGGTCGGTGTGGCCTTAGTACATGGCAACACCACTGGCAGGCGCTCCTTTAACAACAACAACAATAACAATTTGACCATGATGTCCAACAACAACCATAATGTGGCGGGTGGCAACAACAACGGGAGTCTGCGTAGGTATCACTGATATACGCTAAAGTCGTGCGGCACTCTGGGCCGCACCACACCCTTGAGCGCAGCAATGGGCCTGGACACGGATATCGAAATGCACCATTTCTACAAGGGCTGAGGGGGCTATGAACGCGAATGTACGTTGGGCAGCCACTGCAAAATGTGTTACTTTAATTTAGTAAGCAAAGCAACCAATTACGAATTAGTTTATGAATATTTAAGTTTAGATAGGCGGAGGCAGAGGCAGAAGGAGCCAAGGAGAAGGCAAACTAAATGGTAAGCTATCTTCTGCGATTTGGAGGCTGCTGAGCGACTTGCCGCATGAGGATTCGACGTTTATGGCACTACACATACGAGAAACGATGTTTATATCTATTCTGTATAAATTAGCATTTAATTGTAGACGTGCGAAAGCTTTGTACATATTTGTGCGCACAACTTGACATGTTTACCAACACTGTGCTTGGTATACTATTTGTTCAGGTTCAGTGATCTTAACTTTTAAGTTTTTTCTAACATTTAATTCCTGTAAATATACGTGTATATCAAAAATGAAACCTACACTGATAACTCTAAATCTGCGTAATGAGCAATGTATACAATTTGAAATGTATCTAAATTGGGAGAGGCGGTTATTTTCGCACTTAAGGACAAGTCATTTAAACTATGTATGTATGTATTTAATAATAAGTAAGTACGTTGCGAATCCAAGTATACACTGAACCAGCCACACAATAAAAGCGAGTTCTACATCAAATAGTAGAAGCATGCTGCCACAAACAAAAATTCAGAAAAATAGCAACAAGTACTCACAATCACACGATTTTTATAGGTAATAGTCATGACAAAAAATGAATTTATTACTTATTGAATTAATAAATAATCAATAGTTTACGATATGCATACTGACGTGTATCGAGCATCTAAAAAGAATATAGAAAAAATTATGCAAATACATACTACTACGTAATATTCACATACAAGTGTACTACAAATTGCAAATATGAGTGCGAATCATAAATAAATGCAGAATACTGTGTAAATAAAAAGCTATGATCGAAAAAATGTATTCATGAGTTGCTTTTATTTTTTTTGGTTTGTTAGCCAGCCGGCCGAGTTTTATACCCTATACCTGAACTGAAAAATGGGTATGTACCCACTATACTCTTTCTTGATCAGCATGACGCGGCGAATCAATCTAGCCATGTCCGTCCGTCTACCTGTCTGGGCTAACACTTGGATTTTGGTTATGTTTAAAACCTGATCGACTTCAATTCTTAAATCCCACGCCAGAGTTTAGTATTGAAAAGATTTCTGTTGGGTACAGGGTATTTAATGGTCGGACTTGCTTGACTGTAACATCTTCTCCTGTTTATTTTATTTCTGTGTGGTTGCAACACCACATTGCTTGCAAATTTGCCTAGAGTAGTTTTATTGAAAAAGTTGTAAATATATTTAAAACAAATGTAACGGAACAAATGCAAAACTAATACAAGGGAGTTCAAAGTAACCTAAAGAGAATAAATTAAAACTTAATTATCGTAAGTTCAGTGCATACTTCCAGCATTTCAAAATACGAACAAAACAAATTGACACAATTTTATAACTAGTTACAAGTACATACGACTATATAATATACCACACAAATACATATATTACAAATTTGATAAATTTCGTATGCCTAAGCAATGAGCAAATTACAAGGGAAGCATAGTTAAACAAAAGGCGTCTAAAATGCTGCATCATATAAACATTAATATTAGTAACTAAAAGCAACCAAATGACATCATCGACTATGAAACGCAGTGAACAGAAACAAAAAACAAAACAAGCATTCAAGAAACTTTAATTCATAGCAATTAAATTACGATTAAACGAATTAAATCCAATGTAAACTGCAAAATGTTCAACAGCTAGACGATAACACAAATAAATCACAAACTTAACATATTGAACTACTGATAAATCGGTGTAATTAGTTACTGAAGGAATCCATTGGGGTTTGCATGAACAATTTTAACACATAAAAGTGAATTGGTATATTCATATCTGAACGATCAGACGAGTTCATCTATCAGTCTGTTTTTGATTGAGTGCACCTCTCAAGTATACTGTATAATAGACTACAATATTATATTGTTACCATTGAACCGTCTTTCGTTAACAATACAATCTTTGTTGTCATATCTCACGACGCGACGTTAAAAATAATGAAATTTATTGATAGATTTGCGTTTTTTGGAAGAATACGAGAAAAAGTATGCGATAGTGAACAATCAGCAGGAGAATGGAGTATTTTTCGTAAAGAATACTGTGCATTAAATTTCTTCGTAGTAAAAGATTGCAATGTTTACAATGCATTGTAAGAATAAAAACACTTTTTGTAAAAATCCAAAAATCTGTATAGCTTTACCACAGTTGAAGAACATTTATTACATTTTTGTTTTTACTAAAAGTTCAGTCCTCGACTGGGCTGTCCTTGTTCTAGAAATTGATTTTCCTTATAGTATAAAGAGTTTTTGATCTAAGATTTGCACATCTATCTGCAATATTAGATAAAGCCCCAAAGAAACTCTGCTCAAAGTAATTCTACATAGTACTATATATTCAAATATTACTAATATTGAGTTTCGTTTGTTGATACATAAGAATCAATGAATTGAGGGCGTATTCTCAGTAAATATTTTAAATGCAGAGAACTCTAGCTAGTTTTGTGCGTCTACTCCACTTTTGGGATTGATTAAATGTAGTCTTTCAAGAAAGTGGTCCACAATAAAGCCTAGTTAGTTACATATTTCCCTGAGCGTACTGGCTCCAGATATCTTGTACCTGAGTCTTGTGATAGAAGCTAACAATTAACAACCTTTGCGGCTTTGCCTAATAAGTTGCCACGTTGTGGCCAATAAGTTGTGGCAACAACAGCCGGCAGCACACACTCGGGTACTGAAGTGCACTCACCAACAACCTTACAAGCAGCAGAAACAAGAACGACTGACGTTCTTGCCAACAAGTCGCCTGCATGCTCTTCTGTTGTTGTTATTGTTTCCTAACTACCTAACTACCGTTAATTCTTCTAATTGTGTGTACGTTGTTTGCGTTGTACGCTAATGTCGCATATGCACATGTCCTTGGTAGCCGACGACGGGGCGAGGCTGAGGCTCACTAATACAAGTATGTTCCTCTATATGCCCACATCGTACAGAGGTGCCATGGGCCCAGAAACGTTGCCAGAATCGGTGCTTGGATGGAAAGATTCAAGATTGGATTTCCTAACCGGAGTTTTTAATCGTCAATAATCAGCCAAAATTACGTCATTTTCCATCAATGAGCACAGACCTTTAAAAGAACGAGCAAAGTCTTAAAACTTTACTTTCATTACTATGCGGTGTGATATGGTGAGAACGACTAATAGAAGTCGTGTTCCTTTTTCACTTTTCTGTCCCTATAAGTGAGCCTTATTTATCTCCAGGCCCAGAGGAATCTTTTAATAGATTTCTGTATACTATATTGCGCTATTTATTTATTATTTTTTAGACATTGTGATGATGAGTGATTGCAAGGGTATCATGAGCATTGTAGAATTAAATATGGCTGAGAAACGTTTTCAAGAAATTGAGAGTCGGAGGTGAAAAAATATTGGACGTCTAAGCCTAAGGCCGAATTTTGCGAATTAGGTAATGTATTTAGATATTTCAGTTGAGCGGATACTTTTTGAACTTGCACCTCTTGAAAATATATATAGTCTAAGGTTAATGAGAGCTGGTATGGCAATGACTATTACCAGACAACAGAAAAGAACAAATCAAATTACATAACATGTGTTTATCCTTCTACTTGTACTTAAGAGTATATAAGCTATTCTTCCCTGTTTATTCCATGTAGGAGTAGGTATGTAATTTCTTACTCACTGCAAAAGTAGTATTTATGCGCCCTATTATTGTTCCGAAGCCAATTGATTTGAGGCTAAGTGTCTCTTATAGTTTCGAAGATGTAATTTCCACCTTGGGGAAGGTTCAAAAAGCCCACTGTGCCCCATCTTCGATGCTCAGTTAGCTACCAGATGACAACAACACGGCATCGCGTGCCATCACAAGGGATCGCGCGGCAGGGAATCCCAGCAACGTCCGCGTCCGCGTCGGCGTCTGCGTCGACAGCGCCAGCGACTGCGACTGCTGCAGTGCAACACGTTCTGCGCTTATTAGTGCATAACGTTGCACGTATGTATGTAATGGCATATGTATGTATGTACTTGGCTTGTGTATCTGCGTGTGTGTGTTCGCGCATGTATTGTTATTGTTAAATGTAATTAAATTATGCAGATGAGTGCCGACGCCGTTACCGTTGCTGTTGCTGTTGCTATGACTATGTACGAGTATTAACTAAATTGCGCAGAAAAGTGTCAAGGTATTTGCTGCATTAGCTTGTGTCGCTACAACTAGCAGATGTCGACGGACAGACAACTGCCAGAATGAAGCTCAAGGTGTCTCCAATTTTTATTAAAGTTGCTGGAATTAAGGAATTATTACGAAACGTTCCTAATTATTACATCTATACATTACACAACAAATAAATGCAAAGGGGAGGCAGGCATGCGCCCCTTCCACGACCTACATCAGCAGATTTTTTTTGTGTTGTGCTAATTTATATGTTAATTTTGTGATGTTTTGTTTTTCATATTTCTAACTTTTTGCTGCTGTTTCCTTTTTTCGTACAGCGTGCGGTTTTCATACCCTTCACTAAAAAGCTGAAGGGCATTTTGTTTTGGCTGTGAATCGGGGCATAAATGGCCAAATGGTAGAAATTATTGTACATTTATTTTTGAGGCCCGCCATCTTTTATGTTGAAAGTATATTAGTGATAAGTGATATTATTCTTGATATGTACGATTATTTATTGTTATCTCTATCGACAGCGCACCTTTTTAGATATAATAAAATTAAAATAAAAAGTTTTCAGTTAAGTTTTCTAAACATCTTATAGGTATGTGATCAGCATAGCGCGAGAAATCGTGGTTTCTCATTGTCTATCTGTGTCAATCATTAATCCTCCTATACTGCTAATCTTCTTTATTGGGATATGATATTGTATCAAGAACCTATTTATTGTAAATGACAATGTTGTTGTCATATAGAAATGGTGACTATATGCTAAATTAAGTGGACGGCTGTCTTTCAAGGACATTTGCATTTGCATCGTGAACTATGATATCCTCATGGTGGGTTTTATTTTTGTCGATGAACATTAAGAACATTATATAGGTACGGTGCAAAATGTAACTGGTTCAGAAGGACTCTCTCCACTGGAAACTTTCAAGCAAATGAACTTCTGATTCTTTAGAAGAACTGACCATGTTGCGGTTGTATCTTTGGGAGAACTTTGACCCGACAATTCTAAATGCGACATTAACAATTTGTTTGCCACAAATTTTCTAAGAATTTAGGAAATCCAACAGCTACGCTTCATCACGCTAATGTATTTGAACAATATTTGAAGAATTTGGGGGCTATATTCCGCAGCCCAAGCCTATGGAGGAATAAGTTTTAATTGTAAGTAACAGTGAAGGGAATGAAGAGTACGTAGCCTTGGCGCAGACGTTAAAAAATTGTTAGCTTATTTTTTGGTGTTATTTTGTTGATGTGGTCGCTTTATTTCCAACAAAACCGGAAAGGATAGACAAAAAGGCCGCCCACTTTCCGCTTCGCGCTGCTGCTTTCATTTCATTTCTATGCAAAAGGCGATGTGTTCTTTGGGGTTTGCTTTTACATGAAATTTCCGCTGAACGCACAAAACATTTTAGAAAAAAATGTAGACCACAAAACAGCAGAAGTACGAGTATGGGTAGCATTGAAAAACTGTGGGCGGTCTCGCTGCTTTTTAATTTTCGGCATGATTAGAAAAATAGTCATCGTATAATAAACAATGTATTGCAATGGAGCCGGTCGTGCCTTTTTTTGTTGTTGGTGAATAAGGTTCGTGGAGCACCGCGCAGTTGCTTGCTGTAGAATTAACGCTCAAACATGGGAGAGACCTTAAAATTGTGGCCATTTCAATTTTTTATCCTTCAAGCTAAAATAGTATACTTGTATTTACATATCGATTTTAGCTTATTTATGTAGTGCGTAGGAATTCAAAGTAGGGTATGAACTTCGAAGCTAAATTTTTGCCATAACGTTCCTTTCAGATTGTAGGTGAGCACTAAATTCTAACACCAAAGGCCAGAACACTTTCTGCAACGTTAGTAAGAAACTCTTATATAAAATGTACTCAATCCAAAAAAAAATGTATATATGTGTTGGATTAATTATTTCCTTGAATTAAATTATTTTAATAAAATTATAAATATTCTTTGCTGAACTTAGTTCTTAGTATTGCTGAACGTAGTCCTTGAGTACAGAGTTTTTGAAAAATATATATAATTTTTTATATAAATATATTTAAAAACGAAAGAAAGTATTTAAGCCGATTTGCATATTGATAATGTTGTTGTCATATAGAAATGGTGACTATATGCTAAATTAAGTGGACGGCTGTCTTTCAAGGACATTTGCATTTGCATTTGAAAAATATATATTATTTTATATAAATATATTTAAAAACGAAAGAACTAAGAATATGAAATCAACATTTCAATTCTCATTTGTGCATTAAAAGCTGTTTACGAAGTTCTTTGGGCATAAATAATTGTTAATAATTTTTGTATTAATAGTATTTATGATTTGTGTCCGATCGAACTACAACATTCATCGATTAACTGTTTTAGTTTTAGCGATCGTAAGAAGCGATATGAACATACAAACTATTGTACGAATGAGTATATGCTTTACCTTTCAGTACCTGAGAAAGATATACAAATATACATATGAGTTATGAAAAATGCTTAGCAAAGAAAACACGGGCTAGACCTGCTACTACTACAAGTATATACTTGTATGTATTGTATGTATTTATTTGAGTACTCTCCTCACCAGTGTTATTGTTAGAAAATGTTGATTCTCGCCTTCAAAGTCATGATGATCATTGTCCCAGATGCAGTTTGCCGTCAACTGAATTGGTTTCAACTGAATTGTCTAGAGTTTGTCGCTTGGCTTGTTCCTTTATAAGTACTGTATTATAGCTGCCTCATCCAAAGCGTCTGCTTCAGCTTATGAATAGCTGAGGCAAGGGGACTTGTAAAAATATTTGCCCGGTTGTTATCAGCGCAACGTCAAGAAGCGAATCTTGACCTCTACTTCTCTGACTCAGGTACTCAGCTGAAGTTCCACTTCTCCATCTCCGACCGGCCACAAAAACCGCAACTTAATAATTTGTGCTGCAACTGTAATTTCCCCCTGTCGCCCCCTTGCTGCAATTAAAATTTGTTACCTTATTTGCCTCACTTTTGAGAGGGAGGGCAAAACTTTTGCATGGTCATTACTTTTTAAACATACAAAGCGACTGTGACTGCGACTACGACTGCGACTGCGGGTATGACTGCGACCACGACCAAGACCACGACCACGACTGGGGCTCTGTGACATCTAGATTGTGTCTGCAGTTGCTCGCCCAACCCTGCGAGTAAGACGCGTTTTCCTGAACAGAGCCCGAGTTCTCATTGCCGTTACTAATTAAAAACGCAAATGGGTTTATGATGTCGCACAAGTTGTGGACTCGGACTCGGACTCAGAGCCAGCCAGGGTGCCCTCAGCAAAATATTTACTGCAGGCGCTGCAGAATTGTAAAATAAAAGCGCGTCGCAGCACTATTTGAAATAAAAATAAAAATACGTTACAAAGAAAAGCATAAAAAAGGTGGCATTAAAAAAATTTTGCGGGCAAAAATGGGCGAAGAAGACAAAGCAAGAACCCAGCGTGGACTGCGATAGATATGGCGGCCGAGCACGGTGGGGTATTTGTCCCTCACACTGAACAAATTTATAATTTTTTTAAGGATTTCTTATATAACTTGCCAAATATGACGCAAATATTATCAGTACTTTGATTCAGGAGACTAATTATTTGATTACATTTTTTAGCAGCTGCAATTGTTCAATTGAAATTTCGAAACAGACTCAAATACTTGTACGTTTCGAAAAAATTGAAATTGAACTTTAAGAACTTCACTCTTGCTGTTAAATTATGATGAGGTATATACAAATTTAGGAATTACGATATTAAATACATTGGGGATGTGTGATTTATAAACTGTGTCTGCAGTGGCGAGTAAAACACGTTTTCCTGAGTCCTGATCCTGACTTCTCATTTGCGTTACTAATTAAAGCGCGGGTTTATGCATTTTTGAACAATTTGTCTGAAAAACACACGGTATATTACAAATATATTTTTCTGTTATTACCTACTTTTAATCTTGGAGTTACTAATAACGATTGCTGCTCCTCACACCGAGTAAGTGAAATCAATCAGGGGTTTCATCTGCTTCTAAAATTGAAATCGATAGTCTTCTAATCAACGTTAAATATATAAATATAAATATTCAGTAGCTAGTAAGCTCAGAGGAAGAAATGCCCCACTGTGCGCTGTAGTTGTTATTTTCCGTCCCCTGGGACGCCTGTGTGGAATTGTCAAGTTGGTGTTTTGCGGTCCGACTTTATCTTCACATCTATTTGAATATAAGTGTTTGCAGGCCTCCCCTCCTTAACGCTTTTTAGCTGCTGATGCTGCTGTTGTTCTTTTTGTAGATGAGTGACATGTTTGTGTTTTATTAGTCTGCAAATTTTAAAAAGGTGTCAGCAGCCTTGTGTTTTCTAACAACTTCAATGTGAGTCAGAAGTAGCTAATTTTATTAGTACACCATCAAGAAATGCTGACCTAAACTAAAATTATAATGACTTTTTAAACATTTTTATTTCTTTTGAATAAACAAGCCATAGGATAAAAATGGTATGCATATTTGGTTTTTGCAGACCGAAGGAAATATCTCTATTTCTATAATATATTCGGTCTGGATGGATGCCTTCATTTTTCTGTTGGACTTGATCGACTGTTAAATTCCCTCTTCTTTCAATGTAAAACATTGTCAGCTTTGAAAATTATATATATAAATATAATATAAATTATAGCTTTCTCTTCAATTTAAATTGGAATATTATATGGCTGAGGCCGGAAATGCTGAGTGTGCCATCAAAAGCTGACGCTTACATATGGGCGGTGAGTGGTCGAGGCAGATGGGTCACGGGGCGCTGAGTTAGCGTTCTGCCAACACTTCCGACCGAGACCTGAAGCTTGGTTGCATAGCGGTAAGCTATGTATAGTTTTCAAAGAGTTTTCCTTAGCCGACAATAATAAAAAACTCTAACAAATAACATAAATTCTTACTTATATGCTAATAAGCATTTTTTACCCAATGCTTCCCAATTACCTAAAGGGTGCCTTTGGCATACCAGATAATTCTACTTTTGGTGAATGCGAAAAGCAAGATATGTTCTTTATTAGTAGCGCAATTTTTTGTTTTTGTACAGTTTGGAGGGGAGTAGTATCTCTCATGTTTTCCAAATAATATATAAACATTATTCTCTCGAGATAGCTATAAAGACGAACCACATCCAAGACGACCATAACCTCAGCTGACGAACAACACGTAAAGCAAATCAAAGAATTGGTGTTTCAAAATTATTGATAGACAACTTGAGATATTTCAGGTGCTGTTGGCATTTCTAATTGATCAGTCAACCCAATTATAAGAGAACTTTTGAGCGTCATAAAAGTCAAATCTTGATTGGTCCAAAAACATCCCTTCCTGGGAATAGAGCTTTCTAACTACTTATACTGAAATACTGAAAAGCACTGTAACTGGAGATGGGACTTGGATCTATGTTAACGACACTGGAAGAATATCGTGCCAAAGATGAGTGAAGCACTCTGAATTACTCTCGGTGGGCCAAACTGTCAACAAGGAATTTTGATTAAGTGTTAAGCGTCGTTTGCGTGAAGCTGTTCGTCTCAAGTGGCGGGATTTCTGGGAAGACAACTTTTAATTTTGTACCCTAACGTATCCCATTGCACTCGTTCTTCGAGACTACTTTGCCAAAAACAAGACGCATATCGTTGCAAAACCACAAAATACGCCTGACTTTGCTCCATGTGATGTCTGGGTGTTTAATTGAAAATTGTTTCGAGCATTGGAAGAACCATGTGCATTGCATCCGGAGCGGATTACTTTGAAGGCGATTAAATATATGTTAATCATTTTAGCAGAATATATTTAGACAGTAGTGTATACCAGTACGAAGGTAAGAAACTGCGTCGCATGCCACAAATCGTTGTTAAGAAACGACCAGCATTGTTCTCCTCTTTTGTGGGGCGTTGAAATTAAATAAAAGTCATCTACGTTGTGTGAGCGATATCGGCTCATGATTTCTTCAACAGTTTTTGTCCTGCAGGCGTTTGAATAGAGAGTTTGCCAATTGTGTGAAAACGCCGGAACTGCACCACCAATTTTGTGTGCACTGTTGCACGTTCATCTCTTGATGGTCAGAAGTGCTGATGCCATCATGAAAGGTAAGAAAATAACACCCACTGCTGATGCTGATTCATCTGCATTATGTAAGGCCCATGAACACATTTATTTATAGCTGAACGCATCGTCACCTTATTATTATGCGGCGCAATTTTCGTAGCTCTTGAAATGCGCCTAATTGGTTGTTCAATTTGAAGTAATCCCCCCTACTAAGCCCCACCCCCCTGAACAACTCCTTGTTCGTTATAAATATTTACAGCCATTCGGTAAGTAATTTTCAACAGTTATGAGCGCTTGTTAATAAATATTTGAAATTTCGTTTGAAGTATTGTACACGAGTGGTAGGGAAAGCCTCACTTGAGTGCTGGTGGGAGGTTAGTTTGGTGTGAGCCAGGAGGTGAGACTGAGCCTGGTAGCGCGTAAAAGTTATTAATATTTACCTATTTTTGGCTTTTTGTTTATCGCTTTAAAAGGATTAAAATCGATTCTGAACCGTTCTGGGTGAGGCGCTGTATCATGACAAGATTGGACTTAACATTTGCGTCCGATAGTGGGTTAAAATCCCTTTCTATTCAAATGTAAATAACATCCCCATAGGGGATGAACCGTTGGGAAATATATACTGTTATATGTGTACCTTGTTACAGGTTCGTATGAGGTATTAAAGGCAAGATACGCTTTTCCAGAATCTATTGACAATGTGTAATTATAGGTCATAATCCATATACTACGGGATATCTCCATTTCTCGAATCACGTCACAGCTGCTGCCTCCACAACTTAATGTGAAGCCACAAAAGCCGAACCGTTTAGGTGCAATCTGGAAAGCAGCAACTCAGCATAGCGCTTTGAGCCATAAATAATAATCATGACAATATTTATCCCTAAGCTATGCGACCTTTCCAATATGAACAAGAATTTCTCAAGCATGTAACTTTGGGCCTCCTTTGTCTTGTGCCGCCGCCGAATCGTTGACAACGGCAATGGAGGACTTGACGGCGGCCGTCATAGAATCGAGAATCGAGAATCGACTCCCATGCTGACTCTAAGTCACAGTCGCAGTCACAGTCACAGTCGCGGCTTATCACAATTGCATTGGAAGAATGCTAGAAAAATTGCTGGGCAGCGCAAAGGCTGAAGAAGAAAAAATGAACAAATAAAAGCGACGTCTTAGACTTGGCAATGAACAAAACAAAATGAAACTTACACTTTTTAACAAAAGCCGCAAAAAGTGCAATGGCAGCGGCAGCGGCAGCGGCGATGTTGGCATAGCCACAATTCTTGACATTTGCTGGCGAGATTAATGCGCCTTTGGCTGCAACCGCGCCGCTGACAAGGGTTTGCGGCACAGACTCTGGCTCAGCGGCTGCAAAAGTTTTTTGGCCGCCGTTGCATTTTCGTCGTCGTCGTCGTCATCGTCATCGTTTTCTTGGTGCTTGGTGGCTCTGTTGCGCAATAAGAACACAAAGAGGCGCTGCAAAAAATAAATGAAAGAAAGAACATTGAGAATATCCACAGCAACAACGCAAATTGTTCAAAATAATTTATTTTAAAACCTAACAAAAAGACGTGAACTGCAAACAATTTCTCGAGAGCTGTCTGACCATGTCCCCATGTCCACGTTCATCGCCTGAATGCTGCCAAGATGCAGCGATATAAACGGGCTGCGGCCGCGGAGCCGCAAACAAATGTCCAAATGATATTTTGTCATAATAAATGGCGCAACTATGATTATTTATGACTACCTCAGCAACGGCAATGGCAACGGCAACGGCAACAACGAAATGCGATAGCTGGGCATCACTTAAATGCTCCAAGTGGCCGCTGCCTGCCCGCCTGCCTCCGCAGCCCCTCCATGACCAGGCGCAGTCAATTTAAGTCTCATAATCAGTGAAAACTATGGTCATGATTTCGATTTCGCGTTCACTGTGCGCCAAGCTCAGTTCAGTTAGGCTCGATGGCATAAATTATTGAGACGGCCGAGGGATGGGATGCTTTGGAAATCAAACGGCAGGTCTAGTGGCTAGGACCGAGAGGTACATGGCTTCGTTACATTGCTCTTGGGCTGCTCCGTATTGATTTGTGCAGTGCAGCTTTTGCGCAATTGAAGTTGATTTCTTAAAGCCGCTATTAGAAGAACGTAAATCTTCAGCATAAGTCCTATAGATACTTGTACACAGGCTCCATCTACACTGTTGACCGCAATGTGTCAGCTGTGAGGCACAGCCAAGTGTAAAATTAATTCTTAATAAGATAACCTAATATAAACTAGCTTATTAATAATAACTAATTATGTATATCCTTCAATTAAAGTTAGTATTACACTTTGTTACTGGTGTGTAAGTTCTCTATCTTTCTAGGCTCGATTAGGCCGATTGTTCGTTAGTCTGACCATGGCTAATCTTTTATTTTTCGTTGGCCTTAATCTGAAAACTAATCAATGCTCACATATAAGCCGTAAAGTAAGTTTGCGTAGCTTGTAAGATCGTAATGATCAGATGAGTTAAAATAGATCAGTTAAAAGACCCCCGAATTGAAAGCTCAGATCCAAGTGATTTTGTTGATCAGGTGTTGATTCTAAACCGGCGTCGCGAGTGGAATCCAACCTATATGGATACACGACCACCTCTAAACTTATTTAAGAAACTGTAACAAAAATGAAAAGATAGAGTCGAGTGGCCCTAACTTCCAAGCATGGAACCACTACCACACTATCAGTCAAAGCAGCAAATACAAAGAAGGTGCTGCCAGAAAATTGACAGAGAATTGTCACATTAGGATACAAGAGCACGGATGTAATTACCAAATTCCTGTTAGCAGTTCCATAAATTACGGGACATAGGGAAAATCACTAATATCAGGGAAATGGGTAGGGTTGCATGGCGAAAATACAATCTTGTTCTGTCCCGAGCTCGTGGTAACAAGTTCTCCTAGCTCGTCTACAGACGGCCGTATCAGACCTACACTTCTTGCTCTACTAATTAAGAATTGTAGGGTCTAACACGCCTTCTTCTGGGTACAGGGTATAAATAGTCTTAAATACAAGTAGTATACCGCAACTCTCTCCAATTCAGCTTTGATTTAGCTCAGTATATTTTTTTTATAGCCTGTACCCAAAGGGTGAAAGGCTATACTAGTTTTGTGCGCATGTATGTAACACACAGAAGGAGGCGTGGCAGACCCCACAAAGTATATATATTCTTGATCAGGATGAGAAGACGAGTCGATATAGCCATGTCCGTCTGTCTGTATGAGCGCAAGGATCTCAGTAAGTACAAGAGCTAGGATAACCAAAATTGGTATCAAGGTTCCTATAAGCCCTAGGCAGAACGAGTTTGTTTATTTTTTCTGATACACCCCCCCACTCCCCCGCAATTCGTATTTTTTCTTATAACTTCCGTAATTCTCGGAATTTAAAAATTTTGGTAGGTACATCCAGTTAGTACTAATGTGTCCGTGTGCCAAATTTCATCATGATAGGTCAATTCTGAAGAAAGCTATAGCCATAAGTAAAATCGCTGCTCATGCGCTGCCTGCAGCTCTGTCAGCAGCGCTGCCCGCAGCTGTTGTTGTTGTTGCTGCTTTTTTTTCAACTTTGTGCTGCATACATACACGCATATAAACACGCATAGGTACGTGATGTAAATGTATGCTGTTTAAACTGAACATAAACATGTATTCTAATTTAATTTAATTAATTATTTTAATTATTAATTCATTCATTTTTTTTAATAATTTAATTTTTTTTTTAATTTTTCCTTTTTGTGGAGAGTACAGGCTATTTTACTGTCGGGCTTGCTCGACTTTAGCATTCCTTTCTTGTTAAAATAAAAGTGCTGAATCACTGCACGACAAACTGTTAACTGTTGACACGTATTGATTTAACTTTTACGGTAATCTATTAATTGATCATGCCAATGACCAATCCTCGTGACTCTAAATTAAAATATCGATTTCCTACGTTTTGTAAAGACGTATTGAACCACCCTCTCACGAATGGACGCACCCACATACATATGTACTTGACCTTGGGCTGACCACCTGATCAAGGAACCTGCGAGAGATAGCGAGATTGTTTTCGATTGCAGCTTAACTTTTATTTTTGTTGTTGTAGTTGGCTGCTAGGCCGCATAATTATTATTTAATTTTGACAAATGATTTGTGAAATGCGGTATTTTAAACGTGACTTTGTGTGTATTTCATGAAAAACCACTCAGCTGTGGAACACTGGCAATTCCTAGAATTTAAAAGATGGTAGTATCATGAGGGGGAGGGGAGGGGAATGCACACATATGAAAAAGCTTAAGTCAATATATTGCTGTGCTGTTTGAGTTCTCGTTGCTCACTCGATTCGTCTCGTCCGTCAGCGTCGTTTGCTCCATCCACAAGGTCTATAAAACGCCTTCTGATTGTAAACAATACAGACGATTTAATATTGCGTGCTCGCTGGCTACTCGCTCCCTACGGTTACTTCAAATAAGTAAACACAACACCAACCAAGCGCTCAGCATGAAGCATGTGGCGTACCGGGAACTGAAGCACGGGAACACCAACAAAAAGTTCAATTGAAGCGCATTTGCTGCTCAATGCCAGTGCTGAACAGTGGGCCTGCAAGCCCTCTCTTCTTCTCAAAATTCTGGAGAGCACCTTCTTCGTCTGTCATCGTTTCGACCCTTTTGCGTTTCGTAACACTTCTTCTCAATTACCCATGCTTTACGTTAGTAAAAACTTAAATTTTATGTTTAAAAAAAAAACAAGAATGGAATGGTCTTTAATAAGAAAGTAATTTCGCGCTTGAGTACAAAATTCCCAGAATTACAGGAGTTGTCGAAAATAACTAATAGCGGGGGAGTGAGGGTATGCATCAGGAAAAAGCAGATCCTGAATACCAAGCTAAGTTGTTCTAGATATTTCACTGTCTTTCCAAGAACAGACGGTCGGACATGGCTATATCGACTCGTCTTATCATACTGGTCAAGAATATATATGTTATATATATATATAAGTACATACTGTGTGGCATCCACGCTTCCTTTTGTGTGGTACATACATTCGCATAAAACTAATATATCCTTATACCCTTTGGGTACAGTGTATACGCCAATAACTTTCTTATGATTGAAGAATTTCGAAGTACAGGTTGAGAACAGCTACTATAAAAAAAGAATTCATTTGGCCTAGGAATAAGAAGAGTTTACATGCCAAGTTCGGTGACTCTGGGTTCATTCATTTTCAAAATCCATAGTTCATTCAGAATGTATGGCTACACCGACCATGCTGATCAAGAATATCTACTAATTAGGTTAGGTTGCCAGTTACTTACTTTTGCAAAATGAATTTACCTCCTTTTTGTTTTTAGATATGGATATAGTCTGAAAAACTTATACCTTTAATACGGTTTTAGCCTTTCCTGTTTTTTTTTTTTTTTTAATTCTGCCCATCAGGACTTTTAACTGTTACTTCGTTTATGCTAGCAGATACAAGCAAATTCGAAATCAAGAAAATATATTTGCGCCGGCCTAAAAATTAAACGAGATGGAAGTCGTCTTTCCCGAATCTTAATACACATCACCCGTGACGGAGTGCCGTGCTATATCATAAGTACACACATAAGTATGTGTCCGAATGTGATTCTAGCTGATTTAATTTCTGAGATCCTGAGATCATGCATCGCCAAGGTGACAAATATCTCTTAAACGACTGGTCTTGCCGTGGTGATCAGGAGAACGTGTTTATAGTATGAGTACACTGTTTAAGGTCTGGAACTTCTCGTTTTGGTGGTTGCAGAAGCGGACCCCTATATTATTCGGGTACATTGCGGTTGAAATTATAGATAAAATATTCGAGAAAGTTTTCTCATCTTTTAAGGCTGTCCCCAAACAAATTCAAATGCAGGAATACATACAGGAGTTGCACTGGAGGTTCATCGCATTTAATCATCAATATCTTTATATTGCAAGTTTTGGATCATACATCTCGCACATCTTGAAATGTTTTCGTGGTTTCTTGCTCGCATAAACATACTTGTAATACAAAACGGTATGTGTCAAGCGATAAATGGCACAGACGACGCGTCGCACAGTGGGGCCTTCGGACTTTTTTCGTTGCAAAAATCATATCTTCTGAACGGCTAAAGCAATTTTCGTCATTCAAATTTTGTTTGAAAGAAAAATTCTTAAGCTTTGAAACAAGTCATAGCGCATTGTGCTGTGATTTCTAGGAGCTGCGCAATGTGTGCTCAAAGTTGGATTTAGTTGCCAGTGCAATATTTGCCTAATCAAACTAATAAAAAACATTTAATGATACAATTATTTTCAGTTATGTTATATTTTTAGTTTTTAACAAATTAAAAATTGGAAAAAAAATTGTTTAAATATTAAAATTTTTTTTTTTAATTTAAAAATATTGAAAATTTTTTTTACATAAAAAAAAATTAAAATAAAATATTTTGTTAATATTTTATGATTACATTAATTTTTATTATAAAGTACTGACAGCTGCAATTATTTACATTAATATGTTTTCTTTAAAATAGTCGTCTACATTCGAAGGAATATCTAATAATTTCACCATGTCCGAAGAATAATTAATAATTCTTTTTGAGACCTCACATGTCTAAGGGATGAAACCAGTGGATCTGAAGAGGCTGACAACATATTGAAGAGATCCTCGTTTTGCCTTATTCGTGACGTCTTGCATGTGTTCAAATATCTGAATTCTGGGCTTCCTCTGACATTTCTCCAATTGGTAGACACTGATATTCTATTAAAATTTGACCATGGGCCAAAATTTTATGTATTGTGGGAGTTAGCTGTGTGATCCATAAGGTCCTGAAGTGTTACTTGCACTGACTGTTCCGTCACTATTGTGGGCTGAGGTACTGCCTCTTTCTTAGCCGATCCTATTTGTTTGTACCCAGGAAGAACATCAACATTATGCCGAATTAGGGAATGTCGCAATATTTTTCGTTGGTCTTCCTCTGGCTCGTCCAGTTGATGTAGAGGGTACATCGTCCATTGATGTATCCAAGTACGTAGTCGTTGATAGCCAGATTTCATATTTTAAATCAAATTTCTGCTTGCTATATCCTACGCTTATCCATTTTTGTTTGATTTTATAATAAATTAATTTAAGCTTGTTTCTCAACATTTTTTGCTGATCTACACTTTCCAGAGCATCATACAGCTCTTTCAGAACAGCTTCTTCAAATTCCTTATCATCATTGGAATTCCTAAATAGATCAAATAATGTTGCATTTTGCACAGCCATGTTAAAGAAAAATCACTTTTAAGGTATTTAAACGTAAATTATATTGAAAAATACTATTCACTGCTAGTTAGACACAACTGATTGCTTTTTAAGTCAAAATTCGACTATTACGCTGCACCAAAAATATTGGCAATATATACCATTTCTAAACGCATACCTAAGATATTAAACTAAAACCTCTTTTTGCCTGTTCAAATGCTTTAAAGCAAAGAAATTACAATTCATGAAAGGGTCAAAAAGATTGCAAGACCTTCACCTAATATTGTAAATTACACTACCTGTAATAAATATTATGCATAATTTTGGTTGCACAATATTAAATGTGGATCAAATAGGACCGCTTAGGTATATTTTTGTATCCATAATGCTAAATACAATGTTCCTAATAGCCGTTACAGCGAATCTACCTGCAATGCATTCTTCTTCTTATACCCGCGGCAGCGCCTTTTTCGCTGATTTTTTCCCGAAGTTGCGGCACTCTTTTTGCTCTGGTGCACACCGGCGGATCCGGGCGGATGAAAGTTTTATTGCGTTAGGTAAAAGAATATTTAAGGAACATATTTTGAAAATATGGGCGAGGTACTTTTGGGTACTTTTTTTTTATTTTCCATCAAAGTTGAAAAACACCCTAAAAATAGGTAGTTTAAAAAATAACGTTTTCTAGATAACTACAAATACGAAAGACATAGTTTTTATTAAATAATGCATAAAATTAATTCATCTAGCAATACAAATCAAAACATCAATGATTCGTTTCATAACTTAGCTAATATTATACCTGAAAGATGAAGTATTTGCATCAAATTGAATTAATTGTTGCGAGCTTAAAAAAGGGTCGACTTTGAGTGCACATATGTCCTAAACTATAATTCCGATTTTTTTGAGAGTAAGATTTTCGTAATCTTTGGAAAAAAAACTATTAGACACGTTTATTCATTACTCCCAAAGCGTTCATGAAAATTTTGATTTTCGCAAGCTGTTTCGGCCTAAGGCCCCACTGTGCGTCGTCCCAGGTGAGCTCATTGTAGCTTTTCATTTCAAATGGCATCAGACACAACACTCACACATACATAGGTACATACACGTATACTGTATGTGTACACGCACACACAAAGTAATTGATTGTTTACGGCATTACAATTTATGTGGCACAATTTTATACACACGTATGGACAAGTATGTAAGAGGGTCTGTGTGCGTGTGTCAGGAGGGAGAGAAACATTGACCATTTTCTAAACGATAATTCATAATGTTAAATCGACAATTTCAATTTGAAAACACCACACAATAGCCGAGGGTGCGAGCTGGTAAGAATGCATGCTCGGCGGGCAGGATACGGCTTGCACATAAATGTACACGTATGTATGTACATACGAGTATGTACATATGTGTGTACAAGTACAAGTGTGTGTGGATAAATATAAGCATAAGCACTTCGCTTAATGAAGGCGGAGTTCGTGTCCCTGAGCCCACAGACCAGCCCCACCTCCCACATTATTGCATGTAAAATCAATCGAACGTGTAATAAAATGCAATTTGCAGTGCTCCCCGGCGCAATTCGATTAAAAAAAGCAAGAGAAAACGATTCGAATTCTAGGGCAACGCGTGCCCGACTCTCATGTACCCTGTACCCGGTTTATAGCCACATATCTTGTTGGACAACGGGTTGGAGATTTCCATTTCCATTATTTCTCATTGAATTAATTAGCTATTTATTAGAATTAGGGTTTTCTTTCTACTTACTATTACTACTTACTTGCTATTTCTAGCTTGTTTCCACATATATAGATACTAGATATTTGCTTTCTTATCTATTAAGTTGAATTTTAATGAAATTACTTTACATTTAAATCCAAAGATTAAATTTCAGCTTAATAGATAAGAAAACCTCAAGAATAATATAGCAAATATATAGAATATTATGTTGGCGAAATAATAATAAATAAAATTTGTTGGTGATTATTATTATTTCTTGGATCTAGATGATGCGAATTCCAAACTTTGGAGCTTCCATTCTTTTCGATTTGGTTGACTCTAGTTCCTATACTTTCGGAGCTCCTTACGTTCATACAGTCAGCTGGACATGTCTAATCAACAATATTTATCATACTTTATGGGGTCCGCCACGCCTTGTTTTGGGTTGTTACAAAAACTAAGCGATTTCATAATACCCCTTTACCCTTCGGGTACAGGGTATGAAAAGGTAGCAGCCGTATCAATTGCCCCCGTGGCGTGCCCTTTTACTCTTCTGGGTTCAATTGCTGTATAAATGCCGGCTGCCCAGCGATTACTGGTGGAGCATATAAAAACCACCACCGTTCTAAAAAAATACATTCAATTCCGTATGTTTATTGTTGTTGCACTGTAAATTACTCCTCTGTTACTGTTGCACTTGTTGTTGTTGCTGCTGTTGCAAGCAATTTAAACAATCTGTTTACTGTGGATTTTAGCTTCACATGCATGTAAACAAGCAGCGCCCTTTCTCGACCGAACCGTGATTTTTTGCAATTAACAAGTAAAATGACCTGAAGACCAAATAGTTGGATGTGTAAAATCAAATCTTCAAATCTTCAGAGCTTCTATAAGCCTTTCGGTCCTGGCTTTGATATCGTTAGTATAGAAAGTCTGTGAAAACTTTATATAGCAATAAGTGTACATACGTATTTTATTTTTTTATTTTTTTTAATAACCCAATTGTAATTCTTTAGTTTCTTACAGAGGGTACTTAAAATTAATACTAGTAGCATAACCCTAATGGATTCTTAAACATGAAATCGAAATAAACAAGACCCTTTCTGTGACAAGGAGAAGCCTTTAAGGTCGAAGCACAATCGGTACCTTACACCGCACTTAACAAACTACATTGCAATAGATTTAATATTTGGTTATTGCTAATACAATAATATTTATTATCTTCATAAATCAGCCGGTGGTTGTGGCCAGTCTGTTGCGGTGTGCTTGGAGCCGTCCAATGAAACAGCTGGTGAGCCTGTTAATCTGGAGTTCTATAGTCTCCATATTTAAGACGTGGTGCAGAGTCGAATCGCGGACTTATCTATCGCAGTGATCAGCCGGAAGACTTTATTCTGCAGCTCTGGACCACAGTTTTGAAACAGATTCTCCATCTGGATAATGAGCATTAATTTAAATTTAATTTAAATTTAATTTAAATTTAATTTAAATTTAATTTAAATTTAATAATAAATTTACTTTATTTCGTATTCATAATATATAGTAATCCTAATTTGGAAATAGTATTTCAATCATGGAAATTATTGTTGGGCTCCCACAGCTATGTGGAGTATGCACTTCACATTAATTTAAAAGGGCTGTGTTGCACTCGATATTTCTCTATCTTCATCTGTTAATCGAGTAAATTCGTGTCCGGAAATGCACCAAACTTTTTTACTGGCAAATGAAAATACTTTTCAGTAGCGCGTGTCCCATGTGTGACCTTCGCACCCATTCAACTCACTTCATATTAGGGTTTCGCTTTCAGATTTTGGGGTACTCGTGCTTCCATATACTCGTACTATGTACATTCTGAGCACGCCTAGTAGGGAACCGACCACATTGCACCATCGGCCATCTGAGCGCATCATCACAACAATCCGAACACGCCCAGAACAGCACATGGAACTCAGTCCAAGTTTGTTTTTCCTTTCTTTATTATATGGTGGTGGGGGTGGTCGGACGTGAGCTGCAACATCCTCGTTGAACGGATTTTTGGTACACGTGTGCCGTCAACTTCGTCGACTTCGAAGAGTCCTTCAAGTGCGTCGCACACTACCGTTGATACTTCCATTTTGTCCTCCAAGCCTCATCAACACGCACCGAAAAGAACAGCTCATGATGCACACCCTTGTGTCCTGTAGCGCTGCACTTTTATTACATTTTGACGTATTTTAATCGCTTCTCGTCATTTTGAGGGTGGCTGTTACTGCAGGATGACCCTCTGTCATATCCTGAACTCTGACAATAATAAATTATGCTTTGACTTTCGCAAGTGCTTGACGTTCCCTTCGCCCCCCTTTTCAGAGTCGCGATGCAATGCTCTTCAGTAATCGTGACGACGACGACTTTTAAAAACTACATAATTGCTTTATTTCGAACTCAGACAATAGCAATAGCCCAAGTTCTCTGCCATTTTCGATTTTCTGCGTAGCAAATTGCATTTCTTCATGCTGAATACTGTGGTCGAAGCAAACCTAACTACATGAGACTACATAGGTTCTGTTTATGAAATTTTTGAGAGCGAACAAATCGAATCGATTTATTTTTGTTTTGTGAATCGCACATGTGTACATACCAGTACACACATACATACTTGTGTATTGGCTCATACTCGAGTATATACAGATTTGCATAGAGGGGAATATATATCTGTGTAGACATTTCATTGGGTTATGGAAAGTAGGTATGTTTAATTTTAGCAGCAGACTAACAGCGGGAAAATAAATTGTGAAACCCATGCCATAACATTTTACTCAAAAAGAAAAATTCATTTTAAGTTAACTTTCTGGCAATTCGTGAGGTTAGCGTAAGCGGGCATAAGCTGTCCAATATGTACTTGTATGCCCACTTTCTATTCGATTACATTTAAATTCCAGATCTAATAATAATATTTTGCTGAACTTATAGCAATTAATATAGCAAAAACTAAGCGCGGCAAATTTATAGTCTGTTCAGATTCACTGTCTTCTTTAAAAGCAATCAATAATATCAGAAACCACAGCTATTACGAAGCAAGTATTAGATCACAACTAATGCAACTATATCCTAAAATACGATTCAAAACTTGTATACAGGGTATTAACAAATAATCTGACAAACTTAAAACTGAGCAGAATCAGTCAAACATCCAACTGGTCCATCCAACTGGTATCAACCTTAAACCAAAACTAAACTACACTCGAGCAATTTAGTAAACTAATTGATCATAATATTATTTAATTGTATATATAATTTATTATTTAATATTTAATAATTAGATTTAGATTAGGCCATACAAAAATATCCCATGAGCACCTTTTAGATCACACTAAAAATAACAACTGTACACACTGCCAAAATAGCATACCAATCTCTGTCCAAGATATCCTCTTAGATTCTTCATCTCCAATCCTAAGAAATTTACGTCTAAAATTCTTCAAAAATGCCAATCCACTCTCATCACTAATACCAATCTAACCAACTTAATAAAGTTCCTAAAAGAATCAAATTTCTACCATTTAATTTAATTTAAAAAAAAAAAAATAATAAAATTTAAAAAAAATATATTATTATACACAACATTGCATACAAAGGTTATTTATGAAAACGTTTAGTAAGTGTAAGCGTCTTTAAATAATGTTTTAATTACTATTCAGATGAAAAGCAGTCAAACGATTTTCTTATTCTAGTGTTTTGAATGAACACTTACTGCTTTGCTGGGAGGCGAAATTTTCACCCAAACTCGAACAAACTCGTTTCGATAAACTTTTATCTATCCATAGCTTTAAACCATTTTGCAAATTTGTTGTGAGCTTGCACGCTAGGAATATGAGAGTCTGACCGCAGCTTTACTTCCGCATGACCCGCAAAACTAAACAACAACTAGAACAAGTAAAAAAGCTAAAGTCGGGTGTCCCGACTTTGAAATACTCTGTACATATGTTTACAATAATTATAGAAAATAAAAACAAGTAAAAAAGCTAAAGTCGGGTGTCCCGACTTTGAAATACTCTGTACATATGTTTACAATAATTATAGAAAATAAAAAAATTAAGAAAATAAAAAAAAAAATGTGATCGATTTTACCTCTCTCGGTATTCGAACTCACGTAAACGGTGTATAATTGCACATTTACATAGCAATTGCGTCTGTGTGAGTGTATGTATGCCTATGCGCATCTATTCGTGTCTGTGTAAGCATTTTCGCAGTCAACCAAACAGCAACATCAACAACAGCCGCGGGCAGCGCTTGAGCAGCGCTTGAGCAGCGCTGCAGCAGCGCTGCATCAGCAAATATATTTATGGCTATAACTTCTTGTTAAATCGGTCTATCATAATGAAATTTGGCATACGGACACATAATAACCAACTGGGGGTATTTCCAAAATTTTAGTTCGAAATTCCAAGAATTACGGGAGTTACGATTTGCGGGGTAGAGGGGGGAGGGAGGGGAATTCCAAAATATACATTTTCTGCGTATTCACATAAGGCATCTGGGACTAAAATTTGGTGTTCCTAGGTCTTATAGTCTCCGAGATATAGGCGATTATACGAATGGAAAATCGGGAAAACCCCCATAGGGGGGAAGTGGGGGGAAAATCAAAAAAATAAAACAAACTCGTATAGAATACACACATAACGCATCTTTGTGCAAAATTTGGTGTCTCTATCTCTTATAGTCTCTGAGATCCAGGTGTTCATACGGACGGACAGACGGACAGACAGACAGACAGGGCTAGATCGACTCGTCTCGTCATGCTGATCAAGAATATATATACTTTGTGGGGTCTGCCACGCCTCCTTCTGCCCGTTACATTTTTCAGCTCCCGCAAACCTAATATACTCTTGTACATTTCATGTACAGAGTATAAAAAGCAGCCAAGAACGTGATCCAGAACAAGCCAAGGCTGAGTTCGCCACGCTCGGTCAGATACGAAAGAGCAGACACATTTTTGTGCCCTTTCAAATGGATATATCATAATTATACTTATTAGTCTTGGTGCCTGTTTCTATGCAAACGGATGTCTTACTTTTGGAATAAAATATTTGTATAAAGACTTTGTTGTTTATGAAGATATTTGATACCAATGGCACATTAAGAAGTTCATTGATATGTTCACCTACTACATATTGCACTTTTATTGAGATCACAGCACTATATATTTATACCCATAATTGTGACCCTTTTTTGATACCATGTACTAGCTGTTATTTGAACAATTACTGTCTTTTAAGCTACTAACTATATTGAACCTTAAACTTTTATACTTATTTTTTATACCAAGTATGTGTTATAATACTTGGTTGTCATATCTTGGCAACAATGATTGAAGATCGTTAAAGTCGGGCAAATTTAAGTGTATTTAAGCTTCGGCACCTGGTAGCTCATCTACGTACTTTTTTCAAATGCATAGAGAATTCTTAAAAGCGCAGATAACACGGCATGCCAATTGCATACACAAATCCTGAGCAGCGCCAGTTCCTAAATCAGATGGTGGGGGTGGAGCCGACACTGACCGGAGATCGGGACAGCGGCCGCAAACAAACTCACGACTATAACGTTTTGATAAATGCGCGTCGGACTGGCAAATCGACGCGACGGCCACAGCAGTGTCTGCATCTGATTGCAGAAATCCACGCTATCCATTGGCCAGTGAAAAGCTTTGAGTTTTAGTTTTAGTTAAAAGGATTTTGGTGGGCCTCACCAGCAGTTTTGAGTGTGCAATGGGAAAGTCATTTAAATGCAATGGCGCTGGCAAATTATGGCCATTTAATGAGCGTTGAAGATGGCATCCAATCACGAAAACAATAGCAACAACATTTACATATTTACGGTGAAAACCAGACAGAGCTCAACGAATGATTTAGTAGGGATTGGGTTATTTTCAAGATTAGTTTCAGGGAGTTTGTCCTTAGTAAAAATCCATGAGTAATTATATCTATAGAAGCAAACAAGCATCACCACCAACAATTAACGAGATATAAAGATGAAAATTTCGCGAAGATAATCTTTGCAAATCGAGAAATATTTAATCTTAATTTTAACTGACTGACTGACTGGTTATCGATCCAACGGCAAGAGCTAGGGAGCTGAATTTTGGACTTGAGTATCTTTTCATTCAAAATGGGCTCCACATGTTGTACGAAAAATCTGCAATAGCTTCAAATTCTAGAATAATCATACGGAAACATAATCACTAACTGGGGAGCTACAGGAGTTATGTTCTGCGTACACATACATGTAAGATAACTGTGTTTAACATTTTGTGTCTCTAGCTCGTGCAGTCTCTCATAGCTAGGTGTTCATACGGACGCCCAGATAGACCAGAATAAATCAAATGGTCTTATTCTTGAATGATGATGAATATGTGTACTTTGTGGGATCTGCCACTCCTCTTTTTGCTACTCGTATTTTTCACTTTGCACAAACATAACACGAGGTCTGTTCAAAAGAAAAGGTCAATGTTGAATTTTCGCGGTCCCAATCATTTTTTTGTTATGTTTATCGAATGTTGGCATTATCAGCCAATTTGGATGAGTAGTTTGTTGTTGACAATTGAAAAGGTTAGTCACGTTTTTGTATGTGACAGTCAAGCGTTTTGCCACAATCGATGAGATAAAGTCAGTATCGAATAACGAGCTGATGGCCTGCAATCGGATTTCATAAGTGCTTCGAGGATTGGAAGAAGCGCTAGCATAAGAGCATTATATCTGAGGGGGACTACTTTGAAGGGGACAAAATGGATATTTTTGAAAAATTATAAATTCAAATTTTCTTTTGAACACAGTATAGAGTTTTGCTCTTACCGAGTGTTTGACAAAACTTCACTTTTTATACTCTGTACATGAAATGTACAAGAGTATATTAGGTTTGCGCGAGCTGAAAAATGTAACAGGCAGAAGGAGGCGTGGCAGACCCCACAAAGTATATATATTCTTGATCAGCATGACGAGACGAGTCGATCTAGCCTTGTCTGTCTGTCTGTCTGTCCGTCTGTCCGTCCGTATGATCACCTAGATCTCAGAGACTATAGAGACACCAAATTTTGCAGAAAGATGCCTTATGTATGTTTGTTTGTTTTATTTTTTTGATTTTCCCCCGAAGCGCTGCCGAAGCGATGCCCGCTGCTGTTGTTGATGTTGCTGTTTAGTTGACTGCGAAAATGCTTACACAGACACAAATAGACGCGCATAATTTTACATACACTCATATAGACGCAATTGCTTTGTATATGTGCAATTATATACCCTTTACGTGAGTTCGAATACCGATAAAGGTAAAATCGATCAAATTTTTATACTCTGTACATGAAATGTACAGAAGTATATTAGGTTTGCGGGAGCTGAAAAATGTAACAGGCAGAAGGAGGCGTGGCAGACCCCACAAAGTATATATATTCTTGATCAGCATGACGAGACGAGTCGATCTAGCCCTGTCTGTCTGTCTGTCCGTCTGTCCGTCTGTCAGTCTGTCCGTCTGTCCGTCTGTCCGTCCGTATGAACACCTGGATCTCAGAGACTATAAGAGATAGAGACACCAAATTTTGCACAAAGATGCGTTATGTGTGTATTCTATACGAGTTTGTTTTATTTTTTTGATTTTCCCCCCCACTTCCCCCCTATGGGGGTTTTCCCGATTTTCCATTCGTATAATCGCCTATATCTCGGAGACTATAAGACCTAGGAACACCAAATTTTAGTCCCAGATGCCTTATATGAATACGCAGAAAATGTATATTTTGGAATTTCCCTCCCTCCCCCCTCTACCACGCAAATCGTAACTCCCGTAATTCTTGGAATTTCGAACTAAAATTGGAAATACCACCAGTTGGTTATTATGTGTCCATGTACCAAGTTTCACTATGATAGACCGATTTAACAAGAAGTTATAGCCATAAATATATTTGCTGCTGCAGCGCTGCCCACGGCTGTTGTTGATGTTGCTGTTTGGTTGACTGCGAAAATGCTTACACAGACACGAATAGATGCGCATAGGCATACATACACTCACACAGACGCAATTGCTATGTAAATGTGCAATTATAAACCCTTTACGTGAGTTCGAATACCGAGAGAGGTAAAATCGATCAAATTTTTTTTTTATTTTCCTAATTTTTTTTATTTTCTATAATTATTGTAAACATATGTACAGAGTATTTCAAAGTCGGGACACCCGACTTTAGCTTTTTTACTTGTTTTAGTTTCTCTGGATCGAACAACACGCCCCTTTTCAATATTCTCGAACCTTAGAACCTCACTATTGCCATGGTCAGACTGAAAAGGCACGCAAACGTTTGTCAATTAAAGCAAGTAGTCGAATACTTGTATGTTTCATAGCAGAATTTTCTTCCCCGATAGCATGCCAAGACAAATTACTCGATCCAGAAGAAGGACGCAATACGGCGTTTACACGCATTGACGTTTTTTGTTTTTGAATTAAAAGTTAAGTCTGCCGACATTCAATTTAAGAACGCAGCGGTACTGCAGGCGGCTGGCGGCTGGCGGCAGGGGCATCAACTTCCCATTTCGATTCCGAAGCTGCATATATACTGAGATATCTCAAGTCAGCATTTGTCGCTATAAATTTTAGCGCAGACCTGCACATTCGCGTACTTCCTTGACTCGGCGCTGGCTCGATGCGTGTGCGTGCATAAGATACGGCAGCGGTCTCCTCTCCCCCTAACGACAACCTTGGCAGCCAGCAACAACTACAGTGGCTCCATTCCGACAGTGACATTTAATACACACTGGCATGTATGTATGTCGGGCTGGCAGCCAGTTCGAGTTCGCTGTTGCACGTACATACGAGTATATGTATCGCTCTCGTGTAGCTTTTGCCCATGTCAGAGCACTGAGATCCCTCCTGTTCGGGTAGCTGCCAAGTCGCGTGCAAATTTTGTGACACTTCACCCACGGGAGCGTTAGCAGTGGCAGACACTGCTCTTCTATTAATCCTGTGCTGACGCTGACAAACTGGCTAGAAAATCAATTTTTAACCCAGCGACATGTCTTTAACTTCTCAAGTTACTTAAAACCGACAACGCGACGCATCGCGACATCGCTGTGACAGGAAACTGTTGATTACATTTTTCCAGCCTAGGCAACTCTTCACGCAGTCTCAATTAAGAGTCGCTGCTGCCGTCCCGATCATTAAAGTGGGAAATCTCGTAAGAGCTGGGGCGTGGGGGCGTTGGGCCCCGGCTGCATTCATTAGACGCAGCCACTTGACGGGGTATGCATAATTGCAACACTAGCAAGTGCTGCAACTTGTTGCTCTTTTTAATTGATATTAATTTAATTGGCACTTGAGTCGTGTTGAGTTTAGGCCTTTGCTTTGCCTGGCAAGCCATTGACTAAGCGATGCCGGCGCGAGGGCATGGTTATTACGGGCTCTCTTGTTCAGCGTCAGCCTCGTGTTAATTGAGTGTTTGTAAGTCGCTGTTCTCATTATTGCAGTTGCTTTACATACCCTGCCCTCGAAGAGTAAAAGGACAAGCCCCACCTACAAATAATGACAACCTATGATCCACCACGTGGACCAATCCGCATTGCTTGTGACTGGCAACATTATGAACTCAAAGATTTCCGAGGTCATTCTTCCATCTGGGTATTGCACTTTTCACACCAAAAACGAAATACATTTTAACTTTTCAGTGAAGGGTATAGACGATCATGCGCGATCTATTGGAGCAAGGAACACCCCATTTATAAACCATTTAAAAACTCTTACGTGAAGAGTTCGGAAGAACCACACAAATAATGTGATATCTATTAATAGAGATACACATATTCATATATATTGATGGAGTATTAAGGAGTATAGTCCTTATCAAAAAACTCTCGATGATTTTACCAAGAATAAAGCCGACGCCATCTGAAATATACGATAGGGTATTCTAATTATGGGACTTGTTTACCAATAATTATTTGTAGTTCGCAAACTACTACTATTATGCAACCAATCACCCAAAAATCGAAAGTAACTTTCTTGATTTGAATAGTCTAATTGAAAAATTGATTTGGTCGTATTCGAAGTGTTTATAAAATTCATATACAAATAACAGTCCTCTAATTGCTTAATTGAATCAATGCGTGGACTTCACAGACTTATGGACTTCTCTATAGTGCCGTTTTTGTATCAATGCCACTCATGGCATGCAACTTAGGTCGCATTTCCACTAGCCACAGCCCAACCCAAATCAGGTAACCAGTCTGTAAACATTTCGACACCTGTTCCGCGTACACACACGCACACACACATGCACACACACACACACCTGCGACTCTGTGGACATGTGGATTGCGTAAATATTGAAAATCACAGCCGTCATTGTGTGTCAAAGTTTTACTCGTCATCGTGGCTCCTTCCCCCACTGTCCTGCACATAACCTAAATATATACTTTTTATTTGCTTGATTTTGCACAAATGGCGACCAAACAAGGTATTCGTCCCTCGTTCCCTGCCCACTCGCGCGCTACTCAGATGTGTGATAGTCAATCAAAAGCATACGAGTACATACCCTTACCACACCCACACACGTACACCTACGACTACGAGTGTGAGGCAGGAGCGTTGCTCTTAATCCCGCAGACTGGTCGTTTATCGCGTGCAAAAAATATTTTCAGCATGCTCACGAATTTGCCGGCATGGCCAGCATTGTCAATTTCACACGCCAATTGTGTTGCCTGTTGACCAGTGTCTGGTCTGTGTATGTCCTGCCACGAAATCCTCGACATCCTTCGAAGCGCTGTTCTGTGCGCTAACCATTCCTGGCACGTTCAATTGATTGAATTGAAGCCGCGATGTAGTTGTTGTTGTTTTGTTGTCCCGTCCTCTCAGTTATTGTTATTGTTGCCAGACAATATTGTCCTTATTGTTGTTGACGTTGCGCTCGTGTCGATCCAGGTGTAACTGTTTATAGGCTCCACTCTTTAAAACTATTCCATTTGATTGCCAACCCAATATCGCAGTACAGGCTTCAACCTTCCTTTATGTCCCATGTAGGGGTACGTTATTTGGAGGGAGCAGAACATGAGTCACTTGTAGTTTGGTTCTAAATATTATTTATACACATTCTAAAGTTGTAGACACAAATTAGAGTGTTTTTTAATTATAGACAGTATTGAGAGTATTCAGCGTTTTTTATATAGCGAGTAGGATTATAAATGTACCAAGTTTTCGAAATCCAGGCGTTCATCCATAAATATTAAGAATAGATGTCGGAGATACTTTCTCATGCCTGTTACATTTTTTGTACAAGCCTATTTAGCCTTTGTTCACTTCGGGTAAGGAGTATAACAATCAACGGTCATTCCGTTATGGGAGCGGATTCTCTAGTTAAACAAATCTATATATACTACTATATATAAAACAGTTTGTCCTGACTGACTGATTGGTGATCAACGCACAGCCCAAACGGTAAAGGCTAGGTAGCTGAAATTTGGACTCAAGTATCCTTTCATAGTCTAGGTGCCCACTAAGAAGGGATTTTGGAAAACTCGAGCTCCAAAGGGGGAAAACAGGCTCCAACGTGTGTATGAAAAATCTACAGTTTTCATCTGATTATCTTCAAACTTAGTTTGTATACCCTCAGAACAATTCCAAGAAAAACTGCATACTTGGTTTTATGATATTTTTTGCGGCCTAAAATATGGGAGTTTTCCTGTAAAAAAATGTTGGGGCACAAAAGCAAACCGCGTCAACAGCCCACAGCCCACACGGTAAAAGCTAGGATGCTGAAATTTGGGCTCAAGTAGCCTATCATGGTGTAAATGCGCACTAAGAAGGGATTTTGGAAAATTCGAGCTCCAAAGGGAGGAAAACAAGCTCCAAAGTTTGTTTGAAAAATCCGCATTTTTTAGCCGATCGACATAAAAGTTGGTTTCTGAAATCAATAAAAGAATACAAAGAAAACTGCATACTCGGTTTTTTAAATTTTTTGTTGGAGCTTGAATTGTTGGGGTTTTCTTGGGGCACAAAAGGAAACCGCGTCAACAGCCCACAGCCCAAACGGTAAGAGCTAGAAAGCTGAAATTTGGGGTCAAGTATCCTATCATAGTGTAAATGTGCATTAAGAAGGGATTTTGGATTCGAGGGGGAAAGGGGGGAAAAGTAGCTCCAAAGTTTGTTTGAAAAATCCGCATTTTTCAACCGATCGACTTAAAACTTAGTTTCTAAAATCAATTAAAGAATACAAACAAAACTGCATATTCGGATTTTCGAAATTTGTGTTGGAGCTTGAATTATTAGGGTTTTAATATTTATTCACTATTTCAAATGAAAAGTTTGTGGTTTAAATTTAGTCCGATCGATTTAAAATAATGGATAATGTAATCTACGTAACTAAATCTACAACTTTGCATTCAAGGATTTTCAAAATATGCATTTTACAAAAGCAGGCAGAACAAACAATACAAGATATCAAACAGTTGGGGACAACTAAGTATGCATACACATCCACACACACATGCAAACAGCTGTTCGTGTAGTTGCGTGCAAACGATTGAAATAGCCAAAGCAAAATGTGAGACACTAATGTGTGAATGTCCATAGTTGTACATATGTGCACATCTATGTATGTACATATGTATCTACATATGTATGTATGTACATTCGTCTTGCACTGACAGAGCAAGAAATGTTAATTAATTGAAAATTATATAAAATTTTTAAAAGTAATTTTTTCTTTGTTTAGTGCATTTGGCATTAGGGTTTTCATTAATAACTTTATGCAGCAACAACAAATATCAAATAGTTGGGGACATCACATACACACTCCCACACACAACAAGCAACAGTTGGTGTCTATGTGTGCGGCTCTCTACGTACGGTTGAAAAAGTAAAGAGAAACATACATATGTATGTATGTATGTATGCCTGTGTATGAATATAGCATGTATGTACATTCGTATGAATGTATACATTGGGCAATCGAACACAGTTGTTTGATTGTAAAAAAAATAATGCTCTAAAAACAACAACAGCTGCGAGTCATTGGCTCGCTCTTCTGCTTTCGTTTTGACCATTTAATGTTAATTGCAAAGGCAAAACGCCAAAAGTTTACAGTTACCGTCGCTAGGCAACGACTGCGTAAGCGATAGTAAAGCAGAAACCGAATAACGGAGCTACGCATATTCTGCTTCGCATTGCGGGCAGATGTATGTATGTTGTTACGACTACGCTTTTCCTCTTGGGCAACGCCGGCTGGCTCAGCGGAATTCTCCTTGGGTGTGTGGTTCCAACCCTATATTCATCCATTCTGCCTTAGGACAGGCGTCACACTCGGATATCCTTTGCGTGGAATACCCCCAGCAAGTTCCCTTGCAAATCTTCCAGCTCGTATGCGTTGGTGCCGATGGATTTCCTTACGCGAGCTTTTAGAAATTTCCGCGCGAATTTCGCATTGAACGCGCGGCTGAAATCACTCAATGCAAAGTTTCGCCGGTATACCTCCTGGCCGGGCGCTAGTCTTAGCCGCCGCGCACGCCGGTTATAGCGAACGCTACTGCGCTCATACGCCGCATGCAATTGTGCCTGGATTTTCTGTTGCAACAGGGATTGCCTGTCTGCTGTACTCAACGCTGCGAATTCGTGCTCGTCTAAGGACCTTAATTTCCTCGCCAATCGGTACTGCGAACCGTGCAACATCATATGTCGGCCGAATAGTGCGAAAAAAGGCGTTACTCCAGTCGCAGAATGCACGCTGTTTCTGATGGCCACTTCAATTTCCGGAAGGTGTAGGTCCCACTCGCGGTGATCCTGCCCCAGATACGCCCGTATCGCGGACAGTATAGCCCGGTTCACCCTTTCGGACGCGTTGCTTTGCGGCGAATACACCGGTGTCCGCAGATGCTTAACACCGTAGCCCTCCATCATGTCTATAAACTGCTTGGACGTGAATTGCTTACCATTATCGGAGTGTATGACTTCTGGAACGCCGAACGTATGGAACACTTCGTTCACCAAGAAGTCGACGACGCTCCGAGTGGTGGCCTCTCGCATCGCCTTCAGGAACGTGAATTTGGTGAAGTGATCTACCACTATGAATATGAAGGCGTGCCCCTTCCTTGATCGCGGATACTTGCCCAAGAAGTCTATGTATAACTTCTGGAACGGCCTCTCCGTGACGACTTCTGCACCAATTCCCACCTGCATCCCGTAATTGGTGGCTTTCGTCTCTTTGCAGACCACGCATTTTCGGACCACTTCAGCAACGTCTTTGGCCATTCCCGGCCAATAAAACTGCCGCCGCAACCAGGACAACGTCTTCAACACTCCTCCATGCGTTGACGCTTCGGTATGGGCCTTCGATATAAGCATGCCGGTTAGCGCACGCGGAACCCACAGTTTCCACACACTGCCTTCGAGCTGATCTTCTAGCCGATTGAAGGATGTCTTTTTGTAGATCACCCCGTTTTCAATTTTTAAATCAGGTAATTTATCTTTTTGACTTTGAATTTCGCTAATCAGCTCCCGATACTCCTCTGATTCGAATTCTGCGGTTTCTATACCCAACAGGTCTCCTGGGAAGAAATCCAACTCCTCTAAAGTTTCGGCTTCGGTGCTTCTGGACAGCATATCCGCCACGATGTTGTCGGAGCCCTTCCGGTGCGTGATTTCAAAGTCGAAGCCCTGGAGCAGCAACGACCAACGAGCCAATCGCCCGGACAAATCCTTCATGGACATCAGCCATTTCAAACTGGCGTGATCGGTTATGACTGTGAATGGCATCATTTCGATGTATGGCCGGAATTTTTGTATCGCCAATACCGCCGCCAAGCACTCCTTCTCGGTCACCGAGTAGTTCACCTGGTGCTTGTTCATCTTGGCAGAAAAGAACGCAATGGGCCTCTCGTTTCCCTGCAAATCCACCTGGAATAATACGGCTCCGACGCCAATATGGGATGCGTCACATTGTACAAAAAATGGGCGTGAAAAATCCACGTGTACCAGCACTGGCGCAGATGTGAGCGCCTTCTTCAACGCCTCAAATGCTGCAATCGCTTCGCCACCGAGTGAGAACCTACCTCCCGATCGCTTTTTCAAAGCCTCAGTGAGCGGAGCCGCTAAGGTGGCAAAATCTTTAATAAATCGCCTGTACCACCCGGCGGTTCCTAAGAAAGCTCGAACCTCCTTTACGGACCTTGGCACCTGTATGCGCTGTATCGCCTGCACCCGTTCTGGATCTGTTCGAAGCACGCCGCCGCCCACGATAAATCCCAGGTATTTCAACGTTTTAAAGCAAAACTTCGACTTTTGTAACCCTATCGTCAGGTTTGCCTTCTTGAGGCATTCAGCTACTCTCTTCAGGTACTCCAAGTGCGTATCAAAATCAGCCGCGAAGACTACCAAATCGTCTAGATATACTTTAACGTTGGACCTCAGTTCATTCGGTATGACCTTGTCCATCAGCCGGCACAACCTTTGAGCGGCGTTACACAACCCGAAAGGCATCATGCGGAATTGGTACAACGGTCGCCCTGGTACCGTAAACGCAGTGCACCTTCTACTGGACTCCTCCAACTCCACCTGCCAAAACGCAAATTTCAGGTCCACACTGGAAATATAATATGTCTGATCGATTCCAGATAGGATTCCCTCCACGCATGGTAGCGGATAGGCATCTTTGACTGTCAGTTTGTTCAACTTGCGGGCATCGAGGCAAAAGCGGTTCTTGCCCGGCCGTCGCACTATGGTGGTGCGGTTACTCCACGGACTATCGCTTACCTCGATGACGCCAAGCGCCAGCATGCTGTCCACCTCATCCCACACAATCTTCTGCATAGCGGGTGATAGAGGGTAGTGCCTGTCTTTCACTGGCTCTGCTCCGCTGACCAATTCAATTCGGTGAGTCTCCAAAGTAGTCTTGCCTAATCCCGCTTCTTCGAAGGTTAAAAATTCTTTTTTTACTTGTTCCAATTGCAGCTTTTGTTGTTCATTCAATTTCCACATATCTGGTTCAGGCCTTACTTCATCCTGGTCCGCATAATGCGCCACTCTATCAGCTAGCAATTCATCGAGGACAAGTCTTTTAACGGCTGGCTTTTCTGGAGGAATTAATAGTGGTGCCAAGTTAAACAGCCGCCAAAAGTCGATACCGAAATACGCGTTCTGTTCGAGTGATGGGCATACGTAAAATTCCACTTCTTTGGCCTCTTCTCGATACACCACTGGTAAACGCACTCGTCCAATTACGGCTCTGTCTTCACCGCCTGCTGTTTTAATTATCGAAATGTAATTTCTGGGCACCATGCCAATCTCTTTCAGCAGTTCCAGACTGCCCTTGCCTAGCACGCTTACCGAGGCCCCGGTATCCAGCAAACCGCGTAGCACATGGCCTCGTACCAGTACTTCGGCAAAAATCCTCGGATCTGCTGCTCCTTCGCGTCGCACTGCCTCGGCTACCAGCTTCTTCGTCTGCCTTCTCCCTCGGAATCGTGCTCGGGCCTTTTTAACTTTGGCTGTCACCATCCTCATCCCATCTAACTGATGTTGGGCAAAAATTCTATTACGCGCCTCCAGATATGCCCGCATCTTTTCCTCGTACGGTAAAAATTTCAACTTATTACTATATGGGGTATTTTTCTTATGAAATTCTTCTTTCAGGACCGCTCCGCTGTCATCCTGGTGGGCACCTGTGTCGAGCGCGATTCGCCCACTTGCTCCGCACTCCGACGGCCGTTTCCCGTGCAATCGGGACAGGTTGGACTATAGGTGTCGGGCCTGCCACACCTATAACAGAAGACGCGCCTTTCCGGTGACATGCAGTCGCGGAAACTATGGCCGGCTTGTCTGCAGTTCCAGCAAACTAACGCCCGTTGCGGACGCCTTGCCAAACGCGCCTCTTCAACTACGCCGAAATCCGCCGACTCCTCGCCGTTAGTGTCGTCGACCAACTCCTCCACTGCCGGTGGACGGTTTCCGCCACTAAAACGTGTGCCGCTGCGAGTTGGGAACACGCCTTCCCGCCGCTGGACCATAGCTTCCACCTCTACGCATTCGTCACGTAAGTGGTCTACCGTGTACACGCGCATCGCATACACATAACGAGCTAGTTCTATTTTTAATCCTTTTTTTATATATTTCATCATCTCGTTTTCAGATGGTGCTGTGTGGAGACGCGACGCCAGTTTCCTCATGGCATGGAAGTACTCCTCAACGCTTTCGCTTGCCTTCTGCCGTCTTTCGCGCAATTGACGCATGCGCTCGAATTCATCGGCGGCGCCTTTAAAACGGGACAGCATGCTCCGTTTTAGTTCTGGCCAGCTGTCTGCCCGGTGGTCCCTGACGTACTGCCAGTACCACTCGCGAGCGTGCCCAGTTACTAACAGATGGAAACTGTTTAATACTTCGGACCATGCGCAGCGACACTGCCTCTGAAGGAACTCGACCTGGAAAACGAAGTCTTCAACAGCCATTTTTTCCTTATCGCCGCTGAAAACGATGTCCCACTTTTCGACGCGGCACCATCCGGATCTGCCATTCGCCGCTACATACGGAGGAGGCGGGTCCAGCTGACCACTCCCATCGTAACGCCTGTTGCCTCTTCGACGGGCCGACTGTGCTGCGGGATTTTGCCAATTTCGAGCTGTGTTGCTGCTATTGCCAGCTCCACTGGAGGAATTAGCTGCCGCTGGCCTTGCTACTGGACGCGAAGTTCCTCTTGCTGGTGTTAGAGGTTCAGCCTGGTATTGATGCGGCCGTTTTGGCACCGCACCCCGATTCTGGCTGACTGGCGGTTGCCATGCTCCATTTGCAGCTGAATCGCCGCTATTCGCTCGCGGTTGCAAAACTTCTTTCAACGCGCCCATCAAGTCTTGAAACCCCATTCGGATTTCCTCCTGCAACACTTTGTTGATACCCTCTTTTTGCGATTGGCGGTATGTTTCGTTCGCCTGGGCCACTGCTGCTTCTACCACCGACGCGACTACTGGCTCGGCGTCCCAGTGTACTGCTGGTGCTATGGACGGCCTCGGAGGAGTGTGCATGAGGCCACCGGTGGAAAAACCTACGGCTCCTTCTAGGTGTTCCTCCAGCACTGGATCATCATTTCTGGCAGTTCTCGACCTTGTGTTATACGCCCGCGCAGAATCCTTCTCCATTTCAATCCAAAAAAAATACGCTCTGTTTTTTTTATAATATTTATTTATATTTTGGATTATGAATTTGTTCAGCTTTCAAGCAGGCCCCGAAGAAAAAATCGTATTAATTGGATAATTGTATATATGTATGTATTCCAAACAATGAAAATGTTTGCAAACGCCCAAAACAACAAAAACAAATGGGCAAGAAAATATATGTACGCTGAATATGTATGATGGATAAATAAATAAATAAATAGGTACAACAATAAATAGATAAATATGTGAATTGGAATAAATAAATATGAATATAGTAGTAAAAATAAAAAAAACAAATCTTTAAATAAATTCACGTCCAACTTTGCACGGAAACCAAAAAAAAAAAATATATACGCTCAACCACAAGACAAATGTAACATATGTATGTATATGCACCAAACGTAACCAAAAAGACCTAATAAAATGTAAGCAATAAACAAACAAATTTTCTTTTAAACTTCTGTATATAGGGGCTGAGACTCACACTCCGCCGGAACCCAAACACGGCTCCTCTAATATCTACGCCTGTTACAGCTGCCCTACGCCACAATCCTGCTATATTTGTTCGCTGCTACATTTATCGCCTTGACGGCGATGAACGACAGCCAACAAATTAAATGGTTGCTTCTTGACACCCAATTCTGTTTTGTGCACCATCTGCTCTGGCTCACCGTGCGTAGCGGTGCATCGCAGGCGACTTTCCTAGTCATCCTGGGCCACCGGTACTCTACGTCCACCAGGCAAACACGATGACACCACGGCGACCGTGCACAAACGAATTGACGCAAGAATTACAACAAAGAACACTGAAACGAAATAACAAAACAAACGCGCATTGGAATCCCCCCATAGTACCCATTGCCTAGCGTCGTTCCAAATGGCAGTCGCAAACGAAGGGCTCATACTCGCACCTTCGTGACTTACTGTCCATGTCACACACGCTTGCAGTTGGTGCTATAAGGGATTCCGTCCCTACCATACCGATCGTCGGCCCCTAGCCATCGGCTTAATTTATTTTTTTCCTATCTAAATTCTCAGCCTGCGTACGGCGGCTGCCTAGACTCCTCCCCAAACGTGGTACAGGGCCCTAAACAACTCCACCTACTCCTTGGCATTAAAAATTCAAACATCCAAATTTGGGCGCCATATTGTTACGACTACGCTTTTCCTCTTGGGCAACGCCGGCTGGCTCATCGGAATTCTCCTTGGGTGTGTGGTTCCAACCCTATGCCCGCGTGAGTCGTACAATAACCGATAACACGGTTCCTCCATCGATAAACAAAATGCCATCACTACAATAAATTCGACGCGCAATATACAAAACCGAATTCAAAACGTAAACAAACCAAAAAAACTAACATAAACTAAAAGAAACGTACTGCGACAAGAAAACAAATAAACGGATAACTCCCTCAAGCCATCCGTACGAATACGGGTGACTGTAAAAGGAGATAATATACGTGCGGACGGACAGGGATTGGAGGCATCGGACAACTGTATGGGATTTAGCTGTTGTTATCCCAGGCGTACCCTCCCTGCCTGTATCCAAAGCCAAAATGTTTCTTGGATACCCTATTTTTGGACCGTGCTTGGGCTATTCCATGGCACAGGTGAGTCTCCCGCCCCTACTGATGCTGCTTTAATGCATCATCACCAACGGTGCGACCATTAAAATTAACAATTAATTTTCAGTTTATGTGGCTACAAACATACATATATTTCAGTGTGATTGAGTGTGAGTGAAAACAATGTAAATATGGAACAATAATAATTTATATAAAAACAAAATAAAGAAGGCTTGCCAACGGCCAATGCGGTTCTTTATGTGCGCCAACATGCAAGTATGCTTATGGCAAATAAATATGTATATAGATATATGTGTATGTGTATGAGAAAAATATGCGCGGTACAAAAATTTATAGAAAAATGTCTAACCAAATCCTAACGAGAGCTCTCGACGGTCATGGGCGCAATAGAAATATAAGAATACATATAAAACACTGCGCGCTACTGCAATTGGCAATCTTCATACAATATAAGTGTGTATAAGAGTGTGAACTTTTTTTTTTTTGAATTAAATAGAGCGCCAAGCTCTGTTTAGGTGCCACTTTCTGCCTTGTTTTGGTTTTTATTATATCTGTATATATTCTTTCTTTTGTATTATCTTCCTTTTTTTTCTTTTGCAGAAACTTCAATGGGGCGGCGTGTGGGACCCTGCAGGCGCAGCCCATACAAACGACACGACGTAAGGCGCGCGGGATCTCTGCCTGATGTCGCTGCTCAACCGCGAACAATAGGCACGGCGCGTGGCCAAGGAACGGACTCACCGGCTTGTCTATCCTCCGCTGCTGATGGCGCAGACGGACGTGTCTGCTGTTGCGTTGTGGTGGCGCCGCTATTGCTGCTGCCACTTCTTGGGTGGGCGCCTTTGCTCCGGCTGCCACTGTCGTTGCTGCTGCTGCCGTTGAAAACGCTGGTGCTGGATCTGCTGCTGTCGTTGAAGACGCTGGTGCTGGATCTGCTGCTGTCGCTGTTGCTCCTGCTACGATGCAGCTCGTGCTGCTACTTATGACGGCCGCTGCAGCTGCTGTGTATGGTTCCACCGCTGTCCGAAAACTTGGCGATATGCCGGAAAATCTATATGCCAAGGAACAAAAGGCATTTAAGCACTGGTCGGCACATTTAAGTGGATATACAGGTATGTATACATCGGCATTAGTTCTGCCTTGCATCTATATCCTTATGCTCACCTTCGAACGGCTTCTGGTTCTTCCTTTCCTTTTTCAGGTTTCAGCACGGCCTCCAGTTCACCAAACGAAAACACTGCCTCGTGGGTCTGCACCGTCGCCCCAAAAACAGGAATGGCGTGTTGCGGCTTGCCTTTTATAGGCCGGATGTCGTATGCCTGCGGATTTTTACGTCCTTGCGCATCCGTTCATCACGGCCTTGACGTTTCCCCACTTTGAGGTGCCATCGGGACACAACCCTGCGCCTGCGTGGCTGCAGTTGCCACCATGGTGCCTCGCTCGGTACCGCTAGATGGCGCTGCAGTACCTTTGTAAATTCTTGGCGCCTTCCGTAGCGCTGCCACCTTTTATTCTTCGTGACCAGCCCGATGCAACAATGTATATGATTTGTTCTTATCGATCTCAATAAATAATTAGATTTTATTATTTAAATATTCTGCTTATTGCATTCAAACTTCGATATTTTGGTGGTATCGGTGGCTTCAACTATCGAAAGTTTTACTCTAGCAAATTGAGATGAGAATTGTCAGTGCTTTTTGATCGTGGCTCATCGCTGCACGGCATTGACACGAGTGCCGTGTTTCATATTCCGAGTTTGTGCGTGACCGTATTGACTCAATATGGCACGAAAATACTCAAATGTGAATTTAAAATTAGGATATACCCTTATAATTATTCCCCCTTTTTTGCAAATCGTCTATCTTAAAACGTTGCGTTATCTCTATATATAAAACAGTTTGCGCTGATAATTGGTGATCAACGCACAGCCCAAACGGTAAAAGATGAAATTTGGACTCAAGTATCCTTTCATAGTATCCATCATAGTGTAGGAGCACACTAAGAAAGGCTTTTGGAAAATTCTAGCTCCAAAGGGGGGAAAACGAGCTTTAAAAAATATTAGTTATAGTGGTCATGTTCGTTTAACGAAATAGTTTGGCAATAACAAAAATGTAACGGACTACTGAACAATTTTTTGTCAAGAACAGAAAATGTTCATTTAAATACCTTAAATGCCTTCCTACTGGTAACTTATAAGGTGAAAACATATGGGTAGGTTATGCACACACAAAATAAATACAATTGGAAAAATTATATTGAGCCGGGTTAAGACGGGCAATACCTGCTAGTATTACATAAGTCTTTTACAATTAAGTATTCACATCTTATATTATGGTTTCAATATAATGTGCCAAAGGGTAACTTTCTAAGTTATTGGAAAAATAATAAGCATCGTGTCTATAACTGAACTGATGTGGACTTGATTTACATTTTTTTAGTTTTCAAAATATTTTTAAGCGCTCTACCCAAAAGAGTTGTTATAACAATATCGGAATAACCATTATTGGTAACCAGGTTTTCCAACTTTTTACTGCACGTTCACGGATAGATGTCCGTCTATAGGAACACAAAGATCACGAAAAGAATTCAAATTTTTATGTTTATATTTTCCTAAGATCCTTTTTTCAAGGGTTACGTAAAAATTTGTATTCTTTTCTTTATTAATTTTGCTGTTATTATTACAAAAACTTTTATAAATGCGTTGACAAAAAAATGCAATCAACTTTAAAAAAGATGAGGTTATTTAAAACTAAACACTAGAAATGACTGTTGGGAACTTAAAATCCAAGTGGAACAAGCCGATTTTTTTCGATGCCGACCCTTCCTCTTCTCCCAATTATGGTTTTTCCGTAACAATTCTTGCACAACCAGGAGGAACAAGAATGGATTGGAGTGTTGCATGAGTTGCGTGCTCACAATGCTCGATTCTCATATTGTATTGTGGCATCTTTCTATTCAAGTTACACAATTTCAGTTCATCGCACTGAGTTTCACATGCAGCTTAGTTTCCTAACAGCTTGTACTACTTGTATCCAACCTGCATATCACTTTGCTTGCTTGTTTTACCAACTCACTCAATTCTAGTTTTATAAAACAGCGAAAGCACCAACTAACCATAATAACAACAGTAACAGTAAGAGCAACCACAGAACAACAACAACAACAACAGCAGGCAATGCTGTGGCTAATCAACAGCGGTCTCAACCTAAGCACCGCTCTCAACCTTAACAAATAGCGACGAAAATTGCAACAAATGTGTTACGAATAGTTCGTGATCGTGGCATGACAGAATGTCGCCAGCAACAACTGCAACTGCAACAGCAACAGCAGCAGCAGAGCTCGCAGCAACAAGCCTGAAAAATCAAGCAAAGAATGCTACGAATACGGCTTAGGTTCGTTCAACGAGGAAATCGTTGGACGCTGAACGAATAACATCACGAATTAACCTCTTAACAGCCTGAGAGATTCGGAGCCGACATCGTAGCCAGTTGAGCGGGCAAGCGACAAAGCTCGAAGTAAAGATGACGATGACGGCGTCTCCGACGCTCAAACGTTGACAACAAAGTTGCAATTGCTGGGCCAAAAAGGAAAAAAGCAAAAAACAGCAAACGATCAACAACAGCAACAAAAACAAGATTAGCGCGTTGATTAGGCAGCCGAAATGCCGCTGCTGCGGTTTCTTGTTTTTTGTAAACTGAATGCTGATGCTGCTGTTGTTCTGGCTTGGTTGTTATTGCTGATGGAATAAATTGCAGACATTATTGTTGTTGTTGTTGTAAGTGGCTGAAGCTGCGATTTAGCCACACTCATAAAATGAAATCGTTGGAAACAGATCGTGTCACTAGTTGTTACAAAATACTTGTAATTCGAGGGCTCGGTTTGGAGCCGAAACCGAAAAATTAACAGAGACAGAAACAGCAAAATATTCAGCAACACAGGCAATACTTAGATCGAAAGCAATAGCGCAAACTTTCGTGCCAAAAGCTTCCTTCACTACGCATATAAAGTTGTTACAGTTTTCTATGCAATTGCTATAAAATAGAAGTTTTCCATGGCTACCCGCACGCTCATTATCGTGTCCGTGTAATATTTCCCCAAGTTTTGTCATTTGGCATATGTCTCATGCATTTGGCTCTCCATTCCAGCACACACCTTCTATTCCATCCCATATACTTACTGCCAGCTATGCAAACTATGCAAGTTCTGGTCTCATATGTATATACTTGCATGTAAGTATGTATGTATGTGTGCATGTCAGTTTTGCGCTCGCGGACAATGGCAGAAAGTTTGTTGTATAGTATGCCGTTCAAGTGAAAGTCCTAGTTGTCCTGCTCATGCTGCTGCCGCTCCCGTTACCGCCACCACCACCGCTCGAAGCGTTTTTCAAGAAGTATAACTTTAATGATAATGACATTTGCTGAAAAAGTAGCGCAATGTTTAGAATACGCCAGCGCTAATGCGTCGCTTCCAAAAGTTTTCTCATACAGAACAGGGACAATTGTACAGTCGTCACAATACAACAAATTGTTTAAAGTACATTTTCCTTAATTCTTCGTTCTTAAAAAGCTTAATAATATGACGGTTTAGTATTTGAATCAGATTGCCTATCTAAAATTAAATAGTTATCACAGAGATTAATATATATATATTGGTCTGAATTTTTGGTAGTATTCATATCCCTATGAAAAAGGTTAAGGTTGTTTTTTAATTTGTTTTTTAATGGGTTTTTTGCATGGCTGTTATAGTTTCAATATGGAAATTTGTAATCTGTAATTTCCTAAAGGATATGACTATTTTGATAAATCCTGTAAATGTTTGCAATAATGAGAAAATGTTCCTTTTGGCCCTAAAAATAAATCGAGCTACGCCACTGCCCAAATGCTAGCAAATGCTCTTGTGGGATTTTCAAATTCACTCGGCAGCGTCGCTCAAACTTTGGCACAGAGATATGAAATGGCAACGAGTTGTGCAGAGTTTTGTATTGCAAACTTTTTAACGTGTTGGCTAGGCAATATAACGTTGATATGAAGTAGTACACATACAAGTATACTACACAAGTATATTTTCATGTAACTAAAAAAAAAGAAGATGAATGATATTGCAAATTTAGCAGAATCTTGTTCACAGCTTTATACATGAATAATAAGCTTTAAACGCCAATTACAAAACGTCGATAAAATTAGAGAAAAAGAGGAGGCGTTGTGCTCATTAGCCCCACTATGGAAATGAACAAAAATAGAACCAACCAGCGCTAACAAAACGATGCCAGAGGTGTCAAGTAACTGTAGTAAGAGTGAGAGGTAAGTAAGCCAACTGGCGTTGGCCTTCAGAACATTTTGCTCAGCTGGCCATCAGTCGCCAAAGTAGAGTGCAGTTGTGGAGCCTTTCGTTTTATTGCAAATACTGCACCATTTTTCCATTAAACTCGGTTGACCGGCAGGCGTAATACTTTTCGCATTCTACATGAACAGTCAATACTTTCTAAACTCCGCGCCTGCAGTTGTTTTATTACAAGTTACAATTTCCTCAGACGCTCAGAAAGCGTGCACGAATACAAAATTTATTGGGCAAGCAGTCTGGGGGACAAAAAGTACCTTTATTCAGTCGAGTTTCTTTGGTGTATAAATCGCTGCTCACAGATCCGCGATGAACACTCAAAATAGGAAAATTTCGCCTACATGTATAAATACATACGTTTAATACCTGGATTATTGTTAGAAATTAGTTAGAACGAATTTGTTTTAGTTTTGTGCATTGACATTTAAGCAAGGTTGCTTAAATTACATACTTTTAAATTTATCGGCACCCAAATTACGGTTTCCGTATAGAGGTTTTAAAAATTTCTGTAATTTACAGCATACTTTCAGGCTGCTATCAAATTGAATACAGTCGATGGTTGCTCGAAAAAGTATGCAATATTTAAACGCACATCGCTCTGTGGCGCATATTGTAACAGATTCAGTAACATTAACATAACCAATAACATTACAAGTAACATAATTAATAACATAATCAGTAACATAAGCGTAATCGGCAATCAATGCTTGAGTCAAGACGCCACAACAAAGCAGCAAGCGATGCTTTATCTAATGCAGAGATTTTAGTTCAAGTAGGCTTTGTTTATAAATTGATTTTCTATAACAACAATAATAACGTTTCCGAGATAAATTGAAACTTTTGCTTTTGTGAAAACAAAGATTTCGTTCGACAATATTTTCAGATTAGCGTTAAGTATTTTGCCAAATTTTAATTAAATCTAAGCAATATGCCGAATGAGTCGCGTCGTCCATCACGTGCCTCTCATGGAGCTGATTTGATGGAAGTTGTTGTGCGACCAAAAAAGTATTATCGCGTTAGCCATACGGGCCCGATTGATCCAAACCGGACTAAAATTGTTGTAGATGTCGGGGAGACGTGGCGCATACTTAAAAATGTCGCGGTTCTATCGATTGCCATGATGACGCAGTACGTGGCATACCAGGTGAGAAATTAATATTGGTAATTCGTACAGCGACTATAATGATCGATAACAGGGAACGCTTAATCTTCAATCCTCCCTTAATGCGGAAGGTGGCTTGGGAACCATTGCACTATCCGGTATATATTTGTCGATGGGCGCATCCTGCCTAGTTCTTCCGACCCTTATGATACGTCGGTTGACTTGTAAATGGACCTTGGTCATAGGAATGATCTGCTTCATTCCTTATATAGGGTTTCAACTATTTTCGAAGTAAGTATTGGCACAGCTCTATGTTGGCCCCATCGCAATTAAGTCTTTTTACTATTTTTTTTTATCAAGATTCTATACCTTAATACCGGCGGGTATCTTATTAGGAGTTGCTGCTGCACCCATGTGGGCTGCACAGGCTACATATTTAACTCAAGTCAGTCAGATCTACGCGATTTTAAAAGGCTCCAATGTAGATGCTGTAATAACTTTATTTTTCGGGGTGTTCTTCTTCGCGTGGCAGAATGCAGATACAATAGGCAATTTGCTTTCCAGTGTAGGTGAGTAAGCGCGGCATAAAATCGACATCGGTATTGAATTTGAGAGAAACGCCTGAAATGGAAATCCGCGGATTAACTAGCAATAGTTATATAGAATCCAATGAAAGCTTATAACACAGCACATGAAAATAATAATTAGTAAATAACTTTGGCAGCACTTTGTTATTGTGCGTACTAACTATTACTCACTAAACTTTACTACAATTTCATATATCAACCCTAAAATAGGTTCCCTAAAATAAGGTAAAACAAGTGGAAAAGCTAAAGTCGGGTGTCCCGACTTTGAAAAACTCTATACATATAATTAGTACATACTTGTATGTGTAATAATTATAAAAACACAGCACAAAGCTGAAATAAAACAAACTCTTATAATGTACACACATGGGGCATATGCGTATAAAATTTGGTGTCTCTATTTCTGAAAGTCTCTGAGATCTAGGACGGACAGACGGGCAGACTGGCCTAGATCGACTTGTCTTGTCATGCTGATCACGAATATATACTATATACTTTGTAGGGGTCTGCCACGTCTCCTTTTACCTAATATACTCGTGTACATTCACATGTACAGAGTATCATTTGCATTGCTTTCAGTTTGATAGCTATTTTCAGCTGATGAAGAAGTAGATCTACTTCTACTCTTAAGTAACTCTATTGTGGTTGGCATATTTTGAGAGGATTTTTTAGCAGGTGAAAATGTGAAGCAAATTACTTCTTTTTTTCTGCAGCTTGTAAAGTAGGTTGGAAAAGGCGACGGGGCTGGACTTGTTACTGAGGAAAATGGTAAAAGTATAAGTTGCCTTCAAAGTATGCTAAGCTTGTACAGAAAGAAAACTTAAAAACTTTTTAATGTCGGGGTTGTGTGTCCCTGTGTGGCACTAAATTTTCTTTTTCGAAGGTATTGCGACGGAATGTAGCTTAAGTTGTATGTATCCATGGTGCTAGCAATAGGTGTGGGGTACCATTGCGAGTACTATCTATCTAGAGCTATGCATTTATGTACTCAGACAAAGTACAATAGGAGTAAGATTATAGTCTACCAAATGATGCCATTGTAGTCCAAGTTTCAGTATCCTGCTCCGTAATGTAGCTTCGTCTTTTGTCTGTAGTTCCATGTGTCGTTCCCCGAATTTTGTATGCAAACTGCGACTGTGATAGCAGCCGCTCTTACCGTTTTTTAGAAAGAAATACTACCATTATATAGAGTGTTGGCTCTATACCTGAGCAGCGAACGTTAAACAATGTTAGGTTTCCTCTTTTTACTTACAAATTGTTCATTATGAAATCCGTTTGAAGGACTTAACTTTTTTGTGATACCTCAAAAAAATATGTCGGAAAATATGTTAGAGTTTTGGCTCAGGCCTATTTTAATAGGTACTAGTGCCCTACCTATATAACCTTGAAAGTTGTTTCTTAAATGCTAAATAATGACAAAGTTTCCAAGTTCCCTCTGGCAACATAGGGCTCGAAAGTAAAAGTGAACATACATAGGTCACGTTTTTTTCTGAAATGGGGAATATTTTTTTGTCAAGGTGGAAGAGCCGCCTTAAGTGTGGAAATATGGAGAAATGGATAGAAGACTTTGATTTGGTTTGTTGGCCCGCCTCAAGCTTTGTGTATTTTTGCGGAATAACAATTCCCCAATTGTCGCTCATTTACTAAGCGGCTTGCACTTGTGCAATCGGCTATATTTATGGAGAGGCGGTCTCTATGCAAGAGTACAAATGAAATTGTTTTACAGCGTCTCGTGTAGTTTTCTTAAGGATAACGAGCGACACCAGCAGCTGTTCGCAGGGCTCGCCAGGGTTGAGTAAAAGGCAATAGAATGCCGGCTTGTGTTGAGCACGAGCACGGCGTGTTGCTCGGAATTTGTAATTGCAATGCCAGTTAATTAAATACAGTTTTACTTTATGTGCTTCTTTCAATTCGTTTGTTTCGTTGCTAGCTGGTGCTGTTGTTTATGTTTCGAGTGCGCTATTTTACTTTATTTTTCATTTAGCTTGGCTCCTTGTTGGCTACATTGTTCTATTTTCCTGCCTAGATAGATGTGCACAGAAGCATTGTGTGTGCAACTGCATCGAGGACAGCGATACCAACAGCGACGTGTTTTACGAGCATGTGGCATGTGCAGTCAGTTCTTGTCAAGCCACTGTGCATGGAATGCATTTTGATGAGCTAGGAGCCTGTTATTTAAACAACACAATATTTGCAATGAAAGATTATAACACAAGTATTTTGAAACATTTGGTACTCTGGTTCTATAAATCTTAGTTGCTTCTAGTTGCCCGTGTGATACCGATATCCGCATATATGAAGAGTCTTGCAGAGACAAAAATATTGATTTATTTATTTTTATTGATTAATTTATTTCATCGACAAACAAAACTGTCAATTTGAAAAAATCAAATCGATACAGTACTTATACTAGATAAAACTGAAGAATAGTAAAGCCTGTAGAAATAAGAAAAATATCTAATAACGAATCCGACTCGGTGGGGGAATTTTATTTGCCAAACGGCCAGCTATACCCTGATTCATAGCAGAGAGTAGTCAGAGATGTTATTAGACCTAACAAAAAGAAAAGAAACAATATCAATAAAAGATAAAGAAGAAAAATGATTAAATTAGAATAACAAATTAAACTTAGAATACTTAAATAATAAAAGATAAAATACAATTAAAAGCTAAAGGTGGAGAATCACTGACCCCTTGGGAGAAGATTTATTAGCCAGTCCGGCCAGCTATGCCCCGACTCACAGCAGTGGTGATCAGTGATTCTGCCGGAGGTAGCTGAAAATAGAAGATTTTAGTGAGGGAAGAGAGAGCTCACTTGAGATTAAACAGTAACAAGTATTATAATTAGAGCATAATACTCGATAGCAATATGTATTGTTCTTCTTTGTTGACAGAGCTTAAGCCTTTTACTGCACAGTCTGGATAACAGGAACAAAAGTTTCGAATAGCATTAATCACAGTCGATGTACCTCTCTAACTGTTTTCTGTCGCGATCCTATTCTAAAATGTGGAAAATACGTTTCTCCATGCTCGAGATTTCGTTTCCCTGCCGTACGACAAACGTCTATCGCCCTTAAATTGGTCAGGAGAGTGGTGGGCTATGCACAAATTTTGGCGCGAGTTTCCGCGCTTACGTCAAGCCTAATCCAGGATATGGAACCTGCCTATGGGACCCATCTCGACTTTGGAGCCATTGTAATTCTAAGCAGCAAGTTTAACATAAATTAAGTGGCATGGCAGAGCATAAACCTATACTATATAATGTCAGGGCGCGACTCACGCGCGCATTGCAATCAAATATTATTTATTTGATATTAACACATACAAAATGTTGTATAGTATAATGCCCTGGTTCTGGTACATCCACGTTAGCAGAGCCTCCAATAGCCGAGTGCTCACAAATTTATGTAAATTGTGCGCCTCTTGCTAGGAGAGCATTGCGCATAAATTGGCTTATTACGCCATAAATTTTATTTATTTTGATGAAATTTACACAACGCAGAAACGAAAGGCGATATTGAGGCGCAGGAAGTGTATAGGCAAGGCAGTATACATTGCGTAAGTTAAAGCGTAATGTTAAAGGAATTGAGCTTAAAGCTTTAAATCACAGATATCGTATAGTATAATGAGTAGCCATGTTGTTACTTGTTGACATTGTTATCTCATATGTATATGCCACATAACAAATTGAATATATAAAGCGTGTGAAATGCTTTTACAAGCCTTAATGGAAACGAGCCGCAAAGATTTAACCACGGCCCATAAAGCGGAAGCGCCATTGCATTCCATTGGTTTCCTGGAAAAGTTAGCTTGGGTGTTTATGGATTTTGATTGCTGTCGTGCAATGAGGCGGATGGAGCTTCGGCTGATGGAAGATAAGCAGCGTGCGTGAAACAACTGCGATGGGGAGGAGTAGAGGGCGACATTTTTTTATGAATGCAAGCGAACGGTTTTCCTTTGAAGGCCCAGGGAGTAGCGCAGGGTATATGAGCTGTGCTGATAAGCGCGTTCTATCATACCAAGAGATGGCCAAGATTTTAAATATGGGTGTGGAGCATATGGAGTATGAGACTTGAAATATGCGCAAGAAGCTGATTTAAAAGGCATTGACGCGTAAATTATGCCCGTCACAGAACAGGGCATTTGATGGTGTGGAAAAGTTAACTGCAGTCAAGCGGCTCATAAATCCCCATTAAAACGAAAACAAGGCAGTACCGCCCAGGAACAACAAGCAATTGCTTTGCAAGTATATGCAAATGGCAATGCAGCTCTAGCCTGCTCTCGCACACTTGAGCATCAATTAAAATGTAGAATTACTCTGATGTATAGGACGTTAACGTTCCCATCCAAATCAACCACACAATGCGAACTAAGAGAAATGCACACACAGCTAAAGGTTTTAATAAAATCCGAGGCATAGGGATTCAAGTAAGCCTCAATCTGTACAGTAAGGCTGCAATTGACAGGCAATGGGTGTAGTTATTGCAACAATTTCTAGTTGGTAGAAACACATAAAATCGGGTCGTCCTGTTGAAGTATCTGCCAGTCAGTTTCCTAGTTCGCTTACGGAGCAGTGTTGCTTATAAATTTTGTTGAAATCTAAGTAATTAATTGCGTGAATAAATAAAACGACTGAATGAGGCAAAATTAGACTAGAAGCACTACAGTTTTTTCACAAAAATATCATTTTTGGTCATCCGTTTTGAAACTTGAATGCGAAAAAGTGTTTGAAAATGTGTTTTAATATCTTTAATTGATGTATTATTATTAATTAAAAGCTTCAAATATGTTTTAATATCATGGCGATGATTTAGAATTAACATTTGTAGTTTTAACAAGAAAGGAATGCTAGAGTAGAGCGGGCTCAACTCTTCCATACGCTGTACACATTCCCAACAATAAGAAAATCTTGTGAATTTGCATTAATATGGTAATATAGGACACCCAAAAAAAAAGAATATGTAATGAAAATACTGCAGCAGTTACAAGTTTTTCCTAAGATTAAATATATATAAATTGCTTAGAGGTTTTGCCAACAGGGTACCCTGTTGAGTGCAAAACTTGGCTTAAATACGCGTAGCCTTAGAACTATGAGTATGACTCTCTTCATCCATCTCGATAGATGGACATATCAAGATCGGTTAATCTTACATAGAACCAAGTATACAACATTGTATTTTCGACTCATTTCTACGTGACATTGCTATTTTCTCTCCTTACATTGTATTGCATTGGACATCTACTAAATTTATTATCGACTCTTGGTTATACCCCGTAGCTGGAGGTTAAATACTATACAAGTATATACATGTATATATAGCATAAATATATGTATATACTTTTTGTAATATTTATCAATCAGTGCAATTACTATGACAGGCTCTTATTTAAAACCCATTTCCATCAGCAAGCCACTGGCTTTACAATGGCTCGAAAAAATAATTCCGAGTTTCTAAGCTCTACATTTTGCACCTAAAAAAGAGTATGATTTCTACGCAATCCAAGTCATAAAAGCGCATATGGAGTCTATCTTATGGGGTACAACCTCTAAATCGATCGGCTCCCATATTTGCTTCGTTCTGTTCTGTTTTTGCACCCAGCAATTTCAATTCGTTTAACTGTGTTAAATTAAATCACAAATCAAAAATCAATTACGGTTATTACGACTACGATTGCGACGATTTCCAATCTCTAAACGAGACCAATACCCCCACCACACTGTTTCCAAAGCTCTGCCGTAACTGCATGGAGAGCAGCAGCTGTGGCGTTGGCAGTCAACGGAAGTGCGGACTGTGTCCCGGTATCTGGGACCAAGGCGCCATGCGCCATGCGCCCAGCGCCCTGCTGCTTTTGCCATTTGCCAGTGACTTTTACAATTCTGTCACCCACCACCGCACGGCTGGGTTGGCTTCATCAATAATGATGTTATCAGTTACAGTTAGAGCAGGCAGCAGGCAGCAGCAGAAGCGGCATCGGCATCGGCACGAAATCGGGGGCGGCAGCCCACGCTGCATATTTATTTAAAGTTATAAGGAAGCAGTGAAGAGCCGGGGGCTTAGTTTAGTTTCGAGTGCGTGCCAATCTGGATGTAAGTGTCTGTATGCTTGTATATGGGTGGGAGAGGTGGAGGTCGCAAGGAAGCAATTAAAAACGGTTTTCAATTTCGATTCGATAAAGATGTTAATGTTGTTGGGAGAAACATCAAATTAATGTTAAGGAAGTTGATAAACTACTCTGCAGTTGACTCAGTACCATTGCTTCTTCGCTTATGTACGTGGTCTGTTCAAAAGAAAAGGTGAATTTTTTTGAAAAGTATTTATTTATTCAGCAATATAAATTTTGTGCTCTTTAAAGTAATCCCCCTCAGATATAATGCACTTATGCCAGCGCTATTTCCAATCCTCGAAGCTCTTCTGAAATGTGCTTTTCAGCTCGTTCTTCGATTTTGATTTTATCTCATCAATTGTGGCAAAACGCTTTCATTTCATTGGTCTCTACAGTTTTGGGAATAAACACAAACGTTCCAAACCTCTCTTTTAGCATCCCATCGTAACCTTACGACCTTTTGGCAAGAACTCATGATGCACCACGCAGTCTAATCGAAGAAAACAGTGAGCACAACCCTCACCTTTCCTTTTGAACAGACCACGTAAAGGGTATATACAAGTAGAACATATTTTGTTCACTTCAATTAGTTAAGATTGCTCCAATTTAGCACTCCACTCTTGTTTTACTTCATTTTTGTACTCAATCTAAGGTATTTGAAATGACAGTGAAATGTGTGGAATCTGAAATGCTTTAAGCTAGTGGCATGGATAACAATTAAAGTCCAACAAAACTAACACGCCTGTTTCTGAATTCGATGCAATTATGCGGAAGTGAAATGCTATTTTTTCAAAATATATTTTATATGCATGCAAATTACAAGTTCCAAATAATTCTAAATTATCTTTTGTATCCAAATAATATCGAATGACTTTTTACCTTTCATCACATTCTAGGAATGTTTAACCCATGAGCAGCGGAACAAGAGTGTAAGTTTGTTTAAAATTTATGCATTTCACAAACACAGACACACACACCATTTTACTTTTAGCTCATTTCCTCATTAATTATTATTATTTTCAAATAATATTTCACGTTTTCTATTTACAGATAATACCCACCGATTCCAATTATATTAGTATTAGTAATCATAATTAATCCTTTACAGCATTCTGTCCCTTTCTCACAATTGAGTACGCAGTTCTTTTGCATATTTACCTCGATTACAATACTATACTGCTTTGTAACTAATTTTGTTAAACTTTCAATTGCAGCAAGGAAACTATCGCAATCAGGAAAAATACGAGAATCTGACAAAAGAGCTGGCACAGGCGCGTGCCCATTGGGAGGAGATCGATCATGCCAAGCATCAAGCTCAATTGGCTCAAAAACGCATAGAGGATACTGCTGAAGCGTCCGATGGCGAGGATGACGAGCTGGAAGATGATGTTCAGGTGAGCAATCGACAAAACAGGCCGTAGTTCCACATCTCATATGAAGACGACGGGACAGGAGCTATGTATATCAATAATGTATTGTCAACATCTCAATTAAATTTAATGTACTATATATTACCGAAAATTGTGTAACATATTACTGAACATTTTATGAAACAAAATGCAAGAGATGATGCTGCAGTGACATCATCATCATCTTGCTCGTGGTTTTAATTAATTGTCTTGCCTGGAAATTGCGGTGACAACACAGATGAGAACGCCATAAATGCCACAGCCCACAAAAACCAAAAGACGTTGCATCCCGGGCAGCTATAGTCTGACAGGCAACGGTTACAAAAGCGGCGACATTACCTTGATTTTGATGTTGCAGACGAAAAGTCTGCGCAACCGAAAGGCCAGCCAATCATCAGCTGGTGCCAGGATGCAGCTGTTGTCCTACTGCAGTGCGTCAACACGCAGAGAAAGGTCTGCGGCACTTTGACTACCAACTACGAGTATATGTAGCGCCACCATCCACTGTCCTGGCGGCATTGACGCAAGTAAAATGTGTCTGGTCATGAGTTAAATACTTCAATAAAACGTGTGGGGCATAAAACAATTGTCTGGCTGCACCGTAGATGTATGTACATATGTATGTGTATGTGACCCTGGTCGTTTCGTAAATCAATTATCACATACATATAGTATACGTCAAAGTTTCATGGTGACAGGTCTACTAGTAAAACGAATGGAAAGCTAAAGTCACGCCACACCGACTATTGACTATCGTGATTCCAAAATGTTGTAACTTCAATTATTGGCTTTGCGTTGTTTCGTTACTTCGGACTGTAATTTCGAAGTCATTTTTCTTCACAAATGTGTTATAAGTACGAATGGTGCTTGCTATTGTTTGTGTTGAACTGTACCAAGTTATATGCATCTAATAATTTGATATCTGATTATCTATCTGATTATCTATCTGATAGCAAGGAAATAAAATGTAATGCATATTAAAAAATAAAAATTCTTGATGCGTGAATCGCACTCAGTTAAAATCCAATATATTCATAGATGGCAAAATGTACTTAATACGATAGAAAGATATCACACACACATCTTTTTAGCACGAGTAGTGAACTGGTGCTAATTTGTAATTTGGTGATTAATTTGTAACCTTGCTTGCTTGCCATGGAACGCAAAACATTTAAATTAAATTGGGGATCAGGTGTTCGTAATTTTTATTTTGCGTTGAATCTGGTTTAATACTGGAATGCGGCACCTTGCTGGTCATCCAAATATACATCATATGTCTAAATAATAGACCGTATAAAAAGAGTACAACTTGTACTCTGACAAAGGTACTGCACCTACAGGCTTCAGATGCCTTGACTATAATCGGCCAATACTTCAAAGCTGGGTACCATTTTACTCAATGCAATGGTTTGATAAATGCCTCATTGCTTCCTTGCTATCCCATACAATCGATGCATATTAATTTGTCAAATAAACTAGTCGGAAATTATGTGTTGACGCCATCGTCCTCGACTTTCCTGCAAGTCTACCACAGACAAAGTGACGACAATCTGTACGCGCCGGTGTGGCCAGACAAACATGAAAAGGCCGCGTCCAACGCTACTGGCTGCGACTGCGGCCTCTGCAGCAATAACTCAAATGATAATCACAATAAAAGAAAGAAAACGCTAAGCGCACGTAAGTATGCAACAAAAAACGAGGCGGCTTACACTCGCGTTATGCCGGAGAAAGTCAATTTGTTAAACTGCAGCCGAGGCAGACCTTCAGAGACGTTGAAAGGCAGCGCAAGCTGGAGCTGAGCCGACAACAGGGCGGCAGCTCTGAAAGTTTTTTCCATTGGACCAAGCGGCGTATGCGTCATATTAAATGGGGGGAGGCAAAAATATGCTTGGGAGGTTCTCGAGAAGGCTGTCCTGGCCCACTTTTTACCCGCCCCTCAACTGTTCTTTCGCTAGAGTTGCCACAACTTTTTTTATTTTTATTTTATTATAATAAAATTGATTTCTTGCAGCAGCCGCAGTGATAAAGTCGACGACTATGTCGGCACTTTGTGCCAAGCCACATAAAAATTAATATAAAAAGAAAAGTTTGCAATTTATTACAAATTGAATTGATTTATGCGAATGAAGCTGGCAAAGGTGACAAAGTGAAAACTTTAACACTTGCCGGGCCGCAAATTAAATTTAAGGCGCTTGATTGAAAGCGTGCTTATAAGATAAAAAGCGTGGTAGAAAAAATACGAAATATTGTGCTTGCATTAAAAATACCATAAATATGCAAGTCCACATCGCGGCTTTAAAGTTATGCGAGCACATGCGCAAAGTTCATAGAATATGGGTACTTATGGCTATACTCGTATGTACACAGCAGTTTCTACACCATGCATAAATATGCAAAAACAAAAAGTTCATGCAGAATGAAATACATGCTGTGAGCATTTTGTGCACGCAATTAAAATAACATGACTTTAAATATTTATTTTCTTTATTGTGAGAGAATACAAATTTTATCTTCTGACGAAGGTTCCTCCCTGCAATACATAATACTACTGTGATTCACCCCAAGCTTAATCGCTTGCGACTCCACAAAGTACATATATAGTCTTTTTCAGTATAACAATACCTTTGGATATACAGGGTGCGCCATCTTTTATGTCGGTATGTAAATATTGAATAACTTTGTCATTAGTGAACCGATTAACTTGAGTAGACCAGTGTTGAAAACCTCAGTTCAAGAAATTGCACAGAACCAAATTAAATAAAAATATCTCATACTTGAAAATCGGTTGTTTATTTTCAAAGATATTCAATGTTTACATACCGACATAAAAGATGGCGCACTGTAGACATGTGCGGCTGTCCGTCTAAATGAACTCAAGGATATCAGTGACTATTAGAGATACATATAATATCGAATTAGTACTCATGATAACATGATAACCCAAGCACCATAAATGTATATTTGTTTTTGATACAACCCCACACCCCTTTCCCGTACTTATGATTTTCTATAACTGCTGTAACTCTTGGAATTGTTTCCCAAAACTTGAATTTTATGATGAGGTTAGTGCTTATGTGACTTATGCCAGGATTCATCTTGACAGATCAGTTAGTACTACTATTTGGTAACGTAAAAGAACTGACAATTAAATTTGTGAGAATAATTACAGAAACGAGAGCAATAACTATGTGTTTTGTATAGCGAATAAGGGTATATGTGGCATCGGCATATCTATTTGTGTCGATATGTTTCTTTGAATTTAAATTAAACAATTTATCTAAATTGAAATACTACTGAAGAGTCAGGCTATCACCACTTTATCACTCAATGCTTGCTTAAACTCAGTTTGCGACTATGTAGCATTACTCGAACCCAGAAAATATTAATCGCGCTAAAGAATTCGGGAACAACCAACTTAGAGTTTCAAATAAATAAAGTTGCTCAAATACACTTATTGGTAGAGAAAACATTATGCTGCCTATTTCAAATATACATAGTATAGTCGGATAAGAAACACACTGTGATTGATGAATTGAAGCCTCCGGCTGAAGGTGACAGACAGTTGACACCCTCAGGCCAAACTTGTTAGTTTAAAAGTGTCAAGTGGAGAAGAGCATCAATTGAGAGGAATCTTGTGTTTCAGTTATCAATGCGCACAAAAATCTTCTCTTGCTATATAAATTGGTTTTTTATTTTAATTCTCACTTTTAATCAAATCAAGGGAACACAGACCGAACACATGTGCGTAAAAAACTTGCCAAAAACTAATTTCAAACAAGTGACAAGGGGATAGCTGCAAAAAATGTGAGTCCTTAACGCGCAGCTGTGTCCAGTCGAGTGGTGGCTCAGCTGAATCAATGTCTTGAAGAAACATAAATCAAACTTAAAGCAAAACGAACGGGACGGGGTCGTTCTTCAGGCGCTAACGACATTAACTAATGGCAGGCGAAAGGAACTAAGCGAAAATCAGAAACATGATCCCAAACCTTACCGAACTGTGTGATGTCTTCCATCTGCCACTCCCCGTCTCATACCTGATGCAGTGGAAAGAAAGAGAAATGGCAAAGAACAGACCAGAGTAAATGTTGCATCATTTAGCAATTGAGTGGCCTGGAACTGTGGCTGTAGCCAGTTAGTACAGGGTTACTGCTGGCCCCCACACCCCAAATCCACCCACACGTGGCTGCATGTGCTTGTCAAATAAATACACAATAAATGACACACTCACTCAAACAAGTCGCGGCGCACTCACAACTTGACTCAAGTGCCAACTCACTCTGGGGGCTTATTGCGACCCCCTCGACAAGAGCAGGAGCAGCAATTTTAAGTGATTGAAAGACTGCGTGAAGTCGGGATGGCTGGAGGCACACATTCACACATACATTGTACATACACATCAGCACTCTTGCCACCAATACGCCCATGTGCACTCGAAATGCTCTTAGTGCATTTGGTTTTACGCTTACATTATTTGGCATAAAAGCAACATACAGCAGGGCATGGAACTTTCATGCCCAAGTAGCGTAAGCAATGGGCGAACTGAGAGTGGCAGCTGGGAAACTGGCATATGAATATCCTGCACCGAAGTGTTTGCTCAAAATATGTTTTTATATGTGTACACATATGGGTAACTGTGTATGTCTGCAATTGTTTGAGCATGACTTGATTACGCGCAAGATGAGCAGGCAGCTTGAAGAGGAGTCTGGCTTAAGCCACTTGGCCCAAATGGAATCGAATGCCATCTTTGCAGCTTGTTGGGAACAAACCTACATTCGGCTCGATAATGAGAAACCGTTTAATGCCAAGAATCATCAACTCTATAGTAGGAGCGTTGTCCCAATCGACTAAATTTAACAGACACTGTGAAGTTTAATTTCATGATTGCTTGTCAAGTTATAATTATCGCAAATGCAAATGGATATCTTTCATATTCATTATACTTGTACTCTGTACATGAAATGTACAGAAGTATATTAGATTTGCGGGAGCTGAAAAATGTCACAGGCAGAAGGAGGCGTGGCAGACCCCACAAAGTATATATATTCTTGATCAGCATGACGAGACGAGTCGATCTAGCCCTGTCCGCCTGTCTGTCTGTCCGTCTGTCCGTCCGTATGAACACCTGGATCTCAGAGACTATAAGAGATAGAGACACACAATTTTGCACAAAGATGCCTTATGTGTGTACACTATACGAGTTTGTTTTATTTATTTGATTTTCCCCCCACTCCCCCCCTATGGGGGATTTCCCGATTTTCCATTCGTATAATCGCCTATATCTCGGAGACTATAAGACCTAGGAACGCCAAATTTTAGTCCAAGGTGCCTTATGTGAATACGCAGAAAATGTATATTTTGGAATTTCCCTCCCTCCCCCTCTCCTCCGCAAATCACGATTTTCTCTAACTCCCGTAATTCTTGGAATTTCGAACTAAAATTTTGCAAATACTGTTAAATTAAATGTTAATACTAAATGTTATTATGTGTCCGTATGCCAAGTTTCAATATGATAGACCGATTTAACAAGAAGTTATAGCCATAAATATATTTGCTGCTGCAGCGCTGCCCAAGCGCTGCCCGCGGCTGTTGTTGCTGTTTGGTTGACTGCTAACATGTTTACACAGACACGAATAGATGCGCATAGGCATACATACACTCACACAGACGCAATTGCTATGTAAATGTGCAATTATACACCCTTTACGTGAGTTCGAATACCGAGAAAGGTAAAATCGATCAAAATTTTTTTTTTTTAATTTTCTTAATTTTTTTTATTTTCTATAATTATTGTAAACAGAGTATTTCAAAGTCGGGACACCCGACTTTAGCTTTTTTACTTGTTTACATATACATACTTGTATAATTATATTAAATTCTGAATAAGCTTTAGATTAGGAGTATTGCAGAGGCTTTTATTATTTATTTCCCAGCTAACATTGCTTGTTTCATTCAAGTCGACAGCTATGAAAAATAAAATAAAATAAATAAAAATGAATACATACATGCATCGTTTTTATGGTCGGATAGGCTTCTCCTACATGCCTTTTTCAAATCAGTACCCACAGGTGCTGGCAGACATTCCATTTTTGGCTATAACTTCCTTTAAAATTGACCTACCACAATGAAATGTGACATACTGAAACGTAGGCAGTCATCGCAAGTAATTGCCAACTTTGAGTTATAGAATAGCCCTAAGATCTAGGCTTTAATACAAACGAAGTTATGTAGAATAATTAATAATGGACCACCCCCCATTATAATGCAAATGTTAAAGGTGCATAAAAAAATAAAATAATCCTACACAGTGTGCAATTCTTGGTGTTTGTAGCTCTTGCAGTCTCTGAGATCTGGGTGTTCATACGGTTTCGTAGTTTGTAGAACACTCCTATCCGAAATTAAATTTTCACTCCACACAGTATCTTGTAAGCCAGTATGTTTGCAAAGTGAAGGAATAAGATAAGCAGAAGACAAGTCCGCGAAGATAATTGTTGGTGCAATTAGCCAGAAATTCTGATATATATAAGCACGGAACTTAAAAATTTATAACTGTACATGTAACTGACAACTGTCAGCAGAGAGAGAGAGAGACAGAAAGAGAGAGAGAGAGGGAGAGAGAGGGAGAGATGGAGAAAAAGCATGTATATGCATAAACTCTCACACAGACGCTCGGCTCAAATTTCCTGAATGAAAATGGTGCTGAAAAGTTGTGAGAGTTAGTTTTTCCTTTGCTGTGTCGCACGCTGTGCTGCCTTGAAGGCGCCTACCCTCGTCCGTTGCCGGTCTTCAGATGCACTGAAAGCTTATCAACGCGGCTGGCTGGTCACTTTGCCGTTTGTTCAACTGTCCGTTGGGGCGTCCATGCGCCCATCCGTCCGTTGAGTGCATTAATACGCTTGCATAATACTTTAATGTCGGTGCTTGTCTATGTGACAAACGGAAAAGCATCTGGATAGCTCTCTTTTCTCCCTGTGTCTTGCTCTGCTTGAGACTCTGTGCGCAAACTTTTCTGTGCAGGATGCTCAAGAAAATTAAGAAAATGCTCCTCGTTGTACTTATGCTATTTACGATTGTTCGCATTGAAATTATACGAGCATGCCCGGCAAAGTAAAAGTCAACATAGTGAGGCCAGACCTAAAGCCAAAGCGAAATGTCCAAAGAAATTTCAAGTGTTGTAAAATGGCAACATGGATTGTTAAGCAATTTGTGTGTATATGTATATGGGGGTGTGTGTGTGTGTGTGTGTGTGAGCCAAGTGGCAAGCAACCAAAAACTTTGAAGCTCGCAATGGGCGAAATACGAAGTTTGCGCACAGCGAGCTGGAAATGCGAGGGGCAGGGCGGGCTGCTAAAGATATGAGCACAATTAAAACTTGCAGCAAAGAGCAGCTCCTGATGGGTTATGCATATCAAAATGGAATTTTCAGTTGATAAGCAAAGCGACAAACTTGAGGGAGACGGGCAATCAGCATTGGCAGAAAGTTGTGCAAAACGAACAGGATTGCCTTTCCTCGTGGCAGAGAAAGGCACTTATCACAAACGCAATAAAGTCGTCCAGTCTTTGTTGACACTTGCCTGCCATGCTGTAATCAAACTTTTTAACTCCCGGCCAAAAATAAACGATGGCCAACACAATCATAAACTGAGTCAATGAGCAATAAAGCGGCAATAGATTTGAGTTATGGTTATTAATAATGCGAACTATAGTACGTTGCCCCAATAGATAGCCTGCCCTGAGACGTGGGGCATGTAGCTATGCAGACTTGTGCGAATGTAATATGATGTTGTTGCGGCAAAATGAAAATGCCAACCAGCAACAACTGTCCCCCTCAGTGGGCAAAATGAAGTATACGGGTACAGCATCCATCGTGTGAATCCAATATTGTGAGCGCTAACTGGATGGCTAGCTGGATGCCTGGCTGCCTGGCAGCCTGGTGGCCTGGCACGTTGGCTGCCTGGCTGGCTGAATGATTGGGTGGTTGACTGGTTGACCGGGCTTTACCGGAAATGCCTTTGTCTGAGTTCATAATATTTTACTCGTTACTTTTTACTTTTTAATATGACTCAGAGCAACATCCGAGGGGCCAACAACAATAAACACAGACGAGCCAGCAGCAAACAAAGGCATGGCAGAGGAGAAGCCAGAGCTGTCGACTGTGGACTATGTAGTAGCGTAAGCAACGCGTTGTTGTTAGCACTTAACTCAGACAGACGATACATACAGACACACACATTATCTCGTCTAAGGACAATGCAAAAATCGATTGAAGAGAGAATATTTTATTAGCATGGCGAGCAACAGGGGTACAGAGTGCCCCAGGCAGACCCACGACAGACATTCGGAATGGTAAGTATGTGAGCAGCAGTCGCCCCTTGCCATAGTCTGTAGACTGAAAAGTGTCAGGATTGCCCAAAAAATTGCAATGTCTTTTGTCACCTTTGGCCCATAATGGTACTTGTTTTCTCTGCAGCAGTTCTTGGCTCGAATATTGTAGTCGTTGATTCGTTGCTGGCCAACTAATTTCAGATGCCTAGTCTGCCGGCAATATTGTATGGTTGCCACTTACCGCAAAGCCCTTTCAACCTTCTGATATGTTAAGCGGCCCTCATCAATCTACAAAACATGCCACTTGCTCATAAATCGGTTGTACGCAAATATTTTAAATTGATGGAAGTTTGCCGAAGGGTGACAGCAACGAATTTCCATTTCATCTCCAATTGCTCCCATCATCCACTTGGCATTCTCTTTTTGAAGTCATGTCTGCGAGTGTTTCTGGAGCTTCAACCCCGAACACTTCTGCATGGCTGCAATAACTTTCTGGGTACGTTGTGGTTCGATAACAATTGAATCTTACTTAAATGAAAATATTTATGCTTACGCATGAACATTGCAAGCAGTCGGTGATATACTCGTATACAGTAGTACAGACCAGGAAGCATAAATATGAGAAAATGCTTGACCACACTTAAAATGCAAGGCCATGGAAATCGCACAGGCAGACAAGCTGGCGAGCTTATGCTGAGCTATGCAGAAAAATATTTACAATACAATACCTAAATAAACATCCAAATGCTTACGTATGTTTTTCTTTCTGACAGTTGTCATATAACCCAGTATGGCTTCAATCACACCTGTGCCATCGCTGGCTTCTTTCCCCCCAGATTTTCCTTTCAGACTGCATTATAGTAATAAAATACACCATTTTTACAGAGCAGGGAAGAAATGGGTGAATAAGCTCCAACCAAATGTATAAATAGCATGATATTTGACATTTCATTTCATTGCATATTGAAACTTTGGCGCATGACACTTTTTAAAAATGGATGTACAAATATTGGAGATGGGTGTAAAAGCTGCTACACAAGCATGGACAACTCTTATAGCTATTCGTTTTCTTTAATTGACAAATATGAATATATTATGATAATATGTCGTCGTGTAACAGACTAGTTTTGCACACAAATTGGGGGACCAAAAAGGAATCAACCACTCGCTGTAAAGTTCCTGGCTTATTCCGATTTTATGCTATACTAGATATTTTCTTTTAATTGTATACTAATGAACAAGATTTTCTCTTCTTGGTCTCTAGTATTATAAGTATTAAAATGAATAAGGGAAGACGCAAAGGGTAAAATGCTATACTAATTTAGTGTGAATGTATACTATATAGCACGTTAAAGAAGGCGTAAATGAACGTAAGAAAGGAGTAGCTTGCCATTTTTATATCCTGTACATAAAAGGTACAAAGCGTGTACTAGGTGTGTGCAATGTGAAAAGTGAAACAGGCAAAAGGATCAGCATTAGCAGCGTAGTCGATCTAGTCTTTCTGTCCGTCTTAATACCTAGATCTAAGAGACTATAAGAGTTAGAGACGCAACATTTTGCACACAGATGCCAGATAAGGTCTGTGTATGCAGTACAGGCGCATTTTTTTCTGCTCCGCCGCTATTATTATTTTCCATAAGTCTGGTAGTTCTTGGAATGTGTTACTCCCAGTTGACAATTACATTTCGCTGGTGCTAGCCATATATGAAAGCTCTGCCTGCAGCCGTTACTGTTGTTGCTTTGGCTCAAGTCTGTATTGCATACAGACACACACACAGACAAGCATTAATGCATTAACTACTTTTTAGAAATGTACGCAACAATCTTTAATATGGCTAATAAATAAAGTAGGAAAGAGTTAGATGCAAAAGCGGCGAATCCAGCAACACTACGTGCATAAATATCAATAAATAATCTGTACGTAAACGGCTCTATGGTGAGTCTTATTCCTTGCCTACTAGTCGTCCTCTCCTTCACCGCCAACGGAAATTGTTCAGATTTATGGTGTCTGCAAAAGGATTCGCCATATTTATTTCAGAGTACGTTTTTATGCCCCAGTACAAACATCTACAGAAAAGTAGCTCAATCTAAGCCTGCCCGCTCCGATTTTGGCAGTGGAGTGCGAGCAAAAACCAAAAGGATATTACATATCCTGTTCGTAGTCGTGTAAATGCCATTATAGATTGAATATATATAGTGTGTTGCGACTGCAAACACCCATTTGATTTACGTTGGCTCCTTCCGCCATTTCGTTCCTGTTTGTTGTTTCTGCTGCTTTTCTGTTGTCTAGCTGAGACGCAGCTTATACTCGTAGTCACACGGTCCATTGTCTCTTCTCAGCGTTTTCAAGTGCACAACTTTTGGCCTCGGTCCCTGTCGGTTCTTTGGCCTAAGTAATGGCTCAAACGCCGACACTACGGGGAGGCGATGGAGTGTGGTGCAAATTATGAGGCTATTAAGGGTTCAGCCTGCGCCGTTCTACATGCAAGCTGCGCCTTTTCACACACTCCCACACAGCAAGCTCATCATCGACATCGACATCGTCATCATCATTAACAGCCGCAGCAGCGATATTATTGCCAGAATAGACAATTATAGCCCAACAGTGCAACACAGCTCAACAACCTTCGCATTGGCATGAAAATGAAAGCCTCCGGAGCTTTTTCGTTTACCGTGCTTCATATTTCCTCCAAAAGCCCCCTCCCAGCCTACCCTTGCCAGAGTAAGAGTCTGCATCCTCCCTACCTCTCAAGTGACTATTCACATCCCAAGATTTATTGAATGTGCGGCAGGGCAGTTTGTTTGTCTGTCGGTTTTTAGTCTCTCTGTCTGTCTGCCCACAGTCTGTTTGTCCGTCCGTTTGTCTATACGAGGAATATGGCTGCCGTTCGCGAATAGCTGTTTGGCATTGGTATTGAGTGTTTATTTATTTTCAAGCTTCATAAAAAATACACAACAGACAGTGGAAGGCAGGAAGGCAGACAGCCAGGCAGGCTCGCAGGATGGCAGGATGGCAGAGGTAGAGCTTAGGTCCTGCTGGCAAGTACAGCTTATAGCACATTCAATAATTTGGCTCAGGAACAGCTGCAATTCTTACATCATTTTCCGTTGCCAAGCAAGTGTTATTTGTGGCCAAGAACTTTGTCTATTGCCCACTGCTGTTGTTGTCCTGGTTGTTATTGTTGCTGCCTAATGAAGCATTTGTTGCTGAAGTAGCTGTTGCAAATTTAATTTGCCGGTCAATGAACATTGAATGTGTTAAGTGCCTCGATCTTTATTTGTCTCTACATTTGTGCCAATTGCTGTCAATGAAGTTTTAATGCGCGACCGTTGCTCCACTGCTCGCGATACTGTGGTAGGTATGGGTCCCGACTATATTAATTACGAATATATGTATCTTGCTATCAGCTGTTCCTGAGCCTGGTTTATAAAGGACGCCTTCACCTAGTCGTTGTAACCCGGACATGTTGACAACACCAATTAGCACCTGCTAATGGCAAACAATTGGCAATGTTGGCATTGACATCGTTAATTGGCTAATTGTGCGTTGCCAGCTTTTGTGCGGCCGTTTACCGGCTTAATGTTTGAGAATGCTGCAGCAGGGGCACTAAAGACTCTCAGTCGTTTTGCCGCCCATAATTGTTATTGATACGGCTGGCTTCATTTTAGCTAAATTAACATATAAATAGATAAGGTAGCACCCACTTCCCAAACTGTGAGCACCTAAAGAGCAAGGACAATCGAATTGTACTGTTAGGGAAGGTTATATTTATAGAACTTGAATTAAAGCAAGCGTTACAAGTAATTAAGCTTTTTTAGATTGTAACTCGGAAATGCTTTAATAGAACGCGAAGTCGTCTTAAATTGCTTTACATCTACGATAGGGTCAGCTCTGGAAGTAAGTATGCCGTAATATGTGCGAAGACCCGTTGTGGGTCCACTCTTTAATCTCAGTATCTTCAAATGACTCTCCAAGCTTAACTGCTCGGTAGTTTTGGAGTTAGGGGACAGGGCTTCTTGCTCGACTGTTACATTGCATTTTCGTCTTATTATTGATATTTATTTAATGAAAATTGAAAGTGTTGTTAATATTAGCTTAAGCAGAACTAACATAGATCTCGGTCTATGGTCATTGTGCCTTACTCATATATATGCAAAATTGCCACCATTACTGTCACCATTTTGCCGCGACTAGCTACAAAAACGTGATCCATAAAGCTGTCCCGCCCCAACCTACGGCTCTCCGTCCATTTGCTAAAAATGAAGCGGTCAACACTACCCTTACTCCTTGCATTGTACATGCACTGCCAACATTTTTATTGCATATATATTTTTCATAAACTGAAAATTTAGGTTACAACCACGGGGTGCATTGCACAGAGCTGGACTGCGCCTGCTGCATGGCAACAAAATAAGCCCCAGCAGCAGCGGTAGACTAATGCCACGCAACTGCTTGAATCGACTCGCCGGGATCGCTGCCTGCTTTGGGCGGTCAACGTACGCTGATGTCAAAACGTCATCAAAATGAATATGCACATACCTACTCGCACATAGATAGAAGGAGAGCGAAAGACCCTTGCGGAAATATTAAGCATACGCCACGTATGGCTAAAAAAAGCCGAAGCGGTAACGAGCAGCTCAACTGACTGCAAGTGGAGGCAGGTTGTATACAAAGGCAAAAGGAAAAAATAAAAAGGACTTTTGGACCGGCGAAAGTATGATTGCGTGCCTAAGCGCCATTTTACGGTTGATAGCTTCATTACCGTGCTGTTGTTTCTTATTACCAGCGTCCTCGTCCTCATAGTTGTTGTTGCCGCTGTTCTTGCCGTGTTGCAAGTGCTGATTAGGGCGCGCCTGCTATGCAAGTCAACCTGCTACTCGTTGCTTTTTATCGCCCTTGCTTGGTACTGCCTGCTAGCTGTGGTTGTTGTAGCTGCATTTTTCTAATTTTAGTTAAAGTGTTGTAGCGCCTGGTGCATAGTTTGTTTAATTTTTAAATCGCCCATTGCGGTGAGCGGCAGTTGGTAGCGCAGAGCTTGGTAAGTAGAGTGGAAGTTTCGCTATTAGGCACAACTTTTATGGCCGTAAATATAATTGGCGTATGGAGAGGTTGTTATCGTGGTTGCTATGAGTGGCTTTCTCTTGTCAATTAATCGTAATAAGTAAACAATTTGAGCTATGTCCCATTCAAGGAGGTAGTGCACGAAACAAATACTATATATAATCGGGAGGGGAGGGTGTTTTGTAGTAGTCGAGTCATCAAATTAATGGATTTTTGAAAGTTTGAGAAATGGCGTTCTGCCAAAATTCGTATTACTTGCATTAAAATTGTATCACTTGTCACTATTCGGACTTAGTGCCAAATTCATATTCAATTATTGTTTGTTTCAAGGCATCGCTGTTAATAAAGTAATGATATTTGGCGGCGTCAACAGCATCTAAGTGGAGCTGCAAGGTTAGGACATTGCGAAATTAGTCTGAAAGTTGTTGCCTTTCTAACGACGGTAACTTTGTTCTCGTCTTGATGTTTGCTGCAAAGCAAAGATATTCGGTCGAAGCGACATAACTCTTTTATATACGTACTATACCATTCTATGCTAGCAGTTCTTGTCCATCTTTGCAGGACTGAGTATTCTTGCCTTTTTACGTTACTTCAGTTATTTCTCTTCCAGCAAAGTTTCTAGGAAACTTAGGCAACTGCACAACATGTAAATGAGCATATACATATGTACATTATTGTATATTTTGCGTCTATGCTTCAAATAAAATTTGGTATTATTTGTTAGAGTATATAAACCAAGTCTGAAGTATCGTTGTTATACCGGCGTTGATATCTCATAGGTTTACGTGTCCCAATTATTCCACGGGAAAGTCCCAATAATTCAGCTCGCAGACAAATTTAAAAAAACAAACACCCACTAACACAAAAAAATAAATACATTTTTAATTTTTATATCCTGTACCCAACCAAGGGGTGAAGGACTATAATAGCTTAATGCGAATATTTGTTACGCACAGAAAAAGGCTTGGCACACTTCCAAGCGCACTACTGCTTGGCTCCTTCGGCTCCGGTCACGTGCTTTCTCACACCAATCAGAATTTTGGTGTTTTCGTCATGATCTGAAGGCCCAGCTACTACGGCTTTGCTTTCCTGTAAAGAAAATAAAGATTTTAAGTCCGCTGCAAATACGGTCTTAGCAGTTATATATATATTTTCCGTTCCTCGACTACTGAATACTACTATGCCAATGCTTTAAAACCTTGCTTTAAACTATACATTTCTCTACCAATATTTCTCACTCATAGTTTACAGCAGATAACAGAGCGTCGGAAGTCTTTGGAATTTCACAATCACGCTGCAAAAATATGTCACAAGCGAGTATTGGAGGGGATATTTTTAAAATGAAATATATTTCATCTATTAAAGATATTCCGAATTTGGTTTTTATTTAAATTCTACATCGCTCATGTATAGTTTGCTCTCTGTAGTTTCATTTAGTCAGATTCCTACAACTCTGGTTCCCAAACCAATCACTGTTGGGTAGACAGCCCGCTATTTTTCATATATGCGGACAACATCGGTGCACATTTTCCAATTCCATCGAATATATCCTAACTTGTAAGCACAAAGAAAAGGCCGGCGTGCTGTTCCTCGTCTCGCCGCCTCCGTCGCCGACAGCATCATCAATCGCTGATTGTGCCGGCATCAAATTTAAATTTCTTCATTTGCTCTACAGACTTCGCAATGGCGGCGCGTTGTGTGCTCAAGCTCCGGCGCCCAAAAGCAAGTTTTTTCTATGCATGCAAATATTCAGGTCATGTGCGACCAAAAGTAAGTGGATGCGCTCTTATCAGAGCATACAAATGTGTTATCTGGCTCGAATGTGCGGCTGTATTTGTATGTACTCTACACATGTATGTGCGTTGCCTGTGGCTTCTTTCTTGCTGTTTTGTTTTGGCATTTGTCGGAAGTGTCGTTGGAGTCGCTGGTGTAGGTGTGGGTGTGGGTGTGTACTCGTACTCGTACTCTTATATGTAGATGTGAGCGCTGCCTGCTGGCTGTTCCTTGCGTAAGTCAAATTTAACAACACAAGCGCAATACATACAGCCAGTTAGACACATTTTATTTTGCTACTTGGCTTCCGGTTCCGCTTGTAAAGACTCGGGTCTGGTCCCGGCTTATTTATTTATGCATAGCATACAACCTTAAACATAATTTTGTTTTCTTTTTGCTGTTTTTGTCGAAAACTCCTCGTACTAATTTTTTCAAATGTTCTCTGTACTCTTTTGCCGTTTTGCTTCTTATCTAATGCTCATTTGTATCTATTTCGCTCGTGCAGTGCTGCTACTTTTTGATTTCAGAATATCGTAAACATGGTCTTCAGCTTAAAGATTTTATATGTATGATGATATGGTCTTCAATCTAACAACATTCCCCGAATAAAAACGTGTAGAAAGACCCCCAAAATTAACCATATTTTGATCTTATGATTCGACACTTTTAATGTGTTTCCTCCAAAATTTCAACCATATCAATGTAGGATCGAAAGTTATTCACTTTGATACATTAATTTATTATATATTTAATATTTGTTTGATGACAATATGTCCTAGACTAATATAGTTATATTGGGTCGTTTATCGACGATATTTAATGTGGGTAATGGATTATCTAAACACAAATTACTAATGACGATGATTCAACGATGCGATCGAAACGAGATTCTGTTGGCAACTGTCTCTTGAGTAGTATGGTGAAATGCATTGGCCAGAGAGCAAAACTGCAAAAAAAACCGCCAAAAAACCCGCAAAAGGTTTGCTTATATACTTATCGGAGCCAGACCTCCTCACTTCACTTCCTCCAGCACTTCTGAGTCAATAAATATATGTTTTTTGACTAATACGGTATATATTAATTGTAATCAATAAACACGTGTACCTATATTTGAAAAGAAAACTTTATAATCAAGAAATGGAATGGGTGGCGTATTTGGACGAAAATCATTTCACTTTCCCATTCACGAAACACGATCATAAAACGCATCAGCACTTGAAACAGACCGGATACAAATAAGGATAAACCCAGATACCCAGGATCGGTGTGACCGATATGGGTATCTTTTTTATTTTCATAATAAGTCCACGGCTATGCAAACTAAATTGTACTAATTTTGTTAATACAAATGCTAATCCATTGAAAATTTCATAAAAAGCAATAAATCGTATAAAAAGTGATTGGACTAAATAACGGATGACTTATCCAAAACAGCGTGAACCACTGTATAAATAGTAGCCTTGATTATTTGGACACAAATTTATGCAACAGACCTGCGTGTTGCAGTCTAACTTTTGACTGTAAGTTTTGTTAAATTTCCATACTGATTTATAGAACATTGGAAATGGTGTATGCATGAATAAGTGTATTCATACTATTGCCACTTCCCTAAAAAGTCAAATACGAATATGCTTCTATACTAGTATATGCGCGCAAAAAATTCCCCCAATTGCTTGTGCATAAGGAGTGAGAAATAAGAGCGAAAAATGTGTTAATTAAATTGTTTGAATTCATTGCGAACGCCATGCCATTAAATTACTACAAGCTTAACAAATTTTTTAAAAATCTATGAAATTCAAATTCAAGTATCAAATGAATAGAAACACGCTTTTCTTATCTGTCACACATGCTTTGTGATGCTGGTTATCAGAAATTATCTTTGAGAAAAGACTGTTTCCAGAAGGCAAAGAGAACAGAGAGCAAAGATTCTTGAAAGTCGTAAAGATTATAATTAAATCAATCTACATACATAGTTGTTAATTCTGAGTTCTTTACCATCGAGTTTTAATCATACCCAAGTGGTAAAAGGGTATACTAGCTTTGTGCGAATGTTTGTAAAGAGGTGTGGCAGACCCCACAAAATGTATATATTCTTGATCAGGGTGGCAAGCCGAGTCGATATAATTATGTCCGTCTGTACGTCCGTCTGTCTGTCCGTCAGTATGAACGCAAGGATCTTAGAAAGAAGCACCTCCGACCCAATAAAGTACTTGTATATATATTTTGAATAAGCATGACGAGAGAAATCGATCTAAACATGTCCGTTCGTCTGTCTGTCTGTCTGTCCGTCCAGATGAACGCAAGGATCTCAGAAACTATAAAAGCTAGAATAACCAAAGTTGGTATCCAGATTCTCCTATGTCCGAGAAAGGACGAGTTTATTATACCCTGTATCCGTAGGGTAAAAAGGGTATATTAGGTTTGTGCAAAGTATGTAACATACAGAAGGAAGCATCTCCGACCCCATAAAGTATATATATTCTTGATCAGCATGACGAGAGAAATCGATCTAGACATGTCCGTCCGTCTGTCCGTCCGTCTGTCCGTCTGTCCGTCTGGATGAACGCGAGGATCTCAGAAACTATAAAAGCTAGAATAACCAAAGTTGGCATCCAGATTCTCCTAGGTCCGAGTAAGGACGAGTTTATTATTTTTTTTTAATTTCCCCTTCCTTCCCCCGCTGCAGAATTTCGTCAATAGCGTCCACATTTCAAATGCTACCTAAACCAAACTTTGCACACATAATTTATATATAATTGTCTACTGTTGTTTAAAATTCGTCAATTCTAAGAAAAGTTATTAGCGAAAGAAATTCTCGCCAGTACAACCCCCACAAACTGCAGCAACAAGTTCGCTCTTCTTCTTCCTCTTTTTGCTGCTGCTATGGGCGCATATAACTCAGTGACGGAAGTTTACCTGGGTACAGGGTATTACACTGTCGGGCTTGCTCGACTGTAGCGTTCTCTCTTGTTTTATTTTTTGGAAATTTTGCCTTCCCCCGCTACAGAATTTCGTCCATACCGTCCACATTTCAAATGTTACATTAACCAAACTTTGCACACATAATACACAATAGTCTACTTTTGTTGCAAATTTTATCTAAATCGGTTTGTTCTAAGAAAAGTTATTAGCGAAACAAATTCTCGCCAGTACAACCCCCCCAAACTGCAGCAACAAGTTCGCTCTTCTTCTTCCTCTTTTTGCTTCTGCTAGAAGCGCATATAACTCAGTGTCGGAAGTTTACCTGGGTACAGGGTATTTCACTGTCGGTCTTGCGCGACTGTAGCGTTCTCTCTTGTTTTTGGTTATGCTTGCTGTCATACCTCTGTTTAAGCCAATAATAACAACTTTATAGTATTTATGATTATAAATCTGACACGAATATATGCTTCGCGTGTACAGTGTATAAAAATATAAAGCACTAACGTATATATATGTAGAACATACGAGTATAGCTCATAGTCAGTCTGTATGAGAACTGACATTAGAAACACTTTTATCTGAAAGGCTTTTGCTGTATCTCTTCTTAATTCAATTAAACACCCTATCTGAATGCGTCGGCAATTACCAGCAATCGAAGACTGTAAGTCTCCAGCTGCCGGAATCCAACTACTGTCCGGAGATTTTGTGTTGGGGCGGCAAAATATTCAATTACAGCAATCTAAAAATGCAAATTGAGTCCTTCACTTCGGAAAAGCTCTGCAATGCTCACCAATGTCTCGCATTAAACTTAGCCCCTGCTTAAGGGCTTAAAGCAACTTTCACTTAACCACAGAATGGCGCAAGCGCCCCTAATAAGGTCTAATTAAGTAAATCAACAAGAGTTTACAGCCACCTCCCACTCCGCATGGTTTCTGCTTTATTTGCTTTATTCGCATAGAAGGTTTTAACATGCTACTTATGCGCTTAAGTTGTGCCGGCTAGCAAATAAATACCGGGCTGCTTCATTTGCATTTCGAAGCAGGATGAGATGGGGAGCTCAGTTATCCTACCGCCGGCTTGCATTGCCAACTAGATATGTATTCCAGTCGACAGTGCATTGGGGACTCGTGTCCGGGACGTTCCACCCCAATACCTTTTAACCTTTCAACGCTTTCGAAGATTAATTTGTAAAACGTCAGTTGAAGTCGCATTTGTTCAGTAAAATATCAACACCCATTAAAGAACTCGCCAGCATCTTTGCACTTCAAGCTTGCATTCTCGAATATCGCACCGAACTACCTTCATTTGTCTATCGATTGTGTTTGACAATTAAAAATGGCAACCGTCTGGCCGAAGCAGTTGCAAATTGCAGTACTGTGCGCCAGCGTAGTGTGTGTCAGCGTACTCCCTGAGAATAGTTGGTAAAATTTTACTTAAAGTACAACTAGTTCTTACCTTGTGGACATAAAGTAAAGTAAAGGGCAGTGGACAAAAAGTGTTCAAATAATGTAATGAATAATGCCGATAAAAAGATGGACATCGAACATAACTTAAACAACATTTACTTTAGAGCTTTAGTTTGCAGTATCTGCTGAAGGTTGCGGCTCCCTAACCAGCACTCAACCAGCAATATATTTCCTAAACAAAAAATTCTAAAATCTCTTGAATAAAATTAAATTGAAAACGGCTGAATTCTGCCCAATTTGCTTTATGTTTCTCTACCACCTGAATTCCTCCATTACAGCTGGTCATTTCATCTCAGCTTTAGAAATCTTAGTGTTGATATGGATGAAACCGTATATAGTAAACAAACATCATTGGAAACGAATTAGTTCCAAATTCTAATGTAAAAACATTAGTAATGCAGCTTGAGCTGAGTATAAGAATGCTTACGTATTCCTAGTGGCACCTTGTACCCTATCCTAAAATACAAATCGTTTCTAATGGCAGTATAGAAAGTTTGATGAAAGTTCTCACAAAATACGATGATATACCATATCCCTCAGAAGGACTTATTAATATTGACTCTACTCGTAAATAATTGGAGACTGCAACGCTCTCTTCTACCTTTTAGACTTTCTAGTATGGTATTTAATCTATCGCGCACGGGGATAAACATAATCTACAAATTATAAACTTTAATGGTTTCAGACTATATAATTATTGACTCAACATCTTTTTAATTTATGACAATATTTTAAAACATTCCATTCGAAGTTGCAATATATTTAATTGTATTTTTTATTTTTGGGCCTGTCATGCAGCCGTGTAGTTATTCTTATTTTTGTTGGGCTACATATGGAATTGGTTTTTTCGTTTGAGCCAACATATTTATCCATTAATTTTCGCAAATAAAGCTTCTACTCATACAACATACGCACACTCACGAAACCGCAATTGAAGCAGAAAAAATACACAAACAACCGCGATGCAAGGTAAACAATTTTAATTTATTTGCCCAATAATAAACCCATTAAATATCGTGGGCGATGCCGGGAACCGCCTCCCAAGCCACAGGCTTATGAAATCCGCCAACACAAATCAAATATGTTGAGAGCTCATTGGGACATTTTGGTTGGATGATTGGTGCGTTTTGTTTGAAATCCATGACTGCCGTATTTGTATGTAGTAAGATCTTCCAAAGAGATTTTGTAAGGGAGTATAGGCGGCATATGTATCTTCTGCATGTCTGCTGCTAGACAATTAAGACTGTTTCGCAATATTTAGCACGATTTCAGGTGCACTGTACCTGAGACCATTTCTATGCAATTCAAATCAATTTGGGCCAGAAAGCTCTGATTTCTTTCTGTCTAACTGTCTAAAGGCATTCAACAACTTTGCTGTAAAAAAACGGTTAAGGGGCAAAAATAAACACAAATACAAGTATAAGAAAAGAAAAGAAAAGAGCATAGTAAACGACATGGCAAGCACAAGAAAATAGTTGAAAGAACTATGCCAACTATAGATACGTGGATGTATGTGCACATAGCTACACACACAATCAAAGAGATCCAACTTTTCCCTTCAATCTACGCGCACTTTTGTGTTTGAATTTGCTTCCAAATGAATTTTTTTCCTGCCCAGTCACATGCACATCTGAGTGAGCTGTGATTGAAATAGTTACATTTGATGTACTATTCACAAAAATATATAACTGGAGCACACAGACTCGAACACACACTGGCACAAGTTTGAGTAATTAAAGTACATACTTTTCATATAAATTTGTCCCTTTTCGTGTATGTACAATTCGCAAGGGTAAGTATTCGTGGGAGAACAAAGAGCCAAACTCTGAAGCCAAAACCATCCTCTCGCAGCCTCAGAATGAATGTCAACTGCTCCGAAAACACCTTCAGCTTCTACGAGGCTATTCGAAAGAACAAGAAGTATCGCTACATAACATTTTGCATAGATGCCAATGGAACAATTGACATAGAAACCATTGGTCCGCGCGACACCGACTATCAGCAGTTCATGGAGGATCTGATGCGCGGTGGACCCGGAGAGTGTCGCTACGGACTCTTCGATCTGGAGTACATGCATCATTGCAGCATCACGGACACGGACTGCAAGCGCGAGAAGCTTATTATGCTTTGCTGGTGCCCGAACGGGGCCAAGGCTAAGCTCAAAGTACAGTATCAGAGCTACCTACGGTCATTTGTCGAGTGCTTGACGGGATTGCAGTACTACAGGACTGTGAGCGAGCTTTCAGAAATGACGCGCGATGCTGTAGAACAATATTTGAGGGCCACCGACAAGTAGGGGTTGGCGAACAAAATTCCAAGTCTGCATTTTCCTACTTACTCATCATTATGTTTAGTATTTATGTATGTCCCTGTGTCTAATTAAACGCCCAACTAAAAGCTCTTGCATCGTTCCATGAAATAAAATGAAGGGAACGCAAACTGTGCTCTCAGCAACTGTTATTACACAGAAAGTAGCGCCTTTCTTTGTTTTGAAATATACACCTCAAGGACTTGTACGAATAAGGAAAACGTATTCACATTCAATTTAGCAACAAACGGCAAAAGTTTTCGCTGGACAATAAGTAACGCGCCTGCACACAGAAGCAGACGACAACGGATGTGGCCACTAGAGAGTAGCTTGGATGCCAAGAAGAGTCTAGGCAAGACAAGAAGAAAAGCGGCGGCACAGAAAAAGCAGAAGTTTTTCAGTTTCTTGCTCCTCTTATTGCAAATTTTCACCGGCTCTTCGGAGTGCTGCGAAGTAAAAGGTGCTTCTTGTCGTCGCCGACTCTATCGTTGGTTGCTGCCGCGCCATGCACTGCCCTGCTCCGCGCAGCCCGTCCATTGTATTCTAATGGAGAAACATTGTCTTGCATACTCCAGGGCGTTTGCGCTGGCATCGACAGCTGCAGGTGCTATGGATATTGTACATAATGATTTTGGTCTATTGACATTTATGGCAAAAGATTGAAAGCCGCTGTGCTAAAGTTCTTTAAGTTGGGCTGCAAAGTTAAAGCCAAGTTACGCAGATTTGGAGGTGTGCATAGCGCTCGAATGCAGCTGACTTCAAAAGTGTGCAATTGAATAAACTTGGCCATGGAAGTTTGCACTTGGACAAACACAGCATTCGCACGAACCAGCTCAAATAGATTGTTGTTATTATTCGATGTTTGTTCTCTAAATTGTTGTGAATTTAAGAATGTAACAGGGACTCAAGTCCAACACAGAAAGCCCATGTGCCCAATAAGTTCCGCCACTGTTTTAAATGAGCTCTTTAAAAAATTGAACATTTTTATTTCACAGATATAATATTTAAACTCAATTTGAATAGAATTTAAAGAGGATCGACCCACCAAGGTGGGGCTTTACACGTTGTAGCACTTTTACATAGGACTAATGATGGTAGGATGATGTTTATTCGAACAGAGCAAAGCCATATCGCCATCTTCCGACTCGGATTCCTCTCTCTTCTCTGCCTTCTTGACAGCGACAGTAGCACCACCAACAGGCATTGAAGTAAGCTTTTCTCGGGAAGTTCTATCTACCTCAACACCATAACACACAACGCTAAGAAATACCTCTAAATTGGCATTGGAGAAAACAAATGTCGAAAGTAATAATATAAACCACGAAACCTGTACTCCAACTTGAAGGACTCTTCTTCCCTACGAACTGAAAACTCGTTTTCAGTTAATTCCCAAATCTAGGTTGATTGAGCACCAGATGGATGAACGGAGATGTCTCGATCGCTTTGCCTCTACATGATCGATGTCCGCCCGTCCGTCTATCAATCTAGTATACCATTTACCGGTTCCTACTAATGTCGCAACTTGTTCAACCTTTCCATTGCATTGCTTAAATCACAAAAAGTTCTAAAACATCGAGCCACCTAGGACATCAACAAATCGCTGTCAGTGAACTTTTAGAGGTTTTGTTATTTGACCAATTACGCTAGAGCCATGTCAAAACCGATAAATTGTAGTCGTTACACTTAATCGTTCAATTTGCTATACTCGTGGCAACAACGACGGCGTAATGTTCTATATCCACGGATATAATTGGTGGCAAAGTCCATTGCACTATCATTAAAGATATACTCGATTTAAGTTTAGCAATTAACTTTGTCAAAACTGGCCAACGGGCAGTTTGCTCAACACAGTACATACGCATGCACACACGCCTTCTCCTCTCATATAAATACGAAAATTCTTTAAATAATTATCATGTTAAAGAACTAAACGTTGACAACGTTTATGGTGCACGACAAGCTGCACAAAATGGTGGCACACCCACATAGAAAATGAATAACCCTGTCTGGCCCTGTGTGTTGTTGTTGGTGGTTCTGGTTGTGCTGTTGGTGGCATAAAAAGCATTTTGAATAATAAATGCATAATTCCGTATATACAAAAGGGCCTGCCATAAATATTGCATGAAAAATTATAGAGAAGCTATTAGGACAACAAACAAGCGGCTAGTGCGTGAGTTCACTTGACTCCTCTGACTCCTGGCTGGGTTCAGTCGAGCTCGGTTTGTTGACCGCATGCGTTTGACACTTTTTAATGTGGTTCTGCTGTTTTCTGAGCCTCCATTCTCACGACTCCGCCCTGCAGTAGTCATTTATATTAATTTACGTAAATTACGAGGAAAATATTTACGTTAAATAGCGCATTTGAAATTTAAATGAGCCCTCCCAGGACTTACCTTGGCAAGATGTTGACCGATCCATTTGAATATCTGAGGTTAGTGCCGTAGACCACCAGCTGTGCACGTGCTCGAAGAAAGAAATACTCGTACATCAACTAAATTCGTGCAACAACTTACAAAATGGGAACTTCAAACTGGCAACAGAAGTACACAGAAGCAGGCAGTGAGGACCAGTACTTGGCACATGAAAATGGGGGGCCAATGAGGATGGGGGCTAAAGGGAAAGATGTGGAGCAAATGGAAATGCTTAGAGTGTGTAAATGTTGTGTGTTTCGATGTGTGTGTAAAATTAAATATTCCTGTCAACTGCAGTCAGTGAGTCAGTCAAACAGCAGTCTACTGCCTCAGCGCAAACTCTTGCCAAGCCTCCACATTGCCACATGAACGAAATGTTGCCTTAACAATTTCAAATATTTGCACCGCACTTTATAGATTTTAGGCTTTTAAATAATAAAATAGCAAAACCACTACCACTACCAGACAGAGAACACAGAGAGAACGAAGAAATACAAAAATAAACTAAAGCATAACATTCTTTCCCTGGGCAACGGCAACGACATCGACTTCGACGTCGACTCTGCTCTACGATTGTTTCGACTCCCCAACTGCTCTGTGCTAAATGTCTTTTTGGCACAAAGCGCTCTTATGCCACATACCCGTACTACGTTATATACATATACTAGTACATACATACTCGTATGTATGTAGTTCAGTGTGTGAAGATGCTCCATAAAACATTTCCTTTTGAAGTACGTACTCAAACTGCATTCAAGCTGAGCAGCAGGCAGCAAGTAATGTGCAAGATCCATACGACTGTTGATCCAAGTCGAGTCCTTAAATAAGTTGCCAGGACGTGTGAATGAGTGCTTAAATACATACTATATGTGTCACTTTTCTGCTAAATGTGTTGAATTGCACGTATGTTTGTACTTACATCAAATGGGCTGAAACCAATTCAAAGAATAGGAGACATTGAATTAAAACCACGAGCCCAGCTTTACAAATTTGTAATTTTTCTAGTTCAAATAAATTACATGCAAAATATATTAATATACGTTTTTAATGTACAAATTTATCATTTTTATTATTTAAATAACTTAATTTTATAAAAACTTTATAAATTAAGATTTTAATTTAAATCCCTAAATTTCTGTGGGTATACTATTGTCGTATGGAACTTCCTTTTAAGTTAACCTATCACGATGAACTAAACCTTATACTTTCTGGACGGACAAACAGCCAGATGGACATGGCTATATTTATCTCAACTGTCTTATCTCTTAATGTCAAAACCTCAATAATAAAAGTCTTTAAACCTATTATATAGTTTATTTTGTAGGCGTTTTTACAGCTAACAAACAAAGTGCGAAGGTAAATGAACCAAAAACACAGATATGTAATAACAAGTAAAAAAGCTAAAGTCGGGTGTCCCGACTTTGAAATACTCTGTACATATATTTAGAATAATTATAGAAATTTTGATCGATTTTGCCTCTTTTGGTATTCGAACTCACGTAAAGGGTTTATAATTGCACATTTACATAGCAATTGCGTCTGTGTGAGTGTATGTATGCTTATGCGCGTCTATTCGTGTCTATGTGAACATGTTTGCAGTCAACCAAAGCACCAGCATCAACAACAGCTGCGGGCAGCGCGTGGGCAGCAAATATATTTATGGCTACAACATCTTGTTCAATCGGTCTATCATAATAACTAACTGGGGGTATTTGCAAAATTTTAGTTCGAAATTCCAAGAATTACGGGAGTTACGATTTGCGGGGGAGAGGAGGAGGGAGGGAAATTCCAAAATACACATTTTCTGCGTATTCGCATAAGGCATCTTGAACTAAAACTTGGTGTTCCTAGGTCTTATAGTCTCCGAGATATAGGCGATTATACGAATGGAAAATCGGAAAAGCCCCCATAGGGAGGGAAGTGGGGGGAATCCACAAAATAAAACAAACTTGCACAGCGTACACACATAACGCATCTTTGTGCAAAGTTTGGTGTCTTTACCTCTTATAGAGATCCAGGTGTTCATACGGACAGACAGACAGACAGACAGGGCTACATCGACTCATCTCGTCATGCTGTTCAGAATATATGTATATACTTTGTGGGGTCTGTTTCATTTTCAGCTCCCGCAAACCTAATATACTCTTATACATTTTATGTACAGAGTATTAAAATGTTGGAGCCCCATTTCCTCTGTTCAGATGTCAAGTTTTCCAAAACTCATTAGTGCTCACATAACACTGTAAAAGAAAACATGTTTTCAAATTTCAGCTGCTTAGCTCTTAGCGTTTAGGCTGTACCTTGATTGCCAATGAGTCAGGACAAACTGTTTATATTTATATATAGATAGACGTTACCAAAAGAAAACCCCTTCGCCACAGTATACCCGTTTATGTTTATGAGGCATGATATTAATGACAAAGCAGACAGTAGTGTTCAAGACCAAACGCAACCAAAGCTTATAGGAAGGAGACCTAGGACTTTTATGAAACTCGTACGTTGGCCTAATATAATTAGCCCAAATCCTAAGGACAAATGGGCGTCTGTTGAATCGTGGACAACTTTCTCCATATGTATGTATGTAGTATGTACTATTCGTATACAAAAATTTCTCCCATTTCTTCCGCTAAATTAATACTGATTGTGGCCGCTTGGTCGACGGCGTCAATGCGTCGCCAACATATCAAAGAAAGTTTCCTGCATACAGTGGACAAAATTAGATATATATTCGGAGATATTTGTTGTAACATATAGTACTTGCATGTAAATTCTAAAAGGATGGGGCTTAATGCATGTGTAACTTTTTAACTTTTGAACATTTTATATTTGCTGTCTATAGTTCAATATAGCTTGACCCATCTCTGCCGCTATTGCGACTATTGTCACTATTGAAATCTGAAACTTAAAATATTCCAGTAACCATTTGAAAGTTAGCTATGTCTTGTTCAGCTTTAGTTTTTACACCATTGGCGGTACATTAAAACGTTCTGGTAGTTATATGGCAATACGATTTTATGAATTCAAATAAGAAGACATTGCTGCTCGACAACAATTCACCAATTGTATTTCATTGCCTTACATAAATAATTGGTTTTAATTATTAAGCCCTAAACCTGAAGGGAAAAAGGTAGTTAGCAGAGAATGTCTGTATAGTTGTTATATTATTTTAAATGAATCATTCAATGTTGGCTAATACATACATATTTGTACATAACAATAGCCACACAATACAAATTCCAGCAAATTATAAAGCATTTGGACTGAACAAGAATTGACATCAAAATTCTTTGTGTAAACGAGTGGAAGAAGACTCTGGAATTCAGTAAAAGTCTTCCCAATTGAATGTCATTTAAATTTTAACCAGCTACTTTTCATTTCGTTCCATTTTTGAACGCGCCATTATAGTAATGGTAACAGAATAAAGATCCACATAATTTTACTCAAATTTATTTTTGGTCTTTTTTGTTTTTGTTGTTTTAATTCCGTTTATTTTTTCAGCTGTGTGTCCTTCTGCAAGTGTCGTCGAATTAAAATTCATGGCAGCGTATTTAACTGGAATTGAAAAGCGCACCCAAAAACTACAAGGATACAGACGTCTGTCCGCCTGTTCGGTACGGAGGCTGGTCAGCGTGCACATAATTTCTGTTATTTATAGCGGCCATAAAAAACTGGGTCAGTTCGTTGACGTTGAAGTCGACGGCATTAGCTGTGTGGCCAGCACCTTAATTAAAGCCGTTAAGAGCCGCACCGGGCTCAGATTTGCATGGAGTCAGTGGTTTTTTGAGTGTATGTGGCTTATAGTTTAACTTCAAATCAAATTAATTAACTTTGTAATGAGCAGTTTTGAGATTTAAATGATGTTGCGGTCAATGAGCGGCCGACTAAGATAAAAGATAAACAATGGTTGCCATTTGAAATTCTACGTTTATTCACAAGTCATGATAGTTCTCTCCCCGTTTGGAATAACGCTTTATCACATACCCAGCTGGTGGATCGTTCACATCATCGTTAAAGTCCACCTCATCTTCGGGCACCAGTTCGTAGGGAGCTGAACCACGTCGAACTCCGGATCCACCTCCAATCACCACAACGTTCCGCCGACGAGCTCCACCTGTTGCAGCTGTAGCAGCTGCAGCAGGTCCAGTCGGCCCGGGTGGACCAACAGGTCCTTGTGGTCCCTCTAGCCCTCGTTCGCCAGGATAACCCCGTTCACCTCGCCTTCCAGGGCGACCTGGTGGTCCAATAGCGCCTGGAGCGCCTTCGCGTCCTCGTCTGCCCGTGTTTCCCGGAGTACCCATCGGGCCCTGACGGCCAACAATTCCTCGCTCCCCACGCTCTCCTTTTTCGCCTACTATTCCAGGAGAGCCTACTGGTCCGGGGGCTCCGGGTGGTCCAACTTGCGTGATGTACTGCCCCCAAGTGTTGAAGGCCATGCCGAGCAGCAAGAACAGCACAGTTGTAAGCGGTCGCATGATAGGGTCTACTCTGTAGATGGACTTCCCAATGCCATCGCTTTTTATAGCAAAGCCGAGCTATTAAAATGGCCAACTGGGCGCAACGACCGCCACAAATTCGTTTTTTTCTTCATACAGCTTTGGCTTGCTAGCGGCTGCTTTTAATGGCCAAAGGCTATGGCCAAAGTTGCGCGTCTTAATCGGCTTATAAGCAATTACTTAATATCATTGCACAGTTTACCAACTTAATTCACAATTGCAAAAAGTTCAAAGGTTAAATGCACGGCTTCCCCTGGACTTGTGTACATTATCAGAAGCTCGGGCTTGCAAAGTGCAGCCGCATAAAATAAAGCGAAACACTACCAATTGTGAACTACCAGCAAGAATTGTGGGGTAGTGGGTAGTGAGCAGTGGCTGCTTCGAACCGCTTAACATAATGAGCGTTCAGTTCAAATAATATCAATTAACTGAAAGTTACGTGCTTCAGCTAATTATCTCGCTTAATAAAGCGCCTAATGAGTGGAAACAGCTGCTCACGCCCAGCGCATTATTCAAGGGCGATGTCGGTAATAACAACGCGAATCCTTTCCATTCTCTCTGTCCATCTTCACGATTCTCCTTTGTTTTTCATACTTGTAGGTTCTTTACATTTGGGGCTCGGCGCTTTGCACCTCATTTCTGGGTTACTAAAAAACAATTAGCAATGATATTTAATTATTAATGTTATTGCTAGAAAACTTTTAGGTTGTCTTTACAAATTATTTCAATACTGAACGCAATACTAAATAATTCTTGCGCCTTATGTCCGAAGGGTGTAATGAATTATTCAGATGTGGATAATTACAACACATCAAACAAAAATGGTCCACAACTTCCCTCATTTCTCTTTTTAATGAATATGAGTAGGTTAATCGATAAGGTCATACCGATATGTCGATGCATTCATTAATTTTTCTGTCGGCCTCTCCCTTTTCCATATAAATTGAAGAAATAAAGATGAAATAATAAAATACTTAGCACTTGGACTAATTGCATTGATTTATCCTTTCTATGTGAATTCTTGATTAGATTCGATTATTTATTGGACTTATTATCATGGCTACAAGATAAAGTAATGTTTTAATCGTATAATGTTTAACATCAACTAGACGACTACAATTAAACTGGGACTGCTTTTTTATGTGAGTTCGTGATTAGATGCGTTTATTATTGAATTGGATTTAGTATCATGGCTACAAGATAAAGTAATGTTTTAATTGTATAGTGATTAACATCACTGCTTTTCTCCACGCTTCGACTGTCAAGGCTGCTGAACCATGACTGGCTGCTAAGTCAACTCACGAGCTACCCAGCCTGGACAACCAATTCCGCTATTATCCCCCGCTTACATTTACATAATTATTTATAAAGTATGCATATATTCTGTGTGTTACATACATTCGCACAAAACTAGCGTACCCTTTTACGCTTTGGGTACAGGGTATATAAATAAGCCTTCAGCTCGAGCATGATCAAATATGACACCGAAGCCTTTGAATAGATGGGCTGCTATATTAATTTCAGTGACTGGTAGCTTTGACTTACATCTGAGTGAAGACGAAATCCTACAACATAATTGGTGAGAGTATCTTATGTTCGGCTGTCAGGCGATAAGGGTCTTTTGCTTATTTGCGCTGCGGTAACTCACTGAACAAATAGCTTGAGGCCGGTGCATACATTTGTACAAGCATCTCTACATGCATACTCGTACCTGTGAGTGTGTGCGAACAATGTTTATAAACTGTCATTGTCTAGATTCATGTTGCAGATGCTTTTCATGTTGCAGCTCTGCTTGCTGTTTCTATTTGAGTTGTTTTTGTTTTCTTTGACAACTTGTTGTTATTGCTGCCATTGTTGGTGGTAGTGCGGTCGTTTGTTGTGTTGATAGTTGGGTTTGAATTTGCGGCTTGCAGCACATTTTGGATGAATGTACAAGGCCACACAATGCAGAAAAGCTTACGTGCCATTAAAATGCCCCAAGGCTGTTGATTGCCAAAGAAAAATGTACGTAACATGTGGCTTACCCCTAACTTAAGTGTAGCAATGCACTGGGTGTGGCTAAGAGTAGAAAGCTATGGCACATCTACGTAAAGACAAATGGCTTGCAAAAATTCCAAGGTGGAGCTTGATTTTTCCCAGACGTTAGTTCTAAGGTAAAGTGCGTTCACTGATATGTTTGGTAGCTCGCTAAGCACAGCAACAGCTCTAGCTGCAGATAATTTGGTGTTTCATAAAGGATTAGCTGCTCTTTTTGTGTGCACTTTTCTTTTGTTCCAGAAACTAGCAGAAAATAAAGCTATTTATCCTTCACTGTGCCTTACCAGAAACGGATTGCCGCCTTGGTCCAAAACTATGGGAAGCCGCACTCTGCATGAACTATCTTTCTCTTAGAGACCTGCACTATATTTGCAATGAAGTAAATCCTATCCACTAATTGATTATGTATAACGCCCCTGATGATTACGCGATTCGGCTTGCACGACGCGTTATTTGCCAGTATTTGGGTATGAGCTATATTAAGATTTCACAGAAGTTTTTCAGCAGGTGAAAACTGATATAGTCGGAAGTAGTACTTTTGTTTTATACATCCAACCATACTATATGATATGATACTGTGGTGTAGCAAGTGTGGTGGTATGCGCAACATTTTTCGAATAGCGTCGACAAACAGGATAAGAGACAGGTGGGCCTACATATGACTACTGCGTTTAATTGGTTTTGGTCTATTATTTCCATTGTTGAGAACAATAATCTTGCTTTGTAATGACATTGACCAGCGTGGCAGGGCAAGGGTTCCTGGATTACCTCTACAACCTGGGTTGAAACCTAAACTGATCAGATTGCACCCCCTTCGCCACAGGTTGCAGCATAAGCCCCTTTTGCGCGCCCATTTGTCAGCTCTGTCACTTCTGGCCGTTTTAGTCTCTATTATTAGACCGTTGTGTGGGTGCGCCACCCACAATTTAAGTGTACCTGATGTAGGTCGGTGAGAGTTTTTGCATGTACTTTCTCTGTGTCTGCTGTTCCTCGCCTTTGAGCACTTAAAGCTCTTGTGGCTGCTTTCAGATGTTGTTTGGCAGCAGGCGATCTGTCGGACTGCCACTTCCGACGCAGGCATCGCTCTTCTGGGGCAAACAGCTTGATGTGCTCGTTGGTCAGGCCAATTCTTGTTGTTTCTCTTGGTACTTTGGAGGTGTGACGTTGTGTGTAGCTGAAATTATTATAATCTGAATGTCTTTCACGGTGCTATCAATATAGCTGTGTGTGAAATATTTTATTTATTTAAGCTTTTGCCAATTCGTCATTTTGCCTTAAATCATTACTCTTTTTAATTTGTGGCTGTTGTTTGCATTTACTTCTGCTCTTACAAGGCTGCGAGTTATTTTTCTCGTCACTGCAAAGTCAATTAGATATCGCAGCTTGAGTGCCTCAGTCGGCCAGAACGTAGGACTCCCATAGTACATATTCTCTTTTTGAATGCTGAAGATGCATTGGGGTAAAGGACAACATATCTAAAACTTTGGGATCATTAAAGAAGATAGAAAAGCGGACATCACGAAAAGAAACCGTCTACAGAGGTGATATTTTCCAAGTGCCGTCAACCTCATCAGTAGTTTGTATGCCTGACTCTATATATCTATTTGATTCCCAGACCACTGCATCATAGCACTTGTCCCTCGTGCAATTTCATCCACAACTAGAAGCTGACATGTATACGAAACTAAATCGAACAAACATTTTGTTCCTAAGTTAAGTAAAACTAAATTTTCTATTCGTTTTCGTAAGGACCGTAAGCGGGTTGTAAAATTAGTTTTATAAATTAACATATTGCTTGTATATTAATAATCGGAGCATGTTAGTTGTATGATAAGAAGGAATCCAAGGTAAATCTCCTTACCTGTCTAATTTTGATCCACGAATGTGGGAATTAAAGAGACATTTTTTGAGGCTCCCTTGACTAATCTACAGCTTCTAATTGCCTGAGCTCCGAAATTAAACTTTGCCATAGGGTACAAGCGGCAAGCGGCTCAATCTGTCAAAGGCAGCACACAAATTGCATTAATTTCCAACAAGGATACATATAAACAAGCGGGCTGTCCATTTATCCGGCTGCCTATGCATCAGTGCATAGGACCGCTGCCTGCTTGCTTGCTGGCAACCGACAACTGCAAATCGGCTAAATGCAAATTGCATTGCCTGCCGCAAGGCACACATGCATGCACATCAGCATCAGCATCTGCATCTGCATCAGTGGGGCTTGAGCTTGAGAATCAGAATCAGAATCAGCATCAGGATCAGAATCAACATGATGATGCATTGCATGCGCAGCTTGTCATGTGTATGACAGCGGCGCGTTTAAATAAATTTTCGTAGCCAGTAAACATTTAAGAAACTCAGCAGCCGCCTGTCAACCACAGCACGAAGAAGAAATCGGTTCATGTGTGCATGCATGTACATATATATATGTGTGTGTGTATATTTGTGTGTGTGGGTGTGTGTGTGGATCTGTGTGTGTCAGTTGGTCAGGCAAATGACAGCCCGTTGACGGACAGTTGGTGCTGTCTGTGTGGCTTCTATTGCATATGCTGTGGCATTTGCCAGTGACAATGGCCGACCATGGAATTCGAAAGGGGAGGTGTGTCTCTACTCCAAATTGATGCATTAATATGCAAATGAGCACACAAAATACAAAACTGCAAAACTTGCCTGCAATTAAAAGCTAAAAGAGCCAACCACGAACACGCGCAACTTTTTCAATTTAATTGGCCCCCAGCAACAGAAACTGCAACAGCGGCAGCACAATGCGAGATATCTTGCGAATTTAGTGTTATTGCAGCGATTGCAGCTCTCACGGCTCATAACTCAAGTAGGGAGATAGGACGAGCAGACGGACAGACAGCCTCCCACCACAGCCGCCCTTCACAAGCGGCTTGTGCTTGCTCCTCTACGACTGCACAATTAGCACTTCAGCGCAGCGGAAACAGCGGGAAACGGCAAATGCGAAATAGTATTGCCAGTGATGAGTACAACGATGACAACACTGGAAACTCCTGCAATTCTAGACGCACGCTGCTGCAACTCTGGCTGTGACAACAAGGAGGCACTGGCAAACGGAAATGTTACTGGGAATTATTTAATTTGCAAACTACGACGCTCAATTCTCCGAGCTCATTGTTTTATGTTGCCTGGCATTGTTTGAAGTGGCTGCGGACGCATGGGGAACCCATTTTCTCTATTGTCTCGAAAACATAATTGTTATGATAACTGCTGCATGGCAAAGTACTCTGGCTTCGACGCTTGCGTCATGGGAGTAAGAGTAACGCCCCTGATTGTCCATGCAGGTCTCTGGGATAAACAGCAAACCAGTCCGAAGCTTGGCATGTCAAAGGCCATAAATTGAAGTGCTCATAGAAGCGACAGGAAAAGGGGTATTCGCACTCAAAATTATGAACTACAGTAAATTAAATAAGTAATTTCCCAACGCTGAAGTCGTTTGCTCCTTCCCCAATTAGGATTTCAACGGGATACTGACCGACATCTATCTATCGATCGTCTAGCCCTGCTACTCGCACTTCGCTCGGTACCGATATATGAGCATATAGTATGCCCATAGAAAAAGGTAAAAGTCTTTACACAACGAACATTTTTATACCCTGTACCCGTAGGGTAAAAAGGGTATATTAGGTTTGTGCAAAGTATGTAACATACAGAAGGAAGCATCTCCGACCCCATAAAGTATATATATTCTGAATCAGCATGACGAGAGAAATCGATCTAGACATGTCCGTCCGTCCGTCCGTCTGTCCGTCTGTCCGTCCGTCTGGATGAACGCGAGGATCTCAGAAACTATAAAAGCTAGAATAACCAAAGTTGGCATCCAGATTCTCCTATGTCCGAGTAAGGATGAGTTTATTTTTTTTTTTTTGAATTTTCCCCTCCTTCCCCCGCTACAGAATTTCGTCAATAGCGTCCACATTTCAAATGCTACCTAAACCAAACTTTGCACACATAATTTATATATAATTGTCTACTGTTGTTCAGTTGTTCAGTTGTAAGTTATTAGCCAAACAAATTCTCGCCAGTACAACCCCCACAAACTGCAGCAACAAGTTCGCTCTTCTTCTTCCTCTTTTTGCTGCTGCTATGGGCATATAACTCAGTGACGGAAGTTTACCTGGGTACAGGGTATTACACTGTCGGGCTTGCTCGACTGTAGCGTTCTCTCTTGTTATATGTTGTTGTTGTTAACACCAAGTTTCAAATAAAAAGAATTGAGAACCAAATGAAGAATTGAAGAACAAACTGATTCGTACGACAAAAATAGAAGCAATTTAACAGATGCTTATCAGTTGTTGGAAACCGGACTGATTTCAAGTTCCCCTCTATCGGAACCATGATTTTACTACCTCTACCAGTACATACTTACATATACTTGTATACTTAGTATTGATGGATGTACGTTTGCGCATATGTATAAAGTCTTTTATAACCCATGCCCATAATAAAACCAATAGCAAAACAAGTTTTAAGTGTGTGTTCCCTGCAAACATGTACAAGTAAAGATAACCGTGAAACGCACTCGCACATGCATAAAGGGCCGGTGCTTCCAATCTATTTCGTCATTGCTAGAGATCGATGCAACCGCAAATTTGTTAAATTTTCGCTCTGGCCTCAGCCTACGTTTATGCGTATCTGCGAAATTACAGGAAGCCACCATCTGGCAGCATCCATTAAACTGTTTATTTATAATTTGCAAGCCATAGAAGTGAGAGTATTTTCGTAAATAGAAATAGCGCTCGCACATCGTACACCACTTTTTGAGCCAATCAATGACGTTTGTGCAGAGTGACAATAAAAACGCAAGGCCGATTTTGAACCTTCGGATTAAACTGCATACGTACTCCTTCATCAGATTGGAAAGATTATGGACGACTTCTATCAAAAATTATTGAACAAAAATCTTGGTTTTTTGTAAAGATAAAAGGCTTTCTGAATTCATTCATTTCATGCTCATCAATATAAATTATCCCTCCAACTCAAAACATATTCATTAAAAGTGTGTTTGGGAAAATCCAAATGAAGTTGTTCATGCTGCCTGTATTTTGATTGTAGGCGAAGAATGGGGTAGATCGACTCGCCTTGTCTTGCTGATCAAGAATACATATAGTTTGTGAGGTCTGCCACGCAGACTCTAACGTTTTTCACCTCCCGAAAACCTAATATACTTTTGTACACTTCATGTACAGAGTATAAAAAGCAATGATTGATCAAACTATTCGCTGCAATGATAATGCTCAGTCTTGAAAGCTACTTATACAAAAAACATTTAAGTATCTGCCGTTCAGTTGATTGAGGAACGTATCTACCCGTACTTTCAGAAGTTTTGTTTATCTTTGGTAACATATTTTAACTGAAGACCAATGGAGAAAGATGTATATGCAATTTGATGATGCATTGATGGTGACTATGACTAGTGCGTGTCTCTAACAAAAAACATTCCCGTCCATTGCTAATTTGTGATAGAGTGTAGTCATGACCTTGCCAACAAGTTCGTCGATGGAATCACATCAGCCTGTTTTGTTATTAAATAACTACATCCCCACAATACACTCTAATACTGTTGTGGACTTATTGCTGCAGACAGTAGAACGGCAAGAGAAACGGAACCGCTAATGGCCATGCCAACGCCAAATTAAAAGCTATATTCCAACTGCAAATGCCATAAAACTGAAATGCTAATTAATGTTAACGGAATTTGTAATTAGAAAAGTGTTTGACGGCAGGGACAGACAAGCTACCGAAAAGTTTACCTAACTACGCGTGATGTGATAATAACTTTTTGCCACAAATTCGACAAAATTGTGAGACCGTGTTGCCCCCGCAAACACATGATGCTCTTAGCCATGAGTGTATACGAGTATGTGTTTTTTCGACCACACGGGCCGACACACAAGTTTTGCGTGCTAGATAGTTTATAATTTAAGGCTTCGAATCTGGAAACAGGAATGCAGACAAAGTTACCGTGTTAAGACACACAAATCGTAATGGCTACGATGGGGAATAAAGAAAAACTGACGCGTTTATTTCAGGAGCAGAGGCCAGTGTGAAATATTTTTGTGGCGCCATAAATTAACTTCATTTCCGTGCCAGACGCAGAAATCCAGGCAGGAGCGGCTTTATGTAAGCCGTATCGAGGGGGTCGGGGAGTTTATTTGTGACTTGACAGGGAAACAAATAAGCAATCAGAACCAAACACTCTCACTTAAAAACATTTTTTTTTTTGCAATGCATTCATTACGCTATGTTAATGGAGCTTGCAGAAGAAAAAGAGCAGCCTGAATTATAGAGCCAATTCAGCTTTCCAAGCCAACCCAATTTAAATCGCACGTAGCAGACATTGGCAACAACACGCAACACACAGAGGGACACTGGGATGCCTTTACACATATTTGCATGCTTTGAATGCGACATCGCACGCACAGTTAAGACACGCACATGAACACATCAACACACATACGCACACACACACACCCACACACACACACAGACAGCGCACATTCATGCCTATGTGTTGCGCAAATTCCATGCTCAATTTCAGATTTGAGCAAACGGAATACCTGTGCAATCACCCCGATTACAGCTTCAACTTCAAGTTTGTTCTTCACAGTGATAACGTATATTTTGTTGGCTCAAAAAGTCTCCTTCCTGTGCACAAAGTTCTATCAATCTGTGGGCCACTCATAAATTTGTAGCACACTACGTTTCCATACGGTTACTGATTTTAGCCAAAGAAGTTGACGACATCCCCAAATTTTAGGTTGATGTTCGTACTCAGGCTGCATAATTGAGTTCTTACTTGTATTTTCTGTACCTGGAAGGTAGAAGAGTACATATGTATATGAGGTTTGTGCAAAGTGAAAAATGTAACAGGCAGAAGGAGGCGTGTCAGAACCCCACCAAAAAAGGATGTACACATATTCTTGATCATCATACAAGGCGAGTCGATTTATCCCTGTCTGTCAGTGGGTCTGTCTGTCAGTCTGGCTGTAAAAAACACCTACATCTCATAGATTGCACATTTTGCATCATATATCTCTTTTCCAAAGGAATCATCACCGCTTTGCTGGTCAATATTCGGCTCGGCTCTTAGCGGGTTCTGGTTTCAATGATTTAACGGCTTAGAATTTAAATTGGCTAAGAATCCAGTCACAGTATTGTTTATCTATTGTTTATGTATTGTCTCTCATATTGAGGTGGTGCCAGTCGTATAAACTGTATTGTTTATCGCAGCTCCAAAACGCTTCATCAGCCTGAAAATAAAGCACCCCGCGCCTCATATAAACGCCACATTCTTTTTGGGTGCCAAATTACTCGAGCTGAGGAAACTTTCCTTGTAGGAGCCGCACATTAAAGCTGTTTCGGCTGTCTGCTTATCCTAGGAGCTTTGGTGGTTTTTGGAAGGCTTCTGTAAAGGCAGCATAGATTAGATTTTATCGTATCATCACCTCCTCAGACTTACTCTTGATGAGCTTCATACGCGTACGAAATACCAGTCATTCGTAGCTCTCGTTCAATTTCAGATGACTTAGACGTGCTTAGACCTACACACTTTCTGCTTGGATCTAGCCTCACTTCTTTTGCCGAACCGAACATCACCTGAACTATAATCGCCTCAGCCGCTGGCTATTGGAGGCGCAAATGACGCAACAACTCTGAAGAAGATACAGCACTGAATTCTGTCCCCGCTTCAGGAGAGGGACAAAGGATGAGTTACTCTGTCGAATCTGCAAGTTAACAGTGCTGCGAAAATGCAACGACTACCTCTTTAAAAGGGGGAGGAGAGTATGTTCGGAGCAGAACAATTATTGTTTGTGCAATGCATGTAAATGTAAATGCCTTTAGGCTTATGTTTGTTTTGGTTTTGCTTGCGATAATGTTATGGTAAAATTGCCCCGTGTTGTTTTATTATAGTATATATAATTGTACAGGTGATACATATTGGATATCTCCTGTAAACATTTGGTGTTACAAGTGCTTGCCTACGAAATATACGAGGTCTGTTCAAAAAAGAAGATAAATGTAGAATTTTAAATTTTTTCGTGATGTGTACATTTGATTATTGATATTTTTTTCTTATTCCCAAAACTGAAGAAACCAATGAAAGGAAAGTTGATGAATAAAAAAATACTTTTCAACAAAAATTCAAAATTCCCTTTTTTTTGAACAGCCCTTTATTGTTTATTAATGGACTAGCCCCTCTTTTTCAACCATAATGTTGGCGGTGTTCTAAAAAAGAAGGGCTAAAATGTAAATATTTTATTGCTTTTCAAGGCTTTTGCATATTTTCCTGATCTATTGGAAATCTTTTGACCCGTAGGAGCTCTTTTAAATAAATAGAAATCTATAAAACATATTTTACTTCAGACGTAGGCAAATACTTACAGCTTTTTATAATCTTCAATGAGCAGTTTCAGGGTATACACGTATTCGGTAATTCAGGCGTCTGTGTCTCAAGCTTCTCATTTATGTAGGTACTCGTATATCTAGGGCACTTATGCATAGCTGCCATAACTGAAGTGCTTTGCTGCTTGTTGAAGCTGCTGTTTTTATTGTTTCCTCAAGCATGTAAAATGTAATATAAGCAAAATACTAGGGAATAACAAACGGATACTTTCCAATATCTACAAACTTGTGTGTATGTTATGCATAAAGCAATAAAAAAGCTCACGATTGGTTTGAGCGTAATACAAAACAAATTTCAAGCTTCGACGCTGCATGCTACTTGCCACGACGTCAATCATACGCACTTTTGGCAAATTGAAAACATGGTAAAACTTTTGATGAACACACTAGCACCACTTGAGCAAGTTTCGAACAACAACAGCCATTTACAAGAACAACAACAAATCGGGCAACTATTACAATAGTGCAATATTCATTAAAACAATTTATGCGCACAAATGAAAAGAAAGCAAGATTGCAATTGCGAATGAAAGCAAAAACTTTTGTCGCCTCCGACATCAACATCATGGTTGGAGTGTAATCGAAATTGAGTGCCCGTATGTGGTTTCCTGTGTGCACTACGGGTTTACTATAGTGTATGTGTGTATGTATGTATGTGGCTGTGTTCTTTCTGCATACAATTAAAATAATTAAAATAAATGTTTTCACTCATAACAAGCAACTAGCTTTCGGACGAATTAAGATACGACTAAAATATCACCACCGTCATCAGAGGCAGTAGCTTCATCGATAAATGGTTTTGGAAAAACACTTTGAAATTGTAATTATAATCAATGTTTTCTGAGCATTTGCTCAAAATGCAAATGAAACAAAAACAGCGTTACGCTCCAAATACTACACAATTGTTATTTTTATGGCCTGACAAAATGTTCTCGGTCCAAACGGTTAAGTGAATTATGGACACATATGTACAGATATTGACGATTTACACACTATACTTGAGCATATACGAGTACATATGTATGTATATAGAGAAGAGTAGCCTTTCTGTTTGATTGACGAATCAGCCTGCAACCTTGGGGCACATAAAATATTTTTTATAACCAGCAAGAGAATGATACAATGCAATAAAAAAATAAAATAAACTAGTTTTGCCTGTGGATAAGGAGAGTCTGCATACCAAGTTTGTTCAATGTGGGCTCAGCCGTCTCTGAAATCTAAGTGCTGGTGTAGACAGACGGGCATGGCTAGATCGATTCTTCGTCATTCTGATTAAGAATATATAGTACTGTATGGGGTCGAAGATGCTTTCATCTTCCAGTTACATACTTTGCAGAAACCTAATATACTCGTGTATATTTCATGTACAGAGTATAAAAAGCGTTAGTGCATCTAAGCCCTTTATACTCTTTACATATACACATACAAATGTACAAGACTATATTAGGTTTATGAGAAGTGAAAAATGCAACAGGCACCCGAATTTTGCTTTTCCACTTGTTATTTATCTGAAACATACTGACATTGTAGCTCTTTGAGCTGTATAAGGCCCCGAAAGGTATATGACATCCAACTGTTGTGCTGGGAAACTGGCTGGATCGAACCGTGCAGTCCAAAACAAAAACGTAGCTTGACGGTTGTTCGGCCCATAAAAAAGTGTTTACACTCCATTCATAAAATATCAATTACGTGCATGTGTGACAGCTAAGCGAAGCATACACACATCCAAGTACGTTGTAAGTCAAATCGATATTACACAAATACGTGAGGACATCAGAGTTCATTGCCGAGCTGGCGGCTGCTGATGCTGCTGATGCTGCTTGATGTGACATTTTCGTCCAATATGGTGCACGCACCCTGATGGAAATTTAACGAGTTGCCCATGAACAACACCAGCAACAAGGCAGCAAGCCTTGTAACACATAACAACACATTATAATCAGCTGTCGGCTCAGCCAAATTCGTCAGCAACTGCTCATAAACAACTCGTTGAAGTGTGGACGTGCCGGCGTTCTCATTACCTCTTGACTTGCATAAAAAATACAACTATAAATGGCTATATATGGTACCGTTTTAATGGCTTTTCAATGAGTTGGGAAAGCAATAACCACTTGCTGGTATATTGTTTTTCTCGCCGTCAAATGTAGAAATCAACGAAAAATGTCCCTCTCAAAAAAATATTTCTGATACGAACGGCTGACAATTTTTAAATTTGTAATATTAGGCGAACAAATCCTTTTTTATAGCATTTAAACAAGTAATGCATTAAGGGATATTCATTTATAATATGCACATAAATCTTACTGAAAACGTTTGCAATAGATGTCCAAATTATTTGAACTAAACAAAATACAAAATGCAATAACTTAACGCTTTTAAAGCCCCCATTGTAATGTATGGCCCTGGTGAACGCCCCTTGTTTAATTAGCCCTGCAGAGAATATGCCGACCTAATGGACTTTCAATGTGTGTACGGGTATCTGTGTCTAGCTGCGCAAATCCCAGATTTGTTGAGCTTGCATTGTACAAAACTAATTTGCTGCCAACTTGTGTGTATTTAAATTTAAAAGACTTTTTTTTGTTGGCAGACAAATTAGTTTCAAACCCAACAACGGCAAGCCACACACATAGAGACTGGTCCGTAAAAACGGGTCGAGTCTAAATTTATTATTAATGTTGGATTTCCTTTCAAGAAAGCAGCCACCAAAATGCCAATGAATAAAGAAATGCAGGGCACAAATACACAGCGGCTCTTCTACACCTAAGCGAGCGAAGTGCTCGCCGCCCCTAAAGGTATGCTACAAAAGATTTCCATACATTTCACATTGCCACACACACGCACACAAAGACACATTGAAAAAAGGGAGAGAGAAAGAACTGGGCACCCAACTTGTTGGTTGACAGCCAGCCGCTTAGCCATTTGGCAGCCAATTGTGTGGCCTACACTGTACATTGTAGTTGTTGTTGTTGCTATTCTATTTGATGAAGCGGAAGGAAGAAATTTTCAGCACATCAACACAGCAGCAGACGGAATCTTAAGCTAACTTATATTTAAGGACGCCCCACGGCCCACAAGAGCCACACCAACTACGAGAAAAACTCACATTGCTACCTGCACACTTTTGTTGTTTTTTTTTCACACATAGGGCCGCATTGTGTGGCCTTTCTTAAATATGTATGCATTACAGCACATTGCTTTTTGATGTAACATAACCCGAGGCGCTTTTATTAATATGGCAAAAAAAAAAAAAAAAAAAAAAACTTTGCAAAATTGTGTGTCTGGCCGGTTGTTTGCCGATGGCGACCTATTTGCAGAGATGGCCCATAAGCTGGCCAGCGTGTTGAATCTGCGCTCGCCACGCTCATACACAAGCTGGTCTTTAAAGCGCCACGTATTTTTACATGGCAATGAGTAGAACAGAGCTACGAGCCTTAAGCCTTAAGTGCCACAGCATATGCGCACGAACGGGGACTGCATTCAGTCATTAACATTAAAGACATGCCTGGGGCCGTGGATGTTCCTGTGCCCATGCCGTCGTTGGGTGTAAAAACTTTCCCTGTACTCGTACCAGCAGTGCCAACTGCAAATGCATCAAAAATGCCATACACATTCACACCATTTTGCGGGGCTTTAAATAATTAAGTGGCGCCCCAAAGTAGACAGTATAATGCAGACAGCAGGTGCCACACATGTGTTTGCTCGGGAGAACAGTGAAGGTGCTGTTTAATTATGCTGCCAGCTTTACTTTTTCTGACGTCCTTTTTGAGTCCTACCTCATCAGGCAAGGCAGGAGGCAAATGTTGATTTATTTGATTAATCCCATGCAGACAATATAAATTTAATAAAAGCCAAAACGGTACGTCTCCAAAACGACTCACCAGCGACCCACAAACACATTACAAGTTCAGCAAAAGCATTAACACTTAAACAATAAAAATAACAAGTAGCATCAATTTTTAAATAAGAAGAAAAACTCCGCCGTCATCGCTTTGCGGGTTGTTGAAATTGCTTTTGCGGCAAAGTGGGAAGCAAATACAACAGCAACAACGCATTGTAATTGTCAACAGTGGGCTCATGTTTAAAGACAAACAGGCTTCACACTTTTTGTGTCGATGCTCCTCGGCATCAACTCAAGTTGTCACAGGGGATATGGTATCAGTAGGATATCTGCAATAAAAAAATTTTCAAAAGCGAACAGAATGTAACGAAAACTCTAGCATTTTAAACTCACGCAAGGAAGTCATCTTTAAAATGCCGAAATTTACAAATAGTTACTTTAATAGCTTGTATCAAATGATACGACTTTTATTATTTATTATATTCTTGATCAGCACGACAAGACGAGTCGATCTAGCCCTGTCTGTCTGTCCGTCCGTATGATGACCTAGATCTCAGAGACTATAAGAGCTACACACACCAAATTTTGCACAAAGATGCAAAGATGTGTGTACGCTATACGAGTTTGTTTTATTTTTTGGTTTTCTCCCCCATTTTCCCGATAATGGGGGTTTTCCGTAACGTCGTTCGTATAATCGCCTATATCTCGAATACTATAAGACCTAGGGACATCAAATTTAAAGTCCAAAATGCCTTATGTGAATACGCAGAAAATGTGTATTTTAGAATTCCCCTCCACCCCACGGAATCACTGATCATATACAGACACACACAAACACACACATAATTATTCTACACTTATGTAAGGAGTATTTCAAAGTCGGGACACCCGAATTTAGCTTCTCTACATATTATGATCAAAAATTAATTCATTAAAAATTATTTACTGAAAAAGACTAAATTATTATTAAATTTTTGATCAAAAATAAAACTCAAAGCATAATTAATATTTTATAAGTTTTATTTTTTGCTTATAAAATGATTATTGGTTAATTTTTGAAGTAAATTAATCATTAAATTGTGAGCGAATGGATAAAAATGAAATATATAAATCATGGTGAATGTGCATAGATAATCCTTAAAAAAGAATATCTGTAAACTCCTCGCTTTCTCAAAGTTACTATAAGTGAATGCTTTTTATACCCTGTACCCGTAGGGTAAAAAGGGCATATTAGGTTTGTGCAAAGTATGTAACATGCAATTACTAAAATTACGACTACAAGTAGTTTTTTTCATGTATTCGAATACTTTTTTTTGGGTTTTCCTTTCATGAGTCATGATATCGAGAGCTGTTTAATATAGAAAGCTCGCATACAAATAAATGTGTTATAAGTACATATACTATATGTTGCATACTTGTTAAATTCCTGCCATTCATTCATTTTATAGTATAGCTGGAAAAAAGTCTTACGTCATATTTGAATCTGATGTAGCAGGTCGTCGATTAGAACTCGTATGACTCCGCACGAGCAGCATTCACAGTGATAACCTAAGCTCAAGGGCTATCAAACTGGGCCAGAATTATAGAAGAGATCACTCGGTTCCCTTCCTCATGGTTGACGAGGCATTTAGTCCGACTGTCTGATTATAAAATATATATGTACAAGCAGCCAAAGCAACGATGATTAAATATTGACTGTATTATCTAAACATGCATTACTCTCTACAGTTGGAACACAGAATAAACAGTCTGTAGCCTATAGGACTGTCTGCCATCTATACACCTCGTATCCTGTCTCCACTTTAATTTTCTTGGGCCCCATCCAGTCACTGTTATTTCGCTTATTGCTCTAAAACGAAAAATAAACATAATATATCTTATATATTATTAGCAGCCATCAAATGTGTTCAACTTCAATCAATGTCGTTATTATTTTTTTGGGAACACAATAGCAGCAAAGGAAATTTCATTTCATTTCTCTTTTATTTCCAATTGCAAAGAAACAATCGTACAAGTATACTCGTATGCGTGGGCTTTATTCTTAATAGTTGAAATGGGCACTTCACATTATCTGACTTGCAAAATAGTGGGACATTGATCCGATCATACGCTAGACAGAAAAATATGCAGTGCAAAGTGCTATTTACTATAAAACGCTAGCCAGACACATAAATTACATTAAGTATGCAAACACATTATTGTTATATGTATACATAGAAATTAATTGCACTGTACAAAAAACTATGAACAAATAAACAGATATCAGCCCGGCGAGTCTGTTTACAGAGTTAGCGGCACATGATAATACTTACATTGATTGAGGCGACACCGGTTCTGTATATATACATACATACACATATATGGAGACACTCATATACATACATTTATTTAAAAGTGGAAGAAGGTGTTCCTCGCGAAAAATTCGAAAGAGTAGATTTAACAAGAGAGACCTTACTTAAAAGCAATGCCAAAAATTGAGTGTCCGGTATAACTATCCCAAAACGATGTTCTTATTAGTAGACTAGACTAGTGTATTCATCTCCTAATTGACTATCACCTCCTCCGGTGAATAACGCATACTTATTATATAAATTGTAAGAAATTTACAAACAGACTGAGATGGATCCATTTTTGAAGAAGATATCAATTCAATCGCAAAAAGCAAAATTTTAAAAAATTAAATTATTAAGAAAAATTGAATTAATTAATTAAATTAATAAAGAAAATTTATTTAATACATACACAGTTTTAACATCGTGTCTATGCGTGCTTATATGGGTGTATGCATGCAGCACAATGTAGAACCAAAGCAGCAACAACAACAACAGGGATTTTATTTATGGCTATAACTTTCTTCAGAATTGACCTATCATGATGAAACTTGGCACACGGACACATAAGCACTAACTGGATGTAACTACTAAAATTGATTCCAAGAATTCCAAGAATTACGGAAGTTATAAAAATAAGCTTGACCTGCCTAGGGCTTAGGTGAACCTCGATACCAAGTTTGGATATTCTAGCCCTTATACTTCCTGAGATCCTTGCGCCCATACAGACAGACGGACAGACGGACGAACGGACAGACGGACATGGCTATATCGACTTGTCTTGTCATCCTGATGAATAAATACAAGTAATATTCTTTGTGGGGTCTGCCACGCCTCCTTCTGTGTGTTACATACATTCGCACAAAACTAGTATAGCCTTTTACCCTTTGGGGACAGGCTATAAAAATACGCTTGTACTACGTCCACATAAAAAGCATAGATGTGCAAATTTGGTAACCCTAATTGTTATTTTCTCTGAAATCTAAGTGTTCATATGGACGAAAAGGTACAGGTACAGAGTATATCAATCGCTAGCAACTGTGACTTATCAGCACTTTTAATTGACGCCCCACCACATTGACGATTTGCTAATCATTTCCCTTTATTAAACTCAAGGCAATTTAGTTGTTGATAAATGTATTATATATAGTATATACACTGTTGCGGATGCTGACCTTTTGGCTCAATAAGAAATCAAATCGAACGCTACATTAAATTAACGGAATATTTCTAGCTCGGGTATCTTGTTTAAAATTAGTTTTAATAAAATAAAATAAAAATATTTCACTTAAACATTCAAGGGTATTTTGTTCTTTGTAACAACCAGGTAGACAGTTCAGATGCAGTCATAGTCAGTCAATCAATCACTTTCAAAAACTGTGCACCGAAGCTTCTTTTCAACGAGCACAGGTTCACTCAGATCACTACATCATAGAAACGATATTATTTAGAATAGACAACTTTTTTTTAATCGAGTATGCTGGCCACGGAGGACTAAAAGCAAAAAATGAAAGTACTTACTAAAAAAATAAATATATTAAATAAATACCAATTTTGTTTAGTGAGAGCTCAGACGTTTGCAAAATGCAGCGTTTCATCTAGGCAGACGGACAAACAAACGGGCATGCCTATATGTACATACATACATACTTGTATATGCCTTATCGAGTCGGCGATGCCTCCTACATTCCCATGCTATACCAGTTTTATCCTTCAGGTACAGGATATAAAAATATACAATACGGGCACATCCTATATCACTCAGTTTTTGCTTTCAACTACAAATTTAACATTTTGAAACTACTCAAAAGTGCAGCCCATAGAAAATAAATACAAATATGTTTGTACATTGATATGGCTGTTGTTTGCTTGTTTTTTGATTTCCAAATACCCGTATTTACAATGAACTTGTACTTTGAGCTATTGAGTAACACTATGGGTCATTATTTTAAGTCATTGCCGTTGCTATTCAGTAATAGTATGGAATCTGTAAAATTGCACAGTTTTGTTTTTCATTAATATGGGTTCTGAGAACAAAACTGAAAGCATAACTCGTGCAATCATAAAGAAGATGATAAGCGTTTCCGATTCAAAAACACAGTGCAAGCCAACCGAATAGAATCATCTTATTGTGATTTAATTTATATTTTTACATCAACTTTATAGTAGACATATACAAGGGCGGCGGCAAAGGGGGGCATGCCATATAAAGTCGACCACACGTTCATTATTATGACGCACTATTTCGCCCTAAAATAGATCTGAATTGGATTTGTTGAAATTTTTCATTGATCATATGCATAAATTATTTTTTAAATGCATCGTGCATTATTTAATCAAAATTTTAATTTTTTGGGCCCCTCTTTGGTAAAAGCTGCCTACACCCTTGGTATGTCCACTCGATATGATTAAAATGTTATTTGTACTCTGATAAAAAAACAACGGAAATTTCAATATTTACTCGTAGATTTAACTATTTTTACCATCGATTATGCACCATCGTGTGTTTTAGTAAATATGAAGTGTGCACACTTAAATTTTAAATTTAGTTTTAAAATATTAAATTTAAAGTGTGACGATATTAAATTACAAGTGGTGATGTGGAGACGTGGTTTTGATTCATGCCAAAGGTTTATTTTGTATAATTATAAAATATATTTTTTCCACCCTTTTGTCTACACTTTTTTAAAACTCTTTTTCAATATTGACACTCCCATAATGCATATTATATATATTTTTTTCTATAGAACCATTTTTAAAAGCAAGTAATTTTAACAACATTCCATTGTTATTTTGAGAATTAATTTTCGTCATGCTTTTTTATGCTTTTTAGTACGGATACAGTTTGGATCAATATTAATATTAAAATTGAGGAGCAGCTGATTGAATAACACTTACTTGACACATACCTAACGACCATATTTGTATGTCAAGCAGTTACACTTTGTGTTTATACCACACAACCGCTGAAAACCGACTTGAGAATTCTAGTCAATTGAAATTTAATATATTTCTAGTATATTTAAATCGACCACAAAAAACTTAAAATTAAAGTTCAGAAAAATATTATAATTTACTATGGAATATAGTAAATTTAACTATTTGTTTTTTGAAGTGTGGGCATATTAATATTTAATATGGTTAAACATTAAATTGAATATGACAGACTTTAATAACGAAGTTTTACACTTTGTTTTGAATATTATTCATATTAAAATCACTAATTGAATATGTTTTTACTAAAATCTACGATGTTTATATTTGATTTGAATATGAAATAGGTGAACATTAAATTTAAAATTTAAATTTAAATTTAAAATATTCATCTGTACTATGCACCTCTTTTATCAGTGTATTAAGAACTTTATGATTTGACGAATTTTGTAGTTATATTTGATAGTTTTGCATAAGTTGAAGTAATTACAAAATGAGTAACATATACTTTCTAATGAAATGGAAGGTAATATAATATCTATCAGTGGTGTGTAAAGTTCCACAAGACCATGGAGGAAAAAAATTATGTTCCTAGAAAGGGTATATAGCTGTAGCCTAAATACAACTCTTAAGTGAAACAAAATGAAAGTGATTATTTTGTTTCAAGAAAAACTCAAAAAATTATGTAATTTTGATTATATATAGCTTGTTTCTCAACTCATTTGCCAAGAAAATAATTCGTTTTGAATTTTCATTATTTTTTCTTATTTCCAGACAAATATGGCATTTGTTCACCTTGCAATAGTATAAAATATCACAAGGGCTTCTATTCATTTTCCCACGACTGTACGCTAAGTGCTGATAAGAGGCTACCAGCTCCATATGAGCGTCATGTATCCCAAACCCAACTACAATACGACGCAAAACGAGCTGTCGTTGGACCAGCGCGTTTCTGGTTTGGTCAGTGCTTGACGCTTCGTTCAACTGTAAAGAGCTCTAGAAAACCTTAAAATGGCCAAGATCGCTGTACTTTTCCTGTTTGTGCTCTTTGCACTAGCTGCCGTAAGATGATCACATTTGTAATACATATAATATGTTTAAACACATCTCTAATTTTGTGGTAGGTTTGCTACGCCGAAGACTCCAGCGCAGATCTCAACCAATTCATTGACACCGTAAAACAGCAAATCAATAATGCTCTGAGCGATGAAAACATCAATGTAAGTAAAAATATAAGTTACATTTAAATATATGGTATTACATATTAATACTTTCATACCAACAGAAATTAAAGAAGTCTCTCGAAGAGTTCGGAGCTCAGGGTAGACACGCGATCGAGAACTTGGGAGCGGAGGGAAAGAAATTATTGGACCAGATTCAAGCTCCGGCTCAAGACAACAAAAATTAAATCAAGTGAATAAAAATTATCAAAGCTCCTGAATATAAAAACAAATGCAATTGTGTTACGATTTCAAATAGAACTATCACCGTTTTTTTTTTTTTTTTTTTTCAAATCAACTTGTTTCGCTTTGGAAACTCATTCAAAACATACGGGTACATGTAAGTACAAAGGTATAGAGGAGGACCCACACTATCAGCTTATGGAAGTACTGTACTGTAGATAGTGTGGCACAAATACCAAGCAAACAACCCTGGCCTATCAGACCGGAAATAACTTGAACCTTTCTTCTTATTTGGAAGACCTCGACGTACCCACCCTGACATAGAAGGCATGCAAACTAGCAGTCATTATCAGCCACAATGTCAGTTCATAGCTGTGCCGATGTGACTAATTTAAATTATAATAATAGCTCCAAATTCACTCGCACTTGAATAATTTAAAAAGAAGCTCACAATTGGGAAAATAATACAATAACATCAATTAAAAATCACTCATTCATAAGTAAAAACTGTATAGCTAGTCATATCCTTGCATGGCTACATTGTGTTTGAAGAGTATATTTGTATTTGCTGGGTGCATGAGGCACGACAGACTACAGACAAACTAGTCTAACAGCTTTAAAAAAAAAGAGCTGAGATTTGTATTTTCTTATGGAACATGAAATGTCTCTGTAACTTCGGGACCGGGCCACTCTTTCATAAAATTGTCATAATGGTTTTGATAAACAATATGATTTCTGGAACAAGAAACCAATTTATGCGTCATAGCCCTCAAAGTACATGTTCCAACCTGAAGAAGAATTAGAAGAGCTAATGTGTACATCGAGTCCGAATGAATTATGTTGTTGGATCTTCCGTTCCCTTATTGCATCGAAATTAATCATTTATTAAACATATCATACACGTATGTATGTATTAAAGAACAAGTGATTTGTAATAGTACTAATATTGTACAATGAGTTGTATACACAAATATTTACTTATGGGGTATTCATGAATATCCACAGGCGTAAGCAAACCGGTTGCATGGCCAACAGACGGTAAATGGCGTCGGGGGAGCGAAAAGTCAGTTCCTTAAAACCGCTGGACTGTTCGGCCAGACGAAAGCGTTGCTTGTGCAACAGCGGCTCAATATCCATCAGCTGTTTAGCTGTATCCGCTCGATCCGGCACGTTGACAAAGAATGAAACATACAGCGACTCCTTTGGCACGGTCATGAGCATAAGACTGTAACTAAGCTTCCGCTGACTTCTATCCGTATTAGGGCTAATGCGTAGGCGAAGTTGCCACAGCTCCTCGAAAGCACTTATGGGCATCGATTCTAGCAAGAGACGGTGCTGGCCTGACTGCCTTCTAAAGCTCAGCTCGACATCAAAAAAGAAGACCCTCTGGGCGCTCAACCGCTCCTGACACTCTCGTAGCCCCTGGTTATCATAGAACGTACGCGATTCAATTTCCAGCAAAGCCTCCAATATCTCGTCAGCCGACTTATGTGGGTAGGTGCAGAAGGCCTCGTGCGGAGCACAGTCTTCATAGGAGCCACGCCAATCGCATCCCAGGCAGCGGTACTGGCAAGCCACCTGCCGCCGCCGGCACTCGCTCTGTATATGGTGCGCCAATGACTTGTTACTTATCTCACAGTCACATTGTCCACATCGGCTGGGTAGCTCCCACAGTGCTTGTTTCAGTATCAGATTGGTGGATAGCTCTGGCCAACTGATGCGCACGCGACACTGCGGACATTTGGCCTCCTTGTTCCGCAGGACAGCTTCGGCCAGGATGCGTGTGCAGCACTCATCGCAAATTATGTGGCCCCGAGTGCACTGATGGTTTTCTTCGGGGTGTGGTACCTCGTGGCACACATTGCAGAGCATGACGAAGCGTAGGCGCTCGCCAAGATCAGGTGAAGGTTCTGAGGTCTGCTCCCGTGGGGAGATACCGGCATCGATACGTTGCCTTTTCATTGGAGGTACACAATTCTCCTCTTCGTTCGGCATGATGTGGTTTGATTATGGACTCTTACTTTTTGTATTTATTAGAGAGTGTATAAGTATCCGATGTTATTTGAATTTGTTTCCAAAGCCAGCAATGTCAGAGGCATTGTAATAATACCCCATAATGCCTAAGTGTCCCTAAAGCCAACCGAGTTTGAATCTCGGCAAAAAAAAACTCAGAAACTTAAAGAAAATACGGCAACTTATGTATATATATATATATACTGAGTTTTACTGTTTACGAATATCCTTGAAAATATAATGGTTTCCTTAGAGTCCAGTTAGCATGCTTCTTAACGAATAATAATCTCCGATTATTCTGCTTTGATAGAATAGAAGTTTGCACCTATCCGTCTGAAACTTAAGTCCATGATAAAATGCTCATCTTGAATTATATATCAAAATACCGAAATACCCTGAATCCACAGTGTTAAAAAGGTTAATAAACATTGAGAATTATGTATCAGAATGAAGCATTTCCGACCCCCATAAAGTATATATTTACTGACATACATACATATATTTTTATCGAATCGATATAGCCATATCTGTCCGTCCATCCGTGCGTTTGTTTGTCAGGAATTTGGAAAGGGCTGAGCCGACGTTTAACCGAACTTGGTAAGCAGACTCGCCTAATACCCAAGCACCACACAAGTTTATTTTAATTTGTTGATCCCATCCTTCGCTAGAGAATTTCCTCAATACCTTTCCAAGCAATTCTTTAATTTCTCTATTTTAATTTTAAATAAAGTGACGAATCTTTAACATTCCAATCTATTACAACATTTTTTCAATATTTATATTGCTGGTTAGTGCCAACAAACAAAACACCATGTGTGTGTTTGTTTGCTAGCTTTTGACTCCAGCAAGTTTCTGCAAGTTTCACATATATATATATATATATATATATACAACCTCTTGATTTATTTCCACTGTTTTCAAATCTGATATATATATATATATATATATATATATATATATATATATATATATATATATATATATATATATATATATATATATATATATATATATATATATATATATGAATTATGAATATTAAATTATTAGAAAAGAAAATAAATAGCTTTAAGAAATTCTGTCTGTTTCATTTTTCAGCTCTCATTTCATGTATAGAATATATTAATCAAAATAATAACATCCGAACTAGTTTATAATTTTCGTTTTTTTTAGTAACTCATAGCAAAATGAAGGGTGTATAAGTGTGAGTGTAAGTGGTATAAAATGTATAATTTTTAAAATTTTGTAAAATACCCGTGCGAAGCAGGGGCAGGGAGCTAGTATTTTATATAATTATCTATTAAATAATATTAGTAAGTATTGCACAACATGAATTGCGTACACATAACTATCCGAGGCACTGTAAAATTTCACAGCATTTTGAACTTACCTTCAAAGTATAAACTGTAATATTCGATAACAAACAACAACAAATATTTAGATAAAAGAAAATTTGAAAAAAGGCGATACCTGTAAAAAATTGGCCAGACATTTTGCACACCTGTCTGAACAAAAGGAAACCGTAAGGATGTTGCTAAAGACATGAATAATGTATTGCCAATATGTGCGCGTTTATGCATCTCTACTCTATCCTGGCACACCTGCTCAATATCAAAGTATCTACTTGCTCGTTAGTCAAGCGTATCCTTTTTCCAAGAAAATATGTAACCTGTTTCTAGTAGAAGCATCAGTGAGGATGTTGATTTGTATATACAATTGCCAAATCGAAGCTTAGACATGCTTTTATTTGTATCACCCTTTATTGGGCTTATGGTTGCCATTTTTATACTCATGTATACACTGATAGCGAAAAATGGATTGATGTTTGCTCGAAAGACCGCTTATATGGTGTTTCCATCATTTAAATATACACTGTATCTCGAAAACGGCCATTTGGCCGTAGTATACTAGCTAGTATACGGTAAAACCCAGTAAAGGATATATATATCATTGATCAGTGTTCTAAGCGAGTCGGTAAAGCCATGAAAAAACAAGAGAGAACGCTACAGTCGTGCAAGCCCGACAAATAGCTTGTACTCTCCACAAAAAAGGAAAATTAAAAAAAAAAAAATTCAAAATTTAAAAAAAATGAATGAATGAATTAATTAAAATAATTAATTAAATTAAATTAGAATACATTAGAATACAGGCTTGCTCGACTGTAGCGTTCTATCTTGTTTTAAGCTAAAGAGTTAAGCCCGCTCGACTCCAGCATTCCTTTCCTGTTGCCTGCTTATTGTCAAGGCTTCCCTTCATTAACAAAGTTTTGTGTTTGCTGGGCATTTTTTTTATATCACGCCCAGCTGTCTACAATTTGCAGATATGTACACGTATTGTACTTGTATGTATGTGCTTGTGCCTTTGTGTTTTCACTCAATTTAATTTGTTTAACTTTTAAATTAAACATGGAAAACGTGTGTCATGATGAAAATCTAAGTAAAGTCACAAAAGGGCTGCGGCGGTTGAAATGATCTTGTCCGTTGCACATTTCTTAGGGATTTATAATCTCAGCTCATTTGTACTATGTAGACTCATTCACTTGCAGTAAGAGCTTCTTATAAACAAATAATTTCGCATAAATGTATCACTTGGGCAGAATTTTGATCTCGTCTTTGTCACTGACTTCACTAACTGACTCTGAATTGACGTATATAAATTACTTAATAAATTGGAAAAAAGTTAGCCCCCCTTTGTAAAAAGCGGCGTACACTCTTGCCATTAGATCTAAATACTTTTTAATATACACATATGGCTTATCTTTTTTAAGTTTCCGCTATAAACTAACCGAACCTGCTCCTCCTTAATTATCAGTTAGATAACAATTATCTTGCCCAATGCATTGCACAATTTTCACACGACCATAAACAGGTATATATGTATGTATTTTATCCGATGGTGACAAAAGTTTTTCCATGAACTTTATTTTGAATTTATTTAATTTTGTTCTGGTAGGAAAGAAACAAAGTCCATAGCGCCTACTTAATGGCGCGAAATAACAAATGAAGCATACTACAATATACATGGCGTATGCATCGGTGTCATTTATTTGTCCGTCAATCGCGTGTTCTGCACTTCAATTTTAATTAAAAATTTAATAAATGCTGTTGCAGAAACACACAAACGCAAACACATACATACTATACATACAGAATTGTTTTTATTAGCCGAGAAACAAAAGAGTAACCTAGTTTCCATTTAACAAGTAAAAAAGCTAAAGTCGGGTGTCCCGACTTTGAAATACTCTGTACATATGCTTAGAATAATTAAAGACGAAGCCAAGCTGTGACAACCGATAGTGCTATATCAACATTTCTACCTGTAAAACGTGGAGTACCCCAAGGTTCAATCCTTGGTCCACTCCTCTTCTCGTTATATGTTAATGATCTCCCAGCCTCGTTGTCCAATTGCAGTGTTCATATGTACGCTGATGATGTCCAAATGTATGTTAGTTGTCCGTTACGTAGTATAAATGAGTGTGTGAACTTATGCAATGATGAACTGTCAAATGTTAGTAAATGGGCTAAGTGCAATGGCTTGTCACTAAATCCTGGTAAATCGAAATGCATTATAATATATAAAAAGTTACTTAGTACGGAAAATTTACATAAGTTATCACTCAATAACGCACAAATTGAATACGTGGATCATATTCTAAATCTTGGTATCACCTTCAACCGTTCTTTGTCCTGGAGTGATCACATATCCAAGGCTGCAGGAAAAACTTATGGCTTACTCAGACAACTTTCGTTGACTCAGCAATTCTTGCCCATAGATATCAAACTATTAATCGCTAAAACCTATCTGATACCCACGCTCTGCTATGGTATCGAAATTTTTAGTAACTGCGATAGTGCCTCTCAGCACAAACTAAATGTAGCATATAATAATATAGCCCGATATGTTTATAATGTAAAGAGGGGAGAGCACATATCCAGTTTGGCACACAGCATTTACCATTTGAAGCTTAGAACATGGGTAGATTCTAGAAACTTAATTATGATGCATAAAATTATATATACCAGAGAACCGTGCTATTTATTTGAAAAACTACGTTTTAGTGCATCCTCAAGAACCAATAATATAAACAGTATACGATACAATCTTGGCTGTTCTGAACGGCAGTTCTTTATTCATGCTATTCGCCTGTGGAATCAGCTACCTCAATATTTAAAGAAAATTAGTAGTGCATCGCAATTTAGGGAAAAATTAAATTTGTTCTTAAAAATAAGTAACTAACAATATAAAATAACATAATATAGTCTATTAGATTTAACTTCAATTTTATAAAATAGGTTAAGCAGGTTAATCAAACCGTCTTAAATTTGTTCAATGAAAATTGTATGTTTCTAGTGACTAGTGCATTAATTTATAAGAATTTATTTCTTGTTGCACTAGGAAATAATAATAAAATAATAATAAAAATAATAAAGAAATTAGAAAAAAATGTTGATCGATTTTACCTCTTTCGGTATTCGAACTCACGTAAAGGGTGTATAATTGGACATTTACATAGCAATTGCGTCTGTGTGAGTGTATGTATGCCTGTGGGCATCTATTCGTGTCTGTGTAAACATGTTAGCAGTCAAGCAAACAGTAACATCAACAACAGCCGCGGGCAGCTTTGGGCAGCGCTTTAGCAGCGCCGCAGCAGCAAATATAATTATGGCTATAACTTCTTGTTAAATCGGTCTATCATAGTGAAACTTGGCAAAATTTTAGTTTGAAATTCAAAGAATTACGGGAGTTAGAGAAAATCGCGATTTGCGAAGTTGGGGGGGGGGGGGGGGGGGGGGGGGGGGGAGGGAGGGAAATTTCAAAAAAACACATTTTCTGCGTAATTACATGAGGCATCTTGGACTTTAAATTTGCTGTCTCTAGGTCTTATAGTCTCCGAGATATATGCGATTATACGAACGGCGTTACGGAAAACCCCCCATAGGGGGGAAGTGGGGGGAAATCAAAAAAATAAAACAAACTCGTATAGAATACACACATAAGGCATCTGTGTGCAAAATTTGGTGTCTCTAGCTCTTATACGAGCCCTAACCACTATTAATTGGTACGGCACGGTTTTTTTCGACAGTGCAACTTTCAATGACTCATATTTATTTGTAGGCGATGATTGCCCAAACATATTTATACTTTTTAAAAAGGTCATTGAATTACCTTTAATTTCTTATCAAAACATGCACAAGTTTCATATCAACAAAATGAAAAAACTCAATTTAAATAAAACAACTTTCATACTACACGAAATATTTTGACCATTATTAATTGGTACGGCAACATTATTTTTCTTAAAAAAACGGTGAAAAATGTAAAATGTAAACAAAAACTGGACAAGTAACGGTAAATAGAATATTGTGATGAAGGAAAAGTAAAAACATATGACATTTAGTTGTAGTTTTAGTTTTATTCCCTGATTTATGAGTACGATGGCACGTGGCAAGCCAGTTTGTGAGGAAGTTCGAGCTAAAATTCTAAAAAAATTAAATTTGGGCAACAGCTATGGTGAAATATCGAAAAGTCTTATGCTTTCTAAGTCTACAGTTCAAAATATAGTGAAAAGCTACAGAAAGAATGGCAATATACACTGTAATACAGCAAACAGAGGTCGAGTCTCAAAAGTTACTTCGCGTGACAAAAGAGTATAATAAAGGAAAATCGGCGAAGTACTGTGAGAGATATATCGGCAAAATGGTCTGCAAAAATTGGGAAAACAGTGAAACGAGAATGGACTCGACAGCAAATGAAAAGAATTGGATATGGCTTCTATAAGGTATGATTGCGGTTCCTGCTTAGCATAACAGATAATTTTTTCTGTACAATTAATATATGTTGGTGTTTTTAGGCCAAAGAAAAACCATTGCTCACAGCTTTGCAGATGAAAAAACGATTGCTATGGGCAAGACAAAGGCAGAATTGGGAACAGAGGCGTTGGCATTCTATAATTTTTAGCGATGAATCCAAATTTGATGTGTGTGTCGGTGATGCTCGAAAACGAGTAATACGAAAACGTACGGAGGCATATCACAAAGATTGTCTTAAACGTACAGTCAAGTTTCCAACGAGCACAATGGTGTGGGGATGCATGTCAGCCAAAGGTGTGGGACAACTTTACTTTATAGATGGAACTGTAAATGCAGAAAAATACAAGTGTATCCTTCAAAGTAATCTCCTTCCATCAATACCAAAGCTTTCTGAGTGTGGGGAATATACCTTTCAACAGGATGGTGCATCACCACACACCGCAAAAACAACCAAAAATTGGCTTCAAGAAAATGGAATTGATGTCTTAGATTGGCCGTCATCAAGCCCAGATCTAAGCCCAATAGAAAACTTGTGGGCAATCATCAAAAGAAAGCTGAGGAATGACCCACAGCGTACTCTGTCAGGACTAAAATCAAAAATTCAGGAAATTTGGGATTCCATAACTCCAGAAGAATGCCTAAAATTAGTAAATACCATGCAGAAGAGAATTCAGGGTGTTATTAAAAATAAAGGAGATGTTACTCAGTTTTAATGAATATATAATGTTGCCGTACCAATTAATAATGGTCAAAATATTTCGTGTAGTATGAAAGTTGTTTTATTTAAATTGAGTTTTTTCATTTTGTTGATATGAAACTTGTGCATGTTTTGATATGAAATTAAAGGTAATTCAATGACCTTTTTAAAAAGTATAAATATGTTTGGGCAATCATCGCCTACAAATAAATATGAGTCATTGAAAGTTGCACTGTCGAAAAAAACCGTGCCGTACCAATTAATAGTGGTTAGGGCTCGTAGTCTCTGAGATCCAGGTGGCCATACGGACGGACAGACGGACAGACTAACAGACGGACAGACAGACAGACAGGGCTAGATCGACTCGTCTTGTCACGCTGATCAAGAATATATATACTTTGTGGGGTTTGCCACGCCTCCCTCTGCATGTTACATTTTTCAGCTCCCGCAAACCTAATATACTCTTGTACATTTCATGTACAGAGTATAAAAAGTGTTGTCTGCAATATGGCAGCAGGCATGTGCGTGTGCGTGTGCGAGTGCGTGCGAGTGCATTGTAATGCTAATTTAAATAACGATAAGTATAGCAACAACTACAACAGCAATGACAATGACAACAGCAATACGACAACAACGACAACAATAATAGGAAAACAATTTGGCATGCTGTGATTCAACTGTTGTTCTTACGACTAAAGCTGTTGCTGTTGCTGTTGGTGTTGTTGCTACTGTAATGGCAGCCAGACAAACTGTCAGGCGACGACATGCACACATGCCGCATGTGTTCCCTACGCTGCATTCAGAATATAGCATGGCACAACATTAGCGTTGAAAAAAATAAATAACAAAGCTACTTGCAAAAAGTTTTGCATACTGTCGGTTGCTGTTATGCTGTTATGTAGCGCGAGCGCGCTGGCATTATCCTTTCTATCACTTGTCACATTTTGTATAATGCCGCGTAAAATGGCAAAATGGCGGCATTGTTACTGCTACAGTTTCTGCTCTACAGTTGCGAACAATGAATACATTTGTAATGTTAATGGAATGCAGCGGCGGCAACAACGACGCTCAACAATGACAACGAAACTACAGCAGCCATTTGGCCTGTTGCTGTTATTGTTGTTGCTGCAGCGTGTGCTTCATATACTTCTTGTGTTTATCAACAAAGTTTCTTTGAGTCTAATAAAAATAGGGCGTGCCGCATATGCGGCTAGGCACAACAAACAAGGAACGCCCACGCACTCAACAAGGCGGCAACTTAATCAACAATGTTGCAGGACCAGAAGCAGAAACTGCCGACTGGTGTTGTGCATCGAAGCATAAAATAACGTACAATTTTTATTAGAAATATAAACAGCAAAAAGCAGTTGTAGCTTACAGACATATACATAGGCGACAGCAGCCACAATAAAGAAATAAAAGGCTCAACAACAGTAGCAGTAATAGTAGCAACAGAAGCCTTCTCATCGTCATCAGCAACGCCGACGACATCAACAAAAAGCACAAAAGCATTTGCATTGCAAATGCAACATAATGCACAAGAAAAACAGAAGAGGCAACTCACATACGCATATACATATGTACATACCCACTTACATATACAAAAGCATTTGTTGCCACTTCCGCATGCTGTTCTTGCTGCTCGTTGTCGTTGAAATTCCCCTTTACATTGTCCCTTTGTAGCAAAAGCTATAACAACAACAAGATGCATTTATTTGCCAAGATGCGTATTTAAATTTTTTATAGTTACACGCTTCTCCAATAGTTTCAAAATAGGAAAATATATTAAAGGGAATATATATATATTTAAAGGGGAACAGGTTAGAAAAAATACAATAAACTCATCACAATACAATATATTCAAATAAGCGCTTTTTTGAGGCTATTTGCCTAATGTGGCAGACCTGAAAAAGCTTATCGTTTCTCAGAAAACCTATTGCTATATTATATGTATCAACTTGAAGGCCAGAGTAACGTTTATGTTGAGCTACCAATATTTTTGGCAGGTGTTTTAGTTCTTTAGTCAAACCTCCTCCACCCAAATGGAACAAGTTGGCTTCTAAAAACAACGGTATAATATTTATTTGCAAACTAATAATGGTCAGATCCAAGGGCCTAGGCAGTGGGGGCCGTTGCCGCCGTCCCCCTCCCCACTAGAAAAAATTTGTCCATATAAAATCGACCACACGTTCATTATTATGACGCACTATTTCGCCTTAAAATGGATCTGCGTTGGATTTGTTGAAGTTTTTTCATTGGTTTGGTTATTCTAGCTTTTCTCCTCCTCCTCCTTCTGTGTGTTCCATGTGCACTCGCACAAAACTAATATACCCTTGTACCCTTTGGGTACAGGGTATAAATATACATATGTATCAGAGAACTGCAGCGGTGCACCGCAACAATAAGTACACCGCATACCTACTTAGAATATTTTACTCACGATCACACAAAACACCGCATAAAAAATGATGCGGTGTTGATTATACTCATGGCCTTCTTATACTTAGATCAATGCAATCACAACAAGACTTTTCGCTATCCTCTTCACTCATTTTTGTACTTATGCGGTTGGTGATTGCAAAGAAACTTGTGAGAGTAAAAACCACCACCAAATGTTTGCGATCAATTGAGTATTGGGTTTTCTCGCACTCGGCAATTTTTTTACTCTGTCTTTTTGAGTGTTCGCTCTGCACGATCAATTCAGATGCGGTGCCTGCAATACTTGTACTTATGAAAGTATGATTTGCGATGTTGACCTTGGATATTCAGTGCACATGTGTTTACACGTATGTACATATGTATGTAGTAGAACATGTATGTATGTTCTTTTGTGTGTACACTGTACATATTCCGCTACGATTTTGTTTTGGCTATATCGCTAAGAATACAAACATAAACAAGGCAAGGTAAAAAAAAAGATGTGTACAAAATTAAAAGGATTTATTTAATTCATTTTTTTGCTCTTATGAATACGTTCCTCTATGATCGATTCAACACTAATGAGGCTTATGCAGCAATTAACTATACCCTTCCATATGAAGCAGAATGCAGAAAAAAATAATTTACAGTGCATTATGAGCATACATAAAAAAACGCCGTTATGCACATGCGTTGTTTTCAGTACTTGGTCTTTGCTTCGCTTCGATTTTCATATGCGGTGTTTGCAGTACCCGGTCTTTGCTTTGCTAATCATCACATTGATTTTGTCAACTCTTCTCTCATCGTTTCTTGCGCACGCAATATTTGTATTGTGCGCGTATGAGTATAAGTACGATTGCAGAAAACGACAACAAGAATGTGCGATGAAAAAGTAAAGCAGAAACCGCATACACCCATGATCGAGTACGAAAGTGATCCAGTCATAGCAATACAAAAATGCCTTTTGAGTAGGTCACTGAATTGACAAAATAGTATGCGGTGGCGATCACACCGCAACCGCTTTTTCAGTAAGTATACTTAGAGTCACAAAAATAGGCACTCATGCAGTTCTCTGATATGTATCAAAACAATCTATTATCCGTGGAGGTACTTGAAAATGGCATTGTACTAGCCAATTGACGGTTAAGTCATTTATTTATTTGTGTTTAAATGGAAATACTATATTTAATGTACATCCATCAAGTAACGTTGCCTTTTGAATTTCCATTTTTGTTAAAGTCAGAAGTCAAATGAGCGGGCGCAGTTCAAACGCAAGTATGGAAGTTCTATCTTGTTAACATTTTCCACATTTAACACAAGCCACACAGCTATTACTTTAAGTTTTTGTTATTTAAAAAAATGCAGTGCACCAAAGAAAAAAAAAAAACAAAAACAAACGTGTCGCTCTACGCGCTTCCTATCAGACTCTAGAAGCCTTTTGTGTGAGCGTGTGAAAAAAATAAATGAGTATGCAAGCTTGTGCATACTTTCTGCTATGCTACAAAACGGGCAAAAGACGCGCGAGCAGCAGCTAAATAACGAGCATAGGACCCCCGACCGACCATTCTACGAGTATATACGCGCATTGGCAACATCAAAAGCAACATCGCCGTCGCCATTGCTGTCGACGAGTGCTCCAATTAAACTCAACACGTCAAACAACAGCAGCAGCCACACTAAAATATGGACGTCAAGTACGTCAAGGATGGCATTGGGAAGCCATTTCTAGCTCGCTCGCTCGCTCGTTTGCTGTCTGCCTCGCTGCGTTTTGGTTTGGTTAGTCAGTCTAACGATATACTCGTTAGTCACGCGGTTAAATTCCTCATACATATGTGTTATGTATGTACATATATATGTATTTATGTTTGAGCATACATGCCCATATGAAGATGGCTGAAAGAAGCGGAGACAGCAGACGCAGCAGAGTGCGATATTCATCTTTTAGCTTTAAAGTTTTGCTGTGGCTTTTTTGTTCCTCTATTTGACGGTCTTCCTGTCTCTGTGTTTCTGAATGTGAGTCGGAGAGTGGCATATTTTGATGGTTTGTAACTGCTCATGCATATTCATGCAAAACGAAAAATGGCAGAAACAAGCAGACTATGCAGCACTGACTGAATGGTAACAGCCGAAGCGAAAGTTAGAAATCAACACGGCTACGTTTGACTGCTTCACTAACTGAGGGTAGGTGGCTCAGCGTGTCTTCGAAAACAGGCAGCAAGAGCTCTATTCACAAAACCACCTATAAGTCCTACGAGAACAGAGCAGCCTAATGAAGTTTTCTCACAAAATAAATTGATGTTTCCTTTTTTCGAAACCATTCGAAAAACAGGCAGACAGATCGCATAAAAAGGGCACCTTTTATTTATATGTATTTAAAAATTTTGAATTATACATTCTTTTTATTATTTCTTAATTGCGCACAGCTTGCTTGATGCTTGCATTCGTTTTATATTTGTCTGACAACAACAACGCTACAGTGACTACATACTTGTAGATACCAGATAGAAATGCAACGTTTATCCACCAACAAAAACAAAACAATTAACTTGCAATTTATAATAATAAATAGTAAAACTTGATTAAGATGCCACATTACAAGTAGGTAGCAGTAAACCTGGAATTAAAATCTTTTTTTTTTTAATCAACAAAGAAAATTATTTATAACACTGTATCCGTAGGGTAAAAAGGGTATATTAGGTTTGTGCAAAGTATGTAACATGCAGAAGGAAGCATATCCGATCTCAGAAACCATAAAAGCTAGAAAAACTAAAGTTGGTATCCAGATTCTCCTAGAAAAGTTATTAGCGAAAAAATTTTACTTCGGTACTACTCCCACAAGCTGCAGCATCAAGTCCGCTCTTCTTCTTCCTTTTACTTCTGCTAGAGGCGCATATACCTCAGTGCCGGAAGTTTACCTGGGTACAGGGTAATTCACTGTCAATAATAATAAAATAGGCTCAACTCTTAAATATCCTTTACTCATTTCCCAAACCACAAAAAAAAAAAAAAAAAAAAAACAAGATAGAACGCTACAGTCTAGCAAGCCGGACAGTAAAATAGCCTGTACTCTCCAAAAAAACGAAAAATTAAAACAAACAAAAAATACAAAAAAATTAAATTATTTTTAAGAAATTTTATTAATTTATTAAATTATATAAGAAAATTTATTTAATACATACATTGTTTATGTACAGTTTTACATTTACATCACGTGTCTATGTGTATTTATATGCGTGTATGTATGTATGTAGCACAAAGTTGAACCAAAGCAGCAACAACAACAGATGCGGGCAGCGCTGCAAGCAGAGCATGGTCAGCGATTTTATTTATGGCTATAACTTCCTTCAGAATTGACCTATCATGATGAAACTTGGCATACGGACACATAAGCACTAACTGGACGTAACTACTAAAACTGATTTCATAACTCCAAGAATTGCGGAAGCTTTGCCTGCGTAGGGCTTAGGGGAACCTGGATACTAAGTTTGGTAATTCTAGCTCTTGTACCTTCTGAGATCCTTGCGCTCATACAGACGGACGCTCATGGAAAAATCGACTCGGCTTGTCACCCTGATCAAGAATATATATACTTTGTGGAGTCTGCCACGCCTCCTTCTGTGTGTTACATACATTCGCCCAAAAATAGTTTAGCCTTTCACCCTTTGGGTACAGGCTATAAAAATTTGGGTATACGGTATAACAAATTTTTACCATCGGTAGAGTCGGAATAGTACTTCGATATCGAAGGAGACCGGATGCAGTAAAGCTCCCACCCTAATTGTACTATTTAGAACTATCCCGTTGCAGGACTTCACATGCTTCAAGGACGAACCGAAGTTTAGTTGTCGAATTATTCAATCTGCAAGCTACATAATATGTTGAGCGCAATATTGAGCCACTCACCTAGTTCAATGTTGGGAACCTTAGTACTAGTGCACTCTAACTGCAGTACTTTCTCAAAACAGTTTAGCTTTATCACCTTATATTTTATGCTTTGTTCTTCCTCCTCTTTTTGTAAAGTTACAATAAGCCAGCAGCTTCAAAAATTAATTAGGCATAATGTCTGTATATTAAACCGAATCAAAGTGTAGCACGAAGAAGTTGTAGATGGAGCTAAATCCGCAAAATAAATCGATACTGTTACGGAAATGTGTAGGTTCGCAGCGCATCCTTTATCCATCCAGCCCTTGATTTTCCAATGAAAAAGCTTTTTAGGTGTCTTTTTTAAGCAGTGATGGCATCAAATATTTATAACCTAATATACCTAACATTTGTTTCTATGGAAACAAACACACATTGCTTTTAGGCCTTATACTACTAATAGAAGAAGAAACATGACATTTTAGTTTAATAATAAAACTTGTGAGCATTTAAAGGCTTCTGTGTCTTTTCTGCTGTGCAATCATTGCATTTTAGAATGATACCACTTTCTCGCTCCTCTTGCAAAACAATGCCGTTTCCGCGATTCCCAGCAGCTTGCACGCAGCGCTCAATGCTTGACTTTTACAAATTTAATTCGCCAAGTTATGATAAAGTTTTGCGAAAGTTTTCAGCTCGCGCTGCCCGCCTGCCTGCTGACAACAACTGCCGACCAAACCATGAGCAGTTGAAGTAAAAGTGTCAACGTTGCTGGCACTGCAATACGCCTCTGCGCCTTGGCGTCCCACGGTCTCAGAGGTTCTGAGCCGTTTCTGATATGCTGCTTAGCCATGGGGATTTGCCAAGACGCTTTATGTTTGAATATTTGAAAATGCGTTTGCTTTTTATGTTCAGATTTCCTCGCTGAGATTCTCAACCCTTTTTATCAGACCCGCGTGCTTTGTTGCAATGCAAATACCAGCATTTATACGAGTACACACACATACCAACACGTACTACTGACATTTCAGGGGAGCGTTCACTGTTTGTTGTTATGGAAAATGTCTTAAAAGCTTCCGCATGCTTTACAACGCCTTAGCTGCTTTTACTCTGCCCCACCATTACACACACACATGACACCAGACAATCAATAACCATTGACAAGCCACAATCCTTAAACAACAACAACAACAACCAAAGCAATGCTGCCAATCGCATTAGTTTCGAAATCCGCCACCACACACTGGAAGTATGCAAAGGTTTTTTCCTATAGATTTGCCAACTCTTGAAACCGTTTTGCAGTCAAGCCAACAACGGCATCTTTTCCTTCGATGTACTCTCACTCGTAGACTCATTGCGTTGCTTTGTGATGCGATTTGATTACGTTTTTGATTTTGCTCGCCCGCCCGCTACTCGTAGCAGTTTTTGTGCGACTTTCAATTGACAATTGAAACACAATATTTTTCGCAAAAAAATAAATTTATTTTTTGGCAGACAGATAAACGGCGTCAATGACGGCAATGGCGAAGCCAACGAAAGATGTCGCATAGCATTCGTCATTATAATAAGAATATTTGCATCGGGGTTTTAAGTTTCATCCATTGGACATATTCTGTCAATGGCTGGTGAGCTCTTCCTCAGGGCACATTTTTATTAAAGCTGGAAGTTAAGTCTCCTGTTTTCCTTAAAGGAGACTCTAAATCTTGCAGTGTCTGCGCCCGCTTGTCAATCATTGCGTCGGCATTGATAATGTGGCGAATGGCGCGAATGGCTGCTGCTGCTTGGTGACGGAGTGGGTGATTGTGGGGATGGATAAGCAGCTGCACGTGACTGCCAAAGTGGTTGGGGCAAATACACACACATAACCATACACACACCCCATAAAGCCCCATTACCACAAGTGCTGTCAGCCTTTGTGGGCGTTTAATCTATGCCCGGCGTTTGTCTGCACTTTGTGTTTTATCTTTACGACTCAAATCACACACAACTATGCGTGCACCCACCACAAGGACGAACGACGTGCCCAGCTCCAGGTATTCAAGACGCACCTAAAGTTTTGGCAGTTGCGCACTGTCGAAACTCATTAGGAGGTAAGTGTTTGTCTATGGAAGTTTGTAACTTTAGATACGGATTGCTATAAATAGTTGCAAACGCTACGTGTGCTGATTGCACCTTTACTAAAAAAAGGTGTTGAAAATTAACGATGCCGGCGTAAGTTCATAATTTTTGTTGCCAATGCTATATGCGTATTCGTCCAATTCGTTCCCTGACTGGCCAGTTGAACAAGCGATCGGCTCATAGTCAGATTCTCCAAAGCTGTCGTCATGATCCTCAAACTCATCCTTACTAACTTTAAAGATTATTTCATCCCCAGAAAACCATGGAAGGCCATTCTGATTAAATTTTGAGCAAATAAAAATATCGAGTTGCGCTGAAAATATGTTTAAATCATAATATATACCTAGTTTGTTAAATTCTTCTTATTTGGTGAATGATTTAGATAAGTTTTAAAAAAACTTAAATTTTAAACGAAAGCTGTGTGGCAATTCTTTGGGCAGGCTTGCTAAAAGTCAGTTTAAAGATATTGGCATATGCTGTGATGCATTGCTTGACATATATGAATGATCCCAGATGGCATATTAAAGAAAATTTATGATATTAATTCAAAATTCCGGGGTGTGTGGTATGTTACAGATGGGGTTATAAAGGGTTAATCAAAGGAGTTGCCGTAATGTTACAACAAACCAAAAACTCATAAAGCAATTTCCGTGTTTTTAATGTACATATTTTTTGATAGCTTTGATATTTTGTGCTAAATGTAAACCGTTCTAAGCCTGCATACATTTCATTGATACTACTATTGACTGAATTTGTGCAACAAAACTTCATTCCTTAACCAGAGTGCTATGTGCTAAGTACTAGCTTCTAACTGAGTGCGCCCTTCGAATAGGTTTTTGCTTTGCCTTTAAGTGGATAATGCATTTCCTGCTGGCAGACAAACTCACTTAGATGACTTTCCCACAAATGTTTCGCTGGCGATGTCACTCGCTGCCTGCATCATCTGCAACGCGTGTCGCTGCACAACCGGGCAGGGCACAAAACACTTCATTCGTAGTCGTCTGGCAGCTCACCCGCAAGGTATGCTCTATGAAATTTTGCTTAAAATGCCACAGCATCTTTCTTTTCACGCACACAGCCATACAAGGCCATGCACATGCACACGTACACAATGAAACATTGTGCAATCTTTTTGTCTGCGTCGGCGTCGGCATCGGCATCGCCATCGCCATCTCCAATGCGTGCAAGTCAGAGTCAAAGTTTCGTTGCCCAAATTGTTGTAGTCTGTTTGCTTTGCTCTTCACTTGACTTATAAGGCACCATATATTGCCACTGCCACACCCACACAGAGCCACACGCACGCCCACTATACGTTTGCAATTTTGCACGTACGTGAGGTAATTTTAAATTGTTTTGGCAACTTTTTGCTATTGCCACTCGTTCTCTCTCGCCCTCTTCCTCCCAAGCTCAGTCCCCATCATCATCAACATCTTCGTCTTTTGTACACATACATACAAGAATATATGTATGTACATGCAATGCGCTCAAGTGTCAGCCACGCCCCGAACTTATCGTTCTCAGGGTCCTCAGCTTTCTCGTCGTTGCTTATCAAGCTGCTTGCCTTTGACTTTGTGAGCGCGCCCAAAAGCATGCAATGCGTTTTGTTATTTCTTTCCATTACGCATAGCAGAGCAATGCGCGCAAATTAAGCGCAGCTGACAGCGCGCGCACACACACACACACACACAAACACACACATTTTCATATATGTACTCATACAGCTGTTGATGGCTGACTGTTGGTACGTTTCCGACGCGACGTCGCTCCTCGTGTTGTCGTCGCTCTGTCCCCGCTACTGTTACATCAGCTTGAAAATTAGTTGCTACTTATATGCTTCACTTAGTTTTTCTTAAGTAGCACGGATCAAGTCTCGTGTGTGTATGTGTGTGTGGGAGTGTGGGAGTGTGTGCGAGTGTGTTACGTGAATGTCGTCAGGTGTGTCCTTGTGTACACCTAAATGCATACGAGTGAGTGTTTATGTGTGCGTGTGCTACTTAAAACTTGCACTGACTGCTGGCTGGATTATTTTCTTTTCGAGTTGCATTCGCCCAGCATTTGCCACTTAAAAGACTCTGTCAACGTGATTGCATGTTAGCTGAGCAGGAACGGGATATCTGTTTGGTTGGCTGTTCGGCAGGCTTGACTAGCTGGCAGGGATTTGTGGCGGATTGCAGCTAAGACAACAGCATCACCTGCCATTTAATGCTTTAAGTCTTTAAAAGCTTGCATTTTAATTGCATCTGGAACTCATAAAAGTTAAGTCTAGAAGATTTCCCAAACTTATCAATAAGTTGAGCAGAGTAAGTCATTCAAAAAAATCAGACCAAACAGCAAAAGCGAACCAGCCAAAAATGGATTAAGTTTCCGGATTTTAGTATATAAATATCCATTAAGATTGGATTGGGCATCTATTCAGTACTATAACTGTATTTTAATACTTTTTATTTTATTTAAGAGTATTTTATCCTATTCAATGTAGCACTTACTTAAATAATCCTATTCTAACATGTATTTTTATACCCTGTACCCGTAGGGTAAAAAGGGTATATTAGGTTTGTGCAAAGTATGTAACATACAGAAGGAAGCATATCCGACCCCATAAAGTATATATATTCTTGATCAGCATGACGAGAGAAATCGTTCTAGACATGTCCGTCCGTCTGTCCGTCTGTCCGTCTGTCCGTCTGGATGAACGCGAGGATCTCAGAAACTATAAAAGCTAGAATAACCAAAGTTGGCATCCAGATTCTCCTGGGTCCGAGTAAGGACGAGTTTATTTTATTTTTTTTAATTTTCCCCCCCTTCCCCCGCTACAGAATTTCGTCAATAGCGTCTACATTTCAAATGCTACCTAAACCAAACTTTGCACACATAATTTATATATAATTGTCTACTGTTCTTCAAAATTGTTCAAAATTTATTCAATTCGGTCTATTCTAAATAAAGTTATTAGCAAAACAAATTCTCTCCAGTACAACCCCACCAAACTGCAGCAACAAGTTCGCTCTTCTTCTTCCTCTTTTTGCTGCTGCTATGGGCGCATATAACTCAGTGACGGAAGTTTACCTGGGTACAGGGTATTACATTGTCGGGCTTGCTCGACTGTAGCGTTCTCTCTTGTTTTTAATTGGCTTCGAGATTTGTTTGGCTTAGCCCAAGTACGACATTTGTACATAAGTCAAGATTTCAATACTTAATTTAAAAGCTTATATTTAATTCGATAACTAACGGGCTGATGATAATAATAAATGTATTACTGAGAATACAAATCATGCCGCAAATAGGGTGCGCCAATAATAATGCACAGCAACTTGCATCGAAAGCGTAGGATCACTTCTCCAGAATTGTATGGCCTTGTATAGCAATAACATATTGCGGTACTTAAATGACACAGCAAAAGCAGAGATCGTGTATGAAACATCTGAAATACAAAATCGAAGCCAAAACTGAATGAAATTTTCAAATAGGCCCTAATAGGTCTGTGTTATAAATTGATAGATAAAGTGATTATTTGCAATTACTACGCTCTCTCGTAGTACCGCTTCAACAATGTTATACAAAACAAGAAAGAAATGCTTAAGTGGAGCGGGCCTAACTCTCAAAAGGTCTGTCATGCCTCCTTCTATGAGTTATACACATTAGTACTAAACTAGTATGCCCTTTAACCTTACAGGTACTGGGTATAACAAGTCAACCAACGATGGAAAATTCAATAAATTATTATTTTTCAAGTAAATTAGTCATAGCCCTGTCCCCCTTTTGACTGTCTTTCATTTGTGGCTTAGAAGAGATCGGTGTACAATACTTGTATGTTGCACATTACTGCAAGCAGCTTGGAATTTTTGGTGTGCTCAAACTTCCAGTACTTGTAGAGCGTGCTGGAAAGATACATATTTACCAAAAACAACTTATATTTATAATATGGTTTTCTTATAATTTGTTGACTTTTTCGCGTTACTCACAAATAAAATGAAATCAAACTAGATTTTTAAAATAAATACACCTTCTCGGTTTTCAATATGGCTTGCAAATAAACAACAAATCAGATTCATGTACAGCATGCAGCAAAAAGTGAGAATATCTTTCCCCATCTGTTCATCCAATCAGCCATCGTATAAAGTTTACACCTTGGTAAGCATGTGTGCGAGAGAGAGGAAGTATTTTGTTTGGCTTCATTAGTATTGCTGAAACGTCACTCTGAAATTCGTTTATTAAATTAGTATGCAAATAAACAAACCGAACTCGGTACTATGTTGCACCGCCTATTAAGCATGTCGCCGTACAGTTGCAGTGCCTTGTGGATGTGCATAATTAAATCGACTTTGAATTGGCGCGTGCCCTGCTCTAGGCGCCTTTGTTTTATCGCATGTTTGTCTATATTTGTCTTACTTCAAATTCAAAATTTCTTTGTTTGCATTTTGTTTCACCACTCGCCCGAGGCCTCGTGTGCATTTAATCCAATTACACAAAAATTGTATAAAAGGGGCCCGTAACCCACCCAACTAATTACATTAGCTAATGACTTAAAATAGAATTAAATATTTTATGTATTCGCTTGGATTTGTTGCGTGTCATTCGCATTAAGCACACGCATAATTTACCTATTGTTTTGGGCCACAAATAATTGGTTAATGGCAACTAAAATGTATTTAAATTAAAACATTTAGCATTGTTTACTATTTGGTTGGGCACTTTGTGGACACGTTTGTGGGAAGCCACCATGCCCACAACGATCAGGTGCGTCTGTCTAAATCAAATTCATTTCATTAAACCCAGCTGTAATTTAAAATAATGACCGGCATTGAACTGTCAGTGATGACTAAACATCAGGGACCGCAAAAATTGATTATATTGTTTTTATATAGCGAAAGAATCATTAATTTTGACAAAACGAGGATTATACTAATATAATTTTTGGGGTATTATCTATGCATATTCACCATGATCGAAAAAAATGTAAACTCGTTCGAATCTGAATTCCAAGTTTGGTTGTTCTAGCTCTTATACTTTCTGAGATCCTTGCCTTCATACAGAGGGACGGACAGACAGGCGGACATGGCTATATCGACTCGCCTTGTCATCCTGATCAAGAATATACTTGTATATACTTTGTGGGGTCTGCCACGCCTCCTTCTGTCTGTTACATAAGTTAAGTTAAGCAAGTAGCTTTCTTCTTACCTACTGTTGGTCTAATTCAATGCCCATTTGTCAAGTTTCGCTTACATTGCTATCAAATTTCTGAATCAGTATCCACATTCTAACTAAGCGACAATAATAACAACTTATTAAAGCCCCGTCGGTTGTGTGGCTGTCCGATTATCTGTCTTGCCACAAAACAAGTTGGCAAATAACTTGCACATATAACAAACCATAAATAAACAAATATCATTAAACTTAAGCAACTGTCTGGCCTAACAAATATAAAATGCTTCCCATTCAAGCCAATTGCCCACACAACTAAGGCAGCAGCAACAGTAGCAACAACAACAACAACAATATCTGGCAGTGCACTTGTAGCAGCAAGAGGGAGAGACGAACAAGACAGTAACTACACAAAAGCAAAAGATGTGCCAAACTATAGTCAAAGTAGAAGCAGCAGCGAAACTTTTCATAAACATTATTAACAATTATTGTTGTTAGCAGAAGTTCCTGCCTGACTGGGCACTGCCTGCCTGCTTGGTGTTACTTGTCGCGTGCAGCCAAACGCCATACACCAAAGTGTCATTCACACACACACACACACACACACACACACACGCACACACACACACACGCACCTATGCAGGCACAGATACATTTGCGCGGCACTGGTGAAGTTACAAGTACGACTAAAGTTGATAAGAATGAGCCATAGACGTCGTTCTTGTCGTTCCCGACGCCATCTTCGTCGTCGTCGTCGTCATCGTCGTTGTAACTTCTACTCTCAGCTTAAGTTCTTAACGGGTGGTAGGTAGACGAGAATAAGCTTTGTGAATTTTTTATGAAGCGATGGCGGCGAAACTAACGCCAACGAGTTCTGAGTTTGTTGCAGGTTTTTACAATTTCATTTTTTTCTTTTTACAGAACACTAAGGAGACAAAAACCAAAATAGACAGACAATTTTTGTACTTGTTGTTGTTTTCAGCAGTGTTGTTGCATGCACATACTTCAAATGGTCTTACAAAGCCGGCTGCCCGCCTCGAAACTCGCTGAAAGTTCATAAACTTACGACGAAAAATGCCCACAGGTTGGCTACGTTCGCTTTGTAGCCATTGCTCATACGCCATGTTGAATACAACAGGCAAGTTTCTGTTTTTTTTTGTGCTTTTTTTTTGCCCCCATTTGGTAACCAACTGAGACTGAGCCTGGGACTATAACGGGGGTGACGGCGATGGCGGAAGATACGTTTGATGCTGAGGCAGCAGCAAGCTAAAAGCATTGCACAAAGTTTAATTGAGAAAGTTAAGGAATTTCAATTAACTGTGGATATTTGTTATTTTTCGTATATATCGTTGTGGTCGTCTTCGTTCTTCGTGACGTCAGCGCTACTAGCTGCTAGCCATTGAAACTTTGACCAAGTATTTCGAGTGTTGAGTCATGTGTGCTATTGGTTGGCTGGCAAGTTGCTTGCCTCGCCAGCAGCCGCCCAGCTTAATATCCTATTAAGTAGCCGAGGCCACAGTATATTAGTCGAAGCAAACTTCCTCATTTATCGCGAAAGAGTGGTAGAGCTGCAGACATCAGATCAACTAGAAGTGTACATGCTGTTCAGAAATGGATGTGGACTTCTTTATGCGATTGGAAACTCCGAATCCTCATTCTTTGGGAAAAGTAGTAGTAATTAACATAAAATACTACAAAAATAGTAAAATATATTTAAAACATGTTTAAATATACACAAACTATATTTAATATTAACTATGATTTTAAAAGCCTATAATTGTCTAAGCTTTATTGCCGAATTAGATACATAATGTGTTTGATCTGTTCTATAGCTACCGTTAGGGGGCTTTTGCATTACGAAAACGTTTTGCGAACTATAGGACCCCATAATTTGCAGCGCAAAGAGAAAAAGCTGGCCTGTTTGTTGTTGTGCTTCTGTTGGCCATGTGCCAGCAGTTTTAGCCGTTAATCAAGTGCCCACAAAGATTTCGTCTGGCAGAGTATGTGCTGCGTTGTTAATCGAATTAATTTCGCTTAATTGAAACTACAACTTGATGTTACAAAATTATAAACATAGGCATTTTGCTTAAGCCCAGGCTTGGTGGCTACTGGCCAATATTTGCGGCGGCCATTTAATCAATCAATTGCAGCTTTAGCTTCCTCCAATCCTCTCATTTTGTATTTGAGTGTGTTGACAAGAACGTGTAAGTCACGTGTTGTTTAATTATTGCGCGTGTCTGCTGGCTTACCAATATACCGTTAACCGCTAACGAGTTAAGTGCTTTTGTATGCCAAGCAGCATCATGAAAGCAATAGCGTTGAGGCTCGGGCCTGCTGGGCGCAACCGCAGCCTCAGTGGCGATGCTAGCCACAGCAGGGCAGCAGTAGCCGCAGTGGCCGCGGCAACACTGAAATATCCTTGATGAGTTGTTGACCAAAGTCATTACATGAATGGTGACCTGAATCAGACTTAAGTGGTCTTTAAGTTGTTATGAATGTGCAGAGCTGTGTTTGTGGTGCATCGGTGGCAGCCTCAGTTCAATCAGCTTGTAAATTGAAAGTTCAAGGGTTAAAGAGCTGTGAGAAAATTGATATATAATCCGAAATGAACTGAGAAACCGCAAAACAATGCTCTCCTACATTCGCTTTACTCATCACAGGATTTCAAAATTCTAAACACCAATAGTTTAGTTGTTTGGTAAGCAAAATCATGATTTACTGCTCTGCAATGCATTGTAATTTAACGAATTAACTGATCCATTTTTGGTTGCGTTTTTCCTACTTTTTTCAATTTATTTAAAAACATACTAATTCAATCAATATTTTATTCATTTGTCGTGAAGCATATAATCAAATTGAAAACAAACAGACATTCTGTTTCTAGTTATCTTAACATGCTGATCATTTGTTTATCTTGGGGTTGTACTGTTGTCTTTCGATTATGATGCTTGGATTTGCCCTAATAATCAACCTATTGACATATATTGTCCTTACGATGCAAGAATATATTAGCCAGGTAATAACGTCTTTGATCGCATTTGCAGCCTTGAAATCAAATGCAATTATCGTTTATTGTCGAACAAAATATATCAGAAAACGCAGAAAACTTAGTTATATAGTAGTATAAGTAGTTCAAGTTTATGAATTGAAATTTAAAATGACTTTGGTATAAAGTATTTGATGAAAGTAAAAAAATGCAATTCAATGAAAATTTAAATCTACTCTTAAAGATTTGATGCCAATTATTATGGTTGGCAACCCCCAGAATCGAATTAAAGCTGTAGACCACTTAACTTTGTAGCCTGTAAGCTAGTCATCGCTCAAAGCTTCACCTTTGTCACAGCAATTGACATGCCGTTGCCGCTGCCGCTGTCGCTGTTGCCCTGTCAACTCATGGTGCTCACATCCGCCGGAAACGCCCATACAATGACTGCCAGCTGACACGCGCTTCCGCCATAAACACCCATCGAACGAACGGCGAAGACTGTTGCTGCTTAAGTTGTGCGCCAAGTGTTCAATATATCAATCAAAGGTGTTGAAAATAAATGAAAAATGTGTCGAAAGTTTATCATTGCTGCCTGTCCAGGGCGACCAATAAGAAAGCAAACAGTATGGCAAAGCCAAGAGCCCAGAGATGGAGACGGAGACGGAGACGAAAACGAAAACGCGCAACTGATGCGATGGATTTTCTTTTGCAATTTCGATGCGTTCTCAACAAATGGTCCGTGAAAATGGCATGGCATGTGGCAAGGTAAAACGACATGAACTTTTCAAAATCGATTAAGCTGTGACATGGCGGTAGCGCACTAACCAAATCGCACTCGCTATATCTGTGTGCCCTTCAAAGTGTTTAAGGTTAACGTTTCTTAAAAGTAAAAAGATTTCTAAAATGCTCCTGCAAAATGCTCCCCCAAGGTAAGCCGCAAACTAAGCGAAGCTGCATTTTTGCTACAAATATGCAGCGCAGCCACTACTTTTAAAATCTGTCTAAAGTTGTGCACTAAAAAGCCCCTGCGCACAAATAAATGCTGCACTGAGCTGTATACGAGCTGAATCTTTGGCCATTTGGCCGTCAAGCTGAAGCAGCATCTAAACTCTACGCTACACAAAAACAACAAAAAGTAACGGTAAGCAGAGGCAATTTATTGGCAAAACGAAGGCACAAAACACACTCCACCTCCAACACTTTTGTTGCTTTTGACTTTTTGCTTGTCGGGCGCACTTCACTTAACTTTTACGTTTTCGTTTTGGTTTTGCGTCAAGCGCTGGGCATTTGGCTTGCACTTGTGGGTAGCTACTGTGAATTCTCCAGTGTTTTGCTTTTTGGTCAAGTATGATTGGAATTTTAGATGGCCGGGCCGGGCCGGGCCGGCCCGGGCTCCGGTTCGGATTTGGGCCCGGACTACTGCTGCTGCGAGCGAATGCCCACACGATGTGCTCAAGTGTTTGACATCTAGTTGCAATCGGTCGGTATTCGGCGTTCGACATTCGCAATTGAGGTCCAGTGGTTCGCAGCCGGTGATGGCAGGTTATCCCTGAAAGCATTTTTCGGAGCATAGCAAATTGTTTGGTGTCCATATTATTATTAATTTATGTATTGGCTGTGAAAGCGGGCGGCGATCAAATCAATAAACTAGTCACGTTTGCAACACTGAAACCGGAAACACAATGGCAAACCGGATGCAAGCATTATGAGCGGACTCCCACACAAATCAACACCAACAACAGCAACAACAGCATCATCACAAAGGGCCATTTGCAATTTGTAAGCTGGAGCGAGAGAAATTTGTTAGCACATTTCATTTAATGAAGCCGAAGCTGCTGACTCGCGAAGAATGCTTAATTTATATGCGTACATTGCTCGATAAATATCAAAATGGCGCTAATTGAAAATTAGCCTGTTATCATGCAATTATCTCTCCTACTACGCAGCTACGTCTAGCTCCAGCCAGTTCCATCACATGTGTATGGATGTACGTGTGTGGGGAAATTCAATTTCCATAACAAAGATAAGCCGTAATGGCTGCACTGAGGCGGAAGCACGCGCTTGGACTAACTTACGAGCATCAAATCGAGCATTTTGATTTGTGCTCCGGGGGTGAGGGATGGCGCGATTTGGCAGATAAACACAGCGAAATTAAAAGACGGGTGCTTATCATGAGTCATACATGGGAGGAAATAGACCGTGCGCATAAAATGTATGCTTCCAGCAGAGGAATGGGTTCATAAATGGGGCGGAGCAGTAACATTCAAAGCTGGCTGCAATCTGTCTAGTATCTTTTCTAAAAATTGCACGATAATATTCGTTAGTAAAAAATGAACAAGTTCGACTATTGCTCTGTTTATCATTTCATGAACATTATTGAAGAAGAATTCTGTCTTATACCCTTGAGATATCCAAATGTTGCTGGGGAAAGGTGTATCAGTTTAACGGATATCGCTCTAAAATGTTACATTATATTGGCTTAATATTTGAAAACAGTCAGTTGCAAATAATACTAGAGTTAAATCGGACTTTTAATCATAAGCTATCAGTGAACGTTAAAGTTAAAGGTAAGCCTTTGTAGTTGTTTATATGCTACTAGCAAGCTCCATATGCTACGCTACACCGCATCACTGGTATTTGTTGCTATTTTCCATCAAATAAATGTTATCTTTGGCGTTGATAGTCCATTGAGCAATGATTACAATCGTTCTGGTGGAGGTTACAATGCAGGCAATTTCCCTTTGCCACCGAGGCTGCACATGTCAGACGTTTGTTCAGGACATTTGCTCGCAGTTGTATTTGAAAACCGCATATTCTGTTGAAGTCGGTTAAAGACCACGTTATAATAGCATTCACCGATTTCTGGGTTGTTGGCTCTCCACAGAAACAGCTTTAATTTGAGAATGCGGTTATCTCTAAATATTAAAACGTTCTATCGAAAATAAAGATATGTTTGCATAAAATAGGTCGAAAGACTTAAAAGAAAAAATAAATTACATTCGCACTCATATGAAATTATATTCAAACGAAAAACGGAAACAAATTTCACTTCACAATGGAATTCATTGGAACGTGTAGGCGAAAAATAGCCAAGCGTCGACTAATGTATTTTCAAACTAAACAACACAACGTTTTATTAAATTAGTTTAAAAACACATCACATTCAATTTACCGAATCAAAATCACATGATTTTTTCCCAGATTCAAAATAGAAATGAACAAAAATGTATTGGCTACATTAAATCCTGTAGAGTAGGATATGGGAAAAAAGTAGTGTTGAACTCCTGCTATATTTATCGGTCAGCGAAAAAAGAACCATCTACACATACATATATAGTACGAGTACCAAAAATAAACATTTCATCAAAAACAATCGTGGCTTTTGATTAAAAGTGGTTCACAACATTTGCAAAATGAATTTATTTTACTTTTATTACGCATTATTATAATTTCAAATTAGTATATAATTGTCAGTCCGACATATTACTATACGCACGGTGTTATACTTTACGCCAAATATTCGAATTTGGTTACAGAATCCCTGCCTTAAAGCTATTATTAGGCATGCTTTATGGCAGTACGTGCGTATACGAGTATATATGTATGTATGTATGTATGTACATATGTAGTATGTATATGAGCAACGTACTATATTTTCATTGTTTTTCTATCTTTTCTGACCCAGTTTGGCCAGTTGGCTCCATTTGGTTCCTGCCTTTTTTTCATTTGTTGTTGCTGTTGACATGACATGGACTGTACAGTTTATTTATTATATTCTCTTCCTTGTGTTTTTTCTTCGTTTAATTTTATTTATATCCCAGACACATGCAAACAACAAATGAGTCCTTGTCATGTGCGTGTGAGTCTCTGTGTTTTTTTTTTTTTTCAAAGCAAATAAATATGCGGGTATGTCAGCATGTCTGTGCAAATGAATGAATGTATACGAGTAGTATGTATGTCGACGGTAGTTTATTGTCAATTGTTTGTGGCATTTATTTCGAAATTGTATTTTCGTTTATTTTGTTGCTATTTTATTTATTTATTTATTTGATTGTTTCTTGTCCCATGCCCATTTCAACGCATATTTCAAACGAATAGGACGCTAAAATCGCGCTAAACCGACCTTTGTATAACCTGAAATACATATAAACAAATTATAGATGAACGACTTTGGAGACTGAACCAACTACGTGGATTTGGGAATTATCAAAACAGTACATTGTCAACAGATCACCTTATCGTTAAATCTAGAGTTAGCTAGCACCTATAAAAACCTTGTACTACCATTCATTTTGCAGGTATTATTTTCGGCTCCCCTATTCGGTGTCCTTTCATGAAACTTGAAAGAGTCAGTAGCCATTCATGCATTCAATGATTCCACCTCCCACTCTAGCTGAATGGCCATTCAATAGGATTGCTCTGCGGCAAATGGCACCAGCACGTGCACGAGCAGCAATCGAGGCATATATGCGATTTATATCGCAATATCGGCTGGTAGCTGTAAAAGCCGACGGGACGTCGATGATGGCGCAACTTCAACTGCAGCTTCAACTCAATTATCAAACTTCTGCTACCAATCCGGTGCGGTCCCACTCATGCTCGCACGTTGCAATATTTTTGGCAGAAACGTGCTCAAATACACGCACACACTCACAAACATGTGTACAAAGAGTAGGACATGAGTGGGACACACATGTCCAACCTCATGTCCACGCCGACAAAAGGCAAAGGGTAATGGATTTTTGATTGAGTGCACAATAAAATGTAAAATGCACTTTACATCTCCCATAAAAAATCAACAAAAGTAGGAAATACAAAACCGACGCATTCTCCATTTCCAGAAGCCGCCAAGTTTAGCTCTTTAAACACATACACTCGTAAATATGTGCTATTTTATATTTTATATGCTTTCCTTGCTCAATGCTAAATCGTTGGCAATAAAATATGTGAACGGTATTATTGCGAATCGAGCGGCCCTTCACCCGCAACAACAAGTTAAACAAGAAGTTGGCATTCATTTAATTGCCTTGGCCATATTGAGAAGCTATTGCCGCCGACTCCATGAAAACCAATTAAACACTATAAAGTGCATTGGGTTTGGATTCTTGATGACTTTAGTCCATCAGTTTTTGGTTCGCATTTGGCCAATTTACTGCTTTATGGCAAACAGTTTACAAACACACCACCACTATAAATGTGTGTCTATGCGGGATTGTTTGTGAGCATAGTGTGTGTGCAGTACAGAGTTGACCCAAAGCAGCAATAACAACAAGAGAGAACGCTACAGTCGCGCAAGCCGACAGTGAAATACCCTGTACCCAGGTAAACTTCCGACACTTAGGTATATGCGCCCATAGCAGAAGAAGAAGAGGAAGCAGAAGAGCGAACTTGTTGCCGCAGTTTGGGGGGGGGGGGGGTTGTACTGGAGAGAATTTGTTTCGCTAATAACTTTTCTTGGAAATGACCGAATTAGATAAAATATAAATTATGTGTGCAAAGTCTGGTTTAGGTAGCATTTGAAATGTGGACGCTATTGGCGAAATTCTGTAGCGGGGGGAAGGGGAGAAAATTCGTCCTTTCTCGGACCTAGGAGAATTTGGATACCAACTTTGGTTGTTCCAGCTTTTATAGTTTCTGAGATCCTTGCGTTCATCCAGACGGACGGACATGTCTAGATCGATTTCTCTCGTCATGCTGATTCAGAATATATACTTGTATACTTTATGGGGTCGGAGATGCTTCCTTCTGCATGTTACATACCTTGCACAAACCTAATATACCCTTTTTACCCTACTGGTACAGGGTATAACAAGAACAGGTACTGACAGTTACACTTACGGCTATAACTTCCTTTAAAATGTTCGGTACGATTCAACTGGACATACGGCCAAATAATCCGGAAGAATTACGGAAGTGATAAAAAATCACCAATAGCCGGGCAGTGGGAGACAGGAGGCTCATTTTTAAATACACTTGTACTGCGTATAGAGCATCTAAGATGTAAGATATCAACTCGTCTTATCATGCTGATCTAGAATATATACCCTTTCTGCACATTAAGGCTCTAACTTCCCTTAAAATGGATACACGAGGACAAAACTTAAAATGAATGAAACTAAATTAAATTTCATCTAAATCGGTTAATGCTAAGAAAAGTTATTACCGAAATATTTTCACTCCGGTACTACGCCCACAAGCTGCAGCACATAGTTGGCTCTTCTTCTTCCTTTTGCTTTCGGTAGAGGCGCATATACAAGTATACCTCAGTCTCGGAAGTTTACTTGGGTACAGGGTATTTCACTGTCGGGCTTTATCTCTTGTTAAAAGTGTGTTTGATGCATATCTGCAAGAACGCTTAATATTGAATTTATTATTACAAAAAGTCGCTTTTACAAACTTCAAGGGCATATTTACGTTCAGAATGGTTGAAATAGAATAAAAACTTGTACTTTATTTATTGAAAAATGTAATAGAGATATCTTCTAATTTGCTTGCATCTCACTAATCACAAAATTTGCCAAAAGTGAACATATTTTTAATTCACTAGCTTCCTTCAATGCAACCAAATCAAATAAACTTAAAATAATACATGCAGAACTACAGCAAATAGAAACTTTGCAAATTTTGCGCATACATAAAGTAATTGAGTTTAGGCGATACGTTGCATCAAATACATACGAAGGGTTAACTGTCTTAGCAATTCGTATGCCAAGAAATTTAGATATTTCTTCAAATAATGTTCGGCATTCTCAAATTCTCCAATTTTAATCATACCTTTATGGGCAAATTACATTGCCAACTTTTATTGGGCAATAAGGCTTCGACAGTCATTGCTATAGCAATCCCACCCTACATATGTACATATGTATTTAAAAACATACATACATGCTTACATTTGAGGTTGCAGACGCACCATTGATGCTGGCTGTTGGTGCTGACTGACTTCAATGTTGGTCTAGACGTTGTGTAATGACAAACGCAAACGACAGTGGCTCCTTTGGTCCTTTCCTGCCCCTGTTCTGTTCAGCTTTGCTTGGCCTGAAATGAAATGTTATGTTACTTAGCCAGTCAGTGCCAAGTCAAATGGAAATACGCCTTGCCAGTCTTAGTGGGGGCTCTGGTCTGGTCTGGCAATCGTACTCTTGGCCGGGCTGCAAGCGCTGCAAGTGAAAAATAAATAAAATCAACTTTAAATGAAGCCCGTCTGTGGTTCAAGAGAGGCAACGGATTTCTATCCGCAGGCAGCTAATTCCAATTCACAAAAGTTTTGGCAAATATTCCAGCCATCGACCTCCGTAGACGAATCCATAATACGAGTATGTGGATGCAAGAACGGACGACAAAGAGTCGCGCATCATCATTATTTATGCGAAAGGCGCCTAAAACTGGCGAAAATCAATGAAGACAATGGCAATGACAGCGGCTAAGTTGTTTAGCTCTTAAGCGCAAGTTATGTACATAAGTTTTGAAAAGAAAAAAACCAGACAGCTGACAGAAATTAAAACACAAATCGCTGACAATTTGTTGCCGATCATGAAAAGAAATTAACCCTGGGACTTGAGCGCGCAGGCACAAGAGAAACTCTACGCAAAATTTTTGCTATAAAATAGAAATGACTTCTTGGAAGCAGCGTTAGTATTATTTTCGGCACGAGAATGAAGCGATACATAATCGTTTTGAGCAGAGGTGTGTTTAAGTTCAAAGCTCAAGCGGTTTTCGATAGAAAAAGCAGTGACTAAATGCTGTGAAAGTTTGAACTAATGTTCGAAAATAAGTGAAATCTGAACCCATTTAAATTGATCGACTTAATATAATTTGCACATGCAGATTTCCGATTATCGAATTGAGAAATATGTAGATGAATCTAAAGCTATTTTCAAAAATAGTATCAATGTTTAACAACATGATTCTGTGAAATGTAAAACCCCATATGTGAAAAAAATCCACCCATCTTGATTTCGGAGAATGAATATAAGACCTAAAAGATCGGTTAAGTTCGAATTCATAATTATCCATGCAAGAACAACTTTTGTGTAACACACATACTACTATATACATATGTATATCCAATTTTTTATAGCCTGATTCCCCTGATAACCCCAAAGGGTAAAAGGCTATACTAGTTTTGTGAGTCCGTCTGTCCGTCCGTCGAGTTTGTGTTTTTTTTTTTGTGATGCACTTTTAATTTTTTTTATTTAGCATTCTTTTCCTGTTTTTCCATATTTTCAGTTGTTTAGATTTGCACATGCAATTGCACATACATATAGTTATTTGATTTAAATTTTTTCGAATGGTTCAGATATTAGAAGTTCCTTCATTACAAACAAAATTTCATACGAAACACAACATTTTAGACCTATTTTCTTACGACTTTACAGTGTTCGTATATCAAATAAAATAAAGAGTTCAATTTCTAGTCCGGCAATTATTTGGACAGATGAATATTTTTTGAATGAATCTCTTTCGGCATGACATTTGAACTGTCTTAGCAACACGTACGCCAAGAAATCCAGATAGCTATTCAAATTGGTAGCATTCTCTAATTCTCAAATAAAAACAATTTTAAAACCCGCTACCTGAAGGGTGAAAAGGGTTTTGTACACCTTGGGCTGCAATATTGGTGTTTTAGTAAGCATCCCTATCTTTTTTGCAAATATAATATAGCCTATCATAGTCTTCGAAACCGCTCAACTGATTTTGATCAATTTTGTGGCAATATTCAAAATAGTTCGAAATTCGAAGCGATCAACCATCGTTTTTTGGCTCATTTTTGCTCATTTCATTTGTTTGGCAGTCACTTTTTATTCTGTTTGTCAGTGTTTCAATAATTTCAGAAATAAAATTGTAAAATCGAAAGGAAAAAACACCAAAGAAAGCATCTATTGGTAAAAAATCACAAAATCAAAAAATATGTGCGAAAATATAGCAGCTAAAAAAGCCGGCGAAAGCGAAAGGGAATCCACATAACAGCGGTGGGCATGTAGTGGCTCTTTCGGATACCAGGGATATTTCCGATATGTTGTAAAAAGTCAGTCAGCCAGACGCACAAGCAGGTTGATGAAAACAAAAAAAAAAAAACACTTACTTAGTGCGTGTGTCGTTGCTCGATTGCAGCAGGATTGACTCACGATTTAAAATTGTACAACAAAGTTTAGCTTAGTTGACTTTAATTTACAAATTATACTAAATTTACATAGCTTCTGAGCTGACTGTAGATTTTGACGACAACTCCCGTTATGGTCAACCAAATCTTAAAACTGTGTTCCAATATGTCATGCCTTGAAACAAATTATAATAGTGTATCCCATAACGAGCTTTGAAACTAGCCTTCATTGTGTCTTAAAACACAACTTTATTCCTCCATAGACGACCAACTACTTACATAACCTAGTGCTTCCATACTCTCTTATTTTTACAAAAAAGAAACCTCTTTTAAAACTTGTTTTTCCTTTGGTCGCTTATGTTGTTGCATTAATAATTTATGGTAATTAAACTTAAATTATATTGCGGTTCCAAATAATATGAGAACTGCGCTGTGTGTGTTAGTCGGTGTTTACCTATAAATAGTTTAAAGACTATTGAGCAGATGTTATATTATTATAATACATAATAGTATGTAGTACTATAGTTGCCACTCTGTTGAACTATCGGCCGCATTGGCGATCAACTGCAACAATTCCTTGTTTCTGAAGTTATACCAACCATACGAGTAGTTTCATCATTATGTCTTCCTACTTAATATGTATAAGTATGTGTAATGGATAGTAAAGGAACATTCTAGACTTCTGCACCCAACCTGTAGGTAAAATGTAAGAAAGACTTCTGAGGACTCAGGCAGTCGACAATCTCGAGCTGAATGGTTCCAGACATTGTAATAATTTCCGCGAAAAATAGTCTGTACCGTCTCCCATGGCGTTTCGTTCAAACGCCACAGAACCCAAGCTCAGCACACTAATACAGACGAGATTGTAAAACAAAGGACATGTACACCACAGTGAGCCAAAGTGGCTGACGATAGGTTGGTAATTGAGGCTAAGGAGCTGGACTTGAGGATACCGTGCCCAACGCCATAAAAATATAAAAATTCCAGACATTTAGCGAGGAATTTCCCAAGCTGCGGACAAAACAAGCCCGAATGAAAATATGGCAAAGCGTTTTATGGCGCACACGCGCACTCGTAGACGAGTATACTATAGTGATAACGGAGCCTGAGCTAATGGGCTGGCGGCCTACCTGCCTCCTGTTACCTGCAACCATCTCTATATAAGAACTAAGACTAAGTGTGCGTAGCAACAAACAAGCGGCGGACGTGGACGCGAATACGCACCCATATACATCAAAATATGTCACGGAACATTTCCAGGGAAAAGAATGCGGAGAGGAAGCGCCAAATGAAACAAAAACTGACGACCGCAAAGCATAAACTGAAGAAGAAGCTGCGCGGAAAGCCCCACAGCATCAGTTTCCACTATCAACTGTTCCTTTACCGCCAGGAGCTAAGGCGCGCCAACACGGACTACTCCTACTTACGCCTTTCGCGGGCAAAAATTATGCTCACTTCCGAGCTCATTGCGAAGAATGTGAACACCGGCAGCAAACTCAATAGTCTCGACGATCTCAAGATGCTAAGTCGTGAGGTGCAATTCAAGAAACGGCTTTGTACTCAAGTAGAGCGCTTGGAGCAGTTTCGAGAGCTGGGCTTGACCGATGTGGTCCTGAATGGAAAAAGGACGGCACTTTAGATAGATAGATAATCGTGTTTGGTTTGCATAGTACAGGGCGAGCTATGGGAATGCATTAGCTTAAGTTTAGATGGTAATATTTTATCAAATAAAATATGTCATTGCTAAAAATGGTTGCTTCATGCTTGCTTTGCTTTATAATTGCCTCCAACAGCTTTGGCGCTGCTTCAGATAATGCAAGTATCAGCATTTGTCGGCGATGAATACCAGGCAAAGGACAGTAATAACCCAAACACCCAGACACCAGCTGTCCTGCCTCTCTCTCCTACTCCTGCAATTAACAACTCATTAAGCACAAGCTCGACAAGCAATTCCACTGAAATTAGAACCACTGCTCCACCGGCCAGCGGCAAAGAAGCCTCTAAGCTGGATGATAATGACTACAACTTCCTCAGCGAGCGTCTGCCCGACTTAGGCGAAGAGGAGTACATGAACCTGAGTGATGATGCGAATCCCTTGCATTTTTTAAAGCAGCAACAAAAGCAGCCTGGCCAAGACCCACAGGTATGTTTGCATTTGTACAGTTGCTTATACCCTTAAGCTAATCCTCAATATTTGCAGGCCCCGCCAAGCCCGCCTATTTACATCACTATTCCCATTTACATCAACACGGCGGGCAAATTGCCGCTCAGCTTGACCATTGGTGGTCAGGAGCTGTCAGTTCAAGGGCAGCAGAAAGAGGAACGTCGCTTCGTTATTTCCAGCGCGTCCAGCAGCAGACTAAAGAGTCCCTCCCCTCAGGAGCCCAACTCGCATTTCAATCGCTTGCTCCATGAAATAGAGACTCCAAAAAGAAGACCAACGAATCGTCATAAGAATCAAAGGCGTAGATAGTTCTCGCTAAAGCGGAGTTTCTCAGTTCATAACATTGGTCTATGTATAAGTTTAAAATAAATTTCAAAAAGAATTTGTAACTGAAACTAAACAAATTCGTTCTAATAGACGTAATGGGCCTTCGCCTAACCATATTCTACATTTTTAATGATTTTTAATGTCAATACGAGCTCCAACGAACAAACACATTCGTTTAACTGATCAAGTGCGAGTGAATTAAATGGCTTCGAAAGGATTTATGACAATTCTATACTAATAATATAATAGTTCAGATTTTATGTACTGCATAAGTGGCGGGAAAAGGACATGCTCCTGATAGCTGCAAACGGAAAAATTTAACAGATAGAAGAAGGCGTGGCAAACCCCACAGAGTATATTCCGGATTAGTGTTGATTCAGATCAGCGGCGATTTAGCTTCTTTCCCCCACTCCTCTGCTGCTAGTTAGTTTGCATAACTCCCGTAATTCTTGGACATCTTACTATGTCAGGTTTCATCTGGATAGGCCATAAATGTAATCTCTGCCCAGTTCTGCCAGCAGGAAGTATGTAATTTGATTTTATACTCTGTACATGAAATGTACAAGAGTATATAGGTTTGCGGGAGATGAAAAATGTAGGAAGGAGGCTTGGCAGACCCCATTAAGTATATATGTATATGTATGTAGAAAGTTGATCTATGTCTGTCTGTCCGTATGAACACCTAGATCTCAGAGACTATAAGATATACTATATACCTAATTGTGCACAAAGATGTGTGTACGCTATAAGATTATGTCATTTGTCAAATGACAAATCTAACGGGATATAGGTCAAACATTTTTTTTTAATTCATAATTTTTTTATTATAATTGACCACACTCCTAAAAGCTTGGAAAAGCTGATCAAATAGCTAATTGTAACCATATGTAATTACAATTTTGATTAAATAATGCCCGATGCATTTAAAAAATAATTTATGCATATGATCGATGAAAAAACTTCAACAAATCCAACGCAGATCCATCTTAAGGCGAAATAGTGCGTCATAGTAATGAACGTGTGGTCGACTTTATATGGAAAATTTTTTTCTAGGGGGGGGGGGGGACAACGGCCCCCCCTGCCCCCCTGCGTACGCCCTTGCGTGTAGCTGTTGTACGAAGTTGAAATGTACAGAATGGGTGATGAATGCGTTAAAAACCTCAAGTTTAAATGTTCATTAAAATATATTTTCAATTACTCGAGTTACCTCTAGCAGAGCTGTTTGGCCCACTGTGCACTCCCTCCGATAATGGGGTTTTTCCGTAACGCCGTTCGTATAGTCCCCGATACTAGTGACACCACCATTTTAGTCCAAGATGCCTTATATAAATACGCAGAAAATGTGAAAAATTTTGGAATTTCCCTCTCTCCCCGCTCACCTTCACTGGATAGTGATTTTGTGACTCGAATTTGGCAAATATATCGAGTTAGTGTGATATTTTCATCATGATAAGCCGATTTTAAAGAAAGTTATAGCCATAAATACAATCATAGGTTCTCTGTGCTCAAGAGCTGCCCGCAGCTGTTGTTGTTGCTTGGCTTCACTTTGTAGTGCATACATGCTTACACAGGCACGAATAGACATGCGTAGACATGCATACACTCACATAGACACAATTTCTGTGTAAATGTGCAATGATATACCCTTTACGTGAGTTCGAATGCCGTGAGAGGTAAAATCGATAAATATTTTTAAATCGTGTTCCCAAAGGGTACAAGGCTATATTAGTGTTGGGCGAGTGTACATGTAACACACAGAAGGAGGCGTGGCAGACCCCACAAAGTATATATATTCTTTATCAGCATAACAAGCCGAGTCGATATAGCCATGTCTGTCTGTCTGTCCGTCTGTCTGTCTGTATAAACGCAAGGATCTCAGAAAGTATAAGAGCTAGAATAACCGAACTTGGTATACAGACTCTCCTGAACCCGAGAAAGGACGAGTTTGTTCATTTTTTCCGATGCACCTTCCCACTCCCCCCTATTCACGATTTTCTACATATAACTCCCGTAATTCTTGGAATTTTGAAATAAAATTTAGTAGACACATCTAGTGATTATATATCCGTATACCAAGTTTCATTACGATAGGGTAATTAGAAAGAAAGTTATAGCCATATAACCAGGCCAATGCACACATACACACATACACACGTACAAGTACACCAACACGCATAGACACGATTCTGATCCTGATTCCTGCTCGACTTTAGTATTCCTTACTTGTTTTTTTCTCATTTTTTTAATTTCTATAATTATTCTAATTATGTACAGAGTATTTCAAAGTCGTTTCAAAGTTTCTTTAGAACTAATGTTTTTTATTTATTTTGTGTATTTTGGACACATATGTATGTTTTTACCTCTATATACATACAAGTATATAAAACAGTTTGTCCTGACTGACTGACTGATTGGTGATCAACGCACAGCCCAAACGGTAAAAGCTAGGAAGCTGAAATTTGGATTCAATAGAGTAGATGCCCAATTAGGTTTTGGAAAATTCGAGTTCCAAAGGGCGAAAAGCAGGCTCCAACATTTTTATGAAAAATCTACAATATGAGAGTTTTCCTGTAAATAAAATGTTGGGGAAGAAAAGGAAACCGCGTCAACATCCCACAGCCCAATCGGCAATAGCTAGGAAGCTGAATTTGGGCTCCAGTATCCTGTTATAGCATGATCTACATACCAAGTTTGGTCAATGTGGCCTCAACCGTTTTTGAAGTCCAGGTGTTCGTTCGGACAAACGGGCGGACATGTAAATATGTGTCGATTTCTTCTATCAAGAAGAATATGCCTTTTTCTATACTGTTTGGAAGTATATAATAAAAATGCGATAAACTTCATTGCGGTACTTTTAGCAAACATATTTTATAAATAATTATAAATAAATAAATTGAAATAAATAGTTACAATAATAAGTAGAATCGGCGAAGAACGGATCAAACCACATTGCTGGCCTCGCCTGGAGTCGGTGGCTCGGGGCTGTTTTCAATTAAGTCCTTTGTGACCGGCTGCTCAACAGACTGAGCTGATTCTGTCACCTCTGGCACCTGTTCTGTTGCTGCCAGGGCCTCTGATGGCTGTGGGTTCTCAGCCACCTCCGGTTTCTTGTCGTCACCGGCCAAATCGATGCCACTCAATGCAGTCACCGCAGCAGGTACCGCGTCGTCGTCATCATCGTCGTCGTCGCCTATGACCTGCTCGATGGTTTGCTGTATGAAGTGTTCAAACAGCTGGAAATATTGCAGGGCGTTGTTGGCCACCTGTTCCGTAGGTAGCTCCGTCGTGACCTTTTTAAGTGCATCGCGGATTAGCACCAGCACGGGCTTGCGTGTTGCTGGAGGTGCAGTGGTCGTGGTAGTTGCTTGCTCCCCAGAAATTTTCTCAGTGGGCTCTTCGGCAGCTGTGGTTTCCGTGACAGGCTGTGGTTCAGAAAGCTTATCCTGCTCTAGGTGCTGCTCCGACTCTTGTTCCTTGGCACCAGTGTCGGTCTCACGTCGCCGCCTCCTCAACAGATCGTCATCATCGTCGTCGTCTCCTTCATCGGAGCCCTGCTGTGATTCTTGGGCAGCAGCAACGGCTGCTGCATGTTCGGCTGCCGCTTGATCCTCGCTGCTGTCATCCTCTAAGCTGTCCTCGTTGGATGATTCTGGATCCTGTTCCGCTTGCCGGGCAGCGCGAGAATCATGTGCTTTCTCGACACCATAGTCGCGCTGGTGATGTGGAGCCGCACTTACGACGCACACCCAGATGAGGAGCACAGCAGCTAACGCAGTGCAGATGTTATATTTGACCATTTTGCTGACCAGATCTTTGTGCGGCTAATCCAAAATATTTTGGCGACTTGCTTATGTAGTTTTGTGGTCTTTATAAGCGAATCCGTCGCTTTGCTTTCGCTTTTATACATTCGTCCATGTTGACGCGAAGACCAACCAACTTCCAAAAATGAAAGTAAACAGCAGGCGATGAGCGCGCACACTCTTTACATCGTCCAGCTCCGAGCCAGCCGCTTTTACTGCAGAGCCAAGCGCTCTTTCTTTTCAACTGTAACAAAATTTCTTCTTTGGTTTACTTCGTTTGTTTTCAAAAGAAACCGAAATCATTTATTTAAATTTCTGTTGCTCTTGCTGCTTATTTTTCATAAATCTTTTTACTCGTATTTGTGTTCAACTTTGACTGAGATCCGATGTTTGCCTTAGACATTAGCAGCCATTTGCCAGTTGCGGGTGTTAGAGAAGGGCTTTGTGTTATTGTCGTTGTCGTTGTTGTTGTTGTTTGTTTGGTCATTAATATTGTTCAGTCTGTTGCCATATGCAAATAGATACTATACGTTTTAATTTGGAGCCAGCCACCAATAACAAAAGAAATTGTCCCAAAACGTTGTGGAAACGTCGAATCGGGCCATTTGATTACTGACTTCATTTCTTTTGTAAAACAGGCATTGATAATTTTAATTACGTAATTACAAATGTACGGGTGACTGCACCCAGCCCAGCCAATCGAGCCCAAGCTGCATTAGAAAGTTGAAGGCACCGTCAAATTTGGAAAATTTTCCACATCAGGGATAGCGAAAATGAAGTTGCTGTCTTTATTATATTTAAATATATGCAGAGTTTGCATTGTTGGGCTCGGCAATTCTAACATAATTGTGTATATTATGGGCAAACCAGTTAAATTCAATTAGTTTATTGCTACCGGCGATCAGACACAGAGGAATGAACGAAATCGGCCAAGAGCTAACAATTAGTTGTACTCGAATTTGTAGTTGTAATAAACACAAGGTGTGATTACAGGGAAGAGATAACAAGGAGACTAGAGTTAAATGAGGTTAATCACACCACAAAATAGAGAAATTCTACTCAAATTGAGCAAACATGACGATATTGTATGAAGTCTGCCAAAGAACTGAGTCATTTCAAAGATCAGCCGGCACTTAGCCATCGTTGCAACAAAAACTTCTGGTTGTTGATTATCGCAACAATGTTATTTAGAATCAAACCACATTTATAATCCGTACTTAAGTACGCCCCTCCGTACTTCTTTACACAAATGATTAATTTTAAAAGCAAACGCTGAAGCTGAAGCTAAAGCTCGCCCAATACGAACGGCATCCAAAAAAGCATAAAAACGAGATCACGAAACCTTTCAGATTGACCCATTTTTAGAACCTGCTTAAGCCGCAGAGTGCGCAGGTAAGTGGCCACAAAGGTGTTAAACAAACGAGCAGTCGTCATTCTAGCCATCGCTATCACCAAATCCAGAACAAGCTAAAGGGTATGATTGATCGATGAAGAGCATATGAGGTTGCATAAAATTTCACCAAAGCGTCATACCAGCGTCAGATACTTTCTACGTGTTTATGGCGCAGAATAAACAGTAACACAAAAAAAAACCAGTAGAATACCAAGAAACCGGTAAAGATTCAGATTCTTTCTCAAAACAACACAGACAGATACTTACTTAAGCCACCGCGCAAGGCGAGATGCGATCAGTAGAGCTGCAGACAAGCAGCGGTTAAGATCAAGTCGAGGACAAAAGCAGATCTTAAGCATGAAACCATACCACGCAGTTTGCATCTTGGGTGAGTAAATGTGGAAAATATATCAGGTAGTCCACAAGTCAAGACAACTAACTTTTCAGTGGCTGCCTTGCTGCTGCACTCACAGTGTGCCGAGGGACGACGTCGTAAACACAAGGGCGACGATCATGAGAAGTCAGAGCAACGAAAGACAAAAACCAAAACCAAGTGGTCCAGCTCGACCGATCTTGGTGGCATCAATGCGCACGTTTCCTCCGAAGAGCATGGATACTACGTGAAGCGCACTTACTCGCCAACAGGAGAAGCCAACAAGAAGCAGCTTAGTCCGCCCTTCCTTGCCATACCCATTGCCTGGTTCAGCTGTGGAGCTGATACTGGCTGCCAGACCACGAGTAACTCTGGAGGAATGAATGGCGCTGCCCAAGCACTGAGTGAAGGTTTCTTGTGCGATGATGACTGTAATGAGCCCTATGCACCCATTTGCGGCAAGACACCGACTGAGGTGGCTGTTTTCTACAACAAATGCAAACTCAACGTAGCCAAGTGTCGTACACACGGCCTTTGGGCCGATCTTCCCTATGAGCAGTGCCAACAGACTTATCCTAAGGAGACAGCTTACACAGACAAGAAGTTCAAAGCATCGCCCTACTTCTCGGCTACAAATGCAGTTGACGCTCAACCAGACAAGCCTGTCGAATTGCCCAACAACAATGTTGTCGAGGGGCAAGCTCAACCAGAGAATAATGTGGAACCAATTGCCGCATCTTCAGGCGCTCCGAGGCCAACCGCTAAGCCCCTAGAGGCCGCCATGGCAGCTGCTTTGGATGAGATCAATGCGAAAATAACTGAAGCTGAGAAAGTTGTGGCTCGAGATTCGATCATCCAGGTCCAGGCTGATAAGGATAGACTTCAATATAAAATAGCCTAAGCTACACAAATATTTAACTAAATAAACAATTAAAACATATGCATACACATGTACATACATATCTATTCATAAATTTATTATTTATAATATATCTTGTGAAAGAGAGGAGTCGTCTGCCCTTCCACACTATATGAAATATCTGTCAAGTTGACTGCTGTTTTGGGATTAATGTATAGTATATTTATTTTTCACAACTTTCATTGCTGAAAATCGGTGCTAACCATTTTGTTAGTACTTTTATTGCTGATGCTTGTACATATGTGTGTGTTCGTTGTGACGCCTCCTCGTGATCTGCATCGCTTTCACAAAACTTTGTTTTTGCTTTCAGCCCTTCTCAATGTAGCCCTTCTTCTAACTCTGCTCAGCTAGATTATTAATTTATTTATCACATTTCCGTTTTTATCTTAAAGGACTAACAATAATTAATTAAATCTTGTTCTAATTTTATTTACAATTAGCAGTCTCAGGTGGCTTCCCTTCACCGCACTGTTCCGTATGCATCATCTTTATATGTTGTTGTTTTTTATACCCTGTACCCAAAGGGTAAAAGGGTATACTAGTATACTAGGAGGCGTGGCAGACCCCATAAAGTATATATATTCTTGATCAGGATGACGAACGCAAGGATTTCAGAAAGTATAACCAGATTCTCCTAAGTCCGAGAAAGTACTAGAGTTGAGCCTTCTCGACTTTAGCATTCCTTTCTTGTTCTTAATTATTAAACAATATTCTTTGTTTTCTTTTCACCATTGCTCGTGTCTGAAAATATTGCATATGGTCTTTCGACTCGAGAGCAAGCAAGTTAGAGTTGGTCCTGTGAGAAAACTTGATATTCCAAATTTATATCGCATATTTATTAAGATTCGGTATCCGTATCCGCAGTTCCGGTCTTATTTTGTCAACCAACCATATCAACATGTTTGCCATCATTGTTAATGGACTCACGTCGATATGTGTACTCTTCGACGCGTTGATTTTTATACCCTGTACGCAAAGGGTAAAAGGTTCCTCTTAGCCCTAGGCAGATCAAGATTGTTAATATTTTCCGATGCCGATTGTCTTAATCAGTTTGGAATTTCTACACTTGTAATTGAGTTGTAAGCTCTTGTAAGAATTGTGTTACACATTTGTGAGAAGTTTGACTAACTAGTTGACTGTTTAACCGATTTATGTATGTAGCCATCTTACCCTTGCTAAAACAAAATCGGATATTGCAAAGCATCGTAAGAGCGAGAAAGTTTAGAAACACATTGAAATTGATGATTTCTACGATGAAGGACAATAAATATACTTGTACGATGTACATTAAATTCTTATTCAATGTCTATTGCTGGTCATCAGTATGACAACTCTGTGATTATTCGACGCAGTGCCGTTTAAAAGAAACTTACTAATTCGTTGTGAAAATAATCGTATAACATTTCGTATGTTCGGAAAAATATAATACTGTTGATCAATTTCAACATTAGAACTTCCCAAAACAAATAAATTAGCAAAAACTCAAATTCTTGATATCAAAAAGTCGTCAAATTTAAATTTTTGTAAATATTGTAATTGCTGTTATTTCTTCGCTTACTTTAAAAGTTGGCTGGAAGTTATTTGTAATACTATTTGTTGCACCAAACTAATTCATTTCAAAGCATGAATTGTGTTCCTGAATTTTTTTCAAGAAATTATTCGATTCTGATGCCGTACCAGAAACCAACGAATGAAATGTTTCCGGTTGCTGATAATTTGAATTTCCCTTTGCCTGGCAAATGTTTCAGTGCCTTGCAATATTCGCATAGTTTGTTCATTAAATCAATAACCACTAATATGTGTGACTAACATAGTTAAATGTGGCATGATTGAAATTTATTCGTGTACGATTATCAGCGTTACTTTCTTGCCCTCGCTGTGAGCCCGGTACTTTGCTTTCTTCTAGTCTGGCAGCAGCTTCGCCCCTGGCATTAAAAGATTGTAGGCTAAAACTAAATCTTCTTGTATTCTTGGCACACTAAAATGCACCCACTTCCACACTCTCCTGGTCATACATAAGCGTGCGTTTTTAGGAATGCTTCGACAGTTTTTAAAATTTTAGCTTGATGTATTAAATGTGTATTGTAATTTTTCCATTAAAAAAAAAACTAAATAGACTGAAATGTACGGGCAGCAAGGAAACGGACGCTTTTTCCGACTATAGGACTATATACTGAGGTGGTTAAAAGTTTTTAGACATTGGACATTTCTTTACATTATGCATTTTGCAAACCTTTTTGTTGATGTTCTTAAAAGCTAGTTTTGAAAAAAATGTTATTGTCACATAGATTAATCTATACATAATCAAATGGAAGAACAATCAAAAAGATATCGCTTCATATGACGAAAATATAAGGAAAAGAAGTAATACCTATAGTTGTCAAAAGTATTTACACACATTTTATTTGCGTCAAAAGTATTTACACACAACTTCAACTTAACTATTTATATTTCTAAGTCATATTTTTCATTATTTATTTATGTTAAATTCATTATTATAACTAGCACTTAGTAACACCGGCCTTCATAACTTTCTACAACTTGGCTGGAATAAAGTCAACCAAATTTCTGGCAAATTCCGCACTCTACAGTCGAGCAAGCCCGACAATAAAAAACCCTGCACACAAAAAAGGAAAAAATTAAAAAATTCGTGGGGTCTGCCACGCCTCCTTCTGCCTGTTGCATACATTCGCACAAAACTAGTATACCCTTTTACCCTCTGGGGACAGGTTATAAAAAATAAAAATTGTTCTTCGATAACTCTTACAACCTTACTCAGTTTTGATACCCTGTACCCAAAGGGTAAAAGGGTATATTAGTTTTGTGCGAGTGTACATGGAACACACAGAAGGAGGGGTGGCAGACCCCACAAAGTATATATATTCTTGATCAGCATGACAAGCCGAGTCGATATAGCCATGTCCGTATGGCCGTCTGTCTGTCTGTATGAACACAAGGATCTCAGAAAGTATAAGAGCTAGAATAACCAAACTTGGTATACAGATTCTCCTGAGCCCGAGAAAGGACGAGTTTGTTCATTTTTTCTGATGGAACCTCCCCCCCCCACTCCCCCCCCTATTCGCCATTTTCTATAACTGCCATAATTCTTGGAAAAATTCGGTAGTCGCATCCAGTTAGTGATTATATATATGTATATCAAGTTTCATTATATATAGGTTGATTAGAAAGAAAGTTATAGCTTTAATAAATTAAATTTTTTTAATACATTTTTTTTTTTTACAGGGTTCAGGGTATTTAAGAGTTGAGCCTGCTCGGCCTTAGCATTCCTTTCTTGTTATTCATTGGGTTCTAATGCTCAACTAGATTGTTACACGATAAAGATGTGAGAACAAATGAATTGGTGGCAGGGTTTGGGTGGAACACATGTAGTGTTGTAGGTGGCCAGCAAATACACTTCCTCTTTCTTCGTCACTGCAGAGCCAGCTGCCAGTGGAACTCCGTAGTGGCATAACTGTTTCCACTAAAGCTCGAAAAATAAAATGCGTCTACATACCAATTGGTTAACTAGCTCATAAATGCCATGAAGCTTTTGAGTTAGATTTCAAATGTGATCCATACATACTTATAGTAGAATGCATCCTAACTGAGGCACAATAGCTCTCTCCTACAACTGCATACAACTGCATCAAGCTGCATAATCGTAAAAGTTCGTTAAACCTGCCGCAGCGACTTTTGTCGTGGTCTGAGGTCCATTAACTGATTGATGGGCCGAGATAGGTGAAGCAAGAAACCATTCTTTAGGACAACAGTTAAATATTGGGCACGGCCACTGCACCGGTAACCTATAAAAGTGGGAGCAAACGCCCGACACGTCAACAGAAGTCACACCTCTGCAATGAGATACACATGTGTCTATTGTTTGCTCTTAAGCAGCGGTAAGTAAGAACAACGACAGGGGGACATGGAGAGCAAGAGTTGCAGTCAATTTCTTTAGTTATTGTCAGTTCTCTGGGTGCGCCTAACGAGAGGTCCGCATTGGGGATGACACCAGACCCACTTCCAGCGTCGTCCTCAGAAGCAGAGCCATTAGTGGAGGCGCGGGCGCAGAAACAAGCTCCGGGGGAGGACCAGGATAATCCCGACTTGGACGGACGAAGCGCGTATGTCAACAATCAGTATATTTCCAACGATTCCGACGAGCAAAACGAGCCGCTGTACGAGATCTTGCAAAAACAAATGGAACAAGTGCTGGCCTCTAATGGACCCGATGTGCCCATCTATGCTGAACCCATCCCTAAGGACGATAAAGAAAAACATCAGCGCTTGCAACAAATGCCAAATAAAAATATTTATGCCCACATCAATGTGGCAGAGACAGAGGACTATCAAGAAGTAGAGGACACGGAAACGGACGATGCTACTGGAGATGACGAAGATAGTGAACCGAACTATGGCTATGCCGAGAAACCCGAGGTGGCAGTCGAAGATGAATCATTGGGCGAAGACAGCTATCAGCCGCTGCACATGGTCAATGCGGCGTTGATTCCAGCCAAGATAATGAGCACCACGCCAGCACCCGTAACGGCAACACAACCAACGGCCTCCGCCAGCTCCACCATTGTTGTGCCAGTTTCTGTGCGCCAAAGTACCACTCTGCGCAGTCGACCGCTCAAGCGTCGCAGCTCAACCACAACAACCACACCAGTGCCTAAAACTACACGCACGAGAACCACAGTGTCAAATGCTAAAGCAACCACCGCGCCCGCAACAACAAGGAACCCCGCTCCATCCAATGTATCAACATCTTTTTCACTTGTAAAGTCCAAGCCCAACTTAAAGCCCATCTCCTTGTCGCATGATCCACTACCGAACCAACAGAAGCGCCACATTGTATTCAAGACAATCTCAACGGGCTCGCAGTTTGTCAACTCACCCATTGGCGATCTAATCATAAAGTTCTCAATTGGCTTTGCCAAGCCAACGACTCCAGTATCCCCTTCTGAAGAAAGTACGGCCGGAATCCCTGCTAATGGAAGTCCAACTACCATGCGAGCAGACAACGTCAGCGAGGCCTTGCGTGCTCTTTCTAGTAATCTCCTCAAGACCATAGAACAACAGAAGGCCAAACGCGTTCACAAGGCACCAAGGAAAGTCAAATAATATACATTTTTGGAATAAAAATAATGTTGTTAAGGAGAGCGGGTATTAAATATTGAAGTGCAATATCCTACCGTTATATATTGAGACATGAATCTAGTTAAATATAACTCGCTCTTATAACCGCACAATTTCCATTACAAGATGGAAGAAAGCATTTAAGCCCCATGTCATATATATTTTTAAGGTTAATTTTCAAAATATGTATATATTATTACTTCTTGCGTTTGAGAAGCTTAATATCAGCCATTAAGACATCTTAAAACATTAATCATTCTTTCATAAAATTTACGGCACATTAGTTACACTAGAATATATATTTGACATTTACAACAATCGGCGGGCTGCAGTTTCCACATCAAAAAATGGAAGGTGAACAGCAGCGCCTTACAACAGAGTATTGTAAAAATAAAAATTTACGTGGTTTGCAATTTCGTTTTTGCACATGAGTCTATTGGTTTCGCTTGGCGTTTGGAAATAGTACAAAAATATATTTTATATATGTTGTTAGATGGAGGGGTGCTAAGATTAAAGCTCTTAGCGAACCGGCCAAAATTTAAGCGCCAGCATAGGCATGGTCACGCCTGTAACAATGCTCGATATGAGATTTACACTGTGATTGTCCAGTATGCGCAGCCCACTCACGTGGCGTACACCTTTGCCTGGGGCATCCACAATTTTCCCCTGTTCATTGATGCCAGAGTACTGCAATAGACCACCCAACACAGAGTCCAGCAGCGAGCCAAAGAGACCGGCTATGCCTCCGTACATGATGATAGGCCACTGTGGTGGGCTGACAAGCAGCATCTTAGCCTCCACCGTATACCGTACAGTGACAAAGTATCCCAGGCCGACGATCAAGCCGCCCAGCAAACTGACCAACACGCCAATAAACGAAATGCCACCGTTGGTTCCTCGTGGCACGCGCCGCCAGCTGATAATAGAAATAGGATCGCGCGGAGATAGCACACTTCCCAATTCACTGGACCATGTATCGCCGTTGCAGCAAGCAAAAGCGCTCATTACTGCGATGCCCAGCCAACTTGAACGGTATTCCTTGGCAAAGTCTATGGAACGTTCCCCGCTGCCGCAGTCAATCAGATAAAGTATTGCCAACTGTGTGGCCATGCCGCCATTGCACAGTACCTGCACCCAATTTCGCTGACCTTCGCCTTCCTTAAAGTCATGCTCGAATTTGCGCTTCAAATGTCCACGAAACTTGGTGGCGCGTGAGGAGCTGAAGAAGAATACTACCAAGCTTGCAAAGAACGGATGACTGGCTACGGATAAAGTGAAGGCAACAACAAGGCCTAGTGCCGCGCCAGACCGGCTCACCGAGCGTCGATGCAACGCTACAGTCATTAGCGTCAGCGGCGCCAGCGTTGAAAAGAACCATCGAGTGGGTGCGATGACGTGGCTCTCTAGAAAAAAAGGAACGTATAGGTAAAATAATATAAAACGAATGCAGTAGTTACCATTGTACTCGTTGGTCCAAAATTTAGAGAAAGCTACGTTGCCCAGCCACATGAACAATGAAATTGGAATTGATAAGCCGCAGAAAAGCACAGGCATCCAATCTCTGCTAACCATCTTAAAGCCGCCCCGTCTCGGATTATTACTTTCGATTGTTTTCTAAATATATGTACATATGTGTTTACAAAAATTTAAAAAAAGGAAAAAATGTTTTCTTTTGTAAAATTGCTTACCATTTGATAAATTGAGACCTCAAGAAAAATCTAAATAAAATGAAAATCCATATGCGATTATTTTGTATAACTTTTCAAAAATAAATAAATTAAGTCAGTTGGCTTGTCGCCTTATTTAAACGAAAGACCTTGGCGTACTTTTGTCTATATTTTAACAATAAAAAACTTTCACAAATTGTTTACATTTTCCGCAGAAGACCAAACAACGGCCGGAATATCGATAACTTAGAGGTGGCAGCAATGTGGAAGTGCATTGAGAATGGCAAATCCAGCTGTGAGCTAGAACACAGGGTGTTTCAGACTATTTCAAAACTGTCATTAACTTCAAACTGAAGAGAGAATATGATTTGTGTATTTTAAATTAATCTGTATACCTTTGCATGTGATTTCAAGCCGTTGACAGAATGCTCATCGCACACACAAATATTTTGCAATTTACTTATACATATTTTCAAATGGTACAGCAAATCGTGCCTGATGAACCGATGCTCTCAATAGATATTTTTCGTCAATGCAAATTTTTTTAATAAGCCCACCAAGGCAATCAATTTATTAATGGTCTTTTTTTGTTTTTTGTTGATCTTATCAAACTGGGTTGGCTTCCCCTCTGCGCTCTGTACGGCTGTGCTTCTAACTGTATGTGTTTTAATTGAAAATACTGCTAGCCTTGAAACTTATACACATACATACATATAAGCCTTTATAGAAGCCTAAAGATAATAGAATTTCATGCTTAATTTCAATCAGAACATTTCTAATTCATGATAAGACAAAGTCAACATAATCGAAATTTGCACACATAGACAAGGAGCTTCAAAGCCTGGACAGCTGCTTGTATGTGTACTTACTAAAAATAGATATGACGCCGCCACATCAAGTGCAAAGATTATCAAGTTAAAAGCAACCTAAAAATTCAACCGTATTTACTTCCGCCGAATCTTGAGCCGAATTTTGTACATACAACACAAATACTACATATACAAAAATTCTAGCGATTCAATAATTAATTAAAAGATGCCCCCAATATTCGTAAGAGAGCTAAATTTACTTTTCATAAACAGGAATTTCAACACATGCAAGGCAAATAAATATGTAAATATTTAATGAGCCGGGCGCAGGAATACACTTGAAAATTGAAGCGTTTCTGAAGAGAGCACAACATAAAAGAAATCTACAAACATATTTGGTAGTTAAGTGTATGTATGTACATAAATACATATGTACATACATACAAGTACATATGTACATAGGTTTGTATGAAGTATGGTCATACGTACAACTGCTTATCTTTATATGCTAATAAATGGCAGCATTTCCTTAAAATGGGTCAAAAGTCTGCCCCACTCCGACGATGTTGTAACTGAGGCATTGAATAAGGCGTTCGCACTCAAGCCAAGTAAGTGATCGGATTGACACGATCAAAGTGTTGATATGTAATGGAACGAAATGAATGATTCTGGCGACTCGACTCGACTCGATTCAACCACAACTCATAGCGCTTTAAGTGGCCGTCCACCGACTTTGTCTATAAATGTGCGTACGTACACACATATGGACATATGTATGTATAAATGTATGCACTATATGTGTGCGATAAGGCGGCAGTTGGACGTGTCACAGTGTCTGTGCGCATCTTGGGGCGGGCGTGGGTCCTAAATATTCATGCTGCCATATGCAAATGTATTGAAATTGCTCGCAATGAATTGAGCTCTCTGCGCGACGGACAGACTGACTAGCTGGTCGCCTGACTATACGCATTGAACTATTATGCTGGCGACGTTATTCGCAATCCAGCAGTTGTCGCGATCGGAAGCTAATCGGAAATTTTTGTATCCTACGCAGTGACAAAGTATGACTTAGCTTTAATGGTCTTCGCCAGAAATATAAATGAATATCAACATTTTATGTAAAGGATACCGATATCAGTGTATCGAAAATACAAGTGTCACAATTTCAATTCAAATGCAACCAGATTTAAATAATAACAGAACACTATTATACTGATAAAGCACTTAAACTATAAATTGATCCGTGAAATAGGTCAAGGATAAACAGATTTGTGTTGAAATTAACTGAGTGTTTGACTGATTTGCCTTAAGGCTGGGCTTAAAAAGGTTTAGTTTTTTTCTGTTTTCCATAAATTCTTCATAAGGCTTTCGTGCTTCTTATGCAATCAAATAATTGAAAAACAAGAATGGAATGCTAGAGTCGAACGGGAACTGTACGTATTCCGACATAAAAAAATTTGTTGAATTATTTTTTAAAATATAAATTTATAAAATAAGAAATATATGTATACTATAACACATGTGCGGAAAATCTCAGATGTGTATGTACTCGTAAAGTAAAGTGTGTCCATGTATATGTGTACAGTGCAGAGTTGAGTGATCTGTCTAGAGCTTATTAGAATATGAGTACTAAGTTCAGTTATTCTTGCTCTTAAACCTTTAGGATTCTTGCGATCATACAGACAGGTGGACGCAGTGACATGGATATATCAACTGGTTGTGTTATACTGATCAAGAATAGTATATGTATACAGTTTATGTGTAAAAAGGAACTTATTTTCTATATGGAGTTGGGTTAAACGTATATCCTTAGACCCAAATTTGTTGTGTACTAAATCCTGAAAACCCAAAACTGTATCCGTTAATATATTTGAACAAATGCTTTACAGAAAATACGAAAATACTATAAAACGAAAAAGTGCCACAAAATCAGAGCTAAGGACGGACGAAGTTACGTCTCTTGTAAGGTCAAGACCAAAAATATATTTTTGACGGCTGAGCCCGCACCAAAGCATTTTTGTGATAACCCCTTCAACAGAGCGTGCCGACTCCAAAAAATACATATTTTATTAATATATATTTGTAATCAAAAACGCCTCGTCGCCAATCAAATTTATTGATAATTCAATTTAATTTCACAGTTTGCTGCTTTTGCTGTTGATGACCACGGATCCAGCGCGTTTTAATTGAATTTAGATTTATTGAAATGCTGCCCTTTCATTGGGGCCTACTGGTTTGCGTGGTGTTGCTCGCGGCCGATACAAATGGGGCAGCTATAGTAAGTAACAAAAGTGTATGTAAGACAGATCGTCGAGGAAGAATGTGAAGATCACATTTGTATTATTTTGACAGTTGTACAAATATATGAGCTCAGTTTAGTGAGATAAGGGCTTCATTCATGTACTCGATGTACATTTGGACAAGGTCAGTTTCTGCCGCCAACTGATCACGAAGAATAAGCTCATTTATTGACATTAGCATTGAACTTAAACTCTGTTATCATAGCATTACAATTTATTTATGTACTTTCAGGATAGTGAAGATCAACTGGATCAAGAGAGAACAAAGAGAAGCCAGTAAGCATAATCTGTTTATACACAAGTACATAAGTTTAAATATATTGATTTACTTTGCCTCGCTTTTGCTCAGTGCTAGAGGACAGACGCAGTCGCAATACATAAACTTCGGTAAGCCAGAACAGGATGGTAAAGCAGAAGCGGAAGCGACTGAAAATGGCTCGCGGTCCACTGTTGGTAAGTTCAAAACTTTTGTGCTTGTAAAGATTGTACTGTTTACATAGCTTTAATTGTAAAATAATTATATTTAGCCGGTAGTCATGGCATGGGACAAGCACAAAGCCAATTTTCTTCGGGGGATTGTAGCGGATGTATTGGCAGTTCACCCGCTTATGATCAAGGAAGACTCCAATTACCTGGTAGTAGTACGAGTATTAGCGGTGGTTTGATAGATAAACCAGGAGCTGGAGCTGCGTTCGGATTACCTGCTTACAGTCAGCGTGGGCCTCAGGGAATTGGAGGTCCTTCAGTAGGATCTCCCTCTATCGGAAGTCCTACTCATTATGGCGGAATTGATGGCGCACGTGGTCCGCCACAACCTGGAACTCAAGAAATCCGGGGTGTACCCGGGCCATCTGGTGGAATATACAGCCCTGCTGCCACCCCTGGATATCAGTTGCCTGGCACTCAAGGAACCTTGGAACCTTCAGGGGGACGGCCCAGTCAATATACACGGCCAAGTGAAATAGTTGATGCTTCTGGAAGACCCCAATTTCCACAGCCTGGTACACAAGGTGCTGGAGGTCCTGGCGGCCAAACACAGCTGCCGATTTATCAACAACCTGGTGCTCAAGGAGTTCATATACCCTCCGACAGACTTCCTGGACAGTACACACAGCCTGAAGATGGAAGTGGTCGAGTTTCTGGAGCACCCGCATATCAACAGCCCACAGGACCTGCACAACCAGGGCGTGGCCCACTTACGGATGTTGGTTTCGATGGCATAAGTGGGTCACCTGGGTATCAACAGCCTACAGGACAAGGTTCTGGCGTTGGAAGCACTCCCGGGTATCAAGTGCCCGGATCTCAAGGACAATATGCACAGCCTGAAGGAGGAGCTGCTGGTGCAGCTGGAACTCCCGGATCCCAAGGACCCACCGGGCAATACATACAACCTGGATCTGTTGGAGCTCCAGGCTATCAACAGCCTGGACGTCAAGGACAATATGCACAACCTGGAACTGGTGGAGCACCTGGTTATCAACAACATGGAGGCCAAGGACAATATGCTGAAGCTGGAGGAGTACCTGGCCAACAGTGGCCTGGAACACAAGGAGCTGGAGCATCTACAGCTGGTAGTCCTAGCCAATATAAGCAACCAGGAACCGAAGGTGTTGGCGCTGGTGGTGCACCTTTGTATCAGAAGCCTGGAATCCAAATTTCTGGCCAACCCGTGGCCCCTATCGGAGGAATTTCTGGTGTGGCAGGAATACCTAGCTATTCACAAACAGGAACTCAAGGAATCGGGGGTCCTTCGGACTTAGGGCCTGGCGGATATTCCCAGCCTGGATCTGGAACTGGTAGTACTATTGGTGGAAGACCTGGCACTGGTTTAATTTCTGGGCCATCTGGCACATCTGGCCAATATTTACAACCAGGTACTGGACCTAGCGATCACAGAACACTTGGATATCAACCACCTGTATCCCAAGGTATCGGAAGCACTGGAATATATGGGCAACCTGGCCTTCAACAGCCAGGATCACAAGCAGTAAGAGGACATGAACAATTTGGTCAGCCTGGTTATCAACAACAATACTCACAACCAGGAGTAGATAGTAGTGCCACTGGTGGTGCACCTGGGTATCAGCAGCCTGGAGGTCAGGGAATCGGAAGTCCTGGCCACTATGCACAGCCTGGAATCGCTGGTGGCGCACCTGGGTATCAACAGCCTGGAGTACAAGAAATTGGAAGACCTGGTCAATATGCACTCCCTGGAAGTGCTGATGGCTATCAACAGCCTGGAGGTCAAGGAATCGGAAGTCCTAGCCACTATGCACAGCCAGGAGTCGCTGGTGGCACACCTGGCTATCAACAGCCTGGAGTACAAGAAATCGGAAGACCTGGCCACTATGCACAGCCAGGAGCCGCTGGTGGCACACCTGGCTATCAACAGCCTGGAGTACAAGAAATCGGAAGACCTGGCCACTATGCACAGCCAGGAGCCGCTGGTGGCACACCTGGCTATCAACAGCCTGGAGTACAAGAAATCGAAAGACCAGGTCAATATGCACAGCCTGGAGTCGCTGGTGGCACACCTGGCTATCAACAGACCGGGGGTGCCGGAGTTCCGGGTCAGTATGCGCAGCCTGGAATAGGCCCTATAGCCGCTGGAGGGGCACCTGGATATCAACAGCCTGGTGCTAGAGGACCGGGAACTCATTATGGGGGAGCTTTAAGCCAATATACGCAACCTGGAGTCACACCTGTAATTGGTGGTGGAGTACCCGGCTATCAACAACCTGGAGGTCAAGGAATCGGAGGCCCTTCTGCTGGAATTCCTGGAGTCGGAACATTACCTGGTGTTTCTGGAACTCCTGGTTATCAACAAATTGGAGTTCAAGGAATCGGGGGCCCTCCTGTTGGAACTCCTGGAGGCGGAATTATACCTGGTGGTTCCATTTCTGGAACTCCTGGTTACCCACAGACTGGAGCTCAACAAATCGGAGCTCCTTCTACTGGAATTCCCGGATACGGAACACTTCCCCGTGGTGTGGTTCCTGGATCTCCTGGTTATCCACAGACCGGAGCTCAACAAATCGGAGGTCCTTCTACTGGAATTCCTGGGTACGGAACACTTCCCGGTGGTGTGGTTCCAGGATCTCAAGGAATTGGAGGCCCTTCTGCTGGAATCCCTGGATACGGAACACTTCCCGGTGGTGTCGTTCCTGGATCTCCTGGTTACCAACAGACTGGATCTCAACAAATTGGGGGCCCTTCTGCTGGAATTCCTGGATACGGAACACTTCCCGGTGGTGTCGTTCCTGGATCTCCTGGTTACCAACAGGCTGGAACTCAAGGAGGCGGAATTATACCTGGTGGTTCCATTTCTGGAACTCCTGGTTACCCACAGACTGGAGCTCAAGGAATTGGAGGCCCTTCTGCTGGTATTTCTGGAGCTGGAACTCTGCCTGGTGGCGCCGTTATTGGAACTCCTGGTTACCAACAGACTGGAGCTCAAGGAATCCGAGGGCCTTCGGGTGCACTTCCTGGAGGCGGAACTGTACCTGGTGGTGCCGGGCCTGGAACTCTTGGTTATCAACAGACTGGAGGTCAAGGAATAGGAATTCCCACTGGAGGAAGACCCGGGCAATATACACAGCCTGCAGGTGGAATCGGAAGTGTTGTTGAAACACCTGGTTATCAACAACCTGCATCGCAAGGGACTGTTGGTCAATATACGCAACCCGGCCAAGGACAATACGTACAGCCTGGAACTAGGGTTATAAGTCCTGGTGGAGCACCAAGCTACCAACAGCCTGGAGCTTCAAGCTTCCAACAACCTGGAGTTCCATCAATCGGAGGTCCTGGGCAATACACACAACCCACAGGTGTATTAACTGGTGCTGGTGGAGCACCTATTTATCAGCAACCTGGAACACAAGGTAGTGCAATTAAATTGTTTAGTTACACTTCATAAACATTTGAAATAATTTTAGATGCAACTGGAGCTCTCGCTTCTCCAGGAACTGACGACGCGTTTTCTCAGGCCGAGTCTACGATAGGAGAGGGTCAGGCATCGGCTAGTGCTCAAGGCAAAAAGAATGGTGGTACTGCAAAAACGCAAGTGTCGGGCAGCTATAATACTGGAGGCTCGTTCAGCGCAAGTGCAATGACATCTGATGCAGATCGAGCAGCAAGCGCTCAGGTCACCGGAAATGCAGATGGAGCCATGAGTCAATCACAAGGTTCCGGAGGAGCAGCACAATCACAGGCACAAGTACAGGTTAATTCAAAGGATGGTGGCACTAAAGCTTCATCCCAAAGTGGCGGCGTTATCCACCAAAGTCAAAGCGAGGTGCAGGCGAATGATAAGGGTGGCTTGGCTGATGCTCAATCAAGCGGTCCTGGCCAAACTTCGTCGCAAGCCCAAATTGGCTTCCGTCCTGGGCAAGAGAACACATCGGTCTCTGCAGCTGGTGGCGGTCAAGCGTCCGCGCAGTCAGGCAGTACCTCAGGCCAAAGCCAATCTCAAATACATGGAACATCATCGTAAGCGATGTTTCGAAATCATTCAGTAATATTTATTAAAAGTCGTATCTCTACTTATAGATTCGGAGTATCATACCATGGTGCAGCACAATCGGCTTCCGGTACCAAAGAACAAGTGGCCACATATCGTGAGCAGAATCGGGACCTGTTTCACTCAATCAGCCAATTTGGAAACAATGGCAATGCGTATGCTTTTATCCAACACCGCTCAGTTATAAAAAATAACAATTTTGAACATTTTCAGCGTGACTGACCGGGTGGATGCTGTCTACAGCGGTCCACCCCCACCTTCAAGTGCACAACCAGATCTCCAGCTAAGGTCAACTAAGACCACCAAGGAAGAAACATTTAAGGATAACAACAACAAAATTACAAATGATACAACGCCCAATGAAGATGAAGAAGATGATGATGAGGAGCCATATGATGAATACGATGACGATGACTACTACAACGAGAAGCCCATTAAGTTAGAGGAGGCAATTCCAAGGGGCTTAGAAGTGAAAAAAGATGAGCCAACAAAGCCACATGTTTACACACAACAAACGCCTGATCAAACACAACAGGCAGTTGTAGCAAACTTACCAACCGATAAATACACAGTTGTCCAAAATCAAAATGGACGTATTAACCGCTATAACGTTCGCACGACGACCGAGTCTGTTCCAAGCGGTTTTCGTGGAACTGTGAATGTAGAGAAAAAGTTCCACACCAAAGCGCTGGAGCCTCACAATACTGAAAATAAATTGAACATAAATGCCGAAGACCAAACCAAAGATGAGGTGGCACCACGGGCCCCTGATAGCTATGTTACAGTCACAAAGTCTGTCACAGGCAGCATGGATAATTCGAAGAACCCACCGCAGGATAACAAAAACTTCCAGTCCACCTACTATACAAAATCATCGACTTGCGGGTACTTCACCTTCTCCTGCAACATTGTCTATGGAGCCAACGGGCGCAGTAAGATATGTCGCCCAAAGGCTCCAACAAATGGCAAGTGCTAAAAACTCGATGCGAACTGTGACTTAACAAGTTTCAAATGCAAAAAAGCTAAGCTAACCAACATTTCTACTACTTGCACATGCATTTTTCACATGTTCTTGACACCTTAAGTTTTGTTATTAATAGCTTTTCAGCCAGTTTTTAAATACACATGCATTTTAAAATGTAATTATTAATTATTAATATTAAATAAAGGAAAACTTAAACACTGTCATTGCAGTAATACAATCTAATCCTAAACTTTAAAAATTTCTTTCCTCCTGGAATTGATCTCCATATAGGAAGTTTGCGGCGCAACCAATCGCCTCAGTCAGTTCAACAGAAACAACACTAAGAAATCCTATCAATGCAACATCGGATCAAAGCTTCTTCACTTGGTTTTGTTCTGCAAGTTTCTAATAACCAGACATGTCGTCTCGTCATACGAAACCAAATATAGATGTAGGCCTATTGCAAAATTCGACTCTAGGTGGAATAGGTTGGGAATTTATACACACACTAGAGAAATGAAGTGCGGACTTCCCTCACAGTTTTCAATTTATTCAGATGACACGTTTCGAAGAAGTGTGGCAATGGCGGATAAGATTGAAAGACCAAAGTATCTAATTGCGTTTAAATAAAGTTTTCGGGGCAAGCCCTTAGAAATTTTAATTTGTTTTAGGTCCTTGCAGAAAACGTAGAGGTGCAAAATGTGACATTCCAAACAACCTTAGCATTAGATTGTTTTAAAATGAACTATATCTAAAGACAATCAAATATTTCCATGCACACATCAAATTTTGTGGCAAAGTATTGCTTATCCTACTGGGGATGGCTTGCTTAAGCGCAGCAGAGAACAAGAAAAGAATGCTAAAGTCGACCAAGCTCAACTCTTAAATCCTGTACCTCCCACAAAAAAAGAAAAAGTAAAAAAAAATGTTTTAAATAATTAAAAAAGTATATTAATTAAATTATTTAATTAAATTAAAGACATGTTCATGTACAGTTTCAACAGCATACATTTACATCAGAATCGTGTCTCTGCGTGTTTATATGCGTGTAATACATACAGCACAAAGTTGAACCCAAGTAGTTATGAAAAAAACACGAATTGCGGGGGAGTGGAGGGTGTATCAGAATAAAAAAAATAAACTTGACCTGCCTAGGGCTTATGGGAATCTGGATACCGAGTTTGGTTATTCTAGCTCTTGTACCTTCTGAGATCCTTGCGCTCATACAGAAGGACGGACAGACGGACGGACGGACATGTCTATATCGACTCGGCTTGTCACCCTGATCAAGAATATATATACTTTGTGGGGTCTGCCACGCCTACAAACTAAAAACTACAATAAATTGTATTTATTTATGACCAGCGAGCGCTGTTACAGTAACTGGTGCTTACCGATTTTTTGGAAGTTGTGTTGTTGTGTTAAATTGCTAATTTGGGTTTTAAATTAAATTATAGTTGCTAAAATGAATACCGAATTTAAAGCATAGCGGCACTGATTATTTCTCATTGCAAATAATTAATGAATTTTAACAATGCAATAACAGACAAATAAAAAAAGTACCAGTCCGTGACATAAATGGCTCGTTACAACAGAGCCAGGTCTGTGATTTTTAACCTGTGATATGTAACACTCTGTGATTTGTGATATTTCAGCAATAGCGACAAATCGCAGGTGCGGTGCTTATTGCTCAACTTTACCGGCAAACACGTTCAACGTTGCCGAGCAACATAACTCAATTCTAGTAGCGACAAATTCAGTTTATACGAGCACAACAACGTCCCATTTAACGTATAAAATTACTCATCAATAACGAATATCATGGCCGAAGCCGAAAAAATCGAAGTACGCGACATTACTCGCATTGAACGCATTGGCGCCCACTCTCACATTCGCGGGCTCGGCCTGGACGATGTTCTGGAGGCGCGTGCGGTCTCGCAGGGCATGGTGGGCCAAAAGGATGCACGTCGCGCCGCTGGGGTAGTTGTGCAGATGGTGCGCGAGGGAAAAATAGCTGGAAGGTGCATTCTGCTTGCGGGCGAGCCGAGTACAGGCAAGACGGCTATAGCTGTGGGCATGGCACAGGCTCTAGGCACCGAGACGCCGTTTACAAGCATGTCTGGATCAGAAATATATTCGCTGGAAATGAGTAAGACCGAGGCATTGTCGCAGGCGCTCCGCAAGAGCATTGGTGTACGCATCAAGGAAGAAACGGAAATCATAGAGGGCGAGGTGGTTGAAATACAAATCGAACGGCCTGCCACAGGTACAGGCCAAAAGGTGGGAAAAGTTACTCTCAAGACTACCGAAATGGAGACCAACTATGACCTTGGCAATAAGATAATCGAATGTTTCATGAAAGAAAAGATCCAGGCCGGTGATGTCATCACCATAGACAAGGCTTCGGGAAAAGTCAACAAGTTGGGACGCAGCTTCACACGCGCTCGGGACTATGATGCAACTGGCGCTCAGACACGTTTCGTGCAGTGCCCCGAAGGAGAGCTGCAGAAGCGTAAGGAGGTGGTTCACACTGTCACCCTGCACGAAATCGACGTCATCAATAGCCGCACACACGGCTTCCTGGCCCTATTCTCTGGCGACACTGGTGAAATTAAGCAAGAAGTGCGCGATCAGATCAACAATAAAGTCCTTGAGTGGCGTGAGGAGGGGAAGGCTGAGATCAATCCAGGCGTTCTCTTTATTGACGAGGTGCACATGCTGGACATTGAATGTTTTTCGTTCCTCAACCGTGCTTTGGAGTCGGACATGGCACCGGTGGTAGTCATGGCAACCAATCGAGGCATTACACGTATTCGGGGCACCAACTATCGCAGCCCTCATGGCATACCCATCGATTTGCTCGATCGCATGATTATAATACGCACAGTTCCGTATTCGGAGAAGGAAGTCAAAGAAATACTAAAGATACGTTGCGAGGAGGAGGACTGCATCATGCACCCTGATGCCTTGACCATCTTGACACGCATAGCTACAGACACCAGCCTTCGATATGCCATACAATTAATAACTACCGCTAATCTGGTTTGCCGTCGTCGCAAAGCTACTGAGGTGAACACAGAGGATGTCAAGAAAGTTTACTCGCTGTTCTTGGATGAGAACCGCTCAAGCAAGATTTTGAAGGAGTACCAGGACGACTACATGTTTAGCGAGATCAACGAGCATGAGGAGCTGGAAACTGCAGCTGGTGGAAGTGGTGGAGCCAAACGCCGTACAGAGACTGGAGGCGGCGACGCGCAGCCCATGGAGCACTAGATAATAAGCATGTTCTTCTTTCATTCGCATACCCATTTACAAGTTAAATAAAATAATGTAAAATAATTCAATTGCTTTTACTTTATTCCATTTCCACTCCGTATGTGTTATCTTAGGCGTTAAGAATTATTTGAGCATATCAAAATATATATACGTATATGTAGGTATAAGTACCTATGAAATAAATAATTCTTACGTCTTATAAAATTGTCTTCAAATTGATGTAAGTTTTCAGGCCTCGTTTTAAACGCTGCTGTACTCATTCATGGTGAACATTCGGTCGTGTCTTTTATATAAATCTTGACTAGGCATTGATGTAAAATGTAGGATTAGGGTTAAGCACAATTCCCTACAGTGGCAAAAATTTAAAACTATACAACTAGCGCTAAAAATCTCTGGTATAGCATTGAATTCATTGCATTGTTCATTAATAGTAAGTGTTACATATAACCATTTTTGGTAAAAATTATCGACAACTGATTATGATAAAACCTAGCACAATCCAATTACCACAACAATATTGCATGGCTTAAGATAGGTTAGTGGGTCACATGTAAGCTTTGTTCACTGCGTTTTCTTGTCCTCTTCCGTGGCGGTAGTGGCTGTTAAATCCGTGGCTTGGCTAAACGTTTGTGCCTCACTGCGCTTCGCCGTACTACGCAAGTAGAAGCGGTACCCATGATAGATGCATGCCCACACAAGCATGTAGATGAAACCAAAATAGTTGACTGCTTTAAAAACAACAATCCAGCGCTCGTATTTAAGAAAGACAAAGGCGCAGAGACACCAGCCCATGTATATAATGTTGTAGGATTTCAAGGCCACAAAATAGGCAACAGTGTATACTCTGGAATTTTTTAGAACTTCACCATATTTTGGTAACACAACCTTGGTATAAACACGCTCGATCTGCAAATGAAACATAAGACGTTTGAATGTTTAAGCAAAAGTGCTAGATTATACAATAAATACGACCAAATGAGTGACACGATTTTCTGCCAAATAAATGTTCTAAATAGGATATATGGGTATCTGGACTGTTTGATGCTATGATGTAGCTTTAGGATGCATGTCATGTTTTATCATTAAAGACATGCACGTTTTTTAACGGAAGCTTGCATTCTCACCTGCTTTTCGGTGCTCACAATCAAATACTCCATAAGGAAGGCCATGTAGTACCCGCTGTGGTAGCCATGCCAAACGGCTAGGAATCCCAGAGCGGCCGCATAGCTTATCGTGCGATTGTTGAGGAACTTGAGTCGTTTGTACACATAGTGGCCAACCCACTGATTCGTGTTTACGTTGAAGCTGCGCACATAGTGATCCATTGTATTGCCCGTTTCGAGAAGGACAAGCTTCACATTACTGCATCCCGACCAATCCGGTTGACCATTCTCATCCTGACCTTTGTACGTGAATCCAATGCACATAAGCGCACCTTCGGTAAGCAACCAGCAGGAAATGTATTTATACAGCGAGAACTTAGCCCAAAAGCCCAGAAAGAAGAGTCGCTTTACAAAGGGTACCTCTGCATAGGCCGGCGTAAGAAAATAGGCATCGGGTAGATAGCTCAGACCCAATTGGCATATGCCCAGATAAAGAACGCCGGCGGCCAGACGCTTGAGCCCCGCCTCTACGCTGCCACCATATTGACGGAACTCGCCATTGATAAAGCTCCGATAGCGGCGATATGGAAACTGAGGACCCACAAGAAAACCACTAGGGAAGTAAGCAAATGCTGTCAGCTCTAACAGCGATGGCAGTTCTACAAGAGCAGTTTCCTTCTGATCTTTGGACAAATCCTCAATTGGGCGCAGACCATCGGTGACATCAAATCCAAAGCCAATCATTCGCAACACGAGGATACAGTGTGGCATGGTCCATAGAATGTCGTATTCGTTGCTTGCTGTAAAATAGTAGCCCAGCAGTAGGTAGCTCATGTGGAACAAGAAGTTTATAATAAGCAGCAAACGTGGAGCTCCCCTTAACAATCGTACCAACAGATAAGTCATCCAAATGCCGATCAAGGAGTGATATGTGTCAAAACCATAGTTAAAGTAGCACAAGCCGGCGCCACAGAGCGCAAAGAAAATGTGGTGCAGAGCTTTTGGGCTTACGTTAATGAGCACTTTGCGATAAAATGCCGCAATAGGATAACCTAAAAGCAAAAAGTTATTAGTACAAGTACATAGTAAATACATGGAATTATTTTGCACTTACCGGCTACCAGTGTTAACAACAGACGCATCGCCTCCACTGGAACGCCCAATGTGGCAGCAAAGGTGCAGATGTAACCTCCATTTGGATCGGGTACCATATACTCAGTCATTATTACTTGCTGAAATGCCAAAAAAACGCGCACTTAATACGCTTATCACTCTTAGTTAATTACTAATTGTCCTAAATACTACTATCATTTTAATATTTTGCTACCAAGCATTTGGGGACGATTGAATCTTTTTAGCGATGTCGCTTCTTTAGGTCAATGAGAAGTCATTCGGTCAGCGCGTTCTCAGCAAATATAACAACGGCGCGTGTTTGATGGTATATTTTACGCTCAACAAATGTTAAATATACTCGTATAAGTATATACATATGTATATAAATTCGATCGATTAGCATTACCATAACAATAGCAAAGGTTTTCGTTTTTTCATACCTGACCGCAGTGTTATGCAATCGCTTCGTGTTTACATTAAATTTTTGATATAATTGACCGTAATTTAATTAATTATTAAAACTCTTCACATAATTTATTAAGTTGCTATGGCAAAATTCTGGGAATGAAGGAAAACACGCAGTTTTGTATCAGCTGACAATCATTTAGTGCAGCCCCTATGGCTGGAATCCAATCAATGACATTGTCGATCTTATCGATATTTTTAAACATGGGCTACTATCGATGGTTTCGTAGCAAAATTGATTATTCCTATCGCTACAGCTTACATATCTGAATTACCAAATTTAAAGGATTATTCCTTTTGGACAGCGGAGTTTTTAAGATTTAACCGATAAAATAGGTCTAAAAGTTATCTATCTTATTCATTTGGTGTATATAATTTAAATGACATTTGCATTGTTGCTAAACTTGTAGGGAATTTAAAAACATAGTTTTAATTCTTCCGCCATCGCATTTTGTCATATCAAAACAATGATTCATCCACTTTGACTTGTAATAATTGCATTGTGAAACAGCTGTTTTCGTTTCAAGGCGAATGAAAACTTAATTAGAAGAAGAAGCATCTGCTTCAACAAATATTGTATTGCAACAACTTGACATTGCTTGTCATCATTAACATTTCTTGTTATAAGTAATCCGAAAACTTCGTCTAACTGCCTTATGTCAAAAGCTAAAGAGTAGTGCATAACAAGAAGGTCAAGGCATAGTTATTTACAAGTGCAGCAGCTGTTTCGGCGTGCGTAAGTTTAGATTGAACCGTATACGTGTCAAGTCCGGACAAGGGCCGGTTCATATGTAAACATACATATGTATGTATCTGTGTATGAACCCACAATTATTTGTTTATTTGTAGTTACTATATAGTTCAGAAAACTGGCTCACACAAGCACCAGCAGCATGCGACGGAACAACTACCCCTACCAGCCCCTCAATCAACAGCCAGCTTCAAGCGGCAGCGCACCTGCTCACGATTCGTTGGAGGCGGAAAACGAACGCGCCGCTGAGGAATTAAAACAAAAAATTGGCGCACTCAAGTCGCTGACCATCGACATTGGAAACGAGGTGCGCTACCAGGACAACCTTCTGCGCGGCATTGACGATGACATGGATCGCACAAGTGGCTTTCTAGGCAATACGATGACGCGAGTAGTACGACTGGCAAAACAGGGTGGCGGCAGCCGGCAAATGTGCTACATGTTTCTTTTTGTGCTCACCGTCTTTGTGTTGCTCTGGCTAACGTTAAAGTTCAAGTAGTAGCGGGGATGATAGGCCATATGCATATGAAGATTGTTTTTTCTAAAATATACTTACAAATTTTATTAGTGCTGACGATTGTTGGTGGAAAAATAGATTGGTTGCACAATGCCGCCAAGTACAAAAACACACATGAAGTGGGTCGGAAACGTACTGTTCACTTAAAACCTAATGATAATGATAGTACCGCGTCTTAAGGATGTTGCAAAAGGCGGTATAGTGTTGCATCCCGCATTGCACTGTTAACCTGTGCTATGCATGAAAAGTTTTCATCTTTTTGTTGCGTCTGTTAAAGTCTGGCTGCTCTGGATCCACGTCTGCATCGGAGTCGGCTTCTTCGCCTTCCACTACTAAATCCGAATAACCATTTGAGTTGGGACTTTCTAATCGACGAACTGCGTGAAATGGGTGAACTTTATCACAACACTTGCTGGGTGATCTGTGCGGTACTTACTTTGTTCATCTAGAATACTATTTTGCTTTTTAATTTCTTCTATATCCTTTTGACTTTCGGCGATTTTACGTCGCATCGTTTGTATGCATTCGGTTGTCTTTTTGAGTATTTGGGCACGACTAGCCTGTAATTATACTTTTTACATGTGATAAATGCGAAATTCTCACTTGCGTTCGTTCACCTTTTCACCCTTGAGCGTGGGCACTGCCTCGCGAAGATTTGTAAAACTTTCTTTTATGTGATCCCGTCGTCGACGCTCCAAAGCATTGTGATGAGCGCGTTTTTCCGCCTACAAGGAACAACGAAAAATAAATAAACATGTACACCATTGATAGCACATGTGTAGTCTGTTTATAAACATTGAAAACGTGCGTTTCTTCTTCTTCTACGTACGTAGCTACCCACGCACAAACGACTCACCTGTGTAAAGTTAGCTGTGCTTGTGTGTCTTGACGAGCCTAAGCCATTCTCTGAGTCGTTATCATCCTGCACATATTTCAGAAAAAATCATTTGTTTATTTTGTTGTCTTACATTTGCTGATTAATTTGTTGCTTACGTCACTTTCGATATCAATATCTCTGTCGTCATCACTCATGCTCATCGTACTAACTCTTTTTTAATTTGTTCGTCCACGAAGATATCTTAGTGCTGTTTCGCTTTTGCGGAGCAGCTTTTTATGATATTGTGTTTATTTTTGATAATATTTAAAGATATTTTTTTTTGTAAACACCACGCTTTCCTGCTGCTTTGTAAAAGTAATCGATATAAATATCGATAGTATAAATGTTATTCTTATCGTGGGAGGCCATTCATGTAAGACGAAAATTTTGATTTTAAAATATTCCAATTCATAACTTCAAACATTAGAAACTGACCTTTATAGATAATTAAGTTGATAAGGTTTTATAACATGTACTCTTTATTATTAACTACAAGTAATTATAGACACACACCAATTTATGAGCCAATTTTTGTGAATAAATGAAATGACTTCAAAATCCTTAACTAAGGCTATTTTTTTTTACCAACTTAGCACAATTTATTATTGGCAGTTTTCTAATTAAAGCTTCCAAAACAAATAGCCAAACTTTAAAATATAACGATGATGACATATTTTTTATTTATTTATTTATTTATATTTATTTATTATATTTATATGTCGGCAAACATTGACTGTCGAAATACATAAGTATACAACATAAAAGGTTTACAAATTATTTAATGGGGTAAGTCCTTTCCATTAAAGTGTCGTACACTGTTTAAATACTAATTTTAAGTATTTACGCGTTAATTGTCTCGAGGAAGTTTAGTGAGTTGCCATCAAACATTTTTTCTTTTTCATTTTTCCCATGTTGAAAGCCTTTTTCTGTTAACTTTTAAAGTTTTGATATACATATGTATGTACATAGTAGATGAATCGATAACTAATATAATTTACACGATATTTCATTATTTTGATATTTTATTATCAACTCTGCAATGAAATATCGCATGCTGACAAACCATCACCTTAAGTTTCGTTTATATTGTTTTACTTGCAGTATTTTGCTTGTTTCATGGCTTTTCCAACATCAAACGCTCAGCAAGGTTACAGGACTAATCCATAACTACTTAAAAGCAAACTAATAGAAAACATTTTTAATTCTCGTCGCAGAAACAAACCGCAAAATCCTGGAGCAGCTATCGTCTCAATTGCAGAAGAGTGTTAGTGTTGTTGGCTTGGGCAACACGGGGCCACTGAACACTGCTAGCCTAAGTCAGGTAATTAAGAAAACAGCTAACTGAATGTAGGGCAGCTAGCTTAAATGAACTCGACTGACTTCTTGGGACATACAATTTTATTTAAAAACTGAATTCTTCCCACTAAGTTTATCTTCGTTTGAAAAAGTTCTAAAAACTGGTTTGGCCGACACTGACTCAAAAAGAATACTTCCTTATACAGATGCCCGCACCGCAGCTGCTTGGTCAAGCGACTGCAGATTTTCCACAGCAGGCACCAGTGCCCAATGCCAGTAGCATCGCTGCGCCCCGCTCTGCATTTAATCCAACAAGTTCTACGACATTGGGATTCTTCATACCCCAGGACTCGTATTTTGGAAATAGTTTTATACCCGTTCTTCCACGTCTAGAGCCTTTGCCAACAGCACCATTAAACCACAACGTTACCAAGTAGCCTCAAGAGAACAACAATATGGCGCGCCTTAAGTTAAAGAAAATAGAAGAATATTTACAGTGCGTTGATGGCTTTGTTAAGCCGAAAATTCTTTTAGAACAGTATCCAACGCCGCCGCACATTGCTGCCTGCATGCTCCATCACATGCAGTCTCAGTATGAAGATCTTGAGGGTAGGTTTGTTTGTGACTTGGGCTGCGGTTGTGGCATGCTCAGCATTGGAGCCGTGCTCGTGGGCGCTCATTTTACTGTTGGGTTTGAGGTAGATGGTGATGCGGTGGACGTTTACCGGACTAATGTGCAGGAAATGGAATTGGCCAATGTTGAATGTGTGCGCGCTGACGTCTTGCAGCTGCCGCAGACCAAATGGGCCAAAGCATTCGATACTGTCGTAATGAATCCGCCCTTTGGCACCAAGCACAATGCTGGCATGGATATGCGTTTTTTGGAGGTAGGCGTAAAACTGGCAACTACAGCGGTCTACTCCCTGCACAAGACGTCGACACGGTGAGTGAATCCTCAGCACATCTTGATCCGCAAATTTTTACCTTTAATACTTTGCAGGACCTACATCCAAAGAAAATGTCAAGAATGGGGTGCCCGAGGGAAGGTACTTGCCGAACTCAGATATAATATAGATGCTTGCTACAAATTTCACAAGCGACAGTCCAAGGACATCGAGGTGGATTTTTGGCGTTTCGACGTTAGCGATAATTAGCCAAACCAAACATTTATTTTATTCGCAAATAAGATACATTTAACTGCAACTCTTTTTTGTTTAAATTAGTCAAGACCGTTCTGTTTTTTTCTTCTGATAGTTTTTAGTTTTATGCGGAGATGATGCCTACTAAGCTTATTGGATACCAATACTCATGCGTAGTGTGTAGAATTATCAGGCTACACGTTTAGGACTTTGAGGAACCATACTCTAGCTAATATTCTTTGTACGTGAAATGGGCAAGGGCGTAGGCCGGAGGGGGGGCGTTAAAAATTTTATTTTTTGCCGGCGAATGTTTGTTTATCTATAATGTGTGTATGCGTATTCCATTGGCGAGATTTTTTTTTGAGCACCACTCGCAAGAAGTGAACTGAAAAATGAAATTCAATTCTACCCGAATTAAAAGAAACTTAAACTCGCAGAGACACGATTCTGATGTAAATGTATGTATTTAATATTTTGTATTTAATTTAATTAATATATATTTTTTTAAATAATTAACAAATTTTTTTCTTTTTTTGTGGGAGGTATTTAAGAGTTGAGCTCGCACGAATTTAGCATTCCTTTGTTCTTCAGATTCCAATTTCATAGAGGGGCACTATTTTAAAGTAATTACAGGGTCCTTCGACTCTGCGAATTTGCAATTTCTATGTATAGTGTAAAGGACTTAACTAGTGATATCTTATGCCAAAGTTATCTGCTTTCTGTGGATTGAAATACCTGTCTTAATGCCCCTTCTTGTATTCTTTCTACGGCAAATAATTTCATTTTTTCTTATATATACTTATATATATACAATAAAACAGGATCAGGTTTCTCCCATATCAAGTGCTTGTAAGATATATCTGGACCTAATACAATCGTACTATCGACGTCGTCGAAATCTTTAAGACTATGGTCCTGTTATATCTGCACTTACATCCGATATAATGTTTTTCTATAAATCCAGCATTAAATTGGTATCTGGCCTCTCAAACGTCAAGTACCAAATTGAAAATATATATTTTAGACGATACAAAAGCAAAAATAGATTGTGCTACCGCTTTTTACGGCATAAAAGGCATACAGAATTATGGTTCAATGGGTGTAGGTGGCCAAACAAAAACTTTCGCCATATAAAGTCGTCCACACGTTCATTATTATGACGAACTATTTCGCCTTAAAATGGATCTGAGTTGAATTTGTTGTAGTTTTTTCATTAATCATATGCATAAGTTTTTTTTTTTTGGGGCCCCCCTTTGGTAACATCTGCCTACGCCCTTGTTTCTTTCGATGATTTTATTTTAAAATAACATAAAATGGGTTAAAGAAAAGCTTTAACCAAGATTGAAAAAAAAATAATTCCAAGCTTAAAAGGACGCTGATAGGTAAGAAAAAAAGAGAGGAGTGCAAACGTTGTTTCAAATTTTTTGGAGTACTTGGACTTCGGATGGCATCGCGGAGCTTTCTCAGATGAAAACAGTTTTAATTTGGAAGGCTCTAATGGCTATACCTATTATTTCAATGACCTCATTTGGACTGCGCACCAGAGGTGAAGGTGTGATGGTATGGGGAGCCATTGCAAATTATGGCACCTGTTGAAATTTTTGTAAATTTTTGAATGCGTTGTCTTACAATGGTATATTAAAGGGGAATTTTTATACTTTCAAGACCTTTTTGGGATGCTGTGGATTTTTAAACATGGTAATGCGACAATACCCACAGCCAAGGTTGTTACAACGTATATGAAGACCCAAAATGTGGAGCTCTTGAGCTAGCTGCCTTACTCACCGGATTTAAATATAATCGAAAATGTTTGGGGATGTTGTTCACGTCAAGTATGTATATGTATCTGGACAACAATATACGAGTATAGCCAGACTAACCCAACCCGCGAATTAGCTTGGAGTTCGCTCAGGTATTTGTCCAATTTATACGCATCCCTTACAAAGCGGATGTGGGAAGTTTTGAGCAGAAAGATGGCTGAACACACTATTAAACAAATATTTTTAAGTCTAAAATACTCCAAATAGTTTAATTTGTTGGTGATGAAAGAAACAGAATAAAATTGTTAAATTGTTCTATTCAAATGGCGTAAAATTAGGACCCCGCAGTTTGCCGCTTAATGAAAATTAATAATTTTTTGTTTGTACCTAAAGCTTTATCATTAAACCGTACTTTTAGTTGATTTACAATAGTTAAATTTAGTCTCATTAAAAAATTAATAGGTTTCTGGTATGTGTGTGTATGTGGCTGTATCAATATATCTCATGATTAAGAATGTGAAAAGATGCTTCCTTCTTTATGGTACATACTTGGCTCAAACATAATATGCCAAATGTCTAATTCTTTTATCAGCGTTAAACAAAATGAACAATTTGTATATATTCCATCCAGTTATTAAATGAACTTGAAGTTGACTTTATGTTTCCTAGCAACTCCACTCTTGTTTTATCAATACAAGCTTTTCCGCTTGCTGGTTTTCTCGATTTTTGTCTCGGAACAAGAACTTAATTGCTGCCTAAAATGGAGGTACTCGAAGAGGGTAATTTAATGGATCGTGTTCCGATTCTGTTGCAACGTGATTTGGAATTTTATCAGGTATATAGTTGAATGACCTTTTTGACAAGCTAGCAAGTTAACGGACTTACATTTCCTCTCGATTAGACTCATCAGCGTGTGCTTCAGGAGCCAATTTGCTCGGGCGTAGTGGGCGGTAAACTTGATTTTCCACGGTGTGCATCCTTTGCATCTATCAAATTGATTCGCTGGTATGATCTAGCTCTTATAAGTTCGGACTACCCTCCCTTCTTATTATTCTTTATACCTATTTAGGTGGGAGGATGAGTACTTTGCCTCATATCGCAAGCCATCGGGTCTGCTACATACAGAAAAGGAGCTGACCGAAGGTGATTTCGTAAGTATTGGACGACGGTGTGTAACATAATTGAAAAATTACACCTATGAGTTCTTTAGAGTTCAGTAACGGTAAAGAGCTCGGATCCCGATAAGTTTGTCAACCTGGTGACCAAATCAGCGGATCTCCTTCTAGAGCACATACATCGTCTTTCCCAGGAATCCCTGGATCATGCGGATCTGTCGGTTCTCACGGCTACCATAGGCGCGGCAGCGCTGGTTAAAAATTGTCTTTCTGTTTACATGCAAGCGGCTACTACGACTATTTGTCCACCTAAGGGTGATGAGAAGGGCGGGGCTCTGAAGCTCAGCTTTAAGCAATACTCCCAAATGTCTGAGGCGCTGGCCGAACGGTTGCTGGACCTGCACTGTCGCCTTCTGCTGCTCTATATAATTCAAGATGCCGACTGTCTGCACTGGGAGGATGGCCAGCCTTTCTTCGAATCGGAGCGAGGATCATACACAGTGCAAATGTGGTGGCACTATATGCGTGGAACCAAAAACGATCTGTGGAACTCCGTGCCGCCCAAAATGGCACAACGCATCTTTGCGGGAATGTTGAACGAGACATTAAGTGTTCTCACCGTGCGCTACACTCAAATTGTAACCAGCGTGGCACGGGCTCCACTGCATCTGGTGGACATATGTAATCTGTTGCTATGTATTGCCGAACTGCTGCCTAATGTGTGCGAAAGTGGAGAAGCCTATGTAGGCCTACAACTGAGCAACCAGAGCGTGATATTGAGGGATATACATGCTAAGTGCCGAGAACTTTTCTACTGCCTTCTATTGCGCGGATCGCCGCTCGGTGTACTCTCTAAGGTAAGGGGTTTTCTTTGTTATTTGGATTCATTGCACAATACTATAATTGTTTAAAAAACAACAACTCGTTTACATTTTTCTTGACTTTGATCAATACTAACAAAATTGTTCCTGTCCACATATCCTCGTTTGTTAGGTCTTTCGGAAGGGACTTGACAACATGGAAATGTTTAGCTCGCGTCATGGACTTCCAAGTGCTTGGATAATTTTCACATTACCGCGCTATTTTCCAAAGGAGCAGTCCTGCCAGTGGGTCACCGAATTTGCTGATCTGACGACACAAACGGCCATATCACTAGATTTGCGCGTGTTACTAGCTTTTCCCGAAGCCAACTGGCCTTACCTACTCAAAATTTTGCTAATGCGTGACGCTTTTTTGACAGGTATTATTATGAAGCATCTGATGCAGCATTTGCCCTCATCGGAGAATTTCAAGAATGTAGCAAAGAATTCTTTTACTGGCGGAGATGGCACCCCAATCAAGTGTGAAGCGTTCCTGTGCCGCGGCGAATGCTTCAATGTAACTGATTCCCTGGCCGCTGATTTAGGTGGATAACCTTTTCTGGCTAGTGCAGACTAGTACTTAAATACAGGAATCACTTGCAGATCCTGTTGGTCAATCGAACTATCAGATTGTTCTCTCTCTCACTTATTTGATTGTGGCCGTTGGCAAGGCCGTGGACATCAAGTCGTGCCTCATTAAGACGCTCGAGGAGTATGGAATGAGCGGTTGGAGCGACTGCTTGGACAAGCGCCAGATCTGGAACCAGAAGCGAACGCCGTGGCTGGAGGCCACTATGCACTTTGTTTATCCCGTGCTCGACTGTGTGGTGGATATGTTGATCAATGCCGTGGAGAACGGAGCTAGCATGTATCAAGCGATGTCGCTGGCCCTAACTTGTGTGTCCGAAATATGGGATTGCATACCGGAGGGACTATACAAGATCACCGCATTGTTACAGGACATAATCCCAGTGTCAACGCGACCCCTCGGTGATTCAGTTCTGCTCCAAGTGGTTTTTGCCGCGCTTTATACTGAGCTTATTCGAACAGCTGAAATGCATGAGCAGGGTCTGTGAATCTTTGAATATAATTTATAGTTTATAATTTAAGTCATCATTGTTTTTTCTGCAGCAAAGAACGATAAAAAAGCATCTATTTGCTACTCTATATCTGAGGCCATCTGTTCAATAGATGAGGATGACAAGCACACGGATCAAATCGAGTTTTTCCTGAAACAGGCCAAGGAGAGTATTAACCTGGATGCAGACTTCGGCGGTATCTCTACACGCGGAGCTGGGGGCCTCAGCGCTGTAAGCACTGTCAAAATGGATGACTTCGCCACTGCCGACTCGGATCGCCTGAGTCACAGCCCACCGGCTAATTACGCCATGGAACTTGACGTAGGCATTGCCGATTACATTCCAGAAGTTCTGGCTAGCGACGTGCTGACCACAAACATAGGAAAACAGGCCTTAAAGGTGATATACAACTATTTAAAGTTCAACAAGGATTGGTTGATGGAGCAGCTCGGTACGGGAGAGAACGAGCCGAGTCCTTTTCAGGGCGTGCAGGGCCAGAACATTAAGGAAGCTAAAACATCCGTGCTTAGGTCTATGTTTTTTATTGGGAATACGCCTTTCGATCAGCTACTCACCGGCTCTCTGAAGATCGACTTTGTCAGCTGGTTGCAGACACCACTTTCACTTAATCCGGAGCGAGCTTCGCTTCATTTGTCGCGACGCTGCGACTTTCAGGAGGAGGCCAAGTTGTCGTTACCCGAGGTGGCAATGGTCGCAGGCATTACCAAGATCATGAAAAAGCGCAAGGACTTCGGCAAGTGAGTCACCCGGGGATTATTAGTATCATTGTGCACAAGCCGAGTTATCTGATTATGTACTTCTTTTTGTGAGTGAATTATATGTTATTGTAGGTCTCTAGATCTAATTAACACCGCATAATGCAAAGAGCATCTTAAAATGCAAAACAATGAGATGGAAACGGTTTAAAGCTAAAATAAATATTTGCCTTCTCTGTCTTGTGCTTAGTATGTGGACATGGGGTCCTTGGTGCCAACAAGTTTTTGTAAACATTACGTTGCGGGCCAGGATACAATTCAGTGCGTCTGCGGTGTGTTTGTCCCGACATCGTCTTAGTCCACACTTCGCAGTTATGAAACATACACACAGACAATGACGTTGGGCGACGAAATGGCACGGGGAAGAAAAACCAGTAGCAACAACTACAAAAATATGTTAAACTTGTTTGTGACAATGTGAACAAGTTAGAAATGGCCAAAACAATGCGACAGCTCTGATGGCCTGCAAAGATGCCCAAGAAAGAAAGCATTTGTACAGGTGAAAGCTATGTATACAATATATATTACGATTCTTACTATTACTATAAACAGTAATACATAATTAAATGATAATAATTATGATATTAATTTATATATTTTTTGACGATATAGTCGGACCAAATATTAATGATACTATATTATGAGCCGGTAGACGCAGTGTTAAGTATTGCTTTGCGATTTAGAACATTAGCAAAATCAGTAAAATGTTTTTCCTGCTTGATTTCCTTTTGGTTTAATTCCATAGGTTCAAAAACTCACAGCTGGGAAAGAACGCGAAAATTGAGGAAAATCTTTGTTCTTCATTATGGTGTAGTTTACAAGAAAACACAGAGTGGTTGATCTCAGTTAATTAAGCTGATCACTGATCATACATATACTTGTATATGTAAATATAGAAGCGTAAGCTAATATCTTCTGTCAGTATCAGCTTAGCTACTTAATATTATCTCTTTCTGTGAGTGGATCCTTAATACAGTCGTGCACAACGTAAAGCTCGTTTTATTAAAAAACAAGATAGAACGCTACAGTCGAGCAAGCCCGACAGTAAAATAGCCTGTACTCTCCACAAAAAGGAAAAATTAAAAAAAAAAAAAAAATTAAAAAAAAATTAAATTATTAAAAAAAAATGAATGAATGAATTAATTAAAATAATTAATTTAATTAAATTAGAATACATGTTTATGTTCAGTTTAAACAGCATACATTTACATCACGTACCTATGCGTGTTCATATGCGTGTATGTATGCAGCACAAAGTTGAACAAAAGCAGCAACAACAACAACAGCTGCGGGCAGCGCTGCCGACAGAGCTGCAGGCAGCGCATGAGCAGCGATTTTACTTATGGCTATAACTTTCTTCAGAATTGACCTATCATGATGAAATTTGGCACACGGACACATTAGTACTAACTGGATGTACCTACCAAAATTGATTTTTAAATTCCGAGAATTACGGAAGTTATAAGAAAAAATACGAATTGCGGGGGAGTGGGGGGGTGTATCAGAAAAAATAAACAAACTCGTTCTGCCTAGGGCTTATAGGAACCTTGATACCATTTTGGTTATCCTAGCTCTTGTACTTACTGAGATCCTTGCGCTCATACAGGCAGACGGACAGACGGTCAGACGGACAGACGGACAGACGGACAGACAGACGGACATGGCTTTATCGACTCGTCTTCTCATCCTGATCAAGAATATATATACTTTGTGGGGTCTGCCACGCCTCCTTCTGTGTGTTACATACATGCGCACAAAACTAGTATAGCCTTTCACCCTTTGGGTACAGGCTATAAAAAAAACGTTGGGTAGTAGAACTGCTTTTAAAAATGTAAAATTAGATCAATGCACTATGAATTTGTAATTTTTAAACCAAAAGTGCCGTTTGGTTCGTTTCATAATAGATTAGTCCAGTGAATGTTTTTACTGTTACATCAAAAATAATTATTAATGAATTGTGCTTAAGGACAATAATCGCTTTAATATATGTACATATTAGAGCTACTTTCTTATAGGCGTGTGCAACCAAAGCTTCGAGTACGTTTTTCATCAAAAGTCGGAAAGTCCCTTCGCTTTCACAGGCAGAGCACCGCACGGGCCAAAGCACATAGCGGTGGCTGCTTGTGTGCTTGGCTGCCTGACTTTGTAGCCAAGCGGACAGCCTCCACGACGACGAGGACGATTGCTCCATTCATTCACTTGCCACTGCTAGACGCGTGCGGACGTTTTTTTGAACACACTAGCTTACCCTCTTGTTGTTTAAGTTCAGAGGCCGCAGAAACATTAAGTTGCAAATGGCACCTGAAAAGCATATTCAGCAGGCGGCTGTTGACGTTCGTGTTGAGTGTGTGGGTGTGTGTGAGTGTGTGTGTTAAATGGTGAACGGTAAACGGTGCTTTGCAGCCGTTAGACGGCAGCCAACACACAGCGTAGAAGTAAGAAGCTAAAATTATAAAACAGCCATGAAACGCCAAACGAAGTGCCCTCGAGGATGATTACGCATACGCAGCGTATGCCAGAATTAAATATTTAACATATAAATTTAAAGCAGTTGTGTCGCCTGCTAACGTCAAGTGTTCCGAGCTGCTTATTCTGTCTCACAAAACGCATAATGGCAGTAGCGGCAACGGCAACGGCAACGGTGCGGCAATATCCTTGGCAATCGCTAGCTTATCACTTGCCAAAAATTTAAGACAGTGCTGCTGAAAATGGCCGTAAAAGTTTACTGATTTATATGCAACGCATGGCTCGAAGTCTTTTGAGCTAAAACTCCAAATTGTCTACATTTATTGTAATATTAGCTGGCAATCGCAGTTGTTGTTGTTGCTTTTTCTTATTATTGGTGCTGCACTTCAAGAAAGCGAACATGTTCGGAAATATTTATGTATGTCCTCGCTCTTTTTCTCTGCCTTGTCCAGCAATTTAAAAACCATTTAGGCTAAATCAACACACATCTAAACGAACCAACTCCAAGCTACTTTCCAATTAGTGCAAATTGTATGCGCGCTTGTGTGTAAAATGTGCTCAGCGCCCATGCAAAGGGCATGGGGTCTGCTGTGAAAGGGGCAGCAATTATAAATAGGATTCGCGCCTAGCTACACTCTCAACCAGCAACCATGAGTCAACTAGCGTCCTTGCAGCAGCAACAGCGGCTGCGTCACCGGCAACATCAACCTACCGAGCCCTGCGAGTGTTTACGTCCTGTGATAAGAGTTTTTGGTCTGCTGACTTCGTTCGGTAAGCGCTTGGATATTTATATACAGGTATATAGTATATACATATGTATGTATATAATGTAACATGCATTAAAAAACTTACCGGAATGCAGGGACATATTATGCGCTATATCAGCTTTACTGCCATGGAAATGCGCACGCACAACCATTTACACTAATAAAGCAGCACTTGTGGCCACAAAAACATAAAAATAAGAATTCACTAAGTTTAATCCTTAAGCTAAACTACTTAGTCGTATATGATGGAAGGTTTGCCTTATTGCATTGGGCGCTTAATAATACCCTTCTGACGATCAAATGTGTAACATTGATTATACAAATGCGGGTTGGTGTCATACTATAGCTATAGTATAGCTATAGCTATGGCAGCTATATGACTTTATTAAATTGTTTTTATGGAAAGGTTTATCAACTTCAGAGTAAGTTGGGGAAAATGAGAAATCATCATCTTATCCTAACCTGCCTTTGTGCTTGGTGTTTTGTTCCTCCACAAATTGATTGACGGAGATGTTGATTCCTCTATGCTTTTAGATGCATTACTGATTACGCCATACACAATCTTTTTCGAGTGTTATGCTCTAATTATAATACTTTTTACTTTTTAATCCCAAGTGAGTTCTCTCTCCCTTCACTAAATTCTTCAGCTACCTCCGCCAGAATCACTAATCACCACTGCTGTGAGTCGGGGCATAGCTTGCCAGACTGGCTAATAAACCTTCCCCCAACGGGTCAGTGATTCTCCACCTTTAGCTTTTAATTATATTTCATCTTTTATTGTTTAAGTACTCCAAGTTTAATTTGTTTTTTTAATTTTATCACACTTCTTCTTTATCTTTTATTGCTATTTTCCCTCTCTTTTTCTTTTTGTTAGGTCTAATAAGGTCTGTGACTACTCTCTGCTGAATCGGGGCATAGTTGGCCGTTTGGCAAATAAAACTGCCCCTCCGACTCGGATTCGTTATTACTTGTAGATATATTTTTTTAATGGGTCTGCCACGGTTTCTTCTGCCTATTATATTTGTACATTTTACGTTCACACTCCGTTACACCCATCGGGGATAGGAAAGAAAAATCAAAAAGTTCCTAACCAGTGCCACATTTTGATATACATAAATACAGATTGATCAAAATGTACGAGTATAATGTGCCCGCCACATATAAATTTATCAGACCAAGCCAAATTCAATTAGTTATACATTTTTAATCGCCTCGAGGTCATGTTTTGCTTATCATTTGGAACCATTTACCATATACTCCCTGCAAGTAACTGCTTAACGATCACAGTCCTGATCAAAACAGCTTGCTATTGTGAAAACTTAGCATAGTTCAGAGTCAGGGTTTTGTACTAGTATGTCTTCTAGATTTACGTTTTTTTGCACCAACTTTAAATTGAGACGACGATTGCTTAGTTCAAGTTCAAACTTATTTCCTTACAAATATTTGTGTGTATTTCCGGCCAAGAGAAGTTATGGCTTATTGTTAACTAACTCCATGAACTTCTCGCTGCTCTTCCACTTCAGCCATTAAAGAGGCATTGGTCTATTCCAAAGGTCGACTGCAGTATCCACTTATTCGTGTGTGCGTGAAGTTTTTACACTTTGTCTGCCAAATGCTGCAGCATTCAGTTGCAACCCGTTCGCCACCCCCTGCAACTTTTCAATACGGTTTTTGTTGTCAGCCTTTTGGGCGCCTGTCGTCGGGCGTTTGTGTGCGTCAACAAATTTATGGCGCATTACTAAACCCAAAGCATGGCGACAGAGTGCCAGTGCAAAAAATCTATGAGCCATTGCGATGGCATAGACTTGATGAGGGTTTATGGCTCCGCATGTCCTGCGTAATTGTCGACAAAGCAGCGCATAATTTTTGCATGTTTTTCGAGTCGCGTGGCATACTCTTACGTCCTATCCAGGCCCAAGCAGAATAGTATACGCCAGCGCTTAAAGCGTTTAATGTAATTGGTTCGATTTTGGCTATGGATTTAGCCAAATACTGCCTTTTATCTGCTGGCGAATCTGACTTGTTTTTTCGGCATACCAAAGCCACTTAATTAGATTGAAATCCGAGGGGCTCACTGGGTTAACTGTGTTATTGTTGTTATTGGCACTTTGATTGTTTCTCATATTTTACACATCGCAAGAGGGCATGAAGCAGATAAAACCAAATGACAAGAGGGTAGTTCGAAAAGTTCAAATTGTCGAGGGTACAAATATTATTAATTTACTGTAAATAAAACAATATTTCATTATCCATATCCAATCAATAGTGGGATCATAATTAGAAGAAATACTGACAAGTGTTGAGAGCGAGCCAATTAGGGATGAATGTCTATTATTCTTATTATACTTGTATGCCCGTGCCCGAAACGGTTGTCAGCATAAATATTCCTTTTATGTTTAAGTCTGCATTTAGGTACATGAAGATGTGGATCCAGTCGCTGAAATGTTTCAAGTGGTTCGAAATAAAATTTTTGTTAAATAATGCACCATGCGTTTAAAAAATAAGTTATGCATGTGATCAATGAAAAAAACTTCAACAAATGCAACTCAGATCCATTTTAAGGCGAAATAGTGCGTCGTAATAATGAACGTGTGGTCGACTTTATATGGCAACATTTGTTGTAGGTGGGCAAGGCCCCCCCTGCCCCCCACTGCCTACGCCCTTGGTCTCTAACATACCTAACTTGGCAATAGGCAATAGAAGGCAGACTTAAGAGAATGTCCTATTCAAGTGGCGAGAAGTGTACTGTCTAAAACCAACAACTAATGTTAGTCGTATATCATTTCAGTTATTTGCGGCGTCGGCGTCGATGTCTACATGCACGGCTACCAGGCAGGACTTTATATATTGTAAGCAAAGACGCAGAGCATTTACAATGAACAATCAAACAAAAACAGTTTTTCTTTGTGTTCGCGCAGGATTTCTGCCTTGTCTGTGCTCTTCATCGAGATAAAGTGGCTCATAACCATATTTATACGTACACTTTGTGGCGAGTAAGTGGGTCGAAAAGGCGAGGCCATAAATTTTAGATTTATTTACTTATTTTTAATTTGCAGCGATAATTACCATGCTGTGTCCTGCTGCCTTCGATGTTGGCGCAGCACATCGCTCTTGGGGGGCTGGAGGCCTGCACCGTTTTACATTGCCGTGGGCGTGGCACTCGTTGTCTGGCCCCACAATCTCTGGCTGAGCTATGTGGCTGGAATGCTGTTGCTGCTGCTCGCCATGCTGCGTCTGTGTGGATTGCTGCGGTTCAGCAGAGGAGTGGCGAAGGTCGAGGGCTTGCTGACACAATGCGATTTTGAGAAGTGCAAAAACAGACGCTGGGCGAGAATTATGCGACATTAAAATGAACTTTCGCCTTGTTTGCAGAGTGTCCGGCTATGGGGAGGAGGACTTTGCCGAGGTCAGTGCCCACATGGAGGACGAGGAGCCCATTGACGATGATGTTTGCTAATAGTGGACTGCGAAATTCTGCAGTTCTAAGTTAATTCGCAATTAGCTTTAGATATACATAAGTGCAGTCTTTATTCTTGTGAATTGCTTGGTTTGCACTAATACTAAAATCTAAGAACTAAGACGATGAGACAATTCTGAATATTTTTTCCCATTCACATAAAAGGGAGTGTTTGGAGTGTAGATGGTGTCAGCAGGGTCCAAATATTTATTTAGAGCACGTTCCTGTTCTTCGACGCTGAAGTCATTTTCAGTACTCAGCTCTGCAGAGTCTTGGCTGTCTATGTGATTACTAGAAGAAGGATAGTCGGGCTCTTCGTCATCGAATACTCTATGATGTCCGTAGTTGTGGTGTTCGTGGTGATGTCCGTGATGATGTCCTCCGTGATTATGGTGAGAATAATGATAGGGATATTTGTTTGGTCCCTTGGGCCAGGGATATGGCGGTGGTGGTGCTGGTATTATAGGTGGGGGTGGTGCTGGCACAACCACAATTGGTGAAATTGGTGGTGTCTTTCCATATCCGTGACCATGTCCATGTCCATGTGAGTATGAAATTTGTCCCGGAGGACCCTGTGGCCCTTGTGGACCTTGTGGTCCCTGTGTACCTGGCAATCCTGGATAACCGACTGTGCCTGGAGATCCTTTCTTACCAGGATGACCTTGATCTCCCTTTTCTCCCTTCGGCCCCGGAAAACCATAGCCAGGCTCACCTGGAGGACCTGGTGGGCCAGGTGGGCCGGGTGGACCAGGCGGACAGTGACAGTTGTGATGTGAGTGCGCAGGAGGAGAATAATAACTACCAGATGGAGGTGGACGATAAGCATAAGGATCTTGGTGAACAATAACTGTCGATGGAGTTGCTGGCGCTGGGGCTTGCGGTGCAGGCGTTGCCAATGCTATGAGGCGAGCCGTTGAAATTTGTGAGTGGGATCGGTTGGACTTAGCCAGTCCTCTCTGTGCTTGAAGACTCAAGACTATGAGACATGCTATAGTCCGAAAAACTGAACCGTATTCCACTAAACGCGGCTTCATCTTGAGAACTGAAACCTGAAACCGACCAGGTTAGTTTTTATACTTACTCATTTGGATTGATGCCTTTGATAGCTGATAGTGAAATTTGGCTTTGTGTTTGGAAACAAAACACGATTGTATGAACTTCGCGCCGTTAACGGCATTAAAAGTTCATTCAGTTGACCCAACCGTACATTCATAATACACGTACAAGTATTTAGTCACGCGGCATTTTTAAATTTATTTTGTTTATTCTATTGTTTTGTTGATAGAAGCACAGAACGTCTATTTATATAATCCATTCAGATGCAGATACTTTTTCTGTTTGAAAAAGAACTTTCTCGGCTTGAAGGTTATTGGGTTGAGAGGTTAATATTTCTATGTATTTTTTATAAAACAAAACTGAATAAGAAACAAGGGCTTGTACTTGCCCATGAGCTTTGTTGCAAAATGTTCAACTTTATTTATTGCCTGCTGCCCTCACCAATTATTAACATTTCAATTTATAACAATTAACATACTACTTTGCATTTTCTGACTTATGTATTTTAAAAGGAAAAGGCCTTTTCTTTCAATACTCACTCTTCCCTCCATTAGGGGTGTACGAGTACCAATATGATTTTCCTTTTCCCACCCCTCATACATACATACTCGTCTGCATATGTACAAGTAGTTTCGACCACTCATTAAAGTAAGATTCTTTTTATTTTATGTCGTTATTTTTACACATTTTGCTATGCAATATACATATAATATAATACATATTTTTAACTATTTTTTAAGTTTTCGTATTGAAAACGTACTTAATGTACTTTAAACTTTGAGGTAGCTTCGTTTTGCATTCTTTACTGTTAGAACTACATAGTTTTACTCTAACTCTTATTGTAGTGTTTATATGCACTGAGTTCCCTGATATATATATATATATGTATGTATATACTTAGTATTCTCTAGTATGGGTTAGCGGTACTAGAGTTGGCTGCTTATAGGCATGTGGTTCTCGAATTCTCCCGTCCAATTCAAACCAAAAAATAAAAATAAAAATTAAATAAGCTAAAATGTAGAATATTTTATTGTGTATATATATTATATGAGGCATCATATAATGAGTAAGGTGTGAGGACACAAATTATACATAAGTATATACTATATACATAAAGATATAAAGATGTGTAACATTTTTACTTAACTGAAGCAAAAATAAAAACATGTGTGTTCTCTTCGATATGCTTGCAAAACACACACATAATAATCATTAAGAAATACATACGAGTACTTAAAAATCATCGAAACTGCGAAACTAAATGACAAAGATTCTTAATAAAATAAACAAAATAAAAAAAGAGGTACAATTTCAAAGAGATATAACAGTTTTGGTATAGCACAAAATAAAATTAGGATATTCAGTACACATACAAGTAGTACTGGGATTGCTTTGGTTACGAATGGTTTAATCATGCAGGGAGCTTTCGACTCTGCGATACGAGTCAGAAGAGCAACGATTATTGCAGCAGCTCTAGCCGTTCTTACTTGTATAACCCAGCTCATTGTGAACAACTAGTAGAGATCCTGCAATATTCGGGTTTTGAATTGCTAGTGTAAGCCATGTTCTCTAGTAGTGCTCTAGTGTTAGAGCCGTAGCTAGTCATATGCCCAATGCGACTATTCTCCATATACTCGTACGAGTATGTCTCATTTGTGGTATCATTTAATTAAATGGGTCTGCTAGAATGTTTTCTACATAAATGCTGTGTGTGCATGCATGTATGTAATAAGGCCTTTAAAGAGTCCCAAAGTGAACTTGAAATGACTAGAAATTGGATGTTAGGTATTTGCTTTATTCTTGTGGCTGATCTGCTATCTGCTATCTTCATTCTGCTATCTGATTTGATCCCAGTTACCGACATACCGAGCTGCCGAGCTGCCCACACAACCGTTCCGTGTTATTACCAGGGGAAATACAGAGGGAGAGACGAGAAATTATCGATGCTATAACTCAAGCCATAAAAACTGATCATCTTTCATTACTATTTGTTATCACTTGCTCTTCTTAAAACATACGAGTATGACTAACAGCTATCTTTGGGATTCATCTGCTCTTTTGGGATCACTTTTGTATGGAACTACTTGTATTTGATCGCTTGTTTGGTTGAATTTGCTACCTCCACTCTATAAAAATATAATCATTTGCTTTACATACAGGGGGATCGATTCATAAGCCCGGACCGCCCCCTTGATACGGCCCCATCACTGATCATGCTGATATCCCCAAACTTTTAACGACCCGCGTCTACTGACTTCATTGTTACATTGTCGCATTGCTAACGATTAGTAGAATGAACTGCACCAGGTATCGCCCACTGTAGGGCTAAGCATGCCGACCAAATTGCTAGTGAGATGTGCTGGCACGGGGCCACCAGCAACAGGCGTTGTCGATGTCAAGTGATTAGAGGTGGGCAAGCATTGGAAGCAGTAATTAGCGCCGTAGTTGTTGTCCCAAAACTGCTGGCCCTTGCACTGAAAGCGAACGGCGAATTCGAGGCGCTGTCCAACGTGCAACGAGTTGCCAAAGAGGACGAAGGTGAATTTGTCTGAGAATCCATCGCAGGAATTCTCCACATAATTGGCCTGTAGGTCGGCATAGCTTCGCCAGCCGTCCAGCGAGTAGCGCACGTGCACAGATTTGTGGAAGTCCAGATTGCGTACTCGCACCGAACCAGCAATCGTCTGATTGATGTTATCCGTGACGGCTGCATTCTCCAGCGAGACTTGTTTCTCGCGCACCGCATCGAGGAATGTGGGCAGGCCACCCGGCTGTTGGAACAGTGGCATGAGCAATTTGTCCGACTTGGGGCCCAGCTGCAGTGGCGGTTCGGAGTCGAGAATTTCCAGATCCTCAAAGGCGGACTTGGGTATGTTGGGTATTTCGTCAAGGAAGGTCTTTACGTCAGCCAAATCGAGTCCAAGGACGTCAGCGAAGCGTACAATTTTCTTCCGCCCGGGTGTGCCAGGTGGGGTTTTTCCTGTTTTTAGTGAGGAACAGCGTCGCACACGTTGGGGTCGGCAGTCGTCCTCATCGTCAGTGGTATCAATACCATGGCTGTGGGTCATCTTCTCCGGTGCCGACGAGGGCTCTGCTACATCTACATTGCCTTGTTCGAGCTGTGCAATGTTCACATCAACAGTCAATTGCATGCTGTAATTTTTGTCGGTTTCATCTTCCCCAAGCTGCTCCTTATTTGTCGTCGATGTAGTCGGCGACACTATTACATTTTCCTGAATCGGTTGCTGCTCTGTATGTCTACTGTCAGCTGCTGTTAGCTCCTCCTCTTGTACCTCTGCTTGCTCTGAGATTGGGATATTGATGTCTCCGTTTCCTGAATTTATATAGTCGTCGCTCTGCTGCTGCAGTTCGCTGAGTATCTGTGCCTGCAGATCGATCTCATCCTCCACAACAACATTTTCTGCCTCTGCCTCTGTCTCTGCTTTTGTCTCTGCTTCTGTCTGTGTTGCCGATTTTTCAATCTCCTCCCCTATCGCGGGCTGCTCGTGCGCTTCCAAGCCTCCATTTGTCAGTAGCTCCGGCGCACCGTTAAGCTGTAGGGCATTCACAAACTCATTCAATTCGACCGGCGGAAGCTTACTACGGTGGGGCTGCTGTGTAGTGACTGTTAGCTGGTCCGCTGTTGTTGTTGAGGCTGTTGCGCCACTCGGGGCATCAAAATAGGGACCGTCTGTGCTGCTGTGGCTACTTGCAGCCGAGGCGCAGGCATATCCCGACACCGCCGTCGAGTTGTGCGGCGTATTAGAAGCGGTTTCGATGAGGCGCAGATACTCGCACTCATCCACTGGGCTACCCGGACTTTCCAGCTCGCAGTCGAAATCGAAAAAGGAGTCCGACTCGTGGCGTAGCGGCTGGAGATCGGTGACAGTCTGTTTTGATTCGTTTGGGTTAACCCAGGTATTGGTGTTGGTGCCATTTATGATCGGTTCGTCCTCTGCACTGGCGCCCTCTTCGTTGGTCTAGGGATACAAAAATAATTGAGAGCATGACCTGAAATAGGCGTGGTCGACCGCTTACCTGGGAACCCAATGTGCGCAGTTTGGAGGACAAACTTCTCGCAAACGCCTCGGCTCGACCACGGCATGATGACATCCCTATGGTTGGTATGATTGAGATAATGCTGCAGGGCGGCCTGCTATCCGGTGTGCTACTGTGTGTCAATGGTAAATCGCCGGGTTCGCTCATTTACGTCCCAAGCCTGCGGCTGCAACGTACTGCGAAATATCTGTAAGAAAACGAGAGTCGAAGACGCGTCAGTGAAGCACTTTAGCTTAAATGTCTTGAGTAAACAAATAAGTTTGCTCAAAAGAATCTGATTGCTCTTGTTATTATTTAAATGTGATTTTATTTAATGCCTCTTTCACAGCTTTACATTATATATACATATACTATACTTGTAGTACATAGTACTTAATGCGTATTTGCTTTTTTACCTACTACTTATATTCAAAGATAATTTACTCAATTTATCTGGTATTCCTAGCTGACCCATTTGAACTCCAAATTAAGGTATTCATCTTCGTCTTTGCATACTCGTATGTATGCGTGAAATATATACAAGTTAATAAGTATATAAGTATATACACACGTAGGTATACATATACTTGTATTGCAGATCAGAATCGGAATCTTTAAAAAAAGTCAAGGCAGCTGTCAAAAATATATATGCGTGTCTCTATATTGGCCCGACATGACAAGCGGGTTAGCTAAAATATTATACCATAGCATGTCATATGATGTGGAGCTTTTGACACTTTTCCGGCCACTAGAATCCGCCTAAGGGAACTATTTCACTGCAAACAGACTACTTGCTAAAAAGTCGAAAAAGACGATCCGTTTTTTAAATAAAAAAGCATTTTCCGCCTTGTCGCCAGCAAAATTGGCAAGTGTTTCTGTTATTGTTTTGATTAGCTGGGACCACACGTGCTCTGCTGCCGTTGATCAGGTGTGGGGACCACAGCTTGTCCCTGATGCCCGCTCCCAGCCACGCGATGTTCAATGAAGACCTCAGTCGGGCAACCGATTTCCCAAACAATTAACGTGCGATCAATGCTATGTAAATGGGCCTTGAACCCTCCGACAGCGACATTTCTCTCTCTATTTATTTTTTGTTTCTTTGGCAGCATGCATAGGAAATTTAACTAAGCGGTACAAGTTTGTTTTAACCAATTAATTGCTTTGTGCGATGCAGACAAAGTTGTATAAAAAAGAAATCGCCAGGGAGCAGTATAACGTACCGCAGCTACATATAAATAAGTATGTCGATTAAAAAGGTCAAATGTGTGGGCTTAATTTCCGTTTATTGCTTGTGGAAAACAATTATCAGGGATGTATTAAATCATATGTATTGATATGTGTAATATGTATGTATGTGTGTAAGAAGAATTTGTGCTTATGTATGGCGTTTTCACTTAAGTATTTACGAATATAGAGAATTTTTTTTATTGTTCAATTACCGGCGATTTTTTCAAGATATGCGAATATCGCACCGTTGTAGTATTTTCCCTTTGCGAGTGTATGCATGTATGTATGTAAATACTTATGTACTATATGTATACGAGTTTGTATGTGCACCGAAATTAAAATTGTTCGTTCCGAACATTAAAGAAACTGGCTAAGGGCCAAGTGCCTAAATGCGTTTCAGGTTCGGTAGGAAATGACGTAAGTAGATGCTTATCGTTACTCTCGTTTACGGCTAGAGAAAATAAACTCTAGCTCTCTACTTAGCACCGTAGCAGAAATAAATAAATTAATCAAATTCAAAATTACCCATAATATTCAGTTCCCAAGTAGAATTGAAATCCGTTGTAATTGAGAGACGCTCAAGATATTAACTTACTATATATACGTAATTAATAGTTGGTTGGTATAATCCATAGGCCGAAATAAATAAAATACAAATAAAATAATTAAAATACAATGTGTCGATTTAAATGATTTTCTGTAAACCTTTCTCTAGTACTACCCAATGGGCAAAAGGGTATACAAGTTCAGTGTTAAAGAGTAAAAAGTTGAACTCTTCCATGGCAGTACATCAATTTGAAAAAAACATGTTTCTAGACACTGAGAAAACACATACATATGTACATATTTGTACTAATGTTTGTCTGAGTGTATTTAAAAACATCTATCTATTAATAAAATTCTATTTATACAATCTATTCTCCTTCCCTTGCCGAACTGCTTTGGTGATTTATGCTTTGCCAATTAAAAAGTGTGTTTTGTTTTGGATGAATCGGAAAATGTTCGCACCATATTTCCATGATAGTGCGTTCACATGATTAGGCGCACGCAGTTGTCAAATATTTGTATATACTATACTACTTGTATAGTAGGTATAGTTATTCTTATGATAAACTTAATTGAATTAAATTGGGCCAAATGTGTTGAACAGCTTCTCTCTTCTCTTCTTTTTATCAATTTATTAAAGTGTCAGCATGGGTCCATCAAAATAACTTAGCCTGAGTCTTCATTGACATTTTTGTTCATTTGGTTCAATAGCTGGAAACAATTCAGAAAGCGTATAAGCAAGATATTAATCAAGGCTTATAGAAAACAGACATTGAAAGTGTTTCTTCAGTGTATTAAATAGTGCGCCATTAGCATGTGAATGCTTGTGGGCCCTTCGCGCCTATTTGAAAGCGCTTCGCATTATCACCTGCCAGACAAGGGGCTGCGGCTGATGTTGCCCTTAATTATTACGGAGCGGCGTTTCGATCACAATCTTTGATAGATCATTGCGGTTATTTTTAGCAAGCGGCAAAAGGCACGTAAACAGTAATATTCGTAATAAAAATAAAAAAAATCAGAGCTCAGTTTACGATTCAGCGTGTACGAGTACATCGTCATCTCACTAACACTTTTCAGCAATCACACATGCACTAAATACTTACACTCTTTCTCACATTCAATGCCGTAGATGCTGTGTTGGGATAAGCCCTCCGAGGTCTCGGCAGCGTATATGTAAGTTAATTGTTAGAACACAAGCACATATGTATGTATATACACACACACACACTGGTTGTTAGTGTTGCTATCACAGCGTCTTGGATATAGGCTGGGGTTTACTTGCCGCTCTGCGACTTCGTCTCACTGCACACCACGTTCACGACTGCAGCGTCACGGTGGCGAGAATGCACTGAATCCGATTTTTTTTTGGCATAAAGCAAATTCGCGCGGATTGATAAGGCGGACAACAAATCGAACGCCTCGCCGGCGTCTGTTCTGACACTGATGCGCATGTGTATGGCCGTCTCGTCTTTGCAGTCGCAGCAACCTATTCGAACAAAGTGCAGCTGCCACTTCGTTGCAGTTACCAACGACGCGTCGCGACGCCGGAAACGGTCGTGATCAGAAACACAAATGAATGCTAATTCATGGACATCGTCTTTGCACCTTTGCCGTGCTCTTCTGTGAAGCATGCTGTGAGGGCTAAATGAAAAATATAAATCGATGGCCATGGTCCCTATGCCCAGGTACTGCATTCAGATAAGGGCGCATCTATGATGTTATCCATTATCGATATCACTTATCAGCCACTAGCGATTCTAAGTGTTGTCAATCTAGCTGGAACTGGCTGTGATTGCGGCTATGTGTTTCGGTTATTAAGGTACACATACGTACACTCAGAAAAAAGAGATGGTGTAATAAAGGTGAAAACATATTTCCAAGTTGGAACTTGTAACAACATTTATATAACATACTGGATTATTTAGTTGAATCAACAACAAACTAATATTGATATTGTCATTTTAGATTACATATTCTTATATCTGTCGTTTTTCATAGACATTTCAATGAAATCTATACTATTTACAGTATATCTTAGTCTTGGTCTTCTTAGTCATGGTCTTCTGTTTCATTCTTAGAATATAATAGCAATGCAGAAGCCGAATTCGAACAAACTTCCATAATATTATTGGTTATTGTGGCACCAATATTACTTCACAGTAAAAAAGCTAAAACTGACCTTTAGAAGTTTTCACTTCAATAATTGCATGGTACAGATGATTATCTTCATATTGAATTCCATGTGGCCGTATGCCAATTTTCTTCATGATTGGTCAATTTGAAAGGAAGTTATAGGTATAAATGTGATCTGTGTCCAAAATTGATTTAAATTTTTGTTAATTTTCTATTATTGTACACATACTAGTGCAGAGTATTTTAAAATCGAGGCACCCAATCATAGCATTTCCCTTATTCTTACATTAAAATCGGAATTAAAGTGTTCACACTTCAAGTTACCAAAACAAATTGTGGTGAAAAGCCGACGGTAAAAATATTTAAATCGACGTGGAAATATTTAAATTAAAATGTACGTGTTTTTTTTAGTGTACATTTACATATACATATGTATTTGTCCACATATGTACAAGTACCCCATGAGGATGATGGGCTTAGTGCAGTTATCAGGTAGCGACAAGTTTCGCATGACACGGATTAGGTTTTAGGAAATATCGTACATTTGTAGAAAAGAGATTAACCGCCTAGAGTCCATTTCGTGTTGCATTGTAACAAATAAACTGCGATGACCTTCAAAATACGACCACGCTAATAGATATGTATATACCTAAGTATGCAGCTATTGACATTTTCTAATTGAAAACAAAACAGAGATGTTACTATTTAAGAGTATGTCTTGCAAAAGTTTATAGTCCCCCCATTTATAAAAAAGTCGGTGGCCGTAGCACTGACCCACTGATCAATGAAGTATGAATACTTAAATTAATTCAGCCACGTGTAACCCTCCCATTGGTTAGCCCGTAAATAAAAATGCGTTGACTTCACAAAAACTATTTCATAAGCAATAAGCGCTACATAGGTGTAACTAAACTCATCAACATTGTAATCGGTTATTGTAATTAACTACATATTAATTTCCAATCATTTTGTAAATTTATATGCTCTCTGATTTTTAAAAAAGCAGACTATGATTTTTATTGTTGTTACATTGAATACCCAACTCTAGTTTTCCATTTATTCCGCTTATTTCAAGAAATTAATATGCTGTTAAGCTGCTGAATAAAGATAAGGAGTTGTTGAAAACTGTACTGAAAATTGTTTCGAGTTATTTATTTATAGGATTTATAGGAATTTTTAGCAATTTTATATCATGAGGAACATTTGCTTTCATTCACTCCGACAAGTTATGTATTACTGCCATTCATTACATAGTGTAATGCTTTGTAGTTTTTATTTGTTTATAATATATGTATACATGTATATTTATATTTATATAATATAAAATGTATATGTATTTGTATGTTCATATACATTAATTACTTTTACTATTTGTATGTTTTGGTTGCTGCAGAGCTTATCCAATTTTCCAATGGCAACCATAACAGCTGACTGCGTTGGCGTGGGCTTTATTTATAAATATAACAAAATATAAATTTACGTAGTATACGCGGCTATGTGGTGAATTGGCCAAAGAGCCAAGCGCTTTTTGCGTTGTATCTACGTTGGCAGTGGCTGCCGAAATGATTTATATCCTGGCCCCAACGTAGCCTATGACGTCTTCGGTGCGGCTAAAATGCTGCGCATTTCAAGCCAAAATCAAGGGTTTTAGTGAAGTTGAAGTCTTTGCGAGCGAACTAGCAGCCACTTCTACTCATGTGGCTTAAACTCTAGATCTTGCAAATGAATACACTAATATTCGACACTCGAACTAAATGTTTTGGTTCTACTTGTATATTTGAGTCTGTATCTACATACATATGTATGTACATAACTTATGTACATATGTATGTGTTTGTGCGGTGGGTGTGCGTGATTGGTGTGGGTGGCTGTCCCAGTAGCGATGTACATATTTTATTTATATTTGTATGACATTGCCATCCAACGAAATGTCAAAAGCAAACAAAGCTAAGCGCCGCAACAACAAATTATTGGACACAACAACAACTGGAAGCAACAACAATGATGTGAAAAGCGCGTGTGCCGTTTATGGAGGAGCTGCTCCAACATTCACAGATACAGATACTTTAGATTTCCACATGCTTTCGCTTTCCCTTAAGCTGGTTATACACTCACCCACACATACGCATACACGTACACATAAACATACAGTGTGTGTGTGTACATACATATGTACATACATACACAATATATTGTTTTTATATTGTTTTTATGGTAATTGCTTGGGGCACCGATACTTTAACCGTAACCGATAATGGCAGCGTGGATTGTTTTGTTTTGATTGCTAAAGAGAAAAAAGGTTACAGAAAAGTTGAAAGAGAGAGTAAGAGTGAGAGAGGGAGAGGAAGAGAAAATACGCGGCAAGGCACGGCGTAAGGGCTTAAAGTTATTGAGAGGGTAGCTATACATTTTATTAATAATTTTTTAAACTATCACTGTTTCATCATCAAATAGCTATTCGCTTTATACTCTTTCATGCATACCTACATATGTATGCATATATGTATGTACAAGTATATCATATTTATATGATACCTACTTATTTATAAAGATATATCCCAAATATAACTAAAATGGTTGTATCATTGTTCATTACCGATATATAGTACATTTTCTCGATATTATTATGTAAAGTATGTAAATAAGTTTAAGATGAAAATAAGAAAAATCAATCAATTGCTTTTTCAATTCATTGCTATCTCTTATTGAAAGTCCAATAGTCAAAATATATAGACTGAGTTGTGTTTTTTTTTTTGTCGTGCTTATCCTCAGTAACCTGGTCAGTAATCGGTTCTTGATGTATGTACACACACACCTACAGAATATTTTTATACCCTGTATCCAAAGGGAAAGGAAAGGGTATACTAGTTTTGTGCGAATGTATGTAACAGGCAGAAGGAGGCGTGGCAGACCCCACAAAGTATATATATTCTTGATCAGGATGAGAAGACGAGTCGATATAGCCATGTCCGTAGACATCCAGTTAGTAATTATATATCCGTATACAAAGTTGCATTATGATAGGTTGATCAGAAAGAAAGGTATAGCCATATAACCATGCCCAATGCACACATACATATGTACATATGTACAAGTACACAAATTCTGATGTAAATGTATGAATGCATGTATGGAATATTTTATATTTAATTTAGTTAATTAAATTAATTTAATTAAATTACATTAATTAATTAATTAAATTAAATTAATTTATTTTTTTGTGGGGTGGTACAGGGTATTTAAGAGTTGAGCTTGCTCGACTTTAGCATTCCTTTCTTGTTAATTATTGAGACGTCGCGAAGTGGGTGATAATTAATTCGCAAACTTCTATTACACCCAGATTTTAAAACCGAATAACACGTGGGAATAAGATGTTGGTACATTTTCAATTGTGCACCCGGCTTCTGTCCATGATTTTGTGCGCAGTACGTACTTGAACCAGAGCGGCATCAGCAGCTGGTTGAGTATGGGGAGGGGTACGTGTATATACCAAGTTTGGCTCATATAATTGTCCTTCTAAGATATTTGTTTTCAAACACCATTTTTTTTATTTTTATTTTTATTTTTTATTTTCTTGATAATTTAAGTTTTATAGAGAGTTCAACTGTATAATAAATTAAAGTTTTCGCATGTGTGCAAGTTGCCTGCACATAGCCGACTCAATCTCAAGATTATCTGATAGATACAAGAACATACATATATACATCTGTAGCTTTACGTACAAAAGTATGTATGTATGTATGTCCAATCATATTTAGCTTCACGCACAAAAGAGTCAATTAACCATAGTAATTGAACTTTTTTTTTTGTTTTTAACTAGATCGCTTTGTCGAATTATGCTTACATACATACGAGTATATTCATATTTATACACACTTATATTGATTGGGCCACTAAATTAACTAAAAACATAAAAATATACATACAATAAAAACTAATTTGAGGGTACTATATACTATGTACATAAGTATATACAAATGTACATGTACTCAAAACTACCCCAAACAACGTTTCTGCATAACACTTATTATTAATACTAACTTGCTTTTGTTGTAATTCCAAGGCGTTGCTCTTTCAGCTGTTTATTTTCTTATTTTGCTTGCTTTTTGTAGCAGCAACAATATATATTAGTTGTTAAAATTGTCGCCCAAATATCCCACGCATATAGAGAGTATGTATACACATTTAAATATATGTACATATATATGTATTTATGTATATAAATATATACACATACATATAGTGTATCCGTCGAGTGATGGTTATATGTTGATTGCGTGCCTATGCCCCGTTAAGTAGCCCGATTCGGCAGGGAAGGATATTGAATGGCGAGCGAGCAAATGAACCTCGGTCCGTTTCGTGTGCACTTTCACTTTCTATGACCAACTTCCCGTTATGTGGTACATTTACGTATGTATAGTAACAAGCACATACACACACAGTGTTTTGTTCACGCCGCCAGGTGGCGCTGGCTGTCTTATGGACGGTAAATTAGATAACACTTTACTTTATGTTTTAAAATGGATTGAAGTTATACGCAATTGGCTTCGATTAAATTTCTGTCCAAAAATGGCGAGGTATGTTGTACTTTATTTTTGCTTTTTTTCTGGGCATTTAATCTCGCATTTTTACTTTCGGTTCACTTCTAATTGACTGTCAACGCGCCGAAGCTTAGCACTGAAGTTTTGCGCCCGTTAGTTTGATAACGAGATATAGAAATATAAAAAGGTTAACATGAAAAAGGAGGAGCACACACCGTCGTCATCGGCGACGTCGTTTTCGTCGCACACCAGAGTCGCAAATACAACACACAATTTTTAATTTAATTTCATTTTTGCCAGCAGTAGTCGCAGCAACCGTGGCAACCGTGGCAGCAGCACCCGTCGTAGTAGCAACGACGACGACTTGGTCGCAATAAGAGTGTCATTCAAGGGCATTGCAAGGTCGTAGAAGCGTAGCACACAGCACAAAGCACACACACAAACACACACGTTTACATGCAAACAGAGCACAACACATAACAGAACAGAACAGAACGGAACAGTCAGCATGCGATGCGTCTTTTCGGCGGCGAGAGAACGGGCTTTTTAGATACATATATTTTTCGCAAAGAGCGTAAGAAAGATATGCTCTCAGCGCACGGGCGCCCACTATCATTTGAGTTGGTTTTGGTGAGGTCGTCTTTTTCTTTGGGCCGTCGTCCAGCACGCACGAAGTGCTTTAATTAGTATTAATTTGCAGTTTGCCGATTTTTCTCGATATGCTGAGTTGTATCTTTCAGATACACTTACGTATTGCCTCAGATTTATGCTAATTTTATTTAGCCCAGCGGCCGCTGTTGCTGCAACGGGTGGCAGCCTGCCAGCGTAACCTGTTCGGTTGTCCTGTCGTGTGGCAACTAACAGCTGGTAAAGTGTTTTGGGCCTTCATCGTCAGTCCAACATTCTTGCATGCTCCCCTCATAGACTTTAACAATACTCTCTTTCTCGCTCTTAATAGCCATTTACAGTTTGCGAGTAGGTGACATTGGGACTATAAGATGGAAGAAAAATATTGGGATACGAGTATAACTTTACCGAGTAAGTCCAAAAACCAATAGGCGGGTTTCATAAACGACACTATGTTAGCATGAAAGCAGGAAATCATTTCAAGATTTGGTCAAAAAACGAAACAATTTAGCTAGAAAAAAGCTGAAATGGTAATAGTCTTCAAAGCAAATCTGTTTTTGACCTGCATGAAGTCGTCGATAAATTAAAAACAGGGAGAATAAAATACTTATCAATTCTATGATTATAAAATATAATATATAATTATATTGCATACATTTCCATTATTTCTATTTATATATGTACACGTAAGTATGCGCAGTATAAAGTTGAACCTAAGGAGCAACTATAAAAAAAAGTTGTTACCAGAACAAAGGGAAAAAAATTGTATGTGGTATTGATATGGTAGATTTGTTTTGTATTCTTAAATGGGTTTAAAACACTGTTCCCAAAGGGTAATGTGTGGTATTGAATAACTCTTGTAATCTTTAGTAGTTTGTACTTAAATTTAAATTGTTAACTGTAAATGCGTATGTGTCCTCATTCCAAGTTTCATTATGATAAGTTATTTCTGCAGGAAGTAATTTTTTTAATATATTTTTTTCTGTGTTTAATATAAGCATTGAATCCGTGCATACAGACTTAGCACCTTAACAATACATATTAAGTAATAAATAAAATACATACATACTCGTATGTATGTACATATGCTGTGTATTGTTGCTGTATTCATTAAAGTACACAAATTTACTGAACAAAAACATATCCGCAAACCCAATGGCATGTACTTGTGTGTATGTATGAATCTACGTAGGTGCTGCATTTTATGATTTGTTTTTAATTAATTGAAATGATTAATACATTTTTATAAAAAGAAGAAATTAATACTTGTACTCAATAAACCTTTGTTTTGTAACAGGATCTATCATTGTGTTATTCTTCTAAGGAAATGTTACACTCAAAAGCTATGATAAATGATTTTACATCTTTTATGGTTTTTTTAGGTTATGTACTAGAGGTTTTTTGTACTTATCGAATTGAATTAATGTGTTTAAAAGAATTTTTACTACCTTATCCCCACTATGCAACTGAATTTTTAATTAACGCACCTCTTCCTTCCTCTCTCTATCTGTCTCTGTATCTCTTAACCGAATGCCCTCTCCACCGACAGTCAAATGTGAAACCGGCGTCATTTTAACGTTGTTTATGTATGTACATTGTACACACATACATATGTACGTATAATTAATAGGCTCCATTCAATGTTGCAGAAAAAAGTTTATACCACATTGGCGTCTGGCTATAATATGTCATGACTTTTTATAATAAAAACACTCATCCATTTTCTTTTCATGAGAACTATATCCATTTTTCTCTTAACCAGTGCTCTTAAATGTATGTTTAGATGCCGCCTCTCCACGAAGGTACACACGTGTTGCAAATTTTCGTAAAGTAATAACAAAAGCCGGTAAGCTGTTACAAGAGACTTAATTTGACACTCAGTTTTTAAATCGTTCGAGTTTTGAAATAAAAATACGATGTAATTAACAATTGCATAATGAATCAAGTTTTTTGAGCACATACAACTTACATTCAGATCGAACAATAAAATACAATATATGTATGTACATCCATACATAAGTAAGTAAATGCGTGCATGTACATACATACATCCACACGTAGGAACATAGATACATCGTATGTACATATGCGTGCAACAAACTATAAAAATACATTGTCATAATTCGAAAATTCAAAAATTGCATACTTTCAGGCATTATAATTTAAATTTGATTTATTGTTCATTCATTAATAAATCTAATTTTTTTTTTCATTTAATGAAGTACCATATACATGCAAAGTCAGTCTTGAAAATAAGCACATTTATCTAAATAAATAAATAATAAATACATGCATGCATGCATTATGTGGGCATGGGTACATGTGTTTATGGTTACGGAAGCCGCAAACAGGGCGACTGGCAACCCTGCACAGCTGACAAGCATCTGTTCGGTAATTCTGCGCAGTCCGACAGTGTACACACACATACGTTTCAATTGGTTAGTGACGTAGGCTAGGCAACAATGTCATTTGTGTACAAATAAAAATCAGTCATTCGTAATAAACAAAAAAAAAACTGAAAACGAGAACGCTGTTGCCGTTCCTGTGGTGCCGCGGCCACTGCTGTCTTCGTCTTTCACGCGTGATGCCAGTCTCGGCCACTGTTCTGGTTTATGGTGCTAGATCAGCTCTAAATGTGTCGCAGTCCGTACCACTTCTGCATAGTCTGCGCCAGCAACAACAATGCCAATCACTGAGAAATAACGATGACGCGTTGACAGCAACAAGAGTGGGTTCATTTCGATTAATACATACATACGTATGTATTTAACTTCATCATAACGATTGGGTGTTTTTGTTTTATTGGTTACCATAGATGCGCTTCTCCAGCAGGCATTTGTTTACGTCGCACCAAACACACACGCATACACACATATGTATGTATATCCGATTACATATAAGGGCTGCCACCTTTTAGTTTTTAAACAACTGATTGGAGTGCAGCCCTCGTTTGTAATTCCCCGCGAGTTTTTTAACGGCTGTCCACTATTTGTGAATGCAGTCTGCATTCTGATCGCGAACAAATCGGGCGGTTTGTCTGGAGGGCCTAAACCAAGAAGTGAAATTATCTAATTTGCAATACATATTCATCGTAAAATATAACATGGTGTGACATTATAATAACGTTTTATTGCCTTATTTAACTCTGTTCAAAACATGTTATGTCCTGCGTAAACTCGATGGCATTTTCAGCAATTGCGTCTCTGCCATATAATCTAAAATCATATAATCTAAATCGCATTTCAATTGATATCAAATATACTATGTCTTCTGCATGGTCATATGCAATTGTATAGAATGTGACGGTACATTCTAACATATACCTTAGAAAAGTAACGACAAAATTGTGTACTCAAATTTATAAAATCTTATCAAATAATTCAACGTATGACAAATTATTAGATTGTGTGCACAAAAATGCTCGTAAAAAGTTTGGATCTAGCTGGTTAATCAAACCAAATTATTGAAAATCAAAATATCAGAATATTGTTACTCTACGTTTAAGTTTATTATCTGAATATTATTACTTTATATTAAATCTTTTTTTGTTACTTTAACTGTAATTTCAGGCCCAGATTCAGGATGCCATTCATGGTATCATAGATCTGCCTTCTTACATCCAAGAAATAACGCAGCATTTATATTTTCAACGATTGAAGAAGGTTTTTCAGTTAGGCTTACTACCGCTGTCAGTAAAGCCTGGCGCCAATCACACGCGCTTCGAACATTGTATTGGGTAAGTCGATAAAAAGACAATACAATTTTCTTAGTGGGTATTAATAATTATTCTTTAATAACAGCACCTTCAAGAGCGCCCAAGACCAGTTGAATGCTCTACTCCGGAATTCGAATTACGAATACGAACTGCCGGACTGGTGTCGTAAGTCCGTCGAAATTGCAGCCTTGCTGCATGACATTGGCCATGGACCGTTTTCGCACACTTGGGAGCACGTATGCGAAGGACAATTTAACGTGAGTATTGAGTGAAAACAGTGGACCCATTGTTGACAGAGCGAATTAATATGATATTATGCAATATTCACAGCACGAGAAAAATAGTGAGGCTTGTGTTGATAGGGTTTTCAGCGATGCCAGGGACAACGAACTTGTCGCGTTGCGGGATGACCATAATGGACGTGGCGTAAATCTCATAAAAGCATTAATTTTGGGCGACAGGAGCAAGCTGAACTATGTAATGATGCAGCATGCATATATCTTTGATATTGTGCACAATAAAGTTTGTGGTCTAGATGTGGACAAGTGGGACTATCTGCGGCGCGACAATCATTACCTCCAAGTGCTCAGTGCTGATGAAATGGATTTTGATGAAGTCTTTCTGAACGCTCGAATTGCGCCTGATGGTCAACGAATTGAGTACCGTTACGAGGACTACCATAAAATTTGGTTATTGTATTTGGCGCGCCACCGTTTACATTTAGAGGCATACCAGCTCCCCAAGGTTTTGCTGTGCAATGACATATTTGGCGAAATAGTTAGGCGCCAGCAGCCGCATCTGCTAGACGTGAATGCAGAAAGCGATCCCGAGGAATGGTTGCGGCTCAACGATGAACGTGTATTAGAGCAGATTACCAATGATACGGAGGCGCAATACTTGCGTGCAACCGAGAGGATAGAAGAAGCTAACGAAGGGAGGCTTGTAAGGCGACGAATAAGTGGGCCTGGTGAAGATATGAACTCGAATAAAGTTTACGCCTTCTATGGCAATCCGAGGTAGGAGCTTCTAGTAGTTCCATTTCGCAGTGCTAATGTGATATGTATTTCGTTTCCACAGCCTTAGGAGAGACATATTTCTTCAGGAAAATCAACAACAATCAACAATCATCGAAAAGTATTTTAAACTGAAGTAAACATACATCCTACTCCGAGAAAAACGCCAAAGTGTTCAAGAAATATATTTTTTATCTTTATCGTTTTAAATTCTTTGCTTGCTACATTTTAACTATACTATAGGTAAATGGCTCAGGTTTTTTGTCTAACTAATATAAACACATATACTCAAAGAAAGGCACAAAGTGTTCAATTTTCAATTATAATTGAATTATATTTTTTCTTGTTTAGTATAAATGCAGTGGAATTTATATGATAAATAAACATTTTGTTGATTTTAATTCTTTGCGTTTGCTACATTTATACAAGTTTGTTTTATTTTCTTTTTTTTTTGCAACAAATTTGATTTCTTTTTTCGCATATGTTTATTTTTATATGCGGTTCAGTTATTTTTTCCAACTTTTCAAAATAAATAAATATATTTTCGGAACATAATCGATTGGCTTTTATTAATACATTGATTTGCTTACAACCTTATATTTATAATATATAAAAACTAAACACAAATTTCAACAAATTAAATCATCACAATTAGAATGAATTCAATATATTCACGCACGCTAGCTCTAGGATGCGCTTCTGTACTTACATAAGCTAAGTATATAAATACTATGGATTTTCGAAAATGAACAGGAAATATACACAGGGAAAAAAGATTAACAAAAGAATTAGCATTGGTGAGCCTGTTTATTTTGGCTGACTAAAGAGTACCCGTAGAGTAAAAAGGGTATAATTAGGTTTGTGCAAAGTATGTTACTGTCCGTCTGTCTGTCCGTCTGGATGAACGCAAGGATCTCAGAAACTATAAAAGCTAGAATAACCAAAGTTGGCATCCAGATTCTCCTAGGTCCGAGAAAGGACGAGTTTATTTTATTTTTTGGAATTTCCCCCCCCCCCCCCCCCCCCCCCCCTTCCCCCGCCACAGAATTTCGTCAATAGCGACTACATTTCAAATGCTCCCTAAACCAAACTTTGCATACATAATTTATATATATATATTATCTACTGTTGTTTAAAATTTTATTCAATTCGGTCAATTCTACGAAAAGTTACAAGCGAAACAAATTCTCGCCAGTACAACCCTCCCAAAAAACCACAAAAATTCGCTCTTCTTCTTTTTGCTGCTGCTATGGGCGTATATAACTCAGTGACGGAAGTTTACCTGGGTACAGGGTATTACACTGTTGGGCTTGCTCGACTGTAGCGTTCTCTCTTGTTTTGATTTCCCCCCTCTACCAAGATACAGAATTTCGTTAGTACTGTCCACATTTCAAAAGCTACATAAACAAAACTTTGCACACGTAATTAATATAGAATCCATCTTTGTTTTAAATTTCAATCAGATCTGTAATTTTTTAGAAAAGTTATTTCACTCTAGTACTACGCCCATAAGCTACAGCATCAAGCTACCTCATCTTCTTCTTCTTCGCTATGGGCGTATATAACTCAGTGATTGAAGTTTATCTTGGTACAGGGTATTTCACTGTCGGGATTTCTTGACTGTACCGTTTTCTATCACGGCTGAAAATCGCCATCAGCATCAACAATCATGTTAAAAGCAAAACAATTTGTGTGTTTTTCTTGAATGGCTTTAAAGGGTTTTTTAATATAATTGGTGAAGGTTTTTACTTTTACCGATATTAACATAGTATTGTGTTCATCTAAGATGCTTACGTTAATTTTCTGTAATATATTCTGCTTAAATGCGTATTCTGAGCCTTTGTTGCTGCTACAAATGTCAACAATGTTTGCATGCCCAAACAGTAGTTTTACGGCAACAAACGCAATTTTACAGAAAATGTGCAAATTGGGACGAAGTTCTTTAGTAATTCCATAACAAACATATATTAGTTACTATTTCCACATTTATAAGTTTTTGCAACACTTTACCATTCAACTCATGCAACATGCAACTCTTTACTATTCCCCGAAACACAGCGCAACTTATAAAGGTTAATTTAAAAAAAAACACATGAACAACACATGGCACAATTACACGAACACACTTCATAGCTTAAAAATAGTTTTGGATTATAATTTTACATACCTTGCTTAACGTTTTCCATTATATAACTTAACTTTTGTTGGTTGTTTTCTTAATTCTGGAAGCTCTGAAAGTTTACCAAAAATTGCTGTCAAAATCACAATTACATGTGCTTCACACAATCAGGTAACTTTGACTGCGCGCCAAGAAAATGGTGTTGCCATATCAGCATGAATTAATTTAATTTTCGCTTAAATAAACAATTTATAATCAAATAAAAATACAATTTTTTATATTTGGACAAAATTTTTTTGACTTTCTGCCAAAAAAACCATAGTGCGTTGGAGGGAAATTTTTCATTGCTTTGTGGGAATGCTAGTTTATTATTCGAAGGCAAAGCAAACGATTTCTATTGGAGGTTTCACAAAACAGCGCAGGTAGTGTTTTGGAACGCGCTGCGTAAACAATTTCGTGATACACGTACAGACGTGGACAAGGTTACCAAAAAGCTGTCCCATTTAAAAGGCAGGTTGCAGAGTTGGTCGAAGAAGACAAGTCTGACAGTGGTAGCAATTTCTCAGAGGATGAGGAAGAAGATGAAATAGGTGCTATAGCTCTCATATGCTGGAATGCCGCAAGGAGGGACTTCGGTACCAAGATTGTGCTGCAAAGCGCAAAGTATTTTGTTATGGGTGCGGCGCTAGGAACACTTATAAGCCAACTTGTGTAAAAAAGCAAAAAAAAAAAAAAAACGCGAAGGGGAACACACTAAGCAGTCGTCAAATACCGTGTGTTCCGAAGAATCAGGCGACGAACACCGACTAAGGAAAACTATAGATAGCTCTAGCAGTAACGCCAACGTAGGAGGCAAAAATACTCCGGGTGCCATTGTGACCGCAGTAACTGACACACCATACTGGCCACAGAAAATTAATGTTTTGAGCGAGAAGTTGGGGGGCTTCTGGATACAGGGGCCGCGATAAGTTGTATTGGATCTGCTAAGTTGTATTGCATCTGCGCAAGAAGTTATAAAAAGCAAATTGGCAATGAAACGCGAACTAGCAAGCGTATGTACAACGACCAACGGAAGATTATGGATTTTCATATTATACCATCGCTCTGGCAAGGCTTGTATCTAGGGATCGAGTTCTGCTGCCTCCCCCATTGCAGATATCGGAATTGAGCAATAGTAACAGTGGTCATGAATTGTCTTTCAAATATTTATTTATTTATTTATTGTTAATTACTTCCTAGCGCAACAAGTAGAGTTACTTATATGTTATAGCACTAGTCACATAAAGAGTTTTACATATGTACTAAACTAGTTAGTTTATAATGAGATTATATTAAAATTTGAGACAGAGAATTAAAATAAGTTTAATAAAATTTATATTTTTCTTAAAACTAAATTACATTGTAAAATGATTGTATATGTCATGCTTGTTATCGTGACAGTTTATTAATGCTAATTTTGAAGATATTTTTTTAGATTACTTCGAAATTGAGTAGCGTTTCTGATGTTTTTTATGTGTGTTGGTAGTCCATTCCAAATGCGAACAGCATATATGAAAAATTGTCTGTCGGATAAAAGAAGCCTGTGGCGCTGACATACTAAGTTATGAGTTCTTAGAGATGTGGAAAATTTAATTCTTTGATACAGGTATGCTGGTTCCTTAGTATTTATCAATTTTTGTAGACATAATAAAACTCGAAAGTTTATCCAAGACATGATACTTAAGTTCAAAAGTTGGTATGCATAGCTGGTGACATGATCAGAGCGTCTTAGACCGAAAACATAACGAGCGACACTATTGTAAGCGACTTTTAGTTTTCGGAATGAAATTGCGTCACAATTTGCATATACCTCAACACCATAAGATAGCATTGGAAGTATGAATGTTTTCGCTATCATCATTCGCAGATTTACAGGTAGGAATTGCTGAGTCAAGTTCAGAAGTCTTAACGCACCATAAACCTTACCAACAGCCTTATTTATATGATTGTTCCGTGTCAAGCTCCTGTTGAAGCAGAAGCCTAAGTTATTAGCTTGATCGACATATTCAATCGGAGTGTCTCCAATCACAAGGGAGTTGAAGTTTGAGGTGTTTAGTTGGTTTTTATAGATTACTAGGCATTTAGATTTAGTGGGATTGAGTTTTAACCCATTGTTTTTAGCCCAGTCAGAGATTTTACCTAGTTCACCATTACTAACACTTATACACTCATTTAATTTAGTAACAGGACGACTAACATACATTTGAACATCATCAGCATACAGGTGGACTTTACTGTTAGACAAGACATAAGGGAGGTCATTCACGTACAAGGTGAACAATAGTGGACCAAGAACAGATCCCTGTGGAACACCGCGACTAACAGGTAACAACGAAGAATGATCAGACGATATTACAACAGCTTGACGCCTATTGGACAAATAAGAATGTATAAAAGTTGTTGCCGTTTTTGAGAAGTAATACATTCTATTAAGTTTAGTGCACATTATTTCATGATTAACACAATCAAATGCCTTACTGAAGTCGAGTAAGCTTAAAAAAGTAACACAGCCAGTATCCATTTGACTGCGAATATCCTCAACCACATTTAGGACAGCTGTGGTACAACTTCTGTGCTTTCTGAAACCAGATTGGTCATCGCATAAGAGAAGGTTTTTGTTTAGAAAGTCACTAATCTGGTTTGCTATTAGATTCTCGAAAACTTTTGAGAGATAAGGAAGAATAGCAATAGGACGGTATTCATTGTTAGTCTTAGAAATAGGACAGATTTTTGACATTTTCCACTTATCAGGAAAGCAGGAAGTCATAACTGATGTGTTAAAAAAGTGTGTAATATGCGCTAAGACTTTAGGTAAAATCATTTTGATGAATTTTGGGTGTAGGTCATCAAATCCGACCGCGTTTGACTTAACTTTAAGAACTGATTCTAGGACATCACATTGACTGACACAACGAAAGCTAAAACTACTATCACAGGTTACATTAGGTACAGCGTTTACATATGTATTATGCGTAATGACAGGTACTTCAATTTGTACAAATTTATTGTTTAATTCATTCACGTCAACATCGGAGGGAAGAAATGATTTCGTTTTACCAATACCCATTCTACGAAGCTTATTCCACGTCTGATTGCTTGAAATCGCATTGCTAAATTGTGAAGTATGATAAGCTCGTTTGGCAGCATTTATCAAGCAAGATGCTTGCTTTCTGAGGTATTTGAACTTAGAATAGTGATATTCAGATTTATATCTTTTCCACTTTTCATATGCATCATTACGTTTTTTAATGGCAAGTCTAATTGTGTCATTAAACCAAGGTTCTTGTGTGGGTCTAACGATTTTCGTTCGTAGTGGTACGAATTTGTGGTAGAGGTAGCTTATTTTGTGTTCGAATTGTTGCAGTTGAGAATCGACCGTGGGTAACCGGTAAATATCGTCCCAATCAAGTAAAGAAAATTCGTCATTTAGCTGTGCAATGTCAATATTCTTAAAATCTCTATAATCTATTTTATGGTCAGTTTTATCAATAAAAGTGTCAAGTGTCAAGAAGATAAGGTCATGTTTAGAGAACACAGGTACAGAAAGTTGGTCGTATAGTAAGATTTTCTTTAAATTATTAATAAAAAAAAGGTCAAGTAATGTGTTAGAGGTTTGTGAGAAATGTGTTGGTTGTGTTGCATTAACAATTTTCATGCCTAATTCCTCCATATCATCAACTAGACGAGCGTCACACAGAGCATTGGAATTGAAATCACCCGTTAGAATTACGTCTTCATAGTTCATTGAGATGTCAGAAAATATACTGATCAGATCAGTGTAGTTTGTGTTGCGGTGAGGTCGATAAATGCAGCCAATTAAGATGTTTCGGCAGTTTTTTAGGTGGTATAGTGAGATAAAAAGGTATTCAATTGCACACCCCTCAGGTTGTTTGCATATAATTCTGGCTTTGATTTTCTTACTTACATATATTGCAACTACATATATTTCATGCAAAGAGAACAGCTTAAGTCAGTAATAGATGGCTGTCCATCTTGTAGCGTCGTGGGATTGGGTAAAACAAGTTTAATTTCGCATCGTCATTTCCCAGTTTTACCAGCTAGGAAGGAAGTAGACTGGATGTTAAAACTAGGCGTTATTGAGGAATCTGATAGCGCTTGGTCCTCACCTGTTGTTTTAGTCCAAAAGCCCGGTAAAGTTCAGTCACTCTGATAGAGGCATATCCGCTCCCTCAGATAGATGGCATTCTAAGCCGGCTTCCTAACGCAAGGGTTATTTCAAGCATTGATTTAAAAGATGCATTATGACAGATACCGTTGCATCCAGACTCTCGTGAAAAAACAGCGTTTACGATCCCTGGTAGGCCGCTATACTAATATAAAGTTATGCCGTTTGGGCTATGCAATGCTCCTCAGACAATGTCACGGCTTATGGATAAGGTAATACCGGCAGCCTTAAGAAATCAGGTGTTTGTTTACTTGGATGACTTGGTCATCATTTCTGAAAGTTTTGAGGCTCACTTGGAAGTTCTGCGTGCAGTCGCAGCACATATTCGCGTAGCTGGCTTGACAATCAATATAGACAAAAGTCATTTTTGCATGCGCTCAGTCAAGTATCTCGGCCATATTATTTGAGATGGTGTTATTCGCACTGATCCCGAAAAGGTTTCTGCAATCACAAATTTTCCCTTGCCAAAAAGTTTAAAGGCGTTAAGGAGCTTTTTGGGAATGGCCGGGTGGTATAGGAAATTTATAAGTAATTTTGCTTCAGTGTCAGCTCCGCTGGAAAAAGTTTACAATGTCGGCCGAAGGAGAAGGGGTATTTGAAAAACTTAAGCAGCTTTTATGTAGCGCCAGATTTTTCCAAACCATTTTTTATACATTGTGACGCTAGTAAAACTGGTGTCGGAGGCGTACTCGTTCAGAAAACGGGAGATGGCGATGAGTATCCTATAGCTTTTGTTTCCAAAAAACTAAACAAGGCTCAAAAGAATTACTCAGTTACGGAGCTCGAATGCCTAGCTGCCATTATAGCATACAAAGATTTCGGGCGTATGTGGAGGGATTAGAGTTCACAGTGATCACGGATCACGCCTCGTTAAAATGGCTTATGTCACAAGGCGATTTCCATTCGTTTGGCATTTGGCCAGATGGGCTTTAAAGTTGCAGGGATTTCGCTTTAAAATAGAACACAGGAATGGGAAATTGAGTATATAGTTGCCGCTTTAGATTTGGAGAATGGCTTGTTAGTTGTCGAAGATTCACCTTTGTTCAAGTCTGACGAGTACTTAGATTTAAAAGAACGCGTAAAGGCGAACGAAAGTAAACTACCGGATGTTAAAGTTGTCGATAATCTTGTATATCGTCGCTCAGATTTTGTGCGCGATGAACAGCTGCACGGTACATTTGCTTGGAAGCTGTGGGTGCCTCGGCCTTTAGTTCAAATTGTGCTGCAAAATGCTCATGACCATCCTCTAGCTTCTCATGGTGGTATACACAAAACTTTGGAGCGAAACCGTTAAGAGCTTGGAATTATTTTAGTAACTCCCTATTATCTCATATCTCTCTCTATACTATATGTAGGTCCGGAAAGGCCGCTTTGCGTTCAACAAAATACCACGGGGCACGGACATAGTAAAACCAGCTGATGACACGTTCTATAGGATCGCGTACCTGTCCGAGGATAACGATTTTAATAGTAAATGGAATAAATGTGACCAAAGACAGCTTACCACATTGACGTATATCGGGGTCGGCAGACTATATTTCGTGAAGTTCGTGAAGCACACGTGCTTAATGAATACGGATGGTTCTGGCAGCTCACTTATTACCTCAGCCAGCTCTTGCTGCTGATCCTCAGCCAAGCGGATGGTCTCTACCTTTTGCACCGCATCGCGATGAAATTGAAAGTTGTTCCGTTCGGAGAGACGTCGCAGCAGCTCCATAAACGTTTGGCTGCCAACCTTTGGTACGCGATTAAAGAAGACCAGTTCCATTTGGGCCTTTCGTGTGTTGTTGAGCTCACGTACATTCAGTGCAGACATCTGCGATTGAGAAAGAGTTTCATTAGTTATGAAAAGTAATGGAATTTCCGAGTCAAAGCATTTTCCTTGTGCTTAAAAGCTTACCTTTTAGCACTTGAACCTCCTGCTGCATGGTGTTTGATAATATAATGGGCATGTTGAATCTCTAATAGCAAGGGGATAATCATTGACTCTCTAGAGGGGATCCTAATTATACCCCCCACTAAAAAATTTAGCGGTACGTTGGTATATTCATTCCATTGTCCTGAAAAGGTAAAAGACGCACACTGCCAATGTTTGTGTTTTGAAATAAAAATACGATACAATTATAAGCAATTAACAATTGCATAATGAATTAATTTTTTAGCACAAAAGCACATACAACTGACATTCAGATGGAACAATAAAATACAATATATGTATATACATCCATACATAAGCAAATGCGTGCACGTACATACATACATCCATACGTAGGAGCATAGATACATCATATGTACATATGCGTGCAACAAACTTTTTTTTTTTTTTTTTTTTTTTTTTTTTTTACATATATACAATTTATTAAACTAGTTTTCTACTACCAATATGGCAGCTTAAGCTAGTTGAAAGTTAGGGAATACAAAAGTTGTCTATAGTAAGCATCTATAGGACGCACTTATATCTATGTACATATATACAATATTTACAATGTTTTACATGAAAAATGATTATATTTTATGATATATACTATGTATTTTATACAAGGGCTCTTGTGGGGAGATCCTTTGGATGGCACTTCTTCAGTCTTCTCTTCTTAGGTTTGGACAGGAGCCGCCTCGCTAGTGCGTTGGGGTGACTGCCGAGTCGCTTCTCGTAATTGCTTGCGTGCATTTGAATGACATCGCCAACCTTGGGGACACATAAGTCTCTTTCGATGTCCCTAGTGCGCATATACCAGGGAGCGTTGCATATTTTTCTGAGTATTTTAGCTTGAGCAACTCTTATTTTGTTTAGGTTTGAAGCAGCGGCAATGCCATAAATTGGTAGCGCATACTTCCATATTGGACTTAATATGGACTTATATACTGTCACCTTACTGTGCAGGGACAGCTTGTTGCATGGTGCAAGCAGCCATGCCATCTTTCCGGCTTTCGCCATGACCGATCGCTTGACCATTGTTGTATGCTTGCTGAAGTTGAGTCTTCTGTCCAGAATTACACCAAGATATTTGTGCGAATTTGTATGACTGAGCGTGGACCCCAACATTGTGATATCTCCGCATGACGACGGCCTTGTTGTAAATGTGACATTCGCACACTTGCTGGCGTTGATACCAATGTTCCAATTCAGAGCCCACTTCTCGAAACTACTTACATACTGCTGTAAGGCTTCCGAAGCTACATCGATATCTCTGCTTCTGGTAAGCACCGCAGTGTCGTCTGCGTAAGTAGCTATTAGTGCGTCATCCTCGTATACTCCAATGATCTCTTGCGGTGCAGGCATATCAGCAGTAAATAATGTATACAGGGTAGGACCGAGAACACTGCCTTGGGGCACTCCTGCACAAATTGAGCGCCTCGTGGATTTCACTCCATCAACAGCAACTCTGAAGCTTCTGTCCCTTAGAAAGCTTTCGATGAGTTGAAACAATTGAGGAGTTAGCATGCCTTTCAATTTGCAGAGGAGACCATCATGCCACACTCTATCAAAAGCTTGTTTAATATCCATAAACACAGCCACTGAGTACATCTTTTGCTCCATGGCTTCCAGGGCGAAGTTGACCACACGGTGGAGCTGTTCCGGTGTTCCGTGACTTCTTCGAAAACCAAATTGCCATTTTGGAATTCTGCGCGTCACGGCTTCGAGCTGGAGAATCCGGTCCAGAATCACACGTTCCATCATCTTCCCGAGGGCAGGTAGCAGACTAATCGGCCTATATCCATCTACTTCAGTATGCTGTTTCTCTGGCTTTGGAATCATCGTAATTAGCGCCATTTTCCAGCAGTTTGGAAAGTGCCTCAGCCTGAGTATGTTATTCATGAGCAAGACAATATACAGCAGAGCCCTTGTGGGGAGCAGTTTCAGCGTCCTGTTGTCTAAAAGGTCTTCTCCAGGCGCTTTTTTTACCTTTAGATTTTTTATCTGCTGTACCACTTCTTGAAGTGTAACTGGGCTTGCAGGCAAGGCCATTTGGAATGGCATCTCCAGCCTAAGCTCGACTACCCTTCGCCTATCTGCTGTTGTAAAGTCAAAAGGCTTAAATCTTTCCTCTAGGCTGTTTGCAAAGATTTCAGCTTTCTGCTGACTGGAGTAGCTCCATCCACCTGTAGGATCCTTAATTGGAGTCTTAGGGATGACCAGCCTCTTAAATCGCCTCGTAAGCTTCCAGAGCGAGTAATTAAATGATGCATCTGGACCAGCACTTTCCAATATGTCATCAATTCTGCCTTGTCTGATTTTAGCAAGCTCTTTTTGCAGTCGATTGGACAGTCTTTTGTAGATTTGATGAATGCGAGTATCTCCAGTTCTTGCATATTCTTTCCTGACTCTTCTTTTCAGGCTTAAGAGCGCAGCAGCCGTTGGTGGTAGACTAGCTTGACTATGTTGGGTTGGCAAGCGTAAAGTTTTCGGTGCAGCAGAAGACGCAGCCAGTGAAATGTTCTTCATGAGGATTGATATCGCGTCTTCGATATCCTCTGGGCTGTTAATTTCGACGTTCAGGTTAATTCTTCTTTCGAGATCGGCTTTAAAAACATCAATACGGGAGCCAGGTGGTAGAATATATTCCCTCTTGGGATTATATTGCGGTGATGTGCAACAAACTACAAAAATACATTGTCATAATTCGAAAATTAAAAAATTGCATACTTTCAGGCGTTATAATTTTTTTTTTTACATATATACAATTTATTAAACTAGTTATACTCTGTACATGAAATGTACAAGAGTATATTAGGTTTGCGCGAGCTGAAAAATGTAACAGGCAGAAGGAGGCGTGGCAGACCCCACAAAGTATATATATTCTTGATCAGCATGACGAGACGAGTCGATCTAGCCTTGTCTGTCTGTCTGTCCGTCCGTCCGTCCGTATGATCACCTAGATCTCAGAGACTATAAGAGCTAGAGACACCAAATTTTGCACAAAGATGCCCTATGTATATACACTATACGGGTTTGTTTTATTTTTTTGATTTTCCCCCCACTTCCCCCCTATGGGGGTTTTCCCGATTTTCCATTCGTATAATCGCTTATATCTCGGAGACTTTAAGACCTAAGAACACCAAATTTTAGTCCAAGATGCCTTGTGTGAATACGCAGAAAATGTATATTTTGGAATTTCCCTCCCTCCCCCCTCTCCCCCGCAAATTCGATTTTCTCTAACTCCCGTAATTCTTGGAATTTCGAACTAAAATTTTGGAAATACCCCCAGTTAGTTATTATGTGTCCGTATGCCGAGTTTCACTATGATAGACCTATTTAACAAGAAGTTATATCCATAAATATATTTGCTGTTGCAGCGCTGCCCAAGCGCTGCCCTAGCGCTGCCCGCGGCTGTTTTGAGTTGCTGTTTAGTTGACTGCGAAAATGCTTACACAGACACAAATAGACGCGCATAAACATACATACACTCACACAGACGCAATTGCTATGTAAATGTGCAATTATATACCCTTTACGTGAGTTGGAATACCGAGAAAGGTAAAATCGATCAAATTTAAAAAAAATTTTTTTTTTTTTCTATAATTATTGTAAACACATGTACAGAGTATTTCAAAGTCGGGACACCCGACTTTAGCTTTTTTACTTGTTTTCTACTACCAATATGGCAGCTTAAGCTAGTTGAAAGTTAGGGAATACAAAAGTTGTCTATAGTAAGCATCTATAGGACGCACTTACATCTATGTATATACAATATTTACAATGTTTTACATGAAAAATGAAATTATATTTTATACAAGGGATCTTGTGGGGAGATCCTTTGGATGGCACTTCTTCAGTCTTCTCCTCTTAGGCTTGGACAGGAGCCGCCTCGCTAGTGCGTTGGGGTGACTGCCGATTCGCTTCTCGTAATTGCTTGCGTGCACTTGAATGACATCGCCAACCTTGGGGACACATAAGTCTCTTTCGATGTCTCTAGTGCGCATATACCAGGGAGCGTTGCGTATTTTTCTCAGTATTTTAGCTTGCGCAACTCTTATTTTATTTAGGTTTGATGCAGCGGCAATGCCATAAATTGGTAGCGCATACTTCCATATTGGACTTAATATGGATTTGTATACTATCACCTTACTGTGCAGAGACAGCTTGTTGCATGGTGCAAGCAGCCATGCCATCTTTCCGGCTTTTGCCATGACCGATCGCTTGACCATTGTTGTGTGCTTGCTGAAGTTGAATCTTCTGTCCAGAATGACACCAAGATACTTGTGCGAATTTGTATGACTGAGCGTGGACCCCAACATTGTAATATCTCTGCATGACGACGGCCTTGTTGCAAATGTGACATTCGCACACTTGCTGGCGTTGATTCCAATGTTCCAATTCAGAGCCCAATTCTCGAAACTACTTACATACTGCTGTAAGGCTTCCGAAGCTACATCAATGTCTCTAAGTAGCTATTAGTGCGTCATCCTCGTCTACTCTCTTGCGGTGCAGGCATATCAGCAGTAAATAATGTATACAGGGTAGGGCCGAGAACACTGCCTTGGGGCACCCCTGCACAAATTGAGCGCCTCGTGGATTTCACTCCATCAACAGCAACTCTGAAGCTTCTGTCCCTTAGAAAGCTTTCGATCAGTTGAAACAATTGAGGAGTTAGCATGCCTTTCAATTTGCAGAGGAGTCCATTATGCCACACTCTATCAAAAGCTTGTTTAATATCCATAAACACAGCCACTGAGTACATCTTTTGCTCCATGGCTTCCAGGGCGAAGTTGACCACACGGTGGAGCTGTTCCGGAGTTCCGTGACTTCTTCGAAATCCAAATTGCCATTTCGGAATTCTGCGCGTCACGGTTTCGAGCTGGAGAATCCGGTCTAGAATCACGCGATCCATCATCTTCCCGAGGGCAGGTAGCAGACTAATCGGCCTATATCCATCTACTTCAGTATGCTGTTTCTCTGGCTTTGGAATCATCGTAATTAGCGCCGTTTTCCAGCTGTTTGGAATGTGCCTCAGCCTGAGTATGTTATTCATGAGCAAAACAATATACAGCAGAGCCCATGTAGGGAGCAGTTTCAGCGTCCTGTTGTCTAAAAGGTCTTCTCCAGGCGCTTTTTTTATCTTTCGATTTTTTATGTGCTGTACCACTTCTTGCAATGTAACTGGGCTTGCAGGCAAGGCCATTTGGAATGGCATCTCCAGCCTAAGCTTGACTACCCTTTGCCTATCTGCTGTTGTAAAGTCAAAAGGCTGAAATCTTTCCTCTAGGCTGTTTGCAAAGATTTCAGCTCTCTGTTGACTGGAATAGCTCCATCCACCTGTAGGATCCTTAATTGGAGTCTTAGGGATGACCAGCCTCTTAAATCGCCTCGTAAGCTTTCAGAGCGAGTAATTAAATGATGCATCTGGACCAGCACTTTCCAATATGTCATCAATTCTGCCTTGTCTGATTTTAGCAAGCTCTTTTTGCAGTCGATTGGACAGTCTTTTGTAGATTTGATGAATGCGAATATCTCCCGTTCTTGCATATTCTTTCCTGACTCTTCTTTTCAGGCTTAAGAGCGCAGCAGCCGTTGGTGGTAGACTAGCTTGACTATGTTGGGTTGGCAAGCGTAGAGTTTTCGGTGCAGCATAAGACGCAGTCAGTGAAATGTTCTTCATGCGATTGATATCGCGTCTTCGATATCCTCTGGGCTGTTAATTTCGACGTTCAAGTTAATTCTTCTTTCGGCTTTAAAAACATCAATACGGGAGCCAGGTGGTGGAATATATTCCCTCTTAGGATTATATTGCGGTGGGCATTATAATTTAAATTTGATTTATTGTTCATTCATTAATAAATCTAATTGGTTTTTTTCATTTAATGAAGTACCATATACATGCAAAGTCAGGCTTGAAAATAAGCACATTTATCTAAATAAATAAATAATAAATACATGCATGCATTATGTTGGCGTTCATACGTTTATGTATGCAGAAGCCGCAAACAGGGCGACTGGCAACCCTGCACAGCTGACAAGCATCTGTTCGGTAATTCTGCGCAGTCCGACAGTGTACACATACATACGTTTCAATTGGTTAGTGACGTAGGCTAGGCAACAATGTCATTTGTGTACAAATAAAAATCAGTCATTCGTAATAAACAAAAAAAAAAAAACTGAAAACGAGAACACTGTTGCCGTTCCTGTGGTGCCGCGGCCACTGCTGTCTTCGTCTTTCACGCGTGATGCCAGTCTCGGCCACTGTTCTGGTTTATGGTGCTAGATCAGCTCTAAATGTGTCGCAGTCCGTACCACTTCTGCATAGTCTGCGCCAGCAACAACAATGCCAATCACTGAGAAATAACGATGACGCGTTGACAGCAACAAGAGTGGGTTCATTTCGGTTAATACATACATACGTATGTATTAAACTTCATCATAACGATTGGGTGTTTTTGTTTTATTGGTTACCATAGATGCGCTTCTCCAGCAGGCATTTGTTTACGTCGCACCAAACACACATGCATACACACATATGTATGTATATCCGATTACATATAAGGGCTGCCACCTTTTAGTTTTTAAACAACTGATTGGAGTGCAGCCCTCGTTTGTAATTCCCCGCGAGTTTTTTAACGGCTGTCCACTATTTGTGGATGCAGTCTGCATTTTGATCGCGAACGAATCGGGCGGTTTGTCTAGAGGGCCTAAACCAAGAAGTGAAATTATCTAATTTGCAATACATATTCATCGTAAAATATAACATGGTGTGACATTATAATAACGTTTTATTGCCTTATTTAACTCTGTTCAAAACATGTTATGTCCTGCGTAAACTCGATGGCATTTTCAGCAATTGCGTCTCTGCCATATAATCTAAAATCATATAATCTAAATCGCATTTCAATTGATATCAAATATACTATGTCTTCTGCACGGTCATATGCAATTGTATAGAATGTGACGGTACATTCTAACATATACCTTAGAAAAGTAACGACAAAATTGTGTACTCAAATTTATCAAATCTTATCAAATAATTCAACGTATGACAAATTATTAGATTGTGTGCACATAAATGCTCGTGAAAAGTTTGGATCTAGCTGGTTAATCAAACCAAATTATTGAAAGAACATAATATCAGAATATTGTTACTCTACGTTTAAGTTTATTATCTGAATATTATTACTTTATATTAAATCTTTTTTTTGTTACTTTAACTGTAATTTCAGGCCCAGATTCAGGATGCCATTCATGGTATCATATATCTGCCTTCTTACATCCAAGAAATAACGCAGCAATCAGATTTTCAACGATTGAAGAAGGTTTTTCAGTTAGGCTTACTACCGCTGTCAGTAAAGCCTGGCGCCAATCACACGCGCTTCGAACATTGTATTGGGTAAGTCGATAAAAAGACAATACAATTTTCTTTGTGGGTATTAATAATTATTCTTTAATAACAGCACCTTCAAGAGCGCCCAAGACCAGTTGAATGCTCTACTCCGGAATTCAAATTACGAATACGAACTGCCGGACTGGTGTCGTAAGTCCGTCGAAATTGCAGCCTTGCTGCATGACATTGGCCATGGACCGTTTTCGCACACTTGGGAGCACGTATGCGAAGGACAATTTAACGTGAGTATTGAGTGAAAACAGTGGACCCATTGTTGACAGAGCGAATTAATATGATATTATGCAATATTCACAGCACGAGAAAAATAGTGAGGCTTGTGTTGATAGGGTTTTCAGCGATGCCAGGGACGACGAACTTGTCGCGTTGCGGGATGACCATAATGGACGTGGCGTAAATCTCATAAAAGCATTAATTTTGGGCGACAGGAGCAAGCTGAACTATGTAATGATGCATCATGCATATATCTTTGATATTGTGCACAATAAAGTTTGTGGTCTAGATGTGGACAAGTGGGACTATCTGCGGCGCGACAATCATTACCTCCAAGTGCTCAGTGCTGATGAAATGGATTTTGATGAAATCTTTCTGAACGCTCGAATTGCGCCTGATGGTCAACGAATTGAGTACCGTTACGAGGACTACCATAAAATTTGGTTATTGTATTTGGCGCGCCACCGTTTACATTTGGAGGCATACCAGCTCCCCAAGGTTTTGCTGTGCAATGACATATTTGGCGAAATAGTTAGGCGTCAGCAGCCGCATCTGCTAGACGTGAATGCAGAAAGCGATCCCGAGGAATGGTTGCGGCTCAACGATGAACGTGTATTAGAGCAGATTACCAATGATACGGAGACGCAATACTTGCGTGCAACCGAGAGGATAGAAGAAGCTAACGAAGGGAGGCTTGTAAGGCGACGAATAAGTGGGCCTGGTGAAGATATGAACTCGAATAAAGTTTACGCCTTCTATGGCAATCCGAGGTAGGAGCTTCTAGTAGTTCCATTTCGCAGTGCTAATGTGATATGTATTTCTTTTTCACAGCCTTAGGAGAGACATATTTCTTCAGGAAAATCAACAACAATCAACAATCATCGAAAAGTATTTTAAACTGAAGTAAACATACATCCTACTCCGAGAAAAACGCCAAAGTGTTCAAGAAATATATTTTTATATCTTTATCGTTTTAAATTCTTTGCTTGCTACATTTTAACTATACTATAGGTAAATGGCTCAGGTTTTTTGTCTAACTAATATAAACACATATACTCAAAGAAAGGCACAAAGTGTTCAATTTTCAATTATAATTGAATTATATTTTTTCTTGTTTAGTATAAATGCAGTGGAATTTATATGATAAATAAACATTTTGTTGATTTTAATTCTTTGCGTTTGCTACATTTATACGAGTTTGTTTTATTTTCTTTTTTTTTTTGCAACAAATTTGATTTCTTTTTTTGCATATGTTTATTTTTATATGCGGTTCAAAGTTGGAAAAAATGTTTTCAAAATAAATAAATATATTTTCGGAACATAATCGATTGGCTTTTATTAATACATTTATTTGCTTACAGACTTATAATTATAATATATAAAAACTAAACACAAATTTCAACAAATTAAATCATCACAATTAGAATGAATTCAATATATCCACGCACGCTAGCTCTAGGATGCGCTTCTGTTCTTACATAAGTTAAGTATATAAATACTATATATTTTCGATAATCAACAGGAAATATACACAGGGAAAATAGATTAACAAAAGAATTAGCATTGGTGAGCCTGTTTATTTTGGCTGACTAAAGAGTAAAAGTTTTTATACAAATGCGGAAGCTGGCCCTACAATCAACTAATTGCCAGTAAGCGTATGTGTTGCACCTGTGATGATGCGTTGTGGCAGATGAGCGGCCAGATATTGTTTATGCAGCCGCTGGCGGCAGAATTGATAGAACTCTATTTCGCTAGTGAAATTACGACGAACGATGTCCTTCACCTGCTCGCTCACCGGTGGCTTGAAATTGTTTTTGTTGATTTTGGTCAGATACTCTGCGCTGCCTGAAAGTATTGTGGTATGTGCGTTAGAAAACGAATTCGAATATCCAATGGTCGAAAGATAACCCACTGGCATATATATCGCGTACTCCCTGGAAGAAGCGTGGCACGTATTTCTCCAGCACCGATAGCGTCGTATTGAAATCTTCAAGCACTCCTACTACCGCATACTGTTGTTCCACTGCAAATTTCGCACGCTCCAATGCACCCACTGTGTTGAAAGGCCTGCAGGGAATATATTCGGTTTAAAATTCAAATCAATAATATATAATATTGATTTTAAATAAAAGCGAAAAATTGTCATGTAAATATGGAAATCAATATACTTCTACTTTGGTATTGTAACTAAGTTTACTGAGTAGTTGTTTATTAAAAGTCGCTTCAAATATCTAATGTAATCAACAATTTTATTTTTTGTTACAAATGTAACCAAAATTTTATATTTTTGAATCAATATGACTGCAGCATATTGAATGAATTAAATGGCCAAATGCTACTGAAGCTATCATTAGACCAGTTGGGGGGATTGCGGAACAATGCCATAAAGAAATTCTTACTTTATTTAAAACCTTTATTTACCTCAAATATAGTTTTCAGATACCTCAAACTTTTTGTGAACTTTCTATTAATCGACAACTTGGAGTCAAATCAAAAATAAGTACGGAAATTATTACGATATTCCGAAAAAAAGGAAACCCCTATTATCTGGATCTGCAATAAACTAATTTATATTTCTTCACTGTATTTGCGCTTTACATTTCGAATTCATCTGTTCTAAAAGTATATAGCTTCGCCTCATCTTTAGAATTTAAGATACTAAGCAGATTTCCATCATCAAGAAGTAAATATCTTTTCCGAAACTGTTAAGAGCTCGGAATTATTTTAGTAACTCCCTTAACACTTATGTGTATTATGTCATATTTCTCTCTATATGTATATAGTTAGATCCGGCGTATATATAGTTAGATTGCCAATCAGCCACTCACGTGCACTCATAGTCGTGTCCGCAAAAGAACAAACTTTGCCTGCGGTGATCACCGATGCCCTCGACGGTGACTCCTTGTGTGTAGGTGCACTCCTGATCGCCGCTAAGGACACAAGTCTCAAAGTCTTTCTTTAGCCAAGCCGGATGTGGCAGTGGCAGGTCCGGAAAGGCCGCTTTGCGTTCAACAAAATACCACGGGGCACGGACATAGTAAAACCAGCTGATGACACGTTCTATAGGATCGCGTACCTGTCCGAGGATAACGATTTTAATAGTAAATGGAATAAATGTGACCAAAGACAGCTTACCACATTGACGTATATCGGGGTCGGCAGACTATATTTCGTGAAGTTCGTGAAGCACACGTGCTTAATGAATACGGATGGTTCTGGCAGCTCACTTATTACCTCAGCCAGCTCTTGCTGCTGATCCTCAGCCAAGCGGATGGTCTCTACCTTTTGCACCGCATCGCGATGAAATTGAAAGTTGTTCCGTTCGGAGAGACGTCGCAGCAGCTCCATAAACGTTTGGCTGCCAACCTTTGGTACGCGATTAAAGAAGACCAGTTCCATTTGGGCCTTTCGTGTGTTGTTGAGCTCACGTACATTCAGTGCAGACATCTGCGATTGAGAAAGAGTTTCATTAGTTATGAAAAGTAATGGAGTTTCCGAGTCAAAGCATTTTCCTTGTGCTTAAAAGCTTACCTTTTAGCACTTGAACCTCCTGCTGCATGGTGTTTGATAATATAATGGGCATGTTGAATCTCTAATAGCAAGGGGATAATCATTGACTCTCTAGAGGGGATCCTAATTATACCCTTCATTAAAAAATTTAACGGTACGTTGGTATGTTCATTCCATACGAGGAATGCATTTTACGGATACATACATACAAAGTAAACCGGACTTTTTAAAAATAAGAAAAACAGAAGATTCCTTCGGCAAAATCAATGTATTTTATTCAAAGGAGTCCACTTCGGACTTCATATAGTGATTTGCACGATCTGAAAGCATGTCGAACGAGTGATTTAGCTCGTTAGCCGGAATTGCTTTTGGGTGACTTTTTCGTCCAGATAACGAGTTCCTTGACATGGAAAATACCTTGTCCTGAAAAGGTAAAAGGCACACAGTGCCAATGTTTGATGAATTCGCGTACAATTTCGATCGAATCTTTGGTGATCACGGATTTTAGTTGACTATGTGGGTCATCATTAATGTCCTCACGACCATTATGAATAGCGTACTCAAGAATAAGTAGAGGGTATAGTAACTAATTTATCAATTGTTAGCATAGTTACAATCTCTCTATTCTTTAAACTGTGTAAGCAACAATTGTATAGAAATCGTGGGTAGAAAAATAGAAAAATTACAAATTACAATTACAATTTTATTTTATTTGGTATAATCTTTGTTTTTCGTTATCGCTTCTGTAATTGATGAGATCATTTTAGATTACGCTCTAGCTGTAGCGCCAGATATTGCTTGTATAATCGTTGCTTGCAAAAATAGTAGAACTCGTACTCATTGGTGAAGTTGCGTTTTACGATAGCCCTGACATCATCATCTACCTTGGGCTTTCTATTATTACGGTTACGGTTACTGATCTGTTGGCTGTGCACTGCAAATTGAAATAAATACGAGGGTGGTTTAGATTTAGAGAATACTAAAGCAGACGATCTTGAACACTTGGGCGTCTGGGAGCTACCTACATTTGTAGAGGAATCGTGCATGGTTAAAGAAACGAGGTACATACTTCTCCAGAACAGTTAGGGTTATGTATATTTCCTCCCAGGTGCCCACCACCGCGTACTCTTTTTCTACGTTGCGCTTGGCTATCTGGATGGCATAGGCCGAATTGAAGGGTCTGGGAGGAACAGATTACCAAGCATATGTTCAATGGATTAGGAATCCATACTCACAAACAGTCATTATCATGGCCACAAAAAAACAGGGACTGCCGTCTAAAGTCCTTTACCACATCATCCATTGCATTTGGAATATATTGACACTCCGGGTTGGCAGACCTCACGCAATCATTGAAGCTTTGTGTGGACAATGCTTTTGGATTTTGTGATAGTCCCGGGAAGAAGCGACGATTTATTGCACGCTTCTCAATTCGGCGTTTCCGATAGTAATTGTCAATCACGCGATCTACCGGATCACGCACGAAGCTAATCCAGACGGGTGGCAGTCGTTCAACATCCTTAAAGTTAAGCCAATTTCCATGTGTCATATACAGCGTGCCTTCTTCCAGGTCGGTGATCCATTTCATTTCGATTGCTTGCTGATGGATCGTCCGCGTGCGATTCATGCTCCTCACGGGTCCATTCACCACAATGTTCATGTCATTAATGGCGGATAGCTCGCGTAGGAGATGCAGCAATGGTTCTGTGAGAGCTCGAGTGGGACGATTGAAGACGGCGATGGAGTTGTTTGAGTAACGCGTGTTGTTCAGATATAAGGTGCGCAGTTGCGGAAGCTACGATAAGTATGGGAGTAGTAATAGAGTGCAACTAAGGCACACAAACAGCAATGTGATGAAGCAAATGAGGAGCAGGTGAGAGTTATTTTTGTGTATTATTTTGTCACACACAGAAAGTACGAGTAAACCCAAGTGTTCAGATGTCAATTGTGTAGACATACGAGTATACATATGAATGTACATACAATAAAAGGCATTCTGCACGTGGCGGAAGAAGCGCGGTATATAAGCCTCTAGCACAGCTAGAGTAATATTGGTATCCTCCCAACTGCCCACCACTGCATAGTCGCGTTCCACATTCCTCTTGGCCTGCTGAACTGCACTTGGCGAGTCAAAGGGTCTAAGTGAGGGAAAGGCACGAATAGCCATAGTGTTAGCTCGAACTTCGGCGTAATCTTTCGAATTACTCACAGGCACTCCCAACCATCTCCACAGAAGAATAACGTTTGCCTTTTGTAGTTGGCAACTGTATCCTGTATAGACTCCGGGACATATTGACACTCCTCATCTCCGCTTCGAACGCACTGATTGTAGCTCTTCTTATACCAAGCTTCCGGCTGCATTGGTTTATGGGGAAACAGATGATAGAATATGGCATTCCGATAGGCACCTCGTACGTAATAGTACCAGCTGATGACGCGCTCTACAGGATCTCGAACCAAATTCACGTAAATAGGAAGTGGCAGCTTGAAGTTAGTGAAGTTTAGCCAATTGCAGTGCTCGATGTAAACAGTGCCGGGCGATAGCCTTGACACCCATAATGCCTGTTTCATTTGCTGCTTCAGCGTGCGCGTCCGTGTTAGGACCTTCAGAGGTCCTTGGGTAAGAATATTTAATTTATTCTTCTGAGCAATGCTCAGCAGCAGCTCCATTAGTGCTTCACTACCCACCTTGGCTGCGCGATTAAAAAATATCACATCGAGCTGAGCATTTCGAGTATTATTTAACCGTTGACTACTAAGGGAAACGAGCTGTGGTGGTTATAAGACGATGACTATCAATACTTTCAAGTCGAATCAAATAGTAAGTTAGTTAGTTACGGTTTTTTTTATATCGAACTACTACACATAAATACAGAAAAATAAAAAAAAAGAATTGAACTATTAGCACTGTTGAGCACTGTTAACCAAGCATTTTTGGCTATATTGTTTTAAAACCAAGTCTTCATCTACTCAAAGAAACCAAGCTGGCGGTATAAAAGTGCTCCTGTGAAATACCGTAGGGAATGAATAATAGTTTTAAATTCAACACAATCATTTCATATAATTGATTTATCTCTTTTCTATAGTGTATTAAAATCTTTTTTCATCGTATTTCCGAAAGGTCAAAGGGTAGATTCGGTTTTCGCAAAGTATCTATGAGGTAGAAGAAAATGCCTCTGAACCAACCGCTTCAATAAACAGCAACCAAGCATGGGCGATATATTCTGCTAATCCATAAGTTTATTTTAAGTAGATTTCCATCTACAGTTTATATGTATATTATTTTACCCTTTACTTAAAGGCGTACTAAAAGTATTTTTTGAGGTCGTCAATATTGCTGAAACATATTTTGGAGCAGCAGCATCTATTTTTATACCCCGTGCCCGAAAGGTGAAGAGGGTATAAGTATTTGGTTGGTGTAAAGTATTTCATATAACAGGCAGAAGGAAACATCTCCAAACTACAAGTAATTAAGCACGTATATTTTGAATCAGCATGACGAGACGACGCTATATAGACATGTCCGCCTGTCCGTCAGTCTTGATGAACGCCTGGATTTGTTTTTATATACTTTTTATTTTATATCTGACACAGACAATTAAATAAATTGAAAAGTAAATTTTAACAGTGTATCTAAACTTAGCCTCAATTTTTCCGGAAGTACTCCTTGTACACTAAGAAGCAGCAGATGTTGGAAAATCCCTGTATTTGCGTTTGAAAAATTTATGGAAGTACTAGTAGGTGAGTGGGGATATGAGTTGTACCTATTCCAAGTTAAGGTCCCTACTCTTAATAGCTATGTACTGTTTGTATAGGCGTTGTCGGCAAAAATAGTAAAATTCGTACTCGTGCGTAAAATTTCGTCGCACCATAGCTCGAACATCCGCATCCACTCTGGGCTTGCGATTGTTACGATTTCGGTTCCTCAAAGTTTTCTGATACTCTGAAATTTACGGAGAGAGTAATGCCATAACACTTGAAAGGAAAATTCCAGCCCAGCTCTTACTTGCATAAATTGTGGTTGCGTTTGCAAAGTACCGCGGTATGTAATGCTCTAGGACAGCAAGGGTTATATTCGTTTCCTCCCAAGTGCCAACAACTGCATAATCTTGGTCCACATTGCGCTTAGCCATTTGCACAGCTAGTGGCGAATTGAATGGCCTGGAATTCCGGTGACATCTATGAAATTGATCAGGCTTGAAAATTGGCAACACTTACAAGCAGTCGGGACTGTGTCCGCAAAAGAAAATAGACTGGCGTTTATAATTGCCCTCAGTGTCAGTTACCGAGAGCGGCACATATTGACATTCCTTGTCTCCACTGCGCACACAGGAATTGTAGCTCTTCTTAAACCAGCTAGCCGGTTTGATGGGTGCATCAGGGTTCCTGCGATAAAATATGGCATTGCGGTAGGAATTTCGCACGTAGTAGTACCAGCTGATCACACGCTCCACGGGATCGCGCACCAGATTCACGTAGATGGGACGAGGCAAATTGAAGTCGTTGAAGTCGATCCAGGGGATGTGCTCCACATAGACCGAGCCCGGCGAATTTTGGTAGATGTGAACCGCTATGTCCGCTTGCTCCGCTTCGCTCATTTGACGCTTGATTTGTTTTTGCAGCCCGTACCGATCGATGCTGAATCGGTTGACTGTCTGCAAGTGCTCGAGGAACTCAATGAGTGCCTCGCTGCCGACCTTTGCGCATCGGGTGAAGAACAAACGGTCCATTTCGGCTTTAGCCGTGTTGTTTAGTTCCTTGGCACTAAGCGAATTCAACTGAAGGGAAGTAGGCTATTTGATTGAGACATTCAACTGCACTGCGAGGATCTTCACAATCGCATTTCGTTATTCGTATTCGTTTTCATTTAAGAGCCACCCCATACTAAGCAGGAAAGTAAGGATAGCTTGTATCCTTTAATTTCTAGCTGAATTTTGTTACTACTTCAGCAGAAGTTCTTAGAGAGGAGCAGCATTCCTGCTTTAGAGACATGCTTCAAATATAGGTACCATATCAGACAACAACACTAAACGAATAGAACATGAAAGTCGACCGAGTCTGACTTTTGTATACCTTGTACCCGCCTCTCGCTCCGCCACGGTAAAAAATACCCTTAGACCCTTTGGGTACAGGGTATAAAAACAAAACGACCTTAACTATGTATACACATTATGCATTATTAAAACGAATATCATTTCTTCATGTTTATTTCCATTTATTGTTACCAGTGATGCATAATGCAGATACTTGTAAGACACTACGTAATTCATATTAGACACAAATGGATTGGGGTGTAGAATGTTGCAAGCGAGTTCATTAACATATACTTGTATTGGATCGACACAAAATATCACTGCGCTGAGTTCTTAAGATGGATGTTTGGTGCTGACAATGTGTTTTTAAGAAATATAAACCTCCTCGGCTATACCAGCAGTCCACGCGCCTCCAGTTCATGCAAATGCAACGCCAAATACTGCTTGTATAGCCGCTGTTTGCAAAAATGGTAGAATTCATATTCGCTCGTAAAGTTGGCTTTGAGCAGCTGCTTGACTTCTGGTTCTATGAAAGGCTTACGCTTATTCTTGTTGCGGTTGGTGATCCTGTCATTATGCACTGTGGAGAAAGCAACATCTTCTTGTAACAATTGAATCAAATATGGGGTAGTCTCGCAAACCTACTCTCGAACATCAGCTTGGCCCCGCGAAAAAATCGTGGTATATACTGCTCTAATACGGTGAGTGTAATATTTGTTTCTTCCCAGCTGCCCACCACTGCGTAGTCCCGTTCTACATGCTCCTTGGCCATTTGGACAGCGGCCGGGGAATTAAAGGGACTGTAAGTTGTTATAAATTATTCCTTGAGGCGCATTCTTTATTTATACAATGTATTGTATGTTCCCGCTTACTTACAGGCAGTCATCGTGATGGCCGCAAAAGAACAAAGATTGACGCTTAAAGTTTGGCACCGCATCCTTCACTGTGTGTGGCACATACTGACATTCCGGATCACCGCTCCTCACACAATCATTGAAGTTTTTCTTATACCAAGCGGCTGGTCTAATCCTTTTGTTTGGAAACTTTCGATATTCTATGGCGTTTTTATATGAGCCGCGTACATAGTAGAACCAGCTGATCACGCGCTCAATGGGATCGCGTACCATTCCCATATATATGGGCTTAGGTAAATCAAAATCCTCAAAGTCCAACCAATTGATGTGCTCTATGTAAAAAGTCCCTTCTTCAAGATCGGCAATAAACTCGGCTGCCTCACGCTGTTTCGTCCTATTCAGCTGCCGAAAGACACTCTGTTGCAGACCTGTGCGCTCCACAACTAGATCGTCATTGTAGTTTTCGAGCGCATTAAAAAGCTCAAGAATCGCTTCGCTGCCCACTTTAGCGGCCCGGTTAAAGAAGAGCACATCGATTTCCGCATCTCGTGTATTATTCAAGCGCTCTACGCTCAGGCGTTTCAGCTGTGTGGGCGTGGGTGAAGTTTATGGTTACTTCCACTGGACGCATTGTTAGTGGCTCGGTAGTGTTAGTATTCAAAGATATCTTGTACGTTCGAAATGTAGCGGAAAGAACGGGCTTTAAATAATGCTTAGGATGTTTAAAGCGATAGATTACCTCCAGAGGGAGCAGAATACAGGAAGAACTAGCTGGGTGCTCGGATTAATATTAATACTCAAATCTATTTATAATAATTATTCGCCACACTGTTCAACACAAATACTTGTATTTAAATGTAGAATATCTAAAAATGCAACGGTTCACAGAACAGCTCTTAATTAAGTAAAGTTCTAAAAAGGAGCCGTTTTGAGCCATTTTGAGCCGGCAATCGAGTTGATTCTTTGTTCAAACGCTTTAGTTCAGGCAACTTGAGTGCCAGATATTGCTTGTGCAAGCGCTGGCGACAAAATTGGTAGAACTCGATTTCGCGTGTAAAATTCTTGCGCACCATTTGCAAAACTTCTTCTCGAATATGCGGTTTCATGGGATTGTCATTGATTCGCTCATTGTGCAAGCCCGCTGCAAAAGTGATCCCATTAACTTTGATTCTGGTTGCTCGGTAAAGACTTACAGTAGTAGATTTTTGTGGCACTGGCAAAGTAGCGCGGTATATAGGCTTCCAGGACACTTAAAGTTTCGTTTGTGTGCTCCCAAGTACCCACGACTGCATATTCCCGCTCCACATTCATTTTGGCCAATTGCAGAGGCAGTCGAGAGTTAAAAGGCCTAGGTTGGAATGAGATTCCATATACATGTACAGAGTTATCGCTGCGCTTAGCTTTCCACTATTTAGAACTCACGTGCATTTAAACTCATTGTGTCCACAGAAAAACAACGTTTGCCTACGATGATCGCCTGCGCGTTCTAGCAAGGAGCCCTCGATATATGTGCAAGCTTTTTCTCCGCTAAGAACACACTGATCGAACTCAGTGTTGACCCACTTTGGATTGGGCATTTCGCGGTTGTTGCGCCGACGATTGGGTACAAAGATCCAGGGTGCCCGTATATAGTAATACCAGCTAATTACACGATCAACTGGATCGCGTACCATGTTGATATAGATTGGCTTGGGCTGATCGTAATAGCTAAAGTTTAAGTAGTTCAGATGACTAGCAAAGACAGAGCCATCATCTAAGCCCGCTATGTTTTCAATATAATCGCTCTCTTCAGCAGGCTCTAGTAATGGTATGATACCGCCATTCTGTGGGTCTTCGTCTACATCATAGCCATGCACCTTGCTTAATTGTGCCATGAGCTTGATCAGTTGCATGCTACCCGTTCTTGGTACTCGATTATAAAAGAGCACATCGATCTCAGACTTTTTTGTATTATTTAATTCCTGGGCATTTAGATGAAAGAGCTGCGAAGTGGTTTGGAACAATTAGGCTGTGACAATTTATCGTCAGGAGCAGATTGGAACTACATACGAGTACGTGTATATCATGAGGAGGGTATGGGAATGGAAACTTTACCTATTATCCGCTGAGATTAGTGAAATGAGAGAAAGACTTGTTTGGATTTTGTTGTAAGAGGAGAGCCCTGTATTTTGTTTTTTAAATTATTAAATCTGAAAGAACCTAATGCGCCTCGAATTGGCGCATCAACTCCTCTTTCTGAATCGCTATGTATTGCTTATATAGTCGCTGCTTGCAAAAGTTGTAAAGTTCAATTTCAAAAGCAAATTGCATTTTGAGCATCGCTTCTATATCGTCATCCAACTTAGTGTTGTGTGGTGTGGTATTAATATGAAATCGATCTCTTCCACCTACAGGAAGGTAAGGCTTAAGTTATATGTAATTTATAATAGGTTCAGCACCTACTGTAATAGACTTCAGTGGCATGACTGAAGAATCGCGGAATATACGCCTCCAACACAGCTAGGGTTATATTTGTATCCTCCCAGGAGCCAACCACTGCGTACTCCTTCTCCACGTTCCACTTGGCTATCTGTGTGGCCGTCTGCGAGTTAAATTGTCTGCAAAGTTGGTTGAAGGTTTCGCACTTTACTATTGATTTTGTTTAGACTTACTTGCAGGCGGGCATGTTGCCACACAAGTGCAAGGCCTGGCGCCGATTGTCGCCATTATAGGCATTAAACGGGGCAAAATTGCAGGCTTCATGAACACCCTGTCTTATGCAATCATTGAAGTCTGGTCTAAAACTGGCTAAATCACTTTGACTGTAGGAGAGCTTCACACGTTCAATGGGGTGCTGCACAGAGCTGATGAAAATTGGTTGAGCCTGTCCGAAGGCAGAGAAATCAAGCCAGTTAATGGATTCTATATAAACCAAGGGCTGCACAATTTCTGTGAGTCCTTCGACCAGTTGGCGTTGTTCGATCGGATCGGTTAACAGACTGTTCGTCTTATAAGGACCTGCGCTGTAACAGCCAAAGCCACGTTGCCGCGAAAGCGTGAGTAGCAACTTGTTGATGCTGCCACCGCCCACAATTTTGTGGCTATTGTGGAAGAGGATGTTTTCATTGGCCTTTATTGTGTTATTCACAGAGGACGGAATAAGCTGTTGCAACTGTTTTAAAAGTTGAAATTAGAAGTGTACAATGCACAAGCCACTTACACAATAAACACTTAAATGACTGTGAAAATCTACTAAATCTACACAAAATGTTAACCAACGACTTTCAAGGATTGCATATGGACAGAGTCACATTTAAGCTAACGGGTCAACTTTGTTATCAAGTCAGATACCTACACGCAAACAGGCTTATTCCCACACAGATGCAAGGCGAAGCGCCGCCAATCGTTGTTGAAGGGATTGTGGGAGTCGAAGACACATTCCGGAGCAATTTGCTGTCGGACGCAATCATTGAAGGTTCTGTCGAAGTACTCCTTGGTATCCACAGGTTTATTTGGCCGGCGTTGTATAGCATTGGCGTATATCATAGGATGCCGACGATAATAATATGCACTCATGACCTTCTGTATGGGATGTCGTACCAGATTGATATAAATAGGTTTTGGCATATTGTGACTCGTGAAATTAATCCAATTAGTGTGTTCCACATACACAGCGGGGTCTACAAGTTCAAGAAGCTGTTGCACAAATTCCTCTTCTTCTTCAAAGAGCTCCGTGTTTGGCTTGGAAGGAGGTATCTCATTGCGATACGTAGCAAACCCATTGCGCTCCCCCAGCTTGCCTAGAAGCTGGGTCATTGACTGACTGCCAACTTTTTCCAAGCGATTGAAGAAAATAAAGTCGCGCTCAGCATGAACTGTGTTATTTAATTGAGCTGGATCCAGAGATTGCAGCTTGAAATTAAAAGGAATATTGAGAGCTACTGTCAAAAACTGAGCTGATGTTAGTGGACCACCATAAGACCTGCAAAGCCCACCAATGGCCCATTCCTTAAATAATTTAGCTCATAATATAGCCCATATTTTACAAAATCAAAATGTTAAAAATGTATTTCCGACCACACTTACAACTTAAAACGCTTTATTTAAGATGTCATTAAGGCATTGCTTGACTCGCAATGGTTATTGTTTCTGTGATTAGGTTCGAGGCAAATAAAACAGAGGATTAGGGCAGATATTGAAGAGAAATATTTAATCAGCATGATATATAGTGCTCCAATGCCACAAAGATTGCATTTATATCCCTGTCCTCCCAAGAGCTCTACAGCAAAGTCCCGCCACACCTTTTGCTTGGCCAAAGCTAAAGCCCCAGGTACATTGAATATGCTAATGATGGAGGTTCCATTTCAGATTGAATCGTTCGAAAAATAGTTGGCAAAAGAATAATTTCTAACTCTTTGGACTGCCATTAAATTTACAAATTGTTCGACTCGATTTGATTAGTCAGGTTATATTATTTTTCAGAGCTCCAAGGAATTTGTCTGTAGTAGTAACAACTTTTTTCCAAGCTAATGTAACTCATGTCGATGTAACTAAAGGGCTTAGATCTAGTTGCTGCTCATTGGACAACCAAGTGTAAAGTGTCCAGTATTCTGTAGAACACACAAAGATTGAATTCATGAAACGCAGGAGGAGAGATGGACAAAAACTATTGACTATGCTTAACGATAAAATGTTTATTAATTTATTAATTATTAATAGTCCTCATTATACTCGTTGCGCTGGTCCGGCACCAGTAGATAGTCATCATCTCCGAGTCTCTTCCCTTGAGTGAGGGCGGCGTACTGCAGGTATAACCGCTGTTTGCAGAATTCATAGAATTCAATCTCATTTGTCAGATTCTTGCTTAGTATTTGACGTGTCTCCTCACTAACAATGCGTGTTACATTATTCCTGTTGACGTTAGAGAGTCTTTCCAGTCCCACTGCAAGTGGGGTTGGTTTATTTTAGAAAGCAGCTATAGAGATGAGTGATGATTTCATTGCTTACGGTAGTAGGCCACCTTTGCATTGCGAAAATAGCGCGGTATGTAGTGCTCGAGCACTGACAGCGTAATATTTGTGTCTTCCCAAGTGCCTACGACGGCATATTCGGCCTCCACAGTGCGCTTCGCCCTTTGCATAGCAACCGGAGAATTAAAGGGCCTATGTAAAGGGGTTGACAGTATTGTACGAGTATATCGATGGCCTTGAAAAGCTACTTACATGCACACTTTCTGATTCATGCCACAAAAAAACAGAACCTGTCTGCGATGATCGCCCACGGGATTTTTCATTTGCATTTGTTCAAAGGTGCAGTGTTCATTCTTCGTTCGAACACATGTGTCCAAGTCCATATCCAGAAACTCATCCGATGGCATAGGAGGCGCCTCGTCACCCAATTTGTCCTTCATATCACGATAGTACCAACGTGCTCGAATATAATAGTGCCAGCTGATAATTCGCTCCACAGGATGTCTGACAAGATTTATGTATATAGGCCGTGGCAGATGAAAGCGCGTAAAGTTTATATAAGCAATATGCTGACTGTATATATGAGGTTTTTGACGGATTAGCAAATCTGCAATTAGCTCCTTCTGCCGGTCTTTGCCCATTAGCACGGTCTCGTGTGCTCTGCCTTTATTGCGCCCGTGCTGGAATCCATTAACTTTTCCAAGGCGCTGCATTAGCTCCATAAGCGATTGGCTTCCCACCTTGGGAACGCGATTGAAAAAGACAAAGTCAACCTCAGCGAGCTTGGTATTGTTGAGTAGATCTGCGTCTAAGTTGAAACCTTCATCCTCATCCACATCGTCATCCTCATCTTCGTCTTCATCATCAAAGGCTTCCCTGAGCTTGTGTGACTTCCTTCTCTGGCTCTCGTTCACTATATCTCCTCGCACCAGCTGCTTATCGGTTTCGGCCTTGTGCAGGTGGTGCTGAGCATTGTGCCCATTCTTGAGATCGTGAATAAAGTTGTTACCTTCGGAATCCGGCTCTTTTTCCTCTCCGTTTAGGAGTTGCGTCCGCGCGTGTACGTTGCGCACATGTCGCTGTACAAGTATAGTGAAGTTTTCGAGTGATTATATTGATAAGTACAGGGCCATAGTGGCTGCTACCGTCCCAACATGGCATGCGATGACTGAATAATGTGCCATAGCAGTGTAGTACAGAACATAAAGCAGTGGAAAAGTAATTCAGTTACAGGTGTATTCTTGGAAACGATATTAGACAAATACTTGTTCACTTTCAGCACTTGAAGTTTGTTTAATTGCAATGCAATGGGCAGTATATTGTTTGTACAACATCGCGGCAACAAACAAACAAATAAAGCTCGATTGTCTTCTTGTGGGAAATTATTCCGATTGACTCTGCCCAGTTGTTGATACCAACGGTTAGTAGCCTGACTCCTGCAAAGAGGCGTGGCATATAGTTATATTTGTATCTTTCCAAGTGCCGACTACTGCAGTGGCCTGTTCCATGGTTCGCGTACAAGTTAGGGCCTAAGATGAGGGAACAATTATTGCTTCTTCTTGCTGTTGGCGACTGAAGAATCGCATTTGCCTTCTGAGGTCTGACAGTTTGCATTTCTGCCCTTACTCATAAACAGATCGCCGTTCTCCGAAATTATTTTTCTTCCAAGCTATATAGGGCAGTTCAATTAGTCTAGAGACTCTATGTGTTGCAATTAAGTTTTTTTTTTTTTTTTTTTTTTTGACTTGAGCAGCTTAATGCGAACCTCTGGCTCACCATTATTGACTCATGCATGGTTTCGGCGTCGCGTTTCAAATTTGTTCCGTTTTGTTAGCGGTGTAAGCACTTCCAGTAACTTTTTACTGCTGGTTTTCGGCACGCGATTAAAGACGACTGTGTCCAATTGTACATTCCCAGTGTTGTTTGGTTGTGCGGCGTTTAGTCGTTAAAGCTGTGAGGCAGTACTACCATGTACACACAAGACAAAGCGACTCACGTACAATCCGACAGATAGACAAAAAGCTACAGACAGCTACCATTAAAGACGACTAACTAGCACACGTGGACATAATGGTATTTGGTCAATAGGCTTGAAAACAGTCAACAAACAAGAGACCACGAAAAGCAGGCGCAATTGCCTCTGTAGGCGTTCTTTGCCCAATATGATTATACAAGAGTATTTAAGAGGCTCAGTATAAAAGTCCCAAAGCTGGCGTTTACAAAATGTGGTCAATGTGTCAAACACTTACCATTTGCCGAGCCTGCAGATCGTGTTTTTCTGTGTGTGCGAATGCTCAAGACCTGACATGTGTGTCGAAACTGGAGTCTGCCTCGGTTTAAAAAAACTGCACTAACAAATTTCCAAGACAAAGTCAAAGCGAAGAGTATGTTAGTGTAGAGAGACAGTGTTTCAGAGAGAGACAGTGAAAGAGAGCACAAGAGAACACGAAAGTCAGATCAAGAGAGATAGAGACAGAGAGAGAGAGAGAGACTGAGAGAAAGAGAACTATATCAACAACCAGAGTAATATTGTGTGTTGTATGAATGTTATGTGGGTGCAAAGCGTGTACACTGATTTACTGATTTACGATTTACGAGTGTGTATGACGAGAGACATTTCACAATATGAGAAGTGTAATAATTACCCTTGATCTAATGAGCAAGACAGAGACAGACAAAGACAGAGAACATGTGAGATGCCTTAAATATCAAACACCATGGAGCAGTTTCAGGCAAGCACCAGGCCACGATTCAAATGCTTAGCATTTTTATGGGATTCGACGAATTTATGGCCAATCAAAATTGAATTGAAGCATTGATGTTTACGACTATGACATGGATATGGCAGTATGTAATAAATAGGATATTTGATGCACTTACCTGTCCGGTGCTTTTTAAATATTGATAGGTACCATGCAGCGTATTGATGTCTTCGGGTTCTGAAAATGATATAAAACTTGAGTGATACGCTTAACCGATTGTAAGAGTACAAGAAACTAAAATTAGACCAGGCTGTGAGAAAAAAAGGAATGTTATGATGACGAGTGAAAGCAGGGCAAATCAGTTTCCCTTCATACATACATACATATGTAGTTTTCATCGCCTGCGTGCTTAAACTATTTACCCTATCCAATTCTTCAACTTGGTCCTTCCTGGTCACTATATTTAGAGTGTTCTGAAGTGGTCCGTACTGGTATTCATGTCCCTCCCCAGTGCGAAGTTCTAACACTGTGGAATTGACACAGGCAGACGTACAACGCCATTTGGATTTATCTGCTGATTAAACTATAAGTAATAGGATATTGTAAGCCATTCATCACTCTCAGTGTAACCTTTCACTTCTCTCTGAAGCTTAATGGCAGCCAAATGTAGACAAGCCAGCCCTATACTTTGAACCAAATAGCTTAGAGTCACCAATCTTAATATGACATTTGTCTTATCGGTAAGCAGATGAAAGAGATAGGTGGGTAGGTAGGTGCGACAGCCAAGGTGAAAACCCTGACTCACTTAGACCATTAAAATAGGGCCATTATGTTGCCGCTATCTGTTTGTCCCCATCCATAAGCCTGGATGAATTTGAAAATGTCCCCCGACTTCCTATTTGATAGTGGCGTTAGATTTGGGAGGAGGCTGGCCCCTAGAAAGCGTTGTCTTGACCTTAACAAGACTGGCAGTCGCAAAAGAGGTGGCTTACTATTTCCTCCTCTTCCACGTCTCTTCAGTTTCTACAGATGTCGGTCGATTTATGGTAAAGTCCCAGCCTGAATGAAAATCACTAGCAAGTAATTTTGCTGCTAGGCATTTATATATATGTTTGGTAAAGTGAATTTTCATATTTTAAATTGTTTATGCATGTATGTTTGCGAATTTTTGTGGAGTCATAACGAGCATTGATAATTATTACAGTTATGGGTGTAACCTTTTTTAGAGTCGATATACGAGTATTAGCTCGACTTGAATTGAGGAGAAACTGAATAAAGAGCTTAAATATTCTAGCGCTTAATTCATTCAGACTATTGCATATCGATTTGTCTTATCTCACTGATCAAGAAAATAATAAAATTGTTCTGGGGTATGTCATGCCTCCTTCTAGACCTTCTTTTAGGCCTTCATAAATCAATTTTGTCGGATTGACACGAACTTGTCCAAAGTGCAGAAGAGTTAAGCCAGACTCGTATTCAGTTTTGTCTTGAATGCTGCTTCTTTTGTCAATACTTTTACTTTTGGCTTCAAATGTTTATGCAATGTTTAACAGGGAAGTCCTCCACTTACTCCTTACAAAACAAAATCGACTTAAATATGCAACCTCATGATGGCTCCTTTCACTTTCGACAGAGCGTGCGCGTAGGATAGAGAGCTAGCTCAGGCTCCAAAATGTGTTATCAGCAGTATTCGAAAGTTTTCACCACGCACTTGCGATTGTGAAGTGAAATTAAAAAAAAGAGAGACAGATATTAGAAGTGCAGCAGGAAGCCAGACAGAGATTAGTCACAAATAGAATACAGGTTTTAATATTTGCTGAATGAAATTTATTTATTTTCAATTTCTTTCTGTCAATTTTGGTGTCAAAATACACCTACATACTATATAGAGCAAGGCGGAAACGTTTCAATTTATGTCCAATAGCCGCACCACTTTTGTTTTTGGACAAATACAAGTAAATCGTAATTTGGCAGTTGGTGGAACTGAATGAGGAAGTCTAGCTACCCCTGGTGCGTCCCATAAACTTCATGTTAAACCAGATTTGTTGTATTTGGACTGCAGTCCGCAGGAGTTTCTCGACGGAATCTGGGTTTGCTCGTGTGGCCTTTTTACTGAACGGCAGTCGTCAAAAATTGAATGAAAGTTGTAGCGTGTGAACTGGTTTTTGCGTATTCAAGTTACTGAACCAAGTTGTGCAAAGTGAAATACGTTGCAGATTTGCTTTGTATCTGTGAGATACAAAAAACAAGATGAAAAAGTTTTGTGGTCGTGAAATTGGGTTACAGGCTTAGTTATAAACATACAGCCGTACATACTAACGCATTTGCTATTGATATTGCAATCCCACAATTAGTTGCACCTGCTCCATAGTTGTGCACATTTGTAGATGATCTGAACAGATTTTAGCCTTCGTGGCTGAACCTAACCCGGTTATTGAACATTAAAGTGTCAGTAAAGCTAAACGATGATCGCTCGTATAACCAAAACCGACATTTTAAGATTATTTTTAGGGAAGAACTTTGCAATGGCGCAGTGGTATATTCGATCAGTAAGTTTTTGATTTAGCTAGAGACAATTGGCGCTAGCAATTTCATTGAAAAGTCTGAGGGTAGGTACACAAAAAAGAATTGGATGGACCAAGCATTAAGTTACATAGTTATAGTTACCAGGTCGAAAGAGTTTTGCGTTTTACTTGGAAAGATATTGAAACGTATGTTGCAATTGAGAATTTTATTGTCATGTTATGTCACTTGTTAAAAAATATATGTACTTCGGTGTGTTACATAAACAAACAACAAACCCATTTAAACAAATTTAAAATAATTTAATTAAAATAAATCTCAATTTTTTGTTTATTTTTTTAGAGTAGGTAAAAGGTATTTAGAAGTTTGGCTCGCACGGTTTTAGCATTCCTTTCTTGTTTGATGGGGCGTTTTGACTGGTTGTGAGACTTTGTCGTGATTTGTATAATTTGTTTTGGATATATAGCGAAGAGTCCAATGTGGTTTGCTTTTTCTTCAATTGAATAGGTCCCAAATTTTGTTTGGGTCATTAGAAATTAATAAATGCTAGGTCAGATGCGGTACACAGCTGCTATAAAAAGTATGTATTAAAAAATTGATGAAGTTCACACCCCGATGATATTTATTGAATTGCGCATACATAAAATTAAGTATTAAATTCGTATTAGCATTATGTTGCATTATGTTGTTTAAAAAGAATTGTATATGAAATAGAAATGAAAACAAACCAAATGTGCTAATGCTTTTAATAATAACACACGTGTATATATTATGTAAGCACTTTTCTACAAATGTTTGTACATACATATGTGCAAGGTAATGATAACTTCTCTTCTGTTTCTATAATTAGAAGACAGAGTGCATATTTGATTAACCGAAATATTGTTGTCAATTATTGGCAAGTCATTCCAAATTAGCGATAACCATACATACATATTTGATTACTCAAATTCAAGTTCAATGCTGTTTTGCCATTCATACGCGTATATGTATGTATGTATGTATGTATGTACATATGCATATATGTACATATGTACTTAAAGCAAAACAAAACAGACACAACAGAGTCGTCACGTTTTTAAAGTCTGGTGCATCGTCGAATGAGTCAATTAAATGAAATATTTATGAATGAACGAATGAAGTTGAATGATAATGTTGTATTTTTTGGACCGACGAAGACGCCGGCAGTGCTCATCAACGTCACATTTGTGTTGCCAAGGCCTTTTGTAACTTTGGCAGTTAGCTGAGTCTTGCCTTGTCTGCCAAAGACGAACAATTTGAAGATCTCGCCCGTCTTCGGCGCGTGCGGATCCCAGCTACAAAAAACGGCGACACCACAACAAAAACAATAACACTACTTGTAGAAACAGCTGCGCCGGCGCATGATGCCATCGGCAACGGCAACGGCAAAGGCAACCCACAAAAGCATTCAGGCACTGCTTTTGTCTGAGCATTTTGGTATTAGAGCGCATCTGTAAAGTCGTAGCCAGCAGCAACCTCTTCGTGGTCAGCTGTTGTTGGCTAGAGATGTTGTACATAGTTTCTGTCGCTGGCAATCGCTGGCACTAAGCCGTGAAGAGCTGTGGCAACAGTCGCTCGCTGGCTTGAGTACATTTCGTCAGCGCCAGTTCCAGCTCCAGCTGCAGCAACTGCAACTGCAACACTAATTTGCAAGCGGATTAGAGGCCTAGTGTGAAACTTCCGGCATGCAAATTAGGGTTTTGCATGCGGAAAGTTGATTTGATTTTCTTTATTTCTTGCTCTGACTGCTTAATAATAGAGCTATTAGTAAGTTAGTTGCATAGTCGGCAGCAGTCCAATTGCTGCAATCAACAGTCTCAAGTGTTACTTGAAGCTTCTAGAAGTCCCTTTCCCCTTTTGTTGTTATGCACTTCTTTGAAGTGTTGGCATTTTCAATTGGAACCAATACGCTTTAAATTTAAGAGTTCCCATTCTCCAATATTTTATTCCCAATGGTTTTATGTGCAATAAGCTATGAAAGTTATGTGACCGACTTTTCGAAATGTTAGCTAGAAATTTGAAATACTTGTAGTAATCGTATTTTATCAGCTGAAAGCATAGCCATGTCTTTATTGCTGTTGTCGTACAAGGCACATACTGTATGAGAGAGCGGATTAAATGCTGGAGAAGAACATTCCAGTCTCTTTCCACACTACGTAAGCTCTTGCTTTGACAAAGAATTGACATCTTTTTCCCTTCCACAACAATTTAACCAAATTATAATAATAAATTAGGCTTATTATGTCGTCCCCCGCGCTACACCCTTTGCCACAGCCTCGCTCTTCTCTTTATGCCGCATGTTGCGGAGAAGTGTACATAACATATTAACAATGCGATTGATAGCCCTTATATTTTGGATCGTATTTTGTATATATGTGTTTTTCCTATATTTGATCGTGTTCCTTCGTGCCCCACAACATACATACATACAAGTATATGTATGAAACATAAACATCATTTAGAAACATTTTGTGTGAATGAAGCAAAACACTTAAATGATCTTTAATTGCAAGTCTATACCATTCATACTTATTCTGACCTTATCTCCGGATGTAGTTGCACCATTATGTGCCGTGGAATTCATCATAAAGCGCCGTTAGAAAATAATAATAGCTCAAATGACGAACGAGAAACTTGTCGAGTTGCACCATAAGTTTTTGAAAATATCATCATCATGTTTCTTTTAAACGGTGGTTCACTATCAACTGTACTTATTATTATTATTACTGCCACATCGGCCGGGATTAACTTTAATCACCATGTGTACTTCTCTATTTCCATATCGGGATGTATCATACATATTCCTTCATTGGTAAAAATCAGCGCACAAATGGGTTAACTCTATGTATATAGTTCAGTCGAAATTTGTCACATCGAAACAGGATTGATTTGCTTGCATTCTACTGTAGAGCAACTCCATCTGTGTATTGTTTATACTAGTATTATATTATGAATGATAAACGAAACTTGCAATTGTCTCTCAATTTTGTGTTTCTGATGTAACCATAGCGGAAGCTGAATTGTAATGCCGAATAGTGTTAAAATATTTTCTTGATTTACGCGCCATTTAATTGTTCGAAGAAAGTCCGGCATATAGTGATTAACACGATTCATTTTGCTTAATACTAATTTGCCTTTATGGCGTCACGACTTTACAACATTATGATAGCAATTAATGACTTCAGATGAGAAATGTTTGACGTTGTATTTAATGCACACTTTATCCATTGAACCAAGAGACTGTCTTCCAATGTTTAGGTATAGTTACTTCTGCCCTTCTGGATTAGGAAGAATGTATACAATAGTTAGCATTCATTATCAGTCTAATTTTATAAGTGATTGGAATATGTAGTTCTTAACTGACTCTTTTTTTAATGTTTGTCTTGTACAATTTCCATACACCTTGCTTGGATGGAAAGCTAATAATCATTTTTTAAATATTTACAAAAAGCTTGTATTGGAACTGGGTATTGAGTCTGATTTGATTGGCATTGATTACCTTACATTATTTTTTAAATGGTTGAACGCACGTACTCGTATATCAATACTAATTGAATTAAAATATTATGGCAACATTAATTATTAACCGAATAAAACCCATATTACTAAATAGGTGCTAATGACTGTATTCTAACGACAATGCATTACATTCATCTTCTCCAAAGTTAAATAATTAATTAATGTTCTAAAAAACACAAAATTTATGAATTTTTATATACTTATACACGTATGTATATGTTACAATTATAATTTCTCTATATATCTTATTGTGCATGCATTATTTTTATTTTAATTGCTTAGTATATTAAGCGCATCATTTTCATGGGGCAGTCCGCCACAAAATATGCAATAATTTATGCATGCATAAAGCAACGTGCACTAATTTTGCTGAAAGCGATCAACTTATTTATGCATGAAGGCCTATTGTGCACAGTAAATGGCAACAAACGCTAAGCCGCCAAAGAGGTAGGTGAGTGTCGTGTGTAATGGCTTATTTCATAGAGCAATTAGAATTCAATTGGGCGAGGTTTAAGTATACACCAATAGCAAAACCTGACATTCTTAAGACCAACGAGGTCTTTCTATGTCTAGAACTCATTACCAACACACAGAGGATACATAATATTGTGGAAAAATAAACAAACAAAAGAGATTCAACTAAAATAAACTTTGACAGCTATATGGTATAGTAAAGACTTAAGGCAAACCTAAGATTCTAGTATATATAAAAAAAAAATAATAAAAAAAAATAAATTAAAAAACAAAACCAACTTTAGATCAGTGAACGTTTTTTGTTGTCATTTAAAGTGACTTAATGTTTCGATGATGATTTTAAAGTAACAGCGTCCTGTTCAGGAATAGAATGTTTAGCTATTTGGACTGAATCAGGTATGTTTAAGGTAGTTTTTAAAATTGATAACCTCCTTTTTTTTCGGCTAAAAAATATGTATATATATATATAACCAGAGTCCTGCCTCTACTCGCGCGAGTTTTTTTTACAAAAATTTTAAAAATTATACACTTTAAAACACACACACACACATACACCCTCCTTTTTGCTATGAATTACATAGAAGGAGTGAAATTTTGGATATTAATTGAATGATTTGTTGTTCGTTTTTAGTTTTTTTTGTTACTCTTTAGTAGGTCAGAGGTTCTCTGTAAAATATATTTGATGTTTTATTTTGTGGTAGCAAAATAAATAGATTTTTAGGAGCCGTGATAGGTCAACATAGAGTAAAACATTCCTTTCGTATGTCGATCCCTACTAATTCAAAAGCTTGGCCTTTGACTACCGGAAATTGAAGCCTATATGGCTTGATCAAATGGGATCAGCGGTATCCTCGGTATTCTCGTTATATGAGCTAGTTGACCAGTTGCTGGGCCGTTGATAATAGTTGCTACACAATTGTCCTGCAATTCCTTAATAAGCAGCCTCATCCCATTGTACATGCTTGGAAGGCTTTAATTTCTCAAAAGCATGATTGCAATTCCGAATTTTACCGTCAATTCATGTGGCGGCAGTCCAGAAGGGTTTAGTGAATTTAAATGTCTTCAATACTAATCACGGTGTCAGTCGATTTGTAATCTTTTATTTGGCTGGGGGCTTTTGAATAATATTGCCTTAATATTTAAAGTGGCAATGTTTTGAGGATGATTATGAACTAACAGCATTATGAACTAAACAGCAGGAGTTTTTAAGGTATTTTTTACACCTTTGGTTACATTATTGGCGTTTTAGTAAGGATTCCATTCTTTTTTGTACATATTATATAGCCCATGTTCGGTCCAATAGATTCGGAGCCTTTTCAATTCAAACAAAAAACAATCAAACATACAAACAAACAAACAATTCAATCTTTCCTCTTTATAATATTAGTATAGATAACATAAATACAAGTATATAAAACAAAATGTTATAAATACATATATCCATGGCTTATAATATATTTGCGACACCTAAAGTTTGTGCCCCTAGCTATTGTGGCTGACAAGTTCTCGGTGTTCATACGAATCGACGGTCGGATATACATATGTATGTAGATTAGTTTGTACTCGTATACCTTTAACATTAAAGCTGCACTGCAAATGGTCCATCTTATGCAACTCGTAGCACGGGTGCTTATTGATCGACCAAAGTACAAGAGCTATTTCAACAAACTAGTGCCATCATCATTGGAAAAATCAACATAGTAAGTAGCAGTAGCAAGCAAGTGTATGCAAAACGTAAGCGAAATGTTTAGTTAACATAATTTTAATTTGTTATTGCTGCATGCCAACAAGCATATCAGTAGCAAAGCTATGGCTTACACGGGCGATCCCAAAAAGGAATAAATCTATATTTTTGTTAGTCATTACACTTTGTGTTACCCTATATTATATTTTCTTTTGACTGCGATAATGCAATGAAATATTTTTGAGAGACTCAATTGTAAGTTTGCTTGAACTAGTATTCTTAGCCTACACTCAGGGAAAATAGAATAAGGAAATAGTACATATTTATTTACATGGTCAGTATAACTGCCATAATTAAAGCCAACAAGAAAGGAATGCTGAAGTCGAGCAGGCTCAACTCTTAAATACCCACAAAAAAGGAATTAAATTAATTAATTAATTAAATTAAATTAATTTAATCAATTAACTAAATAAATTTAATTAATTAACTAAATTAAATATAAAATATTCCATACATGCATACATATATTTACAATTACAATTACACATCAGAATCATGTCTATGCATATTGGTGTACTTGTACATATGTATGTATGTGTGCATTGGGCCTGGTTATATGGCTATAACTTTCTTTCTGATCAACGTATCATAATGAAACTTGGTATACGGATATATAATCACTAACTTAATGTGACTATCAAATTAGATAGATACTTCAAAATTTCAAGAATTACGGGAGTTATAGGAAATCGTGAATAGGGGGGAGTGGGGGTGGATCAGAAAAAATTAACAAACTCGTCCTTTCTCGGGTTCAGGAGAATCTGGATACCAAGTTTGGTTATTCTAGCTGTTATACTTTCTGAGAACCTTGCGTTCATACAGACAGACAGACGGACATGGCTATATCGACTCGGCTTGTCATGCTGATCAGGAATATATATACTTTGTGGGGTCTGACACGCCTCCTTCTGTGTGTGCTTTTACCCTTTTGGTACAGGGTATAAAAACTAATATACCCTTTTACCCTTTGGGTACAGGGTATAAAAAGGCCTAATATATTGGCCTCAGAATAGGAAAGGCTTTATTATTATTACCGCTTCGTCAGCTCAGATTTCTTCGATTGTTTCTTTGTGTACAAGTATTTATAGCAGGGGGCTTTCGCGCAATGCATCGGACACGCTCTTCCGTCCATCGACATTATCTTGAGCGTATCTCTCGCATCAAATCCCAAATCGTACATTTGCATACGCATTGAGTTGCGGCAATCGAGCGTGACTGCATTGCTATTGTCCGCTTCATCTAGGGGAGATGGGTTGGCCATTTTAAATGATATACTATATACTTGAATGTAGTGTTTAGGAGCCTACTAGTAACACACTTAGGGCAGTGGCCTTGAGCCCTTGAGCTACTTTTAATGAAGAAGCGAGCTGGTACTATGTAGGTAAATATGGAGGTACTTACTGCCCGTGTCATGTCCACTGATGTGATTGCCCGTCAAGCCCAGAGCGGAAAACTCGGAGGGCTGTAGTTTCACCTCCATTTCCTTGAGGCGGCTGTTCAGTTTGTTTGTGTGCATGAACAGAAAGAAGGTGCACGATATGGCCAACAAAGCAATGAGCTCCACCGATCTAGGAAAAAATGAAAATATTGTCAATTAATACCAAAAGTCTTTTGCTTTCTTAATCACGCTGTGGTTTCCAACAATTTACACAAAGTTAATTTTTCGTTTACACTTTAAATCGCTGTTACCCGGCCCGACGCCTTTTGGCGGCCCACCGGCTTGGCGGGGCACTATTAGCAAACTGCACAAAGTAGTGTGACAGCATTTAATTAAGTTCTGAAAAGCCAAAACTATCGAGATAAAATACAAAATGGCAAAAACGGAAAACAGAGCAGCAAAGCAAACAGCTTCGAAACATAAAAGAAATTAAGGAACAAAGTAATGAGCTAAAAGCGGCCATGAGGCAGCAACACCCTCTGCACTCTTAAATGAGGCTACCATATTTGAGGGAGTTGTGATACACTGTATACAATATACTAGGAAGAATTGGATAAGCAGCCCAAAGGTTTATGTGAATCTTCTTTAAAATTTTTTTTTTTTTGGGTGGTTGATTCACGTATCACACAATCTTTCTAGGGTTCTCTACTAAAAATAATGAACATAGAGAGCTTATATTGAAAGTTTTTCTTTCATCTCATGTCATTCATTTTCTGCTTTATGTTTAATCGTCTGATAATCTCTAATTAGCTCTAATGCGCACAATAAACATAAATATTTCCTTTATTGCTCATAAATTGTATGCGTTTTTTACAAATCAACTAAATTTGTGTTTTCTTTGGAAGGCCGAAGAAAACGTTGCCCAGCCATTCGTCACGGATCGGTAGGGAAGATTCTTGAAAGAATAAACAGGATGAAGTGACACACTCCATGTTGTCGCTTTGGACATTTAGTCTTATGCTTCAAACGCCAGCCAAAAGTTGTTCTTAAAGGATTTAAGGATTTGAATTCCAATTAGGATCAAACAAACAGCTTTAGCAATACAATTTCGTTTATCTCTATTTCTCTTCCAATCGATTTTTCCCTGTCGCTGAAACTTCCTGCAGAACAACCCTAATTAAAATTGTCAATTCTGTTCCCCCATAACCCAACAACGTCTGGCCAAATATTTTTCCAAGTGCTTTAACAGGCGGCGCAACCTTTTCTCCACCTTTCCCTTGTCGCCATCCCTCTCTCCTCAATAAACTAGCGCAGAACACTTTAACATTTTTGCCGGTGATTTTGTTTTTTATTTTTGTACGAGTACTTGTGTACATATTTCCAGCGCTGATAACAAAACAAAAGTAAAGTCACAACAGCAGAAAAAGAAAGGGAAGGAAAGGACAGAAAAAAGAAATAAGAGTAGAAATTGCAATGCAAACTGTTTTCTTTAGCAACTTTTTTAATGCAGCTGTCCATTCGCCTGCTCTGGCGGTCAAAAATAGAAAAAATTAAAAGCAAAATTTGTATTTTTTATTATTTGCTTTTGTTGGCATAAATCTACGGCTGCCTGGCAAGTACTCAGCCACGACAAAAATATGTTGGAAAAATATCAAAATAATAATGACAATAAATGCGCCCGGACTGTGGTATGTGAAGACACAGTATGCCATTACAATCTGCAACTTTCGTACTCTCCCTGTACAGGTACATACTACGTCATAATGTGTTTCAGGTACGATTTTTTACTGCAATTCGCCAGAAGGCCAACTAATTAAACCAGAGTTATTGTGGGAGTACGTAATCTTTAGTGACCACTTTTGAGCATGCCGTCAGACTACGTCCTTATCGCAACCACTTCTGTCGGAGCTTGCGTGATGAGGAGGAATAGGAAATGGTGATCCTCCCTCGGAATCACTTTGCACTATCCGCGAGAAGCCGAAAAACTTTTATATTAATTATATCAAGGCTTCTGGGTAGATCTAAAATATGCGTGGACACGTAGAACACCAGGGGAAGTAGAATAGCCTAAGTAGATAACTATCGCTCCTATCTAAAGGAATGCGGCTGTCTAATTTTTTCTGCCAAGTGAATTAAGAGTCGCACCACACTACTAAAACTTATTGTGACGTCACCTAAAGTGGACACCGAAAAACGCACCTGCAATGGTATACCGCATTTGTTTCTACCATCCGCCGGCCTTATTTTAGATATAAAAAGTCAGATAGCTGGAGTTCCTTAGCTGTTGTTATACTTGTACTACTTGCGATTGTTGTTGTTTTTGTAGCTGTGTCCGCTTCAGTCTTCATCAGGTGCACAAATTAATTTATTTCAAATGACTGCACCGCCTCTCTACCTGCAGTTCAACCCCATGGCGAGGCACCCGGGCCACCATTTGGCGAACAGTGAGCGGCAGAAGTTACCGGCCACCTCAGACGAAACTTGATGCCTTGCTAAAATCTCAGTCTAAGCAGCTAGAAGTGCAGTGTTTATTTTACCTTTCGAAAAGGCTTTCTTCGACTTTCTCTTTGGCCATAAGCAAATGAAATCTACGACTATGGCTCTTAATCTGATGGCCACCAGCTGTGCGGACTTGGCCAAGTTCTGCCATCGATTTCATTTCATTAGCCAACTGGGAAGTTGTCGCTTGCCATTTAGTAAAAATTAGAACGCAACACTGCCTACAGGCTGCAAAGACAAAGTTTGGTCCAAGAATTAAACTATATGCGTAAATATATATTTTTTTGTATGTGTGAATGGGTGTTGTCCACTTGTATTTCTTCTCTTGCAGTACCCGTCCGTCCAAGTTATTGTTAAAGTTGACACTAAAGTGCGCCGCAAATCCCACTCAAGCGCTACTTTTTCTTTGCTTCTGCTGATGCCTTCTATCGCCAAACTTTAGCCCAACGCCGATTTCTTCAAAAAATTTATTGACATTTTGTTTTGTTTTTTTTTTCCTTTCTCTGGAGCTTTCGGGTGCTGGGCCGCTACTCCCAGTGCGTGGCGTGTAAATGCCGAAAGTTATGTGATTATTAAAATAATTTTACGTGACTGCGACGACTTCTTTTGGACATTTGTTAGAATAGTCCACACATTTCGTTGCAAGGGAGAGGTGGGAACGGAGCCGTGTGGGCGTTCGAATTCTGCTGCAGCTCGTTTGTCGCCACGTAGCACATGTGCACGCCATTAGGGACCTACCCTTGGTTCGTTAGCGTTTTTGTGTGAGCACGAATACATTCATATGTATGTGCGAGTATGTACTATGATATGTATCTGTATCTGTATCTGCATGTGTGTGTTTGGGTCCAGATGGGAGTGCCACTGGTAGTACACCAGCGTACACAGCCCGGACTTAATGTTAAATTCCTCAATAGAATTGCGCATTTATTAGTAGTGGTCCATAGTTTTAAATTAAATTTGTATGTAAACATGTCAGCCGTAAACAAATGAATTAATTCAAAATCGAGAGACTAGCAACAATTGCTTGCTCAACTTTTTACCAACTTTTTGTTGAATGAATTGTTTATATCCTGTGTCCTGAATCATTATATCCAATAATTGTACCTATACTTTATACTTTTTGGTTCTATCACAATGCATAAACACACTGCCTTTTTTGGCACTTGCTGAATTGTTACATTCTCTTTGGTCTGTTTTTCAAGTTATTGAAGCCGAATTGGATATCGGGAATGGTGCTGTTATTCCCGTTTTTTTTTTTTTAAACGTAGTACTGTATACATACATACATATGTATAGCATGCAATTATTTAATGTAGGAATAAAATACGACAGTTAAAACGCTTTTAGGGGCTCACTTAATGAATTTTTGGAGAATACAAAAAGCACCCTACTATTTCAATCCTTAATAAAGTAAATATTTTTTAATGCACACTCATCTGAAATGAATGCAATCTTTTTGATTGGCTAACTACTTGGACCTTAATTGCTCTAAATGTAAGCTTACAAACTTTCACGAACTATTATGGAAATCGTTAGCTACTTATACTGTACTTTTTTATTCCAATTTGAACGCCAATCTTCATATATTTTCTACTGTAAATAAGGCTAACGGGATAGTTTTCATATACCTCCTGTGCTTGAATACTGCTAAAGCGTTTGGTTTCCGTTCTGTTATTCTGTTTACACGGTCTTTTTTACCCGATTTTGATAAAAAGTGAAAATATATTTCTTTAGAGATAAGGAACCAATCAATGTCTTTTTTTACACGGTTGTTTCTGGAACCAATCTACCCTGTAAAAACAGAATCAGGTGCATTTATATGTATGTACGTATATACGTGTATATTAAATTTATCAATGAATAACATTTGTTTCAGTCCTGTGCACCTTTTCGGACTTGAGTTCATTTTCAAATGTGAATTTTTGGCTAATTCAAGTGTATTTATAAAATTAAACGCAAGTCATATATTTGCTCTAGTTTGTAGCAGGGGTGTATACATATATGTATGTATATTATTTTACTGCAATTATTAAGATATTAATTTATTTATTGTACTTTATAGTTATGGACGAGGCTATAAGTTCTTCTGAAGTTAGACTCAATTTTGGATTCGATCTGTTCTGCTTTGGATTAGAAACATACTTTTTTCAGATTTATGAAAAATTTTACAATATTTCAATCAAACGAAATTAATATTTCTCGATAACGATTTCATTTCCCCGAACTGTTCTATCATACTATTTGCACAGCATTTCCATGTCCCACTTGCCTCATTCGTATACTATACTTTCAATCCTCTACAAATACGAGTAGACTAATATCTCAGATTGAGCAATGAAACTGTTTAATAATGCTTGCTTCGGGTGCACCTTTCACTAGCTTCCAAGCAAAGAAACACCCATGCAAATGGCTCTTTATTTCCGCTCTTTCTGTCCATCCATATAATCCCAGCTCGACTGTAATATAATTTGATCAAATGATAGCAAATTTTCCATTTAATCAAACTACAACCGGCAGCACCGTCGCGTCGTCGCCGTCATCGTCGTCGTCGTCGTAAACGCTGGTGCCGTCGACATCGGAGTAGCAACCAGTTAAGCATTAGAAATGTGTATTGCAAAATGCTACTATATAGTGATACATACTCGTAAGCATTGCACATGTAACTGGTTGACTTAATGCCGAAGCTGAGGCTCTTACGAGGAGCAGCCGCAACAAATTGCTTTTAAAAACATTTAGAAACCATTTTATATTTTTTTGCAATCGGTGCGCAGATGTGCCTTCGCACTGCGTGTTGGCAAATCAATGGCTTTGGCGATGCCCCTCCACAATGCCCTCGAATCAATTTTGTTTGCTGGCTTCACGCACTAGACAAGTTTTTGGAAAGGTGTTTGAACCCGCCTCGAGAATTTGAGGCGCTGATGGTAGTCAAATAGTCAAATAGCCGCGGGCTCAGCAATTCCTACAGGTCTGTCGACTTGTCCAAAGCAAGTTGAAAGAACTCGACTATCGAGCAGACAAACAAAAGATTTATAAATCGAACTTTTTTATACACTCGCACACACACACGTTTATAAATAAATACAAAGGGAATATGCATGTATATACATTTGTAAATAGATACATATACATATATGCCCCTGACTTTGATACGAAAAAGTTCTTGTCGGCCTCTGCTCACATGGTCATTAGCATGGCGCGCCATTTTCTAAAAGCATCGTTTTTGCTCATTAAAAGTTGTTAGAACCGTTCGCTGTTGCCGTGACATAACCGAACCGGCATCAGTGGGGCAGGGGCAGTGAGAGGGGCAGGGGCAGGGCAAGTGGCACCAGCATCGGCATTGGCTTCGCGCCTTCTTTTATGTATATGGAATAGTTTGCCCTCAGGTCAGTGGATGATTTGGCTGTTTATTATGCGCGAATACAATTTTCGAATATCTTGTGCCGAAGTTCAATAAACTGCGCATTGCTGGCTTTCGTGTCTGGCGAAAACCTTTAGCCCGACACGGTCGAGAGTCGCCATCATGAGCACTTCATTAGCCGCTGCTGCTCGTAAGAGTCGTCGCCATTACAATTGTCAACAGAGGTCAGTTAATGAGCTTGGAAGTGACTTACCTTTGTCTATACTAGTGTACTACCCGTTCCCATTGCCCATTCTCCTTTTGAGTTGTGTAAGTTGGCAGAGTCGGAGTCGAAGTCGAAGTCGGGTCGTACAAACAATGCCCAAGACCTGCTGATTTATTTATTTTATGTTTTTCTGTGACTGCCAACAGCGGCAATTTCTTTTAAACTCACTCGCACTTATGTGAAATATTTATGACAATTACTTTGCTTAAATGCAGCTATTAATGCGTTTTTAAATACCACAGTGTTTTATTTTGTTAATTTTTTCTAGCACCTTCGCCTCCGGCAATATAAACAATAACAACGACCGCAGTAATGGAATGTAGTTCAAATATGTCACAACATTTGTAAAATTAAAATAAATATAATTTTGGTGAGTTGTTTTCGCTTGGGTTTTGCTTTTTTTGCAGACTTCAATTAAATCATGTGCCATGCGGTGGCGGCTTCTTCAGCCAGCATAAAATTATTATTGTAATGCCATTGTTGTTTTTTTTTTTGTGTTGGGATTGCTGCAGCTATTTATACAATACGCTACGTGCAAATAAAAAACAACAATTACGTAAAAAATTCACATGGCTGACTGTCTGTCTGATTCCGACTTTGTGACTACTTGGCTGTCGGTCCATTGGTCCGACTAGCTGCTTCGTTACCCCCTCAGATTATACAACTTTCTAATCAAAATAGCAGTATTACATTTATTATTTCTCTATACTTGGCTGTTTTTTATTTAGCTATTTGTTTATATACGAGTACGTGTACGTGTATATGCGGCTTTTTGGCGTCTCGCAAGTACTTCATAATACAAAGTCTAAAAACAAACTCAATTGGGTCAATCAGCCGAAATGACCAGTAAAAAGCTGTGGACCACTTCACGCCATAAGTTGTCATCTTGGCCGCGGTCTTCAGCAATAAGCCAACGCACTATCAGATGGCTGACACTTTTCTAGGCCGCCTTCCAATAAAGTCGGTCAAATTGAAGCTGCGGGCAGCCAAAAAGTCACGTAGAACATTTTAATTGCAATTGGCCTAGTTTTTCGTAGCTCTCGGCCAAAGGGGAAAAGTGATGATCAAGTTAGCTGCGTTATCAGCCATAAGCTTCAACTATCACATAATCAGATTAGAGTAAATTGTTTCTTTCGGAATTGTGATCGCGCAGACGCCAAAATAGACGTCCTCTTGGCTGTAACTGTACAGAAAAAGCGAATGAATTATCGGCCGATACGCCGATCATATTTAGCCGTAGGACTTTAATATGAAGAAGGTAACAGCTCATTAATTGACATGAGAAGGTCATTCAGTTCGGTTGTTAAATATAAGCTGTTGGTTTTCTTAATACCAGCACATTTAGGCACTTAAGATGTGCAAGCGTGAAGTACTGTAGAAATTTTAAGAATTATTTTTTTCAAAATACCTCTAATTACAAGCTGTATTCCCGGATGGTCACAGGCCGCGGACTACGAGTATAAGCCTAAAGTGTCCCAATAATTTTCATTAGAAATAAATAAATAATTTTTATTTCCTATCATCGTGCATGACAATGACATTTCGAATACGAATGTGCAATTGTGTCTCATATCATGTCGTATCTATGATAACTGTGTGATATAGTGACCTAACAAGGTCGGTCTCGACCTAGTAATCGCAGAAAACAACTTCGGTGCAGCGTTTCAACGCGATAGCTCCAAAACAGAGCGAGAAGTGGAGGTGGAAAGAAACGGACCACGCTCTTCGAATTCGTTTCGCTATGCTGATCATACATACATATGTGTACTACACACCAAAAACAACATACCTGACACTTATCAGTGATGGGTATAGAAATATTGAGTCAATACAAAAGTATTATTAACCAAAGGCTTAGCATAGCTTTTGCTAAGAAATTTAATGTATTCATACAAGTATATATACCACGTAACATCCAAGATTCAATGACAAATAAGTATACAAGAAATTTATAAATAGCTATCTATTCCAAATTGATGATCTTCTGATTTATTGCAATTTCCAGAGCGTTATATCGTGTAGCCAAAGGTCTCCGCAGGTATAAGTGGAAGAATCTCAGGAAGTACAAGAGCTCGATTAGGAAAACTTGGCATCCAGGTTCCTCTAAGCCCTAGGCAGATCATTTATGATTTTCCAATAAAAATCATTATTATTTTATTTTACAGCAAACAAAATGTGCACTTTGTATTTAGGAGTTAGTCCTGCTCGACTCTAGCATTTTATTCTTGATTTGTATTTTATTTTAGTACATAATGTCAGTGTCTCCTTAATAGACAGGGCAATCGTTACATTTATTAACAGACGAACTATTATTGTTAAACGCACAACAATGCGCAACAAACAACTAACAATGTAATAACAATAGCCAAAAAGTTAATGACTTTTGCTTCGCTGTGGATGCATGTATGAAATCGTTATTAGCAGAAAGCACAGTGAAGGAGGAGCACGAAAAGAAAAAAGTCGAAAAAGTAGCCTTGGATAATGGATGTGTTTGGGAAAAGCGCAGAATCTGGCAACGTCAGCATTTAAAGCATTTCACGCCTATTCATTGAGCAACAACAATAACAACCACAGAAGAGGCAGCTTCAGCTATCATATATCGTTGGCCGCTCCTAGCCAAAGTAGCGTTAAACACGCACTTGGCCGAGTTGAATGTGCATCCCCAGCTGGCTGCCTCATGTACCAGCTAGCTATCCAAGCATGCGATGCATGTACATACATATGTACATACATATGTTTGCATACATACATACGCCTGTCGCTCTGCTCTCTCTCTCTCTCTCTCTACTGTTACTGTGGCGGAGAGTGATGTATATCTCGGTTACACTATACTATAAACTATATGTATGTGTGGCATGACAGTTGCATATCCATCAGCTGCCTCGTTGAAATATTTCACGTATGCAATAGAACGTGATCTCATAAAAAGTGTTCTCCTCATGAAGCTGGCCTCTTGGTCCAGTTGGTGCTGGCTCTGAGGCCGAAATACATACGGCTACATACATAGTACATATGTAAATACATATACTGCGTTTATGCTCGCACAAAGCCAGGAAAACAGAAAGTCACTTCATGAACTGGACATGAACACATTTTCTGGAGTTGGAGGGACGTGTTCCTAATCCTACTCGAACAAGTACTAGTGCCTGACTTATCAAGAAAACATTTGTGAATGACGCTAATTCTTTTCATTCAATTGTCTTCACACTTTGCGGTAACAATTTCAATTCGTTCAAATTGAATTTGCGTATACTGGCTAGCATAAACCAAGGAATATGTACAAATACATGATTTCGAGTGTACTCGTATATAGAGTCGGGCCAGTTAAGAGCTTGGGAAAGTCCATGCGGCCACTGAGTTGTCTGCAGTTCCCACTCTTGAAATCTATCAAGGCTGCTGAGGTTTTCAGCCAACTTTCAATTGCAAGTTGTGAGTTGCGGCCAAGTGCAACGTGCGTTGCAAGTGCAGTGGCAGCGGCAGCAGGCAGCAGGCAGCGGAGATACGGCCGGGCGAGATTTGCGACAAATTGTTTTTTGCGCTTTGCTGCGCTGCTTTCAATTCGAGAAAGAAAGACAACGTTGGCCATCAAAAGTCGATAGCTTGCCAGCCTACCTGCTGTCACAGTCATGGTCGTTGAATAAAAGTGTCACTCTTAGTGCAGTGGAAACAGACAAAAGACCAGCCACATCAAAACATCAACACCAACATTTGCAGCAACAAGCTTAATTCTGTATTTCTGCCAAGACAATACTAGTACGTTGCTCTCAGATCAGTAGAGCTCAGCTTAGTTCAGCTTGGATTCATTTGGATCTCTGGTGGCAACATGCCACATGATGTATGCGTAATGGGCGACTGCTCAATTAAAACGTCATTTTGTGACTTGCTAGTGAGGGATGCTGCCTCACCTCAACATACAAGTATAGGCCCTGCGGGGTGTCCTAGGATAGGCGAGGCATCTGCAGACGGCTCACTAACGAGGTGCTTCAGCAAAAACAGGAGGCTAAATACCTGGGCATTAAGCTAGACCAAAGGCCTACAATTAAGCCTCACATCGCCGTCATAGTCGCAAACAGCAGGTGGGAATTGGCCAAGCTCCAAACTGCCCTTGAGACGCAAGACGGCCTTTTACCGAAATATTGTTGTACTAACATGGAGTTATGGTATTCAGATTTGGAGATTAGCTGCAGCGGTGAACCGCAGACGGGTCCAGACGCTTCGGAATAAAGCCTTACGTCTTATTAATAGGTGCGATTATACGCCTGCGAATCCACGCTGCACCATGTTCTAAATCTGGAGAATTCGATTGCTTGCATAAATTGATAAAAAGTAGGTGAAGAGGCTGTTATTATTGGAAATGAAGCTCCAAAACGAAGAATTGCAGGCGCGAAGAAGAGCCAGAGTGTACAACACTTCTTTTGGTCAACCAGAGACGCCTACGGAAACGAGTCTGTCGACAACATGACAATGCAGGTCCTGTGTCTAAAAGGACAGCTATGTTTTAAATAGGAGAGCCAGCGAGTACAGTGCCAGAGAAAGGTAAGAAAATGCATACATATATGCTGGGGGAAATAAATAGCTAAGAGTACCTTTCAAGTGTGTCAAAAAAAGTGTTATAAATATGTACATTGAATAATAAATAATTTATTTAAGTATTCACTTTTTTTTAATATACAATTATGTATTTATATATTGCACGAAATCGTTTCATTCCAGTCAACAAATCCATAATGAAATAAAATATGTTACATTTTTACGCAATGCATCTCTGTACATACTTCGGACCTCTCACTGACAGGCTCATAACATTCTCAACGAACCGGAGCCCTAAAAGAAATGCTCTCGAGAACTCAACATATGTATGAAGAATATTTCTTCGACTTTGCTCAATCGAGATGCACGCACAAATTAAATAACAGATTAACAAATTAAGTAAAATATCATATCGTTTGTTAGATACCATTATTAATAAAAACTCGGAGCAGAATAATTATTAACAGAATAATTATCGATAAGAATGGAAAGGGCACAAAACATTCGTTTCCCGAACTATAATAATAAGTTTGATGGTTACAGGTGGGCGGACATGGCTATACCGACAGATTTAGTCATACTGTATAAAAATGTGTGTACTTTGTCAGCCACTTTTTCTTCAATGTGTTACATACTAAGGACGTCGGCAGGGAGGGGTGGGGGGGGGGCTATTTTGGGCCCCCATTTGGTAAAAGCTGGCTACGCCCTTGTTGCATACTCTGGAAATAGACTAGCACCCTTGGTTCATAAATAAGTATATAAAGAAAGGTACGAGTCACTGATCAGTGCTTAAAATGTTCTGCTAAACACACCCAATGGTTTCGTTTCATTGTGGGGATCCCCATCTCTGCCACTACATAGATCAATTGCTGCTGCTACAGTTGCTGATATTTTATGAGTGTCATGTGCATGAATGCTTGTTGCTGCCTCTAATTGTTGTTTTAGCTGTTGCTGTTAACATGTTGCCGGCTTTTATTATGGTGGCTGTTACTGTGCTGGCTTCCACTAACACAGTCTAATTGTCATTTGTGGCTCGCTGACTCTGCCAGGGTCATAAATTTTTGTTGTTTTTGATGTCAGTTCGTGGTACTTGTATGTGCGAGTCAATGTGGAAATATGTGTGGTTAATGGTTTGATAGCTTTCCAAATTATATACAATTAACAGCTAACTGTTTGGGTCATTCGCTGTCCAATTTGTGATTGCTTCCAGGTGTAATGACACGTGTGATTAGAGCCAAGAAGGATAGAATTGGGTATTATCAATGGAAATCAAGAATAAAATAATTAACTAAAGCACTTATCTTCTGTAAACTGACATGAAAATCAACAAAACACGTATACTGTTGATGCCAAATGATCGGATTCAAGAACAGGATGTACTTAAAACTGAACAAAGCTTTAGATGTGAAAGGTTAATTACGAGTAAATTCTTTTGGTCAGCGTTTAATGATTTGATATGAAGATGGAAGATCAATTTTTCATTTCATATATAGAAAAATAGGACTAGAGATGATTATATATTTAGCTTTTCATTCACGTTTTAGGTCAGTTTAACTCTAAATACATATCATATATATAGACTCAGTCTGCATCCCTTTTCTACCCAATAAAAAAAAAATTTCTTACACCTGTCCTACATAACCCTTTACCCAACTCTTATTGTGCAACTCAAATGAATAAAATTGTATATTCCCTGTAAGAAGTCAACATTTTTACTCTTCTATATACAAATATAATGCAAACTTCTATGTCATCTCCATAAGCTGACAGCTAAGCACATAACCCCTCAACTACCTGATGGGCCGGACACTCTCGTGTGGAGAGATTGGGACAGACTGCTACATCGATGGGAAGTCATGCAGGCGTTGAAAGAGTAGTGTTTGACATGTGCGCCGCGTTCCTGCTCTGAAAGCAGAAATCAGAAATTAGTGTGCCAAGTTGCGCGTCTGCAACGCCCGTCTTTCTGGCAAAGGACTGCCTATCCCTTCCCCCTCTTCACACCTCCCCGCGCTGCCAAAATTAATTGCAATGCCGCAAATGACAGCGTCAAGTAGTAAAAGTAAGCAGAAGTATGTAGGGCGGGCGATCCCGCGTCGAAAGGGGGGAACAGGGAGACATACGCGATAGTTGCTACAAGGATGAGCTCGTTAGAGGAAACGAAGACAACGTCGAGTTGTGTGTGAGCGCGTTAGTTCTGGTGTCATTGCCGGTTGGCTTTGCAGATGTTGCTATTGTTGTTTTTGTTATCATTGTTGTTCTTGGCACAAAATGTTATTAACATGTGCTACAAGCAGCACGCGCGGCGCCAACTCAAATAGGGAGCTTTGGCGGCTGCAGCGACGATGCGGTTGTCACTGAGCTGGCTGCCCTTAAAATTATGCAAGTGCTTTTTGTCTTACGCACACTCACACACACACACACACACACACACACACACAAGCATATTGTCGGAGGAAGCGTGCAAAAGTTTTGAGTAAATTGCATTTGGCAAAGGCAAAGAAGACGCTGCCGACACCGACCCCGCACCGACGCCCCCTTCGAGTGTCGGCAAACAGTTGAGCTGGCAAACGTCACCTACTTATGTAGGTAAATTTTGCGGTTGCTTCCACACAGAGCCGGTCGGCAATGAGGGCTGGGAATCTGAGGCTACTTCCTGCTGCTGTCTGTCTCGTGTTTGTCGCTGATGACAATTTAACAGGAAGAGTTGGCAAAGGAAAGTACTTGGAGTCGGAAGAGGCACCAACAACGGCGCTTCAAAAGAGGGTTTAACATGAATATCAAGTAAAGATATGAATAAAACCTTCAAATGAGTCCATTAATCAGGAACTGTAATCATTATAAGTGTTATTATAAAGATCACAAAATAATGATTCTTTTTCAATTTATTCATTCGCTCACAATATAATGATTCATTTTTAGTTTTACTTTACGACTTAACTAATAATCATTATTTTAGAGCCCAAAAAATCTCATAAGTTGTAAAGTAAAACTGAAAATTAATCATTACATTTTAAAGTTACTATAGTTGATGAAAAAACATAAAATAATCATTATTTGCGGTCCCTGATATTAATCAAAAACAGGTATGGAGATGAAGTGAAAAGGATTTTTGTCTGAACTCTAAGTGCTGAACGGATCAAAGAATATAGTACCCATAAGCGGAAATTGATTGTATTACGAGAGTTAAAGCAGATCTAGGACAACCTCTGTACTAGGTAGCTTCGTTATCCTAGCTTGTATTCTTTCTGCGATCCTTGCGTTCATACAGACAGGCCGGTACGTCTTGTCCTAATGATAAAGGACTTGTATGCTTAGTGGGGTCTGCGTTCTATTTTTGTGCAAGCGACATTTCTTGCCAGAGCCTTCTATTTCCTCTTCTGAAACACTTTCCGTAATATGCTAAGCACGTTAGCCTTCCTACATACCAAAAGGCACAAATGTATACATCGATGTGCACACGTTGTAAACTTCATAACACTAAGGGAAATTGCTTAATTAATTGCAAATCGCAATCGCAAAAATTGAAAGCACGGTGCGCATTTTACAGTTCGAGCAGAGACAGGAGAGAATAAATTTGAAGGCAGCTTACGAGCTTTCCGTTCCCTCTGTCCGCCCGTCACCCTCCGAGATTTCAGATCGCAGCTCCCTCAGGACTCGTTCTGTTGATATTTTTATGCATTTACTATAAGCGCCTAGTAGCTGTTTTTGCGTTTGCTGTTGTGACTGTTGCCGGTAAAACGAGTTGGTGATGACCTACTTTGGCTTTAGCTTTTGCTGAGCCAGAGCCAGAGCCTGAGCCTGGGCGGCAGTGGCAGCAGCAGCAGCTCGGCGCCACTTTCTTTGGCGACAACCACGTCCAGTTAGCCGCTTGTTTGGCTGTTGTTGGCTGGTTGCTTACTTTGTCGTAGTCGTTTCGACTTGCAAATCTGCTACTGTAGTTAACGCTTTGCACTGTTTCTACCATTATGCTAAAATTTAACTACAAATAAGCTAGCTGCTGGGTGACATGTGAGTGTGAAAGTTCCGACTACTTCTACTTCCAGCCATCTGCTTGGGGCACCCACGCTTCGAGTTACTTTTAATCAGGCTTTGAGGCTTTGAGAGAGGGAGAAAGACCTTGCCCTGAGGCAGCTGACTGCTTGGCTGTTCATTGCAGTTTCATTTGCAGCTGCTCTAAAATGAAAGTCGCATGTTTAGCTAATGGGTGCGCTTAACGAGCTGACCAGCCATCCAAGTCGTACTCGCAGCACCCGCCCCACCTGCTGTTACTTTCGTGAAAGGTTCCACTGCTAATGTAATGGCAAACTGAAATTGATTTTAATGATGTTGATGCTGATAGCCGACACTAACGCGTTGTAGGACAACAGTTGTAGTTGCATGTTGAACATGTTCGTAAATCATAAATCTTGCTATCATTTCTCTACGTAAAAATAAATTGACGAAATGTGTTGCCAGCCACGTGCTGAGTAACAAATCTTGAGTCTTTGCCATTCCACTATTTTCATTTCGTTCACAAAACATACAAAGGGCAGCTTTTTGGGTGAGCAATCACTGCCAGGTGCTGTTGCCAGTCCCGATCCCATGCTGTTGGTCGGGCCAGCAGGTCTGGGGAACTTAAAAGTTGCCATCGATTTGAATTGTGGGCTGAGGCAGTTGAAGTAGTGGGTGCGGTACTGACCTCCTGCTGAATTCAAAGAGACCGCCTTTCACCACATTAAGCAAACCAACCAATAAAAGAAAATATTAGGTATGCATGTCTATTGCATATCGATATCTTTATGAGTGTAGCTAATCAGCTTGCAGATATTTGAGCCAGGTTTGTGGTAACATTGTTCGCATTAAGCACTAAAGGCTCATTCTCTTAAAGCTTGATTAATCATGGACCACGTTTTATTGAAATAGACCTACTCTACATGATATTACAAACATAAATATATTATTCAACCTCTGCAGGTCATTTTATCTGTGAGTATATATTAACAATTTTTAAAACTTACAGAGTTATTAATTAAGATCATTGTGCGCTTGACTTGCTCGTTTCATGTAAAGTCTGCTTTTACATTAAACATTTTGAAACTTGTAAAAACATTCAATTCTGTCTGTCTCTCTTTCTATCTGTGCGTCCAATGTATAAATCGCTATGAAAGGTGTACAGTGTTTTCATATTAATCAAGCAAGGCAGATAGGCAATATTTCATATTTCGTTTAAAAAAGTGAATGGTACCATCCCTCTACATTTGTATAGAAGAAAATTGGCCAATAAACAGAAAATATTTGACGCACAGTTGTGGCATTTATGCAACATTCAATCAGAGGAAATAACTGATTTAAAATGTGAGTGGTAAGTACAAGTAAGTATTTCATTTTAAATGTTCTTTAAATGCCCCTAAAAATAACTATTCTTAAATAATGTGGTACAAAATTTTGTCTAGCACGCGTCTTTTTGACTAGAACATCCGAGTTTCTAAAGTCTTATTGATATTAACATTTGTATGTAGTTTTTAGTGGAAAGAAACTTAATTATGTTGCATAAAATTATATATACTAGAGAACCTTGAAATCTTTATGAAAAACTACGATTTAGTGCCCCACAAGTACCAATGCATAATATAATTAATATACGGCACAAGCTTAGCGGCATTTCTTTATGCATGCTATTAGAAATGGATTCAATTCATTTCTTGAAAATTTGTAGTGCATTGCAATTCAGGGAAAAATTAAATTTCTTCTTAAAAAATAAGTAACTAACAATAAAAAGTTTTCGAAGTAAAAGATAATACTTTAAATTAAACCCTACATTTTATAAAATAGGTTAAATAGGTTAATCAAATCGTCTTTATTTTTTTTTCAATTAAAATTGTACGTTTTTTTTGGCTATTGCAGTAATTTATAAGAATTTTTCTGTCGCACTAGGAAATAATAATAAATAAAGAAAGTTATAAAATTCTTAGAAGATTTATGTGAAGATTTGTAGTATTCAGAGCATGCTTGAAAATGATTAAAAAACATTTTGATTTAGAAGATCATTAATGCTACACAGTGAGCGGCCCACAGGATGTGGGGTGGAGGTGCTTGGAAAAATTACGATGGCTTAGAAAAGGTAACCACAGCTTTACATCTATCAGTAAGTCATACGTATACCTACTTTTGTAAATATAGTTTATGTATATATAATATACTTACATTAAATTTAAATTATAACCATTAAGGAAACAAATGACTGCACGCATGCGCGACCGTCGCTAGCAATTTTCGTCGACCATCGCGGTTAAGCCATTGGCGAACAGCTCCGAAATTGCAATGGAAGCACATGGCTTGGTTGCGGTCATTACGTCATGGCTGCAGTGAAAAAATTGTAAGCCATACAAAAAAAAAAAAAAAAAAAAAAAAACTAAAAACCGCATATTTGTCGTGAGCATTTTGTTACAATTTCAATTTGCTGCAAGACTTGTCATGGGCTTTTGTGTTCAGACTCGTTTTTGGGTTGCTTAGTTGCTTAGGCGTTGCCTTTGACGTTGGCAGCTGAGGCGGCATTGGCTGAGATCTGCTTGCCATTCCTACATGGCTTTGTTTAGTGGTTCTTGTTGTTGTTGTTTTTGTTGTTGCTGGCGCTTTTGCTGTTTCTGCTGCATTTGAAAGTGCTTTTGGTCGCTATCTGAGTGCTGGTGTCTTGGCCAATATTTGCCAGTAAACACCACACCGCCAAGCTGAAACCGAAACTGAAACCGAAACTGGTTTGATGCAGTTTGAGGATTCTATCTGCGCTGAGTTGCTCACAATTGAAAGTCTCTGTCCGTGTTTTTGTCCACCGTGCTGCCCCTATATAGGCTTTAGACTGACGTGAATGAGAGATTGATTGACTTCAAGTGCAAATACTACATTAACTGGTGTTTGATGGTGTGGACTACATTCACATTGGACACTAATAGTTAAGATTAACTTAAAAAGCTTAAGTCTCAATGAATTAAAGTATTATCGCAAATAATGTTTGATAGCAATATAGTCTATGTTAAAAAGTGTTAAAATAAATACAGAATTTTCTACATTTATATCAATGGCTTGCCATTCTTAGATTAAAATGCTTTGTGCGCAGGAAGGACGTTTTGCAGAGTGATTTTTAGTCCATCTGGCTTGAGAAAATGCCTCATATTTTAACATAATATTACAACAAAAATATTAAATGATAAATATTCATTGGCGAGCAAAAAAATATTCAAATAATTTAAATAATATAAAAATGTTATTACATATAAACGATGTGCAGATTTTTAAAGGAAAACACCAATTTTGGTAAGTGATATTATTTTATTTCCGGAAGTCTTATATTCGATTTATGTGCTGCAAAAATTTAACTTTCATAATTCGCCTTTTTCCAAAGCTATGACTAATTTCTTTGTGGCGCTACTTTCAATTTCGTTGCCCCCCCTCACCCCCTTTGAACAAAAACTCAAACATAGTTTGGTTTCTTTGCATAAACAATTTGATTTCTTGAATCAAATATGCATGCAAATGCCATAAAAAGTGTAGGAAACAAACTTCCATTTAATTTCAGCGCAGTTTTGTTTCTTTTTAGTTTTATTTTCATTGTTTATTAGCAGCAAGAAGAAGAAGAAGATTCCCGACTGCAGCGAAAGTAAATATAGTGTATATAGTGAGCGTCGCTGGCTTACAAGTACGAGTGCGAGTATGTAAATCACTTTTACTACAGCCCGGAGATTTATGGGAGTCGGCGACTACGGGTACTAAGCATAGATAATTTTTTATGTCGCGCATGCTTTGGATAGCAAAAAGGGGCGGCAGGTACTAGGTTTGACAAGAGCAGCTTGGTACCGTGTTAATCAGGTTTGTCGCTCGTACTTGTATATGTGGGTGGCCCGTTTGGAGCGGGATGCAGAATCGAAGCTAGTGCGTGAGTGAAAGGCATTGTCGAGCATGAGACTTTGCAATCAAGTAGATGGGGCTAATTGAGCTCTTAACCCCTAGCCTCGCTTCTGTGGGGCCGGCGCTAATCACTTGGCAGTCTGTTTTGATGGCTCTCTAGAGCTTAACAGAAAAAACAAAAAAACCAAAAACAAAAACAACCACTTAATCAGATCACCCAACATGATCATCATTATCATCTTTAAGCGAAGCGGCAACACCGTCATTTTTGTTTAACAATGTTCGTGTTTGTCTTGATGGCTCTTACGCACTTGGCCCGCTCGCCCGTTTTTGCCATATTTGAAGATCAGGTGAAAGCTATACATTTAAATTCTGTCTTGGCTGTTTGTAGCTGAAAGTGCTGCACATTTTTCACATGATTGTGTTAATCATTTTACCTTTTTCATGTAGTATATTATGCGAATTTGGTTAGACACCCCTTGTTTCGAATCCACCCACGCTCCATGCCTGGGCTTTACTCTGACTTTTGACCGCTTTCCTTTACATAACCGCAGTCGGCAACGCCAATTTGCAATGGGTCTTGTGTTTGGGGAGCAGTTGATGTGGCGCTTGAAGCGTAACCCAGAGAGCCGCAGCCGACTGGTCGATTAGTTGCTTTTTTCCTTACGACAACTAATAACATGGTCGGTCATGAGGGCGTGTAGTTGTTTTGCTATAGCTGTGTGGCGCTGACATGTTTTTATTTATGTCACAAACAGGGTCCAAAACGCGTTAAACAGTTGCGCTCGTAAATGTTATTGTGTTTGTCCGAGTATATGTTACTGTTTCGGGCTTTGGGTTAATGGTATTGGTAAACTGTTTTGTGGACTTTCTCTTGTGGTCACTTGCCAAAAGATGGGTTCGCAAAAGTTAAAGGCTCTTCGATTCAAATATTGGTGTTCAAGTCGGTATTGACAGTTGAAGAAGGACGGCTTGACAGGTTGGAGCACTGGAAATGCTTCTTGAAGAGCATTAACAGGCACTTTCATTTATTGGTTGTGTCTGCAACTCACACTGCAAGTAATTACTGATGCTGTTCTGTTTTTATATTCAAAAATGGCATTCAAGGGTTTATTTGTTAAATTAAATAATCCTTTTTGCTCATCCCAAATTTTGATTGATGGTTCACCTACATGTATGTGCATTGTGAGTTGTTTTGTTTTGCGACTTCAACCGACTATTAATGTTTGGCCCATAATGTATCTGCCGGTGTGTGCCGTGCTGCTATTTAAAAAATAATTGATTTAATTAATTAATAGCAATTCAAAAAAGTATTGTAAATAATGAAGAATGGTGAAAACATCAATATTTTTTAATCACCAGCCGTTTTTATTAACACTATTGCAATCACTTTTTTCCACTTTGCTTATATAAATATTTATATCAGTTTTATGTGTGGCTTTGGCTTCTTTATTCAAACAAACCCTTTCCTCTCATTTATCGGCAATTAATTTGGTAGTGAAAAAACAACAAAGCTACTTACTGACGGCTGCCACAGTGACAGATTGACAGACAGTGATTGGCAACAAGCGGTGCGTGTAATTGTCAAAATAGTCGTAAAATTTATGCAAACGAAGCTTCGCTGCTAAGGCACTTGTTAACTTAAATACTATTTAAGCAATAAATAATATTTAAGCAATAAAAACCTAATACAGTGAACTATTGTTTGTTTCAAAAATTAAATAAAAAGTAAAGCTGTCTTAATAATCCCAATAAATAAGGGGAACATTTTAATACTATTACTAAATGCTTTAAATTTCTCAATTAAATATTCAACGCCATTCAAAAGGATTCCTCCATGTTATGTACTATACATACAGACATGCATTTTACTACCTATTGCAATTCAATAGCTGTTCCAATTAAGTTAGTGGATACCCTTTTTATAATTAGTGGGGGAACGATTTAAGAACTGGTTATTGACAAATTAATTCATCTTGCCTTTTCTAAGATGCCACAACTCAAGGTACATGAGCTGATTTGAAAATTGTCCTTTTGACAAAAAGCAACAATTAAAAGAAATATTTTGTATTTTATTAATTTTTATTCGCCATCTAGCGGGTTGAATTTTCAAGTCGGAATTTTTGCTAAAATTTCATTGAAAGCATTCTTTTGTTTATTTGTTGTTTGCATTAGTTTATCAGGGTGTCTAATATTTATAGTAAAAAGACTTCAGAAGCATTTTCCCATACCAAATGGCTTGCTCTGTATGCATAGTAAATCCAATTAGCTAAGAACTGTTTAAATAGTACTTATGTGAGTATCAGTATATGATAAAATCATATCTAACATACACTTGCAACTTTTTTGGATGCCCTAAAAGTCAGCCACATACGAGTATTGCACAACAACAACAACAGCAGCAGCATACATATAGTTTCATTTATGGAGAGGCGCCTAATGAGTGCCCGGTCGGGCTACAATGCGCTGAAAGAACGAGCGGCCGGCCGGCTAGCCCGCTGACCGGCTGACTGTGTATATGTTCGGACAGCGTCCGCAGCATTTCAAACTTAACGTGGCTAACAAACGCCAAAAAAGCAAACACTGCATAAAAGCGCAGGGCAACGGCAACGGCAACGGCATCGGCAACAACAAGAACAAGAAAAACTCAAGCCGTCAGCAAGACATTGGAGCGTGGGGTGCAGCTCGGTGGTAGGGGCTGAGACTCAGGCTGCGGTCTCTCTGGCTACTTAAAATATTTTAAGGTTTTTCTCTTTTGCTTTTGCTTGTGCTTTTGTTCAAACATAAACATTTTTGTGCGCTGGCCCGAGGTGCTGCAATTGCTTCACAAAATGAAATATGAGCAGCAGCAGAGGTGGAGGAAGTGGCAGCGGAGTGGCTGAGAACAATTGAAAATGTGGTGTTCAGTCCGGCAGGTCGGCACTAAAACTGGAGCACACACACACACGCACACACATACACACGCACAGAACACAAACACAGATACAGAAAGCGACAGTCGACACTATACTTGTGCGTAATTGAACTGCTGGGAGATGGAGATGATGGCCATGAAATAACGAGCCGAATAGTTTTTATCTCATTTGGCATCCGTTTCTACTGTTGCAATACAGTGATTAGAAAACAAAACTTGTTTAATGCTAGAGTGGAGCGCCCGCCATTCTCCCATACACACTGCACCCAGCTCAGAAAAACTGTTAAACTACTTTTTTATTTTTAATTAAAATTACAACTTGATTTAATGACAATATGTTTAAAATAGTATTCAAAATGGGTTAAAACTTATATTTATGAGCCATTCATATAAACGCACATAAAACGGGTGATCATGAGTAGCTTAATTCATTTTTGCTTTAAATGAAAATGGTTTTGGAGAACGCAATTAGAAGGAATTACCGACAATTATAATAAAACGCTTCTGGGAGGGTTGTGAGGTGACTTGTCCCGACTTCGCAGACTTCAGCTACAATACTTTTCGAGATTCCCACGTTCAGAGGCAATGTCAACTCATTTCATCCTACTGACCAAGAATACATACTAAATTCGAGTAGTATTGACCTCGCCTCCCTTTGGTTGTTACCAAACGAATGAACAGTTTCATAACACCCTCCACCCTTAGGGTACAGATTGTAAAAAAAAAAACAGAATGTGTTTCCAGCAGCTGCATGAAAGACAGCGGCAATGGCTACGACTATTGCAGTCTAAAGTCGACCACAAGTCACCGTCGATGTCTGTCACATCGGATATATTTGCTTCGAGCACTGCATTCAATAAGCAATTATGAGTTGGACCGGTTTTCAATTAGGTGCCAGTACCATGGGTAACAGAAACTAGCCGTTTTTCTTGGCCATGCCATGCAATTTCTGGAATACCCGTGACTCCGGAGTAGAGTTGGTCGTACAGCGAGTGTCCAAACTTCCTGCTTTCCTCAATGTTCTTATGCTTGCGAATGATTTTGCATTTCTATTGATTTTGCATGCGCGGTACCGTTAGTTGCACTTTTGACTTACCGCTTGGGATATGGTATGCGGCGGTACTTAAAGGCATTCTCCATATCGCGCAGCTTCATTTTGTACGATCGTTCTGAGTTGGGCGACATGGGCAGAAGCTAAGCGCGAAACACACTCACAAGGTCGGAGGGGAACGCACAGAACTGCACTTTCAAGCTTCTTTCGATTATTTGTAAGTAATTTGTATTATTTAGGCCCGGTTAACAAATCGTGCACCACTGTTGCTGTTACGTCCGTTAGTACAAGTAGAACTGTTACTGGTTCTACAAATCTCAAGTTTCTTGGGTTTCTCTTTAAACTAGCAAAGCGTTTTGACGTCTGGAGCGCACGACGGTCGCGGCAAAACTGAGAATTCCTGTGACTGGCTAACCGCCTTTTGGGCCAAACAGCAGCGGCTAAGTCGGCGACGACGGCTTGGACTCCGACTCCGACTCGGGCTGCGGCTGCGGCTGCGCAGGTAGCTTGTTAAGCTTGCTCTTGTTGCCGCGAGTGGTGGCATTGCTGTTGTCGTTGTTGTTGTTGTTGTTGCGGGCTACTTTTACCATTTTCTTTTGCGCGCTCATTTGGCCGCCGCAACCGAGCACTGAGCTGAGCTCTTAGCTTTGGCTCTTTTGATTGCACAGCTGTTCGGCAGGTGTAACAATAGATTGGCACGCACTGTACTATACAGTCTTTGCGGTTGGTTGGAACCTTTGGATGGCTTGGCTCTATTGTTTCTAATGTGGTTAAATGCGACTCAATTTAGGTTGCCAATATTTAAACAAATGCTATATACAAGTATTCATTGGGCCGCCAGCTGATCAAATACAAGAGTCAAAACTCGAATTGTGAGGGAAGTCGCTTTATGATGACAAAATTAGATACGGATGTCGATATCCGCGCCTGTGCCTGTGTCCTTATTTATACAGTTGACAGCATGGTATCTAGCCCTACGCGAGTCAAAAGGGAGAATAAAACTAGAAAATTCTAGGCAATATAGCTGTCTATTTGTCTAGCTCCGCCACTTATTTCCACATGTGATCTGTCTTTAAACAGGTTTAGGTTTCGGCCACTCTCATTTGAATTCTTTAATTTTTCATAAATTATCAGTAAACTTGACCTTATCGTTATTTTGCCTTAACGAAAATACATTTGCTAATCGATTGCGCATAAATTAATGGCCGGCATCTAATGTTAAAGTAGTTTTATTTTCCCTATGTATGTATCGTGTGTGTAAAAACATGTTTGCAAGTTTCTTTAGAAATTTATTTTACTCCATTGTTGCTAAAGCTCATTGACCCTTACACTTATATATAGCGCTTTTTGCCCACACTTGTGTTTGAAAGTTTGCGCACAAGAAATCAAAACAAAATAGCTGGTTTTACCTGCATTAAGTAATTAATTATTTGCCTCGGATCTAGAAGAATCTAGGAACCACGTGTGCTCATTCTACCTTATATGCTTTCTGAGATCCTTGCGTTCATACGGACGGGCGGCCGCACAGACAGACATGGCTATTTTGACTCATCTGGTCGTACTGACAAAGATTATTAAAGGATATGAAGATATAACAAATTGTATAATCTGATCAAACGCAGGGATATCCAAAAGAGTCCTTCAACTAAGTAGCCGTGGAACGGTCGAGTTATTGTTTTGTTTTTCCCGATGCATTGCTTTTTTTTGCCCTATTTTTAATAGTTTAGATTTAACACGTTGTAAAGTAATATATATGTATATACCATGCTGAAATGGAATTATTTTATTGATAACCTATGTTATGTGAAAGTGAAAGCACCTACAATAAATTTGTACATTTAACTTTCTAGATCTACATAATGTACAGACTTTTTATTAAAAACAACCAAACCTCTTCTGAAAACTTTTACGAAAAAATAGAACAAGATGAAAGCTCAGTTTTCGTGCAGACCTTCTCACAAATGCTACTTGATATGTAAATAAGAGCAGCAGGAAAAGTTTTGCGGCACAAAATCTTTCGTTACGGAATAACTTGTAGAGTGCCTTGAGGTTTTTTCAGATTTCGGAAATTATTAATTAATATGCGGGCACATACTGCCCAACAGCACGGTAATTTGTGGAGTTTCTGACATGTGGATGGACTGGCGTCTGACGGCTGGGTTATGTCTTACGTTTACACATTTATATGTGCTAGGTCAACACTTTTGGTCGTTTTTTGCTGCCTGCCAAATAATTGTAAATATTTTTTGCAACAAGCTGAAAATTCGTGTAAACTTCTGCATAAAAAATACAAAACGCTGCCGTCAGCGAAACAGCGAAGCCCGTCGGTCGCCGGTAGCTGGTGGCCAATGCATCTGCCAGTATTTAGCTATGAAGTGCAACGATATTGGTCTAAATAGCCGTAATAATTAGCACTTGGAGTTTTTTCGCACTCATCGCAATGCTTGAGCGTTAAAATACTGTTTACATAAGTGGCTAGTGACCAGAGTGGCGGCTTGGCTCAAAGCCAGGGCGAAACGGAAATCGATGCGATTTGTGCAATACTGTTTAAGCTCAAGCGTGTGAATTGTGCAATGTGGGAGCCCTGCACTGTACAAATATGTAGCACTTACCATATGTACATATGCACAGATTTTCATGGTTCTTTATGCGACACTTGCGGCATGGCCAGGCTAAAAGGTCCAGGCTGGGGCTCGAGGGAAGGGTGTCCACACCTTACACTTCACTGAACAACTGTTATTTTTGTGTGGTTCAAATGACTGGCCGCCAGTTTATCAGATGAACAAAAGTCTGTTTGTTTGTTGCTCGTTTACTGCCTGTTGTTGAAGTAGCAATAGTGCTGAGCCGACAACTCAACTGTCAACAGCTTAAATTGGCTCTAGGCCCGAATATGCATTACATGCTTGTGAAAATGTATTTATTTATGTACTTCATTTTTGTGTGTGGTTCTAGCTTAATATTTCTTATTGATATTAGTTCATGATATGTTTTAAATTACCTTATACCCAAAGGGTCTTTAAGTCCTTTAAGTCTGTGTAATCATAAAATCAAAGTAAATCAAAGTATATATGAACTGGGCTAATGGCTTCCAATTGACACTTATATCTTGGAAGTGCTGATCATGATTAATCGACTCTAACGCAAGATATAGTCATAAATTTAATCTCTGTTCATGATCTGGCACAATTCGGTGTATGTGTATATATGTATATATGTTATTTGACTGAAAAGTAAGATAAAGCAATATATATACAAGGTGCGTTCCAAAGTAAACAGGACTTTTTGAACCTAGCGCCCCCTGGTGGCGCTATCTATATGTCGAACTTCTAGAATCTGCTATCTTTATCGATTGTCCAGTGAGAATTTCATGACATTTCATCGATTCGAAGTGAAGTTATTGCGTTTTAAGTGTCAGTACGTTTGTATTATCGGTGCGAAAATGAGCTTCGAACAACATTAAATTTTATTTTAAAATTGGTAAAACTTTTACCAAAACGTTTCAATTCATGGAACAAGCTTATGGCGATGATTGCCTATCCCGTAGCAGAGTGCACGAGTGGTTTCAACGTTTTCAAAGTGGTCGTGAGGACATAAATGACGATCAACATGTGGGCCAATTAGAATTCGTTATCACCGAAAATTCCATCGAAACTGTGCGTGAATTCATCAAAAATCAGCCGAAATCATTATTGAAATTGATGGAAATGGAACTGAACATCTCCAAAACATCGATTTATCGCATTTTGACCGAACATTTGGGCTTACGAAAGGTGTGTGTTCCGCACAAATTGATAAACGACCAAAAATTGCTCAGACGATCGACGCTTGTGACCGATTATTTGACTAAAAATCACATTTTAGCCATTAACCACTCGCCGTATTCACCTGATATGGCACCGTGCGACTTCTACCTTTTCGGAAAAATGCATTTGCCCATGAAAGGAAAGGGTTATGCAGACGTAGAGGCCTTTCAAAAGGCTTTCATCGGCATACTGGCGGCCATACCGGCCAATGAGCTAAAACACTCGTTCGACATGCTTTTGGATCGTGCAGAAAGCTGTATTGAAGCAGAAGGAGACTATTTTGAATAAAATAAATTGATTTTGCCGAAAAAACCATTTGTTCTGTTTTATTTTAAAGTCCTGTTTACTTTGGAACACACCTTGTATCTTTGCAAAAGTATATCGTGTGTTGAAAAAATACATTTGCTGGTCTTACTGAGGCATAGGAGAACATGAAAACTAAACAATTTCATAATATCCGTTTATTATTTGGGAGAAAGGGAAAACATAGAAAAAACAATTGTTTATACCACGTACTCAAGGACTAATGTATGTAACACACAAAAGGGGGCAAAGAAGTATCCGCGTTATCTGCATGTCAGGAAGATTCAACATAGCTATACCTAACTGTGCGTCTGTCCATTAGTTCTGATATCCACTTTCTCCTGCATAAGCCCGAGGCAGATCAGTCTTCATTAATGTTCGGAAAAACCCTTTGGGTTTGGTATCATTGTACAGACTGAATTCTTCTGACGCTATATTTCATTGAAATTATTCGAATATTTTAAAATTGGCATTTTACGGAAACTATAGCAATATTACTTTAAATAGCTAATAGCAACTGGTTAATAGAAATGCCAACTGAAAATGTATTTTCACAAACCCTGAGCTTAATGCGGATAGTGATGATAATTCTTGAAAGCTGTCTGTAAAAATGAGAAAAATACTTTCTCATAACAATTTATGAACTTTGTATTATCTATATAAATATATAAAAATGAAAGTATGTATGTAAGTATGTATGTATATATATATATGTTCCGTATAGACTCAATGCAAAGAACCATCGTTTTCTGGCTTATTTCTGATCATTTTAATATGTTTGACAGTCACTTTTTACTTTGGTTGTCAGTGTAAATTCAAAATAATAACGAATTGCGTTTGCAAGACCTTTGCGAAAGGGCATCCACATCTAGAGCCATAGAAACGGAACAAGAATGGGAGTTGCGGCTTTGGCAAATGCGCGAAAGGGCATCCATATCTGATCCAATAAACACCAATTGGGACGATGGACATCCTTGTACAGACAAAGAAAGGTGGACGACAGTGGGTACTCAATCAAGGACGTAATCGAATCCATAAAAATCGGAGGAAGTATTGGGAAAGATGTGACGTAGGAAAGATTAAAAAGCATTACAACTCAACTTAATAAAATTTGAAAAATAATGAGTTTCATATACTTACCTTGACTTTAAATGTCCATGAGAACGGACAAAAGTCCGAATACAACAAGTCATAAGAACCACTCGGCGCCAGAGGTAAGTTAAACAGATGGACGTATTTCAGTAGCACTGCACAGGAGGTCAAAAATATTAATCCATTTCTGCCAAGCTAAAGTATTTTACTTCAACATTAAAAATATAAAAGCTTGTTTAATTTGCTTAATGCAATTTGATAATTTATTTATAGTGGTCGTCGATCATCTTTGGCAGAGCAAGCCACCTGGTAGTTCCAATCTTTGGTCAATTCAATTGGAGAAGCTTATCTGTAATCCCAGAAATTCTTACCAAGGTATTAATGAACTGGATCCGGGTTTGTCATATATAATACTGATGACGGAAATCAGTAATGTATAGCATGTGTGTTTTTGTGATGTAAAATCGTCTCCATAAAATTACACAATAAAACGCAGCTTTTATTTGTTTTGTTTAATTTTTATTTTAGTCGTTTCTTCTATTTGATTCAGTGCGTCATTATTTCAAATTTTCTTTTCGATACTCTAAATATGTATATATAAATATTTCTGTTTTACTGTATATCATTTATAATACAAGTGAGCCTTACATGTTAGACTAGCGCTTTAAAAACGTCAAAAGTTCCAATAATAAATAAAAAGTAATTCGCAATTTATGGGGTAAACAAATAAAAAACCAGGAAAAACAGAAAAATTTGACAAGTGTGTATGTTGGATTTTTTTAAAGTATGTTTATACGTGTGTATGTTTACGTGAACAGTATGCCATACGACTATTTACACAGCTGCTGTATTTTATTTACTCTCCATTCCGTTAACGTCGTCTCGTACCTCGGCATTCATACGCATTTCACTTCTTTCCACGTTTCAAATAAATTACATGCAATGTTTTATGCTTGGCCATAATTCAATTTCTTTTTGTTTTCATTTTCAAAGTCTACTTTAAACAGTTGGCACAAATTTTCCGTAGCTGTGGAGAGGAACTGAACCGAACTGATGTGACCATGTGACAGTGGTGGCCATAAATAGCAACGGTATTATCTATATTTGTATTTTGTATTTTGTGAATATTTTTTTAAAGCTACATACTTATTCAAATTTATTTGCCCACCTCTATCTTTTCCATGCCTATGGCACAAATTCCATTTGGGCCTATATGCCATTTTTATTTGAAATTGTTTTTCGATTTGTTTACTTATGCATACGTATGTAAAATATTCCAGATATTTGTATGTTTATGCTATTTGGGGTTGTGTATTCTCCTAAATTTTAATTACTTTTATGCACTCGCATAAGCAGAACATTTTCCCTTTTATTGAAATTGTACAAAGTGCATTTCTTGTTGATATTGGCTTGCTATTCATAAAGAAACTGAAAAAATGTACTTTTAAGAAATCTAATTCTGACCTTGCCAGCATCAATGAAATAAATGTAAAGCCTATGTATTACTTAAAACGAAGGATTTCAGGCTTTCTCGAGTTCCAACAACAATTATGCATACAAGTAATTGCGCATAATTATTACTCACAAGAGCAGTTTTCATTTTTGTTAATGTTAATGCAAAAATGTTTCCCTTTTCTTAATTAAGCATCTATTAAATAAAGTATTTCTGTCTTAGGGGCTTGCCTTTAATTAGCTTACATTTCGATTATGAAAATCGGCCAAAAATTTGATTGTTTATACTCGTGTAAGTATGCCCTCGTACGTAGGTGTATTATGCTAGCACTTATGATTTATTTATAGTACCCCATACAATTGGCATATTTTACTATCTTATTACATAATGCGGTTATTTGTTTTCGATTTTTACAAATTTCTCGTTAAATGCTTTGAACTGTTAATGTGATTAGGTATTTGTTTGGAGCTAGTAATTGAATAGAACTTGAAAAAGAAGTTGAAATTGAAATTGTTAGGCCCGACTCAATCGGTTCGCCACTCATTACCATTAATTGTGCACACACATACTTATTTATGTACATACGAGTACTACACACACATACATATACACGTTGATATACGGGCACATACATACATATGTTTGCTTTCATGTGAATAAAATCGGCTTAGGGACTAAGTTGCTTTCAATTGCTCTCGAATATGTCCCGAAATACAATGGCAGACAGAAATGCTTGAGTTGAAAAGAGTCGGCAACCTTTTTCATGCAGACTCACTAAAATAAGAAGAAATGAGAAGTACTCGTACCTATTAGAGAAGTTGTTTATTTAACTTCTTTAAAATTTGACATTTGTATTTTGTGTTGGAAAAAATACTCGTAGTATCTATGAATGTAAAACACAGTAGATGTTATGCTTTGAAGACATTTAATGGCAGTATTTGAAAACTGTTTACCTTACGAGGATATCTGTTTAAGTACGAGTATGCGCGACTTCGAATGCCTTAGATCTATCATTTAATTATTAACAATTGCATTTCAATAAAGAATTCGCTAAGTGTTGTATTTGTTGCATTGTTTATTGAGTGCAGTACCAAAAACGTCGTGCGGCTTTTATCTTTCAGTTTGTGGGGACTAGGCGTGTTTTATTACGTCAAAGACTATACATTAGTACATACACGTACGTTTATTATGCTCTAACACTTGCTATATCTGCAATCTCCAATAAATGCCTCTTAGTAAATAGTTTTCAACGTAACTCAGTATGTGCATGCATGAGATCACAACACTGTCGAGATTTTACTTGCCTCCAAATGCTGCTAACCGTTTAAAGCTTAAATCTAAACTTACTTGCTATGGTAATGTAAAAGAGCCGAAAGCCCTTTTATGTTTCTGGTTTGTTGTTTAATTTGTTTCTTGTTTTTTTTTTTTACAATTTAATTGCAGCAGATTTTAGATTTTGTGTTGAGTGCTTTAGGGTGCTAGATTCAATTTTCTCGGACTAATGCTGCATTTATCTGTTCAAGGTACCTAATTTACAATAGTTGCGCTCGTGTAGCTCGATCCAAGGAAACTAAGGAGCTTCTGCAGCTTAAACATTCGATCCGAATTAAAGGTCTATTCCAACTAAACATTCACTAGAACCTCAACAAAGTCGTTATGTACACACTAGGCAGTGATTGTTAACCCAACTTAATTAAACAAAATACTATAGATAAGTCCAAGACACGTCATATATAGTACATACAATTCTTCATACACAACACTATCGGCTGGCTATAACAACACACACTACATACACTACACATTACTTAAGCGCTTAGAAAAAGTTACCAACTTATAATTAGTTTAGTTCACTCTATCTCTCTATCTGTTTCTCTATGTCTTGCTGCACCCATCCGTTCACACAGCTTTAAAATCCCCGTGCCACACACGCCTGCCTAGCCGCTGGGTACAGAGGTCAAACGATTTCCTGCTCGTAGAAGCCACAGCCGGTAGCAACATATCACACGGTGGTCTCGCGATCCACATGTATGTACTCGACCGGCTGGAGCCCGTGTCAGGACGCTGGGTCAACGAAGAGCGTGTCCTTCTTCAAGTCCTTCTTCAGAGTGCCCACGTTGGCCGCTACGTTCCCGTTGGTCGTCCCGTTCATGAAGCTCTTCTGCTGCGTCACGGACTTTTTGCGCTTACGCATAAGCCCGAACATGCAAAACATAAGGCAGGCGGTAAGGGCGGCCGCAATGCAGCCGAGGGCGGCGAAGACTCCGCCGGGTAGCTCCAGCAGCTTGCGCGCCGTACCGCATTCTTCCTCAGACTCATCGAAGCCGGAGGGGCAGTTGTGGTGGCCTGAAAGTGGAAAAAGCAGTGCGTTGAGTGAAAAGATTCGGGACTATACGTGTATTTGCAAATTGAAAGCGACAGTGCCAATTGGACATCGCATATCACGAACGGATTGGCTGACTGTCTCTTCGTTTGCTTAACGCCTTGCCTTTGCGGCTAAAAAGCTCGGTTTCGGCCCGCTTGACTGCCCGTAAATAATTAAAGCTAAAAAACAAGGCCAGCCTGTGATATTTTTTACAGCTGCTCTTTGCCACATTCATTCCCCCTCCCCCCCTCTCTCTCTCTCCACCTGCTGCCTTTTGGCCGACGCGGCAGTCGACAAATGCGGCGCAAATAAGTTTGGCCGCCACTTTGCACAGCTGCTGCTGCAGCGGTTATGGCGGGCGGACATTGCAAACTTTTGTGCAAGACATTTTGGGGTTTTTGCTGCGGGTTGTCGTTACCCAGCAGCCTGCTGCCTGCTGCCTGCAGCCTGCAGCCTTGTGCAGTTGTCACAAAGTTGCTCTGATTACAGAAGCGTGGTCGATGTGAGGCGATAGGGCTGCGAGTAGCCAGCATTGAAATTAGAAGACAGTCGACCACGAATGCGATGGCTGTTGTTTCTTGCGGCCAAATCACCGAATCACGTACAGGCTACAAGTCCCCTTCCCCGCCACCAGGTCCGCAGTCTACTTACCATCGCACCAGAGGCTGGCCGCTATGCATGCATCGATTTCGGGACATTTATATTCGCAGTCCGATTCCTTGGGATAGAAACCAAATTCGTTGAGCGTTTCGTTGGCCATGCTTGACGCTCCGCCGCCAGCTCCACTACTGCTTGTGCCGCCGCCAGTACCCGCAACTCCAGCACTGCCCGTGCCCACACCTCCGCTTCCGCTGCCCGCCGAGCCAGTGCCGATGCTCGAGCCGCCCCCTAGACCGGTGGTTACGCTTGCATTGACATGTAAATCCAATTGCTGTAGCAGAGCGTTCTTCGTCCGATGGATCTCCAACCATGTGAAGGCTATGTCGCCTGGCTCCTTCAGTATAGGCTCCAACACCAGGCTGACGTGTCTGTGAAATAGATAAGTCGCAGTTAAGCCAAGTTGTAAATATTTCAAACGTTCTGCATATATATCTTTGTGGCAACTTAGGTACTCCCCAATCCTCAGTCACAGCCCAACCCGTTGCTGGCTCCACAATGTGATCCAAGCCAAAACAGAAAAGTGTCTGATATCGCGCCTAAGAATATTCTAAGATTTATTCCAATTATAACATTGTAATCCAGAGACTGCGAAGATATTACTGTATTTAAAACTAACACTAGACTAGCACGATACCGTTAAAAATCCAAATTATATAATATAAACACTGAGTAAAGCAGAATATACGAGTATAGAGGGCTATTTTCGAGTTATGTTTTTGAGGAGCATTTCTATCTGAAGAGCAGGTGCAACTTCTAGAAGTTTCTACAATAGTAGAAGTCGAATGCTTAGTTTTTCATTTGTATTTTAAATTAGCTCGATTTTGTGCACAAACTGCAATGGTCCGCACTTTAGAAAACATTTCTGGCATTTCTGATCATATAATTGCATTTTAATAGTTACTAATAACCCTGGCTTGGCTTCCACAACTGCACTCAGAAAGCACCTGCTTAAAAATGCAATAACAGGAAATGGCAGTGCTGTGTATTGAGGCGCACATGAGTTCGAAACGGGTGGGGCAGAGGGGTAGTGGTTGGGGGCGATGGCTACAAAGCACAGGAAATTGAGCGCAAAGAAATATGCTATGAAAAAAGCAAACAAACATGGTCGTCGCTCCTACACCAGCATACGTGTATAGATATATATATATACACACACACACACACACCTGCATGCTCACGTTGGCACTTGTTTTAAGTTAAAACGATGTTCAAAAGCATGCAAAGCTAAACAGCCTGGCTGAGACCTCGACCATTGAGTCAGGCAAGCCGTAAAACAGCCGAGTAATCGAGCGAGTGTGTCATGACGTGTGTCTGGCAATTTATGTTCAAGGTGCGTGCAAAGAAAATGTAGTCCCATTTGGCTTGAGCTCCTGACTGTGGGTTCCTTTAACTTTGGGTCGTGGTCAGTCCAGCCTTGCACTCGGCTCAGCTCTGAGCGTCTTCTCAATATGTTGCCATTAAATTTTATGGCAATGCTGCATGCATTTCTCGCTCAACTTGTGCGTGGCATATAAATTTGTCGCTAATACCATACTCCACACATACACACGCACACACACACACACACACACACATGCATAGTCATCTACGTGTATGCATTGCTTCCAAAATGGTGGCACATACTATACAACGTGAAAACATATTTTTATGGCACCCCGAAGGGTAATTGCTTCGTGTTATGTGCTAGTTCCTTTTCTTGCCAAAAGGCTAATGAGTGTGCTTGACATTTCGTGGCCCTGTTTGTGATTAGAGTACCTTAACCCAATTGGTCAACTCCTCAGTTGCATGCCACCTTTTATAGATGGTGCGAATGAAATGCTGTATTTTCGTATACGAGTAGATCTGTGAACACATGAGTTGCCAAATACTTGTATTTATAAACTATATTTGTAAACGATACTAGTATACTCACAAATATCTTTTTGATTTGAAAAAAAAAAAACTATTATACAAGTAAAACTGCATTGTGATAAATCACGTATTATAAAACCTTCAATTTATTATAAGTATTTCCACGTATGGTCATTCTCGTTATAGTATGTATAGTTTGCTCTTTCTAAAATATTAAGATTTTCACAGAAAACCCACTTTTTAAACAACCGTACATATATCAAACGGGATGAAAAAATGTATGATTATTATTAATATTTGAATCACGTGTCTGATAACATTGTAAAGAGTAGAATATCTTCTCAGCTGCTGGTAAACATAGTTCATGCTTCTGATTAGTAAACTTTTCTGTTATATTAAATTAATTATTTAATTATTAATTAAATATTATCAATATTAATAATATATTAATATTATTAAATAGTTTTTGATTCTACACCTCTTGTTTGATTGATACGGTCGGTTTAAGTTTTATATTTATTTATAAAGTGAAAATAATATTGCCCCAAACGCCGGATTGGTTATAAAATATAATTGCAGTTTTCTATTATATTTATCATGGTTTTCCATACGTCGTCCTTTTTACGACTTAAATAAAATAAATAAATATACGATAATATTTATTTTAGCTCCCCCAAAATATCAAAACACGGTTTTTGGTTTGTCTTGTTTTAACTTTGCAATTTTAAACAATTAAGAAAAGGGAAAAAATGCATGCTTCTGTTAATTTCTTTCCAAAGGCGCCCCCCAACACGATCAAAATATAGTATTGGCAGAGTGTCCAGTTTTGAACAATTGAGAAAAAGTATACATTTATAAAAAAAGTTCAAGTTTTTTGTTTTGTTTTTCTAAAAGGCGCCCTCAAAATATTCAAAATCTGGTGACAGAGCGTATTGTTTAAACTTTGAAATTTTTGACAATTAAAAATAGTAAAAATTTATAAACATTGTTCAAGATTTTGTTTAATTTCCATCGAAAAGGCGCACTCAAAATGATTAAAATTTTGTATTGACAGGGTTTGCAATTTTGAACAATTTAGAAAAAGTATAAATTTATAAACGTAGTTCATGTTTTATTTATTTTCTATCCAAAATCACGTTGCATATCCCCCGCTTTAGATATAACTGCTGAATTGTTTACTTACTTATTCATGAACAACGGCTGTCCATTGGTCCAGTCCTCTGAAAATATGTGCAGCGACGTAGGTCGCGGACCGCTCTGTGCTGGACATACTACGCGCATCGGCTTCAGGGGCCGCCCAGAGTATACCATAAAACGGTTCTTGGTGTGGCAGCGCATTGCATCCTCCGAGGTTGGATCGACAGGTAGATATGTGCCCCAGGTTTGCACGAACAAAGACCGCTCTGCGGATTGCGCCTCTATGTACCAGGCCAGGCCCTCGCAGCTTGCGTCCTGCGTCTTCAGCGGATACTTAAGCTCATCCTCGCCTCCAGCACCACGAAGCTTGAGTTGCTTCCGGCAATCAGGTACGCGCTTGAACTCGTATGACGCGGAGAAGAACACATCTGCGAAATCTTCGGATATGTTGAGGCGCGTGACTGTGAAGCTCAGTTCCATGATGCGAGAGTGTGAGATGAAACTCAGTGGCGCGTTGCTATAAAGCGCGCTGGAGTTGTCGCAGAAACAGCCCAGCTGAATCTTAACATCGCGGAAGGGCACATCGTAGAGGCGCAACTCAGTGATTCGGCCCTCGGGGTCAAGCTGATTACACCGTGGCCGCCCGGTGTGCAGATCCGAGTCTGTGGTGCAGGCGCTTCCCTCGCCAAAGGATACATTATGCAGTACTAGCTTGACGCGCTCCGAGGCTCCGGCTTCAAAGCGATACAGGCAGCTTATATTTTTGGCTCCACCACGTCCGTAAAGAAACACGTTCCGGGGTACTTGGATGTTGCCTTTGCGCTTCCGAAAGATACGCGAGCATAGTGGCGGAACGGGATCTTCGCCACGCCGTCCCGGCCAAAATTCCCCACCCTGTTCGGTATCCACAAACTCGTAGCTTAGCGCGAATTGGGCCGGGAAGAGTGCGGTGCCCGTGTGCGTGTGAAACTCTAGTTTCTGCAATAAACAAGACGAAGTAGACAAGAGAAGAGACTCAATTTAGCGAGAAAATATTTGTAGTTCATATTTGCGTCGCGCTTGACTTTGACTACCAGCCGTCGGCGTTAGAGCTGGAGCCACAGTCTGTTTGGCTGTGCCGTCAAAAAGGCTAAGCAAGCTTATTGCGGTCGTCTATTTGCCCAACCAACCGCCCCTTCATACACCCAGTCACTAGTTCGCCAGCTCGCCAGTTCGCCTGTTAGCCTGTTTGCCTCCCCCTTGTCGACATGCAGTTGCCTCATGCGCGTGCTGCCCTTGTGTGCTCTGCTTGCGCCTTAGAAAATTTGAATTTGGCAACGACAACGACGCGTTGTCAGTGTTGATGCCCCAGGACCTGGTGAATGGTGAATAGTGAATGGTGGAAGGGGCGCTTCGTTATTTGTGCACGTCTGGCGGTGCAGTCAAGTGTTTAATTTGATTAATTTTGTCAAGTTTAAAGCAAATATAAATTTGCGCTGTGCCAAATTGTTGGCTTGGCGCGCTCGGATTCCTATCCCAGATGGCAGTAGTAATAGCTACTGCCTGTTCGTTTTTTCACCAGGTGCCAGTAAAATAACCGAAATGCACATTGTTGCACAAGAAACTCGTGAAGGAAATAGTTGCAACCAACTCCGCTATGAAGCACTGCATGTGGGAACTGAAAGCAAAGCGTTCCAATTGGACGGCCTGAAAGTATGCTACGTTTGTAGACTGTCAACTAAAAAGCCAAGTCTACTTTTGGGCTGAAACCGTATACTGCACCTAATTCTGTTTTATTTTTGTGCCTACCCTGGTAGCTACCAATTTATGGCATTGCCGCTGCTTCAAACCTAAACAAAATAAGAGTTGCTCAAGCTAAAATACTCAGAAAAATATGCAACGCTCCCTGGTATATGCGCACTAGGGACATCGAAAGAGACTTATGTGTCCCCAAGGTTGGCGATGTCATTCAAATGCACGCAAGCAATTACGAGAAGCGACTCGGCAGTCACCCCAACGCACTAGCGAGGCGGCTCCTGTCCAAACCTAAGAAGAGAAGACTGAAGAAGTGCCATCCAAAGGATCTCCCCACAAGAGCCCTTGTATAAAATACATAGTATATATCATAAAATATAATCATTTTTCATGTAAAACATTGTAAATATTGTATATATGTACATAGATATAAGTGCGTCCTATAGATGCTTACTATAGACAACTTTTGTATTCCCTAACTTTCAACTAGCTTAAGCTGCCATATTGGTAGTAGAAAACTAGTTTAATAAATTGTATATATGTAAAATAGAAAAAAAAAAAAAAAAAAAAAAAAAAATACCCTGGTAGCTGTCAAAGTGACTAGTCGACTTTTTATTGTGCGCTCCGTGAAAAATTGTAGTAAATTCCTCTTTTTCAATTATTTCGCGTATAGTGCGTTAAAAAAAAAAAAAAAAAAAAAAAAATCACCCGGAAACCTAGTTTCACCTTGGCTTTTTGGCAATCGTTTAGTATCCTTATTTTCTTGGATTCCAATCAACAATTAATCTGCTGTATGGGGCTGCTCTGCTGACGTATACACGTCATCGAAGCAGAGACAGCCCAGAATTTTTCTTCTTTGCTTGTTTTTGCAAGTCATCTTATCTCACGTAAATGAATGCTGATGAAGACTCGGCCGCTCTCGGAGCAGCTGAGGAAGTAGTCAATAAGCTGCCGAAGTACGTGGAGATGAGAAAAATTTCTGGTAAATCACCTTCGGAGCTGAGAGCAAAAATAACCAAGGACTTGCATATGTCAATGGGAAAACCATACTTAAAGCCGTCAATCTCAACCAGTAACTGGATTGCCTCAACCACTTGTACATCGACTACAAGTACCCTAACATTTTCTGTGGTGAACTCTCAATCAATGTATACTACAGTAGCGACATCAAATGGCAGTTTGTGCTCCACACCCGCCGTTGTGAGTACACCGGCTTCAATCACAAACTTAGTTGCAAATCCAACTCTGGACAAATTTTGCTCGTTTCAAATGCCAGTACCCGGTATTAATAGGAAGCGGAAAGGAGCCGTCGAGTCACTAAAATCGGCTCAAAAAAATAAGCCAACTCCTGTCAATACAACCCAGGGACAACGAACTGCGTCCTCCTCTCCGGCAGCGCTTCAAAATAATAGATTTGCAGCCCTTTCGGAAGAAGCTGATTCCATTATGGAAATGGAAGAGCCAGATTCCGAAGATCCATCGAGCCAGCAAAATGAAGCCAGCCGTTTCCAGCAGGGAAGTAGTATTCCTAAGCCTCCTGCTATATGTGTGCCACAAGTTAACAAATTGGATAAGCTGGAGGTGGCGCTCAATTCTGCTGTCTCCCCTGACGATTACGACATACGCACATCGAAATCTGGGATCTCGCGTATTTATACGAAGAATTCGAATGCGTTTCGTGCAATAATCAAATTATTGTCCAATCAAAATTGTCAATTCTGGCACCACCAGTTGAAGGAGAACAAACCCTGCAGATTGGTGCTCAGAGATATTCATCCCAATGTACCCAGGCAATTAATAGAGCGCACCTTTACCGACAAGGGCTTTACAGTTTTGAATATATATTGCCCCAGAAAACCGGACTGGCGTAACATTCAAATTAATGAGGAGGATGGTGAGGACATAAATAATGTCAAAACAAGACAAAATATGTTTTACGTTAACCTCCAGAACGCACCCAACGTTGCTGAGGCACTAAAAATAACTCAAATTGGTAGACACAGGGTTACAATATCAAAGGCCAAACAGAGTAAAGAGCTGGTACAATGCTTCAGATGCCAAGATTTCGGGCACACGAGGAACTATTGCCTTAAAAAGCCGGTTTGCGGTAAATGCTCGGGGGACCATGATACTGGCTCAAAATCATGTAACCTGAATGATAATGGGGAATTTATATGCGCTAATTGCGGCGAAGACCACATGTCGAGCTTCAGAGGCTGCAAGGTAAGAATTGATCTAGCCAAAAAACTTAAGCCAGCTGTGAGGTTGCCGAGAGATGGTCTAGTCATCGGTAGCAATAGGAGTTACCCAAACAACCAAGGCAATAAAGTACAGTTCATCTCAAGCTCTGCTGTTAAGAGTGGCTTCTCTTACGCTGATGCAGCAAGGCCAATTGAAGGAAAGCGTACCATCGCGCCAACAAACCAAAACTCGCCCCGGGCACACATTTCCGCTGAAGATTGGCATCTAAACAATAAATTTAGTATGCTGGAAAAGGCGATTTTTGATCTAAACGCAAGAATGGATCAAATGTATAAGCTCATTCAGGAAAATATGGATTCCAATAGAGCCTTCCGTGACTTGGTACAAAAACTAATATCCAAATGTTAAATCCGCTGTTAAAAATCGGATTATGGAACGCACGGGGCCTGGTCAAAAACAATGATGAACTCAGGCTTTTCCTAAGTTCAAACTTGATCGATATCATGTTAATAACCGAAACGCATATGCGTCCTGGCTTGAACGCATATTTGCCAGGATACGACCAGTACTACGCTAATCATCCCAGTGGCACCGCTAAAAGTGGTTCTGCAGTCATCATTAGATCAAGTATCGCTCATTCACAGAATGAGCCAATTCTAAAAACAAGCATCCAAGCGGCCAGCGTAACTATACCGACGAATGGTGGAAGCATCAAAGTCTCCTCCCTATATCTTCCTCCCAATGAAGCTTGGTGCAGGGCCGACTTTGATCTATTGCTTGCAACCTTAGGAGATAAGTTTATTGTAGGCGGTGATTTTAATGCAAAACACCAATGGTGGGGTAATTCCAGATCTTGCAGGCGAGGAAGGTGTTTGCAAGAGGCCATAGCTAGTACTACTTGCCAAGTTCTTGCTACTGGAGAGCCAACTTTCTACTCTTACAACACACGGCTTAACCCCTCTGCACTAGACTTCTTTATTGTCAACAGGATTGCCCTAAACAGACTCACCGTTGAAACAAAATATGAGCTCGCATCGGATCACCTTCCAGTAGTAGCGACGCTACATCATGCACCGCAATATAATCCCAAGAGGGAATATATTCTACCACCTGGCTCCCGTATTGATGTTTTTAAAGCCGATCTCGAAAGAAGAATTAACCTGAACGTCGAAATTAACAGCCCAGAGGATATCGAAGACGCGATATCAATCCTCATGAAGAACATTTCACTGGCTGCGTCTTCTGCTGCACCGAAAACTTTACGCTTGCCAACCCAACATAGTCAAGCTAGTCTACCACCAACGGCTGCTGCGCTCTTAAGCCTGAAAAGAAGAGTCAGGAAAGAATATGCAAGAACTGGAGATACTCGCATTCATCAAATCTACAAAAGACTGTCCAATCGACTGCAAAAAGAGCTTGCTAAAATCAGACAAGGCAGAATTGATGACATATTGGAAAGTGCTGGTCCAGATGCATCATTTAATTACTCGCTCTGGAAGCTTACGAGGCGATTTAAGAGGCTGGTCATCCCTAAGACTCCAATTAAGGATCCTTCAGGTGGATGGAGCTATTCCAGTCAGCAGAAAGCTGAAATCTTTGCAAACAGCCTAAAGGAAAGATTTAAGCCTTTTGACTTTACATCAGCAGATAGGCGAAGGGTAGTCGAGCTTAGGCTGGAGATGCCATTCCAAATGGCCTTGCCTGCAAGCCCAGTTACACTGCAAGAAGTGGTACAGCAGATAAAAAATCTAAAGGTCAAAAAAGCGCCTGGAGAAGACCTTTTAGACAACAGGACGCTGAAACTGCTCCCCACAAGGGCTCTGCTGTATATTGTTTTGCTCATGAATAACATACTCAGGCTGAGGCACTTTCCAAACTGCTGGAAAATGGCGCTAATTACGATGATTCCAAAGCCAGAGAAACAGCATACTGAAGTAGATGGATATAGGCCGATTAGTCTGCTACCTGCCCTCGGGAAGATGATGGAACGCGTGATTCTGGACCGGATTCTCCAGCTCGAAGCCGTGACGCGCAGAATTCCAAAATGGCAATTTGGATTTCGAAGAAGTCACGGAACACCGGAACAGCTCCACCGTGTGGTCAACTTCGCCCTGGAAGCCATGGAGCAAAAGATGTACTCAGTGGCTGTGTTTATGGATATTAAACAAGCTTTTGATAGAGTGTGGCATGATGGTCTCCTCTGCAAATTGAAAGGCATACTAACTCCTCAATTGTTTCAACTCATCGAAAGCTTTCTAAGGGACAGAAGCTTCAGAGTTGCTGTTGATGGAGTGAAATCCACGAGGCGCTCAATTTGTGCAGGAGTGCCCCAAGGCAGTGTTCTCGGTCCTACCCTGTATACATTATTTACTGCTGATATGCCTGCACCGCAAGAGATCCTTGGAGTAGACGAGAATGACGCACTAATAGCTACTTACGCAGACGACACTGCGGTGCTTACCAGATGCAGAGATATCGATGTAGCTTCGGAAGCCTTACAGCAGTATGTAAGTAGTTTCGAGAAGTGGGCTCTGAATTGGAACATTGGTATCAACGCCAGCAAGTGTGCGAATGTCACATTTACAACAAGGCCGTCGTCATGCGGAGATATCACAATGTTGGGGTCCACGCTCAGTCATACAAATTCGCACAAATATCTTGGTGTCATTCTGGACAGAAGACTCAACTTCAGCAAGCATACAACAATGGTCAAGCGATCGGTCATGGCAAAAGCCGGAAAGATGGCATGGCTGCTTGCACCCTGCAACAAGCTGTCTCTGCACAGTAAGGTGACAGTATACAAGTCCATATTAAGTCCAATATGGAAGTATGCGCTACCAATTTATGGCATTGCCGCTGCATCGAACCTAAATAAAATAAGAGTTGCGCAAGCTAAAATACTCAGAAAAATATGCAACGCTCCCTGGTATATGCGCACTAGGGACATCGAAAGAGACTTATGTGTCCCCAAGGTTGGCGATGTCATTCAAATGCACGCAAGCAATTACGAGAAGCGACTCGGCAGTCACCCCAACGCACTAGCGAGGCGGCTCCTGTCCAAACCTAAGAAGAGAAGATTGAAGAAGTGCCATCCAAAGGATCTCCCCACAAGATCCCTTGTATAAAATATATAATATATATCATAAAATATAATTTCATTTCTAATGTAAAACATTGTAAATATTGTATATATGTACATAGATATAAGTGCGTCCTATAGATGCTTACTATAGACAACTTTTGTATTCCCTAACTTTCAACTAGCTTAAGCTGCCATATTGGTAGTAGAAAACTAGTTTAATAAATTGTATATATGTAAATTTAAAAAAATTTTTGTGCCTACCAATTTATGGCATTGCCGCTGCTTCAAACCTAAACAAAATAAGAGTTGCGCAAGCTAAAATACTCAGAAAAATATGCAACGCTCCCTGGTATATGCGCACTAGGGACATCGAAAGAGACTTATGTGTCCCCAAGGTTGGCGATGTCATTCAAATGCACGCAAGCAATTACGAGAAGCGACTCGGCAGTCACCCCAACGCACTAGCGAGGCGGCTCCTGTCCAAACCTAAGAAGAGAAGACTGAAGAAGTGCCATCCAAAGGATCTCCCCACAAGAGCCCTTGTATAAAATACATAGTATATATCATAAAATATAATCATTTTTCATGTAAAACATTGTAAATATTGTATATATGTACATAGATATAAGTGCGTCCTATAGATGCTTACTATAGACAACTTTTGTATTCCCTAACTTTCAACTAGCTTAAGCTGCCATATTGGTAGTAGAAAACTAGTTTAATAAATTGTATATATGTATAAAAAAAAAATAAAAAAAAAAAAATTTTGTGCCATCCAAAGAATCTCCCCACGAGATCCCTTGGTTAAAATATATATAAAATATATAATATCATAAAATATATTTCATATTTAATCTAAAATATTGTAAATATTCCATTGTATACACATAGATGTAAGTGCGTCCTATAGATGCTTACTATAGACAACTTTTGTATTCCCTAACTTTCAACTAGCTTAAGCTGACATATTGGTAGTAGAAAACTAGTTTAATAAATTGTATATATGTAAAAAAAAAAATCTGTTTTTTTTGTGCCATCCAAAGAATCTCCCCACGAGATCCCTTGGTTAAAATATATATAAAATATATAATATCATAAAATATATTTCATATTTAATCTAAAATATTGTAAATATTCCATTGTATACACATAGATGTAAGTGTGTCCTATAGTTGCATACTACGGACAACTCTTTTATTCCCCATTATTTTTCAACTAGATTAAGCTGCCTTATTGGTGGCAGAACACTAGTTTAATAAACTGTATATAATTAAAAAAAAAAAAAATACACGGTTTAAAAATTAAAAGGAACCAATCCCCTGTTTTTGCATATGATCAATGACTTTTTTACTTGGTTTATTTACATGGTTTTTTCTGGAACCAATCTTACGTGTTAAAACATAATTGGTGTAGTACTATATGAGCAAACGAGCAGGTTTTGACCGCCATTGCAGAACTAATTTTTTTGCACACAATTGTACTTATATATATTTTGAGTATATATAGGAACTATCCAGAAGCGCATTATTTTGCTTGGGACCGAAAGATAGGGCGTACTTTCTTTTTACTTACAAATTTGTCAGTTCATGCAACCCGTAAAATATCGAAAAAGCCAATGCTCCTGGAGTTTAAATATTCAAAAAAACCTCGTGTCGAGAACTTCACTCCATACTGCAGCACAAACCATTTAGGCTGTGCATTGATCATGACATTGACATTCAGTCAGGACAAAATCATCAAAGTACTTCTCGTGTTTTTAAACTAATAACGCATTTGGGATCATAATGATTTACATAGAATTATAAATAGCAGAAAGCTACAACCACACAAGCTTAATTGAACTAATAAACTTAAGGACTTCGATAATACTGCTTTTTGCGAATTGTGTGACTTCTTTCATGTTTTGAAAAGATTCAGTAAGCTCGTAACATTTACGGATTGATGTACTCCTTAAAATTTATCAATAGCGTTTTATGGCATTGGCCATATTGAGTTTCCGTGCACTTAAACTGTTACCTACCAAGTCTCTGCCTGTGCTCACATAACTCTCCAGCAGGCTGCACGGACGCAACTTGTTGCCCCCCATTAGGGCGCTGCTTCCGCTTACGCCGCTTCCAATTGCTGTATGGTCGCATAATTTTGGCGTCTCATAGTCATATATCTCCAGCATCAGACGTCGCTTGCCCTTGGTGCTCATCAGGGCTACGGCGCTCTTATCAGCGCTGACTACGGCAGCCGTGGATCCACCACCACCACCGGCTTCCTTGCTCGACTTGCTGCTAGATATATAGTTGAGGCTGTCCTTGAAGGCGCTCAACTGCTTGCCACTCGGCGAGGAGCCACCGCTTGCTTGGGAACCGCCCTGTTGATAGCCACTGTACTTATTCTCCTGATTAAATACGCTTGACTGTGTGGGTCCGTAGATATAAGTGTCCACCGGATTCCACGCATTGTCTATGTTAACTCGCAGGTTTTTGCTCAGTTTCGGATTACTCGGACTGTAGTAGTAGGTGCCATAATTGCTCTGATTTAGAACTGTGGGCTTTCCGCCGTCCGCCGAAGAAGCAACCGGAGGAGGCGGCGGTGGTTGTCCTGTGGTGGCGCTGGTGGACTTTATGGGTAGATATGTGCCATAACTGTCCCACATACGTAGGCGCGTTATCCAAGGCGGCAAGTCGCTCTGCAATGACACACAAAAACGGAAAGACAGGGGAACATATGTTATTGTTTAATTTTCTTGTTGACATTCTTTTTATGTTTGTCGCCTGCAAACAGACAAGCCTACAGTGAACATTTTATAAGTAAATCCGATGCAAAAAAATATTAATAGAGAAGCATCATAGTTCAAAATACATATGTTTGTCTTCCATTCATTCAATTCTAGTAATGTGTCGTAACCAAGAAATTTTACCGCATATCGATTTCATTATTTATTTTTAAATCGGTATACCAGTAATTGCTTAAAATCTTGTAAATAGAGAACAACACTTTTTTTGTTTTCTAGACATTCCAAAGGCAGAGATTTGCCGGAGTAGTTAGGCAATCTAGGCTTCAATAAAAGTGTGGTTTATGTTAGTTGTAGATAGGAAGTTGTTCGTATCTTAATGGCCACGAAAAATATATTGGAAAAGTACACTGCTATATTCAATTTATAATTACAATAAACCCATTCTCGTCATAAATACAATTTCGATATAACTTTAGAGTAAAATCGCGGTCATTTTGGCGGTATTTTATTTTAAATTTTAACCATTTTAACCCACCATACAATTCAGTCAATGGAGTCAATATATGCATGTCTTTATGGACATTTTCCAATTTAAATTTTGCGTTTGGGTTCTGGAAGCGAAATCAGTCACCGAAGCTTGCAGTTTTATTTATTGTATTTATGTGATGTTGTATTTATCCAATTGTCACTTTACGAGTACTACTCCCAATTTATTCTTTGTTTTACCATCCGTCAGTTGTTTTTGTCGCTATTATTGTTAGTTGACATTTTACGCTGTTTGCCATGCTGTCGCCTCGGAATGTGGCGCTCAGTCCTGTGAAGTGTCGGACTTCTCATTTGTCATATTTGTAACATTCTAACAGTGTCCATGAAGCTTCGCCTGAATGTGAATCTGCGTCTGCTGCTGGCTGAGTCAGTTCCATGCGTGAGATATTTGTTTTTTGCTGCCACTGTTGTTGCTGTTTGCAGGCGTTAAATATTTTAACTCCAGCGCCTTGTGCGAATGTTGTTTTTTGTCGAGGCAGTGATTATTGTTGACTGTGCAAATAACTGAGTGACACCAACGGCAGCTGAGACCCGTTACTGGGAGTTCAAATGAAATAAAAGACTGATTGGCTGATTGATATACATGTATACGTATAGCAGGAGATATCGCTGACACGTGTGTCGCGATGCATAAATTATCAAAACTTTCGCAAGGTCATTGGATGTCTAGACAGAAAATTCTGAAAAGAATTTTCAGACACTTGAAATTTTTCGGTAGAAGTTTGGAAAACAAATAAATTAGAAACACTTTGCAGAAGACCTATAGTGGGAAGGCGCACTGATTTTGTTTCTCTATTTGTGGCTTGGCCCCCCCGCCCATGCCATCCAATCCCTCGAATTGTTTGTCTATGCTGATATGCTGGCCGGTCGTGTCAATTGCAGCTTTCCCACCCACGGAACATTTTAAATTGCTAAAACGAATCGCTGCCAGAAGCACAAATACAAGTATACTATAAAATAAAACAGAAAACGAGGAACTTTGCAACACCCGCTCACAATAAAAAGTGACAGAACAGGGAGACAGTCGTACACGTACATACATTCACACATTCATACACATACACATCTGCACATACCTATATTTTTAAGGAAAATAAAACATGAGCGGCATCACAAAAAACAGTTCATGAATTTTGTAACAGCAGTCGGAACAGGTAGAGAAACAACAACTACACAGCAGCAGGAACATCAACAATCAACATAACAGAAGTAACACTTCGGTGTGGCGGGGCGTTGGGCATTGGAGGGAATTACAAAGCAACAACAACGAAAGCTCAAAACAAAAAACAAAGTCGAAGGAATTTACAAAAAAAAGGAAAACAAACTTTTTAAATTAAGAAGCAAAGTTGAAACTCTGAACAAAAAAACCAACACACACATAGAAGAGTGGGTTTTGAATGAGGGAGAATAGAGTATAGCTGTGATATAAAAACGTTCAAAATAACAACGCGACGACATTTATGAGATCGCTCGAGCAGTAACGGTAACATGGTTGACTGAACGATGGCGTTGTTTTTGGAATAATCACTCTATGACTTATGTACGAGGGTGCAGGTCTCGAAGGAACAGATTTCCGGGAAAGTGGACACTAATATAAATGGATTCCAAGGCAAATTTTATAAGCCTGAGTGGTTCTAGTGGCTGCCCTCGCTCTGAAGCTCTTGTCCACCCCAAATATAATAATATAATGGGAGATGCCCATCTGATTTAAGTTAAAATTTCATATAGGATAAATATTGGAAGTTAATAGCCTGGGAGTATCTTAAGCTTCTACGCATTAATATTACAAATATATAAGAAGTGTATGTAAGAAGAGTAATCACAAACGGGTATTAATCAGCAACAACATCGAATAAATGTTTGCGTCTGCAAAAAAATCCTTTCAAATGTTAAATCCTTCGAGTAATCGTCTTCGTTAGTCTGTTTGTTAGTCCGTCAGTCTTTTGTTGAAAAAATGATTGTTCCAACAAAAGGGGGCTGTTGGAGAGAGTCAGGCTCTTGCGACTTTATATATTATTATTATCTCTCCTAGTTCTTTGTTGGTTTGGGAGAGAGAGAGAGATATATGTATGTGTGTTTTGGAAGTACATATATATAATACAATAATATAATCTTCAAATGACCTCAAAATCTGTTCCAAAACATACATATACAAGTGTGTGCTATCTCTCTATTTCTCTCTCAAATATGAAATATGACAAAATGTAAACTAATTTTACCTTGATCTCTCTCAAATGTAAATAAATAGTACCTACGTTACTTCATCTGCTCCAGAACCTACTTTCCATAACCTACATTTCGAATCGACTGTACTGAGGTAAGAGATTCACAAATAACATTTTTTAAAATTAACAAACTTTTAATAAAAGTTAAAATAAGCTTGGCTTGATGAATTTCTCTTGTCAATAATCTATAATTTTTATTGGTTCAGAAATCCTCCATTCTGCGCTTACATATTTATATTTACACAAACATAATATATTCTATCTTTTCATTCATTTTCACAAATCTAAAATACATTTTGCAGCCTTTGTGTAAAAGAAAAAAAAGCAACCAACGCCAGCAGACACGGGCTAGTGAACCGAATACAAAATTGTTTTTTATATTTTTGAATGAGTGCTCATCAATTATAAGGCTGGGATCTTAGGATCCCGCTAAGGAATACTTTCTTTGTTATGTAAATGAACTAAATGTAAATGAACTAAATTAGGTTCTGGAAGTATTTTTTCAATTTTGCAGAACTAGAGAAGAAGTTAGTTAGTTTTCATTCGAAGTTAGCAGTTGTTTTTACTTAATTAGTATAGTATTTGTATATATTTGACTGAGCCTGATAGGTATTACTGTATTGCTAGTTCATTCTAATTGACATTGCTCGTACAGAGCAGTTATTCAGCGCAAATTTTCCACCCCTACCTTATCTCTTGGGTCCGTCTACTCAGAGTGATGTTCTATACGCCGGGGTACCTTGACACAATTCTCAGCACACTCGGCAGAGGCGTACTTAAAAATGCAGTTCACTTACTGGTGGGGGGTGCTAGTTGTTTTGTTTGTTGTTGGTACTGTCACTCATTCTGACGCAGTGTTTGTGTCCAATTTTACCAGCTGGGGTAGCCAGCGAGAGGCTCCGAGCGAGCCTTAACATTTTGAAAACAGCACTGGAAGTCGTTTGCTTCATTTCACTTAATTATAAATTGTATTTTGTTTGTTGATGTCATTTATGACATATACTCGTGCATACTCCTATACATGCCTGCATTTTCTTAATTGGTGAGAGCACACATGGCTGGTGTCTTTATGTGTGCGTGGAAAACAAAAGATGTCGCCGGTGGCGTAGACGCAGCGCGCTTAAAAAACAATGCAAACAAGTCTTTCACTTGCAGATACATACAAACACCCACACGATGGAAAGGCATAAATTATATGCATTTATGGAAATGGTGACAACACACTCACTCCCCCATTCCTCGACACTATGTGGAACACTTTACTCACCCGGCCCAGAGTATTGTTGTCGTGTATCGCCTGCTGCAGTATCTGCAGATTGTAGCTGGTGAACGATAACCAAATCAGGTCACCAGGATATCCGTGAAAGTGGTACGTGCATGTTGTGTTCGGCGGAAGCGTGTGACGCGGACTCACAATGCGCCCCATGCGGCCGCGGCGTGAGAAGAGGACATCATCTGGAAGAGGGAGGCGTAGATTATATGTTACTTTGCGTACTTATGTAAGTATGTATGTACATCTATAAATGATGGGGACATGTGCCTGCCTGCACATACTATATACATATACTCGCATATGTCTGTATGTGTATGTATGTGGTGTATGGTACCTAGGCCTCTTCTTTTTATATGTTTTAATGAAGCGTAAGAACAATGTATGACAAGCGGCTTACACGTGATTTAGGTTAATTTACAATCTGGCTGGCAGCTTTGCCTTCACTCAGACCAACATGGCGTATGCGTCATTGCGTCATGCGAGAACAGTGCTCTTTAATGCTGAAATGAGCCGAAATTCCACCCTCAAGCCCCACTTGCTCCATTTATCGTCGTCGATGTCATCTGGGCGTTTGCTGTTTCAATTTCGACACTCGACTTTAATTAAAGTTGCCAAAAAGTAGCGACGCGACGCGTCGCATCGTCAACGATGTCTGGCGCTTTCGAAACTTTGGCAACAACTTCAAGTGACAAATTAAAAAGAAAGAGGAAAGGCGGGGCGAGGTGGCCAAGGAAGGAAAGTAAGCAAGAAAGACAGTCTGGAGAAGGCCAGATAGACGATTGTTATAGAATGCAGCTGTTCTTTGCGTTCAAGCCACGTTTCAATTGGCAAAAGTCACTCCATTTGCAGAGCATTGCAGACGGGAGCTAACGTCAAGCCTGCTTGTCGATACAAAGGAAACAATCCTCAATGGTATCGGTGATAACACCTGCACCGTCGCCACAGCCGTGAAAATGCGACAGCTTTTGATGTTCAAGTTGATGTAGCGCCAAAGAGTTTTGACGTGCACCGCCATCGAGTAGCAGGCGGAAGGCAAAAGTTGCAGTCAGGCACAAGGGAAAAGTTTCTCCGATGAGTGAGCTTCGGTCGACGCTAAAGTTTCCCATATTCTGTGTGCATGTGTATGTGAGTATACACGTATATGTGAATGCTCATGATGTTTATATATGTAATTGTGTGTGGGTGTGTATTTGTTTGCGCTCAGCCCACGCAGCTAATACATTTTTATGAGATTTTTGTTGTCACATTGCGATGGTTCTCAGAATTGTTGTCCTCTTGGGGAAATGTCAGGACATTTAAAATACATATTATAGCTTTGGCAAATCAAATGGACAACATTCGTCTGAAAAACAGTTTTACACCCCATTCTACTTCTAATGTTTACACTCAAAAATGCCATATTACATACTATGTATTATATTATTAAACTCAATGGCACAACAAGGAGAAAATACATGTCATTAAAGAGACTGTGTCACATTCCATCAAATAATTAATAGAATAAAACAAATATTTTTTATAACTAATTTAAATGCTCTTAATTTAAAAGTTTTAAATGTAAAATAGACTGCGACTCTGAACTCTGTTTTGTATATAGTCGACTGTGGGGTTCTGTATATTGGTTCCGTTGCCCTTTAGAAATGGAACTGGGTTGGATTTGTTGAAGTTTTTCTGTGGATCATATGCATACATTATTATTTTAACACATCCTGCATTATTTAATCTACATATAGTATGTAGGTATGTATTTCTCTATGTTCGATTTTGATAAAATTTGGTGGCAATATTTAATATAGACCCGTGGATAATCCTGTGAAGTTTCGTGGCGATTGTTCAAAGCGATCAACCACCGTTTTCGGGTTTGTTTCTGCTCATTTTTTTTCAAAGTCACTTTTTACTCTGTTCATGAATAAATGAAATTGTAAAATCGCATTCCAAAAAAAAATGCCACCAAGCATGCCAAAAGCATCTTCTGGTGAACAAAACCACGCTTTGCATACAAAGCACCAAAAGCATATTTAATATTTATTAATATTAATTTCTCGGTTAAATTAAAAGAAAAGCGCATATTCGCACTTTTCATGCAAAAGACCTAATCGAAGTCAAGAAAAGCAAAGGAGGTATTGGGAAAGATGTGACGTCGGAAAGCTTAAAAAGCACCACGATTAAGTGGCGCAGAAACGCAAACCGGATACACTAGCTTAATATACATATACAGGTTTTATACCCTTTAAATTTTGTCACAGAAAATTTATATATTTGGTTATACTTAGTATTGCAGCACTAAAATCCCTGACCAAACCTAATCTGAACGTAATTAAATGAGCAAATTGAATTAAAACATTAAACATTGAGTTGAATACAGGCATAACAATAAACTGCACTAATCTGAGCTGTGCTAATGTCCAATGCAAATGAAAGGTGGCAATTACAGTTTGATGGGCCTGACGTCTATAATGAATGGCATATTTATCAGCTTAAAGCGTCGAATAACAGCTGGCGTTGTGTGGGGCTCGTTCTCTATTCAGGTGAATATGTTGCATACACTCAAAAATACAACACACATAAATTTCAATATTTTTGCCATCGATCCGGAAATCAGAAAAATAAAATAAAATGATAAAAATAAGTTTGGTCATTGTGGGCTCAGGGGGTCCGATAAGCTTCCTTCTCCCCAATACATGCTAGGAACAAACCTAATACATATACATTTTTATCCTTTGCGTACAGGGTATAAAAAGATCTAACTCGATGACGCAGCTTGTGGGCAGAGTACCGGAAAATTTGTTTCACTAATAACTTTTCTCAGAATTTACCGATTCTTTTGAAATTTAAAATAGCGATAGATTATTATGTATTATTTAGTATGCAATGCTCAGACTAAGTAGCTTTGAAATTGTGGTTGGTATGCTTCCTTTTGCCTAATATACTACTTTTACCCTTCGGGTACGGGGTATAAAAATGATGGATAACCCATACCTGACACATACGACTACTTGCACTTTTTGTCTCTATTTTACATTTGAAAGTATTCGAATTAGTTATTGCAAATATTAAGTTCAGAAAAATATTAATATGTTCTGTAGACCTAAAGCAATTCAGCCAATTGTATGTTGAAGTCAGTAAATATATATAGTATCACAACTAAATATGGCTCAAATAAATTGAATGCGACTCATCTGATTGACATTACTATATGTTTACGCTATGTTTTGAATATTTGTTGTTTTTGTTTATGTGTTAAGTTAAATATATGTACATTGTTAGCTTTTAACGTAAAATATTTGAACAATGGAAGTATTCATATGTCCTATGCGATTTGTTATTTTTTTGTGAGTGTATCAAAATATGTGGACTATAGGTAGGTATGGAGCATATCTTTAGTTGTCGTTAAGAGAAATGTATGCCTATCGTTGTATACTATTAAATGGCCCATGCGGTTGGCTAATTGTTTGAATGCGTGAGCGTTAAATGAAACGCAGAATCAACAAACAAACATCCAAATAGACAAACACACACCTATGTATATGTTTATAATCCCTTGTGTACAAATATACTTGTACATATATGCACATATGTACATTCACATGAATGGCCTTATTTAATTTGTACCCGTACCCGTACCCATGTCAGCCACAAAATGTGAAAAGCAATCTAATATGGACGCTACTAGCACTGGCAGTCGCGCTCAATCAAGCTTAGCCTTAAAATGTACATATGCATACATACATACAAGTACTTAAGTATAGTACATGCGGATGTGTGTAGGGAATACGGCAGAGCAGAAGAGTCGAATAGCTCAGCGGCACAATCAATAAAAGTAACACCCGATAATATAATGGCCGAAATACGTCTGAACACAATTGCGACTACATTTCGCGGTAGGAGAGGCCTGGGGGGGCGATACCCAACTGCGCCATTGGGCAACCCAAATGCACTCTAATAATAAATCGCAAAAACAACAATTTTATTGCCACTATTACGGTTTTTGTTTTGCTGCGATGTGTGTGTTTCAAGTGCGTGGCCGGGCTGCGGATCGCGTTGGTGGGTGTGTGCCTCTTTATTCGCACGATAGTAACGCATTTTATTGCACGCTGATAACCATATTATTATTATTACTATGTGTTCTGTCTGAATTATATGCCGTGCGCCTTTTTTGTAACATCATGAATAACCCTAACGAGTGGGAAACTAAAGTCGGGTGCCCCGACTTTGGAATACTCTGTACCTTTATCTGTACGTGCCTGTGCATGTGCTCAGTGCATAGTTGAGCCAAAGCAACAGCAACAACAACAGCTGCGGGCAGAGCTTGGATAGAGAATACAGATAGTGGGGGAAGAATTCACAAATACACTTGTTCTACTCACAGTATAAGGCATCTTGGACTAAAATTGTGTGTCTCTGACTCTTCTAGTATCCGAGATATAGGTGATTGATTAATAAAAAATAAAACAAACTCATACTGCGCTCACATATAAGACATCTGTGTACAAAAGTTGGTGTTATAGCTTAAAGTCTTTGCGATCTAGGTGTTCATAAGGACAGAGAGTTCTGGATCGGTTCAACTTGTCATGCTGATCAATAATATATATACCTGTTACATTTTTCACTTCCCGCAAACATTCTTGTCCCTTTTAGGTACAGAGTATAAAGATCAATGATATGCAATGAACCGCAAAGGACGTAACACTAGTCGTGGGTTAGTCATATTGGAATTGCTTCAATTACCTAATTTTAAAGGAAAATGTTACCGAATTAACCATCGCCGATACTTCTATTTTTGCACCAGCCATAATATCATTCATATCATATCAATAATATCTAACCCACTTTCGAATTATTTAGGGAGCAAGCTAACATTAAAACTGACTGCTTGAAATTAAACAAATTTTTAGTCAGTCCTTAATCAGTTTTGAACCGTATATGAACAGAGATTATTTAAAGCCATTTGTAAAAGGGCAATAAGGTGTGTGACATTTTGTTGCATTTGGTTGTCAAATAATAGGAAACTTGAAGAAGGAGGCGGATGAATGAGAAATTTATTCTACAGCGATATCGAATCATCCCAAAACATACTCGTACATACCTAACTGTTTACCTCTGGCAGTACTGGAGGGTACACTCGAGTACATATGGTAGTGGCCAGACAAACGAAACGCCGGCATTGAGGAGCGGCATTTTCTGTCGACATGAAATTTATTGCAAAAAGCAACCAATAGGAGCAGGACGCAGCTCTTTCTGCAGGCTGACCCAGTAAGCCGCAGCTGCGTGGGCTTAGGCCGCAGGTCCTCAATCAATGCGAATGTGTCTGGGAATTCGCATGTGTGTTCTGTTAACTAATTCATATGGCGTACAAATAGCAATGATTACACATTTCATACAGCCAATGCAATGTAGATTGGCATATTGGCCATAAAATCTCTGCATATGCAACAAAAACAATGCAAACCTTCGATAACATGCCATTTGTTGACAGCTCGTCCAGCAGGCTTAATGCACGAGTTGTTGAAAGGGCGGGAATGGTGGTCCATTTTAAATATGCAAGTACGCAATATCTCCGATTGTCACAATAGGGAAAACATTGATTAGAGAGACTTCTCTCAAATTGCTAATAAATATAAAAAATACAACGCATTGCACAATTGAATGCATTCCACAATTGAAAACAGTTACGAGTTATTTATTTATTGTCAGCCAGCTTTATAGTATTTGAAAGCTGATAAAAATAATAAATAAAAATTAATGAATTAAAAATTTGTTTCAAAAATACAAAGATATTTGTATCTGCTCTGCTCTCATTGAAGGGCTATACTTCTTTGTCCTACATAGAAATGAAAAAACAAATATATTTTAAATATTCAAATCAAATATCTAATATCAGTTATTTGTAAAATCTTATCAATCATCAACAGCACACTTCCCACGCTTTCTGGCAGGCTTTAAACGCCAAAGCGTTCATTCTTATGGGATCTGATTTGTGTGTGATTTCTGCCAGTCGATCTACTTGTTCGAAATCTCCAGCAGCGTCGAATCGATTTATTATGGTCCTCTACGAAGTTCCGTTGTGCGTCAGAGATTTTGTTTTGAGGCTATTTGGTGACCATAATTATTATTGCCAGATAAATGGGGACTAAAACTCGATCAATATGCCTGTGAAAATAGACGCAGGAAGTGAGCAAAAAGGCCGAAGGGTCTGTAATTAGCTCGGCGCAGGCCTGCCCATAACTATTTTATATACATACACCATTCTGCGGCATGCCAATGCCTAATTATTACTCCGCTCACAAATACATTACAAAATTTTCCCAGCATTGATGTTGCTCGATGATGGACCGGGACTCGGGCATGTCCCTGCATATTTATTGATGTTGGTGCCCGGGTAGATTGTTTGTATTCGGTTATGTTGCTGGTTGAGCTGTAATTGTTGCTGTTTCCGTTGCTGTTGCCTCCACACAAGCACATCCCACACAAACATAGACGCACACCCACATAAATATGTACTTTGTAATTTCAAGCCCAAAAACGTAATTAACTCGCTCGACATCCACAAAAATTAAGAATTTTGTTTCGCTCATTTATTATGTATTGCCTTTACTTTGTTTATTTATTTTAATTGTGTACAGGATACATAAATGTTATTTTGTGAACACGGTTTTGGCTTTAGTAGGGCTTATAACAGATGGTGTAATTTAGTTTAGAATTGTGCGTTGACCAATGCGAAAACCAAGTTACACACGATTGCAACGCGGCTTCGAATCCGCAATCAGTGGTTAGTGGTGCAGAATACGGATGCAGATCTATTACTTGTTTTACATGATTTGTATTTCTCTCAATGAAATGTTTAGCTCTTCGGAGCTTAGGAAATCCAATCGAGTGCATGCATGTCCAGCATTCACTTTACCTAGATTGGGGCCGTGGTGTCAACAGCAGCCAGCATGATAGGATTAGGCTGGATCCGTACTTTGCAATTCGATATAGATAGTCGTCAATTCTACAAATCCATAGGGGTTTTCTCAATTATTCCACAATACTGACAGCTTTCAAAAACTAATGCAACTTCACCAATATTTTAATTAACTTTTTATACCCTATACCCAAAGGGTGAAAGGGTATACTAGTTTTGTGCGAATGTATGTAACAGGCAGAAGGAGGCGTGGCAGACCCCACAAAGTATATATATTCTTTATCAGGTTGACAAGCCGAGTCGATATAGCCATGTCCGTCCGTCTGTCCGTCTGTATGAGCGCAAGGATCTCAGAAGGTACAAGAGCTAGAATTACCAAACTTGGTATCCAGGTTCCCCCAAGAACTAGGCAGGTCAAGTTTGTTTTTTTAGTCCGATATACCCCCACACTCCCCCGCTATTAGTGATTTACGCAACTCCCGTAGTTCTTGGAATTTCAAATTTGGTAATTACATCCAGCTAGGGATTATGTGTCCGTATGCCGAATTTCATCATGATGGGTCAATTCTGAAGAAAGTTATAGCCATAAATAAAATCGCTGCTCATGCTCTGCTTGCAGCGCTGCCCGCATCTGTTGTTGTTGTTGATGCTTTGGTTCAATTTTGTGCTGCATACATACACGCATATAAATACACATAGACACGTGATGTAAATGTAAAACTGTACATAAACATGTCTTCTATGTATGTATTAAATACATTTTCTTAATTAATTTAATAAATTAATTTAATTTTTTTTTAAATAATTTAATTTTTTTTAATATTTTTTTTTAAATTTTTCTTTTTTGTGGAGAGTTCTATCTTGTTTTCTTTTTGGTGGGAGGTATAGGGTATTTAAGAGTTGAGCTTGCTCGACTTTAGCATTCTTTTCTTGTTTTATACCTTGTTCCCGTAGGGTATAAAGGGTATACTAGGTTTGTAAAAACTATGTAACATACAGCCGAGAGATATCGATCTAGACATGTCCGTCTGTGTGTCCGTCCGTCTGGATGAACACTAGGATCTCAAAAACTATAAAAGCTGGAATAACCAAAGTTGGTATCCAGATTCTCCAAGGTCCGAGAATGGACGAATTTTTTTTTATTTTTGGAAACATTTCACGCAAAATTTATATACAACCTACCTTTGCTTCAAATGTCACCTAAATCGGTCAATTCTAAGAAATGTTATAAGCAAAAAATTTCACTCCAGTACAACGCTCACAAACTGCAGCATCAAGTTCCCTCTTCTTCTTTTTGCTTCTAATAGGGCTCATATAACTCAGTGACGGAAGTTTGTCTGGCTACAGGGTATTTCACTGTCGGGCTTGTTCGACTGTAGCGTTCTCTTTTGTTTTCATATTATTATTTTACAAAAATAAATATATGAATGCAAGACAAATGAATACAAGACGAGCGGTAGCGTCTCAAATTAAGGAAACCATTTAAACCTTAGTGGAATCTGAACGCTGGTTCAGTATTGCTGGGAAAATTGTTGCATAAAGAAGTACTCGTCTAAAGAATACAAATTTGCTTGTTAATTTGAAGTTATATTTGTTTCTCAAACATATTTGTTTAAATCAACATACAATCGAAAACTTTTTCTTTGTGTCGCGAGGCATGAGGCTGCCAGTGGAATTTATACTTTATACTTGTACATATATACGATTTTGTTTATTACCATGTTACCATGAATCGTGGGAATTCGTGTCGTTATCAATTATTTGATTAGTATTTCTAGAACCACTCAATCATAATTTGGGCCAGACTTCTCACTCTTCAGCTGTTTTAAATATTTGGAAATTGTGGAAAGGCGATTGTGCATTTTTTCAGCACTTTCTCATTTTATTGTTCAAAAAACAATATTTTCCTAAAGGATCGCCCCAATGCGCAAAGTTAATAGTCAAGAGATAAAGATTGACAAATGTTCGTTCAAATATTGATCTGAAGTTCGTGTACATACATATGTACATACTTGTATGTATACATATACACATATGTAATATATGTTGGGCACACATACACTTATGTATAAATACACACATACACATATGTATGTATGTACATCCATTCATGCATTGGCGTACAAATAAAATGTTGGTATTGCCGTTATGTGCAAATATGCTAATTTGTTGTTTGCATTCCATCGAACACACGCTGTGTATTGAGCGGAGCAGGATTGGTGGGAGGATAATAATACGCGACAAAGTTTTGTGGATGAATGAACAACGTCGATAGCTCGACTGCTTTATTTATATATAAATTCTTATCCTAGTTCTTATGCTATCGCCTACATACTATCATCGATTCCTTATCTTCTACCATGTGTGCGTACTTTATCAGGTAGCTCATGTTAGCCAGCCGCAGCATGCTCATCCAGCGCGGTGGCGAGCCTGAGCTAATGATTTGTGTACTTACACATCCTTATCTATTAAGCTGGCGCCTGCCAGCTACGAAAATGTTGGTGTTATGTTCGGCATCTAAGGCCGAACTCATTATTATCTGTATAAGAGAGCATGTCTGTTTATCGAGGTTTTATCTATAACAATATGATAATGTACCATTCGTGGTCTAGACAGAGCAAATCTAGCTTATCAATTAATTTACATTTACTTAGGATCTCGTTAGAATTGAACATGCTCCCCACCTTGAAAGGACTCCCTTTCAACTAGTACTGTTTCTTAAGTTTAATTTTAATTATACACGATTACATATATTTTCTTAGTTTTTAGGATAAACGTGGTAAGGCAAATGTTACGGGTAGAAATTGGGTAGAAAGTTGGCACATCTTTTTAAAGATGATAACGATCGCCACGATGAGACAAAATCCGACAATCCAGGAGGTGATGCTGATACCGTAAAGTGCCATTTGATGCGTATCGAGATGAATCGGGAAATCGAAGATTGTTTTGATCCTTGGGATATCGCGTACCTTATATGTTTTGATTTCACCCTCTACCTGCATATGGCTTATTTCAGGCAAATGGCTGGACAGATTTACTGTTGGTAGACGGAAGTTAACATCCATAGTAGTATCCTCGTATGCCCACAAGTTGGCTTCTTCAGTTTGTAGGAAGCATCCTGTATTAAGTTGAAGGATCCCTTGACCAAATATGGTGAGGCTTGTGATATTTTCCTTGCAATGCATTTCCGCTGTTATTTTATTTGGCAGTGAAAATATCCAGGAGTTAGCCTTGTGAAGTTGAGCCCAATAATTTCGCGGGTTCATCACGTTTACCTGGCAGGTAGGCGGTAGCGTTTTTGTTTTTTGTAAAAGTAATATGTCGCAATTTGTAGCAGCGTTAACGTTGTATATTGGGTGGATTTGCGGACATAATAGCAGCCTTTCCATCTTTTGGCAGTAATTCAGATTTCCTTCTGTTAGTCCATAGAAACTGGCTGAGTTGTCATCGACGAGTATTTGAGTAAATTCGGGCTGAATACTGACGAATTTTCCATCGTGTAATGTGGGATATGGATAGATTACATAAGCTCTCATTTTATTGTGATTTATTAATGGGATTCTTATGTTAAATAACAGTGAGGTACTTGTAGCCCTCGTCGTTATTTTTGCAATTTTACCCAGCTCGACGGGATCCGTATCTGGTAATTGGACGCCCTCAGGCATATTTAGAGCCATGACTTGAATCTGCTGCTCAAATTGCTTCAACGGCATCAAGCTCCCCAGAAAATTCCCCTTAGTGTTCCAGACTACTGCGATGATGTCCCGCTGCAACTCTTCGAAGGCATCCATTCCAATTGAAAAGCTTTCTAATGCGGAAAGAATGTTATCGTTGTCTAGTTTCTTATTTATAGCACTTGACAACGTATACATCGTGTTGTTAATAACTTTGAAATTGTCCCAAATGACTTCATTCTGTTTCCGCATAATGGTTATTGTAGAATCCTGCACTGATGACTGGTTACGAATTAGGTCCCGGAGATACTCCTCGTTGTCTCTGCTCTGGTTGATTTTGTTGAGCAATACGTCCGCATGGTCTTCATCCATTAATCCAAATACGGCGTGGAAAACGTTGCCCATGAAACTGAGCGGCGCTCGAGGTTGTCGTTCTTTCTTGCTCCTCTGATTTTGAACAATAATGTCATTATTTTGTTCTAGCCTATTGAATTTGTTTTCTAACAGCTTCATCGTTGAGTCTAGAGTTGTGTCTTTTTGAATCTTCTCCTTAAGATGTAGTAATACGGACCAAGATGCTTCTATTCGATGCTTAAATGCCCAATACTCATCCAGATTTGCGTGAATAATTATATTCCATGATGTCCGCGTTAATCCCACGTCGCCAACGTTCTCAAAAAATATCCCTGCCTTATTTTCTAAATATTCTATTTTTTGACTCTTAACATTGTTAAATATCGACAAAAATGTTAAAATATATAAAATTACATTCTTATTTTTTAACTTTACAGGCTTGGGTTTATACTGTTCATTTTCATAACTATTTTGTATTTTATTTGGGTTACTTGTTTGTATTGCGGTTGTAACTACCGCAGTTGACGAGTTATCCTCGTCTTCGGCAGGAAAAGGACAAACATTGTGCACCGACCTCAGCGATATTCCATTGCTTGTCCTTACTTCTACCATTCTACAAAGGCCATCTTTACCTACAATGGTCTTTGTGACCCTGCCCCTCTTCCAATGCATTTGGGCCAGATTTTCTTCCTTTAATAATACAAGGGTTCCCGGTTTTAAATTTGGCATTACTTTATCCCACTTGTAACGCTTTTGCAATTCGGACAGATATTCTAACGACCACCTTTTCCAAAACTGTTCTTTGTTTTCTTGAACTGCCTTCCAGTGGTCTCGCAACCCTTTATAACTTTTACTGTCTACTGAGTCTACTATTGTAGAAAAAGACTCTCCCAATATAAAATGCCCTGGGGTTAGAACCTGAAGATCATTTGGATCTTCTGACAGCGGAGTTAATGGTCTTGAATTTAGTATCGCTTCTATTTCTATCATTAGTGTGGTCATTTCGTCAAAGGTCATTATTCCTTCTATAGAACGCGTAAAATGTTTTTTAACGGACTTCACGCATGCTTCCCAGAGTCCCCCAATGTGGGGAGATTTAGCAGGAATATTTACCCATTCAATTTGCCGCTCCACACAAAACTTGTCTATTGTATCTATCTGAATTTGGTCTTTGAATAATTTATATATTTCATTCAGACTATTTGCTGCGCCTATAAAATTCGTTCCATTATCGCAGTAAATTTTTTGTGGACAGCTCCTTCTACCTACAAATCTTTTCAGAGCCCCTATGAAGGCTGCAGAAGTCATATCTGACACAACTTCTAAATGCACTGCCTTCGTAGCAAAACAAACAAATACACACACATAGGCTTTGTCAACTCGTTTTCCTCTGATTTTATGATGAATGGCTATGGGCCCGAGAAAATCTATTCCAATATTCAAAAACGGACGTGTTCGAATTACTCGATCTTCGGGCAGGTTTCCCATAAACTGATGTATCTGTCTTGGGTGTGCCTTAAAACAGCGGATACAATTTTTTGTAATTTTGCTGACTATTTGCTTCCCTCTCAAGGGCCAAAACCGCTGCCTGATTATTGCAAGTAACCCTTGAGGTCCTATGTGCAAATGTTTTTTATGAAGTTTAGTTCCTAGGAGCTCCACCCATTTATCTGCATACGGCAAAAGAACTGGATGCTTGGCTTCAAAACACAACTGCGAATTTTGAATTCGTCCCCCTACTCTTATTATCCCTTTGTTATCTACGAATGGAGCCAAGGACTTGATATTTGACTTTCCTGGCAACTCCTTTTTATTCTGCAGAAGAGATAACTCCTTTGGAAAGTGGTTTTTCTGCACAATTTTAATTATTAGTGTTAGCGCTTCCTTTTTATAGCTTATCCATGTTTTTACTTCTGTTTTTCTGCACTTCTCTGTAAACATTATTATCATTGCCAGCACATTTTGTAAAAAATCAAAGTTGTTTTTGTGGTTGATCTCATGAAATATGGATCCTGTTTTAACAAGTAACGCATTATATGTAATTTTTTTTATTTCCGGGATTTCCTTTAATGTAACTGAATTATGTCGAACCTGGTGATTATTACTTTTTAAAAATAATGGCCCTTGAAACCACAGCTGGTTTCCTATTAACTCCGATGGGTATTTACCTCTAGCCACGATGTCCGCTGGATTCTGCTCTGACTCAACAAACTGCCAACATGCAATTTTTGTTTCTGTTTGAATAAAGTTAACTCTATTTGCCACAAATGTTTTTAATGACGCTGGGTCAAGTTTTAACCAGCTAAGCACAATCTGTGAATCGCTGTAGTAGAAAATTTTGCTGAATTTGATTTTCAAACTATCTCTAACCTTTTTCGTTAACTCAACTAAAAGTACTGCGGCGCATAATTCAAGCCTTGGTATTGTTAAAAGTTTAATTGGCGCTACTCTGGATTTGGACGCGGCTATGTTAATTCTAATTTTATTGTTACAATCTATTGATTTAATATAGATTACTGCACCATATGCTTTCTCAGATGCATCACCGAAACCATGCAACTCTATTGTTTTGGCGTTGTTTCCAATTAACATTCTGGGTATTTTCATTTCATTTAGTATTGGGAGTTCTTTTTTTATTTTTTCCCATGCCTTTACACTTTCTTCTGAAGGCGCTTGGTCCCAGTCTAACTTGGATTTCCATAGATCTTGCATCAGAATTTTCGTTGTCACTGTCACTGGACTTATTAAACCTAAGGGATCAAATATTTTCGAAATGTCTGACAGAATGCTGCGTTTGGTTACCTTACTATCACATTCCCAGTTGCATTTAATCGAGAAGTCATCCGTTTCTGGTAACCAGGCAACTCCTAATGCTTTAATGGGATTAGCTTGCTCTATATTAAATTCTACTTTCATCCCTCTATCTGCTACTGACATTGATTTTAAAAGGTCTACGCTATTTGAACACCATTTCCTTAAATGAAATCCATCTTTTTTAAGAGTGCCAGTTATTTGTTTTTGTACTTCTTTTAGTTCTTTTATTGTATTTGCCCCAGTCATTAAATCGTCCATGTAGAAGTCATTTTCAATTGCTTCAGCCGCCTTAGCCCATTTATTTTTTATTTTTTCTGCGGATTTTTTCAAACATTTTACTGCTAAATATGGCGCAGCTTTTGTTCCATACGTTACTGTTTGCAAAGCGTATGTATTTAAAGGCATTCCCTGTTCCCATCTCCAATATATAAGCTGATACTTTTGATCCTCTGGCTTAATCCAAATTTGTCTATACATTTTTTCTATGTCTGCTGTAATGACATAAGTGTGTTTTCGGAACCGAAGTAATATGTTAAACAAATCTTCCTGCAGTCTTGGACCTGCATGCAATACGTCGTTTAATGCTATACCATTAGACGTTTTGCATGATGCATCAAACACGACTCTCAGCTTGGTAGTAGTGCTTTCCGGCCGTAAAATAGCGTGATGAGGGAGATAATATTTTGATTCCAACTTTTCCGCATTTGCAATTATCTTCATATGCCCTAATTCGATATATTCTTTTATGAAATTTGTGTATTGTTCCTTTAGGCTTGGGTCTTTATTGAATTTTCTTTCTAATGCCGAAAAACGTCTTTTTGCTTGAGATTCAGAATATCCTAAGTTTTTCGGTGTATTTTTAAATGGCAGAGCAACAATATATCGTCCATCCGCTCCTCTTGACACATTTTGTTCAAATTCCTGTTCACATTCTACCTCCTCCTTTGATAATGTAATGTTTTCTGTCATTTTTTCTTCAATTTCCCAAAACCTTTTAAGTTGATGTTGAATTCCAACTCCAGAATAGGTCACTACTCGTCCTTCTTTTGAAGGACTCTCTAACTCTATTTTACCGTAAGCAGCCCAACCAAAAAGCGTTTCTCGTAAACGCAATCTTCCTTCGTTCAATTGAATCTTTCCGGATTTTTCCGTTTCATGCACCAGATCTATACCGAGAAGCATATCAATACCTTGTGGAATGTTGAACTGTGGATCCGCTAACTCTATGTGATGTTGAATATTTCCAATTTCAAACCTTTTCTTTGGCATATTAGATACAATTTTTTTACTAATTAATACCTCAATTTCGGTGTTGAATTCTGTGGTTTTTGATCTAATCTGAACACTCATACCTTCGTTTATTTGAGAAAAGTTATCTGAAAACCCTTCAATTGTTTCCTGTACCTTTTCTGCCTTTAATTTTAATTTTCGCTTAAACTCTGTAGTGATGAAATTTACTTCTGAGCCACTGTCTAATAATACTCTACAGTTTTGCCATTTGCCTTCTCCATCTAATACTTCAACGACTGCTGTTGATAGCAAAACACATTTTTTCTCCTTTTTGAAACATTTTGAGCTAGTCACTACTGAATTGTCTATGTGTAAAAGCATATGATGTGGACCGCTGCATGTGCGACAAACCCAATTACAGGTAGCAAAGGAATGTCCCATCTGCAAGCATTTTCCACAAATTTGGTTCTTTTTTATTATTTGCCATCTTTCTCTTATTGTTAGTTTTTTAAATTTCTGACACTTATATACGGGGTGACTATAATTGCATTCCAAAACACAAGTCTTTTTTTCTATTTTGTGATATAAACTTGGCTTTTCATTTTTATTCTTCTGCGCATTGCTGTTACCATCCATTTGGCAAGCTTCTAATGCAGAACATTCATGCTCTAAGAATTTTAACAGGGGGTCAATTTTTTGAACAGTTTTAGGATTTTCCAGGGATTTTTCATATCTAGTTCTAAGATTTTCGTTCATTTTTTTTACTAGTAATGTGTTAAAAAGGCTTTGTAGGATGCGTTCTTCAGACAACTTCATTGCTTTTATAGCCTGAATATTTTTGTTAATTATGCATAAAAATTGCTTTACGCTGTTTACGGACTCACTAACCGAGGGAGCTTCAATTATGTTGTTCAAATAAATAGCCAATGTTGCTCTAGGGTTGGTAAACTTGCTATCTAACAGGGACCATGCTAAATCAAAATTGTTCTCTGTTGACGGCAAATTTTCTATTGTTGCTGCAGCATCGCCCTTTACTTTGGTTTTCAAGGCACACATTTTTTGTGTGTTCGAAATGTTTGCTGAGCCAATCAACTGCATAAAAAGTTCCTTGAACGTATTCCACTCTGTATAGCTTCCATAAAAACACGGTATTTCAATTTTTGGCAAGTCGAAGTTCATATTTTCCTTTTTTAATTCCGGATTCTTATCCAATTCGTAATATTGGTCTGTTAACCTCTCAAACGTTTCTTCTAACTCTCCTATACCCCATTCATTTGAATATTGATAATAAAGATCATCTGCACGGGTTTTAGCTGTTTTGATTTCACTTAAATCTTTTCCATCATATCTTTTTAAGGACATCTTAAAACATTTTAATGCATGTTCTATCTTTCTAACAGCCGTACTTTTTGTATTATCTGGGCCTACTAATGACTGCGATTCTAGCAAATCAGCATTCCTATTTATCTGTTTATTCATTTGCCCCAATAATGAGTAAGTAACTGTAAAAAGTTCACTTACCTTTTCTCCAAATTTTTCTTTAAAATATGGTGATTTCAATATTGTCGCTGAAGGATTTTGCAGTCCGATTTTATTTGCCTCGAACTGGATCCTCAGCTCTTCTACCTTGCGGTTCCACTGGTCCAGCTGCTGACCCGATCCATCCCACTTTGCCGCTGCATTGTAAATGGCCTCCAAAACTCTTCCAATGCCCTCTTGCTCTTTTATTATTTGGGCTTCGTTTGCCATATTGATTTTTAGTGCAGTACTTTTAAATTTCCGCACAATATTTAATAATTTTATATTGGTATAAATGATTTTATTATTATTTTTATATATATATTTGGTTGCTGTTGGTATGGGTGCTGGGTGTTTAAGTCCACTATTTACTTTTTAGGGACACACGGCAGCACAACACAACACAACACTTTTTAATTTTTTGGCTGAAATTCGCACGGGTGCTGGGCTTATAAGTCCTTCTTTTGATTTTTAAGGACAATATAAATACACACCGCACAACACAACACAACACTTTTTTAATTTTCTTTGAGAGCTGGATGTTTTAGTCCACTATTTTAATTTTTAGGGACACAACGCAGCACAACACAACATGACACTTTTTAATTTTCTTTGAGAGCTGGATGTTTTAGCCCACTATTTTTATTTTTAGGGACACAACGCAGCACTTCTTACACTTGTGTCCTTTTTATTTTTTAAGGACAATATATTAACACAGCACAACACAACACTATTTAACTCGCGTGTACTTTTCGAGGGGTCACCAATGTATTGAGCGGAGCAGGATTGGTGGGAGGATAATAATACGCGACAAAGTTTTGTGGATGAATGAACAACGTCGATAGCTCGACTGCTTTATTTATATATAAATTCTTATCCTAGTTCTTATGCTATCGCCTACATACTATCATCGATTCCTTATCTTCTACCATGTGTGCGTACTTTATCAGGTAGCTCATGTTAGCCAGCCGCAGCATGCTCATCCAGCGCGGTGGCGAGCCTGAGCTAATGATTTGTGTACTTACACATCCTTATCTATTAAGCTGGCGCCTGCCAGCTACGAAAATGTTGGTGTTATGTTCGGCATCTAAGGCCGAACTCATTATTATCTGTATAAGAGAGCATGTCTGTTTATCGAGGTTTTATCTATAACAATATGATAATGTACCATTCGTGGTCTAGACAGAGCAAATCTAGCTTATCAATTAATTTACATTTACTTAGGATCTCGTTAGAATTGAACACGCTGCTTGTATTATTGTTGCTGTTACTGTTACTGTTGTCTCTATTGCCGTTGTCTGTTTGAATGCGATCCCAGCAGAGCCCACCCACGGCCCGATTCGCCATTACACACACACACACACACACACACACACACACACAGATGCGTAAACACACAGCTGATTGCATACAAAATTGCAACTCAATAAGCAAACTAAACAGCAAACAACCACACTTATAGACAGTCCTCTCAGTACCCCTCCAATACCAACTAGCAAATGACAAATCGCTGGCAACCTCATTCGATGGCTTTTCAATGTATGCAAAATTTTAATACTTGTGTAGAAAAAAGTACCATTGCATTTCCATTTAAATTTATGCCTCGCATTATTATGATTCCCGCTCTTCCCCCACTCTACAAATCATCCGGTGCTCTGTTCTGCGTCTCCGCACGCTTCATTGTGCGCTGGCTGGCTTTGTTTGTTTTTGCTTTTCTTGCGAGTTGACTTTATAAAATTAAAAAGCAAAAATTTCAACAAGCGCTCTTTACACTTTGTTAGTCTACAAGCGGGCGCAATGAACAAAAAAGAAATAACAATAAAAATAAAAATAAAGAAGGCTGGAAAGGAATAGTCCAAAGATTTGTTTAAAGTTTCCTGCAAACTTTGGCGCTTCTGCTGCTGCTGCTGCTGCTGTGGCTGCTGCTACTGCTGTAACAACAGACACAGTAAAAGTCTTAGAAACTTTGAAGCGCAGCAACTTCGACTACGCCTTTCCCCCTCCTCATCCAGGAGTATTTCTCTGCTCGCCCAACATCCCTGAAGCTCCTACAATAATCCGTAAATCAATAAAAATGCCAAGCAAGTTCCGTAGCAATAGCAAATGTATCTATTGTAGCAGTTACCAAACACACACACTTACACACTACATGCACACATACACACATACACATGCATACATGCGAGTGTGTGTAGGTGGAAACGTGTGATGAGTGTGCTTGTGAGTGAGTGCGTGCGTGTGGGTGTTGGTGTGGAGCCATTTGTAATAAAATATTGTATATTTGCTGGCATTTGAGCATATTTTTAGCATTTTGTGTGCTCGCCTCAATACAAAACACTGGTAAATGTTTTTTGGGGGGGAGGTGGGCGGGTGGTGGAGTAGGGTCGTCGGCGTCACCACCGTCTTTGTTGTTGCTACTTGTGACTCGAAGCGGAAATGTTGCTGAGTTTGTAGTGTAATAAATTTTCATAGCATGTGAGTGTGTATGGATGCGTGGGTTGTGGGTAGATAGCGTAAATAATTTTCTGCAAATCTTACAGCGATTTCATAATTTATTATATGACATCCACTGCTCGGCTTGGTGTGGCGCATTTTCCGGTCAGTGGAGGGGCTGTGTTTGATTTTGTTGTTGCTACGATGAGTTGGGTGTCGTCAGCAAGTTGATTAGTGCTAATTAGGAAGTCTAGGGTGAGGAGGCTCCTCTTCAAGTTAGTGTATGACTAATGAGAGGCTACGGCAACATGTTCGGAGCTTACAATAATGGGATAGTAACCAACAGAGAGACAGACTCCTCATATTTTTATTTAGAACGGCAAGAAGAATCGATAAAGCCATGTCGGTCTGTCTGAATGGAAGGGATGCGAACAGTATAAGACCCAGAATAACAAAATTTGGTCTCATATTCCCATAACCGTAAGTAGGACACCCTTAAAACAATAAAATAAAAAGGCTCGTGTTGTCTAGGGACTAGTCTCCATACCGAGTTTGCTCACTGTAGCATCATCCGCTTCCAAAATCCAAGCATTTATTCAGGTGGACGGACAGACGGATGGACACACACCACAGACTGATCATAAGCATGATCAAAAGCAAACGCTTTTCGCATTGTCCCTCAATTAAAAATTGAATTAAACATTTACAGCTTAATGCATTGCTAATGAACTGCACATATAAAGCTGACATGAATGCGCCGCAGGATAAGCAAGCGTAACTGGTGAATAACTTTTGTGGCTCACTGTGTGCCAGAGCAAAATGAACAAGATAGAACGCTACAGTCGAGCAAGCCCGACAGTAAAATAGCCTGTACTCTCCACAAAAAAAGAAAAATTAAAAAAAAAAAATTTTAAAAAAAAATTAAATTATTAAAAAAAATTAATGAATTAATTAATTAAATTAAATTAGAATATATGTTTATGTTTAGTTTTAACAGCATACATTTACATCACGTACCTATGCGTGTTTATATGCGTGTATGTATGCAGCACAAAGTTGAACCAAAGCAGCAACAACAACAACAGCTGCGGGCAGCGCTGCCGACAGAGGCAGCGCATGAGCAGCGATTTTACTTATGGCTATAACTTTCTTCAGAATTGACCTATCATGATGAAATTTGGCACACGGACACATTAGTACTAACTGGATGTACCTACCAAAATTGATTTCAAAATTCCGAGAATTACGGAAGTTATAAGAAAAAACACGAATTGCGGGGGAGTGGGGGGGTGCATCGAAAAAAAACTCAAACTCGTACTTTCTCGGTCTTAGGAGAATATGGAAACCAAGTTTGGTTATTCTAGCTCTTATACTTTCTGAGATCCTTGCGTTCATACGGACAGACGGACAGACAGACGGACAGACGGACAGACGGACGGACGGACAAGGCTATATCGACTCGGCTTCTCATCCTGATCAAGAATATATATACTTTGTGGGGTCTGCCACGCCTCCTTCTGTGTGTTACATACATGCGCACAAAACTAGTATAGCCTTTCACCCTTTGGGTACAGGCTATAAAAATATTGCCAGTCAGTCGCCAGGCACGCTAAGTTCAATTAGTAAACTGGGGAGAGGGAGACGTTTTAAATAGCCGCGGGTGAACGTGAAAGCAAACAAACAAACAAACAAAACAGCATAATTGTTTTGTTATCGACAAACACACACCATACTCTCTCAGACACATATAGCCACAAACATGCGAGAGAACAACGAGCGAGGTCTTTGCAATTGCCGAACTCGCGATACAAATAAATTATTGCGGGACACAACAACATGATTTTAATTAAAGTTTTAACGAAAACCAAATATTTATCGTTTCATTTTGCTTTTATTTGTTGTGTGCGAGTATGTGTGTGGTTTTGTTTGGCTTGTATGGTAAACACACACACACACACACACACATACACACACACGCACTCGCTTTTAGAGAGCGCTCCCAACAATACCGACAATTGAGGGAGCCGCAACAATGGATGGGGCAGCGGCATCATTAAGAGTTGACCAGAAATTCAATATATTTTATTTAAATATGCTAAATACACATGCATATGGGGGCTCTTTGTGTGTGTGCATGTGTGTAGAATGCCACTTATTTATAATGCAAGCAAAGGTCATTTGAAAGTTATCATAATGAGCGTGTCCAGCAGCATCGCATACGAAGGCCCGAGTGGGAGTAGAATAATGGGTTTTGCTGGAAGTATACATGTGGTTTTCCCTTTAATTTCAAAACAATTCGAAAATGCAAACAATGTATGATAAAACCCCAACGCGGACAACATGACGTATGATTAACATACTGCGGCAGCTACACAACATTGGCAATGATGTCAATGGGGGATTTTGTTGTCAGTCGGCCAGCTCGGTATACTCTGCAGCTGCAGTGGTTTTAAATTCGTTGATTGCGCAATGAAAGCTGTTGCATATTTAATTTAGACTGATTTTGCTTATAACTTTTCAATTCAGTTTAATTAAATGCATCGTAGAACTTTGCCCGGAATTAAAAGGCGAGATATGTGGCTTTTTCAATATTATTTCAGCAAGCAAACAATATACGTGTAGTATGTGTGTCCATATTCTGCATGTGTATATACAAGCTATTTAATTATATTTTAGCACTGTGCGAGCAAACTACATTACTTACAAAGCATCTAATTCAATTAAAATTTTCGAAACTTTACAACAAGCAATGGTAGACAAGATAAGCAAAGAAATTATAGCCATGCAACTAGAGATGTATTAGAGATGCGCAAAGAGAGATATGCAGACAGATGACTACGGTACTACTTTCGAATATTAAGTTTAAATTGGTTTAAATTGTCATAATCGCAGAATTTCATTAAGTTACTTTAATACCCATTAAAAAACCTTAATACCTTAACTTATATTTTTTCTTGTAGCCGACTGCAACGCATGATCCCGCTATGAATCCAAATTCTAAAATTCCAATACTATTCGATTCACATATCAACCTTTTTAAAAGGTTCACCAAAAAACCTCAATAGTTGTAATATTACAAGTAGTGTAAGTTGTTGTTATATTATCGATGTTGTCTCATCTACACAAATGGTGCAAGCACTCTTGGTGTCGAGATTCTCCTAGGCCCGAGAAAGGACAATGTTTGATCAAGCTCTAAACACATAATTACATACATATAGTACATTCGTAGATTGTACCTTGCTCTACAAGGCTGTCTATTATATTTGTAATTGCTTTGGGTTCATACAACAATATACTTATAAAAAGGCATCGAAAAAGCTCGCTGCCTCAACAAGGAAGGAAGTCATAGTCATGAAAGTAATGCCTACCAGCAGCTGTTGTTTTATAATTTTATGCAATTAATTTAATTTTCAAAATATAATTCGAAAGTATTTTTTCATGTTTTTCTTCTGAGTACAGGGTATTTAAGAGTTGGGTCAGCTCGCCTCTGGCATTTTATTCTTCTTTTGATTTCGCTTCGAGCATCATAATAAAAATGATGATGTTAGGGTCTAGCTAATGACTTCTTAGACACATCCGTTTGTTAAGCAAAACTCAGAGTCTAACAATTAAATGGTCCACAAAAAAACAACAAAATGGATTCCAAGTAAAAACAACATCAGCATAAGTATAACAAAAAAGGCAAGCCATGAAGTTAATGAGAACAGCAGAAAACTGTTAGGAGAATCACCAGAGGAGCTACTTAAAGTTTTGGGCAACGCATTCAGTTAAATCAGAAGAGTAAACGACCTGAATTCGGCGCCAAAGCCGACCGAGACTGCCTGCTCGACCAAAAATAATTTCGAATGAGAAATTTGCTAAAACAAACCATGAAGAAGGAATTGGATGAGCAAAAAACCTACTCAAAAGTTATTAAGTGCAAATTAATGAACATTAGCGGTCCAAGACGTTGCCTACTTTGCAGCGCTGTGTCGGTGCTCAGCAAAAGCTGCACAATGTGTCAGGCGATGGGCGGTGGTTCCTCCGAAATTCCGTTTAATAATTTTTCAATTAAATGCAGCTGGTGGGCATAAAGAAGTGTGTAGAGTGGAGGCTTATAATTTGCCGCAATTATATTAAACGTGGTTGCCATAGCTCACTCTCCAAATTTGGCTATTTAATGTGAACCCTCCATTCTGGATAGGACTGGAACACTGGACAAGACAAGAAGTGGAAGCACTGGATGGCCAGCACCATCAGTCTGGCCTTGAATTTAATTAAAATCCCATTTTGCCTGCTTAGATTGCCCAGGCAACGAGGCCATTAGCTTCATTAAGCTGCCGGTTGCAAGGATGCTCGCTTGTTCACTCCTTTCTGCCTCAAAAGTGGCTTGCGTAACACCAACTTTCAAGTGGCTTTTAACTTTTGAGTCCTGAATAAGCATAGCGTGTACTAATTAGTTGCGAGCTCAATGCAGTTGATGCGGCAATAAAATCATTGTACAACATAAATGAAATGAAAGCATTTCATGCGTTCCACCTTTTGAAAAGACGGTGCAATAACACCACCAGAAACGAATCGAAGCCGTCACACTTGAAAAGCAAATGTCAAGAAACGGAAGTAAGTGCGGTGGGGAGGCTAACCAATCCAATGCTTTGTGGCTGACCTAGTTTAGAACATTCTTTCCACCGATTCCAGAGCTCACAGGTGTAAAACTCCAAATAATAATCATTCCAAGGCATCAATGTCAGGTGAGCTTGGATCGGCTCACGCCCGAACAGTTCAATTGATAAACGTACCTGATGTAGAAGGGAATTGTGTGCCGCACACTACTTACCCGGATTCGTAGCATTAATATGAAATTCACAGAGATTCTTTGTGCCCTGGGCGAAGTCGAAGGAATCCGAATCAGTAAATAGGATGTCAACGTCCAATTCGAAGCCACGATTCGGTATGCCCTGTTGTAGAGGCGCCGAGAAAGGGCTGGAGTGAAAGGCCACCAGCATTTCCGGACCACTGCAAAAAAAAAATAAGGAAAAACACAAGTTAGTTGAAAAATTCATGTTGGCTCAGTGAGTACCAGTAGATTACTAGGGTTAATATTTTAAAAATGTCTGCATTTCCTATTTTTCAATTCCATTTTCATTCTATGGAATATCATATATCGATACATAGACATACACATAGATCTAGAGAAAAAACAAAAAGAAGTTTAGAAGAAAAAAGTTCTCTAAAGAATACACCCTGAATAAGCGGACCTGCGTTTCCTCGAGCTGTGATCTAAATGATATATTGATCTCACAATCTCAGAAGTGAGATCAAAATCAAAAGCGCATTAATTTGAACAATTCTATAAAAGTGTATAAGCCAAGCTAAATAAAAAAAAGTTTGGTCTGCTTTTAAGGAATTTGTAAGTTAAGAAAAAAACACAATTTTGTGTGACAGTTGCAGAATTATAAATTCTTGGTTTTCGAAGAAATTGAAACAAAGCGACTAAATGGCTAAATGAGGTAGCAATGCAAGTCAGAGCTAATTATGCTCCTCAAGTCTGTGCTAATTTGGTTTTCGGACCAATCTGTTGAATTAAGGCTCACATGGTCACGCTTGAAACCAAAATACCGAAATCTTGAATGATATGTTTCAATTTTACTGCTAATTTCACACCAAGAAGTTTTTAAATTCACGTGGACCAATATTTCGTAACGAAGGTGATTATGATTCTAGGCTGAAAGTCCAAATCTTCCTCCACCTATTGTAATGTTCGCCACCCCCCGCACTTCAATTACAGGCGTGAAAAAACTAGTTTTCACATAAATTTCATTTGCTCAGCTTGGCAAAATGGAAAATCTGTAAAGTTTTGCTGGAAAAGTACGAGGACACATACCAGCACACAAATAAAGATATAAAGCTACAGACAGCTACGTAGAGCCAACAGAAAGCAATGCCAATAAACAAACAAACATAACGAACAAATCTCTGCCAAAGAGCCGCGCCTAAAAGTATGACGCAGTGTTTTGTTCTGCTCGCATAGTTTGTTAGCCACGCCCCTACGCGCCCATTCCCCCGACTGCCTAGTTGCGATTTAAAGTGCCCGGCACACTATTGTTGTCACCCCCTACTGTCTTTGCCGACTTGTTTGCATTTTTGTTGCCAAATTAACTTTTTTCGCTATTGTCTGTCGCTGCAGAAGTTTAGGCAAATTTTTGGCATAACAAGCGGCAGGCAAGTGCCAGACGAGGCAAGCAACTCAGGCCGCCAGCCCACTCTTTCCCCAGATATTGTAGTTGCTGTTGCCCAATTTTACGCCGTTTGTCTTTTGATTTTTGGCAGAAATTATGAAATGACAGCCGTGGGTGTTGTAGCATTTATTGTCGCTGGGGCTGCTGTTGCCGCAGTTGCTGCCTCGGAGACACAGACAGCGCGTCGCCAGGCAAAGTCGTGCCCTAGCCAATGGTAACGACAACACCAAGTGGGGCATAAAATTTAAGCCACTCGAAGCTGTCTCCATTATGGACCCGCTTGCCGACTCGCAACCCCAAACTGAACAGCTAAATGGAGTTTGCAGCACTTAGGAATTTTTTCATTTAAAATTAATTTGATGCCGTGTTTACATTGTATGTACTATATAGGAAGAGTAATGCGGCTGGTACTTAACCGTGCATGGCACAGTCACAGTCGCAGTCACAACCACACACGCACACGCACACGCACACCTGACAATTTAACACCATCTAGACCACGTCTCAAAAGACATCAAAAACGTGGCCAACAAATGGCTTTTAAATAAATGTAAGTGTGGTTAAAAGACACACACAGACAGCGCCCCAACACCTAACACAGCACGCACTCATACACCCTTCCTTTGACCAAAGGATCCGAAGCATGTGCTTAGAGACAGCCCAGCTAGCAGGGAACAGCTGCAGCAATGACAACGAGAGCGACCACAACAACGTTTGCTGTCAGCCAAGTGCAATAAACTGTAAATGAAAAGTAAATTAATTTTTAATAAAACCCACAAATGCTGGCCCTGCCAGCAGGACTGACTGCTGGTGCTGTTTTGCTTCCAATTTTCCCGAATGTAATCGTGCCTGTAAATGCGTCACTGTGCGCGTAGCACTTGGTTGCTTTATTGCGTGCGGTGGCACACTTGTGGGTGTCGTAAAATCAACAAACCTTGCGCACGTTCCCGAGCTCCGCAAACCCCCATTCGCACACCTCCAGCTCGGCTTGTTTGGTCATCAATATACAGCTCAGCGAGCCACAAAATTTCACTTGCTCACCTGCTGGTTGGTTAACTGACCGCGAATGCTCCACAACCTTGTGGTTTGGGTCTTTGCTGGGGTTTACGTACGCACGCATGAAAAACGGTTTGATGGTCGCAAGGATGTCCAGCTGATCAATGCTGGGAAAACAGCATGGGTTGAATCGCGAAACTCTGGCCCTGTCTCTGTATGTTTGTCTGTCTGTCCGTATGAACAGATCTCAGAGATTATAAGACATACTTTTTATACTCTGTACAAGTACATGAAATGTACAAGAGTAAACTAGGTGGGCGGGAGCTGAAAAATGTAACAGACAGAAGGAGGCGTGGCAGACCCCACGAAGTATATATATTCTTGATCAGCATGACGAGACGAGTCGATCTAGCCCTGTCTGTCTGTCTGTCCGTCCGTATGAATACCTGGATCTCAGAGACTATAAGAGATAGAGACACCAAATTTTGCAAAAAGATGCCTTATATGTCTACGCAGTGCAAGTTTGTTTTATTTTTTTTTTTTGATTAACCCCCCCCCCCCCACTTCCCCCCCCCCCCCCCCTATGGGGTTTTTTTTTTCCATTCGTCATTCACTCATATCTCGGACACATAAGAGCCTGGGACACCAAGTGTCCCAGATGCCTTATGTGAATACGCAGAAAATGTGTATTTTGGAATTTCCCTCCCTCCTTCGTCTCGCCCGCAATTAGTGATTTTCCCTGTTTCTTGTAATTTTTCATTAAAATTCAAAAAATACCCCCAGTTAGTGATTATGAGTGTGTATCCTAAGTATCATCATCATAGGCCGATTTAACAGGAAGTTATAGCCATATATTTATGTATGACACCCGACTTTATCTTGTCTACTTGTCTTAATTTTTAAAATTTCTATGGTTCATCTACACATATGTACAGAGTGCTTCAAAGTCGGGAAACCCGACCTTAGCTGTTTTACTTGTTGCATTTATTTATTTTTAAAATTTCTATAAATATTCGATACATGTGTTCAGAGTATTTGAAAGTCGGGACACCCGACTTCAGCTCCTTTTATAAAGGAGTATAATAGGTCTGTGCTTTCTTCTTCTTAGTGCTGGAAATTTGTCTGGGTGCTCGGTATTTCACTGTCGGGTTGCTAGACTGTATCGTTCTCTCTTGTAAATAATAATTTTACTTTAATATAATTTTTAAAAATATGGAAACAAGTTTTATTTGAATATACCAAAGATCGAAATCAGCGCCGGAGAATACGTCTTGACTACGAACACGTATTGTGAATTTCTCATGACTTGTACTGAATGCTGATAACGCCATCTTAACCGGCTGCTGGACGCTGGCAACTGACTGCTTAATTCGACGAAATCGTGATATTTTCACCCAAATAATAAACAGTGGAGCTCAATAGATTGTTGTTTCACAATTCGATTGTCATAACATGTCGAGAAATCGATGGTATTATCAGATTTTTAAGCCATCTTCAAAGAAGAAGGACCCCTGCTAATAATTTTAGGCAATATTTCCAGCCAGTTTTTTATGCCTTTTACCCAATTTAAAACAAGAGAGAACCCTACAGTCGAGCAATCCCAACAGTAAAATAGCCTGTACTCTCCACATTGAATAAATTAACTAAATTAAATAAATAAAATGTTTTTAATATATAACAATAACAGCTGCGGGCAGAGCTGCAGGCAGAGCATGAGCAGGGATTTTAGTTATGGCTATAACATTCTTCATAATTGACCTATCATGATGAAACTTAACATACGGACGTATAATCATACGTAACTGGATGTGACTACCAAATTTGAATTTCGAAATTCCAAGAATTACGGGAATTGGAAAAAATACGAATTGAGGGGGAGTGGGGGTGTGTATCAGAAAAAAAACACAAACTCGATCTGCCTAGGGCTCAGGGGAACCTGAATGCCAAATTTGGTTATTCTAGCTCTTATACTTTCTGAGATCCTTGCGTTCATACAGACAGACGGACATGGCTATATCGACTCGGCTTGTTATGCTGAACTCGAATATATATACTTTGTGGGGCCTGCCACACCTCCTTCTGCCTGTTACATACATTCGCACAACACTAATATAGGCTTTTACCCTTTGGGTACAGGCTACAATTAAATTTTTTAAATAGCCATATTTATGTGAATTTTATTTTTATATCGTAGGGTAAATAGGCTATATTAGGTTTGTCCAAAGTATTCACCAGGCAATAGGAAGCAAGCTGTACTTATTTCAGTAGTAGCTATGTATATGATATTAAAAGCTGATTGTGATAAAAAACTTTAATAACCAATATGTATCACCGTAATTGAGAGCAGATGCAAAAGGTTTTGAAAAAATATAGAACCTTGTAGTGGGCCTTGAACGACTGGCAACATGCAATTAGCTGACTGATTACCTAAGATTTCGAATCTCTGCTACGCGAGAAAATGTCGCACAACAGCTATAAATATATGATGCCCCATTTAACTTATAGCATGGCTCTAAGTGCTTCTCGAGATGGCACACAAAAATTAACAAAATTTGAACAGCTTCATCTGCCAGTAAGCCAGAATTTGCTTAGAACCCGCCCTCGCACCCACACTACTTGTATTCCTTTCCAAAAGCGAAATAAAGATGCACAGCAGGAATCCACGCTGAAGCTACCATGGCCATGTTTCCTTGTAGCAATTTGAAGTAATGTCGGGAAATTAATAATTTTCATGCAGCTTATGCGCAGGGCGTCAAATGGTGGGGTAGGCAGGGGGGGGGGGGAGCCACTCAATGCATATGTATGTACTATATGTGTGTACACATAAAATTTCCATATTAAGTCAGCGTCAAGGCAAAAGGTGCAAGGAAAATTGTGTATGCCTGTCAGTGCTGCTTCTTCCCGGGGCTGAACTGGCAGCCAACTATCTGGGTATGAGTGTGCATTTATAATTCGTTATTCAGACTGCGCCACAACGACATCGGCGATAGCAACGAGCAGAAAGACTTAACGCCGTTTTTATTCGACTGTCGAGCGCTGGTGTCTTCCGCCTTGTCTTCGAGCCGCTCCCACTTACCAACCACAGCCCAGGACCCACTTTTTCCCATCAAGCTGAGCATCTTGCGCGTCTTGTGCATTTTACGCTCTATGCATTTTTGATGCGCACTGCTTCGTGTACTTTGTGAGCCCACAAACGGGGGATGGCTGATAGATAGTCGGTTTTAGTGGCATTCCAAACATTTTACCTTTATAGCCGGCACAATGTATCGCTTTATGGTCCACCAAATTTGGGATATGTCAATAATTTTCAGCTTTAAATAATTGAAAAGTGTCCTTTTGAAATGAAAGAGCGACGAGACCAATTCCAAAAAATATAGTCCAGTAGATCAACAAATATAACTTAGCAAGAGATTAGGTATTAAATCAATTTCTCTAAATCTTTTTTATTCTTATAGTATACCAATAAAATGAGACACCAATAAACTTAATGTGTGACTACTGCTTCTGCCCTCCTCTGCGTTCTTAGGTCGTCTTTGCTTTTTTGACTATCGTAGACCATTTCCATTAATCTTGTCTATAAAATCTTTTGCGGGTTAGGTTATAGTTAAGTGTATTCCCTAGTATCTAGAGGATTCCCTCTTTATACAAGGAGTGTTCCAAAGTAAACAGGACTTAAAAAAAAAAACAGAACAAATGGTTTTTCGGCAAAATCAATTTATTTTATTCAAAATATACTTCTTCTGCTTCAATACAGCTTTCTGCACGATCCAAAAGCATGTCGAACGAGTGTTTTAGCTCGTTGGCCGGTATGGCCGCCAGTATGCTCGTGCAAGCCTTTTGAATGTCCTCTACGTCTGCATAACGCTTCGTTTCATGGGCAAATGCATTTTTCCGAAAAGGTAGAAGGGGCACGGTGCCATATCAGGTGAATACGGCGAGTGGTTAATGGCTAAAATGTGATTTTTGGTAAAATAATCGGTCACAAGCGTGGATCAATGAGACGGCGCATTATCGTGCAACAAACGCCAACTTTCATCTTCGCGATACTATATTCGGGCCGAATACCTCGAATACGGCGCACCAAACGCTTCAAAACTCCAAGGTACTGCATTAACGTTTTGGCCAGGAGGAACAAATTCTTTGTGGACAATACCCATGGAATCATAAAAACAAATCAGCATTGTCAGCATTCACTTTAGACTTCGCCATGCGCGATTTTTTGGGTTTCGGCTCGTCCAATGCCTTCCATTCAGCACTCTGGCGTTTCGTTTCGGGATCATATTGGAAACATCACATTTCGTCACCAGTCACAATATTGTAAAGGAAGTTTTTGTCCTTTTTGACCTCTTTAATGATGTCCTTCGAATGTTGGATTCTGAGCAATTTTTGGTCGTCAGTCAATTTGTGCGGAACAAACCGTGCACACACTTTTCGTAAGCCCATATGTTCGAACAAAATGCGATAAATCGATGTTTTGGAGATGTTCAATTCCATTTCCATCAATTTCAATGATGATTTCGGCTGATTTTTGATGAATTCACGAATTTTGATTGCCATAAACTTGTTCCATCAATTGAAACGCTTCGGAAAAAGTTTTTCAATTTTAAAACAAAATTTAATGTTGGCTCTTTGTTCGAAGCTCATTTTCGCACCGATAACACAAACATACTGACACTTAAAACGCAATAACTTCACTTCCAATAGATGAAATGCCATGAAATTCTCACTGGACAATCGATAAAGATAGCAGATTCTAACGCACCAGTCGACATATAGCGCCACCAGGGGGCGCTAGATCCAAAAATTGCTGTTTACTTTAGAACGCACCTTGTAGATAAAAAACGTCTTTCTTCTACAATCATCGTGAAAACCTGTGAACACAACCACTATTGAGATTTCCTCCACCTAGTTGGAGATTTTCGCATTTTCTTAAATAAGCTCTTATTATTTAACTAGACAGTTGGTAATCGAACATTTGTATGTATATTCTTAAGAACCAAGCCCAATATCCACACTTCTTGGAAGAATACATGGAAGGTAATATCGAACAGATTAGAAATAATAATATTTAACGTTCTTGATGTTTATTGATTAAAGTCCTCGTTGAGGTAAAAGTAAAAGCCACCAGCATAAATGTCTGTTTTCGTTTATTTACTTATCAGCCATCCCTCGCACATGAATGTACATATAGTATACGCATACGTGTGAGAGTTTGCTTTTAAGATTTAAGATGCCTGCAGTTGTGTTTGCATTAATTTCGCCATCCTGGCTTTGTGAACTTGTCAATAACTCCGCTCGGCAAGCAACTCATTAAGAGATTACCGCTACGGGTGGTGTGTGAGTGTGTGTTTGAGTTTGCAGATACTCTTCCCCATTTCCATCCTGATGAGTAGAAGAGCGACGATTTTGCGTAAATAAATATCCAGCAGATTTTTAATTTGCAGCTTTGTGGCTCTGCTTTGATGGCCGGCTAAATGTTGTTGCAGGTGCCACAGCACATGGCCAAAACCCATAATCGATGTCAAAATGTATGTCTGGAGTGCAGGCACACTCACCAACACACGGGCACTAAGTGAGAGCTGCCAAAAGCGCATGTAGCAACAAAAACAGTGCTGGTCGCAACGTTGTCCCAACTGCGACACAAGCGAAATAGATAAATGACTGGGGTTGTGGCTATGTACTATAATGGGCCAGATACAGATATGTATTCGTCTGGTGTGGAGGTGGGTTGGCCGAGCAGCTCTTGATCGTTTTGCGTCAATTGGCTGTGGCTGCCTCAAGTGTCCCTTTTGCCACTTTTTGGGTGTTGCAGGACTTGAGATGCGCCGTTGCGCGCTTTAAGAATTTATTCAGCGCTATGCTGCCAACTACTAATGAGGAAAATTGTGCTATTGCATAAATCACACTCAACTCAAAATGTTTTCAATAATAGTAAAAAAAAAAAGAAAATCAAAAGCTAAAGCTAGACCAAGCCAAGTCAAAAAAGAGGGGCACAGCCACAACTGCACCCGCATCCATACAAGCAGCTCCTTCACCCGCACATCTAGCCATAGTTGCAAAGCAACATAAATCTATTTAGATATGTTTGTATACGTCTATGTCCCAATGACTGTCAGTCTGCCTGACTCTGTGCACAGCAACCCAATTTCCGGTTTGGCTTAAGTATTGCGCACAATTGCAATATGTGTCCATGGATGGCTGTGTGTGTAACTGAATTGGAACACATGCCCCCCAGTCAACTGCAGTGCAGTGCACTAGTTGCGGCTCAAACGCGCACATCCACACATCCATACACACACACATACATCCATACATCCACCCATCCATACATCCACCCATCCACACAGTCACGCAGTCACTTATTCGCACAGTCACACAATCAAATAGTCGCACACATGCGTGCTGTCATTAAAATGGCGCTGTCTGCTCACTCGCTCGCTTGTAAATGTATTATGAGTTGTGTTTAACTTTTTCATAAAAGAAAATGCCGTAAAATAAATGCGGCCGTCTTTTTGTCTCTCGCATTCAATGGTTGACAAGCTTAAAGGTTTCGAGCGTGCCACAAAGTAGGCGTGCATACTCGTATATCGCATAGAACTTACCGTGACACGACGCGTGGCAACCAATCGCCGCCGCAGTATTTGGCCAGTACGGGGTCGTTGGTGGAGCTGCCATCGTAGAATATCAGGTGATCCCGTTCGCCCGTGCAGTCGGACCAGGCGCGTATGGAGCGCGAGGTCTTGTTGAAGCTGGCAATAGAGCTGCAAATAAAAAAGCGAAAATATATTTTATGTTGACTTTTGTGGTTCTCAATTGGAAGGCTATTAGAATGGTTTAAAATTCGCATATACACTTTGAAGTGCCTCATTTTATTAGAGCTTTTGTTTATTGTCGTTCAGGCGCCTTTGTTTTTAGTCGCTTCTGCCGTATTCTTGTACTTTGCGCTCGCGCTTTGCAGCCTCTTTTCCTTCTCCTGGAACATAGTGCAATCCCCCAGGCAATTAATTTTATTTCCTTTGTCCACATTTCTCCCTGGACTAGACAGTTTTTCTAACTATTTGGAAATGTAATTTTTTTAATCCACTCAATGCAGAGGTATTGCTTAATTATTTGTCGTTTCTATAAATGCTTGGAAAATATAATTACTTTTACTTTGCAGCAACTGTGTAAATCTATAATCCTCTGTGCTTACCATGGGCTTAAATCTATATATTCTGGCTTCAGTAATGAAATTAGCCCCAGAGAAGTCATCATTTATTCTCTTTATAAATTTATCCCCTTCTATGCAACATAATCTGTACTCATGTATGCAGATTTTGTTAAGCGTATTCTATAGAATAATAATGCTATATATACTATATTCGCGTGCATGCAGATCTGATGCAGCTTAGTAGCGTTGATACTTAGTTAAACATTTGGCCTTTGACTGCTCATCGAACCACACCCCTAATAGATTAACAACTTACCATTGCAACGTATCACGACAAAACTTGATCAATTTGAGTAGAAATTCCAAGAATTACGCGAGCTAAAGGAACTAACTAAAAACGGAGTGGGGAATGCATCAGTAAAGAACAAAAATACAACCTACTCCTTTCTCGGGCTCAGCAGAATCGATAAATCTATATCGATTTATTTAGGCATTGCTGATTAAGAATATATACACATTATGGGTGTGGAGATGCTTCCTTTTGCCTGCTACATACTTTGCAGGGTATAAACCTACAAGTATGTATAAAATATTTCCAAAAACGCGTGGTTTTTCTGCTCTGAGACGAGTAAATATTCTAGAAATTGTAATACAAAAATTTATGAAATGGGTTTTTAGAGCTAAAACTGAGGTAACTGCAATAAAGTTAAAAATAAATGAAAAATATCCGAAGGTTATAAAAACTATACCGAAATCGTTCTGTTAAATGTGAGGCTCTATTAGAGGAATGATACACTCCATAAAATTATGTATTCCCGATTAATTAAGGGGAGTCCACATGTTTACCTCGGTGAATGCAAGAAACACTTGCATATAGTATGCATATACATAGTAAATCTCAATTTGGAAAGTTTAATGCATTCGAAATTAGTGTGCAAATGTAATTGACGTACATATGTTTGTACAGAGAATAAGTATAAGGCGTCTCGGTACGGGTCAGCATGAATAGCTACGACGAGAGCTGGCTTACATTGCTTAGCTATTTACAAAATTGAAATTTGTCATACAAATGTGAATGCATATTTAATGCGCTCGCAGGGCAGGAGTTGAACATTTCAGCATTTCCGTATTGCCGTCCACCTCACTCTATTCCAATTCCAATTTACCGTAAACCATTCTTTGCCTTCCATTGCTTTTTGTTGAATGCCCAAAGTTGCACTTACCGCTTCACCAGCGCCTTGTGCTGGTTCTCCTGACTAACGGCGACCATGGCATGCTTGCTGGTAGGAACTTCTTTTTGTCGAATGGTCCAATAGCAGGTAACATTCCTCGGATACATGCCAGGATAATTTGGGCTCTGCAGGCGACACTTGTTACGATAGCATTCATCGAATTGTCGTGTACAATAGGTGCCGGGTGTGACACGTCCCAGCTCAAGCGGCTTATCGGGCAGACCGTACCTGCAGAATACAGAGGAACGGCGGAGGACAATGAGCATTTCATTTAGTTGCTGGCATTTAAAGCTTTTCCATTGCAATTTGCATAAAGTGTGTGTGTGTGTGTGTCATGGGTTTCAGTGTGTTTGTCAGTCATTACATGTTTAGTTTTCTAATGGGTCTCTGAACAACTGCTCTGGCCATTGGATCGAATTCTTGCCATACCTACGTGTATTATTTATACATATAATATATGCAGCTTTATTGCAAGATTTTCTCAGTAAATGTTGTTTAATTTGTTCAGGCGTAAGAATACTTTTCAATTGCTTGTCCTGCTTCCAAACAATACATACATACGAGTATTCGACAACTGAATAGCGAGGCGTATGCACTAGTATGTAGATAAGTGGCCAGCCAAATGTACATTTAAATAGAAAATCCAGGTTTATGCAGGTTTGCTTTCAATTTAAAGCTCTTTATAATAATTTAAAAGAAGTTCATATTGGAATTTGCATCATACAGTTTTGAGCAAGTAAATGCGCGACTAATTTATATAACTCATGTGATTTATGAAATAGTATTTACCACATATATTCTATTTTGTGAGGTAGTTTGTTTTTCAAGACAATTACTCCCTATAGTATGAAACCAATTTGTATTCGTCTTATTTATCTTAGAAATTATAATGAGAGGAAACGCTATATAAAATATTTATTCCGGAAGTGGAACATTTGTGTTCTAAAATAGAGGCTTTGCAAGTTTTTCTTATTATTATTTTAAATTTTTATTTCATTTTTACATTTCTCAGTGCAGGGAAAAAGTTACAAATTTGTATTAATCACAAGATGATTACTCTTTTTACACTATGTAATATTTATACATTTTAAAAAGAATTAAAAGTAAATTAGAAATTGTCTATTATACTTAATGTATTATATTAATCAGTTCATTTTTAAGCACATAATCGTAGTTTTTGTGTGTGTGTATACATTTTTATAGCCTGTACCCAAAGGGTGAAAGGCTATACTAGTTTTGTGCGCATGTATGTAACACACAGAAGGAGGCGTGGCAGACCCCACAAAGTATATATATTCTTGATCAGGATGAGAAGACGAGTCGATATAGCCATGTCCGTCTGTCCGTCTGACCGTCTGTCCGTCTGTCTGTATGAGCGCAAGGATCTCAGTAAGTACAAGAGCTAGGATAACCAAAATTGGTATCAAGGTTCCTATAAGCCCTAGGCAGAACGAGTTTGTTTATTTTTTCTGATACACCCCCCCACTCCCCCGCAATTCGTATTTTTTCTTATAACTTCCGTAATTCTCGGAATTTAGGTACATCCAGTTAGTACTAATGTGTCCGTGTGCCAAATTTCATCATGATAGGTCAATTCTGAAGAAAGTTATAGCCATAAGTAAAATCGCTGCTCATGCGCTGCCTCTGTCGGCAGCGCTGCCCGCAGCTGTTGTTGTTGTTGCTGCTTTGGTTCAACTTTGTGCTGCATACATACACGCATATAAACACGCATAGGTACGTGATGTAAATGTATGCTGTTTAAACTGAACATAAACATGTATTCTAATTTAATTTAATTAATTATTTTAATTAATTAATTCATTCATTTTTTTTAATAATTTAATTTTTAAAATTTTTTTTTTTTTAATTTTTCCTTTTTGTGGAGAGTACAGGCTATTTTACTGTCGGGCTTGCTCGACTGTAGCGTTCTATCTTGTTTAAATTCATAAATAAACGTTCCAAAGTCTACTGTTAAGTGTTGGATGAAAGGAATATTGAATTCATCGACTAAGCTCATAGACTATACATATTAATTTAACTAATTATTTATGATATAATATTACAGTATGTATATTTTTATTTGATTGTATATGTATATACTTTAAGAGGCTGTCAGGGGGCCTAATGATCTTCAATTTTAATGTACAGTAACTTTCTTCAAACAATATATTTCACTTTCTTATTTTTTTTACACTTTCTTACATTTTTACTTACACATACGTGATACCACATTCCTGTTTTTAATCACAGTATTTGAAAACAAACGTCCACTTATTCCTATACTTATCTTACAACATATATGTTTAGTTAGGAAAATATTGTAATAATTATATAATTTCTTTTTCGCATGTGTATTTGTTACCAAAATTTTATCGGTGTTGCCTTTTTTTTATAAAATATTTCTTGAGCATACGTTGTTGGCTTAATGTGTCTTTTCTTTAATTTTGTCCGAGTGTTATTCTATATTGGATTATATCTTGTCGTTGGCAACTCAAGAAATTCATTTTGTAGCATTTGCGCCAACCAACTTACCTGACAACTGCATCGGACTGGCTTATAAATTTGTATCTTATACTGAACTCGAAAGGTTTCTCGTCTCGTATATTGCGTGGCGGATGGAATACCTGCAGATAGCAGAAAAGAGAATAAGGAAATAAATAGCTTGCATTTCGCTGGCATGCCGAAATGAGTTTCAAATTGAGTGTGGATATGCCCGCATTTATACATATTGCCAAATACATACAGCAGGTAAGTAGGCAGGCAGGGGAGCAGGCAGGCAGGCAGGCAGGCACACAGACGTATAGAGATATTGTCCTTCTAGTCTCGCGTGCCGGCAACTGCATGCCTCGAAGCCCAATTGTATGCCACACAAAAGACGTGCAGACGTGAAACAACTCGGAGAGCTGCCATTGAAATATTTATGTCTGGAAAGGGAGCAGCGCACGAAATAGAAAACAATTGCCTGCAAAGCGGTGGAAATTTTCTGTCGAACTTATGACAATTTGGCGCTTAATGAGTTAAGCGGAAACTTGTCGTCGAAATTGTCAGTACACAGCGCATCAGCGACATATAGTAGACACACACCCATATCAGACGCATTCATATTCACATGAAAGCGCAAATTTCTGTTAATTAAGCTGCGTGCAATCTGTGCGGCACGTCGTCGACTGGTCATCACTTGCAGCAATTTCTTTTCCTCGCACTCGGCGAGCTCTTGGCAGCCACTTGGCAAGCCCCGCATGCACCGTTGAATTTTTATTAATTTTCATAATTTATGTGCTTGCCCTGGCACTAGCGACGTATGCGCAGCGTTGGCCGATACTGCTGTCCACTTGCCCATTTATGGGCGGCGTTTATTTAAAAATTAATCAAAAAGTGGCAATGTCGAGAGTGGATGCTCAAATAAATATTGCGTATACGTCACGTGATGCTGCTGGTGTTTGGCGGAGAATGGGAGCGTGAGTGTAAATGCGAGCATGGCGGAAAGTTGTTCAATTTTAAATTATATATGCACTTCAGTTGTCGCTGTTTGGCTCACGGTGAGTCCCTCTGTCCGCGTCGTCCACCCACCTTAACCGACGCTGTCACCGTGGATGTTTCGCTAAAGTACAATTGTGGTCCAGTGGCCTTGCCACACCACGAGCCGCCTGTGAACGGACGTCCCAGTTCGCTGAGCTGCAAAAAAAAAGAAGAAAGAAATCAGAAAGTGTAAATAAATAAAATTTAATTAATTAAAAATAAAGTTTGTCAAGGAAAAGTTGTGAAAGCAATTTGGCAGTGTTTTTGTGTGGGTAAAAGAGCCGGAGAGGTGGTCCTATGAACTACTTTCGCACACTTTAAAGCACACTTTTTGGCATGCGGCACTCACAAGCGCTGTATGTAGGTGAAGTCTGCTCGTAACATTCGCAGTGTTTATTGATTTTATTGGCTCACACAAAAAACACATCCTTTATGGATGGCGCTGGCAAGTGTACAACGCATGCAAAATTAATAAACGGGTTGCATTTAAACTTATGCTGCCTCGCCATCGCTCTCATCCACCCACCTAGCATGGGCAATGGATTATGTTTGTTGTGTAATGTTTATTTTCAAATGCGGCGCCGTTGCCGTACACTATAGTATGTTCTATATTTGATTGTTTTTCCTTCGCCAGCAGAGGCACCAGCAACACCAACAAGTGTAACAATTGCAGGCACTCAGCCAGCAAACTGTACAAAATGGCATAAATTTGTGTGCTGTTGTAAAAATATAGTAGTTGGCAAAAGTTCTGCAGGTCGGTATATGCAATTGCAAATAAAATAATGTATCCATTATTAATAGCTGATGCCGGTCATCGACTTTCATTTGACATTGGACGAAACAGGACAGCAAGTCAGCATTTAAGTCGTTAATGGCGATATGCAGTGAACTGTTATTGCCTATGATGTTCCTCATTGCATTTGGTTCGAGCTTAGGCTTGGGCTGCTCGTTAGTAGTTGGCTCGTTTACAACTTTATGACGGCTTCTCGACTGTCACTCCACAATTGTCCAATGCCCCTTGCTAATCCCGATCGTATTTGGTCCGTGTCGTATGCGGTTCCAATTGATTAAGTCCTCAGTTAATGGGTTATTTGAACTGCAAGCTGACGAAGTTCAACCCGGTATCTATGCTGGGTCGTGCCTCGGGCAACCTCAACACAAACAGCAATTTTTGCTGTAACTGCACTCGTGCTAGGGCTTGTACTTGTCCTCTGTGAACGAACGGGGCTATAACTAGCCAATATTTGCAACTGGTTAGAGTTCATTGCTATCATATGAATGTTGCAAGTCCGTCCCTTTCTAACTGGCCGCTGTGGTCAGGGTCCACTGACTGGCGTAATGGTAATTTTCTGATTTCGATTTTGTGTAAATTCATTGCAGTCTCCTTTCCTCTATCTCTATCTTATCCTTTTCCATCGTCCGCTGGCCATTCATTGTTCAACACTGACCAACAGGCTGGAGTTCGCTTGGAATTCGATCTAGCATGGTCAGGGGGGTATTTCTTGTTGGGCTGCGGCTCTGTTCACATTTTTCATGGCGGCCTCATCAGCATCCAGCCATGCCGGTTGACCCGTCAGTTAGGCCATTGTGTGCACTGGAGCGTTATTAGCATCGACTTCATAACGAATTATTGGACTTTCGCTTTGTGTCTCTGCGAATATACTTGCATATACATACACATACACAAGTATATAGAATATATATGCATGTATCTGCAGTTGCAACTCTAATATTTTCCGCTCTTGATTTAGTGTTGATTTAAAATTGATTACATTATTTTTGTAGTTGCTTCGCCATGTTCTGTTCCAGTCCCAGTTCTGCTCCAGTCCCAGTTACTCGTACATATTTTGTTAATTGATTGCACCAATGTAGACATTTAGGTTTAAAAATCGACAAAATGCAAATTGAAATGGGTAGAAGAAATTTTTGAAATGACGAGACGAAGCTAAATCTTAAGCTTTTTATTTCCCTTGCATAACAACTTCAATCAATATTCATATTCGTGTTGTTGTCAGCTCATAAAAACTGGATTTGTCGAGTTCATTACACTCTACAGGGAAGGGATTTAGCCGATGAAGAAGAAGTCTAGCCCCATATGCATTTAAGTCTCTCCGTAATAACTTTTTCGAGGGTCAGTCGATTATGATGAAACTTGTCCGAAACTTATGACTTACTTCACTGTTCTTTCGGTACAGAATTTTTATGAAAAACCTCCATAGCTGTCTAAATCGTCAGTCGTCTAAATCGACAAAAAATTACTCTTCAAAAGTTAGAATCCTGGCAAGATATGTATGCAATCGGTATGAAAGAAAGGCGATGATTTCAAGATAGAAATCTAAATTCACCTTTAGTGGACGATATTGAGATACATATGGTTATTACACCTAGATGCAATTGAGGCCCATAAATTAAATATTTTCTTCAGAATATGGGCAGAATAAAACATATTTACTCAATTCACTTCTAATTTATTTAAACTTACACAAAGACAGATAAATTATGTGAAAACGCAAGGCCAACAAAACGAGATAATATAAATATTCCAGCTTTTATAGTTTCTGAGATCCTTGCATTCATCCAGACAGACGGGCAAACGGACGGACAGACGGACAAACGGACATGTCTAGATCGATTTCTCTCGTCATGCTGATTCAGAATATATGGACTTTATGGGGTCGGAGATGCTTCCTTCTGCATGTTACATACTTTGCACAAACCTGATATACCCTTATTACCCATGGGTCCAGGGTATAAAAAAAATATCGTTACATAACCACCGTATTCATTTAGCTCCAAGGGACTTTTACTTCTATTTGATTAATTGGAATAGACCAAATCGAGGACACCGTTTTGACACAATTGGCGAGACTCAAGCCAAATCGAAGCAGGTACTAAAGGCAATTCCAGAAACTAATTTCTTGAATGGATTATTTTGAAGGAGCTTAAATAGATGTTAATATATAAATACAAATTGTGAAAATTATAACCATAATTTCGGGTCATACTGTACTCGTACATACTATATTTATTGCACATCGCCAATGAGCGTATATTTGTTTGTTGGCGAAGGAAAAATGAACTGATTTCAGATCACAGTTTCTTACTTTAATACCTATATACATACTGTATATCTGGGAATAATTCCATTACTTTATATTATTTGATTATTGAACTCAACTTCGGCTGCGATACTCGCAATTTTTTGCATTGCACAGTTCTGCAACCATATGCCCTTTTGAAATATAGATAGCCCAGAAGCAAATAATATACCCCTGCCGGGGAGGAGGTGTTTTTTAGATATTATTGGGTTAAATTTCTCCTATTTAGGCTTTCCTAGCTTATAAGGTTTTTTTTTTAAATTTTTATACATATATTGTTTTCCTATGCCAACAGTCAATGTTTGTTGACATAAATATAAAAAAAGAAAATAAATAAAATAAATGGCGTTTAAGCTACTGTAAGCGTATTAAAGTTTCATCACAGCATTTAATGCCACATAGTGCCCATTGTCAACCTGATGCAAGTTACGTGGCAGTTGCTGGCTATTGCCTGCCCCCCCATGCCAGGCTGGTATTCTCTTAACAATAAAATAAATAAAGGATGCTGCTGCCGTGTGTTTTTCAACTTAATTGTGCCACATTTTAAGCACATAATGCATTGCATGATCGCCCTCGTCCCGTTCTGTTTACAGAGTTCTGCCTGGCTTCCCACTCATGTTGTACTGAAATTTAATGCATTATCATATTCCATTAAATCATTAAAAATAAATTATTGCACATCAGCAGACAGCTTTTGTTTAGCACGATTTGTTAAGCATTTCGAAACTAGTTACTGGAGGTGAATGGTCATTTATAAAATCCCAACTTCTTGCACTAAGGCCTGAGGCCTCATAAATTCTAAAACAAACTTGTCAAGGCGCCAACAACAATCAGTGAAGCGTCAGTTTGGCGGATGAGTTACGCTAGAAGTGTGGAGAGTAGATTCAGGACTTGGATCCTGTGGGCCGCTGTCCTAATGTTGAATTATGAGCTTGTCTATCGCGCCAACACATACACATAAGCATACGAGTACACAGGCAACTTATATTGCTATTGACAAACTCAATGTGCTCTTGTCTTTGCCACTCGCAACAACAACAAAAACAGCAACAGCAACAAGAAGAACAAGAACACCAACAATGACAGCAGCTGCGACAACAACAAGAACAACAACGAGAGCAGCCAGGCATATCTCACAAATGGAAATGGGAGGGGCAGCAGTCGCTCTAAGCGGATGTTATGATTGTCAAATATTGAGTCATTTACTCAAGCTGTTTGGCCGTGTGTGTGTGTGTGTGTGTATATAATGCTCGTTAAAGCGAAAGGGCAGGCAAGGACAGCAACCTACGACCGGCCCGACTCGGACAACGATGACGACGACGACAACAGCGGCTGCTGCATATTGTTGTTGTTTCCATTGTTGATTTAGGGTAATACGTTTATGCATAAACTTTGTTATTTATGATTAGAAATATTAGCAAATAAACAGGGAAAGTATGGCCGGAACAGTTGCCCTGTCTAGCCGGGCAAATTTGAAGGCAACTTTAAGGCTGGCTGTTAAGCCTAAGAAGAGGCGTTAAATTATGAAAAATAATAAAGAAAAGGTCGCGCCAAGGACACACGAGCGCAGTTACTACGTTTCCTTAAGCTTTTTAAATTGGGGTTGAGGATAGGTTATGTTTTATTGACACTGATGTTACAAAATGAATGAGACAAGATGTCTAACTAGATTGAATAAATGATTGAGCAGAAACTGAAGTAAAATCAAAAAAAGTATTCTTGCAAAGCTGCATATGAGTAATTAAAGCCGTTCGACAGCCATTTTAAAGGGTTTTCTATACATGTAAGTGCTCCACAAGCGAAGGCTGTTGAGATGACAAAATACACCATAATAATACCATCTCATGAGCTATAATGTCTAAATAGGAGAACTAGCCAAATACACTAATATCTAATTCATGGAAATGGAAATTTATTTTGCGGTTGGGCAGCTATCCCCTTTTCAATCCCTTTTCAATTTTAAAAGGAACGTTAAAACACTAAAACCAGATACGTACAAAATACATAAATATACTTTTAGGTTGGCAATCTCACATATTATTTATAAGGCCCAACAAACGGAACTGCACTCAGTTAAAAATGTTGACCGTTAAAAAATGTAAATTGTTGTTGCTGGAACTCTTAATGTGCGATTTTTTGCCAGCACCACAAAATTCACCACGCACCGAACTGTAACTTGTTGTTTTTCCTGACAACACAAACCTGCGGTTAGTTACGACTTTATAAAAGGGGTGGAGCCACACCAGCGGATGTATTGTTAACAGGATATATAAAAACAAATAAAATTTCAAATATTTAACTGCATATCAAGCCGAGCAAAGAACGAAAACGACCATATGAAAATCTGGTGATGATGATACACGTATAAAAATGCTTTTTCACATTCAATTATTTTTTCACCCATAGTATCTAAAAATAAGGGCTTTCCAAATTTGTCGCAGCTAAAAGGTAAAGTACAACACAGACATTATGAGTATAAAGCGAGCATAATCCAAAATCTTGATAACCATCCGGAACAAGAGCATTCCGGAGACCTGAACATTAAACTCGATAGAGAAGAGATTACAGAACCACAACAGCCACAACAAAACATCAGAAAGCGCTTGCTTCATATCCAAATCCTCTTACATACCTTGTACTCAGAGTTATTCAACAAAAATACAGTTTAATAATTAATTGTAAAAAAAATTAGAATGAGATTTGAGATTTGATTACTAGTCCCTTAAGAAAATAAGCGGAGACTCAATAAATAAATAAAGAATATTAAAAAGAAGGTAAAGTACAATATGATGATGAGGCCGTTCGACGCACTATACCGACTCGTTGCATTATATTTAAGAAGAGTATGTATAATATTTGCTTTTTTGGCGTCTTCCACGCCCTCTTGTGGGCGTTACATACATTCGGACTAAACTAGTATTTAGGAAACTTTTACCAAATGCGTACAGGGTAAAAAAAGAAACGGAAAAACGGGGCGTGCTCCCATAAATAGAGCGAGCATGTCAAGAGCGAAATGAAACCTCAACACACACATTGGCCGATGAGCGAATATTGTATCACAGTGGGTCAGATATAAGAGAAAATTGCACTCCTTGAACAAACTCATATCGAGATGTTCATCTAGACAAGATCGATTTGCCCCATTCTCATGCTGACTACGAATATACATATATATTTATGGTAATGGAGATACTTCTTTTATCTTTACATACCCTATTTATCTTTCGGGTAAACAGTAAAAAAAAATGAACTTGTTACTTTGTGAGTATATTTTGGTGTATATAGTAGTACGGAAGACACAAAAGATACAAAGCTACAACCAACAGAATACCACATTGACCTTCAACTGAATGCTCATTTACCTACACGTCGAATAACTCAATATGCCCAAAATACTTCGAAGAAATTACATACCAGTCCAGTAGCTGATCTAAGGATCGTTCATTCATGCGCTAATTAAGCTATTAATAGAAGAATATAAATAGAAAATATAAAAAGAAAAAGCCCTTAGGAACTAAGATTCTGTCCCTGATTCTGTGCAAACAACCGACAGTTTTTCTTCCGAAACCTCTTTTGTCACAGCTTTCGATAAACTGCGAAACTTTGGATGATCTTTTAAATCCGACTTGTATCACGTTGAATTACAAATTTGAAACAATATCAAAAATTAAATGGCCAGCACAGCAAAGGTCATAACAAGGACAAATTGTGATTTGTCATAATGAAGTTCATTACTTCATTCTTCAGACTCTTCGTGTAACCGTAAGATTTAAAATGTCTGCTTCAAAAAAGAAACTGCTTTCGAGCAGCTTTTCCCTTATTGTCGTATCTGTATAATAATTGATATTTATTGAGGACCCCCTATGGATCAATATAATATCAAAATGTTCGAATTCAATGTTTTGCTTATCAGACGGCGAGCATACAACTAGTAGAATAAAAGCAGCGGCGCTTCTATCCAAAGTCCATGACGAACTTCTGGATGCAAATAAACATTAGGAAGTACATAGTTTGTTTGTGTTCCAGTTCCAGCTCCTTTAAATGAATTCCACATCTGTAGAGGAAACCTAACACTTTACATCAGAGAAGCCAGCTTAAGGCAACTGAAAGGCAATGAAAAGTGTGCAAAAAGGCCAAGCGTTGAAAGCTTTAACAAACTCCAGCTTCTACATTTAATGTATTATTACAACATATACATATACACAAGTACATTGTACGTTTCTACAGATTGCACAAGTCAATTACAGGGATTTTGTACATTTTATTTAGTTGGCTTTAGTTTTACTGCCATGGCCATTAGAAGAGGCGTCAACCCATGGGTGGTATCCTGCGCCCCCGATCATTCCCCAACCGGAAAATGCCTTACAAAGTAGCAATGTCCATAGGCAGGAGCCGCAAAAATTCTGATAAAAATATACAGTGTTAAAAATACATAGCGCTAGAGTTTTTCCTCGTTCGCACTCACATCCACGTACATATAGTATACTAGTATATGTATGTACGAGTATAGTATATATAGTATGGCCAGATTTTGATGGCCGGCCGCACAACAAGCAAATGATACGGCCAACAGCCATCGTGCTGATGTCACAGCTCATGCAGTGTTGGGGTCGTGAATGAGCATGGGTGGTCAAGCGGGTGGTAGGGTAAACGGGTGGTCGGGAAGGCCGGGAAGGCCAGGCCATGCGCACAATTCAATTCAATTTGCTGGGCTAATGTGGTATTTGTCAACAGAACCAACAGAAAATTACAGAATTACTCGGACATTGATTGAATTGAACGAGCGAGCGAGAAAGGAGCCAGTGAATCGCATCCACAGAGCCGAACCCTGTCGGAGGGTGAATGTGAATACCGGAATGACTTACAGTGTGTGTGTGTGTGTGTGTGTGTGTGTGTGTGTGTGTGTGTGTGTGTAACTGCGTTGGTGTTGCCTGGCATAAAATTATAGTCAACGTAAGTTCAATAGCAAACAAATGGAGTGCAAACGCTGCACGCTCCTAGATCGGTGAGTTTTCGTGTTGGGCTAATGGCACAAAATGAAGTGGGCCGAGATGCCATGGGAGTCCAATGTGGTGTGAGCGGATTGGCCAAAACATTTCAACTTCGACGCTACACCTGCGCTACATTAGCTTTAATAAATTTAATTCAAACTTACCTGCATAAAACCCTCGGGGCAGCCGGGCAGCTCCCCGGTGGGACTCAGATTCGCCTCATAGCCGTCGACATCCGTATCCACCATGCCCTCGTCGAAGCGTCCCACGGTGAAGCCATCAAAGATAATCTGTGTGCGAGAATAGGATGCGAAGTCAACTTTAATCATTTATCATATAAGAAACTAAGTATATTTTATGTCTTCTAGCTTCAGTACGTTAAGTTAAAGTTATGCAAATAAAATTCAATCGCTATGTCCGCCAGTGCAGGACTCAGCTAGCTCCGCTTTTATTTTGCGGAATGTTTGCATATTTGATTGGTCATACATAAGAAAAAGAAAACACTCTGCTGGGCAGAGCTAGAGCTGAGCTCATCTTGGTACGGCAACGTGCAGAGCTCAACTCAAGGTCAAAAAATGTAAAAAACAAGCAACGCACAGACCAGGACAAGAAGTCAACTGAATCAGAAAGCGATGGAGACTAGGCAGCGGTTACCAATTCAAAGTCTTTTCCGGCTCTTGCAGAGTCATGTTGAGAATCCTTTTGATACTAAGGCCCGCACAATACACTCTTATTCAGTATACTCGAATATAGTATTTTAATAAAATATGCAAATAAACGTGCCTGTGTGTGGCATTTGTAAATTGAGCAAACACTGCAATGGGGTTAAACTCCTTGACAGGCGGCAGCCGCAGGAATTCATGAATTTTTAAAAACCAACACCCGAGCAACAGTCACATACGGGAAAATAACAACAGCAATAAACAGGCAGGGTCCCACCTAGTTTCAAGTGAACTTATTTTCAATTTCAAATATTAAGAGTGTTTTCCGAACAAATTCAGTAGCGAGTTTGGCTCTACTCGTATACAAACGTGCCGCTCTTCATTAGTAAACCTTTTCATAGGTGGATGTAAATGCCTCTGCAGTTGAGACTTCTATTCTTCAGCCCCCGCGGCTGAGCCTCTCTCGACCGGAAGCTCGGGACCTCTGCATTTTCGAGTTATTTATGCTGCTCATTGGCAGTTCGGACATGTTTTATTAGTGTGGAAACCTGCAGGAAGTGTGCCAAGCGCTTACACATATGTACTTGTATTTATGTATAGTAAGGAAGTTGCGTGTCCTGCAGACCGTGACGAATACCTAATTTTGGTTCGTGTTATGGAAATGAAAAAACTGAATGCATAAATACATTTAAAATGAATATAAATAGCATTACAAGTAGGACACAAATTCTATAAGATCTGGTAGAATAATATTGATAAGCTTTCATAATACACTTTGCTGTTAGTTGAGTAATAAGAATCTTCTTTCCATATAAAAAACCACTATTGAATAATTCTGTTTTTTTTTCTCAAAGGGTAAGAGAAGGGAGAAGATTTTTGATTAAAATGAATTTGATCTAGCTGTCTGTTCATCTGTTCGAACGATTTCAATAGTTGGAAGAATGCGCGAATAATTGTTTCAAGTAAAAGGGTTGCTTCATGTATCGGTTATTTTAAATTTACGGCTAACATCTACAACTCTTGTTATTTTTACAATTTTTATTTAAGTACATATGTACATGGGGTTGGTTTTAGAAACTCACTCTTTTGCCACATTTTATAAATAACACACATTATATAAAAACACATTTTACAAATAACTTATATCTGAACTTATATTTTCTATGATTGTGGTATTTTCATAAGATGGGGTAATTGCTCAAAGTAATAATCCTCATTTTCCATAACATATTATATCTTCAAAATATCAAGCATATTTTCGACTTGAATTAATCAATTTTTGTAGGTAAACCAAAATTTCTGTAGTTCTTTAACAAATTTGTAGTAGCCAGATATTTTTGGTAAGAAACGTATTATGTCCAATTCTTTCTTCCTGTGCACATTGGGTGATATTGTATGTATTTCGCGCCGTATATTTTTCAATTCAGCGGCACGCGAAACTGCCCAACGAGGACAGCCTTTAGGTGCAAAAATAATACTATATATGAGTATACTATATAGCAATGAGGCGGCTTTTTCCTCGATATACATACAAGTATGTACATAAATCAACGCCACCCAACCACTTTTATTATTATATTTTAAACATAATTTTTTATGCCGTTTTTGTTATTTTTGTTTTATGAGGAAATTTTGTTTTTATGTTTGCTGCAGCATTCAGAAAATTGTATTTGTTTTGTTTGCCGCTTGATTTTGTTTATTATTGGGTTTGTAGGTTCATTCTCAGAATTTTGTGCAATTTTTTGTATGTTTCTAAACGAGCATAGCCACATTTATAGCTATAATTTGAGCTTTTGTCTGCTTCTTTAATCATGTTATTGGTATCAAGTATTTAAATTGTCAAATCTCAGAAATCCTAAAGGAAAAAGCGATAATTGTCTCCATTCACCCGAATTCTGACAAATTTTGTTTGGAATGCTGCATTGATTTAGATTCTAGCAATATTTTTGAAATGATCATGTGCTTATAGAACATCTAGCATAATATCTATATATCAACTGGACAAATGTCTCTAAAGTAACTTGAAGCAAGTGTTTACTTTTTTCGACCATTTATTTTGAGTGGCTTGCGGCTTTAGGCCACAACATAATTGTTAGCTTAATTACAAAATACCACACTAACAGTTTCAGTTTACAAATTATTCACAATTGCATAACGTGAAACATTTAAATATATAATTGACATCACTAAATAATAATAATTTGCTAATAACTTTTCTTAGAATTGACCGAATTGAATAAAATTCAAATGAAATGTGGACGCTATTGACGAAATTCTGTAGCGGGGGAAGGGGGGGGAAATTAAAAAAAAATAAAATAAACTCGTCCTTACTCGGACCTAGGAGAATCTGGATGACAACTTTGGTTATTCTAGCTTTTATAGTTTCTGAGAACCTTGCGTTAATCCAGACGGACGGACAGACGGACGGACGGACATGTCTAGATCGATTTCTTTCGTCATACTGATTCAGAATATATATACTTTATGGGGTCGGAGATGCTTCCTTCTGCATGTTACATACTTTGCACAAACCTAATATACCCTTTTTACCCTACGGGTACAGGGTATAAAAACACAAACTCTATCTGCCTAGTGCTTAGGGGAACCTGAATGTCAAGTTTGGTTATCCTAGCTATTGTAGTTGCTGAGATCCTTGCGGTCATACAGACAGACGGACGGACGGACGGACATGGCTATATCTATCTCGTCTTGTCATGGTGATCAATAATCCTCCTTCTGTGTGTTACGTACATTCGCACAAAACTAATATAGCCTTTTACCCTTTGGGTGCAGGCTATAAAAAGTGTTATGCTTTTCCTTACAGGCTGCCTATCAAAACTATTTTAAACCTAAGAATTCTGTTGTTCAAGAAAATTCACTAGAAAAATTCTATAGAATAGTAATCATGATTTGAGAGAGAGTGAGCAAATGGAAAATATAAAGGTCTTGGTCAATTGCTTCGTGTATAGCTTAATATGAAATAAGTCCAAGTGTTAAAAAATTAATAATAAAATGAAATAAAAAATATTCAATACAAACATTCATAAGTGGAGACAAATGTTTTTACAGCTCCAACAACATACATTTACATCAAAATCGTACATACATAAGTGCGTGCTAGTAGGCAGTACAGAATTAAGTCATAGCATCAACAACAACATCTGCCTGTAGAGCAGCTTTAATTTACGGATATAACTTCTTTTTAAATTGTTCTATCAAACTTAACATACGGATACATCGCTAATAAATGTAATTACTAAATTTGAGTTCAAAATTCCATGAATTACAGCAATTATGGAAGGGTGCATCAGAATACAAAAACAAACTTGGCCTGCCTAGGGCTTGGTTATTCAAGCTTACTTACTGTACTTTCTGAGATCTTTATGTTATCATACAATATCGACTCGTCTTGTCGCCTTGATCCAGAATAGTGGGGTCTGCCACTCGTCCTTATTTCTGTTACATACATTCGCAAAAAACTAGTATCCCTTTTACCTTGTGGGTACACGGTATATAATGCATGCCTTACTCAAAATAGCATAGATGTACACCAGGATGTCATCTATGTGGGTCTATTTGTGTCTTTTACAATTATGGCTTTACTTGTAAACGTATGTACACACTGCTAGAATAACCGAACCTGACATTCGGATTCCCTTGTCCCTGGGCGTAACTAGTTTTTGTTATTTTCCAGATGAATTCGATCGGATGAAAAATATAACAATTCTGGAGCCCCTATTTCCCCTTTTGAAGCCTGAATTGCCCAAAACGACCTCCTTGTGGGCACCTTTACTGTAAAAAGAATCTGGTGTCCAATTCATTCAGTCAGTCAGTCGTGGCAGACTGTTTTGTGTAAGCGAGCAGTGTTAACAAAGTTAGCTTTGAGCTCCAAGAGGCACTCTGACATGGCAACAGAGATGCTTCTAACTTACATGGTCGTAAGTAAGGCGTCGCAATTTTGCCAGCATCGTCAACTTCTCACCATCGCCCCCTTGCCTGCTGCTTCTCTGCTACTCCGATGCTCTGCTGCTGATTTTGCCGTCAAGCAAATTGTATGAAATCAATTATTTTTGAAATTGCAATTTTTCTGACACCTCGCAAACATATTTTGAAGCGTGTCTAATTTCATTGCCAGCGCCGGATGTGCACACTTCCTTAAAGGTACGAGCAATAAAGCACAAGTTCGCCAAGGTTTTGAACGGGTAGAGAAGGAGCATAGACATTGGCATCGTCGTAATGCTAATTAAGCACGCATATAAGGCGAAAGCCTCGAGCCAAAGTCAGATATGTATTGGGGTCGACAATATGAGGAGCCCTGACTGTAGGGGGATATACGACTGCATGGTATATGTATGTTATGTTATGTACATTATGTATACATGTGCTTCGAAATATTTCACCGGGTATTTATGCGTGACAATGTCAGCGATGTGGATGGAGCCATTCCCAACGTTTATGTTTTAGAGATGACATAATACATCTCTAAAATGTTGTATACTGAGGAGTAGAAAGGAGTAGAAGAAGAAAATGAGGCGAATGCTAGAGTCGCGCACACCCGGCACTTATTAGCCTTTACCTTGAGGAGTAACAGCTTTGTAATATATGTACGTGTCCTTAAATTTTTTAAAATATTATCTCATCTCACGAGTTTTCAGCACGCGATCACGCGCCCATCTATGGTGTACGAGTACGTTGCTGTTTGCGCCGCAGCTAATCTTTGGGCTTACGTCTGGTCACGCCAATAACCAGCAACGGCAGCAGCAACAGAGAAGCAACAACAGCAACAACAACAACAACAGCAGCAAGTGCTGCAACCTGGCAAACACTAGAGGGAGCCGCAGGCTCGTGAAGCTGTCGACAAACAAGTGCACAGAAGTGTGTGCGGACCCCTTCTCGGACTCACCTGAACAATGTCGCCTTGATCGTGGCCGGACGCTGTGAATGTCAAGTGGCAGAGGAATGGCAATTTATTCCACTGTGGCGTTGGCACTTTTATGGCATAGGTGCGTCCAATATCGCCGTAGTATGTGCGATTGCAGACTGCAAAAATGAAAGCTTATTCTGTGAGCATTGGCTCCGGGTCGTTTCAGATGTAGTTATGCACTTACCGGAACAGTGTTTGGGCTCATCGCTGCCATCGGGGCAGTCGCTGCGTCCGTCACAGTATTTGTCCAGGGGCACGCAAATGTTGCCACTATTTAAGCTGCCCTTGCAGGCAAACTCCGAGACTCGGCAGGCGAGGTAGAGCGTCAGGGACGTGATTGCCAGGAACAGCCAGGGCAGCAGTAGTTGCTGTACATTTCTGTGGCGCACGCTGCTCATCTGAAAAGGGAGAGGAAAAGGGATACAAATTGAAAATTTGTAGTGATTATATTAAAACAATTAACATTTCCGTCTACCGTGCGTATGATACAAGTATTTGTCCAGTCCTTCCAATGTAATGCCTTTTCCACCTCAAGTCTTGGGTAAAACGTTACAAAGACGTGTGTGAAGCCCACAGAGAAACTTAAGACATAAAAGGTAGTAGAGTTGCCATGTCCTTTTGCAACTTGGTCAACACTTGCCAGAGCCCTCGACCGTTTTGCCTTTTATTCTTATCATTTATAGCTAAGACCGAGCAAACATTTCAACTTCAAGTTTTATGCCTGTTGTCAACCTTTCTGTTACATACTTGTACACCCCCACACATTATGTATATTGGGGCCAGACAAGGGTGTCTGTTTCTGGATATATTGAAGACTCAGCATTGTTATGACTTGGAAACAAACGGTACAGAGAGCGAGAAGAAGAAAAAAAACCAAACAACGATGGCAAAAAGTGCGGACGAAAAACATCGTCTCCTACCATGATTGTACGGTAATGGCAGGTGCAAACGTGGCCTGACGCAAAAACTGTTATCGGTTGCTATATAGGTAAAGTCCTTAAAGTGCACTTGATTGCTCAAATCCTTTGTGTATCCTTTTAAGCCTTTTGTTTTCCATTATACGCCGGAAGTGTTGTAAACACTTCAAAAAAAAAAAAAAAAAAAAAAAAAAACGTAGCACCGGTCTGGCCAACTCGCAACAATAACAAAACATTCTCCAACCGAACCCTAAGCAGAGTCTATGCCGTCGACAGGCCGACTTAAGCGTCTCAGGCGGCAACGACGCCGACGCCGACGCCGACGCCGACGCCGACAACGGCGACAGACAAACAGGAATACACCAAGGCACGAAAACCCGAAGACCCCGACGGCTGGCTATGTAAATTTGACGACATTTTTATTAAAAATAAAAGGCACGGAAATAAAGCATAATAATGTGGCATGACAATCAAAAGGCAGGCGTAACTCACACACATACACACACACACACACACACACACAATCTAAATCGCATATATACAACGACTGGAAGACGGCAGGAGCAGCCCAAGAAGTTAACATGCAATGGCAGGCAAGGAGCGCGCGTGTCAAAAGGGAAAACACTCATAACGCTTGGGCTGCCAGCTTTCCTTTTCTTCTGGTCCGGGGTCTGGGTCCCTGGCTGCTTGCCTGTCAATATGTTTGCCGCTTGAGTTGTGTTATAATTGTGTTGAGAGTCGTTTTGCATGTGTGGGTGCAGGGAGCAGCTTGGGACACTTTCCGAGTTACTTAGCCAGCGACTGTTTTCAGTTTCTTAAGTTAACAAGAAACTTGCAAGTGGCTAGCATATGCACGACGGGAGTGGCCAATAAAAGCAGAGTGTACAAAATTGAGGATGAAATAAAACAATAGAAAATGTTCCCAACTATTCTTTCCCTTCTGTTTTGTACACAAATATCATGCTGCCTAGGGACGCTCGTTTGTTTACTAAGGTCCAAAACATATCGTCATTACAATTAAATTTAAAAAAGGGCATAATCCGAAATTGAAGTTGTAAAATGGAAAACTAACAATATACTATTGAAAGAGAGAATGGGTTGTGATTTTCAAGAAAATTTAAATCAGCATTCATTTTGCTGTCCTAAGAATATTCAAGTTTTTAAATATTATTCATATGAGAAATGTTTATCTAATGTGATTGAAACAAAATTGAATGCTGGAAATAGTAATCTTGAGATGTTAGAGTTTGCTGAGCAGCTTATAAGATTCAGCAGCTAACGAACGTAATTGTTTTCCAATTATACTATGTACATCTAGAAATTGTAATACACCAACAAAGATTAAAATAATTTATTTTATGTTACTGCCGATTAACTAAAGAGTTCGGCCTATTTAACGGTATTTGCATTATTAAATTGGACTTGCTGCACCTTCCTAAATCAGACTGCCATTGCAGCCCCCAATTCGAATTTAACGCTTCACGCAATTTCTGGCAATTCCATTATACTCTGTGCAATACTTAGCTAGCCCCTCCACTGGTCCGCCCCATTATCAATCACTGTACCTACCTGCCCCATCACAATCAACTTCTAGTTGCAATTTCAAGTCTTACCCGAATTCATTCATAAACAGTTGAAAGGGGGCAGCACAGTTAGGGAAAGGAAACCAGACCACAAATGAAAAGGGGTAAGCTGGAAGAAAGCTATGCGGCATCAGGCCGCCACCAGAATTTTTGGTCCAGAAGCAACAACATTTGCCACGGTTTACAAAGAATTGATACGATGTTTATGAAAGGCTTAGGGGATAAGTCGGACAGTTTTATTTTTTTGCGCAGCATCGCTGTTGACGATAAAAGAGTTAAATGGCAAAAGCCACAACTGTAAATAAACGCAGCTGGGCAGCAGAGAAAAAAGAAAATTGTGAAAGCTCGAGAAGCTGGCAAACATTCGGGAGAGCCACCCGAATCAGGAACACATATCCGGCTCACAGCAGGATAACAAAAGAAATTAGCGTTTACATTTTCTGGGAAATTATGTTGCAAATTTGAACAATTGTAATTTTTGCATGATACCAAGAATTAAACAATTTCGGTTTGTAGAATACGAAAAGAGAACACATAATTAAATTAAGGAACAGCCACAGCCGCACCAACAAAGCCAATCAAAACGAAAAACATATACAGTGGCATCAAAGGAAACAGTAACAGCAGCAATGACCAGAAGCCTGGCCAGCATAAGCTGTGGAAATTAGCATAACAAAGCCATTATCGTGGATCCGGGGCGGGGGTGGGGTAGGGGGTGGTAGGGGTCGAAGTCAAAGTCGGCGCTGGTCGGTGCGAGTAGGAGCGTTTGTTTGTGATTTCAAAGGCAATGGCCTAATCGTCACACAGTGCTGCCGCTGCCATTGCGGCTGTGACTGTGACTGTGGCACTGACAGTAGGACAAGGGCAGAGTCGCAGTCTCATCCTTGCACGCTCATGTCTGTCGCCGCTGCCGGGCAGCAGAAGAAGCAGAAGCGGCAGCGGCAGCGGCAACGCGTGCCACAGCAAACACAAATAGACTACAAATGTCACGAGCAGGAGCCCTTAGTTGGTATGTGGATGGTGGATGGTGGTCGCCCCATGGGTTCTGCTCTGCCTCCATTGCGTTTACGCCCTCGCAGTTTGCATAGCTGAGTTTATTTTTCCTTTTTGGCCCTCCATGCTACGTGCGCGTTGTTGTGCCCGCTACTTTTTGAGTAATGGCCAAGATTACGATGCAACCGAGAATGGGAGCAGAATGGTAGATGTTGGCTGACGGGCTTTGCACAATTTAAAGTTGGTGTCACGCATCACGCTTCGGTCTAATGAGTCTGTCTTCTCTGCCGTTCCGTCTCTGGTCCTTTCAATTTGATTTGAAACTGCCGCGGCTGCCAACACTTAATCACGCTTAGAGTTGGACGAAGCAACTGATGTATTGTGGTTGTTGCATGGCGTTTGAGTAACATTTAATTGTAATTGGGGCTTAGATTTGCAGCTTCGAACGAACACATAAGTCTGCGATACTTCAAAAGGGATTGGGAAATACGTAACAAAAATGATTTGCAACAATTTGCAGGAAGTTAATAAATCCATAGTTCCTGCTTGAGAGTTTTATTTAAGTGGTCAGAGCAAGCATTAAGGAATCCATTAAAATTCCAGTTGCATACGCACATATGTGTGCAATATTAGTTGTTTCCAGATCTTTTATTCTCCGAGGTCTAATTGACTCGTCTGCTAATGCTGATTAAAAAAACTTGTACTATATATACGTTGGGGAGTCGAAAATATTTCTTATGCCTGTTAAATTGTTCGCGTTGAGAAATATAATGTTTGCAACTCTTAAGCACAGAGTATACAAAGAGATATAAAGAGACATAACAGCTGAAGAGTATCGGGCTTAATGTGCTATCTTTTATATACCCTCTCCATTAGATAATTAAATTTATTAGACGTAATACGATATCTAAAAGCAGATCCAGCACTGAGCGAAGCTCATGTTGCGAGTTATTATACTCTGCTGTCGCATAATGCGACAACAACAGAGTGAAATAGCGAAACTCATATGCAGTATTGTCTATTGTAAAGCTGACATCATAAAGGGTGCAGCTAGGAAATCTAGTTGGTGCATTAAAAAAGTTCACTTTAACGCAGCAATAAACCCTCCTTCTTATCCCTGACCCGGTTTAAAGATGTTGGGACTTCGTGGTGCATAAAACGTCCAAATGCCAAACGCTCTTGTGTGCTCGTAAAGCAAACTATTGTCGCTGGTTATGACAACAATGTAACTGATTTAATGCCAGGACACCAAGCTGTTGGGGCACAAGTGCGAGAAACCACACTCCGAGCACCAGCCAAGCACATTTTATATGAACATTTTCAATTTAAATATTTCGCGCGAAAATGCGAGGCTTGCATAGGAATTAAGACTGCTGTGTAAAAAGTGTAAATTGCATTTTTTTGGCTTTCATTTCAGGCGAAGAATTACACGGAAATACCAGCTTTAATGGCTGCTTCCTTCTGGGGTGCATCGAACCCTTGAAGCAACCTCGAAGGGTGAATTCAGCCAATGACTGAATGTCTGCAGATGCTGCTATGACCTCCAGGCATAGACCGGAAAGTCTTCAAGACACCAAGACTTGCTGCTTTGTCTCTTGTTCAAAATAAAAAACCCCACTGATAATAAGCCAGACTGCAACTTTTCTTAAGCCAGGCGCACAAGCACACGTGGGCCTTTACTAAGAGCTGTGATGTGTACAGGAAAGCAGCACACATTGAAGCACCCATGGTGCCGTGACGTTTGACAAGTTCTGCCTGAACCTCACCGCGATCTGCTGGCGGGTGTTAGGTGTTAGGCTTCCCAGCGACAGCATTTATGCACTATCCTACCTTTATCGGAAATTTTATGAAACAAAAAATGCACATTGTGCCCGACAGGCAGACAGTGTTACAGCGATATTCTATGGCTCAAGGACTGAGCGACTGTTTGGCTGTCTGTCTGGCACAATCTTATGAATCTTTGAACATACTTTAGCACTTTGACACTTTCCCTGCGGAAACGTTTTCGGGCGGCTTTTCTACTTTGTCAACAGAAAGTGCCTGCGTGCGAGTGAGCCTGCCATTAGTGTGCAGTTGGCGGATAGCGGGCTGACAGGCAGCCATGGCAGGTGCTGGAGGAAGGGGGGCGGGAGAGCAATGGAGCCTGCTTTAGATTAATGGCATTGACGCTGGCGTAGGTGGCGTTGGCGTTGGCTTTGGCTTTGGTTTGGCTGTGGCGGCTTTGACTGGCTTGGGCTGCGTGTGGTACTCGTACGTGCTTGAGTGCACATAAAAAGTATGCAACGGCTGCTTTTCGGGGCAGACAAGTTTTGGTTTGTAATCTGTTACAATCGAAGCATCATTTTAATTGGGGGCACTCAGATTTGTTGCGTCTGATAAGGCAAAAGTTACTTTTTGGGTAACGAGAAGTGCAATCCCACACCAATCGAAGCTTTTCGAGAGTGGCTGCGGATGCTCTCAGAACCAAAATTAAGAATATCTTCGCAATTCATTTATATGATTAACTGTAAAAAAACACTTGACTAAAAATCGAAACATTGTTTCTGCCACTTTCGTATATTCCTACTATGCATATTGAAGACTTATTTAAACTGATAAAGAAATAACTGTACTTCTTTAAATGATAGTCTTGATTGTGTTTAGACTTCTGCTCATCGTGTATTACTGGAGTCAAATTTCTCTGAATTAGCCCTCGCTTAACATCGGATTTGCGTTCCTAGAAAACCTCGTGTTAAACAAAACGGTGTTTTTTGTTTGTTTATTTATTCCCTCGAAAGCTGTCGATGTAAAACTTATAAAACTAGAGAAATAAAAAAGACTAAAAAAATACAAAAATATTTAGTAACGAATCCGACTCGGTGGGGGGGAGTAGTCAGGGGCCTTATTAAACCTAACAAAAAAGAAATGGAGTTGAAAAAATTGCAATAAAAGATAAAAGGAAGTATGATTAGGCTTTGCGTTTGTTTCAAAGCTTCTGTGCCTTATAAGGTAAAAATATTCTTTCCAACTCTGTATTAAACTCTACTGATCTTCCGAAAGGCTTCCAAGCTACAAGCATATGCGAACCATTCTTAATGTTTTTCTATGGTTAACTTTTTTAGAGGCTTAGAGGTTTCTTTCGAGCTGCTCCCACCTTATTTTGAATTTCTGCTTTATTCACAGCAATGTCATGTAATTATTCCATAAGCGTATTTTGCTCATCATCGATAGACAATTGCCATCGAACATCATCGAACATCCGTTGACTTCTTAGGCTCTTCCAAAGACAGAATAGCAAATTATAGCACTGATTACATCGATGGAGTCAGTTCAGTTGTATCAAAAATCAAGCGTATAAAGCGCCTAATATAGTGCACATGTAGGTCTTAAAAAAAATCTACACCCCGATCCATTGTCTGCAGAAGTAATATTGTATTAGATTAAAGAAATTTTTTTGTCATTCCGATAGGATCTATTTTTGCACAGCCTGAGGCAACAAAATAGCTTTACAGTGAAATTCTTTTATTTTAATATTTCGTAAGAATTAATAATCGTATTAGACTGAGTTCAAATTAAAAGAGTTCGTGTTAGTCGAGACATAACAAATGAGTCATAATTCTTACGGGAATTGTAAAAGTTTCAAAGTCAAGCAAAGAAGAGAGCAAACTATGATAATATTGTGGATCAGGCTGAGCATTCTGCATTTAAAATTATATACTCCATTTGTGAAAGTTGTGCAATTGCGAACTGCTCCCCCAGTTCTAAGTAACATTGCAAACTAATACCGAATGTAAAATTTATAGAAATTCAAATGCGACCCCCAGCCAGATTCGGGACAGCTTAAAGCAGATCGGATCCAATGCTATCAATTGCAGCTGCAGTTGCCGCCACAGCAACCGAATGCAATGCCCAAATTTGCATATAAAGTAAAATTGAAAATGCCAGTGGGAAAGGAGCGGAGTGGGCGCAAAAGCCGGCTGCAGTTTAACTTGGCAAAGGCGCCACTTGCCAGTCTACAGTCTCCAGTTACCATGGGAATAGAAATGGGCATGGGCATGGGCATGGGCATTAGCATGGGGCTGGGAATGACAGCAATGGCAAGCAAGCCTTTTACTTGTAAACTATTTCAATGCAACGGCGAAACTAAAAAACGAATCCCAAAAATACGGCGAACGGGGAAGATGGAGGGAGGGAGAGAGGAAGAGTTAAGTAAAAGGGGCAGCAACTGAAAGCCAAAGCGTGCTGCATTCAAAATATTTACATTGATTTTGTGCGCCCTCTCCCTTCCCTTGTTTTGCTTTTATTTATTTTACATATATATGTAAATATTTTTATTTTTGCCTTTTTTTGTTTTGTTGGTCGGGCAGGATATAAATTGCAGGCACTTTACATTTGATAGGCATACCTGAAAAGCAGTGCGAGCGGCAAAATGCGCGTCACGTTCAAAAACCAACAATTTTAACTCAGACGCCGCAAATCAAAACGCCCGCACCGCTGGCCCATTGTCATTGCTGGCCCCCTCCCCCCGTCCACCCGTCCACCCATCGACGTCATTCCCATCCGCATGACTCGCCCGCGCCTGTCAAAACGTGGTCGCGGTGTTGCGAACTATTTTTGAGGCAAGAGCTCCGAGGCCTTCACAACTGCTGCAGCAACTGATACAACATTTGTGTACACGTATGTATGTGTGTACTTGTAAGTATGTATGTGTGCTTGTGGAAGGGGGATTGTGGCAGGGACAGGGGATGTCGCATGTAGATAGTTCATACGTGCGGCTGACTGAGGTGTGTTCCTGCGTGTGTTCGTTAGCTTTAAATCCGCGCCGACTCAATCCGGTCCTGCTTTCCCTTTTTCCGCCGTGTTGCTGCCCCTTGGCTCTTGTTTCCCCCATTCTGTTCACATAGTACGCGTACGAGTATATATGTATGTATGTACGAGTATAGTAGGTGTGCGTAACTGTGTCCCTGCTAAAAACTAATTCGAAATTCATGGGCTCGATTTGCATTTTTGATTACTTGAGTACCCCACACACTACCCAGTTAGAGCGTGGCGGCTAGAGTTATCGCACGGCCGACTGCCTGCCTGGCATTTAAGTAATACTAAGCTAGTTGCAGTCTATTGTCTGGTACGAATGTGTGTATGTGTCTGTGTGTGTGGGGCCTTTGTCTATGATGACGACGATTGGGCTAGCGCTGCTACTAAGGTGTGATATTTATATTTATGAACGTAAATTGTTGGCGCGTTTGGGGAATTTTCGTTAGTTTTAAGTAATTGGCAACTGCGGCTCCGTTTTTACGAGTATCCCAAAACCACACATTCACACTGTACACACACACACACGCACACATACATACATACTCGTATGTACTATTCTATGTGCAGATGCAAATGCAGGTCTACGTGTATACTTGTGTGTATGTGTCCACACGTGCTCGTGCAGTCTCGTGGGGCACATAGCAAAATACACATAAATATTAAAATAAAAATAAAATTAAAATGTATGCGTTACGGTTTAATTGCATGTTGTTAAAAGGGTATGTGTGTGTGTGTGTGTGTCTGTTTTTGTGTTTGTGTTTTGTGTGTACAAAGGAGCTGGCATACATGCGATGCGCTTTGCAACTTTAATTAAAAAGGTAATGACTGAGGGCTTGGATTCTATCTGGGGGAAGCAGGCCAGCGAAATAATGTTTTTTGGCGGATTGCAGAATAGGTTTGAAAACTTTCAGATTTATGGACAACCAGAGCTTAATCTGTACAAATAAAACGGTCAGCTGCTGCAATGAATCTTAAATTAAAGCATCCGAAAAAATACTCTCACTGCGTGTACATAAAAAGCATCTATGTGAAAAATTGTATGTCTCTAGCTCTTATAGTCTTATAGTCTTATAGTCTTATGTGTGGTATATATATTCATACTAAAATAGAATATTCTTTTACGCTTTGGTACAGGGTATAAAGATATCTCCCTCATCTAAATCTTACCCAACAATTATTAAAAAGTTGAAAGCATGCCCGATGGAATTACTACAAGTGTGATTTTAAATCATGGTAATTATTTCAAAACAACAAATTGGTTTAGAGGCAGCTGAAAAGCATTTCAATTAAATTCAACTACTTATGAATTATCTATTGATAGCAGCGTTAAACGAAAATTATTAATTCAGGGACGGACAGCCCAAACACACAGAATATTTTATTTTTTATGAGGTTTTGCGAACCGATCGGACATGTCTACATTCATTCTGTCAGTCTTGCCCTGCTGATCATACTACGAGCCCTAACCACTATTAATTTGTAGGGTTACTTTTTTTCGATAGTGCAACTTTTAATGACTTATATTTCTTATTAGATGATTATTGCCCAAACATATTTATACCTTTAATTTTTATCCAAAACATGCACACGTTTCACATGACAATAATGCAAAAAATCAATTTAAATAAGTCAACTTTCATAAAACACGAAAAATTTTTGACCATTATTAATTGGTACGGCAAAAATATTTATTAATTAAACCTGAGTATTATCTTTTTTATTTTCAAAAACAGCTTTAATTCTCGTTTTAATAGTATTAACTAAATTTAGACATTCTTCAATAGTTATAAAGTCCAACATTTTCTGCAATTTTGATTTTAATCCAGACAGAGAACGTTAGCTTCAGCTTGGTTAATAATTACCCACAAGTTTTCTATTGAGCTTAGACCTGGGCTTGATGATGCCCTATCTAGGACATCAATACCATTCTCTTGAACCCAATTATTGGCTATTTTTGCGGGGTGTGTAGATGCAACATCGTGTTGAAGATTATTCCCCACAGTCAGAGGTACAGTCTGCAGGTACAGCTGCATATACATATCAACATAACGTACATACACTCAGAATTTTTTTCATTCTTCAGGTGAAGAGCATTAACAAGTTGGAAAGTAACACGGGAATATAAATGCAACATATGGTCCTGTATCAAATGACTGATAGTAGGACAATCGTAAAATGAAACGTGTTTAGTTGCTATGACCCTTTAACAGATTTTAAATAAGCAAATATATACAATAACAGCAGCGACTTTGAAGGGCCTGCGCATTGAAATATTATACTGTTTTGATTTAAAGCTTTTCAGTTTAATCCAAGCACTTCAGTTTATTTGAATTGTTGGTGCCATTTCACCACCGCCATTGTCGTCTCGGCCATTCCAATTCCAATTGTCATTATCCTTGACGTTGTCTACGTGCCATTCCTGCTATTGTGTCGGTGTTGTTGGCCTCTGCGTGTTAGCTGTACATAAAATGCCAAATTACGTTGACATTGTCAAATGCCGTCAATGGATAGCTTAATTAGTCAAAAACTCCGACGGCATTAAGCCAAGTTTTCCCAACAATTTTCTTTTTGCCGTCCCCGCTTCAATGCCAGACATGTCAATAATTTAGAAATATTCCCGCATTTTGTGACTATGTTAATATTAGTTGGGTGGCTCTATTTTCCCAGAGAAATTAGATTGTTGATGTTTGATTCTGGCAGCAGACAGAGCTGCGTCGCTGGCACGTGGCAAATGCCGTGGCACATCGTGTAATCAGTGACCCTCGTCAGCACCTGGCCTGGGCTTAATTAAAGCCCACATACACCCACATTAAACTTTGCAATTCTTCTCTTGACGTAAATTGAATTTTAATATACGTATACGTAATTTTGTTTGTTCATCGTTGCGCATTTTGCAGTCTTCTCTTTGCCGAAATCAATAGACAACTTAGCTCAAGCACTGCGCTGGCACCCAATCTTTCATTCTCAGACAGACTCTGGCCATTTTGTGAAAGAAAATAACAAACAAACAACCAAATACAAAAATCAAGGAGAAAATAAATGAAAAGTTTTAGGCGCACTAAGCCCAATTGCTTCTTTTAGTGTGGCCTACTTTCCGGCACGCCGCACACAAAGTTGAGCAATCAACTTTGGACTCATATTATAAATTGAAACCACCAGGCAGATCGTGTTGTTTATTAACCGGGACTACACTTTGATTGGCAGCCGCCCACTTCAACCGCTTGTTAGCACACAAAGCGAAACTTTTCAAAAATGTTTGGCACTTACTGCTAGCCACTTAACGCTGTCTGCCACGATCTACTAAGTGACAAAAGGATTTGCTTCCACATTTTTTCTTCCTACTCAGAGACAGAAGTTGGATGAGAGAATTTTTGGTTTATTTATCACTTCATATGGGGGAGTAAGGTTTCACATTTTTATAGTTCAATATTATTTATGGAGCCTAAGTTTGTAGCCTTGTATAGATCCTCCTATACTTGTATATATGCACTACGAAATGAATAGTGATGTCCGTCTATCTGACTGTCTATTCAATCACTACTTCTCCTACAACCTTATCTATAAGCCGAGGCTTTCTTTTGACGGGCCAAGTTCGATCAATGATCATGTGATTAAAAGTGCATTTGTGCTTAAATTGAAATTGAGAATATTGCAGTCATATCTGATAAGTACTGTTGAATCATTTGTAAGTTGCGAATGGTAAATTATTCGTATTGCACACAAAAGCAATAATAAATAAATAAATAATAAATAAAAGAATAAGCTATATTCGAGAGAACCGACTTTATAATACCCTGTACTTACATACATATGTGTTGAATGATTGTACAAAGTTTAAAAATACTATCAGCAAAATTTGAATAAATAAAACAATAAAGTTATGGCTATAACTTTTTTTACAATAAATATATAATGATACTATAAATATAAAATGATAAAACTTAACATACGGACACATAATAACGAACTTTCGGACATATATTATATTTTAACTTCCTTTAACTTAACAGTTTGGAAAGGCATCTGCTCTGTTCTGGTAGAAAAGAACGAAGTCAGGCACTATTTTTTATTGGAGTGTCATGCTGGTAGTGTATGCCGATGACGTTGACATACCCGTAATTGGAACTTACTTAGAAACTGAGGATAGCTCCCGCTAACCGGTGTTACTGGGCATAGTAATAATAGTAAGACCGATAACCGGTTTCAATGGCCACCAAAGAAGAAGAAAGAAAACTTTATCTGAAAAGTTCAAATTTATGTAAAAAGTAATGGAAATATTTGTTTGTCTACTGACATTGTCAAGAAGTAGAAAACGCTGTTCAGGAATGTTCATATTGACCGAATATGAAGTCGAAAAAGTATGTGATTTTATTTATAATCAGTCAAAATCTACGGATAAGCTAATGTGCCTAACCACAAATCAACGATCCATCGCATTCTAGCCGAACATTTTATTAGGGAAAGGTGTGTTCTTTCTTTCAACGTGTCAACGTGTGTGTACGTTGACGGATTACCTAAAGTTGATTCCTTGCTAGATTTTTCACTAATAATCGCATTTTAAGCATAAACCCCTTTGCATATTCGCCTGCTATTTGGCCTCGTGTTACTAATATATTTGTGGGAAATGGCATTCGCCCAGAAGAGGAAAGCGTTCTAAGGACGTTGAAGCAATTAAAAAGGCTTGTACCATCATCTTGATCGGAAAATTATATTATTTTTTTGTTTTGATTAAAATAAACTCATTTTGCTAAAATATCAACTCCGTGTCCTTAAAGTTAAAATGTTCTGTTTACTTTGCGAAGCACCTTGTATGTGGAAAGAAATTTCAACACAATTCCTAACCCTCTGTTCAATATTATGTTTGTCATATCAATCTGAAGGACAAACTTCAAATTAACTATAAGCTGAATGCAATGTGAGCTTCAGTGACACCAAGAACAGCCAAATGCACAAATCGATCAAAGAAGGAATTCGGAATGCTCATAATTTACTCAATTCAACTTTGGCAGCTGGAACTTTGCTGGGTTTGCTTGTTAGGCAAATGGAATATGAATATTGATGTACAATAAAATGCGCAAGTTGGCAGAAGATGGCTCCACAATTTGGCTTTCATTTTTACTTTCTTGCTTGCCCACATTGCTGTGTGTTGACCAAAGCAATACTCGGCATTTATGTGGATAAGAGAAAATTCCCTTGCATATGCAAAGTGAAACTAAATGGCGTGTAAACTAAAAAGCCAAGAAAGAGGGAATCGTTTGAACAATATACATACGTATATACAATATATATATATACTCATGCACGAGTATATATGAGAAGACACTGAAAAACTGAAAACATATTAAAGACTGGCGCCAAGTTTATCAAATTGATGTGGAGGGATGCGACTAAGCCGGGCACAGACCACAGACGACGACGAAGACAACGACGACGTCGAAAAGGACGACGACGACGACGACGTGTGTACAAATGTAACTTATAAAGTTTGCAACAACAAAGAGGAACGAGCGGAGTACCAAAAAGCGAAAAACAAGTAAGAAACGAAATGGCACGCGAGCCAGCACAGAGGGACTGAGAAATGAAGATGCCTGGGGTGTGGAGTTGGCATCGCCAGCTAAAGTACCACTGAGGACACCACAACCCAAACAGAGCGCAACGGACACGTAACGTGGCTTCAGTTGCTCCAGTTGCCAATGCGGCTTTTGTTGTTGTCATTCTTGTTGTTATTGTTGACTGGTGCGCGTATGCAATAAGAGCAAGAAGAACAGCCCTCTTGGGCCTCTTATGGCACAGTTCAATTTCATTTTCGAAAAAAGCATACTATTGTAAAAAAGAAGATAGGAATTTGTACGTATGGCGGCCAATCGACAAGAACGAATTCGAATTCGTACATACATATATGTACGTAAGTATATGCACACATATACATACATACATATATATGTATTTGTAGATATGAATGGCTGTGGAAGGGCAATCGGGCATACCAAACTATTGAACTGCAAATGCAGCTTAGCCGAAAGACGGCTGACTCTCTCCACCTCATTCCGGGCTCGCAAAACGAGCAAGACCAGACAATGCTCTGGCATAGGCCAAGTCAAGTTTCTGCATAATTGGCGACTACTTTTGAAGACTTCATCATCATGCCAAAGAGGGGGTTGGCAGACGGGCAGAGCCAGCTCTTTGGCTTTTCTTCGCCTAGTCAGGCCTCGCCAAACCGCCTGTCATTTGTGCATGCAAATTTCATGCATCCTCTTCCGCTTCCGAGCTCAACGACAAGAACGCCTGCCATGGAGATGAAGATGAGGATGGCTACGATGCTGGCAATGGCGAAACTGCCAAACAAGCAAGCAGTCAGGAGGAGGCAAAGACGTCTCCCATTTGTTTGCTGCCATTTGCTGACAAAGGAGATTCATCTACTCCAGCAGCACATAGACACTTACACATAGGCCATACGAGTATACCATGTATCGTGTATGGACATACACATAAATACATTCCAACCAAAAAGCAGCTGCATAACTTTTTCAGCAACTCTCTCAAAGTATGATGAGAATAGCGCACTAATTAGCGTGCGACCCTGTGCCAGTTTTTCCATGCGCACACAAAAATTTCATTACGAGCATAAAATGAAAACATATAGAAGACGAGTTCGCGCCATTTTTCATTAGTGTTGTAGTCTAGGGTGCAGGTGCAGGCGGGTGAGGGTGCGGGTGCGGGCGTCGAGTGGTCCCTCATGGTGCATGTAAGCAGTACGAGAATGTATGCGTTTACAATATAATTGCAAACGACCCGTCCGCACCACTCATGTGGGTCACTTGCTGGACGGCCTTTCAGCCTGCTGGACTGGCGTTTGTCTAACCCAACTAACCCGCAATAAAACAACAAAAAATGACCAACACGGCCAAAACGCTGCGGCCTTGGACGAACATATAATTTGTTTTTAGCGGGTTTTCCTTTTCGTTACACATTTTCAACACGCAAGGCAAAAGGCAAAAGCCAAAAGCTCACATATGTTAAATACGATATATTAAACAAATACACGCCACCCAGTGAGTTGCACACCAAACCGTATCATCACAACAGCAGGCTCTATACTATACTATAGACATATGTTTGTACTATATTTAAACTATTATTACTTATACTTATAAGGAAATGCGCACGATACCTTCGAAATTCGTGTTTAGAGTTAAGATAAGGTTCCAAATGGGTGAAAAACTTTGCGATTAATATTTTCCTAGTGGCTAGTCTAAGTTTCCCGAATTTATTTCTTAGAAATCCATGATCTAGCAAGGGCTTAACAAAAAACACAAGAGGTATATGTATTAGGTTTGTGTAAAGTATAAGAAGACATCTCCGACCCTATAAAGTGTATATATTCTTAATCAGCATAGCAAAACTAATATAGAACGATATAGACATCATACTTGGTATGTGGACGCTCCTAGTCCCTAATCTAACGAGTTTATTCAACTTTTTTCAATTTTCTCCCCTTCCCCCGCTACAGAATTTTGTCAATACCGCCAATACTACATTCCAAAAGCTACATAAACCAAACCTTGGACACATAATCAATAAATAATTATCCACTATGTTTCAGATTTCAACTACATGGTTCAATTCTAAGAAAAGTTATTAGCGAAACAATTTCACAAACTTCAACTTCTAGTTCGCCCTTCTTCTTCATTTTGCTTCTGTGTGGCAGAACTTTGTTTGGGTACAGGGTATTTCACTATCAGGCTTACTCGACTGTAGCATTCTATCTTGTTTTTATACCCTGTATAAAGTATAAATATGACGAGAGAAAATGTTTTAGACATGTCCATCCGTCTGTCTGGATGAACGCAAGGATCTCAAAAACTATAAAACTTTAAATAACCAAAGTTGGTATCTGATTCTCCTAGGTCCGAAAAATGACGAGTTAATTTAATTTCGAATTTTCTTCGCCTTTTTCCGTTACAGAATTTCGTCAATACCGTTCACATTTTGAAATCTACATAAAGGAAACTTGCACTTCTAATCTACATATATATAATTATCTAATTTTGTTTTAAATTTCATTTAAATTGGTCAACTCTAAGAAAAGTTATCAGCGAAAAAAGTTCACCCAGTACTATTCTCACAAACTGCAGCCTCGAGTTCGCTCACCTTCTTCTTGCTTTTTCTAGGAGCTCATATAACTCAGTGTCCGAAGCTTGTCTGGCTAGGGTATTTCTCTGTCGGGCTTGCTCGGCTGTTTTCTATCATTTTTTAAAGTTATATAATTATTATCTTGCACATACAGGGTATTTCAGAGCCATAGCTTTTCCACTTCTTTTTTATTATTTGCATTTTATATTTATGTTCTAATCAAATTTTTTTCTTAATTGTGTTGTTATTTTAAAAATGTAAGAAACAAAAACTTCTTTTGAATGCGGAGATACATATTGAAGATAATTTGCATTTTGAGAATGTTGTTATCAGACCTGATGGTATGAGAACAAATGATAGTCACAGATCCTTAGATTATGGCCTTAAAGTCCTAGTGCTGCTAAATATATTATGTACTGAAATAAATGAGAACTAGTGTACTATTATCTGTAAAATCGAGGGTAAAAAACTTGTCCCTTTTAGAGTTTGTTTATTTTGTTTCCGTTATATGGCAAAGCTGCGCTTAGCCTTCAACTCTGCTGTTGCTCTTATTGATTTTTTGTGTGGCGCCATCACGACAAAATGACAAGGTTTTTTAATATTAAACAGCAAGCTCGATCCGACTCTACTATATTGCTGTCCTTAGCTGCTATCCCACTTGCACGCCCACTGTTACAGAAACACAATTCGGAAGTGACCTAAATGCTCTAATCTCAATAAAAGGGCATTTGACTTGAACTGTCAGTCAGTTGGTCTCTCTCGTTGGGTCGGTCTGCCTGTTGTTTTTGCCCAACTTGTAGTACGTGTGTTTGTGTGTTGGTGTGTGTGTTTGACGCTTACATTTTCTATGCCAAGTGCTGTGCCTGCCTCTGCGACTCTGACTGACTAACTGACTGACTGACTGACTGACTAAAGGACTAAGTGACAGACTGCCTGCCTGCCTGCCTGCCTGCCTGCCTGCCTGTTTGTGCACCTCGTTTTTTTACACTCTCCTTCCTCTCTGTTTGTTTGTCTGTGAAATTGTGTTAAAAATCGCATTCCTAGCCATTTCATATGTACGAGTATGTATAGTACATATGTACATACGAGTATGCATGTTGTGTATGTATGTATGTATGTGCAGTAGTATATGCGACGGAAATTGAAAATAGCGTCGAGCGCGTATTGCAATGCTCGCGTACACATTTGTGTGTGTTTGTGAGCCCGTCACATTCCTATTCTCACATGCTGTTGTTGTTATACCCTTGCATAGGGTATGTTACGTTTTGTAACGCACAGAAGTGGTGCGCTCGATTTTATAGGTACATAAGTGATCGGTAAACAAAACGAATTGATATGGCCGAAATTGTTTTCCCTGTAGCCAAAGAGTAAACGGGTATATTGCGTTTATGCAGATGTATGTAAAAGTTAGAAGAAAGCACCTCCGACCTCGTGAAATACTTGTATAGTATATATTTTAGATCAGTGTGGCAAATCGATCCAGTCATGTCCGTCTGGTATGTCTGGCTGCTTCTGAAGTCATTTTGTTTTGAATACAGAGTATTTCACTGTCGCACTTGCTCGACTTTAACATTCTCTCTTGCTTATTGCTGTTGTTGTCGTTGCATAAAATGCTCATATGGCATGAAAATTTAATTGGAGTAAAATGCATGTTCGCAACACTCCAACTAACTAAAAATGGAAACTGTGAAAACAGAAGTAGAGCAGGGCAGAGCACAGGAAAGGAAAGCACGGCAAGCTAAAAAGAATATGGCACATAAATAGCGAGAGTTTCAAGTAAATTGAAATGTGCATATAACATTAGCTTCAAACATACAACACACACAACATAAAACACACTTTCAAATTGCATATATACATTTATAATTACATGAATAGCTGTGGCTGCAATCAGATTTTTCCTGTCAGCAAATTAAAACATGCACGTCATAAACAATGAATAAAAGTAAATACGTGTAGTTATGTTGAGCTGGGAAACTTGGCAGCAGTTTGAGAAACAGAACAGGAATCTGTATCACTAGTGCTATAATTTTTTATTTTACCGCTTCAGATCTATTGGAGAACGTACTCCGAAAGTAGTACATACTTCCAAATGGTCTATTTCCATGAGACGAGCGCCAATTATTCTTTAAACTTGCTGTTGTCGGAATATGGCTTTTATGACTATTGCGTCTTCTTATACCGTATCCCCAATTGGCAAATGGGAACAAATCCCAATGCCCCTCTCTCTGTTCCAATGCTTTCATAATTTCCATAATTTCAATGTTCAATCTACACCGATCTCTATATCATATATCTGATAAAATTATACTATTTCCAAAAATACAGGAAAATCATTTTTGGAACCGAATTTCCCATTGAAAACGTAATACATCACTAATGTACTTTCAATTGTAGACCATAGAACACCAAATGTAATCACATTTATTGAGAAGCTTGATCGGTAAAACAAAACGAATTGATGTGCCCAAAATTGTATACATTAGGGTTTTTCTTGTGGCACACAATGAAGGATATGCAGATTCGGCACAGCCGACTTCTTAACTCATTCGTTGCATATTTCCTTGCAAAAACTAACTATTCAAGAAAGCAGAATTTCTAAAAAGTCATTTTATTATAAGGGTGCCAAATTTTCCTTTTGGGTTTCGAACTTTTGAGTTAAGTTTTTTTTTGCGTGTGCTATATAAAACTAATTTGTCTGCTATGAATATGTATTGATAGTTATTAATAAATACATCCGTAATTAAATTTTGTGTCGTCCATAACTTTCTTAACCTAAAAAGTTTTTCTTATATTTGTATAGTATTCATGAGGATTTTGAATAAACTGAACATTTTCTGCAAGACCTAGAGGCATCAATTTCCGGCTGTTAGTCCGCCTCTCCATCTGTATGCCGCGAAGATCTCGAAAAATGTACACGTGAAAGCTATTCGTATTCATATTCCCAAGCAAGATAAGTTTCTTTTCAAAGAACCTACAATCCCTTTTTTCATTGCCCTCAAGATTCTTGGAACTGTTTACCCACATTGAATCATTGTTTTCGGTTACGCCATATGTATGTACTATAATATTACTATATTATGTTATCTTTAAAGAAATGTTATCTTTGACCATGATCTGGCATCAGATGTTGTTGCTGCTGCTGCTTTGCCGCAACTCCGTATCAACCAAAAAATCATAACCATAAGCCCGAGAAAGTGAAGGAATTTAGAAAATATAAATGAATTTAGGTACGTTTTATTATTTAAAATTATTAATTATCTCCTTCCGTAGCTTATAAATTTCGCCGAAACTCTCCTCAATTCCCAATCGCCATAAACTAAACTTTGTCTACCAATAATTAAAATTTTAAATGTTCTTATTCAATTTTTATGTGTTTTTAATGCATTCATATTATTAATATTCTTTGTTATTACTGCGGAGGTAATAAAGATGTTTTGAAAAGAAATAACTGAAGCAGATACTATTGATTTTCTGCTATTATTTATTTATTTGTGCTTTGTTATTTAATTTTGCAATAAACAAGCAGCAAATTAATATTGTTTATTACATTTTTCTTTATTGATACCCAGTAGGGACTGCAAATTCACGTTTTATATGCTGTTTGTGAACATTTTTGTGGGCCACAACAATACATTTTTAGCCCATTAAGCGAAGTGGAATATAAATTTTTACTGTCATTGGTTAATATATACCAACTTGCAGGTACTTGTGTTTTTGCACTCTCATTGTCTGCCCTGTAGCGGCAACAATACAAACAATATTAAAGTTTTGCTGACATCAGCTGTTCAGATTTTGATTCTCCTTGGCAGCTTAATTGCTCCTCCCATTCCCCCAGCTCCTGCTTCGTCTAGCTGAATGCCAAAATCAACAACTTGGCCCAAAAATATGTTGTCCAATGGACAAATATTTGTGGTAATGCGTAAAACAAACAAGAAGCAGGCGAACTAACGGCCGCAGACGATATTTGGGCTTACTACCGCACATAACTCATACGCAACGTGGCCAGTGGGCGCAAGTACATACACGTATGAACATACTCGTGTGCTCGCATACTCTGTCCCCAGGACAGGGCACTTGGAGTCTCATTGGGACACCGCTGACCGACATGTTTGTCATTCTTAGAATTCGTAGAACAAACTAAATTTACTGTGTTTACGGGCTGTACTTTAGAATTAGGGCTTAGGCAGAATCCACAGCGGCCCAAAGTAGAGCTGTAGCTTTTCATAAGCCTATTGCAGTCCTGTCCGAAATGTATGCAACTGTATCAAGCCACAAACAACGTAAGGCCGTGCTCACTAATATAAATGCAGCTGAGGCTTTTAGTTGGCTGACTTTGTTGGTGTGTGTGTGTGTGAATCCGCTCAAAAATAACCACAGCAGTTCGTTGTCCTACAAAGATGCACGGCACCCACACGGCCTGTCTGCGACTCAATGACATCTTCTGCATGTTTGGCTATAAGTGTGGGTTTGGGTTTGGGCTTGAATGTTGTACATAAGAGGCGTTTGTGTATGCAGCCGGCTTAAGGCTCAGGGCTGCTGCATACGGCTCAATGAACGTATATTCTTATTTGTGTATGTGTGTCAGCCAGAAACTAAACTAAAAGATAAACTTGTAGTGTGGCAAAAACATAGAGCCCAAGGCGGGCTCACGTAGTCGCAGCTACCGCTTCGATTTTTCTTGCACAGTCAGCCCGACCTGGCTTTATTTCACTTTCCTCTGTCTTTAGATTTTCTTTACTTATCGCATGTGTGACGTTTACAGAGCACTGGGTTGCATGCAAACTAACACACACACACACGTACATATATACAAAAAGACAAAAGTAAATAGGTGCTTACTTTAATTTCGAGGTTTGATTCCACACCCACACTAACACAACAAAAAGAGTGTTGATTTAATCTGTGCAAGTGATTCTTTGTTTGACTTTGGCGTTGCAATTCGTTTTTGTTTTTCACTTTTTTATTTCGGTTTGTTGCTTTTTACTAGTTTGTTTTTGTACTTGACATTTTGTCAGCGTGCAACGTGACACGTATTCGTTGCTTATTTTGTTGTTGGCATGAACTTTTTACGGCTTGTTTTACACTTTGCGTGCCTTACTTAATAAACTGAACTGGCCCACACACCGACGGACTAACGAACTGGGGGACCGACGAACCAACGCACCGACGGACCGACGGACCGATGGACCCAGCGACGCGCAAGGTACAAACACACGCAATGATGACGTGGGCAGTTGGATAGATGGGCGACGGGGCGGTCAGGCAACCTTGAACACAGGACAGGAGTCGGAGCAGCGGCGCACGCAGAAATCGCACGTTTTCTCTCGACTTCGTATTTCTGTTATGGCGGCTACATGGCCAGCGTTTTACGGCCAGCAGCTGCTGTGGACACACAAGTTATTTATACTTTCATGCGTATATATTTAAGGTTTGACTGGCCCTTTTGTATGTAATACTTATGAACAATATCTTTAATATCCTTGAGCGCCACGCAGATTACACTCAATCAATAAAAACATCGCTCAGGCGCGAACCCACACACACACACTATAGGACACACACGCCTACGAACACGTTGCGTATACGTAACACTTTGGCTTGGCAACTCAGCTGATTTCTGATTTGAAGTGTGGGAACTTTAAATTCAATTGCATGGCCCGCACCAACAAAACGTCACACGCACGTACACACACTCTTGCAATAACATACGCTGACATGCCACACAATCATTTTTTCCTTCATTGAACACTACGATCTCGATCCGCTCGACGATTCGCGCGAGTTCTACACGTAACGCGTCCTTGTTTAAACTGCTGACATTGGCCAAACGACCAAACGCGTCTCGGTGCCGCTGTGGCTGTCGCAGTCGCAGTCGCAGTGGTGCCTCGTCCTGGGCGCAGAACAGAAGGCAGCCAGCAAAGCTTTTCCTCTCGCTCGATGTGCTTCCATTCAGCGCTTCTGCGCACTCGTGATTTTCCGCTTTCTCAACATATTCTCTCGTGTAGCACACAGGTTTGCTCAAATCTGCTTGCTGTTGGCCCAGGTTCTCGTTGGCCGCTTGGCACACATGCTGCATCCGCTGTAAACACTGGCCCCGCGATTTTGTTTTGTTTTGTTCGTTCTTTGGCTAGCAAGGTTAACAGCTACAACAATTGTCGGTTTACGGACTGAGGCTAAAGCTGAAGCTGGTGGAAACATCTGATTGCTGTCAAACTTTTGAGCTGCTGTGAACATGCGCGCTTGTCAGAGAGCTTGGGTGATTGTTTGGATTTTAATTTTGATTATGGACCCAGCAGGGTGCATTAAGGAATGCAGCGGGCGTGAAACATGTGACAAGACTATTTCTACTGATTAGGGTCTGCTTGCTGTAAAAAAGCTAAGAAGCTGAAAGTTTCCTTTTATGTTGAAGCGTCTTAAAAAATTCGATCCGCAAGTGAAATAAAATCTATAATGGCCATGGAAATTTGATGGAGGAGGCAGAGTTGGTAATACGGAAATGTTGGACATCGGCTTTCAGCGACGAAAACAAGCAGCAAACAAAGGGCTTTTTGAACTACAAGAGTGTGGCTCTGAGAAATTTGATCCACATTAGGGGAAGAAAGCGGTTAATGTTTCATTTTAAAAAAGTACCCTGTTTATTTCAAAATAGTTTCGGCACAAAAATTAAGCAATTGAACACAATGATAATCAGACACTAATTTCCTATAACATTTGGTCTACGATTTATTCGCCTTTGTGATACAAATGAAAAAATACCAAATACAAAAAAGGTAATGAATGCTTTCTGTTGGATTGTATTAATATGAACTCGGTAACTCACCGACAACTAGTATTTAAGTGCGATTGTATTTAAGTCCGATAGCATTTAAGTTGTTCCGATGAATGAACTGGACGATGAACTCACTTGTAATTGAGAACCTAGAGAGAGCAGGCGCAAATTAAGTTAATCGTTATAAATAAGGCCAATCCTAAGACAAATTAACTCAAGATTTCTATTGAAATAGATATACTATATAAGCATAGAGAAATATAATTGTTGTTGTAAGTCACAGTAAAGGTAAAAGTAAAAGTAGCTTCGTCCCGGTTAGTTTTTGTACATAAGTCTTTGTAATATAATCTTTAGATTTAAATAATTTGGAGGACATTCTATAGGTTCTGTTTCCTCAAAGTGCAGGTAAGAAGCGGATAGTCTAGCATTCCCGAAGCCCTTGTAAGCAAATGAAATACAAGACCACACACAACTACTGGTGAAAGCCTGAAATATGCTCGTATATGAAAATAAAGCCAGAATCCAAAATATGAAAATCGAGCTTAACAGTAGCCTCAGTAGCTGCCTCAGCTGGACAGGAAACAACTGTTCGCATATTTCGAAGGACTTGTCGCATTTTGGCCGCAGTCCTGCCCATCGTTGGCGGCGCCTTTGCTTTTTATTTTCGCCGGCGCGTGAAAATCCAAGAGGTGACACTTGTCCAAATTATCTTGCAGGATAAACAAGCGCACTTAACGTGTTATCAGTACAAACGATGCCAGTACACAAAAACACACGCATACACATGTAGGAGCGCGGGAGTTTGTGTGTGTGTGAGTACGCATGCACAGCCAACGTGGCCGCATTGTAATCAAACACAGGCACAGGCAACAACCAGGAGCAGGACTCTCCGCCGCTGCAACACTCGAGAAACAATCACACGAACATGACATGCAGTTGACTCCAAAAAGAGTGTTGGCCAGGCAGCCAAGTGAAGGGGAGCGAGGAGAACCGGGGATTGTATGGCCAAAGCAAAGCAAGCCAAAGCTGCGTGCAACGGACGCTTGAGTGTGTACAGTGAGCCTTCCCCACAAACGAACCATGCAATTGGAGCATAAGGTCCGACCTTGTATCTAGCGATAACCCCTTTGTTGTAACTCAAACATGTATCGATCAGTTCCAGAACAAAGCCGTTTATGTGAAGTCAGCAAATCTTTGAAATTGAACAAAATTGTTTCCAAACAACCATGAAGAAAATACATATGAACTGATTAAGAATATGTAGTATACTTGTATTCTTTATGGGGTCGCAGATGCTTCTTTCTGACTTTTACATACAATACTTTGAAGAAACTTAATATACCCTTTTTAACCAAGTGGTACCGGGCTTAATGAGAAACTATGGTCTTATACGTGTATCTCAACAAGCAGAATGAAGTATTTTAGACTCCTATTTATCAGTTTAATCTGTAATCTATATGTCCTCTGTTTAAACTATCCAACAAATCAGCTAGTCTGAAGCGAAGCTATAAGCAAAAACAACTCTGCAGTTGCTCTGCAGCAGAAACTTATTTGGACACAGGATACTTCAGTGCCGCGTTTGTTCGATTATATGTTAAAATATATTGAACATTCCTAATTTCACTTTCAGTTGCCCTTAAAGACAAAAATGGGCTTCGTCGAAGCGATCGGCGTCAACGATGAAGGTGAACGTAAGCGTTTTAAGGATTCCTTCCCGTTTCAGAACATTTGTAACGAAATTTTATGGCTTTCAACTGAAACTGGAAAACGCTTTTCTTCAATAATGTCCACGACTTATCGAATATTATTAATAGTGGCGAATGAATAGGATATTTCAATATAGCAATTTTAATAACTTAAGCTTTTGATAATCAAAAATATGAGTATTCAATAAATTAACTGAATGTTAAGTGTGTTTTTAAGTGTGTGACGCCTTTTATTTATGTTAATTTTTTTAATTCATCAAAAAATTTACTCAAGCCCATGTCAGATACCTACATTGTATATGGATATGGTGATATGATATTGATATGATATTACTTTATTGATTTAGATATTGCAGCCATATAACATGTTAATTATGTTTTTATTATGCAAAATTATGTAATACATAAAGTAAAATACAGGGTAGGGTAAGATAAAGCACTTTTAAAGCTTGTTAACGGTTGTTTTTTAAAAATATTCAAATGAAATTATCTTTTCTAAATAAAAATGTGTGCATTTTGTAGATCAGTCACCAACAATTTTAAAGTAATAGCAACTTTTATTAACTTTCTTGCTCTAGAACCAGTTTAAATATGTATGTAGTCGTATGTATATCGAGCCAAGACGGATCCTAAGTAACAGACTATTTCACCTTTTAAATATATTCAATATTTATAGCAATTTCAAAAATGTAATATTTTTTCTTACAAATAGAACATTTTGAATAACTTGGCTCTATTCACAGGGGGTTTCCTGTTTTAGGAAGCTCGTCATAGCAGACTTTTCTTGTATATATGTATATATATATATATTGGATGTGTGTGTGTGTGGATGAGTGAGAGTGTGAGAGTGAGGCAAGTCGACAGATGCTGCTGCTACTCCTGCTGCCGGCAGACGACTGCCGCATAGCACTTTGGCCTGCACAAACAAACTCACACACATGGGGAAAAGTGCACGCGGCGAGCCAAGTTTAAAATGTTTAACACGAAAAGGAGTTATCACGCTGACACTGTGACTGCTGCCTGCAACAGAACTATGGAGGCGTGAAGGGGCTAGGGGCGACTGCGCTGACAATGAGGACCAGGATGAGGACAACGTGCCGCAAAAATTATGACAAAGTTCTGCTGGTCGGCCCGCCAGCAAGAGAAAAGAATAAAAATTCCAAGCGCGGCGGCTATAAAAAGTAGCCCCTAAACTAAGCAGCTGCGACGTTAAATGCTAATGCTGCGGCCACTGCCATAGTTAGGCCATTGTAGGACATTGGGTCGCCTTGAAGCTAGAATGGGGGCTATCTCCAAAGTGTGGGCGTAAATTTGTTAGTTGGCACGTAAACTCAAAGTGCTTGTTAGTTTTTTTTTCGCAGCAAAATCAAAGCCGCAGCCGTAACCGCAGGCAAGTCGCAAGCTAGCGACAGGCCAAACGACGCCCCGGGCAACTATCCGGCTAGACAAAACTCCCGTAACCGACATGGTGGTCGCCTGCCTGCCGTGAGAGGACGCCAGCTGTGGCACCTGGAGCCGAAATGAATGCAGCCTTAAATTGAAGCAGCGGCAACTTGCGTCAGATTAAGTGGCCAGCACGCGAAGTGGCTACCAGTTTTTACTCTTTTTGAGCGTTTGCTGCTGCAACCACTTCATAATGGTTGTCGATTAGCGCCAAAGTTGGACCTTGCAGTTTGCAGTTTGAAGATACTTGTTTGAATAATGACGATGGTCTACCTCGAAATGACTTTAAACTGTGGCCACAAGCTCTTAAACACTGCGAAATAATACAAACATTCATACTGTGCACATATGTATGTATGTATATATATTTTTGCATAGGTATATAGTATGTGTGTATAAATATGTTAACTATGCCGCCAACACACACCCGCACACAACTAATTACACATGGCCGCGGTTCACAGAGTGAGCCCCTTGCCTAGACCAATTGTTGTTTTAGGCGGGAAGCGTGCTATGATGGCTTTACATACTCGTATACTCGTAGTACGAAAAAAAAACGTAACAACAACAACAACAATACAAAGGCAACTTAGCCCGTTAACGCGTTAAAGAGCAAACGAGTGGTTAAAAGCCATGACGGCAAAAGTACCGGCACTGTGACTGTCGACTGCTGACGTTGCTTCACCTGCCAAGTCAAAGACTTTTAAAGTGGTCGCCTCAACCACTGTCGCAGTCGCAGCCGCTGTCGCAGTCGCAGTCGCCATCGGCGCCGCTACTTTCCTACTAACCTGTGTCCCACAACCACGACATCAACAGCCAGAAGGATGTTTATGTAAATATGTTTGCGCTGCTAATGCTGCTGCGGCTGCAGAGGGTTAAGTTTTGTGACTCAATTCTCTTTGAAAATAAACATGGGTTGTCCAGCTCGCTTGTAAGGTATGTACATATGTCCTCAGTATATATATATTTTAAATTTGGAAGTGAAGAAGTACGCCAATCATAAGAACTGATGATATTTCTAGCTCCTGTGCCCAATGAGTGCCTAACCGTATGTGTCAGATCATTCATTAAACCATCCATGGCTGAGCCGAACAAGGGTACTTACAACATAAAGAGTGAAGCTAATCTGTCGGCCCTACAATCCGATAAAATGATAAGTTTATTATTTATTTTAAGCGTGCATAGACAACATATAAGCACACATATGCATGCATACCAACAGAGGGATGTGGGACAACTGATTAACTGCGTCAATCAAGTTACATCTATGATCCATCTATGATCCTTTTTGAGACGTCTATCAGAATAATCTATTAAGTACATATATACTGCTCTGATTGGTGAAGAAATTTGAGGAGGAAGAGTGTAGTTGGATCTTGCTTACATTCTCTACGGATATCAGCTAGTTTCGATAATATGAATTAGGGCATGTAAAGATTTTGGTCAGTTTTATTATATTTATTTATTTATTAATCCTAGCGTTATGAATTATCCTAGCGTTACAAGTACCAGATTACTTTTGAGTTATTACGCGAGTCATTACATATTTATTTCTAATTTAATTCAGTTTAATTTAATTTGGTTACAAATTTCATTTAGTTTTATTTGACGTTGAACATTCGAGCTATTCATTTTATGTATTTATGTGTGCTACATACTAATATAAGTGCGTGATATGTATAGTTATACATATATAATATAAGTTATTTAGATGTGCTATTGCTAGTGTGCTTGAGTTTTAAGTCCGACGTGTGATTCGTTGGTAAATGCTTTAAGGTGATGCGGTAGATCGTTCCACAGCCGAACAGCTATTATGAAGAAATGCCTTCCCGAGCTTGCTAATTTAGTATATCTAGTGCATTAGAGTATTAAATTATGTCTAGCAATCTTGTTTATGGCCTGTACCCAAATGCTGAGGGGTATACGGGTTAGGACGAATGTATGTAACACAAAAAAGGAGGCATGGCATACCCTACAAAATAGGAGTATATTTATATTCAGGATCAGTTTGACAAGACGAGTCAATATAGTCATGTCCGTCCGTCTGGATGAAGGCAAGGATCTCAGCAAGTGCAAGAGCTAGAATAACCAATCCAATTTCCAATCCATTTTCCAAAGCTCCCGGAATTCTTGGAATTTTTCACACAAATTCGACAATTACATCCAGTAAGTGTATATCTGCCATCAAGCTCTGCTAGTAGCTGTTCTTGTTGTTGCTACTTTTACACACACACATGCATAGATACAATCCTGATGTAATGTAATTTAAGCACATTTTTTTCAAATAACGTATGAGTTGATAATTTTTTATTTCATTTACGTAATTTAAAACATTTTGTTTTTTTAATGGGTACAGTTGGGGCTTCTGTAACATTCCATTTCTTTTTCGTGTTTTAAATGTTTTTTCAGGGACGTTCCATTACTTTTATTACGAAATTCGGGTCAGAATTGGATTGTTATTGGCATTTATAAATTAGACACTCATTGCTAAAAAGTGTGGCATGGCAAAGCAGTCGAGCTCAGTTCACTGTGCACTTCTAAAGTGCTCGTGAGAGCCAGCTCTAAGCCCCCATTATTGTGGCAACTAGGAGCCGAGCTATAGAACAAAGGAATAAGCCAGTTAGAGAAACAATTTAATACGAGTTGTTGGGAATTGAAATTTATGAAATAAAACTTTTAGTATTTATGAATACACCTGAATGTTAATAATATTTCAAAACTTAATAATAATCTAGCAGTTTGCTCATTTAGCCTCTTCATAAATTTATCTGCTTCAGCAACACAAATATACTCTGAAGTATAAAGGAACATGTGACTGGCCTGCCATTAAAAGTATTTTGTGCTATATTTTCCAAATTCCTCTCGTTATTTTTTCCACCATGTCGCATTGCAAATTATGTTGTTGTCGTACTGCGACGTTGCTATCGTTGTCGTCGCCTCTGACAACATGTCGGTTCATGCTCATCAACAACAGGCGACGAGCAACCAGCGTCGAGCAACCAGCGTCGAGCAACGAGCAATGAGCAGCGGGCCGTGCCGCTGGCTGTCGCGGTGTTGACGTTGATGAATAACATGCGCACTCTTTGGCCAAGGAAAGGCGAAGGCAGAGCGTATCAGCGAGGCAGTGAAGCAGTCCTGGGTTTGAAAGTGTTAAACATGTTTTGGCCATAAAGTCGAGGCAGTAGTCATGCAAATGCGTACATATATCATTCTATGTCTACATATTTATTAATTAGCCAAAGGCAACAGCTGAACAACGAGCAGAATAGGAAAAATAACAACAACAACAACAACAATAGAGAAGTAGGCCAAACATCTCAATGGAAAGCAAGTCACTCACACACATCAAGTATACGAGTAGGATGCGGGCTGCAAACGCGACTTTAAGCGCAGCTGAAGAGCCGGCGGCACCTAAACTAAACCGAAACTGCACTCAGCTCAACCTCAAAACTAGCTAACCAACAAACCTTATTAAAATGTGAGTAACTCGGCAGCAGCACCCTTTGCTGTAAATCCCAGCTCCCAATGCACGTGGGTTGATATGTAAGGAAGCGTATAATTTAATTAAATTATTTGGGGCAGCAGGAACGAAAAATGTGCATCAAAGTGCACTTAAATCATCAGCGAAGCACGGCGACAGAGCACAGGGATAACGGAGTAAAGGAGTAGGGGATCCCGGGGGGAAGTCGCATAGATAACCGACACTGGCTTTCAGTAAGCCAACGAAATGGCGTTGGGCAAGTGTCCTGCCAGCAAGGCAGTAGTAGGGAAGTCATACCTTATACATTGACTTGCATTAGTGACCGGAAACGAGTCTGCCTGACTGCCGCCATCCTACGCCCCGGACTCGTTGACGGTCTCCATGACGTAGCCAAAAGGCAGGCAAGCTGCCAACGTTAGTGACAACTGCGTATTTTGTAGATTTTTATTTGTACCATACAATTTTATGAGCGACGTTTGCATTTGAATAGCAAAAGCAGCAACAAAACACAGAAGCAACGGACCATCGACAAACGAATTTTAAAAGTATTGTGAAGATATGAAAAGCAGGCACACTCAAAGGGCATGGTGCTCCCATTTAAAAGACAGGGCAGCATCATATTTAAAACACTTTTGCCAACTGCTGCGTATCCGTGTGTCATGCAAATTCTTGGATTGCATATTGAAATGCCGTATAGCGGCGAGGAATTTCTCCTACACCCTCACATTCTTACCTCCATACTTGTAAAAAGCCAGCTAATATACAAATTTTCTACAATTGCATAACAATGGAATAACCTGCTGGCCCCTTGAGCTTTATCCGCATCTGCGAAATGTGAAATGTGAAATGTGAGCTACTAGCTCCATCGTAGTTAACGCGCGGCGAGCTGCTCTGAGAGCTTTTTATCTAAGCGACAATACCTTGACATAATTCTAGAGATTTTAAATTATGCATGGCATTTGCTCATTGTTTCAATGCGTGGGCCGAGGAGGGGTGGTCTTAGGGTCGGTGTCGGTTTCAGAGCTGTGGGCACCAAGCATGACAGTTTTTGGTGTCAAGTCTCAGAGCGACTGCAGTCCTATGCGATGAGTGTGTAATTGAGGCTGTTGCACAAATCTAGGGGCGCGAGTTCACCTACATTTCAACATTGACATTTGTCTGTGTTAGTGTTGATGGATAATGACAATGGCCGATAACGAAATCATATCTCTGAGGAAAAGCCAGCGGAATAATAGAAATCTCCGGAAATTTAATTGCAGTCATCCGATATACTATATTTAGGTCAGTGTTCTCGACTCTCTGTTTATTTTAACAGGTAGTGAAGGACAGGAATAGATAATGTTACAAAACTGTTTAATAAATGTCACATGATAACATCGATTCCCCATAAAAAATTATCTTCTATCATTTATGCAATCCATTACGGATGACGCCAACTTATGTCCAATGTCACTATTTTTACAAAAAGCAATGAACTCGATTTCTTTCACAATTAGTTGTTGCTCCATTTCTTCCGAAATCTTTTGCTTTAAATGAAAGCACGGCTAAATGCAGATGAAGTGAATGTCATTGATTAACTCCACATTTATTTTGTACGACTTATTTAGGTTTCAGAATCTACAGATTCTACTCAAAATGACAGAGACTACGCACAAATTCTTTATACTTAATTAGCTAATTCACATACTTTGATGAGTAACATTTTACTGAAATAACAAAACCCTAATTATACGGGAATTTCGACTCACTATCATTATTTGCATACCGCATTTTAGGCTTCGTACAGATAGCAACGACAACAAGCAGAATTCGCACACCCGCGCACACGCAAATAAAAGCACAAATACTCAAAATTAAATTAGTTGAAATTAGCATAAACAATAAAGCGATAAGCGCGAATTACCATGCCGCCACACAAATTGAACAACTAAATTAGTTGTGGCACGAGGCTGCACGGAAAATGTTTTAAATTAAATTGCTAACAGAAGTGAAGTCCCAAGTTGAGGGATTAAGCCTTCATTTCCAGAGGAATTTTACGTATACGTGTATGTTGCGTCCAACGTGTTCAGAAACAAATTTATAGAGCTACTACACAATTTTAAATTAATATAAATATAATTAATGATCCAAATGTTGCTGATTTAATTAAAATTTAAGTTTTTAAATAGAGGGAGAAGAAATGAAAAAAATAATATGAAAAAGTGGGGGAAGGATGGCAGCTGGCTTAGTTTGCGAGTTAAGCCCGAAGTACTAGTATCACATTTGTTCTTTTAACGTCAGATCACTTAAAAGTTTATCGCGTCGAATGGAGAGGTGAGTGGCTAATTCTCCTTTGCTATCATAATCCTCTTACTCCTAAACTGATGCTTTCGTCAAATGTCGAAATTTTAATTTATGCGAGCGGTATTATCACCATAGATTTTGACACATCGAACATTATGTTTTCTTTAAATGTCGTAATTATAAATTAATATTTTCATAGACTTTAATCAAATACGACACGACAGATATCAGATATCTATATATAAATATAACCTAGCAGCTAGAAAGCTGAAATTTGCAATCTGAATTTTCAATCAATTTAACTTCAATATTGGTATACTCTAAGACTGCAAAAAAACGTTTGGAGGCCTGTTTTTATACCCTGTACCCGTAGGGTAAAAAGGGTATATTAGGTTTGTGCAAAGTATGTAACATACAGAAGGAAGCATCTCCGACCCCATAAAGTATATATATTCTGAATCAACATGACGAGAGAAATCGATCTAGACATGTCCGTCCGTCTGTCCGTCTGGATGAACGCGAGGATCTCAGAAACTATAAAAGCTAGAATAACCAAAGTTGGCATCCAGATTCTCCTAGGTCCGAGTAAGGACGAGTTTATGTTTTTTTTTTTAATTTTCCCCCCCTTCCCCCGCTACAGAATTTCGTCAATAGCGTCCACATTTCAAATGCTACCTAAACCAAACTTTGCACACATAATTAATATATAATTGTCTACTGTTGTATAAAATTCAATTCAATTCGGTCAATTCTAAGAAAAGTTATTAGCAAAACAAATTTTCGCCAGTACAACCCCCACAAACTGCAGCAACAAGTTCGCTCTTCTTCCTATTTTTGCTGCTGCCATGGGCGCATATAACTCAGTGACGGAAGTTTACATGGGTACAGGGTATTACACTGTCGGGCTTGCTCGACTGTAGCGTTCTCTCTTGTTTGAATTATAAAATTTCATCTCTTGTTCCTAACGAGGAGTCTGTGTGTCTCTGAGTGCCCATTTTCGTCTATTTATGCGTATCTATAGAGATTAGATAAAGCAGCAACAACAACAACAGCTGCCCGCAGAGCTAGGGCAGTGATTACATCTGTAGCTATTGCTTAGTAAGTATTAACCAAATGAAATTGTTCAATTTGACTGAACTATCAAAAAACGAAACACAAACTTGGCCTGCTTAGGGCTTAGGGGAACCTGGATACCAGTTTTGGTATTCTAGCACTTGTACATGCTAAGATCCAGCAGACACCATGTCCGCCTAGTCCTACTGATCAAAATTAGATTAGATCTCAGAAAAATAACAAGTGTAATAACAAGTAGAGAAGCTAAAGTCGAGTCTCCCGACTTGGAAATACTCTGTACATATGTGTAGAATAATTATGCGTGTATAAGTGTGTTTGTGTGTGTCTGTGTATGTCTCGTGTGCCTGTGCATATATGGCCAGAGCTTCCTGTTAAATTGACCTATCATTATGTAACTTTGCTCATCCTCCGGTTAGTGAGGAGGTATTTTCCGAATTTCAAAGAAAAATTCTAATCAAAAAAATAAAACAAACTTGCACAGCGCACACACATAAGGCATCTTTGTTCCAAATTTGGTGTCTCTAGCTCTTATAGTCTCTGAGATCCAGGTGTTCATACGGACAGGCGGACAGACAGACAGACGTACATTTCATGTAAAGAGTATAAAAATACCACGTAAAAACAGAATTAGGTGTATACATTATTGTGGGGCCTGCTTCGCCCCCTTTCATGTGTTACATACATTCGCACTGAACTAGTATACCCTTTTTCCTGTTTGGGTACAGAGTATAAAAGGGTGTGAGCATTTTCTTCGACCCATTAATGTATAGATTTGCCTCCCGTGGTATGCACTTATTACGAACTGGCGAGATCGCGTGTGGGGCTTTCATCACGAACAGTTTAGTCCACTTATGTACTCGCGTTCAACTCACATTCTTAGGAACCATTTGAGAACTTTCCGTAATTGTGTCAGCTGTGTGACGACGTACTCGTATTTCACACGTGGCATGTCACCACTGCGCTAGACGATTGCCACTCATCCGACTCGTGACTTTCGTCGGCGGCGTCTTGTACACATACATTTACACACATTTTTACACTTTAACTATACTGTTATTTAAATAAATGTAATGAAACCTAAATACTAATTTAACTTAAGCTAGGAGTTTCTTCTTATTTACGATTATACATTTATAAATAAATTAAATAAATCTATTGGCAAGGTCAATAGGCGGTGACCTCTTCAGGCTCCTTCTCATTAAACCTCCTCCTTTAGTGCGCCGTTTCAGTAGACGTCTCATGTATTGAGAAACCTGCTCATTGAGGACGTCACCAACTTTCTGCACTCCAAGCTCCTTTTCTATGCTTACCGTTTTCGATTGAAGAATCCGGATTTTCTCCTGGTGGGTACAAATATTTTAGATCAGTGTAACAAAAAGGTCGATTTTTTTACACAATTCTTAAGAAATTATTGTAGTCTCGGAACATTTTCTGCCAGCTGCTGATGTTGTTGCTGCCTTGTTTCAGGGAATTTAAGACTCGACTCCAGCCTTCCATTCTTAATTGTCGTAATTTATATGCGCAAAAGTGTACGCGAGTTTCTTTTTGTTATGTCCTGCCTTCTAATTAAAACAAAAGTTTTTTAATCTGCTTTATAGCATAAGCAAATAATTATTCACAATTGCATTTTTTCATTCCACATTTTTTGTGAACTGCAAGTCAGAGCCCCAAACAATTTGCCACTTGATGCGCCGCGGGACAGGCCGGGACTCTCAAGCTCTCTCTCTCTCTCTCTCTCTCTCTGTCTTTGTCTCCTTTCTCCATTCTCTGGATGGCTGGTCTCTGCTCTGCTGCTGCTTCCGACTCTGACTGTATTTTTAATTGACAGCAGACATGTTGAAAATTAAATTTAAGGGAAGCCTAATGAAATTGCTTCACTCTGTCTGCATCGCAGCTGATTACACAGCCATCTAAGCACGTGCTTGTCATCTATAAACTTTAAGTGCAGCTAAGCATTTTCTAAGTTCAGGTTGCTGCACGCTCCCAGATATGCAGCCTGTTTAAATATGTAAACAATCCATTAACCAGAAACTTAATCAATTGGAACTAGCTCGGAATTGCAAATGTGCTGGCCACAGCAGAAACCAAAAGCAATCGGACAGACAAACATACAGACGGACGGACGGGCACACGGTTGCTTCATTTCCCAACTGTCTTAGAAGTTTGCCAACTTGGATGTGCGTCTGTATCTCTGTGTATGGTGTGGGTGTGTCCGATGATTGAGTGTATTTGCCAAAGGTGCGTAGCAACCGAGCAGTCTCCATGTTATGGCAGAGTTGGGCGTATCTTTTGACCAAAAACTCAATAGGCAGTAAGACGACCGACTGCCTCACTGACAGCCTGGCCAGACAAAGTTTTCATGCTGGCCTGCCACGCTGCATCTTCTATGTTGCATTAGCAAAGGTAACTGATAAGTTTTTGATTTAGAATTTTAGCTTTAATTGGGTTTTAATTGTATTTCTGCTCTGGGTTTTTGGCGCTTGTGCAAATTTGCCAAGAGTCAAGTGTTGATGGAAAACGAACTATTCTGGCTGTTCAACAGTCCGGAGCTCAGTTAAGGCTTTTGAAATCTTATCTAAGAAAACAAATAGCAGGACCACACATTGCCGTACTTCCAACTGGCACTTGCCGTGGTACGGCGAGCATTGTTTATTCTACATATTCTAGATAAGGTTATTGTAATTAATTCAAATGTTTTTTATAGCGTAACATTAAAGATATGAATGTATGTATGACGTATTTTGTAAAAACAAAAACTTGGCTTATTTCATAAAACTTAAAAACAAAACTTGGTCAATTTCATTTAACTTAGTTCGAACAGATTGAAATGTTTCTTACATCTTGCCTTGTTTCTATAGAAATTGACCCTTCAGCCAACGCTCTTTCCCGTCAAACACACTCACACAATTAGCTATGTATCCCCATTTCATGGGGGCTTTCCAGATTTCTCGAATAAGTCATAAACGATCGACCCAGCACACTTGTAACTCAGGTTAACTCAACTTATTTTTGGTGCGGACAGTTATGAAAAAGAAAATTAATATCAACCATTTCATAATTAATCTATTATTGAATCGTAACCAAGTGACCGTACAAGTTTTTAATCCGAAATATGAAATCTGATCAGCTTGCAAAACATATTGAAATGATATAAGAAGCATTACGTAAATTAATGTTGGCTCAAAATGTTTTGATTTATGCGGCAAGTGCGGGCCGAGAAGAGTGTGAAACGACAACGGCGGCAGTTGTCGGTTCACACATTAAAATATTACAACATGAGCTGTAACATGAGCACGTTCCCAAACACATACGAGTACAAACATATTCCCAAATTATGATGTGCCAGCAATACACACAAACACATGCATACTCGTACCAAACCACCAAGAAATACCCACAAGCATACACCACACACACACATACTAGGAGCCCGATCATATACTCATATACATACATACATGCATACATGCACTGAGCCTTAAAACATGCGCTCATATTTGGTAGAGAGCTATAAATAAACTAAATTGCCCAACTCGGCTGCGTCGGCAAAAGCAACAGCAGCAGCATCAGCAGCAGCTTAACAGCAGATTAGGCCGGAATAAGTGGGCAGAGTTAACCACGCCCAAGCAACTACTCTTCACCCATGCCGTATATACTCGTATTAACTATGCATGCGAGTCGGTCTGAGACCTCCGAACTTGCTATATAAGCCCGAAGTGCACAACTTGAATGGCAGGCGGCATTTCCACAACACCTTTCAACCGAAGAACGACTGGGATACGGCCTACTCTCTAATGGACTCGAAAAAAATGTGCCCATTGGTGGCCCGGGATAACAACAAATGTTGGCCTAATTGATTTGTTGACAAGTCAACAGCAGCACTCAAGACAATTGCCAAATTTAAAAAGTTCCACATTTGCAAAGCGCAGAAGTAGAGCGACAAAGGAGGACTGCAATGTGTGTATGTGTGCCCGTAAAGTTAAGCTTCATTTTTTTTATTCGGTGGCTGTGGAAAGCTAACTATAGGCGACGAATTGGCTGGGCTGCTGGCTGAGTAAAGAGCCCACGGGAGCGGCAGAAATTGTATGCAAATAATGGCTGTGGACTTTTGGCCAGGAAACGAAAATTGCAATAGGAGCCAGGAGCAGGCCGGCCAATTAAATTAGATGCCCCACAAAGTAAACCCTGACCAGTCGGAGCCTGCCAAGCAAAAAAAAATAAATAAAAAATACAAAAAAACACCTCAAGCCGAAAATTTTGAAAATGTTAATTGGGCTCATGACACTAAGCGCTTGGGTTTCAAACCACCCGCATAAATCAAAAAATAGAGTAAGGCAGGCACTACGAGTAATGCGAAGGGAGAAGATGCTTAAAAAACCTAACGAAACGTAACGACGTCGAAGACTAGGGCAACGAGAGCGACGAGAAACTTAAAAATCAGTTTATGCTTGCCTGACTTCAGCTTTTTGGACTAGGAAAAAATTGTGCATACTTACAGGAGCGGCGCAGTGGAGAGCAAAAAATGAAGAAGTGCAACTGCTGCGTGAAGTGAAATGTAAGTACAACGTAACTTAAGCAGTTTTACATCTTCAAGCAGCATGAAATTGATTGATGGCATTTTGCAATAGCTTTACAAAGTAAAAATGAAAAATGATTTGGCGCTGGAGAGAATTATGAATCTGTTTTTTTTTTCTCATTTTCTTTGCTCGCGAATTTTTATAATTTTTTTCACCAACCACTTCAAACTATGCGGTAAGGCTTGCGGCTGGTCACAAGTCATTGGTGAGGGGGATGGGGAGTGGAAATGTGCTGGCGGATTAATGCCACTGTCAACCAAAGTCAAAGTTAAGCAGGCATTAGTTGGGCGCAGGCACAATACGGGAAAAGGGACAAAGCGAACAAGTGATAAGTGACAGAAGTGTCGCGCACTTCCGCTGGCCTAGACTAAAACTGACTAGATGTTGATTGGCTTCCGCTGTCCCTGCACAGCGGCAAGGTCATATTAAACGCCTCTGGAATAGATATTTATGTACCTACATTTTACATGCAACCATTTTATTTTTTATTTTAGAAAAGCAATAATAAATATCATAATTATGGACAATACGTTTGCATGAATAGTGCTGATTCCTCTCCATTTCCAAAAATGCTTGCAGTTGTGCGCATTTCTTACAGTCATCAGCTAATAAGTATTGGCTAAAAGATGTGTCTCCATTTGTTGAAATTGGTTTTACTAAACCAGAGATCAACAATCTGACTACAAACTACAATCATATTTGTTCGAAATTATTTGGCAAAATGCTTCGAAGTCTGCTTTAAATAGTAAATACATTTAAATACATTTAAAGCTTAGCTGCTTATCAGACAAAAATTTTAAATTTCTCTGTTGTAGTGGAAACACAATTGTTTTGTCGGAGTTCAAGGACACGTTTTTTGCATATGGATATCGTGTTTAATTTGCGTTTAATATCTGTGAGCGGGTCAAAGCTATGGTTGTTGTGAGGAAAACAAAACACAAACTTACCAAAAATGTATGTAACTATATATAAGTCGAAGTTTTCCGCTGCTTAACCAGCAGCATTTCGATTAATAAATGTGGCAGCAGGATGCGATGGTATCCTTCAATGGAGGGAGGGGATGGGGAAGGTGGATTTTGACAGCAGCCTCAAGCACATGAGTTAGCCTGCATACATACAAAGAGAGGCATCGGACATGACAGCTATGCTGTAAGCTCTCATTAATGGATATAACAGACACAGCTAAAAATTCAGCTTAAAATACTGTGGTATGGGGTATTTGGGGAATGTGTGCTGTAGAGTGTGTGTGTGTGTGAAAGCGTTAACGACTTCCGATAGTTGAAAAGTTGTACGCCCAGTCAGAAGCGCTCCAGGAAAAGTCGGATAAAGAGCTAACACAAAAAGAAGGGATTGTTTGCTGAGCAAACTGTGTGGATATTACATAATTGCAGCTGCTTCAAGTGTTCTCTCTCCCTCTCACTATCGCCTGTTCTCTCCTCTTTCGACTACCTTAAAAAGAAATGGCCCCAACTGCACCGCTATGGGTGATGTGTCGTAATTTGTAATCTCAACAGCGGCAAGTAGCAACAAGCATGAAATTTGTTATCGTTTTAATGTTTTTTGTTTGCGGTCCTTGTTGTTATTGCTGCTATTGTGAAATTGCTAAGGCAATAGCTACACATGCTCTTTATCGTGCTATCACTTGAGAATACCCACGCAAAGGATTTTATGCGTGCATAGTACATATATTAGGTATTTCTCTAGTTCTAGCTCTTATTTTAAACAGTATGTATATACTTACGAGTATTTATACATGTTTGTGTGCTCTATGTCGTCTAGACTTTGCCACATGCCGCAGAAACAGGTAAGCAAGCGAGTTGACTGAACCCAAAAGCACAAATTAGAAAACAGTAAGAAACAACAACAGTGACTGCAACAACAATGTCGTGTGCCTTTGGCGAAGTTATTTGCCGCAGCGCTGGTAAGTATGCTACAAAATATTATATTAGCAAATAAAAGCGATGGCAAAGCAGAACAACACAACCGAGAAAAGCGAAGCAAAGCAACGCAAAGCAGAGCAGAGAAAAGAAGCTAAAGCAAATACAGCAACAACCACTCACACACACACACACAAATGCTCAAGCATTGCCGTGCGCTTTATCCATGCGTGAGAGCGAGTGGGAACAAAATTATATTGAAATTACAAAATGCTTAACTTTATGCATACAAGTACACATACATACTTACCGCAAGCACATACTCGTACGAGTGTGTATATATGTATGTATGTATATGCATGTGCTCAAATATATACTAATATCAGCGAATGGCTTGCATAAACTGTATGCCAAAGCCTTTTACTTAAGATGTCTAGTCGTACGCTCATTAAATAGCTGCTGATTTTTGCTTATGCTTCGCACCTTCGTGGCTTAGACACACCGTAGGCACATATAGGCATATATATGTACATATGTATGTACCATATGCCACGCTTTCTTTGCACTAAGTAATATGTTTTATGCATACAGTTTTCGAGAATATGCTATGGATGTTTTTATGGGCAGTCAGTAACATTGTAGAAAATTGCTTTGCCAACCTTAGGGGAACAACATACTCGTATTACATACAAATGCGTTACTGCCATCCGCGCCACAGCTTAACTCCAGATTCGAGATCCGAATAGAAAATGCAGCCAAGTGCTATCAGCCGCTTTTGTCAAAATATTTACACTTCGTTAACTGTCAAAAGGCATCGAAGACATTTTCGACCCAGGGGGCGAGCACGGGACGCCTTGGGTGAGGAGAGCATTTAAAATTTGTTGAATTTATTATTTGTTATTTCTTTTCATTCTTTTGAAAAACACTTTATGCAAATGGAAATGCCTACAACAACATTTTCTGGGCCAACGCGCAGTCAACAACAACAAAAGCAGCTGAATCAGAAAATGTTACAAGAGACGGCGTTAAGGTTAAGTGCTGCTGCCAGAGCACAGATTATTTGGCTACCATTAATAGAGGTGGCATCCAGATTTCTGGGTCGCCCAGATAATGAAATTAAGACCATGAAGTGCAGACAACAACCGCACAAAACCAAAAATGACGGGCTACACTGGTCAGGCAAACAATATCAATAAAGGCGTGTGGGCGGCAATCAAAACAAAATGGCGCTCAGTTCTGGCAGCACAACGAATTATGCCATTAAAATACATTTTCAATTAGCACACGAACACCGTTACAGGATGCACGGTCCTATCTCCGCACCATCACTCAGCGACCACGTTCTAAAAATAAATGTGCGAATTGGAAAACCTTTCGACAACCAGCAACTGTAACAATTTTGGCACCTGACCGCGCACAAAGGGCTAAATGGTCGGGTACACGCCCATAACGCCCTGCCTGACCAGCAACCACAAACACCTGCTGGGAAATTCTTTTAATTAGCACAAAACAAAGGGCAAAGTACAACAAGGAGAGATGTCGATGTCGACGTTGAAGCCGGCGCCGACGCCAACGAGGACGAGGACGAGGACGAAACAATGAGCGGAAAATTCTATTCAATAGAAAATTAAGAGAAAAGCAAAGTAAATAATTGAAGTTGCGGAGAGGTAAGTTGGCCGCAACAAAGTAACACCAACAACAAGCAAAGATACAAAAAGTTGAAGGTAAACAAACATTAACGACCTGAAATGGCAAAACCCACCGCCGCTTATGCCACTCGGTGCGCTGTTCCCTGTTTCCAGGTTATGTCGCCGTCATCATCGCCGTTGCCGCCATCGTCATCATCTTCGTTGCCATTCTAATAAAATTCCTTTATTGTTCGATGCTGATTGTGTGAAATTGGCAGCTCACTCTTATGTTTCTGGCATGTATTGATTAAGATTGTTGCCCATTATAACTGAAGCATCACACGAGAATAACCAAATTACCAAACATTTCCTGCGACAAGCAGCCATCCAGGTACGAATATGAAGAAGGAAGGCATGAGACATTTTCTAGCAGGCGAAGTGGACAGAATGATTAAATATTCTTTAATCTACATTCAATTCCATTAATCCACATAGATGTATGTTGGTTGCATCTGGATAACTCATGAAGTATAGTACAAGAAGTCACATTTGTACTCATCCGCAACAAGGAACTCTGAGTTAATATTCCTAAATACATAGCAGATGCTGCAGCTTTTATAAAATCACTATTTGCATAATTTGTTTCAAAAATAATAAAATATATCCAAAGTTGCGCATTAAAAAACTATTATATTTGCGCTTAGAATTCATATGGCTTCGATATGTAAAGCATATTGACTCGAATATTGTGAGACTTTACATAGCATTTTGTAAAGACAGCAATAACAATAATGATTGTGAGCGAACAATAGGGTACAAAAATAATGCCCCAAGAGTGTTGACAGTCTACCTACTCGTATTACTTGTATATGTCATCCTATGCTTACAAAATAATCAAATCAGAACAATTTCTTTAAAATCTCTTCAGATTATTTTTTAAAATTTTGGCTCTTATTTACTTATTCATTTATAAGTTGCCAACTTTTTATTACAAACCAATAAAATGTGTTCTTAATATTTGTATAATATTTTTCCATGTGCCGACATATAACAACATTTTCCATAAATCTATCCACATTAAATGCACCTCTATTCAATTAATCGCTATTACCCAAATGATAAAAACGAAATCTAATACAATTAAATGCAATGACAAATGTGTAATATGTGGCCCACATAGCTGATAGGCTTCACCTACGTCAGTTATATAGGATGTACTATTAAAATATGAATGCAGATGGAAGCCGTAACATGTAACAAGTGACGAAGGAAAGACAAAAACAAACAATCAAATAACAGACAATTCCAAATGTTGTTCATCCATTTAACTCAAGGGCTTTAATCATTTGCAGACAAGGTATCATTAAAACATATGTAATTGTTCGTTCATGTGAAAAAAATGTCCTTTAGCTTTTGTAAAAATTTGCGTAGCTTTAAACTTAAGCATAGTTAGTATAGTAGTATATGCGTATTACTATGAAAATACCGTCCGCATAAGCAAAATGTATTTTCTAATAAAGCAGGTTAGCTGAGCTACTTCCACATAGATGCTCGGACTGCAGCCATGCATCACCAAAGCCAAATGTGGCACAACTTAGCCACAGCATTTCCGAAAAGCAGAGATAATCCTGGAGAGTCGAGAATGAAGTACTTCTTGCGAGAGGCATATGCTTTTCTAAAGTCCGTGCTATTTCCATTCAGCTCACCAAACTAAGAGAGTCTGCAGCGAGCACCATTGACAGAAGGCTGAATGCGAATAATAGAGAGAGAGAGAGAGAGACAGAGAGGGAGAGAGAGGGAGGGAGAGGGAGAGCGATAGTTCACGAGGCAGAGCACGTGCTGTGCGTGAACGTGTAAAGTGTGTGCCATAATATGAAAGCTCGAAGTAAAAAACAGAAACGCACAGACATGGCGACAAAGCAGATGACAAGTAATGCGGCACTGGTTTGATAAGAAATGGGATACACATCCAAATCCTATGACACACAGATACGCTAACATATGACAGCTGTCCTGGCAATCAATATCAAATAAAGGAAATAACGCTAGAGTCGAGCGAAAATACAAAAAAAGTATCAGATTTTAAAATATAATTTTATTTAATTAAAAAAAATTCTTTGCAATTAAATGTTTTTAAAATTCATCAATGAAATTAAATTTAAAATATTTAATATTCATAGGTAAGACAAATAGTTCAAGACAATAGTTTCAAAAGCATTCATTTACATTGGAATTGTGTCGATGTGTGCTGTGAATGTCTATTCGTGGCTGTGTGTGTGTAGTAACAACAACAACAACTGCGGGCAGAGCTTGGACTCAGATTATATTTATGGCCATAAGTTTCATAACTCTTCTATTATTATGATATCACAACGGGCGTTTTAGGCCCAAATGGGTAGCTGAGCACCATCGCCCCAGCCCCTGCAACCTATCATGAAGAAACTGAAGTTATGGGAAATCATCGACAGCGGAGAGAGGGGGGTCTGGGCGAAGCAGCCACATTTTGAAATAGTTGCATTCATTATATTCTTATTTCTGGGGTCTGGGCGAAGCAGCCATATTTTGAAGTAGTTGCATTCATTATATTCTTATTTCCTTTGGGTACAATATATAAACAATTCGATCAACACGTAATGAAATTTCTTTGAATTTCGAAGCTATAATACATTAAATTACCAATATTTTCGACTTATTTTCATTCCGAAGGCCAATTCTAACGGCAGAAAATAACGATAAATTCGTACTTGTCAATTTATTTTAAGTCAGCTTATTAAAGTGATTTTCAGTCCATTTACCGGAGAACCGTTTTTGTATAATTATTATCTAAATAAAACCCAAAAACAATTGTGCAGACAGTATTCAGTTGTGGATTTAGGTAAAATAAATAGCAAATAGATCCTTATTGTTCTACAAAGAATATAAATGTAGATTCAGGGGCAAATGAGTCTAATAAATTAGGAGCCAGCTTAATTAATGGGGAAAAATGTAGGAATTGATTTTGGAGCAACTCAATACTCTTCTAATGCTTCTATACTGGACACACCAAGAAAGGTGTATAAATATAGTGTTTCTAAGGTATCTTAAGTTCCTTAAATTCTAATTTCATTTTTTTTCTGACATTTGGCGATGAATCGGGATTGCACATACTTGTAAAATCTCCAACATAGCGGACGCATTAATATACATTATTGATAGATTGATTAGATTATTTTTGAGAATTTTTCATGATTTTAGTTCAAATTACAACGTATTGTGCCTTTTAACGTACATATGTCACAAAGCTAACTACGTTAGGGTTTTAATTATTTTCACCACAACATAACAATTTTCCAATTTCGAAAGCCATATACATGTACGCATTTTCCGGCTAAAAAAAGCTTTTCACAGTTATCGTTATTTTCAGCTCACAATTTTCACCATTTTCAGTTTTTTATTAAATCAAACCTATGTATAGTGTCCTCTTCGTACAACGGAGAAACTAAAAGTACAAAAGAACCAAGTGTTTCAAAACGAAACAAAACAAGACAATTTTTGAAAGCGTAAAAAATAAATGCAAGCGGATTGTTTCGATAAAAAAATTACTGTGGAAGAATTTTGCTACTAGGTTGATTCAGGATTGTTGAAGATCCAGATTAGGTAAGTTAGATATGTTAAGAAGTTATATATTGAAGCAGGCTCTTCCTAAACTCATCCTAGAATATAAGCCCATACACACTAACCCATAGCTGCATAATTGTTTATTAATTTATTATTATTAGTTACACACTAAGAATGCATCAGCCTTCAGAGCTGTATAATTTTTTATTATTATAAGTTACACACTAAGAACACACCGACATTCGAAGACAGGCGTTAATCTAAAGTACGCTTAAATTAAATAAATACATTTGTACATATATCTAAACAACTAAAATATCATTTTAATTACCAAATGGTTTTAGAATGAAATTAATGAAAATGCGATCAACCTTAAAAGCAAGCGTGAATAATTGGTATATGGCGACCAGAGGATAATAAAGATCAAATGTAATTTGTATTTACTGCAACTACTTCTACTTGCCCTCGAGGCATCATCTGCCAAGTTTATTAGGGACAGACCAGAGAGGTGTTGACTGTGCCAACCAGAAGCAGCGGGGCTTCTGGGGTTCGAGAATCTCTGCGAATTTTTTGCTTATGAACCAAATTGAGCACGTTTAATGATGCGTAAACTTTCAGTAGAGTTAAGGGAGGGCACATGGAAAAGAAGATATGCCTATTTGCATACCATAGCCCGCAACAGCTCAGGCTTTGTGGCAATGTCGGCGTCTGTGTCTGAGCCTCGCGGCGCACCAAACTGAGACATGATAAACTTTATCATGGCGGCTACACCGAGCACATAAAGCAGTCCAGGCACTACTGCCAATAGCAGATGCAGTGGCACGACACCACAGAATGCGGCAACACCCGGCCGATACCACAGTGCTGCCACGGCTCTGGCTCTGCACTGTGACCACAAAATGCATGTCAACCGCAGCGACGCGTTGCGGCACAAAACCATAAAAACACAGCAAATTAATATTTTATAACTTAATTAAAAGCAAAAAACCTGACGGGGCGAAGGAGCAGCAACAATTTTGCACGCACCCTCGACCAGCGCATGGACTGGACGGGCAACTTTAAGTTTGCCATTGCATTTTTAATATTCATACGCCACGTGTGCCGCACACATACACACACACACGCGTAGCCAGCATTCTAACGTGGTCGCTGCTGCTACGCACAGTCAATTTAATTTTAATTTGCACTTCATGCATAAATAAAAACAGCGCCAGTCCGGCTCGAAATTGATGGGCAGTGTGCGACAAAAAGCTGATAGCTCTGGCACATGAGCAGAGCAACATACTTACGTACAAACATACATACACGATTGAATGTTAAGCAAAAACAAAAAACAACAAAAAAGAAAACATTGATTTTCCTACAATTGGACGCAACGCGACAACAACAACGACGATGACAGCAGGCAGGCCATTAAAGCGACGCCAACTGCGGTTGCCGCCTGCGATTGTTTGTGGAAATGTGCAACGGAAGCGGAAGATTTCACTGCGCCTGCCACTGGAAGGACAAGGGAACGGGCATTGGAAGGCGCGCGAGGACATTGTTTGCAGCTGCTCAAGCTGTGGCCAGTTAGCCATGTGTTGGTGTTTGAGTGTGCAGGAGCACAACAATGTTTCACAAAAAGGCTTCCCAGTTTTTTATGGCATATTATGGCAAATATTTGCCGTTAATCAGTGCGTGCCGGCAGCTAGCATGAGGAAACGTGAAATCAACAACATCGTATGGACATCACATTGTTGCAACAATTAACCAAATGTACAAATGCATGTGAAATCCAAGTTCACAAAACTGCCTCCTCAATTAAAAAAGACAAGCATTTAAGCCGCACCCAACCAATGAATGCAGCATCAACCATATCAACTACATCAACCGTACCAGTTACATGCATCAACCATGCCAACTACATCAACCAACAACAACCATCAGTGTCCACAAACTAACTCACAAAACACTGCAAATATCGCAAATGTTTTGTTACTGCTGCTGCTATTTTAATTGTTGTTATGGCACGCCAGGCCGACAGTCGTGGCATGAAAAGGCAGCGAAAAACAAAACGAGAGCAGTCCAAAATGTTTCTAGTCCGAAATGATACACTTCTCCAAAAAGTATTCGCCGTTCTGCTCCACAAAATGGCAGTCCACAAAGCTAATGGCCTCTTCATTTCCTAATTTAATATAAAAATTATGTTCTTGGGGCTAGGTCTGGAAAGTAAAGAGATTCAAAGTGTAATTCATGGATTTTTGCCAATGGCAACTGCTGATGTATGGGAATGGCGTATCAACCAATCAATTCCTTGATCAAAATATGGCAAAAGGGGTCTGAAAACATTTTGTTTTGCTCAGCTGTTCCTCTTACATTGCTTCGAGGGTCGTCCAAAATCCTTTGGTACATTATTGAGTTGCTTCGTCCATCGTCTAAGCTCGTTTTAATTTAGATGCCTATAACTTAACAACTTAGTTCACATAGACAGTGTTTATTTCTTTTCTAATTTGCGAGATGCAACTTTGTCAATTTTTTACAAAAGCAATTATAATAACTTACGTAATCGATTGTTGATCAATAACTATAGTTATAATATCGACATAGCTGAAGTCAAAGCACAACCACAATCACGTGGTTAATGTACTCGTGGGAAATCGTATTCATGGTTAGAAACATTTCGAACTGCCCTCGTAAACACCATAAACGGCCTAGTTAAACATTCGGCAAGCGCGAACTATTGACCGATTTGCTAATTGGCTGAAAAAATCTTACTGTAACAAAGTAAAATGTGCATAATTTAATTGCTTTTGTAGAACAAATAGACAGCTTAACAGTACATACAATACAGATCCAAACATCAATTTTAGCTGATTCATGGCTATGGACTTTAAATCCGAAATTGGTATTTGCGCTTTCGAGCTCAGTTTCCATGACGTTGATATTGTAACAAAAATAGATAATCATATAGCAATGGGGAGTTGTGGACGGAATACTTCAAGACAAGAAGGGTGCGAAAGAATTGAAATGCAAAAGAAGATCCTGTTCCCTAGGGAGAGTCTACATACAAAGTCTTCCTAACATAGGCTCAGTCGTTTTCCCATTCCAGGCGTTCATACAGACGGACATGTCTAGATCCACTTTTCTTACCATACTGCGGTCGGAGATGCCTATTTCTGCATTTGCACAAAGTTAATTTATTCCTTTACTGGGATCAGATACAGCATTGTTATGCCCTTGGAAATTTACTTCTCCGTTATGTGACGAATATAGTTAATAAAAAATATGCTTATAAAGCGTCTCTGGCATTTCCTGCTTCCCAAAAAATCAGAACTGCCGCTGGCGAGCTCTTTCCCAAGAAAATCGTCGACGTAACTGGTAAGGCCACAATTTTAATTCAGATTTTAGTTGTATATTGAAGACCAAATAAAAGCCCCTTGTGTAAAATTACTTGAGTTTCAATTAACAAAAAAATAACATAGACATGCATATCGTTTCTATTAAGGCTAAAAGACTACAAAGTAGTTAGCATGGAAACGTATATATACAAGTATTCATCTTGTCATGATAATCATACATGTCCCTATAATATATACCTCCTTGTGGGAGTTACAAATATCTACCCTAATCCATCACCAAACAGTTCGGAGCAAGTATTAACCTAACGTGCGACGTGAATACGAATAGCGCCTATTTATAACAGCGTTCACGCCTTTCATCCATCCCATCCATAAATAATGAAATCTAAAATTTGTTTCTACCGTCTCCCATGCAAATAGACAACCTTTAGCGGATCATAAATCATAATGTATCCCTCTATACCCTTGCAATACATCAAATAGACACGACCGCGTAACTGGAGGCAAAAAAATATTTGAATACTCTATGCGGTAATGTTTCAATTAGCTTGTGAAAAAATATTTATGACCTCATAAAAAGTGGGCATAAAAAGCATACCAGCAATAATAGGGACGGGACAATAGACGCCCCTGCGAAGTAGACAACATAATTTTCATCTATTCCGAGAATATCAGAGTTTTTAGCGCTTGCTCGCTTACTGACTGACAACCACGTCGTTCACACGTACATACCATAACCCCAACACAACAAAAGTAATCAAGTGTCACTGCAAACAAAGCACAACTCCAAAAGCATTACATCGGGCCGAGTCGAGGCCTGTGCGTGGCAACCAACACACACAACAATTGCTACAATGGCGAGACAAGCGAATTGCCGTGGCTGTCGATCTGGCCGCATCATCAACATCAGGAGCAGCAACAACACAGCAAGCGACAAAAATCAATGGGCTGGAAAATATTTATGATGCCCACATATGGGCTACCTCACCTCCCCTAGCCCGGTCAGCCTGGCCCGGTGATTTGGACCTAGACCTGGTATGGTGTGGCATGGTATGGTAAGGTATGGTGTGGTGCGGCGTGAAGTTTGGCAAAATGGCAAAAGTCAACATGTATGTAGGTAGAGCCAACGGAAATTGGGCAAGGGGACAGAGAGCAATATTCAAATGGACATTGCAGTCTGAAACCGACGGGCTGCGGGGGCAGGTGGGCTGAGTCTTTAAAAAGCAATTAACACACATAAAAATAAGGTGCAGGCGAGTGAATTCTGTAATTTCCCCAATCTTATGAGCTCATTTTGATAATGAATAGTAGTATGCACGTTTGATGCTACAGATTCCATATTGTGATATAAACTTCAGCATAAAGTACATAAATGTGTTTCGTACTTTAAGGGACTTACAGTTAATTTGGTCCAATATATTAGATATCGCCTTAGTGTAAGACACACATTAAAGATAAATGGCCAGCAATTTTAATGCATCAAAATTTCTGTAATAAAAGCTAAAAATATTATAAAATTGTTGGTACAACTTAAATGATATGAGACAATTTAATAGCTTAACTGTTAGGTGTTATATCCTTTATAATAAACTACAGCCTCAAGTCGGTGTTTCATCAAATCAACAAATTGTTGGGTCTTTTCCACTGAAATCCTTGCACACTCCTCTTTTAGGTAATTTCCAGTAATTTCTTTAAGGATGACTCACAGGTTGTCAACTACATTTAAATGTGATGCATGTGCTGACGGGACCATTAAGTGGGGAAATTTCAAAACAGCTAATTTCCATACGATTCCCGCATTGTGTCTGTTGTTAAATTGTTGTGCTGATAGAAACGAAAATGTATCCTAATTCTAAGAAATCACGGCGTATACTATATACGAGTGTTGAGTTTCGTTTTCTCTGTTCCTCATTGTACAATTATGGGTAAGGAGAGGGCGCCATGCTGGTATCAAAAGTAGCCAAATAGCTTCTGTCATACATCAGCTGGAGGATATTCCAGTTATCTACTACTACTACATTTTAGTCATAAACTCTTTCATGACTCCAATAAGCGAAAATATTAGCGTAGTTCGTAGTTCGTAGTAAATGCAAACAAAGCCCGAATTTAATGTTCAAAATAAAATTTAAATTTTTTTTAAAAGCATTTATTTATTCATAAATATCCATTTGTCCCCTTCAAAGTAATCCCCCTCAAATGTATCAAAGTTTGTTGTTTGTAAACGGCAAGGTAGCTTCCCCTTATCAAACCCAATAGCGCAAATTATCAGGTCGAATTCAGAGAGTTGCAGACAATAATTAAGCTGTACCCTTTGCAAAACTACAAAAAGTTATAAAAGCAACTTGCTGAGCATAGCATGTTACGATAATTAACACTTTTGATTTGAGTTACGTGATGGGACTTATGAGCTGTGATGTGGTGCCGTTTCGGCTGCATAATCGAATAGGCACAAAGATGCGCCTTTTGTGCTTCACCGAAGAATATGAGGACGTAATTCTTAGTTATGAATCAATTTGGGCGGTCCTGATGGCCAGCAAAAATATAGGAGAATTTGCGCTTTGTGCCAAGCTAATTAAAATGCATATATGTAGAAATGCTTGACAGAGAACTCATACCAATTGCTTAAGAACAAAAAGGTAATTGATGTGCATTCCAACCAGACTACGCTCCCATCGGTGTTGTTGTTGGGCCACAAATGAATTTTTCCAGCCAGACAACATATCATTAACCGTAGAAAAGCTGTGAGGCAGAGTGATTCCATACAATAGCTAAAAATTGATATTTAAGGAGTAGCTTGGATACTTTAAACAAATTTAATCTATGCCCAGCAGACAGCACATTATAAAGGAGTGCAATAAAAATGTCATATGTAGTTATTTAGATAACTTAGTGTATATAGTATGTATGTCGTATAGAAATTAGCTCAAAGTAACGAATGTAGAAGCAAAGAAATATATAAGTAATACGTATATGTACTATAAATGTATAATTGTATTTTATGTAATTTTGTATTTATTTTATGTGTTTGTTATTTTAATGGTGAACAAATAATAAATAGAAAGGCACTTTATAATTTCGCCTAATATTGAACAAACGGGCTCGAATATTTTAGTTCGAAGGCATCCATTTACACAGTGTAATCTCTGCTGGTCTGTCTCCGGCAGAAATATTTGATTGAGCGCGTCATCTTTGGCCAAGAGGCATTTACACAGAACCAACAGACAGACAGACAGACAGGCTGTTTGTTCTATGTGCCCCGCCCGTTTACCCCATCCCTCAGCCAATATTCAAAATGAACTTAACAGTCTGTTGGTCGCTAATACGAAATCCAATCTTACAGACTGACAGTTCGGCGCCCGCTAATGTTTTGGCATTGAGATTTTAATTTAATCTAAGTCTGTTGGAAAAAAAACCAATTTGTTTTATTAAACTGTGACAGCGTCGCATGCGATGATTTCTGATTTTTGCATACAAATTGTCTAATCAAAAGCCAATTTCATTTCAATAGTGTTTGATGTGCTCCACAGGAACGTGCCACGCGTACACTATGCCCGTGCGTGCCACTTCCTCCAACGAAGCGCCACCGATTGTGAAAAGGTGATAACTAATAATGCAAACAGCCAGACGATCAAGGACGAAGCTTTGGTTGCGGCAAAACCAAAATGTAAGATATACAAGTGTCCCTCTTGTTTGAGGCTTGTTTTCCAGATTTTCTTTCAATTCACTCTCAACCGCAGCAGCGCACACAATTATGCTATTAAAATATACTTTTTTCAATTAGTCGCTCTCGCAATCCGCGCCAAGTCTGCAAACATTTTTGGCAGTTTTAGAAGGCGTCATCGCACAGTATGGGACGTTCGTATTAATTTCGACATCCTAATTAGACAGCAGACAGTGTCTTCAGCTGGCAAGGACAACAGCAAAGAACAACTGACAGCAGGAAAAAATCCCAGCACCAAAGAGACGCGTTCGCTTTAAACAGCCGGGGAAATTTTTAATTAAAACCCGCAAGGGGCGACGGAGAAGGAAAGGCTGCTAAAAGAAAAGGAAAGTCGGCGGCCGGAAAATTGTAGCCGCAGAATTTACAAATTATGCGGGCAGCCAAAAAGTTTAATGGAATTTTGATTTTACACAGTGCGTTGCGACGGCGGTGTCAAAACATTTTCAACTTTAATAATGGGTCTTGACTTAATGGAAGGCATGGCATGGTAATAGCCATGCAAGATTAATAAAGCAGTGTAGGCAACAACAGGGGTATCAGCAAGAAAAGTTAGCCAAAGGTCAAAAAGTTAAATGCTTTGGCCCTTCTTCATCCTAGCCCTCAAGTTCAAACAGTGCCAAAGGTATGTTGCAGGTTATAATGTGAAAATGTGCTTGTTGGCACTCGTATGTGGGCAGGTATCTGCATGAATCTAAAAGTTGGCTCAACATATAAGTATATACGAGTATGTATGTGAGTCGGGCACACAAATTTATAAAGATATACATACTATATGCGACAACTGTGTTTTCGGTCTAATCCAAAACTTCATTAATGCAAGTGGCCAGCTCAAGGTGCGCCTGCACTGGTCTCCCAAAATGCTGACTACAAACTTTGGATGGCTAATAAATTGAAATATAAGTAACTGCACTGTGCACATGGCCGAGTGTGCGATTGTACGTGTATGTGTGTGTTCTGGCAACAGTTTTCATTTGTGTTAATATTTCCAGTTGTACGTTTCCTCGCTCGGCAATCCGACAGCTTTGTTTGTGCCTTTTGCCTATGGAGTGAAAAGTTCAAGTCACATATCGGCGACTTCACTCAGTCCACTTGGGCAATTAGAGTTGCAAGTTCTTGCCAGGGCTTGTTCTCAAAACTTTGAACATTGCTGGGAGACCTGAACTTTTTCGTCAGGCATTGCAGTAATTGCGTGCGTATTGTGCCTTAGTAGGTATATAGGTATGTAGGTATGTAGGTATGTATGTATGTATTTTGGCCACAGTTTCCCTTTGTGAGATACAACTTTTGGGGTCCCGAAAGCAATTACAGAAGGCGACGGTAACTAACTGCCTGAACAGAGCTATTTACTGTAAGTATCGGCATCTCCGCTCCTACTAATGTAGCACAGAGTTGGGGGTGCACCTCTCAAAACGATTTGTCTGCGCCGTCAGATAAAATGCAGCTCCAAACCATAAGGCAGCATAATGCGTTCCAATCAGTCACGATATCCACACTTGACTGCATATCCATGACTGACTAGAAGGAAAGCAGAAATGTTGTCCCTGCTATGTAACCTGTTGTTGTTAAGCTTGCTGAGCTGGTCGGCTTATGGGACATATGATTGCTTTGATCTCCAATACGCCTGTTAAGCATGACATTACCCAAGCCTTTCCATAATCGACATCTGATATAAAGTGTATATCGATTGCCACGAAAAAAAACCAAATTGAAAACTGTAATTTGACGCATAAACTAACAAGCAGCAAACAACCGGGGTACAGTAATGACGACGAATACTACGACTATAACTACAATGTATGCATGCCTCGGTTATAGCGGATAAAATACACTTTTGTGGTACCCGTTGGAACATACTCGTACATACTTGTACATACACATAAAAGGAAGCAAAGAAAGAGGAGAATGAAACCACCTAGTGACTCCATAAAAAACTGTAGTAAACTGACGTGTACCTGAGCAATGGCATTAAGCACTAAAAACTACAGTAGTGTGGGTGAGGTGTGTGTAAGTGTATTTTTCTAGGTAGGAACTGCTCAGGTATTAGAGTAGCAACAAGCCAGCACATTATGACAACAATAAAACGTGGCAAAGCAATATACAAAAGGCGTGAGTATGTTATGCGAGAGACAGCCGAAAAGTTTTCGTAACTCTCTGAAAGTCTAAACTGGTATGACAGCTCGAAAGAAACGCATAGCTACGAAACACTTTTTCTTTTGGTTTCTACAAAAATTCAACTAAGAATACGGGTAACAAATACAGCCAGACAACAAAATTCTGACAATAACAGTAGCCGGAGAAATCTGCCAATAAGTCCTCATAACTATACGTGCTCAACCAACCCTAGCAGCGATACAGCTAAGTATTTGGGTCTGCTGCTAGACAGAAGACTAGCCTGCACACCTAGCCTACTCAGCATAAGGTCACAGCTGAATGAAAGGCTGATTAGCTGGTTGGTAAGAGGTCCACCCTGAGCCTGCACTACAAGCTTTTAATATATAACGCTGTAATGAAACCAATCTGGACCAATGGGATTCCGATCAGTGACACTGCCAGCCGAACGAGCTGTAATAACATACAAAAGTTCCAAAACAGAGCGCTTAGAATCATGTCTAATGCGCACCTATTCCATTTAAACGTGGAGATTCCCAACGAGCTCGGATTCTCATGGGTTCAGCAGGAGATTACCAGGGTGAGCAAAGCCCACATGGAGCGACTGGATAGGTACACCAACCCCCTCGCCATTAAGCTGCTAGCCAACAGCACCTTCCTCATCGCACAAACTGAACTCTCTATCAACCCACCATCCTACTAAGTCACGGAGAAAAAAAATCGTAATGCCAATGTTCTTCCATTATAATTTGAGGAAAAACCTTAAAAAGAGGATAAAGTTCCAAAAATTACAAGAGTTTTGAAAAACCACTAAAGTTGCTTTAAGTTTCTGAATGTCCCTCGCAAACGAGAATCTCTTATATGCGCTTACGCCAACTTGATATTACCGGCAGTACCGACAAACAAAAGGCGCCTCTTGCTCCTAGCCCCATGAGGGGTAGCTTTGGCTTTTTACCGATTTGCGGGCTCACCAGCAACGGCAACAGAGATGAAAAGATAAGCAAAGATTGTGAAAATTGTATTTTCTATTGTGTGTGTCCGTTGCTGCATCCCCGCCTTGGAATGCCTTGTAAGCGCAAAAACAAAGCAAAAGAAATACCGAACCGTTGCTCTATAAGCTTTCAATTGTTCAACATGCAACCCTTTGCGCCAGCCCGTTGCGCCAACAGCCGCAGCCGCCCACAACCCTCGTCAGAGCTGCTACTCAATTTCCGTTACACGCCAATGCGCCTGTAAGCAGCATGTAAATATGAAAGCAAGCAATAGAGATGCCAGAGCTATGAGCTGCAATTGTGTAGGAGTGGAGATCGGAGAGGTCGGGGCTGGAGTTTGGGGGAATCGGAGTTGGGGGAACCTTCTGGTTGGCCAGCGTGCATAAATCAAAATCAAATTTGAGTGCTGTTTAGTCAAGTGGTCCAAGCCAGTGAAGCTTGAGACAGCATGACCAATGAGTGGGTTAGACACTGGACTCTCAACTTCTTGCACACATACTGTCTAGCATTGTAGTATTTGGAACAGACCGCAGTCATCGGCTCTGGGACAATTACGTAAATACCATCAAAATTCAGCAGCTGGCAATTAAATAAGTGACGATTCATGGAACGGAGCTCGTTCTTGGCTCCTGCTGGGTTTTGCTTGCCATTTAAGTCTTTTCGTCTACGCGGCAACAATTTGCATTTTATTGGCTTTCGCTCCATTCCTGTACGAATCAACTGGGCGTAAATACAAAAGTCAAATGTGATAGCTGCCATCAAAGGGGCGGCGGATAGCGATGGCAAGCAGGCTGTCTGCCGAATCATTTGCATTACAAAGCCAGGCAAAAACACTTAGCCGGGCTTAGGCGAAGGTAGGTTGGCAAATCAAATGCCTGAGATTAAAATATATCAATAAAGTGCGGGCCAACGTCAATAGTTAAGTAAGAGTTCAACTATCGTCATCCAGCATAGATTTACTGACCATTACCAATGGACAAGATGAAATGCGTGTCAGGCTCTTAAGAATGCTCCCCCAGATATTTGCTATATCAGCTTTCATCTGATCATACTGATCAAGAATATAGTATACTATCGACCAGGTGTATTTTATAAAGATTTCAAAAATTATCAAATTTATAATACTTATAAACGCTTCTTTTTGCTATGATTTACAAAAAAAAGTAAAATTATGAACATATTTTGTGTATTATTATTTCAATGATTTTTTTATACTTTTTTAGATTTTGTATTATTCTTTATTGAGTCAGATCTTTTCTGTAAACGATATTTGATGTTATTCTATTTTGTGGCAGCAAAATAAATTGATTTTCAGGAGCTCCGACCCCCGATAGTCCAAGATTCAGTCGGCCATGAGTAAAATATTCCTTTCATAAATCGATCGTAGGGATCGTAATTCGAAAGCTGTTTTTTTTACCGGAAATTGAAGCTGTTTAAATGGGATTGACAGATAAGTTGGGATCATCGGTATATGAGCTAGTTGGGCCGTTGATAATGGTTCCTACACTTAAATTGTCGTGCAATTCCTTAATAAGCAGCCTCGTTCCATTGCACATGCTCAGAGAGCTTTAATTTCTCAAAAGCATGATTGGAATGCCGATTTTAAACTTTAATTTATGTGACGGCAGCTCAGAAGAGCTTAGAGAATTTAAAAATTCCTGTGGGTAATGGACTGTGTCACCGATTTTTGTCACGGTGTCGATTGATTTGTACATTTTTATTTTGCTGGGGAGATTTGAACAATATTGCCTTAATACTTAAAGTGACATTGAGTTTCTAGGATGTTTCTGAGCTTACTGCATCCTGTTAAGGAATTTTTTGGTAATTTTTTTTACACCTTGGGTTACATTATTGGCCTTTTAGTAAGGATCCCTATCTTTATTGCGAATATAGTATATGCTAACCGGGGAGAGTGTAGCTTCTCAGCAGTGAAAGAATCCCTTACATCGGTCCAGTAGTTTCGAGCAATCATATTTTTCCCCTTTATAATATTAGTATAAAAGTATGCTTAAACTATACGCTTTTTGGTATAAGATAAGATGAATTCGCCCCTCCCTAGTATACCATTGTACACTTTCTTTGGGTACGGAGTATACTATACTTATAAAGAAGTACGTATAGCTGTGTAGAGTGGCTGGCACCAGTGCCTTTAACAAAAGGGAAAGTTGCTTCAAGTCCATTTGTTTGCTGATTGCAAGCCAAGAACACAACTTGAACGAAAAACCTATTTGAATTTCATTTTCGTATGTAAATTTCCAATGGGTTTGAACGCGTTGTTCATTCATTCGTTTGGTCGTTTGAAACGGAAACTAAGCCACAGAAATATGCAAGTGAATTGCTTTAGTTGCCTTGACTTTCAATTCGATGCCCTCCTTCGCCTGTGCCCTGTGCCTTGTGCCTTGTACCCTGTTCTGCTCTGTTTTGCTTCGCTGTGGTCCAGTCCGCTTGCCGGTTGCGAAACAATTGAAACAAGTTTGCAATCAATGCAGAAACTTTTTGCCCGGCCCCCACTCCCCCACACATTTTCACAAAGCAAACAAACAACTCAAAAACCTACAGCAAATTGTTGGCGTATGTGTGTGTGTGTGAGGGTGTGTGAGTGCTTGAGCGGCTGGTCCAGGCGTTTGACAGTAAACAACGCCGCACGCCTAAAAGTATGCAGCAAAGCAGAAGCGAGCAGACACGTATTTTGGGAAGCACGGGATGGGATCCATCCCCATATCTATGCCCTCTGCGCCTTCAATATCTATAAATCAGAAAAGATTTACAATAAAGCTTAATCAAATGGCAAACCAACCCCAACCCCCCTCCCTCCATCGTCTGCTGAGGGGGCCGATTGTGGTTGTTGCGTATAAGCTTGGCTGAGTGTTAAAGTTCAGTTGAGCCCATAAGCTGGCCAGCGAAAATTGAAACTTTGTGTGCTTTCAAGTTTGTTAAATGCCAAATCAAGCTCAGCAAATTGGCCATTTGATTGATTCGAATATCAGACGGACAATCATTCATATGTATACGTACTTATGTACATCAATGTGTGTTTGAAGACATTTGTCATTCGCTACGTGGAATGCGATGGAATTTAATGTTTTTTAATTACGCCTCATTAGACATACAACTCTGAGGACAAATAGTTTCCATGCATATACCCACATACAGACCCAGGCATATGGAATTATGGAGGGGTGTGTGTGTGTATGTGTGAATGCATGTAAATAAGCTTAGAAGCGGACTGAAACGAAATTGAAAACGGCATGGGAAAATTGAATCAAGTATGTGATTGATTGTCAGCCAGCGGCTGGCAATAGCGTCACCATCGCTGTCGCCATCGACATCATCGTCGCCAGAAGGAACACCATAAATGTCGACTTGTGTCGCACCTTCAACACCCACCCAACCACCCAAACAAACAAATAGACAGACAGACAGACAGACACGAAAGGGGACGAGGCTGGTGTCTGCGTATGTGGTTCAACATGACGTATGAAAGTCGTAACGAAACACTTTGATTGATGATTGAAGAGACATGTATGTACAAACATACATGCATATGTAGATAGGCGTGTGTATATGGGTGTATGTACATATGTGCGCATACGCCACAACTAAAACGACCACAAATCGTTGTCGCAACCACAACTATAATCCAAATGAAGTCCACTAACACAGGTACATGTGACAGTGGGGACACAGAAACGACAGCTTCACCAACAACTCTTGTGAGCTCATGATTCTGTGTATTATGTCTCTGACATGTATCGGTGTGAGCCCATCGGCATGGCGGAAGTTGTGTTTGTGGGCGAGTGTGCGTGTGCGGTCATGCAGTTGCAGAATTGGACTAATCGGTCCCTTCAACACATTTCACTTGTGCAGTGAAACCTTCGTAAATGTCCAAAGCTACTCCTGAAAGTGTGTCACTCTCTAAGTTACTAGCTTTTCTCCATTTAAAACAAGAAAGGAATGCTAAATTCGAGCAGGCTCAACTCTTAAATACCCTGTACCACCCCACAAAAAATGAAATTAAATATAAAATATTCCATACATACATTTACATCAGAATCGTGTCTATGCGTGTTTGTGTACTTGTACATATGTATGTATGTGTGCATTGGGCCTGGTTATATGGCTATAACTTTCTTTCAGAAAAAATGAACAAACTCGTCCTTTCTCGGGCTCAGGAGAATCTAGATACCAAGTTTACATAGTTATTCTAGCTCTTATACTTTCTGAGATCCTTGCGTTCATACAGACAGATATACCCTTTTACCCTTTAGGTACAGGGTATAAAAAAACCAAGCCCTCGCTTAACACGGATATTGCGTTTCTAGAAAACCTCGGGTTAAGCAAAATCGTGTGAAACAAGACACATACCATATGGGGTTACGTTCCTCGATTTCGACAAATGCACGAAAAAGTTTTCAAAATTAACAGAAAGTTACTCCAAGTGTTGAATATTTATCATTAACAGATCAATCTTAATAAAACAGAAAATATTTTTATGTGAACAAATTTAAGAACCGTTTGGTCCCATTATCCCATAATCTAATTAAAACTTTGTGGTGGTCCTCTTTCTTAAAAAAAAAAGAAAGTGTTTTGCGATTGTAAACAACCGCTGGTCCTAACTTTTACGAATATCCACTCAAATTTGCTTCCTTAACCTCTTTTAGAGATAAAGTAAATGATTCAAGGCAATAGGAAATTTGTTTCTACGATGGATGTTTCAGCGATGGAGTTAATTTCAGATGTATCCGAAATCCTAATAGCCTAATATATGCCACCTTTTATTTATACAGATTTAGCTAGTATGTATTGCAAATTTTAACAAAAAATGAGAGTAATATTATTTTAATCGTGTTAGACCGAATTCCTTTAAAATTGGTCGTGTTAAGCGAGGACTAGGTGTTCATTATCAATAAAATACTGATTATTATATTAAATAATTTCTTGCATCGTTTATGTATGTCAATAAAATAAATCTATTCGCAAAATATTTAGCGTTTGGTATTTTCGTAAAGAATACTGCACGATTGATGTTAAAAAGTTTAAAAACAAGGTCGAGAGCAGCACACATGCAGATTTAATATGTGACTATAGTTGGATGTATCGTTAATAAAGGTGTACTTTGTATATCTTTTGTTAAGAACACAAATTCCCTTTATCTAATTGGACCTGTTAAGCATGCTTCACTATAAAAAATTCCTTGTGATTGTCATGTATTGATACTGTCCCAGTTCTGTTGCTGATGTAGTTGGTTTGTCTTTTGAGTGTTTCATTAGATAGTGTCTCAGTTGGCTAATTTCTTGTTATGTAAGCAGGCTGTTCGAAACGGCATCTGTCAAGCTGGCGAATCACCATTACATGACAAAAAACTCGAACAAAGCAACCATTTACGACTATCTTAAAGTTGAACACGATTTCATTATTTCAAAACGTATACTTATTTTCAGTTCTACAACTTCCGCAAAACTTCTAGAAATTTTGAATAAATCACTTTTAGAAATACAAGTACCTTAATATTTTTATAGCCTGTACTAGAGATGGGCACGGGCCGGCTATTTTCGGCCCGACACGACACGGCCACGAAATTAACTTTTAGAAACACGCACGCGCACGCACGACGAAAATTTTTCTTAACACGGCCCAACACGGCCCAACACGGCCCAACACGAACTTTTTATATATTAAATATAAAAATTTAAAAAAAGAAAAATATATATATATGTACATAAACATAACAAATTTTTATTCAGAAAGATTATCTTATCAATATTTGAGCTAAGAAGCCGAGTACGTCGCTCATTTAAAATATGTCCAGAAGTGGAAAAAACTCGTTCGCTTGTTGCAGAGCTGACAGGGATATTGAGTATATGCCTTGATAATTGCCTTAGCATTTTAAATTTTGTTGATTTTTTCCAGAATGTTAGCACACAAATTCCTGGATCAACAACACTACTTATATAATCATCTATTTCAATATCCATTCTTGACCTGTCCAATTAAATTTTTATTTTAATTATTAGTGTCCAAAAATTCAGAAAAGTCGTGTTGACTATTGGGTGCTTCGTTTTCTTATTCAAGTGTTAAATCGTTATTTAAGCTATCATTTATTTCAGCTAGCATCGATTTTAGTGTCAGAATGACGTGCCCCTTTTTATCGGGACTTAAAAAGTTCATTTCCTTAAAAGGTGGATTCAAAAATAGCCCCAATAAATGAACTGTGGTTGGTTCAAAACGTTTTTTTTTTAAGAATTTAAGGTTAGATTCTTTAGTTTTGTTATAACAGCAGAATCGACAACGCCCCAGTCGCAGTGGTTCTTCAGCTTTTCAGACCACAACGCAAATATAACAATTGTTGATTCTTTTTCAGAACTAAGCTTCTCTGAGCATTCTTTAAATGGTTTGAGAAAATTGAATAAGTCATGCATCAGGTCAAAGTCAATCCCTGAAATACGTTTTAATTCATTTTTTTCCAGTAACAAATGCTGGATTTCTAATTTAACATCATAAATGCTATTTAGCATAATATAGATTGAATTCCATCTTGTGCTTACTTCCTGTTTTAAAGTTTTGCTCAGCTTGCAATTAAGCTCTGAATGTTTAAAATATTTTACCAATTTTTTAACTAAATTAAGATTGTGACAAGAAAGCGTTTTGTGGTGGCTAAATGCGGAAACAACATTTGAACCATTGTCTGTTATTATGACACTACTCTTAAGACTGTTTCGTAGCTCATATTCATCAAGTATAGAATTGACTTGTTCCAAAATATTAGATCCTGTATTAGAAAGTACAAATTCTTTTACACCTAACATAGCAACTTTAAGTTCAAACAAATCTGTAATATAGTGGGCACTAAGACATATGAAAGTCCGCTGTGTATACATATCTGTCCAAAGGTCGGTGGTAAATGCCAACTGCTGCTTAGCGAGGTCAATCTTAAGCTTAGCCCTTATATTATCATATGTCACAGACAAAACTTTTGTTGATAATGAATTGTCTAAAAATGTATTTAGCTTGTGTTCTAAAATATGGGCAAACGCTAAAAGTAATCGAATTATCGATATATTTTGATTATTTACCCAACATTCGTTTTTTTATTACTTTAGTTGTTCATTTTATTTCGTGCTATGTTCGTGTTCTTTCGTGTTTTTTCGTGCGTGTTTTGTCGTGCCTTTTTGGCTCAACACGAACACGCACGGCCACGCACGAAATCGGAATTTACAACACGAGCACGCGGGCCCACGCGTGGCACGAAGTGCCACGACAAAAAACACGGCCCGTGCCCAACTCTAGCCTGTACCCAAAGGGTACGGGGCTACACTAGTTTTGTGCGCATGTATGATCAGGGTGACAAGCCTAGCCGATATAGTCATGTAGCTTAGAATTAATTAAAAGCTATACCCCGACTCACAGCCGTTCCTGGTCAGAGATTCCGCAGATGGCTGAAAAGAGAGGCTTTCCTTAAAGGAAGAGACAGTTCAGTTCGAGCAGGTTAATACAAAACAATAAGTGTTTCCTTTTATTTGGAATCTGTACACAGGACTGTGTGTATTGGCCAGCGAATCCCTGATTAGTTAAGTTACTGATCACTAGGTAGTATTGAGAGATGCTAAAATGCTAAGCTTTAGGTGTGCTACTTGTAGTGGCATAGAGCTTTTGTATGGAAACATTTATTGCAAACAAATGCATTAATTCGGAAGGCAAGTTTATTTTATTAATAAAACGATCAGAGAGCAATGCAGACAACAACAAAAACTACAGTGTAATGAATTAGTATGTAATTAAATTTAATCAAAGATCGCCGTATTTTAATGTACACTCTTATAGTCATATGTGGAATATTAAGTAGAGAATTTGCAGTTCGAAGTGCACAAAAGTCCTGAAATCTTTAGCAAGCAAATATTTATGAATTAAATGCAATTTAAGCTAAAACATAATTAAATCAAACACAGATGCTGACAGGTAGATAAATGGCAGACAAACACATCTGCTGGCTGCCTTTGGCGAGATAAGAGCTTCAGTTTGCGTTTGTGATGTTTTCCTCCGTGCGATTAGGTAATCAATTTATCATGCGCCTGATTTGACTTGTCCACAAAGATGAACATTTAAATGCCAGTTATACAACAAAGTTAAGCCCAGTACTACTTGGAGTGCAATGTAAGAACAAGTAGTATGTCATGCATATGGTAACCTGCAGAGAGAATTCAGTTTTTTGCTTGCACTGTTTTTTTATACAAATGTACAAGAGTATATTAGGTTTGCGGGAGCTGAAAATGTAACAGGCAGAAGGGGGCGTGGCAGGCCCCACAAAGTATATATGTATATTCTTGATCAGCATGACGAGACGAGTCGATCTAGCCCTGTCTGTCTGTCTGTCCGTCTGTCCGTATGAACACCTGGATCTCAGAGACTATAAGAAGTAGAGACACCAAACTTTGCACAAAGATGAGTTATGAGTGTACGCTGTGCAAGTGCAAGTGTATTCTGGAATTTCCCTCCCTCCCCCCTCTCCCATGCAAATTGCGATTTTCTCTAACTCACGTAATTCTTGGAATTTCGTACTCAAACTGCAAATACCCCCAGTTCGTTATTATGTATCCGTATGCCAAGTTTCATTATGATAGACCGATTTAACAAGAAGTTATAGCCATAAATATATTTGCTGCTGCAGCGCTGCCCGCGGCTGTTATTGATGTTGCTGTTTAGTTGACTGCTAACATGTTTACACAGACACGAATAGACGCGCATAAACATACATACACTCACATAGACGCAAGTGCTTTATATATGCGCAATTATATAGTACACCCTTTACCTGAGTTCGAATACCAAAAAAGGTAAAATCGATCAAAAAAATTTTTTTTTTAATTCTCTGACTTTTTTTAATTTCTATATTTAATCTAAACATATGTACAGAGTATTTCAAAGTCGGGACACCCGACTTTAGCTTTTTTACTTGTTTTTTTCAAAGGTCATTAGCCGTAAAAATATCACTTACTGTACAAAATGAAACATACATACATGTCAAAAAAATCACTCTTGGAAGCATTAATATGCAATTATTTATTGCTTCCTAGAGAGTGTATCGCTAGCACTACTTGAAAACTGCTTTAGGGCGGGCATCTGCTCTCAAACTTATATACAGAGGTATGAATATACAGAGGTACTCCACTAAAAAAGTTTTTTGTTGTTGAAAGAATTTTGACATTCAAAAAGGTTTATCGCATAACTGAATAAATACTATTAAGCCAAAATAAAGAATTGAAAAATATAACAGTTCATAGAATAGAAGCAAATGAGCATTAGTTATTAATGTCAAGGGTACAGTTACCAAATATTATAATTATTATTATAAAACTTCGAGCAACAATTCACGAATAATGAAAAATAAGATAAAATAAGTTATTTAACCACATCGTGCATAATTTAATCAAAATTTAAATTTTTTGAATTTTTTTGAAGAGTGTCGATGAAATCCTTAGAGGGGGAAAAGGGTATAAAAACATAAAATAAACTCATGTTTGCTAAGTGACTAGGAGAGTCTACATTCCAAGTTTGATCAATGTCAGCTCACCCGTTTTTAAAATCCAGCGGTTCATCGAGACGGACCTGTCTAGATCGATTTGTACTGACTTAGATTTTATGGGGTGTTCCTGTCGCATACTTTGCACAAATCGAATATCCCCTTTTAACCCTTTAGGTACAGGGTATAGCATACGTAAACAAGAAACGTTAGCATGGTTAACATAACTGCATTTAAGGTGGAACAATTTAAATCGCAGCTTGGGCAGCGTAAGTTGCCAACCGAGTTCGTGCAGAACTAATACGTGTGCAACGTTTAATGTCATTTGAACAATCTGATTAAATCGAATTAGTGTCGGAAAATCAAAATTATGATTTAGCAGAAATGTCCAGAGAAAACGTCAGCTCGCTTGAAATGATGACACACTTTATATCCGTCTAATGTGTATTTGCCAATACGGCGAATGTCATAAATGGCTCGCAACAAATCGCTCAATCGTTCGTAAGCCGTGTATAAATCCGTTGTGGTGCGCCAAAATATACGTCACGCGTCCATAATAGGAATTGGATATTCTAGCTCAATTTTTAGTTTATAGAACAAGTCAATAAAGATAGCGTTTTTATGAAGATATGGAGTTACTCGCTGTCTATATACTTATTAAAGGAGTTTTATGTATGCATACTCTGCAGGACATATTTGGATTTAAACTTCACAGGGCTGAGATTAATTTCATTATGAGTGCTGCAGTTGCTTTCCATTTTATATAGTATCAGCAAATCAATTAGCATACGCTACCCTCCAGCAAGCTATAAGGCATCCTGAATTGCAGCAAAAATTCCTATTCTGTTGAAAAATATTTTCCTAATTGAGATGAGGCGTAGACTTTAAACCTGAATAGGCTTTTAAACAAGATGCATATAAGTCGAAAGCAATTAATTACTGCTATAGTTGCTATGAAGTTACCTCACCGATGGGCAACGTGCTTCAAAGTACATACGACCAATGAGCATTGCCACAAGCCGGAAGCGAACTTCTGATTCTGTGGTGCAACGAACAAAGACGAGGCTTACACTTTAATCATCGTGGTAAAGTCGAAACTGTCTATTGTCAATGGAAGTTGTGGTTTAATAGAAGATGATAGATAAGATCATCAACAAGGAAAATATTACAATGACGCTTGATAAAGGAAACTTATTTTTTGAAAGAAGCGAATCACTCTCAGATTTGAATATGGTAAAAGGAAATATTTAAACCTATAGTTTTATATTAGAATAGTAATAAAGAAGTCCGTGTTTTACTAAAAAGCTAAACAGACGTCTTTTCTTCAAATTTAGAACATTTTGGTTGAGTCCACATCGCAGAAGCCAATATTGAACTTGTGAGCAGTGAGATTATTGCTTAAGCTCCATATCGTATCCCCGAAACGAAATGTATGAAGAACAACGCATTTAATATCGAATCTAGTTTTGTTAAGTTTTCCTATTGATGCTCAACTTAAGCTTTACACAGACTCTAGCTCTAGGGGTATGGCGTATGGTGTATTGATGCAACAGAAGTATGTGTTCTTTAAATAAGTGCCCTCGATGGCAGCAAAAACCGCATACCACTACGATGACATGAAAAGCACCACCCACCATTAATTCAACCATTCATTTCCGAGAAACTCCGGACGTAATTAACATATCCTGTATCCGTATTTATAGATTCTTTCATTAAGTATAGTAGATAAATATTTGTTCATTAAACAGCATTGCTTTAGAAGATGTAATCAATACTCTACTCGAGGTAATGAGGTATTTTGAACTGAACGCTGGCCGAGGAAAGGCGTTTACCTCGAAATACCTTGAAAGGTTAAGCAAAGAAAACAGTAGTAAGCCTATTCTCAATAGGTACTAGGTGATCTTGTGTTTATTGTAGTATTGATTCCAAGATATACAGTGAAAACTCTCTTGGCCGGACACTCACGGTCGGCCAATTTTTGCCCGCCCAAGGGGAGTGTCCGCTTAAGGGGATACTTAAATACTTTATACACCGATCGAATGTTTTAGAAGAAGTGTCCGCCGAAGAGAGTGTCCGGATAAAAGATGTGTCCGTTAAGGGAGTTAAGTTTCACTGTATTAGAAAATGTATTAAGTAGGTTTGTAATAAAATAACGGTCTAGACCGTAAACACGTATTAAATTTAACCAAATGCTGACTTATCAAACGCGGTTTTCTCTCTGCTTTGACGACTAACTGCTGACCGCCGACTTCTGCTTCTGTAGCTTACAGCTGACCACTTTATTGCACTTGCGGTTAACAACTCAGGGTTGAGGTCCATTTAACATACTCGTACTATACATATGTACGTACATAGTATGTGTATTAATGTTGTAATGATTATGATTTTAGCGTTCGTTTTTCTTTAAGTAACTTCGCCAATCCTTCCAAGGTGTATAGTTGTGCAACGACCTTTTGTCAACTAATTTAAAAAGTATGTAAATTCCTGATAAGCATGACAAGATGAGTCGATTTAGCAATGTTTGCTTGTCTGTCCGTCCGTATGATCAGTTATATCTCAGAGACTATAGAAGCTAAAGGCACACAGATTCTTTATACTTGCATGCGTACGCAATGCAAAATTATTGTACCCTGTACCTAAAAGGTAAGTATATAAGGTTTGCGGAAAATGAATAATTTAGCAGGCAGAAGGAGTAGCAGACCCCACGAGATAAATATATTCTTGATGAGCATGACACGACGAGTCGATATACCCCTGTCTGCCTGTCCGTTTGGTTATTCTAGCTCTTGAATTTAAAGAGATTCTGGAGCTCAGTATACCCTTTTTGCCGTCGAGCAAGCGGTAGAGTTTAACACAAATTGAAGTAATATTAGATTAAAAGAGTTTTTGGTGCAGGGCTAAAATAAAATGAGAGCGAGACGTTCTCAGCATACAGCACTCAACTCTTTTTTCTTGTTATATTACTCAACTGGTTTATATATAATAAGGACAATTTTCAAAACGTGCCTTGTATTTCGCCGCCATTGCTCGACCACTTAAAGATAATTGCGCAACTTAACTTTTCCCTTTTACAGAGAATCGCTGCGAACAAAAGGGGTCAGCAGCTTAGTTATTTCGACAATACGCATCATGTTTCTCGGAAAATATTTACAGCTATTCGCTGCTCAGCTGCTTTAAGCATAGAAAGGTGCACACAAGGTTAGCCCACGCACATTTATCACATAATTTCCTTGGGGATTAGGTTTCCCTTCTTCGTCTTCGTCGCTGCACCTTTTGTTAAGTCTGAGCCACAAAATAAACAGTAAATTTCATTAAAAGCGGCAGGCAATGTGACTAATAGATAAAGCGTTGAAAAAAGGTTGACTAAGCTCGGAAATCAAGGCGGAGACAGCGCGAACCAAGGAAATGGCATTTGTAGTCGCCTGGAAAATTAAATAACAAGAATCGGCTGTGAGCAATCGGCTGCGGTTAAAGCCAGACGCCGGCCAAATGAAATTACAATCAGTCTGGCTTCAAAATGATTTTGCGTTAAATAAAACACGTCTGTCTGCTGGTATACGTACCCCTCCTCTGCAGCTTCCCAATATTTAAAGCAGCTAGCCAGGTGGGAGATACAAACTAGGGCCTGAACAAGCCCTTGTGCATAAGCAGGGGCACGCATAACGAACCGCTCTGAGCTGCAGGGACGGCAACAATTTATACGCGCACACCTCTTCGGAATCTCAAAAAAAAAAAAAAAAAAGACTGCGGGATATGCGCAGCGCTCCCGGTTCGTCTGCTTCGCTACTGAAGCTCCTTGGCCCTTTGCTCTGGTGCCTTGGCAGAGCAGAACGGCGACAAAAGTGTAAAAAAGAAATACAAAAAATACTTTTTAAAGCGTCAAAAATGTGTTGTTGCGGTTGGCGACGCACAGTGGGGCCTTCGGACTTTTTTCGTTGCAAAAATCATATCTTCTGAACGGCTGAAGCAATTTTCGTCATTCAAATTTTGTTTGAAAGAAAAATTCTTAAGCTTTGAAACAAGTCATAGCGCATTGTGCTGTGATTTGTAGGAGCTGCGCAATGTGTGCTCAAAGTTGGATTTTGTTGCCAGTGCAATATTTGCCTAATCAAACTAATAAAAAACATTTAATGATACAATTATTTTCAGTTATGTTATATTTTTAGTTTTTAACAAATTAAAAATTGAAAAAAAAATTGTTTAAATATTACAAATTTTTTTTTAAATTTAAAAATATTGAAAATTTTTTTTACATAAAAAAAAATTAAAATAAAATATTTTGTTAATATTTTATGATTACATTAATTTTTATTATAAAGTACTGACAGCTGCAATTATTTACATTAATATGTTTTCTTTAAAATAGTCGTCTACATTCGAAGGAATATCTAATAATTTCACCATGTCCGAAGAATAATTACTAACTAATTCTTTGTGAGACCTCACATGTCTAAGGGATGAAACCAGTGGATCTGAAGAGGCTGACAACATATTGAAGAGATCCTCGTTTTGCCTTATTCGTGACGTCTTGCATGTGTTCAAATATCTGAATTTTTTATAGTCCTTGTTCCTCGACTCTTGGGCTTCCTCTGACATTTCTCCAATTGGTCATGAAGTGTTACTTGCACTGACTGTTCCGTTACTATTGTGGGCTGAGGTACTGCCTCTTTCTTAGCCGATCCTATTTGTTTGTACCCAGGAAGAACATCAACATTATGCCGAATTAGGGAATGTCGCAATATTAAATATTTTTCCTTTGACAATCCCAAATCCATAAACAATGCCAAAGCCTCATCGGCACTGAACTGCTTTGGCAGTAAGTTTGGCGGAGTAGGAATGCTTTCCTTGATCCTTTTAAGTCGCACTGGGCTTGCGTCAGCAACCGCTTTTGTGACTTGCGATTTTATTTTTTCCTGATCCTTGGTGTATTTCATGGACAGCGCCTCCGACAAGTGATCCGTAGCTATGACTTCTGTGACATCGACAAGCTTTCTTTTTCTTGTAAAATCCGAGCATTCTTCAATGGATTTCGTTGTTCTTCCTCTGGCTCGTCCAGTTGATGTAGAGGGTACATCGTCCATTGATGTATCCAAGTACGTAGTCGTTGATAGCCAGATTTCATATTTTAAATCAAATTTCTGGTTGCTATATCCTACGCTTATCCATTTCTGTTTGATTTTAGAATAAATTAATTTAAGCTTATTTCTCAACATTTTTTGCTGATCTGCACTTTCCAGAGCATCATACAGCTCTTCCAGAACAGCTTCTTCAAATTCCTTCTCATCATTGGAATTCCTAAATAGATCAAATAATGTTGCATTTTGAACAGCCATGTTAAAGAAAAATCACTTTTAAGGTATTTAAACGTAAATTATATTGAAAAATACTATTCACTGCTAGTTAGACACAACTGATTGCTTTTTAAGTCAAAATTCGACTATTACGCTGCACCAAAAATATTGGCAATATATACCATTTCTAAACGCATACCTAAGATAATAAACTAAAACCTCTTTTTGCCTGTTCAAATGCTTTAAAGCAAAGAAATTACAATTCATGAAAGGGTCAAAAAGATTGCAAGACCTTCACCTGATATTGTAAATTACACTACCTGTAATAAATGTTATGCATAATTTCGGTTGCACAATATTAAATGTGGATCAAATAGGACCGTTTAGGTATATTTTTGTATCCATAATGCTAAATACAATGTTCCTAATAGCCGTTACTGCGAATCTACCTGCAATGCATTCTTCTTCTTATACCCGCGGCAGCGCCTTTTTCGCTGATTTTTTTCCGAAGTTGCGGCACTCTTTTTGCTCTGGTGCACACCGGCGGATCCGGGCGGATGAAAGTTTTATTGCGTTAGGTAAAAGCATATTTAGAGAACATATTTTAAAAATATGGGCGAGGTACTTTTGGGTACTTTTTTTGTATTTTCCATCAAAGTTGAAAAACACCCTAAAAATAGGTAGTTTAAAAAATAACGTTTTCTAGATAACTACAAATACGAAAGACATAGTTTTTATTAAATAATGCATAAAATTAATTCATCTAGCAATACAAATCAAAACATCAATGATTCGTTTCATAACTTAGCTAATATTATACCTGAAAGATGAAGTATTTGCATCAAATTGAATTAATTGTTGCGAGCTTAAAAAAGGGTCGACTTTGAGTGCACATATGTCCTAAACTATAATTCCGATTTTTTTGAGAGTAAGATTTTCGTAATCTTTGGAAAAAAAACTATTAGACACGTTTATTCATTACTCCCAAAGCTTTCATGAAAATTTTGATTTTCGCAAGCTGTTTCGGCCTAAGGCCCCACTGTGCGACGGAGCAAAATGAAATATTTCCACAATTTCAGTGCGCATGCATGGCGGAAAAACAACGAAAGGAATTGGGCGGAGTCCACCAGAATCACGGCGGAGTCAACTTCGACTTGAACGTGGCGCATCCATGGGTAAATTATACAAAATATTTGCTGTGGCAAGGCAACTATGTAAAGGAAAATGCTAAATATGTGGACTGGACTGTAACTGCGGCAACTGTCAGCGAAACTTGCAGGCAATGTAGTTGGACGCGCCGACAGCGGAACGCAAATACTATAGTAGATGGTTCGGTTTTAAATAAATTATGGACAAAATCAAGGCAATTAAATCAAAGCGCCGACGGTAAGTCAAACAAGCGGCGCTCATGAATATGCAACGGACAACAACACAACAACACAGCAACGCAACAATAGCAACAATGTAAAACCATACTGGTGGCAACATTTTCGTGATTGAATTCATTGATGAGCAGCAACATCAATATCAACAAGAGAACGAACCGCAGATATCGTATAGTATGCCATCGATTGGACACATGTGGCAGGCAAGTCAACCAGGCAGGCAACAGGAGGCCATCAACCGGCCACCCTGGCAGACTGTCTGCATCAGACACCGCTCCACTCAGTTCATCTGCTGTCCAACAGCTGTCCCAGCATCGTCTGAACAGTCACAACAGCGTGAAATGTGTGGCTGGGGCATTGAAACAAATCACCTTGATTGATGATTGGCATTTTGTTGGCAAGTAGGTGCGGTTGCGTCGGTGTGAGCGGGTGTGTGTGGGTGTGTGTGGGTGTGCGTGGCCCCCTGCGCTCGTTCTCTAAGGATCTTGGATTTGGGGTTGGTGGGTGGTGGGGAGAAAGCCCCAAAAGTCAACCGCAATTAAATGGAAAGCAGCAACACTGAAAGGGTGTTCAGGCGTGCGCAGTGTGAGCAGAAATAGTATCTGCCTTTGTTATTTCCAGGGGGCAGGACTGCCAGTTGTCGATGCATTTAATCGAATAATAGCTGCATTTGACAGTTTATTGTACTAATTAAACATTTCGAGGTTTGAGGTGACCAGACCGCCAGACCGCTTAAGCATGCGAAATTCAATTCCCATTCGTCCAGTTGAATAACGCCAAAAGTTAGGCCTTAATGTTCTGTGAGAGGACTCAAAAATCAATGTTATTGTGTTAAGCAGCACTTGATGTTAGTCAGACTAGTCGTAGCTATTGCAAGTTTTAAATCGTATCCACGTACGATCTTTTTCATCCGGTTTTTTTTGTGAGCCCAATACTTCACTGTCGATATTCCCGGATTATATTGGCTGAATTGTTTAATTGTTTACTCTACAAAGTACATACTTACATAATAGCTTTTCCACTTCTTTTCTGCTTCAAATTAAACGACGAAATAGAAAAAGGACCTGACCTGAATGAGGGTCAGCATTCCATCTATGACAACATAAAGATTTTGGTTTAACTTAATCTCAAGGTCCATGGCATGATTCTCGCTGATCCCCGGAACGAAAGTGGGGGAATAGCTGAGACTGTAGGTGTCTCGTACCGAACGCCAACCAAGATTTTAAATGATAAGATAAATAGGTGTGACAACACGCGGATATGATTAATAGTGTCAAAGCAGTGCTTGCACCGCTATGTATTGCTTTCGGAAGCTTTTTGGCTTTTGTTGTTCCCTGATTTAAAGGGATTTTCACCGAGACGGAAGCATATTTTGGAGAGCTTAAAAGATCCTATTTTTTTAGAGGAGTTAAAAAAATAACACCAACGTTAAAAAAAGTCAAAAAGTTAGTAGACTCTGTTTTAAAAATAATGATTGAAAAACAAATAACATGCTTTTGTCAAACACAAGTACTTATCGAACAATCCTCGTAAATATGGCGCGGTCCTGTGTCGTCAAACTAAATAGTCTCTATATCTAGTAGATATTATCTACACAGACAATGGCAAAACAATATATACTTGTATTGTTTACCCACAAGTATGCAGGAATTAAATACCACGAGTATGGCATTTGCAAAATTCAAAATTCCTGGGTACTAAAAGAGTCAACTTCAGGATACTTTCTGCTGCCTCTTATATAGCATGCAGGTGCAGGTTATACAAAACTCACTTAATAAAGTTCCATTTGAAACTTTGCTCTTATAAAAAATTTGCAGTCTTACGTTAGGACGTTTTACGTACATTTACGATCATGATGATGATAAAAAGTTAATGCTTGTTAATTGCCTATCCTTCTGTCAGCCTGTCCGTTACTAAGTGAAGTAATTACTAAATTTGGAAAAATCGGTTAGATGAAAACAGTAATAAGTGGGGAGTAAGAGGAGAGTGCATTGGAAAATAACATAAGCTTGCACTTTCTAGGACTCACATAGGATACCAAGTTTGTTGTTTCCAGCTCTTTTGTGACAGGTATAGTATGTATGTACATTCGCACTAAAATAGTACACCCCTTGGGGGCGGGGTATAGAAAGAAGAATAAGTCCTAGATATTTTTATTGAAGCTTTAAAGATCATTCTGTTTCTACAATAGGGACAGAACAGACGTAACAGAATCCATGACCAATCAATTCAGAGCCCAGGAGCACAAAAAATTAAGGACGAAATCAAACAACGCTTAAAAATTTATTAATGCCCGCCAAACCAGATAAACGTCAGCAAATTGTATTTTTATGTCAAGACCATTAATAAAAACGGGAAGCAAACAAAGCCAAACAGAACAAAATGAAATGAAAGGAGTAAAGTTGCTGAACAGGGAAATCGACAGGCACAAGAGCAGATGCACAGGGAAAATTGGTAGGCGAGAAGAGCATTTTTGCATTTAATGCGCCGAACTCACGACTGTCCGAAAATGAGGAGGAATGAGCGCGCAAGGACAGAAGGGAAGGACAGTTGGCGGAGTCTGCGGCTACGGCGTTGGCATTGGCAGCACTTCGATTAAGTAGCTTTGTAAACAGAACAGCCGGGGTGGCCGAGCAAATGCAGTCCTCTGCCAATCCTCATGGCCATTGCCGCAGACACTTGAAAATGCATAACTTTTGAAATGTAAAAGCAGTGTGTGCCTCGGAGCGGAGTCTGGTGCCGGATCACGGCTGGGAATATTTTCCGCCTTTTGCATTCAATTTTCGCTGTGCTGTTCAGAGCAACGTGTCTTTCCGCCCTCAAAGCCCCAACCTCTGTTCAACATTACAATGCAACGTTTTAAGAGGCGCGTTATCGATGGGCATAAGCTGATTAAGCAGGACCCAAGAGGACCCCAGGTCTTCACTTAGACGTGCCGTGCCTCAAGAAAAACAGCCGCAATGCGTTCGTTCCACAATTTGTCAACAGCTTGGTAAAAGCCTAAAAGCATACTCGTAGAATGATTTTTCACTGCGCTCATACAAAAGGCAAATTAATTATGTACCACAAACTAAGCGCAAAACTTTGGTCGGCTTGTTTTTTGGGTAATTAAAAGGCTTGCACATTAATTTCAAGTCCGAGTACGCATTGCAGACGGCAAAGCCTTTTACAAAGCGCACGATAAATCCCTAGCATTTTGGCCAAATCAGAAAGCAGACGTCCGTTTGCCCCCCTCTCCATTGGTGAACCGTTCAGTAAGCCAGTCCATCGTTCGTTAGCTCGTTTGGCCATTTCGTCGCTCGGACTAAAACTTATTTTTAGTTTTTGGCTGCTTGCACAAAGTCAACAAAGTGATGCAGGCCAAAAGAATTCTGCAATTAGCGCTGCGAAACTTCTTAGCACTAATTGATTTGCTGTAAACCGTTTGGAAGCTCAAGTCTGTGTCCTTTAAGAGTTCGGGACCATGCGGCATGACGTAATAAAGTGTACAACACAATTGTTATTGATCTCTAATGCCACTGCACTCGCTACACAATGCAGTCCTGGGTCACCCCCACCGGTAAAAGGGCTGAGGCTGGCTTAGACATTGGGGTCTTCATGGCCACCCTAGTAAAAAGCAAACAGAAAGCTTTTTTAACACGGCTGTTACTTAAAAATGCAAACAAAAAGGAAGCAATTGCATCGCTGTAGGCGAGGGAGGAAATACCAGAACCGTAACACGCGGAGCACATAAAAACTTCTCTGCAAACGTTCATTTGAAAGAGTATTCTGGTATTCTATACATTAGATTGTAAAAGAAGTATACACTAATTTGGTTTTTACACGGTAAATAGTTTCCAGAAAAACCGTGTAAAAAAGACATTGATCTTACGCAGAAATAGGTGATTGGTTCCTTATCTCTAAAACCTATTAAAAATTGTGAAAAAACAACGATTTTTAACGAACAAGTATTCATGTTTTATTTATTAAATCAAATTTACACAAGCATAGTTATTAAAGGGGAAAAAAATGTGAATAAAATGTATGGCAAGTTCAGGAACTAATAACAATTACAATTATGTATGTATGTAAGACAGCTATGAAAGAATAGGTTATTTAATTTTTAATGTAAAAAAATGTAAATTTTTAACAGTGAACTCTGTCATGAACCGTTGTTGGCCAATTGTTGCTACCTTTTTTTGTAAAGACCTATACAGGAATGGTTTCTAGCTGTTTGCGAGCTGTGTGTTCTTTTATTTATTTGTGTTGTGTTTTTTTTTTAAATTGTGCTAAATGGAATAAAATTGTAAAAGAAATATCCAATTTTTTTAACATCTCAACATCTTTGGATAGTCGTCAAGAATTTTATTTGTGTGCCATGTGAGTAAAAAGGTCTACAAATTAATGCAAGCAATATTTCAAAGCCTAAATGGTCCCCACGGAGCACAACCATTGAATATTAACTTGTTGGCTTTGCATCTTGAGGTCGGGGTCACAATCCTACAGAACAGCCCTCGCGCTCGTCTCTATTAGAAAGCAAAAGCGCACGGAAGCATGGAAAACAGTTGAATAGCAACAGCGGGACCAGCAATACTACAAGCTTTGGCAAATGGTTGGGTCGATTTGAAAAATTCAAAGCATACAAAAACAACAAGGAGCAACTGGCACAGCTTTGCACCTTGCCATGTCATTGGTATCGGGCACGCCCCAACCGCCTCACTTTCCGGTCGCAGCGCTTATAAAAATCACACTAAAGTTACACCAGCCGGAGCAACTGCAACATCAACAACAACAACAACAACACTCCACGAAACAATAACTCGACGTGAAGCGACAGAGTTCAATTGAAGTGGCAACTGCAGTTAAAGTTTCAGGTCAGGTTGTCAACGCTGAGACGAGTAATGAGGCAGCTGATGGGCTCGCGTAGAGACGTTTAGGCCACAGACACTTAGGCCCTTAAAGGCACAGTTAAAGAGTCAAGATGGCGGCAAATTGGAAAAGGCTGTTCCACCCAGGCGGCGCATCTAACAGCCCGACAAGAATGTCAAGCTGAAAAAAAGAAGAGCAAAGCAAAGTCTTCATCCTGCCGAATACCAAGTATCCTTAAAGAATGTATTTCTTATATCACGCCGAATACCAAGTATCCTTTAAAGAATTTATTTAAAGAGATAATTATCTCCATGATGTATGTGCTTATGTATTCATTTATTGCGCAATAATTTAATAAGAACTACATATTTATATTATCCAGAGTACAATTGCTAAACTAATCTAGGAATAATAACATAAATCCGTTTGAAAGACTTGAAAACAATGGGAGTAGGATGAATGTTTTACTATTATTTATTACAAGTTAATATTGCTTATGATTTATTATGACTATCGCATTTTATAGCATTATAGTTTTATATTTTGTGCTCCTTTAAAGTTTAAACTACAAGTATAACTTATATTTTTGACAATACTCTGCCTTATATGTCGCTATTTAGTCCAAGACTATTAGTGTTCGTACATTATTGGGGGTATTGCGGGTACATTTATGTTTCATTACAATGTATTTTTTAGTGCCGTAGGCATTAGCTTCCGTATAATTTCGTCTTAAGAACTTTGCGATTTGCTATGAACATGAAAAGAGAAGGATTTTGGAATGAGTATGAGATGGGAAAATCTGTTTCTACATACATATGTATGTATCTGTGAGCGCTTGCAGGTGCCTAACACCGATAAAGGAAGATCACTGTTAGGGGAGACAATCGCCTACCATAACTAACTAGCAGACGCGTTGGTTTATTTATTCGAAGTTATTATTAATTAGAAAACAGTGAAGTCGGACTAATTGGGTAATCTTAATTGGGTTTTATTACTAAGTATTCATACATAAAAAAATGATTGATAAGAAAGGAAATTTGAAGGGAGGGAACATGCGCAAATTTGCGCCAAGATGTGAAATGGGTGCAAAGATTTATCTGGGTATGTGGAGACTGCGTTTTATAACTTGCAAAACATTTGACAAAAGCTAGCATACTCTTTGCATTCAAATGGAAAAACAAACGAAAGAAAAAGAGCAAGCGAATCCATCAAAAAATTAGCTTCGCCACCGCAGCCTCCATTGCCGTTGCCGTTGCCGTTGCCTTCGGCCTCAAGCGTCGCAACACTTGAGTCTGGAAACTCATTTTAGCCACATTGACAACGTTGATGGTGTCGTAAGTGACGCTGCCACCGTTCCCATGGCTGCCAATCGCCTGCGGGCGCATGCAAAAACTTGCTGGAGCGTATTTTTCAAATGTTGAAAATTGCAAAAAGGGCAACGAGCAGACAGATAAATAGACTGTCGCAGCCCTAGTCGGCTGGCATCCGTAACGGGGAGCGAGTTATACTTAAAGCCATGCAAGGGACGCAGCTACTGCCACCTGCGCCTTTGACACGCATGGCAAAGCTGCGCTTTGATGTTTACTAGCGATTCGGTATGCCGGTGGGGGATTGCTGGTTTTGGTGCCGACAAATATTTGCCGAACGCAAATATCTTTTGACGCTTGACAACTGAAAATGTAAGTGAAAAATATAGAAAGAAAGAGGGCACATTTACGAGTACTGTATGTATATTGGGTCAGAGCAATGCTTCGAATAAACATTTATTTAAGTCGCTTGCAAATCACAGTCTTCAAATCCATCAAGCAAAATACTCTGATTGATCCCTGTAACGAGCGTAGCTCAATGGTCCTTAACCCTCAATCATAGTCATGTAAGTACTAACCTTTCAGGTAACTATTCGAGTCAATTGGTTCCTATTCAGGGTACATATTCACCAGCCCTGTTAAACTGTTTCATCATCATTTTATCCCATACTATATACATAATCGTATTACATATATGTATATATGTATGTATTTAAAAAAGTTTGACCTGATTTATTGGCGATCAACGCACAAGCGATGATAGGTTAGAGCTAAGATAGATCGAAATTTGGAGAAAAGTTTCCTTTTTGGATTATTCCAACTCCAAAGACGTGAAATCTTATGTATGGAAAATCTACATTCCTCAACAAAACAGAGTTCATTCGTCGTTTCTGACATTTAGACATTGTGGAGGCCTGATTTATTGGTCTTTCTTTTTTTTTCAAACCAAAATATGGTGTTGTATTCGTAAATTTCGTGCGATCGGCTGAATATTTTTGTTACATACTCTGCAAAAGATAAAGCAAGACTAAAAATGCATGCATTTTATCTAAGCTAAAAGGTATCTAAATGATTTATATACTTTTATTTCAAATTACCAGAAATGGCTATAGGTAACTACGAGTATGATTACATTGGACATAATTCGATGGAAGCGTTTTCCGCCGTATTTCTATACAATGCATTACAGGGGACACTGGTATGGGCCCCAAGCTTCGGACTTCGTATAAACGCGGGCAACACGTACCTCATTCGGTTCACTATAAAATCCAAGGAATGGAATCCGACAAAGGTGAATGGGATCCCGCTCCAGCCAAAAAATACTTAAACTACCTCGGAATCGTATCAGATAGCAGGTAAGATTGCTATTGCTATATAGAAAGATTCAATTAAGACAACAATCGTACAAAATATGATTAGATCACTGCGCGAGAGGAATCTTTTCCCTACAAAGAAATTTACAGCTTGATTGGTAAAATAAGGACGATCGAAACTGAGGTAGCAATATACTGTGAACTTGAACTTACATACAAGTTGCCGGATTACTTCATTATAGTACGGAATGCCAGAGTGGAAGTTGGTGAGTTACAAGACCTTCAAAACAAAAAAAAAAACCAATGTCAAAAATAAACCAATATTTAGAAGAGCCTCTGACTTCTCATCGCTCATGCCTAAAAACTGATCTCCAACACCTGACGTTCATAATAAAAAACTCATGTCTATGTGGGAGCACCAACGTTGATCTACCGGCTTAGCCGAACGAAGATACCCGATATTTTTACCATAGAATAAACGTGCCATAGAATAAACGTGAGATAAAAATTGGCTTCAGTTTTACTGGCAAAAATGATTCATTTTGTGTCAGAGTCATATCGGACCATAGTGTTATTCTCAATGGTTTTTAGCTTAAGCTGCCCGCTATGCGTATGAGCTGAGATAACATTTTCCATTTGCAGCCAATTGTAGTCCCACTATCCGAAGTGTATATTAATTAGCAATATCTTTGATCAGTATGACATGGCAAATCAATCTGTCATTGAACATTGAACATTGAACAGTCCATAAGGGATATGATTTAATATATTTCTTGGATTAAAACCACCGCTCTCTCCTATTCCACCTCTTCACATTCTCCTTTGTTCTATTAGTGAACCCATAGAGCTCCTGCTCCCGACCCGTTCACGACAATGTACACTTTATGTTGCCACTGCAAAATGCAACTTCATTGTAATTAAACACTCAATTTACAGTCTCTTGCAATGTTTGTAAATGAAATTTGGGCAAAGGTAAAGTTTGTGAGTCGCCGGAGCAACTCGAGATGCAGCTGTGAGCAGACGAGCGTGCAGGAAGCGAGACAGCAACGTCAACAAAAGTCGCAAAACAAATAGCAAAAGCAAAATGGCGCCTCAGAGCCGCGGTGGCGGAATGAGAAGTCTACCAAGAGGAGACGCTGACGTTGCGCATTTGTTGTAGATTATTGCAAAAGTTTAAATACGCAGACAGAAAGGGACAGTCAGTTACAAGTTGTATGGAGCCCTCAGGTGTTGTGCGCCTTGCCTGTCATCGAGACAAACTCAAACAACTCAAGGAGTTGAAGCTTTTAAATAGCCTTGGCGCTTTCACTTTGAAATAGTAGTTGGAACGTATGTCATCAGGCCTTTAGCAATATACCCGTCCAAAGCGAAGGAAATATGCAACAAGGGAGAAGTCCGACAGTGAAATACCCTCTACCCAATCAAAACTTCCGCCGCTCTACCGAAACGACTGCTGCAGGAGCAGGTCGCAGTGTGGGCTTAAAACTGCTTCGCTAATAACGTTTCTTAGAATTAACCCATTTGAACGGTTTACGTGTGCACAATTTAGATTATGTATCTTTAAAGTTCTGCAGCCGGGGGGGAGGGGGGTGGTAATCACAAAAATAATAAAACTTGCCTTGCTGGTGGGTACCGCTTTTTCCTTCTTTAAGTTAAATTGATAAAAAGAACAATTTTTATATCCTCTACATACAAAGCTACATTACGTTTGTGCAAAAAGAAAAATATAATAGGCAGGTGGCATAGCAAAGGGTATATGCAGCAGTATATACAGCATCAAGCTACCTCATCTTCTTCTTCTTGCTTCCGTTATGGGCGTATATAACTCAGTGCTTGAAGTTTGTCTTGGTACAGGGTATTTCACTGTCGGAATTGCACGACTGTAGCGTTTTCTATCACGGCTCAAATTCGCCATCAGCATCACTCAACAATCATGTTAAAAGAAAAAAAATTGTGTTTTTCTTGAATGGCTTTAAAGTTCGATTACAACTTGGCATGTGTTTTTTGATATAATTAGAGAAGGTTTTTACTTTTACCGATATTAACATAGTATTGTATTCATCTAAGATGCTTACGTTAATTTTTTGTAATATATTCTGTTTAAATGAGTCTTCTGAGTCTTTGTCGCTGCTACAAATGTCAACAATGTTTGCATGCCCAAACAGTAGTTTTGCGGCAACAAACGCAATTTTACAGAAAACGTGCAAATTGGGACGAAGTTCCTTAGTAATTCCATAATAAACATATATGTGGGTTTACACAAATGTATTTTATTCAGTTTAATTTTCAGTGCTTTAATTATTTAACGATAATATTAGTATTTAAGTTTACGTTTACAAAAACGTTTACTTTAGTTTACTGTATGAAAGATGCACACAACACACGATTACTATAAAACTCAACTTGACGCCTTAGCGGACGTATAACACAACACTCTCCTTTGAACGACGAACAACGAGTGTCGTTCACTTGTGTCAACAATCCTATCGAAGGGTAATATCGATTACCATTCTCTTACTACCCTGTACACTACAACTCCCATCTCCTGCCTATACTACATATATTAGTTAGTATTTCCACATTTATAAGCTTTTGCAACTCTTTACCATTCAACTCATGCAACATGCAACTCTTTACTATTCCCCGAAACACAGCGCAATTTAAAAAGGTTAATTTAAAAAAAAAAAACACATGAACAACACATGGCACAATTACACGAACACACTTCATAGCTTAAAAATAGTTTTGGATTATAATTTTACTTACCTTGATTAACGTTTTCCATTATATAACTTAACTTTGGTTGGTTCTTTTCTTAATTCTGCAAGCTCTGAAAGTTTACCAAAAATTGCTGTCAAAATCACAAAAACATGTGCTTCACACAATCAGGTAGCTTTGACTGCGCGCCAAGAAAAAGGTGTTGCCATATCAGCAGGAAGTAATTTAATTTTCGCTTCATTAAACAATTTATAATAAAATAAAAATAAAATTTTTTATATTTTTGACTTTCTGCCAAAAAAACGGTCAAAAAAACCATAGTGCGGTGTATAAAGTACTTAAGTATCTCCTTAAGCGGACACTCCCCTTGGGCGGACAAAAATAAGATCGATCATACTGGTTTTTGAATACAGAACCCAACATTTAAGAATTTATTTTATTTATTTTAATTTATTTTAATCTCAAAATAACTTTCAATGGGTAGTTGGTTCTTAAAGCGGCTTGCTAGTTTAGTGCGAATGTGTATAATACAAAGATGGAGGTAAGGGACAGCTTTAAAAACCCCCGCCTTCCATTTACGCATAAGCTAAATTATTCGTTCTTAGCAGGAGCAGGCAAGTGTTTATATGAACACAAGTATGTCTGAAAGTATTAGATCTAGAGCCAACAAACATTGAACTTTCCCTAACCCCTAAGTATATATTAGTGTGCATTTATCGTGCCTCTTAGATTGTGTGTCTTTCGTTATGTTTGTCTTCATTGTTGCCTAACTTCGCTTATTTTCATTTATTTTAATTTGGTGGCCCGCATAATTTTGCTGTGATTTGCACTTCCTAATTAATTATTTTTCGTAACTAAAAGCGGATCAGCTGAGTCAGCAAATAACACGCACAAAACCCACACGCTCCCAGAAATGTTGGCAGCAGTCAACGAGCCAGTCCTTCAATCGCACACAAAAGAAAAGTTTGACAACTTTCTCCTTTTTTAGGCCCAACAGTGCACATACTAAGTATATACATATGGGCGGAAGTGGTGGGTGGGTGGTATGTGTGCTTCCGGGGATAAAAGCGCAGGTTTGTTCTTTGTTTTAGGCGAACCGTATGTACGCAAAACTTTTAAGGCGTAGAGAATACACAAACAGTCCTGTTTTCAGTAAGCACGAAATAAAGTTTTAACAATTATGTATGTAATAAGTTGTTTCGCTTTTGCACTGTAACTGCATCATCGTCCTTAACCTTAGGCCACAACACTATATTTTAGCCAGCAAAAAGGCCTGTAAAACGACTGCAATAATCCCACTCAATAGCGTTACAAAAAAATCGCAAACACAAACATTTCATCAACATTAACGCAATCAAAACAGGCAATATTTTCTTTGTGCAATCTGTCGCCAACTTATATGGATTCTACATTATTTTGTACAAATTGCTGTTATTGTTGTTATTTAATAAATATTGTTGTACAAGTATTTGATGGGATTTGGTTCTGGGACACCACCTGATTATTCCACGTGGCCACCCAATTTTGAACTTTGGCTTGGCAAAACGCATCGCTCTGGCTTGACCGTACAGTGGGCCAAATAGCTGTGCAAGTGGAGTAAAATAATTATTAAAAACTCGAGTAAATGAAAAGATATTTTCATGAAAATTTAAACTTAAGGTTTTCAACGCATTCATCAATCAGTCTCTAAATTTCAAACCTCAACTTTTTTTGAAAGCACCCATAGAAAAAAACAAGTAAAAAAGCTAAAGTCGGGTGTCCCGACTTTGAAATACTCTCTACATATGTTTACAATAATTATAGAAAATAAAAAAAATTAAGAAAATAAAAAAAAAATTTGATCGATTTTACCTCTCTCGGTATTCGAACTCACGTAAAGGGTGTATAATTGCACATTTACATAGCAATTGCGTCTGTGTGAGTGTATGTATGCCTATGCGCATCAATTCGTGTCTGTGTAAGCATTTTCGCAGTCAACCAAACAGCAACATCAACAACAGCCGCGGGCAGCGCTTGAGCAGCGCTGCAGCAGCGCTGCGGCAGCGCTGCATCAGCAAATATATTTATGGCTATAACTTCTTGTTAAATCGGTCTATCATAATGAAATTTGGCATACGGACATATAATAACTAACTGGGGGTATTTCCAAAATTTTAGTTCGAAATTCCAAGAATTACGGGAGTTACGATTTGCGGGGTAGAGGGGGGAGGGAGGGGAATTCCAAAATATACATTTTCTGCGTATTCACATAAGGCATCTGGGACTGGTGTTCCTAGGTCTTATAGTCTCCGAGATATAGGCGATTATACGAATGGAAAATCGGGAAAACCCCCATAGGGGGGAAGTGGGGGGGAAAATCAAAAAAATAAAACAAACTCGTATAGAATACACACATAACGCATCTTCGTGCAAAATTTGGTGTCTCTATCTCTTATAGTCTCTGAGATCCAGGTGTTCATACGGACGGACAGACGGACAGACGGACAGACAGACAGACAGGGCTACATCGACTCGTCTCGTCATGCTGATCAAGAATATATATACTTTGTGGGGTCTGCCACGCCTCCTTCTGCCTGTTACATTTTTCAGCTCCCGCAAACCTAATATACTCTTGTACATTTCATGTACAGAGTATAAAAATTACATATGGTTTTAACTAACTATTTAATCAGAATCCGATGATTCTGAATCATTTAAAGTATTTTATTAACGAGCAACCCAGAAACTACTTTACCTAACCTAACATATATTTTGGACATTTTTGATGTTTTTGATGAATATGTTATAAGCGGATCTTATGCTACAAGTAAACGGTATTACATCTACTGTCCTTACGGGAATGGTTTCAAGGACTTCTTTGGACATCACGCCAATAAGAAAAATTCTATACTAATGGCATACTTTCCATTTCTCTGTTAACCTGCTTACGAAATTAGTCAATTTTTGATTTACAAGTATTTCGGTTAATTTCGGTCAGATACGTTTTGGTTCTCAAAAGAACTTTTGTTGCGATGACATTTTCGCTAAGCTACATTGAATAAAGAAAGCTTAGGGACTGACATTTCACCCAAAAAGGGCAACAGACTTAAGAGTTGGACGTAGTTGGTTATCATTTTGGCTATTTTAACACCACAAGGACTCACACTTTACATGAATGCTAAAACTAGCGTGAATAATATTAAATAACATTAGTTATACATAGTCTGAAGAAGCCAGTAATACGCTTAAAAACATATTTGCTAAAGCAACTTACTTCTACCGCATATTTTTCGTTAGACGTGAAAAGACAACACATCTATATAATTTTTAAATAGTACATACCTTATGAATAGGCCCAGCAAGTTTTAATTTTTTTGTTCTTTGACCCAATCTAAGAAATTCATATAATGACACGAACTCGTTCACTTTGGCAGCTCGCAATTGATCAGGAATGCATTTAAATTCTCAGAAAGAAGCTTTTCTAAATTTTGAGAAATGTCAATTATAAGAAAAGAAAACAAGTCGGGTGGCCCAACTTTGAAATACTCTGTACATATGTTTACAATAATTATAGAAAATTTAAAAAATCGGATCGATTTTACCTCTCTCGGTATTCGAACTGACGTAAAGGGTGTATAATTGCACAAATACAACGCAATTGCGTCTATGTGACTGTATGTACATGTATATGCTCGTATATTCGTGTCTGTGTAAGCATGTTCGCAGTCAACCAAAGTACGAACATCAACAACAGCTGCGGGCAGAGCTTAGGCAGCAAATATATTTATGGCCATAACTTCTTGTTAAATCGGTCTATCATGATAAAACTTGGCATACGGATACATAATTACAAACTGGGGGTATTTTCAATTTGAGTTCGAAATTCCAAGAAGTACGGGAGTTAGAGAAAATCGCGATTTGCAATGGAGAGGGGGGAGGGAGGGAAATTCACGAATACACGATTATACGAATGGGAAATCGGGAAAACCCCCATAGGGGTAAGTGGGGGGGAAATTCCAAAAAATAAAACAAACTCGTATAGCGTACACACAAAATTTGTTCTCTCTAGCTCTTATAGTCTCTGAGATCCAGGTGTTCATACGGACGGACAGACAGACAGGCAGGGCACTGTCACGCTGATCAAGAATATATATACTTTGTGGAGTCTGCCATGCCTCCTTGTGCCTATTACATTTTCCAGCTCCCGCAAACCTAATATTCTCCTGTACATTTTATGTACAAAGTTTAAAAATTCGGAATTTCAAAAATTTAAACGACCTAAATCCCGCTAGATAGGTCATTTGGGCCACTGTGGACCGCTCGAATCAATAGGTGTTCCAAGTCCGCTCATGTAAATTACATTAAATTGGCTGTTGGGACAACCCCCAATAAATGAGTATAAAGAATCGGGGTTTGGAAAAAATGTTTTGTTCCTGAAAAAAATGTGATTCAAATGAAGTATTCAGAATTTCAATGTCATAGCGTTATTTACTCTCGTCTGCCAATAAAACATTTGAGTATGGCAGCGCAGATATTGTCTTTGCGTAGGTTGGCATGTAAATTGCTTAGGAAAACAAATCACGTAAAAAACTCACACCGCGTCGTTTGCAGTCGAGCAGATTGGCGCTCAAAGGAAACAGACTAAGTGCCATCAACATCCAAAAGAAATGGCAGGTTGCTTAAGTGCTTGGAAGCTTGGATAAATTGGCTTACACAGTGTTAGGAATTATGCGCTGCTTTGAATTGGCAAATAGCATGGAAATGTGCGTTAAAACTGGGCCCAAAACTTGACGCGAAATCAATTAAAAGACTTGACAACGCAATGAAGCAACAAATTAAAACGCATGCAAGTAGCTAATGAAAATCCAAGGCTAGCAAAATAAAAATCTAAATCCAAGTTCAAGATACACTCATATGTACAAGCACACAGCACATACTTGTACAGAAACACCCGAGTTTTTCATCAATTGATTTTCATCGTGGGATGAAAGCCCGGAAGCACAACAACTGACAAAGAGTGTACAGAAAGGCGTTGAGTTTGGAGACAGGCAGAGGATAATATATATGTTAAGACCAACCATGTCAGATCACCATGTTGTAGAGCTGTCATATGAAGCAATCGGCTTCGGCTGCAGTTGATTTTTAAATATAGAAAAAAGTCCGTCGGCTTTCCAGAACTTCGGCAAGTTCTTTTACTAAATACACAGTTTATTGGTACTTATTTGAAACAAGAATAGCGTCGAATATATATTTTATTTTTAACTTTCGTTGGAGTCACAAAATAAGACTTAACTCAATTAACTCAAATTAACTTAATTAAGTTATATCCCAAAATTTTGTCTCTGCCGATGCTCTGCCCGCAACTGTTGTTGTTGTTGCTGCTTTGACATAATTATGTACTGCATACATACACGCATACAAGTATAAACACGCATAGACACGATGATGTAAATGTATGCTGTTGAAACTGTACATGTCTCCGCTTTTTCATGTATGTATTAAATAAATTTTATTTAATTTAATAATTAATTAATTTTTTTTAAAGTAATTAAATTTTTTTAATTTTCCTTTTTTGTGGAGAGTACAGACTATTTTACTGTCGGGCTTGCTCTGTACCGTTCTCCCTTGTTTTCTACTGGGCCTAGGGCGCATCTCTATAGATCGGTTGTTTTGAATGAAATGTGTGAATGCTATTGTTTTAACTACAGATTTAGTAATTTGCTTATTTAATAATATTAACATAGGATATGCAAAATATGTTTGGTTTAGATTGTTCAGAAAGACTATAAGGTTTATATTCCAATGATTATTTGAATGTTTAAAAATGTCTTTATTAGTGTTTTTAATCAAATCTTCAGGCAAAACATACGAAACTTCCCAAAATAAATTTCTGTGGCACCGAGAATTGGTTTTGAAGCAAAACTTGGGCTGAAGAGATTTCGGTGGCACCCCTGAATATGATTTAGAAATAGTTATTCCATCCTTCCAATCCTTTTGTTTAATGAGAATGTATTGGGTATATCATTGCAATTGTATAATAATACTTGTGGGCCAAGAAGGGTAACACAAATAAATCAAAATAAAAATAAAAAATTCAGTTCATTTTGTAGAAACTTTAAACGGTTTTTATTAATGGCTATCAGTCATTGAGCTAACACAGTAAGACCCTTTCGTCTGCAGTGTTACCACAAGGCGGGAGCGGCAGCATAGCCCAATGGAGCAGCAGGGTAGGCCAAGGGAGCGGGCGCAACGGCTAATCGCGGTGTCAATGGAGACAGGTATTTGGCAATCAGTGGGGATGCGTATGGGGCTGCCAGGGGAGCGGCCAGAGGACCTGCAATTGGTGCCGCAGCTTTAATGATGGGTGAAGCGAGAGGCGCAGCAAGTGGTGTGGCCCAAGGAGCTGCAATCGGACCAGCCAGTGGGGCAGCCAGTGGGGCAGCCAATGGAGCAGCGAAGCGGTGTGCAATTGGCGCCACAGCACGCACAACTGGCGCTGCTACGGGCACCTGTGCCACTATGGGCGCCGCAGCAATGCCATTGAACGTCCTAGCCACAACTTGGCTGCTGGCAGCTGTCACAACGGGTGCTGGTATGGCCAATGGTGCCGCCAGGGGTGCTGCCAATGGTGCATGCAGCAGACTCGGCTTGGCTGCGACGCAGGCAATCAAAGCGCAGGTTAGAACGACCTGAAAAATCGAATACGTTTGGTCAGCAGACATCAACAAATTAATTACTTCTGTACTAACGAATTTGAACATGTTGGTAGGTGAATTGGTTGCTGGTTGCTAGTTGCTGGTTGGAATGATAGCCAAACGTTAACTGATGACAACTGCTGGCCACGGTGTGCATATTTATACCAACGACGCAGCAAATGACCAACGACAACTACTTAAAATGCGTTCAGCGTTGGCGCCTATTATAAGCTGGCATAATACCTTATTGTAATTGGCAATTGATTACTTGGGCACTCTTTGTCTTTGTCCGGCAAGTCTTTGAGGGACAGGCGCAAAACCCGAAGGGCATCCAGCACCGCTCTACGACTGTAATTGTATACGAAGCAAACGGCGAATTATGGAGTTTTAACAATTGACACTTTGAAGTAGACCTGTTGGAGTACTTACTACATCGGGAGCACTTGCTTCTCTCCATATCAGTTTCTTCTTGACCGCCTCTGAATAGGTGCAACAAAAATATTAAAAGCAATATATCAACAAAATGCCACATACTCGTATGTGTGTACTACAAGCACACCTGTTTCCAGCACCCTAACCAACACCCAATCCACACTTAGCAGATAGTTGGCCAATTAAACATTTTGGACACGTACGCCCAGCCCGGGTCGCAGGCCGACAACAATTGGTCTGCAAACATACCACCAGCACATGACCAATTTTGGGACGTGGACGAATTGGCTCGTAGCTGTCATGAAAGCTATTTGCTTTTGTATTTGTGATTTTGGGTCAAGGTTGTGCATTAGTTTGTTTGGGTTTAGTGACCTTTGGCCATATTGAGAATGGGTGATGTTGTTGTTTTTTAACTTCACAAATTTAAATGCATGAATTAATAAATTGCTGCGCATTATTTTATGTTCCCTAGCGTTACAAAAATTTAATACAATTATAAGTATGTGGCTTTAAGGAGGAAAGCTTGAAAAACAATTCAATTCGAACATAACTTTTAAAAACGCTCCAGAATTGATGTGTTGCTTAGCTGTTTATTGTGGCAGCCCTAAAACCTACACTGATAAAAAAGTTGCATAGTACGGATGAATATTTTTATACCCTGTACCCGTAGGGTAAAAAGGGTATATTAGGTTTGTGCAAAGTATGTAACATGCAGAAGGAAGCATCTCCGACCCCATAAAGTATATATATTCTGAATCAGCATGACGAGAGAAATCGATCTAGACATGTCCGTCCGTCCGTCCGTCTGTTCGTCTGTCCGTCCGTCTGGATGAACGCGAGGATCTCAGAAACTATAAAAGCTAGAATAACCAAAGTTGGCATCCAGATTCTCCTAGGTCCGAGAAAGGACGAGTTTATTTTATTTTTTGGAATTTTCCCCCCCCTTCCGCCGCTACAGAATTTCGTCAATAGCGTCCACATTTCAAATGCTAACTAAACCAAACTTTGCACACATAATTTATAAATAATTATCTACTGTTGTTTAAAATGTTATTCAATTCTGTCAATTCTAAGAAAAGGTATTAGCGAAACAAATTCTCGCCAGTACAACCTCCCCAAACTGCAGCAACAAGTTCGCTCTTCTTCTTCCTCTTTTTGCTGCTGCTATGGGCGCATATAACTCAGTGACGGAAGTTTACCTGGGTACAGGGTATTACACTGTCGGGCTTGCTCGACTGTAGCGTTCTCTCTTGTTTATATTAAATTTAATGTTCACCTATTTCATATTCAAATCAAATATAAACATCGTAAATTTTACTAAAAACATATTCAATTAGTGAATTTATTATGAATAATATTCAAAACAAACTGTAAAACTTCGTTATTAAAGTCTGTCATATTCAATTTAATGTTGAACCATATTAAATATTAATATGCACACACTTCAAAAAACAAATAGTTCAATTTACTATATTCCATAGCAAGGGCGTAGCCCTTGTTCCATAGTAAATAATAATATTTTTCTAAACTTTAATTTGAAGTTTTTTGTAGTCGATTTAAATATACTAGAAATATATTAAATTTCAATTGACTAGAATTCTCAAGTCGGTTTTCAGCGGTTGTGTGGTATAAATACAAAGGGTGTCAAGTAAGTGTTATCCAATCAGCTGTTTCTCACTTATAATATTAATATTGATCCAAACTATATCCGTACTAAGAGGCATAAAAAAACATCAAAAAAATTAATTCATGGATAACAAACAAACTTTAAAATTACTTTCTGCTAAAAATGGTGGTTCTATAGAAAAAAAAAGATGTATATAGCAATAAAATATGCATCATGGAAATGTCAATATTGAAAAGAGTTAAGAAATACCAGTAGCGTAGATCAAAAAGTGGAAAAAATATTTTGTAATTATAAAAAATAAACCTTTGGCGTGAATCAAACCCACGTCTCCACGTCATCACTTGTGATTTAATATTGTCACACTTTAAATTTAATATTTAAATATTAAATTTTTAAATTTAAGTGTGCACACTTCATTTTTACTAAAACCCACGATGGTGCAAAATCGATGGCAAAAATATTTAAATCTACGTGTAAATATTAAAATTTCCGTGCTTTGTTTTTAACAGTGTAAGCATTTCTGAATTTAAAATGTGGAAATGATTTGGCATCGTTATGGGATAAATTATTATTTATTATTATTATTTGGAAGACCTCACTCCAACCATTATTTTATCCCCTGTGTCCAAATGTTAAAATGGTTTGTACAACAAAAGGAGGCGAGACAGCCCCCACAAAGTATTTATATTCTAGATCAGGATGACAAGACGAGTCGATATTGCCATGTCCTTATGTGTGAAATCAATGATCTTTAGAAGTAGAAGAGCTAGAATAACCAAACTTGATATGCAAGGCCCCATTAGAAATTTTGTTTTGTTTTCTGATGCATTCACCCACTCCCCCGCTATTAGTGATATAATAACTCCAGTATTTCTTGGAATTTTTTAATCAAATTTGACATTTACATCCAGTTAGTGCTTATCTGCCAATATGTGCAGTTTCATCATGATTTTCAATTGTTAAGAAAGTTAACCATGCTCTGCCTCAGAATGCTATTAAAACTACTAAATATACATACATACATATGTATTAAATATTTATACACTACATAAAATGTACAAGAGTATATTAGGTTTGCAGGAGCTGAAAAATGTAACAGGCATAAGGAGGCGTGGTAGACCAAAGACAAAGTATATATATTCTTGATCAGCATGACGAGACGAGCCGATCTAGCCCTGTCTGTCCGTCTGTCACACCTGGATCTCAGAGACTATAAGAGATAGAGACACCAAACTTTGCAGAAATATGCCTTATGTGTGCAAGTTTGTGTACCCCCCCCCTCCCCACTTCCCCCTATAGGGGTTTTCCCGATTTTCCATTCGTATAATCGCCTATATGTCGGAGACTATAAGACCTACGGACACCAAATTTTAGTCCAAGATGGCTTATGTGAATTCGCAGAAAATGTGTATTATGGAATTTCCCTCCCACCCCCCTCTCCCATGCAAATCGCGATTTTCTCTTACTTTTTTTTAATTTCTATAATTATTCTAAACATATGTACAGAGTATTTCAAAGTTGGGACACTCGACTTTAGCTTTTTTACTTGTTTTATTTTATTTAAATAAATAAATTTGTTTTCTTAAATTAAAAAATTAAAAAAAAATTGTTGTTTGTATATTTCTCCCTATTTTAAAGCATAGCCCAACGGATTTAGCTTAGCCCGCACAATTTTAAACCCGTTTTTCACCCTTCAATAAATTAAACTTTTATTAAATTTGAAATTTTACAGGCTCTTTTTCGCATCAAGTACTCTAATTAGCTATTTATTAGAGTTCAGTTTTCACTTTCTAATCGGTGCAAAGCATGCTGGATGACAAATAAAATTCCCCCAACAAGTCGGAGGCATTAATAGATACTATTACAGTTTTTACGCATTCTTATCTTCAAATTTCAAATAAGAATATATTGTAAATACTCGTATTAATATACTACACTACTATATGCCGACAGCCCATACTTTGATGGCGAAATAGTAATAAATAAATAGCAACGACACAACGTATTGATTACCGCAGAATTGCTATTGCCATATGTTGCTGAAAACAAACGATCGCAAACTCCTTCTAGGATATTCTTGGCAGACAAAAACTACAATCGGTCCTAGAAGATCGTTGGCTAGAACTACGCGATCTAGCCCAAAAATGAGCTGAATCTCAATTAAATTATCGTAAGGCAAAAAAACAGCAATAACTAAATTAGTTCTTGCCATGCTCTGCTCAAAGGTTTGTTCATTATTTGTATTTATTTAATTTTAATTAAACAATTTTCATAGGAATAAGAAATTTGTAAAATTGTTATCTTTATTAAAAACATATTAAATTTTTAGGCTTGTACACGGGTTTTAAGAGTACCGCACTACTATAACATGCTATTGTTGTTTTTCATGTACAATATACTGTATTGATCTTTGAATAGTATGCATCCGCAGAGGCATATTTAACACCATTGTTGTGTTAATAAACCCACTTATTACAGTTAGGCCAACGGTTAGTTGGTTGGCTTCTGTGCATAATAATTTTTTTCGCACTTATTGTTCCATTGTCGTCATTGGCGCAGTACTTCAGTCACGTCCGTCAAGGTAACTGGCTAGCTATAAAAATAAATCGATTTCGACGAAATAGCATCAAACCCAGTTTCGCTTTTCATAAGCCAACTCGTCCAATCCTCCAGCAACATGTTCAAATTCGTAAGTGGCATATCTGGCTAGAGTGGTAAAAGGAGTTAATCATTTAAATGTATCCGTTTAGGCCGCTGTCATCTTCACCATCGTTGCCTGTGTGGCAGCCAAGCCGGGTCTTCTGCATGCGCCACTCGCTGCACCACTTGCTGCGCCACTTGTGGCGGCTGCTGTTCCTGTGCCCGCACCTGTAGTGACTGCCACCAGCAGCCAAGTGGTGGCTAGGAACTTCAATGGAATTGCCGCAGCACCTGTGATTGCCCCTGTGGCGCCCGTTGTAAGGACTGTGGCGCCACTTGCAGCTGCTCCCATCATTTCAGCTCGTCCGTTCGCAAGTCCTTTGGCTTACCGTGCATATGCTGCACCATTGAACTATGCGGCGGCGCCTGCTCCTCTTCTTTTTTAAAGTAACTGTGATAAATTTTTGCTTAAAAATACTCTATAAATAAAAGCATAAGTACATATTAGCGAGTTCAATATCAGTTGTTATACCCTGTACCCAAAAGTTAAAAGCCTATAATTGTTCAATGCTAATGTCACACACAGTAGGAGGTGTGGCAGGCTCTTCAAATTATTTATATTCTCGCTCAGTATTACAGTATTGGCCGTTCGTCTGTCTGCCTCCATGCACCCATGGTTCTCAGAAAGTATAATAGCTAGGATAACCAAACTGGGTATCCAGGTTACCCTAAGCCATAGGCAGACCAAGTTTGTGTTTTCTTGATGCACCCATAATGCTCTGCCAGCGCAGTTTTTGTTCTTGCTGCTGCTTTGACTCAACTCTGCATTGTACACTCAAATTTTACATACTTGTACATTCACATTGTGCACTCATTCTAAAGATTCATAAAATGTCATTATTTTTGACAGGCAAAACAATTAGCTACTTGTATATGCATGCTCGATTTGTCGAGAACAACAAGTGTATAAAATAATCTAAATATCACTTTAAGATACAAAATATTGCATTTTAAGCAACAAGTATTTCGATTGTTTTTCTAGAAAACATTTAAATCTTCAACTGCAATCTTAACTATATATTCGGCGTCTCCGCTGGCCACAGCAATACATAAGTTATTCAAAGGAAGCCGAATACAACGAACACACAAACTTTTGTTGATTACGTATTTTCAAAGGCATTTGTATTAGAGATATAGCTAGGAATATATATACAATATGTTTAACATCTGCTAAGATCAAATAGGAAATCTTTATGGAGATATATCAAGATTTTTAGCATTACACGTAGAGGGATTATCAATATCTTTCCAAGCATATTTCCATTACGAACTGAGGCTTAAGTTGCCATACATTCTTTCTTATGCTTTAATAGTTGAAATTCCCTTTTCCCCTTGCATATTCCCGTTTTAAACTTGCTATACTTTCTTCCATAAGCATAAGCTTTAATAGTTGGATGAAGATTATCAGGGACGGACAAAATGAAAATAATAATACCTAGGCTCCTTCTTACTGTTATATATAATTTTAATGGACTCGACTTGCCACGTTGATCATACTTATATAGTTACACTTTGGGGGGTCTACCAAGCCACTTTCTGACTATTATAAATATAACTGACTATGAAATTCCCTTTACCCTTTGGATATAAAGTATAAATGTGGCATTTGTTTTCGAATCAAAAAAGTTTAAAGGTCACTAACAATTTTAGCTCACATGCATATCTTGCCTGTGGCCTTGACACAATTGCGAGCTTTGACCATAAATAACTTTAAAACAAACCTTCTGCCCACTTTCATGTCTCTCGTTATTCTGTGGCTTTATTACTTCGGTGTGAATAATGGTCGACGGCCGATGCCGGTGTTCACAATCATTTTCAAGCTGTCGACGTGACGCGCATCTGAATAAGCATTCGATATTGCTGTAGTTGTTGTTGGCTAAATTTAAATATATATATGCATACACACATCTACATATATGCATGTATATGTATATGTGACAACAGAACTTATAAATAAATGTAAATGGAAAGCAGTTATGTAAAAGGAAAAGCAGTCGTTTTTATTTTCAGTCATACGAGAGGTGCTTAGATCAGAAAGGAAGGCGCAGCATTGTACACCAAGGGACCAGCGCTGTAGGCTAGAGGAGTCGCCACATGCGCCGCCAAAGGAGCAGCTAGTGTCTTCACAACAGGAGCGACAGGCGCGGCAGCAATCACTGGAGCAGCAGCAATGCCATTGTAGTTCCGAGCAATCACCTGGCTGCTGGTTGCGGTCACTACTGGAGCGGGGGCAGCAACAACTGCAGCAACAGGAGCGGTGTAAGCCAGAGGCGAAGCCAGAAATCCGGGCTTGGCAGCGACGCAACCAATGACGACGAGGATGACAGCGGCCTATGAACGAGTATAAAAAAAAGTTGATTATGAACCTCACTCCTGGCAATCATTCCAAAACTTACGTATTTGAACATGATGCTAGAAATTGATTGTTGACTGTTTTGCTTGTGTGAAGAGCTGGGAAATGTTTGATACTGATTCGACGGAATTGTCTTGTATTTATATCCAAAAATGTCGTGCCTCTAGAGTGACTCATGTTGAGCATATGTGTACATATGTATGTACATACAAGTATATAGTAAGTGCGAGCAATTCATTGAAATGCGACGCTCGCGTTAAACGAACAGTTTGAATTTTGATTCCGTTATAATTTAAAAGTTCCCCCGTTTACATTTACATATGTATGTACATACGAGCACTCGTACATGTACGGTTCGTTGTGCCCAGATACATACATACATACATACATACATACATACATACATACATACATACATACGAGTATGTGTGTGTACTTGCTTAAGGTCATAGGCTGTCAGCGTTTAACTTCATGTATAAATAGCTCAGGCCATAGTGTTTAACGGCATCAAATAAGTTCAAGTTTTCGGGCTGCGAGCACCAAAAGCAAACAAAAATCATTATCAAAATGTTGAAATTCGTAAGTTTGTCGCTTGTAAAGCAACGCCCTTATCTAAATGTATTCTCACCCCCAGGCTGCTGTTATCCTCGCCATTGTTGCCTGCGCCCAAGCCAAGCCCGGTCTTCTGGCTGCACCCTTAGCCTACACCGCTCCCGCGGCAGCCGTCCTTGCTGCCCCTGCTCCTGTGGTGACCGCAACCAGCAGCCAGGTGTTTGCTCGGAACTACAATGGGATCGCTGCTGCTCCAGTGATTGCTGCCGCGCCTGTCGCTCCAATTATAAAGACACTTGGTACACCTCTGGCTGCGCCTCTTGCTGCCCCTCTTGCTGCGCCTCTTGCTGCGCCTCTTGCTGCGCCTCTTGCTGCCTCGCTACCTTACAGAGTCAGCCCCTTCACTGCTCCTCTGGGCTCTGCGCTACCATTGGCCTACTCCGCACCGCTCCTGGTCTAAGAATAAACCAGCCCGTCTCCAGACCTTTTGAATAAAACTTTCGACTGATTATTCACTAAACTGGAGCTGCATTTGTTTGTTCAAACGGTTCCACTCAAGTACAGACCCACATTCACATACAAACCCATGGACATACATATGTACATACATACTTATATACACATAGCCACATTAGACAGCACTGCCTTCCCCCTGGCGTTTGTTAGTTCTGTCCTGATGCGCGTATTTATCTAAAATGCTTTTATGGCGCATTTCATGCATTGATGCACAATTTAAATAACCATTTGCTTTCGCGCGCAGATAAGATGGCACAGCTGGAGAACGGCATGGAAAAGCCAAAAATCCTAGGCGTATGTTATCGCTAACGTCGTCGCCATCGTCGCCTGAAAAGCGCTAAAAAGTTGAGCGCGTGATTGCTCCCTAGCAGGATTTAGCCTCACATGTGAGTCTGGCAGCGACGCATCGTCTTGCCTAGGCTGGCTGTTCTATAGATTTGTCGGAAACGAGTATTTAATTTGATTAGTTACGCTTATACGGCCCTAGTTGTGCAACTTTCTGGGCGTTTGTAATTACAAAAACCAACAACACGTAATGAAATTTACCTACCACGCCCACAGCCGCCAAATTTTCACCAAAAACTCCTGGCGAACGAATAAAAAGTCAGCGCCATTCTATATAATTAAAAGTTTGCCCTTACTTGACGCTTTCGGCGCTGCCCGTTAGCCGTTGTTTGTTTTTTCGTTTGTAATTCCAGTAACGGCAGCGGTAACGGTAATGGCAATGGAAACAACAAGCTGCGCTACACGACAAAGCCGAGCACATGGAACACGGTTTTTGCATTAAAAAATCTACTGAGAGGCAGAAAAAGAAACAAACAGAGAGTCAGTCGCCTGCTGCTGATGCCCCTTTCCCGGAGTTCTTGCACACTCGTACATGTTATGACTTGTTTATGCTCGACTGCTAATTTTTCTTGTAGACTGCTAGGTTATGTTTGCAAATTGTTAAGTAATGGACACAGCACTTGCTGGTTCTGCGCAGGTTAAGGCTGTCGAACGATGGGTGTCAAACGAGCAGTCAACAAGCGTTCAGACACAGTCTGTCAAAGGGCCGTCATTTTCAAATTTCAAAATTAAGGAATTATCTATTCCTGTACGAAATTATGCATTATTAAAATTTTGTAATTTTTCTTTTTTAAAGATCTGTCCTGAAAGGACAGTTATTAAATAAGCTTATGTGCCTTGAGTATCTTGGCATCTGGCAAAATAAGAGATTAAATGGGGCTGCGAAGATTCAAATTAAAAGTTATTTGGAAGGCTCTGTAGTTGACCTGGAATGGAAGGTCAATCGGGTGAAACTTTTGCGACGTCTTCGATGCTTGCTGATATCGAGGAGATTTATAGCAAGAACGATTACGTCAGTGTTAAGCAAGTAGCATGGTCCTCCGGATATTGTGCGTAGAACTTTATTTCGAACCCCGCAGTTGAGTCCCGTAAATTCAAATGGGTTTTATCATCGCTTTGTAGAATAGGAGCTTATGGTTCAAACTCAGCTTTGAGCGTAGGCCCAGTAACCAGTAGAGTTTGCCAAACTTTTTGTTAAAGTGCTGTCATTAAGCCTTAAGATGCTGGCACCAGGTAAGACCCCTATTAAAAGTTAGGCTTAGGTACCTAATAGACGTTTCAGATGGTATAGCATTGCCGAAGAGTGTGATGTGGACAGTCCTCTCTGGGCAAGGTGAACATCACTTGGACAGACTTCTCGCTGTTCACCACTATGTTCCAGCGCCGCAGCCATGGCTCTATTGCATCTATTTGCCTCTGGATCAATGCCGATGCTTCGCATGATGAAGCGGACGGTACCAGGAAAGCTCTGTCATCGGCGAGGGTTACGGCCTTGTTGGACTCCAGTTCCTACTGACCGGATGGTCGATTCATCTTCACCTTCTCTAGGTAGCATCTACTTTAATTTGAAGAGGAGCTCTTTATGCCAAACACGGTGGTTTCATCATGATAGGCCGAATTCAAGGAAGTTATAGCTACTTGTATAAATTTAATCTTCCCATGCTCTGTAACTCTGCTCGCAGCGCTGCCCGCAGCTGTTGTTGTTGTTGCTGCTTTGGTTCACCTTTGTGCTGCATACACACAAGCATATAAACACGCATAGACACGATGGTGTAAATGTATGCTGTTAAAACTGTACATAAACAAGTCTTCTGTGTATGTATTAAATAAATTTTCTTTATTAATTAAATTAATTTTTTAAATAATTTAATTTTGTTTTAATATTTTTTTAATTTTACTTTTTTGTGGAGAGTACAGGCTATTTTTCTGTCGGACTTGCTCGACTTTAGCATTCCGTTCTTGTTTTAAATTGTTTTATTTTTTGTAGGAGTGAGTACAGGGTATTTAAGAGTTGAGCTCGTTCGGCTCTAGCATTGCTTTCTTGTTATACCAGTAAGGTAAAAGGATATATTAGGCTTGTGCAACATAAAGTATGCATACATACATACAAGTATATATTCTGCATCAGTATGACGAGAGAAATCAATCTAGACATGTCAGTCTGTCTGTCCGTCTGGATGAACGCAAGGATCTCTAAAACTATAAAAGCTGGAACAACCAAAATTGGAACCCAGATCCTCCTAAGTCCACGAAGGGACAAGTTTATTTTATTATTTTTTTTATTATACATTTCCCCCTCCCCCGCTACAGAATTTCGTCAATACTGTCCACACATCAAGAGCTATATATATAAACCAAACTGCATACGTAATTTGTACACAATTATCTACTTTTACTTTAAATTTCATCCAAATCGGTCTGTTCTAAGAAAAGTTATTAGCGAAAGAATCTTACTTCTGTACTACGCCCACAAGCTGGAGCATAAAGTTCGCTCTTCTTCTTCTTTTTGCTTCTAGCGAATATAACTTAGTGCCGGAAGGTGTTTTAATGGAAAATTGATATCTTAGATACTAGTTTGATAACACTTTTGTTACTGTTGTCGGGTGTCCCGACTTTCAAATACTCTGTATATATGTGTAGATTAATTATATAAATTAAAACAAGAGACAACGATAGAGTCGAGCAAGTCCGACAGTGAAATATCCTGTACTCTCCACAAAAAGGAAAAATTAAAAAAAAAAATATAAAAAAAAAAATTAAATTATTAAAAAAATGAATGAATTAATTAATTAAAATAATTAATTAAATTAAATTAGAATACATGTTTATGTTCAGTTTAAACAGCATACATTTACATCACGTACCTATGCATGTTTATATGCGTGTATGTATGCAGCACAAAGTTGAACAAAAGCAGCAACAACAACAACAGCTGCGGGCAGCGCTGCCGACAGAGCAGCAGGCAGCGCATGAGCAGCGATTTTACTTATGGCTATAACTTTCTTCAGAATTGACCTATCATGATGAAATTTGGCACACGGACACATTAGTACTAACTGGATGGACCTACCAAAATTGATTTTAAAATTCCGGAATTACGGAAGTTATAAGAAAAAATACGATTTGCGGGGGAGTGGGGGGGTGTATCAGAAAAAATAAACAAACTCGTTCTGCCTAGGGCTTATAGGAACCTTGATACCAATTTTGGTTATCCTAGCTCTTGTACTTACTGAGATCCTTGCGCTCATACAGACAGACGGACAGACGGACATGGCTATATCGACTCGTCTTCTCATCCTGATCAAGAATATATATACTTTGTGGGGTCTGCCACGCCTCCTTCTGTGTGTTACATACATGCGCACAAAACTAGTATAGCCTTTCACCCTTTGGGTACAGGCTATAAAAACTTGGAACTTAGACTTTTGCATTGCATTACTTATATCAGAGAATTTTTACCCTATGATGGTGGTGATGCCTGATTTCAATGTGTCACACATTCCGTGACCATTTGTAATGGATTTGGATAGAATCATCTTCCTCTTTGTAGCATGCCTTGTGAGTTGTGGTTTTGTTTTCCCAACCTTAATGGTTTATCAGCCTAAAGTTAACTGAAACTCTAATTACACTAGCAAATTATAAATCATGATTTATGGCGCACACCGTCATTAAGTTTTCGCGATAAACAGCTGGAAAAATTAATGCCATTTTGATTAACCCATCTAATTTATTGGCAGCTCATGGCCTTGGCTTAATTGTGGCCAACGGGGCTAACAAGACAGGCATCTGCAATGCCAGGTATTCACGTACTGGCATTTGCATTTTTGATTGCTTCGATATTTTGTTCATTGCTTTACGTTGTGTTGTTTTGTTTATTGGGATGTTTTGAATTGAATTTTTTTCGGGTTTTTCTCTATGAAACGTGGCGCGCACACAAAAAAGAACGAGCGCTTTTAAATTTCCACACAAAAGGTCAGTTTGTCTTTGGAGTTTTGCTCACTGGCTGCCGAATGAAAAAGAGTGGCTCTCGGCGAAAATATGCAAATCATTGGGGGGCTTATCCCATTGGCAATTCCATTTATTTAGGCGTCACACTGCCCGAGACCTACATACATACATAATTATGTTTTGTGGGCCTGACTGGAGCAATTTTCTTTTACTGTTACTTCCTAGCACTTTTTTAAAGTCATTTTTCAGGCGTATCGCTTTATTAATTTGTTTGCTTAGGTAATTGAGGTCGGCTGACAAAACAGGCCCATACATACATACATACATACATACATACTCGTATAGTACACACAATAAGACAATCAAACACGTTTTTAAATACGACTACCCCAACAATAATAGCACAACGCAGAGTTCAAGAGTCTCGAATTACTTACAAACTGCGCCATCAACACAATAGCTATATTATGTTTCCAAGCAATTGTTTATTGTTCCAAATCGCACGAAATCAAATTGATGCCACTGCGCCACAAAATCGTAGCCATTTATTATATGTATGGAACAAAATATAATGGGTGGGTCGGGGTATATCGCCCAATTCGTGCTCAAGCAGCCAACCTGGGATAAAAATGTACCGAGACAATTCGCCTCCAACCCCCATACCTTTGCTTCTTTACTGCCGCTTCACCAGCAGTGTTGCGAACGAGTTAAAGGGACGGGCGCAGGACTGACGTGTTTCTACAGCAAGAAATGGCAACACTTAACCTTGGCTGTATACGGCCGAGGACACGCTACTTAAGTTATGAATTAAATTCCTCAGCTAGGCTTTTGGAGTAGGCAGGAATAGCAGACTGCGCTGTACACGATATTTCTGCAACCTTACAACTTGAACAGAAAAGCACTGGGGCTGCAGTAAAGCGGGAGAGCAGCAGAGCGGGAGCATTTACTTCGCTCTCTGCAAAGCCGTGCAAAAGCTCGCGCCTTCCATTCAGCGACTCTGAATTTGAAAGCTTTTGCGTGCGTGACTGTGACCTCTACACAAAGAAGAGCATATTTGTTTTATAAGCATCGTTTCAAAACTTGTAATAATAAGAACCAACCAAGTGCCTTAGCTAACGCGACACAATGTATGTATGCATGTATATACGTATGTATGCATACTTTCAATCACGTTGGGCCGATTGTTTCTAACCTATCGATTTATTATAGAATGCAGATGTGTTGTACCGGTTCATCACTAGCATTGTTGCACCACTAACCATGACTTGTCACACGCAACAGTTGTTGTTGTAACTGAGTGTAATTTTAAATGAATGAGATCAAAAATTTAACGCTGTTAGACAGTGCACTGCTCGAGTGCGTCATCTTCTTGGATTTCATCAGGACCAGGCTGATTTGGCTTCTTTTTCTTGTCAGGCGCGCGAAAATTGGCCGTAATCAAATAGAGCTTGGCCAACATCTCATCCGCGAGGACTATGGTCATAGCAAATACATGCACCATGCCCGTCTCGTAAACCCTCGCAGCTACGGCCGGGAAACTCTTGTCCACAAAATACATAAAGCGGCTGCTCCCACACCGGGGTTCCGTGGTCAACGCATAGGCTTCACAGAGCCCGTATACGTCAATGCGCCATGGATAATTGGCCCATGACATGAGTCGATATTGTTGCAGATTACTTATGGAATTAACACCATAATGGCCCGCTCCCACAAGTCGATCCGACAATTGAATGCGTGCTTGCCTTAGCGCAGCTTGCGATCGCCCGTTTATGATCATGACACTGCCATTTGGCCAGATCCAAGCCATCTGTGTGCTCCCGTAATGTTTCTCGATCACATCTATGTCGCTGTTATAGACTGCGTCATCCAACTTCTTGACAGTCATCTTTAAATCCAACTCTCTATTCAATTCAAAGGTGCAGAACATGCGCACATATTTGATTTCAATGTCCAAAGTGTCGCGATCACACCTACGCCGTATGGGCCGCATAATCCTTATCTGCTGCGGCCCTTGCTCTGGCTGCTGCTCCAGGTGCAAGGGTAGTGCCGGCATGAGTAACGATCGCTTGATATTGACGACCTGCTTGCTGCGTAGACGCTTGAGCTGCGGATCACGAAACTCACGCGCTTTACTATCTATCGTATCATCCATGCTATGAAGCATGTTTTGGTAGCTGCCCAGCCACTTATCGTCGTTTATGGTCCCCGTTTGCGTTTCTTGCGTCCCCGGCAGCTTGTGCTGGTTTAAGGTGGTGATCTCGCGCTCAAAGTCAATAGCTGAAGATGATGAAGACTCCTCTGGTGAGGTTTTAGGGTCAGATGCTTTTACAACTTGTTGCCATTGGGTCTGGAGTTGCTGGGATATGGCCTGTTCGCATTGTTGCAACCAATTACTGATGGCTATTTCCTCACTTTGGGGCACTGGGTTGTCTGAGTTAAGATTGAGCTTTGTTTCTGTCGGGAATGGCGACGGCACTTCTTCCGGTTTCTCAATATGTTGCTGCACTTCCACTAGCTTCGGCAAGGCAATGGCGGTTTGCTCTTTTGGAGAATCCTTTACCACTGTGGTTCCGTCGACTGTACTACTAGATTCCGCACATTTATTTTGCTTCCAATTGTTTAGGACTGTTTTGTCTATTGATTTGACGGCTGCCCCACTCCTCTGAGTCGGACCCTGTACATTTACCGGCACAATCGTAGGATTACCTGCAGGTGGTATTTGTTTGCTTGATACATTCGCCGGTTGAAGTGGCGGCTTCTGTTGTGCCGACTTGCTTTGCTCTTCAAAAAAAGAGACGAGTGCTTTTGGAGGACACTTCCGCACCTCCTTTAACGGTCCTGCTGTTTGCAGCTTCGGCCTTAACAGCTCGTACAATGCAGCTCCATTCTGTTCTTGGTTTCGGGCCATTGACAGCAAAACGTCAAACTCTTCTATGTCACTCAATGGTTCATTCAAAAGTTCCGATTTGATCCATTCGGCCATGGTACGTTCCTCATCGAGGCCTAATTCTAGGCTGCCTGTGTTTATTATATTGCAATTGCTTTCCTCAAATTGTTGTAAGTTCTCCTGAAGTTTCATTGGCCAATTCATAGATAAATTCTCGATCTCATTAAGTGTCTCAATCTCCATGTCTTCTGTTTCAGACTCGTTGACCTGTTCCTCAACCATTTGGGGTTCAATGGCATTGTTTTCGTTCTGGACATTGTCATCCCGGTTCTTCTGAATTAAGCTGATGGGCCACATGATTTCATCGTCTTTTGCGCCTCGTTGCAGTGCCTCGTAATTCTTCCATATTTCTTCAGAAGAAGGAAGATCCAACGCAACATTATCAGGCAGAGGCGATATAGGTCTGAAATTTTTATCCATTAGCCATTGATGCTCAGGTGGCAATTTTAGTTCTGGTGTTTCAAATAAATCATCTATCTTAGAGGCATGTTTTTCTTTGCGTCGCTTATTGGAAGATCTTTTTCTCGATTTTTTGGATTTTGTCTTCGATGGCAACTCAATTACTCTAACTGTGTCCTTTGAATCTGGCTCATCGTCTTTTGAACCAAAATTAACTACTACACCGCCAATCAAAAATTTATTTGGTATAACTTCTTCAGGCTCGATGTCCAGATTGCCACTTGACGTTTGAATATATATTATTTACAGATTAGTACAAGTGTAGAAGTTTTCTAATTCAATGTTAACGTACTTCTCTTTAGATTGGCCTTCTCCAGTAGGGTTCTTCTTTGAATCAAGAAATGAGCCATTAAACAAAAAATTCATAAGCTCTTCATCTGTGTCATCGGAGCCAACTTCAACCTCAAAATTATCTGGAACATTTCCCACTGGTTCTGCAGCATTCCCTGCTTTCCGCTTGCGAGCTGGCATTGCACAGTTTAAAAAAAAAAAACTTTAATACAATTTAACTTATTTAATATGCGTGCACAATTTTCGATAATAATTTGACAACTGTCAAAATAAGTGTTGGAAAAACTTCATCAATGCTGTTTTAACCAATACTGCAAAATGATTCACGTCACAAGGCTATCTAGCTTGTGGAGTACAGAGTATTTAAGAGTATTTAATTTATCATTCCATCCTTTTTTTAAAACAAAAGAATTTTTAAAAATTTGAATGATTTTTTTTTATCTGCTTGCTTCAACCTGTCATTGACACGTCTTCATCCGACCTCGTTGGCATTCGCATCTGCGCTCATCTCTGAACTGGTCACACACGAGCATGAATAGACACGCATGGACATAATTCCTATGCAAGTGTACAGTAATACACCCGTTACGTGAGTTTGAATATCAAAGGAGTTTAAATTGATCAACAATTTTTTTACTTTTCTTAAATTTGTTAAAATTTCTATTATTACAGAGTATTTTAGAGTAGGGACACTCGACTTTAGTTTTTCCACTTGTTTTAATATTACAAATTCGTTACTTTTTTTAAATTTACAATTATTCTACACATGCTGACACATACGATATAGACTGAAGATTTCAAAGTCAGGAAACCCGACATTAACTTCTCCACTTTGTATTTTTGGTTCTGTTGAAAACAAAAAGTTATAAATATTTGCACTGGAAATTGTTTAAAAGCAAAATATATGTACGCCTGGTCCGAATTACAAAAATTACTTAGTTTTTTTGCTCGTCTGCTTTTGCGCTAATAAAATTATAAACTTTTCAGATACAAGTTTTAGTTTAAAATTCACCACCGCACTAGTCTGTACACTTTGATTTTGGCTACTTTTTTATATTTTCCTTACAGTCATATAGCAAGCAGGTAGTTAAAACTTTTAAATTGAGGATCATTTGTGATTTTAAACGTGTGCGTGTGTGTGTGTGTATCTGTGAGTGTCCTGTGTGTTTTTTTGAGCTCGAGTGTCTGACTGTACGAACTGTGGCAAGTCAATGGGAATAAGTTGCAACAAAAAGTTGCAGCTGCAAAAGTACTCTGTCACTGCTCATTTGTTGCTAATAATTATAAAAGTTTATACAATTCCCGAAGTGGCATACATACGTACCAAAAAAACACCGACAGCAAAAGTTGCAGACAGTCCACACAAGGAACGAGTGTCCCGTCCGTGTCTCCCTGTGTGGGCGGATGATGGTGTGTCTATTGGTGGGACAGGTTGCGCTATCCAAATTGTTCAGCAGAAGTTAGTTTAGCTACCACATTTTTTCATTGTTGTTGATCAAAATGTTTGTAAAGTTTTTAGTGCTATCATTTGAAAAGCGCTTCTTACTCAAATTTCCAACAACAACCAAAAACTGAAATAGTTTTTAAGCTGAAGCCTAAAAGCATTCAGTATTAAATTTTTATTTGCTGACACATAACAATGGAGAGTTATGTACTGTTATTGTTAAGGCGACTCAACTAAGGGTTCGAGCTCTCTACTTAGTCATTTTGCCGCTGGCCCTTGGCCAAGACTCTACAATTTAGGGGGCCACTCGCAAACAAGTCAAACAAAGAACGGGCCAAATTGCCCTAAAAGCCTTTTGAAGTAAAGTTTAGCCTGTTTGTGCATAATTATTTATCTTTGAATGAAAACTTTCAAATAAAACCATCTCCTTATTAGCACCGGTGTTACGAAATTTCTTTTTCTAATTTCTCGAAGTTTGAATAATTTTGAGCTAATTCTTAGCGAAGGTTTCCACTTATTCGGTGCCTGTAAAATGTTATTAAATATTATCTCCATTTCATAGCCAATTTTTAGCTATGTTTTCCATTTGCATATTCGGTGCCAGCTTTATGTGCCAAGTCCAGGACAAATTTATATTTTTTCAATACACCCCCTTGGCCGCCTAAAAGCCGTTTGAAGTAAAGTTTAGCCTGTTTGTGCATAATTATTTATCTTTGAATGAAAACTATCAAATAAAACCATCTCCTTATTAGCAGCGGTGTCACGAAAATTCTTTTTCAACTTTCTCGAAGTTTGAATAATTTTGAGATAATTCTTAGCAATGAAATAGAAGAATGACGGCTACAATATGCAAATTTTGCATCTAGATCCAAGAAAGGAAACGTTTAAGTTTATTTTCTACGTAGTTTTCCATAACTCTTCTAATTGTTTAAATTTTGTTTATTCAGATACATTATTTAAGCGCCTTTTCGGCCTCACGTCAAGTATAATGCTTATAGGTCAAGAGAGTTATGACTATAAATAGAATCTTTGCCCTTAAGTGTGACATTGTTTGATTATGTTCTTGCGTATTATATCGATTGGGTATTATATCGATTAGAAAATGTTATCGGCAAATATGTTGAATTACGTGTTCAAGGGCGTAGGCAGGGAGAAAAATTTTGCCATATAAAGTCGACCATATGTTCATTATTATGACGTATTATTATGACGTATTATTTCGCTGAGTTGGATTTGTTGAAGTTTTTTCATTGATCATATGCATAAGTTATTTTTTAAATGCATCGTGCATTATTTAATCAAAATTTTAATTTTTTGGCCCCCCCCTTTGGTAAAAGCTGCTTACGCCCTTGTACATGTTTTTTGAATTTCAATATTTTGTAGCTTAAATTGGTATTAAGATATATTTTAAACACGCTTTTATTAGTTTTACCCGTTGTTTGTAACGAATTCTTATAACACAATTTTCATCTACTTCAAGACGTCAGGACCGACGACATACATATACGACGACCGATAAGTATAGCCGACGTTGTGGTCAAAAAGTAAACACGACTTTTTGCTTATGGCCCAATACAGGACACAAACAAACCTTTTGAGAAATGGGGCTTATGAGAAAGTTGGCAGTAACCTTGACAGTTGATATTCTTTCAGAATGATTCCAATTTGCTGTGTATAATTTGGAGTGTTTTCTTTGGGGTATTTGTATTCGGAATTTTTAATAAAGGGTCATTTAGTGAGCACTACGATTACGGTGCTCTGTACATTTTCACGTCATCTAGTACGTCTGGCTTTGAACAAGTTAAGTTAAGTTAAGTAAAGTTTAAAAATTCAATTTGTGTAAAGATGTAGTCAATAAGAAAAGGAAGTTATTTTGAGTGATGTGTTTTATGTATTGAGTGGCTTACTTTTTGTGGCAAAACGATGTTTCCATGCTGGATTTCACCCGCTAATGACGTCTGTGCCTTTGTATATTTTATATTGTTTCCCCTGCTTCTGCTTTTAATAAGCGATTCTTTTGACTAGACTGATTTGTGGTTAAGCAATGTTACTAAAGCGCTCCAAAACTGATCTGTGGTGTGTTTAAGATTATTGTGTAGGTGATAGGTTTGGGAAATGGTTGTAGTGGGTGCTTATGGTTTGTTGACGAGCTTTCATTAACCGCAGACCTTCCATTCGATTACTTTAGGAGAAATTAATTAAATATAGATGAAGGACGAGTAGTTGTGTGGGAAAATTTGGAACAATTTGCTGGTTTCATTGGTGGTCTTTGGTTCGCGAGTGTCGAAAGCAGATGAGCAAAGCAGAAATGCTTACGTCAGACCGCGATGAGAGCTGGATTTTAACTCTGTTGAAAATTATATTACTCTATTGTTATTATTTGCAGTTAAAGGTCGCACTTCACAACAAGGCAGATGTTAAGCACTGCCGGAAAGTTGCTTTCATTTTTACTGCGAGAATGTATATAATATATACACGTATTTGCTTGCGTCCACATTTAAACATACAAGTATATGTACATACATAGAAATACATTAATCTTTTTAAATATATACTTACAAAGAAAAATCTGTCTACCTATCCATCTGTGGGTCAGTGGGTTCATATGTATATACATAAATCAGAATTGATCATTACTCAGCAACTATTTGACGCGCATTAAAGAAATTTGGCATCTGCTGCCTTTATGTATTACATACTCACATATACAAATGTATGTATGTATAGGGATTGTTATGAAAGGAAAAAAGTCGAACTAACTGGTCATTCTTAACATTCGCTAATATTTCACTAAGTGGTTTCGTTTCTGTGTACATATGTACATATGTATCTAAAATATCTTTATTTAGTGGCAGAGCAGGGCAATCTACGTATGCTAGATATTAATAAATTAATTTGTTAGTTTTTTTACGAAAACATTGACATATTGACTGTTGTTCTGCTGAATTTTTCTTCTCGTATCACAGTATCTTCGAATGAGCCACTTTTACCGGATAAGAATTGGTATTATAAGTAACTTTAAAGCGCAAATGCCTCGCCTCTATAAACTTAATACATATTAGAAAATACTAGTACAATAAAGCATTGCAATTAAAATAGAAGTCGACTGTATGGCATGCATTTTACACTGATTACTATAATTATTTATGTGTTTAAAACATCGAACGCGGTCTATTATTATCCCCTTTTTTTAAGATCTAATATCAATATATAAAAGCCTCTTGAAGAGGTAATCAAGATATTGGCAAAATTAAATTTATTTTACCAATAATATTAAATAATTTGTGGTGTTGTGTCGAAAGTGCTTAGTCTGCTTAATTCTATTGCTATGAATCTAGTTAGAAGGGAAGGTATGTATATATTTTCGAATTTCTTTTCAATACTCAAAATGGTTAAGACATAAGTACAAGTATATGGGAAATACAAAGCTTGTTCGTTTGATTTAAATAATGCTCTTTGAAATAAACGAAGATTAGATATCATTAAAGGTCATAAACATTTCATTAAGGCAGTGCCATAAAAGTTATATTGAAATGTTATTGCTGAGATAAAACTCAGAAGAATTTGACACAGATAAGTGGAAATGAAGGGAAACGTCTACATGAGCTTGTGTTGTCAAAAACATGCCTCTTTTGTGAAGTTTGCCTCTTGATTGTAACAAAAGCTGAACGATTTAACGATAATATCTGAATGGTAAGTTCAAAAACAACAAAATATGAATTGTTCGTGATGCCAACTGCTTCGCAGCAGAAAAAAAACCAAGCCAGAGGCAAAATCTTTCGACATTTTGCTTAGATTTGTTTTATTTTGGTCATATGTTCTCAGAATATAATTTACACATTCATTGCTACTGATTATGCGGCTGGTTCTTTCTAAGCAGGCTACCTCCATGCTCTACTAAAATAAATCTACTTAGCAAGTGGCTAAGACTTGACTAACAAAACTTTTGCGAAGTACAAGTCGTGGCGTAAACTTTAAGTTATTTACCGGCACATTTGGCACCAACTTACGAGTTGAAGTAAAACCCTTTGGTCAAGTTACCGAATGCACTCGACGATATTTTTGCTATGGCCAGAGCTTACTAACGACTTTTCGATACGGAGCACAAAACTTTGCCAGATAAAAGCCTGAGCTGAGGAGCGACCTGATGGTAAGCCTAATCCCACAGACAAGGAGGTGCGTTTTGGGAAGAAGAAGAGCAAAAGAAAAGGCCGACCCTCTCTTTTTAATAAGCTGCACAAATGTTTGCTGGCAAACAAACAAAGCAAAAAGCCCTAAGTGCAGCACAGTCTATTAAAAGAGACAATGTACTAGCTCTGCGTCTCTGCCTCTGCCTCTGCCGGCGATTTAAAACAAGTTTGCTCAACTAGATGATGGCAGCGTCAGCAGGAGAAGCGGATGCAGTAGGAATAGCAGTAGATTTCCATACTTCATTTCCCGAAACTACACAAACAAGCTCACTAACACATACACACAATCTCGGCGGCATTCAAAATATTTGCCATTTAGTATTGCATAAAGCATAGCGCGTGTAAAATTCATAAATCTTCGCTGCCACCGTTACTGCTGCTGCATACCAGCATGCTGCGACTCGTTTGTTGCACGTTTCATTTGTCAAAAAGGCTTAGGATATTTATTGCCAGAAACGGGCGGAAGCTGTTCCTACATACAACAAGTTATTGGAATTGCGAGAAAAGACAAGACCTCTTTAAAGATATCTTAACAACGCTTTTATAATTCCATAAATCCCATTTCTATACCCTCTACCCAAAGAGGAAATAGGGTATACTAGTTTTGTGCGAAAGTTTGTAACATTTTTTAATATGTTTAATGTCTATTTTTAATATCATATTTTAAACCCGAAGAAATAAAATGTAAGCTGCTTTTTAAATTTATAGGGTACAAGTTTTTATAGCCTGTACCCAAAGGGTGAAAGGCTATACTAGTCTTGTGCGAATGAATGTAACACACAGAAGGAGGCGTGGCAGACCCCACAAAGTATATATATTCTTGATCGGGGTGACAAGACGAGTCGATATAGCCATGTCCGTCTGTCCGTCCGTCCGTCCGTGCTGCATACATACACGTATATAAACACGCATAGACACGTGATGTAAATGTAAAACTGTACATAAAGATGTCTTCTATGTATGTATTAAATAAATTTTCTTAATTAATTTAATACATTAACTAAATTTTTTAAATAGTTTAATTTTTTTTAATATATTTTTCTTAATTTTTCTTTTTTGTGGAGAGTACAGGCTATTTTAGTGTCGGGCTTGCTCGACTGTAGCGTTCTATCCTGTTTCTATATTGAGGACAGCAAATTCAATAAAATATTTAGTTTTCTAAAATTGGCCTTAATATACTATATATAGCGATGATAAGCAAGTGAAGAAAACTTCAGTATAATTTTATAAATAATCTCTCGTCAAACTCTGCTCATAAACATGTGTATGTCTCTATCAGGGACAGTTCGGCTACAATTGTTAATGAAAACTCCCAAAATATACGTCGGTGCCACAAAACTTCGAAAGATTTCAATTTTTCGAACTTCCCCTCCAAGCCAGCTGTCAGCAACAGCTGACTGTCGACGCTCACATTTGACTGACTAGTTCTGTAAAAATTCTGTAACGCACTCAGCTGTCAGAAACATTTGACCGATTAATTGTGTTTAAATTCTGTAACGTACTATGTTAAATAGAAAACAAATATGCCATTTGCATTAATATTAGCCCGCGAGCATTTGCGGAAATGCCAATTAATTTCTGTGGAACCGATAATTGGTTTTGAGGCGAAACTTTGGCGGAAGAGATTTCTGTGACATCCCTGATAGATTTCTAACTTTAGAGGATGTTCTAGAAAAAAGTTTCACAAAAAAATAACGAAAATTTTACGTTAGGCTCCATTTATTCATACAACTCAAAAGCAAAACTAACCTAAAATCATTGGGTATTCGAAAACTGAGCAATTATTGAGGACAGAATATGTAGAGGAGTATATCAAAATTGACTGATTATCGTTATATTTGCAAACATATGACGAATTAATGCTGTGTGCGAAGACTTTTTTGATGGCTCGAGAGATTTTTATCTTCATTCTTATCTTAAATAACGAATGATACTAAGTGCATTAAAGAAAATTGTCAAATAATAAGTATTAAAGACGTTATTCTGCCTGTGCCTAAACTTAATTGATTCACTGTTTATTTCCAGCACATTATAGTTGCATCGAATGGCATCAGTGGAGAGCTGTGTAATGCGCTTTCCATAGCATTAATCGTTCCCGACGCACACATGTGTAGGTTTGTCAGATCTCAAAATTATAACTGACTACCTAGAAAAAGAACAAACAGCAGCAGCGACGGCCATGGCAATGGCAACACAATTTTTTGGCAAGCACACAACATATGCGTCCCGTTGATAAATAAAGTTTACAAATAATAATAATAAAAAAACCAAACACACACACACACAGGGCCCACAAAGAGACAAACAGTCAGCTGGAACGACGTGCAAATGCCTGGCAACGCACCCGAGTATGTAAACAATGACGCTCTGGGCAGGCTCGCTCTGCCTCCTGGTTCTGGCTGCGTTGCAAGCAAGGGAGGAAGGGAGGGAGGCGGCATACACATATGGTCTGGTAATGTACACAGACAGAGGCAACTCCCCAATGAAATAGTTTATGGTAAACCGCAATGCGAAAAATGTCACCTCTTGGCAAAAATGAGCAGAGCAAATTGAGCAGCGACGAGCAGACAGAGACATTACGCATAGGGGGCCTGCCGAAAAGTTCTTTGGCAATGGGACTGGGAAGAGGAGGGCACGGTAGTTGTCCAAGCAATTGCGAATGGGTGTGTCTAGAGTCTTGCAAAGACAAAGCGGAAGCGGCCTATTGGGCACAACAGCGCCATTGTCGCCACAAGCGGAAATGAGCAAAGTTTGCAAAAATGGCACTTCTTACCAAGTCAATACAAATAGAAAGAAATCACATGGACATTTTCTTGCACCAACACCAAAAAATTACAATCGCTGTTTGTATTATTTACATTGTATTAATAAAATTAGTTTAGTATTTATACGATAGAACCTTGCCTTAGCCTAAGTTTGCTCCCTGAGTTGTAGCACCTGCTTCACAAAAACGTTATGTGTCGCTCCCTGTTATCCTAAGGACCTCGTAGCGGTGGTTCCGTAAACTCCTCGTTCTTTGAATCACAACGATTGTCATCCGCTTGGGTGGGCAACACATCCTTAGCAAGCTCAAGCAGCTTGTCTAAGGGGCATTGGAACTCACAGCCAGGCACTGTAAGTTTCTGCGCTGGTGCTTTAGGATTATTACGGAAGTAGATCTCTATCCAATAGTCCCCGGTTTCTTTGTTCTTGTGCAGCTCAAACAGAGCCATGACCGAATATCGCGGCAGCTGGCGTTCCCAAATATTGAGCGCAGAGAGAATGTTCACCACAGTGGAGTCGTGTCCGGTGTAGATAAAGAGTTTTCGCTTCTCCGGCTTTATGGTTGAATTACGTTTCTGTTGCATTTCATCGAACATCTTCCTAAGGAATGGACCGGCCTTGATTTTCTGCATCTCCGGCGTATACACGTTATAAACGTAGCTTTGCTCAGTGAGGAACTGCATCTTCTCGGGAAAATACTCTTTTGTCCATTCTGGCAGCTCAAGGCCCCATTCCTGCTCGGCCAGCAGAGTTAAGTACAGCGATTGGACATCTTCCGGCTCCTTGAAACTAAGACCCGTATGCGCTTCCAGCTCCTTATACATCTCCAAGTAGGGCTCTGCCTCAGCTTTTACCTCAGGCAGCTCGTAAACCTCATGTAGAGCCTCAAAGTATCGCGGACAAGGCGTACGCACCAACAGCAGCTAGAATTATATAAAATAAAATCATTATAAAATCATTTTCATAGTTAATAGTCTAAATCAGAGTAAACGAAAAGTAAGTACCACTTTAAGATCGTTTTTCTTCATTTGTTGAAACAACAAAATCAAATTGAAACAAATTCGCGCTCTATACACAAAAAAGATTGTAATTAATTATTGTAATTATATATTATATTCAAAGAATTTTTGTTTAGAAGTGGAGTCTTATTGTTCTCTTTTAATTAACAAGTTTCTTTACTATTTTATTAATTTGATTTCAAACAAACCGGGTTAGAGATCTGTTTTTATGGTCGTTGCATGTTGCTAGTATCACCAATACATGGTCTCCAGCTTACCGTATCTTCATCCAATGCCTGCGAGAATATCGGAATGGGCTGCCAATTGTATTTGCTGTTCCACTCCATTGGGGTGCCTTTAGGTGGGAAGAAGCTAGCCAGGACTGTCTGCAAAGTCATGTGGGTTCGCGGCACTCCCGTCGCTTGGGCATGCACCAACTGGCAACAAGAAATTGAGTGATGAGCATCAAGCGCAAAGAGAATTACAATTTGTAAACAACCGTGCAAACAGACGCTGCCTGGGAGACAGATAAAGGAGCGGTGTTGGCACCGACATGTATGAAACAACAAGATTGGATAATAAGCCCTCCGACTTGAAGAGGACAATTTGAATGATACGCGCATTAGCGCTTCGGAGAATCTGGCGACTCTAACTTGGGTACTTTTTAAGACTCTGGGTTGGTCAATAATACACATATGTACACATGTATGTACGTATGTATATAACAAACTCGGAAGGACTTTAATGAATTTTATCAAGAAAATGAATACTCAGCGTGTATCACCATGATGTTGTTATCTCTGGTATGGTGTGCTTTATATGAGGATCTCTTTTACTTGTCTGGAAGAGGGAGAGAGAGAGAGAGAGAGGAGCACCACAAATAAAAATTGCGCTTCGCAACATGTTTCTACTGTCGCAAGCTTTCACCCAAGAGCTTTGAGCACGTCTTCCAGTCTAGTTGTTTCACATTAGCGCCGCTCTCGCTTTACTTACATCGGGGCTGTAGTAGGGGGCCAGGAATTTGCCATAGCGCTTTCGCAACCAAGTACCAATGTTGAATAGCTCGCGTTTACCATTCTGAGCGTTGATTTATTGCACGCAGCACAGCACAGCAACAGCACGTGAGACACCAAGTTAGCGGGAGTTGTAGGTAGACAGCGAGAGAAGAAGAGAAATTTCAATGTTGCATATAAAATAATAAATGCCTTGCATTTTTGCAATTGCATAAACATATGCATGTGTATATGTTAATGCATGACAGACACACACACACACACACACACACCCTCTTACAAACCACATATGAAAAAGAGAGAACTTGTGAGTATGAGCGAGACACACGGCAAACATTTGCATTTCAATTTATTTAAATGCTTTGCTGCTCTTCTCTCTCTTTTTATATTTTTTGTTTGGATTTTGGTGGGTGGGTGATTTTGTCTGCGGCAAAAGTTTTGCTGCAACTTTTTCTACTCACTAACATTTGTAACTTGTCCCCATCCAAATGGGTAGTAGGTCTCATTTACATACGGATCCTTGGGATACGTGTCTGCGGGCGTGCGCGGTCCATGTCGAAATACCTGGTGAGTATTGCAAATTGTTCGCATAAATAGAAGGATATGTACAAATGTATTATATACAAAACTAAATTTTCACTTTTGATGGAACAAACACTCTTTAATGAGCTTTAAGCTAAGGTCTTTACCTAATTAACTCAAAGCAATCACTCAACCCTCACGCGACTTGTGATTACTATGTCGAGCTAAATAGCTGATAATGCATATCAACGAACGGAACGCTCGTGCGACCCGTCGCAAGCATGTGCCATCAGAAACTTTAATACAAGTACTATATTCTTATTCCGCCGTGCTAGTCATGCACGGGTTGACATTTTAACGTTACGCTCACAGATTTTGCGGAAGTTTTACAACGTCGCACTGCGATTTATTTATAATTACCGAACTGATAAGCTCGACGGATTGAAGGTCAGCGGTGTCTGTTTTGTTTTGAGTTCAGCGAGTTTTGATTTGGCTAGTAAACCCATTTAGAATAAATATACGCAGTTTTGGAGGCCTCATTTGAAATGTTTGTATACAGGTTTTTCTGCTGATGAGACATCATGAAGTCGAGCTATACCAACTCATCTAGCTGGTTTTTGTATAGCACAGCTGTAAACAAGTGGGAAGACTATGGCATGTATGTATCAGAAATCAAACCTATAAAATTTGTTTGGTTACACTAACATGAACTTGTTTAACACACAGACTATGCTATGGGTAACGTGAATTAGTTAATTAAATTCTAGCAATATGAAAAGTGAAACTGATTAAGAGTTATTTCAAGGTCTATGACATACATTTGTAATATTTCAACCCTTTTTGTTTATACGTACGATGTAAGAAGACAAATACATATATATATACTTGTAAATGTTGATCTGTTGTGATCAAGATAAAATCATATGTTACATATTTACGAAAATATAAGTCACATTTGTAAATAAACACATTTATCCCATTTTTGGTAAAAGTATTAACAGGTAAGTAATAAGAAAGACTTATTTTTAAATTAATAATATCTCTGCATTTGTATCAGTTATAGAATCGTTTTCGACCATCGACCGTAAAAAATTTATTTAAGTTAAGGAAAAAGTCTCATACGAAACATACATATACAAGTATATCAACAAAGTTGAGACAAAATTTTTCGGTCCTCTCTCTATTTTTGTTATATTTGAATTGAAGGATAGTTGCACATCTGCCTTTTAGCTTTTATAAAGTTTTTTCAAAGATTCAATTTTAACTTCTTGACCAGCTAACAAATTTAGCTACTGCTGTGAATATTAATTTTTTGTAAGTAAGTGTCATTTTAATTTAAGTTTAGTTCCATCCAGTATGTGTAACAACATTTACAAGTTTTTTACACAACTGGCTAGATATTATTACTTTAAAAAAGAATTACACAATACCCACACGAAAATAAAGAACATTAATCATCGTACGTGCCGCAAGAAGTATTACAATTTAGAATAAAATTGAGCTAAATATTTTCGAATAGTGAATACACTCTTTGAAAATAAGCATTGGGTCGCTGAATATAGTACAAATGTTTGTTTTTCTTCTCAATTAAACCTAACCAGCGTGGAGAACATGCATTTCATTTTAACACTTGAATAAACTCAATGGCCATAAAATGCCAATAAAAAAAATAATAAATACTTGTGTTTAATGCAGAGGGTTAGTAAATAATTGGGCGCGGAATAACATTGCCAGCTTTAATCGAAAAGATACTGGGTCCAGGATTAAAAAACAACAACGTTTCGTTTAATTGCTAGTTTTGTTTAGAAAATATACAAAATTAGCTGAATAATGATTTCCCAAGACGAGTGACTAGTTTGTTATGAGTACCGATTAATCTGTATCATCATAAATTGCCTTTTCATTTTACACATCAGTTTTAACTCCATTAACTCAACAATTAACTTGATAGTTACAATACAATATTTTTTTAACCGATCACTGCGAGACTCGAGCGCGTATTACCTTCCTCCGCCTCTAATACGGTTCTACTGTTTTACAATTCGCGTTTAATAATACATTTTCAAGGTCTATTACACGTAGCACAAAACGCGCTTATCGCTCGTCATTCGACAGTAGGCTCAGCTCAGCTAAAACGAACTATGTATAATATTATATAATTTTGTGCCCCCATACAAAAAGCTAATGAGTACACTATTCAGCAAAATCGCGCAGTCCATTTGGATGAATAGGAGGGAAAAATAACTTTAATCAATCGAAACACTTGGAAGCAATTGTAATCTTTCATGATATTACAATTTTATCACTTTTTTCGCATTATAGAAAAATTCTAATTTTTTTAAATTCTCTATCAAAATGAGCACACCCTGTATGAGAATAATTGGATTGTAGACATTTTTATCAACTTTCTTGAAGAGTTCAAGGTTTGATTTTGTTTTGATGAAATTCTAATCAAAAGAATATTGTCAACATAACCGACATATAGTATCTACTACACATTTGCAATACACAACTGAATCTCTAATTGTTGTGACTTATTTATTTTAAAGCTATATATGGTAACTTGGAACTGAATATTTAAATATTTGTTTACCATATCTTAAGCCCATCCTTGATGGGAGTCTGCTACTCCTCCAAATAGATTCTATATGGTAAAGTTTGTCAGCCATAGTTTCTCTATTTTCCCCCACTTGGCTAAATCTGACGTAGAGTGTAATTGCCTTGGATACTTTTTTTTGTTGATAATTGTCTGTCGAATGGCGAGTGGCGACTTACCACATGCAGCAACTCAAGCGTAGACTCGTCGGTGCCTGGATCGTTGAGCTTGCCCGAATTAACCGTCGAGTGAGTAAAACACAAGATCAGCAATGCCACTGCAATTAGCCCGCCCGTCATCGCTAGACAATGCTTCCTATTGGAATGCGAACGCGGCATTATAGTAGAAGCGCTTTATATGGCGGGCTCGACTGTTGGCCGCGGCAGCTTTTACGGGCTGCGGGCTGCTCGGCGGCTGGGCGCTCAATGCTGGCCAAAACAAACACACGCACACACAACTTGTTCTTTTAGACGCTTCGTTTTGATTATGCTTAATATAAAACCTCTTAATTTGCAAATTATCAAACTGGTTTCAGTTTCTGTTTCAGAACAAGGCGTTCTTTCATCTTTGTTGACTGATTTGAATATCTTAATGGCACTCTATTTGTCTTTTCAATATAATTTTTTATCGTGGCCTTTCTGGGCAATTACCACTTTATCTGTTGTTATCATAAATTCTTATTTGTCAATTATGTACATACATAGACACATACATACATTTCATAATTTTTTTGCAAGAGAGATTTGTCGATTTTGGAGTTTGCTTGTCTCTCTATTGTCATTTATTATTGTATTTATATTTTTTGACACGCTTCTACGTTGGCGTCTCTTCTTATCAACACTGCCGGAGAACGGTTAGCTCAGCTGTTTACCCAAGCTTCAATTTCGACGAACTGTTGCCATAGCTCCGATGTTGCTATCATTCCATGCTTTAATAGTTCATACGTTTGAATGTATGTAGGTCCATTTGTATGTATGTATGTTATGCCATATGTCTTTTATCGTTTCATTATCGCTAAATGCTTTCGTCACCGTCGGCGTGGGTGTCTATGCTACTCAATTTCTACTCAGCTCACTCGCTAGGTGTTGCTCTCGTTTGTGTTGTTGGTATTGTTACTGCTATTGCGGTGCTGTTGTTCTTGTTGTTGTTGCTGACTGTTGCGTGTGTGTGTGCGTGTGTGTGATTCGCCGTCTATTGTGCGTTTTGTCTGCTGTAAGCTGAAGCTCAGCCAGTATTTGATTGTGCGCCGACCACAACAATGCCCAATCGTTTGAGGCGTTTCAAGACGCGCGCGGCTCTTTAATTTATAAAACACACATTAATATACTTACATATACTTATAAACATGAATGCATACTCGTACATACAGAATATTGTTTGGCAAAAGCCGTTTTAATTTATGCGCGTCGAGATTGTCTGCCGTAATAAATCTTGAATGCTACCCCGCTGCAATCGAACATTATGTTAATTACTCATTATGTTTTAATTGAGTCGCCAATTGCCAAAATTAAATTCAATTTGGCCTTTGTTTTTTGTTTTAATTGTTTCACTTGCGTAACAGTTTCACGGAAGTTACTTTCTTTTCTCCCAATCTGCCTTATTGTAAGCCAAATGCCAATTGTACGAATAAAAGTGACATGCATTTCATCTGATCAGATCCGGGCTACTGAGGACACTTTCATTGTTCAATAAACATTGTTCATTGGTTAATAAGCATTCCCTACAGCTACATATGTACTTACATACATACATACATATCTATGTACCCATATGCGGGCTACAATCTTAACATATGTATGTATGTATGTAGTTCAGTCAGGAAAACAAGTTTTTATAAAAGCATACTAATTGGCTTACACAAATTAAGGTCTTCAATATGTAACCAAAAAAAAACCATAAAAAAAATATAAAATCAAGAATTATCTACGTTTTATTTGGAGCTATGCTTGCGGGTGCCCCGACTTTGAATTATAATGTCTGTCCGTCTGTCCGTCCGTCTGGATGAACGCAAGGATCTCAGAAACTATAAAAGCTAGAATAACCAAAGTTGGCATCCAGATTCTCCTAGGTCCGAGTAAGGACGAGTTTATGTTTTTTTTTTTAATTTTCCCCCTTCCCCCGCTACAGATTTTCAATAGCGTCCACATTTCAAATGCTTCCTAAACCAAACTTTGCACACATAATTAATATATAATTGTCTACTGTTGTGTAAAATTTTATTCAATTCGGTCAATTCTAAGAAAAGTTATTAGCAAAACAAATTCTCGCCAGTACAACCCCCACAAACTGCAGCAACAAGTTCGCTCTTCTTCTTCCTCTTTTTGCTGCTGCTATGGGCGCATATAACTCAGTGACGGAAGTTTACCTGGGTACAGGGTATTACACTGTCGGGCTTGCTCGACTGTAGCGTTCTCTCTTGTTTTAATATTAATATAACAATGAATATATTTATGTATGTATGTATATATGTATGTAGTACTCCAATGTGCATAACAATAATAGAAATTTTAAAAATTTAAGAAAATTAATAAAATCAACGAAATTAAAATAATACTCAACTTCTTAATAACTTCTACCCAATCCCACAAAACAGAACGAAGATATTCTACATTTTTTTTCGTTAATAAAACTAATTAGTGACTATGTTTTATGATAATTGGTCAAGTTGAAAGGAAGTTATAGCCGTAAATGTAATCTCTGCCATAGCTCAGCCCACAGCTGTTGTTGTTGTTGCTGCTTTATACAACTCTATACGCACATGCTCACACACAGAAACGCGTCGAGATAGATACAGAGTATTTTCACTTGATTTATTTTGTTAATTGATTAGCTATCATTATTCTTCTTCTTTATACTTCTGCTATGCACCCATATAACAACGCATGTACAATACTTATTTTGGGTGCAGGGTATTTCACTGCCAGTCTTGCTCAACTGTAGCGTTGTATTTTGATGTGCAATAGTATTAACGATTTTTCTAACAATGAAACAAGCATACATGTATGTACATACTCAAAAGGGTAGAAAAAACATCGACGCTTGTGATGAGTTGCACGATCAACTTCCTGTGCTAATCAAAAACAAAAAAGAAATGCTAGAGTCGAGCGGATCTCAGCTCTTAAATACCCTGTACCCACTCCCTAAAAAACAAATTTGTAATATTTTAAAAATAAATTTTAAGGAAATTAAATTAAATTAATACATAAGTGAAGACAAATGTTTATTTACAGCTTGAAAAGCATACATTTAAATCAAAATCGTGCCTATGCGTGTTTTTGTGCGTGTATGTGCGCAGTACGGAATTAAGTCCAAGCTGAGCTTAGACAGAGATTACATTTATGCCCATAACTTTATTCATAATTGACCTATCGTGGTGAAACTTAATTACCAAATTTAATTTCGAAATTCCAAGAAATAAATTAAAAAAACTTGATCTGCCTAGGGCTAAGGGGAACCTGTTTGGTAATTCTAGCTCTTGTCCTTCTGCGATCCTTTCGGTCATACAGACGGACAGTCGGACATGGCTAAATCGACTCGTCTTGTCATCCTAGTCGAAAATAAATTTACTTTGTGGGGTCTGCCACACCTCCTTGTGTGTGTTACATACATTCGCACAAAACTAGTATACCCTTTTACCCTTTAGGTACAAGGTATAAATACAAAAAAATTTGAAAATGGCGAATAGGGTGTAGTACAATCAACACTAAATCGCGGACCGCACTTCTACTATACTTTTAATACACAAATTTGATTTTACAAATAAACTTTTTTTCGCGACTGTTCTTGAGTTTGCCGATAAATCTATCCGAGCTTAGATTTATTTTATCAAAAAGATACGTTCCTGCTGAGAAGATAATTGTACAAATGGAGCTTTTAAGAATTACTATAAATTTTCCATTTACATCTTAGTTCTTATATACAACGAATTCAATCCAACCAAAACGCTATTTCTATCATTACTAACATTGCATGAGATTTAAGATTGGACTTGGTTGCAGGCGATATGGCTTGAAGCGTGCAAATCAATCAAACACATACGATCTTGTCAAATCATACTATATAAATTATTTTCTGACAAATTTAATTGCTAGATTGAGATTGCATTTTTATATAATCAGAATCGTTTATGTAAGTATATGTTTATTTAGGTATATAGACTCCATACGGTTAATACTGCATCTCTAGTTATATTCTTTGTCCTATTTGTGATAAGCGACCCTCTCCCCATTACTTGTGCCCTTGGCGCGACAAAGTTGTTCATAAGACCCATCTGGCAGCACGTGTTCAGACAGCTCCAAAAGTTTCTCCAACGGGCATTGTTTAGCACAGCCAGGGACCTGCAACTGCTCAGGCTCCCCCTCAGGATCATTCTGGAAATAGATCTCCACGAAGTACTCTCCAGTATCGTCATTCTTATGCAGCTCGAAGGCTATCAGAGCGGAGAAACGTGGCATCTGAGGCTGCCAGACACCAAGAGCAGACAAGATGTTCGTAACCGTCCAATCGTGAGCGCAGTATAGGAACATTCGTCTATCCGAGGGCTCTAAATTTCCATTCGCTCTGGCCTGCATTTGCTCATACATGTGGTCTAAATAAAAACCGCCTTTCAGCTTCCGCAACTCAGGTGTGTAGGCATCATACAGATATGACTGCGCTGCCAGAGGCAACATTTTATCTGGATAGTAATCTTTGGTCCAGTCGGGCAGCTTGAGGCCGTAGTTTTCTTGGGCCAGGAGCGAGATAAAAACATTGGTCACATCATGTGTGTAGGTTACATTCAGGCCAGTCAGTTCGGTCAGCTTTTCTAATAGATCTGCATTCTGTTTATGGAGCATCTTCACTTCCGGCAGATTCAAAACTTCCAGCACCGCCTCATCGTAACGTGGACAGGGAACCTTCATTCGCAGGCGCTATAAAGAGGAAACTGTGATAAGTTGGGTTCTCATATACACCCAAGCCCATTTGGCCCAACATACAATATCCGTTTCCTCAGGCTCAGCAAATACGGGTATGGGCTGCCAGTCCAGCATTAGATTCCACTCCATGGGCGTGTTTCTGGGCGGAAAGAGACCTGCTAGCACCATTTGCAACGACATCATAGTGCGTGGAGACGTTGTTGACTGTGCATGTAACAACTGAGAGGATAGTCATTTAGTATAAATATTTCCAATTATTCCTGGGGAGAAATATAGGTCACATAGCTTACATCGGGAACATAATAGGGAGCCATAAAATCCTTATACCGCTTTCGGAGCTGCTTGCCGATTTTGTAGAGCTCAACTTTCGCATTCTGGAGTAAGTAGGCATTAGTTAAGTAACTTACTTATCTTTTGATATTTACTCACATTGGTCAAAGCGCCCCAGCCATAAGGCTGATATGTTTCATTAATATAAGGATCGTTCGGGTAGGTGCTCACAGGTGTACGTGGCCCATGACGAAAAAGCTGAAGATGAAGAGCAATATATGAAGCTTTTAATAAAAAACAGCAAAAACTAAGACAATATAATGGGGATAAAGATATAGAAATTATCAGGAAAAAAGACTAATCGAAAGTAGAAATTTGATTTATCCCTGATTTGGCAATAAAATTGTAATCTTCAAATCTTTGAATCTTTTTTTACAAAAATATTGTGCGACAAAATGCTCTTAAAATACACAAATTCTCTACAGTGGAAGAGCTAAAATATTACAATTTAAAATTTATTTTATAGTGTAAAAAGGAATATATTAAATAAAGAATTAATATTTCGTATGCCAACAACAACATTCCCAATATATAATTTAGTTCCAATATTTTATGAAGAGAACAGTTTCCATACAAAAACTCTTTCCAAAACAAATCGTTCGCCTGACAGTTACATAATATACTTGTACTGATCCCAAATGCTTTGTCTCGACAGAATGCTTGTGCACACCAAAAGATCTCGTTCTTATTTAATTTTGTTAAAATATAAGCCAAATTCAAAATCTTTTTTATAAAAATATGCCGAGTATCGTAGTTCGATCAGAATATTTATAGAGTCACAAATGCTGACCGCAAAAACAAAAAGCCATTGACTGTACCTATAAAAGTAACTGCAAGATCATGAGTTACATAACCGTGTCCGTACTATATCTTTTTAATTAATTACTCATTTCTACAACAACATTCTCTACATGGAGTTTACTTCCTAAGCCATTTTAGACCAAAAGTTTTTAATTTAAAAACATTTCCTGGCTTCACCATCATCGCATAAGCACGATTTAAAAAAAATATCTGCAATCGTAAAATTCTTTAATAGTGGTCATTTGCATTAAAAATGCCGACCTGCCGAGTTATGGCCAAACTTGTAGGCCAATTCGCAACATAATAATAAAAAAAGAAAAATTAAAGAAAAAAAAAACAGCGGTTCTAGCTATATTTGTTTTAGTAATTGGACAAGGTCGGTCTCTCGCCATACATACTACACAATACTATACATATGCGTCGGCTTCAATGCGATAGCTTTAAGTTTGTGTTACTTTGAAGCAGACAGGCAGAATTGCGATTATGATTCATATAGTCTTGCTGATCATATATGTACATACCTATAACTTATATAAAATAAGTAAAAAGAACATAAAAAAAAGATGCCCTTACACTTCTTAGCAAATGTTATAAATAACCTTTTACTAGGATAGTATTTTCGTTTAGATTAAGCTTTCTGTGAATTATAGAATGTACAAGTACTTCACTTGTAAAACCCAGTACGTAATAATCAATAAAAGTGCCGGCTACTTGCACATTTTAGAAAGGATCCACTGACTTATGCATTTATTTAAGTTATAATTTAAGGTTCTAATTACCACATGCACAAGCTTCAACGTTGAACTGCCATTGGATTCGGTTTCATTGGATCCACTGGTGTCGTTGCCACTTTGATTGTCCTCCGATGCCAAAACCACTGTGGGAGACAACTCTCCTACTGGCACTATTGCCGCCCTGCCGGCCGCAACACAAAAGCAGCTGACTATTAGCCAAGTGACTGGTGAAGGCGTCATGATGTCAAACTTTTTTCCAGTTCCCAAGACTCGAGAGCGAGCTCCAGCGCCGTTGGCGTTTGCGAGTCTAGTGATTGTATTAATAGAATTCGAGCGGCTTTTAAATTGCGACTACGTCGAGAGCGCAGGCGGAGGCGAGTCTGTGTGTAGTGAGAGCTAATGGTAGACTTCTACAGAGACTGGAAGGCACCGTCGCGTCGGAGGGGATCAATCAAAAGCAAAATCAGAATGGCCACCAACAACAAGAAGGCAGACAGTGCGCACAAAAACCCCAAAAATGTTATTTAATAATCCAAAGCGCCTCGGGCCGAGCAATACAATGCACATTAATTATAAGTACGTGTACAAGTACGCTGAAAATAATTCGCACAGTGTCAGAACTTTCACCAATTTGTTGAGTTTAGGTCTGTTAATTTTATTTGTGATTCTTCTATGAACTGCCACCGAGGCATACTGCTGGTTTAATACTGCTGAAGTAAACTGAATACGAGTATAATGCAATCAGCGCACGCCGCCATTTTGATCGATTGGACGCGGCGGCGGTTCCACAAAATTAGCGCCGTGCGCTCGACAGCGCTGCTCATACGACTCGTTGGGCAGCACATCGTCACTGAGCTCAATTAAACGGCTGAGCGGGCACTGCGCTGTGCAGTTGGGGAGCTTCAGTTGCTCCAGACACCCGAACTCGTCATTGCGTAGATAGATCTGTGAGCAATATAGTATACAAGTATAAATCGGCAGATTCTCGGCAGATTTCTCACACAATCTCTCTCACCTCCACATAATGCTCGCCTGTCGCGATGTTTTTGTGCGTCTCGAATATGGCCATCACAGCGAATCGCGGCATTTGGCGGCGCCACAGGCCCAGGGCTGACAAAATATTGCCCACAGTCCAGTCGTGTCCGGTGTAGATGAACATGCCACGATCCTTAGGCGCCAGAGTGCCTGCGCGCTTGGCCACCATCTCGTCGTACATTTTGCGCAAGAAGGGACCACCCTTGATCTTCTGCATCTCAGGCGTGTAGGCGTTGTATACATAGCTTTGCTCGGCCAAAAACTGCATGCGCTCGGGAAAGTATTTCTTGGTCCATTCAGGCAGCTTGTAGCCAAACTCCTGCTCGGCCAGCAGGGTAATGTACAGCGAGTTGACATCCTCAGCACTACCCACGGGCATGCCCGTCAGGTTAGTGAGTTCTCTGAACATTTGCTGGTAGGGCTCTAGCTCGGCGAGCACTTCAGCACGCTTGAATACCTCCTCGCGCGCCTCAAAATATCGGGGGCACGGTGTACGGACCAGCAGCAGCTGTAAATACGCACTTGTAGCAGAAATTTAGATAAACCGTAAGATTGGGGTTGACACATACCGAGTCCTGGTCAAGAGGTTCCGAAAGAATTGGAATGGGCTGCCAATTGAACTGCTTGTCCCACTCCATGGGCGTTCCTTTGGGCGGGAAGAGGCTCGCCAGAACTGTTTGCAAGGACATGAGAGCTCGTGGCGAGGCGGTTGCCTGGGCATGCAGATGCTGCAATTGAGTTATCACTTAGACAGGATTCTCGTTAGAGGAATGCCACTTACATCTGGCTTGTAATAAGGTCCTAAGAAATCGCCATAGCGGTACCGAAGCCATCGGCCCAACTCAAACAGCTCTCGCTTGCCTTTCTGTCGATCGAAAATATAATACATATATAGTATACATACTCGCAATATGTTATGTAGTCAACGACACGTAACTTGACTGTATGTATTGTATTTAAATGAGCCTCGGTGTTATTAATTTGATTTTTAGCGCATTTGATTAGGCACTTATTAAGTATGCTAATTACGATTAACTTCATATAAAATAAGCCATGTGTGAACTTAATTGGCGGCGAATAAATCATGAGTTTCACTTAAACACTAGGGAGGCCGAATTTGAATTGTTCTCTGGAAACCTAAGTACCAGAGCTAATCGGAATCACTCAACCCTTACATTTGTCACATGTCCCCAACCAGTGGGCTGGAATCCGTCTCTTAAATACGGATCGGTCCGATATGTATCCACGGGCGTGCGTATCCCATGGCGGAACACAATGTGGACCAGTTCCAGCGTGGACTGGGTGGTGTTGGGGCGCGTTTTGAAGCACTTGCTGCGCAGCTTGGTGGACGACACGTCCTGCGAGGACTTCACCACACTAATGGCAATTACTGTGAGGGCCACCACCGCAAGACCGGCAATACCCATCGTGAATATTTGAGTGCGCGTCAAGCGTGCGAATAACATCTTGACAAAATTCTGGCTTATATAAACGAATCGAAGCAACCGCCCGCGACCGGAAACAAATGTGCCTTAATTGAAGCCGTAAATAAAACACGCTCTCGCCTCAAACCCAAGCTAAAATTGAATTGTCAACACTCCGAGCTGTCGTGCTTTTGCCAGCGCTACTCAAGTTGAAATAAAGCTCAAGCGTCTAGACTTTGGAAAATTTAAAGATAAAACTTCGCACCTAACGCGTTAAAAATTGCGTCAGTTGAGTGACGTTGACGAGTGACGACTAACTTCCGGGGAGGTCGGGCTTTCCACTGAACTCGGCTTAAAACTAAACCAATTAATTCGCAATTTCATCGAGCTAGGCAATAATTTTGAGCGTGTGCCTGCGATTTGCTTTTTGTAAAACCCCAACGATTGTTGCATGGGCCCCATGGCACCTCTGTCTATTTATAGCCTTGGCAGTGCCGCCCTCTTGACCAACCAGTTTGCAATTTCTTCGCCATAGCGCCCCAGTTGTAATCGCCGAGATGGCGACTAACGTGACACACAGTTCAGTGGCTGCGATTGGTAAAGCCAGCCCTCCCCCCCCCCCCACATACACACCCCCCTTCCAAAACTATCTCAGACAATAGGAGTGCGCGGCTGTTGATTGTTGAAGCAGTTGCTTGATTGTTGCCGCATATGTGCACATTTTTAGATTGTTTACATTTTCAGCACAGACAAACGTACAAGCCTACATACATACATAAATAAGTATATATACTATGTACATTTATGTATAATACTAGTATACATCGTGCATGACGGCAGTGCTAATTATTTGTTCTGCGCCGAGTGAACTTTTAACGCAAACATCGCGATACTAAAAAATATAAGTAGATAATAATAAAATGTTAATACGATAATTGCAGATAATGCTTTATGTATTTTGTTTTATTTAGCGGTTAGTTAAACACAGTCTAGATAATTTGGCTTACGATTTTTATGCCCAGAATGGAGGGGTATTTACATGCATATGAGTAATTCCAAAAACCTTTCAAGTTTGTTCATTTGCATCTTCGTGATGCTGCGGAAAGGCCTACAAAAGACACAGTTACCATATACCGATGTGGAATTTAAGAAGTGCACTTAAAACCCAAAGAAATCAGTCAGGAACTCTTACAAATACCGAAATTTTGTGGCAATAAAGTTTTACAAAAGTTGAAGAGATATAGACATAGCTGAAAAAACGAACGAAAGCAAAGAAAAAGAAGGGAATTTAAAGGTTTCTTAAAGTAAACATTTGCATTTAACATTATTATAAGACGAAGGAGGGCAAAGAACAAGAAGGGAATTTAAAGTTTTCTTAAAAATAAATTAATATTTTCATTTAATTTGTTGAACTACAACAACTAATATAGTATATAAAACCGCCCCATCAATTTGCATCTGGATTGTGTCGACACTTTTTTGTGCAGTACAGAGTACAAACAATGCACCAGCAATTGAAATTAAATCGTTTCTTTCATCGCACAGTATTCTTGAGGAGTTCTCTTTACTACACATATACTATATACTATAAGATTAGAGCTTATTCCGCTCTCATATTGACAAGGTATGCAAAAACAAAAACAAGCAAACAAATTATATAAAACTGTTCTCCCTCCTTCTGTGTCTAGCCCTCAGAGTCTCTATTTGTACGTACTAAGTATACAATACATCAACAACTGCTCGACAACTTTTGTGGGGCCATTATATACTTGTTATTGTTGTTATTATTGTTATTTGTGATTTGGCGCAAACGCTTATAAACTACGACATGGTAAGCCAGTTGCTTGTCAGCACACCAATTTAAAGTGGCTTAGAATGTGGCTAATTGGGAACGCGCACCCTCCAAACGCGTTGAAATTGTTGTTTTTTTGTTTCCGTTTATAATGGATAATTAATAGGACCGTTATGTGGTGTCGTACCGGCCTTTGTAGACTTCCGAAATATGCAATTAGTAGAACTTTTTTTATTTGTGTTTTGTTTGTCTACAAAACATAAAATTCGCACTAAATGTACAGCGAAAATAATAATGGGCAACAATTTATGACTTGTCTGTAGGTACTCGTACGTATGCGCATACATAGTCTTGAACTTTTGCCTAGATTTTGTTTTTACAAGTTGAAATTGTATAACATGATTGCTATATCAGCATGGACACACACGTACATACATATTCAATAACATATAGACGCGTGCTCACTACACACCGTTCACTCAATTCACGCAATTGCCATTTGAATTTCATCAGAAAGATTAGCTTATTTATTATTATTATTACTGTAATCTTCTACTACTTATTAAAACAAAACACAATCTATTTGATATAACATTTGATATATAATTTGGTCATAGCTCTCCCTTGCCCTACTGTTTTGATTTGTGTTGTTTTGAATTCGTCGGTTCGATACATCGTCTTCGAGTGGTTTTAAAATATTCCAATTGAGATTAAAAAACCATTTCGACTTTTTAAGAGACATTTAAAGATGTTCGCCCATCGTTCTATATTCAGTAATCTTCTACTATAAAAATAAGCACAATCTATTTGATATAATATTTGATATATCACATTTCTTTTGCTCTATAATTTTGTTTTTTTGTTGTTTTGAATTCGTCGTTTCGATACATCGTCTTCGAGTGGTTTTAAAATATTCCAATTCTATATTCTGTAATATTTTACTATAAAAATAAGCAAAATCTATTTGATATAATATTTGATATATCAAATTTCTGTTACTCTATAGTTTCATTATTTGTCATCGAGTTATGTCGTCTTCGAGGGGCTTTAAAATATTCCTATAAAATATAAAATATTCTATTGAGATTAAAAAACCGTTTCGACTTTTTAAGAGACATTTAAAGGTTTTCGTCCATCATTCTATATTCTGTATATTCTACTATAAAAACAAGTAAAAAAGCTAAAGTCGGGTGTCCCGACTTTGAAATACTCTGTACATATGTTTACAATAATTATAGAAAATAAAAAAATTAAGAAAATAAAAAAAAAAATTTGATCGATTTTACCTCTCTCGGTATTCGAACTCACGTAAAGGGTGTATAATTGCACATTTACATAGCAATTGCGTCTGTGTGAGTGTATGTATGCCTATGCGCATCTATTCGTGTCTGTGTAAGCATTTTCAACCAAACAGCAACATCAACAGCCGCGGGCAGCGCTTGAGCAGCGCTGCAGCAGCGCTGCATCAGCAAATATATTTATGGCTATAACTTCTTGTTAAATCGGTCTATCATAATGAAATTTGGCATACGGACACATAATAACCAACTGGGGGTATTTCCAAAATTTTAGTTCGAAATTCCAAGAATTACGAGAGTTACGATTTGCGGGGTAGAGGGGGGAGGGAGGGGAATTCCAAAATATATATTTTCTGCGTATTCACATAAGGCATCTGGGACTAAAATTTTGTGTTCCTAGGTCTTATAGTCTCCGAGATATAGGCGATTATACGAATGGAAAATCGGGAAAACCCCCATAGGGGGGAAGTGGGGGGGAAAATCAAAAAAATAAAACAAACTCGTATAGAATACACACATAACGCATCTTTGTGCAAAATTTGGTGTCCCTATCTCTTATAGTCTCTGAGATCCAGGTGTTCATACGGACGGACAGGCGGACAGACAGACAGGGCTAGATCGACTCGTCTCGTCATGCTGATCAAGAATATATATACTTTGTGGGGTCTGCCACGCCTCCTTCTGCCTGTTACATTTTTCAGCTCCCGCAAACCTAATATAAGTACTCTTGTACATTTCATGTACAGAGTATAATAAGCACAATCTATTTGATATAATATTTGATATATCACATTTCCTTTGCTCTATAGTTTTGTTTTTTGTTGTGAATTCGTCGTTTCGATATATCGTCTTCGAGTGGTTTTAAAATATTCCAATTCTAAATTCTGTAATCAATAATACTATAAAAATAAGCACAATCTAGTTGATATATTATATATCACATTTCATTTGCTCTATAATTTTTATTTTTTTTTTATAGCCTGTACCCAAAGGGTGAAAGGCTATACTAGTTTTGTGCGCATGTATGTAACACACAGAAGGAGGCGTGGCAGACCCCACAAAGTATATATATTCTTGATCAGGATGAGAAGCCGAGTCGATATAGCCTTGTCCGTCCGTCCGTCTGTCCGTCTGTCTGTCCGTCTGTCCGTATGAACGCAAGGATCTCAGAAAGTATAAGAGCTAGAATAACCAAACTTGGTTTCCATATTCTCCTAAGACCGAGAAAGTACGAGTTTGAGTTTTTTTTCGATGCACCCCCCCACTCCCCCGCAATTCGTGTTTTTTTCTTATAACTTCCGTAATTCTCGGAATTTTGAAATCAATTTTGGTAGGTACATCCAGTTAGTACTAATGTGTCCGTGTGCCAAATTTCATCATGATAGGTCAATTCTGAAGAAAGTTATAGCCATAACTAAAATCGCTGCTCATGCGCTGCCTCTGTCGGCAGCGCTGCCCGCAGCTGTTGTTGTTGTTGCTGCTTTGGTTCAACTTTGTGCTGCATACATACACGCATATAAACACGCATAGGTACGTGATGTAAATGTATGCTGTTAAAACTAAACATAAACATATATTCTAATTTAATTTAATTAATTAATTCATTAATTTTTTTTTAATAATTTAATTTTTTTTTAAAATTTTTTTTTTTTAATGTTTCTTTTTTTGTGGAGAGTACAGGCTATTTTACTGTCGGGCTTGCTCGACTGTAGCGTTCTTACTTGTTTTTAATAATTTAATTTTCGTCGTTTAAATATTACGTTTTCGCGTTGTTTTAAAATATTCCAATTGAGAAAAAAAAATAGTTTCGACATTTTAAGAGATTTTTAAAGACTTTCGTCCATCATTCTATATTCTATAATATTTTACTATAAAAATAAGCACAATCTATTTGATATAATATTTGATATATCAAATTCCTGTTACTCTATAGTTTTGTTATTTGTCATCGAGTTATGTCGTCATCGAGTTGTTTTAAAATATTCCAATTGAGATTAAAAAACAGTTTCGACTTTTTGAGAGACATTTCAAGACTTTCGTCCACCAATTTATGTAGCTATTATCTTTCAACTTTAATGATTGCAACAATAGAAAATTCGAAAGCCGAATTCCCAGGAGTACTTTCACTCTAATTTACGACACTGCGCCATTGCAGCGAGTCGAAAAATGTTATTCATGTTGAAAAACATGCCTCGTGCCAACATTCCATAAAGTGCACATTACAAAGATCCGCGTTTAGTATTTAGTAGCTATACTATACTTGTATATAGGTACATCGATTCATAAAATGCGTCCATAAAGAAAACAAACAAAAAGCCAGAGCAGAACATGGCATTAAAATTTATCAGTCTTGTTATTGCTGTTACGATTAGCGCAGACAAACTATAGACTTTGCTTTGCTCCCAACCCGAAAAACAAACGCTCCAAATTGTCAGACAAGGAGCGACGACTGGGGCGAAAATTTATTGATTCTGTGCACTGAAATAGTTCTCAGTGGAGCCATTTCAAAGATTTGTACGACATATTGGTCGGTTGGTGGGCAGTCGCGACTACTGTTTTTTATACGTACATATATAGTATGTATTCGTATACGTTTCGCTGAAACGGCCAAAAATTCTAACTGATGCGCATAAAAATTGAACAAGCGCTGTTAGGCACGCACTCGCAAATATAGGAGAGCTATACGGAGCCCTACGGAGCTAAAACAGGAAGCGGGGAAGCAGAGAAGCAGGGAAGCAGGGCAGCAAGGAAGGAGTGAAACACTGATGCGACTATTCAATGAGACAAAGCACCGGCTAGTCTGTTCAGGGATGTTGGGATTACGTTTCTTTTTTTGTTTTGTTTTTTATTTGTTCCATGACGACGCGAACTGGTAAAAAGGACGGTGGCTTATGTTGTCGGCTAAACGATAAAGCAATGACAAAAGTCAACGCGAATAACGATTAAAGTTCAATTGACGTGACGGGCCGATAAAAAAAACCTTACCATAGATGACAGGCCATGTAGACAGGCCATGGCGAAAACATGCAACTCACCGAATAAAATTGTTATATACTCGTACTGCCTACTATATACTATACTTGTATGTATATTTTTATACGCACATAAATTATATCAGCCAATACTGGCTGTCTTGTTAGAAACTAGCGAGTCTAACACGGCTTTAAACCCACGCAGAAATCCTTTGTTTTTCTTATGGGCCGTCTATGAAATTTTTGTACCGCGTTAGCTAAAGGGGCTCAGTACAAAAAGGACCTTAAAAGCGGACGTGCTCCTAGACGGTGTGCGTGACCTCATAGTGGAAGATCGTGCATTCGATTGTGGGATTGGTATGAGAAGCATCAACAAACTATTTCATCAGCATATGACATTTTAAAGCAAAAGAAGAAATTATGGCAAATTGCAAATGTCAACTTGTACCCATTTCTTTAGTTCAATAGTTTTAGAGACTGTCTTAAAAATTGGTTTGATCATAAAGCATATTTTGAAAATCTTTCAATTTATTCTTAATGATAAACATGTAGTGTGATATCAGAATTTAGAAATAGTATAAAAAGACAGTTCTTATGCATTTATCTAAAAAAGAAGCAATCATCAATGATAGTTCAATAGTTTTAGTGACTGTCTTAAAAATGGTTTGGAAACAAAGAATACTTTGAAAATCGATAAATTTGTACTTAATGATAAACATGCAGTGAGATATCAGAAGCCATGCCAATTAATGCTTATTTATTTATGGGAGCTCATAGTGGAAGATCGTGCGTTTTTTATTTTTTTTATTATTTTTAAATAGCATATGATTGTGGAATTAGTATGACAAGCATCAACAAACTATTTCATCAGCATTTGACATTTTAAAGCAAAAGAAGAAATTATGGAAAATTGCAACTGTCAACTTGTACCCATTTCTTTAGTTCAATAGTTTTAGAGACTGTCTTAAAAATTGGTTTGATCATAAAGCATATTTTGAAAATCGGTCAATTTATTCTTAATGATAAACATGTAGTGTGATATCAGAATTCAAAAATAGTATAAAAGCAGTTCCTATCAATAACTATTAACTGTTACCCTCCGTGCTGTGCTATGGCCATTAATTTACAGCTAGGTTTTAGAATTAATTAATTAATTAATTAATTGCCCATTAATTGCTAATTTATTTATGTGAGCTCATAGTGGAAGATCGTGCATTTGATTGTGGAATTAGTATGACAAGCATCAACAAAATATTTCATCAGCATTTGACCTTTTAAAGAAAAAGAAGAAATTTTGCACAAGTGCAAATGTCAACTTGTACCCATTTCTTTAAGAAAAGCTCAATAGCTTTAGTGACTGTCTTAAAAATTGGTTTGAATATAAAGAATGAAAATGGGTAAACATATTTTTAAAGATAAACATGTAGTATGATATCAAAATTCAGAAATGGTATAAAAAAAAGTTATTGTATCAATGACTAGCAAATACCCTCCGTGCTTTGCTTCGTATCCATTTACACTAATTTCCAACGAGGTTTTTGATGTAAAATTGTATGCATTGCCTATTAATTGCCAATTTCGCCCAAATGTTTTGCCCTAATGCAGCTTAATGTATATAGGCCTATTAAAAGCTGGTTTATGATGAAAATGTAATTAATTGTCAAAAAAAATTATTCACAAGATGAGACTTATTTTTGGTTAAATCAAATTGTGCGGAACAAACCTCCAAGGTTTCAGTAGACCTAAATGCGACCAATCAATGTTTCGGCTATATTCATTTTCAATTCAAATTTTGACGGATGATTGATGAACAGTTGAACAGTGATGCACAGTTTCAATCGAATCTTCGGAGATCACAGATTTTGCTTGGCCATCATCATATTTATCTCCACGACCAAGTTTACCAGATTTAAAGCAAAACTTAATTGATATATATCAATTTTTTTTTTTTTGTAAGAAAGAATTGCGTCCGCTCGACTAAATTTCTTTTTCATCAAAAATAAACCTCAAGCTTAAATTGTCCCTGCCTTTTTCATAGGGAATAAGAACAAAATGTATATGTATCTTTAAACAATAATCGAAGACGAACCCTTATAGTATAGTTTTGAGGTAAGAAAAAAGTTGTTAAATAATATTTTTATGCAAAAATAAAACTCAAAGAATAATCATTATTTTATGAGTTTTATTTTTTTGCTCAAAAAATAATGATTGTTAGTTAATTTGAAAAGTAAAATTGAAAATTAATCATATCATTTTGAGAAAATGAATAAAAATAAAAATTTGGTGAAAATGCGCAGATAATCCCACAAAAAGGATATTAGTAAACTCCTCTCAAAGTTACTATAAATGAATGATTTTTTCACACCAAATCCTTGTTTGCGGTCCCTGTTATAGGCAAATAGCCAAATTGAGCTCAGCTCTTTTAATGTCAATGAATATAAATCTGAAGAACTTGTTGATATTAAAGTTAAACATAGCATTCGTTTTAGTTCAATGTACCTGGACTGTAGGCAAGTAACTCTGTTTTTTTGGCGAGGAACAAGTTAATTTAAACCGTGAATGCAATATCTCCTTCTACTGTTTAATACCCAAAAATGTTTTAAAATGCAATTTTATCCAGGAAAAATGGGCTGATTGTAATTTCTATTGAATTCTGATCGGCATGCTAGTGTATTGGAATAGCTTTGTGTGTTCAGTTAATTGAATCTATCATTTGAGTGCGCAAATGGTATTGCATGTTCTGGGTGGCTTAGTAATGAGTTAATTTAACTTTGGTCGGGTTAAATGGGCGCATATCAAAGCTGCTCGACAAATTACAACAAATTATATACATAATTACGCTTTTATTCAGGCATGGGGTCCTTAACCATTCCTGACATTCCAGTCAGCCCCCCCCCCCCCCCCCTCGGTCGCACATCAATGCAAAGTAAAATGTTGTGTAAAAATGTGAAAATGTGATAATTAACTTAAGTCCTTTGGGGGTTGACGCAGCTACTGTGTGTAGGTATACATTTGTATTTTTTCCACATACATACTCATACATACATAAACCCATCGTCAGTTAATTATACAAAATGTTAAATATGTCTATGTGTGGGTGGGCATACCTATGTGTGTATGTACGAGTATATATTTATATAAGGACACATTCATAAAATGTGCGTCTGCCTCAAACAGGAAGGGCCTCAGAAAAGCATTTTTGCTTTCACTTCCATCACAGTCGCAGACATATGTATTTCTACACATGTACCAAGTATTTACTGACTTACATGGATAATTGCTTATGCTGCCTGCTATTTGCATTTTACTGTTACGAGTATGCTGTTGTTATTGTGCGGTGGTTTTAAAAATGAAAATTTTGTTAAGTCTCGGCTTGCGACTTCAACCCACTCGCTTCAGGTGCGGCTATGTTCTTCATTTGCTTTGTTAATGAACGCTCATAATGCAAAGCATTAGAAACAACAACAACAATAAATACTCCGTATATAAGCATATGTCCTCGTATGTATATTCACCAACATAGTAGCAATTAACAATGCCAACTAGCAGGCTCGTTAGGCAGAGGATGCTTCCTGTTTTCCTATTTTGCTGGTATCCTGTTTTCCTGTTTCGCTGCCCGGCCACAATGCTCATGCATGACTGTCGCCTAATCCTTTATAAATAATGCATTATACAGGTGTACAAGTGTATGGACACACACATGATACTTAGAGCGACTTAAGCGAATGTTTTAAACGTTAAATACTTTCATTTGCTGTCGGAAGTTGGCCGAACCCAGCCCCAGTTAGGGCCCAGCGGCAAGTGAAGCAGCTTCATTTAATTCAATTTGCATAAAGTGCTCAGCATCTTATTAACCCACTAAACGAAATTTAGTGCCTTGTCAGAAAACCTGGCCAGGAGCATACGCTTCAATTGGCCCGCTGATGAAGTGCTGCGTTCGCCTCCCACTGAACGACTGCTTTGAGCTCACGCTGCCGAACATCGGCGCCCGCTTCTTCATCCCATCCTTATCCCTGGGGCTAGGTGGCCCCAATTATCGAAAGTCCGTTGTTAAACATTGTTGGCTGGTCTGTTGGTCCGTCGGTCCGTCGGTCGGCCGCAGTGCAGCATTTGTTGATTTTGCCGACCTTGTGCCTAGTCAAGCGTTAAGTGGACCATTTACGTTTCGGGTGGGGGTCGTGGGCGGATGGGTATGGCCGATTTGGCGGGTGCTTAACGATGGTCCACTCAGCCTCCTGCTGCACTTTAGGGAAATTTTTATTCACAGGACTTTGGCAAAACCAACTAAAGTGGGGTACCTCGACTGGCTAAGGCGAAATAAATGGCTTAAGTGGGGTTGCCGTCTTGCTTGCGAATATTGTCCAATAAGCTGATTACCACTAATGCGACGTTGATCTTACATTGGATGTATATTTTCTACCCAAAGAGTAAAGGGGATATATTTTAAGTTTTTTGCAAAGTATGTAACAGGCAGCATCTTTGAAAAAACGATCAGTTCGTCCGCCTGTCTGTCTGGATGAACGCCTGCATTTCAGAAACGGCTAAGCCTACAATAACCGAACTTATTAAGTAGACTCTCCTCATCCCCAGGCAACACGAGTTTATTTTATTTTTAAGATTTCCGTGAATAATACTTATAATTACAAAGCTACATAAAACACACATTGTATATATTTTCAAATTTCATCGATATAGGTCAGTTCTAAGAAAAGTTTTTAATTTAGTTTATTTGCTTTTTCACACTACCTATTTTGCTATCTAAAAAATAGTATTTTGCTATATTTTTATGATAAAGAAGCAGTAATTAATAAATATTGTAAAATACGCTTAGTTGAGAAAAAATAGGTCCAGATCGCTTTATGTTTTTATATCATGAGCTTGTGAAGTACAAAGATTTCTTGTAGACTTTTTGCAGGTCCCAAATAGTATATTCGTTCTTAATCAGATAACAAGTTCTAGTCTGTCGTCTTCTTCGTCTGTCTATAGAGTTACCAATTAGGTATGCAGGTAAGTCCGAGAAAGAGCATCGTTGTATTGTTTTTTATACTCTGTACATGAAATGTACAAGAGTATATTAGGTTTGCGGGAGCTGAAAAATGTAACAGGCAGAATGAGGCGTGGCAGACCCCACAAAGTATATATATTATTGATCAGCGTGACAAGACGTGTCGATCTAGCCCTGTCTCTCTGTCTGTCCGTCTGTCCGTCCGTATGAACACCTGGATCTCAGAGACTATAAAAGCTAGAGACACCAAATTTTCCACAAAGATGCGTTATGTGTGTATTCTATATGAGATTGTTTTATTTTTTGATTTTCCCCCCCACTTCCCCCCTATGGGGGTTTTCCCGATTTTCCATTCGTATAATCGCCTATATCTCGGAGGCTATAAGACCTAGGAACACCAAATTTTAGTCCCAGATGCCTTATGTGAATACGCAGAAAATGTATATTTTGGAATTTCCCTCCCTCCCCCCTCTACCCCGCAAATTCGATTTTCGCTAACTCCCGTAATTCTTGGAATTTCGAACTAAAATTTGGCAAATACCCCCAGTTAGTAATTATGTGTCCGTATGCCAAGTTTTACTATGATAGACCGATTTACCAAGAAGGTATACCCATAAATATATTTGCTGCTGCAGCGCTGCTCAAGCGCTGCCCGCGGCTGTTGTTGATGTTGCTGTTTGGTTGACTGCGAAAATGCTTACACAGTCACGAATAGATGCGCATAGGCATACATACACTCACACAGACGCAATTGCTATGTAAATGTGCAATTATAAACCCTGTACGTGATTTCGTATACCGAGAAAGGTAAAATCGATCCAATTTTTTTTTTTTTTTTTTGTTTTTCTATAATTATTGTAAACATATGTACAGAGTATTTCAAAGTCGGGACACCCGACTTTAGCTTTTTTACTTGTTTTTTTAAGGAAAAATTGGTGTAGTACTCAACATAATTTAAACATTTTGAAACTAAATAATGGACTTGTTATAGAATATAGAAGTTCAGCATCACAGGCCCACATAAATTATTATTTGATTATGGGACTCGATTAATTTCCAAAATGGGGTCAGTAATTCTTATTAGTCAGACAAAAGTATACATATAGTACGAGAGTATGTGCAGAGAATAAGTGCGATAATGTGCTCGTCTGCCCATTAAAAAACTTTTCTGTCACACATCTACTTAGTAGATGTATTATATTAGTATTACTACTAATATCAACACACACCTACACACACGTACATGCTTAAGTTTGTCAACAGCTGTTTATGCGCTAATTAAAGTCTTTTAATGACCGCAACGACGACCTTCAAGAAAATCTCGGCCCATGTTGACGGAGTATAGACATACACATACGAGTATACATAAATTGGGTTAATTACATAAAATAATCCTATTTTTGGTCAACCAACCGACCACGACAACATGCAGACAAATTCCTTTGTGTAATGCCGTGACGTATGCCACGAGGCCCACTGGTTACGAGCCAGCAGCCGCTGTCGCTGTCGCTTTTGACCTGGTTTTGTTATCATAAAATGTTGCCGGCACATGTGTTGGCCCGCCTTCTTTTGGGCGGGGTGATCTGGTGGGTCGCAAACTTTTGCCATGCCGACACATTAAATGAAATTTAATTCCTGCCATCATAAGCAGAAGCCAACAAGCAATAGCCCGCAACCAGCAGCTCGCACCCAGGAGCCAGTAGCCAGCAACCAACAGCCAACAGCCAACAACAGCAGACAGAGAGCTGGACAGGCCCAAAAGCAGCTGCCTAAGCTGCTGCCAAAACATCGCATGGCCTCGCAACACAACGCACAACCAAGCTAAACCAAACTGAAGTGAACCAAACCGAGCATCAACACCAAAAACTGTTTCGGAAACTCCCCTACCCCTCCCCCTCCCCTCCCCCTCCCACCCCTTCCTCTACCCCTCGAAGCGGTCAACGCTTTGGCATGGCTTTCTTGTGTCATGTTAGGTGCTGGCCGCGATGCTTATGATGGCGATGGGGCGCTGTCCGAGGAACGTGCCCGCCGCTGTTTAAATGTTATTTAACGCAGCCCAAAAATGTCATCTTTGAGTGCCTATGTATGTGTCTGTGTCTGTGGGCAAGTGTGAGTGGGCGTGGCACTCTCATAAAATGTTGCACAGCATCGCGCCACGGGTTTGTCTTAAAGCAGTTCACAAATTTTCCAAATTTTCCAAAATTGTTGACCAAGCCGCGCATCTTGCTGGCCAGACCCGACATTACATTTCACGCTCATCTGGCTAAATGGTTTTATAGCTTTTGATTTTGCTGGCCAAAAGGCAGGAAAATCATTCGATTTTATTCCATTGTAATTTATGAGCGGTCATTTGCTGAAAAGCCCAGAATATGCCTGGCCTAACCAAAATGGCTCCTTCAGCTGCCCCACCCCGCTCCATTTGCCAAATTCGTACGATTCGTTATCCCTTGACGTACCCCAATTCATAAGTGAAACCAATCATATAAAATGTGCGAGTCTAGTGTGGCCTACATTTCGGGCCCTTTGCTGGCGTGGCAATATTTGGGTTGTTGCTGTTCTTGTTGTTGACGTGCGTGGGATTTTTTTCTTGTTAATCATATTTTATGCTTATATTTTGCGCTTCGACTATTTGATTGTTGCGGGCTATCAAATACAAGTAAAGTGTACGGTTGCCTATTCTGCTTATCGACTTAGCCGGTATCATAATTTCTACACGTTGTACATACTAAGCGGTTTTAAAGTCGTATAAAAAGTTGCCAGGCTATTCAAAAAAGAACTATATTGGACCAATAACTGTGATTCTTCTAGTAAGAGCTGTTAAGTCTACTAATACTGTCCCTGTAACCCAACGACCATATGACCCGTATCGTAGAACCTTGTTTGAAAGAATACGTTTCGATATTGTTTTTCGAATAATAATTTAATATCCTAACAATAATATGTCTTAATATTAGATTTCGATCTACCGTCTATCTAGATTGGACCAATAACATTTATTCTTCTAGTAATTTATTCTTCTAGTAATAGCGGTTAAGTCTACTATTACTATCCCTGAATGAGACCTTATGTACCCAACGACCATACGACCCGTACCATAGAGCCTTGTTTAAGATTATATGTTTCGATTTTGTTGTTCGTTACTTTTATTAAAAAATTAAATACAATAATTACTTACTTACAAACATCTTGAAAAATTAATAACATACAATCATTCAAAAAACAAGAAACAAACTTTTTAAATTGGATTACTTTGCAAGAATTATAAACATCCTTAAAATCAAACAATAACCAATGTTACATTTCATAATACAATATATTTTCAACTATTCAAACAACAATTATAAACTTTCATAATACAAATTTGTATTTACAATGTATGTATCTTTCATACAATATTATGCACCTTAATCTACTCTTAAATCTATACAAAACACAGTTTAGTTTAGGTTTCTTTTATAATATTCAATCTAAAAAACTTAAGATCTATTTTGAAACACACCAATCAACACTTATTAAACTTTTTTAGTATTAAATCTATTCTGAAACATACATGTGTATCAATTTTGGCATATATAAAATTTATAAAATTCATAACAATATTAACCACTCTTGAATTTACTTAAATCTGCTTTCAAACATATAAAGTTTAAACAACTCTAACAATTATTTCTAAGCCTACTCCTAAAATGCAACCTCATCAATGAAGATTTCAACACACTATCCCATCATGCTTCGGCTATCTACTCGCAACCCCTCCACTCGTTCACAACGGAAGGATATAAAATCGTAAGGATATAAATCGTACCTCCTCCTTGTGCACTGATTTTTGTAAAATAGACTAAGTCCATTTATAAACAAATATCTGGCCAGTACGGCCATAATAAATAACATTTAAAAACAAGAAAGGAATGGTAAAGTTGAGCGGGCTCAACTCTTAAATACCCTGTACCACCCCAAAACAAAAAATAAATAATTAATATTTAAAAAATTTAATTAATCATAAACTTAATAAATTAAATTAATTGGTATTAGATTTATCAGATAGATACCAAGTTTGGTAATTCTAGCTCGTGTGTTTCATACATTCCCACGAAACTAGTATAGCCTTTTACCCTTTGGGTTAAGGCTATAAAAAACGGAACAATTTACTCAATAAATAGCACACAAGCCATTATCAATCAAATAAACAGAAAAGTCTCTCCAAATTAGACTTGCTTTTCGACATTTTATTACGATTGCTAAATTCGTCCCTTCATGATTGAGGAAATTGCCAATTCAAACAATTAAATTGTCACGATGGGTGTATGATTTGTATGATAGCATATAAATATACTATATATTTGACCATTTGATAATATTAATAAGGCCAAATTTTAGCAACACAAGTAATAGTCTAATTCGCCGAACATATCTAAGTTTTGTTAACCCAACTTAGCTCTGTGTAGCTCCGTCCCATCAGCACCTGTGGGTGTGGTCTACATAGCTCAAGGATTCCACAAACATGAGAGCCATTAGCTGCCGCAATATAAGCCTTTATTTAAACATTAATCTTAACTAGCACTGCAAAGATACATATTATGTTGAAGACATACCGTTGAGTTGTTAACAGGGACAAGGATATGGATATGGAGGCAGAGTGCAGCCATCGTGCGTTGTTATGTGTTGCGTTTTCTTATTTTTGCAACATCCTGGCCATTTATGCATTGGAACAGCTAGCAAGGCATTTAGGCCATTTTATGGCCATCAGCCGCCAGCTGTCTGTCCTGGTGGCATCGCAGCGTACTCGCAATATTTACGCTTGTTGCCTGCAAGTTGCTTTTTATCATCATTAACGTTGCCTTCATCATTATATTCACAACTTAACGTCCACTTTTCCGTCAAACAGGCCGTAAAGTGGCATTTCCGTTGTCGCTGCATACCGCTCATCCCTCCTTGCCATTGCGCCTTTTTGTATGCAGCATAAAATTAAATTATTTGTTGCATAAGCTGCGAACGGGTGCATGGGGCCGCGTCTACAAAAGCCAACGAGGCATGCAGCAAAGTGCTAAGCCATGAGAAAGTGTGCACTTGAAGCAAGCCGCATGGCCATGCCACGCCCACATCCTGCACAGAGACCTACACCAGCAGCAGCAGCAGCACCATCACCAGAACCAGAACCAGCACCGGCCCAGCATATTATTATACTTTGAGCGGCGCCGAAATCAGGCAAAACTTTCAGCACGCCGCCGTTGCATTTTTGTCATAACGGCATCGTCGGGTGTGGATGGTGGTGGGGATGGTGGTGGGGGTGCGGATAAAGGCGCGGGTGGACGTTGGGTGGAAGAGTCGAAACGGGGCAACAGTTTTTCCGCTGTGCTGCGTTCGCCTGTTCTTCTTCTGTTTCAGCTTTTGCCGCTACTTCTGCTTCATCTTGCGCGCCTTGCATTTCGTTTCATTCATTTATTCCAGAGCTGGCTCTCATTCATTTCGGACTTGGCGAATTAATTCGTCTTTTGCTCTATATAGGTGGATATACGTGTATATATGTTTGTGTGGATGTGTGTCTGTGTGTATGTGTCCTGTGCCGCTGGCGAGTTGCGAAAGAAGCGCCCCGGCAACAAAAAGAGCAAATTTCAAGTTGAACTGGGAACTCTTCGTATAAATTTCACGGCCTGATGGCTGGTCTGCTCTTTTGGATGGGCTGCTTGCCAGTCCGCCTGCTGGATCGTGTGCGCCTGGATTTCGGGTTCACCTGGCTGGCTCGTTGGCAGGTGCTTGCACTTTTTTTTTTTTGGTATTTTTTATGTGGCTGCAATTTCCACTGCTCATTTGCATTTTTAATGAGACCATATAAAGAAGCGAACCATGCGGGTGAATTAAAGTAAGAGGGCGGTAGGGAGGTTGGCTGAGAAGTAGGCAGGGAGTGCGACTTGCAAATTATGAGGCAAAAGCTAAAGTTTTATTGTGCAAAAGAAAAACACATACACACTATACGAGTATATGTATATTGATGCACTCGTCAATCGCCACACTCCGTGCTGCTTCACTCCATCGCATTTTAAAATCTGTAAGCCCGGAGTTCTGGGCATCATTTGCATGTGGCGGATTTATCCGCATTACCATAAAAATGTTATTCCTTTACGTGTTGACCCTTCAATCAATCAATCAATCATTGGCTCCCTTGGATGGCAATTGGCGGTTGCTATCTTTGCCTTGCGGGTTCCTGCAGCGCTACACTTCCTGGATCAACGGTGACCGCAAGAGTATGTCTCGGAGCATAAATGAATGTTTAATTGTTCAATTTATTATGTGCCAGCAGCGCAGATTTCCCACATTATTTGCAGCATTCATATCTGGTCAATTTCCGTGTCCGTAATTTGCATATTTTTGCAACAAAAAGCCTGCAAACGAATCCATCAAACGTTCAAATGAAGCGCTGCAGTTTGAAAGTAAGGTTCTCCACCTCAACGAGTTATTCAGCATTGATAGCTGGTGCACAGTTCCCCCCAAACTGCAATGATTAGCAGTTGCTCCAAAACTATGCATAGCAACTTTATAGCATACTTAGCGGAGCAATCACGCTTAGCATGTACATCAACCTGTTACGGCCACAGCGAAGCACTGCTAAGAAAAAATTTAAACTAAGCGTTATTTGAACAATCCTTTTATTATATTAAATAAATAAATAATAATAATTGGCTGAGTGTACTATGTTTGATCGGCAGAAGCTGTTGCGAGTTTGTTTAGAATGTGTTCTTTGATTTGGAGCTGGTGGTGCGGGTGCCACCGCAAGGCCTACCGTTGCTGTTCTCAGTCTGCCGACAAATGTTCTCACGTCATGTAATTAGGGCATGGTATTCCATGCAGTCGCATCTGGCCAATCACCAGGTCGACTGACAACTACATGATTATGGAAACTACTACAAGACAACTGAATCCAAAAAGGACTCCCACTACTTCGATGTCTGATGTCAAGGATGGCGCTGGAACCCCCAAGGAAGCAGACGGGATCGGCAGACCTAAAAAAAGACGGCAACCTGGCGGCGGATGCACCCTTCAGGAATTCTCCCAGACACAACAACACCAAATGGGACACAGCCAGACAGACGGCTAGAAATAGAGAGTGTTAAGATTGGAAAAAATGTCCTTGTAGTAGCCCTAAGCTCCCAAGTGGAGTACAAAGGAAATAAAAAAAAAATTCCATGCACTAGCTATATATTTCTATATGAATGATAAGAAACAATACATGTAGATAGTGCTGTTGTGCTGTTTGTCCATTTGTATGAACAGTACTTTAAACATATTTGAAACACTAGAGGGAGAGCAAGAAAACACAAGAAGATTTAAACATATATTTACACATAAGTATGTCTTATTATTGATAACAACGTGTTCTATCATAAAATTACAGAGCTTCTATATTACTGTTTTTCGTAGCTTGCTTTTGAATGACTGCTCTGATCTAGATGGTGGATATGTCAATCAAAAGGTACGGAAACACAATTTCAACATTTATTATTCGGATTTCAAATACGTAGAACATTATATAGTTTAATAACAAAATGTTTCTTCGTAAATTGATATTTAGATATTTTTGACTTTGTTTTCCCGAAAAATCGAAAAGTTGGTTTTTTGCATTTTTATTGTATTTTGTTTCATCGATCCCTGTGGTCGCATTATTGACTGCAACTGCCAATGCTGTTGCCTTTCAAAAAAGTTATAAATGCGTGATTTACTTTAAAGGCTTAGAAGTTATGAGTGATTGAAGTTATTTATTGCACTTTGTAGTCCGCTTGACAGCACACCTTTCGCCAAATACCGCGAATGACTGTTGGCATCAAATAGATTGCGCCCTTAAATAATAGACCAATAATCTATTGTACTACATCTCAGCCATTATTTAAGGCGAACAACCGAACTAGTACTAACAAATAGTAAAACTGAGATTAGTAGTTTCTATGTATGCATCTAACTCATCTTTGAATGGGTACACTAGATATTTATATTTAAATATTTTTAATTATATAAAAACGGTAACTAGCCTTTTTTGAACGTTTTTCTCATTGAGGCAGCTCAATAGAATCGATAAATGGTCACATTTGTAAGAGATATCAGAAATTTTATAAGTTGCAGTCTTTCTTTCGCCACCCCTACCTCCTCGCCATATCAGTGAGTTTTCGAGAACTTTCTTAATTTTCAAAACTGTCTACCCAATACAACAAAATTACATACAATACCTCAATACATTAGTGCTCATGCTAATTCATATCGTGATAGGCCAATTATAAGTGAAGTTTAGCCATAAATGTATCTTTATCTATTGTCTGCCAGCTGTTGTTCTTATTATTCCTGTTTTTGATTAACTCAGTACTACACACATAGACACATAGCCACATACCCGTATTAATAGAATTAATATTTCATATTGTTTACTTTCATTTAATTAAATAAATTCCATTGCTGTTTTCATGTGTTTGTTGTATGTTTTCTTTGATCGTTTTATTCTAGTTTACAAATTTCGTTTACCATTTGACCCTTTACGAGGCTTGTTACCACCATTTCTTGTCTCCAGTATCCTGCTTCACCTCCACATAGCTGCTGGCATGGCCGTGTCCGTGGCCATGTCCGTAATTGAAATGCTGGCTCCCCTGGTGCTCCTGGTGGTAAGCATGCCCGATGTGCTTGACCACCGCATTGAAGCCATTGTGAGCATCGGCGGTGTATTCAACCACGCGCGTGCGTCCATCGGCCTCTTTCATGGTATAGCCTCCCTTCACCTTATCGCCATCGCGGGACTCCCACTGCTGCTTGATGTCGCCCGTTTTAGTGTCCTTGACGCCATAGTCGAACTGATATTTAGGGTGATGGGTGGGCTCCTCGTGATGTGGCGCCCAATGCTGCTGCGGAGCCCAGTGCTGCTGTGGCGCCCACTGCTTCTCCAGCTGAGCTGGATTCCAAGCATGGTCCACTGATCCACTGTGCCACTTGGTTGGCACCTCGTGATGCGTTTGCACGCTGTATCCAACGCTGTGGCCATGTGGAATGTAGCTTGCCATCGTCATGCCCAAGCCCATCAAGAGAGAACAGAGTAGATAAAAGTTTTGCGCCATTTCTGCTCAAATTTTCTTTAAATAGTGGCTTATTAGGTAATTTTTGCTGCTGTTGTTGCCTGCCCAAAAATGCTGCTGGCACTGTTGTACTAACTACCTAGTCTGTGGCTTATTTATACTTGTAGCTAAAGCAAATGCCATTCTACACTCATTTTTAAATTAATTACTTTTGTATGCGCTGTGCGGCCCGTCAGTCTGGAGGTTAAATAGGCTAGAAAAAGTAACGAATGCCTCACATATTTGTGCATATTTAACGCGAAACGATTTTTCCATACTTTTCAAATTGTTTTGTTGCGAGTCGGCCAAAAGGCAAGAATTGCTAAGACCCAACAATCATATGCGGCCCAAAAGAAGGTGCCAAAACAACAACTACTTATACTATAATATAGGCAACAAGAAGCGGGGCGTGAATACACGCTTGAACGAGCTTTAGGTGTTGTTGTTGCTTTTCAAAAATTGCTATTACTATGGTTTCTTGTTGGTGCTGCTAGAAATCAATCAACAAGTGTGGCCCGCTTTCAAATTAGCGAGCGCCGCGCCTCGCTGCATTTTCGGCCCAGCCAGCCAACGAATGACCTTGAGACTGATCAGACAAATGGACAACGGGCTGGCTGACCAAGTACTTCCGATTCGCAAACATAACAGTTGTCGATCATTTTCAATAGCAACATAAAGCGGCAATAATACCAAAGATACACAATAAGCTGCCCAGGCGAAAAATATGAGGCATTCCTAAAGCCTGATCTGCTAATTATACTCTGTACTTGAAATGTACAAGAAATGTACTGAAAAATGTTACACACATACATACATACATATATTCTTCATCAGCATGACAAGACGAGTCGATCTAGCCCTGTTTGTCTGTATGTCTGTCCGTCCGTATGAACACCTGGATCTCAGAGACTATAAGAGCTAGAGACACCAAATTTGGCACAAAGATGCCTTATGTGTGCGCGCTGTGCAAGTTTGTTTTCTTTTTTTGATTTTAATTTATCAGAACTGCATGCCGGAATATCAAGCATTGGAGGTGCATAAGGTTAAGAAACACAAACATGGCTTTATGCGTGACCCATCGGTCATTTCGCCCACGAAAACTGTCGGCCATGTGCTCGAGGCACGTTGGAAAATCGGCTTCACCGGCTATCCTGTAACAGAGAATGGCAAGCTGGGCGGCCGCCTACTGAGAATGGTCACGTCTCGTGATATTGATTTTCGTGAGAATCAGTCGGACATGCTGTTGGAGGACATCATGACCAGGGATCTGATCACAGCCCTTAATGGCATCATTCTTCCGACGGCAAATTTCATATTAGAAAAGAGCAATAAGGGTAAGCTGCCGATTGGAAACGAGGCTGGCTATGATTGCGCTCACGAATCTGAAGAAGACACGCTGCTATCCCAATGCCTCAAAGGATAGCAACAAGCAGCTGAGGCCAAAAATCTTATTGACGTCGGCGTCGACGGCCTCCGTTTGCATCACCCAGGAGGTAAGGGCTTGCGGCTGCCCGCAGGCGACTGGGCACATCGTTAAGGCTTTGGCGCTGGGTGCCAGTGCTGTTATGATGGGCTCCCTCCTGGCCGGCACTTCGGAGGCGCCCGGCGAGTATTTCTTTTCGGATGACTTCCGCTCGAAGAAATATCGTGGCATGGGCTCCCTAAAGGCCATGGAACAATCAGATAAGTTATCTTTGTGATCCAATCAGTCTAAATAGACTATAGGTTGACTATTTCAATTTTATTTGCCATTTTATTGTGCATTTAAAGTTTTAATATTATTTAGAAAAATAATCGATGAAGAACGGAAAATAAACTTTTTTATCCAAAGATCTGGACAAATCATATTTATTAAAATTTAATTTCGCTTTATTTTGTTTTTATTACGTTTTTTTTTATAATTTTATAGAAAGTTATTTCAATTTTCTTCAAATATTGAAAGCTCATTCCTGAAGTTTTGAAATTATTTATAAATAAAAAATCAATAAGAGAAGGAAAGTACACTTTTTCAGCAAAAGATCTAGACAAATGATATATATAATATTTATTACAATTTAATTTCGCTACATTTTATTTTAAATACGGATTTTTTGTAATTTTAAAGAAAGTTATTTCAATTTTCTTCAATATTTGAAGGCTCATTTCTGAAGTTTTGAAATTATTTATAAATAAAAAATCTATAAAGAGCGGAAAATAAACTTTTTAGCAAAAGATCTACCCAATTATATTTATTAAAATTATAATTTCACTTCACTATGTTTTTTTAAACGATTTTTTATAATTTTAAAAAAAGTTATTTTATACTTTTATGTTGTACAAATGTGTAAAGAAATCAGCAGAGCTCATTATATTTCTTTTGTTTATAAACATTTTTCCATGTTCTTTTTATCTGAAAGTAAGTCTTAAAAATCGGTACACATTCGAAGTAACAAATGACATTTGATAACAAGTTGAAACAAATTACTTAGGAGGGCATAGAAATAGGAAAACTGACCAGGCTGTATTCATAAAGAATTATGTTTCTTGCTACCTAATTGAAGTTACTTTAATAATTAATTAATTTTTCAATAGTGGCAATCGGTTAAACAAAGGCACAAAAAGTTTTTTAATTACCAAATCAAAACGGTGAATGGCAAGCTCGACTGATGGGCATTGGAGCTATAAAAAGCGTGAGGGGCCCCATCAAGAACCATTAGAAATCCAATAACCACCAACTGCAAACAACATGCCACCACTAAGCGCAGTCTTGGGGCTTACCATGTTGGGCTTGGTAGCAACCAACTGGGCGCCACACGGTCACGCCACAAGCTTCAGTGTGCTGACCAAGCACGAGGAACCCCACAAAAGCCATGGAGGTTGGCATGACGCCTTGACCAGCGGCTACGGTGTCTACGGAGGCTATGGGGATGGGTACGGACATGGCATAAAGCATGAGCCATATCACCATCCCAAATACCACTTCGACTACGGCGTCAAGGATCTGCACACAGGCGATCAGAAGAGCCAATGGGAATCTCGTGATGGTGACAAGGTCAAGGGCAGCTATTCGCTCAAGGAATCTGATGGGACTACGCGGGTGGTAGAGTACACTGCTGATGATCACAATGGATTCAATGCCGTAGTCAAGAAGTTGGGTCATGCCAAGCACCCGCTCGTGTATAAGAAAGACTATGGATATGAAAATATCTACGGCGCAGGATACGGCTACCGTCAAGATGTGGCAGACTACGGCTACCGTCAAGATGTGGCAGACTACGGACACGGATACGGACATGGACATGGACATGCGAGCAGCTATGTGAGCATCAAGCAGTCGCACTAATAACACAAATACCTGACCAACTAGACTTTGACAAGATAATACCCGTACGTGCATACTACCATATACTAATGTGTAAACAGTATTTTAGGTTTTTGTTCAGCCACCAAATAAGCTTTTCTAGCCTGTAGTATTAACTTATAATTAATTACCAATTGCATTAAAGCAAATCGTTCACGCCCAGAATTAAAGAGCCTCTTATTTATGTTAAACAGCTATCAATTTTATAATGCCTGCAGACAGCTGCCACAGCTGCGACTTTTACTCGCCGATCGCAGTTGAAACTAAAAGTTGAGACGTCCAAAACGGTGCGGTGATAGCCAACAGCAGCAGCAGCTAGAAATGAAAAGCGGCGATTCAGTGCGAGTCGAAACTAGTATTTCGGATGCGACGCGACGGGCGCAGAGTCATATAGTACATATAATTGTCAATTAGCCAGAGCTGAGGAAGCCCCAGCTTCCAGCACCACCACCAACCCACGCGAGCTGCGTCTCATCTCTCGGTCGCACGCTGGATGACGCTGCGCAGGCGCAGGCGCAAGTGCCGGTTCAGGTGCCGGGCCAGGTGCCGGGGCAGGTGGAGACGCAGAGACAGACTCTGACAACTTGACAACAACCAGTCGGGCCGGAAAATCTTGTCGCCGGGAAAACGGTCTGCTGCCTTACCGGTCGTCTTCGGCAGCTGCGGTCCCGGCTATGACTATAAATAGTTTGGCATTGCCGCGCAAACGCTTTAATTACGTTTTTGTCCTTGACATTGGCTAGCGAGCGAGCGAACGAGCGAGCGACAACGACGCGTTTTTCGTGCGATTTTAATCGCCAGTTGCTGCTGCATTGCGACTCGGCAATTGTGTTTATTTTGTTATAAATAATTGTAATTTGTTTTTATAAAAATGAGATTTTATGTAAGTGAAACACGAGCTCGGCGAAAATATACAAATGTGTGTACACGAATTTCGTTTTGGTCGAATTATTGACAAAATACAGAAGAAAAAGCCAGTGCTGTTTGTGTTGTCCAAACTTTCTCCAAAGTGAAAGTCATAAAAATGCAGAGCAATTGAAATGCAAATAGTGAAAACTGCAATACAATTTGAATTGAAGAAAATACTTCACTTAACATTTATTTAAATTATAGTATCGTGCTATTCAAAGAAGCAATCGCATGAAAGCAAAACATTGACATGCTTAGAACACAATTAATGCTTAATTATACAATGATAAGTATAATTTATAAGTAGTATAAATTTCTACTAGTCTTGCCTTCTAAGGCACCTTCCTTAGAAATGTATTCATGTACATAAGTCCTTGGGCAAAAACATATCCATACAAGAACAACAAATAATATATTGTTGACTCAGGAGAAAGCCACACTTTATTAAAATTCCACTTTAGTTTTTAATACCCCGTACCGAAAGAGTAAAAGAGTATACTAGTTTAGCGCGAATGTAGGTAACAGCCAATAGATCACACAAAGTACATATACAAGTATATATTCTGGATCAGTATGACAAGACGCGTTGATATAGAATAGCTGGCCGGACTGGCAATCAAATTTTCCCCCACCGGGTTGGAGATTTTGCTTTTTCTCTTTTTGACTTGCTTCATCTAGATAGCTCTTAAGTAGAATTGCTTTTCACCTCTACTATCTATTTTTTTTTAGTGGTGTAGGTCTATAATGTCTCTGACAACATATGGCTGTAAAACTCCCCCAAAGTGTTAATAGACATTATTGTATAGATATTTTTGAGGCATTGATATTTTTTTTAATTTTAAATTATAACTTAAACTGTATTGACAGAATTATTTGTTAATATATTTGATAATTAAATAATCATTAATAATCATGTCCGTCCATATGTCTAGTGTGCTTTTCGAATTTTCCATAACTCCCGTAGTTCTTTGAATTTGTTAATCAAAGTTATCATTTAAAACAGGTTAGTTCTTATGTACCCTCATGCTAAGTTCCATTGTGTTAGGTTAACTTTTTTAGGATATTTCATATCTGTTGGTATATGGCAGCAACTGTTCTTGTTGTTGATTTTGTTGTTGCTACTCCACACATACGAACACATGGTTACGCAAAGACACACATACGCCTCGGGTCCTCAAAACTCAAACATACAGGGTGCGCCATCTTTTATGTCTGTATGTAGATATTGAATAACTTTGTCATCAGTGAACCGATTGACTTGAGTAGACCAGTGTTGAAAACCTCAGTTCAAGAAATTGTACAGAACCAAATTAAATAAAAATATATCATACTTGAAAATCGGTTGTTTATTTTCAAGGATATTCAATGTTTGCATACCGACATAAAAGATGGCGCACCCTGTACATTCTTGTTACGAGTAGGATTACGTGTTCTTTTGAAGGCTGGGTGTATTACTACGTATTTTTCGATTTGTACAAGTTGCTTCAAAATGTGAAATGTATTTTTGACTCGAATATTTTACGATGTTAAAGGCTGTGTTAATTTTAAGTGTAATGGCAGACTTTTTCGACCGAAGCATTGTAGAAAAGTCGGCTCAAGTCGACGTGATTTGTGAGGTACAAGAAAAAGGATAGTGATGTCATGTTATTTACATTTTAGGAATTACGGAATTACTGTAGAGACGATCTAGAAATGTCAGTATGTCAAGATCTTCCTCTAATATACGAATAAGAGCCACCAATCTGATATTCACGTGCTGCATTTTTGAGGATTTAGAAAAAGACCCTTGCTTTCATGCAGACTGAGAGACACGATTCTTATTTTCATGATAAAGAATATATGTGTGTATGTAGAATACTGTGTTGGGGTTTTCAAGCCTCCTGCCTTTCACCCAGAGAAAAAAATATATAAAAATTTGCTAATGCTTTTTTATTACTCATTCTAACTAGAGAAACTCGGCTCAATTAATCGCCATTAAAATTTACTTAAAAGTCTCAAATATTTTTGCCGTTAAAATTGAATTTGTTAGAAAAATTTGGTCTGCAGCCTTATATATAAAATAGTATTAGACATTAAAGTAGTATAAATTAAGAATACAATCGGTATACAATCTTAGCTCTCAAAGGAGCAGCCAGCAATATCTGTATGACAGCTTCATGCCTTGTACAAGTAATAACGGAATGAAAAGTGCAAAGAGCACCGGAGCACAATTTTATTGAAGTGACCAAACTACGACCAATTGGTCCCAGTTTTTTGGTTAAGCTTACTCTGCCCGTTAAGCCGAACATTGCATTAATTGCGTAGGTTTCATCATATCAATGAAAACGAAATCTCCCAATGCATTCCTCCCCAATCGCACACACAAACGCGCACAAGGTCTGTTCAAAAGAAAAGGTGAATTTTGAATTTTTTATATATTATTTTTATATATTCCAATCAGAGAACTGCATGAGTGCCTATTTTTGTGACTCTAAGTATACTTACTGAAAAAGCGGTTGCGGTGTGATCGCCACCGCATACTATTTTGTCAATTCAGTCACCTACTCAAAAGGCATTTTTGTATTGCTATGACTGGATCACTTTCGTACTCGATCATGGGTGTATGCGGTTTCTGCTTTACTTTTTCATCGCACATTCTTGTTGTCGTTTTCTGCAATCGTACTTATACTCATACGCGCACAATACAAATATTGCGTGCGCAAGAAACGATGAGAGAAGAGTTGACAAAATCAATGTGATGATTAGCAAAGCAAAGACCGGGTACTGCAAACACCGCATATGAAAATCGAAGCGAAGCAAAGACCAAGTACTGAAAACAACGCATGTGCATAACGGCGTTTTTTTATGTATGCTCATAATGCACTGTAAATTATTTTTTTCTGCATTCTGCTTCATATGGAAGGGTATAGTTAATTGCTGCATAAGCCTCATTAGTGTTGAATCGATCATAGAGGAACGTATTCATAAGAGCAAAAAAATGAATTAAATAAATCCTTTTAATTTTGTACACATCTTTTTTTTTACCTTGCCTTGTTTATGTTTGTATTCTTAGCGATATAGCCAAAACAAAATCGTAGCGGAATATGTACAGTGTACACACAAAAGAACATACATACATATTCTACTACATACATATGTACATACGTGTAAACACATGTGCACTGAATATCCAAGGTCAACATCGCAAATCATACTTTCATAAGTACAAGTATTGCAGGCACCGCATCTGAATTGATCGTGCAGAGCGAACACTCAAAAAGACAGAGTAAAAAAATTGCCGAGTGCGAGAAAACCCAATACTCAATTGATCGCAAAAATTTGGTGGTGGTTTTTACTCGCACAAGTTTCTTTGCAATCACTAACCGCATAAGTACAAAAATGAGTGAAGAGGATAGCGAAAAGTCTTGTTGTGATTGCATTGATCTAAGTATAAGAAGGCCATGAGTATAATCAACACCGCATCATTTTTTATGCGGTGTTTTGTGTGATCGTGAGTGAAATATTCTAAGTAGGTATGCGGTGTACTTATTGTTGCGGTGCACCGCTGCAGGTCTCTGATTCCAATCCTCGAAGCACTTCTGAAATGCGCTTTTCGGTATGGCCATCAGTTCGTTCTTCGATTCTGACTTTATCTCTTCATTGGTCTCTTCAGTTTTGGGAATAAGAAAACGTCGCAAGGAGCCACATCAGGTGTTTTTGTTGTTTTTGTTAATACATACATAATTTTTAATCCATTTTTTTTTTTCAAAGTTCAAAAATCGAAGAACATACAAAAACGTGAAAACCTTTTGACAACAACAAACTAGTACTTATCCAAATGGGCTGATAATGCCAACAACGATAATCGAATGTACACAACGCGCAGAAATTCAACATTCGCCTTTTCTTTTGAACAGACCTCGTAAACTCGTACATATGTACATATGTATTACTGGCGATCGTGCCGAGTCGAACAGCCGAAAAAGCAAAAACTGTTGCAATTTGCTGCCAGGTAGCCCCAAAATACCCACAAGCGGACCGAGACTGAAACTGGCAATTTGAAAATTGAATTGTACGAGACAGTCGTACATTCGAACACTCGCCTGCCATCCTGCCAGACCTGTTACGCTACTGGTCTTAGGCAAAACCATCAATCTACACTCCACTGACATTTGCTGTCACATGTACGAGTACGAGTACGAGTACGGCTACTATATGCTCCTAATTTTGGCCATCTGACAACTGTCACAACTGCATATGACATGTACCACCCAACACCCCACACCGTCTGTACAGTGTACACTGTACACTGTACACTGAACACTGTCATGAAAAATGGTACAATGAGTCCGAACATGCGTTGCGTACTCGCATGATCTGTTGGCTGGCAGACCAATTAATTGGCCCAAACTCGCGTAATAATTTTGTTGGCAATTTATTAAGTTGCTTGTTGGCCAACTTGTTTTATCGCCTCATTTATTAACCGTTTGCTGATAAAACATTCATATTTCTATTAAATGCCTTAGGTTAGGCGCAGTATCAGCCCGTTGGCGACATCGCCGTCCTGGGCGCGCCTTCTTGCGAGCACGTTCCTGGCCATTAGCCTGTGCTCACATCAGGCTGCTGCCGGCGCCTCGCCCGTTGTGGTGGAGGATGACGGGATGATGGAATACGCACCGGAATTCGTAAGTAGAGCAACCATATACTTTACATTCGATAAAGAAATAATTGCATTTTAATAATTGATTTTAATTGCATTCGTTGAGCCAATTACCTACAAGTAGTTATCCAGGTGATACAAGTTTTTTTAGCCCCTCATTCAACTAAGAAAGAAATATATTGTAATTACATATGTATATACAAGTATGTAAGCTCAACTCACTCGTTTTTTGCTCTGCTCTGCCCATTGCCCTTACATGGTGTTTTAGTGCGACCCTTTGAGTATCAGGCACCATACAATGGTTGGCCATTGGAAGGCTTTTTGGGCTTATGTGATTTCTCCAAGTTATTCGCTTAACTAGATAGCTACCAAGGAAAATGATTGAAATGAATATATATTTTACTGGAATACACTCATGGACAGAATAATGGTTGTTAGCATATTTTTATCAAAAAAGGTTTGGCTTTCATATATAATTTAATTTATATGAAAGAAATTGTTAGTTTTCAATAAATAATAGTTTAGCTTAGTTAGTTAGTTTTCAAAAACTAACTTAGACAGAATGATAGGTGTGACCAACAAAAATAGTAATAAATATTGAAATTATGTTATGTTTATTGAACTGATTAGAGCGCACTTTATACCCTGAATATTCACCATTATTCTTGATGACTTTTTCGATTCCTGCAGACATAAAGGATACCAACTGAAATCTCTACAGGAATGTATGTATTACAACAATAATTTCGAGCACATTGTATGCCAGCTTATCTTAATTTTCAATCATTTCAAACAGAAAGCACTCGTCTGGAAACTGCATTTTTACACTCTGTTCCTAAAGATGTAGAAGTATATTAGACTTAAGCAAAGTGAGAAATCCAACAGGCAGAAAATATAGCACCATACACTACATATACTTTGATCAGCATGACATGACGAGTCGATTTAGCTCTGACTGTCTGTGTGTCTGTCCGTTGTGCGTCCGTATGAACATCTAGATCTCAAAGACTATAAGAGCTAGAGACACCAATATGCCTTATAGGTATATACAGTCCTCTTCCCCACTCCTTTGCTATTAGTGATTTCCCATTGCTCCCGTAATTCGTGGCATTTTTTATCCAAATTTGACAATTACTTCAGGTGATAGAATTTTAAAGAAAGTTATAACCATAAATGTAATCTCTGTCCATAATCCCACACAGACGCGGACTTGTTGTTTTTATACTCTGTACATAAAATATACAAGAGTATATTAGATTTGCGGGAGGTGAAAAATGTAACAGGCAGAAGGTGGCATACCCCACAAAATTGATCAGCGTGACAAAACAAGTCGATGTAGCACTGCTTGTCCATCTGTCCGTCCGTATGATCACCTAAATCTTAGAGACTACAAGAGATAGAAACGCCAAAATTTGCAAAAAGATACCTTACGTGTGTACGCTAACCGAGTTTGTTTATTTTTTCGTATTTCCCTATCTTCAGTTATACTTGTACACTCTTTACGTGAATTGGAATACCAAAAGAGCTAGAATCGACCAATATTTTTTGACTTTTTCTTTAATTCTTAATTTCTGTAATTGTTCTACACATACATATGTATATACTTAGTATTTCAAAGTCGAAGCTTCTCCACTTGTTTTTAATGTACTTTTTCCCCACATGTTTTTAAATGTGAAAACTTATCTGGGCCATGGCCGTTTCATATTATTATGGAACCATAGACTAATACTATAATCTGGGTAGATATAAAAAAGTTTGTAATACAAGTATGTACCGGTTTTTGAGGGACACCGTTTTTTAATATTTGTAGATCCAACGGTATATTGAGAATCCGCTTGCTGTCCTTCTTACAGATCATATTCCTTGAGAGATAACAGATGACCATAGCTTAATACTTAAGATTAACTTATTTAATTCAATTTCCCAACAGATTGCAGGGCTTTAAAAGTGAATAAGGCTAGAAATATTGTTGCTATATATTTAGCTGACAACGCCCGCATGTCAAGCTGTGACATGCCATTTACGAGTATATGGCAAGCCGTTGGCCTGCTCGACGACATTGTTGGGGGCGACAGGTAATCGCCGAAAATGCGAAAATTTGAAAATGCGTTTTGCGTGCACAATAAACGACAGTCTGGCGCCATATAAGGCAAGAGCGTAAGCTGCTGGTGGTAGAGCTGCACCTACCGAGACAAAGCGAAAGGCCACGCACTCGGTCAGGCAGGCAGGCAGGCGGGCAGGCGGGGAAGCAAGGAGGCGAGGGGCGAGGAGGCGGGCACAATTCTTTCTTTACTTTGCCATAACTGTTAACTGACAGCGCGTTTAACATTTTAAAATGTTTTCCATGCTGTTTTTAAGGCGCACAACTTGGCATTGCCGTCGTCAAGGCGGTTAACGCCTTGAATTGTGCGTGGCCTATCTGTCTGACTGCCTGCCTCTATGTCGGTTAGATATGTCTTGGGCTCCCACGATCTGTCTGTCGTTCAATTGAGCCAATTGTGTCGCTAAGTCGTCGAGAAACAGGCATGCGATTTGAGCGATGGAGCGATGGAGCGATCAAGTAATCAAGCGAGCTGAGTCCGTTGTCACTACATTTGGCAGGCATCGTCAGTGTAATTTGCATGCATACCCCCAATTGTATATACAAGTAGTATATACAGATATACAATAAGCTTCTATGGGCCAATCATAAATTCTACAGCAAATTTATGAGGCAAAGTTCACACACGCTAGTGCACCCACAGCCAATGGTAATTGGGGCCAGCAACTGGCAACTCCACATTTTGGTCGTTCGCAATTTTGGCCCCTGGGTGGCCAGCAACTTACGCAACCAACGCCAAGTTGTGCGATTAAAAACTATATTTTTAACTTTTGCCAACTCGCTGCTCAAGTTACGCGCTCGCATGTAATCATTTGTTTTGTGTCACGCATACGCCGTGTTGTGCGCTGCCAAACACCGACCAACACCAACGGCTACAACAGAGGCAACAACAACAACAACACCAACCGCCAGCAACCGCCAGCAACCGCCAGAGCGCGGTCAGCGTCGTGAGTGCGTGCCCGCGCTGCAATATCTGAAACTCTTACACGCCGGCCTGGGACTTGCCATTTATGGATGTCTGTGCTCCTAATTGAAATCGGGCCAAAGCATGTGAGATACTTTTTCATCTCGCTAGTGGCATAATAAATAAATAAATAAATGAATAAACTAAAATAAACACACAGGGTATTAATTGAATTTATGTAAATGTCTGTCATTCGTCTCTCTGGGATTAAAGTGTTACAAATCCGTTGAAAGTAGTCTAGTCTAATCGGCTTTTTAAACGCCTAATTCATAATTTAATTGCAATTTCTTGATTGCGGCTATCGATCAAAGAAAACCCAGCCCCTACTGTGCGCGAGGCAGAGCAGAGCGGAGCGGATCGGAGCGAGTTTTTGCCTTGACACCATTTGGCCAAGCCAAAACGGCCAACGTTTTTGTTTGTTTGGTTTTTATTGTATGTACGAGTATATGTTCTTGCTGTCGAACAAACATAAAATTCTAAGACATTGACATGGCCAGGGGGCAGTAGGCTTTTAAGGTGCGGTCGTGGCACACACGTTTTTCAAGTGTTGCCAAGCACACCTAAAACACTAGGCTCCCTAATTAATAGCAAACTTTACTCTTCTCGCCCCAATAGGAGCATCCCGAGTACGCATTTAGCTACGGCGTTAAGGATCTGCACACCGGCGATGTGAAATCGCAATGGGAATCGCGCGAGGGTGACACCATCAAGGGCCATTATAGCATTCTGGAACCGGATGGCTCCATCCGCACCGTTCATTACACGGCTGATGGCAAGAAAGGCTTCAATGCTATTGTTAAGACAGTTGGTGCCAACTCGCATCCCATAACCGAAACGCCTGATGGCGCCAATGTCGTTAACGATGATACATCGCAGTCCAAGATCAATCACTATAGCAAAGATCAGGAGCACATTGTGCTAAGCTCTGATATAAAGCCACTGAAGCGACCCATCGAAGATCTCACACACTCGCATCCGAAGATACCGAGTCTGATTGAGTTCAAGCCGCACGCGCGCATCAAGCAGGTGCCCATGGACCTGGAGCCGAGCATTAGGGAGCGCCTACAGCACGCTCGCGACAACTACTACAAGCAGGTGGCCGCTGCCCACAAGCTGGAGGACTACTCCTTAAAGCTGCAGCCCAACTATGCTGTGCAGGAGGGTGAGTGGAAGGCGCTGATTGTAAGCGATCCGAAAGAGTATCGCCCGCACTACACAACAAGCGCGCCGGCGCACCACGCCTACTACGACTACTACAAGCCTAAAGAGATCCCCCACAACTATCTACATAAGCCCTCCGCGCCGCAGCAGTCGCTACACACCAGCTTCACAAGCTCCAAGACCCGTCCCGTCTCGAGTGGCGAACCCATTTCAAATCACATACATCAGAAAAAGGTGGTGCACACCACGCCCGGCCTGAAGCACTACAAGTACAAAGGAGTGGCCAAGAGCTATGCGCGTCCGGACTATGCCAGCTACTTTCAGCGCAAGCCCAAGAAGCTGCCACCTCCACCGCACGCACTTGCTCCCAAACAAAGGCCACACAATCCCCAGGGCAACGGACCCGTCCTATTCCCCGGTGTAGACGAAGACGACTATGAGGACATAGACGAGGAGCAGCACGAGGCTTCGGCCAGTCTAGTGCAATCAATGGTGAGGCGGGACAAAAAGCACATGGTACCTATGTATGCAGGCGGGCATCATTTCAGCAGCGGCAACTACAGACGACTGCGACTCCAGAACGGGTTGTAGATCGGAGTGATGGGAATTTTATAGTGCTTCCTTTCTTTGTGTTAATCGCTGTTATATTTATTCTTAATTTATAATGTTTGAGCTGTATTTGTGGCACTCCAAATAAAATACTTAGTTTGTTCTTATTCGTCTGATCTACGTTGATCTTAGGCTGCAACAAAATTGTTTCCAGAAGTAAATCATTGAGTTGCTTACTCATTGCAATAAGAAGTCGGATCTAAGCAAGATAAGTACAAGTATACTGAACAGTTACCATTATCCTCTATCACCTTGAAACATTGATTTTGTTGCCTAAAGAATACAACTTTTAAATCTGTGAAGCCTTTTCATTTAATTATATAGTACTCTTTACCGGGAAAGTAAGTACAATGGTATTTTAGGTTTGCGAAAAGTGAAATATGGAACGGGCAGACCCTAGCTAGAGATACAAAATGTTGTACATGTGTTTATTTTTTGGGATGAAGTGAGACACTCTCCTACTTAACTGTGATTTTCCATAACTTCTTTCATATAAACATTTTCCCACTTCTCCCTACTCCCCTGCAGTTCGTAGAATTTTTTCTTCTAATTTAAAAATTATTTAAAGAGTTCGTTGGTCTATGGGTTCATCTCAGAAAGTATGAGTGCTGTGTATTCATTTCCTCTGGCCAAGTGTAGTTTGGGCTTTTTTCTGATGCACCCCTCACAAAGCGGGTTTTAGTAAATCAGCTAAGTTTGTGATCGGATAAGCAACAAATTAAATTATTTACCAGCGACTGTTGTTCCACTGTGTAGCTGTTCTCCTATTGGCCAACACTTCAGGATACAAAACCATAAACTCAAATTGTACCTATACAATGGCTTACAGCTTATTTAGTGCGGTACTTTATCGCCATTGGAGTATTATAAAAAGGAAAGTATTATGAATTAAGCTAAATTATTGGTACCATATAATACAATCTTTAGTTTTATATGCGACATCTTTTATTACCCTTTTTGCATAAAACATCCAAAGACAAACAATTCTGCTTACTTTCTGGTTAGAGCTTATTTTATGCAGCTAGTTTCAAAGCAGCAGAAAGCTATCGTTTGATTTATTCTATTTGTATTTTTTTGAACTGATTAAAGGCTTTTTTGTGTCGATGCCAGCAAATTTATAAACACACCTGGAGTAATATTACACCATTCAGCTGTTACCGCTCTTTAAGATATTATTTGTTTTAAATTTTGTGCATTTTCTGTCATTTATGGGGCGGTACATATTTTTGGAACGATCTAAGAAAGTATAAAATCTAGAATATCGAAACTTTGTATGCAGCTTTTCCTACAAGTATGTGCGGAAGAGGAATTGCATTTCATTCGGCTATTATATTGTTGGTGCTATTTGGTATTAAAGCACACATAGAGAACTATGTTGTTTTAAAACTTGTTTCTTTATAAAGATATTTTAACTAAAGTGCAGTTAATCTTAGATGGCAACTCACCAAGTAATTGAACATACCCTCGCAGGTTCGGACATCCCTCAGTAATCCCAATGCTGGGCAGACTGTCATGATTACATACAATTTATCTCTAATAAGGGGTTTTTGCTCCTACTTGCGTATACACATGCCCCCCCTAGAAGTAGATCGAGCAAATTGCTGCTAATTCAATTTATTTTTCTCTAATGACAGCATATCTAGCGCACTCAAAACGCATTTTTGACCAAAAACTCGTTTTAACGTATACACCTTTGTGGATATGTTTGTATGGGTGAGAAATGTGGTAGAAAGAACTACGTATAGTATTTACACTCAACAAAAAAAAAAACAATTTTTGATTTCAATTCAAATACGAAATCTTTTTCAATATCGGATGACCGGTTTAAATATTTTTATAGCCTGTACCCAAAGGGTAAAAGGCTATACTAGTTTTGTGCGAATATATGTAACATACAGGAGGAGGCGTGGCAGACCCCCAAAAGAATATATATTATTGATCAGGGTGACAAGACGAGTCGATATAGCTATGTCCGTCTGTCCGGCCGTCCGTCTGTATGAGCGCAAGGATCTCAGAAGGTACAAGAGCTAGAATGACCAAACTTGGTATCCAGGTTCCCCTGAGCCCTAGGCAGGTCAAGTTTTTTTTTTATTCTAATTATGTGTCCGTTGGCCATGATATGTCAATTCTGAAGAAAGTTATAGCCATAAACAAAATCGCTGCCTGGAGCTCTGCCCACAACGCTTTGTTCTGCATACATACACGCATATAAACACGCAGAGACACGATTCTGTTGTAAATGTATGCTGTTGAAACTGTACATGAACATGTCTCCACTTTTGTATATATGTATTGATTAATTTGTATTAAATTTAATAAAATAATTGAATTAATATAATGTTTTAAAATTAATTTTTAATTTCTTTTCATATTTTCCTTTTTGCACTTTAGTTAAAATATCTTTATAAAGAAACAAGTTTTGAAACAACATAGTTTTCTATGTGTGCTTTAATACCAAATAGCACCAACAATATAATAGCCGAATGAAATGCAATAGGTACAGGGTATTTAACTTTAGCATTCCTTTCTTGTTTAGTCTAAAATCAAGTAGAAATGAAGCTTTTCTTATATTTAAGAGTCCACCCTTAACCAACCGCAACTAGGAACTACGATATGCTCGCGATCTTAATTTTTGTTAAACCTGCTTACTGCAGGGCAGTGACAGAGCAGGTGCTCAACGCTTTTCTCCTCTTCTTGATATCTGCAACTTCTGCAAAAATCATTAGATGGGGTACCTCCACCACAGCAAAGCCTTCGATTCTTTTCAATTTTAATTTAAGCAGGGCTCCAGTTCTTCCAGGTGTTCGGGGACGGCCTGGTCTGCTGTGTTCTCCTGAGTGCCTTAACCGCTACTTTCCTGTCAGAGTAGATAAGTACCGGTATCCGGCCTATAGTGGTTGGCGATATATTATGCAACGCCTTCAGTACAGTTTTAATTTAGAACTTTTGCAGTTCTTTTGGTGTTCAGGGATGGCCTGGTCTGCTGAGTTCTCCTGAGTGCCTTAACCGCTACTTGGCTGACAGCGTAAATAAGTAACGGTCTCCGGCCTATAGTACTTGGAGATATGTTATGCGACGCCTCCTACAGAGATCTGGGAGACGGAAGGAGAGTCTAACCTGCAGGTATACGGATTAGACCCCTCCCCTGACTCTCCCATCGAGCTTAGAACCATCCCCGAAGACATTGATGGCTTTGTCTCTCATATACGAAAGAGTATCCCATTGTTATCGTAGGCTCGATTTCAACTGATTCACGAAAACTATTCAGTCTACTTTTCCCCGAGTGTAGATACGTATTCTAATTAAAGTACTTTTTGTCGCCGCATGGCCGTTGGCATTGACTTCGTTTGCAGAGTCCATAAATAAAAGTGGTTAGGCTAACGCTAAAGATTCATACAAGTATGGAGTATAATGAATGTAAATTGACGCAATTGACATCCACGTTATACATTTCAAATTGAGCTGAAAATTAGCTGCATTCGTATGTGCATATAAATACATTTATGTTTGTGTGTGCAAACGTATCATATTTAAATTGCTCCCACATGGCTTAACATTCTAGGCCGAGAACCAGTTTGTGGCAATCAATAATCGCGCCGATCAATGCTCCAAATAGATGCACATAATCTAGCAGCAGCAGAAAACCACTTAGCGCTTCAAGCACGTGAGAAATGTCTTAAATATCACTAATTCTCATAATTCAACGAATTCTCCGTGCAGGCGTCGCTCGTTCCAAATAAAGGAATTTACAATTTTCTACATTAGGCGCCGTCAGCATCGCCAGCCGCCAACATCGACATTGAAAGTTGTAACATGACTCAGCGTCGACCATATACCAATATATCTGAGTTAGATCCGGTTTAGTCAAATGCCACAGCAGCTCATAAAAAGTTGAAACGCTGGCAACACGCACGCCTTTTAAGGATATCTGCCACTTCGATGAAGGCGTACCAATTAGCTGGGCAAACAAATAAGACAATTTTGAATTGCATTGCGAACTCGTACATTGGTATAATTTGTGGTCAAAATCTCTAGCTGCGTATGCGTTTTGTTTTGCTTTTTTACTGGGCGTTGATGTCGGCTTAGAATAATTAATGCCCCCGTTGCGAGTACGTCGTGTTAATTTATGGTTGCTGCGATGCTGTGCCACAATCACGCATTGCGTTGCAAATAAGTGTGGGGCGCCAACTTTTTGAGTTATATGTCAAATCAGATAGGAAGGCTTGTTAGTAATTTCCCAACGAACCGTGAGATATTTCTTTCCCGTGAGTATCATAAAAGCAAAAGTGTCTCGGCATAGAGCTGGAATGCCCGAATTGATATGTATTGATATTCACTTCATCAATAATTCCGTGGTCCTTTTTGCCTTTTTGATATATTTTGAAAGTTTTAGATGAAACCAACAGTGCGCCAAGTACCAGTTCCTCCTTAGTTAGTATCCGATAATAACATAAGATGGCCAATAAAAAGAGATGTCAACATAAGATGGCTGGCAGAGATCTCTCGGAAATCCTTATTTACTGGAAACTTTCCGAAAACATGGCTTAGCTCGAAATTGGTCTACACAAAGCGTAAAGGAAAAGCCTCCCTCATAAGTCCACAGGATTTTCAACCCAGGAGCCACCCTATTTTTCTCCTTAAGAGGCTCGACAAAGTTGTGTTCTCTAAGCTCTTATGCTCTCAACACACCTACTGCAAGAACCAATCTACTGAAACAGCACTCCATGCTGTCCTCTAAAGCAATGAAAATATCTCAACACTAAACAATACACCTTTGTTGCGATTCTCAACATAGAAGAGGCTTCCACAGCTACGTATCCCAATAATTAATATACTTATAGAACTGCGCGTAAACCCCTCTATTGTAGAAATGGTGAGACAGCTTCTAATTAAGCGATCCATTAGGGTTACGCTGAGATCATCTACGGTTTCTAGGCATGTGAGTTGAGGTACACCTCAGGGGGCACACTCTCACCCTTCCTAAAAAAGCTTGGTGGTTAAATCACTGCCACTGTTGCTTATGCAGATGACGGGCTCATTTCTTTTCAGGTAAATTCTCTCATGCGCTGTACGAACCCACGATCCAATCCTTTACTAGATTGTATAGAATACAAACTGACCCAAACCCCCACCCCCCGCTCGACCTCCTTCTAAATGGGTTACCAATGTAATTTTCAGCCAAGTATCTGGGACTAATACTGTTCATATCTGGTGCACTGCGAATGCACCCTGAGTGATGCCCAGAATGAACAACTAATTCACCTGGAAACGACCTTAATCCCTCAGTCACCGACTACTGTATTCTCAAGTAGTACCTTCAAACTCCCTTTGATACCAAAATTCCCTCTGGGGAAGAATATAATCTCGACCCACCGGGCCCAACCAACTCCATCAGAGTCTTCATAGACGGTTCTATGCCAGATAACCGCATGGGCGACGGCAATGGACCAAGCTGTGGCCCTAGTGAGTCAGGGATATATCTCTATACCTATTTCACAACATTCATAAGAGGTTGAAGAGCTCAGAAATTGTGTGGAGAAGCTGACAAAGACAACACTTTATTTTGAGGAGTTTCGGGAGCGACACAAGTAGCTGGGTTGAGACAGAGGATACATATGGTGGAACACTTAAAAATCTGTTTCGAAATCGCTGGCAAGAATCTGTGTAATTTTGTGCTCATAACAAATTGATTTTTCACCCTGTTATACTCGTGAAAGAATCGAATTTCATTTCAATGATTACCGGGCAGGACTATTTGAAATCGTCGCAGCATTTTTGAGTCTTAGCAACAACCTTGTCATGATTACGTTCAGCGAGCCCCGAATAGAAATTCTTCTTTACTGTATGTATAAGTCCCCTCCAATTCGATCGATCACACTCTCTGTGCTTGCGAATATGCACATGCCACTTGCCACTCAGACGCATTTTAAATTAGCTGTCTTATCCAGTAAAATGCCACATATCAATGCTACATACTTCATATTGCCGCAGTGTCCCTGGTTTGTAATTGACACTAGGCCGTGTGAATCAATTACCACAGAAATGGAATGATGGAGCCAAGCGCACCCGACTTTTAAAATCCCTATATGTACACACTTCAAAATAACTTACAATCTTTATTTCTTGAAGGTAATAAATAAAAATGACGCGCCAACAAATTAAAGATAAAATATCGCACCTTATTAATGTCTCTTTTAGTTACATAAATTGTTCATTGAATATCGGTTTATGGTTATGTGTATACTTGAAGAGACTTGAACCAAAAAAGCAAAAAACAGGTACAACTGCTGGCAAAACCTGGAAAAAGGTACAAATTTGGACAATCCAACATTTCCACGTCATGTTAAAAAATATGCAAGTTTATATCCAATTCGGTTCAAAATAACACAAAATAAATAAATAAAAACACAAACAGCTGACAATCCTATATGAGTCGTTATGCACATTATACATATACATATGTGATTTAATAAAATAAACATAAATCCTTGTTTTTCTCACCGATTTTAATAGGTTTTGGAAATAAGGAACCAATCACCTTTTTATACCCTGTACCCAAAGGGTACAAGGGTATATTAGTTTTGTGCGAGTGCACATGGAACACACAGAAGGAGGCTTGGTAGACCCCACAAAGTATATATATTCTTGATCAGCATGACAAGCCGAGTCGATATAGCCATGTCCGTCTGTCCGTCTGTCTGTCCGTCTGTCCGTCTGTCTGTCCGTCTGTCTGCCTGTATGAACGCAAGGATCTCCGAAAGTATAAGAGCTAGAATAACCAAACTTGGTATACAGATTCTCCTGAGACCGAGAAAGGACGAGTTTGTTCATTTTTTCTGATCCACCCCCCCCCCCCCCACTCCCCCCCTATTAACGTTTTTCTATAACTCCCGTAATTCTTGGAATTTTGAACTAAAATTTGGTAGTCACATTAGGTAATTATATATCCGTATACCAAGTTTCATTATGATAGAATGATCGGAAAGAAAGTTATAGCCATATAACCAGGCCCAATGCACACATACATACATATGTACAAGTACACAAACACGCATAAGGCACGATTCTGATGTAAATGTAAATGTATGTATGCATGCATGGAATATTTTATATTTAATTTAGTTAATTAATTAAATTAATTTAGTTAATTAATTAAATTAAATTAATTAATTAATTTAATTACTTTTTTGTGGGGTGGTACAGGGTATTTAAGAGTTGAGCCTGCTCGACTTTAGCATTCCTTTCTTGTTTTGCGTATGATCAATGTCTTTGTTTACACAGCTCTTTTGTACATGGTTTTTTCTGGAACCAATCTACCGGATAAAAACAGAATTACCTATATGAGCAGGTATATGTTTTGTGCGATCTAACTGTTACATACATTGGAACTAATCTCGCGCCGTTAACCCTTGGGCTATAGGGTATACAAATCCAGCCAAATTAACGAACTTACGAATTGATGTGAAATCGACCAGCCAGCCAGCCAGCCAGGGAGGCAACGAAGTGAGCAAACGGGGCGTCAATGATCGAACTGGCAAACAATTTTCCAAGCAGACCATAAACGGTGCGATGGAAAATTGATTGAGTAGCACACGCGTTGACATTTCAATTAGAAGCCCAATGGCCAACACCAGTCGTTGGCCAAGCACGCAATCGCAGATTGGAACTGAAAAGAATGCTGCTAGCCATATAAATTGCCGCTGCGACTGAGATAAGCGGTTGTGCATGTATGTATGTGAATGTGTGTGAGTGTCTGTGTACCTTATGGACCAATTTAGTCTAGCATGTCGACGCGCCAACAAATTTGCGAACGTACGAGTATGTATGTGTGTTTGCCTTAAAAGAAAATAATGCGTATACGCAGAGTGCACGCGCCAAGTGAAAGGCTATCGTTGTTGTGTGGAGACCAAATGCACCCAAATGTGATTTTGCATGCCGTTGGGCTGCCGTTGGCTGAACATGGAACACGTTTCGGCTTTAGGTCTGTCGCACATGTGGTTCAGTGTCCTGTTTGTTGTTGTTGTTCTTGTTGCTGTTGCAGCTGCTGTTGCTGCGCACATTTTCGCAATTTTATTTAATTTTAATTTTTGCATTTGAAAATAAAATAAACTAAAATTGCCGCGCGCTGCACTCTGCTACACAAAATTTTTAACCTACTTCGAATGGTAGACGAGTTTAGTACGCGTCCACGTCTGTCACACGCACACACACACACACACACACACATGAGCGTACAGCGACAGGCAGGCAGTCAGTCGAACAGGCGGCGGTCATTACGTAAGTGATGGCGATTGGCACTGCCGGCCATGGTTGCCTTAAAGCCTACTTAACAGCACAGTCATGACGAAATTCAGCCGCCTGCTTCCTCTCCGCTGCTCGCCAGCTCGCTTTTAATTGAAAAATCTAGATTTCGTTTAAAATTTCACGCACTGGCTTGTACTTGTATTTACATATTACTTTGTAAAATCTAGATTGTTTGTCGCTCATTCGAAAAGCAAAGCATGTTGTACATGCCGCTGCCTAAACATTTCAAAACTTGCCACACATATTCATAAAACGCGCGATATTATGTTTTGGCCAATTGCGCAAGAGCCTCGCTGGGATTTGCCTTTGATTCTACGCATTGCAAAAAATTATTGAACCACAAATAAATCCGAACTAGTTTTGCAAATTTTGAAAAGTGCAAAGACGCTATAAAATCTCAGACGGGCGCATTATTTGTCGTATTTCGAGAAAGGCCGACTAGTTAGAAGTGTGTCTGTGTGCATCAGTAGCTCCCACCATTGCTGTGGGCTACATATATGTATGTACTACTACGTACTAGTGTGCGTGTTTATATAGTTACTTGCCTTGCAGCCAAAAGCAACAACAATGCAACCATGAAGAGGTTTTGAATTCACAAAAGCAGAAATATGTTGTTATCATAAGTAGATTAAAATTTGATATGCAAATAGTACTTGTGTAGAATTAGTTATTCCTTGGCTGGCAGTTGAGGCGAAAATATTATCTCCATCTCCTTAAAAATAATTAATTAATTAAATAAAGGAGACACTATTTAGTGATGCTATTTATGATTTCGAAGCATGTTTTGGGTGTTTGTTTTTGTTTCAAAACCAAATTATTAATTGAAATAGAACTCTTCTAGTATTCAAAATAATATTAAAAATGGGAATACCTACAATATATTTACCAAAAAATGACTAGTCATGGTACTAGAAACACAATACCTATGTGAACAATTATTTTTCGGTATTTTTCATTATTTCTCCTTTTATGGATATTACAACTTAATACACACAATGTTTATTTTCTGAAACATAATTAATGTAATAACCAAATATTTTGAAACACTTTAAAATTTACCCTTCTCCTACGAAAGCTTGGGCCAAACCAACTGGGCTCAAAGCTAAAAGGAGGCGCTACGAGCTAAATACACAACCACTCCTATAAATTTAAAACATATGATGTTTAATTCGCCAAATTTCAAAATTTTTTTATATTGCTTTATTAAGCTGTATTATTAAAATGTTAATTATATATCGTTAAAATACTGCCACCACTTTACAAGGTGAAGAACAAAAAACAAACAAAATGAATCAAATTTTTTTATATCTGGTAGCAGAGTCCACGAGTGGTATACGCAATAAAAGATAAGTCGTAATTACTTGGATTTTGACGAATAGTTCGACCATCCTGATTTCGCGATTAGATTAGAATCTTCGTTAAAATTATATAAAATGTAATTATATCAACGATTCATCTCATTTTAATTGAACAATAAGGTCTGGTTCTTGCTTTGTTCCGCACAAGTTGACTAATAACCAAGAATTGGACTCATATGTCGATACTTGAGGCGGATTAATTGAGAACAAATTTGACTTTAATCTTCGTATTCGCTTGATTTGCGATTTTTATCTTTTCGGCAAAATGCATTTGCTCAGCAAAGATATTAGAATTAAGTATGACTTATGCGCTGGGATGTAATTAAATAATTCTTTACTTAACAAAAAATGAAAAAAAATAAACAAATAAAATAAAATATAATAAGCAAAAGAATGAAATAAAGATATCAATTTATTTAAAAAAAAAATTGTAAGTCAAAGCTATCTTACAAGATTGAAAAAAGTACTTTGAACAAGACTTTTGGACTTGATACGAGATAAAAAGAGCTAACATTGCTTCTTTTCTTTGTTGATTAAACTCAATTGTTCTTTTATTTATAATCAAAGTCCATTGGCGTCAATCTGACTCTGATACACACCTGTAGATTCAGAAACGACAAAACCAACCTTAATTGCTTACAACTCAACACTTTTATATATCGCATGCACTACTATGCGTCTACGATAAATATTTGGTGCTCCTAATCTAACTAATGAACAATCAAGGCCCCAATACGCATGATTGGGTCACACAGGCAAAATTTATTGATAGCGACATTAATTTGCAGCTATACGACTGTACATATACTTGTATACTTATTTTTCTACAGACCAAATTGCAATCTAGAGCTGTACGCGTATGCGGCAAATTTGTGGCATGGTTTCGGTGGCTGTGTTAGCAGTGGGTGAGGGATGGGGGCGTAGCAGCACGCAATGGCCGCGATTAAAATCTAAATCAAATTAAGTCGCTTTTAAAAGCATATGCAAAAAAAAAAAAAACAAACAAAAAACAGAAACGAGCGAATAAGAGGCAAGCTTAGCAACAACAATGCAACTTTTTAAAACAGAAACTGGATAATGCAACGCACCACGCACGATTTTTCGCCGAGGCGTTGCATTCATGGCACAGTCACAGGCCCAGTCGCAGTCGCAGTTTAAAACTTGGTTTCGGTTTCGTCTATGTAAGTATATATGATCTAATAAAATACCAGCGTAGCTAACACAGCGCTAAGGTGGGGCCAAGCAAATGCGAGGTGCAGGTTGCAATAGAACTTCAAAAACAAAGCTTCGAGCTGGTTTTCTAGTTGTTGCTTGTAGTGTTTTTTTTTTTTTTTGTAGTTTGGGAGCGACTGTTGCTTGTGCTGCTACTGCTGCTGCTGCTGCTGCCTCTGTTGCCGATGCAGTTGCGTCGCCAATTCAAGCTAACAGTCATCAATTTCTGCGCACGCGTTGCAAGTTGAAGCTAGGCTTTCCTGCAGCCACGAAATTTCGTTCAATATTTTCGTACGCTTTTTGCGATTGTCGCTTTGTCGCCAAACTGGTGCGTGCGCCGCGTCGTTTTGTTGCCGCAGCTGCGCATGCGCATGCGTGCGCCAATTGACCGTATATAAGCGATAATAGGGCCGGGCTGGCCAACAGTCAGCCGCGTTGCTATACATCGCGCGCATTGCCGTTACGTCGCCGTGAAGTCTGCCGGGATCTTATTCAAACTTAAGCGATCGAACCATTGGTTATATTCCGAGCAACTAGGATACCTAGCTACCTATCACTTGCTGCTTTTTTTAAGTGTACATGTTATGAAATGAAAATCGAAATAGTGCAATTTTAAAAATTATTTTGTGTAATTATTATTGTTAATATGAAGGTGGGTCCTGTTCTAAAAGTACAGCTAACTAAAACAAAGCAATAGCATATTTGAATGTAAAAAAAAAAACAAATTAAAAAACAAAAAAACAAAAAAACATTTTTCACACTGTGTATAGAAAATACAATATCAGAATGAATTGGTGATACATAATCCTCAAAATAGTTTTGAGTTTTGAGGTTCATAGGAAATATTAAAATAATTTCATTCAACATGGCCAGACACTTAAAAAAACGTTTATTTAATTTCATCAATAATAGAATAAATTTTAAATCGTAAAAATCGTAAGCCGACGGTTAATTTAAATAAAAAAATTTCACAAAATATGTCAGAAGGACTAAAAGCAAATATGTAAATGCTGTTGTTATTGCCAGTGGATGGCTTTGATTACAACTTTTATCCAAAGTCCTTGACGCTTTTGGATAAAATTAAATTTGATTGAATATTGCTTTGACAAATACCTATATGGAGTAGAATTCCATGTATTCCTGCATAAAACGAGAGATGAAAGGACTGAATGGAGCTAGCTGAACGGGAAAACCCTAAATCGAAGAGCCACTCACATATTTAACAGCATTTATTTTTAATATTTATCAAATCGTTTGTGAAAGTATAACTTGCTCCAATACTATTGACTGCATGCTGATATTGTTTTAACCATTTTTGGATGTTTCATCCATATAAGTTTTCGATTGATAAATAAAAGTTGAAAACCTATTTGATTTAAGTATATTCCAGATCAAAAATTTAGATCATCCAGCCCGACTAATACGGAGTTTTATGTATAAAATATCCTTATTCTAGAAATACATTTATTTTGTTTTCGGATGTTACATCAACAAGTCTTCGATTGATAAATAAAAGTTGAAAACCTCTTTGATTGGTTAGTGACCCTGCCCTTAAAGTATATTCTACGACATTTTTAAATCATTCAGTCTGACTAATACGGAGTTTTATGGACAAAATATCCTTATCTTAGAATTACCTTAGCTTTGATTTCGGATGTTTCATCCATATCAAGTCTTCGATTAGTAAATAAAATTTAAAAACCTAATTGATTGTTTTAAGGCCTTACCCTTTAAGTATATTCCAGATAAAAAATTTAAGTCATTCAGTCTGACTAATACGGAGTTTTATGTACAAAATATCCGTATCTTAGAATTACTTTTATTTTGTTTTCGCAGTCTTCGATTGGTATATAAAATTAAAAACCCTAATTGATTGTTTAATAAACAAAATGAAATGGTTCAGTCTGACTTATGTACAAAATATCCTTATTTTTAGAATAGATTGCAATAACCGACTCTCTCGCTCTTCTTTCAAATCGCAGTTACTACTCCTAGCTCTGCTGAGCCTATTCAGCACAGCATTAGCGGTGCCTTCGCCAACAGCGGCACCTGCCCTGGTACCATGTGTTCATGCCACAACAGCCGGCTACTCGTATCCGCCACCCGCAGAAGTTAAGTTCTCCATTACACCCGGCGTGACGAAATATCGAGTAACGCCTGAGATATCCACGTACTCCGAGAACGGCAACTTGCAATATGCATCCGTAGGCGGCTCTTCCTCCTCATATCAGTCAACGGTCGGCATTGCGGGTCTCACACAAGGCGGCATTACACAAATCAACAAATACGCAGCGCCCGTTCAGAAAACTCTCTTCACGCCGTCAGCGGAATATGGAGGTCCAGGAATAAGCTATGCTGACAAGTCACCCGCCTCCAAATATGCTGCCGTAGTGCCCTCGGGCATTGAACTCAAGAATTTGGTGTCTCCAGCTCTGACTAAAACCGTGCTAACAGCACCAAAGCTGAACAATGCCTATTTACCTCCAGCGCCGACTCTTACGAAGGTAGCCACCTATGCCACGCCCGGCTATACATACAGCCAGGCCACGCCCGCCGTCACAAAGATAGCAACGTATACATCACAGCCCGTCGGCGGTGCTGTCACCTCGAATTTGCCCTTCTTCGCACCACCAGTCACTACGAAAGTTCAATCGTATGCGTCTCCCGCCTATAGCTACGTCAAGGCCACACCGGGCTACTCGAAAGTGGAAACTTTTAGTTCGCCTGGTTTCAGTTACGCGCAGGCTTCACCAGCTATATCTAAAATAGCTACTTACTCCACAGCTGCCCATGGGGCTGCTTATGCGCCTGCCATCTCTTATGCAGCTCCTGCCATTTCCAAGTTAGCCACAGTCACGCCAGCATTGTCGAAAACGTACCTACCCGTTGCTCCCGCCGTCGCCACACAGTATGTCTCCGGTGCAAACACTTATGGCAGCGTTGGCCATACTGGTGCCATTTCTCATCAGATTGTGTCCAAACCAGTCGTTTCCTTGGCCAGAGTTACTAACGCAGGATATATCTCACCTTCTGTTAACAAAATCGCCAGCTACGCCGCACCAGCAATATCCACATTATCTGCAGCTCCTACGGTAACAAAAATATCCTCCAGCCTTGGAAGCATTGGATCTGGTGCTATTTCACATCAGCACGTCTCAAAACCCGTCATAGCCACATACGCCGCTTCTCCTGCCATTCAAAATGTGGCCAGCTACGCTCCAGCAACGAATGCTTATGCCTCCCATGCGGCAATCACAAATGTAGCTAGTACCCACGGTATATCTGCTCACGGCGCCGTTTCTCATCAGTATGTTTCAAAACCTGTAATCACCGCTCCAGCAATAGCGAAAGTAGCCAGTTACTCCGTGCCGTCTGTTTCGAAATCATACGCAGTACCTTCACCAGCTAGTTCCAGCCAATATATATCGAAACCAATTGTGGCGGGGTATCCTGTGCAACCCAGCACGTCTCAGATAGCTTCATATGCCGCACCAGCACAAATAGCCACTGGCTATGGCCACTCCGGGGCTATTTCCCACCAGTACGTCTCTAAGCCGGCCGTTTCTAGTGTGCTAAGTGCTCCAGCCGTCGCCAAAGTAGCTGCTTATGCCGCTCCAGCTATCTCCGGCTATGCAGCTGCTCCATCTATCTCCAGCTACTCAAGCGGCCCAGCAATTGGTAAGGTCGCTTCGTACGGAGCAAGTGGTGGTGCCATTTCCCATCAATATGTCTCCAAGCCGGCCGTTGCAAGTGTTATAGGTGCTCCGGCCGTTGCCAAAGTTGCCAGTTATGCCGCTCCAGCTATCTCCAACTATGCAGCTGCTCCATCTATCTCCAGCTATGCAGCTGGCTCAGCTATTGGTAAGGTCGCTTCGTACGGATCCAGTGGTGCCATTTCCCATCAATATGTCTCCAAGCCAGCCGTTGCTAGTGTCTTAAGTGCTCCAGCCGTTGCCAAAGTTGCCACTTATGCCGCTCCAGGTATCTCCAGCTACTCAACCGGCTCAGCAATTGGTAAGGTCGCTTCGTACGGATCCAGTGGTGCCATTTCCCATCAATATGTCTCTAAGCCGGCCGTTTCTAGTGTGCTAAGTGCTCCAGCTGTCGCCAAAGTAGCTGCTTATGCCGCTCCAGCTATCTCCGGCTATGCAGCTGCTCCATCTATCTCCAGCTACTCAAGCGGCCCAGCAATTGGTAAGGTCGCTTCGTACGGAGCAAGTGGTGGTGCCATTTCCCATCAGTATGTCTCCAAGCCGGCCGTTGCTAGTATCTTAAGTGCTCCAGCCGTCGCTAAAGTAGCCACTTATGCCGCTCCAGCCATCTCCAGCTATGCAGCTGCTCCATCTATCTCCAGCTACTCAGCCGGCCCAGCAATTGGTAAGGTCGCTTCGTACGGATCCAGTGGTGCCATTTCCCATCAGTATGTCTCCAAGCCGGTCGTTGCTAGTATCTTAAGTGCTCCAGCCGTCGCCAAAGTAGCTACTTATGCCGCTCCAGCTATTTCCGGCTATGCAGCTGCTCCATCTATATCCAGCTACTCAACAGGCCCAGCAATTGGTAAGGTCGCTTCGTACGGAGCAAGTGGTGGAGCCATTTCCCATCAATACGTCTCCAAGCCGGCCGTTGCTAGTATCTTAAGTGCTCCAGCCGTCGCCAAAGTAGCCACTTATGCCGCTCCAGCCATCTCCAGCTATGCAGCTGCTCCATCTATATCCAGCTACTCAACAGGCCCAGCAATTGGTAAGGTCGCTTCGTACGGAGCAAGTGTTGGTGCCATTTCCCATCAATATGTCTCCAAGCCGGCCGTTGCTAGTCTGTTAAGTGCTCCAGCCGTCGCTAAAGTAGCCACTTATGCCGCTCCAGCCATCTCCAGCTATGCAGCTGCTCCATCTATCACCAAAGTAGCTTCGTATGGTGCAGCTGGTGGTGCCGTTTCACATCAATACGTCTCCAAGCCAGCCGTTGCTAGTGTATTAAATTCTCCAGCCGTTGCCAAAGTAGCCACTTATGCCGCTCCAGCTATCTCCAGCTATGCTGCCGGCCCAGCTATTGGTAAGGTTGCTTCGTATGGTGCAACAGGTGGTGCCGTTTCACATCAATATGTCTCCAAGCCTGCTGTTCCTAGTGTGATTGGTTCACCAGCAGTCGCCAAAATTTCAACTTATGCCGCTCCATCAATCTCCAGTTATTCAGCCGTTCCGGCAATTGCCAAGGTCGCTTCGTACGGAGCAAGTGGTGGTGCCATTTCCCATCAATACGTCTCCAAGCCGGCTATAGGCACTGTTTCCAGCCTTCCTGCAATTTCCAAAGTGGCTACATACGCTACTCCAGCTTTGGCTCACATTTCATCAGGCCCAGCTATTGTTAAAGTAAACGGCTACACCAGTCCTTCAGTTACTCAGTTATCAAGTGGACATGGTTCTGTGTTGCAGCAATTTGTATCCAAACCGGTTGTCGGAGCAGTATCAAATAATTACGTATACAAGCCCAGCATTGCAACAGTTGCTTCTAGTCCTGGAATTCAAAAGATTGCAGGTTATGGACTAGCCACGGGGGTGTTACGTACCACACCTTCTATTGCTACGATCCCAACCTTAGGTGGAGGCCACACAGCATCCGGTCATGGAGCAGTGTCACATCAGTACGTATCAAAGATTGGTCCAGCAATTGCACAAACTGCTGGCATTCAGCATCACACTGGCGGAATAGTTTCGCCCGCAATTTCCCAGATAGCAGCTCCAATTGGGTTGGGCTATGATGCTATCGGTCACGTTTCCAGCCCAGCGAAATCTAATCTGTTGGCATTGGGAGGCAAGTTAATTGGAAGCACTTCGTATGGACTTAATACGGGTGAGCATTATTATATTAATAAAAATATTTTATACGTTGTAGGGTATATAATATACCCTAGATCCTATATGAACTATAGATTGATTAACATAATTCGTTGAATATTCTAAAATTTCTAAAGTTTGTGTCAGACGGACTGCAAGGGCAGGGACTATATTTATGGCTATAACTTACTTTTCAAGTCATATCAAGATAAAACTTCACATGGGGACTCAAAAATACCAAATCTGTATAAACAGTTTCAAGATCGGAGAAACTCCATGAATAAGATTATTTTTCGATGCACCTCCTTTCTTACGGTAAAGACATGTTGTTGTTTTTCTGTACTTCTCTGATTTTCGATCTCTGCCCAGTACTACAAGTACAACAAGGCAAACACATAAGCGCATTGAACTAAGGCAAATTAAATGTTAATAAGCAAATGAATATATATAGTAAATACTCGTATTTGCTCACCCTCCCTCTTAGGCCAATGAGGCCCATTGTGATTCCATATAATCTCTAATTAGTCTACCCTAGCCACCCGGTGGTATTTAAAAATCTTATTAAGCTCACGAACTCTATGTTACGTGCACCACCATTAGCCTCGCTCGAGCACATGAGTGCTCCTCTCAGCGTTGCTTTGCCATAGACCTCGCATGGTGGCGTGCCCTTTCCTTCCCTGTCTGGAAATATGCATGCGGTAGTTCCCTTCCTTGCCAGATCAATGCAATGCAGTTTCCCTCAATGTTTTGGTCTCCTTGCATCCATGTGAGAGTGATACTGACCTTCTGGGCCATCTTATTAAGAGAATTGCGGCAGTCGGTGATGACTGGAATTGAAGTAAGGGCCGCTTGACTGTCTGAGTATATGAATATCGATCTGCCGCGTGCTATGTTGGGGGAAAGGTGCCTTGTGACCTCCTGTACTGCAGCGACTTCTGCCTGATAAACGCTGCAATGAACCGGGAGGCGAAAGGACAATCTTATCTCCAAGTCCGGAGAGCAGATGCTCCCGCCGACTCTCTGATCTAGCTTTGAGCCATCCATAAATATAAACAAAAGAGAACGCTACAGTCGAGCAAGCCCGACAGTGAAATACACTGTACAAAGGTAAACTTCCGACACTGAGGTACATGCACCTCTGGCAGAAGCAAAAGGAAGAAGAAGAACGAACTTGATGCTGCAGCTTGTGGGCGTAGTACCGGAGTGAAATTGTTTCGCTAATAAATTTTTTTAGAATTGACCGATTCAGATAAAATTTAAAACGAAAGTAGACAATTATATAAAAATTATGTCTGCAAATTTTGGTTAATGTAGCTTTTGAAATGTGGACGGTATTGACAAAATTCTGAGGCGGGGGAAGGGTGGGAAAATTCCAAAAAATAAAATAAACTCGTTCTTTCTCGAACCTAGGAGAATCTGGATACCAACTTTGGTTATTCTAGCTTTGATATCCTTGCGTTCATCCAGACAGACGGACGGAAATGTCTAGATCGATTTCTCTCGTCATGCTGATTCAGAATATATATACTTTATGGGGTCGGAGATGCTTCCATACATACTTTGCACAAACCTAATATACCCTTTATACCCTACGGGTAAGTTACTGAACCGAGTATAGGGTAGAAACTATTCATTTACCATTAAATAAGGAAAGACGAAACAGCTAAAGATCTCACCTTATCATTTACGGGTTATTGGAAAATGTTATTTTTATTTTCATCGCATTCTAGGGGGAGGAGGAATCGCCTAACTTGCAACCCCTTCCGTTGCTACCCAATTTTCCACTCTCTTTCAATTAAATAAACAATTTCATTGAATAAGGTAGGAATTAAAAACTCTTATTCCTTACAGGCAAATATCTGGGAGCTTCTGGAGGAATTCAAGGTGGTTCATACTATGGTGCTATATCCCTAGGTCACAATGCAGTTTCTCCGGCTCTTAACTACCCCGGCGTATTATCACAACCCGCTGGTCTGTCACATAGTTCGTCCATTGGCGTCTTGGGATCCCCATTGTCTGGGTATGACCACGGAATTGGCGGTATTGGCCCTCTCGGTGCTGGTTTTTACCGCTATGCACCCAGCACTCAAACGCTTAGCGCACACGCTCCACTATCACCTGCAACATATTTAAAATCCGCTCCAGTTGCAAAAGCCGCCTTATTGAAGGTGGTGCCAGAAAGGCATCTGGAACATTTCGTAAGTAACGAAACACTTACGATTAGACTTACCTTATAACTAACTAGCTGTATTCTTAGAATACTCATCCCCGCTATGCGTTCGAATATGATGTGAATGATCCACACACTGGCGATATAAAGCATCAGCGCGAGGAGCGAGACGGCGATGTGGTGAAGGGAGAGTACTCGCTCGTCGAACCTGATGGCAATGTACGAACCGTAAAATACTACGCCGACTGGGAGACGGGCTTCCATGCCCAGGTCATAAACAGTCGCGATCAAGGCAAAGTGCTGGCTAAGCGCCAGATCCCGACAGTAGTGAAAAAGTCATGAGGTAAGCTCACGAAGAGGACTCCAAGATATATATACATAAATATAGACTAGTGCAAATTTGTGAGACGTTCTTTATTTTTTGAAGACTTGCTGCTGTGCCATTTGTTTTGCCTGCAACTGAAACTGTAAATAGCCTACCATTCAATTTCTCTCATTAAACATTAATCATATTTATGCAACTCCACGACGCTGCTCGAGAACCTTCCGACGACGCCAACCTGCCTTAAGCACCGCGACCGTTTCATCCATTACACTTTTTACTCATGTGATAAGCGTTTCTTGAAGTGCTTGCGCTGCTCTCTCATTAAAGTACGCGTATATTATGTATATGTATATAATTATGTACCCTATGCGTGTGTATATTTGTATAAATCGAATAAATTAAACCTATTTGGCTTATGTTAACTGGGCTTATAGCAATTATTAACCAGTGTTCCAATGAAGCTAGACTCTTCTCAAACATTGCTGAACGGGTTTGTTTAATTTATTTAACTAATGGTATATATAATTTAAGTACGAGTAATTATTGGTTATTAACCCATAAATATAGCAAACTATTTAGTTAAGCTGAAATCACATTTCGTAATAACAATTATATAAAAATGCCTAAAACGCATGTCGTAAGTCCCTCGAAATAAACAAACCGAAATCCGAGGGCGCAGCACGGTATGGATGACGGGCGCAATATGCTTGGAAGATATGTCGCAGAAGATGGCTGCCTTGCCGCTCAATGTCAGTTCGTCGCACCGCAGCCTGCGGATCCAATTGCAGGTGGGACAGGATCCAGGCATTTTTCAGCGCCCTCAGATCCGCTTCGATGTGAGCCAAGGCCTGGTCCCCCTCCATCACACGTCGTGGCACATGAAGCGGCTCCAAGGCCTGAAAGCTTCTACGCAGCTTATCTCCCTGCAACTGCTCGCGAAGCTTCCGTTCCTGACGTAACGCCTGATGAACCATGTGCAGCTCACGATTGGAACAGAGCGCGGAGCTGGTGACGCATTCGCTGTTCAGCTGCTGCTGTTGCTGCCAGTGTGCCTGGGACTGCTCCAAGGCGCTTAGCTTGTCACTAAGAATATCGACAGCCCTGAGCAAAGCCGTGTTCTTGGTTAACATTAACTGCTCCAACTGTTCCACTCCCTCCGCTAGCTGTGTCAGTATCAGACACTGGTCTGTGCTCAGACGGCTTAATTGCTTTTCGGCCATCTCCTTGCGGATCTGCAACTCGGAGTAGTCCTGCTGCTTCATCTTGGCCATATATTTGAGCGTTTTGATTTCCTTCTCCCTTTCGCCCGCAGTCAGTTCCAGAGTCTTCACGTCCTCGTAGTGTCGCTTGACTAGTGCCGCTCTCTGCATTAGCGTGTTCGTCGTGGCATGACGCACATACTCGGTGTTGACATCGCTGGGCTCCAACAAAGTGCTCAGTTCATCCAACTGTTCGTCCAGCAACTGCATACAGTGCAGACTGAAAGCGTCCAGCTCCCGCTGCTTCTCATCTTGGATGGGCGCAAATTTCTGGTAGTGCACGGCCAGCAGACGCCACAGCTTTTCGTGAGCAATGCCACCCGACTCCTTACCAGCTTCACGGGCCGTCGCGCACAGTATTTGAATGAGGGCGCCGATCATTTCGTTGGCCTCCAGTATGCGCTGGTAGCGCGCACACTGCATGCCCGTCCAAGCAGCTTTGTTGCTACAAAATTTCCTCTGCAACCTCTTCAGCTTTTGCTTGTGGCTACAGCTCTGCTCCATGAGAAGTTGCATGCAGTGGAACGAGGCGGAAGATTCATCGCCAAGGCGTATTATGGTGTGAAGCAGCCCGGCATTAACATTCACCGAGTCCAAGGCTGCCTCGTACACCTCAATTAGGGTGCTATAGAGTTGCTGCTCGTCCATTAGTTCGACCAAAACCTGCGGTTGCATCAGGTTCTGGTGCAGTGTGCTAATGTAGTGCAGGACTCGCTGCATAGGATCACAATTCGTGTGCTCATCCAACTGGCCGGTCCTAAGCAGATGCACGAAATCGTCAAGTTGCTGCTCCTGCGACTCTAGGTCGGTTCGATAAATGGCGACATGCGTGCACAGCTCGTAGTCGCAATGGTTCAGACCGTAGCGGAATTGCTGAAGCACCAGCTGCAAGCTCTTAAGCAGATATATGCACTTAGATCGGAAGACAAAGCGCTGCACAGAGTAGCCTTCAAATATGGCGTCGCGACCTATTGAAATAAACAAATATGAGTCGAACGTATGTTAACCAAGCTACGAAATTCGCAACTTTTGTCGAGCAAGGTTCTATTTACAACATTAAATTGAAAGTTTTTTCGCAAATTTCTAAGACACCAATCGTGTATGAAATTCTTGTGCTACAACAAAATACTTAACAAAAGTCATATTTTTAGTTATACCTATTTAATTAACTAGCAAGTGCAGATATTATTTTATTTAAATATGCTGATGCGAAATTAAACTATCTAACGATCTGTACTTTATAACAATCCACAATTACCATTTCACACTCCCAAATTACGTATGATGATAAAGTTTTAAAGAAGCAGAATTTGATATTCTTGAAAGCGTACCCTGTATTGTGTTTGGTGTGAAGGTTTGTAGCATGCAGAAGGACGAATGTTTTTTGGATTTCAAAAGATATAGAAAGCAAATTGCAAATGGAAATTGTTGCAGTCATATCTGATAGGTCTCTCGTATAATTATTTACCATTCTGATCATTCCTATTTTCTAAGTGTACATGTGCTTCATTAGGAATTCGTCTGTGGGAGAGTATATATAGTGTATATATTCTTGATCAGAATGACACGATGAGTCGATATAGTCATGTCCCTCTGTCTGTTCGTCCGCCTGACATTTTGTCCGTCAGGAAGCAAAAAAGATAGAATAACCAAACTAAGACCGAGAAAGATTAGTGTTTTTTCGTATTTCTCGTAAATATTTGAACTATTGGACGAAATTCTGCGTTTACATCTGGTTTGAATGTGTGTCCTCATGTCAAATTTCAAATATATAGCTATAAATGTGATTGCTTTTTTTAAAATAAAAAACTTAAAAAAAGAAAACGATTTCGTTACAACACTCACCAAACTCGCAGGCTGTTGGAAACTTTTCATTGATAGCCTGACACACAATATCCAACTTCTCGCCCATGCGTTCAAGCAACAGCATGACCAGAAGCACGTCATGCTCGCCACCTCGAAGCATGAACTGCTCCGGCACAAAGGCCAATACGTATTCGAGTTGTTGTCGCATCATGCGCAGATCCACCGCCCTCAGCTGTTGGTCCAGGGCGCGTCCATAGGCCTTGCTGATACTGAAAATATGTTGATAGTCGGCCTGACTTTGCTCCTCCTGCTGTGACTCATTGGTGCTGCTAAAGTCTTCTATGGATAGTGTGCCGGTGCCATCAGCCTTGAGTTGCAGTTGCTCCTGCAGCTGGCGTACCAGCTCCCTGAACTTTATTATAGTCAGATCGCGGTCGTACAAGCTTTCCATAGCTGCATTCTTTTCCCGTTCCTTGCTCTTCAACTGACAGCTTAACTTGTCAATTTCGTCTCGCAAATCAGTCTCTAACTCCTGATTGCTTTCAATCAGCTGCTCCTGTATTTGTTCAAGTGCCTCGAGCTCGTTCACTTCGTCCTCTAGTAGCTTCACACGTTCCTCCAACTCCAGCTTTACGCTTGCCAATTGGGTAACCATCGATTCGGCACCCAACGAAGCGTCCACTTGCTCCTTTAAGTCCATTAGCTGGGCCTCCATGTCATCGACGCGCTGACTCGACTGCACTTTAATGCTTTTCAGCTCATTGATCTCCGAGTGTTTGGTCTCTAGCTCCTTGTGCATTCGCTGCGAAAGCTGCTTTTCCTGCGCCAACGTGTCACGTAATCGCACCACCGTCTCACGAAGTCTTAGATTATACTGCTCCAGCCGAAGCTCGCCCGCCGTCTGCGCCTGCTTTGTTTGCTGTTGCTTTTCATTATGCTCAGTCTTGATCTCGATTAGACTGCCATCCTGCTCGGCTCTCATTATTTCCAAATCCAGACTCAGTTCATCGCAACGCTCTTGTGCAAGCTCCAGTTCTATTTGCAGAGTTTCAGTGCGCTCTTCCGCCATCTCCTTGTCCAGGGTGAGCATCTCTATGCTGTCCCCAAGCTCTTCCAGCTCGCGTTGATGCTTAGCCGCCAGATCAAGTGCCTCACGTTGCTCGTGGCGACAACGCTGCAGTTCACGCTGAAGCAACATCTGCTGCGTCAAGATTTGTGCTTTAAACTCCATCAATTGTTCGTTTTGTATCCGTACACGCTCTAGTTCTAGCAACTTTAGCTTGTCTTCGCTACGCTGGGAGCGCAGCATCTGCAGCTCCTCGCGGAGATTACGCAGCTCTGAATTATCTGCTGAGGAGACCGGCGCCGGGGGCGGTAGCGAGCTGCTAGGTGTGCGTAGCGGCGCTCCAAGCGTAAACTGTGGCCGCAATATCTCGAGGAATCCCTGTTGCACAAATGAAGCACCAACGTTACGCTTTGCACAGCTCGTGGGACTAACACTAGTCTTACTGCGCTTGGGGGCCAGAGCCAGAGGCACGGGCATGGCTAATGTCAGCTGAGCCGTCGTGCTTTGTGCTGTTGCCGAAGAGTTTGGCTTAGGCTGGCTAATACGCGTAGGTCGCAACTGAGTGTACGAAGTCGAGCGCCTTTGATTGCAAGTCATGACAGGCATTGCTGTGGCAGTTGCATTTCTTCCTTGCACGGCTGGTGTAGCTGTTTCTTTCATCATTTCTGGCCTTTCGGGCTGCATAGTCGCAGGCTGCTCCTTCGATGTAGTCCCCTGCACGGATTCAGCCTGGTCTGGCGCTTCATGTTGCTGTTCCTTCTTCAGAGTAGTAGGATCTGGTGCAGATTGCGCTTTCGAGGCATGTTTTCTTGACATTGGTTCCTGTATTTCAGCGCACTCCACTTTTCCATGTGCAATTTTCGCATCCATTATTTTTTTTATCGCAACGTTTCGCTCTACTTTCGTTTGTAGGTCTGGGTAATTATTTTTCTCTCCTTCCGGGTACTCAATCACTTTTAGCAGCTGCGTGGGTCGCACAAAGAGCCCACAGTTTGCCGCACACTTGAAATAACTGCTGCCAAGAACAGTGCCATTATTCTTACCGAGGGCCTCATCCAGAACCACACCGACCCACTTGCCACTGGAGAAATTCGTGCGACCAACATAAGCTACACGCCCCTGCAAATTCCGCCCACTTATTTGTACACGCTGCCCAAGCTTTGGTTGCACTTCCGTTTTGTTCATTATACGCACTTGGCGCTTACGTCATTTTAACGAAGCGCTCGGAATGATTTGTGTCTGGCGTGTCCAATTGGAATTACAATTAATGTAAAACTGATGCACCTAAGAACGTCAGCGTCATGTGGCCGACTCATCATGCGCCACCATATGTCAAGACCCCACCCCAAGAGTCGGTCACAGAACGACTGCGCAGAATCGAAACTCTGATAAACAAATGGAAAAAGCGTAAAAACAATGAAGGAGAAGGTCGCAAAATATATTTAACGAATAAGTCGGCATATCAAGTATCAGCTTTTAACTGAGAATTTTGATTGGATGTTTCATCGGCAGCGGCTTAAAAAGGTCGATCACCACACCCATAACGGGAGAAACATTTGAAAAGCTCGGATTTTGCACCCATTTTATGGAACAATACCTTTTCTTCCTCCAATAAAGCCATAATGGCAGTTGCATTACTATCTGAAATTGCACATTTTGCGTCCTAACAAGTACGCATACAATTAGTACAAAAAGGCGTACTATCGCCAAATTCCCTTACCGGTGGTCCTTCAAACTCCTCAGCGACCATGTTCAATATGGTATCGGTCATATTAGCACGTGGCTCACCATTTGCTGCATTAACGCTATTATGCGCTTCCTCCGACGCAGCTGCGTTTGGAATACTTTCCGATTTATTTGAGGCATCTTCAAATACTTTCTGTTCTCTTATACGGTTGAACAGTTCCATTACAGTAGGGCAATCCTCCAATTCACTAAACGCGTGTATAGGCCGAAAATCCTCGCATACCTCACGTTTGCACAGCGGACAGTTGCCAACGATTTTTATATTCTTAGGCATGGCTTTTGATTTTAGAAGTGGGGAGTATATCGAATTTCAGTGTACACGAACTAAGCCTTGCAATTGAAATGATACTAACCAGACGGGAAAGTCAAAACGTGCTATGATATACATACATATGCACATATTGTTATCTTTCCTTCTAGGCACACATTCAGATATCAGTAACTTATTTAAAACGAGTCAACAGTGGTTAAGACGGCATGGGGTCGGAAAACTTCTAAAAGTCATACATATATTAATTACAGATTGTTGCAATTAAGTAATATCAATAAATACATATAAATACTTTTGTAGTATTGATGGTTTCCAAAGAAATATTCAGCTTGGCGAAGCTTTCAGTGAAGCTAAAAAGAAGCAGAGCACTTATTTGATATTGCAGAATCAAATTATTTTAATATTTATTCAATTAAATGAATTCAATTTAAATATATAAAAGTATAGGACTAAAGAGTGTTGTAATTAAGTGATAATATCAATGAATATAAATACTTTTGTAGCATTGATGGTTTCCAAAGAAATATTCAGCTTGGCGAAGCTTTCACTGAAGCTAAAAAGAAGCAGAGCACTCATCTGATATTGCAGAATATATACATATGTGCAAACTATTTTTAACAGTTATTCAATTATATGAATTGGACATACATATATATACATCTAATTCTGTTTTTACACGGTTTTAATTTAACACGGTTTGAAAATTAAAAATTTTATTGCACGACTTTATTCCATTTAGCACGATTCAAAATATTATATGATCAATGTCTTTTTTTAAACGACTTTTTCTGGAACGTAAAAGTATAGCCCGTCTTCCAAATAACGTAGAGGGCCACTAAAAACTTATAAATATTTACCACAAAAATTGAACAAACAACACACAACTTTTAACTCTTTCAGATTATTTCCCTAGTGGTTTTATTGCTGTTTTAATATAATAAGTATAACCAAAATTTAACTATTAACTATGTGGGGGTGTGCCAACCTAATACGTGCCGTGCTGCTATTGTAAACGATTGATAATTAGAAGACATTTCGGCATATGGGGCACGTAGATTTGCTGCTCGTAGTGAACCATTTGTACTGAAAGTATCAGATTTCGATTAGATCTAGGGTTTTAAAACAAATGTCGCTTCGCTGCTTACCAAACAAGGTCCATGAAATTTCTTTTTACATGTCTTACACGTCAACTTTGGCAGCTGACAGGTGTCCTGATGTATGACCGTATAGCAAACGTAGCACTCCTCGACCCCCTCGAACTTTTTATCCAAGTTATTTTTCCATAGCGTTAAGCCGTCATATATGGTGCCATTCTGTAATCTCAGATGGTCAGCAATTGAACATACATAGCTCGTGAAAATAGCTACAGTACCTGATGTGTCAGAAAGATGGTTAACTGCATGCCTACATTTCGTGAGGAGGCTCGGCCGCCAATTTGTTTCCCGCACTCCACTTTAACGGCCCCCAAGGGATAGTTGGGCGCCAATGTAATGACTAGCTCCATGCGCGCTTCATCAATAGCATAAACAGCTAGAACCTCGCGTGTTGATGTGTGCACAGTTACCTGGTTGCGAAAAGGAATATGCTTATATGTTAAACTATCATTATTTAAGAGACGTCTGCATTTATCGACTGTATAGTAGGCTTTGTGTAAAAAGTGCCTGAGTGAGTTTTGTCAATTTACTCTCTCCGAAATGACACCGCTAGAGATATTTCGCGCCATTGTCATCATTTTGCTACTCATAAGCATTTCTGTGGTCTTTATTTTGCGTATGAGTATCGAGGAGTCGGCCTAACTGCTGGCTCACCTGCATATTCTCGTGCTTCTCCTTACGATTAGCAATCGCCTTCAGCTCTTCGCTACAAATCAACGAGCTGACATAGTTTGTAGTTAGATTGTCTACAAAATTCTTTTGCCGCGACTGGCTAGTGTTCCACCACTTTCGCACAACGGCGGGCAGCTTCCGAAGCACCTCCGTGTACAAATGGCAGACATAGCGCTCAAGTGAGAGTTTACGATCTGCAAAGCATACAAAATTCATTTAAAAAAAGGTGCCGTTGTAATATCTATCAAAATCCGAACACAATTCATAATACACGCAAAAAGTCGACAAAAATCTACATTCCATTTCCTGTTTTACCGTTTGAAAGGCGTTATTATTTCTTTAGTAAATTCTTATTGTTCCCAAATTGTGTTTCAAGTTAACTTAAATTATGGCCAGGAAGCCATTAAACTTTAAGGATTTATCATGCGAGGCGCCACCCGAGCCACGAAGCATCCAGCTGGAAGGCGAAAAGAAGTCGGTGGGGGAGACACTCAACTTTCTGAAGATGACGTGTGAGCGCGAACCAAAGCCCACACCGCGCGACTACCCGACGGTCGCGGATGAGTTGAATGCGCGCCTTGGTATGCTTCAGGTGCGTCCCAATCGCAGCCCAGCTATTAAGCGATTGGTTACTTCGCGCGCCGCCGACGTACAACACATGTACAAGCTGCAGTGCATCTGTCCACCATTCCATCCGTGCTACTTGCCGTGTCAGCATACGGGCCAGATCATAATTGATCGTGATGTATTGACCAGGGAGGAACACTTGTGCTTTCTGGCAACCCCGAAAAAGGACATGGGGGCACCACGAAAACCACCGCACTGTTATCAAAAGAGAATACCAATGCCGACCTGCACAGCACGTGTGGAGCGCCTAGCCGACCCACACCCGATGCACGTCAAAGACACATGGAAGTACTTCAAGAATCTGTTGTCTCCACGACATGTGAGGGCGCTGGAAGCACACCTTATGCCAAAGCCGCCTGTAGAGATCATGCCATTAGATAAGGCTCTGGAATACATCGAAGAGGAGAACCGACTACAACGAGTGGCGAAACAATTGCATCGCAGACGTTGTCGCAGTTTGAAGAAGCGAATCTTACAGCGTCAGCGGAAACAAATGCGTAAAATCATTTGCGTGCTATTCGAAGAAATGAAGGACTTTCTGCTGAACGATCAGTTTATCATTGACGAACACTCGCCGCTTTGTGCCGTCATTTTGGAGCGTATCAAGGACTTTACAGGTGAGTAGAACAGCGAAATTTCATTTAACAATAATAATAAACCACTTACTTTTTACTTTAGATGAGGAATTCTACACTACGAGCAATTTGCGCGAATATCAGCGCATCTTAGCAAATAACCTCACTGTATGGATTAACAAGTTCATTTCAAATCTTAATATTTACTTGGCACCTCAGCAAATCGCCGTACAGCGACCAATTATGCATGCTGAAGACCCCGAACAATTCGTACCACTTTCCGACTATATTTCTGTATCAGAAGTTATACCCGAGGAGGCCGGTGAAGAGTTTCCAATGCCATGGGAAGCCTATGAGGATCTTAATTACGATGAAGACTATCTGCCCGATGTTTTGGATAACCCAGTCGACCAGGTGGCTTCCGAAAATACCCTGGTTAACGACTAAGCAGTCACTCACCTTTCAACTGGCTCCAGCTGAGCTCCTTATACACGCCATTGCTGTGGACCTTGGCACCATGATTTCTCAGTATATCTACAGGCATCGCACGGAAGAGAAAATGTAGAAAACTCTGAAATTGTACCAAAACAAAATTACATGTAGTACATCTATCAAAATTGCACGTATGTAAAAGTAAATCAAAAAGTATAGTATATATAAACGGTTTAGTAATAAACAACCGTTGACCTTAGTTATTATATTTTTAAAGATTTGATTAGTTTAGTTTGAAAGCATCAAACCAAGAACTATCTTTAAACTGTTAATTTTTTTATTACTTTCTGAAAGGGTCGTTTCTCTTTTTCTAAATAATAAATTTTGTAAAGCAATATAGGTGGGTTTACCAAATTCTTTTAGTATATTCAAGAAGGTCGTTTCTAACTTTAGACAAATAAAAAGCAATAATTTCGCTTATAATTTAGAACAATCAAGTAATAAAGGGCTAACCAAGAATCATTGAAGCGTGAACTTTTACTTAATACCTTATGAAAGGTCGTTCATACTTATTTTTCAAATAAATTTCAAATAACTTACCTCTTCATATTTGTTTTCAATCAACCAGTTTGTGTAAATAGAGCGCAGTGCTACTGGCGACTTGGCGCAAGCGTTAATTATGCATTCCCACAGTAACAAGTAGCTGTAGGCCTCGTGACTGTCAATTGGCTGCAGGTCCTCTAGTTCAGTAAGCTTGAAATTAAACTCGCTTAAGTATTTGTGTATGATTGCTTCATAACGACTTAAGTAATCCTCAAAGCGATTAAGAAAATGCCATTTACTTAACGCCGAGGTGCCATCGATATTATCAGTTTGCTTGTCGTTCAATTCTACATCATCGGCCACAAAGTGCGATGTAAGTTGGCGTATCGCATACACAGCATTTATTCGGACACAATGCTGTTTAAAATATAGTTGTTTCAGCAGAAAGTTGCACAAGTGATCCAGACTAATTTTTTTGGAAGCAGGGCTTTTACAAAACTAGAAGATAAGAGCAAGTTAATAAAGAGCCGCTTTGTCTATTCAGATATAATTACCGCATATACAAAACCATAGTCGACGAACTCAATCGTGGGGGTGATGAGCTCCAACAAGGCCTCGTAGCAAGCACGAAAATCGGGCTCTACTTCAACATCATGTGTGATCTCATAATAGGATTTAAAGAGCACTACATTGACTTCGCGGGCAAACAAGTTTTCCCATTCGTCAATGACTGTTTTTAGCGTTTCAGTGGAGCTCTTCTGCTTTTCCGAGCGAACAAATGTAACGAGCGTAGCAAACAATTGATAAACAGCGACAATAAAGAAGGAAGTCTGGAAATAAAAATGTGAATAAACTGCAATATAACTTTCCCCATTTCTTTCCTACTTTTGGATCACGATAGTTCTGGATGGATTTCGATACAGTCAGTACCCAGGAACCAAGGCCAATCCGAATAGCATCCCAATTTTTCATAGTCAGCTCATAAGGAAAACGTTGCAGGACCTCATTGAGCAATTTTATGTACTCTACAGTGTTCAGCACGGATTCATATGGTTGTTCACATATTTCTCTGAAAAATTATAAACTATTATGCTATATGTAAATATTACTAATAGACATGCTCGATTTACATATTGTAGTGCAGAAGCTCTTTCTGGGCAAACTGCTGCTCGTTAACACTTGTAATGAATTGCAAAGTCGATGCGATGATATTGCGATCGCTTTTCTCGTTCAAGTCGGAATCAAAATTGTTGAGCAGCATACAACGAAACACTGCCGCTTTCACCCACATATCTGGTGGTTCCGTGCGCATTATAGCACTGTTCAAGCCCAATGATTTTTGAGACAATTTCGGCAGCAGGTACTAACAATAAAAATAGAAAACAAAATATATATACTTATTATAATATTTAAACTTTAATGGGTAAATGCTCCAGAACAATAAAATAATGTATACAATATTGATAACAAATAATAAATACAAATGACACGTTCAAATATTCATTTATAAAACTTTAGTATCGTGAACAATATTGACGAAATACGGAGCGGGGGAAGAGGGGTAAAATAAAAAAGGACTAGAACACAGAAATAGCGGGAGCTCGATTTTTGTATAACCCGTTCCCGCCTGTCTTTCTCTTTCTCAACCAATATTAGCTTTGTTACTACAATCCTTGCTATAAAGTTAAAGAGTTGTCGGTGTTTATACAGACGGACGGACAAGTCGGGATTCCAAGGGATTATTAGAGTCTATATACGAACATTTTTAATATGAATTACCTATATTTTAATTTTATTTACATTAATTTATTTAATTTAATAATAACACTACCCATTTGGCTATAAATATAGACTTTAAATAAATTCATACCATACCATGTATGATTTATGATTGAGAACACTCTGAGGTATTGGGAACTCACCTGCAATGCCATGACATAAGCCTTCAGGGCTTTTTGCAACACCAGCGTCTCCGCCAAATCTTCGTGAAGCAAAATTGTGGCATTATCTTCAAATGCCGCATACTGCGAGTAATGCACAAAGTAGCTCAAGGCTCGACAATTGATTACACTTGACTGCTGCAATGCCGCCTGCAACAACCGATCCTTAACTGCGCCCGCAATCTCACTGCTATTGCCCAGAAAGCTGCGCAGCTTCTCTGATAGACCGAGCACCAAATCCTCGTCAGCCCTATCTAATTGTAATGAAATTTCCAGCCAAGCGTCTGCCGCTACTGCTACGTGAACACACTTCAGAAGCTCCGAAATGAGAGGCTCACTCCTGTGCAGGAGTAGATTTGCATTAGGATCACAGTAATCATCCGTAAGCTCATTCTCCGCTTCAACTGTCTGATTTTGGTCAGTTACAGCATTGTCCACACGACACACGAGCTTGCACAATGTTGCAAAATTGATTGCGGTTCGTCGGAGCAGTGCTGAAATCTTTTCTGGGTCCTGAGCTGCGCAATCAAAAGGCACGCCGGCAGTAACCACAGAGTGCAGCGATTCTAAATAGACACAATGCTGCTCAAATTGCATGATGTTCTTGGGGCTGTTCTCATCAGATGTGAAGAGCGCCACAATGGTCTCATCTATACGCTTTATACGCTCCGCTTCTTCCTCTATATTTTCTGTGGAGCATATGACAAACTTGGCTATGGCTTCCGACATGTCTTCCACTGACCTAAAACCTAGGACGTCCACATAAGCCAGTTCTTGTATAATACGTGCGCAACTTTCCAGGAGCATATCATCAATTTCTATGTCTTTGCTGGAAAGTGCATCCTGCCAGCAAGTTGTAATCTCCCACAGCGTGTCCTCGGAAAGATAGTCGCCTGACCTGAACTCTAAACTGAATCGGTAAAGGCGCAGAAATATTTTTTGACGTACTCCTATCGAAGAGTTGTCATTGCTGCATATAACAGGCATGATCTGTGCAATGAAGCTTCCACACATTTCAACCGTTTCGCTGGCAGGCGCCTGCTCTAGTGGACTGCTCATCGTCAGTAAAATTGTATCTACAGTGGAAGCATTAATTAAAATATCTCCAGTGTCCGTTTGAAAGAAGCATTTGTGTAACAAATTCAACTTTTCCCGATTGCCATCTACCACGACTTCCTCAGCAATGCGTGCAATGGTCGCACAAGTAGCCTGTGAGGTCAACATTTCACGGATGGCAGGCTCCGCGCATAGAGGATAGCTTAGCAGTCGATGCAGCACCAGATGTTGTACGCGATGATTTTTTAACTGCATTAAATTGAGATAGAACAATTATTTTAAGCGAAAATACATCAGTTTTAGAATAAAACTTAAAGAGGAATAAATTGCACGAAGCGATATATCGATATTTGATGCAAATGCAAACGAAATAGTCCTAATGATTAACATTTAAATTTTGGTCGCGCATGAAATTCGCAAACAGGTATAAATTATTGGATGAAGAATAATACATCATATTATGTAATTAGAATATTAAATTGGACGACCTTGAACCACAAGAAATTTTATAGAGATTTGCGTCAGGACTGCCACATATCTTTGGGGTGGATCCGTAATGATTACAGGACATTGGTACACATGAATACTAACAGGATGTTATGACATATTAAATTTAGGTACAAAGCTCTAACAATTATGGGAGCTATCAAAAACCACAAGACTTTGGGGTGGATCCGTAATGATATTGGCACTTGATTACAGGACATTGGTGCACATTAACATTAACAGGATGTTATTACATATTAAGTTTAGGTACAAAGCTCTAACAATTATGGGAGTTTTCAAAAATCACTAATAACGGGGTAGTTCTAGCTCTTATATTGCTCATACAGACGGACAGACGCTTATGGTTATTTTGACTCGATGCGACATAAACAAGAATATATAATGTGAGGCCACACACTAACCTAATAAAATAAAAAGTCTTAGATTGATAGAATTATGATGATCATATAGACATATACATATGTACTAATAACTGTCATAAAAACTCATATAGTTTCTAGAAGATATTTTTCGTATGAAGAACTTTATATACCGAATCGTAAAATCTAAGTTTTAGAATAAAACATTACCGAACCCATAATCGGAATCACAGCACGAATTCATAGAGACATGCAAGGGCGTAGGCAGCTTTTACCAAAGGAGGGGCCTGCTGCCCCCCTGCCTACGCCCTTGGAGACATGTCCGTCTTTCTGGAAGATATCGGAAACCGACTAACTGGGTTGTTTAATAGGTACTCTATTTATATAATTCTCTAAAGAGTGTACATTTAATATCGAGAATGTTGTTGTCATATCTGATGGTGTAACACCATTCGCGAGCTATGAAAGTTGACCACTGGAGCGATAAAGATGATGTGGTAAGGCACAGTGAAGCGTAAATTTTTAATGGTGAAAAAGGCACGACAGATAAGATCTGCCCATAGCCATGAAGGTTTAAAGACAAAGACGCTATGAAGGGTGCATAGCTTCGGCGCACCCGAAGAAAAGTTCTTAGCTCGTTTTTTTAAACATACAACTATGTAGGTTAAAATGTCAAATTTAAAATAATCTAAGAAGATTTCTAAGTGCAAAATCCTAATTTTGATGATCAGTGGAAAGTAAATTTAAATAATACGAAAATGAAGTAATGACTTAAGAAAACCGCCATATAAATCGAATAAAAAACATAATACTAGTGATACTAGTGCGTCTGCACTGTATAGTTACCTGAAGTAGCTTTTGCGCAATGTAGTCTAAACGATCCAACGGCTGCTGTAGCGCCAATATCTCAAATACAATGTCCACTAAAGAATCGCAGTACTCGTCGTTTGGCTGTGATAGCAACGCAACAAACTTGTCCAGAGTAGCGTGCAAGTCGCCCTGGTCAGTGAGGCTCTCAAAGAATGACACATCGGTAAACATTTTAGTCAAAGTGCGGAGCTCTCGAACGAAGCGTGATGACTTTTGAGCACTGGCCTTATCCAGACATATGCGCACCAGCTTGCCCACCAGTTGTTTTAGTTCTTTTTGTATAAAGGATGCACTCCCGTTACCCTTTTTGGTAACTTTGCTTGACTCTGCAGGATCTATTTGGCTTCTTTCCTCTTTGCTCGCTTCGACAAACTTAACTGACTGTGTTTCCAGACTGGGATTGGCAACATACAACTCCTGCAATAGCAGCAAGACATGGGATAATAGATCCTCATCGATCACATCTGTTTCTAGTTCTTCTGTGACTAGTTGGAAAACTTTAGTCCAGAACTTATTAAGCAATTGAGCATAGAGAGAGTCTCTATCGACATCATTAACACACTGACGATCCCAAAAGGCCATTAGGGCAGAGCTGTGCTGAAAGAAAAACTTCAGATGTCCATTTTCATTATGGAGCAACAAAGCAATGGGCTCCAACAACTGCTGTTGCAGAAGTTTATGTGCAAATACGTCCAATTCAGTGGTGCGGTCCGCATTATTGTTGATCTGCTGCATACAAAAACGCAAACATTCGAAGTAGGCGTTGTTGATCACAGCACATTCTGACTTTGAGAGTGGCGGATTAAACTTTTCGGTTATCGCCAGTTTCATATCGCTAAAGAACCTAATGTAAAATTCATAGAGATCAACATCTTGCAAGCTGGCGTCAGTTATTTTGGACAAAAATGGTAACAGATTGGGGCAAATAGCCTGAGCGTTATGGTTGAACGCATTGCGCAACAGCGATGACAATTTGGGCAACAAGGCCTTGCGAATGTTGAGCGGCGTGTACCTATAAAACAAAATATTTGACGGAGCTGTTTTAGGTTTCAAGAGAAAGCATACCAATCATCGAAGTTACTTTGCAGAAGCAACACGCAGCCCCAAACATGTGGCGCGACCAAAGGATCTGCGTCGTCTATGTACTGAAAAGTGGTTGTAATCAGTTGCGATTTTTTTGGTATGACAATTTCAACTAGATCCGGCGACAGTATTATGTGATAAACACATTCGAACCAGGCAGCCCTGTAATAAAATAAATGTAATTAGAAAAATTCTCATACGATGTAGGAAATAAAGGACTAACTTGATGGCCGGAATTTTATTCTTGGCAAAGCTCCAAAATTTATTTTGTTCCAACAACGCGATCAGGCCCTGCTTCACCTGCGTTAAATCTTCAGCCTGCGAGGTATGTTCCAAGAAAAATGATAGGCATCTTAGACTACTAATCACAACCCTTTGAAGCTTTTGCTCTGCCTCCTCTGGTGTCAGGCTCTTGCCTACGGATAGCGTAGCGGCCGTATGAAATGTCAAATTGCGCGTAATGAACTCGAGTATTTCTGTTTGACAATGCAAGCAAACCTCTTGGGTTCGATTCGAAGTGCCGGTAAATGTTTCGCGAAAAGAATTGCACGCTATGCTGGCCGCCGGTGCATAGTTATCAAAATGACTTGCCAACCAAACAGGTACTAACTGCTTCAGATATGGAGCCATAGCTCGTTTGCATTTGGACATTAAAAGCTGCAGCACCGTCTGCGCCAGTTCGCGCACATTGTGTTCAATGTCATTTGCCAAGTTGTAGTAGTATTTGGGCCACAGCGGCAGTATGCTCTTCAACGTATCCAATTCTGATTCGGAGATTACCTCAAGCAGCTCTTGCAGGGCTTTCTTTTTTGTCATAGGATCCTTCTTGGATAGTTTGCGTAGTATTATTTGTGTTTGAGGACTGATGTTGGCATCAAGCGATTGCTCGACACATCCGAAGCCTGAAGTAATAGGCAATCCTTCTGTAAAAGCAGAAAAACTAACAAATGGCGTAGTGCTAGCACCCAAGAGTTCAGCAGTCCGGCGGCTGCTAGAAGGCTGCAAAAAAAGCAGCGAGTTCTTAATCGCAATTCTATAGAAGTTTTCATGTACGTACTTTTGTGTTGTTTTTTGTACGTTGTGCTTGTTTAGTTTTTCCACCCATTGCTTCACGTTTACTACTAATTTAACGAATCTTTAAAAAAAAGAACAACACAAAAACAAATGACGAGGCGCACACGATGCCAGATGATGATTATACGTCAAAATAGCGTCGAGAAGTTGTGAAGCAATGGCACTGAAACAAGCCAATTTACCTACGTATGTACATACATCATCAAATTGGAAGCATGTAGCCGGCAGCGACGGAAAAGAAAAACAAATGTTTTCAATTTCAATATTTTTATATGCTGATACTGTATTGTTAAGAAAATATTAAACTACATACGCTGCTCACAAAGAAGTAGCATATAAATATGATTTTTAATAGTGAACAGCAAAACATATATAATAGTGTAATAGTAAAGCTTGCCTAACAGTGGATAATTCATAATTAAATCTAGTTAAGGTTAGTTGCAAATACATATTTATAAAAGAAGAGAAGACGTACAGGAATCTTTGAATAGCAGAATCAGTTCACGTAAAGCAATCAGCTGATTTGAATGTTTTTCTTTCTCTTTTAGTATTTGACGCTAGGGATGTAAGTCAAAGGGAAAACATCGATATTGATGCCCATCGATGTCTCTTTATAAAAAATCAATAAAATATACTTTCCATAGAAAAAGATCATATTAGGAAAAAAATTAACCGAAATGTTTTAAGCGTAAAATGTTTATATATTGAAACCGGCTCTCATAGTATTTTACTTAATGTTGTTAACTAATGACTTTTGATAATCTTGTATGCTTTACTTAAAAATAAATTATTATATACAGCTAAAAAGCAATTCAATCGTACGCTTTGCAGTTTTGCATTTTATGAATATTAAACGAGGCTATACGAATCAAAACGAAAATTAAATGCTTAGCAATCTAAAATATATATAACAAAATAAACATTTTATTGAAAACATCAAACAAATTAAAATACAAGTATACCTTCTCCGAAAAAGCTCAGCATCGTGTTAAAAACATAGTCGGTGCTCGATACATAGATTTTTTTCACATCCCTATTTGACGCTAGTGTAAATGAAAATGCGGTATTAATCGGCATATTGTTGCAAGTTGCCAGATCAATGAAAAATGGTTTTACTATATTAGGTGCCTATACAAATCAAAACAGTATTTGTTTTCAATAAACTCGGCAGCTCTCCATTGTCTACCGCAAATCACACGTGCGTTTCGTGTTTAATTGTGCATGTAGAATGTCGAAGTTTTTATCATATTACAATTTGTTTCCTATTCCGGACCCAAAGGAATTTCTTGGCCTTGATGCTGACCGTGAAGAGGGCAATGTCATCACCACTCTTGCACGAAATGTAGTAGTCATTTTGAACGTAGGTTACACATTCCGGTTGATGATCTTCATTGCATGTATCTGTGTATATTATTAAATATTGAACTTTTCTTGCATTGCAGATAAGCACACAGAAGCAGCTATGCAGTTGGTCTATGCCGGAAAAGCTTTCGGCTAAGGTTATTTATGATCCCAAGAGTCAGAAATACGTAGGTGTCTTTGGAAACCATGCACTTCGTCTATGGGACGTCGACACTCCAGATGTAGGCAAATGCAAAAAATTGAAGGTGAACATGAACATATCTAATAATATAGACCTAATAACTTAATTAAATGTATTTTTGCAGTTTCAAAAGAGCATTGCCCAACTAGTCGCGACAGACGCCGAGGCGCTTGTGTTATATAGCGATGACACTTTTGAGTTTTTGTCTGATGCTCTTAATTCGCGAAAAGATCAGCAAGAGGACACCTCGGAGCAATTACAAATTGCTGCGTCCAAAACAATAAGCAAAGCATTGGTGCACACGTTTGACGACGGTACTCAGATGCTAACATACTTTGAGGAAAAGCACGCAAACAGCGAATTAAGGCTCATAGCCCGTTATCTAACGACTGAGAGTAGGAAAAAAAATATTAGAATCAAACGAGAGATGGTGCGCGTCACTGGATATGCGGTCATTGATGGTGAGGGTCAACCGCAGCTACTGACTATATGTATGTAAACAATATTTAGCTTTAGCTCTGAAACGTAACTAATGCAATTCTCCGTGTGTAGGGTCGGATAAACGTATATTTTTACTTAACTTGGGAAATCGCAACTATGATCCACCTGGCCAATTTGTTTCTATGTTGGCTGAGCTGAACGTAGAAAGCAAATTATCTGTGCAGGGCATTTCGCGTAATTTTGTGGCTATATATGGCGCCAATTATGGAAAAGAGGGCGCTTCTCTACTAGTCTACAACACGCAATTTAAGGTAGTAAATGCCAAACAATACTTTAAGGTGTATTTGGACTTCTCTCGCCTATGGGCACGTGGTGAACACATTTTGCTAGCCATGGGCAACAACATAGCTGCCGTGCGCTATCGTATGAACCAAGACATGCTAGTCGATATGCTCGGCTCTCAATTCAGCGACACACATATTTCACCCATCGAGTTGGACCACATCAACGAGGAGGAAGCCTTGGAAGCTGGAATCAAGTTTCTTGGCAACTATCAACCCGCTGATATAGTCGAACAGACTAACACAGACAATGAGACTTTGGCATTTTTTCCTCCTGCAGATGGCAAACAAATTGCCTATGAATCACCGGAGATATTTAACAAGGAGTTAAGTGAACTGCTCAAGCAGCATGTTTACGGCGAAGTGGCCAACATTGAAAACGGCTATGAAGATGTAAATGTAACCCTCATGTCAAACTTCTTTGATTTAGGACCACAGAACACTGCCGTTCAAGCAATTGTACGCCAACTAGAACGCAGCGGCGCAGGCGAGCAAGAGATTTCTGAAAAATTGCTCACACTGTTTATAAAGACGCAGAACACGGATCACGTTCTTATGTGCCTACGGCGTTACTCAAACATATCTGAACGTATGCTTGCTTGGGCATTGCGCTATGCGCTGGATAACAATTCGGCAGATATCGAAGCTACAAATGGCGATCCAGAAGCCATTTATACAGATCCTGCACTGAAGTCCAACAAAGAGCTGTTGAACGCAGTGCTGGCCTGTAGTTTTGAATCCAGCGCCATTGAAGAGCACTTACGGCAACGATTAGAATTATCGCACGTGCTGCGCATTCTAAAACACTTACATGTTTTAATGACCTCGCCCGATTTTCGATTGGAAGAACGACCTGGCTATGATAGTTCACTGAAGCATACTGAGCTGCAAACCCTCAAATGGCTCGGGGCACTCATGACGTCACACTTTACGTTGTTGTCCATCTCAAAAGATGTGGAAATTCTGACTGTGCTTAAAAGTTGGTCGGTACTATTAGAGGGGTATGTGAGGAGTTTAGATGATCTTCAAGCCGTTTTACCACTCCTGATGAACATTGTGGAGGGGCGAATGCCGAAACCAAAATATGATAACAGATGGTATAGCATAGAAAAAGTTGTTTTGTACTAGTTTTTATTTTACTAAGAACACAAATAAATATGTAGTTTTTTGAATCAATATTAACACTTAATTTTAGTTATAAGTGCTACGATTATGAAACAGACAATAAAATTATTTTAATAGGTAGGTAAAAAATATCAACTAATAAGAGAGTATACTTGTATAAGTCTGAATTTGATACAGACAATATTCAATCATACTTACGTATGTACAAAGATTATGAGAAATTTTGGGACTACTACAGAAATAATAGTTACTCTAGCAACCCATGTAAAATAAAAATTTGACCCCGAGGCGATTTTGATTTAACAATTTACTTTCGCTAACAGATATAAAGTATACAAGATATAAGTTTCCTCAAAAGTTGTGAATAGCTCAAGCAGTAATCAGAAATATGTATCTTTATTATGTTCATAATTGCGTTTTTGGGTCTGATATTTTGCTCCATCAGCTGATTTGACCTTAAGTCCGAAACAGTTTCGTTTGAATAAGTTGTTATCCTAAAAGTTCGATTACTGTGTTTATGAATTCGATTTCCTCAATAGTTTCTTTATCTATATGTGATTGAATACTTGGGAGTTAGTATTACAAAATATCTGAATATGCCGTGGATTATCTCTCGTGGACCATAAGAAACCTATATTCAATTTGGAATAAGCATTACGACAGTTTAAAATCAAATCTACGTATATATTTGAAAGCATTACATTTAAAAACAAGAATTGGACGGGTCCAACTCTGAAATACTCTAGACACACTACTAAAGTATTACAAAATATCTGAATATGCCGTGGATTATTGACTTACAATTGAGTCAAGCAGTATTTTGTGTATCTCTTCTCTAGTATCTCTCGTGGACCATAAGAAACCTATATTCAATTTGGAATAAGCATTACGACAGTTTAAAATCAAATCTACGTATATATTTAAGCATTACATTTAAAAACAAGAATTGGACGGGTCCAACTCTGAAATACTCTAGACACACTACTAAAAAAGGATTGTTTTAAATTTATTTTATTTAACTTGCACCAAAAGTTATAAAGCATATACACACTTCTGATTTTGATTAATTATATGGGATCAGCCACTCCTCCTCCCCCTCCTGTGTGTTATATACATCTGCACTAAACTATTGTACCCTTCTGGATTATGGAGAGGACGGGTAAGGGTCATAAGTTCTCGGTGCTCATACAGGCGGACCTACAGCTATAGATCTACAATTTAAAATAAATCTCAAACATTTAAAAATATGTGCAAGAGTTAACCATCAGCCACAAATAGGATTTTACTTAAATAAATATTACTTCTACTACTACTTATGAGGATATCAAGGTATTTGCCATTCCAGCTCTATGTCTGAAGAAATAGTGAAAACCCAGTATTGAGAGTTAAAACAAGCAATTGTTTGTTTGGGAAATAACTCGCATTAAATTACAGTATTCGATTTCCTTCTCAAATATTAAACCTACAGAATGTGCATTGTTTTATCTAAATCCATTCTTAAATAAACGATTTGAGACGGCACTTATTTACTCATGTCGTAATTCTCATACGAAGGCACAATTCATAACAGACCCCATTTCATATGTGCATAAATTATAAACATAATGAGAGTAGTTGATAGAGCCCCACCCTTCTTGAATCAGTTTTCGAAAGGCCAAATCAAAATGGCAGCCAACAGAAGAACACTTGAAAACAATGGAAAATCCATACAATAATTGGAATGGTATTAAGTATTATACTTGTAAGTAGTAAAGTAAATCATCTAAATAGCTTAATGGGAAAATACATTTTACAAGAGTTGCTTATCAGTTGTGAGTCGAGAAGGGCCTTCCTCAATCTACTCTCGCCACAGAACTTGCAACATCTCGTCTACATTAGTGTAGACTTTTTGGTCCAGCCGAGATTGAGTTAAATTTAGCACTTCTTTGCATTACCCCTGGCTCTCTCTCCACAACCTGCTTGAAGCTGCTTTCCGCCATAGCTGTGCGGTAAGTACAACAAAAGTATTAGGAGCTAGAAAAGTTTAGCTAGTTCGATTTAAAAACTAGTGGGCGCTTGCGTGTTCGGGACATACATACATACGTACTTATGTAAATGCGCCTTTATATGAACATATATGAATGTAAATAACTTCTTATATACATATGTAGACACGGGTACAAAGCTCATCTACACAAATGATAGCTATGTACATAAAGGAGACTAAACAATTTAAAAGCCACTCTTTTAAATCTATGGCCACGATTTATTGAGTGACTTAAACTCTGCCCGAGCTGCATTAGAACGCATATAAATAGGGGAAAACCTGCTCGTAACGTCATAAAATCGAGATAAATTATTTAATTTTCGATTTCCTAAAACCATTAAGCAGACGTAGCCGAAGACGACGATGACGCTGCGGCCTAGCTACCCCAAGTTGCAAAGTCATGCATCCACACATACCAACAAGACTACAATATATACATACATACATACATACTCATATATGTATGTGTATCTATATATTTAGACAACTGTTTATATACATACATGTATGTACATTAATAAGCAATTCTTTATATTCATACTTAGGTACATACATACATACATATGTATATACAAGTATATATATTTGTATATGAGTGTGAATGCCTGATGCTGAGCTGACCGGACCAAAGGTGCCTAAGCCATAACTGAGGCTGCAGGGCAAGGATATATGTATTCACATGCATACGCCTACCTATGCGCAGGTAGCTCAAGCAGGTAACTCTTTATTACGGAACAACAAACTCGAAATTATGTGACTGGGTATGTATGTATTGACATGACTGGCGATAGTGATGAGAAAAACTGTGATTTCACAATGTGGTTGTGGTTTTCCTAAATCCCTGTCTTGACATTTGTTTTCGGTTATTAATAATACAATTAAAACAATGGACTAACTACTTGTATGTACATATATATGTACTATATTGTAGTTCAAGTGTAATTCAATTCTATGGCCAAAGAAAATATGACCGAAGGTAGTTTGTTTGAAATTAAACAAGAAGGTAATAATGGTATATTTAACTCTGCAAAGCAATAACTTGGCGGTAGATGTATAATCATATAAGAGCTAAAATCTTTTAAAAGAGATAAACATATATAGAAATTTGTTTAATTAAAATATATTATAAATTATTTCTTACAAATTATTTATAACCTAACTTTTCCCATGAACGATATGAGCATTTTAAAGTAAACGTTTAAGACACACAAACTACAATTGATTTTAATATTAAAATTAAGCGTTAATGGAAATTATGTAGGTTTATCAATGAGCTGAGTTCAAATGAATAAACTAATAATTAAAAAATTGTTATTACCTAACAAATACCTGTTCGCAAAATCGAATATTACAAAATTAAATTTATTGTCAAATGAAGCATTTTAATTAGAACTTGCATTTTAAACAGCTAGGCGTGGCCATTTGAAAAAGTGAACATCTTCAATTTAATGCTGAATAAGTTCTGGAAATGCTAGCAGGTGATTTTAAATCGTGACCACCAGATCACGGTCTTTTCTGCTCATCACTGGAGCACGACCGTAGTCGGTCAGTTGCGCGTTACTTGTTACAAACAAATGTTAAGATGTGAAGACGGTCAAGACGCACGCAACCCCCATGCTGGCAGCAGCAGCAGCACCAGCAACAGCATCAGCATCAGCATTTAGCAGCGTCATGATCATCATCAAGAAGGCAAGCGAGCCCAAGACTTGGCAGCACCTTTGGCCATTGCAGCTGCTATTCTTCGGACAGGCCCAGGCAGCAAGAGCGCGTCGCGACGGCTAAAAGGCGAGCAGATAGGTAGGAAACCGGGATGGGCAGGCATGTAAGATGAAACGAGTGACTTGGCACTTGGCTGCATGGGCATCCTTTGTTCGTTCCTTTGAAATGTTACTCATTTTGGTTATTTTTTGTAGCCGCATATACTATACTCGCACACACAACGGCAACTACAGGTATAGATACATATGGTACATACATACATACATACGTATATAGTATATGTATGTATGTGTATGCATACCCACTCTTTTTAAGCGACAAACCGGCCGGCATTATTTTTAGAATTCTCAGTCAAACTTGTTACCATGCTGGGCGAAACAGGCTTTCGAGGGAGCAAAAATGCAATGATCTCGTTCCACGTGAAGCTGCTACTGCTGGCCTTTTGTTGTGTATGTGTGTGTGTGTGTGTGTGTGTGCGAGTGTGTGTGTATGTATGTGTGTTTGGGCGTATAGTCTAGCATTGTTACTGTTTTCCGACTTTTTAATGCCCAAAACCCTGGCTTGCTGATTCGCTGCTGCTGGTACCAAAAATTGTATCGATCTTGCCGGTTTGCTGCCACCTTTTGTGTTTTTCTTGGCCCGTACGCTTTGCTCGATCGTTTGCGCCGTCGCCGTCGCCGTCGCAACCACCACACAGCATCTCTGTCTCGGCCAACGCAAAGGGGGTACAGTTTCGCTCGTAACTGAAAAGTTATAACTTTTGGACGTCGTCACCGCCGCTCGTACCGAACCGCTTTCTTTTGGGCCAGCTGAAGTCGTTCGCTCGCTCGCCTTGCTTCTTCTCCACATTTACTTAATTTATTTTTATTTCATTAATTTGATTTTTTTAATTGAACGCGCCGCTGCTTTGCTGACGCCGACGCCGTCGCCAACGCCGTCGCTGGTTCTGTGGCTTGTTGCTTGCCTCGCAATCAGATTATTGACTTTTTGGGTTTTTTTCGTCCGCTTATTCGTTCTATGTACATTTTTCAAATGTATGTAAGCCTTTGTTTGGACCAAAACATGTTTTGTTTAACGAATTTTTATTAGTTCTGGCTCTGGGCTCCGCACGAAAAGCGTACCCCCTTCATGTGCTATTGTAATCGTATATAACAAATGTGGTTCAAACTGAGGCTTTAATGCGCAGACATTTTCAATGCATATTGATTTAAGCTTGATAGGGCACCATTATCAATGGGGTGACTACTTAGCCACAGATTAGCGAGCTTGGTTTGTTTTGTTACTCCACGTCCATTTCAGCTTTTGATTGTATCATGTTATGTCAGGTTACGAAATGGTTCTAACCAATAATTCGTTACGATATGTACATACATACAAATATATAGCTGGCGTAGTCAGCTTTTTAGGAGTGAAAATAATTGCTAATTTTGTACGCAAACCAACAATATTGCCAGCTCTAAAGCAAGGTTGAATATTTAAATTTCCTAAAATAGTTTTTATATACCTCTTGTACTTAGTTTCATTTATCTTCTATGCTGAAATGCAAGGGTGTACGCATTATATGTTGCCATATCAAGTCGACCACACGTTCATTATTATGGCGCACTATTTCGCCTTAAAATGGAATTAAGTTGGATATGTTGAAGTCTTTTCATATGATTCATTAAGCTAGTTTAATTTTTTGGCACCCCTTTTGTAAAAGCTGCGCACGCTCTTGCTAAAATGTAATTTTAAAATGTGTGTTTTAAGAAAAACTAGTTATCCTTTCACCATTTATGTATATGACTCCCTGATTGAAGCACAATATGCTGCCGTAACGTGAAGGATGAAAAACGTAAAATTTTAGTTTTTATTATTTAAGGGGAACAAGAACGGTCTCAGACATACCACAAGTAAAGTTGTTTCGATAATACCTAGCCTACGATTAATCTTTTTGGATAAAAGATAAACTTTAGCAAACAACATATAAATAGATAATGGTTAGTTCAATTTGTATCGTCTACTGGTTAAGAATATGTACGCTTTATGAGTCGAAGATGCTTTCTTCTGCCTGTTACATACTTTGCAAAATCATTTTATTTCACTGCGAGTCTGGGGGACTTGTGGCTTATATGGAGGCATATTTGTTGACCATTTGATTAGGGAAACCTACTTCTTAAGTGACGAAAACATAAACAATAAAAGCTAAAGAAATACAACATAAAACATACCTTTATGAAACACTACAAATTTGCACAAATAATACCATCAGATTTGGTATATATTATGTCTAAAGCCTCAGGTACATTAGATGTATTAAAATACATTGATAAGGAAACAAGATGGTTTTTCAAAAATTTAGGTGCACCTAAAATTAATAGAAAAGGAGTGACTCTTAGTGGAGTTTTTGGGGAAATGCCAAATTGTCCGATCACACTAAGTCTTAGTACTGGGTATTATTGATTGTTGTCATATTGTTCAAGAATATATATACAAGTATATGTTGGCGGCCAGGCTTCTTTAAATCTTTTTAGCATTTGGGTATAAAAATACCACTGATACTGAAGACCATCCTACAGATGCTTCAACCAATTATCAAGAGTGACGGACGAACACGGATCACACAGGCGTATGATACACCACAGTATGCTTGGATGCTTTAGTATACAAAAACTGTACCTGGAGAAACAGTAAAATCCCATATTCTCAAGCAACAATAAATGTTATCTGCTCAACATTCAAAAGTAGGTTTAACTTCAATTCCTTAAAGTAACTAGTCCCATTTACCTAGTCATTGGAAAACTTAAGTATAACGTTACTGAACAAATAATAGCACTAGGAGGAAGGTTTTGAATACAATGGGCTGCAATTGAAGCTTCAGTTTTAGGATAGCGAGAGACCTGGAACTACAGGAACAAGAAAAGTTTAATCCTGTCTGACTGGCAATCTGTTATAAGAGCCATGGGCATCGGAAAATACCAATGGAGATGCTTATACATTTTGCAAGAAATAAAAATGACGTTAATATGAGCTAGGATGGAACTGGAGAAAACTAAACCCAAAAAAAATGGTTTACATCAATTGTGAAAAAAACTTTATCGCAAGCAAGGTCTCACACAGTGTTAAAAGCTTCCTTCATTGCAAAATGAAGCAAGCAAAGTTACTCCGATATTGGGAAGAAATCATAATTTTCTTTTTGTCTGAATATTGCGCATTTTTCATTTCATGTAATTTCTGTGAAAATACCTCCTTAATAAGTATCTTCTTTGCCTTTGCTCCAAAGAATGCATTGATCCGCCCTAGGGACAGAAATTATATTTCCATGGTGCTCTGCTGATATGTCCTGTGGTCTCATCGTCCTCGAAGTATACACATATTGCACTCTACAATTTTTAGACCCCACATATATGTAATTGCTGTAAGATATCTCGGTTTAAGCCAACGAGATTCTTTGTTTGAATTCATAGCTGTCCATAATCCGCCTCATCCCCCTCCAACTTCTAGAAAAGCAGTTGAACATTCCTAGTGATATACCCATTTCTCGGCAAATACAGATTTAATTCTTCAGCCACACGATATACAAATTTAAGTCTGTTTATCTATTTATTCGTGTTTTTCTGTTCAGATTCTTTACTGGTGTATAAGTTCTTGTATTGTAACGAAATGTTTACAGTATGTTGATATCGATCATTCAAAGAATATAGGAACGAATGACATGTAGCGAAATTTGGGATTTACATATTCACGACGTTACGTGACGAACGCAGTTATTATGCCTAAAGAATTGCGACCCCATTCTTAAATCAAATTGCTATTTTTAAAGCAATACAATTAACTTTGCTTAATTATTTCGACTCAAATTTGATATTAGAGTTGCATTGCTTATTTCGCCACTACATTTTGTACCTCGTTGAGAGGATTATATTGATATTTAGATACGAGTATATCCACAAGTCAAATGTTTTCTCTTCATGATCTCCGACAAGTAAATAACCACACAAAAGTAAAAATCTCGCGTTTGCGCTATAGATAATGGGGCCCGATCCCCCGCCGATCTGCTGGTTCTTTCAGCATTACCGGGGTTTTCAATTGCTATACAGAGTGCAAGCAATGCAGATACCCAATATGCCAATCGAATGGAGAAAGATAGAGAGGGAGAGTTGGAAACGGTATGGATGTTTTTAATGTCTATAGGTTAAACTCAAGTTCGTTGTCTAAGTCTTTCGTTTCGTGCCAGTTCAAACAGTTGGCATGCGAAATATTTTTCAAATATGTTTTATAATTATTGTCTTTAGCTTGCTTTGAACTTTTACATGGGTTTAGTCAGCGGCAAAAGCCGTAGATTTACAGCGAAGAAACTCATTAGTGGGCGGGCATGGTAATGTGTCAGCCAAACGAACTTGTGCTCATCTCGCTACTTTCTAAACGTGGAGCTAAAGCACACGATATGTCGGCAACCATATTTGCCAACAAACGACATTCAAAGTGACTCACAAAATCGGTCAGAGCGATCGGCGGGGTTTTGCTTTATGTCGATTCTGTTTGTGTTTCAGTTTTTGATTATTGTACTACGAGTATGCATTGCGGTTTTTGTCTACAATTTAAAATTCCTTAACTGTACGCGCTGAAAATAAAGACGGCCATGAGCCATCAGCGATCAGCCACGAGCAGAGCGCGCAAAATTCAAGCAATTTGATCTTTAAATTTAAACACGTTTAAAATCAAAGAGCTGTACACAAACACACATAACTAAAGAGATATGTGTGTATATACACATATATACTTGTGTGTACGAGTATGTGCTTCGCGTGCTGCTTGTACACACACACATACAGGTAAATGTACATAAAAGTTATGTATAAGCCCACACAGACAACACAGCCAACATGAAGAACAGCAACGTTGTGGTGCCCCCACAGCAGATGACTTTGTGAAATTCGAAAGGCGGCAGCAGTAGCTGCGCCGCAGTCCCCGTCCCAGCAGAGAACCCGTCACCACCGACCCCTCGACGCCCTCGTCGTAATTATGTACTTTAAATTTAAATTCAATTGACTTCTTTTTATGATGCCAACGGGCGGCGACAACACCGAGACGTGCTTTCGCCATTACACACGTAGAGACGACTCTACTTCATAGCTCCACGGGCTGCCCCCACAACTACGCCACTGCTGTTTGCTGTTTGCCATTTGCTTGGCAACTTTAACGGCCATTTCTTTTAGCTTGGGCTGTACATTGCCACGCATGCGCAGCGCGCGTCTCCACAAACGACGCGTTGTCGTTGCCGTCGTCGTCGTCGTCGCCGGCCGCAGTCTTCGTCGCTGTTGCTGTTGCTGTTGTCGTCGTCATTGTCGGCCTACCTTGGTAACGTATTTCTCGACTTTGTTGTTGTTTTTGCCTTTCGTCGTTTTTTCTGCCAGTTTGATCTTTGCCATAAAAGTGATTTTTTTTCTGGTGAATGTTGCGTGGCGGTGCGCTACAGCGGCTGCGAGCTGTACTTTTGTTCTTTACTGCAAGATTAATGAACGATGTGCCAAAGATCTCTATGAGAATAAAAGCGTTAATTCAGTATTTTCAGATCTGACTGCATTGTTTAGAAAACACCTTCGCAGTTTATTCTGTTCACATAATATTGCATATTCAGGAAAGCTTTCAAATGCTATTGTTATGCGTTTAGTAATAAGCAGAAATATCTTTGTTCAAGGCATATTATTTATATTAAAGAACAACACCACCATGAGATGTCTATCCTAATAAACGTTTAAAAGACACATCTATATTTATGAAGCTCAAATGGGAAACAACCAGCAAATTGATGTAATAACTTTTATAGATATAGATTGTACGTTTTATTCAACATTTGTGATACTCTACATGCTGTAATATATCCCTTTACGGGACTTCCAAATGGGGATCGGAAAATTGAAAATGGGTATAAGATCTTTTTCAGTTTGAATCAAAAACTCGAACAAAACTGCACTCTTCTTTTTCGTGCCTCTTGTTTGATTCGCCTTGGCTCAAAATAGCCTTTTGTTACCCTTTTGCGCCATAGCTATAGGTCCAGCAATTTGCAGTGTCCAACTGGTTTTGACTCGTTTTTTTTATGTTTAGTATTTATTGTGCTTTCCTGGAGTCCTTTACCCATAATGCTACACGATTAGGACGACATATAGAAGTATTAAGATTAGGCCGAACGCTGAAGCCCTACCTTAAAACACCAACCCGAATCGCCCACAGTCAGGTATTTATAATTTTGGCTTAAACTAAGTAGCATGTACAATAGACCTGTGTATGTATGTATGTATATATGTATGTATGTATGCAATTTAAACATTTTTCACCCGCATTGTGGAAATTTAAAAATCAATAGCTACGTTATGAATACGTACAAATATATAAGATTCACAAAGGGACAGACAATCATTAAGCCTAAAAAATACAAAACCCCAGCAACTTCTTTGAACCAAGTTGCCTTTATGTACGAGTATGTATGTATGTATGTGTGTATGTACGTACGTACACCTGGCTACTAATACACTCGCACACACACCCATGCACTTGGCTTTACCTGTCTCTCATTTGGCGGGAAATCATAGGCGCTCTCTTAGGCAAAAAAAACCCGAAAATCAGGTACCAAGCTGAGTGTGCACGACACCGACGACTGAGGTCTGATGACAGCGTCGGTGTCGGCGTTGTCGAGAGCAGCGCACAGGTAAGCGATCGGTTCAGATCAAGCTACTCCAACGCAAAAGCGACTCACAAACACCACAGCAACAACACCAGGAGCAACAGCAACAATGCCACACAAACATATGCATATGTACTTGTACGCGTATAGCCTTATATACAAGATTGCGTCGTCGTTTACTCTGCCGCCGCTGACGTCGTCGTCGGTGTAGTCTACGCCGTCTCGAGAAGCTGATCTGGAGCTCGTTTGTCGTATTTTTACCAAATCTGAATTTAGTTTAGAAGCGTTTGGCGGCGTTGAAGGTGTGTGCAAAGGCAATCGGTGCGCTGCTGTCTCGACGGCCATCACTACAAAAAAAATTGTTAACACACTTGGAGAGCGAGGCGGAGAGCGCTTTGCACTGGGTCTGGATGTGAAGCTGGTCGCTGTCGTCAATGGTGTGGCATTTGGGATGTTTTAATTAAAGAAATGTTTTGCAAAATAAGAAGAAATACAAGTAGAAATCAATTTGAAATGAACCTTTTGGCAAACGCATTTAGAAAAAGGTAAACGAAAGCATTTAAGAGTTCCCTCATTGCCGGTCTAGGCTAGGCTTTTTACTAGCCCTCAGTTTGTGCAAAGTGCGGTTCAAGTGTCCTGAAAACCAAGTGCATATCAAAATTAAAACGCGCGATAAGCTCGATAAGAATTCATGTTTATTGCCTACCGTCGCGACTGACTCCTGACGCCTGACTTTGACTCCTGTCTGATGACTCCAAGGTATGGCATTTATTCACAGTTGCTAAAGTCGCGCTAAACTCTACACACATCCGGCTGAACACGCTTCCAGAATCTTCAAGTATACGCAGGCGCCCTCAACTTATGCATAGGCAATTTTTTTGACTGCCAAACGTGTTCTAGGCCTGTTCACGCTGTCCACGCTGACCACGCTGTCCACGGCCTGTTTCTGGGTAAATATTTGTAGCTTTAGTCCCCAGTTCGTTTATGGGCTTAATCAACCACAGCGGCAGCCGCAGACGCATCTCTTGCTTGGACACATTTGAATATATGGTAATTTTTTGCTAGTCGTCGTGCGATGTGTGAATTGTTCTTGGAAATATTTGCTTTGGGGTCAGTCGCTACACGAAGACAGGGCTCTCTATTTGGTATACCAGATTTAAAATTGCGTCAGCAATGACATATTGTGCGTCGCGTATAGCTTATAGCTAGGCCTGAACTGGCTTGGCCACGTTTTATAAAGTTGGTAAGCATGAAATAGTGAAAAGTACTGACCAATTCGCATTGTACAATGATCGGACCGTATCGGGATAAGCCAAAACCCCTATCTTCGATTTCAAGTTATGCTATAATTTCCCTATAGCAAAGCTAGTTTTGGTTAGTCTTTTAGTTGGTTGAAATTTTTTCATCGTTTTCAACCGAATGAAATCTGCCTCTCAATATTTAGAGTTCTAAAGTCAATTTAAAGATTGAAATAAACACTTGATATCTTGATCGATATTGATTGCACCAGTTAACCAACTGAGTCTTTGACGTTGGCTTTTGGCCGTTGGCTGTTTGTCCTCATGTCCATTGCACAACTCGACTAAAGTAGCTCCAATGTTAAGTAAGACATTTCGAAGCAAAATACATTTTCGTAGCTGTTGTTTTAGTTCGTATTGCTGGTTGCTGGTTTTCAACATTTTCCGCTGTTTTATGTTTCAACGATTATTACAATGAGTGGCGAGTGGAGTCGAGCGAGCGAGCGAGGCGCATAATTGTGGGAACCTACGACGGAACCTCGTCGGTTGTTGGTTGTTGGTTGCTGGTTGCTGGTTGTCAGTTGTTGTCTAGTAAGAAGTAGACGTAAGTAAGACCAGCCAGCCGAGCAGCCAGCCATTCACTTGGCTTACTCACTCGCCCGTCGGTACACCGGCGCTATAATGCCAATGCAACCACCATCACCCAGTTAAGTTCCGTCCACTTCAGCTCAGCGACGGCGATGGCAACAACGACTTCGTTCCAGTTACAGTCACTTGACCAACCGAAACAATAAGAATAAGACAACATACTCTGAGACGTTCAGGCATTATAATTGTTTGGAATGGCGAGAGGCGGGTGAAGTAGCGTGCATATTTATGGGAATATTTTTCGAAGCATAAGAAATCATTGCAGCGATTCCCTCCCTGCCGTTCACCCTTCGAAAAAAAGTTCTGGACGAATGCGCGTCGATCTTTGACCTTTCCAGAAGCGTTTCATATCATCGTTGCTGACCGCCGCCCAGCTCAGCATCGCCTTACCCGGGGTCTCTCAGTCAAGTCAGAGCAGACTACGGCAATAGCAAAGGCGTTCACGACTTGTCAGTCTATGCAAAATGCATAAAAATTCCACGTAGCATTGCAGTCAAAAGTTTTGCGCAGGCGTTCGTCAGCAAACGATGGCGGCTCCGACGACGATGATGACGACAGTCTCGTGTGGGCGAATCGAACCAAGCGAGCTGGCAGTACTGGAACCTCGAGTAAATATGCGGCATAAAACTGGATTGCAAGTATGAGTATGGCAAAAAAAAAAAAAAAAAAAAAAAAACAACAGAAAAATCCGTAAAAATAAAATCCATTATATAAAAAACAAACTCGCGCAATTGGCCCCGAGTGATTGCCATATAGAAGGCCAACACTCCGTCATGGCAACAAATGATCAACAACAAAAATTAAATAAATAAAAAACATATTTAAGCATTAAATACCAACATAAAGTAGGCACAGTGACATTTGGCCAAAATACAAGCTACATGCGAAAAAATAAAAATGAAATTTAACAAGAAAAGACGAAATTCAATATTTACAACCGATTGAGAAACGCGGGCGTTTTATGTCGCCTAGGATTTGATTATACAGGGTGCTATGTTGTCTTTGGTTATCTAGCTGTATGAGTGATAAATAACGTCATAAAGCTAGCTTACCGAAGTTAATATTAGCGTCTGGCCAGCATACAAACACGCATACATACTGCATCGAATGTTTTCTCAACCGTGCTTCGCTGCCCATACTTGAAATTGTATGTGGCCGTGAAGGCGCACTATTTAATGCCCTGTACCAAAGCATAAAAGTATGAAAACTATATAAATACATATATTCTTAATCCGCATATCTGATCGGAAACGACTGAGCCCACATTTACCGAATGTAGACTTCCCTTGCCCCAAGGCAACACGATGGTTTCCCTTCTTTCCCAGCTACAGATATTTCTCCTAAGCTACATGAACAAAATATTATTGCATATGTATTTTATATATTTTATAATTAAGTTATTTTCTACCTATACTTTAAATTTAATTCAGATCGGGTAATTCTAGGAAAGTAATTAGCAAAATAATTGATGCCAGAGCACTATGCCCTAAGCTGCTCTACCGGTTTCGTTCTTATTCTGCTTTTTTCTGTTTCTGCGCTGATAACAACACATTCGAGTATAAAACAGTGGCCGAAGTGTTTTATGTACAGGGTATTTCACTGTCGGGATTGCTCGACTGTAACATTCTCTCTGTCTCAACTGTGTGAATGAAAAATATTTGCAAAAATAATTATTTATTACCAACCAAGCAACGATTTAGAAACTTGTCTCTGAGAGTAGGTTTGAATTTACGATTATTCATTTTTGCATTTCGGTATCTACCTTGGTTTACTAAAACGTTTACGTATGACATTAACTCTAGCATTCAAGATTCAGTGAATTCAGTTATTATGTTATAAATGAGAAGCTGGTTTTTGGAAACCAAAACGAGTATGGCTGAGGTTTATCAAAACCGATGACAGCAATAGTACCAAATACTATGTATGTATATACATACAGAGTGAGCATGAATCTCCAAAAGAACTAGAGCCATCCATTTTATGTACCCGAAAGGTTTATTATACAAGTATTAGAACATGTGTATGCGTGCCACACCCTAAAAATAAAGAATATAGCGCGACCATTGAGACCCCACAAACACGTTCTATAAGTCTTTCAATTAGAACACATAGGCATGTCACAGCCCTAAGAAATTGTCGGCTACCAAACTAGACCAAAACGTAATTTCTTATGTGAAGAACTTGTTTAATTTTAGGCATGGCCAGAAGACCACTATTTGTTAAATTGCGCCTTTTACCAATCGCATTAAAAAGATCATCGGAATTATCGAACAGCCTATAATGCTGTAAGATAATAGGCATCACTATACAAAACTCATTGATACCAAATTGTCTTCAGATAGTCGTTCAGTCGTTCTACTAAGAGTGAGTTTTCACAATGGGGCTTGTAATACTTATTCTTCTTCTGCGTATTGCTAAAACGAGTCTGCATACAGACGGACATATCTATAACGTTCCATCTCGTCATATTTTCTTGAATATTATTATTATGAGTATATATTCAATATTATTTTATTATACTAAAATTGGCTTTTAGCTAAATTTAAATATTGAATTAAAATAAATTTGCATTAAATTAAAAGTGTCCTTTTAATCACAGGATGGAGTATGTACATATACATAGTATAAGTAGGCTCAGATCTAACGTAAAATTGTTTCGTTAATAACTTTTCCTATGATTAACTGGTTACACCTATAAGGGAGCTTAAATAAATAAATATATATATAATGACATTCTGTAGAGAACGAAGGGAAAGTAGTTAAAAAGAAATTAAATAAAATGAACTCGTGTTGACTAAGGGATTAGAGGAGTGTACATACCAGACATGGTGTTCAAACAGGTAAAAGACTAAATGGAAATGTTTGTACATATACATGTGTATATTTTTTATGAGGTCGGAAAAAGTACGTTTATAAAAATAAGTCAAGTCAAGTGTAGCTGAAAGTAAAAGTATAAATACCGTACAAACAATAATATAACGATAATAATGGAAATTCAGTCATTTCCGGAGAGAGGGAGTGAGATTCTTGTCTCAATACAGACAAAACATTGCTATAGCCTCTCACTGTATATATAGTAACATACATTCGCACTAACTAACCTTAACCTTTGCCACAGAATAAAAACTGCGATTTGCATGAAAGAAATCCCATATTTTACAAATTCTACGGCTTACATATGTCACGGGAATAAAATATTATGATGCGTCCCACAGCAGTCAGTCAAAAATAGGCACTGCCTGCGCTACAATATGTGATAAAACTATATACGACATTGATTTTAAACAAGAAATCAAGTCATAATAAATTGGTGAACTTAAACATAAATTAGGAACTAAAATGAAAGCTTATTAGCGGTTATTAAAATGTATTCGATTTGGTTTATTTAGGATCGGCTTTTGTTAATTACTACTTAGATATCACAGCTCATGTTAAATAAATAATAGGAAAGCTGGCAGTGTTATTTCTAAACTAAGCCAAAACAAGGGTCTTCACACCTGACTTGTCAATTTGCAACGGAATTTACCAGCTAAGGTCTTAAGAAGTCCACTTATAGTAAAAAATGGTTTTGACAAATAAAAGAAATCGATTGTTTTTCAATTTCTCTACAAAGCATTGGAAAACTTTTTATTTCATTACTCTCCTCTCACCGTCTTCTTCCAACTTAGATTTGATTATAGAGGTGATGACTAAGCTCATGTAAATACTTAGACACCGACATACTATACACCCATACACTTAATCTCGCAGAGCAACAGCTGTTGCGACTCAGCAAGACACATCGAACTAAAGCCAAATATTCGAACACATACAAGTATATTGTAGTATTGTAGTGTACAATACAATATGTACTGTATATTGCATATCTAACGACTTAGCTGTATCAGACATTGGCGCTAGCACGCAACTGCTCACTAGTCGGCTCAGACGTTCGCTCTGGACGGACTACATATGTAGACAAGTATATATCTACACTCTACCTGTATATGTATGTACTATGTATATGTGTACGTATGTTCATGCGGATACACACATAGCTACCTTTATATAGTCGATGATGTATGGTGGGAATTTCCGTTACTTGCTCAATAACTCGGCACCTCTCAGCTTTTGCATTTCGATCGTTGGGAAGGGCGTCGTCTGTAGCTGAAATGTTAAGCGAAAAAACGAAAAACTACATACTTCGACACTTTGCGAACTTACTTGGCTTTGTTGTGGAAGTAAACAGATTTCTATATTTATTTTATTATTAATCTTTAGTTTTCCTTTTGTTCTGTTGCAATAGAAACACATGGCAGATTGGTTTCTTGTTGTTTTTGTTGTTTCGTTACTCAATTAGAATTATCACTAAAAATGAAAAGGAAATGTTTTTATGCTTTCGTTACGTTACTTAATAGATGAATTTCTTTTAGAATATCGCTACAAAAGTTTTTCTTTTGAGTACCCATTTCGTTTGGTTGTTGTTATGTTTTGTTTTCAATACGCTCGACTAATTATATTGTACGTGTATTTAGAAAGTTTTTCTTTGTTTTCACAATTGTTATTTTGTTAGCTGTTTTTGTCCAATCTTACCATATTTTATATTTCGATTTGGAGTTATCAATCTAATTTGCTTAGTCGGCGAAGTTAGTTGTTACTACGAGTACCAACAACAATGATTTAAGTACAACATTTTTACTTAACTTAAATGAATTTAATAAGGAAATTAGAAACAATGCTAAGAATAATACAGTTCAATAGTCAACTTCATAATAATAAATTTATCATACATACAAGCTCCGTTATAGTTTTTTGTATTTTTTTTCTTTTGTTTCTGAACTAATTTTAAAAGTTTGATTTAAATCGTAATTTATAATTATAATTAGTTAATTTACTTTGAGTTTGTTAGAATTCGCTAAGAGTTTCATGCTTTTCTTTTTAGTGCTTCGATTTAAAGCTCCACCTACATATATATTTATATATATATATATACTTGTAAATCTAGTTAGTTAGCAGATAAACTTAGTTCTTGGAAGATGTTTTCTATGAGTTTGTGCTTTGTGTAATTTCCATAATTTACCGAAAAGTTAACTGAAACCTTCGCACTATTGAATGGATAAAGGGAAGAGAGGATGCTGCAACAGACAATCCTGCCTATTTTAAAACTGCTGAAAACATGGTGGCTAGTTAAACTTTGTTAAACTTTCATACATACTAAACTACAGATCATTTAAAAAATAGGTAAATTTTATTTATAATAATTTAACCTCTTCATTCTCCACTACACACATCCGCTAAAGCTAGCTTTGCTCTTTAAGTACATGTACAAGTATTTTGCATTTATTCGGTTTTTGTTCTTGTGTTTTTCGTTTTTGGACCCAATGCAACTGCTTGAGTACATATGTATGTATGTTATGTATGTATGTATGTGTTTTGCATTATACGGTTATGTACGTGTATGTACTTGCACTCTATTCAATTATATTTGGTTTATTTCTTATCGCTTAAAAACATACATAGTAAATTCCTCTAAAATGCTTCTGCTGTTGTTGTTGTTGTTGTGTTTGTTGTTACCTTGTCACCTATATAAAGTAAATAGTGTTGCATATTAATACGGGACCATTCTAATCAAATCCGATTCTGCCACTTGGCAATTAAAAGTACGAGTATTATCTCTTTGCTTGTTGGCTGATTTTCATATTTTAAAATTATTTTGCCAAATTTCATAAGTTGCTTATTGTTGTTTGTTTTTTCTTGCTTCTCATCCTCCTCCTCCTTGTCATTCATATTTTCGTATTTGCTTCCACCTCTTTCTATAATTACACTTTACACACTTAAATATTTTCTGTTAGCTTTTCGTGTTAAATTGCAAGTATTTAATTAAGTATTTTCGAAATTTTGAAAATCAGATTTTATTTTCTAGATTACTGTTGAGAATTGGCTTCCCTGGCCAAGACGAGCGATGTCGACAATCAATGAAATCAACAAGCTTGAAAACTTCTCAATTCCCACTAAACCTAAGCATCAGCATTTGTTCATTGTGCGACCAACTTGGCCTGCCGCTGGCTCAGAAAGAGGCCTCTACCAGATAGGTACCATCCATTGGCTGATTGTTTTGGCTGTTTTGAGCGTTACTTGCAGCAGGCATGTATTTGCCGCAGGCCTGCGAATAATCAAAATTGATAGAAAAGTGCATTAGAATAGTCGGTTTGGTTTTAGGGAATGTATAGGCTTTCGAGACAAAAGAATAAGAAATACATCCCAAAAGTATGCTAGGGCGTACAAAATTGTAGCATACTTTTGGGGCGTGCACGTTATTTTGCGTTCTTTTGCACAGAAGTATCCCCACGAGATTCCATATTTAAATAAATTACATATGTATATCATAATCTTCAAGCATATTTCATAGTAATTTGAAAATATTGTAAATAATTTTCATCCTGTTTAGTTACATAGGCTTAAGTAAAATCCTATAGATATATTATATTTTTGTATTCCCCTTTAATGTAAAACTGGATGAAGTTGCCAACTGTCATTAAAATATAGTACATATTTTTAATTTTAAAAAATAACACAAAAGTATACAATTTAATGATTGCCTTTTTTCTTACAACGGTGCACTGAATTTACATCATCTATGTATACACAAACGTCACATAATACTGTTATATTTGCCACCCACCTGTACTTGGCGCACACTACTTATACACATACTAAGTATATATAGTATTTATACATACATTTACATATATACATGAGACCACTTACCTGATAACGTTGGGAACAGCAGCGTCCGCAACACGACTGCAGCAGACCCGCCGCGCTGTTGGTCGAGTGTGCAGGACTCGCCATGGGCGAGGGCGAGCCCGGTCGCTTTGGTTGCCCGTTATATGGTATTTCCAACTCGACAAACTCACGATCCTTTTGCGGTTTCGATAACCATACAATTCGAGAGAGAGCGAGAGTGAGAGAGAGCGGTAAAGTGTACAAAGAGAAACGGAGAGAACATACAAGTAGAATACATTGTTTGGCTTTTCTTGATATAAAACATGTACACATTAATTTACATTAGAAGAGGAGCAGGTAGGGTATTAAGCATGGAGTATACAAACACAAACACGGTAGTAGTCGCATAATAATATACATATTTTAGAAGAGAGAACGACATTAACAATAAAGCAGGAGATATAAACATTCGAACGCTTAAAGTGTTATGCACGTGTTTGGGCAAAACGGGGAAACGGTTTACAATTGTTTGTCAGTTAGTTTTTCTGTAAGCAATGACAATTGTACAAATAGCACATGTAGCAGCTGGTGTTGAGGCGCGGCAGCGGGTTGCGGTCAAAGGGCACAAGGCACAGGAACAGGAACAGGAGTCTGAATAGGAAGCGCAGGATGAGCATTTTTTTATTCTTGTGGATAGCTGATTATATGCGCGCGCATCTTGAACTGGTTTTGGAATTTATACAACTTTATTCGCAAGCTGGATAAAACGACGGCATTCATTTTATCGATTTTTACTCGAGTAACCTTTTAATGTAAAATGCCAATAAAATTTGAAACAAAACGAAATCCCATGTCAGCATCAAATTATTCTACAAATGAGGCATCCTTTCCCGTGCCAAAACCCGATAGTATAAAGGAACTTGCTTATTCTCGTTTCGAAAATATTCTTATGGATTTTGAAGGTCAAATCTCTTTATCTTAATGATAAGATGAAAATTGTTTCGATGAGAGGATATGGATATTGGACTTGTTCGTTTTTCTTCAAATACGATTGCTGTGCCAGATTTGTCCCAAGTGATATTTGTAACTAGCTTTTATTTATTTAATATTATTATTATGGCCATCTTGCTTCACACACTCAAATGTATGAGATTGCTATTATTTCATTGTCCCATTTTTCATTTAATCTTCTTCTTTTACATTCTTAAATTCTGCCTAGTCAAAACATCGTATTAAGTATAGATTAAAACAAAAATTAATAGAAAAACAGTAATGAACATATGTATATATTTATAAACATCGCCAAGATTTATAAATCGCACAGTAGAGCGCTAGACAATTGAACGAACGATATCTACAAATAATTTGTCGCCTAAATTTGTGTATAAGTGGTAGATCAGTCTCAATGTATATACAAACAAAAAAGTAATCGGTTTTTACAGAATTTTAATTTACAAAATATTGGCTTCTACTTAAGGTTTCTTTAAATAAAAACTTTTTAAGAAAAACTATACAAATATGTTGTTCTAAAAGTATTGTCCTAAGTAAAATGGGCCTGCCTTATATTTTACTATGAAAAGGTCAATAAATAAATTTAATAGAGTTTAAAAATAGTTTAGTCTTGAAGTACTTTGTTGGCAGATAATTTAATGTCATTTTTTGTTCATCCCCTTGAAACTAAAAACTTAACTAAAAAACAGTCTTGAAATTTTAGAACACCTTTCAAATTTTCGCTTTTTTAAATTTTTACTTCCAGTTCTTGGATTTTGATTAAATTTTTGTTTATGCTGGCAGCAGTTTTTTGGCACATGGCACCATCGGAATTTTTATGGATGACTTAAGCACTGCTCTAAAGCATTTCTTGCTTGGTCCAATGACCTATTGATAGTCGTAAACAAACAAACATTAAGGTTTTAAGTAAATGGCGTTGATGGGTGCTCAGACCCCCATCAACAACGGAAATTGCAGCTGCTAGAAAATCATAAAAATTATTTATAATGCATAAGAGCAAAAGATGGAACAAAAGTACAAACGTAAAACACTTACTGCGGCCGCTCTTGGGCTTTTAATAACATTTTATTTGAAATTGTTTTTATTTATGGAACATGTGTTCCTATTATTGAATATTTGTTCGTTTAGTTACTTCTTGCTTGGCGCTCGTTAATAACAAACATGTACACAAGGATGGGGAAGAAAGATGAAACTTAAAGGAAAACATAAAACCATACAGCTTATACATAGACAATTATACAGATATTACAAAAATAATAAATTACAATAAAAACTAGAATTGCGTTAACGAATTTGGTTGTTTATAATACAAATGCTGGGAACGAAGGAAGGCTGACGGAGCACGCACAAAACTTTGACTTGAACAACAAATCCTTGCCGTTCTTACTGTCGTTGTTGTTGCTGTTGCTAATGTGTGTGTTTTGTGTGCTCACTGTTGTTGCACGGGTAGTTGCTAAAGTTGTAGTTTCTCTTGCTCTTGCTGTTCTGTGGTGGCTTGGTATTGCTTGCCTAACAAGCACAAGGCAAACATGAAAGTGTTTGGCTATTAGAAAGATGTTCAAATGTTGCTACATCTGTTGGAAAATAAAACAAATGAAAACGGAAAATAAGAGAAGAGATGTGTGATAAATTAAAAGGACAATATGTATATGTACGGTCGAACGGAACAGAACTCGGAACCCCTTGCACAGACGCCAACGCTAAACCTCAAGCACTCTAATCACACTCGCATTAAGCATACGCACCGTTGTCTTTTCGAGACAGCGCAACAAATGATGATGCTGCAGCTCAAATATGTCCTCATCTCTATAATTGTCGTCCAGCTCAATGCCCGACTCCTGCGCGGCCCAGCGCGCCTCGGCGGCCTTCTTCTTGTTGACAAAGGCCGCGCCCGACGAGGCCTTGGCAATGCGAATTCGTGCCAGGCGAGCTTTCTGCAATGATTCCATAGTATGGAGTCAGTGAGATGCGATGGATATAATATGCCGTGTACAAGTATGTAAGATATGTTCAACTTACGCGCTGCGCCTTACGCTTGTCCGCACGCTGGTTCTGATGGTAAATTCGACTAAAGTTCGATACAATAACAGGTACAGGTAAGGCTATGACCAGCACACCACTGAGCGAGCAAACGCCGCCCACAATCTTGCCAGCTATTGTCTCGGGCACCATGTCACCATAACTGCAAGGAATGGAGTTTGGAATTATTTTCAAGTTACCTCGAGGATTAGATCAGGCATACTCACCCCAACGTCGTCATTGTGACAATGGTGTACCAGAAGGCAGCCGGAATCGATGTGAAATTTGTGCCGTTCACGTTCTTCTCTGCATAGAACATGACCGTGGCGAATATAATGATTGCCATAGCCAGCGAGAAGACGAGAAAGCCCAGTTCGCTGGCGCACGATTTAAGTGTGTAGCCCAGGATGCGCAGACCCTGCGAGTGCCGCGAAAACTTAAAAATGCGGAACACACGAAACACGCGCAATGTCACAAACGCGCCGCTCACGTCGTCATTGTCCGTGATGCCCAGTCCGATGTAGTACGGCATAATGGCCACCACGTCAATGATGCTCATGACGCTTCGCACGAACTTGCAGCGATCGGGCGCCGCAAAAAGGCGCAGTAAATATTCGGCCGTGAAGATCATAACGCAGGCCGTGTCCAAGCAGAAGAAGACGATTTTGTAACGCTCTCCGCAGGGCAGGGTTCCAGCACGTCCTGGTCGATGGCCGCACGGAACCGTCTCCACCACATTAGCCATGACTGAGACAGCAATAAAGAAACCCGTCACATAATAGAAGACCAGGGCACTGGTCGATGTGTGGGGGTTTTCGAAGGCACGCCACATCTTCTGGCGTATGTTGGTCAGCTGCTGTAAGTTCTGATCGCCGTTCTCTGAGAGTTTGTCGTCCATCAGACGCTCGGCATTTTCGCGCTTGCGATCGCGATAGTCCTCATAACAACAGTCGCCAATCACATCGGGCATAATGCCAAAAAATGCCAGTTCCTCGTCGTAGCTGGTGAGGCATTCGTGTTTGGGATAGTGAAGCTTACCAGTGCGATAGTAGTTTAATATGTGGCGGAATATGTCCGGGTCCCGATCAAAAAAATACTCTTTACAGTCCTCGTCGTAGAAGAACTCACGTTCGTTCGACCCGAGTAATGTGTCTGGATACTTTTCCAGTGTATTGCGCCATGTCTCAAAGCGACGGCCTGAGACATTGATTAGCAGCTTCTCGTCGTCCGTTTTGCGCCGATCCTTGGGCATGGGTGGCGGTGGCAGTGGATGAGTGGCTATCGGCACCCAACCGATGGCCGCCGCCCGTGCGAATGGCAGCCAAGCGGCGACCGAGGCCATACTGTGTGGTGGAATGTTTCAGTGTCGGCGATGTTTGTGTGAGGTATTTGCGGTGGCTGCGCGGGAAGAAGGCGCCCTTGCCTTTGCCTTTGCCGTTGCCGTTGCCGTTAACTTATCCGATGCGTTATGCTAAGCACTTGGGTTGCGTTGCTTTGCGATCTGTAATTCTAGTTAAAGCTGATGCCTCTGATATCTCTGGACTCGGTGTTCGACTGCTACGATGTAGTTGGCATTTGGAATAGCTGGGAGCTCTTTTGTAGACTTATACTTATTATTTAGTTTAAAACACCATTTCACAGCGTGTTGTTAAATTTGGTTTTATAATTGTCTCGTTGCCATTTTACGCTGCTTATTGGTAATATCATAGCTTTTTATTGCTTAAACTTATTGCTGTCATTTTTGCTTTTATGTTCACGCTGGGATATGAAATTTATGTGCTGCATTGGCAAAAGTTTTAGAAAACAAGTCAAGGCGAACAAGAGGCAACATGGCCCATACACTCTCATACACTTGGCATCACGACTAAGCCAGAGGCCAGCTAAAACTTTTCCACAGCTCTATTACAATTACTTTCACGCACACCCACGCACACACACACACATATGCATTGCCAAAAGTTTTTGGTACACAGTGAAGCGGCAGTAAAGCGCAGACAAAGTGCCATCTGAGTGGGAGAGTAGATGATACCCTGACAAATGAATATTTGAACATACAAATTAAATGCCAATTGACTATTTTAAGTTTTAAGACAGATGCAAACAAAATTCCAACCCGATATACATATTCCAAATTGCGAATTCTTTTATCAACACCTTCCACTTCCAGAAACAAAGCAAACTGAAGCCAACTAAGTTACTTTACTGCTTCATCAACCAACATAATAGCCATGTTTGTATACCCTTTACCCAAAGAATAAAAAGAGTAGGTTTGTGCAAAGTATGGTATGGGCAGAAGGAAGCATATTGGACCTTCGGATATATACTATATATTCTCATTTAGCATGTAGAGACAAATTGATCTAACAGAACGCATTTGGGTATAAAGGAATTTCACTATCGGGCTTGCTTGACTCTAACGTTCTCACTTTTTATAATTCAGACAGCAATTTTAATCACCTCTTCCTAGTTGGACTAAAATAAACCCGTCTATTTACATATTCCTTCAAATACTTGGTAGTTAAAAAATAAATAACAGTTAACCGTTTTTTGATCAAAAGGGCTAAAACAATAGCCACTTTTTGGCAGCTTTTGATAGTTAAAGAACTGAAGGCTACTAAGTATATCTTTTCTGGCTAGCTAAGTGTCTTACCTATTATTTTAGCTAGGTGGTTATTATTTTAGCATCTGATTAAGTAGGCGTTCTTTTACATCTACTCTATAATCGAATACAAATCTAGCGCCAGACCATTTAACACATACTATGTATTTATATCAAACCCCATTTGAATAACTCCTTTATGTTATATACGAGTGCGTAAATAATAATTGCGATCGAAAAAGCGACATTCCCAATCTTATATTATTATACAAGTGTATACAAAAAAAATGACTAAAGTTAACCACCAGAACTCCCAATACTAGTTATGGCTTCCAAAGCTTAAAAATTTTGTAAATTTTTAGTAATCTAATGCTAAGCTAGGTAAGATCTGTCTACGTGGGCGTGGATGGTCTCGGGGAGGCTGACTCCCCTTCTCCTAGAGGAACAGGCATGCGGTGCTTCCGATGCGCTGAGGCAAAAGGTATTCTGTAACTACAATTGAAAGAACAAACACATTTTGCTTACTTTGAGAGCTTGCCTTTCTTTATCTATGTCTGGGTATTTGAATTTTTTTACTACCTACCCTCACTTGGCAATGCAGGAGTTTTCTTGAGCTTACAAGTATGACAAAAAGCCATTTGTTTCCATAAATGTCATGGCGCTGGCGTGCTTTTGAAGTCCACATAATGTGTCTCTTTGATTTATATTATATTTGTCGCTGACACGAAAGTTTCGGGTATTTAATGGTCGCAGAAGTTCAGCTGGCATTGTCATAACTTCTTGCATATATGTGCTCCAAATACATATATACTTAGTATGTATGTATATACTTGTATTATGATTAGATTTCATTCTACTTGTAATAAAGGTGCGTTCTGTTGTCATAGCAATAGGCATTCTTTATAATTGCCTTTGCTATCGAAAGGTGTTCGAAAGTTAGTACAAGGTGCTTTCCAAAGTAAACAGGACTTTTGAATCTAGCGCCCCCTGGTGACGCTATCTTTATATATAGAATCTGCTATTTTTATCGATTGTCCAGTGAGAATTTCATGACATTTAATCGATTGGAAGTGAAGTTATTGCGTTTTAAGTGTCAGCATGTTTGTGTTATCGGTGTGAAAATAAATTAGACCAACATTAAATTTTGTTTTAAAATTGGTAAAACTTTTACCGAAACGTTTCAATTACCTATCCCGTCAGGACATAAATGACGATCAACATGTGGGCCAATCAAAATTCGAGATCACCGAAAATTCCATCGAAACTGTGCGTGAATTCATCAACAATCAGCCGAAATCATCATTGAAATTGTTGGAAATGGAATTGAACATCTCCAAAACATCGATTTATCGCATTTTGACTGAACATTTGGGCTTACGAAAGGTGTGTGCACGGTTTGTTCCGCACAAATTGATAAACGACCAAAAATTGCTCAGATTCGATCGACGCTTGTGACCGATTATTTGACCAAAAATCACATTTTAACCATTAACCACTCGCCGTATTCACCTGATATGGCACCGTGCGACTTCTACCTTTTCGGAAAAATGCATTTGCCCATGAAAGGAAAGCGTTATGTAGACGTAGAGGCCTTTCAAAATTCTTGCACCGGCATACGGGCGGCCATACCGGCCAACGACCTAAAACACTCGTTCGACATGCTTTTATATCGTGCAGAAAGCTGTATTGAAGCAGAAGGAGACTATTTTGAATAAAATAAATTGATTTTGCCGAAAAAACCATTTGTTCGTTTTTTTTTTAAAAAGTCCTGTTTACTTTGGAACACACTTTGTAGAATTCCAAATGAAGGTCTTCTGTAGGTTAGAAGATTTTAAAAGACTTTATGGCATACATTTGTGTCACCTATAACTTCTTTCAGAAAAGTATTGTTGAAGAAATTTGTGAAAATATAAGTAGAGAGTTAAACATACTATAACTATAGTATGGGTACCGGAGGATCGGGAGAAAAAATCAGAAATAGGCTCGTTTTGTAGGAGAATCTACCTTATAATTGTTGTTTCTGTGGGTGCAGCCGCTTCCGGATCTAGTTTTTCTTGTTCTTAGTGGTTAATATTCCTATTTGATTATATTATGTACATCCACTATATTTATCTTTATTTTATAAATGTTGTCAAAATAAATAATATAAAAAGCTTCTTTGAATTAAAACCAACTAAACTCATTAATATAATATACTATATATATGTTTGCCAATAAACATGTAGAAAACCTTAATTTCTGTCCTGAGTTATGGCTACATTTGCTGTCGACAGTCACTGGATTTGTATATCCTTAACCAAAAGGGTGAAGGCTTAGCAGATCCCCTAAAAGTATATATATTCTTTATAAGTCTAATAAGATAAGTCGATGCAGCCATGCGCTATTATCCGACTGTATGAAGAAAGGGATCTCAGAAAGATAAAGATATTCCCCTACGCCCTAAGCAGATCAAGAGTCATTAATAGGCTTTATATAACTCCGGTGATTCTTAGTTATTTTTATACTGAAATTTAGCAATTACATTCGGAAAGTACTTGAAATTGTACATAAGCACAAATTTGACGTTTACTTTATTTTAATCATTGTTTATATTTTTTGTAGGAGTATGTCTAGGGTTTTTGAGAAATACAAGTAGGCCCGCTCGTTTATATGTAGTATTCCATTTTTGTTGGAATTGTTTTCGTGAGTTACACCCACGTGGATGAATCATGTCCCACCAAAACGAACAAATTGCAAATTGTTTCAGATGATATTTTAATTGAAAATTTTGTTCTGAAAAATGTAAACAAAAACAAGGTAATTAATGCACTTCTATGAAAAATCCCCATGATTATTTACTAACGTGGACCAGCACCTACACAAGACCAGTTTCAACCAGATAGCCACCCTCCGATGCTCTGTTAGCGATATCGCGCCCTAAAGCCATAATGCCATATTATCTTATCGAATATTTTCGGTGAGCGGCCTTGCTTTTTAACTAAATGGAAATTAATTAATGCCGTTTGCTTTTCTTTTGTGGTTGATGGCTGTGACGTTAACGTTGATGCCAGGCCAAGGCTGATGAGGCTAATGTAGCCTGCTGACTGTTGGCTGCCAATTGTAGGTCGACTTCGGCGCCTGTTGTTAGGCTATGATTATACAACGATGTGCGTGTTGTGCGCCATCAAAATAAATTGTCAAACATCAAATGGTACATTAAATGAAGTTCGCCTTACAGCAGCAGCCAGCGGCAACAGAAAATGGAAAAAACCTACACCAAGACCATATCTCATACCTACTATGCTAGCCACCAACACAAGGCCCCCAATTTGGGCCAACAGTCTCGCCAATGGGCGCGTGGGTGAGTAAATGACTGCCGTCGTCTAGGCAGAGGCGCCACACGTCCTTTTTGGGCTTCATTAATTTTTTGCGTAGTTTATTTCACACACGTTGCTGGCTCAATGTTTTGTTATTTTAAGCGGCTAATTATTTGCCAACGTTTTTAGCGATGCCTCTTCTGCACACTGTGTCTGTTGTTCTTTTGTTGATGCTGTCTCAAGGTTGGTTTTTTTTTTTTTCATAACACATGGCACAACAACGGCACAACAGCAACGACAATGAAGATCCAGCCATACAGAATGTTCACAAAGCTAAATAAAAAACGATGCAGAGTCCTACACTCTAGGCCAACGAGCTGGTACCATTTGTACTTCATTCATATTTTGCCTTTCAAAAGCGCGCGGAATTTTTGCAGCCCATTTAAAAACAGGGAAGTGCTTCCTTTTCCCCTATTTGAGAGTACTTTTTATATTTATTGTTATATTTTCCGATTTTTTCCGTGTTTCATGTGTATTTTCATTTCGGAAGCTCAACAAATGTGGAAGTAATTGTTTGTTTAGGTTTAATAATGGGTGAAAACTTGTGTACACATATAAGCCACCTGTGTCTCTAGCTCTTATAGTCTCTGAAATCTTGGTGTCCATACGGACAGACGGAAAGACATGTCCTAATCGAGTCTTGTCATGCTGATCAAGAATATATAGATGTACTTTGTTGAGTCTTCCACACCTCCTTCTGCCCGTTACATTTTTCACTTTGCTCTCGTAACTTTCGGTTAGAGGGTATAAAAGGGGTAGCGAGTATAAATATCTGGCAATGTAGAAGCTTACTAATTATATTTTGTGTATTGTATGCAATATGCATTTTTCCGGGTACGAACGCATTTTTACGGCCTAGTGCATTTCGAATTTGTATTTCATTGACAGTAAGTAAACAATGTTTACATTCAGCCGCGCTATTTTTAAAAACACCACCCAAAAGTTTACCCACCCGATTTCATTTATTTGCCTGCGTTGCTACATTCTGTTTACACACAACTTTGTATGTTTTAATTTCCCGACTAAAAACTATAAAACATTTTCTATATACAAGTATTGCACAAGAGCGAAAAAAAGAACCAGAGAGAAGGAGAGTACTCTGTGCTGCCTCCACACTAAGTGCGTCTCTACAGCCATGTTTAGACCTACATACATATGTATGTACTTGTATATCTGGTTGTCTTTATGTCTGTTTGCCTTCTTATGAGTGCGCCTGCCCATTTACCCAAGAGCTTGTTTGTGTGATTGGGGCGGTGGGTGTTTGGATGGGACGCTGCAGATTGGTTAACTGCCTGGTCGGCTTAACATCAAAAAGTCGGAAGCTCACTTGTGGACAGCGTTTCATAATTTGATGACGGACGGCCTAAGTACCGCTCATGCACATGTGTATAAGCAATCATACAGCAACTGGCAACTGAATTATTGAATCTGGCTTTTGGAACCTTGTGGGTGTGTACTCGTTAGTATCCATATGTGCTGCTTTCATTGATTATTCTGAAATAGATTGTCATGTAGTGGTTTGAGAGGATTACAATGCGAGCTGCATATTTGATGCGATGTTCTTTAACTATTTAGTATACTTTCACCAATTAAAAATTGTTTAATTACAATTAGTAAACATTAATAATTTTGTTAATCAAAGTAAAATCTGACGATTATAAAAGTATGAACAACACAATAATAATGTATTTTCATATATAATGCGCGCTGCAAATTTGATGCGATGTGCTTTAACTATTTAATATACTTTCCACAGTTTCTAATTTTTTAATTAAAATTATTGAACATTAATAATTTTGTTCTTAAAAGTAAGATGAATAAATCAACTCTAGCTCTACACACGAGTCTGATATAATCTGACGATTATAAAAGTATAAACAACACAATTATAATGTATTTTAATGCGAAATCAAATATGCAGTATTTGATGCGATGTTCTTTAACTATTTAATATACTTTTCATAGTTTCCAATTTTGTAATTAAAATTATTGAACATTAATAATTTTGTTCTTAAAAGTAAGATAAATAAATCAAATCTACCTCAAGATACGAGTCTGATATAATCTGACGATTATAAAAGCATGAACAATACAATTTTAGATTTACGTTTTAAGCAAACAAAATTGAAATTCTGCATTATTAATGAACGATAATTTTACACACAATACCAACTCCCAATGATTTTTCAGGTAATTCAAATCTAACTGTACAACTTTAGAATGCTCGGCTTGTTTAAAATATACCCGTATATATAAAATATAGCGTATATTCCATTACGAAAAATCGGTCGCCAGAACTCTAATAAACAACCAACCATTTTAAAATTAAATATCCTCTTCAATGTGAAATGTTTGTTTTAGTATATAGTCGTACATACATACAAGTATATATGTGTATATCAAAGCTGGCTCTTTTTCCTCCTGCATGTAATATGTAAAGACAAACTAAATGTGACCTTAATCATTGTATCTATATTTTTTTATTGTATGACAGTTTTGCGTATATGCATTTCTTGTCATGTTACCAGTCGTGGAATAAGTAAAAAGTTATTTGCTGTGTATAATTAAATAGTGCAGAAAAGGTTAAATTCGCGGCTATGGACCATGGAGGAAACAACATTATGTTATAAAAGACTGTAAAGGGATAATTTCTTAGCTTGTTCTGTCGCGTACTCGTAATAGACAACATCTATACATACGTATCTAACTCGATTAGTTGCCTTATGCCACGTATGCTTACAATTCAATTAAAATGTAATACTATATGAGTGTTGTCGACCATGGCGTATACGTAATGCTGCTAAGAATGTCGAAAATTCGGACACATACATATGTACAACTGGAATACGATTCCAAGCTGATTTATTATTTAGATTGCATACAAGTCTGGTTCATGCCTAGTATCGCTGTATGTTTGTGCATGTTGCCCACTTGAGCACGTCTCTGACTTGAGTTACATAAATGCGCTCTGATTCGACCGGCGTTTCAAATTAATTGCAATACCCATAACAAATATAGTCAGTCATGTCCCCGCCCACATTGGTAGCTATCCCTATCTGACCAAAACTTTCGCCTCGCATTACACGCGCCACTGCCGCAGGGATAAAAAGACCGCTAGGAGAACTGGGAACAGTGTGGATGCCGAACCCAAAACGCACCGAGACGTGCATGGGACCCAAGGCAAGGGCCTGAGCAGACACGATTGTAGGTGAGTTATTCATGCGTGAAATGTGATTATACATACATACATACATACATACATATATCTGCATAAATACAAATGTATGCACATACATACGTATGTAAAATTATACATCCTTGTACATATACATATGCTTAACTGCGAATGTATGTGTGCAGGCATGCTTATAGATAAGAGGATAAACGCGTCATCAGAGACACACACAGGCACAGAAAGCTATGCTCTTTACATACATATGTATATATATATACTTGCATATACATATATATGCATATGTACAAAAGTGTGTGTGTGTGTGTGTGGTTGTATGCCTTGCATTGTTGTTGCACCGAAACCAAGCCAAGGATTTTTCGCACATTTACGCCAGCAAATGGACTGTTCTTGGACTGATGTTGCTGCTGTTCCCACTGACGCGCGACCACCGACGCCACTCACCGCTTGGCGCTCGCATAGCTACGGCTACTGTGCGCTCTTTCTCTCCTACAGACGACCTTCACTTTCATGCTCAGCCAACGGCCGCGCGACCGTCATGTTAGTTTGTTGAATGACTTTCTGCTGCTGCTGCTGCTGCTGGTGCCTGTTGTTGTTCTCACCGCTGCTTTCTATTCACATGCATTCAAAAGGGAGGAGGCAGGTGAGGATGATGTACATTAAATAGGCCAGCAACAGCAACAAAGCAAAAACAACAACAAGTAGTTGGCTTTTACCGCGCTATCAAAATTAAAAATTCAACGTAATTATAAAAATTATTTTCACTTAACAAGGACACTTAACGTGCCTGTCTGCCTCTGTCTCAGTGCGCCAATTCTGTGTCTGTGTGTGAATGCTTAAAGGTGCACCCTGGGCGGGTATCCGTGTCCATGTCCCTACACGACGTCGACGTCGTCGTCATCGTCGTGCGACGCCTTCGTCAGGCCAACAACCACAACATTCGCGGATACACACATTTTCACAAATCAAAAGCAAATGAATGTTGCCCCTCACACACGCACTCGCACAAATGATGAAAAAACTCTCACTCATAGCACGTAGTTTTATGGATTTTTTTTTTGTAGTGCTGCTGCTCGGCAATCTGCCTTTTGTGTTTAAGTTAAACAATTAGTTCATTAGCTTTTTATTAATTTTTTTCATTGACTGATGCTGTTTTCGGCTCAAATATACATAAATATGTATGTATGTATGTACACTTACACACACACCCTCGTATTAGCACATTTACATACGTTTGCATTGAATCTTTACACTCGGTATTCGGCGCTACTGCCTAGTAATTTAAACATTTCCATTTGGCTTTGGTATTTTCTTTGCGTTATTCATAGACGTCGCGCATTTTGATTATGCCTTTTTCATTACACACTACTCTAAGCTTTTTTCCAATTTGGAATCTTTCCGCTGCACGCACGAATAGCACGTCTTGCTGACGGACGGCCCGCTGTGAAACGTTCAGATGTTCTCGACAAACTGAAAGTGAAAAGCGAGCGGCGGCCAAACAGGCTGTTGGTGCAACCACCATCGCCATTTAAATCGCTGCCTCCTACGTGTGGCTCTCGAGTGGCGGTCCCAATCCGGGCACTTTCCACAGCACGCTCACTGCGCCGACGCAGTTGATGGTGTCGACGGCGCAGTGTATCAGGCCCGGTAGTTGATCCAATGCGTCGCCTGTTTTGTGTTGGGCGAATCAGATGTTTTTAAAAACTAAGGGCGGCTATAAGCCTTGAAGCATTTATTCATGTGCATAACAACGGGAAATCCCAACTAAATTCACTAAATTTAAGTGAGTTCTCAAATATCACTGTACAAAGATCTTTTATATATGTATATACAAATTTTAATCTACGTTTTAATCGGAACACAAAATTGCAAATAAAATATCCAAAGGTTCAGTATTACTTTGGTGCATATGTAGATGTGGGTGAGTGGAGTTTGGAGGAGCCCAGTCGACTTATGTATCAATTGCTTTTTGGTGCCGTCTCTTTTGACAACTCATTAAACTGTTTGTGCCACTCGAGGTTCTGTTTGGTCACAGACTCGCCTCTCTTGGCTGCCTCCTTGCCGCTGTAGACCATAATAACGCAGCCAAGGGCAGTCAGTCCTATCATTATATTGGCAATACGAATTCTCACCTTGTTACGGCAGCGTTCCATCACATCCTGACTACAAATTAAGAGTGTCAATGCTGTTATTTCTTCATATAAGCACAGGCTTACCTTACGAAGTCGGGAACTTCCGCTTGAGACTTATATTTGCCCGTCCAGACCAAAAAACGTCTTTCTAAGTTGTTCACCTGATGAGTTTTAATAGTATCGAGCATTTGTTGCGTGCGGCTAAAAGAACGTTGCGTCAGTATTGTGGCAGCCCGCTGCGCGAGTGTGCTAATATGACAGGATTTATTTAACATTCTGCTAGTATTAGGATCCGATCCAAATGAATTTAAATATACTAAAAGTGACGGTCAATCTAAGTCGCTCAATTTATGCAATGGCCAATGGGCTAAATTTAGAGTTGTCACACAAAAATTATTCAATATGTTGCCACTCGATATGAAAATTTTCGATAAATTACCGATAACTTTAGTGACCTGCTAGTCCTAATGGAAAATGGTTTAATCTGTTGCTATTACAGCTATTCAAATTAGATTACTTTTTTGCAGGCGGCTAGTAACTTTTGCTAATATGAACATACGTATTTTTGTTTGAATGCATATGTGTGTACATGCATAAATGTACGTGAATAAATGTTTGTCTGTATGTTAGAGAAGTCTATTTCACAGCTAAATTTAAATATTACCAGCCGCTGTGTTGTCGTATGGAATTTATATAACAGCTGATTTGTATAACAGCTGGTATATCGCGCTATATGTGACATTACATTTGTAGTGTTGGTCGGAAAATGAACATCGAACAAAGATCCAACATTAAGTTTTGTTTTAAACTTGGTAAAACTTTCTAAAACTTTCTAAAACCATCCTCAACGCTATACCGACAATGACCTAAAAAAGTCGTTCGATCACCTTCTTGAACGTGCAAAACGTTGTATTCAGGCGGAAGGAGACTATTTTGAAAGCGACCAATAAATTAAAAAAAAAAAAAATAGTTTTCGTTTTTTAATAAAAGTCCTGGAACTTTTGAATTGCACCTTTTTCCCATTACTAGTTGGTGCGTTTTTGAAACTTTTCAAAGCACATATGTACACATAACCCTGAAACTAAAACAATTGGTTGGAAAATTTTAACAAACACGAAACCGGCAAACAGCATGGTAAATAGAGTGTCACGCTCCCATCTCTAGCCGAATGGTTTTATAATTTTATCTATTTTGAAACGATGTTGGTTAGATTTGTTGCCTTAAGCCGATGTTTTCATTTACATATCAAACATGTGAGCAACAACAACAATATTTTGCGATTAAGCAGCAGCGCAAGCATCGACCAAAGGGACATAAAAGATGCACTCGATATCGAGGCAAATCTATTTGAGAACTCAACAGTGAAGCACCAACCAGTTTTAAAGCACGATGCTTTACGCAAGCATAAGCCAATTACGAACAAACAACAAAAGCCACAATATGTAGCAACTGTGGCGGCCAAAAGAACACAAAAAGCTGCTCGTCTCCCATCCCCGCTCATAAAGGACACCGATCTGGATCTAGAGTTTGCACGACTTACGCTGCAGGATCCAATGCTTAGTACTCTGTTAACAACAGTGCGCTCGCGTAAACGGCGCGACAAGAAAAGACAAATTATTATCGAGGGGACAAGGTTAATACGGGAGGCTTTTATGTGTGGCCTACATATGCACGCACTTCTCTTTAGCCAGAAGGAGCACCTGACACAGCTTCAGGAAGAGATTCGGCAGTCCCAGCGCGAACACAAGGCAAAGATATATAAGGTGCCACAACACGACCTGAAAACTTGGTCCTCACTAATGACCCCACCGGGACTCCTCGCTATATTTGAACGGCCATCAGCTCACGGCTTGGAGCAGACGTTGCAGAAGAATGGGTCTGCACCTCTGCCGATTATGGTAGTATGTGACAACATACGCGAGCCGAACAACCTGGGGAGCATTATAAGGACCTGCGCCGCCCTGCCGGTCAGCCAAGTGGTAGTCACACACGGCTGCTGCGATCCCTGGGAGTCAAAAGCTTTACGCGGGGGCTGTGGCGGACAATTTCGTCTACCCATACGCGACGATGTGATGTGGGATCAGTTGGCGCTCACCATTCCCCCGGAAGATGCGGATGATTGCCACGTAATCATTGCAGAAAATAATTTGGATAAATTAGGAAATAAGCAGAGTGTACTAGATTATACAAATATGGGTCACCTCGGTGCTTACAACATTCTAATTATTGGAGGAGAAAGTCATGGAGTTAGCGAAGATGCGTATAAGTAAGTTTAATGTTAATTAATAATGAATATATAAAATTTCTAAAACTCCCTAACGTCTTTACAGATTTATGAACAGTGTTGGGACAAAAGGCAGGTGTGTCTATATACCTCTAGCAGCCGGCATCGATAGCTTAAATGTGGCATCAGCGCTAACACTAATTTTATTCGAACTAAGAAGAAAACTTGTTTCGCCCATCTAGTTAATGTTTAAAATACTGTATTATTTTTTATATGGAAAAACTTGTGCTTTCTAAAGTTTAAAAATGCAATTAACGTTTTATAATACATATATTTTAGTTGCTTTGCCAGAAGTTATGAATGTCAATGACATAATTTATTGCTAAATTGGTTCAAAAGTTAATTGATAAAATTCATTAAATTCAACTATTTGCTTCAATTTCCTTGTACACCTCCCGCTTGTACTCGTCCAGGCCACCCTCGATGGCACGGACAGTTCGATTTCCACATACCCAGAGTTCTTTACAAACGACCTTGATAAGACGTTCGTCGTGAGACACCAAAATGACACCACCCTGAAAACCATAATATATTGTGTGATCAATATTCGATGGGAGAAGGGAAAAGGAGACTTACTTTAAATGCGTTAATGGCTTTGCCCAGCGCATCAATTGTTTCAATGTCCAAGTGATTGGTCGGTTCATCAAGAACGAGGAAGTTTGGCTCCGCTGCAAAATATAAAAATTTGCATTGTCGGGACGACTTTAGAGGTGATTTCAATCTATAACGTACCCATGCACATCTTTGCTAAAGCTACGCGTGATTTTTGTCCTCCTGACAAACTCGCAATGCTCTGCAGCGCTAATGGCCCAGATATACCGAAGCTACCGAGTTGCCGGCGATACTCCTCATCTGGTCGGCCGGGAAACAGTTCAGCCAGAACCCCCACACAAGTTACATTCATATTTAAATGGTCCACATGGTGTTGGGCAAAATAGCCGATGCGAAGGCCACGGTGAAGCACAATATTACCGTGAATGGTACTCAGCTGGCCGACTAAAATCTTAAGAAGCGTCGATTTGCCTGCACCGTTCTCGCCCACAATGCAAATGCGTGAATCAGAAGTCGCCGACAGGTTGACGCCCTTGAAAATGGGAAGAGGGTCACTTTCGTTGTACCGAAATGACACCTCCGAGATGGCCAGCACGGGTGGGTTCAGTGGCTCAACATCGGGAAACTTCAATGTGACAATAGTCTCCTTCTCGACAGGCTTTAGTTCTGGCCTAATTAGAGTTTCAAAATGTGAGGAAGCTCTAAAGAAGTTTGATACTAAATACTTACAATTTTTCAAGCATTTTGATTTTCGATTGCACGGATGAGGCGCGATTCGCATTGTAGCGAAAACGATCTATAAATTCCTGAACGTGCGCTCGATGAGCCATTTGTGCTTCGTACTCACGTCGCTGGGATTTAAGCTTCTCCGTCTTTGTCTTTTCAAACTGCTCATAGTTGCCCTTGTACGCCTCCAGTTCTTGGGAATGTAGATGCACAATGTCTGTTGGAACTGTGTCCAGGAAATTGCGGTCATGAGAAACAACCAAAATAGTTGTGGGCCACGTCTGTAAGTAGTTCTCCAGCCAAATAATGGCCTTGATATCCAACATGTTCGTTGGCTCATCAAGCAGCAGCAAGTCGGGCTTAGAAAAGAGAGCTCGGGCCAGCGCTAAACGCATACGCCATCCGCCCGAAAACGAGCGTGTCGGTCGCAGCTGCATGTCCGCATCGAAACCAAGACCCTTGAGTATCACAGATGCACGCGCCACCGCCTTGTCAGCTTCAATATTCTGTAGCTGCGCATACGTCTCGCTTAACTCCGCACTCAGAGATGCGTCTTGCACACTGCTGTTTAATGCAGCGAGAATTTCTTTCTCTCGTGTTAACAGACGCGTGCGTTCCGTATCGCATTCCAGAACACTTTCTACCGCAGACGTATCATCACCCACTACCTCCTGTTCTACGTGCAGCACGGATATATGTGAGGGTATTTGCAACTGACGTTCAGCTATCATTCGCAAAAGTGTCGTCTTTCCCAGACCATTCCGACCCACTAGGCCATATCGACGTCCAAAGGAGAGAAGGAGGTTCGCATTTTGAAGCAGCACTCTGTGGTTAATTATTTGTAATTAAGAAATACGTATGTGTCGAAAAGCTAGCTTACTCACTTTTCACCGAAAGCTAAGTCGAAGTTTTCGATTTTAATATCCATTGACCGATTAAGTCCTTTTTGGTCCATTTTTGTATTTTTTTTGTTAGTCACCTGTGAAGCAGTAGCAGTTTGTAGCTTTACTGCTACAGGTACAACACCTTGCTTTGTGACTTCCTGCCGCTTTTCCTGTTTCTGCTGCAGTCTAGCTTCGGCCTTTTCCAATTTCTTTGAGTCAACTTTCTGTAAGGGGCCATTATAGCTACTTTTAGATTTTTAATATGGGCATACTCACATTACCACCGTCCTTGTTGACCACCCATATGCTTTGCATGTCTTTATCTAAACGTTCCATGTTCTTTGCCATTTCTTTGCCATTTTTCAATCATTTGAAGGTATTTAAATAAATTAATGTTTAGTAAAATGTTAAAAATATAGCAATTTGAAAAAGTTGTTTGTGAACAAATAAACTTTTACTAACCTGCAATGTTGACAGGCGCATTCAGCACCTTGCGCTCCACGTTCTTCGTGTCGCCTGAAGTCATAATAGTGAAAAATTCGTCGCAAAGGGCCCGTATGCAATCCTCAGATTTTTCGATGTCAATGCTTTGCAAAATATCACCCACAGCATCGAAAATATCATCACATGTCTCGAAATCGTCCACGCTACCCGTGAGGACGCCTGAAAGGACACTTGTTAGCAATGTCAATCAAACAAAACACGTATAACATACCCTCAACATAATCCTTGAGCTCGTTGTCCATTGCTGGGAACTCGCGTTTCAATATGCTCGTGTATTTACTCATTTTTCTTTTCTTCTTTTTTTTGGAACAGCAGAGACACGAAAATTACACGTTTACCCTTGACCTTGATCGTGCAACCCAACGTCTACGGCTGCTATTGGTTACTTTACAATTATTTGCTGTGTCTGTCAATTTAATTGATTTAATATTAACTTCTGTTAACAAATTATGCCTACTTCCTCTAAATCTTTTGCGAGAAAACCCATACGTACCAGGATGGCAGCATCGAAACGACAGAAGAGCGATAACGATAACGCGAACGGATCTACCCACTCGCCATCTTTTGAAGTACTGCCTGCAGTGTTGTGCCAATTGAATCGTTGTCGTTGGCGCGCATTTCAAATGTTGAATTAAATAGTGTAGGCATTATCAGTTAATGAAAAATATATATTTCATTCGTATATATGTTAGCAGCTAATAAATATTTTTAAACTAATAGTACAGTGACTGCTACTTAATTGATCAAATATAACCCGGAAATTTGAACTTAAATAGAGCGGGAACTTTGATGGTGACACATCTTTTTGTTTTCAAGTTGGCAGCACTATCTCATTGCTTATTTTGTGGGCTGGTTTTCTTTTTTAATTATTCAATGAAGTTCGCTTAAACTTTATGAAAAGAAAATCGTGGAAGACGAACAACATCCAAGACGACCGAGAACATTAACTGATGAACAACATATTAAGCAAATCGAAGATTTGGTGCTCCAAAATCGTCGATTATAAAATCAGAGACATAGTTGATGCTGTTGGCAGTTCTAATGGATCAGTTAACACTTTTTTAAAAGATCATTTTTAGTTAAAAGAAACTACATTTTTGGGACAATAGCGTCGCCTTGAAATCTGTAAATCAATGCTCCCTTACAAGCTACAATGCATAATAAATCGAGATGAAACTTGGAACTATGCATACGACGCTGTAGCAATCATACCAAAATTGAGTCAAAATCAAACCAAATTCGCTTTAAATTCAATTTTATGCTGATAATTTCCTTTGATAATCGTGGTATTGTCCATTATGAAGTCCTTGCTCTGAGGCGAGCTGTCATCGGGGAATACTGTTTGAGTTCCATATCTTTTGCGTGAAGTTATGCATTGTAAGAGGCCTGATTTGTTGGAAGACAACTCTTGGTTTTTGCAACCATTATGCGCCAATGCAATGAGATTGCATTCGTTTTTCGTGACCATTTTGCTAAAGGCAATAAGATTAAATAAATAAATAAAGATTTTTAAAGTTATAACCAAATTTTGTCATAATTGTACACAGTATGAAGCTGCCACGGATATAACATAATAGGAATAATAATTTAAAATAACAATTTAATTTTAGATTTTTTGTTGTAAAACAAAATCAATAGAATAAGATTAAACGAGTTAAAAACATACATACATAAGTCATTTGTCTATAAGGGGCGTTGTTGGTGTTTTGGGGTTTTCTCATACATAAATTATTGCTTATAATTATCAAGTTGTAATAAGTTCTCATGCACTGAAAATTTGTTCATAACAATTTATAACCTAGGATTACTACTATCACCGTTATTCGCTTTTCAACTCAAAGCGTTCTAATTCTACGCGTATTATTCATATATGTTAATAAGTATGTATTAAATAGTGCTGCCTCTAAGTAATATGTACATTGCTAATATATAACTTTCACACGTATGTATATGTGTATTTGAGTGCCTAGATTTATGTGCAGTAATTGGCGAACGATGTTCAAAAGCGCCCACTAGGCGGAGGGGGAAGCTGAATTTAGATGGTTGTTGTTTGTCTTGCGTTGTCGTGCTCCGCGTCCAGACAGCAAATACGACAAGTCGATGGGCTGCTCCTGTGCCGTTTGTGCATCCAGGCATTTGAGTTTCATTGTAATCAAGATATTCTCCAAGCGCATGCGTTTTTTCTTAACAAGCTACAATGACCGTAAATAAGTTATTAATGGGAAGGTACATTATTGGCAATAGTTTCACGCACCTGCACATTAGGCACAGCCGGGGCAATGATGTGTACAGCTGGCGACGTCGTTGCTACTACGCTATTGGCTGTGCGGGGCTTCCGTGTACCACCGCCAACGCTTCCACTGCATTGATTTGCAGTTTGCCCCGTTTTCTGCTCAAGTCGCGGCTTTAATTTCAGTGAAGAGAGAGTTCCTACTTCGTTATCAGTCTTTTGCTTTTTCGTTTTCAACAGTGAGGAATCCACATCGTGTGGCTGCAAAAAAAAAAGGTTTAGGATTAGACTATTGCCGAGAATGATAATGACCGTGGACTTACCGCATAGCTTTTTGAGATTTTCAGCTTCTCAGGGAACTTTCGGAACGCATAGCTCTTAGTGCATGTCGGATAGTTGGCTTTTGCCTTGGAGAAAAACCGCGCCGTCTTGTCAACGCGCAACTCACATATATAGCAATGATCCTCGTCCGTGCACTCCATAGGCCGTCCCTTGCAGAATGTGGTGCGATCCAGCACCCAACAGCGTCCAATGACCAGCTCAATCGGCACCACTTCATACAGCGAGACGCGCACCACCTCATTGGGGTAGAACCGACGCGAGGGCTCGTGAAAAGTTTCGTGCGGCCGCAGAAAATGGTGCCCAAATATAAAGCGTTTGCCAGCATCGTTTTTCCACAGATGCTCAACGCGAAAGATATCACACTCCTGATAGTCAATAGCCCCAATGGTTTCATAGGTGTGCTTCTGACTGGGCACCACTTTACCTTGCTCATCCTTAATCGGTATGTCGCGCAACACGTAGACAGCATCGCCCTGACGAACCTGGAGGTCGCCGCGCATCAGCGACAAGTAGTAGCGGTGACCCTCTTCGGTGAATTCCTCCAGCGGAATTTCGCGATCAACTTGACGGGGCTCGCACCGCTCGCACTGATAGTTGTCCGCATCGATATCTGCCTTGGTGCACTCTGTGTGCTGCCAGACCATGCACTTTGCGCATTGTATCATGAGTCCCTCGTCCTTGTAGAGGCCACAAATGCATCGTATGACGTCCTCTTCGTTGTCATCGTTCAAAGTAGCAGCTGGTCGCGGTGGTGTTTGAGCAGGCACCTCCACTTCTCCCTCCCCTGCAACATTCTTCAGTGCTGGCTCTTGCGGTTCCGCCAATTTGACAACATCTGCCTGCTTGGGTTTAAAGCTCTGCAACGCTTGCGCCTCACCCAGTATGTCCAGAAGCTGGGCATAACTTGAATGCTTCTGCTGTTCATAGCACTCGAGCAACGTTTCCAGAGCTTTCGCCTTGCCCTCATCCTCACTGTGGGTCTGGCGTGCATCGGCAAAGAGCTGCAACATTTGTTCGTCATATTCCTGCGGTGTCTTATAGTGGCCCTGTTCTACTTGTGCCTGTATGGTCTTGAATTCCACACGCGGTCCGACTTTGGCTACGCTTTTCAATGCCTTTTTCTTTTTACTTGTCGCCACTGAGCTGAGCAACTCGGACATCTTGAGCGCCTCCAGCGCATTGCAAATGTCACGCAACAAAACGGCCATTTTTGCCATTTTCTCAACCTCAGGATCCTGCACAGCGTGTGTGAGGCCACGCGTTTTAATGTTGCGAGGTGTACAGAGCGCAGATATTTGTGCAGCCAATGTTACGGAGGAGGAGGGAGTGGAGGGTCGCCTTTCAGAGACGGTTCCATCAGTCGAAACTGGCGCCTTCGCTGCACGTTTTGCTTTGCAACGGCGTATCTATAGAAAAGTTAATTGGCAATTATTAGACAATTATACAATTTTGGTTCTCATTCCCCCAGAAGCATTATATAAGTAAAAAATAATATATTGTAGCACCGATACAAAGGGTATATTTCTAACAAAGTTAACGGATATATCTCCAGCTTAAACGAATATAAAGTGTTTGCGTTTCAAGTTACCTTTATCGTTAGCCACTTACTTTTTCAAAGTTGCGAACCAAAAAGATGTTACACTGCTTTACTAGCTTTTTCTCCTTTTCGGACAGCTGTTGTACACGCGCTACGGCCACCTCCTTTGTTGGCTGTCGTTGGGCATGTTTTCGTGCCTTGTGCTTCCGTTGACGTCCGTTGCGCGCATCCTTGGAGGTATTTGGGGACGTGCTTTCTACCGGCTTGATTTCCACCGGCAGTGGCTTCACTCGCTGCGACTTTCCACCAATTACACCACGACATTGCGGTGTATTGCAGCGGCATGGCTGGCCCTCGGAGGGATTGAATAACGAGAAGTTGTAATCGTACGTCAGCTCCTCACCCTGCTCAATGGGCCGCTTGGCAAATAGCACCATGCGCGACAAACCATTGACGCTCCATTTTTGCATCTCGCAGTTCGGCTCGCACGAATGATTTACGAACCGACAATCACTACCCATGCGCTGACCATCGATCACCAGACCGCCATCCAGATGCAGACAGTAGTGATGCGTGTCGTTTAAATAAATTGTTCCCATGCGCTCTTTGAACTCGCGTTCCGTGACTACCTCACCGACGTATTCCAGGATGTAGGTGCCCTTGGGTATGTGCAGCTTGGTACGTACACCCCAACCCTTGTCGGCGGTCATGAAACGCTCGACACCCGGAGCGACTTCGTGCTTCTGAATTTTCTGGTTGCGACACTTGTCACCTGCGGGACAATTGCTGGGAGAGCATTCTGTGTATACCATGCGGTTGAGGCAATTGTCCATGCAAGCAGCATCCGGCTTGCAGTTACACGTGGGATGGTCGAAGCCAGCGAGATTTGGTCGCACCGATTCAGCATAGACGTTGGTGCGTATCTTACGGTAGTTCCACGACGGCACCACTTGTCGCGTGGGCAACTTGGCATTTGTGTAGGCCCACCAGATGTCGTAAGGCAGTTCAAAGTCAATCTGAGTTCGTCGATGGTAGCGTTCGCAATAGGGGGGCGGCGGTAATAAGGAGGTGTTGTTTGGTTGAAGCTCCTCCAACTGACCTGGTATCTTCTTGGAAAGTTTCGGAGGCGGTGGCATTTGGGACTGTTTGTAATAGTTGGAAAACAAACCAGCCACCAAATAATTTTTTTTTAGGCGATTTAGTTTTCGGGCCGCCGTTACTGTTGTGATATTAGACGCATTAGAGGATTTCTCGTCGCTGGTGTCATCGCAGCTGGCTTCCTCCTGATTTGGTCTCAGTGCCTCGCTTAAAGGTAGCGGCTCATGTTCCGTAGGCAAGTGTCCACTGTATTTGGCAGCTGCCTCTTTATCAATCTCTTCTGCTGTACTGGGCGGCTCGTCAACCTGTTCAGACGATTCCTTTGTATCTAATGGTTTGATCAAGGTTTTACGCCGCTTTAAGCGGATTTTGCAGCTGAAATTCGTGTTAGGATCTACACCGGCCGGCAGCTTAATGTTGGTTTGAAACTTATTGTTTGCTTTGGGAGCTATTTGTGCTGGTTTTTCATTAAGTTGCGTTGCCTTCGGACGACCACGCATCTTTGGCTTAACGTTGGAACTGGGACCAGGAACCGATACCACATCTGGCTTTCGTCCTTTTCGCTTGAGGGAATTGCTTCTTAGTTCCAATGCCATTTGTGGTTGCGTCTTTCCGGTTTTAGATTTGGCGGGCGTGGTTGGTCTCGGAGAACCCTGCAGCCGTTCCAGCGCCACCACGGAGAGTCTGGGCGTCCGTTGATTGCTGCGCGCAACAAAAGTCTCTCTTGCCTCGCCTGTCAATGGCACGCGCTCACAGTCCATTGCTCCAATTAATGCCGTGCTGCTTCTTGTCTCGCGTGATATTTTCTCCTGTTGCGGCGCTGGCTGCTGCTCGGTTTCCTCCTTATCCAATTGTCCTTGTTCCGGCAATGTTGTAGCATCGCTCACCTTACGCTTTTTGCGACGCACTGTAGGAAACCCAGTTCGATTGATTTTTTTTCGCTTACGCTTGAGTAGCACATGTCCGCCAGTTTTGTGTAGCAGCGACTCTACAACGCGCGTGCACTGCTCCTTCTTTGGGTCCTCATTAATGTCCAGCGTTAGCAACGGCGAGCTCACTTCAGCCTTGGTGATAACAGACTCATTAAGCTTAGCCATAGGTATTTGAATTTCCAGCTCCACAGAGGGTTCAAAGATACCCGGCGGCGGATATGATGCAGGGGACTGCAGCATCGCTGTGATTGGCTGCTGTGCGCTGCTCTTCTGCTTATTCACTTCCACCCTTTGTCGTCTCTGTTGCTTCAGTGAGCAGAGGGAGCTTGGACTAATGTCCAACAGTTTGCCGCCACTGATGGAATTGGTGTCCACAACAATACGTAGAGGTGAGCTGCTACTGCAAGAGTTTTCACCCCGGCTAGAGGACTCGAGGAGATGGCGCTTTTTAGGCGTCAGTGCTGATTTGCAGTTGGCGGCGCGAGCATTAAACTGCGCCTGAGATTTGGTAGAAGCGGTGCTCTTTGCAGTCGCCGCAGCTGCTGCCCAAGCTTCCGCATTCAGCTTGCTATTACCTGCTGCAAAGGCTGCAGCTACATCAGCAGGCGGACGTTCTCCAGGTGTCAGTAAGTAGTGACGCTTCTTGAGCGGCAGCTTATGATCGTCGGGGCTGGAGCTTGTGCCGGCGGATTTTTTGTGCCGTCGCTTGCTAGCACTAGCGCTCGCATTAACTCCAGCAGAGAGCATAGCAAAATCTACAAGAGGCTCACTCAATTTGCGTTTCTTAAGCGCTCGTTTCAGCGGCTTGCCATTGCCCACATTATTTGTAGATCCTGTTCCCGTGGAACTACCACCGCTAAGTAGTGGTTGTAGCGGGCCCGCCAGCGTCTGCTGAAGCTTGTTAGCCTCCGCCATTAGCTTCTCCTTGCCGCTACTGGCGGTCAATCGATCGTCCTGTATACGACAGCGTGTGTGGAAAGTGCTCGTGATAATGTCGATCTCGGTGAGTAGTTTTGAATCAATATTCAGCATCTTGGTACTGCTGCGCGACAAGCACAGACTCTTACGTCGATGCCTGCGACGCATACGTGATGTACCCGAGATATAGGAGCTGCACATACTGGCTGCGGACGACCGCCGACTCTTAATTTTCCCTACGGCGGGCGGACTTGGCTTGCCGCCCTCACGGCCAATGGAATGCTTACGTTGCAATAGCATCTTGTTGATAAAAGTATCCGGATTATGTGTGCTGCTTGCCCCCGCAACCACATCGCCACGTCCGAAATACTGCCCGGTGGTCACATAGCGATTTATCTCCCCATACTTTTTGCTTGCACTAGTCGTGGGCAAATTTTGAAGGCTAGGCTTACTAATGTATTCATTGCTCTCCTCACTGCTTTGGCCTAGGGACAACCCAGCTAGCTGCAGAATGTCCTGCTCGTCGCTTGGGTTGGTCGTAATCCCAGAGTTGGCGGTAGCTGCGTTGCCTTTCAGTAGCATGGACGCACGACGCCTGCGCCGCAGCTTGCCACCTCCCAACTTGCCACTTTCCTTGCAATCACTGCGATAGCCACAGCTCTTGGCGCGACTACGCCGACTCATGCAACTCTTGACGCTGAAGCGGCTTTTGCAGCTTGCGTCGCTCTTATACCCCGAGTTGTGCGCATTCGTGCTTCTCTGATGTCGGACACTTCCGTAGTCTGACACATAACCGCTCTTGGCGGCCAGTATTTTGCTGCATATGGTTGTGGTTATTCCACCGCCAGTACCTCCACCATCACTTTTGTAGCCGCTCACACTTCGCAGGCGAAACTTTTTGTTAACATCGATCTCCCGCCAGACTGGATCCAGTTGCAGTTCCTCCTTTTGCGATTTCTTGTTGCCCTGGCGCCGTTTGTTGCGTGGCGGTGGGTAAAGAACTCGTTCTGTCGCATACATTCGCTTGTCCAGATAGGCCATGTCGATTTTCGGCTTGGCTGAAGTTGGCAAAAGATTCTCGTTGTTGTTGTTGCTCACTTGCATTTTTGGTGAGGGCGTTGTGCTCTGTGTAGTGCTAGTGGTTGAGATTACACCCGAGTCTGCAGATTCATTAATAGGCACAATAGCTAAAGCTGTTTCTACTGCTGTGCTGAGTTGCTTCTTTGGCCGTCCTCGTCGCTTGCGACTTATGCTTGAAGCCATGCTGTCCGATTGTGAACTGCCCAATGCTGGAGACGATTGTGCTGCTGTCGCTGCACAAGCAGCAGTTTTGCCGAGCATTTGTGTCTTTTCCATAAAGTCTTGGAGCAAGGTGGACTGATATTGGGGAAGCTGCTTCGTTTTGGCCGCTTTGCGAAAGCTACCCTCTACTGTTGTGTCCTCCGTGTCGCTCTCAACTCGCTTAATGGCCGCCTTGACTAGATTGGGCAGTTCGTTGTCACTTGAAGAGTTACCAATATTATCACTTCCTGGCGCGTTTGAAACTTGCAGGAAGGAACTACTGCTGGCATGGCCAATGGCGGTGAGTAACAGGCGAGGAGCTCTCTGTTGATGTATTTTAAGTGGCAAATCGTCTTCCGAATCCGAAGAGAATGCCGATTGCAGACGCGGTTTTTTCGAAACTTGTTTGCTATGGCCAGTGCAACTGCTATTATTATTGTTGTTGTTAGTGTTATTGCTGTTATTGTTCTTTTGTGCAATTTTCTTGCGCTTCACTTTAATCTTCTTGGTTGCTGTTGTACCCGTTGTTGTAGCATTTGTAGTCTTGTCCTTGATCCCATGGGCAATAGTTGTTGTTGTTGCCTCTGAGCAGCCCGATTCTGTGGCATCGCTAAAATGGGCTAATGCCGATGTAGGCAGTGCCAAAGACGCAGACATTTTGCGGGCCTTTAATGAAGATTTTAACTCTGAAAGTTTGCTATGGTTTGTGCTCAGACTCGTTGTCGTTGATGTAGTTGTTGCCACTCCCGAAGTGGTGCTTGTGGGCGGACGTATAGCGGATATTCTCATGCGCAGCCCATCGGTATCGGAACTTTGCACGCTAAATTGTGTGGCTGTCTTCGTTGACTTTTCATGTTGCTGTTGCGCCGCTGAGGATTTACTCGATTGGTCCGTAATAGAGTCAGTTTCCTGTTGATAATTCTACATTTTAGTTTAAAACGGATTATCCTGCTACTTTTGTAACACCAAACTCACCTCATTTTCACTGCCGGATTCTTGTATACATTGCGTTTCCAAAACCTTTGCTGCTCTTGCTGTCTCATTTTGCCCACTGCTCATATTTCGACTCGAGGGCGCGCTGCAAATGTAAAAACTACGTTCAATACGTGTTTAGGACGCAAGTTTCAAGGGGAGCACTGAAGCGTGTAAAGCGGCAGCCAGCTGCAGCTGCCCATTTGAGTAAGTGTCGGTGGAGGTGGGACCTTAACTTGCAACATTAATTGTGGCACAGACAATTTTTGACAGTGCTTTATATTTAATCGTATTAAAGTAGGTCAAACCACAAACGACGACAACGTCGTCGAAAGCGACAGCCACAGACGGCAAGCAAATGGGCATAATGTGTGTGACTGGGCGGGGGAACGAGAAGCGACGTAGAAAACAATTTCCGAAACTTACGTTATGTTTTGATCTTTTTTCGCAGCTCGTAGCTTTTCACTTTTGACTTTAATTTATGCAGTCGGAATAAACGATCAAAAAATAACTAATGTGATCGAGTTTTGCGCCTTTATTCATTGCATTCGCGGTGGCTTGTTAAAAAAATGGCGGCTGTACAATTTTCACTGCTGCTTTGTTCAAAAACTCATAGAATAACATTGCTTAGCATGTTCTGCACATTGCATTCAATTGTTTTCACTTGCACTTATGGCGATTGTTCGTTGTGATCATTTTGGTGGCAACAATTTGCATTGTATATTGTATAATTGCAATAATAAAACTAAAAACCCACAAAATCGCGTACGAACATAAATAAAGAAATGAAACGTTAGAGACTCTAAATAATGACGATAGGCGACCGATATCTTAATATGTGAAACAATGAGGAATGGAACAAAACAGAAAGAATAACTCTGTCGTTTTGCAGCACTACTAAAGGAAGAAGAACGCCATAGTGCAATAAAAAATTTTGTTTGTGGGGAGCTCTTCATTTTTTACGAAAAAATGAGCGGCACTACATCGAAAAATGGCACCAACAGTGCAGTGAGCAGCATGTTGTATGGCTCGACCTTTTCAGCCGAAAGTATTAAAGTAATGGCTGAAAGTATTGGAGTTGGATCGCTATCTGACGATGCAGCCAAAGAGCTTGCCGAGGATGTGTCGTGCAAAATTAAGAAGATGGTGCAAGATGGATGGAAGTGTATGCTCCATGCAAAGCGTCAGAAGCTGTCGGTTAAGGACATAGATACGTCACTAAAAGTGCGCAATGTAGAACCACAGTATGGGTTTGTAGCCAAGGACTTTATACCCTTCCGCTTTGCGTCCGGCGGTGGTCGTGAATTGCACTTTACGGAAGACAAGGAAGTTGATTTGAGTGAAATAACGGCGAACAGCTCTGTAAAAATTCCTCTCGATTTGACTCTGCGAACACACTGGTTTGTAGTAGAAGGCATACAGCCCACAGTGCCAGAAAATCCTCCGCCGCTATCAAAGGATTCGCAATTTCTTGATTCTGTTAACCCTGTCATTAAACTCGACCAGGGCCTAAGCAAAGATGCTGCCGGCAAGCCAACCACTGGAAAAATACACAAACTTAAAAATGTAGAGACTATTCACGTAAAGCAACTTGCCACCCATGAGTTGTCCGTAGAGCAACAGCTGTATTATAAGGAGATTACTGAGGCATGTGTCGGCTCGGATGAGCCACGCCGTGGTGAAGCCTTGCAGTCACTGGGGTCCGATCCTGGACTGCATGAGATGCTTCCACGCATGTGCACATTTGTTGCTGAAGGCGTCAAGGTGAATGTTGTGCAGAACAACTTGGCTCTCTTGATCTACCTTATGCGAATGGTTCGCGCGTTGCTGGATAATCCTTCGCTCTATTTAGAGAAATACGTAATATGCACTACAAATATTTTTTAATTCCTATTAAATAAAACTGCCTTCTGCTCAATAGCTTCACGAGTTGATACCCTCGGTCATGACCTGCATTGTTTCTAAACAATTGTGCATGCGTCCGGAACTGGATAACCACTGGGCCCTCCGAGACTTTGCCTCTCGACTCATGGCACAGATCTGCAAGACATTCAACACATTGACAAACAATTTGCAAACACGTGTAACTCGGTAATGTTCATGCGTCTTTTCACCATTTTATACTTATTAACATAATTCTCCCCACAGAATTTTCAGCAAGGCACTGCAGAACGATAAGACCCATTTGTCCTCTCTCTATGGCTCTATCGCAGGTCTCTCTGAACTTGGCGGCGAGGTTATTAAGGTTTTTATTGTACCACGTCTAAAGTTCATATCAGAACGCATCGAACCTCATCTGCTTGGCACCTCAATGAGCAATACGGACAAAACAGCCGCCGGCCACATACGTGCCATGCTTCAAAAATGCTGCCCCCCTATTCTTAAGCAAATGCGAAACGCTCCAGATATTGCTGAAGAGTATAAGAATGACTTTGGCTTCTTAGGTCCGTCACTCTGCCAGGCAGTAATAAAGGTGCGCAATGCTCCAGCCACATCAATTGTCACAGTCTCCTCAAACACAATCAACACGGCGCCGATTACTAGTGCCGCTCAAACAGCCACAACAATTGGGCGCGTAGCTATTCCTTGCTCACAACGACAAGGGTATGTGTGTTGCATGTTTCTATATAAAGTGAAGGGAAAAGCTCATTTATTTCTATTTTTGTTATACAGAAGCCCAGTTGTTACAGCTCTGCCTCAAATACGCGCCATTCAAACATCCCAACCAGCCCAGAAATTTGTTATTGTCACCCAGAACTCGCCGCAGCAAACACAACCAAAGGTGGTGCATCGAGGCTCGTCGCCCCAAACTGTTGTCCTCTCTTCGGCCAATAGCACTACGGCATCAAATTCGAACTCTTCTGGCAGCAGTGGGGCAGCAGCAAGCAGCAGTCTATTGGTTGGGCGGAACAACGACAATGTAGGTTAAATTTTAGAGATATTTAATATAGTGTATAAACAAAGAATGGTCGCAAAGAAACGTTCCCTAAAATTTTATTAATATAAATAAATCTTAAATTTGTATAAGGTGAATTGAAGTTATTGTGTTAAGTTTAAATCGAGATTATCGGGATATACATTTTAAAATAATTCTACTCCGTTCGCAAGATTGATTGTTTTCGTTACTCTGCTGAAGAATATGACCATCCCCGTGAGATGTGTAATTATATTCCTGCCCTACTAAAAATAGGCTCGCTATTATTATTCTATTTCATTAGTATTTTAAATAAAACTATAGATGGTTAGTTTTATCCATAGACAGGTATATTGTATCACCAATTACCTCTCTTTTACGCAATTGAAAAATTTGAAGCTGCTTTTCCTTGATCTCTTTTCACAGGCGTTTCTTTGCGATCACTTTTTCAAGCACCTTACGAGACTATGAAATTCTATATCTTTTTTAGAGTACACTGGATCCTCATTCTTTAATAATTGAAACGGAAATAGTACGTGCTCCACCTGAGATGGATGATCTGTCGCATTTAGAATAGACAAAATAATTAAACGTGTTGTGCTTTAATTAAACGACTTTTACATTTAATAAATAAATTCTTCCAGCAACTATTCAAACCCTTCCCCAACCACTCATCGGTCTCTACTTGGCGCGCAATGCAGCACGCATGTGCGATGCCAGTGAAGTGGCTCTCTATTGATTTTTCGAGTAGTGGGCGCGGGTAGGTTTCCGTTTCCCAATTTAATAGCAATTCACAGTTCGGCACGCACAGTTCAACGAAAGTAGCTGTTGGCTCTGACCTCCGCTGCCGTTGCATACACAACAAAACAAAATCGTTGTACACACATATATACCACAATAGAGTTTCGGGTAGCTGTCTCTAGACAAACAACGCACCATTATTTGCATCTTTATTGATATTAAGTCAAAAGCAAAATGCACGCACGCTTTGCCGAACCGGAGCCGGAGTCCCCATCGCCGGACAATATGGACAAAATCGAAGCGGAGCCACTCGAAACACGGATTGAGCAGTTCAAACAAAATTCCAGCAACATGGCCGCTCTGAACGAGTTCATCGACGAGGTGGTACAACAAGCTGAGACGGAGGCCAGCAAGCAGCAAAATAAACTAGAGGCAAGCAAATCGCAACAGGTAGGTTATCATTTATTCAAAACATCGGAAAGCTGAAGCCAAATGTAACTCTTAACAATTACAGGGGAAGGAAAAGCGACAGAGTGAGTACCGATATTTTACATTTTCTGCAAGCTATGGAAATTTAAAATTAGCACGATCGAAGTCCGCAATGCATTTTGAGGTGTAGTACACCTTTGCGCATGAGTCCTTGTAGTCCTTTTCTGTAAATGGTCGAGACAACACAAATCGTGTATATATTTATACATATGTATATACATTTATACATATGTATATATATTTATAAATATGTATGGATATGTTTGCAATAGTTAGCCACCATACTTACGCGCATCCTTGCAATGGCCGAGCGCTGCCTTAGCGGGCTCCAGCAGCTCTAGTGGCAAAATAATAGGCATCTGAGCAAATGCTTTGCTTACGCTGAATTCGCCCTTTTTGGTAACCGTACCTGCCAATTGGGCTACGCACTTGGTGTAGCACTAAAAGGATCATGTATGGTTGAGCTAAATATGAAATAATACGCACAGGGCTCACCAGCAAGTCCTGTGTCGGCTCCAGATCAAAATCGCCATCTCGTATTCGGTCCAAAATCTCAATAGGAACCTTAAATTTGGCCACACAGCCGTTGCGCATCATGTCGAGCGATTGCAGAAACTGCTGCATGTTGACTCCTTGGCATGGGTGCAGCAGGTGGCAGCAGCACAAAACGCTCCACAGCAGAGCGTACGCATTCCGATTGTTATGCCTCTTCATGGTAGCGAGCAAGTGCAACGGGCACGCCCGTTGGTGCCACTTATAAGTTACCTGGGGATGCTGGCACGCCAACTTCCGACTGCAGACTATTAATTAAAAACTGTTTGCCACGCCCCGCAATTAAAAGCATCGTATGGCGTCAGAGTTATCGCCATATTGGAGGGTTCGTCTTAGCTTCACTCTCTTTCTTAAAGGTTTAAAGGGAAGCTCAAACGTGGTCCGCAATTATTTATAACTAACGTGTACTCGTACTTTTACCTACGATTAACGATGTGTTCGTCCATCATGTTTGACTTCCTCAACATGTATCCGGCACATGTGGCTCCTTCTTAAACATTTGTTTCGATTATAATAATAATTTCTTTAAAATTTTATACTCAACAAAATTCGAAATCCCCTTAAAATTTGTATAGAGAGTTTCTTCCTAAGAACAAATGTTCTCTGCCTTGGAAATGATAAAAATAATTCTTAATATCAGACTAGAATGGAATGTTTGTCAAGTGGTTGACTCAACTCTTAAATACCCGAGTACAGGGTCCACACCGCTACAAATTCTATGGATGTAATAGCTTCTCGACGTCTTGTGGGCACTTCCCAGCCTAAGATGCTCTTTTTGCCTTGATCAAAAAATTCCCAGAATATTTTCAGAAAATTAAAAATACAAAGTTATTCATGGAAAGTTGTATTGTTCCCTTTAAAGGAATCTCTATCAACTGCAGCTTTTGATCCAGCTCTCTAAAGAAAAAAAAAAAAAGCTCGTGTTGACTAGGGACTAAGAGAGTCGACATATCAAGGTTGATTTATGTACGCTCAGCCGTTCCCGTAATCTAGGCGTTCACCCCAGATCGTCTCTTCATGCTGATAAAGAATATACATATATGTATGTATACTTAATGGAGTCGGAGATGCCTCCTTCTGCCTATTACACACTTTGCACGAACCTAATATACCCTTTTTACTCTACGGGTACAGCGTATAAAAGGCGGAGGGGGCTATATCAGGATGGTATGCGTTTCGTATTTGGTTAAAAATCATGTCTTTGTGGCGATGTCAACGCGGCTGCTTTTATGTATTAAATTTTGGTCCTTTGGAACCAACTTTGCAGCAACACGACAGGAACCCAAATAATTAACTACAATGTCCTGCACCGACATTTTTATGAACAACAATAGCATCAAATTTCACAAGAGATTTTCTAGGAGACGACAGAATTTATTCATTATTCTAAATCTGAATTCAAATTTTGAAACCGTGTTTAAATACTGCCTTGATCGGAGCGGCCAATAAAAAGCTCATATTAAGCTCCATGTGCTGGAGCTTTTGCCACTACATGGACGGTGATTGTGTATTGTCTTCTACTTGTATGTATATATGTATAGCATACATATACATACATACGCCTTTGAGAGGCCAAGTAAATCCGTTTGGCATAACATTCCTGTTAAGTTTGGCATAACGTTCCTGTTCAGATTTGTCAGTAGTTGGTATCCTTTATGTCTGCATGAATGGGAAAGATCGTTAAGAATAATGGCGGATATTCAGGGCGATCTAATAATTTCACGAAAAATACGGGATCATAAATAACAAAATTTCAATATTTTTTACAAATTTTGTTGGGCTCACCTATTATTCTGACGAACCGAAAAACATTGTATTTTATGAATTAACCCAAAGCTAATTAATTTTTTTACAAGTAGTTTGTAAAGCCGTTCATCATTTGTTTTCACGCTAAAGTACGTTTATGTTGAAAGCTTACTTATATTTTAAGAAAAATTAAAATATAAATGAAAGGAAAGTTTTTTTTTTGGAAAAAAAAAATGCTTGCACCTATAATTCTGTCCAGGTGTGTATATACATATGTACATGTATGTATGCATGTGTGTATTTGTTCGTCTTATGTCCGCTTCACTGCACCTTTGTGAAAGTCTTTTATTCAATCACAACCACTTGTTTCTTTTGCTTTAATCGCATGTATTTCGTCACTGACTAAAATGCTAAGGTTTCGCCATACCAGATTTTAAGAATGGAAAGGTTGTCAATCGGGCGCGCGGATTCGTCGTCCGGATCTTCGATGCGATTTGTAATTGCGCCAACAACAATGCAGCAGCTGCGACGACGCGCTTCAAGCTGCGCTCCGGCAGCGGTAGTGGCGGCGTTGGAGGCAACAAGCGACAACAGTCCCAGGGCGAAGATGGTGAGCCGGAAATTCTGGCGCTCAGCGGCAAGAAGAAGAGTTGTAATGCGGATCCGAAGAAAAAGGGGAAGGGTGTTACAATGGCCGACGATGTGGAGGGAGGGGCGCGGCTGGTGGAGTAAACGAGTCAAAGCTCAAGAATAAAAACTAAGCAAAAAGAGTTGGACACATGAATACGTTTATATCAGAAATATGGTAAGAGACTAATATAAGCCAAGAAGGGCAACAAAATCAAAGAAAAATTAAAGACATGGAGATGTGGAAAGCTCATGTTATGTGTTAACCTAATAAAGAGTCCATTCGCTATTCTTCTCAATCCCGAAAACCATTCCATTTTAGGCATGTTCAATATTTTGTATTTATTTAACTCACGGTTTTTAAAAAAGACTTTCCAGGCTGTAATGGATTGAAATTATTCATATTTCAAGCCCTATACTCGTTAAACGTTAAATTCAGTTGCATTCTTAAACTCCTTGTGATCTCCCGCCGCAACTATCCTATCAAAAAACGTAATACTTTTAGGCTAGAGCACAAAGAAAATTTACACCGAGCGAAAAAAAAAACACCCGAATTTCGAGGCAAACACAATCAATATTGTACGCATACGATACATAAATAAATGCAATTTACACACAATTATATTTAAAAGACATTCATAAAGAATGAAAATGATCTGCAATTAAGGACAATTTACCAGAGCTGTGCTACATTTTCCAGCCGCTCAACTCCAACTATCGTAAACATCATTAACCTCTCTACTTACATACATACATCTCAGAATATACATATGTACACATACTATATAGTACATGCATACATTTGAATGTGTAGATGAAATTACTTAGCTGTGCGTGTATATATAGTCGTTCAATGTTTGAAATCAAAGGTTCAAAATACATGCACACGTACATACATACATACTTATATATAGTACTTATAAAATAAACGTGTACTGATTTTATACACATACATACAAAACAAAGTATTCCGACCTGTAGACCCGTATTTACGAATAATACAGGCAAACTGAACATTTCTAACCGAATAGGTTTCCTCACCTTATATATGTATTTTTGTGAAATCCTTTTAAGCGACCGCAACAACAAAAAAAAACGAGCAAATTTTGCTTTGCACAAGTACCAAAACCGTAAATCTTTACAAACTATATCTAACTTGAGAAACATATTTGACACAATTTTTATAAGAAATCTTAAATTATAGACTTTTTTGTGATGCCAGCACAAAAAAAAAAAGAAGAAAAACAGAAACCTCAAACATTTGCATTTTCTGTTTATACTTAGCTACACACACATATACTTGTACTAGTATGTATTAATTTAGTTATAATTTTGTGTTTCTAAATAAACTATGTCTGCTATAAGGCAACCTATATGTATGTATATGAGATCTATTGTATCCAGTTAACAATATCAGCAATAAATTGTAACACTGTTTGAAATTTGAAAAGAAAACCTATCGTATTTTAGAAATTATAAATGGAGGGTGGGAGGAGAAACAAAAGTTAACCATTTGGATAACCAATTAAAACTAAGGGTACTATTAACTCATTCATCCGGTTGCGAAACTCAATACTCGCAATCGCATTCGTACATAGTATGTACACACATTTATATACATATATATGTACATATATATTTTTATATCCAACCGGCTATTTACAAAGCATTGCATTTTGTAATAGTTGTACGACTTCTATGGAATTAAAAGTCGTCGGACCGCATCATTTCAAATGCACGGCACGTCCGACTTTTTACTAAAATTAAAATAAGTTTATTCGCAACATTCTGAGTCCGCTTTTGAATCAACAACAAATGTCGAATAGGGAACATGCTGGCTAATTTGCCAGATAAAATGCAATTGGCGCGTTCAAAAAAACAAAACAAAACAAAGAGGGAGAGAGAGGGAGTTGTCCGAGTGATAAGCTGGTAGCTTCTCATATCTTAAACAATTCCCTGGCTGGCAAGCCCTCATTCGTTTGTATACATCTGTATGCATATATCGATCAACGTACATACATATGTATATCAGAAATGTTGGTTGCGCTCTCCATAGCTTTCAATTGTCGGAACATGTTTTGCTGTCTACTCGATCGAAAACTTTAAGTACGCGACTTGCTTGCTTTCTGAGGCTCATCATTTAGCCAACTGTTGTCGATTGTAGAGGCAGTTATTGTTGCTGGCCAAAGGAGATCCAAAATTGTCAACACTCAAACGAGTCACGGCAAGGTGAACTGAGATGTGAATGAGCTCAGCTTGAGGTTTTCAGCACAAATATCGGATTCGCAAGCCTGGCGAAGGCAACAAAATAGAGATTAATCTGGAAGTGGTTGCTGCCAACGGAAGCAGCACGCGATAATTTTGGAGCTGAATTCGGTATATACTCGCACATATAGCAAATACATATATACATAGTACATATATGTGCTTCAAAAAAATTATAGCTGTGGAATCGCAAAATCTTTGCTGAAAGTTATACTAAATTCTCAGCTACAATGAACAAGTTCTGGACGCTACTATTAATTGCTCTCAGCTTTTTGCTGGTGGGGGCCAAGAACGTGGATTATATAGGTAAGTAATTAATAGACAACGCGTAACGGTACCGCCTACTAATGTCAGCACACCAGATTTGATGGATTTAGCTGACAACGACGAGTTCCAATGGGGGGCAATGGAGAATGCCCCCGACACGCAAACCAACAATACCGCCAATTTTTTGATGCGCCATCGTCTATCCAAACGACAAGCAGCCCCGGAATTATTGGTAAGTTTAAAAGGACAATTGAACACAACTTTACAGCTAATATTGCTGACTTGCCCATCCCCATGAAGGAGAACAAGGACTTTGGCTCCTGTCGCACCTCACTGGGCGACACAGGACGGTGTCGCCACATAATCTATTGCCGTATGCCCGAACTAAAGAACGACGTTTGGCGTTTGGTTTCCCAGCTCTGTATTATTGAGAAGAGGTTTGTGAAAAAAATCTAAAAGATTTACTTCCAATTTTTCGTAGATATCAATTAATAGAACTCGTATTCTTCGATACCTATTCAGTGTAGCTACCTTATAAATACAGTAGGATATACTATAGCTTTGTGCGAATGTATGTACTTGGGGGGTAAACTGGTGTACGTTTTTGGTGCAGGGTATAAATGTACGAAACACCATTGTTTTAATATACACATCTTCATTAAAGGCACTGACCCGACGGGGAAGAATTTGTTAGCCAGTTGAGTTGAAAATATATGCTTTTCAGCAGAGACCGCAAATGATGATTACTTTCTTTTTTTTAACGAAAAAATCATTCATTTATAGTATATAGACCAAAACTGTACTATAGGGTTTGGTCTTGACTTATTGTTTAAGGATACATATATATAAATTTTGTCCTTTCACATTATGAAAAAAGGCTGGGACAATTACAACTTGACGTTTAAAAAACGCAACTTAGAGAACTATCATTATTTAAGGGTTTTATTTTTTTGCTCAAAAAATAATGATTATTAGTTAAGTTGAAAAATAAAACTCAAAATCAATCATTATATTGTGAGCAAATGAATAAAATAATTTAAAAAATCTTTATTTTGTAGTTTTTAGAATAACACAATCATTACAGTCCCTGCTTTTAATAAAAAAAAAAGAGATTACAGATATTTATGGACAATATTCTGAATTGAAGAATTTTATAAGCCCTATAAACAGACACACATACGAGTACATGTATGTATCTGCACTTCTGTTCCAACAGTTCCATCGGGATTTGCTGCACTGAACAGCGCTCCAATTTGCGATTTAGTCCACAATTTGTTGATGCAGCCGAGGAGGAGAGTCCACGCATTGTCAACCGACCGGAACAGAGAGGATGTGGAATCACCACACGCCAGTTTCCCCGAATAACTGGTGGCCGTCCCGCCGAGCCCGATGAGTGGCCCTGGATGGCCGCACTTCTTCGCGAGGGCATACCCTATGTCTGGTGTGGAGGCGTACTCATTACGGACCGTCATGTATTGACGGCAGCTCACTGCCTGCACAATTTAAAAAAGGACCAAATGTTCGTGCGGCTGGGCGAGTATAACACTCACCAGTCGAACGAAACACGCGCTCGAGATTTCAGAGTCGGCAACATGGCGACCCATGTGGACTACAACCCGTTGACCTATGAGCACGATATTGCTCTCATACGCCTTGAACGCGCTACCTTGTTTAATACCTATATATGGCCAGTGTGCATGCCACCACTAAACGAGGATTGGACGGGGAGAGGCGCTATTGTGACTGGATGGGGCACGAAGACATTCGGAGGCCCCCATTCCAACGTCTTAATGGAGGTAGGTGCTATTCCTTATTGGAGTTCTCCATTTCTTTATATACAAACATGTGTGGAGATTTAAATATTTATCTTAATTGTATCGCTTAAAAGCAATCAAATTAATCAAATAGCGAAAGGAATCCCGTTCTTGTTCCGTTTCTATGGCATTATATATGGATGTCCTTTTGCGAAGATCTTGTAAACGTTATTGTCGTTCATCGGCATTTTTAGCTCATTTTTTCCACTATTAGATGCTTGTTTTGTGGCATTTCTTTTAATTCGATGTACAATTTTATTTATTTACGAATGAAACGCTGACAAACAAATGAAAAATTGACTGTCGAACAAATGAAAATGTGCAGAAATAGCCAGAAAAGGTTGATCGCATTAATGTATCGTCGCGAAACTTCACAGGATTACCAACGGGACTATTTTGAATATTGCCACAAAATTTGATCAAAATCGGTTGAGCGGTTTCGTAGTCTATAGAGAATATACATAGATACTTCCATTTTAATATATGTAGATTATTATATTGATTAATGTTAAGAGTAATTGCTTTTTTGTTTATTTAGAAATTTATTATTTCCTAAATTGTTTTAAGTAGCATTTTGGAAATTCGCCAGTCTTGTTCTTACCCCTACAATTTCAATATGAGTTAAGAGTTATAATTTTATTTCTACACGTACATGCGCAGGTGAACCTGCCTGTTTGGAAGCAAATGGACTGCAAAAATGCCATGGTCGAGCGAATACCGGACACGGTTATTTGTGCTGGTCAGCCCGAGGGTGGTCAGGATTCATGCCAGGGCGACAGCGGCGGTCCCTTGCTGGTGCAGCTTCCCAATTTACGTTGGGTGACTATTGGAATTGTGTCTTGGGGTGTACGCTGCGGTGAGCCACGCCGACCGGGTATGTACACCCGGGTAGACCGATATCTGGAGTGGATTATATCTAATGCGGATATATAGCTAAACGAACTGTTAATCTTATTTGATTCTATGTGTCTGTGAACATATAATTTACTTTTTGTTTCACTTAAAAAAGTCTTGGTAAGATGGCTTACCAACTAAAAATAAACAACATTCTTATACTTATGAACCTGGATTGTTACCTTGACTCTGCCCCGACCCACCCCTTATGCTAAGCATTAATTAGGAATATGTTGGAGACTTCGCTGTAGCTGCGCTGGGTATCTTTTCGACCGTCTCCTGGGGCTGTCCAGGAGGACCTGTGCTGCTGCTAGCCGTGGTTGCTGTGTCGGAAAAGGCAATTTTATAGACATCATCGTAGGTGCCCGCAAAATGTACTTCCAGTCCATCAGTTATAAAATTAGGAAGCTCTTCAAAGTCTTTCTTATTGTCAACTGGCAAAATAAGGCAGGTGACTCCGCTGCGACGTGCCTGTTGAGAAGAAAAATAAATAATAACTTATGATGTGATTGCTTTAGACGTTGTTACAAACGTACCGCTATGGCCTTTTCCTTGATTCCGCCAACAGGTAATACCTTGCTCTTGAGTGACACCTCGCCTGTCATCGCCACATCTTGACGCACTGGTTTGCCTGTCGCCAATGAAATGAGAGCTGTGATGATGGTTATTCCCGCACTTGGGCCATCTTTGGGTGTGGCGCCCTCTGGTACATGTAAGTGAATGTGTTCCTGCTCCAAAAATGTATTATTGGGCTCACGATGATGCAGGAAATTCCGCGCAACAGTTAAAGCTATTTGTGCCGACTCCTTCATGACGTCGCCCAAATTGCCGGTCAAATGTAGAGCACCGGTTCCAGGCTCAGGTTTCTCGCTGCGTATGTTGCGCTTTGATGTTTCGATGTACAGCGAGGAGCCGCCCATAGCAGTCCAGGCCAGCCCCATTACTACGCCCACTGGTGTGTTGGCGTACATGCGATCCGAACTAAAGATTTGTTTACCCAAAAATGTGGTCAGATTTTCGGCATTTACATCAAATTGTTCGCCCTCTTTCTTTACCAAACGGAAAGCCACTTTGCGTATGACTTTCTCAATATGCTTTTGCAAATTTCGTACTCCAGATTCACGACAGTAGCTGCGAATTAACATGTTCAGCGCATCTTCCGTAATGCTTATCTGTGTTTCTTTTAGGCCGCAATCGTTCATAGCTTGCGGTATAAGATATTGACGTGAAATGGCAACCTTTTCTTCGGCTACGTAACCTGACATTTCAATGAGCTCCATACGGTCGCGCAGTGGCTCTGGGATAGTATCGATAACATTTGCAGTGCAAATAAAAAGGACGCGCGACAAGTCCACTGGTACATCGAGATAATGATCTAAGAAATTGGCATTCTGCTCCGGATCAAGAAGCTCCAACAAAGCCGAGCTGGGATCGCCTTGGTAGCCCCTGGTAGGTGGAAAACATTATATACAATTTTTATGCGGGCACTCCTTCCTACTCACTTGCCAATCTTGTCAACCTCGTCGATCAACACCAGCGGATTTTCCGTCTTTGTTTTTTTCAAACATTGGATCAGTTTTCCTGGCATGGCACCCACGTAGGTTCGGCGATGTCCTTTAATCTCTGCAACATCTGTCATACCGCCTACGCTAAAACGGAAATATTCTCGATTTAATGCTCTAGCTATAGAGCGAGCTATGCTGGTTTTTCCCACTCCAGGCGGTCCATGGAAGCACAAAATTTTTCCTTGCGTAGTTCCCTTAAGAGAGCTTACGGCAATGAACTCCAATATGCGCTTTTTAATGTCCTCCATACCGTAGTGGTCGTTGTTAAGAATTTCGGTGGCCTTTTCTAGGCACAAATTTTCGGGGCTGATTACGCCCCAGGGTAGAGAGGTGAGCCAATCTAAGTAGTTGCGAGTTACGCTGTAACATAAATATTTGTGATAAAGAACCAGAAATGCTGTATCATATTTATATGCGTACTTGAACTCTGAGCTGTGACTCTCTAAAAAGTTTAGCTTAGTAAGTTCCTCATCGATCACAGTCATAATACTTTCAGGTACCGTTTTGTCTTTGAGTTTCTCACGATACTTCTCTCCTATGGCATCCTTGTCGTCCTTCTCAATTCCCAGCTCCTTTTTGATGACCTTTAACTGCTCTTGGAGAATGTATTTGCGGTGTTGTTGTTTGACTTTTTCCTCCACCTCGCGTCCTATTTTTTGCTGCAGCTTAGAAAGTTCCAGTTCTTTCTTGAGCAAAGCCAAGGCCAACAGTAGTCGTTGAGGAATCTGCAAGAACATTAATGATTAGCTTAAAAAATGTAAAATCAACATCATTTCGCTTACATCTGCTTCCTCAAGAATTTTTTGCAATTCGGCTGGCTCAGCTGCCGATAATGAAGCGCCCAAGTCGCACAGGTAAATCGGGTTGTCCACAACGCGCTGGTTCTGATGCAACATTTGCTGCAGACTCTCTCTAGAATGGCGACCGCGACTACGTGGTTTAGTTCAACTGACAGTCGTGCGACTTACCCTAGAGACCACTTACCTGTACAGTGGATTCATAGTAATAATGTCCCGCAGCGTTTTAATAATTTCTTGCGTGAGCGCCTTGACCTCCTCGGTCTGTTTGTATGTGGGATGCTTCACATTCTCCACTTCCACAATAAGCACTGGTATGCCTTTAACAGACTTCTTTCCATCAGCGGCGGTATCATTATCGCTTGCTTTAGCAGTATCTTCCGACGGCGATTTGTCCCCTTGCTTTCTGGCTAGTGGTGACTCTGTCGCTGTTGTGTTTGAAACGACTCCACTGGTCAGTGGCGCCTCATGAGTTTGTTGCTGGACTAATTCCTCTGCCTCCACAGCTGGGTCACGGGTTATGCCATCCCTGCCAATCTGACGACGAGGTACACGGTTACGCGGTGGGCGTCCCCGTGGTCGGGGCATTTGTTCGCCTTGATCTTCAGCTGGGATGCGTAATTTAATATTAAATAGTGGATAATGCAAAGTTGTCATTTTCACTAGATTAAGAGACAACGCAACTATCACAATATTGGGCACAAGCAGAGTGAAAACGCATACCTGGCTTTGGTGGCGGAACATCCTCAATCACCTGGCCTGTAATGCGTATACGACGATGCGCAACGACAACCATTCGCAATTTATCGCCTAAATCTTGCAGTTCTTGTATCTGTGCAAAGGTTCCTATGCCATAGACATCATCGAGATTATGTACTAGCTCGTCCTCACCATCGTTTTTCTTAAGGAAAACACCAACATAGGGTTGATTTAATTTAACCTTGCGACGCAACAAGTCCATGAGAACGGGATTCGAAACCTGTAAAGAAGTACACGTAGAATACGTCTGCAAAGACAGTCTGACAACTGGCATACCTCTACTATCTTCATGAAGCGAGGGAATAACGGATTACGTCGCATGGCCAGCATCGGCACATGCGGCCACACATCCGGCACTGCAACCGTTGCTGGCAGCTGAGTATCGGGTTCGGGCATAACGTCGGGCGGCGGTTCAGCAGTCACCTCGTCATCAGAGTCGTCGCGCTTGCTGCTGCAATGGCGCTTGGCCTGCACCATCACACTTACAGTAGCAGTTCCATTATATCGCCCCAAGTGCCGGGCCATACGCATTTCATCAAAGTATTGTAGAATTGCGCTTGGCGCATGACGAGAGCGTGTAACGGCTGCACCGGTCGCTAGTCCGCGCACCAGGAGACGCATACGTATTGCTCGCGCTAACATTTTTAACAATTTGGATTCGCAATACTTAAAATATATGTAATTAAAACAAGAACAAGTTTCACATTGAACGAAGTGGTTATGTGATAGGCGGAACCGAGGGCTGTCGAATTTTCTTGAAGTTTCTATCGTTGCGACATCGATAGGCATAGGATGGGCATTATCATTTCATGAGTGCCCTACGGTTGACTTCATTTTCATATTTTCTTTTTTATAATCTTCGCTTTATGTTATATTTTGAACGCCTGTATAAGCAAAATTTAATTATTTCACAAAATAAATTATTTAATAAATTATTTAAAAAAATAAAATACATCAATATATTATATATAACTGGGCCATTGATTAATACGTATAGTATATAATATATAAGATTATTGTTTCTTCGCTCGCATAAAAATCATTATTATTGTTATTTTAGTTTCACAATTACACCTGCAATAGACGTGTCGCCAGTTAACATCGATTACCCGAAAATGTACGGCACTAGCTACATATAAATTTCGATAACAGTTGTTTTTTCGTACGTATCGTGCTACAAAATAGTCATAAACTTCGGAAATGGAGAAGCGATTTCATAGGCGTTAATAATTCTGATAACTTCTGAAAAGCGCTTACGATATACACGTTCGGTTCGTTTTTTCAATCGGGAACAGCGTAGGCTTTGTACTACCATTACACAAAGTAATTGGTAGTGTCTTATACCTATTTGTCATATTTGGAGACCGTGTTCGACACGCGATTAGAACACATTATGGCCACCAGGTTCGATCAACAGAAGACAAAGCATCAGCTTTTCCATGTGTCCCTTAGCTTGGCCACAACATTGATTTGCATGGCTTACATGCAGTATCGCCGCAATTGGGCGCATCTGGGTAGCTTTGGAGACTCGCTGATAGTGCCCATTGTGTTTACGGGGGAACTGCTGAAGGTGGTATTGGCTCGTTTTTATGGACGCATCGAGGACGGCGTGCTAACGACCAAGCAGCGCCAGAAGAAGGCCGCTTATTTCACGCCGAGGGAGCTACTTGGAGGCCTTACGTTGCAGTTTCTGTGCACTCTACTGTATGCCTTCATTTGCATCATACTGGGCGCACCGGTACTGGCCAACTACGAGCAAACATTTGTGCTTTCGCTTTTACTGACACTGTTGACGGTTTCGCCGACCGTATTTCTCTTAGGCGGTGGAGGCGCATTACAGGTTTGTTTTTGCGAAAAGCCCGAGTTCGTCACTAAGTGTGAGGACACAGCGCTGGATCTGTTTAAATACAATGCACTTGGTGGCATTCTGGGCGCCTGGGCTGGAAGTGCTGTGGCGCCCCTGGACTGGGGCCGCGACTGGCAGTTGTATCCCATACCTAATGTTATTGGAGCACTTCTTGGCAGTGCTCTGGGCAATATATACGCCTGTACGCATGTACTATATGCCACTGCCCGGGTTTATATAAGCAAAAAAAGTGCTTAGATAAACGCTTAAACAATGTTTACCCGGCCACCAACCAATAAGTTCACTTTTCGCTGCCACATTATACATACATTAAACATCGTACAGAAGTAAAATGCAACTGGTTATATTGTATTCTAGTCAAAGCAGCTGCAGCAACAACGGCATTACCAAAAAGCAATTAATCTATTTTAGTGTTACGATTTTAAGCATTTTTATTAGCACGTAATGTATTATTCGCTCTTTTTAAATCAATCAACTTAAAGAATAACATGTATTATCACACAAAAGACATTCAAATAGTCTAATGACTTAGCTGCTAATAATACATAAATATGTATACACAACTACAAGAATAATAAAACAAAATGGAAAAAACTTTGTATGTATGTATATAAGATCATTTGGCCGAGCCGCCATTTGTAGCCGATTGCACTTTATATATAATGCATTCACAATTCATAATATGAACTTAGATGTCCCAATCGTAGGATGGTATGTTCAGAATTTGGTATTATTGCAAGCTTTATGCCTTTGAAGCCAGCATAAAACTTTCATCTTCTATCAGGCAACGCTTGCTGACGTTGCATTCATTTGGAGCCCAGTAGTCCTCTTCATCATCAAAACTATCGTTATTCTTATTGCCATCGTACCGTTCGCTGAAAAATTCAGGAAGCGCAAACTCACGACTGCTATCGTTTGTATTGCTAGTCTCGCTCATTATGGAGAGACGGTTCCGCAGCTCCGCCTCTCCCACAGCATCATTCTTCGGACAGCTAGATGTTTCGTACAAGCGATGCAGCTTCATGAAATGCAGTCCATTAGCAATTCGCTGCATTGTCCCGCTCTGAACTAGCGCACTCCAATTAAGAGCCAGAGTTATGTGTGGCGTATAGGAAGCAATGCCAGCATTGAATTCCTCGCTGCTTATACTTATATTGTAATAAACTGTCTCATTGTTGGTCAGGAAGCCATGCGGCTCGTATAGTGGAGGTATTTGCTGCTCCAACTGTTGAGCATGATCTGCAGGCAGAATGTTTATGCGTGTGAGACGCCACTGCAGTAACGTCTTTAGCGGTGGGACGCCTGTGAATGGTGGTGGCGTCGGCTTTGCCTGTAAGCGACACTGGAAACCGCACGACGTAGCAGGTTTGAGGCAGTGGGCTCCAGCTTGCCCAGTTGTGACCCCCATGTTGTTCATGACTTTAAAATGGACATATTAAATTAGCAGAACGAGGCGACTACTAAACTCAGACAACTTACTGTATAATTTGTCCTCATTCAAATCATAGTCGGTAGAATATAGCGACAATGCATTGATGTAAACTTCCGATTTTTTCCCAGCCTTCTGTTCATCGTGCACGTTCTTAAGACTGACATCGACACCTAGTTCTCGGGTTACGGAATTACTGATGACACAGGTGGAGTTGACTTGCAAACAAGGCTGTACTTTCAATTTCCAAATATGACGCACTAGGCGATATTTTAGGTGCGCATTTAAAGGTGCTGGCAGGGAGTAGTAGAAGAGCAAGCGCAGCGTAAAGTCGCCTGGCGTAAACGGCGCTTGCAGCCACATGGAGACGGTGTGGCACTGCTGTGCATTCAAAGCGGCTTGTCCAGCTGGACGTTGTAATAATCGAAAAACGCGTTGGCGTCGTATTTCCTTATCTTTTACCAGATTGTCGTTTGACAGATCTCGTAAAGCTGTCGGGTAAGATAATATGAACTAATGAGTTAGTTATGCGCAATGATTGGGAATGATTTTCAAAACAAGAAATTACTTATCGACTTTCCGTATGAAACGTAAATTAATGATAAAACAGTTTCACTGGGCACTACTTACAGCTCAGAATAGAGAGAGGAATATCCGTTTGTTGGTCCAAGAGCGTGATGCAGCGCGGGTCATCAGTGCCTAGGTAAATGTCATCGATGGGCGCAATACCCAAATTTCGTAACGTAATGCTTACAGGTATAATTTCACCTGCCAGTATCTCACCAGGCACGACGCTAAAGCTAACACTCAGTGAGGGCACTTGTGGGACCAGTTTAATGCTGAGTCTGTTATCAAGAAGCGTCTGTGTGGACTGCTTAGCTGTAGCAGGCTTGATACGCTGTGTTTCAAACTGTAAGACCCCCAGCAGACTCGCGTTGGGCTCTGTAGACGCAGCCATACGGCACACCACACCAAGAATATGCAGGCGACCCGTTAGTTTTGGAGTCAGTTTAAAGTAAAGCGTTTTTGCAGCCTGCTCTTCCAAAACAATGGTATCGAGGCAGGTGGTTTTGATGGCTGCGTTGACTGCAGCCTTGCTCGCGCTGTCATCCTGCTGCTCGTAAACACTAACGTTCGACAGCACATCCTCGTTGTCTAGAGTTAGGCGCCAGAGCAGATCGATGTTATTAAGGGTTATACTGCAGCGCACGCTGTTCGATAATGTGACGGCCAGCTCAATAGGTTCTCCTTGCACAGCCAGTGGGCACTCCGTGGCTGGATGTTCCTTATTGTATAGGTATTGCGAAGGTTTGAATACAAATGGCTTGTTCGAGGCGGCCGTGATAACCAACATTTCTTCGATTTTGTACCAAATAGACTCATCAGTACTAAGATCTGAGTCTATATCAATGTTGGTAGCAGGTACCTGGGGCGCTGGCACATTCGATGGCTGCACCAAAGTCAATACGCGCACAGATTGTTGTTCAACGTGAGGGAGAGCATGTGGAAGCAGTCCCAATTCCGGACTACGCTTGACGAGCTCCTGCAATAGGCAACATAATTATGAATCACAGCGAGATTATAAGATTGTTAGCAATTTCAGAAATAGGTGAACTTTTTTGTTATGCCCTAATTCTGCAGGCCAATTGGCAAAAATGCTAGTGAACTTACATTCTGCGTTTGTATGTACTCCTTTAGAAAACTGCTTTGCTGCTGAGCATTCTGAAGGCTTCCCGGTCGTAAAAGATGGGCAAATGAACGACTCGCGTCCTCTAATTTTTTAAGCATGTAAGCCTGCTTGGCAACCGTGTACTGTATGTGGTCCTCGGCCAGACTCCAGTGACGGTTTTGAAAGACCTGGTAGGCTTGGCGGTAGCAACGAAAGGCATGTTTGCGTTGCCCGGCCCGTGAATAGCGATTGCCCGCGAGCACAATGTGAAAGGCGTACTTTCGGTGCATGGGCGGCTGCGTGACTAGGAAGCAATAAGCAGCCTGCTCCAAAAGCAGCGCCGAGCGTAGGTCAGACTCCTCGCTAGTCATTCGTATTAACTGTTTGGCCACTTCGGAGTACTGTCGTGCAGTCTTTAGGCACTCCATGCTCATAAGGGTGGCACGCGTCGCAAATTGCTGCAGCCTAGATAAAAAGAGAAGCTGGATTAAATTCCATTTGGTCATAGGGAAATGGGATGATAACTCACTTGCACACCGTTAAATAGCACACAATGGCGTCCTCCATATAATCGTATGTCTTTCGATGTGAAGTACCCAACATGAAAGCAGAAAGTGCGGCCATTTCTAGGGCACCGGCATAATATTGCCAAGCAGAGTCCGCATTAAAATCACGCTTAGCCTGATGATAAGCCTGGAATGCCAAATTATAGTGACCAAACATAAAGTATAGGTCTCCAAGTTTGCGCGTTTGGAGCTCTGCCGATTCGTTGGTGTAGCTGCAAAAAGCATATGAAATTCATAAGGGAATAAATCTAGCGAGCCAGCATGTAACCACTCACATGACGGCATTTTGATTGTTAGTTCCGGCACCAGGTTTACTGGTTACAAACCAACGCTTCGTTGCACTAAGCAGCGACTTGCTGACACCCTTCTTATTTGTCACGCCTTCGCTTAGTATTCCCACTAGTTGCTCTATATACGGTATGAGCGCTCGCACCGCGTAGTCCTGTACAAAGTGTCTGAGATTTTCTACATCGTGGGCATTTAAGCAGCTGCCATGCGGAGCATCTGCGTCAAAATCTGCAGCCCATACATTGGGATTGATGGTTTGCGACGCAATGCTTTCGTTGCTGATGGAAAACTTTGAGTTAATTGCCTCTGTTGCGCTTTCTTGCATAGGACTGAGAGGATGTAGCATTGTCAGGTCACTACCAGCCTCTTGGGCTGCAGCGCCCTCCAACAACTGTGACATTTGAATTGAAGGCATGGATATAACCGAGACTGCTTCCTGTGGTGATTTGGGCGCACTGATTTCATTGGCAATAGTGTCTGCTTTGGGCTGCCGCTTTATATAACGCGCCCAATGATCTGGTATGTCATTATTTGTGTTGGCTTCCAGTGAATTGATTGAGATCAGAAAACATTTGTTGTCGCCAAATGTAGACTTAATCAACTCAAAGCCCTGTTGTGCTTTGGACAAATCACCATGACTGGCTTCGTGCAGCACGACATAGCTGTTGAGCACCTGGGTGGGATGGAACCATTTTGGCAGTTTCTGAGGCGTTATGTTTTGCATTTGTTGCACGCGCTGCGTCATTTTATGCGCCGTTTCCACGATCTGAGGATCCGCGCTAGACAGCACCAGCAAACAGCTGAGAAGATGGCGAGTGAATTCATGTTCCGCAGGAAACTGCACAGTTAAGAATGTTTCTCGCCACTGCTCAAACCAAGGCTCAGCGCTGGGCAACTCTAGGTCGATACCAGCTGAAAAAGGTTCGGATACTGTTATATCACAGCTTAACAACCTTTGTTGATGCTCACCTATTGTCACTATTTTTGTTTTCTCATTATGTGCATTTGTCACTGACTCGTTCAGCATTTTCCGTGCCAGTACAGTTTGGGGTGGTCGCCAGTCCACGTCACAGAAGTTAAGTCGTAATCCACGTATGGACACGCTAGTTCCCGAAACGTCGCGAAAATGTGCTGAAAAAGATTTCAAGTTAGTGTTTTAGGAAGAAAAGAGTTCGTTGACCTACCATCACTGGGGAGTCGCGCAAATGGCTGCAATAAGTCCACAAAGGATAAATTGTTTCGATGGCAAATTTCGTCTGCCATATGGCTGCTCACCACACCTATGAGTGGCGAGAATATGTTTCGGATTATGTCGCGCGCATTATAGTTTTGTTCGGTTAGGTGTATCATTATTTATGTATGTAGCTCTAAATTACTATTTCCCAAAAAAATCAGCACGGAGTGGAGAAGTACAGCGCTGTTATTGTGTGCCGCGACAGCTGCTTCGACAAAAAGCGCTGCCATACGTATATATATTTGCAGACTAATGTTAAGTTGGCAGTCCTTCTTCGTAGTTGACAGCTGGAATTGGCGGGAATAAAGCCGTCAGCTGCTGTCTGTGCACAGTAATTTATTTGTTGAAGGAATTTCACAAGCGTTTTTATACGACATCGAAAAAGTTATTATTAATAATTGCAAAAAATAACGATTAAGTAAGCAATAAGTGAACTAGTGCTAGTATTGGCGCGATTTTCTGTGCATTATGCTAATTTTGGTTACACTCGTAGATTTTGACCAACTACTCCAGGGACGCAGCCGCTGAACAAAAAAGAAAAACGCGCCCTAGGTAAAGCGTCACATTTGTTGGAGCACCCGCGAGTACAGTTGCCGTTGTCAGTATGGCTAAGGTTCACATTACCAACGTTGTCGTGCTGGACAACCCAAGCAGTTTCTTCAATCCGTTTCAGTTTGAGCTCACGTTTGAGTGCATTGAGGAACTGAAAGAAGATCTCGAGTGGAAAATGATTTACGTGGGTTCTGCCGAGTCCGAAGAGCATGACCAGGTGTTGGACACCATTTATGTGGGTCCTGTGCCAGAAGGACGCCACATATTTGTCTTCCAAGCCGATCCACCTGATTTTACAAAAATACCCGAACAAGATGCTGTGGGCGTGACAATAGTGTTGCTCACTTGCTCCTATCGTGGCCAGGAATTTGTGCGTGTCGGCTACTATGTAAACAACGACTACGCTGATCAGGAAATGCGCGAGAATCCTCCGCCAAAGCCACTCTTCGATAAGCTAACGCGCAACATTCTGGCCAGCAAGCCGCGTGTAACTCGATTTAAAATTAATTGGGATGACGGTAATACAAACGGTAATGCAAATGGTCACGAGAATGGCCATGATGATGAAATGTGTTATGCCCATGGAGATGGGCCTTCCACTTCGGTGAACGTGCAGCACGACGCTGCCATGGATGAGAACAGTCTCGCCATGCCTATAGAGAATGGCGTCAGGGCTTTGAACGAAAACTCCAATTCCCTGGCCATGGAATGCTGAGATAGAAGTCTACCTAGTATACGCTCGCAACAAACACATAAAACACATCAGCATATGACCTGGCGCCTCTCCACACACTATGTAATGTATGTAATATGATGGCACGACACGGATCACATAAGGCCTTTAACTATATATCCGAACTATCAATATGTTAAAGGAAAACTCAAATTCAAATCGTAAAACACTTAAACACACAGGAACACAATGGTCATCCCCGTATGCCTTGGCGGCCTCTTTCTCTCGCCAGTAATTAAGCTATGTATGTAATTTAAATTCGCAGTTAAATACATTAAATTTATATATAATATAGAATTTTGTATGCGTAAAAATGTCATAGTAATACTAGTCATCCTCCTCTTCGTCTCCACCCTCGGCCGGACCAGCCTCGCCGCCTTCTTCCTCTTCGACCATTTCTTCGGATGAGCTGACCTCCTCGATTGGCTCGATTTCCGAGGCCAAGTCTTCGTCATAGTCGCTGATCTCGCCCAGTTCGTCCAAGCATTTATCATAGTTCTCATCAAATAATATAGTCTCGTTCAACGACTGCACCTCAACCTCTTCGTCGGGAGGCAATAAAGCAGGCGCAGTGCCTGGTGGACACTCTGTGATATTGCGGATCTTGAGAGTGTGAATGTGAAAGATGGCTGAGCGATTAGACTCGAGGAGTATCTGATGGAATACGCTTAACAGGCGATCCATGTTTCCAAACATGCGCACCGAAGCACTTTTCGGATCCTCACCCTCCTCGAGTATGCGGCCAACAATGTGATGTCTGTAGGGATCCATCAAATATATAAAGTCACCCTTCTTCCATAACGAATACATTTGGTTGTTGATCTGGAAGATGACATAGTCGTTTTCATCCAGCGCCTTCTCCAGCATTAGGTGAAAGTCATTATACTTGTACATAGGTACACACTTCCACCAGCCTTCATACACGTTGGGAGAAAGCAGTACCTCGCCCACAAACTGGCCCATGCGGATTTGGCGAGGAAATGTATCCAGATCCAGCGGCTGATTGAGATCTATGCAAGGGTCCCAACAGTTCTTGCACATGTTGACGCCGTAGCACATGACTTTGTCATATGTCTTCTGGTCCCACGTGGCCGGATGATCTATCTTGGAAGCTAGGGCTGTAGCAACAGCTACCGGTAGAGCGCTACGATTACGTAGCGCATCTTTTGGATTAAGTGTTAGATGCAAATTTGACTTGAGATAAGCATAGTCCGAAGCAATTACATCGAACTCACTAATGCGCGTGCCATGCTCCCGTTCCTGGCTCTGGCCACCGGGTGTGACCAATCTTACTACCAAAATTTCTCGCAGTTTAAAAGTATCTGTGGGCTCTAGATTACTCTCATTCTTGATTAAATATATTACATTGTCCATCGACTTTAGCACAAGCAGCATAGGAAACCCGCTGTCATGATTAGATCTCAATGTGTCCTTGTCGCGTCCATTCAAGTCCAACACCATCCAGATGCCCTTGTCGCGCCAGATCAGCAAATACCAATTGGGAGTCCAGAACACTCCGAAGTGGGCTTTGCGAAAGAAGGCTCGCATTATGGGTCGCAAGTTTGCCACAGTGTTGGAATAGGGGCTCAGCTCAAAAGGCACCTCCAGTTCAATGGCAAACTCATAATCATTTACTTTAAAGTGGCGTGTTATTCTTTGTTCGTTCTCGTCGTACACTTCTGGTCGTAGCGTCCCGTTTGGATTATCCATAGTTTCCGAATCAGCAAACAGAACTTGACCCTCCACGCAAATGTGATCAATGAGCTCTGGCTGCCACTCGTTGCGTCGTGTAAAATAGGTAACGGCAAAGCCTTTGAGGTTTCCCGCGTAGCGCATCAGCTCAACATTGGGCACACCCGGCTTGCTGGGTACCAGACCCGCAACTACCCCAACTGGATGACCCAAGGAGTTATCGTACTTGGATCGGCGACCTGTCACATGCAAACAAAAGCAATACAGTCGGAACAGACATGCCAATAGTGATACTTTACCTCGTAGACATTCCTTGGGATCGAAGGGTGGATAGTAGGGCTCATCATGACCGCCGAAGATGACGCAATTGCGACGCGAAATGGGATAATCGGCCGTGAGGTTAACTAACTTGTCCGCGCTTCATTTAGCATATAAGATTTGTCGGTCAACATAAATATTAATGTAAATACGTGTGGCCATCTTGGGATTTTATAGTTTTTCTTACCAGGGCTCCTCCGGGGGCTTACAGACGGGCTGTGAGTCTTTGGGGCAACGCGGAGAGCTACAGCAAGCGCCACCTGAAAATCTGCCTTGTTGCGACATTTTCTTATAAACACGAAAATTTATCTCTTCAATAAAACTAAGATCTAATTTTTATTTAAACTAACAAGAAATTTGTAACAGCTCAGAGTTGTTTTTATATGTCTGATCACAAAAGAAACGGCTGCTATAATGGGCTTTCGATTTTGTAGCAATGCTATGCAATCTTTAATGCCATAAATAATATACCCTTTTATTTTACAGTTCGATTATAAATTGCTGTGTAAGCCTAATGAAAGGGGGGAAGGGATTTGGTCCCATATTTTCTTGAAAGGCTCGGAAAGTCACTTGGTTATAGAGATCCATGTACTTTTTTTAATCCATGTAAAATTCTGGTCCAAGTTTGTACGAAAGAGCCGTTATATATGTACTTTTATAAGTATCATCACTGTCGTTCCCTTTTAATAATGAATATCAATTATCAAATACATATTTGTATGTACTACTAAGATATTCAGCTGTTTTCAGTCGAGAATAAATTGTAAAAATAAATTAAATTAAAAAATATTTTATACAGCCATACTTCTTTTGATGACTGCATTGGACTGGACAAGCCCAGTGGAATCGACAGATGTCAAACAAATTTGGACATAACATTACATTTGAGAAGATGATGAGTCCTAGATAAAATGCATGTTTCTTATTACCTCTTAAGTCTTCTGTGCTAGGGAAGGATTGAAAATTATATAGTAAAAATAAACAAAAGTTCCATTTCGGTTTCGTTTTGCTTTTTTTTTATTAATAATATTGCTAATTCGTATGAGTAGTTAAACTTAAACTTAATATAGAGTACATTTACATAATGTAGAGGAATATGCAAGCAACGCATCTTACTAGAGCTAAACATCCAACTAGGGTGTAAATATATAGTCTGTTTGGTGTGTATGTATATACTATATATTGAGTGTATATGTATATTTGTTGAGTTTTATTTAAGTTTGTATTTCGTTTTACATGCTAGCAATTTCCAAAGAGAGAGGTGAAACTTTTTAAGGTAAGTTTTACTGCCGGCTAGGCTATAAGCACAGTATAATAAAATTATGTGAAGCGTAAAAAATTGTATATGTGGCAGACAGACAAAAGCTCGAAAAATAATTACAATAATAATTGTAATAATTGTTTTGACATTAATTCGAAACAATATTGATATTCAACAGAATAACGTAATCAGGAATAAAGAAAATCCCTACTCCTGGAAAGAGCGTAGAAGCCACGACAAGCCGCTGGCTAATGATTTCATTTATGTACATATCTAATTTTAAATATTTAAAATTTTGCTTTAAGGCACTGAAGCTTTTAAATGTTTTGCATTTTGAAAGGATGTTAGAGTACCAGATGGACCTACAACTGGGGAGGACCTACAAGTTTGTTTGATGCGCTTCTTTGAACATTTTGTTTCAGCAAATTTTGTTTTATAAAAAATATCCCTGACTATTTTTCATATTTTTCCTTATTAAGGCCATTTCTTTTTAGCTCTGGCTCTTTACTATCTGGTGGGCAAATCATAAAACTGCGTTGACGTTTTTGCGATAAGCTCTTAAGATCGAGAACTACCTTATTCTATTTACATAGTACATATATAAAATTACGGCATTTAAATATATTACAAGACAGCTAAAACAATAACAATTTAATTGCATTTTGAATAAAGCTGCAGCACAAAAAATGGTAGAAATTCGATCATGGTCAAATCTCCAGAAAATATGACAGAAAAGGTTACCCTTACCCTGAAACAGACACGATCAGACCATAAAGCGGTCAACGCCTTGACTGGTCAACGCTCGATGTCTTAAACTAGAGAGACGAATACATGTACACGAGTTCAAATACATACATAAGTACTATACCTATAAGATAATACCATACATTTTTAGGGAGTTTTTGAGTATATAGATAGTTATGTTATATAGAATTAACTTAGGCTGGGTAGTAGGTTAAACCATATTAACGGCGCCGTCAGCCTCATAGGTCGGTATGGATATAATATCGCTGCTGCGTACAGTCCCCATAGGTATGTTGGAAGGATTAATTGCCACTGCAACATCAGCAGTGATAGGACCCTGCTGTTCCTCTTCACCGCTTGAATCACTTGAGTCTGGGTCGCTGGTCGTCGTTGTAGTTGGAGCGTTTTGAATTTTAAGCGCTGCTGGGACATCAGCATTGCTCTCCAATGTTGAGTGCTGACTCGAGGGAGAGTGACTGTATTCTGAAGTGTTCTCCTCGTCTGATGCAATGGCGGGATTGCGTTTGTGTATGGCAATTTTCTGGGAGACTGGAGCCTTGTAGCTACGACGTGTTCGCATACCTCGTCCAATGGGCAGCCGACCAATGCTGAAACGTGTTTAATTGCGGTTTTTATTAGTAACGTTTTTTTTGTTTTGTCTAATATTTTGGGAGAAACTTAGTTCTTCTAGATATTTACATGCTTATGATCAGGGCCAATCGGTTAGTTTGATGCTATATATTATTGTCTGTATATACGATACCAAAGGCATTGTTAGACTATTGTATTAATATAAAATTGAGAAAATATACATTTTTGAAGCCCTAAATTATCGCCAAGGATATAAATAATGCAACTATTTTATTGAAATTTAGAATGCAGTCGATAATATCGACGTAGCAATACGATATATTGATAGAAGCAACAAAGTTATAACTTTTATTGACTGACGGAGCGTACAATGGTAGACTTCCAAGTTATTAAACGGGACAAGTGCTCGTAGCTTCGTTATAGCTGTGGCAATTCTTTTATACCCTGTACCCAAAGGGTAAAAGGGTATATTCGTTTTGAGCGAGTGCACATGGAACACAGAAGGAGGCTTGGTAGACCCCACAAATATATATATATTCTTGATCAGCATGACAAGCCGAATCGATATAGCCATGTCCGTCTGTCTGTCTGTATGAACGCAAGCATCTCCGAAAGTATAAGAGCTAGAATAACCAAACTTGGTATACAGATTCTCCTGAGCCCGAGAAAGGACGAGTTTGTTCATTTTTTCTGATCCACCACCCCACTTCCCCCCTATTAACGATTTTCTATAACTCCCGTAATTCTTGGAATTTTGAACTAAAATTTGGTAGTCACATTAGGTTAGTGATTATATATCCGTATACCATTTCATTATGATAGAATGATCGGAAAAGTTATAGCCATATAACCAGGCCCAATGCACACATACATACATATGTACAAGTACACAAACACGCATAGACACGATTCTGATGTAAATGTAAATGTATTTATGCATGTATGGAATATTTTATATTTAATTTAGTTAATTAATTAAATTAATTTAGTTAATTAATTTAATTAATTTAATTAATTTAATTTAATTAATTTAATTTCTTTTTTGTGGGGTGGTACAGGGTATTTAAGAGTTGAGCCTGCTCGACTTTAGCATTCCTTTCTTGTTTCAAATGATTTTTTCGGATTTCCCCGGATATGTTAGCAGTGCAGAATGGTTTGGTTAGCATATTGCGATAGCCTATCAATTGTTCTAGCTTGAAGTTTCAGACTTGCATCCAATCGAAGTTCTAGCAGTTATGATCGTTTTTAATATTTATTTTATACTTTTTGATCTTGATTTAATCTAATCTCTTAATAGCAAGTTATAACACAATCAATTAGTCCATAATTTGCACACAGTATTATTATTTGTTGATGTTGCTTTGTTTTCTGTCTACAAGTTTCATCAAAGTGAGAGAAGAAGGGCATATAAGATTTGGGTGTGCGCAACGTACTTATGTTTATTGAACTCACCTTCGGCGCCTAAGTGAAAAGTTGTAATCTGTTTCCTCGCCCTCCTCATCAGACCAGCTGTCCTCGCAAAATTCTTCGTGAGCCTCGCCATTCGCATTTGAGTTGGCCACTGCTGTGGTTTCGGTGAGCGCCTTCTGTTGATGTGGCTGACGGGAGGAGTATCTACAAGATTTTCCCTGCGTGCTGTTGCAGCGACTTAGGCAAGGACTGCTATTGACGCCTACGTCTGTTCGTTCCCCAGCCACATGGCTGTTGCCATTCTCGGTCGTTGTGGAGTGTATGGACAAACGGTTCTCGTTGATGAATTCAATGACTTTTCGATTCAGACGCTCCAAGTTTTCGTTATCACTGCAGCACTCTGCAATATCCAGCCGCTCGTTGCTGTTCATAACATCGTCAATAAGCTGATCAGGGCTGGAACAGGCATCTTGAAAAGTCAGCTCGCTATTGCTCAGCGAATTTCCATTCGATGGACTAGTGGCAGTGGCTGCAGTTGCCTTAGCCTGCTCCTGAGCGGCGGCCATTTCACGTACGCGCTGAAGCTGCAGCGGAAGTTGACGATGAGTGGGCGGCGGCACATCTATGGGCTGCGACCTGTTGGCCAGAAGCGCTACTGGCAATTCGCCGCTTGGACTAATGTCCGTTTCGCTTACATCCATAGCGTCCGTTTGAGTTTGTCGCTCCACTAGCTGCACCTTTCGGTTTTCCGGCTCACTTTGATAGCGCCGGTCGCGTGTTGGACTGTACTTCGGCGGTGCGGCAAACGAACCAGACCCGTTTCGTCTATGACGCCAAGTTTTCTTCGGCTTGTTACCCATGCCTCCGACAGCGCAGTAGGATTTGGGTTGGCAATTGCTGTCTAACTGGGCGTACAGTACGCATTTAACAGGGCTCTGCAATTGGAAAATTTAAAATACAATCGTGATGTAATTGAGTTATCCGCCGAAGCTCTAAACCTCTAACATAAAGTTGTTATTCTTGTTCGGATCTATGTTTTCGTGTTGCTACCTATCTCTTACTAAAAATTTTAAAGTTGTTACATTTTTAGTTCACGCAAATTGTGCATCATTGTCAATATCAATATCAATATCTTTTTATACAACTATCGAAGCAATCTGCGACAAAGCGATGTAAGATTGACTGAGCTTTGAACGAACTATTTAATGGTTCTTAAAATATTAATTTTGACTCATATGAAGCTTTGGGGACGAGCTAGCAGGAATTCCACAATGTGAGTTTGTTCCTCAGTAGGCAGATAAACATGATTTCATTTTCAAATTATCAAAAAATTAAAAAACAACACATCAGAGGGAAGGGTATAAAAATACTCCAATAAAATTTTATTTTATTTTTCTTTCTCCTTATTGCCAAGACATGCCTGACACCCTTGCTATTTTATGGAATAGAGATCTTTGGAAACTGTGATTCTGTAAATCAAAACAAGATAAAAGTAGCATTTAATAGCATAGCACGGTATTTTTCAATATTAAAAGAAGAGACGTACTTAACGACGCACGCCAATAAAATATACAATCTGACCCTTGATTCCTGGATTAAACTAAGAGCCCTAATATTCTAGCATACTTATATATATAGTAATGACTAGCGTAATAATTTAAAAGTAGTCCAATACTTTTTACGGTAGCAAAAGGCTTACAAATAAATAAATAAATAAAAATAAAATAAACAATACCTCAAATAAAAACTAAATTATGATACAACAGAAAAAAGAAAATCCCCTTTTGTTTTCCGCTGAAAAATAGTCTTATCTAGATCCCACAATTGAAATAAACATACCTCTGGGGTCGTCTCGGGATCTGGCGTTGTGGATTGCTGCTGCTGTTGTATACCCGTATTTGGGGCGTTAAGCCGCCGACGATAGTGTTGCATCTTCCTTAGCGTATTGCCGAGACGCCTCGTGGGCTTGTAACCACCAGGTAACTTACGCTCTCGTCTGCAGGAATACGTTTATGAATAAAGGCAAGCCAGGATAAGGTTGTCATTTGATTCAACTTACTCAGCTATCTCTTTTTCCTTTTCCTGCAGCTGGGACATGCATTCGCTTAGCTCGAAGAACAATCGATTTGTCTTTTCCAACTTGTCCTCATACACCATGCGTATGTCATGTGCATGTCTCCACTCCGCCTTGCGTCGTTTTATTAAATCCTGCTCATATTTGTGTATGCTGGTACCGTTTTGGGTGATTTCCTTCAGATGCGAGCGAACCTCCTCCTTCCACGACTTTTGTGTTTCAAAATATTGTTTTTCGTTTTCCGTTTTGCGCAAAAGCTCTGGCCCGGCTATGTCCAGATGCGAGAGTATTTGTCTAAACGATGGACGGTTGCGTGGCTTGCTCTTCCAGCAAAGCTTGACCAGAAGCTTGAAGCCTTCGGGACAGGTACTGGGAACCAGAAGCTTGAGTGAATTGTTTCCCACACCCCAGATTATGGCCGACGAGTCAACATCCTTATAGGGTATTTCGCAAGTGAGCATTTCCCAAAGCACTACACCATATGACCAAATGTCGACCTTCTCTGAACATGGCTCATTCCGGATGACTTCAGGTGCCATCCAGGCCACAGTGCCGGCAAAACTCATCTTCGTGCTAATCTCGTTCCATTCGCGGCTGGTGCCAAAGTCGCTGATTTTTACAACTTCATTTGTACTTATCAGTATGCTAAGTGGAAAGAAAATGAAAGGGTTTGATGGGAATGGCACTAAAGTAATGTTTCGTAGTATACTACTCACTTGGGACTCTTTAAGTCTCTGTGGATGATTTTGTGAGAGTGCAGATATTGCATGCCAATGGCTATTTGCTTAGCCCAAGAAACCAAGCGGGACGGCAACATGTTTTGCTCCTCTTTGAGTATGTTTTGTAGCGGACCATAAGGGCAGTACTCCATGATGATACAAAAAACAGGTGATTGCGTACAAACGCCTCTGCAAAAAGTAAAAGAAAGAAGTAGTATGATCGTACGACAGCAACATATCAACTAATCTTACTTGAACTTGATGATGTTTTCATGGTCCAGTTTGCGCAAGTGCTTTATATCTGTTTCCTTAAGCTCCTTCACTTTTTTGACGGCCACTATTTCGTTTTTCAGCTTGCCGCTAAAGACAGCACCTTGCGCCCCACTGCCCAACCATACCAGATCAGAGATAGATTCGAAGGGTATCTCCCAGTCCTCGCTGCGTTGGTGCTTGACCTCGATTACGCCAGCCTTGCCAATAAAAGAGAGCACCGGCTTCATGCAACCTAGCAGACCATACATCCAGCCAATGGGCTTATCAGGATGTCCGAAAAAGCCAGCAGCGCCGGTATTATTATGAGGCCATCGTTGCTGGCATGTGTTCTCTGCGCTGCTATCTGTGATCTCGGCATAGTTGGTGTGGTGTTGTAAGTGAGACGGAGAGTCCGGGGATTTGAATGGCAGATCGGTACTAAGCCCTAAGTGACCGAATTCATCTTGTAGACAGGCCATGCTGCATGGGTGGGAGAAAAATGATATACATATTGTTGAAAATAAGAATTAGTGTTCTATAGCCATATAATAATATTTGCGTAAATGCCGTTAATCCCCCTCAGTTTAGTGATGTTGACATAACGCCTATCAGCCTTTTGCGTCAGTAAAAGAAAAAAGACAAAAGCAAACGAACCTAGCTAGCTGGAGCAAATGCCAATGCCCATCACACCTACATGAAACAGTTGCAAGCAATACTCAAAAGCTGATTAAATGTCTACTATATTCCTGACCTGAAGAGCATTAAAGGCGGTGGTCATCCCTAAGGCAGGGAAAATAGCACACGTCAAGTACAACTGCAATCGGAAGCCTAACATGCCAACTGTAAGCGGAGAGTAAAAAAAAATTTACAGATCACTCTATTTCAAAGATTTCTTTATGGTAGCGTTTCTAAACAAAGGAGATAGTTTGAACAAGATCCTCCCCACTGTGGTCACCCAATCTGTAGCTGAACTGGGTGTGGACATGTTTCTCGTGGGATTCATCAGCCTATTGCTGAGATAAATTCCCACAACCCAAACTGGTAAAGTATACAATGTAGTACTACAAGTAGATTCCCGAAATCGTGACGCTTAGAATAACGGAGTCGGACTCACTTGCAGGAACAAACCAATGCGCTTAAAAACTATACCAGGACTACAATGTCATGGATCGAATAAAGAAATCCACGAACGATCTGTACTTCTATAAGAAAGCATCAACCGATCCATTTTACTTTGTTTGTTTACCTAGTATGGCGGCCAGAAGAATGAGGAAGTTTTCGACATGAAAAGGAACAAGGTATTTTAGACATAGCCCTAAGCTTGAAGGCAGACCTGGAAATAAGACGCTTCTTACGGCGTTTAAATAGAGAACACTACTGAATCATCGCTGACATTTGACATACCGTTTAATTTCACATCATTTCTAATCTAATCTTCTTCAAGAAAAACCTAATTCAAATAAGACAGTGTGTTTATTTGGACAAACATTAAAATTAAATTACGACCTACATCCAAGCGTAAAGAGGTATATTTACTAGCTAAGTGCAAATGTACATACATACATATGTACTTGTATGTAGCACAGAGAAGGATGCATAACAGACCCGAGAAATTATATATTATTTGGTAATTCAGATTTTAAAGATCTCATTTGTATTTTGTTAAAGTTTACTAGTGTTTTCAGAGTTTTTGTTCTACATACATACATATGTACATATGTATGCTCGTCCTATTATCTTGTTGCTTATTTATTTTAGCTGACATTTGAGCTGAAACAATGAGCACATAAAAAGAAGCAGCATATACATACATATGTACATACATATGTATGTATGTACATTGATTAGGCGTTGCAAATAAATAACAAAACGAGCGCTTGAGTTCTTTGCCAAACGAAATTAATTTCTAGCCACACGAGCACACACACACACACACACACACTTACAGACTGTCAAACTTGTGCCGTGCTTGGAATGTATGTTTGCTTTTTTGCGCGATAAGATAAACAAACAAAAGTACACCACCACCGCCGATAGGAAAACGACGCATTGCTCTTTTTTTGCAGGTGAACAATAGCAACAACCGCTCTGAGGAGAAATCTGTGACGCGTGTGAATAGGCAAATTACCTGTTACCCATCTATGTATCTATGTATACATACATATAAAGGCACCACCACACACGCATATGTATATGTATGTATGTATTTGCACATATTAATCTACCGGTCTGTTGTCACCTCTTTATGCTCATCCCATCAGCTCTTTTGGATTCAGCCGATGTCAAAAACCTTTTGTGTTTACTATCAAAGTTAAACACATTAATTAAATAAAATATGGTACGCCAATAGCGGCCGTGCAGCATGTTCTGTATATTATGACAGTTAGTTATGTACGTACGTCATATGTATGTATGTATAAACATTTACAAATGTTTGTATAAATTGCAGGTACTTTAAAAGCTCAAACGGAACATAGAACGCGGAAATTTTTGTGAGTTTTTCATCAGTTTTAAATGATTGTGGAATGCTTTTAGCGGTCTTGCTTGGCGTAGTCGGCCAGTGAGTCAGAAAACCAGTGCAAGCTGGCGGCCAAATCTGCAACGTTGGCAAGAACCATAGAAAACCGACTTTTCTGACGTCTATTCTCTACACATTTTAAATTCCAACGTTCACGTTCATACATACTTATAACATATGTACATACATATGTATGTATATAAGATTCAACAAAATAACTGCTATTTTACCTTTTTTCTGTCGTTATAATTTTATCAGGCGGCTCAGATTTTCGGCCAAGAGACGTAATGTAGAACACCATATTGTTATTTGCACTATTTTCCTTTTACAATTTTCACGGTTAATTGTGTTTGTTTTCGTAATTAGTTTTTGCTTTCTTTCGCTTTATCTGCTTTATCATACATACTCGGATGTGTTTGTTCATTCATACGCTCTGCATTAATGCAAATTTGTACACTTTGTACTCGTGCGTAGTAAAATATAAATAAATACATACATATGTATGTATATTTAACAATTTATACGCACTGCAAAAACAACAACAACAAAGCTAGTCGCCGTGCCAAGCACCGCCAGCCACCGTCACCAAGCCAAGTTGTGGCAAAGCAGTCGAAGCTCTGCGAATTGGTCAAAAAACTCACGGCCTGCTCTTGTTGTTACTGTGCTTGGTTTTTGTCGCCGCACAATGAAAAACAATAAAAAAAAAAGTGACGTCAAGGTAAATGGTAAACTCTCTTGTTGGTTTCCGCCACCGTTGACGCTATTTGTTCGGGCTGTAGAGTGATAATTACAATACGTATTTGTAGCAACAACAAGACCCGTAACACTTTCGTTTTATTTTAAGTGCTGCGAAGTTGTAATAATTGTTTTGCAAAAGGTGTCCAAAAACTGCGCCACACATACACGTACAGGCGCAAGATACTGATTTGGCGATAAGCAGCGATTTTGTTGTTGCGTCTTGTTTTCTCGCACGTAGGCACGCATACACACATTCATGTACATACATACATACATACATGCATATGTACTCATTGAGCCTAATGACGCTGCGCACATTAAGGCAGGCTCAATGCGGGTTTTCTCGCGTCCGTCCGACCGCAGTAAACGATTGATTTTCGCAGACTGAGTAGCGAGCGCAATAACGTGCTCAAAATGTATGCCAGTCGAATGGACTGCCTTGTTGGGTTTCGCATTATCAGCAAAGCTTCATGAGATGTTGTGCCTTTACTCTCTTTCCCACTCACACATACATACATTCATACAAAGTTGGGGTATGGAGCTGATTCTCGATTTAGTTTGTTATCACGCGCTCTTGGTGGAGCGTTAGGGTGACCGAATTGTTGTAGCGTATACAAATAGGCGTTCGTCTTGGTGCTGCTGCCTTTGTCGGTACGCTAATGGTCACCCGAAACTTTAGAAACCTGTTTTCATGGCTGCCTGGTTGTGCACATGATCGATACATACATACGTGCGTACTCTCATACGTATACATACATACATATATATATGTACAAAGAAACACAAATAACACAAAACTTGTCATAGAAAGGGTAGTGCGTACGGGTGCGCGGTGGACGGACAAAAAGATTTTCTTTAACCCTCTTTGGCAAACAGTTTTCTTTAGATGTGTTAACTAATCATGAAAAGATCGTCGATTATTGTACTCATTTATACTTTTATACACCGAATATTTCTCTATAAACCTACGTAAACACAAAAAATAAATCAATCATGGGGTTAATCAAAAGAAAGCTCATAAACGCATTTATGCATGAACATACCACAAAAAAAATTGAAAAAAATCATGACTTGCTTAGGGAAATATGAATTCCAAGTTTGGTTATTCTAGCTTTTATACATTCAGAGATCCCTGTTTCATTTTTAGATTGAGCTTAGATTGCTCTACATAAGTATATATTGGAATTTGTATACATTGGAAGAGAATACGGTTTTGTCAAAAATGTACGAACAAAAACATAGTACATACCTAACTTTATGTTCCACGACAAAGTACATTTATTGAGGAAAGGAGCTGAGTCTATCTCGTTTGCTTTGTACTATATAGAATGTATATATATATACATACATACATATGTATGCATCTCAATTTCCAAAAGTGTTAGAAGTATAACTTTGAGTGCAAACTCGTATTCCCTTGAGCCAATTAGACTTGATTTGTACGTCATGAACTGGATAAACTAATATCATTAAAAACATGCGTATTTTCAAATAAGAGTATGCATACATACATAGATGTTTCAAATTGTGTGTTTTATGTGTATACTTGTATCATTTTTTTGTGTAGTAGAACGAATGGTTATTTTGTTATATTTGTCTGATCTTAAGTATTGAAAAAATCTCTTTGAATTTTAAGCAACAACTTCCCAGTGGTTGCAAAAGGGTTAAAATATCCATAAGTACATACATATTTGCTTACAGTGGCGATTATTTCACAACAGTACTTAGGTTTTGCACGTGTTCAAATTATGCAGGTAACTTTAATAATTTTTCGCACTCACCTTCTACGCAAGTTATCGGTTTGATCCAACGACAAATTGGGACTGCTGCCATGATGTTTCCTACGTCCCTGCTGCTGTAGTTGTTGGTGGCGCTGCGAAGCTGCAACACTGACCAAATCATCGCGACTTTTGCTTAAGTTGTCGCTAAATGGTTGCATGGTCCGTTAGGTTTTGGAATTGTTTTGGTTCCCGAAGCCTTAAGACATACTGAATGAATATTGGAGGAGCTGTGGATCAAGGCGGGAGAGACGTTCAGGTGTGTGCCTTTCTTCTTTCAGATACAGTAGGTAGTGAGAATAGATTGATTCCTATGTTAAATTTAAAACAGGCTGCCGTTTTTAAATTTTTAACGCATAATGGGCTTATGTTTCGGTGTGCTCGCGTTTTTTAGACAGTTAAATCTCGGGAAATTGCGGCTTTTCTCAAAATAAATCGACATTAGAAGCAACACGGAGTATTCAGACTACTCACAAATACCGATATTACATTTCGTCTCCAACAAACATACATATATTTTTTTATTTTTCCAAAACAGATACGCTACTGTTTAAGTACTAGTTTATGGTTTTTTCCTGGTTATTTTTTTCGTCGACTCATTTTACTTTTGTTTTAATCTATCGTATACAAACATATGTATATATTTTTGAGATGTATTATTGAAGCATCACTGGTTAGGAACAGAAGAATTTCTTGAAGCTATGGAACTATGTATGCATATAAAGAGTTTATACCGTCTTACAGCTTTGGTCACAAAAGTATAAACATGCAATGTTCTTGATCAGCATAATGAGATGAGCCGATTTGAACATGCTTGAGGTAGTTACTAAATTTGGTATGAAGGTCCCCCCTCACTGGATTCAACTTGTTTTTCTTACGAAGCATGTAAACTAATATGTTCGCAGCTTATACTAATAAGTAGTTCTATAACCCCAGAACAAATTTATATACATATTTACATATGTATAGTACATATGTATGTATGTATATGCGTAAATTGTTTACCCTGCACCCAAATGATAATCTTTTATCAATGAAAAGCGAATAAAATCAATAATGTGGCTATGTGGGTGTAAGGTGGATGAGCGCCGGGTCAGGAGCAGTCGAATTGGCGTCGGTAGCATAGTACGCTTGGCAGGCGACAGTGTAAGGCTAAAGCGAATATTACAAGGGACGACCCACGCAAAAAAGAGTGCTGCACTCGGTAGAGTGCGGAGGGGCTGTTAAAGCCGCACGCACACACATGCATTTACAGCTGCTTGTGATAAAATGTACATACATACATATATATGTATGTGCATTCATTCAAGCATATGCATATAGGAAGAGGCTCAGAAGGCAATGTTGTTTTATCCGTCCATCAATTCTGTATCCTAGTCTTTTATTTCACTTTCAAATTTTGTGCTGGATTTATTGCCTTTAAAGGCAAACTGCAGAAAGAGCACAAACACACAGACATGCAGAGCTCGCAAGCGCATTCAATTTTCGCTGCTATAATTATTTGTATTTCTACGTTCGCCAGTTTTACTTTGCTCTTCGGTTCTTTTTAGTGCTTTGCCTTTTTAACTTGGCTAAAGCTAGAACATAATAATGGCAACAATAACATAATGAAATTTTGCCACACACACCAAGACAAAAAACACACATATACTCGCGTGCTCACGCTCCCACACATAGAAACCTTATAGCGCAGCTTAGAGCTTTGTTGGTGGTACTTCTTCTTCTTTCACAGTGGTGCCTGAAGTAAAGCTAAGGCAGAAAATCAATAAATTGTTTTTCCGAACACATTTCACTGCACTTTTTGCACACATTTTTGCGGGTATTTATTATTATTATTAATATACTGCATTTGCTTACTTTTCCCGTGAGTTGAATGCAGTTTTTCATAAATATTTGAAACGATTTTTCACAATATTACAGACTGGTTTTTAAGTTGCGCTTTAGATAACGTCCGCAGTGGTTTCTGATTGTTCCGACCAACCGTCCGCACCAAAGGTAGATACAAATTAACTGAACACTGCCACTCTCGGGCGAACGCTCTGAGACTGGCTGGGAGCGCGGCGGGCCAATTTCCTCCCTCAAAACCAGTTTAGTTTGGAGCGTTGTTTCTTGCACTGCGCATGTGTGTGTGAGAGTGGGAGAGCGAGCCGAAAACAGTGTCGAAAACGACGTCAAGTGAGCAGCATTACCAACAAAGTCACACCAATACACTTGGCCAGCAGCAAGGTGGTGGTTTTGTTATTGCTGTTGTTTTTATTTCATTCAAAGTTCGAGTTATACCTTCAGAGGCATAAGCATAGAACGCCCAGCATGTACGATCACGATTTCAAAGCTTTTAGCCTCCGCGCTGTGTGCGTTTCTACTTGTTTGGATCGATGCTTTGATGCGTCTAAAAATAGATTTGCAGTGAATTTCACCCACGCATTGACACTTTACGCATACTAGTGTATACATACTATGTATGAATGCACATACATATACATATGTATTTCGATATACATATGTATGTAGTTTGTTTCTCAGATAAAACTCAATTGTTCTCCTATTGCACGTGCAAACAATGCGACATGTGCATGAAAAAAAGTGGTAGTGTTTGGCTTTTTGATCTTGCTGTTTGTAAAATTTAACTGCATCAGGTATGCAGCATAATTTCTATGTAAACAAAGATGACTCATCCGCACACATTTCAAACTAAAGATCCCTAATTCCCCTTCGCATCGTCGTTGCTCCTCGTCAGAACATGTTACCTGCCTCTGTCGATTTCTTGTTTGTCCAGCCGAGTAAATTAATGTGCTGGCAACGTGTTTGGGGTATTTTCTTTGGACCATTGTGCATGACTCAATGGATCAGCATTTGCAGATCGATTCCAGGCTAGTTCAGAAATTAAATAAAAGCGGGAAAAAAACTAAATAGGCTCAATCAATGACAATTTCTTAACTGATTCTTTAAAAATCAATTCTGTTAACTACTTGTGAAAATCACACTGAAAGTATAAAATTACAAAGATTTCAGGGCCATGTTTTTTAAATTTTTCTGCATACATACCTTTTTATTATTAAGTTTAATGTCATGATGATTTATTACATTTATTATTATTTCACAATTTCAGAACCATGAACCTAAATGGCACTGAGTTTTCATTATTATGTACATTTCTATAGACAGTCACCTGAAAATAATAGGGACCTCGGGATCACGTTGTTTCAGTACAATACGCAATAAGTAGTAAACGAATAGTTCCACAGATTTTAAGTTGATGATTATTTTGTTTATGCTTATCTATATTTATACTTATTCGAAATAAACCGAAAAAGAATAAATATCAGTTCCAGGCGTGGCAGGGGAATTGTTTCCCATTCTATCATTTCTAGTAACAGGAGGGAATGCTTGTTTATTACTCTTTTAGCCTTCCACCTCATGCCAAAAGTTCTTGATCGAATAAAAGTCCGGTGATAGCTTCAAAGATTGACTTTGTCATCAGAAAACCATATTTTTCCTAATTTCGAGTGCTTTATATTACCATATATTATTTTATCTCATAAAAAATACCTAAAAAACTTACAAATAGTTACATAAATACCGCAACTAAAAACAGGAGGACGGATGGCCCCGACTTAAAAATATTCTGTACTGATGAATATATGAGTAAAATATTTACATAAATTTGAAAAAAAAAAACTAAGAAAATTGGAAGAAGAAAAAATCCTTTTGAATTCAAACTTACTTAAAGGATCTACGTTGCACATTTACAGCAAAATTGTGTCTATGTGTGCAGTACAGAATTGAGTTAAAGTAAAAATAACTGCTGGCAGAGATTACATTTACGGCTATAACTTCCTTTACGCTTGACCCAACATAATGAAACATATAATTTAATTTTAAATATAGCTATAACGATAGAATTTGATGTACGCACTTATAAGCACTAACCGGATGTAATACTAAAATTTGAGAAAAGACTTCTAAGAAGGGCTGTGGGGAATCAGTAAAAGCGGTCGTAGATTTTTATCGGCTGTCCTCATCTGAAATTGTCCAAACATTTATAGGTACTATTTTCAAATAGAGAGCTTCCCGGTTTATCAATAGATGATAAATGGATTATAAATTAAAAATGGAACATGTAATGCGGGACATGCCGGGCGCGGCTGAAGTATTTCGGGACTATTTTAATCATTTTTTCTAATGCAGTTAATCTTTGATTGTCCTCTGGAGTCCGGGATGGTTGGCCCCCTCAGGCCTGGTTGTCAAAATATATGGCAACAAGTTATACATTTATTTAAAATGCCTCCTTTGCCATCTTATGAACATTTTCGATGCCGAAGAAATCTCATATGAATTGTGATTTATCGACCTATAGTACACGTATGTATATTTATTGCGGAATATTTTAATGTTGGCTCTATCACCTTATTTTTTAGACTTGACTATTTTTATATAATAACATACTCCAACAAACACTGTCTTACGACTGTGGATCATGTTTATTTCCAACATAAATGACATTGGAGAATCTAGTTCCGAATTAAAAATAAGACGTCGAATCGCTTAAAACTAATACAAAGCACAATTCAATACATTTCTATAACTCTGCTAATCTAAGTGTTGCTTAAAATACAAAAACATTTGTAAGTTTAACACTGCTTTTAATTACACAAATTGGCACAGCTTGGTTTATAGTTTAAAAAATAAGTTGTCTATTTTGTTTGTCACAAAAGGAAAACATTAAGGATATCTTATTAAGTACGTGCTCTAGCCGCCACTGTCACCATATGTGAAATGTAATATGTTTAATGCAATATACATATTAATAATATGGATGCGTCTTATATGCCATGGAATTTTAGATGTAGCGAAATATTGGGTTAAGTCATTATAGGTATATAGCTGGTGATAGGGAAACCCAAAATGATAGACAAGTAAGAATGGTGTATCAAGCTGAGACTAAAGAGCCTTAGAGTGAATAGGCTGCGATGCGAGCATGTGAATAGGGCGAAAAAAACACCATAGAACGGAGAAGAGCTTCAAAGTGGAGAGTAATCGTATTTAAAAATGCACTTATATGTATTGTGTTGTTTGAAACATACAAGTATTGAAAATTGTCTTTGTGATATTACCATGTTGGCTGCTTTATCTCAGCATAGCTTTATAAATATCGTGGATATTAGGGAGACTACGAATAGGCATTTCGCTGTTAGAAGTAATGGCGGGGAACAAACGGTATCTATAAGAATTTAGTCATAAATAGTATGTTAATTAATTGAAATTAAAACGAACCTAAAATATAATTCACAGAACTCTTTCAATGCGCTTGGGCGATTTAAATAAATATGTATGTGAGAATGTATGTGTTAACAGATTATCATTGGAAAATCCCACTTGTATTGTCGTTTTCACACTCGTTTCGAATTGGGGCATGGACATTGTGTGATTACTGAATCGCGAATATTAATAACCAACTTCGTTGGTGGCGTTTGATGCCGCTACAAATACAATTTCGATTCAAACTACTGAATTCTATCAGTTTTTATATGTTCATACAGCTATAGCTTCAGAGGAATATGTTTGTAATTGTTACCCTGTACTGTTTCTTGCTCACGCATATGAAGAACTTTAACATTAACTCTCTTTCTTTCAGGTACGCGCGGCATTGTATTTATATTGGAAAAACAATTAGTGATATATTCTAAGGAACTTCAATCGCAAATAGGCGTAAGGTTGTGCCAGCACTGGTCTAGCATTAGGAAATCTTGGAAAGGTGTATTTAGAACTCCAATGGCCCATTACCAAATTCTTCATTGTAGCTACGGGGCTCGCGACTGGGAATGATTTGTGACCCTGTTGGCTCGCTGCTCGCCTCCAACTGCTCACTCGCATCCGTCTCATGCGTCACGTCGTTCTCGTCCTCGCTAGAGTCAACTAAGTTACGCAAGGTAAGTGCCTGTATGTCATTTAAGGTCTGCTCGAAGAGATCAACTGCATGTTGATTGTCCTCAAACACTTGATGCGTGCTGTGCAGTAAGTCTTCTGTGGCGCTACGCATGAGATCTTGTACGGAGTTTGAGTGCGAGGAGGCAAGCGAGCGGGCTGCGCCCTGACTTAAACTGTGATGTGGCCCCGATCCTAACCCAGCAATCGATGAGTTCGAGATGTGCGCATGCTCACCACTCAGATCGCCGACGCTGTCGCTTATGTTGCTGGCGGTAAGGCCTCGGGTTAGCTCGTCAGCATGCGCTAGCGTGGAGCCGATGATGTCGCTCGCTATGCGAATGGCTGCATCGGTGGCGGCTATGGTTGAAATGAAGTTGGCGGCAGGAGTTGCTGAGGTTGTCGTCATCGTGGATGTCGAAGTTGTGTTGCTGCCGAACTGATGTTGTAAGAAATGCGTGTCGGTGGTTACCGTGTTTCCTTCGATGCGAAGGCCGGCGACGCCTTTTTTTGGTATCGTTGCTAGATCACGTTTTACGCGACGACAACGAGTGGGTTCATTTTGGCGCTGTTGTAGCAGAGCCTCCAGATCAACTATGTAAACGTATCCAGCTACAAGTATAGTGCATGACTTTTCGCCTTTCTTATAGGCCTCTTCAATGTCCTGGCTGGTACGATCGTCATATTGCCACCAACCTGCGTGCGGAAGTAGTTAAATGTGTTTTATCCCATTTGCTTAAAGGATATTTGTTTTGTTTTGTGTGGGGTTAGGAGGTGGGGAAACAGATATTCTTGTTGTATTGAAAGTTGCTAAAGTCTAGGCATGTTTGTCGTTGAAGCTTAGACCGGCCACGCCTTTGGCTCTGGGGGCTGGATTGGTGGCTTTACGTCTTTGGATGTTGCGCTTGCGTGTTGGATGGGAGCGTTGGAATTGTACCATGTTTCTAAAGTCTATTATGTAGATTTCTCCGCAGATTTGCTGCTGCAACTTGCTAGGATCGACGGCATCAGATGCTACATTTGCACCCATATCATCGAAGTCGTCTTCGTCATCTCCGTCAAGCTGCGTGAACCATGAAATACCAATCGTATTTAGAAGGATGAAGTCGTGCTGATCTATGCGATTAGACGAAGCAGTTTTTGCATTCGGATTGACATTTGCATCTGTTGTCGTATCAGGTAGGGGTGCTTCTTTGTATTCTTCAAAGGCTCGGAAGGCTTGTTCAATATCTTCATTGGTTCGCAGATCATAGGCCCACCAGCCGCCTACGCGTTTTTTGGTGACGGTTGGGGAAACGGGCGTGAAGTATTGGGGCACTACCACCATCAGTACAACACACTTACCATTACGTCCCTCGTAATACCATTGGTAGCCATCCTCGGTGGCGCGGGTCGAGCAAATATCGTCGATGCCATTGACAAGTTGCGGATGGTCTAAAAACTCGGCTGGTATTTCGCGCCTACACATGGCACAGCGCCGATTTTTGTAGGCAACACCCTGGAAGAGTGGAATGGCAAAATACCTCATCAAAATAAGTTGCAATTTACTTAAATTGTTTAAATTATTTAAAACAGATAAAAAGCGAGCTGATGCCAATTAATTGCCAAGCGTTTTAATATTCCGGAACACATGCGTACGCGCCTACGACGGGCATACTTAGCCTTGAACTTGCTACGTGCCCACATAGATACAATGGCGTGCGCACCACTTAACACGTCATGAATGCTCAATTCAATACGTCTTTTCCGGCTCATAACTACGGCCGAATAATACGCACCTTAACACATAGAAAGCAAAAGATATGACCACAGGGCAGCCGTGCAGGGTGAATGCAGGACTGCAGGCAGATAGGGCACTCCAAAACTGTATCAACAGCTACAAATATAATGGATTACAAGTCAATATCTAAATATTAAGACGGAAATACTAATTTTAATAATGTACTAGTACCAGTTGCACTCGCTTCCGCATTGGCAGTTTTGAGGAGTGTGTCACCAGAGTTCGTGCTGCTTGTGCTTGCAGCTGCAGCCGCTGCAGCAGCAGAAGTGGATGGTGACAGGCAGAGATCGATTGTTTGGCTTACGGGGGAAATAATGCCTACAAATTCCACAGTGTCATCCGCTTCCTCGTCCTCGGAGTCATCCAGGTTTATAATAGCGCTGGTATTTGTGTCTGTTGTCTCGGAGGATGTGTTTTGGGCGCGGCTGCTGGGGCCTTCATTGTTACTTGTTGCTCGTTGTTGCGACATACTTCCAACTAAGCGAGATTTTCACAATCCAAAACCACCGTAAACGAGAAACAACAAATAAATGATAATTTATAGAAGTGTTGCCAACTAATTATTAAATACCTAGTGGCAACCTTAGAGTTTGTTTACGTTACCGATACCAAGTATATTTTGGAAGCAGAACAGTGCTATAAAATGCTGTAGTGTTGCAAACAGCTGTGCTATACAATTTGTGCGCAATTCAAAACAATTTTTTTTTATATATCGGCGAAAATATGAAACGCAATCACTTGAAAAGAGCATATTGTGTTTGATATTTTAAAGTGGTTACACTAGCTTTGTAAAGAGTGCCGCGTATGCTAAGAGTTGGCAAATGAAATTGCAGGAAAACGGACTTCATATCTCATGTGGCGGGAAAATTTATATTCAAATAATATCCAGTAGCGAAGAACAATGAAAAACCCACTGCTCGTTCAAAAGCACGTCGTAAAACGTCTCGCATGGGCAAAAGAGACTATTGATCGCGATTGCATTAATGTTGTTGTTTCCGCTGCAGCTTCTACTTGTGGACTTGGAACATAACAACGGGCCTGTGCGAAGTGGTTAATAAAGGTTAATCTTTGGGGTTGCTTCTCAAAAAAGGGATTTGGCACTTTGCTTACGTTACTGACAATTTGAATGCCATGAGGTTGCCGACAATTTGCCAAAAAGCCTTTGTGTCGAAAGCCAAATGGCCACTTCTATACAGTCTTTAGTGAAAGACACAAAATATACATACCTATGTATGTATGTATGTATGTATGTGTAAAAACTTCTCTATAATAAGCCCCGTTCAATCGCTTTGATCTCAACTCTTCTTATATAGTAACTATAATCTGATACCTCAATAATAGCAATACCCTTAACACATTATAACATAATTTGTACAAACATATAAGTTAAGCCCCGTCCTATATATTTACATGAAAAATTTGATTAGATAGCCCTTAAGCAATACAGTTTACCATTAAAATATTATTAATTGCTATAGACTACTAGCTTTGTTAGCCTGTACATTTTATTGCGGCCGACTGATAATAAATAAATTAAAAAATATTAATAATTGCCTATTTTGTATTGAAACCAAATGTAATTGGGCAGATTTTTCACCTGAATTCAAATTCATTTAATTTCAATTAAAATAATATGCTTCATTACTTGCTGTAAATACGTCAACTCATACATACATACACAAATATATACATACATACGAATATGTATTATGTATGTAGGTACGAATATGTGTAAAGTCTCGCACTCTTTTGCCGGCAGAAAAATTTGACTTCATAAAATTGATGGTCGCGCATCCACGCAACAATAAAAATACGTCAACACACTGCGCCACGCACATTTTAATATGCAGTCAGCATGTTTCGCAAAGGCAGAAAAAAAAACTGAACAACAGCCAGGCTGCAAGTGCGTGTTAACCCCTTTGAACTCATTACATATAGAAATCAATTTGGTGTATTTTTACCGCTCGTTGGACTCGTTGGACAATTGCATGTCATTTTTTATCAATTACACACACACACGCATCCATATACATGAACATACATACATATGCATGCATATGGAAAATTGCCTAATTGCGCACCGGCACAGACAAACGGCAGAAGTCCACTGCTGATGTTCCTGTAGAGTTTGGTAAATTACTTCACTCTTGTCCCCGTTGTAGGGCTGTTTAATGCACGTGTCTCTCGGACTTTTAAAAATGTGTTGCATACATTTTGTGCGCCGCAGAACCAAAAAAAAGGACTCGCTTGGTACGTGATTTGCTTGATTCCTACGTTCGACTACTTAATATGCAGATCAAGTTCTATAACTGTAGTGCCGAGTACTCGCACCACATTTTCCAGCACCATGTGCCATTTTTAATTGTTGGTCGAGCTTCAATTGAAATGTTGTACTCACCAACTGGCGCTAAATATTTCAACAAACTCCAACATCAAAAAAAAAAAAAAACATATATGTAATGTAACTTATTTGCTCTTCATTGCTTTGTGGCCACAATAAAAACCATAGATCTAATCTAAACTCAATATAATTACAAAAGGCAGCCCCAAAGGCGTTTATGGCCTCAGTCGCCTCAAGATTATTAACGTAAATCGGTAAAATGGAATGAGCGTGCGCATCATAAGCATAAAAATATTGCGGCCCACACCCCCAGACAGCTTACCGCAAGTGTTGCGCGTTTTTTTACCCCAAAATGTACGGCTCGAGTCGTTTTCGTTTTCGTTGTCTTTGTCTACTTTGCACCCTCATTCGCCTTTTACATTGCTCATCATATTATCATTTGACTTTCACTGTTGCTTGTTGTTTTTTTTTCACGCTATATACACTTTGCCATTTTTTCGGTTACTGTGCAAATCCCTTTAATCAACGAAAATTGGCTGCTCACACATGTGAACATGTGATCCTTACGACATTTTCCGCTAAGCTCTAATAAATTTACGACCATTTAGGCCAAAAATTTGCACAATTTCCTATTAAAATGTTGATTTTTTTACATAAAAAGTATTATAATACGCCCTATTTAGACACATAGATAAGTATGAGACGACTGGAAGCATCAAATAGATTTTATTAGTCATAGATGGGAATTGTAATATCTAAAAAGAAAATAATACACGAATTAGAACACATACTATTCACACTGATAAAACATTTCTTAGAGTCTGCAACGCTTGCTTGACGTGATTAACCGAACCAGAATTGCCAATATGAATATGTTCATCCATCTGCAAGGATCTGGGACAGTTAGAACTTTGTTACTCACTCACCTCTGATTTATATAAACAATTCTTCAATTGTGCCATGAAAAAGAGGTAACTTCAATGACAATTTTTCGAATTGATAAAAAACAGGTACCGCTAAAATTGATTATTTTGTTTCTTTTAACAAAAAAGTCCTTCTCTTACAGTAAATTTAAGAAATAGAGGAATCTACCAATATCCTTTTTATAGGATTATCTATGCATTTTCACCATGATTAAACAATTTTAATTTTTATTCATTCTCTCAAAGTTTAATGATTTATATAGAGTTTTACTTTACAACTTAACCAATAATCATTGTTTTTGAGCAACAAAATGTAACTTATTTTTATTTTGTTTTCACAGATAGTTACTTGCCAAGTTTTCTTTCAATAAACTAACGAAAAGAATGTTTTCATTTGATAATTTGAAATAATTGAAAATTTCTGAACAACGCCTGTCAGAGAATATTATAACTTTAACTATTTATAAATTCCTGCTTTCTTTAAAAATGTTTCTAAGTTGGTTTACTTTTGAAACTTAAGTATTCTTCTTATTTTTAAGCTGTCACATCAACATTTACAGAGCAGAAAATTTCACTACAAATGTAATTTAATAAAAAACCATTTCAATCTGCCAAGCTGTCTGTTACCCAAGGCATTGGAGCCCAGTCTTGGTGTCAGCATCAAGATAACTTTTAACTTGCAACCTCCCGTGCTTCTTGCCACCAGCTTCTGACACTTAGTGGGGTTGTATCCCACGGCCCAGGTGCTTGTCACTTGCATATTGATTTTAAAGATTTGCCGCACATCGTAAAGCCTGCGTTGGGGGACCCAACAGGTGACTAAGAAGAGCGCATAAGTATGGTTCTCCCCAACCCACTTAAACACACAAACACGTATTCGTATACAGAAGACATTTATTTGATGCCCTATTTATTTAGCTTGCCATCCTGGTTCTCCTACTCGACCTTCCTGCTTTCGAGCTTGTGACAACAACAGCAGCAAGCGGGAAAATTAGCACCAATTTGCTGGGTGGCCGCTCCATGGGGAGTTGTTAAATGTTTCGATTTGTGATTTTTATCGCCTTGAGTTTGATTTGATTCTGTTTTGATTTTTATTTGTTGGCACGATTTGTTTGGTCTGTATTGAGAAGCCAGTGCAATTGATTCTTAGCTGCATAATACTGCGTGGGAGGACTAGGGCTTCGAGCGGCCAAAGTCGGTGCTTTACTAATTAAAACTTTGCGCATAAAATGGAGGGCACAGGGCGTTGAAAAACAAGGAAATCTTATCTATGAAGTCATAAAAGCAGTGAGCTTGATAACCATAGGTTTGCATGGCTGATCCAGCTCCAAGAACCATGGCTATTTTAAATTTGAATGCAGCCCGGAAAGGGGGAAGTGTGAGCTTAAAGGCGACTGCTGCTTAAAATGTTTGTATAGTACTTGTACCTTTTGCTTTTGTTTGGTGGTGTTAAAAGCCACACGCCACATGGCTGCCCAGTTGCCATTGTCTGCCCCTTGGCTTCTGCCATTGTCCATAATCTTTGGCTTTTTATCGCTGCCGCCTGCTTGATGCGGCAGCAAACATCTTTATTAAAAAAAAGGGGACCCAGAAAGGAAAAAATGCAATTTTTAGCCCATTTTTTGTGGGTTTTATTATGCGCCACCCGCCGCTCTTAAGCATTTTATTAGCAACTTTGAACTTGCTGAAGTTGTCTAGTCTGTTGTCAACAGCTTCACATAATTAAATAAAGCGTTAAAATTAAAAATAAAGATTTTCCAAAAGATTTTGCCACTGCTCTTGCGACTTCCTGTGCATAAGCGGAAATATGTTTGTCAAGGCGTTGAAAGCTGCCCGGCGAGGTCGACCGGGGGGTGGTCACCTTTTTGCCTCGCCGATAAGCGGGCGCAATGGGTTCGTCCTGACATTTTTGTAGCCTCTTGGCCGTCGTTAATTCGTTTTTTATGTGCTGCGCCTTTCTTTTCTTTCAAGTGCTCGGCTGATAACGCAAAATGTTGCGACATTTTCCGCCTTGTAATTGTCTGCGCAGCTCCAACTTTATTACCTAACGACCGCGGCACGTTTTCGACTGGTATTTTTTTACATTTTAATTAAAAGTTGAATCCAGCTGAGGACAAATGTAGAAGTCGCAAGTTTTGCGAAGAAAATAGTTCAATTATTAGGCATACATATTAGTGTACATATGTTACCCAAAAAAGTAATATGAATATTTTAAAAATATAATGAATAAAACAAAATCAAATATTCAATCAAACAATAAACGAATAATATATTTGTCACAGGCTTTATACAAAATTGCCCCCCACCTCAAATCTTTAGAAATAAATATCTGAACCACAAAATATCTAACACATTCATTATTATGACGCTCTATTTGGCCTTAAAATTGAGCTGAGTTGGATTTTTTGAAGGTTTTCTGTTAATCATATGCGTTATTTCGTAACAAATTTAATACTTTTTAATACTTTGACGTTTCCTGACTGTTGGTTATAAGGATGGGTATGAGCTGTTATTGTTTCGTGGCGAGACGTGAGCCATCGCGATGCTTCTAACAATAAATAACAAGATAGGAATGCTAGACTCGAGCGGGCTCAACTCTTAAATACCATGTAGTTTGAAATTCCATTTACCAACATATTTTAATTAAATCGTTGTTGAAATACAAGAAATCAACCATAATATCAAAGTAATACATGCGGCAATTTTGAAACTATTATATATATTGCAAACGATGAGTAACGATATTATATATTGTGCTAGCGCTTTTTACGGCTTTGTAAAGAACCCTTATACAAAGGGTAAAAAGGATTAATTAGGTTTGGGAGAAGAAAGCATCTCCGCCTTCTATAAAGTATACACAAATTAAAGAAACATTAATTCACGGAAATAAGCAAATATTATTTCTTGGCTTGTGCCAAGTCCACTTTATTTGAATTCAATTTTAGAACTAAACTAATTTAAGCTTTAAGCTACTACACTCGGGGTTTTATGCTGAATTGGTGGCACTGCACTTGGCCGTGCACGGGAAATCATGCAGACGCTAGATCAGCAATTTGTTGGCCCGAGCACGGGACAGTCAACTTCTGTGTCGTTAACTTAAATTTTTAATCAGCCCGATGAGAGAAATCGATCTAGTCATGTCCGTCTAACGGCTGAGCTCACATTTACCAAACTTGGTGACTCTCCCTTTGTCCATTTTTCCTCCCTTCCCCCGCTACAGAATTTCATTCAAAGCTACATCAAAGGTCACAATCCTCAACATACTAGTGATCAAGATCATAAAAAATTTAACCTTTTTTCCTGCCACCCTTTAATACTCGCAGTCAAGGGCGTAGGCAGGGGGGGCCCCCTACAAATACTTTTGCCATATAAAGTCGACCACACGTTCATTTATGACGCACTATTTCGCCTTAAAATGGATCTGAGTTGGATTTGTTGAAGTGTTTTCGTTGATCATATGCATAAGTTATTTTTTAAAGGCGTCGTGCATTATTTAATCAAAATTTTAATTTTTGGTAAAAGCTGCCTACGCCCTTGCTCGCAGAACTTTTGAAATCCTCTAAATGCCGATTTTCTTTGAAATAAAACAGGCTTCTCAATTTGAAATCCGCAATAGCTGACCAGATGGCAAATAAAATTCCCCCAACGGGTCGGAGACGGCTATGGACATTATTGTAGTTTTATTTATTTATTTTTAAGGTTTTCTAATATTTTAATTTGAAATTTAAAAATATACATACATACAATAATGTATATTTAAAACTAAGTCGGTTGTGTGAAGAAAATAATAAATCAAAAACAAATATGTGAAATTTATTATGTATTTTTATTTATTAGGAACCTGAAAACCCCTATTTCATATTAAAAATTAGAAGCTCTACCGTTGTAAGAAGAAGAAGCCTCAGTTGCCAAAAACTCAATATAATTAATAAACATAAAATTAAGTTTAGGATGCGGAGTTATAAAACATTAACTTATTTTTTCTCCCCCTTTTTCCCATCGAACCTCTTGGAAGATCCATTGTTTTTGAGTGGCAGCCCCTACATAATTTCGTCTCAGGTTTCTATTTAGCTCTATATGATTTTTTATCGTTACATTACCTGTGCGCAGCCTACTTTTCGTGTTGGATTTAATTACGAGCATGAAAGGATAGAGATGTAATTAATTACTTTGATTTTATTATTACAAATTCGTACATGCAATTCAGACTTTTGCGTTCAATAACTTAACAGGTAAATGTATTTTGATGATGACGTTTACATAGACAAAATGGTTTTTTTGATAATGTCGACGCTCTCGAGCATTTGCTCCTCATTGATGACCAAGGGCGGAGCAAAGCGGATGATGTCGCCATGCGTAGGCTTGGCCAGCAGCCCATTTTCTTTGAGCCTCAGGCAAACATCCCAAGCATCGTGTTCTGCAAAGGGTTTCAGAGTTAGACAAAATAATAGTAAGACTCTTTAACTTAAGATTAACTTACTTGAACTGATAACAATGGCATTGAGTAAGCCCTTGCCGCGAACAGTGGAGACCACATCCTTGGGCAGGGTTGCCAGCTCGCTGCGAAGCAGTTCACCCATTTTGAAGGCGTTCTCAGCCAATTTTTCCTCCTGCAGTACCTCCAAGGCGGCCATGGCTACTTTGCAGCCCAGTGGGTTGCCTCCGTATGTGGAGCCATGCTCGCCAGGCTTAATGCACAGCATTACTTCATCGTTGCATAAAACTGCAGAGACAGGATACATGCCGCCGGAGAGCGCCTTTCCCAATATCAGAATATCCGGCTTCACTTGCTCGTAGTCTACCGCCAGCATGCGGCCAGTGCGCGCCAGTCCAGTCTGCACCTCATCCGCGATCCAAAGCACGTTGTGCTTGGAGCACAGCTCTCGCACCTGGCGCAGATATCCATCTTGGGGCACCACCACGCCTGCTTCACCTTGTATGGGCTCGACCATGAAAGCGCACACATTGGGGTCCTGCAGAGCCTGCTCAAGCGCGGTCACATTGTCGTAGTCAATGAGGTCAAAGCCGGGCATAAAGGGACCAAATCCTTCGTAGCTAGTGGGATCATTAGAAGCGGAGATCGCTGACAATGTGCGACCCCAGAAGTTGTTGCGCGCAAAGATAATCTTCGCTTGATTCTTTGGTATTTGTTTTCTCAGGTAGCCCCATTTGCGAGCTAGCTTGCAGGCCGTCTCTCCCCCCTCAACACCTGTGTTCATGGGCAGGACTTTGTCAAATCCGAACAGTTTTGTTATGTACTCCTCGTACTCGCCCAGCACATCGGAGTAAAAGGCCCTGTGTGGAATGGAATAGACAAAAGAGAACATATGTATGTACATACGTGTATATGGATGTTTAGTTCAGTTGTTGCGAACCAGGAAGAAAGTTTCTGAGAGATAAGATTGCTTCCCTCACTACTGATAATTATAGAGCAATCGAGTAATTGTTAGGGCTATCAACGCTTAACCGCCGTCAATATGATCATTATTTCGCCCCATAAATAATAATCATAATAAGTTGACATAAGTGAACTTGAGTTTTAAGTGTCTTGCTTTTGTCGCCGGTTTTATTTAGTTTTTTTCCACCAGTTTCTAGGTTGCCAGGTCAGATCGCAATTGAGCGATGACTTTATCGCGAGTTTTTTTTTAAATCAATTCGCGCTTTTTGTTTTCGCAGTAAACAATTTTTTGATGTCTCACTCCGACACTCAGAAAAATAATATTTCTAGATGTTTGAAAAATTGATAAACTAAAAGCGCTCTTAAAATTAGTACACTTTTCTAGTATTAGTATTAGTATTAGTATTAGTATTAGTATTAGTATTAGAAAAGAATATTCTAAATGCTTTTCTTAGATTTATAAATTTATTTCTCTGAAATTCAATGCTTTTAGTCCAAACGAATATTATTTAGTTTTTACGGAGAAATCTTACTCGAAACGCAATTTAAAATAAAAAGTGTTGCTTTCGAGATACAATCCAGAAAATATTTCTCTTGAAATCAGAGAAGCTTTTCCAATTCATGTGAGTGCAAGTAGACAATAATAAGATTACAAAATGCGCAATTATGGAATCGCTGATTGTTTGCGATGTTTTTTTTTTCTATTATTTGCGCAGTAGTAAACTAACAATTATTTACGTATAATTCGCCACTAGTTTCTCTTTATGGACTAAATATGAACTGTGAGTGATTGCGCTTGGGTCATCTTCATCTTTTGGTGTGTCCACAAGATTATTTGAATAAACTATAAAAAAGTGATGTACATCTAAACGCAAAAAAACGCCTGCCATGTGTGTGGGCTTACAAATATCGCAAAAAATAAATAAAGTGTAACATGTAATAAAATAAAATCTTTCAATATGCCGTTATACTTGTATATATTTTATACAAAAAGTCCTTTCTAGCTTCTGAAATATTTCTTAAATTGACAGAGCAAAGTTAACTTAATAATATTATACATACACTGGTCGGCACAATTATTTTGACGAACTGTACTCACGACTATCGGTGCTGGTTGCTTTTAGTTTCAAGGAATAACGGTACAATTTTCATACGGGATATTGAGTTCATAGCAACAACAATATGTAGGCAAAATATTTTGTCTATTACTCTTCACACCTTTTTTCTACAAATGACAATGTGAGTTGACTGCGGATTCAGGCACGGCATAAGTATTTTGACCAAACCTTGTCGCCGTTTTCGCGTACGTTTTATCAAGTGATACTAAAATAACTTTGGTGTAACAATTTTTGTTGACCTTTTTACATTATTTTCATTAAAATTTGATTCAAAAGTAATCGATACAATGGTAAAAAAGACAGAATTAAGTTATGTTGTTAGAGCCTCAATAGTGGCGAAGTTTAATGCCGGCGTAGCACCAAAAGACATTGCAAATGAATATAATTTGTCGCGGCAAACAGTCCACTATCAAATTAACAAATATAAGACCCACAATGACGTCAAAAACTTGCCTAGATCAGGTGCTAACCGCAAAACAACACCCATTGAAGATCGAGTCCTATTGCGGGAATTTAAAAAAAATATTCATTTAAAGCCGCAAGCTGCTGCAGATCAATGGAATAAGTCGACCAAGACTCCAATCAGTGAGCGTACTGTTCGGCGACGCCTAAAAGAAGAAGATTTTAAGACATACAAAGCGAAGGACATACCTTACATATCAAAGGTGAACAAGCTCAAAAGATTGGCTTTTGCAAAGGAGCATCTGCATAAGCCAAAAGAGTTTTGGAGAAGCGTTCTATGGACAGATGAAAGCTCCTTTGAATATAATTCATCAAAAACAAAGATTTTTGTAAGGCTCCCACAGTTTCAAAGACAAAAAAATATCCCCGTATGTCAAAAAGTGAGCCATGGCGGAGGCTCAGTCATGTTCTGGGGATGCATTGCGTACAATGGGTTAGGTGATTTCGTTCCCATCACCGGCTCAATGAACCAGCAACAATATTTGAGTACCCTTAACGAAAACGCATTCCCTTCCGGTGACAGGCTGATTGGAGAATCATTTATCCTGCAACAGGATAACGCCCCATGCCACAAAAGCAAAATGATAAGAGCATTTTTAAGCGATGTTGGTGTTACTACTCTGGATTGGCCACCACAAAGTCCGGACTTAAACGTTATTGAGAATGTGTGGTCTCTTGTAAAACGTAAAAGAAATGCGTCTTTGCATAAAACCGAAGAAGAAACTATTTCCGAGGTCACTTCTCTTTGGAAAGAGATACCATTAGAGGTCCTTCAAAATTTAGTGGACTCAGTTCCAAGACGTCTTCAAAAAGTTATCGAAGCCAAAGGCGGGTATACATTTTATTAATCTACCATCAATTTCTTATGTTTTGTTTAGTATTAAGCTTTGTTTTTTTTGTTAATATCCATTGTCAAAATACTTATGCCAACCCATGAAAATTACCTTGATTTATAATTTTAAAAGTTCTTATAAAAATATATCCTTTGAATTATTTTTAAGTTTGTAATACCAATATGGAATTGAGAAAAAAAGTTTCCTTTGATATCTTAAACCAATAACCAGTTATTGACAAAAATGTATGATTTTCTTCTCGTCAAAATAATTGTGCCGACCAGTGTATATAGTTGAAAGAATACTTGCTTTACGGAACTATCCCACAAGTAGTGCGAGTTGCCTTTTTAACTATGAAGCGTTCGGACAGTTTTTTTAAGTGTATACCAATAGGAATGTTTTGCTATTTTCAAATTAATCTAAAGGTATATTAATAACTAGTACTGTACTTGCTTCGTGTACGTTTTGGCTTTGATTCTTTATTGTTGCTGGTCAGATTTTTCGTTATATTATTTAGATAATCTCTTTAGGGGCGCTATTATAAAAGAGAGAGAGAGAGAGGGAGAACTGCTGTGTGATAGAATTGTTACACTTATAAAGTCTTCACAAGTAATTCTAAAGCACACACAAACGGCCTAAACTCGACTTGGCAACAATCTAAATTAATGCTAATCACTACAATTGGCGGGTCATACGCGATTCCATTCGATTGGAATGGAAAGTTTAGGCACTGACCGATTTCTGGCATATGGCCCTGCGTTCAAGGCCAAAGTCAAAATTTAAAAATAAATGCTGCTGATAAAAGCACTATATAGCAGAAAATAGGCACAGTGGGTTCGATAAGCATGGCCATTGGCCTGTTGTTGGGGGCACGTCCATAAAGAATTATCGTCGAAATGTTTCATTCATGAACTTACCGTGACGTCAGCGAGAGTTTATGTGCCTGCTCCACTAGTGCTTTGATTATTTTGGGGTGACTGTGACCCTGATTGACCGCCGAGTAGGCGCTCAAATAGTCAAAGTAGCGTTTGCCCTCCACATCCCAGACATGGACGCCCTCACCTCGGGACAGCGCCGCCGGTAGCGGATGATAGTTGTGAGCTCCATATTTGTGCTCACGTGCGAACACCGACTCAGAGCTGATGGTGCTCTGCTGCGGCTTCGGTTGCGCCTTTTGGGCCACTTGGGTTAGGCGCGTCGCAATGCCGCGTGTGCTCAGCTTGGTTAACATTTTCGTACTGTCAGCGACTCAGTTGTTTGTTCACTAGATTGCTGGCTCTCCCATGGAAATCTGAAAGTTCGCTGGTGCCGTTGTGGCGCTATTTATACTTTTTGCTTCGTCAGGCAATTGCTGGTAATTGTTGCTGTTGTTGTCCACATTCGCGACCAAATCAGCCGTTGATAAGCTTTTTACCCCCAGCGTAGCTTGCTGTTTGTTGACTAACTTTGTACTCTTTTGATAGGATTGATAGGAGATAGATGTAGCGGCTTCGTAGTTCCAACCTAGTTGCGTCATTTTGCTCATCTATTTATATTCTTCTATTTATTATAGTTACGCTTTTAATACCCTGCACCCGTAGGCTAAAAAGAGTACAGAGAGGTTTGTGCAAAGTATGCTACATGCAGAAGGAACCATTTCCGACCCCATATTATCCATCGGCATGACGAGATGAATCGACACAAGGCTAGTTAGTCTGTGTGGATGAATGCCGGGATTGTCGACAACAAAAACTAAACTTAATAATTAATATGCATAATATACTATTATTTTTCTTAATTTGATCAAAATATGTCACTTTTTAGGGAAGTCACCTTCCTTTTGCATATAATACAGCGTCGGAAGATTGTTTGGGTGTAGGGTATTTAACTGTCGGACGTGCTCAACTGTAACACTTCGTCTTGTTTATTATTCTGCTTTCATTTTACTATCTTTTTGAGCAAAGGTTATGTTAGTACAAAGGCAGGAAGTTATATAGCGCGTTTATATTTAGTACCCATCATGCCGTCAAGCACAATCAGTGAAAAAGCAAGCGAAGCTGTTGAAATCTATCAAAAATTTTCCACTGCCACTTGTATTGAAAGCAAGCCCTGTAAAAAGCTTTTTCATTTGCGTTTCTTATGCCGTTTGCTTGAGTCGATTGAAGTGAAAGCTTACAACTTGATTATAAGAGGGCCTTTAGTTTTCAACGACACTGTACAGGTTGATGCAGAATACTGATTTTAACTTGTGCCAGCTAGAGATAGTAAGCTTGCTTTGCACTTTCTCCCAACTCAGACGAAATATAGTTTTTTTCGAAGCACCTTCTCCCTATTGGTGTTTTTTTTTTTATAACTCGTCTGATTTATTGTATTTTTTCACCAAACTAGACAAATACATCGGTCCCATGACAGCTACATAAGCAGGTTTATAACTTCAGAGGACGTTAAAGCAATAAAAGGCATCTCTGCCGTTTGTTGTTGTAATTCTGATACATACGGGCATACATTACAAACATATTCGTAATGTAATATCTTTCAATTTGCGGTAAAAAAACTATCCATTGTTAAAAAATTGTAATTAATGCTAATTATTTACTAAATTAGGTGAAGGGTGTCCAAGAGTCGACTGTGCAACATAGCACTTGACTCGTTTGAGTTAATATTTTTATATTTTCGTACTGTTCTCCTGCAATTTTTTATTTCAATCTTACGTACATATGTACACGAACTATATCGGGGTGAATTGTAGCTTCTGTGTGAGTTGACTTCACTGTCGACAGCTGGTTGTAAACTTTTATCGTTTGTTTCTACTTCATGTGCGAATAAAAACAATTATTATTGTATTAAAAAAATTGTTTAATTCCAATTGAAGTGAACTTTAAATTGAATTTTGAAGCAACAATCCCGATTCTGCTCATTTATAACCCATTTACTTATCTGTGATCGTTTGGACTGCATAATTTCAAAACTATAGTCCATCTTAAGCTGACTCCTCTGGCTGTACGGAAACACTGTCTGTTGTGTTTTCCTTAGCGATATTAGTGCAGTCTTCTGTCCATTGCTTGCCTCGCTGTTCATTTATTCTATCAGGAAAAGCACGCATTTGTCCTACTATATTTAGGGCTTACGTGAATATGAATACCAAGTTTGGTATACCTTAACCTTTCAAGATCCTTCCTAGAGACGAACAGCCGCTGGTAGATTTATAACATGCAGGATTTACAACAATAGGAAGAATTTATGCACATTTTGTATTATTTCATTTTTATTAGATTTTTCATAAATATTTACGCTTAAATTTATAACTAAATTGCTTATTTATGGGGATTTATTTAACAATTATAGCACATCGGGGATGTTCATATTTAAAAACAAAACTCCACTGCATACATATATAATTATTTTGCTAAATACATGTTTTGTAAGTTCAATTATTGAATGCAATTTGAATATGCTTTTTGATTTTTAGATCCCGAAAAATAAAATCAGAAATCAAAAATAATAGATTGCGCGCCAATTGTAGGCGAGTGCGAAAAACCGTTGCCTAGTTTTAGGCGAGCCCAGACATTTGTCTCACGATGAAATGCTCAAAAAAAGAGGCTTCGCGCTCATTAGCTATTCTCGTACAGTAACGCTCAATATACTATTTATATTAATTTTAATAAATTCACGCTTTGATTGCAACTGCCGCACCCACCAACATCCACATCCACATCCATGCCATCATGCCACATCTACTCGGCAACATTTGAGGGAACACTCTGTTGGGGCGATTGTGCGGGAGAGAGACTTCGGGGTGTGGCTGCCGTCGTGGGGGGTTCGGAGGCGCGCTGTTGGGCTTGGCTAATCAGCTCCTTGTTGAGACGGTAGCTGCTCATAACATTGGCACAGCTTTGATGAAAGTAGAAGTTACGACCGCGTAGAAATGCATCGGTGTTGAGATCTTTTATGCCTGTCTTGAAGGGAGAGCGAGACGGGGGGGTGAGAAAGACAGAAAGCTGAGGTTAGAGAGTTGTGAAGCATAGGGACGCGTAATCTGGGCATGCAAAAGTGCAGCGGAGAGATGGTGCGGTGATACATAGACGACTAAAGAGAACTGAAGCAAACTCAAATTACCTTACAAATGAAACATTTGTTTTCATCGTCCGGTTTTAAATCCGAACTAATTCCCACCTTTGTGTCCAATTGCGTTAATCCCGGCACGCCCATGGCGGAGAGTTGTGAGAGACTGCTGCTATCCATATGCTCGCCATATTTGGTGGCTGTGTTCGGATTATTGTTATTGTTGTTGCTGTGACCGATCTCCATGGGGCCAGGTTCGGTGCTGCTGACTTGGGGCTCTGAGCGCGGACGCTCTTCAGCGGGGGATATATTTTCCAGGCTTCTGCAGACGAAACCGAAGAGTTGTTAATTGTTATCGGTATTAACATAAATAAGCTAATGCCTGGAAGATTGATTTGGCTTGTGATTCTCTTGCAATGGATCATACCTGCTGCTTCCCACGTTCTCCTCCTGCCTGCGTGACTGTTTACTGTAGCCCGTTGACTTGCTTGTCAGTTTCACTGTCTCGTCATCATCGACAATGACATCCTCGTCGCTGTCGTTTTGGCACGATGCCGTATCCATAATTAGCTCTTTATTGCTGTGCTCACTGACGCCAACGCCGCAGGAATCCGCGTTGTAGTAGTGATGCGTTGTGGATGACAGCTCGTTGACGTTTTTCACTGTGGGTGGGGTTTTAGAGATTCGTTGAGCTCTGTGTCGGCTAATTAAGCCGTAGCTCTACTCACCGCTGATATGTGCCTGGGTTGTAGTCGCCTGATTGGCTACCTCCGATTGCCAGCTACTGCTGCTGGCGTTGGTGGTCACATCCTGCTCATCACTGTGCACGTCCTTTTGGTTAATGACACAGGCCGTGCGGTAGAGTATGCCATCAAGCTTGCCCGGCTGTGCGTGGCTGCTGTGCAACTGGGCATTTGAGCCAGCAGCCTGTGCAGTACTTGGCAGCTCGGAGCCCGAGTCAGGCACGTCGTCATTGCAGCTCTCCACATCGACGGTTTCGATTTCATCCTGCATTTTACCCTCTTCCTGCAAAGTGTTTAAATATATAAGATGAAAATGACTGGGTTTAGGACTATGCTGCGCACCTCGGAGGGCAGTTTTCCCGCCTCCAGTGCATATTTCCGTTTGCATATGGGACAGGAGCTGCAGTAGAGACTCTCCATCATGTACATTTCGCCGAACTTGCGCTTCCGCACCTTCAGTCGCAACCGGTTCTGGCGGTTGTTGCGTATTCGTTGAAACGTCTGCATCAAAATAGAATTGGGTAATTAAATAGGTGCATTGGTTCTTGAAGTACTTCGGAAACTACTACGGAAACAGAAGATCTTTTGATTACAAATAGGTCTAAAACTAGTATACCCTTTGGGTACAGGGTATAAAAAACTAAAATATCTGCAATTACAGGGGTTTGAAAATGAGAATTAATGATTCTCTCTTTTGGAGAAAATCAAGGTAAAGCACATTAAGATCCACGATGCATAAAAGCTAACGTTTATATTATGATGTATGATATATTTTTGGAGACATAAACATATTCGAAACATGCAATTGGATCAGGAAATGTTCTTGGGGCCTAATTAAAAACCGAAAAAGATATCAGTAAGATGCTAAAGTATGAAATGAATAGTAGCTGTTTAAGGTAAAAAAGTGGCACTTACCTCCCAGCGATTGTGACTGGTGCGAATGGCATTCTCCTGTGCCGGACATGGAGGCGCGAACATGTAGGTGGCCTGCAGATTGGCGCGCTCGAACCCGGCACTAAGCTTGTAAAGTCTGTCGAGCTCGGTGAGAAAATGTGTGTGCCACTCTTCAGCCGTCAGCTTGAGGCCGCACACGGGACAAAGCTCGGGAACAGCACCACCAGCTGCGGCCGCAGTCAGACCGCTGACCAGGCTTAGGCCACCGGGTACGGCCCGCAGCCCGGCCATGCTGAGGCTGGCCAGTGCCGCATGATGCGCTGCATGGTGGGAGAGCGGGTGTGGGTGTGCGTGGGAGTGGACGGTAATGTGATGCGTGGGTGTCGCCGTTACATGATGCTGGTGATGATGATGGTGTGATAGCGGTGGTTGATGCGCCAAATGCGTGCTCACGGTCACGCTGTTGTTGCTGTTGCTGTTGGCCATCGAGGCAGCCGTGCTGATGGCGGCCACAACCGAACTGGTGGAGCAGGAGCTGGAGCTGGAAGAGGAGGAGGCCACAGTGTGTGCCTTGCTCGCATTGTGCAGATCTGTCAAGTAGCAAGTGTAGCTTGTTGCTGTAGTTATTGGCATTACATTAGTCTAACCATTTCCCGCATACATCAATCAGTCGCGTAAAGCAATAAAAATTAAATGTGCGCAGCCTGCCGGAAAATATGTGTGCCCTTTCCGCCGCACACAGCCCCCGAGTAACCCTCGCATTGATTCAAGTTTGGCAATTGAAAATTCCAACACTGCTACCCCCTGCCCCCCCCTTCAATTCAACCATAAATTTCTCTCTGGCATTTTCTAATTGCATGCTACATATTTTTAACACGTACTTAGTGTGGCTGTAGCAGTCGTCAATTAATTCTGCTCGGACTCGTATATCGGACACGGTAACTTCCACTTCCCCCTACCCTGTTTCGGCTCTGACTAACTGTCAGACGCACGGAACCAGACCCGGAGTCGGCCAGGCATCCAAGCAAACCGACCCGGACAGCGACCACAATAAATGCAAACTGTGATCTGCACGTGACTCGGTGGCTGCAATTAAAATAATATAAAATATATATAAATAAAAATTATATTGGCCAAGCCGCAATTGTTGCTGACAATGGCTGTTTTTGTTGTTGCCACATACAGGAATAACACGTAATGGTAACTAGCAGCTCGGTTTTGCCACAACTTGCATTTTTCATCCAATTGAAAACCGTATTTAAAAGCAAAGAGTTGGTTCAGTCTGGTTCAAATGTTGAACCAGTCTAACGAATTCTATTTTATTTTTTACGTTAATTTGGCTACCCTCTGAGTGAATAAAAACATTTGGTCGCAGCGAGCAAGGAGTTGCAGTCTGCAAAAATAGCGACATCTTCTTTATTATTATAAAATGTTCTACTTTATTTTAGTAAGGTATTAAATGATATCAATGACAAATCTTAAGTAATAATATTATTTGTAGCGTTGCAAGATGATCAAAGTCGACTGCATCGATCTTTTTCGATTTTCTCAAAAACAAAATCGATTAATCGTTAGCCGATTGAAAGCAGTGTTGCCAGCTGGGCTTTTTCTCTGTCTAATCTGATCATTTTTTAAACCAATTGCGGTAAATTTCGAAATTGTAGAAGTAGCTTTCCAGAAATACTTGTTTTTTGTTTTAATATTGCCAACTTGTATATAAAAACTACGTAAATATATCATTGTTTTTATCTATGCCTGCCCGTGCCACCACTAGTCTAAACAAAACTACCATCTTTTCAAATGTAAAGTTTCTAATGTAATCCTGCCGGCATGTGTGGATTCCGAAAATGTAAGTCCTGGCTACACAGCAGTGACACGGACGAGCGAGTAGTGCCATTTGGCCAAGAATTTGAAAGTGAAGGTGCAAGTCACATTAGACGAACTAACTTCTACACCAAACAAAATGCACCAATATTATGAAAACCAATATTATGAAAATTCTGTTACAGCTACGAAGTTTCTTCTAAATATTTACATAAGATTGGAAGGAGTATTTTTATTTTATTTAAGAGCTAGATAAACCTAGATAAAATTATAAAAAATCGAGCATTAAACGTTATAATCAATGTGATAAATGTTGAAAAAGCTATTTCTTTAAATATATCCTTTTTGCACACTTTTTTGTTTTTGGGAAATTGGTCAGCTACTTTTCGCTCTCCTTTGCGTCAAAAGTTGTCATTATTGCTTTCAAATAATGACGTGCTAGTTTAAATATTTAACAAATATTTCACAAACAAATTGATTCTTATAAAAAATGTTAAACATCGATTAAATGAACTATGAGTTGCTTCTTATTGCAATATTTAATTAAAAGGATCTTCCATGTTTATTTATTTTCTATAATTAATCTAACTATGAATCTTCCTTCCAAATGTATCATTTCATTTGGTAAATAAAATGAAAGTAAGAAGGAATGTCAACGTATTTTAAATGCTCTTCATTTATTTTATAAACCCCATTTAGTTAAACAGCCATTTAGGTTGCGCAATAAGCCTTAAATAGGGCAGCTAACACAGTTGGATAAACCCTATCAGCAATACTATTCCGTCTGAACGATGTATCAGATGGGGCTGCAAAAAATAAGTGACTTGGTGGTGTTAGTTCAACATGTTTTACTGTTCCTGCTTTGTTATATGAATGTGGTTTAGGTATGGCGTAACAAAAACAACCGCCCAACAAAAACAGCCGCGGTTGCCATTTAAACATTGGCCAAAAATTTCATAACATGTCCCAAAGGGGCGGACACGCATATGAAATATGCGTTTCGTGTTTTTTCTTTGCTGCTTTGCCATTAATATTACAGAAATTAATATGAAAATTCCAAGTGTGCATTGAATATAATACATCACAATACTAACAATGCAATCAAAGCGATTTGCCACACTTGCCATGTGACGTGCGGCGCATCCTTTGAAGGGATATGCAGGAGCACTAGCAGAAAAAGGCGGCAACAAATGAGCAGGCATTATGAATTTTACGAGAATGTCGTTAAGCAGATGGATGGGGAGGGTAGGGGATGGGGTGGGGGCTAGAATTATAATTGGCTCAAGTGCAGTCGCGTGTTTGCTTGACTTAGCCTCTCTCTCATCTGAGTCAGCCATCGGCAGAGTAATTAGCTCAGAGGGCCGTCGTCGACGTCGTTCGTGCCGAAAGGATGCGTTGTGGTTTGACTTTGTTGTGAAGTGCGGCAAGGGTTGGGCTTCCGCTTGGAGTTTGGGGTTGTGAGCGCTACATTTCAATAAGCAGCTTGCCATTCTCAAAACACTTTATGGGCACCCTTCGCCAACCCTTTACGAAAATAAATATTTGAAATGCCTCGAGTTGCCTCGAGTTGGCTTTTGGCACTAAACAGTTTGCAACGCGTGTTAGGGGTATGCTGCGAGTATACGATTATGTATGTATGTATGTGGTGGTAGCAGGTAACTGGAATGCAAAGTGTGAAGGCAACAAACCGTTATCTTAGTTATCACACAGCAGTATATCGGGGATACAGATCGGTCATACAATCGATATGTGTATACAAGTATAGATGACCCAATTCACATAAAACGCAGCTAATTAAAATCGTATTATTTATATAAATTAATTAAGGGGCTTAAGTAAGCCAGTCTCACTGTCTAAATCCCAAAGACAAACAAAGTTCTGGCACACACATGCAAATACTTAGCTATGTAAGAGGCGGGGTTATTTGTTTTAAGCGCAAATGCAAATAATGGTACGAGAGTACGTTTGTCTGCTTTTGAAAATGAATCGAAAAAACAGGAAAGGGAGCTTTAAATAATATGTGATGAGATTTATACCTATAGTTGTAACATTTTGAGAAAAGAGTGCAACACCTGGGATAAAAATGAGTAATTTACTAGAAAAAGCCGTCCAACTCAATATACATAGTTTCGATGATAAATAATTTAGTATTCATGTAGAAATGCAGGAAGGGGGATTATAGCGATGGAACAGAGGTGCATTCTCAAAAGTAGAGAAAAGTGAACTGTTGAGGAAAGGTTGTGTGTGCTCGCAAAAAAAATAATTTCATGAAAAGTGAAAAAGTTTTAGCTGACAAATTATGTGAAAACGTAAACTAGTGACTGTTCTTTAAATAGGAGAGACAGACCTCGGCAGCTGGGTATCCATATGCAATTAGACATAAACATATACAAGGGCGTAGGTAGCTTTTACCAAATTTTGTTTATATAATGCACGATGCATTTAAAAAATAACTTATGCATACGATCAATGAAAAAATACGGTTACTAAGGAATACTACAAGAAAGTTTTGGAACCCTTGCGTGTATATCGCTGTACATAGTCTGTTCAAAAACATATAAATTTTGAATTGCTTTGAAAAGTATTTATTTATTCATCAATATCTTGTCCCTTTCAAAGCAATTCTCCTCAGATATAATGCAACTATGCCATGTCGCTTATGGCTCCCTGCGACTTTTTCCTATCCCCAAAACTGAAGAGACCACTTAAAGTAAAGCGTTTTGCCACAATTGATGAGATAAAATCGAAGAACGAGCTGATGGCCATACCGAAGCCATGCCGAAAAGCGCATTTTAGAAGTGCTTCTAGGATTCAAAGAAGTGCTGGTATAAGTGCATTATATCTAAGGTGGATTGTTTTAACGGGGATAAAATGGATATTGATAAATAAAAAAATACTTATAAAATCCAAATTCACCTTTTCTTTTGAATAGACCATGTATATACTTATATTCAAGTCTATTGCTTCTTCTGAATACAGAGAATGTATTTACATGGCTGGATTTAAAGACGAGAAGTAATGCCAAATCAGCAATGTTAATTTTAAATATTGATAGATGGATCATTGAGGGACATACAAAAAAGCACATAAATTCTTAGAGATAGCACCATAATTAGAATTAGATGATGACAAAAAACTATAAGTACACGATTCCTTATCGTATCCATTTGTGTCGCTATTTATATTTAAATTTAAAAGTTGATAACCTACTTTTCAACAAAGGATGCCAATTTTGCTTCCTTTTCGCGCCATAGAATCCATGATAGCAATATTGGATTTATTGATTTGCATTGATTAAATGAATCGTGAATGTTCGACCCAAATATCAATTATTTTGAATTTCTAATTATAAGAGAGAAAACGAAATACAATTCCGAATTTAATAAATGAAATAAATATTTAAATTATTATATAAACACATTTATTTTGCTGCTAATTCGATTTTCTAGTTTTAAACTGTCTTAAGCTAAATTTCTAATCGGTTATTGTAAGTAGATACCAGATTTTTTGACTTAAATGCGACTCTGGTATAATTTTAAAATTTCCAAACAAATCTGTTGGAAATAGTGGAAAATCTAAATGTTTTATGCTTTAAGACTGTGTCTGTCGTTACTACTTTTTAAAATTTTGCAATAACTAAAGCGTGAGGACAATTAGCATTTGGATTTCTGCTTTTGGCTCGGACGAACGGCTTTGATCAGCTTAAACCCAGATAAGTGGCCACTGCCCTCAGATATAGCTAACAAAATATTTCTAAATTGATTTAAATGTCTGGATGAATGCGAAAAACTAATAAAAAAGTAAAACGCCTCCACTGCCAGCGGCCTGCCCATCGACCTTCGAGCCGCCCCACTCCTTTTCGCCTGCCTGCCTGTCAAAGTTAAGTTACTGAAGCGTTAAAATTGCGCACCAAAAATAAGGAAAAAAATGTGTGCAAGTGGAATTGAAACAAATACAGGAAGATTTTTATCAAAAAGGCTGTCGTTCGCCCAGCCACCAAGCCCCCTTCCTCCGGACGTTTTTCACGTTTATCGCAAAATATTTGCAACATGCAAATTTGTAAAGTAAATATAAAAGTACAAGCCCAACCCTGTTTTAGGCAGCCCGAACTTACGTCTCAAATCCCGGGGATCCTGAGAGTTATTGCTGCGCGGACTTTCACCCTTCTCAACGGCATCGTAATCCTGTGAGCCCTCCATGGACTCATGTGATGTGCATGTGGGGCTGGCCGAGTCCGTGCGAAAGGATTCGCTGCCATTGAAGAGATTCTGTGAAGATGCCAAAGAAATCCAATTATGACAAGTGTCAATCTATCGCGATTAGAAAGAAGCCTTTGCCTGAACTCACCTGATCCAGCGATATGCCAATGTATTTGGGTGGCGAGAAGGCCGACGGCAATGAGAAGTTGGAAAGCACTGAGTGTTTGCCCAGCGGCGATCGCTCGCTGGCAAAGTAACTGGCGGGAGCTCCGGCGGCGGCTGCAGCAGCCGCAGCCCCATTGGCTGCCAGCATACCATGGTTGAGGGTCTGCAGCAGATGCGGATGGAAGTTGTGCAGCAAGTGCGTGCCGTAGTTGCCGACTAGTGACATGTTATGTAGATCTTTGGCGTCAGGTAGCTGCAGGAGCGGACCGAGAAATATAATGGAGAGACATGTAGAGCAACTTTGATGTACAAGTAATCGTTTGTATAGTGTCCCGAGCTCCCACATCCACTTGCCAGCATTTTGTTTTCCACTCAAGCAAACTTTGTCCGCCACTGCAGACAAATTTGTATGTAAATTTTTGCAAATTATGTATCCATGAGTGTGTGTGGGTTTAGTACTTGTCACACATGTCGTCGCTTATGTCGCATCTCTTCGTCAGTCTGCTTGTCTGTCTGCCTGCCTGCCTGCCTGTTTGTCTGTCTGTCTGCCGCTTAACACTCATTTGGCTCAATTTGTTATAAACGCTTTCCCAGTGTTTATCCTTTGCTGTTTTTATCATCGGGTGCCCGACCCTCAAACACACACACACACACCCCATATCATTTACAAAGCCCTCATGTGTGTATGTGTGTGTGTGTGTGGTGCGAATTTTTCTCGTTATTTTACACCCCATTTCCATTCCAATCGCACAGCCCCCACCCCTCGCACGCATGACACAGTTTATGCCCCAATATCGTCACTCGAAAATCTCTCAATTTTGCGCCGTTTAACATTTATTTGTCGTAAATTAAACATTTCCCCCTCATTGGAAACATTCTTAACGTTTGTTTTGTTTTAGATTTATTTATCCTTTTTCTATACCGTATGTAATACCATTTCTTAGATTTCAAATGTTTTTTTCCCATTAAACAGGAACGATAAAAACTGTTTTTTAGAAAACTAGGATATTTCATAGGTACGTGCTAAGTTCACGCATTAATTAAGGCTTGAAAAGTTGAAATTTATTCATTTCAACTTCTGAGTGAAGTAAAAATACTTGGTGGAGACAGCGGATAGCAACATACAAAATATTATTTCATTTCAAACTTTCAAAACAAATCAGCCAGATTATTGGTGCGATATAGCGAACATACATTTTCGAGATTGGAATCCCAAAAATTTGTCTTCTTAAAAAAATATCTTTATTCGAATCCTGGATATACTTACAAGTATTATAAGTATATAAGACAAAAGTTCCCTATAACGTATACCTGCATATAAATTATGATTTCTAAATCTAAGCTATTTGGATTAAAGATACTTAAATATGAACTTCATATGAATTTAAATAATGCGTTATATTTTTGTAATAAACCAAAATTTCGTTGTTCAGTAAAACGAACTAAAAAGTTATAAAGGTTTTGGAATGTAGATGTTGATAGAATTTTGTTCAAAATATAGTTCATATCTTTAATGAATAATCAAAATAATATATTTCATAGTTTCAATGAAAAATTCAAAACAATTACAAAATGATTAATTTTTTACAGAATTTCACAGGTTACAGTTCAGATACGAAAAGTACGCCAGTATATCGGAAATTATTTTAGAATACTGCAATTAGAATGTTTTAAGAAATGGTTTCGATTAATTTCCAGTACTTAAATATTGTAATTTGTTGTAGCTCTTTATTTCTTACTACTCTGTTTAAATCATATTGTTTCGATGACCGTTTAAAAAATGAGTAATGATTGTAACAGGCTGATTGTCGCGATCTGTATGGTTTAAAGGTATTCGAATGTAGATAGTGGAAGAATTTTGTTCCAAATATTCTTCATCCATTTTAAGAATAATCTAAATAATATTTTTAATAGTTTCAATATAAATTAAAATCAATTATAAAAGTTATAAAAATATTATATATGTGAAATTAGAATTTCACAAGTTATAGTTCAGATTCGACAAGTATGTATCGGAAAGTATTTTAGAATATTGCAATCCGAATATGCTTTAAGAAATTGGTCGATGAAGTTACAGTATTTAAAGATAGTAATTTTTTGGAGATCTTTATTTTTTACTACTCTCTACACATTCTACCCATGTGTCTCTATTTGTGCTAAGAATGTTTCTTTCTTAGCATCTCTTGCTAGTCTTCAAGATTTTACTCACACCCATCACATACACGTATACATAATTGCATAATTTTTACGCCAAGTCATGTAGAGCGCATAATTTTTACAAGCTGCCATTTAATGCGCATATTTATGCGCAAATTTTACGCTTACTTAGTCTGTGAAAGGGCAACGTCAGGGAACAGAATCTATAGAGTCATTCAGAAACCCATACTCTTAGGTGCCCATAAGAGTGGATAGGTTAGAGTTTTATGAGGCTATGCAAGAAATGAGGGCATTTAAGTCAGATGTGAAAATATTAAACATAAAAACAACCCTATTAAATATGAAATTGCTACCGGAAAGAAATGGTTAAATGTGTAGGTGCCACAATTTGGAAATGATTCCAATTTTTTATGTTCATCAATACTTGAGTTCTATTACTTATCTATACTTACAATTTTCTTTTGTGGATGACAGTCTTAATTATTTGAGTAAATAATAAATATAAAATAGTCTAACTCAGAAAATGCTGTTGTCCGTTATAAGTATGGACTATGTAGGTATTCCAAATTTCGCCTCAAAATCAATTCTCAGTGCCACAGAAATCTCTTCTGGGAGGGATCTCGTATGTCTCGTATTGATGGAAAATAACTTTAAATTATTGCGTTTAATTATCTAAAAAACTCTTTAATAATATTTTATGCTAAGTAGCTAATTTACTAAAACTGGGAACGAGAACAGAAAAATATGAAAATACGGAACTGCCAGGTTTAGTTTCGTGCGCTGTCAACCCTATTTAGTTTCTTAGACTACTTCATAGTCAGTCAGCTGTGGGAGGGAAAGTTCTAATAAATGAAATCCTTCGAAGTTCTGTAGCACCGACGTATTTTTCTTTGAGATTTCAAAAACAACTGCAGCCGAAATGTCAGGAGTTTTCTTTATACCCCTGTGTATCATTAGTCTCAGTTTACTCCCTTTTCGTAGAAGCATAGAAGTAGTAGCGACAATTTTCCCATAAATTAACGCTTATCGAAACGTTGACACACAAAACTTAGCACCTCAGTTCAGCTTACTGACAAATCCAAAACAGATTGCTTCATATCAGTAACCATATCATCATATGCCTCCATGGCCGTGCAGATTGTTCTTATTCCTGTTGCTAATGAGTGCCAAAATGTTTAAAAGCTGTTGCCACAAACAAATGCAAGTCATCACGGCACCCATTAGACAATTATAAATTGCAATCTGTATGAGTGGGTGAGTGGGTGGGTGGGTGTCAGGACGAGGGCGGGTTGTTTGGTCAACGTGCGTATCGCCATTGTATGAATTGCACTTTGCCTAAACACACTTAAGCCCCAATGAGTGGCACTGATTAAATGTCTGGCACACATGTGTGACCCGCTTGGTGGGGGTACATGCAAAGCTCTGGTCGTGGTTGTGTCCATGATGGGGCTGCTGGGGACTGCCTCGAGTGGTCAACCACTGTGGCCCTTGAATATGGCTGTGTGCTGTGCCGACTTGGAAAGCTGCCAGCGCTGGAGATGCGTTTTTAATGAGTTGCGCTAATATTTGCCCACTTATTGATTTATGCGTGTTAATCAAGGCAGCAGGTGTCGTTTTACTCCCCACCCCCCCATTGGTATTTGTGCTCATACACCCTCTGAATCTGGTAGCTACTGGCGTCCCGTCTCTCTCATTGTTTGCTTTTCTATTAGAGGCATTAAAAATGTAGCCGGGTGATTTGTTACCAAAAATGAAAATTCCTCGCTGAGGGTTGTTAGCATTGCAGAGATTTGCATAATGCGCTTGTTTGCTTTTAACACTTGAATTATTGGCATTTATCATGGGGCTGGTGTCAATGCCAGGCAGCTGTGCGAAGCGGCCAGCTTAGCAAACTTGTAGATACATAGCACAAGTACAATGTTGTATGTTGTTGGCTTGCAACTCTCTGCTACACAAGCAGACAGCAATAATGGCTTAATTACAACAACACGATAACGAGCAGCGAGCCATTCTATACATACAATTGCCAATTTCATTTAAGTTGCCAATAAAGTAGAAGAGACACAAATAAAGACTCTCAACACGCCGCAAATAAATCTCAATTTGTGGCCAAGCTAGAAAAACTTGAGCCAGCAATTGGCAATTTTCTCTCACTAAATGCCTCGATTTATGGTTCTAAACGGCAATTTTGACTTACAAGCTTGGTTTGGCAGTCGTAGTAAGAAATATTGCTGCATAAGCCTAGGCTTGTTCACTGTTTTGTTTTTTTTTTTTTGTCCAACTATCAACAATGAGAGGAGGAAAGGAGGAGGAGGAAGGGGAGAGGAAAGGAAGTGTGTACGATGTGTCCATTAAGCACCAGAAAACAAAATCTTATTAGGTTTATAAATATTTTTTAAAACCATTTTCAAAATTCATTTCCAAATAAAAAATACAAATATTTGGCTTAACTAGAATTGTATTGAATTAAAAGAATTCACATACAGGCATATACATTTTTAATAAACAACAGTTTTTTTTACTAAAAAAAACAGCTATTCATTTACTTGTAAATTAGAACGAATTTGTTCAAAGCTACATATACTTGTATTTATGAGAAATTGATTTCACTTAATAAAATATTAAGCATGCACCCATAATCTATGTTAGGGGAATGTCAGATGATGTCAAACAATTTTCAAAATAATATTTTTTAACTGAACACGATTTTCCAATACTTTGCTTGGTATACTTGGTTTCTTCAAACAAACATTTAAAAGTGATGGAAAGTTTAATCGAAACAGATGCTGGCCGTTACTCTACTCACCATAGAAAGTAAGGGTGTACACACTCTTATCCATAGTTTAATAAGCATTAGTGTACACACTGAGAGCATGCTCGCTCTCAGAGGTACACAAGTAATAAAGAGAACATCACTTTTTAATCTTTCCTTATGCAAGACGGTTGTAAACGTAAAGTGTGCTTTGTTAAAATAAATACATACATACATATATATTTAAAAACCTGACTTTGCTAATACAATATATAATTTATAAAACAACAACAAAAAATGGTATTAAGTTAGTTGAGTGTTAAGTTAGGTTTAAGTCATTAAGAGTATGGGTTTTTTGTATACTTTTTCCCGCTTTCCCGTCACAATTGTTCTTCAACTTTTTATATTTCTCCATTTTTTTTAAATTAAGTAGAAAAGTCTAAGCTGCCTGTTTAACATTAAGATATCTTTACCTCACTTGTAAATTCATATTGTTTTTAAGAAAAGCGAAATAATTGAAATTTAAGATTAAAAGATATGCTGGTTCAGTTTTCAAATTTGCCTTCATTCCTAGGTTTCACGTAGATTGCAGATCGCCTCGAACTGAATTCCCTTCTGCTGTCCACTTGTACCAACACCATTAATCGCTCGGACTGCTTGTTATATGGTTGGCTGCCTGGGCACTTGGTGCTACCTCCTGATGAATTGCTATAAATTAAATTAAGCACACTCATACATACTCGCTCTCGCACTAACAAAAACACAGCTACACGTATTTAATAAGTGCCGGGAAAAAATTATATTTCATGTGTTGTCTGCCTGTCCCATAATTTTCTGCACGTTGCTCGCCGGGGTGGCAGGGGCCGGGGCGCCACAGCCATAGTATTTTTTGCGTCCGTCTGTTTACCTTTGTTGTTGTCGTTGTTGTGGTTACAAAATTGTTATGGTGACTTTTTTATTCGTCCACCCGCCCGTCTGATGGTGGTTAAAATGTGTGCATGTCCTCGTTCTCGTACTGTGCCGTGAGGGCGACATTAAACCATTTGACATTGGATTTAATATGCCCGCTCAACTTGATATTATTAATTTTTATTGTTCGATTTTGCGCATGGCTATAAATTTTGTGGCGAACACCCGAAAGGGATACTTGTGCTTTGAATAGAGTGAAATATTTGTTGGAATATTATGATTAGCAGGTTTTCCAATTGCCTGTTTAGTCGGATATACTTGTATACTTGGTGTTTGACACAAAGATAATGAAACGAACTTGTAAACTAAATCCAGAGGGAATGCTAACAAAATTTTCACAATTCGGTATGGCTTTAACAATGTAGTGACCTGCTCATATATCTGCAATGAGTATACTGGCGAGAACTCTTTATGGAAGACCAGATGAGTATTTGAAAATCTCTTAAGTCTACAAGTCTTAGTACGATCTCATGAATGACAAAGGCGATAAGGCAAGAAGATGCCACTGTCGAAATAAAATGTCTTTGTAACTGTTCAGTTCTAAGCCAGTATTAAATTAAGTACAGAATGGAAGTCCACATGTTATGGATGGACTTCCAATAAAACCATTCAACGATTATACATCTCATTTTAATTTTGAGTATCCAATAGAATAATCAAACTATGAATACAACCGAAATGCCTCCGAAAGGTTCAACCCATATATGTATGTATATTTCTCCAACTGCGATGAACAACGATGACCCTTTTTAACAACTTGTTATTCAGAATTTGTGAATGCCATCGAAACAACTATCCTTAAGGGACAACATTTTTAATAAATTATGAAATTCGTAAATCCAGCACTAGAATTGAATATATTGTGTTTTGTGTGTGAATTTGAAGCACAATGGTAGACCATATATGTATGTATAATACTTTGCATCGAGGCTCTTTTTGATAGACACAGACAATGTCTGATCACTATAGTATTTGGAAAATGTCATGGAAATTATATATGTATATGAAACCATTCTTATATGGGTCGTTATGCACATTATGTATGTATGTATCTGGTTTAATAAAATAAACAGAAATCGTTGTTTTTTCACTGATTTTTAAGGATTTCAGACATAAGGAACCAATCACCTATTTTTGCATATGATCAATGTCTTTTTGCACGGTTTTTTCTGGAACCAATCTACCGTGTAAAAACAGAATTAGGTATAATTTAAAATGAGTTTCTTTATCAAAATATTTTTAATACCATTCATGAGTTGTGGATAGTGACTAAAAGAATACTAGTATAAAATACTTCATTTTGAAAGATTAGATAGTATGGACACAGAATGGAATATTGTTCTCGATCCATGACTATGAAGTATACAAGTTTATATTACAGTCAAGCGTATATAGCATTCGTGCAGATGGAGACAGTTTCTTAGCTCGTCTTTTATAAAACAAGATATGTTTTGGGATCAATATTGAATCAATAATTCAAATTACTTATTGTTAATGGTTTTTTGTTTGCTAAATTTATGACTAGCAACATCATTCACTAGAGCATTCAGAATATCCAAGATGTGAAAGAAAAGGCCACTTCATTAGATTATATTTACTTCAGTCGTTTCTGAGCGTTTTGACAATAAAACAATAAAATTAGGTTAAGTCGACAAATCTACATTTTGGAGCTAAATATGAAGGTATACCACCACCCAATTCATCTATTTAATCCGCCCAAGTGTTTAAATGTAATGTAGAAGCAGTCAAAGCAGTTAATACATTCAAATAAATGGCCAAATGCCATTTGTTCCTTAATACTTCAGCGCTGGCTTAGAATATGATTGCTCTGAATTCTCTAATTTTGTGTATGTTCAGGTATTTTCGTATTTTCATACTTAATTGCGTAAAAAGTCTGATATTGCAGTTATTTTTTTAATTTCCGAAATTCTGAATTCTAGCATTATACCAACTGATCATCCAGCATGCCATTGTGCTCCTTTTCCTATCAACGAGCACACATCCAAAGCGTTGGACATATTGTTGTCATGTTTAACATATCTTAACTCTACTTCCATCCAGTTTCAAACAACGCCAGTTAGGTGCGCCATAGTGCCGAAGAGGCAGCTCGTCCGAGTTGATCAGCTCCCCCTTCTTCATCATTTGTAGCATCAGCGTCAAGACTATTGCTCATGTTTAAAATGATGACAGCAACAACGTCAACAAGAACGGGGAGGACTCGAATGCAACGCCGCCGCTGCCTCCTTCGGTAGTCGCAAAACGTTTAGCTATGCAGCGGTCCGGTTCTCTACTCGACCGGGCCTTCTCCTACGTCCATCAGACAGCTATCATAAATCTGTTCGTCGCAAAAATCTGCACACAATGGGGCGTTTGCAAACGCATTCCGAGATCGCTGAATTGCCAGTCCGACTTGGTTAAACGCGAACCGTTTCAGATACTGTTGTGGTTGTTGTTGCTCCGTGCGCTGGAATGTGAAGCACTGCCAATGCGCTCATAAGCTGACTGACTGTCTGGCTGTCTGTCTGTCTCTCGGACGGTTTGAATGTTGCCAAGCTGAGATCGAACTTTGTTTGCTACAATGCTTCGTCTGCTTGTTGACTGTAGTAGTAGTTGTTGTTGTTGTTGTTTTACAATAAGCATTGTGTTGGCCGGTGTGCTGATTTATAGGTGGCCAAGTTGGCTACTTGGCTACTGCCCCGATCGGCACAGTTTATGATTTTAATTTTGTATGGCAAGCGAAGTCAGCGAGGTAGCATTTGTCATAAATATGTCGCACCCCTGCCCGCTGGACCACTTGACCTCTTCTCCCCCCCTCGGAATGGTTGTATTTACTTACTCTTGCTGGAAACGGACGTTGTCCTCGCAAAGCTTCATGCAAGCCGGAAGCGGCCTCGGAGAGCACAACAAGCGCTTGTGAAGGCAAATGGCTGTTGCCAAATGCGTTGCTTTCCATAACCACCAGCAAAGGGGGGCAGAGCAGAGCGGCCGCTCCGCCTGTGGGGATGTATTATTTATTTAGTTTCAACTAATTTGGCACTGTCAACGTGGCGTATGCGTAACATTTGCTGCACCACTTTCACTCGATACTTTGTTGTAGTAGTTTCAATTTATTATGTATTTTTTTTTTTTTGGTTATTATTAATTGTGAGTCGCATTAAAAATTGCTATTGACATTTTGTGTGGCACGCGCGTGACTTGTCGGGACTGTGGCACAAATGAAAACGAAGTTAATTTTATTAATCAACTCCTTAATCGACACATACATATACTCGTATGTATGTATGCATAGGTGTGAGGATATACATATGCAATTACATGCATACATATGTATGTACTATATGTATGTATGTTTGTTTATGACACGTGACACACGCGTCGGCAGAAATCAGCACCAACAGCAGCAAAAATCCGTACGCGCTCAACTTGCAACACCCGCACGAACGCGTTGCAAAAGTCAAACTGACTGCCTCTGCCTAGCTCCCTGTCTGACAGCCCTGCCGCCTGGCTGGCTGCTGTGTAGTCCATAAAAACGAGTTTTCTTCGCTGCCGCAGTCGCTGCTGCTGCGCAGTGTATTTGACATCGCCGCCTTCATCATTCGTTGATTGGCTGCGAAGTCGAACCGGTTTGGCTCAGCAGTTCCTGAGTCTACTGTTAGCTCGCTTGCACATCCAGCTACAGGCAATATGGTTCCCTATCTCTTGCTCTCTCGCTCTCTCTCTCTCTCTCTCTCTCTCTCTTACTCCCTGTGTACTGTGTACGCTCCATATGTTGCGCTTCATTTATCAGGCAACTGCGTCCTCCACCACCACCAGCAGAGCCAGCAAGCAACTGCTGCTCAAAATTTACATTATGTTTACCTCTTTAGTCAGTTTGTTTGTGTATTATTATTCCAAAATGGTTGTGTGTCCGGCTACCCGCCCACTGTCCAACCAACCGACCATCCGCCTGTTTGTCTGTTTATCTCTGGCTATTCTACGCCTGTTTGTCTGCCGCTGGCTGCTGTTGTTCTTAGTGTTGTTGTAGCTTGGCAGCCACCTGGGTTCCATTGCCTGACATTTTGTGTAAATAAACCAGCGCATGAAGCTGAAACTCATGGCGAAGCATTTTTACTTTGGCATATGCTTGCTGTTGGCATTTCGTTGTTGTTGTATCTGTAGTTGTTGTAGTTGTTGTTGACTGGACAGTGACTGCAAGTATCTTTGAGATTTTTATATATTTTTTTTTGCGGCAGTGCAGCGCTGCTGGCAGCTTGTGTTGCCTTTTTATACATTGGACACTTAATATAGCACATTTCTGTGGCAAGTTATTGGCAAGTTGTTGGTGAGTTTTGGGTAGGAGAATGCAAGCAATAGTTGTACTATACTAGTACGTCCATACATGTGGTAAGTATGGAATTGTTATGGAAGTTCGATGCCAATTTAAGAACGTATTTTGAAGTATTCGAATACCTAATAAACGACCGATTATAGCAGGACTATATTATATATATTGATTGATTATATTATACTTACATATATACATACATACTTTCATTACAAGACCGTTTTGTTATAAAGAATGATATTTTCCACTATTGATGTACAATTGCGTAAATTTCTCAATAATTATCAATGTTGGTGAACAACTAATTATATCTACTTGTCATATTAATAGCTTTGTATTTATACGTAACACCTGCTGAAACCCCACTTGGGAGTTCTAGTCTATTTGTGTCTCTATTATAAATTTGAATTTCAAATTTATTGCAAATTCCAGAATATCTAAGTAGGAAAATTACTTTGAAATATTAAGTACAAAATGGTCTAGAGCTATTATGCAGATCTATTTGAGATAATTTCATACTATATTCATAAAGATTCTAGTACGAAAAATATTGAGCAATATGAAGTCTGAAATGGCCATACCAATTCAACCTTGCAATGCAACTGTTGGATCATTCGCAAAGGCACTTCGTTTCCAACTCAGTAGCTGTTCAGTCATATTAATTTTGCATAATATCTGACAGATGGTGTAGCTTGATCAGATCTTCAATAAGAGAGACACAAACCCATACGCCAAGTCGTGGCACTCATTCTGTAGTGCTGATCATACGTGGATCTATCAGTAAGTTCACCAGTTACAAATAAAGATGCTAGTTTTGTTCTGGTGTTTTCCAAGCTCGTAAAAACTTGCCTCCTAACGTTTTGACGTGCGTTGTTTAAATATATACTTTGTAAATACCTAGTTGTCTCCGAACATACTTTGTTTATAAAAACCAGTTAAGAAATTATTTTGATTGAATGGACCCCTCACTATGTCCATTCTCATGGGCCACGAACTGTATCCGTATTACATAAACATTTATAACAAAGCAATGTTTCTTAATTTAGGATTTGGAGAATAACAAATACATTGTCAATGTGCAATTTGGTGTCAAAATATTTATAAGCAAGAATCATCAGGATTTTATCACATATTAGAGATAGTCTGTCTCGACATTTTAGATATGTCCTTCAAAAAAAAAGCACCGCAAGAATGACTTTGCGATTTGGATTCGTATCGTCATTGTGATCATAGATAATTAATAGCATCAATGCTACAAGATGTTGTCACTCGCTCAAAACAATATAACTTCAACTTTTCAGTGAAGGGTATAACGAGGACAGCATTTGCAGGCACTTCCAAAATGTAATGTACAACAAAAAGAGCAGCTTCTGCTTTGGCCTTTTCCAGCCACTAGTGCTCTAAGTCCACTGCCAAGCCAATGGCGGGCCTGATCGCCACTTTCAGTAGCAAGTATATATATATATAGTATGTACATGTACATATGTATGTGTGAGCACGAACATGGCCAACTAAATAAAGTATTTTGTTGCAATTTAGTCAGATAAAAGCAAAAAATGCCTTAGCTCTCACAAAGAAATGCGAAAAAATGGCGATAAGACTGTGCCGTACTGGCTGCAAAAAGCATTTTGACATGTTTATGGCTCTGTCTGTCAAGTCAGCACTTAGCAGCGCCCCCCTCTTGCCATTTCCCCCACCAATCGTGGGCATTAATTGGTTTCCTAGTAAATTTTCTTTTGACCATGTTTGGTCATCGCCTCACTTGACTTGACGCGTCTTGACTTGGCTTGACTTGACTTGGCTTGACTTGACTTGGCTTGGTTCGTATCGACTTGACTTGACATGGCTAATTTTTTGCTCATTAAATTTACATTTCAAGAATTCCTGCGCAGAGCTGCACTTTATAATTTCTGTGTTCGCTGGTTTATTACAGAAGTCGCTGAGCACACACCCACCGAAGCCACCGAAGCCACCGGCGGAAGGGAGCCCGACAGAGATAGCGAGGTGCTGCTCTACTGTCTGGCGCATGCGTGGAACTCAAGGTAGCCTACATAATGTGTCTATTCCGCTGCTGCTATGTAACTGTAACCAAGTATATAGCAGCCAGCAGCACTCCACTTGACACTAGCAGCCAGTTCGAGTAACTAAGTCAGGACTCGACTGCCATGTACAGCGTCGCTTCGACTTGGACTCTACTGCATTTCGCAGGCAGTAGATTTTTCATTTTATTTATGCGCTGCTGCTTCTGCTGTGGCTGCTGCTGCTGCTGCTGCTGGCACCCTCCCTCTCCACCCCCTGCTCCCAACGACGCCTCTGCTGATTGCTAAACTTTTTCTGCCTCCACTGTTGTCAGTTTGTCAGCTTGGCTACAAAATTAAATACTTGTCTTTGTTTTTTATGAGTGCTGTCATGTGCTCCGCGTCCCGTGGTCCTCTCTTCGCCCATGCATCGGGTGTGGGTGTTGCCATGAGCTGTTCGAGCACCAACACACACACACACACACACACATACATCTACATGTGCCATGTATACATACATACATAGGAGTATGTACGCAAGTATGTACAACATTGCTGGCCATAAAACGAGTGTCGCTTTTGGGCTGACAGCTAATTTATGTAGTAGTAGCCGAGGCAGCTGCGTTCCGCCTTTAGTTCTTTATTTTCCTTTTTCTTTCTTATCTTGTGCAGAACTTTCGCACGAGTATAATTCTCTCTAGTTTATTGCGCTCATATTAGCCACTAAATAGCTGCTTGGCCACTCACCAATTTGTTGAAATGCCTGCCTAATTGCAAATTTTAATAGAGCTGAGCACAACCACATGTGAATAAATATAAGTGAGCTTTTTTAATAACATATGTATATGTACATATGTACATATATATGTATACATGTATGTTTATGACCTCAGCTCTTATATGTAAAACGGGTATATTATTTAGAACCCTTACATTGTATCCACACAAAATTTATTCATAAATTCATATTTTTACACCTTCTAGAAATCTTGAACGCCTGAAGAAGGCAGAAGGGGGCATAAATGATTATCATACTTATAAGTATAATTAGCATGCATAGTGTAGACTCTTATTGTTAATACGCCTTATTTTTTCATAAATCTGCCACAGAACCTTTCCGCGAGAAGTCGCTCTTAGTACTAACCATTTATATTTTGGAGGAAGTTTTATTGAAGTTTTATTGAAATTGATAAACTTTATATATCTGGCGTAAGAGCGTTTGATGTAGAAATAACTTTTGATATCAACAAACATTTCTCTATGAATATCAGAATAGGAATATTATGAATATAATATCTAAAGCTTATTGTTTCTTAACATAAAACATCTAATACTTCATTGAAATCGATTAGATAGATCAAATATGAGTAGCTGCCAGAGAAAAGATTTATGCGACAAAGTATACGTTCAGCTATAAATCGATTAATAAGTAAAAGGCCAAGACTAAATTATTTACACTGTAAGTTACATACTCGTACATAGGCTTTACAATAATTTCGGAGTCATATAGAATGAAATCAAATTTAAACTATGTAAAATCATCCATGGTCAAGGGTATATTTTATTTCAAGTAAATCCTATCTTTAGAGAAACATTTTTTATTAATGTGAAATCATTCTGTTTTAGGTACTCCATTTTTATTTCTTTTATCAGTTCAGGAGTATACCTTTTTCCGAGAATACTTTTGAGAAAAGAATTCGTTAATTTTTAGTAGGTGTTTCCATTATAGTATTTCAGCAACTGAGTGTCTTGCTGTCTGTATGAAATGTCAAAACAGTTGAGTTTTGAGGTGAAAACTGAGGAAACTACGCAGTTCATCCCCCATATCTTAAACATGTTAAACAATTAATCCGGACCAAATAAACGTTATTATTTAGAAAAACAAAGGAAGTAAACTGTAATCATTATAAGTGTTACAAAAAATGTAGATTTTTTATTTTTAATCATGCGCTCACAATAAAATGATTAAATTTGAGTTTTACTTTACAAACTAATCAATAATCATTATTCTTGAGCAAAAAAATAAAACTCTAAAATAATTATTATTCTTTGAGCTTTACATTTTTGATCAAAATTAAACTCAAGTTCTAATTATCCCTGCGGTTTTCATAGGTTTATTATATAAGCCAATACGAACCCCTATAGTACAGTTTTTGGCTGAAAAACACATCCTTTAAAAATATATTCAGGCAAAATTACAACTGAATGAGTTTTATATTTGATCAAAAACAAATAAAACTTAATGAATAATCATTATTTTATGTGTTTTTTTTTCTTGCTTAAAATAATGGTAATTGGTTAATTTGTAAAGTAAAACTCAATATTAATCATTGTACAGTATGTAATTTAAAATTAATCATTATATTGTGAGAGAACGAATACAAGTGAAAATTTTGGTCAATATGCGTAGATAACCCTAAAAGAAGGATTTTGGTATAATCCTCGCTTTCTCAAAGCTACTATGGGTGAATTACTTTGTTGCCTTAAAAAAAAATTCAATTTTGCGGTCCCTGAGTAAAATGTACGTGTATTCCAGTTAAATAAGTGGTAATACCAAGCAGAAGCAGGTGTTGCACGTGTAAGTTATTATGAAATCGTTCAGTTTTTTTAAACCAAGCAAAGGGTCAGACCCCACAGAGTAAATATAATATTTATAATAAACATGAAAAGATAGTTGCGACCGTCTATCCATCAGTCTACTTCTACGTATTAGCGCAAGGAACTCGGCAAGTTTAGAATTGGAATTATGTTTTAAAATGTTGAAAGCACATGATGTTAGAGTTGATAGGACAACTTTAATTCGTAAAAATTTAATTAACATTAACATAGATAGTATTCGACTCGATTTTCCGAGGTGAATGCATGTTTTTATTTTTTTCGACTTTCACGCTTGATTTTCGGAGGAACGATTGTTTAATGTAGGGGCTCTTTGGCCATAATACGGACAAATTCCCGATATTATTTTCCTTAGTGGCATTATCATTTTGTCGCTGGATAAGAATAATTTAATATGTGGATGCAGTTCAGGTTTTGGGGTACATTCAATATCCTATGTCTTCTGGCACAGCTTTTTTTTAACATGATGTTAACATCTGCTCCCTTTTCTCTATCTTTTTGCTAAGTCCTCCAGTCACGCCCCCAAATTAATTGAAACCGCATTACAAGTGCGAAACCTTGACTGTCAAAATGCCAGAAGCAAGCCACTCATTCCCCCGAACATCTGTGGCTAACAATAAAAAGGCAACTGCAACGCCAAACACAATCCCACACAAATCCCAGACAAATGTGCAACTCAAAAGCGAAAACGGATGGAAGAAGATTGCGCCGATTCATGTAAATATGAATGGAAATGAATTACAACGAAATAAATGTACAAAATTCATGAAACAAAGCACAACAAGCCGATAAAAAAGGCAGCACAGGATGGCGAAAAAGTTGAACTCCAAACGTTTGAGGGAGATGGCGTCTGCGACGGTTTTTGTGGTTTTTAACGCGACTGCCAGCACAATGTTGACATGTTCCAAATGCAATTTTAACAGGATTTGCAAGGACACATTTGTACGAGAGTGACAGAAAAACGCAACAGCCACAAAAAAGTCAACCCCTGTCGAGCGGCCCATCTACATCCACATCCACATCCAACCCAACCTCAAGCCAGAGCCCAATGCGTGGCTGGCATAACTTGCGGCTTAAAGGGCTCAACTTGTCATGTTGCTGATGTCGGCATTGATTTTCCACTTACGCATGGCCCTGGCAACACAGGACAGAGCACAGCAGAGCACGATTCCGTTCTTGTTGACCCGAGCCGGTCAGATGTGGTCTTAACGCTTCATCAATATGCTCTTGCCGCGCGGCTAATTTTACTCTAGTCACCTCACCCGAGTGCTACGTGCAGATTTATGTGATGCAAAAACAAGTGGCCATCACCATCGCCATCACCATCGCCACTGTCATATGTGGGTGTCCATTGGAGCTGTGCCAGATCCGTACCACTAGTTCCCAAGCACTGAACATCTTAAGTTTACTTGTTTTTAACATATTGCTCTATATACTTACGTTAAGCCAAAAAGTCCCTTAAGGTTCCTTGTGAGGATCAAAATCGTATCAGCGCCTAAAATTAGGATTTCATTATTCCAGATTAAATACTTAAACCTACAAAAAAATTAATGGATGTTCTTTATTGTCTTCAGGTTGTTAGAGGAGGAGCCCTCCTTACTTTAAATTATTATTGTTAATAACTTTTTCATTCAAATGATGAACGCGAACATCTAATAGATTAAATAGTTTCGGAATTGTTGTCAGTTGTGAGAACAGCGGTTTCTATATCCAGGAGCTGACTCACTAAAATACTTTTTACGACTGATAAAACCAATTGGGGTCGATGGTACTTGCTTCTTTTTGCTAGTAACATAATCAAAGCTTGCAAACATAAAATATACAAGTACTTTTCCTAATGAGATTGAGATGAGAATTCCGCAGCTATTCATTCCGCACCTATTCACCTAACTCCTGACTAGGCAGCCGCTATGCCAATAAGAACGTTAATGTGAGAGTTTTAGATAATGGAAGTCCCAGCAAATTTAGTTTTTTTTTTCACGAGGTTTCAGCTAAGTGACTAATTTCATTGCAGTAACTAGCTTTATGGTACAGTGTACAAAAAACGTTGAGGAGCAATCTTAAAAAGCAATTTCCAAATCCGCCACAATTTTTATTTGTAGCTTCTTAAAAACAATATTTAAGTTTAATTTGGCTTAGAGACGCTCGCTCTCTGATTAGCGTGGATTATATAGTTCTCCTGTATAGCTCCGTACTTAAGCCAATCTGGGCTAAGGGCTCTGAGTTATGGGGCTGGGCAAGTAGAAGCACCTTCGATATTATACAGCGAGCATAGAGAGAGAGAGAGAGTGCTCTCTCTGTTGGCCGAACCCGTGAAATGAAAAGTTACATAACAACAAGGCTTGCTTGTTATATGTATGTATATAGCTCGCTTCCGTCCAAATCCCTTATAGGATATTTAATCCGAGCTTGCAGCGCGACGACCAACTAGCCCAGTGAAATATTTGCATTTTCTTCTTCCTGGCCGTCTAACATAAGTACAATTCACTCATTTATTGTAAAATAAATTAGAACGCGATTTCATTAATTATTGTAAGTCCCTTAAGAAAAAAGCGGAAATGCAATAAATAAATGAAGAGCGTTTAAAAAAAATAATGTTTGCATGCCATATTTAAAAATTTCGGAATATGGAGTCGACCACACTATTTCGCCTTAGTATTAAACTGAGTTGGATTGTTGAAGTTTTTTTTATTGACCTTAAGCATAAGTTTGAAGTTAATCAGAAGAAAATTTTAGATTTTTCATACAAACGTTGGAGCTCGCTTCCCCCCTATGGAGTTTGAATTTTCCAAAATCCCTTTTTAGTGCTTACTTTCACTGTGAAAGGAAACTTGTATCCAAATTTTAGCTTCCTAGCTCTTACCGTTTGGGTTGTGCGTTCATCGCCAATCAATCAGCCAGGACAAACTATTTTATATAGAGATTATTATTTATACGTATCGTGCATTGTTTAATCAAAATATTAATTTTTATTCTAAAAAGAGTGGAGTTCACTTCATGTACTTATATAATATTATTTTAGAACATTTTCCTGGATACCCTTGAGTTGGCTTATGAGTTTTAATATCAAGTGGTGGTTGAGCTCTAAAGGAAGTAGTAGCTATGAACGTAATATCTGCCCATATCTGCCAGTATCTGTTGTTGTTGCTGTATTGACTTATCTTGTTTCTGCAGATATAGAAACAAATGGACACACATAGACTCAATCCCGATGTACAAGTAGATGTACGCTGTTTAGGTACTTAACATAGGAGTAATATATTTTTTGTTTTCGAATTTTCATTTAATTCATTCAATTAGGAGCTAAGTTTTATAGGTTTCTTGTTGTGAAGTGGGTAAAGGGTACACTGATAAAAAAAACCACGTAAATTTAAATATTTGCACGTAGATTCAAATATTTTATACCATCGATTTTGCACCATCGGGTGTTTTAGGAGATTTAAAGTGTTCACACTTGAAAATCAAGTTGAATATTAAAATATTAAATGTAAAGTGTGACGATATTAAATCACAAATGATGATGTGGACGTGGGTTTGATTCACGCCAAAGGCTTATTTTTTGTAATTATAAAATATTTCTCCCACTTTTTTGTCTACTCTACTGTATTTAACTCTTCTCAATTACGACATTTCCATCATACATATTTTAAATACATACATATTTATGTTGTATAGTAAAGTTTAATATATTTCTGGTATATTAAAATCGACCACAAAAACGTCAAATTAAAGTTGAGAAAAATATGAAAATGTGGAATATAGTAAATGTAACTATTTGTTATTTGAAGTGGGCGCATATTAAAATTAAATATGGTCCAACATTTAATTGAGCATGACACGCTTTACTGACAAAGATTTATACTTTGTTTTGAATAATATTCATATTTAAATTAGTTGTTGAATATGTTTTTATTTAAATTGGCGATGTTTATATTTGATTTGAATATGAAAAAGTAGAACGTTAAATTTAATATGAAACTCTTTTATCAGTGTATTTAATAATTGTCTCCGCTCGATTCTAGCACGGTATTTTATATAACGGATATGCTGGTAGAGGACGAGCTCACTTCTCAGAAGATCTGGCTCACAGAATGAACCTTACACAGCTCTGGTTCGCACGTGTGGGTCTTTCTTTGTGTCTGGTTTTCTGTTGTGATGGTATGTGTGTGCATGTGTGTGCGTGTCCGTGTGCGTGCGTGTATTTAGTGTTAATCCGTCAATGATAAGCTCAATTTGTTGTGGTCACTCAACGGCATTAGCAATGAAGGGGCGCAGGGCGGCGGTGGCAGCTTATTGTGTTGCATACTTTCTGGGAATTGCCATTAAACTTGTATTATACTGAGGCAGTGCCTTCGACTGGCTGTGTACTCGTGCCATGTATGTATGTACAAGTATTTGGGAGCGAATTCATCACACATGCCCGCTGTTGTCACAGCCTGTGCAGTAATTTAAACTTTGTCTGTGCCCATCAGCCTTTGTCTTTGTCGCTAAGCTCGCCACGATTTATGTCATCTTGGCCACCCTCGCATACATATGTGTATGTGCTTGGCCGACTATATTATAAAAGTTTTGACACGTTTGGTGTGCGCTTGATGAACTTTTTACGTTTTTGCTACTTGCACACATGTGTGCCTGATGACGCAAAAACTGAGGTAGTTTTAAAGCATACTCATAGGCATTAGCCGATCCATGGCCATGCCGGAAAATGAACCTCGGCCACTAATTGGCTTGTGCATAAAATAACTTGGCAATAGTTGTGGGCCATGATGCCCAGAGCTGTTCGACAAACAAAGCGCCGCTGTCTTTGCGAAATTTATGGGACTCTGTGGCTAATTTAGCTGCTAAGATAGTGGGATAGAAAGGCTTTTGTTTTCCTGTCCGGCTTAGTGCTTTGAGCCCAGCAACTTGGCCCTGACTAAAGGCTAAAGGCTTGTGCAAAAGTCACAAGATAAGCGCCCAAGGACATCATGCGGGTCGGCTTTTGTGGGCAGTGGTGAGGGGCGGGCAGTGGTAAGTGCTGTTCGACACAGCCAGAAATCAGCAAGTGTGTCTAATTATACAAAATTATTTATAATGGGCCAACAGGCAACCAACAATCAAACTTTGTCAAACGATTTGCCAGCCGCATTTCGAAATGTGTAAAAACCTAATTAAAAGTGAATTATTCATGCCTCAATTTATGGGTGTGGTAGTCACCAATACACACACACACACACACATACATACATGCGCATTGACACTTACAAAAAGCAGTCTGTCTGTGCGTCTGTGCGTTTTTGTTGTTTGCCATATGCTGCACGAATGAATTTGTTAAATTTGCCTTGATTAATTAGTGGTCAAAAGTTCAACGGCACAGTCCGCAGAGAGGGGAAGGAACAGACGTTGAATGTTGCAGAAAGGGGTTCGTTGCAGGCAAAGGTTATCTGACAAGCTGTTGTTTTGATTCCGACATACAGGTCTGTTACATTTATGCAGTGCGATTGGTAAGAGGCTAACAGTAAGCTGAACTATAGCGAAGAGCACTCGTCGAGGCTTTACTTTGTGGCAGTATTCCCATATACAGTGGAACCTCTCATGGCCGGACACTCACCGTCGACCAACTTTTGTCCGGCCTAGGGGAGTATCCGGCTGGGGGGATATACCTAATTAGACATTTCTTCATTTAATCTTATTTTAATAGTTTTTCTATTTAGTCGATCAAAATAAATTGACTTGAAAAATCAATTCAAAATAACAATCAAAAATAAAAATGAAGATAAAAATTCATTAAATACCTTTATGAAATATATAAATATTCAAAAGCATACAACTATATTTTAAACCTTGTTGTAAGTTTTTCCCTTAGAAACCATTTTTGGTAAATGCGCTCCATTCAGAAGTGCAAAGCTTGCAATATTTGTTATTTATTTATTTTATTTATTTTGCAATATTTGTTCAAGAACTACTAATATTTTGCGAAATAATTAAATAACAAATAGCGGATGTTATAGGATATTTTATAAAAATCTTGTAGTAGATCATACTATATATGTGTGTATTATTAATATGAAGTCGCATCTGGTCAATGAGCAGGTCGATCGACAACAACATGATAATGGAAACTTATACAAGAACAAACGAACCAAAAACGATTCCACTTCGATGTCAATGTTAGTGATGGCGCTAACTGGAGGAACACCCGCAAGGAAGCAGACGGGTCGGCAGACCTAAAGACGATAACCTGGCGGCGGACTACACTTCAGGAATTACCAAGAAACAACACCACATGGGATACAGCCAAGACAGACAGACGGCTAGAAATAGAGAGTTAGATGCGAAAAATGTTCTTGTAGAAGCCCTAAGCTCCCAAGAGGAGTAAAAAGGAATATGAAAAATATGGATGTTCACACTTACTTGTATAGTAATGAGAGTATCACTCGAAAAATAGTGTCCTTGTAGGGTCCAGAGAGTGTCCGCACAAGAGAGTCGAACGTGCTCTTAAAACTACACCATAACGAATGTTATAGAACAAGTGTCCGTCTAAGAGGCGTGGCCGGTTAAAAGAGTTGTCCGTTAAGGGAGTTTCACTGCAGTCCCATTTAAATCGAGCGGCCTAACTTAATTCGTTGCTTATTAGCGCATAGATTCGAGTACAACAATTAACTCAGCGAATGCAACAATTTGTAAGTACTACTTGAGATTCTTTAAATAAAAAATTGCGGACAAGTTCGACTATATTGCTTAGGTTATTTTTGTCTTCACATATGTCTATCAACCAACCAGTTTATAAAGGGACAACTACTACTAGTAAACAAATGGGGTCCGGATAATGTTCCATCAATTTGTTTATATATCATATAACTGCCGTTGGTTGTTTTATGTATGCGAACGAATTAAGGAGCTGCTTAAGCTTTAAAGTTGATCAGATATAAGGATGTCTTACTTGTTGTCCCTGATTTTATTCCCTTTTCATATTCGTGTTAACTGTTGGCGCCAATTACAACGCCAATGCCTACCACTGCCTATTAGTTGTGGCGTCAAACATTAAAGCAGCAGCAGTAACAAACAAAAACAAAGACACAAACACAAACACAAACACAACAAACAACCCACAACCTCATCAGTCCACAGTGCTCCATTGCGCCAATTCAAATGGGCGTCAGTCCACGTCGCAACGTCACGCCAGCAATTTCAAAAAACATAAAAACCAAATGCAAACAGCCGGCAAACATGGGGCAAGGGTGGCTGATCGCTCTTCTGGCTGCTGTCTATGCTTTAAAACAATATTACACCAATAATAATGAGCGCAATTAAGCCGAGCCAAGTTGCCGTGGCAGCAGTCGTTTAGCAAAGGGCTATGGGTGTCGAGTCGAAGTGGAACTGGAAGTGGTGGGAGGAGCGGGGTTGGGGTTGGGGTTGGGCCCGGGCATAGGTACATCAGCTTAATGTGTGTCACTGAAAATTAAATTCACGCTAATCGCCGGCGATGCTTGCAGACGCAATGCAAACGCAATGCGGTGGCATGCCACACAGGCACAGACGGAGCTACAAATTAAATTGTCGTTTTATTGTTGCAGCCTTCGAAACGCTAAATAGCTGGAATATTTTTCAAGCCCAGCCGCTGCCACCGGCTCTTCCCTTCCTCCTCCTCCTCCACCGACGTGTTTGTTTAGAGTTCGAGCGAAGGGGTTAAGACATTCCCATATATAACTCACTAATCTTTTGGCTGCCCTTTGCCGTCTGCTGTCTGACATCCACACCCACACGCGCTCACCCGCTCTCCCACTCCCGCACTCCAGTCCATGTTGATGTTGCCCTCGTGTGTGCCCCGTGCGTTTGGTATGCGGTTTTTGCAAGGTGGCACCATATGTTGCCACTCGGTGGCGGCCCTGGCGTTCGCTTTAGTTTAGTTTACAAATCGGTTGGGACGCGTGTGTGCGTGTTTGCTTTTCCGAGTTATACTTTTCAATGTTGAAATTGATTTCCGATTTGTGTTCTGCTTGTGGCAATTATTGTTTATGGCGACTGCACTCGATCACAAACGCACGCACAAACACATCCACACACACACACACACACACTCTTCGTTGTTTATACTACTATTCCGGAATTAGTAAAATATGATTCAGCTTTATAGAACATTGGTGGCGCCCATTGGGCATCTGTGGGTGACGAAGGCAAAATCATTGAGCAGTTGGAAGTTACAAATTTTGAATTATTGAATGCGGCGGATGAAATTAAAGTGTTTCTTTATATGTACGATTATGTCTGTTATTCTTACGAAATATTTACATAATGTTCATATCCATCAGGATGATATTTTAAATTAGAGCACACGAATGCCATTTGGTACCTATTTATTATGCAATGAAAACCGTGACGAGTAGATCGTTAACCCTTCGTTTGGCCGCGATGCTTACCATTTATATGGATTTATTTCTATACATACATATATTAGAAAAGAGCTTGTTATTTATTTGATAAGCATCTAAGCATCGTTTCCTCTTTTGATTTCTGCCAACTAATTATATTTACACATGATTTTATCGCCGAATTTGGCTGATTTCTTGCAAATTTAGTGATTTTTGAAAGCGAGCTGAAATTCAAATTTTGTCTTGCAAATATTTTTTAATATTATGTTATTAATTTTCCATTTTCTATTGAATAACAAAAAATCATTAAAATCGAAGATTGTGCCAAACGAAGGGTTAAAATCGTGCCAGTCCAACTATTGAATATCATTTTCACCGATGCAGCCAGTAAACTAAAACAAACTTTGTTGTACCAGTCATTCCTTATGGCAGCTGTATAATAAAGTTTGCAGATTTTAAGAATTTCAGATGATGGCGAGGCACTATTAAAACTACATAGATGTCAATTTTGCTGAATAAACAAAGTTGTTGTTAGTAAGCTTGATTTTTGCGCCGATCGTTTCTATTACAGCTATTTGTATATGGAAGTTAAATAAAATAATATTATGTTCATACTGAAGCACGGATCGGGGGATAGGCGGACATACTTAGCTATATCGACGCATTATCTGTGCTTTGGTGCACAGTTTCATGCGATAGCTCTGAAACTGTAGAAGGAGTAGATATTGAAACATATAGATGAACGAACATGGCGCTATTGATTCGTTTTGTCGCTTATGAACCTACAACATGGGCTCTACTCCTTTCTCCCTTTTACATTCATTTGAGTATATACTATATACAATTTACAATAGGTGAAAATCGTATTTTTTCATTAATAAAAAGCTATGCTTAATGCGTATATTTTCTAAAATGTGGCATCCAAGTATATATGATTTTGTGATAAGATAAAAGATAAGTACAAAATTAGTAGAATCAAACTTAATAAAAGAACAGAAAAAATTGTGATATCTCCGCATTTTCTAGCAAATGGAAGAACTGATACATAATTGGATAATTTTAACATTCGGCAAGAGTATTATAATATGGTTTGGCAGTTCACGGACTTAGCGATAAAGTAACGCATTCCCGGTACGCCGGTTAAAACATACTTGTATAGCACATGCATCTAATTAATTATTTCTTCATTTCAAGATTAACGTACCTGTAAAAATTGTATACATTTAATACTGTTGGATTAATTAAGTTTATTACAAATAACAATGCTTACAAATGTCCGTTTAATACAATATTTAACTGGCGTCTTCCTTCGTTGGCTGGTCAATATCACTTGACCAGTTACTTCTATGTTATCGGTTACTATCGATTATTGATTACTTATCACTTAACTATTCAATCACTATATGATCACTGCTTAGTTATTGTTAGTGATTACGGAGTGTTCCTACTATTAAGCAGTTAGGGCATTCCTACAATACATACACATGTATATATTCTATACAATAATATACTACTATATATGTATGTACTTCGAAGTGGAGCTCCTCATGCGCTCTCGTATTTTTCCTGCGTTTAGACGTAGAAGGTCAGCAACAAGGCTGCGACTAATCTACAGTTTTCTTCGCTGTACGTACAGTTATGCTAATATGTATGTTCTCCGAGGTGATATCTCCAATTGCTTGTGTGAGCTGCCTTCTTTTGCTTGTGAATTGTGTGCTCCACGTTGTCCGGGTCTGCGTCCTCATATACATATGTATAGTACACCCCTGGGTGTTATGCTTTTCCCATCCTGTATCCATGTCCCAATCATTTGTATCAAGCAATAGTCGGCTTCTTCGTATTTTCTTTGTACCCAGATTGCGATGTCTGGTAACAGTCTGACCGTCAATCTCCCTCGTTTACCCATCTCAGCTTACAGTGGTCAATGGTTTTTCTTGTTGCTCCTTCAATTTGAAATCCTTCCGTTCTCTGGCCAATAGGTCGTATCTGGTATCACACCTGCTTTCTCACAAAATGTCTGATATACATTTTGTGCCAAAGAATTAGGTCTTTTTAATTGCAAATATGTTTTAATATGAATCTGAGGGGATAGTGTTGCTTAAGTATTTTAATTTAAATCCGTAACGAAAGTACTTTTGAATAATGCTCTTATAAATAAACGGAGAAATTTATATCGACCGAACAATTGAACTCTTGTTTATGAAACGAATGTGCTTTTTTCCGCGCAATATTTATTCTTTTTGTTTTTTCTTTAATAAATTGCAAACAACATAAATCAGGCACAGGCCCGCACTCCGGCGACCATTTAATAAACACCATTTTTGGTTTTGCGAACAATATTTTAAGCCATTTTTAATGCTCGCGGCCAAGTTACGTGAGTGACGGCAATTAAGAGCCGCGCCAAACAAATCGAACAGCTGGCGGGGCATAGACCTGACCTGGCATGGATCTGGACGGGGCCATATCGGCGGGCTTAATGCGATTTATACGAACTGGTAGCGCGGCTGCTTAATTGGTCGGCTGGCCGCAGTGAAGAAAATAAAAATAAAGCAGCTTGTTCGACATGGTCGACGTGCATATTTCAATTTAATGCAATTTTCATAGACAAGTCAAACAAAAAGCAACCAAATTGGCAAATGATTAATTAAAAGTCTTGCGCTGTTTGCTTGAGTTTTCGAAACAAATTGCACGTTTTAAATTTCAAACGCATTATTTCGAGTTCGTTAGGTTTTTCGCATACGAAATGGGTCTGTCTGTGTTAGCCGCAATGCAAATAGAATTGAGAAAAAATCTCAATGCTCCATCCTGCCTAGGGTGTATCTGGATCTGAATTTGTATCTGTCTCGCTGTCGTCCAGTGTGGTCAGGGAGGTGGGAGGGGGGCTCCACCTCTACCTCTATCTCTGACTCTGACTCTGACCGCTTCGTGTACTGCCGTTTTATGCAGATAAGTCGACGCAGCCGGCAAATCCGCAAAGTGCTTTGTTGACTCACTTAATTTGCAACTGCCGGGAGACAGGAAGGGCGGGAAAATCGGAGAGGGCGATGGAGAAGGGAGGAAGGAGGACATTTGCTTCTTTCATTGCACAATTTTTAATTTCCGCTAAATATTTCGACAGCTTCTCAGGCAAATTAACACAAATTGTTGGGCAGCCCAAAAGCCATTCGAAGGAAAAAAAATCTTCAAAAGATTCCTCGTCATACTTTTATATGGGAAAGAAAAAAAGTCAGGGGCGCAGCCAGCAACAAGGGTCGGCCAGCCACTTAATCAGCATAAAAAAGTCTTAACAGCAAATTTAATTAAATAACATTAAAATTTGAGGCATCTTCCGAGCAGTTTGCACAATTAGCCAGGGCTAAATGAGCAGCTAAGCGAAGCAGTGGCAACACCTGTAAGCGATACAAAAACAAACCCAGGCGTAGCTGCCAGGACGGTACATCCTTAAAGCACAACTGCTAGTCAGAGATAGCCCCATCGGCTGGAAAATGTGAGCGCGCATCAAACTTCAAAGTGTCGGACAGCAGCGAACAAGAATTCGAAAAAAAGAAATCAAATTAAATGTGTAAAGTAGCAGAAGGACAACAAAAAATTGAAAGAAAGAAGGAATGCAAATGTTAAACTCAAAGCTGGAAAATGTGTAAGAAAAAGGTCTAAATCGCGTTAAAATTAAGGGAATTTTGTGCTCGCAGTTTGAGGTCGAGGGTTGGTGTTGGTGTTGAAAATTGACACTTGGAATTGAGCTGATGAGACTCAGTTGATGGTGGGTGGAAAGGGGGCGCAAGGGCGTCTATATTGCAATCAGACAAAGCTGACGCAAATGCAACGGGCTGTGGAATCAAATGCTAATGACGACGATATAACAATAACAACAAACAGCAAACAAATGGCAGCAACATGACGGCAGACTGACGTGTTGCTAATGTTGCAAACGGAGTTGTTGCTGCTGCGGCTGCTGTTGCAGACTGCGCTTTTAAGTGCCCAATGCTTCATGGTCCATAAACAGGCTGGTTGCTGCCAACCAGACAGACAGACAGACTACTGGGGGGACAATTAGACGCACCCAAACGTGCAACATATCGCACAAAGCAAGCTGAATATGAAGTCTACGATTTATATGAACATTAGTTTGAAAGAGTTTCAGTTAACGCCAATCACTCTCCACTCTATTTTTGTTCACTTTTAGGACCTATTCGGTAAAGTGTTTGTACAAACGAAACTTAGTTGCTTTATTTTTTTTCGTTGGTTGGAAACTGTGTTAACTTATGACACCTTAATCGGCAAAAGTAATGTAAACAAGGTTGTCAACGTTTCGTGGCACAGTTTTAGGTCTATATAGTACTCGTATACACAGGCTTCCAAGCTTTGCATATATGTTCTTGCCAAGTTCACTAAATGCTCTTCCACTTTATTGATCTAAGCTTTTGACATTATCTCCCACATTTTATCAAATTGTGGTTCTAAGCAAAGACAGTGCTCATACCTCAGTAAAATTGATATATGTACTATATGTATAGTATGTGCAACTTTTTAAGTTTCTTAGGAACTCTTGAATGTTCGATTTTTACTTTTATATTTATTTATATCCATATATAAAAGAGATATATATATATAATTGATATTGATAATTAAGAAACCATACATATATATATTATATTTAATTATTTGATAAATATTAAATAAACATTTTTCAAAGAAAGTTCATATGTGTGCAAATGAAAATAAATTCAAATTTTAATTATTGTTTACATTATATATATATAATATAACGACAGTGCTTTTATTAAGCTTCTCATAACAATTCCATTTCTTTTCGGAGTATAAAAGATGTGTCTCACACTTAAAATGTAATGTTTGCGTGACGTGGTATTCTGTTTTTATTATCAAAAAGTGAAAGAGAAAAAACTTGTGTACACATTTGTATTTCACATATATCAATTTTACTGAGGTACATGTAACATTTTACGCAGAAGAGCCCTCAAGAAATGTACGACCATAAGATTAAAAGTCTAAAAAGTTTGCTCGATCTAGATCATATAAATATATGGTTTGCAACAAATGTATGAATAGGATAAGTCTATATGCCACATTTAGAACAAAACTACTCACCTCAACGCAAGGATCTCGGGATGCACTCGTATATGTATGAGCTACACTTCGATAAAAACTTATATTTGTAGTCTGTGAGGTAAAGTATAGCCCCTGAATGATATACACCTATACCCCTAGATTTCGACAAATGCAGAAGAAAAGTTTTGCTGTTGAAATTTCCACTGTTTGAAGGGTTCAAACATTTTCAAAATTAACAAAAAGTTACTCCAAGAATGAATATTTATCATTAACAGATAAATCTTATTAAAACGGAAAATATTTTAAAGTGTTGAAAATGTTAAGGCAGCTGAATGTAAAATTTAAGAACCATTTGGTCCTAATGGTATACTATAGTCTAAATAAATGCCATTTTTGTGCTAAACATTTTTTTGTTTGTGGTGCTCCGCTGGTCATAATTTCTACCAATATCCATTCAATGTTGCCTCCCTCTTTTAGAGATAAAATAAACAATTCAACGAAATAAGAAATTTCTTTCCAGTACTCAATACACACAATACTTACTGGTAATATTATTTTTTGAAAGTGCCAACTTTTATTTTAACTTTTAGATTTATCGGTATACTATATTCCAACAAAAAAAGGTAGTCAAAGTAATATGCTTCTTTCTTAAATATTTCTCAACTTTTATCGTGTAAGAACGGGGTTTCCAGCGCGTCAAAATAGAAAAGGTAGCATATTTTTAATCGTGTTAGACCGTGTTCGTATTAAAAAAAGTCGTGCTATGCGAGGGCTAGGCGTATTCTTAATAAACACAAGAGTGCCGATTACCAGAAAGCCTACAAAAACAAAATACACGCAGTGGTCGCCAGCCAGACTGATGTAAAAACAAGAAAGGAATGCTAAAGTCGAGCAGGCTCAACTCTTAAATACCCTGTACCACCCCACAAAAAAATAAATTAATTTAATTTAATTAAATAATTAATTTAATTTAATTAATTTAACTAATTTATATATAAACTATTCCATACATGCATACATACATTTACATTAGAATCGTGTTTATTCGTGTTGGTGTACTTGTACTTATGTATGTATGTGTGCATTGGGCCTGGTTATATGGCTATAACTTTCTTTCTGATCAACCTATCATAATGAAACTTGGTATACGGATATATAATCACTAATTTTAGTTCAACTGGAGTTCCAAGAATTACGGTAGTTATAGAAAATTATGAATAGGGGGGGAGTGGGGGGTGCATCGGGAAAAATGAACAAACTCGTCCTTTCTCGGGCTCAGGAGAATCTGTATACCAAATTTGGTTATTCTAGATCTTATAGTTTCTGAGATCCTTGCGTTCATACAGACAGACGGACAGACGGACATGGCTATATCGACTCGGCTTGTCATGCTGATTTAAGAAACACACAAAACTAATATACCCTTGTACCCTTTGGGTACTGCGTATGACGTTGCTCGATTTTCAGCAGGATTTACTCATGGCGGTGGTTCTTTTTTGTAGATCTGTTTAGTGGTCTCAATTAAAATTTCGTGCCCACCGCTGCTGTGGACCGTTAACAAATCGGTTATGTGTTTGAGCTTCTCTAATGAAAGTGGTTTTCCTTCGGTTTTCAGCTGTCCCATAACTTAGAAATGAGGAAGAGAAATAATGGGTTTCAGAAAGACCGGGTCAAGTATTAGTAATTTCTCGTTTAGCTCACCCATACTTCAATATATCATGAACTGATCGCACTGATGCCGTCCAATGTCAACTTTATTCAACATTGACTGCGACTGGTTGTGGCTGGCTGATTCGTATCTGTAAGCTATAAATGTATGAGTGTGTGTGTGCGTGTGTGTGCATTTCATTTCATTGACAGCCTCTGTACAAATGTCAAAAACAATTTAAAATGCCATTTTTACATGACGATTTATTTGTTGACATGTTTACAACCAACAGAGCCTCAGTCGCTGCTGAGAGCCGAGTTGCTGGCCCCGACAGGCGCAAAGATTTTTACATTGTACGAGTTCAGCTGCAAAGGCACATGAGACAAGCACATGACCGCCAGAATCAGAATCAGATTCAGAATCGGAATAAGAGTCAGAGTCAGAGCCAGAGCCGGCGACTTGTTGGAAGATGGACGCAGACAGATTACGTGTTTTGCATGGCCTGGCTAGCAAAGGTAGCGCAGCAGCTGCCCCATCCCCCCATACTGCCCCTGCCCCAGCTCCAAAAACTATGCGAACACCACCTTAGCACTTGTCGCACGGCAAACACAACAACAATAAATTTGGCGAGCATCGCCGGCAGTTTTCAACCCAAAACTGCAGCTGCCCTCTACTCGCATGGATCCCACTGTTCTCAGCTTCTTTTAAAACTCAATTTGCGCTAATAAATCGCCCAAAAACATTTTGACAGCTTATGATGCGCAATGGCGCGCGCATAAATCTTGAACGTGCGTTTTTTTGTCGCATCGCTTTCCAGTTAAAACGAACGGCGTAATGCAACCAAAGTGGTAGTCTCCGCCGACGGCATTCGTCATTATTTGTTCATTTTTAACATTTAACATTCCGCCAAAGCCATGGACAACAATCCGAGTTAGGCCAAAGCAGCCCAAGCTGTCTCACATTCAGTTCCTGACACAACGCACCCATCTAATACCATGGGCTTATAACTGTTTAAACCGACCCACAAATGAGCAAACACCATTGACCCAATCTTCCCAAATAATTATGCATATACTTAGTATTATTGATTATTCCGAGTAGTGCCATGGGTAAGTTTGTGTCAGGCTTGACGCTTATACTTTTATTTTAAATATAAATACAATAAAAAGTAGGTTGTAGCGATTTGCGATTTGTGATCGATCATTACTGATTTCACCTGCTGACCGCTGTGATTTGTCATATGTCAATCGAAATCACAAGATACAAATCGGGAAAATATTATGATTACATGATTTCGTATACTTTTATTTTAAATATACATAAATACAATAAAATTATTCATCCTGAAATTTATTCAAAATCATTTTTGAAGCATACATACAATATTGAACAATATTGAACGTTACCAGTGCGTGAAGCCTGAAGGAAGGGCTTCAGTCTACTTTGCAGGATAAAAACACCTGTAGAACTGCGAAATCTGGTGGAGTCAATGCCGAAGCGTCTTCAGACCGTCATTGAAGCACGTGGAAGTCCTACCAAATATTAAAATAAATATTATGGTGGGGGTCAAGTGCTTTAAATCTCCGAATTTTTACGAATTCTCACAAATTTTTACGTCGTACGTACACATTTGTCAAGGAAGAAATATGGGTTGTCGTTTATATCTTTGCAAGGTGTATAGGTTAATAATTTTTCGTTTTCTTCCATAAGAATAGATAAGCTACGAAACTGTATCATTAGTTTTTTAATAAATATCTTTGGTTCGCCAGGTAGCAAAATATTGGATCGTATGTAGACTTTTGGCGCCCACTGTATATAGTACATATTCTCTTTAAATGCTTGACACAAAGTCGAAATAGGACGCCTTCAATTGTGACCCCTGAGGTAAAACTCAAGCTGTAACTTTTCCTGAAATTTTTAAGACGTTTTTTTAACCCAAAACGAGACTATAGGGGTTCGGCTTGGCGTACTGTTTAAGGATATGTATGAATATTTTCATTATTTCCTATGAAGAAGGCAGTGACAACTACAACTTGAGTTTTATATTTGGTCCAACAAATAAAACTTAAAGAATATTCCTTATTTTATGAGTTTGGTTTTTGGCCAAAAATTATGATTATTGGTTAGGCTTTGAAATAAAACTCAAAATTAATCATTATATTGTGAGCGAATGAATAAAATTATAATATAATCATTATTTTTATCATTTTTATAAAATCACTTATAATATTTATAGTTAAATATTAATTATGAATGATAGAAGGATGGACTCGTATTTGACTGTAAGCTTGATCTTCCCAGAATCCACTACTGGGCACCATATGGCCTGTTTTTAAGATACAATTGTGATGCACAGTTAAAAAAAAGGAGTACCTCTTCGCCCGCAATTTATGTATACGATTTTTAAACAAATAAACAACTGCTTCTCTCTGCAACATTTTGACCCCAAAAATTAAAATTGGAAATAGGAAATATTTGCAACAACATTTTTGTTTTGTCATACTCAATAGCAGTAGAGAATATTGTTATTTTAAGAACATTTTCTATAGGTTTTACAAATTAAAGTTGAACATAATATCAAAAATTTTAAGAGCATTGGACGTGTATCTTATCCACTGTCCAAGTGGCTGTTCGTATCCATTGCTCGACTCGCTGCGACCATCCCCATTGTATTCAATTTTTGTCAACAACTTCCATTTCACTGCCGCTGTCATCGACATAACGCCGTCGCTCTGTCTGCGCGGACTGCTGCTTGTGTACTACATACTCGTGGTATATATGTATGGATGCGAAGATTTTTGGACTCTGGTACTAGAAGCTGTGCCACAACTACCGGCCCAGTCGTCCCCGTCTAATTAATTCCCCATGGGCAACACTTTTTTGTGGGTTTTATGAGAGTAGCCATAACTCGTCGCTCTAAACCCAAACGACCAGTTGGTGGCTATAATTTGCATATGCTAGACCCATTGTATGGAAAATGCTATACCCCAGAAGACAAATATTACATATATATATACTATATTTCTGTGGCGGAGTTTCTTGGAAAATCTGCAAAGTATCTTTTTACAAGTCACTCGTATGCGTGCATGTTCGTACAACACATTGTACAGGTGTTCGATAATAATTTTTCAAGCTTACAACAACTTTTCACAATTCAATGCACAGTAGCTCGCCTTGGACTCGAGACATGGACATGGACATGGATCTTTGCCAGCCGCTCTGTCTGCTCCAGTTTCTTGGCCCTCGATACGGGCACAGCGGCTGCCCAGAAATCCAAGAATTCCAACTGTGCACTCAATTGTTGGCTGGCTACCAACGGCTTAGGCATGCAGCGTGCCGAAAGATTCTTTATAAGCGCGCACAAAGTCAAAGACAATCAAAATATTTGCATATTACCAATTTTATATGCAAATAGCCCGTGTCAGTCGTGAGCGCGACGAGACGATGCGCGCCGTCGCTCCGACTAGAACTGTTTTGGTGTGCGCTTTGGCGGCTTGTAGTTTGTCGTTTCGACAGGCGGTTGGTCGATGCAGGTTTACATTTTTACTTTACACAACAACAATAGCAACAACAACAGTAGCGGCAACAACAGTAGCAGCAGCACCAACAAAGGACAAACATAAGCCCCAACACTGGCCAAGTGGAAGTGGTGTCACAATCGCACGTGAAAGTGCAATGGACCTTGGTCTTGGATCAGCTCTTGGCCAAAGACAACTACGCCGGAGCCGACTGGACTGGACTTGTGGAGGGGGGAGGGAGGGGAAGGGGAGGGGGGTAGCTGCAGCGGCAAACTTGCGAAGCTCAAAGTGCTGGAAGTCGTGTATAATGTATGTAGTTGGCCAAAAGGAGTTTCAAATATTGCTGGAGTTTATGGGCAAAAGAGACGCTTTGAAATTTTATTTACTTTTCGACTAAAACTGCTTAATTGCTAGCCATAGCTGTTAAGTAAATAAAAAGTCATTATAATCTCTCTCTTATATATATAAAAGTTGGCTAACTATTAGAATAGGCTATCGAAGCCAAAACCCGCTTACATTAGAGTAAATAGATAATTGTAGTTTAACTGCTCAACTACAAGGCCTGACCAATAAGTACTCGTGAAAGAGGACAGGGGACTGTGCTGAGAGATGTTAACTTTAACATCTTATTCAGATATTGATAAAAAGGTATAATATTAAAATAGATTGATTCAACGATTACTTTATTTTGTGGCACAATTAATTATTTTGAATGGAAAAACTTGCGAAGAAATAAAAGTGAACTTGAAGCTTGATGGTGCTGTATATGGGGATCCTTCCTGACAACCGTGAGGTAGGGGGCTATGAGTTTAAGCGTAATAAGTATTAATTAGTAATAGTAGGTGAATCTTAACAGACAACTCCTTACTTCTCTAACGGGTTTTTCGTTCTGCACTAGTAGAAGCAACAAGAAGAAGAGTGAACTTGATGCTGCACTTGTTTTGCTAATAACTCTTAGAATTACCCGACTTGGTTGAAATTTGAAAAATTTGGCTTATGTACGGCCTTAAAATTACAAGTACAACACTGTTTATTGCTAGATTTCAATTATTGACATTAAACGTAGTGTTTATATATACATATTTGTAAATGTAATTGCTAAGTTTGGGTTTTTCAATATACATACCAATACCAATATTTATAAATACTGGCAGGATTACAGTATTGCTATATAATTAGCAAACCAATACTTATTAGAGATTATACGAGATTATCAGAGACAGTCAGAAACAAATGAAAACTCCATTCCACATTCAATATACTCTATAGACACAAAACACAATTCAATCGTTAACTTTAATATTATAATAATAACCGTAAAATTAATATAAGAAAGAATAAAATATCTGACGGACCCTCTGGATAAAAAAAAGCCCTTCATCATGACCACTAAGCAGAATCGAAATATTAAAACACTTGAATATTATTTTCGGAAACTTGAACATCTAATAATTGCCACCCGATAGAGTCTGAAAACATTTGTCTTGTTCTGTTTTCCCTTTCTCATAAAACTCGTTCTCACTGAAAATTTTACCGGTACCGGATGAAAAAAGTATTCCCATAAGGAAGAATTGTAAATGAATCCAATAACGATGTCCCTTTTTTTGCCTATCTGTTTCAATCACTTTTCAATATTAGAGTTACCGCGCTGAAACCGTAAATCGGGGATGAGGAACATGTTTGGTTATAAAAAATATCGAATGATATCGTCAAGTCTATTGCCATGTTGTTCTAGTTGTGGTGCACGACTTGTGAATAATTGTTAAAAAGTGATTTCTTAAGATCGAATTTTTAAGTAGTAAGAAATACTAAACATTTATTTTATTATTTATTTATTGTTTATTAGTTCGTAGTGCGACAAGAAATTTTCTTATGAATTAATGCGCTAGTCACAAAGCATACTATAGATAAAATTAAAAGTGATTTGATTAGCTTACTTAACCTATTATAATAAGTTGAATTTTATTTATACTTGTACATAAATTTAAAGCTTTTTGGCTCTTGTGATCGCAGTTTCCGACGACGAACCAATGTGGGATAAGGAGGTTTGACAAAAATAAAGCATACGCTCCATGGTCTATATGTGTATATTGTATTATTGGCCTTCCGAAGCACATTTATCAAGCTTAAATGACTAAGTAGATGTAAACGCACGACGACCGCACTGATTACTTCCTTTTTTGCACACATACTGTACACAATTGTAGGCACATACATATGCGTATGTACATATGCATATGTGTACATAAATATACATACAAGTATGTACACAACAAGAATCGCCATAGAGCAGGAGCACCCTTGCAAAAAAGTTACATAAAATTAATGAGTGCTTGGGGCAAGGGCAAGGGCGAGGCGGGCTCTACACCTTTGTGGCCACCAACGCACTCCACGGAGTGCTGCTAACATGCTAAGTTATTGCAATATGAATTATGATATTAATTTAAACGTGGCCGTGTGTGTGCGCGCTTATTAATGTGACATGTAATGTGCCTGTTATTACCTTAAGATTATGATTACTTACCTCCAGCACATGCATCCATATGTGGGCTCTTTCTCGTCCCATGCTGTGAGCGTTGACAGCCCTTGTGTGGCTTGTGCCTGCTGGCTGCTGTCCGCCCCACTGTCCCCGCCCTGACCCTATCCCTGCTGCCCCAGATGCTATGTGTGGCATTTTCATTTAAATGGGGCCACAAAGTAATTGAAATGTAGCTGGCTATGGAGTGCCTGGTCCGACTTGTTTGTCTTGGCAACACCTTAAAGAGTTGAGATAGAGCCACCAGCCAGCGGCGCACACAGCAAGCGGTCCGAAGCTGCAGTTGGCCAACTTGTTTTTGTCCCCATCACCACCATCATCACCACCATCATCACCACCATCATCATCATCATCAACACCAGCAGCCACAACGGAGGCAATATATTCACCGTTTCAGTTGGGGGCTACTTTTTTCTACCGCGTCGCCGCTTTTGAGTTGATTTTCAAAAGTCGCGCCTAAGTGGCCTCATTTTGACGTCTTGGTCAGCTGCCTGTGCCGATGTCTGTGCAGTGATACATGCGCTTGATGTCTCCAATAAATACTTAATGCCTACCAAAAATACACACATTAAAAGTCGGTTTATAGCCGCCGACCACTGGCCAACCCATTGCTGATGATCACAGCCTCGAACGCGGACAACAGCCATCGACGAAGACATCTTCATCAGAGCTGCGACTTTTGTGTTGCACTGTGCCGTGCTGGAGCGGCTGTCTGGTGACTTTTTCATTGCCATTTTTGGTATTTCAATTAAATTTTTTATGACAACATCAAAACTCTATCATAATTCTAAATGCTTTGACATGGGCTTTTTATCTTCCTTTGTACACGTATGCGCAACGAAGGGAATTTATAGAGGTCTGTTTGAACTTTTTCCACAGAACATAAGGGATCTTAATAAAAGTAGTAAATGGGAAGTCTTCCACAACCGTTCATTGGAAGGAACCACAAGTACTATACCATACTATACATTGCTATTTCAAATGGAGTCCCGACATTCGTAGGATTTTAGTTTGTTACCAAAATTCCCACCGTTAATCAATTAATTTTTTTATGTCAATAATTCTGTAAGTTAGAGTTTTCTCATTGACTGGATTTTTATTACAATTTATTTTTATTTAAAGGGATAAACATATTATCGTTAGGGGTTTAATATGCACTTTCTAATTCTTAAATTATAAAATAATGAGCTTGATTGTTCAGTGATAACACAAATCTTAACTCATGCAGCTATTGGATTATTGGCCAACAGGTTAATTCTGTAATTTGTAAATTCTCCTTTCATATCTACTCGTGCACTCAATAAACCTAACTGAGTGAATGGACGATCTTCATTCATGTAGTTGGAGTGGATACAAGTTTTCTAAATTTTAAATCGGTATTCGCGATTGTTACTTCTTGTGCAGCCCACGTTCTATTTTGTTTTTATTATTGTCTTGATACTTTTTGTCAGTAATTGTAATGGCTCGGAGCTGGGAGCTGTGAGCCAGCACTTCAACTGGCACTGCAGGTCGGCTGGATGTCTGAGAGTTTGGACATGTTGCTGCTTCATTTCTGCAGTTTTTTGCTCATTTAATGATGTGTGAGCCTGGAATTTTGCGCGCGGTGCCTCTGAAGTGGCAAGCCCGGGCCGGAGCTAGCTGGTCGGACCAACTGACTGGCATACCAATTTATAATTTCTTTTAATAAAGTTGACATTTTGCAGGCCAAAAAGAGCGTCTGCAACAGCAGCTTGCTGATTGCTTTAGGCACTGTCGGCTGTATTTTTTGTTCACGTCTATCAAGTAGATCATGACCAGGGCCGCCAAAGAACCCTGTCGAGGTGTTGAGCTCGTCGCGCCTGGCATTTTGGCACTTCGGTAGCTTGTAGCTTGTAGCTGGTTCCTGGTGGTTTTTGGCACAGCTTGGGGTACGGACACAAACGCTTGACTTAAATTTGTTTGTGGCTAGGAAGCCACCCTAGTTAGCGCCAAATGCCTTCCGCTTTCAACATTTGTTTCATATGCATCCGTCCTTCCAACGAGCTCCGCGGCACACGTGTCGACAAATTCCGCAAATATCCGTTATCCGTTTCCTTTATATGAGATTTATTTGTTGGGCTCTGTCGCTTTGTGCCTATCGGTTTTTGCAAATCTTTAAATTTTAAAAAATCGTTTATCCACCCCCCGTCTCCTCCCAGGCCATTCAAGCGCAATGCTTTGACCATATTAGCACCCACATGACGGCCGAGCAAAGCCGTCCGTTTATCTGCCAACGAGCGAAAGACGACAAAAAATTGCTTTAAACTAAGGCACTAAGCACTTTTACCGTCACACAACTTTGTCAAGCGCACATAACAAAGTGTTATGTGCCTTGTAACTTACACTATGTGGCCGTAAAAATACCCTTTCGGCCACCCATCCCCTGTCCACAACTCGACGAAGCACTGTGGTCGAGTTTGCGTAAAAAGCGAAAATACTTGTATATACTTGTAGATCGAAGCATACTCTCTATGTAGTGCTATTATATTATTGAAAAAAATATAACTATATTTAAACTTAATTTAAATTCAATTACATTTTATAATTTACAGTTCTTTAAGACTGCAAACACTTCATTTCAATATTACAAAAGATATTCTGTTGAATATTTATCCACTTTTTTTTGCAAAATAATTGTATGGTGTGTGAAATTTTGCATCAAAGCTTCCTTTCGGGGGACCCTTTGAATCATTATTATAAAACTTCTGTAATGTAAATCTAAATCTATTTTTACGCGGTAGGTTGGTAACAGAAAAAATCGTGTGAAAAAGACATTGATCCTTTGCAAAAAGAGAACAAGTATTCATGTTTATTTTATTAAATCATTTTATTTATCATGTGCATTTACACAATCATAGTAATAAAAGAAAAAAATATGTACACTCTTAGCTTAAAAGTATGTAATTAAATTTAAAATTAAATGATGTATGACAAGTTCAGGAACTAAAAACAATAATGTATGTACGTAATACAGCTATGTTGTTAACAAAAACATTAGGTCATTCAATTTTTAAAGTAAAAAAAATATTAATGATATATAAATACAGGAACACAAATTTTATTGCTGTCATCATCATTTACTCAAATTCTCTTGCTTCGAATGCGTATAAAATCACTATCATTGCTGAAATAATTTTGAAATGGACTTTCTCTTGATCGTTCAGCAAGAGTGAACTCTGTTTTGAGCCGAAGTTGGCCAATTCTTGCTACCTCTTTGTATAAATACTTTGAAACGACCCATACAAGAATGGTTTCTAGCTGTTGGTGAGCTGTGATTGCTTTTATTTATTTGTGTTGTGTTATTTTGAATCGTGCTAAATGGACGGATAACAAATTTAAAAATTGTGTATTCTCAAACGGTGCTAAATCAAAGCCGTGTATAAAAAGACCGTGTAAACAACCGGATTAGGTGTAGTAGGGCTTAGAAGTTTAGGTCCACTTCCCTGTAAGAATCAAATTTAAGTTGTAGGCGGATTTATAAGAACAGATTAGATAGCTCGGTCTAGCAAAAACGTTTACTGAAAAGCTTTTTCGCATCACTGTGCCTGTACACGTACACGTATGTGTGTATGTGCCCAGGCTCAATTTCCTGGGAACTGCGAGAAAAAGTACATTTTTCAAATGCTACGGTTTTGTAGCATACATTGCGGGGCGGAAAGCGTAGAAGTGACAATCGCTTTTCGGCAATGCCGGGGATGGCGGGATTGGTGCGGTGGGCTGCGGGAGCGACTACCACTCTCTGCGCCGTGTTGATTTTTATAGTTTTCGAGACAAACATTTAGAGATACTAACCCCCATTGTTTGCGGTCGTTTTGTTTTCTGGCCCATTTGCGTTTGTGCGCCAAACGTCGCACATTTAGTTGTAAATTTGGCGATTAGCACCCCTTTACATTGTGTGATCTGAGCACGTTGCTGTTGCTGTTGCTATTCCTATACCTATTCCTATTGCTGTTGCTGTTGCACCTCCAACCAAACTTTAAGCGCAGCAGCAGCAGCAGCAACAACAGAAGCTACAACAAACGATGGCAACCTCACCAGCCGCATCGCAAGATGCGCGGCGGTTGATAAGTTGAAGAAAATTAGCATAGGCACAGCAGCCGGGCACTTGTATGGCCAATGGGCAGGCCGGGCCACTAAAAGCAACGACGATCTTGGTCTCTTTATGAATAAAACATTTGGGTGAACGGCAGTCCGAGGCACAAAGTTCCATCGCCATTGCCGCCCGTCGCGTAGTTGCTACAAATGTTTTACAAGTTTTTCAGCGCTTGTCGTTGTCATTGCCATTGTTGGTGCTGTTGTTGTTGTTGTTGCTGCTCCTGTTATTGCTGTTGTTGTTGCTGATGATATTGTTGGTGGTGTGAGCAGGCAGTTCCGGGAAACAATTCAGTTTAAAAAGTGCAGCGCACAACTTTAATGTGGTGGTTCATGTACGTGGCCAATAAATCGTCATCGTTTCTACTCCTTCGTCTCCTCCATTGTGCCCACCAAACGAATTTCTTTATGATAGGCTACTCCTTTTGACATTTACTTGTACTCCTGGATGCTTATTTATGATAACAGCCGCAGTGGCAGTTCCAGAGTAGTGGCTGCCCCCAGTCTGCACCGTCTGCTTTCGCAGTTTGTCAGCATTTTGTCGTCGATTTTTGACCCAAAGCTGCGGGCGATTGTTTGAAGCTTTATAAATTTGAGTCACAAGACAGGAAATGAGTTTTTTTTTTACCATATTTAGAATGAGCCCGTCGTCTTGCACATTTGCGCAGCCAAACCCGAGAGCTGCAAACTGGGCCTGCAGGCGCTTTTGAGGGCGCACTGAGGCGCATCATAGTCGCACAAATTTGATACACTGGGTGGCTGCTCGGCAGATTCGTTTAAATGTGGCAACAGTTGAACTGTTGTGCAACTTTGCTGCAAGCTAAAAGTACCGCACAGAAAAACTCATAAATGTATTTTTCATTTTTTTCTCTAGATTTTTGTCTGTTGGTTTAATGAACCGCGAAAATAGTTTCCGTCTATGCTGAAAATTGCACTCTAACGAGATGTGGAAAGATTAAAGTTAGAACAGGCTGCATTACTCTTCAAACAATATTTTGAGGCCACCAAATGATAGGATACTGGTATTAAAGAACCTGTGTAGCCCTTACTGGCCTATTTACGGGGAATAATGTAGGTTTTAGAACAGAATTATTTTAAAAAAAATAAATGAAAACGATATCGTGTTTATTGGGTCTGAGGAAATCAGACAGAAGGTCTTTGTATGCCTCCTTATAATGGCTTCGATAAGTATAAATATATTGCTCGTTTCAAAATTATTTGCTCAATACACCTAGCGGTCAAAGAAAACCTCGTGTTAATCGAAATCGAGTTAAGCCAGACATCGACTCCATACGAAATATGGGGTTCCTAGATTTGGACAAGTGCACAAAAAACAGTTTTGAAAATTTCCACTATTTTAAAGGTGCAACATTTTCAAAATTAACAAGAAGTTACTTCAATATTGAATATTTATCATTAACAGATAAATCTTATTAAAACTCAAAATTTTTGTAAGTCTAAAAAATGCTAAATCATCGAAATGTAAAATTTAAGTACCATTTGGTTCCATTGGCATATATTCTACAAGTAATTAAAACCCATTTTTATGCTAAACATTTTTTTGTTTGTGATGATCCGCTGGTCATAATTTTTACCAATATCCATTCAATGTTGTCTCCTTAACCTCTTCTAGAGATAAAATAAACATTCAAGGCAATAGGAAATTTCTTTCCATTACTCAACCGAATAGCCTAAAATACTTGTAATAGTATGTTTTAAAAGTACCAACTTTTATTTTAACATTCAGATTTTGCTAGTATATATTCCAACAAAAGAAGTGAGTTAAAGTACTTAATACGCTTCTTTTTTAAATTTTGCTCAACTTTTATCGGGTAAGAACGAGGTTTTCAATTTTTAAAAGAGAAAATGTAGCAAATTTTTAATCGTGTTAGACCGAGTTGGTATTAAAAGATATCGTGTTAAGTGTGGACTAGGTGTATTCCAATATTTATTTTTGATTTCACTCTTTCAATTCGGTGTGTGTTCTGTGTAGTAAAAAGTTAATGCAAAATAGCAACAACAACAGCTGCTGGCAGATGATGATCAATCACGATGAAAATTGACGTATACATACAAGTATAGATACATATAGAAAGCACTAATCGAATATACTTAACTGCCAAAAAATCACTCAAAATACGGCATGTTATTGAAAATCGATTATATAGCAGATTCGCATAAGCGTCGCGTTCTTTTTGTATCCTTTCAGTACAAGGTATACAAAATTTATGCATCGTTTCTGATATAATGTGGTTTCGAAGGGATAATATGATTTGGCTTAGGCGCTGAAACTTTGAGGTTTAATTTTAAATTAGGACTATGCCTATAAGCAGTTTGTATTTCTTAACAGTGCTTTGCAACATTCTTGAACGAAGTAGTGATTGAAAGAGTCGGGTGGATGGAAGGGCATCACACCTATCAGTGATCAGCGGAGTGTTATTAGCATTGCTGTATAATTTTCTCATTTGAAGTACGGCTTATCTTAATTTCTCACTAACAGTACATAATTTTTGTCTATGTTCTTAATTTCTATTTCTTCCTTTCTCATTTAAGGAATATATTTTGGTCCGAGAACAGATGTGAATAACAGATTCGATTCATGAATCCTTTTCTTATTTTAAAAGAATAATTTAATGTTAGAAACCTAACAATAGTTCTCTTGAAATTGGTAAAAATGATGAAATTATTAAAAAGATTTTTTCCTTTTGAGTGGAATAGATAAATACGCATAATATTTTAAAGAGCCATGTCCAAATATTTCTGAAATAAATTGTTTATTTTCATTTGATTATACATGACCCCATCCAATCATATAGTTTAGGATTTGACTTTTATATGGAATCATTCAGTACCACGACACTTAACATCGCCCTTCAATCCCCTAATGTTCACCTGAGACAAAACACCAACGCCATTTTAATTAAAAAGCGTTCACTCATCCATTGCGCAAATTATATAAATTGAAATAACAAACAATAAGCATTTTTGATCAACCATACACCATGAACCGTTCGCGGGACGGAGCCAACATCAACTGTGGCCATCCAATGTGTGGCCCACATGCATGAAAAATCAATCAAGCGTGGTCATAGTAAACATTTCTGTCCGTCGCCGTGATTAGCCAACCAGCTCCGGGGACGTCAGTGGCGGCGGGAGCGATAGCGCTTGCTCACATTTCCTGCCCGAAAATGGAAATGTTTATTAAAAATTTTCACTTTTACATAAATTGTGGAGCTGCGACTGCTTCAGTAGCACATGCAGCTGCGCCTAACCACACCCAGTTCGGTTACTACATGATAAACGCCCCCGGGCTTATGTACATATGGTGTGCGCATGCTGTCGTCTCGCTTGCTCTGCCTGCCCATTGGACGCTGCTTTAAACCGGTTTGAGGCCATGCGCCAATACGCGTAAGCAGCCATTTTCCGAGGAGAGCACTATATACTCGTACATGCCGTATGTGAATGTATATATATGCGCATAAGTGGCACTCCGGCAGTCTCGCTGTCGTTATGTTTCCTTCTGCGTGTGTTGTGTGGGTGCGTTCGATCCCGGGCGCACCTTTGACAAGCGTCGTCACCGCTGCTGTTTGAAGGAAGCTAGAATTGTAACATTTGAGAAGCGCTTTTGGCAGATTGATTTTGAAAATATATTTTGCTGCTAGTTGTTATTTGGTATTAAATATAACAGGTTTTAGTTCCATTTCGTTTATGGAAGCAACTAAGCTAGAGTTCTGCCTGCCTATGTACACTCAAATGTCGTCCCATATTACTGTTTCTTGCTTGTACGTACCATAAAGTTGGTTTGTTTGTATGTTTGTTTTAAAAAATCACATAATTAAAATATACCAGGGCTAAGCTCAACTAATAAGTCAAAAAACACTTTCTAGGTAACACTTAAAAGCTAAATATGCGTTCCTTGAAACCGCTTGTGGGTGCACTTGCCCCTCTAGTGATGGCGCAGTGCCTCGTTGATGGCGCGCAGTATATTTATTTGAAGATCAGTAAAAGCTACTGGGTCAAGTTGTGCACTGCGTATTTTCATGGCCACCGCTTTAAAGAATGCGCCAATTTCATCATCATCGTTCATGCTGCTGTTGATACAGCCAAGTGGGAAGGCTGCATGACTGTTTGTGGGCGTTGCAGCATTTTGATAGCGCGAGCTTGTAGATGTTGGTGTGTGAACCTCCTGTTTTTGTTGGAAGTCGGCGGCAGCGACGGCAGCAGATTCCCGCTGTTGATGCTGCTGCTGCTGTTCCAAATTGCTGCCATCATTGAGTGGCTCCGGCGTCTGAGAATTCACAGCCTTTCCCAGTGTGTTGCTTACATCTTGTACAGAAATATAAACATGTTCATCTTCCGTTTCTTGGTAGCTTACTACATGCTGTTGTTGCTGCTGTTGCTGATCTGCAGATGTGACGGGTTCCATGTCTTCATCCTCTTCATCTTCATCTTCGTTATGCGCCACATCGCCGTTAATATAGTTCTCTATGTCCATTTCATCATAGCTGGTAACACATAACTCGTTCGCTTGGTCGTGCTGCTCCAGGGCATTGCCCAGATCCACCTTGCTGTGTGGGCCCGACAGCTGCGGCAGTGAGGATATGTTTAGCTGTGCAGGCACAGGCGATTCAGCCAGCGTTTGCTGGGCCTCAGTGCGTAGAGGAGAGTGGGAAGCCATGTGTTCCTCCATGTCACTGGCCGGCTCATGCTTTGGCAGAAGCAGGTTAAGCTGCGCTTCACTATCGCTAGGAATAGAGACGAAGTGTAACATCATAATATAATCCCTGATTTTTGATATTTGCTACTTACAGAGACTTTTGTTGTATGAACTTTTGCAAAAAGTTGAGAGAGTCATAATGCTTCCAGCGTGAATGAGTGTCTACATTCGTAAGTGTCTTTAAGCGCTTGTGCTCACGAGCATACTGATCGCGCAGGGCCTTCCACTTTTGACGGCATTGTTTGACTAAAATAATTGTATTCGTGAGTGTAGATGTAAGCACGGTTTTACAACAAAGTGGGAAACTTACCCGGCTTCTTTAGCTTGCGTGCTATCTCATCCCACACAGCAAGCTTCAGCTTGACGTTGCGATAATTTTGGTTACTGTAGTTGTAAATCATGTCTTCTTGTTGTATCAGCGTGATCAGTTCTTTCTCGAAGTAGCTTTCCATGTTGAGGAATGTGTGGATAGGATCCTCATCTTCCTCATCGACTGTGGGCTGGTTATGCGACGAGTGATTAGTGGCAGCAGCGTTCACGCAATCCACGAAGTCATTGTACAAGGTATCTTCGGCCGTTGTGTTGGGTGTGTCACGCGCCGCTGTGGCCGCAACCACGCCATTGGTGCTGGCCTCACTAAGATAGTCCCAATTGTTGTTCTGTTGTCCTTGTGTCTGCTGCTGTTGCATGGCGTTGCTAATTTGTCCCGCAATTAATGCATGCATTAAGCGTGTAGACTCCGTTTTCTTGTCGGCCACAGTCGCAGTCGTAACTGGTGCACTGGTTGCGACAACTGTTGTGGATGGCACAAAATTGCAATCTTCCAAAAGCGCAGCGCTCGCTCCTTCCATTTTGATGTTGGCAAATTTGTGGGTGTCTCCCCCAAGCGTCAGCGTCTGGCTGCTGCTATTACTGCTAAATGAATGGCTGTTGTTGTTACCAAGTGCCGTAGACACACTGGGCAGCGTTGACGAGGCAGTGCAGACTACATTGTCGTTAGAGGCATGCGTACGATAGCTGAACATATAAAAAATATGATAAGGGGCAATAATCACAATATTTCATAGAGCTTACTTGCGTGCCAGCGCAAACGGTCGTAGAAAGTCCAGTTCCTTAAAGTATTTCCATTTCACGTTCACTTTCGCACTTGCTTTGGCGCGTTTTAATTCGCGACAGTATTGGTCTCGCATGGCCTTCCATTTGGCCTTGCATTGTGCGTCTGTAAATACCGTGTAAGCAAGTTAACTGTTGTCGGTAATCCGGCAAATTGTTATGTCACCTGTCCAGCCTACATGACAGCCTATTTCATTCCACTTCTCGTCCTTGCGCTGCGTGCTGCGATAATGCTGATGCTTTGGATTGTAGAGCAACTGCTCCTGCGACACTAACGATATCAATATTAGCTCCTTCGATATGGTCACGACATTATCGCCCATACTGATGCTGGCCTCCATGTGGCTGAGATTCACTAGTTGTTGCGCCTCCGCCTCATTTAGCTTCGGCACGGGTCCAATTAATGAGTTTTTGTGCTCTTAACAACCAATTGCAACCGACACATACCTGCACTTCATTTGTACATGGCAGCGTTTCCATAACGTCTCTCACGTTGCGTTCAATGCTAATGGCTCATGGCTCGTTCAGTTTGTTTGATAATTTCCGTAAAAAAACAACTCTTTTCGGAAAGAAAAACAAAATGAGGTGGTCGAACAGCTGTAAATGGCACGGAAACGGCTGTGTATTTTTGTGTGACCGTTCGATAATCCGATGTAGAAATTCATATTGAATTCAGTTTAGTTACTTAGGGATTTATTATCTGGTCACCCAAATACTCAACAGTTGCGGCATCTTGAACGGCGTATCTATCGCTGCATTGGTGTTATCGATGTTATCGGTGTTTGTTTCATCGGTGTAATGTCGATACGAGCAAAATTTTATACGATGAGCTAATATAAAAAACATATATTTTAGGGTACTATGTATGTTCATAGACCATTTTTGACTATGGGACGATTTTACGGAATCAATGTTTAATGGTGGCTGGCTTAATTATGTACCTATTATTTGATTGTATTGAAAAACAAAAACAATCAAAAATCTATCGTACATACGACAATTTCCACAGAAGCATACATACATATGTATGCATGGACATTAAATGCAAACTAAGCGAATTTGTTACAAGAAAATCGGTTACTTCAGCAACTTATGTATGTACATATGTATGTACATTGTATGTAGTCAGATTCACTTTTAAAATCTGCATGTGATTTTGTCTTTGGTTTAGTTGGTCACATTGCAGGTTTTGGCCGGAATAATACAATTTAAATATTAAACAGAAATACTCGAATACGGCTATTACATACATATGTAAATAAGAATTTAAATTGTTCGAGAAATACATATAAGTTCAATTAACTGGCCCTTTATTACAGATATGTATGTACATATGTATATTGTTTTTAGCCACTGTTGTTTTGAGTTAAAATATGTAAGCACAGTACAATAAAGGTATACATTTTGAGTAACATAATTGATGAAGCCTTAGCCCACGAAAGGCAATTTTACAAAAGTAGTTCTTAATTGCCGTTTTGTATACCATTTCTCAGTTCTCTGGCAACTGGACCATAATAAAGGCCAGCTGCTTCTTCACAAAATATATAATTTTAATCAGCTTGGCAGTGCTATTTCCAGGCATGCGCTTTATCAGTTAATTTAAAAAGTTGCGCGGCGAATTTGTATACTGGCTTCAAGTTACAAATTTCGCTTTGTTGAAACAACTAATCCAATTAGTTAATTGCATTATAGTCGTGTCCAAGGAAAACATCATAACAGCGTAAGTTAAACAACTATTTTATTAGTTTGTCTTTCTACTTTGTACGTGCTGGTAGTTGGTACTTGTGGCTGGAAATTTATTCGATATTTGTGCAAATTGCAATTAATGCCCAAAAATGCCAAAAATTGATCCAGAAACCCAAAAGCTATATGATGAGATAAACGGCATGATACAAAAGTTTAAGGTGCACTATCTTAATGCAAACGCAAACAAAGTTCACAACTAATTTGCGACATACACTTATACAATACATACATACATACATATGTATGTACATAAATAATAGTAGTCATTTATTTTTATTTACAGGATGATCAGAAGGCAAAGGCAGACTGCACACTGGCAGACAAATGCGGTGACATGGGCGATGTCCCAAAAATCCGTTTTTCATCAAAAAAAATCCTCAAGGGTCATATAAATAAGGTAAACTCGGTGCACTTCGCTGGCGACTCCCGTCATTGCGTCACCGGCTCATTAGATGGAAAGCTAATTATCTGGGACACATGGACTGCAAACAAAGTCCAGATCATACCCTTGCGCTCAGCCTGGGTAATGACCGTGGCATTTTCGCCATCTGGAAATTTCGTGGCTTGTGGAGGCATGGATAACCAATGCACGGTTTATGACGTGAACAATCGTGATGCTTCGGGTGTGGCGAAAATGGTGCGAGAACTGGTGGGCTACGAAGGTTTCTTGAGCTCTTGTCGTTTTCTGGATGATGGACATCTAATCACAGGCTCGGGCGACATGAAAATGTAAGTCGGACCAAAATAAAAATACTCATAAATTCTACTATTTTTGACCGCACAGATGTCACTGGGACTTGGAAAAGGGTGTCAAAACAATGGATTTCAATGGGCATGCTGGCGATATTGCCGGTCTTTCGTTGTCACCGGACATGAATACTTATATAACCGGCTCCGTGGATAAAACTGCCAAACTGTGGGATGTGCGTGAACAGGGACATAAGCAGATGTTCTTTGGGCACGACATGGATGTTTCCTCTGTCTGCGTAAGTGCTTACATAACGCATAATGAAATAGCTTTGTATTTGCTTTAATATCGGCCTGCTTTAGTATCACCCAAGTGGATTTGGCTTTGCTTCTTGCTCGGAGGATCAAACAGCTAGGATGTATGACTTGCGGTCGGACCAACAGATTGGGCTCTATGAGCCGCCCCAAAAGAACACGGGATTTACATCTTGCGGTGCGTGTGCTCATTTCGCCTTCAATTTCCACAGTATCTAATCTGATTTTTTGCTCATTAGCTCTGTCGACTAGCGGTCGCTACTTAATGTGCGCGGGCGTGGAGGGAAATGTGCACTCGTGGGATACAATGAAACAAAGACATACAGGTGAGCAGTGTGGGGTGCGGGCTCTTGATTTTTAAGTATATTGATTTCTTTCATTTTGCTTTACGTGCGCTTAGGCACGCTGTCTGGGCACGAGAATCGCATAACTTGCATCAGTCTGTGCCCCAATGGCATGTGTCTAGCCTCGACTAGTTGGGATCAACAAGTACGTTTGTGGCTCTAAATGAATTGCCTACTATCGGTTCAATATCGTTTATAACAATTACTAACTTTGTAGCTAATTAATTAAAAACTAGCGATAAATTTGCTTGTTTGAGAATAAACGCATTACACAATGTAATAAATAGCGCCAAACTTACAAATCTGGTATAATATTACTAACTACATGACTCTGTTCTCTTAACATTATAAATCATAAATATTATAATCAGTGCCACGCTTAAGGACTTGTGTACAAAAAATAAATTACACAAGTGCACGAATACTCGTATACCTTCTTATATACAAAACCTAACTCAGTAACAACTCAGTAAAATCTTATAATTTTACACACATTAAATCAATTGATATATGAGCATTAGGATGAGGGCTTTCTATTATGAATTACTTAATTTAAAATAATGTTCCAATTATAAAAGCATCCGCAAGATCCGCCGTATCCAACGATTTAAAAAATATGGCTTTTTGGGAAAGCTCTTGCATTATTTTAAAAAAATCTATTTATTCTATAGTACAAGTAAAAACCCTGAGCTCGTTGTGGTTAAGGATTCCGAAGACGGCTGAAAAGGGAGTTGAGAACTGGTGGAAATATCTATTATAAATTATGAATAAAACCAGGAAAGGATTGTCCAATGCATAGTTAGTTGTGCATCTATTAAGAGCAAGACAATCGACCATTATTCCTGAAAGGAACTGAGGAAATAGGGGAACCTAAAAGAGATAAAGAATCGACACTCCTGACAATCAATTAATGGAGAAACACAACTCCAAGGAAGTCTGCTTGGGGGCGGAGATGCACGCAAAGGTTGGGCTTAATCCACGAAGAGCCAGAGAGGTATAGGGATCATTAAATTCGTTGGACCAATGCTTAATGAACTCAAGAACTCTCTTTGTTTACTAAACAAGTACAAGAGATGTAAAGACTGAAATTCTGTTTGGAATCAAAAAGCACTTAATGATCTGCGAGATTACCAGCCACAGAGCATTGTGACTAACGAGATGGTGGAAGCTCAATCGACATTCTATGCCATTGTCCTCTGCTCTGGACAAACACGACAAAATACCTTTATGCGTATAGGTCCTCCTAACTGAAGGAGTCGGTAAAAAATATTCTCCCATTATTCTGATGGAGCCTTCGAACCACAGTAAGATTGTGACTGATCGCAATACTTAAAAAAAATGATGTTCCAAATCCGGGTACGAAATAAATTAATAAATATAAAAAAATGTATAAAGTACTTTAATTAAGAATGATTTTGGCGCCGATTCAACCTATGGCAGCTACTTGTATATAAAATGCTGAATATATGTGGTTTGCGATAAACTTTGTCTGCGTTTAAGTATATCGCATGCAGACTAACACTGAGACGATGATGTATGTAATTAAAGAACACATTAGGCATATCGATTTTTTAAAATATATTTTTTATATCTTCTTATAAAAAATACCTATATAATTAAAAAGATTTGTCTGCTGCTGCGATTTTTGGCGCGTTTTTGTGAAGGTTGTTTGAACAGAACAAAGAAGCAGCGAATAGTAAAATAAAACAAATCACTGTATCATCAACATAATCAAAGAGAAAATTAAAATAACAAAATCGGAGAATCAGTAGGAAGTAGGGAAATGTGAAAAAGAAATAGCAAGGAAAGAGTGTTATAAATAAGAGTTGAAAAGAAAACAGTTCTAGAAAGTGATTCTAAAGATGTAACAATTGAGTATTTTTGCATTCCATAGTTCGGTTTGTGTGTGCTTGTGTGTGTAGATAGTAGACGCAAATTAAAGATTTTAGTTTATCAGACTCTCGGTGGAACTACAATAAGTTGTTCTCTTGTTTTATAGAAAGGATAGATAGTGTGTTTTGTTCTGTCTTAAACGGAGAAACCATCGCCAGTTGGATCCAAGATCCAAGGGTAGTTATTGGGGCACTCCATGCAAGTGAACAGGCGAAGCGTCTCACCGGGCAGCTCCCTGGTGGTCAGCGGACACGCATTAGGCAGCGAGCAATAGGGTTGACCCTTAACGTCGCACTTCTCCTTCCATTCCTGGAAGTCGCGCAGTGAATTCAACTCAGTAGGGTTTTGCATCCACTGAATAACCTGCAAGTTTGTAACAAAGAAGACGTCGTTACGGCCCAGCATTTCTTCGATGAACTTGATCAGCTCGTCGCGGTATTCCTTCTTCGACTTGAGCCATGATGCATGGAAATGCAGACCTAGAGGAGCACGGTTGCTATTGTAGTGGCGGTTGAAATTATGACGCAGGAGACGAGCGAACTGCTCGCCGCTGGCAACGTTTGAGCACGAGTCTACCATATGACAGCCAGGTAAGGATTCATCGAAAGTGGGATCGTCACGGCGATCCAACTCGTTCATGACCATCTCCCAGACGGGATGGCTACGCGATGGGCAATTGTGGGCGTTGCCATTGCACTTGTGGGGCATGCGGAAGTACAGGGTGTACGGCCAGATGGGCACACGACCCAGGGAAGCGGTGATCGAGGCGTCGTAAACAAAGAACTGATCTGCCATCATCTCAAACTGTTTGTTGCCACCTACACGCAGATAGGGTGCTCGCATGCCAATGATGGAGCCATCGGTAATGTTTGCGAATCTCTCGACAATGAGACGGGAGCCGGCCATTTCGGCGAGCCAGTCATCGTAGCTGCCACCTGTCCAGTAGTTTGGATCATCCTTGTGCGTCAAAGAAAAGACGGAGATCTCATGGCCGCGGCGGTGCAGATCCTGCACGGCCGAGTAGTTGGTGTACTTGTGTGAAACAAAGAAAGTGCCCTTGATGGAGCAACCGTTGGGATTCTGACGCTGGCCATTGAAGATATCTTCATACAAATCGATGTTGTCCACATTGACGGCACCATTGAAGGTTATCGTGATCATCTGTGGTACTTGTTGGGGTTCAATGCTGCCGGGAATTCGTGTACCGTCCGCGGAGCAGAAGCAGTCGGGTAGAGCGCACTGTGTGGTATCGCACTCGGGTGCTCTGTTGGGATCCTCGTCGACGGCTAAACATAAGAAGGGATGACCGCTGTGGTAACTTTACAAGGCATTTATTAATCAGTAACTTACAGCAAGCATTCTCATCAGACTCGTCCTTGCAGTCGGGCTTGCCGTTGCAGAAAAGCTCCTTGTCCAAGCACTCACCGTCTCCGCAGGACAGCTTTCCCTCGGGACAAATGGGCTCGTCAGTCTTCAGTATAGGCTTTGCCTTACGAGGCTCTATGGGTGATTGGTAAGGGTGAAGTTTTGGATTGGTTAGTCCGATTTTCATTATTCAGCTAAGGGTTAGTTACGACAAAAGGTCTAAATTTTGAAATGAAGAATGTGGCTGATGTGTTAGCATAGTTTTAGATTAGTGGTGTAATGTGCTGGTAGCAGGTGAAGACCAAAGTTCCAAAATTTGACTCGTTTGCTATACAAGTTGTTCTGACTACTAAGAATTGTATTTAAAAATTTGGTTACTGCTGGGAGTTTGGCAGACGGTACACTTACTCTCTTTCTCGTCGCAGTTTGTCACCTTAGCCTTCCAGTCACAGGTCTGTTTATATATATCGAAGGCCAAACCGGAAGGGCATTGAATTTCTTTCAACCCCGACTTTGTACATCTATAAAAATAAAGTTGAGTTGGTCAGGTCTCGTTTTGGGGTAAACGGTACATCGTATTATTGCTGAGCTGGGACCTTGAATTACAAACATATCCCCACTCTGCTGCTGTTGCTACAAGAACTTTGGCCCAAATCCAGGCTTAATGTAATGTACGATTAAATCGATTGATAGGGATTATCGATAGATAGTTAGTGACAGACGCACACAAATGAGATGTGTAACAGACACAGACACAAATAGGCAGACAGATTAAGAAAAAAGATTGGGAAAGGAGCAAAAGGTTGTTAGAGTGAGACAGTATAGCCATAGGTGCAGTTTGCTTGAGCCTCCAAATGTCGGTAGATTTTTTGCGACTCAATGCTACTGCATTCTGGACAACCCCACTTACTTTCTGCGACGTCACAATTCTTCACATTCGATTTCCAATCACATATCTGACGCAGAACATCGAACGCCAAGCCACCGGAGCAGCGAATCGACGCCAAACGTTTGGTGCCATCTTCAGCAGCATCTTCACATCTTTATTTTGTTTGAGTTGAAGTGGACAGTGGACATTGTATAAACAAAACAAAGTTTGATAAAGTGGCCCCGCAAGGACAAGTGGCAGTTTGTGCAACAAGCCCAGTCTCTCATGCTAGACTTAAGCCAGTACCTTACCTGTACACTTCACGACAATCGCCTTCGGAATCGAGACGGAAGTATTCATCGGCGGGTCGATCCGCACAAGCTTCCTCCACATCAACACCTTCAAGTTTGTCTCTGCCATCCTGACAGTGTGCTGTTATCAATGAAAAGAGGTGGGATCGTAAAAATTATATTGCACCACCGAAGAGATAAGTATACAAGTATTTCAATGGTGCTAGCACTGATTGATTTATTATATCATATAAGAAGGTCATTGAAGATTAATCGGTCAATAGACCTGGCCAGTTATTAAATATTCAATATTTTTTAAAATTATAATATGCATGCAAGCTTTTGAACGAATTAAGTCTTAAGTTTTTATAATTCGAATCACCCGTTTCTTATAAGCTCTGTTGTTGCGGATACTATCAACAGGTTTTGGAGTCTGCGGCTTCTAAATCAAAACAACTCTCAATTTTTTATCTCTGGCTTTCAAATGAAAACGAAATGGCACTGAAAGCAAGCGAAGCTGGCTAGCTATCATCTACTGCCTGCTTTCCGCTAATGGACCATGTTTTTGACATGTAAGGTGTGAGGTAGCAGCTGCCCCGATATATCCCGCATATCCAAACTCGTTTGTCATCTTATTGGCCAACTCTTGTGGTTGCGGCTACTGTGGCCTGGTCCACGGCAAAACAAAACCAGTTTTCAGTATAACATTAAAAAATCAGATTGCATAAACAATTTTTGCCACACTCGCACACACCAAATTATTAAACGGAACCAATGTGAGCGGGCCAAATTAAAGCTGTTTCTGTAAGCCAGACCGTTGACGGCTGACTGTAGCTTATGCTAATTTTTTGGCCAGGTCCGGGTGAAGCACCGCGCTGTCCTCTTGCCACAGTTATAAGCGCGCTGTCTGCGCCATTTCTGGTTTCGCCTTTTGGGCCAGGTCCGATTCGCATTTCCGAATGCGGGTGTTGCATCATCAGCAAACCTTGTTAATTGCCACAGTACGGGTAAATACGAGTACGACTGATGGTTGAAATGTTGAAGTCGATTTTAAGTCAACAACTCTTGCATTGCATGTGGCTAATGATTTATAACAATTTTTCAAGTTTATTTGCCTTGGCAGCCAACAACCGAGCGAATCGAAACTGTTGTCTCTAACTATTATGACCGACAACAACCTTGGACGCAAGGTACCCAGCCCACCACCTTTCCGCCGCCCACCCACCGCCCCTGCCAAAGAGAGTTTCACGAGGCTGGGCACTCGATTGGCAAAGGTCAAGAGGGCGTGTCTGCACCGAACACCTTCGGACAAACCCATATTGTAATTGAATGTGGTTAGTACTCACCCATTGCACAGAAGAGCACAAAAATGCTCAATATCGGCCACACGTACGCCATGTTGGGGACAGCGCTTCTAAAAAGCAGAAAGTATGGTTTCAATATTAATGCACTTTGTATGGATATATTCGGAGTTGTTCGATATATGGATTTCAGTTGACGTAGACGTACCGTCGCTCAGCTCACAATGAAAACGACGGCTTTACCAAGAGGAAGCGTAACAGAAAGTACGTTTCCAATACACAGCCACGCTTACACTAGGTGTTGGCCACTGGCAACGAGGTCTATTTATTAAGCTGTGGTGCCTGCTATTTAAGCCGTGGTGAAATGCAGGCCCGCAAACTCACCACGCACCGCTGCCGCGCCGGCGCATAGCAGCGCCGCGAGCTTTCGAGGGGAATCGAGCGAGTGTTTGTGTGTGCGATTGTGGAACGCATTCGAGTCGGAAATGGCAAGCAAACCAGCTTGTTTGCGAGTACGTGTATGTTGGTGTGTGTGAGTGTGAGTGTGAAGAAAGGTTAATCGGCATTAGTGCAGGTGTGTTCGAGAGCGTCTGATTCTGTGGAGGCATAAGCTGCACCTTTGTCTGCACCCCTTGGCCAGATCCGTTGCTCTATAACCAAATGTCAGCTGCTATCTGTTGAGCTGTACATCTTTTGTATTTGGACATAAATCATACAAAAATGCATAAATCTTAGTTCGACTTGTGGTTTGCGACAACACGCTGACCCTGAATTCAGTCTGAGTCTTATTAGTCTCTGCCTCTGTATCTGCCTCTACCCCAGCCTGCTCCCTCCCCCTCTCGCATTCTCCCTGCGCTTGTGGTTCTGGGCCATCCATTGCCGATATTTCGTAATTATTTTTATGCCTCTTCTGTGCATTCAGCATGTCAGCATATTGTACCTATGGCGACTTATACACGTTTTCATCATGTCATGTCATTTAGTAACTTTTTATTTTCACCCTCACTGGCCCAGCATGCCAAGTAGTTGCGGTTTCATTTCACTTCTGAGACTGAGCCCGCTCCGTACTCGCTTTGCATACTAACTTAACGTTTAGCCTGTTTTAGTGTGTAAACACTAAAAGCTGCAACAACAAGTTGAGTTTCTGGCAGTTACGATGCGATCTAACAAATTGGCCATGCTACTCACATACCTCACATAAAATTCTCGATAACGTGGCTAAGACACAAAAGGTTGTTAAACCTGTAGCTCCAGCAGTTTCCAGCAATTGTGTGATTCCATAGCTTCTGCCATATAGCTGCCATTGCTGTCGCCCACTGCATATCTTCAAGACTGAAAAGAGCCAAGCCAACAGCTGCGCATGCTCATTGCGATCGCGATGACTCACATGCCAAATTTACCTTTTGCCCATCTTTGCCAAAGATCACGAATATTTAATTAATGGTAAATTGATTACGCCGTCGAGTTGTTATTATTGCTGTTGCTCGCCGTTATGCAAGCTGTACAGGCAGGCGCGCCAAGGAAATGGGCTAACATGTTACTCAACAAAGTCCAAGTGTGTGTGAGTGCGAAAGCGGAGCATGTTTGCGGATATGAATTCGCAGAGCTCGTATCCAAAGATGGACGGGGCTTGTTAAGCTTGTTAACTTAGTCTCCACTCACAACATGAAATGCGAAAGAGTTTGCGAGAGTTTGGAAGGGTGGAAGGACAGTCCGTTCTCCATTGTACATGCGTGTACGCATTAATGTATGCACAGATGAGAAGATTGTCAACATAAAGCAAGAATGGAAACCTACTGTATCGCAGGCCCAACTCCTAAATACTCTAAAACGACACCTTAAATAAATTCAAATTTTTTTTAATTAAATAAAACTAAGAAATTTGCAACACAGCGACATACATACATATGTTTATGGACAGTCTTAATAGCATACATACATTTACATAAAACAAGAGTGGAAACGTACAGTACCGCAGATCCTAATACCCTAAGACCTTAAACACCTTAAAAAAATTTGAATTTTTTTAAATGAAATACAATTAAAAAATTAGCAGCACAGCGACTTATGCTTATGTACAGTTTCAATGTCATACATATGTACATTTACAACTGGATTATGTCTATGCTCCCATGTGCATGTATTTTGGCAGTTCGGAGATGATGGAACAACAACAGCAGCAGCTGCTGGCAAAGCTTAAGTAAAGAATACATTTTTAAAAATTAATTCAAAATATAAATTTCTTAAAAATTTACCCATCATGACGGAGTGCATCTAAAACACACAAACTTGTCTTTTCTCGCATTTGGGGGAATATGCATAATAAGTTTGGTTATACAAGCTCTTATACTTTCTGAGATCTTTGTGTTCATAAGCACGGAAAGACGGACGGACGGACATTGCTATATCGAATCGTTCAATTAGTTCCAAAGCAAAATGACAAAAACGAGTCGAGCATTACTTAAGATTCAAAGCTCAAACAAATAAATACTTTGCGGCATAACTACTATACTTCATACATACACATAAACATATTCACATTTATAAGATTTTTAAAAATTTTATGAGTGCGAGAACTTTTCTAGTATTAACAAAGTCAGCAATCTGGAAATTTCACGAAACGCACAGTCGCTAGAGATGGGAATATGTTAGCTTTTTCGGTCCGACACACCTAAAATTTGTAAAACAAAAATATGTCTTTTAATCAATGCATTAGAAAATAGGGGAAACTTTACATGTACATGTACAAATGAATGTATGATCGACAGATAGCGAAAAATTTGTATAAAAATGGCTTATATTTATTAACATTGCTTTTGTGTAGATATGTCTTTCCCAACTAATAACATGCTTTCCATAATAAAATGCATATTTACCAACGCATATACATATACTTGTCTGTGCAATAACTTCTTAATATTAAGCTATTTTTTCATCGTGTTTCCACATTCGTGCCTTCTTGTACCATTTTAAATCAATCCGACCACGATCGGACACGCACGAAATCGGAATATGAAACACGAACATGCGTGTGCACGCAGTGCTACGCAGTGTTGCTTGTTTTACATATTTGAGTTGTTTGTTTTACTGCATATCCGAACTAACATATTATATCATAATTTAGTAAAAGGTTTTTTTTTGCAAAATTGAAGGTTTAGTTTTGTTGAGAACCCCAACTAAGACCTCGATCGAACGAATTTAAAGAGACGTACCTTTTTTCAAAAATGTGAAAGCCCTAATAAAACAGGTCCCATGAATATCAGTCAATCAATCAGGACAAACTGTTTTATGTACCTACGTATGTATGTATGTATATATATATAAGAGTAGGAATATCTTAGTACGAATGTATGTATGTACATATACTTGTAGTACCCCTTTCAGATCCCACACCAAACTACTGAATACCTTTTATGATTTTTGAAATATATGGTCTTTATATTTTATGACAATTTTCTTAATGTCTAGGTTTCCCAATTTGAATATGCTTTTGGATTTTCAGGACATGGCTTTTCAGGACACCTGTTTAAAATTTTAGGTAAACAACATTATTTTTGCCACAAATGCCTGAAACTCATTATTAACGCTAAAATTGATTTAAAATAAACACTTTTAAATGCGTTTTTTTTTTTAGCTATTTATTCGCGATTATTTTAATTCTTAATTGAAGTGTCTTCATACCTCTGCAGCTTTTTTTTCAAAAAAAAAAATTTTTTTCGTGAAATTTTGTCATGTTTAAGCAACGGTAAAGCGAACCGCGGAACAATGTGAGAAACAAACGTAAACAATAACCTGCACAATCGAAACTTTTAGGTCTTATAAACATTCGTTAAATATAAATGGAAATATTGTGGACAGAAGCTACCCGCACAATCGATGCATCAGGGTCTGAAAGGAATACATATACGTAACACCCTTGGCATTCTCATCAAAGTGACAGATCAGTATGACGAGATGAGTCGATATAGCCTGTTCAGACCGTGCATCAGTCTGTATAAGTATGTACATAGATCTATATTGAGTATATGAATCTCCTAGTATAACATAAACTATATTATTTTAGGTCAAAGCTTGCATAACTACTTGTAGATTTCCATCAAGTAATTTCTTCTTATAAATGCGTATAAATTAATGGCCTAAACATATCCGTCTGCCTGGATCTTTGCTTGAAACGGTGGCCCGACTTGATATGTTGATTCTCCTAGTCGGTAGGAAGGTTTTTTTTTTAACACATTTTAGGATGATTGCCTTCTTAGCCCTTTGGGCGGCCCCAAACTGCAGTAGCGTTTTCGGTCTTCATTTTATTTATTTATTTATTTTTGATTTTCCAATGCGCGCATTGGAATCAAACGCCACAGATTAGACGGAAAAAAATTAACACTGAAACGAGCGTCGATTTAGTGTGTGTTTGCCGGTAATAAGAAGTATTCAATTATGATTCTAAAAAGGCTGATCAAATTCTTATTTAATATATATTTGTTCGAAACTACTGAAGGTAAATCGTCTACGCTCATTCGATTATATAGAAAATGCGTTAAATGTTATTTATAGGGTGTAGAGTCGCATATGAGTTACGACGAACTGGCAGCACTCTTTCATAATAAATTTTGTTTTGAAATGTGAAATGTCCACAAAGTACTCAATGCACACTAAAATGCTGTGTAGAGGAGCACACTCGATCACCTAATATACTATATATACATATACGGTTTTGGTCAGCAAACTTGAGTTTTTTGTTTTTGATGATGTATTTTTAGCTCGTATTTTTCAATCGTATTGCTTTGGAATCTATTTACCCATTTGTGTTATTTTAATATTTAGCTTAATTTTGAAGGAAGCCATAAATGTAATCTCTCTGTCGGGTACAGAGTATATGAGAGTCGGGCGCGAGCCACTCTAGCATTCAAATCGTTTGGATATAGGGTATTAGACCGTTGCGCTACCTCGATTGTAACATTCGTTCTTGTTTTCTCCATATTCAATTATATTTCTTTTTGTTAATCTAGATATGTATGTGAACCAAATTGCACATTAAGAAAGTTGTCATGTTCAATTGCGTTGCATTCCTCGGGCTCATGTTACTCTAGCATTCCATTCTTGTTTCTGTCGTGACTTTAGTAAATTTTATTTTGTTATTGGATTTAGCTTAAATACATGGTTGTAATAGATTGCCATGACATGATACGTGTATGTCAGTTCATGCTTCCAGCTGCTGACCAAAGTTGATTTTGCTGCCGCCCCAATGTCAATTACGAGTGTTCGGGCCCGATCTGGAAAGAACCTGCGGTGGCTTACGAGTACACATTGCATATATTGCACAGTTATTTCCTGAACTTGAAAACAAGTTTCGCTCGTAGAACATAAAAAACCAGCAGCCAACATGGCGTATGGGCCATTTGTGTTAACTTTTTGCTCTGTTTGCTTAACTTGCTGCTGTCGTCGTGTTGCCGCTGGCTTGTGTATGTTCCTCTGCGTTGGCGAGCTGTAAAATTCTTGAAATTGCGACTCATTAAAGCTGCATTTTAATTGCTTGTGTCAATTAGAGGTGACTGGCTGGGACCCAGTCCCAGCATACCCAGAGTATACCATAGATACATATGTATGTACATATGTCGTTTGTCGTTTGTCTGCCCGTTCGCTCCATCGTCAGTTTGTTTGTGTGTCTGCCTTTGCCTTTGTCTTTGTCTTTGATTGTTTGTCGTTGTCTCGTCATCGTCATCGTCATCGGTATTGTCGTGAGTGAAGGGTGCGCCAGATGGTGGCTAAGCGGCAGAAGCTGCAAAAAGCTGCTCACCTTCTGCAAAATTTGATTGCGACTTTTTGATAGTTACAATTAATTTGCGCTTGCAACTGTTTTTACACATTTTGTGTGATATAATCCCAGCGAGCCAGCGAGTCAGCTTATTATTATTAATTTTTAATCAACGGTTAAACTGGTTTTTCAATTAGAGTGAAAATGTTGTTGATGGCACTTCAGCCAGGGGGCACCTTTCAGCTTCCAGCAGAAATTCATTTTCGAAGAGTGAAAACTGTTTTTTATCGCTTCTTGTTTATTGATTATTTATTTTATTATTATTATTTTATTTTATTTTTTGTTTTAGATTTACATAATTTGTGCATTTGGTTGCCCTCGATCAGTTTGTTGTTTTTCTTGGACTAATTCATGTGCTTTGATAATTTTGATTAGAGGCGGCTGTGAACATTATGAGCTGAACGACTTTTTGGCCATGCTTGCTGACTGTAGCTTGACACACTTTTAGGCACTTGCTGGCTCTTGCTGGGGATTTTCCGAAATGCTGCTTCGACGAATGAACGCAATTTATACAAGTAGTTTACTTGTAATTAAGTTCAACGGAGAACCATTGCACCGCTTCGTTTCGCAAAGCCACATAACATATTGAGGGCGAGCTCTGCAGTTTATTGAAAAAAGAAGAAGCAAAAGAGAAATTGTGGCAAGAAAACTGTACAAAAGCGGAATTGTTAATAAAGGAAATAGTACGTAGGCAGAGCTGAAGATGAGCCTGCCCTAAAGAAATGCATAATCAAGCAGAAAAGAGTAGTTGCATAAGTTCAAGCGATAAATGTTGCTGCGCTTAATTTATGGCGGCCAGCAGCCCGAAGCCCGCAGCTCGCAGCCAGCAGCCAGTCAGTCAGCAAGCCAGCTACTACAGCACTGAGGCCTGCAGCGGCATCCGAAAGAGTTGACTGTCTTACTTTCTTTTTGGGTTTGTTTGAATGTGTTTGTCTTAGGCAAATTGGTGCGACAAAAACAACTTTCAATTTCCATTTGAAAACTCTTTGCGTTACAATAAAAGACGAAGTGATAGCGATTAGAGTGTGTCCCCCATTGTTATGCAATTTGTAAACCTAAAATAAAAGACGGCCAAATAAGCCAAAAGTCAATCCAATCGAACTGTCAACAATTGAGAAGAGCGTTTCGAACGCCTGCAATAAGTCAGGCCCCATTGACGACAAACGGGCGCCATAAGTTGACTCACTAGAACTAGGAAGTAAATAAGCTTCCTGGCCTAGAGTAACAGACAACTGAGCCACGCCTACGCACACAAAAGGTCTTGCATAGTGGGACACGGGCTATGTATTATTAATAGTTCATATTATAGTAGGATGTTACATTGCAGGTAGTAAATCCATTTCTACACAATCTGCCACATATTTGGCCGACTTATAGTCTATGAGTGTGTCTGCTTGCCAATTGTCGGAGGCTTACAATGAAATAGTCCGAAAAAAATAGTATTATAAACTCGGCTCTTGAACAAACCGACTCGGCCTGATACGGTGTGGTTTACGGTGTGGTTAATAGCTTATAAGAAATGCTGCAATAACAGACCTTTAAAAAGTAAATATAAGTTATCGAGAAATCGCATAGTTTTTTAAAAGTAAATATATATTATCCATTAATGAATTGTGCAGCCATGAACGACTTATGGATCAATGGCTTCGGATCGATGGTATGAATCGAAATTTTAGCCCAGCTTTTTATTAGTTGCACTTAGTTACCTCTCGTTTTTTACATAAAAAAGTCGTTTCAATACTAAATATATCTATTTGAGACATTTATCACTTTTCTTTGAAAAACTCAATCCACCAATTATGTTGTCTAGGGGACTTAGGCTTCAGTTAAATATATCAGATTTTATATATCCCTTTGTCAACCCAACTCGCTGAATAAGAGTTATATGTATTGTCATTAAAAACAAACCTTTTGAAACAAGATTTCCCTTGAAAAATTGTTTGTTTTAAAATAAATTTCAAGCAAATGATTTCTCTTATATTTTGTTTCACCAAAAACCAAATGACACGGACACAGAAATGTTCGTAATTCGCCGATTAAGCTTTCTGTTGTAAAGCACAGTGAATTGTTTTTATAATATAGCACTAATAAAGGTATTATTTTATTTACTTATCGTATTATTTATTTTTATTTATTTACTTTATCGTATATTTATAGTATTGTTCAAGAGTCGTAAGGCAATATTGCTGTAAAAGAGAACCATACCTTCGCCCCCACATTACTTGTATAGTCGTGAACTAAATAATTGATCCCATGATACTGATGCCTTAACATAGTGTCCATTTTGATCCACTGTGCAACAAGTTGATTGCAATTCATGCAAATCTCGCACTTTGCATCTAGTTCACTTACCTCATAAAAGTAAAAGTTCGATCGTGTTTCATACGTAGTCGTATGTGGGTACAAGTACAGGCATTCATACATCAGCATTATGCTTCCATACACACACGTATACGGGTATGTATGTATATACGAGTATGTATGTATGTATGTACACTCGTAAATGTATGAATATGCAACTAACCAGAGGCGTTGCGAACTTGTTTTTGGGCACGTAGTGGAGTCGGGCCGAGCCAGGCCGAGCCTAGCCTAGCCGACCCGCTTGCTTGCTTGCTTACCTTGATTGGTGATAAAATTTATTTATGCACGCATTGGACAAAAATGTTTATTTATATTTCAGCAGAAATTTTGTAAGCCTCATTCAAACATTTCGTACGATCAGCTCCATCGAGTTCGTTCTTTAATTGCGGTATTTCCAGCACGTCACCCGATTTGCAATACTTTGAAAATAATGAATGCTATCTTCTTCGGAATATACGTACATTGTATATAGTACATACATATGTATGTATGTATGTTCTATGCGAGTGTATTCGCATAACCATCTTTTTGGGGGCGCATACAAATTAGCAAATGATTTTTGCATATTATAAGCTAATATATCTAATTCTAGACCGGTCGGTATTTGTCGCCATTCAGGCAGCAGGCAGCCTCGCCGGGTATTAGGAGCCTCGTCAAACCTGTTGGGCGGCTCAGATTGGGGGAAGCATTTACATATGAAATGCACATGGGCTGCTGGTTGAAATCGAAACGAAAACTGAAACCGAAACTGAAACTGAAATTGGACTCGAAACGCGTTTTGTCTGTTGTTATTCAAATGGCACCAACACCTTTTGGCCAAGATGGAAAATTTGAAACTGGTTAGTAAGTCAGTGGGTAGGCAGCGCGCGCAAACAAATTGGGTTGATGCTGATTGGATGGATGTTTGTTGCCGATCCATGGCCGTACTCGGAGCCACGCTAATCTCCATTAGCAGCAGACGTCGTTGCTATTTAGAAACTGATGCTCATTGAATAAGGAGAGGCTTCGAGGTTTATTTCTGTGTGGCTGTTGTTTCATTAGCATAACAATGCAGCTGCCACACACTCGTTTAATTAAATTTAAAGAATTACGCTTGTAATTGTATAAAAATAATATTTAAGTATGTATTTTATTATTTAAATATACACATAGAAATTAACGTAAAACTACAAAATGTGTGTAAAACAAAAGTTTTTTCTTGCTTATTGCAGTTTCTTTTCTTCTCGTTTCGTTTCGTTTCATTTCTTTTTTCTCATTTCCATTTCATTTTTGTAGTAATAATTTTGTTAAAACTCTTTGTTGTTGTTGATGTTGTTGTTTTTGTTGTTTGTGGTTGTCTTATGTTTTCTTGTTTTCTTGTTTTGTTTTTGTTTTTTGTTTTTTTATAACGTAACACAGCAAAGACTTGGAAGGCGTCATGGGCGCAGCTTAAGCGCGTTTTAAAACGCGCTGCTGCATTGCGACATCGCGCAGCGACGCCAACAGAGTCAGTCAAATATATGTATGTATTTATGTACGAGTATGTAAGTAAAAAGTCTTGCACATTTTTGGGTAAGAAAGGGGGAAGACGACGGAGACGAAGATAAAGTGTGGCTAGGTGTGTAGTTCGAAGAGGGTGAGGACAAGGTAAGGTGCAGGGGCAGGTCATCGGACAAGCCACTTAAGATATTACGAAAATTTTAAGGCGTGTATCGAGCGCGCGCCTCATTTGCTGACTTAGAAGAAACCATCGCCGGTGGGATCGTTCACCCATGGGTAATTGTTGGGGCATCTGACGCAAGTCTGCAAATTGATGGTCTCACCGGGAACCTCCTTGGACGTGAGCTTGCAGGTGTTGGGCACCCAGCAGGCGGGCTTGCCCTCCACCACGCACTTCTCCCTCCAGGGCTCAAAGTTCTTAACTTCGCTGATGGTGCGGGGATTCTGCATCCATTGTATGACCTGAGTCATGGTCACAAAGTAGACGTCGTTGTGGTTGGCCAGAATCTCATCGATCCAGTACAGGAAGGCGTCCAGGAACTCGGGATTATTCTTCAACCAGGCGGCATGGAAGTACAGGCCCAGGGGCGCACGATTCTGGTCGTAATGGCGATCGAAGTTGTGGTTCAGGAAGTTGTAGAACTGATCGCCGGTGAGAATATTCGAGCACGAATCAACCATAGCGCAACCTGGCAAGTACTCATCATTAGCGGGATCCTCGCGACGATCCAATTCGTTCATCACCATCTCCCAGACAGCATGTGATCGTGTGGGACAGCTCTGCAGATTGCCATGGCAGCGATGAGGCATGCGGAAATACATAGTGTAAGGCCATAGTGGGGGATTCGATAATGGTGCCGTGATCGTGGAGTCGTAGAGGAACGCTTGCTCTTCCATCATGGTGAACTGATCGTTTCCACCGACACGCAAGTAGGGGGCGCGCACTCCCACCACCGAGTTATCTGTGATGTTTGCGAACTTCTCAATGATAATGCGCATGCCAGCCATTTCCTTGGCCCACTCATCGACGGTGGCGTTCGACCAGAAGCGCTCATCGTCGTTGTGCGAGATGGAGTGTACAGCAATCTCATGACCCTTTCGCGCCGTTTCCTGCACGGCCGAGTAGTTCGTGTACTTGTGCGAGATGAAGTAGGAGGCCTTGATGTCGCAGCCGTTGGGGTTCTTTCGACCCTTGAATATTTCCTTGTACAGCTCAATGTTGTTGTTGTTGATGGCGTCGTCGAATGTGATGGTGATCATCATGGGCACATCCTTGGCGGGCAGATCGCCGGGAATGCTGGTGCCATCTTCCGAACAGAAGCAGTCGGGCAGAACGCACACAGACGGATCGCAAGGGGGAGCGCGATTGGGATCGTTGTCAATGTCTGCAAAGGAGGTTAAAAATGCATTAACTTCATTCGGTATTCTGTTTGCGTGGTAAGTGCGTCGAATGGGCCGGTTGATTGGTCGTCAAAGTTCAATAAACCCAGCCCATAAATATTTAACAATTAACTAACTGTACAATAACTCAGCGGCCGGTCAACGAACTGACTGCGGCTGGAAAAGCAATCACAGCGGAAAAACCGCCGAGAGACGTGTAAATCATGCACCTGCTGTTTGCCCGTCTGTCTATTACCTTGCCTGCTCCTTCGCTTGCAGCTCACACCTCTCCTGCTGGCGATGGTGCTCTGCTGCTGCTGCTGCTGCTGCCAAAACGCAAAGTGAATGGAAAATGTCTACACAATTTCAATTTTCATTTTTTGATTTTGAGTAATTCAACTCGGCACGTTGTCCGCTGCTTTTTGACTGTTTGGCATGCAGACCGTTCACTTGGCCGTTAGCAGGGCTCGGACTCAACGCAACGCAACTCAACTCAACTCGACTCGTCATCGTCATCAAGCTGGTCGTCACCCGCCCACGTGTGTGCCCGCGTATGTGTCCGTTCATTAGCGGCGATATGTAAATTTCAATAGCTGTTTGTATTTGCGTTTGGCAGGCCGGCCATCGACGTTTGCAAGCCTTGCACTTGGCTCTCTAACTGCTTGCGAAAGTTTCGAGAAACGTAATTATTTTGACACTTGCCAAAGCGAAATACTCGTACCGCCCAAGCACGCAAAGGCCAAAGATTTTTGAACAATTTTTGCTTTTTCAATTTCTTTTTTCCCTCACCTTTTTGCATAAGTAGGGCGCTGGCAGACTATTGTCTTTTGCCTGCTGATGGATGTGAGTTGCAGCAAAAGCTAGTTGTGGCCGTTGTTGGCTGACCTTTCCCCCCACCTCCCCCCTCTTGCCCTGCCAATCCTTGCATTCCTTTTCAGCAAGCAACTCTTGCCGCCACTAGCTTTAAATATATTTGTTTGTGGGTCTTTATTTCTGTATTACTTGCCGCTTTTTTGTAAGCATTTCTTGTTTTGCCAATAAAGTGTCGTTAAAACCAAGTGTTATGTCATCGAACCGGTTTGCGCACTAAATATTCCTTGCTTTTTATCTGAGGGTCTTTTTTGTTGGTTTTCTTTCATTGTGGTATTGGTTTTGCAAAGGTTTCGTTTTCTTTGTCCGTATTACTTCTCCTCTGACATCAAAAAAGATGCAAAAGGTGAATGGGCAAATGGTAGAAATTTTGTTTAAAAGTTGTGTCCGACAAACTAGGACAATAATGATAATTTGCGAAACTTGGATTTCTACTCGTTTCATCTGATCCGCCAAACTATTGCTTAAGAAATATTATTACATTCTCATTTAATTGAGTTTATACACAAAACAAAACAAATGCCATAGAATTCAATTACACATAATTCTGTTTTGGATGGATGACATGGATGAAAATTAAAATCTTTATATATAGTTCAAAAACTTTATATCAAGTCATTCATAATATGTTATTTTGAATCATGCTAAATGGAATAAAGGAACCACTACAGAATTAGGTGTAATTACCAAACCAGGTAATGCTTAATCGAGAATATCTCTTCGTTATCGCAATAGTCGTGTAATATTTTGAAAGTAGAATACACCTTACTTTATAAGTGAAAGGTATAATTGAGTCTGTAAAGTCCTATCTTGTGTTTAACAGTGCTTCTGCTACTGTAACAATTTCGAACCACTCCAAAATGTAACTTTCTGCTACATCATCAATTTGTAAATCAGCCGCTCTTTATGTTTCAAGTGATTCGGATCTCACTTTCAATGAATTTGCGCGTGTGGTTTTTAGTGCCCCATGACTTCCTCATTATACTCCCAGTGGTTGCTCATCATCGTGTTTATCCTCTACGTCATCATCATTATCGCCCACTTAAATATTATTCAATGTTTATAACTTTTACGCTACGCTGCATCCGATTTACGCTTGCGATATTTCAACAGCGAGCGTCGCTATCGAAGTCGTCCGTCGTCCGCCGCCCGTCGTCTTCGCCAAACGTGCCAATTTTCACATAAACTAACACTCGACACAATCGAAACCGCTAATGGGGCTTAGAATTGGTGGACGAGTATGCGAGTGTAGACAAAGACAAGCTTCGCTAGCTCTAAGCTCTAAGATAGCTCTAAGACACTCCGCTTTTAGTCTAATAGGTTGGCTTCCAGCCAGTTTTTACTTTGTTTATATTTAATTGTTGATTAATGCACATTTTTATTCGATCCACTTTGTGCTGCCAGCCTGTGCCGGTTACGGTCGACAGGGCGAGCTCTTGAGAAATGTCTCTGAACGGTTCGTGCTTGGTAAATTATGAACGCAAATAATAAAATCAGAGGAGATAAAAAACTCAATTTCTTTGTATGGTTATTAAAAAATTAGCTTTGCTTTTTACACTGCCTTTGAAAAAAAGGAGGAACAAAAAACGTTGCTGCCGCTTGTTTACTTTGGAATTAAAGTTTCCCCGCAACCGGCCCAGCTGCCATCATCTTCTTTTGTTCGCTTGCCTGCCACTTTTGACACTTTTGGCAATTTGCTTTTTTGGCTCTTTGCAATTGCTAAAAATAAAAAATGTTAAGCGGCTTATGTAAGCTAATTTACACATGAATCGAATGTTTTGAACATCTTTCGACTCAATCGGTTTGATTTGCCATATTCGTGCTTTTAAGTCCAAGGTTAAAAACGCTGCTATGCAACGTTGTGAATTAATGATTTATTAAATACTTATGTGATGTGATTTGGCTCATTTTCTTTCTCTTTTTCGTTTGTTTATTTATTTCGTTTTTGGCAATGTGCATGTGCATTTCAAATGCGCGCCTATCGCGCCACATTTCCAAATAAGTTGCGCAAGCCCGGCCCGACTCCGAGACTCAGTCTGAGCCTGAGCATAGGCATGAGCCTGAGCCGTACTCGCAGACGCAGTCGAAGTCGAAGTCGTAGTCGCAATCACATTGTCTGACATTTGTAAGACATTTGTTTCCATTTCACACTTGACATTTCCACAAAGCCGATTTCTAAGGGCTTTACGAAACCGGTCTGCACTTTTTGACTGACAATGCAGACCCGATATGGTTGCTGATGCTGTTTTTCTTTCATATGGCGAAGTCGTGCCACAAAGCCGCTCGACGGCGGCACCAATTTAAGCGTTTCACTCCCTCCTCTCTACCCCATCTACCCGCCCCGCACGCTCGCGGTGCATAGCTGTCTCCATGCTTATGGCTTTTATGTTTATTAAAATGCCTTGGTCTTGTTTTAAGGTGCGTCCCGAATAACAGCATTTCAAATTCTAGCACAGCCCTTTAGGACGAAATCGTGGTAGCAATTGCTTCCCTTTAAGTAATTGAATTGTAATCTAAAGAAAGTACTCCAAAGTATTTCAAAATATGATATTTCAGAAAGTGCATACCTAGCCGGACTGAAAAGCAAATTGTTTTTTAAGCCTTAAGTTCACGAACTGTTTAAACAATTTGATAGCTTAAAGTAAATAAAAACAAAAACAAGGTCAGGCTTTTATAGGCCAACACATAATTCTAAGCGTTCTTCAAAATCCACTTCAAATATTTAATGTCCGCTGAAAGTTATGTATCCCAATAAAAGAGAGATATGTGTGTCATAACTCACCACAAGTATTTTCGTCGGAGCCATCTGAGCAGTCCTTTTCGCCATTACAGAATAGGCCACGCTCAATGCAGTTGCCATCACCGCAGGCCAGGAAGCCATCCTGGCAGAGAGGCTCATCGGTGTGCAGCAGCGGCTTCACCCGGCGCTCCTTGTTCTTGGACTTGCAGTTCTTCACAGACTCTTTCCAGTCGCAGGTCTGCTTCTCAATATCAAAATACAGGCCAGCCGGGCAGCGAATGGCTTGCAAACCCTATATAGTAGAAAAGAAATCGGGAAGGGACAAATTTGAAACAACTGTTGAGCTTCCGCGTCTTTTCAATTAAACTTACCGACGAGGTGCACTGAATCACATCACGGCAATTGTCGCCTTCGCCGGCTACCAAGCGAAACCATTCGCCAGCATCTTTGTCCTTGCACAGCTCCTTCTCGAAGGACTCCTCCTTCTTGGGCTCTTCCGTGGTCGCCTGCCGCTTGATTCGCGCCTCTGTGGCGTTGACTAAGTGAGGAGAAAAAAGTGCGAGAGGAAAAGAGTGAAGTAAAGTTGCCAAACCGGAAGAATTTTTGCACGTTGCTGCAAATGTGGGGTTCAGCCCATAACCATAGTCACAACATTTGCCATAACGGCACTTCCTGTTACACAAACACATATACACACTTGACTAACATGTGGTTTGGCCACTAACTAGTCAATTGTCTAAATCTAAACACGTTTGACATTATGAAATACGATGTCACTAGCCCACAACGCGGAGGAATTAAGAACGCGACGGCTGGCAAACTCGTTGTGGCTATAGCTTTGACATTTCGCAAGGGGCTAGTTGCTCGGTAGGTGACAGGTTGGCAACAGTCGTGCCACATTTGCATAACGGTTAATTGAGGGACAGCTAGCTGTGGCCGAGTCAAAATCATGGTTTTGATCCGGCCAGTCAGCCGTCTTGCCAATGCTCGTATTCAAATTGATCGATGGCCTATTAGGTGACGCACAATGTCAACTATTGAGGAGTGCAAATGGTTGTCTTTTCAATACGAAAACAACAGCATTGTACATAGTACGAGCATGTGGAATGGGACTTGTGACGAGGTTACGTTGCAGGCATTGTTCGCTTTATGCTGCCACTGCCACTAGGCCTATAAGTTCGCCCTGTTCGCGGGCACTAAAAAATGAAAGTTGTCCGGCAACAACCAGAGCAACAGTAGCCGCTGTTGCAACACTTGACGACGCATCGTCCGGCAGTCGTCCTTTTTGCATAATCAAGGTTACATACACGTATCAGTGCAGTCGACTTCATAGATTGACATGGCACGCAATGAAAATTAAAACTAAACGAATCGAAACAACCTGGCTTTTAACTTTTCCTTTTAGCATATCCAAGGCCGCGAGCCAGACAATTAGTATAGCTTCCGGCTCGCCTCAGCCTACTTTTGCACCCATTAATTTACCTATCTATGTATAATTGCATGTATACTATGTATGTATGTATATCTACTGAGGCTTACCTGCATTACTGGCCGCCAATGCCAAAACGGCAAAAACTACTAACAGTTTTGCCATGGTACGCCAAACTGAAAACAACAGCTTAAGAGTCGAAGTATATTTAGCTTTATTTTATTACTCGCGCACTTATAACGTTAAACACACTTAGAGTCTTTGGATCGATAAATGATCGCACTAGCACTTGTCTTTGTCCTTCCGATCGCTATCAAAGCTCCATTTACACTGTTTGCTACGATGCCGCGAACAATTTCTCGACCTGACGACCAAAGCCAAAGACCGACTCAAATTTTCTTCTTTTATTACACACGCAGCGGGCTGAGAGCTTTTTGTTGTTGGCTTAATATGCGCAGGCGCAGCGTCGTGGAACTTGTGTTGAGTTGCGCTGAGGCGTGAGCTTTTTTACAGTTACACTGCGAGGGGCAACAACGCGTTCCACACCGTGGATCGAAAGCGTATCTGCCTGTTGCACAAGTGCAGTTCGTTGCGTGCGTTGCTCGTTGGCTGCTTGCTGTTGGCTTGGGTTGGTCTTTGAGGTTGGCCAAAAAAGAGAGCTTGCGGCACGTACGCAGCGCTTTTATATGCAAAATGGCCAACTGGCCAACTGGCCAACTCGAAGGGGTAGTAGATCTGACTGCCGACAGCAGCTTAGCTGCTGTGGTGAGCTTCCACACACAACTTGAGTGTTGAGTTTGAGTTAGCACGAATACGAGTATGGCATGTGGAAGACATTTTAGTTGTTGTCTCGCGACTAGACTAGAGATTTCAAATAAAACTGCTTTACTTGTATGTGTCTCTGTGCTCTCCCAAGAAGCATACATATTAACGGTAGCTAGTTTTTCAATTGGTCGAACTTGCATTAGTTCTACTCTATGAAGCAGCATGCTCAAGATTTTCCAATAGATTTGGGAAGACTTGCCAGCACATTCCGGCAGTTGTTTTGTGGGGCCCACCTCATCAGCATTTAAATGACAAATGGCCTTTTTAGCAGGGGCGGGCTCGCCCAGCCCAGCACTCGAATGCCAACAAATTACGATTCATGGTAATAAGACATTCGGCATATAAGCATGCACACATACTCACACATGCTATACAAGTATGCATGTGCATTTACATGCATGTATGCGTTTTTAATTTATTTTATTTAATTTCGTTTTTAAGTGTCATCAGCTCTGAGGGTGGCTGCTGTCGTTTGCGACTCTCTTCACAGTATGCCGTTCCAATTTAGAGCCGCGATCTTTTTAGCTTCGACCTTGATCGCTTTAAAGCCAAATGAAACATTTATGGCTCATACTCGTAGACTGTTTGGATATGTACGAGTAGTCGTGACCGCGCTCTGCGGGCTGCCAGCTAAATGCTGTGCTGTGCCGTCGAAGGCGTAACAAACTGCCAGTGCTCGCTGCAGTTGTTTTTTGGTTTTTTTCTTTTCTTTTTTTTTGCACCGAAGTGTGCCAAAGTGTTTTGCTGTCATTTTGGAGACCTTTTGTATATTTGAGTCGTCGAGTCGTCTTCATTTACTGCCACACTTGACATTTGCATAGGCAATGCGCTGTGAGCGTTTGTTCAGCTTTCGATTCCGCTTTAATTTCCAATGAAATTCAATCAAATCTCCTTCGCACCGCAGACATCTGATTCCACTTACCCGTATACATACGCCACATACATACATATATTATTTGGCTTGATTGGACGTCAATTCAATAACCAGTTTTATTTCTATTTAAATATATTATGATACATTTAGACAAGTTATGCCTCAGAAACTGAGCGGAAACTTTGCAGTGTCTTCAGTGAATTTCAAGCACACTGTAAGCTCCGTCCATTATACTATAAGTAGTTGAATAGATAAATTACCTACCCTCTCTTACCAATATACGAACATACCATAGATATACCTGCAAATGGATATCCATTTTGTTGCTGGATTACTCTCTTTGCTGTCAGTTGAATATTTACTTTCTGCATTCCTATCCCTCCATTAATCATGATTGTGGCAACTAAATAATGTATTCCAACGAATTCCAATACAGAATAGACTCAAGTACCAAATAAGTTATTTAATTTCTTAAAATTTAATACAATGACGATGATTTAAAAGAAACTTACTCTGGGTAAGGGGGAGACAAGTCTACAAATCAATTTTGGGTCTCTAGCTGTTGTGGTTTTAAAGTTTCCCGTGTTCATCTGGACTGTGTGCTGCCTTTTTTCAGGAATAACAAATTTCAAGTTATCAGAGTAAATCGTAAAAACTTGTATACATATATAAATTAAATGCCAACTTAAAATTTAACAAATTAATAGCATCTATGGCCTCCAGCTCCCTAAAAGTTGGGATTGCGTGTCTTATAACTATAAAATATTAACTATTTAATTATAAAACATTTAATAAGGAATATTATTTTAATTAATTTTAAAAGCGTACCTATTAATGTAATGTGTGTGTCCTAGAGTAAGAGAGATTTAATGGTAAGGACTAAATTCTGTGAAATATGTTATTCAGTTTGAAGAACTTCAAGATTTATTCAATGTTTTGGGAATTTGGGTCGGCTATAAGGAGTTAAGGATCAATATTACCAAAGACTTGTCTCCTGATATCGTAAAAATTCTCAGAACGTATAGTACACATTTTTTTGGAAATTACATAAATAAATTACTTTGACCAATAAGTGAAACTGATTATATAATATTGGACAGAGCGTCTAAAAATTTTCTCCGGCGTTATGACCGTTTTTATACTCTGTAAAGCTCTTCGAGCTGAAAAATGTAACAGGCAGAAGGAGGCATGGCAGAACACACAAAGAATATATATTCTTGATCAGCATGACAAGACGAGTCGATCTAGCCCTGTCTGTCTGTCTATCCGTCTATCTGTCCGTATGAACACCTGGATCTCAGAGACTATAAGAGCTAGAGACACCAAATTTCGCACAAAGATGCGTTACGTGTGTACGCTGATTTTCCCCCCACTTCCCCGCTATGGGGGCTTTCCCGATTTGCAACCCTCCTCCCGCTCCCCAACAATAAGTGGTTTTCAATAACACCCGTAATTCTTTGAATTATTGTCTCAAATTTGGCAATACCCCCAGTTAGTTAGTATGTGTCATGTGTCACATAGACACAATTCCTATGTAAATGTGCAGTTATACACCATTTACGTGAGTTCGAATACCCAAGGAGGTACATTCGATCATTCTTCATTTTTTTTTTTCAATTTTTATAATTATTATACACATATATTGAGAGTATTTCAAAATCGGGATAGCGGACTTTAGCTTCTCGACTTGTTTGAATAAATAGCTATTGAATCCCTTCAGGGCGCTTGTTGTCCTTACGTTTTCGCGATAAACAGAAAATCCAGATGGTGTTTCCCCCAGAGAAATGTAAATTTACTTCTAAAACTAGTTCCATGCAAATAATATAGCTATAATATATAAACAGTGATACAATAGAGAACTTAAAATAAATAAAACTAAAGAATAACAAGAGAGAACGCTACAGTCGAGCAAGCCCGCAACTTCCGTCACTGAGTTATATGCGCCCATAGCAGCAGCAAAATAAGGAAGAAGAGCGAACTTGTTGCTGCAGTTTGGGGGGTTGTACTTGCTAGAATTTGTTTTGCTAATAACTTTTCTTAGAATAACCGAATTGAATAAAATTTTGAACAACAGTAGACAATTATATATAAATTATGTGTGCAAAGTTTGGTTTAGGTAGCATTTGAAATGTGGACGCTATTGACGAAATTCTGTAGCGGGGGAAGGGGGGGAAAATTAAAACAAAAATAAAATAAACTCGACGGACGGACATGTCTAGATCGATTTCTCTCGTCATGCTGATTCAGAATATATATACTTTATGGGGTCGGAGATGCTTCCTTCTGCATGTTACATACTTTGCACAAACCTAATATACCCTTTTTACCCTACGGGTACAGGGTATAAAAAGGCCTATAGAAATTACAAAAATATCTACAAGTAATAAGGAGTCCGACTGGGTGGGAGGATTTTCTTTGCCAAACGGCCAGCTGTGCCCCGATTCACAGCAGAGAGTTGTCAGACTTGACAGAAAAACAAGAAAAATATCCTGAACCCACTCCACAAATAAAAAATGAAATATTCAACACATTCATAAGTGTTCATATGCAATTTCAACAGCATACATTTACATCAGAATCGTGTCTATCCGCGTGTGTACAGTGTACTATATGTGTGCAAAAACAACAACAGCTGCGGGCAGAGTTTACATTTATGGCAATAACTTTCTTCATAATAATATTGACCTATCATGATGAAACTTAACACAAGGATAAGCAAATGTACTAAATTAAAAACAAGAGAGAACGCTACAGTCAAGCAAGCCCGACAGTAAAACACCCTGTACTCTCCACAAAAAAAGAAAATTAATAAAGTATTCAAAAAAGATTAAGTTAATTAATTAAATTAAATAAAAACAGGAATGAAATGCGAAAGTCGAGCAGGCTCAACTCTCTTTTAGCATTCCTTTCTTGTTATTTATTCAAAATTTGCATTTTTTGTGCATACACCCTGCATACACCCTTCACGAGTCTTGCAAAGTGTAAACAAAGTAGATGGACCGTTGAACCTTAATCATCGAGTACCCTTACAAATCCTCTTTTACTGCGGCTACTTCTATCGTTAAGGAAACTAGATTACTGGATATAAAGTTCTTAGGTCCGTCGGTTGTGATTGGAGTCGGCTAACTGGACCTACCTGATGAGCTTATCTTCGTCATCGATTACACCACCCGAGCAGAGATACGTGTAGCTAAGCTAAGTAAATCGGAAGTCGCCAGGTTTCCCGAACGCTCCGTTTTTGGGTTGACACTTTAAAAGCTCAATTCAAGGACTTTTGCCGACCGTGAGGAAAAAACAAAAATTCAAAAAAAAAATTTTTTTGTTAAATTATTAAAAAAAATTGAATAAATTAATTAAAATAAATTAGAAGACATGTTTATGTTCAGTTTTAACAGCATACATTTACATTACGTGCCTATGCGTGTTTATATGCTTGTATGTATGCACCACAAAGTCGAACCAAAGCAGCAACAACAACAACACAACAACAACAACACTAACTTTCTTCAGAATTGACCGATCATGATGAAACTTGGCACACGGACACATAAGTATTAAGTACTACATAAGTTTCAAAATTCCATGAATTACGGAAGTTATAAGAAAAAACACGAATTGCGGGGGAGTGGGTGGGGGGGGGGGTGTATCAGAATAAAAAAATAAACTTGACCTGCCTAGTACTTGGGGGAACGTCGATACCAAGTTTGGTTATTCTAGCTCTTGTACTTCCTGAGAACCATGCGCTCATACAGACAGACGGACGGACGGACAGACGGGCATGTCTATATCGACTTGACTTGTCACCCTGATCAATAATATATATACTTTGTGGGGTCTGCCACGCCTCCTTCTGTGTGTTACATACATGCGCACAAAACTAGTATAGCCTTTCACCCTTTGGGTACAGGCTATAAAAATATTCTCGCACGGCCTGCCATTACACAATTGAAGTTATTTGGACCGATTTTGATCATTATAAATGAAATTCCTATCACGACATTTCGGACGAGTAATGTTAAGTTAATATATAAAAGTGCGAAGAAATTTAACCTTCCTCAACAGCATTTTTGGCTTGTTACAAAAAGTCTGGGATATGTTAATTAGATGTTTGTTAATATCGGTCCTATTTATTAGATTTTACGAAGTATGAGGTTTTTAATTCACATTTTTTATACCCTGTACCCGTAGGGTAAAAAGGGCAGAAGGAAGCATTTACCCATAAAGTATAAATAGAGAAATGGATGTAGACTTGTCCGTCCGTTTGTTCGTCTCGATGAACGCAAGGATCTCAAAAACTTCAAAAGCTGGAATAACTAAAGTTGGTATCCAAATTCTCCTAGGTCCGAGAAAGGACGAATTTATTTTATTTTTTTTTAATTTCCCTCCCTTCCTTCTTTACAGCAATCTCTACATAATTATCTATTGTTGTATATTTGATTAATTTATGCTTGAAGGGAAGCTTTCAAGGTTGTTTTTGATTCCAAAAGTAAATTTAACTTTCACATTACATAATTTCATCAATTATTTTGCAATTATATTTCAATTATAGATTTCGTGGTCAGAACTAAAAACTTGCGCCACTCGCCGTCCTTGAGGATGTATTAGGAAGTGCAATTTTCTCCATTGACATAGCTCGCCGCCTGCACACTTGTAACTATGTAGATGTATGTGTGTGTGTGTATGCATATATGTATATGTATGTACGTATATTCGTATATGCACATGCATGTGAAATGGTTATTTTAGCGCCAGCAAATAGCTCAGACGACCTTACATGCATAAATATTTCAATCCTTGTTGCTTGTGCCTTTTCAAGAGCAATGCAAGGTCTTTGCGGCACCAACAACTATTTGCTGACATTAAGGACACAGGCAGTGGTGGCAGTTGTTGTTGTTGTTGCCAGTGCCGTTTAAGCTGCTGTTTCAGCATTCTCGTATATGCGGTCAACAGGTTCAACATTGTAAAAGGGCCAAAAATGCGAAGCTTTTGGCACAAATTCAATTAGCCGTCCAGGTGCTAATTAATTGCCAAAAACAGCAACAACGAGAAAGGCAGACTGGAAAAAGCTTTACTCGCCACTTGTTACACCTCCAAAGCGTGCTTTGGCAATAACAGTTAAACGCATCTATTGTACTCGTATATACGTATGTATATATGTACATACATACACACACACACAAACACAGCGAAGAGGGAAAGGGAAGCGTGAACCATTAGTTGCTCACCACTCACGTGCGCCGCCATCGCCTCGACAAAAGCTTCACGTGCACCCAAAAAGCTGTCTCAGTCCCGTTGCAATAGCAACAGCGTGTCCAAAACACGAGCCGAGGCAAGCTTTGCACGAACTGGCGTTAGGACAGCGACAACAGTTTGTTGCTTAAGCTACGCGCTAACGGACGTCCTGTTGTCAGAGGCGCTACCAATTCAATCCTTTCGAGAATAAGAACACCACGGACGGTCGCACAGTCGCACGGGCGGTTGGTCGGTTGGTCGGCTGTACGGACTATCGGCTATTTAACTAACGCTACTTGGCCAATATGCTTGGGCCTTGTGAGTGTCTGTTGGCGGGCGAGTAACTTTAGCAACTTCATGAAAGCAAAATTCAAGAGTGAAAAGCGAAACGTGCCATAAAGTTGTAAAAGCAATATGGACTTCGTTTGCATGCCAGTGTGTGTTTGTGTCTATATATATACATACATATATATTTATGTGTGTGAATATATATATATATATATATATATATATATATATATATATATATATATATATATATATATATATATATATATATATATATATATGTGTGTGTGTGTGTGGAGTTTGTTGGAGTCTAGGGATATCTAGCGGAGTATAGTCAGTAGCTGGTTGTCTGTGCATATTTTAATCGCTTTTAAAAAGTTGAACAATGAACAAGTGCAGCGTGACGCTCTATTTAATTTGAATAATTGCTAGCGAATGAATGTTTTGAGATACTTACTTTTAAAAATGAAGTAATTGATAGGCAGAGTCAGTGCAGAACAAACAAAATTTCATTGGACATTGAATAGCTTATTCAGCTTTTGTAAAGCGCATTACCTTTGATGATGTCCCATAAATTACGTATATCACGTGGCTTTAATTGTCAATGAAGTAACATGATATTTCGTTTTTATTTAATGGCTTAAATAATGTTCGTCTGTATAAGTAATTAAGTTGTATAAGTAGATATATCCACTGAATTGAGCTAACAGCGGCGTTTAATGTCACTTCACTCGACCTGGGAATAAGACATGCAGGCACTGCAGGCTAAGCAGGAAAGTCAACAAAAGCAACTCGACTAGTTCTATCCAAGGTTATCTGCATTCGAAGTAAGCAGGAATAAAGGCACACACACACAGATACACACACACTCACAATCACACTGAACAACGCACATGTACATGCGTGTTTATAAAGGCGACAATTGGCACATGGGGGCGGGACCATAGGCTTGTTAAAAGAACTAAAGTTCGCGCGCATGACGTCATAAGGCATATTAAATGAGTTAAGAGAGCCCAACAACAAGAGTAGGTCTTAAAGCCACGAGCTGGAGCTGGAGCTGTTGCTGCATAGTCGTGCGAGCTACTAACACTGAAAGGCCATTAACAATCGGCTAATGGTGCGCTAGAGACAAGGCGTGGTAGGCGAGCAGGGACGTGGCAAATGCAGTTCCAACATCAGCAACAGCAGTCTCGATAATGAGATGCAGAATGTAGTACATGTAGTATAATATAGCGAAAGCGTTTAATGGCCAGTGGGGATCAGGTGGCACCACTTACCCCATTTATCTCAAACACGAGTACACACCCACACCCAAACCCACACGGATATGCGTAAACATTTGGTGGCAGACAAGGTATTTCAACTGCACGCGCAAATGAAATTGAAATATTAAATATTTAACTTAACTTACGACGTACGAACACACACACACACACACACACGCACATACAATGTCGCACATGTACATATGTATGTATATATGCTATTGTGTGTATTGTATAAGAACAAAAATCACATCCAGTTCGCAAAGTGTGACGTGGCTTAAAATGATCAACAAAAGAGCAATTTATCAGCCCCCAAAAGTGTGCTACGAGAAGTGTGAATAAAAAACAATAACAAGGAATCATTTGTCAGGCACATAAGCAAGCGCCAAAACAAAAACAAAAACAAAACACACACACTACTCTACCGTAAGTGAGGGAAGGCGGCAGCAAGTCAAACATTTGTGTTGGTTTGGAGCGACTGCGAGCGTGCAAAAACGCGTGCGTTTTAAACACACACACACAGATACACAAAAACACATACTCGTATGCATAAAAATATATACCAGAAGGAAAAAAGAGACGACAACGTATAATGGCCAAGTTGACAAAGGATTACGCGTATGTTAAATGGTAAGCTGTAGTTTTTTTCACTCTTCTATACATATGTATGTATGTATGTATGTTCGTAGTGTGCTATACATACATATATGTGTGTTAATTGTCACTCATGACCCTGACACTGACAATGAAAACAGCAAACTGACCCTAACGTGGCCGCACGTGACGCACACACACACACACACATTGCCCATCCCCCCTCCCCCCACCCTTCAATCCAATCAATATTATCGAGTTAGCGCGCCTTCCACACACACACACACACACATAAATGTTTGTATGTATTTAAGTGTTTTAGTGTCTGTGCGATTCTGAGTTTTAGTGCGTTTTGCGTGGATGGCAAAGCACGTGAAATTTATAAAATATGCAAAGCTATACATATTTAAACAATATACCAAAACGTATAAATTCATACACATGCACCATCTCGCCAAGACGTGGGAAAGCTATAACGCCGAGCTAGCGGCTGCCCTCTGCATTGGTTTGTTATGTACATATGTAGGTGTGTGTGTGTGTCTGTGGGCAAGTGTTGCATACAGTTGAGCCGCACGTTCCATATATACTGTTAATAAATACTATATATACTCAGAATATACATAAGTCCCTTGGTAGTTCGAAAACTGAAGCGAGATATGAATATTCTTGAATCAGCATTGCAAGAAATGTTACTTAATTTACAACTGCTTGAAAAGACTTAACTTATAGTAAAATAATGAACCTAGTCCTTCTTAGATAGAAACTCTAAAGACGACACGCAGCAAAACTAGTTTTTGAAGACAATGAGCAAATGATTTATTGAATTGTTCTGAACAACTTCTCTCTTTCACACTCGTTTGCAGGATGATCTGAGCTGCATGCAGAGATGGTGCTTGGTTAACTAATTGCACCTTTAGTGCTCTAAATGTAAGTTTATGTCTTTTCATCGGTCCAGACCTCATATAGCGATATATATACGATTGACAATGAATCATTGCAACATATTTCTACTGTCGAAGATCTTGGAGTACTTTTTATTCAAAATTGAACTTCAATCTTCATATTTTTTCTATCATAAACAAGGCTAAGGGCGTTCTTGGATTCATTAAACGTTGGTCCAAAGAATTTGATGATCCCTATACCACCAAACTACATTACGGCCCATTCTAGAATACTGCTCATGCGTCCGCAGTAGAAAACGCATCAGGATCGAATTGAGTTTGTTCAGAAACTATTCCTCCTTTTTGCTCTTCGCGTTTTAAACTGGGATCCAAACCTTGCCGCCTTACTCAAGCAGACTTCTGCTTATTAATGTTCTCTTCCTTTAATAAAAGTCTTTTCGCGCCCTCTCGTAGGGGCATAGCTTGCCGGACTTTTTTTATACCGGTGGATCTATTGACGCCTCTGACCACACTTGGCTGTGAGACGGGGCACAGCTAGTCGAAGGGCAAATAATATTCCCCCACCGGGCCGGAGGCGTTAATTAGATACTATTGTAATTTGATTAGATTTCTCCTTCTTAGGCTTTTCTTGCTTATAAGATGCTTTTTATAATTTTTATATATTTTGCTCCTATGTCGACAGTCAATGTTTCTTCAAAAATAAATAAATAAACAAGAGAGAACGCTACAGTCGAGCAAGCCCGACAGTGTAATACCCTGTACCCAGGTAAACTTCCGTCACTGAGTTATATGCGCCCAAAGCAGCAGCAAAAAGAGGAAGAAGAAGAGCGAACTTGTTGCTGCAGTTTGTGGGGGTTGTACTGGCGAGAATTTGTTTCGCTAATAACTTTTCTTAGAATTGACAGAATTGAATAAAATTTTGAACAACAGTAGATAATTGTTTATAATTATTTATAAATTACGTATGCAAAGTTTGGTTTAGGTACCATTTGAAATGTGGACGCTATTGACGAAATTCTGCTGCGGGGAAAGGGGGGGAAAATAAAAAAAAAAAATAAACTCGTCCTTACTCGGATCTAGGAGAATCTGGATGCCAACTTTGGTTATTCTAGCTTTTATAGTTTCTGAGATCCTCGCGTTCATCCAGACGGACAGACGGACGGACAGACGGACAGACGGACGGACAGACGGACGGACATGTCTAGATCGATTTCTCTCGTCATGCTGATCAAGAATATATATACTTTATGGGGTCGGAGATGCTTCCTTCTGTATGTTACATACTTTGCACAAACCTAATATACCCTTTTTACCCTACGGGTACAGGGTATAAAAATTTAAAATCGATAGAAGCTCTAAAGTTCTTAGGTAGATGCTATAAAGGCGACACGCAGCAAGACTACTTGTAGATCCTGAAGACATACAAATGATTTATTTAATTGTTCTGAACAGCTTAAAATACATATACTTATAGAATAGTTTAAATAATTACTTAAACTAGAAGTTTAGCGCTATTTTTATTTACTATTATTTATAGAAATCCCTCGGCAAGGCCGATGGCATGGGGGTCGCCTGCTTTTTACCGCCGCTTCAAAACTCGCTTTCTTGAGATATTTGAGAGGATACTCCTGTGTCGAATGTTAGCAGTTCTCGTGGACTATAGGGCAACAGTTATCAAAGGAACAGTTTTAATTTTGGATTTTCCATAGGAGGAATTTCCTTTAATTCGGCACACTTGCATGATTTATCACAGGAAGGAGCAATGCAAGACCTGTGTGTAGTATCCTTGTTCTTGAGTGAGAGCATTTTGCTCTTAGGAGCCATCTCATTTTGATGACTCTGTCTTTAAGGGTCATATACAAGTTAAGTCGCTCCAACAGTTGGCTTCATATGATTTATTGCTTCTGGCCAGTACGGCCGTGCCAACTGCGTAGTGATGAACAGATCCTTCGAATCTTCAATGGGTATCGTAAACCAAGGGGGGCCTCATATGTTAGGAGGGTGTAGAGAAAAGACCCAAAACACCGCCTTGAGGAACTCCAGCTCCGGTCCGCGAGGTAGCTATTTACTAACCACGAATGTTAATTATTCCATTGTGCTAACTCTGACAAAAGTCTGCCTTATATACAAATATGCCGCCACTGCGTTCACCTTGGCCTCAAAACCCTCAACGATTTACTACGCTATTCAACTGCTTAGGTGTTCGAAATGGTTGGTTAACATAGGGGCCGGTGAAAGGTGCTGCGATATGTATTTATTTACTATGCTTCAAACCTTAGCCCACTTAGCAGCGAAGCAAACAATGCGTAATATGAAAATGTTTTCCAACCAATCAATTATCCCACTATAATTGATGCATGAGCTATTCTAATGTAGGCGTAAAAACCAAATGCTGAACAGAAGTCTTTAAAAATTGTAGGCAGTTTCTTGCTGTTTTAGTTTACTTTGTGATATTAAGGAATCGCAAGCTCATTCTGATCCTGTTTCATCAGGCTTCCTATTGCATTTCCTACTGGCACATATTTGAATAATTTCGAACGACCGCCTCCTGGGTCTACGCACATTAACTTAATATTCACTTTAATGTTGTTGTTGTTGTAGCTGTTGTTTTAGCCCGCTTATTTTTTGTGATAATTTCTCATTAACAAACAGCGACGCTGAAAAAAGCTGTGCTTTTTGTTGGCCCCGTTTTAATGACGGCCGTCTTTGTGGGTTGGTCCGCTGTTGGTTTTAGCGTCTCATGCCAGCACACCCTTGTTCTGAAACGTTGTTGTTGTCCTTGTTATTTTTTTTTTTGATTTGGATTTTTATTTTTTTGCTCACAAATTAGTCGCACGAACATTTGCTGTTGTGCCACTAAATGGCAGGAAAGAGCCGCACACATACATACACACACCCAAAGGATGGTGTGCAGACGGGAGGTGCAGCTTGCGCGGCAAATTGTTTGCAACATGCAAAGCAAGTGGAAGTGGCGACCAAAAGCCGCAAATAGGCTCTGACTGACGGTTGACTGGCAACGGGCGCCGGGCGACCGAAACGGGGAAGCGTGTTAAGCAAACATGCAGGCAGGCTCAGGCTCTGCTTCTGTCTCTTGCTGACTAGCTGGAAACGTGGTCGCTAGGCCGGGCGTTTGGCTTACTAGACTGACAAATACAAAAAGACATGCCATGCTGTAGCACACGTACAAACATACACACATACTCGTAGGTATTCATACGTCTCGCCTTTCTCCAGTTGTTGTTGCTGGCTCTGAGCTGAACTGGGCTGCCTTTTTTGGGCACGAAATGAATATGGATTTGCTTTTAATTACACTGACTCAACCTGGCCAAGCGCCTGTACGAGTAGTACAGAGAGTTTGCGGTGAATTGGCCAAATGCTTTTGCTATTTTTGGAGTACGCTGGCATTTTTCTATTAGATTGTGGCAAAGTGCTTTTCACGCTGTCGTAGCAGCTGGTACGACCTACATCAACAACCCTCTACATTAGTCAAATTGAAAGATATATACGTTCAGTTAGACTCGCAACTGAAATTGTAGGCTTACAGTGCGTTCAGACTTGTATCGTCTGTAATCCCTTTGTTCTGGCTTAAACATTGTTTCAGTTCCATAACAGTCGATTTTTTCGTGATTCACAAAAGGATCTTCCCAAAAAGTTGTTGGTTAACATTTTACTTTACATACGAGTACTTGAAATCGAAAAGTGTTGAAGCCGCAATCTCAAAATTTGGTATTTCGATTCATCTACTTGTAGATTCAAAAAAGGGCACATTTAAGTTAATTTTCAACACACCCTAGTTCACCGTTAAAAATGCTTTGTTTTAATCGTAATTTTTGGAATTTATTTTTAGGTTTTGGTAATCGCGTTCTCTAGAGCACTTTATAATTTATGTGAAAAAAAGACGCGATGTATGAGTTATGGCAGAAACTAAAACTTAAAGTTTTTATTCGAGTTTTTATTTTTGCCTTAAAAATTAAAAACCTTATTCTTTTTCTTAGAAACATACATACATACATAATATTTATTTATTTATGATTACCATTTAAATTTTGTTTAGCTTTAAAAAATAAATAACTTATTCTTCTCTTAGCAACATAGCTGTTTTACATATGTACATACATACATAATTGTTTTTAGCTCCTGAACTTGTCATACATTAATTTACATTACACGGTTTTAGGCTTAGAGTGCATATATCTTTTATTTAATAACTATGTTTGTGTAAATACACATTAGATATGTGATTTAATTAAACAAACATGAATACTTGTTCTTAAAAAATTATTGTTTTTTCAAAAAATGTAATACTTGTATGTTTTAGAGATAAGGAACTATTCACCTATTTTTGGAAAAGCTCAATATCTTTTTACACGGTTTTTTCTGCCATCAATCTACCGCGTAAAAACAGAATTAGGTGCATATGTATTTAGAGAAAGCTAAGAAGCTTCAATTGCGTTTCTAATTCCTTTAGTACACAGAGAGCGGAAACTGGCAGAAAAAAACTGCAGACTCTGCGATCAATACGTTTACTTACAAAACGGCCATCGGCAGTGAGGCTGCGGTCAAATGTTAAGGTTTACTGTAAGTTTGGTGTAAGCTCATGAATTGGATTGTTTCATAGAAGCATTTTTCCATAACCCGCCCGTCAAGGGTCATTCAATTTGGTTGGTGATACGGCATACAAATTGGTTGTTAATTGTATTAAAAATTAACAACCAATAAACATCCCCAGATCGATCCAAATCCATGAAGTGGATTAAAATGTACGTTATAAGTAGGCAGACTTTGGCTCGTTTTTCTCGTAAAAACTTTTCTTGTAGACTTCATTTAATATAAATATTTAAACAAATAATATGTAACACCTACGAAGAATACATATTTCATACTATATATAGCAATAGGTGTAACTATCGTTTTGGCCGACAGACAAACAGACGCAAAAATTATGGCAATAGCAATGGAATGCCGAATTTCTGGCACTATTAAATGGAGTGTTGCCTAATAATATCGTACATAATATGTAGCCCTAATTGCAAATGAAGCGAATGAAACGAATGAACAGATATAGCATCCTCTTTAGCCGCCGACAAGCCACAGAACAACAATAAAATTATGAACAAGCACAGCAAACATTTCAATTATGTCGCCGGCACAACTTTCGCCGCCCACTGCACAACTCGAACTGAAAAACTTTCGTAATTAAACTCAATGGCAGACATCAGCGGGAGGTCGTTAGGCAGATGGTACTTGGCAGATTGTGCACCATGGAGCGCCGTAATTAGTTAGGAAATCCGCTAAACAAAGCCAACAAAGTAAAACAAATGAGACAACACACACATGTACGTGTACACGACGCCAAACAGAGCGAGAACAACAATGGCGGCAGGCTGTTTCCGGTTTGTTCAGAGCAACAGTTTGTTGGTTAGTATGTTGGTTTGCTTATTTATAGTGTAACGCTAAAAACGCACGATGACGCACTCATAAATTTATAATTCAATTAAATTTTTTTTGTTACCGTTATATATATAAGGAAACGAAGAGATATGATTTTTTCAACCGAAAACTGCATCACTGGGGCTGGCAAAAGCGATTATCGATTAATTAAATGGGTTTTAAAAAAAGAGTAACTTTCAGCTCTTCATTTACCAGACTTTCTAAAATTGTTATCTACTTTTTAAATAGACATATGAAAGTAGATAGAATAAATTTAAGCACATACTCATACATCATGTGCATTATGTGTATTGTATGTAATACAGTTAAACAAATCAACGTCTTCCACCGCAAAATTAATATCAAAAACTTTGTCAATTGAGGCAGTACTTACAGTAATTTCGCCTCTAATTTGCTTATTTTTATAGTTTTGATAATGACTATAATGTGATTTTCCTAATGTCCAACTTAAACATTATCCACCTTCTGTGGATTGTCATAAAGGTAATAAGAACTACAAACAAAGTATATACTACACATACAACCAATGGACTATTAAGACAATTATGACGCCACACGCGCCTTGCTAGCTGAAACAAATTAAGTTGCTTAGTGGCTCACAATTACGCGTAAGACAGCGCACACGAAATAATTTATCAAATTCGCCCATAAATTATTGATGCCTGCCAGACAGACCGACTACGGGCTGTTCGAAGTATTACATATTCACTGTACCCTTACACAAATACATATATGGCCCACATACATGGAGGTCCTTCTGCTTTCGCTGTGGTTGTTTGGCATTTGGTTGCCTGGCAAACCACGCAACTTTCATAAGGATAACGTGTATTCAGCGCACGAGGCTAACAAGAACTGAAAAGGATTTGTACTTAAAGGCCTTAAAATTTTAAGTGAACAATTTTATGTACAAGCCAAAGGCGAAATTAAGCGAATTTAATGCCGAGGCGTTACAGGATTTCTTTTGAACAGTATACTTGTACAATGGTATGCTACTTTTTAAGATTCATGCATCCAAACACACAGACAGACAGACGGATGGGCCAATTACAAGTGTTGATTTTTTTCTTTAATATATTTATCTGTTTTTGCACATTTCTTCTTAGAGGTCACCTTCAGACCAACTTAAGCCTAATGACTTAAAATAAGATAAAGTCTCGCTCTCAAAAAAAAGCCCATGACCTTTAATGACTTTGGCTCATTTTGTAATGTTGCCGTTCCAAAAAGCTTGATAGCGTGATCTTTGCTGACGTAATTACATGAGTTGATTTACATAGCTTCGATATGAGCTTAGATAACATTATGATAACATAATGTTATTACATATGTTATTGTTATGCTGCTGTTAAGCTGCTGATTATTTTACTGGCCTGCTTCTGTTCATTACAAACATTGCAATAAATATTGCATACTTCCCCGGGAATATTTTAGCAGTCTAGCTCTTCAAATTCACAACTGGCTAGAGCCATTTTAATGGGACCCCTTACAAATGAATACATTGTTTTTCATTTCATACTTATTTATTTATTTATTTTACTTTTAGTTTTATATATGTACAAATACTTTTCATACTTATCTATTAATTTTTTTTTATATATGTACAGATACATTTCATTCACAAGCCGAGGTATATTATTGAAACCAGCTCTCGTGGATTTTTTTTTAGTTTTGTTTCGCATTGTATTCGAACTTTTATATTTTTAATATGTTTCCGTTATACTTGTATATTTGTATTTCGCTAAAAAGTATCACAAACTGCGTTATTAGTATTGGTTACTTTTAAAAATGTTATATAATTTTCAATTAATTAACATTTCTTGCTTTGTCAATGCAAGACGAATGTACATACATACATATGTACATACATAGATGTGCACATATGTATGGACATTCACACATTAGTGTCTCACATTTTGCTTTGGCTATTTCAATCGTTTGCACGCAACTACACGAACAGCTGCTTGCATGTGTGTGTGTGTGTGTGTGTGTGTGTATGTATACTTAGTTGTCCCCAACTGTTTGATATTTTGTATTGTTTGTTCTGCCTGCTTTTGTAAAATGCATATTTTGAAAATCCTTGAATGCAAAGTTGTAGATTTAGTTACGTAGAATACATTACCCAAATTTTAAATCGATCGGACTAAATTTATAACACAAACTTTTCTTTTGAAATAGTGAATAAATATTAAAACCCAAATAATTCAAGATCCAACACAAATTTCGAAAATCTAAGTATGCAGTTTTGTTTGTATTCTTTAATTGAGAAACTAAGTTTTAAGTCGATCGGTTGAAAAATGCGGATTTTTCAAACAAGCTAGCGGAGCTACTTTTCCCCCTTTTGGAGCTCGAATTTTCCAAAATTCCTTCTTAATGCACATTTACACTATAGGATACTTGATCCCAAATTGCAGCTTTCTAGCTCTTACCGTTTGGGCTGTGGGCTTTTGACGCGGTTTGCTTTTGTGCCCCAACATTTTTTTACAGGAAAACTCCCATATTTTAGGCCCAAAAAAAAAATATAAATAATAAAAAACCAAGTATACAGTTTTTCTTGGAATTGTTCTGAGAGTATACAAACTAAGTTTGAAGTTTATCAGATGAAAACTGTAGATTTTTCATACAAACGTTGGAGCCTGTTTTCCCCCCTTTGGAGCTCGAGTTTTCCAAAATCCCTTCTTAGTGGGCACCTAGACTATGAAAGGATACTTAAGTCCAAATTTCTTCCTAGTCTACCGTTTGGGCTGTGCGTTGATCACCAATCAGTCAGTCAGTCAGGACAAACTGTTTTATATATATAGATTTAAGCGACTAAAGGACTCTAAAAAAATACGGCGATACAAAATCTCTGCTTAGATGGTATGTGGTATAAAACGTTTGTGCGCTCATTGCATATTAATCAGTTTCTAAAGCGTTGATGTCGACATCTAACTAAGGGCATACAAGTACTAACATCCATACTAGCACACACTATATAAGTCAACATTGCAGCAGCAGACACACCGTCAGCTCAGAGCATTGCCACGTTGTGCCACCATTGCTGCTGCTTATCTCTGCCGCCGCCGTTGCCGCTAATGTTGCCATTTCTGCTGGTGCTTGTAGATGCAGCTGCTGCTCAGCTTGCCACCTACAAAGCACCGTAATCGTTGCTGCTTTACTCCGCCGCGGTGGCATGTCAATGAGCACTTACACTAATATTCGGTTATTTGCATGCAAAATTACCCACCACTAACGCGCGCAAACAAACAACAATAACAACGAAACCAGCCAGGAGCTCGGCAATTATAAAGAGCTAATTATGTTAATTTTAGTTTGCAAGAGCGGTGCTCTTTTTCTGCCTTACTCTACATCTTTCATTCGCTCTCCATCCCCGCGCTAATGGCGGGCATGCTATCATTTGTCATTGAGTGGAAAATATTACGACGGACGGTTGAGTCCAAAGTGCCCCCCGTAATCAGCCGTGTTACGGAAGGAAGTATAACTAAGGTAATTGTAAAAGTTTGGTACCACATTATAACAATAACGAGATTTATGAGAAAGGGGGCAGTGCATAGAGAAAAACACAACTAAATGCATATGAGAATATGTTTGAAAAGCTAAGTGATCCAAGCTTTTATACTTAGGCTTGGAAAGCCAGTTGGATAAACGAATATGGATCAACTCATCTTACAGTTTTTGATGGGCCAAACTTTGGGGGTTAACTCCCAAAATCTCTAAACAATCATGATTACAATTTTGAAAAGGTATAAGTTGAGAAAACAGACAGGATGGCTGGGGGACGGTACTTCAATACCATAGCCCAGTCTGTCTGTCTGTCCGTATGAGCACCTGGATCTCAGAGACTATAAGAGCTAGAGACACCAAATTTTGCACAAAGATGCGCAGCAAATGTGAATTTTGGAATTTCCCTCCCTCCTCCTCTCACTCTCAAATCGTAACTCCCGTAATTCTTGGAATTCCAAACTCAAATTTTGCAAATGCCCCCAGTTAGTGATTATGTGTCCGTATGCAAAGTTTCATCATGATAGATCGATTTAGCAAGAAGTTATATCCATGTTGTTGATGTTGCTGTTTGCTTGACTGCAAACATGTTTACACAGACACGAATAGATGCGCATAAAAATACATACACGCACATAGACGCAATTGCTATGTAAATGTGCAATTATACACCCTTTATGTGAGTTCGAATACCAAGAGAGGTAAAATCGACAAAAAAAAATTTTTTTTTAATTCTCTTAATTTTTTAAATTTCTATAATTATTCTAAACATATGCACAGAGTATTTCAAAGCCGGGACACCCGACTTTAGCTTTTTTACTTGTTTTTTAAGAAAACTTATTAGCGGTACAATTTCTCTCCAGTACTACGCCAACAAACTGCAAGAGGGAATTCAGCGGCGAAAGTGTGTTTGAGTACAGGGTATTTCACTGTCGGACTTGCTCGACTGTAGCATTTTCTCTTGTTGAATTTGTATAGGTTTGGACTATATGGCGATCCATATGTATACCTATAACATAACATATACATATGTATATACTTATATGAACAGCATATAGAGACGAATGAAAATCACGTATTGTCTATTTTATTTATTACTCCTTCCCAAGTCATACAACCATTATGTAAACTATTCTAATCCCTAGATTAGCTAGAATGTGAGTAACACACAGAAAAAGGCGTGGCAGATATACATTCTTGTGTCATCTGTCACTCTGGATGAACGCAAGTATACTGGCTAGTATAAGAGCTAAAATAATTAAACGTGGTATTCATATTCTTTTAAGCCCTAGGCAGATCAAGTAAGACTTGTTTTCCCAATGCACCCTTTCCACAACTTCCGTAATTCTTTACTTAAATTTGACAATTACATCCGGTTAGAGCTTATGTAAAGTCTTATCTTATTAAATTGAGTTAAATATTTGTTATTTTCTTCATTTCATTTCGTAGTGCCCGTTCGACTCTAGCATTCCATTTTAGTTTTATACACCTGCCATACGGACGATTCGTGAAGCAAATTTTATGAACTTTAGGTCTGTCTAAGTTTATAACTTAGGTTTGTGCGAGCTGAAAATTGTAACAGAAATGTAACAGCAGAAGGAGGCGTGGCAGGCCCCACAAAGTATATATATTCTTGATCAGTGTGACCAAACGAGTCGATCTGTCTGCCATATGCCTAAAGTCATTTTGTAAACTTAAAGCATTAGGAGCCACTCCCATCTAAGACTCCTGTTAATTATTCATTAAAAATATTAGGCACACTTAAGACTCCTGTTAATTATTCATTAAAATTATTAAGCACACTTAATAAAACATATTTGGATAAGTGCATGCTTTTTGAATTATGAGTATTATGCGGACACTAAGCAAATATCAAAGACTACAGCATCAGGAAAAGGGACAAAAAATTGGTTTTCCTAGGGGTTGGGGGCTCTTATAGACGGCTATATCGATTGGTCTTGTCATACTGATGAAAAACAAATCCACTTATGGGGGTCTACCCATTTACCCATTCAATGCAGGGTATAATAATACTTGTAATATATATAATAATACAAATACATATAACTTTACGTATGTACATACGCTTGTGCACATTTTATTTGCATACCTTTCAACCGCGTATGTTGTATGTCTGTTTACAGTGTAGATTACAACAATAACAGCAGAGCATGGACAGAGGCTACATCAGAAGGGGGGTGCATTGCAATAAAAACATAAACTGTCCCGGACTTAGGAGGCCATGTATACCAAGTTACATGCCTCCACATTCGGAGATTCTTGCGGAGAATGATTAATAAATTAGTACGCGTAATAGTCTGATTTGTGGGTGTTTCAAAAACTGACGATTTTATAATATAACTTCACATATCAATAGGAATAGAATTTACTACACTTAATTCATTTCCAATGCCCTAGGCGGGCATCTGTTACTTTTGAGGTTCACCTAAGAAAGTAATTCCTTTTATTGTTGTCTCACCAAAAGCCATGTTTACAAGAATACTTACGAACCATAACGTAAACAAGGGTTGTGCTCCGTTTACGAGACTGATCCTACAATAATCTACATAAGTTGACTCAACTTAATACACAACTATCGGAACTTTGAGGAATATTCTTACTTAGTTTATGTTTGTTGCGAAACTATTATTTTTGTATTTTATGGGTTTCACGGAGCTGCTAGGCGACCGTCTCTAACAGCCAGGCAACAAATCGCGCAGTCGTCGTGTATATGCGCCCTTTTATCCAAAAAGTATGCCAAACTCGGTTTCAGTAAGCAATTATACCCGTAGTGACTGCCACAGTTACTGTTACTGTTCATGACAGTAGGTGCATGGAAATTCCCATGTGTCCTTGTTTACAACGTTGCCGCGCATACTAATTGCCTGTTTAAGGTCGCACAGGCAGCAGGGACGTTGGCGGTTTGAATTTGGGTTGCCATTACACAATTAATTTGCACTCTGTGCTTTGATTACAAAACCGCAAAATGTGTGCAAACTGACAATTACCATAAGGGTTAACGGAATGAGAGGCAGAGCAGATGGATTTCCCTTTGTCGAGAGCACTGGCATAAATTATAAAAACTTCCCGAATTACACGTCCCACTGACAAAGAGAAGAAATGGCAACTGTCTGCCACGCTCCATTGCAATACGGGTCACCTGGTTCATTAAAGCGTGACCAGGACCGTCAGGACATATGCATGTTCAAAGTGCTCTTTGCCTCTACAATGCTTAAAAACAAATTTTGCGAACTCACTAACACACGGTATGGAGATTTACTGCCACAGCGCATCCTGTATCCATTTAGCACACTTATTATTTATATATTACAACAAATACAACATCAACCTCCATATCAACATTGCTTTTTATCCAATATGGTAGTATCAAATTATACGAAAGCTGGGAAAGCCATAATAAAAATCTAACAAACTAAACTCCGGAACGTTATCACAGGCAAAGGTGATCAGAGGACTATACTAATTAAATGGATCCATATAACTTTCTTCTAAATCATTTATAACTTTTGTTGCATTGCTACATTTTTATTCAAATCCATTCTAAAAACTAATATATATTTTAAATGATCTTGAATTACTTCAACTATGATACTTATCACAGTGGAACTGAATTTTCATTTCATTTAAAATATCGTTCTTCTAAAGCAACATAATCTAGTCTTAGCTTATCTTGTCAGTCATCCTCTTCATCTGACGAGTCTTGTGGGGTATATTATATATATATATGTATATATTATTGATTTGTAAAGACGGAGACTGCCAGAGGGCAACAACTTCTATGCTTTTTATACTTTGTATCCAAAAGATACAAGTAGAAGAGTATATTAAGTTTGTGCAATTATTTTGCCGTTATTTCCGACAGCGACTGGACAAGAAGGGATCAGGACTCTCCATGGCTGTGTTCAAAAAATCCCTATAATTTAATAGGCATTTCTTTGCATGAACCCTTCTACCGCTCTTATATAATTTAAATTACGATTCGGATGCATGTTCAATTATTTCGTGAGCATGGACCACAGTGTAAGGCAATGGATACCAAGGATTATTGTTCTGATATGACTTAATAGTATTAGCATAGACAGCTTTAAACTTCCCCTAGTTTCTTTTTCGAGTTTCGTAATCTATAATTAATATCGATGAAAAGAATTCTACACTTGAAAATGCTCTTTAGGCCATATTTTCGTCATTTATTTTTCTTTTTTTACCAAGAACTAGCGTTCTCAAGCAATTTTTTGGCGTACAGCATTATTTATAGAATTAAAGTACCATCAATTTGAACAATCATGTTAAAAGCAAACTATTTTGAGTGTTTTTTTTTAATTTCTCCAACATTTATCTATAAATTAGCATATGCCTTCCTTTATAATTGACAAAGGCTTTGGCTTTATGCAAAACCAACAGAGTATGATTTTTATCTAAAGTATCATCTTCCGACCGATGTTTATGTTCCAAATATTAACAAGCTTTGCGTGACCAATAATGAATTTTTCTGCAATAAGCGTGATTTTTTCAAAATGATGCTAGTTGGGGCTAAAAAATGTCCTTACCTAATAATTTAAACCCCTTGACCCTTGTTACGGTCAATCTAAAATTACACGTATGCAAAACACAACACAGAAGCACATAACAATGACCGATGTGTTATCAAACTATAATTTTATAAACCTGTACTTACCAAGTTTACAAATATTTCACGCCATAATAATCGACTGACTTTAACTGCGTGCCAACATGCCAGTACACTAGAACGGCGAATTGAGCTGCATTTTACTACTTTAGGCAGAACAATATTTATTTATTTATATTTATGTTAATAAACATTGACTGGCCAAATGATTGGCCAAAATACAAAAATTACAAAAAGCATCTTGTAAGCTAGAAAAGCCTAAGTAGGAGAAATCTAATCAAATTACAATAATATCTAATTAACGCCTCCGACCCGGTGGGGGAATATTATTTGCCTTTCGACTAGCTGTGCCCCGTCTCACAGCCAAGTGTGGCCAGAGGCGTCAATAGATCCACCGGTATAAAAACAAGAAAGGAATACTAAAGTCGAGCAGGCTCAACTCTTAAATACCCTGTACCACCTCACAAAAAAAGAAATTAAATTAATTATTTAATCGGGAAAAATGAACAAACTCGTCCTTTCTCGGGCTCAGGAGAATCTGTAGTTTGGTTATTCTAGCTCTTCTACTTTCTGAGATCCTTGCGTTCATACAGACAGACGGACATGGCTATATCGACTCGACTTGTCATGCTGATCAAGAATATAGATACTTTTTGGGGTCTGCCACGCCTCCTTCTGTGTGTTCCATGTACACTCGCAGAAAGCTAATATACCCTTGTACCCTTTGGGTAGAGGGTATAAAAAGAAAATCTTAACAGAGAGAAGAGCAAGTGGAATTAAATCAGTTAAGACATCTTTCTGTTACTGCTGTTTTATATTTCAATAAGAACTAATAAGTAGAAGATTAAATTAGAAATGTATTTAGATAACATTTTATAATATGTGTCGATCTAAATATTTCATCACTCGCGTACTACTTTTAAAGTAGCCTAAGACTTGTAACGATGGTTATAAGTGAAATGTTAAACACCTAGTAAAATACAATAATAACTCTAAGACAATGGAGGTTTTGTAGTTTCAGTCTTCGTCTTCGCAAGCAATATGAACACATTGGAGCGAATTTGCTTGTGCACAGTTTTTCATCTTCAGCTTCGTCTCAGCATTTACTGTTTGTACCCTTAGTCTAGCTAATGAGCATTTTTAATCTTTTTTTCTACATTTCATTAATTTGCTTTTGCGAGATCTGTCAGTACATTTCTTGTTCAATATTGCAACAAATCAATAAGGTTTAGTTCGAATCTGTACCTTCAAACTTCTACAAGATGCAGAATTCTGAGGAAGCGGTGCTTGAACAAGAACCGCAACCTGAGCTATCGATGATAGCGGTGCCCATAGCTATAGCTAATACAGAGGTAAGGCTGATTGCCCATTATGTACCGTTTATAAAATACAAGCTTTTGTCACAAAGAATGAAGACAGTGTCCAGCAATATGGCAGTGGACAGACAGTGTTTAAGAAGATATTCAAGAACCGCAAGAAGGCATCAATCAGAATTCGCAACAAGAAGCGACGACTGAACCGTCAGATGCGCAAATCAATTAAACCCAAGAATGCTCTTCAAGCACTCAATGAGATCAAGAACTTAACCCAAAGTGATTTTACCGTAAACAATAATGTCGAAGGGGGTTACACAGCCAGTGTTACTGTCAATTCCAACCAGTACGAGGGTAAGGGAAATTCGAAAACCTCTGCCAAAATTTCCGCATGTGAGAAAGCCTTCCGTGACTACATAATCTCGAAGATTACGTCCCAACCCAAGAGCGCGCCGACCACACCACAACCCAAGGACACAAGCGACGAAGAAATGGCCAATGTAATTACCGAAAATGCAGAAGAGGAATGTTTCATGATAAACTTGGCATCCTATGCCATTTTTAAATTGTATTCTGGATGGCAGCGAGAGGGATTTACTGTACCCGAATTGCCTTCTTCTACCCATTTAGACAATTGTCAGCCTGGTGAACAAAACGCAGGCTCAATGCAGGATTTGCGCTCTCAACTACGCTTCAACTGGGAAACCACAGAACCAGTCAAATTATTGTGGGGTATGCGTCCGGACATATCAAACCCTCATTATTATCGCTCTGATGACAACCAAAACGTGTTCTGGCGTGTCGTGATCGTTGTGGATGATCAGGAGTATACGGCTTTGGGACGCTCCAAGAAGATAGCACGTCGCAACGTGGCCATAACTGTTTGCAACCGATTGTTTGGCACACATTTCCCAAAAGTCGAGATCTAGGAGGGGACGAGCAAAGATAGTGAAGCCTAAACTTTACACTTAGATATCAAACACGCCAAACGTACTCTCATTTATGCCAATATCATACGAGTATATAAAAAATCATCTTATGTAATAATTTAGGTACACAAAACTGTGCTGATTGTACATATACTGCATATATAGTGTGTATGTATCCCAACCAAAAATTGGTGCCAATTAAAACCAGAACAATTCACTTTTAATTCATTTTATGGTTTTCTCTCAAATGAAGAAATCCTTTGTATGCAATCGAATAAGCTCTAAATTTAATGATGTGCTCACATTTATTGTAGCATATTTATACCCTGTACCCAAAAGGGTAAAAGGGTATACTAGTTTATTGCGAGTGTATGTAACACATAGAAGAAGACGTGGCAGACGCCTAAAAGTATATACACTTAATTCTGTTTTTACATGGTCGATTTATTTTGAATCGTACTAAATGGAATAAAGTCATGCAACCATATATAACATTTGTAATTTTCAAACCGTGTAAAAACAGAATTAGGTGTACACCTAATTGGTAGATTGGTTCCAGAAACAAGCGTATGAAAAAAGACATTGTGTATTGAGCGGAGCAGGATTGTTGGGAGGATAATAATACGCGACAAAGTTTTGTGGATGAATGAACAACGTCGATAGCTCGACTGCTTTATTTATATATAAATTCTTATCCTAGTTCTTATGCTATCGCCTACATACTATCATCGATTCCTTATCTTCTACCATGTGTGCGTACTTTATCAGGTAGCTCATGTTAGCCAGCCGCAGCATGCTCATCCAGCGCGGTGGCGAGCCTGAGCTAATGATTTGTGTACTTACACATCCTTATCTATTAAGCTGGCGCCTGCCAGCTACGAAAATGTTGGTGTTATGTTCGGCATCTAAGGCCGAACTCATTATTATCTGTATAAGAGAGCATGTCTGTTTATCGAGGTTTTATCTATAACAATATGATAATGTACCATTCGTGGTCTAGACAGAGCAAATCTAGCTTATCAATTAATTTACATTTACTTAGGATCTCGTTAGAATTGAACACATTGATCATATGCAAAAATAAGTGATTGGTTCCTTATCTCTAAGGAAATATATATGAAATTTTTAATTTTCAAACCGTGTTACTTGTATATTAAAATCGTGTAAAAAAAGACCGTGTTAAAACAGAATTAGGTCTACCAATGTATATTCTTTATCAGTATGACAGGACGAGTCGATCTAACCCATCTCACTCTCCCTACAGAATTTTGCCAATGCTGTCCACAATTCCAGAGCCACAAAAACTAACTTTGCATACGCCACAATTGAATAACTCACTGATGTTGTTTTAAATCTGAAATCAAATCGGTCAACAACTCTTCTTCTGCTTTCTTTTTGCTTCTGGCATGCTCGTATATGATATTCTTGGCTGCTATAGGATGTAGTGTTTTAATCTGATTGTAGGAAATGATCTGCAAAGTTTCAGCTCAATATCCTTAAAACCTAGAGACAATTTTGCATAGAAGCATATAATGATGAAGGGCGAACAGACGGACATCGATTCATCTCGATTCAAACGCAATATACCCTTTTCAAGGGAACAAAGAGTCAGATACAACAAAGACAATTATGCATATAGTACTTGTATATGTTAAGGCATTCCTTCTCTTATTGGTTGAATTGTCGAGTCCTCCGTCACTATAAGGCCTCACTAGCCATCACGTAGACATTGTAAAAATGCAACAAAGTGCGCAAACGACGCTCATGGCGTCCAATGAGCACAAGGGCCAAGTATGCGTAAATTAAATTTTCAGGGATGGCATTGTTGGGGAGGAGGAGAGGGAGCGCGTGAAAGGAGTAGGCAGATCAAACGGCAACATTGATGTGCAGAGTGAAGAGGAACAAGTGCAGTTGAAAAGGGACACAAAAAGACATTTCAATTAAGTTTAGATGATGGCATCTTACACCTAAAGTGTTGACGATGATGCAGCAGGACTCAAGGACCAACACAGATGGTTGCAGCCAGTAGGGCAGAGGCGGGCGTGTAAGAAGTACAAAACCAGTCAAGCGGCAACTTTGATGAGCGTAAATGAAAACAATTATATGGCACACAGATCTGAACTTTTCTCAAAAGTTAAACTCACTTAATTGAATTGAATGGCAGCGGGCCAACATGGCAACAACAGCAATAGGAGGAAGGGCGACAAAGTGCAGTCGAGTGAAAAGCAAGTTACTAAAGTCTCTTCTTGTTATTGTTGCTCTATTTGTTGGCATTGGTATTGTGCTTTGTGCAATGCCAGAAAATCGAAAACAGCTATTCCAAATTATTGGAGTGTGAGGCCGGCGTTTTAGCGTGTCAAAATGAAATAACCTTAAATCAATTTTGTCGACCATCTAAAAGCACGTCATTAGAAAGAAAGCAATGGTAAGAAGTATTACGATTGATATTTAGAGTTTGGCATGGGCTGTCAAAATAGTATAGAGTATAAATAACAATTTTGTACTAAAAAAATTTGGAAATTCACAACATTAAAAAAAAGAATGGAATGGAGTTATTAGAAGATATTATTGATAACATTATTAAACGCAAATAAGTTTTACACAGCAGTACACAAATATTCTAAAGCATCAGCAATGGCTTAACATGAACAGTTATTACATTTATGGCTCTGAGATCTCATCTCATCAAAAATAATAAAAAACAAAAATTCTGGCGAAAAAAGCGCTGGAATCTTCAGTTCGAAAATGGGGAAATATTTGGGCTCAAGCCATAACTCAGAATTAAAGTAATTAAAACTAAATGTGCAAATAATGGTAATAAGAATACGGCGACAGACTTAAGGGAAACTTCAGTTAATATGGCGGAATGAAACTAAGGAACTTAAAGTAGATTCTGCGAATAGTAAACTCTCAATTGAATAAGCCTTTGAGTTCGTGAATAGTTCGAAACAAACCTCGAAACTCGTAACTAATTTGATTGAACTTTCACATGATATCTGTAAAAGACCTTTACTGTATATCTTTTCCCATCGAGAACGACTTCCGCGGCAAACCCTACACATTCACATTTTCAATATTAACACGCCTGCTTGTTAAGCTAATATACTGAGCAGAAAATGTAACATGCTCGTTAAACACAGGACTTCGATTATTGATAGTAATGCGTGAAATAGTGCGTGCAAATGGCCTACGACAACAGGGCGTATGCGCACTACCGCGGACCATTGGCTTTTGCTTAGTTTTCCAGTGTGCCCAATCGAGAACTAGTTGGCTACACAAATAAATATGTGCGATGTGGACAGTTTAAAGACGAAACGGCGACAAATGCCGTATTCGAAAACTTCTTCCATCCGACAAACTTCTAAGTTTGGCAACAGACGAAACTGGCACATCGAAGGCTACAGGTAGCTCTTCCTGATATTGCACTAGTACGCACACACTCACGTACATACACAAGTTTTGGCAGCCACAAAAAGTCGAGTCAAGTCAAGTCGAGTCGAGTCGAGTGCGCGGCGCCTCGTGCCACGCATAGAAATTCAGTTGCTGTTGCCCCATTGTAGTCGTTGTTGCTTTAACTGATGCGGTTGTTGTTGCCACAAAATGCTTGGCGCACCGCATACAACACAACAACACTTCAGTTCAAGTGACTCCTCGAGACTTTTTGAGACCACGGCGACAATGGAGGCCACAGAAGTGTCGGAGAAGGTGAAGGCGAAGGCGTTCGCAAGCTGCGTGACCGGAAAGTGTTTGGAAGACGGAAGTACGCTGTGTAGACTCTGGGGACATTACCTACATACCCGTATAGTACACAGCTATAAGTGAAAAGAAACACCCACAAAAAATAGCAACAATATCAAGAGCGTATACTTGTAGGAAAAATGTGCTGCCTGCGCAAAATTTGAAACGCTTTATGTGCGTGGTTTGGCAGCTTTGACCGCATTTCGGGCCTGTCCAATGGCCACAAATGTCACGTTTCGGGCATTAAATGTGTTAAAATGCTGAAACGTTTTACACAGACATAAGTACTCACACAGCCAGAGACGCATACTCAAGCAAACAAACAAAGCACTGGACTGTTCCGACCTTTTCGCCCCAATTCAATATCTGGTCATGCAAATTTCAGGTTGGAGAACACCGCCTAAGCTGCTACGCTCGAAATTTACCTTTATATTAAGTTTATAAAAAAGGAAACTGCTGCACTGTCGTCGGGCAAGAGAGAAAAAAAGAAAAAAGCTCAAAAAAGTCGAGTTAATTGCTTTTGCATGAAAAGCACCCGCTTAGGAAGCAAAAGGCAAGAAGCATCTGCCACTTGGCTTTGTCGTCTCCTCGGAGGAAGAAAGAACACCCACACGCATCGAACAAAAAATAACTTAAAGCTCAGTCAGGTTTCACTTGAATTGGCGTTCAATTGAGCGTAAAAATATTTCCAATGGCTAAATAGTGGGCGGGCGTCCGTGAAAATGGACTTTCAGACGAACCGAACCATATTTTTAAAAGGAGAAAACAATGGATCTCTAACTACACCGTGCACCCCAATCCCATCCAGATTGCAATTTAACAAATTTTCATTACAATCGGATGGAAAGAAGCTATGTTTGTGCTATAGGTACTATACGGTTCAATTTATGAATCAAGTTTATGGTGATAATTAAATGAATACAACAATTAGCTGTCTTATAAATATGAAGCGCACGTTTGTGTATAAGTATGTACATACATATGTATGTGCGTGAATCTAATATTCTGGGCAAGGAGCAACCCAAAAGAGAATTTTGAATCGGGCTTTGCTGTTCATTAAGTAATTAATGCAGTCTTATTGAAAGCTGTATAATTGGACAACCATTGTTGGTCGACTACCCAACAACTAAGTTCTTTTGATAATATTGCGTTGTTAGCAATTAAGCAATTAGGAAATCGGTGAATGTTATTTTTTGATCGGACGGAAATCAAGATAAATGGCATTGTTAGTTTTCGTGACCTTATCATGTATTCCTGCGGAATTAGCGGCCGTTTAACTATTTGAGCAGGTGGCAGGAGCTACTTACAAGTAGAACACAAAATCATTAAGCACCAACAAATCAATTAGGACAAACAACTTTATACTAATATGTTATATAGATACATATGTCCGACCACATTTATGTTAATTATATTATTAAGTGAAAATGATTTGTGTGTAATATTTGTTAGCACTTTAGCTAAAGAGCTTCAGACCTTATGGCAAGTTCGACGAGATAGACATATCCCTCTATTTTGAACAGAACAGCATTCGTCTTATTGCTTCTACTATAAGAGAATGCTGCATTCCAATAACTTACATACCTTATTATATACAGATAAAATATATCAAAAGAACGCCCATTCTTGTTTTAATAAATTAGTCTAAGCCTTAGAAAATCCCAACCATTTACGTGTTTACAACTAAAGGCCAGGATTTTGTTGTCCAAAGCAAACATACTATAACTCAGTACTCCACAAACAAAATCATTTAAGTGGCAGTCCAACACGAATACTGCATGCTTACATCTTTGCCAAGGGTCAGTGGACGATTATGTTTGGGACCAAAACACATCTACCGGAAAATCCGATTATTTGGTTGTCCCAACATTTGAACAACATCCACATCCACCACAAGCTGAGGGTCCAAGTAAATGGCTTGGCTTGCCCGCAAAAGTATGCAACAATAATTTGCACACAAAAGATTAGTGACCAACAGGCACGGACCGAACATTCCGACGATAATGACAACGACGGCCACAAATTTGTTGGTCCTGGCCATGGGCCGCAGACTCATAAATAATTTAGCAAGACAAAATCACGCGTAGTGTCGTTTTAAGGGTATACTATGAGTAAAGGGTAATGAACGAAGTTTGAATTGTTTTGGCCGCTCCACTAAAAAAGAAATAAAAGAAATCTCGTGAGCAATTCTAATATAAATGCACAAACGCACGACCATTCAAATGGGCCTGGGGCGATAAAGGGGGCATTTAATTTAAACATTTAATTATTAATAAATACTGCTAATTAAATATGTGTATTAGTTTGCGCCATTTTTATCTGTCAATATGTATCAAGCATAATAAATGCATGCGACGGGCAGGCAACGAGTCGAAAGGCACATGGCGTTGGCGGAAATCGTATCCTTGCACAGTATATCTATATGGCCCTGACCTTTGACATTAGAGAAAAGTGGCAGTCGAAGTTGGTTGGATGGGTGGATTGGCAGGCAGCAGAGACTCGTCCTGGCCTCGGGCAACAATTTGTTTATAAACGAAATCCAAAAACTACACAAAAAACACGTTAAGCAAACACGAGAGAACATACTGCATTGTGTGCTTGTGTGTTTGTGACAACAGACAAACAAAGAGAAACATACTCGAACAACAAGAACATGTAGCAGAGAAGACGAAAGTACACCAAAGTGAGGAAATTTATTTCAATTTAAATATTTTGGTCACGCGCTTCACAAAAACCCAGCCAATGAGATACGAGCCGAGGAGCGACTGGTAGACGGCAGCCTTAGCTAGTAGCGCCATTTGTATAATTGCTGGCGTGCGGGCGACAATGGCAGGCGAGTAAAGGCGTCCCCGCTTAGTTTATGCCATGACACGCTTCAAGGACGAGCACCGACAAAGAAAGGACATTATCATGACAGGCGTTGAGTTTAAAATATGAAGCCACCCATTTAGGTATAAACTGAAAATGGCGGTATATTTTAGGAAAAAAAAAAACAACTGACCAGGACAGTATCCTCTAGGTCGTGAGTGAGTCCTTTTATAGCCGGTATCCGTAGGATTAAAATATAGATTTGTGCAAATGTATGTAACAAAGAGAAGAAAGCGATTTCGACTTCATAAAGAACATATATCCATATATCAATATGTATGATGAGGTAAGTCGATCAAGACATAGCTGTGCGTCGGGATGAACTCATGGGTTTTGGAAAAGCCTGAACCCACACTGACCAAATTTTGTATGTAGACTCACCTAATATCTAGGAAACATCGTGTAGTGTTTTCAGATTTTCGTCAACACTGTCAACAATTCTAAGGATGCATAACCCCCTTTTCCTTAATAGATGTACAACTGATTATGCATCGCACAATCTTTTTCGGGTCTTACGCTTACCCTATAATAAATATTTTCTCCTGCTCTCAACCGAGCTGATAAAAGTCTATCTTCTCAGCCATCCCCGGAATCTGTGACAAGGAACGGCTATGAGACGGGTCTTAGCTTGTCGGACTGGCTAATAAATCTTCCCACACCGGGTCTGAGATTCCATTTTGTTTATTTCTTTTCGCTTTCTAAGCTTTTTCTCCATGTTGAGTTTCCTATTTTTATATTGGACGCCTCTGACCACACTTGACTGTGATTCGGGCTATAACTAGGCGAAAGGCAAATAATATTCCCCCACCGGGGGGAGGCTTTTATTTGATATTATTGTAATTTGACTAGACTTCTACTCTGCTACTTAGGCTTTTCTAGCTTTTAAGTTGTTTTTTTATAATTTGAATATACAGTCGACTCTCGTTAATTCGAAACTCGAGGGATTCTGAAAATATTACGAATTATTAAATTTGTGAGAGAAAATAAATAAAACTTCGAATTATTAAGTGTTGGTCAATTATTATCAATTATTTTTATTTCTGCTTGGCGGTATGAAGTGCGGCGGGGCTAGCACATGTACGTTGATACAAGTTTGAACTTGTCGCAAAATTTGAATTGTCGAGTGTTGGACGCCGATGAGTTCGAATTAACGCGTCGTTTTGTTATATAGCAATGCTTTTTTAGTTCGAATTACCAAGTGCATAAAAATGTATTGATTTAGTTGGAAAAATAAAGGGATTTTGTAGGGAACTCGTGATAAAATTGAATTATAGAGAGGTTCGAATTATCGCAGGCTTGAATTAACGAGAGTCGACTGTACTGTTTTTTCTGTCGACAGTCAAAGTTTGTTGACATAAATAAACACCTTTGCAGTTTTGGGTGACAATAGAAATCCAATGCGAACCACTTCAGCTCTTTTTTATGAACTCCTCAAATCACAGCCATGAAAGAAGTTGAGGAAGCAATTTCTGGCTTGATCTTTGAATTTGACACTCTTCTAACACGATGGTCACTATTCCATAATGTTGTTCACGAATAAAATGGGCAGCCTTTTTGCCAAAGCCATACATATACTTGTAGTATGTTCATACGCAAGACATACAAACCATAACAGAAATGCACGGACGCAGAGATTTGAAATTGTGGACAGGCTTGGTTAGCGTGGAAGCGTGGGTGGAAGTTGCAACAAAATGTGTGGAAATATAAATGGCGAAAGGTGAATGGAAAATGGCAATGACAAGCCACGCGCCAGCAAGACAAGAAACCGACAAGCGCCGCCTTGACAATGACACTGAAGCGTTGACATCGATTGCCATTAAAGCTGCCGATAAAAGGACAGTCGCGGACGGGTATTGAGGAGCGAGCGTAGAACGAGTGGACAATAGCGTGAACAGCCACGCAGTGAAGGCCAAACAGTCGTCATTGTGGCATAAAACGCAACAAACTGTAAATTATATTGGCCAGCTCGAAACAAACCACACACTCGTACAGACCCGAAACTTGATTACATGGTTTGGCCCTTTGCCAAGTTGTACACAGGTGAGCAAAGAGAAATCTTTGTTGTGGTTGGTCTCTCGAGTAGAGTTAAGTAGAAATAAATATCAATATAAGAATGCAAACAAACTTGGCGTTTTGACAGTCGTCGGACACAATTTGCTGGCCAGATGGCACGGCTTAGTGTGGCAGGCAGCACAAAAAACTTATCAAAATCTCAAGTGGCCTTCCTTGCAAGGTCTGTTTACACTTCACCGAGTACATAGTAGCACATAGTACTGTGTATTAGTACGTCTACATACACTTTTACTTTCCTGCCTTTGGGTCCCATTATAGTGTGGACTGTTACTTACTACAATTCATCCAAGAGAAATAAGTGGAAACCCGAGAAACCGATCCTCAACAATAGGAATTTTTACGATTCCCTGAACAATATAAGGGTATTTATTTCTGGTGGATGGTTTTGTAAGCTTGGCGATGTTTGTAAGTGCAAGTTTAAGGAAGCAACTTAAAATGAATGCCTCATGCGTTGGTGTCCGCAATAGAAAGCATCAGGCACGTATTGAGTCAGTCCAGAAGCAGTTCCTACTTTTTGCTTACATGGATGAAATTTGATCTCGACCATCGCTTCCCATCTTATAGAAGTAGCCTTCTTAATCTTTCCTCTATAGCAAGCTGTAGGAGTGTCCTAGATGTAACTTTTCTCCACAAGCTTATTATTGGACATTTAGATTCCTCTTCCCTTTTGGGGCGACTTAACTTTTCATCAAGGTATTATCTTTGTACGCAAGAAAAAATATCGAAATACTTATAAATATATAGTTTATTTGGTAGAAAGAGAAAAGGATACATATACCCGAGTCGATATCGTGAGACTTTAAGGTTTCACTCGCTTCATTATACTGAAAACTTCTATTTTATCAACAATACAGCATTTAGCCTAATTGAAATCTGAGAAGTTTCTTGTTTCTTAATACGATTTAGCATAATGAAATTATTGTATTCCTCCATATTTTAGAAACAGATTAATTATATACAAGTAGACCGATTTTAAGCCAGTAAGTGCTGATAAAAAATAGTTTATATCCTATCTTATATCATATTATTAAAGCATTATAGTAATGAAGTGTTTGGTTCTGTATAGAAGATAGATATTGTAATGCTAATCATAGCCATGTATCTGAAATAAAGATAATGAAATAACGCCTCGACCGCATTTAAGTCAGAAGTAAGTGTTTAAAAATTCTTTGGGAACGATGGAAGCAACGAAAAATATCGTGCTGTGGGCTTCATCGTTTACCTTAAGCTTCAATACTTGTTTCTGACACAGATTGGAATTTTGTCTTAGAGTTTGTAATAAGCCAAACAAATCAGTTATGGGATTTGGTCTTAACTCGCTCTTTTGGGATGTTGCCTTTTCCTAACCTTTCCTATGGCGGATATGTCTATATCCTGCAAAGCTTGTGTACGCATTGATTTATGCCCGCAGGCGTTGCGAAAGCACTTATTTTTCCACACACACGCTCAAATAAATAATAGCATTTTTTTAATTTTTTCGAACATTCTAGCAATACGCTGCCTTCAACTTGACCATGCATGTTTGTCATATTGGTCGGGTGTCTGCATGTCCGTGTGCCGAATGTCCTTGTCAAACACTAATGGCGTCGTAGTCGTCACCACCGTCCTTGCCGCCCTTATGTGAGGGTGTGTGTGTGTGTGATTGTTAATGTGCACGCTTCCTGCTGCTGTCGCCTTTGCTATTTATGCCTTTGTGTTCTTGTCATGGGTAGAAAAATTAAATTGAGCGAATTGATGGAGGCTTGTATTGGGACGTGTAATTGAAATACCTTTAAGTCGCATATAAAGAAAGTATAATGTCTGTCTGTCAGACTCTGGCCCAAAGGATACATTATCATTAAAACTTGCCTAACAAATTAAGGAAATGCATCCTTTATTGGGAAAATTGTTAAAATTAAACAGGCAAGTGGTCCAAAAAGTATGAGAACCCTATGATTTTGATGAGTACTCTTGCAAGGAAGGTGAGAGAAAATGGAGAAGTGATGGATTAGAATCAAGCAGAACTAATAGAACATATGTATTTTAAATTAATGGTGCAACATTTTGAGTAATTATACAGATATACCGAATCAGCTTTTTGTTGTAATAATACAAATATACAAATAAAAAACACTTTCTCGACAATATCATTATTAGCTTCTTTATGATTGATTTCATTGGAATTGTGGAAGTCAATTTTATCGTTCAAGCCAATAGATCAAATAATATAAAAAAATTGTAAACAAACGACCATTAAAAATACTTGGGAGGATATAGAAAACAATTAAATTGTTCGTCATGTAAGAAAACATTGGGCGCGTTGGTTGGAGACCTCTTGTGATGACTGTTTTATACAAATATTGTGATTTTAGTATTTTCTGACAAAAAGTCACAGTCGCAGGTAAAAATGTAGCTTCACTGTGTTTTAGACCATTGGTCACATTAATAATGGACAACGGAAAATGTAAGTAATGAAAATATAACGCAAAGAAAATTGAAATACCCATGTACCGATTAGGGAGACCATACCTCGAAAGTAGTCCGCGACATTCTTAAATGCTCCTTGCATTGGTCCATTCTGTACCCTGCAAAAAAAAGAAGAAGCACTTGGACTGGGCCCGCTCCTTTGTCAGTTTGCGGTACCCCCAATATCATTTATTAATTGACGCTTCCGTGAACATATCGGTTATTATTTGCTTTTTATGCGTTTCAGCATGATTATCCAACATGCAAGCAACATTTTCGTTATTGTTTGACAACTGTCAGTCACAGTAGCAATCGCTACCCAACCCTGAAATCATAATATTTTCCCGATTGTTTTTTTGTTTTTGCGATTGACATTTTTACTCAAATGAATCACAAATCAGAGCAGGCACAGGGTGAAATCAGTAATGATCGATCACAAATCGTTTCGACCTGGGGATTTCGCCCATTAATAACAAACTGTACATATATAAATACACTGCCATTTGAATAAGAACAAGATTCTCAAGCTCTTATGCTATGTTTTTTCTTTTAAATATCGGGATGCGTTCTTATGTTTTGGCTCTTCACTTGGAATACAGCAGCTGGCAACTAACACACTTTAGTACTTGATTATTAACCGTTATGAATTATTACTGTATTGCTTTTTATTATGCTAAAACTGACAATTAGGGACAAAGAAGACTCTTTAGTGTGAGTGCGCCTATGAACGCAAAAGGTTGCATATATTTCGATTAAAAACAAACCATTAAAATATTGGAAATGTGATAAGAATATTAGACAAAAGCCGAAAAAATTAAATAACGCTAGTCGGTTGTTGGAAATTTATTCAAAAACACAAAGATGTATGAAAAAAATATGAAATATATGAAATACAAAGAGAACAATTAGAAAACAATAGAATGCTACAGTCGAGTGGGAAAAACAATTTTGAAATTATTTAAATAAAATGAAAAAAAAAATATATAACATTTGGGGGAAAACGAGAAAAAATTCAAATTCAAAAAGTTCATTCTCGGACATAGGAAAATCTGGATACCAAGTTTGGTTTTTCAAGCTCTTATACTTTTTGAGATCGTTGACAGGTAAGCAGGTAGACAGGCGGACATGGCTATAACGACTCGTCTTATCAGCCTTACTAAACACAATTGTTGCATTGCAAATGTGTTTTATATTTTTTTATTCCTTTAGTATGTTACGTAACTGTATAATTGAGAAAAACCCTATGTTTTTGTTGATTATTCAACCTTTGCTTTATTCAATTGCATATAAGAATGTACACACATATGTACATAGACACATGTGGGAGCCGTAAACCAAATAGTCGTTGTATGTTGTTTTTCTCTTCATAGCTCTGCTCTCACTCTCCATTTTGGTTCTCTTCTGCAGATTTGATGCCTGTGCTTGTGAAATTTTCCATCGATTTTCTTGTTGCGCCAACAACGGACTGGGGATGAAAAACCAAACACAAAAAACGGATTTGATATTTAAAAAATATGCAGGTAAATACTATTATGTGCAGACAGCATGGCTGCAAACAAATAGACCAAATAGCTACAATCAAATTCAAATTCAAAGCCAACTCCACCCAAATAAAACAAACCTCTAAGAGCACATTGCGAGAGGTGGTCGTCGAAGCACTTCTAGGAGACTGTTGCTACTATTGTCAGGTCCATATGGAGACCCACATTTGTCAACGATCCGGGAAAAGGCTAAATTAAATAACAAGCGTTCAATGCGCACAAATTGAAAAACAAAAACGATACGCACACGCCAGCTTTAAATTTTAAAAATATGGCTGGCCGAGAGCAAACCACACATCGTGTTGGTGCAGCATGCGTGTATCCACAACCGGCAGCAAGGACAGAAGCTTCACACACACTTACACACTTTTGCACACATAGTCAAAATAAATAAAGAAAATATTTATTGGCGGTGAACAAAATTGCATTTTTGCACGTATCAATAACAATTTTCTTTATTTACCACGACAAGGGATCAAGGATAGCTTTCATCCAAAATATGTTGTTGTCGCTTCTTTATCTGCGTCTCTCCCCACACGAACTGGAATTATCAAAATCTGACAAAAGGCCGATGCTTTTAGCATATGTTTTGATCAAAAAGCGGTGCATGTTTTCGTTATATTTCTGGACCTAATACGAGTATTAATTTAATTTAAAAAATATACTGGTATTTTTAAACAAATTCATTCCATAAATAAATAATAACCTAATTAACTTCAAAACCATCTCCATACTTGTATGTTATATTTTATCAAAAGGATTTTCAATGTCAGCAATGCATTTAGAACTGATACAAGTATAATAATTTACAACAAATTGGAGTAATAAAATTGGTGCATCCATGTCCTTTATGATTGAAGAGTTTCATCGTGATCGTCCAGATAGAGAAACAAACCACACGATTTACATTTGCACAAAAAACGCCCAACATCCTCAACAAAACTGCAAATCCTCTAGTTGCAAAATACATATATTTTATTTATTTTATTTTTATATTATTTATTTATTTATTTATTCATAACCGTACGGCGCACGAATTCTTATTTACTCTCGTATTCCATTCTACATTCATAAAAGATTTAACACTATTTATTAATTTGTATCAAGCACGCGTATGTATTGTACTTATAGTATTTGTATTTACATAAAGCATTTCAATATAAAATGTGTATTAAATAATAGCCAATTGTGTCAGAAACCTGCAGTAGAATATTAAAATTTGTAAATGTATTTATAAACTTTGTAGTTGATGATTTCTTATTCCAATTGAAATTTCTGACGTTCCTATTCCGTCTTATATGGACTTGCAACTGATTATGTTTAACATATTCGGTTTAAGACATCTTAACATCATAAATAATGTGATTCAAGGACGACTGAGATCGATTTCGAATTGACTTCATTGCATTAACTTTGAATATACGCTAATACTATGTGTAGATGGGTTTATTATGAAATCTATTTACCAGCCAGAAAAAGCAAATTTATTTTTCAAAGCGGATGTTTTAAGCGAATTCAATTTTTCATTTTTCACTGTTCCTTTCAGAAACAAGAAAAAAGGCGCGAGCTGCGCCTAAAGCGGTTTTGGCGTTCGCCAAAGACAACATCATCAGACGATTCCACTGGCTTTGAGAGCCCGACGCGCACAAAGCCGGCCAGTGATGCACAGCGCTTCAACCATCTGCACTACACTAGTCTGTCCCAGGGCACGGGGTCGTGCACGTCGTCCTCGGTGACTGGCAATGCTAATGGCGGAGCCTCGACAACAACCAGCAGCAAGCCATCCTGCTCGCTTCCCTTGTTGCAGGTGTGGCCCAGCCAGGTATGCAGCTAGCCTATAGGGTGTGTCTGTGTTGTTCTTGTGTGTATGTGTATGTGAGTGTGTGTATGTGAGTGTGTGTATGTGAGTGTGTGTGTGCGAAAACCAACACCCAAATTAGCAACAGTATTGTTCAGTGCTCAAATTTGTGAGGTTATGTTGCGGTTCGAGTTTATTGAGCTCCCTTTTATGTTAATGCTGTTCCAAACTTTTCTCTTCCACTGACTGCCTTTGGGCTCTTGGGCTCTATACATGCATATGTGCGGTTGTGTGTGCGTGTTTGATATGGTTTAATTGTGTGGTAGCCGCTTTTGCGCCAGGAGGGCTTCGTTCAGCGTCGCAACAGCGGTCCCGAGGGCCAGCGGGTATGATTACAGTTGTTAACAAATGCCTACACTCATAAGTAAAGTCGCCTTGACAAAAACTTGCCTAGACCTTCTTTTTTACTACATACTACCACCAAATTATTAACTCTCTTATGCAAATAACACTAGCGATTTTAATACGTTAATCAGATTTGCATGCTTCGATTCTAAAAACAACGGGTGCTGGGCATCCTCCAAAATTGTAATATTGTTTCCTATATACTCAATAACCCCATTTATTTTGGGGTTTATATATCATACCACTCAGCTAGAGTTCTTTTAGGTAAATTGTATTTAAAGTTATATATGTATATTTCTATGCACCATTAGGCTATATAAGAACACTCTTTTCTAATATGAAAGTCAGCGATGGGCGTGCGATAAAAGCAATCAACAAAAGAAATTGCTACTACATCCGCAGTAAAATCATCATTATCTGATCAAATATCTGACAACAAAAATCCATTACCGATATTTTTATATATTTTAGCAATTTGAAATGTACTACTATTTTAAATATCACAAAAACATCATTACCGAAGGGAACTTCAAGCTAAAACATACATATTCTCAGCTTTTTGGTACAATCCCTTTAATAATATTTAAAACCAAGGGCGTACGCAGGGGGGGAAGTGAACTTCGCACTCTGAAATGGACTACACATTCATTATTATGGCGCACTATTTCCTTTAAAATAGAACTGAGTTGGATTTGTTAAAGTTTTTCTGTTGATCGAATGCATAAATTATTATTTTAACGCATCGTGCATTATTTAATAAAAATTGCGATTTTTTTACATCCCATTGGGAAAAGCTGCTTACGCCCTTGGTTACAAAAGTCAACATATACTTGTAGATATATTTTTGATTTGCTTCCTATTTATTATTATGCTGCGAGTCTGCTTGTAGCTTTGGACCTAACACGACCGCTTGACATTTTTATATAAGCGACCGCTGTAATCCGCCAACTATTTTTTAAAATTAAATTTAAAAACAAATTTGAATCTATGGAATTATTAACACATTATTTTGCTCGGAAATCCTAATATTTCCCTAAGAAATAGCTTTTTTACTCAGACTGACTTGACAAAGTTTCAAACTAGAGGCAGACCTTGCGAATGCCTGACCGCTTCTGTCACACGCCCATCTGTAATATTAACCACCACCGACGAGTTTGTAAATATTTATGAATACCCAACGATTTTGCACACACTCTAATAACAGTACTATTAACTAACACCGCCGCCCCTGCACTTCAGAACCAGCTTGAGCCCCAGTCCAATGATTTTGATTTCCACACTTCTCCATGCGCCTATCTTTGAACTTTCGGTCTTGCAGGATTCACCGCGCGGCGAAGCTGACGGCCAGTCGTTCATATTCCCCGCCATTGTCGAGACGAGCACCAGCACTTGCAGTGCTGGGGAGAGCGTGGAGGGGAACAGCACCGCCCCAAGCAGCAGCACTACTACCGCAAGCACTTCCAGCACCAGCGGAAGCATCACCAGTAAGCGGGCTAGCAACCACCTATCGTTGGCCACAATCGAACGACGCGGTTCCCTCTACTGTGATACTCTGCATGCCGGCGACTCTGGTATAGATTCAGTGCAGGCTTCGCCGTCGCCCAATGCACTGATGGCACCACCAGGTGCAAATCTGCTCGTCAATCTGCCCAGTGGTGGAGTGCCTCTTCTTACCGGAGGCGGTAGTTGCCACGTCTCGCCCACAACCACGCCCACGCATGGCTCACCGAACCTCTCATTGGGCAGGCGGGGCGTGCGCAACAGTATCTGCGTGGTTCCCAACAATGGGGCCAACTACCGTCGAAAGTCCAGTGCGCTGCTGCATCCGGATCATGCGCGTCTCTTTGCTCTGCGCATGAAACATGCGGCAGCACTGGAACGAGCTCAAACGTCGCCTGATCAGACCTCCATCGAGGATGCCAACGAGTTCCATGATAACGGGCTGGCCACCAATCTGCGTCTGTGCTCGGCCTCGTCGTCGACGACGTCGTCGCTGACTTCCGTGGCAGCAGTCAGCCTGGGCGGCGGACTGGGCGCCGCCGGTGGCTGCATCAGCAGCAGTAGCGGCGCCTGCTCCTCGGCCTACGCTGTCGGTCCGCTGTCGGGTGCACAGCAGCGCGTCTCCGATCCTTGGCTGCAGCCTCAGTCCGACCGGGAACGAGATTCCCGCCACGATCATCGTCGATCCTCCACAATGACGGCGCGCTACTCGCTCTTCGATGCCCTGGACCTCGAATACGTACTGCTCCGAGCTGCAGCCCGCGGATCCGTCGGTCCCTACTCGCTCAGCGAGTCGATACACAAGTTGACCTTTACGCAATCGTTGGCGTTTCCGGCACTGGCGCGCGGGCTTGCCACGAAGCGACGTCGCTCGGCTACACACACAAGCTCGCGACCGTTGAATCCTCACGAATCCGGACTCAATACCTGCGCCAAGGTCATCACCGCCGTGGTCTTAGTGGCTATTTCCTTCATGGTGTTCTTAATAGTATACAAGTTTGTACGGACGTGAGGTTTGCTCCTGGCCCCGACAGATTATCCCTTTACATATCAGACGACATACGCGGAGGCAGAGGAGCCATCGAGCACCTTGACCACGTCGCACGCGGGTCGCAGTTTGGGCAAACACATGTCGGGGTACAGGAGCCAATGGGGCCGCAGAGAGGCCGAGTTTGAGTGAAAACCCTAAAGAGCAGAAAAATGTTGAATAATTAAAAAAGTGCGCGTAAAGAAATTTTGTGATAAACTATCAATGAAAAGTAAAATTTCAACAAGACCACTCACACACATCCACACACACACACACACACCTATACTATGTAGACCCCAGAAGAAATAATGTATTATTCTATTCCAAATGTAAGAAGAGTTCTTCTTCTATTCCCGGCCAGTGGTTAAGATAATTCATTGCTGCGAGAATTTAATTGTTGTTGGACAAATTTTAAGACAAATTTTTAAATTCTGATTGTTATATACAAGTACATATATATGAGCAGACCAATTATAGCCTATATATATTATATATATTATTCACTGGGCGCGAAAAGCTTCCATTCTAATCACTTAGTCATTTTGGACAACGAAACCCTAAAAGTGAAGCGAATCCATTTGAGACATCAACCCAGTACCATAAAGAGAATAAGGAAACAGACTGTTAGGAGACTGTTAGTATTGAAGTATTGAGAAATACTTGGTAGCTGCTTTATCTTTGTAATGAATAAGTCATGTGCCGTTGAAAATGCTTAAAAATTCTCTATCCCCTTTTATCCTACAGGTATCGCCATATCCATGACCATGGATATGTTCTAAAAAACAAAACTTGGACATTTTTCAACGTCAGCCAATATTACTCAAAACTTTTACAGACGCACAACCATTTTTTTTAACTTATTTGTGTTCTTTAGCTTTTAATTGAATAAGACAACAACAAAATTGGTTCATTTGAGCCAAAAGGGTGCTTACTTTAAGGTCGTTTTAATTTTTATTTATGTTGTAGGACTGATTATCACAGATGTTTCACGCAATCTCTGCCGAAGACTGAATTAAAGTTTATTATTTGATTGCTCATTTGTTTGCAGATTTTAATGAGCCACATCTTTGGATTAAAATAAAATAGTTGAGGGCTATCTTTTGAAAAAGCTCCACCCAGTGTTATCTTCTGGCATTAGAATAAATCTGAATTTGGAATTCTCGTTAGATCAATTTTGTCAAAGCTAGGAGATCTGGTACTTCTATATGGCATTATAATGGCGCTAATTTCAGAGCAATATCATTAACAATCCTTACTTTGGAATAAAACTAAGCATTTCTCTCTCTGGTGGCGCTTGACTATTTTGGTATGTATATTATATATAGTACATACATACAAACACACATACATGCATACACTATACATATATAGCATAAAACAAGGCTAACATGATAAATAGTTTATGAAGGAAAGCCAGTGTTTCTACTGCAGCAATAATTAAATTTAAAAGGTAAAATAAAGAATTATTTTTCTAACAATGAACATTAGTCGAGCAACTAAGTGAATAATAACTAAGCGCTTTGCTTTAAAATCGCGGCATCGAATCTAAAAACGTTCGAGAAATACCTGCATACATATTTCGCATTTCCTAGCCAACTTTTTATACTCATTTCATGGTAAAGTGCCTGCTTCGAACTTTGAGCTACGCCTACAACAAACTTTAAGCTTGTTTCTACGAATTTACCTAACACTGATACTAATCGGCGGCTGCTTCTGAACAAACTAATACTTCTATTCTATTGTAGTTAAATAACATTAAACAATTATACGGATTCGCTTAGTGTTAAATTAATATTTGGCTTTAGTCCTTAAGATCAACAATAATAACTGTAAACTATAAATTTGTACTGATACATACTGATTGGTAAGATAACCGGCTTACCGTAAACGATGAGCCCAAAGCATATTTAAATAGTAATATATTTACGTAGTTTTACAATTCAATACATTATACATAAATACTTTTATATATAACACATACATACGTATATAAATATATAGATGTTCATTAAGTGTTTGTAGATCCACACATAGCGGACTCGAATGGGACAAGGAAACGAGAAATTCTTTTAAATCCTAACTTGCTGCCTTACACCCCGCTAAAAAGAAGAACAAATTGAACAAATAACAAACCCAACACTAAAACTACATTTTTTATCAAAAAAACTTGCTGCCTTACATTTCTCTACTCCACTCTACTTAATTTTGTAAAACTCTCGAGCTTCTCTATTCAATTTTCCAGAGCTGAGCCATTTATTTAGTCTTACTTGTTACGCATACATTTTTGTAATGAATATTTGAAACTAAAATCTTGAATATTGTATTTAAAAGTTACAGCATATTTTTGATTACATATGGATGTATAAAATTTTTTGTATATACATACATGTACGTGTGTGTGCTTAAATTAAGAACCTTCGTAGCTAAATCGTTTAGAAAATACACATTTTTTGTAACTACAAGTATTGCGCAGCTGCAAAAATCGACGAGGCGCGGTATTGTAATTAATATTTAATTAAAGGCCGTCGCTTTTTTATGATTGGGATAGGCTGAAGTACTTATTAATGATATGTATGCACATACATATGTACAATATATGCATACATGCATACTTAATGCATATTTAATGTAACTAGAGAGCCACAGCAGCCAGAGCTGCAGCAGTACAATGTTTAACTGAAGTTAGTTGAAACGTGCAACAATAAACATTTTCAAATAACATTTCTATAGCGTGTGTCCACTTTGTTTGAAAATGAAAAAGCCCGAGGTAAGTAAATGAAACTGAAACTGAAATGCAAATGCAGTCGACCATAGCCCAGCGCATCGATGTGTCGTGTGTCCTACTCAGCAGCTGCTTTCCACATGTTGCAAGCATGGCTTGATGCCCCTGGCCAAAAGAAACAGTCGAAATGGCCAAACTGCAAAGGAGTTATGACGCACGAGCTTAGCAGAAAGACGCAAATGTCCCTGAATAAATTTAATAAATATTTCCAGCTACATAAGTATGTTATTCAAAATTACTTGACTTCGTTATATTAAATGTGCCGGATTTGTTTAAAAGCACCAGCCTGATATGTATAGTATTAGCGTACAAGCAGCGAAATCGGGGGAAGTAAAGCAAGTGAGTACCAGCAATGAAGCAAATGATTCAGGTGGTGATACGCTATATAATTTTTCTTTTATTTGTTTCTCAAACTACATTAATTCTCAGGTGGATTTTATGATTTTGAATCAGCTGATAGTTGCATTGTTCCTTGTCAAGGTATGTGATGAGAACGGTCAATGTTATAAATAATTCTTTTAGTTATTGCAGAATAAAAAGTCCACAGATTCACTATTCCTTTTACACACAAAGGCAGAGTTCTATACAACACCCAACGCGCTCATTTATTTATTTAATATATCAACAAATAATGCTGTAAATACAGTTTACTAAAATTAAGTTACAATTTAAACTTAAAAAAATAAGAAAGCTTCAAAAATAACTATACTTTAATAATAATATACTAATAATGTCTATTAATGCCTGCGGCACGTTGGGGGAGGAGTTTTATTTTCCATTTGGCCAGCTATGCCCCGATTCGCAGCCAAATGTTATCAGAGACATTATAGACCTACACCACTACGAAAGAAAGAAATAGATAGTAGAGGAGAAAACTTAATTCTACTTAGGAGCTATCTAGAGCTATTTCGTATGTACAAGTACAGTAAAAAAGTGTTTGAACAACACATGTAGAAACACACCAGTTGGAAATTATAACCAAATATAGGTACGGTGCCAATTTTGTGGGCATACATTACAGTAGACCAGATTATGTATTTTTTATTACTTTGCGAAATATAAGTTCGGAATGTCCACCATTACCTGTAATGTGGATTTAACTAAGTGTGACTAAGTGCTGAAGCACAACAGATTATTTTTAAAATGCGTTTTTTCGCTCCCTCGTATGTATAACCCAGCAGAGGTTGCGCTTCGAAATAGACTACTAAATACTTGTAGAACAGAAGAATGTGAAAATATTGACATCGTATTCACAGCAACTGACAACCAAATACTTTAAATTTTATATCGTTAGGAAACTCTTAGACTTAAAGTGCTTGCTTACACATTTTTCCGCCCTCAATTTCGCCAAAATCATTTACTTGGCTCAGCTTAAGGCATTACATGATTTGGCCGATAAATTGAATGTCCTTGCTGGACTGCTTCTTGGAACTGGTAACATCAATAATTAAGGAAACGCACTTAGGTTTTCAATGACGCTTGTACACACCAAGCTGGGGCAGCGTCAAGGCCGAGTTGGCGGTGATGTTATTTGCCCATGAAAAATATCAGAAGGTATAAATAAAGACGAAAGGCGGCAGCAACAAAGGCAAATCGCATATAGTATCCGAACTTATTATTGAAATAAAAAGCCAAGCTACCGATACAAGCGACGCAAACTGCCAAAGGCGCAGGAACTAAAACGAATACAGGTAGTCAATGGCGGACCCTTTCAATGGTGATAGGCCGGCCGGAAACGGTAGTAAGTATACGCACCGGTGGCTTACCTGGCCAAAGCACTGAGAAGTTGCTTCTCATTAGAGGCTGTGACGCTTAGGCCCCCAAAATCTCCCCACATGCCCTATAGCACATTTTGATATGCGTGTGTGTGTACTTTACATTACATTAAAAATGCTCAACATCTGCTGTTGATATGCACTATTTTCTCTCTCACTGCCTGGGCGTATTTTTAGGTTTCAGGGTCACAATTTTACCTCGGCTATAAAAAAATAGAGACGTATACAAATACGGATGCCGCTGATTCAAAAAACAGCAGACAGCTCTTCCAGTTGGACCACTCGCACCCCCCTTCCCCGTCTATACAAACACATATATGTACATACGTACACCCCAACGCCTTGAGTGCACAACAAATGCAACGTCGCAGGTGTAGATTTCAGAAACTTGTTGCCAAAAGCTGCGACCATGACTGCGACTGGCTGTGCTGATGATGATGATGATGATTAAATAGAAGGCTAGTAGAACAGCCTTGACTCTGAAAAGTGGTTGGCAAAGCTACGATGTGCAGGCTAGCGGGTAGCCGGGCGTTTGGTTGGCCAAATTGAAAAATAATAGCAACTGGTAAACAAGCAACTCTTCAGACACAACCGAAAACAAAATAATTGGATTTAAATTTTAAATCACGTATCCGTAACTATAACGCACAAATTAAAAAAAAAAAAGAGAGACGAGTCCCAAGTCCGAAATGTGCTGCTCTTGCTCAAGGGGGACTTTATGAAAAATTGGGATTTTGTTGGATTCGGGCTACGTTGGAAATTCACGAACAAAAGCAAAAGACACCTTTGCTTCTTTCAATTAAAAATTATTTAAGTTAAGTGGAGAGAAAGGCTAAGAGAGCTGCGTAGGTAGCGCTTGGTATTTTGTGCATGTGCACAATTGTGGGTAAATAACTTTCGAGAATGGACTACGAGTATACTAACTATACAAGTATACGCTGATGTAATTCTGTATTTTAAGTACATACGCGTACATAAAAAATAAGCGCTGCAATATCAAGTACAAATATTTTCATGTGTTTGACGGCGAAGAAATCTGGTACGAATATTTCCTCCTCTTCTGTCAACCCGTGCGCCAACAGCAAACAATGGAAATTAGTTTGCTGTTATATTGTTGCAAAAATATTTTACGAGCCTGCAGCAAACACAAACGCGAACAAGGAAACAAGCACAGGAAACCTAAAACTCAAGCAGCACTGCAACAGCAACAGCAACAACACAAACAACAACATTGTCAAGCAAGAGAAAAAACTGAGCAGTGTGTTTTGTTTCCTTTTGGCGTTTTCACTTGCACATAACGAGACAATTGGAAAAGCGTCACCGGAAAGTGGGCCAGGGGGTGCGGGTAGGAAATGGACTGCAGATGTACATGGGAGCGACATATTGTCTGTTGTTCTCCTACTGGGTAACACCCAGCTGCTGGCTCCTGGCTGCTGTCTTCTGTCTGCCGTCTGCTCTACCCACTGCCTGACAACGTTTTTTGCACATGTCATTCGCTGGCTACACTTCTTTGTTGCTTCTTAGCAATGCTTTTATGATTTCCTTATTACTCACATACCAGTAAACAAACATATTTACACACAGTTCCGCATATACTTGTAGTATGCGAACGGTATGCAATTCAATTTGGAGAGGCAATGTATGTATATCTCTGTTTGTCTGCTTTCTTGCCCTCGGCTAGTGTTTCTGGAGCTTTTTTAATGAATTTTAAATTTTTCACTTGGCAGTGTAATGCGGAAATTTAATAAAACTGTGCAGAACAGATTTGCATAACTACAAATATAACCTAAGGTCGCCGAGAAAGCAGAAGAACCAGGATGGGCGAATTTATATGGCGGTCATGCACCAATTCCACATTACAACAGAGTAGCCTGTCCTTTCTGAAGCGCCCTATCTATGTATTTACCTGCCTGCCGTCTACTTCTGTATCTGACAGCTCATTCAGTGCAACTGCCTTCTTATGTTTTCTGTTTTATAGGTACACAATAAGTATTAACGACCATGGACCACAGCCTCATCCACACCTGCGCCCACAAACAATTATGAAAATTTCATTTTATATTCTCTCATTTAGCTCTGCCTTAGAGAGGGAAAACACTAAATGGAACCTTACGGAGACATTCTCGACTGGTCTGCTCGTTCAGTTTATGTAACAACGCAGAGGATGAATGCAGACCGCGCATAATAAATACTTATTACTGATTATCATGACAAGACGAGTCTTTCTAAACATGTCCTCCTGTCCGCCCATCTATCTGCATTAACTCCCTGATCTCCGAAAGTATAGAGGAAAAAGTTACCAAACTTGGTATAAAGGTTCTCCTAACACCGGGTAAAGAAAATACGTTTCGTTATAACTCCTTAGAATTCCGGTCGCAAAATCTGCAATTTTCTATTAAGGTATATGCCAAGTATGTATTTAATAATACTATTTCAACAAATATTATAGCCGAATATGTAGTCTCTATACTCTTTAGCTAGCAGCTGTTGTTGTTGTAATTCAGTGAATGAACAAAATGTATAAGCAATCTAAACATATATGTATACATTCATAGATACCTAGAGATCTTTAAAACTTTACATGCATTTATAAATGTTAAGAACAGTGCCGTTCTGAATATAAGGGAAATGTAACTACGCGTAGTATTTAATGAAATAAACTAATAGGGCATAGGGTATGTGCGACACTACAACTCGATTGATCTAATTACACGTATATAAATAACGAATCAGATTTAATAATTAAAACTCAACTCGGTGTGTACAATATAATCAGGTAAGATAATGCTTCTATTTACGAATAATTTATCAGACAAAATGAACTGAAAGATAACTGCACTTTATATAAAAACGTTCTAGAATTGTTCATAAATACACATTTTTTTGCCTTAACGTTTTTGTGCTTAGGATTTTCAAATATCCTTATTTTCCAGCACTGGTATTAGTCATTAAATCGATAACAATGGCCGCGTCTCTGGGCTATCGGCATTGCCAGCTGTTTCGGTCATATCAAGTGGATACGAAACTCACCGGCAACTAATTCTATTCACATTTTATTTGGACAGCCAACAAAATGCAGTGCGAACCGGAGGAGTCGCAATCATTTCAAATGCAAGCGTTGGAAATACCGGATCTGGGCAAGGATTTTGATCCAAAGAAGCCGCCAGTCAATGGCGAGGAATATTTAATGCACATGTTGTATGAACGCAAACGATGCCCAGTAGTAGTAACAAAACGATCAGACAAAATCACAAATGAGTCTGCAGCGAGCTCATGCAGTGGCATCCAGGGAACACCAAGCGTAAGCAACAACATTCTATATATTTAAGTATAAAAATCATTATTTTAACTACATAGCCACCGCCATCGCCAATGAAATGCCTCTTTCCCACGCCAGAATGGCAGCAAACGCAAAGCTCTAGTTTCAAGGAAGCACGCTCACGCATCAGTGCTATACGCCGCGAACTGAAGGTGCATAAGTACGACGAGTCCATTGAACCACCACTTACCACAGACATCGAACAGTGGCTGCATTTCTGTCGTGACCAAGAGCCTTTGCTCAGTACACTTTTGCGTCTCAGCCAAAGTGACTTGGAGCTGCTACTAGAAATGCAAAGCCATTGGCTAAAAAATGATCCGCAAAAAAATACGGAACCTTCTACCTCTGCGTCCACCTCTATCGCTTTGCATGGCTCCGACGCTTGGCTAGCTCGTTGGCTTTATGCCACACTAGCCACATTACATATGCCTTTAGAGCCAAACGTGTACAGTACCTTGCGCTCTGTAGCACGCGCATGTCTGGAGCTGCGAAATCAACTACAACCCGAGGAAGAGCACTATGCCACTCCATACAATCTCATTATCACCATTATTGTCAATGTGTTCGGTCAAGCTGACTTAGCCGCCTATTTATGAAACAATTATAGTTGTAAAATAAGTTAATGTGCAAGTGCTCTTTTATTTGATATTGTGGTTTTTAAGCCTGTCAAAGACGCGACTGTAAGCCTGGCAGATATTGCAATTGCGCTGATGCTCGTCGGCATCGCTGACAATGTCAGCTGTTTCGCAAGAGTGGTGACAGTCCGAGGCACTTGAATCCTGACTCATGGTAAAGGAGTTGCTACTGATCAGGCTGGAGGAATTGGACAATCGACGATTTTGGATCGGGGAGTAGCTTGTGGTAGACATGCTCTTGGCGCAACTACAACCTGCCAAATAACAATTAGTTTCCTTGGCATGACACACGGTTTGCTGCTTCCGTCGTAGCTCTAAGCGACTTAGGCAGCGGCTGTCAATATGGCGATTTCCAGGTCGGTCTATTGCGATCAAAGCATCCTTGTCCTCTAAGGACCGAATGTCTCCCACTGAGCTCTTTCTAAATTGCCGGTCATCTGTAGTTACTTGCGCTGACAGCTCCACCTTAGGTGCCAGTATTCCGGGGAAAGCTGGCGTGGCCTTCATTAGCAGCTGAACATTACCGCTGTGGGCGCAACTTAAACGCGGCACTGTCGGCTGAACCACATCGACAAGCTGGCCAACAAAATAGGCCAAACGGCGCCCATTCTGCCACAACGTAATTTCCAATTGCTCAGCGGCCAGTAGTTTGCGCAACTCCTCAAGAGAACTGGAATTTTTAAAGTAGCCCTCCATTGTGAACTGATCATGGCAGAGCATTGGAAAGTGCGGGTCCATAGCGCCGGTGCGAAAGTAATAGCCAAGTGTCTTTACAGTTGCCTCCATGTAGCCGTGTGAGCATAGCCAAACGCCCGGGCAGGTGAGCTGCAGATGAGAGTTTAATAAGCATTTCAGACACGTTCAATTTACCACTGACCGCATGCAAATGCAGCTTTACGCGCACATAAAATCGCTTGTGTGGCATGTTTGTTGTGTGCTGTTTCTGCCCCCCCAAAACAAAGGTGTCAAATATTGACACCAAGAGGGCAGTCTAGTTGATCGGATTGGGGGTACGCGAATGGGTTGTTTGGGGCCTACGGGTTTATGTTTTGCCGCTATGACGTTGCCACGGACAGCCATTACGAACAACATTTTCAAATTCCAGACGTGCGCGCGCAGCTCGTTTTAAGAAGGTTGCCACATTTGGTGCAGGTGCATAAAATTTTGAACATACATACATATATACATACGTTTGTCATTTATAATTTGGTTAGACATTTTACGAAAACCCTTTCTTCGACGTGCAGCCGGGTGCATCTTAACATGATACCAAATTGTAGAAAAGATTTCGCAACAACAACAAAAAAAACAGCTGATGGATGGCAAACGTCTGTTCCATGATACAATGAGAGACGAAAAGTCATTGGGCATCTCCGTAGTATAGCCATAATGTTTGCATTGTAACTTTTAAGTGCTTCCACGTTTATTGGCCCAGCAAGTAAATTGAAAAATCTCAGTATTTAAACAGAGTGTGTTATTGTGAAAATGTTTTATTTACCACAAAATATTAAGTAGCCGTGCACTTCAAAGCAGATGTTTATTGCGCGCTCACTCAGTCGTGCGTGGCTTGCGAAAAGCATATTATGACGTAAATACACACATATGTATGTATGTATATACATATCTGCGCAGTGAGAGCAAAAAATTGCCGCTTTTGATACCATACCTTCTCCAATTTTATCAGACGCCTGTGCACAATAAACAAGAAGTTCCACGTCAGTTTGTCATTGATAACAATTGGAAAATGTTTGCGCCCCTATTATTGATTGCATTGCTGGTGAACTTTGGCAGTGTCCTAGGAACGGAGGATGCCCATCTAAGCGCCGAGGAAGCCCAGGGTGTGCGTTATGCAAATCGCTGCGAAGCCTGCAAGATTCTCGCCACAGAACTTGAAGCCCGCCTGGGTGAAACAGGCAAATCGCACGATGTTATCGAGATCGGCTACTCCGTAGACGACGTGCGACCCAAGAAGCGCACGGAATACCGGCGCAGCGAACTGCGCTTACTCGAATCGCTGGAGAACGTGTGTGACCGTGTACTGGAGTATAACTTGCACAAGGAGCGCACAGATAGCACGCGCTTTGCCAAAGGCATGTCGCAGACTTTCCAGACACTTCATGGTCTCGTGGACAAGGGTGTTAAAGTCGATCTAGGAATACCATATGAGCTATGGGACAAGCCTCCGGTCGAGGTTACCCAAATGAAAACTCAATGCGAAAATATGCTCGAACAGTATGAGGACACCATAAGCGACTGGTATTTCAAACTACAGCAGGATAAGACGCTGAAGCAACATCTGTGCGCGGATCATGTACTAAAACGCAAGGAGGAGCGCCAGTGCCTACAGGAGCAACTGCCATCACCAAAAAAGCCGGCAATCAACAAGAAAAAAAAAGGTGACAATGAGGAGCTGTAGTCACGGAGCTGAGCTAAATTTGCATTTCAAGAGATTCCCTAGTCTATAAGCGCACTTCATTTAAGAAGAAACAAAGCCTATAATACGGTCAAGCAAGCCTTCGAGCAATGAAGAATTTTTATGGATACTGTTGCATTTGACGATCAATCCCAGATTACAAGCGTAATAATCGATGGAGTTAGAAAATGAAATCGTATACCTTGAAGAAAAGCTTAATTCAGTCCGTCATATTAATTTGTGGTGTAAAAGCGAATGCCATATTCTTATTAATCGGATTTTATGATTTGAAAAAGCTTTGAAATCTGAAGATCTACCGGATCTACTCAAATCATTTTTTTAACGTAATGGCCAAATAATTCGAATTAATCATTCGACAGATTCCTATGAGCATAGAAACAGACTGTGTAACAAATTTTCTTAAATTTTCTCTTTACATGAAGCCTTTAGATAACTTACTTAGTGACCGTCTCGACTGAACTTAAAGCTGTTACTAACCAAACAATACAATCAACCCCGTGGTATGAAAAGACTTATCGATTGGGGCCCCAAATTGGGGCGCCCCTTAGAAGCGCCAGTTAGAAATATGGAGGGGGTTGAAAGCAAAATTGTCTGTTTGTTTATAAGTATGTAATTGTGTATATTAAATTATTAATAAAGTTAGTTTGCGTTTAAAATAGTTATGTTGTTTTTGTATTTAGTATAGTTTTCGATCTGTATCAGAATCACACGGGTGTGGAGATTAAATTGTGGTGGAGTAGGGTGAGAGCCTAGAGCTTCATCACATTCCACTCGTCGTCCATGTAGTGGAGAATTGGCTTATCATGCACCCGTTCACCAAACACCTCGCGTAGGAGCCGCAGCACCTGCTCCTCAATAAAGGCCACTTGATTTTGAGGGCAATAGTCATCCTGCACCGAACACGACATCGTAATGGCCACCGGCGGCACTGGCAGGCGCTGCAGGAAACGCTTGAAATGCGCAAAGTACTGATCTAACTCTTCGCTAGTGCTAATGTGATGCGGTAGTCCATTGTTGTCGGTGGTGCTGCCCGAATCAAAGATGAGCAGCCAGTCAATTTCGTCATCGACGTACTTGGTTTTCAATGACTCGGCCAAATGAATGATTTTGGCATAGACCTCAGGCGTTATTACGCTTTCGTCGGGCCTGTCCATGCCATCCAGAGTGTGGTGTTCATCCAGCTGCCAGAAGATTCGCTTAAGGGCGTCCAGTTGCTTCTTTCGCGCTGCCGCAGTCGCTCTGTAATCAGCAATGGTAGCTGTACCCGCCTGCTTTACAGACTCTACGCTTTCAAAGTGAAATATCTCCTTCAGCTGAGAATAGCAGTCGACATCTTTGTATATTTCCAAAAAGGGATTCGACGTGCTAAAGAAATCCAAGTCTATGTCGAGAATAAAGCCCTGCGCGTCCTTCTCGGTAATGAACTCACGGGGATCAAGGGATTCACTGTCAGCATCGTAAACTTGTAACTTTACTGTGCGCGCATCCTCCAGTTCGTCTGCAGGACAGTAATTGCCATCGGCTATGAAATAGTCAAGCGGGCAGTCGATCCCAATGCGATCGTTTTTGTGTCCGATTTTAAACTCGTGCTTGCCCGTCGGTATCTGTTGGCACCATGAGTTTTTTAGCCAAACCATGCGATTAAAGTGACCTACGCAAAAGAGAAAGTAATTAATGGCCGGCAAGAAAATATAGAAACGCTAAATACCCGCATACAGCGTTGGCATTATCCAATTCTCAATACTCAGTTCCGTCAACATTGTGTCCTTATCGTAGGAGGCACTCGCAGGTATGTCATTTGCTATAACCAGGTCCGGATGCGAATCAAAGTGCACCAAAATGTTATTCTCAAGCGGCAAATGCCGTGAGGCTAGACATCGGTAGATAAACTCCAGCACATCATTGTGATAATCCACTATAAACACAGGTATTTGTTTAAAACGTCGCAAGCTGGATTGTGTGCTTTGCACGCGTTCCAACGACTCCTCGGAAAGGGAATCATCCTCAGCCGACACTAGCTCAGGTGCCTCATCCTCGTCATCCTCCACTTCCTTTTCTTTTTCAACCGGCTGGTCTTCAACCTTTGATCGTTTGGAGGGTGGTTGCGCTTCAACATCAGCTTCAACTTGTACGCTTCCGCCCGTCTCGTCGCCCTCTAAGCTTTCACTTTGAGCCGCTTTTATTGGCTCGGAGAACGTCTGGCTTTTTGCAGGACTTTCTTTTTGAGTGCTATTTTGCTCCACTGTATCCGATTCCATGGCCTTTGAGCGTGCAAAATGACACAGATGTTTTTGCAGTATTAAGTACGCGCAGACGGCCTCGACGTCGTTTATTTTAATTTAAGCAATTCCGTTTTGGGGACGAAGTGGAGACGACAAAAGCTAATGAACCCATTCGCAGCCGTAGTCACATATTGACGCGAATTATGCCAGCAATCTGGCAGCCCATTTCTTCTATTTGCCATTCACTGTAACTGCACAAAACTGCCAACCTACTCTGTGAATGCTTAAGTTGCCATGGCCGGTCATTGAGCGGTAATTTTTAAAAAGAAATAAAGTAGCTACTGTTTTTAGAATTAATAAAAATAATTATAACAACAACAACTTATAATTAGCTAGATAGAAAAGATGCATACTTATTACTTCTACCCTTGTCAACCTCACCCACTTGTCCGACTGTGAAGGCTTTTGTCCGCTTACCTCAAATCAATAGCTTGTCTCTATAGGGAATGAGAAAGCGGTGTTTGGTAAAATTGTCTTGCTATTGAGACAGTAGCCACTTCAAATAGCTTTTCGCTGACAACGCCGACGCCCAAACAAGCTGGCAAAAAAGCTTCGAACGCCCACACAAGCACGACAGCTTTTCATTCATAAGTTTCGCTTTACTTAACACCCATCGGCAGCAGTAAAAAGGGAAATTGACGCCCACGCCGACGCTCGCGCTTGCTGTTTTTGCTGCTGATTGGAATGCGTAAAATGTTGCCAGCCAACGCTGGCGCGGCTGTTACTTCTCATTTTGCACGAATGCTTTACACACTCACATCTGCCATAGTAGAGTAGTGGATTTGGCAGAATGCGGGGACGCCTTTGTGCCTTTTGCTGTTGCGTGTGGTTGAAATGAATGGCGTGCTGGAAAACTCTGCTACAGCCGCTGCCGTTGCTGAGCGTGGGCGTGCAATGTTTCCGTTGCCGTTGTGCGTTATCAAAAATAAAATGTATAAGCATTTATATACATACATGCATACATATGTATGTACTGTATGTATACTGTATGTACATATGTATGTATATCTAGCTAGGTATGTAGATTTTGGCCAGGCTAACATTGATGCTGCTGCCGTTGCGTGGGCTGGCTGCGGCAAATTACAATATCCAAGAAACGGCAGCAGCAGTTTTGGGCATGACAGCGCGATTTTATGTATAATATGTATCTGTATCAGCAGGAGGCGCCCACACGCTCCCACATTTGATTTACAAATTACTTAGGTCAACATAATTAACGACCACTCAGCAGCCATCAGCGCTCAACGGAAGTGCCCCCAACAATTGAGAAAATCTTTAGTCACAGTCCCATTAATTGAAAGTTTACACTTACACACACACACACACACACAAGACGATCCCAATCGAACTGAACGCGTACGAATTTAAAAGCCTGCCTTTTGGTTTATTGATTTAATTGGCTGAAATTGTCGCGGCTCAGATGCCGCAGCAGCATTATATCAATTACTACAGCGACTGCGGTTTTGGCAGAGCTTGAGCCGAAGCTGAAGCCGAACATGATACATATATGTTTGTACATATGTATGTATCTATTTTTCGATATTCTTTAATTTGCGCAATTAGTTTGCTGCATTTGACCCGTGCGGTCAAATACTGACGCATTAACCTTCGTTAGCCTTCTGCTCAATTGGATCGGTGGAGCTGTGCATATTTTTATGCTTAGCAAGTGTCCGATCTTGTATATATGTACATATGTATTTATGTATGCGTCTTTGTGTAGTGCGTCTTCTTATTTGTACAGCACATATTTCACCAAAAATAAACCAACACCTAAGCAGCCGCTGTCCGATTACCAAAAACCTTATACGCTCATGACGTCAGATGATTGTGGCGTTCGTAGGTGTCAGACGGTCTGGTCTTACCGACACGCGAAATAAGTGTTTAGGTATTTAGTGAGGACGTCTTAAAACCCATAGGCTCATATGAATGCACAATAAAATCTATGTATAGTATATACATACGTGTAGGTTCTTGGCCGATATTTATAAGCCACTATCTCGCCGCTTGTCTGAGTCACACGCTTCGTAATACTGCATCAGCATCATCAATACGTCATTAACAGACGTCATCGCAGTTGGGCTATCGGGTGTGTCCAGAGTGAGTTTGTGTGGGAGAAAGCCAAATACTTGTATAAACACACCAAAATATGTATGTAAATACATACATATGTATATAAATTGCAATATTGGGAGCACTTACACATGTCTATATAAAATCGATCGCGTTCTAGCATTTCACTATTTGGTCAATTTAGTGAGCGTGCATGTGTGAATGAGGACTGGCGCCCGCCATTCCTGATCAATGAATCAGCCGTGAATGAATTTGAATTTAATGCTGGTGCCGAGAGCTTAACGGTACAGTCTTTAACCAAGAAACTTGAACTGAAACTAAAGTTTCATAATAGAGATAAATCTGAAGGTAGAAGAGCTAGAGCAGCAAAAACATATTAAAGCCATTCACTTTGCCTAAAACACCATTAGCACATAAGAACTTGGTGTGATTAGCCACGATTCGTTCTGGAAGTTACAAAAACCAAACCCTTTTAGAATGAATATGAATGGTTAATCCGTGTAAATATTTGAATTAATCGCAAACAATGTAGACACTATTTCTATTTCTCTCTCCCCCATTCATGCCCAACTTTACGCTTATTCGCACAAGCTCGGGAGCGATAAGTTCGTTGCTTCAGTTTTAAGAAATTCAACTTCGAATTCGGGCAATTTGCGAAAATTCCCAAAGAGCTTGTACAAAGTGCGAAAGTCAATTTGCGAATTTTTGAAACTTGTATGAGAAGAATTTGGATTAATACTCAGCATGAATAAAAATATAAGCATTTTCCTTGGCTCTTCAGAATTATATATAAAGACTAAAATAGGGAAAAAGGCTAGCACCCGGAATTTCAAGACATTTTTTAAAAATTATTGTGCAAAAAAAGTTGCGATACTCATACTACATACAATAATTGGAACTAGATGTGCTAGAATGTTAACTGAAAATCAAGGGGAGTATGTTACAGTACAGTAATACCGAGAGGGGAAAAAGTAAGCAACAAATAAAATACTTTCATTAAAGAAAGTCATACCATGTTTCATCAGTCGAACCCATTGTGGAAAGCTTATAGCAATATTAATCTGTTTTGCCAAAACCCGGACACTTCTATCACTAATTACGTATGATAGATAAATTAGAGAAGTAGCTCAAATTGTTCAGCTTTACTTATTTAAATACTCCCGACCATCAATTGGAATTTAAAAACAATATTCAATCAATAATAATTTTGTACAATTCACTTGTTGGTGACTGTCCAAAGTGCGTCGCTGATAAGTAAAAAATGTATAATTGCTACGTAATTTTGTGGTAGAATACAGTAAGAGTACCTGTGACTCAGGATTTGAAGGCGCATTAGTCAGCGCCCAGCATGGGGGCATATGCTGGCAAGTTTCTTGTTTTTTTAATTAGCTGATGGAAAATGGCAAATTCTGCTATCAGTGAGGCGTCATTATAGAAACTACAACTTACCCGCTTTATGAACGGAACCGTTTGAACTTGAAATTCTACTGCACGCTGCTGGGGCGGACACCCATGACCTTGCTGGGCAATGTGCTTGGATGTGCTTGCAGGCGAGCTCAGTCAAGGACAAATTGGAGCGCACTAACAAATGAAGGTGAAAAACACATGGAGCTTTGAAGTTGCGCATTGTTTTTGCGCTGCGCCCTCGAGTGTTTTGTACGCGTTTTCAAACGACCCGGGACCGGGTGTAGGCGAAGTTGCTTGTCAAATGTTCTATTTGTGCGGTCTACTGAGGGCCGGAGCAGCAGTGGACCCACAAACGTGGTCAGGCTGGCAGTTCGCAAGAAGGGGTGTGGGTGTTGTGGAGTCTGACCCTACGCCCACGTATTATATTCTTTTTTACTGCCGCCAACGTTCGAGTTTTCTGACAACGCAAAAGGTTTTGCATTTGTAAGGCTGCTGCTGCCGTCCTTGCCTTCTTTGTCACAACCTCAGTGAGTGCCCCACCCCTTTCTTCGAAGCTCACTATACAGATGTATTTGTATATGTACAATACATATATTTGTATGTATAGATGGCGAACTCCAAATGCGTGGGCTTACATAGATTTTTGTTGTTGCCTTGTCGTCATTTAGTCTTTTCGCGTGGGATTTTTCATTCATGAAATTTTGTTGTGTGAGGAGTTGAGTCGCATTTCTGTGTATGTTTGTGTGTGTCATGTGCTATATAAAGCGGGTTGTGTACGTACATATGTATATAGAAGTGTGTCCGTCCATACGCAACGCATGCGCGAAGCGTAGATGCTTTTTTGGAGAAATTTGCACGCGCGTCGCCAACCGCGGCATATCCTTGAAATTTGGTTGTTGTTGCTGTTATTATTACTGTTGCTGCCAAGCTGCTAGATTCCTTACTTTTTGCAAATATCAGGGTCACGGTTATAAATTTAAACATTGCCATAGTCTCCAAAATGCCCGCATGCTGGGCGTATGTACATACATTCATGCATATGTATATATGTATGTATCTGTGTCCTTGCTGGTTGGGTGAGTCAGGCTCGGACTTTATTCATTGATGGATGAGTCGCTGCTAGTGTTGCTGGAACCTCCAGGTCTACTGTACGACCAACCAGCCACACGCCCATTAATGCGCTCATTTTAAAGAGAGGCCATTTCAGGTTAATAAATCCTAGGAACCACCTTCTTGTGTATAAACATATACATATGTATGTATGTATGTATGTACAAATGTACTTATACATACATATGTATGTACATGTGTGTACAGGATTAGGAGCAAAACGCCCATTTTGGCGATTGAAGAATGCATGAATAAACATACATGCATTTGTGCATATTTACATACGTGCATATATACATATGTATGTACATGCGTATATAGAATTTGGTTAAACAATTTTGCAGCCTAACAGTTAGGCACTTTAACATATTAAATTTGCGTGAGAGTGGGTGGAGGGGAACAGTTGTGAAGCACATGCTGTTACTATAAAGCATGCAACCAACCGCCATAGCATGCGCTAGTTGGCTGCGAATATTCAATTCAATGAATCAACACGCATACCAATGCATAAAAATATCAATGAACTTTACAGAAACTCACCAGCACGGAGAGTGGACATGATGAGAACGTGGAGAGTAAAATAAGAAGAGGCCCTGTTGGAAATACAGCATTAGTTATTATGGAATTGCGAAGTCTGAATTTATTTATTTAATTATAAACAAAAATGCACAGAAAAAAAAACCGAATATAAAATGTATTATAATAAAATGAATATAATATATGTTGTTTGTTATAATATTTTTTAATAAAAGAGCTGTTATGAAAAGGAAAATGTATCTAACTCTTAAAAAGGTGACTGAAATGTACACAAAGTGCTCTATGAATTGATTTATAATAGTTTTTTATCATAAATTCAATTTATTAGGCCAGGGTTTTTGGTATATGTTTTTTAATATCCATTAATTTAATATCGATAATTTTTTGCAGTCAATTCATATTTTCTAAGTGGTATTTGTCGTCATTGGCTATATATTGTAGACTTGGAGAGAAACCAGCGGATTATTCGCTCTTTTTATGCAAAGAGATATACACATATACCCCTCTGCATTTGTGTGTGAGTGGGTGCTCCGACCACGACATGGCGACGACAACAAGTAGGCAATTTCTGTACATGTGTGCGGGTGCTCGCCATATATGTATATGTACATACAAATGTACATATAACACACACCTTAGCGCGCTCACTCGTCGGCTGAGCCGTTTCTACCGATGAGTGGTGCGTGTGTCAGTATTGGTGAGTGTGTGTGCCCAAACTGGTCCGCTGCTCGTTTTTCAACTGAGTTTCGAATTCACTTTGCTCGTGTCGGTCGTGCCGTATGCAGGTTGTAGTTCTGTGTTTCGGACGCGTTTCAGGGTATTTGGTTTGTCAAGCGGGCACGGCACAACCACACACACACTCGTTTCACTGGTACACTTACATGTGTACATACCTATACACGCGGTAGTGATTTTGCGCGCGTTTGTATGCGTGACTCACTCACGCATAGCAAAGTATATAACAAAAACAAAAAACATACATACAAATGTAAATGAATTTTAATTGTGCGGCAGTGCAAAAATGTATTTAAATTTTATTTATACAAAACAATAACGACAACAACAAAAGCAGCACCAAACTCAAATACAGTGCAACAACAATTACAACAACCATTAAAGTGAGAAAAAGCTACAAATGTAAGCAAAAGCAAAAGTTTTCCAAGCGCTGCACACTACAAAAATTCTCCAAAAACGTAGCAGAAAAATTTTAGTGCGCGTTTCATTGTAAAAAATTTCGTGAGTGTAGAAAAGAAACACAACACAAAAAGGGAAGCGCAGCACCAGAAACATAAGAAGAAGAACCACACCAGAAGCAACAAACAACACAGCAAAGCAAAAAATAAAACCAAAGACAAGGCAGAGAAAAATGTGCTGGTAGATGATGTAAACTTAGTAACTTGTTTTTTCCGTGTGCTTCAAACGCGCGCGCTCTTGTTTTTCGATTCATTTTTTCAAAAGACGAAAAACTCAACGCAGAACTCTTTAGCACCAAATCAGAGCGGCAAATCTAATTACAATAACGCGGACAGGCGGAATTTTTGTAATCCTCCCCCCAAATAAAAAGTAGTATTTGACCATGCCGGAAACTGAATTCGAGTGCGTTAGCAAGGAGTGGCTCCAATCAAAGCTGCGTGCCGTCAGTGCTGCAGCCAGCACCAGTTACGATGCCAAGGAGCTCATTATTTTGGACTGCCGTGGCTCCCATGAGTATAGCGAGTCCCATATTCGTAGCGCCGTCAACTTCAGCATTCCGACTATAATGCTGCGCCGAATCATTTGTAAGTCCGAGTAGTTGCATAAGAATTGGATTCCAGAAGTTCACTTTCTGTATCTATAACAGTAAGCTCTTCTAAAATATCAGACACGTTCCGAAATTTCTTATCATTTCACAAATTTTGTATTTAAATATTCCGGACCGAAGTGGCGGCAAAGCCTAAAGGAAATATTTGGGTTTTTTTCTGCTAAAATATATAAACATGCTAATCATAGGAAACTTGGAACGTGCCTATATATTTGCTATTACATATACTAGCTTAAGATGAATTGCATGCAATTTATTTTCAATAAAAATACCTCCCTTACACTTAATACGTAATTGAACTTCCAGCCGGAAAGATCGATTTGGCGTCCACCATCAAGTCGACGGAACTGAAGGAACGCATACAGACGGGCTACAAAGTTAGTCTATTCATACTTTACAACGATGTGGGCGTAGCACCGCCCCAGCAGCAGCAGACGCAGCATGACGTGGCCGGTGCCTTCGCAATGTATGGTAACGGCAATGACGCCACTATCAATGTCCTGCATCGGCGGCTGAAGCAGGACGGATGTCGCGTCGTCTCCTTGCAAGGTAAGCGTCTGTTTATTTCGTCCCTAATCCGTTTTACAGATTAAAGCTACTTTTCAATGTTATATGTAGCGTAGATACAATACATAGTATGTAAAATATTTTATCTTGTTTAAAATCAACATAAATCAAGTACGAGCTTTGGGGCGTCGGGACATTGATAGATATGTACGTATCTACTACAGCATAGATATGCAGTATGTGTATGCGTATGCTATTTGTTTGGCCTATAGCTACATATGTATGTATGTATGTATATTTGGCATTTTTAGCTAGAAAAATAGCCACTAACCAAAACAAAAATAATATAAAAAACTCTTGAGGCCCATAAATAAACATTTGCGTAGACTTTGTGGCACGTTGTTTGGGCATTATGTATTATTATTAACAAAAATATGTGCATAATCTCAAGAAAATGACGGCATGTATAGACAAGGAGCGGTTTGATGATGGACAGATGGAATAAAAAGGTGTATACATCGAATGTTGAAAATAGTCGATCAAATGACAGACATTTTTTAATACATACTGAATAGTTTCATGTTTGTGTTTGATAAAGGATTAAATTTAAGATGGGTTACGGGAAAATGAGGCTTTACTATTTTAGGTTTGATTTTGAGTAAAAGACGCAGATCTTTTTAAAACTCAAATACGTACCAAAGAATAGGAATACATCACACTTCATCATTTTGCTAATATGCACACATACTTTTTTTTGTATATAGTATGTACATATGTATATGTGCATAAGTTTGTAAAAACATACATACATAATTATCTTATATTGGCAATGCATATGTATGTACAAGTATGTACATATATAGATACTATTTGCAACTGCGTATCCGATATGCACACATACATACATATACGTGAATACATAGTACATAAATACATTATACATGAAAACGAAGGCAGCAAGAGAACTGCCAAAGAATGGCAGTGGCTTCATTTTTATTTTTATCACTTCAATTTCCGTTCGCTTACAAGCAGCGCCATGTACGAGTACAAGTCTCTTAGTTCCGCCCAGGCCTCCTCCAAGTCCCTTCTACTGTCGCAGCTCGAGCTTGTCGAGAGTGGCGCATAGCTGACGTACGCATATTTGTTTCCTTTTTGACTGACATTCTGCTGTCAATGTTAATATCGCGAATTGCCAATGGAACGTCAATTCCGAAAGGGAAAGGGAGAGAAAGATAGGGAGAGAGATGGGGAGAGAACTGGATCGGCTTTGCTTTTTATCTAATTCATTTCGCCAAATTGAACTTGAACGCGAAATTAGCATACTATATTTATTTAATTTTCACACTCATGCACTGCACAGAAAATGTAAACAAAATAATAGGAGAAGCGTCAATCGCAGGACGCACCAGGTAGCAAGTTTTGTTGCGGCCTTACTTACCTGGTTGTTAATTAGACGCCCGACCAGCCGGTTTTGCGACTGAAAATTCCATAGAATTGGCAGAAGAAGGTAGGGACCTAATTCTCTGGCTGGTCAGTTCTTCCCATTGTGCAGCGTGAAAATTCTAGCACATTTTGAGCGTTAGCCGGCCATTAAAAGGATTCAAGTACCTGCTCGAACCGTCGATCCTGGCGGGTCGTTTTTCTTAATGAGGACCGCGTGCAATTTGTAAATGAATTTTGAGTTCGTCTCGCCATTGATTGAGATGCACAGATATTTCCACATAATTACTGCATAGAATGTGCCATAAGTATGGCACAACTGTCGTATATACATATATGTATATATGTACATAGTTATATATGAATGTATGTATAAAGTATTTATTTCCCTTTGTTGCCTCAGATAAACGCGTTCAGTTCATTGTGAAACAATTTCATTCTTATTCTATTTGCACTTCGTGTCAACACACCAGGCCCCCACACTCCAATAGCCCAGTTTGGAACTTGCTATCTTATCTGTTTTTGGTACATACATGTATTGACAGATACTTTTGAATGGGCTACGTTGATATTGATGATTTTGATATCGACGTCATGTGCAAGGTCTTCGTTGTAGCTGGCGGCTTGTGGAAGGAAGGAATCGTGTTTCCTTTTAAATGCACTCCTCTCCTTTCAAGTCGCACATACTTGTATACTCGTAGTACATACATAGTGCATACATAATTCCATAAACTAGCCCGCCTTTGCGGCGCTAATTAACCTTGGAATGCAATAAACTGAGACAATTAAGGTTTTTGTCCTGGCACAAGGATTGAGCGATGTGCGCATAAATTGGTTACCCCGGCAACTTGATTGAGTTGGCGGTTGTAATGGGGAATGTCCAGCTCTTCTACCCTCATTACACTTACTCGTCGTTCTTGCTGTCACTTATTTGGATGCGAAATTCGCTTCAATTAAATGCCACTTTGTATGCATTTCTCGGAATTAAAACAATTAAGACGAGCTTGGGTTGGTGATGCTCCTCTTGCTGCTGCAACTGACACATAGAGCTACATATTCAGATATACAAGTATGTATATAGTACACATGAACATAACTACATATATACATATATATGTATGTATATGTAGTTTGCAAGTTTTGAGCAAATGAATCATCATGCACAGCATGTCAGCAACTAGATGCTTCCGTTTTTCAAATTTAATTCAATTATGTATCTACATATACTACGTACATACATACATATGTATTTAAGTATGTGCATATAATATATATTTATAGAAAAGTGGCTTAGCCAAGTTTCGAACCGCGTTCGAGATCGTTCTCATGCACTCTCTTCGTTGGGCCCTAAACACGAGCCAAGTGTCTGAAAATCAACAGAAAGTCAACGAACGATGCGTTGCGTCTGCGCCACCGCCGCTTTTTTTTATTGGGGAGTTCAGGCTAAAATTATAGGCAGAAGCTGAAGCATAAGCGCTCGACTGTATGCGGCACTGTGGAAAAACTCGAACTCGTCTATATATTTTTACAGCCAGCCAGCGAGCCAGCTAGTCAGTCAGGCATATAGCAAAGGCGGATACAAAGCCTTACACTGTTGGCTGTCTGTCGTTCCCGTCCTCTGTACTCTGTGCTCCGTTCGCGTGTCCCATTCGTCGTCCTCATGTCCGCCTCGACCCTTTTATAGAAATTGAACTCAGCCGCTGCGCATGCGCGGCTGCTGCGCCGGCCATAAAAATGGCTCTGTGGTATTTCCACACGACGCGCATTTTCCAACTTGCTTTTTCTCCTCTACATATTTGTAGTTGTTGAGTCGCTCGACTTGGCGTGTTGGAGAGTTGTTTGAGCCTCATAGCGAGCCTCATTCACGCAGCCACCAGTCAGCAGTCAGCGACAAAGTTGGTAGTTGCTTCTATAGTATTTTGTTTTGGGGCAAGCAAATTTCACAAGTTTTCTTTGTTAGATTTTCTTACCTACTTTTCACACACGTGGCAATTGTGGGCACTCTGAATGGCGCCTCAAGGTCGGCCAGATCCTTGACGCCAACAGCGCAGAGGCCCAAGTCTAGCTAAGCTGAGCCACCTCGTTTATATTATTTTACAATTTGATAATTCATCAAAGAATTTGATGCTTGGGCTGTTTCTAACTGGTCTGCCTTAGCCGAAAAACCTGATCACAGGCAGTTAACCGCAGCAACAACTACAACATAAGCCACCTACATATATGCCGCATGTCGTTAGCCAAATTTGTTTAGCTTATGGCGACTTACAGTGGCTAAGACTTGAGGTTTTGGGGCGTCTGGAAACTGCTGTATATTGTTTATAGATTACTTATTCATTCATTAGATTATTCAAGTGACTTACGGATGTTGTATAGTATGTTATTTCTTGCAACCGCCAGGTCTATTTAAATAAATTCTTGCACATTTGAACACCTAGTTCAACATTATTGTGTTTCTTCAGATAGGCCTTTATTTTGCAGAAATGGCCCGTATTATCGCAATTGAACTCATATTTGATTTTAAGCGATATCCTTGTACAAGTATTTGTTTAATTTGAATTAATATGCACATTATTAAGTAGATATATAGATAGTATTTTAAGGCACAGTATGTCCTATAAGTAGTGTGAGAATGATGTCTAACTTCGACCCACAGTGCACAATTTTTTATGCACGCATGTGTGTTTGTATATACTCGTAGTACATGGAAATGTATGTCGCTGTTTATGGTGACAAACAAAATGCTGCCCACATGCAAAGTGGACAGACATTCGTTGGCGTTAGTAGTCTTATAAAGCAATCACAGTTGCTGCCGCCCTCGAGAAGCATTTGAGAATGAGCGTCGCTAGCCGGCCGTTGGCTGTTGGTTTGGTCGTCAGTTGGACAGTTGGTCGAGAGCTGGAGCTTGAGCTCGGCCTACGGCGCCTGACAAAAACATTTTTGTGCCTTGTATTTGGGTCAAAGTTTGTGTGGGTTTTTAATTTAGCAGCCGGTAGTGGTAGCGGCACAGTCAGCGGCGAAGTAACGGGCAGACCCACATTTCTTGGATGGACTGTCGCTCACGTGCTTCCTGAAGAACAACATAAAGTGTAGAGGCGTGGCGGCAATGGCGGTGAAGGTGCTGGTGCTGGTGCTGGAGCTGCTGAGAAGGGGCGCCACAGCAAGATAAAGAAAACTGGAGATACACACTACAAAGACCAAATATTTGCAACAATTGGCACTGCCGTTGTTGTTGCTGACGACGACTTCCGGTTGGTCAAAATTGAGCGGGCGTTTGCATAGCTCAGAAATACGATCTCTCCATTCCGTTCTCGCCCACACAGTGCCACACAGTGCCACACAGTGTTTGTGTGTGTCTGTGTGCATGACTTCAGCGGAAGTTTCAGTTTAAGGCGACTCTAAAAAGGGCGTTTCAAAAACACGGCTCTTCGGTTGTTTAAAATCAGTGGCGCATTGCTAAATACAAACAACGCTATCGATGCCAACGGTCCCCTCTCATGAGTTAGGTTGGGGTTGGGGTTGGGGGCGGGTAGTAGGAGAAGACAAGCTCGTGGAGCCTGGTGCGGCATACGCGTAAATTGTTGTATTCTTGGAATTAGCAAGCAACAAGAGAGATGACTACGACGACAATGAGCGAGGCTGCGGACGGACACACATGTAAACACAAACAGTCCGATAGACAGCCTCGAAAACGGACGGACGAATATACAGACAAAACGACTGCGGCGCAAAAAAAAGATCAGCATCAAAATGAAATGGAGCTAAAAGTTGTAGTCGACAGCATGAGCAGCCGAGCAGGAACAAAAAAAAAATAAAAAAACAACAACAAGCAGCTCGAAAAAGCGTGCTTGCATGCATAAATCCACAGTAATAGCAACAACCACAAGCATAGGCAACAAGAATAACAGAAGCAACAGCATGAACGCATTTCATCAAAGTGCAAATTAGCAGAAGATTCCAAACGAGCCACACAGCCAGCCAGCCAGCCAGCCAGCTATCTGGAGAGAGCGACAGAGAGGATGGCGATGACGATGCTGATGCCGACGATGGAGCTGTGCTCTCGCCTCTGTCCATGTGCTTAGCATGGTTCGTGTCCGTGCTTAAGTTTAAGCTGCAACACACACCGATTGCCATGCTCTGTGCATTGAAAAACGAATTATTGTCACCCTCCAGTTAATATTACTTATGCCACAATATAACTAAAAGCAGTAAATGACCCATCGTAGCGTTTATTACAGGAAAATATATATTACGAAGGCGCTAGCAAAATTATAAATTCTACATACGGTACATATTTAATATACATACATAATTAAATATAGCGAAACTATTTTTTATTTAAAATTAATTTATTAGCTAATAATTTGAGAATAAGTAGAAAGAAAGTGAAGGAAAAAGACGAAACGAATCAGGATCCGGGCTGTACGGCCATGGAGCATTGCTTCACCCGGGTAACAAATTCATGTGTATGTGTCGAAGAAATGCCAATTCCTTAAATATATTATAGGCGATAGAAATCTTTGCTTATTATGTCGGAATTTCAAAATCTTTAATCTTTATTTAAAAGATATCTTAAAAGGCAATTCAGATTAAACCACCCACAACACTCAGTAACATGCAAAACTAACATAGACTAGGGCTCAAAAGAATTTGAAAATGTGAGTCTGTGACTTGGAACATTTATTTCTGCCGGGCATTAAACAAAACTGTTGTCAACAAAAATTAAGAAAAAAAGTTTAACAAAAGTAACCATATTTCCAGCTTTTCTATTCTTATTTTCAAAATGAAAAATGTTTGTGCTTGCACGAATTGTAGGGCATGCCAAAGTCGTTCTTGCATACTCCTTGTATTCTCTGCGTACTTCACGGAGCTTTTTCTGTTGTTCTTGTCTCCTCCATTGGAGTCTCATAACAAAATAGTATAAAGTGCCAATGCTGCTGTTCAGTTGCGGCTCCCGTGTCAATAGCTTCAAGAACGCATGCCTGGTACTTCTGAGGACGTGGTCTGTCCGGAACGGGGCCTTTGATGGATCTTGTTGTTCACAGTTATGTATTGTATGTATGTTCCTATAAAGTCCTTTGTTCTTTATTTAAAAAAGTCGTACAAACTATTACTGTCTTGCAAATGTTTAGTCTAAGACGCATGAGAAAAATCTTTCCAGTCTGTCTGTTAAAATTTCCGCTGTGGTCCTACAATGAAATCAAGAACGACTCCGACTCTTTGGGACCACACATTGCATTCGAAAATTAATATTAGTATGTATTTTATTTTGAAATCAGCAAACCTTTTTTGAAAAACAAAATCAACAAAGCCTTTTGCTAACGATTTTGTTTGTTTTGTTGTTTCCTCAATTGTTTTGAATCGAAGCTGCATTCTATCGTCCAATCCGTACTTAGGTATGTATAGTGCATGCATACTACAAGTATACAACATTTCATTTTGACTTTGTGGCATGCAATATTTATAAATGCCAGGCCGTCGCATTTCGCCTTCCCTACGTTCTCATGGGTCATTTCTTCCTGCTTCCCCTCCCACCCGTTATCCAATTGCTGTTTGAGCATTTCATTTGCAAATGAAATTCAGCGCACGTTGCTCAATGGCGGCGGCATTGGAGTTGTTTTGACAGTGTGGGCTTTCCAGTGAGCCGCTAAATCCGAAGACAGCGGTCTTTTATTATGAAAACTAGCACATGGTGGCCAGGCCGGCCAAGGCAGCAACCAACGGAAGTGTCAAGCGGGGGTGGAGAAAAAATCGATAGGTTCTTGATGAAATGCGTCGCTGCTGCATGGCTGCATGTGTGCATATTGATGCGTGTGTGTGCATGTGTGTGCATGTGTGTGCCTGTGTGCGGTGGGAGGAAGGGTGAATACTTGTTGCGTGCCTCAGGCAAGCCGAAAAATACCGACGACTAAGGTGGGGCACCCGTCATTAAATTAGAGCGACGACGATGGCAAAGTGAAGCTGCACATTAAACTTGACCCCGTTTTCAAACTGGCAATCGTGCTCCTCCTTCTCCCTACCTCCAGTGCCGGCACCCACACAAGCGCAGTTCAATTATCCATACATAGGAGTACATATGTAGACACATATACACATACATACAAGTATATGGATGCGCATTCGATGTCTGTTGAACGGTTTGAACGACCTTTATTTCTGTCATTGACAGCTGTCGTGGAATTGGCAACGCAGTCGAATTTCCCACGGTGTACAAGAAATTCTACTGCGTAGCATACGAAATATAGTTAATTTAAAATGCGCCGTTTTGCGAACAGGAGCAGATTCTACGAAACCACAGCAAAGAGCAGGAAAAAGGGTTTGGTACGCCTCGTGTTGTTTCGTTTCCTTTCTTCCGTGGTGTGTGTTTCGGGCAAGGACACGGCTCGACTAATGCGGCAAAAGCTGCCGCGCGGTCTATTTATAGCGCACAGCTTCCGACATGGACAACGTGCCGCTGCCTATCCTAGGCCCAACATGGAGTTGGCGCCAGCAGCGGGGGTACATTGGGAAACTGCTGTATCTGGAGGGGTGCCTGGGCCAAATTAGCCATGGTTATTTACATTTTGATTGATTGGCTTACGTAGCTTGACATTTTGTCAGAGAGAAGTATTATAAGCTTTTTAAAAAATACATGCTCTGGCTTCCTGAAAGGGAAGACCCGTTCCTACGCTTCTGACATTTTGTAATTATGCTCCAAATAGTTCTTGGATCAGCTAACAGTTGGCGAAGGACAATTTAAATTGTTAGTGGTGGTTATTTTTGCCTGGTTATTTAATTGATTTAGTTTGTTACATAAATTCAATTATGTGAGAACTGCGAAGAGAGATTGATGTTCTTGACTGACTCTATCAATAAGTATTGATTAAATTTAAAGAGCCCGTGTACATTACGTTTGTGAACTCTTTAAAAATGAAAAACATTCGCAAATGTGGCCCTAAATTCCAGCCAAGGAAGGAGCCAAACAAGCTAACGTAGATACATCAATTATGAATATTCTATAAGCAACTTTTCTGCATCTAATTAGGTTTTTTTTTGCTTTTTGGATGGGTGCGGTTCTGTGCTTTCTCCTCTGCTCCTCTCCTCCTCTTGCTCAGGCCCGGTGGGGTGGTTATTAACATATGCGCCGACGTATAACGATGGCTGCCTAACTAAACAATTGTGTTAGTTAGCAAACAAAGTTTCTGCTGATGAATCGAGCCGAGCGAGTGACCAGCTATGCGGAAGCAACTGGCAATAAAATAGCGAAAATTATGTCGCGCGTCCGCTTCTACTCGGCTCCAATTGCATGGAATTGACTTAAAACGTGGACGGACGAGCATGCAAATGAATGCACACAAATAAATGAATGTAATGATCGCACAAACTGGGGCTCGTTTTCCATGCGAATTTATAGAGCAGAGAGTGCAGTGGGGGGAGATTCATGGCAACACATCTTATGAGGGATTTACTAACAGTTCATTGTTGCAGTGGCATATTATATCGTACATATATCGTCCCCACTTGTTTATAAAGCGAGTATCGCGTGCAGACCGCAGACTAACCTCTAAGGCGACAATAGCAATATGTTGTTTGCAGCTGTATGTAATACCACGACTCCTATATACTTGTACAAATGTGTGTACAGTTTTTTGAATGCTCATAACAGGTGCACACGCCCACTCTTGCGCTCATCAGCGGTTGATTGTTGTCCCCGCTAACTTTGACTTGGCTCGGTTCGTGTCCGTGTCCGTGTCCGTGTCCGTGAGAGATGTACACTCATCGAACACTAGAAGTCTGACATATTTGATGCGCGTGGTCGTTTATTTAGAATTTCGGTGCTTGTTTTTGTTGTTGTTGTTATTGTTATTGTTGGTGTTGCTGCCGAATATCTGTGCTTGGGCGTAGGTGTGCACGAGTGTGTGTGAGAGGGACAGGCAGCAGTAAAAAAAGAAGCAGCGGCAGCTTTAAGTTGGCAGCTTCTACGTGGGCGTCGGCTGTTGTTGAGTTTTTATACCCTGCACACCCGTAGGATAGAAAGGGTACATTAGGTTTGTACAATGTATGTAACAGGCAGAAGGATTCCACAAAGCATATAGTATATGTATATTCGTAATTAGCATGACGAGACGAATCGATAGAGCCATGTCCGTCTGTTTGGACGAACGACTTCAACAAACTTGGTATGTAGACTCTCATAATATCTAAGTTTATTTATTTATGTTCTTAGATATTTTTTTTTGCTTCTGCTAAGGACGCTTATAACTCAGTACCGGAAGTTTGTCTGGGTTCAGGGAATTTCACTATCAGGCTTGCTCGACTATAGCGCTTCTTTTGCTTCAATGCACAGTGGGAAAATATTAGGGATACGATAGTCGAAAGTACTTCGTGTTTTTGCAATTTTTTGTTTAGATAGTATGAAATGTGTGTATACATACATACATATGTATATAAAAATATTTAAACTGAATTACGGGTAATACGAACGTAAAATTCTGTCTATGTGTGTGTCTAGTAAAGAGTTGAATCAAAGATGCTAAGATAACAATAATGTCTACAACTTCCTTTAGAGTTGACTATCACGATGAAATTTACACACGAACTAACTTCAGGAAAAACTTGTCCTGCATTCCAAATTTGGTTATACTACCTGTTTTTTTTTTGATTAGTCTTTTCATATTTCAAATATATACATACAAGTACATAGCAATTTTAGCTACAATTTTAAACACCGATTAAATAGATTTTGAATCGATTCTTTTTACCCCTGGGTGAAGGGTATAAAGAAGTAATGAATACAGTGAAAACTCCCTTAATGCACACGTATTTTATTCGGACGCTCTTCGGCGGACACATTTTCTAAAACATTCGTGTATAAAGTATTTAAGTATCCCCTTAAGCGGGGATCTGGCCGACCGTGAGTGTCCGGCCAAGAGAGGTTTCACTGTCACACAGTTACGAAATTGAACCAAATTTTGTATGCAGTACTAAGAGTGAATTCTGTACCGAAACGGTTGCCAAAAGGATTTTTCGTGTTTTTGGCTTCGGCATGGATCTGAATATTACGCATACGCACATGGGTGGCCCCAGCATGTGGTGCCTGCCAGCAGTCGCTATTGCTGCAGTCAATCATTTGTTACACAATGCATCAACTATACTATAAATACACTAGAAGAAACTAGGTATGGCGCAGTCAACATGAATGAACGATAAACAGCATGTGGGGCGTCGCCTGCAGTTCAATAGCTTTTTGTCAATGAGTTAGACGCGTCATAAAAAATCAAAACGAGTCGCATGTCTTACATGGCTGCCATTAGCCCAGACATCTTGCAAGCGCTTCCCCTCACATGTATGTTTGTAGTAGCTTTACATAATCATATAGTATAGATAAAAAGTGTAAATGTTTATCAGTATTTTCACGAAAAAGCAACGCCTGACCCCACTGGCTGCACATTTTGTTTATATTTCAGTCGCCCCAAATTTTCCAGCGCCCCGAAAATGTTGCCGCCTATTTTTGGGGCTACATTTTTTACTAGTACTAGCCGACCGAGCACATAAACAAAAAACAACCGAGAATGCACAGGCATCAAAATGAAAATGAAAATGGAAAATAAGGCGCATGGCGAACAGAAAATATTAATGACTGCCCATTTCCGCCTTGATGCGCGTTTTTTTATATGTATGTTGTAAAATAGACGAGAAAACCATGCGGGCTGCCGCACGCCCTCTCCCTACCAGCCGTTGGCGCAAGTTTTTTTGGTAAAAGTTTGTAGATAGTTTCTAAAGTTGGCCATTACGGTTCGTGGTCGCTGCAAAATATGAAAATTATTTCGTATTATCAAATGGCCATCAAGGCCTGCCAACAACAAAATCCACTGCACAGAGCAACGCCCAACCATTGACATTTTAACTCGTTGCAGTGTAAGTTGTTGCGGAAGTTGATTGATTGCAGCCCGAGTGATTGATGTGGCAAGCTGCGGAGCTGTAGAGCAATCGCAAAATGTCAACACACGCGCTTCTAGGTGTCGTTGACTTAACTGGCCCGATAGTTGCCTCGTTAGCATCAACTGTTGTATCCAATCCATTTACATACATTCCATATAGTATGTACAATGTACATGCAAACTTTTATCATATTTACAAGCATACTAAGTATATGTAAGAATACATACTATATCTAATCCAGAGCTTATGCGATCATGTGTTTTAGTCAGATTGCTCTATAGCTCTGGAGAAATATCGAAATTCCAAAAAATAAAATAAACTCGTCCTTTCTCGGACCTAGGAGAATCTGGATGCCAACTTTGGTTATTATAGCTTTTATAGTTTCAGAGATCCTTGCGTTCATCCAGACGGACGGACAAACGGACAGACGGACAGACGGACGGACGGACATGTCTAGATCGATTTCTCTCGTCATGCTGATTCAGAATATATATACTTTATGGGGTCGGAGATGCTTTCTTCTGCATGTTGCATACTTTGCACAAACCTAATATACCCTTTTTACCCTACGGGTACAGGGTATAAAAACACTCTATTTTAAATTGAGTATTTTAGTCAGATTTCTGTTTCTGACTGTTACTTTTCTTATTATGGTGTTTTGGGTTGTGCTGTCCAAAATTAGACGCGAGTTTCGAGACTTTCGTTCGGATAGAATTGTGGAATGTGTTTTGGAATGAAGTTTCTTCTCAATCACTATATGTATGTATATGACTGCCTCTACATACAATGTGATAGTATCTACAAAGCAATTCATAGATACATAAATACACACATACATACATGGAGTGTATCTATAGTTCTTGTCTGCGCCTTTTCGTTTGTACTCATATTGCTTCATTGATGAGTTCACACAAAATTAGGCAGCAACAACGACAACAATAGCTGCGGCAACAGAAAAAAACAAAAAAAAAACAGTAGGAACGACCTTCAAAGCGTTGAAAATGTAAACTTGAACGAGAAGAGAAGCACAAACTAGTAAATACATTTTTGTTTCGCTTGAATTTTTACTTCTGTGCTGCTTTGTCATTTCACTTCTATTGTGGGCTTAACATTCGTTGAGCAAAAAATATACATACAACTATATACAAATGTATGTACGAGTATGTATGTATGTATGTATGTACATAAGCACCTCAATGACAACAGCAGCAACGTAAACCGGATTTGTGCCCAGCAGCGATGCCCCTCCTCCCACCAACCTCCAACCAACCCTTTCCCACCACCAGAGCTTTAACTACAACTGCGTCAGAACCGTTGGCACATGTGTCGTCCCGTCCATCACCCACGCCGGCCAACCGAGCACACAAAGCAGTCCAAGCTCGGCTGAGGCCCCCCTCCTTGTTTGTGTGTGCTCCTCATACTAAGCGTAAAATTATTTTGATTATTTATTAACAAGAGAGAACGCTACAGTCGAGCAAGCCCGACAGTGTAATACCCTGTACCCAGGTAAACTTCCGTCACTGAGTTATATGCGCCCATAGCAGCAGCAAAAAGAGGAAGAAGAAGAGCGAACTTGTTGCTGCAGTTTGTGGGGGTTGTACTGTAGAGAATTTGTTTCGCTAATAACTTTTCTTAGAATTGACCGAATTTGATAAAATTTTAAACAACAGTAGATAATTGTATAGAAATTATGTGTGCAAAGTTTGGTTTAGGTAGCTTTTGAAATGTGGACGCTATTGACGAAATTCTGTAGCGGGGGAAGGGGGGGAAAATTAAAAAAAAAAAAATAAACTCGTCCTTACTCGGACCTAGGAGAATCTGGATGCCAACTTTGGTTATTCTAGCTTTTATAGTTTCCGAGATCCTTGCGTTCATCCAGACGGACGGACAGACGGACAGACGGACAGACGGACAGACGGACGGACATGTCTAGATCGATTTCTCTCGTCATGCTGATCAAGAATATATATACTTTATGGGGTCGGAGATGCTTCCTTCTGTATGTTACATACTTTGCACAAACCTAATATACCCTTTTTACCCTACGGGTACAGGGTATAAAAACAACCACAAGCTGCACAAACAAATTAAATATATATACTCACATACATATATATGTATGTATGTATTCATGTGCATATAATTTTTACAACTACCAACCTGGAATTGCGGCTCATTCATCGTTTTGCTTGCTGTCTGAGTCGCCGCACATTATTTATTTGTTTGCCTGGCTGTCTGTCTGTTTGTTTATAATTTTTGCTGTTGTTTTTCCTACTACTAGTTATCTACAGAAATGTATGTATGTGTACATAAAAGTGTGCGCAATATAAAGCAAAAATAAATAATGTTTTGTTTTGTTTGGTTTTTTCTGTGTTCACATTGTTGTACCTGAAACCGCACACAGCGATATACTATATATGACATACTTATATACCGTATTTATAAAAATGTGTACTTATATACTATACATACATACATACATATGTGTATATGTAAGCCCCAACGATCAATTCATTCACTTTTTCCAGCCATTCCATCCACAACGGAAATGACGTATACGTGTTTTTTTCGTCGCGCACCTTTAAACAGTTAGGCGCGGCTCGATTTGGTCGATCCTCTCCTCTGAGGCCTCTATATGGACGAACTATTGGGCAGAATTAATTAACTTGTGTCCGCGTGTGGTCAGTGGGTTGCTAACTGACGCACTGGGCGCCCTTCTGGGCGACAATCTGACAGCGCCAGCGACGTCAGCACGTGCTGGCCTATGCTCGTAAGGTCGGACGGCCGTAGCCCAGACACGTACACGTACACGTACATACTCGTATGTATGTTTGTATGTACAACGTCCGAATGCCCGTGCGTTTGCTCATTGCTAAGTGCAAACCGGAAGCGCACACCATGTGCAAAATATGGCAAAACTGTTATATATTGTATTGTATATATGTATGTAGATAGGTGTATAGTATAACTTCTATTGTGAGCACAAGGCGTCTCTATGAGAGTGTACAAGTATGCATGTGTGTGTGTGCGATGTGTGCAACGGAAGCGGGCCAAAGGTGACCGACAGATATAGTAGACCGAGTGAGTCATCGCACTCAATAGCCATGGACAGTTTCGAGTACATATTACTTATTGATTCCCCACACATTTCAAATGTGTGGCGACATTAACTCGTAGAAGATCTTTGCAGAACACTTACAAGTAATTAATGAATAACCACATAATGGTGTCATTTACGATGCATACTTAAACCGTGCACCGTAACGTAAACATATGTATTAGTATAATTATTCATTTAAAAATGCATTCATATTGATTTTGTTTCATCGAAATATTTTTGAAAACACTTTTTTAAATTTTTATTTTATTATTGAATCACGGAATCGGCCTACACTAATGGCAATAGCACTATTGCTTTCTCCTATAAAAAGAAACCAAATTCAACAAGAGTACAATAAAAAACAAATTAAAGATTCGCATACAACTAATGCTTAAACTATAAGATCCGTCGGTTGTCTTCTTCTCAACTTTAAAGATGAAAGTTTTTGACGACAGGAAATGAGAAAAAAGAACATAAGTACAGATTCTTATCTTCGTGAGTGCACGCTGGCTACAAGCTATCACACGATATACGGTGTATTGAACTTTATGTACGACTATAAAAAAGAACCTTTATCAGAATATTAGGGGGAGTTCTTTAGATTGCATTAGGCAGTAACTTTAATTATTTTGAAGACGCGTATTCTTGGTACTCCTCATAAATTAAACAAATGTAAAGTACTATATATCGATCGATACTCAATATTGCCCTATTTATAATCTGTCTTCTGCATTGCTAAGAACGCAAACTGAGCTTCGGGATTTCATGTACAACATTCTTTTTTTACATGATTTTGATGTATCTTTAGACATAAGGAACCAATCACCTTTTTTTGCATATGATCAATGTCTTTTTTACACGGTTGTTTCTGGACCCAATCTAAAGTCTAAAAACTGAATTATGAGTATTTGGGACGGTTTTTTATTTATTTTTTTTTTTTTTTTGTCGAACTGAAATGGATATCGAATTTGGATTACAGAATACTCGAATGTTGTGGTAGCTGAGGGTGCTCTTGGATGATGCCAACCGAAATAGAATTATGTATTTTGACGGTAGTCGCGGTAGTCGAGGAAGTTTTATTGGAAATTTAAGATAGTACGGTCGTTGTGATTGCGAAATAAAGCATACATATGTACAACCCGTTGGCCGGCATTGATAACCGATTTGCATTGTTTTGTGCATTTCATTGTATTTGCGAAAGCACATTTGTTATGATCAAAGTAGGAAATTGTGGGCTTCCGTTTTGTGTTATGCTGATGATGACAATTCCCAGCTTTGTCATCAACGGTGCTACTAATACGGCCACCGCCTTCGCCCCCTCGTCGCGCAATCGGTGCTCTTTTATTTATAGAAAACAGCAGTGCACAGCATTTCCGTTTTTCGATTTTCCTTTCGCGTTGCGTATGGCAGCCACATCCGTTTCTAATTGGAGAAAAACGACAAGCGGTCGACCGCTTTTGGCCTGACGCATTTTATGAATGAGGCGAGCGAACTGAAAGAAAAAGAATTTCATGCACGCTTGAGCACCATGCGTGCGAGCGAGGTGGTGATGGAATGGGACTTAGGACCCACGTAGTAGGTGTTGTCTTACCGAAAGCCTAAAGAGCTAAGCTTGGCTAAGCATAACGAAGAATTTGCACCGCTTCGAAAAAACAACAAACAACACACAAGCAAGCAAAACGAAACAAACCCGAGATTCTTCAACTCATACCTACTCTCTTCTTTTTGCAGAGGGCTTCTCCAGTTTTCGACAAGCATTTCCGGAGTGGTGCGAGGATGACAACCAGGTGCACAACAAAGAAATGGAATCTAGTCGGAATGCACAAGCTGATCAGCTCATGGGTCTAAGGTATGTAGAAAAACAAATCAAATCGGTCTTAGAGAATGAGTCATCAATTAATAAGGCATGTTTAGAGATTTAGAAATACTTGTACATATTATAATTTATTCATTCATCATTATAATTTATTCACTAAAAGAAGGCGTAGCAGATAATAATGATCTGTAAGTAAGAACAGGACACAAAATTGAAAAGGCAATATTTTTACGTTAACTAAAAACTAGATGTTTGAATTGCTTTTATGGACTCTTAGGAGTTGTCCCTGAATAGATACGATTTAAGAGCACTTCTTCTGTGAGCGAATTTTTATTATTGAGCAATGTTTTGAACTCGATTTATTTTTACAGATCCTTGCGCATTTCCACACCGCATTCCGATTCGGCCTGTAGCAGTTCGGCCGAGTCATCGGATTGTGAAAGCACCACACACCATCATAATTTTAACGAAGCGCCAGTTGAGATAATACCAGGCCTCTTCCTTGGCAATTCCTCGCACAGCTGCGACTCGAATGCTCTGCAAAAGTACAACATCAAGGTTTGTGTGCTTCATTAATTTGCCGCGAGCGGTTCACTAATCAATGCCTTACTTCACAGTACGTTTTAAATGTCACACCGGACTTACCAAATGAGTTTGAGAAACACGGCATAATCAAGTATCTGCAAATACCCATTACTGATCACTATTCCCAAGATTTGGGCATGCATTTCCCAGCTGCCATACACTTTATAGGTAAGTGACGAATCGCATCAAGTCCAACTTATTCCAAGCCTAACCCATTATTCGCTCCACCAATCATTGCAGAGGAAGCGCGCTCCGCCAATTCGGCCGTGCTGGTACACTGCCTCGCCGGCGTCTCGCGCTCCGTCACCGTTACGCTCGCCTACCTAATGCAAACACGAGCGCTCAGCCTGAACGACGCCTTCAAGCTGGTCCACGCCCGCAAGCCCGACATCTCTCCAAACTTCCACTTCATGCGGCAACTCGAGTCCTTTGAGAGTCAGTTGCGTCTGAATCCCAGTCCCAGTGATTGCAATAGCCAGGCCATGGACGAGGGCCACATCAGCAGTGTTGCTGGAAGCTCGGCAATTGAGCTATCCGCTGGGGGCGTTGTCATCGCCGCTCCCCGCTGCGCTCGTGGCTCAAAGTTTTCGTGCAACTGCATCGCCCCCGACTGCAAGTGTATGCAAACTGGCGGCTTTATGGCGGCCCATCTGGCCAAGGCCACGGGTGTTTCGCCTGATTCGGGCATCGAGTTCGATCGATGGACACCGTCGTCGGACACGGGCCTCAAATGAGATCAGATTGTGGGAAAGAGTTTTGTGCTGCCGCCAAGTAGTCAGGAGATGATGTCGCCTCCCATTTTCGTTGCAACTAATGCGGATAACATGTCCCCCGCCTCGACCACTAGTTCGTCCACCTCGACCACAACCACGGCGGAAGCTGTGTCTGTGGTGGAGGTGGTGCTGGCCACAGCATCTGCAGCTGTGGACTCCACACTATGTGAGTTGGAAGAGGAAAAGGATCTGGATCAGGAGCAAGTGGATGTCAAAATAGAAGCGGAGTAGGAGCGACAGTTAGGGCATGATATTTAGTTGGTTGCACAACTCATTTCCTTCCTGTTTGATTGCGCACAACAACTACACAAAACACACACACACATATATAAATCATATACAGCTACACGCCCACACAGAAATATAATATAATCGATCCTAATTTCTAGATAATTTTTTAAGTAAGAACACAAAAGAAAAATGTTGAAAACACTAATACCGGCTGAAGAGAGTTCAGCGGCAAGAAAAGTTAAAATTTACTTTGTTGCTGCAATTCTCAAAAATAAAAAAAAGCAGCCGTAATTCACATGCATATAAAATAACAACCACACACTAAACAAAAAAGGAGAAAAGCAAATTGTATAAGCGATAACATGTACTTATTTGTTTATGCACATGCTTGTCCCTAACTCTGTACAAATGATGTACGTTAATGGAAACACCCACGTTATTTATAAAGTTGAAACTTGAAACCATTTTAGGCGAATAGTTTTATAATTTAACTACAACTTAATGTTCATAAATGTATAATTGTTATATGCAAAAACCCATGCAACTATAAATACAATTTAAACCAAGTCATACATATATGTATAAATGTAAACAAATGAAGTTGGTGAAACCCGCAAAAAAAAAAACAAAAAAAATATATATATATACACAAACAAATTTTAAACACACACCTACACAATTTTTTCAAGTAATTTTCATGTATTGCATTTACAAAAGCAAAAGTTGAACCCCAATATTACCTAAAAACTAAGCGTTGAAATAAATTCTAATGGCCAAAAATGAAAAGCAAACAAAAAGGTAACGAGTCGAGAAATAATAATAACATGCCAATCGACAACGGACACCTTTGCTCGTCTAACTCGATGGTTGGCTATTTTTCTAAGGTTTTAAGCCCAGAGCGGCAGCTAAATGAACGATCGGACGATGACCGGACGCGGACGCGGACCGCCCGGAGGGTCGTGCGTCTAATTAATGGTTTGCGTTTGTATTTTTTTTTTCCAACTGTGAAAGATGGACATATTTACATACGCAGAATTGTTAAAACATATTTTAACAAAGAAAGGCGCGTGAAAATCTGAACATTTGAGGCAGAACATATAGATAGTAGGCATAGGATGTAGATACATTTAGTTGGAAAATATTGCAGGGCTGGTTCTAGGCAGGAAAAGATGGTACAAAATTTATCAGGTGACGTTTAAATGAAAATGGTTTACAACAACATACAAATGAATAAATAAAACAAGAAATATTTCGAAAAAAGGCTGTGCGCAAGAATAATATATAAAAACATATATAAAACAAATATTTATAGGAGGGAAAGAGCAACAGCTCTTGGAAAGGAAAAACAAAAACAAAAAACAACTACAATAAAACTATTGACAATTGTTTTGCTCTGTCGATTATTAATTACTGTGGCGGTCGCATAATTTCAATTCTTAGGTTCTTCGTTTCCATATTTGACCATTTATCCATCAGTTTGGAAACATGTATTTAGAGACTTTTACATTCCATACATAAATTCTTTTTTGTGAAAACAAATTGCAATTCCAATTAAATCTGGATCGAAAGAGTTCTGCTTTACGTCCGTAATACGAAAATTATTTTCACGGTTGGGAACTGGTCTATATAGTCACTTCCTCAATTCGGTTTCAGCGAAATTCTTCGGTCCAATAATATAATTGTATAAGGAATTTCATTTCTTATGTATGAAACTAAAATTTGTAGCTTTATATGAATTCGATGAACCCAAACGTTCTGTTGAGTTCATGCCCAATTAAATGATATGATCCGCTAATGTTGTCAGATAATGGCATGAAATTGACGGACTATTCCAATTAGAGGACTTTTAGTTGAAATCGACCGCAATTTAAACATTCAACTAAGTAATGCGCTTTCTCTGTAACGATAGAAAGAGAATGTGTTTGATTACAACTCTTTTGACATTTGAAAAGGTTATAAAGTTTTAAGTAAATAAATAAAAATATTACGCCCAGTTTTGTTTGTAAAAACATCAAAAATTCTTTATTTTGAAATTAAAGGCAGAAGCGTTTGATCGCAGGCAGCTAAGCGGATTAAGTTCCTTCTTTTCGACTAACCCAAGTATATGAAGAAAAGAAATGTTGTTTTAGCGAATAAACCTAAGGTTAGGCATACATACAAAAAAAAACAAAGCACAAGCTACACTCGGAACATGAATATAAATTAATAATAATCAAATTAATTGTGACAGATATTTGCAGCTGACTAGTACAAAGTACAGTAACTAACGAAATAATAAAGCAATTTTCAATAATTTGAACCCTTAGTTAAATCTGCATATAAGGCAAGCATGGCCTATACATTTTAAGCTAATACAAGTTGAATGCCTCAGTCAGATTTAAATGAAATCTAAAATATTTTACAAATACCATATGTATGTGAAGCGCCCCAAAAAAAACAGAAACCAAAAACTTTTGAGTGTCGACCTTTTTGCAAGTTATTAATTAAATGATAAATGTTTGCTGATTATTGTAACATATTAAATGTTTTAACAAATGACAGAATCGATTAACTCTTTACAAGAACAGTGAATCGAAAAAGCTGCCACGCAGCGCATTTTTGTTGGGCCAGTCCCGATCCCAGCGCTATATTGGTGCTGGGATGAGACCGCGGCAATTGGATGTATGGTAAATTTTAAGTGAATACCTTTACGTATTGTACATCTGAGTGTTAATTTTTTTCATGAATGTTCAGCACAAAACCACAAATTTTGAAATAGGAAAACGGGTGCAATAGTGCCAATGGGTAAGGATTGAAGATTTGTAACAAGTTGTACCTTTATTAAAGTCCAAAATGTTATGGAAAAAGGGTAACAAAACCAAATTAAACACCCGAATCGATAAGATTAAATCGAGATAAACGATAAACGATTTCCCCCAACTAGTTGTGTTTTGCACATTTTGTAAACTTTACAACACAAGCAAACGCAAAGATTGCTAAAGAATGCAGTATTAAAACTAACAATATACAACTACCTAATAAAACCGTTTATAAAACCCGCATAAAGATTGCTGTTTCAGTTGGTAAACAGTATTTATTGGGCGTGGAATTTGTTAAGCACACGCTGCAAAATTTCAACTACATACAATACAAGTACATTTAAAATTAGCATATGCAAACGATGAAGCAGATATGCAGTCAAAACATGAAAATGCCTACTCATAACAACAAGGTGAGTATGGAGGAGCGTATACGTTCTGATAACAACGTAATGAGATACTTTAAGCTTAAACGCTAGTTACTAATACGCAGACAAAAACAGCGAGGGAACATCTAACACTCCATTAAATGCTAATTGACTTTCAACACACGAGCAGCTCCGCATTATTGTCCTCAGTTTGCGCTCCAAATCTTTTTTACAGCCCCTTGTTAAAGTAAACACGCTTAGGCACGTTGCCAGACGTATTCCTTTCCAGTTCTGTATAGAGCTCTGGCTCGATGATACGCATGGTCGATGTTTTAAGCGAGCATTCTTGTGGAAACAGGGCACAAGCCGTGGGTACCATAAAGGAGAGGCTGTGAAAAGGAGACAGTTACATTAGATATATTATTTTATAACTTTTCCCATCACATCTATGTTTAGTATGTTTTAATATTTCTTTTCGGTTCAATCCAAAATAAATTATTAATTTTTGAATGGCGTATATAAATAACGGACGCAAACAAATTACTGACAACGGCTTCTTAAAAATCTCGAACACAACTAGGAACTAAGAGAATGTTCAATTTGTTTAGTAAAGGAATGAACTGGGCATTCCTATATTGCCGTTTATTTGTGTGGAAATTAAATTGTGCAAGGCTGGTTTGATTGCAGCGAATGGTTTTCACGTAGATTCCACCTTAGGTAAAGCTGTAGTATAAACTCCCGAATTAACTGTTAACTATTTAGCTAAAGGTTATCCTATTGATACTTTACTGAACTGATACATACTATACGTAGACGACTTATCCAATATACAATGCTTACTGCATTTGAATTCTCATAAGATGTAACGATACTTACAAGCAGCCCACGATCAGTGTCTGGAATGGCGCATTTATCCACTTGATGCGCTGATAGCTAGGGAATTTTTCAAGACGCTCCATAATCAGTGGAAGCACCAACATGCCAGGCGCAGCCATTGTAATACGCGAGATGACCACCTCGCTGATGCCCTTGACTGCAGCGAGACGACTGTGGCCCACTATCTCACCGTCTGAGTTTTTCACCTCGATGCCCTGTATAATCTCGTTCTGACGCATCAATGGAATGTTGACGCAGTTCGCGGCAGCAACAGCGGCAAAGGGTACGAAACGCTGGAACAGCGGACTAGCCTTTCGCGACCAGTAATTCTTTAAGCCGATGCCGGCAACCAACGCCGACGTTGTGGCAGACACATAGGCGAAGCCCAGCTGAGTGACGCTTGTGGGCGAATTGGCATTGCGATTCGTGTAGTTGACTATCTGTAATTATGTCATTAATATATGTATAATACTCCATACAAGTGACATTTGTGTTTATATGCTGTATATGCAAAATGGAATTACCCCCCAGTGATAGGAGCATTATTTCTGTGCTTATACCTTCTAGGTCGTTTGAATTGGTCAACTTCCTCATTTAAAATGTGACCTTTGACTAAAATTGTTTATAATATTGCATACACACCGCATTAAAAGATTGATTCAGAAACTGCCAGAGCATCACTGCCGGAACGGTGCGGTAGAAGGCCAGCATGCCGCCGGTAATGAGCATTCCGCCAGGCACCTAGAACAAAGGAGCATTACATCAATTCGGCGACTTATTTTGGCAAGCAATTGTTGACGTCAGTAGCGCAATGAGTGTGACAAACGTGTGGGCTATTTTTACAAAGCCCAACCAAAGCCAAAACACGCGATCTACGCGCATCATTATGTCAGGGCGACTGTTGAGGAACCTACCTGAAAGCTCATGCGACCGCAAAAGTTTTGCAGTTCGCCAGAGTCGGGATGAAAGGCAGAGCTGTAGAGCTTCATGTTGTACTGCACTTCCTTGGGATTCAGATCATTGGGCTGCTCGCCTGCTCGATATCTCTGTACCATTTCCTTAGCCTGCAGCAGCCGCTCGCTGGGCAGCAGTACCGTTCGTGGATCTGTCATCCAGGCATAGTACTTGAATCGACCCACAAAGGTGGTGATATCGAACAATGGTTTGTCCACATTGATGGGCTCTACTGTGGAGTCGGAGCTCGGAATATAAAGATGTTATGGATAAAAAGGAAAGATCTGAAACTTACCTGCATTATCCGGCATTTTAACTTCCTGCCTTAGCCCGCACTGAACTTTAGTCTGTAATTCTTACGTAATCTTTTACTTATAACGTTGCCTTCTCCCGCTTGCTCGAAGTGTTTTTCTTTGTGCCTGTGTTAATTGCGCTCTTATTGTACGCGTTCTATCAAAATCCACTAGAGTACACACAAGTACGACCGATAACTTGTGCACAGGTGTGCCGTTTCGGCCGTTGTCTGTCTGCGCTGGCAGCGATTTTCACTTTTCTGTTAGCTTTTTGCAGTTCAATAGCAAAATTGTTGGCATTACTCCAAAAACATGAAAAGAATTTTTGTTTTACTCACCAGCGCTTATTGGAGAGGGGGGGTTGTTGGTCGGTCAGCCAACTAATTTGATTTGCAAACTTTAGTCCTAACCGTGTTTGTGCACACCTAGAGTCGATAAATCAAATGAGCAAGCCTCGAATCAAGTATGCATATTCAACGAGCCATTTCCTATATAACAGGAGCAATCCAGAGTCCCTATACCGGTGGCCGTTTTTTGTTTACGGCTGCGCGAGCAAAAAGAGTGGCGCATTGAAATTGGCAATTGTCACAAGACTGCCAGCTTGTTGGAAAATGATGAATGATGCACCGTTCACAATAGCGCGTCAGCTGTTTTACCTGGTTGCCATTCACAATGCGTCTTTAAAATGTTTTTTGTTGTTGTCGTCGCTACTGCTTCATTTTGATCGCATTTTCGTCTTATTTACCAAATTTGCATTAATTAGCAAAGCGCGGCGCAATCGATATTGCAACATATTTCTGATGCTCACGACAGCTGCAAAGACAACGGCAACAAGAAAATGAGGCCAAATTCTGAACGCAGTCGCAAAAGAAGCAGATAATAATAGCAAGTGACGTTGCTGCTGGTTGAGGTAGCGGCGGTCAGTCGGGGGAGTGTGTTCGGTGTTCGCCAAAAGCTAAACCGGATAATCTAGCAGCCACGCCAACAAAATACGCTCACAGGATCTCGTGCGGTTCATTGCACTCGAGATGAAGCTGTGTTGGCTGGTATTGCAGCTTTTGGCGTTGCTAAGCTGTTCCGCCTTGTGCGCCAATATCTTGGCCGTCCTTCCAAGCGTCTGGAAATCGCATTACCTGTTTGGCCGACGCCTAATGCAGCAATTGGTAGAAGGCCCGCAAAATCACTCTGTAACCATTATAAGTCCGCATGCCGCCGAGAGTGGTGTAGACGAAGAACTAGCCAACATACGCGAAATCCGTATCGAGGGCCTCATGGTGAATTGGCTGGATATGGGCATGAGCTTCGAGGCAGAAGAAATGCGCGCCCAGAGCGTCATGGAGCGATTTACGCGTCTCATATACGCTGGCACGACAAATGTGGACCTGTTGCTGTCGGACGCCCAGGTGCGTAAGTTATTAACAAGCGGAGAGCGTTTCGATCTGCTCGTTGTCGACTTGTTTTTAAGTGATGCGCTGCTTGGGTGAGCAACTTATAGCATTTATTTAGGGTTATCCTTTACCATAATGTTTGTTACGTTGCAGTTTGGCCTTTTATTATGGCATACCCACCGTTGCGATAAGTCCCACCGGCGCCAACTCTTGGCTCAACAATATGTTTGGAAATCCACAAGCATCTTCCTTGGATCCAAGCAATTTTCTGCCCTTTACGGAGCGCATGACTACGAGTCAACGCCTTGTGAACACGTTAATGAGTATGTTTGAACGTCTAACTTACAAGTAAGTAATCTAGAATCCGGCACACCTTCTACCCTTAACGTTTGCGTATGTTTGCAGCTTTTTTCACATGATTTCGCAGCAATCGGTCTACTCCAAGCATTTTGAGCACTTAGTGTCGCAGTCATCGGATGCACGCCCTTTGCCGCACTATCGCGATTTGGCCAAGAATCTCAGCTTGGCGCTAATAAACTCACATGCTGTGTTGCACTACCCACGCGCCTATCTTCCCAATATGCTCGAAGTTGGCGGTCTGCATCTGATGACGCCGCAGAAGCTGCATTTGCCCAATGTAATTGGTAGAATAGCTTGCCAGAAGCAATGTCTCACGCTTTGCAATCATTATTATAGCACTTGAGAGAGTTCGTTGAGGCCGCTCCCAGTGGTGTCATCTACGTTAGTCTGGGGGCCGATGTGCGTATCGATGAACTGCCCCATGAGAAGATAGCCGTACTTCTGGATGCGTTTTCCCACCTAAAGGAGTTCCACTTTTTGCTGAAATGGGAGTCAGATGAGTTTTTTGATCAGCTGCCGGAAAATGTCATGATAAACAGCTGGTGGCCTCAGGCAGCCATTTTAGGTAAGTATTGCTTCTCAACATTTTTCAATGAAATAGGTTTTAAATAAGTGGCGATTCAATTCACTTAATCCCTTGCACTTTCCCACAGCGCATCCGCAAGTCAAAGTGTTCATCAGCTCGTGCGGTGTGCTCAGCACTTTGGAGTCCATTGTGGGGAACACACCCTTACTTGCCATACCCATACTGGCCGAGCAGGAGGTCCTGGCCAAACGTTTGCAGCTTCAGGGAGCCAGCCTGACCCTCAATTACGATGCACTGTCTTATGACGCAATTGTCCAAGGCATACGTCAGCTCACGCTGAACGACAGCTATGTGCAAAGGTTGAAAGAGCTCCATCGGCGCTTGCGCACAGGCACGGGCGATTTGGACACCCTTTCTAGAGCGTTACAACAAATTGAACTTGTGCTGCAGTCCAACGGCGCTGACTATCTTAAGTCGCACGCCAACACGCTCAACTTTTGGCGAGCCGAGGGTCTCGATGTGATTGCCATCATTGCACTGGGTGTTTTCGGTATACTCACTGTACCCTTCGTGGCCGTTTGGTGCATTTTGCGCAGGTCCTACTACAGCGAGGCGGCTCAAGAGCAGAATCAGCAGCTGCCGTATCGCACGACTTTGAAGGCTGTTGGGCGCATGCAGAGCTTTGGCGACCAAGCCTGTGCTGCCAACGAGGAGCCACTGCGTCGTACTCGATCGGCCCAATCCCTTTCTGCACGCTCCAGCTGCTCTAGCTATAGCTCTTCGACGCCCACAACTCCCTCGAGCACCTCGACAACACCTTTGGATTTGACGCCACCACCGCCGTCTGGATCTGCAACTACGCCACTGGTTGTGGAGCATATGCCGCCCCTGCATCTGTATGTCAGTAATCAGCCAGACTTTACTACTCAGGCATCACACAATGAGAACACGAAGCGGCAATTTTTATAGCCACATTTCGGTACGAAAGTGGCAACGATATATCTCTAGCGTACACAAACATACATATTTACATACTATATTTGTTTTATCTAGCGACTTAAGCCTGATTTTAAGTGTCTGTGTGTGTGTACTTTTTATCGTTTTTAGGTTTTTGTGATCGTTTATGTTTTTTATGAAAAAACTTGGCGTGCATACTATACATAAATATATAAAAGTAAAACAACTGACCCTCAATTACCCTCAGGGCCCCAGGACATACCTTAGTTCACGCTCAACGGCAGACAGACACATATGTGAATCGGAATATTGAAGGGAATCAAAAACGACTGAAAGGAATTGATGGCATTCAAATATTGAGGTACACTTTTAATTACAAGTTCGGGTCTAATTAGCCGCGTTACTGGCTACTGACTGCCGGCAACGACGGTGGCAATGGCGGCGGTGCTCTTTGATGTTCAGGGAGGCGTATGCACTTATTTAAGCCGAGTGCGTCACAAGTGTCTCTTAGGACGTGCAGATGCAGTGGATGCTGCCAGCGGCCTTGGGGTGGCGGGTGCTCCATTTGCAACAACGTGGCACCTGTTTGCATTCAGCAGTCGAGGCACGTAAGCAAACACACACATACAAATGTCCACAGGAGTGTATCCTGGCAAACAAATGCTTAAGCAAATGTCGAAAGAAAGGGCTCCCCAGGCGTACATACGTGTGTATGTATGTCAACAATTGTTGGCATTAGCTTTGGCGCTGTAAGCTTTCTCCCACTGCACTTTTTATACCTTGCCAAATGTTTAGATTTTCTGCTGTTGTTTATGTTTATTTTGTATATATCCCCATTTAAATAACAGCGGGGCTTCTGCAACTGGTTCTGATTTGTAATAGATTTAGTCGATTAACTGCAAACGGATGTTTTTCGCAGATGACTTTGTCTATTATAATATATAGGAGGAAGAGAGAAATCGAAGAATTGTATTTTGTACACAATATAATGAGCCAAATCTTTGTCCTAGTTAATTATTTCGATTACCTTATAAGTTTGATTCATTTTACTGGCGTACTTAACATTTAACTATCAGCTTTGTCTATTTTATTTATGTCTTTTGTAAATTGCTCGTTTTGTCAACTAATCCTTATTTGTAATATATTTTTATTTCCCCTTCAACTGTAAGACCTTCTAAGGGCACTTTGTTAAGTAAACGCTTTTCTAATTTCTTTATTTGTAGTTTTTGAAGGCTACATTAGAAAAACTTGCTTTCAATATTTCACACTATGTTTCATTTCATACGTCAACCCAAAAAACATTTCATGATAAATAAACGTTAAAATTGTTTGGTGTTATCTCGTTGCTCCAATCATTTGAATCCTTCCCCAATCTTTACGTGCACCATTATTTAATGCAAATCTGTAATACTCAATATCCGAAATAGCTATAATTTTCATTATATTGCTGGTATTACAATATACATATACTATTTTAGTCAATATACCGCACAAGCTTAGATGATTTACAAGTATTAACAATCTCACCCATATTCTTCACATTTCGAGCTCATTTATTTGAGTCTTAGGGTATTTGAGCTTCGACTTGCAGTACGGAGCTAAGTACATATGTGTGTGTGTATGTGTGTGTGGACTTCTATGCCTTCACCTCCTCACATGTTAATAAGAGTGTAATTATAGAGGCTGCTGTGTGCTTTGTGCTGTGTACTCGTATATGAAAGACGGGGGGAGGAGGCTTTGCAATTCGGTTGACTTTTCCACGCGGTCTGCCTTTGTGAGTTCTTTTTTTTTTCAGTTTTAATGCACATATTCTTGGTTAGACATTGGAAATTCGATATGAAGGCCACTACTGTGTTATGCCAGCTTGGTCATAAGCTGCTGTTGGCTTCCATGCGAAGAAGAACGAAATGCTGGACGAGTCTTTATTATTAATGGAAAGTTTTTGAAAATAGCATGCAAATATTTGGAAAATGATTGTACACGTCTTAAAGAAGGTAAAAGCTGCCTACGCCCTTGCATACATATGAATAAAGAAGCGAACTTTTGGTAACATACGAGTCGATCTAGCCCTGCCTGTACGTCTGTTCGTCAGTATGAACACCTAGATCTCAGAGACTATAAGAGATGGAGACACCGATTTTTTGTACATAGATACCTTCTACAAGTATATGTACGCTGTACGAGTTTGTTTTCTTTTTTTAATACACTCCTCCACATGAACTATGGGCGATTCTCGGTCCAAGAATCCTTCAGAATTTTCCTCACAAACTCAAAGTCAAAATCGGGACACCCCCCTTAAGTTTCTGCACTTGTTTTCTTTTAAGTAAGTGCGCATATGTATTAATTAATTTTAAATTAAAAAACTTAAATGTTCTGTATCCAATCCACACAAAAATTGAGGGTGCAGTAAAGAATTGAGCCAAAACAGCAGCAACAACAAGAACAACTGCTGCGGGCAGAGATTATACATATTTATGTCACAACTTAAGTTAAAGTTGACCTATCATTATGAAAATTGATACATATAGAGATAGATAAGCATTAACCGAAAGTAATTTCCAAATTTGGTTAAAAAACATCAATAATTCGGTAGTTATGGAGAATCACAAATACAGACAGAAGGACATCGCTATATCGATTCGTCCTGTCATCCTGATCGAGAATATACAAGTATGTACCTATATCCATATATACTTTGTGAGGTCTGCCACGCGTTCTTCTGCGTGCTACATACATGTACATTTAAACTAAACTAGTATACCCTTTCATCCTTTTTGTAGAGGTTGTAAAAAAAGTATACTTCTAGATTTCTGTAATTTGTGTAACTGAGAAAGCAAGATATATAGGGCGACAAATATACGAGTATAGTAAAGTATGTTTTATTTACTTCTTCTGGAAATTCAAAGTGTTATCCTTCGGTTGATCAGCTGTAGGAATCCTATTTGCTCTAGGAGTCCTATTTGCTCTCAAATCTTACATCCGCTGAGCTGTAGCCAAGATTTAAAATATAAATAAAGCTCGACACTGTATCTGTACGCTGCTACAAAGCAATTAGCTTCAATGGCGAACTTGTTATATCGGCCAAGGGAGCGGGCTACAAGCTGGGGGCGGGCAGCCATACGCATGTGAACTTGCTGTCTTCTTTGTTGCAGAATCGACACTGTGCCACAAATGTGTAGCATTGGGACTCAGGCAGTCCAATGTCGTAAACCGCAACAGCGACGGCGGCAACGAAAGAATTTTGACATACCAAAGGTCTCTGATTACAGTTGGGAACGGATCAGAGAAGACCCGGAGGCAGGGCGCACCAATTCGAATGCTGCAAAGGGCCATTAGCGCAGCTGTCAGCAACTAGCGACAACTGCAACAGTGGCGGCTGTGGCAGCAACATACATATGTATGTGTGTGTGTGTGTGTGTGTGTGTATGTAGCATCAAAGTCGCATTGACAGAGTGCGGCATGTAGCGCCTTTGATGTTGCATGTCATCGGCTCGCTTCAAAATAAATTGCATTTGGGAAGCTGAAACTAAAACCGAAACCGAAAACTCTAAATCAACAATCATCATAACATCGGCTGTTCGCAACCCCTATCGACACTTCACAACGTGTTGCAAGTTGTTGCTCTTGTGGCATGCGCTTCATTCCTGCAACACTTTGGCGGTATGCTGTGTCCTGTTGCCGCCGCTCCACAAAGTTCATTTCCACCACACAAATCCAAACATTCCCCCCTGACGCATGCAAGGCAAGTGAGCGAGCCTCTCCATCCACCTTCCTTCCCTTTCCTTTATACATTTTCTACTCTCTTTCAATTTAATTACTTTGGAGCTACGTTAGGCTGCAGCAGAAGGAGCAACAGCAGCAGCAGCAGCAGCAGCAGAATCAGGACAAAGTTTCTGGCAAAGGACTGCATTTCATTTGCTACCGAAACGCCCGCTCCTCGCCTTAGAGCCACATTCAGGTCCAGGTTCCTAGGTCCGTTCTAATGGCGCATGCATGCATAGACGACGCCTGCAACTCGACTGAGTTTCAATTTAAAATTCATAATTTTCAAATTAAATGTAATGTAATGAAAATATGCAAAACCCGAAGCTCTCCTCCTCCTTATACCTACGAGTATTCAGTGAGATAAGTCCCTTGTGCGTATGCAGGAGAGTGTGGGTGGACGAGAGTGTTGGCCTAACATTTGCATTATCGATTGCATATGGCCACAGATTTGGGGAGTGACACACAAAAACAACAACATCGCCTATTTGCATAAGAGTCAACAACGGATACAAAAACAAAGTGACAGCTGTTGCAGAACCACTGAAAAACAACAGAACTAGTTAGGAGAGGAGCCATGCGGACTAACAGTTGCTCTATCTTTTCCCCACCATTACATTTCATTCGAAATAGTTACCTCAATCATGAATTATCATATGACAAAATGCTTTGTTCTGATGCGGAAATCGTTCATTTTAATACCCGTATGTGGGGTATTTGTGTTAAAGTAACTTTTCTTTTCTCTGTTATGTTAGCTTAGATGCTCCATATTACTTGAGTTAGCGAAGTCTTTTCCCATCACGGGATGTTGGTTCTGGTTGGTGATTTTAATTTGTGAAACATTTTTTGGTCATTCTTTAATGCTTCAACACTTCTTATAATGCAAAGAGTTTTTAATTACATGCTTTAATTTTCTTTTGTTTAAATTAAACTAATGTAGATGTACTTAAACAGAGTTCTCGATTAATGATGACAATAGTGCCGTCGCCTCTAGATAATTTCCTCTATCAGTGTTATTTATCATTCTTACATCGAAATTTCGCTTTCCTTTCTTTTTTGATCAATTTATTCATTTTCTTCCGGGTGTACGAGTATTAAACCATGCAGGTATTTGCTCAAATGTGACTTTGTTATGCTAAACCGGTTGATGGCAGGAACTGATTGGTCTTCTTTTTTTATACCCTGTACCCAAAGGGTACAAGTGGTACAGGGTATTTAAGAGTTGAGCCTGCTTGACTTTAGCATTCATTTCTTGTTTTTTTTTTTTTTAATTTTGTAGATATTGAAATGACCTCTTTATATTTTTATAACACCCTTAATTCCATCTTTGATGTTGTCGTTTCGAATAGAGTAGCCTTATCTTTTCCAGTAAAGCTTCCACGACTTTCTTGTATACTTTCGAACTTCAAAATTATTAAATCCGATAATAAGTATTAATTAAATAGTCAAATCAAACTTTTTTTTCTAAACTCCCTGTGTTACAGGATTTTTCTAGAGCGCTTCAAACTTCAATTCTCACAAGACCCTAAGAAGTTTTTATTTTATTATTTTAAAATTATTTTATTTATTTTATTATTTTACATTATTTTAAAATTATTTTTCTTAATAGCCATGCAACTGTAAAATATATATTTTCACATAACATGTATGAATGTAGTAATTATACTCTGTACATGAAATGTACAGAAGTACTTGTATAGTATATTAGGTTTGCGGGAGCTGAAAAATGTAACAGGCAGAAGGAGGCGTGGCAGACCCCACAAAGTATATATATTCTTGATCAGCATGACGAGACGAGACGATCTAGCCCTGTCTGTCCGTCCGTATGAACACCTGGATCTCAGAGACTATAAGAGATAGAGACACCAAATTTAGCACAAAGATGCCTTATATGTGTATTCTATATGAGTTTGTTTTATTTTTTTGATTTACCCACCCCCTCCCACTTACCACCTATGGGGGTTTTCCCGATTTTCCATTCATATAATCGCCTATATCTCGGAGACTATAAGACCTAGGAACACCAAATTTTAGTCCCAGATGCCTTATATGAATACGCAGACAATGTATATTTTGGAATTTCCCTCCCTTCCCCCTCTCCACCGCAAATCGCAATTTTCTCTAACTCCCGTAATTCTTGGAATTTCGTATTCGCATTTGAAATACCCCCAGTTGGTTATTATGTGTCCGTATGCCAAGTTTCATTATGATAGACCGATTTAACGAGAAGTTATAGCCATAAATATATTTGCTGCTGCAGCGCTGCTGAAGCGCTGCCCGCGGCTGTTGTTGATGTTGCTGTTTGGTTGACTGCGAAAATGCTTACACAGACACGAATAGATGCGCATAGGCATACATACACTCACACAGACGCAATTGCTATGTAAATGTGCAATTATACACCCTTTACGTGAGTTCGAATACCGAGAAAGGTAAAATCGATCAAAAAATTTTTATTTTATTTTTATTTTTTTTTTTCTATAATTATTGTAAACATATGTACAGAGTATTTCAAAGTCGGGACACCCGACTTTAGCTTTAGATATTTTATTTATCCCTCAATTGTGCAGACTTTCCTTATATTTCGAAAAACAAACCTGTCTTTTGTTTTCAATTCATGTTTTGAATTGGACTTCCTCCTATTGGATACTACTCCATTTGGCTTTCTTTTATTATTTTTATTTCCATATCGTCTTAAAGAATTTCAATACTTTTCATCGGTCCTGACTATATTTAGTTACTTCCCTGTCTACTATTCTAAACGAGGCTACGGGTGTTTGTTAGCTTTCATGTATTTGGTGCTCTAAATAATATAAGTATATGAATATAAATCGCTTCAGGATCGGATTGTCTAAGCTGGGATCCTTATCTTCGGTTATCACCTTAATCTAGTAACCTTCTGCTTATAATGTGCCGTCGCTATCTCACCTTAGCACAGTTATTGGAGTGCAGTGCCTTTACAAATTGACTGTCGGAGATGTTTAGGTGTCCCGCCTTTTTAGGTCGAATTCCCTTTTGAATACCTTCCAATAGATGTACAACTTCAATATTCTTTTCATGTGTTATGCTTCATCTTATATCAAGCGAACTCTCTATCTCCTCACTACAATCTCCAATGTTCTATTCAATCACTGACTGCCACGGCTGAGTCGGAATGCGGCTTGCCGGACTGGCTACTAAGGCTTCTCCAAGCGGAAATGATGGTCGTTTTTGCAATAACTTCTTTGTTTCTAAAGTTGAAAAAAGAAAGCTTAAGAAATATATATTTAATTTTTACTTCGCATTTATTTATTTAATCTGCTATTGCATACGAGAGTACGTGTTGCATGCAAATTTGTCTCTTTATACAGACTTAATTATATCTTGCGTAAAACCAATATCTTCAGTATGGCTTACTATATAGTATGTCTTCTAACTGGCATAGCAACGTTACATTTTATATGTCTTTTTATACCCTGTACCCAAAGGGTACAAGGGTATATTAGTTTTATGCGAGTGTACATGGAACGCACAGAAGGAGGAGACCCCACAAAGTACATATATTCTTGATCAGCATGACAAGCCGATTCGATAAAGCCATGTCCGTCTGTCCGTCTGTCAGTCTATCTGTCCGTCCGTCCGTCCGTCTGTATGAGCGCAAGGATCTCAGAAGGTACAAGAGCTAGAATTACCAAACTTGGTATCCAGGTTCCCCTAAGCCCTAGGCAGGTCAAGTTTATTTTTTTATTCAGATACACCCCCCACTCCCCCGCAATTAGTGTTTTTTTGTATAACTTCCGTAATTCTTGGAATTTTGAAATCAGTTTTAGTAGTTACGTCCAGTTAGTGCTTATGTGTCCGTATGCCGAATTTCATCATGATAGGTCAATTCTGAAGAAAGTTATAGCCATAAATAAAATCGCTGTCCATGCGCTGCTTGCAGCGCTGCCCGCAGCTGTTTTTGTTGTTGCTTATATATACACGTATATAAACAAGCATAGACAAGTTATGTAAATGTAAAACTGTACATAAAAATGTCTTCTATGTATGTATTAAATAAATTTTCTTAATTAATTTAATAAATTAATTAAATTTTTTTTTAATAATTTAATTTTTTTCATATTTTTTAAATTTTTTTTTTTTTTTTTGTGGAGAGTACAGGCTATTTTACTGTCGGGCTTGCTCGACTGTAGCGTTCTATCTTGTTTATGTTATGATTTTGACAGTTATTTGTCAGAAATAAATAAATAATAGTAATAAATGTCAGCTCTGTTAAAAAAAATTTACATACTTTCTTAAATGTATCTTTCAGAAGTGACTTAATATTTTGAATGTGAATGCGAATGTAAAAGGAAATGTTACAGACAGAACCCACAAATTGTATACAAGTAAATATGTACTATATACATACTTGAACATTTTGAATAAATCGATAATTAAGGGCTTTGGCGAATGAATATTTATGATAAAATGAACTATATGTTTTTATGTATTTACAGTATTCCTATACTTGTATACGAACCAAGCTTAAAATATTTCAATCCATTCTGATCTGTGATGGGCATTTCAAGCGTATCAGTAGAGTGTTTTAATTAGAGGCTAACCCCAATCCTGCTCACAAAGGAGTGGCCTAAAGACTGGACTTGCATTTCCCTTGTCTAGTTGTGTTTTGAGTGCATTGCACATTTATGAAAGTTGTAGCTCTCTTGTTGGGTTGGGTATCTTTAAAGTGTAGGAGTTAAGCCGGCTGGAGGAGTAGCAGGAAATGTATCCACAAGAAGCAGCCAGAAGCATTTCCTGCGTGTTTAGAAGGCCTGCATGGGTCTGTGTGTGTGTAGCCGTTAGATGCAGATAACAGACATACATGTAGTCAAGATTTACTTTGATGTCTTTTTCATGTACAGCTGTGCGACAGGCCGCTGGGGCGCTTGGGTGTGGACTGTCGACATTCCATTGAGTGTGTGAGTGCGTGTGGGTGTGTGTGGGTTGACAACAATTAAGAAGTGCCGAGCGTCCTGGTCGTGCCGGGGGGGTGCAACCAACTTAAGTAGCAGCCAACAATCAAACAGAGAAGAGGCAAAAAGCAAATCTCTCTAAGCATTTCAATTGCTTTTGTTTATGTGATACAACCACCCGGCCGAGCGTGCGAGCCACCCACCCACGAGTCACTGCACATGCTTTGAAGTTGGCCGACCAAGCCGACCGAATGTCTGTCTCGATGTCTGTGTGTTTGCCTGTCCGTCTGTCCGCCTGTCTGCCTATCTGCCTGTTTTATTTTCGGACTATTTTTATTAGCAAAGGGTTGGCAAACGCTTTGAAGTTCAAGTGTAGACGCTGCGCGTCCGACACACTTAAAAAAGCGCCAAAGAAATCCCAAGTAAAGATGATGAGCGTGCATTTATCAAAGGCGCAACAACGTCAAGCGGCAAAAATTGAAATATCGCATCAATTTGCTGCGGCACATTAAGCGTGGCCGCCGCGCACTTTGTAATAAAAGTAAATAATAATTTAATAAAGCCGCAAAAAGCATAAACGCTGCGTCGCAGGCAACAGCAACGGCAACGGCAACAGCCACAGCAATGGCGGTGACGGTGGCGGCAAAGAACAAAGACTAGCCGCCAACAACAGTGAGAGCGCCCTCTATATGTCAGTCAGCCAGCCAGCCAGCCAGTCAGTCAGTCAGTCAGTTATTCAGTCATTCAGGCATTTAGTTAGACTCGTTGCGCATGCGCCGTGTGTGGTGTCGTCGTTGCTGCTTTCTGGCTGTCCAGCCCTCTTCAAATTGATTTGACCGAGCGAATGAGCCAGACTCAGAGTCAGAGTCGGAGTCGGAGCCAGAGCTAGGCTAGGCACAAAAGTTTCCAACGGCTCGGCTCGACCAGTTAATAAGAGACCGCCAGCACATTTCGCACGGGTGGCGTGGCTGACATTTCGCTAGTGATCTGTGACCGGCGGCTGGCGGCTGGCGACCAGAGATCCAAGACCATCGACCGTCGAGGCGAGTGACCAGCTGTCCTGGACTTGCAGCATCAGCTTCGGAGCAGCGACAACCACGACGGCGGCACATCAAAGGCCGAGAGCGTATTGCGAGAATGTCCGCTCGTCGATTGCAATGAACATTAAGCCGCTTGACTAGTAAGCCGCCATGAGGGGCATTTCGTATAGTATAGTTGGCCAGGGGGGCTTATCAAGCAAGCATCATCAACACCGCCACAGCCACCATTATAAAGATCATGATCATCACAATTGTTGCCACGCAGTTATGTTGTATGAACATATATAATTATATGTACAGGGTTGCCTTAATGTGCCAAAAATTGAATGTACTTCAATTAGTAATCAATAAAATGAACGAAACACAATTTTCGTGCAAAGCAAGTGGACTAATCCTTACTTATCTATAAGAATCCACTAAGGTATAATATTACTTATAATTAGCTGACAATTTTAAATCAATTGTTAGCCTATCCTCGAAACAGAGTACTGTGGGAACAGCTGATGAATGGTCAACATTTATGGGCATACCTGTATGCAGTTTTTCAGTACGCGCGCATGCGTGTCGCGGGCCAACGTGGCGTATGAGTTATGACAATCAAATGTTCGGAGAAGGCGCACGTGGGGCCGCGGCTAGTAAATCACATTTTGGCGTGGCGTGTAAACAACGTTATAAATCACAAAATCCGCAATGCAAAAGCTACACCAACATACCAGCGGCTACGGGCAACAGATGCCCACACCCACGCGGGCATGCATACTGAAATTTAGACAGAGAGGGACACAGGAAAGGAAGCCCCTGCCAGGATGTCATGACGCATTAAGACACATGTGAGCATTTAAAGTTGTGGAGGTGGAATTTGGGAGTGGAGAACTACACCTTTGGCACATAATATAATGCGATATTAAATTATAATTTATACAGAGACTTACCCCTTTGGCAATTTCACGAAAACCCAATTCGCTTATGAACAATTTATGTTGTCCCGGAGCAGCGCAGAATTTCATAAAAAAGTATCTGAACACTACACTCAGCACGCTCTTAAAGACAATAAACGGGCTTTATTGTTTAGCAAGTCAACCCACTGCGTTGATGAGAAACCAATTCTATATATGTATGTATTATGATGCATTTAATTTAATTCGGCTTGGATAATACTGCGTGATCAAAGCACAGAAGTAGAAAATCAGATTTCTGCAAAACAAACTGCCCTCTAGCATATGTTAAAAGTTTTGTTTATAATTCCAACAAATGTTTGTGCGTTTTTTTTTTTTTGAGAGCGCCTTTCAGAAGTTTTCCGAAAAGCAAATAATTATGTACTATGTATTAATTATTATTATTGACTCTACTATTTATCTTTAATGGTTCTCGTACTGCCTACTGTATTTTTGAATGAGCATTATGCGAAAAGGATTCAAATCAGATAAGTTAATTATTGCATTGTATTGTAATTGTACAGGGCCTCCGTAGTCCCCACCTTCTAGCCAAAAATATTAAACATCAAAATCAATAAATACGCTTTATGCACACACACATATTCACAGTCACGGACAATAGGCCGTAAAGAAATAAGCGATGGCTTTGCATGTCTTTTGGCTGCCACTGCGCCATCGTTGCACAACAAATCAATTTTTTACGTATAGGAAATTAAAATTTTTCTCATTTCGAAACGTAATAAAATGACGAAAGATGTGCCACAAAGAAAAACTCTTAACACACATAAAACGCAGTTCCAGCACCGAATTGATTTTCGAGGTGCGGGCATAGACAGATGGATGGATGTTGGGTCTGGGTCTGGGCCTGGGCTGGGCCTGGCCCCGACGGACTGTTACTGGGAAGCGAGAATGCTGCGTGCCTGTTGAGTGATGTGCGCATGGATAATGAAGCAATGACGACGGCATGAATGAACGATCCATGGCATTAAGACAGAAGGGGGAACAAAGAAAAGGGGCGGGCGAAGTGGCCACCGGTTGGCCACAAGTGCATTCAGGTGTGTGTGAGTATGCGGCTTGTGCGTTTAATTAAAAGGCAGGGTGACAGCCTCGGCCCCCAACGGTCGATCATTTCCAAGACTGCAGATAATGGCTGATGTGGCAGTCAAAAAGTTACTAAGGCTGCCTACTGCAACGCCTTCCGGCGATGTTTCAGGGCCGCACTTTGAAATATGTAATTATTGTTATTTTCCACAGGTGAAGAACCTATTTTTAGCTGTCTGTTATTAAAATGGCCAAAGGGCAGAGCTCACACGGCGGTAAATGAAAAAAATATTTAAATAAATACTAGATTTAGTTTTGATTTGATCAATTGCCACAATTGTTAGGAAACATATTGTTTTTCGGTGTAGAAGCTTAACCTTCAAATTTTACTTAAATTTGTTGTTTCACGGAATTTTTTGTTTCTGCAACCTTTCCAAGTGTCTCAATATTCACATGACGTTCGAAAGAGGGAATCTAATTCTGAGCACCTTAATTTTCATTATCACAAAAATTTAAAAGTGACTCTAAACCTTTTTAAAACATTTTAAACAATTTCTCTAATAAGTGCGTGACTAACTTCAACAAGTTAAAATTATTTAAGTGAAAGTTAGGACCTAAAATACATTGCTTTCGAATAATTTGATAATGTGTTTGTCAAAACTTTGTTCTTATAAGTACTTAAATAAATGGATTTTCACGGACAACTTCTAAAGTGTCTTCAATAATTTATCATTTTTCGTTATTCAGTTTACTCTACATTTATTTACATATATCTATTACTAGAATCAGGTCCTTCCCTTTTATATATTTTTTAAAATTTTTAGTAGCTATTTAAACTTTATTACTTATAATAACACATTTGAATACTTTTGGCTGTGAATCGTGGCTTTTGTTAATTAATAATAATAATAAATGTTATGTATGAGAGGCACCAGTTCCTAAGGAATGAAATATTTTATATTCATTGATTTAGAGCTATTTGAAAAAAAGCAGTAAATTAATTTTATTTCGTGTAATTTTCTATTTTTGTTCCCTCCTCCTTGACTTTCCCATTAATTGCTTCCTGTCCAATAAATTGTGAGCAAATCATAAAAAGATATAGAAATACAATTGTATATTCTGCTGGCCTTGCGCAACAGCGTCTTTTGATGATGGCCCATTTATCAATATTTTTTCAAAATATTTTGTATCTTTCAGAAACTGAAATCAACAACAAAAAGTTTCATATGCGATACTAAATATTTTCCTTCAGTTTTTGGTGGCTCATCAGAAATAAAAAATTAAAAACAAACATGTACATATGCACTATTAAATAAATTAAGTTTGTTGTAAGTGCTGGTCATAAATATTTATGTCGTGCTGTCATAAAATTCAAATGAAGTTGTCGCGACAGTGGCCAACAGTCTAAACGGTGGCAGAGGAAGATGTTCGGAGTGTGGGGCGCCATCGTTTATAAACAAATTTTCAAAGCAATTATGAATTGTTTGAGGGCTGAGCTAGGCAGGACAGGAAATTATATTGTAAGGCCATTAAAATGACAGGCAGCCAGCAGATCTCTTCGTCCAATATTGAAACATGTGTGTAATGCTGGCCCCTGCCTAGGCAGGCCTCAAAGCTAGCGTTTGATGTCTGTACCTCTCTCTCTCATTTCCAAATGACTTTTATGCAGAAGTCGTTAAAATCAACGAAAATTTCCAATTAATTTTGATAAACGAGGCCCGGCTGCATGTGCTGCGAGTTTTTGTTGCACCAACGGAAATGTTTATTGTTGCTATTGTATTGATTAGAGAGAGGGAGCGGGTCTGTAGCTATGGGAGTGGGAACGGCCAATTGTTGCTTATTGGGCCAAAATCATTAAAAATCTACCGGCAACACACCCAAATCGTCTTCGAAATAAAGCCATTTGGCTTTATTCGACTAGTTTGGTCGTTGGACTTGGGCCGTTTTCTTTTTACGATTTTCAGTTACAAGACGTGTCATGTCCGCGTGCTTTATAGCCAAACGATTAGGTTCGAGTGTCTGGTCTTTGTTGGTTTAGTAACAAAGTTAACGACGCCAAAACACGATGAACAGCTTGAGATTAGTGCATCCAGAAGATGTTTTCTATACATCCAATTATAGGAATCTGGTTTTCATTTTGCCTAATTAAGAACAAAGAATGGTTGTCTTGGCAGTATCATCGAATATATAGTATTTCGATTTTCAAGAAATTAATTTTAAATTGCACGAAGATGATGAGGGATCCTTAGAATTCGATCCCTATATTAAATAAACATTCACTTACGAATGCTTTAACTTGTCGTTCAATTAAAATATTATAAAATGTACGACCAAGTATTCATTAAATAGGTAGGTCGATCGCCGTTTCGTTTTGTACCACTGAAAAATCTGTAAAGCGTGCTTTTTCCGCCTAAATGTGTGTTTTGCGTGAATGACTGTTTCGCCTGGATTTCTGCCAATTAGTCAGGGAAAATTCCTAAAATGCTATGTCTGGCTTAACCCCTTCAAAGCTCCGGCTTCACAGCCAAAGGGCAAACAGCTTCAACAATTCAAAAACTCATTATTTCGGCCAACCTACACATGTATGTACATACGAGTATGTACGCAAAAATCTATGATTTCCCGACGTACTCCCCATGTCCTACTCCCGTCCAACTCTCGTCCTGCCATTGCATGTGAATTGCAATGACACTTGTCATGGCCGGAGCATCACATCACCCATGTCACTCAAATGCCCAAACAGCCCACTACAACTGTTTCCGCACCCCCGCACCCGTTGTCCGCCCACTCAGGCATTAACGCCCAGTTTTTGCCGGACCCGTAATTACATTACAAGCACAGGCGGCCGATACTTGAAACGACGACAGTCTGTTCGTCATTTTTGTCAAACGCATTGCCAATTGTGCGGAGTTTTATGGAACTGGCAAAAACATAAATCAATAACAGGCAGACCGACATCAATCAAATGGATGTGTACACATACATGTTCATATGTCGGGCGGGGGATTGGAGAGGAGGAGGTAGCTGAAATTGCCCGCATAGAAGCGGAGGAAAAATTAAAAATACAAAGAACGATACGAAATTAAGATGAACGCGAGGGTTCGATATGTGGCAACATGTTGACGACCATCATAATCATTATGATGATGCTGATGATGATGATGATGGTGACGACGATCGGCAGGGCACCAACAGCAGTAGGCGAACAAAAGGAGAAGCAGCAAAAGATTCGTAACGAAACCCTTTTGCTTGGTTGTTAGAGGAGGTTCCTGGAGCCCGCTGCGATCGCGTGTTCTTCTTCAATTACTGCGCCATTATACTGACGCGGAACGTTTAAACACTACAGACTGCAGACGGCAGACGGCAGCAACAGTCAGTCGTGCTGAAGGGGGGCCCAGCACCGGTGAGGGAACGGTACGAATGTGTGCCCTGCAGGCTTACGCAGAGACAAAGAGGCCGAAAGCTTTCGGTCTCCTTTGGCAAAGGCAGAGGCAGCCGCTGGATTTTCGCTTGTCGCCGTGTTCACTTGCTGGTTGGTTGGTTGTGTCTGCGGCTGTGCCGTACATAAAAAAGAAAAAGCTGCTAACTTGCAGCGTAATTCAGGATTCTCGCTGCTCTGTTATTATCGTCGGTCTGGACAACAAGTTTTTGGTGACGGAGACAGAGACGAGAGCGGCAAGAGAAATAGCAAGAACAGCAGCATTGGCAACTGGTAGGTATATACATACATATGTATGTATGTATGTAGGTAATTGCAATTGCCCTCATGTTTTGCGCTGCAGCAGAGCGAACGATCGCATACTGAAATCTCGGGCAGCTATGGGTTAAATGCAGAGGTACGCCTGCTAAAAATATAAAAATACGCTGCCACAGCCCGAAAGAGCACGCACCATTTCAAATAATGCTCTTAAAGAAACACATATGTATATGTATGTACATACATATATCAATTTCATATAATAGTGTTATATGTATGTATGTATGTTAGGAAAAGGTAAAAATTATTAGGAATAATATGCATTTTAGCATACTTACCATGATAGCGTAGAGGCGCCTGAGCTTAAGCAAAAATATCAGAAAAAGTGTGTGCGCGTTGTATTGTTGCATGTCAGATGCTATCCAATAACAACATACGCCAAAACAACGTGCGTTAGTCTCATTTTCGAATTTCGAAGTGGGAGAACGCCAGCGTGAGAGCAAGAGCGAGAGCGAGCGCCTGTTTTATTCGAAAAACGGCCACAACCACTTTGTTGTGGCACTCGGCTCGTTCACAATTTCAGTGTGTGGCCGTACGCCATTTCCATTAGTCGTGCAGTGCGCTTGGTAAAAAGTGTCTCAGCGTTTAGAGTAGTGCGTTCTGGAAGATACGAGGCGAGCATACGCGTTTGCGTAGCTTACCAGGCCAGTTACAAACCAAAACACAAACGCGAAAATAAACAAGGCGTCAACAAATTGTATATTTCGTTTGTATTTTAAGTGTGTTCGTGAAAATTTTAACATATAGTACATATATACTTGTATGCACATAAATATCTTAAATATGCGCAAGTAAAAATATTTGGATTTCCCACAAGGAATCCATTGAAAATATCGGGCTGTAAGTCTAAAACCGCCCCCTTTGGACGCAACGTCAGAAGCAATAACAACAACTACACCCCAAAAAAGCCAAACAACCGCCCGTGGTAATCGCGTCGTCGTTAACGTTAACGTCAACGTTGCCGCCAACGTCGCGCGTCGCAATCATTTGGAAATAAATCGTGCTTTGCGCTTTAGCTTTAGGTTTTCAGTTGTTGTAGCTCGTGCTTGGGCCTGTGTTGTTTTTGTTTTCTATTCGCAAAGTCATTCGCGGTGCGTCGACAGTGCAGCAGCGTAAACAACAAGAAGACGAAAACAAAAGTCGGCAAAATGTTTTACAATTAAAATTACGCGCCCGCGCGACCTGAACGTTTACATTTGTATCGCCAAGATACTCGTACTCGTAGTCGTACTCGCAGTCGTACTTGCTCGCACAAATTAAACTAAAATGCAGCAGCATATTCAAGTTGTAAAAAGTTTTACGATCATACCTTAGCTCTCCGCCGCTCCCAATCATACAAAATACAAATTAAGACCCGCTTGTCCGCGCATAAAACACACACAGGGGAGCGGAAGCAACAACAGCACCAACAGGAAAAAGAGCAACCAAGTTACGGTCGCAGATACAATTTCATGAGCTCTGTTTCGGAGTGTATTAGTCCTGCCTCACCTACCTGCACAGACAGCGACAAAGGATACCCAAAGGCCGTAAAACATTTTGGAAGTTACAGCCAAGGAGCAGTGGCAGTGACAGGAGCAGCGGCAACGGCAACGGCAGCGCCCGCCTCACATAAATCGCCCTTGCTGCCCAACTAACCCCACTCAGGAAAAGGAGGCAACAAACAGAAGTAACTGCAACTGGGAAGAGCAGTAACAACGAATAATAACAGGAGCAACAACAACACCAAGAGTTGCTTAAACATGGCGGGCAACATTGTCAAATGGTGGAAGCACAAGATACTCGGCGGCTATAAACAATTCTCAGGTAAGCAGAAGCGGCTTCTAGCCAATATTGTCCATATTAAGCCAGAGCACTGAGGATTGTACTACTCGTACTATAGTGTGCCTTGAAGCATCTTGTGCCAAAACAATAATGAATGGCCCTAGGCATTATTTTTTCTTATGAATAGCGTGTGGGCCTTCGACGTAGTATACAATGATCCAATGATCAGGGTACTATAGTACAAGTATAGTAGACGACCTCTGCTTAAACATTAAACATTGCTGAAGCATAAAGTAGCGTCTTACGAGTGTGCACTCGTATTCCGCATATTCTCATCGATAGTTTTATTTGAACGATTTGTACGGCAACAACAACGTTGTTGCTTGTGGAAAAGGAAAAACAAAAATAGAACATGCGCTGTAAGGAAAATCGGGCATAGTACAGAAGAACTACAGCGAGAGCAACAAACATCAAAAAGAAAACGACGCATGGAAAATAAATAGAAAATGGAAAAGCCGAAGAGCCAGCGCAAGTGTGCTAGGGAAAGGGACGGGGACAGGGAGGGAGACAGTGCCAGAGACGGAGACAGAGACGTAGAGCGAGGGCAAGGCGGCGGTATACGTGATCAATAGAACTGAACATCGGTGGCGATTTGCTTTTTCGGCATGGCGGCTGCTACACATTCATAGTAGACCTATCCATATGAGTGTGTGTGTGAGTGTGCATGAAAGTATGTACATATATGTATGTATGTAGTTCGAGTATGTGTGTTTGTGTGCCGCTACATTAGGCGAGGGTAAAAAGTATCATAAACGTAAATAAACAAGACCGCAGAGCATAAAAAGGCCAAGTAGCGACCAAAGTGGATTGGTCTGTGATGATGATGACTATGCTGTTGATGATAATGACGAAGACGATGAAGTCGACGATCGAGGCGATCTTTTTGAAAACAAACGACGACACAGGAACATCAATCAATCAATGTTTTGTTTTCGTCGTCATTTCCATTCCCATTCCTATCCTCAGTCGACCGTCCACCGTCCACCGTCGACATTTCAATGGAAACGTTTTCGGTCAACCAGCTGCTGCCGGTGTTGTTGCTGCCCGACCCGCAATTGCTGCGTCAATTAAATGCCATCCTAACACTTTTGAACCTCCAGCTCAGCTCAGCTCAGTTCAGTTCAGTTCGGTTCTGTTCAATTCAGCTCGACTCGACTCGACTTGGCTAAGAGACCACTGCAGGTCCAGACATACCACAAGCCCTACACTAATTGCTTGCAGATGCAACACACATCTCAGTACCACAAGTTTAAAGGAAACACAAGGAACGGCGGCCGGTGCGACTGAAGTATGCAACTTCAAAGAAAGCAGCAAGCCAGTCCAAGAGCCAGGCGAGTGGCACGAACAGAACACAAAATACGAAAAGAAGAGAAAAACACAGAAACACAAAAACAAAAAAACACCAACAACAACAACAACAAGAAAAACAAAAACAACAGAAAATTACGTTCTGTTGAAATGCCGAGCGACTAAAACAACGTACGAAAAAATTTTACCTGTTGCAGGTAGAAAGGCAGCTGCAAACCATCCAGCCATCCAGTCATCCAGCCTGCTAGCCAGCAAGCCAGCCATGGCACAAAAACCTTTTAAAACCCTCACGTTGGTTGATAAATAACAGCAACAGCAACAGCAACAACAACGTTCGGTCGCTTGCTTGATCGTCGAGCCGCAAGCAAAAATAATAATAACTGAGCGGCATGAATACAACAACAATAACAACAACAACAACAAAAACAACAACAACAACAACAAAAACAATAACAACAGCAACAACGACGGCGTTGCAAGCTCCAACCAGTTCGGATCCAACTATGCCAAGCATCTCGGCGCAGCGCACGACTATTGGGCGGCAGCCACAGATACAACAACAGCAGCATCAACGGCGACGGCGGCATCGTTTTCAAGCCGCCATCCACAAAAGCGGTTTACAGTCAGCCGACCAAACGACAGAGCGACAAGTCGACGGACTCGGCTTTGTATCTTTGAGATACACAACGCAGCGTGCAAGCCGCTGAGTGCCTGTCTCTGTCTCTGCCCCTGCCTCGTCCCCTGCTCTTGCCACCGCGTCCGCCTCCGCCTCTGCCATCACCAATGCCGATGCACGGGCCTGGCCGAGCTGGGTTTGCGCTCTTTTCAAAAGATGCGCTTTCCGCTTTCAGTTTTGTGTCGGGCCGAGTCGGTTCGTCGGCTGATCATTGGACGGTACTGTGGTTCAAATATGTAATACACGCTAGAAATTTCGTAGGAAATCCTATTTTGCAAAACCAATTGTTGAATATTTACCTTTTTAACATAACATCTTTGCTCATTATATATACATAGTAGTTTATAATTACAGATTGTTTCTTTCTAAAATTGCTTTCGTGTCTATCTATATACACTGTTATCGAAGAGTACAAAAGAAGCATCTCCGACTCCGATCCTGTCACAGCAACAATTTGCCGCGAAACCTAGGTTTTATCTTAATAGATATTTCTGTGATGAAATTCCAGAAATAATATTCCTTCAAAACTCTTGAAAGCTTAGTGTAAATCAGTTACGGTCGGAAAGTAAATCAGCTCCGCTCTAAACACGAAAATTTCCAGCTTTCCAGCCATAGCAGCGCTTAGCCGGGTCAGCTAGTGAAGCATGACGAGAGAAATCGATCCAGACATGTCAGTCCGTCTGTCTGGATGAACGTCTGGATTTCAAAAACGACTGAGCCCACATTGACCAAACTTGGTATGTAGGCTCTTCTACTCCCTAGGCAACATGAGTTTTTTTATCCCTTCCCCTGCAATACATAAATCATTATATTTCTAATTTTAAAATTTTGTTTCAAATTTTATTAATCGGTAATTTCTGGAAGAGTTATGAAGGAACACATTTTAGAGGATCCATTTCGCTCTTCTTCTACCTTTTCTTCTTCAGTGGAAGCTTGTTTATTTAAAGGGTATTTCACTGTCGGGCTTGCACAACTGTAGCCTTCTATCTTGCTGCTGGTAATGAAAGTTACCTTTAATGGTTGGGGAAGGTCCGTTATGTAGAAATTGAACAGTAAGGTAAGCCTATTGCCTCTATCTTAATGCATTAGCCAAGGCAGAAGAAGTTAGTGAATAGGCTATGTTCTGTACTCTTTAAGCACCTTTTATGGTCATTAATTTGAATTATATTATCCTATTATTTACAATTAGTTAATAAACATTAATGGTTTTTAAAATGAAATTTTAAATTCATTGATAACATAAAAACAACCTGTTTCGCATTTTCTTTTATAAAGAAAGGAACCAATGCATTCTTTTAAATTTTGGCTTATAAAAGGTCCAGGAAATAGGTTTGGTGTCACTGTGCCTTGCGCGGGTTTTACAATTTTGCCTGGACTGTGTGCTGTTGATGCTGGCGGCATCGGCTTCGGCACAAACACACATAACATATTGCACAATGCACTTTCGGATGGCTGATCCTACTTCAGAGCCAACCCTATAAGCAATTTTCGTAATATTAGCCAGGAAGTTGACTTTGCCGAACTCACACAGCATTCTCATTCGTGGCCACGGCTCCTCGCCGCTGTTGTCTTTCCAGTTGCCGTTGTCGCTGGTCTGACGTTCCAACGACCGTATAAGGCCAGCGAGCGATCGAGCAATCTGCTGGTTCTGGTTGTAGAGCCTTTTGGCCTGCTCCGCGCCGCGCCCCTCCGCTCCGCTCTGTTCTTGCAGGCCGGGGCGCAAAAACAATACCGCCTGTGCCAAAGATAAAAAGCTGTTAGCTCGTAGCTTCTGCATTTTGCGTTTGGAGTTGTGCGGCCCCAGATAGGGGCAGGCGGCACTGCGAGGGTTTGGCAGAGATATGTAATGACTTTTGAGGTTTTTGTTTTGGTTTCCACCATGTCTCTGTGTATGTCAGTCGATGTGTGTGTGTTGATTTAGCAATTGGTTGGCGTGGCTTGACGCTTCTTGGAAAAGTGCCGCCACATACAGACACACACACACACACAGATTGATGTATGTGTGTATGTAAATGTAAGTTTAAACACGGCACTCGAAATTCTATGGAAGTGCCCAGCCTCGAACCTCGCGCGTATCTCTTAGTTACCTTTCATAAATATGATGGAAAAATCATGTCAGATGCCGCCTATTCAGGCGACTGTTCAATACTGCTGCCGTAGCTCTTTGTATTTATCGCTGTTGTTGTTGTTGTCGCTGTCTGCAAAATGTATAGCATTTAAAATGTAGTTTACGCTTGGTCGCTCGCTTTGACGGTTGTCTGATTGATAAGCGAGTAGCAGCGCAGCCCAGCCCAGCGCAGCGCAGCGCAGCTCAAAGCCAGAACAGTGTCTTATCTTAATAATATTTAATGCATGACCGGGCAGTGGAAAAGTGGCAGAGTGAAAATGAAATTGAAAATAATACAAAACGCTTTGTCGGTCATTAGCTTTGAGTGGACGCCGACGTGTCGTCGCCGTTGCCGTCGCCGTTGCCGTTGCTGTGCTGTCGAGGATCAGCTTGGTTGAGTTTTGTTGATTGTGTCAAAGCGAAGCCCGCCGCCGACAAACGACCGACGAGCGGACAAACGGACGGACGGACGGAACGACGATGAAAGTGCATGGGAAACTGTTTGTGAGCATTCGAAAGCAGCTACCCCGACTCTTTTCCAGCACACACAAATTTGTTTAAATGGGTGTGCCATGGGTGGCGGTGGGGGGCGAGGGTTGACATTTTAAAATGCGCACGGCCTTAAATGCAAAAAAAAACACCGTATAACAGAATAAAAAGCTGGCGGCGCTTTTTCATTTCAATAAAATGTGTGAGAGTTCCAAAAAGCCAAGCGACAGACACAACAAAAAGCGACAACGAAAGCAAAGTGCTGGGTGCCTGTTTGTCACGCCTTTCTCTATTTATCTCTCTTTCTCTCTCTCTTTCCCCCTGCATGTATGTATGTACATGTGTGTGTGTGTGTGTGTGTGTGAGCACACAGACACTTTCCGCTTTTGAAGTGGCTTTTAATTGATAAAAAAGAACGTAGAAAAAATTACACATACGCCATGGTGGCTGTGACGCGGCTGAGCGGCTGCTATCAGCTCGCCCAGTGCTCAGCGCGACGATATTGATATTAATTCCCACGCTTTTGATGCCATAAGCGCCAACAACAACAACAACGAGAACGAAGTCAGCAGTGCGCGGTTGTTTGCGTAGCTGTGGGTGGTTGGGGCTTGGGTGAGGGGCATGGCCACGGCCCCCAGTTTAAATGATAAAACGTGTCGTCGCGATGGGTCAAAAAATGCAAAGTGGGCAACACTGAGTGGTTGGGCTAATGGCCTGCCACCCAGCCTAGGGAGTGACTGGTAGGTAGGCAGATATGTCGGTTGTCGGCTGAAGGTAAAATATGTGTTTTGTATTAGAAAGCTTTCGAGTGTATGCTCGAGTAAGACCGATTAACTCCAAGGAGGACAAACTAGTGACATCACTTAAAATACCGGCACGTGTCACTGAATGTGAAGAATGAAGCAGATAAGAAGTGTCACAGATGGAATACTTCAAGCAAGAAAGTTACATTTTAGCTATGTATATTTTATTCTTTTCATATCAATATGTTTTAAGTGCATCAGTAATTGAATTTTTGTTTGTAAGTATGTTTATAAAAAATCAAATACTGGTCTGTGTGGCTGCCAAATGTGAAAAACAATAAACCTGTGCTAGATCTTTTTAGGAAATATATAGACTGAATTGTTGAGCCCAACAGTAAATTTATTTCTATACTATTTTTTGCATACCCCTTCAAATTGTTCAACAACTGCTAATACCTGGATTACCACCTTAACCTATTTGAACCGGCCAATTTTGTTCGAAGCTCAGCGCAGACTTCCTTCCGGTGGTGACGTCATGTATGTAGCTTGCCAAGATGCCAGCAGCACCTAAACCAATACCTAAAGTAACAACAAGCTTTGCTGCAACGGCAACAACAACAACTATGCCGCCCCACTGCCAATTTATAGGGAATTTCAATTGTGAATATTGATTATTCATTTCCTTAAGCAGCGGCAGTTCGTGTAACTGCAGCTCCCAGTTCGGCGCACCTACATACTACGTCTAGGTTGGGTTTCTTGCCTCTTTCGTGCTCTCAGCCGTATTCTACTCTGTCTCTGTCTCTGCCTCTGCCACAGTCGTCATCATCATTGAAATGGCAAATTGGACTGCAAAATTTCGTATTGGAATTGGTTGATGTTGTTGCTGTTGTGCGGGCCCGGTCTGTGTGTAATCATAACGGCTCGCTTGTTAACATGCTACATTAAATTTTTATCAAGAGCCATGGTAACAACAACAACAACAACAACAATACAAAGAACAAGAGAACAGGCGCCCATTGTGTGTGGGGCTTTCATTGCGCACATACATAAATATCTAAAATAATGATGTTATTGTTGTTGCCATTGCCATTGACCATTGTTGTTGTTGTTGTTGTTGTTGTTGCTCTTCTTATTGTTGATTATTATGATTATTGCGGCATAGTGCTTGCAATGTAGCATGATTAACACGGCAATGGCGCGTAGCGCTCAAAGAGCGACAAGAAAAACAATAAGCCGTAGAGAACAAATGCTGAAAGCAATGAACAATGCTGCCACAAAATAATACATACAGACAAACATACTTACCATAACCCCCATATATAACAAATAATCACAACAATGGGCCAAAACAACCGCTTTAATACGCATACGCCATGTGGTACTCGGCATAATAATGTTTAAGATGCGGTGGCCAGACAGCAGTTGGGGCTAGAACAAAGGGTGTGGTCAGATAGCATATAGTAAAAGTGCATTAACTCACAAATGTAAGCGAAAGAAGAGTCAATTCAAGCTGCGTAGATATGAGTTCAGGCACGTGGATATTCGATTCGTTATATAGCTGTATCGCCTCCTTTATTGAAGACATAAAATGTAGAAAAAGGTCATTTCACTTCATTATAAAGATTATATGCCGCAGTACAATTATAATTGGTTTTCATTATAATTCTCCTGATAAAATTTGGTAAAAGCTGAGAAATACTTTGAAAGTTAGTTCGGCCCTCTATTCTGATCCTTCCAATTTCTTTACTCTTCCGTTTTTATTACATTGACTGCCAAGATTTATTTTGTTGATTTATAATACTTTATAATCTATAGCGTATGATTATTGAGCTCACAAAGCTTGAAAAGCCGCCAACATTGCTTGTCAATAAATTATTACAATAATTTATATAATTTATTATGCGATAGTAAACAACAACAATAACAATAATGATGACGCGCACATTTAAACTAGTATTTGCGATGTTTTAAGGGCGCCAAATTATTGTTTTTAGCAGCCATCGAGGTTGCCTGTGCACCGTACTGGATTAAGTAATGGATGCGTTGGCGCAACTGTCAGATACAGTTTCTGTAACATTTCTAGAATTTGCAATGGAATATGTCAATTTCAATTAATTAGGCGATGTGTGAGAACTTTTTAAATTGTTTGCTTGTCAGTGACAGCTGTCAAAAGTTCAGAACAGTTTGATGTATCGTCCCGAAAGCGAGGCCAGAGACCAAACAGAACAATTTAGTTTATGGCAGCAACAAGTGCGGAACCATCTGCGGAGTCCGCATAAAAGTATGTAGGGTAATGAGAACGCACACACACACACACACACACACACACACACACATACACACACACAAATAGAGGACGAACAAGTTTTGAAAGGATTGCCAGCCACATGCAGTGCCCTAGCTTGGGCGCTAAAAAGGCACAACGACGTGCCGTTGAATTCATTAAAGTTCCGGCCGCCCTACATAAAACCGGTCACAGTTCAACACATCAAAAGCGACGACGCGAACGACCCCCAGGATAATAAAATTCCTTATCAAAGAGTCAACAGGAGCCTAAAAATGTTTATTACTTTGACAAATGCTGGGTTTGAGGCTGTGAGTGTAACATCACCAACAACACTACGGCCACGATGGGTCTCCACATTTTCCTGGAATTTAAAATGTTATTTATGTTTGTACAGTTAATTTGCATCCCATTGATGTGTCGGATGAAAAACTCATTCACAGAAACATTTCAAAGTAGAAAAGAGCGCAGAGGAAAAAGGTTCAAAGATATTTTATGTGTGCATAATTAATACTTGAGAATCAGTAAAGAACAGTAAGAAGATGGGAAGATGAAAAGGGCACGTTGTAAGCGGCTTGAGCCTAAACGAAAATGTGGCAAGAAAAATTCTTTGAATGCCGTCCCTGCGAGCGGCCGAAAGGTCTCGCCTGAGCATTGTCCGAACCATCAAACAAGCGGACTTGTCGACCGTCAAGCCATCAAGCCGTCCGACAGTCACTCAGCTAAGCTGGCATTAAATTTTCATGCTTTAAACAGCGGCACGAAATAGGCTTAGCTCTGGACCGAACTTACTTTTTCACTTGAATTTCAGTCGGCGGCCATATAATTAAGGCGCACACGGCAAAATATGAGTGCAACACTTTTGAGGGAAAGAACGAACCCGCAATTTGCCCACAGACACCGGGCGCTGCACGATGCTCATTAAAAAATATATAAACCTGACCAACGAAGGCTGCGATTCGGCCTCCGACTCTAAGCGGGACTTGTGCCAGGGCTGCAGCTCTGCAGCTCCATACTGGGGCAGTCCCGAAAGTACTACAGTTAATGGGCACAGCGTCGTCGTGTCTGTATTAATTTGACGCTGGAGGCTGTCCCATGTGCCATGTGCCATGTCCCAGTTGACGGCGCTCTTTGGGTGTGAAGTGACTCAAGAAGGTTCGAATTCAAAGTAAAACGTACAAATGAATTAAAATAGGGCTCGACAAAGTATTCAAATTAGTTGAGATTGTTCGCATTGGAGGCGACAGCCGAAGATATTGGAACTTAACTTTGATTTCCCAGATATTGTACGCAGATTATTACCGAGTTAACTTTCTAACCAAGTGGACTAAGCATAATTACGAGATGATTTGAAACCAAACAAGTTTACGAAATTTAAGTTCGTCGATATACAATTTTGGGCCATTATTTGAGTGATTCGGTGACAATGGGCGCGTTCAGCAAGTCGTAGCGATTTGCGACTTGTTATCGATCATTACTGATTTCACCTGCTGACCGCTGTGATTTGTGATTCGAATAAGTAAAAATGTCAATCGAAATCACAAATCACAAATCGGAAAAATATTATGATTACTTGACTTAGACTTTTCAATTTTGACACTACACAGTCAGAATTTTGTCGAGACCTTTGCGAAAATATATAAAATGGCAATATGCGCCCCAGCAAGCTGTGACATTTTGACCAAAAATACTCAAATCAGAATGTTTTATTAAAACAGTCATCACAATCGCCCGACAGAGGCAAAACAACAATCGATAATCAAAAATCGCAAATCGTTACGACCTGCTGAAGGCGCCCAATGTTTGATGAATGTATGAAATTTTGAGAACACGAATGACAGATTTAATTGAGTGTTGCCAAATTTTGAAACATCCAACTAAGCTTTTTCCTTAAAGCCATTTCACATTCAAAGACAATTCACTTAATTGAATTTCTCGAAAAGAGTTTCGGTCAGTTCGGAGCACGGATTACATTGCCCTGCCAATGCCAATTTGATCAAATTATGGCGAATGCGAAAACAAATCGGAAAATACCATGAAGAGGCGAAAGCGGCACATAATTCACCAGAATGGCTGGTAACAGCAGCATAACAACAACAAAGACTACAACAGTTTGACGTATATGAATTGATCATTATGTAAAATGATGATTTGTAGCGTTCAAATTACAAATTTGTTACATATTCTCGCGTAGGAAGTCGCGACTCGCACGCTTGGTCTGCTCCGGAGCGCCCCGCATCGCCAACACAGCCTGGTTCGCCAGTTTCAGGCAACCACAAATCATTTTTTGTATCTATGTATGTCCGTATGTATATATAGTGTGCGTAAATATGTATACTTTATGTAGTATGTATGGGTTTGTGTGTGGGAGCGGGTTGTATGCCCGCGTGTGTTATAAAAATTGACTTTTCGCAAAACGATAAACGAGAAATATGTTCCGAGGCATGGGGTGATGGCGCTGGTTAGACGAAGACGAACCGTCTGAGGGGGAATCGCGCATATTTACGCATAATTTGTGCGTCCCCCAATTTGGTGCAAGTTGGGCGATGGCTCTATATATAACTTTCGAGAAGGAGGGTAGCTAAGAGGCAACTTTTGAACTTTAAACATGGTGAGACACCGCTGGTGGCAATTATATAAATTTACCTTGAACGCATAACGTAAAAGGATATACTAGTTTAGTTTCAAAGAAGGTGAGGCTAACCCCATAAATCATGTTCATATTATCTTTGATGACAATGTCCGTTTTTATGAGATCACGGGTGTGTGGACGTATAAGCACTAGAATAACAAAACTTGGTATTCATACTCTCCTAATCAATTTCTTGTTCGTTGCACCCGCCTCTTCCCAGGTTATTAGTGGTTTTTGCTTTAGCAACATAAATTTAATCTCTGCTCACGCCCTGTGAAGCTCTGAAGTTGTTGTTTTTGTTCTGAACCCGATGTAAACTTATGCTTTTGGGACTTATAGTATTTGCATTTAATTATTGTAGTTTAATTGCAAAATAATAAATATAATTTTTTTGTAATCTTTATTTCATGACCGCTTGACTCTAGCATTTCATTTTTGTTTAACCTTTGGAAATGCAACTAACCAGTTAATATACTTCTTAATTTAGCTTCATTTTTATGTCATTTTCAGTCAGTTATTATACGAGTTTAAGAAATTGTTTTCGGACTAAATATTTTTATATTTATTTTAATTACATGCACTAGGTTTCAAAGCAATATTTGACTCATGTCTATATTAATAATACTTCTCCGTAATTGGAACTCGAGCAGATCATTATTAAGAAATACAAAAATATTATCAACTTTTTTTGTTAATTCCTTAAATAATTTGGCCCGTTCATTATTTAGGTTCATTTTTAATGTCATTAATAATTGTTACACACGAGATTATTTTCGGAGTGAATATTCGAAGAGAATAAGTATAAAAATATTCATTGCCTAAAGTCATTTTTTAACGAACTATTAAACATTTAATGCAGACACTACTTGAAAACACCTAACCAGGAAATTACATTTTGTTCGGGTCTGCATGTCTATTTATGTACAAGTATGTACGAGTATATGTAGAGTTGAAGGACAAGCGAAAATTCTCTGCTTCTATAAAAGACCACCAACACTGCCCGAGAAGAGTCTTTTGTGCTGTCCTCTTTGGAAACAGCAAAGGCGGCCTTAAACACCGGACCTTGTAATAAGACCACACCCTAAGCATTTCCTCGAAGTGCAAGCAGGGAACTGCCGGCACAGCGCCAACACCTGCTTTTTAGGTGGCGGCCATTGTGGAACCCTGAAGCGGAAATGCAGGTGCAGCAGCCGATATCAAAGCCGACCACTGCTAATGGCTGCTGCTGCTAAATGCGCATTTGGGGAACTGGAACTGCTGTTAAAATCAGCGGCGTCCCATTTGGAGCAGCATGCAGTGTGCATGGGGTTTATGGTCGCTGCCGACGCGTCGCGTCGGAAGTTTTAACTACGCGCAACCACACACACACAAACACACACACAGATGAAAATTAAAATCAATTGCAGTGTGCAGATACACACACAAAACGGCAGGAGACAGTCACTCACCCATACAGACGAGTATGCTCGTATAGTATATGTATGTATGTATATATGTAGTTTGGTTGTCCTACCCCCCGCCAACAAGACACACACGACGTTCTCGGTCTGATTCTCGATGCTGCTCGTCATTAGCCGATTCATCGTCATTGCCGCTGCTTCTAGAGCCGCCGCCGCCGCCGCCGCCGCCGCCGCTGCCACCGCCGGAGATGTGTCATGCTGTTTGTACCTCGAAAATCCGAAGCCGCACTTTGAGTGTCTGCTCTGCAGCTTGCTCGCCATGTGTCCTGTCTTCTGTCTCCTGTGTGCTGTCTCCTGGCCACTCGTTGCTCGCTGCTCGCTGCTGGCTGTTCTGTTGACGTTTTTTTAGCTGCTAACAATGTGTCAGGTTTTCCTGGAACTGACGACGAGTTGCTGCGCATGTCTGCAGTCCTGACTCTTCTTTCCGTACCCGAAAATGTGTCTCGTTGCAGCCTCCATCTCGATGATAATTAGGCAACTCAGTTGCCTTGAGTAGCAGCTGTCTTGATTGCCGTTGCAGTGGTTTTAGGCTGCTGCGAAACGGAGAAAAGATCCGGTATTATCTTTACTCAGTCCCACTGTTTGTATTATCAGTACAAAGATATTCAAGAATTCTAAGTAAAATCTTATCCACTAAATGCCTTAACAGAGTCCCTGATATTTTATTGAAATTACATGAAACTAAAATATTGAAAATGGTAGAAATAATCTATTACTATTAGAAATAGATTCTTTATTACATATATTACAGTTTTTGAATGATCAACGGGTATCTGACATATCTCTTCTATATGGAATATATCCACTCTTTTTGATGTGGCACATTTTTCTCAACTTCTACATTCTCCTAATATTTTTCTTAATTTGCTTAAAGTATATGCATCAGTCCTTGACATTTTAATTTTGAAGTAAGTCGACACCTTTAAAGTAAGGCAAAACCGACATTTTTGATAGGGTGTTTGGACAAGTTCCTTATGCATGGAAGGAAACCCTCTCGGTTGACCATTGCCATCTGAGAATTTAAATAAGGGTACTCCAGCACCATATCGCCTTTTATTCGTTCCTTTCCTTCTTGTATTTAACAGTTTCTGACTGACATATAGAAAATTTACGATCCCTTGTCAATGAAAAGCCACCCAGGCGGCGCTCGTCGAAAAAAAATATGAGGAATAGTCGCCGCATAGTTGCACATCTTTGCAGGCATTTTCAATTTTAAATGCAAAACACATGGACATTGACAAATGCCATGACTGTTACTGAGGTGCTAATGGGGCGGCGACAACGTCAACATCGTTGGAGACCGCTGGACAGTTTCTGAGCGCGGCTGCTGTCACACGCTTTATTGAAATTGATGAGCGAGCAAGTACGTGGCAGGCAGCCACTAGACAGTAGACAGCAGACAACGGGCAGGAGACGAGAGGCAGCAGCTTAGCTCAAATCTACCCTCGGCCTATGACTGACTTTGACAATGATTGATTAAAGTAGGAGAGTAATTTATATGATTGTATTAGTTCCCCCACACACGCGTACTTGGCTCCCTTTCTTCTTTCCGCTGACCCCGCTGTTGTCAACGCCCTTTGTTATTAATAGTGGCTCAGCTAGCGCTCGACGCTGCTGACTTGTGCGTTTTAGTTCAACACAACAACTTTGTAGAAAAGTATGTATTTCAGTTTTTTTTTTTTTAAAAAACTTTGTAGAATATATGGCCCCAGTACTGGCTGGCATTTCATATTGAACGGTTAGCATATCTCCAGTTTGTTACTCGCAGTGGCTTTGGCGCTAATCTGGCCAGCAGTCGTTGAAGCCAAAAAGCTGCAAAGTGCATATTTCCCAATAGAATTTCATTGAGTATTTTGCACAAAATTTGGTGCCCAAACTATGTTACGGGGTGCAGGGAACACAGGGTAGCAGGCAGCTGCGGCATAAACATCTCACGTACACAAACCACAGGCAAGTGCAGGAGCAATACAAAATTCCTTGGTCCAGTCCCCTGCCTCCAACGCTCCGCCCTGTGCAATTTTGTTTGCTGAAAATTTGAATTTTATTTATGGCTGACGTTTAGTGTGAAAGGGCAGAGGCAAAGGCAGAGGCAGCTGTAGTTGGAGAAGGGGTTTCAATTTAGCAGCTGCTTTAAAAAGTGGCGCTCAAGGTTTATTTATTTATTTTTTTCATTTCTTCATTTTTTAGTTTTTTTTTTTTTTTTTTTTGCACTAACTTCATTAGTGGCATAGTCTCTCGAACTTGTTTAAACTCGCGCAGGCTACTAGTCAGTCTGCTTGCCGTTTTGCCTGCCAGGCGAAAGTTTAATGTCTTTTCTGGCTAATTGAGTAGCCAGCCAAGCAGCCAGCCAGTCGCACGTAAAAGCCACTGCCAAGTCATGCATCTAATTATGAACAGGCACTAAAAAACTTTGAAACTATTTACTGCCAGCCGCTGGGTGTGTGTGTGTGTAACTTGAAGGCTGACTGTGCACGTTTAAGGCAATTAACTGTTACTTACGTTAGCATTTTCTATAATGTGGTAGCCATTAAAAAAAATGTAATTAAAATGGATATAATTTTCCTCTTTTTTGGACAGCGCATGAGGTGCTAAGTTTTTGCTAATAGTGTTGAAGCTTCCCGGAAAAGGGATAACGTCAATGTTGGGGCCTGTTTCAGTTAGAATATTTAATTAAAAGACATTTATTCAATGCCATACACATACATGTAGTAATATTTATTCATTTAATATAGTCTTACTCAATTGACACATCATGGCAACGACAATATCAGTCGTGCCCCTCAATTAGAAGCCTATATTTTTTGTTGTAGTTGGAAAGATTAAAGCAAAAACTACATTAAACATTAAGGAGTGCTTTGCATCGATCATCCACAATAAAAAAAAATGGGGATCTCTGCCTCCAATGCCTTTATCGATCAGTTTCAGCTCCCTGTCGAAAACGGGCTGCGACCACCTGTCCCACACTTTCCTGTTCATTGAATTACCGCAAACACGAGCAACTAGTAACGACCACTACACCCGCATCCGGACCCGCACCCGCACCCGAAACCCCATATATGCATCTTTCCACTACCTGCGTATTGAAACCGAACCGTTTGCTCACTCAAGCCACAGACTGGGGACGGACAACGAACCAGAGCATACCGTTAGGTCAGCCATTCACCATCCATCGGATAGCGGCGCCTGGCTTGCTGCTGTCTGCCGGCTGTTGTCTGTAAATGGCGGCCACATAGCGCCAATAAAATTATATACCAATGTCTCTATTGCGCTCTCGGCCGGTTCGCTGCAGTTCTGAAAAGTTTCCGTATCTCTGCACTTGTGCTGTGTGCCTGCTCGTCTGTCGTCTGTCGTCTGTCGGCATCTGTATCTGTATCTGTAACTATGTATCTCAAGCTGTTGCCAGCAATTAAACTTTGTGTCTGCTGTTTGAATAGCTAATGCCATAAAATGAAATTAAAGCAGCGTTGACTAAAGCCATGAGCAAGCGCCGCATTATGTTTGACGCTTGACGCTTGGGGAAGTGCGTCGGGTGCGTGGAGCGGAGGTGGAGTGGCAGATGCAGACACTGGCACAAGCACAGGCAGCACAGCAATTGGCGGGCCAAGACCGGGGCCGGAGTCGGAGCTATGCCAATCCATAGCTCTGATATTTCCGTGCACTTAAACACTTAACGCCATTGTTTATACACTTGAGTGCACTCTTCTAGCTGCCGTCGCTTTTGATGTGGTGTGAAAAGTCGGCAGAGGCGTCGCCGACGCGGAGGCGACAAACCGACAGAAAGGCTGACACACAAAAAACTTGAGCCATTTTGTTTTTAAAACGACACGCATAAGCTTCGCTCGGGCAGTAATCCCAAAACACATCCGACATACTCGTACAAGGCAATACTCATAAGTGTTCAACTAAATGGAAAAGCGGTTCTCTTAAGCGTTGACAAAACAATAAAATAAAATACGTCGCAGAGTAGGGGTCGATGGCTACGCTCGAGGGGCTTACGGCCAGCGTAGGGGCGCATTCGATTTTTGCTCGTTGTTCCTGTAATGAAGGTATGCATTGTGATTGCTATTGTGGCTGGCTGGATGGCCGGATGGCCGGATGGCTGAGCACTTTTGCGCATTTTGCTCGACGTTTGGCGTGAAAATTGCCATTGAAGATTTTTGTGATAGCAGATGTGAATCAAGAGTTCCTTCGTCTACGAGTCTGTGTGTGATTGTACGTGTATGGCCAATTTGAGGCAAACAATTTAGGTTGGAACGAAAAGCGATAGAGCTAGCTATGTATCTATTAAGCCGAGGGTACAGGCGACGAGAAAACACTTAGTTAAGCACTTAACTTGAGACTTGATGACTTGAGAATGGAGTCTGATTGTTTTTAAACCATATATACGATTTTCTAAAGAAAGATAACTTACAACCTATTGATGGGGCTTATAGGAATTTATGATTTTAAAACAGACAGAATCTATACGTTTTTCTTAAGAAAAATAGCCCAAAACCTATTGATGGGGGTTTCAGGAATTTATGTTTTAACGACACACAGAATCAGTTGGTTCTCTCTTCCGTAATGCTCGTATATACCTTAGCGTCTAAACACTTATTATTGTTAAATAGGTTATACATATATACGCAAGGGCGTACGCATCTTTTACCAAAGGGGGGCCAAAAAATTAAAATTTTGATTAAAGAATGCACGATGCATTTATAAAAGTATTTATTCATATGATCAATGAAAAAACTTCAACAAACCTAACTCAGTTCCATTGTAAAGCGAAGTAGTGCGTTATAATAGTGAGCCTGTGGACGACTTTATAAGGCTAAATGTTTTTTATGTAGGTCTGCGTACGCCGTTGCTTATACGTATGTACGTATGTATGTAGCTCTTCTGGAATTGAGGAAAGTAAGGAAAGTAACCACATTCTTGTATTGTATTTGTCCCTTCTTCATCGATTTAATGCCTTTCTACATATATCGTCCACTTATTCTCTTTGTCGCCTGGGTAGGATTCGAGCGCACTAAACTAGGTCAATTTAATGCCATTTGTGTGGCACCTATTACTAAACGTAACGCTTTGTTTTCGTTACTGCTGTCATAGCAGTAGTACTAGTTGTTGTTGTTGTTGTTGTTCTGTGGCAGCATTTGCGCCAAAAGTGAAATGCCAATATAGCCAATTATGCCAAGTCCCAATCCCCACACTAGAAACGACGAGCTAAGGTGACGCGACTTGCTACCAAAGCAGAGTCTTCAACGCTTGCCATTCTCCCTTTCTGCGTATTTTTGTCTTCGTTTCTGCTTATTGCGCCTTTTGTTGTTATCTGCAGGATGTTTTCCTATCCTGCTGGCAACAGCTGTCAAGCAGTTTACGTGTGTTTGGGTTGGTGTTGTGGTTGTGCAGGAGCGGAGCATAAATTAAACCCACAGTCACAAAAGTACGAAATACCTACATACATACATATACTTCTATGTATACATATGTATATAAGAGTAAGGAAAAAATGCCTACCAGATGACGACTGTATGCTCGCGACAAGCTAGGCTGGCCCAGGGGATGCGCCGAATATTCCTCAAACCGACACACCCACCCGCACATTTCAGCACACACATCATCATGTGTGCCTGGGTAGTACCCTAATTCGATTTCAAAGCACACAAAACAAAAGCAGCCTAAGCTCTGTCAGCCTCTCACTGCCGCCCTCCACATCTCCCCACTAGTACTGTGTTAGGAGAGGCTGTGCTGTGGGGTCGCCTATTGTTGTAGCCATGGCAGCGACAGCGACATCTACGAGCCCATTACACAAAAAGCTATTGAAAAATCATATGGCACATCAGACAAAGACAATACAGAGCACGCAGCGCAGACAACAACAACAACAACAGCAACAACAAACAAGAAAGACAAACATGAAGTTGGGGAACGTATGGCCATATCGATACGTGCTCGGCATTTGGTTTGTCGGATTAATTTCATTTGCCTCTTCAAGTCGAGTGAGACTCTGTCCGATGTTTTTATTTTGTTTCAGCCTCGATACTCGCCTCCAGCCTATCCCTCTACTGACTGCCACCTCCTCCCACACTGTCTTGTCTTGGTAATGGCAACATTAATTTGAATTGCATAATTTGTTGCGCACAAGAAATTAAGGCAATGGCCTAAACAAAATATAAATATCGATTAGGGAAACTTTGCAGCAACTGCAAATGAAGGCTATTATGGAAATAACTCAACAATGGGCTCAACCCTATATACTTGTATCTACGTACATATAAGCCTACATGTTCGGGACAGGCAAATCAACTATGCCAGTACATGTCATCGCCAGGCAGACGACGCTGACGCAGAGAGCAGAGAGCAAAGAGCAGATACTGGGAATGGCAACCCATTTAATTGAGAAAATTTCACACGTACGCACATTTGTATTCATTCTTGGTCTGATGTTCCAGAGAAATTGGATTAAAGACGCTAAAGACTATAACAGTAGACAACGCTGTCACCACCACCAGCACCACCAGCTCCACCCGCTCAACTGTAAATTACATTTGATATTAGAGCAAGTTGCTGTCTTCGTTGTCGTTGTCGTTGTCATTCCCGTTGCTGTTGCTGTTGCCGTTTCCGTTGCGTATACGCATCGTGAACCAAACGAACTTTGTTAGTATGCCATAATCGTATGGCGTGCTTTATTTATAGCATTAGCGCATATTAGGCCTAATGGGTCCAACATACGGCGACAAAGTTGCTTCTCGGAGGCTCTCAAGGAGCAGGAGGTGCATGAGTCTGAGATCTGGAACAGGGTGTGGACCACATCTAAATTGTGATAAACGCTCATGCCCGAGACATTTTCCTGTTATAAAAAGTTATGTTTCAGCATTAAAGCCTAACAGAAAGTATTCACATCTTTTATAGTTTTCAGACTGTATGAACCCCTAGTTTTCTACGATCTATTTTGTTTGCATTTTGGGAAAAGTTAGTCAAATATTGTAAGTAAATTTCTCGAAACAGGCTCTAAAGAAGATTACAAATTGGAAATCATCATGTACTCGTATATAATAATGAAACTATGTATGAACGTTCCCTATAGACTCCGAAACCGTTCAACCGATTTTGATCAAATTTTGTGGCAATATTCTAAATAGTCTCTTGGATGATCCTTTGAAGTATTGTGGCAATTGTTGCTGTTGTTGTTGTTGCTTCAATACGAAAATAATTAATTTAGTTTACAGCGGACCAATAGGCCAATAAGAATATTTATTAGAGCATAAGAACAATGATACAATAAAGCATGCAAAACCGATACATCCAAGTTGTGTTGAGAACGGAAGGCGTCCTAAAGCAAACATTTCTATTTTACAAAAATTCGTATTTTTTTGGGTATCACATTGTTAAAAAATATTTATATTTATATTCAACGACAAGCAAAAACAAAATTCATAGAAGCCAACACTGTGCCAGCGCGGTGGTTATTTGTATAAACTTTATAAGGAAATTAAATTACATTATCTTCTAAATTGTTGAAATCACTAGGCTTGAAGAAAATGTAAAACATTGTGTGGAAAATGCAGTGTTCCTTGACTCCAAGAAGACAAAGATGACACACGCTTTCCACCACATCGAATTCTCTGTTGATTAGGCACCTGATTGATGGATGCTTGATTGATGCTCACTCAGTTGTCAACTCCATATTCCACTCACACACACATAGGGCTTACACTTTTGTGCACTCACCTATACTAACCATGTACTCTCTCGTTTGTTTCTTTGCAGGTGTGTATTGCAGAAAATCATGTCCATGTATATCCATGTATATACAAGCATGTATATTAACTTGAAGAATATGTACTGCAGTAGATTTGAGCTAAGCCGTAAGTTGCACTGACAACCCTTAAATCCAGGAGGATCTACTTCATTCTTCAGGGGTGCGGCATACTTTTCACGCTTCAACAAGCCGACGTACGTCGATAGCCATCTGTGTTCAGGAACTTTCGCCCGAGAATATTTTAGGCTTTATAATCGCATTAAAGCGATAAATGACCGACATCGATAGCGTCATAACCACTATGCAGCCGTTTTGCCGACATATTTAGTTTTCATGTTAAGCGCCGCAATCTGGGAGGGTGACTTTTGGCTGCCACATACTATAGAAATAATTCAGCTAGTTGCTACCCCCAGACTGAGACCCAAAGATATATAGCAAATAGTCACGTATATAGTGGCAGCATTTTAAAGCAGTGGCAGCAACCCTTAGCACTGCAGCCGCAGCTAAAGCCGAAACCAAAGTCGACTTAAATGCCCCAAAATTGTACGAAAAACCGACGCGTCGGTCCGGGGCTGTCAGCTGCGTCAGAAAATATGACAAAAGACAGAGAGCTGCGCGGCGAGTGCAGGCGGCAAATGGCGCTGCAGCGGAAGTAGAAACGGCAGCCACCCCAAAGGAGGCCCAGAGCAGGATACAACACCCCCAACTGCAATGCAGCATTCGTGGCTTACTGGGTTGTTTTTCTGGGGTTACTGATTTCGCAGTTTATTGTCTGCTGATGACGCAATGCGTTACTTGTATTCCTTTTTTTCTTGGCGGTGTTGGTGTTGGCAAAGGGTTAAAAAAGAAATACTACGTACAATTAATTGTAGATGGAGTGGGTGGAAGAAGGAGATGTGAACCGCACGCCCACTCATAGACAGTTATCCCCCCACCAGCGGCTTGCTAACTTTCTCCCAAGTTGTAACTTCCTTTTTCTTTCTTTCGCTTCAAAGTGCAAACAAAATTGTATTTTCCATTTAGTTTTATAAAGCGCAAACAACACAGCAAGCAGCAGCAACAACAGTGGCCAAAGGAAAGAAAGCAGCTAAAGGCAAAGCCAAATAAAGTTCAATCAAGTTAACTTTGTTACCCAGAGCGAGTGACAAAGGCAAGGAATTGAATGAATGGGGGTTTGCCGGGCTGCAGAGTTTTCGTGTTGCCCGTTTGTCAGTTTTCCGGGAAAAGTTGAAAGCAGTCCAGGACTTTTGACTGAAAGCCGTGCCCGATTTGACCGTGCAAGCGACCGAGAGACCACATAGCGTAGCTTAAGTGTATTTAAAAGTTCTGGGGCTTGGGGTCATCGCTTCAACGCTTCGCCTTTTGCAGTCCCACTGCCATTGAATGCCGACAGACTTCGCCTCATACTTTAAAGCCATGTCCTTCATTGATTGGGCACTTTGGCAAGGGGACCCAGCATGAGTAAACTGGCTAAATGGATGGCTTAGTATGCGAAAATGTGAACGACTCGACAAACATTGTTGTTACTGTCCCTGGAATTGATGCGAGTAGCAACTTTTTTTAGCTACCAGAGTCGTAGTACAAATGAACTGTTGGTAGAGAGTAAAGCATAGGTGATATTTGAATGCAGTAGCACGTCTTAAATGCGCCTTTCATTGAAAACCCAATTGCATATTTTCCTTCCAAACTGTTAAGGAAATGCAAATTGTGAAAATTCATTTTCCCAGAAGTGGACACAGATCACTTCAAGTGAAATGCACAGATGAAGTAGTGTCGAGAAGGACCCTAACTGTTCGGTTCAGTGAATTATGTGTTCAAAAATGTAGTTTCTGCCCTTCGGGTCTCTCGCAAAGATCTCCACTTTCCACATTCTTACAGGATGAACTGTGATTTCAGCAAATGGTAGTCCATCCCATTTTGTGCGCAATTTCGTTCCTCAATGAACTTAAATTGTGCCTTCAATGCCATTTTGCATTTGGTATGAGAAAAATTGAATGAACTACCCTACACGCCCTGAAAATGCATTGTTTAGTAGGCTTCAAGGGCTTTTATAAGTGCCATCCTTAACTTTGACGTATTTCTGGAAGAACTTTGACTTTAAACAAATACATATATAGAGAAAATATCGATATGTTGAAGAAAGACTTTGTTCCGAGAAAGGCCCGTTGCCTGGCCACCACGATATGACGCCCTGCATTAATTTCTCGGCTATTTGCATCAAAAGACATCTACGCCTGTGCTGAAATTACTTTTATACCAATAATTTTATTACTGCTCTTTCACACTAAAAGTCCAATATTTCATTGAAGAGCTTATTTAAATTAATTTTCCTTTGAGTGATTGAACACCATTGCGTATGATAACAACATCTTGCATTTTAGCAATTGTGCTCCAAGGTCTTCCACTAAATTAGATTTATTATACAAAAAATCTTTCCAAATCATATCCAAACGATATGACATATATACGAGTAGCTATACATAATCACTGATTTGAATTTGATTTCGTTCAGATTTGTGTGTACCGTTGGCAGAAAAACTGAAAATTGCCTTGGTAGAGAAGCGTGAATAAATGCTTTCTTTAAGCTTGCAAATATTTGTCAGAGATTTTTCATGTATCTTTAAGTGCAATTGAACAATCGAATGCTTAAGGCGCTGCCTCAGCTCTCTGGCGCACACATAGGGGGACTACGTGCCGGCAACAATAACTTTCCACTTGCATTCGTGTTACAGAACGACTTAGCCACTGCCTCAGTCAGTGTCCGAGAACTGGGTCAAGTTGTATGCCAACTAAGCGTTTACTGGACGCAGTCGAAGTCCCTGGCATTTGCATAACACTTTGGCGCGTTATAAAGACGCGATTTGCGGTCTGTGTCAGGCAATTAACTGCAAAGAAAATCAATTACAAAACTTCCCTCGGCACTGCTAAATGACTTCCGCCAAAGACTGGCGATAACGATGGTGATGGTGATGGCGATGACGATGGCGATGACGGCGTTGACGGAGTTGTCGGCTATGACCATGTCGGCTGCGCCTTAATTGCTTTGCCACAGACCGAGACGAGACCCTTTGCCTAAAACGGAAATCGTGTTATGGCAATGACCACTCCAGCGATGGCCACAACAGCCACATGAACAACAACTCATAAATACAAGTATCTAGAGAGATGAAGGGAGCGAGCGGCGGGGCAGGGCGAGACTGAAATATAATGACAAATCAGAAAAACATGCAGCGACCAGTCAAGAGGCAGCAGCTGGACAGCAATCAAAAGCTGATGAAGAGCCATGGCCTGTGCCTCATGGACCGTCGCACGATCTCCCGTCCCGGCTGCTGAGTCAGAAAATAATGGAAAACAATTTAGATGACTTCCAATAGCCGGACGGAAAAGACCAGAGAGAGCCAGCCAGAAATGGCAGAGAAAACTAGCAATAGCAATTGAATTTTCAGAGGCCGCTTATTGTTTTTCCGGCTGCGCCGGATGGAGCAGCGGCAGAAAATTGCCAAAGATTGTTAAAGTGCCACGCTGGCTTGTTAAAATGCAATAAAAACGGCAGAGAGGGGAGAACAAATGCTTGTGGCCAGGCCAAGCAGCCATTGTGGAAATAAATGCGGGCCAAGCTTAATTTTTGTCCCAGGGCGCGCTGTCGAAAACCCGAGCAACAACAATAGATATACAATCATATACTATATAATATACACATACTGCCATGTAGTATGTGTGTGTTTGTACATATAGAGTATATGTTTATACATATGTATGTGCGCCAAACAAAGCTGGCTGCGAGTGCAACGTGGCACGGGCTGCTGGCTGCTGGCTACGGCCTTCTGGCTGCTGGCTACTGGTTTTGCCGCCGAGTCAAGCCACAAAAAACTTCACTCCCCTTCGAAAGCGGCGCAGACCGCAGTCGTCACTGGCGCATGCAACCAAACAGTAGCAATCGCTCCCCCTTCCCTCCCCCACCCAGCAAGTCAAGGAATGTGTGTGTGTGTGTGTGTGTATCTGTGTGAATGGCAAGTATGCTCCAAAGTTTTGTACGTAAATCTCGAGGCTTTTTAAATACGTTACGTGCAGAGTGCAACGTGGTTGATGATGAGGATGGCGAGCACGAGGCCGGCAGCTGCGTGTTGAGCAGTTCTCGTACAAAAATATTTACTCACAAAAAAGTTGCCACGAAGTTTTTGCAGCCAGAAGTCTCTGACAGGGCTGGGAGACTCGTACTTGGGTTGACTTTGTCATATGAAAAGTAAACAATCGTCGGGCAAAAGGCAACAAATGTCGGACCGAAACTTGGCACTAGGCTCATAGTTGACACAGTGGCGTGGTTTGTAGGAAGAGTGGTTCCACACTGGATCAAGATGGAGATCGAAAGACAGCCGATTCCTAACAAAATTTGAATGAACTGCAAATGATTATAATATTATAGTCAAGAGACTTTTCCTTAGCTCAAAAGTTTTTGCTTATATTCAATTCTAAGTATCAGTAATGTACCTATCGATTTGAATTCTTTGTTTAACACTAAACAAAAAGAGGGAAACAAAATCACCAATAGGGAATGTAATTTTCGCCGCTTGATTGAATACAACTTTCTCTGTTACATAACATTCTTTAATTGGATAAATGGATTAATTCAATTGGTATACTTTGACTTTGTCATATGAAAAGTAAACAATTGTCGGGCAAAAACTTGGCACATAGTTGACACAGTGGTGTGGTTTGTAGGAATAGTGGTGGAGATGGAGATCGAAAGACATCCGATTCCTAATAACATTTCAATGATTTGCGAATGATTATATTATTATAAGGAAGAGATAACACTTTTCCTTAGTTCAAAAGTTTTTGCTCATATTCAATTCTAAGTATCAGTAAAGTACGATTTCAATTCTTTGCTTCAAACTAAACAAAAGGAGAGAAACAAAATCACCAATAGGAAATGTAATTTTCGCTGCTTGATTGAATACAACTTTCTCTGTTACATAACATTCTTTAATTGGATAAATGGATTAATTCAATTGGTAGGTGTAGGTATATTGGTAAGTCGCGCATAGTTTTTGACACAAAGTACACTTTTCACACATGCTCTGGCCTGTTCAGAAAAGAATCACTTAATTACAGCAAGTAGCTTAATAAAATTGGCAGTAACGGCGGGATACTTACATGCTCCCCGCACACGTACTCGCCGACAATAAAACTATTTTATGGCAAAAGTTAGGCAACTTTTACGTAGCCAGACAGCTGCAGCTAGTTTATTTAATAAAAGTTTTGGCCAAGTACTTTAAGATATTACCAGAGATCTACAAAAAAGTTTCCTCCTGGACGGTAAACAAACCGAAAATCGCACTTGTGCGGCGGGGAACAAAGGCAATCAATTTATGCAAATGCGCAGCGGGCTTGATTTTAAAATAATGAAAGGCGTGGCGCATACGCGTCGTATTAATAATGCATTCCCCAATATATGTACATATGTACGGGTATGCACATGTTTATTTGGACAGACGTAGCGGAAGAGAAGGGGGTGTGAAGGCGGGGATGGGATGGCCACCAACTTTTATGCGTGTAATGTAATTGCAAACCGAAGCCGGCTTAGAAGACGTAGCGACACAAAATGTTCATTAAATATGAATCCGAATGGCCGACGATGGGGGGCCAATTTTCATTTGACTTTATGGGCTGTGTTGTGTCTGTGCTGGTGTGTCTGTATGTGTCTGTGCTGGTGTGTCTGTATGTGTGTGTGTGTGTGTGTGTGTGTGTGTGTGTGTGTGTGTGTGTGTGTGTGTGTGTGTGTGTGTGTGTGTGTGTGTGTGTGTAGGGGCGAAAATTTAATTTGCACAAAAATTGCGCTTGGCATTGCTGTTGGTAATTGCGCAAACAAATGTTGAGCAGTCAAGCATTCGCGCGGCCAGAAGACGCCCACGTTGGTCGCCCCTCTCTAGTGTTGTTGTCTGGTCGGCTGGTGTGTGTGTGTGTGTGTGTTTTTTTTTTGCACAGTGGCTGCAGCAGCAGCTTATAACAATAACAAAACCAAACCACAATAACAAATAATTGTGCACTAAAATGCAAAACAAAAACAACAGCAACGGCAACGAGCAGAGAATATTTCTGCTCACAGGCCACGTCAACGTCAAGTACATAAACATATATGTACATACATCAACAGATAGGTGCTAAATGTGGGTGGGGCGGTGTCGGGGTGTCGGGCTGTCGGGGTGTCTGGGCGAGGTGATGATGCAGAGAGCGACAGAATGGCAGGCAGTGTACTTGAGTTGCATTTAATTTGACAGACAAAACAAAAACAGGTACAATAACATGACCGCCAAGTGCATGTAGCACTATGGAATGAATGGGCTGTCATGTTTGTGTGTGTGTGTGTGCGTGTGTGTATGTGTGCTATGTGTGTTATTTGGAGTTTTTTTTCGCCACTCTTACCCAACATGAATTTACAATTTATGCCGCTATTTTGCATGTGACGCATGCCTCAAAGTCAAAGCCAAAAACAACAACAGCAAAATAAATCTTCAAAAGCATTCTTGGGCAAAGTTTTTAGCCAAATAGGAAGAAGCGAATTAGCTAGTCAGACAGCCAGACAACCAGCCAGCCAGCCAGCCAGCCAGCCAGCTAGTCGACTAACTTGGCCATGCCCCAAGTAGTTGGCAGATAAAAGCTGCTATAAAAACTGTCAAATAAACATCAAAGCGGATGCGCAACGGCATCGCTTGACATGCTAAAATATACTTTATAGTTATGCGTAAATGTGTGAATATACATACATATGTACTCGTATGTATATACGAGTATGTATGTCTGTGTGTGTGCGAAGACCATACTAATGGCTCCTGTGTAGAGGGTGCGTACTAAAGTGTTGGCACATGGAGCACAAATGTACCATAAATTCATCGAGCACGGACATTGATGGCTGGGAGTGACAGAAAGCTCGGGGTGGGACATGTTTCAGCCCAGCGCCTCAGCTTAGGGGCAGCAGAGCTCAGGATTAGACAGGGTCTATACTATATAGATAATAAAAGTATATTAAAAATCATGTCTTCGAAAGGCTTAGTACAATGTATTCTTCAAAAACTATTCAAAATAAGTATAGGAGACATATTTATTTAAGGTCAATAGACATGAAGATTATGTGCAAATACCAACAATTAAGCAGCATTGATTAAGAATTCGGAAGTCCAGACTTGTTACTCGACAGCTCATTAACGTGTGGCCCCCTCTTAATACTATGTTTATAGTATTAATAATAATGCTTGTATATCAGCCGATTTAGGTGCTGCCGTGTTTATCTACTCATTATCTAGTCTAACGTGTAGACTGGTATCTTAGGACTGTTACATCTGCTTTTTGCAATTATTAGTTGATGTAGAGGGGAGTAATTTCATTTTTTCCACTAAAACACAACCTTGTCAAATACTGACAGACAGAGTAACTAACAAGAATATTTTCCCCTCAACTAAATTCCTGATATGGTATATAAAGTTTTACTCCATAAAATTAAAATAAATGAACATCGCAGTGTGGCGAAGACACATTCAACTTTTACAGGAGGAAAATACTCTTACATTTGGCAGACTACCAAAGAGAAGTTCAACACCTTAATGGCCTATTTTCAAACTGTTGTATTTGATTGGAAAAATGTATATCGGTCTGTGTCTGGCTCCATTCGTTAATTAATTAATGCCATACAAAATTGTGGCCAACTTAGTAGGCAACGGCCCCCCTGCCTACGCTAGCAGTTTGTTCTGCAGTTTGTGGGCGTACTACTAGAGTAATACTGTTTTGCCATTATATTTGTTTAGAGTCGACCGAGAGGGGTACATTTAACTTACTTATGCTTATTGGGAATATACATATGTTTTGAGCAAATGGGTAAATGTTTTGGTTGCTATTCTAAATACTGTGAGGAATTTTGTGTCTCACAATGATAAATTTATAATGAGGATAAGATTACTGCATATTCTGTAAAATGGGAAATAGTGCTCGTCTATGAAACTTTTCTCTAAGGTTGACAAACTGGAAGACATTGCTCAGCTCCACATTTGCTTTAAAACCTGAGCACATTACGACAACATCCTCTCAATGTTCACACTTGGAATTTAACTCAATGGCACATCACCTATGGAGCGGGCAGGGCCCCTGTCGCCGCCACTGCTTCTACTATAGGGCAGGCTGGCAGCCAGTGTGCGCCTACGCAGCTACGCGTTGGAAACGTCGCTCCCGCGCCAGCACCCGCGCCCGCGCACGCAACCGTACCCGGACGCCCCTGCCCCTGGGCCGCATTAGGAAACGTGACAAAAATTTCATATTGATGTCTTCTTTTCTTGTTCTGTCTTTTGATGATGCTGCTAAAGGCAATACATACAATTTTCACATACACACATAGATACACAGCAACAACAATAAAAAAGAACAACATCAACAAAAATAACAATAACAACAGAGGGCCGAATAACAAGAAGAAAAAGTGTGAATTAGGCGCAAAAGTTGAAAGCAGCGTATAATTCTGTTGTATATATTTTATTATAACCGAACGCTTTTGAAGTGTGACAAGTTGTCTGGCATGTTGTACGATTATGGGGGAAGTGTAGGGGCTGCTTTCGGAGGCCTTAGGAGGGAGCAGGGTTAGCAATAATGCCGCGCGAAAACAATTTCGATTGCATATGTCATAGGCAGTCCGCAACTTAATGGCACTTCAAAGCACACACTCATACACACACACACACAGCCAACTCTGAACAACACACGTTCGAAGTTGATAATTTGTACAATTTTATTGTCAAGTCTCCTCCTCCTGTAGGCCTCCTCCTCCTCCTCCTCCCCTTGAAACCTTATAAGAAGCACGCCTTGAGTTGTCGTGCGTAAATTTAACTAAAATATTTATACAAATTTTTATCTTTTATCTCTTTGACGGCCTGACATTGCAGGTGGTCATAAAAATAAAGAAACTTCAGATACAGATACCAGCGAGTGTTTTTGTAATAATAAAAACGCATAAAACTTGAGATGTGATGTGTGTGTCTCTCGTGTCGTGGCGCAGTAAAATACAAAAAAAAAGTAAGCGTGTGGCACAATTTTTACAACCATCAAAGCAGCAGCCTAGCCGGCAGTCAACCAGGCAACCAACCATAACACCAAAATAATTTACGTAAATGCCTAGGCACTCGTACATACATACATACATTTGTATATAGGTACATACACATTCATTTACATATGGGCATACATATGTACGTATAAGGGCTTATACTCGTACGAGGGCTGCGTGATGACATGCTCTATGAAGCCGACGATGGCGGATTAATTTGGCGAGTCCCAACACCCAATTAAAATAAGTTATTGCACAATAATGCAACACCTAGTTGCCTTGGGGCATGCGATAAGAAACTTATTGCACAATATGAAAAAAGCATTTGCGAAACAAATTATAAAATGTCTACAGTATACTTGTATGAACTTTCTATAAAATATTGGGTTCAACAAAGCTATGATAACTTAGCCTGAGATCGTATTAAAAAATTAACTGGTAGGTAGAAGGGTTATAGGTTTTTTTTTTTTCAAATTGTTAAACGAAATCAATAATGTAAGTCTAATGATAACTGCCTCATGACACAGCTTCACGCTTGTAGAATATGTAAAAAAATATATGTAAATAGTAAAAAGGTATAAGTAGTATTATTTTTTGCCATTCCTAACTTTATTTAAATTTTAAACAGGGTTGTTGACGAGGTTATTTGACGAGCCCAAAATTAAATCCTAAAATGAGAAAGTACCAAGATTTTAAATGGAAATTAGGGATTGTTTTTTTTTTATTGATTTACAAACTACTATATTTGCACAACTCGTCGTACAGCCCTCGCAGCATCTTCGAAAGCCTGATATTTTGTATCTTATCATCAGTCTATGTCTCTGGCTCTGTCGTCGTCGTCGTCGTCGTCATTGTCGGTGTTGAGATACAAAGTACATGCATATTTACACAATTTTTTGTAGCTTCTTCGCTTTAGCAATCAAATTACAAAACCAGCAGACAGAAATAACAATGACTCGTAAAAAGTAGAGCAATCTGGTGGCTTGTTTGATTGACATTTGATTGACAAACTGGTAAAAAGCAGCGCAAAAAATAGCCAAAAAATGCATACAGAAAACAGAAAAAAAAAACAGAAAAACGTGTGACGACATTGTTGATAAAATGCCAAGCCGGCGCCAATGACTAACAAAGAGGCAAAGGGGCTGAAGTTGGCTAAAATATTTGCTTATACACAAAATTAACGCCTTTAACTTAATGACAAACAACAACAACAACAACAGCGGCAGCAGCAACAACAAACAGTTGCCGCTGTCTCGGACAGAGTCAGAGAAACAGGCACATCAACGACCATAGCATCTGCCCCATTGGTTCAATATGGCGAGCCAAAGCCACGCCGACATCGAACGCCGACACACAACACAACACAACAGCAACAGCAACAACCCCAACAACAACAACCTTCGCATGCTCATTATACCGCTCATTCATTAATGCTGTTGCTGTTGTTGTTGTTGCTGTTGTTACTGCTGTGGCTGCGGCGAGTTTAAGCGCGCTGTTTGTAATTAATTTCCGTTTGTGTGTAGCCGCAAACTTCGGCGCAAAGCTTAAATAAACCACAGGAGAGCCAGCAAGTCAAACACACACACACACATTAAATACAAACACACACACACACAGTTGCAGCCACAAACCCGTTCCCAAACACGTTGCCGCTGTTCTCTCCACTGCGCGGCAAGATAAAGGCCCCAAACGATACGCGCAGCCAAGCGAGCTCAGCGGTGGCGGCGCACAGTGGTCCAGCTTTAAATAAATCTTCAAGTTTCCTTCGCCAGTTAAGCCGGGGTCTGTTGATTTGGCGCCTCAAATGGTAGTTCATTGCCATATAAAGTGTGAAAAAAATATGCTCCCTCACATTACAAATTTATCCAGAATGTAGAAGCCAGCTGGGGAATCCCCCACTCCATTCGTGATCTGATAATTATTTCGAGCAAAGCAAGTTATCTTCTGTTAATTAAATTGTGTGTAGTGTTATGAACCATTTGAAGCAAAGTCTCTTGTGAGATCGAACCACTGTGCCGCGGCGGCGTTGGTGGCGTCGGCAACGTATTTTAGTGTGTATCGTACAAAAGGCACGCTCGATCTGGTGAGCTGGGCTCGCGGCCAATATGTAAGTCCATGCCAAAAGGCCAGTCAACAATGGCGATGACGATGATGACGATGATGACGACGATGGTCGTCTTGGCGGCATATGTTTCACTTGATTTGTAACATAAAAGCAAAGCCATAAAAACGCCGACACCGAAGCAAACTCGGCCAAAATCGCAACCACTTCAAATGTACGTGAATGGCCAACAACTACAAATCGCCAACACTCCGATGGCGCCAGCCTCCTCTCAAGAGCCCTGAACTTGAAGAGTGCGGCTGATAAGGCGATTGCGGCTGCAATTGCCAATGAGAGCCTCCGCTTAGAACCCATCATTTCCATCGACTCGGCGATCGCAGCGTGGTGTAAACTCTCTTCGTTCGCATATCAATTATCGGTATTTAATTAAACAGCGACGGCGACGTGTGAGACGGCTCTGTCGGCGTCGACGCCGGCGTCAGCGTCAGCGCCGAGTCGGCCCAATAATTGCTACTGGTATTTAGCGAGCAACTCTGATAAGTCGGGCCGAGCCAAGCAAAAAACATAGAGGCAGATTTCTTTTGCTGATAAGCGACAAATACGATTCTTTTGATTTTTGCCGTTCGACCGATAACTAAACTACATACTCGTACATACTTACAAATATACTTACTATGTATGTACAAGTATATGCCGAGTTGTAGACTAAATGCTATAAATGGCAAAGCAGAAAATATTTTAGCCAATTCGCAAATTGGCGTGCGCGGCACAGGCACAGTAACAGAAACAACAAGAACACAAAAATAGAATTCAAAGAGGCAATCAATTTGTTTGATAACAAGATTTAGTGAATACCATAAACAATCCACTATTTTGTTTATAAAGAACACAATAAATGAAATTTAACATCCATATAATTATTAATTTGTCAAATCATTTACAGTTTCAAGAGGAAAATCAGTGAACGAAGTTAAGTTGCAGAGCTATAGTTAGCCTTTGTTTATGGTGGTTAAATAAATAGAAATGCAAGTCATTTTCCCTTTTGTCCAAAATAGGGACGACACTAATCATTGCCTTTCTAAAGAAGTTAATCATTGATTCTTCAGTTCTTCTATACACAAACCAAGTAGTTATTTATTTATTTATTTCATCGACCAACAAAGCTGTCGATGTAAAAGAGGAAAGAAAAAAAATCAATACAATAGAGAACTTAAACTAAATAAAACTAACGAATTAAAAAAGCCTATAACCTTGCCAAATGGCCAGCTATGCCCCGATTCACAGCAGAGAGTAATCAGATACGTTATAAGACCTAACAAAAAAGATGTGTAGATGAAAAAACAGCCACAAAAATAAAAGAAAACAAATTAAAATACTTAAATAATAAAAGATAAAATATAATTGAAGGTGAAGAATCTCGGAAAAATTCGGCAAGCTGCTAGTATCATTTGAAATCGAAGTTATAACAATATAAGAGCATATAGCTTCGGCTCAGACGAAGATAACTTTTTCGCTCGCTTCCGTTGTTTTTATTTGAATGTCTTGTATGTTCTCTGCACATTTATTTTTCGAATGACTGCCTCGTGTTTATTTGGTATTTTTCGAATCTATGTATGAGCTACTTCTGGGCCCCATAGTACGAGTATGCCAGATCTTTATCATGGCCTCAAATATGTTTCTGTCAGTGCCGCATGGTATGCGACTTCATTAATTGTTGTTGGTCGTCTGCTTCGAAAACACTTAGCTTCATTAACACTTACATGCGAGATGTGACTCCACAGCAACTACATATAGAAGCAGCAGAAAAGCAGCAACAACTACAACAGCCGCAACTTTTGTTTTTCTTTACACACACACACACACACACACATACAAGTATACATATATGTATGCGCAGACACAATTATGAAGTTTATCTTTAGTTTATATCTTTGAAAACTTTTGCCTTTTATTTTTTTGTTCGTTGTTTCCATCGCTGCCATGTTAGCACATCATCTGTCTAATAAATTGTTGCCAGCCAGCTGCCTGGTTGGCTGTTGGTCGGTTTGTCTATATGTTTATCCGATCGTCCATCGGCCTGTTGGTTGTTTTGTTATATATGTATATGCCAACATTCATTAGTCGTTACCGTCATTTTTTATGCACTTTGCGCGCCAAATTTTAGAAAAAAACAGGAAAAAGTAGAAGCAAAACCTAAGCGAAGACTATTGCTCGCCGACTCTGCACCTTTTCTAATGAAAGGCCGCCCACTACCACTTGATGGGTTCGTGGTGGCCGACTGGGTGACTGGCTGTCTTTTGAACTAACTATCTGACTGGGCGACTCTCAAACTCAAACTCGATCTCCATCTCCCTTCTGCTCGCTACGTTCTTTGCGCTTTGTTTTGCGTTTAATTATAGCCTTTGTGCTTTAAGCAAATACCGCACGTCGGCATTCGCTTCGATCGTGGCGCCAAGACAACCTAAAGAACATGTTTTCCTCTCAAGTGCCACGGCACTGGCAATGCCGTTGCTGCTGCTGTTGTTGTTGTTGAGTCATATTGAAAGCATTTGCGGCTGATATGAAACATACCGCGTGCAAATTAACTGGGCCTAAGCCACTCTAAGCCAAGAGGAAAGAAATAGGAAGCAGAGGCATAGGAATAGCCAGCAAATGAATTGAAATTGTACATTTACGTAATGCGCGGTGAGGCAGATGTGAAATGATTTCGGCTTCAAGCTGGCAGCCGCAGTTTTTTGAAAATGAAAATAAACAGCTAGGCAGCCATAGGCAGACAACATGTATTGCTTAATAGGCAAGAGGGGCAGAGAGTTGTTCGTAAGCCAGCCAGGCCGATGGATAGACAAGCCCACCTGAGAGGTCACTTGAAGCACAGAGTCGACAACTCGACTCTCCCGTTGATGTCGAAATGCTTGGCCTCATGAATTTTGTATGATAAATAGGCTTCGTGCTCGGCCGTGACGTGCGCCGGGCTATCTATCAAAAATTGTGCGCCGTACGTGGCGTATGAGTGATGTGCTTGAGGCGCTTCGGTTAGCCACGGCCCTGAACCTAATTAATGAAACACAGGAGACGGAGCTCGGCTCAACTATAATTCAGCATCGCATTTCGAATTTCTCTGCAGGCGCTCCAAATACCACATCACTCCCTCCCTAGAAAAAAGCCCTATATCCATATTTGGCATTCGGAGCAGCTCGTAAATTTTCATTAACATATTTATGCTTTTCTTATCAAATAAAGCCCTATGTCGATTTTGAAGATTAGCTTTTTTTAAGCGATGGTGTGAGCTTCTTAGTACAGAAAATTTGCATAATTAATTAGCAACTTGTGTTTTGCGTCTTAGTAGGTTTTATAGTTCAAACCGAGCTCGAACAAAATCATAAATGCGCATAAATTCCACAGCAGTATTTTAAAGAAAAAATGTATATTCTGTAATAAGACTCATATAGTATTCATAACAGGCAGTTAGCTGGGGCGTCATTTGGGCTGGTGCTTAAAAAGTTTATCGATTATAAAATACTGAAGTCCCGTCAATAGTCAAATAATTTATGAAAATATCTTCATCAATAACTGAAGACTTTTAATGCCTTGTTCTACGGGTTTTTCGAACTGCCTTGTCGTTATGCTCTCCCTAGGCATATTAAAACGGTATTCAGTGCTCCACATTTTCTGTCTAGTCCAAAAGAAGCAGGGCACCTACTTAGCCAGACAATCGGAGCACTTGGCAAGCCTACCTGGAACAACAGCCAGAGACAAGAAAGCAACAACAACAGCTTAGCAGAGCAGCAACAGCAGCTCATTTGCTTGCACTTTGTCTAATTGTCTTCTCTCTCGCACAAATCCTGCGGGGAAATAACACAGGACACAATCTGCCGCTGCTCAGCATTCAGTTGTTGGCGCACGGCGCGTTGGTCTTGCATAATGTTTATGCAATTAAAAGGCATGTCCTGGCCGTAGAATTGTCGCCAAGGAAGGGTAAATGCAAATGAAAAATGAAAAGCGTGTAGAGAGAAAATTGGAGGCAGCAATTTGGAAAATGTGGGTCAGTTACTGGCAAGCGTTATAGTTTTGCTAATTAATTAAAAAAAAGATAGAATGACGACAGCCTTTGTGGAGAAGTCAGCAACAGTGGCTAATGGACGGTCGGTCTTCTTATGATAAAGTATCTGGCAGTAAGAGAGCTATCTGGCGTATTCGCGATGAAGTGCAGCCACAGCACGCGCTCACTAGCTTTGGTCACTCCCTGCCTCTTTGCCTCGTCATTAATTAGGAATGCTTTCGACTGACCTAACTGCCGACGTCGTCACCACAAGGCAGACATTGCCGCTTCGCTTTCAAGTGTCTGCCTTTGGCAGGCCGCGTCTTTGTGCAGGCGTCGAAGCGTAAACTTTTTTGTAATGCGCTTTGCGTTTTGTTCAAGTTGCAAATAAATTGCAGCGGCGGTAGCGAGCAGGCACGGAGGGAAAGTCAAAGGCAAAGCCGCCAAAGCCAAAATAGGGGAACCCAAACAGATTGGATAGAAGGCTGCCTCTGCTCGTTAGATAAGGCACACAACAGATGCGACCACAGAATATTTGACGTGCTCGCCAGAGACGCCAATTTCATGCCACTTTGCATTTTAATTAAAAAGCCAGCCCCATTTACATTATCTTCATCTCTTTCTCTCTCTCTCCCTCTGTCTTGCAGTCCAGGAATGCACCACGGACTCGGAGGAGCTGATGTATCACCAGGTGCGCGCCTCATCCTCCTGTAGCGCCCCGCCCGATTTGTTGCTGGTCAGCGAACGTGACAATAACATCCAGCTTAGATCGCCTGTGGTTAATATTATCACCACACCACCGGGCAACGCCTTAAGTTCGACGACTAAACAGCAACAACAGCAGCAGCAGCAGCATCATCATACACACCACCACCAGGCGACGGGGCAGCAGCACGTCCTAGCTAAGCATCAGGACATCAGCGGCAGCAGTAACAGCAAGCACTTGCGCATTACCAGCAGCAGTACCGGTGGCAAACACAACGGCAAATATGTAAATGTGCAACAGCACCCACATCAACAGCAGCAGCAGCAGCAGAACGGGGAAGATGTCCTGGATGGGTCAGCGCATCCACATGCGCATCCACAGGAGCAAAATCAACAGCAACAGGAAGCGCATCAACAATCACGACATTTGCATCAGAGCCACAAGGAGGAGCGAATACGCTTGGAGGTAAGAGCAGCTGAGGTCAACAATTTCAAATTATATAAAATCGAAAAAGAACAGGTAGAAAAAAGGACCTTTTGTATAATATTGTCTTTTGTTTAAGAAACTGATTCAACTTCAGGCTTCATAACAAAGTGTAGATTGTTTTTTAAATTTGTTTTAACTAAACTCGTGCTTCTCATGCTCACTAAACGTATATTAATTAAATACTTGTATTATGGACCAGAAAAGACAAATTCTGGCTACTGCTAGGTTGCCCTTTAGCGAGCACTTTATGTGTGCGCTCAAAAGTATGCAACGCTTTTTGCTTCGGTGTGAACATTGTCGATAAACAAGAAGGAAGTGTTGGGTTTTACAAACAGAAATTCAATTACACACACATAATATGCAAACTTTAGACGTTTTGCTGGGGCAACAGCCACAGAACCATTAACGTCAATTAATGGCACAGCTACATAATAGAATTAACAAAACAACTACCACAACAACCATCACATTCAACGATCGCAAATGGCTGCCATAATTAGTTTGTCTAAATATTTAATTAGCCTCCAAGCATGAACGCACGAGTCAGACCAAAACTTTTGCTGCAGTCTGCAATTTATTTGGCTTTTCTCACTGATATACTATACTGCGTATTCCTATAGTAGTAACAGTAGCAGCAGACGAAGAAAGCCCCGCACCACCCGTACTACCCGTCCGGGCCATCCACAAGCCGTGGCAGACGAAATAAAAATATTTTTTTGCTACTTGGGAAAAGATTTTTAATTGCCTTTGAGTGCTTACTGTTGCCTGTTTGTTGTTGTTCTTGTTATTTATGTTGCTGTTATTGTTGCTTTGCCTCGCTTACGTTTAATGGTTTTTATTGAATTTTAATGTTTTGATATTTTGGCAAAGCTTACCGCACAGCTCCGCAAAAGAAAAAGTAATGTGTGTGTGCCCCGTGGGTGGTAATTCAGAATTGGCGGCGCCCTTGTGTTGGTGAAATATTTTCAGGCATATACATAGCAACAAAATGTTTGTTGTTGGTATTGCTTTGGCTTTAGCCATCGCTCTATTGCATCTGTTGTTGTTATTGTTATCGTAAGCAGCCATTGAAGTGCGCAATGAAATTTTAATTAAAAACACATTTAAAAGTTGAGTTTATTTGAGTTTATGTGGGTAAAGGGACGAGGCAGGAGGTGCAGCGCAGTGGGCCATGAAATATGACCAGCTCGCTGTTGCCGTGCGAGTTGATTAAACTTGACCAGTATCACCACCTGGGGGTCAGTAAGAGCAGCAAATGGAAAACAAAACAAATTAAATTTTGTATAAAATGGGTGCAGAAGGCAACGGGGTAGGGGCTGGAAATTCGGTCGAAAATGCTAGAGCCAAACTAAAGAAACGTTGTATGCCCTGAAAATTAAAGCAGTTGCTTAAATACGAATACATTTAATCAATAGGTATTTTAAATGGGTCCGAGGCTACCATCTAAAATTTTCTTACCTATAATCTTTTTAAAATATCCGAGTATGAAACAAACAATCATTTCTCTGTTTCTCCTGCCATTAGGAATTCACGTGCGACGTTTCCGTTGAGGGTGGCAAATCCTCACAGCCGCTGCAATTCTCATTCACGTTCTACGACCTGGACGGGCATCATGGCAAAATTACAAAGGACGACATTGTAGGCATTGTGTACACGATATACGAGTCCATTGGAAAGTCGGTGGTGGTGCCACACTGCGGCAGCAAGACAATAAACGTCCGCCTCACTGTTAGTCCCGAAGGCAAATCGAAAGCCCATCAAGCGACGGCGACGCCGGCTGCCACATGCAACAACAACAAACTGAAGAAGCTGCCCACCGGCCTGTCCGCGGCAGGAACGGCGGGCGCGTCAAAAACAGTAAACAGTGGCGCGCTAACGACATCCGTTGGGGCCGGCGCTCGCCGCCAGCATCGCTATCGACCACGCAAGCTGATTAAGTCCGACGACGAGGACGATGACAGCAATAGCGAAAAGGAGAAGGAGCTGCGAACTGGTGCCGCTGTGGGTGCGGAGCTGCCCAGTGGTAGCAGCAAGCCCAGCAAATCGAGCCACAGCCGCTATCAGAAAAACAATGCAAAATTGGAGCTGGGCTGTCAGCAGCCGGAACAGCAACAACAACAGCAACAGCAACACACCACGGAAAACGCCATGGCCAACAGCAATACGTATGCGAACATGCTGAATCTCAAGTGCTGTGCGAAGGAGGAGCAGCAGCGACCCAGCACGGACATTTACATGAAGCAGGCTACGCAGCGCGTCAAAATGCTGAGGAGGGCGCGCAAGCAAAAGGTAGGCACAAGGTACAATAAAACAAACAAACAAAAACAATTTGGCAAGTCGCAGAAGCAATAAATACCTCAGCTTAATCAACCCAACCAAGCACTTGTGAAGGGCAATGTCGAATTGAGGGGGTTTCACCCTGAAATCAAAGTAAACCCAGGAATTTTGGTATCAAACATATTTCCGTCCCTAGAAGCAATTACGGTTAGTGGGGGTATCAAACGATTGTACAGGACATTTGATTTTAAGAGTTTTCAAAAAAGAAGTTATCTGAAATTTAACATATATAATATGATTCGCAGCAGTTCAAAAACCCCCTCTCTTTCAAATACTATTTAAGACTTATTTTGTTATTTCATGCATAATATTCTACCAAGCATAATAAGTTATGGTAATCGATTTATTTAGGACTATAAGTATCTTAAACTAATTATTTAATGCACCTGGAAAAATAATGTAACGAGACATAGGAAATAGGATATAAGAGATCCAGTGTACATATATGTATATACTTGTACCAAAGGTGTATCCCATTATTTGCACGAATCGCAACTTGTCGCCCTTTTGTTTTTGTCGTTTTGTTAAATTTTGGTTTTAATTTATTATCTTATAATTTTCCTGTTCGCTTTTGTTTCATTTTGTTCGACTCGCCTATCTTCATTGTGTGTGCTGTGCGCTCAGTATCAGGATCATTGCATTGAGACCCGCCAACGAAGTCTCTCGGTAGGCAACGAGACCTGCTGGCAGAACCGACATCTGCAGCAGCAGAAACAACTGCAGCACCAAGCCGTACATCCATCGAGCACCACACATAAAAGCGCATCTCCACCATTGGGCGATGTGATTGATGGTGTCCAGCTGCGCCAGCCACGCTCCGGCTTGTGGGCTCAGCAGCGCAAGTCCGCCGAATGCTGGAAGTCGGCGTTAAACCGAAACGATTTGATTGGCATCATCAGGGAGAGCATGGAGAAGAATCGCTTGTGTTTTCAGCTGAATGGGTAAGCACGAAACCCACCAAACATGTCCTTATTTTTGTTCCTTTCATTTGGTTTGTGGCGACCAGTGCAAGTCCCCTGATCTGTCCTCCTCTCCCTCAGGAATAGTCAATGTTTTGAATATGTGTTGTTGATATGAATGCTTGTTGATATCAACAGTCCTATTCTAATAGAATGCATCAATAATGTACACTAATCCCAATTCCTTCGCTCTCTCTGCTCCTCTCTCGCAGAAAACCCCAAGCCAATGTGAGTCCCATACGGCAGGCACAGTCTCATCATCAACAACAACAACAACAACAGCAGCAGCAACGCCTACGCTCAAATACGGTTTCGAAAATACCTACGCTAATTGCCCATCACAGTCCAGCCATTACACAGCAGCCGCCCAATCTCAATGCCAATCCCAATCCGGGATCGGCATGCAACAGCAACAGCAACAACAACACTACTCCCACGAACAACCACAACAGCAGCAACAGCAACAACAACAACAATCACATCGAGCTAAGCAGCACGGCCCACGATACGGGCAGCAGCAGCCTCAACCATTCCCATTCCCACCCTCCCCAACCGCACATACCCATCTACCATCAGCAACTGGCCATTAATCCGGCCGTGTTGGCCGCCCAGAATAGTCACAGTGCACACAGCAAACTGAATCTCTGTGGCTACGACTCTTTTTTACACGCGACCATTTGCGGCGGTGGAAGCAGTCATTCGTCACCGCCAGCTTCTGCGCCACCGCCACAGCCCTCGGCTCCCACCACCACCACCACCACCCATGGCCATGTTCATGGAAGCAATGTGGCCACTGTGCAGCCGATAGTCACGACAGCAATTCCCAAGCAGCAGCACCAACAGCAGAAGAGCAGCCACAAGTTGTTGCGCAGCGGAAGCTGCAACAACGGCAGCTACAGCAACAACATGGCGGAATCGCAGGGGCAGGGCTACCAGCGCCTCAGCTGCTCGACCTCTACGCGCCAAAATGTTGGCTCGCGTTCGAGCAAGGATTACAAAAACTATGGCAATCTCATCTATGCTAAGCTCAGTGAGCAGCTGCAGCAAAAGGGGGAGCGTCGCCAACGTCACAAGCAGCAGCAGCAACAACATAAACAGCAATCGGCAGGAGGTCCTACGCAGGAGCCAGTGCAGCGCCCAGAAACTTCCAGCAGCGGTGGCTCGCAGAGCTCCAAGACATTGCATCCCCTGGTCTTTGGGGACGCCCTCGAATGTGCCCATCTGCTGGCGCCATCGAACAGCGAGGGCGAGGAGTCCACCAGTGGAGACCTCTCTAGCTCCTCCCAACCAGCACTGGCTTCCACACCCAACAAAGTGGTGGTCAGCACCGACACATTAATTGACCTGAATGATGATGTGGGCGAGGCTGTGGCAGAGGCGGTCACAGGAAAGCAGGTGGACACCGACGATGCGGTCGATGTGGAGCTCGACACCAGCGCCACCAGCTCCATGATACATCGCTATGTACACGAGCACATACACCATCACTATCATCACTTCAAGGAGCAGCATGACGTCTAAGCTATAATATACTTGTATGCATTATGTACTCACAAATGAGCAAAACCTATTGCTAGAGCCCAACAACTACATGAATGTTGCTTATGTTCTTTCCCGTAATTTAGCGCAAATTGTAATTTAATTAGCATTTATTACGCATACTCAACGATAGATATTATGGCCTGTTTCTATTTGTTGTTAGCTAGCTTTCTAAACATTGCGCTTGCCTTAGCAACATACTATAGACACAAATTTTGCTTATGCTTGTGCTTGCAGCATGTTGCCGCGCATATCAGCGGCGTCGCTGCGGTACATATCAACAGGGCAACATGTATGGCAGCTTTCAATTATGTTGCGAACAAAAAAAGAATTTGAAATCGAAAATGAAAATGAAAATATTGTTGTCTATTAGAGATTTGTGTATAGCATTTGTCTACAGAAATATTGTGTGTTTATATGACGATATACTATATACTGAAAGGCCTCCTTTAAGCTAAAGTTAACTATATTTGATATTTATGTTCTTCAAACTGTTAATTTAAATGATAGTTTTAGTTACTTAACGAAACAACATTAAGACACGCAACAATGCAACAAAACAAACACAGACTATAGTTCAATTACTACCTATTTGTTTCCCCCAAACTACTATACACTTCATAACAACCAACAACAACTCCATACCAACAAACAAGCACAACAACCACATGCATTTAACTCTTATTTACATAAAAAAGACTGATTTCCAATTAAACAATATTAATTAATTAATTAAATATATAGAAAATTTATGAAAAAATAAATTATTAATTCCAATTGAAACTTTTGTTTTGGGAGAAATTCACTAAATGGGTTTTTTAGTAGAGAACTGGGAGATGATAATTATGGAAGAGAAGCCCTTGTGGTGGCCATGTATGACTAAATGCCAATCATGGGAAAACAATTATTCCTAGTAACATTGGATAATACAGATACATGTCGGGAACTAGACGCAATGACTTCTCATCCCGTATATGTTGCTTAGGGACACTTTGTGAGGTAATCTGCAGATTGCGCGTTTGTCAAAAAATAAACCAGTTTTGTTCACTTGAAAACACAGGATTCCCCTTCTTAATAATTAATTTGTTATGAGAAAAGGTTGTTAATGCAACCTGCTCTTGCTTTAAATTGCAACAGAAATATCCCTTAGGAAGCCTCAATACGATACCTCATCTCCTTAAACATCAAATCGGATGTCTTTTGTTTCATCTAGAGTTTAGTTTGAAGTCATAAATATAATTAAAAACGTATGCATCCCATTTATTTTTGTCCCCTTATTAAGTTTTTGATGGCTTCTTTTGGCTGAAATAGTTGGTTATATCTAGCGGGAAAACCGATGAGCACCGATACAACACTGAAAGGCAGCAACAAATTTCGTATTGTTCGTCCAACTTCTAATAATAAATCGTCGTGCGCCGCCACACGACTGTGTGACAAGAGATGAGAGCGTGGCTACCGTCGCCGCTGCAGTTGTTGTTTTTCCCTTTTGGCAACAAACGGAGACACAAAAGAAAATTCGAATCGCTTTCCTCCCAACCAATGCTCGAGCACATTTCGGTCAGTGAGTTTTCGAACGTCGCCCATTACGCAAACATCCAGTAGCCGTCCAGATCCAACGAAATAGGAATTCGGAAATATGACAACATTGCCACCCACCAGCTGTGCGGTCTGCAAAGTGCGTGCCTCGCAACTCTGTGCTGGCTGCAGGAGCGTTGTTTACTGCAGCCGGGAGCACCAGAAAGAGGACTGGAAACGCGGACACAAGCAGCAGTGTAAGTGCTACGAGATTGCCAGCAACGAGCTGCTCGGCCGTCATTTACGCGCAACACGCGACCTCCAAGCTGGCGAGCAAATATTGCGTGAGGCACCGTTGGTCATCGGACCCAAGGTCGCATCGGCACCCCTGTGTCTAGGCTGCCACAGGCACCTGTTGCCGCCGGAGTCGCCGCACAGAAACTATTACAAGTGCCGCCATTGCAGTTGGCCGCTGTGCGGCAGTAAATGCGAAGGCGCCCCCGCACATGTTGAGGAGTGCAAGCTGATGACGGCCAGCAATTTTCAGTCTAAGATCAACTACAGTGCAGGCGAAGAGGAGAAGAAGGAGTCCGCCTATTGCGTCATCATGCTACTGCGCTGCATGCAACTAAAGCACAGCAACCCCTCGGCCTACGCAAGGCTCTGCGCTCTGGAGGATCATTTGCAGGAGCGTCTGAATACGCCGCTTTATCAAGTGCTGCGCGCCAATCTTATTACATTCATTAAGACGGTGCTGGGCCTGCGGGAGTGGTCGGAGCTGCAAATACTGCGCATCGCTGCCATCCTCGACACCAATACCTTCGAGGTGCGTCAGCCGGAGCAGCGGCGCAAGATTCGCGCCCTATTCCCGGAAGCGGCGATGATCTCGCATGATTGCGTGCCCAATATGCGGCATCGCTTCGACGATGAGATGAACATCGTCTTTCTGGCCAAGCGCAAAATAGCCAAGGGCGAGATCCTCAGCATATCGTACACGCAGCCGCTGCGCAGCACCATTCAGCGAAGACTCCATCTGCGCCAGGCCAAGTGTTTCGACTGTAGCTGTGATCGGTGCTCGGATGCGACCGAGCTGGGCAGCTTCGTCGGCGCCCACCTGTGCGGCAAATGCAAGGTGGGAAAGGTGAGTGTGAGGCCCAGAGGCCCTACTAGAACAAACTATTAAACAAGCTGTACAGGTCATATCCTTGAATCCGCTGAACAATGCGTCCCCTTGGAAGTGTCAGCTGTGCAATCTCAGGAAAACAGCGAAGGAAGTGCTTTCCCGGGATGCACAACTGCAGCAGGAGCTTGAGAGTATGGACAAAACAACTCCACTGGCCCTCGAAGACTTTATACACCGGCATCGCGTTGAGCTACATGAGACAAACACGCATGTCCTGCAGGCGAAGTACGCGCTGACTCAGCTTTATGGCAATGCCACGGGCTTTTTAATGGAAGGTGAGCTAAATGGATTACTTTAACAGTCGATGTCGATGAAAATATGTTAAAGTGCGTCCTAGAACTGAGTGAGGCAGACCTCGAGCGTAAGGTGGAACTGTGTCAGGAGCTCCTTCAGCTTTCGGATCTATTTGATGGCGGCTGGAGCATATTTCGGGGAAATTTACTATTAGATCTGGAGGAGGCGCTCGTGTCCCAAGCATCGCGCATGGAAAACGCTGATGCTTGTCAAGTAGGTGCTTCGCATTTCTTGGAAAAGAGATCTGCACATAAAAATAAATGTATTTTCAGGAAAAACTTCAGCAGGCAGCTGCCATTCTGGATGAAATTTCAAACATAATGAAGCACGAAAGAGAAATGCAACAAATTATAACTGAACGTCAACAGATATTGAACAACGCAGTGGAACGTTTTAAATAATGGATGAAAAATAATAAATTAATAATTAAATTTGAAACAAACGAGTCCTCTACTTTTAAAACTAAAGTGTTGTAGCAACTAGCTTTTTAACAAGCATTATGCACACAGGTTCGCAGGCAATATTGAGTTTCCCGGAAACGAACAAAACGTTTTGATAAAGACCAAATGAATAGGTTTTATTTGTACATTCATCAACATGAAATGGTTGTGGAAAAAAGCCCGGGCTGACCACAAATCAAAATCAATTTTCAACTGTTGTAAATACCTATCATAATATATTGTTATATCTCTACAAATACAATCATTATAACTTATGAATATGTTTTTAATATTTACAATTCTTAACAACGAAAATACTTTAATCCAAATACTAGATCTTACGCGATTTATTAAACAATTTTATTAATTTAGAGGGGAACTTTATGGCGGCTTGCATTTATAAAATTTGTTATGCAAATCAAGAATCAATCTTTAATATAATTTTAAAGCTTAATTGTGAGTAAATTTTGGTTAATTCTTTGTAAACAAATGCTTGATTTTGAACAAATCTTGCTTTTTCACTACGTGAATTTATAAAATAGCTGTAAAGCTACAATCTGACGGGAAAAATTTTAGCGTGCAGTACTGGTTGCAGAGTGCCATACTTTCGCATTTTTCTTTTTTTGACAGAGTGGCATCCCATACCGGCCTGCTCCACACTGTTGCTTCACGTGGTGCAGCCGGCTTAGGTTTATTTGTTTATTAAGAATATAAATAAATCATGGAGTGCGTGGAGAGTAGAGAAACAGCGGAAATTGTTTTAAACAACACCGCAAATAGTGACACGCCTGTGAAAGAAATAAAGACAAACACTGACGAGCCAATAATAGCAGGCATAGAGCCTGAAGGCGTCTCGACAACAACCACAGATGAAAAAGGCAACGAGGAGTACGCGTATTTGGAACGCAACGAGTTTACGTCAGAGATATATAAAATTGAAGTGAAGAATATGGGCTACTTCGGCATCGGCGTGTGTATACAACACCAAACCCTTTACCCCAAGTTCAATAATAACTTACTTCTGTTTTTAGGAGTTCAAGAAGCTGCTGAAAAGCACACTTAAGCTGGACATGACAAAGATCAAGTCACCCTCGCGCAAAGAATTTGCCTTTGTTTGCTTTCGCACACAAGAAGACCAGCTGCGTGCCTTGGAAACACTCAACGGCTACAAGTGGAAGGGTAAGGTATTAAAAGCGATGGCAGCCAAAGCTTCAGCGGATCCATTGCACAAACGCCGAGCTGAGGCAGATAACGGGAATGAAACGAAGAAGCGCCAGCGCACAGCAGTAGAGGCAACATGTCCACTGGCCACTATGGCATATGAGCAACAGCTGCAGCAAAAAACCGACGAAATGGGGTCCTTGTTGAGGAAGTACACACAAGAGTTGCGACGCTTGAATGCCGATGCCAAGCCTCACATAGACAAGTTTAACTTCAAAGGCGTGCTGCCATCGCCAAATGTCGATGGCTATCGTAACAAGAACGAGTTCACGGTGGGAAAAAATGCAGCTGGAGAGATTGTGGTGGGCTTTCGATTAGGCAGCTACAGTGACGGATCCGTGGAGGTGGACGAGGTGGAACAGTTGCCGCACTTGCCTGCGCAGGCGAAATGGGCGGCACGTAGCTTCCAGCAACTGGTACGACAGTCCAAGTTTATTCCCTTTAATCCTGTGGGCAATACCGGGCACTTTCGACAGCTCATGGTGCGCAGCTCGAGTGCAACGGGCGAATTGATGCTAGTCGCTGGGATTTACTCGTCAAATCTCAGCGAGGCGGAGCTTATAGAGCTAAAAGAAGAGCTCAGGCAATTCTATGCTCGAGTAGAACCGGATGCAGAACATAAGTGCACGTCGCTTTACTACCAGGACGTAAAGCATCGTGAGGCCGGACAGATGGTCAATCCTGTTGAGTACCTCTTGGGAAGCACCCACATTACAGATGTAATTCAAGGCCTGCAGTTTCGCATCAGCCCTTTAGCGTTCTTCCAAATCAACACTGCCGGTGCCACTGTTCTGTACCAACAGGCGATAGACTTGGCAGCACCCACTAAAGATACGACTGTACTGGACATATGTTGCGGAACTGGTACCATTGCCATGGCATTTGCCAAGCACTGCAAGCAGGTACTGGGCGTGGAAATTGTGCCGGATGCCATCAAGGATGCCGAACACAATGCCCAAACAAATGGAATCACCAATTGCAAATTTTTTGCAGGAAATGCTGACGATTACATCAAAAGCATGGTGCGAGAAGCAGTATATGCCTACGAACCTGGAAAGTCCGTGGACTTAGTAGCTGTTGTAGACCCACCACGAGCAGGACTACGTGAGTTTCACATACTTTTTTTATGTTCTTGAAGCAACGTATTTATTGTTTACTCTTCCCCTCCAGACAATCGATCCATTGCTGCCATACGTTCGGCCAGTGATATTACGCGCTTAGTTTATGTGTCCTGCAATCCACACAGTGCCAAGCGCAATTTTATCGAGCTATCACGTCCCGAATCCAAGCAATACAAAGGCGAACCTTTCTATCCCAAAACTGCAGTGGCCGTGGACATGTTTCCCCACACCACGCACACAGAGCTAGTCATTCTATTTGAGCGTGCTACGTGTAAATCCACGCCTGCGTCTACGTCCACAGCCTCAGCGCAAAAGTCAGAGGTTGAGGCAGTGGAAGTAGCAACAACCGAGCAAACATAACGCAGGTACAGTTGCTCAGCATAATTGACAGTCTTTCGACCGCCTCTGATTATCTCTTTCTCGTAGATCGCTCTTTCGCCACTGTTCTCGCACTGCAGGCCTCGGTGCTTATCATCCTCTGCCGCAGTCACTTGCCATCCATCATCTTCTCTTTGTGTTGTCGCTGCCGTTGCCATTGCTGCTTTGCTTTTATTGTTTTAAATTGATTTATTTGTGTTTGCACTTTGCCAACGCCCGGTACTTCCTGCTTAAGGCACTAAGCCCAAGCCCATTCCCAAGCGCATTCAATAGTGGCAAGTTCTAAGCGGTGCTCGAGTCGCGACAGCAACTAAGAAAATTTCGTGCTGGCTGTGCTTGTGCGTGAAGACAAGTCCTGAATTTAGGGCAAGCATTGCGCGTTAAAGCTGAATCATGTCGCAACAGGTATGGTTTAAAAAATTTGATAAATGTAATGTTTGAAAAACTAGACAGTAACTACAATAAATTGCCATTATTTTTGTAAAAGAAAGCAAAAATAAGGCTAACTTACACATATAGCAATTGTATTGTAAAATATCTGCAACAAGTGTTTCTCAAACTAGTTGCTCTGAGCAATATGGCACCATAACTAAGGGCCTTGGTATCTAGAAGGAATGAGGACCGCTCTATATACTACGAATAAACTTCCCCAGTCCTTCAATAAGAACTATATATATATATAGAGCAGCGATGTTGATGTGACTTCAGACCACAGTGCGTCAGTAAATTAATAAAATAAAAAGTTGACTCAGAGTTGTTTTGCACCGATTGCCAGATACATACTCGTAATTGCTAGGATAACAAAGATTACTTAAGTAGAATGGCGTCGGGGTAGAGGGTATTTACAAATTTATTCTATCAGTTTCTATACTTAAATGATAGATCTGATAGATTTGTAATGCAAGTCTTTGACCAATTCCACAGCTTGTCCAGGCTATGTTTGAGGACAGAACAATTTTTATTGAACTGTGCCTTTAAGAACTTAAGGAATAAGAATAAAACAAAACACACACCCCTGCCCTTGTAAGAGTTGTTTACCACATTTTTGTTCAAATGTATTAAACGCGCTTGTAATGATGTAAACAACTTAAAACGACAAATTGAAAACAAAATGTGTAAAAATGTTGCTGTGGGAAAAAGTAAAGCTGAGTAAACGTGACTAAAATCACGGTGTACACATACTATTTAGCTAAACCTACATACATATGTACATACTTATGTACGTGTATGTATAAACACAAACATATGGAAATAGATTCAGACTTGTAATACTTGTTGCATGCGAACATCTGATTGAGTGCTTGGCATAACTATTTCGGTCAGTTCTGGGTGGCACGTGTACACAACTACAAGCACACACATGCATACACTTGTTTACTTATATATTTACAATATTCATATGTATGCATAAACAAAAGTTGTTTGTGTTAAAAACCAATTGTACTTTGCACCCAGACGATTAAAACGAAATAAAATGCTCTAGACTATTGATCGACATACATATTCGTACATACACAAAGTATATGTACATCTACACAAAATAAACATGCGCGGGAGCATCCGAGTGTCGCACAAAGTCGCCATGTTGAGAAAGCATGAGAAAATAGCACTCAGCATAAAAAACACACGCACAACGGTCGTTTAATTCAATTTATTTACTGGCGGAGACACACCCACTTTTAAAGCGCATCTAGCAACATACATACATAGTTATATTAAGAGAACCTTGAGGGGAATGGTACAAGCTTTGATGTCATGCGCCATGTGATATAAAATACGAAAGCTTGCAAGGAAATAATAATGGCTGTTGATGTTTATAGAACCTAGGAGTACCTGCTGGTGCCAGAAAACGTAAACAAAACAAATGGCAGCCGCCGAGAACCGGTTTGCAAGCTTTTTCGCTGACGTAAGCAAAAAGCGGCAGAGAGGAATAGAGAGCGAGAAAGGCGTAGAGAGAATTATTAGTGGCATCTAGACTCCCGTTTTGTGGGCTGGGCTGCTGCGCAACTTTTCACGTGCGTCCACAGCAGCGGCGTCAGCAGCGCACACGACCAACACGTTTTGCATGGTTGGTCAATTGTTTGGGGGAGCATGTGCGTGTGGTTGTCACCTTCATAAAAGTTCATTTCTGAATAAGCTTGAGCTTTTGATATGGGACTAGCATAGTTGAGAAGTGGTGGAGTAAAATATTTTTATTATTAAATGTGCCGTTGTTATTGTTGTTGCCAACTCAGAGGCCGACAACATTTTGTTTTGTATTTAAAAAAGTCAAGCAGCAACTGTACCCGCCAGCAAAAATCACAACAAATCGCACACGCTGCCGCCGTCGTCATCATCGTAATCGTAGCCACAGTCGCAGAGCTCGTAAAGAAATACACACGAAAAGCTTTTGGGCGGATTTCGATAAAAAGAAATCGTTTAAATTGCGCGCACAACAAAAGCGTTGGCAACAGTTGCGCCTGCAACGTCGGAGCGACGACGACGTCGAAGCGTCATTTAAAGACACAAAAATAAAGGAAATCAGAAAGTGCTAATTTACACAAAGACCAAAGGTCCCTGCAAAGCATCAAAAGGATACCAGACAAAATGCATACTTAATAGATTGCGAACCAAAAGTGCGCACACGCCGCATAGTGGAACACCTGCTACAAACCAACTGTGATATCATACCTAGAAAAATATTAAAGTTTTAAACATAACAAACCAAAGTCTAACTTTTAACTTTTAAACATTGCGTGAGTGATCCGTGGTCCAGCTTCCTTCGCAAAATATGTCCGTACCGATGCTGCTGACGCCGCTGGAGGCGCAAACACTGGATGAGGATATGGAAAATGTAATTATGGGTTCAACTTGCAATCATAGTGTTGTGCAAACACAAACAGGGGGGTCGGAAGTTGCGCCTTAAGGTGTGACTTTTAGCTCGCTGAAGGTCAGCCCCAATCCAACTGCACAGCTGGCAGGTCTTGCATGTCTTGTTTGTTTGTTTATGCAATTGGTTGGGTGTATGTATGAATACATTGTATATACAAACATGCATACAAATGTACATACATACATATGTTCATTTGTACATACGAACTAAAATCAATAATGTAGTGTTCGAGGCACAGACGGTGTTGACTTTGCCAAGAAATTGATGGGGGTATGACAAAGAGGCGACATAGTCGTTGTTTATTGTTTCTCGTATAAATGTTGTTAGTTCCGTTGAAAACAATAAGGTAGAGCGAATAAGATTTATATATATTTATACCGTCTCGTACATACATACATGCACATGTATGTGTGCTTAATCGCAATTCCTTTTAATAAAACAAAGAATAGCAAATACATATACATATGTATATACGTAGCTTGACTTTATAGATAAAAATGAGTTCATTTGGCTTGACAAATTCTTTGTACCTACAGGTACGATTTATTATATCACGTCTACTAAACTCATTACATCAGTTTATTTCTTTTAGAATATTATAGCTTGTCATAATGATAAAAATTGCATTATACTAGATGCACTAAAACGTAGTTTAATTTACTGCACACGCAATCGCCTGATACTTCCATTATTTAAAATCACGATGTTGCTCACTTTTTTGCACTAACGATTCCGCTTTCAGAGTAGAGTCACTGTTTTGATTAGTAGACGTTAAAGCTTTTCAATATGCCACATGTTGCAAATAGGTACACAGGTCATATTACTGGACTGGGCAATGGTTGCAATCCATAGATTAGATTATCATAAGATTTACAAGCGCTTTCCACATGGTGTGTTTTATTTAATTAAAATCAACTTGAGCTTATCACTGATAAGCGAACAAACAAACACACAGACACATGCCCCCACGTTGTTCCATAAACCCCTCGTTTCAAGCTACATACATACATAAGTGCAAAGCTCTTTCATCCGCTTAGCGCACTTGCTATAAATAATAAATAACGGCGTGCTACGTGCAAAGCTTTTGCTTGCAAATTTCCCAAAACAAAGAACAGATGACTCTGTACGCCTGCGTCTCGCTTTTGCGCATTACTGTGCTCTGACATTATGCCCTTTGTTTGTTTTTCAAACACGTGATCAGAAAAGCGGTAAAAAGGGAATACAGTTGCATAAAATTAATTAACTTCAAAATATAACTTATTATTTGGTTGAAATGCCGAAAAACAATTCAAATAATTGCTGTAATTTATGGCAAACCAGTGGAGCTTTTTCTTTTGTTTTTAGTACGTGTGCTAATTTTATTCTTAGCAATAAACTTTTGTGCGCTCGTGCGCCAATTGGGAAGGCAGCGCTAATTGTGTCAAGCAGCGGAAATCGCTAGGAAAACGCGCGCTGGCTCTTCGCATTAAAGAACAGTTGACGTAAAACACCAAAAATAACTAATCGAATACTGAGAAATATAGGCTAGAGCTTCCACCACAACAGAAAACAAGCGTTTTGAAAGTCATTCTATTAGCCAAATGCTTCCAAAACTTTTATCAGAACATACGAGTCTTTTGTGAGTATCTGGCAGAAATTTTTGAATTGTTGCCAAGGTAGTCTTTGCGCCGCCATCCGCTCTTGTGGGTCTTTTCGTGATATGAATGGCATGCATTTGTTGTAAAAATGTATAAACAATAGAGCGTTTTATACGAGTTTTGCCAACGCAACGCGTTATTCGCTATAGTGATTTATGGGCTCAGCCCAGCTACTCAAACGTATTCCCTCAACCACCAAATGCGGGATGTTTGGCGGTTGCATCATCACCACCTATTGTAGGCTGTGGCCTCACAGACCGCAAGAACAACAACTACTGCAGCCACAGCTGCGGCATCGCACCCATCTTATTTTACCCGCGTTCAACAACAAGGTAATGCGAGCGACTAAGAACGAAGGCGATAATTTTCTGTAGAATTCAGTAAAGCTTATGATAGAAGTAAGAGATGTTGAACATATTTTTGAATCACAAATCCATTTTAGCCGCAGTACACAGATACCTGATATTATCGTAAGAACGATCGAGTCTTTATCACTCAGTTTTAATACAAAATATAATGTACCTTTTGGTTTCAAATTTGAAACGTTTTGCACCAAGGCTTTGTCTTTGTTACAAATGGCTGTCGCCATCGGCAAGACATGTGGCTTCTTGTTTGTATAATCGGCTTCGCAGATTTTACGTATCCGTTATCCGTAATATTATTATAATATTCAATGCCTTAGATTCGATTTCTGAAGTTATACACTGCAATTATAGGCTACATTTTATTTTTCTCCTTTACAAAATTGAACAAGTTTCGACAGAATTCCAGTTACATGTCGTACAATAAACCAATGTCTGGAATAAAATGAACGTATCATATGTTTCGGATGACAATATCGATTTCGATCAAAAAATCCTTGCAACTTGTTGCACGCTTTTATTAGGTAAGTTATCGATCGCTTCGTTTCTTAGGAGGGTATATTTTTGGAGAGCTCTGGGTGCTAGCCGATTCGCTTATCCGCATCTAAACACCGACAATATACACAAACACACGCGCCATCCGCACATTCAACTATGAGCCTAATCTAAAATATGTTGCCCATAAGGAAATGAGCTCGAACACGTGATGTTATTTGCTAACAAACTACGGTTATCGTAGCGCTGCTGTAGGTGGGTTGGGGGAGGAGGGTAATACGATTGTTAGACCGCACAGTACAAAGCGCATCTCGTGCTTGGAACGGCGCCCACTGAAAAGTGCCCATTAAGCTGATAAACCCGTCGAAAACAGGCCGAACCACTATCGGGGCGCACATCAAATCAGCTGTGGAAGCTATAATTAGTTTGATGTGCGCAAAAACAGAGATTGGGGGGTCAAGCGAAAGCTAAGCTGATGTCGGCTTTGTTGAAACTTATTAGCACTCTGCTGTGCGGCTGTAGTCGTCAGTCGCTGTCGCGTAGCCCAACTGTCGCCATGTCTCGACTCCAAGCACTAACCACCGCCATTCTGTTCGTTCTCTCTCTCTTACAGTGCGCCGCGTACGTGGATGCCGCAGCAGCGATAGTGCATAACAACTATGCTAGCAACGAGCTGTTGGACGAGCAAATCCAATCCGCAAGCGTCTGCAAACCAATCCTGCGTACCTTCAATGTGCGTTTGCAGTCGCCTCTGGCCGAGGAGGAGCAGCTGGCCCTGACTGGGGACGCCAAGGCTCTGGGCGAATGGCAGTTGGGACGCTCCGTGACCCTCCAGCGCGTGGATGACCTGAATTGGCATACCACGGTTCTCCTGCACGCCTGCCGTCGGCTGCAGTACCGTTACTTCGTCTACGTGCAGGACGCGCTGGGTCATAAGCAAATACGTCGCTGGGAGACGAGCTTCAAGCCTCGTCAGTTGGGGCCCTGCGCTGACGACTGCAGCGAGCAGCTGCCAGATAACTTTGGAGTGGTCAGTGCCGGTGCCGAGACGCAAGTGCATCGTGGCTGGCTCACCCAGGAGGCTGTTGTTCAGCTGAAGTTCAACGGCGAGAAGATGTTCCAGGTGCACGACATCGAGCAGTTCGACCCACAGCATATACAGCTGAAGGTGGTGCCCGTGGAGGCGACAACCGGACTACAGGTGGAGGTCAGCAAGCAGCGCTACGGCAGCAGTCAGCTACAGCAGCAGCCAGCACATGGTGTGAACTATACCAAGAGCGATGTTGTTATCTTCCACATCACTCTGCCATTGACTGGCGGTCGGCAGTCCTTCAGGCTGGAGTGCTACAGTCTCCAGAACGAGTTGATTGGCAGCGCTCGCCTCAGTACGGAGCAGCTGCAGGGTAGTGAGGGCTTACTGCAGCTGGCCATCAAGTCTGAAAAAGAGCCGGAGGTAGTCATTGCCCGTTTGCGCCTGCCCTATGTGGTTGTGCAGCCCTACAACCTGTCGTCGCTGGACTTCAGAAACACCTATGCCCATTACTGGCCAAAAAGTTGGCCCAATCTGGACGTGGGTCATCGCGGCAATGGCAAGTCTTACATTGCGGATGCCCCTGAAGAGCGGGAAAACACGATTGCGTCCTTTCTGAGCGCCCACCACTATCTGGCTGACATGATTGAGCTGGACGTTCATCTGACGGCCGATGGCATTCCGGTGATTTACCACGACTTCGGGTTGCGCACAGCACGCCAAGGCAAGGTTATCGAGCGTGCCGAACAGCTGGAATATGTGCTGATCAAGGATGTTAGTTACGAGCAGCTGAAGCGCCTGCGTATCTTTGCAGTCATCGAGGGCAAGGTAGTGGAGTACCCTTCCCACAACGCCGAGCCCCGTGCCGAGCATCGCATCTTTCCCCGCCTGGTCGAGGTTCTGGAGCAGCTGCCGCGTTCGCTAGGCATTGATGTCGAAATCAAGTGGCCGCAGGGAAAAGAGGGTGGCGGCGTGGAGGCAGAACAGACAATCGACAAGAACTTCTTTGCCGATCGTGTGCTACAGACGGTTATTGGCCATGGGTGTGGTCGACCGTTGATATTTTCCAGCTTTGACGCCGATATGTGTACCATGCTGCGCTTCAAGCAAAACCTCTTCCCCGTCATGTTCCTCACCATGGGCCAGACGAAGAAGTGGCAGCCCTTCAGCGATCTGCGCACGCGCACCTTTGCCGCTGCCATAAACAACGCGCAAGCCTTTGAACTGGCCGGTACTGCGCCACACGCCGAGGATTTTCTGGGCGAGGAGGGTGCACAAATGCTGGAGCAGGCCCGCGCACAAGGACAAATTGCCGTCATATGGGGTGACGACTGCAATTCCAAGGAGCGCGTGAAGTACTTCACGGATATCGGAGCAACGGCCACATGCTACGATCGGACCAATCTCTACATTAATAAAGACAAGCAGCGGGCGTTCTTCAACTCGACCGCGCTGCTGGCGGAGTTCGAGGCGCAGTGTCCGGTTTAAGAAGCTGGCCTTAAGCAGGGGGGTAGTATACTTTTAAAATATACTTCATATTTTTTCACACATGTAATTTGTTATCTTTTAAATACGATAATTAATGCAAAGACGCTTTATAAATTGCAAGAGCCCCCATTCCAATCTATAGCGGGCGAGCTAATCGCATACATGCATACTATATGTCTAAAAAAAGGAAATAATTAACTCGTATAGATTGTTTATCTAAGAATGTATAAAATAATGAGCGTTGCTTTTCTTGTTTGACAAGCGGTGATAATGATTAACAATTAAGTTCAATGTACAATAAAAAAAGTAGAATAGCGAGAATTAAAGGCGAGACAAAGTCAGTTGTTAATGTTAATCAAGACGCCAACTTGTTGGGGTTTACCCCACGATATGTACATGTGTAGGAGAGAACGCAGGATTGGTATTATAAAGACAATGAACCAGGACAGCTAAGCAAATGCAAAGCAGTTAAAAATAATATATGGATTTATATACACAATGTTACTCTTAAACGCAAACTACCACCTGCATACTATTTTTGATTACACACGATATTCGAAAATCAAATAAAAAGCAATATATTTTAAAATATACATAAACAAAATTGAAGATTGGTAATGTACAAAAAACAAAAATAAAACAAAGAATGCCAATAAATAAAGCTACACTTTATTAATAACAAAGAACTTGTTTTCCCTTAGTAAGGTTGACCAATTTTAAAAGCACCCTCCTCCCGACTCTTCACTCAGTATTTGAGTTGCCAAGTCTTCATTGAAAACATTAAAGAATTCAAGCAACGAAGAAAGCTTTGTGTGGGATTAGAATTTGTGTACACTGCTCGCTAAAATTTGGGAAACACTACGAAGACTAAGTTTGTGTGGGATTAGAATTTGAGTACACTGCTCGATAAAATTTGGGAAACACTACACAGTCTAAGTTTCTTGGAGCTCTCTTTTTAAATCTTACACACCAAAAATGATGTATACAGGTATATACTTGTATGAATCAAAGCAAGATTAGTTAACAGTTGCACTTGATTTTTCAACTTTTTTTAATTAATTAATGATAAACTCTGAACTCTCAGAGAGAAGAAAAATAAAAGTCAACTCAAGGTGGAATGCAATTTTTGACTAAAGATGATTGATTTTACTTACGTCTCTCTACAAGTACTATTATCTTCTTCCTGGCATTTCTATTTGACAAGATGGCTTTATTAATTATTATTATATGTTTATGAGAATTGGTTCAAAACTGTCTCTGCCTTGTATTTAGTAGTTATCCAGTTGCTTTGCCTCTGTCCGTTCAATTGCCCTGACGAATGTAAAAATGAATGCTAGAACGTCCATGAAAAATGTTGTGACCACATGCCATTAACGTAGTAATCCCCCGCCAATGTCATGCTTAGGTTACACAAAGCTCGGATGTCGCCACAAATGCGACAGCTCAGACGCAGACAAGTAAGATTGTGGAACTTTATGACCCATTATACAGCCTCTAATTTACATGTAGCCACATGGGAGCCAACGCCTTAGCTGGAGCTTGGGCTCATTGATTTTGGGGACTTGGCTGCCCTGGCTTCTGTGTGGGTCAGCAGTCAGTGGCTGGGCTTGGAAATGCTTATACAAAGAGTACCCCGTGGATAGTGAAAAGGTACGTGTTTACTATAATTGTACTAATGAAGCTATAACTTATTTATGATTCATCAAATTTTCACAGATAAAAGGCATTTGGTGGATTTATGCCACATATCCGACTGCTACTGATCGCTGCCTCTTTAAGGAATGTAAGTTGGAGTGAATTGAATTTTCTTTGACTCTCTTTCTGGTCGTTTGCTTTGTAGTGGATCGGTACTGGACGCGCATAACGATGGTCGACTACAGTAGCTTTGCCGTGGAGTTGCATTGTTCCCTTCCCTGGTACCGACATCAAATGGCTATTTACACTCGTGCCAGAGACCCCGATAACGAGGTACTCAACAAGGTGGAAGAGTATTTGAAGTCCGTACAACTGGCCACCAAGGACTTCAAGTTGGTCGATCAGAGAACCTGCACAAACCAGACTGATGTGCCCGTGCAGCGCTGGCATCTGAACAAGTACATGCATTTGGACTATCACCCCCATTATGTCAAGCCGCTGGTGGTCAACGACAATATATAGAGGAAATGAGAGTGAAATAAATGTTTGGTGAGACAACAAATATTGAACATACTTGTACTAGAGAGGTGCGCGTGATTCAATTTTATCGAAGTGTACCCTTGGCTTTGATCACTAAGAACATTATAAACAATTATAAATTATACGAGTCCAAGTGATATTGAATGAGTGTACAAGTATATTCATGTCAACAATTCAAGAAGTGATACGAATCTGCCAATATACAAGTATGTAGCATCACCTATGCTGTTATTCCGATGCTTGTCCGTCACGTTCTGTGCTCAGTCGTTACCAGTTTTCAAGAGCATGTCGAACTGCCTTCCCTAATGCAGACAACTTTCAAAATGCGGCCAAGTGGTCGCTAATTAACATATACCCAAAGAAGAAGAGTCAACCGAACAATTTGGCAAGCCAAACAACCCAATTAGTTGTGTGCGGGCTATTAATTGACTCAACCAAGACAATAACCAGTTGGAAGTCGCTACAGACCGCTACATCCAACGATGCGCCCAGACTCAGACTCAGGCCCATACCCATACCCATACCCAGACCCAATCCCATACCAAGAGACCCAACGCGTCAGATCCAACAAAACTCAATGACCATTACAACATTCTTTCATTTCTACGTCTGTCCTCGTGCGGTCAAGAACCAAGAAGCGGCCAACTCGGAAAGCTGCGCCGCGTCGTGTTACCCAAAACCCGTTTGCTCGACGATGTTGGCGACGCCGTCATCACCGCTGCTCCAGTGTCAGTGTCAGTGCCAGTGCCAGTGTCCGTCCCCGTCCCCGTCCCCATCCCCATTCCGTCACAGCTTCCAAAATGTATCGACCACATTCGAATGTGTTAAAATCAATTAGCATACTCTACACAGCGTTTTTGTTTTGCTTATCATTCGCTGCGGAGAGGGCCCATGCTACGTCATCGCCAATTGACAGTGCCGTGAATCTGAATGAAACGCTTGTCGTGACACCCGAGCTGCTGCTGTCGGTGGAGCGATACGAGACCAAGCACCAACACTCGCTCCTCCAAGCGCACAGTGCACGGAGCTATGTGTGTGTCCCCCTGTTCCGCGTCTTTAATCTCGAACTGCAGCAGATGAAGCTGGCCGAGGATGAGGTTCTAGCCGTAAGCGGTGATCACCCCAAGCTGGGTCAGTGGAGTGTAGCCAAGGCGGTGCCGCTCAGATCCGTCAACAAGGAGCGCACCCACTGGTTCCTGCGCCTGTGGATTTGCGCCAGTCAGCGCTTCTACTATCGCTACCTCACTTACGTGGTCAATGCGCGGGGAGAGCGCGTGCTGCGCCGCTGGGAAGGTCAGCAGGTGGCTCGTATGCTGCAAACCTATGAGATGTACCGATCGCCGGGCGTGGATATCTTTGGGCAAGCCTATCCGCGATCGGTAGGTGGAGGTCGACAGCTGCATCGCGGTTGGCTCCAGCACGAGTATGTCGTGGAACTGAAGTTTGTGTGGCAGCAACACCTGCAACTGGATAGACAATCGGAGCTGGCCAAGTATCGGCTACACCTGACGGCCCTTAGCCTAATGGACGACGTTAACATCGAGGTTTCTCGCTACGCCTATAATCGTTCCTCCTTTCGGCAGCAACCAAAGATGGGCGTGCGCTACAGTTCCGGCTCCATCGTGATCTTTAGAATTAGTCAGGCCCTGGGTACGGCCCATGCCTTGCGTATGGAAATCAGGGATAATCAGCAAGATCCCTTGGGGGAGGCTTATATTTGGCCCTTGGAACTACGGGGCAGTCGCGGCATTTTGCAAGTGCCCGTCTATGGATCCCTACAGCCAGAGAAGGTCGGCGAGCTCATTGTACCCTATCTTGTGGTGCAGCCCATGCCAAGAGCTGCCGCCTGTAATCTGAGAGTTAGTTTCCAGCGCTACTGGCCCAACAATTGGCCAACAATGGATGTAGGATATCGCGGTCTGGGTGTCAGTTACAGCAGCGGACAGGTGAGATATTAACATTCATTTACTGAGGCCATATATATCAATGAGATCGTAACTCACAAAGTTTCGAACGAATTCTTGAAAGCTGATGGGTTAACATATATATTTCAGTCATCACTTTGAGAAATTACTTTAAATTTAAGAAACACTGAATTTAATATCAAGAGTAGAAGAGTCCTTTTTTAGATTCTCAGTATTTCACTATTAGTTTATTAGGTAGACTTAATAGCTATATCTAATCAAAAAGGACTCTTTATACTCAGTACGTGAAATGTACATGATTAGGAGGAGGCGTGGCAGGCCCCACATAGTATATACATATATTCTTGATCAGTATGACTGTCCGTCTGTCTGTCCGTCCGTCCGTCCGCCTGTCTGTCTGTATGAGCGCAAGTACAAGAGCTAAAGAGCTGATATATAAAGTATATTGCTATTGACTCGCAAGTCGTTTCTGCGAACAGCCAAGGCACAATTTTGTGCTACTTGAAATTGATTTTTCACCTATTTTTCATGTTAACACAACCAATTGGTCACAATCATGAGCATCCTTAGGAGTGCCAGTTTTTTGCACCCCACATTATGGCAGAGATCAGTTTTCCACTGGGGGCGGCAATAAATAGAAGCCCTAGTAGAAATTCATGGAGGAGAAAAGCATCACCAAAATTTGTAGAAGCATCACACATAAAAGCCTGTGGGAGAAAAAGAGAAGCGCAAAACGAAATTTGGAAAATAATTGGCGCAAACAATTAACAATTTTCGGTGCACAGTTCATAAAATAAATCACAACAGTTTAAATTGATTTGTTTAAATTTGTGGATCACTTAAAAAACACGTCCATATCTCTTAACAGAACTTTCTCTGTTCCGAATATGAATTTTAATAACTTTGTCTGCCGAACACATATACATGGTGTGTTCAAAAGAAAAGGTGATTATTTTGTGCATTATATCTGAGGGGGGTTGCTTTGAAGGTGACGAGATAGATAATGATGAATTAAAAAATACTCTTCAAAGGGATTCAAAATTCACGTTTTCTTTTGAACAGATCTCGTATTTTTGAATCGAATAAAAAGTTAAAAACTAGCTTTAGAGGGTTTTATGGCTTAACATTTTGTTAAATACCGATATAGTAAGTAGGAGTAAGGAAAAAGGAAAAAGCTGCGTACGACCTTGAGTACAAATATTATTGGAAGCTACAACTCGGACCATTGTCGACCAATTAGAAAGATCATAGAGTAACTTTCCGCCGCCCTGATGGTAAATGCTATATTTTATTTGTAAAAAAGCACTCGCAGCCAAAATTAATTACAAACGACTGCGATTCTTGACTATATATTATTCAAGAAATTTTATTTACGTTCCTGCTGATTATTCAGTACCGATTTTTCTTACCATCAGGTCGAATAGGAAGGGTGGAAAATTTAGAAAGAACATCTACAAAAATATTTATGTATGAATGTCCGTCCCGATACTGTGTTGTACTCCGATCTGCCCCATTTCTTAATTGCTCCAAAGTTACACAATTTATATAGCCCTATCCTTATCAATAAGATATGTAACTGATATTTCTTTAATGTTCCTTTTCCTTTTTATCTCTTTTTGGACACGATTCAGATGAAGTTGTTGGAAAACACCATCGAGAGTATGCTCGCTGTGCCGGCTTCCAAGGGAGATATGGTCCTGCTGGAGGTACATCTAACACGCGATTACGTACCAGTGCTGTGGCATGGCTTCGGATTCTACACGGCGGGGCCAGACAAGCGGGTGCAAGATCGCTTTGACCTTCGCTACGTGCTCATTCGACAGCTTAGCTATGTGGAGCTAAAAGCGAGTCGGGTCTTTATGCTTCAGCGCTGGACGATACAAGAATATACACACCTTAATGTGCTTGGTGGACGCCAGTCACAGCGTCTGTTTCCCAAGCTCAAGGAGGTGTTTGAGGCGCTGCCTAAGACGCTGGGACTGATTGTGGAGATCAAGTGGCCGCAGCTGATGGAGTCTGGCGTAATGGAGTCCACACAGCCGCACAACAAAAATGTTTATGTCGACACGATGATTGAGACAGCGGCCCGTCATGGTTGTGGACGAGCGCTCATCTTTGCTAGCTTCGATGCCGACATATGCACCATGCTGGCCCTCAAGCAACACGCCTTTCCCGTCATGCTGATGAGCATTGGCCAGTCTTCGGTGTGGGATGCCTACATGGACCTGCGCACACAGAGCTTCACGGATGCCATCAACTTCGCCGAGTCTGCGGAAATTCTAGGCACAGCCACGCATGTGGAGAATTTTCTGGGCAACGAGCAGATGATCCATTTGGGACTGGATATGCAACAGGTGGTGTTCATCTGGGGCAACGATTTGGGCCAGGATGAAAAACTGCTGGAGCGTTTCCGCGCGGAGGATGCAAGTGGGCTCATCTACGATAATATTGAGGAAGTGGGGCCGGGCTCTTGGAAGCGAGCGCCATTTTTCGAAGCGGCACAGTTACTGGAACTGTTCAGCGCTCAATGCGTCGCTATTGGCAATTCGACAACCGCCCCCGGCGTGAAGCCGCCTAAGCCCACCATATGGCCAAAGCAGAGATAGCAACTGTCAACCAGGCAGCTCAAAATGTGATCTCAAGTAGGAAGGTGTAGAATTAAGTATTGCTTAACAACAAGAGATAGTCTTATAGTCGATGGAACCCGCCGTTAAATACCCTGTACCCGAAAAAACATGCCACTATTGTGGTACACATGCTATTAAACGCGCTTACTCGTTCAAAAGAAGAGCAGGAAGGAAATGCTACAGTGGAGCAGGACCAACTCCTATTCCCAAAAGACAAACAACAAATGCATTTAAGTTAAAAAATTAATTAATATAATAATATATAGTTATATAAAATATACGTATCGACATGGCTATATCGCCTTTGCAGAGGGGGTGTCTGCCACGTCTCCTTATGTGTGTTACATACATTCGAACAAAACCAGAATACCTTTCAACCTTGGGGTACAGGGTATAAAAAGAAGAACCAAGCTGGCTGCTTACTCTAAAGTTGTTTCGCTAATGATCCCTCGAGATAATCAATTTGAGAAACATAAGCACTATAGATAACATTAATAAGATTATGTAGTCAGAAGGAAGGAATATTAACAAAAATAATGGATTTGGAGAGCCATATATCAAGTTTGCACGTTTTGTCAAACCGTTTTCGAGTTCCAGGCGTTCATAAAGAGGGACTGACGGTGGAACAACCTTACATAAATGTTTCTTTCTGGCCAAGAACAAGTATGCTGTACAGGATCGGAGAAGGAAGCATCTTCTGCCTGCTACAAGCCTAATATGCATTAATTCGGGAATAAACATAATCTTATTTATACTTCGTTAATTGATGATTAAAAGCAGTTCGTTTAATCTTATCAAATTCCTGTGTAATCGTTCACATACTAATGCATTTAATGCAGAAGGTTCCATTAACCTTGATGATTGATTTGCTTATTTATTGAGGTTGCCTTTAAGTTTTCCTGAATGTTTAGTTCTTAGCTTACGCATTTAAACGAGAAATAATTATTAAGTCTGAATGTTAGTTGTTGTCTGTCAGAATATATGTTTAGTTGTAATATACAAGTAGTACTTGTTTTAACACATTTGTCGTTTTTAATAAACAGAAGGACCCTTTTTCGAATAACTGGTCCCACAAACATTATTTATTTGTTTCGACGCTATGTGCTCAGAACCCTGAAGGCTGTCCTCCAAAAATTATCTGAGAGTAAGCTTGCTCGGGGATTAATAATCCCTAATCATTTTACCTTGTTTTGAAAACGCCCATGGGTTTGGGAAGCTATGGAGCAGCGTCATGTGAGTTAAGTTATTATAATTATGCATTAAAGGAAGAGTTGGGTAAATTTACGATCCCTATCTTTGCACATTATACGGCAATCTTGCAATTGGTAGTGTTATTTCGCTGCTCACCAGCTTTCGTCCAAGCTCTGGGCTTCCAGCTGCTGTGATATGTGAAGGAGGCCAGTCCGAAATAATTCTACCCTGACAATGACAAAACTGTAAAAGTCAACGCACTTCTCGCACTTAAACCCCTCCAAAAAGTACAAGTATTTCCTGAAATTATTTGTTACGAATGTAATAGAATCCTGGTTTGATGAAAGCCCAAATTTGAATCTCAGAGCAAAAGTAGGAGTCTCCTGGGGCTAGGACCAGACAGTAAGTATAGTTCATGGATTTTGGATTATATGTATGGCATGGCAAATTTTTATTATTAATATTGTATAGGTACATAGATCTAATAATTATTTTACATCTAAACATTATTCTACTGGCATTACCCTATGCTGACGACCCATAGTTGTTGACACAATAATGAACAAGTAAATAAACGCAAAAGAAGTTTTTTCAAAATATGCATATTTTCTCAATGCAACAATATAGTGCTCAGATCCGATCGTTGCCAAGAATTGTACTCCTGTAGACTCAACTGAGAGACTTAAGATACATTTGACCAATTTGTGTGCAAATTATTGGCCTGTCTCACCATATCATCACACAAACAGGCGACTATTGTTGTTTGGCAAAGTAGCAGGCGTAGGCGGCGTCGTCTTTCCAGTCGCAGTCGCCTTAACATCGGCAAAACACTTCATAAGTATAAGTAGATGAATTCTACCTTGCTCTGCGGAGCAATAAGCGCTCAATAATTCATAGCTCTCGATATGCTTGCTTTGATCGCGTTGAATTCATTTGCCACTTTTCTGATATAGATTCGCCAAGCCGGTCTAAAGACTTCTCATACGAGGCAACGCGCTTCTAATTTTTGAAATCTAGGGAACAACTATGCGAGTTGTTGGCCTCTTGTTATGTTTTATCGCACTTGCAGAACAAAGGTGCATACATACATCTATTGGACTCAACCCATTGATAGAGCTCAGTAGCCCAAGAAAAACTGACTGAACAGCAACCGCCAAGTTCTTTGGACCCGATCAGTAAGCACAAACCTACTGGAAAATGGATAATGGAATGGAATGACAGCATTTTGGTAATAAGCCGGCATAAAAAATAAAGCAACAGCGGAGAACGGATATGAAATGGAGAAGAGATTTTTAAAACATTGGTGCAGATCAAGATAACACAAATATAAAAAGAGAGTAAAACTTTAGCTTCAAAACTGCTTACTTTTATCTACAATGAATACAGTATTTACAAAAAGCATTTAGTTCTTTTATGGATGCAAAGAATATATTGTTTAAACAAAAAACACGATGTTTTAGAAAACAAAGCTCTGAGTGGCATTTAGGATGAAATTTGAAATGTTAGGTCGTGTTAGACTTCTTGTGGACTCATATAGGCTGGCGTTAAGTAGCAGTTTAATCTGATTTTAACGATTTTTTCGGCATTAAAATACGGCTTTGTTCTTAGAATTCATAATTTCAAGAAACTCTTTATAATACAAATTGTTTAATTTATTTAACTTATTATTTATATGTATTTCATACGCGCACCAGGTAGTCGTAGACACACACACATACGCCGCTTACATGCAGTCCGGATGCAGCACCTCCATGTATTCGCCGGAAACACAAGCGGAGACGCCTATATGCGACATGGGCTGGCACACGCCCGCAATCTTGCTGGATATCTCAATGGAGCAGCTGCGCTGGTGGGTGTGTGCATGCTTGTGTTGGTTGGCGGACATGGACGTGGACGATGAGCTGGAGGAGTGGGGTAGCTTGATGAGGGATGCCTTGCTGCTGCCGCCGGAAATGCGCTGCTTGGGAGCGGGCGGCGACTCATCGAACTGCAACCAAGCCGGCGGCAGCGAGTGATGTGCGGGCAGCGGCAGCGAAAACGACTCCTGCTCGTCGCTGCTCGATTGCTCCCCATCGAGGTCCACAGGCAGTTCAACAGCGTCTAAAGGAAACGGCGCGTACTTGGGCTTCCCAGCGGGCGTCAGCTCCAGGGCTTGGGCAAGCAAAAGCGTTGTCACACAGCAGCTCAGTAGCAGCAAGGGCAATGTGGCCATTCTAACGCGATCAGTTATTGCAGCTTATTTTGCTCCTGCAGATGTGGCAGCTTCTTGTAGTTACAGATTGCGTTGCCTACTTTCGAGCGCAACGTCCTCTAAGCGAATGCTGCTTGCCAGACCCGCCTCGCCTTTATATGCAACGACTGTACAAGTACATGTATGTGCCTATGTAGCATGTGTCCAGTGGCCAGTCGTTGAACTCGCGCCTAGGGTGGCGCCATGTGCACAATGGAAATTGAAAAGAAGCCTCTCAAGCAGCAGCAACTACTCACAAACGGCGTAATTAATTGTTGTTGAGCATACGCCACGTAAGCCGCAAGAGCAATCGCTGATGATGGCGTCGGAGGTGACGGCGGGAAGGGAAGAGGAAACAAGAAGACTATCAGTTAAACCAAATCTCTTTTGGAAGCACCACAGGATGACAAAATTGGAAATCTATTCCTATTCTATTAAGGTTCATTTTCTGCGCCTGTCTTTTGTATTTCCGGCAATTATTCTCAACGTTGATGCCAGTTATTGCTGACGGCAAGGCAACGCACATGCCTCGCAGGGCGCGGGACTGGGAAATGGGCTCTTATGGTGGCGTGATAGACGCGCTAACGACTTCATAAGCCACATTCAACTTACTCTGTGCTTGAATCAGGGATGCGTTTGCAACTGAATATGGAATTGGTTCCTAAAATGAGCTGGAAAGCCTCGAAGATTTCTAAAATTACAGATTTCTCAAGGACATGCAGTAAAACAAGCAATAATTCGACTAAAAGTTCCTATATTTGTAATTATTTATTACTTTGTAAGAGTACCAGGGAATAAAGTTTATAGTCAATGCCATTAAACACCTTCTAGCAGATACAATTTTCTTTTGAAAATGGCATTCATTTCGGATCTTAAACACATTTAAATATTCAGCCTATCTAACAGAGCTAGTCCCTAATGATCCCTTATAATCAATACAATGGTTTTTAAAAAATACATCTTTATTTATTAAACATTGTCACGGGTATGCTTTGCATTAGTGAATGACGTTGCCTTTTGGAGGACGAATGGAGACACTCTCTAGTTGAGAACTATTGGGAAGCAATATTTCACCAATATAATAAATTATTTGGTTTGTGCAAAGTACGTAACAAGGATAAGAAAGAAACATAATCAGCATGACGAGAAAAATAGATCTAGACTACACTATTCCATCAATACTGCCTGTAATTCCAAAACTAATAACCAAACTTAATACATATATAATTCTTTCGTTTGTTTGTTTTGTTTCAAACATATTCCAGATCGGTTGATTTTAAGTCAGCGTTAAAGTTAAAGTTAGCGAAATAATTTCCAGTAGTGAGCTCACAAAGACATTGAGAATTAGACCTTAAAACAAGCAGCTTTTATAATTATTTATAAAAACAAGTGAAGTGACCACGATTTTCTTACCACTGTAAAATATTTGGAGGTAGAAACGAGGCAAATTTAAAAAATACCCATCCCACGCAGAACTAAGAAGTGACAAGTATCCAATAGAACATGGGCGAGATGGGACTGCAGCCCTGATTTCTATAGAGGGATATTGAAATCAAATGTAATAGCCTGGCAAGAATCTGCGCGGCGGAAGTGACGCCATTTTTAAAAATGGGACATACGTGTGCGACGTGTTTATGGCACCATTTATATTTTTTTTCTTCCTGGAAAGCGTAAATAGCATGACAGGCGGCTTGTTAGCGTGGCAGTGGAAAGGGGGGGCTGGCAGTCGAAAGTGAATAGATGAGACAGATATATGAAATAGACTCCTGCAGGGAGAATCAGAGAGAGCTTGTCAAAAACAGAGCATGTTGCTGCCTTCGGGCAGAGTACAACGGATAGATTTCGTTGACGCGCCAAGTCGTTAAATTATGTACTTTCGAGCCCATCCACGTGAAATTAATTTAAACGCTTTGATTTGCCCCATATCCTTGTCCTCGGAAACGACCCCGTCGCCGACGACATGGCAAGCGAGGTCGTTACCTTGTTAGCAATTCAATTTGATTATAGTCGACTTACAGGCATTTAGCCGTAATGGATGATGTGTCTCACAATTTGTCTCAATGCACTGCACTCTAAGCAGCTTAACCCCTACTTGGTGCCATTCCAGTTGCCGTACGAGCGTTCATCTAATTAAATGCTTTTGCGACTAATTAGTGCGACTGCCATTGAAACGGCATCTGTCGCCCCTGACTGCCGTCTGCGCAGAGTAATTCAATTAAATTGGTGCCAAATATTACGCACAAGCTGAAAACAAATCTCAGACCGAGGCAAACTCGCAAACTCGAAAAACCGCCGTCTCGAAGCAGCTCTCAAGGTAATGTTGCCAACTATCTCAAAATAACCACAAAAGCCTAAACACAACTCGAAATAAACAAAGCAGACTGACAGCCAGCAGGAACAGAACCGTGTGTGACAGAAGCAGCTTGATTGTAAGAGAAGATGACTCTGCCTTTTTGCTCATACACTGGGTTGGCTCAAAAGTTTGTGCGTCCACAAATTGGTGGCTTCTGAGAATTAGAGGTGAATAAATATTAGTTCTAATATGAAAATCAAAAAGGCGTGTTAAAACGAAACATTTCAATACCCTGTACACACTCAAAAAAATCATTTCAATTTGCTTACCCTGTACTTTTACCTAAAGGGTGTTTTTACACGGCAGATTGTTTCCTAAAAAAGTCGTGTTAAAAAAGACATTGAGCATATGCAAAATGAATCGTGCTATAAACATCATATTTAATGCTACTTAACATAATCTTTCCGTACTTAAAAAATTAGCTAACGATTAGCTAACTGGCATCAGTTTTGTTCTTTTAAAAAAAGGACTGCAAAAAAATAAATAAAAAGAGAGGTGACCTGTAACGAAAAACTAGTATTTAATTATCTTTGCAATTATCAATGGTAAAAATACTTGCTTTAAATAATATTTTGGTAATCCCTCAAGTTAGCCAATGCAAATATTTGTTTTTTTCCGGTTCTACCGGTATGTTATTATTCCTTTAATTAATAACTGTTAATCATATTAAATTTTTCAGATTAAGTGATCAATTAATAAGAATTTGTTCCAGCTTTGATTCTGTCTTTGATATTTCTGTCTTAACATTCCGTACACATAAATCAATGTTAAGGGATATTGAAAAATACTACTTATGCCTACTAAAACCGTCCTTTACTTTATAAAGAAATTTTGGATGTTGAAATCTTTGAAGCCTCGACAGCCTTACAAAAAACAAACTTGATATGCGTTGGGCTTGGGGGAACCTTGATCCATGATTGATTATTTTAGCTGTTTTACTTGCTTAGGTCCTTCGGACGAGTCGATGTAGCCTCCCTTTTATCCTTCTGGTACAGAGTGTACAATATGGTAGAAATTACTGATAGAAACTACTCATAATATAAAATAGTTGGGGGAAAAAAGAAAAATAAAATAAAACTACACTTGAATCGTAATGCTGATAAAGAATAAATATTTATATATGTTTACTCTTCACAAACTCTAATTCTTTTCAAGTGTGAATTTTGGCTTCTAATAGCTATGTTTTAATTAAAAACAAAACGACCCAATTTGATTATTTTTCTTAAAAGGAAATAAAATCTGCAAAATGTAGAAACTATTGCGATTTAAGTACAAATTTCAAATTGTAAGAAAGAGATTTGGAAATGGTCTGACAACGATGCACAACCAGAAGGAACAAGGACCAAAGATGAAGAAGAAGATTCTAAATAAAATTGCCAATTATTAAGTCTGTGCATTAAATAAACTAGTTGAGTAAACCAAATCTCGATTTAATGTACTTCAAAACATTAAATGCGAATTTTGTTGACATTAAGGCGAATTTTTTCTTCTCGATATCAATTATGGAGATGTCTTTGAGTCTTTGCAAGGTTTTCCGATTTCAGAACAAATGATGCGCTTATAGCAAAAATGGTCTTAACTTTTAAATAAGAATATCATTATTTGAAAGTATTTGATAATATTAATTAACTTATCAGAAATCCTGACTAATAACTATCCGGTTTAAAAATATTTCTATCACATTTGTTTAAATGATATGTCTTAGAAATGGAAATACCTAATTAGTGTTTATAAATAATGCGAGAACAAATATTGCAATGGTATTTTCACAGCCCTTTCCATCGGTACATGAATGTACGTATTTATGTATAGTTATATTTTTTAACAATTGTATGTAAGTTTAGGCAGCAACTTTAGAGCGAACCCATGTCTAGTGCGGACATGGTCCTCTCCTTTGTTTGCTTCGAATTGGCAAATACGCTGCTGTTGACAAAGCTGGTGGCAAGCTCCGGAGAACGCCCCATTTAATCTTTGGCGCGTCGCATGAGGCATGAGTAAACTTCTTACCATGCCGGAGCTCACAGCGCATTAATTTGCATTTAAGAGCGTGTCCGTGCGCCCCTTGCAACTATTAAACTAAACTTACTGCCGTGATGGGCTGTTGTTTACAGGGCGTGCTGACACCTGGTGCTAAGTCGCAACCAAATAGAACACTATTCGGAGAGTATGTGGCCCTTTAATATTTCAAATCACAAATCAAACGGAAAACCAGGACCAGGGAACCAACAAGTTTCCGTCGCGTTCCATGCGAGCTTTTTTTACGAGGATGTTTCGGCAATTTGCGAAATGGCGGGCCATAAAAATGGAATGGTTGGAAAAGAAAGCACGAACAAGTAAATGGGCACTCGTTTTACAAACGTCAACTGTTTGGGCACAGACCAGTCCAGTGCCGGTCCAGGCTGGGTGGGCCCTTATTTGCTGACATTTACGAGCATGTGCCGTAAGTGGTCGAAGCTGGCGGGGCCGCTGGGGCTGTTGGGGCTGGTGGAGTAGGTCGGGGGTGTCGGTCGATTTAATGCTACTTAAGCGTTCTGCGCCGCATTTGCCTATGTCAACAAGGACATCCCCATGGACCGGCGACCAACTGCCGAGGCGCCATTTTGAAGCATGCCTGTGAAATATACTTACTTTTAAAAGGCTTTTAATTTCTTCTTTTTTTTTTTTGCAGGCGGAAGAGTCTTTTAAACTCTTTGCTATGTGCGGCAAATATTTGTGCACATGTGGGTGTCTGTTGGCAACACAACACGCCACACACGCCTGCCCACAAAACACTTTAAAAATTAATACAAACGAGATACCACATTTTCGCGCTTGTTAAAGCGGTCAGCTGGCTGGTAGCTGATGCTGGTGCTGGTGCTGGCACGGCAGAGTTCGGTAAACTTCGCCCTTTGGCACTGTCTGTCCGCCATCTTTGCTGTCGTTCTGTCCTCTGGCGAGGCGCCGCAGCAGTTGTTGCTGTCCAGATCAAAAGCGCGCATCGCTGAAAATGTTCAAAAAAAAATTGAAAAGTTTTAATACCTTTGGCCAAAAAACACGCCGCCGCCCATAAAGTTTGGCTTGTGTGCATATTTAAACATGCCCGGCAAGAAATTGGGCGCAGGGAAAAATTCGAATATAATTTATATGCAGCTGGCGCAGCGAATGAGTTTCGTGTCTGTATCCTGCGGAGCTGCACTTTTTGCATAATGCGCGCCAAATTAGAAAGTTTTATTGCCCAGAGCGTGTTGGCTAAGCAACTACATCGATTTTTGGCAAAGCATCTGTTTCTTGCAACAAACTGGCAAGCAGGCTGGGAAAGAACAACCTCATAAAAACCCAATAGCTCAAGCAAAGCCGCCATCCGACGGCCTGGCTGGCTGAACTGTTTTTGTGGCTGTTAAACAAGCAATGGACCAAGTGCCATGAACTTTTTAAGGCTCATAAAAAACAACAAGTTTAAGCTGTGCCGTTAAAATTACAGGCCGGTACAAACACAAAATAGGCGTCGCAGCTAAGCAGCTGGGTGTATGTATCTGGAAAATATTTGACTTATATAGTATATGCTGACGGCGGAGCACGGGGAACTTTAGAAAAATTCGAAATTTGGAAGAAATGTCCTGAAGGTCAACGGCCAGCTGAATTAGAGAGGCGCTTGAAGATAGTGGAATTAGAAGAGCGGGAAGAAGATGTTTCCCAAAACTCGCCTAAATAAGCAATGGCACTTTTTGATTTTGGACCCTTGCCTAAGTAAGCACGAGTTGAAGATTGTGGACAGCGCAAAAGCTAGAAAACTCTAAAAATTAGGCTACCCTAGCTTATCCTAAGTAAACATCTTTCTACAACTCAAAGTCACTGCCCGCAATAGTTAGTTTTCAAAGATCAGAGAACAGATTCAATAAATGGCCTCAAATGGCCAGGTTCTTTTGCCAATGCTGAATGCAAACATTAAAATATATGAGCTAAGGTCGATCATGGCCACTCAATCTGACAGAAAATGCCGGTTTTTGATGAGTTGAAATCAAACAAGGATATAGGAAAACCATTGAAAACATACTTGTATGTATGAATGGTTTTATTCTCAACATTTGCTAGGCTTCTTTGTAACAAAGTTCTGTTTGAACAAGTCCCGTTTGTGGCCTTTAATTGTTATCTTCTCATAGCATTCAGACTGCTTTAAGCGTGGGATGTGTACTTATTGCAGCTATCGTGTATGTTTATTCTGTTTACTGCCTAGGATGGGGATTCAAATATTTCATTATTTTTATCGATTGTTAAGTCGTGGAGAAAATGAAAATAAATACAAATGAAAATAAATAAATTGTTAGAGCAGCGCTAACATCTTTTCATTTACGTTAGCACGTTAGCAGTTCTGGAGTAGATTTATAATTTATACTCAATTCGTCTGAATTCAAAATATACGCAAAATCAAAATTCCTCTGCTGCAGCTCTATCTTGTTTTTATGTAAAATCTACATACTATCTGTGACTCAGAGAGGAGAAAAAAAGAATGTGGTTACCACTCGCCCATACAAATATTTATTTATTATTTGTTATTTCTCAGCAATTATTTACAATTTGAATGCTTGTAATATTTATTAGAGAATACTTTATTTGTAAAGGTTTGCAACGTCACGCCATCAAAAAGAAGAAACCAAAATTCATTTCCAATCAACTATTTTGCAACCGAGCAACAAACCCTATATGTACACGCTTCCAAATAATATATACCCATTTAAAGAAATCATAAATTTTTATTTATTTATTAACAGTTCGGCTGCAATGTAAAATCTACAGGCGAACAGGCCTTAAGCTAGAAATTAGAAATGCTTACTTATATCGTTTGTAAAGTGAAACACGATTTGAACCATGTCTAAAGTTTCTATTAAATACTTGGCGTATCGGTGTCTTAGTATCAATTGATCTCTTCGGCCCGCTACAAATCGATTTGTTTTTGGAGAATCGCTTAGTACTTGAATTATCACATCATTACTTGAAAGCGACGCTAATGATGTATGTATAATTTAATCGAAAATGACAATTAAAACTGTGTTTTGTTCAGTTATCAATTAATCAGTTATTGCTCTGCAAATCGCACAAAATCGGAAAAGCTGAATGCAGTCAACATCAATGTTTTTGCAGCTAGGGTGTTTCTACTTGTACATGTTTGTTTGCAGTAGAGTTTTAAAGCCCTTATGGCAGCTATTGGATATGTTGATCCGATCCGGCTGGCTCTCACAAATGTCTGCTTGCAGCAATCCCACATCTTCCCCTGGGCTTTACGAATACCAGTAAAAATTCAATATATGTACATACTCGTATGAGGGTTTAATAAATTGAAATATGGAACTTACAATGCCAATCAAGTGCAATTTCGATATGTCCAATTGACTTTTCGCAATATTGAGGAAAATCAGTAGTTTAAATATTCATTTTTTGTAGTTATGATTATAATTTGAAATTATTTTTGAGTTAATTGACTGCAAAAATGAAATGAGTATTTAAAAATAATTATAAACATAATTAGGCCTACGCTTGACACCCGCTCGCCTTCTGACCGAATTTTCTCCTCGTTCGTAATTAGCCTTCAAAATGAAATTATTTACAGCAATTTTCAGCCCCTGGCTTTTAAATGCAATTAATTAAATTCATTTATCTGCTTTCATCAAGAGAATTAATTAGTTTAATTTGCATATTTCGCCTCATTTGCAAACCATTTCACACGCTCTTTGCTAGTTAAATAAATTGGCTTAGTGCCCTCAAACGTCCCACCAATTGGAATAAACAACACGCATTCTCATCACCTGGCTGCGCGGAACGTCAACAAATATTTGGTTTTCATTTTATTTATTTACCGATTTTAAAATGTGCAGTAAAACAAACTGCGCGTGACTTTTGCACTTTTATTGCAATGCATTTGTTAACAATGTTTTACGGGATTTGGGTGTCAGTTCATTGCAAAGTTTTCAGAGTTCCACTAAAATTTAAATTCTCGCTCAAAGAAGCATGTCTTCAAATTATTACTTTTCCTCCTGGTCAAACTTTTTCAATTTAAAATTTTTCCAACAAACACCGACACAGATGTCTGTGTCCGCCCGAGCACCTCATATTTAATATACAAAACGCTGAGATGCACCTGTGGCGCTCGGCGACTCTAGAGTTTGTGATGCGGGTAAGCGGCGAGTTTTCAATAATTAAGTGGAGGCGCCAAGCTTAAAACTTTTTACACTTTTGTTGTTCGCATTCTATTTTTTAGGGAGGGGAAGGGGGGTACGGACAAGTTATAAATTTGTGGGTTTCATAATTTGTAACTTTTTGGTGGATGTGGTGGGAAGGTGCGAAAAATGTAAGCTGATTTTTGGGAAAGCCTAAAGCCTAGAGCATTAGTAGCCGTACTTGGACTACTGGAGACATTGATCGTAGTTGACGCAGTCCTTAAAGATGTTGTCTTCAGACAAAACTGTTCGATTAAAATAATAATTTCGACTTACCCTTTGCATTACTCCACCAACATTATTGAGTGCCTCAGATGGGCCTTTAACTGAAATACAAGTATGTGAGGTCATATATTTTTTATAGCAAACGCTATGGAAACGTATGATTTCATCCTTTGTTTCCCTTTGTGCATGGCCGTATATTTTCCATGCTTGTCCTGGTGCCTGGCGTGAACTGTCGTCTTGTATGAGAGCTCGCGGCGGGTGCCTGCATATTATGCCACCAAATGATAATGATGTTTATGTCCATATCCACAAGAACTTGCACTTGTTGGCTTTTGTCCTTGCCGCGACCGCCCTTGTGCTCGGCTGGCTTTCTACTTTCTATGTGCAATATTCTTTATGTCTCAATATTTATTTTTCTGCATGTTTCCTCGCATGGGCCACAGCGTGGCTCCACATACACACACACACACACACAGAGAGAGACACGCTTACACACACATGCTGAAACAATTGAAACGTGATGCGAATTTGCGATGGCAATGGCAACGTGTCGTATGAGTGATTTTTGCTGCGCTTGCTTAAAGCCCACGGTAAATGTTTCAACTTCAAACCCTGCACTTAATTTTTTATTAAACACAATAATCTGCCCTCTGCTATTGCTGTTGCCGTTGCGCATACGCCCCGTGCGTGCATGTCAACGCATTTGATTGACGAGGGTGATTTAATAAATGAAAAGAACGAAGAAGTAAAAACGAAACGAGCAGAGGACGCAAATCTATGCTAGCAAAAAATGTGTAGCATTCAAAAAAAAAAAAACACGAAAGGAGAAAGGAGCACACGAAATTGAGAAGAAGGAGCGAAAGGAGGGAAGAAGCGACGACATCGGACGTCAGCCCTCAGCTTGGCTAGCGAAAATAATCAACTTTGGTTATACATAGAGACAGTAATGTAAGTGTGGGAGGTGCCCCTTTAGCCTGTCATTCGCCATCGAGTGACCGACGACCCCGAGCAAGGCGCAATATAAAAAATGGAGCTGGCGCGTAGCTGAAATGGTGGCACAACGCAATATACAATGAAACGCTCGTAAAATCCAACAAATGCAGAGAGAAACTAAAATCGGAAAGGCAACAAAAAAATTGCGCGCTATGGAGTTGAATTTGACTTTTTCCTTTGTGTGCCGAGCGATGTTTCCCTTAACGCATTTTTCTCATGTTTAACACTTTATGGTCGCTGTCAGGGGAGCTCCTGAGCGCGAAAACTTTTGATTTGGGTATTCCGTTTGCATATTGCTAGATAAACTAATAGAACTTGGCTGATTTAATAGCTAGCAGATATGTTTGCGCATCGCTTAGCAAATGCAAAAAAAAAAAAAAATATATATAACCAGTTCATGTTGAATATACTGTGGTCGAAGTTCTATATGCTATTTCTATAGCATAATTATACGAACGATCTATTTTAAGGTTTCATGGATTTGGTTAGATCTAACCAATATCAACTACCCAACTACCAACTAACTACAAAAGATCGGATTTTAACCATCAACCACTCTCTGTATTCATCTGATTTGGCAAATGAAACTTTTACCTTTTCGGGAATCTGCATTTGTCGATGTGAATGTAGAAGCCTTCCAAAAGGCTTGTACCAATATCATGCAGCGCATCTCGGCCATCGAACTATAACATTTAATAATCACTTTTTGCAGTCCAAAATTAATTAATGTTTGTTTTTCTTATTTTTAAAAAGTCCTCTTTACTTCGGAATGCACCTTCTATACAAGTGTAGCGTTCATATGTCCTACAGGATAATGCTTTATAAATTTGTGGCCTTTGAAGCTAATTAGACACATATTTAGATCAATTAAATACTATTGTATTGTATAAATACTATTGTATTGATTTTAAGGTCAATGTTTTAATTAGTAAGACCTTAGGCACGTATCGGAGGCGTTAATAGAAATTATTATACTGTTGGAAGTTTATTTTTAGCAGGGACCACAAATAATGATTATTTTGTTTTTTTTACGCGAAAAGGTCATTCAGAAATAGTAGCTTTGAGAATTATTCTTTAGGATAATCTATAATCTAGATTCTAGATAGATTATTCAGCACGATTTAGAAATTTGTATTTATATTCCATAATATAATGATTTATTTTGAGTTGTAAGCTCAACCAAAAATAAAAAAACTAGCAAAATAATGATTATTCTTTAATTTTTATTGTCCCTTCTTTTTTCATAGAATTATATATATATCCCTAAACATTAAGCCAAGACGAACCCCTATAGAAAAGTTTGGGGGTAAAATAACATATGTAAACAAATATTTGTAGGCCAAATTACAGATAAGGTTTCATATTTAATCAAACAAAAAAAAACTTGATGTGATCGTTCCATAGCCGAACAGCGAATATGAAAAAATGCCTTTCCGAGCTTGGTAATTTGTATCTAATGCAGACTAAATTATTTGTTGTTATTGATTTAGAAAAACTGATTCTTTCGTACAAAAAATTATAATTCTATGCACGAAAATTAGAGTTCTAAGTTGTAAATTTTGATAGCGATCGCCGTTATAGGTCATCGTCTCTAAATGTCGCAAATAAATCGTGCTATGCTACAAGTAATAAAGTCTACTTTGATTTTGTTCTGGCTTACAGCAACAAAATGCAGTTGGCAAACTTTTCAAAACCATAGAATAAGTATGTCTTAGGATTTAGAAGTTTGACGGGAAGGAAATGCTGCGTCAGGGACAGATGCCTCAGAGTACTATAAAGCTTTCCAACTGTTTTATTTACATGATCATGCCAAGATACCATTTCATTAAAGGTTATCTCTAAGTTAGTTGCCTGCTCTACGTATTCGACGGGCTCCTTGTTTAGCTGCAGTTTCTCTAAATTTATTGTGTTAGCTTTCTCTTTGTAGATTACTAGTCATTTTGGCTTTTTCGTGTTAACTATTATTCACTCAGTACTTTGTTATTTTTATAAAAACACTTATAATGATTACAGTCCCTGATTTTTGGGGCTTTTGGATCTTTTGTGTTTATACCCTGTACTCGTAGTGTGAAAGGAGTTATGTTTTATGTTTTTGCTTAGAACTGCAATTGTCTAAGCTTCTTAAAGTAATACCAACTTTTGTTAGAGAAGTTGAGAAGCAGGGTACTGCACGAACTACGAATTTCTACAAGTCGCTGCCACAGCATTCAGAGTTGTTTTCAGGTCAAGTAAGCCAACGAAACCAAAGGCCAGTCTCCACTTGGCCAACTTCTGCTTCACTCTACCTCCCACATTTTATGATGCCATTCTGCAAAAATTAGCACACATTTGTGCCCTCTGGCATTCAGTAGCTCGCTTCTCTACGCCTCAATTAATTTGCGCTTTATGTTGTGGCCGAACTTTGTGCCTTTTGCTTATGGCCCTGTTAAATTTACATAAAGTTGCACATACGAGCGGCGCGACGCTACCGTTTTTATATCTCTTTGTTAGGTGCGTGTGTAAGTGGGTGAATAAGTCAGTGTAAGCAATAAATCATAGGAAAAATGTGGCCCAGAGGAAGTCAAGCCAGCAAGAATGCCATTGGCGCGTCCTCACCAGCCGGCAAACAATATTTTCACTAATGAAGTCATTTCACAGTTCAATGCCATGCCAAGCAGCGCGAGTTATACTTGTAGAGAGAGTATCTCCATCATCGTCTTCTCGCCAGCTTTGCTGGCTACGCGTGCCAAGATATAGTAGAGATGTATTTACGTATATAGTATACAAAGTATATACGCAGTATATGAGTATGTGCGTATATTTAAACGTATACGTAATGCCATTGCTAGCTGCGTGTTTGATTGGCAAAACTGATTTAGTCACGTTTCCGTTACTTTTCCCCAGCATGATTACTTCTGCTACATTGTATACCTAACTAACTACTATATAAGATTATCAGCATTTGTATCTGTAGTAAAAGTTGGGAGCGGGTTGCTTTATACTCGTAGCGGGAGTTGTATTATTTTATTTTATTTTATGTCGACAAATACAAGCTGTCTGTATTGGTGATAATACTTTATTACAACATTATAATGAAACCCTATAAGTTTTAAAAGCCTGAATACAAGAAATCTAATCAACTTAAAATTATGTCTAATAAGCGCCTTCGACTCGATGGGGGAATTTTATTCGCCAATCGGCCAGCTATGCCCCAAATTTCAGCCGATTATAGTCAGAGGCGTTCATTGACCTGAGCAAACATTTAAAAAAAAAACATTTTAAATTAAATCTTTTAACAGAAAAGAAACTTAGATTCATTAATAGCTAAATAATAAAACAAGATAGAACGCTACAGTAAAATAGCCTGTACTCTTTAGTTCAAAATACGGGAGTTATAGAAAATCGTTAATAGGGGGGAGTGGGGGGGTGGATCAGAAAAAATGAACAAACTCGTCCTTTCTTGGTCTCAGGAGAATCTGTATACCAAGTTTGGTTATTCTAGCTCTTATACTTTCGGAGATCCTTGCGTTCATACAGACAGACAGACGGACAGACGGACAGACAGACGGACAGACGGACATGGCTATATCGACTCGGCTTGTCATGCTGATCAAGAATATATATACTTTGTGGGGTCTACCAAGCCTCCTTCTGTGTGTTCCATGTGCACTCGCACAAAACTAATATACCCTTGTACCCTTTGGGTACAGGGTATAAAAATACTCCGTTCGGCTGAGGGAAGAGATGATTATAAGTGTACGTTTACTCACGGCTTAAAAGGGACTGCGAGGGGTAAAAGGTCAGTAAAGAAGAAAGGACGGAGCACAGATTTTATATTGATTTCACAACTGAGCCCCAACTTGCTCTTCTCCCTAAATATCGACGACATAGCAATTGTCCTTTCTGGAGGTATACACAAACGCCTTAACACTTGCAGAAGATGATTGTTCACTGTCAGAAATACTATAGAACCTTGAAATTAATACACAAGAAACCGAGGTATTGGTTATCCATAACGGAAGAGGTCGTCTAGAGAATAAAAGTTGCCTCTTAGATCGGGAAAAACTAGAAATAGTTAAAGAGTTTAAATATCTAACTGTAATATTTACCTGCAGCTCAAAACTGAAACTTCTCTGCACGCTTGAACCTAAGACTGTCTGATTCAATAAAAGGCTTAAACAGCACTTGGCAATCATTTCTTTCATCGAAAAATAGTACACAATATATATATATATATATATAAACAACCATGGTTACAGAAAATTATCACAACATTTCTGTATAGAGTATTAAGCCATTTTCAAACATGGCTTTATCTTTAAATTGCGTTTTAACACATAATGAAATATTAAAAAATATGCCCATTCTCTAAAGAAGTAATCACATATCCGTTAAATCCTATTTATTTAGCTTTGCTTTCTTTGCTAACCAGTTACCAATTATTTATCCGAACTTCACGGCCAACGTGGTACCCGGGCAACATGTAATCGGCAGATGGTTTAAACCAAGATCAAATATTGCTTGTTAACTCTTTAGGTGTTTATAAAAATAAAGTTCTAGTACTACGTAATGTATAAAGAGAAAAACAATTGAAGTCACGGACTTAAAGTTAGTCTGCTGACGTCACAAGTGATTTTAGGTGGAATTCCTCTAAAGTTTTATTGGTCATTGGACATTTTTTTCTGTTTAACGTCCAACATAGTCGATCCATTGAGTACGCTATTCAAAAAACGATCAGAAAGATCTCCTGTTTGTGGGCCCGCCTGCATTCCAGCCTCTGAATCCAATAACAGGCCAACTATTCCGGAGGAACTGCCTCACATTATGAACGACAAGGAAGTGTAGGTGTTTCATTTTAATTTAAAGTAAAAATATTTGTTGCTCGCAATAAAACTTTAACACAATTTTGTTCCCCCATAATGTAAACAAGCAATCGATTTAATTGATATAGCACTATATGATATGTGTAACAAATAGGTCTCTACTTGTACATAAATATGTGTGGTCTGTGTTCATTATTTGGAGCATCAGTTGCAGCTGCACTTGCCCCAAATAGCTGTTGAAGCATTTAAAGCAGAAACAGAAGCGCTGCTTACATACAAGTACAAGTATATTTATGAAAGTACGAGTTCGTATATGAACGAGCCGGAGCGGCATTTGCGCATTTCATGAGTGCGCATTATAGAAATAATAATAAAAATGAATATAAAAGCGAGTGCTGTCAGCAATTTTTTTATACTCATTCAAAAAATTACGAGTGCCACTGAAGGGTTGTTGTTGTAGTTGTTGTTGGCCAAGGGCAACATTCGTCGACGACACCTTCCTGCATGGCCATCTATGGGTGTGAAAGAGGAATCCTTGCATACGGAATGTTTAACATGTACACATATATAAGTATAAATATGTATGTGTAATCTGAGAGAGAGAGGGAGAGAAAATACGATGCTGCTATGACATTTTGTTAGTTGCTTTGTTAAAGGTTCTATTGTTGGTGTTGTTGTGTCATTTCGTTGTTGCTGGCTTCGCCCATCCTGGCAGAAGCGGCAGCAGCAGCAGCAGCAGCATTGACATATTTCAGCAATGCTCCACGTTGGCTCATAAAAGCGCGAAACATATTTTTATAGCACATAAATGTCATAATGCTGTGCGGTATTTCATTTTGTTGTTATGTTCGGTCGATGTCGTCCGCATTTTTTGTTTACTTCGCTGTATTGCGCAACAATAAAATCCTCGTTCTGATTGGGAAGGCGTGTCGCAGAGCTTTAAAATCAGTTGGTTGGTGGCTGTGTTGCTGCTTCTGCCTCTGCTTCAAATTCTTAATTAATTCAGCATTTGCTCTCGCCGTTTTATGAACTGACTAGACCGGAAGTCTGTTTGATCGCAACTCTAAAGGTCCGCGTGCAAAAATCGAAACCCAATCAAGCAAATTGGCCATAAAAATAAATAGCATTAGAGCGAGCATACCTCTAAGCCTTTAAGTTGCACGCCATGCAGCAGCGGCCGGCTCATGTGTGGCAAGTACACACACACACACACACACACATATATACTATATAAGCGCACACACCCATAGAAAAGCACACACGCTCAGCAAGGCAAACAGGAGCGTTAGCATTGGCATGTGGCATGTGGCAAGTGGCGTTAAACTCTGTTTGCTTAGTGTAGCGTAGTGTGTAGTCCTTGAGCAATGGGGGAGGTGGGTGGCTGGGAGTAACGCGCTAGAGTGCATATCAAAGCGAACTAATGAATAAATTCATTGAATTGATGCCATAGCCCGTTTGAAGTGTTCGTATGGGTATATGGCTGCAAGTTGGGTCTGAGTTCTGCTGTGGAAGAGCGAGTAAACTTTCGAGGGTTCTGAACGCAAACAAAAGCCACTAGTGACCAGCTCCCCAGGAGATTCGTACAACTGCGACGGAAAATGTAAACTGATGTTTGTTCATAAACAGATTCGGCTCAATAGGCAGGCGGCAAGATAATTTATGCACTGTTCGGGAATCTGCTGTCTTATTTATGGCCCTGATGAGGTGTTATTTGAAAGCGCGTGCATTTCAAAGGCTGCTAATTTGGAAAGGGGCATAAAATATATAGCCCAACAATTGACACACCTGTGGCTGCCATTAAGCCTCTCACCCAGAAATGAAGGAACAAGTGTGGGTGGGGAACGAAACCATGAGAACCAACTGGTTGTTTTACGTAAAAATGTTTTGCCAATTAATCAAAGCCTGCAAGTTCAATTGCCGCTTTACACTTTTTTATGGGCTGGAGTACGCTCCAGGAAGGCCAGTTGCCAACTGTGCAGGCTATAAAATTTAATTGGCAACAAAATTGTGTGCAAACAAAAGGGCTAAGTGGTTAATGGTTAAAATGAAGTGCTAAAATTTCTCAATTTTCGGCACTAGCTAGGGAAAGAGAGCTAATTAAATATAACGCTAAATAAAACGGCTATACCTTATATGCATTTAATAAGAATGTTAGAAATATCAAAATCTACACACATATAGTATATATAGACATATATTTTGCTTCTGTCCGTTCTTTAGCTGATGTTCGATTGAGTAAGGCCCTTCGGCCTATAGCTCTCTGAAAAAATGTTTGGGGTGGCAAAAGTCTTAGAGTCAATAGTTGGTTTTATCTAACTCTAACTTTTTCAAATTGATCCGCAATTACACAAATAACCAGTCTCAGGATTTTTGTACCAATCTTGATGTATTCCAACTGTTATTGCATTCTAACATGTTGGTTTCATGTTCAATCGGTGAATGTAATTAATGTTCGGTTCTCCTAAATTCGAAGACTGGTTTTTGTATTTTTGTACGAAATTAATAAATTTATGGTATCTATTGTTTAATACATTCAATAACAACCTTTTCGAATTGTACCCTGTAGTCGAGCGGGTATTCCGATAGAAACACATCTTTCTATTTTTTAAATAAAATTTAAAAAAAACATAAAACGTTCAAGAAAGCTTTAAAATAAACCGCATTGAAAACAGCCAAGAACTTAAACTGGTGAAGAACACGTTAAGCAAATCAAAAAATTGGTGCTCCAAAATCATCGATGGAGAATTAGAAAGATTGCTGATGCTGTTGCCATTTCTAATAGATAAGTCAACACCATTTTAATAAAAGTTTTGTGCCTCGTTAAAGACAAATCTCTCTCTCTCTCTCCCCCGTTTCTAATGAATCAACACCATTTTAATGAAAGTTTTGTGCCTCATTAAAGACAAATCTCTTTTGGTTTCAAAAACACTGCATCACTGTATTCGTTCTTCCTGACCTTTTCGCCAGAAACAACCACTGTGCTCGCCTGATTTAGCTAATTGGCTAATCTGGCTAGTTGATCAATTGAAATGTCCACTTCGAGGACACTGAAATCGAAGAAGCTACTGAAGGCCATTTCGAAAAGGATTGGCATATGTGCATTGCATCCGGATAGGATTACTATACTTTGAAGGTTTTTAACAGGATTTTAATGAATAAATAAAGATTTTTGAAAGTTATCCCCATAAGTCCGGGTCTTATTTATACACAGTATTATTTATTAATAGCCGGACTAGGCTACGATTTCAAAAAATTCAGTTAAGCCAGTTAACTAAAAAAAAACGTAAAAAGACCTTATTAATGAAAGGTCTTATTTTTTATCTGTAACATAAAGTTGTTTCCCACCTTGCCATGGATCCAGTAGTATATTGTTATTACAAGAATTTTTTCAAACAAATCATTTCGTTGTTATGCTGTTGGCTTAATATACGGATGATATCTTTTTTTTTTGTTCTGATAAATGTGAGTTCGCCGCCGCTGTTGCCAAGCTGGCTACCTACATGCTATTGACGACTGGGTCGTTATAGGCAACATTAAGACAGGCAGCAGGAATAGAAAAATATTTCAGGCAATCAATCTTAATATAGAAGAATGCTGGCCAAATATTCAGGATAATATATGCACGTTAGCACACGTAAACTTTATGGCGTGCTAGACAGCAAAAAGCGAGTTGTCAACAACAACAAATTAATAATAATTTATAAATAAAATAATGTAAAATATTTGTAGATTCTGCAGGCCACAACATTGCATCTCATTACTGGCTATACTCTATATTCTACTTTTGATTCAGTTGGTAAAGTAAAGTAATATACGTTACTTTAATTTAATAGAAAAAAACATTTCATTCCGTTACTTTAAAAACTTTGGCATAAACAAATCATTCTGTTCAATTTTTATGCACTAGATCCTTCTATTGGTAAGCATAAATTAAATATTAAATTCAATTCTTCAGTTATCTTACACTTTGAATATTATGCGTAAAGGACAAACATACAAGATGATATTTTTATCAATGAACAGCTTAAAAATCAAATGAAATATTTAAAAAATTAGATGTACATACAAGTATGTATAATGAAATGAATTAGCTTCACATTTCTTGTCTAGGTTTCTGTGTGTGCGCTGCATTTAGGTCGGGATTGACTTAAAATTTTACTTAACACGCAAATAAGCTGCTCCAGCCAAACAATGCCATTCCATGACTTTATCCTTCCTATTTCCGTGTCAGAAAGAGCATCGGCATCCACGAACGTGTAATCGATTTAGCTCAACATCCAAACGCATGAACGGAAATCGCCTGAGATGCTGTAACGACAGGTGTGCAGGAAGTGTGAGCAAAGAGTGTAGTCGAGCAGGGAGGATGGGCGCTGGCATATGCATACTACAAGTATATGTTATGGGACAGCTAAAGACGATTTCGTTAAATTTTGCAAGGGAGCGAGCAGACAAATAATCTTGCCGCGCATTAGGAAGGCACGACGCAGTGGGGAGCCGCGGAAGTCGCGAAGTGTGTGTGACGGCCCTCCTGACATCGACTGGGCGGCGGCATACACTCCACATGTACACACATACGAGTCCGTCTGTCTGCCTGCTATCGTTTTCAATTTGCAATCTCAATCAATTTGGGCGCCCATGGCCACGCGTAATGGAAAAAATGTGGCGCACGTTTTAATTGATTGGCTGCAGGGCCAATGTGGAATAATTATACGCATGTGATATAGAAAACAAACAAACCAAAAAATAAAAGAAAAAACGCACACAAAAATTGATCAGAGCCTCAGTGACATTGATTTTCTGACTGTTGTCTATCTGTCTGCGAGACCGACAGCCGTTGACAGCTTTGCCGTTGCCGTCCATCGAATCGAAATGCACACGCGGCGGATGCGTGATTTGAATTGAACGTACGGGGTTGAGTATACGAGTTGTCCTGCTTCGCCAGACATACTTAATTTCATTACATACAGATATACGAGTACGTCGTCTACCACGCCTGACACAGGCCAAAATACATTTATTATGCCAGGCGCATGGCGTTCAAAAAATAAAAAAAAAATATATGCGCTACATACAGATAGAAAGGCAGGCTCAAAAGCCTCTTTCGATGAGCAGGTCGAGTCCCAGCCTACTTATATACTCGCCTTATATTGGCAGTGAAAATCCGGCATCTAACCTTTATCATTACGACATCGAGGATGGTTCTTTCTGCGCTTGCCTAAGAAATGAAAACGCCTGCCTGTGAATTTAAATGATACTTTAATTGGACGATTTAATTTAAATGTGGTGCAAATAAAGTTGCGCCTCTGAAATGTTGTTCTCTGCCCCGATCTATATAAGTAGTTAAAATATTGAGTTATTTAATTAGGCAAGATAAAGACATATTAAAGCTTTAAGCATCTTGCAACTTGCCTGCGCCACTTAAGAGAACCTCTCAAATAAAATTAATAATCCTTAAGAAATGCAAGTAGCTCCCCATGTCTCCTAGTAAATCAACAACAACCACATAAGCAACAACAGAGTCCTAAGTCACTGCGTCAGGATATTCAACATATTGTGCAGTAGTGGGCTCTTCAGTCCTGCTGCACATTGTGCAAAAAAGCATTTAAAAAGCAATTAATATTCCATAAAGTGAAGATATATTTGAACCTAGGACATTCCATGGGATTTTTATTGTTATAAATCCATTTCCTTCTCACTAATGCTAGTTATTCATTCCATTTATATTTTTTTATAAAGTACACAACCATTAGATTATTAGTGATATGTAGTTGATTGAAAATATATTACTCATATTGTCCATGATAGTTAAAATAAAAATGCACCAAATTGGTAAAAATGTTACTAAACTTTGGCAGTCCAGTGTTTAGTTAGTGCTGTTAATTGACACAATTCTAGAAGCTAACTAAGAGCAACACAGTACCCTGTACCCAAAAGTAGACCAAAGCGTTTAACATAGTGGCGAAAGTTTGTTCGGATGCAGGGTATTTAACTATCGAGCTTGGTCAGTGAAATAAACTACTCATGGACTTAAAATTAAAGCTTGCTAAGTATGTTTTAATTTGTACGTTGGAGATATTTAAAGCATGACTAATAATGAGTGCCTCATGTTAAGTTCAAGGCCTAAATTATAGGCGTGTTTCTGTTGTTCATATTACTTCAATAATAACATAGATTCTTAAGAACATGACAGGAGACATGGTGACAGGTGACATAAAGGTTTTTTCTATCTGTCTGGTTTATAATAAGTATATTTCACTTTTTCCTCTGCAGTATGAACTGTGGGGCTGGCATAGCTCAACGAGCTAAGAGAAATCCTACAATGTGAGTTCATCCTGAGTATATGACTCGGTTCGAATCACGTACGATTTCAAAGTTACTTGAATTTAAAAAAATTCTGTAAGAGTGGTCTCTTATCCAAAAAATATCAAGCTGTCGCGTTGTGGCCAAATCTATAAGCCAATTCCGCAGCATAAAAAATTAAAAATATAGAACTGTGAGACGACGATCCATTATATTTTATATTTTATGTCATGCACCTTTTAAGGCAAAGTAAAAAATAAATGAAATAAAATATATGAAATAAATACAATAAATAAAATAAATAAAATAAATAAAATAAATAAAATAAATAAAATAAATAAAATAAATAAAATAAATAAAATAAATAAAATAAATAAAATAAATAAAATAAATAAAATAAAATAAATAAAATAAATAAGCTTTACAATTTCTGCCGCCAACTCTTATCTGTTCAGTAAATTTAATACTGGTTTAAAAAACTGCACAGATTGTGTTTTTTTGATGGTGGTACATTGATCTGGAGTATATATACTAAATGGAGTCGGAAATTCGTCCTTCAAGAACTGTCTATAACACATTCTTACTTACATACAAGCAGAAGGTTGTAACTAATCGATGCCAAATATAGGAATGTTTCTGCGCGTAGACATTTCTGCTGACAACTAAAAGTATGCAATGGTTTTCGTAACTAAATACTTGACAAAGACGAGCTCTGTGCATTCTCGTATAGGTTTGTCATTTGATTCGTGCGTGTGGGGCATGGAAACTGTGCCAAGCCCTCACTAAGACGCCCTCGCTGCTCTGAATGCCTGAGCTACAATTTAGTTGACAATGGTAGCCAATTGAGGCAGTAACATCAGCAGTCCAGTGGCAAACCGCATGCTGGGCCTGTGACTGACCACAACAAATTGTGTTCCGCAATGGGAGGCGGCTGGTTGGCCGGTCTGGTTGCCATGAAGGTAGCCATAAAGACAGCTAAACAGCTAGCAGCCAAGTGGAGGAAGAAAATGCTGTGAGCGCAGAGTGGTTGAACATACTTTGGTCGCATTTGCATTCTGATGTTGATATACGTGTGTGTATATATGGACGAGTACATATGTGGTGGTATCTCTGTCTATGTGAGTGTATATTTATCATGCATATGGCAATGGTCGAGCTCAAGCGCTCGTTTCTGGCGTCATTGTGCATGACAAACAATTGGAATAGCCAACGTGCCATACCAAACATTGAATGTTTTAAGCCCCACTTGGACTGCCGACGCACAGTGGCTGACAATAGAGAAAACGTTTCTGAATTGATAACAACTAGAATGTAAAAGAATGTACAATACTGTATGAATAAGCAGAAAAATAGTTTTATAGACAATCCTTTCAGATTTCTATGATTTGCCAAAAGGTATGAAATACAAACAGACGCAAAAGAAAATTGCAAGAAATAAATATTACTATTATTTTCGTGTCTTTAAAATTGTGTTCATGAGTGAATTCTGAAGCGGAGGAAGAAAAGGGGAAAAACGATCGGTCCTAGTCAACACGAGTTTATCGCCGATTTTGCTTCATTATTGTCGATAAGCTTCTTTTGTCGCGTGAAGTCATTTTTGAGACTCGACTTCTATTTGCTGTTTAATTAGGAATATTGCCATTCTTTTTATAGCTTTGCACTATATTTTGTACCATAGACTTAGAAAGCATGGCTCTTGCCCAAATTTAATTTGTCTATAATTGTTCTAAAATTACCCCTGAAAAATTAAAAAATTAATGTAAAATTACATCTCAAAGGCATTTGTTTTTTCTTTTCCTTCATCGCAATATTCTATATAAATTCTTTATACAATTCTTGTTGACATGTGACAATTTTATTTTTTTAAATATTGTTGCGCAATCAATTAATAGTGGTCGCAAATATTTCGTGTATTAAGAAAGTTTTAATTTTTTCACATGTAACGTGTGTATGTTTTGATATTTAGTTAAAGGTAAGTGGCATTTTTAAAAGGCGCAAACATACTTGTATATATACCACCTAAATGTAATTTTGTCATTGAAAGTTGTACTATTGTAAGTATAACCATATTAGTTTATTGTGGTTAGGACTCGTAGTACATAGAGTTCCACGAAACTAACTTAGAACACTCTGATAACGATTAATTGCAATACTTTATATAGGAAAGTGACTTCTTGTTTCAATTACATGATTGCTGAATGTTCCCATCGTTTTAATGAATTCTGTGTTCTCCGAACTTAGAACGGTTTTTTTTTTCTTATTTTTGCTAAAAATATTATTTATGCACTTTGACTGAGGTACGAATCCGATTATGTCCTTACAACTTTGATTTAGTTTAGTTGCGTTTTCGCAGCAATCTGCTTACCTTGGCCTGTATTATATACTACTTATCTGTATCCCCAATTCCACAAAATCATGATTATATGTTGACAGTTTAATTGTATTTTTATTAACTATAACCAGAAACATCATCATCCGTTCATTGATTATTTTTTTAAGCTATCTTAATAAAATAACGATTTTAATTCATGCTTCAAAGATTTCAAAGGGACAATATTATTTTTAATTTTCCATCAATTTGTTCCCATTGTTCACTATTTTGCTTCTAAGCCGCCTTGCCTTGCTCCTGTCTTTATTCTTGCCTGAACGAGTATCTTAGGCTTGCCACATGCTGCAATTCAAACATATATAATCTAATACAAAACTGTTTACCTAAGGTTTCTTTAAATTGGTTTATTGTCGTACATGTTCTGCTCATGTCCTCGCATTGAGTACAGACCACTTCTAAGGTTCTTAATCCCCTACGTTTTGACCAGCTTGGGGTTTAGGCTCTGCCATTAATAATGCAATTGTCTGGCTGCTGATAAATTGCTGCGGCTTGACAATTTGCAGCAGCAACCACAGCAAAGAGCACAACAAAAACTGCAGCGTAAAAATGTCCAATTAATTGCAACAGCGCGCTTTTGTAGTTAAATAAAACGCTAATTTGCAATTGAGCTTATTGTTGGAAAACATTCTGCGTGCCATATCTAATTTAAATCGATCCGTTGATTAGTCAAATTAATATAAGGCTGAGGCTGCGGCAGATTCTGATTCTGATGCTGATGATGATGTGCGTGTGCATTGGATGCTAAACATTTAGTGAACGTCAATGTGCCAAATTGAATATTCATAACGAAATTTGCATGCACAACATGGCGTATGAGCAATAAAAGTGACACATATCTATGTGTGTGTGCTTGCGTTGCGAGTGGGTGTACTCGTATGCTATACGAGTATGTTGGTGCTAATTAAATTGTTGCTGCTGATGTTGTTATTATTGTAGTTGGTGCTGTTGCTGCTGACGATGTTTGCCACACAAACAATTCACATTAGCACGAACAACAACGAACAAGACAAAAATTAGAACCATGCCATCTAATTATGCGTCTTGCTCAGCGCCATTCGAGCGACCCATAATGATGACTCCGAAGCGACTTACCAGGCGAAGTCTTCCACAACTCCCCAAAGAATGCTAAGCATTCTACAAATTGAAATTTATAAAACGGAAACAGACAACCCCTGACAGACCATCCCACCAAGCCCCCGTCTCCCTGCCCTCCGGCGAACGAGCCAACGTAATGACGCGCAAGATTTGCTCAAGTCAATGGCTTCAATTTACTTTTATGGCCTGTGGGTTTGGAAGGGGGTGTCCTAGGCCCTGGTCTTGTTGTAGTTGATTTTCTGTCGCCGCTTTGGCTTAAGCTCGAGCAAACTATTTGTCATGAAGCTTGAAGCGTTGTTGGTAGTCGCGCGCTCTCAACTTGCTCTAAGAATCATTTGCAAAATGTAATTGTCGCAATTATCGTAAATTTTCGTGCTGAATTGTTGTCACATTAAAGTTAATTTGAGTCTGTTTGTTTCATGGCCTCGTTCGACGCATTCGCACTATTTAAGCATTAGCCGAAGTTTTTGGCGCTTTCGCTGAACAGTTTGCGAACAAAACTTGAAATCAAAACACATTTGTCAAATCTTGGCAGCAGCGGTAGCAACAACACCATAACACGAGCAGATAGAAACGGTTGTGGCAACGACGGCCTGTTGCACGTTGGAAAAGCTTTCGCTCTTTATCCTGCTGTGCCCAGCCGCTCTCTTAAACATCAAGAGCACACGAATGTTTAGACCAATTTATTTCCGTGCGTATAGCGATTTTTGCTTAGCTATTATACTAAGTGAGCCGCTGCGCTTCGACGAAGCTGAGGTAGTTAGTCGCAATCCGCTATATATGAGTATGTAGATGGATAAGTAATGGTATATGATATGATAATCACAAGCTGGTTACCTAAGGTGGAAGGCTTGTTGTATAAGAGTGTTGTAGATTAAACCGCTTAAGGGGAGAGAGTGCAGAGCGCAGCTTTAATTTTCACAGTATTGTACGAATTCACGCCGTGGGTTGTTATTGGTGTAAGAATTTGAGGGTACCCCTAAACCGCAATGTGTTTTTTATACCCTATACCCAAGGGCTAAATGGGTATACTCATTTAGTGCTAATTTATGTAACACACCGTCCCCTCTTAGATGTCAGTTTATCTGTCCATCAGTATGAACAAATGGATATTTGGAAGTACAAGAGCTAGAATGACCATGAATCAGATCAAGTTAAAGTTTTATTCAGATATAAATGGACACACAGAGGCGCAATCCCGTAGTTAATTGATGCTAACATGCATTACATAAACATATATGGCATAATTAAAGTTAATAAATAAACTTAATTTTTAACAAAATATACTTTAAAATTTTTGTTCACTTTCAGTTTTCTTGGGTATAGAGTATTTGAGACTTGGACTTGGATTTAAGAATCGAAGATTAGTATTTCGATATAAATGGTTATCGTAATCATCATTTAACTTATTTAAATTATTATTTTAACAAGTATTAGCCGATACACTATTCTTATTTATCCAAATTAAGACATCATCCGTTTACTCAGTAACCAGATATTAAACGATTAATCTTCAAAATTACATCTAAATACTTCCTACCACACGGTAAATAGTCAGTCAAATCATAAATTTGACAATTTAAATCCACAAATTTATAAGTTACAATTTTAGAAATTTCACAATTTAGTTCTCGATTTGCCATCGCAGAAGAGGACGCCCACAATATTTTTATTAAATTTAACAGAAATTTCACAAATTAATTCCACAATATTGTTATTTATTTTTTCCAAAATTTCACAATTTAATTCTCGATTTGCAAGCGCTTAGGTACTTGGCATGAGAATCGCAGAGGAGGGCGCCCACAATAAATTTCACAAATTTATTCCACAATATTGTTATTCATTTTTTCATAAATTTCACAATTTAATTCTCGATTTGCCAGCGCTTAGGTACTTAGTATGAGAATCGCAGAGGAAGGCGCCCACAATATTTTTATTTGATTTTTCAGAAATTTCATAATTTAATTTTAAAATATTATAATTTAATTATTTAGGATTTCACAAATGAATTCTCGATTTGCCAGCGCTTAGGTACTTAGTATGAGAATCGCAGACGAGGGCGCACACAATATGTTTATGTAATTTATTTATCAGAATTTTCACAATTGAATTTGTAATTTAATTTTTCAGGATTTCGGTACTTGGTATGAGAATCGCAGAAGAGGACGCCCACAACATTTTGGTTTCATTCATCACAAATATTCAGGATTTCACAATTGAATTTTCGATTTGCCAGCTCTTACGTACTTGGTATGAGAATCGCAGAGGAAGGCGCCCACAATATTATTATTAAATTTAACAGAATTTCACAAATTAATTCCACAATACTGTTATTTATTTTTTCATAAATTTCACAATTTAATTCTCGATTTGCCAGTGCTTAAGTACTTGGTATGAGAATCGCAGAGGAGGGCGCCCACAATAAATTTCACAATTTAATTCCCGATTTGCCATCGCTTATTAGTATGAGAATCGAAAAGGAGGGCGCCCACAATATTTTGGTTTAATTCATCAGACATTTCCCATTATAATTTAATTATTCAGGATTTCACAAATTAGTTATCGATTTGCCAGCGCTTAGGTACTTAGTATGAGAATCGCAGAATAGGGCGCCCATAAAATGTGTATGTAATTTATCAGAAATTTCACAATTTAATTTTAAAATATTATAATTTAATTTTAAATTTACACTCTTCCATACAATATGCATATGTATATAAATTGTAAGTGTATGGTCACAGAATGGATGTACTATGTGCCATAGATTTCGGAACACACCAAAGTAATTTACTATTGGCAGTTAATTTAGAAACTTTAGAGAGTGTAAGAAGAGAAATATGTAGCATATTGTAAATAATTTATAATTGTAAGCAAAAATACTGAGCCCATCCAAAACGGGCAAGACCTGCTATTTTACTATAAGCACAGCTTTTTCTACATTGAAAGTGAACAAAATCTTCACTCGAAGTAACTTTAAGCCATTAGCATTCTTTGTATTCAAAAAACAAGAAAGGAATGCTAGAGTCGACCGGGCTGAACTCTTAACTACCCTGTATCCCAAAAAAAAAACAAATTAAAAAAAAATGAATTAAAAAATTAAATTAATTTGATTAATTAATTAAATTATATGTAAACTATTCAACACTTACACATACATGCATAAGTGTTTATGTACAATTTCAACTGAATACATTTACCTCAGAATCTTGAATGTATGCAGCACAAAGTCGAAGCAAAGCAGCAACAACAACAAAAGCTGTGGGCAGAGCTTCGGCAGAGATTATATTTATGGCTATAACTTTCTTCATTATTGACCTATCATGATGAAACTTGGCATACAGACACATAATCACTTACGCGATGTAAATTTTAGTTCGAAATTCCAAGAAGTACGGTAGTTATAAAGAATCAAGAGAGAACGTTACAGTCGAGCAAGCCCGACAGTAAAATAGCCTGTACTCTCCGTAAAAAGAAAAATTGAAAACGACAAAAATTTTTTTTTAAATTAAATTATTAAAAAAAATTGAATTAACTAATTAATTAAATTAAATGAGAAGACATGTTTATGTTCAGTTTTAACAGCATACATTTACATCACGTGCCTATGCGTGTTTATATGCGTGTATGTATGCAGCATAAAGTTGAACCAAAGCAGCAACAACAACAACAGCTGCGGGCAGCGCTGCCGGCAGTGCTGCAGGCAGCGCTTGAGCAGCGATTTATTTATGGCTATAACTTTCTTCATAATTGACCTATCATGATGGCACTTGGCATACGGACAAATAACTAAGAACTGGATGTATATGCCAAATTTGAGTTCAAAACTCCGAGAATTAACGGAGTTAGGAAAAACACGAATTGTGGGGGAGTGGGGGGGGGGGTGTATCAGAAAAAAAAACACAAACTCGTTCTGCCTAGGGCTTAGGGGAACCTGAATGGCAAGTTTGATTATCCTAGCTATTGTACTTGCTGAGATCGTTGCGCTCATACAGACAGACGGACGGACGGACAGACGGACATGGCAATATCGACTTGTCTTGATCAATAATATATATATACTTTGTGGGGACTGCCACGCCTCCTTCTGTGTGTTACATACATTCGCACAAAACTAGTGTAGCCTTTCACCCTTTAGGTACAGGCTATAAAAAACACGAATTGCGGGGGAATGGGGAGGTGCCTCGGAAAAAACTCAAACTCGTACTTTCTCGGACTTAAGACAATCTGGATACAAATTTGGGTATTCTAGCTCTTAAACATACCGACAGACAGACGGACCCCGGATTTTCCATATAATCTATACACATAAACTTATATTTCAGAAACTATAAGAGCTCTTACTTTAAATTTCTTAAATTTAAATTTACTCCACACATAGACACAATAAAGTTGCAGTTATACTTGTACACCCTTTACGTGGGTTGGAATACCCCATATGTATAATCGATCAAAAAAATATTCATATCTGAAGGCTACGATTATATATTATCAGACTTACAACTCTCTATAGATAAAATAATGTCATGTTAACACCAAATGTAATTTAAATCGGTGCTTTTTAGTACGGAGTTGGGTTATTCTAGCTCCAATACGTTCCAAGATGCTTGCTTAAACCGCTTATCTTGTCATACTGATCGAAAGTATATATACTTTGTGTGTTACATACCCGAACAATAAACTACATACAAGTAGTATACTTTTTTACCCTTTGCGTACAGGGTACAAAAATTAATTGCCTTGCAGGCAGAAGTAAACATTAAAGATGCATATGCAGCATTGTTCGAAAGCGTGCGGAGCGATAAGTACAATTTCCCACAAGGCTTTGCGACTAGAAAATGGAAAAACCAACCTAAGTACACATATGAACACACACCGACACATACACATAAATACGCACATGACTCCAATATGCGTCTTTCCTAGATTTGCAATCACGCCCCTGTAACAAACAGCTGAGGGCTGACATGTGCGGCGAATACATCTAGCAGCAGACTTTTGGTATTAAGGGAGGAAGTGGGCGGCAGGGAAGGACAGGCTGACAGCCAAACCGTGCACCGAAATGTGTCAACATGCCTGGCCGTGCTAGGCCGAGGTGTTGTTAGTTGCGGCAGCCAAACGCCTGCTGGTATGCTACAAGGAGCCTCTGTTGGGGATGCGGTGTGAGAGGTGAGGGGATGTGAGCTGCCTTGACTCAAGTCTTGGGCAAAAATTTAAATATGCAACTAAAATTGTTGATGGTGTTCGTTGACTATCTATTAACAGGTTATGGCACTTGCAGCTCAGCTTGTCCTTGTATGTGTGCGCGTATATACACTAGTAAGAGTACGTACGTGTACATGCGTGTACATATGTGTGTGTATGTGTGCTTTGCGTAACATTGACAACTAAATGTCAATTTATTTTACATCATCCACAAGCTGAGCATCACGACAGCAACGACAGACAGGCAGCAACTTAGTACAAGTTTTGACTTTCAATTTTATAAATGAGGTGTTGAGGAGACAGTTTTCACCCAAATTTTCACCCATGTATACAGAGCTGAGGTGTGTGTAGAGGTGTGCCCGTATGTGGTGCCTGTGTGTTTGCATGTGGCTGTACGTCTTGTTTACAAGATAACTGATTTATGTTCATCATTTTCGTTGGAAACTTTAGAAACTTTTGAATAAAGCTCGACGCATACGACCCCTGTGTCAAGCCCCTACTACTGGCTGTACTCTCATGTGCTCGTATGTGTGAACATTAACAGTTTCTTTTGTTTGCTTTACAGTTCAACTACCCCTCGAAGAAGAGTAATTTCGTTTAATTTTCTTTAAATACATATACCCAATCCATCCATTACTTACTACAACAATTCATATTTTGGATATATTCTGCAAAACAGTTGAATGGGGAAGGCCTCTTCCCCTAAATCTGTCCCAACGTCGATAGGCAGAGACCAAGCAATTGTGAATGATCGCAAACCAATGAACTTGGCTCCAGACTCAATCCAACAAAGTTTACTTTCAATATTACTACTGCTTTCGTATAATTATATTCAACAGCTTTTAAAAAAATCATGATTTATATGCAATGTTAGCCTAGAGGGCCAAAGACATTTATTGGCTTCGTTCCAAACAAATTCCGGCGCATTCTATTTTTCCTTTTTATTTCGTGGCTTCATTTAAATGGAAATTATTAGTGTTATTTGTAAACCCCTACCATCCCTATATTCCCTTGCCGTTGCCCCGAAGTTGCGAAAGAGAAATTGTTAAATTCTCATAAAATAGCATTTAAATGACGAGTGCCGCGAACGCAAATGCCATGCGACCTTGGCAACGTTGGTTTGTGCGCCTTGGTGGTGGTCGCACTTCTGGTCCTGGTCCTGGTCGTGATGCTGGCCTCAGTTGTCCTCTTTTTGCTTTTTTTTACTTTCGACAACCATAATGTTTGCATAATTTACTTCGTCGCGTTTAAAGGTTTTCAAATTACTTTTTAATTTGGTTTTTCCGTCTTGAGTTACACTCTGATGGCAGTGGCGGCGTCACCGCAACGTGAACAACAAAAAACAACTCAAATAAATATGCAAATTTTTCGTTTTTATTGAAAACAAAAAAAAAAAAAAAATGCGGAAATGGCGGCTCGTCTCTTCAGTGGCCCATTGTTGACAGCCGTTTGCGATGTCGTCGGCGTTTCACACACAACCGCCCATCCATTCGTATACATATATAAAGTATATATATTGACGCTCTTTCCACGAGCTTAAGCCGCTCCACATGCATATCGATTACCATGTTGAATGCATGTGTGTATGTTTGTGCGTGTGACCCAAACAAAAGCATAAAAGACAAAGGACTCACCATACAATTGCAAAAAGTTGCAGCATATGTTAAGGACTCGCCAGTTTCCTCAATGTACAGGGTGCCTGGCACGACCTATAAGCGCAATTTGCTCTGCTTCAGAGTTCAAGCTTTTTTTGGAACGGCTCTACTGAACACTATAATGAAGTAGACTGGAGTGAAATTGTTTTTTTTTCCAAAGCTGTAGGCGGGGGCATAGTAATTTGATTTTTTTACTTTAGAAACTATCGGGGTAGTCGGAACCTCCATCCCCAGTTGTGAGAACCTACATCCCAAGTCTGGTTGGACAGACCAGCGGACATTATTTCATTATTTTATGCCGGTTATATATAGAAATTGAATGCTCTCAATGGCAAACAATTATCGTAAGATTAAAATAGATGCCGCATATTTAGGAGGAATTTTAAAGAAAAAAAATCGGAATCATTCTTTTCTAACAAGAAAATCATCTAGAACATTTAAAGTGGCAGTTTGTAATGATTTATGTCCAAAACCGATAGAGCAGAGCGTTATTCTGATGTTCTATAGGCCTTTACGCAGCTGATTATAATATTGTCCAACTTTAGTAATATTCTTATTCAGTTGTTATTTCTCTTAATTGGTTAATTACTGTCGAAAACTTGTTATAACACCCACAACTGTGGGCTTGTCCTCTATGAACCTCTAAGAGTCTTAAATTATTCAACAAAGAATAATATTTCTGCAGCTGAAAAGTTAAGAATGTTGCAGATACCTTTCGACAAGCAGTTTTTGAATGGCATTAAATATTAAAAGAGTGTCGAGCAAGCATTAAAGACAAACCACATCCCAGACGTCAAAGAGCATTAACTGATGAGCAGCACTTTAAGCAAATCATAGAACTGGTGCTCCTTAATTGCCAAATGACAACTAAGTAGAGACATTGCTGATGTTGTTCGCATTTCTAATGATCAGTGGATCGATCAGTCAACACAATATTAACAGCGTTGCTTTAAAATTTGTAAAACAATGCTTTCTGAGGATGAAAATAGGATGAATGTCTGAAAAGTAGGATTGGTGGGGTGACAGCTCCTGGTTTTTATACCACGATGATAAGCCATCCACACTGTACTAGTCCTTCGTGACCATATGTATACACTCCGGAGAGACGGTTTTAACTCGACTGAGGAGATGCAAGCCGAATCGAAGAAGGTACTTGAGGCCATTTTAGAAAAGGATTTCAAACGCTGGCATATGTGCATTGCATATATCCAGAGGGGATTACTTTGAAAGCTATAATATACGATTACAAGTAGATAAATGAATAAACTGAGATTTGAAAGGCTATCACGGAATTTCGGGTGTACGTTAAGACGCACTTTATTCCTGACACCCTGTATGTAGACATTTTAAATATTAATTATATTTCAGTATTTACGTGCGCCTGCAGCGATGCGTGCTGTGCGTGTTGAGTTCAGATAAAAGCTAAAGCCAAGGCGGAGAAGTTGAGCAATCACGGAGCAATAAAGAGTAGTCAGTTAGGCCATTCCATTTATGCACCGCCTGTCATCACTTCATCGGGACGAAGCTTGTCACAAACTTCAATAACGCTGCACTTGCCTGCACACAAACACACACACACATACTCACACATGTCTACATAAATAGACACGCACACATGTGCAAAATATTTGTGTTGCGCTGTCAGGAACAACTTTGCCATGAAAGCAACTTTCAGTTGCATCAGATGTGAGAGGAACGACTGATAAACCTCAAGGGCGCACTCGTAACACATGTATGTGATGGGTGGAAATGATTTGTGGGAAAGATGGGTGCTCGTACTGGGGGGAGTGATGGGAGCAATGAGGGTGGAACCCTGTCACAAAAGTTGCTGCAAGCCAAGTTAAGCGCCCGTTTATATGCAGAAAGTGTAACCACACGCAGAAATAAACGCACACTGCTACGAAACTATGTACAAGTATGTATAGTAAATACTAACAAATATTACTTTTTCATTTGGATACCCTGTACCCGCAGGTTAAAGAGGTATTTATAGGTTTGTGCAAAGTATATGACAGGCAAAACGAAGCATCTCCGTCCACATAAAGTATATATTCATAATCAGCATGACGATATTAATCGATCTAGACTATCTGTCCAACTGTCCTAATCCCCAAGAAATACGAATTTTTGTTATTTCGTCAATGCAGTCCACAATTCCAAAACTGCACAAACCAAACTTTTCCTGCCTATATTTATATGTAATCTCTACAATTGTTTTGAAATTAATAGAAATCGGTTTATTCTAACAACACATATAGAACTGGATTATTTATTTTATTTTTGGGTACACTTTTTTTTCTGTCTGGCTCGCTTAACTGTGAGCTTCTCTTTTTTTACTGCACGTTTTGTATGCGCTTCTAGTGCCCTATTTCAATTTATCATTAACAAAATAACAAAAAGATTCGAGATCCAAAAAGCTTTGGTAGTGTCAGATGTGTTGAGGCGTACCCAAATTTTACCTTGCCCTTGTCGAGAAACGATAAAACACCAATAAATCAGACCCCCCAATACATTTAAAACCCAGTGCAATTTACATAGCTTCGTAAAGTACACAAACCAAGTTTGAAGTCGAACTGTTATAAAATGCAGATATTTCATACGAACTTTTGATACCGCCTTCCTCGCTTTGAAATTCCAATTCTCCAAAACCACTTCTTGGTACTGCAAACGAAAACTTGTGACCAAATTTCACATTCCTAGGCTTAAATTCATGCGATTGTAAATCGGATTACCCAACTATTTCCCAACTATTTCCAGCTATTTAATATTGAAATTTGTACGGATATATTTTGAAATAAATAGTCCGTTAGTATTCCGTCTTAACTTATATTTTATTTCCGTGGACATCACTATTTGATTGAAGTAAATATTCTTGTATCTTTGTATTCTGATACAAATTATCGATTCAAGTTTTTATCTGCTCGGACATGGCTATATCGACTCAGCTTGTCACCCTGATCAAGAATATATACACTTTGGGGGTCTGCCACGCCTCCTTCTGTATGTTACATATGTATGTACAGCCTTTGGGTACAGGCTATAAAAATAAATAACAGCCACACTTTGCTCTTTTCTTCCGTAGCATCTGCAATACTTTGTAAATTTTGGCTAATATCATTTGAGTTCAGCACCACTGTGCGACGTGGGCTCATTTCATTATCGATGCAGCTGCAAGCAAACAGTAACAGATACTGGTGTAAATGTGTGTTTAGGTGTTTGTGTGGGAAACAGCCTGCCACTATGTTGCCAATGCAACTGGCAGTATAATTGATCAGAGCGCACCCGCAATACCATGCTTGCATGGCTGCCTGTCTCAAGTACTGAAGTACTTCAAAGGCCGCCCGGGCCGAGCCATACCCAATTTATGTGTGTTTGCATGCCTAATAGCCCCGGCCTTGCTTCACGAGCTCTAGTTCAATATTGATGCGTTCCTACGAGCATATCAAGGCGCGCATTCAAGTGCTTGCTGGTCAAGTGCTGCTTAGCACGAGTCGGAGTGACAACCAAAGCCAGGGGCCTAAGTGCGAGTGTTTGCAGTGGATTTGTCCCCCATTTACACCTTTTGACATATATAAGCCATTCCATACATATGGTCGTCAGTTGCCTTCCGCCCTAGCCCCCACTTCCGCAGAATGGCTTGTGGCTCATATCACTTTGGTGCAATTACTTGAATACCATTTTGCATAAATTAATTTAAGCGCCCGCCGCTCTACAGTGCGCACTTGATATATGCGACCCATTAAGGCTCGTTGGCAAGTAATTAAAATAGTGCACATGCTGATTTACAGTTATTGCCAAGCAACTTGACATTTAACGGCCTGCTTTAGGCGTAAGGATCCAAGTGCATAGCACTCTTAACAACATAAGTACACCCGGAGAAATTAGGAAAACCAAATTCTTGTCTTAAACCAATTCCAAACAAAAATTTAGAGGTGCCGCCGGATCCGCAATATCCGCAATATTTGTAATCTCAAGACATTTTTATTATATCAATACATTTGGATTGACATATAGACATTCTTGATATGTGCTATTTGCCTAAACATTGTTTGGAGCTCTCCGTATATTACGAAACAATTTCAAATTTATTATTTTATGCTTTTTTCTTAACAACGCGGTTCACTTGAATTTCACTTGCATGGCAAGCAAGGCAGTAATTTGGCTTGTAGCAGGTCTTAAGCCGTAATAAAAATATATGGTAGAACATTTATGAGCTGTTTCGTAACAGCTCAATCTGTTAAGGCGAACTTAAGGGCAGCAAACCTCTTGTCGGTGCTTACATCCAGCCCACACGCTGCCTTTTTGGAAAGAGGTTCGATCGAGCCCTTCTGCAAAAATTCGAGTGGTATCTGCTGCGACGCTGTCTACTTTGTATGCACAACAATCAACACCTGGCCATTGCAAATGCAAAATAAATACCGAAAAACAACTTAACAAATAAATGCTAACAACTACAAATAAACAAACAAACAAACACATAAATAAACAAACGTTGATGACGAAGAGCATTCGCTCAAACACCGAGTGTTCGTGGGCTGCAAACAACAAAAGCTACAAAATGTGCGCCAAGCTTAAACGCAAACAAAAACTGAAAGCAAATCTCAAAGTGAAAAGTTGTAAACAAAATGCGTTGTATTAACACACAAACAGCCAAATCAGGGAGATGAGACATTGGGCAAGTGGGGAAGTGGGGGGAAATGGCAAGCTCCGAAATGGCAGCAGCCCACAAAAATTTATGTGCAATCAGGCCAACACGTAGTACGCGCGTGTGCCCAGCCGCCATTGACACCCGACATACGGCGGAGAGAGCCTGGCAAGTGGCACTAAACCAAGGCAAGGCGAAGCAAAGGCGGAGCACACAACGACGACTCCAAAGTGGCAGCTGTTGTTCGGCCGGCGCTGACCTTTTGGGACTTAGCTGACAAGTGGGCGGTATTGTGTATATAGTATATATATATATATATATATATACATATACACATCCATATACATATATATTCCATTTGTCATGTGTTTATTTTGGCGGCGTAAATATTATCAAAAAAAGATACAGCTCCGATGGCGCCTGTGTGGTAGGCAACACTTTTTGTGCGCCATCAAGTTGTTTACTTTGCGTACGTGTGTGTGTGTGTGTGTCCTTGTATTGTGTATGGGTGTGTGACAGCTCTCCGTCCGATATTCTCGCTCACTGCCACACCACTTCACTCGCACTGCTGCTCGCTGCAATTAGTATGCAATAAATACAAAATATTACCCATACGCCCCGCTGTGCGCGAAAATATGCCAATTAGAAGACCGCAGCAGCACGCTGCGGTTGCGGCCTCTTCGGCTTCAATTTACAGTCAATTATGCAAAATAAGCACATCAACATATATATACACCCACACATGAGCTCCATAACAATAGCAGCAGCATTAACATCAGCAGCAGCAGCAGCCGCAGCGGCAGAAGCTGCAAAAACAACAACAACAACTGAATGTTCGGCCGTCAGCTCATTTGTGGCTAAAATGCGTTCAAAAACGTGGCAGCAAATTGCCGCGACTATTATGCAATTTAGCCGTTTGGTTGTGAGTGTGTGTGCGTCATTTATGGAAGTGTCTGAGCATGTGGGTCCTTGTGTTTGAGCGGCCTGTCTGGGACAAGAATAAACGGTACGTAACGGCGCATAATTAATGAGCCTTGTAGCTATATAGTTATTGCTTCCAAACGTACATAGCACCTGACAGTGATCGAACACAACAGATATGTGCAGAAAGCTGAACACATACACTCACCCATAATAGTATTTTCACGCACTCCATCTAGGTATATGTACGTATGTAATCACAGTTACATTTTCACAAGCAATCCAAAGCACCAATATTTGCCTGATATCAAACAAAAATAAAGTCTAACCTTTCCATTACAATATTCAGATGTTATGGACCCTTTTCTCATCTGACAGCAGGCACTAACCAGCACATTAACAGACAGGCTGTATTGGCTCTGCCTTGGGAAAAGAGCGATGATGAGTAAATGCTTAGGTGTTCCGAACTGTTTACAATATAGTATTTTTAGAGAATTCTTTATTTGTTCACTAAAAGCTGCTGCTTTTCGCAAGTAATAAGCTTATAATTAATCTGACTAAGCGGTTGTTGGGGCCTAAAAAATGAAGTACAGTGTTAGCGTTTATCGAAAATTAAATTCAAAGTACACTCACTACTCGAGTCGTTTCCATTTGTAAATGTGTAAGCATACTTCATTTCACTGAAATGTGGTCTAAATTAATCAAAGATCTTAAACTGATTAAATCATGCCCCACATTATACATTTAATATTATTAAAAATAGCATGGCACTTAACGTTTTTAGATGTATACTTGACCGTTTTAAGTGTCACCTGTCACAGAAATATCTGACTCTTTTATACCCTTCGCTGGAAAGATTAAAGATATATTATAATTGGTATAAAAGCTTATAACATCAACCATTATCTATGTCCATATATTTTAATCACTACGGCACCCATAGAATTAGGGCTATAGTTTTAAAATTTTGCACTGAAGCTCCTTTTTTTTAATGTGATCGACCATGTTAGATCGTTATATCAGCTGTCATTGAAACGATTTAATTTACAAAGGGTTCTCGTATGAACAAATGTTTGCCTATTAATATATGAAGAAATACTATATAAGTACACACACCGTGCACACACATTTCGGCTGATTTTTGATGAATTCACGCACAGTTTCGATAGAATTTTCGGTGAATTTTGATTGGCCCACATGTTGATCGTCATTTATGTCCTCACAACCACTTTGAAAACATTGAAACCACTCGTGCACTCTGCTACGGGATAGGCAATCATCGCCATAAGCTTGTTTCATCAATTGGAACGTTTCGGTAAAAGTTTTACCAATTTTAAAACAAAATTTAATGTTGGCTCTTTGTTCGAAGCTCATTTTTGCACCGATAACACAAACATACTGACACTTAAAACGCAATAACTTCACTTCCAATCGATAAAATGTCATGAAATTCTCATCGATACAGATAGCAGATTCTAACGCACCAGTCGACATATAGAGAGCGCCACCAGGGGGCGCTAGATTCAAAAAGTCCTGTTTTTTCTTTGGAACGCTCCTTGTATTTGATTTATTTTTAAACGATATTTTATTTGCATTTAGGGTAATTGGTAAGCGTAGCCAACGAATAGAATAAAATTATATTGTAATAGGTGCTTTAACTTATGGCACCTAGTGTTCATATCGGTACTTGCACACAAGTACAAGGTGAGTAATGGCAGATGGGCATTGGAACAATAGAGCGCACATCGCACATCCCCAGCAGACAATGGAGGTGGAGAAGGTCCGAAAAATGCAAACCACCTATGCATACGGGTGTGTACATAAAAGAAACCGTGTTGAATTTTACATTAGATGGAAACACGCAAGCACTTAGCACAAGCACCCCTCCCCACCCCCTACCCCACCCGCACCCACTTGATTTCTGTTATGTGAGTGTGTGCAAACATTTTACTACTACATGGCTGGAAATTAAATGGATTTCTATTTAACTTTACTGGCACTCGCAGCAGCAGCAGCAGCATTGAGGCAGCAGCACTGAGGCAACTCTTGAGCTCTGAGCACCTCCACACATCCACATGCACACCCATTATAGAGCAGCAATAGCTACCATTCCTGTTAGTGTATAAAAGTGCGTTTTAGTGTACATATGTGATGACTAACAAGAGCACGGCAATGTCCCTTTTGCTGAAGTGGCATTAACCCATCACCACCATCCCCCCTCATGTCAGAGACAGCGCTATCAGCATGTGGGCACGTCCATGATTCCGCTGCTCCTGCCACTGCCTCCTCCTTCCGCTTCGGCCTCGGCATCGACATCGACGCCATCACTGGCCTTAAGTGTTTGTAATGATTGCGGCAAACTAAACTAAACCGAACTGAACTAAACTGAACTCAACAAGCTTGGGAAACTCTGTTCAAGTTGACTCGACTCTGACTTCAGTCGCCAGTTGTCATCAGTCTGAAGCACCGCCTGGGGAAACTAGTGTTAATGATGTTGCGCCTTTTTCTTTGCGTGCGTGCGCCCAAGTCGAGTGCTTTAATGGCACTTTGCAGGATGGCCAAGTGCTTAAAAATTTTATACGACTATGTTGCGACTTCAAGTGGCAATTGTCGTTCAGGCGCTAAGCTCCCCACTGTTTCGTGGCTTAAAGTGCCAAATGAAGCCCTGTCGTCCACTAGTGCGGTCATATGAAATTTAATGCCTTGCCGGCTCACACACCCAAGCAACGTGGCGGGCTGGAGAGCTGGCAAGCTGGCAAGCTGGCAAGCTGCTGGCTGTCATGTTATTTTCAGTGTCCGTCAAGCTCTACGGCTGCCTGCTGCCTGCTGCTACCCCTGCGGTTGGATTCAGTTTGTGCTTTGGTCCTTTTAGGTTGTTCGTATTAACCGAAGGTGGTCTGCACATTTGCTATTCGTGATAAATAAGAGACCAAATTGAAAGTTAAAGCTGTTCTTCTTAAATAATAATGTTACTTAGTGATAGCCATACTCGTAAAACTAACGATGCTTCTAATTTTTGATGAGGTTTGAATTCAGAACTCCTTCTCTTCGTTTGGACTTACCGTATATTCTGACTTACATCATTCAATTAAATATGTAATAGTTCTAAGTTCTCAGTAACTTGTTTATTCTGTTGTCTACTGGAATAGCTTATATTTGGAATGAAAACAAATTTAATTGACCTTAGGGGTAAAAATTCGAATCATCTTCTAGTATCATTGGATCGATCAAAATGCGAACAGCCTAATGTGTCTCCTGTTTTTGTCGCCTGCTGGCTTCTTTCCCCAACTGCTTCAGCTGCTATGTTTTCCCGACCGCTCATTCGGATTGCTCGCCCACAGACTTTTCCTTTGCGGCTTTGGCTTGGACCATGCCATCACCCGCTCAAGCGTTCGATTTCGTAATAAATTGCTTTTGTGAAATTAAATTGATTAGCTTTGATCAGCTGCTACAGTCCAACAGATACACACACACACACACTCGGCTGCGCTACACCTTGGTAAACAGATTGCGGGCATTGCCCGCAGGCTCTGGCTTGTTGGCTTTGCCTTGGTGGCCGACTGCCCTTTTTATGTATCCTCTAGCCGGAGGCTTATGTGTGAATATATACGTATAAATGTAAATGTGGCAATGCGTGTGAGTGTGCATGTATTGCTCGATTGTAGAGTGCGGGCTGGTGCTCATTGACTGATTGTTTATTAGTCCGTCTGCCTGATTTGTTACACTGTTACGGCCAAAACCGCACACTGAGCCTTGCTAATTTGGCTAATAGTATAAGTAATCGAGCTGCTGGCTGCCTGCACTGGCCGAGATGACATGGTTTTTATTTTAATGAAAATTAACCCACCGGTCCTACCTATTGTTGCTATGAATTGAAGATTTGAAGATATTGAAGATTGACCGACACTATTTATCACAATTAACAGCATCCCTATTTATTCATTAAAATCTAATAACGACAAAAAATCATTTTCTGAATGGTACTAAGGTGTTAACTTCTCCAAATCGGCTTGAATCTCCTCAATTGTGTCACAACGGTGGCTCCGAAGTGGTCCTTTCAATTAGTTAAATAGCCAGAAGTCACACGGATCCGAATACTGTACATATTTATACACAGTAGGTATACATTTTGTTTATGCCCTTTTGGCCATAAAGTACTGGCTAGATTCTTAATCAGCCTGACTAGACGCATCGATGAGGCCAAGTCCGTCTGTCTGAACACCTGGACGGTTGACCCAAACATGCACCAAACTTGGTAGGTGGACTCTTTTAATATCCAGGCAGCACGAGTTTGCACTTTGCAGAAACCTAACATACCCTTATTCATTTCATTTACAGGGTATACATTTCACTTACGTCACCTGCTTTCATCAGTTGATTCCATAGTTCCCACTTCCCCCAGCTACGCTCCCCAGTGCATTACGTTTAACGTGAACTGTTGCCCATTGCTGGTACTTAGCCATAACCATCACATTCAATTAAACAATCGCTTGGGCAGGAGCTGCTTGGGCTTTAATGCAGCCAACGGCTTCGGCTTAAGCATTTGACAAGCGCCCCATGCTACCGGCGCCTGTAGGCCGCATTAGCCGGTGCTTTGCACACACATTTCGCCTTTCCAGGACATGACACGCCGGAGAGCCAGTGTGGCTGCCTGTCACTTATGCAAAACCCTTAATGGAGGCATGAGAGCAAAAACAGCACCACCGATGGCAACGAGAGCGGGGCGGAGCAGCGCAATCTGCTGCAGTATTGTACATTTCTTTGGAGCCTCTATGCCTTGTCGCCTATTGTTTGGCCTTCCTTCTCTTTCTCCATCAGTGTTGCTTTTTTGCCGTTACATACAAATGCTCTTTAAGCGGATTTAGCGGCGCTTTACTTGTTTGCCATTGTTAAACTGAATGCTCAGCATAAGGCCGCCTCAGTCGCCACACTCTCTGACTGCACGACTCCCTGACTCCTTTTCAGCCTGTTAGTCTGACCAGACGGTCTGTGCTGTTGGCTCTAAAGGTAAACGCAGGAAGGGCGAACGCAAAGATTGAAAGTCCTCGGGCACATATAATTTTTGTTGCAACAAAAAACAAAATATTCGAAAGAGAAAAAAACAGCGGCATAACCCTTTTAATTATGCCCGAACACGCGCAAATATTTTCTTATGCTTGGTTACTCTTTCGGGCGCATTAATTAATGCAAGATGGCTCAAGTGTGGCCTGCTACTTGGCGAGCGACAGCTAGGCTAAAAAGTCAGCGCCGGCAGAAAGTTTTTAATTAAATTAAACAAAGCATGTTTGCCTAATTTCAAGAGCAAAAACAAAAAAGCAGTCCATCCAAATATACGCAAAATGTATGCAAAATAAATAGCAACAACTCGCAAGGGCGAGTGGTCGGTCCATTTGCTTGGCCTAAATATTGAGTGAGCAATGGCGAAGGAGCAGAAAAGTCAGGAAATACAAACAGCGGACTAGAAATAGGATTTTAACCATTCCTACGAGCAATCTTTCGCATAATTGAATCTTTTATATTATCTTATAAACATTGCGCCATCAATTATTTACAGATTAATTATCCAAAACTCAATTTCAATCTTGGAATTGCGCAGAAAAAGCCCAACACATACGCCCCATTTATTATGGTCGCCCACTTTAAAAGCATTATTAATCAGTTAATTGAGTTCAATAGTAAACTTCGAAAAACAAGAACTATGTCAGAGATAATTTATAGTTCTCTATAGATTGTTGATTTATTAGTTCTTAGTTCAAAGCGTTTAATTGAGTAGTCGATTAGTTCTTACATAGTTTACAAATGCACACATAGTTCACATTCTATGCGTTTGCGAATTATCGATCCCATAGAAGTACCGATCTCCGCCTTTTCTTTCTTCCACTACGTTTAGCCAAGCAATTTCAAAATGTCAGTCCTGTGGCGTTATATTAACATCAAATCCCAATAATGGTATTTCTTCTGTCAATCAGTTAAAAACATTAACTAACATGAGTTAGCAAGTACTGGAAAACTGTAAGCAACAGGCATGATTAATATAATATGTGACTTCTTTAAAAATATAATAGAAATATATAGTTTTGTAGAACTGATCCAATGTATTTTAAGGATGTGAGATATATGCAATTGCAACTTTACAAGTATGTCCAAAAGTTTGCTGCTAAGCAAATATGAATAAACGACTAACAAGTTTATTCTTAACTTGGAACTGAAGCTGTCTTGAACCAACCGAATGTCTTGACTTTGCCGAACACAGCAAAATGCCGACATCATAGTATATGTGTGTGGAGTTGAAAGAGCAACAACTTCTAGATCGTGTAAGTTTATAAAAACATCTAGACTTATTTCGGCTATTAATTAGGGAAACAGTGCACTCTGCACACACGCAGTCCAATTACGTTGTGTTAATTACAGAGCAGTGTGTTGATATATCAAGCAATAATTGATTAAGGATAAAGTAACCGTTGCCGCCGTACATTCTAAAAACAAAATACAAAATACGTACATGAAGAGTATAAGAGTATATTGGGTTTGCGAGAGGTGAAAAATGTAGCAAGAGGGAGAGGGGAAGATCCCACAAAATATACATATTGTTAATATAGACACCAAATTAATCCAAGATGTCTTATACTATGAATACACAAAAATGCGTGTTTCATAATTTTTTACTTCTTGGAATTTCAATTTCAATTCAATCCAATTTGGCAAATACCTCCAGTTAGTGGTTATGTGTCTATGTGCTATTATGTTAGGTCAGTTGGAAAGGAAGTTGTAGCCACATATCTAAACTCTGGCCAAGCGCTGCCTGCAGCTTTTGTTGTTGTCGCTGTCATGGCTCAACTCTGTACTGCATACATGCTCACACACAGGCACACATGTGGACGCTATTGAAATGGTTTTGTACTAATTAATATGTTTGCATAAGCTACTGAATCGTGCATTATCTTTTTGTTCAGTTCTTGTAAGTTCAGAACTATAAAATATTAATATACAGTATTATTACAAAAGCATTTTGAACGAAAATGTCGACAAAATACATTGGAATTAAAGCAACTGCGATCGTTTATTGAACAGGCAGATACCATTCTTTTGGGCCTTCTTTCACTGCTTTTCAATAAACTTAAAGAAGTCAAACGCTGGGGGCCTTTCTGCCACTGAATGTCAATTCGCGGCACACACTTAAAGCTCTCCCAAGCCTGCCACAAAATTTATGTGCAATGTTTGGCCATTCCTCCGCCATTTCTCTTCAGCAAAGGCCCGGCATTTAGCCAAATCACAGCAGTGTTACACTGCCTTATGTTGCAGCGCAAAGTTGCGTATGAAAATCAATCAAGCATAAGCACAAGGCCTGAAAATTTACGAGCTGGTGTGTAGGAAGCGGGAAGGAAGAAACGAGCTCAAGCCAGAAAGTCATAAAACTTATTTACTTAACGCCAGGCAAAATGAGGAGAAGCACAAGCATAAATAATGACTCGTAAGCGGCAGTCAGTCAGCACAGGGCCGAGTAACAAAATGGCCTTGTCAATAATCATAAAACGGCAAAAGGTATTGCCAGCGGCCGGGTCCAAAGGAACAGCAATGAGCTGGCAAAGTGACAAACCGAAAGAAAAGAATCTGCTCAATTGCCTGTGAATGACAAATATTGTGTTATAATTCCTATTAAGCAAATTAAGTAGCCGAGCTAGCGCAACATGTCCTTTGCGCAGTATTTAATTTGTCTAAGTGCTTTCGTGCAAACAGGCATGAAATTTATGATGTGTTGAGCAACTGTCTACGCCCCTCCTTTGATTCCAATGATACGAGATCTACTCGTAAGCCTTAAGTGACAATTATAAAAAATTCATTGGTGCGAGCTTTAAGTTTCCTGACAGCCACTAATGGGAACTGACACACAAGTGTTAAACTGCGCCCGCTCCTGCTCTCCTGCAGCTTTTGTTTGACTAGCGTGTTTGGACATGGCTGCGAAGTGCAGATATACGGTGGGCTGTTGTCGGTGATACCCGTATCAAGCACAAGGCACACAGAGGCGTCAGAATAACATTATTTTTTAATTTTTCCATGGCTCATTGAGTGCTTTGTATGTCTGTAGCAAAAAAAGCAAAGAATTAGAAAATAAACAAGTATGTTCTTACATGAAAGTGGAAATATGTTTGTCCGCTATGAAATAAAATAAATAAATACACATTATTCCTATACCATAGGCCAATCCACCTCGAATTTGAGTCTTTTTGGACGCAAAATTATTCATGCAAACACTTTCAATGGCAACTATATGATATGTATTACTAATGTGAAGTATTTATGGTAATTTTATAAAATGAAAATGAACTCCACTTAAATTTGGTTGAGATACCTTTAAGACCGAAGAAGCTATTGCAAAATCGACCGATTGTTCTTATGGTAGCTTTATCATTGGCTTTAAAACTGGTGCCTCGTCATGCTAATACTCGTAATTGTTGTAAATAAAAAATAGTATACACCACGTCTTCTTTTGGGCATTTGCAAGGTTGAAATAAACTGCAAAGCTCTATTCGATTTGGTGGCTGTTTTGCTGTGTGTGTCGCAAAAAACGTTGCATATTTTTAGGCAGCCGTCAAAAGAGAGAACGCTGCAGCCGTTCGATGGAAATTGGTTTCATGTGCATATTTGGGTTTTTCTGTAAACGTAGATCGCGTTTGAATCTTTTTACGCAAGTGCGAAAAAAATTGAGCAATATGCAATTTAAAAATTCCAAACTCCACTTTGTAGTAGATAGCTCTACGAGCGTTTGCTATTTTTAATTAAATGAAATACACACAAGCACAGTCGCATATACAAGTATACAAGTACACGTGTATGTGTGCACACATATGTACATATATCCCTTGCAACAATCCAATTTGGAATCAAAAAGACGCCCACTCCCAATTCTGAGCCAAAAGCAGAAACTGACTCCACAATATTCAGCAACACCAACGGGTCGAGTCTGCGTTGGCACTCACAACTCATCAAAATGAGCAGCGGGTACTTAATCTGATTTACTTTCCTTGTGCCATGCAACATCAGAACAACAGCCGAGTCGAGAGCAGCCAAAACAGGCAGCAGGGCCCAGACTCGCAGCTTAAGCGCTTGCCGAGCTCAGCCCACCATTCACCACCACTCCACTCACCAGCACTTGGCTGTCTCCTTGAAACCAAGTAAACAAGCGTCTTCATAAAAACCGACACTGGCTGGCTGGCAGGCTGGCAAGCTGGCAGATACTCGGGCGACGGGGGACGGGCAAATGCTGCTCATAGCTGTGGCGCTGTGTACATCATAAAAGAACGATAAGATAACAGCAAGGAGCGCCTGTCGAGCTACAAATGGCGAATGGTGATGGCAGGACCAAGAGTAAGCCGCAAGCAACCAAGTTAAGCGACTGCCGGCCATGGCTCTTGATTGTCCGTCTGCCGTCCGCCTTCCTTTTCGTATTTGATTTTCGCTGGCTGCCCCGGCCTTCTGCCATCCTGCCTGCCTTGCAACGTCTTTAGCGTGATTTATTTTGGCAGCGCACAATGTACTTTCTTTTCAAATAAATCATAAATTTCAACGCACTGTGCCAAGCGCGTTTGTTGTTGTTTGCATGCGCCCTATTTATATATACTTGTATGTATATGTATATGTGTATACAATATATTTATAAGTTTGAATGTGTGCGATGGTCCATGTGGCAGCAATTGAGTTATCCAAGGGACTATCTAACAACAATTTATTGTGTTTTTATGGCGCTTAGGCAAGGCATAGCCCCTCCCCACCTGTCATCCTTCCACCAACCTACTATTTTGCACCACAAGCCATTTTGTAGAAAAATGCAAAACGCGCGCTTCAGAGCCATGGCGAATTATGAGCAAGGACAACGCGTGCCTGGACTGCCCACCACAAGGGCTTGCAATGATTTGTGATCGTTATTATTATACTTTTTGTTTTTGCATCCATTATCCTTTAGATAGTAGTTATTAAATAAATGGAATAGAATAGAAGCAAGAGTTGTTATAGTAAGTCAAGATTTTTTAAAATAATTTTTATTTATTAACTGAGTCTGGAGAAGCAGCAGCAAGTTTCAGAGAGAAATATCCATTTATTATTTCTAAACGCAATGCGTTAGGAATAGTTTTGTGTGACGGACTTGTGTTGTTGCGCCACTGAAAAATGTTATATACAATATAATATACATATATATAAGAAGAAATTGAATCTGCCCATTCATCCATCTGACTTTGTAGAAATATATTTTACAATTATGAAATTTTGTAATCAATTATTATAAATTTAAAAACAAAAACAATTTATGCTTATAAAGTAAATCGCTTCGATTTTCATTTGGTTTTGTAATTTATTAACCTAAATAGTGATCACAATTTTTATCTTTTTAGGTTACATTTCCGAGCTTTGGAACGCCTTTTTACTCAGATGTGGGTTCCCTGTTGTTCTGCCTTCTGCAGCTCTTCATTTTCTCCCTGTACAGGTGTGCGGTAGGCGCTCTTGGCAAACAAGGACACCAGAACCATTTCCACCAAGATCAAAATATTTATAATAGCTGCAAACAATAAGAAAGAAAAAGGGATTACACGTCTTACAAAGAAATCCTTGCATCAGAATACTTACTCTGCTTATAGATAGTGTGGTTCATGGGATAGTCCCCGCCGAGGGGCACAGCTTTCAACTGTTCATACAGTACCAAGTACTGTACCTTACACAGCACGATTACTAATTGCAGGCAAAACATTTTTTTCCTCAGCTGATAGTTGCCATGCAATTTGGTGATCATGCGCACCGTAATTTGCAGCGACCAAGCCCCCGACACCACAGAGGCGATAATGAAGGGTATGAAGAAGAACAGGACCTGCCGATATAGCACCACGTCGCCATAGTAGAGTACGTTCAATACCAGCATAATGAGGCCCTGCACGAAGGGCATCTGCCAAACCATGCAGCGGGATATGCACATCTTCGTCTTAGTGAGGACGACAAGCGGCAGGCAGACACACCAGCAGCAGCAGGGGGGTGTGTTAAGCTGCACTGCCTCCCCTCCATTTTGCTTCAGGTAGTTCTGCTCCGAGTCCACGTACCGAAACAGCAGCATCCGGAAAATGGGACCTCCGAACATGAACATGGCGTGCATAACTGTGTGACAAACGAACCAGGAGTACGGCACAAAGAGGGTGAACAGGGCGGCCATCGATATGATGGGATAGAGGCTGACCATGGCTATGGAGGGCAGGCGAAGCGTCTGATTGAGCCTTTGACGCAACCATGCTACGGTCGAAAAGAATATAGATATATTGACTATGGTCAGCAGCGAGGCTGCAAAAATCGACAGCACAATCGGTGATGTCATATCTGCAAATATAAGTAAGTATGGTAAGATGGATAAATGTCTCAGTAATCTTCAACAACAAAACTTCGTAAAAGGTTGAATAAAACAAAGAAACTGAACCTATTCCCCTTTTCACACTCACACTGATTCGCTAAAAACACAAAAAGTTGAAGCAACGTCCTTGGTCCTCATAAGAACATTTCCTATTTTTCTAATAAAGAAATAAAGCTAGTTGTCCAACATTAAGTCCAATTTCAAGTCGAATACGGAGTCCAATATCAATTATTAAGCGGAATTTGTATAGCTTGTACCCTAAGGGTAAAAGACTATATTAATTTTGTGCGGATGTATGTAACACATAGAAGGAGTCAGACTCCACAAAGTTTATACATTATTGATCAGGATGCCAAGACGAGTCGATATAGCCATGTCCGTCTGTCCATCCGTCCGTACGTTTGTATTTAATTTAATTAATTAATTACATTTTTTGTAAATTAATTTTTTAATTATATTTTTTTAATGTTTTATTTTTTTGTGGGAGTGCGTACAGGGTATCTTACTGTCGAGCTTGCTGGACTTGTTTTTTGTATCGATTTGTAACGACAGGCTATTATAGAAATGAAATCATCGACCGGAAAGAAAAAGATGTGCATTCAAAGCTGCAGGATCTGTTTAAAACACCTGAAGCATCTCCGCAGAATTGGCAATGTTGCGTCAGTCTACAAAGGGTCTTGATCTTAAATAATGACTATGAATGTAAGAATTCGTAAGAGATGCTGAAAACATGCTTGTCTCTCCAATGTGAACAAACTTTTCGATTTCATACATTTCAAAAGTTAGATGTTTTATGTTTATTGTTTAATTTCTCCCACTATGTTACCTGTAGTATTAAGTTTTGTATATTCAAGAAGAATAGGCAAAGTCGTCTGTAGTCCTAACAGTAGAATATTTGTTACCTCACTTGTAAATTACAAATATTATAAGCTCAAATGAATTAATAAATAATACTCACTTGAGTAATAGTCGGCGAGCGTGGGATGCTCGTAAATACTGGGTGTATAGTTGAGTTCACGATAAGGCTCCAGCTCCAGCAGCTGCTGGTCTTCCCAATCCTTGCTGTCATTCATTTTTCTTACTGCTACTAGTTCCACTGATTTAATTAGGGCAAGTCTGTGGGCTTTATCTTTATTGCTCCGTTCTTTGAAATCACTTCACTTCATATTTATCTTTATCACGACCATAAATTATCACTTCTGGGTCGAAACGAGTTAGGAGGCGTGTTCGCTCTGTTTGCTTAAATTAGCACTAAACAATATATGTATAGTATCTTGAAATTTGTATAATATCTACGCTAGACGCGCGACGTTTGATTGGCTTTATCTTGCTCAGCTTGAGACTTGTATATTAGTTAGACGGATATGCAAATCATGTTGATTACAGCATTCAGATGAAACTGTTCAAATAAGACACACATATCTCAATAGGCCAATGGCCGATAGTATAAGCTAGACGGTTATAATAATATCTCTTTATTTGGAAAATATGCGCTAATTAAAGGCTAGACTGAACGTGACAAAGGAATTTGATACGAAAGACTGTACGAGTACGGACCCCTCCCTATGACGAATAGGTATTCATAAAAAGAAAACCGGAAGCGCAATTATCCCATAGAAATAACTACAACATTTTTTAATCCTCATTCTCATTGGATACTTAATCTTGAGGGCACACAATATCCAGTTAGTAGTCTTTGTAACAGTATCATGACCTTGATAAGCGTGTGAGGCTACACACCATATCTTTAGTCATAGCAGTAAGGAGTTCGCATACCTATGTGTCTGTATTATTTATGATTGGAGGCCGTCCAAAAGAATGTCAAGTAAAGCGGTGGGAACTATCAACCACTTTTATTTATTTATATTCAACTTTGACTTGAAATGATCGGTCTCGAAAGTACAAGTATTACCTCTGTCCGACGAAAACTGAAACTGTGAGATAAATACTAATTTCAACAGATAGAAAAAATGTCATTATATCGACATGCTGATCATATCCATATGTATCCATAACATATGGTCTACCATTCATCTTCAAACTTACACACCTTACACTTTCTAGTAAAGGGTATACGAACTACGAAGCTAAAAGTGTTAAATACACGGGCACATGGATTTTATAAAAACTAACATACTAAGACGGATTCTGTACCGTCTTTAAAATTAATTAAGGCCTTACGTACGCTCAGCTTGGGCTCGTTAATTATATTCCCTAAGGGGCATATTAAGTTTTTTTCACAGCTATATGTCAAACTGAAGGAAGTATCTCCTACCCAATAAAGTAATATATTTTTTACCAGAATCGTTCTACCCATGGATCCGTGGGACTCTCCATCCTGAATGTATGTCTGGATATCGAATCCGCTAAGCCCCAATATTTTATTTCTTTAAATGTTTTTCCCGTCAATTAAGTTCTGCGTACATAAATAAATGTAACTGGTATGAAAACATTACTTTGCGAAATAACAGTCTAGCATACGATGAGACAAATTTATTATATTTGCTCGAATGAATTGCAGAATAGAACATATTTTACGTAACTAAAGTGTTATTTTTAAGATATACCTATGCAAACTTTTCAATATCTTCACCCATTGTTGTTGAAAAATGCTGTACACTTAGTGTAATAAATATTAAAAATGTTTTGAAAAATCCAGTGCAGCTTCTTTTCAGGATAATTTAGATTTTAATATTCCGCCAGTTAACAATTCCGCCTATAAATAACAGTTACGAGAAACTATGACTGCTTTATTTGATTCCATTTTAGTCTCCATCCGGTTGTTGGACAAAATGCAGGATTTTTGAATTAGACCTAGAAACGTTAACTTTACGAAAGTATGTAAAATCTATGAATTGTATCCATGTATCCATTTGGAGGATTAAGACAATTTGAAATTAACATTGTTCAGTGAAGGTCAGGGAGAAAAATATATCTATTAGCTGCTTCCCATAATATCTCAACAATAATTTGCACTCTACAATCAGTAAAATCTTTGTCGATATGAAATCTATAGTGTTTTATTTGACACATCATAATGTTCATAGCATTCAAATATTCTGCAAACAATTTGCTTGTTTTGTCGCTGGTCACATTTTGATGCCTCATTTCATTCTGTTTATATTATTTTAGTTGGAAAACCAGACCGGAAGCCATTGGGGCACGACCTGCAGCACGTGACTTTGTCAGGTCGTGACAGAAAGCACCATGCAGATTCCATAGAAAGTGGCAAGTTAACTTTTCTGCATGCTCAGCAATGTGTCGGCTTGTCTGCCGGTCTGGCGATCGCGACGCGTCAGTCTGCTGAGCAGTCGTAATAAGTATCACCAACAAGAAAAAACTGGTTTCTGGCCGAGCGTAGCGAAACGGCCGTACTAAATAAATTTGTTGTTATTGGCCAGTTGCATGTATAGTAGTATTATGTAACTTTTTCATTGTGAATTGCCAAACCGGTTGGCTGTAATTACACACAAAAATTACTGAGTTGCCAAAAGAAATTAAAAAATGTTGCAACTCGCGTAAGAAAGACGACTTATTGCAGTGTACTCGTAGTGCATGAATGGTGCGGTGCGACCTTCGATGGAACGAAACGTGTCAAAGCCCCCAAGTCCCGAAGCTCAGCTGGCCTCATTAACAGCCGATGAAGTGAATTAGCGCTTATCGCTTAAGCAGTAGCAATAACAACAACAACAATAACAACACAACGACAAAAACAAGAGCCGGCACTAGACAGCGGAAACTTAAACGAAACTTATTTCACAATGCTAAGGAATTCTTTCCAAATTAATTTACAAATCTCCCATAAATGTCTTAATAACTCGTAACAATTAGCGGGCATATAATATTATTACAAATATTTAGCACATTCTGAAGTGCGTAAAACAAAGCGTGCTAAATCAAGCCGACTGATGAAATTATCATGCACTAAAAAAAAATCTTTGGACTTGCGAATGGCCACACAACCACAACTAAAAAGCGACAGAGAGAAAGAGACTTATCGGTGGAGAGCGAAAGAGGCAATTAGCAGAGATCGAACTGTAAAGCTTTTGCAAAACAAACGGGAATATTCACCAAAGTGCAGAGCGCAAGAGAAAGAAAGAAGACAATGCGCTTTTAAGCATGTCTGTGATGGAACACCAACCAAATAAAAATAAAAGTAAAAGCATGAAACTATTTGCAACTGCAACTGTGGCTGCTTTGTTGGCAACTCTTTCTGTGACTTTGTCACATAATCGGGGGCCACTTGGCACCAAAAGCAGCGTGAAACATGCAATTGCTATCGCCCGACTTCCGGTTTCGCAGCGAAGATATACTATACTATAAGTACATATATATGTATATCGAAGAGAAATACACAAATTCACGGCCAGCGGCGAAAGCAAGCGAACAAACGAAAAGTGCCAGCAGTTGGGAACAAGGCAATCAAATAAGGCACAAACTCACGCACTTGGCCTAAACATCAAAATTGGCATCCAACTGCATAAAATATAAATAAAATGAAAATGTGTTTGACAATTTATGTTCGATGGGCTGCCAATTGCCGTCATCTATTGGCTATTCTCGGCACAGCTGTAGTCAAGCAAATTGCCAATGGGGTACCGAAAAAAAGTTTACGTGTAAACAATTGCAGTCTTTAATTCTGTATGAAAGATGAAAGAATTACAAATAAAATACTTGCAGTCTTTAATTCTGTACGTGTGGTCTCTTATAAAAATGTCAAACTCTACAACATAATTAATTAAAAAAAAAAATTAAAAATTGACTGTCGTTTTTAAAATATATTGAAAATCTTTGTAAGTCAGCAAAGTTATACTATTTTGAAATTAATCAATAAAGAGTATTTTTCTAAATATTGAAGCAATAAACTAAAAAGAAACCCAATTGGAAATTGTCCAATACATCTATCCCCATTTCTGTGTCTAAAAACATATTCAGTTTGATCGTCTGTTGCTTATAGAATATATTGAAAATCTATTTAAGTTATACTATATTCAAATGAATTAATAAAATCCAAATATTTTTCTAAATATTGAAGCACTAGACTAAAATCTAAATCCAATTGGAAATTGTCCAATGCGAACATCTTGCAATCATTTCTATTCCCATGTCTGTGTCTACCTGCACCTTATCAATAGTAATTTCATCACTGGGGCATCATATGTTGAGACCCATTGCTTCAACCTTGACCATAAACTTGAACAGTTTCACCAATGAATGCGATATCAGCGCATCAACACGCTTCTTTCGATTCCGATTAAATAGTTCATCACATTGTAATTCAGCACTCGCTTCATTTAAATAAAACACTGTTCGCATTTCATTTAAGCTATTTTGATTGATAGTGCCAGTGACGTTGTATATACGCATATACTATATACTTTGTTTGATTTGTATTGGAAAGTGCAAACCACTTGACAGTTCACAAGTTCGAATGCATTTAAGATACGCCTACCGCGACTCTTTCGAGTTCCACGAAACAATTGAGCCCCACCATAGGTGAAATGAATAGCTGAATTAGTTAGTGGAATATTGTAACGAATTCGAAGGTTCACAGAATTGCGTCTTCAATCGTTGACGCACAGACCAAATACGCCTTCATTCATTCCCGCACCCTCTTTACCCGAACGTGTGCCAAACCGTGTGCCGTAAAATGTCCGGTACTTGCGCCTCGTGCGCTCGCGCGCTGTCTTCAAACTGAACTGAAAATACTATGGCTATGCTGATCACGAACAAATGTGCCGCCAACTTATGAGCTGCCCGTCTGTGTGGCCAAAACAACAACAACAACAACATCAGCAACAGCAACAACCAAACAACAGCTACAGCTGCTGACGTTGTTGCAGCATACGGGCAAAAAGATGTGTTAATAGCATTGTCATGTGTACGAGTTTCTGTTGTTTTTTGTTGTTGTCTTTTTTTAATCTTTAGGCTCTCTCATACATATACTTGTAGTTGGGGAAAATGGCAAGCAAACCAATGTCGGAGGTATTCGTTTTCTGAGCTCAGTAGCAAAGACCCGAAACTGTAAAGTGGACTTTGGATTTAAAAACACACCACTGGCGCAAAGAGATTGCCGCAAATTGCTTAAATATGTCAAAAAGTACTATTTTCTGATCATTTAATTTGTGATTACACCTCTTTAATTAGTACAATCATTTCAGTTGCGAGGGACGTTTAAATATCAGGCCTAAAACAAGCAATTCAATTCCTATACTTAGACATACTTTGTAGGGCGTATTAAAATTAAAATTTTGATTAAATAATGCCCGATGCATTTAAAATATAATTTATGCAATATGATCAATGAAAAAACTTCAACAAATCCTACGCAGATCCATCTTAAGGCGAAATAGTGCGTCATAATAATGAATGTGTGGTCGAACGTGTGGAACAATTTTTTCTAGGGGGGGCAACAGCTCCCCCCCTGCCTACGCCCTTGCAAAGTATACTCGTATAAAAACCCAAAACTCATGAATTTTCTCATTTGCTCGCTGGCCGGAATGGCCTTGTGGATGTGGGAACAAACTTTTTGGGTCACCCTATGTCCACAAAACGCTTTCCTTTTATTGTCAAATCCAGTAAAAGTAGCACCGTGTCATATCTAAGGAAGACAGAGAGCGGATGACTGTTAATTCCGACGAATACGGAGAATAATTGATGGTTAAAATGCAACTTTTTATCAAAAACAAAAATCAGTCATAAGTGCCAACTGATGATAAAATGCGATGAATTGATATTTTGTAGATGCCTAATGCCATTTATATTTACTTTAATGAAGATTATCGCTGATGCTTGGTCGCATCTTCGGTGATCACGAATTTTAGTTGGCCCACATGTAAGTCATAATTTATGTATGTTTTTACGACCATTTTTAAATAGTGTTTACAACCCATGAACTCTGCCCCAAAACAAACAATCACCATAACTTGGTCGGTAAAATATTTACCAATTTTACAAGAAAACTTAATATTGGCCATGTGTTCGATGGTCCTTTTGTACCGATCACAATAATAGATGCATAACCCCTATGTCCATGTAACAAATATCATGAACTATTAAAATATTAAGAATTAGAACGGATGTTTTGGTTTGCTTTGGAACCATTTAAGTGGACTTCAAACACGAAAATTTATCATTTTCTGCACAATAATAAAAAATCAATTTATGCTTTTGAGAATAAAATTAAAAGTTGTCTGCGCTCAGCTCCCAACGAATTTGAAGTTAAGCTTAAGTTATACATAATTTTAATAAAAGCACTTTTCATTCGTGATAAATAAGTTCCACTACTGTTCTGTTTGGTAACACTCGGTAACGATGAACTTAAGCCAACAAATGTATGATACAATTTTCTTTAATTTCGATTAATATGCTTCCAGAAGGGGAACGGAAATTCCTTATTTTATTAATGTTTCACTAATAACCTTACTAGATAGGGGTATGTCCTAATCAATAGGTATATAATATCTCCCTAATATCATAGTCCGAGTACATTAGAATTTTAGAGAATATTTATCGCATTTTTCCTTTCAGAAAAGGTTCCATGAAATCATTCCTTTCACGAATAATTCTCATATTGGTTTATTTTCAAAGTGTAGCCAAATTTACAAAACTCGCCTCGTACTTTGCCGCATTTTAGATAAGATATAAGATGTTCAAGTTATCGTAACAAGCAAATGTGTATATACGTGTATACAGCAATACATTCTTTGATTTACGCAATATCCGAAGAATAAAAAAGATATATTACGTTTTGTGCAGACAGAACGAAGCCAGTCCGATCCCGATCTAGACATGTCCTTCGGCCTGTCCGCCCCAACAGACCGCATTTCGGTCAATGTAGGCTCAGCCTACTCAGACTTAAATCCTGTTATTCCTATTAAAAATTTATAATATTCATGCGGCCGGAGATGCTTGTCATGCAGACTATTACATTTTTTGCACTTACAACAATTTATTGATATATTTTCCTGGGTATTTAAATACGTACAAGTATGTAGCTGTCAACGTTGGCTGCAAGCAATGTCTGTTGCCGGATCCTAAGCTCTTAATATATTCGTCATCAATGTGAATTATTACGAATTTAGTTTGAAATGTTGCCATTTCATTATCACACAATTCATGTGACTCAGTAATTAAAACTTGAAATGCGACAAGCTGTGAACAACTTAGTTTGTTTTTCAACATCCAGGAACTAACGCGCTATCTACATCTAACCTTTGTAAACTTACGTTTATCCATTATGTCTTGTAAGGGCGAACACTATACCTCCAAGGGCACATAAGCTATGTATGTGCTCCCTGGCAGTAAAGCCTCCATGCCGTGTTCGGAGCTAACGTAAACACATCTTGCAACAATTTATCATTAAAATGGTGGCTCATCAAAAGACATTATAGCGGTCATCAGTCAAAGTGACCCTTCTGTCCATGGGCCCATGGACTGAACCAAAATCATATCAAAACAAAATCTGCCGCACATTTACTTACCACTTAATTTTATAAGGTCGTCAACCCTTTTTTATTCCGTTGCAAAATTAAACGCTAATTACAAGTTGTGGCTTTTTTAAGCGCACCTGCAGCACCAGGACCCTAAAAGTATTCAATGAATTATGGCATAAATGAGAAGTGACATGTTTAAACAGTTTTTATGACATAACCGTTGGCGAGCCATAAAAAACGAAAGTGAACCAAACAGCGGTGGCGGCAGTTTCAGTTATAATTTGCAAATAAATCTAATTTTATGAGCCTGGCAGGAGAACAGAAGCCTGCACGAGTTGCAGTTACAGAAAACAGCAAACAAAAAACCATGGCATACGGAAATTAGAGATGAGCACGTGGCGTGAGTATGGGAATACGATTATGTCAAATAAAGAAACTTGAGATTTGTGTCAATTATTCGTTTTCAGTATCAATAAATTCTTAGTTGTAGAATGAGCGGTGAATAAATATTATTAAAGGCTTTTCTATTTATAATTTTCTATATAGTGCCATTATTATTTATGTGCACGTATACGAAACCCAGTATTCCTTATTAATTTAGTTAATAAACTATATGGCATGTACACTACAAATTACATATAAGTATGTATGTATGTGGGCACATTATTTAACGTACGAGTACTACGAATACAAATCTTTCTTCAATACAAGTTTAATGTTTTTGGGATAAAGCTTTGCATTGAGGCTTCTTTTGGTTGTCCCTACTAGATCCAACAACTAAGTATTTCATAGCTGTAATAGAAACGATATGATTTTAAAATCCACCTTGTATGAAGAGTTTTTATTTCTAAGATGTCCCTTCCAATCCCATATTGAAAACATTGTTATCTTAATTAATGATGCAATTTCTGTGACCATAGAATCATGAAACTGAATGTGAAATAGGCAAGCAATGATTTGTAGTACACTGTCACATTTCATTAAAACTAAATGTAGAGGAAGACATCTGATCGATTCAAATTAACTAGACATGTGGGAAACATAATGGATGTCAGTATCAATGCTTTAGTTCCTGACCCCGCAATCAACTGAAGTATTTCACATTACTTTTGACAAAGTATATTGGTTTGTTCCTATTACTCGGATAATATGAAAATCTGTTTCAAACGAACCCATTGTAGTTGTCCTAAGCCTATTATGCGATCCGTGAACGTTGAGAGGCCATCTGCACTGTCAGAGATTGGTTCCCACCTCACAGATTGACGCTGAAGTGACAGTCGGCGCCATTAAAGTGGGCACAGATTTTTGTTGGCGGGAACCCACAAAGCTTTGTTTAATAAAGCAACACCAGGACCAATGGAATGCTTGCCCTTCTTATTGTTGCTGCGCTCGTTCTGATTGCTTGCCGGCAAACCAAACGTGAATCGCCAGGGGCTTCAGCCGTCGTCGCTTTGTCGTGGCGGATTTTGATGCTCGCGGGACTGCCTTTGAAGCTGTTGTCGACTTGCCACATAAAAACCGTGCAATGTTTTTAATGCCAAGGACCGAAACAAAAGAAGGAGAAAGCAGAAAAAGTGGCATATCTTCATTTGGTACCCGTAGCCGAGCTCAGAACACGGTCTCCCATTAAATGCTTTAGGCTGACTTAGCTCTTTCTTCTAAGTCGAAATCGTCTTCTACGAGTATGTACATACAACTATACTTGTATATACGAGCCGTCCCCTTGGTTTTCCTTTTTTTGTGTTTCTTACAAGTATTGTTGCTGTTTTTGTTTTTGTTACTTTATTTCATCCTTTCAGCACGCTGTTGTTTCAATTTCAGTTGCTTCTCGTTTTTTTTTTTTTTTTTTTGTTTTTTATTTCTTGGGTCGCTCTGTTGTTTGCTGTTTAACGAAGCAAATCAACAAATTGTAATGATGCCGAGCAGCGAAGACTGCGACGCGACATCGTCTACGTTTTATGTTCTGCGACGCTTGCAGTTTTCGCCTGAGGCCCTCAAACCCGAAACCCTTTTTTGCATGGATCGCTCCACTTGACACGCACTGTGGCGTAAAATGAATTGAGACAATCGTTTATTGGAGTGGAGCAGCCGACCCGAAACCACAATATGCGCGCGCTCGTGGAACCTTCGAAACTTTGCCCAATGCAGCAGCGCAACTTTCCACACTCGGCACTTGATTGCGCATTCAGGTGTAAAGGTCCTGCCATGCGACTAGCATGTAATAATTACAACATTATAATAGCAGCAACTATTATTGTTGTTGGTAAATAATAACAACAACAACAACAACCACAGTAGCAGCAGGCACTTTGAAGGTTATGGGGCTGCGCAAGTTCAATGCCGTCGCCTTCAGACGTTGTCAGCCGGTGATATGCTAATCGATATTTATATTTTTTGTTTTTTTTTTGGTGCATTGTATAAATTTTCATTCGCAAGGATCTGGAGAACGTTGCCTCAGACAGCGGCAGTAACAGCAGCAGCAGCCATGATGACCTTTTTCAGTGGCATTTCCGTATCCGCTTCAAACGCACACTCACACAAAAAAAACCACACACATGAAAAAACACAAACAAAAATCCCTCTAGATGCATCGAAAATCGGATACCCTTGCCGACTTAAGAAAAGCAATAATTATACTTCTTATGTGCATACGATTTTTAACCAGAGACTGTAATCATTATAAATGTTAAAATGTAAAATTACAAAATATTGTTATTCATTCGCTCACAACGTATTATAATGATAAAAATTGAGTTTTACTTTTCCACTTAACGAATAATCATTATTTCTTGACGAAAAACAAAAATAAAACTCATTAAATAATGAATTAATCTTTAAGTTTTATTTTTTTTATCGAAAATAAACCTGAACTTGTTATTGTCCCTGCTTTTTTCATAGGGATTAAGGATAACATTTATATCCTTAAATAATAAGCCAAGACGAATCGCTATAGTACAGTTTAGGCCTTAAAAAAATCGTCGTAAAAAAATTTTCGGGCAAAATTACAGCTTTACTTTTGATAAAAAAAAATAAAATTCAAAGAATAATCATTATTTTACGACTTTTATTTTTTTGCTGAAAAACAAGTATTATTAGTAAAAATTTGAATTAATCATCAAATTTTGAGAGAATTAATAAAAATTAAAATTTCAAATCTCAAATGCAGAGATAACGGATATTTGTGAATTCCTCGGTTTCTCAAAGTTAATATAAGTAAATGATTTTTTCATTTGAAAAAAAGAAACAAAATAATTCTTATTTGCGGTCCCTGTTTTTAACAGAAGCTGTTCGCTCGCTTGATAGATAGAAAACAGCATAAAAAATCAGGGAGTACAGTAATTTCAATATTGTTAAGATACTCGACATCGATCAAATTTTGCATGAGACATGGTAACATTTTTGGAAGGTGTCTTGACTAACCTTAGCCAATGATGTACTATAGTCTTATAGTACTTTTATATGTTTTTATGGGCAAAAAAAAAAAACAGGATTAAAGAACTTCTGCAATCGCTTTAGAAAAGTTCTATTGCTGTATTTCTTTAAAAACAATTTTTAGAAATATACACATACAAGTAACGTTGGCGACATTTTGCGATAGATAACTCCTCTACTCCCATTTGCGATGGAAGAGTATACAACTGCGAAACTGCAGGTAGCAGGCAGCAAAATGCTCACACATACAATAACTCTCACTTGGTCGCTCAACAGACCAAGTTGTGTGCAGGCCCAATCGAAGGCACCCGTTGCAGGATGCTGTTTTTGCTGCTGCCGCTTGCCAGTCACGTCAAGATAAATTGAAGTTTATATGCTTCGATGGCCAGCAGTGCACGGAGTGTGCCTCGCCTCATGGCTAATTTATGGGCGGCAAATGATTTGCATGCATTTTTGAGGTCCCCTTAGGCATTAGTTTTGTTGGCTGCCTTTTTGCACCTTCAGCTTAGAGAAACAAACAGATGCCAAACGCAAAAAATGAAAAAGTGCACAGAAAATACATCCTTATGCACATAAGTGCATACTATATGCATTTTTGCCACGTACATACATATGCATACATACATACGTGTAGTATGTATGTGCATATGCTTGTGCATGCACTTAAAACAATTGGCAGTAAACAAACGGTAACGCCACCGACGACAGCCAATGGCAAACTGGTCTAAATTTTGGTCTAAGCGACTCTGTCTCTTAAAAGCTCACGCGAAAGCTTTTACACTGACCCTTAAAACATGCTGCGCTGATAAAACGCAAACAGTTGCCGTTTCGTACGCGTAACCGAAGCATCGTCCGCCAAAATATAGTTGGGCATACTTTCAGGCGCAGACTTAAAATCGAACAGCCTAGTGTAACGCCGGCAAAGTTCGTGAACAGCTACCGTAGTGCGTAAAAATTGTGCTAAATTAAAACCACACACACCAGTTGTTGAATTTGTGTCTTACTTGCAATTGTGGAAAGTTCGAAGACCAAATCACTCGGCTTCAAATATAAATTGTTGCTCAGCTGTACAGGTAAGTGTGTGCCAAAGGGCAACACGTGGAGCAGGACACGTTTGAAGTAGTTACTCATACGCCTCGTTGCACCTGTGAGGCTTGCTTTACACACGCCAACGTTAACGGTAACATTAACGTTGACGTAAATCCCCAACCGAGCGGCAATTTAACGCCAGTTTGCCTCACGGTTTGGTACACCAACTCCACCAACCTTTAAAACGTAAACGTCACGTGTCGGCATCCCTTCACCTTCACCTTCAGGAGGTGCTGGTGGACGCGCCAACCCCTGGCTGGGGCTTAACTTAGGAAGTTGTGGCGCATAAAACACTGTTCAAGTGCGACGCAACGCTTAACACAAATTAGACGCACTTAATTACAGCGCAAACAGTCGAAGCCCAGTCGTACTGCTCATAAAACATGCGACGGAACCGCAAAAAAATGTACCAAGCGCCTTCTTTATGACAGCAACAGCCACAGCTTCGGAATAGCATCAAGGAGATACTTATACTTGTAGTACAGCTATAGTATGAGCGGGAGGATGACTGCTTGGTGTTGGGCAGCAGGCAACTTTCAATTTTGGCCCAAAAAGTTGCGGCTTAAAACTCAATTAAACGAAATGCCAAAATTTAATTACATTTCATTCCGTTTATAAAGAAAACGTAAACAAACAAAAGTGCGCCCGGCTGCTCAACAAAAGTTTATATAAAACTAATTTTGTTTAAGTGAAGCAATTAACTGAATTTTTGGGTTGAATCGCCAGAAAACTACTCGTTTGATATAAATGTGGTTGTGTAAATGGCCTTCTATTTCATTTATACGAGTATAGCACGAGTATGTGGTTTCATGAAAGTGTAATTGAATGGATTTGACGGTGGATGTGGGACGTGCTTGGTTAATAAATAACAGAAAACGCTGTTTCATGTGCTCGAAAAGAAATTATATTTAATCGAATATTATTTCATGTATATTTGAAAAAATTATATTTTAGCCGAATGAATACATAATGGATAGTAATAAGTAGGTATGCTAATGCAGCGTTCATATTAATTTGCGGCTATTGACAGAACAACCCCAAATATTAATTGTGGCTGACGAGCAATCAGATATATCGTAAAAATATGCGGGAGTATTTTAATCGTTTAATGCATTCTATCCACTGGACACTTCCACTGCAATGAGCTTCGACTGCTGAACTAACTCATAAACTGCAAGACAGAGCTATGAACTCTGCTCTATATCGCCCGCTTACATATGTACTTGTATATGTACACTAAAAATGAATAAAGAAAAAGTAAAATACTTATATACTTCATTAACCGACTCCAAAAAAGGAGGAGGTTATCAATTCGTCTGTATTTTTTTTAATTGTAATGTTCACCTAATTCTGTTTTTACACGGTAGACTGGATCCAGAAACAGCCGTGTATAAAAATACATTGATCATATGCAAAAATACGTAATTTGTCTCTTATCTCTAAAGAAATATGGATGCACTTTTTCATTTTGAATCCGTGTTATATCAAAATCGTATAAAAGTTTAAGATTATGGAATAAATGTTTCTAAAACGCACGAAATGTATAAATTACATTGTGATTCATATATTTATAAATTTCATTTTAAATATCTAGCTATTTTCGATTCCGAAAAATTAAAAATTAAATAAAATTAATGCGACTAAAAGCCTTAATTTTAAAAATTATTAATTTATGGAATAAATATTTGAAAAATGAATGTAATGCATAAAATAAGGTGATGCAAAATAATGGCAATTATATCAACAAACATTGCCTTCAGCTTCCTGCCGGAGCAGCTAAATTACTCCACTTCTCTGTCCACTTATATAAACTATACGCAGCGAGAAATCGGTGACGATCTTCAAAGATAATTTACAGAAATCAGTCTATCCCAAATGGCCGACATTAAGTCAATTATTGGTGAAGGGTATATTAAGTTTGAGGAATAGGCAGTCATTAGCATTTTTGACCCCATAAGTACCAGCACACTTTTATTAAACTTAATATATAGAATCTCCTAATCTCGAAGCAACACGAGCCTTTTTTAACTTTTTGTTTAAATTGGTTAATCATCAAAAATTATTACATATAATTTGTTGACTCTGGATATATCTATATTAATGCAATCCTGATTGCCTATTGCTCCTGAGCACATTTATTAAGATTATGTGCAAAAAGTTGTTTAAGTTGTCTTACTTAACTGCATTATACTAAATATAACTATGTGAGTAATAGGAACCAACAGCGCCTTGTGTAACTTGAACTCGGAGTAATTTTAATAAATTGTATTATATTTTGTTAATCTGAAGGCCGGCTACGATTCATTTATTTATTCACCTTAGTAATCGACCATTCAGATTGCAGCTGCCGCTCTGATCTCACTTGCAACAAATTCCGCAAACAAATGTACACAAATGTTTTCGGCATTTTTGTAAATCAATATAGCTGGCATTGCAATATACGAGAATATATGGAATTTATAACATTAATATGATAAGACAAGCGCAAAATCTGACTCACCCACTCTCCTTTTGTTCGAGTACTGTTTTCCATCCACTCTAATAGCCCAATCGTTGGGCTGAACAGCAGCTTATTCGACACACGCGCAGCTTATTTCGAATACACTGCCTTTTGGCGAATCCGGAGCCCCAACCCTTTGCCGCCACCCCCACCCCCACTACCATCCAGCACAGCAACTTCGATTTTCGTTGCGTGCTATATCCCTATGCCTCTTCCGACCACCCACAGCCATTACCAGCGTTTTATCTTTCAAACAATACACTCATTAGTGCTGCGCACTGCCAAAGGCCAAGCCCGCGACTGTATTGCCTAAGCCGACAGCGCTTCTGTAGCTTCGAAAGTTTTCTTAATTTCAGCGGCGCAGCATACATAAAATAATATTTTGTTTCTAGGAACTTTGCCGCCAATTAAGACGTAAGTGCCTGGTCTACTGGGCCCGGCTGCTGTGACGGCAGTGCCTTAATGCCAAATGGCCAATATAAACTGGCAAAGACCGGGCTCATGGCGCCTTATTCGATATGGCATCAAATGAAGACATTCATTTTAATTATTTAGCATAAGCTGCCAGCCGAAGATATTTCAGTTTCAATAATGAAAGCAAGTGTAGCTCGAGTCCAAAATTGACCAAAAATTACAAGTGAGCCAAACCCCAAGGTAACCACGGGAAAATGAAACTTTTGCCAATTCTTAAGCTTCGTTGGATGCCTTTCATTTCAACGGCTCACTAGAAGTAGTCGAACGAACAGAAACAGCTGACGAACTCAAATTGTAACTAAGTGCACTCGAACTGCGCTTCCTAAGTAGTGCAAAGTAGCGCAAAATGAATATTCAAAGCAGTTGGCAGACAATCCAAGTTCGTTGCCATTAAAATAGACTACAACTTCAGCAAACTTTGTCGAACTCGGCCGTCCAACCCAATCCTATTGCTTGTCAGTTTATTTGAGTTCTGCATTTCCTTTAAGCCGCCCAAGAGCAGCGCACAGTGGGTTTGCCGTCAACCAACGAAACCATTCGATTGAACTATAATTATTTTGTGCAATAATGACTGGAAAATACAATTCATTGTCATCAGAAGACATATACACCTAATTCTGTTTTACACGGTATTTATTTACACGGTTTTGATTTAACGCGGTTTGAAAATTAAAAATGTTATAGATGGTTACACGACTTTATTCCATTTAGCACGATTCATTTTCCATATGATCAATGTCTTTAGGAACCAATCTACCGCGTGAATTAGTTGTATATATATTTTTATACCCTGTACCCAAAGGGTACAAGGGTATATTAGTTTTGTGCGAGTGCACATGGAACACACAGAAGGAGGCTTGGTAGACCCCACAAAGTATATATATTCTTGATCAGCATGACAAGCCGAGTCGATATAGCCATGTCCGTCTGTCCGTCTGTCCGTCTGACCGTCTGTCCGTCTGTCTGTCCGTCTGTCTGTCCGTCTGTCTGTCTGTATGAACGCAAGGATCTCCGAAAGTATAAGAGCTAGAATAACCAAACTTGGTATACAGATTCTCCTGAGACCGAGAAAGGACGAGTTTGTTCATTTTTTCTGATCCACCCCCCCACTCCCCCCCTATTCAAGATTTTCTATAACTCCCGTAATTCTTGGAATTTTGAACTAAAATTTGGTAGTCACATTAGGTTAGTAATTATATATCCGTATACCAAGTTTCATTATGAAAGAATGATCAGAAAGAAAGTTATAGCCATATAACCAGGCCCAATGCACACATACATACATATGTACAAGTACTCAAACACGCATAAGGCACGATTCTGATGTAAATGTAAATGTATCTATGCATGCATGAAATATTTTATATTTAATTTAGTTAATTAATTAAATTAATTTAGTTAATTAATTAAATTAAATTAATTAATTAATTTAATTTAATTAATTTAATTACTTTTTTGTGGGGTGGTACAGGGTATTTAAGAGTTGAGCCTGCTCGACTTTAGCATTCCTTTCTTGTTTAATATACTAAATAAGTGTACAAAAAATAAATGCCAACAATTAGAATCTTAGAATCAAAGTCAGATAACTGGCTGCCTTATTTTGCGCCGTAGAAGATATTATTGGACTAATTGAAGTAGGGCAGAAGGCATAGCGACATGACACCGTCGGCATATCTCCACGCGGATATATAATGTTTGGAAACTATATAACTCCACAGTAGATTATCGCGAAATTACAGTTAGAATTGTTAGAATCTCTTTTTATAATTTAGCAATTGATTATTTAACAGCACACATTATAACTTATATTATCGGAAGAATTGATATCTTGCTATGTCCTTATACTCTCTTTTTTTGTGACTTGGTTGGGTTGAGTCAAAAATAAGCTGCTCGAATAAATAAGAACAAAAAACAAACTACAGTTAATTTCTACACTCCATGAATACAGGGCCTTTCCTTCATTATTTTCCGATATTTTATTTTTAATAACGTCGCAACATCTGCACTCCAAGTGAGCTATAAGTGTGCTCCATCTGGAATTTGGAAATTCTCCAAGTATTTTTTTTATTAAGTTCCCACGATTGTGCAAACCATTCCATAACAGGAATTTTGTGGGATCGGAGCCACTTCTTCGCTTTCTTTGAGGGGTCATTACTGTCGGGTTATTCTCGTGCTGAAAAATCCACCGTAAGGACAAAGTCCACTTTTATTGTTGTTTGGAAACGATATCGATACACGATATCTCCGCCAAAAAAATATACTAGGCGGAGATATGCCATCGGAACTATATCCCTATGCGAGGCACATCTCTCTCCCTTCCTCTTCAAACACAAAACTAACTAATTTTCAATTTTTAAGCCTCATGCTGACTTCAATTGCAACCGTATTTGGTGTTTATATGTGTTTATAGCTGCTAATGCAATGATCGGTACAACAAAATTCATTTTAGTTGAAGGACTTTTAGGAGGGACTGGTGGGTATTAGATATTCATTTCTTTCTTTTTTAGTTAGTCCCGTGTATTAGTTAGCACTAGACTAAGAACTATACATTTAGTGTAAATGTAACGGGTTACGTATATAATCCAGGCTAGATGGTGGGCATAGGTGAGAGCGCACGCGAAATTTTTCCGGCTCTGGCTCGTCGGCAAGTGGGGTGGTGATCTTGCTTCTCGCCTATGGTTTGCCTATACATATATATTTCTTTAAAAAAAAGATGCGTGCAGACAAGCGGAAAAGTTGCGGTAATACACACACAGGATAGTAAGAGGGAAAACAAACATAAAACGAAAATTGCGACCCTCAGGTGTTAATGAGGTGAACTGCGACCCTCATGTGTTAATGAGGTGAACTGCGACCCTCAGGTGTTAATGAGGTGAACTGCCCTCCCTACCATGGTCATTCCTTACCAAAAAAAATAAAGACTAACTATTAGAATGACCCCTATAATTTCCGGGAGACCTACAGGGGCGGCATGACTAGCATTGATCAAAAGAAGTTAAGTTAAAACATTATAAAATATAATTTATTCACAAAAAAAACGAACGTGGAAAAATAAGAAGTGCATGACAACCAATTATAAATAACAATTAAATAGGTATAATATAAATGAAATTAAATGTGTATGTATATGAATGCTTAAAATATATAGATAAAAGGTAATAAAAAAAATGAATATGAAAAATAAATAGAATTCAAAAATGATTTATAAAGGTATAACCAAAATGAAAAATATACATTCTTATGAATTATTAAATTAGAAAAAAACTTTCGGCATGGAAACAAAATGGCAGTAGAAAAATGATGCAAGAAAAAAGAATTGAATCAGTTAAGCTAAGTAATGAAACTATATGTTCTGAGTTTTGCCTCTTTAGTTGAGTTTTTTTTTTTTTGTTACGTGATTCGCAAAAAAATAATAACAAAAAAATAATTTGCAAAAAAAATAACTTACTTGGCGTTATCCATCGCTGAAAGTACTTTCCCGATGAGACCGCTGCTGAAAAGGAAAATCTTAGATGATGGGAATACAATCCAACCATCTGTGTGGACACAAAACAGAATTTCGTTTCTTTTTCTTTTGCTGTACTCAAAAAAAACTCACTCGAAAGAAAACACTCAACAAAACATACAAAAAAAACGGTACTCCTCTTCCTCTTCAATATTCGAAGATACGGCCTCTCTTCGGATTTCGAGAACCAAGATAAACTAATAATTAAAATTCGGCCATGTGTTTCCCTATGCCTTCACAAAGTAAAATTAATGACATCGAACAATGTAATATAAATGGTCTGAACCAAGATTAACAGTAAAAAAAAACTGTATAACTAAATAGAACTTTAAATATAAATATAATGAAAATTTAACCTATGGAGAAGTTGATTCTGGCTGGCCATTATATCGTTTTTTTCCAACAACCAAAAATTTAGCCACTACTGCCTTTTCCCTTTGCTCAGAGCCACACGTCTTAGCTGCACTCAACCTTTTTATTTAAACCAAACACAGCAATGAAGCCGACGCGGGTAAAATTTAGCAGCGCGGATACGACGGCGCTGGTAGCTGCTTCGCGTACGATAGAAGACTGAGTTGCACTCAGGTGGGTCGGACGATCGCCTGCGGTTGTTCTGCTGCGTCGAACTTAGGGTCCAAAACTTGAGTGATTTCGTCTTTTAGAATTTTAATGCTGCTGGCGGCTGCTGTTTATTGCATATGCCAATGCAATGGACTGCTCTTCGGTTTCAGAAACCCTCCAATACGATCAAGGGCTGGCATCCGGCGAAAATAGCTCAATATTATCACTGGCCTTTGTGTGGGCCTTTGTTTTATTTTTTTTTTATTTTTTTTTATTTTTATAAAACCAATCTGGATACGCTCTTTTTGGCGACTTTAAAATTTTTCTTCGACTCGGATATAAAAAAAACTTTGAACTGCAATTTGCACACGTCTGATCTCGGCCAAGTATCACCAGAAAAAGAAAGCATCTGACGCCTTGGACCAGGCGGGAACCTTTTTACAGAGGCGGTAGGTCAGCGAGGTGAAAGTAGCCATTTTCGGCGAAAGTGACACTTGCACCTGTTAAGCAAGGAGTTACCCTATTGACCTGCTTGCGCCTTTCCATCATACGACCAAGAGGTGGCGCTAAGAAAAATTACGATATTCGCCTATTAAACTGATTTAACAAAACAGTTGCTGCTGCAAGCGTTACAAATGCCCCCCACCAAAATCAGACTTGGTGGTTTTTTTAAAAAAAAACATCAAGGCTGATCACACCTAAGCTTGAAGCAGCTATTGCTTTAAGTCTTTTGCGTGATATTTGCCAACAAATCGACCCTGGAGATCCTCCAGCTCGTAATAGCAATTGCCAATTTTACGTCGAACACGGGCTTTGATATAGGCAGGTCCCAATTTTGAGTTATAGCCAGCTTGAAAATTACTCTGTCGAAAATTTCTCCGGTAAATTTCCTGACCTACCCTATACGAAACTGCTCTTGAGCGTAAATTGTAATTGCGCTCATTTTTCTCATTTTGTTTTCGCATTACCTCGCATGCTTTGCTTCGTATAAGTTCGAGAGAATCTTCCTTGCTATAAACAGCTGCTTTATCTTCTAGCAATTTTAAGTGTCTCAACAATTTGTAGGTTGAACCCGAATTTAAAAATTGTTGACCGAACACCCTATAATATGGAGTAGCACCAATTCCGGAATGAACTGCTGACCTTAAAGCACAACTTATACTGCTCAAATGCTCGTCCCAGTCTTTTTGATCTGGCCTTATATAAGAACGAATAGCAGCAATAATTGAGCGATTTACACGCTCGGACGCATTAGCCTGTGGCGAATATACAGCTGTCAATGTATGAACAACTTGATTGTCCCGAAGCAACTTTTGAAAAGCTTCAGCCTTAAATTGCGAACCATTGTCTGAAACAACTGTCTCTGGAACTCCAAATGTGTGGAAAAGCTCCTGTTGCATATATTTCACGACAACATCTGCAGTCAGTTTTTTCACTGATTTAAGAAAAACAAACTTGGTGTAGTGGTCCATAACAATAAAAATACCAATATTTCCACTACGAGAACGCGGGTACGGGCCTAAGAAATCAATATACAACCTTTGAAAGAATCTCTGTGATTCTGGGGACTTTCCAATTGGCGGACGCTGAACTGTATTTGGCGCTTTAGTCGTTTTACATGTTTCGCAAGAATTTATGTAACATTTCACATCGTTCACTAAGCCTGGCCAATAATAATACCTTCGTATCCTTTCCAAAGTTTTATGCACTCCACCGTGAGAAGCTAACGGGTGGTCATGTGCGTTTTTCAAAACCTCTGAAACTAATTCCTTAGGAATCCATAACTTCCAACCAAAAGAATCATGCAACTGGTCTCCCGTTGCATGGTCTGATCTACGGTACACAAAATTTTCAACCACTTTAACATCGGGTAATTTGTCTGCATTTGCCTTAACGCGTTCCATGAGCTCAGTATAGTCATCGGACTTAAAAAATTTAGATTCCAAGTCGACTAACAAACCATTACTGGCCTCTATCGCAGCTATTTCGTCATCGTGCACCCTAGACAAAGCATCTGGAACAATATTCAATCTACCGCTTCGATGTTCAATTTTAAATCTAAAACCTTGAAGTTTTAGTGCCCATCGAGCAAGACGAGAATGTAAGTCTTGTTGTGACATGAGCCACTTTAAGGACGCATGATCGGTTATCACCGTGAATTCGTGACCTTCAACATAAGCACGAAAACGCTTAATGCATACTAAAGCTGCTAAACATTCTTGCTCAGTTACAGTATAATTTTTTTGAGCCTTGTTAAGTTTTTTCGAAACAAAAGCTATGGGATATTCATCTCCATCTTCAGTCTTTTGAACCAAGACACCTCCGACTCCAGTTTTGCTAGCGTCACAGTGTATAAAAAAGGGCTTGCTGAAATCGGGACTGCGTAGCACTGGTGCTAAGCAAAGCAACTGCTTTAATTTTACAAATGCTTGTTCACCCTCTGGAGTCATAATGAATTTCTGTCTGGGCTTTAACAGATCTGTAAGTGGAGCAGATATTGCGGCAAAATTGCTAATAAACTTGCGGTACCATCCAACCATTCCCAAGAAACTCCTTAGAGCTTTGAGTGTACGAGGAATTGGAAAATCTGTCATTGCTGAAATTTTTTCTGGGTCTGTACGAATGACACCTTCACCTATAATATGTCCTAAATATTTAACCGAGCGCATGCAAAATTTGCTCTTTTCTACGTTTAGTGTTAAACCAGCAGATTTGATTCGCTCAGCAACTTGAGTCAAAACCTTTAAGTGCGACTCAAAACTATTCGACACAATTAACAAGTCGTCCAAATAAACAAATACCTCATTTCTGAGCGATGGTGGAATAACTTTATCCATTAGACGAGTCATTGTTGCGGCAGCATTGGTCAAACCAAATGGCATGACTTTATACTGGTAAAGCGGCCTACCCGGTATCGTAAATGCTGTTTTATCTCGCGACGAAACATCTAACGGAATTTGCCAGTAGGCATCTTTCAAATCTAGACTTGATATAAACATTGCTTTTGGCAAACGGCTTAAAATGCCATCAATTTGTGGAAGCGGATACGCGTCTTTTCGCGATACAGCATTGACTTTTCTGCTATCCAAACAAATACGAAATTTTCCTGGCTTTTGTACCAACACAACTGGCGAAGACCAAGCACTGTCTGACTCTTCTATAACTCCTTGCTCAAGCATGCGATCAATCTCAGCATATAGAAGTTTTTCTTGTGCCGGAGAAATAGGAAAATGACGCTGTTTAATTGGTTTTGCATCACCAACGTCAATTATGTGCGATATGAGTGAAGTCTTGCCAAGACCAGAAACTACAAATGAAGGAAATTTGTCAATTACTGCCTGAAGGCTTTCCTTTTGTAAACCCAATAAGTTGTGAGAATCTGATGACAGTTCGGAAATTTCTCTGTCCGGTGGCAAAAGATTGAACGTTGTCCAAAAATCGATTCCAAGGTACAGATCCTGACTTAAGGAAGGAATAATATGCAACTCTATATCTTTCGTCTCGTTTTTGTATTTTATTGCAGTTTTAAAACGACCTACAATTTCTTGTTTTTTTCCATCTGCGGTACAAGCTGAACTTATAATTCTTTTGAAATTGAATCTACTTCGTATTAATTGTTCTGCCAATCGACCACCTACACAACTAATAGCTGCTCCAGTGTCCATTAATCCAAGCACAATTCTATCCAGCATACGAACTTCAGCATACGGGCGCTTATCATTATTTTTATAGCGAATGGCATTTATTGTTTTTGCAGATTGCCAATACGCGCGCATGCGTTTTGCATTTCTAGAAACTGATTTTCTTCTACCTAAGTTTTTAAAATTAAATATATCTACAAAGTTTTTGTACTTTTGCGGCCAATGCAAAAGTGACAACGTAGAACTAGCTGTACTTGTGTTTTCATCGGTAATTATTCGGCATTCGTTAATTTGCTGCTCTGAACACACGGGTGCTGCCGAGCCGGTGCGTTCGACCTCGAGTTTTTTGAGCATTTGGTGCAAGTTGGTTTATATGTATTCTTAGCACCACAACCATAACAAAAAACTCTACGCTTAGCTTCACAATCTTGATATCGATGCCCCTCTTTACGACAATTCCAACAAACTAGAGCCATTGCGCCAATTTCGCCTTCGCTCTCCATGTCAGAAAATTCTGCGGCATCCTCAGTTTCACTATCCTCAACCAGCTCAGAAACTTGCTTTCTAAAAGGAACTGTTTTTTGATAGCTATAATCTCGCTTTACGTCTTTTAAAAACGCTTCGCGACGGCGACAAATTTCACGCAGGCGGCTAACCGAATTTATTTGAATGTTTAGTAATTCGTGCCTTATTTCGGGCCTTAAGTTTCGACGTAGTGTTTCGACAACAATCTCTTCAGGCATAGGACTTTCTAAACTATCCATTAGCTGAACTATTGCGTCATAAAATGAATCGAAATTTTCTTTTTCCCGCTGCTTTCGATCCCTGATAGCCTCTCGAATGTCTACATCTGTACGCGAATCTCGATATTGTTTTCGAAGTGCGTTACAAAGTAAGTCCCACCTTGCCAAAGGAGTAGTTCGATGGAACCGCCAATAAAATTCTCGTGCCTTTCCTTCAAAAAGCAAACTGGCATTAGAACAAAGAAGTGCAAAATTTCCCTCTAGAGTTTGGTGTGTCATTGCCTCAGCTCTATATATAAAATTATCGACACTAATGCCCTCCGGATTTCCATTGAAGCGTAACTTCCAACTATTCAGAATATGACCAACTTTATCTGGACGATACGTTAAATCGCTGTGCGAAGTTGGTGTTCCAGTAGGAAATACCACAGACATTGACTCGCGCTGACTGCGTTGCGCCTCTTGCTCATTATTATTTCTACGAGTATTTTGAGCCTGGTTTTGGGTCTGAGCCACTAAAGAACTCATCTGTTCTGCTATGTTGGTCCGTATCGACTGAGCTATTTGAGCTGACAATTGGCTAAAAAGGTCATTTTGCATGGCTCGAACTGCCTGAGCCACTATAGGAACGATAGAATTTTCTTGGGAATTCGTGCTATTCCGTTGTTCTGCTGATCTACTAGTACCCGGTATGTCGTCTTGAGTTGCATACGTTTCGTGTAATCTGACTTGTTGCCTGGTATTCTGCGCTATTGTGTCTGGTTGGCTTTTGAAACAAACAGCTACACAGAATGGGCAAGTATTTGATGTGCGTGCATGAGCCATAATGCACTTTTTATGAAATTCATGGCCACAAGTAGTCGTGTAGCCAGTCGTTGCTGCTATGCTCTTTTTACATATATGACACTGTGTTGTAGATTGGGCATTTGTGCCTGCCTCCTCATCCGAATGATCGACACCCATGATAAACAACAGAACTTATTAAGAGCAAAAAAAAATAACAGAAATACAAAACAGCTGATCTAAGCAATTTCAAGGGCAAGGTCAATAACCCTTGGAGCCGCTATTCGCTAATCTCTTCAACTGCTCTCTGCATGCGAACGAAACTGCAAACACAACCTGAGCGAAATGAGTGTAATTCTAAACAAATAATAATTATGCTAAGACCTAAAGTAAAACGTGTAAACAATAAAAACTATTGCGGTACTTGTAAATCAACAAATAAATATCAAGAAGAACAAAAAGCATAAACATAAATTGATCTTTTGCTTAGTCAATGCTCCCTGCATGAATCCCTTATCAGCAAATTAGCAGATTTGTTTACGTTTGCGTCGAAAAGAAAAAGTAAAATATTACGTTTGATGCTGGCGGCGACAAGTCATTACAATCGTCCACAGCTGATCCAATAGAATCAATTGCGGTAGACCTGTCCGTTTTTTTTCTTTCTTATTTTTCGCGCAACAACAACAACATGAGTAAGCTGTGGCCAAATGGTGATAACATTTATCAACTCAATTTGTCATCCAAAGCAACTTACATATTGAAATATTTTTTTTTTTTTTTTAAAGGAAAAGATTTGGTTTTTGATTTATTAAATAATTTAAATGTGGTCAGAGGAATTCTTATAAAAGAAAATCACACTGCAAAATCCTATGCATTTAAACTACAAATAAAGTTTACCTATAGATTTGTTTTGAGTCTTTTCTTTCGCCTTTCAGCCGTGGTCAGTTGATTCGTTACTAATAACAAAGTCATCTGCATATCCTATGCGTCTTGAATAGCAAAATTAAAACTCAAAGGAAATTTGTTCAAATAGAAAAGCTTTCTGAATTACTTTCTCCTACTTTCAGCCGTGGTCAGGTATTCAACTACTGAAAATTTAAATACCTGCATATCCTATGCGTCTAAATGAGGGATCAAATAACTCATAGGAAGAATAAATTTTAGCGGCAACACCAACCGTGGTTGAAAAGACAGAAGATAGGTAGCTGAACTACAAAGTGTCTCCAACCCAATGTTACTGCTATAATTTAGGAAAATTGAAAATGAAAATAAAGAAAAGAACATTGTGTGTGTGTGAGCCTCTATGAGATTATGGGCTTCTTTATCTGAATGTGAGTTCTAGAGAAAGTTATTATAAAGGTCTAGATAAAGTATGCCCCACGTTGGGCGCCATTTTAAATAATATTATTGTATATTATAATTCATAACTGTAACGGGTTACGTATATAATCCAGGCTAGATGGTGGGCATAGGTGAGAGCGCACGCGAAATTTTTCCGGCTCTGGCTCGTCGGCAAGTGGGGTGGTGATCTTGCTTCTCGCCTATGGTTTGCCTATACATATATATTTCTTTAAAAAAAAGATGCGTGCAGACAAGCGGAAAAGTTGCGGTAATACACACACAGGATAGTAAGAGGGAAAACAAACATAAAACGAAAATTGCGACCCTCAGGTGTTAATGAGGTGAACTGCGACCCTCATGTGTTAATGAGGTGAACTGCGACCCTCAGGTGTTAATGAGGTGAACTGCCCTCCCTACCATGGTCATTCCTTACCAAAAAAAATAAAGACTAACTATTAGAATGACCCCTATAATTTCCGGGAGACCTACAGGGGCGGCATGACTAGCATTGATCAAAAGAAGTTAAGTTAAAACATTATAAAATATAATTTATTCACAAAAAAAACGAACGTGGAAAAATAAGAAGTGCATGACAACCAATTATAAATAACAATTAAATAGGTATAATATAAATGAAATTAAATGTGTATGTATATGAATGCTTAAAATATATAGATAAAAGGTAATAAAAAAAATGAATATGAAAAATAAATAGAATTCAAAAATGATTTATAAAGGTATAACCAAAATGAAAAATATACATTCTTATGAATTATTAAATTAGAAAAAAACTTTCGGCATGGAAACAAAATGGCAGTAGAAAAATGATGCAAGAAAAAAGAATTGAATCAGTTAAGCTAAGTAATGAAACTATATGTTCTGAGTTTTGCCTCTTTAGTTGAGTTTTTTTTTTTTTGTTACGTGATTCGCAAAAAAATAATAACAAAAAAATAATTTGCAAAAAAAATAACTTACTTGGCGTTATCCATCGCTGAAAGTACTTTCCCGATGAGACCGCTGCTGAAAAGGAAAATCTTAGATGATGGGAATACAATCCAACCATCTGTGTGGACACAAAACAGAATTTCGTTTCTTTTTCTTTTGCTGTACTCAAAAAAAACTCACTCGAAAGAAAACACTCAACAAAACATACAAAAAAAACGGTACTCCTCTTCCTCTTCAATATTCGAAGATACGGCCTCTCTTCGGATTTCGAGAACCAAGATAAACTAATAATTAAAATTCGGCCATGTGTTTCCCTATGCCTTCACAAAGTAAAATTAATGACATCGAACAATGTAATATAAATGGTCTGAACCAAGATTAACAGTAAAAAAAAACTGTATAACTAAATAGAACTTTAAATATAAATATAATGAAAATTTAACCTATGGAGAAGTTGATTCTGGCTGGCCATTATATCGTTTTTTTCCAACAACCAAAAATTTAGCCACTACTGCCTTTTCCCTTTGCTCAGAGCCACACGTCTTAGCTGCACTCAACCTTTTTATTTAAACCAAACACAGCAATGAAGCCGACGCGGGTAAAATTTAGCAGCGCGGATACGACGGCGCTGGTAGCTGCTTCGCGTACGATAGAAGACTGAGTTGCACTCAGGTGGGTCGGACGATCGCCTGCGGTTGTTCTGCTGCGTCGAACTTAGGGTCCAAAACTTGAGTGATTTCGTCTTTTAGAATTTTAATGCTGCTGGCGGCTGCTGTTTATTGCATATGCCAATGCAATGGACTGCTCTTCGGTTTCAGAAACCCTCCAATACGATCAAGGGCTGGCATCCGGCGAAAATAGCTCAATATTATCACTGGCCTTTGTGTGGGCCTTTGTTTTATTTTTTTTTTATTTTTTTTTATTTTTATAAAACCAATCTGGATACGCTCTTTTTGGCGACTTTAAAATTTTTCTTCGACTCGGATATAAAAAAAACTTTGAACTGCAATTTGCACACGTCTGATCTCGGCCAAGTATCACCAGAAAAAGAAAGCATCTGACGCCTTGGACCAGGCGGGAACCTTTTTACAGAGGCGGTAGGTCAGCGAGGTGAAAGTAGCCATTTTCGGCGAAAGTGACACTTGCACCTGTTAAGCAAGGAGTTACCCTATTGACCTGCTTGCGCCTTTCCATCATACGACCAAGAGGTGGCGCTAAGAAAAATTACGATATTCGCCTATTAAACTGATTTAACAAAACAGTTGCTGCTGCAAGCGTTACATAAACAAGACAGCATTAAGATAAAAGATGGAAAATGAAAAGCTAACATTTTTTGCGGGACTATCTTGCTTTTGAGAATATCTTAAAGTTTTTGTAACAACCAGAATAAGGCTTGATAGTCAACAAAAAGTATACATATGTATATATTTTTGAGCATCAGGATTGTTCAGGAAATTTAAAAATGCTCTTTCGGACCACTGTGCGGTGAATTGCAATTCACGTTGCCCGAAACTCACAAATGGAAATCAAGAAAAATGGCACCGATGCCTTTTGCGGCAGTTGCCAGTAGCATAGTATTTTTTAATAAAAATAGGGTGCAAGTTCCTCCGAGGGCTCTGCACTTTTCAAGTGAAAATCTTTAAGTGCAACTGCAGAAGGGAGTGGAGGAGTGGAGGAGTGGAGGGAAGCGTGCTTTTGAGCCCCAAGGAAAAGTGTTGAGGCGAAAGGCAAACGAGCGCTCAAACGCAACAAGCAGGATGTTGAGCTGCCAAGGGAATGCAAAGCAAAGGCGCACAAGTTTGACAGCACTTTATAACACTCGAGTCAGAGCGGAAGGGAGGGGGTGCGGCTGGCCGACTTAAGTTGCGTATACGCCGCATGCGACCCATAAATGGCAATAAAACTAAAAGCCTTGGCGATACACAAAACAAAATGCAGAGCAAAAACAATAAATAATAAAACATTAAATAGCAGAATACTCGAGCTCTCAGCAAAAAGGGTGTTGGGCTGGTGACTGGCAAGAGCAGAGGAATCAGTTGTGTAGCTAAGTTTCGCAAATAGAATACGCCTGCTCGGCTCGCTTGAGCCCCGGTGTGGGGTCCCCAAATGGGAAATTAAATATTTACTTATGAACATAAAAAGCAAGCGAGGAAATTACGCATAGTAAATTATAAGAGGAATTATAAAAATAAAAACTGCAGACGTCGTCATGCCGCAATTGAGCTTCAACAGCAAGAACAAATTTGGCAGACATAGCCCGTGGTCCTATTAAAGTCACAAGCGAGGCAGTTATAATTGCCATGACTTTAAGGACAGCGCTTCGTCCTTGCCAACATGGAGCTCTCATTCCCATTGTCAATCGCCACACGCATAGTCATTAATTTATTTTATGCTTGGCATAATTTTTTGCTTACGGTATTTATTTGCACTGCCACCCCCTCCCAGTCCTTCCCAGTCCTTCCCAGTCCTTCCCCGTCCTTCCCAGCCCATCACAGCCTTGGTGTGCAAATTTTTGCGCGGCGACAAACCAGAACAAAAGGCAATCGCTTAGTAGGCGTCAGACACGCAAACCCAGAGACCCACACCAACGAAATGGCTTTGGTCGGGGCATTAATGATTTGCCTTTGCCAATACTCGCACTCAAAGCAATGCTCCATGGTGGGTTTGCCGCCAGGCATTGGTCTGTAAAAAAACCAAAAATCTCTCTCTTGGGCTTACAAACATACATAGTGTTTGCATTTGGTGGGGGGCATGGTGAGGCCAATTCGTTGTGAGCCATTTGAATACGCATGCATACTTAATTTGCTTCGGTAGCGGCAGGAGCGGCAGGAGCGGCGGGCCTGCTGGCATACTACATTATTGATTGGATATTTGTGAGGGAATTTAATAAAATATGCAAATTTTTTTTAGGATGGGGGCAAAGAATGGCAGGGGCTGGAAAAAGTGGCCAGCATTAGTGGCAATCAAGTGGAAGCTGCGGCGTGCCGCTCTGGTGGCCAATATTAGTGTAAGCTGTTCAAGAGCGACCAGCTTAGGCATCTAAGTTGCCTAAAGCTGGTCAAGCGGTCCTTTTTTGCCAGAGATTTGACAGTCATTAAGCCATATGCCAGATATTAGATGGGAAATAGATATATGGAGTGGATCTCTGCGCATCTCTGAGCCGAAGAACGCAAATTCACTTATCAATGTCACATAATGCTTATATCATTACTCAATTATTTAAATAATAAATTCAACAATTCTAGAGAGCGCGGCAAAGCATTAAAATATGATCAGGTCTCAATGCCAACTTGCATCATACAATCTAATTTTTCATAAGCAAATATCTTTAACTTCTTTTGAGTTGGGCAATATTTTTATAGAAAAAATATATGTTTGGCACAATAACTTAAATTAGATGTATACAAGTATTTTGAACTGACCAATCCCCCCAAAAAAGCCTCTGCCTAAGTCTGGGGAAAGATTAGTGAATGAACCAGAGAGGCCGAGATCGTGATTTGGATTAAATTTGTGTTAAAGTGGTAGAAGTAAGCACATCTCCATCGCTTGATTAAGCAGAAAATGTTCGCCGAAAACTACACAAACGCCAAAGGCTCCAGTAGAGTGTCATCAACAGCCGCCTAGCTCCTCATAAAAGTAACAGCAATAAAGGCAACATTAAAGCAGCAGCAGCATGTGGCCCATATTAAACAGAGCGCCAAACTTTTCGACGGTTTACGGTACAGCGATGAGGTCGAGAATTGCCTGCAGCTGCAGCGATCAAGCAATTTGGGGACCGCCGACCCCAACCGGCCTCCCTTGACTTTCATGCGGCACTTAATCAGTCAAATTTTATGCGTGCGCTGGCAAGTAGAGCCACAGGACGAGCAGCTGCTGACAAGCGGCTTTAATTGCTTTTAGTTTTTGACGGCGACAGCATTGCAAAGTGCACAAGAAGGACCCTGAGATGTTGTTGGTGCTTCTGCTCTGCGATTTTGTTGCAAGTCGTCGCGCAAGCTCTTAAAGCTGGCAGTAAACTCTTATCATAATCTCTTGTTGCTGTGCTTAGCACAACTGAGCAACGGCAACTGCAATTAGTCTAAGTGGACTTTAATACGTCAGTCCCATGCCAAAGCACATTCAGACACACAGCCCGAATCTGCCCATGCAGATACAAACCCAAAAGCGCTTCAAGTCATTTTGCGGTTGTGCTGCAAAAAGTTGTCACTGAACTTTGCATTGGTCCCTGGGTCTGGGTCTGGGTCTAGCCCTGGCAATTGTGCGTGTTGGTGTGTGCCCGAAAACTTAGGCCGCCGCATTGCTTAGCCAAAAGACAAGCAAGCAGGCAGGCTGGCAAGCCGAATGTACTGACATATAGACAGGAGGAGTGGCAGAGAGGGCGATGGCAGTTGACAGTTTCGTTTGGCCTCCAGTTGCGCTGATGCCTCGTCCTGTGCCTTTTCATTTTAGTTCTGTGGCAAATTATTTTGTGGGCTCAAGAAAAATGACAAACTTTTTGTTGTCACAAAGTTTTATTTTGTCTTTCAGTTCAAGTGAGCGTGTACGAGTATGTAAGTATATAATTTTGTGGGCAAGAACATTGAAGGCCGAAAGTAAATTTGCATGACTTGCCTGAGATTTGGGCACTTAACCCTAAAAGCTGCCTTGGCAAAAAAAAACCAAATTAAATTAAAATTAATTCAGCCCATCAAGTGCGTAAAGAATATGCTGCTCACCAGCTTTAATGCGGATTTATGCCACAAGCAGCACCATCTGCCAACAGCAGCAGCAACAGCCAAGTCGCCAAGATAAAAACTTTCTCGAACTCATCGCATGTGCCAGCGAGCTCATCATGCGGCAACTGCTTTTGGCTGCCACTCAAATGAGTGCGCATAAATCCTAGCATCAAAGTCTTTGATTAAATGAAACAATTTATTAACAGGTAAAGACAATGTCATGAGACCTTTGGACCAGGCGGGCGCTCGCCCCCGAAAACAATTTCTTTAAAAGTCAACAACACACGCACAGACACACACACACACATGGCAGCCACAACCTCGATATGCCTAGAACGCTAAATGGCCACCATTCACGCAGACAAGCAGTCAGGCAGTCAGGCAGTCAAGCAGTCAAGCAAGTTGCAGAAGGGCACAAAACAAACACATTTTTTCTAAATTTGTAAACACACGCCCAAACAACCAATGGAGCAGGCGACACAAGACAAACCACTTGGCAGTGCGGCTCAGGCCCCCTTTTGTTTCGCAAACACACACATACAAGTACATACGCATACACGCTCGCAAGTCACAAATTGTGAAGTAGACCCGTTCGGTCTACTCCTACTATCTGATCTAGTTCTTTCACACTACAAAATTAGTGTCCATTTTTTTCTGGACCTGCAAACTACAAATCATCCGCATCCTACCAAATCGAGCGTTGCCAACACTATGTAATAAGTGAGAGTGAGCGAGCTTTACAGTGAGAAGGTGGACAAAAGAGAGTAAGTAAGAGAGTGAGCGAGCAACTCAGACTTTCTGTTTTACTTTCTTACTATATTCAGTGCGGGCTCTGCGATCTCAAAGAGAACATTGTGAGCCACAAATAAATAAAAAAAATAAAAATAATAGTCCTAGAACTAATATAATATCGGGTCTTCAAATGCTTGTGAGTTGTGGTTAATTTTCTAAACAAAATATAATATAAATTTATCAAATCATTTATAGGTTTGTTTCAAAAAAAGTATCAAAACGTGCCCTCCCGACTCCGTCAGGACAAATTACAAGTAGTAATCAATAAATGTATTTTTAAATCTGGCACTTTAAAAAATTTTTTTATAAATGAGTTTTTGAGAAAATATATATAAAGCTTTAATATGTTTGTGTTATCAATTTCTAATCCGCCATCTTTTTCAGCTTTATCGAATTCTTACCAGGTTATCCAATCAAAATAAAATATTAATACATACAAGTATATATTTCTAAAATCGTGGTTTCTATTACTACAATTTGAGAACATTTTGCAGTACGTGAGGGCACGCCAGCTCTAAGTATAAATATAAATAATTTTACTTGTCTTACGTTTTGATAGTTGAGCTGCATATGGGAAGAGAATATTAGATAGATTTGGATTATATTATATATAATTGGAACGTGGATTATAGAGGGGAAGCTGAAAATGTCTACCACCAAACGTTTAGTTTGTGCTGGTTTTCAAGACAAAGTATGGCTGTTGTTTGTTAGCTTCAATTATTTTCACATTTAACTTTAAAAATGCTGACATTGTTCTTACGTTCCCCTATTTTTTACTTTCACTAACGATTGCAGAATCACACACTTTCTCATAGAATATTTACTTAATTGCTAGCCCACAGTCAAACAACAAAGCTATGATCTAGCGGGAGCTCAACAGCCACAACTCTAATCCGTAGCTTTGTATTGTTGCGGCAGCGTCGGCTGGAAATTTAAAATTTTTAAATTCCCCGCATGAGGTAAATAAAGTAAATACGTACGGCGAACACGCACATACGAACATAAACAAACGTCCGCTATCGCCCATTCGGCTCCGCCCGATGTATAGTTATACTCGCATGCACTTGCGTGGATGGCTTACAAGTAGAAGTGCTGAAATTGTTTATAGCATAAGAAGGCAACAATCTCATAACCAAATGTGTACAATGTGCTTCAAGTATTTTTGATTAGGCAACGTTGTACCGCCTCCGATCTATTCCCTACCCCTAACAACATGGGCGGCAACAGCTTCAATGGCAGTAACGTAAAATTCTAATGGCACACTCGACGTATGCGTAATATGGCTCATGTGCTCGCGCTTAAGCTACGAATGTGCTCGGAGCTCAGCGCATTTGCATAATTTGTCTGCCATATAATTTAGCAGCCAAGCTGAGTTAGTGAATTGCGCATACGCCACGTACGCCGTTGCCAAGTAAGGCGTTATGCAGCATTGTTAGCCTTATTTGTTTGCGTTGTTAAGTGTCTGTTATAGTGTCAGAGACGCACTCATGGATGAATTGGGCAACGCCTAGTATGCTTAAGGCCGCTACTTTACTCTAGAGTGGCTGCGCAAGTAGTAACTTAAAGAGTGATCAACAGGTGCGCTTTGCCTAGAATTGGTGGAACAGGGCTTGATGAAGGTTTGGCTAAGTATATTTAATGCTTCCACTGAACAAATTTGATAGATAAAGCCATATTAGCATTTAATATGTTGCTCAATTATAATTCGTTCTTCAAACCCTTTTCACAAATGAGTCAATTTTTGCAAATCCCCGAAAAAGGTATACGAAGTTACCTTATTTTTCGTTAAAAAGAACTTTGTTTTAAATAAGGAATGACTCATAATTTTCAATGGCACCTAAATTTACCATAATATAATGTTTTTAAGCCTTGTCTCACATTTTCTTCAGAGCTTAAGTTGACTAGCCTGATAACTTGCGATACGTATTGTAGAGCGGTTTGCAGCTATATGTGACACTGAAAAACAAAACAAATGATTGAATCAACCGCTTTCAATTACCTCCATCCAGACTTGTTATGCTGTGGTCGAATAATGACTATTAATATCCATGTTCAAGGCGCCGTTTGCATCTTGAGTCAATGTTCCTATATTCCTGATAATTGATGCATTCTTAATTATCTGCGTAAAATAAAATAAAACAGAACTTGCACTTGCACTTGACATTCTGACATCCAAAGATTGGCTTACCAAAACAGGTCAGATCATCGCTGCTAATCTTATTTATTTTAGCACAAATGCTAGCTAGTTGTTTATGACCTCAACGTGCTTCTAGATACTAATCTCTACCAAAGTTATACTTAAATATTTAAATAGCTCAGAGAAATTACTCTATAAGTATTATACCAAAATAGCTTAAGTGCTGTCGTCAACCAACCTTACTACCTCTTCGATAGCCAGAGAACACCAGCAACCCCGAAGTCAAAAAGAAATATCCTATTTTCGTAGCTTAGACTTTCAAATGAACTTGGGATGAAAGGCTCAACAATAATGCATTCTATGTTAAGTCAAACTGGACTAGTTTACATTCTACTTATATGTGTGTGTTTTGAATTTAATATAATACTTATATCAAGTCTATTAATATGTGTTGTGTTTTGTTTGAACGGCTTAATCCGGTAACTTGATGGCAAGGCAAGAGCAAAGGGCCGCAAGCCAACAATTTATCAAAACAAAATAATTGGCAAACACCTCGGGCGGCAATAATCAACAACCTAATTGCACAAATTGGTCTTAATTTCTAAAGTAAATTAAATACAAAATGCGAACAATGCTTATGATTGCTTCCAATCGCATCTGGATTCTATTTAACAGCGAGCGCAAGAGAGCATACAAGTAATTATAACAGACTATTAACAGAGGCTGTACGCAGACAGCGCATTTTAACATTTCACATGCATTTAAATTTTAAACAGTTCAGTATTTATGCCACTTAATCTAAACTTCAAGCAGCTACTTAATTACAAACTAAATCTAATTAAATATTTTCCAAATTTAAATTTTAAACAGTTGTGTATTTATGCGGCTTAATCTAAAGTTCAAGCAACTAGTTTATTACAAACTAAATCTAATTAAATATTTTCCAAATCTGTGAAATTTCATTGAACAAATGATTACTTGTATGATTCTTTTCATATGATTTAACACATTTTAATAACATAATTTACACTGAAACAGGCTTAAAAGTTAGGTTCATCTACGCTGAAGCGAATTACCCTCCATTATGTTTTACAACAAAAACTTCGTTTCTCCCGGGGTCGTAGGCCAAAACTATATACGCATCCAACTGCGCCGTCAATGTCCAATCTTTCATTATAAATCATTTTGAACATATTTGGCATTAGGTCATCCATAGTCACTATTCGCTACCCAAAAGTTAAACTGATTTGCCAACTACCTGTTATTCGTTTTGTGTTCATTTACCTAATACCATTGTCCACTCTCATTATCATCACCTAAATTCCCACTGCAACTGTTTGCCAGTCCCAAGTATCCCAGCCAAGGCTAAATCGCTGACAGCTGCTGCTGTCCGTCCACAAGACGTGTAACTCAAGAAATATGAACTGAAATAAGGAACTTCATTATGTGCGGCAAGGGGCAGGCAAAATAAATCTTTTGAGTGGGATACCTCCTGACTTCGCTGGACGCCAACAATGAATCATAATGAGCTAAGCTAAACACCTTAAGCCAAGACAAAGGTACGATGGCAACACGCAATACGCATACGTCGTGTGGCACAAGCAGGAAAGTTGAGGCTAACTCTTGACTTCTCCTCACACTCAAATAGACACACACACACACACACACATACGTACAACGTGACAAGAAAGTAAGCAATAAAACGTAGCATAAATTGGCCAGAAAACTAAACAAGCAACAAAAAACTTTAATGTTTGCAGTTGCCAGCTAGGCAAATAAATATAATGACGACGACCGCCGACCAGAGCCCGTCAGCCGCCGGCTCTGGTGTCGTTTAGAAGTTGCCAGTTGTTTGCACAAGTTGCGTAAGCAATGTGCCCGTTGGCCCATTGTTGTAGTTGTTTTTGCTAATACTGGCGCCACGTTATTATAAAAATGATACAGTTACGCACACACAATAAAGCATAACACACAAAAAACAAAAGGCAACTTCCACCCGTGTGCGGCCCAGCTCGGCTCGGCTCGGCTCGGCTCGGCTCCACTTGGCTTGGCTTGGTCATAATGAAATGTCTTTATGTTGCGATTATCCGCATATAACTGGGCGCTATGCGCAATTAAATGAGCTTGAGGGCGGGCCACAGCTTTGGGTCCGTATGGTGCGCTACCACATAAAAATATGCCATAAATAAGCGGCGGATAGGACCGGCGGCAGGCACAAATTTGTGGCAGTCATAGGCATTGGCTGGTTTGTGATGGCTGCAGGCCTCGACACTTTCCATAAAGCACACACGAGTAATCAAAATCCTGACCAGCGGCGTCTCCTTGGCTTTGAGCGATTGAGCAGCAAGCCAGCTCTGAAGATTAAGGCTGCCTTTGCGGACCCTCTCTTACTCGCAATCTCAGTCTCTTTATTGCACTCTCAATCTGAACTGCAATTTCCTTTTACATTCGTTGCCCTCAGCCATCCCGTCTTTTCATTTTAATTCTCAAAAATTATATCAGCATTATATATCAAAGCTCATCAAATTGTGACCCCCTAAAGTTAATAACGCCAAGTCAAGAGCGTGTATGTGTGTGTACAAGTACGTGTGTGTGTGTTTGTGCGTGTGTGTGTGTGTGTGTGTGCGTGGGTATCCCACATTTTGCGCGCCGGAAACAGTCTGGAAAAACAACAACAACATCAACAACAAAAAACAACAGTCAGAGCGAGCTGACGATGATGATATGTCCTGGCAGCCGGCCAATGTTTATTCAACTATCTGTGGCTATATACCGTTAGTACACACATACATACATGCATACATACTTACAAAAGTACATATATATACGTACGTATGTATGTACATATATATGTCAGCATGTTTGTTTGCCATTTTTAAGCTGAACTGTAAATGAGATTTTGCACATTTTCTTTGCTCATCTATTTTGCCTTCGGCTTTCAAATAGTAATTTTCTGTTCAACATTGAGTTGACTTCTCCAATCCCCAATACACCCGCAATCCACCCAGTACCCATGCCCATGCCCATTTAAGTCTTCCTTTGTATGTTGATAACTATGTGCTCAAGTAATAATCAGTTTCGTCTCTAATGACGAGTTTTGCGTAAACAAAAAGAAATGTTCAATTACAAGGCGCAGGACAGAACACAAAATTTAAGACAAGAATAGAGCAAGCATTAAAGCTAACAGAGTAAGCATTGATTTTTCTACTATATATTTAAAACCTGGTACTGATCAAATGTACATATGTGTTTTGGGATTCTTCTTTGAAATACACTTTTACTTTCCACACTATTCAAGGTATAATTAGCACAGCAAATAAAATCAATAATAATCAATAATTGTATGTGCAGTAATTTCTAAGCCGCATAAATGTTACTCAATAATCTAAATACTCGTACAAGAACATAGTGGTATAATCATCACACTGGTACTTAAACAAAAAGGCAGCAAAACAAAAATTTTATGAACGTGAAAATTGGCATTTTCCGTTTAATCTACACACAATTTAGTATGTACTACTATTTATAACTTAGCGCGAGTCCAGCAGGAGCTTATTTTAATGTCGTTCTTTTTGGTTCATCATATTATGTTGTGAATCGGACAGCAGCCTAGCCCACAACACAACAGTTGTTCGTTTTTTACACTCTTACAGAGAATTTTAAAAATGCCTGTATTTTTAATATTTTTATGCTCATGCGATGATGGTAGCGCCTGACTTGAACCACAAGCCTACTCAGAAACGAACTCACATTGTGGGCTGCCTGGTAGTTCTATAAGCTATGTATGTCAGGCCCCATTTCAATGTTTGTGTAATGAGTTTTTCTTGGTTTTTTTTAAATCTATAGTACTTGTAATAAAACTTTTGCTATATATGTATGTGTAATAAAAATAATAGAATATTGTGTCCTAGGTGAACAGTTTTCGGTTTCCTTTTTTAAAACAGAAGCGGGCCTTGGATTCCAAGGATATTTTCTTAAATACATTAAAGAAAATGAAACAAGCTTAGGTACAAAATGAAATATTTGATACTGTCTAGTCAATCAAAAAAAATATAACATTTAGTGTGTCCTAAACGAAATTATCCATACACATGCTCTTCAAACTATATCGATGTGTCGAGTGTTGTTATTCAGAAAAACTGAAAGGATTACCTCTGGTTTTGATTCATATTTGATTAAAGATCAATGATCAATTTTGTTACGGGCTCATACTAGACATATGAATAAATAATTTTGAGTACCAATTGATACGAGTCCTTTTCTAAGCGATAGTCGAATTATGTCAATCCATTATGAGTAAATCCCAGAAATACCCACAGAAGCTTCTCACGGTAAGTTAATTTTGAAGTTGATGGCAGGTGGCAGGCTTCTGGAAAATCCCTAATAGCAGGAGAGTTCGGGGTAGGAGGAAAATTTGTATAAGGCAAAAGGCAGCCAAATTTGGTGCCACTAGCCTTTATCGACTCTGAGATCTAGGTGTGGATATGGACGGACAGACGGGCATACAGAGCTAAATCGACTCGTCCTGTCATGCTTTTCAAGAATATATCGCCTTTGTGGTGTCTGCCACGTCTTCTTCTGCCATTTGCTCTTTGCACATACTTAATATATTCTTGTACCTTTCAGGTACAGAGTAAGAGTATAAGCAGCATGGGACCTTTAAATTTCAAAGTAATCTATTCAAGATTGCAATCCACTGCGACAGTCAAGTCAACTCATTTAGCACCAAGCATGTGGTACACACTACACGTACGTTTCTCTGATATCGGAGATACGCTTCCTTCCGTTTAGTGCAAATATTTTTGTTCATCACTGAAATCACTTGAGACGCATGCGTCTGAATGTAAATTTAATCAACGCCTGACAATTTATTTTAAGCAGCCGTTTTGTATGGAAACGATTGATTTGTTATCGACAACTTGCATACACAACACGTTTTGGGCATTTATTGTATTGTGTTTGCAAAATGATCAAATCGTCAGATGATACAACAGAGATGTGTGGCCACTCTGACGAATGCGTAATTAATGAAGCCAAAGCATGATTCCAACGGTCCTTGACAAGCATCGCTTAATGGCTGTCCGAGAACACGAGCAAATATTTTCACTTAATCAATGTCAAGAAATCTAGGCGCTAATGCTTTCAATTAGTTGCCGTTGGAGTGCTTAACCAATTATGGGCAGACGCAGCAGCAACTTATTAAACACGGCCAAGAAAAACTTTGCTATGATTGATAAGACAGTGACGGCCAGTAACCGACATTGGATTGTAGTCGGCAGGAGCTGAGCTTAGCGGCTGACCCGACCAAAGCAAACACAAGGCAAAAAACTCAAAAAGGCGGTAAAAGCCAAATGGGCTGTCGGCCCGTATTTGCAACGACCCTTGCACTATATTTACACATATTCCCTTACATACATATATATGCTATATATGTATAACTTACCCGTTCACATTTCAGCGTATATGTATGGTCTGCTAAGCATATTGAAAGGGCTCACGACAACATAAACAACGACGACAAAAAACAGCAACCAGAACAAGGACAAGTGCACAGGAGGAATGGGGGGCTGCGCACATTGTAAAATGTTTACAGTGTCATAAAATATCAGTAACAACAACAACAACAACACTAACAACGAAGCAGCACAAAGGCCAAAACGATGAAGGGCAAATGTAAGCGAAATTGGAAAATGATGAAAGATGCTTTTAAAAAAGCCCCGCAAAATAAACAGAAGGCAGTCAGGCGCTATGCGTTTTGTAGATATGCATCTTTGAGATACTACAAGTATATGTCGCAGCAACAGACATTGGTCATAGGATTGCAGTTGAAGGCCAAAAGGCATGAGTGTGCGTGTGCGTGTTGTGTATGGCCATGTGTGCTGACTCGAGTTCAAATGGGGGCCAAACGCTCGGCGGTCTCTGGCCAGTCCCTTTGACCGGCTCAGCCAATGGGCCACATACTGCAAAACATCACATCAACTGCTTCCATGGCGAAAAATCCACAAAAGTCTGCACAGGCATCTAAAAATACAACACCAGTGCTAGTGGAGGCGGTGACTGAGCGGAAGGGGGAGTCGCAGTCGGAGGCGTACACAACATGGTCATAAAATCAATAAAAATATCGCATTACTGTGCTCTTTGTTTGGGCTGGGCTGGCGCATGATTGATTTTTTTTCACAAATTTTGGCACATACCGCCCGATCGAAGAAAAAAAAAACAAGTCACTAGGCACGAAACTGTTGCATAATATGATATAAATCGAGAATTGTGCAATGTGCGGTGATGTTGTGGACACAGCTATCCATAAATGTGTGTCTGTGTGCAGGCACCTAAGCGCATTATAAAACGCTAGTCAACAAATTGAATTCAATAAGCGCCGCCATGCCGTATGATTTTTGGTGCCATTTTTCCTCAATGCTCGCTCCCGATATTATTTCCAATTGGCGCTGGAGGATTTTGTGCCATTTGTTATGCATGAGAGTCGGCGTGGCATAAGCTCCTACGAGCATGAATGTATGGCAATGGCACTTAATACCACTAAGCGTATTAGGCGATTGTTTTGCAACTGGAGCGCAATGCTCCTGAGGGCTCCTTTTTTCCCCATGAAAAGTAATACATATGTATTGAAGCATGAATGAAAGGAATACAAAGAGGACCCCAAAATTACATTCTCAATAATACATATTTATTTGATCAGTAATAAGGATCGAGCTCGAAAATGTTGTTCTCCATAAGTATCATTCAACTGAGACATTTTGTCAGTATTTATTCCTCTGCCACAACTTGAATTACTTACGTAGGACGCCCTTCCATTTCGAGAATAAGAAATTCTACGGTTGTTCAGATCACACATTTGCAATGTATCGTTTAGTATTTCTTAATTAACAAAGACTCAAAATGTGTTGTCATAATTAAAGGAACTTTAAAAGGCACCATAAATGCAACTGTGGACTTTCTTCTTTCATAAACAACTATTCCTGGGAGGATCTTTCAAACACGGCTATAATATAAGAGGGGTGCCTCCTCGGCATTAGTTTTACAAGTATACTTCCATTGACACATGTATGTTCAACGTTTAAAATTCCCCCCGAAATTCCGTGACCTTTAAAGTGACCCTAAAAACTTTCCTAAAAACTCAAACGTGTCCAGACATAATAGGGCAGAAACAGTTAATAACACGTTACAATTCAATAATTATGTGCTGCTCGTCCTAAAAAAAACGGACACAATACATGGTTTTATTCTTAAAAGGACATCACAAAAGCAATTCACAGAGAAAAGTTTAACAATTATTAAGCATTTGCATTAAATTATTTATACGTACGAGGTGAAGGAAAGTTTCACGATTTGTTCAAAAATTATATTAGCTGGTCTATAATTAATATTTATTGAATTTTGAACGTGATGTATGCACTCTAAGAAAACAATATTCAAATGAATTTCGACTTAACGAAAGAATTTTAGATACGATAGATATAAGGCAGGTTAATCACAGGATTTGTTTTCGAAAGATGAAAGGATATACTAGAATGTCTAAGATCAAATGAAAGCGTGGCAGACAATTAATTTTTGGTTTAGCTGCAATAATCAATGCAATGATAGCTTTACTTTAGAGTATGAAATTGTTTATACCCTATACACAAAGGGTATGCTAATTAAGTGCGAGTGTGTGTAAAGCTGTTCTGCCGCATCTTTGTACTGCACATAAACTCAATTCATGATGTAAATTCATATGTCCTCATGAGTTGAAAAATTTTTAATTTGAAAAATAAATTTATTTAAAAATATATATATATATTTTAGTGAGATCGAGCTGGCTCAATTCCACCCTTCATTCTTGTTAAATGAAGTTTGTAAATATATAATGCATTTTTTACTTTTTTGTTTTTTTTAAAGCTATTTAAATATTTTAATTTTTCTTAAATCGATATCACATATATGGAAATATTTCTATCTAAGTAGTAGTTTCTACCGTTCAATGCCGTAAAAATAGGATCGAGGAATTTTTTGGGTGGGTTATCCCCTTTCCCAAGTATGCATACAACTTTTATGTTCCGAATCACATCTGACAACAAATAGTTTTATTGAGAGTCAATTGTTGTACGCTTTAGTTTTTATTGGCTGATTTTTCCGCATGAGCAAAACATCCACTCATACATACTAGTTCCTATTTTTGCACTCACTACCATCTGTGGCGGACATTTCGACAAATCAAGCTTGCGAAAATGTATTCAAAGCAGAAGAACTCAAACAAACAATTTTGCGAGCAGCATCCATTCATTCCCACAGTTTTTGCACTCTGACACATTAATGCGAGCAAATATAGTAGTATAGCATACGTATGTGAGCATATTTCTCACCAAAACTATACTATATACAAGTATATTATATTTTTGATGTGGCTGAGATTTTTCGAAAAAGGTGAATATGTATGCTGATCTAATTGGAATGTCCGCGCAGATGAAACAAAATACAGGACAATGTACTATTCTCGTATAAATGGATTAGTATAAATAAGCCATTAGGCGTATTTATGTTTAATACAATTTATCACAATTCAGTTGAATGCTCATTTAAAGAGATTTAAAGCTCATGCATGAATAGCAAGAACATAAGTCGACAATTTTTAATGCTGACAAACTGACAAACAGGCAAATCAACATGCAAGGAGACTGTGTGGAGAGTGGAAAACCGATGTGAATTGGCTTAAATATAAATATTGAAGCATATGCAATTTTTAACGATTGATTCCATTTGAGACGCAACGAGCGTATCAAATCGAATACCAGCTGCACGACAGACAAACAGACATACAAGTACAAGTATATATACGTATGGCACACACCGTTGCATTTTACAATTTCCGGAACACACATAAAAGCCATATTTCCCAGCAATGATTTTTAAAATGTTTAAATGCTTTCCCCTCTTATATTGCAGTGCTGGCAAAAAAAACAACCGCAAACAACATTAATGGGTGCTGTGTACAGCCCCCCATAGCTTGGACACATCACTACCAATTACAACAACAGCGACAAACAGTTACAACAATTACAATAGCGGCCAACACGATGGCAACGTAATGAAAACGACACATAAAAGTTGTGTTGCTGCCGCCGTCGCTGCCGCAGAGGCAAGTGGAAAAATGAAGTCCGTCATTTTGTATCCTTATGGACCGTTAACCGGCGGAACACGCTGCTGTCGCATGTTACATGCAAAAAATTTGGCCATAACAAGTGCAATTTACACAATTGTAAGTACATTTTATTGAAATGTAAATGAAAATGAAAATGTAAAATTTTGAGCGGGAATACGAACACGAATGCAATGCAAATGGGGACGAGGTCTATGCGAATGTAGTGGCTGGCAAAGTGCTCTTGTTTCTACAATGGTAGTTGTAATTACAACATAATTAATACGAGTATTCAGGCAGCCGTGCCACAAAATTGCTGGCACAAAATTTTGAAGCGCACTTTCGTGCGACTGCCGCACAATTATCACGGCAGCTGCTCGCCCGCCCGACTACCAGCAGTTACACACTTCTCTATGCCATATAAATTACAATTACAAGACACTCACTTGTTATGGCTTTTAATTTATGTTAATAGCCGAATCGTGCTCGGTTTTTTTATACTGTATCCGGTACCCTGTACTATGCGCTTAAACAAGTACCTCCATCATAAACAAGAGCGGACGGGATAATTGTGTGCACAAGCCACGCCCACTGCAACAGGCTCTGACTTGCAAGCAAATTGGCTTTTTAACACTACCACCCATTGCAGAATGGCTGCAGGACTGCCGGTCCGTTTCGAATGCAATTAGTGCCACATTTTATTGTAGTTAGGCGCACTCGTAGTGCGTTACGTGTTTGGCATTCTCAGTGAACAGAGAGGGATCGAATAAGGGAGCAGCGACAATGGAAGTAACAAAGAAGAAATGTTGGGGACAACGACATACATACAAGTATATAGACCGTTCGAACTGCAAGGTACCAGGCAGCCCATACAGAAGCGACATCGCGAATGTGCCCCACCTTGTCCAACTGTCTAAAGCACGCCATTTTGCATTTATTTATCTCGGCTGTTACTTTTCATGCACTCGGCACCGTCCGAGCCGCTCCCCCTCCTCGGCACACGTAAATATTTTACAGATTAATTAGCACAGTTCGCAGCTTGCTCACGGCTCACAATTCCGCCAAGTGGGAGCCATGCGCCACGTATTTTCACTTCGTGGCTTAGTCAAGTGCTTAAATTATACAAATTGAGTTCACACAACAGGCAGTGCAGGGCGGGCGAGTGCAGAAGAAACAAATAAGAGAACGACCTAGTGTCGGGTTAAAAGTAAAAACGTGTTTTCCTACCCAACACATTTAAAATATTGTGTGGGGTACTTTCGCCGGCAACGGGGCGTATGCGTGTTAAGCTTGCTAATGCCAGCTCTTGCCTTTCATTGCCAGAATATATCACTCTTAATTGTCCTGATCTACTCGTGGCGCATCAATGTCAACATGCACAAGTCTGGTGAGCTGCAGGATGTCTACTACGGTAAGTCCCATGCCCATAAATTTTAGCAATTAAATACACACACACACACACAGGTGCTTATACATACATAGCAAGACAGCCAAGAGAGCGACAATAGCCTGCTGTGGGAAGCATAATAAAGAAGTCGTTTTAATAAATAAATTAAATTTCGGGCGCTTCACTTGAGCATCATAAACGAAGAGCAACTTTTTATACTTACCTTGAAGAAAACGGCTATCTAGGTTGGCATTGAAGCTAAAACATTTACGGATTTCCAGAAACTTGTAAACTGCATATTAGGAGCAATTTCACATTAGCAAGTGGATTGTTTTTATCCGGTTGTCCCAACTTTAAAATACTCTGCATATATGTATGCATATGTGTACAAAAATTATAGAAATTACAAACAAACAAGAGAGAACGCTACAGTCGAGCAAGCCCGACAGTAAGATAGCCTGTACTCTCCACAAAAAAAAAAAAAAAATTTAAATTTTTTTTAAGTTAAATTATTTAAAAAAATTTAATTAATTAAGTAAATTAAATTAGAAGCTGCGGGCAGCGCTGCCGGCAGAGCTGAAGGCAGTGCATGAGCAGCGATTTATTTATGGCAAAATTGACCTATTGAATTGAGAATTGACAAATAACCACGAACTGGATTTATATGCCAATTTTGAGTTCAAAATTCCAAGAATTACCGGAGTTAGGAGAAACATGAATTGCGGGGGATTGGGGGGTGTATCAGAAAAAAAAACACAAACTCGATCTGCCTAGGGATTAGGGGAACCAAGTCAAGTTTGCCAAGTTTGGTTATCCTAGCTATTGTACTTGCTGAGATCGTTTCGCTCATACAGACAGACGGACGGACGGACGGACGGACAGACGGACATAGCTATATCGACTTGTCTTGTCATCGTGATCAATAATATATATACTTTGTGGGGTCTGCCACGCCTCCTTCTGTGTTTTACATACATTCACACAAAACTAGTATTGCCTTTCACCCTTTGGGTACAGGCTGTAAAAATGTAAAAAGTAAAAAACAAGTTTTGATCGCTTTCAGTACCTTCATTGGTAATGCAAGGCTTGTGGTATGCACATTATATAGAAATGTGAGTGCATGCATGTCTATGCGTGTCTATTCGGGTCTGTGTGTAAGCATGTACTTATACAGGACAGAGTTTTATGAAATCAGCAAGGGCTTTGGCAGAGATTACATTTATTGCTATAACTTCCTTTAAAGTGGGCCTACCTTAATAAAACTTGTTATACGGACTCATAATCATAACTGGAGGTCAAATTGCCAAATTTGAGTCAAAAATTCCAATAGTTGCGGGAACTATGGAAAACCATTAATTGCGTGCTAGAGGAGAGAAGGAGGGAAATCCCGAAAAACACATTTTCGAATACCCAGAAAATATAGAAGACATATTGGACTAAAATTTGGTGTCCTTAGTTTTTATAGTCTCTGTGATATGCAGTGGCTGACAGCTTATTCGACCCAGTCCACAGTAACAATTTTAAATGGGTTTAACTTTTAAACGAAAACAGATATCAATAAAAATTAAACGCAGAATCGTAGATTAATATTTAAACTAATGAATAATGACTTCATTTTTTATTTATTTTAACCTTTTTTATTTAAAAAACAAAATCAAAAAATTCAATAATTCAATGTCACAGCTTATTCGACCCACCTTAAAAAGTATTGACAAAATACCAAATTAAGGAACAACTTCGATATTTTAATACTTAGTATGACATCCCTGTTGGTCTTCAACTACTTTTACTGCCTAAAACATCGACTCCACTAATTTTCTTGCCGTTTCCGGAGAGATCCTTGCCCATTCCTCAGCAAGTGCAGCTTTTAGGTCATTTTTGTCGGATATATTTCTTTTCCGAATATTCATATCCAAAATCGGCCACAAACTTTCAATTACATTAATATCTGGTGACTGTGCCGGCGGTTCCATAAAGTGGGGACAGTTCCATATACAAGTACTCCAAGCTCGCACAATTCCGGTCGTGTGCTTTGTATCATTGACTTGGTAAAAGCGAAAAGTGTCCTTTACGACAAGATCTTCAGCACTTTTGAGCAATTTGTTTGTCTGAATCTAAAGGTTCGTATTTTTATGGCGTTAAGCTCATACAGATTGGGTCGAATAAGCTGTGAGCCACTGGAAGAGATTATACAAATGGCATGTGTATCAAAAAATAAAACAAATGCGTTTCAAGAATTTGGTGTTTCATTCTGTTAGTCTCCAGGTGCTCATACAGATGGACTGGCAGACAGGGCTAGATCTACTCGTCTTGTCATGCTGATCAAGAATAGGTATACATACTTTGTGGGATCTGCCACGCCTTCTTCAGTTGGCAGAAGACATTACTATACTATACTCTTATACTTTTCATCTACAGAGTATTAAAATAGGAACAATAATGCTAGAAAAGAGTCTACTTCCCACTTTAACTTTTATTGCTTTCAAAAAAACCTTTGTACCTTTACCGTCTTTAGCATCGCCTTTGTGGCAAAATTCTCGAACCACCTCGCATCTCGCCGGAGAGGGATAGACTATGTGAATACTTTAAAAAACAAAGAGACACATAGTGGTATGAATTTGCATAAAAAAGTATGTAGTAATGGTGGAGTAGGGAAAAAAATGCTCAAGCGAGGTTCCAACAAGCACTTTTTTATTGAATAACATATATGTATGAGGTTGGTATTTGCGGAAAGTCAAAACCAATAAACGGTTCAAAGGAAAAGAAGCGTAGTTCATCATCCGTTAAAGAGATATCTATTTGAGGGGTCAGTCGATGCAGCCCCATAACTCAGTAGCTTTAAAATAAGAAACTAGAGTGAGTTACATCGAGGAGAAACGAATCGTGAGATACTGAGTATGGCGGTACTCCATCTATGAATTATTTTGGTTGCGGCTCACCTAATTAACCCACGCCAGCCTGAAAACAAACTCACATACATACTACTTAATACACTTTAACATCCTATACATATGTATGTTAAACATGTATGCGCATGAATATTTATATAAAATAAACAAGTGTGGCACATGTGATAACTGTCGCTTTTTCTCTTTCATCTTCCGCAGGTGTACAAATTGCATATTTTGCCATAATTGGCACACAAATGTCCATGATTTTGCTGAGCATTGTGTTGATATTTGGCATATGTCGGGTAAGTTACATGCAAGTACATACATATTTGTACATATGTCGGGTGTTTGATTAAGAGCTTGTGGCGTTTTACAAAATTGCACAACACATTTACATGCACACTCACTCGCGCAGTCACGTGAGCTTGAAAGAACAAATAACGACAAGCACACACACGCACACACACATCAATGCACCCATACACCCATACATGACGCTCACACATCAAATAACTTCAAGTCAAATATGCGAAATTATGCGCATTTCGTGCCTAAAATGTTTACAGCAAAGCAAACAAAGCGCATTCAAATGTAAATTACGCAACGCCAGCCATAGGCAAGCATCACAAGCTCGTACTATACTATACCATGGCTCAGCAAAAATACAAATACAAATACAAAATAAAAACAAAACACAATGCCAAATGACAGCTCTGGCGTGCCAGCATCAGGCATCAGACTTCAGGCACGGATCCGGCCGCCAAACGGCGTGTTGTTCAGGCATGCAAGGGTTGCCCAAAAAAATGCCATTGACAGTGGCTGAAATGTAGACAATTTGTCACACAATTGGGCCCCTCGCTGGCTGCCGCTGCCGGCGACACATGACGCAAAGATTAGGGCCCAAACGACTAGCACCGAGAGCCGAGAAACGAGCGATAAGCGCGCAATGTGTGGAATTTTTTAATTTCGACATCGAGCCACAACCAAGCCAAGAATAGGAAAACAACAGAAACTGAGCCCGCGACTTTAACCGACCAAATTATTCTTCACATACTTGTAGTATGTATTCTACATTAATTGCAGTTGCCTTTCGGGAGATGGGAGACAAGTCGTGACTGCTGATCATATTTGCATACATTTATAAAACAATATTTATTTATGGTATATTTAAATAATTAAAAAAGGTTTCATACGACTCGTACGGATTTATTAACAAGTGTTATCCATTTGATAACTGCTCTATAGGATTCAAGCTTAATATCTTACCGCCACTCTATAATTGCACAACACAGGGCTTTTTGTATCCTTGAAATATTTTAAATTACAAAAAAACTAGAGAACAATCAATCTACCTTCTTGTAAATGCAATAAATTCCTTTAGTCAATCCTAATATGCAATCCACTTTCTTATAAATTCAAGTAATCCCTCTGCCATTAAAAACTATATGTTATAATCGTAATGACTGCGTTGTTGAAAGTTTTCAACACTTGGGAGTTATATAAGAGCCATAAATGTACTTCGAGCACGCTATTGGGCTTTTTTTTATTATATCTTTACTCCATTAGTACAACTATAGTTTTCAGATTGTATGGTTGACACAGGCAAAATCAAGGGCGTACGCAGCTCTTACCAAAGGGGGGAGCCAAAAAATTAAAATTTTCATTAAATAATAGTTTATGCATATGATCAATGAAAGAACTTCAACAAACCCAACTCAGTTTCATTTTAAAGCGAAATAGAGCGCCATAATAATGAGCGTGTGGTCGACTTTTTATGGCAAACTTTTTTGTAGCCCCCTCCCCCCCCCCTGCGTACGCCCTTGGGCAAAATAATTTGCTTTTAATTGTAAACACATTTTAATAGACATTAATTTTAATTTCTGCAATTTTATATAACCTTCAATGCCATTTGATGCAAAAGAATGATTCAAGAAATAAGCTAAACATATTTTGCGAATAAGGGGAGCATGATTTGTACGCAATTCGTACTTAAAAGTTTTAGCTAATTTTTTGGACTAAATCAAATTCGAGTAAACGCTTTTTGTGTGACAACTCAAAAATCATATTTTACAACATTTCTGTGATTAACCGGAGCATCTAACCATTTATCCGCCAATCCTTTCGCCGGTCCTTCTACCTTTCTTATTCAGCAGCTGGATTTCTAAATCGGTTCGAGCAACAGATACCAGACATGTCTGCTTTTCCAAAAGCAGGACGAGTTTATTCTTTTATTGTTGTTACATACATCCCTCTGCCTCTAAAGAATTTGACTAATCCCAAGTGATTTCCAACGTTATCAGATTTTATTAGGCAGTTATTATAAGGAATTTAACATAATACGTAGACATCACACCGCTGCTCCATTTTGAGCAACAAACACCTCTCGTGCTGCTTTGCGTACCACTTTTCCATTCACGTTGGTTGGCAGTTTGTCCGTGAAACGGACCCCAGCGTTTAATTGTTTCTGTATCCCAGTCAATCGCTTCGCCACGTGCTCCTCGATGTCGCGCGCACTTATTGTGGAACCCTGCCTCTTGACCACCAAAGCACCGGCGGCATCGCCATGCCGTTCATCATACACGCCCACTACACAGACATCCTGCACCTGCTGCAGTTCGGCAATGACGTTCTCGATCTCGGTTGGCCAGTAGTGCAGACCTTGGTACTTCAGAATCTCCTTCTTGCGATCGACAATATACAAATAGTTCCGATCGTCGAAGTAACCTAGGTCGCCCGTGTGAAACCAACCTTCGTAATCTTGCATGCGTCGCGACTCAAGGGGATTACCGTAGTAGCCGTTCCATGTCTGGGAGGTATGCACATATATTTCGCCCACCTCGTTGTGGGGCAGACTCTTGCCATTTTCGTCCACAATCCGAATTTTAATGCCCGCCGATGGCTTGCCAGCCGACGAGGCATTGCTCAGACCGATGTTCACCGTAATGCCACCCACCTCTGTCATGGCGTAGGCACAGGTGAAGATGGCGCCCTTGCATAGCTCCCGAGCCCGTTCCATTGTAGCCACTGATGCCATGCCTCCGCCATAGCTCATCATGCGAATCGGAGCTAAGGCCTCTGGTGTGGCATCGGGACACGTCGTTAATGCGGCCAGATATCGAGGCGGAAGTACTGCATAGCTGATTTTGTACTTGTTAACCAACTTTATGAAATATTCAGGATTAAAAGGCTGACTCGTTATGATACGAGTGCAACCAATGAGGGTGCTGGCAACGAACGCCCACAGACCTGTGATCCAATCCAAGCCGCTCTGCACAAAAATCACTGTCTCGCTGGTGATCGGTCTACAAGGAATGGTTAATTCAGTTAAATATACATTTTAAAATCGATGGAGCTGATTCAAGCATACACATTTTCCGGAATCAAAGTGCTGTTGGACATGCAGACCGCCTTGGGCAGACCTGTGGTGCCGGAAGAGCATAGAATGGCCATAGTTTGTTCGGCGCCAGACTTAAGAGGTTCGGGTCTGGGGGAAAAAGATATATATAAAATAAATAGCTTCGACTATGAAGTCACAACGCTGACCGATTAGCATTTAATGCGATAAAGAACTATCTACAAGCATCGTGCTATCGGAATACATGTAGAACAAGCATGCTTATCTCACTTACGAGTAGAACATTTCGGTTGTGGTGGGAGTCAAAAGACTTTCAATTGTTGGCACTCCTATGATGGGATCTGTCAGAGTATATATTTCAGGTTTCCAAGTAGGCGATGTAGTAGCAGCGTAAACCTTTGCATATTCCTGACCATCACAGAAAATGAGCGTCGGTTTAGTTATCTTGAAAATGTGCCGTAGGGTGTCTGAAGCGAATAGAGTCCTTTAATTATTTTTCCCTTTAAAGGTCGGGCCAAACAAACCTTCATCCAGCATCGGATTAATGGAATGGAAGGGTGTCGTGTTCATTAGACAGGCCACTCCCAAAGGCATTACATATGTAGTATTTTTTGCGGCGATGCCGATTACGTCTGTATGGTTGAGGCCACGCTTCTTGAAGTGCTGTGCTAGGCGGATAGCCCACGCCAGACCTTCCCCATTAGTCACCTTAACATCTTCGGTGTCATATATCTGCAAGAAAACTTGAAGTAACCCCATAGTTGGTGGTACATTGAAACTTCTGACACACCTGAAAAACATTCTTCGGCCAGTTCTTCATTGCGTTAAATATCAATCGGCCAACAGAAACGTCTTCTCCGTAAATGGAGCTGCGTTTTGCGCCACTCCAGATCCTATTCTTCGCATCGTAGGTGGTTGGTATATCAAACATTTTGTCGTTACGCAATAGAACCAATCACTAGTCCACAATAAAGAGCTGCCTCTGCCCAATTCTGTGTGCACTGTCATAGAGCAATGAAATCACTAATATCAATGGTAGCCACACCTGCTGTAGTTTCATTGTGAAAATCCGCGATATTCCTTATCACTATCACACAAAGAAGTTTAAATCACGCGAATCGTGCCAAGTAATACATAGTCGCCAGGAAACGGTGTTCATTAAAACAAAAGCTAAGGGCGCACTATCAATACACAAGTATATTAACTTATCATTAATATTAAATGACAAACCTCGATTAGCCATATTCCCATGGTGGCTACGTAATCTCTGGCGATAATGCACAGTAGCTCCATATGGCCATATTAATATACTCGTATACTAATCAAATCAAATCAAGAACACTTAAGGCAGTGAATTCGCAAAACATCCGATACCCTACAACACTGCACCAATTTGATTTCCTTAGTCTTAAAAATAGAAATTATAGTAAAGTTGGTACCAGGTGGCCCAAATACCCAAAAAAATGTAAGTACATAGCCATTGCATATGACGAGCAATCACGAAACTTGAATGCCTTCAACCATATTATTGCCTGACTTGTGTTTTAAATCTTGTACTTTAGTTGCCTGTTAATTTCATACTAAATTAGCAATTTCTTTTAAAAGCGATTCCACTTGTTACGAGTATTGGTTGCGTTTATGAACGACCTCATCAATTGTTTATGGTTTATTTGCATTTCATAATATTACGTGACATTTTAAATATGTTTCAGTCATAGAATTAAAAAACCTATAATTTAGCTTCAATGGAAACAAAGAGAAGAGAAGAGAAAAAATCTCATCTTTGCGCCGAAAATCAGGAAGTTTTGTTAAAGCAGTTAAAAATAAGTTACAAAAATACCATTAACTCAGAAACTATACCAATTCGAAACATTATTTTTAACACTATTCCAAATAGCATTGACTGCCTTCAAATCCATATACAATTTTTATATCAAATTAAGGCTCTAAAATGAAAACAAAATATTTTTAAAAAAATATTGTATACTCCCTTTTGCTTTTTTGTTTTTATATTTTTATTCAAATTCTCGTATTTTAGCAGGCTAGATGTCTGGGTGGTTTTCATTTGATAACCAACAATAACAGAGTATACAGTGATTAAATTTAAATATTTCCGCCATTTTTATTTTTTTCTGTATTTTGCTTCGAATGCTGAATAAACAATAAAAATCCGTTCTATTCGTTCTACAAGTATTTCTATAACAAACTTTGTTGTGGAATGTGCAAACTCTTGTTTCTCAATGGCAAAATTATGTCAATGGCATATAAAAGTTTTAAACAATTGTTCTTCTTGTTTTGTTTTATTAGTAAGAGAATAAACTACAATGTGGCTGCACCATCTATTTTTTCATTAGAAACATTTCTTACTTATATTTCATCTAACGAGTTATGTAACATTCGGTATGAAATTAGTATTAGTATTAAATATCTTTTGAAGCGAAAAAGTATGTTTATCATGTTTCCATGACAGATCGAAAACGTTAAAAATGTGTGACGAATAGTAATTAAAATAGCCAGATGGACTGAACATAATATGATGTTCATAAATGTGGTGCATACCAAAAACAACTTAAAATTTTCAGTACGCAGCAAAAATATATAACAAGTGGAAAAGGTAAAGGCAGATGTATATAGAATAAGAGAATTAGTATTATGGAATTTGAAGAAACTTAAAAAAATAATTGTAACGAAATTGTTATATATACCGAAATTGTATATACCGTCCGTCCGGACGGAAAGACATAGATCGCCTTGTCTTGTCATGCTGATGAAGAATATACTTGTATATATTTTATGGGGTCTGCCAAGCTTGCTTCTGCCTGTTACATTTTTCACCTCCTGCAAATCTAATACTCTTGCACATTTCCTATACAGAGTACACAAATTCGATTCAATTATTAAGGGGAACGCAGCGCAGCCATGCTTCATCGCACACATAGAACATATAATTAAAATCGCACCCAAATTAATCTAGTTGTATATAACATAAAATATTGCTTCTTAGTTCCTATGCTTTTTCTTCTATAATGATATCATAACGTAAACAATATTAGTATAGGGTGTAGGAGAGGTTAATTTGGACCTTGAATTCTTGTCAACTTGGCATGGCTATTTCCCGACGTAGTGACGTGCTGATCAAGATAGCACTTTCGAATATGCAGGAAAACAAAAATAAGCAAAACATATGAGCTTTACGCGTTTGCAAAAGGCATTGTTAATACCTCTACGAGCAAGTAGATAGTGTTATCAAAAGTGATTAACGATCTCTTCAATGTTAAAATTTGTTTTACAAGGCATAAATACGAGTAAAACAGTTTTTTTAGGAGCCGTTTGGCTCGACAATCAAATCAGCACATATGAACATATTAAACTGAATGGGAAGGAGATAATAATGTCTACGGGAGAAAGATATTTCCTTATGAAGAAAAATATAAAATTTAACAGAACCATGCTAGTGGATCTGTATTTTTGCAACAAGACTTCTTGTGTCTATACGATCGTACCAACCTTAATCGTAATAATGGATATATTACTGCATTATTATATACATATTATTGCATTCTATGCAAGGAGCGCAGGCTGTTTACAAGTAGATCAAGTTTCCCAGCTCAAAAAGATTTTTTTTTGCGCAAAGCGTAGTTGGTGGTAGAGCGATGGAGGCTTAAGGGAACAAAAGATCTTCTAGGTCTTTCGGGAACCATAAAGTTAATTTGGCTAACAAGCACCGAAGACTCGATTTCCTTTTTTTACCACAAGCAAGACTTCAAAAAGTGTCGCACTTTTTACTGAATGATTTTGATGAAGATACAGTTGATTTTAGGCCAAACTACGATGGAAATGAAACAGAGCCCACCTGAAAACGAGATGAACGTTTAAATCGTACCAGCCCGACTTTCGGATACTCTGAACCCACCGTTTTCAACGCGATAGGCGTTCAACTGAACTGAATTCTGTTTTACCAATCAGCTATACTTGTATAATATAGGTAACAGATTTAGTTACTATAATTTTGCATTGATAAGATTAGTGTCCCTTACTCACCCGAAGAGATGGACAGACGGATTTGTCTCGCCATATATGCTCGTAAATTTTTATCTGTTACATACATTTGGAGTGTGATGCACTAGATGCAATTCTGGGAATACTCCCAATACACCTCATGGGAAAAATGAACGCCACGCTGGCGGCTCTTCGCATGAGAGAAACAAACCAGTGGTCAGAAGAATGCTTTGGCCATGCCAAAATTCTGAGGGGAAATGACAATATCCCATTAGTCACTGACCACTTCATCGCAGAGGAGTATCCACTTACTCCTTTCCACACCATCATTCCCTCTAGGGAAGATTGGAACTTCGGCTCGCCAGGCCCAACCAATTCCATCAAAATATATACAGACGGTTCTAAGCTGGACAACCGCGTAGGCGGGGGTGTCTTCTGCGAAGAACTCGGAATCAGAAAAGCCTTCAGGCTACCGGATCACTGCAGTGTGTTCCAGGCGGAAGTAATAGCCATTCAAGAAGCTCTTCTTATACTGCCAAGCCCAGCCACATATACCAGAGAAATCTGCATTTACTCGGACAGCCAAGCGGCTATAAAATCCCTTAACGCCATCACGTCGAACTCGACGTCAGTACAGAACTGTCGCAAATCTCTTCACGAGATGGCAACACAGCTCTCTATATACCTCATTTGGGTCCCAGGCCATAGGGATATCGAGCCTCCTACCAAATATATCGGCACTAGCAAACAAGAAGCCGATAGACATCTTCAAGTTCATCCAGGCAGCTGCCAAACACGAGTATTTTGGGAAGTAGACTTGTCCATGCGGTATCACAACGGGCCAATCTCCAAGGCCTAAGTGAGTCGGGGTGCATACCCTGGCTGCCGCTCCGACCTACCTACCTACATTTGGAGTTTAGAAATTATAGTATACCCCATAACCCTTCGAACTATAACAAGAAAGGAATGCTAAAGTTGAGCAGGCTCAACTCTTAAATACCCTGTACCACCCCACAAAAAAGTAATTAAATTAATTAATTAATTAAATTTAATTAATTAACTAAATTAATTTAATTAATTAACTAAATTAATTTAATTAATTAACTAAATTAAATATAAAATATTCCATGCATGCATACATACATTTACATTTACATCAGAATCGTGCCTTATGCGTGTTTGTGTACTTGTACATATGTATGTATGTGTGCATTGGGCCTGGTTATATGGCTATAACTTTCTTTCCGATCATTCTATCATAATGAGACTTGGTATACGGTTATATAATAACTAACCTAATGTGACTACCAAATTTTAGTTCAAAATTCCAAGAATTACGGGAGGTATAGAAAATCGTTAATAGGGGGGGAGTGGGGGGTGGATCAGAAAAAATGAACAAACTCGTCCTTTCTCGGTCTCAGGAGAATCTGTATACCAAGTTTGATTATTCTAGCTCTTATACTTTCGGAGATCCTTGCGTTCATACAGACAGACAGACGGACAGACAGACGGACAGACAGACGGACAGACGGACAGACGGACATGGCTATATCGACTCGGCTTGTCATGCTGATCAAGAATATATATACTTTGTGGGGTCTACCAAGCCTCCTTCTGTGTGTTCCATGTGCACTCGCACAAAACTAATATACCCTTGTACCCTTTGGGTACAGGGTATAAAAATAAAGCAAATACCGTACGGTTGGAAACAACAATAAGAAGCGTATGTAGAGTTTTGTTTTAAAACTCGACAATCTTGCAATGATATTCCATGAACTATTCAATACTAATCTCAATTTCTCAATAAAAAGTGCACTTTGTATGCACACTGCTGTCAGAAATGTGTTTGCTTATTCCAATGGTCGATTTATTATACAAGTATAAATGCAGACTCGGAATATAAATGGGAGCAGCTACACATTTTTAATTGAATTCAAACTCCATCACAACATTCATTGTCTGTGAACCCAATTTAGCAAACTTAGCTCAGACACAACCAGTGTGTGCGAACAAAGTCGAGAGCGTTAACTGCTAAATAAATATTAAAAACCTCGGGCTGCTGCAAATTGTGCGGCGAATAATGTCAGGAACAGAAGTGCAGGGAGCATCAGCCAGCCACCAACGACTCGCGAAGCCGCACGCGAAAAAGCGCTGAAAATCCAATCAGAGGTTTACACAATGGTGAGATAAATTACAGCACACATACACACCCACATAAACGCATTCACAAGCCCAAATACGCGAATTTACACCACACCCATATGCGCATACGTATATAGACCATAAAATATTTTATATTGTAGTACGCCACGAAATCAATACCGCCATTTTGTTGGCAAAAGGTGTAAAATTGCTTTCATCGATTTGTTTTGTGATTACTTGTACAGTTTTTAACCAAGCTGTGTTTTGTTCTTTTCTCCTTCTTCACTTTAGGAAAACCCCGGCCTAATTGTACCCTGGATAATCGGTTATATCACCTTTATGGCTTTGGAAGCTGTCGCCATGGTTTACTCGAATGTCTTACGCGATCATGTGAATAAGGTAAGTGCACGGACCTCAGCAATCTCCGCGCCACAGAAAGCCTGGGGATTTGTTGCATATTTCAGATGCTTAGCTTCAGGCCATTTGTTTAATGAAAAAACGCTCGGTTCCATCCCGATGCGCCCACGCCGGCGCTCCTATCAATAGTTACTCCGCATTGACATAAATCAATTGGAAACAAAACAAGGCGATAGCACAACACAAATAAATTACAAAAGCCCACGAGTACAGTGACAAAGAGGACAACGAGTTCCTTTCGTTACGCCGGGGGAAATGTAAAACAAAGCAGAAAGGGAACGAATCCGTTACATGTGTTTAAGTGTTTTTTATGCAAAAACGCGTAGAGAGTTGAGACAGAGTTTCGTCGTAGGCGGCAACTGAATACCTTTCCCTCTAATAACAGTTAAGTAGCTGATTTAGCCAGAAACTTAGTATAAGCTGAAAAAAAGCTAGCTTAAAAACTGACTATCGTATTTTAGCATTACCGAGCATTACCAAAGAAATACTTCAATTATGTAACTTTTAAGTAGCTTCGCTTAACCTTGCATAGTCCAGGTAGTTTTTATTGATATGAAATGTGCCCTTTGATCCTTTTTAAAAAAAAAAAGCAGGTATTCAGCCAGAAGAACTTTAACTTAAAACCGTTTTGCTAGATAGTGCTGCTTTAATTTATCAAATATTGGTCCACTAAATGTACTATATATGAGTACTAATTTTGATTCCAAAATAGGATGTTCTCGCGTGTTTATTGGGGCTACCCCGATCCTATCCATCCCTATACCAATCTTTAATCGTGCATGTTCACACTTATGAGCTCGATAGCTCTGAAGCACAAGTGAGTTGGCGGCTTCCTTTGAACTGTTGCCGGACTAAATAAAGGGCAGCAACCCCTATGACCGACTGAAGGACAAAGAATACTCTAGGCTAAGCACTTTATTCCAACGCAACACAAAGTCAAAGCAACACAAAGCGCGTGTAGTTGGCGTACCAGATACAAGTACTAGCCCAGAACATCTACAACCCGGATCCCCCTTTTGCACATACAAACATATGCATAGATACACTCACTGACTGGGGCATTTGCTGTGCCACTTTTTTTGTGGCCCAGCTCGTGTAACGTTTCCAGTTTTTGCGGCGACAAAAAAACAAAAACACAAACTGGGGAATTTATTTGTCTACGACATTTGTTTTTTGTGGCTTTTTCTATTAGAACGAAACCGTTACTACTGTTTTTTTGTTTTTTGTTATTGTTGTCTGTTACAAAATTGTCGCCTCATGCATAATTTATTGCAATTGCGAGGTAAAAATTCATGTTTTTTGCTTTGGTTTCCTTGCCAAAACTTTTACGTTGTGTGAGTTCCCTCTTTTTTCAGACAGTTTCGGGCAGCTTTAATGACTTCAACTTTAATTTGCATGCCAAAGGCTGCCGCTCAGTAGTCGGAAGTTGTCGAAAGTTGTCTGAACCGAGTCCGAGCTCTCTATTGTCAAGGCGCCACTTTATCCGCACTTTGAGTTTCGTTGTTAGCAGTTCTTTTTAAGCACCTGTACTGCACTTATAAATTAAATACGCTCTAATTTATTTAATAAAGTTTTCCATATTTTACGCTTTGCAGCAGTTCGATGCCATGTGCAAGGCAGAGGTGGCCTTTTTCATAGCTCGCGCATTTATCAATGTAAGTAGCAAAGTTTTTCTTTCTGTGTGACTGTGTGCGTGTGGGTGTGTGTGGGTGTGTGTGGGTGTGAATTTGCTCTCCGCCTTATCACTTGAAAAGCGGCCCAATAAAAACGCGCCCTAAAAGCATGCTATAAAATATTAAACCACTACATTAACAAAGAAAACACGAGAGAATGTTATGCTCAAGCAAGCCCCTACTCAAATACCCTGTAGCCGGTGTCTTATATGCGCCTGCGAAAAGAAGAAGAAATCAATGCCTGCTGACGGATTGCCATTTTACATTGATTTGTGTTGCCACGCTCCAATTTCCAGCCATGCCTGTTTTACCCTTCGAATATAGGGTATAACAAGTTGGCATGTGGGTGGAATGAACAATGCGTAACAAATTATTGACTGCTTGGACAGTCCATGACAGCTGCGATAAAAACACAAAATGTCAATAAAAGGAAATAAAATACTAAATCATCAAAAAGCAAGCATTTTGCAGAGGGAAAAATAAATTTAAATTATCCTTTTTTAAATTAATTTGCATGTAAATAAGCCCATAAGTTCGTGGAAACAAACGAACATTTTAGTTTTGTGCAATTGTTTAATGATAATATTAGTATTGATAAAAATCGCTATCCTGTGCTCCAAGTCACATGAACGTATATCGACAAACCAGATATTTAAAACGTAGGAAAGTTTACATAAAATGGTATAATTGGTAAAGCCAAATATTGTTTATCAAACATATTTAAGCAAAATATATATCGATTAGATATTAAACGGAGTAGGATTTTATATACATACAAGTATTACAACGCAAACTATATGTCTCCGTAATCATGGGTCACATGTAATTAATAGACGTTATTGTACAGTTTTTTCTTAGGCCTTTTTGTCTTTTGAGTTGAAATTATAACGTAATATTATTACAAATCTTTATTTTAATTTATAATATTTTAAAATATAATATAAAACAAATCATAGTTTTTAAATATGTATCGAAAGCACAATTTGTTGATTTATTAAATTAAATAAATAAAATAAATAGTATACCCAGCACCCAAATGGATTACTGAGAATGTATGTAACACGCAGAAAAAGAGAGCCCACAAAGTACATATAAAGTATACAAGTATATCCGGATAGCACAAGCATAATTTACTCTTTTATCCACTTATAAGGCATCTGTGTGCAACAATTTGGCTCTATCTTTTATAGTCTCTGAGATCTAGGTGTTCATACGATTTGTCTTATCATGCTGAATATATACACGTATAGTTTGTGGGACTTGCCACTTCTCCTTCTGCCTCTTACATTTTCTAGCTTATCTTAAACTTTATGTACTTTTGTACCTTTCAGGTACAAAGTATAAAAGCGAAAAATACTTAGCCCAGCAAAGATAAGTAGACCTGCAAGTAAAGTTTACATAACAAATGCATTCGCCTTCAGATACAATTTTTCTGAAAGCCCTTATAATGCGATCTATTTTGGTATCAGATAAAATCATTATAACAACTTTAGTGGGAATGTGTTGCTCCTGAAATTTCCAAATATTTTATCACGATCCACTTAATACGTACATCAGTGCTTATTTCAACTGCATCCTATTTGACCCCCACCATCAGAGGTTTCCACAGCATTAAAACCTCACGTTTATGAGTCTGTAGTGAGACTTGGAAAGCCAGCATGGAGCGGTGAACAAACCCAATGGTCAGGAGAGTAATTGCCAGACCAACGAATGATTCAATCTTTCGATCATGCACAGCGCCACAGCAAATCTCCTTACAGAATCCTATTAAACGGCATATAAAGATGCCGCCAAAGACGCACAGCCAGGGCACCATATGAGGGGGTGAAACCTAGGTACAAATCGTCAGAAATTTATGTCGATGTGGATAAAGTAAGGCCAGGGTATAGAGTACTTACGAAAACTGTCGCGTAGGCCAGTAAAAGCCATGCATTAATCGACACAAATGCGCTCACATAGCGCAGCTGACGGGCTAGACGACGGGGTATTATATAGAATCGGTGATTATACCACATTGTCAGTCTCTTGGGGTCCTCGGTAAAAAAGTAAGCCGCAAATGCGTACATGCTCTGGAGCTGTGCGATAAACAAAAAATGAAAAGGTAGGAAAACTTAAGGCTCCGAATACTCATACCGCGCCATACAAGCTTAGTACGAACAGCATCCAGTACAGCAAGGAGTAGCAGGCGGGCTCGCCTTGACAACAGCTGACTAGATAACGCTTCCAATAGCGTAAGCGGGGCCCCTGAATCAACGAAACTAGCCCTATTGAGTCGGTGCTCTTGCAGGCGTCTGCAATCACATCAAAAGAACTTCCCAATAGACACAACTGGTGCTCAAAAGGTACCAATTGGAACATGATGGAGATGGTAAGAATATTTGGAAAATTCTAAACTGCCAAAAAGTAATTGACTATTAATTTTTTTTTAAATTGAAACTGTGAGCAGACAACAAATTTTGCGTTGATCGATGAATCAAATCTACCTCAATCGACAACATTACAACTAAAATTTGTTGCATGCGTTCAAAAATTCTACACAAAAACATCAAATATTCAAAGAGGAAGAAGAGGGATTCTGCTGTCTTAGCTTTTATTCATTTTATTCATATATATGGCTGAAATCGGGAAAATCCATTCACTCGTGTTACTTATGTTTATTGCAGATATCCAAAGAACTCCACTAAGTTAAAGCTAATGCGCTACTTCACTGTTTAAGGAAATTCCGCTATCGTCCTTAGCGTTAAGCTTATCGCTTATTGGGTCTACACTTTCCTATATTATCCCAAACCACATATGTCCACATTATATTAAATTGAAATTTATATAAAAAACTCAACAATTTAATTTCTGATCCAATTATAACTCAGAATTGTACATAGGATCAAGACCGATTTCATTAGATTCATTTTTAGGGTTGACGCAAACGTACAAATTTAAGATAATAAGTATAAATAAACAAACCAGTTTTAATTTAAATAATAAAGGAGTACTTTTGAAGTAATCATATTTGTATGTGGATAAGTAGTGAAATATATGAAATATAGTGATGTCCATTTTGCAGATCATATATTATTTGCTCTTAAGATGTGTAGTTCCCTGTTGCCTAAAGATACACGAATTCGTAAGTCGCTGTACAGCAAATATTATTATTATATATTATTATATTATTAAAAACTAACAAAGATTTATATATGAATGTATATGTATGTATGTATAAAGTTTTCTGTTCCAGGTACTTAATGGTCGAACATTATATACAAGTAGTTAGTTTCAAATTTCTTATAGCAGTAGGTATACTCGTATGTACTATAGTATGTATATCATATCTTGTCACATTCTCACAAACTGATGTATGCTGATGATGTGAAGCTCGTTCCATCTTTCGATGGTGCTTGGTTCACCAATTAAGGTGCCTTAACTGCTCTAAAAGCAAGCTGATTTCTTTTCATCGATCCAGACCTCATCTAGTCACCTTTTCATTTATGATTACGATTGACAAGGAATTATTGCAACGTATTTTTACTGTCGAAAATCGTAGAGTACTTTTTGATCTCAAATTGAACCTCAATCTGCACATTTCTTCTAAATAAACAAGAACAAGGGCGTTCCGTGTCCGCAGTACAAAACGCAACAGGATCGAATTGAGTCTGTTCAAAAATAAGTCCTTCTTTTTTAATTAATTAATTAATTGTGAGCTTCTCTGTTAAGTTCTTTATTTTTATATTGGTAGATCTATTGACGCATCTGATCACACTTGGCTGTGAGCCGGGGCATGCCTAGTCGAAAGGCGTTTATTAGATACTATTGTAATTATTTTAGATCTCTCCTACTTAGGCTTTCTGAGCTTAAAGGGTTTTTAAAATAATTTTTTATGTATATTCTTTTCCATGTAGACAGGCAATGTTTGTTAACATAAATATAAATAAATAATAATTATGTGTGTATGTATATCATGTAATGTAAATAAAGGACTCAAATACAAAAAGAAAAACCCTCTCAAAACTTGATTATTTAAAATTCACAGTCTTTGAAAATACTTGCAATCTTTGTACATACAAGTATGTGCATGCAACTTGTTGCTACGCAACAAATTTTCCAAAACCCGATTTATGGCTTTGCGAATATGCAAGAATTGTGCGTTTGTCCACCGCTATTGTCGCTGGGGTGAGGTTTTGATCGATAAATGTAATACATAAATAATTTAATTACAAAAAAAGTCCATTAACATCAATGGAGAGACATAAAAATAAAACTGCAACGGCATTGAGGCATACGCGTGTGTGTAATGAAGTGGAACTCCGTATATGCAGGCTAAATAGAATTTACGGCACTTAATTGTTGTTTATGCTTTTACTTTCAGGTGCTGGCCATGTGGGGAGTGCTGCGCTTTTACAACCTGGTGCGCTCGGGCATTACCTGGCGCGGCCCCGAGGTGAGTTGAGTAACGGAAATGCTGGGAGGAGCTGTGAAGTGGCTTCTCTTAAATCGTGACCATCCATTTGTTCTGCAGGCCAAGACCACCATCTTTGCTCCCATCTACAAGAGCGTCAGCACACACAGCAACCCACAGAAGAGCAAGCGAGCCAAGAACCGTCGCTATAGTGATCTAGACAGCGGCTGCTGCGCTATTTTCGACTTCGACCTGGACGACGAGGATGATGAGGACGACGATGATGACGCGGTGGGCTACGACTACGATGACTACTGCGACTATTACGATGAGGATGACGATGATGAGCAGGGCCAGCTGCAACAGGAGCAACACGATGCAGCCGACTGCAGAATGCTGGGAGCACCAACTCGATCTCAGAAGGCGCGCCGCTCGCGCACCAACAACAACATACGCAGCGTGCTGATCAACAAGCGACACAACAAATATAAAATATCCCGTCCCCAAACCCAGCTGGAGGTAATCAATGAGTCGGAGCGCAGTGCGGGCAGTGGCAGCGATGAGAACGATTCTCTGTTGGTGGCCTATGACAGCAGTTCGTCGCTGGCGTCGGTTTGACATTGGCCGCCATGCATTGGAGTTGCAACAAATGGATGTGCCGCTGTGCAGCAGACCGAAGAAGATGACGACTACAGCGTCAGCAGCGAAAGCAGCAGCAGCAGTAGCAGCAGCAGCACCGACAGCGACACCACCAGCACCAGCGATGATGCCAGTGCCAGCTCAGACCCGGGCCAGTATCTGTACGGCGACCTGCATGGCAAGCAATCGCACCGTTCAGGCCAATGTGGTGGTCAGCGTCAACGCCGACGTCCATTGCGACGCGTCTACTGCGCTGTAAATGCGCTCCTCATGGGCCTATTGGTGGCTGTGGAGGTCTACGCACAAGTTGCCATATTTCTATAGGAAAATGTGGGGAACAAGCGAAGGTAGACCTTGGTGATTGCTCCATGACCCTTGCCAGAGGCCGTGTACAAAAACTTCCGTATAGAACAAGTTTAATGTTTATTACATATGGGTAACCAAACGCAAGAAAAAGCTTTAATGTAAATGTAATTCCATGTCTAACAAATACTATAAAAATATATAAGTCCCTAGGAATATACTATTCTTATTAATCGCATAAAAGTATTCAGTATTCGTACGGTGGCTTTAATGACCCCCAAGCTACTTTTTTTCATTTCCCGACTACCTTCCACTGATTATAAATATATTATTTAGAACTCGTCCTGGACAACTTTTAGCTTAAATTATGTAAGTTACTCTAAAAATGTCAAAACGAACCAACTAATAATAAATATTAGTTATTAGAGTTTTGTTGAGAGAAATGCTTTTCTGCCACATTGAAACTATTTTGTAAATCAGACATAAATACAAGTAATAAAATATTTACATTTTAAATATATTTAAACACGCGTTATCCATAGTTTGTAAATAAACCATACTAGTATGCCTATTAGAGCATAAATGAGGATAGAACAAGAATAGCATCAAAACAATAATCATATCTGTAATTGTTGAATAGGTATATATAAATATAGGATTGTATATTTAAGGTACAGTTGCGCCAAAAACCAAATAATAAATGTGAGTTAATAGTTAATCGTATACTGTATACTGTATAACAACAAATTATGAAATAAACAATTGATATTTGTGCAAAGGAAATGCGTTATCGGTTGCAGACTCGATCTCGAAACGTGATCAGCACGTGTTTAAATTAGCCCGGGGAATACGGTGCGTATGAGCTATCTGATAACACATTGACGTTAAATGTGAACCAAAATTAATCAATTGATAAGTACATCCCACACGTGAAGCACTTTCTCAATCAGATAGCTAAGTGAGCCACTCATACTTGTACACGTAGTGCCAGCTACGTAAGTCGCCCATTTAAATGCTATCTCTCTTAATGGAACCACAATTTGAAGGCGCGTGGCTTTGTTCACAGTCAATTAAAGGCGTGCAGTGAATAATGAGTGCAACTAATGCCATCGGATGTCGCACTGCCAGATGCCACTCGAGCTGAAATAAATATGTACAAAAAGTCGTGTTGAATTTTCACTGAGGACTGTTTACCCCGAAGACAACGTGCTCAGGCGACTTGTCTGCTGTAATTATAGGAACTCAGGAGCACAAAGAATATGCTACTAATTGAATGCCCCACTATGCAGTGTGGAAGGAGTGTGGCAACTGGCAACTGCAACAGTTCTATCTAGCATATACTAGAGCTGTGCATCAACTTCATGTTGGGCCAGGCCCTGGCTGAAGTCTCATTTTGACTGCAACAAGTATATTTTGATTACATGGACGTCAAAGTGGATTTTGTTAGACCACCACAGTAGCATTCCAACTCACTGGTGAACACAACACCTAAATATACCCTGAATGCTGGTAACCTGCTCTCGTGACATGGAAAGTAACTGGAGAATTGTACAGACAACATAGTAGGGGAAACCACTCTGCCCCAAAAAACGTGGCATACAAACAGATTCACTGAAATAACACAAAACAGAAATACTACAAAACTTTTCCATAATTAGAATTATTTATTGCCGAAGCCATGTATATAGATAGTATCAGACGGCGGTCAATTTCCTAACATGTTTATTTCTAACTGGCATTTTGAGCACCAAAAAATATCAGTAACAAAAAAGTTAATTACCAGTTTATTTCATTCCTAATTAATTTTGAGTATTTTCAATAATATGGGTAGGAATCGGGAAATTCCAGAAGAGCAAGCAACCGAATGTGAATTGCGAAGTGGCTCTACTTTACTGAACGATGAGAACCAAGAGAGCGAAATGCTAAGAGTAGCGAACAATTCATCAGTCCGTACCAGAATCTCGTGAGCTACGCACTTATCACTGAATCCTAAATATATTAATGTTATTCATTAAAGAACTTATACATATATATACACACACAAAAAAAACATCTAAGCCAACCTGTAAAATATTAAAAAAACTATTAAACATAAACATACTACGTCGTCTCTTGGTTATTTCACCACTACGGATTATTGGAGACCACAAATGTATGTATATGTGAATAAATATTTCACCAGCAAAACAGTAAGGTATACCATGTGATAAATGGGGAATTTTTTAATGAATGCTCAGTTAATAGTTCATTTAAAAAATATATTACCTCTTACATATTATTCTTGTTGGCAGAAAAAGTTAGCCCACCTCTACTGCGGAACATTTTTTGTTGCACCAACACCACTATCAGGATTTCTCTCCAAACCCACTAATGTTCAACACATTTCACTTGGAAACAGCGAATAGCAACGAAGAATTTAATATCAAATATTTCAACAGCCCCCCCTGACTTTTTGAAATCTGAAGTAATTTTCTCTTAGAATATGCAATTATTTTTATTCACATTTAAACAAGCAGACCACCTTTAGCAGTCAAAGCAGGCAAATGCTTCACCGTTTTTAGGAAGTCGGCCACCTCACAAGCGTACGACCAACCGGCCTTGATGTCCGTCTTCTTCCAGCTAATGTATGTAACTTCATCACTTACATCATTACAGATAACGTAGTCCTTCTTGATCTGCTCCTCGGTTAAGTGAGGGTTATTAACACCGACAAATACAATACCGCGGTGGGTGGAGGGCTCGATCACAACACGGAAGTACAACATGGGGACTGGAATCAGGCCGTTGTTGTTGGTGTCGTGAGACAGATACAGGGGGGTCTCAACACCGTCCTTGTTGGGCAGCGTCGTAACGCCCCAAACACCGGTGTAGCAGTTAACATTCATCTGGTTCTTGGATACCCAAGCGCGAACTCCATCCTCCACACGTGCCCAGTTGCCCGCATTGAAGGATTGCCACTGAGGGGCGGCGTTGATGAACAGGAAAGTAGCGCGCTGCTCAGGAGCGTAATTAAAATCGGCCTTGGCGCCCAAATGACCACGAGCCAAGAACACACTAGAGGTGTCGAAATATTTGCCGGCATCGTAGCCGAGCTCGGCATTGATGGTCTCCAATTGAGTAACCTGAGTATAGAGTTTGTCAACGTTCTTTCCGCCAAAGAAGCCAGCGGTCTGGAAGGTAATGCGATCCACACCGGTTTCGTAGTAATTGCTACCAGGGAACAGCTGATGGCGTGTGTAACGAGTCACCTCCTCCTCCTCGTTGAAGCAGATTTGCATTTGCTCGGCGAAGCGGGACGAACTGATTTGGAATCCAACACGAATGACGACGCCTCCGTTGCATGTAGCGCCGCTCTTGACAGCAGTGAAGCCCGGCCAGGTCTTGCAGGCGAGCTCCTTAATGTCGTAGCTAGTGCCGTCCACACGGAAGGTGCTGCCACTGACACAGGTAGCAGTCAACAGGGTCTGCGAGTGTGTGCTGAAGGCTCCAGGACACCAGAGCTGCATTGTGCCGCCTGCCTCAAACTCCATGACTCCGGTGCTAGAGAACGGATAGATATCCTCGGAGTCGGTTTTCAGATACACGGGCTGGGGGCTGGGAATACCGCCACGGATCGTCACACTGCAGGCTGTAGTGGCTCATTAGAAACTGTTCACTCGATATATCTCTTACTAATGTTGTTAATGATATCGACATTTCATGAGCCAAGGTTTCGAAAATATAATTACACAATTATTGTAAAAAGAACACTTTACAAAAATTAATTTTTTCTCAATCATTGAAACTTTCTTTAATTAATTGATTAATTTTTAACAGGATTCTTGTCTTTCAAATATCGATATCAATCGGCACTAGTAATCCCATTTCCCACTTACCAGCAGCACGTGATTCGGGCAAGGTTTCAACATAGACAGCGCGTTCGCGAATTTCCTCCACCTCCACCTCGGGCAAGGGCTTCACATAGATGGCGCGCTCATAAATCTCATCCTCCACGATGGGCGGTAGCTCCACCTCAGGCAGTGGCTCCCGCGGCCAGGCCCACGCGGCATTTAAACTACACACTCCCAAGAGGAGCAGCACGGAAGTAGCGAACTTCATTTCACTTCTAGCGACTATGGCTGGCTAGGCCTAATGCGAACCCGTTTAAATAGTCCACTGATATGGCGCATTGGCAAAACCACTATTAGCCATATTATCGGGCCATGCATAATGAAAAATATTTTTAGCACATCTACGCTTATCACTAAGTCCATCCAAAACCAAGTCCAAGTCGAGTGCTGCTGTTATCAACGAGCCCCATTCATATTCATTTTGCTTGAATTACTTGAATTTGTCTTCGTACGTTTTTGATTTGTCTGCTTGGCATCGCAAATGTAATTGAATTGATAAGCACGAGCTCGCTAATTGCGCAGGACAGTCGCTTATCACTTTACAAATCCGCGATGACAAGCAGCAGGACAACGAAAGTACATAAGTACCTACCAAAAAAAAAAAAGATAAAAAAATTCAACAATGTGTCAAAGTTCGCTGGCCATGGAGCAATAATTAATGAAATGTAAAGTGAGCAGCGACAGGCGGCGCTACAAAAACAGCAGGAACAACAACAACAAGGACGCAGAACTGTAAAAACAGAGCAGAGCGAAAGAAACGCAGGCAATTAGGCTGAAGGACACGGACACGGACATGGACACAAAAAAGAAACAGGATGGCGACCGTACTGCCTCATATAATTTGTGAAAATTGATGATTTGTTTAGATTCACGAATGGGCGAACAAAACGAGCCAAATTGGCAGGAAGAAAGGAAAACGTGAAAAGGTAGCCAAGCTGCTTGCTTGGAGCTCAGCATTGGAAGGTAACACTAATTGATTTGATACAGATAAATGGGATAAGCTCGGCATCGGCAACAACATGACCAACAACAGAGCCGAGGAGCACAAACTTTCTTCTTGGTAGGGAACAACTAGTCTTATGTGGAGTATCTTTTTTCATAAAATTGCATTACTTGTTGATTATAAATTATTAGGCGAAATGTTTATATTGAAATTATGAATTAGATTAAATAATAAAGGCATAAATATTAAATATTAAATTGGTAGGGAACAACCAGTCTTATGTGAAGTATCTTTTTTCATAAAATTGCATTACTTGTTGATTATAAATTATTAGGCGAAATGTTTATATTGAAATTATGAATTAAATTAAATAATAAAGGCATAAATATTAAATATTAAATTGGTAGGGAACAACCAGTTCTATGTGGAGTATCTTGTTTTTATTTCATAAAATTTAATTACTTGTTGATTATAAATTATTAGCGCAGCCAAAAGTTGATTATAAATTATTAGCGCGGCGAAATGTTTATATTGAAATTATGAATTAAATTAAATAATAAAGGCATAAATATTAAATATTGAATTGGTAGGGAACAACCAGTCCTATGTGGAGTATCTTGTTTTTATTTCATAAAATTTAATTACTTGTTGATTGTTATTAGCGCGGCGAAAAGTTTTTATTGTAATTATGAATTAGATTAAATAATAAAGGCTTAAATATTAAATTGCACAAAGTTCTTTGCCATTTTCTTCTTGGTCGGGAACAACTAGTCTTATGTAAAGTATCTTGTTTTTTTCATAAAATTGCATTACTTGTGGATTATAATTATTAATGTTTAATGTTAAATTGCACAACGTTTTTTCCAGTTTCTTCGTGATAGAGTCTTGTGTAGAGTATCTCTGTTTTCCTATTTTTAATATAATTTAGCATTTAAAGCATTTTAGAACTTTAACAATACATGCTTACAAATATAAAAATAGTATTAATAAGCAAGGGGTGGCTTATGGTTTTATAATTGTTTTGGAAGACCATAATCGTTTTAGCCAAGGTCTAGCAGGAAGGAGTCATCTTACAAGCAAACTGCGATGCCTCAGTAGCCTGTCGCTATATTTGTGGAGAATCTGAAGTAATTTCTCATTTATTGTCTCATTTATTGTCTCGTAAAACTGTTGTCTCTTTCAACCTAGCATTATTCCAAGTTAGTTAAAAAATGTTATACAAAGTTTAATGCTTAGCGTCAACCGAATGCCCTTGTAGCCAACTTCAGCACGGAACATCCTACTTTCCTGTCTTCTGTCTCCAATAAGTAGTCCCATATAATAATAACATGTGGGTGTTGCAAGCATGTGGGTGTGTATGAGGCAGTCGCCCGAGATACCTTTGATTGATAAGGCTGCCTAAGCGTGTTTGTTCAGCAGCAAATCAGCAAAGCAGCGAAGGAAAGACGTCGAACATTTTGCACCTTTTCAACAGGTTTCAAAGCATTTGTGCTGAATGGGCTGCCAAGCAGATTGAAAGGAGGAGTGCAGTATACGAGTCGAGTAAAGGCGCAGGCGGAGGAGCGAGTGCGCTGGGATCCAGGGGTAGGCTTACATGTGTCTCGCGCTCTTTATGTGCGTTTGTAAGTGTGTGCAATGATGGATTAAATGTATTTCAAAGGCGTGAAAGCTAAAAGGTAGCACTTTGTGGTTACATAATAAATATAAAGCACACTTCAATTTGGCTTAGCCGCTATTGAGCCCGGCGCACAAATGACTGGCAATACAGGCACGCAAGGTCGCCTAAAGAGCCCACTGTATAAGGCAATAAAATATATTGACTAATTGTCAGATGCATTATGGGGAGGCTTTATGCAAATCACCAGCAGATACGCAGTCAACTGAAAAATCTCTGATAATTGGAAGGAAGACGAGCCAACCTTTTTGGGGCCACGGCTACACATGTAGACATGTGTATATTGGATTTGAACTGCTGCTGGCAGTCTTATTGAAGATGATCAGCGGAAAACATAAGAATATAGGTATATCAGAGTTGTGAACCGGCACACTAGCTAATGCCTTGTTTTGCATTAACTTACGCCCAATAACGCAAGGAAGCGTAAGGAAGGAGACCCTTCTACGATGCCCTTTAAATACAAAGTGATGGTTGCCAACGAAGTGTGACACCTTCCTATACTTAGTCCCTTAAAGTAAAGCTCCGAAAGTAAGCACACATTTAAGAAGTATGTATAAAGAAAATAAGCAACAAAATGAGAGAAAAATATAAAAGTTGGACACTTGCAAATGTTTGTACATACGAGTAGTTGAGCGTGACTAGGAAATAACTCCGTGATTAATGGACAATCTAATGTCGGGCAACAGCATAAAGCTGGACGGCAAATTACTTAAATCAGTCATGACAACGAGTTAAAGGGCAAGTTGCTCCAGTAAGCTTGGCAAGCTTCAGCTAAAGCTGGATCACGCATTAAGAAGCAATTACGACGCAAGACGGGAGAGAAAAAATCTCTGTCTGACACATGCGACAACAGGGGGCAGATAGGCTGTCGCAAATACAGAAACAACAACGTAAGCACTCGCAAGGGGTCACACTCAGATACGCAATGTCGCAGATACACACACACACATTAACACAATTACAATCTGCAGATGTGTGCTGGCCTTCAAGGGCATGTATTGACTATCAAAAAAAATCCAATTAAAAGTGATAAAAGTTATTGAAGCGTTGCATGTTGTGCGCTTCCATGTTTGTGTTTATCTGTGTGTGTGAAAAGCAACACGAAAAGTGTACGAAAATAGCTTTACAAAGTGGCACCATTAGTGCGAGGATAACGCTGATTGTGACGGCCAGATTATCACAAGTTTGCGTCTGGCAGGCAAGGCCAAGAGACGTGAAGGCGTCACTCGGATATGGGAGCAGCGTGGGGGAACGAGGCGGCATAACATGCTGAGTCAATTTTTAAATCAATTAGAAATAAATTTGCTACGTAATTTGACAAATTATAGAAATACAAGGTGCTACATACTTGTATATATTTAAACAGACTCCGGCAAAAGTTAAAGGAAGTAAAAGTTATTTAATGGGACAGCTCAGCTAAAATTTGTTGTTTTTTTGGAAAGTTGATTTAGAAAGTTTGTGTTTGCCAACCACTTGAAAACCATCACACCTCTTTATAAGATAAAGTAGATTGATAAATTACAAGTAGGAAATCTCAACAGTACGCATTTTAAAGATATACAACTAGTCAAGGGGGATTACCCAATGGAGTGGCATAATTTATGCCACTATACTATTTATGTTTTCTTCAAATAAAACAGGACGACAGACGGACATAGTTTTGTGGACTCTGCCATTATTCCCTCTGTGTGTTGCAAAAAATGTGATTCCCTGATATACAAAATACTCTATAACATGAGTCCTTTCGGATGTTTTAAACTAGCACACCTAAAACCAATTTACATGATTTTAAAAAGCAGCTTAAGCAATACGTCGGCGCTTGGGTCCATAATATACCTCACCAATTAATGACCATGGCTACCAGCAACTCAAGCGGTAGTTCCTTAATTGCTTATTGTATCAACCATATACATACATATGTACAGACATACACAAATATTGTACACTCAACATGACCAATTAATACTACAAACACGCTGTACACTCTTCATTCAACGCAGCAATAAATACCACAACGAGAAAGGAATGCTAAGGTCGGGCGAGCTCAACTCTAAAATACCCTGTACCTCCAAAAAAAAAAGGAAAAATGAAAAATAAAATTTTACATAATCACAAACTGGATGTAATTGCCAAATTTGAGTTCAAAATTCCAAGAATTACGGTTACTTATGGAAAAAACACGAATAGTGGGGAAGTGGGGGCGCATCAGAAAAAAATACAAACTCGTCCTTTCTCGGAGTTAAGAGAATCTAGACCCCAAATTTGGTTATTCTAGCACTTATTCTTTCTGAAATCCTTGCGTTCATACAGACGGGCGGACAGACGGACGTGGCTATATCGACACGTCTTGTCATGCTGATGAAGAATATATAAGCTTTGTGGGGTCTGCCAAGCCTCCTTCTGCCTGTTACATACATTCGCACAACACTAGTATAGCCTTTTACCCTTTGGATACAGGCTATAAAAACTATATCAACAACAGTCGACTTTCTCTTTTTATACCCTGTACCCGTAGGGTAAAAAGGGTATATTAGGTTTGTGCAAAGTATGTAACATACAGAAGGAAGCATCTCCGACCCCATAAAGTATATATATTCTTGATCAGCATGACGAGAGAAATCGATCTAGACATGTCCGTCCGTCTGTCCGTCTGTCCGTCCGTCTGTCCGTCCGTCTGGATGAACGCAAGGATCTCAGAAACTATAAAAGCTGGAATAACCAAAGTTGGCATCCAGATTCTCCTAAGTCCGAGTAAGGACGAGTTTATTTTATTTTTTGGAATTTTGCCCCCCTTCCCCCGCTACAGAATTTCGTCAAAAGCGTCCACATTTCAAATGCTACCTAAACCAAACTTTTCACACATAATTTATATATAATTGTCTATTGTTGTTAAAAATTTTATTCAATTCGGTCAATTCCAAGAAAAGTTATTAGCAAAACAAATTTTCGCCAGAACAACCCCCACAAACTGCAGCAACAAGTTCACTCTTCTTCTTCCTCTTTTTGCTGCTGCTATGGGCGCATATAACTCAGTGACGCAAGTTTACCTGGGTACAGGGTATTACACTGTCGGGCTTGCTCGACTGTAGCGTTCTCTCTTGTTTTTATAAAGAAAGGGGCCCCTGCAAACAATAATATTTACATGTATCCACGGTCATCTCTCGTATGAATGTTGGAACGTTTCGAAATCGAAAACGGTAGTTAACAAAAGGCTTACTACTATGGACACATACAGCCAGTAAAGGAGAACAAATCATTAAGGCATCATTAGAAAGATGCCCAAAATGAAAAAAGCGACCTAGTTCGAACCCCGATGTAAATTGTTTGACAATTTACTATGTGTATGGTTTGTATTTTCTTTGGCTTATACAAGAGCTGTACCCGTACAACTATATATTATAAACAAACGCATACAAACTAATTAAATAAGTCACATTTTTTCATTGACTATAATGCCCTTGTAAAGGCTTTTCACGTAGTTTTAAGATAATTTAAGGGTATGATAATGAAGTTGCCGCATTAGACTTCAGAGAAAAACGGGCGTACACTGAAGCTGTCTGCGAACAGCATAATCGCAATGCAGCTTCTCTACAATTAAAACACTTGTAATTTTAAAGCCGAGCTGTGCCAACGTGTTGTTCTTTTTTGAGCCAATTATTCTTGTATAGAAAGACACGTGTCTTTCTTTTTAAATTGGTGAACTTTTCCTTTGCCAACTGGCAACTTACCGGCTTTAGCCTTTATCCTTTTGGTTTAGGGTAAAAAAACAGGTTATGAATCGCTTCAAAAACAAAGACAGGGTACGCTTTTTAATTATTCTCTTATTAGAATAGTAAGTTCCTATTAGAAAGCTTCAAAACTCCTCATTCAGCTATTTTACAAATACATACTGGAGTTATCCAGCAGAGCTGGAGGTCGCAGCAATTTAACATTCAAATTTGAAAGTTGCAGGCGTTGAGATGTGTTGGAAAGCGCCGCTGTTGGCACCAAAAAGTCAATTAGTATTGACAAATATCACACAAAACGAGCAAGAATTTACCATCGCCTGAGCCAAAGCTATAACCCTTCTCTGTGCCCTACAATATAAACGAGTTTTTGTCCGTTCAATTGACTTTTCTTTACAAGTCATTTTTTACCATTTTCGCACTTGGCCAACTTTTGCGAACCATAAATGATTTCACAGTACCATCAGGGATGAAAACATCATTTTTTAAACAGCTATATGATGTATTGGTCTGACAAATTAGCGAGGGGGTGCAAAGCGGGCAAATTAAATATGGTTTTTTTACAAAATTCAGTCTTAACTATTGTACTTTCAGTACTGAACTTTCGAACTAAATGGATTTTAGATTTCTTTATCTGCCATCACTTCCTTCTGTTAACTGCCCCGAACCCAGATACGGCTCCCATGCATGTGAGCTTGAAATAAAATTCTATTCAACTAAGAATTCCCTTAGAAATTCTTTTTAGAAAATTAACTAGACTTAATACTATAAATTTGTTTTCAAACTGAGCTCCCATTAGAAAAATTATATATTTTCCTCTCCGTTTGCACTCTTCCTTATTTATTTCGCAGCCGTTACTATTCATATAGATTTTAATAATGTTAAAGTATGTACACGTATGTATGTATATATTTATCATAAATACATAAATTGATCATTTACATATGTAAGATAACAACATTTGAAATTGTTAAATTTTACACTCTCGATGTCGCACGGTACCAACTTTATATTAGTTTATTTTTTAGCAATTTTTTTTTTAATTTTATTGCGTTTGAAATTGTTAGATGAACACATTTTCATTATTTTTAAAGTCATGTGTTTTTTGTGTAGTGCAAATAATTTGATAGTAAAACATCGGCCGCCCTGGACTAAATCCTGGCTACACCCATGGTGTCCATCAAAAAGAAGCCTTTGTGCAATGTGAGACGAGTTGTAATTACAACAAACGTCGAATAGGCACCTCGTCATGCTGATCCTTAGCCATTCTTCCCTATGGATGTTACAAACTTGTACACTTTTCAGTCAGAGTATAAAAAACGTAAACAAGTAAATGTGAAAGCGGAATACATATTAATGAAATGCAGCTAACACAATCGTTGTATTCTTAGAAATTCTGTTGCTAATGAATACCAATAAAAAATAAATGTAGATAGAACATAAAGTAGATAGAACAACTCTATCTATCAGCAATATATAACCTTTTTACTATATTTTAACATTCGATCTAGACACTCACGTTAACAATTGTGGGACAAATAACGTTTTGTTTCTAACGCAAAACAACGAGCCTTTTCCGCCACAAAAACACAGCTAAATATCTTTGTCCCAATTTTAATGCCTATTGTTAAGTTATTACGAACGCCTGATATATGGTTAATAAAGGATTTTTTACTTAATATCAAAAAAGGAGAATATCTGTATTTGCAAACAATTTTATTCAGCAAATAGCTATTGAAGACAAAGCTTGTTAAAAACTTCTGTATGAAGCTCTTTATTATTTTATACTATTACGCTTCATTTACTTTGTCCGTGCTTTAAATAATTTATGTAATTGCCGATTGATTAACTTGGACGCCGGCTGTCAGCCACTGCAGAAAATTGAGTTTCGTGAGACACGGCGTATACTTAATGAGTGTGGAAGGCGCTGAAATCAGTGGGCAATTGTTATGCAATTTTTGCCATTATTATATTTAATATCTTTACGCCACCGACTCGTAAAGCAATTTTAAAGGGTCAATATGCAAATATCTCTTTGGAAGTAAGGGGGTGGATGTATCTATGTGGTTGATTGTGCATCTGTGCGTGAGTGCGGGCCACATATAAAAGTGTCGGTGAAATCGAAAACACCGAACAAATTGTAACGGAAACGCAACGCAAAAAAGCTCGCAGGACAAGAAAACTGAAGGAAATGTGGAAATAGGACACAGAGCAAGGATGAACTCGTTAATATTCCCAGTGCTGGGAGGAAGCTGGTTTTTGTTGGCTCTGTTGTTAGTGTTGTTGGCTTGCCCTGTTGACAGCAATCCGAGGACCGGAGCCAACACAAACGCGAATACTAACACCAACACCGTCAATGCCACTTTGTCAGCGATGGCGTCGGCCACGCGTGACACTGACAGTTGGCGCGATCCCTGCGGACAATTCGGTGCAGCCAGAGAAGCAGCAGCAGCTTGGGGCAATCAGTTGCCGGATATGCTAGTCGCTTATTTTTGCCACCATGGCGTGTACAGTCTGATGCTAGTCGTTTGTCACGGGGACATTGGTGAATTACTAGCGCTTCGAACGGAAGCGTCACTAAATTTATTACCTGCACCCAATTCCTTTTTCGCACTACCTATTATTCTCTCTCTTTCTCCCTGGCAGATACTGAAGAGGCTCAGCAACGCCTCTACACACTGATGCATCACTTGAGTGCAAACAACTTTTATATACAACTCAGTTCGGAACGTTGCTTTAGGGATTTGAAGTATGTTAGTAATGAGACTGCAACGCCGCAGGCTCCGCCACCCATAACGTTCCAAGCGGACAACGAGACAAGGCTGGAGCTTTCGTTTCTTCTGCCCCCCTTGAACTACAAGCTGGGTATACTGCTGTTGCAATTCAATAGCTCCTGTGCACTCAACTTACTACGCTGGGCGGCAGCTACAGAGCACAATTACTTCACTACCAACCGTTTTTGGCTGCTAATGACGACCGATTGGGCAGATATTGAATTGCTCGATGATGCAGACATTTTCATACCACCCGATAGTGAGCTCCGGGTGCTTTGGTACACGAAACAGCCTTTCGGTGCCACTCTCCTGGATGTGTATAAAGTAGCCGCCTGGAAGCCACTCAAACGCTCCATTATTGGACAACATCTTCGTAACAAGCGGCATATGAGACACGCACTACAGCACTACGGATCAGCCATTTCCTACAGACAGAATCTGGAGGGCATTGTGTTCAATACGGCCATTGTCATTGCCTTTCCCGATGTTTTTGTCAACATCGAGGACCTTTCAATGCGGCACATCGACACAATTTCTAAAGTAAACCACCGTCTAATGATGGAACTAGCCAACAGGCTAAACATGAGGTACGTAGGAAAAGCTCAATTTCAACTTACTTAAGACGGTCAAACGTATCTTTAAGCGGTTGCATATGAAATCAAATTATTACTTTTTGAATATACTTGTATATGTTTATATATTCGAGAAACTTGCGGAGCTTTTTACCCTACGGGTACAGGGTATAAAAATACAGTGTTAATTTTAAGACATTTAGGCATTGCACACTTTTTAAGCAAAACTTCGTATTAACAACTAATGCGTGGTTGTCCATGGATAACCAAAAGTTAAAAAATGAAGATAAGTACATATTACATTTATCTGTTATGAAAGATTTTTTCAGGATAGATCTGTCCGTTTAAGAATGGCTTAAGCCTGAAAAAAAATGCAAAACATCCCCTATCCGTAAATCTATCCTTTATTTTGTGTTGACTTAACATTTTTAAGAATTTTTTTTTATAACCTTTACCTGTAGGGAAAAACTCTATGTTAGGTTTGTGCAAAGTATGTAACAGATAGAAAAAAGCATCTCCGACCCAATAAAGTACATTAATGTATATACATAAATAGATATATATACATATATTCATAATCATCATGACGAGAGAAATCGATGCCTGGATTTTGGAAACAGATGTCCGTTTGTCCCTAGCCAAATCGAGTTTATTTTGAATTAATTGATTTTCCCACCGGTGAAGAATTTTGTCAGTGCGGACAGTGCACGTCTTATAAACCAAAGTTTTGCACACGTATTTAACTTTTGTTTCCAAGTGCATCACAATCTATAAATTTTTAGAAAAGTATTAACGAAACAACTCCAATACAACGACGTTATACTGCAGGAGAGGGTTCTTCTTCGCTCTTCTTTCTTCTGCTATAATTCACCGCTGGAGGTTTCTTTGGTTACAGGGTCTTCCCTGGGCTTGTTCGACTGAAACATTCTGCCTTGTTTGTGTAAATAATATTTAAATACAACATTTTGACATCGCTTTTATACATACTGATATCGAATTTACCTATAAAGTCATACAAAGTCAACATTATAAGAAAAAACTAATTGTCCTTTTTTCTGTCCATTTTAATTTTTTCCACTTTTTTATGTCTCTTTGTCCTTATTTTGTGGCGAGGTGCTGGCAACACTGGAGTCCACTATTCTTTTTTAGTCAAGTCCCCAAAAGGGGACATTAAATGAGAAATTATCTAGACATGGATTCTATGCTCCCTTAGAATACAGTTAAATAAGAATGCGATCGAACGGATCAAATGAATTTTATTATATTTTTATCTCATTTGTATGCATCCAATTTTCATGCCCATTTATGCAGCTATAACACCTATCAGACAGTCAACTATGGCTGGCGACAACCGAACGGTTCTTTCGACGGGCTCATGGGACGCTTTCAACGCTATGAAGTGGACTTTGCCCAGTTGGCCATCTTTATGCGCCTGGACCGCATCGCTTTGTGTGACTTTGTGGCCGAAACCTATAGGGTACGATCTGGCATAATGTTTCGGCAGCCTCCGCTCTCAGCAGTAGCCAACATATTCGCAATGCCGTTTGAGATGGATGTATGGATCTCCATACTATTGCTGCTGATCATAACCGTCATAGTGCTGGTGGTGGAGCTGCTCTTCTCACCGCACACCCACGACATGAACTATTTGGACACGCTAAACTTTGTGATAGGTGCCATGTGTCAGCAGGGATTTTACGCGAATGTCCAGAATCGTTCGACCAGAATCATTGTGTTCACGACCTTCGTGGCAGCCCTATTTCTTTTCACATCTTTTTCGGCCAATATTGTCGCACTGCTGCAGAGCCCTTCGGATGCCATTCAAACGCTGGGCGACCTGGGCCACTCACCGCTTGAGATTGGCGTCCAGGACACGCAGTATAATAAGATCTACTTCACGGAGTCAACAGACCCCGTGACCAAGAGCTTGTACCAAAAAAAAATAGCCGGAAAGGGAGACCATGCCTACATGCGCCCGGCCGTGGGAATGGAAAAAATGCGTACTGGATTGTTTGCCTACCAGGTGGAGTTGCAGGCCGGCTATCAAATTGTCAGCGATACCTTTAGCGAGCCGGAAAAGTGTGGACTGATGGAACTGGAACCGTTCCAGCTGCCGATGCTGGCGGTACCAACGCGCAAAAACTTTCCGTACAAGGAGCTCTTTCGCAGACAGTGAGTAGCATTTGATTTTGGGTTGAACTGCTAAAGAAATCCCGTTCCATCAATCCCTGCAGATTGCGTTGGCAACGTGAAGTTGGTCTAGTGAACCGCGAGGAGCGCAAATGGATACCGCAGAAACCAAAGTGTGAGACTGGAGTAGGCGGCTTCGTGTCCATTGGGATAACTGAGTGTCGTTATGCCTTGGCTATCTTTGCGTATGGACTTCTTATCAGTTTTCTTTACTTTATTTGTGAGCTGCTGTTCAAGCATCGCTTAGCGGTTTGGGGACTGTTTTATCGCAAAATAAAGCATTAAGTAGCACATTTTCCTTATATTGTAGGAATTCGTTTACAATTTATTGTAAAATAAATAGGAATGGAATGTACTAATAATAAAACAATTTGCTCAATTAAACAAATGTCATACCCCATACCCGAAAGCCAAACGGGTATTATAAAATCGTTCAGGTCGACCCAGAAAAGTATCCATGTTAATTATTCATCAGCACGACAATACTATGGAAACGACAAGTTTATTGTTTAAATTACGTTTTTGAAAAATATGTAACAGGAAAAAGGAAGCATCCCCGTCCTAAGTACATATAGTACTAGTATATTAATCAGTATGACGAAACAAATCGATCTAGATAATCGATCTAGACCGTCTGTCTGGATAAACGCCTCCATTTCGGAACATTCGAACGGCTGAGCTCAAATTGACCAAAATTGGTATGTACGTCTCTCCTAGTCCCTAGCCAGCTCGTGTTTATTATACTTTTTTGATTTAATTTGGTATCACAATCATACACTAATATACATCTTCTGATAATATATAAAAAAAAGTCGGGTTTGTTCGAACACTTATAACTCGATAAGTATTTGTATACGTCCCGCTTAGTAGAGAATTATTAAAAAACATTGGAAAATTTAACTTTAAAGGAGGCAAAACGAGCTCCAAAGTTAGTTTGAAAAATCAAACTTACCAACTTTAGAGACCTTTAGAAACTTTAGAGAGTGTCGGAAGAGAAATAGGATATAATAAACAACCTTATAACTTAATTGTATGCAAAAATACATAGTCTAGCAAAAACGGGCAAGACCTGCTAGTTTTACTTGTATATACATGTATAAATGTACATATCTACGCTATTTATCTGATTAATTTGACAAAGACTTTTGTTCAGGCTGTGCAACAGACTACGAATAGAGGCTAATAGCTTTATTCGTGAAGGCATCATCCAAAAAATTGTTCAATTAAATGCTATTTGGTGTTTTCTCTTTGAAGTATAAATGCTGTTAATATTTTATTATCAATCAGGAGAGCATCGCAATTTCTGTAAATTCGAAGGAAAACATCCACGCCAAATGTACTTAGTAAACAAAAGCCCTCAGAGCATACAGTCACACTCATAGGATCCAACTGTGTTTGTGTTTGTTTGTTCATTCCCGAGTTGCCGTTTGCGATTTTTGTGTTTCGTATTTTATACTACTTATACCCTTTAAGCCTTTGGGAACAAGCTATAAGAATTTCATTTAAAAACTAACTTTTTTTCCTTTAATTGAATGCAGAGTTTTTATGAGTTGGACCAGCACAATGATGATATTAATTTCTTATTTATATCTAAACACTGAGAACATTCGAAATTAAATACTTGAGTATGTTTTTTCGTAAGGCTAAGAGTTTCGGAGCCAATGAAAGCAAACCCACACAACGTGATGACTTTTCACACCAAAATGCACGTAAATGTTTGTAACTTTAGAACGGAAAAAGCCACCGTCCCTAAATTTTCGTAATCCCGTAGTATTGTTTTTAGAAAATACCTGTACATAATGCTTTAACATTATTTTATACAGCTGGTATAAAAACGACCAGACGAATTTTCATTCATATTACGAAAATCTATTTAGTTTGCAACCATATGGGAGGCAAACATAGTACGCAAACGTTTTTATTAATGTTGCACTATTTTATTTCTAATCGAAGTTGGTGCACTACATATATCATAGCTGCAACCCATTCGACGATTTGTAGAATGACGTTGAGGGAACAGGTATACGATATACAATTCATTACATATATCTACATTTTATTCTAGCTCGAGATGTATTGGTTTAATTTTCTTATTGTTATATACAATTTATGACAACACACACAATTTGTGTTCATAAATTACTGAAAAACTACTTTTAATGGGTCAACCAGCTTTTTAAATTGTTTGTCCGTTAGGAAGTGTCGGAAGCATTTTGACACCAAATTGGAGGGCAGCTTATGTGTTAATGAGCCTTACTTTAAACAGGTATAGATAACTCCTTGACCACACCACGCAGCACATCCGGTCCTTTAAACTGCCAGTTCTTAATGCTCTTGCTAACTCTGCACCAGGCCTCGCCATGCGTTGGTTCCGCTGCAATGCAGCGCTCTAGGACTTCCTGTTGCTGGGCTTCGGTGCCATGCAGTAACTCGAATTTATAGAAATAGGCCCAAGCGTCACCCAAATCTGGATCGATCTTAACCTGAAAATTAACAATTATATTAGTTGTCTTCGACAACCTATAATCAGCTCAAAATTAACTCACTGTCCTATTAAACCAATCGCGGCACTTTGAGAATTTATGCTCCGACCAGAACAGCTTGGAAACTGCCAACAGAACATGAGGATCGTGTTCACATTTTTTGAGCGCATCCACAGATTTGGTTTTGCGTTGTGGTTTCGACTCCATGAATATAGCCTCCGCCCATAGCTCACCCGCATTCGGGCACTCCTGTAGCGCACGGGCCATCATCGTGCTAGCAATTTCCTTGAGACCTGCACGTAGCTCCACGCGTATGGCTTCCAACCACAACATAGACATTTTAGGATTTCGCAAGCGTCCGCGTTCCAAAATTGATCGGGCTTTGGTCAGCACACCTTTACGCTCCTCCAGACTGGCTGACAATACCCACAACGGTATGGAGGTGGGACACTTACGTATTCCCTGTGTATAAGTGGCTGCCGCATCTTCTATGCGTTGCTGCTGCTCCTCAATCTGGCCTTTCATCATCCACAACTTGGGGAAATCGGGAAATACTTCCACGGCTTCTTCAAGCAAACGCAAAGCTTCGTCGAAACGCTCCAAGGCCCACTCTAGGCGTGCCGATTTCATCATGACACGAGGCGTGGGCGCCGAACCACGAGCCTTAGCCAGAAGACGACGCGCTCGTTCGTATTCCGCGTTCTCCGACTCCAGTTTAACAGCGGCTAACCAAATGTCCTCCGAATTGGGGTTGGCCTGAAAAGCAAGCGACAGAATGCCACGTGCGGCAGGCACATCACCTGCTAGCCACTTGGACTTGGCGCCCATTAGCCAAAGTATCTCGGATTTAGGGCAGTGGGCGACAGCGCGTTGCAGAAGTGCCTCCAGTGATTCGCGAGTACCATGATTTTTTTCAAAGTATGCCGCACGAAGCCAAATGCTCTTCTTCGAGGGAAAGGCTTGGAGGGCATACGCGTAGACAGCGCGAGCGCATTCAAAGGCACTCTCTTTGGCGCACTACAATAAGAATTATAAATGGTTAAACGAAGGTCTTAAATTAAATAAGAAGAATACATACAAATTCGGCATCATCGATCCAAGTCTGCTTTCGATCTTCCTCTTCTACGCCAATGCCTATGACGGCCTTTACAATAGCCTGGCAACAATTAACGGCGCCCGATTTCTCAGCTTCAATTGCTTCCTGAAACCAGTGATCGCGATTGATCTCAACACCATTCGCTGTGAGTGATGTCAGTGACCGATCAATAATTTTTTCGACCATGTGTATGTTGCCATTAGCTTCTTCCAGCTTGGCGGCCGTGGTCCAAATCTGACGATCTGTAGGTATATTTTCACGTGCCTTGTTCAGAACTTTTCGGGCATTTTCGTAAGTCTCGAGGCGAGCCAATGCCAACCACAGCTCTACGCTAGTGTTGCAGCACTCCACAGCACGCGAAAGCAAAATACGCGCATCATCCGGATTTTCGAGTTCAACGGCAGCCTTCCAAAGGCGAACAGAATTTGGGATGTGCTCCAGTGCTTTGCGAAAGACCCGCCGCTTTGCTTTAGTCTCTGTTTCCAAATCAGCCGCCTTAATCCAAATGCGCACCGATGTGGGAATATGACGCGCAGCCTGGGCAATGACAGCTTTGGCTGTATCCAGTGGCTGCAATCGTGCCGCTTCCAACCACAGATCCTCCGATTGTGGATTCATTTCGCAACCACGCATTATCAAGTTTCGCGCCATTTGTACTTTACCCGTGACCTCCTCCAGACGAGCTGAGGCAATCCAAGCTGGTGGATGATTGGGGTTGGTTTCGCGTACACTCTTTAATAGAAGACGCGCCTTCTTTATGTCGTTGATATCGCCGCCATAAGTCGGAATCATGCTCTGCAAGTCAGTTAAGTACCCTTTGGGATCAACTACAGTCTGGCCTGTGACCGAATCAGAAACTTGCGACAATTTTACGTTCATAAGAGTGTTTCGCGCTTGGCCGATTTTCCTTAAATCCAAATCGCCAGTAGGAGTTAACATGCCGGGAGTGGCCACTCCAGGCATCATAGAAGCCAGACCGGAAGAGGCGTCAATTGTAGAAGATGTTTCGCCACCCAAGTTTCGTGAGAGCACGCTATCCGGTAACGGAGTAAACTTCTCGGCACGTGGATTGCGCTGCTTGCGATTGCGACTATCTCCCACCTCAGGTATGGTGGACCACTCCTCAGATGTGACAGTTGCCAGTGAACGCTTTAAATCGGAGAACTGTTGCTGTATCTTGGGGCGCTCCTGACGATAGCGTTCCAAATCCTCGCGCAAGCGACGGTCGCGATACTCTTTACGTTTTTCATCCATTCGCTTGTCTATGGAATCATAAATAGCATCGGCTTCCTCATCATCTTTGTCATAGGGATCTTTGGAGAACAGCGAACCACTGTAGCCGCTAAATTCGTCGTAGTTTGAATCGTTCAAGTCCTCGTCCTCCTCCTCCTCTTCGTCTTTTTTCTTGCGCTTTGTGGCTGGTGGAGCGTGTCGATCATCTGACACATCATTGGCATCTCGAGCTGGACCAATATCTGATCGAGTGGTGAAACCAGTTGCACTAAAAGAGAAGGCCGTCTTATTTGTGTAATATGAATATAACATTTGATATTATAGCGATTAAACTCACCCACGACCTACACCGGCTACATAGCCAAGAGGTGCCGGCACACCAAGAAAGTGTTTCTTATTGCGGTTAGCGATTACCGCAGCGGTTATATTTGACATGGTGATGTTTTTTATGCACCGACTATACGAGTAAACAGATTACAATAAAATGTATATAAGCGCAAAAAATAAACGTTTGCACGGAATTTTCTTCTTCTTCTTCAGTCAGCTGTTAGCTACGAAACAGTGTTGAAAAGCACCGATTCAAATAATTGCGAGTATCGAAGTCGATGCCGGACGATGCAGCGAATGCATTGTGAATGTGAACATTTTATAGAGGCAAACGAAAAACTTGCAAAACATTAAATAAATAGGTAGATATAAATAAATTAGACGAAAAACAGTACAAGATGCCTGTACTGCCCCTGCCGGCGCTGATGCAGGTAAGTAACTAAGAGCGCCGTATGTAATTTCACAAATTTACAACGTTTGCAATTTTTGCTATCTGAATACGAAAAAAGAACGTAGAGCCGATGCAAGTTGATGCCCCGCCCAACGAGGACAACGAAAACAATGAGGAGCAACAAATTGTTGTGGAGAACCCCACCATCGATCTGGAGGTATATGCCAATCAGTATATTGGCATAGCCCGTCTGCATCGCTTAATCTATGTTGCTGATGTCTGTCCGGTTCTAAGCTTAGAAGCGCTGAAAATGGCCATAACTTATGTGCAGACAACGTACAATGTGAGTCTTTACCAGGTTTTGCACAAGCGTCTTAGTGATTTGCAGGCTGGCAATGGTGGCGCCGCAGGCGATCCACCAGCCGGCGGTGCTGCGGCAGGCGCAGCTGCGCTGCCCGACATAGCCGCTGTACCAGCTGCAGCTCAAGGAACTGGAAACCAGAACGGCAACGGTACTGAAAAAGATGCATACGCCTACGACGCGGTCTGGGTGGACACCAAAATGAAAAAAGCAGCACTGAAGCTTGAGAAACTGGACTCGGACTTAAAGAACTACAAGTCTAACTCGATCAAAGAGAGCATACGGCGTGGCCATGACGATTTGGCTGATCATTATCTTAGTTGTGGCGACCTGACCAATGCGCTTAAATGCTACTCGCGTGCACGAGACTACTGCACTAGTGGCAAACACGTAGTGAACATGTGCCTGAACGTTATCAAAGTGTCTATCTACCTCCAGAACTGGGCACATGTAATGAGCTATATTTCGAAGGCCGAAAACACGCCCGATTTCTCTGAGGGCTCTAAGGAGGCCAATGCGCAGGTGCATACGCGCCTTGAATGCGCCGCCGGTCTAGCCGAGCTGCAACTGAAGAAGTACAAGGTGGCTGCAAAACATTTTCTGGCGGCAAACTTTGATCACTGCGATTTTCCCGAAATGATTTCCACAAGTAATGTGGCCGTCTATGGCGGTCTCTGCGCCTTGGCCACTTTCGACCGACAGGAACTGAAGCGCTTAGTAATCGGCTCGACATCTTTTAAGCTATTCCTGGAGCTAGAGCCGCAGTTGCGCGACATTATTTTCAAGTTCTACGAGTCTAAGTACGCATCTTGTCTGACACTGCTGGACGAGATACGCGACAATCTGCTTATAGATATGTACATAGCGCCCCATGTGACTACTCTGTACACAAAGATACGTAATCGTGCACTGATCCAGTACTTTAGCCCCTACATGTCTGCCGACATGCACAAAATGGCAATAGCCTTCAACTCGTCCGTCGGGGATTTGGAAAACGAGGTGATGCAGTTAATTTTAGATGGTCAAATTCAGGCACGCATTGACTCGCACAACAAGATACTTTACGCAAAAGAGGCGGACCAGCGCAACAGCACCTTCGAGCGCGCCTTGCTGATGGGAAAACAGTACCAGCGTCACACTCGCATGCTCATCTTGCGCGCAGCCATGCTCAAGAGTCACATCCATGTCAAAAGCGTCTCCCGTGAAGGCGGCAGCAGCCATGGAGCAGAACTTTGTGTGTCAGCGGGCTCGAGCACCACAGCTCCACTGGCTCGCATTTAAATAAGGATACCAATTTGAAATATTTTTGAGCGAATTTTGTGCGGCAGAATAAAGTCTACTAGCAAAGCTACCAAATCAAAGTGAAATGTTTATTTATAAATGGGCAAATGCAAATGCAAAAAAAAAGTGGACTAACGACGTGGACGTCCATGTCGTTCCTCGTGATCCCTCCGATCTCGACGCCTATCCCTGCTGCGCGAGCGCGAACGTTTCCTTCGATCTTGATGTTCATTGGAACGCGAGCGCTGACGTTGATCCCTACGATTGCTACGGTGTGGATTGCTTTCTTGGTTGTTCCGTGGTCTCTTCTCATTAGAATCAGAATCGGATTCAGAAGACGAAGAACTGCTGCTGCTGTCATTGGATCTTTTGCATGTCTTCTTAATTTTTGAACTTTTCTTGCTGTCCCTCTGCGCTTTCTTGGCTTTCTTTTTGCTGACCTTTTCACTTTTTTCACCCCTCCGCTTCATACGTTCTATCTTCTCTAATTTCTTAAGCAGCTTCAATTTTTGTTTCTTGCTTAGGGACTTGAGAAACATTAGTTCTGGATTATGGCTCTGTGCGTCTCGCATGGCTTCATCTTCCTCATCGCTAGGGACCAACTGATGCCCCTGTTGTACGGTTTTAATGCTCTGCAATTCTAATGCTGAGCGCTTCATCATCAAGCCGTCTTCTTTCATTTGCTCCTCGAGTACATTTTTCGACATAATGTCACTGGCTTCAGCTTCCGAGTGAAGCTTACGCGCCTCGCTCATCGATATGCTGTACATGCTGCACTCCTTATCCGTGTTAATATGGCCCCACTTGTGACACTTAAGGCAGCGTACATTGCGTACCTGTAAGGACAAAAGAATAATAATGTAATAGTTGGAGTCTATAGTTTAAGGTGCATTTGGCGTTAAGTCTTTATAGTATATCCTTGAACTCTTTGGGTGCCGGACATAACACAAAAACGATCGGTGCAATTTATGTTTGTTATTCACCTGTATGCCAAACGGCTGATCACGTATCTCTGTGTCACCCTTGCAGTAGGACTCACGAGGGGCATTATATTTGCGCTGCCACTCGAACTTGTACTCCGGCTCGTTGTCATCTTTTTCCCGCTCCTTCCGTACTCCTGGCGGTGGCTCATACATGAAGTTAACACTAAGCTTGTCCTTGCTATCTTTGCTAAGCATAGCTTTATTTTCGTGGAGGTTCTGTTCTTTTTCATATTGTGTGCGTAGTTCCTCCTGTTTCTTTTTGTATGCCTCGGCCTGTTGCTCTGCCATCCACACCTGTGGGCAACAAAAAACATCACCAAATTAATCAACATACATATGTACATATGTGTGTACATACACACACAAAGTCCATACTTACTCGCTTCAGGTTATCCCTGGAAGCCGGGTGGAAGAACTTTTTGCACATATAATTATTGAAACCTTTTCCCATCTTGCTGCAGCAATAATTTTCAGCTCAAAATGAAATATTTCACAATTTTCTGTAACTATCAAAAAATGTTTACAAATATAATGCTTGCTAGCGATGAGAGATGAAGCGCGAGCAAATATTGAAGCAACTCTGTACACTTTGTCGCTTACCAACACTAACCGTTTTACATCCACTTGCTTTAAAAGCGCGTAAATAAAAATTTCTTAAGCTCCCATAGCCAAATATTTTAAAATTGTTTCCTGAAGACATGAATTTTATGGAGAGCAGTAGCGAAATGGTGACGTGCCCCTACAACAGTGCACACCGTATGTTACGGAAAAAACTACAACAGCACATCATAAAGTGCCGCGAGCTATACAAAAACGAAATACCTTTACTAAACTGCCCCTTTAATAATAGTCACTTGATACCTGAGCCAGAGTTCTATGTAAGTAGAAATTATACCAACAAGAATCACTTTTACTAAACAGCACTTAATAATACAACTCAGCAACATACCAAATCTTGCGAGGACCGGAAAATTGTTGCCCACTTTCAGTTTAGCGAGTCTGCACCAATAAAAGAAGATGCAAAGCATGAGAAGATTTCAGCCGATGAGGATTGGGACGAAGATAACACTCCAGCTTATAACCCTCAGGTGTATGCCGCATCGGCAAACATTGTGCGCGAGCCAAAGGGCATATTCCCGGCTCAACGAAAGGACTTTATCAAGGAGGAGCGCAAACGCTTGGGTGATCTTAGCGACGAGGAAAAAATGCCCGAGCCTCCCCCGCCCCCCAAGATAAGCATTCGAGAGACCACAAAAACTCGTCACCAGCCTTACCAACGTAGAGCTAACCATTAAAATATACAGTTCTAAGCAATATACAAGTAAAATAAACTTATACTTTTATAAAAACTAATATTGTGTCACAATTCGGAGAAGATTATACATTGGCTGTTGTATAGGATATCAGAGAGCTCCAAACATACAGACGACAGGACAAATTTATTGTGTGATAACAATAACTTTCCAAGAGCTTGACATGCTTTGCGCAACAGAGAATTGTCCGTACGCAGCTACCGACGAAATTTTGGTTGAGGGACCACATCGGATATTCCTCGCAATTTTCCATGCGTCGCATTTAACCATACATTTACGAATTAATTTTTAAACTTGGATTTCGAAAAACAAACTCTTCTTTATTACAAAGAATTGCATATTTTCACACTCCACAGAACTTTTTTGTTTCTTAATCACTTATGATACGGTAGAAACTGTAAACAGCACAAAGACGTCAGCGTGGGCGACACTCTTCTTGCTGATGCAGCATTTACGCGGTCTCCATAGGTTGGGCGGCAGTCTCCTCGGTATATTTGCCCTTGTCCTTGCCCAAAGCAGCCAAACGTCCCTTGGCGCGACGCTCCAAAATTGCCTTGCGGTCCTTGTCGAGCTTTAGCTTGACGATCAGCACTTTGCTGGGATGGATGCCGACATAGACGTTGGTGCCATTAGCGTTTTCACGCTGGATTTTCTCGATATAAACGACGAACTTCTTGCGGTAGGACTGCACCACTTTGCCAACCTGATTGCCTTTGTAGTGCCCACGGATTACCTGAACCTCATCGTCTCGGCGAATGGGCATAGAGCGCACGTTGTACTTCTGACGGAGTTCCTTGGACAAGGGAGCAGACATCAGGCGACGGCGAATGTGTGAAGGTGCTTGGAAGTGACGCTTGCGGTTCTTCCTGCGCGACGACGACACAAACTTGTTCAATTTCATTCTGCCTGGTTGTGCGGGCTTTAGATAAAAAAAAATAAATAAAAGAATAATTAGATATCTTCTTAGGTACGTGGAACTTATAAAAGGCATCCAAGATCATTCTCACTGCTGTTTTTGCAATAGCCACAATTTACATAAATATGTTCTTGATACGCTGCACGTCCATCTTCGAGGTTTATTTATCCGCGAAAAAATACAGCTAGACGCTCCATTTTATATTCTCCGTTGGCGTCGCAATCTATTCTCTGCATTTTCGCCGGTACTTTGCAAAAACTCGCAGTGATGCCTCGGTAACTTCAAAATTAAATTTACTTACTACTGGCCGTCGTAAAAACAACGAAAAGAAAGAATTTGACAGCGCCCGGCGGAAGTATTGAAGAGAGAGTAGTCACAGCGTTGCCATACCACAACGATGGGTGTAATCAGCTGTTCGCAACTGTTCGAGAACAGTTGAGAAAAAATTAATGCCAAACAGTGGCGCAATTTCAAACATCTATGTATGTATAATTATATGGCACGTTATGGATGTTACATTCGTAAGAACTTATAAATACCAAATATTTATAAAATATTGTTCCAGCTTTTATTTTCTATTTATAATTTTAATATAAACTTATTATTATAACTTAAACTTATTAAATATAACTTACAAAACAAGCAATTTTCGCGTGACTCTTGGAGTATTTTGGTTTCACACCTAATTAAAGTTTTGGTGCACCATTTAACGATTACGAATATGTTTTGCAAACATAATTTACATTAAAGCAGTTATTGCAATCTGCATCGGACCAGTGAGTTGATCTTGAATTCTTAGATCCGGTCCGTAAATTGATGTTGCAAGAATGTTATGTGACGTACATACATACCGTGGGATCGTAGTACCCTTAGTGGTTAATGGGACCAGCAAACATTCGACCGTCAAGAAACTTTCGCATTGGATTTTCCACAACATAATTAGAATTGTTAAATGTATGCGTGGTTACTTAAAATACCTCATGGATCTAGGTAAATGGGCGCAACACAAAATAAAAAGCCTTTAAACCGTGCGTTATGGACCATCAAACATACATACGCTACAGTGTTGATAATCATAGTAAATATTAGAAAAAAACTATAGTTCCAAATAACAGATTTTTTGGAGCTTGTAACGTCCATACATACATATGTGCCTATGTACATGCATATATGCGCAGTAAATGCTAAAATTTCAAACTTGAAAGCGCTACCACTATCATAGCGGCATGGTTATTGGTCCAATCAGCTGGTTCACAACTGTTCTGGAACAGTTGCGTAGTGTAGTTTATAACAGTTTTCAAGCTTTTAACTTAAAAGCTTTTGAAATCTTGTTTTGCTTCTCATAGATCGTCGCCGAAACCAAAATCTTCTGCTGGAGTCTAATTAGAAATTAGTCGCGCGCGTGTAGCCATCTGTCGCTGTTGTACAGTATCTGGGCAGAGGATCTAGTAGTGTCTAATTAATTTTTATTTATTTTCTACATATTCAACATCACGATGAACAACTTGAAGAAATTGCCTATGCGCTTGGTAAGTAGCTGACTCCTGTCGCCTGTTCATCAATCTTATTCGAATCTAATTTTTGTTTTTCGCCTTTCACTTTTAATTTTCAGCTGGCCAATGCAGCACATCGTCAGCAATGCGCCGCCATGTCCTCTGCCAGTGGCTTGCCTCCACCACTGACTTATCTCACCGATGATGAGAAAATGATGAAGGAGACGGGTGAGTTGCCTTTAAAGGATAACCGTCTTAGGGTCGCTGGGGGCGAGATAGCAAACTTCAAACCTTCGTATACAATTACATTCCTTACATGGTGTAAACTTAGCCCCATTTGATAAGCGCTGTTGTGTTAAATAGTTTTAGATATTATTTACTCAACTTCAGCGTTTTCCAGTTTGTTACGTAATTTGAACATCGCGTGTTGCTCTAAGTTTTTATTATTATTTATATTGCATTTGTGCTACGTTAAGCCGAATAATTTAAATGCAATTCCTTTCTTCCCTTCGACTATTTTAGGGTTAAATTATTTTTTTTTTAATAGGCAGCTGATAAAACTGTACTTTTCTGGGGTGGTGTGTCAGTGCCGCAGATAAGAACATTATTTGTTATGGGCAAGAACAGAAGAATGGCAGCCGATTTTAATTGTTCACCAGATCCGAGTGCATGCTAAGCAATTTTCTACATACAAATGTATGTATATGACAGACTGCATGTCGTTTTAATTTTCCTCCATTATCAGTGGAAATAGGTATTTGTTGCAATATTTGCCTTAATCGTATTAAATGGCTGAAGTATCATTTATTGCATTGCATAATTTATTACTCCCAATCCAATTTCATCGTTAGGCATGATATGCACAGGACCTGGTGCAATCAATCGAAATTAACTTCTGCACTGCAGACGTGGCACAGTTAAGTGTATTTATGTACATACATATGTATATGTGTTAAACTAACTAGCAATTTAGTCAATTTAATGGGTAACTACAGAGCATTTCAATCAACGGCCATTGGGTTCTAAAAATAAACTCGTCTGTGTCTGTGCTTTAGCTTTAGTTTTCGATGGTGGCGTTGCTTGGCCACCGTTGGTCGTGTGCGTTAAAAAGCTGCGGCAAAATTACGTTCCTGTCTATATATCTTTGGGTGGTTGTTGGGTCAAAGCCTGCTGCCGGCTGCTTTGACATGCAGATAAAGGAAGAAGGACGACACGTTTATATCGGGAATTTTTTTCACAAGTCAGTCAGCCGTTTAGTTTCCCAAATCAAAGCAAACTTGATGGCGTTACACTTGTGATAGAGCAAATATGCGGCTATGCCACGCCCCTGCCCAAATGTGTCCACTGTTCTAGTGGCACGCGGGCGACGGTGTGCGTGGCATTTGGTCGCGTAACTCACCTAGAGAGTTGAGTCAGTGGAACTTCAAGTTCTTAGACCGCTGATTCTTAGTTGGAGAGTTGACACTTTTTATCATAAACCGGCCAATAGATCATGAGCACATACTTTGTAAATACAGTGAAAACTCTCGTGGATGGACACTCACGGTCGGCCAATTTTTGTCCGCCCAAGGGGAGTGTCCTCTTAAGGGGATACACCGATCGAATGTTTTAGAAAAAGTGCCCGCTGAAGTGTGTCAGGATAAAACAGATGTTCATTAAATGAGTTTTCACTGTACATATGTACGTTATATGTGTGTGTGTGCGTTTCTTATGGTTAGGGGTTAGAGGGCGAGAGGCAGCAGTGTGCTGAAATTTACTTATCAATCTATATGTGACTCTTGGTAAATTGAGATTGTTACGTAACTTCTGCTGCCGGGTCCCGTAATCTGGGCAAGCGAAGGGGCGAATGCGATTGCAAGTCTTTTGGATTGATCGAGGCTCAAACTAGTTTTGCATGCATTAGTATAAGCTTAGAACAAGTTAAACAGAACCAGTGAAGTCTGGGTTATCAAGAGAAAGATTGGGCCCGGAACTTACAACATTACCGATGCATACAACCGAAATGAAAAATTTTAAAATCTTTTATTGCTTCTTGAAAAGTCCCTGCCCAGAGTCTGTTCCGGGGTACAGTTGCCTACAACGGCCATATAGCCCACTTTGAGGTTGTGGCAATCAGCAATGCCCAAAGAATCGTAGGGCAAGCCACAGCCTTCAGTTATAGTTTGGAAATGATCAATAAATAGGAATTGTCATACACAAATAATTACACCGACTTGTAAAATGACCTGACATACATACGTTTGCACGTAGGCTTTCGGAAAAAAATATACTGCTGACCGGCCAGCTGGGTGCTAAAAGACGCAATAAGTAGGTGTGTGCGAGCGTCACTTGGAAGCTGTCCAACAAAAAATAAAAAACATACTACATATACAGAGAAAGAGCGAGCCACACGCGATCGTGAGCGCACAATCGGCGCTCGCAGTACAGAATTGATAAAACAAACGCGTGGGCAAATACACCCGATGACATACAGATATACACACATACATATATACATATATATATATAAATACTTGCGCACAGATAAATATATTTACATAAAGTATGCTCACAGGCCCCCGATAGAAAAGACCAGTTTGATTAACGACTTTTTTTCTAAGATTGTACAGGCGCAAGGTGGTCGAAGCTTTTGCAAAAGTTCTTTAGAACTTTTCATGGTCAAAGCTTGATAATGAAAGCTTTCGATGATAACAGCACTGACTAAACGATTCCTCTCTTCCTCCCATTACTTTTCAGTGGCCAAGCTGGCGCAGGATCAAATCTTGCCGCTGGTCAAGAAAATGGACTTTGAACACAAATTTGATCCCTCCGTGGTCAAAGCCGTTTTCGAGAACGGTCTTATGGGCATTGAGATTGATACAGAGCTTGGCGGCAGTGGCTGCAACTTTATGACCAATATTATAGTCGTGGAGGAGCTGTCGAAAATTGATCCAGCTGTGGCTGCCTTTGTGGACATCCATAACACATTGGTCAACTCTCTCATGATTAAATTCGGAAACAAGGAGCAGAAAGAAAAGTATTTGCCCAAGCTTGCTCAGGAATATGCTGGCAGCTTTGCTCTCACCGAGCCCGGTGCAGGCTCCGACGCCTTCTCTCTGAAAACTGTTGCCAAGAAGGACGGCTCACATTATGTAATCAACGGCACCAAGATGTGGATCTCTAACAGTGATGTAGCTGGCGTTTTCCTGGTCTTTGCCAATGCCAAGCCCGAGGATGTAAGTTTATTTCCACCGTTGATAGATAGGGTCATCATTTTTCTTTGAACTCACCTTTCGTTCTAGGGCTACCGCGGTATCACGACCTTCATTGTTGATCGCGATACACCCGGTCTGATCGTGAACAAGCCCGAGGACAAACTGGGCATTCGTGCCTCTGGCACCTGCATGATCACCTTCGACAACGTCCGCGTTCCCGAGGAGAACATTCTTGGCACCTTCGGTCATGGCTACAAATATGCCGCCGGCTTCTTGAACGAGGGCCGCATTGGCATTGGCGCCCAGATGGTTGGCGCGGCGCAGGGTACCTTTGACGCCACCATTCCCTACCTGTTGGAGCGCAAGCAATTCAACGACTCAATTTTCAACTTCCAGTCTATGCAGCATCAAATCGCTACTATTGCCACAGAGATTGAAGCTGCGCGTCTTCTCACCTACAACGCAGCACGTCTGCAGGAGCAGGGCGTACCGTTCCTGAAGGAGGCCGCCATGGCCAAGTTCTACGCTTCTGAAGTAGCTCAGCGTGCAGCCATCAAGTGTATTGACTGGATGGGCGGCGTTGGATTCACCCGTGACTTCCCCCAGGAGAAATTCTATCGTGATGTGAAGATCGGAGCGATCTACGAGGGCACAACCAACATGCAGTTGAGCACCATTGCCAAGTGCATCAAGAAAGACTACTCTGGTTAGGGCAGTTCATCCCCTCTCTTTCTGTGTTTAAAGCCTACATATAAAGCTGAGATATCGTAGCAGATACGTCAAGTGCATTTAAGGAAGTTGCGGGTCGGTTCCTCAGCCGTCCCGCAGCTGTCAAATAACCGTAGCATTTACATATATATGTACATGGATTTTTTTGTTATAATGTATCAAATACAAATTAAATTTTTAACTTTACAAATGTCTGCTTTGTGTTTGGTGCCATTATGGGTTGGTATGAGCTCGCGCCGCACTTCGTCCATCGGTGGTGGTGAAGGCTGCTAACAATATGTTTATCACTGTGATCATAAAAACGCCCATTACGAGCAGCTCATGGGTGCGCGCAAAGCGACGACTACGGCAGCGCTTGAGACGATTCTACAATGATTTAAGTACGACGATATTGCAATGTTTGAAAGTAACTCACACATTTACCTTAAAAATGAGGGCTATACCCACGAAAAGCTGCATGACAAGGGACAATATAACTAAAACCAAGCTGTAGTAGTATGTGGAGGACTCGTGATTGTAGGTGATCAGAAAACGCAGCTGATTAGCATTCGCCGAAAGCAGAGCTATGTCCATGAGACCTGCAATGAGATAATGCTTTAGTACGCCAAGGAAAATTTGGAAACTTCTCACTCACCCTCGGCCACATTTTTATTTGCCGCATAGCTATTATCAGGCGACAACACGCTTGTGCAATTCTTTCCCCTTCCTCTGGCCGTTGTCTTCTTTATTTCAACAGGTGTTCCAGTTGCTTTCTCTTCCTCCTCCTCAATGGTAGACTCACTATTGCAGCACTGCCCTGTAGCCACTGTGCTCGCATAGCTACCCGTCCGACTAGGGACTGCATCGTCCAAAACTATCGACACCGCATTGCTGTGCATGACTATCCTGTTTACTTCGGACATGTGTTCTGTAACATTTGCTTACGTTAAATGAAAATATTTGGAACAATGCCCAGACATTGCGTGGCCCTATTGTGAACATAGCAAGTTGCGGTTGTCCATTTGTGGTCACAGCTCTGATAAAGCGTGGCTTGCGGCCACCTGACACTGACCTCTCTTCGCAAGTCACAACATGCGCCTCACTGTTGAAATATTTACAGTAAAAACTAATAATGGTTATAAGAAGAATAAGAATGCTCCAATAAACAATTGCTCAAAACTAAAACGATCAAACAAATAATAATGGTAAGTAGAGACGTACAGTTTGTATAAGTTTGCATTACACCGTTTACTGAAAAGTGTAAATGGTATAGGAGTATTGTTAAAAGTGTAAGAATATTAGTGCATTGGAGTGTACTTTGCAATAATCATAAGAAAGATAGATCACATGTTATAGTTATGTACATACATACATATGGGATCAGCATGACGAAACAAATCCAAATCGGGTTATCCGTATGTCTGTACCTGACGGTAATAATCCCCAGTAATTATCTTTCCTTTTTCGATAATGTTTATGGACTCTAAGCATTATTCCATTTGTGTCCCCGGGCCACCCCTGCCAGGCGTACTAGCATCTACTTATAAAAATCGAATAATGTTATATAAAACGGTATTTTTTAATAAAGAAAAACAGTATAAGAGTAAAATTTAAGTTAATCTACCTAGTAGTTCTTGTTCCACCACCTTTTAGTCAGTTCCCGGTTTGTTTAAAGAGATGAACGGTATTCAACTCCGAAGGTAACGTATTAGTTTTTTATATATACAGACAATTTATGAAAACATTTTTAATTTCTAATTTATTAAAATAAGTTCTTAGACTTTAACCCCAATGTACTTTTTATAGCGTCAACTCCTCAGTATTAACTGCTTAACTTAAGTGGAACACATAGATCGCAGGAAATACTTTTCGAAGGGCACTTGCCTTAAAATTATAATACAGCCTGAAAGTATGCCACAATTTTACTATGGTGCCTTACATGTGCTGGCTGAGCGTTTTTCACACCAGAAAATTGCTCAAAGAAATATGTCAGCTGACAGAAATACTCTTGGGCATCTATAATTGGAGCCACCCACTATCATCGCGCCCACTGAACCGACATTGACACGGTGCTGCCGTCTGTGACCTGAACCCGGCGCCTTGTTGTCTCTCAGCTTTGTTGCCTTGTCGCACTCTTTTGCTGCATTTTAAAAAAACGTTATCACACATACCTACATATGTATTTATACATATACATGCATATGTATGTATGTATGTACATATGTTTACGTACAAGTATGCACATATGTACAGTAGGTAAATATTTATACGGACAACAAACTTAACTGGGTTCACCCATATAATTATATTTAGTTGCTTTATTTTCAATAATTGATTAGCCTGACAATAAATCTTGCAAGCAAATATTGATCGAAAGACTTTTTATAAAAATACCAACAGCTGCCACAAAAAGGACACACATAGACTAGGTGCGTCTCCTCCCATTTTTCTCAGGCAACCACCTGACATTTTTTTGCAGTACCAAATGCGTCACAGGCCCGACAGTCGAACGCCTACGGACAGCCCAAACACCCTAACACATACACACACACGTACTTATACACACACACACCTACGAACCTACATACTATCACACATAAATACGAACACGTGGGCTAACCTAAAAGTTACTTGAAAATTTACGAATGCGATCAAAATTTAATCGTTACAACGTTACAACGCTACAAATCTAATAATTATCCACCTAGAAACTCCGTGCTTTAAAACTATAATAGGTACATACGGATTTTTTTTTATCTCGAATTACTTTCCACCAACAAAAAGAAAATAAGTTATCTATCTGTAACTTTAAAACTTTTCGTGAAAGTATAGTAAATATATGTTTATTATGGTTTTCTTTTATTTAAAAATATGTCTACAATAGTCAGGTTTATTTTAAACAATTTTAGTTTTCCAACGAAAATTTGAAAATTATGTTTTGTCTACCAAAATATGTTGGTCTCAAAAATTTCTACTTTGCCTTACACCTCTCAGATGAGAATGACTGTTGTGGGGGGGTCAGTAATCGCCAAACACTGCAATGTCAAAAACTTCTTTCAAAAGACGTCCACATAACTAAAAAGGTATGCAAATATTGAAAATATGTAAAAAAGAAACTTGAAGATTTATCGAAGCATTGCTCATATTTTTCAAAAGTAAAATAGAAATGATGGTGCTTAGGTATAACATAAAAATCATTCAGAACACTGTCGTTATGATAAACATCGAAACATTTTTTATATCACGTCATATTTTGCAGTACCTAATGGCTGATACTTTCAAGGCAGTCCGTGTATCTCAGTCAGGCCATCCGTTTGGTTCTTGGAAACACAATGCAGGACCTCCGTCGCCCGGCCCCCACATTTTATGCCGCAGTTGCCAGCACGTGTAGCATGTTTGCCTTTTCACCGCTTGGCAGTTAAGTTTAAACTACGTACGTTTTTGTTTTGACTGGGCTCTGAATTCTCTCCTGCAAAATGAGTGCTCTCTACCTCGTGTTCTCACTGCTCCATTCATTAGACTTCCACACAGGCGGGTGTTTGCTGCACGCATGCTCGTTGGCCAATCTAGCCAACTAACTGACTTCTTGCCTCTTCTGTCTCTGCTACTGTCGCTAGCACAGACGCGGCTCCTATCTCTATAGCCAACAACACGGCTTCGGCTCGGCCTCAGTTTAGTTTATTTCTGTCGCTCGACACGTTTGGCAGCCTTTTGGTTTCATCTCCGCCGTTGCCTGCCTAACTGTCGTTGCTCACTGCACGCGCCGCCGTCTACCGTCTGTGTGTCTTTTACCGCGTGCCTACGTTTTTTTCTGTTCATTGATTTTCCCTTTTATTTATTTAGTTGGTTCAGTTTACGTAAATCGTGCGTCTATTATTAAGTACGGATAGTTCGTCTATGAAATACTTTTAAAGCATACTATACATCTCAGACAACAACATCGTTGCGGGTAAGCTTCAATAAAGTAGCACCACCGCTCACCCACATCCAAACCCACCCACTAATGCACGTGCTGTTCAGTCAGCCATTGTGTCTGTGTCCTACCTCTACCTCGACATGTGACTGTAGGTCCTGCCGGTAAAAAATCAATGACCCGTAATTTGACAGTTGCGGTTATTGCCCCCCCGTCTGCGTTTCTTTCTCATGCCATTATACCAAAAATCATTAAATGCCACCTTGACCTCACACCGCCGGCACCCGCCCGGTACTTGCGTCCGCTTTTTACAAGCTGTGTGGCGCCATCCTATAAGGAAATCGATAGAGCCGACCCGGCGCATTGCATAACAAAGGAACCGGATGACCTGCTCCAAAAACTAGTAGCAGAAGATGCGGAATTTACTCTATACTCGAACCGCTTCAAGATTTTTTCCACCTACTTATGTACATGCAAGTGTATAATCTCATTATGGTTGTTGACGAGCAAGTCGGCTCGGTCCAAAGTTTTGGGCACGTTGATAAACAAGTCTCGCTGTTATTGTTTGTTGCTTGTTCTTATAATTATCAACTTTTTGCTTCGCTTTGTTTTATTTTTATTATTATTATTTTTCTTGATACGCTGCAATTGTGCACCGATCTGGGTGAAGAGGAGTTGCTTATTTCAATGAGTCTTTTTGTGACAACGCTAAAATCTTTGTGCGTATTCCCATATGTTTACGAATATTCAAGACCGAATCAATGGAAAACATTTAAGAACTAAAGAGATATTAAATTTTTATACATGATAGATTTTCGTCGCTCAAGTTTAGTTTTTGTATTTTGAATCTTTATCCTATTATTAGTTTCTGCTTTCTTTATTCTGAAATTTTTTATACTATACAACCTAAAGGTTTATCAAAATCAGTGAATCATGTAATCATATCACGTATCAGCAACGAACTGATTGGTACAACAATGTTTATGGAAAATAGTGGGTACAAAGTATATAAGAGTCGAAACAGTACGACTTTAACAGGTTTTACTCGTTTGGTATAGAAATTAATATATGTATATATAATTATACGTTCCACTTTATTTAAAGTGTATATAGTTTTGGGTTTGAAAATCTGTAAGACCTTATATAAATATAATACTACTTATAGTATAATATAAAAATAACAGAACGACGTTGAATGCCGTCTAGAATGGCATGCATTCTGAATATGAAACGTTAGAGCATTCACAGTTCGCAGTTAATTCTTCTGGCTTTGATAAGCCACCCTACACTCAAAGTAGAACTCGAGCTGATAAAGCCATAAATGTTTTGCTCTCCATTCTGGGTACTACTTCGCCGGAGCTTCATAGGCTTCATATATATTATAGTGTATCAGTTATGTTTTGCGGTCTACTTGAATAACAGGGCCGACACTCTTATCCCGATAGTAAGAGTGGGTTCCCCTTATTGCTCATATTTCTATGGAGAGGAATCAGTTTTGAAAGCCGCAATTAACATTGGTTTGACCATGGCCATTAGTAATGCACAATTAAACAACTTTATTAGCCCGGTATTAACTATCATACCACATATGAAGAAACATCTGCTTTTAATGAGCCTGTAAATGCAGTTTAAGTGCGTTTTATATAATAACAAACACTTTTGCGTACTTCGACCGACAGATCGATCAACTGAAACTGTTTTAATTGTTATCACCCGATGCATGTCATTACACACACATGCATAAGTATACAACAATTATTGATAGGCATCCATTTAAAAAAGAAATTGACTATGCGGTACTTGTTTTCCTCAACGCTCGATTGCTTTTGTATTGCGTCGAGTCTATAATTACGCATATTATAAACTGAAATATTTATCGGATGAATTGTGAGTTTAAAATTACACATATGCGTCGATTCACAGGTTTCCATTAGGGTTGTGTTCATGTTAGTACATATAGTGCTATCTATGTATGTGTATAATTTATATATACGTAATATATAAATTATTGATTAAAAAACGATTATTGTTTCTTGCTTATAGCAGCCAAAGTTGTTGGCCAAATAATATAGCAACGCCACAGCCGAAAAACTGAACGTTTACAGGAACCAAGGCTTAAGATGACGCCAGAAAAATCGGTTTTAGCCTATGTCAATCATTTGATCGTTAGCAATTTTTCATATTTTTGTAAGTATAATTATAATAATTTAACCCAAAGAAAATTGCTTGGAGTAAACATTCTCAATTTGCTTTCAAGGGGACGAGGTCGATGGGTACCTTAACTACTTTGGTGGCACACTGGGCACGCTGACCTTGACCAGTCTAGCGGCCAGTGTCGCCTACTACTTTGCAACGCGACCAACACAGGAAAAACCATTAGTGCCTCTGGAAAACCAATCACCTTTGCTCGATGTAAGTAGAAAAGCACAAATCAGCTGACAAGCCAACAATGGTCATGCACACATAAAATTACACATTAGTATTTGATTCTCACTCACCCATTACATCATCGATTTGCCGATTGTTTGTCTTTAGTTTGAGGTAAAACAGACAGTTGGCTAAAGCAGGGCAGGTCTTTTGATGTGCCAGCCGCACATATCTCTCGAATACGTTGTCGTCACATGATTTTTCGTTTAATTTTCTTCTATTTTTTTATTTTTGTTGTGGCTTTTGTCTTACGATGACGCAGTCACTACAGTGGTACAAACTAGTGCAGCGGTATCTGCGAAAACGAGCAGAGGTCCCACGCTCTAATTAGTTGCCGTACTGGCTGCCAAAAAGTGCAACATTTGTGATAATTTATCAAACGTCCCATGCACTTGATGGCCGCGAGTGCCATAAATCATGCCATGGTTCAATTGACATCCCATAATTTCATTTAATTAGTCAAGTCAATTGTTGCTAATTCAATTTATGCAAAACTGCATTTGCCATTTAGGTTTCATAGCTTATAGTTTGTTTTTTTTTTTTTCCTTTTAACTTTTCATTTTACATTTGACTTGCAATATTATTGTTGAATTTTTTGTTCTGCATTTTTCAATGCACTTCCTCATTGTTTATATTTGTAAATAAACAAAGAATTTATAATTCGCCAATTTTTGACATCTTGGAGAAACAAGCTAACACCCACGACTGTGTCTGTTGAAAAAAAAAAAACCTTCAACAGTAATGCAGCTTTGAAAAGCTTAGAGATGAGAGCGATATGCCGCAAAATGTCATGAGTTCCCCAAATGCATGTTCGTATGTACATACATATATGCCTAAAATTAAAATATGCTATTTTTATTAACACTTTTTACCCGCTTGAGCTGAAATTTCTTTGGATATCCCCGACCTTGCCAAACATGCAAAAATAAATAAGCCCTGCTTAGTTCTCGACATCTGGTAACACTGATTTTCTAACGAATTGCTAATTATGCTAGGGATCTTCGACAAAACCAATTGGAACAAAAATAAGTGGCAGTTGGTTTTTAAAAAATAAATATCTTTGCGTTTAGTTACAATTGACGTGGAAAAAGTATAAACCGCATTGTTAGCAGAACAAAATTCGCCGCATATAACAGCACCCCCAGTTACCCACCTGACTGCCGGCGGCGACGACGACGTCAACAGCCTGGCTGCTGTAATCATAAGAGATGAGTAGCGGTACGGTGCTCGATCTCGTGCACATAAAACCAAACAGCAAGAAGGAAAGCGGGTGTTGGCTTCCGACAGACAGACGGACAATCAGACAACTTGATCAAACTAAAACAAGAGCAACACCCGAAAAATACAACTACAAATTATACACGAAAACGTTCAATATAAAAAATTCAAGCGAATGAAATTCCTATGTGATCACTAACAAGCCCACCCCCGCCCACAACGTCTGCATGGTCACCCGTTTCATGTGACTCCCTACTCACTGCTCCCCCCGGCCGCTGGCAATGCGTTGTCTTTTGGCCATTTTTCTCTCAGCAAAATGCTCGTTGTTGTTCTTAGCGATGAAGAAGATCTGCTGTGGGCCAAAATCATTTTTAGCCACAAAACTGGCTGCTCAGTTCGAAATTACACGTCGTGGCGTCGCGTCGGCCGTATCTGTGCGCAAGATTCTAGGCGTTGACAAAGGAACCAAAAGCAAATTTCGTTTAAAACAACAAAAGCAACATAACGTACATATAGAACGCGTTTTTTTTTTTTATAAATACATACATATACCACATTCTAACAAATATTAGAATATACTACCCGTTGATCAACAGCACCAGTGATCGCGAAGCGAAACAGAAAATATCGAAAAGTAGGAGGGAAACAAAACGCACGAGGCGGGCGACAATTTGCAACAAATTGACAAAAATACTGCCGTTTAATCATTACGTAAAGCGCGGGACAAATTTTAAAAAATTATCTTTTACTATTTCTTATAAAGGCGACGTCTAAATAAGTGTCATACTGCCGCCGCCTTGTTGCTGCCTGGGCCTTTGAACCCTAGAACCAAACGCTAGAGTTCAAGTTCATATGACATGTAGCGGACGGCTAAGACAGCTCCTCTATAGCCCCTTTCTGAAAAAAGAACAAGCCGAACATGCATAAACATCAACATAAATAAAAAAAACCCAGCGTACTCAGAGCTATGCGTGCCGTTGAAATCATTTCGATTTTAATACGTTGTGATATATGAATGAGAATAAAATTAAATGACACTAAGGCATTGTCGAGTATTTTCGGGGCCTGGCTATAGCCAATAGGAGACGTTGTTCGAAGCAGACAATGCCCATTTTCTTTTTGTTAGCCCATAAGCAGTACGCTTACGAGTGTGTGTTTGTATATTTTTTTTACCTAATGTTTGGCATCATAATATTAGTTGTAGTTATTTCATATTCAGATCCTTGCAGATTTACATGAGCGTACAATACTTTTAACATTTTCTCAATGTCTAAAATTGAAGAAAGTGTGCGGCTATTGAAGCATTTTTCAATTTGTCTGCTTTTTTCGAGCACATACCAACTAGAACCGGTGCGGGAGCAATGTGGTACATTGAACATTTTATGGAATTTTGATTGAAAGCTGTCATAAAACTACAAATTGCACTCACAGTAACAAGTAATTTAATTTAAAATATCATTGAATAAAAATCGAAGACAGACAGTATAAGGCTTTTTTAAAATTCACATATTTTGAAATCTCATCTTATCACTAGTCATCATAGTACGCTTACTTGATAGTTCACGTCTAGTCTATCCACTCTTCTTGCTGGGGATAGCATTCCCCCTACCTCATAACTATAGATAAATATATTTTTCGGTTGTTTCTACAACTGCATTTTTAAAACAGCCATTGAAATATAATTGCTGATCTAAAACATCAGGTAGTTCAGTGAAAAATATTGCCATAAAAGAAAAAATTTAGCATTACTTTATTTGAAGGCAAGATATGCATGTGTTAGGTATTATTCTTACAGTAGACTCTCACGAATTGAAAGCTCAGAAATCGGAATGTACAGAAAATAGAACCTATGTTTTTCAGCACAAAACGAATATTAATTTCATCAGTTTTAATTTCCAAATTAATAAGAGCCATCGAGTTTACTCATGTATTAATTAATTAAATTGTTTATTTATTAATTTCATTTTGGGTTTAAATATTTATCAAACGTATTTTATCAAACGTATCAATTTTGTAAATTCAAACTACAAATATCTGAATTTTAAAAAATATACTCGAAATAAAAATTAAGTGCTCTGAAAAACGAAGACTATAGTTTTCTACAATAATTGAAATGAAATACGACAACGTAATCAAATTGAATTGAGATCAAAAATTCTCATTGCAAATCATGAATGAAAACGATTTAATAGCGCATCATTTGTTTAATGTATCCATTAAAAAGAAACAGTTCGGGAATTGTACATTTTCAAAATGAGACTAGATGATTTTGATTTTAAATGGCGTGTATATAAACATATAGCAAATACAAACAAAGAAACTAAATAAGTGCAACTCATTCTCGTTTATAGCTACACACGTCGTCAGCTTAGGATTAACCAATCCTTCATAAATTTTTCAGCATATATTTAAAGTTATTTAACAGTTTATTAAATTAACCGTAAAGGAGATCGCGAGAAACTTAAAATATATTGTACAAAGAAAAATAATTATCAGGCCATAACAATTAAATAAGATTATAATTAATAATTTGGCAAAATCTCTCTGGGTCCGAATGGAAGCATTTGTAACACAAATTAAAATTTATCTTTATTATTTATTAGAAATTAGTAAAAAGTTTCACCAATTTATAGGTAGCTTATACAAATTGCTAAAGAATAATGCATTCCCCACTTACACTCATTATTCTTAATCCCCTCCTTTCATAGCGTAGCTTCTACAAGCCAATAATTCCCATGACTATGACTCAGGCCCCAAAACAACTCATTATTTGTTTCTGCTTGGGTGTGTGTGTCAGTAATTTTTCAACACACAAGTCGCTATGTTTTTGCAAAATCCTCAGCAAATGATGCTACTAATTGTTGTGCGTTTTGTGTGTTTTGCGGCCACTCGCTAGCAGATAACAACAGCATTTAACTATTTATAGACATTTGGGGCAGAAGAGCGATTCCGACCGCGACTGCGACTGCGAATTGTGCTGTCGATGTTTGTATCGGGTCCGCGTGCCCCTTCCACAGCACGCAACTGACAATATTGAAAAATTATAAACAAAATCGAATTGGCAACACTTAGCAAATAGAATCTGACAGCGGCGGCTTGCGGCGCCACAACTCTTGTCGCTTTGCTTTGAAGATAAGGGATGAGGGGGACTTACCAAAATACCTTACGAGTATACGTGTATGCTTCTCTGCCTCGCTATAATTAGACCAAAGAGCGTTTGTACCTGTTGGCTCGATGCTAGCGCGCCTTCATTCATGCTATATTAATTAGAATTAAAATGCCCGGTGCGTAAATATGTGAAAAATTAAATTGAAACTGAAATAGAGATTTTATGAACGGACCGACCGTTGCATGACGTCAAATGATGCGAGTGGTGAGGCCGGGGGGGCTGAAGCAGAATCGAAGGCGTGAGCGAAGTGGGCAGTTGGTGCTGTTGCTGCTCATAAAAATAGTTGTCGAAAAGTGAAAACCGTATCGTTTCATTTTGCAGTCATTTGGAAAATGTGCATAATAAACGCTTTGGCGGGTAAATTGAATGACCAATAAAAGCTGAAAGCCGTGCAAAGTGTCACACAGTAGACGTCAAAAGTGAATAGCAAATAATAACGACGGAGAGACAAGATGTCTTGTTGCGGCCAAATCACCACAATACGCGTGCCAATCGAGCTGAGCAATCAGAGTGATGTGCTCAAGGTAAAGAAGGCTTCTACTTACTTGTATATCTAAATCTTAACTAACATTGGCTTAAATCCGTTTACGTGTGCGAAACTAATGATAATTCTTTGCTTTTTCTTTTGTTTTATTTTTCTTTTGTTCCTCTTGTTTTTCGGCCAACATTTAATCTGCAGCTTATATACGATCCACGGCAAGATATCAACCACAGGGTAGGCGTGCGATTTCATTTCAATTTCGTTAAAGTTTCTGCCCCTAGGGGTATGCAGTACATTTCGTCGCTCGCTCGCTCTCTCCCTTTCCCAACCTTCCTCAAAGTATACCGTGCGTCATGAAAACACACAGAACCGGCACAAGCTCGATCAGTTTATTGTATAAACAAGCACAAATCATTCGATTTATTTTTTACAAACATTTTTGAAAGCATTTGCTCATTAAAGCGCCAGCAGACCATTACCATTTGGCCTTTGGTCTATTTTGATACTCGTCCCATGCATCAACACTTGGGTTTTTTCGCCAATCATGTTTTTTTTTCTTTTTTGTTTGCGGCTGTTTCTCATAAAGGAAGTGCGCTATTGCTTTTCGATTTATTGATACGATCGCGCCACTTTGCACTTACTATATTGGCCGATTTTATGTGCGCAATATTTCCGCTGAGTGATATGTTTATGGCATACGAGGATTAAAGAAAAACAAACCGTATATCATGCGATTGTATGAAGCAAGTAAATTAAAATTCTTATTGATGAACGTCTATCAACGACAGCAATCACAACACAAATACAAATACAAAGCTATTTCCAGTAATTCCTTGTGCAATGTGAAATGCGTTCAATCACAAATTTTGTGTAAATTGAACGGGATGGCCTCGAAAAAATATGCTTTCATGTTCGATTCATAAGCCATTTACTCGGTTTGTTTTCAATCAAAATTTTAGCAAATGGCCATTTTTTTTAAATATTTTTATATAGCATATGTATGTGTATGTACATATATAAAACAGATATTAAAATGTCTGTAACATCCATATACTTATAGACATCAAAGTCCGTCTACCCTTCCAGCTTTAATGCTATACGCCTATTTTGCTGTCAAACGAACAATCGCTTGAACAACCACTTGGTGGTTGTTCTTAAAGTTCTTGAATTTGAACAAAATAAAGCCACTACTATCCCTTACCTGTTTTAAAAACAAATATATTGTTTGTTTTCAATAACAGCGCACTGAAACCACCATGACACGATTAAGTACATACCTTAGATTAGATACTTCATCTACCTTTTTACATTACACTTTATTTTAATGGGGTAAGGAGTACGAGTTTCGCTTTATTATTAGTAATTTTCTACTAAGACGATTAGATATGTCTAAATAGACCAGAAGGGCCTTTTATATTGACCACTGGGTTAGAAAATGCATCTCTTAATAATGATTTAGCAAGCTTTTCTGTAAATGGAACGAGTGTAGTTAGAAGTTTAAATTTAAACTGTTGTAGATTAAGATTATCCGAAATCAGTTGATATATTTTTGAATCTATTGAAGGAGCCTTTGACACTGGAAACAAGTTTGATATTTTTAACAACAAAATTGATTTTATCATGAAATAATAAGAAAAACATCACTTTATTAAAATTGGATATTATTCAAACTCTGGAAAAATTCTCAAAAAGAAAGACAGAGAAAATCTGCATTAAGATAGGAATATGACAGAATTGGATAATAATCCGGTTCCTTAGAACTTTTAATGGCAATACTTGCAGTCTCTGCTATGAGAAATATGTATATAGAGAACTTATTCTAAAGAGCTGTGGTGCAATGCAATAGAAAATAAAATTGTCACACATGTTGCCCATTGCCTTCTGAGTTTAGACTATAGGTACTCATTAGATAAATTATAAAATTAATGATTAGATAAATAACACCGTATATTCAGTATGTTTTTACAACAGTCTAGGAATATACTTACAAATTTATTGGAACTATTTCACTTTCAGCTGCTTATACAATACATCTCATGCATAAAACGTATTAGTATTCCGCATTCCAAGTCCCCTTTTCTCAATCTCTGTCACTCATTGCATGTACACAACTTTTTCCTTCTTTTCTATGGTCTTTTTCAGGGTCCAGAACAAATACACGTTTCCAAATTCTACAAAGAATCAAAAAATGGCAAATTTGTGTCCTACATCACAGAGAACGTGCGGACACTCTATCAGACGTTCCGCGAAGGTGCATATGCCTCGAACAATGGACCCTGCCTCGGCTGGCGGGAGACGCTCACATCGCCCTACCAGGTGCCTAACTCTTGATATATTGTGTGCGCTTAAATCTTGACGACTATTTTTTTCGTACAGTGGATTAACTATGACGAGGCCCTATTACGTGCCAAGAACTTTGGCTCCGGAATGCTAGCGTTGGGCGCTCGTCCCAAACAACTAATTGGCATCTATTCGCAAAATAGACCGGAGTGGATTCTATATGAGCAGGCCTGCTATTCCTTTTCTCTGGTTGTGGTGCCGCTCTACGACACCCTCGGTCCAGATGCCTGTGCTTTTATCATACGCCAAACGGAAATGTCTATAGTCATAGTGGAAGACGATGCCAAAGCGGGCATGCTGTTGGAGAAGGCGCCGCGTAGCCTGAAGATTATTGTTTCCATTAAGCCCATCCGGCAAACGACGTTAGAGCGTGCGCGAAGTCGTGGCGTTCAAATATTCTCCTTCATAGATGTGGAAAAACTTGGCGCCAAAGGCAATCATGCCGAGGTACCGCCCACAGCCGAAGACCTGTGCACAGTGTGCTACACTTCCGGCACCACAGGCAATCCCAAAGGCGTCATGCTCACCCACGGCAATGTAGTGGCTGGCGTCTGTGCCGTTATCTTGCAAATGGGTGATCATCGCATACGAGCCGGGGATGTGATGATCTCGTTCCTGCCTTTGGCCCACATGTTCGAGCGCTGCTGCGAAAACGGCATCTATTATGTAGGTGGCTGTGTAGGTTTCTACTCTGGCGACATCAAGGAGCTGACGAACGATCTGAAAATGCTGAAGCCCACTGTAATGCCAGCCGTTCCCCGACTCCTAAATCGCGTCTACGATAAAATACAAAACGAGATATCCTCCTCGTCGCTGAAGCGCGGTCTCTTCAACATGGCCATGAAGTCCAAGGAGAAGGAGATCGCCCGAGGAGTGCTACGGCGCAACGGCTGCTGGGACAAGCTAGTCTTTAAAAAGGTGCATCAGGCGTTTGGAGGTAATCTACGACTTATGGTCGTGGGATCAGCGCCGCTGGCTGGCAATGTTCTTACCTTCATGCGCTGTGCCCTGGGCTGTCTGGTTCTGGAGGGTTACGGTCAAACGGAATGCACTGGAGCTATTACGCTTACTGTTCAGGGTGACTATGTGCCCAATCATGTTGGGCCGCCTGTCTCCTGCAACGCCGTCAAGCTGGTGGATGTACCCGAGATGGAGTACTTTGCAAATCAAAATACGGGAGAGGTGTGTGTGCGTGGATCGAATGTGTTCCACGGGTAAGTAAACTACAATAAAACAGTAGAGACTAATTCTTTGGTAGATTATATTTTAATTAGAAAAAGGGCTTCTACACATAGATACCATTTGTTTAAATCTTTGCCAACAATATAAGGCAAATTCAATATTTGACTTTACGTGTTTATATAAATCAATAATTATAGTTCCCATATGGATATCTGTAGTTGGGTGCTACAGAAATATTATGCTATCAGTGTTGAAGCAGCTTTTTCTCCAAACTTTTAACTCGTGTAAAAGTAGTGTACTCCTATATATTTAAGTTTTTATAGCCTGTACCCAAAGGGTGAAAGGCTATACTAGTTTTGTGCGCATGTATGTAACACACAGAAGGAGGCGTGGCAGACCCCACAAAGTATATATATTCTTGATCAGGATGAGAAGCCGAGTCGATATAGCCTTGTCCGTCCGTCCGTCTGTCCGTCTGTCTGTCCGTCTGTCCGTATGAACGCAAGGATCTCAGAAAGTATAAGAGCTAGAATAACCAAACTTGGTTTCCATATTCTCCTAAGACCGAGAAAGTACGAGTTTGAGTTTTTTTTCGATGCACCCCCCCACTCCCCCGCAACTCGTGTTTTTTCTTATAACTTCCGTAATTCTCGGAATTTTGAAATCAATTTTGGTAGGTACATCCAGTTAGTACTAATGTGTCCGTGTGCCAAATTTCATCATGATAGGTCAATTCTGAAGAAAGTTATAGCCATAAGTAAAATCGCTGCTCATGCGCTGCCTCTGTCGGCAGCGCTGCCCGCAGCTGTTGTTGTTGTTGCTGCTTTGGTTCAACTTTGTGCTGCATACATACACGCATATAAACACGCATAGGTACGTGATGTAAATGTATGCTGTTAAAACTAAACATAAACATATATTCTAATTTAATTTAATTAATAAATTCATTAATTTTTTTTAATAATTAAATTTTTTTTTTAAATTTTTTTTTTTAATTTTTCTTTTTTTGTGGAGAGTACAGGCTATTTTACTGTCGGGCTTGCTCGACTGTAGCGTTCTATCTTGTTTTAAACTAATAATTCTTCTTATAACTATCTACAATCCCTCGTTACTTATTACTTAATTAAGTTAAACATTCGCTTAACAGCTACTACAAAGACGCGGAAAAAACAGCCGAAGCCATTGACGCGGAAGGATGGCATCATACGGGCGACGTGGGAATGTGGCTGCCTAATGGTACATTGCGAATTATCGATCGACGCAAGCATATCTTCAAGCTAAGCCAGGGCGAGTACATAGTTCCCGAGAAGATTGAGAATATCTATACGTTGAGTCAATATGTCAATCAAGTTTACGTCTATGGCGAAAGCTTAAAGGTAAGAAGATGATGGCCTCAAAAATAATTTATTTGGGCTGTATAAATTTATGATTAGTTGATTGATAAATATTTTCCATCTCATTGTCGTAGAGTTGCATCATAGCTGTTGTAGTACCTGATGTTGATGTACTGAAGCAATGGGCCACGGAGAACAACGTACGCGGCACCCTCTCCGTCCTATGCAATAATAAGAATGTCAAGGAACTGATTATGAACGATATGCTCAATTGGGGAAAGCAGAGCGGTCTAAAATCATTCGAACAGGTGCGTACAGAAGACTGCCCTGAATCCACCCAAAACCCCAATTTTCACATCCTTTGCAGGTGAAAGACGTTTATCTGCATCCTGATCCTTTCTCTGTACAAAACGGTCTGCTCACACCCACATTCAAGGCAAAGCGCCCGCAACTGAAGAGCTACTTCAAGCCGCAGCTCGAGGATATGTATAAACATTTGGATTAAAGTAATAACAAACACTACAACAACTAGAACAACGAAGAGCAAACTAAACCGCATCCAAATGGACACAAAACCAACAATAAATACTACTACTTATAAATAAATAAATAACTATATAAACTGATAGCAAAGACTAAAATTATTTTTGAATATCAACAAGAAGCAAATGCCAGAATAATAGTTACATGTACTTAATACGTACATCTACATATACAAGAATAGTACTACATAGCAAGAAAATCGAAAAATATAAATCTAATTTTGTAGTTTCGTCAATTTTTAGCATATAAGCTGAGCAATAACAAGTACACGATTCAGGATGCAGATATAATTCTAACTGGCCGCAGCATTTTACGACTATACATATGTAGGTATAATTTAATAGGGAACCTCTTAGAAATTCTTGTCAAAACTGTAGGTCAAATATGTTAACTATGGTTGTCCAAATTGCAATGGTTTAGTTTCGAATCGTGTTTTATTTAATTAGCAACAAATACGTAGTCTGAATAAAACATATTCAAACATATTGATAAAATGAGTAAAACCAAAGCTTTAATACTTAACACTACTAATACACTCAGAGTTAGTTTAAATAAAAAATATAACATTTTAATTAAAAAATTATTAAAATAAAGCTATAAATACGATAACGCTGATACCGAGAATAAAAATAAAAATAATGCCAGGGCCGATTAGGGATATGCAAGCAAAGCATGTCGTTTTACAATTAAAGCAAAGCAATTTAACAATAAACTTACAAATTTTACAAAGGATTAAGCGAATTTTTTTAAAACGTCGCAACTCACTTACCACTTGGACTGCACTGTCTGCCTTACAAAACGAAGAGAAAGCAAAGAAAAACTCTCTAATATACTAAACATAAAATACAGCATAATGATAATAATATTGATAATTCTTTTCCTAACTTATAATTTTAAATAAATAACCTAAACAAAATCGAAATCGTTTTTCATTGAAATAAAACGCAAGGACTAATTTCTGACTTCTTCTTGAATTTTTTTCCCATATAATTTATATAATTCCTGGAAACTTTTATTATACCCTCAACCTGTACTTAATGGCTAAACTGATGATGTATTAAGTTCCAATGTATTTAACACACAGAAGAAAGAGTGGCAGACATCGCAAAGTACTTATGTACTTGTATATGTATTCTTTATAAGTAGATGAGAAGATCAAATCTAGTACAAACATATAGCCATATCTGTCTGTTTGTATGGACGCAGCAGTAAGTGCGGAAGTTTGTGTTTTTCTTGTCGATACACCCCCACTCCTACGTTGGCAATAACTGTTTATGTTGATACTCCCGTCAGTAAAAATATTTTTACGACTGCGCCGAAACAACAATCTGTTCAGTCAGTGATTCTCCACCTTTAGCTTTACACTTTTTTTATAGCCTGTACCCAAAGGGTGAAAGGCTATACTAGTTTTGTGCGCATGTATGTAACACCCAGAAGGAGGCGTGGCAGACCCCACAAAGCATATATATTATTGATGAGGATGACAAGATAAGTCGATATAGCTAGGATAACCAAACTTTGCATTCAGGTTCCCCTAAGCCTCAGGCAGATCGAGTTTGTGTTTTTTATACCCTGTACCCAAAGGGTACAAGGGTATATTAGTTTTGTGCGAGTGCACATGGAACACACAGAAGGAGGCTTGGTAGACCCCACAAAGTATATATATTCTTGATCAGCATGACAAGCCGAGTCGATATAGCCATGTCCGTCTGTCTGTCTGTCTGTATGAACGCAAGGATCTCCGAAAGTATAAGAGCTAGAATAACCAAACTTGGTATACAGATTCTCCTGAGACCGAGAAAGGACGAGTTTGTTCATTTTTTCTGATCCACCCCCCCTATTTTATATTTAATTTAGTTAATTAATTAAATTAATTTAGTTTATTAATTAAATTAATTTAGTTAATTAATTAAATTAATTAATTAATTAAATTAAATTAATTTAATTACTTTTTTGTGGGGTGGTACAGGGTATTTAAGAGTTGAGCCTGCTCGACTTTAACATTCCTTTCTTGTTTTTTTCTGATACACCCCTCCCCCCACTCCACCGCAATTCGTGTTTTCCTAACTCCGGTAGTTCTTGGAATTTTGAACTCAAATTTGGAACATACATCCATGTCCGTGTGCCAAGTTTCATCATGATAGCTCAAATATGAAGAAAGTTATAGCCAGAAATAAAATCGCTGTCCGCAGCTGTTGTTGTTGTTGCTGCTTTGATTCAACTTTGTGCTGCATACATACACGCATAGGCAAGTGATATAAATGTATTCTGTTAAAACTGAACATAAACATGTCTTCTAATTAAATTTAATTAATTCCATTTTTTGTTAATCATTTAATTTTAAAAAAAAAAATTTTTTTATTTTCCTTTTTTGTGGAGAGTACAGGCTATTTCACTGTCGGGCTTGCTAGACTGTAGCGTTCTATCTTTTTTATCATTTATTATTTAAGTATTTTAATTACATTTACTTCTTCTTTATCTTGTATTGCCATTTTTTCTTCTTCTTTTCTTTTTTGATAGGTCTAATAACGTCTCTGACTACACTCTGCTGTGAATCGCGGCATAGCTGGCCATTGCCTAGTAAAATTCCCCCACCGAGTCGAATACGTTTTTAGGCACTTTTGTTATTTCTATTGGCTTTGTTTTTCTTTAGTTTTATCTAGTATAAGTTCTGTATTGTTTTTATTTTTTTCTCACAGCTCTTTTTCGACAGGTCTGTTTGTCGTTAAATAAATGAAAATATATATACCCTTAAGCCGCAAACTATAAGTCTAAATATGTGCAAAATAGTAACATCAAAAAGCACTCTTAACCTATTTTGCATTTTAAGTAAAGATTACATTTTGATTATGAACTAAACTTCCTACCCTAGAAATTAGATCCTCGCATCTCAACTTCTCGACCAGTTACATATTTTTACAGCCGTTCTCATATTATTTTGATATTCAATATTGACTCCAGCTTTCAATCCATTTACGATCCTCACCTTTCAACCCACCACACTTTCATTTACATGTGTGTTTTTTGATGAAAAAACAGTTTTTAATCGCTTTCAATACGACTTGAAATTTCATTGACATTTTGCAAATACATATGTATGTATATTCCATGTTCTGTTTCGAACGGTACTCACAACGGTTAATATATCCCTTTCAGACCCCACGCCAAAACACCGTTTTTTTTTTAAAATTATATGGTCTTTGTATTTTATGAAAATTTTCTCAATGTCTGGGTTAAAGGGAAACACGAAACAATGTGAGAAACAAACGTAAACAATAACACGCACAATTGATGCACCAGGATCTGAAAGGGATATAGTATAAGAATGGAGACTACTTATACACATGTATCCATTCAATGCACGATTCTCAGTACCACGCCTTCTCCACTCCATTAGTTCTACAATGTTCCCTTTTATCAATGAAAAATGTTTTTACAAAAACCGAAGTTATACTTTCTTTTCGAAGTGTTTAAAGGCATAGGCGCTAAGGTGTTAATGCAAACTATTCAAAAATAAGTAAATACTTTAAACAAGCGTTTAATACAGTTCTTTCTATGGTTCCACTTATAATAGCGCTCAATGTGTACATTTATTCATTAATTTCAGCTTAATTAAAGTCGTTGCGAGCTCCTGGAATGCAAATTGAATTAAAAATTGCTTGCTTAATTAATTAAAAATTAGATTTTTAAATTTATTATGTTGTAGGAGATGCTTAGCTATGTAGTATCGAGTTGACATTAGGCTTACAAGAATCACTTAAGGCGCAACTGCATTACAAATTCAGCTAAAGGGCAGTCACAGCTCGCCGTGCTTTGGCTCCGGCATAGGCGGGTCAGTCACAGGAAACGCATTATCCTCTCTGCTCCCACTTGTCCCACTACCGTGCGAGTTCTCGTGATCTTCTATGCGAGCCAACAGAGCCTTCAGCTCAGCATCGTAATCCTTCCACTCGGGCACGATGCGTTGCGCCGCCGTAAGTTTAGCCTCCTTTGTCTGCGGATTGTTGCACAAATCGATGACCTTGGCACGCTTAAAGGAGCTATCACTGCACCAGGTCTGACACCATAGCCATTCATCTGGGAGTGATTTAATTGCCACCTGATGTATCATATTATTGGGTAAGTCCTGATCAAGATTGGCCAAGCTGTTGGGATCCTGACTGAGCGCCTGATACTGCCCACGTAGTCTGTCACCGGCAGCAATCTTGCGGAAGCGCTTTAGATCCACCACATACAAGGCAGAGATATGATACCGTCTTCCCATAAGATGACTGCGCCAGTAGCCCTGCTTCCAGAACCGGAAACCTTCCATCTCCTTCCTCGAATCACAGAAAGGAGTATAGGCGTAGGGCGCACCACCCAAGTCCAAATCGTACAACTCCTTAATGTCCGTACGCACAATGGCATCAGCGTCCACAAAGATTATTTTGCGAACATTTAGCGGGAAAAGGACGTCAAGGAAGAGTATTTTGTAGCCCCAAATCGTGCGCTGTTTTTCCGTCTGCTGATGCAACCAACGCGGCCACTTGTATTGGACTAGCTCATAACGGAAATTATACTCGCGGGCCATGTGGGGCAGAAAGTCGGTGAACTGTGGCGACAGATAGTTCTTAAGGAACCAAAACTTCACCGGCGATTTGGTGTGCTTCAGAAGCGACACCATCATGATGCGCAGCAGACGCTCGTACAAATGTCCCGACGCCACGGAGAAGATGTTGATCGTCTCACTGTCCTCGTCCGTTGCTCCCGTTCCGCTGCTGCCACCGCCAAAGCTACTAGCAATGCTATTCCATATGCCCGTCTGCGCATTATCGTTGTCATCGGAAAGCAATTCAGCCTGCTGCATACCCGGCCGTTTGGATACTCGCAACTTGATAACATGCGAGCGCAGGGAACTAATAAGCACCTGTGTCGCACCTGCCTGATGCAAAGTATTCGGTCCTTCGGCATGTGTTATGTCATAAATGTCCGCAGATTTGCCATCGCGGAGGCGCAAAGTCCAGGCGCCCGGATTGGCCTTCAGCTGGAAGTAACCCAAATTGGCCATAACTATGGTATCGACTAGCGTGGGCTGCGCCTTGGTACCCAACACTAACTGCAAGCCACGTGGTGGTGCCCCGGTGGCAGCATCAAAACAATGGCCCTCGAGCAGCAAATATTCCAAATCGAACTCACTGTGCACAGGGCCGCCAATATCGCGTAGCTTAATATTGTCCAGGTCGTAGACGGCGCGCACAGCCTCCACCAGCCAGTTCTCGGGAACTTGCAATTGCTGCGTAAGAAGCGGATTGGCAGGTAAACCACTGAACTTAGCCAGAGGTCCATCAGCGCGAGCGCCGCTCGCTTCAAACTGCACCTCAGGCTCCACAACATAGCGATAAAAGTTCTTTACTGGCATGTCGCTGTGTTGAGGCACAGGCGTCAGATAGATGTGGAGCTGGCAGTTCAGAGTCTGACGGAGCAGTATCAAAATGGGGGTCAGCTTCTGGGCGGCTCGCGATGCAGGATCCAACACGGCAACGATATCGAAATGAGGCAACAAAGTTTGCTTTGGTGGCAGCTGCACCACTGAATGAGCAGTCTTTAAGTCCGATGGCAATTTAAAACGGGTCTTGGTCTGCCGTGGCAGCAAACTCGCATAGAGTTTGAGCAGCGTGTCGCTGTTAAAATCTTTACCCACATCCATTGCGGACGCCTTAAGCACATCGCGTACCTTGTCACCATACTGAAGCGAGCTATAGCGCGAGAGCAGAGCAAAGTCGGCACTGTCGAAGGATTCTCCAGCGTTAAGGGGTCCATAGAGACGTCCATTGCCAATTACCAGACGCTGCGATTTACCCAATCCTAGAACGCGTTGAGCATAGACGCGCAGCATTTTCAAATGGAGGTCGGTAGAGCCCAGAACCTCCTCTAGCTGCTTGGGCAGAACCGGCTTCTCTTTTGGCTTACGAAGCCACTTAAGAACTGTGTCCGTAGCCTCTGACGGTTTCAGCGTTTGCATAGCCGCCCATGCTAATTGATTGAGCGACTGTTTGTTGCCTGCAGCAATGCCCTCCGTATTGGGGATGAATGCCAACCGCACACTCTGTCCAGACTGAACATACTCCAACGCATGTGTAAGCAAGGCGCGTCCCTCGACAGTTTCCAAATCGGCGAATACCCACAACGTAAGAAAATGTATGGAGGCATGGCCAATGTGCTCCGTGCTACGCTTTCCGCCAAAGTATTTCAGATTTTGCATCAGAGTGGCAGTCATGTCACGATTTGACAGTCTATTTAATGCCGCCGCATTGCTTAACTGTTTCGAGGGCACTCCGCTGATGTCTAAATATTTGACATCATCGTTGCTGAGGATGCGTTGATTGAGGCGGGGCATTACATGGGGCTGATTCATTAAATAATCAATGGCAACCTCGTTATCCGTTAAGTCACCGCGATAAACTGCTTTCTGCAGTGCCGTGGTCTGGCTGATGATCTCTGAGAAAATTGCCTCCTCAAAGTCGCTATCGGCTGTTATGATGTTACTCGACATTGGAACGCCGTTGAGTAGAGCCTGTGGTTGACCCACTTCTCCAAATCCTAGGCGCTCAATGAACTCTGCTGCCAGCTGACGTCCGTAGTCATAATCAGAGTCCTCCTCCAAAAATTCAGACGCCTTGCTGCTAGAAAGCGTAGTGAACTCCTTAGTAAGCTGCAACGTAATATGCTGGAGTGTCACGGCTGCCGTCTCTCCAACTGCTGCATAAATATCCGTGAGAAAACTAAGAGCTGCCCGTGCATCCTTTTTCTGACTAACATAATTAAAGGCACATGCAATAGCAACGTAGTCTGCTGAAGTCTGTTCGTTGGCAGCTCTGGCATCGAACACAATACCTAGACGCACTGGCGCTTGATGCAGTATAAAAGATTCAGCTAGTTTAATTACACTGCGTGCCACCGGCTGCAGCGCATCTACCACCAGCACTAGATTAAACACATTCTTCCGTATATTACGCAGCATACCGGGAAACGTGGGCCGCAGTAAATCCATGACCGACGCCGGCCAACGGCGGTATTGTGCATCCGTTTCTATGTCATTGACCCACTGCACCGCAGTGTCGCGAATATCGATGGCAAATTCGCGTTTGTTGGACCCCGCCAAGTCAAGAGCAAGCAGGGAGGCGGCCAATGTACCGCGTACATTGTTGCTATGTAGACTTTCAAGTACGCGTACCTCTGCGCGCAACGTCTCCACCAAGGAATATAGATCCATGGTGTCTGCATCAAAGAAAAGACCATTGATGAATAAAGCACCATCAGGCGGCGCCACATTGAGCGTGCGTCCAAAGGACTCCGTATTATGTTTCACCTCCGATCGCAGAGCTTCTGTCACCTTATGCGCCAGCAGTGTACGTGCCAACATGGGAAAGTTATGCGCCGTATACTGTAGTATTTGCAGTGCTTCATCGCTTTGTATTTCAGCTATGGCAGCGGCTGCCTGCAGCCCAAGGTCTTGAAATTCCCACGCCTTTAACTGAGCAATTTCGTCATTTCCCTGCAGCAGACGCTGTCGCAGTTGATCCAATGCGCGCTTAAGAGTGGGATGGCGCGATTTAAGTACCTTGAAGTCAAAACCTTGTACATCGGAGTCATTGCCTGCATCATCGCCAACTCCGGCACCATCGGCTCCTGCTTCTGGCTTGAGTGCATCATCCTGACTCTTATACTCCGTTGACTTTAAATGCAGCTCCACGCCGTAGCCGGAAAGACGAACTGCTTTCGTGCTGCGCTCACCAAGCTGATGGCGCAATATGTAGCGCACTTTTCCTGCATTGGCCTCGCGCTCGAGCAGCTTATGAAAGGGACGAAATGCGGCGCTGCCTAAATCGCTGTAGAGCACAACAGTGCGTGTATTGTTCTCGCTGCCCGGGTAAATGTGGTCGAAGCTGTAGGTTTCCACCGTTGCATCCAGGCTTGTAGCTGCTGGCAACTGGAGCTTCTGTTGCAGCTCCGACAAGCTGCAGGCCAGTTCAGTGCCTACCTGTGCATAAATTGCTGCCTGACAAGCACCTGATGCACGCAGTTCATCAGCCAACTGAAAATGTGTTTGTATACGCGGCGTCAAGCTATGCATAGCCACAACGAGCTTAAGGAGTGGCAACTGCGGCGCACTGAGATGTGCTCGTACCAATTGCAACGCCGCATTGTACTGCTGCGACTCAGTATCTGCAAGAATTTTTTATTTACGTTAACCCATAACTTTCCATCACACGTTTACTTACCATAACTGTTGAGCGCCGAGTCCACTGTTACCGCTCCCTCCACATAATCCCAAAACAGACCGGCTTGCTCGTCTGCTAAGTACTCGGCAATTTCCAAGTACAATGGCGTCTGTGTCCATTTCGCATTGATAAGTGTTGTTATGGGATAGCTCTGGCTTGACTCTGTACCCAGACAGTGAGAGGTAAGCGCAAGTAAAGCGCAGAGGCACAGAAAGTGTTGCTGCATTGTTATTGCTGCTGTTACGTGTTTTGCTCTGTGCACATGTCTTGTAGCCGCAAGTCCGGTTTAATTATGATCCTAAGAGCTGAAGGCGAACTCTAACACTGTTGGGCTTGAAGCACGACGCGATTTAGAGCAGTTTTCAGCCTTTAACGTTAATCTAATTTAACAAGAAAAACTGATGTGGCGTTTAGCCGGTCAGCAAAAGTATTGCCAGCTCTAAGCAAACGTTCTTTACAGCCAGGGATGCCAATTTGGCCCTTTACCCGTCAAATCTGGCCATTTTTCAAATACATTTGCGTGTAAATTCGAATAATTGCGGAAAAAGGGAAGCGACAACTTTTGGGAAGTCCAGCTTTTTTAAATATATTTAGCTTTTTCAACGTTTTTATTAGAGTTGCAAACTGTTAAGCTTGATCTCATTCCCCTTCCCTTCAAAAACAGATTATTATACCCTGTTTTCTTCTGAAAAGTTGGCATCACTGCCAACAGTAACCGTAACAGCTGTTCGGCGGGCGCTTTGTTTACGGCTGCGCGCATCACGCGCAAGAGCAATTGCATTAAAAATATAGACGCTATAGTAAACGAAATGAAATGCACGTTTGAAGGCAGCAATGCACGTGGTAAGTTAAGCATATATGTAATTATTTTACTTCCATTTCACTTAAAATGATTTTGTATATGCAGTCATTGCTAAAGCGATACAATCGCTCTCTAAAGTGGGAAAGGAACTTTACGTAGAAGTAGATCAGAATGGCTTACTACTTCGCGCAATTAATGCAACACACTCCGCTGTAGGAAGCATACGCTTTAAGCGAAGTATGTTCGAAACCTTCAATCTCCCACGAACCGGCAATGCAGATTTCTACTGCAAGATATCAATGAAACCTTGCCTTGCTGCGTTTCGCAGCATGAAGCAAGTGGAACACTGCGAGCTAAGCATAACGGACAACCAAACAAAATTTCAGGTCAAACTACGCTGCAAGTTGGAAACCGTGCGACAATCTGTGATTGCCATATTGGACGAGCAGAACATCACCGCTGGCGTTTTGCCAGATCACAGTGCCAACGTGTAGGTGTCTACCTTTACATTTTGCTCATCAAAATTCAAAATTCTTACAATTCCCACAGCATACGCGGCGAATACAAACTGTTCATGGAAATTTCCAACAGTTTCAATGCTGCCGAAGAAGAACTGACGCTAGAGGCCAAATCGGACAGCCTGGCAGCCAAAAACTATATAGAGGGTGCGCGCGTTAGTGACAGGTTTATGCGGTCCCAGCTAAAGCTAAAGCCTAACGAATTTACTAGCTATAATGTGACCCAGGACACTGTTATTACTTTCTGTCTGAAAGAATTTCGCGCATTCCTACTCTTTGCGGAGTCGCTAAGTGCAGACATGACGTTGGAGTTTGACGAGCCGGGCAGCCCGTTCTTTCTTAAGATAAAAAAACACGATGACATCGAGTGTTTGCTTATCATGTCCACCCTGTCGCCTGACGATGTAAGTTTTTCGGAGGATTATTGTCAGCGCGAACTCACTGTACAGGATGCTGCATCCCCTGTAAATGTATCCAAAAAACGAAAGGGCAGCGCGCCTACTGAGCAAATTGAACACAAACGACGTCTGGCAGACGACACCACACTTAGTACGACAAGTACCGATTTAGCGCTCTTTCAGTATAATGGATTGCGTACAACCCCAACTAATATATCAGAGCCGAGTTCTGTGCAACCAGCGCGCTTGCTCCCCGAAGGTGATACTGTCGACGTCGATGACGATGAGGAGGCACTTATTCTTGCTGCTGCCGTCGCAGTAGAATCCAGTCAAACTATGCCTACTGCCAATGAGTTGCTTTCTTATAATTCGCAAGAGGCCCCACCTATGACTGTACTGGCTGTGCAGGAAGACGGCAGCGATGAAGACTGCGTTCCGCAGTCGCCAGAGCATAGGGACAACGTGCGCGCCATTTTCTCACGGTGCTTTCAAAAAACGTATGTGCCACGCGAACCATCGCCGAGCAGTCAAATGTATGCACCCAATTCGGATACAGAGGATTAGCTTAGTTTGTTCGTTTATTAATAAACACCCGCCCTTTAGTTTAAAGCCCTATTGGTGTTTATAATGGGAATAAAGCTACCGCTGAATGCATCCCTCAGCTTTATTTGAAGCTGCGCAGAATTCCCTTGCGCCTGCTGTAGTGCCGTGTGTGCCGCTTGCATATAAACCTGCGACTTGATTAGCATTTGATCGGTTGTAAGAAGCTGTTTTGAAGCAGTAACCACAAAATTTCTTGTAAATCCGCCTAAAGCCTTCCAAATGTCAATGTTGTTCTCAACTGAAATGGAATCGTCAAGACTCGACTACTTACATACATATGTACATAAAAATGTATTTTGATTTTACCTACTCAGCTTGCGTTGTAACAGGTTGTTCCGATATATCGAACCAGTGCTCAGACTTTTATGTTGTTCATAGACATCTTCATCAGACTCTGTAGCCTCACTGGACACCTCCGGGGCGATAATCTAAAATGGTGAATGGTGACTAACCATGTGCTTCATCAATATGGATATACCTTATGAGTATTGTAAGCCGACGTATCCTCATCCGACTCGGAAGCTTCGCCACGTACCAACGCATCCATTCTTAAGTTTATAAATAAAAAAAATGCACGAAAAGGAAAACAATTTGCAGCACAGGGTGGCTCGTGTTTAAATGTGCTCACAGGTGTTACCATCGTTCTTTACTTTCTTAAATTTAACTTTAAGCAACTTGTTTCGTATTTGTATGTATATGCATAAAAATTATATGAACTGTATGCTAAATGATCAAAAATTGAAAAAATTACACGCATATTATACGTCTGAAAGTGGGCATTCGTTTAAGTATCATTCACTGAAAATATTTCTGCAGCACGCCGGTTTCATACATTCGCTTGACGTCAGTACCGCCGCCAATAAACTTTCCATTGATAAAGCAACGAGGTACCTAGCCAAAATAAAAATGACACTTTAAAGTAAGTATAAGTCAACAAACACCACACGTGTTTACTTACTGTACGAGCTCCGGTCATCTCGCCCAGAACTGCTTGAATTTCATTGCCATCCGACCGTTGATCCAACTCAACGACCGTAGCTTCCACTTTAAGTTTTCTGAATTGCTGTATGAATCGTATCGATTTAATTATAAGCCGATACATAATTATAGTTTACTCACCTCCTTAGCCATGCTGCAGTAAGGACAATAGGACTTACTAAATATGACTACTTTGTGATTGGCAATTGTTTCTCTAACAAATTGGGCCTGTGCGCTGTCCATGTTGACAACCAGTGGCGCTTTTTGTAGCGAGCTTACAACTGAACCCATTAAGGGGAATGGAAACTTTGCGTTCGGAAGCGTTGACGATGGTTTCACGAAGTTCAAAAGCTGTAGCTCGCAGTTCAACAGTTTACTTCGACGATGATAAGGGATGCGGATGCGGCGGAAGCTGTTACGGTAAAAAATATATTTTTTTTTTTAAATTTTGAATGACGATCTAAAGTCGATGTGATGAATAATTTTAGATATCTACGAACTTGTGTGTTGTTGTAGTTTTGTGTAATCAACAATAAAAACATATGTACATACGTAGTGTTGACTTCGTTATTAATTTTACCGGCATAACAACGGCGGAGCGTTTTTTTCTTTTGCTTACCATTTAGAAAGCACCAGCATTTCTAATTTATATCGAGAATAAAAATAACTACACAACTTTAAAGACAAATTTAACCAGTATTTTTTATAAAATGAAATGTATTTTGTTGATAACTGAACTGTCCAGGTCTGGCAGCACAGGAAACAATTACAAGCCAAAATTTTACAGCAACGCCGTTGTCAGCCAAAAGGCCACCTGGGACTACATCGTATTGTACAATCTTATGTGCACAAAAAATTAAAATGTATCATAAAATATTGCACAAAAGGCACAAATGGTATTGCTCAATTTAAGCCAGTCTTAACCGTTCAAGAACTTCTCGAGCGCATCCTTCGACTCAATATCATTTGGTTCCAGAACTACTTCTTCCAACTCCAATTTTTTTGTTGGCAGTGTCGTCGTTTCTATCTCTGAGAAATTTAGAGTTTAGTGTTTACAAAAAGCATTTCATTGCCAGACATTACATACTTGTCAGCTGTCCATGCTGCTTATACTCCTCCAAATCACCTCGAAATGCGTCTTCGAACACAGCCTGGCGCTCCTTTTGTAATTGCCTTAGACGGTCCTCATGTGTCCGAATCTTCACTTGGTGCTGAGAAGCAATCTTCTGCCTGTAGTGCTCCAATTGGTTTATCTTCATTTGCTTATACGCATTTTTTTCAAAATGCTTCTCCAAAATGAACTCCTGAAGCTCACACTCTTCGCATAAGTCCTCCAATTTTTCCAGCTCCTTTTCCATCTGCTCTGCCTCGTCCTCCACGGCGCGCAGCGTCAGTGCGCTAGCCTTGAGTTTTTCCACCAGTTTGGGTATACCGGCTAGACATGTGTTGAGATCGGTGATGGTTATGCGCTGTGCACTGGCTTTCGCTTCTACTGAAGCGATTTGTGTCGCCACAGCCGCAGAGCGTGCTGCGTTGTCCTCGTTAGCGGCATGAATTTGTTCCCAATCGCCTTCGTATTTAGCCAGCAAATTGCAGCCAGCGGCCATGTTGAGATGCGTGGGCACACCATCGGTAAGTTGGCTATTGAGGGAGAGTGAACTGCCGCGGCTGGCAAAGAAGCTTTCGTTGAGCAAGTTGGGTGCCGTAGTGGGTGTTGTGGCGGCGCTGACACGTTTTTGATACTGCTGCTGAAGGCTCTCCGAGATGACCATGCCTTCTTGTATTGCAGCACTGAACTTCTTTTTTAAGCTACCAAACATGATAAAAACTGTAATTGGTACATTCGAAATGCAATTAACTAGAGGCTTGCAAGTTCGGAAAGTGCAACTTTAAAATAGACAATCAGCTGTGATACGATAAAAGCTTCTTCATTACTGGTTCATTATTGATCTGGTTCTTTCTGCATATTCGAAAGAATCCCGGGAAAAATTGTCGCGCATATTGACCATGGTTTTATTCTAAACCGTTACAAGTATTAGATTTCTTTTAGATTATTACGCTAGACAATTTCAAGTAACATTTTAATTTCATTTAAAATTTCATTTAATTTGACATTGAACATTATAAATATCTATTTTTTCTACTTTTATTATTTTATATAATTTTGTGATTTTTGATTTATGTACATATATTGCCTACTAATATAAATGTATAATTAATGTCTATTTGATGGTCATTTGATATATTGGAGATTACATTTTGAAAATTGAGCATCCAAAAATCCGTAACCTCAAAGTCACACAGCCCAATCATTGACACTAGAAATATGAATTTTGGGAACTAATTTTATTAGTTAAAGAATAATGTATTGATTTCAATAATTATATGGTAGTCTTCCTGTTCTGGTAAAATATATATAGGTTCAATAATATCCAGAAACAATCCCTATCTGTTGATCACAAGCAAATGCCTATGTAATGGATTCGTGAATTTCTGCTTATGCGGAATAAACAAATACAAAATATTTAATCTTAAACAGCAGCTAAGCTGTCAGATAGGCAGTAGGGTACTATTTTAATAATAACATTTCTGAAGCAACGAATGAAATAAGAAATGAAACAATCAAAATTAAACAGCAAAATTACAACCTGCTTTATGTAAGTACTTTTAATCTAATCGCAATGAACAATATTCAATTTCTGCACCGATTGTGCCCATGGCAGCTATTTAAAATATATATAAACCAAATAATTTTAGAGGCCCTACCTGTTTTTAAATTTCTCAATGCTAATTCGAATTGTCAAACGGGCATTCTATGCCGATTTGACGCTTGATTTCAAGTGTTGAACGCCGATTGATTTTAATGTGGAAAGCTATGAACTCTTAAACCTCTTTTGCAACCCTGGTATCACATTCGATAGACTCACAACTAAACAACAAAAATACCATACTCGATTTCGCCCACCTCTAACGCACTAGCGTTTTACTTGCTATGACAGGTACAACTAGTACGATACAATTAAAAATAAATACGAAAAATTAGCATTAAAACTGAATAAATGAGTGTAAAAAGTGCGAGACCAAAATATGGAATCCGTTGATGAGCGCAATGACCCGGATGAAAACACAGAACTGGAAGATAGCGGCGACGATGTAAAAATACGTAAACTTTGCCGTTTTCATCCGTACCACGGCTCCAATATCCTGCTGAAGGACGACTCAACGGTCGCATTCAGAAGACAGAGTTTCGCTGACGCTCTCACTTTTTCTGAGCAGCCTTTGGCGCCAGGCGATATATTCCTCGTTGAAATTGAACAAATTGAGCGCGGATGGTCTGGACACATGCGTCTGGGACTAACACAATTAAAGCCCAATATAATTGGGATGCGCACTGAGGGCCTGCCGCACTTTGCTCTTCCAGATTTGGCAAATTTGGGCAATAGCTGGATATTCCCAATATCAAAGTTTGAGTTGAACCAACGCCAGGAGCAGGAGCATGTTGAGAATGTAGAGCCCACTGCTAATGAACAGTCGCAACATAGTAAGTTTTTCTTTTAGATTTTCTGCGAGAAAGTGCATTTGCTAAGACTCTGCTCCCATAGGAAATCTTCTGGGCGATGCGACGCATGTGCGTACGCCTCGTGGCTTGCTGCCAAAGAAGCTGCTGCGCCCCACAATAGACGATGGAAACTCTGATATACTTTTAACCGATAGAGGCTCGCGAATTGGTATTGTTTACGTACCCACAGATAACGATGAGTCAAGGGGCGAACTACATTTCATCATTAACGGCGTTGACAGAGGTCCAGTATCAGAAGACATTCCATTAAATAGAGCTCCCTTGTATGTCGTGATTGACGTCTATGGAACAACAAAGCAAATTCGCATCATACAATTGGAAGGCAGTAAGTGCTTAAACTTGTCCATTAAGTATTGCGCTCACCACAGTTCTTACAGTTCTATCCTTGCAAAGCGCTTGCCGTAATGTCATACTCGAAAACTTTACCGCCAATGAAATAGAACGCCTTCCACTTCCAGAGAGTATCAAGCGGTTCCTGCTACGCCGGGATTAATAATGAAAGTACATATGCGAATACACTTGCGCTTAAGAGTGTGCTTGGCCTGGGCCTAGTCTGGGAAATAAGCATAGAGACGTTGACTGAAGTGCCGTTCCCCTTTATTGAATTGCTTAATTTTGTCTTCTGCACAATGCATAGCGAAAACGGTCCTTAGAAGTATACTCAATTACGCTCGAAGTGGCATTGCATTTTCGTTCTGTAGATATACTATATAGTTTTTAATGGCGTTTAGTGTTACCAGTTCATAAAATTTACGAAGAATTGTTTAAAATTATATTTACATATGTTTGTATGTATCGATATATTTTCCTACCCTCGCGTGTTTTGTAAAAACTGTTTCCTCCACTAGATAATTAGCTTTTAAATTACGTGAATTCATATTTCGTGAATGCACTTCAGCAGTTATGCGTCTTGGTGTCCTTAGTAAGATAATGATCAAACGTAAAAATTCAAAAAATGTTTAGTGTATGATATACATTATTCATATGAGCAGAACAACTCCATTTTGAATTCATACTTCCAATACAAATAAGCGTTCGAATTTTTTATCCAGAACACCGCCCTGCCTTTGAGCGTTTCCGCCGTTTGTCAGGCATGGAAACATTTAAGGCAAATCCAGTTTCATTTTCCATTACCTCTAAGGCCCCTGTTGCTAAATGTAAGTTAATTAGTAGTATTTAATATACATATATGTAAATCAATGTAATAAAAAATGCTATGCTTTTTGTAAAACTGAACGTGTTTATTAGCACCATCTTTGGGCATTTCGATAAAATGACATATACATACTAGAAATAAAAGTATCTTTTAACCAAAGGCCTACTTGCCGCGATTCTCAGCCAGCTTGGCCTTAAAAATAGCCTTCAATTCTTCAGCGCCTTCCTGGTTGGTCTCCTTGTAGTATGGGAGCTCCGCCAATCGTTGCAGCCAGGCCAGCAATTTGGGGAACTTAAACTCATCAATGGGCGCCACATCGTTGACCGATGTGATTGTAGCCACACAGCAAAAATCCGCAATAGTCAGCTCATTGCCGCATAAATATGACTGATCCTTGAGGAAATTCTCTAGTATTTCATAGCATTTTTGTATGTATGCGATTTTATCAATTGAACAATCCGTTGAGCCAAAATACAAAATCGGCTCGTATAGAAAACGCAGACGTGCAAATAAATGACCCGAATCCAAGTGTAGACGTGCGTCGACGTTGGCACGTTTCACCAAGTCCTTTGGATAGAGGGTTTCGTGCTCCTTGCCGTATTTCTCAACAAGATACGCGCATATGGCGTGCGAATCAATGATCGTTGCATCGCCGTCGCTGAGGGTCGGAATGGTGTGCTGTGGATTCAGTTTCACGAATTCCGGAGTCAAGTGTTCACCTTTTAATAGGTTAATTGAGCTGCAGCGTTTGAAATACATATACATGCATATGTACATACACATTTTTTAATTAGTTTAACGACAAGGGGTTAAACTTACCGCAATTCGAGCTCAAGACCTATCGCCTTGGCCGTCAACAAGACGGCTCGGGATGGCGGACTCAGGGTAGCGTAGTAAAGAACTGGCTTGGTCATTGTTGTAGCTGTTGAGCAAGGAAAGTAAAAATTTACTGCATATTTATGCACAGCTTCCAAAGATATTCTTAGCAATAGTTTTATTGAAACTAAAATTTACCAATTAGAACTATATTTGTATGTATGTATGTATATGTATGTACATATCCCATGTCATTCATTTTTTACATCAAACTATTTGTACTAGAGTCCTCATGGAACGCAATCAAATCGCAATTACCAGACCGACAATTTTGCGATTGTTGAAGTGAAAAATAATGATTATTGGTGACAAAATGAAACAAATATTTATATATACATACATATGTACATGTATGTATGTATGTTTTTAATTAGGCTCTCAAAGTGGTTTAAACTTAAAAAGGAAAATTTTAATAAAACTCATTTTTATGAAGGAGTAATGGGAAGTGCCTCAAAAATAAAAAGAACATTTATGCCCAGTTTCTTATTCCAGTTCTTGGACATGACTGTATTGATTCATACATACATACACACATATGTATGTACATTTAATACGTTTGCGTCGATCCTAATACACGCCCTTAAGCTAGGTACACACCATGCAAACAATTTGCAGCAAAAGTTTGCACAAATGTTTACACCTATGCAAATATTGCAAGAAAATTTCTTGCTTCAATCAATTTTTGTTTTGCACGCAAACTTTTGCATGGCTATTTCGTGCAATATATTGCGTTAATGTCTACACGTGTTTTCATTTTTTGTTTGCAGTGCTTGCAAGTGACACTCATTTGCAAGTTCTGTTGTTTTATGAAAGTCAAGGAATAACGACGTGTTTATATCAGCGGTGGGCACGAAATGTTAAATAGGGAGCCCTACAGCAACGTCTACAAAAAAAAGGACCGTTAGGGTTCCATCAGCATCAGCATCAGGGTTCCATCAGATCGGTCTTTTATTTGTGCTTCAGTCTGGCGATAGCACTGCATGTATTTTGCTATTGTAATTTCGCTCGAGATCGAACTTTTGCTTGTGCGTCTGGCTGGCGCCACCCATCGAAATATAACGGAAAGAGCCCTAGGAGCCCAAAAAACCACTACGTGCCCATCGCTGGTTTATATTATGTCGGCACAAAAATCGAGAGTTGCTGCTATTGCTATATTAGCAATTTTAATTAAACGTAAAAAAGTGAGAAGATTGGAGTCTGCAAAAAAAAAAAAGTGTTGGGTGAAAGAGTGAATTTCCAAAAGAGATGAAAAATGAGTGCATCAGAACCTTTTAAAAGAGCTACAAAATGGCGATGAAACAAACTATTACAATTTTTTTCGCATGTCAGTGATTTCAATTTTTTATTAGAAAAAGTCCTGCGATTCCACCAAATGAACGATTAGCCCTGACATTGCGTTTATTAGCCACGGGTATGTATTAAATATAATTAACATTTTTATGAACTTTTAATTAATATGTTTATTGATGTAATTAAATTTTTTACAGGTGATTCATATCATTCTCTCATGTTTCTTTCTCATGTTTCGCTTTCCTGTGAGTACGGTTGGAAGCATTGTGCCGGAGTCTTGTCGAGCTGTATATGACAGGCATTCAAAGGGAATATCTTAAAGTAAGTATGTAAATTATATATGCATTTACTTTTTTACCATCTGAAAAGCCCAAAACTGGAGAATTGGTAGACGAGTCCACGATATTAGGTGTGGAACAAGTAAAAGTGCCCTCGCTATCAATTTCCGATACTTCCAAAATAGCTCTTTGAATTTTTCTGCGAAGCAAAAGTCTATTTTGGTGTGATTTCAACAATCTGAGCTCAGATGCAACGAAATCACCGAACACCTGATGGTCATCCGCTGGCTTATCGAGTAAAGCGCTTGCCTTTTTAATAATCAGATCTTCGTCCTTAAATTCTATCTCGTCACGTTTTCTTTTTTTTGCTTTGGATGTACTTGGTACGTCGTCATTTTTAATAAATTTAAGCGCATCGAAAAACTCCCATTTGCTGGTATAGTTGTCCGATGTACCCTGGCCACTCTTTTTTTGCTTCACTCTGCGCACCTCTTGCAAAAATTGAGTGCGCAAATGATGAATTTTTGTTTTTATTTCATCATCACTTTTGTCTAATTTTTCAGCAATTTCGCGATAAGCATTTTGCTTTTTATGCTTATTTGTATAGTCTGCTGACGAGACATCCCATAAAACAGAATAATTCTCGTACAATTCAATTAATTTTATCGTTTTCTCGCGATCCCACATGTTGCTTTGCTTGCTGCAATATTGCGACTGAAAGCAAACAGCACATGCAAACAAGCAAGCAACTGACGCAACCAGGAAACGGTAAATACAGACGACAAGCAAAAAATATTGCTGCAAAAAAATGTTGCAGGTTCTTTGTTTGCAGCAAAATGGTTGCACTCGTGTTTATACGTGCAAATTTGATTGCAGCAATCAACTTGCTGCAAATTGTTTGCATCGTTTGCACCTAAGCTTTACACTTAGGGTACAGGGTACACAAATATAGAGTATACTTGTACACATACCATAGGGTTAAAATGCTATTAACGCACGATAAGTATGTTTAATCGCAATCCACTATCTCGAACTTGACGGTGTATCAAGTATTGCCTAGCTATGTATGTATGTGTGTACAAAATACTTATGAATATAGATGACATGCATATGTACATATGTATGTGCATGAAATGTTCTGTGGGAAGCTCCTTCAAGTCTTCATGAAGTTTACTGTACTGGCAAACGACATCAGATAACCCTGCAAGCTATACGATAATTCACTATCAGTACACATACACATGTATTGTCTTGCAAGAACACATATGTATGTACATATGTTGTGTATGTCTTATTTATATACATATGTATGTATGTAGGTATGTACGTTTGTTTAGGTGCAAACACCTGAGGGGATAGTCCATCTTTTATGTGGGAAAGGAACGGGCCCATTTCATTTACATCACAGTTGCTAATGAAAGCTTTCATGTTTCACGGAAATTGTGCAACCCTCCGTACAGTAACAGTATAAATTTAATTAGAGATGACTTTTATGTGCTTGGTAAACACAGTCCAGTCCAGCACTCTTAGATCAGAATATTTACTGCAATCGTATCGTAGTAGCTCTGTTATTGTTGTGATATTAGTTACTAACATGAAAACAGCTGCTTGTCCTATGTAGCACATCTATTAGATATTTATTTTTGCCAAAAAACATTCATTTCTGATATTTTAGTTTAAGTATTTTATTATACTAAAATACTTAGAATATTGAATATATTTCTGCAATTCGTATGCAATGTAAGTTTACTTATGTTTACACGTAACTTTAGATTTTGTGAGAACAACAAAGAATGCTACGTATTAGAAACTGTACGTTCACTGTGAAACTCTAAAAACACACTTTATATCTTAATTAAGTAGATAAGATTTTACAACCTGAACTCTTTATTGTTAATCGATTATAGAAACGCACAAATTTATTAGTCCATCTTTGTGAATAAACGAAATTAATGAAAACTAAAAATGCTCTTCCTATTTTTCCTCTTCGGGGTGACAGCGCGGTGTCAAACAATGCTGCAATTTCTTTGGATTAAATGTTAGGAGGAATTAAAAAGATTAAAAGAAAACTGATAAAAACGTAATTGAGCAAGAAAGTAAGCTGTAAGGTACTGCACAGATACCGAACAGCTGATTTGTAAATTACTATTATACTTAGACATATGTAGATGTTGCAGCGTTATATTATTTTAATATGTCAAAAAATTTCCTTAAACCATTGCCCCCTAATCTTCGGTTTTTCACTTAGGGACATATATTTTGGATACGTATATATGTACATACACATGTGTGTATTTGTTTATCTTTGAAAATAAATACATTCGGTGTTGAATTATTGACCGCTACTGTATTTAGATACATAACAAACACAAACAAACAATCACACACACATACACACACACTAGCACAAAACTAATGGGAAAAATACAGCAAGATCGTGTCACTTTGCCAGTCACACACATGCGATTTGGAGGCGTCCCCTCTCTGGCTTTTGCGCAGGCAATATTAAACAAATAAATAAAACAGAACTCACAATCTTCCGCACAGAGATTTGCGACTGTTCACTCGGAACTCGGAAACGTAACTGAAATGGAACGGCGCTCGGTCGGTTTTTCGGCCCTGATCGAAAGTGTTGCTCGAGATTCTAATGGCAAAGCGCGCATGTAATTGTGTGCCACACAGGGAAACAACGCTATGACGATATACCATATAGTACATTTAAATTATTTATTGAGTTTTGGTACAAGTGTAACCGTTAGACATATATTATATTATTCATACATATGTATGTATACTTACTAAATAAATACATACATATAATATTCAATGTATGTGGGAAATAATGAAAATAATACCAGCATTTTGGGTTCCTTTCAAGTTGGATAACACATTTTTGGAATCGTAATGAAATGAATATAATAACAACCAAAAGATTCTCATTTTCATTTTTGTTTTATGAAGTCTAGTCCAATAACAATTCACATACTTGCAACAATTTTGGAAAAGATTAAGCGAAAAAGTACTTAAAATATACTTCATACTTAGAATCATAAAGTTTGTAAACACCATTGGATAATTAGAGATTTTGTTTATGCATCACATTTACAAATCTGTCGATTGTTCGATCACTTCTTATTCAATTTTCTAACATGCTGCGTTTGAGCGCCTCCTCTAGATCAGCATCAAAAGTCTCCGGTTTCGAATAGTCCGCAGCAAATTTATCAGCTGGTTTACCAGCCTTGTCTTTTTTATTTCCATTGCCATTCGCCTTCTTATTATTAGAGGAGCTGTCGTTGAATGCGCTCTCAAAGTCACTGGAAAAATTATGCCCAGTAAACTCATCGAATTTTGCAAAGCTACCATCCAAGGTTGTCTGAAGATTTGAAGATTTGTTGCCAAAACTATCTTCGAATTTGTTATCGTTGAATGAGTCGAATTTGCTTTCACTCTTGGCCACAGCAAAGGCATCGAAGGCGGCAGCCTGCGCCTTGATGGCCTTGATTTGTTCGTTGGATAATGTCTTATTCGTATCTGCCTGAGTTTCCGTGTTGGGATTTGCATTGAAATTATCGTTAAATGCATCGAAAAAGGAATCCTTTAGTTCTGTTGTCGTGCCCTTCTGGTCCAGCACGAAATCATCAAAGTCGGCGAAAGCATCCACAGTTGGCTGCGTCTGCTTCGGATTTGAAGTCGTTGAATGTTGGGAAGGCACAGGACTTGAGTTCAAATTAAATGCATTAAACTGCTGCACCATTTCATTGCTTAGTGTTGCCGACGCCTTTGGTTTGGAGCTGCTGCTGTTGTTGTTGTTGTTGCTGTGATCATCTGTGTCGGGTTGTAAATTGATATTCAGAGAAGCTGTTGCAATATAGAATAATATATTTTATATACACACCATCTGAGCTGAAATCCTCCTTAAAGCTTTTCTTGTTACCATTCGCTGTGGCAACATCGTCCTCTTCATCATCCGCGAATGGATCTTTGATGTTAAACGGATCCTCATAGCGGTAGTCCTTGAACGGGTCGTCCTTGAAGTCTGTAGGTCCGTTGATCATTCCCGGGTTCGGGGTGACCGCCTGAGTTTCCAGTGGTGTATTGGAACGCGACAAATGTTGGTTATTTGTGATTATTGCTGATGATGCTGTTCCTGTTGCTGTGTGTGTGGCAGATGCCGGTGCCGCTGATAATGCTTGTGATGATGTCGGAAGCAGAGTGTGGATTGGGGTTGGTGTTGTGGCCGTTGGTGTGAGACGCGCTTTAGTCTGAGCGTCGTCGAACAACGAGATGTTATCAAAGAGCGATGTGGCTGTCGTTGGTGTAGGGTTTGTGTTTGTAGCTGGAATGGCTTGTAGCTGTTTGTAGCGACGTGCATTTGTGGGCAAGTAAAAATGAGCATAGTGTAGGAGAAAAATAAAACAAATAAAAATTAAATTGATTGAAACGAACACGTCATCAAATTATAGAAAAATATCTTTTCAAATTTAAAACAACAATAAAATCAAAGCAAAAAGCACTCTTCACTAACTGTCCATTGAGCCCGAATTTAGTTCAACCAGCACCCAGAAATGTATGCCACAAACGAGTCCTTTTGTCGATTATAGCGTTTATTATGATTCATTTCGTTTAATATTCGTTAATGTTGTCAAACACATATATTTGTAATTGTAATTCCAAAATATTTGTTCACCAAGTACATACTACTTGGCTTCACATTAAACATTTAACAGAACAAAGCTTGGGAAGATTTATGTGTAGTTTCTTTCATTAACAATTCTTTTTGCGGTTGTCACCTGTGATTCGCGGAAATATGTTTGTGATTATGTGTAGTAACCAACTCACTAGTCCCCGTTCTTGAGAGCTGCCTTAGCTGCTTAAAAACATAGTATGCATATAATGTTGCTAAATCTGCTCGATTACAAGAACGGACTTCGCCTTGACTTCTTCAATTGGATTCTAATTTATACATACTATGCATGTATGTAACTGAAGACGACTAAAACAAGCGGAGGTTATTAGCGATCCTGCATGTATAATTATGTAAGTATGTATTTGCTATAAACTTTAATACCATATGAAGAAACAACAACAACTTGCTCTTAAACTTTTTTTTTAGTTTACAATATATACTGTGACTAGCGTTAAGTATTATGACAAGTAATCCTTCTTCGCCCTATTATCTAGTACCTCCTTTTACTTTTTGTTTTTCCTATAGTATGATAGTTTTTTTTAGTTCTGAACGATTCAATGCGTTATGCTCGCATAATACATAATGGCAATAAATGATGTGATATTGCTGATGATTTTTCAAGCGCCTTGGCTTATTCTCTCATACTTTACTGATTACTGATTTTTTAATTGATTTAACTAACAATTAAGCATGTAATTATGCTAAGGGCCTGTGCTTTAGCTGGCTGGCGCTGAAAACGAGATTCTCAAATGAGCTTTTCAGATCGTTACGCTGATATTTAAATACACATTATTAAGTGAGTATGTATGTATGGGCATGTATGTACGATTATGTATGTAATTTGTACGCTTAAAATTTGTTAATTATGCTGCTAGGTTCAACTGCTGAACGAGTGTGTTAATATTTAAAATGTTTAATATAAATATGATTAAGTATTAAGATGTTCACTGTAAATAGAGAATGACAAAAGATGAGAGCAAATTGTTAGTTTCGAACGGACAGCATTGAAGGCAAAGAGTAAGATTGTGGGTGGGTTGGGGCAAATAATTGCACGCAATCGGCTAAACATAAAATGCCAAAAACATAATGCACTACGAAAATCAAATAAAAAGTCTACTTTTATTAATCCAATATTAATTGTTTATAGAATGTATATTAGTTTGTCTAAGGTTAGTCACGCCAAATAAACAGAGCAAAATAAAACAAATCATAGCGGTTAGATATAATATTAAAGAACATGTTACGTCAATGCCAAATAGCTCGGTGGGTGGGTGGTGGTGGTACGGGTATAATGCATGCTTTACCACCGGTCCCAACGAACATTAAATGTGGTACCAACCTTATTGTCAAAGTCTTCAAAGTCTGCGAAACCGCCGCCACTGCTGGAGCCGAAAGCATTTGCTTGCTATGTGGAATATTTACAAAAAGTATAATTAGTTGAGGTTCGATCTCTGGAGGTTGTAGTCACTCCCACCTGTGCCGGACGTGGAGGCGCTGGTCTTGGAGGCGGCACCTTCGATTTCTTTGGCGGCAATGCTGGACTAGGTGACTCTGGTCTTGGTGGTGGACCCGACTTCTGTGTATTAGGACTGAGCACTTGACCCTGACCCGTAGGTGCATGCAGTGCGGCAAACGGATCACTGCCAAAATCGTCCTTACCCGGCTAAATGATATTTAGCATATTAGAAAGCGAAACTTTGCCTATGTACTGTATGCATTACCTCAGGTGTAATTGCTGGCCCTTTGTTGGATCCAAATGCGTCAGCACCAAATGGATCACGGCTCGTTTGTCCAAAGCCACCTCCAACGCCGCCGCCGCCGCCTTGGCCAAATGCATCGAAGCCGCTATCGAAACCTGAGCTCATATTGAAGCTATCATCGAAGCCGCTTTTTATTGTAGGTTTGTTTTGGGCAACGAAAGGATCACTTTCGAAGCCATTGGTCGTGGTGTTCGCCTTATTGGCTGCGCCGCTGTTATTTTCCTCAAATGGATCGTCTTTGGTTATTACAATTTCCTTTTCGAGCGTCTTCCGTGCATCGTCAAAGTCTGGCTCGATCTTCAGCTGATACTCGGAGACTAATTCAGCATTTTGATTCTCCATCGCAGCGCGGCAAATAAGCAAGGCATCGGTCATTTGGCGCTGGGTCTCCATTAGTTGTGTAACCATCGATCGCACCTGTGGACACAAAATGTAGAATGTTTCGCACCAATGCATTGTTGCATTTTTACCGAGCTAATCTGCAACTGCGTGTTCTGTAGATGTTTTGTTAGCTTTGAAAGCTCGCGGTTGTTATCATCGTATTCTTTTTGCAAAGCCGTCTCTTCATCCTTGAGTTTTTGAAGCTCCGAGCGTTTGGCGTTTAGTTCACCCTCTTGTTCGTTGATAGTCTCCTCCTGCTTATGGCACTGATCACGTATCTTGTTGACCTAAAAACATAGTGACATTAATAAATTAGTGATTGAGAGCCTTTTAGGCATGAAGATGAAATCCCTTAACCGAACCACGTAAAAACATATACATATATAAAGACTAAACACAAAAACTAATTACATTATGCAAACAAATATAAACAAACCTGATCATTTGTGCAGGATATACTAAGACTAACACTGGCCACCAAGGCCGTATTTTGAAAAACCTTAGTTAATTAAGTTTACATTCACCAATTTAATATGAATTGAGAGTGTTGGGGGAAGTGGGAATATTGCGCAAACCAATTTGTTAACATGCCATAACATAATAAAGAAAAGGAAATTATAGGTAAATAAAAAAATTTCCAAACGTAAACCCAAAGAGAGCATATATAGCAAGTATAGAAAAAAAAACACAATCATGCAAAATAACTACTTGAGCCTGCAGGTCGTCCAATCGCTTTTGCGCCTCGCCGCGCTGGTTCTCCAATTGCTTTAGTGTTGCAGTCAATGTGTCCAATTCGCTCTGAAAAATTACTTGAGCATTTTTAACTAACAGGTGGTATTTCTATTTCAAAAGGATACACACCTGCAAGCTGCGCACTTCGCCGTTCTTAATGCGCACGTCGGCTTCCTTCTGGGCGATTTCCGTCTCCAGTGCACGACGTTCTCGCGCCAGATCCTCAATCTCTTTTGAAATCATCTCAAGCTCTGGATTAGAATATGTCGGCTTCGGCTCCTATTCGAAATAGTCAGTTTACATACTGTCCTTACTGCAATTTTCGAAATAATCTCACCTGAGGTTGCAAATCCACTCCAGCGACTATGCCTCGCATCGACGGAGGCACCATGTTAGCAGTTAGCACATGAGGGGGATCAACACCCCTTTGTTTCCGCTCCACCAGCCACATCGCCAATGCGAACTGCTCCACTGTCAACTTACCAGATTGATTGGTGTCGCAAAGAGCCCTAGCAGTGGATTCATAATCAGGATCTATGGTCAATAAGGCACATTGCAAGAATTTACTTACCAAATATCAGCCAAGCTGCGCTGAGGTATACCCGATTTCATGAATATGTCCTTCACCTCTAGACCAGAGACCAAGCCGTCCTTGTCTAAGTCAGACTGCCGAAAGATACCTTCAAACCTCTGCAATTCGGCTGGGGTTACCACCCAGTCGGCATTAGTTGCCACAGGCACGCCAATCGGTATCAGCGGATCAGTTTGTATGAGTGGCTGCGTGCTCACTGCTCCGACTGGAGGAATACGTGTCATCGGTGGAACAGCCACAGGCAACGGTGGAATGGCAGCCGGTGGAGCAATGTCTTTGGGGAAGTTTGCGACGAATCCATTGTCTCCGAAGCCTTCGCCACTGGGAGCGCGTGGCATGGCAGCAGCAGCTGGAGCCGGGGGCATGGCAGGTTTCGGAGGCGGCCCGGCTGCTGAGGGTTTGCGCAGTTCTGGTGGCAAAACACTCGGAACAGTGCGCTTTTGCAATGTCTGATAAACCAAATGCATGGCCACAATAAACTCGTGCTTATCCAAGTTTCCATCCTTGTCCTGATCCGCCAAATCCCAAATGGTTCCCAAAATGTTCATTGGAAGTTTCGAGTCCATAAGTACGCCCTTGACCTTATTGCCAGGCAGCATGCCATTTTGAGGACCCAGCGATTCGAAAAGCTGCTCATATTTTAACCGATCGATGACACTTATCGACCAATCGGCGTTTACCAAGCCGCCGCTTGATACCGGAACAGTTTGTATACGAGACGGCACCGTTTTTGGAATTTCACCCTGGCAAGTCAAATTAAAAAAATGTTAAATTTGTTTCCATTTTAGGTGAATTTTTATTGCTACCCCTTACCACTTTCGGTGGACTTGTTGTCTCCATATAAATGTTGTTCATGTTGGCGACTTGACCCGCCTGCGATAGCGAGACCAGTTTGAGTGCAACAAAAAACCCAGGCTTATCGAGAAATCCTTTGCCATTGGGATCAGATAGATCCCAGATACGACTTAACACAACATCACTAAGTCCAGACTTTTTTAAGAACTTTGCCGCCGTCATGGCTTCAATAGCACCAGTGCCTTTTGGGTCAATCTGCAATTAGCAGACATTCATAAAAATCAATAAAAGGGGTTGAAGTTAAATTTGTATCATGCCCTTACCTGTTTATAGTACGCTTCGTAGATGGCATTGTGCTTTCCGCACACCTTGGCAAAATCTAAATTCATGTTGCCTCAGTCAGCGCCCTTAATTGTCGACGATAATTTAATCTAAATTCTCTGGCGCTTCGGATAAATTGAGTGCCAGAAATGCGTAAGCGCTGTTATCAGCAAAGGAAATCGATTTTTCGCTTATTGGGAGTATCTTTTCGCTGAGCTTAGCGCGTGTATGTGATGTACTAGTACTAAAAGTATGAGTTCGCGTTCCCACCCACTTTTATACGAGTGCCGCGAATTACACGTATAGCTTCACAGTACTGCACAGCACATTTCGATTTCAATTTAGCTCGGCTCAAACTAATTTAATTTGCTCTTTTCAACTTTTCAATTCAACTAATTTTTATTGTGATTGCACTGCATTGACTTTTCATGCGCATGGGTACCACTGCCTTTTCAGTGTTGGGCATCACATAGAGTTTTGAGCTGCCATATCGTCGTAAAATTTAATTCAACACGGATGCACAATGTAATAAAACAGACGTTGGTATTTAAATTTAAGTTTATATTATAAATTGGCCGCTGTCCAAAAGAAGTTATATATATATATATGTGTGTGCGTTCGCGCGTTTATTAGAGAATTACTACATCGAATTGAAGAAGGCTTGCACAGACAGCCAGACAGCAACTCAACAGGACAATAAAATAACTTAAAGTAATCGTATTCGACAGTTCGTGGAGCCACATTGACAATATAAAACTTTGCCAGGGACCACACCTACTTCATAATTATAGTTCCAGGTCAGCTCAGTGCCGGAGCGTATATGATTAGCCGAAAAGAAAGCAACCCAAGGAAAGCGTAGATCGTGGGTGTCCACAAATACATTTTGCACAAACAAATTCGGGCTACAAGAGTGCTGCAATGTAAAGAAATTATTAACTATATCTTCAGAGATATACACCTTTTTAAGTACTTACATTGAAGTAACGACCCAGATTTCCTGTTGTCTTTGCATCCATTATATAGGGTGCCTCATCCTTACCAAATAGGCGACGCACTGAATTCTCGCGCACAGTCTCATCCAGGTCAGCATTTGGGTTGAAATTGATGACTGCGCGTTCTTGCGAATCCACCTCGTTTGAGTTAGTTCGAGAAGAACGAATCTTGTTCTTGGATCGTGGGATGTATTGATTCTTCGGTACAAAATCGTCGTCATCATCTGCTTCGGGCGCACAATAGTCATCCTCTTCTTCTTCTAGATCGGACTGCTCGACATCAGACTCGAATCCTTCCTTGAGCTGCTCGGCCACTTCAATGTAGTCCAAGTCAGCAAAGTATTCATCTCCCGCGTCGAGACCACCTTCATTGGCCCTTGTCTCAGTTAACAAGTGACCGGCATAAATGCATATAAAGGCTCCCTTTGGGATATCATTGACGCAGCGCAATCCCCAGCCGCGATTCGATGTCTTGAACACTTGCAGCTTCATTTCCAGGGAATGCTGCACCACACGATTAAGACAATTTTTCTTACACTTGCAGCGTGAGTTGCATTCGTAAATGCCGGTGGGCACATGCTCGTGTAGTCGCTTGTACTGGTAACCGATTTCGTCCACTGGCTTATTAGGATTACAGTACTTGACACCTTCAATTGTCAATTTCCAACATGAGCATTTCGACTTGTCCTACACATAAAGATACTAGTTAAATACAGCTGATAATCTTCAAACTTTTCCACCTACCGAACAATCATCCTCGCAGTCACAACCAACCAGAAATTCCTCATCGAGATTCAAGTTGACGCCCTCTGTGGGTATGCGCTGCTTTGCGTAAATGCAAGGTGGCGGCAATGTGTTGTCATAGTAATTCACAAGTGGAATGGCCATCTTCTCCTGACCCTTTGATATATCTGCTTCTTTCACAATAGTCGGATCGATTGAATATTCAGCCAGGCAATGCAACTCGGGGGTGAAATCAAAGTTGTCCACATTTAAAATATTATCTGTGGCTCGCAAGTAAGCATGCACCTCGGCTAGATTTCGCAAACTTTTACCGCAAGGCCCACGATAAACCACATAACGCTTAAGCTTTTGGCGTAGTAGCAAGCGCTCCCACCCAGATAGCAGCGGCTTTGCCAACGGACTATAACTGTCCAAACGATGGGCTATTTTGAAAAGACAATTTGGATTGCAGTCGTGCGTAGCGTAAACCTTTGGAGGCAAGTTGCGCTTGGCCGTGAAATAGACAACATTGCCCTTTGGCTTATTCTCATCGTCCACATAAATTGTAGAATTGTTTAGATGGCGAACAGTGCTTTTTGGTACGGCAGCGGCAGCAGCAGTTGATGTGGAGGCTTGAAATGCGGCCACGCTTTGGTGCTGGCTGCTGCTCTTGCGGGCTATGGCGCGCATTTGCTGTTTCACTTGCATGTTGCTTGTCTCCATTTCCTTTGTATAGCGTATGAACGGTTCGGTGCGCTGTAGTATGGTAATTAGATTAGATTAATTATATTATATTTTTAATATTTGTCACTTTAGCGTACCCTTGGAACTCGCGTCTGTTGCTGCAATGCTGATGTAGGAGTATTCAATGCGTTCTGTGTCTCCTTAAAGACTGGGCCCAAGCGCAGCGAACCTCGATATATCCATTCTGTATGATTTTTATCTCCTTCAAATTGCATCTGCACCAGACTACAGTCGACGTCAATGACGCGGGCGTATAGCCAAGTCCCATTCGACTCCGTATTCATGCTCTGACCACGAGTGCACTGCACCATTGGTCGATCAACAGAATACTTTTCAATATACTTCTGTATGAAATCGCGAGAGACCGGATGCACATCTTCCCACACTTTTTCGGAAGCCTGGCAAACCAAACGGACATCATTGTGTTGCACATATTGTGTATAGCCATCGTCGTAGAATATAAGGTATCTGCAATAAAATTAAACGTAATGATGAACCGATAGATTCTATTTTGATCCGTACGAACCTGAATCTGTTAGCTTGCTTAAGGGGTTCCGCAATAATTCCGGGGTAAAATGCGCTCTGGACAATCCCTTTGTCCTTGCTACGCGATAACGTAGAGCCATCAAAGTAGGCAATAACACGCGTTCCTTAAGTAACAACGATAATGATAAAAATATAAATAATTAAATCGATGAATTCCTTCACTTACCAATGGGTAACCGCACCGGCGGTGGTTCAAAGTACGCAATATGTTTGGCTGTAACGGTTTTAACCATTTGATATGGCGTATTCAGATACTTGATCTTGTAGCTCTTTACTGCAGTGCCAGCCACTGTGGTCACTGTAAATTCAATCACCTTGACTGATACCCAACTGGCGATCGCCTTGTTCTTAACCGCATAATAAGTTTCGTTTAGTTTAATCGGCGGTCGCTCTATCTCACCGGGTGGCGGCACGTTCTATAAACAAAAAGACACCAAATTAATTTAATATGTTTTATATTATTATATGATAAAACATATTACAAAATCTTGTTAATATATGGTTGTATGATTATGCTTTCCAAGATCACTCGTTTCGTAATGTTGATCAAATACAAACACATATACTTACAACGCTCTCAGTTATAATGTTATAATTATTATAATATATCGTGCTACCACTTTTTATTTATGAAAATAAACACGTTGAATTATTTCTAACTATCGACATTTAATGCAATTGCAGTTGGTTCTCTAACTTTTCGGTGTTATTAGCCTGGCTTTAGGTTCTACAAACGACTTAGCCGCTGCTCCGATTATTCCTCTTTGAAGTGCGTTTGATGCAGACATTATTATATCATTCTATCATATGACTGGAACTTCTTCACTTAACTAATCTAAAAAGCCCCCATTTCCGGAACTAAAAAATTGTCCGCTTAAAGAACTTTACAAAGGCAGCATCTTTCTAGTCCTCAAAAACCACTTTTGAATGTTAATTGAATTTCAGTGTCAAGACCTAACACTTACAACGTGAAACATTTTACTTATAAAAAGCATGCAGTAAAGGAAACCCAATAAAAAATATAGTAGTAGGAACAAATATGCACATACCGCATAGTCATGGCCGGGTTGGTGGTACAAGTCCAGCGGTGGCAAATGCTTGTGAACCACTTGGCAGGTATTATACAGAGTGAAGTGCATTTTATCGGCAATGGATTGCAAATTCGCGAATTCCGCATCTGCCAAAGCAAACTGACGTTCCAGATATTCGGATTTGTGCTGCAGTATCGTCTTAGACCACGCCAGTTGATTTTTTATTTCTACATTACTCAACACATTTATAATGGCATCCTCCAGTTCGTTTTCGATTAGATTTAAATCGTTTGCGGAAAACTCCGGGCTTTCTGCTTGAATGAGAAAGAATTCAGGGCTACGTATAATAATGTAAACAGACCATACTAACCCGGTTCCTTCACATTGTCTTCCTCGTCGCTACTATCAAGTGCGACGAAGTCGGTGTCCTCATATTTAAAATCACGCATCAGCAACGGTTGTTTCGCTATAAGAGCGCCGGCATATTCCTACGATTTTTTGCATTACCATGTGAAACCTCTGAGATTTTAAATGATCACTTACCTCATATATCTCGTGGACAGTATCGTGGCAGCCTAGACAAATGAATTGCTTTTTGTGCGCCTTCCTTGGTACCCTAAAGTAGTTTAAGGCACCAATACTTGCAACTACATATTGCTTGTGATTCTTATTGCAGCTGCAATTCAGACATTCTTTGTTATAGAATATTTCCCCATCAGTATATGTTGATAGTTCTTCAGACGGCTTAATCGTTTCGTCTGCGACTTCGGATTCCATTCTTGACGACTCATCCTTTTCTAGTTTCGTTTCTAGGACTCCTGGACTTGCGCCCGCAACATCATCGATTTCCATTTTCTCTGCAGTTTCTGTTTTACTGATTTCGCCAACATTTTTTTTTGAAGTCTCAACATGGCCTTTATTATCAGTGGACGCTAACTGCACTGCTTGAGTTTCTTCGATGTTCTCTTTGAGAGTAGTATCCTGCTTGATACTGACAATGTTTTCAGCAAAGTCTGTAGAGTTCGAATTGGTGTTATCCTTAAAATCAGCAGTATCTTTAAAGGGTTCAGCGGGCTCCTTTGATGCGTCCTCTAAATCAATATCCATATTTGATTCATTTCTCTCGATGTCTAAATTAATTCTATCGCCCTCGCTGCTCGTTAGGATTTTTCCTTGTGCCTCCTTTTCTCGTTCTAATATCAGTTCACCGTTTAACTCATCCTCGCAGGTAGCAGGGCTATCAATTACATCCAGACTACTGTCTGTAACTGGGTCAATGACTTGCTCACTTATGTTTACATTATCCTTTGGACTGTAGTGGTCATTTAGTTCCTTATCCGACTTATCAGAACTTTGAGCCGTTTCCATTTCGGCAGATTCAATGACTAACAATGCATCTCCATCAGTTAAAGGACTATCAATAATTTCAAGGCTGCTGTCTGCGGCCGATTCATTGGTTTGCTCACTTACATCGGCTGCCTGTTTAAGATTACATTCTTTATTACCATTGGATTTGTCATCTATTTCTTTTACTTCGGAACAAGGACTTCCAAGCTTGCTGTTGCTGTCCTCAGCCGATTCCTTACTGTCGGTAGTTGGACCAATTTCTTCTGTCGGGGATACATTCTCTTCTTCCTGAACAGCTTCCTCATCTGAGACTGCTAGACTATCTATAATTTCAATACTGCTGTCCGTCGAAGATTTTGAAATCTCTTTCGACAAGCTGGCATCAGTCTCCTCCTTTGAACTTGCGTCTTGAATCACTTCATTAGTAATCATATGAACATTGCTTTTCTTTGCAGGTTCTCTAGAATCATAAATTGTACTTGCATTTTCCTTGTTATTAACTTCATTTTTAGCTTCATCTGAAGGCACCGGGCCATCTAATGATTCATTAGCGCTGATCGCCTCAGATTTTTCAAATACTTTCGATGTGCTGGCTTCACCGTCCTTATCTCGAACCGCTTCTTCATCTGAAACTCCCGGGCTACATATAAGTTCAATACTACTGTCTGTCGAAGTTTCTTTACACTCTTTAGTTGTGTCGGTTTCCTCTTTCATTAAAATATCGCCTTCTGAAACGTCAAATTCTTGCGTTTCAGGTTCATTCTTCTTACAATCGGTTGTTGGAATAATAACAATACTGTTTGGATCCTTTGAAGACAGCTGCTCTGTGATATTGACATTCTGAACGCTTAAATCTTCCATTTCCACATCTTCACTACAAGATGTTTTTTCTGCTGCTAAGCCGGCGGTGACCAAACTGTCAATTTCTGCTATATTTTCGTTTATTACGGGCATACTAGGGTCCTGCTCCGTGGCTGCTTTAGCGTCTTCAATAGAATCCATGGCTCACGACTTAAAGGATTTGTGGTACTGATTAGTTGTTTATTATTTTACATTTAAATCGAGTTTTTCGCATTTAAACAATTTGCAATGCTGCGGTGAAGAAGAAGAAACAAGAATATGCCATTCACCTGTACCATATACTGCAATAATAGTCACGACCCACGCCCATCCCTATCATAAACTGTTATTTAATGTACTTTTTCAGTTTTATTTAACTATAATCTTATTTTAAAAATATTTGTAAATGCAGTAGTCTACTCCCATTAATTGAAAAATATTTGCAGGTATTTAATCTATGGTGAACAAATTTTAGCTAACCAGTATTTCATATTTAGTGTATTTTCGGGCACTTTTTCTGGTACTGTCTTTGGGTATAAGAAGAAGAAGAAGCACCGAGGCATTCAAATTTACAGCACGTGCTATTGTTTTGTTTTTTGAGTTCTCGTATTGTTTATTGATTAACAATGGCTGGGAACGCCAGCGACTCTGGAAGTGATTATGATGTAGAGCTTTTTATAAAACCTAAGCGTGTCCGCAAGACAGTTAACGACGACAGTGCTGACCTCTTCGGAAATTTTGACGATGAAAAACGGAGGGAGATATTAGATGGAACTTATAAAAATCCAAGCGATTCGGAGGGGACTGCCGATGAGGGTTCCGAAGAAGAAGGCTCTGATGAGGCAGACAACGATAATGATGCCAGTGAAGATTTCGAGCAAGGGCATCCCGTTAAGAACGAGGACATAACTGATGAGCAACTGTCTTCATTGTTACGTGGAGCTTCGAAGGTGAACAAATACGTACTGTACGTAACAAATCTAAATTTCGAGACAACCAAGGATGACTTGATGTCCCACTTTGAAGCAGTTGGCACAGTTAAGGGTATACGTATACCAAAAAAAAGCAGAAGTGGCTTTGCCTTTGTTGAAATGGATAATTTGGTGAGCTTCAAACGTGGTTTCACCCTCCATAACACAGAGCTGAATGGCCGAAACATAAAAGTTCAGATCTCCGAGGCGGGAAAAAAGAAATCGGCAAACAAGAAGAACATAATCAAACAAAAAAATCGAAAACTAGCCGAGATGCGAAACGAACAAAAGGCGTTTACGAAGAGTGGCAAGTTCTACGACAAGGATTTAAAGAAGGAAAAAGCAAAGGATCTGCTGGCACGTCAACGCTGGCGAAAAAAACCTTCTGCTAACCCCAATAAATAACCAAATAAATAAATTAAAAAAAAAAATCTAACAACTTCTTAGATTTATTTTTAATTGATTAAAAGCCAGCTAAAGCCAGCGTACGATGTAGAAATTACGTTTCCCTACACGTAAAAGGGAAACACCATTTCGTAAAACGTGTATGCCGGTCGTAATAACTTCAGCTATGTTCTGGACGCGCTTCTGGTTCACATAGAATCCCCCAGCGTTTATTATTCGAACGGCGTCATCTAAATGAGATTGAATGTTAGAAGTGTGGACTTGATATGATTTCATGATGAACTAACTTTCTGTGGGAAAGCACTTGGCCTTCATTGCCAATTGCAAAATGGACATGCCAGGTTCTGTTAACATTTCCACCACTGTGGCGCCCTGGAACGTCTGTTTGATTTCGTCATAGTTCAGCTCAGCCAAACCGTCCACGTTACCCTTGTATAAGGCATTGGTTACGCGTTCCGCTTGCGCTAAACCGCGTTCTACAAATGAAAATCATTCAAAACTTTTCAAATTACTTAATTCAAATATGACATATTGAAGTACTTATCCACTTACCGCCATGTACCAGTAGTGTCACATCCTCGGCCAACAGTGTTTGGGCCTTTCGTTTTTCTGGTTCCTTTGCGTGCTCTCGCATCAATTGTTCCACCTCCGGCATGGGAATGAAGGTAAACAACTTTATAAGCTTCTCTACTTCCGAATCAGGCATACGCATGAAGAACTGATATAATGCAAATGGTGAAGTCTTATTTTCGTCTAACCACACTGCGTTTCCTGCCGATTTACCAAATTTGTCACCCTCTTCATTCGTGACGATGGGCAGCGTCATGCCGAATACCTCACGTTTCGGCTCGACACGGCTAATAAGCTCATGGCCAGTCATTAAGTTGCCCATTTGATCGGAGCCACCCATTTGAAAGCAACAGTGGTGTGTGCGCAGAAGATGAAGCCAATCGTAAGCCTGAAAGATTTGGTACGTGAACTCTGTGAAGCTCATGCCATCCTCCGATTCAAGCCGAGATTGTACAGAGGATCGCGAAAGCATGGAACCCATTCGGAAATGTCGGCCCAAATTACCAATGAAATCTATCAGATTAATATTGGAGTACCAATCGGCATTGTTAACAATGCTGTTGGGAATGGGATTAAGTTAGTTATATATTTGTAGTTGTAATTACACCTTTCTTACGTCAAAGGCGGCAGTGCTCGTGTGTTCTTCCCCGTGTCCCATAAGCAATCTAAGTGATTTTTAAATACTTTGCGAAGCTGTTCCTCAATCGCTCTCTGATTCGTTTCAATAGTCGATTCGCCAAGCTGATTACGCTCCGTTTTTCGTCCACTGGGATCACCAATTAGACCGGTCGCGCCTCCAACTAATGCTATAGGATTGTGGCCAGCCCTCTGGCAGTGAAGTAAGCCCATAATAACAAGTAAGTTCCCTACGTGCAAACTGTCAGCAGTGGGGTCGAAGCCTGCGTAAATGCTCTGCGGACCGCTGGTAAAGAGTGTCTCCATTCTTGACCTGCCATTGAGATATTCAATTATATTTAGTTGAAATTTACACACATGATATTTAATTACCCTGCAGTGTCTGGAAAGATATTTTGAAAGAACCCACGTTCCGAGAGTCCCAACAAGTTTTTGTGCGTGAAATAACGCTTTGCGGCTGCATAACTGTTGCGCTGCGAACGCAACAGCCGCAACTTTAAGTGAAACATTATGCAAGGCAGGCAGTCAAAGTATCACATTAAATAAAAATTGCTTCTGAGCCAACAAAGCCGACAGAAACCCGCGATTGAGGTTATGGTGAATGTTTTGATTATAACAGCTGATGCAGCTCCCATTGTGAATGGGCCTATTTTCTTTGTTTATTTTTTTTACCGAACACAACAAACTAATTGCTAACTTTCTTTTTATATATGTTAATATGTTGCTGAAAATTCGTCACGCACTGCTCGAAGTGTCCAAATCTTCGACCACCAGCACCAAGCAATCTGGAATAATAATTAATAACGAGGTCATAATTTGCTCCGGCTGCATACTTTCTTCATACGTACGACCATCTGATGAAGAGGAGAGTTCCGTCTCCGCAACAAGATATATCATTGATAGCCTGCAACAGTGTAAGCTGATAAACGCTCAAGAAAAGAATTGCGAGGCGGCGAAATATCTGCGCACCTTGAATTATCTGGTGACCTTTGATCGCAAGCTTTCGGAGCGCAGTGCGCAGCAAAAAACAGGCAATGCTGTGGGTCCTATTCTCACCCGCTACACAGCACAGCCCTTGTACGTGTTTTGCGCCGTCGAAGTGTCCAGGAATTTACATAAATTGTTGCAAACTAGCGCTTTGAATGACGAACAAAATGAGGTGCTGCGCTCAAGTTTTCTAGTGCTGAGCATGCGACCAGGAGATGGAAGTGGAGGCGACGACTTTAATATTAAACGCTTTTTACAGTACATTGGAAACTATTTGCGATACCTGCAGGACTTTGCCATCCGCACGCTCGACGATGTGCTGGTCATGTGCTCCCCTTTTGGCTTGGAAAATTTCTACAAGACCATTAGCATTGGGAAAGTCAGCAATGTAATTGGTCGAAGTGGATGCTTGTTTGCTTTGTCCAATCCCCTGCCCCTGGGATGCGAAGGCTCGGCGGTGTTCAACAATAAGCTGTGAGTGTTAAGGGTAAATAGGCATTTGCAATCCAAATACATATATCTTTACATACAACATTTGTCCTAAAGACGATTGATTGGCGTAATAGTTTGCACATCGTTTCAACGGCAGCAGGAGAACGTAAATCTGACCATAGCGGCTAATTTTGGATATCTGTTGCGTGATTTTATGGAACAACTAGGAGTACCAATTACAACGTTCCATTTGCAGAGGGAGCCATCAAATTTTGCATGTAAGTAGTAAATCCCAGCAGCAGACAAGCTGGCAGGGGTAGGCTATTTACCTGCAACTGTCGGACTAGTGTCTTGTCTGTGAACCTGCGTGTTCAGAATCGTTTCTGACCTTTCTTTAATTAAGTGTGATGCACTTGCTCTTGTCTTTCAAGAGAATAAATAATTATACAATACCATACCCACCACAAATCGTCAAAAACAATTTGTCTATCTGTATTTTACATATATGACTTACCATTTCAGGGGAGCGCACCATTGTGGTAATAGAATCATCGGGCCAACAAGGTACCGGTACCTTCATCAAGGTACACAACAAGCGATTTATTCTCACATGCGCACATGTGGTGGGCCAGGTAAAAATTATCATATTCTACATTTGTAGTGTTCCCAAAAAATTCATGGAATCGTGGAAATATTTAAGATTGCAATAATTTAAAATCTTCGCTTTTTTAAAAGCTCAACACGAAAGTGCATTGTCGCGCAGCGGACCGGCAATTTACTGCGGACGTGCTTTGGTGCAATCCCGAGGTAAATCGTCCGTACGACTTAGCTCTCCTGACCGCCCCGATTAATGTGCCAGAGCGTCATTTTGTGCGCTTGGCGCGGAATCGTGCTACTATGGGTCAAACAGTGTACAACGCCGGCTTTCCTTATTATGTGAACTTCAACTTTAAATATGACTTCAACCCATCAATATTTCAAGGACGCATTATTAAGTATGATCAAGGAGCTATTATGTCAGATGGAAGCGTTCAGGCCGGTCAAAGCGGTGGCCCTATGTTCGATCAGAACGGATGTATATTGGGTGTCTGTGTTTCCAACATAAAGTATGACGATATAGTCTATCCAAATATAAACACAGCAATTCCCATTTGGGATGTGCGTGCGACATTATATGAATTCGCAAGGACGAGCGGTTTGTGTTTGCATATCAAATAAGTTTGGCCAAAAGTAACATTTGTTTTTCCAGATGTAAAAGTGCTCAACAATTTGGTGGCAAATCAGGATGTGCAGAGGGTTTGGTCGCTCGAATTGCCGCCTATTCGAAGTAAACTCTGAATGATCTTTGGTCTCATGTACTATTAATTGCCAAGTGGTGTCACTAACTTTCTGTAATATGTATTTTAAGTTCTGATATTCCGTATACATAATAACACATATTATTATTTATACAATCAAAAAGTATACATAAAACTTGTTTATACAACACTACAATTTATTAACAAATAGATCGTTTATCTTATAACATGGGTTTAACTCTTGTCCAAGCAATCGTTTACATGGGTTTGTAGCGTAGACAGCGAGTTAAACGATTTCGAGCATATAGGGCAGCGAGAGACGCTCTCTGATGTCTTAGCCGCCGCCCCAGTCGGATCCAAAACCTTAAAAATCGAAATATTAAAATTATAAATGCTATTGCCTTGAATATATATATATATATATATATATATATTTAATTATATGCGTACTCTTATTGGTCGCTGGTCGTCCCGTAGGCTACTCCTGTTTACTGTAGAGATGACGTCTGAGTTGCTGTCCTTTGCTTTAGAAAGCGCTTCGATTAGCTCCTGGTTGCGTCGTTGTAGGGCACGCAAATCTTGCAAATACTGCTCCTTTTCTCCTGCATTCTTTTCACGATCAGCTCTTTCCATTTCAAAATCTCGCCGGTAGATCTCAACCTGTGTCTGCAAATGTGTGATTTCATCCTGTTTTTGGGCGTCTTTTAAATTTAAGTTCCTTAATTCCTCATTTGTTTTATTCAAAATCTCTTCGTAACTGGTTAAATTAACCTTCAAACAGTTTATCTCATCCAAATATATTTTTTGCTTTAAATAGATGAAAAAAAAATATATATAATGTAATTAAAGGTTTCTTTTTTTTTTGCACCGTACTGACCATTTCCTTAACTTCTAAATTTTCCGCCAATAATCTGGACATTTCCCGCTGCAAATCCTTTGTTATACGGTCGTGCTCTTCTCTTTTAATAAAATCGACAGTTGGTCGGATTTGGGGTTCCCCTTCAGGTGGCACAACCTCGTAGGATTGCTACAAAAGGCAAACAATTGACGGTAATTTTCCCATTTTGTTCAATAGTTTAAATATGTATGTATATACACTCATATGTATGTAAGCACCACAGACAATAGAAATATTGGTGCAAGAAACTGAGAAACAACTTCAGATAAGAAATCAGTTCGATTGTAAAGCAGTACTAACGACGTAGTAATTTTTGAAATATACATATATACATACATATGTAGGTATATTATGTGAATAGCATATATTTTCCGAAAATTTTAACACTTACCAACTGTTGCTGTGCCAATTTATCAATTTCGACACGCATATTTTGTATTAGCGAATTTTTCTCAGATATGCTTTGTCTGAGGTCATCGTTTTCCTTTTGTTGTATTTCCTCGACCACTTGCAACTGATTCAAATTTGCGCTTATGTCATTTTTTAGTGTCTGGTTTTCTTTTTTCAATTTATCGATTTGCGCCTGACAGAGTTCTAATTGCTCCTTATATTGTTGCTCCCTTGAGGCTGCATCTTGCCGCCATTGCTGTGTAATTTTGTAGTAATCTTGCATGGTGTGATGAACCTTGTCCAAAGTTTCTGTTGCCAAAAAATTGTTAAATCTTGCGTTAAAACAATCACCTGAATAGGTGCACAACTTTTTCGCACAAAACCAGCTGCATCTTCCAACTAATACATTTCTAAATTATAGGAAATTTGCTTGGTTTGGAAGATACATCAAGTTTGGTGGCATCTGTTAAGCCATCGACGTTGTACATACGTTTGAGGGCAACATATTCGGTCATCATGTTCTGAAGCTTTACAACATCCTCAGCGCAGGCCTCCATAGAACAGAGGCTGGGAAATTGTGAATATACGCTATTCTGTCAACATTTACAATCATATTTCATACCGATGTTATCATGTTTAACTTTGAATATTTACAATCTTATTAATACAAACCTTTAAAACGTCTGCGGGCACTTCGCCCAGTAGGAAGCTGGCAGCCAAGCTGGGTTCGGCTGAACCATTTGTATGAATCGAAGTGGTTTCACTGACCTTTGCTCCAATTGTGCTTGCGCTTAATTGGTTCGATGTTATAAGAATATTTTCTGCCTGTTCTACAGAAGCCTCTTTAGTTTCCTTTTCTTTTTCAAGTGCATCGCGTAGCAGGGAGTTTCCATCTGCGCAAATTGATGGCATCGGTGAGCTACCCAGAATCACGAAAGATTCTTCCTCGGAAATAGACATTGCACCTTTGTTTTTTCAGTATATGTATGTATGGTACTGAAAAAGTCAGGTATAGGCTTGTAGAGTGGGAAATCCCCTTTATTTTTTTTAAATTAAATTTTGATACAATATGTTGTGAAGTGGTGGGCGCATGAAAGACTTGTGTACACATTCTAACATGCCTTCATATGTATATATTTACGTACATACATATGGATGTACATATGTATGAATGTACATACACTGATTGTCACAAATTTTTACTGTTGTGATTCATAGGAAATGCGATTTTCTGGTTACGGGGCTCTGCATCACAAGTTGTCTAAAGTCTAATTGTAACGGATCAGCAAAAATACCAACCTTATTCTTATTGATCACCAAATCAATTTTAATCCCTATTTTAATATTGGTTGTAGATTGTTAAATTTATGTACATATATGTGCGCGCTGATATATACATAAATATAAATGAATATAGAATGCTATCACTTTTTCGTATAGTAATAGTGGTGTGCCAACGACTAGAGATGAGTAAGACCGGCGAATCGTGTCACGAGTATTAAATTTAAACATAGAGATTAATAAACTCTTCGTCAACTAATTAAGAATTGATTTACTAACAATTAGAAATCTATCGAACAACTTATATACATATGTACATATGTTATTTCCCTTGTTAGTATAATGAATTTAAATCCTACTTGCGTCTTTATTTATTGCCTCTCTAAGTCAGTGTGACCCCACCTCGGCTATTGGTTAAATATAGCTTGCTTCTTAACACTGAACGTTTGCAGCAATTTAAATTTTGCGCCTTTTTGAGTATTTTCAGATTTATGTAATTTGTTTTCTACTTTTTCATTTGATTAAAATTGGGCTTGTTATTTGGGTGTGTTTAAGTTGATCATGTTTTACGTGTCATCCATTTCATTTTTTTATATTATTTATTAATTAGGCTTTATAATTTAAAACTTAATTAAACACAACATGTAAAGCCGGATTTGCCAGTTATTTGTAAGCAAAAATCACGCCTTTTTGGGGGTATTTATCTTGTTTAATTTTATTTATATTCTGCTTTTTCACTTTACATAATTTGGGTTGTTGCTCGTACGGAATTTTGGTCATATTTTACATTTCACCTCGTTAATTTTTTTATTGTTTAATTAGGCATTATTAATTTAGAACTTACTCACGGGCATGTAAAGCCGGATTTGCCAGTTCATTATAAGTACATATATGTATATGTATGTATGTATAGTATGTGTATATTGGGCTCAATTTTAGCTTGCTGAATTCTATTTGTTTTTCTTTTGTGCTTTTTAAATATGTAAGTGGATCTCGATCATATTTTCAGTATAAACACGTTCGTTTTTCTAAATTAGGCATTATTAATATAAAACAGACATGGAAAGCCGGATTTGCCAGTTGTTTGTAATTATACTGATAAATGAGGTTCTAATTGTTTGTTTCTCGAAATTATTGTCATTAGATATCCAGTTGAACAAACCGGATTTACTTTGAGGACCTGTTTTTTAATTCTATTTTTATACACTGCCCCCGAAGGGTAGTCATGTGACATGTAACAGGCAGGAGACGTGGCAGACCTCATGTTATTAGTAGCTCCATAAACATATGTACATACATGTATGTATGTACACGTATAAAAAAACCGTGTCGTGAAACCATATATAAAACTTATTTTCCAATCGTATTAAATCAAAACCGTGTAAAAACTGAATTAGGTGTATATATAGCCATCGTGAGAATTGACTTACCCATATACAAGCAAGCTTATTAAAAATTCAGGAACCTTTATTTTATATCTCTGTCATGCCATGGATGTATGGAAAAGACAAACCCATTAGAAACATTTGTAACCGACTTTAAAAAACGCACCTCAGCACATTCGACTGGGTGAACCGATTTCGATGATTGTTTTTCCATTTGAAAGCTGGTGCTTCCCGAATGGTCGCATTTTAATTTGGTCCAGTTCTGACAATGGCATCCATGAGAAAACTACCTTAAACATATGTACCTGACTTAGTCCATATAGCTGAAAATTATATTCCAGAAGAGGATGTTGTTAAGTCACTTTAAATGACAAAAAAAGCATTCAAAAAGCATTAGTCCTTAAGTCGGATTGGAACAAAACCTATTTGAATTGAAGTACTCTGGCGGAGGGAGGAACGGGAATAGGGTACACCAAAGTCTGGCTGGCCTGACTATACCGTTGTAGCCTTCCCCTTGTTCTACTGCTGTATCACCTTGGTATGGGTCAACAAGGCATTTTGCTGTGCACATTAACATTATTTTTGTTGATGTTTTTGGGGTGTGCGCTTTACGAATCCGTATTGCATGGAGATTGCGTGCACATATATTTATAATTATGTACATATATATGAGTATATATACATACTTGCACTGTGTTTATTATATATTATGTATAGGCAATATCGGTAAACCGGTTTTGTGAGATGGCACATAGTATTGTATAGCTATAATATTTAGTGCTTGAATTGGGCTTTTCTCAAAATGGGTTCAGAAAGCAAAGGAATATCTTTTTTTTAATAATAATAATAATGAATAAATAAATACGTGTATTGCGCATTATTATGCTTTCAATGTTTATTTTTTAAAAATCTCGTTTTCAACTTAAAACTAGTGCACACGAACGTGAATAAATATAAATAATATTAGAAAAAACCTTAGACATGAATATGCTTACAAATGTACATTTGTAGTATGTACTATATATGTAGGTAGTACTTGATTGTACAAATACGAAATTCAATTAAAGCTTAAGTTCATTTAAACTTTTAAACTGTCGAGAAAAAAATCACCACGCACACAAATCACATTCAGATCTCAGTCATGCTTCAACGCATTCGCTCATACATAAATTTAGATACACTTAATCTTTAGAAAATAAGCAATTCTCAGATAATTCCCGAGTACCCCTTACGCCTGTGCTCTGCCATAGTAGTAGCCCGACGGCGACGGCTGCGTCTGCCGGAACTGGCGTCGCTGCAGGACATGAGGTGGCTGGAGTTCACGTTGGAGGGCAATGGACGCAAAGTGTTGCTGCTTCAGGGCATTTATGGTGGCAATCTTGCGGTGCCTAACCGGCCTCAGATTGCCAACGGACGCGGCACTGCCACTGCTCAGGCGAAATAGGTCGAGATCGTCGTCGCGGGGTAGTGGTCGGTATTTATCCTCCTCCACAGGGACACCGTCAGGATGCACGCGTATGACGAGCGGGCCTGTCAGATAGGAAGTGGTCTTTGGTGGCTTGGCCGTCAAAGCGGCTGCTTCTGGCAGCTCACTTGATGTCGTCGCCGAGGGCTGGTTGCCGTTGCCGTTGTTGTTGTTGCCATATCCATAGGCAATGTCCATGTCCATGGCATACTTATGGTTCTGCTCGCTGGCGCTGCTATCGAAGAGTGGGTTCTGGACGGGCTGTTGTGGCGCCTTCTGATGCGTCAGTATGATGAGCGAAGATGCAGGCGGCGTCGGCAGCGGCTTTCGGGTGGTGACGAGAGTGGCGCTCGGATGCTCACGCATAATCGATGACCAAACTGCGGAAAGAAACGTCGATATTTTATGAGTGCTTAGTCAGTAAAATCACGTATGCTTTATAGTTATATTCGGCGCAAGAGCAGAACACGTTTCTTTATCAGGCGCGGAAGTTCTTTGTGCCGAATGTGCGCATGCAGAACTAGTAGAGAGCTGCTGCGATGCTTTATCTGGGTTTACCCAATTTAGTCTGAAGCGTGCAAACATTTCCCAATTCCCACGCCCAGCACCGATGGCATATTTATGTAATTTATGTGGAATACTCACTCAGCTCATTGGCATCGCGTTGATATGGATCGAGCGTCTCGAGCTGCTCATCGGAGAGTGTCTGCAATTTCTCGTAGCCATAGCCGAGCAGGTTGTGCTTGCATTGGTTAACGGGCACAGAAGTGCTGGGAGCAGTCGATTTGCAATGCACGCTAACCAGCTGCGCAAACGTCGAGTACAGGTAAGACATCTGGAAAGGCCAAATGAGAAGGAAACTTAGCAAACAAATATTGTTAAAATGGCAAAGGAGGTATATTCATAAAAACTATGAATCCAAGTTTCGATGTTAAATTATAATCGCACAGATTCAATCTGTAAATAAAACATTTGGGGCCCGGCATAGCTCAATGAGCAAGCAGGAATCCCACAATTGCGTCATGTCGCAACCATCATGACAACAAAATTTCAAGGTGTTATCATAAAATTTAATAATTATATGTACGAGTAAGTATTGAAAGAACTGTAATCAAATTTGAAAACATTTAACATAGCATCGAAAATAATTTAATTTAATTTTCACTTACACAAGCGCTTGCAGAAACCAAAAATTTATTCATATTTTATAAACATGGGTAGATCTTGGGTTGGAGATTTCCCTCTTTCTCTTTTCGTCTTTCTCTTTCCCGGTTTCTCTACCTCTCTTTTCCTCTTTCTACTCCTTACTTTTTGTAATTAGTTCTTAAGTAGAATTAATTGTCCTCCTCTACTTACTATTTGTTTAGTTTATTAGGTCTATAATGTCTCTGACCACATATGGCTTTGAATCGGGGCATATAATATTATATTAAATCCTATGTTCATTTTAATTTTTAAATGATAATATATATAAAATGTTAATGTATATTGTAATAATTATAATGGAATGTATCGACAGAACTACTTTTTGATTTTACTAAATAGATAATACATACATATGTATTAACCTCTATCGCTCACATACTAACTACTTCCTCTTCTTTTGAATGTAGTGCTTCGAGTAAGAGTAGAATATTAAGCCCATACTATACTAATTACTACTATAATTTATTTAATTGTGTGGACATAGTTGGATAGAGTTGAGTCACAGACGCTGTACAATAAATGAAGGGTAAACTTTCTCGCAAATATTGCTCTCTCTCACCGAAGACGACTTACGCAATGCCCACTGTACGCAGCTGCTTAGGCAACGGTGCGTGTGAGTGATGCACAAATGAAATGCATTTCGAAAGCGCATACCGTTGGGAAATCAACGGGGGGCTCAACTTTGTGTGCCCCACTTGTGTGCCTTTACGGTTCAGCTAACAAACAAGCGCATCACCACCAGCCGGCTCATTGTATATTCTTGCTGGGCAGCGATCCGTGAGATACTTTGGCAAATTCTAGTCGCGTCTCTGGATGACGCATACTCCACCGCACTGGTGGCTGCTGATACGGACTTGATGACGTAAAGTGTGCCGAGCTCGTGCTAATGAAGAACTCGATGCTAACAAGAATCGAAAAAGCCCCATATCCGGCATTATTTACGCATTAGCAAATGGCGATAGACAACGGAGCAGACCAGACTAGACCGAAGCAAATAAAGAAAGTAAGAACTGAACTAATTTGTGTCACACACGCACACATATGTATGTTCATACATACATATATACTATAGATGTGAGTATATGTTTGCCACACCTGTATGTATTCGTACCTTGATCTGTTTTTTGCCATCATATTTAACCACAAAGAAAAATCCATCAAACGAAGCTCCATTTGCATTTGCACTGCCGTTTATTTTCATTGCACATTGGCTGTGTGTTTTACAATTTTACGCTGTTTGCATAACGATACAAACAGACATGTGAGTATTTAAGTGTTGTGTCTGTATTTCTGTATGTATGCATGTATGTATGTATGTACACACACACATACTTGTACATATTGTGTGCCAGAGGTGTGGGCAACGGTTTAAGCGTTGCCTCAAATTACAAATTACCGTTGAGCGTCAACAAATTGTAGCAAATATGCAGGTATGAGTAAAAATGTATGTATGTACGTATGTGTGAATGTCTGTATGTACGTATGTTTATTGACCGCAAAACGTGTGCAAACTGTAAAATGAGATTAATACCCAACTTCGTATTTTAGTTTCTGCTCTTTTTTCCCCAGAAAAATATATTTCAGCGTTGAATAAACAATTTCCCAATACTTATTAACAATGTCAGCAAAATCCGATACATAAATATACAGTTTAGACCGTATATACATATACATATAGAGTACATACAAATAAGAGAAAACAATTCTCGATTTAAACGGCTCTGTCAAAACTTTATGATCCAGGCCCTGACACAGTTAAGTAATCGGCAAGAATAAAAATGTGCAAACATTTTATGCGAGCAACATTATTTATGCCCTATACTTGTAGTTTTATAAAAACCTGTGGGTGTTGTCAAAGTCAAATATAACTATCTACGTATATGAGCTTACATACAAGCATACAACACAAATGTATGCATATATAATACCTATGAACATGAACACTTTATTATAGCCGGCACATACTTTAGATCGTGCCTGGTGATAGCTCGACTTGGCTTCGCGTAATTTATTAGCGCTTGCAAATAACAGGAGGTATTAATTGTGCGAAATTCGAAAACATACAAACGTACATACACACATACATGCATATTTGCATGTATATATGTACATACAGGTATGAGGAAATCACAATGGCTATCAAATTAACAAATCCCCAAAACTATTTCGTTTGAAGATCGTGAGTTTTCTTTTCGTCTGAGGGCGTGTGACGAAATCGTCCCGCGTTGCATAAAACATCTTAAAGGAGCGCTGCCAGAACACACATACATATACATACATATATATGCATTTAGTTATGCGCATTTATCGCCTTCACAAACTTCAACTAGAAATACTTATCTATCGGTGAAAAATAAATAAACATTTTCTATGAGAATTTATCTCCCGACCCTAGAATTTTTATTCTTACTCGCCAGTTTAACAAGAGTCGCAACCGTCTTCAATTTACATATGTATGTATGTATGTATGTACTAATTAATGCTCGTGATCGACCTTAAAGTTCGGCATTCATTCACTGTCCTCGCTTCCCAGCCATTTATTGCACCTGCACATACATATGTACATACTCGTATATATGTATTTATACTTATATATTCATTTATACAAAACGCACTGTGCACACAGTCCGTTTCAGCGGGGTGTGGGAGCCCAATTGTGGTCAATTCGTTAAACCGTTATGCAGTTTAGAATTGTTACTAACATTTTAATGTCATATTTGTCACATTTTGGGTGTCTCTGAGGAATTGTCAATCATTTTAGCGAAACAAATTAAACAGAATTACAATAATATCTAGGTTCTATACATGTATATATTTAATGGGAATGGCTATTAGACAACAAAGAATAGAGTTTGTATAAAGTATGTGGACGAGTAGCGAGGTCGACACTTTTGCTTTACTAAAGGATTACATTTCCATTTATACTGAAGGTGAATAGGCAGTAATAGTTCAAATGAACTGATTTCAATGGTAATTGATTTTGCGCACATCATCTCGATTTTGTTGTTATGTATGTATAAACAAATGGCTTTTAACTGAATTTGTATTTTCGTCAAAATAAAAACTAGGGAATCGCATCGTTAGCGTGATCCTTAATCAAAATTAACCGATTACCATTCAGAACCATGATCTTAGCTTGACTCGATATTATACATTTTTTAACAACCCGTAGTCATTGACTTATATTCTGAAAACAAAAATTGATATCAGAACATAAATATTTGACAGGGACTGTTTTAGCTTATAGTTTTTTTATTTTGCGTAGAATACTTAGTCATGCGATTATTTACGGTTAGATTCTAACGATACGTAAAATTGAGCTTCAGTTACAACCTACTCTTCCAATTATGTTTTCTTTAGAGCAACACGCATTTTTTAAATCTACTAGTATTTAAAATTTTGTTTTGTAAATCACCGCATCACCACTTAATTATAATTCTACCAAAACCAAGCCAATTGACGATCTCATACACTCGAAAACATAAATATGTTTTGAGCTGTGGTTCAATAACCTTTCGATTAATGCGCACCCTAAATTATGAAACAAACAAACATATACACATTGAACCAAGAAATAAAAACGCAAATGCCTACGCAAGTATACCCGATCATGCGAATGGATGTGTTTGGATGTAGGTATTTATTTCAAAACCCAATGAAAAACGGATTCCATTGATGATAAACATTGGACAAAGTGCGTTTTCGCGTGAAAACAAAAACTGGGCACGGTTTATTTATATCTTTTACGTAAAAAGTAATGCTAGCATAATTTATTTATTGGTATAAAAAACCGGCTAAACGCGTTTATGCGTAAACGAAAAGGGAGGAAACAATAGCTACAACTAAAAATGCTTAATGATATCAACTTGTTTTTGCAATCGGTCCGATACGTGTATCGAAAGCTGGAGAGAGTGGGACACAGCCAGAGGCAACGCAGAAGATTATGTGATGGGACTCACGGGTAAAACAATAAACTGATTTAACTAAAACACACAGATACACAGATGCCACCAAATTGCATTAACATTTTGCCTTTCGAACCGCGACATTCAAATAAAACAAGCTCGATAATTAACCAGTTAGAATAATAAAGCACAGCCTGTGCGATACTCTCCACGAAGTTTCCCGTCGATTGATGAATATCTCATCAACTGGATTATTAATAATCACCGAAGATAAAACTTTTCGAATAATAATGTCTTCATATCGTCAGATAGAGTGCAATTTGGAAGTTGACAGCCACCTCGCCGTTGAGAGCGCTGTCTTGCACACATAAGAGTTAATTAATCGTTTTCAGTTTTGGTCAAATTTTTATTTTTAACGTGAATGACCATAATCTGATCATTAATAATGGAGTTGAGTGTTTTAACAGCTTATTCAATCTAATTGAAAAGCAATACATATGTTGCTTATATCTATAATTTTTATTGATCAGCATCGATCGTGCGATATATCCGGCATCGTCTTTTATCGGCTCAGTATAAATTTTAACACCTCAAAAGTAATTCAATTAATACAATATTTGATTTGGAGCTAGGTAGAAAGTATTTAACTGCAACAGCTAAATATATATGTATGTATGTGCATGAAATAATTAGGTCAATAATTAGGGTCTGTCTGTAGTACATCTTTTTATCATGTGGGTAGGGTGTAAAAACAATACTAAAGCTAAAACATTTAGGATATTCTAATGAGACGAGCGTGCGACGTTGCGTTGTCAGAGTTAGTTCACCAATTTCCATTGTTAAAAAATAAAAAAAAAAACAAACCATTGTACGGCCCCTTTTTTCTTTAGAATTGCAAATTAGCTTTTTTCGTAGCTGGCATCCAATTAAGTTTTAGAAATTATTTTCTCATTTGTCTATAGAAATGCGATACGCTCGCGTGTGGATACCGGATATACAAGCATGGATGAATAGAATTCGCGTTGGTTCTTGCTCACACAGCCCGCACAAGTCGCGCCAAATTACACTTGTGTGTGTATGTGTGTATATATGTATCTACATATGTATTTATGTTTGTATGCATGTAGATCAGCACGAAAATGGGACCGAGCGTATTACGTGTGTGCGTGTGGTTGTGGTTTCGATCAGACTGCGGACCAGCTTGGGATTTAGTTTTTGTTTATTTATTTAAGTCTGAGGCAGCGCGAGTTCTTATTAGCACGCTTAGAACCAAAACAGCATCAACATCAACTGCCAACAACAATGTTAACAATGATGTCGTAGTCGAAAGCTTAAGATTTTTAAGGCGCAGTATGTGTGTGTCGGTGCGGTCCGAAATTGACGAACTGCCAAAACTTCAATAGCTAATGACTCGGCAAATCAGAAAAGCATGATTAAGAAAAAGCTATTTAAAAAAATGAATGAGTTATAACATAAAAAAGCAAAAACGAAATACAAAAATAGCTAATTTGCTTGTAATGCAAGTACTGTGGGTATTTTTCTGAAGAAAGGGGACTTGAAATTATATAGTTGGCCTAGCGAAAAGTTCATTAACTGTTTAAGAGCCGTGCAAAAAAAAAAAAACGGAATAAGCCTGTCACGCTTTGTTGCGCAAACTTTTTTTGCATTTGAAAAGTGAAAAGTTTTGCACACCGTTGGCCACACGTCGCTCGATTTACGGCAATTGGAAATGTAAATGAAAACAATTTTCTATTTAAACAGTTGTTTTTCATAAGCGAAAATTAAAAATCATAAGCGAATAAAAAATTAAGAAACAACAAATGGTTTGTTGGCCGGCCAAAAGTCGCAGCTAGCACGATCTTGTTGCGGTTCGCTGGCTTTTTTCTTTTTGTAGTTCATTTAATTTTATTCGTTTTGTAATTACTTTTTTATGGCAACAACTGTGATTTATGGATGTGTAAAAAGGGTGTATTCCAGAATGAAATTGCAAAAAATAGTGATGTAAGACCGGAAAACATTAAAAAGACACTAAGACTTGTTTAATATTCCCTCAGAACATGAAATTGTTTATATAAGCAAATTGATCAATATGTGTGCCTCAGCGATCTTTAAAATTAGATATCAGATTACATAAACTTTAAATAAATTGGGAATTCCTGAATAATAATGTATGTATATATTTTTAAAAATATCTCATGCAAATTCATATGATTACAATTCTTAAAATTGACTACAGCCTTTTAACCATATAAACAATTTGCAATTATCAGAAAATATGTCAAAGAAACAAATGTATTTCAGAAGGCAAATACAGGGCAAAGATACAAACGGTTCTAAGGCATATGAGTCATTTTTATAATCGTTAAAGTCGGCTGTGTTCTCCATAAACACATAAACACATACATATATAACTGTACTGCACAGATGTTTTATTTAATCCAAATGAACATGTAGTATGTACATATGTATATAAGTATTTAACTAGAAATTTCATGTCTGTTTTAGGTAAACAAGTTATTAGAAATCTTTTGATTATGCCCGGCTGGCCAATTTGTTGTTTTTGGTTTCTAACATTTCGTATAATTCGGATAGGGAATTTATTTCCGTTTGAAGTTATTGTTGAGATGCGACGAAAACGCTTCCTATATCTACAATTCACACCTGACCTTTTTAGTTAACGGTTTAGCTAGACTTGAATTTAAAGCTGAAAAAAAGCAAAAACAATAAAATCTATATTTGCAATAGCTCTCGACCAAGCACGAAAACCCACAAAAATGCCTGAAGTGAGTGGAGTGCCACACTCTATTCACATAAGCGCCAAATAGACCGGCTGAGCCGGTATTTCAGTCTGTATTTACGATCGACCGACTCCTGCCCAGCGCCTCCAATCTGATGATGGTCATTATCACGGCGATTAGACAGAGCCAAAGCGACGACACATCGTCATGGGGTTTCGTGATTTGTGCTACGTGAGCCGATAGATCGCTTTCAACAAATAATGCCATTAGCGGCCTATAGTTTGTATTGATAACAGCGTCAGGTCAAGTTCAAGGACTTAGCGTGCACAGGCGGCATACGGATGAATAAAAAGCAAGCCGCCTACTACATATGTACATACATACACACTTTTTGTATGCATATTTGTATATTCATGTCAAGGATGCTGGACGTTGACTAAAGTGGCAATAGTGCAGTGAAATATTCTGCTAAATGTATGTATGTATGTATGTGAGCGATGAAAATAACACCGAAATAAATTGTGTTTTGAATTTGTAGTAGCTGGTGCGTTTATTCAAGTATTTATTGTTTTTACAAGGCTCATATTTGGCATCTTTTGTTGTGTTGTATGTATGTATGTATGTATGTATATGTGTGTATGTGTGTATGTTACCGTAAAAGGGGGCAGCGTAATGCGAACGCGGTACAGTTATGCAAATAAGCAGCACCGTTTGCTTTTGCCGCTCAGCCATCGACTTTGAATAGCTGGCGTTGAGCATGTTGCTAGTCTTATTCAAATTCATTATGTATTATTGATTTGGAAATGAGCCGAAACAGAAATAAAAATATGTACATGTGTTGCCGCTGCGACAAAAACAAAGCACAAAAGAGCCGTTAATATGCAAAAATAAAATGATAAACAGCACCTATGAGCAAAAATATGCAAACAAAAATTATTAACGATGTTCATTGAAGTTATCACAGCGCGCAATATCAAAATCTCATCAATGTGTACAACAAATGCGCATACATTTGTGCGTATGCATGTTAGTAACAAAACGTCAAGCGAATCAAATTCAAATTTAAACTGGAATAGGCGCTGCGCTAACGTAATCTGTATTTATAGCTGTAAATGCTCAGTCGTGTGCGCAAATTACACATATGTATATGTATGTACGCATACGTTAATAAATATGTACATATGTATGCATGCATCTCAATTGCCGATAAGCGACTGCATATGTATTTATGTTACTATTTTCAAATGTGTGCGTGTGTGCGTTTGTTGGCTCACCTTTTCGTTGCGCGTCAGAAACTCCCAAATTGGAATCGACGATGTTGAGCACATTTGCATTGTGAATGCGCAGAGTAGGCAACCGGCCAAGAGTGCTTTCGCTGCAGCCATTATGTTGTTGTTGCTGATTGCTGTCTATGTATTATAACGGGAGTTGGTGGGGTGTGTAGCAAAGGTTGCGTGCTTGTGTCAATTGCACGCTGCTGTCGTTGCCGTTGTGCCCGCTACTGTTGCTTTTTGGCTGACGTACAAGGCGTAAGTTTTGAAAAATCGGCGATCAAGACTTTCTTTTTTAGTTATTTTTTAGCTCAATAAAAATGTTTTATAGTTCGCTGTAAACTAACACAGTTTCTATTTAGTTTTCTTTTGTTCAGCGTTTTAACTGCAGCATTTGGTTATGTGTAAGTTATTTAATTACCGACGATATTTTTTAATGTTGTTTTTGCTGTCATCAAACCCCTGCTTAAAACGCAAAAGCTTACTTCACATCTACGCCCACAAACGTTAAAATTTCGCGCACAATTTTAAACACTCGCATACAAATATTCTGACTGCCGGCAACAGCTGCGACGACTCGTCTCCAAATGAAGCAACACGCAGTGGGGCGCAGGTATTTAAGCGCTCATAAATTCGGCTTATGGGAGAGAGAGAGAGAGCGAGGAAGAGAGCGTACCGATGCTCCATCGAATGAGGCTAAACTGTTCGTTGTAAGCGCACATTTCGCAGGAGCAGGCAACGAGCTCCCATACACATGCATACATACACACTCTCCACAGTCCCACAAACACGTTCAGTATTTGCACAAAAAAACTTGTTCTACGATGCTCACTTGTTGGATTGCATTAAAAATAGAAATATAGAAAATCATTGCAACTTTCAATGTCAAGTTTGCTGACGACTATGTCTGTACAATCTCACAGGCATGTTTTTGACAAACATTTAACTTGGCATTCCTTTGACATATTTACATATGTACATACAAGTATGCATGTTTTTAATTTTTTCCAGTTACACGTACATACATATGTATGAATGTACATATTGTTTTTGCCTTGCAACGCTTAGCACAATTGACGTTCACTTCGTATGTCAAATATTTGAACATCAAATGCTAATTCTGTTTAATTGGTAAGCAAATATCTGAAACAGTCTCTGGCGGCGCTCAGCTGTGAGATTTGTATTGTTTGCTTTTAAATTTTCACTAATTCATTAAAAATTTGTTTGCTTATTTTTTTCAAGCAACGTGCAAGTGAAATTTTGTGTTGTTAAATTTTGGGCTTTAGACAAAAACTCGTTTTTCGGTAAACAAAAAAGAGAAAAAGTTTAGCAGCACGCTTGCTAAAAAAAGGGAATCTCCTAATGTTCAAATTGCTTCTGTAAATTAAAACGCATTTAATGTGATGAGCAACTCAACTACAAGTATAGTTACATTCGATGTTTGTATTGAGTCATAAGCAAATATTGGGCCACTTTTGCATGAAATGTAAGAATTCTTTTATGACGCTGCGCTGCAGAATTTTAATGGACTTTCAATGGTTCATCGAAGAGCAAACAAGAGTAATGGCGATGAGAAGCCGCTATATGGTATATATACAGTATTTATGTAGGTTGTTGACACGACGACAAGATTGCAAGCCATTTCACTAAAGGAATAAGACATGTATGCATGTAAGTTTACCGTTAAACTGATTAAGAAGGCTTACTGTCGTGTTTGATTAAAACGGAATTGCAGAAGCATTTCTCTGCAGTCGCATTGTACATACATATGTACATATGTATGTTTTAATACGAATGTTTATGACAGCACCGAAATCTCAGTTAAAATTCATTGAATTTTGCCATGTCGACGATGTTGTGGCGGCTTTCATAAACGTGACCCAAAAAATGTATTTAAATCTTGGTTTTATTACCTTTGCGCACAATATTCAAGCTAAAAAGATATACATACATACACATTAAATAATTATCTAGTATGTACGCATATTAGCCGATTAGACCAATTAGATTGCGTAGAGTTCCAAAGTCACTTAAGGTGATTATACTGCAAATAGTTACGGTCGAAACGGCTGCCGTATAAATCGCTGTCGTCCTTATTGTACATCATGAAATCGTTGCCCCCTGCATTGTTGTTTCCAAAGATCGGTATGTAGTTGTTGAAGCTCAGATCCTGCTTCAAGTTCCGGTCAGGCTTGCGTCCCAGTTGGATGACCTTGTTATATAGTTCCGCGTCAGCCAGCAATGCGCGATCAAAGTCCTTCCAGTGCACAAATTTAATATGCTCGCTGGGAATGGCATCGCGATCGAGGAGCTCAATTAGCGTATTTGAATTTACCGGCTGCACTACGGCCAGCTCACGTTCTGTTATGGAAGGACCGCCATTAATAGGTAGACGTCGTTTAATAGGCTGCGGCAAATCCCACAACCAAGCAAGAAGTGGGGTTACGGAGGTCTGAGGAATTGAACCCGTCAAATGTTCTCGTAAGTCTATCCCATCCTTGTTCATATCTTGTTCACTACGTCCGATCCGTGGTATTGTTCTCATGTTTTTCATGACGAAACTCTCATCGCGTTTACCCAGACGAGGTACATTTTTGGTGATCTTCAGGAAGAAACCAGGACTTTCGTCGGCTTGACCAATGCTTGAGCATGCTGCCAGAAAAAGTGAGACGGAAACGAGGATTGGCAACTTCATGCTGCTGAAACAACAACTGAAGAGCTGAAACCCGCAACGCGTTTTATATAGAAGGATCCCACACTACCAATATGCGGGTAGCACTAAAAATTAGCATTTATCGATTGGTTGCGTTTTAAATGCAGATAAGATTATAATTGGCCTATATAGACAATAATTCCACACTAACGATCTAAATTTAATTTAAACTTTAATTTAAATAAATAACTTGTTAAATTAAGGAAATAATATTGAAACATTAGACTGCTGCTGGAGAGTCGTAGAATTTCAAATGAGCGAGCTAAGCGCCCACTGCGCAACCTCCGTTGGTAATGCCTGATATTTGTTAACTGCTTGTTGGATCTGTCCATATGTCAATGCCATTTTATGCATTTCAAACTCCTTTTGCACCTTTCCCAACCCACCGACCGATAGAGGCATGATCAGCTCCACAATGCGCAAGTGCTCGAAAGCCTTTAGGACTATGGCACGCTCCACGTTTTGCATTGTACTGGAAACCTTGGCAAATTTTGAGAAACGTGCAAAAATGATTTCAAAGTTAAACGGATCATGGTCGTAGATCTCTGAATGATGTTTAATAGCTATGATCAGGCAAATCTCCAGCACCGAAAGACCACAGAGTAGTTCGATTTTATCGTCGCATTCATATTGACTAGCGAGCGCCGCCATTTGTTCCACTGTAATGTGTGGCTCATTGGGCTTAAGCTGTGCAACAAGCCTGAATACGAAGGTTTTGAGAAAAGCCTCGCTTATATCAAAATCATAAAGTGTCTGGAGTAATTTCAGTACTGATGGCAGCTTTATCAGCTTCGCAATGTGTTTGTTCCAGTTTTCGACAATTTTCTTCTCAAACTCATATTCGACGGGATCGAAGTGATTGCGATGGAATGTGAAAACCTGTGATTTGAGCAGTTCCAAGCTGTCCACACGATCCGAATTTAATTTCAACTCCTTGTTACTTGGAATGTGCAGCAACTGTTCGAAGAGCGCGGTGTACTCTTCGAATGCCTCGGAACTGGGGAACAGAAAAACTTGTCTGTGGACAAAAGATATACATACAAAGTGGGGGGCTCTTGAAGTTTTGTGATAACACACGCATAAATAAATACGCACAAACCTGTGTGAAAACCTCGACTTGACTCGCTTCTCAAGAAGTTCAATAACATCCAGACGGCAGGTTACGCCTATAACACAAATAGGTGCTTGTGCCGACTGTGAAACATCGAACAGATTGTATAGCAGAGTTTGATTGTGATGTGTGCAAAAGAGATCGAATTCCTCGATTATAAAGACCACGCTCTTTGACTTTTTGTCGCCGGCTTTCAAGCACTGCAATAGAAATGCCAGGTTCTCAGCAAAAGAACCAAAAACCTTTCCATCAGCGACATTCTCCAAGCACATCTGCACCGTAATGGACTTAAGTGCAATGCGATCGTCTGTGTGCAGATTTCCATCCAGGGAAACGATGAGCGTGTTGTCTACAAATGATTTCTTCACCATTAAATCTGTCAGTACGGCATTTATTAGCTGTAACGAACAAATTTGGCCATATGAGTACGTTATTTTGTAGCTAATTTTATCACTTACCGTAGTCTTTCCGGCGCCGCGCGGTCCTATTAACAGTAGAGAATTGGATTCGCCTTCAGCTGTGCGCTCCAGGAGCTGTCGCACATTGGAGCGCTCCGTTTCATACCCGCGAAGCGTTGTATAGTCTCGCTGCAAACGCTCTTTAAGAAAGCAACGCACCGTGGCTAATTCCTGTGCAGCGTCCGGCATTACGAATATATGTATCTACATATACTTTTGTTAGAAATGCGGTTGGAACATGTTTTGAACCGAAATGCCGCCAAAATAACAGCTGTAGCAGCCACTGATAGCAAAATAAACCGACATTTTACCACACTTAAGCATTTATTAAATATCGATAATTATATGAACCCCGCAAAGTATCGATATAAAATTCAAGTAACATACCTATTGCAGGCAACAGCTGTTGCGCACAGCATTTTGTTAAGCTATTTTCTCAATTCCGACGTTTCCGGGAAACTTAGGGCGCCGAGCGCGTATCTGAAACTTAAACTTTTGCCAAAACACTATGACGAGGTAACTACGATTGTGCCGGCCATCAATCCAATGGTCCTAGAATCATAACCTAAAAGCGGGAGACTGCATGTAAAACTCATTCCCTCCCGTAAATTATAGATCAAGTATCGAATTGGGCGACGTGACGCCGCACAACATAAAACAACTGAAGAAGCTCAATACCGTTGTTTTCCCCGTGTCATATAACGACAAATTCTATGTGGATGTGCTGGAGGCCGGCGAGCTGGCCAAACTAGCCTACTACAACGACATCGTGGTGGGGGCGGTTTGCTGCCGAATTGATTCCACCGAGAACCAGCGACGGCTATACATAATGACCTTAGGCTGCCTTTCGCCATATCGACGCCTGGGCATTGGCACTGTTATGTTTGAACATATACTGAACTATGCAGAGAACGATGGAAATTTCGATAGCATTTTTCTGTGAGTAATATTTGAATAATACATGGCCAAATATAACTTATCCATATTTCAGGCACGTCCAAATCAACAACAATGGTGCCATTGAGTTCTACAAAAAATTTGGCTTTGAAATCGTTGACACCAAAGAGCAGTATTACAAACGCATAGAACCGGCGGATGCGCATGTGCTCCAGAAGACGTTACGGCGCAAGAATACTCCACCGAATAGCCATCATCAAAATCATCATCTTACCAATGGTGCTGTGAATGAAAAGAAGGAGCGTCGAACTTGAGAAATATCATGCCTTAATTTTATATAACAAATTAGTTAAAAATTTGGGGCTAATTGCATGAAATAAAAAAAAAAACAATGAAATATTACAGAAAATCTATAGTTCTAACACCAATAACATGTAACCAACAAACCAGCTGCAAATGTTCGTACGATTTAGTTATATATAAAACTAAAAATATAAAATTTATCAAATTAAAAAACGGATGAGGGAAAAAGTATCAGTCGAGGATATGTGGGGAAGAAAAATGATTGATAAGCTTTAATGCAAAATCAATATACTGCTCTACATTTCGAAAATAATTCAACTTATCTGTTTAGCGATTTGTATCTATTGTCAGGGCAGTAATTAATCAACCCTTTGAATTGTAGAATGTCGCACAGACATTAAGTGCTGCTTCTGGTTCCCAATTCTACTTATTTCTCGGTGGAGACAATGTCGACAATCATTCGGCATCGTCCCAAGGGCATCTTCGACTGTTTTAGTATCTTTTACACTCTCCTTTTTTACTGGGGAGTTGTTACGTTTCGGCTTAGGGACATAAACGATGGTAAACTGAAACCCAATTCCAAGCTACCGGCTTTTCTTTTAGGGATATGTTTACGTCTTTGCTACGCTGGTGGTTTTATCGGCAGCTTAGTCTATAAAGGGCTACACAAAGAGATGGCTCAGGCAATGATTGGCGATTTGCAAGATGTCCTTAAAGTTGTATTTTCTTGGGAGTGCCTCGCTTCCACAGTCACATACATTGAACTTTGCATAGTCTTGGACATGAATCGAAGCCGGCACATTCAGCTTCTGCTAAGCATACAGCGTTTGGATAAGGACATGTCCGCCATATTTCCACACATCCAGTGGCATTACGAGAAGACGCGGAGGAAGTACAACCACGGCACCATTTTAATCAACACAGTTTTTTTTACTTTGTCTCTGGTATTCGTCTTCTTCACTGTGAACTGCACTTGCGGTTTCGCCTCCTCCTTAATTGGTGCCATCACCTACAGTGTGTTGACGGCTAATTGTGGAATGCTAGGCTTCCTGCACGCTGGATTTCTAGACCTACTGCGCGTACGTTTCCGCCTAATTGTCAAGCTACTGCATCAACTTTATGCGCAGCGCAGTGACGTTCAAAGAAATTTGGAGGAGCAGGAACTACACCAACGCATTGAAAAACTGTTTGAGTTTTCCAAACGGTGCTCCCAATATCTAGTTGACGTCAACAATGTGTTCAGATTTGTGAGCATTATCGGCATCTTCTACGACTTTAGCGTTATGACCTGTTTCGGTTATATTGTGTTGCAAAACATAATAGAGTCCAAAACAGAAGCCACCGAATATGTTTTTGTTTCACTCTTGATAGCTATGCATTTATACAAGGTGATCGTAACGGCCAGTTATGGCCACCTATTGCACCGAGAGGTATCTATCTATATGTGCATATAGTTGTATGTTCATACTTATCTAAAATCTGCTATTCTACAGAAACGTAATTGTCATCAGCTTCTGAACAAGTACGAAACGTTCTTTGAATGCGAGCATCTGGTGTTGGTGAGGAGCTTGGTGGACAGCTTTCAGCATTGGCTTAAGCACAACGACTACAGTGCTACCATTGGCGCCCATCTGCGGTGTGATGTCTACGTCATTTATATGGTAAGCTAGTAAAACACTAAGATTTTTCTAAGGTTTATTATGATACACATACATGTAAAAAGAATGACCGATTTCGTTAAGTGCGGATATTGTGTTGAAGGACTAAATATTTTGTGTGCTTCCATTGCAAATGTATACAGGACATATCTATATACAACAAAATTCATCATGTTACATTATTTTAGGTTCTTAATGCCGTTGCTAATTACGTCATTATTCTGGTGCAACTACTTTTCCAGCAAACGAGTCTAGAGGGTCCCACACACCGGCACGTAATGAGTAAAGATGTGGAAATAATAAAACCTTAAAAACATCATAGTGATTATGCAAAAGTCCTTCAATTAAAAATGTTACATACTTAATAAAAAATTTATATAAAAACATTATACTTACATACATATACATATTTCTGCTTGTTTATAAAAATCGCATCAATAGTTCAATACCTGGACTGCATCGGTACACCACGCAATAATTTTAAGAATTTTGGGCGGCACAACACCTCTTATATTAGAGGAATCCAAAATCTGTGACTACTCAGCAACTATGTAGATGCAATTGTATAAAAATGTCTACCTTTAAAGTACTAGCTGTCCTAAATAAAAGTTTCTAGTTGATTATTTAAAACGTTCACAAAAAAGGTTTGGAACACCTACCAGGAAACACCGAGACCCACATCTTATAGATACCTACATATGTACATGATGCTATATATAATTATTTATCAAAATCGGTTTGGCAAAAGCTTAAACGGTGAAAAGGGTGCCTGAAGTTCGTTCTACTCGTTTTGTTCTACGCTCCTCCTTGCCCATCATTGTTCCCCAAATATTCGTTCTTATCAAAGATAAAACAAAATTGGAATGCTAAAGTCGAGTGGACTCAACTTTGAAATTCCCTGTACCCACTCCCACAAAACAAAATTTACATTAAAACTAGTATGCCCTTTTACCTTCTTCACGCCAGACGAAAGATTCTCAATAAGGTTTAGATCTGGCGACTGAGCAGGCCATTGAGCTAAAATTTTCTATTGGCACTTACCTTTTCTGAGAAAGGAGTGACACAAAAAATGTTGGGTGGATTGGACCACGCCCACTCCTACCTCCCATACGACTCTATGAGCCTGCGAGTATTTTCAGTGTTTTAAAAGTGTATTTGTTTTGTTTTCAATTAATACAATTTTAAAAGTATATATATCCATATCTCCCACCCCCTCCCCACTCTTCTGACGCTAAAGAATTTCGTCAATACTGTCCACATTTTAAAAGCTACATAAGCAAAACTTAACACGCTTTACATCTATTTACAACTATCTAGCTTTGTTTCAAATTTAATCGAAATCGAACAATTCATAGAAAAGTTATTAGCGAATCAATTTCACTCCAGTACTACGCCTACGTGCCGGAAGTTTGTCTGGGTACAGGGTATTTCACTGTCGTGATTGCTCGACTGTAGCGTTTTCATTAGTTTCATTACAACTTGGCATGTGCTTTTTAATATAATTGGCGAAGGCTTTTACTTTTTCCGATCGGAAGATGAATGATCTTCCGATTTTATTCATCTACAATTTTTACTTTAATTCAGGTGAGCTGATATTATTTTTCGTTATCCCTAATCTTTAAAAGACGCGTGTATAAATTTGACAGTAGTCGCACCTTTAGTTTGTAGGTTATAGCATTTTGAGTGAAGCATATTCGTGTCTAAATAAAGCATCGCTGGCGAAAAAAAATTGGTTGAAATCGCTGAGACCCTAAAGATTTTAAAGTAACGTGTTGGACATATCGTGAATGAATATTTGGATATGCGAAAGCTCTGTTCAAATTGGTTGCCGTGCGATTTCACAATCGACCAAAAACAACAACGAATTGATGATTTTGTGACAATGGATGAAACATGGCTCCATCATTTCACACTGGAGTCCAATCGACAGTCAGCCGAGTGGACTGCACGTGATGAACCTACTTGAAAGCGTTAAAAGACGCAAAAGTTAGCTGGCAAGGTTATAGCATCAGTATTTTGGAATGTGCATGGTATAAAAAAATAAAATAAATTAAAATTTGTATTTTGAATTAATTTAAAAAATGAAATTAATGAATTAAATTAAATAGAAAAGTGGAGATATTTCAACAGTATACATTGTCACAGAATCGTGTCTCTGCGTCTTTATATCCATGTACATATGTATGTATGCAGCACAAAGTTGAACCAAAGAACCAACAACAACAACAGCTGGGCGCAGAGATTACATTTATGGCTATAATTTCTTTTAACATTGAGCTATCATGATGGCTTACGGATACATAATCACAAACTGGATGTAATTGCCAAATTTGAGTTCGAAATTCCAAAAATTACGGGAGTTATGGAAAAAACACGAATACTACAAGTACATTTGGTTATATTAGCCCTTATACTTTCTGAGATTCTTGCGTTCATACAGACGGACGGACGGACAGACGGACAGACGGACATGTCTATATCGACTCGTCTTGTCATCCTGATTAAGAATACATATACATATATACTGTCACGGTCTGTCACGCCTCCTTCTGTGTGTTATATACATTCGCACAAAAGTAGTATACGCTTGCACCCTTTGGGTACAGGGTATACAATTTTTGTTTCATCAAGACAATGCACCGCGTCAGAAATCAATGAAAACGATGGCAAAATTGCATGAATTGGGCTTCGAATTGCTTCCGTATCCACCGTATTCTCCAGAGAATGCTCGAAATTTTGCGCCAATAAATAGGTTATTTAGCCTATTTTGAGGCTAAAGACAAACAAGTGGAGAAGCTAAAGTCGGGTGTCCCGACTTAGAAATAAGTACTCTACATATGTATGTGTTGAATAAATAAGCGTAACTAGGCGTGTTTGTGTGTGTCTTGTGCAGCAACTACAACAACAACCGCGGGCAATACTTGGCCTGAGATTATATATATGGCTATAACTATTACATCGGCCCATCATAATGAAACTTAGTATACGGACTCATAGTCACTAACTGGAGGTATTTGCCAAATTTGAGTTTAAAATTCTTGGAAGTACGTAAGGTCTGAAAAATTGTTTATTGCGGTGGAGAGGGGGGGGGAGCGAAATTCCAAAATAAACTTTTTCTATGTATTCTCATGAGGGATATGGGACTAAAATTGGGGGAAGTGGGGGAAAAATAAAAAAAAAATAAAACAAACTTGCACACATAACGCATCTTTGTGCAAAATTTTGTGTCTCTAGTTCTTATAGTCTCTGAGATCCAGGTGTTCATACGGACGGACGGACAGACATACATAGATCGACTCGTCTTATCATGCTGATCAAGAATAATCCAAAACACCCATAAAAAATTTGAGCTCAATGGCCTGCTCAGTTTTGGGAAGCAGTAAGACAAGACTGAAGCTGCATTCCACGCCAAAGGATTTAAAATCTTACTAACTGAATGCTGCAGTTATAAAAAGCAATAGCTACGCAATACAATACTAATTGTTGTCTAATAATCCTAATTTAAGCCATTTGAATTCTACCCGTATTGTTTGAATAGATTCAAACAAATATAAGATCTACAAATTAAACACTACTATTATTTTGAGCGGCGACATTAAGAAAATTTTGAGAAAGAAATTTGTATGGCTTACTTGAAAATACTATATTACTTGTACACAAGGGCGTAGGCAGAAGGGAGGAGGGGGGGCTTTGCCCCCCTAGAAAAAATGTTGCCATATAAAATCGACCAGAAGTTCATTATTATGACGCACTATTTCACCTTAAAATGGATCTGAGTTGGATTTGTTGAAGCTTTTTCATTGATCATATGCATAAGTTGTTTTTTAAATGCATCGTGCATTATTTAATCAAAATTGTAATTTTTTGGGCCCCCCCTTGGGTAAAAGCTGCCTACACCCTTGCTTGTACACTATACTTAATAAAAACAAATGATTTCAAGTCTATTGGGTATCACGCTTGGATACATACATACATATGTATGTATGTATATGTAAACTTGGTAAACGATATTACATCTTACTATCACAATCAATCACGGACTGAATTTGTTCAAAACAGTTTGTCCTTATCCACTATTTAGATGTTGATGTTTGTGATATTAGAGTGTGGGTTTGAAAATAATGTTAATACATACATATGTATTAACATTCATATATCAATGATTTCTTACGCGGATTTTTTCTTCTCCCAACTTGATGACGGTACTGCAGCCAAAATTGATGGATGATACCAGATTTGAAAATAATCCCAAGTCCTCTAAGGCTAAAGCAAACTATTTAATTGTTTTTGTCACTTTTCATATATATGTACACATGTACATATATGTATGTATTTATATGCACATATGTATGCATGAGTGTATGATACATATATGTATGTATGTACATGCATGCATATTTTTATATGTATTTGTATACAATATATATATGTAGTTGCTTAAATCCCCCAAATACTGACCACTTACGGTACTCATTGGTGCCGCTCTACATCAGCACATACACAGCCATGTACGCTTACATACTTACATATGTATGTACATACACACATATGTATTCTATATATTGTATATATACATACATATGTAAGTATATATACATATTTTTGTATAGGTATACACGCAAAGCGCTCGCTTTGCCACAGTCAGGACATCGTTTATCGATTTGCGAAGAGCAACAACAGCAGCAGCAGCAGCAGCAGAAGCAGCAGCAACAGCAATAGCAACAACACCAATGGCAACAAGAACAAAAAGCTCGAAATAAGCGGCAGCAGCGGCGGCAACTTCGTCGCAGTTTTGTAGGCCGCCGTCACCGCTTCAGCATTCTACTAAAACCCCAAACAACAGCAGTGGCAGGGCAGAGAAGCAGCAGCGCAACAACAAAAACAACAACTCAAGCGGCCAATACACATGCACACACAACTACACTCGCATCCAAGCATGTACATTTATATTATATACATATAGGCACACAAACACACACTCATACAGACATAGAGAGACGCATGCCAGCCAGCCAGCCAGCCAGCCAGCCAGCCATGCCTCTGGCTTCTCGCCGCCGTACGCAAACGCCCAACCCCCCCGAAATGGCGTTGGTGGGGCGCGAATGAACCGTCGTCGCTGGCGTCGTCTCTGGCTGGCTGCCGGGCTTTTGACGATGATGACGTTGATGATGTTGATGATGATGGTGATGGGACGCCACAAGGACGTGGAAGGCGGGCGGGAGCTAAGGCAAGCGTTGCTGTAGGAGCAGGCAACGGCAACAAAAGATAGGCTGCCGATATTGCCGTTGCTGCTGCTGCTGCCGCCGCTGTCGCTGTCGCTGAACCACGGGCATAGAGAAAAAGCGAAAAATATAATAAAAAAAAACAAAACAACAACAACAACAACGCACACAAGCTGAAAAGATACACACTGACGAACACGCACACAGACGCGGCATCGGGGCATCGTGTATGTGTTAGGTTTGGGGCATGCTAGTCCGTCAGCGCGAACACACACACAGGCCGGCATACACGTACTTGTACATACACACTCGTATATGTATGTATGCATGCATGAACAAACGAGCATACATACATACAAACGTCGCACATACAACGCAACGCGCACACAATTCAGGAGCTCCAGCAACGTCAACGTCAACGTGCGGGCGGGAGGGCGGGCGGGGCAGCAAAGGCGCAACTGTGTGTGCTAGGGAACTGGTCGCAGGTTCGCTACACAACGAGCAACAACAAAAGCGACGAAAGCAACAACACCAACACCAACAACAACAACAACGACAATAACAAAAACACCAACCGTTGGCTGAGTGGGCCAAGTGTATGGTGGTGGCAGTGACGGCGGCCGCTACAGTCGAGCGCAGGCAGCAGCAGCAACAGCAGCAACCGAGGCAAAAACAGAGAAAGGAAAAGGGAGAAGAGGCAGCAAGAGCGCAAAAGCGACTACGCAACGCGATGGAGCGTTGGCGACATGGGCGGGGGAAGCGCATCGCAATATTCTACGACGTTGCTGCGTCCGCTGTTGGGCTCTTGGATCGATGGACTGACTTGGATGCTGTGCGCTAAGCATCAGCAATGGCGGGGCAGGAGGGGGCCCAGCAATGTGTGGCCATGGGCTGCTAGGCTGGCTAAGCGGTCGCTTCAGGACGGGACGGAGCGAGTCAGATAGCCAGTGAGCCATACGCAAAGCAGCTTATGTTGATGGCAAGGGCGGGGCGAGGAGAGCAGACGGTCTAGGGAACATAACAAACGAAACAACAAGGAAAAAACTAGCTAGCTGGCGGCCTCAATGTCGTGGGGAAGAAGTGGCAACGGCAGCAAAAATAATTTAGCTGAGCGCAAAAAAAAACAATAACAGAGCAACAACAACAACAGCTACTGCGTCATCGTCAGCAACAACAAGAAACATTGGACGCTGATAAGCGCTCAAGTCTCTGCAATGCGGGCCGTTGACTTGCCTCTGATTGAAGATATAGAATCAGTAGGATCGATCTTTAAGATCTGCAAAGTGGGTCCCGGAAGTGATAGAGAATACAAATAACGAACACATTGATTTTTATTGCGGACCATGGGTTCCAAAAGAACATGGCTTAGAAATAAACCTTCCAATTTGTTTGTACATTGAAAAAACTTCGAAAGTTACTCTATTTTTTAGTAGTATCGATTCATTATATATGTATGTAGCTGCAGTTTTAATATCCACTTTTTAAAAATCTAAGCTTACAATTCCCTAATGATGTTGGATTTTCTTTACACACACTCTTATTTTGACTTTAGTTATATGTGAGATTACTATTTAGATGGACATACATAGTATTATAATAATAAGCTTCGCAGTCTAGGGTTTGCTAGAACCCTTTTAGAAGTTCCAGATAAACTATCAAGTGCGTCGGGTCAGTTCAGGATACATATTAGGATCGAATGTAAATTTCCGATTTGTTAGCTGAACGGTCTTGCAGGAGTAAAGAAACATTGTTTATACTAGCATCCTTATCATTAAATGGAAATCTAGACATCCACGAAAGTGTTTGCTCGGCGGAGTTTTTACTTTACATACATATGTATGTATGTTAATATGTATGTACTATGTATAATAGAGTGCGCTAATCAATGACCTTGAACTTCAATACCATGATATTGCAACCGCTCGAAGCTGCACCTGCTTTGACTAGTATCTAGTATTAGATACGGAACCGTTTTTGTAGCAGTTGAAGCTGCCGCAGTGATTTGCTGCTTTCAGCATGAAAATGCAAGCTTTAAGCTGCGAGGGCGACAGCAAAGGGAGGCCGAATTGTTGGATGGGCAGCAGCGGTGCGCGTTTTGTCGCGCCCGAGTAGCGACAGTTGGCACCGGGAGTGCGCTGTAGGCTGGTGGGGTGCGGTGGTGCGGAGCAGGCAGGCGAATATAAGAACACAGCAAAAAAAAAACAAAAAAAAAAAACGGCAGCAACAACAACAACAGCGAGCTCATACTTTTGCCTGTTTGGGTCGGCGACGACGTACCGACGAACGTAGCGTAGTCGTGAAATTGAGTTTTGTTGTTGCTGTTGCTTTTTCTGTTGTTGTTGCTGGTGTTGCTTTTGGCCCCGCACAGCGGCGGGCGGCTCAATGTGGGCGGTTAACACAAACGTCGAAGCGGCGGTGGTGTGGCGCTGTCGCTTCGTGTGTGTGTTTGTGTGTATGCGTGTAGATGTGCGCGTACTTTTGTATGGATGTATGTATATGTATGTATTTGTATGCGTTGGGGCTGACTGCCTGTCGTCGTCGACGACGTTGTTGCTGTTGTTGTACAGACGCAGCGCCAACGTTGATGATTATGAGGTTGGTTCTTGTTCTTCTTTACACGTCCTCCCGCTTTTGCTGTTGGGGCCGCTATTTGTTGTTGTTGCGCTGACTGGTTGCTGCTTTTGCTGGCGCCGCTGCTGCTGCTGCGGTTGCTGCCACGCTGCTGCTGCTGCTCTTAGGTTTTGTGCATGCAGCTTGTGTGCGCTTCTCTCATTCAAGTGTTAAACTTTTGTCGAAGCGGTCACATAAAATAGCAGTCGGTCCGTCGCTCGCGCGTTTTCATTTACACATACATACATATACATTTGTATGTTTCTCTATATGTATGTATGAACGTGTGTACATTTTCTCTCTGACGCTTAGAAGGAGGGGTGGTATGGTCTTGGCGTCAACGGTCAATAGTGCGCCCACACATGCAAACATACCGAACGACGGTGTGAATACATGAACACATAGTAGATGTATAAATATAATTTCATTCATACACATGTATGTATGATAGTGATAATCTACTAGAGCGGTACAGGACTAAACTCTAAAAAAAATCATCGTTGCCAAGAATAACGGTTACAATGAAGGAACTTAAAGTGGCGCGCGCCATTAGTGAGTCGTCTACCACATCCGATAACACTTCCGACTTTATCGATATTGTCAAGAAGTATGATGTGGTCTATAACAACCATAATCCGGATTATAAGAACGTCGAGGTGAAAATGAAGGTCTGGAAGCAAATTTCGGATGAAATTGGCCTATCAATAGGTAAGAATAACCAGCAAAAACCCTAATCAGTGCCGAAAAGGGAAGTTATCTTTGGCAAAGTTGGGTCGGTTGTGTACATATTATGTACGTAAAAATCAAATAGTAAGTGTACATATGTACATGCATCTGCAGATAATGTATAAGTGTACATACCCACAGGGCAAAAATATGTATGTATGTATGTATGTGTGTGTGTACCATACAGACAGACGGCGCGGCGCGGCGCGTCGCCCAGCATAGCGGCCAAAATTCTGGTGCCTGATATTTTCAGTGTGTGTGGATGTGTGTAACGACGTTGGTGCGGTCGGCAAATTGCAGCGAGAGCAAAAAAAACTGAACGCAGAAAAAAACAAACAAACAAACAAAACACCAGAGCGAGTTTGATACAAAAAGCAGTATGAGAGTGTCAAATGAATACGAGAGCGGGCGCCACGCATATCACAACAAAGCAAGTTGCCGCCTTACTGAGCTAATAGAATAGTTCCTTACAGCCATTGATGTTTACTTTTTTCAATAAGGCGAAAAGCCAAATAAAATAACTACGTTATAACTATGAAATTCTCTGACAAGAGCTATTTCACATCTGTTATTTCCTTCAAAACACCCTGTTGCTGCAGTCTTCACTTTCAGCTCTCTTTCATCCTCTCTTTCAGTCAGTCTCTGCTGTTGTGTGTGCAAAACGAAAACCTCCACGCTCTTGAACAAAAACGAACGCCAAACAAAATTTGGATGCTGTTTGTCGTTGTGTTGTTATTGTATGAAGCATGCTTTATCCTGCTGCATTTCCCTTTCATTTGAGTGGATTATTACAGGTCTATTTAAATATAACAACGGTAGAATGTGTGAGTGAATGCAATAAATTATACAAACATATGTATGTACGTGAATCATATACGCACGGCATAAGCATGAGATAATGCTTGCAATATACATACGTACATGTGTATGTATACATATGTATGTATGTATGCACATATTCATATTTCATATTTCGAAATCAGTTGAAAATCTTGCCCTTTCTGGGATAGCCCATTCTTGCTATCCACATCATTAAATAAGCTCAAACCAAAGTTGTAATCATTTGGTGTAACAGAAATTCCACAATTGAGCAAACCAAAGCCTGCAAGATTTGTAATCTTTTTATACCCTGTTCCCGAAGCGTATACACCTAATTCTGTTTGTACACGGTAGATTGATTCCAGACACAACCGTGTAAAAAAAGACATTGATCAAATGCATAGGCGATTTGTTTCTTATCTCTTAAGAAATATATATGTATGAAATTTTTAATTTTCAAACCGTGTAAAAACAGAATTAGGTGTACTTATTTAGTGCGAATGTATGTACATACATACATATTAGAGATGGGCATGGGCCGGCTATTTTCGGCCCGACACGGAACGGCCACGAAATGAACCTTTGGAAACACGCACACACGACGAAAATATTTCTAAACACGGCCCAAAACGAACATGTCATTAAATGTAAAAACGAAAAATACATTCATACTTGTATATCCATATGTACTCATCTATATTTGAGCTCAGATGCCGAGCTCGTCGCTTATTTAAAATTTCTCCAGAAGCGAAAAAAACTCGCTCACTTGTTTGAAAAGCTGTCAGAGATATTGACATGTATAAGTATGTCTTTATATTTGCCTTAGCAATTCCAAATTTTTTTTAGCTTTTTTCCAGTTCTTGAACATACAAATTCCTGGATCAACAGCAGTACATATATAAATATATATTTCAAAATATATTTTTCACCCACCCAGAAATTTTTTTTGCATTACAAGTATTAGTGTCCAATAATTAACAAAAGTCGTGCTGACTATTTTTTTATTACTTCAGTTGTTAATTTTTTTTCGTGTTTTATTCGTGTTTGCTCGTGCGTGTTTTGTCGTGCCTTTTTAGCTCAATACGAACGCGCGTGGCACGAAGTGCCACGACCGAAAACACGGCCCGTGCCCAACTCTAATAAATATGTAACACACAGAAGGAGCCGTGGCAGACCCCTAAAATTATATATTGTGCATACATACATACATATCATTTTGATCAGTATGATTCGATATAACCTTGTCCGTCTGTCTGTATTACTGCCAGGACATCAGCAAGTACAAGAACTGGAATAACCAAACTTGATATCGAGATTCCCTTAAGCCCTAGGCAGATCAAGTTTGTTTTTTTCTGATTGAATATTTTTTTAATTCAATTTAATACATTTTTTAAAATGATAAAATTTAAAAAAATATTTTAAAGATATTTTTTCATTTTTTTTGTCGAAGTGGGTACAGGGTGTTTAAGAGTTGAGCCCGTTGTAAATATTTCTTTTAAATGGTAAAATGATTGAATTGCTTTATCGCAAAAAGTATTGTGTATTCATAAACTTTAAACATCGAACGAAATGATAAGGTAGTTCAAGTTTGACCTTTATATCCTTAATCCTAGGTTAATAAGGGTTTCAAATATCATCGTATGGCCAGGTTGCCTGTCAAATCCCAGCGAGTTCTCGAAAACGACTTAATAGCATGAAGTAATAAGTTAGAGTTTACGGTTAATGCATTGCTTTTAACATTGTTGATTTATTTCACAAAACCTGGAACCCTGAGCGTGAGCTAGATAGATATTAAATATAATTAAATGTATGTTCTCAACGCCTATCATAATTGCTAAAAACTTGCATGCCAAAAACAAAAAACAAAGATATTTGAACGTTGGGTGTTATCCAAATCTATTAATAAGGGTGAAATCATGGCTCTAAAGATGCCGGTCGCATTCACAAAAAAAAACATAGGGGATTATCAGGGAAAAATTGTAACATTGACTTAGGGTAAAAAAAGTAGATTTCGAAAACTGCTGAACGTACTTTACATATACAATTTTCTAGTCTTGTTTTAAATTTAATCAATACCAGGGAAAAAATTTCCCACCAGTACTTCGTCCACAAATTGAAGCATCACGCTGGCTCTTCTACTTTTTGCTTCAGCTATGGGCGCTTATAACTCTGTGCCGGAAGATTGTCTTGGTACAAGGTATTTACATGTCTGGCTCGATTGTAGCGTTCTCCCTTATTCCAAATATATTCTGTCTGTCTGTACTTCCTATTCAATTTTTTCTATAACTTTTTTCTATTCTTGGAATTTTAAACTAAAAGTTAGTGATTATATATCCGTTTCCCAAGTTTTATTATGATAGGTTGATTAGAAAGAAAGTTATAGCCATATAACCAGGCCCATTCTCTGTCCGCAGCTGTATTTGTTGCTGCTTTGACATAATTATGTAATGCAAACATACATGTGCACAAGTTCACAAGCACGCATAGACACGATTCTGATGTAAATGTATGTATGCATGTATGGAATATTTTATATTTAATTTAATTAATTAATTAATTTAATTTTTTTAACAAATTTTTTTTTTGTGTTGGTACAGGGTACTATATTTAAGAGTTGAGCATGCTCGCTTTAGCATTCCTTTCTTGTTTTATACATATGTATGTTAATTGGATAATTAGTTGGATACACGAATCCCGTACGAGTACAGTACAGTAAATAAGTTTTAATCCGTTTAATTCTTTGGAGTTGGGAAAGATATTTATAGAATAACCAGGTGAAAAGACAGTTCAAAATTAGGTGGATTGGTGCATTCGCCACTGCAAGGGTATCTCTAAAGAGCATAAATAGAACTTCATTCTTTGCCACTTAGGATTGAGTTTAACAAAAATATAAAAAAGAAGAGTTGTAAAACATATGTTCTTATTATTCCACCTAAATTATGCAAAGTAATATATTTTTATACTCTGTACATGAAATATACAGAAGTATATTAGGTTTGCGCGAGCTGAAAAATGTAACATGCAGAAGGAGGCGTTGCAGACCCCACAAAGTATATATATTCTTGATCAGTGTGACAAGGCGAGTCGATCTAGCCCTGTCTGTCCGTCCGTATGAACACCTGGATCTCAGAGACTATAAGAGCTAGGGACACCAAATTTTGTACAAAGATGCCTTATGTGTGTATGCTGTGCAAGTTTGTTTTATTTTTTTGATTTTAAGATATAATATAAGATATAAGTGATTATAATTGTAAATTTTGAATTATCTTTTCAGAGGCTTCCAAGAGAAAATGGAAGAACTTGCGCGATAGTTATACCAAATATTTGCGTTCATTTCGTGTTGGCACAAAAACGTCCAAAAAATACCAGTACTGGGCCCATGCTGAGCACATGGAGTTTCTTAAGCCCTACCAGGGACCAGGCAGGTAAGCATCTAGTAGCTCCGTATGCAGACTGAATACTGATTTAATTGTGTGCGACAGGAACTCGGTTAATGGAAACGGGAAATCGAACGATGAGGACGACACTGAATGTGATTTTGGCTACCAAATGCTGTCAAAAGCAGCCAGTAATGCCGGTGAGGAGGATTTAAAAAGCGCATTGAACACAGTTACGACAGCTACAGGAGGGCTTGGCAACACCACACTCAACACACACACTGTGAATACCTATACCACGGCTATGACCTGCACTGGCACATCCGTTCTGACGCCTAGCACGGTAACCAGCGCGATCGGCACCCCACCTAATCTGATCTCGCCGAGCGGCGTTTGTGCGCCAAACAACCTCAATAGTCACAGCAGCAATAGTAATGGTAGCAGTGGCACTAATTGTGCTGCAGTTGCTCCACTCAATGCCCTGACACCGCCTGTCTCTAGCAATTCCAACAGTGCAGTAGTCTTGCCATTGCCCACGATGTCCTCTGTGTCGCTCAGTGCCATGGGCAAGGAAAATGCCGCCGCTCTAGCTACACTCGCCAATTTGCATCTGGACGCTTTGCCCTTGCCGGGTACAGGCACTTCTGCTGCTGCAGCAGCCGCCGCAGTAGCTGCACAGCAAATGTTTCCATTGGCAACTCTTAAAGCAGCCGCTGCAGCCGCCGGAATGCAACTACCGCCACCCAGTAGTACAGCTAACAATGTGGGCTGTCTTATTATTGAGCCGCATCTCTTCGCCGCCGCCGACAACTTCAAGAAGGAACTGAATGCTGCTGCAGCCGTAGCTGGAACAACCCCGCTGGGACTCTTTCAAAATTTGGCCAATCAGGCACATGGTTTGAACAATCTCAATATAAATGCGTTAGGCACCGGGACAAATATCTCAAACCGTTTGCTCACTCCCAGCGGCATTAATGCAGCTGGAAATTGCAACAGCCTGCCCCTTAGCAGCCAATCCACGTCGCCGATGCAGAGCTCTAAAGTTAGGCGCGTGCAACCATCCCCACAGACAGCTGCTATAAATCTAAGCTGCTCAGCCACGACAGCGAATACTGCTTCTGCCGTTGCCACTCAACCGCCGCCTGCTAAAACACGTAAGCTTTCGGACCAATCCCGTCCGTCGAGCGATTTGGATGTTGGCGCTGTGCTGCAGGCGAATCGCGATCTAGATGCCAACACGCTGTTCTTTCTAAGTCTAGCACGCCAAGTCCGTACCATGCCCATGAAGTTTCAATCACTGGCAAAGATGCGTTGCATGCGGATCGTTAGCGACATTGAATTGGAGTTGGAGAATGTGGACTGCAATGGGTTGCCGCCCTCTGACGAGGGTTCTGGTGCTGCAAATCTCAAGTATTGTAGCATCGATACGCCCCCGCCGCCACATCAGGATGGCTCAGGACTAATACAGCCGCCAATTTCCATGGCGCCTGATGGTTCTACTGAGCATTTTGTATATGTTATGTCGCCGTCACGGGTGGAAAGTATGATTGACATATCGTCGTCAGACGAAGAGACGAATATGAATGGCATGCCAGTGGGCGCCGGTTCATGAATATTTTAAAGGTGTCACCATCGAAATTTACATTCTAATTGTGTAATGAATAATAAACTATTAGCTGCTGAAATTAGTATCTTAACTGTGTTAAATATGTTGAGCTCTCTCTTGAAGTTTGTTTTCTTTCTATTTTATTTATTTATGCGATCTGGCTCATTTCGTACCTTAGTTGTAAAAATGTGGAAAATCCTTAGAAAATGTTAACATGTTGATCGTCTTACCGATCGTCTGCTCAGTACAATTAGACAATCGCGCAGGAATCCCCGATAATGTCGATAATTTGTTGCTACATGGTATGGTGAATGAATTTCATTCAAGAGTTTATATGCATCCACAAGAGCTAGTCCGTTTGGTTGCACGGTTGGGTTTTTTTCCTCCTCTTATGCTTGCACCTTGCTCTTGGTCGAGAACGCAAAATAAGCAACGCCACCCACCAAGAAAGCAGCCAACAACTCAGCCTTCACCCATGGACCTTTGTAGGCACTTTTGGTAGATACGGTGATATCCAGCAGGGATTTTACCGACGAAACCTTGTCACCATCCCGTTGCGCCTTGCGTACATTGGCATATCCGTCCTCATCGAATAGCCGTACCACAACGTTGCCGCTGCTTCCTTGCTTGATGTCCTGCACCCAGCTCAGCTGTGGGAGAATGGTAGTGGGAATAGTATATTGGAAGAGTATAGAGAAAGAAAGGCTTTTACCTGGTACTTGTTGTCTGCCACCTTGGCGACGGGCACCACTTTGCCGCAGGGGAATTCGGCGAAAAGAGTGGGCTGCGCCTTCTGGCCGGTGCATTGCAACGTAAATTCAGCAACGTGCGCTAATTGCGTCAAGATTGTTGCATCCTGAGTGCTGAATGAGTTGACGGTGGCTTTGCAGCTGCTTCCGTAAGCACTCGATGAGCAGATTACAAGAAGGCACAGTGCAGCGAATTGGCGACTCATTTTTTGTTTGTTTATTTTATAAAAAGCAATATTACTTGTGAGCTCGTTAACAAACTTTCAACAACGAACCAACTTTCACAGACGCCACGACACCGAATGCCACGACAGCGATTTTGACAGCCGATTCGAGCTGTCATTTAAGTTCAGTGCAATGAACTAGCTCAGGCTGTGCGCAAATAACTCGCGAACCAAATCAGTTGCTTCTAGCTCATGAACCTTTCAGCTGATTTCTGTCGTTTATTTAAATCTAAAGCAATAAAGTAACGTCAATTATTCTACTTACTTAGTTAAAAGTGGAAATGATCGAACCTTAAAAATATCTTGTTGCATTGACATTATGTACACAGCGCAATACTTTATTATTCTCCGATGTTGCTGTAAGAAAAAACAAACAGTAGTGCTCAAAAGTATTATTATAAAGTACCATTTGTCGGTGCTGCCACACTGTTAACAGAGAGTTATGATATGAAATTGCGGTAAATTTATATGTCCATATGTATGTATGTAAAAGTAGTTTGTATTCAGCTTCTACGAAAGTAAAATGAGATTCGCAGGGTTTCCTAATGTAATAATTAGTAAAGGTCTATATAGTACGAACAAACAATTCGTTCAATTATTCTTGTTGAGGCTATGCTCTTTTGCTCCCAGCTTTACGCGAAAGTTAATAATAATCTCATGGAGGACGCGGGGTATTATTTCCCGAATTGAGTAATACATTCCTGGATCACCCCAAATAGTTCAATTAACCTTTCCACTTTACTGTTAATCGCATCAGAACGTCTAATTACCTTCAAAATCCATTTATTACCTAATGTCTACGCCAAACACAGTTCGCCTAGATCATAGGCAAATCAGAGGACTCATTTCGTACTAAGAAAGTCATTTGATAATAATTACCGGAAGGCTAGGCGCTGACGAGCTGGACTTTGTGGTCCAGAAGCCATTCATCAACTTGACAGATGAGTGGGTCAATCAGGAAATAGTAGGCCATAAATCTTCCAGTCGTCATTTGTAAGTACGTTAATCTACTGTATTTATAAAATTATAGTCTTCGAAACAGCTGAGGAAACTTGTAAATGCTAGTCTTTCGTTGAATAAGTTTGTGACGTGTTGCATACTTATTAGAGTGTTGTGCTAGGGTGGACTTTTTATTAAAACTATATGCAAACTGTGCTTTTTAAACATTTCGACGCTGCGGCTCAATAGTTTCCCAAATATGTATGTATATGCTAGCAGTTTTTACCATACGAATTTATTAGGAAATTCAAGTTCCTTCAAGTATGTTTAAGAAATCATATCCTGGCGGGATATCAATCAGAGGTAAATTTTCAAGTTGCTTTAGTTAATGCTTTTAATGGCACTTGCGCCATCGTTAACAAGTGAAAAATCTAAATGCGGATGTCCAGACATTGAAATGTTCCGTCTCTTAGTGTGGAATAATTATATACACAGTCTGTTCAAAAGAAAATGTGATTTTTTTTTAATTTATAATTTTTTTTTTTGAAAAGTATTTATTTATTCATCAATATCTCCTTTAAAGTAATCCGCCCACAAATATAATGCACTTATGCCAGCTATTCCTCGAAGCACTTCGGTATGGCCATCAGCTCGTTCTTCGATTTTGATTTTATCTCATCAATTGTGGCAACACGCTTTCCTTTCATTGGTCTCTTCAGTTTGGGGAACAACAAAAAGTCGAAAGGAGCCATAAGTGCCTTGTCATAAGTGCATTATATCTGAGGGATCCCCCATGAACGGGAGAAGATGGATATTGATAAATAAATGCTTGTCAAAGGAATTCTAACTTCACCTTTTCTTTTGTACAGATGTTGTATATATATATTTAAATATATATATGTTAATTGTTGTTTATATATATTTATTTATATTATATTTATATTTATTTATATATTTATAATATACGCAAACGTTCCATAACTTTCTTGTAGTATTCCTTATTAACCATACGACCTGTTGGCAAGAACTCATGACGCACCACGCATTGCAATCGAAGAAAACAGTGAGCAAAACCTTCGACTTTTCTTTTGAACAGACCTCGTATTTTATTAAATTATAGTCATTAAGATGTTAGTGTTTATACGAACGGAGTTATGGAATATTACCTTAAGCGGGGAAGTAGGGAGTGCATCAAAAAAATAAAATAAGCTTGCACAGCGTACACATACATACATACGTATAAGGCATCTGTGTGCAAAATTAGATGACTGTAGCTCTTATAGACTCTTTTTATATATTTTTTTAATATTATTATTATGCTGCGGAATCGTCTTGCAGACAGTTTGACACAATAAATATATAAATATATAATGTATCTGAAATGTACAAGAGTGTTTAATTCTGTCATTTTTCCCACTTTAAAGCGTTCGACTGTCACGTTGAACACCCTGAAAATGCTACGCTGCTTCGAGTCTGCCGAAATGTCAAATCAATACAAACAATTTCCAATTCGGTAATTAAAATAGTTTTTTCTTAGTGCCGTACTAGAATGGTGCTTGGTGCTGGCACCGCTTGGTATTTTGACGCCGCACGGCTCTTGTTAATTTATTTTGCGCTGTTTGTTTACTGCAATTTCTATTATAATTGATTTCAAATCATAAAAACTGCCAGAAATGGTAAAAACTATGGCAAGACAGAAAGGAAAATTGAAGCCTAGAAAAACGGAAGCCATCAGCCACCTTCAGACTCCCCGCAGATACTGGCTCCTGTGGCTGCCCATAAATATCGACTTGAAATGATTAATGCCTCTCGGTATTTTGGCTTTCGTTTTTGTTTTAAGTACCTACCTATGTACTGTATATACATATGTATGTATGTATATACGTATGTACAAATGTATGTACATATGTATGTACATGTGCACGTGTACGTTGACTTCATATTTGCAATGATTTTTTACACACACCGTTGTAAATGGAGTGACCCTGAAATTGACTGGATTTGGTTTTATGCCATTTTGTTCTTGCTGCTGTTTTCGATGTTGATATAATTGTTGTTGTTGTTGCTGTGTTTGTTTCGTACCGTTCCGTTTCATTTCGTTAGTAAGCATGTGCTCCGTTACTTTTTGATTGCCAGCGTGCACGAAAACTTTTGTGCAACTTCGCATGTCTTTGATGAATTTGAAATTGTCACAAATGTGAATGTGTTTTGCTCCTAGAAGACACATGTATACATACATACGTACATATACATGCATACACATAAATACTATGTATGTGTGTGTGGGTGGACATCTAACAGTTGTTGACATTGAGCGACTTCTGCGCGCCTCTAACGAGTGGTACGCATTTTGTGCCAACTACTCGTATTCATTCATGACGTATCCTTTTAACATATATGTATGTATGTATACATATATACAAGATGCATACATACAGGTATACATACATACGTATACTCGTAAAAAGAAAATGTACTTATAACTGGCATAAATTAGATAAAATATCTCTTCAAATGTTGGCTTAGACTGTTGCGAATATAATTTGAATTTATTCAGGACTTTCTTAAAAGTGGCGAAAACTAAATAAATATGTTATATACAATATGTATGTACATACATGGGCGTAGCCAGGTTTTAATACAGGGGGGCCAGATTTTTTGGCAGATTTTTTCTATCAAATTATTTGCACTAGACAAAAAACACATAAAAAATATGCAAAAATAGGGACAAATGAAATTCGAAATAAATGAATGCAGTAAAAATATAAATAAAAAACACTTGTTGAAAAATAAGAAAATTTGATTTGGAACTAATATAAAGTTTATCCCGTGCGATATCGTGAGTGTAAAATGTAACAACTTAAAACTTTTTTTCTTGCATAATTGATCAATTTTTAAATAATATATATAATATATATGATCATTCTTTAAAATTATTGAAATCTAGTTGAACAAAAACGGCCGCGAAAAAATTGAGCGTACAAACAGAGAAGAGAAAAATTTGATGTTCTTCAAAAAATTTTAATTTTTCAGTTTGAAAACTATTTTATATTATCAGTTGATTTTCTAAGAGAATTAGGATGTTTCTCAGTTGAATAGGATTATTTTGCAAGCTTACATGGAAAGGTCAGGTTTCAAAATACAGTTATCTAAAACCATTTTGTTTCGATGGTGCATAACGAAAAGTAGTTAGAACGGCGTATTCTGAAAAAACCCAATTTTTTAATTTTACTAAAATTGTAATTTTACTTATATTATTATTTATTTCTGTTTATTACATTTAATATGATTATAAAGATTGTTCCTCTGACATTGTTGTTGAGCTTGATATTATTATATTGAAAAACAAACATTGTATACTTCTGTTCGCTCGAAAATAATTTTTACTAAGCTCTTTTTATAAAAATTCCGTATAAAGAAACAAAACAAAAATATATCATGACAGAAAAAAGGTCCGAAAGAAATGTATAAATAACTTTTGGGTAGAGTGAAAACCATTTTTAAGAGACTTCAACCTTCTAAAACTACTCACATTGTTATATTGGCTCAGATTTCAATGAAATCGGCGTTTGAGCTGGTGTGTTCGTGAAAACTACTTCAGAGTTGGTCCGGTGTAAATGCAATTGCAATTATCTTGGAAAACTTGTCCACAATCAACCTTAGCACCAATAATAATTATAATTATATATATTAATACAATAAAAATACGTTTTCATGCCATATGTATTTATATATATATTTATTTACTTATGTATATATAAATGTCTATATATATTCTTAACATTATATCTTCACAGCAAGCTAGCTGATCAATTAAGCGTAGCCATAAAATAAATATGTCTTTTGTTTTGTGATTTGAATAGAATGCAAAACAAATTCACATTTATCTGCAAAATTGTTGTTCCGTTCATATTCTAAGGGGGCCATGTGTACAGGTTATGTATTTATATATGTATATATGAATATCTATATATATTCTTAACATTATATCTTCACAGCAAACTAGCTGATCAATTAAGCGTAGCGTCCATAAAATCGAAACGTCTTTTGTTTTACGATTTGAATACAATGCAGTACAAATTCACATTTATCTGGAAAATTGTTGGTCCGTTCATATTCTAGGGGGGCGCTACGGCCATGTGTACAGCACACCCACACCCACCCATACAGATGCAGAATATACTTTCGCCCATCGACTTGTAGGCGTGCGCTGGCGTTTGCGAAACGAAATCAAAAGTTCGAGCGGGTTCATTGAGTTCGCAAGCTAAGCGGCGCCGACGTCACCGCCACCGCCATCGTCGCCGTCGGGCACGTGAGTCGCTGTCAGGTACGACACCAGGTTGCTTTGGCAGCTGGCGGCGCCCTGCCGACCTGCCGACCTGCCCTTTTGCCCCGTGTTTGGCGCTGGGCGGCGCAATTGCTGGTATTGTCAAAAGCGGAAATGGAACAAACAACTGTGCAGGAGTCGAGCATAACAGGCATCGCCACCACCGTCACCATCACCATCACCACCAGCACCACCACCAGTCTTGGCAACGGCGATATGTTTTTATTTTGTTTTGTTGTGGGCCGGAGTTGGGCTTAGAACATAACGAATGACGTGCCCGTGCCCAGCTAGGCGGTTTGGTTCATTCACAAAACGCAAACGCAGTCAATGCGCGGCAAGCGCTCGGAGTGCACGCGTTGAGGGAGCCGGAGCGCCGGAGCCACCCTGAGACAACAACAACAACAACAATTGCTCAAAGTGAAAGTCAAGTGGAGTCGTCGAGTAGGGATCGAGTGGTGTAAAACTCTAGAGTTCGTGACTACAGAAGCTTAGACGCAGACATAGCCGGAGCCCAAGAACACGTTTGTTGACAAAATTATTGCCGTGCCTTAATGACTTCGTAATTGATTTGCATTCTATGTGGGACTTGATTGGCAGCTGGAACGGAACCTCTTCGTCGCCAAGAGACATACTAGTGTCAGTCTGGCAGCCAAGTCGGACGTCACTCGATTAGACAGTCGTGTTGCCAAACATATTACGAGCCCCTACGCTCCATCTGTCCGTTCCTATTTGTCTTTTCTAGTCCGTCACGATGTCGCTGTCTGTTGCAAATCGCCAACGCGCTCAGACGAATTCGAAGCGCGTGCAACTGCCAGTGCGTAAGCAGCACTCCTTCATCGAGCCGTCCACTCTTGGCGGGAAGTATTCGGCTCAGCAGCGGGGCTATTTATCGCGTGGTCTGTCCATTGGGCGATCTATCGAGAATATACGCCAGAAACTGTACCCGCCTCTTGACCGACAACCGAAGCTATCGGGAGTCGGCGGCGTCGGTCACTTGAGTCGTCAGTCATCCGTAGACGCTGCACAAAAGTTTAGTGCCCGGATTGTCAACTCGAAACCCACAGTGGCCGGCAAAGGGAAAAGCGCAGAGGTCTGGTCGTCAAAGTCTTCGCTGTTGAAGACGCTCGATGACGAGATAAAGGACTTCGATGGGAAAAGGTAAGCAACGGCAAATAACATGTATTAGAAAACGTTTAAAAACAACCGAAATTTTTGTTGGATAACATGGTACAACCTCCTGCTATAGTAGAGCAATTGCTTTTTTGGACTTAACGATATCCGAAAAACCCATAAAGGCACAAATTATTATAACTTTATATTTTAGAGTTTATTTTCCTTTATATAATTAGGGGATATCATTTGTGCGCTGCTCCACTTTTCCAGCCATCCTTTTATAGCTGATCTTTCCTGGGCCTATTCATTTCTGATTTCATTTTCTTATGTTCTTCTGTCCTTTTACTACAGCGCTGCCTGTTTGTAATAAATTACTTTGCTTAATATGTATGCATCTATAGATAGTGTATTGGCAGAACTAGGGTGGAAGGCAGATTAGGAGGGAGGAGCTTTATCTCCTATTCTATCCAATTCCTTTGCCAATTCCTCTAGTGTTTCCTTACAATTTGTAAGTATACGCACCTGTAAGTATATATCCAGGGTTTCAAATTTTAAAAAACAACATCTTGCTGGCAAAAACATTGCCAAAGTTGGTTTCGGTCGGAGCTCATTAAATAGTGTAATTATACCCTGTACCCAAAGGGTAAAAGGGTATGTTAGTTTTGAGCGAGTGTACATGGAACACACAGAAGGAGGCGTGGCAGACCCCACGAAGTATATATATTCTTGATCAGGATGACAAGCCGAGTCGATATAGCCATGTCCGTCTGTCTGTCAGTCTGTCTGCCGTCTGTCTGTATGAACGCAAGGATCACAGAAAGTATAAGAGCTAGAATAACCAAACTTGGTATTCAGATTTTCCTGATCCTGAGCAAGGACGAGTTGTTAATTTTTTCACCCCCCCAATTAATTAAATTAATTAAATTTTGTACTAATTTTTTTTTTTTTTTTGTGGGGTGGTACAGGGTATTTAAGAGTTGAGCCTGCTCGACTTTACCATTGCTTTCTTGTTTTGTTCTTGTATGAGTGTAGTTCAGAATTAAGTTAAAGGAGCAACAACAACAGTTACGGGTAGGGCTTGGTTAGAGATTACATTTACGGCTATAAATTTCTTCATATTTGACCTATCATGATGAAACTTGGCATATGGACACATAAACAATAACTGGATGTAACTATATATATCATTTGAGTTCCATTTGATTTGAAATTCCAAGAATTACGAGAGTTATGGAAAATCACAATTGGGGGAGTGGGGGGTGCAACAGAAAATATGAACAAACTTGAGCTTGGGGGAACCTCGATACCAATTTTGGTAATTCAAGCGCTTGTAACTTCCTTTCGGTCATCCAGATGGACAGACAGACGGACATAGAGACGAACATGGCTTTATCGACTCGTTTTGTCATCCCAACCAATTATATATATATGTACTGTGTTGGGTCTGCCACGCCTCCTTCTGTGTGCTACATATATTCGCACAAAGCTAATATAGCATTTTTACGGTACAGGCTATATAAATAGGTACATAAATAAAATCGCCTTGATAGAGGAATGTAACTTTCAGATTTTCTAAATCGCTTAAAGTTTAAACAGAAGAATAGGACCATATATACAATACAATACAAAGAATGAACATGAAATAGACCATATAAAATAAAATGCATAAAATTAGCAATAAGGCTAGTTAAGGGAATACGGTCAGAATGTTCCCCCCAGACAGCGATAAATATAGGGCTATTGTTAACCATACGGATACCGTTAGAATAGAATTCCATACATATGAAATGAAGACGGAGAAGCCACACAGAATTGTAGTGTAGGCCTAAATCATAATACCCTAAATACTGAGATCGCTGCTAACTTCAAAACATTGGGATACGAGGCTCTTCACATAAACAACCCGAGATCCAGAAGAAATACAAAAACTTAAGGCTATTTCTATATTTGTTAACATGGATTGTTAAGGTGCTAAGCCTGTATGCACGGATTCAATGCTTATGTTAAATATAGAAATAAAACATATATAAAATACTAATAAACTTTGAGATTTACGAGTTCTAGTTTATTGTTTGTACTCTGTACCCCATAGGTTGTTCCAATAAAGTCCATCCAAAAGAATAGTGCTGTCTATTTTTTCAATATATTTATATTCTTAGGCTTATATGCCAATTAGTCGTTCTAGTAAGTCAATCACTTTGCCTGCTTGTTTTAATAAATGGATTTGAGTTATAGATGCTTTGAATGGGTTAATTACTATAAGTATGTATATAATTGTTGAACAAAATGACGAGATAAATCGATTTCGACAAATCGGCTCACCCAATTTTTATAAGCGCATGGACTCCGACCAAACTAGGATGTAGACTTTCCAAAGCCCCTTAGACCAAGGCGAAATTTTCGATACGGATTAAAAGGAGGGTAAGGTACAGAGAAGAGGGACCTTTTTCATAAAGGAACTGTACATTTGTTGGTCAATCATTACGATATTAATTTTACCCGAAAGGTATTAGGAAATTGTGCAGTTATTGTAACAACCAAGAGAAGGCAAGGCAGACCCCACGCACTATATACCTATTTGACAAAACATGACCAGAGCTAGAACCAACATCACCCTGACACCACTCTCCTTCTACAAGCGTTCTTCAAATAAATCTAAATACAATCGGTCGGTGCAGATAGTAGAGGAATGTTTGAAAATAGCTTAAGTACCCTTATTAATGTATAATAAATAGTGTATTGGGAATCATTTTGCTTTCTCTCCCTTTTTTGTGGGTGAAATCGAAACTCAGGTGACCTTGGCATGTTCCCTGCTCCGTGAGATTATTAAAATTCGTAGGTGTCAGTCCCAGACTCGACATATCAGCGTGCTTGTTGTTGTATTTAATATGCAATAACGACACTTTCTCTACGAAAGTTATGCAATTTGCATGCTTCCCACCACAAAAGGGTACTTGTTTCGGTTTCTATCACAGCGCAAGCCTGCTGTGCTCGTCAAACTTGTTTGTGCCTGAACACCGGGTATTGAGATACGTACATATACATATATGTACATATATGCTTTGACTTAATATTATTATGGCGCCTAACAGTGGTCTGACATGCTCATGTCAGTCATACGCCATGTTGTACAGTGCTGGTGCAAATAAGAAGGCGACACACTTAAGTCGATCATTTGCATATCGAACATGCAACATTAGTGCTGGCCGGTGTGAAGGGGGGGGGGGGGTGGGGGGCTGTAGGGGAAGATTTGGAGCAGATAGCTGTTGAACAAGTTAAATTTCAGCAGTTCAACGAACTCCTGTAGAAGTTGCAAGATTCACTTTCGCTTGCCGTTGCGGCCGAAGGACTTGGCTTGCAGTTGAAAACTTTTGGGGCCCCAAATGTGAATGCAATTGACATGGTTTTATTTTCGCCAACACTCGCACAGACAAATAAAGCGCGATACGCCTTCACATTTGTACGAATTAATTTCTATTCTCATCTGATTTGTGCCGCCGCCTTTGATGGGCGCGAAGGTGTTGGGGCCCAACAACCGAGACTCGGTTGCATGTTGCAATTTGCTTTGCAATCGGGCACAGCATAAATTGCAAACTAATGCCTAAATTATTTGTATTAAATATAGCTAGCTGGTGGTGCAAATCAACATAAAGTGGGTCGCCCATCAGTCAGGCCCTCAGCCCTCAGCCCAAGTCAATCAATCGAAAGTGAAATGGCTTCACCTGAACTTTTCTCCCACAGCCACAGCGGCAACTCCAGCCGACGCGACTCCACGGACAGCACGGCCAAGGCGGACAAAAATCGGATCAATCTGAATATTGTACTGGCGCAGACAATACGGGCGACCACTGAGATAGAGGCTGGCCACAGCGACATCGAGAGTTCGACGGAATGCAGCAGTGAGACGCAGGCGAGCGACCAAGTCCAAGTCCAAGTCCAATCCAGCACAACGTCCAACAACAGTGCCACTTTGACAGTCTCGTCTGCTCTATCGGTACAGCGACGTCCGCCATTGGTGCGTGCTATGTCTGCACCAGTACGGGGTCTGGATGAGAACTCCAAGAGCGTCATTGCAGCCAACAAGCGTCAGCAGAAGTTGCGACGTCGCAAGATATTTACGCGCAACATTAGCTGCGACAAGACGTCCGGATCAGCAGCAGGATCCACAGCGTCCTCGCTGCCGCCCGAACATGCCAGTGGCGGTACCCTATTGTTAAGCGCTAGCTCGACTGGGGGCGGCATCTCGAACTCCAATTCCAAGAAGGTGTTGCAACGTGCACGTACTGTGGTGGCGCCCGATGTAATTACCTTGGTTTCACTGCTTAGCTCGGAGGGTAGCGATTCGGAACACGAGGACAACTCCACGGCTTCCACGCCCCCGGGAGGTGCTGCCGATCAGCACCAGCAGCAATCCCAATCCCAGGGGCAGCGCAGTCCATTACGTCGGGCGCCGCTTTTGCGCAAAACGGGAAAATCGGGTAAGTGACGCATATGCCATTCGCTTTAACTTACGCACCCAACTCCTTGCAGTTTCTTTTCAAGACAGCTATCCGCCCACATTTCAATTGGCCTCCAAAGAGTATTCTCACATGATACGGCGCGGATCCATAGCCCCGCTTGCAGCACGCATACGTTCCAATCGGCCGCCAACCGCTCCGCCGGTGTCCATCTTTCTTACTGAGCCGCGCAGCAAGTGCGAGACGATGGCAGCGGCTCCAACTGCAGCTGAGGACCCCAAAGGCTCCACAGCCTCCGGTGCTGCCTCAGACGAGTTCAAGACACGCAGCTCCGAGAAGGAGAACGAGAACAATGCGGCCAATTGGCCCGTCTATGTGCGCAGCATCAAGGAGCGCGAGTGCTGGAAGCTGTTCCAGAAAATGTGCGCCAAGGGGGTCAGCGTGACGTACGACACCGTTTTGCGGGGCATGCTAACACCCACAGAGTTTCGGCATTTCCAGAAGCAGCGGGAATACGAGGAGGCGAAGGCTCATGAGGCCGCCGAGGCAGCTGCCGCCGCTGCAGTCGCCGAGTCGCATGAAAAGGAGCGCAAGGGTCCTACTACGGCCGTGGAGCGCCTTTCCGAGTCGCTGTTGAACAGCAAGTGAGCAGCTAAGCCCTGCCCCATTGACCAATGATTTAAGACAACAATATGATATATGCATTTGCTCTCTAGAGTCAACATTAATTAGATGCGTTGGTGCGAAGCCCAAATTCCTGTTTTTACGCATTTCCCAGACGACTATTTAAATTAAAATTGAATAATGATTAATGAAAATTCCCTATCCAGCTCACGACTCTCGGGCTTCGCATCAGCGAAGTAATGTGCAGAAACGTAGAATACCTCACTTGTTGAATGCCACGCACTACACTACGGCACAACGTCGACTCGACGCCAGCTCCATTTTTGTAGTAGTAGTCGCCCCGTAGTTTTAAAAAGAATTCTATAATTTTGTAATTCGTACAACATTTGTACTCGTAGCAGTTTGCATAACATGGATCGACAATTTCCGAAAGCTACGAGTACATTGTCAATAAGCTGTTTGACAAATACATATGTAATACATAATATACTAGTATACATAAAAGCTTAAGGCGTTGTGCAAACCAAGCAGAAATATAGAGTAGTTGAAAACAATAAAGAACAATACACAACTGGCAATAAACCTACTTGTATTTCCGCTTTCCGCTTTTTGAAAAATACCCCCAGATAATAACAATATAGTTACCATACTCGTATTATGGTAACATAGATGCGACTAAGGTTTTTACTCTCAAGAGACCTAAATTCTGATGCTAAGGTATTTGAGAGAAAGAAAGCTCTTGTGTTGCAAGGAACTTAAGAGGATTTGATTTGGCTATGGCTTATCAAACATGAACAATTATCCTTCAAATTGGTTACATCTTGTTACAATGAACTTCAAAATTCATTTTTGGACTATATACTTATTTAGCGAGGTATTAAATACTTTTGTAACACCCAGAAGGAGTATATATGCTCTTGATCAGTACGATGGTACGAGATATACTATAATTATGTTCGTCGTTCCGTCCCTTTGTGCGTCTGTATGTACGTAAGGATCTCCTGCAGTATAAGAGCTAGAATCAGCAAATTTATTATACCAGTTTAATTGGGTCCTTTCTTTTCTCCATGCATCTCCACCCCTCCGCTAATTGTTAGTCCTGCTCCGTACAATTCTGTACTAAACACTACGTATTTTAAATGTACATACTTACAAGTATATCTATGCTGAAATTACAAAGAGGAAAGCTTTGATTGTTTGTTTGTTTATGTGACTTGAATAGGGTTCGAAACTATTGGACCGATTGAACGGTTAACATAGGTTATATTATATTTGCAAAAAAGATATAAAACGCCAATAATGTAACCTAAGGTGTAAAAAAATTACCTAAAATATGCCTAATATGGAAGACACAGTCCATTACCCACAGGAATTTTTAAATTCTCTAAGCCCTTCTGGCCTGCCGCCACATGAATTGAAGTTAAAAATCGGAATTCCGTTCATGTGCAAGGCTGCTTATTAAGGAATTATAGGACAATTTAATTGTAGCGATCATTATCAACGGCCCAGCAGCTGGTCAACTGAGAATACCGATGATCTCAACTGGTCTGTCAGTCCCATTTAAACGGCTTCAATTTGCGATAAAAACATCATTCGTGTTAACTATCAACAAGTCTCAAGGCCAAGCTTTCGAATTTGTAGGGATCGACCTACGAAAGGAATGTATTACTCATGCCCAACTGTATTTTAGTATAACGCGGGTAGGAGCTTCTGAAAATCAATTTATTTTGCTGCCACAAAATAAAACAACAACAAGTATCGTTTACAGAGAATCTCTGACTTAATAAATAATAAAAAAAAACGAAAGAAGAACAAAAAAAGTCATTAAAATAATAATATCCAAATTGCGTTTATTATTTTACTTTTTAAGTAACTCATGGCTAAAAGAAAAGTGTATGTGTGTGTTATAACATTTATAATTTTTGAAATTTTTTAAAATATATTTGCGAAGCAGGGGTCGGTCACTAGTATTATATATGCAAGGTGGCAACCAAGCACTTTTGCAACAAGAGGGCATCCCTTTACAGGCAGCAAAAGACTGGAGAGAAGTCAGTCTTCAGCCGGGGTTCTAAGCCACCAGTTGTTTTGGAAAGTCGTCAGCAGTAGTCAGCTGTTGTCTTCCTTAAGTATCCGTTTTTAATTTCCCCAATTGTATTGGTATTGTATTGTATTCATCCCAAACTACTCTATTTATATAATTCTTGATCTATTTAAATACTTAAACTAATAAGCCGTACATATGTTTGATTATGTTATCAAGCAAAATATTGGCTTAGATGTAATTTTTGCAACGATCGTTCCTGTTGAAGTTATAAGTATACATACATACATACCTAAAATAACGAATATAAGTACATATAATTGATTCGAAATGATGGATTCATAGAACAAGCCTTCGTACCACCTCGGTGTTCAAATGAATGGACGGGCGGACAGGTCTATGTGGATTCGTCTCCTCATGCTAACCACATGTACCTACTATTAGTATAACAGGAGGTGTTCTTCTGGAATCCATTTGCGTGCTCTCTGGTACATTTCGGGTACAGTGTATATAACAAAATATAACGAAGCAGCAGGTTAATCATTGTATTGAGGATTTACCGTTTTGGATCTTAAAGTACTTAGTAGCATATGAATATTACATTTATTGTGGGCAGTATTGAAATTAATCTACATACAAGTTTAATGTTTTGCAATGGGAGCACGGCTGTATAATTTCCTCTATGGCTGATGTCTGAATTGTCAGCTGATTCGAGCACTGAACTTAAAGAGCTTGGCCGATCTCAGCTAATTTCAGCAGATCACTGGCTTATAAGTTTAAAAATGCTCCATAACCTCCCCTGATGAAATTTGACTTGAAAATTAGCCTGCTTATTAAAAGAATAGAATACCAAGTTTGATTATTCTGGCTCTTATATTTAAAAAGAAGGAAATACAAAACGCAAGAACTTTTCGAATCTAGTACAGTTGGTGTTCAGCTCTTTTGATTAATTCGCAAAATTCGTAGAACACGTCGTATTTCAATTTGGTGAGAAATATTTTCTGATCATTATTTTCTTAAAAGCTTACAGCATTAACTGTTAAAATGTGTGTAGTAATTAAAACAAAGATTATATGCGATTATTTATATTATTAGAAAGACATTTTTAATACACCTTTCCCGGAAAAATAAAAAATGTAGAAATACAATTCATTTATTTATTTATTTACTAGCTCTGAAAATTGGTTGAGATTGGTTGTTAAACCTGAATCGTTAGAAGTCCATTAAATACATATATTTAAAAAATGAGCAATCGTCTTTGAAGCACAATTCAAGCTTTAATTGTTGTTGCGTTTCTCCATATACTTTTTTAAAAATATCTTTTCGGCTTTCTGCCTATTTATATGTGGCCCTATTGTACTGGAATTGAGCAGGATTTAAAATAAATGTTGCCTTGGGTCTTCATAAAATTGCTGAAGAGTTTTTGTTGGTTCGAAAGCGGCTTTTCAACAGTATGGCATGCTTCCAGTTACTTTAGATTTAGGATAGGGTCCTCGATTTACTTGGCTCGCTCATGCCTGATGCTGGTGGCCAGGTAGCAGGCCAATACAATGCCGAGTATTTGAATGAAAGCAATGCCAATGCCGACGCCAATTAGGATGACAGCGTTCTTATCGATGCGATCCTTCAGCTTGCCAACGCAGCCCTCCTGAAAGTATTTGTCCCTGCCCAGGGCTGGCGACTCCGTGCAGTGGCCGACGGTGGCATCCACATACTGAGGGCGGCAGCAGCTGGCCGGAAGAGTTTTGTTTGCGCTCATCGTGCGCCAATCGGCTGGAGTGTCCACACCGCAGCACATGAGTTTGCGTTGAATATTGTCCCAGGCCATGGTGTCCTCGCTGCTTGACCTTTTGATGGAATCCTGCAGTGAGTTTTTGACCATTCCTTCGAGATCCTTCTTAAAGACGCTGGCGGCAATGCCGACGGCCAACTCAATGATGAAAATGACGGCCAGCAGCACGGCGTACTGAGAAGTGCATTTCTAAGCTGTAAGAGTGTCTTTTAAATGGGTGGAATAATGTGCTTACCGTCAGTAGTAGAGTGGGCGACTCCTTGATCGCACCGAAGCATCCTAGCGAGGCTATTAGAAATATGATGAGGCCTGTGACGATGAGTACAATGGGAGGAGCAATGACTCGACCCTCCACAAAGTGGTTGAACTCATTCACGTCGGCCAACACAACGGATCCTGCAATAAGAATGCCCAGGCCTGAGAGCTGCGAAGTAAAAATTGCTTTCAATTAAAATCCGATTTAAGACGAGCTAAAAAGTTATGTTAGTCTGTGCCGAATTCCTGCTCTTGTTGCGATTATTACACTCAGAAGTAAGACTTGTAGAACCTTAGTTCAATCATAGTCTAATCTATACTTTTAGTTTGTGTTTCGGCAGTTTTTCTTGATGTCCTTTTTCCAATAAATTACTTGTCGTTACTTATAATTTAGTTGATGTGCAAAGGTAAACGATTTCTTTGAATACTCATTGTGGCTTTAACTAATCTATACAAATAATTTGATTAATGGCTTTAATAAAGCCAGGAACAAGTTATATACTTTGGGTATGAAAGTGCTTCTGTGTTTGTATTTATTTTACTGACCAATTCTAATTGCCAGATAAACATCCGACAGGGTGCACAGCCCACATGCAACCAAACTGGTAAATACAATTCAATCCATTCCATACTCGGGTGCAGGCATTGACCATGCCAATGGCATTTACATATGTCATTGTTATTGTTATTTCTGTTGTGGTTGTTGTTTTGCGTGCTTATCCAAATCAGCCAGCAATACTGCCTAATCGCTGGACATGTCAGCTAGCCTGATTGCCTTATGAGTTACACGCCAGGCTTAGGTCAATACCAAGGCATTAAAGCATTGAGAGTTCATGGCTGAAAAATATTGCCTACTTTTGTGCGCCATTTTTTCTTTTCCTGACTTCTGAGTGAAAGCATTTGTAAAGGACACAAATCAAATCGCTCGAAACAACGAGGTAATTCCAGTTTAATTTGCATCATGCAATTTATTTCAATGGCATATGAAATTATCCCTTTTATAGATAATCATCAACATTACTATTAGACTTATTAGCCAGAGAATGTATATACACACATGGTTGGATGTAATTGAACACTCAGGAATAAAATAGCGGGGCCTGGCATAGCTAAACGAGCTAGCAGTGAGTTTGATCCTGAGTACTTGTATGACTCCCAAGTATGGAATTCCCAATCATTGCATTTAAAAAATTACTAACAGTCTTGAATTCTTTAAGAGTGACATAAAGAAAAATGTTATGCTTCGTGTTATGGCTAAATCTGCAACATAATATATTAATATTAATTGATAATAAAAAAAGAAACAAAGTTCCTATACCCAGGATTGTATTTGTTTTATTGAGCTTACTTGAATCAAGTTTGAATCAAACTTAGATTAAAAATCGAGGCAAAATCGTATTATAATTTCTAATTGGCTAAAACGAATTGTTCATTTAACGTTTGTAAGTGTATGGCTGTATTTAGTTAGTTATGCATAATTGAAAACAATAATATCCATATTAAAAGCAAGCAGCTGTTTATTTATATTTTGTTCCCGCCTTTTAAAGGGAACTTTATTTCTCACTCCACACTGTCTAATCTTTCTAATTTCTAATCTATATTTTGTTCCCGCCTTTTAAAGGGAACTTTATTTCTCACTGCGCACTGTCTAATCTTTCTAATTTCTAATCTATATTTTGTTCCCGCCTTTTAAAGGGAACTTTATTTCTCACTCCGCACTGTCTAATCTTTCATTAGAAAACATTTCAGTCTAAAGCTCCATAAACAAAGCTGTGGGAGCAGTTGTGATTAAACAAGACAAGCGGAAATCGCCTTGTCGGCTCCTGGCTCTAGTCATGGATGTACATACCACATGTATAACAAGAGGTCTACAAACAGAGACAACACAAGCACTATACCAGTACCGTTAATTTGTTAAGTAAAAAACGGGGGAAGAAGGACTGATGGGTCTAGAATTTTCTGCTTCTCTTTTCTGAGTGTAGAAGTTAGATTTGTTTGAATACATTTTGATTACTACTAAGTGCATGAAAAACTATTTGTAGTAGGCAACAATCTAAATATTGTGTTAGCTACCCTAATGGGACTGTGCATTCGCTTTACGACATTGCTCATACTCGTATTATCAATAAATTAATTTTTATAATTTGTAATAGCTACTTATTATGAATTGGTTGTTCAAACATAATCGGATTAGCTTGAATCGCAAACTGCTGGATTATTTAATTTGTTGATTCATTTAGTTTAAAATTTGGTCTCAATCACAGAGAAATGTTCATTATTTATTTATTTTTGGCCTTAACTTACCGCAAAGAGCACATTAAAGGCGAACAGGACATATTTAATTAAACTGGGGCCGCAGGAACGCATTTTTGTTTCAGCTTAGTAATTTTTAATGGGTTTGTCGCACTCAAAATAGATTCCACGGACCATACACGGATATTTGTGTTTGAAATTTAGCTCGGTGATATAATCGTTATCTCCGTTTTGGAATTTGGGCTTCAGGCGCGTGTGCATCTGCACCAAATGGCGTTTGAAAAGGAACTGACCAGACCTGATGCGTGGCGGCGCGAGCAAAGCTAATGACGGCGGCGCTGAAGGCTAGCAACGAACTCCGACGTCATGTTGTGGCCACAGCAGTGTGGCAACGGAAGACCAACGTCAACCACCTCCGCCCCTCCACTCCGCCGTGGGTAATTTGAATGTGTCCAAAAGGAACAGACGACGAAAGCAAGAGTACTCGTAAATGTGAGTAAAAGTTGTTGTTTGTTCCAAAGAAACCCATGGCGTATTCAGGCCAATAGGCAGTTGTTGCCCCCTTCCCTCCTCTGATTAGGTGCTCTGGGTGGCTTGTTCTTTGTAACCCATTTCGTTGATTCCCCGCCTAAGAGGGGAGCCGGGTAGTGGTAGCTGGAATCGGAATCGGCATCGGAATCGGGTCTGAAGGCATTCTTGAATGTGTGACATTTGCATTTTGTGCGACAACAAAACCTGAGGGTATTACTTACTTACCACGCTGGTCAGAGGCTTCGTAGAGTTCGTAGACTTTTGCTTGACTCAATCAATGGGGTGCGAGTTGGAGGTGCTTTGAGGTCATCCATGGCTTACAGCGCTATTGGGCCCAGTGGAAGCGGGGAATGTGAAAAAGTCAACGCACTCATTAGGCGGTGCTATGTTTAGGATTTCCTATTGCTAGTACTATGAACATGGGTGGCTTGGGTGCAGAGTTTGGGGGACAGGCTGGTCGCGAACGACCCCATTGCTGTATTGCCGCGTCGGTTGCTTTAAAGCTGAACTTAGCACTACCCCAATGGCAGCCCTCACTACCATAATACGAAATTAATTGCGTGCTGCCGTGCGACCCACAGTGAAAGTTATAAATGCGGTTCATGAAATAAAATGATAGAGTATCAAAATAATTAGGACTTTCCATTCATTGCTCTAGACGTTGGCCATAAAATCTAAAGAAATAAAATCGAAGCGTCCAAAAGTTCCCGCTAGCATCAGGAGACCTGCCCTGCCACTGACCCCATTGGCCGACTTGCTCCTGCGGCACACCATATCGATATTTCACTTTCCCTTTTCCGGCCCATAGTAGGGTTGCGTGTTTCGCCGCCGGAATTTTCGCAAGAAACAAAAGTTAGGGCCTGCATGCAAAATATCGCCCTAAAAACTGGCCAACTTACGCGTTTTAATTGTAGGTGGTGATGCAAGACTTTTAGCCTCTATCTGGTGTAAGAAATCAGGCAGTCTAATAAACTGCAGGCAGGCGTACCTAAATTTATTTTACAAGTATTTTTACTTGGTATGGCACTAACTGTTGCTTTGGGCGTATTTGGCGGAATTTCGCGTCCATAACTAAGCATAGCTGAACTGTACTGGGGAAAGGATATCTCACAATTTCTTAGTATCAGTTTTTTAAAGCGAAGAGCTTTAAAATTAAAAATTTATAATAGAAGAACTCCCTTTTTTAGCACACTACAAGGTGTTTTCCAAATTAAACAAGACTTCGATCGAGTAATCATTAAAGGTGTTCTTACACAAATTACAAAATAATGTTTTTTTTTTAATTTTATTCATTCTCTCACAATATAAAGATTGTCTTACGGTACTGCGAATCGGCAGGACACTGGTGGCCCTCATGAGTTGAGTTAAAAGGCACTCGAGGTGCTATGGATGGCTGGAGCTTCTAGTCCTAGTAATGGTCTGGACCCTCGTGTTGTTTGCTTAAAAATCCAGAATCCTGAATAGGATGGTTACTTCAGGGTAATCCTTGGGAGTGTGTAGATTCAAGGTGATGTGGTAGAATATTTACAAGTGTAACAGGTGGTTTGTCGATAACTTTAAATCTGTGGTTCGTGTAAACTACTTCGCTTTTGACTATTTACATTTATTGTATGCATAGTCTGTTCAAAAGAAAGGATGATTTTTGAATTTTTTGGAAAAGTATTTATTTATTCATCAATATTCATTTTGTCCCCTCAAAAATAAACCCTTTCAGATATAATGCACTTATGCCAGCGCTTCTTCTAATCCTCCTCAGTCGTTGTTCGATTTTGATTTTATCTCATCAATTGTGGCAAAACGCTTTCCTTTTATTGGTCTCTTCTGTTTTGGGAATAGGAAAAAGTCGCAGGGAGCCAAGTCTGGTGAAAACGGTGGTTGAGGCATAATTACGGTACGGTTTGGGCCAAAAAAACACGAAAAAGCAGTGAGCTGGTGCATTATCGTGAGGCAGAATCCATGTTTTTATCTCCACAATTCCCATCAGCCTTATTGTTTCACGCAAACGTTGCATAACTTCCTTGTAGTATTCCGTATAAACCGTACTGCCTGTTGGCAAGAATCGCCCAATCACTTCTTTGTCTAATATAAGTTAACGCCCCTCCAAGAAGCTCAAACAGCGCTGAAAGAGCTTTGAAGACAAAGCACCTCCAAGACGATCAAGATCTTTAATTGATAATTGAAACTACATGCTCCCTGGGATCACCAGCAAGACTCCTTGGTCAGTGTTGTTCCTGCACCTGAGCTCAACGGTGACCCTTGGAACCACCCTATTAGGACGAAGACCTTAGTACCCTTCCAACACGCTGTTTCGACTTCCTCAGCAGTGTGCAGCACAATAGTAGGAGGGCTTCAGCACGCAACGACCTGGCGACGATCTCACCTTCAGTTCACTGGACAGCCTGCACGAGGATCCTTAGTCATCTTCATTACTACATTTGCCCACGGTCCACAAGGATCTTTGAAAGAAACTCTAAAAAAATAGCGGACAACTATTTGACGGTTCACATCTTATAATTACCTGAGGCTTGTTCCTGAAAATGCTTCAGATTGTGTCTTGGGTTTCTTTTATTATATAAGTAGTAGTAAACGAATGGAACAGTCGAGCCCGCACGACCGTTGAATACCCTATGCCCAGTTTATAGTTTACCGGGCTTGATGAAACTTCATAAATATAGAATTGGTTTCCCTTAGGCTATTCTTAGGCTTACGAAAAAGTTGTAGAGAAACAAAATTTTTAGTTTTTCTTGCATTCCTAAGATCTGTTACCAAGATTTGGGCGGTTTGATCTTTAGAATTCACTCCTACATACTTGTATGTTCAAACGGGTAAAACAGTTAAGCAAACCAATCCATGTATGTACTATAGAGGATGCATTGCAGACCGATTCCATTTAAAAAATTATATCTAGTTTTATTTCATGAATACATAGTATGATTTACAAGAACATTTGTTAGTGGGTGGTATGCAGAGTATTTTGTAAGAACAGACTGATATAATACGATGAGTGGGAGCAACATTTCGAAATATGTACTACTTATAGAGCATGCCACACTATATGCCACGAGCGATAAATACGGCGATGATGAGTGCCAAAACGGACATGGATTGCTTAAGGACACCAGCGCCGCCATCCCTGCAGGGCCATTCGTCCACTTCCGAGCTGTAAGTAGAGTTTAGTGTGGAAGATTGTTGCAAACGTGCATAATTAGCCATGTTATTGGTTCGAATGGGCACAAGAAACACTCATATGGTTTTACAACTATACAAAGTACGGATAGGAGTATGGATAGGGGTAACGAAAATTGCTGGGCGATAGTAGGGGATAGAGGACATGATCTTGTGGCTCTGTTTGCTCATGGGGCACATAGAATGTGGGCTGATAGGTGCGGCGGCGAGTATTTTGAGTTGTTTGTGGTGGTATTTGTGCAGATTGTGCGGTGCTTGTGGTTTCTGGTGATTGTTCGTGCGGTTCTTGCTGTTCTTGTTGTTCTGATGGTGGCTCTTGTGGCTCTGGTGGCTCTTGTGGCTGTTGGTTCTCATGTGGTTGCTGCTGCTGTTGATGGTCATTGTATGAAGTGTGCGTTCTGTAAGAACAGAAGCACAGAATGGGCAGCAAAATGGTGGAAATGTTGTATATACAGATGCACATATAAGTGTATTTGCGTGTTACTATATAGTGTAAGTGCCGTTAGTTACTGAAGCATCTCAGTTAGTTCGATTAATTGCATGCCCTGCGAGCCGTATAAGTAGTGGCCAAAGCTGCTCGAATGTTCCGTTTCGTAAACACCTCTTCACAATTCGTCTCTCTTTCAATTAGGCCTAATGATATCAGTAGAAATCCATTGTCATACCTACCACCGTGCCTCAAGTTTGTTTAGGCCAACGAAAACATTAATGACTCAGTAGAAATACATACAGTTACATACTTATAAGTAGTACGGACTTTTAGTACAGTTTCCAAAAATTTTTGTTTATTAGGGGTACACGCAAGCCAGTAAGACGCGGAGTACGAACTAACCACTCTAATATTGACAAAACGAACAACGCAACACCAAGACAGACACGGGGAAGTACAAAGTAAATTAAACAAATCACTGGACAACAAAAGATATTAGCATACTATTCGAGTATGTATGTGTGTGTGTGTAAGTATAACAGTTACAATTCGAATGGGGGAGACATTTCGATGATTCAGCTTGTGAGTACAAGTATGCGTGTGGCGGAATGTGTGTGTAAAGTACAAATGAGCTATGGTTATGGATAGAGTCTCCCTTTTTTTTTCACTTGGAACAATATTTACTTAACACCGATAACACCGCAGGCCACACGACCGCCAGCATTGCCCGTTTTCTTCGAATCCGTATGATTTCCCTGGCCCAGATCGTCCTCCAATTCGTGCAGAACTAAGCCGCGACCGATAATCGTGCGTTTACCAGTTAGGCTAATGACAGGATCGGTGATTGTTGTGTCCACTTTCCCATCCTTGTCGGCCACAACATTGCCCAAGTCACCCACATGGCGCACTTCGTGCTCGGGCGCGCCATGATCCATCTGTGAAGAACATCCGTTTCAGTATTTTAGTTCCTGTCGCTTACAGGAATTCGGGGGACTACTCACCTTGTCCGGATTGTAGTGACCACCCATGCTGGTGCAGCCGTTACTCAGGTCTCCCTTCTCATGCACATGGAACCCGTGTTTGCCCTCCTTCAGACCCACTAGCTGTATGCGGACGTGGACGTTCTCGCCGCAGGCGTTCTGTGTGAAGGTGACGTTGCCTGAGACTTGTGAGCCATCTGGCTGAACGGGTCCGATTACATAAGCTATGGCCTCCATCGGTGTGTTGCGCTACAAGAGTCCGGAAGATGTTGCCTGAGTTGGAAAACATTGTGACTTCTCTCCAACACTTACCGCATTTGCAGCAGCGCTGAGGGCAGCGCAGAAAGCCACCGATATCAGTACAGTACGAAGCATGTTGGGCTGCAAGGGAAAAGACGATCAAGGTATGAATAATAGGATTAAGGGGGCCATAGGATTGTCTCTAAATATAAAACCATTTGGTATGCATCTTATATGATAAGAGGGCCATACTAGTAAGATCGTCTCTATATATAGAAAAACTTGCAGTTTATTTCCATTTTTTTTTCAGAAAAATTCACTATCAATTAATATTTGTGATTTATTATAAATTATATTTTATTTCGCTTAGTCTAAGAATAGAAGGTCATGAACATCGTACAAAATTCATTGAATTTCATGGTTGGACTATATATTAAGTTCCAGTTCCTATAAGAATTGATAAAAACTTGCCGTAAATTTTGTATGCAAATTATGGTTCTTAAATTATGCGTAAACTTGAGTGTTTATTAAGTGTTTACCTTGCAGGCGAATGGTAAGAGGGTATACAATATGTATAAGGCTTTGGGAGAGAATATGTAACATGAACAAGGACACTCAGCTGAATCGTAATGGAATTAATTCATAATCAGACCATATCTAGCAGAAGTAATCTGTCACAATTTCATAAGAATTTATATATGTCCTGTACCCAAGGGATAATCGGGTATTATTAAATAGTTCAGTTTTTGCAATACTCCGAATTTTTGGTCAGCATAACAACACGATTCGTTCTAGATATGTTTGCTCGTCTGTCCATCTGCCTTTACGAATACGAAAATCTCCAAAAATTCCGAATACCTTATAGATTGAATAACCTATTCTTTTAGTTAAAAACATAGTTGTTTTACTTAATTGTTTTTAGTTCCTGAACTTGTCATACATTTAATTTACATTACATACTTTTAAGCTTAGAGTGCATATCTTCTTTTCTTGAATAGCTTTGCTTGTGTGACTTAATAAAATATGTCTTAGAGATAAGGAACCAACAACATGAATAATGTCTTTTTTACACGTTTTTTTCTGGAACCAATCTAACGTGTTAAAACATTATTAGGTGTACTTGTGTAAATACACATTATATATGTTTTAGATTTAATAAAATTAAGATGAATTCTTGTTCCTAAAAAAAACTTTTTTTCTCCTATTTTGAATTTAAACGATGTATTCTTAAAGCTTGTACCCAAAGGGTAGAAGGCTATACATACTAATTTTGTGCGAATGTATGTAACACACCGAAGGAGGCGTGGCAGACCCCCCAAAGTCGAGTCGATATAGCCATGTCCGTCTGTCCGTCCGTCCGTCCGTCCGTCCGTCTGTATGAATGCAAAGATCTCAGAAAGTACAAGAGCTAGAATAACCAAACTTGGTATCCACATTCTCCTAAGTCCGAGAAAGGCCGAGTTTGTGTTTTTTTTCTGATGCACCCCCCACTATTTGTGGTTTTTTATTACTTTTATAACTTCCGGGCTTGCTCAACTGTTCCCTCTTGTATGTACAGATTATTTTAAAATCGGGATACCCGACTTTAGCTTTTCTACATTGTTTTTATTTAATTGAATTGAATAATTAAACTTCTAAAACTTATTTATAAAATTTGTTAATTCTTTTATTTTTTGTGGGCAGAGGGTATTTTACTTGCTTGCCCGACTGTAGCGTTCTCTCTTGTTTTATACGGTTTTTCCTGGAACCAATCTACCGTGGTAAAACAGATTTAGGTGTAGTTATATCTAAAGGTATAATAGTTACAATCTCCATTTGTCATGTCCATTCATATACATAGGTCCAAGAAAGGGCACGTTTAAGTTTCTGTAGTTTTTCGAATCTTTCTTTTACAGCCCATTTCCTTGTTGTCAAGTCTTAAACTAATAACCCAATTGATAAGAAAGTTGGTTAGTTTTTTAGTGTGTGTGTACGCATAGGTTTCTATTTCTTTTTGGTTATCAATGCAGATGAAGACGGTTGAAGTTCAACTCGCCATAATCTTATCGTAGTTATAGTATGAGGAGCATCATAATAGTTTTTACTGTACTCATACGCAGGCATGTGTATTACACATATAGTACAATACATACGTATGCATGTATGTACGAGTGTGTGTGTACAAGTATGTGTGTAAGTGTAATTCTGATGCGCACGCGAGCCACTTGAAGGCAATCGGACGTCATCGAATGTCAGCGCACGACAAAAATAAATTGTCACTTAGACGGGCCGGCACCTCGTTCCTTGTGCGGAATTGAACCGCCTGAGCCTAACCTTAATTTATTAAGCAAAAGCGAATCATATGTCATTCACACAGTGCATTGAGAGTATTTTAGCAAGTGAGTGTATAATTTAAACAGCCTTTTCGCGGGGCTAAGTGCTCGCAATATACGAGTACATAAATAACCAACCTGGCCAACATGTTGCCCGTCATTCAGCGAAGGTCAATATTCATACAGAAACAATCTCTTTTTGTAGGCATACTAGTAGTTTAATAATAATAATGAACTGATGAGCTACGAGATACTTGTATGTACATATATTAATAATGAAAAATGTGGGGGATATTTGTTTACCGCCTGCACCAGCTGGCATAAAATCAAAGTCAATTGTTTATTTGTTTACTGCCTTTTACCTATGAAGCGCTCTTTCTACGTGACAGCCTGCATATTTATTTATTTATATTTTAAAATTGATACTTCTTTCTGCGTTTCTAATCACATTTGCACACGTAACTATTTAGAACCGTTGATTCGATTGAAGAGAGCACAGAAGCAACTGATTCGCCAAGAAATATGCGCACTATCGATATGCTGATGGATAAGATACGTTTATATTATTTATAGTACTTGTGAATGACTGGCATAGGGCTAATTTATATTGGAGAACTATAACACAACGTAATGTTCTTACTTATTGCTAATCATTGTGGTTATAAGTACTTGTATCAAATATGCGCTATTAGAATGGAGCGCCCAGTTGATTGATTCGAAAATAATGGGCCTGAAATGCTTTGTGCTACTTTGCTTTGTTGTAAGCTTATACACTTAAAAAAACAAGGAATAATGTTCGATATTTAAAAATAGTTACCTTACAATTCTTTCATTCAATACATTTTAATGTTACAAAAAAGGTATGTAGAAAGATGGTATGTAAGAGGTATGTAAAGAAGAAGAAATTTTGTCTCTTAATTTTGTAGGACAAATGTATGTTCCATATTTCAGTAAAATATTATTTCAATAATTGCAGTCATTCAAAAACAATTACTGTGGAAATAATTAGCGCACAAATTCGTCCTCCTTAACAGAATAACGTTTTTTAAAATTAATTTCGAAAAGGTATTTTGCAGTAGAAATCTATGTATGTAGTATTAACGGAAAATTGTTATTGATTCTGTTTAAAGATCTATTATTTGTGCAAATTAGTTGCATTTCTGATGGCTTTTCACAGCTTTGGAAACACTCAAAAAATCGCAGCCTATTGTAATACGAGTAGTTTGAAATAACCTTGCTTCTCAATTAACATTTAAAATTAATGGCTATTTATACACCCATATATAATTAACAACTCACGCTTCTCCTGTAAACAATACAAGTGGATGCACAAATTTACATACAATATGAAGGCACTTGAGTGGAATTCCAGCGCCATGCCGTAATTACTTTTACTCCCATGATTCTACAATAGGCGTAGCAAAAACTCAGATTCGAGAGATAAGAACCGTGTATAAATTGCAATATAGATAGCAAATTGTCAACACTTGTTACTGTCAATCTTCTTTTTTTGGAATGCCATAAATCCGGTTGCTGTGATCGGAATATAAAGATGTCGAGAAGTGCAACCGGAGGAGAGGAAAGAAACTGCATTGCGACTTTCGGTGTCGATTTTGGGTTTCTTTCAGCTTATGTGTGAGTTATTGATACATTTATATATGTAGTCAAGTATGTACATAGTATGTATGTATGTATATGTATAAGCACTTAAGCATAGAAGAACTACCTACATTCACAGTAGGACTGGTTATAAGACCTGGCCCAAGGGCATCTTAAAAGTAGATGATTGCAAAATGCTTAAAGTGTTTCCATTTATTAGTACATATTATGTATGTATGTATGTACATCAAAATGATCATTTAGGTACATATATATGTAAGTACAGGTATGTAGGTGTGCATATATACCCGTACATACAAGTACTAGTCCGCAAGTACACACATTAATATATAAAGTGAGGAAACCGGTTCACTTAATGCGTTTTAAAAACAAAAAAGAACACTTCAATTAAAAATTGAGGCGTTGCGATTTTTGAACATATTTTTTTATTTTTATCGCCGGACAGTTGTGGGATTGTAACTTGGAAACACTTTTTGCTTCTATCCTACGTACATTTGTATAGCAAAGCAGTTATTATATGTCTCTCTGTGTATTTTTGTTCGCACTTTAAATTCATTCTAGCAGTAGTTGCAACTATTTTTATACACTCACCTTGTTAGCGACTGTTTTGATATATTAATTAAATAAACGCCAGTAATGCAAAATTATCCGCGTAAGCTGTCAACGAACCGTGATGTTTGAGCGCTGAGCCGAAACTGTTTTAAGCACTCGGCGTTGCCAGCGTAAATCAACTGCGCATTGCGCACGCGAGCAGCGACGGCACCTGAGATTACAAAGCCGCTGAAGGTGCGAGTTGCCTCTACGTGCTCTCAGTCTCTGTGCTCTCTCATATCTATCGCACGCTCATCATACCCTGTACCCAAAGGGAACACAAAGCACTTATACATACATACATACTCATATTACACGAAGAGATGTGTCGGTGTAGCCCTGCACGACTGTTCGTCTGCATGGGACGCAAAGATCTTGGCAACTATAAGAGCTAGATCTTCGAAATTTGGTATTCGTATTCCCCTAAGCTCTTATCAGAATCTCATTGGAGTTTGTATTTCTTACCAACATTTGAAACATTTATTTGTTTATAGCCAAAACATTAATCTCAATATTATACACCTAATTTTGTTTTTTCATGGTCTTTTTTTTACACAATTTTGATATAACGCAATTAAAAAGTGCATTTATATTTCTTTAGAGATAAGGAACCCATCACCTATTTTTGCATATGATCAATGTGATTTTTTACACGGTTGTTTCTGGAACCAATCTACCGTGTAAAAACAGAATTAGGTGTACATATGAACACATACATACATACGTACATAAGTATTTTTAACAAGAATTAAATTAAATCAGGAAATAACAAGAGAGAACGCTCAAGCCCCACAGTGAAATAACCTGTACCCAGCCAAATTTCCGGCACTGCGTTTTATTCAAAATTCAAAAAATAATAATAATAATAAACACGTCCTTTCTCGGACTTAGGATATCCTTTTGAGATCCTTGCGTTCATCTCGACGGACGAACGGACAGGTCTAGATCGACTCCTCTCGTCATGCTTATTAAGAATATAAATGTATACAGTGAAAACTCTCTTGGCAGGACACTCACGGTCGTCCAATTTTTGTCCGCCCAAGGGGAGTGTCCGCTTAAGGGGATACTTAAATACTTTATACACCGATCGAATGTTTTAGAAAACGTGCCCGCCGATGAGCGTGTCCGGATAAAAGAGGTGTCCATTAAGGGAGTTTTCACTGTATTTTATGGAGTCGGAGATTCACACACCTAATATACCCTTTTTACCCTACGGATACAGGGTATAAAAACACGATCTTGTTTTTTCTCAGACCTAGACATCGGACGTAAATTTTAAAACTCTTATCCCTTGGGTACAGGATAAAACTTAAACAAAAATGTTAACTTAGTACTTTTTTCGTAGTGGGTAGAGTGTTCTTTGTGGCGGTCTCGCACGACTCTAGCATTCCATTCATGTTCTGTTTTACGTTGTCGCCTTCTATCGGCTTATCTCTCTTATTGATTCTGGTTTGGCTTATCAGCTATCACCGTTGGCGACTTGCTTAAGCATCAAATAACTTAAATATATGTACATACTTATGTACATATAGTACGTGTACTAATTATGCATTCTGACTCAGCTCTTATGCTTATGCAATATATGTACATACTTGTATGTTTGTCAGATAAATACATAGCGCGAACACGCCAACGTGCGTTTCATTTGTTTCGCGTATCAACTGTGGTTTACACACATACATACATATGTAAATATAGTATGTACAAATATGCACATACGATGTACATATATGGGTATGTGCATAAACAGAACCCCATTTATGAAATGCACGCTCATTATCCATGTACATACATACATATGTATGTAAGTGTTTGCCTCTAAAATGCTGGCAGAAATAGTTAAACTGCTCGATGGAAACTCCGAAGAATAGAACGAGCTAAGAGTTACTTGGTTAACGATGAAGCTATAAACATACATACGTATACCCTTAACTGTGCTAGGGGTTTCAAATTATTGTAAGTCCTTACTACCTATTTTTTGTGGAAAAGCTTTTTAAAGTTGTGTTGTGATTTGGTCATTCGTGGTCAAAGTTTGCGGCTCATGAATGGTGCAACGCCATCAGACAACAACATTCTAAATCTTCAATCTGGTTCCAATATCTTTATAGGCAAAAATATGTTTTTTTTTCTTCTTTTTTTTCTGTTTAATCAAAGCATTGAAGCCGTGCATTCAGATTAGCACCTTAACAATACATTTTTACAAATATAAAATAGCCCAACCTCGAGCACTTCCGCGCGAGGATTAATAAGTTAGTGGTGGCTTATGCTTATCTAAATGTTTTGAAAAAACCTAATCGTTTCAGTCTTCGCAAAGGTCTAGCAGGAAGGAGTCCTCTGGCGAGCAAACTGCGGTGACTCAGAAGCCTGTCACTGTATCTACTTGTATGCCTTCCAATCTGCTCCTCCATGGTGAACAGGCTTAGGTCGGTGAAGGGTCGTGCCGCTCACGTACCAGGGGCAGTTGGTAATTTGCCGTAATGCACAGTTTTGCAGAACCTGGATGCGCTTATAATTAGATTTTTCGGCGATCCCCCAAATTTGAATACCGTACAGCCATTTCGGAGCTATGCAGTGGGCATAGACAGCTCTTTTTGCTCTAAGTGGCATAGTGCTCCTTCTATTTAGTAGCCATCGCAACTGTTGCATTCTCTGGCCACATTTTAAAAAAGATGTTCAAACAAAAATTTTATCTAACTCATAACAATTACTATATATGACAGGCTGTAAAATAATGGCCGTTCTCTACATTCTACCTGTGTCCGTCCAAAATAAATGTGGAGCAGTAGTAATTGAACCAAATATACCAAATAGGAAGGCATTCCGATTTATATTCGTCTCGCCATGCTGATCTTACTTGTATATATTCTTTTTGTTTCTTTCGGGGATGGCACGGTTACACATGAAAAACAATTTACCCGTACACTTTTAGAGAAGGGTATAAAAAATGCTTAATGCATCGCTAATAGTTCATCTCCAAATAAAAAACCATGTTCGAGTTTTAGTTGCAACGCAAGCTGCAGATCTTTAAACCCAGATTCAAAACGACAGCCTGATCGTAATTCGATTTATTGACAACTCAAGATAATAATACACGCCGCTACATAAGCTTTTCCCCAATAGCGCCCATATTGCAATTGTTAAATCTATCAACAACCCCGATTCTACAAGTAATAAGAACATCATTTTCGTATCAACCCGACTGTTGGAATCCCTATATCTGCCATTATTCTTGGTACAGCCATCCAACTAAAATGTCTAAATAAAAGAGTGTAGTTAGAATTGCAGTTTATAAAATAAATAATCAGCTGAGAATTACAAGTATAGCCGCCGCACCACCGTTGTGCACATTTTAATTTGAAATCCATTAAATAATGCATTTCAATTTGACTTTCCTTGGGCTTGTCAGAATTTTCGGCTGTTACTTTCAACCGATTTCAAATATGGCTAGATTCTGGTATGATATCAGATGTAAGCTATTGACTTGAATTCAGAAAAATATAAAGCTTTCATATCCTGAACTCAGGCCTAAGTCATGAGATAGAAAATAAATTCAACTTATAGTTGTATACCGTAGTGTTAAAAGGATATATTAGGTGTGTGTAAAGTATCTAAAGGTATCAAAGGATGCATCTCCAACCCCATAAAGTACATATTCTTAATCAGCAATACGATACATATTAATATAGCAATGACCGTCTGTCTGAATGAACGCCTGGATTTCGGAAACGGTTACTAGAGTCTATTTTTTTTTTGAGTTTTCCATCTTTCCCACGCCGCAGAATAAATATTGTCAACACGAACTAAAACTATGCTTAGGCAGCTAATTTATGATTCCCTATTTTCATCTAAATTGGTGAATTCTAAGAAAAGTTATTGGCAAAACAATTTTATTCCTATCGGGATAGCTCGACTCTAATACTCTCTTGTTATATATATGCAATTTTTTTGAGAAAAACAATCCTTTTTTGAGCATATTGGAAATCTAACTAATATTTAGATTTTTCTATTATTTGTGAAACATTCTCAAGGTTCTGTCATATGATTGGAGATACGTATATAGACTACCTTCAGGTCCATCGGTGTTAAAAAAAAAGATACAAATAAGAGCATTGATTTCCTGTCATCAAACAGTATTTCTAAAAAAGCGTATTTTTTGAATACATTTTGTTTTCAAGCGATTACAAAATATAGATTCTATCTAAAAAGAAAAGTGGAAATTCAAATTCAACTGAGATAATAGTTTATTGGCATACCTTTTTAAATGTAGTTAACAGTATTTTCTCGGCTATATTAACTGATCGGTTATATAGTACATATGTAAGTGGATGTAAGTACAAGTACATTGCAACCCAAAATTTGTTGTACGAACGAAGTATTTTTAAATAAATAGTATAGTAGGTGCTAATTGAAATTATATTTTTGCACATGTCCGCCTGTTGTGAAAACAGCTGCATCCACTCTGGCGAGAGAGGTGCTACCATTTGGCCAAAACTAAAACTAACTAACTCTAATTGCACTCCAGTGGTTAGATAAGCTTATGCCTTCCGAGGGATGCCGTTTGGATCGGACTGCAGTTTTCGATAAGCAACCCCTCCTCGCTGCCCGTGCCGTTCGTAGACTTGTTGTTGTGGACGCGTTTCAAGGGCCTCTTGCGCTCCAGATCACTATTGCATTGATGCAGCTCCACAGTCTGCAGACTCTGGGCACGCTGGAGCGATAGCCTCAGTGGCTTCTTTGGTGGAGTGGGCCGCACTGTTGGCGCTTCCGGTAATGGCTTCGATTCGTTTTCGCTCTCGAAATCCAGGGACTTGACACTTCGCATGTCGGAGGGCAAGCGTGCTCGCAATGTTTGCACTTCATTGTTTCGGCTGCGTGGCGTGTCCCGGCGTCGTTCCAGTCTATGAAACAAATAAGAAATATCAATAATATGCTCGTAAATAAGAATTTCTACGTTTCAGATAAAATGTGAGAAATTAATGAATTGAATTGTATTGATAACCACAATTCAATTTACAATGATCCCGAACTGGTACTGAGCGCACTCTAACTGTATTTGCTGATTAAAAGCACCTGGGGCGGTAGTACTAGCGCTTAATTCAGAGCTCGTCGTGCTGTATGCGCACTTGTGCGGATATGGGGAACCATGGCTGTAATCCCTTCAGTGTGGAACACGCCATGTAAAAAAAGTTTCCATATGTGGTCATCAATGGTTACCTTCCGACACGCAAAAACTAAGCAGAATCTTCTGATATGACAAGAGCCTTCTCAATATCCAATATTTTTGAATATCTTTATAAGCAAAACATACATACATACATACTTGAATTTAGAAACCAAATTTTAAGTCGATCAGTAGAAAATTGCCGAATATTCAAACAAACTTTCGAGTTCGGTTTACCCCACTTGGAGGTCGAATTTTCCAAAACAGAACATACTAGTATATTGCTTACCCATTGTATTGGTTAAGATGCTCGACGCTGCGCGCATGCGTCCCTATCAGGTGATCTCGATGCAGCTGCTGCTGGGCGCTGGTTCTTTCTCTTTGGCGCTCTTGGCGTTCTCGCTCGCGCTCTCGGTCGCGATGTCGTTCTTTCTCACGCTTGTAAGCCTGCTGTATGTAGGCGGAGTCACTATTGATGGAGATCTTTGAGGCAGACAGGGACTTGGAGGGCATGGAGTAGATGTTGGGCGTGCGTTCGCGCAAATCAATGTGCGTGTTTTCCTTGATGAGCGTCTTGGTCACGTGGCTTGGACTTGTCGCTTTGCCAGGACCCATTTGTTGCTGCTCCTCGCCCAACAGCTCGATGGGCTTGCCACCCACCAGGGTGGTGATGTAATTTCCACGCTGAAAGATCTGCGGCTTCTCGGGTGGCGTTGACGGCGGTGACGATATGCTTATGCTGGTCACATGAGCGCTGTTTGCTTGCGATTGTTGTTGTAGTTGCTGCGGAGCGTGTAGTCGTTGCTGTTGCTGCTGCTCCTTCATCGTTTGCAGCTCGCGCACTTGCTCCTCCAAATAGGATATGCGATGCTGCAAGCGCATGTTGTTCTCCTTCTCCTGGTCCAATTGCTTCTGTGGTATGGGAATGGACTTTTTACGCAACACGACCATCTGGCACTTGCCCGAGTTCCCCACATGCTTCTGCAACTCTTCTTTGGTCTTGCACGTCACGAGGCGCCCATTGATCTCCAGTATGCGATCGCCCTTGTACAAACCATCGCCTTCAAGAGCCCATTCTACGAAGAATCCCGGATGTTCGGGCTTCAGCTGAGCGGCCCAGCGGCCGGTGGTAGCATGAACTGCATGCAGACTTAGCGTCACTCCGGAGCTAATGATGTTGTAGAGCGTCTGCGCCTCTGGCTTGGATTTCTCCAGGCGCGCTTGCAACGCGCGAGCTTCTTCCACAATCGACAGCATCTGCAGTTCTTCGCGTCCCAGCGCATACTCCAGTTCCGCTTGGCGGATGCGTATGTCTATGTTGCTGCAATTAAGTGGGAAAGAGAACGGGCTTGTCTTCAAAAGTCTCAGTTACTACAGTAAATATATATATACTTACTCTGTTATATCAAGTTTTTCAAGCGCACTCTTCAAGTTTTTAATCTTGATGCGTTTGTTCTCCGCTTCGGCCATCAATCGATTTAGCTTTTGCTCAGCAGCTGGTTTCTCAGACTCGTCCAGGGGCGGGCCGGTGGGGCGTGGCAGCTTGCCCAGACACAATTGAATGCGCAAGTTCTGTATGACAGCCTCACGATCCTGAAGAGCAGATCGCAGCTCCTTGGACTCGCTGCGTGTGGACCGCGATGAAAGAGTGCCACCCAGCGATGTTCCCTTGCGTCTACGGCCAACGGTGGCGCAGTGTGGGGTGGCGCCATTGCTCAGATGTGTGTCGTTGCTGTCCTGGTGTAGACTGTACTTGGCGCAGCTCTTCGGATTGGGACTGAGTATGGTCTGTAAGGAGCAAGTGAAACATTTGAGATTTAATGGAAAGTTCGACTGTACGTAATACTAGCATTAGGTGTGCCGGCTAACAATTTTCTTGACGCAGCTCGTAACCTTCTTAAAGCAGACATTCTAATCACTAGGTACAAGCGCTTACCAGCTGAATGTATTTCAACCAAATGATATGTACAAGTATATCGTAAAAAACTTGTTTTTTTAACAAGAGCATTTAGTACTAAGGTTACATAATATGCTTTGTTCAAGGGGTAACTAAAAGGAAGGTTTAGAAATCATGTTCTATTTTTGGTAGCACTTATATCTCGTCTAAAATTAATTAACTAAAATTTATTTGTAATTTTATTTATTGGTTAGGCCATTATCCCTTTGGGTTTTTAGGATATTTTGGCATTTCATATTAAACATTTGACTAAACAATTAAAGGGATAACACCACAACTAATACAGGCAGTTTTTTAAAATGCATATTTTAAAAATAAATATACATTTTTTAAATTAACGTTTCATTCTAAGCGCAACTGCAATAATATTTTTCGCCATATTTAAAACTTTTTATTATAATTATATTTAAAATATAGTTCAATTTCCATTGGTATTTAAATGTATTTACCACATAAATCGTAATATCTTGAAATATGTAGATATAAACTAATTAAGTCGGGTGTCACGACTTTGAAATACTCTGTACATATGTTAAGCATAAATATACAAAGTAAAAAAAATTAATAAAATAAAAAAAATTGATTGATTTTATTTTATTTTATATTCCAACTCACGAAAACGGTGTATAATACATATAATACATACTTGTATGTTAAGAATAAATATACAAAGTAAAAAAATTTATTAAAATAAAAAAAAGAACGATTTTATTTTATATTCCAACTCACGTAAACGGTGTATAATTTACATTTACAGAGCAAATTTGCCTATGTGAGTGTATGCACGTCTTTGCGTGACTATTCCTGTCTGTGTGAGCATGCACGCAGCACAATGTTGAAACTACGCAGCAGCAACAACAACAGGTGCGGGCCGCGCTTGGGCAGCAATTACAGTGAAAACTCTCTTGGCCGGACACTCACGGTCGGCCAATTTTTGTCCGCCCAAGGGGATAACTTAAATACTTTATATGCCGATCGAATGTTTTAGAAAAAGAGAGTGTCCATAAAGTGAGCTTTCACTGTATATAACTTCTGTATAACTTCTGGCTATAACTTCCTGTTTAATCGGTTTATCATAATAAAATTTGGCATAATCACTATCTGCATTTGAAATTTGGCTTGGAAAATCATGGGGAGAGGGGGGGGGGGGGCTATTCATCTTGTCTTGTCATGCTGATCAAGAATATATGTATGTACATATATACTTTGTGGGATCTGCCACGCCTCCTTCTGCCTATTACTTTTTTCAGCTCGCGCAAGCCTTATATACTTTTGTACATTTCAAGTACAGAGTATAAATATATCGAGGTTAAGCATTGAAAATGCAAGGTATTATTTAAATGCTCGTTTTATTAATATTTTATAAAAGTACAGATGTATGGATGTGTGTTTAATGAGCTATAGTTGTCCTTGGCAGTGCTTAATTGTCCTTGGGTATGTCGTACACGCCGCACTCCCTATTGGCGGGCAAGCTTGCGTCTGAAAAAGTGCCTATTCAGTCTTGTTTTTAAGAATGGTGTTTAATATGCTCACCAATTTTCTTGGGATAGGGCAAATTCAAGTTGTCCATAATATTGATGAACACCTCAAGGCTCTTGGTCAAACGTGGGTTATATTGCTTCTCCTCCCAGACACTGCTTTCTAGCTGACCTCTGCAAAAAGCACATTGCTCAGAATACCCTTCTCTGAGTAATTCTTGCAGGCACTTACTTGTAATCGTGTGCTGGATAAATGCGGAAATTCTCCGGCAATGTGAAGATCTTTGAATGGACATTCTCGTAGAGGCTTTGAGAGCTGCCCTCTTGAAAGTCGGTGCGTCCACAGCCCCGTATCAAGAGAGTGTCGCCGGTGAAAACACAGCCTTGCTCTCGCACAACATATGTCATGCAGCCATTGGTGTGACCCGGAGTGGCCAGTGCATCTATGCGATGACGTCCGAACTCCACTTGCTCCCCCTCCTTCAAATGGATGTCGGCCTTGGCGCCACTAGCGGCAGCAATTACCGACTGACAGCCCGGCAACAGTTGCTTCAGCCACCCACTGCCCGTTATATGATCCGCATGCATGTGTGTGTTGACTATAAAGGTGTGGTTTTCAAGATCTCATGGTGAAATTCGTAGCTCAAAGGTCGATAAATCCGGCTTACTTGCATATTTAAGGGTAAAGCCCAGATCTTTCACCAGCTGGGCGTCCCGCTTGGCCTGCTCTAGCACAGGATCAATGATAACGGCCTCACCGCTATTGGCATCAGCCAAGAGATAGCTGTAGGTGCTGCTCTCGGTATCGAAAAGCTGGTGGCGTTTCGTAAGTTGAATTTTATTGATTGACATCATGTAGAATTTTAAAAATACAACAACTACCCACTTGGCGAAAGAAGAAGTCCTGCGTGAAGGATATGCGTGTTGGCACAGTCATGTTGCTTCGACAATGATGTAAACGCTGTTGTTGTTGTAGCCAGGTGGGCGATACAATTGACGGGCCTGGCTTAGCGAGCTTAGCAGTTTGTGCTCGCAACTGCCGAAAAGTTGAAAGCAGACTGGAGGCAACGATTTTCATTTTGTCGTGTTGTTGTGCTTATCGTTTGTTGCCTATGGAGCGAGTGTGTGCAAGCCCCTAGAAAGCTTCACTCTTGGATCGTCACTATGACTAGTTATTTTATTGCGATTCTGTCAGCAGCTACTTATTTACTGTTTAATATTTGGCAATGGTGGTTCTCTTGCTCCAATGCTAGTGTGTGCATCGATACAACTTTAGCGATACTGAAATTTATTTGGATTATTTGTTAATTCCTATTAATGAACATCTGATAATTTTTGCGTAGATACAAACAAACATATGTATACACACTTGTGCTCATCGACGCGTAAGAATATCACAGCATTGTTATTCAATGGAAGCACAAATAACTTTCTCTCTTTCGCAGTATCTCTCTGAGTGACACTCAACTTTTGCTAACTACTTTGGCAGCTTTTCATTTAGTTTTACAAACAGCAATTTTCATCATTTTCTGTTATACAAAGTAGTAATAGATTTCAGCCGCATCAGCTGTTGACACCGCACCGCACATTGAAGAGTCCACAAGCTACTGAAACAGAAAAACACTCATCACTAGCGTCAAGTTCGCAGCATATGCGACGAGCTTTTCGAAGAGCTTTCAAAAAACCTGTTGCTTGGTTAGTTGACGTAATATTAAGCTTTGGGTACGTGACCATAGCCAGCTGTGGAGGTGCATCGAGAGACCGGCCGGGTTGATGTTTACAATTCACCGATAAAAGAGCAATTGAACACCCAGCCGTATAACCATCGAATGACCAACAACCCATGCATATTGGGCTTGTCTGATACATACATACATACATACATACGTATGCAACCCTTTTAGGATGCTCTGATAGCTCCTAAGCAAAGTGATGCCTGCATTCTCGGGGCACCCCTTCCAAGGCACGCGGTTGAAAAACTTTTAGAAATTGCCGGACCTTGTCCAGTTTGAACGTGAGAATTTTTGATAGCGATGGTTTCCTAACCTTTGAGTTGGATCATAAGCAAATTAGCATATTTATATGCTAATGTCGACACTTTGACGGTAGCCAGTTGCGGTCTTGATTTAAAGAAATGTACGTTGAGAAATTCATGGAGAAATTGTCTGGAAGAAATTAATCTACCGAATATACCATGAATACATATGTACATACGTGTGTATGTAAGAATGAATGAACATAGGGGTGCAAGATGCAATTTGTAACGTGCTATGAGAGTTAAGGTAGCCACCCTTCTTAGGTTTGAAATAATTTAAAATTTAAATTTTAAATAGACACAGAAAGTTGCTTGCATATAAAATTTTGTGCACATGCATGGTTAAGAGCTCGTGAATTCACAAGGATAAGTAAAATATTTTACTATTGAAATATTCGATGTGTGGAGTAAAAAGGGCTTATTATTATTATTTATTATGCAGCAAAAAAGTAGACTGGGCACCAAGAACACAAGACACGATCAAGCGAGGTAGTCCCCCATCTAAGCCTTGACCAGGACCGAAAACGCTGAAGCATTCAGCGTGATGGCGTGGTGAAAAGTGAATTTTATGCTACATTTCAGTAGCTGAATTATAAATTATAGTGTTTTATAATTTTCACCAAGTGGCATTACTTAGCTTCTTAATTTTTAAAAATGAATAATGGCTGATGAAATTAACATTATTAAAATCGTCAATGCTAAAGTTGGAGGCAAGTTTTGCAAGTGCTTATGGGTGTGAAGCTGCATATCGCACATAAAAAATATTTAAAATGTATGTATAGTATATAGAAATAAATATAGTGACATAAATCTAGCAGATTCATTACGAACTTCTATAAGTAAAGAACAAATAGACTCTGAAAAATTAATAAATTAATATATATGAATGTAGTCACAACTTTTTCCAGTGTACTTTTTTATATAATTTTTTGTTCGTAGTTTTTGATGGGCTCATAACCCTAACGATAGTTTTTTTTTTGGTAGATATAAAATTTTTTGCCCACCACTGATATAAAGAAAATGTAGGTATAGATTACGAGTTCTTTTATATGTACTTACTACTACTACTGTACTACTACTTAACTGAAGTTTTTCCCTAATGTATATACATATGTATTTTAATGAACGCATTTCTTGGTTCATAATTCATAATAATATCTGTTATTAATTTTCACTCGATGTTATATAGTATTGCTTTATCTGAGCTGCCATTTTATAATTTTCTTGTACATACATATGTATTTATTATTGATTTAAAAAAAGGTTATGAAATTGTATATTTGGGCAATTACTTGGTGCTCTTGTAAACAAAAAATGGATCCAATTACCGAACAAAATGATCATTAGTCATGCCCAATTTATTAAGCCAATAAATATTGCTCATTTGTTATTTATAGCTTCGACAGTTAATGGCCAATTGGCAGCTTCCCCTATTCGCATCAATGCAAAACATATACAATTACATATGTACATACAAGTATGTATGTACATATGTGTGTTATTGTACTTTTGCTTTCAGTCGCTTTGAGTGAAAGTACATACTTGTATTTCAATATTGTTGCCTTTGTTGGTGGAGTACGGCTAAATAGTTTGGCCTCTTCTACTAACTTGCCAGCAAATCACTCTACGAGTGTACTTGTGTGTACGTACATATGTATGTATGTATGTCTTTGGGTGCTTAGATTGCTAAAAAAAACTGTGAGTTTTTTAAGCGTACATTTGTACATACATTACTCGTACATATACATATGTATTTGGTTGCATCTGAATGAGTTGGCGTGGCTCCGTGAAAGTGTTGCTTAAAAATGCATTACAATGCATAAACAATTAATAGTTGAAAGATACTTTAGTGTGTACTTATGCTTATACCACATACAAATGCACATACATATGTACATACATTTGTCTGTATTTGTGTACAGATGTGTGTGAATGTGCTTTTCTTAAGCGAGCATTTTTAACGCTTTAATTTGTGAGCCACAGCGTCGATTTTTTTGTGTTTGTCTGTTGTTTTTGTAGCATGCCACACACATTCATTTTGCATGTTTGCGCTTTATTTGTGAATTTCATTTTCGACAACTTTCTACCGTGAAATTATGTAAAGCGTATGAGTGTTTGGGGTGTGTATTGTAGGTGCGTGTCTATACATAATTACCCTCAAGTATTTGCAAGCTTATATAATCGGGCTAAAAAACTGCAGCCCAGCATTGTCTTGTTAACACCGCCTTAATTATGGAATCATATTTTAAATTGGCCCGCTACATACCATAGAGGCGGATTTCTGTTTGGCGAAGGCGCGATGATGCGCGGAAATCGGTTCACTAACCACACTTCCGGTGTCCATGTCGGGGGAATCACGAAGTGTCTGCGAAGTCTGTAATAAAAATATGGATATTATTTATGTGCCGTTATTTTTGTAATGTGGCAAGAAACTACAAGATTACAGATACATATGTATGCATGTATATAAGTACATACATCCATTCAATGTCACTACTGACAAGACAATAACAATTTTTTAGCACGCTTTAGTATTTTCTCAGCGGCCGATCAACTGCTCAGCTCTAAATGCAGCCAATTACAGCGGCATCTCCATTGGATCTACAACTTACTGGGCCTATGAGTCAACAGTCTTCAAACCTTACACACACAAGCACACATTTAAAAATCACTTTAATTTGCTTTACGGTCTGTTGCGCAAAAACAATTGCCGGTTGTCGCTCTCTGGGCTGTGCGGCCCCGAAGCGGTGTCTAATATTTTCGGTCCGCCAGATTTAACAACTCTGTCATGTTACCATTTTGTGCTACTGAGCCATTTTAATTAGCTTACTAGAATCTTTTCCATTAACATATGCACATTTAACAGGAACGTCTTTTGTTGGCACTTTTGACAAAACTATACCCTTTCCTCGAATCTAAATGAGCTGTAAAATGCGCTTCACAAACTGTCAAGTGCCGTTACGAAGCGTCAAAGCGATTGTTTTTGTAAAGGAATAAGCAAAGTCTGCCCTGCTGTGCCATAATTGTTGCACGCACTTGTTTTTGTTCACTTTCCGACTCCCACAGTGCGCAAGCCTAGACGTAACTTCGAGCTGCTCTTTGTACCCAGCCGCCACAACCAGCAAAAACAAAGAAGTGCATTCGATATGCAAATTTGTAATGTTGCTGTTGCTGTTGCTGTTGTTGCCATCTACACGACAGCATCTTTGATGCTGAGCTTGTAGCTGAATAGATGTGTGTATAGATTATATTACCTAATGCTCCGAGATTTCCTCCCATTTTCTTTTCACCCTTTTTTCTGCGCGTAACGGCCATAACATGGCCTCGGATATTTCTCAAATAGCGGAGAAACAAAGAGCCTCATTTATACATGACAATTGTCACAGATACTTTAGACATAGATACATACCACTACATAGCCATATACTTGTATCTACAAATACGTGTATGCTTGTACATATGTATGTGTGTATGCTGTGGTGGGGTTGTCGCTTATGTTCAGCGCTAAGAAAGTCGCCTTCGCCAACGACCATACCACGCTGAATACATCGGTTCTCGTCTGATCACCGAAATTAAGCAGCGTCGGGCGCGGTTAGTACTTAGATGGGGGACCGCTTGGGAACACCGCGTGTTGTTGGCATCTGTTTGTCCCAAACGCAAACTTCTTTTTTGCACATTTTTTTTTATACCTAATCTATTTTTTGCATATTACATTTAACCCCACACTTTTCGCTCGCAAACCAACTTAACGCCATGCATACCAATGCAATATTCTTTACTAAAAAGCGATATCCGTATTTCCTTTCAAGTACTTACCAAAATCAAATGGCAGATTCTATAAATATAGTCTCCACACTAATAACACTATTGATAAATTTAATAAGACTATCCGTTTGCTACACTCATTCATTAATACGTCTACAACTAATAAATTAACGAAACATTTTTTTACCACCAATACTATAGAGAGAAACTCTGCCAATTCCCATTTGTCTTAGCTACAAATAGCCCAAAATATAAGGTTGAAGATGATACATAAGAAGCAAACGTCAAAACGATTGATGAGCTCATCTTTTTGATTGCTGCGCGATCAAATTAAATATTTAAAAATTATTTGCACAATCCACGTACCCTACCAGCTGGTTCTTGTAATCAAAAACGGCTTATAGGTGTAAGATTTAATATAGTTATATTACAAGTTTTTTTTCTTGCCTAGTTTTCCTTGGCCATTAAATATTGTCTTAATTCTGTAAATATCAAAACTTGAAGCAAAAGCTAAAATAAATCAAATAAATATCTAAGGCTACTTTTATATTATTTGAATCGGCCTTAAAGTACAAATATACCTCTCAGAAGTAGGGGGACAAATAAATCAGGGACTAAAAATAAAAGCATGCTTAGGCTAACATTTTACCGAACTTTTTTAAAAAGGAATCATTAACTTATTAATGAATTAAGATAAGGATTTTTTTGTTGTTGGTTATGTTTTCCAATTAAAAATATATGTTTATACTACTATAATAAACCCTAGATAACATATACTAATTGGTTATTACTCTAATAGTCCCTAATCGGCACTCTAGAATTTATTTATGCTAATACTACTAACTTATGAAGTTGTTGAAAAAAGAAATTATAATAAGCACGTAATAAAAATTGGCCAAGAAACATTGCTTATAAATTTTACACAATTTTTAGGGGATATAGGGGAATACCTTAAAACTAAAAGTGTTAAAGGCGATTATCATTCATTTAACTACCAAAGTTAAGATAATGTTGTTGATAGTCTATAATCTTCTAAATAGTTTTTTTTTTTGATTAGGAATTTTAGACTTAAATTGTATCCATTTTGTTAATGTATCTCCGAATGTTCAGTAAACTTGTTCTCAAGGCTGTAGCTTTCAAGGTAGAGTGACAGAGTCATTAGTCTCGTGGACTAATTACCATGTTGACTGACTGGCTGGCACCATTTCTACAAAGTCTGCCTAGAACTCATCAGCTCAGCTCAGCTCAGCTCAGCTCGTGTGTCCCATCTACCTATTTTCTTGGGTGTAAGCTTTATAGTAGTTTGCGTGTTTGTTGCCGCAAAATGGAGCCATCGAGACAGACAGACAGACCGACAGAGAAACAAACAGGAACTACACGACATGTTAAGTTGAGATACCTGCCTACCTACAACAATGCATGTTGCCATCTATTGTTAAGAAATGTGTAATATGTGTGTGTGTGTGTGTCTAATGTGGGTCTATCATTAATCTAATTTCGCTCTAACGCCTAATTAGGCTCCCCAAGCGTGCGCATTGGAAAGAAGAAGAAGCGGCCTTTTTGTCTCTCTGATGGATGGATAGAGCTCGACAAGTATGAATGAAAAATTCGCACATGGTCCTCTCGCAGATACAATTGTGTGCACTTTGCTGAGCTTCGCCTAAGCACTTTACTAATGGTCTGAAATGAAACAATTTAGGCTGATTATGGGGCTTGCAACTGAAACTTTTGGAAAACGACACTGGTTGCTTGCTTGGTTGGATCGTTGGATGGTTGGCTGGTTGGATGGCTGAATGGATCGTTGCAGTGTCAGTTACAACGTGAGAGCGCCCGCAACTTTTTTGCACTAAAAGGCGACCATGCACCCGTGCTCAGGCAACCATGAAGATCATTCAACTATGTCTATGGGCTACGTGCATGCGAGTATGGTTGCCACCTATCGTGGCACGTACAATTTGCGTGCCTATCGCTGCTACCTCGAGAACTCAGTGGAAGCCGAAGTCGAAGTCGAAGGGTTGTTGGCCAAGTTGTGCGGCTTGGCAAGCAGAACAAATTCAATAACAAGTGCAAGACATCGCAACAGCCCTACAAACTGCGGGCTCCGCATTCTACTCTACATATACATACATACGCGTACGATAAATGTACATACATATAATACAGGTAGTATGTGTTCCAATGTGTACATGCTTCCCAGGCTTTGGCATGAGAGCGTCGAGGGCGTCGAGGTTGAACCGCTGAGGCGCAACCACCGAGTGTGTGGCTGATAATTACAACGACCGTGGTCGCGCCAAAAAAATAAAAATAAAAATAACACGGACAAAACTAGAGGCTATTGTGCTGACCCCAGGATTCTCTATACTGTTTGTCAATCCATACATACTTGTATATATATAAAATAGTCGATGCGAACTTAGAAAGTCTATGGAATATATTCTCAATTACTTATAAGACCTCGATGGGGAAGGATACTTTAAAGAATTATATTTTAAATTTTGAATTTTATTTAAACTACGGATCTCGTAAAATTGGTAGACTTATAATAGTTTCATTCCTAAATACCTCTAAAAAGAGAATCCGAGTACTTTGAACTGCAAAGATACAAAAATGTTATAGCTCGAATGAATAATGCAACATCCAAACATATAAATATTATTCAAAAAGAAGTGTACATTATTTTTTAGAGAACACATATTAATATTACAATAGAGTACTCATCCTCATTCAGATCTGAATAAGATTGAACTTGTTAGCATGGTTAGATTCATAAGAAGTACTGGTGGTTGAATTAATGGATATATGTTAATGTAGAGATTATATGGCAGCAGAATGGGTCTTCTTAGGCCTAAGTGGGAGGGTGAACAACATCACCCCGGCCATTGAAACCTAACCTAACCTAACTCATCCAAAAGACTTTTTTCCTTGAGACTAATTTTGTATTCCTTGGCAATAGAACTGACAACATTGTATTTTCTACTTGTTTTTACATAATCAAGAAATAAAAAAGGTATGTATATCAATAAAAATTCCTGGTTTTTTAAACGACTTTAAAAAAGGAGGAGTTTATCAATTTTTGTTTGTTTTTTTTTATTCGACTGGGTGAACCGATTTTGAAGTTTCTTTTTGTATTTGAAAGCTGAAGCGGGAAGCCCGTGTGGACCGATTTGAATTTGGTTCAGTACTGACAAAACCATATAATTCTTAAATCATACACAATTTTCATGGGTTTTGGGTTTAATGAGAAGACACCCGGTAGATGAGTGTCAAATTTAATTTGTTTACTTTTTAGTGCATATTTATTTGTGTTAGAATTGTTTGAAGTTTTTTTTTGTCTTAAAATTGTTATTTATATTTTATTTATTCTAAATAATGCGAAAAATTGAATTTAATAATTCTTTTTCTCTTTTTAATAAATTTATGTAAAGAACCGTATAGACTGTTTTGAAGTAGGGTGTCAATGGGTCCAATACATACATATTTGCCTAATTATTGAACCACCCTTGGTACAACCATAGTAAGTAGCTTAGAACTTTCATTCGCTTAGTGTTTTTATACATTTTTGAAAAAATGAACCACGACTGCAACCACAAGAAGAACAACTGAAGCGGCGGCGAAACATTTCAGCGTTTCCGGTGTCAGTGAGACATGACAAAAAGCCACGTTTATTAAGTAATTTGGCACAAGGTGCGATAGACAAGTTGGAGCTGCTAAGCGGTTGTTGTAGTTGCTCTGTGGTTACTGTGTGGTTGTTGTTTGGCGTGTTGGTGCAGAACTAGTTGCAAATGTACTGTTGAATGTGTGTTGAAATAAAAATTGCATTTTTCCATACTACTTATTTTTTGTTCGGTTATTTTTTGTTGTTCTTAGTTTTCATGTTGTTTCCTTTTTTTTTTGGAGAGGCAGACGCGCTTAGAAAGCAACTGGGACACTTCGGGGCAGTTAGATAGAGTTGGAGTTAGGCGAGGCGGGCCTGCAGGTTGAGGTGACGTTTATTGAAACTTGTTCGCTGGATTCCGGTATTTTTGTTGCTTTATCAACGCATTTAACTCATTTTCGTGTTTGTTCTTGTTGTTGTTGTTGTTGTTGGCTATGACGATGATGTTGCTCTGCTTTGGCATTTGGCTGTTGCCTATTGAGAAGTCAACAAGTCAACGTACTGCCACACAAATGACCTAAAAAATAATGGACACAAGTTTCAAAATTTGTGTCGCCTTCGCCTCTGTCTTGAACTTGTCAATGTGCTCGAGACTCTAGACTCTAGAGTGACCAAAAGGCCCCGTGGGAGCCCCAGTCGCGTCTGTAAGTGTAGACGAGTGTGTTGGCTTTCAAAATCGAAAGAGAGAAGCAGCAGCACCGGCGCTGATTATGGCCATAAATTCTAATCAGCACTCAATGTTGTTATTGTCTCAATTAGCGCTGCTTAAGATGAAATTTGTTTGACTTTCAATCTCTTTTCAAATCTTTCAAATCGGGTTGTTGTAGGTGCCTTTTAAAGCTCTTCTACGGTTCACTTAACAAATTATCAAAATACGAGCAGAACTGTTGCTCTTTCCGATTGCAATGGGGGTATCTACATCTATAGTATGTACATACTTGTACTATATAGGTGGACGCAAACTAATTTGTCGCTTCACTAAGCACGACTCAACGCCAGTCGCTTTTTGTTAACAATTACATTCTGCATTTAACAAAAAGTGCATGCCATTTTACCCAAAGATATACGAACTATGAGGCGTTAGATGGCAACAAACGAGTATGCATAGAGAAACAAAGACTTCCCACGCGCTGAACTTTGCGTTTAAATCGAATGAGCGTTTTATGCAAATTAAACACGACATCAAAAGCAATTCTACTCAAAATTACAAACATACCGTATACGCATTTATATTTATTCACTTTTTGTCTATAAGAAGTTGTTGTTCATCTATTTGGGTGTGCATTGGAGGGAGCCCAGACATTTGTGGCGTCTTACAGTGGAAAAAATAAAACAGACACCCTGCTTTGCTTTAACCTTTCATTTTAAGATAATCTTTGAGAATCTATGAGAGTTCAAAAAATTGTCAATTACTTGTACCGCTTTAAATACTATTTTAATATCATATTTTAGTTTTTAAAAACTGCAATAAATAAAATTCTACAAATTACTGTTTCAAAACCATTTCAATATATTGATGTTGATATATTTTACAGAATATTATAAAGAAACTTATTAATTTTACAGTAGCATTTCGTAGTTCTTTGTTTCACGGTCACTTCCATAAATCCAAATAAAATGATGACAATGAAATAAATCTACCGCAACAAATATTTATATATAGGTACGTAAATGAAAAATATAAGGCTATATTTATTGTTTGGTAGGTAAATTTCTAACCCCTAAAAGGAATACTTTATATGCAAATATATGATCAGCATGAGCCGACAAATCCATATAGCGATGTCTGTCCGCACGTTTACCGTTTTAGTCCCTACTCCTCCCACAGTCTTATAGCTTCCAAGGCTTCCTTTTTGGATCTTCTTCTTTGAATCAAGGAAGTAAAATAACCTCGGGTTGCCTGGGTATAAGGAGCGTTTACAAACCAAGACTGGGGACTCAGTCGTTTGAGGAATTTGGTTTTTGTTATAAATACCAGCTTCGACGCAGAATAATTTATTTTTTCATCTAGCTTAGAATCAATTATAAAATTGTTTAGTATTGACAATATTAAAATTTTTTGTTTCTCCCACTGTGCATTGGCGCTGCCATTCGTCTGCTCCCCACGTTAAAATGTTTGTATATATTCAAACGTACATACAAAATTATAATTTTTTTAAGGTGTTGCCGTTGCGCTTGGTGCTGCCTGTCAAGCTTGTTATTTATTTCAGCTTTTTTTCTACGCCTAAATTGCTTTAAGATGAGCTCAGTTGCTCTGCGAATACACAATTTCTATATGTACATACAACAATGCAAATAATGTTGTCTAATTGCTTAAATGGTGAAGACGCTCTGTTTTAATATTAATAATAATATGCATATTTTTCTGTGTATATTTATAAACAAACAATTCTGGGCGTCATTTCATATTAATTAGTAAGCTACCAGAAACTGTTAAGATAACAGCGCACTGTTACTTACGCCACGCTTCTGTTAAGAACGATTCTGGGTGCGCATAACTAAGCAGAAGTTAGACAGCGTGCCCGTAACAGCCTCTTTAGCTCAGTGGCAGAGCACTGGTCTTGTAAACCAGGGGTCGTGAGTTCAATCCTCACAGGAGGCAGCAAAAACCCCCTAAAGTGCAAAATTTCCAAAATCGTTTTTTTGAATTTTAGTTTATTTATTAAAGATTTGTAAGTATTTAAAAATTTTGTATTGAAGTATGTACATTATTTCATACTCAATTATTTTGTATGGAGAAAGAGGCTTGTTTTCAAAACGCGCACAAGGTCGAAGTTATACTTTTATTTGTAGGTATTATAAAAAACATTGGGAACATTGTTGTAGTGCCCAAGGCATGTTTGTTTTCAACATTTTGGAAATAAACACAAATTTGACCTGCGGGCTGCATTTATTAACAGCTGTGCGTTTTCAAATATTTATGAACAACTGCTTTTGGCATAGTTTCCCCATTAAAAAAAAAAAAAAAACTATCTGAATAGTAAGGTATTATATTCGTAAGATATTTGTCACACAATTAGCACAACATTGTGTCAAGTGTTTTTGTGGTAGTTACTATAGTTATGTGCACAAGTGTTTCCAAATGACAACAGCAGTGACATTGATAGAAGTAATTATACTATATACTCGTACTAATAATCACACGAGAAGCTATTAGCTGGTAAATGGACCAACACAATGACAAGATGGCAAAAATATTTAGCTGCGAGACAGAACTGGTATTGTGAAACTATTTTAATTGGCTTGACACAAATACGAACACAAGTGCGTTCCGTTTTACCAACAACATGGACGTTTATGATTTTGCATTAGCATTTCTTTGGCTCATTTAAAGTCGCTTGACTTATGCCCGAAGGCCAACAGATAAAAGCCGCGACTGAGCCAACGTGCAGCTGTTTCTCTTACCCGTACTCTGACCTTAAAAGTGTGCGTGTGCTTCGTCGATTCAGAGGGCACTCGCGTTCGAGCCAGGTCCATATCAGGCGTGCACCTGTGCTCAATAATTCTATAACTAGGCATAATTCTTAAGCAGCGTGCAAGTGCTTGCGAATAGAATGTCAGTTTTCAGGTTAAACCTGGCAACTGGGCCATTCAGATCAGCTGTGAAAGCTGCTGCAGAGATATCTGATTACTTATGCAAATTAATTTTATTGACTCTCTAGAAAGTCAGCAGAAGCTGAAGCTGAAGCAGACGCAGCAGCACCAATTAATTCTGCAAAGCCTAAGCAACAATCAATGCGAAAGCGCAAATGACTGAATGAGCGCCATCGGAAACGTCAATCTGCGGCGAAATCGATCGATGGATTGAATTTATTGTATACGAATACTCCGGATGAAAGTGAAATTATTGTGAGCATCCAGCTGGGTCAGAGATCAGCTGCTTTCTCAGTATATACTTAGAAGATACTAAACAGCAACTCTAACGCATTTCGTTGGCGCAGGCGGCTTATATTAAAGCCCAAAATGCAGGCATGCCCACGAGCAGTTCAACAATCCAAACTTGGAGCTGCATCTTTTCAAAGGCGCCGCAAGATAAACAGACCTGCATACATTCATAAAACGCAGAAACCTTAAAAAACCGTACACAAAATTTACATATTAATGCCACTGCCTCTGATTAGGTTGTTAGCATTGAGCACATAAAAAAAAATAGCTACACAAAAGTCAAGAGAAGCAGCATTTGACGTCAACGGGCCTGGGGGTGCACCACGACATTGACATCCTGTTGAAGCGAGCAGTACGCGGTAAAAGGGTTGCTATGGAATTTTAATGAACTTGTGGAAATGGAAAACATCTATGCCCTGATCAATTGGTATTCAAACGCTCACAATGAGCGAGCTGCTTGCCAGCAGCCAAGTTACAAATGAAAGGTAAATAATTAAAATTAATGACACTATGAAAAACTTGCCCCTACTCGACTCTCGAGTGCAGCCAACACGATTCACGAAGCTCTTTGCGCAGCCATACAAAACGATTAGCAGAGAATTCTATACAATATTGTTCATATATACTTGTATGTATACTCGTGTGTAGGTACCTGCCGCCACTGTATTAACTTTTGATGATGTTTAGAATGTATCTGCCGTTGAGTCAACCGCAAAAATTCATATGTAATTACATGGGATTTATCTACATCTACACCACCACCTCTACACAGCTATAGTTGCAGCGGTCAAGGGTACACCACCATTCTGTATAAGTATGTACAGTACTTGTGTGTTGGGTAGCTGTCTGCGAGTTTATTGATGCTGTGCACTGATTGCTGTTTATGAGTTGCGTTTCAATTTCTGAGAATCAATCATAGATTAGATTTGATTTGAATTTTGCGGTCAGCATGTGTATCGAAGAGGCTTTCATTTCGTATTTTAAAACGGTACTGCCCAACCTACAATCCGCTCAACGTTAATTACAATAAATATATTTCTCTGGACATCAACAATGCAAATCGCGTTTTAATAGCCACAGCGGCTGATTGCTCCAACTCTGACTCTATATAGTATACAGTTGCGCATGCGTAAATTATTCATAAGCTTTTTATCAATTTTCTTTTGGCGCTTTTGCCACCCATTGTTTGTTTGTTTGTTTGGAAGCGAGCCAGACGTTGCCTTTTGTTATGATAACCCATAGACTTGCTTGCCAATCTGAGTAGGTCTATTGTTAGAAGCAGATTTATTCTTCTCCCCAAATGACTATACAGAAAGCTGGCCAGTAATTTAAATATTTCTTCCAGATAGCCTCTCCAATCGCTTCTCAAACGACCTTGTTGTGATGCATTGCAGTTGTCGCAAAGTTGCGCTATCATTGTTTTCCCAACCTCGATTCGGTTTTGAGTTAACTGCCAACGAAGTACTTACGAATAATCCTCAAGTTTTTGACTTAGTGTACGAATAAACATAAACACAAAAGACCCCAACCACTAAATTCACTAAATAAATTGGCAAATTTTTAAGACAAAAACAAGTATCTATGTACTTGTATGTACCATGTTTAAATGTTTCAAGCAATCCCATCTAAGACAAAATAATTACACAGGCTATATGCTTAGCCTTTTTAGTCGAAATGCGTCCACTAATTCTATTAGATGTGTTCATTTAAATATTAACTTTTAAAAATGACTTGTTCTATTGTTGACTAACAAAACACCTTAAACATTCTCGTTTACCCATTTAATATTTAAGTTTATTCCGCTTTATCTGCTTAGGCGATAATGAGGGCATATTTATATTTCTTTTCATCACTCACCCAAATAAGTTGCAAATAATAAAGAGCGCTCCTTAATCCGCTTTTTCACAACTTGTAGAAATTTAGTGCTGTAGCAAAATTTCTATAAATCTTCCCAACAATCACAGAAGGCAACTAAATGCAGCCGAGAATCAATGAAAACATTTCTGATTCGCTGCTACTGTTGCCACATGATGTGCAGAGCGGTGGAGGGGGCGTCGATTGGCTTTTGTGTGAATTATTTACACTCGGGGCTATAAATCAATGTAAGCGGCTTCGATTTGTTGGCTCCGTCTATTGTTGGCTTGGCATCAAAACCGCGTACCAAAAACCGTTACTAAAAGGCGCGCAACACAGTTCGTATTATTGGTATTATTTGAAAAAGTTTGCTCGAATTATGGCCGAGTGTTGGTTAATTAAATCAATAAATTTTATGAATTCAATTTGCCTGTCATTGAACGTTGGCTCCGAAGTGCAGCGGATATATAGAAATTTAGAGACTTCCATTTAGGAGTGCATTTCCGATTTTATGATGACATTTTCCTGGCCAACAAACAGGAAATTTACACTTGAATGTGAAAAGCAAATAAACACAAACACACGCACTACCACTGACAACGGCTTTGTATTTTCATTGCCTGGATGAGGTTGCGCATGTGCAGCACAAAGGCCGAGTCGAGATCGAGATTGCTGTGGAGGAGAGCGCGACGCGTTGTTGCCACTACGACGTTGGCCTAAGCACTGAACGCATGAGAGACCACAAAACAACGGCCAACCGCACAGCTAGTGCGACAAGAGTACGATCAAGAGAATACCACGAATGTGCTCTCTTTGAATTCTGTGCATGCACTGCTCTCTAAGGTCGTAGTTGGTGGTGGGTTTTACCGTATGGAGTCACGCAGACGCAATGCTCAGAGTCTGAGCGGGAGCGGGAGTGCGACGACGACACGGATTAGAGGGATTTGATGTTACAGAATGGGCAGAATAGAGTTGCGCAGTGCATTGAACTTTGTCTTGAGGCACGACTTGAGCGCAACAACTGCAACAATTGCGTCTTCAAGTAGAAGAAGTACAAGTAGGCGTGTGCATATTTTGACAGCTGTCGCTATTGATGTCCATGCCCCAGATCTGTGCATGCAACAAATCGTAAACGCACATTTCCGCGCCCAATATCGCTCTGATTTCAAACCCATTGACTGGCAGTTGGTTTTGTTATTTTCGTTGGCGGTGGTGGTGGTGGTGGTGTTGGCATATCCATATTTATGTCTGCCTGCCTATACATACAGATGTACACACATACCTTCATACATACCCGTAAATGCACTCATCTTGATCTGTTTTTGGATGTGCACGCGCACTCGTGCGCAAAGTCAATTAAAATGATCACAACAGCAACAACAAAAACGTCCTCAGCGCAACCCTTTGTTGGACGAAGTGTGCTTGTAGGGTGTACGGGTTGTAGGGCGTAGGGGGTTGGCAACTAGCGAAGCGCGTTGATTGCATTTGGCCATTAAAAATCATTAAAATTGGCACAGCACCCAAAACAGGCAATCGGAATTAAAAGGCATAAATCAAAAAAAAAAAAAAAAAAAAAAAAGAGAAAAAAGAAGGGCGGCGGATAAATGATGAACCCAAATGTGCACTAAAAACAGGCTCTAAATGAGCACGTGCTGGTCGCAAGTTTCAAGTGCTGTGCGCCTCTCTTGTGTTTGTTGTTCTTTATGTTGATGTTGTTGTTGCTGTCGCCATTGACTGGTAACGGCATCTAATTGTGGTTTTGCTTACGCATTTTGAGTGCTAAAATAAAAAGCACTTTCCAAATGTTTTATATTTATTATGTGCATGGATTTCGATTGGACAACGATGGCGCCTATAAATCACAATTTTGAGAGAATACGTAATAAAAATGTTAGAAAACAGCAAAATGCTTTTCAATGCGATAACCGTTAGCTAAACTCTATTGTATTTCTGTGTGTATCTGTGCGAGAGCTATTACAAAATCGAAAGAGTCTTTTCAAATAAAAGGCGCAATTTCCATACAAGTTTGTGACTAGAGTCTTTCGTTTTCTATAACTCCAACAAAAGACGCACAAAAGACGACACAATAGGCCGACTGAACAGGTGATCTGAGATAACGTGGGCAGAGAGTGAAACAGAATCCAAGAGACCAAAAGAGACACGGAGCGCGGAATGAAAATATGAACTTTGTTTGTCAGTGCAACACAAAGCCACTTCCTCAAGGATATCCCGCCATAAAGTGTGGATGGAGTGCTCTACCTGCTCAGACATTGAAAAATCACTTTTTAAATTTTTTTTTTGTAATGAATTTTCAGGAAAAGAAAAAACCCAAATCCGACACATGAAGAAAAAATCTCAAGGGGCACTTTGTGACCGTGTTTTCATGTTTAGTGGACAGAGGGCAAAGGCCAATGAATAGTGTGGAATGGAGGAGCTAATACCAGCAGTGAGGCAAGCCATCTAGAACAGTAATTTATGCGAATGCGCACTGGCCGTTAATGCGATGCTACAATCTAAGATAATCCTAGAGACCATCTTATTTAAATGAATACTATACGAGCAACATTTTCTGTTCAGAATTGAAGGATTTCAAAAATTGTACTAAAACGTCATCAGATCGGATTGAATGGAATTAAAGAAAAAATAAAGTCATTGTTTATTTACAACTTAACGATCTTTATGAATTGTACCTTTATGATATGATATCGTCTGATTACAATACTGGGTTTCCAAATTTTGAGCAACTTGACATTTGATTTAATCAGTATTCGTAGATTAGTTTGTATTTTGTTTATTATTTATTTCCCATGTGAGAAACGGAGAGTTCATTTGAATAAGTTGTTTGTTATTACAAGCTATTTGCTCAGGATTATACGCACATACAAACATATATAGGTACATAGATTCCTTATAGTTTTATCCATCGAAATAACAGACATTTCGCTTTAATTGCAATCAGTTGGTTAAAAAGTCACAGTCAGCCGTAAAACAAGAAGTAGTTGATGAAAATTAAACAAGAAAGGAATGCTAAAGTCGAGCAGGCTCAACTCTTAAATACCCTGTACCACCCCACGAAAAAGTAATTAAATTAATTAATTAATTTAATTAAATTAATTAACTAAATTAAATATAAAATATTCCATGCATGCATACAAACATTTACATTTACATGAGAATCGTGCCTTATGCGTGTTTGTGTACTTGTACATATGTATGTATGTGTGCATTGGGCCTGGTTATTTGGCTATAACTTTCTTTCCAATCATTCTATCATAATGAAACTTGGTATACGGATATATAATCACTAACCTAATGTGACTATCAAATTTAAGTTCAAAATTCCAAGAATTACGGGAGTTATAGAAAATCGTTAATAGGGGGGGGGGGAGTGGGGGGGTGGATCAGAAAAAATGAACAAACTCGTCCTTTCTCGGTCTCATACTCTCTCTTATACTTTCGGAGATCCTTGCGTTCAGACAGACAGACAGACGGACAGACAGACGGACATGGCTATATCGACTCGGCTTGTCATGCTGATCAAGAATATATATACTTTGTGGGGTCTACCAAGCCTCCTTCTGTGTGTTCCATGTGCACTCGCACAAAACTAATATACCCTTGTACCCTTTGGGTACAGGGTATAAAAACATTCAGATATTTAGAGACAAGCTGATCTATTCGTCATCTAAATTACTTTTGTTGTTGTGCGAAGTTCTAAGTAGACATAACATTTAGTTAACTTCAATTAAAAAATCAATCGTTTTTATAATCATTTAGTGTTATTAAAAATTATTAAAAATATTAAAAATATTGGGGCATCCGGTAGAACGTCTATTAGAGAGAATAATACGTAAGAAGAATTCGAAAATATGAGTTCTGAACAGAAAATTCTTCGTCCGTCTTAAAAGCCCATTGCTGATCTTTATAAGCCAGCGATTGAGTCCCGAGAGCTACATATATTACATCAGAGTCTCATGCCTTTCTCTGGGAAGTGACAGCGAAGGTGTTCCGGTGTCTCCGCTTATGTGCGGTAGACGAGCTAACTGAAATCCATGGAATCCATCTGGGGTGTTGCTTTACTATACATTCCAATTGTTGTACTAAGTTTTATATATTGAAGATACAATTTTGGGAACTTTCCGCTGAATATGGGTGCTGCTAATTTCTGGACTTTTTAAGTCAGACTTAGTCGGAGCTCAGTTATAGGTTTAAAGTCTTATCTCAAAAAAATAGTTTATATAATTTTCGAACGATTAATAAATACTAAAGGCATTATGTTTTTTCGAAAATATCTTAAAGTTTGTCATGTATGCGTAGTGTCTTTAGCTTTGAAGTCTTCAAACATTAAACTTCTCAGTCAAAACAATTCTATTTTGTACATAATAAAATTTATTTAATTTAGACTAGCGTCAATTATCGTTTTCTGAATTCATTTGCTGAATTGTTAATTTTTAAAGATAATTTCTTGTTACAAACTGAATCAAAAGGAACATTAAAATCATTTTGATGGGGATTTGGTCCATGGCTACTCGAAACTCGTCAGACCTCACGGACTGTATTTCTTCAAAAGATGATGTCCAATGAAAAGTGTTTCCCTTTGTTTCCGGATAAGGTCCATACTTGGTGCTACAATGGTATTTCCATGCAGAGCACTACGAAATATCACTGTGCGGCCTGCTCTTAAATTTTGTCGTTTGAACTGTACGACGAAAATAAAGTTCGTCCCAGAAAAGGTCGCCGATCCAGCTTTAAAGGGCCTCAGGGAAGAAGTTTCACTTTAAGAACTTAAACCAAAGTAAATATATTGTATTTACAGGATATTAAATAATATTTGCATATTTTTTGGAAAAAATGTATATCCCTTTAATGTATTGCAGTGTATTTCAGATTCCTTTGTTGTTCCAAACTCGCAAAAGTTGGCTGTTATAGATAGATATCATAAATAAAGCAAAAACTAAGTGTTGACCATGAATGAGTGGAGTGTGTAACGCTCCGCTGCCCAGTAGTCATTTTTTACAATCCGAATCCAATTAGTTTTTTTATTGAGCTGGTAGCCCACCCAGTCCTTTACTGCAGATCTAACAATTGTTGCGCAAAAATGAAGGGAGAGGATGCGCTGCCGCTGTATTGACCCTTTTGGACTGCCTCCTGTGAGGATTGAACTCACGACCCCTGGTTTACAAGACCAGTGCTCTGCCACTGAGCTAAAGAGGCGCACATTAAAGCGGCGGCTTCGTAGGTAACTTCAGCGACTCACAGATACAATTGTATCTGGAAGATGTTGGCAGTCTGCATCGATAGCAGCTAACATTTGTTTACACAATTGTGTTCGACTAGGCCCAGATAACGCCGCCAGACATTCATTGCAAGGTCAGCGCGTGCAGCGTCTGGGACCGGATATTAATTTTCCAAAATTACACACTCACCATTAAAAAGGGCGAGCAACGCGCCGTGAGGGCGCGATATTCGGAGTAGACGCGCTTCAGTGGCCCAGAACAATTAGAGCCAGGGCTGGGGGAAAAAGTGCAGACAGCCACAGATGGGGATCTGTGCCAATTGAACAGGTAAGTGAAACCACTTGCCGAATGCATGTACTCGTATATACTTGTATACATAAGTAGTCGGGCATATATAGTAGACATTTGGAGGCAAAGCAGTAAGACATGGTCGATGAACAGACATTTTCACATCATCATTTTGATTGCCACAAGTCGCTTTATTTTATGCTTTTCCATTTCGTTGTCTGGCAGCGGTGCGTGTTGATTTCATTTGGCCGCTGACGTAGATCGATTTCGTTTTCAAAGCAGCAGTGCGTGCAAAATAGATCAACAATCTTTGCGCCTCAGTTGATGGCGCTTGAACCGGCCTGGTTAAAAGCCCGAACCTCTTGCCAATGCTCAGGTCGTCAATTTTCCCAATCAATTGAATTACTGGATGTGCCATTGCCGGCACATGTGGCGCACACATTGGCCTTTGAAATTCACACGCAGCAGGCGGCAGATAAAGGCTCTGCCAGACGGTAAGCCCGAACCTTGGCGTTTGAACCAACAACAACAACACCAGCAGACGGACAAGCAACTGGCGCGTGCTGCGATAATTGGTTGTGCCGACGGAGGGGCAAGAAAAAGGAAATGAACAGCTGTGGCAAGCAATGGTGTCATTCTTCCGATGCCAGAACATATTACCAATCCCGCCTCATATTCGTTTTATGTGCAAATCGCATTAAAACTGAACCGCAAAGTATTTGGCGGCATTTCCAAGCTGGCAGCTTCATTAAAAGTACTTAGCGGCTTACGTTTTTTTTTTATTTTTTATCTCTCGCTCAGAAAATTAACGAATTAAGGCCTATCGAAAAAAAATTGGGTGAAAAGCTGGCAAATTGCCTGATTTAGTGTTAAATTGCAGCGCGTGAATGCATTTCCCATTAGTCCTGCATTGACAGATCAAAAAACAAAAAAAAAAAAACAACAAAAAAGAGCGGGCACTGCAGTATTGGGCGCTGACAGCAGTTCGTCAATCCGTCAGCAGCCACATTCGTTATCCTTTGCATAAAAAAAGGGAAGGAGGGACCGATTCGTTACAGGCTGCCTCACACACGCGTGTCCCAGCCCAGCTCGTCAATCTCAGGTGGGCTGACGCTGTAACTGTATTTGGATGCAGTGTAACAGATTTGGATTGCGCATGCGCGGCCCTTGCAGCTGCCGGCCCAAATGTTGCCCTCGCCTCGCCCTGGCAGAGCCGACCACTCGAAACGCAACGACATGATTTTTGTTTTATTATTCAACCCCCCTTTCACACACACACACAAACACACACACAAACACACACAGGCACAACCATTTCCACTACTTGTATGCTCTATCGGCCTGCGGGAAAATGCGAGCGCGCACCGCCTGGTTTTTAGCTTTTGTTTTCCACTTGAATTGTACAATACTTTCCATTGTTGGTGCCGCTTTTATTTTTCTCTTCATTTTTTCGGCCACTTAATTAATTTGAACCGATTTTGAAGAGCTAGCTTCACGCAATGCGTCAATGAAAATACACTCGTAATTATTGCTTTGTTGGTCTTCTTTCTTTGTTGCATACAACAAGTCTCCGGCAATTATGCAGCGCCTGAGGGGGGGACCAGGCAACGATTCGAAGCGTAGAGCTCCTGTGGGGTATTGAACTCCCTTCTGTAAGTATTTAATTATTTAATTAGTCCCTGCAGATAGAACCAGGTGCCTGGCACATATAGATATGTGTGGCATGCCTAACTGTTGAACATAAAGACTGATTTGGATGAGGGGGACCTTTGTTTATATTAAAATCGAAAAGCAAAATTTATACTTCATTAAAGTTTGAATAACACTAACGGATATATTAACAATGGGTATCAGGGCAGTACAGAGTTGAGCCAAGGCAACAGCAACTAAAACAGCTGCTGGCAAGGATTACATTTATGGCTAAAACTTCGTTTAAGGTTATCCATTATGATAATATGAATATGAATGAATATGACCTTGGTGTTTCTAGTCTAGCCTTAATGCTTTCCAAGATCTCTGCATTCACACATATATGGCCGTATTGATTCGTTTCCTAATACATCAGTCGGCTATATATGTATACTTTGTTGGGGCTGTGTGTTAAGATACCCTTTAACTACAGGGTATGCTTTAACAAACAAAAAGAAAATAAAATGTTGCTGGATTGATTTTAGAAGGTTGTGCTATTGATTTGAACTGTCAATTGCCGTAGCTTTTAAATTGAAGTAATAACGTTCTTGTTGTACATATTAATCTATGGCGACGGCTCATATTTGTTGAATAAATTAAACTGGTAAACTGCTCCTCCCTCCTCGTTATTTTCAAATAAAGTTGTTTCGATATAGATTTCGATTGCTCGTACAAAGTATAACAAGCAAGAAGGCGGGAGAACTCGTACTTATAATTACGCGGATGGTCATCTATTATTTGAAATGTTCATTAGTACTTTTTACCGCACTGCTTCAAAATCAATACCAAACATAAAGTGATTAAATAGTATTGAGGGCAGAAAAAGGTGAATTATTTGAGAGGTAAGTAAGTAAGTGAGTTAAGGAAGTATCTGGTCTGCTTGATCTCATCTTTAATACATACATACAATTTAACGATTATATAAAAAGGTGGGGACAATTTTATGAAAATAGTAAATAAAATAGTTGTAACTAAATTGAAAGATATTTTATTTCGTTTATAATATTGTTTTTCAATAATAAATCGCCGTTTTCAAATAAAATTAGACATTTTGCCTTTCCAATTGATAGTATATCAAGGCCATATCAAGGTAAATTATAAAAACATATATACATATTTATGTATGTGTGTCTTTGTCTCTGATACTTGCCTTACAGTTTAAGTATTTGTTTTAAGTCAATCGTATTGTTCCCATCCAGTTTGATGGCTTTATCTGGGAGCGATATTTCCAATTCAACATGACAATTATTGCTCGAATTCATTAACATCATAAATTTTGGCATTTCCATAGGTCCCATAATTTGAATACGACACTCTATTTGTTTCTGTACATTTCTGTTGTTGTGGCATGCCAACATTGCGATGAACTTGAGACCAAATTGATTTAAACGATCACTAAAGTTAATTAAGTAGCACAATCAAATTTGCCCGTTCACGCGATTGGAGACAAACCACAACTTGAGCAAAACAAACTAGTTTGGGGGCAGAGCCAGAAATCCACACAGTCTACGAATTCATAGAAATAACTACGAGGCAATATCATTTTGAAACCATAGTATACAAGCGACTCTGGCCATTAGTGTCGTGCCTTTGTCATTTGTTTTCTGCTCCAGCCCAATAATACCAACGTAAATTGTTATAAATTATTTATGACAGTTTAAAAATGTCAAGAGCTACAAAATCCGACAACGACAAAAACACCCACAAAAGTGACATTTTGCCAAAATATTGGAACTACTTATATACATGCACGTACATGGTATATATGTACGATTTGATAAATGTTTTAATTAAGTTTGGCTTGTTTGGCAGCACATTTTTGAATTGTATTTTTGCAAGTTGTTTTATTTCTGAGCCCCGTCTGGCATTCGTCTTGCTTAGTTACGGCTCGCAGATCGGGGACTTAAATGGGCTTTGCAGGAAGCCTTTGCTGGAATACTACGTTGGAATTTTGCTGGCCATTGCATGAGTTTTCAATTTGATCATTAATAGCTCTCTGAATGTTTTGGGCCTTGTGGATCGTCGGAATGAAAAGTGCACTTCAGGTTGACATGAATGCTCAGAGCAGACAACAATGGCTTGCAGCTTAGCTTGATGGCAACACGCCGGAAGTGGATTGCGCAACGGACAATGCACATACCTATACTCTTACATGTACACGTACATGTACATGTACATGTGTGTGTTTTTGTGTTTGTAGGCAGCAACAACAAAATGCCTCGTAATTGCTCCGGAAGTTAAATGGAATTTAGCGAAATCGAGAATCGCTGGCAAAATCTAAAATAAACTGCAATTAAGTGGCTCTTGAAGCGCACAATGTGTGGCTATGGCTCTGGCTATGGCTCTGGCTCTGGCTACGGGTGGTTAGGCAGGCAGCCATCTACTATATTTATTCCACACGAATTTGCATATCAGGGGATCGGCCCACCATTATGCAGGGTCAGTGCCAGGCAAGCAGCGAGCCTGATTTGAAATGCATTTGCACAATGCGGTGCAGTCGCAATCTGCAATTAGGGGTGTCCTTGCCACATGTCCTGGCTGCGTTGAATAGGCCTCGGACTGGCAGTGGGACTGCATGTTGCCACCACTGAGAGTGATAAATATTTTGTGCTTGAATGACACGATGGCACGGCTCATTGACAGCGCGACAGGAGAGTGTCTGTCCGTCCGATCATTTTATTGACAATTCTCAATCAAGTCGGGCATATCCTTTGAGAGTCGTTCGGTACAGTAAGCGGTGACGAGGATGCTGATGGTGGTGGAAGTGTTGCTGCTACAAGTGACTAGAGGGGCAGCTGTCGGCTTTGTCATGGATTTGTTGTAAGCGCTGATGATTACATTGTTGCTTCGGCGCATGTTGTCAAACCCTTTTTGATTGATGATGGCTAATTCTAACTTCTGACATGTGTCCAGTTGTCAAATAGACACCAACTTCAGGTCTAGGAGCTGCGGCCGAATTCAGCAACCCTGCGAATTCAAGGACCTGAAGTATAAGCTGTCTCTTAAATGTGCGCTTTTTTAAAACCCAGGTAACTGCACCGCCGAGTCAACAACGTGTCTGGCGAGGCAATCCTAAGACTCAACAACTTTCCAAATTACCATAAAGGTGCACCCTTGTGTTGGCCCGCTTTGATCTCGCATTGAGGCTTTACGCTGTTCTGCATAATGCATTTTCACAGTGGGACACCACCACCCCAAAACCAGAGGAAATGCAAAAGTGGGCGTTGTAATGTTGACACTGTAATTTACGCGTTTATCCTTTTACAGGCAGGCAGGCCAGCAGGCAGGCACAAAAGCCAACCAATCGCGCATTTGCATACCGCTCGTCTTTCGAAAGGGCTGTCGCTGGTAACACGATATGCCCATCTAGACATGTAATCACCTATAGACCGGGGGTATGTAAAAGCATCGGTAACTGTACCTTCAAGGACAACGGTTTAATATGGTAGCATGTAAAACAAATCCTTATCCATCTATGCATGAAAACGTGGATTTTTAATAAAATATTTTTAGTTAGTTAGTTCTTAAATATTTTGAATATTCAACATTAATAACATTGTAAAGGATTTTTTAAATGTATATAGCAGTGTTAAACAAGAACATTGTACGCTGATAAACATAAAATAATTACATTACAAAATTAAGTTGTGCTTCTATATTTAAAATGTACAGACGGAACATTGTATTGCAGGCTCGATTTTTTTAAAATTAGTACTAGATGGTCGGAATTTTGAATTTAAGCTACAACAGAGCTTAACATTTTGAAAAAGATATTAAATATATATAATATTATTCAGACAAGGACATCTATACCTACATACTACATTTGAATTCACATTGGCGATGGGAGCTTTGATTAAAACAATGCGAATTTTGATCTCTTTTCTTCTATTTTTAAATACCAATTTCTGTATAAAATATCTGATTTCCAAAAAGGTTAGAGTCGAGTGTTTTAAACACCTTTTACCCAAAAGAACAATAAAATGTGTCTTAATAAATAAATACATACATACTACAATATATATGTTAAAAAATATCTTTTAAAATTGCATTTATTAAATGAAAATAATTCAATTACAATTACAAAAAGCGTATCAGAAAAAAAAAAAACAGGAACACAAGCTTAGGCTGCTTTCGCTTCCTAGATTCTTCCTATCATACAGACGGACGGACATGGTTATATCGACTCGTCATGTCATACTGATCAAGATTATATGTATATATACAAATATATATACTTTGTGTGTTATACACACTCGCACCTTTTAAACTTTGAGAACAGTGTATAATAGTAAAATTAACAGAAATTTGTTTGTGCTGAAAGTTCGTTTCATAAAAAATTGTTATCGTTTTTTTTTCTTTTTTACTCCAAATAAAAAACTGCGGATCCAAAGATAACATTATACGTATACTTGTACATATGTTAACAGTATACATACATACATATGTATTAGACTATACGTATCTTGCAACGAACACAATTACCCACACACCTATACATACATAGTATGTATGTACATACGAGTTCTTGTACAACAACAATTTCCCTTCCCACGTCACAAATTGAGACGCGTCTGACATTTGTTAACAGTTCGCCAGAACAAATTGCTTTCTGCAATTAAGAACACACACACTCTCCCAGAACGTACTTGTCTCAAGACACGTCTTCATTAGTCATATTAAACAAATGAGCACAGCCAGCAACGATATAGGCAGCTGCAAATTCTAGATTGAAGATAACTTGGAGCTGCTAATAGACATTAATAATATTTCATTTGTTTTTAACGATAAACTGGTGCTCTCACTTCTCACACATTTAGGGGGTTATTAACAACAACAATAACGACGAGAACACAAAGCGCGACATGTTTTTTCTGGCGATGACGAGTGCGCGTCGTGCTTTCAAATAAGGCATTAGGTAAGCGCGTAGCTCAGGCCTCTTTAGCTCAGTGGCAGAGCACTGGTCTTGTAAACCAGGGGTCGTGAGTTCAATCCTCACAGGAGGCATAAAATAAATCCGACTACTCTTTTTTTTTCTAATTTAAATCAATAAAAAACGATATGAAGTTTAGTATATTATTTAAAATTTTTTTGGTTCTGTGTGTTTTGTGTAATGACACATATTATTATTTTTTGAGCGTAAAATATTTTAAAATATTCGAGTTGTCTTCTTTAAGACATTCTTCATTAATTAAATAAAATAAGCTTTTCTTTAATAAACGAGTATTTGACAAATAATCGAAAAATTATCTTTAAATTTTTAATGTTCACATTCTTGGCAAGAGGAACAATGGGAAGAGTATATATTGTTGTTTTCCTGTTTCAATTATGTTTTTAAATTGTTTAAATATTAGAAACTTGGTCGCCCAAAGAAAAAAGTCTCTGAGAACAATTAAAAGAATTGCCGGCCGGCTGGAAAACAATCCAACGTTTGTTTGTAAACAAACGCGATTCTCTGACGTCGCTCTCTCTATCTCTGAGCAGCTCTCGCTCTCCCGCTCGCTCTCCGCCTCTCTTGCTTAGCTGTGTATAGCACAGTTTTTATTCTAAAAATAAACAACTTTTCGTTTTTAGATACCACACCATGTGCCGATATTTTCACAGTTTTCACATTTAGTGCGCCTGTTGCAATCGGAAAAACAAATCAGAATTCCGTCGAGAACATTTAACTTGCATAATTGTCCAAGTTCTAGATCAGAAGGCTCCCCAAAAGTATATCTGCAATGAAAATGCCAACCGGTCAGCAGTCGGCCTTCTTCACCGAGTATTATCTGAAGCTGAAGCAGGCGGGAGGCTCTACCAGCGATGTCGATATAGCCAAGCTAGCTGCCTGTCGTAATGATGACGAGCGCGTGGCTTTCGTGGATCAGCTGGAGTGGGTGCGGGCGTGCGACTCGGAGCTGCTGGTCAAGCGCGAATTCACGGGAAAGAATGCGAATGTGGCTGCAGGGCTCAAGGAGCGCGCCACACAGGCTTTTAAGGCCAAGAAATGGCTTGAGGCCATGATGCTGTATAGCAGGAGCTATGTGGCACTGCCCTCTGAGAACGGTGAGTGATCAGTTTTTGCCCTCCAGATTCCATATGGTCAAGTGTCTTACTCTGTTTCGACATAGTGGCTGAACGGGCCATCGTCTTGGCCAATCGGTCGGCCACTTTGTACCATATGGACAAGCACAAGGAGTGCCTAATCGATGTGAGACGCGCCATAGATCTTGGATATCCCAAGGACCTAATCTATAAATTATATGAGCGACAGGCGCGATGTTATATGGCACTCAAGGACTACCCGCACAGCGTCAGTAGCTTCAAGTAAGTTCATCAGATCTTTGATCTGTTCGATCAGCCTTCCATTAAAATGTTCCCAGGAAATGTATTACAGCTATGGATGACTGTGCCCTGCCGGCCGACAGGCGTTCCAAGCTCAGCCTAGATGCCATGACTATGATTAAGATGCTGGAGGCCGATCCGCGAACCACCAAGCAGGCGGCTCTGCAGATGAAGAAGAAGAATTTGTTTGACGAGCAGGCGCACGCCTTACCCGAGGAGAAGGAGTTCGTCAGTCCACTAATACGCATCGACCACAACGCACAGGAGGGTCGCTTCGCCCGTGCCGCTTCCGACGTCAAGGTGGGTCAGGAGCTGCTCATCGAAAAGCCATACGTGGCCGCTCTTCTAGAGAAATACAGCAAGACTCACTGCGAGTATTGCTTTGTGCGGTGAGTAGAGCCGATTGCTTGCCTCCCTTTCATGTCCTTTACCAGGAATCTCATATCTTTGGCAGTACCGTCATACCGGTCGCTTGTCCTAGTTGCGCCGATGTCATATACTGCTCGGAGGAGTGTCAGCAACGTGCTGCTGCCAACTATCACAGATACGAGTGTGGCATAGTGCCTGTGATTTGGCGATCTGGAGCTTCGATCAACACCCACTTGGCGCTGCGCATCTTTGCCAGCAAACCGTTGGAGTACTTCCTGCAGCTGAAGCCCAGCATCGATGAGAACTTGCCGCTGGAGCAGATGCTAAGGTGGGTCTTACATCCCAAAGATAGGGGAATATAGGGAAACTTATAGGGAAACTTATATATATCTCTTTTGGTGACTACAACCACACCTTTCCTTTCATCTGAACAATTTATACAAGGCATACACGAGTTCTTTTAGTACGAACTCGGTCTAACACGGATGAGAATTTCCTACCTTTTGTCTTTCAATACGCCGAAACCCTCGTTCTTACAAGACAGTTAAGTTAAAAATATTTAAAAAAGAAGCGTATTACTTGAACTCACTTTCGAATACGCTGGAAAAGGTCGCACTTTCAAACTATACTCAGAATTTCGGGTAAAACTGAAGCTGATTCTATCGATGTATTCCTACCTGGGAAGAAATTTGCCTTTGATTAGAAGAGCTTAAGGAGAAAACAATGAATAGATATTGGAAGAAATTATCACTAGCGGTCACCACAAAGAAAAAAATGTTTAGCACGCAAATGGAAAATTAAATGGTTCTTAAATTTTAAATGAAGTAGCTTATGCTTCAACATTTTATACGCTTTAAAATATTTCCCTTCCTAATAGGATTAATCTGTTTATGATACATTTTCAAACTTTGAGTAACTGTTGTTCAATTTTGAAAATATTTGGACCTTAAAAACAGTGGAAATTTAAACAGCAAAACTTTTTTGGTGCATATGTCGAAATCTAGGAACGTAACCCCATGTTTTGTATAGAGTCCATATCGTTGAGTTCAGCTTGAGGTAAGGTTTTTCATTTTCATAAAATATTAAAAGTAAGTGATAAAGATATGCATAGTCACAGAAATCGGAGTCTTTTCTAGATCTGAGACATACTATTTAGTTCCTTCTCCTCATAAAGATTGTTCTTGCTTCAGTAGGAATAACAAATGGAAATACATCGAATACATGTAGTTCCTAGTTCAAAATGGAATGCTTTCTCTTACAGCTTGCCAAAGGAGGACTTCAGGCGCGTGGCGCACTTAGAGCGACACCAGGATAAGCGATCCCCATCGAACTTCTTTCAGCATGTGCTGATGGCACGTTTCCTGAGCCGCTGTCTGCAGGAGGCGGGCTACTTTGGAAGCGAGCCCCAGCACGATCAGGTGCTGTCCATAACTGCATTGCTTCTGCGCTGCTCGCAGTTCATACAATTCAACACCCACGAGGTGGCCGAGCTCCACAAATATAATGGAGGGGCCAATGAGAGGTCTGTTTTCATTGGTGGCGCGATTTACCCGACCCTGGCGCTCTTCAATCATTCCTGCGACCCAGGAGTTGTGAGGTAGGCACGTTTCCTCCCCGCTGGACTCCATTTCATATGCCTTCTTTTTAGATACTTCCGCGGGAACACCATTCACATTAATACTGTGCGACCCATCGAGGCGGGTCTGCCCATAAACGAGAACTACGGGCCCATTTACACGCAGAATGCACGCGACGAGCGACAGTCGAGACTGAAGGAGCTCTACTGGTTCGACTGTTGTTGCGACGCGTGTCTGGAAAACTGGCCCCTCTTCGACGACTTGCCCCGGGATATTATTCGTTTCCGCTGCGATGCCCCCAACAACTGCACGGCAGTCATCGAGGTGCCCCCCACGTGCAACGACTTCATGGTCAAGTGCGTGACCTGCGGGGAAATCACGAACATACTCAAGGGTCTCAAGGTCATGCAGGACACGGAAATCATGACGCGTACAGCGAAGCGCTTGTACGATCTGGAGAAGGACTATCCCAAGGCATTGAACAAGTTCGTGGACCTGGTTAGAATTATGTATGAGGTGCTGGCACCGCCCTTCCCCGACTTCTGTGAGTGCCAGCAGCACTTGAAGGACTGCTTCTTGAACTTGGGCAACGTCTACAATTTGGACTGATGGAGGATGTCTTTACTACATGGCCCAAGAACTCAAACATTTATACAAGCTTACATATAATCTTACTCTACTTGATTGACATAAATATTTAAAACCCGCAATGCGCAAGCGCTCTGCAGTTGGGGATTGGGAATTACGGCTGCCCCCTCTCAGTAGTAGTAGCCACAATGTCCATTATGAAGTTTTTGACAGCCGGCAAAGCTGCTGGAGCTGTAATAGCAACAGCGATAACAGCTTATCGCTGGGTGCCAGCCGGCCACTGAAAATTGAAAAACAAAAAACATGTAGCGTATTAATGAGGTCGCCTTTCTCTGCACCCGCTGCAATGGAGGCACTCACCGCCACAGCTGAATCTCCAGTAACGCCGTTCGTAATGCTCCTTTAGATAGCAGTGCTCCTGCGTCTGTCCATCCCAGAGCCCTGGCTCCGTGCTGCCATAGTCGGGTGGCGACGGGGTTGTCAGGGGGGGCAGATATTGGGGAGGCGTGTCTGTTGTGTTCGGCAGGGGCGTAGTCGGTTTCGAACTATTCTCAGGCGTTGAAGTCTCTACTTGTGTTGTTGTTGTTGTTGTTGTTGTGGTACTTCCAATGGTTGTTGGCTCAGTGGCAATCGGTTCCAATGTAGTTACTTCTGCACCCTCTGCGAGTGTTGTGGTTCTCATTGTTGTGGTAGTCGTAAAGTCCTCGGGAAACTCGGGCTCCACGTCTTGCGCCTGCATTTGACTCAGCAGCAGACAAAGGGAAAACAGTGACCAGCCCACTGAACGTTTCATTTTCCTTCCACTTGGTACACGCACAGTTGTGTTGTCGTGATCGGCTTACATTAAACACTGAACGTCTGTCACTCAACCATTCGATCAGCAAGCGTCGCCGTCGTCGTTGCTCGACATCGCCTCCACTCAAGCAGGGGGTTTTGGTTCGGCGGGGGCAATGGCTACGGCGTCGACAGGTGCTGTGGGCTGCTGATAAGAATGTCAAGCTATTAGAGCAAATATTTAAGCTGCTAGTCTGTTTTCCAAGATGCTGGTGACGCTTTTGTTTTTCATTCATTCAGTTCGCAGAAGCCGCATTAGTAATGTTATTAAAGGCATCCAATTAGAGCAAACGAAAAGAAAATTAGAGTCTATTTAGACAGACTTAGATGTTCATTCAGTTTCTGCGAATTTCATGAGTAAGCTTGTTATTCAAAAATGCTCTGTTTTTCAAAGCGCTCATTGATAAAGCGGGTATTTCCCAGACCCGAGCAAAAAATAAGGTGCTTTTCTCGCTGTGTACGCGTGCACCCATCAATGGCTTATCAAAAAGAAACCGACAATTTTTATTTTGAATCGCTTGCGGGTGGATGAGCACGCGTGCGCGCCGCGGCTTACCTTGTAACATTTAAGCTGTAACCAGCATGAATTACGTTCGGTGCGATGACGCAGAGAACTTTTGCTTTTCATTCGCCACTTAAAGCCGCACACATCTTCACGTATCACATACATACATATATATATATATATATATATATATGTATGTATTTGCATGCCTTTTTATTTGTGGACGATTTAAAAAGGATTGACAAGTGCATATCAATATTGTCAGTGTGCATTCCAATTATATTTCATTATTTGACATCAATAAGCAGGTAGCCGAGCAATGAGTAAGACGCGAATACAAATATTATATACCATACACGTATATACTTATTAATGTATATACTTATTAATGATAATTTAAGGCAGTTAATTACATTTTACAGAATTTACTGCACATATGTACTTGTTTGCAAGATATGTAGCATACTTTTCGGCGGCACTATTATTCATTTATTTTGATGCACAGGTAGAAAGTTACCATATGGTGGCAGAAACTTACCATTAGAGGGGAGTAACTTACCACATCTAATTCTGCCACCTCATGGTAAATTTCTGCAGTACAAAAGCATTGATGCCCAAAAGTATGTTATATAATTCAAGCATGTCTGCAGATAAAGGCGTTTGGGGACATTTCCCAATACGCTGTAAAATCAAAATTCGTTTTATTGGATGTATGGCAGACCCCATGTTTATTTAATTTCATATCAATAGCATTACGTGATGCTTCCATTTAGTCATACGCCTCTATTCATGTATGTACTCGTAAATATTTTTTATGCAAACTAGTATATAAGTTCTAAGCCCATAAGTTGCTTTGAAACTCTATAAATTACTTCAGCAGCTGCTATACTTGTAGGAACTTTTTCAAATTGGCTGGATATTATTATATAATGATATAATGCTAGACATGAATAATGAATAACAACCATTAAATAGTGGATAGAGCAAGAAAGCAGTTCCTCCTTCTTCCTAGCTCATCAACTTTGTGATTGAAATACAAAAGTTGGATGTGATTGAGAATTGCTGAAACAAAGAATTTAAGATCACTTTACCTGCCAGTAGAATGTATACGCCAGTTAGATAGATATTACTCAAGTAGAGGTGACTCCATCTATTTATCCTGATCTTGGTTATCTGCAGGCACTTGTAAGAGTGTTTTATTTGATATGGCTGCCAATAAGGCAGTCCCTGCTAATGGTGCGATTATCTGGCAGTTTCGAATTTGGCTTGCTACGTATTACAAAGTATAAGTTGGTTTGTTTTTTTTGAGTCTCGTTTTCAGATTCTGTCTGCTCTCAGCTGCTATTTGGAAATGTATGTAGAAAATTGGATAATTTTTGAATTTAGTCTTTTAACAGACTGAGCGATATTTTTGTACAATTTGTACATGGTGGGGACTATTTTAAAGTATTAATATGTCGAATACTTGTGGCATTTGGAATGCAATTGGCTTGTTCCATAAATAAAAACTTCATTTGGATTTATTTCGTTTTCTTATGCTTTATTACACATACATACATATATTTGTGCTGTTACTAAAAATCATTAACAATTCCAACAAATACGAGTACATATTCTGTTTCGAGATACAATATTTATTTAAATACCTTCGTTTAAGTTATCTTAGGCTTATAAACATACATACAAGTATGTACGTATTTTTGTGTACACACATATGTATTTTAGGTGTTAGTAGAACTAAAAATAACGATTTTTATTCTTCAACAAATAAAAATTGTACAAAGTGGAGTGAAAGTGGGGTGGAAAGTGAAAAGTTGATGTGAAGATTTCCGTGCATTTGTGCGCCTGATGGGATTCTCCGTTCGATGGGCGGCAAACATACTTATTCGTTAAAAAGCACGTGTGTGGAAATCGAAGCGTGTGCATAAATATATATATAACAAAATTCTTTGTAGCAGGTCCTTGCAGGACATGCTCCTTAGAAATCGTACGAGTTCGCCTCATCGTCGCCCTTGCGTACTTTAAATATGAACTTGTAGATGAGAGCCGCCACAATGCCGCCTGCAATTGGACCCACCCAGTAGACCCAATGGTCGGTCCACATACCCGCCACCACAGCTGGACCGAAGGAGCGAGCCGGATTCATGCTGGCGCCGGAGAGTTTGATCTGTGAACGAGCAAAAAAGTGTTATGCGAGCTCTTAGAGAGAGAGGCATACCGTTCCGAACTTACAGCGCTCAAATGACCGGCAGCAATGGACAAGCCCACTGCGAGAGGAGCCGAGCCCTTGATGTCCAAGCGGCCGGGATCGGAGACAGCCTTGACCACAAACACCAAGATGAACGTGATTAAGGCCTCAATGAGCACAGCTTGGCCGACGGTCAGAGAGTTTGAGAAGGACGAGACGCCGAGTCCAACGCCCACAGTGTCCGCAACGGCGACTCGGATAACGGCTGCTCCAGCAATGGCGCCCACGCACTGCACAATTATGTAGAAGGCGGCCTTCAGGATGCTCATCTCGCCCACAATCAGGAACCCAATGGTTACTGCGGGATTGATGTGACAGCCACTGATGTGGCCCAGGGCCTGCAAATAAACAAAAAATCGTTTAAAGAACAAACTAGAAAATCCCAAGTATTTTAATTAAACTAAGCTTGCGAGTGAAAATCGTAAACGTAATCGTAGTTAGTTTTCAATCGTATCTAAAATAAATAAATGTAGCTATTCTTTGCTCAATTATTGCATTATAGAGGCTACATTTCACAGTCAAAGATATCCTCCAATACCAAGTGCTCAAGAGTTTACCTAATTTTCAAAATTGTCATGTCAGGAATAGGAATAGTATAAATGAATTATTTAATAACAAAATATGCTCAATCAAAAATTGTGAATTAACTATAGATTTAGGAAGTTCTTCTTTGATTTTCTTAAGTAGTGATGAGAAAATATACTGAAGCCTCCTTCGATAGACCTTTGGCGAAATTTCTCGAATTTGTCCATTAGCTTAGTTCTGGTGGCGCTGGTAGCTTTCCCCCTTTGATTCTGGATTGCTTAATTTACATTTCGATAAGAAGTTGAAGTCCGAAAATTAGGTGGAGCCCCACTAGTAGGAGCTCATTTATGCCTTCCACACATGTCGCTTGAAAAACAATATACTAAGAACGCGTTGCTGGCTAGTAATATATGCAAATGCTACATATGTTGTTCATTTAATTAATCTCCAAACCCATAAAGTATACTATAGGTATAGTACAATACCTCCATTTCGAAAACTCTATAAAACATGTGTGTGCCGAGGAAAATGATATTCAAATAAATGACGTTATATTTCCTAAGAAGTTTCGTGAGACGGCTGTTATTAAATGCCTTAAAGAGAATAAATTGCAGGCAAAAAAAAAAACAGATATAGTATATTCGAAAAACAAATTTTTCAATTAAAACAAAATTTGCTTTAAGGTTTTTTTTTTAATTTTCCTCGCTACATGCAACAACTAGCAACCAGCGCAACTAACCTGGTTTTCTTTAGTTGCGATTACCGAGGTTGTACTGTATAGCTTATGTTTGGTATTAATCTAATGGAATATCGGTGTCGCCTAGATGCTTCGTATAATTGCTATAAATTGCTATCAATATCGGAGTCTCAACTTAATGAAGTAAAGAGACAACATAATTACACCCCCTCCTCATATGGACAGGTCAGGACTTGAAGGCGATCGGGTTTGCTTGAAATACATATTGGAACATTTGGATAAAATTTTGATAGCAAGCCACTGTCACAAATTCATTTGAGCCCTCATGGTAGGGAAACCCCACAATGATTTAGAATCGTATGTACATACGAGTATGTATACACAACAATATATATTCACACATACACATAATTGAAAGAAAATTACCTTCGGACAAACAACAAAATCAGACACGCTTTAATTTGAGTTAAGGCTTCAATACTTTCAACAACTTTATAGGTTAGTAATATTACCATAGGTCTTCGAAAAACGAAATGTATATTACTTTAAATAAATTCTAGAGTGCCCAATAGGGACTAGTGGAGTAAGAACCAATATGTACATATTAACTGGGGTTTATTATAGTATTATAAAGAGATATATTTAACTGGCATAAATAAACATTAAAAAAAGACTTCAATAGTATATTTTGAATCAGAATGATGTTCGTCTGGGTATATTAATTTTTATTTCATTTATTTTTTTTATACCCAGTACCCGTAGGGTAAAAAGGGTATATTAGGTTTGTGCAAAGTATGTAACATGCAGAAGGAAGCATTTCCGACCCCATAAAGTATATATATTCTGAATCAGCATGACGAGAGAAATCGATCTAGGCATGTCCATGCGTCCGTCCGTCCGTCTGTCCGTCCGTCTGGATGAACGCAAGGATCTCAAAAACTATAAAAGCTAGAATAACCAAAGTTGGCATCCAGATTCTCCTAGGTCCGAGAAATGACGAGTTTATTTTATTTTTTGGAATTTTCCCCCCCTTCCCCCGCTACAGAATTTCGTCAATAGCGTCTACATTTCAAATGCTACCTAAACCAAACTTTGCACACATAATTAATAAATAATTATCTACTGTTGTTTAAAATTATTTTTATTCAATTTGGTCAATTCTAAGAAAAGTTATTAGCGAAACAAATTCTCGTCAGTACAACCCCACCAAACTGCAGCAACAAGTTCGCTCTTCTTCCTCTTTTTGCTGCTGCTATGGGCGCATATAACTCAGTGACGGAAGTTTACCTGGGTACAGGGTATTACACTGTCGGGCTTGCTCGACTGTAGCGTTCTCTCTTGTTTTTAACTTATCCTAGCGTTAAAAGTACGAGATTACTTTTAAGTTATTACGCTTGTCATTACAGATCAGATTGATGAGTTCTTAGAACTTCCTAGTGCACAAATTTATTTCATTTCTCTCCCCCGCTACAGACAAAAACATAGTTTCCCACACATAACGAATGCAATTCTATCTCTATTTCAAATTTCAGATCTATCGTTTTATTTCTGAAAGGAGCTAAACAAGGCCGTAATATACCCTATTGTTTGGAGCCAAGTTGGAGCTTTTCAGATGAGTTAGAGAGTGGTAGATTACTTGTATTCCAAAACTGTTGCTTTCTGAATTATAGTTCATGTTGATCCTAGTCAGTGAAGCATTAATGCACGTGGTTTCTTTCAAATGTCAAGATGCCAACGCACTCTCAACCCAGTTGGTGAAGAGCCCCTCAGCCAGCTGGTGTCGATCCGTCGCAAGTGACTGCGCTCCACAATAATTTGCCATGCCAATTTCTGGGTTGGGTTGGGTGATGGTAATGGTGATGGTGATGGTGATGTTAGAGTTTTTCCAGTGCGTTAGCGAACTGCAATTGCGCAAGCTGCACTTAGCCATTGTCAGCCGACGGATACGAGCAATTTGTCTAAGACGCACTCCACATCTGCCAACATATACTATACAAACGAGTATATAGATACAATATATGTATGTATGTTTGGCAAGGGGCGCCTACTCGAATATGTATAGCATTAAAGTTCAGGCACATTGATTTAAGATTCGATTTCATTTCGAGGGTGCCTAAGACTAAAAGTAAAAGTATCTGATCGCCAAACACAATACTAGCTCTGCGAGTCATTTACATTCTGTTGAGTCATCGCTCGGTGCTGGGCGCTGTTTGAGCTTCAAGTGAGCTTCAAGCGAGCACATACATGTGTACATTCAGTGAGAACTTTAAAATGCTTGTGGCATAATCGCACTGATCGCCACTCACAGAAGACTGGCGAAAAAATGATCCCACCACTACGGCTGCCACCGCTCGTACCACAGTACAGTGAAAACTCGCTTGGCCGGACACTCACCGTCGAACAAGAAACGACTTTTTTTCATTTTTTCCTTTTAATTGAATTGTTTTTCTATTTAGACGATTAAAGTAGACGATTAAAATAAAAATGAAGATCCTAATTCATTGAATAGCTTTACGTAATACAGTGAAAACCCGCTTGGCCGGACACTCACCGTCGACCAAGGGGAGTGTCCGTTTTAAAGGATACATAGACATTTTTTTCTTTTAATTAAATTGATTTTCTATTTAGACGATTAAAATTAATATAAATGAAGATCTAAATTCATTAAATAGCTTTACGTAATATATAGTATGTACATATACTTCATAAATATAAAACTATATTTTAAACCTTGTTGTAAGTTTTCCGCTTAAAAACTATTTTTGAGTATATGAGCGCCATTAAGAAGTGAAGTGAAATAAATATAATCACTTCTATTGCAAAAAATTAAAGTTATTTCCTGTTGCAACCATTCTTGACCTAAATAACAACACATTTAATTTATTTTTCAGTATTTATCCAAGCACTACTATAAGTTTGATCGTACAAAACTGAGCAAAATTGTGAAATAATTAAATAACAACAACAATATGGGCATAAATAGCAGAAGTAATAGCATATTTTATTAAAATCTTGTATTACTTGTAGATCACATAGAATATATGTAATATGAAATATTTTATAAAAATTTTGTGGAATAATTACATAGGTAGAAATAAATAATAAGAAATAAAAGGAATATGAAAATATGGATGATCAAACTTAATGAAGAGTATCGCTTTAATTATTAGGCGTGTGTTTGAGGCGTCCATTACCAAAATGTCGCGTCGGGTCAAGAGAGGTTTTCTTTCTCGAAAAAAAGTGTCCGTGTCCGGTGAAGAGAGTCGAAGTTGCTTTAAAAAAGTACACCAAAACGAATGTGCCTAGTGTCCGTCTAAGAGGGGTTTCCGTTTAGGGCGTCTTCACTGTACCCGCACTCGTACTAATGTATTATGAATGAGCTGAAGGAGCATTTTGGTTGCAGCTGTTCAAGGTCGCTGCGCAAGCCCATGTACCCCACACCTCTTGGTTGATTTCTCTTGGATCTGGGATCTCGAATCTCAAATCTCGAAGCAAAAGTGCGCACACGGCCAATTTCGTGCGCATGCGGCTCTATCTGTCGGTCTGGCTGTCTGTCTGTCTGGCGATCTGTCTTTCAGCATTTTAATTAGTAAATGCGCAAAAGTGTGGCCGTTGCCTGCTCCACAATGCCGCTAATTACAGCGCACTCGGCCAGCCTCATGCGTGCTGCCAACACGTTTTGCTAGGCCTGAAATGTTGTTGTTGCTGCCAGCAATCGGCAAGCAGCAATCAGCAATCAGCAATCGCAGCGGCAAACAACGAGCAGTTTTAGATACGCCCCGGTTAAACTTCAATTCAATTTCAACGGCGACTTGACATTTTGCGTAGCTGTGAGTGCACACACATACACACACATACACACACACTCAGACACACATTGTGTGTGCCATGCAATTTTTCAATAAAATTATATGTATTTTAATATTGTGCGGAGTCGATGCGCCGACTGTGTGAAAAATGTGGTGCGCATGCGCGACGCTGGCGCAGCCTTAGACGCAGCCGTTCGCGCATAATCATCAAAAGTAATGCCATGGGTTGGGAGAGAGAGGCCGCGCAAATCGTCAGACCGATCAGCACACGCACTTGACGGCGTTATGTGTGTGGCTGGAGGCTTAAAAGTTGTTTAGAGCTCTGTATGTTGTTTTGTTTTCTTTTTTTACTTATTTTTTTTCGTTTTATTTGTTGTTTGCTCCGTAAAACTTGTCTTGGGTTCTTTTGTGTTCGCTTTTTAATTGTACGCTCGCGCTTAGTCATGAAATTAATCAAATTTGTGTCAGCCATCGATTGGGCACAAAAATATACGACATACAAGTATACTCGTATACTTGTATGTACACTCGTGCCAGATATATGCGTCAGAATCGTGGCTTAGAATGCCGATTACACAATTACACACACACGTAAAGCACTTAATGCCTGCGATGATTCGGGCTTTGGCGATCGCCAGCTATCGTCGATTGGGAGGATGTAATTAGAGCAAATTTCGACAGCCGAAATCATTTATTCTACTTATGAATACTTGTGGTTACGATTTATTGCCATCAAGATCACATTGTGGCGAACATTTCGAAACACCAAATGATTCGAAACGAATACGAGTATGACATGAAGGGGCTGTTGAGCCCGACAGTTGATTCCATTTCATTTTGTAAAAAGCACGTGCAAACATAAACCAAAACATCCATTGCAATCGTAAAAATCAAAGTAAACTAAAAATAAAAGATAAAATTAATGCTATTCTATCTTCATTTGAAATAGTTTGAGCAACAGCTCGCCATCCTTCTAATAAAGCATAATTTGAATTAGAAGACCAGCAATTATACACTACTAATACTAATATACTAATTTTTTCTGCCCAAAAAATCCCTAAGAATTTTAGATATCAATATGTTTGTACGACTTCTTTTCTTAAGCAAATAACTTCCTCCTATAGGTCGATATTTGGAAAGTTTCTCGCTACATTAGAGTCCTGCACTTTCTACGAAACAGGTCCATTGGAGAGAGTTTATTTCAATTAAGTTCCTTCGATATTTGGAAAGTTTCTTGCTACATTAGAGTCCTGCACTTTCTACGAAACAGGTCCATTGGAGAGAGCTTATTTCAATTAAGTCCCTTCGATATTTGGAAAGTTTCTTGCTACATTAGAGTCCTGCACTTTCTACAAAACAGGTCCATTGGAGAGAGTTTATTTCAATTAAGTCCCTTCGATATTTGGAAAGTTTCTTGCTACATTAGAGTCCTGCACTTTCTACAAAACAGGTCCATTCGAGAGAGTTTATTTCAATTAAGTCCCTTCGATATTTGGAAAGTTTCTTGCTACATTAGAGTCCTGCACTTTCTACAAAACAGGTCCATTGGAAACAGTTTATTTCAATTAAGTCCCTTCGATATTTGGAAAGTTTCTTGCTACATTAGAGTCCTGCACTTTCTACAAAACAGGTCCATTCGAGAGAGTTTATTTCAATTAAGTCCCTTCGATATTTGGAAAGTTTCTTGCTACATTAGAGTCCTGCACTTTCTACAAAACAGGTCCATTGGAAACAGTTTATTTCAATTAAGTCCCTTCGATATTTGGAAAGTTTCTTGCTACATTAGAGTCCTGCACTTTCTACAAAACAGGTCCATTGGAGAGAGTTTATTTCAATTAAGTCCCTTCGATATTTGGAAAGTTTCTTGCTACATTAGAGTCCTGCACTTTCTACAAAACAGGTCCATTCGAGAGAGTTTATTTCAATTAAGTCCCTTCGATATTTGGAAAGTTTCTTGCTACATTAGAGTCCTGCACTTTCTACAAAACAGGTCCATTGGAGAGAGTTTATTTCAATTAAGTCCCTTCGATATTTGGAAAGTTTCTTGCTACATTAGAGTCCTGCACTTTCTACAAAACAGGTCCATTCGAGAGAGTTTATTTCAATTAAGTCCCTTCGATATTTGGAAAGTTTCTTGCTACATTAGAGTCCTGCACTTTCTACAAAACAGGTCCATTGGAGAGAGTTTATTTCAATTAAGTCCCTTCGATATTTGGAAAGTTTCTTGCTACATTAGAGTCCTGCACTTTCTACAAAACAGGTCCATTCGAGAGAGTTTATTTCAATTAAGTCCCTTCGATATTTGGAAAGTTTCTTGCTACATTAGAGTCCTGCACTTTCTACAAAACAGGTCCATTGGAAACAGTTTATTTCAATTAAGTCCCTTCGATATTTGGAAAGTTTCTTGCTACATTAGAGTCCTGCACTTTCTACAAAACAGGTCCATTCGAGAGAGTTTATTTCAATTAAGTCCCTTCGATATTTGGAAAGTTTCTTGCTACATTAGAGTCCTGCACTTTCTACAAAACAGGTCCATTGGAGAGAGTTTATTTCAATTAAGTCCCTTCGATATTTGGAAAGTTTCTTGCTACATTAGAGTCCTGCACTTTCTACAAAACAGGTCCATTCGAGAGAGTTTATTTCAATTAAGTCCCTTCGATATTTGGAAAGTTTCTTGCTACATTAGAGTCCTGCACTTTCTACAAAACAGGTCCATTGGAGAGAGTTTATTTCAATTAAGTCCCTTCGATATTTGGAAAGTTTCTTGCTACATTAGAGTCCTGCACTTTCTACAAAACAGGTCCATTGGAAACAGTTTATTTCAATTAAGTCCCTTCGATATTTGGAAAGTTTCTTGCTACATTAGAGTCCTGCACTTTCTACAAAACAGGTCCATTCGAGAGAGTTTATTTCAATTAAGTCCCTTCGATATTTGGAAAGTTTCTTGCTACATTAGAGTCCTGCACTTTCTACAAAACAGGTCCATTGGAGAGAGTTTATTTCAATTAAGTCCCTTCGATATTTGGAAAGTTTCTTGCTACATTAGAGTCCTGCACTTTCTACAAAACAGGTCCATTGGAGAGAGTTTATTTCAATTAAGTCCCTTCGATATTTGGAAAGTTTCTTGCTACATTAGAGTCCTGCACTTTCTACAAAACAGGTCCATTGGAAACAGTTTATTTCAATTAAGTCCCTTCGATATTTGGAAAGTTTCTTGCTACATTAGAGTCCTGGACTTTCTACAAAACAGGTCCATTCGAGAGAGTTTATTTCAATTAAGTCCCTTCGATATTTGGAAAGTTTCTTGCTACATTAGAGTCCTGCACTTTCTACAAAACAGGTCCATTGGAGAGAGTTTATTTCAATTAAGTCCCTTCGATATTTGGAAAGTTTCTTGCTACATTAGAGTCCTGCACTTTCTACAAAACAGGTCCATTCGAGAGAGTTTATTTCAATTAAGTCCCTTCGATATTTGGAAAGTTTCTTGCTACATTAGAGTCCTGCACTTTCTACAAAACAGGTCCATTGGAAACAGTTTATTTCAATTAAGTCCCTTCGATATTTGGAAAGTTTCTTGCTACATTAGAGTCCTGCACTTTCTACAAAACAGGTCCATTCGAGAGAGTTTGTTTCAATTAAGTCCCTTCGATATTTGGAATGTTTCTTGCTACATTAGAGTCCTGCACTTTCTACAAAACAGGTCCATTGGAGAGAGTTTATTTCAATTAAGTCCCTTCGATATTTGGAAAGTTTCTTGCTACATTAGAGTCCTGCACTTTCTACAAAACAGGTCCATTCGAGAGAGTTTATTTCAATTAAGTCCCTTCGATATTTGGAAAGTTTCTTGCTACATTAGAGTCCTGCACTTTCTACAAAACAGGTCCATTGGAAACAGTTTATTTCAATTAAGTCCCTTCGATATTTGGAAAGTTTCTTGCTACATTAGAGTCCTGCACTTTCTACAAAACAGGTCCATTCGAGAGAGTTTATAGCATTTCAATTAATTGCTATCACACATAAAAACTCGATCAGCCCGCTTTCAAAGTAACTTTTTTACTTCATATCTCTTTCGAATCATTCCAGATATACAAACCGATCCTGCTATGCACTATAACCCTGGATGAAGCTTCCATGCTTCCAAGTTGCCAACTGGTTTGCCACAATTTCATTCAATTATCTAATTAATGGATACACTCTATTGTTGCTCTGCGGACCAAATCAAATTAAAAGTAAGTATTAATAGTACCAGACATGATTAAGGAGAAAATAAAATGAATTAACTTTGATGCTCTGATAAGTAATCCTTAATCTTACTCCTCAAAAAAAAGTGGGATCAGCTTAGATCTGCAGTTTATAAAGAGGAGAAATAAAGTGCAACTGAACTGTTGGTGGGAAACAGTATCTGAAATGTGCAGCAAGGTAGCTTTCTTGAAGTCCTTTAGCCAAGTTAAGTTGGTGGGCCATAAAGTTCGTCTCAATCCCTGGCCAGTGCCAGTGCCATTGCAGTTCAAGTGCAGTTCGCTGGCGCTTTGGCAAGCAACGAGGGACGGGCAAATATTTGGTAGACGGTCAACCGTCAACGCACTCGAGCGCATGGTCTGGGTCTTGGTCTGGGTCTGGGTTGGGCTCTGGCTGGCTACTCTCAGTCTGGGCGGTTGCGCGTGGTTGGCTCTGTGGCGCAGCGCTGAGAAGTGGCGATGGAGTGGGAGGCGGGCCGAGTAATTATATTTGCTTGCACGCGCGCTTGAACACTTGGACGAGTTGTTGGATTGCCGGTGCTGGCCATGTGGCATGGATTGGGGTCCAACGCATGTGCATGCTTTGCTGTGAGGTGGTGCTGGTGGTGGTGCTGGCAATGGCGGTGGTTGCGAGTGCGAGTGCGAGTGCGGCGCACACATGCCTGCTCGCATTTAGTGGTTTATGGCGCGACATTTGCGTTTAAATCATATTTTATGGCTCTTAAGTTAAATTGAATGTTAACTTGTTTGTTTCGTTCTGCCTTTCTGCAACTGTTGCTGCGACCGGTAATTGTTGTTGTTGTTGTTGTAGTTGTGCTGCGTTTTGTTTGGACTTAATTCAAGTTCGCTGAATGGCCGGCAAAGTGTTTCGCTCCGTTTTGTCCATTTAGCCAGTTCGGTTTGTTTTGGTGCAGTTGAGGCTGAATTGCTGAGCGGTTGTGTTTGATGACCGCCTAACTTCTTTGGCATGAAAACGTGAGTGGTGCACGCACAAAGTTGTTGTTGTTGTTGCTCCAGCCTGCATAATTAATGCACACACGCATACACTTTTTTATTGATCTTGTGCGTTGCACCTTGATTGGCATTGGAGGTTTTTCTGCTCTGCCTCTGCAGTTTCAATTCAGACACAATTCGCACACACACACACACACACACACCTCTCTGCGTATGTGTGTGTGTGTGTGTGGTTTGCCATTTAATCATAAATCACATACCACAAGTCCGACTGCCGGCATTTGCAATTTATTGCATTGTTAGTATTTCGGCTGCTTAGCCTCCTGCATAGAAATCAGTTGATCGTGCCGGGCCTTTTCCCGCCTTCTACTCATAAATATTATAAATATTTGGTATATACTATATGTACTTGTACATATATATAGTCGCACTCGTGCCTGTCTCAAATCTGTTAGATATGCACGTATGCATTTCTATTCGCATCGGTTATTGTTTTATTTGCATTTTCTCCGCTTGGCTTCCTTTTGGCCGACTGTCAAATGGCTCGCAAATCGTAAACGTCGAGTGCATACAAATTTGCGATTTCCAGCCCGCTCTCAATGCGGTACATGGGCTGGGGCATTTATTTCTGGAGTTAAGGTGCGCCCTGGAGATGATGCATGCTGCTTCTGTCCAAGCAGACGACGCTTCCAGAAAAAACGAGAAGTACGCGTCTCTTATCGCTTGTTCAACAAAAGAAGATGAAGTTTCTCAGTTCGCTTTATTTTTGGGTTCGCCCCAAGAGCCCATGTGCATTCGATTTCGCCATCTGGTAAATTAGCTTGAAACGAAGAACACATTATCGCTTTGTCGTTATCGTTATTGTACGCGGTCGTCCACCTGGCCCGCCACTGCTCTACTCCAGATGTTAGGTGTTGTTTTGTAACAAACAGACTTCCTTGAGTGGCCAAGTCAATCCCCAGACTCCAATCCCATTAAGAACTATTGGGGAACCTTTTGCCAAAAACAAAACGCAGTTAAGGGAAAATATTCAAAATGTTTGATATAACGTTCCTGTGAAGATTTGTCAGAACTTGGTATCCTTTGTGTGCAGGAATTGAAAAAAAAAATAACATCAAGAAAAATATCGGATATTCTGAGTATTCTAATCAAGAAAGAAAATTTCAATATTCATACTAATTTTATTATATAGTACTGTCCAGCTAAAGACATTTGTATTTTATGAATTAACTAAACGCTAAGTTATTTGTTTTCACGCTGAACTATGCTTATGTTGAAAACTAACCAATTCTTTGAAGAAAAATTCAAATATATACGAAAGCCAAGCCTTTCTTATTAAATAAATATGCTGTCCAGGTGTGTAAATCTTTTCACACTTGTCTACATTCGGTTTGGATCAGTATCGATGGAAACTGCAATAATTGTGATATCGGCGATTCTATTTCTGATGTGAATTTTAAATAACCGAAGAGGAGATTGGTCTGCAGCCACAGTACGTGATTTTTATTTTGTTGCAGCTCAGCGGCGTGTCGTCGATGCCAATATGTGATTAGTGCAGGTACAGTCGGTCCAAAATGCAATTGTTTTTCACTTTATTCCGCTGCACACCTTCCAGTTTTCAAATGCATGGCGCATTACTTGCAATTAGCATCGACGTCAGAGTCAGAGTCAGACAAGCCCAATTGGCGTCATAAAAAACAAAGCTATGGGCATTACATTACTATTTTTCGCTGACTGGTCTTCGGCGCCTTGCAACAGAGTTCAACTAACCCAAGGGGCCTGAGACTCGTGTCGCGATTTGCGGCACTAATGAGCAAAATGTGGCATGCAGTACCCGTAGTTGTATATGCTGATCATATGTTCGATCTGCTGGCGTTGTGAATGAAACCAATTCGGTTGCTCGGAGGGGAAAGGAAAGGAAAGGAGAGGGGAAAGGAAAGGAGAGTGGAAAGTGGCGAAATGCGCTGACATGAGCAAATCAAATGCAATTGTCACAGCTCGAATGTGCTTTCTGCCGCGAGTTGCACGTTGCATGTCACGCCAATTAAGTGATACTGAGCAGCCGAGTCTTTTGTCATTTCCAAACTAAGCGCTTTGCATACACACAGCAACAACAACAACAACGACAACAGCAACAATCGCAGCGTAATTAAACGCGTAATAATCTAATTGCATATTTTGCGTGTTGATTAATGCTAATGGCCACAACAGACGCTTTTGCTGCAAGCTCGTATTTATTATGCAGCATTACTCATACGCCATGTGCAACGCACTGCGACTGCGACTGCTAATGACTGAACGAGTGTGTGCGTGCGTGTGTGTGCTTGTGTGTGCGTGTGTGTGTGTCTGTAAATCTGTCAATTTTGTAAATTACATTCGCACGCAGTTGGCTTTTTGGTTTTTATGCGCTTGTTTGTTTACCAAGCGAGCTAGCGGTCGATCGCTTTTAAATGCCAATGTCTCGCAAATATGTCGTTTAGGCCTAAATACGAGAACAGCAGCTAGCTGCAAACTTGTGAATGGGTCTTGCCCAGCTCTTGGCCAGGCCGAAAGTGTAACGCACACTTACTCGTACATAGGCATGTGTGCGTTAACCGCGGCCTTGAATGCCTGCGTTTCGGCTTTAATCTTAATTTTGATATTTGCCACAACTTAAATGTATTTTGTTTTGGCTTTGGCTTTGGCTCTTACCTGCGCCAGCGTGGCCACCGTCAAGCCAAAGGTGAATGCAATCTGCGGCACCGATGGCGTCCAGTCACTTCCGCCCGTTGTGCTGCCAACGCCGACGAATACCAAGAAAAATGTGCCCACCAGCTCGCCGAGCAGCATGCGCCAGATTTTCTTGTTCTCGGTTATGTCGGCAACGCCAACGAATTTCGACATATCTGCAAGGGTAAAAATTGTTAAATTACAAATGAGAAACTTGTGATTGCCACTTGCATGGTGAATTATAGATCTGAATTACTACGAGTATATGCATTGATCTGAACCTCCGAGGTCCACCAACAAGATGCATTAACACACTTAATTACATAGACCAGTTTACATTTACGAAAGTTTTCAAAATGTTTATCAAGAACCATTTCGTCATCCATTTAGCTTGCAGTTCCATTTTCATATGCACAAATAATATAGCTCTAAAAATTGATTTGAGGTATGTATCTCAATCAGTTGCACGATCCGCCATTGCTTTTTATACCGAAAGAGTTACTAGAAGGATACTAGAAGGAAAGCCTCAATGCCAAATGTATGTTAGAGGCTGAAAAAAGGCATGGCAATCGGCCCAACAGCAACAGTGAAGCAAAGGAAACAGCATGGTCAAACGTCTTAAATTTTGAAATTTTGAATGGATGAAGGTGATTTGGCCACACGGTTAAGGGTTAAGTGCGTTTTATCAGATCCTGCTCGATTCTATTCCCTTGGCCATCATCCACATTCACACTCTCGAGGTCTGCAATATTTCAGAGAGTTCATCCAGGAGTTTCTCGAGGAAGACTGTATTATTTGATTAGAACTATGACAAAGACTTGGACTCGGAAATCGAAATGGTTGAAAAGAAAGACAAAACAATCTCAAGGAATACTGCCATGATCAGGCTACGATTAGTTTGACAAGACGAATCGATGTCCGAGGTATGAATCAGTTTTAACTATTTGTGTGACGTTTTAAGCTTTATTTCGGCAATTTTCAGTTTTTGAATGCAGAAGCTGTTAACAGATTAAATCGGAGACAAATTAAAATCTAAGCAAAATCCCCTCAATATTTGATTCGACATTTTCGATAAAAAACCTTAGCGAATCTAACTGCATTTTTGGACAGTGTAATGTTCTGTATATAAATATAAATAATTTAGCATGATGAGCTGGGATTTATGTTCCCCTTTTCCATATTATTGTGATTTGTTGTGATTTGTGGCACATCTTAGCTTTATTAAATTCCTATTCAATTACAAAATTGTAAAACAATAAAAATTCAAGTCTACCTGGGATTGTAAAACAAAAGGGGACTCTAAAATGAGAACCATTGGTAAAGTTCTATTTCATCAGAAGTTTTTAAGAGATTTCAGTTCAAAAGAAACCTTATAATAGTTGTTATACATGTTTTGAATTTATTTCATCGTAAGGAGATCATTATAAATAGAACACGAATTGCTCAATTCCATTTATCAAATTGATTCACGGCTTGTGATAAGAGTGTTTGATTTATTAAGGAAATGAGGTTCCATAAAATGGTTTCAATTGTTCGAGTAGAATCAAATTTTTCAGTTTTGAGAGCTGTATAAGAGGTTGACTCCTCTGCCCTTTTAGGTCGCCTTAATTTTTCAGTTCCTTGTAGACCAACAAGGAATTATTTGCCGTTCATATTGGCAAGATGCACAACTGATTACGCTTTGCACAATCGTTTTCGGGTCATGTGCAGACATTATAATGATCTTTCACATTTACTTTCGATAGGACTCTCTCTCTCTCTCTCTCTCTGTTCTATCAAATCTATTCTTTATAATTATCTTCGGGGAAATCTCTGACCACTTACTGCTGTGAGTTGGGGCACAGCTTGTCGGACCAATTGGCAAATAAAATTCCCCCAACGTGTCGGAGGCATTTATAGACGTCATTGTCCAGCTTTGTGTTAGGCTTTCTTATCTTTTATTTTGTTTAGTTTAATTTGTTATATTAAGTTTTATAATATAATCGACAGTTGTATTGTTGATATTATGAATAAAATAAAATAAAAGAAGATAATGCCTTATACATGATTATCGTAGAATGAAGATGACAATGATTTTCGTTAGGGAAATACAAAAGTCGAAAACCACTTTCAGTTCCACCTACTTACACAACTTGAATTGAGATTAATGCCGATTATCTCAGCAAACTCACAAAGTCCTCTTTTCAATTCATAGAGATTAATTCAACAGAATAGTACTTGGGCTTATTTGGAATGTATTCCTCCATGCACTTATAAGTGCGAGACTTTATTACACTCTGCTAATAAGCATGTACAATTTAATTTGTTTAAACAAACAATCAAACAGACTATAATTCATCTAATTAGCAAGCTACTTCATATTTATGAAGCTATATAAACAGTCACTTCATTTCCTAATCATAGCAATTCGAATTTCCTACAATTTTAGCTCGGATGGAATGCCACTTTTTTCGCACATTTGCAAATGAGCAGCAAAATTAGGGGTATAATACTTTTTTATTATTCACGCTAATTACTTAAACAAATATCAGGTGGGGTCGTGTTTTCGCTCGCTTTGTATCTCAATTAGAATAACTTGTCAATTACAGCATGTTTGGGATATAAATTAATATTCTACTTTGTTGGCAAAATATACATACACTGTACTTAAGGATATTATGAAATCCTTCTTTTGTACGCAACACCAAAAGACAAAAGACAATAAGTAGACTCTATGAACTGTATACATAAGAGTAAGTCTCTTTATAAGTATAAGAATCAGATAAAAAATGTTGCTATCTTCTCAGTTTAAGAAGTTTCTTCTTCAGAATTATACTCTAAACTAAATGTTGTGTTTGTGGGTTTTAAAGAGGCTTACCTTCACTTAGAAATTCGGGTAAATGGGGCTCTACTTTAGTGCAATCAGTACAAACGAGCACTATATGCTATACTTGTATACAGACTGCGCAACGTTGTTGACATTGAAGAAAAGCTGACACTGCTCCACTTATTTTTTAATCCGAAATAATCCTCATATAAATAGAAATGCTTATCGGTATTATCAGTGGCAGTGGCACTGCCGGGTCTCTGCTTGCTTTGACGACAGTCGCATATTTGCTTTCAGCTGTTTCCTCGAGTGTTCCCTTCCCTTCCCCCTCTCGTGATAAGCGTGAGGTGATGGCGAAGCTCGCACTTCACTTAATATGTCTATTATCTTGCGATAATGTGCCGGGCGATGCACATACACACATACAACAATACACACATACATGTGTCATGGCGGCGTTTAAAATTCATAATGGACGGTGGTCAGTTGTCAGCAAACATTAAATCTAACGCCATTTACTGGTAACCAGGGATTATAAACATGCCAGACTATTTAGCGAGCGTCATTCATTTTATGATTTTTGTACAATTTCACATTCCGAGCAACTAGTCTAACATCAACAGGAACTATAAGTATAGTAGTGTGTGTGCTGTGACTAAATGCTTGAGTGGCATTCATGTTGGCCCTTGGGGTATAAGGTTTCGGAAGAGGTGAAGCAACTGAGCTCCTTTTCTGTTCAAGACTATGTAGAATGCAGGTAGATGTTCGATTGCATGTAGGAAACCAAACACATCAATTATATCTGTTTATTTATGTACTATATATTCAGTATACCCAATACCTTCTACCAAGTCGGGTTAGATTATGTTACTATGCTATACTTCATTCTAGGTTACGTTTGGCAGACCTCACAAAGTATATACATACATATATTCCTTCTTTTTTTTTAATAGCAGAGTGTATTTTATTTAAAACTGTCCATCATGGACAATCACTAAATTGGATAAAGATAAACTTCACCTATATTCCTGATCAGCATGACAAGATGAGTCGATCTATGTGAGCATGTGGTTGACGCAAAACAAAAAGGCAGGCCTGACAATTAGGAAATAATAGGAATAATATAACTGATCCAATTCCCTTCATCCAGGATTTGATTTCACTAACGACTAGTACGGCAACTATCCACCAGAAACTTATCCAGTGGGTAGTGAAAAGCGACAATTGCCACTAGCCGTACTGAAGTGTAATTACACACAACTGAGTGTGAAAGAGGCAAAAACTATTACACACGCGTGCTTCCTTAAACATTTTTTAAATCTATTTTTCCCTTCAAATTGTGCATCACAATAAAACGGTAATTCCCCATTATTTAAAAGTCTAGATTTTGCTTAGCTCTAGAAATTATTATCATTTCATTTAGTAGCTTTCTGGAACGATTTCTTGCGTAAAGAAATTTGCGAAAATTGGTTTTAAAACACAGAAATAAGAATAAAACTCTGCGCGAAATATTCAAACTGTTAAGTCTTAGCAAGTAGTACACTGCAACGGCAATATTAAAACAAGAGAGAACGCTACAGCCGAGCAAGCCTGACAGTGAAATACAACAGTGAACAGTGAAAATCAAAAAAATAAAATAAATTAGTGTAGCCCAGGGAATAGGAGCGTCTGCATACCAAGTTTGGTTTTTGTACGCTCAGCCGTCTCTGAAATCTAGGCGTTCATCCAGACAGACGGACGGACATGTCTAGATTGATTTCTCCCGCCATGCTGATTCATAATATATACCCTTTATGGGGTCGGAAATGCTTCCTTCTGCCTGTTACATACTTTGCACAAATCTAATATACCCTCCGGGTACAGGGTATAAAAATATAAGAACAATGGCAGTGTCAAAAATAAGACTCGAAGTGGTCGTCCAAAAAACTTGATCATTTTGAAAAAGTGAATAACAATCTAAAAGTTCATGCTTCAAAATTAGCCGAAGACATCGCTTTAAGATCACAAAAACACAAGAACAATCCAAAGAACTTTAATATGTAATCTTATATTATGGAATTCGCAATGTATGTAATAAGTACAAAAAGGCGAGGGACAGATCTTTTGTAAAAGTAAATACTCTTTGTATTGTCAGAAATAAGAGGTAAGGATAACTTCCCAGCTGGTTCAAAGTTTTGGATGTTTGTTCACAGTTTATTTGTTTTATAGGGCATACAGAAGTCAATCGTGCGAAATTCTTCATTCTCCACTACACAACTTTGTATATCTCGGAAAGACAATGGAATTGGAAAAGCAACAAAATTAGTCTCGAAATAGAGTGCCTGCTGCCCGAGCAGAGCAACCCACAGTGTTTCTACCAACACCCACAACTTAAATTGTTGATCTGCAAAATGGTAGCAAATTGAAATCTCAATCTCGATCAGTCGCACAAAGCTATTCGCAAACACTACTCGAAAAGACCAAAATAAACAACAATAAACAAGCTGGACTTGTTGAAAGACAAGCAAGGTGCACAATTAACATGTATAACCAAATTTATGGTTTATTTGTTTGTCTTAACATGATTGCCGTAGCCAATGGGCGTACAATTTGTTTATGCAAATTATTATGCGACAAGTGGAAATCGGAAAGTACTCGTATTGCTATGAATTATAACTATCAGTAAACAAAATGTCAAACATAATTGCAGGCGCATTGCCGTTGCAAAAATGTTTTATACCCGTATAGTATAGTAATATTGTTGATTTGCGCTGTGCATTAATCAATGCAGTTACTCAATCTGTCAGTCAGTCAGTCGGTCAGCCGGTCAGCCGGTCAGCCGGTCGGCCAGCCAGTTAAGAGTCTCGGGCTGAACAGATAATAATACCGCACAAATTGAAATTAATAACTTCATCAATAGGTTGGCTCGCAATCAGCGGCTAAAAGTTAATAAGCGCTAAAAATTTGTATTAATCATTACTGTTTTTGTTGGAGCTTAGAATTGAAATGGAAATTCAAGTTCAATGAAATCTCCAAGTTGGCGACGGCGGCCACAAAAACACAAAAACACAAAAACACGTCGCCGACAGCTGCTGATGTGCGATGGCCCCTACTTACAATAAACATTAATAAGCAATTTGTTTTTGTTCAAACTTGAACTGCAATAGCGCAAAAAGTTGCACTTGAGCTTGCGAACGCCAAAGGTGCTAAAATTGTTTAATAATTGCAGTTTATTTTTTTCCACCGGCATGCCCTCAAACTTTCGCAGCCCCTTTCGCAGCGAATGTTTTTTGTAGCCATCCCCACTTACACCTACAAAAAAGTTGTTAACTCCCTTAATGCCTTATGTCAGCATACTTGTACATATGTATATATAGTATAGCCGTCGTGTTAAAAATTGCAAGTCGAGTTAGCCTGTTGGTTCCGATGTTCCTTGATATTGGGAAGTTAAACTTAAGTTACTGCCAAGCACTCTGTGAGAACCGCTTAATGCTATATCTAACGAATAACCGGCTGATTGTCGACTCTATATATAGCAGCGAACAAATTGAAGAGCATCGTATAATACTAGTCTGTATATAAGTATGTATTTACGAGTATACAACACATTGGTAAATAATCACAATACTGCAACTGAGGCCGAACTTCTTAATGTTCGTCTAAAGTTAATGCAATTTTGATTATTTGCTAAAGTCCAGCTTACATAAATGTACATACATACATACATGCTACTTGTCAATAGATGCTTAAAATAAACTGCTCAATTCTTAGTACGATCATATTGTATATTGCAAAAATTCTTCGAAATATGGTTGACAGGTATTGATTTAGGTGGAGAATATCTTCAAAAACATTTAAATTTGTAAAAGGAAACTCTTGCTTTTCAGCTTTTAGCACTGGCTCATTGGCAAATGGCTCTGCTCTTTGTTAATTGAAAACAAAAAAAAAAAGTTTTGAAAATGGCTATGACAATTAAAAAGACTAATAATAAATAAAATTCTTTACAAAGTCCGTCCACACATCTACTATGTTAAAACCATATTTTGCATTTAGTAGGGTAGACATAAACTCACAATTCAATCAACAAATTTTAAACGAAATTGATTTAATAGTATTTAATAGTTTTGTAGGCTGGCCTTTTTACTTCTAAAAACTTTGAGTTTAATTCGTAAAATACGTCTCTGATTAACTTGAAAGACAGTCAAACTGTGGTCAGATTGGCAAATAATTTGCACATAACAACGCTTTACTCAATAAAGTTTCTATGGAAACCACTTTGTTGGAATGAAAAGCAATTTGTGTTTATGAGTAATAATAATACTCCTATGTACACGCTGAATGTAAATAAAAGTTAATAACAAATAACAAATATCAAATACCAAAAACCACAACACGCTATGGCTTATCCCGACTTGAATCTTTGAAAATGATGAAGTACTGAACTTCAAACTTATATCATAATGGTTATCTTCAAACTGTCAGGTCTAAATTGATAATGAAAGCTAGCATTGGAATAATTTGAAGAATTTGATATTTACAAAAATATTATTTATCGGAAATTTATCAGTTTTTATTTATATTTTTGTATTTATGAAATTCTTTTAGTAAATACGGTGTCTTGTTTACATTGATAAGGAAACTAGCATTCATTCTATGGCGTCTAATTTTAGTCTTAAATGCGAAAGAAGATATTATTACGGAATTTGTAGAATAGGCCCATTCAACAATGGCTGATACTTAAGATATTACGCATAGTGTGGCTGACTCAGTTGTCGAAATTTGTTATTAATGGCCGACTTTCGCGAAGTCGTGTGCAAAGCTGCTTCGAGTCCCCCCTTCCGCTTGGTAACCCTTTCAATAGTCGAAACTTGGAAGCTACTACTCGTACTATCGTGCTACCAGCCGACAACTATGAAACCACTTTGACAATCTTATCGTGGAGCAATAAAGCTTATGCTGGTCATACTTGTACGCACTAATCTAAATACTATATTGAATTAGATGTCTGCTTATGCTTGATTTAACCTCCATGCTTTTGGGTTTGGCACCATTCGATTGCTGTTTGCACACGACACGTGTCGGATCTCGTTGTCTTTGTCAAATCCTTGGCAACACTTGTACACATATAGTATATGTGGTATATATGTATTTATTTGGCCAACAATAGGAGCCGCAACAACATCAAATACATGAGAGTAGAAACACAATGGGATTTGATATGATTTTTATATTGTTGTTCGTTGTTCCCTTGTATGCTGCCCACCATTGAACAGAAATCAGCAAGTTGTTGGCCAAAAATTAGGCTAAAGTAAAGTCATATAATGGCTGTGTTTGTTGCTGTTGTTGCCTAAATGATTTGCGGCAATTTGGCTTCAATTGATGTTGGCAGGGCATTTATTATAAAGGTTTGTGCAAATAAAAAAAATTACACACAATAATCACAAATTGAACAACGCTCATTGTAGAAGGTGACTCTGCTGAGGGCGTGACGACAAGGCATTGAGTTGTGATTTAACTCTCGAAAGAAAAATAATAATAATAATACGGCAAAATACAAGGCTGCATTGTTATTGTTTTTGTGCCTCATTCCCAACCACATGCTATTTCGTTTAATTATTGCCTGACTGAGCACTTGTGTGCATAAAATAATAAAGGACTTGCCCGTATAATTTAGATTTGCTTTATTGAATCGTTTATTAATGTGAAGACAGCAAATTTAGCTTTTAATTCTAGTGGTTCTAAACGCTCTTGATTTTGTTTTTTTGTGATCTTCAAATTGAAATGTTTTTCCCCCAATTTCCCTAATGTTTTGCTTCCCTCCAAATAAGGTTGGAAATAGGTTGGCAGTATAGCTGGTACAGAAAATCAATTACCCTCTATTGCTTATGGAACGAAGTTACATTTCATCTTTTCTCTGCCGATATAATGTACCAATCTGAATAAAAAGATATCTTTTTTATTATTTAAACACAGAAAAATTAATCGTTTCGACACCTGTTATAGTTTTTCTTGTAAAAAAGGGTATTTTGAATATTATTTTGATTTAGGATAAATAGGAAGAAGAACATCTATGACTTCTTTGAAAAGTTGCCTAAGAGGATAAGAATTTTGCAAATAATGTGAAGGGTATTATTGTAACAATTATCTTAAATCGTACTGTTATGCAAGCTTGCTTATTTTAAGCCCCTATAAAATGTGGGGCGAAAAAGCAGATAATTAACAAGGAGTTATTTAAACTTATAATGTATGGGTTACTTATATTTTAAAAATTAATAAAATGATAGTAGAATCGAGTAATTCTTCGTAATTGGCTTAAATATTTGGTATTTTGTAGCAATGCAAATAAATTAATGATGTGTATAAAAATCATTCTAACTGGTCATTTGGAATACAATGGTGTGTGATTAGATTAATTTTTATAATAGACCTTTGGCTTGGCTTTTCTTTGCTGTTCATTGAAAATGTATTCCAAGAATACCTATCTTCAATATAAAAACGTGTATCTTAATCAGTCTGCCGAAAATAAAAAAGTTGAGTTTTATCAGAAATTCAATTAGAAAATATCATAAACTGTCTTTAGATTCAAATTTTTATTTCCAACTGTAATTATTTTTATAATTTCTTTTTATCTTTAGATGAACCAACAATATACTCATATATGAAATGTGGGCTATTATCATTGATGTAACTTAAAATTAATTCATTCTTAAATTTGAAATAGTCAGACCAAATAAAACCTTCAGGCTATATGGGTCATAAGAATTGTATTTATAGTCTTCATTTAGAAAACAACAATTTTAAGCTTTAGAAGTAGTACATAAATGTAATTTAAAAATTTGAAAATTTGAAATTTGAAAAAATTTGTTTTGTGTGGGTTTTTATTATCAATTTACTTTATGTTTTATGTTCTAGATGTATTAACATCTTAGATTCTCGGCTTCAATTATAACGAATATACCCTTCCACCTATTCTAACGACTCATTGCCTTGAAAACAAATTCAGACTTGTTGTTAACAAATTGGCAGATAAACCAAATAAAAAGTGAGAAAGCGATATTTACAAAAATAAATAAGTAGGCGATGGTAGAGGCCTCATTAGAGATGTGACTCATACTGATAGTTTTTTTCTATTACCTAACAACTATTGTGGCAGTGTCTAGAAAATGGAGTCGGGCGCGCCACTTGAAACTAAATATACATATTAGCTTGGAGGGGCCGGGGACACTTCCTTTTGTGACTTAGAATCCTCATGACCTGATAATGGTATGGTAGTGCCATTAGGGTGCGCGTCATAAAATCTTGCCGGGAAATCGTGTTCAGTTGATATCGAAAACCTCTGACAGACACGACACGAAATTAATTAGCGAATGCACACCAAAACATGCCTGATATGATTTACTATTAGTTTTTAATTGAGAAATACCATTGGAAGCGACAAGTACATACATAGTACATCGTCATACAAATTTATATAGCGCCAGTCATTGTGTCACATTCCAAAGGCAAATGTTCTAAAAACTCGTACGTATTTATTGTGAGTTCTGCTTCAGACTCGCATTCAGTTCGGGCAAGCACGTGTAACCCACATACTCGTACTTGTCCCGTTTTGTTTGCCACGTTTAAGCAAAATTGAAATTAAAATGCAAATCAGGCACATCTTGCCCGCTTCTGCTTCTGACTTGTGATCGTTCGTATGAATTCGTATGAGACTGTGTATCGCATAGTATTCCAGCACTTTGTGCGCTTCCGCGTATGACAAGAAAACGAAGAAAAACAATTTCATATTACTCAAGAGATAAAGATCTTGATGTGTTCTCTCTATTTTTTCGTTGTTGTTAATTTCTGCTACGGCAATACACACATATGTATGTATATTGGATGAGGTAATGGGTACGAGCAACTTCAATTCGAATGTCAAGGTCAGACGCCGGGCTGGCCAGTCCATAGCGACTTGAATGGCAAAATGACGCTGTGCTTTCGCTATCGGGCCTGTGCATCAATGGAGGAGCTGCGAACCGAACAACAATTCTAATTTCAGCCAGCGCCGGAGTAGGCACTTGCACGGCAGACCAAGGCCCAAGCCCTGGCCCAGACTCAAACCCAGTTCCAGTCCCAGAACCGTAAGTTGGCCGAAAGCGCGAAAGACCGACCGCGACCGCGACTGCGACCGGCCGGCAAACCCTGTCCATATAATTTACGAGCGTGTGCTGGCATTTGAGGCCAACTGCTCGGTTGTGGTTGTGTGTGGCAATGGTGATTTAATTATATGCAATATAAATGAAATTGCATTTCTCTACAGGGCGGGCAACGAAAGCCATGCGTATGGCCAACAAGCTATTAAACTCGAGTAGAAGGGGCGGTTATATCTGATGTCGGCCTAGCCTCTTTCAAGTGCCCGACAATTTGTGGTATAAGAATTATTTCACCTGATTAGATAACTGCAAAGAATTGGAAAAACCCCACGCACTTTGCATCTGAGGCAGATTACACGATCTGCTGTACTGGTGTATTGAATGAATATTTTTTCAGCTGATCTCAAACGGAACTGTCTCTTCCTTTAATAAAAGCCTCTCTTCTCAGACATCTCCGGAATCTCTGACCAGGATTGGCTGCGAAGCAGGGCATAGCTAGGCAAATAATATTTAAAAGATATAACTTGAATTTGATTATTTTTCTTCCACGTAGACTTTCCTGGCTTATAAGGTTTTTGTATATATTTTTTATATACGTGTATTCTTTTCCTAAGATGAAGGTCAATGTTTGTTGACATAAATATAAATAAATAAAAGTGAATTCAATGTTCCCCCGACAGATATACAGCACGCGATATGCGCTGAAAATAGTTTTAAATTAATCCCAAAATGGCAGTTGGAACTTGGCCGAGCGGAAATTTGCATAGTACAAGTAATTTTGTAAATATGTTACTACTAGCCTGGCCTGTTTTAAATGCTTTTAGAGCGAGAGCCGTAAAAGTATGTTAACAATTTTGTGGCAACTAGAAAGTGGCAGGCCACGCTGCAGGCTCATAAAACATAGTAGCAGCCAAAGGAAGCTAGCGAAACCAGCGAAGCCGCACGCCAAGACATCCGTTCGACATGCTATTATTATTATTTTCACATTCTGCGCCCCAGACAGCATTGTCGATGAGCTCTGCCAGTGCCAAAGTCGCCGCAGCCTTGGCCAGCTGACTGAGTGAAAGGCTTGGCCCGGCCCGGCACACCCATATCCTGTCACAAATCACAAATGACCTGAGCAGCTTACACTCTTGGGGCGTGGTGCTGGGCCGCGTTATCCACTATTATTAGACATGAGCACACACGCCACATTAGTGGGGGCAGAGAAGATGGTGACAGGGACACAGGCACACAGGGACACGGGGACACAAGGACTCGTTGACAAACGACTTGGCACATCGTTGACGGTTGCTCCGCATGTGGCAGGGGCCGAGCTTCATTTATGGCCGGCCCATACGCAAAACTCGCATAAGTTTTTGATTTACGCACATGTGTGTGCATAAATTTCTACATCTACTATATGTATATTTTAATAAAAGTTATAGTCGGGCAAATGAAAAACTGTTTGCACGCACATATTAAATTTGCCAGCCCGGCTGGGTTCAGTTCCTCTGCCTTACTCGTATTTTTTGCTCTTGCGGCTCATTGTTCTGCTACTCGTACCAATTGTAATTGCAAACAAAAGGCGCGTGTTCGTCTACAACAATTAATCAATTTAATCGGATTATTAAGATTGTTTGCACACCTTATACAACAACTCCACCACCAACGAAATCATGAGCGTTTGTCTTAAAAGGCGATGATTTTATTAATAACATCAGTACAGTTCTTCAAAATGCAAAACTCGTTTCAGCATTATTTTAAATGTGTGTGTGTGTGGTTTTTTAACATCCACCGGCACACTGACATACCCGTTTATGTACTATGTATGTATGTACGCTTCTCATTATACTGCCATAAATTTTGTTATCAATTTATTAATTAGTCTTATGGCCTGTCAAATGGGTGCGGGGGCGTGATTTGTTTTAAGTATAGTAACTAGGCGTGATTTCAACTGGCTCATTCACAAATTCCGAATAGCTGTGGATAATTTATGAGTCTCTCGCATAGTATACACATTATATTACTTACTATACTAGTAATATGGACATCAATGGGAAGACGTCAAAATACAGTACTTCTATAATTATAAACTTGATTGAATTCCTATTATAAAAGTCATAAGCTGAGCTTTAATGTATGGCTAACTACGTGTTTATATATTTATACATTTGTTGATTCGACTTTTATTGTAATACTATATAAGTAGGAACTGTACAGACTGAAATGTCTATGCACTGATCATATATTTTTGGGGCTTGAAATGTGTATTGATTTAAATTAAATTAAATTAAATCAGAGTCAAACATCAATTGAGGGAAGCATTAGATGTAAATCCCCATAAGGTTCGTTGCTTCTAAAATTTGATAATATTGTGGACAAGTGTCTGCCTATTTGACAATATTTTGCAATTCCCACTCAATGGAATGTCGCAGAAATATAATGATTAAGCAGTACTTGTATATCTCATGGGAAATTGCACTGAGCTCAGTTCGTTGAAGTTTTAAGGCATTCCATCTCAAATCGAACTTATTATTATTATATTAATTTGTAGTTATATAACAATAACATGTTGTTCTGGCATTGCGCATTATTTATCAGAAATTGCAAAAACCCAGTACCGATCGACAAATAACCTGTTGTTGTACACAAAAGTAGTTTCGTAAGTTAGTTAGGCAGTCTAGAACGCGGGGTTACAGGTTGATTTATTTTCGCCTTAAATCTGAGTTACTAATCCGAGCTACAGCTACTGTTCTCCCGGCCATACAATTTCTCCATGATGTCATGCCAACTGCCACTGTAATTTTTGTTTTTATTATTATTTTTTTTTTGAACAAAGCACACTCGCAAAAGTAAACAGGCAACAAGTTGGCATCATTTGCGTATAATTTTATGGTGTCCCAAACAATGTGCGAGCCACTGTCCAATCAGACATGAAATATGAGCCATCCGACAAACTTTAAAGCCGCACATGACTCCAAACTGCTGGCTCAGAACTACGAGCTACGAACTACGAGCTACGAATTTGGCAAAGAAATTACGAACACGTTTCGCCATAATTTGCGGAACCCAACTCAGACAGGCGTAAAATTTCTCACGCAGAGGCCCGTAATCAATTGGCCCTCGTTCGGCTGAAGCTCAATTGGCCTTATCCCGCTATAGCTGTTGTTGTTGTTGGTGTTGTTGTAGTTGGCATTCTTGTTGTTGCTCTATTAGAAGTGAGGCCCATTACCACTCCACCAGCTTTTAGCAGCACAATACAAATATTGTTCATACAAAAGCAAAACGGTGAAAAATGAATATTTAAATCAAACAGCATCAATGTGTTAATGGTTGGCGCTATTGCTGTGAAGTTTGTTTGATCAACTGTTTAAATATATGAACAAGACTGTGACGTTAATTAGCAACGCAGTGCAAGAATTTTAATCATTCGAAGGCAGCATGAAATTGTTTCGACTTGAAGGCGTTTCGGAAATTCAATTATTTCATTCATATTAGAGTTGCCAACATTTCCAGACCCACAGATTCTGAGAACTAAAATTTTTTGGATTCGACTGCTTGATGGAGCAGGCAACAAGATAAGATCTTGTAATATACAAGTTTTTTTTTTTTTATTTCTTCGATTGAGCGATGCCTGTAATCTGTACCGAATTTTTTATACAATAGTGAATGATTGACGTATTTATAATACAAAAAAAAACTTATTTCTAAACTACATATAATCATATAATTAAGAGATTTAAAATAAAAAACAGCCTGAACGCTATACATATACTTGTATATTTATCAAAGTTTGTGATTTAGAGTAAATTCTAAGTTGAAATTGTTAAAATAAATAAATAGGACTGAATCCTTTCAGCAAAATCAGTTAAAACAGTTCAAACGGTGTTTATCCCTATTCCTACAAATTTTTATTACGAAATATTCAACTTGTACTTGGAACGAATCAGGAGCTGAAATTATGTACTGGCTGTTGTCTTTAATTGCCTTTAATTATAAATTATTTTTATAGTTTACACTAATGGGGAAATTGTGTAGAGATCATAAGCAAGTAAAACATTTTTTGAATAATTTGTAAAACTCTATTTAAGAGATTCAAATGATTTGGAGAATATCCAATACGCGTAAACTATGTTAAGATATATTATAAATCATTATCAATTTAGGAAAAAGAAAAAGTTGTAGTTTAAGGGGATCAGATTGTGATGAGGCTACCCTACTTCATATATTCGTTAATATTTCTTATCGCTGCGCGGGAACATACTCGTAGAATTCACTTTAAATGGAGTTTAATATTTGCACACAAAGGCGTGCCCAGAGTGGTGGTCATAAGTAAGCCGTGTTGCTGATGGCTCCAAAATGTTAGGCAAACAACGCAATTAAAATGGGAATGGGAATTAATAGTTTTAGTATTAAAGAAACAAACACAATTAGATGTGTTGGGTCGTGCCTTTAATTAATAACTCATTAGAGTGCACACGAGCTCAGTAAGCGAGCGTATAATTTTTGTAAATAAACGCAAAGGCATTAGCAAATTGACATAATTTGGTGCTTTAAAGTTGGTCTCGGCGCTTCTTTGTGGCCAGTTCATTCACTTCTGTCTGCGACTAGGAAGTCGTCATCATTCGTAAGTAGTTACTGAAAATCATTTACGTTGCTGTTGTTGTTCCCCGCCTGCCATTTGTTGGCTCTTCTTCTAAAAATAAACTATCTCTCTGCCTTACATGTTTGCCTATCAGTTTGTTTTCCGATTGTTGTATTGTTTTGCTTTTTGTTTTCTGTATCTTGTTTTGTTTTTTTTTCTTTTACATTCTGTCATGCAAACTTATAGTTACAAAATTCATCAAAGACGACAACGATGACGACGACTGCGACGCGCACGGAAGCAAACCTCATGGCTAATTCGCTGTCATGCTCTGGAGTTGCGAGTTGTTGCTGCGAAGCGGTATTATCGGGAGAAAACATAAATTGTTGATTAAACGCGCGAGTGGCTCAGTCAAGTCAACTGAACTCAACTCTGAAATCGATATGCACGATGTCAGGCATCAAGCGAACCCAAATGCAGGCAGCACATGAACATGAATAGAAATGGAAAAACTTTCTTCACCGCCCAGTGAAGCATCAAAGATTCAGTATAAAATTTGATTCGTGATTAATGATGGTGCAGTTATGAAACCGACTCCCAACACCCTGGCACACTCATCAACTAATCAAAAGCTACAACAGCTCATAAATGGCGTCAATTTGTTGCCCAACGGGCCAAGCTCACACAACTCTTTTCCCATATTTTTGGAATGATCCTAAACGAGAATGGAGTATATCCCATGTATATGCATTCATTTTGGTAATTCTCGCAGACTATTTGAAAAAATGTTGCAGGCTTTTTGAAAGTTAGAATTCAATTCAACAACAAATAATCAAAAGCTACAAGAGCTCATAAATGGAATACATTTGTTCTCCAACGGGCCAAGCTCACACAACTCTTCTCATATTTTTGGAATGATCCTAAATGAGAATACTATTTATTGGGTTTCGATTTCCATGCATATACATTTTTAGGGTAACTCTTGCAGACTATTTGAAATGTTGCAGGCTTTTTGAAAGTTAGAATTCAATTCAACAACAAATAATCAAAAACTACAAAAGCTCATAAATGGAATAAATTTGTTGTCAAACAGGCCTAGTTTTCTGCTCACACAACTCTTTTTTCATATTTTTGGAATAATCCTAAATGAGAATACTATTAACTCCATCTTGATTCCCATGCATATGCATTTATTTTGGTAATTCTTGTAGATTTTTTAATAAAGTGTTGCAGGCTTTTTGATAGTTAGAATTCAATTCAACAACAAATAATTTGCAAAAACAACAAATAACAAAAATTTGTTGTCAAACAGGCCTAGTTTTCTGCTCACACAACTCTTTTTTCATATTTTTGGAATAATCCTAAATGAAAATACTATTTATTCGGTTTCGATTCCCATGCATATACATTTTAGTGTAACTCTTGTAGAGTTAGAATTCAATTCAACAATTATAATTTCCGAGGCAACTGTGGCTCCGACCTATTGGGGATTCACTTTGAAATTTTCCCATTGTTCACATATTTACATATTTTTCAGAATTGGTTAAAATTTGGAATGAATCGTGGGTGGCACTCCATTTGATAAGAAGCGGGAGCGGGAGTGGGAGCGGAGGCGTGCTTCGTTGCATGCCCGATTATTAATTTCTTTTGAAACAGCCTTATCTAATTCGAAATCAAATCAAATCCAATTCAGAGACACATGTCGCACACGTTTTCAATACAATACAATACAATACAATACAGTACAATTCAATTGAATCGAGTAGCCATAATTTCAAAACACACTCACCTGTTTTCTCAACCATTTTTAAGGCGCTACTTCTTCTACTTTGGACCACACTCGAATGAACTGGCGCGTGGGTTCGCTTTTGAATTTGTTTTGCTTTCGTTTGAGGTAAAAGTGCTGGTTTGGGTACGAGTGTGTATGCGGTTTTTGCACTTGAATAAAATTATTGTGCCAATAGTTTTATTGCCAAATAATTGTTAAGGTTAAGTGTCTGCCTCTGTTGTGTTGCACAATGGTCGCCGCTGCGCAGATACTCGTACTTGACCATACAAAAACTGACTTCAAAACTGAAAAGCGTTGCGAACGTGGCGTGGTGTGGCGTGGGCTCCCAATTATAAGCAATCTACTTGTATTGCGAAAACCGCTCTCAAATGAGTTCGATATGTTGTAGTACAAAACAATTTGCAATGACAATTTCACTAAGCAAAGCGTATTTCACTTTTATTATAATTGTACTTATGTTGCCGCAAAAGTGAATTGCGCGTATCGGGCAGCCGCACAACACAAAGCCGATTTATGTGGGTTTAATTGTAATTATTTCACCTTTGGTTTGCTTCGACGAAAAATGAAAGTTCGTTTTATACTCGAAGTAAGTAGATGTATATTCGCCGTTACTCTATTATGAGTGCAACACGAGTATATTTTCCAATTTAATTAGATATTTAATGCCGCTTCTACTTCATAAAAACTTCAAACTTTCAACTAACTCTCTGACTCTTTGCAGATTTCCGTCCGCTGGCGCGCTTTTATTCAATTTCAAAATTTCAATTTTTCAATTTTTCAATTTTACTTCTTGCCGCTTTCTGCTGCTACCACGTTCAGTGCTCGAGCGTAAATAAGCGTTGGCTCACCTGTGTCTGTAACTGATATAGCAGTCTGTTCCAAACACTCGCAGTCGACGTCAGCGTCAGCGTCGTCGTCGAGTATTTGCCAGCAGCTAACTTGGCTCTGTCTGCCGTCTGCCGTCAGTCGTCGGCCGTCAGCAGAGGCAGCAGCGGCAGCGACAGCCGTTGAAATTGCAGGCAAAATCATTTGCTTTTGGTTAGGCTCTGACAGAGCACAGTGGGGCCTTATTGGCAATTCTTCTTCACAGAGCTTGCCAATTATTTAAAAACGAAAAATAGTCGAATACGAAATACAACTACTAACTGTAGTTGTCTGCTTTACAGCCATTATTCGTGTCGCTCGACGAACCCAAAACTAAGAAACTGAACAACATCTTTGTTAATTGAAATGCGATTCACACAATAGTCCACAATTAACTGTACATCAATCGAACACTAAGTAAATGCCATTAGTAATAGAAATATCGCAATTACTCTTATGATGAATTATAATAAGAAACTAATAAAAAGAGTATTCTCAATTGCATAAAAACGATAACAATAATAGGAAGAATTATCATAATGTAACTGGGAATGCACTATGGATATGCTGTCAAGATCTAAACAGGTTTATCGAATAGCAATAATATGATAATACCGATGCATAATTTCCATTTCGTCAAATCAAATCAATCAAATCAACTTCAAAGTGGTTGTGAGCTCTGAAAATGAAGGCGTGCAAATAGAATGGCGCTTCTTCTTAAAGTAGTTTTGCAGATTTTGAATTTTGAAACAAGTCAAAGCTCAAGACATTTAATCCCTTCGTTTCCTAGTATTAAGTATTACCAAAATGACATCAAGATTCCAGTCTCGTGTTCATATGTATATATTTTTCAGTTGTATGAAAAATCTAAAAGATATAGGAAAATATAACATATCTGATTAATAAACTATTTTAATTAAGTTTTGTGTTTTATTCTGAAAACGTATCAGCATTATATCCAATCCACAATTGCTGTTTAAATTTCGAATAAGATTTTCTCATGATGGGCCCATCCCTAATGTCTAATATAAATTTTTGCTTAAATTATCCTTGAATCCACCCACTGTGCAACGCCAGCAACCGCTGCGACAATGTCGTGCATGTTGTAGGCTTGGCAGTCGAACCGTTGTTTTGTTCTACTGACTAAGGACGGTCTTGAATGCTTTAATATAAACATATATTTGTATATGGACGACTTGGGTTGAATTAGAGTTCGTTTCCCCATCACTCGACCCAACCTGACGGATGAGTTAAGCAAAACATAGAACTGATTAAGTCATTACTATCGTTCCACACTTACCTTTTCAGACGCCCTTATCGCTTCGACCAAGTCTTATCAGTTGGCGAAATTTCTGACTCTAATCAGATTAACTGAATTGATTTACAAGGGGACAGACTGTGTATAAGTGTCGGATCATTTGAATAACTCCGGCTTGGCAACCATTTGAATGATCGTATAAGTCTAGCTCTATATGCTTCTATACCTTATTGCTTTAATGGTCTTAGAGTGGCGTTTAAATTTTGTAAACTCTGACCTAATTGGCTATAGTTCGTTGCATGCCGCTGATTATCATTTCACTTTTCGACAACTTTCCTTTTGTTTACGACTCGCTTTAATATTGATTATATTTTTTTCTTCCGATTAATAACAATGTTCCCAAAAACCTTGTCTCCATTAGGCTTGCGAGCAAGCAACAGTTGCGAATTATTGACTAAACAAACGACGATAGGCAGCAACATTTTGCTAATAAAAGCAGCAAGTGTTTTTCTCATTTTTTATATTACATTCATACTTATGTAGGTACATATATACATACATATATAAATACTCGTACTTTTTTTTTGGCTGAAGCGCCTTCACAAATATAAAAACGCCTGTTAAGTTTAAGCTGAAAACACAACAAAAATTTATTGGAGGTGTATGCTGCTTATGGCAACAAATTAAACGAAACAGATTTTGAGACATTAACAAAATTAGCAATTATATTCGAGTCCAAGTTAGCAATGAAATGGCACGAACGGTAGCTAAGTAAGTAGTTCGCACAAATGGGAATTGTTTTTTCGATTAGTCTATTTCAGTACCGGTTTTTGGAACTGCGACCCTTAATATCTATTGTGCTTCAACAATTCATCTATCGTGACGGATAAATCTCGTACGCTCCAGTATCAAGGACTGGATATAATAAAAAGTGATGATCCTGTGACCTCTGAGCATTGTTATTGCTTATAATTTTGTGAGTATTGTGAGTGTTACGTTAAGCTTTTCCATCTGTATCTACATAGAATAAAATTCCTGTTGGTCCCCACTGATTGACTTTATCAAGAGAGCTGAAATTTCGATAAACGTTCTTTTTGTAGTAAATGAGGGGAAAGATAATGTTTCAGTAGCAAACATTTGTGTATTGCATTACAGAGCTGAGGCAAAGAAGCAACAACAACAACAACAGCTGCTGTCTTCCTTGAAAACAAACCAATCATGTTTAAACATGAAAAGAGAAAACATAATCACTAGCCAGATGGAATTTCCTTATTTGAGTATTGAATTGAATATTGAAAGTTATGAGAGCTATGAAAAATCATTAATCATCATTGGACTGGACCTGGATTTACTTAGGTTTCATACTTTTTAAGATGCTTGGGTTCATGCAAACCGAGTCGTCTTTTCGTACTGATCAACAATTATTACTTTTACACTACATATTATACCATTTTACCCTTCGCCTAATCATTTTAGTAATAACTAATTTCTTAATAGAATGGAGTATATGGTGGAAAATATCGAACTTTGTGCATAAAGCTACGGTGCAGGAATAAATCAGTAGATGATCAAAAACACAACACCTTTAAATTCACATTTCAAATTGTTCAACTGGTTTCATTTTTAAAATATCAATAATTTTCAATCAATAAATTTCAAGAAATCTAAATTTAATGGTATTTTGAAGATATTAAGCTAAGCTTTGATTTATCAAGGTTTGAAAATTAAAAATATTATATTATGTTACACGACTTTATTCCATTTAGCGCGATTTATATTTTAGGAACCAATCTGCCGCGTAAAAACAGAATTAGCTGTACTTCAATGGGCTGCTCAAATATGGTATATTTTTAGAAAATAGTAACATATAGTATTATGAATTGATGATAGATTGTGGTAATTATATTTATCACGAATTTGGCCAATTTAGTTTTCTCTCAGTATTTTTAGAACAGAGCTGGAGTAAGTCAATACTTGTAAATTATAGATATCACTGCATCCTTCATTAGGAGTTTCCATCTTCTACGAAATCGGGGATTTACAAATGATGGCAAATAAGATCAGAGGGATCTTATGTTCAATTGGCTCTTTATATGAACAGGTACGAGTACCAGTATCGGTTTCTGCAGAGTTGAGCATTTATTGTGGCACAAAAACAATTTCTTGAAGTCATTCAGCGCTTCGCCAGCAGATAAAGCTGGACTGGCTCAATGTCGCCGCTGTAGTGTTGTGGTCTGCGTGTAATTGTGCGCTTCCAGCAAAAAGAAACTTCAAGTTGATCTTGGCCAAAAGCCTTAAAGAAAAAGCTAACAAAACCAAACGAGCTGGCAAACAACGACAAGAAGAGTAGGCATCGGCTGGGTCGAAGCGATATGCCCCTCAAAGCCTTTCTGCGGAAATAAATTAAAACATATTGTTTTTGATTCGACTATAAGCCGCGATCAGGTCAGACTAAGGAGATGGTAACGTCTAATTACAACAATATATTTAGATTGATTGTGAGTAGAACAGGCATGGTTTCTTCTATGTGTTGTAAATAATATTCCCTCCCTTTTAAATAGAAGGGTATAGCCAGTGACTGATGGCGACTGGTCAGCACTTGGCAGTTGGCGGGTAGAAAAGTTATTTGGCGTCGGCGGCAATTTCGTCTCTTTCTTTTGGATCGGCTGCTGGAGTTTTATGTTGTACAATTCTTTACAGTTATAGTTGTTGACCTGCGTAGCTAATCACGCAATCAGACATACTGTACTATACATACATACACACTTATACTAGTGTAGTGGACAAGCGACAACAATAAGAGCACATGAGTCGTTAGAAAATGCTCAGGGGATGTGAAATAATCGCCAAACTCGCATCAAGTGCGCAATTCCTTTGCCATTCTTGGGAGTGTGCGTGTGTGTTGTGGCTTAGACGAGTAGTGTTGTGTCATTTTGATGAATTTTTCGAGTGTGTGTTTTTTTTCGTGGTAGGAAATAAAGGTCAATGTCACAGCTGCAAGTCGCTGCTTCAATGTTGTCTTTATTTTGCGGCACACACCGCCTTTTGACACTTCAGAGCACGACACTCATCAATCTTTGTAGCCTTATCGAGTGCATGCGTGAGTGTGAGTAATGCTGTACTGTCTGTCCCTCGATCCGTCGAACTCCAATTGCTGGCTATGCAAATGTGCCGCCTGCCCGTGCCAAAAATAACTGCGCTCCGATATTTAACTTATTAGATATCACCTTTATGTTTCAATAAGGCCGCGCTTGCGGCTACAACTTGTACATTGTTGCGCTTAAGTTAAATGATACATATGGGCATACACCAAGAGAAAAAAGAGCCAAGGAATAATTAAAACTTTCTGATTTAATGTCAAATCGTTAAACAAAAAAGCCGAAACAAATTTGTTCGGAAGGCTTTCGTGAAAATGCATGCATAGGTGAAGCAAATTGTTTTTTGAAAGAATCACAAAAGTTAAATATTCGATAAATGCTTGTAAACAATTTTCTTTATCCCTCCCCTGTACTTGAATACTATTAGTTTTTTAAAAATAATGATAAATATGATTCTTATTTATCTGAGGTAAAAGTTAACAAAGTTATTTTTTAATAAAATTCTGAACCTATGTTATGTTTTATTTATTTCCATTTTATGGGTCATATAAACATAAAACACTTTGGAATTTGCGAATCGCAATCCGTAAGAAAACCGCCGATTGCGATTGTGGTTCCAAATGTCAGTGAAAATATTAGTACACATGAGAAGCCAGAGATCCAATTGAGATGCGGGTGGTAACGACTCGAAGTGGGCTTAAATTTATTTAAAAAGAAGAATCATTTCAAGTTATCACTCTGCTTTATTTGTATTTGGTAATATTTTTACCATTATAACTGTTCAATTGTAATTTATTTGCTAATACTTTTACATTTATAACTGTTCATCAATGAGAAGGTACACTCTATGGACTCCTTTATGGCCGGTTTCAACAGAAGTTGCATTGTTTGTTACCGCCAGCAATTGAATTAGAAACCTCATCACCATCACCTTTCAACCCACTTCATCTTTAATTATTAAATACAATATTTTGACTAGCTTCGCGAGTCAATTCAAGAAGCTTAAGAATATAATGAAGCCGTTTAAGTTTATGGAACTACTTACATATCAATATCATCAATATCAATTTATCATTTAAATAAAAGCTTCTCAACAAATCTCAATTTTGACATGATATACGAGTATCTCAATTTATTGTTGAGAGGGATAAGTAATATTCAAAACATCTGTAAGGTCTATTAATAATGATAAGAATTTGTTTCTATAATAGTTGTAGTTAATTTAATTTGTATTATTATTCTTTAATAAATTGTAACAATTTAGGCTTTAATTGTTTGAAAACAAAAGCTTTAACTGATAGAGAATAATTATGTTTGCGGGTACAGATCTGTGGTTTGATTTTAGTTGAAACGTGAATGTATCTTAAATTAAATAGTTACTGATTCTTAATTTAATTAATAATTGTGAATAACGAATATGATAGTGTTTGGCGATTTGAATGCCCCGCGTATTTGTTACTTTGCGTGTTGAAATTGAAACCAAAACAACCGATTTGTACTGCGGGCGTATTTCTCTGAGTGTATGCATATAGTATATTGGTAGGTAAAATATACATTTTGCAGAGTCTCAATTTATGACTAACTGTCTGCGTTTGCGTCTGCGTCAGTGTTATTGTTATTATTTAAGTTGTGCTATTGAAAGCGCTTTGAAATGCCTTTGCTATTGACACGGCATGTCGTGGGAATTTTTCAGAGCTTAAGGCTTGACGTTTGACACTCGCACTTAATGACATGCTCATGTATTGTTTATGATGTTTGGTCGTTGTTTATTCAATAGTTTAATTTAGATCCAGATTAAGTGCGTGTGCAGCTGAATTTGTTCAGTAAGCCAATAAACAAGAACTGGCCACGTTCCGATCCAATCCGGCAACTGTACTTCCTGCCTACAACGACGATAACAAAAGCAACAAAAACAGAATTCGGACAAGACGCGTGCGCCACCGGCTTCTCCGCAGACGACGTTGTGGCTGCCGTCAAAATTGCAGGCAATTAAAATTGGGAATTTTTTCCCTGCCGCTGCTCCTCCGCAAGAGGAATGGTGCCAATGATTGACAGACAAGTGTGAGCTGAAGCACAAGCGCTCAAAAGCTTGTACGGAGTTCGCTTTGTGTTTATTTAATTATTTTGTAGAATCGGGCATAAATGTGTATTTCTTAACGAGTGTGCGCAGTTAGCTCTGAATGGATAGTACATACAACATACTTATACATATTTATACTTATATTCCTAACAATGTGTGTTGTCTCTTTAGAATACCAAGAAAATCGCTTTGCTGGCTGCCCGTCTAGTCGATTTGTTTTTGTGACTTGGACACGAATCTCCAAAGGCACAAACATACAACATTTGTAAATACATATATATAAATAGTATTTATGTTTGTACGTGTTGCGCAAAAACAAAGCCCATTAAGATCAGCCATAAAAAATTGATGAAAATTTGCTAGCGGCGGACGATAAGCGGCGATGTGAGCTGAACTCGATCTTAAAAGCGATTCGGTAAGTGCCCATTAAGCGGCGACAATTGCAAAAGAAAAGGTGCGCTGCCCGCCGAGAGTTATAGAAGCTTCCGCCAGTGCCCACAACTTCCTGCCAACTTACGAGTATGTAAGTAGTACTTATAAGTTTAAGGTTTCTCGAATTCAGCTGCGAGCAGTGAACTTTTAATTTGCCTAATTAATTAATACTGTCATACATACATTCGCCTTTGGATGGCGCCTGCCATTTCCGCCTCAAATTTATGATGCCATGATTCAAGGCACAGGCCCGCACATACTCGTGCGACGCGTGTATGTCACTTTTCATTGGTCGCTAAATTATTTTCCTTCACACTTTTCTTTGTTACGTCAGCCATTTCCATAAAGGCTTATGGCGAAAACGCGCGATGTCATGCCAGCCAAGGACAGGCAGGAATGGGCGTTGTTCGGCTAAAATATATGGTGTGGCTATATGTCAAATGTCGGCTCTGACATGGTCTGCACATAAAATCACATTTTAAGCACTTTATTGCTTGATTTATTGTCGCGAAACAAAAAGAAACTATCGGCTAGAGTTCTACATATAATTCAAATCAAGTTCTCCCATTTTTATACCATATTCGACCTAGGACATATTTTGCATTTTTTTGACCCGATCGTAAAGCCCTTTTATATGTTATGAGGGTACTTTAAAAAGGATATTAAAGGATGCAGACCCTTTCCACAAAAAACAAACTAGACCGAATGGGAAAAGGGTATACTAGAAAATCTAAAATGTACTAATATAACAACAGGAAGGAAGCGTGCCAGACCCCAAGTTATGATCAGCATGACGCGACGTATCGATATAGACATGTGCGTCCCTATGAGATTTGTCGAATTTCGTCTTCAATATGTTTGTCTAATTAAAATCAATAATAATTCTCTACAAGTACTACATACAGTTTTCGACCAGAACAAACTTCTATAGGATGTATTTTTCAAGCACCAATTCTAGAAGCAAACTATTTGCATAACTTTTTTGTTTATAAAAATGTCTACCAAATTGACAAATTAAAGAGGTATCTACGATTTTAAATATTTTTAACACCCAAATGTTTACTAATTAATATGAAGTACTCGAGTTCAAACGTGCCTCAATTTCACGATAAGTTACGAATCTCGTCCTGAAGCGAACGACGACTATATTTAAATTCGAAAAACAAGTCAGTTCATTACCAGAATTTAAGCGAGTAGATCAGCAAAGTGTTGTTAAGAAAGATTTAAGATCAACTTTTCAAGTCACTGTAAACCAAATAAAATGTATTTCGTTAAAATACCTAAAATTGTTTAAATAAGGCTAACGGTGTCGATATTGTTGCAGCTGTTCTAAGCGTGAAGATAAATAATACAGAAAACGTTTAAAAATAATAGATTAAGAATTATTGGTGGTTTTAAAACAAAGAATAATATATGTACTTACATAAAACAGCTTTTTAGCCTGGACAGAAACCCAACAATGATCCAATCAGCAATTTTATGTGGCATCATAAAAGTATGCAGCACTTATTGGCCAGTCTTAGTTGTTTTCTGAAACATTGGGCGGATGTCTGAATAAGCCACAAAATCAATCAAATTAATATCAACTCATAAATTTCTCGTGTAGCACGAATGACTTGCACATGCTCGCTCACTTTTCGTCAACAAAGCAAATGAAGGTTGGCAGCGACGACGAGTTTAAAACGTGTTGTAAAATAATTGAGATTTTACGGGGCGCTCAAATGGAAAAGTTCGTTGGCGCCCATTAAAATCAAAGCATTATTTATTTTGATTGCACTTATGTAGATAACCCACATGGGCGTCACTTTATAGCACAAGAATCTGCCGAATTGAAATTGGCAGGCAACTGGAGGCAAACCTTTGTGGAAAAATTTGCTAGGTGTCACGAGTATGCGAGTGGGCGAGAATCCCAATATTTGCACTAGAAAATAGCAGCCAATAAATGTGGGCTTATTATGTTAAATAAATCATAAACCGATTTCTTGCCGATAACTGCACTTTGACGTCACTGTTACCGTTAGGTAAATACATACACCTAGATACTAAATGTAGACGCATATATAGTATGTATGTAAGTATACATATGTACATGTTCTGAAAACATTGTTGCTCTCAGAGTTAATAATTCCTCTGCCTGTTCTACTTTTATGCTTATGCTTGGTTCTTTTCTTCTGGTATTGTTGTTGCATCAATTACACTGTCGTCACACACAAGCATACACACACACACCTACACACTTACATTGCGATCTCTTTGATTATTATTAGCATTAAACGATCTAAGAAGCTATCTTCGTCTGCGCCGAGGTTATACACTCTTTACAAGTGCATTACAATCAAATATTTATTTCTACTAATGATGATTGTTTGTTTGTTTATTTGGACTGAACAGGCTCCGAAACTACTGGACCGATTTCAAGGATTCTTTCGCTGTTGGGAAGAAACACTATCCCCGCCTGACATAGGTTATACTTGTATTATATTGGCAAAAAGGATAGAAATCCTTACTAAACCGCCAATGATGTTACCCAAGGCGTAAACAAATTAACTAAAAAATTCACTTTAGTTATTAAGGAAATAATATTCAAAAGTCCCCAGCCAAATAAAAAATTAAAAATCGATCGACATCATGACTAATATCGATGGCACAGTCCATTATCCACAGGAATTTTTAAATTCTCTAAGCACTTCTGGCTGCCGCCGCATGGATTGAGGTTAAAAATCGGGATTCCAATCATGCTTTTGAAAAATTAAAGCCCGCTGAACATGTGCAATGGGACGATGCTGCTTTATTAAGGAATTGCAGGACAATTTAAATGGTCAACTAACTAGACAAGTGATCTATTAATCTCATTTAAATGGCTTCAAAAAACATCTTTCGCGTTAACTATTAACTAGACCCAAGGCCTAACCTTCGAATTAGTAGGAATCGACCTATGAAAGGAATGTTTTACTCATCGCAGGTCGGAGCTCCGAAAATTAGTTAATTTTGCTGCCACAAAATAAAATAACATCAAATAATGCTAATAACAAAAAAATCTTAAAAAAAAACTATGCTTATAATTTTACTCTTCTTTATTAACTCATAGCAAAACGAAAGGTGCATGTTCCTAAATTGTATAATTTTTGAAAAATTTTTTGTTAAATACCCGTGCGAAGCGGGGGCAGGACGCTAGTATACTATATACTTCTAAACTCTTCTTAAGTCATATTGTTTGTATGACAGCTATTGATTTACTGATCTGACATGGTCGGTCTCGACATACATACTTGTATATGCAAATATGCAATTTTAATGTGATCGATCTCAAATTAGTATTGTAATAGAAATAAACAGACGGTTCATCTATGTATCTAACGGCTGGTCTTCTATTCTCACTTATTATTTATTTATTAACACATCCAAGCGTTACAAGTACCAGATTACTTTAGACATTACATATTTATTTCTAGTTTAAGTCAGCTTGATTTAATTTAGTTACAAATTTGATTTAGTTTTATTTGACGTTTTATTTATTTTATTTGTTTGTATTAATATAAGTGTATGATGTGTATAGTTATATATATAATTTAGGATATTTAGACGTTGTATTGCAAGTGTGCTTGAGTTTTAAGACTGAAGTGCGATCGCTGGTAATTGTCTTAAGGTGATAATTTATAACTAGTGCAGACCAAATATTTGTTCTTCTTGATGTGGAAAGACTGATTCTTCCATACAAATAATTTGGTTCTTTGCTTGTTATAATTCTTTGCAAGAAAATTAAAGTTCTCAGTTTTATCCAGGAGTTGAGGCAACACCCATAGTTGCAAACATAAAGACCAAAAACAATATACCCTTACGCTTTTCCATTGAAGTGTATGCAAGGCGGGTGCGCGCGCGCGCTTCTCTTAGCAACACTCGTACACTCACACACTCAAACACACTCACACACCCGAATACACTCAAATACACTGAAATAGCCGCAGTCGTGTGCTCGCTCGCTTGCACCGCTCGTTCATTGTTTGGAGCTCTCGCTAATTACTCGAATTTTATAAAAATTGGCTGCTTGTCGTCTTCAGGCGTTTCGGTTTCGAGGCTCGCAGTGTTTGTTGAGAAGTCAGAGTGCGCGGATCGCTCGAAAGGCGAATTGAAATCGAAATCTGTTTGTTAGTTTGTTTGTTGTTGGAGCCTGTGTTAAGTGTGGAGCGCAACAATTGGAAGAAGGCGATAATCGCAGCAAGTGAAGAGTGCAGAACAGTTGAGAAACTGTGGAGACATAAAGCGAAGCAAGGGAAGATATAAGAAGCGATAAGGTAAAATCTGCAATCAGAGATTAGACTCTCTTAGCTAATGCCACCAAGTCTAATAACACGCAAAGGGTGCTTTTTAGACTGTCATTAAAATGTCTTTTGCAAATCACTTATAAAAGTGCTAGTGGTTTTGAGGCCACCTCCTTGCCGCCTCCTTTCCTGCCAACTTGTTGCTCCTTCAATCACCAAATTTATTGCACTCTGCTTTCAGCGACCAAAGCGCATAAACAAAACACAAAGCTCGGACCGCATGTGTTGATCATAAAAATAAAAATTAAAAAATATAATACACATGACTTTTATGTAGCATGTACGAGCCACAAGGCCTTTATGTATATTCTGAGAAAGATGAAGATCAAGTGAAATGGAATGGAATAGAATAAAATATAATGAAAAGCTGCCAGAAATTATTAAAATGAAAAACAACTTGTGGTGCTTTTCAAAATCGTGGGCCACAAAAATTACTCTAGAAAATTGTTTCAAATGAATTCTAAAACTGTGGCGCGCAGCCGTGCGTGTAATTGGCCAACCATATGTACGCTTTTAACAATTATCTATACGTTCTCATTATCTATTGTGTAGCTAATTAGGAAGCATGAAAATTAAAAAATAAAATACACTAGTAGTGTAGTGGAAACTAAGTCTTTAAAATTTAATTTATGTTACTAATCTTGTAGTTGTTCAATGTCAATGTTCTGGAGCAACATCTGGTGGGGGATTGCTTGAAAGCAACATTAAAATAATAATTCATATTTGTAAAAAGGAAGAGTGTATGTAAAGACATAAATTGTTATTATATATATAGAGCTTATGCGTCACAATAAATAACAGGACACAAATCGGAAGCTGGGTAACAATAGGTAATAAATAGAACTTTGAAATAATCACAACGAATGAGTTTTTGCGGTTTAGTCAGGTTCTAATATTTTCATCACAGTCCATTAAAAATTTACTACCCAACATGTCATTTCACTGCTGTACGCCTATTATTATTATTATTACTTTTTGTTAGATATACCCACGACTCTGCCGCCGCAAACGAATTCCGCTTAGCGAATAAATGACTGTTTATGTCTTTTTAAGTGACAAAGCTATGTATAGTAGTCGTATATACAAGTATATACGTGTAAGTGTGTGGCAAACGACAATTCTAGACCTCCGAATCAAACCATGCCATCGACCATTTCTCTTCTCGAGTCTTGAGCCCGGCTCAAGTAGAATGACACTTTATTTAGATCATCGGGCAATATTACATCAGCATTTATTTTTCGCTTTTACGCCGACCCCACCTATGCTTTGTCTTTGTGTTTGTGACTCGATCTTGTTTTGAAAACAACAAACATTTTAAGATTTATTTAACTGCATTTGCACAAGTAATTTTATTTAGTGCTCTCATCCTTCCTGCAATCTGTTAGCAGTTCATGAACTTTAACGAATGTTTATTGGAAAAAGTTATTTATAAAATACTTTGCTTATTGCACTTTCGTTAACAGCTTTATTTTGCATTTTACATTCGTGTGCCTCTTTATGAATATTCGTGCTAATTTGTTGAACAAACTGATTTGTTGTGTAAACTTTAACTTGGGGATTGTGTGAAACGGCACGCAATTGTTCAGTTAGCGTGTTCGCAAAGAATTAAATTACGTCTTCAAATTCCGATGGAAGCAATCACTTTCTCAACATAGGTCATGATTTAAGCAAATGATTGTAATTGAACTGGCATGTTTTCAGTTTCTGTTCTGTTTTCCCAAGAAAATCATTTATAAATATGCTATTTGCAGTTAAGTATTGTATTTTTCTTGAAATTCTTAAAGAATGTACCAAGAAGAGGAAAGGATTGGATTGCAAGACAATGCATTTACGGTTCTCTCAATGCCTCTATCTACATCTACCACTAGACAAGCATATTGCCCGTCATCATAAAAAAATGCTACCTTAAATTGATAAGATTAATCCTATAGCCTATACATATGTTATATGGGCCAGAAGGCGACTTAAAGCTCAAACGATTTGAATACCAATTTACCATTTTAAGGGCTACCGAATTTTTGAATTGACTTTAGAACCCAAAGCTGAGAAGACTAAATAAATATTTTCTTAGGAACTGAAGGTCATATTATTATTATATTCTTCAAATTATTTCTGCTCAGATTGTTAAAAGATAGTTTAGAACTAAAGAAAATACTCTTCTGGGTTGTAGCTAGTAATAATCTTTTTATAACCCACATAGCCAAACTTGTCATTTTAATCGACCGAAATCAGTTGTTATCGCCCAGCTACTGTGTCTCGGTATTATTATTATTACCTGTTATCACAATCTTGATAATCAAAACCTGATAAATATGATTATACAGTAGCCACTAACGGGACCCACTTAAAACACAAGATACACCTTTTCAACTGAACTTGGGCCACACAAAGTGTGCAAACAGTTTACATTGCTAATTGCAGGGGCTTAACTACCTACCTAGCCCACCTACCTGGGGGCAGGCAGCTCCTCTAATGAGCAGGGTGTCTCATCACCTTCAAGCCGGCTGAACAATGGATTAGTCAAACAGAAAAAGACTCGATGGGAGTACGCAAAAAATATTTTAACAGCTGCAACAAAATGACGCTAATTAAGAAGCCATGAAGCAGCTTGAAAAACCTGCAACAAATCCAATTAGAAGTCATTAAAAATATAATTTTGCCACAATAAAAATTTCCAATTGCAATTGTAATTCGTGTCGAGGAAAAATGTATAAACATTCCACTTCCGATTGCATATTTTCTGTAACTGTCGGCAAAAGCCACAAAGAGTGTGAGGACCTTGCGGTTGTCATCCCTAGAAACTAGTATGTAGGTAATGGGATAGGTTTTAGCCGTGCCGGAAGTTGTTTATTAATTACATGCGATTTGTTAAGCAGAAAACAGGAAATAGTTGAATGGCTTAATCAAAATATAATGTGGGTAATATACTCGGGAAATACAAATTTAAATTGAGAAAAGCTAAAACACGAGTGTGGCTAAAACACCACAACTTCCAGCTTTAATCGCAGTGCTCTACTCATAGACTTTTGAAAAAAATGAAACAAATCGAACAAAGTCATATCGCAATCTGTATCAGTCCCCAGTCGATCTATGAACTTAAACTATATAAGTTTCATATTCATATTCCATATTCATTTCATTTATTCACACCATCATAAATTGGTGTGTATCTATAATTAGTTAATAATAAAGAGTACAGGTTATAAAACCTTATCAACTTAAATATATGTATATAAAGTGTTTTCAGTTTATGAGTGAACGGACAGTTTCTAATACTTGTATGTCAAAAAAAAAATCATTTTTAATATTTTGTTTTGGATATCTTGCAGTTTGTAAAGGTGACATTTGGCCACATCAGGCCAGACTCCATAAAACATAACTGCTTGGTAAGTGGATCTAAAAAGATACATTTTGTTATCCAAGCTAAGAAACTATATAAGTTGGGCTCCATCGAATTCTAATTTATAAGATTTCTTACAACTTTTTGATTATTTTTATGAAACGCGTCCAATGGCTAATAAATGATCTTTTAATTGGTATTCAGCTTACACTTGAACTTGTTACACAAGTTTGCTTGTTGAGGTCACTTCATGAAGTTCAATTGTCTTGTCCTAAATTAAAAGGCGCCCAGTTGGTTTTTCGACCGCTCTCTATTTAGGGGAAGCCCAATAGGTGGTTAATTTACAAACTGTATGATGAGGGTTGACAAATCGTAGACTAGATGTCAAGTCTGTTGTTTATCATTCGAGAGACGCACTTTCAATTAGGCGCTACATGCGAGTGTGTTTAGATATTGTTTGTATCGGAGCACTTGAAACAATGTTTTGATACTGGAACGATATTGCTCGCAAGCCCACACAGAGAACTCCCAGCGAAATGACGTAAAGCAGGCAAGAATCTTTGGGCGAATAATCGTATCAAAAAGCAGAAATTCTCGAGTGTGGCATTTAAAACATAAATTCTCTGAGTAGCAAGTGAACATTGAGCATTTACCTACACACTTGATTGATTGCGAGTGTATTTTCTGCGGTTTAACCAATTGTGCAATTGTACAATAAATTCAAAACAACTTGGGGCTGTATACATAGATACATACTTGTACATATGTATGTATGTATGTGATATGTGTAAGTGAGTGCGTGCTACACAGATCGGGCCTAAATAGCAAATGAATTCTATGAAGTAAGTGAGTTTCAGCCGGCACGGTCAACTAGTTGTAACCCCTTTTAAGCCGTGGCCGTCCGAATGTTCGTGACCGAGTTGCGAGGCAGGCATTCCATATAAGAGCAGAAACTGCGAACGCGGCCGGCCACTTTAGAAAGCCGTAACTGTACATGATTTTGGCCACTTCATATCGCACATAACTGGGCCCCAACTGGTGGCTAATCCCAAGCGCACAGCAAGCAGGGCCAGCTGCTCTGCCTCGAGTGCGTGGTCGCCGCCTTCTTGGCAAGGTTCCTCGCTCTCTACACGCTCCCAAGTATTTGCTCAAGTTTTATGGCCTGTTGCCAATTAAATATTTGTGTTCCCGCTGATAAAACTGATAACGGGCGGCAGCCAAAAGAAATCAAGCAGGCCAGACAACCGAAAACCTGAGCACCGCAAACACCAGGGGACAACAGTGTCCGGGTGTCGACACTCAACGGAAATGCACCAGCCCACGTATTTGTTGACATCATCTTCTATGGAGGAGCTGTCGTCTGTCGTCTACAAGCGACCTTTCTAGACAATTGCCAAAATGCACTCATACTGGCCGCCTAGCTGCGACTTTTATGCAAATGAGTGCAACGCTCATTTATGGCCGGTGTTTGACAATTGTTCACTTCCAATTGACGGCACCTAATTAATACGTCGCTTTTTAGTCAAACTCGTACCACTCGTACCGTATGCCCCATTGCCTATATTAAGAGCCAACCGTTCATGCAGTTAACTGCTAAGGCACCCTTCAATCGCAAATCGACACAAGACTGTAGATAGCAATAAACATAACGGATATCAAATTATAAGTAAATTAATTGACTTTATTTTTTCACTTAAATATTATTCCTAAAGCGACTCTCTCTCTCTCTCTCTCTCTCTCTCTCTCTCTCTCTCTCTCTCTTTAGATCCCTAGAATTAGTAGCCATTCCCTTTTCTCTAATGGCAGGTCGGAGTGTTCCTGCATATTTGCTCTTCACGAGCTTATAACCTATACCTATTAGTATACTATACAAGCCCAATATTTTCGAACCTTGCTTGTTCTAAGTTTTTAGCTTTCTCCCTTATATGGCAGAAAGAAATGACCAGAAAGGTTTCTTCAAGTTATTTAGGACATCAATGTGCTGATTAAGCAGTTTAACTCAAATTCTTTGGGAGCAGACAAGCATTATTTAAAGAAGGTGTGGAATATGATAAACACACCCATATATAATTCAAACTAGTTACATTTTAACAACAAAAAAACTGACTTCAGATCTCTTTTTTGGCATTTAAAGTGACCTTATGTTTTGAGGATAATTCAACAGCAGGAATACAATTTTTAATGTGGTCTGTTTAAATTATTTTTCTGATGGATACCATTGTAGGAACTCGACTAAACTCACTCTCAAATAGCAAAAGAATCATCAAAATCGATTCACCGCACGATCGAATGTTCTGAGGTAGAAAAACATAAAAAACAAAGACAGGCGAATTGAGAATGTCCTCCTTTGTAGAATCTAATCAAACTCTCATCAAAGTACCCTTAAATTACATCCTTTCCAATAAAAAAAATATCAAAATCTGTTGGTGTGATATTGAGTTATTATTCCATTGGTCGCGCACATACTTAATGGAAATTTAAGACTTACAACATGTATATGGTTTTCCCGTGGATGCCATTGTCAGAACTGATCTAGATTGAAATGGAACCATTCGGGAAGCACCAGCTTTCAAATGGCAAAATCGATTCAGCCTACGATCGAATGTTCTGAGGAAGCAAAACATAAAAAAAAAACAGACGGTTAAAAAATAGTATGCTTACAACTTCCATTAAAGTTGGCCTATCAAGATAAAACTTAACTTTGGGGCAAATAGGGATATATGTAATTGCCAAATGACGGGAAACATTTTTGGGTTAATTTTATTTGCAAAATACTAGTTTAATTGCTTTGTCGACTTATAATATTTCTGCTTTTCAGCACCAGAGGCAAACGAGATGGGCAAACCACAATACTCACTAGGCTTCAATGAGCTCAAGACGAAGGAGTTGCGGCTGTGGCAGTCGCTGATTGGGGAGTTCGTTGGCAACCTGATACTCAATTTCTTTGCTTGCGGCGCCTGCACGCAGCCCGAGAATGGTCTTTTCAAGGCTCTGGCATTTGGCTTGGGTGTTTTTATGGCCATTACTGTAAGTTGGCGCCAAACGGCGCTATTCGAACGTGTCGCAAGCCAACTTTTGGCGAAATGTTTTGAATGCATGCATATTTGTGTATTTTTAGATCGTGGGACACCTCAGCGGCGGGCACGTAAATCCGGCAGTTACCATTGGCATGCTGGTAGCTGGACGTGTCAGCTTGTTGCGTGCCTTGTTGTACATTGTGTTCCAATGTTTGGGCGCCATTGCGGGCACGGCAGCCGTCAGAGTAAGTCTCGAAATCAGAATCTCGTATGTGTATGCTGACTTGTGAATTGCTCCACAGACACTCATCGATGAGGATTACTACAATGGCTTGGGACACACTTCCTTGGCAAGCAACATCACTGAGCTGCAGGGGCTGGGCATTGAATTCTTCCTGGGCCTGGTGCTGGTGCTGACCGTCTTCGGTGCCTGTGATCCCAACAAGCCAGGTAAGCGAACTATTCACATTTGTTTCAGATCCTCCTCGAAGCAATGGTTCCTGTGTATTCCTCACAGACTCCCGCTTCACTGCCCCCCTGGCTATCGGCATGGCTGTTGCTCTGGGGCACTTGGGCACCATCCGCTACACTGGCGCCAGTATGAATCCAGCACGAACGGTAGGCACAGCCTTCGCCACCGATAACTGGGAATCGCACTGGGTGTACTGGGCTGGACCAATTCTCGGGGGCGTGGCGGCTGCTTTGATTTACACTCAGGTGCTGGAGGCGAAGGCGCCACCAAAACCGAATGAAGCGGCCGAGAAGTATCGCACACATGCCGACGAACGTGAGGTGAGAGTCATATGCGCTTGGAACGACAAATATTTCTATTGAATCCAGTGCCACACGCGCCACACTAAGTTCCCATTGTAAATACCGCACATCAAGTAACAATTCATCGCCAATTCGACAATTCCACTCATTAGACCTGATTTCTTATTTCTCCCTGTTACTCTCTCCCTTCCACAGCTACGCAAACTGGAAGGCGCACGCGACTATGCTTAAGTAATTTTAAGCACCAGCCGGTGTATCCGTAATTGCCAGCAGCCTTCCCCATCGATAGCCATCCGGAGGAGTGGCGGGCCATCTCGAATCTGAGAGGAATGCTCTTAAATAAATATATGTATTTTATGTCTCGTATTTATCGTAAATTATGCTGCGTACTCTTTGTTAATATTATGTATGTATGTACTATATTTATGTATTTATTTTTGAGAGAAATTGTACACTAATTGTAATATAAGCCTTTCTGAAACCTTTTTGCATGAGCTCACATTAAAGTGATAGGCAAAACTCAAAAATAAATTGTTACAAATAATAACTATTTCTCAGCCAAAGCAACATTCTTCATAAAGATTCTTATTAAAAAGTGTTGGTATTTTGTTGGTCAATGAACTATAACTGGTCGATCCTCTCTATATACAAGCCCGAAACTAGCTGAAACTTTCACTAAAGTTTTCTGCTATGGTGTAGGTGAGCACTAGGAAAAGCGGAAAATCGGGGTTCAACGATTGTATGAAAAGACTGAATTTTTCATCCCACTAACGTAAAAGAACCTAACCGATGGATCGTATTGGCAGTCCCACATAGATTGCACTGGTCCTTAGTGTCTCTGGGTAGTTGGAGATCAGTCCGGATAGTGGATCTTACTGTGAATGCCAGCAGTGCGTTCAGGGAGAGTCTTTTCTTTTGATTTTAGTGAGGCGAGCATATGGGCTTTGAGGTATTTGAATCTGTATATTACAAAACAACACAAAATTATGACCAGTGTATTTCATCGTCGGCCTGTAAGATTCCCCCTTCTTTTATATTACATATTATTAGATCTTTAGCGAAGCAGCTAGTTGAAAAAGGCGTTTAATGTATACTCGTATGTATACAGAATTGTACTTATCGTCATAAAATAAATGCCATAAACTTGTTTTGTGTTGTATTTGCTAAATATGAAGGGCTTTTCTTCCTAAAAGACATAATACATAATTGAAACATTTGAAAAGTTAGCTTCAAGTACTTTTTCAGAAATTTGCCAATTTTCATTTTTACCAAATAATATTATCTTCACATAATAATTTTACATTTTGTCTTGCCCATTAAACATAAACATGCGTTTACAATTGGTATAAATCTAGGACGCCCCTTAAGACCAAAAGTAGACAGTGAAGAGCTTTCATTTACTGTTCGCCACTTCGCAGCACTGCATCGCATTGGCGCGAAAAGCTTCGATTCGACCGGCTGCTTAGAGCAGTGCTGGAAAGTGTCGCAAACACCAAGAGCTAAAGTGTAACGTAACGTAAGGAGTGTAGGAAAATTCGACGCATAGCCTTAGTCGTTGTCGTTGCGTGGCTGCTGGTGTAAAAGACAAATCGGCGCGGGCATGAACAGAGCAACTAATTTAGAACGAATTTTCAGCCAGTTATCGGTTAAATCATAAAATGTTCAAATTCGAATGGAAATTAATAAATAAAAAGTCTGTCGATAAACGTGAAATTCGTTGAATAACGGATAGTGCGGTGAAAAGTTGCAGAAATACATGTGTTGAGAAGAATCAATACCACCAACCCAATGTCAAGCTACTGAACGTTATAACCTTGTGGCATGTAACCCACCTACAACAGCAACACGCAACGAAAAAAAAGCCACTTAAAACGGAAATAAAAAGCAGCAATTGCCGCAAATATAACGCCAAGAGTCCAAGAGTCAAGCTTTAAATGCAAATTGCATTAGTCTTTTATGGCCCACTTTAGCTGCTGAATCGATTTATTATGAAACACCTGCACGGCGACCGCAGCAAGTGTGTCATCTTGTCGTAGGGCCCTCAAAGCGCAGTGCCCCAAAAATTTAGCCGAAAATCAATAACGTATCCCAAGGCGAGGTGTAAGTGTCACAGCATAACAGCATCAATGATGAAAATCAAAAGCTATTCTAAAATTAAATGAAAGGAAAACTCCATATTCTGGCAAACGAATTGCTCAGCCTCTGACTACGTCCTGTGTATACAATACGGCAAAAGTCATTGCTGCCCACAAACTGAATCCACAACCACCACCAGCAGCAGCTCCGGCCCGTCTGTGCGGCGTACCCGTTACACGCAGGGGGCAGTCAGGAGCGAGAAATAAAGAGCGAAAGGGAAGAGAGCAGCTTCTGCAGGAGAGTGTTGTTTACAATCACACTCGCACTCTCTTCCAACTCGCATCACTCTACGGGTTCGACTAAATTAAAACCCCCTCACGAAGAGGTCCTTGTTAAGTGCTTGAATTAATTCTGCGCTTTGTTCGCGTCATCGAAACAATAGACATCAACTGCTGATAAATAGCAATAAATAACGCTCTCTATCTCACACACACCAACACAGGGACTCTGAAGAGCCAATTCTAGTGTCAGTGCAAACACTTGTTGCTGTTTAACATTATACGCCAAAGGGTAAACAGCAACAACAACATTTGACCCACCTATGGATTGTCGTTGCATGTTTAAGTTTTGTCCCCCGTTTAAAGGCTTGCATAAAGTAGTGAGAAAGTGTTTAAGTTATTAATATTAGAAAGAAAACCTTAACCTGAAATAAGCAGAAGTGACTCGTACGTGAAAAATTTGTGAACTTTTTCCACGCATAAATACATTGGTGTATAAATAAAATTAGTCTGCTCGTTGTCACACGATTTGTTGTTGCCACTTTTATTTTGACATTTTGCCAAAGTTCATCGCGAGCAACTAACACTTACGCATCTCTACTTATTTGTGACACAAACGCATACATTTTCTGGCACAAGAGAAAATGTTGAAAATGTTGCATGTGACAAATGAAAAATTAAACACATAATACCACAAATAAATTGGAAAATAAACCGCATCGAACGGCCGGCCAACTTGCACTCTGCCAGCATTAATCATTTATGATGTGCTTCCAATATTGATGGCGCACATATGTATGTATGTGCTTTATTCCCAATCAAGTTGGCGGTCCGAGAAAAGTGTCATAAACGAAAAGTTCAATGCACAAGCAAATCCGTGAAGATCTCTCACACTCATCCACACCCACGTGCTCCATTGACATCACCAGCAGCCGTGACTTGGGCTGCAGTACACATTGACCTAGAACATTTATTAGAGGTTGCCCGTTGTTATTTTTGGATCGATTTCCATACACACTCTTTGCTGACATGATACAAAAGAGCCGTGCACTGAAAGAAAAACTCAGCTTCAAGATATACTTGTAGTGCATCAATTTAGACACAGTTTTATTGATAGCTTTTGAGCCAAATAATTTAATTTTTACAATGAAAATGTTAAAGTAATAAATAATTAAAAGACATGTCTTATAAAATCGTAGAACCGTTTGGTATACAAATTAAACAAGTTTTCATTTAATGTAAGAAAACCTTTAAAAATATAATCTTATATATCGTACAAGTATATAGACCTACAATGTAAGGTCCTACACACTGTCAGATCACTTGATTTAATAGTTAATCTATATGGTTATTATGATTATTTTACATTGACTTAATTACAAGCTTACATACAATTTAAAGGGTTATATGAGTCTGTTTTAATATCTTAGAGTGTTTCTTAGAGTGTACAAAATGTCTATGTTGAAATCTTAATTGACGAGTTGGAATTATAGAAATTGGAATTCCCCCTCATAAGCAGACCGTATTTCCTACCAACATTGATTGCCGACTAACAAGGTTTTTTATTTATATTTTAGTGGCGGCAATGATAGGAACACTATGAAACAGGCCCTCAGCCCCGAAGTGCCGCCTGGTCTAGAGGGAGTGTCATATTTGTAATAGCGTGTACTTTGAGGTGAGTACAAACCGTAATACTCAGTGCATTATCAAATGTAACAAAAACAATATTTAATAGAGCATTTCCACAGCCAACTGAATTCCAAACACTGAGCTGGTGAAGAATCGTAAACATGTCGACTTGGGGGCATGCGGCCGGTAACGTACTACTGGCGTTGATAGGTAAATGATATGTTTTTAAATCATTTTAACCGACAGAGCAAATAATAACTATTATATTTTCCAAGTAACTGCAACAATGTTCAATTATTATTGCAATTTAATGGAAGCCAGCTTTTGATGAACATTGTAATACAAGTATACGAGTATATAGTGTTTTCCCCTTGGCATATATTAGAGATATATACAATGCTTTTATAGGCAATCAAACGCTGTGACGGCAGCGACAACTCAGATGGGAATATATAGTTCATATACACACATACTATATAAACATGCACATTGTCATACTATAGCCGCATAGAGACATAGACTTTGGTGGAAATTGGTCGACGCGCATTTTGTTGGCCAATGATCGCACTTGCTTCTGCTTAATAAAATGATTTTGTTGTCCGTTTTTAGTGTACGTATAGCTATATTTTTACAACAATTATTGAAAACGCTCTCATCAAAACAAATATAGAATCTTTGAAGTGTAAAAATAGCAAAAGCTGATAAAAGACTGACGCGCAGACGGACCAGCAGGCGGGTTTGTTCGCATTCATGAGGAATCAGAAGGGGGCCAACACAACGCTTGTGCGTTTGTGTGACATGCTAATAAAATTAAAAAAGGCGACGGCATGTACTAAGTATATTGCCTAGCAGGGGTTGCCAACTAAAACCCCCTAGTACCCTAGTAGTAAATGCAAGTACATACGAGTAAACTACTATATAGAGCAAGGGTTCTGCTTAAGCACACAAACTGTAATATTCTTATATAAAATTAATTTTCTGGAATCTCTTTCATTTCAAATTCTTTTGATTTTCGATCTGTATGTACTATATATGTAAAATTTGTACAAAAAGTTATTTTGGCATTGGCAAAATTCGCTACGGCTGATAATTGTTTTCCAAGTAAGTTTTAGTTTTTATTTGTAAGCGAAATTGCTTCATTTGGTTTGTTTGCGTATGACAACAATTAAGTTTGGTTTGACCTCTATATACATGACACTATATACATACATATATGCCGACAAACTGTGTACCCAAATACATATGTTTTATTGTACATTATTATTAGCTGGCTACTACCACCAAAGCTACTTATAACAATAACAATAACAACCCCGAAAGCGCTTCCCATGTATATTAAAACCGCAGCAACTGTTGCTGTTGCGTTCTGTTCAATATCCTTTAGTTTCGTACGTGCCGTTTATTGTAAATGCTGTTGATCCTTCAAGCGGCTTGTGTACTTATAAGTAACTGTTGATTGAACTCGGTCACACCCACACACATGCGTCTAATTGAAAGTGAGAAGCGTTCTCTCCACCAACTGCATCAATGCATCTTTTGTGTATGTGCTGAGAGTTGCGCCTCGCGTCGAACACTGTATAAACACATAAGTAACTGCTTCACCTTCAAGTATTTTGTATGTAGAGCCCAACACCTATGTATACATCCAACAGTTCTGCCATTATATACTCTAGCGTAAGGTCCAGTCGGGTTGTTGCATATTTTGTGTGCCAATCGTTCCTCTACGTACAACCACTTCATGCACCGCCGTTCACAGGATTGCAGCATATCTAAATTCTGATTTTTAACCATCAGCGCTGTTTCCGTTTCCGTTTCTGATTTCGATTCCGTTTCGGTTCTTTTCACTCCAACTCTACAGTGTATTAAAAAATATATTGAATCTTGTTAGAATAATAATAATATTGGATAATTGGACTATTTTAAATTGTTAGAACAATTTGTCAATCTTATAGTAATTATTGAAAAATGTTTGTGTTTTGGTAACACACTCTTGGTTTGAGATTCGTCCGGAGAGGGCTTTAACGAACAGCATTAGCTCGGATAGTAGCATTTGAAATCTGATCACCTTTTGAATATATATCCCAAAAAAAGTTGTACAAGGCAAAGAAATTTAAAATCTATCGAAGAGAACAGGCAACATTTTTTGATTGTCTAAATGGAAATTACGATGACAATTGTGCTTCCCCTTCCCATGAGAGGGCATTACGTAAAATATTATATAAATAATATATAATTTGAATTTGACTTAATTTACTTTTACCTACAAGATTCGGAATCGATATCTATTTCCGAAATAGAAACAAGCCTGAACTTTATTCTTAAAAAACTACATATGTAAGTAAGATAATCCTCTGAACGACTGTACATGTAAGATTTGTAGCTGAAAAGCACTCTAAGTGTTCCTATTTTCAATTCGTTTAACTCTTTTTCATGATTTCCGTTATTTGTTTCTTCCTCCTCTTCAACATTGTTCTTCTTTTCATTGTTTATTTGCAGCAATATTTGGATTTCTAACTATTGTATGGATTCCACATGTCTCAGCCGAATGTCAAAGTATGAATGCATAGCTCATGCCTATCATATATATAATAATCTTTTTTTTAACTTTTTCTTTTGAAAAAAGAAAATGATATTTCAAAAGTCATGCATAAGTATATGTATATTCGGTTTCTTATAAATTAATTGGTTTGCTCGCAACGAAAAATCCAGATCTTAACGGCTTTGTGTTGAAGCTTTTAAAAATGCTTCGTGAAAAAGGACATTTGAACTATTCCTAAATGTTGTACACTTTGTTATTCCACCTTCTGTTTTAGTTCATTTTAAAAAATGAATTCATTTTAGTTTTTCTTTTTTGTTGCTATCTGATCTTTGGCCAACGACTTAGAATTATTTTGCATTTGAAATGCAATCAAGCCTGCCTTACCGGCCCATGAGCAAAATGTAATGCCGCAATTTAAAACCACACTATTTTTGAGTTTGAATGCACCTGCCTTCAAGCACTCGAAGGCGCTTGCCACTTGACCCATTCTCGCCCCAAGTGCATTCAACATGAGGACGAGTGTGCAAAATACATTTAATAAAGCCGGAACTACTATAGCTCGTTATCATTAGAAAGACTTGCGGATTCGCGAGCGGTGCGACATTTCCACACAACTTTTCTTTCTTCTACCTTCCACTTTTTCTCGTAATCACATTCATGTGTCTATTAAGTGCACATAAGTACTTACTATGTCGCTTTTAATTTGTTTACGTTGACGAATGAGTGTGAGTGCGTGTGAGTGTGTGTGAGTGTTAATTATATACACTTGTGTGTGTGTGTGTGTGTGTGTGCAAGCTTGCCGCATTTCCCAACAGTATATTAGCACAGTCCTACCTATACTATAAACTATGTTTTTATGTAGAATATACCTTTGAGTTTGTTCAATGCACTTTCTTCTATTAGTGCTTAATGAGGCATGCGAAAAATTCTGTTGATTAAAACTCTGATTAGTTGTTTATATACACACTAAGGACGAGTTTAGTTGTCTTATTATCCAATTGATAAGCGTCCAAGGAAACTTAATTATTATTAAATTAAAGAATGTCCAATCTTGGCCAGGAATAATAGTGCAATGAAAAAATTGATAATTTTTTCTAAACTTTTTCAAAATATATGATTATACAACTTGTAAATCCAATCCAATCTGATCAGCATGTGAATAAAATAAATTATTTTACTTTTTAGATATTACAATCGCCTCAAATTTGAAGGATTTTTTTTCAATTTTTTTTTTAATATTTTGAAGCTCGGCTGAGATTATCCCTAGAAACTACAGAATTATACATAATTGAAATGTTATTCTGACGGCTGAAAAATGTACAAAAAAATAACATTGTGAACAGGAATTAGCGAAAGCATTAATAGTTGGTACTTGTATAACCAACTTGAACCATTTATTAGGAATAGGAGGAGCAACCAATCATGCGCCCAGTTGTAATTAAATAAAACGCATTGCCTTGTTTGTTTGTGTATGAGTTATAAACTGTTTTTTTTTTGTTTTGTTTGAATTATTATTGCATGTAGAGTGTTTTGTCAACAACATGAAATAAATACAAGTACAAGAGACTGTAGCATGCTTTTGTGATGCCATTCCGCACCTTTTATGTTACTCTACTTACTATATACGTATGAATCGAAATGTTGAGCAACAACGAGATGCACAGCCAATGCTTCCCCACTAAGATAATTTGTGCTCTGTACCGCTACAGCGCGCTCCATTTACTGCTATGAATGCGATTCCTGGACGGATGCGCGCTGCAAGGACCCCTTCAACTACACGGCTCTGCCACGCGACCAGCCCCCGCTGATGACCTGCAACGGCTGTTGTGTGAAGATGGTGCGGCATCAGAGATCACGTGAGTAGGCGCCAAGCGAGGCGCCAGCAAAGCTAACTGTATTTGTATGCGTGCAATGCAATATGTGACGTAACTGCTCTCTCTCTTTCTCTCTCATGGTCCCGCTCTCTCTATTTCCACATTTTAATCATTGTGCGTATGTGTGTGTGCTTGTCTTACAGCCTACGAGGTGGTGCGACGCATGTGTACGTCACAGTTACAGATCAATTTATTCATGGTCGATCACGTGTGCATGATGGAAAGTTCAGGCAATGGACATATGTGCTTTTGTGAGGAAGATATGTGCAATTCTAGTCAAAATTTATATCCGAACGGTTACAGACACTTCATAACAATCACAATGTCATTGCTAACAGGCATTTTGCTCAAACAGTTTGTACACAGATAGAAAGTGTAGGTGATGCTATACAAGTACGAGTATTAGAGCGAACACTTCCAGGCCAGCGCCTGGGAGGGACACAGAGTTGCTTACACATACTACTATATACTACACTATACTACAGCATACAAATACCAATACAACACAACCTCATACGCATACATTTAAACTTAAACCAAATAAGCAACTAATTCTAATTATATTATACGAGTACATAATTCTAATTCTAAATTTTCGCATCTATCATTTGTAGCAAAATTGATTTTTGTAAATGAAGTTAATTTTGTTTTCGTAGCACACTGATGGCGAAATCCATCAAGTATAGTAGTTATAAATCGGAAGATATAGACAAGCACCTGATTCCATGCAATTCGTTTGACTTCTTGATAAACTGTTAAATGATTATGCATAGAAAACTTCTACAGACAGAAGTGTAGTTGAATAAGTGCTAGTTTAAAGCTTTGTTGCACTCTATGGAAACTAAAACATTTGTAAAAAGAAAACCAAAGACAAAAACCAAAACCGATTCGAAAAAAAAAAAACAAAACGAATCTTTACATTTTCGAATGCATGTTGTTTATGCTAAAGCATGTAGCGCTTAAGTAGTAGGTATCGTAGAACGATTTTGTTTTGTTACTTACATTTGTAAAGCCGAACAACGTGACATATTTTGAACGTATCATACCAATACACAATACAATCGTATATAAGTCATAAGCACATGAACTCAAACGGAAACTCAAACACACACATAATACATTTGTAAAAAAAACTTATAATTAGTACAAAAATACAAATGTTATCATCGATTGAAAAAGTTGTGGCCATCAAAATCTTTGGAAAGATTACGTGATCGCCTATTTATTGCCATCAGGGGCACATCCAGATAAAAACTCAAATAAAATTTGCTCATCTTGTTTATGCCAGTGTCGATAATTCTCATGTACATAGCGCTATTAGTTATTGCTATTAATGGCCAGTTTTGTAATTGTCTAAGTAGTCTTCTAAGTTTAAAAAACACTCTACTGGCTTCACATTGTCCAATCATATCGCCTCGGCTATGCTACGATGCTTATGGCTCCATAAATCATTTAAATTGCGGAGTGTTCATAATATCGTATGTTTCAGCTGCCAGCTATTTTATTTTTAGCTGCAGCTAAGGCTTTTACTATATGCTCTATATAAATTATTTTAGTCCTTAGGTCCTTTAGTTCTGGTTGCCTTGAGGCGAAGCATAGTGCAATTTTGTTTTTTTATTAATCTCATAATGGTTTTAAATGCTGACTGTAGAAAACAATACACGTAGTTCATTGTACAGAGTTCGTTTATTTCAACAAGTGATAATTAGTTAGTAAGTACCGTATACCCTTCTCCTCCGTCGTCCATCCCTCATCTCCATTGAACCCGGTCCAGTCCCTGCTCCTTTAAGAACTTAGATTGACTCAATTTTGTTCATGCTAGTGATAGTTTTTAAACCAATACTTTGTAACGTACTGGTATAGTTTTGGTTTCGTCGACCAAGCTATTTAATTCAAATTTGTATCGTAGGCATAACAAATTTTTAATTTTAATTTATACATAATTATATAAAATTGGCTAAAATAAAAAAAGAACAAAATAAAGAGGTTTTTACTATTGCAAAATTTATCAATAAATTTGTATTTTACGTTTTCTTCCACATCCACTCGTTTGCACTTTCCATTAATACATAGCTTGTAAAATATTCTAGTATCTTCGTACATTGGCTTTCGTTACTACTACATACTATTTTACTATATCGACTTAGTTACAGAACATTTTGTATTATCTCATACTTAAAAGAAGTCATGCTTAATAAATCCGTCCAACAGTTCGAGCATGTTTAACCCACACAAAGCTTACTTTATCCAACATCTTGTTGCCTGCAAGGTAAGTTAACTAAAGTACAGTTGCGCACCTATTTTATAGTTCGCTCGTTCGATCGCTCGCTCGCCACTTCATTTTTATATATAATACTATAGAAGGGGCTAATTGCCACCTTGGCTATACGTGGATAACAATCAGTTGGCTGTACGTGTATTATATATCAGGAGTGAGACATTAACTCATATAATATGTGATACATGCACAACATCACACGCCCACGCCACGCCCATGCGGCGAAACGCCCCAACAAACCCATACTCGCATATAACATTTATTGCTATCTACACTTAGTATATTTCTATCTTGCAATTACACATTTGTTTTTTGTTTAGTTTTATGTTTTCTATAGTTATATATTCTGGTATGTTGGTTTGTGTGGATTGAACACATAAATATGCCTATATAATGATACTTATAACCGATATTGTGGTTTGTGAATGTTGACAATATTCTTGTAACCAGTATTTCAATTCAAGTTAATATGTTTCAAAGTTTCTAAGATCACTCAACGAATATCATTTGTAAAAGAGAATTTCCGACAAAATTAAATCACAACACATAATTGTAGTATGAAAGCGAAATGTTATTATGATTTAGTACTTTTTGTAGTTAATCACCTCTGTGCTAAAATCTCTCTCTATCTCTCTATCTTTATATCTCTATATTTTCATGCATAAGTCTCTCTTCTTCAAGTAATATATCTCTATTTTACGAACTCAACTGATTTGTTACTAACTATTAATGAAAACCAGTCAATACCGACACAGCAATAATACCAAATAAAACAACAATTTTTAATAGTTCCACAAAATAAATGCACTAGCTCTTCGTCTGTAGTCCCCGAGAATTACCGGAGTGGTAAATTTATTTACACTTCTTCAATTACAATAGACATAGAATTAGTTACTTAACTTACTACGCACGACTTCAATTTTATTCCAAAGTTAATATATAGATTCGGTTTTCTTTTTAAACATGAACACGGACTAGTCTAGATCCTGAATCTGAAACACACACACACTCAGCCCCGTTTAAAAACTCGTACCTCCAGTTATTTAACTTTCTCATGCCATACACAAAACTGAATTTTTATTACATAGGCGCGGTAATAATTTGTTTTTTAAGAATATGCAAAATGTCTGCTTCGATGAATTTAAAAACTAAGCAATGCAATCGCTATTTGCGGTGAAGCTCATATCCATAGATTCCTCACAATACAAAAAGCACTAAATTAATATCAAAGACTTTACCAATATAACTGTCAATTAATATTTTAAATATTGGTATTGGTTGATGAATATTGCAAAAAACAAAAACAAAAAACAAACAAACACAAACTCAAGAATAACCAACATTTCCGTGGGTTTTGGTTTCTTTAGTTCAGTTTCGCATAATTCCCAAAAGCCCCAGCGATTCCCGAGCTGTGCGCGCAGCTGCAAATGTTGTAACATAGTTTTCGCTATGATTTGTTAACTTTTTAACAATTTAACGCCAACAACAACACTCCACCACTCCACTCCACCAACACACCACACCACAGCACGCTCACAAAACGAACACCAACCGCACCACTCACCACTCTCACCACTCAGACACGCCCATATCCACCGCACACCGTACCGGTGCCGCATGTATAAGCCACAAGCCAACGGCAGTTCGGCAAACCCCTAGCCCCTAACCGCTCGCGCTCACCTCTTCATAGTCCACCAGGACATCATCTGCTCGAGGCAGATCAGTATGTAACCGCTGGCCAGGCAGCACGATGTGCGACAGTGTTTCTCCGGCCCAAAGGCGGGACAAACACTTTCGCAACTGCTCGCCTGATTGATTGCCTCTACCTGCTCCCTCCCCCTCATGAGGGCGGGGGGGATGCGTGCGTATACGCAATGTCGTTCACAAAAACGAAAACCCAACCCATTATGGTGCTTTTTCACATACGACACCACTGTCTGACTAAAAGTTTTTCATCATGTACGCCATCGCAACCATGACAGGAGCCGAAATGCCGCGACAGCTGCACAATTGCCAAGGGTGCAAGCCCGCCCGTCTTGCGTAATCGGAATCGTCGCAATTGTGGTCAGCCGGCTCGCGCGCATTCTCGAGCAACTGCATCGTGTAGGCTGTCCAGTGTATTATGATTATGGCAAAGGCGCATTTTGCTCACGCATCGACGCTCTTTGCCACAACGGCAGCCACGTGTAAATGTGAACGTCGATGCGGCGCACTAGCGATGCACCACAAATAGCAAGAGAAGCGAAGCAAGAACAACAGCAACAACAGGAAGATCAACAACAAACACAACAACAACAAGAACATCGACGAGTGGGTGCGGATCAAGGCGGATTATCAATGAACGAGACGACGGAACGTCCGAGTTCTCCCTCTTCCAGTCCTTTGTAAGCCAGCTAAGCTAAGCTGCAGCACAGGCTTCCAAACGCTTTAAAGCTCTTTCAACACTAACGAAAGCTTCCCAAGCTTTTTCCGTTGCAGCCTACGAACTTTCAATTTTGTTTAAAGAATAATTGCGCGCTCATTATGAGAAAATGGTGCTTCCGTTTTTGTTTAAGTTTTTATTTTATTTTCTCGAGCTTACCAAAGCAGCCTGTTAACAACATACATTTTAAATTGTTATCTAACAAGCATCCAATAATACATACTCGTATTTATGTATAACTACAGTTTCAATCAATATACATACGTTACTATATTATGGCACCTATGCGAGATATTAAACAGAGAAGGGCCACTACAAACAATGCCGCAAATAAGTCAAACAGTCAATATATTACAAGTATGTTGATAGTAATCGAAGTCCAGCTATGAGGACAGGCTTAGTAAATAAATATTTATTAAACACTTAATTAAACGAACCTTTGATAATAGGAAAGAGCAACATTTTACTTGAAGCAATAATTGAAATTTTACTTTAAGAGCAAAACTCCAAATATCAAATAAATTAAAAAATTGTATATCATTTAAAAATAAAAACTTTATGCTAGCTTGAATATTGTGTTGTACTAAAAAATAAATATACTATTTATAAATAAATAAAGAAAGTAAGAAAATAGAACTTTACTCATTATCTGTGTCCGTCCAAAACAAGGAGTACATAGTGATATGAACAGACGTCCGACCGCCAGTGTCAAGCTGAACAACTCGATTTGGATCCGTCCCGTCATGTTCTGACTTATGAGTAAAACATTATATCAGCTCTTTGGTTGGCTCTTGTTCTGTTAAACACAACAAACAATCAGCCCCCCTATAAAGAACGTCAACACCAAGGAAAGTCATAATGGTTGATAGCCATGAAAGATTCTTAAGCAACAGCCATCTAAGGTACGATGGCAAAAGATCTTCAGGATCCCGTATAAAGAAGAACGCAGCTTAGACCATGCTGCACACGAACATAGTATAGTATGTAATGTAAGGGTCGCCAAAATATAGGATTAGACTCACACCGTAAACAAACATGTGTACATAAGCACACGAGATTTGATAATAAAACCTAACCTAATCTCAAATTTCTTTATTGACTGAAGTCATACGTAATGCAGCCAATGGAGATATAATATATATTTTTATACTCTGTACGTAAAAGGTACAAAAGTATATTAGGTTTGCGGAAAGTTAAATATAGTATGTAAGGTATGGTAGATCCCACAAAGTATATATGTATGTACATACATATATATCCGTGATAAGCATGTCAGAACGAGTCCGTCTATCAGACGTGTCCGTCCGTATGAACACCTGAAGCTCAGGGACTATAAGACCTAGAGACACAAAATGTTGTACTACGATGCCTTGCATGTGTGCGCAGTACGAGTTTGTTTTATTTTTTTTGTTGCACCCTCCACTTCCACGCTATTAGGGATTTTCCGTAACGCCATTCGCATAATCACTTATATCTCGGAAACAATAAGAGCTGGAAACACCAATTTTGGCCCAAGATGCCTTGTATGAGTGTGCAGGTCAAGAGTAATTATAAATTGTCCCCTCATTATTTAGATTTTATTTCTCTTATAGAAGGTTAAACAAAAATTTCCCAGACATGGCCACTTTAAATTCGGATTTGTTTTATTAAAGAAATACATATTAAAAAAAAAAGGTGGTTTCGTTTTTAGTACTGTTTAATTTCCTAATAGCATTATTATAGAATAAATTAGTTTTTGTGTTATTTTTGTATTAATACTTTTTTAGTGAATTGGCGTATTTTTGCGAATGAATTCACTTATTGACGTTCTGCAGCACTATTCTTGGGTTTGTGGAGAAGCTAATCGGGTTAGAGATGGGCGATAGCTGCGGGCAAAAGCAACAACAATATACCGAACCACAACAGCAGCGGCTGGTTGCGTTGGTTGTTATTAAACAATTCGTTCAGGCTATGTATGTTATGTTCCTTTCTATTGAAATAATTTCTTTGAAAAATTCTGTAAATTTTGCAAAAAACCCCATGGAAATTGGCCAAATGCAACATAAACTAATCGACCCAAAATATTATCCAATGCCTTACGACGATGGGCAACTCCGAAAATAATTTAGTATCATGGCCGCCTTTAGTATCATGGCTATTAAGTAAAAACGTGTCCGCCGTAGAAAAATAATTTTGAAGCGAAAAAAATTATCAGGAAGATAATATTGCATATAATGTTGCGGCAAATAAAAATGCAGTGAAAGCATATGTTATCCAACAAATTGTGGGTGTTTAAAGCCAAAAATAAAGTAATTTAATGTGCGTGAAAAACGTAAATCGATTTTTTGTTTGTGAAGAATTTTTTCACTGCGTTTGCCCCGTTGCAACTCCGAACGCTAGGGGGCGACACGGTGTTTCGGAGTCGCAGATATAGAGTTCTATGCCGATAAAACTGTTTGCGACGTCGCCGAATTTTATGTGTGTTGTGACCAAAATATGTTTTGTAAATGTACGTAAAAGGCACGGAGCGACGAGCATGCTTATATAAGGATTTCTCTTATTAATAGATGACCATTTTGGTAACCGCTAGAGACGAATAATTTACTCAGGTTGTTTCGCCGCTCGTGCTGATTCAACGCCGTCAATATTAATGAGCGGCTTGGAAGCCTTGGGCGTCTGTTCGTCAGTCTTCGGCTCAGGCCGCCATTGCTAACCACGCTATATATTGTGAAAAATTTTCAGTGAATTATCAACAAAATTGCGCGCGTAGGTGTGTGAAAAGCACAATAAAGTATGTTAAAAATTTAATATATTGCTATATTGTATGTTAGGGCTGTAAGGTCTCTCTTATTATAATACAAAAACTGAAAAACAAAAGTCGCATGAACAGCGTTACTTTTTTTCGTCGTATTTGCGCGTAGGCTTCGTGTTTTTTCTTCGGGCGAACTATACGAGTTTGTTTGGGCGAAATCGCCGCGTGTGTGTTTGTTTATGCCGCCTTTTTTATGTTGGCATCGGCGGAGCGGCGTTTCTATGATTTTGCATTTTTCAAGCGTGCTTTTGTGTTTCTAAATTAATTGAAAAATATAATATAAGTGATTCATCAGTTGCGGCTAAAATGCGAGCAAAAATATTAAATTACAGCTGGCAAAAACAAAATCATGTATTTGGCGCAAGTTGTGAGTTTTTATGAGATTTGCAATTTAAACAGGCATTTCCCGCGCGCTACCTATCTATCGGCTTTTGTCTGTGCATGTGTGTGTGTGTGTGTGTGGGTGCTTGTTTACTTACCAGTTTTGTTGTTGTTTCCTCGCAGATCTTTATCAGACACCTTACGATAACAACAAACAGCAGAAACGGCAACAGCAACAAAAATAGAAGAAGAATAAAGAAACCACAACTGGAGATATAGAAAACGGCACAATAATTTAAGAAAGAATGATGAACTGAAATGTGCAAATATTATCAACGTAATTATGCCAATTCACATAATTTTTTCGATTTCAACGTGAAAAATGTCGTCGACACAATTGCTGCATTCGTTATTGTTGTTGCTACCACTGCGTTGTCGTCGTAATTGCAATAAACTAATCTCTTTGGCCGTGTTGTTGGTGTCAGCGCTCTACGCACATAAAGCGCAGCGACAACAGCAAAGACAGCAACAACAAGAACATCAGAAGGAGGAGGGGCAGGACGGTAGCAATAAAAGTGATTGGCACCCTCGCACCAAATTTGCAAGCAGAATAACAGCAACCAAAAACACAAGTGCAACAGCAACAGAATTGGTTCTGTTGTTCGATCTGCACTATTCGGCGTACATTGCGACCACAGTTGCTCCCAAGAAGCGAGGCATCATCAAGTGTAACGCTAAGAGAAGCAACAGCTACAACAATCGTAGCAATTGCAGCAATCACTTCATTGCTCCAGATCATAATCGGAATCCGAATCCGAGCCAGAACCTTCATCGTTACAGGAGCAGCAGCAGCAGCACGTATCACCACAGCACGTTCCCAGCGGGCACAGGGGCTGCGTATACTTGCTGGCGGAGCAGCCACAGCCACCGCAGCCCCTGCAGCAGTGTAGTTGCAGTTGCCGGTGCAGAGGCTAGGTTCAAGGAGCTCAAGCAGCTACAACTGCTACTGTCTAGCTCAATAAGAGCAACTACTAAGACTCGTTCGACGTTAAGTGCGTCGTTGCATACGCGTAAGAGCAGTAAATCTCCTCCATCCATAAGCGCTTCGTTTGTGAGGCTAATTACAGCAACCAGAACAACGAAACAACTTAGTGTCACACGGACGTGTACAGAAGGAGCAGCTGCGATAGCATTAAAAACAACATTGTCAGCATCTACACCTGGGTCAGCGGCAGCAACAACAAATCACAACAATAGCACAAAATCATTGCCAGTGGTCGAAAGTGCCATTAGCTATTGCGCCAGATTAATATCCATAGCAACTTAAGAGCTTCATCAGCCACAAACAAAAAACAAATAATTCCACATAAAAACAAACAAAAGAAAACGTTCCATACCCATCCATAAGCAACAACAACAGCCACAAAATGTCAAAGCTGTCATTCAGAGCACGCCACTTGGATCCGTCCAAGCAGATGCCCATCTTCTTGGCGGAGGAGTTGCCCGATTTGCCTGAGTATTCAGCTATCAATCGTGCCGTACCGCAAATGCCCAGCGGCATGGAAAAAGAGGAAGAGTCGGTGAGTTTGAGTCGGTGGCAGAGTCTTAAATTAATGCTTAGTTTGAAGCTTATATGTGCATATATATTACCATGAGAATATTTTCCCATCTTCACAGGAACACCATTTGCAGCGTGCCATTTGCACAGGCCTAATTATACCCACGCCCGAGGTGTTGCAAACGGATCAGACCTTTTATGACGCGTACTATCCACCTGATTACAAAATGCCACGGCAAATGATACACATGCAACGTAAAAAATTCTACTATATCTTAAAGGTGTACAGTTAATAATTTAGTTTATATTGCAGCGCTTGGCCTAGACACGGAGGTACCCGATTATGACATGGACAGTGCGGACGAGGAGTGGCTGAGTCAGCAACAACGTTTGGAACTTACTGAACTTAAATTCGAACAAATGATGGATCGACTTGAAAAGAGTTCAGGCCAAACAGTCGTCACGTTGAACGAAGCCAAATCGCTGCTAAATCAGGATGATGAGACGAGTATATCAGTATATGATTATTGGCTTAACAAGCGCCTCAAAATGGTAAGATTTGTTGTGCCAAAGCTGCAGCATATTCAAGCACTCACACAACAATAAAAAATCACCAATGTAGCAACATCCGCTGATACTCACGGTGAAAACCGAAAGTCGTCCCGGTGCCTCCTCCAATAATCCATACTTGGCGTTTCGTCGGCGTACAGAGAAGATGCAAACCCGCAAAAATCGTAAAAACGACGAAGCATCCTACGAAAAGATGCTTAAGCTGAGGCAAGATGTTTTATAAGATTATTCTATTCTATAACTTTTCTGACTGTTAATTTTTAATTTGCAGGCGCGATTTGCAACGTGCCACAACGATCTTGGAAATGGTGAGAAGGCGCGAGGAGACCAAACGTGATCAATTATTGGTGACAATGGATATATTGGAGAAGCGTGTGGGCATAGGTGACTTCAACGGTGCTGTGTACTCGGAGCTCAACTCGCATTTCAAAATGTCAAGGTGTGTACTTCTCTCTTCTAAAGATTTATACATAGTTTATTCGATCAAATTTTTGACAAGGTAGCCGATATAATCAAGATATGCATGTATTTACAGTGCCGCCCAAGAAATAGATTCAAGATTTTTAGACATATCTGGCTTTCCAACAATCTGATCAATATGAAACACCTTATTGTGACGGTTATAACTAGCTATATTATAGTAGTCTTATTAAGTACAGCGTTTCAGTAGAATCCTAGTTAGTTCAATGTTGATTTGTGGATAAAATCCCTTTTCACCCGTTTCAAGTTTTATCGCATGTAGAAAGCGGCGTGCCAGTCCCCATGTTATAGATACTACTAGTATATATCAGCATGGTTAAATCCCATAAGCACATCTGTCCTATCTATTCATAAGAAAATCCAGAACTTTAGACCATAACTGAGCAACAAGCTTAGAAAGTAGGTTTATCTATAGGCAGGCCAACCTTATATTAAAACCTAGTATAAATAGCAAACATATACTAGCTGCTAGAGAATTTTGTAATACAGTAAGGTTCATTTTCGATTTATTTTTTAAGAGTAAATGTTTGCATAATTTCTATATTTGTTGAGTATTTTATTTATAAATATAGCACTAATTGTTATATTAGCGAACTAGTGTAAAATTGTCCACACCTGACAACAATTACAATCGAGATACACCTTGGACACCGTACCTTAAAGCCCTTAAAAAATGGTTAGGTCCTAATAACCTCACATTCTATGAAGCGTTGTATTTTATATTAAAATTTGATCACCTACAATGATTTAGTACAAGAGTTGGGCAAAATGTCTGGTTGAGCTGGAATGTTCACAAAATAATTGGTATTTATATTTGTTATTGTTTTTGACTTACAGACCCGTGTATAATCCACTTCAATACTCACAAAACGCAACAGTTGTGGCAGGTGCGACGGTGGGCACAAATGCGCTTCTGGCCGGTCCTGGTGGCGTGTTGCCGCCGGGATTGCTAACTCCCGGTGCCCCTGGCGCAACGGCCGCAGCTGGCTTGTATACGCCTGCGTCGCAGTACCTGAATACGTCGAGCCTGGCAATGGGTAAGAGTTTGTGCGGTCCTTACTCAGAGTAGTCCTAGCTGTAACTCGTATCCATAAATTATTTTTGCAGAAGCTATCAGTGCAGGTGGTAACAACAGTAGTCGTAAGGAGAAGCGGCCGTATAAGAAGCGAAAGCACAAATTGCCGCGCGAAAAGCAACAGCAGCAACAACAGTATTTTTCGGGAATTGGCCTGGTGCCGCCTGCTGCGGGCGTATCACCTGCACATCTGTCCCATTTGCACCATTTGCATCGGCAAAGCGCGTCGCCAGCGGCGAACGAGTCAAATGTTGAGACAGAGGAGGACGATTATATCAGCGGCAGCGCTCAAAACGGCAACAAGTTGGGCTCCGAGAGCGAAGACGAAGCACCATTCGCATTTAGACGCAAGTCAAGTTGTAATTATCTCCGGGTAAGTGTGCGCAGCTGTACAAACCCTCTAGTCGCTGTCTAATACATGTGGATTCTACCTTTCAGACGCGACAACAATGTGGTTTGTGGCCCTGGGAACAACCATCGACGTATGAAACGACGAATGCCACCGCTCTCGCGAAGTACCGGTACACGCTGACTTCCATCAATAATCAACAAAGGTGCGTTGCTGCTTAAAAGCTGCGTAGGCGCTCTTCGATATCGTTCAAGAATATGGCCCCTTTTTTTTACCAGTGGCAAGGGTTTCAAACATTTTATATTGCAAGGATATCGTCCAAAATGGTTTTAAAAAAACAACAAGCAAATGAAGTCAACTTAGACAACTTTTACATGTTTCAGAATATTTATCATTCAATTTCAATTAATAGTGTTTGAAAACTGTAGGAACGACATTTCTCAAAATGGAATATATAACTGTTTCAAAGTTTTTGTTTTCTGAAGACTAATTTGGTCTTGATCTTAAATGTAATTTATTTCAAAATTAATTAATTTAAAAAGGTAGACGTTTCAGTAGTTACTGAAAATTCTGATGATATATTGCTACCTAGGATTGCTATGGTCGTATTATTTTTGTCTATATCAAACGAGAGGGGAACTAGTCTACCAAACTTTTTCAAGAATGAACTAGACTCGCCGAGTTAACTAATTAACTATTTATTTACTTTTAATATTTTCCCTGCAGACCGCGTTGCATCGGCTTTGCCCGCCGGCGGCTGGGACGCGGTGGACGCGTGCTCTTCGATCGCGCGACAACGAATTTCGACGATTTTTGGTCACAGCTCGATTACACTGTTCTGGAAAGTGTGGTCAGCACGAAGCCGGCGAAGAAGGAAATTGTCAAACCAAGTTCACCGCCCACAGTTGTAGACCTGCCCACATCGACGAAAGTGACCGACCCTATACCGCCTGAAATTAAAGTCGAGCCCATTGATGAAGCGCACGTTGTTTTGAAGCCCCACCACAATCAGCCCGATAACGATAACGTCGATGTCGATGAGGAAGATGATTTTGATGACGAAGACGAGCTCGGCACTGACGACGAGAATGTATCCCGTTTGGATGCTTACAGCTCTGCCCTGACTCTGCTACAGAGTCCGCACGACATGCGCATGAGGCGGCGACGTCTGAGACGCATGAAGCAACAGCTCCGAGAATTAAATGCTGCGAAGCGGACGAAGTTAGCTAACGACAGTGCCACTGGCAACATAAGCACCAGCCTAAGTAAAGAGTCCAAAAGTCTGCCATTGGTGCCGCTGCCCAGGGTGTATTTACATCGTTTGGCCTTGGCATTGCAGCGAAGTGAGGAGAAGCAGCAGAAGGCGGCACTGTCGGTCATGAACGATGCAGGTGTGACCGAGGAGCAAGTGATTAAGCAAGAGGAGGTCGCCGATATTAATGCGGTCAGTGAAAAGCTTGATGTTAAGCAGCTGGAGCTGTCGGAGCAGCAGTCGCGACCCAATCATCAGCACCACCGTTCCAACAATAACACCGTGTTGAACAACAACAACAATAGTAGTAGTAGTAATATGAATAAGAATGTTAGCATTAGCGATAAATTCAATGTGATAAAAGTGGAAGGTATGGAGGATGAGCAGCAGCAACAGCAGGAGGAGCCGGTAGCGTCCACATCGGCGGCGGCTGCTGCAGCGCGAGCAGCAGAGGCGGCAGCAGCAGCCGTAGCGTCTGCAGCGAGCACTTCCCAGGCGTCATCGATGATGGAAGATGTGGCCAAGACGATAAAGCGCGAGCTAATCGATGCGGACGACTCCAACGAGCCATTGAGCAGCATACGCATAGCAACGGTGGCCATGCAGCAGGACCTTGTCGATGATGAAGAAGACGATGTAAACCTGGCGCAGTTGAGTAACATTATCCGGCACACTGTAAAGAAGGAATTGCAGTCTCAGCAGAGCTTACAGCAGGTAGAAGAGAAACAGTTAAGCGAGCAGAGTCCGACTTTGGACGATCGTGCTGAGAATCACGCTCCTGTAGACGATGATGCGCCTTGCCTCAATCAAATGCCAGACGTAATTCGTTTACGAAATTTGCGCAATTGTAATCATCAGGAAACGAAGTCAGCTCCAGTGAAAGCCGACGATCTTTACATCGATGCCGATATGGATGAGGTCGACTACAACAGCGGACTCTCGCCCACGTCAAGCCAGCGCCTAGACATCTGCAACGAGTTGCTGTCAGAAATACGCCGGGATTGGCTTCATTTCAGGCCCAAAACGCCCACGGATATATTGTCTGATATCAACAATGACAAGGACAGCGAGGAGGTGGACGCGGGGCTCGTTGACTGGACACAAGATACGCCCATTACTGTTGAGCTCAATCGTCTAACCCGTGAGGGCAAGTTAAAACGAAAGACGAATATCAATAGTGACAACGACGATCCTTACTTCCTGAGCAGCGCATTTAAGTACACAGATCTCGAGACAGATACACAACTGCTTCAGACGGCATATGCCTGGGACGTAACGCGGGGCAGCAGTAAGAGTCCGGACGCAGGTGGAAATTCTAACTCGGCGCTTGATTTCAATCTCAGCGGAGGTGACTCACTCACAGACATTAATCTGTTAGGCGACGGGGACGACGAGACCGATGAAAATATGCTGGACAACATTTTGCAGGAATGTGGCATGGATGATCCCAAGGCGCTCAACCAAGCGACAAATTTCTGGAATGGTATTCTGGACGGCGAGGCGGCCGTTGACGACGTAGCCAACGAGGTAGCGTCTGCCGAGGGACTCCTGGATTGCATTGATGACAAGAAAGCGAAAGGGGCTGCTGATTCGAAGCGCGCCGGTCGCCATCGTGGGGGCAAAGCACGCGTTTTCAATGGACCCGTTGGATGTTCCAGTTTTTCTGTTGGCGCCACAGCGCTCTCTCTGCGCGAACAGCAACTTTTCTTCAGTCAGGCTGTCCCGAAAGCAGAACCAGAGACCCCCGAGATTAAAACGGAGCCAACTGAAATCGTTGTCGATGCGGCAGTACAGCAGCCGCAACAGCAGCAACAGCTTCAGGTTTCTGTACCGAACGTCTCTCCTGCGATTGCAACAGCGCCTCAAGTTCTCAATATACCCGCGCAAATCACACAGCAACAACAACAACAGCCGCAGCTGCAGCTGCAAAAGACGCAGCAGCCGGTCACGCAACTGCTAACCCAATTTGCGAACGTGGCGCAACAGGCGCAACTTATCACACGGGCTCCTTTGCAGACAACGACGGAATTTGTGGCAACGGCTACATCTGGCGCCTCCGTTGGCGATATTGTCACCATAACACCTCATACGGGCAATTCGCTCTCATCGCCACTGCCTCAGCAGCAACAAAGTCTTTTGCAGCCACAGCTACCAACATTGTCCCATCAGCAACAGCAATTGCAGCATCAGTTGCAGCAAGCCCAGCTGCGCAACGTAACTGTGCAACAACGCCAATCGCAGCCTCAGCAGCAGCAACAGCAACAACAACCGCTGTTGTTCCAGATGCAACGCGACATTGGGAATACACCTGTCATCACACAATATGTGTCGAGTGCCTCTCCTGCCATAACGTCGCAGACGATCGTCTCGTCTGTGGCCAATGTGCGGACGGCGCAAACCACCCTGACACCACTGAGCGCAGGCGCCACCGGTAATCACATGATCTACACCACAACTACCGGTGAAATTGTGACGGCGGCACCCAGCAGCGTCCAGAAGCTTGCCTATGCCATACAGAAGAGCGGTGGTGGTGGCGGCGGAGCAAATACGCCCACACAAATGCCCGGCACCATTGGACCCAATACGGTGATCACGCTGTCTAATGTGAAGCTGCAGAACGATGGGCAATCACCAAGCACGAATGTGCTGACAATTGATGGCAGCGGTGCAGCACCCTCAGCAGGCGGTACAGGAGCGCAAAGCGTGAACATCATCAACACGGCCAGTGGGCAACAAGTAGCAGTGCACAGCATTGCCGGTATGCAGTTGCCAGCAGGTGTGGTGGCCAGCTCCGCAGCCACCCCGTTAATTGTGACCACACCCCCGCGCAACAATACGCAACAGGTTCAGGTGCAGCAGCAGCCGATCGTGTGGCGGCAGTTAAGTGGTACCACCACGTCCGAGGCGCCAGCCACAGCGGTCGGCAACAAAATTCTGTGGACGAATCGCGCGGGCCAAAAGCGGCAGCTGAATGGTCCCGAAAATACAGGTACGTTGTCCTATCAATTGTTGCCAAACACTTTCACCTTCATGTTATATTTTTCCTACAGACATCAACAAATTGCTATTGAATCGCAAGTTCTCACAGCGTAAGGTTATCCAAGGACAGCCTGGGTCGCAACAACAACAGCAGATCCAATTGACCAAACAGCAGCTTCAGCAACTGGTGCAACAAGAGGACGAGCAGCTGGTTGTAAATGCCACGGGCAACAGTGATCATCTCGGCTTACAGGAAAGCAGTGGCAATGCCAGCAACGTTGATGCGTTGAATCAGCAGCAACAACAGCAGCAGCTACAAAAGCTAAGCAAAGTAATTAAAATGGCTCCGTTCCCACTTCTGGTGTCCGATCTGAATCAGCAGAAGCCAAATTCCGCAGCTGCTATTGCGGCCAATCACAATTATAGTCTGCAGCCAACAGCAATCATCACGTCACAAGCGACACCACAACAGGCCAACAAGATATTCCTAACCAGCAGCAACAGCAGCGGCACGGGAAACTTTACAATTGCCACGGCGAGCGAGTTACAAGCAGCAGCGGCTAATGCCAATAACTCGGCCCAAAAAATGCACTTCAAGGATCTGCAGAACTCAAATCTCAAGCTGAACTTTGTCACCACATCAACGGCTACAGTGAGCGCGGGCGACAACCTAGTGACACAGGCGCCGCAAACTCAGCAAGTCGGTGCGACTACTGTGGTTCTGAACAAGGGCCCTTCCTGTCTACCGACGAGCATGCAACAGCAACAACAGCAACAAAAGTTAAAGACAGTATCATCGTCAAACGCGTCAGTAGTTGGAACCACCCAACAGGGTGACAGGCGTGTTCTCTACACTAGTCTGCTGAATGTGAAGCCGCTGCAGAAGAACAATACTGGCCAGATGCAAATGCAAATCGGACCCAGTGGCCTACAGCAAGTGTTACGGACGCGTCTGAACAACTCAGCCATTTTCACGCGCACCTTGCCGCTGGGCACCACAGTGAACAGCACGTCTGGCGGCGGCAGCGCTGGTAACACGATGCAGGTGGGCACGAGCACGCCAACAACACTGAGGCAGCTGGTCTCTACGAATTCGAACAGCGTAAGCACATCGGATACCGGCACGTTGCTTACGACCACCAAGGAGGTGAGCAAGGCGCTTACTGTGGAACAGGTGATTGCGAGTGCGAATAATGGCGGTGTCGTTATGCCCAGTAGCAACAATAATAACAACAGCGGCGGGGGAAACAGTGCTGGGAACGGTGGCGGCAGCGGAGTTACGGTGACAACGACTGGAACAGTGAACGCAAATGCGATGACACCCACCATCAATAGATGAGATACGGACAGCTAACATCAAATACAAAGTGGTTGCACTGTGAATCTGCCAAGTGGCACTTCCCTCAGTCTAGCGCCCGTACCTGTGGCTTATGGCGGCGGACCCATACCGACAACGAATCCCCTTATGGTGGCTCTCGGTCAGTTGCTGCAGCCGCAGTGCTGTTGTGCGCTCTGTCTTGTTAATCTGGGCAAGCAGACGACTTAAGCTCGTCCGGTGTATTTCGGATTGGTATCACCATCGCCAACACTGATGGGCATTAATTAGGTTGGGAAATCCCAAAGTACTCTAAGCTTGTTGTTGTTGTTTTTGCTAAGGAGAACCCGCTACTAGTTGAAAACACAGCAGAATGTAACAAATCACATACCTAATTACATACATAGGTTATATATAGATTTTCATATATGTATAAAAATACCTAAAGTAATGCGCTATAAATATTCAGTGTGAATATATATATATATATCTGTAAAATGTTGGAAACGAGAAAGCGATAAAACCAAAACACCAAAATTCAAAATTATCCTCGTACCATAGCCAGGAACAGGTCATAGCAACAGTTTTGGCCGCACCGTGCATTGGTTGGAGAGGCGTACTATAAATCGTGAAACAGTGCGTCGAAAAAATCGCGCGCACACTTAACAGCTTCCGGCAGAGCCTTTTTGCACTTTTTGTTCCATTTTCGGAATCACAGAAGTATATTCTATAAGTTTGGTGTGTTCGCACGACGGGTTTACAATGTACTATAATTTATTAATAGTTCTTATGATAACGATATAATTTGTTTGCTAATGTTGCTTATAAACAAACAATTGTATAAATTGATATGAAAGCCACCAATAACAAAGTTCGCTTAGTTTTATATAAAACATATGAAAACTTTTACGATTTAGGTCTTATTTTCAAGATCGTCTAACACCTATGCATATATAGATATATATAAACATATATATATACTCGTATATATATGTAGAGAGCTCAACCCGACGTGAGGCACATGCACTAATCGTTTGCTTGCCGTGACTTTTCTTTTGTGTGCGCGAGGCTACAGGAAGGGATCGCAACCAACTAAAACTCAAGTGTTACATAGCAAACTGTACATATACATATAACAATGCTTATAATTAATACGAATAGTAGTAAAAGAAAATATATTAGTTGGCTAAAAAAGCAAAAAAAAAAAAATTAAATATATATATATACATATATATAGTAACGAAATAAAGAAATATTAAGCATGAGGGTGCGGGCTCCCACCCATACCCAACATATGGGCATGCTGTTTCAGAACCACGCGCTTTAGCAACGCTGCCCGCTGTGGGCCCCAGCGCCGTTTTTCGGCGTTTTAATGGGGCGGACATGTGCAGGCAGCTTGCAGAAAAATCATTTTTTAATGTACGTAACTTTAACCTATTTGGTAATTTAATAACTATAACATTTATTTAAATAGAAAACACAGCAAGAGAGGGAGAGAGAGTAAACAAAAACAAAACACTATTACTATATGCTCTAATTATTATTTTTATACAAGGTAATACTTTTAATTAAATTTAAATAAGCTACACGCAAAAGAATTATATACATACATACATGCTTATACATACAAATAATGAGTAAACATTTTAAATCCAACATGCAAAAAGTAAATATAGTTACAGTACTTTTTAGTATGTAAATTAGTTTGGTAAGAACAATGATAATAAATGGAAAAAATACAACATAAAAAATATTAATAAAACACAAATGCCGATTAAAATCCATTACTTTTTATTTCATCTTGATTTCATTTCAGTTCCCTTATTTTATTTATTCTCAAGATGGCATCTACAGTGGCCAAACACACTCGCACACACACACAAACACTTGTATATGGATTAGTTTTGATCGTTCTGAGTTTTATTTAGAGAGAATAACGAAAATAATTACAAGGGCATTTGAAAAAGCTTTACAAACAATAATCTCCACTTCCTCGAAACAAAACCATACCAAAAGTACTCTCTAGATATGCGTGTGTCTATATAGCTGTATAGAAATGCATGTTTGTATTTGTACCTTGAATTATACTTAACTACATTAACGAAATATCTAACAAAATACAAATTGCAAAAAAAAAACTAATAGATCCCATTCGATTTGAGAAATCCAAAACTATTCTAAGCAGTCGCACGGCTGATGGGATTGGCTCTCTATAGCAATTACCATTATTTAATTAGTCGATGTAACAGCCCCGGAAATTTCCCCCTCTAATATTTCATCGATTTGTTGTAATGTTAACATTCAAATTTTTGTAACTCCCTCAGTAGTTGTGTATTACGAAATGTGATGTGGACTTTGTTTAAAAAATTGTAACTAGAATTACGGGTAACCAACCACAAGCATCTAGAAAATAAACATAAAAAACATTAAAAATTAATTGACATACAAAATAGTGCACAATTATATGAGAGGTATTTATGATTTTCCGCGAAAACACATAATCTAGACAATATCTTTTACGTAACTGGCCGATTGTACACTCGGAATATTTTTCGGAATCATACCTAAATCCATTCTGGCCTCTTGTGTGTGGTTTTAATGCACTTTGTATGTAATCTGATGTGCATTTCTTTCCCGCAATGGGCATAGAATAGTACATTCACACAACCAAAGTCAAAGTTGCATCCAAGCACCATTAAAAGAAAAACAAATACAAAAATAACCGGCGTCTACAAACATACATATTTACGCCATTCAATTGATATGTAAAACTACCATACGAGTATTATTGCTTAAATGAAAATATGCATACATATGTATAGTCTCTGTATAAACTTCAACTATTTACAAATATATTGTTAGTACATCAAATAAGAAAACTGGAAACGCTTGTTGTGGTATTTAAGGAAAATACGAGTATATGCAGTGCTGGCCACATCGATTTAACCGATACTGATTAAGTCCCGATCCCACGGTCCCACAATTGGCAATCATTTAATGTTGATGGTTCCGATATTCTCACCCTTTTTTATTCCCTGGCAGCTCAACATCAGTCGTGTGGCCATCTACTGCAGCTAAAAAATTATGATAATCTATTAGACATATTAAAGCCAAATTTTGGTACACTGTAAAAAAAACTAAGGCACAACAATATTTAAATATTATATTAAATGAAATGAAAATAATGAAAAAACAAACAAAAACATTACGAAAGTAAATGGCATAAGCGATTTTAACTGTTCTTGCATAGGCTATCGATTAATATGGGTAACATAATATAACATTTAATATACAAATATTTAGAAGCATAAAATATAAATCATTTAAATATGTGTAAATTTCGTCAAACAAGATTTAAATGGTGTATATACTATAATAATCAATGGTGAGCGAATTCTGAAAACTAATTGAAAGTTAAATTTCAAGAACGAAATAAATGCATGAAACTGACATATTCGAGCAAGTTCATGAATATTACGTATTAGGGAGTTCACAAGTCATACAGATTTCCGATGGTTTCGGGGGTACTTCGCCTTTCTCTAACTTACTGCCCTTCTTTATAAATATGTAACAAACATTTCCGATGGATAGATATCGGGCAAAAAGAATGTTTGGCTTGGTGTTATTTTCGAATACCCTTAACACATTACACATTCTGGAAAACGCTGGGAAATGCGAAATAGTGTGGATGGTGGGTTTCACCCAAGCGTTGTGTGCGAAGAGCGTTTGCCCTTTTTATCTCGAGAATGGAGAATGGAATGGTAAAAGTTGTCAGCAGGTGTTGTGAGTCACTTGAAAATTTTACCTCGAACAAAAAGTGAAATTGAAAAGTCATCATTTCATTATTTATGAACTCAAATTCATTTTTGCCAATCAATTTATTATTTATGAACTTAATTCAATTTTTGCCAATGGAGCACCACCGAACACCCTACACTTTGTTTCCTCCAGGACGATTGCCGTTTATGTTGTCCAAAAAGGGGTGTTGTGCTGGTAAGGCAGATTTGTTCCTGCAGGATATCGCATAACTTGACTAACGCTTAAAAAAAAAGTTGTCGGATTTGTACTCAAAAATATTGATGAAATACTGAAACGGTACTTCAGAATATGTTTATGACATGGTAACAGGAACCGAAAGAAAACTGCAGCTGGTTTCAGCTGAAAATTGATTGCGATCGAAGCACTTCCAAGCAAATGATCGCCGTTCTTCAGAAAAACTAGTCGTGCCGTCATTTTGATCTTAAAGTAATGTATGAAGTAAGAATGAAGTAATTTATAAAGTAATGGAACGCAACGATTTGGTTCCTAGGAAAAATTAAAATGTTGATTAAATAATGCCCGATGCATTTAAAAAATAATTTATGGATATGATCGATGAAAAAACTTTAACAAATCCAACGCAGATCCATCTTAAGGCGAAATAGTGCGTCATAATAATGAACGTGTGGTCGACTTTATATGGAAAAATTTTTTCTAGGGGGGGGGGGGCAACGCCCCCCCCCCTGCCCCTCCCCTGGGTACGTCCTTGATGTCCACCTTTTCGACACCTAAAACACCCGCTGTTGCCGAAAATTGTTCTCGTTAATATCAACATCCGCTGTAGTGCACTGTAAACATGATTGGGACATCTTACATAGTAATCGATGGATTTTGAAAAGTAAGTTCATTTCATCGCTATAGGAATACAATAAGCCTAGCCTTTGAAGAACACAATCAATTACTTGAATAGATAGCTTATATTCAATACCAAAATATTAAATAAGAGAAACCAAGAACCGACTATACGTGCCATTGCTGTTGCAAATTTATTTATATATAAGTATATAACAAGAAAGGAATGCTAAAGTCGAGCAGGCTCAACTCTTAAATACCCTGTACCACCCCACAAAAAAGTAATTAAATTAATTAATTAATTTAATTTAATTAATTAACTAAATTAATTTAATTAATTAACTAAATATTAACTAATTAAATATAAAATATTCCATGCATGCATACATACATTTACATTTCCATCAGAATCGCGCCTTATGCGTGTTTGTGTACTTGCACATATGTATGTATGTGTGCATTGGGCCTGGTTATATGGCTATAACTTTCTTTCCGATCATTCTATCATAATGAAACTTGGTATACGGATATATAATTACTAACCTAATGTGACTACCAAATTTTAGTTCAAAATTCCAAGAATTACGGGAGTTATAGAAAATCGTTAATAGGGGGGGAGTGGGGGGGTGGATCAGAAAAAATGAACAAACTCGTCCTTTCTCGGTCTCAGGAGAATCTGTATACCAAGTTTGGTTATTCTAGCTCTTATACTTTCGGAGATCCTTGCGTTCATACAGACAGACAGACGGACAGACGGACAGACAGACGGACAGACGGACAGACGGACATGGTTATATCGACTCGGCTTGTCATGCTGATCAAGAATATATATACTTTGTGGGGTCTACCAAGCCTCCTTCTGTGTGTTCCATGTGCACTCGCACAAAACTAATATACCCTTGTACCCTTTGGGTACAGGGTATAAAAATCAATACCACTTTTCGTTGTAATTTTATAATTCAAGAACCGGGTCACCTATCCAAACCAAATGTTTAGACTTTGTTCGGAGAATTTAGTAGATGGTTTATGTGAAGTTTGCACAAAATCTTTATCACATTTTTTGTAACAAATGAATTCAACAAATGGCAGATCATTTTGTTAATGGGGATTTTGCTGTCAAATTGAAACATTTTTCAAATGGGGAATTGTGGTGTGAATTTGGAGGAATCATGTTTTTCACATGGCCAACTTTATGTTGCCTGTTCCAGAGTCGGTACTCCCAGCCGTTTATTTATTCATGCTCTAAGTGCGAAGACAACAAATATTGTTTATCCAAATGTTTCGGATTAAGTTTAGAATAGCTAGCGATTAAAAAAAATTTTTTTGGGGGAACAGTATTTACCTATCGGCTAACTATGCCCCGACTCAAAGCCAAGGGTGATCGGAGGCGTCAATAGATCTATCAAATAAAAAGTTAAAACTTAACAGAGAAACAAAGCTTAGAATTAGTTAAAAACTAATTTTAAAAAAAAGAAGGAAAAATGGAGCCCAGACCTGGCGGGGAAGACTTATTAGCCAGTTCGGCAGGCTATGTCCCGTCTCACAGCCGTTCCTGGTCAGAGATTCCGGAGATGGCTGAAAAGAGAGGCTTTTATCAATATGAGGCCGAATTCTATGTATTCCATGAGAAGTTATTAAGACCCAATTCTATGCTAGCTTTATAAAATGATGGCGCTTTAGTTATGATCTGTTAAGAACCTAATATACATCGCCAGTTTTGTGTGTCTAGCTGCTATATTACTGTGTGGACGAAAAAGCTGAAAACATAAATATCTTGTTTTACACACACATCTATGAATGCTTTGTTTTATATATTTGACCCAAAATCACTTTTGCAAAATTTAAAGAGTGAACTCGTGATTTTTTAGTATTTTCGACTAGGATTATTTAAGTCCGGGACCATAAATCATCTATTTCGATTGAGCCGAATATAATCGCTGCTCTGCAAGGAATAAATAGTTTTTAACAACTCGAATAATTCTTGGAATTTTGTAATTTTTTCACTTTTAATTTTTGCACTTGTAATATTTGTTTTTTAAGTGTTTTTAATTGAAATTTTTAAAATGGCTTAATGGCTAAATACAAGACATTTATGAGTAGAACGCGCTTTCCTCCAGCATTCGAGCAGATTTCAACATGGAATATCTTGGAAATAAATAAAAGCTTCAATTTTGCGCGACCAATAATCAATTAACACCTCGATAGCCATATACCTCATTCCATACCATACCATATACCCGCAAACGCACATTCGATCGCTGTCAACCTGTTTGCTTACTTTACGCCTCCTTAACGAGCCAAAATCAATTAAGGCGCTAAAATGCAGCAACGTTTATAAATTAAAAAAAAAAACAAAATCCTTTTGCAAAATCGAATTTAGTTTTACAAAAAAAGTGCACAACGGAGAGTGTCAGTGGTTCGCAGCTTGCCAATTGAATAAATAGTTTCGCGGCTAGCCAAATAAAAGGGGTTTTTGCCGCCATCGTTAATCTTTAGTCGCTGCACAGTGGAAAGAGGGGTACATTTTTGGGCGAACAAATTGAAAACCTTTTAATGCATTTGCGTCTAAGAGATTAAGTTCGAAAATACAGTGAAAACTCCCTTAATGGACACTCGATCGTATAAAGTATTTACATAAGTACATAAGCGGACACTTCCATTGGGCGGACAAAAATTGGCCGACCGTGAGTGTCCGGCCAAGAATGTTTTCACTGTATTTACGGTACAGTTTCATTTCTTTATTTTGTCATTAAAGTATTTATTTAAAGTATTGTGGATTTTATAAATTTGTGTTAACTATATGGGTTCTTATGCCAGTTATGATGATGAGCCTCCAAAATAACATGGACTACTGTACAAAGCTCATAAATATGTACTACATTTTCTTAAGATGTACATAATTAGAAGCCAAAAGTTATCCCAGTGGATTTTTGCAGCAATATATCCTGCGGAAGCTGTAGAAAATAATGAGCCTATATATTTAGTATGGTAAGTAATACGAGTCTACATACCAAGAACGGTGAAACAGTTCTCGGAGTTCATACGGATCGACGGATACTGGGTGTTTCTGTATAGTATCAACTCGTCGTACTGATCAAATATCTAATATATGTATGACTTGTTAGTAAGACTGAATAGTTATCCCCTCAGATGCAAGGTATACAAAATTAAAGAATTATCTCGAGGGATCTCATCCACCAACAAGCCATATCGACCAAACACCGTAAAGTGCAGTTATGTTCATGCATAATAAATTAAAATTGATTGTAAAGATATACATATACACGTAATTCTGTTCTTACCCGGTTATGATTTAACAGCGTTTGAAAATTAAAAATTTTATATATGGTTGCACGACTTTATTCCATTAAGCACGATTCAAAATAACATGTCTTTTTTTACACGGTTTCTTACACGACTTTTTTTGGAACCAATCTACCGTGTAATAAAAACCGAATCAGGTGTATAGTATGTTTCGAAAGGGAGCGTTCGCACTAATTCCACGTTGGTTGTAATTGTAATTATAGTCCCAATACTTTGAAGAAGTCCTGTAGATATTGTGCACATAATTTTGATTGGAAAATGCATGCTTCTACCCACTGTTCACTGGTCTGCAATATAAAATAGTTTGCGTTTGCTTTTGAAAATTATTCGATTGTTGGCACCGATGCAGCGTGGATTTTGTGCGTCAGGTCTGTCCGGTTGAGTGGTTGACCGAATGGGTAGTGGGTTCCTGCTTGGTAGGAGTGTGTGTGTGTGGGAGGGTGAGGAGGAAGGGGGGGGGGGGGGGGGGGTGGGGAAAGGTGCACGCGCTGACTGGCTTTGGTGTTAAATATTTTGATTTCGACGCACTGCCGTTTCAGTTGTCAGTCAAGAGTGTTGCTGTTGCTGCTTTTGTCTTTTTTGTTGTTGTAGTTTTGTGCCGTCGTTATGCATAAAATCGGCAACGATCTCGAAAAGCAACAGAAGCTCATTTTGTTGTCATGTCGAGGTGTCATGTTGCAATGCTCCACAGCTGCCGTTTCCTTGCAACGGTGCCGTTAGCTTCACATGCTTTTCACGCAAAGGAAAAACTAAAGCCCGCCAGTAAAATTCGTTAACGGTGCCATGCGCGTGCAGTTGACACCTTCATATCAAGATTGGTCTCAGAGGCCTCTAATATAGTACATATGTATAATAATCCTATATATACATATATACTTGTACATAGATGTAAATAAGCGTAGTTACGATTCAAATAACACCTGATTTAAATTCGAATATCTATAGACTTAGTGAGTTCGATCATTTTCCAATCCAATTGAATTGTGTAATGGATTTGCCAAATATATGAAAAATAGGGAAATATACCAGTTTACCAGAGGGTAATAGAAATTGCAAGGCATTATTTCACATAAGTTAAATTAAATTAAAAATTTAAATAAAAGTCGACCAAGCATTTCTACTTCAAATGTATCATTTAAATATGTACCATTAATAATACTGTTAGCTATTGTTCGCTATTGTGTCGCATATCTAAGTATAAGTATGTTGTTGGACTTTCGAGTCCTTTGACTTATAACTTTAAGTGCTCCAAATAGTAAAACAGATATTATAAGCATGTTACATTGATGTGTAAACATAAAGTAGTGTTAATTCAGTGCCAAGAATAACCAATAATAAAACACCTTAACTCTTTTCGGAGCAAAGTTTCCCAGAGGGAAAAGCTAATTGCTACAATTTATTTATCTTTTGAAACCTTCAAAATCGATGTATATTTATGTTATTTTATGTTTAAGAAGTAGATAATGTTATAGGGGTACATGGCTCCTAAGTAGGTAACGCAATCATTATAGAACGACTTTCGTAAGAAAGTCTAAACCGTGATCCCATTCTATGATGCCCCTCTTTTGCTTACTCATATTTGTTTTGTATTTTCTCTCACATACAAATAGTTATTATCCTTAGACTACTAATGTTATTTTAACTTCGGTAGTATTGCACAACTTAGGGTTTTTTAACTTCCGTAGTATTTTTGTTTGAGGACTTACCTTGGTGGCGTTTTTTGTCAAAAGCTGATTATCGATTTTGAGTTTTGTGTTCATATTATAATGATATTTCCCACCTTTTTCAACAGAACTCTCTTTTTCTCGTTACTTTATAAGAACTGTTCTCTATAAGCATCTCCGGGGAAATCTCTGACCATGCATGGCTGAGTGTCCGGCAGAGCTTACCGAACTGGCTAATACTGTATTTTTGTTGGATACAGGGTATATCACTGTCGGCCTTTCATTGTAGCGTTCTCTCTTGTTTATAAATAAACATATGCAGAAGTCTTCTAAAATCATATTGAACTTATGACAGTTCTACGACGTATAGAATATACCTATACATAGTAGTTATCTGACAAAAGCGGTGTTGATCTAAGTATTATATATGTTCTACAAAAATCGAAAGTGAAAACGTTACTCCAAAAAGTTGAGAGGAGTTCTGACAGCCGGACGGATGTGATTTAGCTCCGCCTCATCATGTGGTCTGCAATGCTTCCTTATGGGTGTTGCCAGTTCCCAGTCACACACAAAAATATATCCGTACTGTTTTCGGTGGAGGGTATAAAAATAATGCCCTCAGGTAACGGAAATAAACATACAATGTTTTGTGTGTTTTGTGTGAATATTCCAGGCCTTTGGGGATCGAGGTGCATGTTATGCTGGCCATTAACATATGCGGAGAACCATACCAATGGACGCAAAATCTGGTGCCCTGATTATATTAAGTCGCACTTAAGGCCAGAACAACACGTCGAATTCGAATTTCCTTCTGAATTTCTTTTTGGGTCACCCCGACACAGAGCCAGCCACAATGCCTTGCCTAATTTGATTGCGCCGCTTAGATTTTGTCTGCTCTGCCCAAGGCCTCTAAACACTGAACGTGACTGAGGAGCCGCCTCCCAAGCGAAGTCGAAGTCGACCCGCAGCCGCAGCCGCACCTCCACTTTCCGGGCTCCGTCCTTTGTAGTGTAGTTTGAATCTCAGCCATAGTGGCGATGTGGCGATGCTTCAGTGCCTGTGCCTGTGCCTGCGTCTTGCCTGTGTTGCCACAATTCTCGCTTGTCGTATTTCGTTTTTAATTGGCTACATGAAGCTGCAGCTTCACCTCAGTTTCAGTTTCAGCTCCAGCTCCAGCTTCAGTTCCGACTACAGCTCCCGCTTCATGTTGAACTGCATCTGAGCTTAGACGCTAAGTAACATGGATTCCAAACGGCAAGACATGACTTTTCCCGGCCTGCCAGGCCAGCCTGCCTCTTCCAACAACAACAACAACAACAACAACGTTGCTTGCCTTACACATGTTCAAGCATTGGGCCGCTCCGATGCTCTGCGCCATATTTTGCACTCGACTCCAGATGCTTGCCCCGCTCCTCCGGCGCTCCTCGCTTTAACGGTAGGTGTTACCTATGCAGTGTCAGCAAATAATGCTCGATTTTCAGTTGTTTGTTTTTGTTGTTGTTGTTGTTGTTATCTGCGTTGATTTTCTAGTTGTTGTCGTTAGTTGGTGACTGCTTCGTTAGTGTCTTCATGAGTTGATTTAAGCCACTTTTGTGTGCGAAAAACACGGGGACGTGTGGGACACACACACACACACACTCACCAATACTCGTACCTGCTATGTATATGAACTTTCTTTCGATTTGGCCTTTCGTGACTTTGACATTCCTTTTATGTTGCATGTGGCGCGAGAACTGATGCGGGTCAGTGGAGCTCATTAGGCAGTGCTTACAGGGGAAATCATTAACAAATAATTCCGCCTGAGAGAGTTATTTCATTTTCTTTATTTATTAAATTATTATTATGTATCAGGTTGCTTTTAAATTATTACGCTAGTCATTACAATTTTAATTATATCAAGCTTATTATTAAGTTATTTTCATATTATTAATTTAATTTTCAGCATTAAAAATTTTTAATATTCTTTATAATTGTAGATATTTATTAGGATTGTTTGATTAGTTTTATACTTAATATATTTTGCCTACTCAACTAAGTGTGTGGTTAATATTATAATTTTGGTATGCAATTAGTCATTCATTTCAAATTTGTATATTTTCATATTGAAAATCTTTGAACTTAAGCCTAATGGATCGAGAAACTCGGACCAGCCGCTCTCTTCGCCACAGTCTTTCGACTAAAATAATCATGGATAATAATGGAAGCTATATAAGAAGTCGCTTTAGATGCAACTCTTGATTATGTTGAGGCATTATAAATAATTGTAAACACCAAATGTGCTTAAAATACCTACAAATACTGAAAAGTTATTCTACTAGGCGTTATAAAATAATGAGGTGATATATAAATTATAATAAACATGGCCAGTTTAGGGATAAAGCAAGTCCTCATACCATGTTATGGTTAAAAACTCTCGGTTTTGATATAGGTGGACAGACAAGCATGATAATTTGTCTCGTCATGCCTATACATATAGAAAATATAGTACTATAAGTACATGCCTATAACAGAAGGCCTAATTGCCGATATGCTTTTCAGTTTTCTTAAAATTGAAATTTGATTATCGGACAATGAAGAATTGTTTGAGTGAAAAGATCAAAATTCCAATAAATATGAAGAAACAATAACTCTTATCTCTAACTCTTCTGTAATAGTAATTATTTGTTGTTATTTTTAAAGAAATATCGTGATTTTTAAACATTTTTATTTTTGTCATGCTGTTTAATAATTGACGTCTTTTTACAGTAATCATTTTTTTTAAGTTGTCTAAGAATATGAACATTTTAAAAATATTTTTTCTTATTTATGAAGTAAGCAGATAATAAACAAGAGCCCACTTAGCAAACTTAGTCATTGTGAGCCCAACCGTTACCGAAATCTAGACGTTTATCCAGACAAAAGTGCGGACGGACAGATGGATTGACTGATTTATTGATATGTCCGTATTATACTAAACATTTGTACAGGGGAATATATCATTTGACAAAGTAGAATATCGTGATAAGTATGTAACTCTAGAAGAAGTCGGGTCTTGGCATATTACTTGTATGTGATAGATTCGGTCCCTACAGTCAAACCGTAGCTACTAATGCCATTGATAGCTAAAGTAGATAAAGCTTAGAATAAAAAAAAGAATGGAATGCTAGAGTCGGACGGGCCCAACTGTTGAATACCCTGTACCCAATTAAACATACAAATATATAAACATTTTTATACCCTGTACCCGTAGGATAAAAAGGGTATATTAGGCTTGTGCAAAGTATGTAACAGAATATATAACCAAAAAGTATATATATTCTGAATCAGCTGTCCGTCAGTCTTTCCGTCCATCTGTCCATCCGTCTGTCTGGATGAACGCAAGGATCTCAGAAACTATAAATGCTGGAATAACCAAAGTTGGTATCCTGATTCCCCTAAGTACGAGAAAGGACGAGTTTATTTTATTTTTTGGAATTTCCCCAACAAGTTTGGTTATTCTAGTTTTTGTACTTCCTGAGATCCATTTGCTTATTTAGACGGGCAGACGGACATCGCTGTATCGACTCGTCTTGTCCTCCTTATGAAGAATACTTGTACACTTTATGGGATCTGCCACAACTCCTTCTAACACATAGATAGGTATACATTTGCACTAAATTTGTATGTCCTTTTACCCTATGGGTACAGGGTATAAAAGTAGGCTTGTCAACGTCGGATAACACTGAAAATTCGTAAAATCAGCACACACTAGCAATCTATAATACTTGTATGTTATCAAACATTTTTAATGGTTTAGTAATTTGTAGATATGTATGTTATTTTATTCAGCTTTTCACACCAAAAACATGTATATTAAAAATCGCATTTTTGAATTTTTAAGTTGCTTTACTTCGAAGGGTTTTGGAGGCGCCTTCGATTGAGCCCACTGGCGTGCATTTGGACAACTGGGTTATAGCGGCAACAGCAGCTGTCTATAAGTCCCCGACATCTGCGACTCGACTCATCGCTGACTGGCCTGCCCTGTCACCGAGACTGTCACTTTGTGCAAATATCGCTAGGAATGTGTGTATTCTGCCAGGTTGACACTTTGTCTAGGACGAACTTAAATGAGTTTTCCACAAAGTTTGATCGATTTGCATTCGAAAGGCGTTATTCTGTTGCCACCTTAATGTGTGTGAATGGTGTCAGAGGGGGCCGTGGAGAAACGGCACCATTTTACGAGGCAGAACGGCCATTTTGTTGCAGTGTGGCAAGATGCTTTTAATGAGCCCACAAGACCCCATCGACAATTAACCGTTAACGCTCACCATGGTGCTGGTGCTATTGTTGTTGCAACTTGCAAGCATGTGGAATATGCAAGCAGCTTGTATATACAAGTACAAACATACATACATGCGAGTATGCCTGTACCTGTTGGTTGGTTGTCGGAAACATTTCGGTTAATTAGACGCGCGTCGTCGGCATCTGCGCTTTCATCGCAAGCATTTTGTACGGCAGTTTCAGTTTTGCAAGCGGCATGCCGCGCTGTGTTGCAGTCTTTGTCGCTGCTGCTGCTGCTGCTGCTGTTGCTGACGTCGCAGTTGACGTCGCCGTCGCCGTCGCTGTTGCCCAGCCGGGGGCACAATACTCTGTTATCGCTGACACCGACAACATCTTTGGAGCTCTTGAGCCGATTCCCGGTGCCGAGCGAACAAATCAATTTTGGACCTGGACCTGCAATAAAAGTGCGCGACCGCAGAAACCGTTAAATGTGGCAAAAATGCAAATTTCCTGCTTATTGTTGCTGCTGCAGCTTGCAGTTCCCGTCTGGGCCAAAAATTACGGTCATGAACGATGTGGCTGTGACTGACCCTTGGCCCCAATGGCTCAGACATAGTCTTAGCCTCAGCCGGCTACGGCGATTGCAGTGCTGTTTGTTTGGTTTGCAGCCAGTTATCGACGTTGGCCAGGATGGCGTCGCCATTGCTCATCCTCTACTGCTCCTCAATGAATGAAATCATTTGTGGCTGCATTCGTGGCAAGCGCCCGCAGGCGCCACTCGGTCGTTTGCAGGTGGAAAAGCGGACGCTCTTGCCGATCCATCGTTGGCGTTAATGGTTTTGTTTGTGTGCTGCTTACAGCCCTCCTGCCTGCCTTCCTGCCTGCCTTCCTGCCTGCATGCCTACCTGCATCCTTATGCATATTTCCATGTTGATTAAATTGCGATAAATTTTGAGCAAATTGCATTTCGTGTACAACAAATTGCAGGAGGCGTTAGATAGACGCCGCCTCCACAGCCATAGATCGCCAGCGTAGGCGTTGTTGATCAAGAGGGGGGGCTACAGATGGGTGAAAGCATTCAGTAAAGTCGCAAGCAAGTCCATTTAAGTCCCAATATGACAAAACACAATAATACAGAAATCGTTAGCTCCTCTCCTCACAATCCGATTGCCAACTCATAATTTCTTAATTCAATATCCGTATTTTTGTTCAATCCCATTAAATTATATAAATAAATATCCCTTACTTTAGTAGACGACTACGACTTATTTTCGTTATACCCAAAAATTGCCAATTCGCAATATCTGTGTATAGCAAACATATTATGCAAGGTCGTACGTAGCTTTTTCCAAGGGGGGCCAACAAATTACAATTTTTATTAAATAAACAATGGTACCCCTGCCCCCCTATATGTTTATATAGCAATCAGAAATTCATCTCTTCATGAAATGAAGTGTGAAAATGTATTGCCTTTTAATCATAATTTTAGAAAGCAGCTTGTATTTTTTTCTACTTTCTTCAGAAATATTGCTCTAATTTTCAGAATTGATCTCGAAAGTAGATCGACTTGCCTGTAGTTGTACGAGGGCTGATCAATAAATATCCGTCTTTGAAAAAGTTAATCTTGCCGTCGTATTTAGATATTGATATCGAAAGCTTTAATTTTAAATTACAGACTGATTCATCGATGAGTTTTTTGGCTTTTTGGATAAATGAATTGCGCATTTGCATTTGACAGAATTGGACCCGTAAAAAATTGAAATAAAAGTGATGTTGGATGCTGTCTATGGGAACGAAAGTGCAAGTAGCTGAGTCCGTTGGTGTCTCTTACGGAACGACTCTCAAGACAGAGAGGCAGAGAGTCGAAACAATGGTCTTTTTCGGGTGAATCTCCTCCGAACAAGGCAAAACGGTTCCATCAGCGGAAAGCTTATTGCCAAGGGCGTACGCAGGGTGGGGAGCTGGAATGGGGGCCGTTGCCTAAAAAAAAATGTTGCCATATAAAGTCGTGCATTATTATGACGCACTATTTCGCCTTAAAATGGAACTGAGTTGAATTTATTGAAGTTTTTTCATTAATCATATGCATAAATTATTTTTCAAATGCATTGTTCATTATTTAACCAAAATTTTGGCCTCTCCTTTTGTAAAAGCTGCGTATGCCCTTGTTTATGATGATTTGTAGAGTTTGACAATTTATATCTTTTCGAGGTTTCATAAAAATGGCACCAACATTGGGAAAAGTACTCGTTTATAAAAGCAGACTATATAGTTTAAAATTAAAATTAAAATTAAAAAAAACCACGACTTTATTTCAAACAATTTGATAAGCACCCTTATTTTAAGAACGATTTTCCACATTTGGGGAGATACTTTGAAAGAATTACTATATTGTACTTTCCAGTAATAAAAAACATTCCTATAAATTAGATGATGGGAAGTTGTTGAAATTTCGCTGTTAATTAATTGGAATAGTTTGCATATTTTACTTCAGAGAGGATATCTTGATTTTAAAAACTAGCTAAGGATGTTCATTTATGTCGATGCTATAAATCCTTCACTGGTGTTTACAATATAAGCAATATTTCTTAGTTTATGGGCCACAAACTATATGTCCTACTGCCTCTCTAATATTTAAATTGTATTAGTTATTTCGTATCTTTTACTTATTTTGGATAAAATAAAAGAAAACATTTTCGAATGACATCGTTGCTAATACAGCTATAGAGGCGAGAGTGAAAAGAATAGCCGGACATCGCGAGTTGGGTTCTGCTAGTCGTGTCAATTAAAAGTGTATCTGTTTGTGATCTTCAGTGCGTCTTTATGAACATACTTGTAGTAGGAGAATTTGAAATGTGCCACAAGCACCCGATGCTAGACGATGTTACTTTTAACACACAACAATGTTGTTGTACTGTTCTGTTTTTAGCACGCTTAATTAATAATATTTGCCGAAACACATTCCCTCCCGATGGCCGCATGGGTGTGATCCAAGCCCACTCTATCAATAATTATTTAAGTGAACAAAATCAACGGCAGAGCCGCCACGAATATTGGCAAATATTTCATGTAGAATAGACACATTGACATGGCAGCCAGGCAGGCAGGCAGCCAGCCAGCCAGCCAACCAGCTAGCCAAGCAAATGGCTGTCCACGGCCCAGAGCAACGACATGGCCAACAACTGCTTTCGAGGCAGCGACAGAGGCAGAGACAACGATAACGACAACCACAACGACAACAAGAACGAAAGCAACAACAACCGACTAAATTGAAAATTGCCTTCGATTGAATGGTTTAAATGGTCATTTCAATGGCTGCAATTTAACAAGCCATAATTAGTTGATTGTTGTACTAAATAAACAAGCGGCAGCACAACACACAACACACAGCACACAGCACACAGCACACAATCACAGACAGACAATCGCACACAAGGCTACACACACAAGAGTACACGAACGACAAGTTTGTTATAAACTTAGACTGACAATTGACATTTGCATATGCGGCGATGGCGGTTAAATTGAAAGGACTCGCAGCCTGTTAATATATAAATAAGCAGGCGTTACAAGCTGTTCACAACACACACACACACACACACACACACACACAGCCACACACACACACACTGGCCATCACACACATGTCAAACGGCTCCCCATTGTCAACGCTGGCGGACGAAAGGATGGATGAACGGACAGCCCATTCGCCATATTGTGTGCATACATATGCATATGCATAGATATAGTCGTGTGTATGTGTGTGTTTGTGTGTGTTGGACGATCCCCGCCTGCTCATTCGTGCTGTTTAATAACCTTTTGCTTAATATTATTTGCTTAAATGCTCCCCCCGTCCCCAAACCAATGGCCGCACGCTCGTCCTTTTTATTTAAATACATACTCGTACCATGAAGTAACCGATGACAGGATATCGCCGTGCAATTACCTGGCACAGACTTATTGTTGTTGCCTTTGCAATCGTTCCACGCATAGCCTGTCGGAACAACACACACACACGTATACACTACATACTTATACAAGTATGTGTGTGTGTAATTAGGTGATTGTCTGGCGGTTCAAATGTCACGTTTGTTTGCGTTCGCTTGTGCTCTACGATTTCAAGGGCCGGTATATTGATGACGTGATGAACGTCATCCTAAGTCTCGATTTCACTGGATGTGCAGGCTTTTTATTCACATTCACATTCACATTTAATGTGTATTTTACTGTTGCCAACTATATGCTATTATTTTTGCATACTCTAGAGAAAGGTCCAACAATTCCTAGCACACTCCTAGGAATTACCAGCTGATCTTCCATACACTTTTTGAACTTACTAATTGCAAGCAATTTGATGGTTTAAAATGCAAAATGAACGTGAATTTTTGTGAACATATAGAGAGCATTTTTTTTTTTCAAAAAAAGCTTGCCTTTCATATATATTCTAATTTTTCTCAAAAAATCAATTAGTTTTCAAAAGAAACATACTTCAGCGACAAAACAAATAATAAACGGCTGTACCAACCAAAAATAACTTTGCGTTTAATTAATTCATAAAATACAAATATTTTGGCTGGACAGAATAATTGGTGTGCAGAGGCAGAATTTGTAAAAAACATTAAAATCTTGTTATTTATGGTCCCATATTGTACTGAATTGATTAGAGCACACTCCCTGAATATCCGCCATTATTCTTGGTGATTTTTTCGATTCCTGCAGACATAAAGGATATCAACTTCAAACGGAATTGATTCTTCACTTTAATGAGCGATACTTTAAATTCAATTGTTGTTGGTTTTAGAATATAGAATACAGAATTTAAGACCTGTTTTATAAGAAATTCTCATGCAAAATCAAATATTTCCAACTTCAATCACTAATTAAAATGCTCTAATAACAGCTGAGCCGTGAATTTTCGGTTAACATAAACGACAAAGATGTCAGATTAGCACCGCTATTTGTGTCTAATGTGGTTTTACAAAAATATTTAAGCCATTTATTTGCTCTTCATAATGATATGTTGTGCATAACACTTTCAATCCCCATAACATTTTCTTCTCTCAATTTATATAGAATTTCATAGTAATTAGTTCAAAACTGTCTACTTTCATCTGAACACTTCATCTCTTAAATCTTCATACTCTCCTGTACTAGACAACATTTCTAGTTGTGTTTTCAGAGAGCGTTCTACTTCCTCAGTCCAAATATTGCTCACGCTTTTTAGTCTAACTTTCCAACTCTTTGCAGCGAATCCTTTACGAGTACACCTCCTCTGCACAAAAAGGCTTTTAGGTTCTATTATAACGAATTTCAGAGCTATTGTAAAGCTGTACCATAACTGAACTTTTCCTCTTTAAGCTTATTCGTATAGAATTTCCCATTTTTTTTTTTTTGTTTTGCATTACTTTTTATTTTTAAAACAGAAAACAGATGTGCGACCTCTGCTAACCTTGAAATATTATCATTTACTTAAGTGTGCTGATGATATAAACCTTTTTCAGTCGTAAAATATCCCATTCACTTTAAATGTCTGCAGGATTAGCCATCAAATGAGAAAGTGCCATTGCAATGTATATTAGGAGTAGACGACACTCTTTGATTCCAAATTGAACTTCAGTCTTCACCTCATACTTACTAATACTTACTAAATGATGGTCTGTACAATTTGACGATCCTTATAAAGCGGAACTCGGCCTGTGCAAGAATACTATTCATTCGTTTGGTGTACACAGTATATAAAGAATCAGGAGCTTATTGAGTCGGGCTTTTGATGCCTTTTCTGTCCTTTCTCGTCACAAGCTGATTGTTTGCGAAATAGAATCCTACTCTCTAAGGTTGCCTGAACCTTAGCCGTTTTTAAATTTTACTCATTGATTCTCTTTAGTCTTTTATGCCATTAGGAATATTTATATTTATTTTAACTTACAAATAAATACCAATAGTCAAGTCAATAATATTATTAAGAGAATACTAGTTTCCATTTTCCAACCTATTGCAACTTAAATTCTATGATTATACAACTGTATTCCATATAGAAATACTTATAAATTTAAGTGGACAATGCATACAGATTTAAAACCCCCCGCTTCAGCACTTTTTCCTAACGTCCAGTCTAGAATAACGACTCGCATTACCTATGTCCATGAATTATTTTAACCTGCGGCATTTCAATTCCTTCATCCTTGAATATTAAGAAACAACTATTTTCCAACTTTTTTAGCGAATAAGTTTGATCATTCAACTACAATCCAAACAATTCCTATTTATGCATATTGAGCTGCTTAGTTCTTTATTCTGAATCGGAATATTTGAAAAAGGGTAAAAATGTGCAGACACAGCATATACACTACTAATTGTATGTTGAACATTCGATTCCCCCACTACTGTGGCGTGTTGTAACGCCTTTTCTATTGGTGGGGCAGACATTTCCACTCCGGATGGAAACCCATTAAACTGTCAATTAAATGCCATTTGTATTTGTATAACCTTTTATTGATTTTTCTCTCGACTCTCGACATGCCTCGGCTAGCAGTTGCTTGTGAAGAGGGGGAGGGGGAAGGGGAGGGCTGAGGGCTGTCCAAATGTGTTAATTGCAATTAGAGCAGCACGCGGACATGTTTGTATGCAAATGCTGCCCGCTAATACATAAAAACATAGTACACATTTCCATATATACAAGTATATAATTGAATGTTTTGTATACACGTTCATATACAAATGACGGGCCATACTATTTTATGGCCGCCAATGAACAAAGCAAACATAAATAGAGATAAATGCATATTGTGCGCCATAGCTGTGACAAGCAATCGAATCGAATCGAATCGAATCGGATGGAATCGAATTGAATCAAACAAAACGTTTCACAAACCACAGGGGAGCTGGAGCTGGAGCTGCTCAGAAAACGAGTTGCGTAAGCCAACATGCGGTGGAAAATTGTCGAGGTGCATTGAAGAATGCTGCCACAGCTCACAGACAGCAGACAGCAGACAGACGACAGTTTTATGATTTGCGCAATCTGGCGAATTATTAATTTGCGCAACAATCCACAATTTCCACAGTAAATCTTATGGCACAGCCACGACCATTGTTCGCCAAACGAGTCCACCAATACAAATACTGTGCAAATGTACAACATGTACAGTAAATTTCCTTGACTACTGTACCCTTTCAAGGCAAATTAATTAAGATTTGTAAATGAACGCAATTGAAATTGCTGCTAAATGTGAAAGTTTTACAATAAATAATGCGCAAAAATTTAGAGATTCATTAATGTTGTGCACATTAGTTTTAAAATTCAATAATCAACTTTTTTCAATATTATTTATCTGAAAAATTAATTATAAAGATATGCCATATTTGGCTAAGATCCCTTCCCAAATATTGCCTACAAGGCATTGACTTTTTTGAGTATATTTATAAATGCTTAAGCGACGTTAATTATGTACAACAATGCTATTGTTCCTTGCTTAAATTTTTAAACATTACATATTAGTCAAAGCTTTCTACGAACCATCGATTGATACTAGTATATTATTATAGATTTTAGGCCTGTTATCATATCCGATTTCTATTAAATTATTCGGAATCGAAACGGCTAGGTTATTGAAGTATTATGATCCAAAATGAATTTATAATTTTAATATAATTTATAAGATTAATAACCAAGGGCGTAGCCAGCTTTTACCAAAGGGGCAAAAAATTAAAATTTGATTAAATAATGCCCGATACATTTAAAAAATAATTTGTGCATATGATCGATGAAAAAACTTCAACAAATCCAACGCAGATCCATCTTAAGGCGAAATAGTGCGTCATAATAATGAACGTGTGGTCGACTTTATATGGAAAAATTTTTTCTAGGGGGGAGCAAACTTATGTTATCGGAATGAAAACGATACACAAATTAAGTCCGAAAGCCAAAAAGTTGCAGCATGGAAACACAAAATTAAATTTTTACTTTTAAAAAGTATTCGAAAACAGGAACAGGCCTGATTAGTAAAAGTAAGTATGTAAAAAAGAAAAGTTCTAAAATATGTTTACAAATAATGTAATATATATATATATACATATTTATACCATTATCTTATTTATTTACACTAAGATATTCAGATGCCTACTAAACTTGAGGTAGCAATCGGGTGCATAGAACACGGAATTCAGAAATTTGTGGTTTGAGCAATGTTTTGTAATACACCTGTAGGATAGGTAAATAGGAAAGAGAATTGTCGTTTTATGTAATGAACACCCTTATTTCTAAGCAGTTCCGTCTTCGTTGTGTCTACTGTACTTTTACGTGATATTAGACAAAGTCACCAAATCGCCAGCCTCGAACTAAAAACTGCAAACTGCAAGCCCAATACCGATCCCAGCGTACATAATAAATGTTACGATTCGATTAAAAGATCAGCACAAACAAGTCGGCGACGAAGAGAATGCAATTGCAATCCAATAAGATTGACAATGAGCCAGCCAAGGAGGCACAACTAACGAGGCTCCAACGAAAACTCCAACTGGAACTCCAAACGCAGTTCTACACGTACCAACACAGCTGAGCAGAGCAGAGCGAGAGAGGGAGAACGCTGCATCGTTGTAACTGAGATTGTAGCTCGTTTGTAATATACATACAAACAAACATTTTTGCGCGTCAGCAACAGAGGAACACAGATAAACGCATACAGACACAACAACAGACACTGACACACACACACACACACGTACGAACTCGTACATGGATAGCTGGGACATGCACACACACACACCCGCACGCGTCGCTTGCCTATCATTGGCGTTTATTTCGATGCGCTTTTTGTTTAAATAAAAGCCTCTTTAAGTTTATCTATTACCGCGCATCTAAATTGTGTGGGGAGCTGCTGCCTCTGCTGCTGGCTCTGCTTCTGCTTCTGCCTCGGTCGCGCTGCCTCTGTGTTGCGCGATTATGCTATTTGTTGACTACGTTTTTTATGCGACTGTAATGTTTTGCCGGCTGGCTTCGCTTTTGTCTGCGCTTGTTGTCGTTACTTATTGCTTTCGTTGTACGCTTCATGTTTTGATTGTATTTATTTTATTCCTTGTTGTTTGAGTAACTTTACTTTTTTTTTGCCGCTGCCGCTGCCGCTGCTGCTGTTGTTGTTGCCGTCCATTTCTGATGAAGATTTTCTGCGCGATTAACTTGCGAGATCTCTTTACGCGCGCTCTAGCGGCGCCTTTTATGTGAAAAGCGTTTCGTGCGCAGCTTTAATCATGTCTTTTTTCATGGTAGTTTCAGTTTCGGTTTCTTGTGGCCATTTGGTCATTGTAAGATAGCCGGCCCACTATTGTGAATAGTTTTTATGGGCATTTGAGGAATTGTGCCCAATTTTATTCATAATTCGTGCAAAGAGCTTTAATATTTAATCGATTTGTACCTCTCTCTCTCTCTCTTCTTATGAGTATATATGTGCATGTGTGTATGAATGTCTGTGTAGTGGCGTAGCCGGCATAATTGTTGTTGTTGTTATATGCCGGGCTGAACTTAAGCTTGATTAATTTGTTGTGCTAATTTATCAGCTAGTTGCATCTGAAACTTGTAAGCTGCAACAAAGTTATTAAACTCGATCTGGCGTACAACTGAGGCGGGCTCATGCTCATGTTTCTACATACATACACCATATAGGAATAGTTGTATAGCTGTCTGTGTGTATATGGACTTGGAACACCGGGAAGGAGGAAGCAAAACTGGACAAGTTCTTCGAGGCTAGGCTGGCTTTATGAGTTATAAATACAGGAATTCCGATTTAACGATATGAGGGTGTTGGCGATGAAACGGTTAAGAAATTGAGTGTGTTATTACCGATGAATCAAGTTTTAACTTCAATTGTATATCTCAACGATTTATTTTGCTCCACCGCGGAAATTCAAATCATTTTCGATCAAGTTTCCCAATAACAAGAATGGTGCAGACTCAAAAATATATGTACATAAAAATATGTTTTGAATTAAATTAATTTTCAATTAAACAAATAAGTTGAAGCCAAAGCAGCAGCAACAATAATTGCTGCTTACATAGCATGGGCAATGAATTTATTTGGGGCTATAGCTTCCTTTAGAATTGACCGGTTGTTATTGTCAAATTAAAGTTATGAAAAAATCCTACAAACATAAACTAAAAGCCCTAAGCAGGACTTAGGAGAGCATGAATACCAAGTTTGATTATTTCACCTTTCCGCAATCCTTTCTTTCATACAGACGTAGGGAAATGTGTATTGAAATTAATACGAGAAACCGTATTTAAAAAAGAAAACTGGTACCATGGCGTATGAGTAATTACGATGTACTTGTAATGAAGAGATACCTTTAAGGGAAATTATTTTGAAACATGATCACATGTTGATCACATGAAGTTGCTTGGCTTATGGGCTCATCCATAATCTGGCTGAATCTGTTGAAAACCATCAAAAAGTCTTGCCATTAATTAATCATTCAACTGAAGTAATATTCTTCAAGAGTTTGCGGCACTAAGACTGTAGGATCTAAATCGTTGTGAGACAGCATTTCATCTTAAACTCAAAATTTTCCTTAAGCAAATTATTTCTGATAAAAGAACAAATTTTAATAGCCAATAGCCATCTAAAATATATCTGTATTATTCCGATATTTCTAAAATAATATATGCAATAAATAGTGCGGCAAATAATTGGAGATCAGGTAAAAAAAGAGATGTAGATGATAAAATGCATTATCTAGGTTCATAAGTATGTATGTATGTCTTCCACAGCGGCGCTGATTTGTTTCGAAGCATGGGTCTGGCTAACGACCACAAATTAGTTCCTACATTAAACAAAGTCATAAGACGATGCTGAGATAACTTTGTGCACACATATTGGAATTGATGTAAGCCAATTAGACAAGCTGGCACACATTAGGGTCATATGTATGTGTACACGTACGTATATATAGAGTACATATGTACATATGTGGGTATGTATGTGATGATGCGCAACTATCAATGTCTCTTGATGTGTGAAGCGGACGGAGAGAAGGAGCATCAAAAGCAATTATGAAATCACAGCAGATGTTGAACAACAAAATTGTGGTGGTGATTTATAAGAACAACAACAACAATGACATCAAAAAGCGCAAAATTTTTTATTAAAAAACCAAAACGAAACGCAGGCAAGAAGACTTCGCCAACGAAACCAACAACAACAATGAAAACTAGCAAGCTGGCATGTGTTACATATGGGCAGAGGCGTACGTATGTATGTACATATGTATGTGCGTATGTATATACATGCATATATGTATGTACATACGCATGTATGTAGATATGAGTGTTCATGTGCATGTGTGTAGTGTGTGGCACATAAAACAGGATGGAGGATGCTGTCGCTGCCGCAGCCAGCCTTGCCCACCAAAAGGACTGCAGATGCGCAGCCACAAGCAAACAAAGCAAGCAAGAACCTTATGTAGGTATGCACATACATACTTAGAGTGTATGTATGTGTTGCTGGAGTCGCCGCCGCCCGTTGGGGCAAGCTAAGAGATTTACGACTTAAATGCTGCAGCGCATAATCAAAAAGACAAGCAAGGGACTCAGAACCAAAACCAGAGTCATAGTCAGCGTCAGCGTCAGAGTCAGAGTCGGAGCCATCCGGAAAAGCAGTCACCGTACTTAATTAACAAATATACAAACACTTAACATAACCTCAACTGACAGCGGCAAAAGAGTGGAGAGAAAACTGAGCGTGGCGCAATGTGAGAGCGGGACAAATATAGTGCGGCACAATTGCGACGCCCCATTATCGTAACTCACATACACAAGCACAAAGCACTCCTCGCACAGCCGCCCATTGGATGTTCGAATGAGAGAGAGCGTGAGTCGAAGTGCTTCCGTGTGTGTGTGTGTGTGTGCGTGTGTGTGAGCGCGCTTTTATGCTGTTTTTATTATTGCCACATTTCCGGTTTTATTTCAGCAGCGGGGCGATAACGACGCAGACAGCGCGCTGTCTCGTTTGGGAGCTTCAGTTAGATACGTTGGCTGGTCAGAGCACGTACGGGAGAGTTTTGTGCACGCATTGGCAACAGCGAGAACGAGCACGAGCAAACGATTCGTAGCGACGATGAAAACAGCGCTGCTGCCATCGCCGTCGCTGCTTTTTTATGTGTTCGCGTCCGTTGCGTTTAACAGTTTAATAGTTTATGTTTAATTGAAAACGATACGCGTGAGAGCGCCACGTTGCTTCGTTCTTCCAGCAATTTTACGAACGCGTCGCGCGCGATTATTGCCAGTATTTTTTGGCAAACAAAAACAAGAAATATAGGGACGACCGTGAATACTTTTTCGTGCAATTGAATTGTTAAATATTTGCCACATTTAACATTAAATAGTGTGCCAGTGTTTGTGTGGGTGTGCGTGTGCGTGTGCGTGTCTGTGTGTTTGTGCGGCACTTTAAATGCAGCTGCAATTGCGGCTGGCGGAATGCCGCCGGCTTCGCAGTTAGTTAAAATTCAGATAAGCGAACTTTCGGCCCGTGTGCAATTTTAAAAACTGGCCGCTTTTATGTCCACGCTGGCGAGCAGTCGACACTCGCACCCGACGCTCAATCTTGCACTGAAATCCACCAACAATACCGCGCCCGAAGTCCAGCAGAGAATGCATCCGGATTGCTTGCCCCTGCTGCCGCAGCACGGCGTCCGCAGTCCGCGCCTATGTGTCCTTAGTGGAGGAGCCACTGTAATGACCGCCATGGATGAGGCCACGCGGCGTAGCAAGAGCGCCGCCAGTGTGGAGCTGTGCACGACGGTGGAGGCAGATGAGGTAGACGATGAGTTGGAGCAGCCCGAGGAATCGGACATTGTCAATATAGTGGATAGCGAAGAGCTTCCAGTGAAGCGCAATGCGATAATGCTGGAAACGGACGTGGCTGCGGACGCGGACGACGATATGGAGGATGATGCGAGGAGCTGTTGCAGCGAGACCAGTGTTCTGTCTGTTGGCCAGGAGCAGTCCGCAGCCCAGTCCGAGGCACGCCAGCGCCAGCAGCAGCTACTAATGAACACAATATGCAGGCCGTCGGCCTTCAGCAGTGTGACTAATGCCAGCGATGCACGCTCGACCATCTCCACGGATGACGGCGGCAGTCCGGGGCTCCCCGAGCCGCCGCTGGGCATGATGCATGCGCCGGTCAGCTTTCAGGAGGAGTTTCTCCGCAAGTCACAGCTATATGCCGAGGAGCTGATGAAGCAGCAAATGCAGTTGATGGCAGCGGCGCGTCTAACGGCCGTCATGCCACTGGGCCTGCGTGGAGGACAAGGCCCGTCCACCGTGGGCGCGGCAGCGGCATCGGCGAGCCACCTCAGCGCCCTCACCAAGATGTCACAATTGCAAATGGCCGCAGCTGCCGCAGCGGCGGCGGCGGCAGCAGCGGCAGCGGCCAATGCACAACAACAACAGCAACAAACGTCAGCAATTGCACAGCCAACGGGTCAGGATGCACTGGCTCAGCTGACGGCCACGGCACTGGGGATTGCTGCGCCCTCGGCCAAGCCGCCAGGCCACTCGCATATGCCCCTGCAGCAGCTGATTGCCCACCATCCGTACAACAACATCAACAACAACAACAACAATCCGAATGATAATCTTCACGACAGCGCATTGAAGTTCAGCATTGACAACATTTTAAAGGCGGACTTCGGGTCGCGTCTGCAGCAACGTTTGGCCAATGGAGTGGCGGCTGCAGCCTCCAAAGCGCCATCAGGCAAGAAGGCTACCAAGTCACTCAACCTCGTCAACACCACGCCCAGTCTGAGCTTCTCCAGCACTCTGGCCAACATTTGCAGCAACAGCAACGACTCCAACAGCACGGCCACGAGCAGCAGCACCACAGCCGTGGACCTGGTCAAGCCGACCTCCTCCAGCTCACCTGGCCCAGCGCGAACGGCCGAAGATGGCAGCTCGTCGACGGCAACGAGCACAGCGACAACTACGGGCAGCTCCGGCTCCAACAACAACTCCAGCAACTCCAGTGGCACGCCCATGGTCTGGCCAGCGTGGGTTTACTGCACCCGCTACAGTGATCGTCCGAGCTCAGGTGAGTCCCCGTACCAGTTAAACCCAGAATTGAACCTAGCAGTTAGTGGTTTTAAAACTGCAATTTCATAATTTAATTTAATTTAATTTAATCTGAAAATAACGCTGATGTTAAAAATGGCATTTTTTTAACTTAATTAGCGTATTCATTTAAAAGTAATCTGGCACTTGAAGCGCTAGAATAAGTTTATAAATAAATAAATTAAAATTCTGAAAATTGAAAAAAGTGGAATTTTCACAATAGCGGAGTCTTTCCCTTGAATTACGAAAGTTATGCAGTCAATGAAATTTCTATTCGATTCTAAATACTCCAAATACAGAACAGAATGTTTTTCAATATTTGTAAAGGGACTAATGTTGTGAGTTGATTAGATTATGTTTCCTTGAAATTAAATAGTATACTAGTATAATGGCAGTGTAAGCTTTGACTGCAGTTAAAAAAATAGGCATATCAGAATTAAGGCGATCATAGTAAGCAGTACGTAGAATAGAAATATATATCCCCAAATTCTTAGTATTGTTGACTTTGTTTTAGCTTCGATAGAGGTAGTCACTTGAATTTAATCGATCGAGTCAACCTTGCCATATGGCCGATTTTGTGTGATTGACTGTAACAGTAACATTATTCAAAAAATAATATAATATTTATCCAGCAGACGAGTAGTAAGTAATTCCCACTCAAAAGTAAATGCTACGGCCTTGCCATGCGTCAATCACAATTGTACATATCGACTGAGCCCCCTCCCCCTCCCCAAATACTCCAGTGCTTTTAAATTTTATCGCCATTACAAGTACTTGGCTAGCTTACCAAACACAAACACTCGAAACTCTAGTCTCGACCCGTTAAGGGCCTCATAAACAGTTGTGCAAACAAACTAGCAACACCACAACCGCAGAGCCCCTACCCCGCGCACTCCCCTGGCGTCAATCTGCAGCTCATTAGTTTCCAACCACCAAAAGCCACTCACACACACACACACACACTCACACACACACACACACTGGCGTCAAAACTCACCCTCGCCCTCACCATTGCCCTCGCTGGCGTTGAAGTGTCTGCTCGAGTGGTTTTTATGCCCTTATGGCTTATGTAACATAACTTAAGCTCATTATCTGCCCGCCAGTGTGTGAGTTAGTCAGTGTGCGTGTGTGTGTGTCTCCGTGTATGTGTGTGTTGTCACACTCACCCCCTGCGTCTTTTGCCAACCAAAAAATTGTTTAACAATCATGGCACTCATGAATTTAGTTTATGCCACCGCAGGGAATTTGTAATCGTCTGCTTAATAATTTTACAAGTATGTGGCCAAAGCTCTTATGGCCTCTGATGTACTCCCATATCAGGCTGCTTCGTTCGCAGGGGTGGCTCTGAATTAGGGAGTTCCTGGGTTATTGTTTGTTTACCGTTTTCGCTGCTCGTTGTACTTGTACATGCATATATTTGATTAAAAACAAAAACAAACACTTTGATTTGATTAGCGTGCAGATTGAAGTTCCCCGTTGCTGCCAATACCTCAGAATCGGTAAAAGCTGCAGAATATTATAATTTAGAGACAAGACTTCTATTATTCTATAGTTAATCTCTTAAAATTTGATGTCAGTTCCAAATCGGACATTCCTTTCGACTCTTATATTTTTCCATTATGAAGATTTTCCAATTATACCTTAAATAAGAATATTAAAGTGGGACAAGGCAAAATTTCGAAAAAATGAAAACTTTTCAATATTCTAATGTGCAATTGCTGCTCTATATCGTTGTCAGATAAATCTCTCTATGTAGAGTAGAATTACAAGCGTATCTTTCACAAGCCAGATCCTTAGTTTTTCTGTTTTCAATTCAAACTTGATGGGCAGCATTATACAAAATTCGAATGCCGTAGTAAATATTCCCATTACAAGTCACTATATAATAAAAACAAATACAGTGAAACGTCTTTTGGCCGAACACATACCGACGCGTCGGCCACATATTGTAAGCCCAAGGGGAGTGTCCGCCTAAGAGGAACTTCAAGATTTTTTATTTTTATGCATATTTTGAGTTTTTTCTATTGAGGCGATTTAAATAAATCGATTCAGTTGTGATATTATGTGTAGGTATATCTGTAATCATTATTATCATTATTTATTTGAAAATCAATAGCCTTTTTTTATACAAAAAAGAAAAAAGTTTATAACATTAAAAAAAGAAAACAGAATTTTATATTAAAAAATATAGCAATACGGTACTAAACTTACATCACTACTGTACATAACTACTGTGGCTTATAAAACTCGGAGATTATCGATTGACTAGCGTTTTAAGATTTATTTTCGAAGGTACTTAAGGGTCTCTTGTCTCTAAATGGGTTTCCACGTTTTTAAAGTATTTAAATGCTTTATAGTCATATTTTAAAAATAGCTTTAACCTTAAATGGTGATCAATGCTGTTTGGTCTGAGCTTATTTTCTAATATTCCTTATATATTAAGATTCTTTAGATTATAATTCAGATTAATTAACAATTACATTACACTGTACAATTAAATGCATTTATATCCGAATCAGACATAATTCTCTGCCCTTTGCTTAGCAAAACGTCGATATATCTGCATTATTGTCTATAACTCTTTTTTTATTTGTAGACATTGTATAAATAAATATATATGCTTCGTGTGATTTGCTTCCTATATAGAAGTACATACGTATGTTGCCTCGAAATGTGCATGCAGTAGAAATAACGTACAAAGACTTCGTGCAAATAGACTGCGTTTCCGAATTTTTGTCAACGTGAGATAACAAAACAAATCTCTTAAACTAAAGTTAGTCGCTGAATATAACCAATTTATGACAGACTAGCCTATACCTCATAAATAAGTACATGCATTATTAGTGTAATAAATCGCAAAAATTCCGTACTTAGTTTGTCGAGCTATTTATATATTCGGGTGATTAATGCTCAATTATTAGGGCGCTCTCACATGTCCCACACATACATAGGCATGGTATATAGTGAGCAGTAAATATGGATATAGCATGTACTGCATCAGCGGCTCACTCAATCGTAACTCTTTCGGCTGGGCCGACTAAAAATGAGTGCATAAATAAATTCACTTTGTGGGTTTGTCGCGCTCACTAATTAACTTGAAACGATTTTTCTGCCATTTTTTATAAGCGCTTGCAGCTTTGTTGCTGTTGTTGTTGTTGCTGTGGCTCTTATATTTTTAAGGTGTGTTTATTGTTGTTGTTGTTGTTGTTGCTGTAGCTCTGACGTTGCCGTTGCTTTTGCTGTTGCTGTTGGGTACTCTTTTTGTTCAGTTTTATAAATTTAGCGTGACTAAAACGAGATCTCGATCGCTCGCTGTTCCATAATTTGAATGAATGTTGTAGGCGATGGCGTCAATGTTGTTGTTGTTGCTGCTGCTGGCTGTTGTTGTGCTTCTCGTTGTTGTTGCGGCTTGTGTTGTTGGTTGTTGTTGGTAAGCGCAGCTGCAACAATGATTTAGCGTGAGATTTGCCGCAGAAAAATGCCATAACAAAATAAACGTTTAAATGCACACAAATGCCGAAATAAAAGTCATAAATTTGTCGGTTTTAAATGGCCCTGGCTATGACAAGAAAAATATTAAACCTTTTTTGTATTTCATATTTTATCAAAAGGTGTTAATTTGACAAATTAATGCGCGTGCGAGTTTTCTATACGACCGTTAAGCAATTGGCCAAAAAGGCGCTCAGCGAAAAGTGACGCAAGCTGAGAACAGTCCGAAGGCCCATAGGCTACAAAATATTTGGGGGATAAATCAATTTTTGATTTACTAGCCGAGCACTTCTCACATTAGCTCGAGAAACGTGACAAGCTGGAAGAATTGAAATAAGGCGCGAGCTTAAAGCATCACATGGTGGGAATCGGCACTACACGCTAGTGACGAAAGTAAAACCTTGGCGAACAATGCAATTATCAGAATCTGACTATCAGTGTGGAGTTATGTAGTTTATAGATTATAACTGTTTTCCTTCAAAGCCAATAATTAACTTAATTCCTGATATCAATCAAATTATTTCAAAATTCTGTAACAATTCTGTTCCCTCTTGTACAGTCCAACCAAAAATGTTGCTTTTATATTCAGGAGTAGCTTAGTAGTTCTTCACACAACCCTCATGCGCCTGGTCCTTCATTAAAATGTCATTATACTCTGTACATGAAATGTACAAGAGTATATTAGGTTTGCGGGAGCTGAAAAATGTAACAGGCAGAAGGAGGCGTGGCAGACCCCACAAAGTATATATATTATTGATCAGCGTGACAAGACGAGTCGATCTAGCCCTGTCTGTCTGTCTGTCCGTCTGTCCGTCTGTCCGTCTGTCCGTCTGTCCGTCCGTATGAACACCTGGATCTCAGAGACTATAAGAGATAGAGACACCAAATTTTCCACAAAGATGCGTTATGTGTGTATTCTATACGAGTTTGTTTTATTTTTTTGATTTTCCCCCCCACTTCCCCCCTATGGGGGTTTTCCCGATTTTCCATTCGTATAATCGCCTATATCTCGGAGACTATAAGACCTAGGCACACCAAATTTTAGTCCAAGATGCCTTGTGTGAATACGCAGAAAATGTATATTTTGGAATTTCCCTCCCTCCCCCCTCTCCCCCGCAAATGCGATTTTCTCTAACTCCCGTAATTCTTGGAATTTCGAACTAAAATTTTGCAAATACCCCCAGTTAGTAATTATGTTTCCGTATGCCAAGTTTCACTGTTATAGACCGATTTACCAAGAAGTTATAGCCATAAATATATTTGCTGCTGCAGCGCTGCTCAAGCGCTGCCCGCGGTTGTTGTTGATGTTGCTGTTTGGTTGACTGCGAAAATGCTTACACAGACACGAATTGATGCGCATAGGCATACATACACTCACACAGACGCAATTGCTATGTAAATGTGCAATTATACACCCTTTACGTGAGTTCGAATACCGAGAGAGGTAAAATCGATCCAATTTTTTTTTCTTTTTTTTTTTTTTTTTATTTTCTATAATTATTGTAAACATATGTACAGAGTATTTCAAAGTCGGGACACCCGACTTTAGCTTTTTTACTTGTTTTGTATAAAAAAATATGTAATCACATGTTTAATGCAGCAAGAAGGTCTATGAGTAGGTGACCGCAAAATGTTCGAGTCAGTCGCAAGCATACAAGTATTATAAAAGTCGCCTGTGGTTAATGGAAGGCTCAAGCTTGCATCTGTGCTCGTTGGTTGATCAGAAATGTGTTGCACAAATTGATGGAACAGCTATTACAGTTGCATACTATAATAATCGGAAAATACGAGCGCCAACTATATGCGGCGGGAAGGAGAGGAAAGGTGTTGGAATTGGACATTTAAGGTTGCAAATTGTTCACCGGCATTAAGCAAGTGTGAACAAACTGCAAAAGTGAGCGAGAAAAGCGCCAGAAGGTCTGTCTGTCTGCCTGTCTTGCCCAAATTTGTTCAAACTTTACTTGGATAACCCTTGCTGATCCCAGCGCGCCGCCTATTATCGCACAAAGTCAAGAGAGTGGGCTATTTGGCACTTACCCCAGACTCGCCACATCGGGGCTCATTTAACAGTAGCTTGGCGGTGGCAACAACTACATCGATACCCACAGCGACAGCGATCGCCACTGAACTGTTAACTGTAAGTTCCAATTGGCGCAGCAACAACAAACTAGCGGCCAAGTAAATGAAGAAGAAGACAACATAAACAAACAGATTTCAATTACCCATTTGCCCCTTCGTAGTGGAGTCGGCCCATAAACATTTTGTGTTTTTCGCAGCTCTGGAAATTTCCTCGCCGAATGGCAATTTCTTGGCCGCCACTTCCACTCATTAACTGCGGCATTTTCTCAGCTTTCCACCGCATTTTCATGGCATTCATAAAAATGGAATTATTGCTTGTTACACATTCAGACGATTTTGCAATTTCGTTGCGCATTTTGGCCAACATTGATGTCGATTAGACTCGTGTGCTGCTTCACGCCCATCAGCAACTGGGAAGTCTGACATGAAGTGCTCGAAATGGGTAATTAATTGCCAAAAGATATATGCGCCAGCTTAGGTTGTTAATTATGATTTAGTGGCCATCAAGCGGCGGCCCCCACTACCCAGCTGCCCCAATGGCGACGGATCTGTGGCATGCCCCATTCGATGCGTGCTCGCTCTGATGCGTCAATGCAATAAGTGGCGCCTGCGGCAAGTAAGCAAATTCATTTGGGCGCAGCAAGTTGTTGCATTTAATTCTACAACTCATTGGATTCTTGCTGCTATTGCTGCCCCAATTGGTCAAGTGGCGCTACTCCAAGTACACGACTCAGACCAAAGCCGTTCCAAATGCTAAATATGGTCCAGACAAAGGCACAGAAAAAGGGGAAAAACTACTGAGAACACAATTATTGAACGAATATCCCCACAGTCTCCACATAAGGCTGCGATGTTATGGCTTAGTAACCAAAGGAAAATACTTTTGTGTCTCGATTATTTTTATGACAGCAGTTCGTGAACTTTGTTTCCACGCGCGCCACTTGTTGTTGTTGTCAAGAACAAGAAATCAAATGTATTCCCATGGAGCTTGCCGGTTCCTGAACTACGAGTATCCTGTATCCCCAAAGAGGCAATTAATTAATTGTAAATAATTTGAAGTTCGAGATCTGGGATTGGGATCTGGAATATTTCAATGAGCTAGTAGGAATCTCACAATGTGAGTTCCTTCCTTGAGTAGGTACTCGGTTTGAATTACGCCGCAACTAATATGACTATACTTCTTATTCTGTTTTTACACGGTAGATTGGTTCCAGAAAAAGTTGTGTAAAAAAATCGTTTAAAAATTTGAATCGTGCTAAATGGAATTAAGTCGTGCAACCATATATAACATTTTACATTTTCAAATCGTGTTAAATCAAAACAGTATCAAAAAAGACCGTGCAAAAACAGAATTAGGTGCACATATATGACTGTGCACTAGAGAATTTTATACTCTACAGCTTTGTTATAAATGTAAATTTAATTCAAGTCATAGGAAGATACGAGATACGCGAGTAGTCCCGATTTTCGTTTCCTTTGACCTTGAATGTGTTAAGACGCGGGCACGATATTATATGAGACTTTTGGGACAACATATAGAACGCCTAAACAAAGGTGTATACCAATTTTCATTTCATTATCTCAAATTCCGAGGTGACATGGGCTATCATGACCAGTTAGAGTAAAAATTGTCAAAGTTACAATAATATTTTATAATTGTCCAACCTGTGACAGATCTTAAATAAAAGAATAAGATTTGGGATTTGTTTTTTATAAATTCGTAATTTCAAGGTTCGGCTAACGGTGTTCTTTAGGGGCCCTCTCAAGTTCCTACAGTAAAGCAATAATACACTACACCTAATTCTGTTTTTACACAGTAGATTGGTTCCAGAAACAACCGTGTAAAAAAAGACAGTGTTCATCTGCAAAAATAGGTGATTGGTTACTTATCTCTAAAGCAATATATATGAAATTTTAAATTTTCAAACCGTGTTATATCAAAATCGTGTAAAAAAAGACGTGTAAATACAGAATGAGGTGATTTCATATTGAAATTCCCCTTTGAAAGATAGTTGCAATTAATAAGTAGTTCGATGAACTGTAAGCAAAAATTGTGCTTAAGTTAAACAATGTTATTCCTTTTCGTTTGGTCAAATGCAGTCACAAGAATTAAATAAATAAATTTGAAACCAATTTGAATTAGATTGAAATCAAAATATATTTTTACCATATTAGACCATAATTTCCCAAACTAAAACACTTCCTTTCTTACAGTAATATGTACTTGTTTCTCTCGCCATTCAGGTATAGGGTAGTTAGTCGAAGTGGCCGTAAAATAAAGTTAGAAAATAGAGTCACGTGTTGTTGGCAATTTGCGCTTAGAACGAAACAATTTGGCCCCCATAAATATAGTAATAACGAGAACAGCAACAATAGCAAAAGCCAAGAACATGTTTATGACCCAAATGCATCATAAATATTTGAAGCTGTCACGTCATATGATAATCAAGTCAGAGTCGGCAGCTCCAAGAAGACAGAGGTGCGTTCAAATTGAGCCATTGAGTTGCACAAATAACTTCCCGGCCTTGCAGCTGATGTTGTTGCTGCTGTTGTTGTTGTTGTTGTTGTTGGTGCTGCTGCTGTTATTAAAAGGAAAGTGTGCGCATTTCCTGCAGAGTGGCGAACAACGAACAACACTCATATAAGAGCGTTGCAAACTATTTGCAACACTTTAAGGAAGTTGCCACATGTTATGCAAAAACTTTTGTACTCTTGCACCTACAACTGCAGCAGCAACTGCAGCAGCAACTGTAGCAGCAGCAACAAGAAGTAAAGTAGCAACAACTATTGCCGTTTTTGCCACTGCACGCATAACTCAGAGCTTGTCGGGAGTCATGGCAATCAGCGAAGCGATTTATGAAGTGACAAAAATTAATTTCAACTGTTAAGTTATCGCGCGACAACAGCAACAGCAACAGCAGCAGCAACATGAGCATAAGTATAAGTTGCCCCAACTACTATAGTATGAGGCAGCGCCTTAAAAGGCACGCCTTCTCCAGCAGTGGCTGTGCCTGTGCCTGTGCTTGTGTGGCTACCATGTGCCTGGGTCTGGGCCTGGCAATAAAACAGTCGGACCTGCTCCGGTCCGTGTCCGGGCCATGGCCAAAATGAGACAATATCAGTGGCCAGCAGCGGCGGCAAAAATGTCGTTTAAACTGTGTTGACCGCATTTGGTTAATGCGGCTGCTGTTTATGTTTCGACTATTGCTGTCGTCACAGTTGTTGTTGTTGTTGTTGCTGTTATTGGTGTTGTTGGTCGGTCGTTAATATGGCCTGAAATTGGTGCGGCTTGCGTGCTTAATTGTGAGTGTTGCTCTGGCTAATGGATCGATGGGCACTCTCAAGTTAATTGCAGACACAATCGCAAGCGATCCAACCAACAACTAGACGTATTCACACCCATTCAGAACGAACTGAACAAAAGGGCCCCACATGTCCAATATACAAGTACATATATTCATATTCGTATATAGCAGTATTGTGCGTGTGTATTTCTTTTAGCCTAAAAAGAGTTTCAATTTCAGACAAGCAGCTTCAAATTGATTTCATGCTTACACCCATACATATGCATATACTATATTTATTTATTTATATGTATGTATGTAAAACAGAAAGCTCAAGCTTAGCGCTGACGCGGACCACCCAAAATGTTAACGCCAAGAAGAATGTGACCATGCGGTGCCGTTTCGAGCGAAACTCAAGACAAGCGCAAAAGACAAGTTTCCGCATTTGGTTTCACAATAAAAATCACTTTTATAACTTCATTTGTGTTAATTTGGACAACGAGCCAGCGAGCCAGCGAGCCAGAGCGGAGAAAACCCGAAAGCCAAGCGACCGCATTCGACTCCAATTCCAATTCCAATTCAAATTCAATTCGATGCGAACGCGAACGCGAACGATCGAAATGTTTTATGGCTTGGCGGCATATTTACAACTGTCAAAATATTTTCTACACGCAAATGACTTCATTCATTAATACACACACACACACAGAAAATATTCATAATAATAATGAAGCAAGGGCAGGTACGTACGTACATACATACATATGTATATCCCTATACATATGTACACAAGTAAGTAAGTGGTATTATGGTGTTATGGGGGCTCTGGCACATGATCGATGTTTGGCACGAGCGCAGTGCAGGGGCGGTTCAGGCAAAGCGACTTGCAATCAATTGGGGCTGTGGCTTATTGATTTAAGTGTGACGTTGACTGAACAGATTGACTGACTGACTGACAAACTGACTGACTGACTGACTGACTCACTGTCTCTGGTGGAGAACGAAAAGCATAAATATGCATCAGCAACAGACAGCAGACGGAACGCAAGGAAACAAACAAATAAACAAATAATTATAATAAGCCTCATTATAGTTGCAGACATCGTTAAAAAGTCAGCAAATGCCATGGCTATAGGTGTACAACAACAACAACAACCACAACAGCAACAGCAACAGAGGCAGCAACAAGAATTTATCGAAATCTAATTAAGCTTGACAGCAGCCACAATTCCAACGTTCATTCGTCGATTGTTAATCGTTTATTTATTACGCACATATGCACATTTAAATATGTAGTTGTGTGTGTGTGTGTGTGTGTGTGTGTAGTTTATATGACACTCGTATTAAATCTCCACACAGTTCAGCTAATAATGAGCTTTAAACTCTCGTTAAGCAACGCCAGAAACTGTCAGTCGGCACACCCAGCGGTTTCTCAATTGATTTGTTGCCTGCATCGAGTGGAGCTTGTTGAAATACTCGTACATACATACGATACTTGTATATATGTACATATATGAATACCATTTGATATCATTATACAATTATGACAATCTACACACTATACACCGAGCTTTGCTGCAAGTAGCTAATCAGAGTGTTGGGCTCGCATCACCCATTTAAATGAAATGTTCAAATTATGAAAATGAAATGAGAAATAACTGAAGACAATTAATGTTCGGCCGAAAATAAAACATTAGAATAAGTATAAAAATGTTAAATTTTTATGTAAATAAATTTATGTATATAATGCATATACTCGTACTATAATATATACTGTTTCAGTTGAAATTAAAACATTTTATTGGTATGAACTGTAGCCTGCTTATTTGCGATCGACAAAATAACAACACTGATTGTTTGTTCGTTTACTACAAATTAAAACTTCTGTTGTGTTTAGATTAAATTTAACCCAAACATTTTTTTAGTACATACTTATGTGTAGGTGTACCTATATGTACACTCGCCTCATAATAATGATTACACCTAATTCTGTTTTTACACGGTTTTGATTTAACACGACTTTATTCCATTTAACACGAATCATTTTGCATATGATCAATTTCTTTTTTTACACGGTTTTTACACGACTTTTTTAGGAACCAATCTTTCGTGTAAAAACATAATTACGTGATTGAAAGATTATTATTAATTCATGTTAACCCAAAGTTAAGACGAGTAAGATAACATGTTGGTAGCCATGACTGTCATGGGAATGATGGGAACCTTGTTATGAATTCTATATCATCTAAATTAGGACTAGAGATAAGGGATATGGCATATAAATTGTCAACGAAACTATATAGGGATCAATAGTATATACTATTCGGATCGAAGACTATCTGTTACATATATTTGAACAGGGTCACAAAATTAAGCAACTACAGTAGCAACTATTTGACGAACATTTTGTCATTATACGAGTATGTAGGTAAAAATTTATGTTTCAGATAAATCTTTAATTGGAGTATTGCCAGTAATAAGCTATAAAGCATTCGTTTCTTCTGACTTGTCGAGGAGTACTTTGAGTCTTTCAACACGCGCTGGTGACACTTTTCGAAGTTGATGCCGTCATAAAGCTGGAGTAGGGCGCTCCGATAGTGGAACGGATTATGCGATTCTGTCTGTGTGCGGTATGCGGTGTGCGGTGTGGGGTGTGGGGTGTGGGAGAGGCGTCTTTCCATCACGACGGCGATATCTGGATCGGGATTCGGTGTCAGTGCGTGTGTGGTCAGCCGCATTTGTCAGGTTTAATTGGGAAGTAGGCTGGGACTGGGGGCATGGATTTGCTTTTGAGGCTCGATTCACTTTTGTTGTCTTGTGCATGGCCACAAGAGGGCGGGCTGTGCTTGGCGCGCTTATTGTTTGTTTATTACTTGTTTCGCTTTAATTACTTTTTCGTGATGATCATGTGGATCATTGCCCACAGTCGGCTAAAACCGATAGTCACACTTATTGGAATTACTGCTTCATTATCATGAGAAATGATTTCGAAATGCGTCTCGGCCCTGCCGCGCAGTCGAAGAGCCGAAGTGATGGCGAGCAGTATTTGAGTTGGCCAACTCATAATAACTTGACACTTGAGTGCTCTCCAAAAGTCTTCAGCTGTGTTTCTGGCCCGACTTTAGCTGAGTTGAGTGAGTGTTGTTGTTGTTGTTGTTGTTGCTGCTGCCAGCAAATTCAAATCAGCTAAAATTAGTGAGAAACAAAGCAGTGACCAGATCGTCGGAGCGTCGGATCGCCGGATCGCCGGAATCTGGCTACCCGTGGGCCTATCGAAACGGGTTCAAAAGTGTTGTTAAACGTTCATGTTTCGCTTGTTGTTGGTGCTGTGGCTGCGATCTGCTGTTAACAATGTTGCCATCATGTGGTAAGTGCTGTGTAAATAAGCATTTTGTAGAGCACGATAATTGAGAGATTCTAAGTTTCTTGGAAACTGAAATATACGCATGTCTGCCTATGGAGAATAATGGCAGAAGTGGGCGCCATTTACCAAGCGAGATCTGTCTCGGATCGGGGGCTCTTCAATTGCCCATTGCAGCGGCAAATGGCAATGCACTTGGACTCGAACATTTTAAATTGGAAAATCGATACTGTACTGACACAGAAGAATGAAAGTTCTCTATCATCATCTGACGTTTATTGTGATATTGCTGTTTACCTGAAAATTCCATTCTTGTACAAAGTGTGTTCAGGTTAAACTTTGTTTGAAAGCACTCTTTAAAGCTCATATCTATGCAACGGTATTGAAATTTTTAAATTACATCACGAAATTCGAAGAATTATTCCATATAGTGTGATTATTTTACACTGATCTAACCGAGATTTGTCCGTTTTTTGAGCTTGTCGCCAATAAATACAAAATACAAAAATGGAATGCTAGAACCGTGTGAGTTTGATTCTGAAGGATATCCTGGCTATTATTAATGCAAGTGTGGAAACTTCTGGCAGAAAAAAAAAATGACACAGATTAGAGATTACATTTATAGCTACGTTTATTACATTTTGATCGTAAGAACCTATTACTGTCTAACTAATAACTGTAACTAGTAACACATTTATCCTTGGGACAGAGAGTAAATAAATTTGTCATCAGTGAAATTTCTTCTTCATTATGCTTTTGACTTGGTCTGCTTACTGGCACGGGAGCTTAAAAGAAGTCTAGTATAATACCAATACCTAAATAAGTCCATATTGAATTTTCTGTGTGTGTGAGAATTTCACGACCAGATAGAAATCATCCATTTTCAATGCAACCAAAACTGAGCTCGTTACCGCCTTGTCAGCCTTAACTAATTGCAGTCCAAAGAGAGCAGCGGCAACAACAACAACTACTTCTACTCCTGGCTAATAGATATTGTCTGTGCGCACTGGTGCGACTGCTGCTCATAATGTCAACCCGCGATAATCCCGCTGATGACTCAAGCAAGCAAGGGGCAGGAGCTCTATCCGGAGGCAGGCTACGCAGAGCCAGCAACATAAGAAAGCGGAGGCAGCAGCCCAGACATACATATATACATAGGTACGAATGGGAGACAAACGACTCACAGAGCGGCAGCGCCAATAAGGCTATCAACTTTTGTCTAACTTTGATCTATATGCGCAACTAAGGCAGCCCATCAACAACAGCAACAACAGCAACAACAAAAACAACAGCAACAACAACAGAAGTCAGCAAGCCTTTGCATAATAAAATTAAGTCAGTATAGTATTTTCGCAGGCGGAGAAAAGCCCGATGTTGAAACTGAGACTGCATTTTGTACATGCATACATATGTGTGTGTGTGCCTGTGTGTCTGTGTGTAGTTGTAGCTATAGATGTTGCTTGGCCCGTCGTGGTTGCTGTTGTTGTTGTTCTTTAGCTGCTGCCGCTGACTTGGACCACCCAAGTTGACAGCGAACACGAACAACGCTTAAGCTTGTCCTGCGCATTGCATGTGTCTGCGTATACTATATATGAGTGTAAGTATACATACATACATACATATATGTACATATGTGTGTTGTTGTGTTGCCAACAGGCACTCTAATAAAGCTCGAATGTAGCCAGCGGACTTGGCCAACGACCAGTACATACAAATAAATTTTATTAAGCAGTTAGAAACGAGCATTAATGAAATGCAGTACGCGCCGACTTCGATGGCAATGGCAACAACAACAACAACAACAACAACAAAAGCAAAGCAAAAGCAACAGGCAACAGCAACAACAACAACAACAACGATGACTCTGATCCAACTGCGATAGCTGCGTATGATGATCTGACTCAGAGTCAGACTCAGAGTCAGAGTCAGACTCAACAACAGAGTCCGAATATGCATCTGCCTGACTGCTGCAACACCCTACATACTACATGGTGGCATATACGACTATGTACATACCATACGATTGGTTCAGTTTACCAAACAAAAAGAAATAATTACTACCAGTAGTGACACATTTAAGGCTGTTAAAACCAGGGACTGTAATCATTATAATAAGTGTTATTGTAAAAATAACAAAATAATGATTATTTTTAAGATTTATTCATTCGCTCATAATATAATGATTAATTTGAAAAATAATGATTATTGGATGAGTTGTAAAGTATTACATTTTGAGAGAATGAATACAAATTAAAATGTTTAGATCATGGTGAAAATGCACAGATAAACCTAAAAAAAATGATATTGGTAAATTCCTCGCTCTCTGAAAGTTACTAAAAGTGAATAATTTTTTCGTTAAAAAAAAAAATAGTGATAATCAAACTGGTTAAAACAAACAGTTTTGAAATCTGTTTTAACATTTGTCTCTAAATCAAACCTTATATTAATTTTAAAATGTTGCCAAAATAAACTATGCCACAACGCACAGCTATAAACATATATCAAATGATTCAGATATTAAATTTTAAAATATTAAATTTTAAAATAAACAAAAGAAAACTATTAAGAACTTTAAACTTAAAACGACTAAAACATGTCTATTTAAAAATATGAACAAAGTCAAACCCACCTATAAATATGCAAGATCAGAATTTTACAAGCAATTTATTTTACATAATGCTGACTTAGTTGGTGATGAAGTTATGGTTGATTCTTCATTTTGATAATCAACTGGAACAATATACAGCACTACGATACAGTAGGATGTCTGTATCAGTATTCCGAAAGCTCCAACTCTGAATTTAGATTATTTTGATTATTCCATCTACTTACGTATAGCATATAGTGCCCCTATCCTTCACTCTGCGTTACATCTAAAGCATCCATTAATTCCATAGGGATGGTAATGAGCTGCGTAATTAGTCCTCCGTACTTTTGTTCAACTATCTAATCGAATCGCTATCGACTTGTCTCGGAAGATTATCTGAGTCAGTTCGAAAGACGCCTCGGAACAATGTTTTAATGCGATACCTATATATATACATATAAATTAGTGGGAGGAGCCATGATTCAAACGGACAGAGTCACAGATGGTTATGCTGATCAAGGTCTTTGGCTGTGAATCGGCAAAAAGATTTCTGGGTTTCTCCAGAAACTGCTTATATATATATATATATATATATATATATATATATATATATATATATATATATATATATATATAGATATATATATATATATATATATATATATATATATATATATATATATATATATATATATATATATATATATATATAACACACATTATGTAACACACAAAAGGAGGTGAAGCAGACACCGATAAATAATTAATATTCTCGATCAGGACGACGGGAGAAGTTGATATGACCGTTTTGTCCGTCTGTCCATCTGTTCGTCTCTATGAGCGCAAGGATATAAGAGGTAGAATAGCCATACATCGTATCCAAATAACTTTAAACCCCAGAAATTTCAATTTAACTCCCGTAATTATTGTTGTCGACATTGTTGTTGATTTGCCTGTACTCTGTACTGCAAATAGATATACATACATAAATTAGATGCAACCCCGATATAAAATTGTGCTTTTAAATGTGAACATAATAAACATTTATCTGTTTGAACGTGTTATATATTTTTTATTATATTCTAATTTCAACAAGAAAGGAATGCTAAAGTCGAGCAGGCTCAACTCTTAAATACCCTGTACCACCCCACAAAAAAATTTATATCAAAAATTTAATTAATTTAATTAATTCATGAAATTAAATATAAAATATTCCATACATACATTTACATTTACAAACAATCAGAATTCTCGGGCTCAGGAGAATCGGGAAACCAAGTTTGGTTATTCTAGCTCTTATACTTTCTGAGATCCTTGCGTTCATACAGAACGCTATATCGACTCGGCTTGTCATCCTGATCACGAATATATATACTTTGTGGTGTCTGCCACGCCTCCTCCTGTGTGTTCCATGTACACTCGCGCCAAAAAAGGGTATACAAATGAAGTTGCAATAATTGTTTATTTATTTTTTTGGATTTAAATTATTTTAAAATCTATTTTTTGGGTACAGTGGGCTTAAAAGGGCTGAGGCCACTGCACACTACAGTTCCATGCTTGTTTTTGGGTACACTTTTGCAATTGGTTTTCAAGTCATTAGACACTTGATTTTTGAACTAAACACTGCTTTTTCATTAGACAAGAAGGTATTGACGAAGTAGAAATAATATTTTGACTAAAGAAGATTTAATTCGATTATTAAAACAAATCATATTTTTAGAAATTAAATAATATAATTATCTCAGAGAAATTAATTTTCCAAATAGTTTTCATTTTCCTGGTTTGGACAAATGGCAGCTTAAGTTTACGATGCAAATACTATAATGTAGCAACAGGGTAAAGGTATATGGGTAAGGGTATGTGGGAAGGGTATGTGGGTAAGGGTATTGAAACTTCCTCAAAGTCGAAGAGATGATGTTCTTCTCGTGCTGTTGTCGGTATGGCTCCTACGAGTATGCTGTCCAGTGTCAGTCAAAGAGACGGACAGCGGATAGCGCAGAGATGTTCGTGTTTAGGCGTACTTTTGTGGCAGTAGCTCTGGACCCTGGCATTTGTTGTCAGTGTGCGCTGCTCAGAGATCTGCGCAAGATCGAGGCAGCAGGCAAAGGAAGCACAACGAATACTGGGCCTGTTTACATTTTTGTTGCCCGCGTGCGACTCAATTTGCTATGTTTGTTGTCCTTGCCTCTGCCACCGATCGATTACTGATACTATAATATACTACACTATATGTATGTATGTGTGTATATAGTATAGGTATGCCAGCTCCCAGTGTCGTCCCGAGTCGAGTCTCCGAAGTCGTTGCGATCGTGCCCGCGGCCTGTTGGGGCTTCATTGCGATTTATGTGCGTAATAATTGTGACAATCAGAACGACTGACTGTCGCTGACATATGATGATGATCGTCATCAGGGGCAACAACAACGACATCTCGACTGGCCGTCCGTTTGGACTCATATAAAGTAATTAGATGGCATTTCCTTATGCATTCATCATACACTTATAAATCATTTGCGCTGGCCGCGTGCTCATTAGTGGGCTTCCTTCAATATCGGCGCCAGCTTCCGTGCCTCGTCCCATCGCCATGTGCGGCTTATTAGCGCTAAATTATAACACTCAGCAGCAGTAGTTGCTGGGCCCACTATTGAGGCTCTATGCATGCATACATACATAGATATGTGATTACAATTGAGGCTGAGCCCCCCAAGTGTCGATTTAACTGCCAGCTTGCCTAACTGCCTTCCAATGGTGCTCGAGTTTGATTTTCGGACTCGTTTTTATTTCTTATTTCTTCTCAAAACGGTGTCAATAAGATTGATGGCTTGAAGCTTTGCAGCTGATCGTGCGCAATCGTATTGACCGAACCACACACACACACACACACACACGCACACAAACACAGTTACATGTGTACCTCTCTCATAGATCGTTGCATTCGGAACTGGCTCAGCTTTGGGAGCTTGTGTCTTTGACGCGTCACTTTTGTCGTCAGTGTTTGTGGCCTGGCAATTGCCTTTGTGTGTTTATGTGTGAGAGTGTGTGTGTGTGTGTGTGTGCGCCTACCACTTAACTTTGGTGTCAGTCAGCTTGAGGGGCCGGTCGGCGGTCCAAGCAGCACAAAACGACGACGTCAACGTCGACGTCGACATCGACGATGACGATGACGATGACGCTGACGACCACACACGTTGCAAATGTTGATTGCTGACTTGACTGACACTTTTTGATAAGTTGATTAAAATGTTTTTATTTTTGTTTCTGTCTCTTACGTATTTTGTTGTTGTTTCTCTGTGCTTCAATTGAGACTACGAGTATATACTCGTGTATGTATGTGTTCCCAGTCGAGTGCATTGACATTGAGCCGATTTGATTGAGGGGAACATAGTGATTGTTGCATTTAATGTAATTGTTTGTGCTGTTATGAGCCGGGGAATGGCCTAAACGGGCTCATGCAGCCATTAGGTATCCTAAATTCCTATTCCATGAATCATGATCGAGATTGAAAAGCTCAACCAATTACTAGTCGCTCCATGATTCACGATCTTGGCCATAACTTTAGCAATTTTAGATTTAGGGCAGATCTAGTACCTCTCGAGTCTAGACATCAATCAGCACTGCGCATGCTCACATGCTTTCCTTCCCAGAACTGTTGAGTCCGACTAATTAACGCCAAATGCGTTGCCGCTGTCTCAACAATTAGGGCGGCGGCGGCAATTGGCGGTGCTTTTGGAGTGGGGCTGCCGACTCTATCTATGGCTTATTTCCAATTGCTTAATTAGAAGCTATTGTGGTTGTTATGATCGTTTTATTTGTTTATTTTCCTAACCGATTTATTGCCTGTTGGTCTGTTGTCACTAATTCGTTGCTTTTCTTTCTTGTTTGTGTCTCTTGCAGGTAATTGGCGCACGCGCACGCTTCGCTTCTGTTTCTGCTTCTGCTTCTGTTCACTTTTATTTATTTATTTAATTGTTTGTCGTCGAGCCTTCAACTTCAATTAATTGTGCACAGCCCAGGCAACAATTTATTTATACAGACAGCAACAAAACCAAAACCAAATCCAAGCTCAAAACACAACCGCAATACTTGAAAGCCCCCAAGCACCCGGCCCGATGGTGGGGCACATAAGTAAGTCAGTCAATAAATAGCGATTGTTGTTATTGTTGCTGTTGTTGCAACGATTTAATTGCCATTTTAAAGGTTAAATTATTTTGTAGCTTATGAACATTTTTGGTATTGATTAATTGTTGTAAGCCTTTTTTTGCTTTTGTTTGTTAGTATTCCACCAAATTGGATATCGTTTATTTGTGCAGCTATAAAAAGAGCGATAAGTCGTGTAAACACGAGTAGTGGCATGAAAAGGTTATGGCTATGAAACAAACCAAATGAGCCATAAATACTCTTACATACATACATATGTACATACATACATACTATATATGTACATATGTATAGTACGTATGTACATAAGCAAGCTGCGTGTAAAGCGATATTTTTTTATTGTAATAATTGACAATATAATAATCTAGAGAAATAAAGTACATCGTGTTTCCATAACTATATACAAATAAATAAATTATACGGCGACTGTGTTATCCTCCTGCAGGATTACTTTGTTTTTTCTATAAGTTATAATTTTGCAGTCGGTAGCAAAATTATTTGATAAGCTTGTAGCATCATTGGGGTATCCATGTCAGAAACAAGAAACAAAGACCCAAAATCTTGTGTGTAAAGCAAGTGCAAAGTTGAGCTTTTATTGGCTGTTTAACATGTTTCTGGACAAATCGGTGGGGTCCAAAATCCCCAAATAGGTGTTTCCTAGGAAAACGCATCACTTCAGTTACGATATATAAGTATGTATTCTGATTTCCCATTCGAATGTTTTTCAAATTGCTTTTCAACAGCATTTGTTTTCCCAATGTGTTCGCCATTTCACATTTTTTGCACATGCATTTTCTCGGTTAGGCAGCCCCCTTCTTTGACGTAAAGATAGCAAAAGAGTCCTGGAAAATGTGGCAAAGGCCTTTTTAGTATTCTTACGGTCTAAAAGATCATAGAGGTTTTTTATATTTTTTAAACTCTCTTTTGATTATACTCGTACTTCGGTAGACCTTTTCATAAATCAGAGAATCACCTGTATCATTGGCAAAGGTTGCTCTTAAGGTTACCTAACTGTATAAGGTATTATGCAAGAACATGTTGTTGACAACGGCGAGACTGTTCAATTAATGCCGTGCGGAGAACAAAAACGGAAGCCCCAACAATTGCTCTCCAATCACAAGAATGTTGTAGTCCATTAACAAGTTGTCCCCAGAGCTGTAGAGCCAACAAGCTGACTTGATCTTTTTTCGCACAACCTTTGTCCGGACCGGCCACAAAACATCTGCTTGAAGGGCGAGAGACTGGCCGGGTCTGGGGACTAACAGTTTCTTGCGAGTCCTCCTTTTAACAAGTGCGCTTTTTTGACATCTTACATTGATTTTCTATACCCCGCGTTGCTTTGCATTTAAACATCGTAATCATATTTTTATTATTCGCAGTTAGCTGCCCCGTTCCAGAGTGCTGGGGCAGCATGACCTCAGAAAGGGAGCAATTTAAATGATTTAACTGCTTTTGATTGAAACAATTCATTACCAAGGTAGCCGCAGTTGCTTGCCATTCGGAATTTCGTTGCATTTTTTTATTTAGTTGTTGTTTTGCGACGACCGTTTTGTTTTGGGATTTAAATAATTGGATATGCGTGTGGTATGATGAGGACAGGCCCAGTCCCAGTCCCAGTCCCCGTCCCAGTGCCGGCCACATTCGACTGTCGACATTCATCTGCATTTATGTAGTTGACGTGGAGTTAGTTCCTGTTGCCGGCGCCTGACTCTGCGACCGACTTGCGGTCGTCTCTTTGACGATCTGCAGCTGGACACCCCAGAGCTGTGTGGCGCGCCATCCAAAGTCTGTTTTGGGCTCTGTGGTCAATTTTTGAGAATGCCCCCTCCCTCGTCCTGCGCACTTATTTTAGTGCTAACTCTGGGGTTCTGGCCACATTTATAGCATTTAAGCATTGATTTGAATGCTAACCATCCACTTGCGGACTTGTGGTTCCTTGTTATTTGCTTCATTTGAGCTGAGGATTGGGAAAGACTTTTAATTGTGGACATTGCATGTTATAAATTAGTTTTTATTTTATTTATTTTCGCAAATTAAATCTAGTATCTAATACTAAACTACTTGTAAATATTAAATTAACGAGTGCTAGCTAAGCGGGCCTTCGACTCGTTGTTAATTATTTTATTTATTTTTTATTTACAGGGTTAAATTTTAATTTTTGCCTGCTTTATAAAGTTGTTTATTTTTCTATGTTGTCAAGTGAGGGGGATTCTAAGAGGGAAGACGGGGGCTGGAGGCCGATAACTGAATTTAAGTTAGTTCTCTCCATTTGGTTGGTGACTGGTAGTGGAGTCTTTGTTAATGTTAGAGAAATTTAGTATCATAACCATTTCCAGTTGATCTAGTGAAACGATTTAGTGCCAGTAATGCCCTAAAGGGTGATCCCATCGGTTTTATTGCCTATTTGGTTGTGCTAGCTCTAGCCAGACAGTATTTGTGAATTTTCCATTGATCTGACCCTTGCCTAAGTCATTTGTATCTTGTCAGTTAATCCAATTGTTAAAATGATTTACAAACTCAATTTGCTTGTGGTTGTACATTTATAAGACTGGATGGATGCCAAAGCACATATGGCTTATTTGTTATTGAAAATATGCGGTTTCCGTTCTTAATCAGTTATGGATCAGGGTTTGTTATATTTGCTCTGTTATTAATAATTGACAGGTATTTAAAATTTAAAATATATTTTATTTTATTAATATTTATTTTCTTGATCAGCATGACAAGTTGTCCGTCCCTCCGTTTGAACGTAAAGATATCCGATACATGTATAATAGTATCCTTAGTCTGGAAAAGCAGTTTCAACCCGTTTCAAGAATAAGTCTTAGGCGTGTACGACTCTAGACCTTTTAATCTTTAGATTATGTATTAACTTATGCAAGGTCGTGCCCTGCTTTTTCCAAATGGAAGGGCCAAAAAATTCGAATTTTCATTAAATAAACTACGATGCATTAAAATAATAATTTATGCATATGATCAACAAAAAAAAAAAATAGCCCAAAAAATCCAACTCAGTTCCACTTTAAAGCGAAATAGTGCGCCATTTAGGGAGGGGCTGGAGCTATTATACAGTTGATAGTTGAAGATCAGCCGACTTATCCCAGAGTTCTTTTGGCTAGTTGTGAGTCTTTAATAGTGCCATACTTTCAGCGAAATATTTTGTTAGACTAAACACATAATTAAAATGAGTTCCTTTCAAAATACGCTGGTATTGTTGTTTAAGTGCTTTTCATCGACTGGATGGCTTTCAGTCTACCCCAGATTACTCACTGGTAGATCTGTGCAGATCGAAACGCCATTATCATTATCGTTGGAGTGCACATACATACATACATATATATATATATATGTACACGTAGAGTGTGTATGTACATCCACATGAGTGGCCCTCGCTTTCACATCGCAAGGTGCCTGCCAAATGTTCCGTTGGCCAACAAAATGTTCACGGGTCTATGACTTTTGTTTAAGACGAGAAGCCGTGGCCATTCTTCGTTGCGTTAACTGGCAGTTGTGGTTGTTGTTGTTGTTGTTGCTATACACTTTATTTGCAATTGTTGTTGGCGTTCTTGTGGAAGTTGCTGCTGTTGTAACACAACACGTTTTCTCATTTAATGTCTTTTTAATGGGCAAAGCCATGGCCGTTTTTCCTTTAGTTTTACATTTTTGACTTGAAAACACGAAAAAAGTAGTCGAAATGCATTTTTTATTTTATTTATTTTTCGAAATTATGTTTTAAAGTTAATGATGTTGTTGCGCGTATGTTTAGCTGTTGCGGTTGTTGTTGTAGTTGTTGTTGCTGTTGCTGTTGTTGTTCCTACTGCTGTTGGCAGCCGGTGTGGCGTGTGTCGTGATCGGGCCAAGTGAGACAAGAAGCCGGCGAGCCAGCCAGTCAGCCAGCCAGTCAGCCAGCCAGCCAGCCACGCAGGCAGCATGAGCCAAATGGCCAACCCGCCATCTCAGGTGCGAGCTCTTTAACATTGCCTCTGTCTGTGTATGTATAGTATGTGTGTGTATAGTACTTACGGGTGTATGTGTGTGTGTTTAGCTTATTTATGTTAGTTGTTGTTGTTGCTGTTGCTTTTTTGACAAACGCGTTTGTGGCCATGTTTTTTCGTTGGAGCAATTATTGTTTATTATTTCTGTTGTTGTTGCTGTTGTTGTTGTTGGTAGTGGTGGTGGTGGTGGTGGTGCTGCCGTTTCTTAGCAGCTTGAGCGAGCAGGTGTTAATTGTTCGTTTCGTGCGTTCGTCTTGGGCCCATTTGGTTAGCTTTGGTAGTCGTGTGGTGGCTTGCCAAGCAGCCCGAGTTTCGAGGTGCCATCATTCAAAGTGCGCTACATATTACATATTAAATACCTAACCACTTAAATACATACTTCTATATACGACTATGAGCCTACAGATGTATGTAGCTCTGTTTCCTATTCGTGAGCGTATGTGAAGTGGAATGTGTTTTTTTCGTTACCATTATTGTACTTGTTGAGAATCCAACATCTTACAGAGTTAGGCCAAATGCTGCTAAGCTTATCGGAGGCTGTTGTTTCGTAGATCGGTATTTAGGATTAAAATGTTGTAATTTAAATAAAATTCTCACAACTTCATATTTGTTTCTAAAATTCAGTTCAGTCAAAAAATTCCACAAGCAAGATATTACATTTTCAAACATTTCTAAATTGAATTTGAAATTAACGAACCTCCTTATATTGAGATTGTATTCTATATTCAATTCCAGAAACTATTTTCTTGTTACATTCGAAAGACTTACATCTAGGGAACATTTCTCACATACTACTAAAGTTTAAGTTATTTCTGCAATAATAATTGCAACTTACACAAAGAATGAACTATGTAATTACATGGGCATCTCTTGATGATATATAGTATAAATATTTGTTATTATTCCCCTGCCTCTATCGCATAACTGACCTTCATGTTCAATTAACTTGCACGTAAACAGAACGCGACTCTAATGAAAAATCCATCAGCAAGAAATCAGCTAACAAACGCTGACAGTTTGTTTATATACAGACACGGACAGAGGCACAGACCCAGAGCGCAAAATTGCCAGCAGGCTTTTATAGTATACTATAGTATGATACTCGCAGTTCAGTTCAGGGAACGAAGCGTCAAATGGGACTGTGGATTGGAGACTGGTGGTGGTGCCTGGAAGTGGCGGTGGTGCGGGTGGTGTTGCCACAATGGGCGCAAGTGTGCGGAAAGTGCAGGCAAATACATGTTAGTGCATCGCTTATGCAGCGCAGGTCGCGCTCGTCCAACTGGCAGACTCATCAACCTAAATGGCTGTTTGATGGACCAATGTAAATAGTTTTGCAAAGCCACAAACAACAAATAGACAGGCAGACAGGCGGACAGATACATACATATGCCATACTACATACCATAAGTAATAGAGGTCTGTTCAAAGGAAATGTGAATTTGTGTACATTCGATTATCGATTGATAAAAGTGTTGGTACACATACATATATCTTACATATGTTGGCATTATCAGCCAATTTGGATTAGTAGTTTGTTGTTGACAACTGAAAAGGTTAGTGACGTTTTTATGTGCTCTTCGATTTTTGATTTTAGAAAAAATTGAATCAAAGATTTTTAATTTTAATTTTTGTGTTAGGAATGGACAAGGGCGTAGCCAGCTTTTACCAAAGGGGGGGCCAAAAATATAAAATTTTGATTAAATAATGCCGGATACATTTAAAAAATAATTTATGCATATGATCAATGAAAAAACTTCAACAAATCCAACGCAGATCCATCTTAAGGCGAAATAGTGCGTCATAATAATGAACGTCCCCCCCCCCTGCCCACCCCCTGCGTACGCCCTTGGGAATGGAATAAAGTGCTCCAAGGCAGTTGAAATTTTCTCGCAAAAGAGTGTTTCTAAGTGTGGTACAAGCGCTTTACAGAAGGCTGAGAAGCTGTTGATGACGATGAGCGTCCTGGAGTTGGAACCTCGTCAACAAACGAAGACAACATCGAAACAGTGAAAAAATCGATTTGCGAAATCGTCGAATCAATATTAGGGAAGTTACAGAAACTGTTGGCATATCAACCGGCTCATGCCGTGAAATTTTCTCGAATGTTTTTTTTAAACTTGTGGCAACGAAATTTGTTCCGAAATTATAAAATTTTGAGGAAAGCAACGTCGTTGTTTCGCGATTTGTTGGCCAAAAGCAGATTTGACTTTTTCCTATTCCCAAAACTGAAGAGAGTAACGAAAGGAAAGTATTTTGCCACAATTGATGAGTTAAAGTCAGAATCGAAGAACGAGCTGATGGCCACACCGAAAAGCGCATTTCAGAATTGCTTCGAGTATAGATCGAGAAGTGCTGGCATAAGTGCATTATATCTGAGGGGGATCACAAAATGGATATTGATGAATGAATAAATACTTTTCAAAAAAGTTCAAAATTCACCCTTCCTTTTGAACAGACCTCGTACATACAATCTAGTACAGTGTGTAAGGCAGTAAGGCAAGTGGAACGAGTGTGCGGAGCTCCAGTTGTGCTGCCATCGCCACTGACAATGGCGCTTTTAAACTGTGGGCGGTGAAAGCCCGGCGGAACTAAATGTTGTTAATTTGTTGATATATCCAACAATGCTGGCTGCCTCTTTCCGTAGCACAACTGCCGTTCAAATCTAATCAATGTGTGTGCACAAAGCTGTGTGTACTCGTCGAATGAGTTATTTTTCACTTTGACAATATTTTAAGCATAAAAACGTCTGTCATTAAAAGCCCATTACCCTCTTGAGGATTGCCGATTGGCGATGGTTGGCTAACCAAGGTTCGTGGCTCCATCGATAGGATGGAAATAAATGGAGGGAATGACCACGAGTGTTCTACTTGTAGTCGGTTGGGCCAATTATTTGTTGTGGCCCGTGCGTAGGTGTTGTTGGAGCATTTTATGAGTTTGTCACGTTATTGGCTCGGCATCTGCGTTTGCATCTCGATGTGACTCATGGCCAGAGGCCACACCTGAGCGCAACTGCTAAAAGTGCAAGTGAGGTCGGGACCACACACTCGCACCCATTTTCATTGTAAGCTGTAAAACATGTACTGGGCTCAGATTTCCACGACGCGGCGCATTTATGGCAAAGGCGAAGTGATAACCCAGCCGGCGTGCCGTCTGGCTGGCCACCCACAAGGCCCTTCAAAGCGACCGCCGGCTTCGGCGTAGATTCGCAAAATATTTCACAGCATGAAAAATGTGTCGCGAAAGATGTCAAAAATGCGCCAAACACTTAGGCAGAAGATATCCAGACACTCACTGAACGCCGACAATTGTGGGGAACACAGGCCCTCCTTCAGCTGCCGCGAACTGAACATATACACTCGGCAAAATGGCGACCAACATTGATTCCAGCTAAATCATATCACGAAGAACTCTTAAAGGTCGGTCTGGCAATCGTATGTTTTCTGTGAGGCCTAGGCTCAATTCCCAGATTACAAACATTCTATGTTTTAATCTCAACATGCCTTTATTGAACTATTTATTTGAACTAAATCATATCACAGAGAACTCTTAAAGGTCGTTCTGACAATCGAAGGCTTTCTGTGAGGTTGTGGCTCATTTCCCAGATTCCAAACATCCTTAAGTCGATGTTTCAATCTCGGAGTCTGGTTCTAAGACTTCGCCAACATGCCTTTATTGAAATCTTTACTTGAACTAAATCATCTCATAGAGAACTCTTAAAGCTTGTTCAGAAGTGACAATCGAAGGTTTTCTGTGAGGTTAAAAATATGCTCATTTTCCAGATTCCAAACATCACTAACACTATTTATTTCAACTAAATCATCTCACGGGGAACTTTAAAGCTTGTTTTTAAGTAACAATCGCCTTTATTTCATCTATCGTTTTTGGCCAATGATTGTGTTAGCGCCAACTTAGTAGTTTTTATTCCGCTAGTTAGTTCGATGAGTTAGCAAAGTCATTTAATTAGTAGTTTTCAGTATGTCGACACCTATGTCGACAGTCTATATTTGTAGACGTAAAACAATGAATAAATAGACTCACAATAGTAACTAAATATTAAACTCTTATTCGACTTGTTGGATATTAATAACATACGACTTAAACGTCTCTAAAGCCTGACCCCTTTTGACCTACATTTCCATCTGTACCGAGTGGCAATTACTTCTATTAACTATGTAATTTACACCTGAGAATGTTACAAATTATCGTCTTTAATTAGGCAGATCTTGATTGAATATCATTAAAAAAACGATTAGATACGTTATACATTAAAAATATCAATATGTTATAACTAACTTGGGTTGGTCGCGGAAAAGCAAATTTATAAATAGGCAGATCAATATTTATTCATTTTAACCACTAACCACTTAACCATTAGCCACTTAAAAGTGGAAGTCCAGAAACCATCACTGATTGTACTTCTCTAATGTGGAATAAGAAGCGGCTGATCCACAAACTTCTATGTTAGTTTAATTGATTTGGTTTATCAGTGCGTTTTAAGAATATACTTTTGATCCTACATTGTCTTAATTAACATTAAAGTATTCCCTGATCTTGTTAGCATTTATAATTTTTTTTTTAGTGTAGCCTGTTGCATTGAGATTTGTTCGCATTGAGATTTACGCGGTGCACATATCATAAATCACCAGCCATGTCGCATGGGGTCTAAACAGAGCAGCCAACCTTGGGGTCCAGATGTGGCTTCGTGGCCGCCCAGTTAGGGACAACTGTTTCAAAATATGTACAAAAGCCGACAATAGAGCGGAGTACCGCACTCAAATACTTGCCCACTGTACTTGCGCACAAAAGAAGTGGAATAAGCGCAAGATCGATAACCAACAACAACAGCAACAATAACAACAACAACAACAACACAAATAGTACCAACACCAATACCAACAACAGTAAAGAGGAGAGCAACAACTGCAAAGGCAGAGAGCATGGCCAGGCGCCACACAGACTTAATTAAGTCATCAAGCAGAAGGCAGGCTAATTGGAGATCTGTGCTGCGATCGCATTCAACATTCAACGCAGCAGCCGCAGCAGAGTCAGAGTCAGTGGAAGTGGCAGTGGCAAGGGCAGCGGCACTGGCAGGGGAGCCAGATCAGTGACCAAAAGACGCACCCGCAATCGTCTTGCGGCAGACACAAGAACCTCATAATGACGATGCTGCTGATGATGACGACGATCTTCATGATGTTGTTGGAGATGATGTTGCTGTCTCTGCAGCAGGCGACCATCGGCGGCCACGATGATTCAGTATGTCAGCGGACCACACACGCGCGCCTGCGCCTCACATGCTGGACCAGACAAACCCACCTAGGAGTTCCCTGTGTGTGACTCACACGCAGCTCGCAAAGTTCGCCAGGAAGGCAGCTCCTACACTTTCCAAAAAAAAGAGGTTTTAGTAAACAATAACCGCTATAGTAAGGTATACAAAAAAACCTTAATTTAGGCAAAGAGTCACATGATAATACTAAGTGGAGCAAGAAAAAAAATGCTTATAGCTAGTACGCTTAAAATGTTTAAAAGCTGGGTTTCGTTTAAAGAGCCAATTTGATACTGATCTAGAATATATGAAAAATAATAATCGGAAATAAGGAATATTCTGAATTCTCGAGTCTTATTGCTTTTAGGTTACCTTTTTTCTCCGAGTGTATATACTCTGCTCGCAGCTAGTGAGCGCAAAGCGCGCGTCAAAGTTGAAGTTTAAGCGCGGCTTGGCAAATCCGCCAACAATGGGAGCAGGAGTTGGACCAGGACCACCAAGAAAGTCCGAGCCTGCCAGTTGGCTTAGGGGTGGTCTCTGTGCTGAGGCCCGTTGTTGTCGCCGTTGTTGCTGCTGCCGCCACTGCTGCTGCTGGCGGCTGTAAATGAAGCCCAGTAATACACCTGATAGGTGCTTTTTGTGCGCCCCCTTTCTTGCTGCTTGCTGAAAAATTGATTTAGTTTCAGTGACTTTTTGCTGCCGCATTTGCATGCAAGATGTTGCAGGCAATAGCTTGTGTCTTATGCTGCATGTTGTCCCGAGCTTGTACATAGCTTTTTGTGTGTCCACTTTTTCTGCGCATTGCAATGTGTTCGTTTGTCACCAGGGCCAGGGCTCTCGTACATAGATGTCTCATCGCTGGCGATGTCATAAGGTTGGTCGCTGGCCTGCTGGCTGCTGACGGCTGCTTTGCTGCCATTGACATTTTTATTAGGTTCGGGCGAGGGGGCCACATACGTGTAAGATGGGGGCGGCTGTGGTGACAAGTTGCCCACAAACCAGAAAGCGGTCACTGAGCGACCACACACGCAACCACAGCTTGCAGCCATGCAATAAATATTTACCCTCAATTGTAATTACAAAACACCGATAGGCATCTTGGTCGGGCCCCCATTTTGTGCTTGCCTTACACTTGCCAGAGTCGGGGGCTGCATTCAAACAATTTGCATTTCTGTTTAAATGGCCAGTGAGCTTTGGGGAATTAAAGCGGCAGCTACAACAGCAGCGACTTCAACGCATTCCGCATATAATTAAGCGAGCCTTTAAATTTCAAGCATGCAAAATGTTCGCAGAGGGGTCGCGAACGGCGCAGTCAACTATGAGCGCACCGCCAACTGCACTGTCGACTGCAGCGGCCATTGCATCAGCTGCGCTGCAGCTGCGCTGCAGCAGCGACGCAGCAACAGCTGCGCTTGGGTGGTCTTGTTGTCAAAATGTGTGGTCTTTATTAATAACAACGAAAGACGGCGAAGTTCGCAAGTACAAGCAACAGAAACAGCAACAACAACAGCAACAACAACAACATACGGACTGTATGTGCTTGTATGGGGGAGAGAAGTGGAGAAGGCAGCATGAACGCTGTCGCCAATACAAAACGGATGCGGCTGCTGGTTGATGTCTGTTCCCCCCGCCCCCACCACCCGATAAGAACAACCAGCACGGCGAACGGCCTGCTTCGAACATGTTGCATGGGATGGTTTGAATGCGCTTCAGTGAGCAGCGGTAGCAGCAGCAGCGGCAGCAGTGACGGCGCCCTTCGAGCTGCTGATCATCATTACGAGAGATCAACTTAAGTGCCAACTACGAGTAGTAGCGCAAATTTAAGATTGCCCTACTGTTGTTGTTGTTGTTGTTGCTGTTGCTGTTCTTGTCGATGTGGTTGTTGGTTTTCGGATTGCCGTTCCCGGCATTTAAGCCTTTGATTTTTTCCGCTCAAATGGGCAGAAGCTGCAAATTAAAACATTTTTTTCCTTGTCTTGCGTTGGACCCTCGCTTACTTTATAGCTGATGCTGCTGCTGCTGCTGCTGTCCCCCTGTCCGTCCGCTTTGTTGCTCGTCTCTTTGTTTGTTTTTGCGCCTCGATTCTTTGTTTGCTTTGCTGATGACGAAGATGATCATCATTTCGCATTAAGTTTAATTTAAGCCGAAATTAGTTCGCTAATGAACTCATCAAGAACAGTGCTTGACTTTTGTTTATACTTCTGTATGTATGTCTGTAAGTATGTATGTATGTAAAAACATATGTATTTCCAAGTGTCTGTGTGAGTGCAATACACACATCACACTCGCAACATGCAACACAATGTGGCAGTTGGCGCAAGGGATTGACATTTGCCGACGCGTCAAAGATTCAAAACCAAATGTTAATGAGTTAATTAACGAAAGCAAAAACGCTGCTGTGGGTCCACAACAAAACAACAACAGCAGCCAGAGCGACAGCAACAAAAACAAAACAAGCAGCGACAGAGCAGACAGCAACATGTAGATAAACAAAATCGTCCCCAGTGGCAGGGAACTACAACATTTACCATATGGGATGGGCAGTGGGGCAACATGCATACTCGTATGTACATACATGTGACCAAGAAATCTTAAGCGAAAAACAAGAGATTTAAATAACTCGAGTGTAGGGGAAAAAAGTGGCCAAGCATCAAGCTTTGTGCAGCTGCTGCCACTCGCCTATGTTTCTGCCTCCGTCTGCGTCTTGCTCTTACCTTCGCCTTCCCAGCGTCGCAGCAGCGTCGAAGCGGCGGCGACCTAAGTGAGACGTCTCCCTTGGAGGACGCAGTCCCAGTCCCAGTCGTAGTACCAGCGACAAGTGTCGCACCGCACCGCCACCGGCGCCCCTTCCCCGTCTGCTGCGGACGGCGCTGTGTCTTCTCCTGCTCATATAAATTTCTAGCACGCGTGCAAGTAATTAAGCCAAAGATGAGACATCTTTTTGTGTCTTTGGCTTAGTTACAGCCGCGCTAACAGCGAAGGGACAGCGAGGAAACCACACAGAGGCCAAGACTCTCTCCAGTCTGTTATCTTATCGGGGATGTTGATCGCAGAGGCGGCCAAGAATTATTGTTATGATGGCGCACAAATAATGGACAGGGACAGGTAGGGGCATTTGAGTGGAGAAAAAACACGACAGGCACAATCTGATTGGGTTCTGGTAGGTCTCCGAATAGACCCTCTAATGCGATGTTTTAATTTTAATTAAACAATTAGACCAGATGGGGAAAAAGTTTGTCAAGCGAACAGCAAAGGTATAATTACGACTCAAGTAGATTGGACTCATACACATTATCTTATATGTGATACTTGAATAAATGTGTTAAAATTAGGATGATATTTTGCATGAGTACCAAAACGTACCTACATATTAAACTGATTTAAAATGCTTTCTTTTTCTGCGCTCAAATACCGTCGAGTTTCTTAAAAACCTTAAATAAAGGTGACAGCTAATAACTAACTTCGTTAGTAGGTCAGTTGACCGTGAAACCATCCAATAAAAACGAAATGAGTCAAGTATTTATTTGCCAACACATTCTTAGTATCTCAGGCCAACACTGTTTTCTCGGCCGAATCTTGAAAGGGCCATGGCTGGATCAAAAGAAATTCATTTCTACGGTCATAATTCTCGTTACTTGCAACAAATATTGAACATTCTATTAATTTATTTGCTTTGCAAAATAATTACAGCGTCAATGCCACTGTTTATACCTGGACCCGAAGGCTAAATGGGTATGCTAAAAAGTCAGTATTTATATGTGAGAGATAAAAGATACAATATAGATACACATGTTCACCTGTTTGTCCGCACGTACCTCGAGAATATATCAGCTAGGGGCAAGAAACTTGATTTGTAGACATGTCCAAACAATAAATTGGCTTACTATTTTTAAAAGCTGTCAATGAATCGATGGTTGCTTAGGGAGAGGGTACATCGTAGTCTGGTTCATGCGTTTTTAACAGTCTACGTAATTTTCTCATAACAAAACTAACTTTTAAAATCAAATTGAATTAAAAAAGTGCGAGCAATGATACAAGTATTAAATCAACCAAAAATAGTCAAGTCGTAGAGCTGCTGCTGCTGATATGTGTAGGTGGGTGGATTTAAAGTTACAGATTTTAAGAACCTTATAAGTATTTACATGTTTATGTATTGTTATTGTGTAATATATCAATGAAGCGGATCGGATCTGTTGTGTATGAATGCACTTTCTAACCCAAATTCCAAAAATGCTTAGCTGCGATAATTTCTTTATTCATGGCGAAGAGCGCTCGTGGACATTTTCCGAATAAACGCATCGAATATTTCACTTTCTGCCTCCTTAATGAGCAAGGCAGTGCTGCTGCCCCATTGGGCATGCAACACATGCAGTTGCAGAAAACAAATTTACTTGCATGCCACAGCGTTGCGAACGAGCAACGGGCTGGTAAGCATCTGCAGACGCTGAAAACCAATCGTTCGATTCTCGTATGTAGCTCAATCCTTCAGTCGAGCAATCAACTGCAGACTTTTCGATTTAATTACGTGCATAAATTGTTCCAATAAAAATGTTGCACAACCGGCCACGACTGCCCCTGCAACTGGTGCTGCCAAAGACTACAACGGGTATCAATCACAAAACGCATACGAAACTGAAATGCTGAAATGCTGAAAAACTGAAACTCAGTCAAACAAATGCTGCTGACAATGAATATAGTGCCCCCGGTTTCTGTTGTTGTTGCTATTGTTGTCGTTGTTGTGTGCTTGTTGTTGTTGCCACTGTAATTAATATTCTGTGGCTGTAGCGAACAGATATATAGATGCATTGTGATATCTGTGTCTCTGTGCCGTCCCAGTACCAGCCCCAGTCCGAGCCTCCGTCGGTCGCTGCCTTCGTGTTGACAACCAGCAACAATCGTGTTAACAAGCCCAACAGATGCCAATTGTTGTTGTTGTCGTTGTTGCTGCTGTTGGCGCAAAACTTTGAATAATGAATGTGCTCTACATCTATACAGCATACTACATGTATGTAGCCACTACAGTTAGTTATTTATTTGTTAGTCAGATACTCGTACTCACTCAGTCAGTCGTTTTGTAATTGAAATGTAAATTTCTGTGCCAGCCTATTGATAAATGTATGTGCTATATACATATAGTGTGCCTGATCGATCGGCCTCTATGAATGTGCGTTAACAATTGCCTGCTCGGCCTTTATGGGAATGCGCTGAAGCATGACCACAATGTTACGCATACGCAGCGTTGGCCACGCCTGCTTCTGAACAGATCAGCAGCTACCTCGGCCGAAAGTACGCCAAAGAAATTAAAGCAATTGAGAGGCAGACAATGCCAAACGACAAATAAAATACAAATTTACGCACGAGGGTTGCAATGATGTGGCATTTAATTCAATGACAGCAGAGGGTGGAAAGGGAAACACCGAACGGAAAAAGAAATACAATTTAATTTTGTGCAAAGAGTGAAAAGTTTCGCGACAGAGCGTAGCAAATGCTGAAGGGAAGGATTTCACATGCGCAGTTGATTAAATGAAAAGTGGAAAGCGAAAAGTGAAAAGTGAAAAGTGATACCAGCCAGCAATTGATGGCTTTCAATTTGCCAGACCCGTCCTCCGTCCTCCCCCTGCTACTGGCAGTAGTTTAATTAATTTTCAAAACAGTAAATGGCGCTTGAACTCAATCGAAAATCAATGCAAATTAATAATTGACGTCCGGCCCCCAAGCTACAAAAAGCTCGACAAGCTTCTAATATGCGTATGACGTTTATGTGACAGAGAACAGCCCTTTTATTTGGAATAGGGTGGTGTTGAACAAGCTTTGAATTCAATAACTGCACACACACACACACACACACACACATGCACACAGTTTACACACTCTGAGTAAACAGGGGGGGTGTGGGGTGAGTGTGGAGTGTGGAGAGATGGGCCGATGTTGGCTGCACGTGCAGAGCTTAAATGGGCTTTTAACGCAGCTTATCTTGTCGACACACTCGCTAGGGGATGGGCAAGGGAGAGGGGGAGGGGGCGTGGGTCGATGATTTGTTTGCTTAGGACGCGAGTGTCACGCCCTTGGGGGAGTGTGGTGAGGGTGGTGACGCGAATGGAGTCGACTGTCGACTGCCTTATGATTAGCGTGCAAGATAAACACGCTTGTACTATTTTACGCTCAATCTGCGCTCTGTCATCCATTCGCATCCCTTGGGCACAATGCACAGTTATTAGGCATGTATGACAGTTTGCCAGACTGCCATTTTGTTGTTACGTAAAACACTTTAATGGGCGTTGCCATAATTCATAGACGTGCCGTGGCTGTCATTGTCGCTTCTCATTCCGGTTGTCGTTGCTGTCCGTGTTGTTGTTGTTGTGTCTCTTGTTGCAAAACTTGTTGCTAGCGCGCGCTAAAATCGTCAACTTGAGGCTAATAACTCATTTAAAACGCGACTGACATCTTTGCCGTCGTCGTCAGCAGCAATATCAACAACAACAACAACCGATACAAAAACAACACTTGCAATTGGTGTTGTTTTTGTATCGGTTGTTGTTGTTGTACAAGTATAACTGCAGCTGCAGCTCAAGTGCAAGCCAACAAATGCCGCTTTTGGCCCCCAGAGCAAAATAACTTAATTTCATAAATGGCCACAGCCAAGCCATGTCACACAACAGTCGGCGTGCAACTTGCAACTTGCCACTCGCAGCTACCAAATTGCTGCATGAGCTCGCCTGCCTCTCCGCTGCCTGATTGGCATTGTGTGAATGCATAAATACTTATAACTATATCTACATACATATACACGGTCCGACTTCTCTATAATAAACTAAGTATTATTTACGAAACTAAAACAAACTTTCAAGCTATTACCAAACAAAAAATCAAGTCTTATGCTTATGTTGTTTGAGAAAGCTTTAAGTTGTCTGTTGCTCTTTTACGTGAAACTATTATTCATGAATACTATTTTGTTTTGAAAACTCAGCTCAAGTAAAGCCAAACCTATTTACAGGTGCACATGAAAGTTGTAAGATATCGGAATGCAAACAAAAAGTAAACAAATGATTCAGAAAAAATAAATTCAATTACATAAAATAGCAATAAAATATTCGTAAATAAAGATGGTATTTGTACTTCCCTAAAATTTTGCCACTATTAACTTGTCTGCGGTTTAACCGATTTGACTGAAATTTACAATATAGAGGTGACAATTACGTACACTTGGGAACTGTAAACAGAATTGAGCAATTTTGGTAATAGAGAAAGGGAGAGGAGCAAAATAAAATGAACTTCTAGAAATTAGGAGAGTCGACATACGAAGTTTTTCACAGCGTCAAGATTAAGAATATACACAATTTATGCCTGTTACATACATTTTCCCAAACATAAAACACCATTTTAATGATGATTGAATAAACGGGGCAGAACTTCACCAGTTGCTGATTGTCTTATATGTTTCCTTGCGTACCTTTCCGACCCAAATACAAATACTTGCATTTCAGTAGTAGTTCAATATGTTATACGTAAAATATTCGGGCCAAATTTGTATTATTTTTTTTCAGTTTCGAGTGCTATGTTTGTAATCACATACAGATGGTCTATGACCTCATTACGTTATAATTGTACAGCTTAAGCTTATGCTTAAAATAATAAAACTTTTTATAAAAAGAGGAGAAAAACAAACATTTATTATTACCTGTACTTGATTTTGCACTGAAACGTTACTTGTGGGACAGGCCCATTCGATGGTTTTATAATTGAATCGATAATTGATATTATGATTAAAATATGTTTTATTAAAAATTACCAAGAAATTATGGTTTCTTCAAGTGCTCAAATATCTAACTAACACTGTTCCCTCTAGGCAAAGTGCTGTCCCATGACATACTCGTATATATAAGTACATATTCCCTGTTTAAGTGCAATGACTTTTTGCTCTAAGAATGGCGTAATCCTACAATTAATCGCACTATCTCTATACCACCAATAAGTTGCAGTTGGAAGCTAAGTATTTATAGAAAAGTTCGCTTTAGAGAAGCCTACTTGTGTGGCACTAGGGTCCTCGCCAATTCGTGTGCTTAATTATGCTACCAAAGCCACTAAGTAGCGCTTGCCGCTTTCCATAACCAAAATGCTTGCGGTGGGTCGCTCTGACGCCATCTAGACAGTAAAGCGAGCTTGTTGTTGTTGTTGCTATTGGGTATTCGCATGCTCGCTGTGATTATTAGTAGCAGCTCCCTCTAGTTGCTGCCTTAGTCACACATCTGTAATTTTGACATACTCATATAACGAAATTGTTTCCAGTCACCCAACGTTGTTTATGAAATTATGCTTGAAAATGTGACATTTTCATTTGCCTAATTGTGGCTTGTTGTTTACACGATATGCACAAATATATATATTATTAATATGTATAAACTACATGCATACATATGTATATAGATAGACATATGTACATATATGCATGTATATATGTCCAGAGCGCATGCAAGAGACTGAAGTGACTAATTAGTTGGGTTATGGGGCGTATGAGTGTGGGGATTGTTTGTCGAGCTATACGCAACGCATTGTGTGTGCAATATTGCAACAAATGTTCTTGTACGAACTATCAGGCACAAAGCTGCCACACTACACGACAATGACTTGCAATCACTTTTCAAACTTCAATCGAACTGAAAAGCCAAGCAGAAGAGTCAAAAGTTCTTGCTGATGGCATCAAAAGTCAGCAAATCGAAAACTGAGCGCAGCAACGAACACACACGTACACACTCCCATACAAATGAACTCCCACTACACACACACTCACACACATACACTGCACACTTCAGCGCTATCAAAGCATGGAAGCTGTCAACTCGAGTTGAATTTAATTAAATCCTTCATGTCGGCGTGTCTGTTAAAAATAGACAAATGACAGTTTCGTTTTTTTTTTTGCGCAATGCGAAGGGAGCATACGACAGACTCTGGATGAGAGCTTGCTGCTGGGTGGTTGAAATGATAAAAAAAGTTTAGATACGGCAGATTGCAATACGCAGAAAGAGAGCAGCAGAAAGAGAGGGGTGTGAGAGACAGAGGAGCGTGCTGAGAGAGGGAGTGGGCCATGCAAAATGCAACTCTGTGTTGACAGTTGAAACTGAGTCTGAGATTACGAGCGAAATTAAATTGCATTGAACCCAACAATTTGTTTGTTTATTTTGCTCATTTCATTTTGCTCAGCTTCCACTCGTTGATGTTTGTGTGTGTGTGTGTGTGTGCTTCATCACTAATTACTTAATTTAAGACGCATTTCAGTTTCATTTTATGGCATCGATTTAGTTTTTGTGCTGCGGCTGTTGCAGTTGCTTGCTGTTGTTTGCTGTTGTTGTTGTTATTTTTTCCAATCGCAAGAAAAACAAACAACAGCTGTAATTAAAAGTCGCGAAAAAATGTCGCCAAAAGGAGCGTGAGAATTTTAACAAACTGTCGACAATGTCACATATGACATTGATGATCGACCGGCCAAGACGACTGGCCAGCTTCAATGGCCATGGCGCGCCACTCAAATCGATTATACGGCTATCAATGACTGGCCACTGGCAACTGGCGACGAATAGCAAACGGCAGCAGTTGCATGTTGACATCGAAAATTAACATGACTCTGGTGGCAGCAACTCAAAAACGTTTTTTCTTGGCTCCGCCACATTGCTATCATGCCAACAGGTAGCCTGGCTTAGCCTTCGGCTGTGGAAGCAGTGTTGGTCCTGTTGGCCGATCTATCGGTCCATTGTACTGCGCCACACTAGTTGGCATATGTATCGCGACAACTACTAAGGTCCTCCTTTTGACAGAATTGGAAGGTCTGGCAAATATTTAATTATCTATTAGATATCATTCTTAGAAGCATCGCAGCTCTGCACAACTTGATTTTCTAACGTAATGAACCATATAAGTATATATAATTCTGTACATGATTTACACATTCAATATGCCTTGATTAATAAATACTCTATTTTATACCATCTATGTATAATTAATTTTACCAACTTTTGGCATAACTGCTGGATTATTATTTAATAGGATAATGGCAAGATAATGATAAATCAATCGTTGCTTACAACCTGTAAGCACAATTGGAGTGAAAGTACCTTTTGAATCTAGTGTAGGCTTTGGACCGCAATCTGTAGTTCCCACACATTGGCCATGGCAATGACCATGCGAAGCTCTCACACGTGCAGCGCTATTCCAGCGCCATCGCCGATGTTGCTCCTGACGTCATAAAAACTTTGATAACTTAATTAACTAAACGGCAGTCGCACAGCAGCCAAAGCCAAAGCCAGAGCCATAGCTACGTCCACGGAGTCGAGCGATTTCACTTGCAGAGCCGCTTAGCTCCGTCCATGTCCGTCATGTCTGTACAGGGGTTCGGTCTCGCCCAAGTCCAAGTCCATGAGCAGACCGGAACAGACCACAGAAAAGAAACCAGAGAAGGCAAGCGCCGGCGCGCCCGAACTTCAATCAAGTTCAGCCACAGACTCAGTCCAACATTCTTGATTCAGAGATGTTGTTGTTGTTGTTGTTGCTGTTGTTCTCGTTGCTGGCCGCTTTCATGTTTGTTTTTGTAGTGCGGGCTTTATGTCTGTGTGTGTGTGTGTTTGTGTGTTTTATGCTTTTATGCTTTTAATTTGGCTAAGAATGCGGTAGGTAAACTAAACCAAATTAAAAGTGATCGCATCATTTTATCGATAATTTATCAAACTGAAAACCCAGTGGCGAATACTTTTTGGCCATAAAAGCAGCGGCAGCCGCTCACTGGGCATGCCTCAAGCCCGCCGTCTGCCTTCGACCCGTCAGTCGTCGCACGCGAATTGGCAACGTGTGTGGTCCACATGGCAACTCTGTCTCTGCCTCTGTCTCTGTCTCTGCTTCAGTCTCAGCCTCTCTGCTGCGCATCGTCCATCGTCTTCATTGTCGTCGTCTTTGGCTCAGCTGGCGGGATTTGAAATTAGCATAAGAGCTGGCAAAGAGCAAGGCCGCCAAGCCGAAGAGCATTTGCCGTAGAGAGCAGAAAGCTAAAAACTTGTGGCGACTATTGATCGGGGCCCAGCACGGCCGAGAAAAATTGCATGAGCTCGGAGCACTCGAGCGACAGCCAGGCAAATGCTCACGGCTATAAATTCGCATCGACTGCACCGCACGCCACCGCACCACATCGGCGGTGCACAGGTGGTCAACTTGGGCGGTTCGCCGATATTTAAAACAATCTGTTGTGCTTTTCAATTACTTTATAGTACGTACACGACATACAGCCATCCACAGCATGATCGGCTGTATGCCGAGAGTTCAGGGGCGGATTGGTGGCTGACTTCGCTTTGAGCTACCCAGAGAAGTTTCTGTTGTGTGAGGCTCAGAGGGGCACTCAATTGAAAACAATGTAAGCTACGCTCATTTACTAGGCAATGCATGCGGCCTATGGGGCCCACCTCAAGCTGATTGAATGCGCTCCTGTACTTGGGCGCTTGCCCTCGACACAAGAACTTATGGGCTCAGCTGTGCTATTAATTGTTTTATTAAGACATTTCAAGATTTAACTTGCTGCACCCTGTAGACAAAATTGCGGTTAGTTAGAACTTGTAATCAGCATATGTATGAAACTATAAATGAATGAAATGCTGTATAAAAAGAGCATCCGTTATTCCAATAGAGTATTTGTGTGACAGTCTTTTTCAAAGCAGGATCGTGCGATTAGTTAGAGTTATAACTCGGTTTGAACAGTGGATACAAGAAGATACTGGCACTGTCTCATCTTAAATAAAAGCTGTCTTGCTAGACCTATGGCTGGGGTCAGCCCGATTAAAAAGAAGAAACTGGATTGTTTTACCTTTAAAAGATCTACAAATTGTTGCTCCTCTTTTAATTTTGTTTTCAACAACTTTTTAGATAGTCCTTATTTAATCGATGATGAATAGTTTTGGAGCCTAATAATCACAAGTAAATTGAGAGGTCATATATGCCCGTTCAATCGATTGTAGCGTACAAGGCAGACAAGCTTTGAGTTCGCTTTGTGTTGACCCAGACTTTGAAGCTGCCTGCCACAGGCATGGACGATATGTGCCGACAGTGAGTCGGCGACGAGGCAGCCTCTACCGTTTTGTGCGTCACTGCCGAAAGGGCGCCCCACACTCACACACACACACACACACACACACACAGGCACGCACATACGCAGCTGAAAGAAGACAGTCTTCTGCTTCATTGCGCATGTGTGGCAACCTCATCATCATCATCATCATCGTCCAGATCATCATCATCAGAAGCAGCAGCAGCACCATCGGCGTCTGCTTCAGCTGAGTTTGTTTTGAGCTGCCTGCGTCATCATCGGTGTGGTCTCCAGTGTTTTGCATCTTTGATCCGTGGAAGATTGATGTTAATGTTGGAAGGCATGGTGTGAACATACACTGGTCGGCACAATTATTTTGACGAGAAGAAAATCATACATTTTTGTCAATAACTGGTTATTGGTTTAAGATATCAAAGGAAATTTTTTTTCTCAATTCCATATTGGTATTACAAACTTAAAAATAATTCAAAGGATATATTTTTATAAGGACTTTTAAAATTATAAATCAAGGTAATTTTCATGGGTTGGCATAAGTATTTTGACAATGGATATTAACAAAAAAAACAAAGCTTAATACTAAACAAAACATAAGAAATTGATGGTAGATTAATAAAATGTATACCCGCCTTTGGCTTCGATAACTTTTTGAAGACGTCTTGGAACTGAGTCCACTAAATTTTGAAGGACCTCTAATGGTATCTCTTTCCAAAGAGAAGTGACCTCGGAAATAGTTTCTTCTTCGGTTTTATGCAAAGACGCATTTCTTTTACGTTTTACAAGAGACCACACATTCTCAATAACGTTTAAGTCCGGACTTTGTGGTGGCCAATCCAGAGTAGTAACACCAACATCGGTTAAAAATGCTCTTATCATTTTGCTTTTGTGGCATGGGGCGTTATCCTGTTGCAGGATAAATGATTCTCCAATCAGCCTGTCACCGGAAGGGAATGCGTTTTCGTTAAGGGTACTCAAATATTGTTGCTGGTTCATTGAGCCGGTGATGGGAACGAAATCACCTAACCCATTGTACGCAATGCATCCCCAGAACATGACTGAGCCTCCGCCATGGCTCACTTTTTGACATACGGGGATATTTTTTTGTCTTTGAAACTGTGGGAGCCTTACAAAAATCTTTGTTTTTGATGAATTGTATTCAAAGGAGCTTTCATCTGTCCATAGAACGCTTCTCCAAAACTCTTTTGGCTTATGCAGATGCTCCTTTGCAAAAGCCAATCTTTTGAGCTTGTTCACCTTTGATATGTAAGGTATGTCCTTCGCTTTGTATGTCTTAAAATCTACTTCTTTTAGGCGTCGCCGAACAGTACGCTCACTGATTGGAGTCTTGGTCGACTTATTCCATTGATCTGCAGCAGCTTGCGGCTTTAAATGAATATTTTTTTTAAATTCCCGCAATAGGACTCGATCTTCAATGGGTGTTGTTTTGCGGTTAGCACCTGATCTAGGCAAGTTTTTGACGTGATTGTGGGTCTTATATTTGTTAATTTGATAGTGGACTGTTTGCCGCGACAAATTATATTCATTTGCAATGTCTTTTGGTGCTACGCCGGCATTAAACTTCGCCACTATTGAGGCTCTAACAACATAACTTAATTCTGTCTTTTTTACCATTGTATCGATTACTTTTGAATCAAATTTTAATGAAAATAATGTAAAAAGGTCAACAAAAATTGTTACACCAAAGTTATTTTAGTATCACTTGATAAAACGTACGCGAAAACGGCGACAAAGATTTGGTCAAAATACTTATGCCGTGCCTGAATCCGCAGTCAACTCACATTGTCATTTGTAGAAAGAAGGTGTGAAGAGTAATAGGCAAAATATTTTGCCTACATATTGTTGTTGCTATGAACTCTATATCCCGTATGAAAATTGTACCGTTATTCCTTGAAACTAAAAGCAACCAGCACCGATAGTCGTGAGTACAGTTCGTCAAAATAATTGTGCCGACCAGTGTACTTATTCGCATATTTGTTTTTTCATGCTTGTGCGCTGCGCCAGCGACTTTGTTATTATTATTATGCGGCCAGTGGAGCGCGGCTGCCCCACACGAAGCAAAGCGACTGCCCAGGCACCAAGAGCGGCATCGACTGAGACTGCGGCCCCGTAATTAAAATGAGGAGAGTACGGGGCCAGCTATCAGTATCAGCATAAATGAGCCACTAATAGAGCCATAAAGCGAACATTTATTGATCAACAAATTATGTAGTTCGGTTCGACCTGAAGCCAGTCGGCCGATGGGTCGTCTGGTCAGGGGCCTCGTTGCTGGGCTCTCTTGGGCCCCTCCTGTCGCACCAATCGCGCGTAACAATGTTTTGAGCGCCCCCTTCAACTCGCTGACTTTAATCTTAATATTCATTAGGCAAAATAGTTGGTCGCCGCGACGACGACGATTCGATGTGTAGATCGCTGATCTAGTCGATCGGTGTTTTCATTTAATTTTATGGATCTGACTGACTGCCTTGACTACTGCACACAATACGAGCACTTTTCGGGGTGGTCCCGGGTCCCGGCGCCCGGCGCGTTCTGTCTTTACGGAGATTGAATCTATTGATGGGTTCATTAGAGTGAAAGTTGAAGGCAGCCGTCATTAGGCGCTAATTCATTATAAAAGTAATTATTTCAGTTGGCTGGGAAACTGTAGCAATCTTTGCGGGAAACCGAATGCCGGCATCTAACAATTGGCAACAATTGGCAGCTATTGGCAACTGGCATTACGGTAATTGAGAAGCCGTACAAGTGCCTCAGTCGACGCTAATTTAGTCGAAATATCCATAGAAGCGTAAAATGTTCACACCTCAATTGCAAAAACAACGAGTCTATTAAGTCGAACCGGAGCTGGCGACAGCTAAGACGAGCACAGCTATGGAAAAGCTTGCAGATACAGATACTCTGGCTACCCATATCGATGTCGTTGGCATCGCATACGCGCGTAGAGCTCGGCGGCCTCCATTGCCCAGCCACCTGATCAAAATTTGCTGCTCGCTTGGCTGGTCTGCATCTCCATCTCCATCTGTATCCGTGCGATCGTCGATCGTCCGTCGTCCGTCGTCGGTTGTCCGTTGTCGGTTGTCGGTTGTCGGTTGTCGACGACGTTCCTCGCATCGCTCTTGTATTGATTACAGTTTCTTAATGAAATTGTTTGCTAATATCGGCGGAAAATGTGGTTTGCAATTTGTCGAACGAGTTGTGTTGCGGTTAAATCTTTATACGCATCTCTGGAGGTGTGTGTGTGTGCCTGAGTGTGTGTGTGGTACCATGGACCCAATCAATGCTGTGTGTGTCATGCGAGACCGCAGCATTTACATACATAGATACATACATACATACATACAGGCGTGTTAAGGCGTGAGTGCGAAAATTGCGTATTTTAAATAAAGGTTTATGACTAAGGTTAAATGAAGTTGTTTGCTCTGGCCAAGCTATTGATTACGCATTATGGGATATTGGATTTTGAATCGCTGTCATTTAGGCCACTTTTTTGTTTACGCCAAAAGAAAACAAAACTATTCCCGACTTTTCCTATTTCTGTCTTTTTTTAAGAAATACGATGTTGCTAGAGTCATCAGAGTAAATCAAGAAATAAGTCAATACAATATTAATTTCTGAGAATAGTAAACAGAAGGATAAAGGGGAAAATGGGTTGAGTCTGGCATTGGCACTTACATTTGTCATAGCTTCAGGAATATTACATCTTGAACAAGTAAAAAAGCTAAAGTCGGGTGTCCCGACTTTGAAATACTCTGTACATATGTTTACAATAATTATAGAAAATAAAAAAAATTAAGAAAATAAAAAAAAAAATTTGATCGATTTTACCTCTCTCGGTATTCGAACTCACGTAAAGGGTGTATAATTGCACATTTACATAGCAATTGCGTCTGTGTGAGTGTATGTATGCCTATGCGCATCAATTCGTGTCTGTGTAAGCATTTTCGCAGTCAACCAAACAGCAACATCAACAACAGCCGCGGGCAGCGCTTGAGCAGCGCTGCAGCAGCGCTGCATCAGCAAATATATTTATGGCTATAACTTCTTGTTAAATCGGTCTATCATAATGAAATTTGGCATACGGACACATAATAACTAACTGGGGGTATTTCCAAAATTTTAGTTCGAAATTCCAAGAATTACGGGAGTTACGATTTGCGGGGTAGAGGGGGAAGGGAGGGGAATTCCAAAATATACATTTTCTGCGTATTCACATAAGGCATCTGGGACTAAAATTTGGTGTTCCTAGGTCTTATAGTCTCCGAGATATAGGCGATTATACAAATGGAAAATCGGGAAAACCCCCATAGGGGGAAAGTGGGGGGGAAAATCAAAAAAATAAAACAAACTCGTATAGAATACACACATAACGCATCTTCGTGCAAAATTTGGTGTCTCTATCTCTTATAGTCTCTGATATCCAGGTGTTCATACGGACGGACAGACGGACAGACAGACAGACAGGGCTAGATCGACTCGTCTCGTCATGCTGATCAAGAATATATATACTTTGTGGGGTCTGCCACGCCTCCTTCTGCCTGTTACATTTTTCAGCTCCCGCAAACCTAATATACTCTTGTACATTTCATGTACAGAGTATAAAAAGCTGGCATGGAATTAACCTCCTACCCGAAACAACAGGAGTGGAATATTTTAACACCAACTTGTTTGGGGAAAAATAAATAAGCTATTGACTACACATTAGGCGATATCTGGCAGGATGAGATAACACTGCTCCTGATGCTGGTGTTGTTATTAGTGTTGCTGTTGTTTCCTGCGATGGAAATTGCACTTTGATGTGAACACTTGGAGCCGACTCAGAGTTTCGCAACATGTTTTGACACCTCCAACATAATAAAGCATACTAAATGAGCGCTCATGATGAAAGCATGTTCTGCGCCCACTCCTTGGAACCTTCTGGCCAATTACTATGCAAAACAGTTCGCAAGCAGTGTTGCCGCTTATGCAAAGCAGGCAAAGACCAGACCACAGCCACATTACTATATGGCGAGGAATTGAAGAAGCAATGTTGTCATGATAAAGCAATTAAAAATATGTCTAAATATTTTCATGTGACAGCAAATATTATGCGCTGGAATGTTGCGATTGCCTTTGACAACAGTGCAAACGAGTGTGTGGTTGTTGCTGTTGTTGTTGTTCGTCGTAATTGCAATCAATGTGCAATCTTTCCACACAAGCACACACAACACGCAGCAACAACCACAATTGAATACGCGTAAATAGTTATTTTTGATTTGAGCAAAACAGATTGAACGATAGACAAAATGAACGTCAAGCAATCGCAATCGACATCGCAATCGAAATCGCAATTGCGTTGACAGTCTGGTTTGGCTTTGTCGTCGTTTGTCAACCGGCAATGTGCCGACAATGGCAATTGGCAACCGGCATCTGGCAGCCAACAGCCAACAATCGGCTGTCTCGGCCGCAGCCTATACTTACAGTGTCAATCATTTCAATTAACGTGCGATCAAATTGATCGGCGTGTCAATCTTCATCTGGCGTTGCAACCGCAGCGATAATTTGCGTGCATGCACATGCCACTCATATTGCTGCAACTGCAACATCATCTGCTCTGCTGCGTTGCTCGCAGTCTGCAAATGCAAATGGCAAATGTGTGGGTGTCAACATCCAATTGTGCTGCTGTCACGATTGCTGCCAAAGGAGAGTACTATTCGAAGACCAAAACAGCAAAGGATGCAAACAAACGCAATCTTAAAGAAAACGCTTCAAGTGCTACTCAACAGAAATGCGTACAGTCTTCCCGATGCCACCTCCAAGAAAATATTCACCTATCACTGATGCTCCTTCTTTCCGATAACTCTTATCGATGTTACTGTACTATATTTGCTTAAAGAAGCACACATACGATTCTTATGAACTAATACAAGTGATGAGAATTCGGCAATTTTGTGTTGCGTAAGGTTATGAATCGATATCATCAATTGGTCGTTCACAAATTTATAACTATGGGGTATTAATATACACACATACATACACTTCTAATGACTATTAATATAACTATTCAACCAATCGACTACTGGAAAACAGTCAGATCAGTGATTGAAAATCTTTGTCACTTTTACATTAAATGGAATATAAATTAAATGGAATATAAATTTAAAGACCTTACGAACATATTTATAGGAATAACCGATCAAGCAATTCTAACATATTAAGTCTTTAAAAAATGGATTTCTAACTACACAATGTGATTGGGGGGGCCTGACATGGCTAAAAGGAAACTCATAATGTGAATTTGTTTTCCTGAGTTATGGCTCGGTTCGAATAACGGCGCTTACCATAAAGCAAAATTTCAAATTACTTGTAGCTTTAAAAATTCTTTACGAGTGGTCTCATATCTAATAAATCTGCAGGCCGCAGCAAAAAATAAATAAATAAGAAAATTAAAATAAATTTTTTTTTAATCTTTATTCTTTATTTAAGATCTGTCCTAGGTTGACATTTATTAAATGCGAGGCGCATAAAAAAATAAAAATAAAGTGATTGACACATATTCGTTCACCTCTCTGTAGCGATTTAGTAATAGTTTGATTAAAAATAAGAACCTACCATGAATATCTTATTTATGTGCAATTGTTTAGGGCGCAGGTATTACTAACATCTCCGTTTTTTTTTTAAATTTTGTTGAAATTAATTTAAAAGGCGATCGTTTAAGAGACCAAGCTGCTCCAGGGTGCATGTGCATTCGTCTGTCAATGTGGGGCCCACGCACAGCTTTCACTTTCTAATCAAATTATCTGTGGCTGGGGCCGGCAACGTGTTGTTTTTATGACCTATTAATGGTCTTGGCTGAAATGCGTGATCACGAGATAGCCCGATCAAGATCCAATATCAGCCGGAGCTAAAAAGCAAAAGCCTAACCAAACCGAATGCTTTCAAACATATCGTTTACGTTCTTACAGCTGCTGTTGCTAGTGTTGCTGTTGTTGTTGCTCTTAGTGTTGCTCATGTGGTCGTGGACCGACTCTGCTCCCCTGTGACGCCGTCGGTCAGCTCCAGACTGGCAGACTGGCAGGCTGACCAGCAAGCGGTCGAACAAACAGCTAAGCATTCGTGCGGCCGAGCGGCCAAGCAACCGAGAGCGATCGACTGGAGCGTGCATGTGTGTGGCCCGTTAGTTTGAGATCTTTATAAGTCAATTTTATTTGTGCTTTCGAGCCGCTGCCTCCTCGCCCCTCTTCCAGCTCGACGGCCGGCTCTTGCGTGAGTTATGCGCGGAGCTCTTTTGTCGATTCGAGCGCAGCACCTACGAGACCGAAGCGCCCGGGCCGACCGTTTTGAGCTTTTGCTGGCTTTCATACTTGGCTATGAAGATTGCTCAATTTTCTGGCCAGGACACGGGCCGGGCCAGGACCGCACGCACGCGCAACAATGGGAATGGGAATCGGTTAGTCATCGTCGTCGGCCTCGTCGTCCCAATCCGCAGTTCACTCATTCATGCCCATTCGGCATTCAGAATTCAGCATTTAGCGTTCAGAGGTAACTCACCTTGCCAAGAGAACAGACTTGGCTCACTGCTCGACCGCTTGGCTTAGTTTCCTTTTGCTGCCTTTAATTTCTTAAACTTGGCAGCGCCAGTCGCTGCTTTTGGCATTTGCAACTCATGTCCAAGCATAAATAAAACAAATGCGTTTATTTTTAACATACCTGCTTAAACTCACATATGTACAAGTACATACAGACGCAGTATGTGTGCGTGTGTGTGACTTTGTTTCTTTTTTTTAACTTTTTTGCACAGCCAGCGACATCAGTTTTGACCAAGTTGGGTCATCGTGCTTAACAACCGAGTTGATGAAGACATCTTCCCGTTTTTGCGGCCACAATTTTGCTCTCCGTTTTTTTTTTATTTTTTTCTTCAGCACTGCAAATGAAAACAATTTATGCGAATGGGTTCCAGTTGCCAGTTTTTGCGAAGGTTTCGTCGATTTGGTTTTACAAGCCTTGTATACATGACTGCGTTGGACTAGTTGAGGTATTTTAGTACCGTTTAAGGATTTAGTGATACGGGGAATTACCGTTCTTGCCTACCTGATGGTAGGTAGGAAAAAAAAACGAACATTCAAGCTAAAACTCCAGTGGGATTGCTCGCTTTGTTACTAAAAGACTTAAAAACGAATGTAAATTAATTACATTTACTTAAATATGCAAATGTTTACTCTGACCTACAAATATCCTACACACCAGACTCCACATAACAAATAATTAATTAATTCAAAGTATTATTAATATTATTAATTCGAGTATGCTTAATACTCGTACATACAAGTGGATGCATGTCGCAGACTTGGAACTCTTCATCTTCGTTCTGGCTTAGTTTATGTCTGCAAAATTGAGTTCATTGGAGAGTGAGAAAAAATACTTAAAACACACAATACTGGTCTTACTTTAGAATGCATATGGCATGCCAGCATTGGATCTGTCAGTCTTATGGCTGAATAAAAAAATTGACTGCTTGCTTCAGATGTACAGATGTTATTAAAAATACTACAGTCCTTTTTTTGAGCGGGAAACAAATACAGTTTTATTAAGGCTTATTTGTAATATTTGTTTCAAATATTCAAAGATACTATATAATCTTTGTTTCAAATATTCAAAGATACTATATAATCTTCTTACGATTTTAATAGTCAACTATTTACTTGAACATTTTTTTCGCATTTTTTATATTATTTACCGATGGTCCTGCCCAACAGATGTTGTTTTTGTTGCTTCCCTGTTTCTTCTGACTTCTTACCTTCATTTAACAAACAAGGAAACATTTCTAAAGATAATAATTATAATAGTTTTTGAATAAAATCGAAACGTTTGTCTAACGGTCCAGAAAATAAGTTATATTTGGATGATATAGTCCACCCAAATGAATTGAATTTCAGAACAAATATAAAAGATGTTGAACAAATGCTGAATTTCGTTAATCGGTCAAGTTCCTATTTGCGATTTCGGTCAAACCTGTTCCGGTAATTGTCACATCCTTCTCAGCTTCCAAATGTCTTGCGGGGTTTTTATAGGCCATCAATTATACATAAATTATACAAAAATAGTATGATATAATTGCTTTTAATCGACCTCACAATTATTCCTGCGACCTAAATATTGCCCCCGATCCAGAAATACCAGTGTTCCGCAATTTAGTTTTAGAAAACCCAAGATCGTAACCTTCTTGTAAAAGCTATAAATCGCTTTTGAGCTCTTGGTTTGGGAAACTAAAATCGTTTTTAAAATCTGGCTCAACATCTTCCTTACAACAACAAGGCTGCCTACTTATTTTGCACCACGGAGCAAGTAATATCGAACTTGATTGAGTTAATATAATTTATATTAAAGCCAATTTAGCACGTCCTCCCACCAGGAGCAGTACCAGGAATCGCCCTCGACCCAAATGACAAAAGCACTGCATTGAAAGTTTATTGTGCGCCGGAAAATAAAAATTTAACACGCTATAAATCACAATTTTCACATAAAGTGAAAAGAAAAAACTGAAAAAGGAAAGCGGGAGGGGTGACATCAACAGATTTTCCGCCAGAGCTCGTAATTGTTGCACCGGCCGCCCCGTATTGCCTGGAAAGTTGCCACCAACCCCTTGGCAATGTCCTTGCGACGCCTTGGTATGCAACTTGTGTCGACTTATCTGCGCGCCAACATGCGTCATAGGGTTGGCAGATATCCCACATTCGAACTCGCCCTCACTCCTCCCTCCACCCTCCTGCCCCCCACCATCGCGTCCGTGTTCCTGTATCCAAGCAATGACGTGGCAAGTCGCCTCGCCTGCTGCTTGTCTGACAGGTTCAAGGCCTTGGCTTGTTTTTTAATGCGCTACAAGTTCACAGCTCTTGTTGTTATTGTTGCTTTTGTTGTTGCTGGGATTGTTGTTGTTGTTGCTGCCCTAACACTTGCCGCGTCTGCGTGTGAAATTTAAAACCGTGATAGCACCTTGCTTTCCACACGCCCATTGGCAAACACGTGCCCGTCTACTCTCAACTGTTTTCACTTCAAATTCGCGCCTTCGCCTGCGACCGCTTTGGCATTTTGTTGACAAAATTGATTTGTTCAATTTTTCCAACGATTTAACTTACGGCATGACTTGAGCCGGCGCGGCTCCCTCCCCTCAACCCCTCACGACCTCTTCATGGTGCGTTGCCAGGCTATTAGTGCCGGTACATTTGTTTCGAAGACTGGGCTTCCCAAACTCGCTTCCTAGCTGTCTGGTCCTTGTCCTTGTGCTCGTCCTGTCGGCATTCTTGCACGTTTGAGGTACGAAAAAACCAACTTTGTTGCCGCTGCGGAATTTAATCAATTTTCGATATTTTATTGATTCGCGTTAAAAGCAAATTTAATTTTAAATTGTTCCTCACCTGAAACTTTTTACATCATGAAGCTGTAAAGCCCTGCTAATCAGAGCTTCTTCAGCATCAAATTAAAGCTGTTCTAATTTGTTAACTAACATTATAATTTAAATAATCATTCGAAGATTTAGTTCTGAAAATTATCTTGGAGCTTTGAATAATTTCCATCAATAAATTAAAGAGTTAATTGTGTATTAAATCTGCTGTAAAGCCCGGCTAATCAGAACTCCTTCAGAATCAAATTAAAGCTGTAAGTGGCAGTTTAACAGAAGTATTTTAGAAGTGTCCTAATTTGTTGAGTAAAAGTATAATTTCAAAATTGTCTGTATTGGAGATTTGAATATTGAATATTTTCTATTAATAAATTAAAGAGTTAATTGTGTATTAAGTCTGCTGTAAAGCCCTGCTAATCAGAGCTTCTTCAGAACCAAATTTAAAATGTAAGTGGCATCTTAACAGAAGTGTTTTAATTTATTGAGTAAAAGTATAATTTAAATAATCATTCCAAGATTTACGTCTCACAATTGTCTGTATTGGAGCCTTGAATATTTTCTATTTCTATTAATTGTGTATTAAATCTGCAAATAAATTAATTGAAACTAAATCGAAATACGAAACAAAGTCCAATTGTCTTCAATATTAAATATTATAAAAAACTAAACTTTAGGAATAGCTCCGATAAAAAGCATATAGAAAGTGTATATGCATACATTTAATTCATAATCTTTCTCAAACTGCATTAAATATGATTTATGTGCATATATATAATGCATACAAAAATGCAAAAATACGAAATTTAACTGAAAAAATAAAATGATGTTAGCTGCCTTTTTTGGATAACTGCGATAGGAAAAAGTATTCAAGGCAAGGCTAATGGAGAAAATCAGATCAAGCTCACAAATTGTTCTCTTCAAAATCATAACTCTAGTTATCAGAAGAGAATATTAAATAGAAACATAAAATGGATCAGCTCCATTGATTTTATTTTTAGAATTTCTAAACTAACTGCATATTTCACCACGAAAGTCTTACTGAGAATTTTCCGTTTGTTTCTATTTCTTTGCAGGCCGAAGTGAGTATTGAAGTAAACGGATAGTGCGCCGCCTATGATGGATGAGTGCCTAAATTACAAAATATTCGACATATTTGGGCTGTCCTCGCATGCTTGAGTCGACCAAGAACTTGCGGTCACTTTAAACTGTCCCAGATGGATGTGGGGACGGGGAGGGGGTGGAGTCCTAAGTCGTTGGTCGCGCCGTCGCGCGCTTCTAACCAAAAATGCCCATTAGTAAAACCAATAATTGCTTCATTTCTGCTCAACTACTTTCAAATATGCAAACAAACGCAAGTTTCGAACTTTACGAAAACCCTTTTTACGACTGCATGCCCATGTTTGTATAGAATTTTATTGCCAAAAACTTTTACCAACTGCCAAGAGTGTGGACAACCCACATCAACAGCCAAAAGGATAAAGGGGAGGGCTGAGGCAAGGGCTATGGCTAAGGGGGACGGAGCGCCCTGATTCTCTGCGCTTGTCTACTTGAACGCTGTTAATTAAATCCAAGACAACTTGCTTCAACTCAAGACATGCTTTTGGGTGGTGGTAGAGTGGTGCTGGAGTGGTGCTGGTGGTGGGGGGTGGTTGTCCCTGTCTGCACGGGGGGCGGTGTTGGTGGTACGTTCGGTCTTCGACTTGAAAATTAGCCACAGTCGAAAGTCATTGTGTTGATTACTTTTGAAAATGACGCGCGCAAATTTTGCGCAACTTTAATTGTTTTGGCTTGGCTGGTGGCTGATGGCAGATAGAAGGGAAAGGAAAGCAAGGGAGGGGAGGGGGGTGCAAGGGACGGGAAGGAGGACCAGTGGATCGGTGTAGGGTGGGCGACGCATTTAAATTTGAATTAATTGCACGCACATTTGTTTCTGGACCCAAAAACCTATATGAGGCACAAAATTTATGTGCACGATGAGTTGGCAGCGTCAGAGACAGGAGTACGAGTATGGTAGTAGATGGTCCAGTCATGTTGACGCCATTAACGTGCGATGCACTACTCTGGAATTTTTATGAGGGCCCCTCCTTTCTGGCACTGTTCCTCAACACTCTATGCTGAATGGCTGTAACTCTCTTTCTCCCTCTGTGCAGGTCCGCGGACGCGCAAGCCCAAGAAGCCGTCAATGACCGCTGCGGGCGGTGGGGAGAAGGCTGAGGCAGAGAGCGCTACGGCGGAGGACAAAAGACCGCGCACGGCCTTCAGTGGCACGCAATTGGCGCGACTAAAGGTGAGTTATTATAGACGGACAAGGGAGAGCAAGTCGGCATTAATTACAGTCGAATAGAATCCAATTCCAAAATATTGCCTTCCTTTCTCCATTTTGCAGCACGAGTTCAATGAGAATCGCTATTTGACTGAGAAGCGGCGTCAGCAGCTGAGCGGCGAGCTGGGCCTGAACGAGGCGCAGATCAAGATTTGGTTTCAGAACAAGCGGGCCAAGCTGAAAAAGTCGAGCGGTACCAAAAACCCCCTCGCACTCCAGCTGATGGCCCAAGGACTGTACAACCACTCGACGGTGCCACTGACGCGCGAGGAGGAGGAGCTGCAGGAGTTGCAAGAACGTGAGCTCGAGGCAGCCACAGCCGCCTCCACAGAATCTCAGGCAACGGCCTAGAGCGACACCCCCCTCAACCGGAAGCAATATTTATTGATATTTATGGCGTAGCGTGTAAGTTCTGGTTAACTCTAGTTACTAAAGTTAAAGATAATCAATTAAGTTGTACCATGTTCTAGTCCTCTGCGCACGCGCGGCCCACCTGCCTGCCCCGCTGGGGCAACTGGCGAGGTGTGTGTGCGTGTGTGCATGTTTTTGTATAATAAATTCATAAATTCACAAGTAAATAATTTAATAAAAATTTAAATCGTATGCGCCTCGTCTATTATTGATTATGGTATTTACATAAAGGTGCCTTCGACCCAGCCGGAGTCGTGCATTTGTTTTGTTTTGTGTCTCTTTGTTCTTGTTTGCCATTGACGTGAAATATGAAGCATTTATAATTAGAATCCGAGTAGGAGGTCCAACGGCGTGTTGTTGCCCCAGCCTTGTTATCGGTTTCGCCCAATTTGACGGCACATTATGGCCCAGCAACCAGGCAACCAGGCAACCAGACAACCAGCTTTTGAGCTCCCTCCCTAGCAAATGTTGTCATCAATGGCGGCGCATTTAATAGTCCGTGGGCGTCGGAATTAATTACTCAATTAACGAGTTTGATTACGTATGTGCGAGCATAGACGAATATGTATGCGAGTATGTATATAAGGTAGTGATTCATCAAGATAAAGACGCTGAGCGATTGCTACGGCAATTGCTCAATTTACAATCAAATCAAATTAAATCATTTATGCAAATTCAACTTAAAAGCTATCTTTGCGCATAATCACGCCTAATGGATGCCCGAACTGAACGTTTCTCTAATTTAGCCATTAAATTTGCATACACCAGCCAGCCATCCAGCCAACCAGCCAACCAGCCAGCCAGCCATCCAACCAGAGACGAGGCCTGTTACACTCGTAAACCTTCGAAATCAAATGAAACGCACCACAGCGAAACCTTAAAACGCAAACAAAATTCAAAACAAAATAACTACAAACATACATATAGTATACTCGTAGTAGTGTATAAGTTTGCTTGTGTGACCACAAATGCCAGCGGCACAAATTGACACCTTGGCGTGCGTTTTGGGCCTCTGTGGAGTGCAAGGCAAACGCACCAGAAGAGCGACGGACTGGGGGACTGGGTGACTGGGGGACTGAGGAGCTGAGGGAGACTGGTGTGGGTGTTAAATGTGTCTGTCATCCGATGACTGTGATTCAAGCAAAGTCTGAGCTTGGCTGCGACGAGCGACAACTCCAAAGTGGGGATACCTTCGTAGCGACAGACCGATGCAGATTTAAATGTGGCTCTGAAGTGCGAACTCTCGAGCAACGAGTTGCTCAAAAGTTTCAAAGCAAAGTGCCAAAATCTTCAAGGCAATAGGTTGGAGTGGTGGTACTGAGCCTTTGCAATACATCGCCGATCACTTCATTTAAACTTTAAGCCTCCTTGTTTCATCCAAATCTCAAAACACAATCTGACATTTATTCAAGCAAAGAGTGAAAGGCGTTCGGCTGTTCAACATACATGTTAACAATTAATTAATAGTGAGTTATAATAACAAATGTAGTTTCCAAAAACTTCAAACCTATTACATTTGCAAAAATAATAATTAAACCGTACACTACAGAAAACTCCGAAATTTGAAATCATAAACAAGACTTATCATAGAAGAGTTTTTGGCATAATTTGTATTTATTGTTACGTACGAGTAATATTAAACCATGTACCCAAAGGGTAAAAGGGTATAGGAGTTTCGTGCGAATGTATTCAACACACAAAATATATAGTACATATTCTTGATTAATACTACAAGACAAAAGGATCTCAGGATATACATAAAGAGCTACGTAGGTTAACCCAAAATATATAAACTTTGTGTTTCCCCGATACTCCCTTCCCCCACTCTGCCGCTTTTAATTATTCAATAGTTATTGAAATTTACTACCCAAATTTTTCAATTACATCCGGTTAGTGCTTATATATCCCTATGTCAGGTTTCATCTGCTGATGTTGTTGTTGCTGCTTTAGCTCAACTCTGTACTTAACTTTCTATTGTGGCTGTTAATAGAGGCTATTTAAGACCCGCTCGAGTGTCACATTCCTTTCTAATTTCTATAAGGATTGTGATAAACTTTATCTGCGTATGGAGAAGATAAGTGATCTAGTCCTGGATCCCCGCCAGCTGCGGACAGACAGACATGTGCATGTTGTTGTGATATGTAAATAGATTTCCTACTTAGTACTTAGTATACCGTTTCACGCTGAATGAAGTGTGAATTGATTTTAAGCAAATGGGTTGTGACAATTGGATATTAAATTCGACGCTAAAGGTATGGTATACGGGTATTTTAACTAACGAACTAATTATTTCATATTTCCTCACACTTTTGGGAACTATTCAGAGAACTAAAGTCCCACCTTAATAACATCGAATTAATAACATACGATTGTATATTTCAGCTAGTAAATTGAAAATACTAAGCAAGGTGTGCTAGAATTCCAGTAGATATTAGACTGCCACTGGTTATTAGTATTAATATTTTCTTCAGTTTTAAAGAGAAGAGTTTATGAGCGAAAGATATATCTAATATAGCCTCACTTGAGAATGACAATTACATTCTTTTAACTGGCTAGAAAAGCCTTCGGCAAAAAAAGTGGACAACAATGTCTCAATAGCGATCGGAGTGTGAAATTTGGCTTCCAAGTCGGGCTTCGTTGTTGGCGACATTTTTGGAACTCTTGGCTCAGATTCGTGCATAGTGTGTGGATAAATAACTTTGTGCATTTTATATCCATTCCACCCCGAAGATGATGCAGGCGTGTGGGCGTGGGCGTGGTCGTTGGCGATGTTAGCGAGCTTGTTGTCTGATTTGAGTTTTTGCATGCCCCTTAAGTGACTTTTTATGGCACGCGTGTCTTGTGGGATGACTTCATAAAAAGTCAATTTAAGTTTAGTAATATTTTGTTGAATTTATAGTTGAGTATTTTGTTTAAGCATAATTTTTTATTGCCGCTGGCAGGCTAAGTCCAGGCGGCTCATGCGTCATGAGTCATGAGGCGCTGTTCTCCCGACCGGACGGGCAAATGGTGCGAGTATATTACGTTATAAATTCAATAAATGTGACCATAAAAAGCCCATTCAAATACCTTGCGCGCGTACATTAATCCCGCCGGTTAGTTCTCGTTGCGCTGGACCAGTCATTACAACGCCTCGAGAGCTGCCCCATCTGTGGATGTGTGGATGTGGCTGCCACAAAATGCCCCCAATGATTAATGTTCGGCAGCCTTGGCCGGCGCACAGTTCGCAGCCTTGGCTGAGCCGCCGCCTTCCCGGAATGCGCTCGGCTCGGCACGGCCCGGCACAGCCCGGCCCCAGTCGCAAGTCGAGCCCGAGTAACCCGAAAAAGACAATACGCATAAATCTATGGGGTTGACACTTAGTACCAACAACAAAAACGCGCCGGTCTCTAGACTCTGACTCTGTCTCTGACACTGACACTGGCCGGGTCTCGAACTCTCATTCACATTCGCAGCTACAGCCATGGGCTTCAAATGGATTTGTTTACACCACTCACACGCACTCACACACACACTCATTCACACTCATCCGCACTCACTTGCCGCTCTCGGCTCGTCTGCAAGATGAGTTGTGGAGCGCGAGGCGTCATAAAATTGGCAACAAATTGTTTTTCACGCCGTTTTAAATACACATTTCGATACTTGGCCATAATGAGGGACGACCGTGCCAACGCGCGAGTTCGCGGCTAAGTTCGGAATCGCGTCCGCGTTCGCTTTGAGCTTGCGGTCGGGTCTGTAGTTGCAGACAAAAACCGCCAACGACATTATCCGACTTGACGAACTGCAGCAACCGTTCTCGTCCCGTTCCCCCCTTACTTGTACGCTCCGACGCTGTTGTAACACGCTAATAAATTTGCGGCTAAAGAGATAAGCTTATAAATTTTAACTGTAATTATGCGACACAAGATTTATGATGAGTCCGAGTCCCATTCTCACTCCCAGTACCAGTCCCCAGTCCTCAGTCCCCAGACTCCGTCCAACTCTGCGTTTCTGCCCGCGTGCATTTCAGGTTATTAATGAAACACAAACTTACGTCGAAATTCGTTCAAGTGCCGGCAAAAATAAAGCATGAGACACTCCTCTCTTCGGGACGGGGAGACTGACATTCCTTCTCGACCGATTGGTGCCGAAACTAGTGCTGGGTTCTCTTTCGTCTAGCTCTTGCTCCTAATGAGTCTTAAACGCATGCAAATTATCTGCCCCACACGATTGATCAATTGATATGCGTATGTGGGTGTGGCCCCTCTCAAGTGTACATATATATATGTGTGTGTGGCTGCATCTGTACTTTAGGCCGGACCACCCACGCAGCGCCAATCGCACGCCGAGATCTGAGGACTTGACATTGCGTCGCTCATTACGCCTGCGCCTACATGAAGACGTGAGTGGGGATTGTATTGGAAGGAGGAAGGAGGAGTGCAGCAATAATGGCACTTCAGAGGACATGCAACAGCATAGTGCGAAAGGAGACTGATAGAGAGAGATAGAGAACTCGGCTACAGATTAAGGGTTGCGGGAGGTGGAAAACAGGCAGAAGGAAGCGTAGCAGACCCCACAAAGTATATATATTCTAGATCAGTCGAGATCCGTCCGTCCGTATGAACACCTGGATCCAAGGGCGTAATCAGCTTTTACTAAAGGGGGAGGCCAAAAAATTAAAATGTTGATTAAATAATGCACGATGCATTTAAAAAACAAGTAAAAAAGCTAAAGTCGGGTGTCCCGACTTAGAAATACTCTGTACATATGTTTACAATAATTATAGAAAATAAAAAAATGTGGAAAATAAAAAAAAAATTTTATATATTTTACCTCTTTTGGTATTCGAACTCACGTAAAGGATATATAATTGCACATTTACATAGCAATTGCGTCTGTGTGAGTGTATGTATGCCTATGCGCATCTATTCGTGTCTGTGTAAACATATGTGCCTTCTTCTGCCTGTTACATTTTTCAGCTCGCGCAAACCTAATATACTCTTGTACATTTCATGCACAGAGTATAATAACTTATGCATATGATCAATGGAAAAACTTCAACAAATTCAATTCAGATCCATTTAAGGCGAAATAATGCGTCATAATAATGAACGTGTGGTCGACTTTATATGGCAACATATATATGCGACCCCCCCCCCCCCCCCCCCTGCCCACCTAAGGGACTATAAGAGCTAGAGACACAAAATTTTGAAAGATGCCTTATGTGTGTACGATGTGCACGTTTGATTTCCCCCCCCCCCCTATGGGGGATTTACTATTCGTATAATCGCCAATATCTCAAAGACCATATCACCTAGGTACACCAAATTTTAGTCCCAGATGCCTTATGTGAATACGCAGAAAATATGTATTTTGGAATTCCGCTTTTTTTAATTTTTTTATTATTCTAATTCGGGACACCCGATTTCTCTACTTGTTTTAAACATACTCTTTGTTGAAACGTGAAGCCCCAAGAAAGGTATACCGATGTCGCAGACAGCAACAAGCATCAGAGACCCAATATTGTATTTCAAGTCAGTGAACAATATAGCATGTTTAGCTCCATTTCACCCTATATGGATGTTGTTCCGGAGGGAATATTAGAAATCTTTTTATAAAAAACTTTTGTTTATAACAATATTCGATCTGAAATAGATATTTTAAAGTTTGTTTTCTAACCTAATGGTGTTACATCATATTTGGATCGCAGATCGGCTACCACCACATTATTCTCATTTTCATTGGTGACTTGTTACTACAAGCCAAAGGGATAATTAGAAAGGCAGGAACTACTTCCTTAGGTATATCAAGTGTGCGGCAATATACCTCAAATTTTCTCATATATAGTTTATTCTTTCGCCGTTGTGACTTTTCATACAAGGTTTTAACTATTATTTACTATAATACTAAATAAGTCGACGGCTCGACCTGACTTGTTTCGCTGTTTGGAAGCTTGACAGACTCTTGTATAACCGCCTCTACAAAAGTTCTCCACCTAATACGAATATTAGCTTTGATGTATCAATTAATCCTATGCATCGACTTTGATGAAAATACATATAAATATTAAATTGTTGCGATTGCCTTTTTGATACTAAGATACACTTTTCTACTGACCGATTGTATGTCGGCAACTAAAAAACTAATTGAAATATCTGAATAAATACAAAATTCTACAACAAATAAATATTTCACCAATCGGTCATATGAGAGCTGCTTAAATTTATGAGACTATATGTGTGACTATATGTCTGCCAAGTTTCCTAAGGTGTTATGGATCCAAAGTTCTCGGTGTTCATACGGACAGACATACAGACATTCGTTTTGGGTCTGTCTCTTTCTGCCTGTTACATGCGTTTGACGCTTAGACTTTCTTTCTTACCCTTGAACATTTTTATTATAACAACAAATCTCTAGATAGATGGGTTGTGTTATCACTTATGACACATGACTTATAAATTAATTTGGCCAGCAAATGGTAGTTACTTCTTAATATGTTTGTATGTTGTACAAAAGAACAATTCTTATTTTATTTAAAGAAGCATGTCATTACCTCATTTGGTTGGGCATATGAAGAATAAAATTCCATATCTGCCTTCTGGTTCAGCCAACGACGGAGTTAATTCTCATGCCGGTAGTTGAATGTCTGAATACCTCAGCCGAGTAGCTGGGTGGGGTTAATTATGTAATAAAAATACTTCGTTGCTGTTGTGACATAGGAAAATGTGAAAGTTTCATTACATTTTCATTTGCGTTCGCATTACATTTACATAACGAACCAACTATCGCAATCGCTATCGCACACGCCTGCTCAGTCAGAGTCAGAGCCAGAGTCGGAGTCAGAGTCGGAGTCAGAGTCGGAGTCAGAGTCAGAGGCAGCGTCAGCGACAGACCGAGAACTTCACGCCGTCATTTGGCCGGAAGTATCTTGTTAACATGCAAAACAAGCCATTTGCAATACGCGCTTACTTTATGAACTGAAGCAAGCAGTCCCCCAACATTTTCCACAGGCACATACTTACGAGTATACGAGTATACTGGCAGAATTATGTTGTAATGGCGCCTAACTCAGAGCCAACTGCAAATTAGTTGGATAGTTAGTTAGTCAGTCAGTCAGTCAGCAGTCATTGGGGTGGTTGGTGGGTGGCTGTTTCTGGTTTTAATTCAATTACTCGCAAGTTCGAGAGATTGTATTAATGCCAGTTAGTCGGAAATACTTGGGTTGTAGGCAGCCAGCAAGTCGGCCACGATATAAAATTTAACAGCTTCGATGCTACCCAACCCTTAGATTGCATTTCCATGGCACATTTCCAGCACTGACACGCAGCAATTTTAATTGTGTCCACGGATCTGTCCTCGGACTGCGACCAACCCAGCAACGCAACACAGGCAGCCAACCCTTTTCCGAAGTTCCTTCGCTAACGTGATTAGACACGCATGTCCAGTGAGCGCAGCAATAAACACGTAACGCCGAGTCTAAATAATATTTAAAGTGTTATAAAACTGTCACCAGGGCGACCAGCAGATGTCACTCGAGTGGTTAATACGGACGAGTGTACGTGTATGTTGCTGTTGGTATTGGTTTTAGATCGAAATTAAAGAAATCACCCGTTGCCATTCCCTTCCATTGTCGTCCTCCAGAGTGTTGCGGGTGTTGCCCAAACATCTGTGCCAGGCCTTGCCACAACAATTGCTATGCAGCCCAAACATCAATTAGACACACTTCAACTCCCTTGACAGTGGAACTGTCAAAACAGAAATTGATCGCGTCTGGGACTGCGGCTTCTACTGCGACTGGGCCAGCTCGACTGCCAGACTGTCTTGCCTCGTAGCTGGGACGATTGTGGGTGTGTGCATGTGGCTCTGATTGTGTGCATACCGACTAGAAGAAATCAAAACATTACATGCATAAAATATGAACAATACACCGTGCTACCACAGAACTGAACAACAATCGACGAACCGACGAACCGACGACCACAAAGAAATTGCAACCAAATGGAATGGTCGAGCTCGTCTCTCAAGACGACTTCTCTCAAGAAGTCGACATGGACATGGGGTTCCTAAGTGATATGCTTGTAGTAAGTCCCTTTTCACTTAGGGTATACTACAGTTTCTCCTAGTTCGAAAACCAAAAGTGTACAAAGGAAGCCTATAAAGGAACATTTGAATATCAGACTAAACAAATACTACAGAATTTAAAAAATATATATTGTCTGATAACTTAGAAACGATTTACAATGAAATTAAATAAAAATGCTGAAAATATAAAGGAACATTTGAATATCAGACTTGAAAAATACTACACAATTTATAAAATATATATTGTCTGATAACTTAGAAACGATTTACAATGAGATTAAATAAAAATGCTGAAAAATATATTTAGCACCGCATCCTTAAAGGATGTTCGAATGTATGTCAGGCATGCAATAATTTTGCGCCGAAATTTGTTCAGTTTTACAAGTTGGCTTTGTGAAGTGAGTCCCAAATATATTGTAGAATTGTTATTCGTGTTGATTCATCAATCACTGTAATAAATTATGATTTTATCGTACATAGTACACAGTAGTTTATTAATCGCTTGCTAATCATGGTGACAAATTATGTGAAAACTGAGCTCTTTTGCGAAGCTCTGGACAACGCACCGATGGTTATTGGAGCTGAAGGTAAATATTACATGAACTTCATAGATATATAGTCGTTTTATACTTTTGACGAGAAAGAAAGCTCTAATGGTAAGTCCGTCATCAAATAACATACTATTGATAAAAAGATATTAATGCGAACATTGGGGAATCCTACTGGCTATTGGTTTTGTGGTCAAGGCAATCTATTCTTTATTCCCAAATCCCTTTACTGAAACAGCTTGCTCAGACGAAACTTTCGTAAAAATGTGGCCTTTAAAAGTAAATAGTAATTTATTTCTAGTTCACAAAAATGGAAAATGTTGTGTAAATTGAAGTGCACTTTATTTATCTTCCATAGACTTTATATTCATGATTCGCGTATGATTCGAATAAAATACAACTAGTTTGGAAATAAATAATTGAATAAATGAATCGAATCTTCGCAATACCTCTTTTGCTAATAAAGATTTGTACGCCTATGTTTTAAATTGAAACCTACTAGTAAAATAAAATAATCATTTGATTTTGAAATTTGTGTTATGGACAAAGCGCAAAGTTTCTTCGTAAGTAAGTGGCTAAATGGATTAATTTTATAAAATACTGAGAGTAATTGCCTTTCAAGATTCATTCCCCTACAACAATATTCCAATTAATGGTCTATCGGATGTGAACCCTTTGGAAATATCGTGTTTAGTTATACTCTTTGAGTGTCATGCTAATCTAAAAATAATAATAATTTGCAAGGCTAGAAAGTATTCATCATAGAGAGGTCCACCTGTAGCAGCAGTCGCAGAAATGCAAACACACATACATATAAATTCCTACCTATGTACGTAGCTTTTGTTTGTTCAGTAATATTCGCTGCACAGTGGCAAGGTCAAGCGAGGAACGTTGCACTTTCCTAGAAGGCTGTCCAACGGCATTTAAATTAATGGCACACTCACACACACACACATACGCACACAGGTGGCAATAGCAGCAGTCGGCCAACTGCAGGAGCAGAGGAACTCAAACGATCAATGAATATAATTAAATAATAAAACAAGCATAATGAGCAGCAAAGCCACATCGACATACTTAGGGCCGCCTCGGAAATGTCAGGAACATAAAACCTAATGAGATGCACAGCACAGTAGCCGAGCCTTCGGGGAGGTCCAATTAATCCCAAATGCTGCGCGAAGGAGCACCACGCAGTCGTAGCCAGGGACTGGGAGAGTCGCCGAGTCGGACATACAAATTAAAAGTCATAAATCGACAGTCACAGTCCCAGAAGCAGAAGCAGACGCAGACGCGGCCTTCCCGAGTGAAGTTGCTGAAAGGTTGAAAGTTGCAGAGGAAATGTCACCAAAAATTATGAAGGTTCCTCCCATCAGAAGAATGAGTCGAAGGCGAATGAGGAAGCGCACGCGCATTAATTATGCGAAGAGCGTGCGCATTAGGCTGTGGGAAGAAGGAGAAGAAGAAGTACGGGAACCGGGTCAGGGGCACGGGTAGGGACTGGGACCTGTCCCTACATTTTGGGCCAATGCAAAGTGCAAAGACCCACCGGTGAGTGACAGTTGTGAGGCTGACGATGACAATGTTGTTGTCGCTCTTGCGGTTAACAGCTGAAGCCGATGTCGGCCAGCGCATGCGCGCCTGCATATTAAAAGGCGATCAGCCGTGCAACAACCACAATAACAACAAACAACAAACAGCAGCAACAACAACAATAACAACAACAAAAAAGAGCCATAGCATAGCCAAGTACAACAAACAAGAAGAGCGGCAAGTCAAATCAGAGCCAGGGGCTCATTAGTATTATGCTCATATGCATACGTGTCTGAGTCTGAGTCTGAGTCTGTGTCCCCAACTGCAGCTCTGGATCGGACCAGAGACCGCTCGACCGGCCGGCTGGCTCTGCTCTTCAGTCTGTTGGCCTGTTGGCCAATCTGTTAGCTAGCCGGGCAGTAGAGAGGCATCCAGCGAGTCTCGCAGTTATGATGAGTGACATTTGATCTTGTTTTGTGTCAAATTAAGAGGCTGCAGCTGCCTCCAAAGGTTCGTGCTGATGATCGTGCGACTTTTTCAGTTCGCTCTGATTTTTGGACACACAAACAACAAAGGTGGTTGTCAATGGCTAAGTCCCTCTGTGGACGGGTATGTAAAAAATCACTTTAGCGCACACTTAAGCCGTTGAGTGGTTGATTCCTGGTACTTTGGTACTTTGGAGGCGCTTCTGCTTCTTCTCTGCAGATCGCTTGCCAGGCCAGCGGCCACACGTACTGCAGGATCAATCTGTTACCCCTTATGCCATGTCATGTCTTGGCACTTGAGTGCTGGTGTGGGCCACTCCCTTTGTTTCGGTTTCGGTTAATAAAAGTTGGCAGTTTTTTCGGCCATTGTTGCGAGTTAAGGAGTACAAGTAGTGTTGATTTCTTGAGGTCATTGATGCTGATGGCTCAATTCTCCGGACCACACCGCGAGTTGCGCCGAAATATGGAGCAAATTCGTCCGTGCCTGCCAGCATATGTGTTTGCTTATGCAGATGACGGACCACCTTGATCTCGTAAGGGTATCTGCATAGGTATGCAATCTACTGATAAAGACGGGCTTCATCTGAGAGTAAATACTCGTATGATATTAGATACAATTTCAATGTAGCTCTACTTGCGTAACAGCAGGCAGATAAAGCTTTGAACTAATCATTATATCCTAACACTTTTGGATAATGATATTGCAATCAAATTGCCAATTGAAAATTATGTTTTTCCTGATTTTGTTGGAGAATAGTCATCCTCTATTCCAAAGAAAGTAAAAACAAAACAGAACGAAAGACCAAATGGTTGACATAGTGCGGTTCATAGCTCGAAGACCATGACCATGAAGCAACTAAGTTTTAAGGCAAGGGATTAACTAAAAATACAAAATTTATTTATACGGATAGCAGCAAATAAATCTGTAAATAAACATATTTATTTAGAAATATACAGTACAAGCTCCTTTGCGAAGCTCTGTAAAAAACACCGATGGTCATTGGATCTGACGGTAAATACTAAATTAATTTCAAAGATATACTTGTATGTATGTGCGTGAATGAGACAAATCAAAAAAAGATATTGAATTGAACGCTAACTTTTGAGAAGAAATCAAACAAATTATACAGTATTTATAAATATATATAAATGCAAACATTGGGGGATCATCCCGGCTATGTATTGTATTTGCATTTAAGGAGATCAATTCTTTATTCGCAAAAGAAGGAACAGTTAGACCTTAGACGCCAGTTACCTATATTTTTAGACGTTAATAGTACAGAGAAATTTATTTCTATTTCACCACTATTGTAAGCTTTCTCAAATGTAAGTAGAATAGTATTGTCGTGTGAAAAATGTTATACATTTTATATCTCCCATAGAAGAAAGCCTCACAGATTTTATATTCTCGCGCATTATTCGAATATTACAGTTTGAAAATAAATAAATAAATAATTATTATTTAATTGAAAACTTCTAATGAAATAAAACATTCACTTGATTTTGAAATTTGTTTTGAAGTTTCCATAAAGCGTTTTAGGCAATTTAGTGAACTTACATATCACAAAAATTGTACCGTCCAGCGACAATTAGTTAGACAAACGCATTGATATCTAGAACAAGCCCAGTAATAAAAGTGGTTCTACAGAATCTGAATTCATCAACTTTAGCTCGCTATCTGTGCGTATTACTCTTCGGTTATTGAAAATGGACTGGAAACTGAAGTGATGCCTATCGCAAAAAGTGATTTGTTGTCACACATTTGTCACTGTACAAAACTCTTATGGGCCTATCGAGTTGTGATCGTGCCTCTGGATAACGACTTGGACAAAACTGTGACTCACTCGTGTCCATCCCAGAACTCAACACGTTTCAAACGCCCAAATTAATTAGAAAGCCGACATTTGACAGCCGCTTGATGCATAGCTGTCCATTTGATTGACTCATTCCAGCTGATTGTCCACTTCTACTGCGATTCTAATCCTTTTGTAAGGTCGCTGTCATCAGTCAAAGGATCGGTTTCCATTCCGATTGATTGTTCAGGCTGAGCCTAAGTGCAAGAGCTGGTAGGGATTTCGGTGATTAAGCGATAAGGCGTAGCTGATTAATATGTTCAATGAATGAGAAATATTGCCGAGACGTCTGTGTCTCATCCATGGCCCATAGCCGTGTGGACTCCACTTTGCTGCTAATTATGCACACAACACATACTTGTATAAATATATCATTGTTTTTAGTTTAATTAAGCCATAATTTATCGCCAAGAGCACGCACGGGCCACACTCGACGTTGCCCTCGAAAGACTAAATACACCTGCTCCTGAAAATTGCCGTCAATGCTGACACAGGCGAGTACTCCGAGAAATTTCCCAGCACACAAGACTCGCCATGCAAATTTGGCCCCAGCCTTGGCCCCCACTAGCAGGCATTTGCTCCTGGTGGTCTAATTAGAAATGATCTTGTTAATTAGCCAGGAACCGCAACATGCAGCACCGGGGGAACTGAAACTGAATTGAACGGGCAGCCTGTCATGTTGACCTGTCTGTTGATTGTTGGTTGCTGGTTGTTGTTGTTGTAGTTGTTGTTGGTTTTTGCTGCCTTACCGAATTTGCTTTTTTGTTTATATTTCACCGAGTATACTTGTATTTTCCCCGTGGTCAGGGTCCGCCAGCGGTGGTCAATGATCGATGCGAATACACAACTTCGGAGAAATTATTTGGCTGCCGCGGCTGTCGATTCAAATTTTTCAATTTTCGAACACCAGCGACGTTGTCACATGTTGTAGGAACCCGTGTCCGTCCGTCCCGTTGTGGTCAGCCATCGTTCAGGGCGTCCCCAGAGAAGTTCGACAGTGCGCAGGTGATGCGACAATGTGTGTGTGTGTGTGTGTGTGAGTCTGTGTTTGTGGAATTCTCGGTGTACGTGGAATTTCGACGCTTAACTAATGATGCTCATCAGGCGCTCAATGGCCAACTGGCTACTGTATCGCTTCGTGCTGATCAGCCGTCCAGCTCTTGTCGATTTTCAGATGTGCGCACATTTCCACGGAACACTCGTATCAGCGAGTATCAAAAGAAAATTAATTTCCGAAACCAACAAAACTTAATTACGTATTATGAAAAATTGCAGTCATTAAGTTCGTTTGAAGGGGGGCTTTGTGTTGGCGGGCGGTGGGGGGGGAGACTCTATTTGATGATGGACATTTCATAAGATTCAATTTTTCCAAATAAAAATAAAACAGCTAACAACTGGACATTATCTTGACCAGCAGCAGCGGCAGCAGCAGCAGCAGCAGCCTCAGCCGGGCCAGAGAGGATGACGGCCAAGGCATGCCGAGTGCTCATCAGTGGCAGCATTGGCAAGCGTGTAAAATGCTTTTCCTCGATTCGCTGCCATACAAAACCTTTGGCCCTGTGTTGCAACAGCAACAGCAACAGGCAACAGCAACAGCAACAAACATTGTAACAACAACAAACAATCCTACATACTGACATGCCAAGCTCGTACATGCAACATCCAACATCGGAGAGCCGCAAACATAAACACAAACGTAGACACAGACACAGCCACAGACACAGATGCAGACACACAGACACGGCATCTGGACCACCCAAGTAGAATTTGGCTTAAAACCATTGCGCCGAGTGCTGAGTGGTGGCGAGTGGCGACGAGTGGCGGCGAGTGGTGGTGAGAGGCGGTGGCAAGCGCGGCTATTAAGCGGAGCGTTGCCCCAAGTTGAGGCACTCGATGATTACTTGAAATTCAATTGCAGTCCATTAGGAGTGATTAATATGTATGCGATTCGAAAGCTCCAGCAAAAGGAACGGCAGCGGGAGCGGGAGCGGTAGCGGGAGTGGAAGCGGGAGTCGCAGCTACACGATGCCACAAAAGAGCGCCCGATGGCCAAAAGAGCAACTTCAAGGCCAGAAATATGCACTGCACTTAAAATTATTGACACTTTGCCGCCAATTGAGCAGCAATCGGAGTCGCAGTCTCAGTCGCAGCCTCAGACTCGGATCCATCGATCGATGCGTTGCACGTTTCTGCATTTTCGCAGCTACGTGATCCGGCTACTGTGTCGGCCGTGTTCTATGCTCTTTAGCCCGTAGCACGTCGTCGCTCTTAGCAGGTAAGAGTGGGCCAACGGAAGAGCAGCTCCAAAAGAAGACGTTGCCAGGCCTGAGACCACACACGACGTCGCGACGTTCAGCCAGCTCTGTTGCCAATTCTGCGCCACAGGCAGCGCCAACAACTGCCAACGGCATCAGCAGAGAAGCAGCGAATCAGAGACGCAGGGACCGTCGGGGAGAGGAGGTCCACAGTAGTTTTGCGGCTCGTTTGGCAGTCAGCATCAGCACAGGCATCGGCTCCAGTATCAGCATCAGCCAGTGGGACTCTTGTTGCTCCTCATGGCTCTGCTACGCTTCGGCATTCTCGTATTTTTGTACTTGTGGTGCGGCGCTAAATTGCAGCAAAGTAATACAGCGTTTAGCATCGTTGTTGCTGTTGTTGTGCTTGTTCTTATTGTTGTTGCTGTTGTTGTGATGATGTCGGCCGGTCAGGCGATGGCAGAGGTGTGAAGCGTGTGTTCGAAGAGCGGAAGGACTGGTGAGAGAAGCCCTTTCCCGGTGTGAGCAATGCAGCTTCTTAGTCTGCAGCTTTGCAGGTATATGGTTCGCTTTTTTTATACTTGTAAGTATTACGGGTTTAATTAAGTATAGACAGGAGTTAAGAGCTAGAGTTAGGATCAGGGCGAAACAGCACAACAAATGTTGTTAGCAATCACTAATAAGTCGATTTCTAGTGAATAGTATGGAATATTCAGATACCTGGAATGATTTTCTATACTTTTGGGTGTAGATAAAACGCACTGCTTCTGTTACTCTTTGATAATCTTCAATCAATATTATAAAGTATTTGAGCATTATAGCACTTTGGAGTTGTTTAAGTTACTTGAATCAAGTTAAATAAGAATAGCCTTTCGTTTATATTGCTTTGTTTAACCCAATATCTATATTTTTTAAAAATCTTTTTGACTGCTTTATAATATCTAGATTTGAGATACAGCTCCTGAGGTTAACTCAAAATGGAATTGGTCGCTTCATTTTTAATGAAAATAACACAACTTGTGAATCCTTCTTTAACTTCAGTAAAATAAATCATAGTATAAAACACTTTTACATTCGGAATAAGTTATTTCAGACTGTTGGCTTGAGTTCTGAAGTAGTGCGAGACTTACCCCATAAAGTAAATATATTCTAATTCAGCATGTCGAGAGAAATCAATCTAGACATGTCCGTCCGTCCGTCCGCCCGTCCGTCCGTCCGTCCGTCTGTCCATCTGTCCGTCTGGATGCAAGCAAGGATCTCAGAAACTATAAAAGCTGGAATGACCAAAGTTGGTATCCAGATTCCCCTAAGAGTTTATTTTATTTTATTATTTTAATTTTTCCCCCAAAATGTATGTTTGTATGTTACAGTGACTACAAAAATAGTCCATCCAGCACGAGTAGCATATCAATGTCGCTCCCCGTCACAGTTAGCCGTTGAGTAGCCCCTGTTTATCAGGTCTTGTTAAAATTGATTCCCAGGGGATCCATATAGCTGCATCTCCTGTTATAAATACCATTAAATATAGGGTATACGCAGGTAGTCTGGTAACACCCAAGCTATTCGTATTATATGCGAATTCAAAACGCTGCACATTATGGGTTTGAATATACTTAGTCATTTGTACCCTATGATTAGGGAGCTGATATCACTAGAGAGCTAAAAGCTTAACGATTAAAGAAACCTAAATTTTGGAAGTTTTTCCATTAGGCAATGACAAAAATTTCTGAAGACACAACTATTCAACGAATTAACCAACAGCAGGTGCCCAGTTCAGAATGACATTGCTCAACAAATTCTTTTCCAGTTCTATTACTTTTACAACTCAAAGGCAAAATTTTCCAAAGCTAATTTTAAAGCTGAAAATAGCTATTTTCCCTAAAGAGCTGCAAAACTCCGATTACCATTATACACTTTCTTTATCGATTCGCCGGAGTCTACAAAAAGTTGGTTTATTTGCGTTGAATCGAAAATATGGCTTTCTTGACAGTACTAAGAGAGGAGGTGAAGAAGAATAGGTGCAATAATTCTAAAAATGGCACAAGGAGACTGGAATACGCTTTGGATGGTAGGCTGCACTTGGAATTAAAGATAACAAGTATTTTGCAAGCTTTAACAATTAAAAAGTAACTGCATTTCAAATACGTTGTAGTTAGAAGTTTATCTTTATAATACTGAAATAAAAAAGTATATTGCAGATTAATTTAAATCCTTAAATAATTGGTATAATTACATTTTCTTAAACAATTGTTAACAATTGTAAGCTTCATTGCAAAGTTATTGCCATCGCTGCTTTTATGCTGCTAACAATAATCATTTGTTGAATTACTGCTTTCTCGTCCTAATTACGGCCCGGACTCTAACCCCAAGCTGTTCTGCAATCCACGCTACAGGCATTAAAAATCACATCAATGTCGCTTCCGTTCTAAAACTAGTTGCTATAAAACTGGAATTACCCGCATACTCGTATACAACCGAGCGTCTGCTTCAATTTATTGCGAAGCAAAATAAAAAGAATGCCAACGAAGTCCTGCGGCATCAGGATCATCACCAGCACCAGCACAGGCACCAGAACCAGGACAATCCAACGAGCTCAGCATATAAAACGTGCATTAAATCTCTCTTGGAAAAATCACACTTGAACGCTTGCATGCGCCCATGCCATCTCGCCGGTCCGAGTCCTGGGCGTCCGTGCCCTTCTTCCTTTCCTTCCTTCCTTCCTTTTAATTCGCCGCACAATTTTTTAGTAGTGGCGCAATGTTTCTTCCACATCGAACGCGAACAAAAAGCCAAAGTTGAAAGGCGGCAAAAGCTCAATTTGTACCTCAATTAAGGCGTCGCACAGTGGGGCCTTCGGACTTTTTTCGTTGCAAAAATCATATCTTCTGAACGGCTGAAGCAATTTTCGTCATTCAAATTTTGTTTGAAAGAAAAATTCTTAAGCTTTGAAACAAGTCATAGCGCATTGTGCTGTGATTTGTAGGAGCTGCGCAATGTGTGCTCAAAGTTGGATTTTGTTGCCAGTGCAATATTTGCCTAATCAAACTAATAAAAAACATTTAATGATACAATTATTTTCAGTTATGTTATATTTTTAGTTTTTAACAAATTAAAAATTGAAAAAAAAATTGTTTAAATATTACAAATTTTTTTTTAAATTTAAAAATATTGAAAATTTTTTTTACATAAAAAAAAATTAAAATAAAATATTTTGTTAATATTTTATGATTACATTAATTTTTATTATAAAGTACTGACAGCTGCAATTATTTACATTAATATGTTTTCTTTAAAATAGTCGTCTACATTCGAAGGAATATCTAATAATTTCACCATGTCCGAAGAATAATTACTAACTAATTCTTTGTGAGACCTCACATGTCTAAGGGATGAAACCAGTGGATCTGAAGAGGCTGACAACATATTGAAGAGATCCTCGTTTTGCCTTATTCGTGACGTCTTGCATGTGTTCAAATATCTGAATTTTTTATAGTCCTTGTTCCTCGACTCTTGGGCTTCCTCTGACATTTCTCCAATTGGTCATGAAGTGTTACTTGCACTGACTGTTCCGTCACTATTGTGGGCTGAGGTACTGCCTCTTTCTTAGCCGATCCTATTTGTTTGTACCCAGGAAGAACATCAACATTATGCCGAATTAGGGAATGTCGCAATATTAAATATTTTTCCTTTGACAATCCCAAATCCATAAACAATGCCAAAGCCTCATCGGCACTGAACTGCTTTGGCAGTAAGTTTGGCGGAGTAGGAATGCTTTCCTTGATCCTTTTAAGTCGCACTGGGCTTGCGTCAGCAACCGCTTTTGTGACTTGCGATTTTATTTTTTCCTGATCCTTGGTGTATTTCATGGACAGCGCCTCCGACAAGTGATCCGTAGCTATGACTTCTGTGACATCGACAAGCTTTCTTTTTCTTGTAAAATCCGAGCATTCTTCAATGGATTTCGTTGTTCTTCCTCTGGCTCGTCCAGTTGATGTAGAGGGTACATCGTCCATTGATGTATCCAAGTACGTAGTCGTTGATAGCCAGATTTCATATTTTAAATCAAATTTCTGCTTGCTATATCCTACGCTTATCCATTTCTGTTTGATTTTAGAATAAATTAATTTAAGCTTATTTCTCAACATTTTTTGCTGATCTGCACTTTCCAGAGCATCATACAGCTCTTCCAGAACAGCTTCTTCAAATTCCTTCTCATCATTGGAATTCCTAAATAGATCAAATAATGTTGCATTTTGAACAGCCATGTTAAAGAAAAATCACTTTTAAGGTATTTAAACGTAAATTATATTGAAAAATACTATTCACTGCTAGTTAGACACAACTGATTGCTTTTTAAGTCAAAATTCGACTATTACGCTGCACCAAAAATATTGGCAATATATACCATTTCTAAACGCATACCTAAGATAATAAACTAAAACCTCTTTTTGCCTGTTCAAATGCTTTAAAGCAAAGAAATTACAATTCATGAAAGGGTCAAAAAGATTGCAAGACCTTCACCTGATATTGTAAATTACACTACCTGTAATAAATGTTATGCATAATTTCGGTTGCACAATATTAAATGTGGATCAAATAGGACCGTTTAGGTATATTTTTGTATCCATAATGCTAAATACAATGTTCCTAATAGCCGTTACTGCGAATCTACCTGCAATGCATTCTTCTTCTTATACCCGCGGCAGCGCCTTTTTCGCTGATTTTTTTCCGAAGTTGCGGCACTCTTTTTGCTCTGGTGCACACCGGCGGATCCGGGCGGATGAAAGTTTTATTGCGTTAGGTAAAAGCATATTTAGAGAACATATTTTAAAAATATGGGCGAGGTACTTTTGGGTACTTTTTTTGTATTTTCCATCAAAGTTGAAAAACACCCTAAAAATAGGTAGTTTAAAAAATAACGTTTTCTAGATAACTACAAATACGAAAGACATAGTTTTTATTAAATAATGCATAAAATTAATTCATCTAGCAATACAAATCAAAACATCAATGATTCGTTTCATAACTTAGCTAATATTATACCTGAAAGATGAAGTATTTGCATCAAATTGAATTAATTGTTGCGAGCTTAAAAAAGGGTCGACTTTGAGTGCACATATGTCCTAAACTATAATTCCGATTTTTTTGAGAGTAAGATTTTCGTAATCTTTGGAAAAAAAACTATTAGACACGTTTATTCATTACTCCCAAAGCTTTCATGAAAATTTTGATTTTCGCAAGCTGTTTCGGCCTAAGGCCCCACTGTGCGTCGGCAGCGCCATGGCACAGTGGGGCAAGGCTCTTTTCATGCGCCACTGTGCAGCCCGTTTCCGTTTCCGCACACAACCGCTCAAACACTGAAAACACAAAAAACACACGTGCATGCGAACCGTTGAGTTATTGCCACACTTCGTGCTCAAAAGTGCTGCACGAACACAGATAAAACTGTTTGGCGTCCCCGTTCCCAATCCCAGTCTCGGTCCCGGTCCCCGTCCCGTGCTCGTCCTTGTGCCCGTCTGCAGGGCCGCGAATGGAGAGATAACCAACGTCGTCGCCGACGCGCGATTCGCAACAAAATCCAACTGAGTGCCGACGCCTGTGTGTCCGCGTATCCTTTTTGCGTCCGCACGTCCTTTTTATTGCGCCAATGTTCCGAGGTTTCCACGCTATATGTGGCTCCAAAAACAACTGCAATTCCGCCCCGCCCTGCCCTGCCCTGCCCGCCTCGTTTTCCTTTTTGTTTGCTTTATTGAGCTTTCAGCACTTTCGCTGTCGCTGTCTGCAGACCCGCTTCGGGCTTCGGGCTTGGGCCTGGGCTGGGGGCTTGGAACTCAATACTTGGCGCTTGGGTGGGCTCCATTGGGCTGACTTCCCATTCAGCTGTTTCAGCGTGTTTCCATTTCTTTCTGTTTTCGGGCTGAAAAGTGCAGAATCAAATAATTTACTTTCCAATTCGCGCTGAGATCACGTTTTTAATTTGAAATTTTACAACCTGCGCGCACATTGTTTATTTTCACAAACCGTTCTGGGCTTGTGTGGGGTTGGGTGTGGGTGTTCCTATCTGAGGGAGGGGAGGGGGGTAGCTCCACAAAATCCAATTCCAAGTGGTTGCCTGGTTTGTGTTTTCCCTGCTATAGCTATAGCTGGCAACATTTGTTTATGGCGCGCGTTTACCAATTAACCCTTGTGCGCGCGCACGTAACTGGCCTTATACACCCTCACCTAAAGGCTATTACCGCTTAAATCGGCTATTTGTAACGCAGTAAAAATGTTACGATAGCGAGACCAATTTATAACGCCAAGCGCATCCAACTATTACACTCTTACTATTTTTTAGTTTGAGCAACGATTCTATTTTGGTTGCAATTTTTAAAACCAGTCATGATGGATGAATTAATTTTTTAATTTTTCAAAAAAAAAACAACATACTCTCGCAAATCTAAATCTATGTTATATATCAATTGGAAAAGCATATATTTTCAATAAAATAAATTCATAAATTCTAGAAGTAAGCCCAAAAATTAGAACGAATTTAAAAACGTGTCTAATTTCAACGTAAAAGAATATTCTAACAACTATACAATAATGTATAACGCCACCAATTTTATTTGCCAGTTAGCAAATATGTCCCAATGGAAGGCTTAACATTTTATTAGGCCATATAAACTAAATAAGCTAAATACGCAACAATTTGTAAACGATTTGCAAATATGTCTCGATTCACAGCCTATACATTTTATGAAGCATTATTGGACCAAAAAAAGTAGTGAGTAGAAGATAAAAACTTAATTATAGTATAGCCAAATTTTTCAGAAATGATTATACACATAATCTAAAATCGATTGTGCAAAGTTGTGCATCTAAACAAGAGAAATGCAAAATAATTCGATGTTGCTCTACAAGGAACAGAAGAGTTAAGTCGACCTAGGAGGGCAGAAGAGTCACCAATAATCAACATTTGGAGAACAACAAATATACCTAGTAAAATCCTACGACTTGCTACAGATGAAAGATTTAAAAGTAAAACCCTTCTAGAATACGATCCCAGCTTAATCCAAGTAGCTTAAAAAAGTAGAAATTGCTGTTGATGGTTTCCTGAAGCTTTCTATGCTGCGGACACCAAATACTTGAGCAGTATTCAAGCACGGAGCGTACTAGAGAAGTGAATATCCGTTTGAACCAAAAAAGACCCCAACTGCCGATATACACTGCAAGGGCACATTGTCAATCATTTGCTAAACTTTTATAAAAAGCAATTGAGGTGCTAAGCAACTAGATTGTAGGGAGCTCAGATTACCCTGAAAACTACTCTAATGAAGACGACTTTTCTATGATACGTCATCACCATACATACATTTTCCAGAATATGGAAGTAGATCCAATGATTGTTTAAAATTCAAATGTAAGCAAGCAACCATAGAAACCACTAGTTGCCACTTAAGTCGCATTAATAAGAATCCATTACAGATACAAATCTTTAGCAACAGTTTTATTGAAATATTGATAGGGTATGTGCGCTTCAGTGTATCGCAGCGAGCTGGAGTTGGAATTGTTTTATATGTATTTCGGTTTCCATTTTATTTGGCACATAAAATAATTTGTTTTTGGCACTTCTTGACCGCATTGAAAAAACTGCATTTCTGGCTAACAAGCTCTGCACGGAAGGCAAACAACGGCAGAAAAAAGATAGGAATACTCGCACAAACGCAATAAAAATCTCATTTGTTTCGCTGTGCAAATATTTTCAATTCATTTGCACGCCAAATGTTTGCTACCAGAAATTAATTTGCCACAATCACACGCTCCAGCAGGCTCCAAATCGTGGCAGTTGAACTTCTCGAGCGGCTCAGACTCTGGCCAAAAGGCAGTTCATTAATTAAACCAAATTGGGGGCTGCGGCTGCCCACCCACATGGCATCGCCATATCGGATACGTGCGATTATGATATATGATGTCGCACTCGCATTCGAGCGATCGTTAGTCTGGCGAAATTGGGGGGCCATATAGAGAATGGGGTTTTAGCAATTCGGGGCATGATAAATGACGGGTTTCCGCCCAAAGAAACGATTATTGAAATGCACTTTGCCGTCTGGTGAGGCTGAGGCTGATGCAAAACTTATTGTTTGTCATATTCAAATGCCAAAATATTGTCGTTATATCAATGCGACTGGCCGATCCGTCTGTTGGCTGCCTAAAGGGGCATTGTGAGCATCATTTGTCTTCCCATCAACTGGGGGCACATCGGCCGCGACTAATGCATTTTGCACATCTTCCCGCCACTCAATAGCCGTTGGCTGTCGTCCGTAGATGGGCCTTATTAGTCGAAAATGTGGCTCTGAACGAAAGTTGTTAATTAATATGCCACCCCCACCCCCCGCTTCTCGCTCTGGCTTCGTCTGGCAACATTACGAATATACAAGTATGTGTATGTCTTTGTCAGCCAACTTGACCCGCAGGCCAAACACATAATTGTTTTTTCTCTTTTTTATTGAGTATTGATAAGTTTTCTCACCCAAAACCGGCGCCGCACCTTCAAATGCCAGGCAGCAACATTGTACAGAGGTCTGAACACCTCAATGACATTTACATAAAACCGAATTGCCTCGAAAGTTGATTATTTATTTTATACTGCGTGCTGGCATTAAAAAATAATAAGCACCACATAATGGTAATGTTAATAATGTCATCATCAGTGGGCCCCCAGACCCACCACTGAGCCGTGCGAGTTCCCGGCCTCTTCAATGCGTTTATTCACATTCACAGCCAGATTGGGGGCTAGTCAACGGCGATACTCGTAGTCCAAGAAAATCAATTGGTGTGGTTAATAATTACATGCGAGTACATCCGGTTTTTGTTGCTTTTCCTTTCGCGACAGGCGCCACTTCTGGCCAAATGCTGTAGCCCTTTGGCTATGGAAGATAACTTTTTATTAAAAGTGATGGCATATTTCCTCAATGTCCATTATTTTATGATCTTTTTATTGTTTTGGCCGAAAAGGGCATGTGTCGGGCTGACTTCACCAACCGACTGCGGTGCTGCACCCTCGACTCATTGGCAAGGCCTTCGCAACTAGGCGGGCGGCGCATTTACCGCCCGCCTATTGCGATACAATCGCAGTTGAATATTTGGACTCCAATCTCATTCATTCAGTCGCTGTTAGCCAAGTTAATTAGCACACTATTGAGAGCAGTTAGCAGCACACTAAAAATGCAGCCAGAGGTGCAAATCGCTGGCCAAACAAAGGCGCAAGCAAACTACTTACGAGTACCAACAGGCGCAGTTAGCCAATTAGCGTCATGGCAATTTGAAAGACAACACACTAACAAAGCAAACGCAGCCAACAAAAGACAATCAATTACAATTGCATTACCGGCGATAAGACTAAATGCATACGAGGGCAGTACGATAAATCGCCGTCGATCATTTCCATCTCATTTCACTCAAATTAGAAGAGAAGATCATTGTTTCTTTAATTTTATTCTCTTGTTTCATTCTTTTAATCTTTTTATATCGACTAAATATAAATAGACGAATAAAAACAATATCTCCCCATTATGATCTGCTTGAGGCTTCAAAGAAAACAATTTGTTTGAAGCAGAACAATTAATTTCTAAAGTAAATCTGAATGCCTCTAAGGTTATGTTTGTTTTGGTAAAGCTTGCAATTATAATGTTTTGTTATTATGTTATCTTTTTGCTATGAGCTCTCTCTCTCTCTCACATTCTCTCTCTCTGTCTCCCTTCAAGATCCGTATACCTTTGCTCCCAGGCCAGCGTTCTTAATTTGTTCTCGTACTTAAACTCTAGACGTGTCCCGAATATTTTAATAAATATAATAATTCAACCATCTGAATAATTCTCCTCAAAACAGATGTTATAGATTTTATAGATCTTTTCAAGATCAATACGCCTTTGCTCTCCGGCGGGCTTTCTAAATTTCTTAATTTGTTCTCGTACTTCAACGCTAAGCGTGTCCCGTATATTTTAAAAAATATTTCAACCAGCTGAATAATTCTCCTACATTCTCCTCAAAACACATGTTATAGATACATACTTGTATATGATCAGCATAATAAAACCAATCCAAATCGTCTCTTTCAAACTGTATTTCTCCCACAGAGGAGTGGAATCTTTGCAGCAAGGCTTCACGGATATAGTAAATATGTGAAAATCAACGATGTCAGATCACATCATAGAAACGATATGATTTACTTTTTTTTTTAGTGATTTTTGAGACTTGCTATTTGGATTGTTTTTCGTCTAGTCTGCCTATTTTTTTACCTGCCCTCGCAGCTACAACTCCAACCCGAATGCAGAAGACCGTTCGCAATTCAAATATTTGCACTCGCTTAGCGCCGGGCGCTCACAAGCGAAGCCCAAATCGCAGTCAAAGTCGACGTCGGATCGAAGTCGGGGTCGCTGCCACTATCGCCGTCGACGTCGACGTCGCTGTCCGCGTTGTGGTCTGAGGGCTGCGCATGCGCCGTTGCTGCCGCGCTCAAAATTCGTTGAGTCAACAGAATTGACGTTTCGAGTTGATGGCGTTGCTGTTGTTGTTGTTGTTGCTGCTGCTCTGGGTATGGGTAGGGGTAGGGGTAGGGGTATGGGTATGGTGTTGATGGCGTTGATGTATGGTGGCTGGTGGATGTTGCTGCTCTTGGTGCAGCATTATGTTGGCGTCGACTTCTGCTGAAATCTTAGCCAAGTGCGGCTCGCTGGGTATTTGAATGTTTGTTTAGGCTGTCTGGGCCAAAAGTCTTACATTTCACAAGCCTCGTAGCCAGTACTCTCCTAGCCATGTGGCCATGTAGCCATGTAGCCATGTAGCGCCGGAGCGAGTCTGCGCACACTTGACGCTCACCGCTTGTCTGTTGGCCATAATTGAGTGCACTTTCCATGGAACTGCTGCTCATGCTCAAGCGCCAAACATGAAATAAAATGCCAACACGCTGATGAATACAAATAAAAATAAAACAAATCTTATTTCCATGCGCCTGTGAAATGTAATAAATGGCAAATGGCGCTCGTCAGCTCCGGAATCTGAGCCTGGGCCGAGGCGTGGGGCCTCTCAGTGCACATGAGCATAAGAAACGCATTTTATTTTCGCATCGTAAATCAATTGATAAAGCGAAACGGAAACAAGTGGCAGCTCTAATTGCCCATTACACTTGCCAGCGCCATCGCCACCGCCATTGCCATCGTCTTCGCCAGCGATATTGCCAGCGATTCCGCCCGTCCCCCGCCAATTTAATAGACGCAAATAAATCTCGGGAGCAGTATTCAGCGGCGTGCAGTTGACTTTCGACATTTAGTGGATGCATATTTCGAATTTTGTGGTCCGGGCAATTAATACAACAAACTGTAAAACAGTCATGGCCTCATGTGCCACCCAAAATGCAATTAGCGGCAACGCCAACAACAAGTTGCCTCCACCGCGGCAAAGGGGGCAGATGGGGATGGGGATGGGGAGGGGAGCACGTGTGCCTTTAAAGCATATCAAAGGGGCGCGCGCTAGCGATCGTCAGCAGATTTATTTGTAGCCGACGTCAAAGCGCATAAATCACACACAATCTCACACACATGGAGCTCCGGCTCCGGCTCCATCTCCAGCCACAGCCCCCACCTCCCTCCCGGCCATCACACCCTCCCCCAACAAAGTAGCGCCCACACACACGCACAACACTCGCACTCGTCGAGTATTTTTGTGGCTTTTTAATAGCAGGCGACAAAAGCAAACACTCGACTGGAGTTCAAGTTGTTGGACCTGTTATTGTTGTTGTTGTCGTTGCCGTTGCCGTTGCCGTTGTTGCTGGCGAGGATCTTTGGCGGCTACATTGTATGCGCAATTGAAATTCCGGTGTCTGAAAGTGAAATTTAGTGTGTCAGCTCCGGCAATTTCTGCTAATTAGAAGTGTTGAAATTTCACTTTGATAAAACGCTCTGTAAAGTTTAGTTCAATGCCCAAAAGCCGCAGCATTTCCGTATCATTCGGGAAAGACGCGCTATGACGCCCTATTGAGCACCAATTGGCACGATCGATAGCGCTTAAGTAGAACAGTTTTCAAATCAGTACATTATAGTAGTTATATACCAAATAGCCGACAATAATAAAAACTATTGTGTCTACTTATATCGTTAAAAATATCATTAGCGCTTAGTTGGATTCGATTCAAGCTTTGCAAAATCATTTGGTAGGCCAACAAATATTCGGATTTATATATTATCTTTAGGAGATATGGCTCGAAAGATCACATCTATTCTAGACTGGTCGGCTTACAATTGAACGTGGATAAGACTTTTCCTTTTCGTTCTCGTCTTGTCAGAACTAGAGGGAACGGGACAAACAATCAGATGGATGGGAAAGATTTATCTGATCTGTCACACCCCCTCAGAGTGTGTTTCAGTGCACCTCTTGAAATGGAATCAAATGCTTGCTGCGGTATTTGTGATTTGTTTAGTGACGGAACTACCCCTCCTGGTCGAATAGGGTGTCAGTGCTTTATTTATTTTAGTTGTGATATTGCGAATGCCAATGATATCTACAAGTATAACTCAGATAAAGGCTGTATAAAATACTCTTTAAGATCTGCAATTTCGTTGCACTTCAGCGGTGTTCACTGTACTTATTAGGCCGCACAGTACACACATATGGCAAATTGGCTAATTGGTTCATTACGTGCGCAAATGGATTTGCGCCTCTATAATGCGCCTGATTTAAGATGCGTCGATGCCGAGCAGTAGTCGAGTTGGCAACCCGGCTACTTGGCTACTTGGCTGCTTGGCTGCTTGGCGACCAGCTGCAGCAATTGGTGCTCTATAGATGCGGCTCAAAGCCAGCTACATTACGTATACGCATATTTAGCGAGCATTTGTCGGTGCAATTAGCGTTTGCATTAATTCATTTTATGTGTGTCGCCGTTGCCGCCGCTGCCGCCAGTGCCGCCAGTGCCTCCACCTCCACCTCGCCGACACTCCCGACGCGTCGGCTCTGATCCAAAAACAACACGCAGAGATCTCATCAAATCGGCTCACGATCCAAACACGCCGCCAGCCACACATCAACGCTTGCCAGTAAATGTCAGAGGCACCGGCAGATATGTATGAGTGTACTCGCATATCGCCTCCCCTCTCCACCACCCCTGCCCCCTCGGCATTCCTGCTGCCCCCTACTAACCCCCTCGCGATCTGTCTGTCGGTCTATCAGAGCGCTTGCATTTATTTTCAGCAAATTAACGCGCCACAATTGCATTGAAATCTGTGCTAATAAATCATTTGATGTCTTGCGCGCCTTTTTGGTGATGCTGTTGTTGTTCTTGTTGTTGTTGTTGTTGTTGTCTTGTCACAATATTTGTTTATATGAAAATTCGTTTTTAATTAAATGGAGCAGCGGCATTAAATCGAATCAAATGCTGTTGCCGTCACTCAGCCATGGGCTTTGATTGTGCAATTAGCAGAATTGCTCACAGCCCACATCCCGCCCTCACTCCCATTCCCATCCCCCGCACCAATCCCAACATCACTCTCAATCACACCCTTGCCCATTCCTGACATTTTCGCATGATTTAAAGCTGTCACAGTCGCTTTGAAGTAGAGCCATTAATTGTGTTCTCCGAAGTGGCATTCTTGAAGGCTTTAAGGCATTGTCTTCAATTCTTGATTAGGACGGGGGGTGAATCGCTTTCCCAACACCACAATCATCAAACACACAACTAAATAATAATTCTCATATTTATGCAGTTCGACATTAAAGAAAAAAGTATTTAAATTTTCAGGAAATTCTCAATGCTTCACACTGTAGAATAGAAAAACTAGTTGCAGATACAATTAAAATAAAACAAGGGGGAACGCTATACAAAAAAAAAATTTTTTTTTAATTAAATTATTTTAAAAAATTATATTATTTTAAAAACATTAAATTATTTTAAAAAATTAAATAAAATAAAATAAAATATATTAAATACATACATACAATATATCAGAAAAAAAACACTAACTCTATTTGCCTAGGGATAAGGGGAACCTGAATACCAAGCTCGATTATCCTAGCTATTGTACTTGCTGAGATCATTGCGTTCATACATACAAACAGACGGACGGACGGACCCTTTCGGTACAGCCTATAAAAAGGTAATATAAATTACGAAGCGCGACGAAGGCCACGTTAGCCCTGTTTTTATCAGTGTAGTATTATTGAAGATGGAAGAAGTGAAGAGAGAGATTTTAATATACAATACTTATGAGTATATTGGAGAAAATCTATTGCGGGAAAAGCTGGAAAAATAAATAAAAAAGCTGGCTCGTTGCCTAGCGGCTGGGGACTGGCTAAATCAATCAATTAATGATATATGTAAATACTTTTTAGGGGCAGCGCTGGTTCCTTCTGCCTGCAATCTGGAGTATGTATATTATATTACACTTCGCTTGAAAGATATATTAATTATTTATATATTTATATTTACTTGACTACATACTTTTCGGATCAGAAAAAGCTCATAGAAATATGAGGAATATGTAAAGTAAATAGCGGACCGACTGTTGGTTCTTGATGCAGATTATTAAATTTTTATAAACAGCATTTTAGGATAATCCACCTATGCCTAGAGATAAAAGTTACTGTCTTAAAGCAATCATTTAGCTGACGGCGGAAAGCAGGCTGTGCCAGTTCCGGAGATGGAGCGCCTATTTCATAAACCTGAAATGGAAACCCACTTGAGTCCTGCAGTTTCCACATTCCCGAAATAAATAAAACTAATATTGAATTTGTATAGTTTTTTATTATTTGTATTTTTGTTTTAGCACATGAACTCCACGAATGCTCTTGTAGGTATTGTTTTTGAGTGCGTTCTTCAAGCTTTTTACAGATAACATTTTCGTTTTACACGCTCTCTTATGAACTATACTTGTAAATACTTGATCATAGCAATCGTACGCGTTGAAGTTGGAACTACAAATTAGGCTAAATAGCTATTAGTTACTTACAGGCGATTTTAGGCATATTTGTATTTGTATTTAAGCGAAATAGGAGTAGGAATAAACGTTGGAGGCTTCTCTTCCCATTTTCAGGGGGTGCGACCTTCAAAGCGGAAAGGCAACAGCAACCAGTATCTGTGCGGTGGAGATATATTTGTACAAGTATATAGATGTACTCCCCGATACACGATAATGGTGGCTGGGATTCCCAATTTCTCAATAAATACGCTAGCAACTTAGAAGGGGTTGCACAACTTACACATAAATAGATACATACATATACATAGGCATAAACATAAACATAGGCATAAATACGTGTATATTACAATTATATCACATGAACAATTTTGTACGCCGCACAAATCGCTTGCAGCTCCACGCCAGCGTCCTGGCTGGGGAGGGAGGGGGTTTATTGCACTGAGACACCGACGACAACAACACTTGGCTACAGTTGAGGCTGAGGTTGAGGTTGAGGTCGAGGTTGGAATTTGTGTTTGATTTGAATTGGAGGCGGATGTGGATGCGGATGTGGGGGCAGGAGCACCTTTTACGGTATCTGGCCATTCATGCGCATCTCCAGCTCCTCCTCCTCTTTGGTCAGCGGCACGGTCGTGTGGTTGTACAGACCCTGGGCCATCAGCTGCAGTGCGAGTGGATTCTTGGAGCCGGTCGACTTCTTGATCTTGGCGCGTTTGTTCTGGAACCAGATTTTAATTTGCGCCTCGTTCAGACCCAGTTCGGAGCTCAGTTGCTGGCGGCGGCGCTCGGTGAGGTAACGATTCTCGTTGAATTCGCGCTGCAAGTACACACAAAGAGCAGAGAATGGAGGCAATGTTGAAAATCAGGTACGCATCGAGCCCAACTAGGGGTAGCAACAACTACAACAGCACCATCTCCTATAGGTAGGCATATCTGTGCTGCCTGTTTTTCTGTTTTCTTCCTGCTTGCAACTACGGCAAATCAATTATTTGCGGTTAAGTTGAAAGGCGCTGGTCGCACAGACCAGTCCAAATGAAATATGACCATGTCTAATTGGTCAGTTTGCGCTAAGTAGGCACAACACAGCCAGCTCGCAAACAGGACATGTTGCGTCCTTGCGGTTGCCTCCAGGATGCAGCGCATAAAACGCGCCACAGGCGGCCACACGAAATATTTATAAATATTTTGGTGCAAATCTGACACAACAGACTCTCAGATACAAAAGAAAGTGTGTGATGTGTACACTTGAAAAAAATGTGGTAGCCTTTGCAGCTGCATTTACATTTACTGCCAAATGGCATAATTTTAAATTTATAGTTTCAGTGTATGATATGAAGCGATGCTACAGACTATATATGGTAAAAAAAAAAAACGAATAGTAACCAAATATTTGTTCTCATGGTGTTAGACTTTGACGAAGAAATTAATGAAGGAACTTGTAAAAAGCTGACTTGACGATTTCAATATGAAACTTTCCATCGAAATCTTGCTACCTACTTGCTATCGAAGTGGTTTTTTTCTGGTGTTTGTTGTTTAGAGGTTTTTTAATGATATGGAGATCGCGGCTTACCTTTAGACGCGCCAACTGCTCGCTGGAGAAGGCCGTTCGAGGGCGTTTCTCGTCGTTGTTCTTATCCTTTGGCTGTTTGGGGCGGCGATAGCGTGGTCCTGTAGTAAAGGAGCAAACGAAACAAGAATGGAAGAAGTGAGTAAATTGTGAAACTATTTTGCATAATATCTGTCGGCATGCACGACACGTCTGCTTAATGCAATTAATAATATTAATGATTTAATTAGCATACGACTATACTACTACTAGCACGTATGTATGTATGTATGTATGTATGTATGAGTGCCGGCTGTCTCGCTTTCAAAATATTTTGCGTGCTATGCTCATTTTTCAGCGCCCTGACAGCTTAGTCGGAGTCGGAGAAGACGTCGATGTCGGGAAGGCAACTAGAGAGCGACTATGGGGCGACTATGCCTCGGGCCCGGTTAGGTTCGGGCCGGGCCGGACCGGGCCGGGTCAGTGGCAGTGTGTGGAAGTGTCCAATTTGTCAGCTGTCAGAAAATGTTGTGCAGCGTCTAACGAACTGAAATGTGTCTAGGCAGTCGGCGGCGGCCATTTTCTGCATAACGAGCGCCCAAACAAACAAACAAACACACACACACACGCACACACATGTGTATACATACGAGTGCATGTGTGTGGCACATTTTAGCCAAATTAATTTGGCTGTCTGGCCAGTGGCATTTGTGGCATTTTGGCAGCCCTCGAACCAATTAATATACATACTGCACATACTGTACACACGAGCATAAGTACGTGGACAGTTCGCTCTGCATTTGCGAGAACTTGTGAACTTGTGAGCTGACAAGCTGGCAAGCTGGCAACAATCGCTGGGCAGCTTCTTGCGCAATCGGGCGGACTAATGCCAAATGACTTAATAATATTTTGTCTAATTGGCAATTGTTTTAATTGCAAGTCGTCGGCCAGAGTTTAGCGAGTGTGTCGTGAGTGCTTATTAGATTTGCGAACATTTGCCAGCAGTTGCCATTTCTAACACATTGTAAATTATAATTTAATTGAATAATTGCACCCTGCTTTGATAATTTGCGGGATGGCTAGTCAGCCACCATTTATCGCAACACACACACACACACATAGTTCATGCACAAATAAATACTTGTAAATATTATCTCTCCGAAATGGAAAAGTGCGAGGCTATGTTCGGCTACGATTTCAACGCCTCGGGAATTTTACTCGGCACTCATATATCGACACCAAATTAAAAAACCATTTCCAGTCATAAAAAAGCACTTAACTTGTCAATTAACGCGCTGCGCCAATAGAGCGAACGAAAACAGTGAGCAAGACGAGGAAACTGAAATCGGGAAAAATCGGAGCATCGGGCCGGGCGCATTTTCCAAAAGGAATGCGACTCCAGATCAAGCTGCATACTACACGGGTTTGTCTGTGCGTGTCTCTTTTTTTTCTTTCTTCATTTAATTGCCACTTTCCCTGCACGCCGCCGTCAATCGCCAGCTCCTATTAAGGCCCCTCGTGTACGTGTTCGTGTGTTCGTGTGTTCGTGTGTGTGTGTGTGTGACCTTCGCTCTTTGACTCCTACGCCAATGAGCGCCCCTGCCCCTGCCCCTGCCACTGCCACTGCAAGCGTGGCGGCGATAAGAAAACGAACTCAATTGCCCCTTGCGCTACATGTTGTCACATAAAGTGTCACAGTCAGTGTCATCTTCAAAGCCGGACTCTGCGTGCGGCCGGAAGGCTCGGGCTGTCCGACTCGAGCTCGAACTCGAATATCGAGCTGAGAAAGAAGAAAGCCCTCTGCCGACAATTGTATTCTCTAATTGTCGCAGTGTCCTTCGCTTTTATGACAGCAACAAACCATCGCATGAAAGGTCGCCGCCTGCGCATGGGGGTGGTCCCGCACCAATCATGTTGCCTACGTGCATGATATATGTGCGTACGAATGTCTATGCCTGACATACATATGTATATATGTGTATATATAGTATTTGTGTGACATTACGAAATTCTTTTGTAACAGTCGAATAGTCTCACTGCACTTAATAGTCATTTATCAGAAGCCTGGTACTTCCAAAAGAAACCCAAATACAAATTATAAATTCTATCTTCGTTAGTTGATTTTAAATTTGTAAACATTCGTATACAACCCCAACTGAGTTAATTAATTTAATTGAAAATACTAGCTTTAATCAAAATCAGTCCGATAAAGATTGGAATTTTTCTATCTCTATACGAGTCCCTCAATTCATAATTTTAGTTTTCAAACTCAACTCAGATCTTTTTCTACTCCCTTACCTAATTGAATCGAACATTATAGGATCTTAGCTAGTGTATATATGTATCTTAGCATTATATATGGAATACTAACCTGAGCTGGGACGATCGCTGTAGCGAGTGCAGTAGACCCAGGCGGGCCACATTTCATTCTTGCCGCCGTCCGTGGTGGTGGACCCGGTCTCGGAGCGTGTGTCATCCGAGGACTCCATGCCAGAGTCCCGACTAACAGCCGAGGGTGGCGGAATGGGCTGCGGGCTGCTGGCGTTGTTGGCGCTACTAGCCAGGCGACTGCTGGGCGATGAGTTCAGCGAACTGGACGCCGACGAGCAGGCCGAGGATGTGGCTGTGGCGGTGGACGTAGTTGAAGCGGTGGATGCATTTGAGGCGGGTGGTGGACTGGCCAGATTGTTGGCCTGGCTGCTGCCACTCGAGCTGCTAATGGTGCTCAGGGGAGTCGCGGTTGGTTGGCCAATTTGCGAGACCGTCTTGCAGAGCGAGCCCAGTGCTGACTTCTCCACGCTCGGCTCACTGATTAGCTGATGCTTGCTGGAGGCGCCTCCATGTGGCGGCAACACTACGTTGTTGCTGTTCGCTGCACTGCGTCTGAGGCGGCTCTGGACAATCTCCTCGTGGATGCGAGGATAAGCTGCCGGGTTGAAGCAGTTGAGAAAATTGGCGCGCTCCAGCATCATGGCCGCGGTCGCCGCAGCCGCAGCAGCTTGCTGTTGGCGACTGAACTCGAGCAGATCGACACGTGTGAAGGCGGAGGGCGTGGCGGCGGCGGCACGACTTGCCTCAAAGGGCCGGAAAATGCTAGCGGCGGCAGCAGCAGCCGCTGCATGCGATTCCAGAGTGGTCTGCTTACCCTGTTTGGTGGCTCCGTCCGCAGCACCAAAGCGATCGCTCAGAATATTGGATATCGAGAAGGCCAGCGATGGTTTGGCCGATTGCTGGTGCGCAGGGGGCGGGATGCGGGCTGCACCAACGCCAGCTCCGCTGTTGCGCTCATGTTCATCGACGTCAACATCGTCCACGTCGATGTCGTCCTCCTCGTCCTCGGTGGCTGTGCCGGCTGTGGTGGCCGTTTGATTGTGAAAGCTGTCGCCCATAATGGAGTCGTTCTCCTCCTCCTTGATGGTCATCGTTGAGGCAGGTGTCGAGGAGGCTGTGGAGTGAGCGCCCGGCGATCCGCTCGAGCTGAGGCGCTGCTGCAATGCAGCAGCATGGGCAGCAGCCGCCGCAGCGGTGGCAGCATCGAAGGCAGCGGCAGGATGGTGGAACACGCCGGCATTGGCCAGTTGCTGCTGATGCAACTGCTGCAGCTGCTGGAGGTGATGCAGATGCTGGAGCTGCTGCTGCTGTTGCTGGTAGAGCTGCGTGGCAGTCACATGCGGCAATATAGCGCCGACTGCTGGCGGACTCTGCGCCCCCTGATGCTGATGTTGCAGGCTCATGTCCAGGGCTGTGCTTGAGCCGACAATAAATGTTGTGGGCGAGCTTAGGTGATGGTGGTGGTGTTGATGTTGTTGTTGCTGTTGTTGCTGTTGTTGCGCGTGTTGCGGCGATTGAGGCAAACCTGGTGGACTTGGCGCTGATTGTGGACTGCAACGATCCTCTAGGGCCATTTGTGTGGGCGCTGAAATGTTGCCAGAAACCTGCACGGCGCACTCACACACACAGAAAGAGTATTTGTTGTTCGGTTTAGTTCGCACTTGTGTTGCTCACTTCACTTGCCGATGATGCTCAGTTGCACGAGTGTATGTGCGTGTGTTTGTATTTTCTTGACACTATCACTTTCGCGTGTTTGTTTCAATTTATTTCTCTAAATTCGAAATTCAATTTGCAATCTGCGTTCTTTTGCTTTTTGGCGTGTGTTTCAGTGTTTTACTTTGTTGAGTTGTTCCGACAACTAAGACGCGCACGTCCGTTCACTGCGAGCGCAACGACTAAATTAACTAATCAGAGCTGCCTGCGTCTGCGACGAAGCGACGACGAGTAGCAGCAACAGCAGCAGCAACAACAAGAAGCAGCAGTCTCGGCCGTTGCCGTTGCCGTTGGATTGAACTGTTAACACACACAGACGCACACACGCGTACAAAGCACACACTCTGCAGTGCAAGAGAGAGCGCACAGCGTTTCTTTGTGTGCGCGCGAGCGAGAGCGAGTGTGCATGCTCGAGCGAGAGAGCCTATGTTGTTGATAGAGACGAAGACGATTTCTCTCAAAACGCTGACGGACTGTCTGACTGCCTGCCTGCCTGCCTGACTGACTGACTGTTACCACTGATCGATTGGCAGAGTCTCCAGCCTGCCTGCAAAGTCGCCCGAGGTTCTGCCCTTAGAGTTTGTTTGAATTACGTTCTGGACTTTTAACCGTCGCGCGAATTTTGTTGTGTTGTGACACTCGACGCTGTCACCTGTAATCTGACAGCGACAAAGTAGCTTTTGGCCTGACGAGCTACCAAGCTTGGTAGCGACGGCGCAGTGGCTCCAACGCTCCCCAACAAGTATGCCTGCCGCCCTTTGTGCGAAACCGGTTTTGGCAATTTTTTTTTTTTGTGTTCTCTTGCTCGCTCACACACTGACCTGCTCGCACGCCCAGCCACTGGCTTGGACTTCGTGGGGCTTGTTAGGGCGCGATATGACTTTATTATGCGCGCTGGAGCTGTCATGCGGTTGACAACTGTGTCGCACACACACACCAATACACACACATGCACACAACTCACTCGCTCTCTTTCTCTCTCTCACTCTCCCACATGCAGATACAGCGAATGGGCGTTGCCTTTTGTATTGGCTTGTGTATAGCTGTACTGCTCTGGCGCAGGCGCATATTTTGAAAAATGGCTGCGCTTGTTGGTTTTCTTAGTTGATTTGTCAAATGCTCGCTCTGTTCGGCTATTGCTATCTCACCCACTCGCTCTCTTTATTACTTTGGCATTTGTGTTTCAATTTTGTTATTCGATTGAGTGCAACTAAATTTCACGCTGCTTTTTCCCTTTGCTGTTCGATGAAACAGTTGAAACGGTTGAGTGCTGCTGCCCTACCTCGTCCTGCCCTGCCTTGCCCTGCACTGCCCCTACCTCTACCTCTACGCTCACACTGACACCGACTTCGGGCTCGCTTTTAATAAGCATTTAGTTTTGTTGATTTTGTTTTTGGCGCCGACGTTTCAATCTGCGCTCTGGCTGTGGCAGCGGCCTACAACTTTATTGACACCGCGCATCGCTTCGAGCATCGGCAACAAAACCGCAAATCAAGCCACTAATTGTTATAATTTACATAGCGAGGCCCCCATGCACCCCGACCTTCCCTCGCCAACTTGGGACATGTGTGGCGTTGATGTTTGCATTTCACATTTTCACATTTTAGTGAATTGTGTTTCTAAGCCGTATTCGTTTTCACAAAAACATGCTAAGCACAAAGAATTGTTGTTTGTTTCCAGTACGCCTCGGTTTTAGGCCAGCAAATTGATTTCGAATACGTGGCGAGCAATTAACAATTATTTGGGTTAATGTGGCGCATCGGCTCTTGCTGCCACTGACGCAATCGAAAGACATCGTCAAATCTGCGAAATTGATTGATTTTTAATTATTTTTTAATTTGTTTATTTAAGCGCTCGGCGCACACTTAACGCATTTCCAATGCGTATTTAATAACAATTTATTAAACATGTTTTCAACGAAGCGTTGCACATTAGCACGACTGCGATATATCATAAGCACACCATACTATACAAGTATGTATGTATGAATATATATCTCCTGCCGACATCATTATGCAAACTATAAGTTACGGCCGCTAAGTGTCAAAATAAAAGTAAAATGTGTTAAATATCGATTCATTGACATTGAAATGTGCTTAGCAACAACAGCAACAACAACAACAGCCACACTACTTGGTGGACATCAAAAAGCAATCTCCAAATGCGAAACATGTGCCCCAATCGCGGCTCTGCATAAATCAAAAGTCACGCTTTGTGAATCGCACTCGTTTGTTCACGCCCGAGAAAATTGCGAAATCGCTAATCAATTCGTACGTTCAAATGTTGTTTGCTTTTAATTTTAATTTTGCATAATAAAACCAATGACTTTTACGTTTTGATTAGCTTAGAAATGCTAGGAAAAGAAATAAAAACACTTATATGCACAACAAAATTTACAAGCGATCGTCAGTTAGATATGTCGCCCATTAGCTTGGAGTTTAATTTCCATTTTGATCTGGTTTCCTGGTTCCATTTGCCTTCTAACAAATGAAACGGCTCCCCAACGACATAATCAATAACCGGAGCAAACAATAGGCTGTGCATACATCAGTTCCACATAAATATCTCCGAAAATTTGTCGATCTTAAGAAGAAACCCGTTTGAATTTGTATCGCTTTAGGTCGCAATTTAAGACAGTTTATGAGCATTTTATTCAAATGAGAAATTAAATTAATATTATTGTTAGGCGTTGATATTGATGAGCGTTTGTGGCGTATATTTATTTAAAAACAATCATTTTAAATTGTAGCTCCAGAACCGTTTCGGTAGAAGCGAACCAGAACCGTTTCACATTCCAGGGCACACGTTTCGAACGCACTTCCACTTCCAGCAGTCAGCCATTAAAAATCGAACATGAGAAACTGGAAGGTGAGTTGCGGGCGCTTCCCCTGCGATTCGAACATAGCCAGAGCCCAGCTAGCCGGCTCACTCTCACACACACATGCGCACACCGTGCACCGCACTCGCTCTCACATACAGGCCACGAAGAGAGCGAGCAGTGGAAACAATGGCTGCTGCTCAGCCGTCGGCAGCTTGGCGGCTTGGCAGCAATAAAAGCAGCTGTTGATTTTTCCGCAGCCGCCACCACCACAGAGCCACGCCACCCCGCTCCTGCCCGCGCCGCTGTAGAAGCGCACACCCCTTGCATTCATTTGCGCTTTTATTGCCACGATTTTCAATTATTACTTTTGTCATGTTTGTTTAGCGAAGCATTGGAGCGGCATTTGGGTTTTGTGATTGTTCGTCTGGTGCTTGCCTGCTTGCCTGTTTGCGTGTCGACAGGGCTAGAAAGGGTTAAACAACTGCCGACAGTTGCGTAAAAACGCGTTAATTAAAGTTTTCAACTTGTTTTTGATTAGGTTTTGAAGTTGCTTTTGCCATGCCGTGTCGGCTAATGATGTGGCCGTCTGTTGTCCATTTGTGCCCATGTACGATTGTGCGTACATACATACATATGTACATTTATAGGTGAAATAAAAGACTGGTATTGAAGCCAAATGGTAACTGCTAATGAGATTTCGACTTGAACGCTACGAATTTTTTGTGCGGCTACTGTTTGGACTTAACGATTTACGCTTCATAATTAATTGGATTGCGCTTAAGGCAAACAATTAAGACAAAAGACTTAAGACACGAACTTGTTGCTGTACACACAGGAATGACTAATTGGCCGTACCTGTAAGCAGAGCACCCAATGGCCAAAACATGTGCCAAAAAAGTTACGTGCAACACGCGTTAAGCACGCCCAAAGCTCTATTCACCAAACAACTCAATTGCAAGGCGACAATTTCTGCCCACACACACAATTTAACATACTAATGTAACATAAACATACATATGTATGTATATAGTATATATCTGTATATGTCTGTACATTTATATGCAATAATGCGCATTATTTGGCGATTGGCCGAAAAGCGCCCACAGCCAGATGTCAAAACAACCAGCTCACAACACATGTCGGACAAGGGGCCTCGAGCTCTCGAGGCGTCTCGGAGCTGCCCCAGAGCTGGTGGCCAACATACAAGTATCTTTATGGTAAATGGTTTCTCAGTCCCAGGCTCTCGCTTAGCTGCTGTCGTGGCCGGGTAATTTAAAATTAATATTTTACACAACAAAACGCGTAAGTCCGTGCTGTGCTGAGTGCCAGAGTGTGGCAAGTTATTAATGATGTTTGTGCACACGACAAATGAGGCATTTAAAGCTCGTCAGTGCGTCGTTGCCCTACAAGCGAGGCATTGAAGGCATTAAGAAATCATAAGATGCCAACAGAGTTATCTAACCAACATGTCTTTTCTCTTCCACTTTTGCATTTAATCATTTGCCATCAATTCTAAAAATGACGGGTAGACGAATTATTGTTTTTATTATTTATTACTATGTTTTAAAACTAGATACAACAAATGTTTAGCGATTTAAATACTAATAGTGGCGAATGAAAACCGTTTTTGTGGGGAATAACAAATACCATTCAAAAAACATACAATTCCGACCAGATATCTCATATTCTATTAAGTGTTAGTTATTCTCACTTATAAATTAAATTTGCAATCACATTCTGAACGATGAGCTTAAATACCGTCAGTATTTGACTGGCCCACTCACTGATATAAACAAATAAATAAATTGTTTGCGTCGCCAACAAATAAAATGGTTTTTTTAGTATTCTTTAACTCTAGTTACAGGTTAAGGCAAATTAATACGAATTTGGACAATATTATAAGAATTTAATTTATAAAATTATAAAACTTAATATTATGTTTACATGATTATCAATGAGGATGATTAAATTGATTAGATAATACGTGCGCTACATATCAATTGGAACCGGATTTCAATTTAAAATGGTGCACACAAAAAAATTACAAACGAATATTTATATATCGCTATATGTTTTAATATTACATATTGAAACGACATCAATTTCTTATTTTTTTAACAAAATGTTAATCTTTGTTGTTAAACTATGTCGCATTCAATTTAATGTTTAAGAATAAGCAATATTAATATGCAACAAATAACAAATAGTTAGCTATATTCCTAGTTAAATTTTAATATTTTGCTCAACTTTAATTTCAATTTTTCTGTAGTTGAAAAAGAAGAAGGAAGAATATGTTATACACAATTTAAAAAAAAAACGCTTTGGCTTGAATCAAGCCTACGTCAACATTTATGTTTATTATTAAAGATCTGAATTGAAGCGCCAAAAATTGGAATTAGAAATTAAATTTTTTCCGCAATTGACGACGTTGAAATTATTTTTAAAATTTCAACCTGAATTATAAACCCAAAATGTAGTCATTAGATAACCCTGCTCCGTATGGAATGTTCACCCTGATGTAGTGTAAAACATTGTTGGCACGCACATGTAAAAAATGTCTGCTAAAACTTCCAATTTAAAATGAAATTATAATATCAAATCAACGTAATTCATGGTCACATTGTTTTCTCAATATTTTATACATATAGTACTTAGTGCTTGGAACCAATACTAATTGTACTTTGAATTTTAGCGAGAATTTAATGCGTTTCTTCTTGATGACGCGATTTCTTCTTTGTGTACGAAAATAAAGCTCGGTACACTTATTTCCATACCTCCTATTATACACACTCATTGAATAAATTTAAAAGTATTTAAGGTGATATTGACAACGCAAGCAGAATAGTATTTGTGAAGTTTTTCTGTTTTTATATACAACATTAAGGATCTAACATATAGTATAAAGGTATAGTCAATCTGAGGCCGGTACAAGTTACCCCTTCTCGGTGGAAAGGCTATGCATACTTTGACTTGTTAGGTAGCATCTTCTAAGTTGTTCTTGAAGTCCTATACATTATTTGTGTGATATGCTTAAATAAATTATATACATCCATATATGCATATACATATTTATGAAAATATTTTAATTGCATTAAGAAATGCTCTCAATGAAGTTCGAAAATTGTTTTAAATATTTCATTTCTTGTATTTACAGCGTACTTGGAGTTCGGCTTCTGGGCTACTTCAATTCGACAGTCGGTGCCGTTGTCTGTCCAGTTGTGCGTTGACTTTAATTAAAATTTAACTTCTTTCGTAAATCGTTTGTCAGGCTGCAGGCAATTCGCTGGCCAACCTCTTCCTGCTCCTCCCCTCAAGCCGTCCAATTGTTATTCACATTTTTTTCACGCACAGCGCTACAGGCCTGAAAACAATTTTTAATTTGTTAAAAATATCTCTTTCCTCCTTTGTCGAATTTCGTTTCGGGTTAAATGTTAATGAACTTGTTGATTATAAATTTGACTACTTTATTTGCCCACTCGCCGTGGCTTTTTCTGGACACACTCGTAAAAGACACAAAAATTATGAACTAATAGAAAAAACGGCAATATAAAGCGAATAAAACGAAGCCAACTAGTTTCGGTGAGTTTCGTTACTTTTATGTTTTCTCTTGATTTTATTAATTTATATGGCCAATGTTTTCTCATATCGCTTCTCGGTTGCTTTATGACATTTTTTAACCGCTTTTATGCGCTCACAAGACAGACAACAAAGACAACAAAGAGCAGCAGCCACCACTTTTTTATGACTTCATCATATTCCTTTTCTCAAAATCGTTTGCATGCATCTCCAATTGGTCGCCAAAAACAACGCAACTCGTTTTCGATTAATTACCCATCATTTGCACGTTTTCGCCGCACAGCACAGATAGCTCCAAAAACCAATCCAATTGGCGTTATTTGCACACTCGCTTCGTTTTTGAGACGCGACCAAATTGGCGAACACGCTAATTTGTCAATTTGACTACATTTGGCTAATTTGTTGCTGTTCCTGAGGCTGTTGCTATAGTGCATGGCTCGTTGAAGGCATTAATTGGCCTTAATGTGTGCTCACTGCCAAATTGCTTAATATCTTACTTTGTTGTCTACACTCTTCTACTTCAAGAAGCCAATTCGCACTTTCAACTAAATTTGATAGTTGAAGCTAAATTTTATGGGATTTTGACGACAGAAAGTATAAAGCACCCATTGTAACTGCGATATCAGCTCTAAAAGAAGTTCAACATTTGTGTACTGCCTTTGAAAGCAAGTAATTGTTTATTAATTTTTAGCTAATACCTATTTTTAAGAGCACACATTGTAACTACGACATTAAGTCTAAAAGAAGTTACATTTTTTGGCAGAAGCCTATGTTTTGTACTGCCTCTGGAAACAAATATATATTTATTAATATATATTATATATTTTAGCTAATATGTACTTATTTTCAATTAATTTACACTCTTTTCTGGGACATGTCTCAATGAAAATTAATTTACATAATTTCGTTAAAGGTGCATCAGTCGAAGGCTATGGATATGGAATATTTCCAATATTTATTTAACAAAACTCCGTTTATTTTTTATATTTATACTTATTGCTTTAATTATGATTTTTTTGGCACATGGCTTTTGTTTAACCTGCCATTCAACTTTCTAATCCGCTTTATTAAGTTCTAACAAAAACTAAAGTGTTGTTTTCTGAAAGACTGTGGAGGGCTGTCTCTACAAAATTAAGTGTCATACACCTAATTCTGTTTTTACACGGTAGATTGGTTCCAGAAACAACCGTGTAAAAAGGACAGTGATCATATTCCTTATCTCTAAAGAAATATATATGAAATTTATAATTTTCAAACCGTGTTTTATCAAAATCGTGTAAAAAAGATCGTGTAAGAACAGAATTAAGTATATATGTATGTATAATACACAGTCCAAGGTGAATTCCTTAAATATCAGCAGTTTCTCTTCGACACACTCCTTTATGCAATACACTCATAACAAGTTCGTTGCCTAAGTCGTTTGTTTTGCAAGCAATTAACTTTTCACACACGGCCGAGGAGAACACGCCCAGCCAATTATAGAGAAGACATTTTCCAGGAACTTGCACAAACCTCAATGGCAACAGATTGCATAAATCGATGCGCTCTCTAAGCAGACTCTAAGGGCTTAAGACACTTTTGTCCGGGCTAATCCAATAAAAACATAAGGCGCTTCGCCACACTCAACAAAAGCGAGTCTGTGTGTGTGTCTTGTTTGCAAACATCGCCTCAGCATTAGCTTGACTAGACTCGGAGGATTCAGAGGATAGCTAGGAAATCTGTAAATTCGATTAAACCGCAAAGCATGAACGTTGGAAGGCAAGCAACAGAGACTGGCCAAGGCGAGGATCAAGGATTCGAGCACAGCAAGTGCTGCGATTTGGAAGCAATTTGAAGCAGCGCCGCGGGACATCTCGGACACTACCTGTTGCAGCCTTTTGTAGCTAATTTTGCGGTTGGTACCACATGGACAGGCTCAGTGTGTGCAGGAGCTACAGGAGCAGCAGCTGTAAATGAGTCTGCCATGTCCTTGACTTGCGCGTGGCCTTAGCGCGGAGCTGGACTCGCATTCTTTTTAATGTGCTTTCATTTAGCGAATGTCCTTGCTGCCTGTTCCCGTTAATGATGCTCACTTCTTCTCCCATTTGGAAGGCAATTGCCTTCGAGCTCATAAACATGCCCAAGGCCGTGGGAGTCATGGACGAGTCGCACGCACGACTGCCACTTGGGTGGCTGCTGCGCAGCATTAACCTTGAGCAGGAAGAGATGCCATGAAATGTTAGTCATTTGCTTTGTTTGTTTTCAAATGATGAGGCAGCGATTACCTTAGTTTAATTTGTTTTCTCAACTTGTTGGCTTGATTGCCAGCGCACAACATCAAAAGGCCAACGCCATTTCCTCCTAACACTTCGGCCGGGCGAGCAAAACAGCCGAGACTCGGCTGCTGATGAGGCCCAGCTAGTGTGGTTGATAGTGACTTGGAATTGTCCAAAACGAAAAATAAAGTTAATTTATGTATAGCTTGTTGTGTGAGAGCCGTGGATGGGGAAAGCAGGAACGCGAAAGCGAAAGAACTCAGAAACGCACCCAAATGGACAATGAAAGTTTAAATCATTTATCACGACACCCAAGCGCGTCTAAGGTTACCCCAAGTCTCAAGCTGCCTTAATGATGCACGGCTCTACTCGAATGTGCCCATCTCTCTCCGCCTGTAGCCCTCTATGTAGTATATAGTCCGATCCCAGCTGGAAAGCGAGAGAAATCCAATAACATTTTAATAACAAAGCGCTGCAGCGCTATAAATAAACAAATTTCCCGGGAATGAAGCCAACACACAAATATGTATCTATTCACGCACAGCCATGGCCAATAAATAATTAGGTACCAGAATGATTAAGGCAGACAACACGCCCTCAAATATGCGGCATCTCTATATATAGTCTACGAACACATATACATATCTTTAGGTATTCGTGCGCCCAAAAAGGCCAACGCTGGCAACAAGATTCGTCAGATACCGGCCCGAAACAAAGATACATGGTTTCTCACTTACATAAGTCCGACTTGATCTTCGACCATGGCCGAGTGTGTCCGTTTGTGTGTGTGTGTGTGTGTGTGTGTGTATGTGTGTGTGTGTTCGACTATTTGCTGCCACAGATTGTGCGCTCAGATTAGGGCAATCAATTATTCTTTTCTACCAATCCGGTTGGCCGCTATAAATTCTTAGGCCGCACTTCTATTGGCGATGCTGCACCGCTCACGTAGCTGTAATTAGCATGATATATCATTTGATTCCAGACCTGAGATAATTGAAAAATTAAACCACAACCAATTTTTGTTCTCTCCAAAATGCATGTACGCGTTGTTGAAATATCGGTTCTTTTGATATTTAAACATCTATTCAATTTTTGGAGCTGCATTACATCTACATTCGTTTCTAATACGCCAAATTCTGGAGAGGTAGCTTTGAAAAAAACGCCCCTATTATCACATCAGACTGGAGATGGCGAGGAAGACACAAGGGATCTGACCAGCCGTTTATTGTGAGCCTGTAGAACAATTCCATTTTTGCCAGTGCAAGCACAAGGGCTTCGAACTACAAGTATATACCACACTGTATCGGTGCCATCTTGTCATTCTTTAAAAGTAACTTTCTTATATTAGGCATTCATGTCTCTCGATTGATGTTACACCATCATACAAGTATATGACTACAATATTTTCAAGGTTCAAATTGGTTCCCAAATATTTTAAAATAAAAAAGTTTTGGATAGAAAAACTGTTTGTAAATTTGTAAATCATATCGTTTGTATTCTACATGATATAGAGATCTGACATGTTCAGCGTCAAAATATTAAAGACATTCTGATTTCGATTTATGCCGTCATGCTGATCACAGCATTATCTACCTTTTTCCCCCTGTGTGCTCCAAACTTACACACCAATACCATATACCCTTACACTTTTTAGTGAAGGTTTTCCATCTCAAGAACAAATTGCCCGGCGCATTGCAATAAGAACAATAAATAACATAATAGTGTTGGAATCTCTCTCTCTCGACTGATCTCTGTTGACTTCACTGATTTTAATTGAATTTAAGTTTCTTGGGTTGGGTGTTTCAAATACAAGAGAGAACTTGATAAAGGCACTTCAGTGCTTGTATGGGACAATACCGAGGTGCTTAGCATGATTTTGCAGGATATGAGATTAAAATCAAAATTGAATTAATGAAGCAAATGTTTATTTTTGAGTTCGCTCTTAAATTAATCCAAAAACAGTATCCAATCAAAATATCGGAGATTGCAAATAAAATCACTTTAGCAGTAACATGTTCTTGCTTGCTACTTTTTACACAGACTTTTTTCACTGTTTGGTATCGATTCATAGCCAGAGAGAATTCATATATATGTCCATCTGTCTGATCTGGGAAAATTGTTAGTGATCTTTTTGGCAAAATTTGATTGTAATCAATATAGTTAAGGATGTATCGGTTGTAAAAGCAAGACTAGAATTTTAAAGTGGTTGCTTCTACTTAGAAAGCAATGCTTTTTGGTATTCACGATGGGACTGCAAAGTTTCAATTTTATTAATCGCTTTTGAAGCATAACTTCAAGTCTCTCGGTACAAATCCAAAACTTTTAAAAATCATTCATTATAATCTAAGCAATCAATTTATATTTTAGGGTGTTTTCCGAGTTACGTTTAAGTAAAGATGATGAATCGATAACTTTTTAACCATAAGAGAAAGGGGGACACCAAGCTTGGGGTGTAGATTTGGACGACAAAGTAGATTTGAGTTAAAAAACTGTAGGAGTTGGAATTAGTAAACAAAACTAAAAATGTTACTAATCACCAAACAATTGTTTGTTTTTAAAGAGAAACAACTTTTGATCAACATTTGATAACGATACGTATTATAAAAATCGAGATAGGTCATTATTTTTTTCGATTTCAAGATTCGAAGTGAATTTATAAGTTAAAATAACAATCTCGGAGGTTCACTCGCAATGTGCTTGAAAGTAAAATCAGTGCTGATAATTGCTTCGAAACTTTGTTCGTCTTTTCAGAAAACGAGTTTAAATGGATTCTACAGCTGTGCCGAAGCTCTATACTCTTCATTGTCTTATATAACATAACATGTGTTCTTTATAGTTCTGTGCCAAATCTTTTATTACAAATCATCTTTCATTCCATAAATTTCCACAAATTGTGGAGCTTCGTAGGGTACAACTACGTTTCCAATATACAATTCAGTTCCAAAATCTGTATAAACTATTAATTTTTCCATCCAAAGACTCTTCCTAATGTACTTCTCTAGCTCTTCCAAACAATCTGTACGGTATAAAAACTTTGGCAAACAGCTGGTGGAGAGCTTAGCAGGAAAGTGTAAATTGCAGTCGCACAAAATGTCGGGCTTCAAAAATATTAAATCCATGAATTAGCACCTCATTCGAGGCGCGCGCGCATCCGCCACTCAAGTAGTAATTGCGGCAGCCGTTGATTGAAGCGTTCAAGTGCCGGCCGCTGAGGGGGGAAGGGGTGAGCGGAGTGGCGCTAAGTGCAGTGCAAATATTTGAGCTGGGACAGCAGCATTTTCCGCCAAGCCACCACGTAAATACTCGAACATACATTTTTTCTGCCTATTTATTTCTCAAATCAAGCGCGACCAGCTGGACAGGCAGTCGAGCGTCGAGAGTCGAGAGCCGCCAGTCGTCACTGTACAGTGGATGGTGGACAGTGAACAGGGGACAGTGGATAGTGGATGGTGTATAGTGGACGGGCCACTCGATTGCGGCACTCAATTCAATCAGTCAAACAACACGCTGATTAGCAGCTAGCCAGGCTAAGCAGCCACTAGTTAGGCACGTACTAAATGGCCCGCAAGTTGGCGCTCTTTGCTCAATCAGGCCCAGAGTCTCAGCCAGAGTGCCGGATCCCAACTCAGCCGACGACTGGTTAGCTACTCGGGCAGTTAGCGCTTAACACGTCAATTGGCTGAAAATTAACGCATTTCGCGCTTTCATTTCAGCCGGACAGGTGTCTGTCTCTCTGTCCATCGGTCCGTTAAGTGCGGCTAACGCTAACAAGCTGACAAGCCAACGAGCAGACAAGCCGAGCGCGCAACCGCTCCAAGGTGCCAATGCCAATGGTTTCACGTTAATAATTCAAAGCGAAAGCCAAATTGATTTGCTATTTTACGCTGGCCGGCGAAATATTGTTATTAGCCAGTTGGTTAGCGTTGGTTAGCTGTAGCTCGAACTACTGCTCTGGGCCATTGGTAATCGCCACGCCACCAACTGCAGCACTTAAAGCCATCAAGTCAAAGCGGGCCTAACACACAAACGCACTTTGGAGTGCTGATAGTAGGCAGATGGGCAGATGAGCTGATGACCAGATGAGCAGCTGGGCAGAGCCCTCCCAAAAGCGTGCTTCCAAACAACTCTCCCCTGCAGCACTCAATCAACGTTTTTCGAACTACTTGTAGTTACCAATGTATGCCCGCGGTTTCTATACTGTTTTTAAGTCTCCACGAAGGTTCAAGTTGGCTTAGCAATATTCGGAACTAGGAACTACTACTGACTCAGTGACTCAGCAACTACATGATTTAAATAGTTACTGAAGTAGCGTGAATCATCTTGCAACCATCACTTACTTAGTTTTTATACAAGAGCTGATATTCCAGATTGTTGGAACCCACATAACTTCAAATTAACATTTGATTGACTCTTCTGTATTTTAAGTTCGATCGATTGTTTTGCGATTATTTTTAATATTACGGTATCACTTATTGCATTAACTATTATCTTCCTTTTATAAAAACAAATTCATTATTTATTTGTTTGATTTGGAATTTCGTCCAATAAACTATTTTAGCGATTGTTTTCTTTTTCTAAAGCAGAAAATGTTACTAACTCGTTCTACATTTATTTTCTCGGGAACATTCAATTTCTTCAAAGAACTTTTCCATAGAGTTTAAATAATAAATAAGTAAAATTAAATAACATAATCCTATGTTCGGTTTTGATGTTAATTAAAAATTCGAATAAATGTGTTCCGAATTGTTCAATTTCGAATAATTGTGAATTTCTCGGAACCAGACATTTGGAACCAGCTTAGCCCTAATGCAGTTGACTGCAGGGCCTTCACTGACCGCTGACGATCTTGAGGAGTGGAACAATGACAATGATGCGCACGACAAATAATGCGTCTAATCTTAAATTATGAGCCAAAAGTAGTCAACAATCAGTAGGCTTCACACACACACACACACACACATATACAGCCACATGCACGTACCCGCAGGTCCAGGCGATGGCTGATACCCATTTAAGGCCGGCCCGATAAGCCAAGGGCGCGCGTCTATTCACAAAGGGAGGCCGCGCTTCGGCTGCGACAGGACATTAGTGTCACATTTAACAAGACCGCAAGAGAGCGGGCAACGATTTTAGGTAGGAGAGAGGGGGAAGGGGAATGGGTAAGGGAAAGGGGCAACCTCGCGGCGGTTACATTTTGGGGGCACTTTGATTTAGTGAGCGAGCAGCGCATTGTGCCACTTCAGCAGGGCTTATCAACGATGCTGATGATGAGTGGAAAATGCGTCGTTGTTGTCGCTGTTGTTGTTGTTGTCGCTTTTGTTGTTGTTGTTGTTGCTGTTGTGTCTGTTGTTGTCTGTGCCCCTTTATTCCCGATTTATCGCCAGTTATCAACCTGTCGCTGCCGCAGCATGCACCATTTTTCATGCGACACTTTTTCCCGGTCTTCTTTTGTCTACTGCTTGGGTCTTGTGGTCGCTTTTCAAAGGTTTTGACTGCGGCGCTTTATCAGCGCGCGGACAATAAAATGGAAAGAGGGAAATGCATTCTAGCATTTGTTAATAGCCTGCCCCTGCTGTCGATTTTCATTTGAATGCGTACTAATCGTGTTGTGGCTTGCGGTTGCCCCTGCCACCAATTCAACCTGTGTGGTCCTCGGCTACTTAACAACTGACTGACTGCCTACAATTAAGCAAACCAAAGCCGCTTACACAGGCACTACACGCACTACACATGGGTGTGTGCCTTTGTGTGTGCATTTAATCACCGCTAAAGGTGCCAAAAGTATCTCTGGTATGCGTAGAATTCAACGCAAAAGGAGTAACCAGCAGTCAACCATCTGCCCGCTCTCCAGTCTCCCGCTCCACCAGCTCGTTCCCTAGTTCGCTCGATCTGTGAGAACACAATGCAGCAGACGCGCTGAATTCGTTGAAATTCAGAATCGTGAGAGAGTTGTTGCTGCTGATGCCAATGCCTCTGCTCCTGCTTCTACTGCCGTTGCGACTCATTTAAATCTCGTTTGTGGCAGAAAATACGCAAACGTCGTGTGTGGTCCACGGACTCAGCGGCATTAAGTGGCAATGCGCAGCAGTTGCCAGTTACCAGTTGCCAGTTACCAGTCGCCAGTCAGCAGTCAGCGGCCGGCGATATCGGTAACGACAACAGCAGCACCACCAACAACAATAAATACGCCCAATCAACATGACCATCTACATAAATGCGCAGCACAAACCCACAAGCCCATTGTCTTTGGCCCACAGGAGTACGTTTGAAGGAGACCTCTCTGATAAGCCCCCGCATAGTATTAAGGTCGTCGCAGCCTATAAAGCAAGGCTCCCATTCCTGAGCGCGCCAGAAGCTGACAAACGCACTAAATACTACAAGTACTATAAATGCTTGCTAGGCCCCCTCTGTAACTCACTAGAAGTTACTAGTCCCAAAAACTTGGAACACTCCATTCTACCTATAAACACAGAATGTTCAGCAATTAGAGAGTTGGTAGAAGAGAGTGCATTCCAAGTTTCTATTTATACTTTCGGAGCTACTTGAATTCGCAAACAAGGATAGATATACGAATAGAGGGACGCATAGACATCCGGTCTCATCCAGTTATGCTGATCAAGAAAATATGTACTTTTTCAAAGGAACGTTTTAAAAATGCTTATAAAATAAATTTCATTCATTGGACTTTTAATAATTTTTTTTTTATATCTATATATAACTGTAAAACTTCAAATACAGCTTAAACTAGGAGTTTAGTCTTATTTAATTATTTATACTTTATATAAATCTATTAGGAAGATCAGCGGGGAGTGACCTCTTCAGCCTCCTTCTTGCAAATCTTCTTCCTTTTCTTCGCCGTTTCAGCAGGCGTGGGTTCGAAGACGCTCCATGTATTGAGCAGCCTGCTTATTTAGCAAGTCCCCAACCCCACTTTCTGCACCCCTAAATCCTTTTCTATATGTGCCGTTTTCATATGCCAGGGAGCACCTCTTAGTAACTCTTTCTACATATTACTTGGAGTTTCTTTTCAACTTGCACAACAAGTAGAAACTAAAATAAAATAAGAAAACTTTCAATAAATCTAATATTATATTCTTTACAATCACCATTAGCAATCAGTCTATTTAATCAGCATTCGAAGCAAACTAGTTTTCAAGCATTATAAAAGCTAACTCAATTCCTAATTCAGACTCCAGCCACAACTACGTGTATATCGTCAAATAGGCCATGAATTATAATTTTGAAACAGTTTTGATGTTGAAAACTTGTTGTTAGCTTGGCATTGTTATTGATTTTTAGCTAAAACAAAATCAATTTCTTGACATGCTTTTATGGTATTTATGAGTATCTGTCTATATTTCTCACACATCGAATGCTGACCTAGTACTATGTCTGCGGACTGACAAATGTTTCCTAATTGGTGCAACACCTGAGTTTTTACATTAGTCCAACCGCGTGCTATCAGGCTCCTCGTCAACCATTTGATAAGGCCTCTCCGCCAATTAGGCGATTCTGACACGCAGTTCTGCGAGTGTCTACTAATTGCCACCCAAGTGGGGCAGTCGTAGTCGTTGATAGCGCCTATCGCTATCGCCCACTGCTGACAGACACATTTGAATGGCAACTACCCCACTACCATCACCCTCCACGCCCCAGCCCCAGCTCCTGCACCCGTCCCCCGGTCCCCACCACAACCAATTCCACTGCCTAGGCGTATTTCCGACTGCCATACTTGCCCCAAACTCGCCGACGCGTCGCTGTTAAGGTCGACGTCGACCTCGACGTCTGCAATCTGAAACCATTTTGAACGTCAACGCGCCCGATAAGCAACTAAATTATTAACACGAACTCCACGGCTCCTGTTGTTATTTCCTTTGAAATTTTTGCATCGGCACCCATGCTGGCTGCCCGTTGGCTGTTAGCTGTTGACTGTTGTTGGTAGTTGGTTGTTGGTTGTTGACTGGCTTTGCGCTTCGGCGTCGGTGCCGGTGCCGGTCTCGGTTCCGGGCTGCCCGGCTGATTCATAAAGTATATCAAAAGCGCAGATATGTGTGGCCCTCCACTCGTACACCTGAGCGAGTATCGGAGTTTGGATTTCACGTGAAATACTTCAAAAATTCAATTTTCCGACTTTGGCGCTGTTCTCACTATTCTCGGAACATTTCCAATTTCAAATTTATGACACTGACATTGCCAATCAACAGCTGCAGCCCAAAGCTCCTAGGCTTGTTCGTGCTTATGAAAACTTAATTTGCCGCCCACCGCCACTGAATCGGAGCAATTGAGTTGTAGAGTTGGGAAACGATGGAGTGAGGGTGGACGGCGGGTAGGGGCGTACTTTTAAGTAACAGTTGGCTTCGAAGTTCCATTCAGGGGCAACGGACTGTCCAATTAAACAATCAGACATCGAATAATGCCAGAGATCCGAGAGCCGATAGCTAAGCAGCTATGGATTTTTTGACACTCAGAACACTCAGAAAAAAGCTGCTTAGTCTCAATTAGGGACTTGTTAGCAAATGCTGTCAATATTTACAGTGTTATATCAAATACTACAATAATTAGGTATTCATTATAATTATAATGAAATAAATCTAACTTTTGATATAAGTTTTATTTATTCGTCTAAAAGCAAACACGTGAATATGTTGGCAAATTATTTACTATTTTAGAAATATAATGCGTTAACTACCTTGTGATTATTCTTTACTTAAAAAAAAAATACTATGCTGATCTTAAACATTTTTATATAACTGGCAAGAACGGGCTGTTGCTCAAACTATTTCTTATAAAGTTAGATTAGTTTTAATTGATTATCTTTTTTTATATTTTAAATTAAAATTTAATAATTTTTTTTTTATTATCAGATTTATATTTGATTTGTTGTTATTTTATTTCCTATAGCTTTAGTGTGGTTAACAAATTCTTTAGCTGAAACTAATCGGACTCCTTTTGATTTTGCGGAAGAAGAACCTGAATTAGTTTTAGGGTTTAATGTTGAATATAGAAGTCGTGGTTTGGCTTTAATTTTTTTTTAGCTGAATATGCAAGAACTTTATTTATAAGTATATTATTTTGTGTATTTTTTTAGGTTGCGATGTATTTCATTTATTATTTAATATTAAATTAACTTTTATTTTTTTTATTTGAGTTCGAGGGACTTAGCTTCAATTTCGTTATGATATATTAGTATATTTAGCTTGAAACTGTTATTTTTTATCTTTTTCTTAAAATTATTAAATATTTTTTATTGGATTTAAAATTTTAGTGTTTTTCTTTTTTAATATTAATTAATTTTAGTAAAGTTAATAGAAAATGTAATTTCTAATAACTTTACAAGCTGTAAGATTATTTCGATTTTCTATTGACTTTTTATCATGGGGAAGAATTTAGTACAAATTTAACTTGAATTACATATAATAGAAAAGGAATTCAGTTCGAGGAGATTGAATTTCTCTGAGTGGAACGACTGCTTGGTGATGTATTACCTTTGTCAGAAGTACCGTGTCAAAATTCGCTACTGTGCTTGCGGCTTGAGGCACGATGGCTTAAGCCCCGCCAACGCACACACGAGTGTAATAAAATTATAAGCGGGATTAGTGTCGCGGGCACAAAGCCCCACACAACGAATTGAGACAAACAATGACAGACAGACGTACAGAAAGACGGACAGACAGACGGACAGACAGACGGACAGACAGGCGGACAGACAGACGGACGGACAGACAGGCAGTTTGCTGGCGAGGAACTTCCAGGAAGCCCAGCTTCACAAACACATGCTCGCAAGTAGAGAGTGACTGATTGATTTCAGTTTCTCCAGATAGGTACTGCCAGCTAGCGGGTTTTGGCCTTTTTAAGGTGAACATGGGAGCAATTTTTCTAGCAACAGCAACACAACATGAGCAACACAAGCTACCTTATTTTATTTTAATGGCACACCACATGCGCTTCACTCCCTCGGGAGCAGAGCATTCCGCATGGGCTACAAAGTAGAGGCTCATAAATCCATAAATTGCTAACTGGGCCTTCAAATGCGACATCAAATGCTGACAATCTCGACGACAACAATGACATTGACAACAACAATGACGACAACGACTTAAACAAGAACAACAACAACAGCAACAACGGCAGTCAAAATCAAAGTCAAGGCGAATGTCAGCATTGTATGAAAAATAAAATTGTTAAGACATTTATGCGTTGCTGCTGTTCTGTCCTGCTGTTGGAATTGCCTTCGCCTAGGCAAGTGCCTGCTACTAGCAGTCCTGCATCCTTGAATGGTCGCGTCCTTGACTGCGCCTGCGCGTGCCGCTTTATGCGCAGGTCGTGTGTCTGCTCAGCGAGCAGCATTCGAGAGTGACGCGTGGCATGTGGCAGGATCCAGTACAGCACAACACAGCACCCGACTTCTAATTACCATTAACTCTTGCTAAGTATGCCTGCAAGAGCCTTCGAGCTGCCGACCTTCAAATAACAATTGTCCATCCATCCATCAGCAGCATCAACAAACAAATCTCCTTTTCAGATTCTAACAACATACTGCCGTGTGCCTTATTTTATTTAAGAATATGATTAAAATGAGCCTGAAGGCCTTAGTGGCTCTCGCTATAAATTAAGATTGCAATTTAGGATTAATTCGAAGTCAAGCCAGATGGTTGTCTATAATGGCGATATAGCACTTGACTCAGAACTTAAATTGAAGTCTAAGTTGGAGCTGAGAAATAACAAAATAGACCATTATTGTACACTGTTGTAAACGTAGTATCCATGTATGTACATACTATATGTAGTATATACATATGTATGTAAAGACCCTTAAAATATGCCATAACAGCATTATTAATTTATAAGTATATTCATTTATATATTCCTTTTATTTACCTAGGCTGGTTTTAATATACATTTATATTAAAATCTGATTAGAAAAAAGTTCTACAAAGTGTCTCATATCTACATTGTTGCGGTTTGCTAGTAATTTATATCGATTGGGAATTTTCAAGGAGTGTCATTGATTGAAGTAAATTAGCGGTGATTGCCGAGATATTTTATTTGGATGTGATTTAAAATAGAGATAGAGATTTACAAGGGTATTGTGTATGCAATTAATTTATGTAGTTCTTGAATTAAAGACAGTATTAACCCAATTCTCTATCGGGGGTGAAAGGGAAAGATGGAAAATTAAAAAATATACATACTTTTACTGCAGACACTTCCAAGAATATCGAATCAGTGTTCATCTATGGGTAAATCGACTCGACTGCTCTTGCTGATCAATAATAAATAAACATAGCCTGTTCAAAAGAAAATGTGAAATTAGAATTTTTTAACAGTATTTATTTATTTATCAATATCCATTTTGCCCTCTTCAAAGTGATCCTCTTTATATATAATGCACTTATTCCGACACTTATTCCAATCCTCGAAGCACTTCTGAAATGCGCTTTCGGTGTGGCCATCAGCTCGGTCTTCGATTCCGACTTTATCTCATCAATTGTGGCAAAACGCTTTCCTTTCATTGGTCTCTTTAGTTTTGGGAATAGGAAAGAGTCAGAAAGTGTTGTTTTTGGCCAACAAATCACGAACAAACATTGATGTGTGAGTTGATTTGTTTTTCCACAATTCCGATCGTTTGAGCCGTATTGCTTCACGCAAACATTGCATAATTTCTTTGTATTGTAGTATTCCTTATAACTTAACTGTACGACCTGTTGGAAAGAGCTCATGATGCAATCAAAGAAAACAAAATTCAGCTTTTCTTTTAAACAGACCTCGAATGATATCCTCCTCCTGTGTTGCATCTGCCACACCTCCTTTTGCCTGTCAAATTTTCACCTTGCTCGAATCTAATATGCTCTTTTTAAGGTAAAAAGTATGCACAAGTAATAATAGTGCACTAGTGTTTATTTATTCCTAAAAGCGAATCTGAACGCCACTTCTTAGACAAATATTGGTTCAAATGGTGCTTAGGGAGCTGCCCATCCACCTGCTAAATCAAGCGTTTCCGATGCTGATCCTGATACCAGTACAGATACAGATACTGATACTGATACTTACATCCAACTGCTCACTCAGCGCCTGTCAGAGCGCGGGGTTGTGTGCCGAATAGTTGTTGAAATTGCCAGACGATATTTATGGCTGTCGGCACTCAATCGGCGCACATTCCATTGCTCCTGCTACCGCAGATGCTCCTCCATGTGCGCAGATTATATCGCTGCAGCGACGACGGCCCCTCGCTCCATATGCGCTCTGGCGACCCGGTTTGCCGATCTCGTGGGCTGTGCCTGCTGGGGTTCAACTTCATTAACGGTGATTTGTAATGGGTGTTCCAGCAGCTCTGCTTGCCTCGATAAAAATCGTATTAAGTAAAATAAATGCGTTTTGCCATCGCCATCGTCATTGCCTCGTCATCGTCATCGTCCTCATCATCATCATCATCATCATCGCCGTCTCAACTGGGCCGAAGTGGGAACTGGCTGGCCGTGTTGCTGGACATTATTAATTTGCAATTGCGGTTTGGGCCATAGATCTTGCATTATATTGCATTACGAGTGCGACTGCGAGTGTGAATGTGTGTTCATTGGAAACTCTCTTATAAATTGCTTTGTGCAATTATCGGCCCCGTTGCTAGCTAGCTGGCCCCAGAAGTTATGGCTGTTCGATATGCTTACTAATTGCTCTTAACAGCAATGGTGTGTTGAGCTGGCGCTGCAGTTTTCCAATCGCTTTCAGTTTGATAAAACGATTTGCTCCACAAGGAGCGTAAACAATTATTCAAACGCGTTTACCATTTCTCCATCAATGTGTGGCAGAGAAATTTGATCAGCTAATGCGAAACGTTTGTCATAAATTATTTATTTTTATTTTCAGCAAACACAATCATATTTTTAAAGAACTGTTGGGCAGTTTCTAAATTCGATTGATTATTGGGAGAATTATTTAATTTAAGCTAGCTATTATATTTCAATGCTTCTTTGCAATCAACTTTAACTAATTAAAGAAATTTTTGTAGTTCTCCATTTTTGCCTTGGAATCGCAATTTCTACCAAGATAAAAGTAAAGCCCTAACAGAAATAAAATGTAACAAATTTTACTCCCTTAGCTTATAAAATAAATCGAAAACGAAATCAGAAAGTACTTAATAAAGATCATGTATTTTTTATTGGGAAAGCTGTAAGAATATCTCAGCCCCTTTGGGAAATGATATTAGAGTCAAATTAAAAACCACATTAAAGACTCAAGCAAACTATAAACCTGTCTGAAAATGCAACACTAAGTGGAATATAAGGAAAATATGAATCATAAACAGAACGTATGATGTAATTCTGAAAAAAACATTGATAAATACATATGAACATACAAGTATTATATGTCAGGTCCCAGTTGAGTGACATTGAGAAAATGTTTTATTAATAATTAAAACAGGTCATTAATATGTATTCTTATTTGTTCAGGATTTCCTTTCTAGCCGAATGTCAACAGATCTGCCATTATAATCGACAGACTGGAACTCTGAACACTCTGATGACAAAATGAAATGTTTTAGGCTGCTCCTAACTGTAATCATTATAACTGATTATGATTATTTTTTCATTTTATTCATTCGCCCACAATTTAATGATTAATTTAGAGTTTTACTTTAAAAATTAACCAATAATCAATATTGTTGAGCAAACAAATAAGACTTATAAAATAATGGTTATTCTATCATATTATTCATTTTAATGATTAATTTTGAGTTTTACTTTAAAAATTAACCAATAATCATTATTTTTGATCAACAATTAAGCACACAATTTATATGTATCCTTAATCAGTGAGTAAAGGCGAACATTTTTAATTAATTAATTGTTTTAAAAACTAAAAATAATCTTTAAGCTGTGAGCGAATGAATTAAAATTTGCAAATCATGGTAAAAATGCTTAGATAGTCCTTAAATTCCTTGCTTTCTCAAAGTTACTAAAAGTGAATGTTTTTTTTCGTTTAAGAGAAGAAATACGTTTCCAAATGTATAGCAACTTGCATTCAAATTGTAAACTAAACTAAATGGGAAGCAGTCGCAGCTGCCTCGCGTATTCCCACAAAGGTAGCCACTAATAAATTCGTAACAAATCAATGACCTCACACAGCCCGGCCATCTCGCGCCGCAGCACCAACTGGAGAGGCAGCTTGCTAACAATGCAGAGCTTGCTAACAAATGGAACTACACACATTTCTACTTTGGCAACAAGTCGGGCTTCAACTGCAGCTTCACTTCAGCTGTCCGGCTAGAGCCGCGCGCACAGCATGTGCGTGTCATCTGGCCCTGGTATTGGTGCATTCTTCACGCATTTCAAAATATGCCACACTGCCAGGGCCGCCAAGGCGAACAGTCCAGGTCCCTGCTCCACGTACTCTCAAGACCAAGATATTAACCCAAAGCATATTCCTCGCCATCCACCTCTGTACGCAACGTCCTCCTCGAAGCTGTTCCTTCTCCTTCTCCTGCTGCTGCTTCTTTTGAATCTTCGTCGTTCCCGTTCCCACAAGTTCAACTCTAATTGTGACTTTATTTGCGCATTTACGTGAATTGCGGCTGCCAAGCAGACAGAGAGCCCAGCAGCAGAGGTTGTGGCGTTGTGGTGTTGTGGTGGGGGGAGGCCGAGAGAGGGAGCACCCTTTTTGCAGCCACAGCACCCTCTCTCGTTCTCTCTCTCCCACTCTCGTTCGCTCACTCAGCTTTCGCAACGTCTTCTTGGGTGGTCTCGAACAACTTGCGGCGCATCTTCAAAAGCAACTCGGTCCCGACTCAAACTTGAACATGCAACAAACGAACAAACAAACGAACAAACGAACGGACGAACGAACGAGCGAGCAAGCGAGCGCGCAAGCGAACTTGTAGCAGCATCCCAAGCCCATGCCCCATGCCCCATGCCGATGCTCAGGTCCGAGGCTCGCACTAAAGCTGCCCGCAGACAGAGAGACACCCAAACTGAATTCTAAACGAGTGAAGAAGTTATCTGCGTGTGTGCTGATGCTGTATACCCTTCCGTTCAGCCATCTCTAGAAGATAAGATTGTCAGACTGTCTAACAAATCTTCACCTCCCGGCCACAGATTCCCTTATTTTATTTGTGTATTTTTTAGTTATAGTAATTAATTTAGTCTTAATAAATTCTAAGTTTTCTCCCTCTGATAACTATGTCTTTTTTAACCAACTTCAAAAAAGGAGGAGGTTATCAATTCATCTGTTTTTTTTTTTACCTCAGCACATTTGACTGGGTGAACCGGTTTTAGTGATCCTTTTCCCATTTGCTGGTGCTTCCTGAATGGTTCCATTTCAATTAGGTTCAGTTCTGACAATGACATCCACGAGAAAACTACCTTAAACATACCTCATTTAGTCCAAAAAGCTGAAAATTCTATTCCTGAACAGGATACTGCTACTTCAAAATAATCCTCGAAAAAAAGCATTTACTGCACTAGACCTGGAGTCGGTTTTTTGTTTATTTAAATTTAACTTGTTGAAATATTATTTTTTTCGTATTGTAGCGACTACACTTAACTGTGGTTCCAATCATAGTTGGCCGAATGGCAAATAACATTTTGTCTTCGATTATAGAAAATAATTGTACCTTGATTTGATTCCTTATACTAGGACTTTCATAGCTTCTAGGCATTTTTCTAAACTTGTATTCTGATTAAATAAATATATAAAATATGATTAACCAGCCTATGTTTGTCGACATAAAATATTTTATATTATTATAAAATATTAAATTTTTATCTCCTTTATTTACTATCCTATTTACTATCCTACATAGTGTACCAACGCGAGCACAACAAAGACAACCGCTGCTGGAATGTTAACTTGTTAGCCCGTAAACTCGGATCTTTTTAAAGGGAAATAGTTTAAAAAATAATAATAATTGCCTTGTTTCTATGACAGCTAGATGACATAATCGTTGTCGACATACAAGTATTATCGTTGTCCGTCAAAAAGAGCCATGAAGCAAATGTTTCGTGATCAATAGAGACAGACGGACGCTGCTAAATAACAGACCCTCACTCTTTTCAGGGCAGGGTATAAAAATGATCGTTGAAATTCTGAGGAACAGTGTTTCGTTGGAATTTGCAAATGAGTTGTTGCGTTGGTTGTGTTGCGCTCCGTTTGTGTTTCGTGGCGAACTTTTTGCACAAATTCTTATGTACAAGCAGCACCCAGATCAGCCCCAGCCCTAGCCCCAGTCCCAGCACCAGCTCCAGCTCCAGCCCCGGTGACCCCACTTGGCAGTTGTCTTTGATTTCAGAGCAAATAATAAATTTTCGGCTTTTGACTGGAAATGGGAAAGGGAATGGTGGCTCTGGTTCTGGTTCTGTTTTTGATTCTGATTCTGATTCTGCTCCCGCTATCCTCGACATTCGCAATCGCAATTGGTATTGTCGGAGACATTCTGGAGACGTTGTAATCCGCCTTGTAGACTGACTGGGGACGCTCAGTTTGCCAGTGTGTGTGTGTGTGTGTGTGTGTGCTTGGCTAGGAAATGGCTTGGACCCGCAGCTGTGGCCAACAAATGCACAGCTTGTTCAGATTTATTGAAATTAATCATCATTGTAGAGTCAGAGCCAGAGCCGGCCTTGCTGCTTGTTGTTGTGGCCAATTGGAACTGATCCGCGCTTAATGCACGTCGACAGAGGCTTGTAATAATTTTCATTTTCATTTTGATTGATGAAGTCGATTTGGACTTTTCGTATTTGCGAATCTGGCACTGCCATAAATCATGGAGCGGACAAAACTAAGCAAAAACTAAGGAAACGCGCAAAACTTTCGCTGACAACTTAAGCGAGTTGACCCGTAGCCTTCGCCAGTTCGAATCGATATAGCCAGCCCCAGAGACACCCTCATTCTACTCCTACTACTACTTCGTAGTTAAAGCCATTGCTAACTGGCTTTCTGGCTGGTGGCTGGTGGCCGACCATTCTCGTCGTGTTGGTCGTTGTCGCGAACACAGCACCACAGCACCACACAAATCAGCATTTAAAGTTAATTAAGGTCCTGGTACAAATATCTTGACTTTCATTGCGGCCGTTGCTCGTGGTAGTCGCAAGCTGGGCCTCTGCCCCTTGGCAGGCAGTGGCACGCTGTTTGATTTTGCATGTCGATTGCTGAAAAATTAATGGCTTAGTCGCTGCCTGCTGCACTCTCTCACTCTCTCCCTCTCACTGTCCCTCTCACTCTCGCGGCATCTCTTTACCGCACCGCCCCTCTCCTACATCTTTCGCATACTGCCATTGTACCCGGCTCGATAATGGCTTTCATTTTATGCATTTATTGGTTTGTGAATCACTTTACAATGGCGCAGCGGAGGTTTATGTGCGGGTCCGCAAATCGGCCAAGCGGCACACTCCCGCCTGGTGTCTAATTATGAGCTAATGGCTATCTGCTTGCCAAGATCGAGGGGAGCTTTAACAGTCCCCAGCACATCAAACTGCACTCGAGTCCACTCTAGTTGATGATATAAAGAATGTGTAGCTGCTTTAAAAAAAAAAAAAACTCTTGATAATTTTTCGTTAATTCATATAGACGGACTAATCGGAAAAGTAAGAAAAAGGAAACTACTATATAAGTACGTAGAGTCGAGCGATTTCAGGTGTAAAATGTTCTGCATGGCAAAATAAAATCAAAATTCATGAAAGCATTACGAATTCATTACCGAAATGGAACGAATTTTACAGGCTAATCGGGCTAGTTGTGAAGCCTGCTGCCTCTTAGTCTTATAGCCCATAAATTTTATTTATTTATTTCATAGACAAACAATGTAGTCGATGTAAAAGAACTTAAACTAAATAAAACTAAAGAAATAAAAAACTCATAAAAATGACAAATGCAAATTCTAATAACGAATTCGACACGGTGGGGGAATTTTATTTGCCAATCGGCCAGCTATGCCCCGATTCAAGGCAGAGAGTAGTCAGATACGTTATTAGACCTAACCAAAAATAAGTGGAGATGAAAAAATATACCAATAAAAGATTAAAGAAAACAAATTAAAATACTGAAATAATAAAAGATAAAAGCTAAAGGTAAAGAACCACTGACCCGTTGGTGGAAAATTTATTAGCCACAAATTTACTCACAGAAATGGCAACCAATATTTGCATGAAAAATCTGAATTTTTCAACCGATCGTCTTTAAACTTATCATGTATATATAACATTGATATCAGAATACAGCTGCGCAGATGACAATTGTGTGTGGCCAGTAGTTTGGTATTTTATTTGAAGATAGTTGCCATAGCCACACTACGTATATCCCCACTATACAGAGGTGAAGTACACCTAGCCCTCGGTTAATGCGGGGGTTACGTTCCTTGAAAACGTCGTGTTAAGCGAAATCGCGTTAAACGAGCCATGTATACATAATGAGGGGTTACGTTCCTAGACTTCGAAAAATGCATATACAAATTTTTTGTGTTTAAATTTATTCATTTCAAAAACATAAAAAGGTTTATTAGAATGGCAAAAGTTTTCAAAAGTAAAAAGAGAACACATATGTATTAAAATAAAATGGAAATTCATTTAGTGGAATTTATAGCAGCTTTAGTAATATAATTTTTTATATGGTGGCTCCCCTTGCGTGGCAACAAAATCTGTAATTTTCGACTGTTTAGTGGCTCTTAAAGCTTCATAGCAGCTCTCCTTATATGGTTTATTTTCTGTTGTTGCCATGTAGAAACTGCAATTTGTATAATTTACTTTATACCTTTTTAATTCATTCAACGGTTAAACCATTTCACTTATCACAAGAATTTTAATCTTACTATGTGCGCGTCTGAAGAAATAAAGTTTTGTTCACATTAGTAACTATTTATGAGTATGCACTAATTCTTACTCTGATGGCGTAGAAAGTGGGACTTTCATTTTTCTACACACATCTCATGTGTGGTGATACATACTTTACTTTACCCAAAGATACTCATGCAATAATCGACAAAATAAAAAAATCGATTTTGTCAATCGATGTCGAGTTAGCATTAAAAGAGTTGGCGTTAAGCGAAGGCTAGGTGTATATAGAATTAATTCGATCCCAATCAATCTTTGCAATCGTCTTGAGTATACGCGAAAATCTTTTAAATATTCAATTGTGTTCCAATATCTTCGAAAACAAACAAGTTGCCCATAAAAAAATTATTTTATTGTGAAATACTATAGAAGACAGATTTGGAGTATTTTTGCGAGTTTATATACATATAAGTGCTTCATATCAGATTTAATTAAGATACATAACACTAAAAGGAATGAAGTGTGTTAAGAGTTCCTATGGCAGCTTAAAAATCTTCTAAGTATGGCATTTATGTTTCTACCGTCTCTTGGCAAAACTCAATTGAAATATTGTAATTAATGGACCTTCCAACTTATACAGATTCGGTTTGGATTTATCTTAATGCGTTGATGGAATCACATTTTAAAATTAATATACATTTCCAGAGTGTTCCAATTAATTGTGAGCAACTATTGAGAAGTAGGACTGAGACGTCAAGTATCACCTGAATATCACCGAACCACATCAGTTTTCACTCAAATGGGCCAACTTTTAGCGCCAGGGACTCGGACGAAGACGAACGGTATTATAAAGCCACAATAATAACAACAAAATGGGGGCTCAACAAACAAAACTGACATTTTACACCTTTTCATTATCGCATCTGCAAACAAATCAAGAGTAGAACAAACAAAACAAAACAAAACAAGAACAACAAAAGCTGGGGAACAATGAAAACTCAGTGCGGCACAAATAAGTGGGTGCAATGTGTTATTTGCTTTATCACGTAAATTGCAGCTTTTCAGCTGCCACAACAACAACAGCAACAACAGGAATCGCAGCAATAACAACCAAGGCATATAAGTCAAACAGGCGACTAAAAAGCGCTAAGCGTTCGCCTCAGTCCAGCCCCTCGGCTGCTGCCCTCACTCCTCGCTCCATGGCTCTCCCTCAACGCCCCACGCTTCTACGCCATTGCCGCTGCTGTTGCTGTTGCCGTTGCACCCACAATGCCAGCAACAACAACGAGGTCCCACAAGCAATTTGCGTGCAGCGACGCGCAACCACAACCAACAACGTCTCGAGCTGCTTCCTCCCCTGGCCCAGAGCAGCTTTTCAAACCTACACTGCCCTGACTGACGATACGAACTCGTATATAGTCACTTGTATATAGAGGCATACAACTAATTACGTTTCTCGGGCCTCACTCGCTTTTTAATCATGATCCATTTCCTTGGTGGCAACTTGGCAAAATGAAAACGTTGCACATAATTTATGGCAATCGGTTGGCGGCTGCGCATGCGTGGCATTGTCTTAGACCAGTTAGGAATACACTCGGAACAAAGTCCGTCCAAACGACTGTTGCATTTGAAACACCTTAAAAGCGTTTAAGACTCGAACTGTAATTTATTTGAATCCAGCTAATCGGTCTTTAATGACATAACATAGTGGCTTTAACATGGTTTCAATCAACAATCTTTTCTTTTATAATAAAGAGAAGATTCTTATTTTCTAAAATAATATTCATTTTCCAAATTAAGTATTATTAGCTGACTGCCTCTTTAAGGCAGAAGGCCTAAAAAAGAAGCAATTAGTTAAATAACAATTAAAAAGTAATTACTCAGTTAAAAATTATTCTCGCAAACGGCGATATTCTTTTCAACACAATTTTGAAAATTGATATCGCTTTTTAAGAAATCATAAGTAAAGGAATTTATTAATTTTAACTTTTCTAGATTAATATTTACTTCCCAACTTAAGTCTTATTAGCTGGCTGCGTGTTTAATGCAAACAGCATAAAAAAAGAAGCAATTCGAGTAAAACCAATTAAAAAGTAATTACTCAGTTATAGCAAACGGCGTTATGAAGCGGCGATATTCTGTTCTACACAATTTTGAAAATTGGTATCGCATTTGAAGAAAACATAAGTAAAAGTAATGTTTACTTTGACTTTTACACAAATCAAAATTTCTGTTGATATACGAAAGAATGAAATAAGAATGTCAAATGAATATAAAATAAAGAAGCGAGCCGAACTGGAAAATAAATCAGCATTACTGTCTACAGCCAAAGTTTTTCATAAGCAACACACAACTAAGTGCAAGCTAAAAGTTTCAAAGTTCAAATCCAATTTCATCTTCAAAACGCATATTCGTTAAATACTTAAAAGTGTGTGTTCTAGAGTCGTTTGGTCTACTTCTCTCAACTTTCTTCAAGTGTACACTCACATTAGGTACAAAGTGGGCTTTGAGCGCTCAACTCTTTGAGGTACACTCCACAGCCGCCGCTGGCTGGTTAAACGCCTTGGAAATTACTAGCAGCTGGTAAGAAGAGTGGAAATTAAAAAATTAAGTTGAAGTGCGACTGTGCGGCGGCTACCGTGGAATTAGCACGCCATTGGGGCTGGCGGGCAGCGAGCCGTGACAAAGCTAATATTAAACCAAAGGTGGCATAAATTAAATATCGTCGGCAATGGCAAGTCGCGTAGCGCGTATCATTAAGAGGAAATTGTGCCGGCATTTAGACATTTTGATCGAATGCCAAACATTAAGTCATAATTGCTGTACGCCACTTGGCACACCAGAGTGCAGGTCTGGTAAACAAAAAAAGACATTTCGAAGATGGGGAAATGCGCATTCGAAGTTCGAAGTGAGCAAACCAGTTTGGTGTGGTTCGATTTGGCGCTCAGAGAGCGCACACTTGAACTCTCCACTCCACCCCATGCACACACGACTGCGAACACGAATACAAATGCCCGCGAGAGACACTCCAACTCACTCCTCAAACGAAGCGCATGCTTCCTGCCGTAGGCTACAACAGCTGCACGCACACACACACACACAAGCACAAGCACTCTCTCAGAAATATACCGATACAGTTTCCTTGTGTTGGAGTCTGTGCGGCGGCGGCGGCGGCGGTGGTGGCTGCTGCTGCCTGGACTGCCGGCTAAATTGAGGGGCGGAGCCAATCATTCGCAGACACTGCACAGATGTTCATCTTATGTACATACTCGTACATGCATAGGCGCTGCGCTGCGCTGGCTTATTTATAACGTCTGCCAGTCGTTTGCCGCAAGGATAACAGCCGTCCATATGCTCGTCCCTATATCCAACAATAGTATGCGAGCATGGGCATATGTATTCGAGCAAGGGGCAAGGTAGACAAGAAACAGACAGCCTGTGCTTGATGAAATTATCAGTTTTTATTTATGAGACTGCCTGGACTCGTGGTCTGGTCTGGTCTGGTCTGGTTTTGCCTTTCGACTTGGCTGGTCTTGATCTTGGTCTTGGCTTCAATTTAATTAGTCGTGCGCTGAGCGCAACGAAAGCTAAACATTTTGAGCTGCATTTTACGCCATGGGTTAAAACCTTTATGCCACTCGGCGCTCGTTCGCAGCTTTAGCCAATTAAGCGATCTGGCACAGGGTGCGCGCGCAGCCCGGACTTAGTTAGTGAAGCGAACAGCCAACCAACATCTCCAATTTCCGTTGTGCCCCCAAGCACACTCACACACACTCACACACACACACACACATGTCCATACATGCAGACGGATGGACTACAAATTGCGCACAACTTCATCATAATCAACACTGGACAGCTGCACACAACACGCGGTCAACACGGAGCTCCTACACGGAGCCACACACAATGCATCCTCCACGGTACTCTCCTTGATGTTGTTGCTGATGTTGTTGTTTTTTTTGGTGTTGCTGGTGTTGCTGTTGCTGTCGAGGCTGCCGATGTTGACGACGCTAGTACGTGCAGATAGCTTCACTAACTTGTAGCTCGCCAGCAAGCTGCAAGCTGTGCGAGCAAAGCTCGGGTTAAATGCTGGTTAAATTATTTTACGTGCCGCAGTCGCAAGTTCAGCAAAGCACTCGCTGCGTCCTCTCATTGCACCCAGAGCGGTCCCATACAGTCCAAACTGACTATTTGGTTATGGGGCTGATGCTGAGCGCAACCCATTTTCGCCATGCACACATTGGGAACAACTTAAAATTAAATTAATAAAATTTAAAATTACTTTAGACAAACATATTTGAAGTATTTTAGGGGCAGGCATGAGAACCCTCGGGAAAGTACAAGTTTGTTGTGTTTCCCAAAGATTTCAATGTTCAATTCAATATAATAAGCACCCCTGAGTTGATAGAAGGAGAGTGTTTATTTTTCAAAATTGTCTACCAAATTTAGCTTATGTACTTAAATATGTACATATATATTGAAATAATCACAACTCAAATTTTAAATAAATACCTGTTCAGCTTAAATATTTTCAAATCATAATACAAGCCCCCCACTAAACCATAATATTATTTTCTTTTACAAGTCTTCTGATTTGAATAAATTTTGTCAAATTGTCAGCAAAGTATGATAGTTGTTAGATAAAAGCGAAGTTAGTAATATATAGTAAAGCTCGTTAAATGGCTGGGTCTTGAGTGGTATGAAGTACTCGTAGATGACTCCCAATAATTGTAGAAACTATAATGTTGAACAAACAACATAAATCAATGAAAATGGTGAAGTCAGGTTTTAATTGAAAATTAAAATAGGATCATCATTTTTATCTGAGAGAAACCTAACCATCTGCATCGATTGAGCTGCCTGGTGCTATGGGGATCCAGCTATTTAGGTTCCACTGTGTAGTTCGCGTCCGCCCCATAACTCAGACATCAGTACGGCTATGGGGCTATGTGGCTCTGGCTCTGGCTTGGTTCAAGAGCGCGCTGGGCCTGCAAGCGGAAAATGATGTGAAAATTGTGCCATAACTTTAGCTGTTGTGGCTGCTGCTGCGGCCGGGACTGAGGCATGTTGCATGCTGCACGCTGTTGTTCGTCGGCAAGTTGTTCAATTGTTGGTCAACGAAGCGATTATTGTACTGGCTGTGTTGCTCAATCCTCTCGAGCTGGCCGTTAATATTTGTTTTGGAAATCACAATAACAAATCATAAATTGCATTTTATGATATTGATTGGCAAAAGCTGGGCTTTGTTATTGTTACTATTGTTGTTGTTGTTGTTGTTGCTGGTATTGTGGGCGTGCTTGTTGTTTGTTTTCCGACAGCGTCCTGTTCAGACTCAGGCGTTGGTTTTCAATTTTCGCCAAAGTTATTGCAATTGAGCAACGAAAATTACGCTCCAGGCTGAGCTTGTTGTTTGCTTTGGAAAGTATTATTATTATTTGCTCAGATTAAATACCACTGAATTATGCTTTAACCACGGACCATGCTTTCCCAAACGAAGTGTACTTTCACGGTCATTTCAAGCGGACCAGTATGGCACGGAAATTGAAAAGATGGAACTAATGGGACTAAAGCTATACAGTTTTGGTTGCAGATAAAGAAAAATATGCCTATCGATATATTAATAATTCAATTATTTACATCAATAATTAAAAAGAAAAATTTGATTGCCAAGAAGCTTGCTTTGTACTTCTCTCAATTAATATTGTGACATACAGATGCCTCTAAGCTGCAGAATTAAGTAGTTCCATAAGTAGTTCCCTCCCAATATTTCCACTTGCTTAGCTTTATTGATTAGCTAATAATGGAGATGATACTTTTAAGACAATGCTACGCCAACGCCTTCTTTATTCGATAAAATGTACATATAAGGGTGTACTGGATTGCTTATAACACACAGAAGAATTTTTAAAAGACCCACGCAAATAAATTATTCTTCTTGATTGTTTTTTCTCGATATACCTCCCAATTTCACAGCAGGTTGGTTGCTTTCCGTCTCTTAGGGTAAAGCAGTTGCTGTTGCCATTTCATCGACCCAATAGGCAAGCAGTACCAAGCAGTTCAAATGTCTGTTTCGTCAGCCATTGCCGTTTTATGTTCAAATACGAAACTTTTCTTTGTTTTTGTTATTCATTAATAATGTTATTTTATCAAAAATAAAAAAAAAATAAAATATGATAAAATACTACAATAAAATTGTGACTTTTTTCGACTTATTTCATTTTGAATTGATTTGTCTTACTATATTTAATTCTACTTGGATACAGAAAGCAAACTTTAACTGATAGTTTATATGACATCTATTATAGTTTTTCTGACATACATATGTCATAGTACTATACAAATTGAGAAGATACTTTATTTGTAACTAAACTAAACCTTTAAAACATAGCCTCAGCTATGAAGTTATGTTTCATAAAACTTTACATAAATGCCCTGATATAGTACTACAAATTTATTATGATAGATATTTATTGATATTAATACCCCTGTTATGTCATGTTTCAATGTCATGATTTTGCTTATATAAAATGTCTTAATATCAGCTAAGTGTTTTAAGCACACAAAAATTATATATCACATGTTCTTTACTATAAAACAGACAAATATATACCGGTCGAATTTAGTAGCACTTTTCGGGTGCCCCTTCGGCAAAGTTAGAATCCGTGGCGATGCATTTTCAGCAACTGAGGCACGTACGAACTTCCAAAGAACAAATGGGACTCAAAAAAGGGTTCGAGCAGCTGGTAGTTTTTCTGTTGCACTCAATATCCCTGGAATTGCCGCAACCACAATGGGGGCAAAAAAATTGAAAAAGAAGAACGATAACAACAGGAGAATTATCTTTATAAAGACATAAATTTGCAAATTGAAAAGCCAGGCGCAAAACATTATGCTACTGATTATGATGATGATGACGATGATGAACCTGAACCTGAACGGGCTAAATATTAAAGCGAATTTCCTCACGCCGAGCAATTTAGTTGCAGTATAGATGCCACACAGCCAACATGCAATTAAACCATTAAATTAATGAGCAAGTCAGTCAGGCAGTGAGGCACTCAGACAGCAAGCCAGCCAGGCATTTAGCCATTTAGCCATTCAGGCAGTCAACTAACCAGTTAAGTGTAACCGCAACAGCAACAGCAACTTAGACTTTAGCTGGAGAGGGCCAGAAGGCGGGCAGATCCTTCATGTTGAAAATGAAAAGCGCGTACAAGTTAACGCCCCCCTGTTGGCCAACTAATTGCTGCGGAACAAGTGCGAATGAACGACGCGAAACATCAGTGATGATGCAGCAGCAGCTTCAGCTTCAGCTCCAGCGTCCAGAGCTTCCACTGTGCCATGCAACTTTTGAAAATTGCATATATAGTAAACAGTTTTCACTGGCGGAACCTGCAATTATGCAGTTGATGTGCGAGTACTGAACAAGTGGCATTACTCAGCTGTTGTTGTTGTTGTTGTTGTTGTTGCTATTTGTTGTGTTGTGTGGCCATGGGTACAATTTTATTAAAGTAAATTAGGTGCTTAAATAAATTATTTAATAAGCACGTGATCTACGCATTTACCCCCCCACCATGAGTTAACGGGGGGCCAGGGACCAAGGGCCAGTGCGGACACGCCCACAGGAGTGAGTCTTCATTTTGCAATTTTTATTAAATCATTGCAATTTAGGCGAGTACAACAACAACAACAACAGCAACAACTGGCTCAGCAGGCAGACCCGAAGTGAGCCTTCGCTTATAATAACAATGTCCGTGCCGCCATAGCTGTTACATGGCCTCCAGCAATCAGCTCGGACACTCGGACTGTCGGACCGCCGATTCGATGTGCCGATGTGCGCTGCAGTGCGTCATATATAATTCTCCACTTTATGACTTTGCTTTGCCCAGAGCTAATGGCCTTTGCCTCTCCCCCCCCCCCCACCCGCCCGCTTTTCCTGCGCATAATCTTTCATTTGATCGAACGATCATTTTTCGCGTACTTGCATCGCAATTTACTGCTGGGCCCACACATAGCCAGTTAGCCAGTTATAGCCAGTGTCGGTGTATACTTTTCCATTTGCCCACTCAATCCACTTGGCCAAAGGGGCGTCATCCGCACCAAGCCTCTGCCCCCAACTCTCCTCCTACTCCTACTCCTGCCCCTGCCTCCGCCCCCCTCTCGTGCCGCACTGTAATAACCATAATGGCGCGCACGATTTATGTTTTAATTTTGCATTTAAGTGACGGAGCCGTACGAAGCACTTGGGCTCGAGCCCCAGCCTGAGTTGCTGCCCGGACTGCCCGGACTTGCTCTTAACTTTAGTTTGATTGGCGCTGATAACCATGCAATTTGTTGTTGTTGTTGTTTTTGTTATTGAAATGGAAGTTGTGGTTGAACGTCAGGCGTATAATCGATTAATTGATTCTGCCAAGCAGGATCGAAAGTGTTCCCTTCATAGACGCAGCTGGATGGGACCTGCAGAGCATCATCGAGCTAGCTAATGGTATTTTTTTTTTGTTTTTTTTTTGTTTTTCATATAATTATATAATAATGAAATATCAGTTTATCTTAAGATGATTGCCAACAAGTTAAATCATAGAACTACTTAACACACAGAATTAAATATGCGCGCCAGAAAAAGGTAAACAACATTATTAGAAATAACTTCGCTTTTCATGTAAATATATAGGTATATACTTTTCAAGTCTCGAATTCCAAAGTCTGGTGTATCCATAAACAGCCCCATTCGCCGTTTTTATTATGAACCGAAAACAATAATTATTTTGTTTTTCCTTTTAACAAATAAATCATTTACATATAGTATCTTTGAGAAAGCGATGAATTTACCAATATCCTTTTTAACATTTGTAACATGATTTACAAATTTTAATTGTTATTCATTCTCTCTAAATGGAATGATTCTTTTTGAGATTTCCTGCAAATTAGGTTTCACACCTTAACTAATAATCATTAATTTTGAGCAAAAATATAAAACTCATAAAATAACGAATGAACAAAATTACAAAATAATACTTTTTTTTTGTAATTTTTGTAATTACAGATTATGATTACAGTCCCTGATACAGTCCCTGAAATTTGGTTATAAGCAAACAAAGATAGTTTTTGAATCAATACAGAATTTTATATAGTAAATGAGTATACTTTACTTCTCCTTTAATTGGACATAGGAGTTACAAAAATTAAGGCTGATTTATTTAATTGTACCTCTAAGCAGCAATCTATTTAAAATCATCAATCATTTTTTTGATATTACTTGGACAGTATAAGAAGTTCAGCTTGGCATGTCATTTGACATCGAATATTATGAGCCTTCTGATAACGCTTTTTATCCCAGTTGAATTCAAATATCTGGCGATCTGCTTAAAACAAACAAAACACACACAATCTAGAACATAATTAAACTCTTTAATTAATTTAAATATTGTGTATGAAGTCGACCACACATTCATTACTATGGCGCACTTTTTCGCCTTAAAATGGAACTGAGTTGGATTTGTTGAAGTTTTTCTGTTGATGATATGCATAAATTATTATTTTTAACGCACCGTGCATTAAAAAAAATGTTTTTTTTTTTTCTCCCCTTTGGAAAAAACTGCGTACGCCCTTGTCCGTGTTTGCTTTTGAGTATCGCTGGTTTATACTGTCTCATATTCTCGTTAACATATTATTCTCAATTTAGAAATGAACACCTGTATTTGAAAATATTTCTCATACTGTAATATAATTTAATAACAAAATTCTAAAAATAATGCAATCATTTTTATGAGACGATCTGGGCAGCCTTTTTTTCGTGCAAATTGGTTCTTAATCTTTATGTTTTGTACATTTTTGTGATGTTCTGAATCTCCATGAAGTCATTAGTTTTTTTTTATCTCTTTACGAATTTTACGGTAGTTTTTTCAGTCGCCATATCCACCAAATTCTCTAACCCGAGGCAATTCAATTAAATTTCAAATTATTTTCCGGCTTATTAAAAATGTGAACTAAGTAGTTTATAGCTTTGGAGTTGAAGCATCTTTCTCTGTTGTGACTGAAGTTCAGAAGCATATGCAAAAATTTTTGAATTTGTTCAACAATTTGTAAAAGCATTCGACATATTTCTAAGCTGGGGCTTATCTCGTAGACCAACTTACCTCGGCATAGAAAACAATTGAAAGTTCAGCTACAGCTATTGGCATGGCGCCTTATAACCTTTCCGCCAACACGTACATACATACAAGAACGAGTGTCTCCGAAGCCTTTTCCCAGCCGTAGGCGCGACATTCTCTGCGGGTGCACCATATTCAGCTGCCAATCGATTGGAGCCATATGTAAAAGCAAAAACCGAACCAAGCCCGCTACCAAAAAGCAGCAGCCAATTGCGAATTGTCAGCGTGCAACAATCTACACCATTAAACAAACGATGCCACGCCATATATAGACAACCAAAAGTCGGTGGCAATCTAATTAGTGTGGCTCGGTTTTGGCTTTTTAATTAAAGCAACGAAAAAGCGACGATGCCGCATGCCAGCCAGCAATTAGAGTAGTTTAAATGCCCGCTCCAAGCCGAGTATGTAGAAAGCGACTCGTTCAGTGCTCGATTATTCGAGTACGACTACGAGTATGTGGAGGCAGGTTGACAGTCTGAACTTTGCTGAATCTTGCGGCACTGTGGCATGCATCGAGAAGCGGAACGTGAGAATTCCAGCCTGCTCTCCAATGCAACCACGGCAACCACTACAACCACTTCAGCCCCAGCACTACCCTCTACCCTCCAACCAGCAATGAGCGACAGACGCGCTTAGTTAACATTTGGAAAACCGCAGTCGCCGCATGTCACAAACCGCAGAGAATTTAATTTGCCAAGTAACTGCAACACTCGGCAACCAAATTGGCAAAAACTGAAATGAAATGAAAAGAAAAGAAAACCGGGCAGCAGGGCGACTGACACCTTGCGAGCGCAACAAATCGCACACACATTCCTACACTGAAAAAAAAAGCCTAATTATCTTTACCATCGAGTTCCCTCCGTAGTGTGTTTTAGTAGATAGTAGAAAGTGCACTTCAATTTCAAGTTTAATATTAAGTATTAAATTTAAGTGTGACGATATTAAATCAGTAGTGATGATGTGGACGTGGGTTCGATTCACGCCAAAGGTTTTTATAATTATAAAATATTTTTCCCCCTCTTTTGCCTGCTCTAATCCTGTATTTAAATATTTATGAATTCTTTTGTTTTTATACCCTGTACCCGTAGTGTAAAAAGGATATATTAGGTTTGTGCAAAGTATGTAACATGCAGAAGGAAGCATATCCGACCCCATAAAGTATATATATTCTGAATCAGCATGACGAGAGAAATCGATCTAGACATGTCCGTCCGTCTGTCCGTCTGGATGAACGCAAGGATCTCAGAAACTATAAAAGCTAGAATAACCAAAGTTGGCATCCAGATTCTCCTAGGTCCGAGTAAGGACGAGTTTATTTTATTTTTTTTAATTTTCCCCCCTTCCCCCGCTACAGAAGCTCGTCAATAGCGTCCACATTTCAAATGCTACCTAAACCACATAATTTATATATAATTTTCTACTGTTCTTCATTTCAATTCTTCATTTCAATTTATTCAATTCGGTCAATTCTAAGAAAAGTTATTAGCGAAACAAATTCTCGCCAGTACAACTTCCCCAAACTGCAGCAACAAGTTCGCTCTTCTTCTTCCTCTTTTTGCTGCTGCTATGGGCGCATATAACTCAGTGACGGAAGTTTACCTGGGTACAGGGTATTACACTGTCGGGCTTGCTCGACTGTAGCGTTCTCTCTTGTTATCAATTAATTATCTTGACGTTTTTCTGTCTTTTATATAGCTTAGATCAATATTACTATTAAAAGTGAAAAAGCTGATTACATACCGACTTAAGAATCCTAGTCAATGCTTATTACATTTAAAAAAATTCAATTTAGCTATTAAAAATATTAAAATGTAATACATTTCTAGTATATTTAAATGGACTACAAAAAACTTCAAATTAAAGTTGAGACAAAATATTAAAATTGACTATGGTATATAATTAATTTAACTATTTGTTATTTGAAGCATATTAAAATTTAATATGGTTCAACATTTAATCGAGCTTGACACACTTTAATTACAAAGATTTACACTTTGTTTTGAATATCATTCATATTTAAATCATTAATTGAATTTGATTTTAGTTAAATTTAAGTTGTTTATATTTTACTTGAATATGAAATAGTAGAACATTAAATTGAGTATTGAAATATGATAATATTTAGTATAATTAAATAATGACGCATCTATTTTTTTTCAGTGTATACGTGTATATCTTACCATATGTACGAGTATAGGAAAAGGATCACGGCAAGCTAGCAGCACGAATTGTATTCTCTTCTTCTTGGCAACTGCTTGCCGTGACAAATACACGTACATACGAGTATGTACCAGTTCTGAACTACTTTATTTATTTCTAACGCTTCCTAACGCAAATATCTGTAAATAGCTTGAGATCATTATCCTAGATAAGTTGAGCAATCATTAAATGGATAGAAATTCGAAGCCCCTCGTAAGTGATTGTGATTTTCTTAAATTAATATGAATATATATTCTATGAAATTATATATTTTACACAAAGGATCTCGTGGGGAGATCCTTTGGATGGCACTTTTTAGACTTCTCTTCCTGGGTCCTAGAGCTTCACCTCCACATTATTTATTAGTTACCTTCTCCTTGCCAGTCAAAGTATTCACGGTGTGAGGTTAACCTACCATCAATACAATGAAATGAAAATATAAAACATTTACTATTTTTTTGCAGTAAATAAAATGCTTTACTGCCCAACACCATGGTCTCATCTCATAGCAATTTTATTTGGAAAGGATACTAAATGTGAACTAGCTCTCGAACTAGCTCAGCTAACAGTACGGCATCTAACTCGCACACCTCTGAAGGGTCCGTGTGTTGGTGCGCAGCAGGACATCGGCACTGGCTGTCGCCTAAATGTGGCCATAAAACAATGCGTTGACTTCTTGTTGGCGCAACAATGATTAGTTTCGGTCAAAGTCAATGAGCGACTCGGACCCGGGACAGCAGTCGACGACAAGGCTCATGGATGCCGCTTATATCTCTGTGTGTGTGTGTCTTGGTGTCTGCGAGTGCGTGTACTCGTACGTGTGTGGGCCGCAGGCTGCAACCGGGAGTCGCCCAACGAATGCAACTGCAAATGGCTCAAGATCTCAGGATCTGTAGGCCTCAGGGTTCGGGGTGCATGCGGTCGATTTGGCTGTCAAAACAACACGATTTATGTTTTGTATTGAGAGCAATCGGGATAACAAGATATTTGCCGACGCCTACAAAACTGAACGATCCCGGGCAAGGATGCGTGTGTGTGCTGCTTATTTTCTGATGTTGATGTATGACTTTGGATCCTGAGTGTGTGTCTGTGTGTTAGATATGGCAAAGGTGCGTAGTTAATGACTTGGGTAATTAATCTAAGCGTTCGACGCTTGGTCAGGTGTCCGCCATTTTAAGACAGCCTGCCACATACTACGTTCATATATACACAGATACGTACACATATCCTGTTATATGTATCTATATAGCTCTGATCTAAGTAAATAAAAAAATATGTGTCTACATAGCTCTGACCTAACACCTAAGATGAATCTTCCAGCTGACCTAAATGAATTGCATTTGTGGAGTTCTAATACCCTTCTGCCGCTTAACATTTCGAAATGCAACTCTACGACCTTCCACCGCTCTGCTGCCCATTTTGTTTCCTATACTCTTGGGAATTCTACTTTATATCGAATAACCACAGTTAACGATCTTCGTGCACTTTTTGATAGTAAATTATGTTTTAACAACCATTTTACATTTAGCAAGAGGCAAGCAAGAGGATTCTAGCTTTTATAAAAAGTTGGTCGAAAGAGTTCGACGATCCGTACTCTGCGAAATCATTGTACATATCCTTGGTTCGCCCTATCTGGGAATATTGCTCTGGTGTATGGAGGCCACAATACAATGAACAGCAAAGGTTGATTGAATCTGTCCAAAAACAATTCTTGCTGTTGAAATTTGGACCCACACAGCTGCTTACCTCCTTTTAGATCTAGATTAAAACTAATATACCTACCATCATTACATCACCGTAGAATTTGTTCAGGAGTCACCCTTCTTCACAAACTTCTTTCTGGTGATATAGACTCCTTATACTCTTAGTCTCGTAGACTTGGCAGTTCCCTTGCGATTTACTCGTGCATTTCGTACCCTTCGACTTCGAATACTGCATTTCATCATTAATATATACAACTTGATTCTGACAGTCTCTAATCCTATCTTACTCTACTACCTGTTTCACTTGTTGAATGTTATTTTAAGTTATACTATTTAATATATTGAATTCTTTTGTATATTTATAAGTTTCTTTTCTTTTCTTCTTATTATTATTTTATAAATAAATAAATACGTGTTCATACGTTCCTAATAGACAGCCAAATTTATGCAACAAGGCGTCGCTATCAACAGCTTACTCGCAAGACCTGGTGCTGCCTTGTAAGCGCTCATACATACATTGTAAATCTCTTTAAATGAGCATTTAAGCGAGTTGGAGACAATCGCCGATCTCGATAAATGTGCGCGTTGAGGCACGCAAAGTCTCCGTTCCCATCTCCTATTCATTTTGTGCCGTTCCACTCCCTGCACCTATCCCAGTCCATTCCAGTTCAGTTCAGTCCAGTCGCGTTCGCGTTCGCTTTCGCGGCTCCAGTCTCGGTGCCTGTTTCGGTTTCAAGTTCTGTTTATGTGTGCGAGTGTAATTCAATGCTCAATGCGTTGATAGCATCAAATGGTCTCGAACCCTTTCAGTGGCGACAAGCGAACCCAAGTCGAACCCAACTCGAGATCGAGCCACTGTCAAGGTAGCCTGTCCGATCGCCGACTGCCGACTGCCGTTGCCACCGACACTGCCTCCGTAGCTGTTGTCCTCATTTTCTTGTCGTTTGCCGTCGATATTTATTGTATTGTTGCATTTGTCGCCGATGTTGCTGCTGCTTTAGCTGCTGTTATTGTTGCTTGTTGTTTGTTGCTTGTTGTTGACTGCCGACCGTTGTTGCTGTTCCTCCGCCTTTCAACGCGCGATCAACGAGCCCATCGAGTAATCTCGCGAACAATCGATCGATCGATTGAGGCGCGTCGCGTCGCTTCGCGTCAAGTCGCGCGTTTTGTCGCCTTGACACTTAAGTTGGGCCTGCAACTGTGTTGCCAAGTTGTTGATGCTGTTGTTAACAAGCCAAATAGCTCGACTTGTCTAGGTCAGTATGCGCTCACATATTCGCATATGGCCAACCGAATGTACATACATAGGTACATACATACCCGTACTACTTAGATGACGGAACTCCCACTGACTCAGCAATTATAAGTCATATATCATGGATAGGAGACTTGTATTCAGCAAAGAGACCAAAGATGCCGCCAACGCCTACAACTAGTACACTTGTTCCTTGGGACCACCCAAATGGCCGGCATTGTCGTAATCACCCACAAAACTGGGCATAATGTCGGTCAGTTAACAACATAAAAAGTCAATAAAAATCCTTTTGACATTTTCGGGCCCGTTTGAGAAAAGCCGACACATTTTTTGGTGCTGCTGCTCCTGTTGTTGTTATTGTTGTTGCTGATGTTGCTGTTTTTGTTGTGACAGACAACAACACAAATATTTCGGCAACAACAGTGTCAGGCAGCCAGCCAGAGGATCCGATCCTTTTAAAAGGACACACACACGCATACAAGGGGAAGCAAACGCAGAAGTACGAGAGATCATATACATATAGACGGACAATGGTAAAATTAATGGCACCGGACCAGGACCAACACCAACACCAGTTGTCATTTTTGTTGTTGTTATGCTCATTGTCGCTGCCCTTGTAATAAATAGTCACTTACAAGCGGCTCAGCCAATGGGCGCGCACTGGAATAGAGAATAGCGATACCCGAGATGATAGCCAGAGAAGGGAAAGTGTTTTCTGACTCGCTCGGCTCTTTGTCGGCGCAATTGAATTGCATCAAAGCAAAGCTACAGATACAAAGATACGATGCATTCACAGTCTCTCGCCCGAGATATCCCATGGCTAAAACGTTAAGTCATCGTGCCGATCGTTTGCTTGGATCACCCTGCATTGCAGGAAGTCTTGCTGTGTGCACAAATATTTTGACACTAAGCGTAGTATTTTATTTGTATTTTTTTTTACTTGTATATATATAATCCAATAAGCAGCAGATATTATTTTCGGTTTCTTTTCTACACTTGCCTGTTCTAAGCCTCTATTGCATTCGTTACACTTGCCGCATTTCCTGAGATTCCCACTAAACGGCTTAAAACCAAGCGGAACCGCTTTGTGGATACGACCATGGGTCTGGTACTGGTAATGTACACCCATGTAAACCAATATTATTGTTAAGACTAAGAGTTTCCACCTAATGCACTTTGCAAAGCTTCCAGGCAATGGGGAATCAAAGCCTCAGCCACAAATTGCTAAGCAAAAATGGATGGGCGGCCGACGCTTTACAGACCTTTGAAAATGAGGATAATTTCAACTTTTCTGAAAGTATTACGGCTTCATTTAGAGTTTGGGTTGCAGCTACGATACGCTGATGTCAATAGGTTCATTCATCATTCATGATATTGAAGTACTCGACATTTACAATTGTAATAAGACTTAATAACGCGCTCTTGACTGAACACCAGCTATTTTAGTTGGCTTAATGCTTACTATTCGGACTCTTTTTTAAAAGGGCTTCATTCTGCGAATTTTTTATACGAACAAGAAACAGAGCTGAAGTCGGGTGTCCCGACTTTGAAATACTCTGTACATACATTAAGAATAATTAAAGAAATTAAAACAAGAAACAACGCTACAGCCGAGCAAGCCCGATAGTGAAATACCCTGTACACTGATAAAAAAGTTGCATAGTACAGGTGAATATTTTCATATTAAATTTAATGTTCTACTATTTCATATTCAAAGCAAATATAAACATCGTAAATTTTACTAAAAACATATTCAATTAGTGAATTTAATATGAATAATATTCAAAACAAAGTTTAAAACTTCGTTATTAAAGTGTGTCATATTCAATTTAATGTTGAACCATATTAAATATTAATATGCACACACTTCAAAAAACAAATAGTTACATTTACTATATTCCATAGTAAATTATAATATTTTTCTGAACTTTAAATTGAAGTTTTTGTAGTCGATCCAAATATACTAGAAATATATTAAATTGCAATTGAGTAGAATTCTCAAGTCGGTTTACAGCGGTTGTGTGGTATAAATACAAAGTGTAACCGCTTGACGTACAGATATGGTCATTAGGTATGTGTCAAGTAAGTGTTATTCAATCAGCTGCTTCTCACTTTTAATATTAATATTGATCCAAACTATATCTGTAACTAAAAGGCCCAAAAAACATCAAAAAAATTAATTCATAATAACAAAATAACTTTAAAATTACTTTCTGCTAGAAATGATGGTTCTATAGAAAAAAAAATATAGAAATATGCATTAATGAATATGAATATTGAAAAGAGTCAAAAAAAAACAGTAGCGTAGACAAAAAAGGCGAAAAAATATTTTATAATTATACAAAATAAACCTTTGGCGTGATTCAAACCTACGTCTCCACATCATCACTTGTATTGTTTTTTGAATTCTTTTATAGATCACACAAACCCAGTTTGGAGCCAATCAAATGAAAATTGCAGATTTTTAATACAATCTTTGGAGCCCGTTCGAATTTTCCAAAACGCTATCAGTCAGGACAAACTGTTTTATATATAAAAATGGCCAAGCACTGGCCGCAGCTGTTGTTGTTGTTACTGCTTTGCACAGGCTCACGAGACATACACAGACCCACACAGCCACACACATACACGCTACACATATGTACAGAGTACTTCAAAGGCACCCGACTTAAGCTTCTCCATTTGTTGGTTCTAAGTATTAATTGAAATTTGACCACAAAGCGGGCAAAGTTTCACATTTCCTTTTCTATTAGAAAAATAAAATAAAATGTAAACAAATCAAATAATTGAATAAAACATTTGTGTGATATGTAATGAAAAATTTGTTATAACTTTATGAAAATAAATACATAAGCTTGTACTTTCCCGGACTTTGGAGATCCTGCATACCAAGATTAGTGACTTCACCTAAAATACTTTTGAAGATCCACTCTTAAAGTCTTACGTTCTTATATGCTGATCAGAATATATATTTTTTTTGACTCTTGCTAGAAAAGACTTTGTAAGATTTTAACGTTTTCAAAATAAGCTTAAAAGCCCCTCCCCTTTCTTCACAGTATCATATTTAAAGAAAAGTATTTACCTTCAGACACTCTGTACTCAACTTCATTAAAAACTTAACTACTTGCTGCGAAAATACTTTTAAAATAAAGTATAATGAAATAGCGACTGACACTCTGCAGCGAAGGCAGAAAGACATTTTGCAGAATATTTCTCTGACTCTCCGTAGGTCTGTCCAAATCGAACAGACAGCGACGAGATAATTTTCCAATGCTTATGGCCGCCAATTTGCGGAAGATTGCCGTACAAGGCGCGCACGCAGACACAGATACAGATACAGAGGCAGAGGAAGAGGCAGACCCGACAAGGCAGCAGAAACCATGGATCCACAGACCCATGGACCCATGCCCCAACTCAATTTTCAAAACACATATACACACATGCACACAGACCCGAATAGACAGGGGACCGGGAACACGTGTGTGTTGATTGGTTCATAAGAAAAGGCAGCAGGCGAACATGCAAACAAAAACTACAGGAATCATTTAAAACAGCAAACGACGATCGTGTTTAAATATGCCACAAAAAAGCAAAGAAGAGATCGAAAAGAGGAGGAAGGCACCGAAACGAGCAGCAACATCGGAGGCTACGCAAAAGTGCAGCCATGCCAACGATAGCTACAACTATATAAAGGCGCAAAAGGAGTTGCAACCATCAGGGAAGCGAGCAGGCAGCAGGCAGGCAGGCGGGCAGCAGGATCAACGTCTTTTGGGTCCGCACATAATTTTGCATTTTTTATAAGTTCCATGAATCGCAGGCGCACCGAAGGGGCAGAAGGGATAGAAGCTGAAGCTGAAGCAGAAGCAGAGGCTGTGGCATGTGTAGCGAAACAAAATGTCGGTTACGGCAAAAGCCATTAAAGGCAGCAAGCAGTTGCAGCTTCAGCTTCAGCAGCAGCAGGCATCCTCATCCCTAAGAAAATTAAACTGGGACGAGCACTTGGTCCACAGGCATCGTTCCGATCGTTCCGATCGTTTTATTTTCTCTCTTTCTTCTGTTTTTGGGTCTGCCTGCCCTTCCTGCTGCTTCTCATCTTGTTATTTGCGACGGTCCGGACTGTCTGGTAATTATTATATATATTTTTTCTACAGCTTCGCTGTCCACCATGATGAAGATCAGTTCAGGTTCTACACACACACACACACACACTCACTCACCACTAATATGGGCTTTCATACGCATAGTGTGTGAGTGTGTTGTTCGGAGTTACTTCACTCGCATGTCATGTCCGCGCGGTGGGCTGTCAACAGCCTCGGGATAAAATGATCAACATTGATCGCATAATGATCGAGCGGCAGCAGCAACATTTTTAAATGGTTTTCACATCTTTTATTCTCTTTTTCCCCTTTTGTTTTTTGGTTATTTGGAGTGACTCTTCGATACAGTTGCCGTGGCAGGCGGCTTGCTACAATTTCAATCAACGCTCGCTCCAGCCGATCGCCATTGATCGTCATCAAGATCGGTTGGGGTTGCTGTTGTTGCTGTTTGTTTGTTCGTAGCTTGTCTGTGTAGATTGATTATTAAGTGCTTCCATCTCGCTCGCACTGCCTTCATAGGCTTCCAGATGGTTTTTTCGTTCTTGAGCTTCGTTAAATAAGCTATTATGCGTGTTCGAAGCTGGCTTTTTGCCGTTGCTATGATTTCGATCGCTGCTGCGTTCGGCACAGCTTTATAGGCTTTGTAGGCCCCGCATAATTTACTTAATTATATTTAATTGAATTTTAAAGCTACTGGTTAAAGCAGGCAACTGACTTTTTTAGTAGGCGACTGTGCGTTTTGTTTGCTTCGCATTATTTCTTAATTGTCTCGTCGGTTGTTCAACTCTCGGTTTTGGGGAACCGCACGCCTTTCCCACACGCTCTCAGCCACCACTTCAAAACAAACGTGCCAACATTTAAATTTTGCGCCTTTCAGTCTCAACTACCAGTCCTAAATGACAGCCCAAAACGTCACCCCACCCCTGAAGAGGCGACCTTTGTTATCTAACGACATGCAGCCGTTTATGACGGCAATAATCAAGCGAAAAAGTCAAACAAATCAAACCCCTTTTTCCCAACTGATGCAGCCGAGTGTTGTTCTTTTTGTTTTTGTTGGTACTGTTGCTTTTGCTGTTTCTGTTGTTTGCACAATAGCAGTTCGGGGCAGAGGCAACGCCCATCGGCAAGGACTTTCCCAGGACGCACGACATAAATCATAGACGAATGCACAAATGGATAATGCCCAGGCACAGAAAGATTTGTTGTGCAAATCCTACGAGAATTGATTTGTGCACGCTAATAAGCCCAAACCGAAATCTAAATTATGTGCAACACACAATAAGATACAAACAGATTCACAACCAGACAGACACTCATTCAGTCACAAACAACAGACAACAGACAACACACGAGTTATTTTTGCTCATTTCCGGTGCATAATTTTGGGGTGCGCTGGGGTTCAGTTTATAGACAGCCTGAAGGACAATCGGGCACGGTGTGGTTTTTCTTAAGGCAAATGACATAATCATGCCGTACACCCGTACTCGGAGACCACACTGCCATGAATTTCAATTTCAAGCAACCCTCAGTTCAGGGCACTCGCGTTTAGGGGTGGCAATTAAAATGTTTGCTTAGCAAGCGCAGCAAACCAAAATGGCGGCCGACGCCCATTAACACGAAGCACGAATATGTAATATGTACGGGTATGTTCACGCATAGGGTCAATAGCAAGGACTCTGGATATTGGCAAACTACAGAAATTTTTCAATAATACCAAAGCCAATTTATGTTTAAAAACATATATTGAATGAGTCCATATCAGAAAGATGACCGACTTCTTAAATAAATATAGAAGCAAGAATATAATAATAGAGTTGGGCGGATTCAACCCTGAAAAATACCCTTTACCCATTTAAAAAAAAAAAAAACCATATAAAATGCTTTAAATTTAATCAATTACATTAAGTAATGCATGCTTAACATTAATTGATATCGAGATTGCGCCCACGTGTCTCTATTTTTGTCTATGCCTGTCTATGCATGCAACAGCAACTGCTGCTGACAGAGAATGGGAATAGATTACAATTATGGCTATACCTATTGATCCTTAAACAAGAAAGTAGTGCTAAAGTAAAGTACCCTGTAACACCCCACAAGAAATAAAAACGTATTTAAAAAATTTAATTTATTTAATTAATTAATTAAATGAAATATAAAATATTCCATACATACATTTACATCATGCAGATCAAGAATATATTGTCTATACTTTGCCATGAAGAAGGACCCTTCTGTTTATTACCTACATTTTCACAAAACTAGAATACCCTTTAACTCTTTGAGTACAGGTTTTAATAAATGAAAATAACTTAAGTTGCCTACCAAGCAGAAGCGTAGCAAATATTCGTAGATATTAATTTTTCCCCCGGAAACCCGTCCATTTTGAGATATAGTTGTGCGTTTTCTATATAAATGAATCAAGACAAATCCGTCGAAAAAGGGAATTTCTTAATTTCACAATCAATGTCATGAAAAGCGGCTATGCGTTTAAGACGAGGCAGACTTTTTATCCTTCCAAAATAGATATGCTTTAATCAGTCACAGATAGGAACAACAAACGTCACGTCTATCCATTTTATAGGCATGGTTACAAATATAATTCCTACTGTAAATAATTTTTTTTAGCAATATTTCCTGCAGCGGAATAAGAGTTAACAAAGTAAGCCGTTCTAGTCGTCCTTTGCCATCGGATAAAATTTAAAATGCTTTTGTCAAATGATAGTTACACCTTTCCTACACATTCCTAGCTTTGACAGAATTACTTTTATACTATTATTCTAATATATATTCTACAGATATGAAAAATTTGCTTCTTTAGCGGCGTTATCTTTAAAGATGAAATTTGTTTGAAAACTTTTTTATTTTGTTTGTATTGTTTAATTTTGTATTATTTAATACAAAGTGCGCGTCTCCCCTATATGGCCCATTCACAACGCCTTCTTGGAGCTGCACTTGACGGTACCTGCCTATCTATGTAGCTATGTATAGTATATATCCACACCATGCCTGTATACAATGTATGTGCCCCCTACAAGTTTTACGAGTGTGTTCCTGCGCTGCATGGCTTCTCCCTCTCTCATTTGATGCCGCCGCGCCTAGGAGTCGACGCGTCAATGCCATTGGAATTTCCAATGGCAACAGCCGTGGCTGCCTATGGTGTTGTTGTTATTGTTGTTTTTGTTTTTGTTGCTGCATCCATATGTGTCCAGTGGTACACACAACGGCGGCAAACATTAACGTCCAATAAATTGTTGTCAAATGTCGCGCACCCCGTCGATTTTAATGTGGCTTAAATAGGATAATAAAACTAACCACAAGACGAAAGAGTGGATCGAGAAAAAAGAAGGCTAACAAACAGGCCGAAAGAGTGTGCACAAAAAATGTATTTATTGAATGTATATAAAATAGTGCGTTTTATTGTGCATCTTATAGGACAACACACACATGCCTATACCTACTGACTATATGCTATATGTATATGTATAGTATGCACATCGGTGTGTAGGTGCTCCTACAGTGTTTATGGCGAGGCAGGCGGAAAACCAATAATTTTTCCCTTGAATGGTTTCACAGTTGCAGCTAACAGGTGCTTATCGCCATATCGCCGTACATCGTGACATTTTATTGGCCGGCCAGAGCCCGATGCTTATCGCCAGACGCAGCGGCCATTGGGCCCTGACGATCACCGTGAGCGGAGGGGGGATGGCGGATGGCGGATGCATGCAGCTGACACTTGGCCACATTTCATGGCGGCTAATGGCCCTAGTAGCCCTAGATACCCCAAATACTCGTACGAATGCGTAGAGTTAGTTTTCCCCAGTCCCATTCGGGTCGCATTCGGCCGCATATGGAAATGAAGGCCCATAAACTACGTTTTATGACGGACATAGCTGACAGTTCGTAAAGTCGAAGGCTGGGAGCAGAGCAGAGCGGAGCGGAGCTCAATTGGCCGGTTCACTGGAAATTCACAGGTTCACGCGTAAATTGTTATTTTAATTAATTTTGTAGCATCCCGTGAGGCGCGCGCCGCAGTCAAAACAATTCACAATAAGCACGAAATTAATTTGGCCAATTTGTTTTCTTACCCAAATCAGCCGCTCTGCGGGCCAACTTGATCAATTAGCCATGGGTGTCAGTGCGTCCACTTACAGTGCTTCAGAGGCGCCGCCTCTACCGACCTCGACGCCAGCTGAAAGGCTTAACACGTCTTGCTGGGCATCCTCAATCGGGGACCACCCAGGCCATGTGGCACTTACTCTTGTTGTTGCCATTTAGCTTTGAAGGATGACTCTTTAAGTTTTTCGCGTGGGCTGCCAAGCCAAGCCAAAATAAACTAAGCAAGGCACAAAATATAAAAATGAAATAAAGCAGCAAGAAATTAATTAAAGCTTTTTAATGATGCCGCTTTACGGCTGTATCGGCTTAATGATTGCTTTTCGCACCTTCATATACCGGCCAGCTCCAAATCGGCGTGATTGAGCAAATGACGCGTCTTGTTCGGACACCTATACGGCAAATATTTTGACTCAAGCGAATCACTGAAGCGAAAGGAGACACATTTTTCAAATATTTCACGTGGGTAGCTAATTAAGAAAATTAATTTGTGTTTCCGGTGATGACTGCAAGAAAGTAAAATCAAGTATTGAATGAATTTTATGGAATGCCATTAAAAAATAATGTGTGCTCCATTCATAAAATTACGCCTTAAAAACAATATTTATTAGAAAAATATGATGCTGTTTCTCTTAAATTTAGCCTAAATACAAAATGTAATTGATATTTGAACGATCAAGTTTTAAAGATAAGCAACACGATTATCAATACTAAATGCCAACTTATTTGAATACTGAAAGTGTATTTCAAGGACTGTTGTGATAAGGAAATGTTACACTTTCTAAGCACATTTTACATCGTAATAAGGAGCTAGTGTCCTTCATCTAGAAATCTCAATGTCCCAAGCTCTTCTGTATCATCTGGTATTCCAGCATTCTAGCGTAGCTTTTCAACAAGCCTCAAATAAAAACACCGTAAGAATAATTTTTTTTTAAACATCCACTTTTTTTTAAGTCTTTAATCTTTCTTTAAGATCTGTCCCTGTTGGACAATTTTTAGAATTAATGAAAAATTTGAAATTTTTGAATCGTGCTCCTCCTATTATGATGGTTGCGGCATGACTCGAACATACTCAGGAACGAACTCACATTGTGGGACTCCTGTTAGCTCGTTGAGCTACGCCAGGCCCCAAAAATATTATTTTTGGTTTCAAATATTGAATGCAAGTTTTGGACTTTCAGACCATTTTATAGAGCAACCACAGCCCTGTTAAGCAACATGTACACATTTCTTATTAATACTAACGATAGAGGTACATATTTATTAGAAATGTGCCTCAATTTCTACACACACGTACGGACAGAACACGGACAACGACAGCCAACAGCTGCACAAGCTAAGCCAATAAAATGTAAGAAGTCGACAACTTCCCAACAGGCGAACAATAAAAGCAATCAAAAAGCAAAAGCAGCACGTGCACAAAAGTTTCATATGAAAGCAAATTAATTTTTTGGCTGCCTCACGAAAAAAAAGCAATAGAATACAAAATTGCACAATAAGGAGAACAAGGAAAATAACAAGAACAACAAATACGAGCACAACAGACATTCAACAAACTACTTACAACAAACGGGGCAGAAGGGAAGGGCGAACCAGACAAAATGAAAGGCCTAGATACAGATGCAGACACATGGCCAACAGTCTGGCGGCAAAAGTCAACAGCAATAAAATGACAATGGACATTACAGGAGCAGCATTCTGTTTCTGCCACCGCCACCGCCACCAGCACCAACAGCTCGGGCAGAGCCTCAGTGATGCCTCAGTGGTGACAAAAACTAAGGCAATAAAACCGAAATCAGGATAATGGGCGCAGCCAGCCAGTTGCCGCAGCTGAGGAGCCAAACTATATCAGCAAATTAAATAAATCCCCCGGGCAGCAGATGTGTGCGGAACGCGCTCGCTCCTCGTTGGAAGAGGGACGGGACGAGGGACGAAGGACGAGCCGCAGCAGCATCTCGGCCACAGCCTCGCTGTCATCATTAGACCACGACTATTGAGTATGTGGGCAGTGAGGCAAGGAGACAAGCAAACGAACTAATGACATTTTCGGGCTATAAAATCAATTACATAATGAAGAGCATACGTGCAGAGGGAGAGAGAGAGAGGGAGAGAGGGAGAGGGAGCGGGAGCGGGAGGGAGGAGCAGCAGCAATCGGATCGGTCTGCAATAAGCAGATCAGCAACAACCCCAACAACAATGGCATGAAATGGCATTTAAGAGTTAACAAAACATTTGGCCAACTTCTGCGGCTACCGGCAGATATGAATAGGCCTCGATCCCGGCCTTTGTGTGCACCAACTATGACAAAGCGCCCACTGCCTTCGTGTTATCCTTTTTGATGCCATTCGACTTCTGTGCGGTTGGCAAACAAAGTGCGCTTTGTGCAAAAACATCCTGTTGCAAAAACAGCAAAAAAAAGAAGGAAAAAACACAAAAAGCAAAACAAAACGGCAGGACACAATGCTGGGTAGGGGCAGGCACAGGATGTGTGGAACGGATCGAGACACAGCAGGACGCGTGTTGTTTGTTTGCAGTGTCTTGTGTCCAAACAACCGCAAAAACAACAAGCAGCAGCAGTTCCATGCCGCTAAACGAGCAATGTGATCGGGAAGCAAGAAACTACTACCACCATCGGAGACAGTTGCAGGCCACAGCCAAGGTCCTTTAAAGGCTAGCTTGCCCCAAATAAACAAAAGTCAGCACAAAGTCGAGCCTTTATATAAACAATCTGTAGGGGACAAAAGCAAACTCTGCTGACCACCGAAAGAAATGCGACACATTCGTGCATCAAATCTGTAGATGTGGCAAACTCTTATACTCTATATATGCTACAAATCGGCTTCTTCTGTTAATTTATGCGAGTCAGTAACGCTTAGAAGAATTGTTCCCAGTTTTAATCAACAAAACAAATAAACAATTTTAGAACTTAAATAGAAACGTTAATACGTTGCACAATCCCTTTTGGGTTTTATGCTGATCTTACAATAAGTAATTTCACCTGCTCTCAACTGAACTGTCTCTTCCTATAATCAACGCCTCTCTTTTCAGCCATCTCCGGAATCTCTGACCAGGATCGGCTGTGGGACGGGGCATAGCTTGCCGGACTGGCTAAAAAATCTTCCCACACCGGTTCTGAGATTCCAATATATTTTTTTTTCTTTTTAAAATTAGCTTTTAAGTATTTCTAAGCTTCTTCTCTCTGTTAAGTTATTTTTTTTTATCGGTAGATCTATTGACGGGCAAATAATATTCCCCCACCGGTCGGAGGCGTTAATTAGATATTATTGTAATTTGTTTAGATTTCTCCTTCTTAGGCTTTTCTAGCTTATAACATGACTCAAGTTATCAGATATAAAGGGGGGAAAAAAAGTTATGATTACAAAATAGACTCAAATTCTCTGCTTTAATCGACACTACTTATATATGTTTCTTAAAAGTTGAATACTAATTTTAAAACCATTATTCAATTCAATTCTTTTGACATTTATTCCTCGCAGCATCGATCCAAACATTCAACTCTAAAACAAATATTTAAGCATGACTTCATTATTTAATTTATTATTTTATTTGATTTTATTTTAATCAAGTGAAAATCTAATTTAGAAAAATACATCTAGATTTCAACAATACTTGTTATTTTCAACTAGCTTTAGCTGCCATATTGTTAGTAGTATACTAGTTTAACAAATTGTATATAAATTTAAAAAAAAAAGTAAAGTTCCTTATAGGGAATATCGACTGCAATGAGTTCATTTTCTGCCCCTGTTGACGATCAAATACTTGTATGTCAGTGCCTGGGCTGCCCAGTCCTGCCACCATGCCGCTCCCGACAACAGAAAAAACTTTCCTCCTTGTTAATTTTATTTTCCCTTTTTTGTTTAGTAAATTGAGTTTTTCTACGCAAAATATACAGTCCCGCCGTCTTGTCTTGGCCAAATTGTTGCGTGACTCAAATGTTTTCATCATTCGGGTAAAAATATAATTTACCGTATAATGGGCTTCAGGTATAAATTATATTGGTAACGACAACAACCACAGCAACAACTACAACACAACAGCGAGGCTTCATATTAAATGAGTAATGTACTGCAAAAGGATTCCTCCTTACACACAAAAGTTTGGAGGTGTCCCTCAACCGGCGACCCCATGGGGCAGGGCGCGCATGTGTCACTTTCGTTGTTCTATTGTGGCCTGGGGTTGATTTGGGGGTGTGTTCCGCCTTCTGCCATGAAAAACTGAAATGTCAAAATTTTTGACAGCTAAATGATTGTTGTGCAACGTGTTTTACATATAATGGAGCTAAATAAGCGCTGTAATTTGTACAAAACAAAGAAGAAGCAAGAGGTGGCCGGCCTGGGGGAGACCAAGCAAATTGTATACAAGTGGTGGGAAGGGGGGGTGGTAATAGGGGACAGCAACTTTGAAAGCAGTTTTTGAATACTAAATTAAAGCTGTAAGACTAACTAAAATTAAGTGCGCAATGCAAATATATCTCATTTGACTTTGTATTTAAATAACATACATTTAAAATCATTAAACTCCCATTTTGGTTCCAAGTTTCCAAAGAGAAGTCCCAGTATAGCATTCCTAAATAGACTTTTTCTATAGGTTTATCCAGAAAAATTCTGTGTTATCTATTATTCATTCTTTATTCTTTAATTCTATACGAACGTCTTGTTTTCGCTTCATAAGTTCATCATAGATAAGTGCGAGTATATTTAAACCTCTTTATTTATTAGTCATTCATTTTTAATTGGTCGATTTAATTGATAGAGTGTCAGTTGAACGTTGTTGAGATATTTAAAATGCTGTCAACGATATACATAGAATGTTTAATTATTTAAAAATTGATGGTATGGATGGTAGAGATTCTTATTTTCTATTAGATTTATTGGAATATGGCTTATATAATAAATATACAAGAACTCAAGTATTGACAAACGACTTTTAACTTTAGATAAATATTACAAGCTTTGAACTTGAATTGGAACATTATATTTAAAATTTAAATAATATAACTGCTTTTGGTTTAAAAACATTAAATTTCGCAATTTTCTTTGAATTTAAAAAGTAATTTTCATACATAAATTCCATTTCAGCCAAATGAAATGAAAAATCCTGAGACATTATACTTACTGTTCATAAGAGGGTTGCAGTATATTATAAATTTGCGAGTAATATTATGAAACAATCCTACAAAACTTTGAATTCTAAAATGCAATATTTTTGACGCGATTTATGCAGAACATCGAAACATATTTCATTTTGTAATGATCTAGAAGACAACATGCTTTGGAATTGATTTAATTTATGATTCCAAAAGGAGGCATGAGAAAATGAGTCATTCTATTCATATCTGTCTGTTTGATGAACCATACCTTGCAGCAGAAACTAGTGAAATCTTATCATCTATTTTGTGCTTAAATCTAAGAATTAGAATGCTAAACCTGTCAAAAGTCGAGTCTGATCTCACCTATAAACTTGGTGTACGCGTCGAACACGATTTATTCTGTAGTCCAAAACAAAGCCTTGCTTTACTTATTTCTCTAGAGAAGTACAGTGAGGACATTTTACTACTATAATGTTACTCAATTAAAATTGGAAGAGGGAAGAAAGATGCTTCAACCCTTTTTGCTTTTTACTTTCCAGCCAATCATGCTGTTATTAACTGCAGGCTTTTGTTGGTTTCTCATCTCGTTTATGGTGTTTTCAACACAATCACGTTTATAGTGGTGTATGTATTATTTATAGTAACCCAAAACAAATATTTATTGCCTTGCAGAGGAACACGCACAGGGTAAGTATATGGGGCCCCAATCAACCATTAACATGTTCACTAATTTTACGGGCCATATTATAAACAATTTTTAGTTTTTTTTCCTTTAAATTATGTTTTTATTTTTATCTGGCATTGATTTCTTTTGTTGCTTTTGTGCTTAATAACGAACGTGGAAACGTTTATGGAGAGCAGCACAAAAGCGTTCATAAAATGTCAGAGGCAGCACGACATGCACAAGTATTATAAATTTTTATGCACAATTGGAAACAGTTAACAGCAAATTCTCAGATATAAAACAAAGCTCAGGAGCGAAGAATGCACGGCTGGCCGAGCACAGAGACTTGTCAACAATATTTTACGAGTTGTGCGCGTTTTTTTTCGTTTTTTTTCTCTTTTGATACAAATGAGAACAAAACGCTGTAAACTGAAAATCGTTAAAAGGCCAAGAAAGACGACTACAACAGCAGCTGCTCAAAATCGACAACGGCCATGTTGAAAAGCGAGGCTATATCGGCGGTAAAATGGAGTTGCCATGGGCCGAACGTCAGCGCATGGAGAACCATAAACATAAATAATAATAATATGCATTATACTTGTAGTATGAGCGCAACACACACACAAACTGAATACTTACCTCTGCATCCATTTAAAATACAAATGTTGAAAATGCGCATATAAAACGCTTCTTTCATTTATTATGTTTCCCCTCAAACATTTTTTGGTTGCGGCCCAACAGAATTTAATCGTGGCCAACATGTCGAACGTTTTGTAAATGTTCAATGATTGATTTGTTGTTCGGTCGCTGCTGTTTCCATTTTTGTTGCTTTTCTTCGTGGTTCTCTGGAATAACAAATAATGCGCCACCATGCCACAATCTGATGAAAATAAGGCGCCGAAAAAGGTCTTGTCAATGGGGCAATTAAGTTCTGCCCCACCAGAGCCAGCGCAGAGGGGCCTCATCTTTAAACATGGCTTCTGACCATTTGTGAAACTCCAAATTTGCGATTATTTAGACATCGATGCGAACAATCGTGCCCGCCATCCAAATACAACGGATCCTTCGTTTGGCGATGCGCCCGAAGCTCCAAAAATGAAACGTGTCCAGTCCATAAAAAGTGATCAGATCTTATGAATATGCAAGCAATCGACGACATTCTCACAATTACATATTAAATAGTTTGTGATACATTGGACCGAGTTAATAGAAAATCGAGTTGCGACGCATGCGAGTTACGGACCTTAAACTACTTAGTCATTTGCTTTTTAATCCATCCTCCATCTCTTTCCGTATGTAACATAGAGTATGGAATTGTGTAAATCGGGCCTTCCTTTCAAATGTTATAGCATTTTTTTCTAAATTTTAATTTGTTTGATCGGGAGACTCTATTGCAAAACAAGCTCATGTTTCTTGATTTTTAGAAACGTCATTAACAAGGTCTGAAGACATACGTTGAAGCAAATGGCAGTCGAACTTAATTATCTCTTTTCGTTTGAATGGTAAGTCGATTAAAAAATTTTAAAAATTGACTCAACTTTTATACCTTACTTGTATTCCTCGATAGACTTTTGGTATATGTTTATACAGAAACGTGGTGAATTTTCTATTATTGTTTCTTTATTCTTTATTCCTATACGAACGTCTTATTACGAAATCGGTAAACTCATTTGTTTTTCAATGTTTTGATTTTTGCTTCATAAATTCGTCAGAGATGCAAGTATATTTAAACCACTTTATTTATTAATCATTCAATTTTAATTGATCGATTTAATTGATAGAGTGTCAGTTGAATGTTAATTTATTCCAAAAATTGATGGAATGAACCAAAATATTTCATAAACTATAATGTAGAGATGTTTTTCAATTAGATATATTTGAATATTACTACTTACCTATTAAATACAGAGTAATTAGTAATAATTAGCTTACAAAAATACATAAAATATAAAATAAAATTGACAAATAATTCTTATCTTTCGATAAATATTAAAAGGTTTCGAGGAGTTTAAAATTGAAATGAAATGCTTTTGGTTTGAAAACAAAAAATGTTGCAATTTTCTTTAAAGCCAAATAAATATTTTCATACAAATATTTCCTTTTCAGCCAAAACATGATTTAATCTTCAAATTTGTTCGCTGGTTTTAATGCAAATTAATGAGTCATTAATTATAAGTACTTACTGTTCACAGGAGGATTGCAGTAAATTATAAATTTGCGAGTAATATTATGAAACGTTGTTATCTAAAAAGCAATATTTTTGACGCGATTAATGCAGAAACACCCAAATAAATTTTGTTTTGTAATGATCTAGAAGGCAACGTGCTTCGAATGTTGTTTATTTTACACAGCGGAATCGTTTATTTTGCTTTTAAAAATATCACAGAACATGCTTACATAAGTGGAAAAGCAAAAAGCATTGTTTTAAAAATTTCAACAAACAAACTTCATACTTGAATATACTTTATTATTGTGGCAGCTGGAACATAGGTAAAAAAGACGAATTTGCGGTTTCAGGAACACCCATTCCGCTAGGGTGGAGCTATTTGAAATAGTAGATTCCAGGCACTGTGCATTGCTAAGATTGGGGGAGGAAACACTAACAACTAACAAAAAATGCAGACAATTGAGTCTAGTTGGGATTTCACATTGCTGGAGTCACTCGATTCGCCTCATTAGGCAAATGAGCAATCGATAGGTTCAGTTTTGGCATAATTTGCTGTCCACTGATAAATCCGAGTGGCATAACCCCTTTGTGTGCATGTGCCAATATACTATTAGTCCCCCTCTTGCCGGCCATCTATGAATGATGTTTAACAAATGACGCGCATATCCTGGCACAAACAAATTACAGCACGTTGGACGATCATTGGAAAACACATTAAAGCAATCAAACAACCGAAAATTGAAAATCATAATGGGTCTGTTGGTGCTTTGCACGATATTATTGGTTAGGGTGTGGGGGGAGGGGGGCGAGCTCAGAGGGAAACTGAAGCCATGCGGTGCGGGCTGTTGTGCCAGCGGTCATAAATTTTCCAAAATCCGTCGTTGTTGTTGCTGTTGTTGTTGTTGTCGTTGTCGTTGTGGCTGCTGTGTTGATGATGCCGCCGCAGTCGCTGCACAGCACCATCGGACATATAAAACCCTAAAACCAATCGCCGTGCATCATCAGCCAGTCGGATTACAAGCGATACGACGGCGGCGTCGCCATCATGATGAAGCAGCAAAATTTCGAAAATGGACGTAGAACACGCAATATTAGCTCATCGTCTGCCCTTCCTCTTCCCCTTCCCCTCGCCCTTGGCATTTGTGATGGGCGTTTCAATATGCCCCTGCATCTATGTGTGTGTAGATATATATACTATATATGTATGTGTGTGCCTGCGGCAGCTGCACCCAAGTGCTAATAATCTCATAGTTCTGCGCAAACAATCAATAGATACATAGTTACATGGATACGTAGATACGTAGATACATAGACATTGCCTTGGCTGCCAGCGTTTGGCTGGAAAATTGAAAACCGTATTTTCCTGCATTATCCATTTGTTACTTTTGTTGCTGCCGTTGCTGCCGTTGTTGTTGTTGCCGCCGCTGCTTGTAATAGCAGCATTAATGTAATCTGTTGCCACAGAACTGAACATTTTGCGTGCCATTCCGCTCGCGGCTTGTTCCCGTCCCGGCTTATTGGGAATGCAAAACGACTCGTAGTTCCTCCCTCCCCCTGCGGAGAACCAGACGCCTGTCATGGTGCGCTTCTGGGGCTTTGTTGATTTTGACTTTATCATTTAATGCGCGCAAAATGGCGTGTCAAATGTTTGAAATTTTTCAATCAATTTTCCAAAGCACTTTCAGCCGCAAGCATCGAAATTTGAAACGTGTTAAGAGTTTTTGTGGCAATTCCGCCGTTGGCGAATAAATAACAACCATCCTTGCTTAGACCCCAAACATGGCTTATCTGTGGAAATGGAAAGCAAGCCTCAAATGGAACCTACATTCCCAGCCATTGGATATTTGTTCTTAAAATAGTTTCATTATTATTCATGATTTTAATGGCACTCTTGCTATGATTAATAATAAAATAGTGCTGCCAAACTACCAAGTGATGTAGCTCTGCTAACTGAGAACCTAGGTCAAGAACGTCATCCAATATTTGGCTATGTAGGGGTATTTAGGTTTGTTAAAAGTCGAATTTTAAACAGACAGTAGAGAGCATTTTGGACTCCATAAAGTATTCTATATTCCTGATGCTCATTAGAAACCGAGTCGATGTTGCCATATTTGTCTGCCTATTCGTCTGTCTGTATGAACAACTAGATCTGAGAGACTGTAAAAGATAGAGACTCCAAATTTTGCAAACATATGCCTGTACTCAGTAAAAATGTATTTCAAAATATTCCTTCTTCGCAACACTCCCCCACTATGAGTGATTTTCTATAGCTCCCGAAATTCTTGAAGAGCTAGGAAAGAGACAAGATGAAACTATACACATAAGCTATAACGAAATTTGATTCCAAGATTTACGGAAGCTACGGAAAATCATTAATAATAAAAATTAAAAATAAAAACTGGTTCTTTCTTCGACTAAGGATGCCAAGTTAGGATTTTTCCGTTCATACAGACAAAAGCAACGGGCAAATATATAGACATGGCTACATCGATTCGCATTTCCACACTGATCTGTATGTAACATCCACTTGCAGGAAACTAGTATACCCTTTTACGCTTTGGGTATAAGGTATAAAAATATTGTTTCATTCTAGCCAGTTTTAATTATGTATATTTTGAAATACATATAGAGTTATGGCATGAAAAAGTGAGAAATATTATATCAGGATATATCATCCTTATTTGCTTCTTCAAAACTGTGTCCCTGGAAACTATTTTTTGCCATGAATTTGACTTTTTTTTTGGAACTCCTACTTACGAATATATTTGTGTTTCTGAGTAAATTACATGAATTTTGTATTTTTAAACTGCAATGTTTAACAAAATTGGCAATATTTTCAAAAAGTTTTCGTCCTTGCAATCTTTGTAACTTCTAAATCAAATCTGATTTGAATTGTAATTATTATCGTAGCTCAATTGTATAGACATGAAATACTTGGGTATTCAATATACTATATATAACGATCAATCGCATCGGCTGCATTTGTTTCGACAAAACAACCATTTAAGCCGACTTTCATATCAGACCCTCTTTATAGATACTTCTTATGTACGTCACACCACTCAGTCCGTCATACAGCTGTCGCTCTCTCAGCAACACATTTCCGCACTTCTGGGGAAAACCGACGGCGAGCTCATTAATACCAATAAGCACTTACAACAACAATTGGCATTCCATTCACACAATAGCTGAGAAGGAATCCAAGCCGCAGACTACTTACGTACTTATCCGTGTATGCGGACAGACGGACATACATATAGAATGAATCGTACTTTGTAAACTTGCTTGTCGTCAGTTGTTACATTATCAGCACACACTGTCATTTCCCAACCCCTCCACCGCGGCTTCAACCCCTCGTTAGTGCTGCGTGTAAATCAACTAAGTAGCTCAGAGGTAGACACACATTTTCTAGGTATACCGACATTTTCCACACACGCACGCAATTTTCCGCAGCTCGGCAAACCACAAGACTCAGCAGCATCCCAGAGAGTAAATCTAATGTGAACGCCTCCAAAACCCCCGCGTCGCCATTGCACTTGCCACAGTTTGTGGCATCATCACATATGCTGCGTCTCTAACTGCGACCCTCAACAACTAGAACAACAATAACAATAACAACACCGACACCGACAGCGGCCACGATAGCCATTTTGTGCTCGGAGTGCTAAGTGGATTTATGGTGGCCGCATTGTGGCAACATTTGTGGTTAAGTATCTGAGCGTTACATGGCCATTGACAGGCCGCATCCGGATGATAAATGCTTTTCAATAATAATAACAAAAAAGAATGGAATGTTCTTCTTAGGTTTGAATGAAATATGCCAACGTAAGCGCACTGAATAGATGTGGACCTCCCATCCCACCCTGCAGCCGCCATTAAAGATGCATCAGCTATCTGTTGTGGATCGAAAAAGTTTATGTCCTTCCCTTGCCTTGCCTTGCCTTGCCCCTCGCTCGTTGCCCCTTCACCGTCGCATGTGCAGCTGCAACACATTTGCCAAATGTTCGATTGCGAGTCCCCCAAATTGCTCCATTTCCTTTGTGGTTTTTTGTTTTGTTCAAAAGGTGCTCTCGCTTAAAAATTTTCGCAAATATCTTTATTGCCAGACATTTGCAGCGAAGCAAGGCAGAGGCAAGTCGTGGCATTCAATAAGCGTTCGCCGGCCATGCTGGATTCCTAGCGAGCATCATTAAGCAAGACAACGTACATATACATAAGGGTCCCTCCCGGGCCGAGATCCAACTGGTCGGCAGCGAACTGGTCACTGAAGTGATCGGGATCAGGTCGCTCGGGTTGCGGTGCTGGCGACTTGCCAACCGTTGCTTTCTACCTGCCACGCATTTATTAAACACGATCGGCTTTTCGAGTTCCACGCAGTGGCCACAGAGCGTCCAGTTTCAGGCAACAGCGGCTGAAAAAACAACAACACGTTTGGCCACAGCTTCACTTGATTGGAGGGACCTCCACTTAAGCGCTTACCTGCAACTCCCGCTGGGGGCGGAGGCAGGGAAGGACCAGCTACGCGTGCAGCAAGCAAAACGCGAAAACGTTAATTAAGATTATGAAGTCATAAGAGTTGCGAGTGTGTGCGAGAACTGCTGCACAGTGTATGTGTGCACACACATATCGCATCCTTTGCCTCCCTATCAGTTCCCGGCTCAGCTCCAGCCTCAGTCCCAGACTGGGCTTAAGTTTCAACAGCGTCTTCGTTCCTGTGGCAGAATCTTCAGACCGGTTTCCCAACTGACTGTGCAACCAACCAAGCTGCACGATCTTCACGCGAGTTGGTTTTTAAGTCAACAACTTGATTTTCCAGCAATAACAAGATTAAATTATTTAATTTTTTGCCTCATTTACGTGGCAATGTCGTTGGTGGCAGTCGGCCGGTCAGCCAGACAGCCATCCAGCCATACAGCCATCGAGCAGCCTTCTGGCCAAAGTCAAAGATCTTGCTAGCCAACTTTGAACTGTTTGCGCTTCGATTTGCTGGCAACGAAGGCACGATCGTGTCGTCATGGAGTCCCAACAGAGCTTAATGGCGTATTATAATTACGTGGCACTGCCGTGGACTGCCATAACCATGGCAGACGGCTCATCTCTCGGCCCTCCTCGACAACTCTCTGGCCAGGCAAGCGCTTAAGTGGCTTTTAATGCTAATGTATCGGCTGGCGGACAGAGGCGTTCAGCGATCTTTCCTATTTCTCTTTGCATTTATGGCAAATGCCGCGGCCGCGACTCATTTCGAAGCTGGACGCTCCTTTCTGCCATGCTAATTAAGAGCCGCGTCTTAGCCTAAGTGCTTTTGGTAATTCAAGCCCCAAACGAGTTTCTGGCGAGCAGTCCATAACGATTCTAATCTGATTGTGTTGCATTTTATGGCCAAGATATACTCGTATGTATGCACGTATTATTTTTTTATTATGATAAAGTTGTAAAGATGAAATAAGATAGATGATCCAAGATCTTAACAGAGCATGACGATGCCTCTTTATATTGCAAACAATGTCTCTTAATATTGATGCGGACACTCGAAATCTATCTTAAAAGTAATAAACACTGCAATGTGGCGTAGAAGTGCACATCACAATTGCAATAAAATCTATCGAAAATAAATCAGAACTTGAATATTAATTTTAAAGAATTAATTTCCAATTAAAAGTGCGTGTCTTCAATGCAGCTGAAAAAGCAATTTTCTGTTCTACTCTTTTTATATCATGTACCCAAATGGTAAAAAGGTATATTCGATTTTACACTTTAAACGTCAATTAGATCTCAGCCAAAATAGACGATCCAAGATCTAAACAGAGCATGGCGATGCCTCTTTATATTGCAAACAATGTCTCTTAATATTGCTGCGGACACTCGAAATCTTTCTTCAAAGTAATAAACACTGCAATGTGGCGTAGAAGTGCACATCACAATTGCAATAAAATGTATCGAAAATAAATCAGAGATATTAATTTTAAAGAATAAATTTCCAAATAAAAACGAGTTTTTTTAATGCAGGTGAAGAAGCAATTTTCTGTTCTACACTTTTTTTACCCTGTCCCCGAAGGGTAAATGGTAAATACTTATATTTACACTTTAAACATCAATTATACCTTAGATGATTGCATTTCAATTCCAAAGCATTTATTATGAATGCGGATCAAATAACCTGACTGATTAGATCGAACACTCTTTAGTTGATTGACTGAAAGCTAATTCATAGGCAATTAAAAACTCCTTGCAGAAATATAATGATCATGTTGCATAGTGTAATGAGGCACCAATTACACAGCACGTCAGTTGACAACAGCAAGTCCTCAAACCATCCTGCTCCCTCATCAAGCACGGCTAATGAAATGAACGAAATGAAAAGGAGCTCTCCTTACTGTCAGCAATAGTATATATCAGCTAATTAGAGAAATTACTCATAATAACTGTTAATAAATTCATAAGCTTCACGTGCACAAATTACCAACAAAATCCGACATAATTTCCCAAGCACGCAATCCTTTGAAGACCACCCACTAACAGCGATTAATTACGGCTGCCATACACAAATGAGGAAAGCCAAGGAGCATTCATATGGCATATGCGTAGCTAGTCGCTAGTTAGGATCGTTGGTTTGCAGCAATTTAACGCCCAACCCTCTTCCCAGACCAAACCCTTCGGCTCGTTACGGGCCAGCTGCAAATGGCGTCAGTCGCTAAACGATGCCATGCGCTTCCGTTTCGTGCCCTTGTCCAGGGGCAAGAACCACCAGAAGCAATATGGCCGACCATTGGGCCCCCCACCCTCATTGTTTTAATCACCAACCGGAAATTAATGAAGAAATGCGGTAGCAGGTAGCAATAATTAGGCGCGCACAGACATTAGACCGAGCCGACTTGAACACACCTTTCAGTTCCCAGTTACGAGGTTTCGGGTGCATTTCAAAGTCGCTAATAAAAATATAACTACACGCACACACACACACATACGCATACACTTTCCCACATGGCCAGCGAGTGTGTCTAATGAAAAGCGGAAATTAAGTGCAGCCATCTCTCTTCCATCCGCAGCCCGCATCGGATTGTAAACTCCCATGGTTTTTTTTACAAATATTGTTAATGCCTCGCAGCTAATTTTGTTGTATCATTCATTCAATTTCCTTTGCCAATTGCCCGCGCCTTGGCCTTGCTGGTTCAACAGCACCATCAACAGGACCAGCACCAGCACCAGCACGAGCGCCCACTCTGCAATTAGCTGACCAGCCAGTTCGAGCGACCACTGCCCCGCCTGGGAAAGCACCAATGGTGGCGATGGCCGTGGGGGTGTGGCTGTTGGTGGGCGTCTGGGCCTGGCCAAAGTTGGAAAGTTTAAATTTTCAACTTAACCTTTGAGCTCTGGCGTCGCCCGTGCCCGTCGCCCTCTTGGGGGTGTGTGTGGGTTGTAGGAACTGTGGCTTGTGGCACGCCTATTTGCTTTTGGTCTTCTATCTAATTGAATGGAAAACTTGGCAGCTGTTAGAACGCCTTACTGCGAGCCCCACGGCCCTTGGATGATTGAGCGTAAATGCTTAGGAAACAGTTCAAAATCGATACCTTTCCCCAAAAGTTTTAAATATTTAAATGGTGCTTAGTGTCAATATTAAATCAAGTTTACAAAAGCTGGTTGAACCCAATATTTGTCGTAAGCATCCACGTGTTGGAATGCTAGAGTGGAGCGGACCAAACCCTTCACTACACGTACCCTGTATCCCCTCCTAAGCACCAACCGGAATCAAATGCCAACTTTGCGTAAACAATTCCAAAACATACGACAGTTATGGAAAATCATTTATCGCTTATCACATCAGAAAAGGGAAACTTGATCTGCCTAAGGTTGAGAGGAAAGTGGATACGGATGGACGGGCAGCCGAAATATGAATATATCGCTTTGTGGGTCCTGCCACGCGCTTTCGTTACAGAGTATAAAAATGTAACTTAAATTAGTTGTATGAGTACTATCAGAATAAAGAAATTAGCAATTCTACATAAAAGCATTATTAGTAATCAAATTTCTTATCTCAAATATTATACTTAGTGTCTGAACAAATAAGAATTGTTAGTAACATCATTCCCCAAACTAACAAATAAATGAATGGTTCTTTTATTTACTATTATGTATTGATTTTATAAGGCTGATAATTTTGATTTTCCTAAAAAATTGTTTACTAATCAATTAGTCCATTGCAATCAATAACATCAATCTATATAATTATTGATTTATATATTTTGTTTAATTTACTAAAAGTCGCTGCTGAGTTCTGGTCTTGATTTTTAGTCTACAGGCGATTTTCTTTAGGTTGGGTAAATGCGGTTATGAAAGTTCCTGTCCCCCTTTCGAAAAGTACGAATGCCCTAATTCTATTTTTACGCGGTAGATTGGTTCCAGAAAAAGTCGTGTAAAGAAAAACAGTGTAAAAAAAGACATTTATTATATGTTATTTTGAATATATAAAATTTATCCTTTTCAAACCGCGTAAAAAATGACCGTGTAAAAACAGATTTAGGTGTATGTTTAACCAATTTCAGCAATCTCCTTACATATGTATATATTTAGTTTATTAGTCATAAAGCTACCTTCATATAAGCTAAAATCTTCGATATTTAAATTCAAACATATGGTTGCTAATTAATGTAATAGAGGCAATCAAATACAAAATTAATTGGAGGAACCTCATATTAATTTTTCAAATGTCTGTGCCGGGGAAAATAAGTATGTCGTGACGCTTTGCATATTAATAAAGTTTTTCCACATTATTAATTGATGTGCACTTCTGGCCACTTTCTACTATACATGTATAGTACATGCACATACTCCTAATTACCCATAATGTGTAGGCACCAGAAATAGGCGCAATTATAAGAGCATATATTTAAACTAATAACTGAATTAATTAAAATCACATTTCCATAGCACCAGCAGACAAACCAACCATGCAACCAACTAGCCAGCCAACCAACTAGCCAACGAGTCCACTTCAATTGGAGACTGCTGCGTAATTAATTTCACCCTCGCCCAACACTGCGGCGACGAAATACGGCACGAAAGCCCATAATTAAAAGTCCGAAACAAACACAACTTTTACGACACTTGATTAGGGTCAGTTTTGGGTAGGAGAGCAGCAAATGGGGGTCCAAAATAGGGGCCCATTAAGTGTGAGTGCGCTGCGAAACGAGCTAACGGCATTCAGGCATTCAGGCAGTCAGGCAGTCAGACTGTCTCCCTCACACATGGATTCCATAAGCACCAACAACAACAACAACAACACCTACAACAACTATCTGGTATAATTAATTCAATCTGTGCACTTACACGCTTATCAAGTGCCACCAACAGCAGAAGAGGAAGCCCAGAGGGAGGCGGCGCGGTGTCCGCTGTTTTGTCATGATTTTTAATTAACTTAAAATCAACTCGACACGACAAGGCCTCAGAGGGGGAGGGAGGGTGGTGGCACGTCCCTGGCCTGGTGCAGGGCTGCTGAGTGCTGCGCATAATTTGATTACAACTTATCGCCCTCGCAGGATCTTGTTTAGCTCGTTACGTGCAAGCCGTGACATTTTCACGCAATTGTTGCTATTGTTGTGGTTGTTGTTGTTGTGTTTTGTGTGTTCATGTGCTGCTTATGTTGCTCCCTTCAACGCTATATACATACATACATATACATATACAGTAGAGGATAGGTATGTGCGTGGGTGTTCTCTGGGTGGTGACTGGGTGCTGACTCTGTTCTCGCCAAGTTTATTTGCACAGGCTGGCGTCAGATAATAAATTGTCTTGCTTGTTGGCGTCCGTCCACTTGTTTGTGGTTGCTGCTGCTGTTGTTGTTGTTGTTTTTGTTTTTGGGCCACTCCCACGCACTTAGCTAGGCCACGGGAAATGAACAACAAACAGCCACAAGGATAATAAAACGATTTCCTCAACGTGCCATAAAATCCCACAAGCAATTCAATTCAATCTGCACAAGAGTCAGGGCGGTGGCTCGAGCTCGAGCTCCTGCTCCTGCTCCTGCTCCCGCTCCCTCTCCCGCTCCCAATCCATATACTCGTACCACTTAGCATTGTGCCGGAACGTTCGAGTGGGGGAGGCAGTTGCTTTGGGGTCGCTATTTGATCTCTTGCAGCGTCAATTTGTAGTAAAAACACGCGCGCTTTTATTATTCCATCAGCGCACGAGGGTTGAAATGGCCTTCCATCCACCCGACACTCCCTTGTGAGCCATCAGCAAATTAGAAACGTTTAGGAAACGCCCGCGCCAAGGGTTGCAAAAGGACCCCGAAATCTACGCCAACATCATGGCGTACCAGCCTGATGAGTAGCTTCGCAAAAAAACCCAAAATCCCAAATCCCCAAAAAAAGAAACACTTTTTTTATACAAGTACCATCAAATTTTAATTGAAAGACATGACTACGAATATATTTAACCCCGATACAGGCAATCCGCCCTATTGTATACAAAATAACACTAATAGCAGCATATATTGTTTAAACATTATAAAGGGTACTTGGCGGCATTCTGCAAAACACTTAATACAAGAATAACCACAGTTTCTATAGAGCTATGCATTTTTAATTGTCTCTCACCATCATCATCAGAATCGGTGGACTATATCATATATTGGTGCAACACAAATGGACATATTTTAGTTTTTTTGGTTTTCTTTTTATATAAGGCCACACAATCTCTATTATATTGAGATCGGTGCTTTTAGGTAGCCAATTTAATCTATTGCCTTTGACATTCCTCAAAAATGCAGTTTTCATATGGGCCTTGTGGCATGGAGCCTTGTCCTGCAGCAGTATAAATGATTGTCCAATGAGCTGGTCATCGAAAATGAATGCGTGTTCATTCAGGACACGTAAATATTTGTCCTTGTTCATTGTTACATCATTTGGTATCAAATCGTCCAAGGGCCTAATTTCTTCTTCTTGGCAAATATTCTTTGGCAACGTGCAATAAATCTTTTCCTTCGATCCATGATATTCAAAACAGCTTCCCCGAAAGGATTGCGACTTGTTTATTGGAATTTGGCGAATATTAACCTTTTTAGATTATTTTTTGTTGGAATTAAAGGAATTGGACGAGCTATATATGCAAAAAATCGGCCTTCCTTAGCCGAATTTGGATAATTTTTGTACTTATTGATATTTTATGGTGCTTCTTGAGCTCACTCGACATTGCTTTTTCCTATAGTTTCCTCAATATTATGCGGCCTTATATAGGCTTTGTTTTGCGTGGTCTTCCCGATCTGAGCTTATTTTTGAAGGAATAATTCTTCTTCTTCTTTTTGTTAATTTGTAATAAATTGATTGTCTAGTTGTGTTCTATTATTTGCTAAGGTATTCTACAGAAATATTTGCTTTATACTTAGTGACCATTTCACTTCTAATTAATTCACTTATTTAACGTGTTTTGCCTATAATTTAACAAAAAATTCGATCAAACAGTGGTTATTATTAATAAAAATTACGTCAAAATTTAAAGTGGTTTGTACGGCAAGCGAATCCTTGAAAATGAATATGAAAAGCAATGTCAAAATACTTTTGTCCAGCCAAAAAATCACAATCTACTACGCAGATAATCATAGAAAAGAAATGTGTTACGTTATCAGAGCGACCTTTTTTCTCAATTGCTCAACAATTAATAACCTCGTTTTTGAAACCGGTTAAAAATAAAATAAATTATTGTTTGTTACACATACATTTAATAAACTGAGATAAATCGCATGACCACCTCAACAATTTGGCGATGAACCTGCTGGACAACATCGAACGGCTCAGGACATTACCCAGGACCTATCCTCTAGACATCCCCAGCAACTAGCGGGATATTACAACCTCATAATAAATTGTCAAGTTTATTTAACCAATTTAATGATTGTCCACGATGGACAGATTCAAATAAAATACACTCTGCTATTTAATAAACTAAGTTATATCGAATTGTGGGATTAAATAGAAAACATAAAATCAATTATAAAAAATAAAATATGTACTTTGTAAATGAAGATTGGAAATTTTCTTAAAATATTCAGCTTTTTGGGCGCAACGTTACTTGAATGTGGCCTAAACCAGTTGTGAATTTGAACAAATATCCTAAAAAAATGCTTAAGGAAGCACGCGTATGCAATAGTTTTTGTCCCACTTACACTCAGTTGTGTGCAATTACGCTTCAGTACGGCTAGTGGCAATCGTCGCTTTTCACTACCCACTGGATGAGTTTCTGGTGGATAGGATCTAGTTGATAAATAATATCATATCAGAAGAGTTTGCGAGTATGATAAATAAACGTACTTTTTCAAAGGATTTGGCAGCAAAACACACGGGGGCACATAGTTATAACTTCCTTTAGAGTTGACGCAGCAAAGAGCACTAGGAGGGTGACAAATTTTGAGAGAGTTCCACGAATCACCTGAGTTTGAAATGCCAAAATACTAAAAGGTCTTGATCAGCATTATAGTTCTGTACCATACAGGCAGACAGACGAATCAGACTGGCTTACACTTAATCGAATCGAATGGAGTGGAACCCTAAAATCAGAAACCTTGGGCCCAGTAGAGTCGGGCTGGCCGATATGCGAGGCGATTGCACAAACTATGGCTGGCATGCTGCAAGGTAATTAGAACAGGCAATCCACGGCTTTGTTAATGCGCAGTTAGACCTTGTCTGAGTAGCATTGCTGGACTGCATTAACAACTGTATAGAGGAGGCCATATAGGGCAGCAGTTATGACAGATACAGATACAGAACTGGACCGGACTGGACTGGACTGGACTGCGGCAATTATGAATGATTATGCGCATGTGTGATCATGTAGTCGACTTCTGTTGCCCGGCCTCCGATTACCTGTCACTATTGACAGCCGCTCGTCGGTTGACAAACACACCACATTATTGACAATTATTTTATTGTGTGCGGAACATTTGAGAAATAAATAAAAAGTATGGCCGCAACTGCTGCTGACTTGTTGCCAACTCTCCAATTGGAGTCGCAGGCATGCGAACAACTTGTTAGTGTCCACATCCACATTTCTTGCTGTCGACCATGTTGGGCGAGCGTTTTACAAGTGGCAGCATAGTTTTCCGACCACTTGGCCACTTGGCCACTTTTTGCGCGCTGCCATGCTATTTGGCTGATTAGCAGATGACTTGGCCACCCAAAGCGCCAATTATGCTTGGCCCAGACAACAAGACGACCAGACACAAGAGGCAGGAGTCGGCGGCACAAATCAATTGATGTTACAAATCTTGGGCAGAATCGGCTCAATTGCTACAATTGCATGGCCACAAGCAGCAAAACAAAAAGAAGTCACCGACGGCGATCAGGATATGCGTCAGTCACAATATTTACACACAAGCACAGGCCACAAAAAGGACACACACAGGCAACTGCTGTTGCTGTTGTTCGGGCCAGGCTTGGACCAGGTTCGAGCCAGGCTCGCACTGCGGCCAGATCAAAGCCACGACACAGATCGACTTTGATATTGTCTTTGACGATATTTTGTCAACTCACAAATTGGCTGGCAGACAGGGTTCCCTCATCCTCGTACGCATCCTTTTGTGTCTGCGTATCTCCTGCTCCTTTGTCAACTGCAACCGTAAGCCTTATTTATGGCGTTTCTAGTTGGTTGTCACTTTAAACGCTGCCGACCCCGCAGTCTGCAGTGCGGCCACCCGCACGCACCACCGTGAGAATTTCTCGTTCCCGGAATTTCAAAATAGACTCACGATATGTTTATGTACGAGCCGAAGTGGTTGAACACTTTTATAGGCTGGCGCTTAGCCGATCACGTACGTGCTCTACGCTCGGCCCGACAGCTTGCGCTCGTTTATGGCCAGATTGAAACTTTAAAAGGATTTATGTGGTATTTATGATCGACCATAAACGGACTGCATCTACGTGGCTACGTGGCTGGTGCGTGTGTGTTTTATCAAATTTGTGAGTGCCAGCAAAAAGATGGCGCCCCTGCAGAGTAATTCGAACAAAGCTCGCCTCACGCTTTGCCTTCCATGCCATGCCGTGCCGTGCCACTAACACGAGTACTGTCTAATCATTTCCTCATTTTTCACCGTCATCATAATTTTCACTTAGGCAATTTCCTCAACTAACACTCGCAGTCCGCACAGCAATCAGCCACCTGTCCAGCTGCCCAGTTGCCAGTTAGGCATCGCCATCTCGTGTCAGGAGGTAATTCAGTCACACTGCTCTGAAATATTGCACAAATACTTCAACAACCAGGCCCAAACAGCCGGCGACGGGCAACGCCCCAAAGCCAAATTACTTGGCCTTTTCGAAGGCTATAGGAAAAGCGAAACTACTAAAATATTAAAACTTTTGCGTTTACCAAAAATGAGCAAACAAGCCATACAGCAGTCAAAGGACGGCCATGTCGTGGTCAAACCAATTCCCTGCCAACACATCACGCGCTGCCAATGCCAAGCAAAACGTGAAGTTCGGCAAAGGACCAACAATCATAATAACAAGGCTTATACAATATATTGCATTACGAGTATGGGCCAAAAGCAAAGTCTGTGAACACGCCCGATTATTATGATGATGGCAGGCAAAAAGCAAGCAGAGGAAACGAACACGAGTACAACGTAATAAAGCAACAAAATTTCATTTCTTAATAACAATTCAGCTTATACTCGTACTTATATTTCATGCCTGTTCAGGGAAGTTATGTAACTTGTTTAATTCAATTAAAAATCAGAAACAATAAAAATCACATTTTCCCACAAGCAACGACTAAAGCTGAGAAAATCAGAAAATTGTTCAGTTTAAATTTAAAATATGCCAGCTAAGAATATATATATATATATATATATATCCGATCATTGGAAAGAATTTTGAATTGAACGATATGCAGTCTAAGCTTCGTTGTATTACATACATGCTCTAACACTAACACTAGTAGTATACGGGATATAAAAATCTTTCACCAAATGAGACAATATGCGCCCAAAGGAAAGTTCCTCAAACACGCTGCTTTGGAATTTTTTCCCTGCTTAAGATATTCGAGGAAATGGCGCCTTTCTTTGATGCCGACTAATTAATTGTTGCTTTATTTCTGGAAATAGACCCATATTACGTCCCAGCTTAAACGATATAGTTCGCCAATTCAATAGCTACAAAAATCAAAGTTCTTCACTCACTGATTTAAGAACACTTCCCATGCGTTATTTTAAAAAGCCATGGGTCCCATGAACATCGCTTGAAAACTTAAGCACAGAATAACACTCCAGCTTAGCCTCTCCGCATGATTTTCTACAAGTAGTCCACAGAGTTAGCTCTGTGGCGCAGAAGGGGCTCACCAAAAATAAGTTATTTCCCTGGCTATGCGCCTGCGCGCCATTTCAACGCTCGCGGTCACCGCTTGAACGTGAATGGGCGGGCCCATCGCAGCGCATTCAGTGTAACGTGGCCATTTTTAGAGGGCTAGCAATCTAGACGTTGGCCAGAACTCGAGTCCAACAAGAGAACTGTAGCCCGGTACATCGTTAATTTCCATTCAAGCGTTCGCCTTAAATGGCCAACTCTGGGCCTAAGTAAGTTATAAATAATAACTGGCATGTTGTAAATCAAAATTATCAGTTACCCTACGTGCAACGTTATTGTTGTTCCTTCTCTACGAATCTATTCGTAGCTAAAAACATGGACGTAGCCTAATATCACTGGGGGGTGTTTTTATACCCTGTACCCAAAGGGTACAAGGGTATATTAGTTTTGTGCGAGTGCACATGGAACACACAGAAGGAGGCTTGGTAGACCCCACAAAGTATATATATTCTTGATCAGCATGACAAGCCGAGTCGATATAGCCATGTCCGTCTGTCCGTCTGTCTGTCCGTCTGTCCGTCTATCTGTCCGTCTGTCTGTCCGTCTGTCTGTCTGTATGAACGCAAGGATCTCCGAAAGTATAAGAGCTAGAATAACCAAACTTGGTATACAGATTCTCCTGAGACCGAGAAAGGACGAGTTTGTTAATTTTTTCTGATCCGCCTCCCCACACCCCCCCCCCCCCCCCTATTACTGATTTTCTATAACTCCCGTAATTCTTGGAATTTTTAAATTTAAAATTTGGTAGTCACATTAGGTTAGTAATTATATATCCGTATACCAAGTTTCATTATGATAAAATGATCGGAAAGAAAGTTATAGCCATATAACCAGGTCCAATGCACACATACATACATATGTACAAGTACACAAATACGCATAAGGCACGATTCTGATGTAAATGTAAATGTATGTATGCATGCATGGAATATTTTATATTTAATTAGTTAATATTTAGTTAATTAATTAAATTAATTTAGTTAATTAATTTAATTTAATTAATTAATTAATTAAATTACTTTTTTGTGGGGTGGTACAGGGTATTTAAGAGTTGAGCCTGCTCGACTTTAGCATTCCTTTCTTGTTTTATTCTTCATAGATGAGCAGCACAAGTCACAAAAGTGCAAGAGCACGATTAATTGTAAGACCAAGTTTTAAAAGCCTCATATCCATTATGTGGTTCATTAAGAACTAAATAAGCACATTATCTTCACTGTTGCTTTGGAAGCTAAACCAGAACTGAATCAGATCAGATTGGTATTACATCCTGCAGATAACCCCGAATTCAACTTGCATACATTAAAGTTGTTTGTAAAACATATCCACATGAAACAATGAAGAAAAACTCAGTGAATGATATAAATACGAGTTTTTTTGGAAACACCAAAGACATGTTATAATATACATAAAAGTGAATACATATATTTATTCTATCATATGCATTAGTTGAATTTGGTATTAAAGAGCGATTAAGATGAATATACATATACATATGTCACATATGATTATAATCTATTGATATTCTTATAACTCGATCTTCATTTCTACTTTTATCTGTTTCAATTTTTATTGCCACAACTTTAGAGCTATCACAGGCATATGTATGTAATCTTTTATTTATTTAATACATAGATCAACAAATAGCGCTGACGCTACAGATTACTAATATTAAGTCATAATTTAAACTTACAAAAATTAAGAAAGCCTCAAAAGAACTATACAAAGATGTCTATTAATGATTCAGAGACATTATAGACCTAAAAAACTAAAAACTAAAAAAAAATACATAGTAGAGAAGAAAACTTAATTCTACTTAAGAGCTATTTAAATTAAGTAAGGCAGAAAGAGAAAAAGGAAAAAGGAAAATCTCCAACCAGTTGGGGGAAAATTCAATTGCCAGTCCGAACACTCTGATCTATGAATGGAAACCTAAAAGCGCACAGATGCAAAGCTTTTACATTTTGTTAAAGCCTTTTTCAATTTATTTATTAAAATACAAGAATACACATTTCATTCTGATCAAGAAATCTTTGCTATATATGTATATTATTGTACTATATTTTGAGTAATTTGAAGGCAAAAATTTGGTTAAAAGCGAAGCGTTTGAACGTCTGTCTTTTTATCCAAGCTCCCCCAGCCAAGATCCTCGTTGCACCCATGACTGAAGCTGAGCTCTGCAGGAAAAATGGCAGTTAAGCCGCCATAGAGCAGCAAATTATGGTAACACGGAATGGTTATCGACTGGCTGGCTCTCGCTGATTACATGTCTAGATACTTGCTCTTTGTTGTTGCTGTTCTTGCTGTTCTTGCTGTTCTTGCTCGCGACCATAATTATAAGGGACGCATTGTGCGCAGAGAGCCATCCAGGGTAGGGGCTGACCAAACGTTTAGCAAATGTTGAAGAAACTGAATCGAAGAGATATTCAAAACTGGAATACCCTTTAAAATCTTGAAACCAAGTATGCGAATTTTAAGAACTTACAACAAAAGTACTCCTCTACAAAACATTTTGCGAACCCATACTTATTGCTGGAACCGTCCTGATTAGGAACTATTTTTCATTCAATAGTAGTAGTAAGGAAATAAAATACTCCTTTGGAATTGAGTTTTCTAAATTTTCTCGAAAGACAAGACAAACTTGTGGAGCTCGTTTGCTTGTAGACTTTTACTTTAAACAAAATCGTTTGGGAGCAAAAGAAGAATATACACGAATGCGACCATCACAGCACAATTTTGCTTCCGATTTGGTTTGTTGCATATCTACAATAACCACACACTAAGCTTTCCAGTTCGCAGAGTATGGAACGCAATCGTTGCAGTAATGCGTTTCTTATTGCGTTTTAAGTGGCCGTTGCCTCTGCTTGGCTGTGGATATGGATGTGGATGTGGCCAACGCACCAATACAGATGGCAGTAGTTTTGGCAATTGCTTGTTTTGGGGGGTGGTGGTGTTACGCGGAGTGGTTGCCCGTGGGCTGTGAAGGGCGACTGAATGACTCAAATGCCGGCAACCAGTCTGCTCGTCACATTGCCATGTTCGCATGCAATTGAGCCATGTTCGATTAATCTCTTTGATTTATGCTCACGTGCGCCAACACACACGTACATACATACATATGAGTATAAAACTGAACGAACATTAACAAATGTCGCCTGTCTGCGCCTGTTTTTCTCCCCACAAAAACAAAAACCGAATAACAGCGAGTCATGTGTTATGCGACTTTAATTGGCGTTTATTGTGAGACTCGGACTGGAGCTGAGACTGCGACTGAGACTCCTGACTGTGCAGCAAGGTTGGTCGGCCAGGCCCGGGCCCAGTACCATTACCAGTACCAGTCCCAGTCCCAGTCCCGGACCCAGTCCGGCCTTTGAGTGTTGACTCAGAGCTGCTACAACAGCAAATATAACAACAACATAACACGAAACTAATAACAACATTTAAGCCTTGTACGATTATTGACTGCAATGGCGGCTTTGTTTGGAAAGCATATGAAATTTCAGCAGCGTCTGCGACTTCGTGGCTGTGGAAAACGTGGGTTGGCCATAGAGTCTAGGCTCCACACTCACATTTGTTTGCAGGGCCATGCAACTTTGGTAGCAACCCAACTGAGTCGTCGACTTGTACAAATGTCTTACCATTCGAGTCCGCTTCTTTGACTTCGTCGGCATTGTCTTTTTTTTTGTATTTATTTATTTTTGAGCATAGTTTTTCTTGTGGAATTATGAAGCCATAAATATGAAATTCAGCACATTTATTAGCTTTGTCAAATGTCGTGCCCCAAGTTGTTGTCGACGTTGTTGTTGCCATTGTTGTTGCTGATACTGTCAGCGTTGCTGTTGTTGGCTGCTAATGACCCAACTGTGCCTGCGGTTACAGGCTTAGTGCAAAACTCAAGTGGCTTACAAGCCCGGACCCGAACACCCTGCTAACAAATGAAGCTGCTCAAAATGGAGTCATAGGTTGCCGTGCTCTACACAACCAAACCACATACACTAACTGGTATGTATACTCGTGTATTCACGTACCCTACCCTACCCTGTATAGGCAGCGTTGGGTTCTTTGTTTTTCTCATTTTTTATTGACACCAAACCGAAAATTTATTACGGTAATTTGTTTTGCTCGCCCGAGGAAGGCGCGGCGCTCAGTTGGCCAACACCACAGTCTACTATAATTCCCAAAAACTCAAACATCTCGTATGTGGCGGCCTCAGAGAATTATATACAAGTAAATGCACATTTCTGTGCTTAGTAGTCAAAAACGCCATTTCGTATTTACTCGAAGGCTATAATTATAAAATGTGCTGTCCGATGCCCGCATTACGTGACGGATTCTCCATCCTTTTTCGGGGTCCATTCTGCTACACTCTCAGAAATAAGTTTCCCCATTAATACTACTACTTAAAAAGTGGAATAAAAACCCCCTTATTACACTTTCATTCATGGCATAAATCTGAAGGTAGGTACATACAGGGTGCGCCATCTTTTATGTCGGTATGTTGATATTGAATAACTTTGTCATTAGCGAACCGATTGACTTGAGTAGACCAGTGTTGAAAACCTCAGTTCAAGAAATTGTACAGAACCAAATTAAATAAAAATATCTCATACTTGAAAATCGGTTGTTTATTTTCAAGGTATTCAATGTTTGCATACCGACATAAAAGATGGCGCACCCTGTACTTATACAAGAATATTCAAATAGGAACAATGATTAAAATACCCAACTAACCCATTAGCCGAATGCGATCTTGTTATTCTTTAATCGTAAAGCGAATTATGCCAATGAGTTTTACTCACACATTACCAAAATTCTATTAAAAATTAATTTATTTTGTTATTTGAAATTATAAACGTACATTTTGTAACAGAAAACAAAAAAGTGATAAAATTTAAATAAAGAAAATAGTTCTAAAATATTCCAGAAAATCATTTTTCAATTATGGTGCAACTTGGATTTTTGGGCCCTCGAACACCACCAGGCTTGACATCAACACTCTCAGTTTTTAAGTACATAGGTTTTTCCCAAAAAACTCTTTAAATTACATCATTTAAATCATTTAAATAATGGTTTCTTTATGTTAATCCGTATAGTGTTTTTTTTTAAATTTAAAAATGGACCAAAAATCTATGTTTTTTATTCGAACAAACAACATTACCACTATTTTTGGAACAGTGGTGTCTATTTGGTAATTCGTATGCAGATTTTTAATTAAAAAAAAATAAAATCAACATATTTTTTATTCGAAAGAACAAATATTTCCAATATATATGAAACACAACACCCCACAAGCCATCGCCGATATGGCTGTAAACACGATTGCAGAACTTGAAGCTGAATCAAAAGATCTTCCATGTCCTCTTTCCGGTAAAAATATAATAAATGCAAAGATAACTCCATAACTGTGGACGCAATATTAATTGAAAATTTCTGTTATACTTGTATGATATAGTTCAAAGTAAATTTTGAAATCAATGGAAAAACAAGCTTCAGTGGGCTAGAGGATGGTCCAAAAGCGTTCGGGTTAGAAGTCAAAACACACAGCACTCTAATGAACAAGTTTGTGGCTTAATGGCCCCGCTTCATAGTCCACAGGCACAAGTGAGTCGGTTTTGCTCAGTGTACTCGCGTTGTATTGCGACTGCCCGTAATGTGAAATAGATGGCAGTCTGGCTAAGTATTTAGTTGTTTATGGTCAATTAAAGCAAAAAGTCCATAAATTGAAAACGATAAAACAATCATAACCAATATTCGTTAATGAACGCGTCCAGCGGCGAACCGGGAGACGAACGCACGCCAAGATCGCAGCAGACCCGCAGACGAGGGAACGACGTGCATCGTTCAATTGACCGACAATTGGCAACTGGAGTAGACGCAGTAAAACAATGCAATAATTGATTGAAATCAAAGTGTAAATTGCGCTGTGCTGCCTGCCACACAGCCATCGAAGTCGCATTTTCCACGGCCAATGCTCAATGCCGCCGAGGTTGCGTCGCCAATCGGTGCGAGCAACAAAAATGGCTGCACAATTGCATATCCATGAGATACATAGATACTTGCAGCATGTTCATAACTTTGTCTAACTGTCCGGGTGAATCTGTGTGTGTGTGTGTGTTTGTGCATGGCGGCTTTGCCGTTCATTAAGTTAATTAAACACGCCACAATTGGAGCTACATGGGCAGCGATTATCATTAGGAACAAAATTGAGGAAAATGCTGGCAAGATGAAACAACGGCCAGCCACGCAGCGGCAATGGACGGCAATGAAGTTGTAGCCTATTAGCGCTCTAAGTATCTGAGTCGGCCATCGAGCCAAAGCTCTGCAACTGCAACCACTGAGCAGTGAGTGTCGAGTGCGCTGAAAAGCGATCCATGCTCTGAATTGGCGCTAATTAACGCAACTGTGCGAAATCTTTGCACGCAGCTAAAATCATTTTCAAATCAGCAAATCAAAATCGAGCACGCACTATGGTTTCGCATCCAAATTGATTTGATAAAAAAGAAGAGGAAGAATGGTATTGTATTCTTATTCTATGCAATGCTAAGGATCCAGTAATTCCCGGCTAGTTAGATGCTTATTATGATTCACAGGCCCGGCCAGTCTGACCAGTCTGCTCCCTCCACATTCAAAGGTGTTTGAGAGGCGCGGCTTGCTATGTGGGCGAAACTTCATGACATCTTGCCGGACCACCAGCTTGGTTTCAGGGACGGACTGCTGCCACTGAGCAGGTTCACAAGGGCATGAAAAATATCCAGAAAGCATCCGACAGCAAATGACATTGTAATGGCGTCTTTGTTAATGTACGACAGGCTTTTGATCGCGTCTGGCACACTGGACTGGAGCAGATGGGCTGCTGAAATATCTCCACCTGCTTGAGAGCTGGACTCCCAGGTCGAATATTCGACTAGATTCGACAAATTGATCGAAGGACAAACGATGTACCAGTTGTCTGGTTAAACAGCGTAGTTCTACAGGAGGACCACGAGCTCCAATACTTGGGCATTAGGATGGACCGCAGGCCCACTTTCCAGCCCCACAACACAGCCACTGTCGCAAATTGCAGAGTTTCCTCTGGCATTAACCAATTGTTAAATTAGTAGGAGTAGGTGCAGGGTATACAGAAATCGAGTCCGCTCATCTTGTACATTCCATTCTTGTTTTCTATTTAAATAGAGTTGATTTGAAGCGAATAAAAATCTATGGAAAATCAAATGAAATACACAATTTTGAGATTTTTGCCGCGAGATGGCAAATGCGAGCCACAGTGCTGGGAAACAAACCAACTGCAATTTACACTTTTCCAACGGCCTCATTAAATGCAATTAGAGCCATTCGGCTTATTCGCTTGTGTACTGCCATTGTTGATTAAACCACAGCCGCTTGGCGTTAATTAATTGCATTTAGCCAGATCGTTTAGCGATCAACACGGAATTGCGTGCTCAACACTCTTCTTGATTTATATATTGCGTGTGTATATTATACTTGTATACTATATGTTTGTATATGTATTGTATTGTTAGTAATTTTTAGATACAGCGCAAACAATGGCATTTTTGCTTGACTGCCTGCCCGTCTGCCTGCCTGCCTGCCAACCCGCTATTCAGCGAAGTCTCACAGGCATTTAAAATAGTTTTGGACTTACGGAAATTGTTAATTAGCGCATACCATCATGTGTAAATTACAAGTATCTGAAGCCCATTGTTTTGAACGGTCTTTCGCTTTTATGGTAGCACTTTAAATTACAATCAATAGAAATTTCACTACAACAACGTTTCGAGTATTTAATCAAGGTGAACTTTTTCGCATTTGGTTGAAAAATCTGTGAAACACCAATTACTTTCATGTTAACTTAACCAAGAAGATCTACAATTTACATTTGAATTGTTGTTGGGCTTATTCCTATGTACATATTTATATTTAGACTAGAAGAAGAGGCGTAGTTAAAATTTAGCCACGCTATGAAGAGAAGAACGCTACAGTCGAGCAAGCCCGACAGTAAAATAGCCTGTACTCTCCACAAAAAAGGAAAATTAAAAAAAAAATTAAATGATTAAAAAAAATGGAATTATTTAAATTAAATTAGAAGACATGCAGCACAAAGTTGAATCAAAGCAGCAACAACAACAACAGCTGCGGGCAGCGCTGCAAGCAGAGCATGGACAGCGATTTACATATGGCTATAACTTTCTTCATAATTGACCTATTATGATGACACTTGGCATACGGACAAATAACCACGAACTGGATGTATATGCCAAATTTGAGTTTAAAATTGGAATGGGGGGTGTATCAGAAAAAAAACACAAACTCGATCTGCCTGGGGCTTAGGGGAACCTGAATGCCTGAATGTTTGGTTATCCTAGCTATTGTACTTGCTGAGATCGGACGGACGGTCGGACGGACGGACGGACAGACGGACATAGCTATATCGACTTGTCTTGTCATCGTGATCAATAATATATATACTTTGCCACGCCTCCTTCTGTGTGTTACATACATTCGCACAAAACTAATATAGCCTTTTACCCTTTGGGTACAGGCTATAAAAAGTCATAAATGTGACAATGGTATATCCTACAAGCATGTAGTTGACGGCAAACAAAAAGGCAGGCCTGACAATTAGAAAATAACAGGAATAATAGAACTGTTCCAATTCCCTTCATCCAGGATTGCACTAACGACTAGTACGGCAACTATCCACCAGAAACTTATCCAGTGGGTAGTGAAAAGCGACGATTGCCACTAGCCGTACTGAAGCGTAATTGCACACAACTGAGTGTGAAAGGCGCAAAAACTATTTTTATACCCTGTCCCCGTAGGGTAAAAAGGGTATATTAGGTTTGTGCAAAGTATGTAACATGCAGAAGGAAGCATCTCCGACCCCATAAAGTATATATATTCTGAATCAGCATGACGAGAGAAATCGATCTAGACATGTCCGTCCGTCTGTCCGTCCGTCTGTCCGTCCGTCTGTCCGTCTGGATGAACGCGAGGATCTCAGAAACTATAAAAGCTAGAATAACCAAAGTTGGCATCCAGATTCTCCTAGGTCCGAGTAAGGACGAGTTTATGTTTTTTTTTTAAATTTTAAATTTCGTCAATAGCGTCCACATTTCAAATGCTACCTCAACCAAACTTTGCACACATAATTTATATATAACTGTTGTTTAAAATTTTATCCAATTCAGTCAATTCTGAGAAAAGTTATTAGCGAAACAAATTCTCTACAGTACAACCCCCACAAACTGCAGCAACGAGTTCGCTCTTCTTCTTCCTCTTTTTGCTGCTGCTATGGGCGCATATAACTCAGTGACGGAAGTTTACCTGGGTACAGGGTATTACACTGTCGGGCTTGCTCGACTGTAGCGTTCTCTCTTGTTTTTTAGGGTATTTGTTCAAATTCACAACTGGTTTAGGCCACATTCAAGTAACGTTGCGCCCAAAAAGCTGAAACCTTAAGAAAATTTCCAGTTTTCGTTTACAAAGTACATATTTTATTTTTTATAATTGATTTTATGTTTCCTATTTAATCCCACAATTCGATTTAACTCAGTTTATTAATTAGCAGAGTGTATTTTATTTGAATCTGTCCATCGTGGACAATCATTAAATTGGTTAAATAAACTTGACAATTTATTATGAGGTTGTAATATCCCGCTAGTTGCTGGGGATGTCTAGAGGATAGGTCATGGGTAATGTCCTGAGCCGTTCGCTGTTGTCCAGCAGGTTCATCGCCAAATTGTTGGGGTGGTCATGCGATTTATCTCAGTTTATTAAATGTATGTATAACAAACAATAATTTATTTTATTTTGAACCGGTTTCAAAAACGAGGTTATTAATTGTTGAGCAAATGAGAAAAAAAGGTCGCTCTGATAACGTAACACATTTCTTTTCTATGATTATCTGCGTAGTAGATTGTGATTTTTTGGCTGGACAAAAGTATTTTGACATTGCTTTTCATATTCATTTTCAAGGATTCGCTTGCCGTACAAACCACTTTAAATTTTGACGTAATTTTTATTAATAATAACCACTGTTTGATCGAATTTTTTGTTAAATTATAGGCAAAACACGTTAAATAAGTGAATTAATTAGAAGTTAAATGATCACTAAGTATAAAGCAAATATTTCTGTAGAATACCTTAGCAAATAACAGAACACACCTAGACAATCAATTTCTTACAAATTAACAAAAAGAAGAAGCATTATTCCTTCAAAAATAAGCTCAGACCGGGAAGACCACGCAAAACAAAGCATATAGAAGGCCGCATAATATTGAGGAAACTATAGGAAAAAGCAGTGTCGAGTGAGCTCAAGAAGCACCATAAAATATCAATTAGTACAAAAATGATCCAAATTCGGCTAAGGAAGGCCGATTTTTTGCATATATAGCTCGTCCAATTCCTTTAATTCCAACAAAAAAATAATCTAAAAAGGTTAATATTCGCCAAATTCCAATAAACAAGTCGCAATCCTTTCGGGGAAGCTGTTTTGAATATCATGCTGCAGGACAAGGCTCCATGCCACAAGGCCCATATGAAAACTGCATTTTTGAGGAATGTCGAAGGCAATAGATTAAATTGGCTACCTAAAAGCACCGATCTCAATATAATAGAGATTGTGTGGCCTTATATAAAAAGAAAACGAAGCTCAAACTTATCAAGGACGTGCGATGAGACGACTACTGAAGTTCAAGGACTTCGTCACAATATTTTATTAGAAACATTAAAAAATTTCGTAAAATCAATTCCTGTATGCTTACAAAAGGTCATTGATAAGAAAGGAGGGTTTAATTTTTATACCATGTACCCAAAGGGTGAAAGGGTATACTAGTTTTGGGCGAATGTATGTAACAGGCTATATCGACTCGTCTTGTCATCCTGATCAATAATATATATACTTTGTGGGGTCTGCCACGCCTCCTTCTGTGTGTTACATACATGCGCACAAAACTAGTATAGACTTTCACCCTTTGGGTACAGGTTACAAAAATAGAGGAGAATTAATTCTTATTTCATTTAGTTAAAAATTAAGTGGTTTATAATCACTCGAATTTGTAGAATTTTTTATTTTTTAGTTTTAATAGAAATGAGCGAAAACTGTTAAAATCAGGGGTGTGCTAACCTGATGACGCGCAGTTGCTTTGTAAATGTGCAATTAAATACCCTTTACGTGAGTTCGATTACCGAGAGAGGTAAAATCGATCAGCATTTTTATACCCTGTATACAAAGGGTGAAAGGCTATACAAGTTTTGTGCGAACCTATGTATGGAATAGGCAGAAGGAGACCATACAAAGTTTATATATTTTTGATCAGGGTGACAAGCGGAGTCGATATAGCCATGTCCGTCCGTCTGGACGAGCGCAACGATCTCAGAAGATACAAGAGCTAGAATTATCAAACTTGGTATCCAGGTTCCCCAAGCAGATCGAGTTTGTGTTTTTTTTCTGTGTCTGTTTTTTCCCCCAATCCCCCGCAATACGGGTTTTTTTCATAACTCAGTTATACATACGCCTGCATTAGTTCGTTTATTCTTCCGACTTCCTTAATCTGTTATTCGTACTATATTTGTAATTTACCATTGTGGTCTCTAAACAAACAGCTCTATGTAGACCTTATCCTAAAGCTGCATGCATATACATATTCACATCTAGCGTACCATATTCCACCTTTTATGCAAAACAATACCCCTACACTCAGTGGCATAAATGCGTTCTCAATGTTCGTTGTAAAATGTTTCAACGCATGCCATAACAAGCTACAAAATTTTATTTGTATCCTCCTTCTGTGTGTTACATACGTTCGCACAAAACTAGTATACCCTTTTACGCTTTAAGTACAGGGTTTAAAAACATATACATTTATACTACTTGTATGTATGGAAGTTTGTAGATGGAACACATACAGTGAAAACTCTCTGAATGGACACCTCTTTTGTCCCTACACCCCTGTTAGGCGGGTACTTTTTCTATAACATTCGTTCCGTGTACTAAGTATCTAAGTGAGTGTCCAGCCTAGAGAGTTTTCAGTGTATATATTTTTGAATTCTTTGGAAACATTTTTAATAATTGAGCCCGCAGTCACAGGCAAGTGCGAATGCCTCTATACTATATACATACATAGATATACAATATACTCGTATATCATCATTATCAGGCCCAACACTAACGAAAATTCCAAAGCGCTGATGACTTTGCACATGTGATGCAACATGGCACACCAGATCGGCTCCTCCATTGGCTCCCAGCCCTCAGCTCCAGCCAATGGATTAGTTACAGTGCGATTGGAGGGACGGGTTGCCGGGTGGTCGGGTGGTCGGGCACACGAATCAACCTTAATATGTCGACAACTTTGTAGAATCGGGCTGCCATTTTACACGCAGACCAGCTAATGACCAAAAACAACAGCAGCAACAAAATCGAAAACGAAACACTCACACACACATTCCCCTATACTATGGATTTGTATGTTTGTATGTGTGTGTGTGTGTGTGTGTGTAGGTATGTATAAAATCCCACGAAAGGGCCATGTCGAGCTGGCCACGCAAAAGGTGGCAATTAAAATCGAATGAGCGCCGAAGCTTCCATGTTGAGCACTAATGGGTGCTGCTGCTGCCCTGGACGGGATGGGATGGGACGGGACGGCAGTCCAGTCGATTACTGGACTGGCTGTGGAAAATGTGTAGAATTGTTTTAATGGCCGACAATATGGCCGACTTTGACGACGTTCCGTGGTCGCTGTACTCTTAAGTCACTACGCGATTACCAACAAGTTCGTCAGAAATCGAGCATAAAATTTTTTTTAATTAAAATTTTGTTTTTTTCTCTTCTTCTGGCTTCTGCTCATTTCATAAGCCATTTGCCTTAGTTGCTGGCCACGCATAAATCAAGTCCAGCTGCAATTTCTCTAGAATTACAGCGCCAATTACAGGCACTTGAAACGAGCGCCGCCAACGCTCGAATATATCTGTATCTGAGTACACGAGTATAGTACTATACTTGTATGTGTGAGTTACAATTCATGAGAGATCTCACACACACATACAAGTACACGCACACGCACACACACACAGTCTCACGGACATACAAAATTGTTAAATACTGCGAACGGAAATCATGATTAGTCGGCATTAAAACAAAGCACACCAATCCCTCATCACGAGCGGCGCATTTTCCATGAGTAAACTTTCAGATCATAATGAGCGGCAATTTCATCTGGGGACGGAGCCAAATTTAGGGCCCCCATATGCTCTTTGGTTTTTAATGCGCTTGACATGCGATTCGTTCCTTCGCGCTACCTGAACGTGATGCCTTGATCTTGCCTGCCCAGCTCCTTTTTAGCAGACTTCCTGGCCTTTTAAGCTCAACATGGCCTCAATTTCTGCGAAGCACGCCCGGGGCTAGCGCTGATGTTTTCATTTCCCGATAAGTAAGCTAAGCAGCAACCATTCCAAAACGGACCTTCCCCAACAAACGACGAATGCCACACAGTGCACAGTTGCTCGCTCCAGCCTGGGCTGGCAAATTAAAGAAAAAATGCAAATGCACGTTATAGACAAGAACAGCACAACGTCCATGGAATACTCGTACCACACTGCACAAAATACCAGATCAAGATTTATTTATCATTTTTGGTGGGCTGATCTTCTTTCAAAATCATATTGTTAAATACTCGTGGGTTAAAAACTTAAAGAAAATTCACTTATAATTAAAGCTAAATTGATCGAAGGGATGAAACCAAGGCGGCCTCTGTACCTTTTGTAATTCTCCCTAATCAGAGGCCTAAGTGATAAGGGAGAACTTTTAGTTTAAGCATAATTCTAAAGTGCATCTTCAAACATTCCTTCTTGTAAATCTAAGCTATTGCCATTAAAGCAATTAGAGCGATGTGTGGAGCAGGGGGAGGAAAATAAGTACAAATTCTTGAGGAAGAAATAAACGTATTTTCAAATGGATCTTTGAAAACTTTTTATGGCTTAGAAATTATCTTCGTCCTTAGGCCCTTGTTTGTGTCTTATGCAACAACAACTTTATTTCAAAACTCACAGAAATGGATCATGGAAATGGCTTAAAAAAATCTGAATCCATGTTCCCGTTCGCTGCCGTAGTAGCCGTTAAAATAGATGCTTTTAGTGAGGAGAAGGAGATTTAGAGATTTGAGAGTAGGTGAGAAAATGTGTAGTTTGAACATTAACATCCGTAATCTGTTGAGCAGAAAAGACAACAAGTTCGGTGTTGGCCTGGAAGGCCCTAAAAAATAAATACTAACTTGGTTGATATGTTAGAAAAATAAATAGTGGAAAATACAAATATTAATAATACAAAATATATTTTTAAAACAAGAAAGGAATGCTAAAGTCGAGCGAGCTCAACTCTTAAATAACCTATACTTAGGAAATTATATTAGTTAAATTATTTAATTAAATTAAATACAAATTATTGAATACATATATACAAAAGTGGAGATATGTTCATGTACAGTTTCAATAGAATAAATTTAAATTAGAATCGTGTCTGCGTGCTTATATGCGTGTATGTATGCAGCACAAAGTTGAACCAAAGCAGCAACAACAACAGCAGCTGCAGGCAGACTTGCAAACGGAGCATGGGCAGCGATTTTATTTATGGCTATAACTTCTTAAGAATTGACCAATCATGATGAAACTTAACATAAGGAAACATAATCACTAACTGGATGTAATTACCAAATTTAAATTCGAAATTCCAAAAATTACGGGAGTTATGGTAAAAACATTAATAGTGGCAGAGTGGGGGGGTGCATCGAAAAAAAAACTAAAATTCGTACATTCTCGGACTTAGGAGAATATGGATACCAAGTTTGGTTATTCTAGCTCTTATACTTTCTGAAATCCTTGCGTTCGTACAGACATACGGACAGACGTGCGGACGGACATAGCTATATCGACTCGTCTTCTCATCCTGATCAAGAATATATACACTTTATGAGGTCTGCCACGCCTCCTTCTGCCTCTTACATACATTCGCACAAAACTAGTATACCCTTTTACCCTTTGGACACAGGGTATAAAAACTAACTAACTAACCAGCTGGCTGAAGCCGAAATAACAGACAAATTAACAAAAATATTTTATAAATTAAAAACCGAAACGCTTTACTTTAATGAAACATGTATTTTCGATTACAAATAAAATACAAATCAAATCATTTCTAAGTATGGCAGCAATATGATATAGTTATCTGAAAAGATCGGTCTAGACATATTATCTGTGTCCATCCAGAACAGGCACCTACTTAGTATACAACGTGCGAACTACCGTTCCACCCTGTAGGTAATACAAACTTGGAAAGATTAAAAAATATAAATACACAATTTTGTTTTCCCAAATCTTAAGCAATTGTCCTCAATTGTGAACCACAACTCGGGTCTTAAGATTTATAACCTTTTCCCAAGTGGGAGTTCTGCCAAGTGTGCCATAAATACGAGCTTTGAGCAGTTGATTAATTAATAAATAATGTTTTATATTGTGTTGGATAACAGTTTTTGGAAGTTTCACAACAATGTAAAAGCTCTAAACAATTTATTGTCAATTTGTGGCTTTTGAATCTTGGGGTCGTAGTGAACATTTCTTTCTGTGTATCGACTGCGATCGTACCTCGTGTCCATGTGTCACCAATATGATGTTGTTGTTGACGATGATGTTGCTTGCCGACAACGACATCAGCAGCTACAACAGCAACAACAAAGCAGTAGCAGCAGCAACAGCAGCCATCCACACACCATGATCAGGTTGTGGCGATAATAGAGAGCGCTCCTTTCCAGAGCCAGCCTTGGACGACAGCCTCTACATGCGAAACTCATGTCAGGCGTCGCTGTGCCACCTAAATACCCGCATTGCAGATGGCATCATCAGCAACAGCAACAGAATTGGCAACATGTGGCAGCATCACACTCTGGCCTTTGTGATCCGTGCCTGGAGGGGTGCTGGCCACATTGTAGGACGCATATGTGGATGCACAGTTAACGACGATTCTCGGAGCTTTGACTAAACACTCGAGAGCTATTTCTAAAGCAGCCCTTTTAGGTCGCCTCAATTTCTCAGTTCATTTACAGAACAACACGAAATGATCTTCGCCTTCTTCTTAATAGATGTACAACTGATTATCCATCGCACAATCCTTTTCGGGTTTTATGCTCAAAATACAAGTACAATGAATATTTTTACCTGATCTTATCCCAAATTTCTAAGCTTCTCTCTGCTAAGTTTTTCTTTTTATATTGGTAGATCTATTGACCCCGCTGACCACACTTGGCTAGCCGAAAGGCCAATAATATTCCCCCACTGGGACGTAGGTGCTTTTTAGATATAATTGTAATTTGATTATTTTTCACCCACGCAGGCTTTCAGCTTATAAGGTTTTTTTATATAATTTTTATATACATACGTGAATACTTTTCGTATGTCGACAATCAATGTTTGTTGACATAAAAATAAATAAAAAAAATAAAATAAATAATTGCCCTTTTAATCCAATTTTTAACCCCAATAAAATATATACAAATATATTACTATTTAAATATTTGTTGACATAAAAATAAATAAATAAAATAAAATAAATAATTGCCCTTTTAATCAAATGTTTAACCCCAAGGAAATATATACAAATATATTACTATTTAAATATTTGTTGACATAAATATAAATAAATAAAATAAAATAAATAATTGCCCTTTTAATCCAATTTTTAACCCCAATAAAATATATACGAATATATTACTATTTAAATATTTGTTGACATAAATATAAATAAATAAAATAAAATAAATAATTGCCCTTTTAATCCAATTTTTAACCCCAATAAAATATATACAAATATATTACTATTTAAATGTTTGTTGACATAAATATAAATAAATAAAATAAAATAAATAATTGCCCTTTTAATCCAATTTTTAACCCCAATAAAATATATACAAATATATTACTATTTAAATATTTGTTGACATAAAAATAAATAAATAAAATAAAATAAATAATTGCCCTTTTAATCAAATGTTTAACCCCAAGGAAATATATACAAATATATTACTATTTAAATATTTGTTGACATAAATATAAATAAATAAAATAAAATAAATAATTGCCCTTTTAATCCAATTTTTAACCCCAATAAAATATATACAAATATATTACTATTTAAATATTTGTTGACATAAAAATAAATAAATAAAATAAATAATTGCCCTTTTAATCAAATGTTTAACCCCAAGGAAATATATACAAATATATTACTATTTAAATATTTGTTGACATAAATATAAATAAATAAAATAAAATAAATAATTGCCCTTTTAATCCAATTTGTAACCCCAAGAAAATATATACAAATATATTACTATTTAAAAAATGTTAAAATCAAATACAACGTAGCCGTGTAGTACTTCTCTTCGGTTTAAGCCCCGACTCATTACCAGTTAGTTCCAGTAATGATTCGGAGGACTTTAGATAGTGGCACATGCATACCTTTTAGCCATAGGTCTAGGTCTGGTTTTATAGTAGTCTTAATACAGTAAAGACTTTGCATTCTAATTTTGACTGTTCGTAGACTTTTCGTTGTAAGTTTTAGGTGCACTCTACTGTGGAGCTGTACACAAAGACATATAGCGTTATTAGACTGCGGGATCATAAGTCTATTAAACGAGTAGTACTTATGTAGAGGGGACAAACGCGTCTAAAATCTGAAATTTATTGAAAAGTTTCGTATATTTCGTGTTTCATATTTTAACAAATATAATAAATTAAATAAATAATTATAGTGTTTATGTGAAATTAAATTAAATTAATTTTGAAATTAAATTCAAATTTTTATTCGACATCTAAAAATAATTTATAACAAATATAATGACTAGCATAATAATTAAAGAGTATTCTGATACTTTTTACGCTAGGATATGGCTTACAAATGTATAACATGAATATATATTTGGAAGCCGAATAACAGACCTGCCAGTTACAATGGAGGAATGCGATATGTGGAGGCATGTATGAATAATACATTTAACTCATTTTGTGTCTTAATTAATGTCCCATGCAGATGAAAAAAAAAAGAATAAAACAGAACTCGCCGAGCATCCACAAGCCAGAATTAAAATTTCAACTCGATGTCAGGCAAATGGCTGCGTCTCGAACTCCATTTTGGGACATCCACTTACATATGCATTTATGGGTGCACACTGGATATACACACACACACACACACACACAAACATGTGTTTAACACATAAGCCATATATGTATATATGTATAGGAGTACATACATATGTATGTATACAAGTATGAGCATAAAACCCGTTTCGTTGCGCCTACAATGTGCATTGTGTGATGCATGGCCCTAAATTAGTTCCCCCCGCAGACCCCGCAGTCAAAACTAACGACAATAAAGACTGAAACAACAGCAACCAGAGAATGTTTTCAATACATTTTTCGTTCTTAATTTCGATTGAGGCAATTTTATTGCCTGGCCTTTAGTAATGTCCATATACTATACTCGCATACTCCTATACATATGTACATACGAGTATGTGTGTTCAGGTAGCGTGCGAGTTCCAGTCGTGTCCGTCGCCGTCGCCATCGCCAACGTCTCCGTCTCCGTCTCCATCTCCATCTCCGTCTGGGTCCAACGCGTCTTGGCCAGTTAATTTGGTCATCTCCCATGATGTTTTGATAATGTTGCTGCAGTTGGAGTCGGAGTCGGAGTCGCCCGACCCGACTCAACCCGACTTGACTTCACTCGACTCGATCCGCCCCTCCCTGCTGCTCAAACACACCGGCTGGTTGGCTAACTGGCTGGCTGGATGGCTGGCTGGCTGTCTGACTGGCTTGCCGGCTTTGTGGCTGCAGTTGAGATAGCCATTTGGTATTGGACCCTTTTTGTTGTGCAGCTTCAGACAGAAACGCAGACAACGAGGAGAGCACGAAATTCTTGTCGCCCCGAATAATTACATAAATCAGCGATTTTTAAAGCGTTTCGAGTTTCAAGTTTTCAAACTGTCAATGGTATTGGCATGAGACCTCGCTGCTACCCACTCTATATACTATAGCTATGCATAATACTACATACATATGTGTGTATGTGTGTTACATATATTGTATATTTTCTCATTCTCAGTAATGAGTCGTTTGCGTGCGCAGCTTGTCGGCCTTTTAACGGCATTTGCGCTGGATTATAGTTGGTTGAGGAATTGGGGAGTGTGAGAGAGTGGATCGTCATAAAAGAGTACGAATTAACACCTAAGCCCAGAGCAGCCTGCGCCGCCACAGTTCCCACAGTGCCAAGTTTTATGTCCCCACAAGTTCGCAGTAAAACCTGCACCTCCATAAAACTGACCTCTCCCCTAGCAACCCCGGCAATCTGTCAGCAGCCAAAATTGGCCGAGTCCACAAAAAGATTTATGCCCCAAGAAGACCTTATTTTAAATACGGGCCAGTAGATTGATTTTTACGAACTCGCATGCGTGCAAATTTGTCTGCCAATGATTTATTGTGGTCCGGCCCGATTTTGGCAAAACTGTAACTTCTGTACTCGAATGCAGCAGATTCAGCTCCGTTGGTTCGGTCTATAATTGCAACAGCTGTGCACTGAGGCGTGTAAGCAACGGCACTTGACAGTTGCGGTGAATTTTTGATGCGCTTTCAAAACCGACAATAACGATATCCAAGCCCGCAATTTACATGCAATGATTACAAGCTGGCGGGCAGCCATCACGTGGGGAATGACGAGCGTTTTGGCCATTTTGTGGTTGAACATTGAAGCGATGTTTTACAATTTGCACGCCTCAGATCCACTGCCTCATAAATGCCCCAGTTATCCAGGAATGCATCACATTATTTCCCCCCTAAACTCGTCCTTATACTTTTTCAATTAATGCTTATAAGCAAGGCGTACGCAGCTTTTTCCAAAGGGAGCCCAAAAAACAAAATGTTTGATTAAATAATGTGCGATGCGTTAAAATAAAAATGTATACAAATGATCAATAAAAAAAACTTCATTAAATACAACTCAGTTCCATTTTAAAATAATGAATGTGTGGTCGACTTAATATGGCGACAAATTTTTTAGTGGGGGGACAATGGCCCCCCTGCCTACGCCCTGCTAATAAGGCACATCGTTGCGTTACAAATTAATTACTTGGCTTGGCATTTATTTCATTTCTTTGCAGTTTTAAATTTTCCTCAATTAAAATTTAACACAATGTTTATATTTAATGTTTCTGGCATCTGTTTTGAGAATAATGTATCAAACATTTGGTTGAAGAATTAAATTTTAATTGGAGATACTAGCCGGACAATCTAGAAGACTTTACATTTAAAGTCTATAATCATTTAAATATAAAATAAAATATATGTACTAAAAATATAGAGTACAAAGATACTAAGTTTGACATTTCCGCATACAATAATTTGTTTTGGGTTTCCTATGCAATTAACTGAAATGTAACTAAATATCGTAAAATCGACGATTGATCGATTTTTAAAAAGTTGGCTAAAATCAACAATGGATCAACAGTTGTTTTTTTGAAAAATAAAAAATTCACACATTTTAATCATCAACCACTCTCCGGATTCGCTAGATTTGGGACTGGCGAATTTTAGGCTTGTAACTCTAACAACACTCCTTCTACATCCTTTAAAACTTTGCACATCTTCGTATGGTATCCGAAAGAACTATTTCAAATAAAGTAAGTAAAATTAAGAAAAAAAAACCGACTTCAGATGTAATCCATCCATCCATCCAATACAGTGAATGCTGCATAAGGAACAGCCGCTGTGCATTGCTTCCCTTGATAAATAATCCGAGTAATTTTGCCTTGTTGTCATTTAAAGTGACATGAATCGAGGATGATTCTGATGAGCATCCTGTTTTCCTGAAATAGAACTTTTACATATGCTTAAGGTAGTTATCTCATTGATCCATTGTCAGAACTGAACTAAACTAACCCAATCGAAATGGGACCACACCAGAAGCACCATATTTCAAGTCAAGTCTGAGGTAACAAACATAAAAAAGATTCGAATTTCTTTTTTTTTTAAGTCCATAAATAAATTAAAACTAAAAATAAAAAATCCATTCTTTGCGGTCCCTGCAATTTTCTTGTCTTTAAGGCACAATCTGTGTTTTTCGTTCAAATATATAGATCCGAATAGCTCACCTTATTGTCTTATCGCAAAATATCTCGAACCAGAAATAATCAAGTTAGAGAAGGGCAAACACCATTCTAAAGTTGGATCGGTATTGGCTAAGAATAGATCCAAGTAGAATTTTTGGTATTTAACAAAATAATTGTGTGAACTTTTAACCTCAATAGGTGCATATTCTATTGAAGGACTTTTCACTATTAATCATTCATTATGATATTCGAAATATAGTATATAAGAAGACTCTGATTTGTCGCAACCCCGCTTTCGAGGGGGAAAATTTATTCTTTTTAGGTTTGTAAGTAAGCTAAAATATTGGTGCCAGGGTAGGTTAGAGGTGTAAGATCGGTTTTCTTACTTACATTCGCAGGACACTACCTATTTTGCAGCTCCTTTACATTCGTGTGGCTGCTGGGAGAGTCCGAAAGTATATCACCGTGGCTGAAACGTTAGCACATTTATTGCTGGCCCCATCAAAGGTAGGCATCTGCGCCAGATATAGGGTGCCCGTCTCCACTCCAATTAGCATAGCAATGACAGATAGGAACAGGAAGTGAACAGAACTGGAAACACACCCATATGCCAGAGGTGATGGAATGACTTAGTGGCCGTGGCTTGATCATCAAAGGCGAGGAGTATTCACCACTCGGCCTAACCCCTGTCACATCACTAACTCCATTTTCCATTTAACCGGACAAAATAAAAGATATAGTAGATATTTTGATAGTATTATTTATATATTTTTCACATGTGCACAATTGTCGAAAATGTTGACCTCTCCTCTCTATTATCTCTGATTTCTGCCATTTCGCATTACTTTTTGCGCTGTTCACTTCAAAGGTGATTTCAATGCTTATGCACTCGTATGTCTGTACTTATATGGTAGTATATATGTATGTTTTTATTTATTACTGGTACTGCTTGCGTTAAAATTAAATGTTTATCACCAAAAACAACAAACATGCATACATATGTACTTGTAGTTATTGTTTTCATTCTTTATATCTATTCCACACGGTGGCGGCGCTCAAACGTAATCCCAACTGAATATTTTGGTTAAGCAATAGTGTTGGTAAACGCGAAAAGTAGCCAGACCCAGTGCCCAGTGCCACGGCCCTGTTTATGGCTAAAAGTTTTCGTCATCAACATTCAAACGCCCAGTACAGATACATACTTGTATGATAAATCCTTATTTGCTTTCCTTTAAAACGCCATGTTTGTTTGCTTTTATAATTATACAAACATACACACATTCTCGTATATGTATGCATGTATTTATGTATGTATGTATGTATGTATTTGAAATGACACAATTGTATGAATGCCAATAACGAGCCGAACCCGATGGGGTAACGGCTTTATATGTTTGTATTACGAATGTTCGGAATGTTCGGGTGTTTTGGGTGCTTTGGGTGCTTTGGGTGGTTTGTGGGAGTTGGTTGGGGTCAGTGGGGCTGTGCTGTCAATGTCGTCTATATATACAATATATATTATATTATTAAATACATATATGTTTAACTGAAGCTTTTTCGGAAATATTTACAGAAGCAACATTCAACCGATTGGCATTGCTTATACGAGTACACGCGCGTATGTAAATAACTTCATCTTGCTAGATACATTACATGTATGTATGTATGTATGTATTTGTGAAAGCTAAATTGGTTTTATTTAATGGCATAACATATAATATGTACTTTATACAAACTATGTATGTATGTATTTTGTATGTACTTGTAATTCATTTAAAATTTCTGCTTAACCAATCGTAGGTAGTTCGATTTTGCTTTGCTGTAGCTGTATGTACTTATTGAGGTTGTTTTGTCTGTCGGATGCATATTGTTGTTTGTTGCTTAACATTTCAAAAATTCAAAAACTATTTCGGATACAACATGTGTTCAATTTGCACATTGGTTTATTTCGTTTCTTGTCTTTCTTTCCTTCTTGTTTTGCGTTCAACATTTGTTTTGCTTTGTTTTCCTTCGATCGTTCGCTCTTTCAATTAATTATTGTGCTGCACTGCAAATGAGTTTATTTATTCAAAATGTTCAATATGTAGTATGTATGTATGTAGGCGTATGTGTAAATACATATTAGTTAATTAATGCTTGTATATATCGTTATGCATAGCTAGTATATATATATATATATATATATCTATATATATTTAACATTTCCTCTGCACATACATATGCACTATATATGCGTTCTTTGCGCATTTGCTTTCGAATATTTGTTATTTCCTATTTACAGCTTAGATTTTATTGCATTTCCCATTCATGATTTGTTCGTTAATTGCCAAACTGTTTGAAATTTCGGAAAATTAATTGTTCATGCATTACATATGTATATATATGTATGTATGGTGTAAATGTGTGTGGTAATATTTTATCGTAACTTTAAAAAGGTATACTGCCAAAGTTCGTTTAATTTAAATGTCTGTTATCTGTCGCCCAAAACTGACACAATTGCCTCGAATCTCATTTTCTTTCTACGAGCTCCGAGTGTTTTTTGTTGGGGGTTTTTTTTTATAAAAATGTATTACTTCTACGCTCTCTTCTGTCGCATTTACCCTTCTGGAGTAATAACGCTTGATGTCCGTGGGAAATAAAAAGAATCGAAACTACATTGTTTAAATTTACACACAGTAAATAATTTAATACACTTAATTCATTTATAGTTACAAAATCATTCGTTCATTCCTTACTCCTACAGCGTGTTGAGTATATTGTTATAATGTATGTATAGTTCATAAATACATTTATGGGTGGTGCATGCATATACAGAGTCGCATGTGTGTGTGTGTGTGTGTGTTTATAAGTACAACTTTAAAAATAAATGAGCGCTTAAAAGTGGCAGACAGCGAGGCAAGTGTACAATAATTGCCAGCGTTACAATAAATACAAATTGAAAAACCAAAGGTAGACAAAGCTCTGCAGATGTGTGCAGGAAATACTGTTCAAATCATGATAATTGGCGCAACCGATAACGCGAAACATACTTACATATACCATACATACAAATGTATGTAGGTTTGTTCCTTTTTTTTTTAATTTAATTTCTTGTTGCCGTTCACTGCCATTGTCTTATACTAATAGTTATGGGTTATATACTGTTGTTGTTGTTGTTTTTGTTGTTGTCGCTGTTGTTGCTGCTGCTCTCTTACGAACTAAACAAATATCTATGTAAAATAAAATTTGTTCGCCTTGGCCTGGCTTTTCTTATAGACATTCAAAGCCATACCAATGCGTTGGCTGGCTGGCTGGCTGGCTTAAACGCAGGACGTTCAATACTTTCATGCTTTCATGCTTATACATAGGCTTCGGAACTTAATATAATAATACAAGCTACAGCTACCTCATTTCACTATTTATATGTATATTGATATTTACAAATACAAATTGTGTTTTACAAATCTCTTCACCAAAATTGTGATACACTTGTCACTGGCGTTGTCGTTTCGCTGGTTGTTGTTGTTGCTGTCAATGCTGTTGTTGTTGTTGTTGCTGCTGCTGGGTTTACTGCCAACTCGCCCAATGCTGACACACTGCTCGATATTTGCGTGGGGGGTGTGGTAATAGCCCCCTGAATGGGCATATGCGGTGCAGGGTATCAAGAGTGCTTATCGGTGAGCTCAGTCCAGCGCGACTCGAAGAACTTTCGCATGCCATGCCCGGCCTTGCCGACCGGGGAATCATCCTCATTGAACATTTCGCAGTTGTCAAAAATCTGACGCACGTCGCTGCAAAAATCCTCACGCGACTTGTAGCTGCAAGAAGTTACATTTTTCCGGTTTAATAAAGTTACATTCAAATAAAAGGGCTGACTATTCTAAATGGGCAAGTACAGTGAACATTTTTAATTTTCCAGCTTTTTAGCGACTCAGTTGTGGTTAAATGTTATTTCATTTGAAAACTGTTACAATTTGTAACGAACTCATCCGCAATACACACCTCAAGTCCTGCAATTTCTTTTTGATGGTGGACAAATCCATTGGGGCTTTGATGATTTTACGATATGTGGGAAACTGTTTGGTATTCACTGGCAACAGAAATGGCCACGAGTCCTCGTGCAGCTGTTGGGAAGTCGCTAAGTTAGTGATTTGGAACAGTTTGGAGAGGGAATGGGCTACTCACTTCCATTTCGCCGAGCAGGGTCTTGCAGACAGACAGCTCCTTGATGAGCTTCTTGGTGGCGTGTTTCTCCTTCTTCTCCTGCTTCAGCTTCTCCTTAGCCTCCTGTATGGCATGTATATTAATGGGCGGCGGCGACATTTGTGTCGTATTGCTGGGCGGCGTTGGTGTGCAGGCGCGAGGAGATGGCATCGCCATCAGTTGTTGCGGTGGCGACTGGCAGGTGACGTTCAGGGAACTGGGTGACGTCTGCTGCATGTGCGGCAACAGTGGGGCTGCCACATTCGGTGTCGGCGGTTGCAGGGGAGGCGGTGGCGTCGCCGTTGGGGTGGGTGTGCGCGTCGGCGTCAAAGCACGTGGCGATATGGCTGCAGATGGTGGCAAGGGCGTGCTGTTTCCCACAGCCACGAACTGCAAAGGCTGCGGCTGTTGTGATTGTTGTTGTAGTTGTTGCTGCTGCTGCTGGTGTTGTTGTTGTTGTTGCGATTGGTGTAGCAGTGGCGTCGGCAACGAAGGCAGGCCAGCGCCGAAGTTGGCAGGCAAGGTCGTCGGCTGGTGCACGAGGCCGTGGGCTGGAGCATAAGCCGGATAACTTGTTAGCTGGCCATCTGGCTCGCTGGGCAACTGTTGTTGGGTGTTGCTGTTGGCATTGCTGGCCTGAAAGCGTGTGGCATCTATGGAGTTGCTATGCTGCTGCTCGTCGTACGTTGCCGAGGCAATCGAGTGCGCCGGACTAAGACACAGACACAGAGAGGGTGGGTTACAGAGCATTACAATGGACGTGGCAAGGCCGCCGAATCGGACGCTTCGACTGCTACTCACCTCAACGGCGCTGGCAGGGAGGTCATGGACTCCTCGTGCGAGGAGTTCAATGATTGCTGCGATGAGTGCAACAGGAATTGTTGTTGTTGTTGTGGCTGCTGTTGCTGCTGCTCGGCATTGCTGAGTTGGGGCAAGTTCTCGAGGCTGCCCAGATTGGAGGTTGCCGGTGTCGTAATTTGCTTGTCATTGCGTCGCTTGGCGGCCGTGGTCGAGTCACGATCTCGCCGAGACTTGCTGCTGCTGGTGCGTTTCTTTGGGGGCGGTGCTTTGGTTACGCATCCGTGGCAATACCACTTGCCGCGCGGCACCTTCAGCAACGGCGGGATGTAACAGTCGGCGTGATAAGCACGCGGGCACAAGTCGCAGTAAATCATCTTGCCCACTGGAGAGGGTCGGTGGCCGCCACAGACAATGCACTTGCGCTCGTTCGTCGCCTTGTTCACGCACTCATAGCAATACCTGAAATGAGTTGTGGATCGATTAGAAGTGGCCTCATAAATGGAGAGATGTCTTAGCCAGGACGCGCACAGTGCGGGGCATGAAAGAACAAAGAATAGAACACAAGGTAACATGAACAAATCAAACGGCGCGACAAATGTGTGTGTGCATTGGCGAAATTTGGTGTGATTGGGCATGTAAATTAGTATTAGAAAGGATTGGAGGGAGTCGCACTTTTTACACTGGGAATCAATCTCGAAGCAATACTCACCAATCGCCATCTGGTATGTTGTCCATTTTGGGCTTGAAACAGTACGTATGGTAGCCCTTGTCGCAACCATCGCAGAGCAGCAACTTATCCTCGTTCTCACCCGAAGTGCAGAATTGGCAATTCTGTAAGGAATTCGAATATTTGGAAGAGTTTGTAGTAGTGGCTGAACCTCTACACTTTCTTTTTTTGCTAGTGTTCGTCGTCTCAATGTCCGAGTCTGTCTCTGTGGCCGAGTCCAAGTTCGAGTCAGAGTCGTTCTTGTTTTTCTTGTTGCTGTTGCTGTTGTTGTTGCCATTTGTGGTGCGCTGCATTGCATCGCTTAGAGCCTTCAAATTGATTTTGATCGTCACTTTGGCGCCTTTCAGATCCTTTGTCAACGTTTCCCGTTTCTCTGGCGTTTTATCCTGACGCTGCTTCTTCTTGTTTTTCTTGTTCTTGGCGCTGCTGTTAGCCTGTTTTTTTGATTTTGGGGTTGCATGCTTTTGGGCGCCGCTCTTTCTTTTATTGTGCACAAGTGTTGCATACTTTTGTGCGTGATCATTTGTCAATGGTCATGCGTTCGTTAAGTTTATTGCGTTGCGTCCATTACGTCACGAATTGTTTCGCAGGGGCATTCGGCAACAAAGCATTTAATTTTGTTTCGTTTTTTTTTTTTACGTGTAACATATGGCGGTGTGTGTGTAAATGTAAGTTGTGTGTGTGTGTGTGTGTGTGTGAGTATAAAAGCGTTAAATTTTCGTTTGGATTTTAACAAGGAGACAGCACGAGAACACCACAAACAACAATCAAGTCAAACATTCCAGCGAGTGTTAACAAAAAGGAAAAGATAAATGAAATGAAAAAAAAACAGGAATTAATTTTGAAAACCAAAGCGCGACATTGTACAACAAAACTACCATGCAATTAATAATTTAAAATGTTCAATGAATATTTAAAGCTAGGCATTCTCACATACGAGTATGTGTGTATTTGTATGTAGGTCTTAAAAAAGATGATTTATGCTGCAAATCGTAACTCGTTTTCGAAAAGGAAATAAACCGTTTAACTCGACACCTCCTTTTAGAAGATTTTTATGTCTTACCATGAAATGGTGTTATGAATTAAATGTGATAGTTAACTAACGGAAGTACCCTTTCCTAATTTTCCAATTGATAACCGAAATATGTACAATCATCTATTGAGATACGAGTACGCGTACCGGAAACGATATTTGCTCGACTCAGCTTTTTTTTTTAGGGAGAGAGCATTGAAAAGTAAGAGACCGAACTAGTATACACTAATAACAGAAGCACAACTCTGGCAAATATTAGTGCTCCGGGTGCATTGATGCTTTAACATGTTATGGGTGCATGCGGATGAGTGAGTGTGCGACTGAGTGTAAGAATGTTTTGCTTGGCAAGCGAGTGTGGAAGTTGTGGACTTACCGCTTTCATGATGCTCTTGTCCCAGGCTACGCACGATTCAAGAACGTAGAGCGCCATCGCGAGTTGTGCGGTTGTGTGCGATCGCGACACGGCGTCGCGCCACTGCACCAGACCCTTGGGTATGTTCTCCACCTTCTCGTCCTTGTCGCTGTCGCAGTTGCTGGACGGCGAAGCACCGCCGGACGCCTGCTCGTTGCTGACCGCCAGCCCAGACCCGGCCAGGGCGCTGCCTTCACAAATCGCGCCGCCACCCGTGGCTGCAGCGGCGGCACTGGTGCTGGGCGTAGCAGACGCTGCAGCAGCGGCCAAGGCCATGGTTCGCTCATTGAAGGACGAAGGATTGATGTTGTTCGTCTGCTGCTGTTGCTGCTGCAAGAGTTGTTGTTGTTGTTGCATCTGAAGTAAGTAGGCGGCGGCCGAGGCTGAGTTCTGCGTCTGTGTAGATGTCTGCTGGTTCTGGGCTATGACCGCGAGGTGTGCATCTCCGGTTTGCGAGCCTAGAGGGGGCTTCAAGTAGCGTCGCTCGATGTTCGCCTCAAGATCGATAATGCGTTCACGTATCATGGGTATGATGCTCACAAAGTCCTCTTCGGTGACGTCGGCGTCATCCGGCTCTAGGTTCAGCTCGCTCTCGATTCGCGTGGGCAGCTGCCAGTTCTTGAGCTGCATGGAGGCACTCGCTATTTTATCTTCCAGTGATTCAAGTTGCTCCAGTAACGCCAGCTCCACGCGCTTGGCCACCTTTGGGTTCCAGTCGCCGACGGCATCGGGCGGCATGTAGTCGAGCAATCCCAGCTGGTCGACCTCGTGGAGTTTCAACTGATAATTGACGCCCAACGGCTCCTCGAGGGCAAGGAAGCGTGTGAGGTTCTCCTGCAGCTCGCGCTCACGCAGTCCGGAAGGATTCAGTGTGCGTAGCAGCTGGCGAACCTTCTGCTCATCGTCCAATTGCCACCAACCGTAACGATGACGTCTGGGTACGTAAACTCCATGTACGCGGTCCGGGAATCCCGTCAACTTCACCTGCTCCAGCATCTTGTGCTCGTCGGGCGTCATGGAGAGCGGCAGGGGTATGTCAATAGGTATGTAGGTCTGCACACTATTTAGCGAGAGATTGACAATGTTCTGCACGTAGGGATGGGACGCTGACTCGTCCAGACGCAGTTCTAGTTTCGGCTTCTGTTCGCCTCCCGTGTCCGGCACGGCATCAGTGCGCAAACGAAAAAACTCATCCCCACTCTCAGACTTTGTCGGGCGGACCAACTTGGTCGCCGGCTCCAACTTGGGCTGCTGCTCCTCATCACCGCTGAGTGCGCGATCACGCATCGTAGCCTGACGATGAGGAGACGCCAGACCGTTTTTTGAAGTGGTCGTTGTCGTCGTTGCTGCCGCTAGTTTCTTGGCCTCGTACTCATCAAGTTTCAGCTCCATTTGTTTCTCGTCCAGGCCGGATAGTGAGAATATGCACTCCTGCGTGATCTTCAGTGGATCCACCTTGCACTCCTCCATGGGTATCGTGTAATATTGCATGTTATTGGCCAGATCCCAGGGATGGCCTTGCAGTTGAAGCTGCGAACCACATGTAATGTTTGCATAGTTGTACTGCACCTCGGTGGCCACGACACCGCCCTCCTCGGCAGACAGCTCACTAATCAGTGGCACCTCGCGCTTGACTATGGAGAACCATTTGGGCGTATCGTCGCCGGGCGTGGTTGACACAATTATGCAGTCGTCTTCCCGTTTCACATCCTCAGGCCGAATCACGCCCATGGCCAAATTGTTGTTTTCCAACTTATCACAGTGGTTCAGGCTGTTGTTGTTGTTGCTGCCATTGCTGTTGTTCATGTTCATGGTTGGTATAAGACCGGGTATTGTGGGTATCTTGATTTCTGCTTCAAAGTCCGTCTTCGTAGAGACAACGGTGGGCGGCGGACCCATCAGTTCCATTTCGGATTTAACTTTGATCTCGGGCCTTGCTGGTATAACTTCGGATTTAACTGGGGGAACCTCGTCATCGTCATCGCCCAAATCGACAATCTCTGGCTCTACCTTGTTGATTTCAGTCACATCATCGTCATCATCCTCCTGGATGCCAGCCGATGTGGGCGCCAACTCGGCTTCTTCCTGATTGTCTGGAATAGGCAACGATTGTCCCATTTCCTGAGCAGCTGATACTGATTTTTCAACCTCTCCGTCAACTTCCATGGGCTCTGTTGTTGTGTCCGGTTGCTGCTTCTGCTCTTCCTCACAATCAGCCGGAATCTTTGCCAGCTCATCTGCCACGGCTCCTGGATCTGATGCGTCGTTGTCCGCAACAATCGAGCGCTCCTGCTTCTGTTCGTCCATGGCCTCCAGTGCCTCGTGATAGCCGCAAATATCATTTTGCGCCGACTCCAGCGCCTCAATAAAAATGCCACCAGCCTTCGGCAGTTTCCAGTAGCGCCTCCAGAATCGATCCTGTCCGAAGCAAGCGGCTCGTAACTGATTGGTGCTCTTCTCCAGCGCCTCCTTACAATTGAGCGAGGCACGCACTATTTTATCGAGCTTCTTTTGCAGCTCGTCTGCGCTCAAACGATTGTCCTCGTCCTCTTCCACATTTGTGATTTCCGAGTCCAGATCGGAGAGATCGTCGTCAATGATGCTCACATCGGCATGCCCATCCTCGTTTATCGAGTTACGCGCACCACTCTTCTTAGCCTGCAGCAGCGCATTCATATCGCCAGTTGGCGTAGTGCCGCCCCCTCCCACTCCCGATGCGCCATTGTGATGGTAAGTAGGCGTGGCGGCCAAATCATCAATTTTGCCCGGAACCTGCTTGATGGGTGTTCCATCGCCCACGCTGCTCTTAGAGGGGCTTACCTCAGAGATTTGTATAGGCGTGGCAGGAGTTTGGGGCTGTGCAACTGAGTCGGGTTCCTTGCGAGGTGTCGTCGGAGTCGTTGTCAAAGCATCACTATCAACTTCCATGGGTTGTGACTGCTGTTCAAGTGCTGCCACACCCTCTTCTGGGATTGTTACTATCGGATCGCCATCCTCCTTTGCGATCCCGTTGTTTTGCTCTGTTGTGTTTTGCTCAGTTTCGTTTTGCTCCCCGCCGACGGTGGCTACAGATACTGCGGGTGGTCCTGCTGCAGCTGCAGCCGCCGCTGCCGCCACCTTCGCATTCTCTTCAGCTTGTTCGGCCTTTTTGGCCTCCAACTCCTTGGCGATACGCTCGGCATCAAGTTTCTGTTGCGTTATTAGTGCCTGCATAGCTGCCTCGCGTTCCGCCTGGGCCTTTTCGTAGGCTTCGATGCGCGCCTTCCGCATGTGCAGGGCTTTATACTTGCGTACCTTCATGTCCGTCATGTACTTCTCCTTGCGCATCTGGGCGCATGTCTCCAGGCTGCCATCGATTTGTCGCAACACGGCCTTGTTCATAAGCAGGTCATTACAAAGATGCGCAAGCATTTGCGCCTTACGCGTTGGATTCAATGCCACAAACGGCCGGTCTTTCAGAGAATGCGACATCTTCCATGTGTCGTTCTCGTGCAGCAACTTATAGTACTCCTGATTCTTGGCCGAATGCGTGGCAGTGTCTGCATCGAGCTGATGATGATCAGGAACGCGTCGCTCTCGTTCCCGATCTACGGTGATGCCGTGCATCTGGCGAATTTCACCTGTGGCCGTGGCATACAGATAAATGCGCAAAATTTCGGAAACATTTGAGTTCGTGATGTCGGCATTGCGTAAGGACTGGCCAAGCAATGTGGTATGCCGCCCAGGATTGGGCACACCCGGATCCTCAATGGCACAAACAAGCAGATGCGTCATCACCGACAGCAACTCCTCCTCAGCATCGGCATTGCTATCACTAATGAGAGCATCGTGTAGATTTTGCAGTGATGGCAGCGACTCCATGTCAAAGCCCAGAGTCTCGCCAAAGTTGTGCAGGAACTCAAAAACCATCAACAGATCGGCCATCGCCTGCCCTGGCAGACGATTGCCAGCAATCCGATCCACCTCTGGAATGTCCACCTCTTGCTGCAACTCAGAGTCCTCGTTGGGTTTTCTGCAAAAATATACACATATTTAAGTTATTATAAATGTGTTCTCCAATTCACATCGAACTCCTTTCCTATGAAACGAAATGTTCTTTTATTTGCCAATCAAATGTTGTAATAATTAGGTAGGAAACAGTACTTCAAATAAAATTAATAAACAAGACACCTTGATATTGTTGCATTGCGCTTGGTCTGATATTTGCTGCTTTAGAAGGCTTCTGTTTCTATTCGAAATAGCTTATAATGAAGTAGTCCTGTTTCGTCCAAATATATACAATTTTATCAAGCCGTTTCTATGGGAAAGGTACAATAGTCCCAAATTTATCGCGAAAAAGCCAAAGGGTTACACAAGGTTACACACTTAAGGCTAATTATGATTTGTAATCCCTTGAATTCTTCATTTGAAAAGCCTTTCTTTAGGCATTCTCAAACCACAACTTGGAACATGTTCAAAGATAATAACCTGATGAGTTGCAGGATTTCAGCATCGCGCTTTCGCTCGGCCATACGCTTCTCTCGCAATATCAGACGATCGAGTACCAACTGGTGCTTCTTCTTCTCACGTTCCTCGAATTTGCGCCGCAACTCTAGCATCCGGATGAGATTCATATGCTGGCGACGGCGCTCGCGTTCCATTTCGGCGGCCAGCAGAAGCTCCTTTTGCTTCTGAAGTTCCTATAAATGTGTTTGATGGAGAGAGAAGTAAGAGTATTAATGGGTATGATCTTGCCCAGGGACTAACGGCGGATAGTTAATTCAATGGGCGTACAACCAACAGAAGCATGTTAGTGGCGAAATTAGGCAAAATGTATATTCGTTGGTTACACATCAAAACTACGACGAACTGAGAAGATGCGCATGGGAATTGCATTTATACCTGTTCTTTAGCTAAAATGGCTTCTTGGCGTCGCTTCTCTTTCTCCTACGACAGACAAAATAAAGATCAATGTAGTTGATAAAATGGCAGAGCCTCGAGAAAACTGCACTACGCACCTGTTGTTTCTTTATCAACTCCTCCTGTTTAAGACGCTCTAACTCCTCCTGACGCTTCTTGCGCTCCTGCAATGTACAGAAGGGAACACATTATGAACTATTGGGCAACATTAGGTTAAACATGTAATTACCTCAATAGCCTGTTGATTCTTCAGCTCCTTCTCCTTGCGCTGCTGCTCTAGCTTAGCATTCTTCTCCTGTCGCGCCTTCTCCTTATTGCGAGCCAGCTCTTCCTTCTGTTGCTTCTTGGCATCGCGCATCGCCTGCTGTTGCTTGGCGATTTCAATGCGCTGCTCCACATTGAGTGTCTGGCGCGTGAACACCTTGAGGTCCTCCAGCCGCTTGGCCACATCCTCGTCAGTCATGCGTATGTACTCGCCGTCGTTGGCATAGGGCGGTGGAGCGGGCTGCAGAAATGACCCAACAATAGCTCGTGCCGAGAAACTGAAATTTTCACGTGTAAGATTCGATGGGTGCTGCTCCATATACTGTAAAGAGAAAGCGTGTGCAAGCCATGAATTAGATTAAGGTTTCTAAATAATAATAGGTGTGAATACAAATATGTCTGTGCGTCATGCGTTTGCAGTATAAGTGGCGTTTAGAGATGGGCGGGCAGTGATTCGATTCTCCTACGCTACCCTAAGACTTATAATGCCGGTTTTGTCTGTTAGTGGACACAGTAACATATCATTCAAATAACAGTTAACAATGTCTATTTATGTAATGTTAGAATAGTTACTATTCATCGAACTGTAATATTTTTCTAAAAACCGCCTCTTTTTGCTCTTGTCAGATGAGGAGGCACTCAGAACGCATTAAGAAACTAAATCGAATTGTATTTGGAGGTCCTGAAGGAATACTGATCGTTTCTGCATCCCGAGCCCATCTCTAGTTGTGTGTTGGTAGTTAATTATAAAGTCGCCCTACAAACTCACAGCAAAAACCTGGCCAATTGTCTTAAACGGTACGGTGCTGTTCGGCGCGTAATATGTGACCTCGCCCCTTATTTGGCCCTGCTTGGTGAGGCCGCGAATGACCGTATCTCGCTTCCAGCCCAGGTCGAGTGGCACTCGCAGTTCCGACACGTTGAGTATATTGGCATCCTCGCTCTCTGATTCGGACATTCCACTCTCAGCAGCCATGCTTTCCGAGTCGGTAGAGGTTTCCATATGTGCGTTGGCCTCACTCAGTGCAAGGCGTATCTTTTCCTGCAAACACAGCGAAAGAAATTATTCAGTTAGCCATTTAGATACAAATCATGTTGCTAGGAATTCTTACAATATCCGCGCCTTGTTGTAGCAGTTGTTGAGTAGCCAGCATTGGCTTCAGCCCCACAGCACGGGATTGGGCCAGGAGTGATGCTACGGTGTTCTTTTTGGGCTTGGACACGCCCCTGCCCAAATTTCGTGGTCGTCCCTCCTTGTAAGCCGACGAAGACGATGACGAGGAGCATGTGGTGGAAGCCGCCGCACCAGCGCCAGTCAATGCAGGAGCTGGAGAAGCTCCGCCTGGTCCACTACCACCACTAGCCGTTAAGGAACCACCAGGCATGCCACCAGTGCCACCCAAAGCTGCCGTTATGGAGCTTAGGCTCTGTAAACTATTGGAAGTGCCACTGCTCGATGCCTGATAATCACTAGTCAGATTGGCAAGTGCTGAAGTGGAGGCGGTTGTGTTTGAAGTGCTGCTCTTATCGGCTGGTTTCATGGACAAGTTGAGTGGCGCATCGAAATCATCAATAGTTATAGGGTTGGACGCTGAACCAATGGCGCCGCTACCTGATAGATTGGATTTTAGGCTGAGATTAACCCCAGAGCCGGTGGCATTGTCCGTGGTCAGATCATGGATTTCTTTTCCCTTATTGGACAGATTATAGGCGCCGTTCGAGGTGATGGTTGGTGGCAATTTGATGACCTCTACACGATCACTGGATGAGTCGCGACCGCTTGCTGTTTGTCCAAGCATACTGGCCATACTACTACTAGACGCCGAGCTGGCGGTGCTTGTGACTGTGGTTGATTTCGACACACTTAATTGTTCCAGGGGATTCATACCACCACCGCCACTACTGGGTAATCCACTCAGACTTCCCAGAGCGCTCGCACCAATGCCGGACATGCCCAGTGCTGCTGCAGCTGCGCTGACGCCCGTGCCACCCATCATTCCGTGCTGCTGTTGGGCCGCAGCGGCCATTGCCGCATACTCCATTTCGAGTCTAGCCCGCTTCGCGGGACTGAGACCTGGAAATGCAAGGAGAGAAGAAAGCGCATTTGTTGTTGTGCTGTCTAACTCTTTTTGTTGTTGTTGGAGTAATTGGTGTTGATGTTGTTGTTGTTCTTGTTGGTGTTTCTGTTGGTTGTTATGTTGTTCTGTTTCGGAAATGGTCTTTTTGCGACCACGTGATGTAGTACCGGGAATTTTGGGTCCCACAATGGAGGATGTGTATTTGATAATCTCTGTGTCGGGCGGCAGTCGCACGCCCAGCAATGACGGATGCTCACTGCTGCTGCTACCTCCGTTACCGCTGTTGCCGCTGTAAGCAGAAGGAGCACTTGTCAGTATATCGGCAGGACACACATATATTGTCCATGCGCAAGTACAGCCCGCTTACCTCATCATTCCTGCTCCGGCTCCAGACATATAATCCTTTGCCGTCTTGCCGCCAGATACGCTGCCCGAAGTGCTGGACTGTTGTGATGATTGCGGCACGCCCGATGACGTAACCGTTGATGTGGGTCCCGCTCCCGTGCTCGCGACGAATGCATTCATGGCCGCCTGCATACTTTGCTGTGGCGTCATACCCAACGCTCCGAACTGGGAAAGCGAGTTTAAGGCATTCAGCGATGGATTATTTTTATCCCGATCCTTGCCAGATGAACCCCCCAAGCCCAAACCGCTGGATGAAACGCCCCCAACGCCAGACAAGCCGCTGTTACCCAACGCCCCATGGGGTGACATAAGAGGTGTGGTGCTTCCACCCATTCCGGCCATGGGATGCATGCCACTCATTGATGTGTTGCTGGATGAGCTGACACTAGTCGCCGACTTGCCCGTGGACATGATGCCACCACCTACATTTATGCCCGCGCCCATAGAAGCATTCCCCATGCCCATGCCCAGATTAGACAGCCCATGACCATGCATGGAGCCGGCGTTCGACGATGAAGAGGATTTCTTGCTGGAGGAACTGTTAGAGTTGCTACCCAATGCACCCATACCGCCAAGACCTCCGGAGCCGGCACCACCGCCTGCATTGGAACCGGAAGCGGCAGCTGCAACTGCCTGCATGGCAAGCAACTCCTTATGCAAGGTGACTGGATCGTAGGCTGAACCGGGTGTCGTTGACATGCCGCTGGTCATCGTGGATGGCTTGCCATAAGCGCTTGCCGTGGACTACAAGTAGAAGATTATCTCAATTATGCCCAATCTGGCCTATTCAGTTACTTACCTTATAGCCACTGTGACCTGCACTGCTCGTTGATATCGAACCAATGCCTGCGTTCGACGATGACGATGACATTGCTGTTCCCGGTCCTCCAAAGCCGTGCATGCTGGCCAAGGCTGCCGCGGGATTATTAGCAGCAGCTGCTGCGGCCGCTGCAGCGGCAGCATTCAGACTATTCGCGAGATTTTGTTGCTGTTGGTGTTGTTGTTGCTGTTGGGCGGCGCGTTTTTCCTTTCGGGATTTGTTCGATTTGCTGCTGGATGAGTTTGAACTGCTACTGCCACCACCAGAGCCGCCACCCGCTCCGCCCATGCCACCTCCGCTTCCAGAGGCAGCATTACCACCTGTTGCACCCGTGCCCATACCCATCGCAGCTGGACCAAAGGCGGCCGCCAAGTCTGGATGAGGAAAGGGTGATAGGCCAGAGGCCTGCAGACGGCTAAAGTAGTCCTGAGCGGCCAATTGGGCCATTGACCACCAACCTACAAAAGAAAGCGATTAATTGCCGCACACAAACATACATAAATGTAAAGAAAATAAATATGTGGGGACAATATGGTAGTGTGCTCGACCATTATTCGCAGAGGTGGCCTACAATAAAGCCGCTCAGCGTAAAGCCAATAGCCTGCATCATTTGATATAGGAGAGTTTTCTTCAAACACCTTGCCAGAAATACAAGGAATTTGCTGTTGAACTCCAACAAAAAATACAAGTATTAATCTCAAATAGTAACTTAAGACCAACATCCAGGAATGCTTGATGTTCAAATTTGTACAGTAATTGCGGGAGCTATAAAAAGCTTAAGCGTATCCAAAATTCTAACTTGTCTTTAGTTATTGTTCTTGCCCAATCAAAATTATACAATTTTACGTTTTTATATATACATATGAATGTATATACATACATATGTATGTACATGTATGTATGTACATATATGTATGTACGATGCGATAAAACTTAAAATCACTACAAACCAGAAATTGTGTTATGGGTGACAACATCTTGACAATATACTACATTAATTTTTTGCCGACATTTTACTCACTTGCTGGATGCAGACCTGCTAGACTAGCGGCCTGTGATGCTGCAACGGCCATGGTGTTTTGATGATGATGTCCTGCAGCAGCAGCCGCTGCAGCTGCCATGGAGTAACGATCATTGGCTGCCGCTGCAGCACCCGCATTTGGCAATAGACCCAAGCCGGCTGCGGCAGCTGCATTGAACTGGGAGCTAAACAGGGGATTGGAGGCAGCTGCAGCCGCAGCTCCGGTGGGATCTCGGCCCCAGTACGCTGTAAATGGGATTTGTTAAAAAGGACACATCCACGACTTTTTGAAATAGTGTTACATACCAAAGAGCGAAGCAGCATCTAAAATACCTGTGGGATCATGTGGGCCGGCTCCAGCGCCCCCTCCGGCATTGGAGCCGCCCTTACCACTGCCGCCTACAGTGCCATGATTATTCGAGTTTTTGCCATCATTGCCGCTGCCATCGCCGGCATTTTTGTTCATGTTAATACCAAGTTTGTAGGGTAGCGGGTTTGTTCTTCTTGGACTTGTTGTGCGTTACATGCGCATCTGTTATTATATTACTTGGTTCTGGAAAAAAAGATATGTAGATAATAAATAAAACAAAACAATAATAGATCAATTATTTATTGAATGAAAGCAAAACTTAAATGAATTTTTGTGTGTTGGCAATGCCGATAGCGAGTAGTGAATGTTGGCTCAAAAGAGAGACAACAGAAACACACAAAGCAAAACAAAACTACAAAAAAAAACTACACGCCAAACAGCATCCACAAAAAGAATACGGAAACAACAGCAGCAGCGAATGTTTATGTGTGTGCGTGAGAAAAAGAGCGAACGCTTCTCACTACTACACCTGCATGAGAGAGCAGCAACGGCGAATACTCCACGGCAAACAAAAAATACGCGGCGAAATTAAATTTACGCACAAATTGCATACGCAAAGAGCGACTGGGTAAGAAATGTGTGTGTGTGAAATCCTACACTTTTTTCATAATGAAAGTTATTACATTCGTAATTAGTGCACTTTTAAAAAAGTGATAAATAAATTTTCATTTACGAAAGACATGAAACGAAAAAAAGGCAGAAACACACATCGATACACTAAATTCTAAGCGCCATGCCGAGGAGTACACTTAGAGCGAAACAGAAAATGCCATTCGTTAATCACACGATAAAAAACATCTGCTTTACGCAAATTTTTGCTGTAGATTCATTCATAAAAGTCATTGCAACACTTTTCACTAAAATGCAATATATGTATGTATGTACATACATACATACATACATATATGAATATCATATTCTCTCTATCTGTAAAGCAATAAGCAGCGCGGCCAGCGTCGCTGCTGCTGCTGACTAAACGCCGACTGCAAAGCCGTCTGAGCAAGCGACAGTCGGCTTTACGAAAAACGTTATTGCTTACTCAAAAAATGCATTGTAGCGCACATTTCTTAGCTAAAACAATTTGGTCGCACATTTTGCATTACTGTTTAAATTTTGCACAACTTTTTTTGTATATATTTCTACAATTTCTGAAATATTGAGACGCGCCGCTGCAGCGCCGCAAAAACTAAACCAAATGTGTGTGTGATTACGCGGCGACTGAAGAGGCAACGGCAACGGGCAAAACACAAGCCAGACGGCAACAGCGAGCAACGGTTACAAGTGGAATCGAAACAAGAGAGCCGCGGCGAACCCAAGCGTGAGAGCCGCGCGCCAAGTTGACAAAGCGCACGAACGGACAGGACAGATGGATAGATGGACAGACGGACATACGGCATGACAAACGGCCAGATGGACAAACTGAAAATGCGACTGGACGACGGCTCGTTTGCACAGTGGTTGACAATTACGTTTTCGCAAAATTCTCTACACTATTCTTTTTGTTAATCAAATTAAATTCATCATTTTATTGATAATTCATTGCTTGTGTGTGATAATATACTTATACTATTGTAATGCTCTGCTCCCAGTGTCGGCACGACAGATATACGCTTAACGCTTATCAAATAATTATTTGCATTTCATATATGAATATTTTCATATATGAATGTACATACATACATATGTACATACATACATACAAATGTACATACATACATATGTACATACATACATACATACATTGTATTTGTAAACTAAAATCTTAATTACCAATCAATGTAGTCTAAGTTTTAATTTAAAGCAAATCGAAACCCAGACAGCGCAATCAATAAATACAATAGAATGTATATTTGTCAGCTTAGGGGGTGAGCATTATTTGGCGAGGTAGTTTAAATACATTCTGAAGTTGTTATCAAATGCCATCTTGCCCACAGTGCTCTCTGGCAGCAGCAAAAACTACATCAACGACGATTTATAGCAACAAATAAAACAAAAAATCAAGAAAAAAGTCGGCATTTTGTGTTCTTGTTTGTTGTTGTTATAGTTGTTTTTGTTGCCGTCGTTCTTTGCTGTTCTTATGCTTCGTTTAAAGTTTTATGACAGCAACCACATCACAGTGGGACCAATTCGCACCGAACCGGACCATGGGTTGAAAAGAGGCGAGGGCAGGTCAAAGCCAAAGCCAACAACAGCAGCGGGTGTGCTTCTTGTGGTTGTGTATACACATGTATGTGTGCAAAAGCGCGCACCAACAGCAGCACAGCAGCAGCTACACGTACATATATATGTACATACATATGTATATGAATTCAAGCGTTGACTTCGACATCAGCGTCAACATTGACGCTAGTATCGACGCCGGCGTCGACGTAACCGCGCAGTGAAGGAAAAGGTGCGTTTAACGGTGCGCTGTTGGCGTGGGGGAGGAACCAAAATTGCCATCGCACAGTGGAAGAGACTGATTTAATTCAGGTTTGTATTTTTGAATTATATAGATATGTATGCCCCTTCTTTATTTTTAATCAATGTTCTACTTGTCATTTCCTTTAGCAGTACATAGTGTTTTTATTAACCAATGTGTACTATATTTGATTAATTAATGTTTCAAATTAAAGCAATAGGAATGTATGTATCAATTTAGATTTCAGCACATGTGCGTGTGTTGTGCTTGTATATGTGTGGGTTAAAAGTTTATTCTTTACTCGTTTCGCATTTCAGCAAATTGAAAGAACTTTGGGAAGTCAGTACACTCGTTTGTGGTAGAGCTCTTCCACCGAATTCGCTAAATGGTTTCATTGTGCGGAAATGATTTTTCAATCAGAGCTACATATGTATGTACATACTTGTACATCGTTCGTTTCTCCCACTGTGCTTGCTCGTCGTTTGTCGTGTGCTTGTTTGTGTACTTTTTGCGCTAGGTGGAAAGGGGAACGGGAACGGGTAACCGAACAATCTACATGGCTGTGTATGCATATACATACATACAAATGTAAGTTTGTTTGTATTGTGTAGCGAATGACTGACTCGCCAGTCGCTTCAATATTTGTGACTGACAGCGTACAAATGTGAAATTCTTTTTATTTTTTTATCTCCTGCCCCGTCGCTGGCGTCACTTTTCTAGCGGTGCTGTTGTTTTTGCTGTTTGCTCTTGATTATCTATAGTTCAATTCGCAGTCAGTCAGTGTATCTTTAAGATACGTTTTGCAATACACACTCACAATAATTATCTTTATACGAGTATGTGAGTGTTTTCGCATACGCAAGTCTGGAAGCATATTCTTACGACTAAACGTGTATGTAGGCATATAACCCAATCAATTTTTGTGTCAGCCACAGGACTTTCTGCATTCAAGATTCGAGCCCAATAACAACAAGTCAAGAGGTCCACTTCTAGCTATGCATTTTATTTAAGGATTGCTGGCATATTCGTTCGCCTGGTCAGTGAGTTCTGTTTAGTTTCCGGGCTTGTTCTTTTTCTTTTTACCTTGATTCTTTCTTGCTCGGTTTCAGTGCTTCATTGGCCCATTCCGCCTTTCTGCAGGCCATGGTCATCAGTAGGCTCACAACCGCGTCTCTTCTTTAACGCGTTCCGATTCCAATTGCGTGTGTATGTACTTTGGTTTGGTCTCTTTCATAAAGTGATTTTTTTCACTTGCTCTTTGGGTATTTTTGCTGATCATCTGTAACACACACACTCACATATATATATGTATATATACATATATACATACATATACATATAAATACTTTGGCTGGCATTCTTCGGGATTTAGATTTAGGTATGTACATACATACGTATGTGTTATACAATGTGCATACATACATTCATACATCTGCCCGACATTGCTGTTGTTGTTGCCAACCATGCATGCGTCGTTGTCGAGTTGTTTTTTTTTTTTTGTCTTATTGCTGCCGTTGTTTTTGTTTCTTTTGATTGTTGGCGGCAGTCGCGTTTGCCACGCCACTTTTTCAGTTCACTTTGCTTGCCCCTCATTATTCAAGTTGACTCGAAGTCTTCGCCGCTTGCCTGTGGAGGCGCGGTTCGTACTTCTTCGTCTGCCGCTCTGCGAGGTTATTGACTCAACCAGCCAGCCAGCCAGCCAACCAACCAGCCAGCCAAGCAGTCAGTTAGTCAGTCAGTCAACCAAAGGCGACCAACGTTGGGGCCCGCCCGACAACGTCGTCTGTCTCTTCAATTGCGCGATCTTCATTTGCTCGATCGTTTGGACTTGCCTTGTCTTCTGCCCCACTTCTGTAACGCCTTTCCAGCAGCGGGCTGTCATCATCAGCTTTGTGCGCAACAAGTACAAACATAATTGGACATACACACACATGTACATACATACATACATACATATGTACATATTTATATGCATATGCATGTATTTCCATCAATTTATTTGTAGCTCATTCGCTTTGATTTTTCTTTGCTCAGTCCGTTTCATTGTAAGTTTCAGATTCTGCATGCAGAACGAATACATTTAAAATCCAGCTCATATAATCCCGGAAAAATTTATGTATGTGTTCATGATATCGGGTGTCGACGCATTCCGAGCCAAATATTTGTATTAAATATTTGACAAAACCTTGAAAAGTTATTTCAAGACAATAAATAGAGAGACCCTGCAGTGTGTAGTTTGATAAATTTAAAAAATTAGTTCATTTTGAAACAAAATAACTCTATCGACCGATCAAGGATGTTAATACTGAGTACTCCTCTGATATATGAACCTTTAAGCTATCTCTAATTTAACTGTTAAGAACATTGTGGTCATTCTATATCCTGTGCTCATAGAGATCGCATTTAAGGTTGAATAATCAATAATCTGCTACATCTGGTTAGTGCTTTTGTCTTGTCTCTAATATTTCAATTCTTGTTGTTGAAGACATAATTGCGGTGATTTTTTAGTCCAACCGGCAAATATCGGGATGATAATACAAGGTATGTTTAATTAAACGAAATTTGCTAAATGAAATCACTAACTTAAATCGAACTTCGAACCTTTAAAAACACATGGGAGCTACATATTTGATAAGAATATCAAAATGGGTCTTATTGGCAATAAATAAAAGAAATTGTGACAAGTTATGAATTATTAAAGCTTTCATTTTTTTCAATATAAGTATATACATATAAAATTTATGTACATATAGGAAAAAGTACACTTTTAACCAAAAGCTCATTGCGGGGGAAATAATAAAATAATAAACGAAAAGGCCCTTTGGTATCAACACGCGGAAGAGGGACTAATGCCCGGTCCTACAAGGTGGTAGCTACCATTTTCAGAAGAGTGTGTAGTGTGTTCATACATGACATTATGAACGTTGGCTTTACACACATACACACACATTCCCAGTTTAAGCCAACTAACTGCCAACAACAACAACCAACGCACAACGATGTCGACTAAGTATATTTTGGGTGCACTTTTTGCAGCCACAAAAAGCAGCCATCACCCAACCCCCTACTCTCACTCACTCTCGCACACATACATACCAAACATACATACACACATATAAACACTGCCACACAGCTCCTGGCAGAACTGAACTTCATGGTTTGTCCTAGTCAAGTGTACCCTGCATTTGTCGACTTGCTCCAACTGCAGCAGCATCAGCAGCCCAGGCATGGGCAGACATCGGGCCCTAGACCGAGCCCCGACCGATCCCCAACCGATTCCCAACCACACCACAATCAGGCACATCAGAGGCCTGGGCCAGATGCTGCCGTTGTTGTGCTACTTGCGTCTACAACTCGTGCTTGTTGCTGTTGCTTTTGTTGTCGTTGGTTGTTTTGTTGTTGTTATTACCCGAAGGCAGAGGCGTCGTTTTGAGTGAGCTTACGTGGGAGGGAGAAGGAAAGGGCGCATTCTGTTGCAAATGGCAAATACGTCAATGCTGCACTCCTGGTGCCCCCGTCTGACGTCCTGTATTGCATGTGCACCGGCACCGGCAGCAGCAGCAGAAAAACCAACAACTATAGCCGGGCGCGCGCTCTCTTGCTCTCGCTCTAATTTATGGAGCCATTGGGCGCGCTCTCGTTCTACTTTGAGCCTTTTCCCATGAATTACTGCACCAACACCAACAGCAACAACACCAATGAGCACGGCTACATACATAAATACAAAACGCAAAAACAACAACTAGTAGTGCCGAAGCTGCTGCTATGGCTGCATAAATTCATTTGTTTGTTGTTGTTATTGCTAGTGAACTGCCGACACAGCTGCTGTTGTTGTTGTCATTGCTGTCACTGTCACTGCGTTCCCTCCCATCATTCCGCTTCCCACCATTTCACCTCAGCAAGCCTTCCCCTCAACCCCACCACTTCTTTGGCATCGTCGCCGACGTTTACAATTTTAGTTGTGTTGCTCCCTTCATTCTCGTTGTTACATCCCATCCTCAGCATCGGCCCACGCACAATGTCATCCTTGCGCGCTCTGCGCCGTTTTCCATTCGTTTTTGCAACACGTCCCAGGCCCAACACCAACACCAACCCACCACCCATCCATCCAACTGGCGCTGAGTGAGTAGGACTGGGATCCATTTGCAGTCAAGTCGGTCCACTCCCACCCCCCTTTCGCCATCCCACGCCCTTCTTTTTGGTTCAGAGTTTACATTTTATGTGTGTCCTTTTTTACACAATTTCCTTGAGCGCGCGCACAACAGCCGAATGAGTAGCGAACAACCGACCGACCAACAAGCTACACCAACCCCAACCCCAGCTGCGGCAACTGACAGACACGCACCCACCCACACACAGACACACACATACTCACCCTCACCCTCACAGCACCACTCCTACCGCCCCAATATCCTTGATAATAATGTGCACAATGCCAACAAACAAGCAAACACCTCGATGCTCCCTCAACCAAACCATCTCACCAAACTCTTCTCGTCCCTCACGTGCGTTGCTCGGCAACGCCATCACCTCCTGCACTGAAATCATTTTCATTTTATTCCAATTCGGTTTTAGCTTTAGATTCAGCTTTTGCTGTTGCTTCTACACTTGCTCCTGCCTCTTCATTGTGTTGCATCTATTTTCATATTAGTTGAGCAAACTCGCTCCCAACTGCTGGGGAATTTAATTTCGCCTCTTGGTTATTTCACATGAACATACGACGAGTATGCATAAATCATACTATAGCCTGGACAGCTCTAAATATTGTTATTGTTGGCATTGTTGTTGTTTCTGCCCCTGCCACTGCCCACTGCTGAAGCGGTTAATTAAGTGGTTGCACTTCTGTGCGAAATGGAGCCCACCTTTTGGATCAGCTAAATTTCTAAGTTGCCAACATCTGCAACAGTGTTGGAATTTACACATTTCTATGCACATTTGTTGCAATAAATTTGTCATGTGAGGAGGGAGGCGTGTGAAATGTAAGATATTGCCATAAATAATTGAAATTGTGTGCTCAGGTTAACGGAAATAGTGCAAGGAGATTCAAGTAAAACTTTCTCACCTGATGGACTGGCTTTCAAATGAAATAAATTCACCTTAAAAGCAAGAAAACTTTACGCTAGAGTTAGGCATGGGCCGGCTTTTTTCCGCCCGGCACGACCCGTTTACCAAATGGACCTTTGAACAATAATGGGGGCCCAACTCTTGAATACCCTGTACCCACACTCTCATACCCTGAACCCGTAGGGTAAAGCAGGTATATTAGGTTGATGCAAAGTACATGCAGCAGGAAGCATCTTCGACCCGATAAAGTATATATATTCCTAAGAATGACGAGAGAAAACGATGTAAACGTGTCTGTCCGTCCGTCTGGATGAACGCAAATACTATAAAAGCTGGAATAACCAAAGTTAGTATCCAAAGTTTTATTTTATTATACCCTGTACCCAAAGGGTACAAGGGTATATTAGTTTAGTGCGAGTGCACATGGAACACACAGAAGGAGGCTTGGTAGACCCCACAAAGTATATATATTCTTGATCAGCATGACAAGCCGAGTCGATATAGCCATGTCCGTCTGTCCGTCTGTCCGTCTGTCTGTCCGTCTGTCTGTCTGTATGAACGCAAGGATCTCCGAAAGTATAAGAGCTAGAATAACCAAACTTGGTATACAGATTCTCCTGAGACCGAGAAAGGACGAGTTTGTTCATTTTTTCTGATCCACCCCCCCACTCCCCCCCTATTAACGATTTTCTATAACTCCCGTAATTCTTGGAATTTTGAACTAAAATTTAGTAGTCACATTAGGTTAGTAATTATATAACCGTATACCAAGTCTCATTATGATAGAATGATCGGAAAGAAAGTTATAGCCATATAACCAGGCTTAATGCACACATACATACATATGTACAAGTACACAAACACGCATATACACGATTCTGATGTAATTGTAAAAGTATGTATGCATTAGTTAATATTTAGTTAATTAATTAAATTAATTTAGTTAATTAATTTAATTAAATTAATTAATTAATTTAATTACTTTTTTGTGGGGTGGTACAGAGTTTAAGAGTTGAGCCTGCTCGACTTTAGCATTCCTTTCTTGTTTTTTATTTTCGCTCTTAATCTTCCTTTTGCTTCTACTAGGGGCGCTATAACTAAGTGAGGGAATTTTGCCTGGGTACAGGGTATTTCACTGTCTGGCTTGCTCGACTTTAGCGTTCTTTCTTGCTTAGAATTTAATTTTGTAAATATATAAAAATAAATAAATTACAATGCGTGGGTGTGTATGTGTGTACTACTGAATTAAAAACACAAACTTATCCTTTCTCAGAGAATCTGGATACCAAGTTTAGCTAATCTTACTCCTTTAATTTCCGAGATCTTTGCGTTCATACAGACAGACGGACATGACTATATTGACTTGGGGTCTGACACGCCTCCTTCGTACATTCGTACCATAGTTTGGTAAGCCCTTTCAACCCTTGGGTACAGGCTATAAAAACCATAAATGTGTACATTTTAGTTTTAATAATTCGGACACCAGTCGGAGATTAATTAAACATTAATTAAAATTATATAATTTTTTTAAAGAAAAAAATATAATCTAATTTCAATATTAAATAACATCAAATATTAGTTTAAGCAAAAGGGGTTGACAAAGGTGGTTCGAGGTTATTAAAGTAACAGTCTATGAGCACTTTGATACATGATGCCTAGTTTTATACCTACTTTTCTATAAAAAGATAAAATTGTTATTTCGCGAATATTTTGAAATGAAATCTTTAGAGAGAGAGACAAAGAGAAGCTAAGCTTTAGAGCACACTGCTTTTATCTATCACTATTACTCATAATGGGTATAAAGCGATCGTGGGACCAACATTTTTACAGATCACACCTTATCTTAAAATATGGGCGATTTTTATATAAATAAATATTCATTCAATATACCCCTCACTGAAAACTGTAAGTGGATGTTGTTTTAGGTTTGTAAGCATGACAGGTCGAATCCAAAATAAACAGTACTCCTCCCACAGATTAAGATTTGTAACGTTAAAACTTTGATATGATTTAAGATGGGTGTTTGATTGCAACCAACATTTATATTAGAATCATTTTATCATTAATGGGCCGTGATTGCAAAACGGGTAAACAAACTTTGTAAGAGTTGGATTTTACGGACACAGTCGGGTACATAGATTGTGGTGGAATAATGTGAAGAGCTTCGGCGCATCGAAGATACATTTTTAGCTCGTGGTATTTTAATATATCTATGTACATATATAGTGCATGTGTACACAAATGAAAAGGTACATGTGCACACATTAATGCAAGAATATACATACATATAAAAACCCCACATGCAAAGCAAATCAAATCACAAGCGAATTGTGGAGGAATATACATACATACCAGTGAATTATACGTACATAAGCAAAAAAAATCGGTACTCGAATCGACCGGCTTATACTAAGAACATACCTACATTAATAGGTATAGGTATAATAAGTGTACAAATGTTTAGCATATAAAAAAAATATAACTTCTACTTACCCAAACGACCTTTCTCAAGAGCCGCTAGTTAACTTTTTCCATAGCCTTTATTTATAGTGTGTTGGCTATGCTATTTGTTGTCGTTGGTTTGCTGGTATTTGTTTGTCTTTCTCCATAATTAGACAACAACTTTGGTCAATCCGAGGACTCCGATGCCATGTTATTGCTTGATTTTTATCGTTTATAAATAATATCAATATATATTTTTCACACACTTTTTGGAATTCGTTTGAACTTCAGTGATGTATAAATGGCTTTATTATTCCATGTTTGAGCTTTTCTTATTTTGTGATTCTAGACATCAAATCTAGAGCTGAGATGTCTGCAGAATAGTTTTTGAAACTAGAAAATAGAATGAGAGGACACGAATTAGAATTCAAATTTCATTTCGAGATTTCGTTGATTTTCTGCTCATAGATTTTCAATGCGATGGGGTTGTTGAAATTAAACAGATTAGATGAGCAGCAAGAGCACCAGACCAGCAACAATAGCAGCAAATGGGTAATTATATAAAAAGCTTTGTCAGCACACACAAGCACACATATACACATGTATGTACATATGTATGTACATACCTACACGTTCTATACAGGTATGTATGTATGTTTGTACGAGTACATATGTACTATACTACATACGCATGTGAGTCATTTACACAAACAATGGCGCATTTTGGTCAACTTATGAGCGAGCCGTCGGCCATTTAACACATTTCGATTAGAAAATCGCGGCAGGTGGGGGGCGTGGGGAAGTGGCACAAGTTTTAAGTAAGAAACCTAATAAACAGCACAGCCGGACAGTCACACAACGACGGCATCGGCGCTGTCCGAGTGCCCATCTAAAGAATTGACAAGAGAGGGAACGGGACCGGCAATATTGAAATAAATTTTTCAATTGAATCAGTTGAAAACGTTTGCAGCTGTGTGATCTTTTATTCGCCTTTATAATGTAAAGATAACGAGAGATGATGGAGGGGGCAGAACGGATAAAGAGGCCAAGAAAACAATTATCGCTCAACGTAAGTTAATCAATTCATGGGCGGTGGCACATACGATTTCATCTCAGTATACATATTTATTTATAAATCAAAGCTCACATGAAAAACTGAAAATCGCTCCTATGGCTGCTATATCAACAAATGAAGATCTTTCTGACCAAGTCTACATGCCAAGCTCGGTGTCCCTCCCAATTACGGTTCGAAAGATCTCTGCGTTCGTATGGACGAACAAACAGACATTCTGTCTATGGGATCGTTTTATAAATACAAAGGATCTTAGAGCGCTCGAACGAACCTAACCAAAACTAAAGTAATTATTATAATAATATGGTAGCATTCCAGTAAAAGTTATCGACCACAAATATACATCCATGATCAAGTATGTATGCAAACCCTTGTACAGAACTCAGTGATAAATAAACGTAAGCTCGCTAGCAGTAAATTTAAATAAAAAGTCAACTAGGGTGACGGAATCGAATCTATTTAAGACTATGCTTGCTCGCCGGCAGCTAATTAATGTATGGATTCGTGTAGAAGTCATCCCATATTAAAAGATCTTTCTACAAATGATACCCCCATTTGCATACCGAATTTCAAAAAAACACCGTTCAAAACATGCCTTCTATTAACCACCAAAAAAACATTATTGTTTTACAAAAGGTTTTAATTGTTCAGTTACTGTAAATCAGATAGTAATGAGCTTATGCATCAATGTATGTGTTTATGTATTTACAGCTGGACAAGGTCTTTCGAACGAATTTGATTTAAAACGGCAGCAGATGCATCTGAGCGTATGCAGGTACACACATATGCATGTACATACACATATACACACATATGCATGTAGGAATATGAGTGTGTGTGTGTGCGTAGTTGCTTCTGTGAAATTGTGAGGGTGCCGAGACGGTGGCAGAGGACACGCAGCTTGGCGTGAAACAAGAACGCAAACCCGAATGACTAAAATTAAACAAGAAAACAAATTCATCATGAATGCCTCAAAAATTATTTGAAGGGATGAATCTGTGGCCTGTGCCGGTTGTCAGTGCTGACTGAGTGAGAGGGACGGGAGCAGAACACTGAGTGATTGAGTAAGAGAGAGAGAGAGAGGTGGCGAGAAGGTGAGGGCAAAAGGCAATGATGAGAAACTAGTCCCATTGCCGATGCCGATGTTGACGTCCTACTGCAGCAGCAGCGACAACAATAACAACAACAAATAAATGGTACGACATGACGAATTGTGTGTATAGTATACATACACACAGAAAACATAACAACAAAAGCAACAACAACAAAGACGTGTCGGTAGGGTGGACGTCAGACGGCAACAATAAAAACCAACGAAATAAATTAAATAATATGAAAAAGACACACTGCTGCAGCAACGTACACGTCGGCGTCGTCGTCGTTGTCGGCGTCACCGTCGACGTTAACGTCACAGCAAAAGAGCTGTGTTGGGGTAAGCAAAACAAGCCAAAGCAATCAGCGAGGAGCAGACGGACATTGGAGCAGCATGGCCGGCAAGCCAAAACCGCCACCAGCAGCAACAACAACAAGAAAAATAAAAACAGCGCACCCGACAGCGAACGAAAAACGCAAAACTTGAACGACTAACTGCCAGACAAACAGACGGACGTACTCACAGGCCGAAACTTAGCTGTATCCATACATACATACATACATATGTATGTTTGTATGTGTGTATATTTGTACACATGTATATGTACGTACATTCACACAAACTAAATACATACATACATATGTACACATCGAAATCATACAACAAAAGCAGCAGCAATAACAACAACAAATCCACAACTGAGCCGCGCTATATAATAAAAGCAAAAACGAACAGCAAAAAATTGTATTTTAGAAACGAATGAGTGAATGGCCCGAGAGTATTACCAACAACAACTACAGTCGACAATCAGCTAGTCAACCAGCCCAGTTAGTCATACAATAGCCAAACAACTCGGCAAACTCCACGTTTTAACCCACAGCTAATCGTGCGCTCACTTTTATCTACGAAATCGAGAGGTCTAGTTAGTAAAATCTTTTGCTGAAACAATTAATTGATTGGTTCCCTACAACTGAGGACCTGTTTAAGTACAAACGTACATAAAAACATACATATTGTACATATGTACATATGTATGTACAAATAAGAACAGGAAGGAGAAACTAGCTGTTAAATGTTGAAGAGTTAAGGACAATAAAGTTTAGTTTAAAAATAATAATTCTGCCTAGCTTGATTGGTAAGAACATCAATTGGATAAGTTACAAAAAAAAAAAAAAAACGCTTCCAAAAATAATAACAATTCAAAAAAATTAATAATAACAAATAAATCTAAAGTGCAAACTTCCCAGAAGACAATCATGTCGAACTTACACACACATTTACAACTTATATGTATACATACAAAGAACATTAAGAGGTAGGTGGCAGGGCAGCGTAAGCGGGCCCGAAGCTTCCCATAAGCCAAGCAAACGAACGGCAAGGCAACAACAACAAGAGCAGCCGCAGCAACAATAAGAACGACAGCGAGACATAAAATAAATGAGCGCTGCCGACAGCCACCGCCATGGCGCAAACATGTCTCCAATGTTGCTGTTGTTGTTGGCTGGTCGGTCGTTTCAACGAATGCTTTTGCTGGTTGCTTCAATTTCGATTTCCAACTACGACGTACAGTTTGTCAAAAAAATGTTTGTACAAATTTATTTTCGTACTTATATCTGTTATTGTTATCATGCTAAATTTACGACAATTTTCCTTTAATTCTGATTGTAATACTTAGCAAAGGGTGTAAGAGTAATAGTAAGAATAGGGTTTTGGGATAAATGGGAAAGTGACATTTCCTGATAATCCATAAACATAATAAATTATAATGTCCAATTCTGCCCAAATTGCAATTTGGTTGTTCATATTTTTTATTTATATTCCATTGAAGTAATGCAATTACATTTTTTAAAATTTATATGCAGCTTAAGTACATTACGAGTAAATATTAATGTATGATGCGTTAAATATTATTCGTTTACAGAGCTATGTATTTTTAATCCATATCAACAAACTTTTTGACTAACTGTATAAACATTCATGAGCATATACGTGTACATATGTGTGTATGAACGTGCAAACATACATACATACATATGTACATGTGAAACAAGAGCGCAGCAGAGCAGCGCCGGCATCGTAATTATTGATACAGAAAATTACACACATAGGTACGCGACGCTGTCGCTGCATAAAATGTACACAACCGAAGACGCAGGGAAGTGCAGTGCTGACGCAATAAATCTTACTGGAGTTAAAATTCAAGCAATCTTATTATTGCTATGGTCAGTAACTAGTTTATGCACTGTAGTTGCGAGCACAGGCACAACAAACACTCGCTAATATTTTAGCGAAACTTTAAAATGCGTCTACAAAACAATGCGTGAGGTACACGGTAGACTGCTAAACTCAATTTAACTCAACTTACACAACAAACACTCACTCTCTCGCTACAAGCGCCTTCGCTGTACTCTCTCTCTCACTCGGCTAATCGCACACCCACACACACCCACACTGAATTCGGCTTTCCATTTAAAACGGTTTATCTTTCTTATTTGTTGTGTTTTTAGCGGCTTTCTTTTTATATTGTTTTAGTTCAGTTTGGCCGAATGCGTGTTTACGCATATTTATGAAAATTTAAATTGGAATGTTTGAATTTGAGACCAAGATCTACTGGCCGCTATGCTAAAATTCCTGAATTGTACATTTCTACACATACATAAGTGTATAGAAAGAACGGAGAGAAGGCGAAGGGTCGGCGCTTCTAGTTACAGGCTGTGGCTTCGGAAACGCTTTGTTCTTATATTTATTAATTTGACAATTCACTGCACGAAAACTGTGTAGGAGAGGCGGTAGTAGGAGAGGAAAGGGGTATGTTCATATGTATATACACATTTATTTATGGCACCTTACACTGCAACTAGTGAACATTCTGATGAATCCTTTTGCGGGCTTTTGCTTCAAGAGTGTTCAACGTCGCCGTGGCTGTACAATCGACAAAAGAAAATGCGGCAGCAGAATCGCGAACTCAACACACTCGCATGCAAAAGCACACACACGTAAGCTTGAGGGACAGATGGACGAGGTCTGACTGCTTGGTTGGTTGGTTTGGTTTGCTTGAGTTTTTTGCTGCCTCTTGCCGCGCTCTTGGCCAAAAGCGTTCGTTTGGCATTTGTGTATCTGTCGCACTTCCTGTCTGTCTCTTAGCCTTTTGGCCACACGTTTTATTTAACACACACGCACACACTCACATAGGCATATAGACAGACGGCGGTAGCAACCATGCGGCGCATACGGGCTACAATTTCACAAATTCGATTTTTATTCTTTCTTTGCAATAATAAATATTGATATACATACAAACATACACATGTACATATCTCACATTTGCTGTTGCTGTTGCTCTTAACACTCTCATCGATATCATTGGCTTTGTAGTCTGCGGCTTTTTAAAAACACGCACGGCTACTTACACACCCACACACTCACAAATTAAATAAAAACACACGAACACATTATTTATTTTTGTATGTATGTAATTTCCTTCTTTTTATTCAGACACACAGGAAATTTTTCGTAATTTTTCTTCGCTTCGCCCGTTGACTTTGCTTGCTTACGCGACGAGTTACCGAACTAAACTAACGACAACAGCAAGCCGAAGCCAAAGCGAAGCAGCGGCCCCAGTAGAGGTAGAAGCAGCAGCAGCAGTATGAAGCAGCAGCAGCAGCGACAGCGACAGGGCTACCAGAAAGAGCAACAACAACTCTGGCTGGTGGAGACAACTGCGAGTGGGGCAGCAACAAAATGACGACGACGACATTATATGAGAAAATTTATTCAACATTTAACGAACGTTGCCGCCACTTTGTTGTTTTTGTTATTGTTGTTATTTCTGTGTATTTATTTCAAGTGATGGCGAGGCAAAGTGTGAGATGGTGGCGGGGCCAGAGTGGCAGCCAGTCAGCCATTCAGTCAGTCATTTGGATTGTTTCAATTTCTTTTTGCATTTAAATTTCGTGTTATTGTTTGTACTGTTGTTACTATTAATGTTGCTGATGTTGCTGTTGTTGTTGTTGTTTGCATAGCGGCAAGCGTCGGCGTCGTCATCGTCTATTGAAGTGATGGTAATTAAAATTGCTACAAAAGCCGAAATAAGATGAACGAATGAACAACAGACGAATATTCAGACATACACATGCGTGGATCGTTAAGTAAAAACGGATGAGAAATTGAGCAAATGCATTGTGGGGAGAGGTAGCAACAACAATAATGCTGCCTGCCGTAAGGTGCGCGTGTTAGTGAGGAGCAGGCAAATTTGTAATGTGGCGGTATGTGCTAGTCAAGTGCATACATATACGTACGCAAGTGTTTGTGAGCTGGACTGTCATCAAAGCGAAAATGATGCAACACTGTGCCTGGGAGGGTGTCGCTTATCCTCCTCTTTCCCACAGTCAGAAAGCCTGTTTGTCTAACTGATTTGACTGCCAAAAGTTTTGTCGCTGGGACCTCAGCTTATTGCGTGTGTCAGTTGTTGCTTTTGTTGTTGCTGCTGCGAAGGCACCACTGAAAATTGTTGAATAATGCCAAGCGAAATTGCGTTGTGCGCACCGTTGATAAATGAGGGCACGCTAGAGAGCGGCAGAAGACAACAGAAGAAGATGAGATGAGCGCAGCAGCCTCAGTTGTCGTCAATATAACTGTGCAGTGCAGCCGGCAGCAACAACAACAACTGCAATGCCAACAATGTTGCAGAAGTGTAGGTGCTAAAATATCATGCGTTCATTATGGAGCCAAAAAAAAGCTAAAGGCTATGTCATTCACAGGTAGCACACACACACACACACACACACACAAACACACACCTGGACAGTTCAATAATGCAACGAACAATTGCCTGGCAGCTGCTGCTAATGGAGCCATTGTTGCATTCGCCAAGTGGCAACCTAGTACCGAAGCAGAGCAGAGTAGAGGCAGAGACCTGGGCGCGTTATAAGCACGGGGAACACATGCGCCCAATAAAAACAAAACTTGGCTGAAACTAAAATAAAATGTGTTTTATAGAAAAGCAACGAGGACGTCGATGTCGATGTCGACGCCGACGCCAATGGCGACGATAACGACGGCAAGGCAAAAAACAAAAAGAAACACAAAAAAATTTGCCAAAGCGCAGAGCTTGGTGGACTTGAAGCAAAATGAAATGTAAAAGGGCAATACAGAGCAGCAATAGCGACAGCAACAACAACAACAGCATTAGAGGGAATGCCCTTTGAATTTTTCGACACACAAGTACCCTGCAAAGGTTGTTTTACTTAAATTTCTAAAATTTATATTTCATTTAGCACAACTTTTTTTTTAAGTGGACTTATTTATATCCGGATTTTTAATCCCATATGCAATAATTAAGTAGGATAAGTTTTTGCCTATTCTATGAAATTAAACTACAGACAGTTGTTTAGAATGGAAATGCATATATACGGGTACGTAAAGGAAAATGCAAGTAAGTATATCAGTTACTTACTGTTGAGTTTCAATATCATTTCAGAGCTTAAATTCTTCTAATCGTTCGAGCACGTCACAAATCCTTTTTGATAAAATAGCAACTGCTTTTAATTTGGAGAGTATTGCAACCGACTATGACGACTGCAGGAGGCGACGTTAGGAGGTAGAGGCTTCAGCAGGAGGCTGGGGCAGGAGGGGCTGTAGACAAAGCATCGCCGCTCATGTTGAATGTATTTGGTTGGTTGGCTGCTTGTGGGGACAACACGGGCACACGACAGCACAGCACAACGCACACACACACATACACACTCACCGCGGCAGAGCCGAGAGCTTGCAAAGTTGATGCTGCAACAGCAACAGCAGCGGCAGCAGCAGCAACAACAACAACACAACGCAAAAGGCGAGCGTGCCAACTACAACAACAAGGATTACAATTCAAACTTGCTCGTCAGCTTGGTCTGGCTGCCTGCCACAAACAAAGTGGGGAGAGCAGAGGCGCGGCGAGGCGAGGCAAGAGACGAGTCGGGTCGAATTGAGTTGAGTTGAGAGGCAAGTCGAGGGATAGAGTACAGAGTAGACGCGCTGAGCAAAAGGTGGCATTGGCTTTGGAAACTACAACAACAAAGACCAAGTTTTGCTCGTGCCTCCGCATGCCACCACCTCCATCCGTCCTACCTCCTTGGATGCTGCTGTGCCACACAAAAGCAGCAAAGAATACATGCATAAAAAATGTGCGGAAGAAAAAATTTATAAGTACGTGCGTGTGTCTCTGTATGTGTGTGTGTGTTTTTTTTTTATAAATGTGTGTCTGTGTGTTAGGGTGAGTGTGTGTGTGTGTGTGTGTGTCAGTGAGAGCCCATCTGAGGGCAGCGACAGAGCTGATTTTGCTGCCTCTGCCACATCGCTAGCTCTCAACTGACGAAGGAGCCAACGGCGAAATAAATGAGTGCAAGGGCCACCAAAGCGAGCAAACGAGCAAGCCAAGGCAACAGAAACTAAAAGACCGATGCCACCGATGCCACCGATGCGACTGACCGACATAACGACTGAATAACTGACTGCGCGACTGAGCGACTGAGAAGCAACGAACCGAACGCTTTTGGGTTTTGTTAATTTTCAACTTTTTCTGCAACCGCATGCAGCCGGCCAATGCGTGAGGGGGAGGGGGGAGTTGCTCAAAGTCAAAAGATGCCCGCCACGGCTTTGACAGCTTCGGCTCGCATCGCAACTAATTAATGTCGAGCGGGCGAACGATCCGGATTACGCTCCAGCGCTATCCGATTATTGGATCCTCATTGAACTGATACGATTGTCCTACAAAATTTGAGCTTGCAAGTATAACAAGAATGCTAGAGACGTTGCTACTGGGGCATGGGCAGAGACTACATTTATGGCTATAACTACCTCTCTCTACCTCTCTATTGACCTCTCACTACGTGGCAGACCCCGCAAAGTATATACATATATTATTGATCAGGGTGACAAGCCGAGTCAATATAGCCATGTTCGTATGTCCGTCCGTCTGGATGAGCGCAAGGATCTCAGAAAGTACAAGATCTAGAGTTACCAAACTTGGTATACAGGTTCCCCTAAGTCCTAGGCAGGTCAAGTTTTTTTTATTTTTTATTCTAAAACACGATTCTGATGAAAATGTGTGCTGTTGAAACTAATTTGTATTCAATTTAATTAAATAATTTTCAAATTTATAAATTTTTTTTCTTTTTTGTGGGAGGTACAGGGTATTTAAGAGTTTAGCTCGCTCGACTTTAGCACTCTGTTCTTGATATACCTTGTTCCCAAAGGTTAAAAGGCTATACTAGTTTAGTGCGAATGTAAGTAATACACACAGCTAGGCGGAACAGGCCCCACAAAGTACATATACATATGTATACTTGTATGTACATGTATTTTTGAACAGCATGATAAGACGCGTCGATATAGCGACCGTCTGCCTATCCGTCAGTCTGAAAATATAAGAGCAAGAATGACTAAGCTTGGTATCCGGATATCCGACCAAGGCCCCCGCTTTTAGTGATTTTCCATAACTCCCGTAATTCTTGGAGTTTTCAACTCAAATTTGACAATCACATCCAGTAAGTGCCAATCTGCTGTTGTTGTTGCTGTGACTCATCTCTATACTGCAGACATACACACGCATGTACTCGTTACACAATTCAGATGAAATTGTAAGCTATATTGAAACTGTTTTTATTTACTTTATTTTATTGCTTTTGTGTCGACAAACAGGCTGGACAGGACATGGTGAACTGTTAACCCCCCTTATCATCAGGAATTGCACATGGAGGAGCATCAGTTGATTTCGATATTTTTTCAGGAGCTTCGTCAATTTTATTAATAAACGATCAACAGGAATTACGAGTACATGGGTATACTACAAGTATTTATTCCTTTTTTTCGGGGCAACTAGAAGTTAACATTGTAACTCAACTAGCATTTGGAATACTTTTTAGACAAGAATCGTCTTGTCATACATATGTATGTATACTCACATACTATATAGTAAGGTGACAATAAACAGTATATTTTGCAAGCTTGGAAATTTGCGAGGCCAACGGCTATGTGCCAGCATAGGAGTAACATCTGAAGGAAGAAGACTTCACCCGTCTTTCTTGTAAAACGCTGCATTTAAAAGTTGCATCAGTCATTATTATTACCCCTAATTTGATTAATAATTTGTGCGAAGAATGTGACATGCAGAAGAAAGCATCTCCATAAAGTATATATGTATTCTTAATCAGCATGACGAGACAAATCGATTTAGAAATGTTCCTCCGTCTGTCTGGATGAACGCCTGGATTTCGGGTATTTTAGGGTATTTCACTGTCGGGTTTGCTCGACTTTAGCGTTCTGTCTTATTACCCTTTGTGTACAGTTGTATTTCTTTAGGATTTCCTTTGGTTTTGTATTCATAAAAGAAATTTCACCACGATTGTCGGCCAAGCTTTTGATGGGTCTGTATTTTTTAAAATCTTAACTGAATTAGTGACATTTTCTTGTTAAGTTTTCATGAACATTTCATGAACATTATCACAATGCTTATGTTTGTTATTTTGCCTATACCTCTGGCTACGTGTGGCTAAAGTCGGAGCATAGATGGCCGGCAGGCGTTCTTTTTAGGATGCAAGTCTTCGGATTAAGATATAATATGTATGTATGTATATGTTTTAAGCCTTTTTCTGCAGCGCAGATTTGTTATGCAATTTGTAATATTATGTAAGGTAAAAAAAGTTATAGAATAAGAGAACTTTAGAACAGGCCGACCCTACACCTTCAATTTGCTCATCCGTATTAGTATCGGATTAATCAACTCTACTCGCTAGTACTGAGCAAGCTACGCATCATAATTGAGATTTAGGAGTTAGTGCAACACAAGTTTTCAATTTGAGGTACGCATTTGAGTTTGTGGACAGATTTTCTATTATATTGAGCCCTGATGATGGCCGTAGTTTGCGACATACGTGGCGTTCGAGGGGGCAGGGCCCGTTTCTGTAGGTCTGCCACAGAGCAGCACATTAATTAACGAAGGCGACTGCAGCTGCCGCAGAGATTGCAACAAGAAAACCAATGTATGTAGCTACCCCGGACCATTAGCAGCAGCTACGACAGGAGAAAGTCAACATAATGATTCTTGTTGTTGCATGTAGGCACTACTTGTACTCGTGTGTATTTCAATTCGATATAATGAGTTGAAACAGAAGCGCGCGCACTTGTCGTCGCAGGCGAAGGCAGAGGCGGAGGCAGAGGCACGTACTGAGGCAGCTGCCAAGCCACACCCAAAATTCTGTCGCCCACAACTAAGCCATGCAAATTACAACGATTTCCGCACGGCACAGAAATAGATGCAAAGCGAAAGGCACATACGTACATACGAGTATGTATGTACTTAAGCACATAAGTGTGCAGATGCTTACATATGTACATACTTGTACATATATAAATGCATATGCATATGCATGTAAGTGTGTGTTTGTGTGCGTGCAGCGTGGCATCTCAACTTGAAATGCAGCGCAAATGTCTAATGTATCTTGCAGATGCAAATAGAGTGCGTGACAAGCGGAGTGGCGGGCGAGCATTTCAGCATTCAAGCGCGCATCAGTCAGTCAGTCAGTCAGCCAGTATATGAGAGGCAAGGTGTCAGACGAGCGCATTGACAGCAACAAAGAGGACCAGCTAAGACGTCGCGACGGCGATATGGAAACATTTGCAGTTGCACATCCAGGGTGACAATGTCGTCTTGGAGCTTACAGTTGATGTTGTTGTTGTTGCCGCAGTCGTTTCTGCAGCATTTGTATAATTTTCACAATAGTAAAGAAAATGCTCGCTGCGCAGATACAGATACACACACACACACACACACACACACACACACACACGAACACACTTAAAAGCTGGCGCATAACTGCAACAGCAACGGCAACAATGACAGCAACTAGGCAGCAGAACCGGAGCAGCAATAAGCACATTGCGACAACAAATGCGACCAACAACAGCAACAGCAGCAGCAACAACAACAACAACAACAACAATAACAACAACAGAGATGGCAGAAGCAACAGCAACACTGAGGCGTCGCCGCCGTTGGCAAAAAGTTTTCGCTGCACGAACAACACGAAGCGAGAGCGCGCGCCTCGCTCCTTACGTGCATGCATGCAAACACACAGATACATTAAAGTACATACTTATAGATACACACTGCGAGCCAAGTCAGCATACGGACCAACCGAGGACAAACGAATAGGCAGCCAGCGGAGCTAGCCAGCCAGATACCACATATGAGAACTAGCCAGCAAGCAGGCAGGCAGGCAGGCAGGAGGCAGGCGGCAGGCAGGAGGCAGGCAGACAGCCAGAAAGGGGGGTGGATGGGTGAGGGGGCGCGTATAATTCGTTGGATAACGGCCGCCGCTGCCACGGACCAGGCGACGACCACGCGCAGTGGCAATAAGCTGGATTCAATAGATGATACAAACAGACTATATACGAGTATGTATGTATGTAGGTATGTATGTGCATGCAGGGAACGCTCGATAGAACAAGCAGCTTCGTTATTTATTCGCTCAAGCTTTAAATGCAATTTTCGAGCGAGTTATCGAAGATATTTAATGTGTAGATTCGATTTCCTACAAAGCCATAACACATTGTGGCTATTCCAGCAGCACATAATTTGTCCAGAGCCTCAATTATCGAAGCAGCTCTTGCAATCTGAAACAACCGAAATAAATGTATTACCACCTAGTACTTTGGATGAATGTTGATTAACACTTCGAGTAAAAAATGTATAATGTTGGAATTCAAATAGTCTCCGATTGAGTTAAAGCGATTCAACTGAGCCAAGGGCGTACGCTACTTTTACCAAAGAGGGGCCAAAAAATTTTGATTAAATAATGCACGATGCATTTCAAAAATAATGTATGCATATGATCAATGAAAAAACTTCAAAAAATCCAACTCAGTTCCATTTTAAGGCGAAATAGTGCGTCATAATACTGAACATGTGGTCGACTTTATTTCCTTTCAGACCCCACGCTATTATTATTAGTTTATGATTTTTGAAATATATAGTCTTTATGTTATACAAAACTTTTCTCAATGCCTAGTTTTGGCAATTTTAATATCCTTTATGGGAAGGAAATCCGTTTAAAATGTTAGCTGAAAAGTATTTTTTTTGCTGAAACTCATTTCAAACACTGAGATTTATTTTAAAAAAATTTATAATGCCTTAATTTCGCTAGTTTTTCGCTATTAATTTTATTTTATATTGAAGTGCCTTCTTATTTCTGCAGCTTATTTTGTCAAAACTGAAAAGTTTCTCGAGAAATTTACTCATGTTCAAGTAACGGTAAAGGGAACCACGGAACAATGTGAGAAACAAACGTAAACAATAACATGCATAATCGATGCGTTTAGATCTTATAAACATTCGTCAAATATAAATGGAAATATTTTGTACAGAATCTACCCGCAAAATTGGTGCATCAGGGTCTGAAAGGGATATGGCAACATTTTTTGTAGAGGGGGCAACGGCCATCCCCTGCCTACGCCCTTGAGCTGAGCAATATGCTTAACTCCGCTACATGAAACGACTGTAAATCAGGTATGTACTTGTATAGTATCCTCAAATCAATATTACACATCAACTGAGCTCGTATGCCAAGCAGTCTTAAAATTGAGCTCTCTTGCTTATATTCTTTACCAAGAAATCCCCTTTTCGTGGTCACAGATTTCGGTGTTGTCCAAAAAATGTTAAGAATCAGGTGCACAAATGGAGTCTGGAGTGAACACAAACTTTGTTAAGGTATAGATTGAACCCCAAATCAATATCAGTGACGTCACAATGGACATTAAATTGATGAATTTTTGGCTTAAAATCCAATACTAGTTTCGTGTCAAGAGTCGGTTCAGAAACAATTATTTGCTCTTCATCTACCTCCCTACGCAAGAACACTTCTGCTAATAAATCTTCCTTCGCTGGCTGGAGTGGTGCTCCTCCACAAATTGATCGGGAGTTTCGATTATTCTTTCCTTTTAGGTCGTCTTAATTTTTCAGTTCCTTGCAGACCAACAGAAATTATCTTCCCCTTATCCGTAATAGATTCACAACTGATTATGCATTGCACAATCCCCTTTGGGTTTTATGCTTGATTTATAATAATAATTTATTTCCATCTGATTTCAACCAAACTTTTTCTTTCTTTTCTAAAAGCCTTCTGGAATCTTCTTTCTTTCTTCCAAAATTTTTTCTTTTTATTTGGAAATTTTGTTTATTAAATTGTTGTTTATAGGTCGATTAACGCCTCTGACTGCACTTGGTTGTGATTCGGGGCAAAGTAAATAGAATTCCTTCATCAAGTCGGAGGATTTTTATATATTATTGTAATTTTATTTCATATCTATACTTAGGCTTTAATAGCTTTTAAGACTTTTTTATGGCTTTTATATTGTCATACCTTTGTAGTCGGCCTATGTTTGTCGGCATAAAAAATATTAATATATAGCCATCTAAGACAACTCCAAATGCTGCTAAATATATGTGAAAATGTATAGTCTCTGCCAGTAACTTTTTTTGAATAACAACAAGAATAACCTAAATACACATGTATGTATATACAGTGAATACTTTAATAGTAGAAAGCTTACTGATGCAGTGTTTTGTCTAAATTGTTGGAGTCAACAACATGGACTGCTATTTTCCTTTATTTGAAACGTTGTACAAATATTGAAATTTTGAGAAAGCATGAATCAACTTGTATTGTACAAATATGTCATACGTACGTATACACTTGTATGATTCTCATTAATACAAAACCGGTCTAAAGTTAGTTATAATTGATTGCTCAAACACTTTAAAGATAACTTAAAACTTCCACACTTTGCAATTTCACGCACAGATAATTCTCCTTTTTCGAACACGTTAATAATTTCCATTTTTTGACATTTTATGGCTCTGAGATAATAAAACGTAATTTAAGATACAGACAGCCTCTACTCAGCATATGTGGCATAAAGGTGTGTAGTCGTGTTAAGAAGGAGATTCGAATGTGAATTCATTCTTTGGGTACTTGTTATATGATTCCCATTTTAAATAAAAATGTCGAATTCGAATGATGGAGTAGTCTAGATCTATTTAAAAGTCGCGGCAGTTGCACGGCGTTATGGCATGTAAAAATTAGTAGTATGTAAGTGTAGGTTAAGTGGAAATAGAGCTTGAAGTTTAAGTTGAGTTCAACTTGGTTTCATCTGTACTTTCAAGTAGAAAATATAACAATTAAGTTGTCTTTGGATCGTTACACAATCCCTAAAAAGAAAAGCATATCCAATTCTAGAGATTCCCTTTAAAAACATTTTAACCGTGTTACGACCAATCTTAGTGTAAAGGAAATCAGTTCGTTGCACCACCATTTGACTGTGCATTAATACTTGTATACGTAGAGTGTATCTTTTCCAAACCAAATAAACACACACGCACTCATATGTTTGTACATATATTTCAAAGTATATATGCACAAACATATACTTGTAGGATGTATCCGCTACATATAATGAAGAATGGTTAAAACGCTTTATACACAAACTGCAAACTTTTGTTCGTGTGATGGTAGGGGTTGGTGCTTCGGTTTATCGCTCGCAAGGTCCTGGCCCGGTCTCACGCACACATGCGGACAATCATCCACGAAAACTAAATGTTCTGTTTAGTTTTCCTTAGCGTGCTCCTAAAGAGACGAAACACAGGGAACAGCCATACTCGCAGCCGTACACGCGATTACGGACTAGACCGGGCACCCGAACAGAAGTCAGGGCGGATAGACCTATCGCTTTCCCATTTAAACTCTTTTTACGCTGCATACGAATACGCGAACGTATTACCAAATCAGATCTTCCTTCTAAATGGCGAAACTTTTTCTGGTTTTAGCGTATTTCCCGGTCGTGTCAAATTTAATCTAATGTTTTTGGTCATTACAAAATTATGATAATTACATATATACAAGTAGTTTGTAGTTGGAAGATAATAATAATACCCTCATGAATACCTAAATATACCCATATTTATTTCTAAAGAGGTATCTGGTTGAACATTTACACGTAGTATATACATACATATGTACGACTATATGCGGTCGGAATATTGAACGATAAATCGGTTCACCTACTCAGTAAATTAAACTTGTACGCATTTCAAAATCGTTATGTAGAAAATATTTATCTAATAGTACTTTTAATATTTATTTATTAAAATATATTTATAGCGATTCTATATACCAGCCCTATTCCTTAAAAAAAAACTTTTCAACTTAAAATTAATTATATTGGGATTATTTCGTACTGCACTGTACTATCTTAACTGAAGTTTCAAACACATACATATGTTGCAGAATGCCTGCGCCGCAGCTACGACTATACATATAGCTTTTCATGTGACTTACAGCAAAATCATGGACTCGAAAATATTTTTATCTTATTTATAATTTTGTGATCCATAATAACTATTCGCGATCAATACTCTTAATTGGTTATTAGTTGTCTTGTTCCTCCTGTCATACTGATCATATACGAGTATGTGCCTATACCTTACTCTCTACGATGCTTCCTTATGGATAAACAAACTATTTTATATTTAGCTCAAAACTTTTAATGTGCGACCTGTAATGTATTTATAGCAATAGTACACTTTTCCCTAATAATTGACAAAATAAATTTGATCAGACAACTTTTAAAATTGTAAGAACTCAATTATTGCAAATCGTTTTTATTTCCTCGAAAGCTGAAACGGGTATACATATATGTATGTATATCGATTTTTATAATTGTATGTATGTATGGAAAGCAATTGAGAACTTGACCTAGGAAAACTATTAAATGAAATCAATTGCGAAAGCCGGAACTGGTAGAGCGGTACAAAGAACAAATGCGGATTTCACAAAAAGAGGGGATGCTGCAGATGAGAAAGCCGGACCTCACACTTAATCGCACCTATCGCACCTATGATACGGTGCCAATCATCACCACCAACACAAAGAGGCAATGGTTTTAATTGTGTTATATGGTAATTGTATTTACGACCGGCCGTAGGCGGCAAAGTCGCAGCTTGCACAGAAAGGCAAATTAATTGATTCAATTTCTGTCATTCTTGCAATTTAATTTTATACTCTACTAGAAGAATGCGAAAATCTGATAACGATGGGCATTCAATTATTTGAAGTTTATCAACTGAACAATTGTTAATATTTTGACCGAAGTAGTTCCGAGAGGCAATCGAATATACTGCCTCTGACATCCTACTTTCTAAGTCATTATAAATTTTAAAAAGGGTTTATTCATACAACTATGCGAAAATTGGCTTTAATAGGGACATTAAACTATTCTTCGATAAAGTATTAAAAGACAATTTAATTAAGAATTATACATTAACAAATAATCGTTGAAATTAACTTTCTATCCAATAGGCAGACGATTTTAACTAAGGTTGCATCTAAATACTATGGCATGGAATTAATTAGTTTTATTTTATTTATTTATTTAATTTAGTTTTCACTGAAATTCAAATTTCGATTTTCGTCTCTCCGTCTGTGTGTGCCAATCACTAAACGAGAAGTTCCCAGGGAACCTGTCGCAATGAGGACAAAATGTACAAAATTCAATGAAAATTGTTTACCAACCAGCGACAAATGAGAACGGGCAACGGACTCGGGGCACACGCATCGCAATTTGCATTCAAACCATGGTTTGATAGGCAAAGAGTGTGGGACTCAATCGTGGGCGGGGGAGGACAGGGGGGGGGGTATGCCATTGCACTCATCTTTTGCATTTCAATTTTCGATAGTGTTGCAGTCTGAGGAGGAAGGGAACGAGCGGTGGCGGGCAGTAGAACGGCATAAATTCAATTACTGCCAATATTTCCAAAGCGTTGGCAAACGCCAATGAATGCACAACAGGAAAAGCAATAACACTAACAACAAGAACAACAACAACACCATCTGCATGGGTATCGGCAGCTACATCAACCAATTCAATTTTCAGCCATCCATCGCAGCATAGAAGCCTTGCTCTCTCTCTCTTTTTCGCTGTCCCTCTCTCTTTGTGCATTCGCTCAATACTCGTAATGTTTTGTGGCCCTGGCAGCCTGTCTGGCCCAAATGGCGTGTGATTTTTTGCACTTTAAGCTGCAGTTACGGAATGAGAGAGGTGGGAAGTGAGGTGGCGGGCTTACGTGTGTAGTGTGGCGTAAAAACAAATAAAATGCATGTGCAGCAATAACAAGAACAACATGAACAGCATAGAACTCCTTCTCTGTCCAAGTCCTACCCCAATTAGTGGGCACCATAGGGGCGGGCATTGCCTACATTGGAGAAGTCGCTTGGGTCATGTTAGACAACAGCAACAACAACAATTCAAACTGAGAGGAGGAACAAAAAAACAAGCATTCCATCGACTCCTTGCTGGACACATCAACATCAGTTTGAGTTCGATAGTCAGCCTATATTTATTTCATACAATATATGTGTGTGTGTAAATGTGTGTCTGTATTGTACGTCTTTTTGTCTCACCGTTTGTTGACTTGACAGTTTGTTGCTGATGTTGCTTTGCTCACTGCACTTCGGCATTTGGCATTTTAGGCCCAAACGCGAAGAGCCTCACCACTTGGCCACATATATATCGTTGCATGCCACTCAGGCCCCTAAAGAGTCGCCTTCTGTCGCATGTTATCTGTTATTAAACGCCACTGACTGTGGCCAACGTCGGCGTCGACGCCGCCATCGCTATCGCTGTCGCTGTCGACGTAACTGTGACTCGCCAGGCTTTGCTTTTCTTGGCTTTCGTTTCAATTTCGGCTTCGTTTGAGTTTTTGTCGCAATTCCCATTTTGTACCCTTGTTGGCCAAGCCGCCGCCACATCGCGAGCAACTCAGCGCTTCTCCAGTCCGCCAGAGGCTCTAGGTGCAACATTGGCAACGGCACACGCATATAGACACACACTTGTATATATACACATATGTACATGCTTTGCTGCTCTTTGGGCAGCATTTGTCGCCATTTATTTACACGATTAGAAATCGATTTTATACATACGCGTCTCGATGTTATTCAATATAAAATGGAACACGAAACACATTTCAAGCTTTCGTGGCCTTTCAAAGGGAAGACAAATAAAAAGGAGTCGGTTTTCACTTTGGGGTTAACACACGCATACAAGCACGCACAGGCCCAGACGGTGGTTATACACATTTATATACGCTATAATGATTTACTATATATCATGCTCATTGGTTTGCACCAAGGCATCGGCCGTAAGCGTACGTTTGCAATTGGAACCGCTTTGGAAGGCCAAGTTCCATTATCAAGGCCATAAGTCACTGGTTGGGATTACGAAGTTTGATTGCATGGCTAAGCCAAGAAATGAACCACTTTCGCATTAATAGCCATCCAACTTGCTTAAGCTAAAAGAGTTAATCATCATTCATCATTAAAATGTACTAAGCAACTAATTAACGAGTGATTGAAAGGACATGTACAGTGCGAAGGGCAGACTACGTTGACCTAATATTTGCATTAATTATAATTTAAAGCATAGCTAACTTCTCTGTAGTGCACCATAAAAGAATGCGTATTACTATACAGGTAGGTATATTTATAGGTACAGTTCTATAATTAATTATATTTATCAATATAGGCAGCCTTACAAATTGCTTTTACTGAGCACTGTACAAACACAAACAATCGAACACACACATTCACACGGCAATTGATTAATAACTAAAGTCCAACAGCAGCAATTAAAATTTGAAAAACGTACAAAAAGCAGCACAGAAAAAATGCCCACTCATTTTTGAGGGCAGCAGCGGAAGGGTGTTTGTGTCTGTGTGTGTGAGTATGCTGACTCGGCGGCTGCTATGAGAAGGTGCAAAAGAAACGAAAATGCCAAGAAAATGTATAAAACAAAATCCAAAACTCACTCCACTTGCGCTCGAACGATGCGTGCGTCCGCTTGGCTTGCTGCTTCTCTCTCCTGCCTTAGCTGTCTGTCCGTCAGTTGAGTCAAACGAGCAGGCAACCAGCAAGAACCCCTCACCCAACATCCGCACAACTCCATACACCATCTGTAGCAACAACTACAACAATAACTTCTGAGTGGGAGGTGGGGGCGTAACAATTCGTGCGCAAATCCCAAATAAAAGCGCGAGCAGCAGCGCCGACGTCGAAGCCGACGCTGACGCCAATGTGACCGCCTGGCTGATGGATTGTATTTGTATGAACCAGTCACAGAGACACTCCAAAGACACACACACTCTGAACTTCCCATATACACAGAGTGGCCAAGAAACAAAAAAAACAGCAATATGAAAACCCCAAGTGTTCATCGAGTGAGTGGAATCAGAATCAGTTTTTGGTCGCGCAGCCGGTGGGTGAACAAAACTAGAAAAAAAGCAAAACACTCTCGCAATAACATGTGGAACGAACTGAAATGAAATGGCATCGGGCGATGGCGTCGCAGCTGGCTGCGCTAAATTCTTCTTTTCCTAACCATTTTATTGTTTGTAACATTTGTGTGGTCGGTTGGTTGGTGCATGGGGTGGCAGAATTGAACGGCGACTGCGACGTCAACGTCGGCAACTCTTGACAAGCTTCTCTGTGCACACTGTGTATGTATGCTTTATTATTTGTGCTTTAATTCATTTTATTGTTGGTAATGTTTGCTGTTGTTGTTGCTGCTGTAGCCCACCACCATAAAGCGGCGACGTCTTCTTTGTCGCTTGCCACAACGTCGCACCGTGTCATAAATACAAGCGTTTCTGCCGCATTTCCATAGCAAATTTTAGGGTAAAATTTGATGAGCAATGCAGCCGTGCTATAGGATTTACGCTACCAGAAAAAGGCAGACCTCTATTCGAAACAAAATGTTGTATGAAAAGGCTTACCTGTATTTCCACTGTTGATTTATGTTTTCTGCGTTTTATATTAGCCGCTCGCCAAAGATTATGGTTTAACAACACTCACGTTATTCTTTTTTGTTTTTCTTTTAATAAACATTCTCAAATTTGCGCTAATTGCGTCAATTTATCAACTTTAATACAATTTGCATTAATTTCTTAAAAATTGCATGCGTCTTTTCTTTTCTTCCTGTTTCGCGTATATACAAATACACTAGACGCTTACATCCACACACAACATACAAACACGTACACATACATATGTTTGAATGTATGTACACCATACATAGAAAACACTCACAATATTCGTCGCCGTGGGCGTTTTTCCGTTTTCTTTAATTTTCACACGGTCGCTGCGAGTTGTCAACTGCAATGCATGCCATTAAATGCATTACAGGGTGTGTGGGGGGAGGAAATATCCAACGATAGTTTTCACTATTAAAAATAATGGCAAAATTGCAAAAAAATACTTGCCGCTCTGCGAAACACGCGCGCACAGTACGACAGCCGAAACGAAAATGGGGATAGAACCAGAAAGAGGCAAAACGCCATGACAGCGGCTACAGTCAGGAACAGGCAGGAATGAGAGAGCAAAAGCGCGAGAGCGCGGGTGTTGTTTCAATGTGTGTGAGATAAAACGCAGCGACTGCGACTTACGACTGTTACGTCTCTGCTGCCTCTGCTGTCGAAGACTTGCATATGCGTGTATTGAAAATTATACACATTTGCCGTTGTTCAAATGAGCAGCGAAAATTGCAGTGGGCCGGCAGAGGTTTGGGCGTAGTTATTAAACATTTAGCAGCTGTTAACACGCACTTGCCTTTGCAGATAATTGTACTTAAAGCGTTGTACAAACTGAAAAAGTTCTTCGTATCAAATGCAATACCAATGTACATATGTATGTACATATGTGTGTATGTATGTTGCTAGGTAGGTACAGTTACTGCACCTGCCACACACCTGATCCATATTCCGTCCCTCACTTAGCAGTATTGTCAAGATACTATGTTGTTCCCATTAGTTATTTAATTTTAAATATATGTATGTACATATGTATGTATGTATGTTTGTGTCCGTTAAATAAAACACAAAGAGCAACAGGGCGCCTTTGAAATGCAAGTGAATACTTATTGAGTCTTTAGCCAATTTTGATTTGCATAAATCGGTCGAGCCTTGAATGCCGCTGATAATTTGCTTCCGGTTATACAACGTATTGTAAAATAGATTTTATTGTATACATATTGATCTAACAATAGACTCCCTTTATAATTAATACATTCTACATATGTACATATGTATATTCATTAAAATGTGATTTGATTGATTATCATGGGCGAAAGAATTTTCCCGCAGCTTTTTGAATATCAATGTCCATACATATAGTATGTTTATTCGAAAAAAGGGAAAATGAAACATTTCCATGCGTCCCCGCTTTATTAGTGTTTTGGCTGGCTTATAACATTCGTTGGAAAATTTTTTTGTAAACGCTTTTCAGGTAGGAAGGAATATTGTTAAACCCATCAAAGCTTGTACCATCAGCAATGCAAAAGTGTTAAGTATTTAAAACACAGAAAGAGCCGTGGTAGAGCCCACAAAGTGCACATACATACAGTGAAAACTCTCTTGTCCACACTCTCACCAGCGACCAACTTTTATCCGCTTAAGGGGATACTTAAATACTAGGTGCACCGCACGAATTTTAAAGAAAAAGTGTCTGCACGCACGTACTTGTAGTACGTACACATGTATGTATATAGGTTTCATTCTTGTCGTATTATTTTGAAATTATACATGGAAAAAGTGACATCGACGTCGGAAAATGACAATTAATTTGTCAGTACTGATTATCTTTAATGGATTAACTCATCCTAATAGTCATGATGCAAACATCCCCCACACCTTATATATACATAAACTATTCAGATTAGCATGTATCATGTATTTATTCACATGCTTTACAGCCAAACATAACAAATAAAATTCAACACCTAAAAATTAAAAGTCAGGGGATGGACAGCGAAATAGCCTTTGCTCTTGGTTATCTGAGAGGAAAGGCGAAGCAAATTGTTGTCGTTGTTGAGATGATGGCCATTATAGATTTCCGTGCAAAGCGCCTTCACATGGTCCCGACCATGCAAGCACACTGCCGATGCAGTTAACATCTCGTGATCCGCGAGGGACAGACCAATGCAGTAGGATCTGGAGGCGCGCGCCACACAGGCAAACATCGCATAAATAGTGCTGGCCGCATCGGCCAGGCGTCTCATTTCCGTTTGGCGCTCCACCACCGCACTGCCATGGCGCGTAAACATCACCTCCACGGCCATTTGCAAACGAGCCACGGAATGCTCAATGCACTGGGCAGCGGGATCCAGGGTGGGATGGACATTTTCGGATAGTTGCAATGCCGTCTTGGGATTTTCTAAGGATGCGGTGGCGAAGAACTTCCCGAATATGTGACCCGGATGGAAGAGCGGATTGCGAGATTTGCGCACACCTTCGTTCATGAGTTGCTGCAGGAAGAAAACAAAAGTAGGTCAACAATCAGACTACCATGTCGCATCGCAAAACATATTGGTGGCCTTCACTTACGCCGGCATACTGCAGACCCGTTAGCGCCACAAACATGCTCAGGGTGTCTATGGACTCGTTCTGGGTATACAATTGCGCCGCATCTTGCAGTCCCAGTTCCCCCGGCTGTCCAGTGTGCAGACTCTTCGGCCCTATAACAGTCAGGCTTTTGGTCGCAATTCTATACAGTTGCTTTAGAGTGTAATACTGAAAAATTCGAGCAGGTAAGCACAATCTTCAATTTCTTCAAGTTCATCACTTTACTCACCTTGGTTATGGCGCTCTCTAATGTCACATCCTGCGCCTTGAATTCATCCAACATGCCCGCCGTGAGGTAGAGCATGCTTTCCATGGCGTAAATGGAGCACATGCTCTCGGATAAGTGAGCCCGCGTTATTTCCAAGTCCCTGGAAAAATAAAGAAGTCGATAAGTTGACTTTTGAATTTTGACTAAACTGTGGGACATATGGGGTAAAGGTTTCAGCACATTATTAAACATTTTTAATTATGTAATTTAAAGAATAAGATATATAATTACAAGATAAAACAACTCCGCATCACAAAAGATAATACCACATGACAAAAAATGTGGTTATAACTCAAAATCTGATGCAGGCACTGCGGGTGTGATGAGCAATTTATGGTTTGGATATTTCCATCCAATACTTACTTCACATTCACACCACATTGTGTGGTGGCCACGCTGTACTCTGCCAGCTCGTTTAGCAGCCGCTTGGCCAGCGCAATGGCGGGTAATGAGCTACGTAAGCGGGCCGATCGGACGAGGTGCTCCGCTATGCGGTTCCCATCGTGCGCCTGCCCCACAATGCTCTCCTCCGTTAGTTGCACATTGTCGAAGTGGACGCGCCGCATAGTCGCCTCACGGCAGCCGAAGGTTTGGTGCTGCTCGCCCAGTTTGACGCCCGCCTCGTTCGAATCCACCAGGAAGATGGTGGTGGCCCGCCCCATGCTACCCGATACATTTGGATGTTGAGTTTGTGCCAGCACCAGGAAAAGCTGTTGCTGAGGAGTCGAAGGTGGCGCACACACCACATAGGCCTTCTCGCCATTCAGTACCCAGCTTCTGGAATCAGAAAGGTATTTGGCTTGTGTACTGAAGTATTCATCCTCAGGTGGTGTGTACTCGAATATGGCTTCAGTGGCTATGAGGCTACCATTCACTAATAAGGGAAAATAACGTTGCTGCTGGGCCGGCGTCCCCACATCCCTTAGCAGATCAACAATGACACGGTGGCTCTGTAAGCCCAGAGAAATGCTCGTGTGTGCCGCCTCCGGCTCGCTGGCCATTAAACTGGCGCTCCAGCCGTAGCCTTTACCTTCATAGTCCGTGGGCACATTCAAACCGTAGAGGCCTAATTGCTTCAGACTGTCGAGCGCTTTTGGATCCACCTTTTCGTCATCAAAGTAGTTCTTCAACGGGACCAAATGGCTCTGAAGATTGGTCATATCTTCGCGCGTGATTACCTCGGGAAAGCCGAGCAACTCCTTGTCCACTGCCCCCACAAAAAAGTTTTTAGCCAGCGGTTCGCGTGCCGGGAGCTTCTGCTGTTCCTCCGGTCCCATAACACCCGGCTTTTGGTTGTCATGTGTGGTTCTAGGCGTCTGCCCCGAGGTCTGGTCAATGTCACTTGTGGTGGTAGCTTTTGTCGCTTTCAGGCGTATATTTTGTGGCAAGTTATAACGACGTTGCAGCAAACACAACAAAGGTCTTGAAAAACTCCGCATATTGTCGTGCTGTGGTGTGCGATTGAATAAGTTATTTTCTCTTAGTGGCAACCCCAACAGGCAAACAGAGCGACTCATCGGATAAAGCAAATTCTGTTAAGTGGCAGCATAGCATCGCAATCAGTGTGACCAAACTTGAACGCCAAAATATACCAGTTATTCCGACAATTTCACTCAAATATACCATTTGTAATGGTATTTTGTGTTCTGCGGCAGCTGCAACGAATATAAGCTCGGCTTTGCTCATTGCAAAATGTGTATATTTATTAAATGCCTTTGATTTTCTACCAAAAAGGATAGTGATATTTAATAGAGTCCTGTTTTTTTGCAGTTAGCAAGAAGCGTTTCCTACAAGTATATTTTAATGTATACAATAAACGCTAATTTATCACAATGTTATTTTTAGTATTTTTCCTTACTATCCGTTTCAAATTTGAAGCGGGGTCAAGCTCTGAAGCCTTTGGTGTTTCCACTGGTAAAGAGAAAAACATTCGAGGAGCTACAACAACAGCAATAAAAAAAAATAGTCTAATACATTATACATTACAAATATACATAATACGAAATCGCACGACTTAAAACAGCAGCTCTTTATACAGCAGTTAGAAAACCCAAACTCTCTTCTAAAACACCACAACTTTAAAAATGTGTGTTGTTCTTTATTTTATATTTTTGAATAATTTGATGAATACAACAATTACGGATGTACTTTTTCAATTACATACATTTTTTATTAAGTTAATAGACACTAAGAATACAAAATTTGTTGCTTTTTTGTTCCTCCAATTTGTGTTTCTTTTCTTCTAGTTTCAAGTTGTTAATTACTTCCTCCTCTAAAGCCTATTTAAATTTGTCGAATTCCAGTGTAGACAAGTAAAACGTTACATGAGTACAGAGTATTTGTGGCTTCCTTCACTCTAAATTTCCTATCTAGGATAACACCCCAAAATCCTGGCCTTGTAGCTGAAGGTTAGCCGGACCCGGTTTTTTAGTGGGTTGCCTCTGCTAACAAACCTTGTTATGGTCAGACCCTTCATTTCGGCATTCAGAGCCCTGCTGGTAAGCAGTGGACTCACGAACCCAACGTGGAATCCTTCCACACATAGATCATCCATGGATCGAGGGATCGTAAAATGAAAAATGTTGTCTAAGAATGCAACAAAGAGTACTCTTTGATATCGAGTGATACAATTATGTTTGAGACTAGGATGTGAAGGGCTGTGTGGGTGGACATATCCTTACTATAAGTAGGCGTGCTGGGCTGTTGATGGCAGTGTGGTTTTAATAGACTGCCTGAGGTATATTTTTATTAGTTTCTCCAAAGTCTTGGCTGATAGGCCTGAAAAATTTTAGTTTGACGAGCGATGATTTCCTAGGTTTGGTTAGAAACACCCATTTTACTTCTCGCGAGCCTTTTAAAATATAATTGATCATGAACCACGACATCATTGGCTTTAGAGGGAACTCAATTTTTACCAGAATTAGGCCGCCTGGTCAAGGAGATTTTAACGTTTTTGCGCTTTTCGGTAATGATGTTATTAATTAAGCGCTTTGGTACTCCCTCTGGGTGAAATATGTGGGTTTGCTAATGGTTGATTAACAATTCCAATAAAACTTTGCCGGTTTGCAGTCATCTTCTTAGGTCTGTGGAAAGAATCAACAAATTTATATTGAAAAAAAAAAAACAAGCGGACGAACAGCACGAAAAGAATAAAATTGCAGTTTTTGATTAAAAACACAAAACTCTTTATTGAATCATTGTATATTGGTGTTTCTTTTTCTTGAAGTTTTTAATTTTTTGCATTACTGTGTACCGCTACTAAGAACCATTTATGTATATACTTGTTGTATTTATTTTGTAATTTGCATTTCAAAAGTTTAAAGAGTCACATGAACCCAAAAATATACACAGACGTTTGTTTACATGTTTGTGTTTAATTAGTTGTAAGTATATATGTATTTGCTTTTGTATAATTTATTGTATTATTATTATTTTTTTAATAATAGCTACAGCATAAATTATTCAAATATTGATCTGCTATTGACTGCGCACATTAAGCTCTCTACTTAAACCGAGGAACCAAATCGAGGAAGGGTTAATTACATAGTTAGCGCAATTTTCAATTTTTCAATTTTCGCTTGTGTTGTTTTCAAATACATATTTGGAAGAAAAACAAGCGATGTTTTGTTTATGCTGCGCAAGTTTTTCCTTTGCATTAGTACCACATAGATTCAAAAATTGTTTATAGTAATAATAGTAAGTTATACATAGTTATAGTCAGGTATCAATGGAAATAAGAACCTAGTAAAAGTTAACACACATATACTTGTAGCAAATAGCATATTGTTGAACTGTTGTGCTCGAACTGTGTCTGGACGCTACTTGGTGGTCCAAGGAAGGGGTCGATCCTGTTCAAAAATACATTTTTGATTGTCTGTGAGCGAAACGAATGGAAAATAAATGTGTCCAGATCGAAATGGGTGAAAGGTGAGAGGATGCGTCCCCTTTCTTGATAGGCGACTGTTAACGTCTAGACAAGTTCAAGCAGATATTGCAGATACTTTGTGGCACGATGGATGCACACAAACTAATTAAAAATAGGTGTTTATATTTATTGTAAAACCATAATTGTTAATTGTATTTAAACTAAACATTGTTAGAATTACCTCACGCAGCTCATATCGTATCACAGGCACGCTTTCACACGCTCTCAAAAAAAAAAAAAAAAACAGAATCAAAAGATCAATCAGAAAAGGAGACAGAAATAATTCCCCCCCAGGCCAAAACTCACACACGCAGGCGTACTTGAACTAAATTTTGAACATAATTACATATCTACTATATGTTTGTGCATTTCAACAAACAGAATTGAAAATAATGCTCTCACAATAACAACAACAAGGATCGATATGAGTGCCACACTCCCATTAATCACCATTCCGCTAATACTACGTACATACAAATTGATTTGCTTTTTCACATTTCTACACAATTGCATTGGATACTAGAAGGGACTCGTCCTGCGCCTGCGTCCGCTCCACTCCTCTCCACTCCACTCCACTCCACTCCTCTCATTTACAAATACAAATATATATCCATTACAATTACGCTGCTAATTTGATTATTATTCACATTCGCGCGCACACACACACACACACACACACACACACACACACACACACACACACACACACACACACACACACACACACACACATGCATGCATGCACACAAATATATACTATATGTATGCATATATATATATATACATATATGTCTATGTCTATATTGCTATGGCTGCATCATTGATTTTCCATGCACATTTCTTTAAATATTGCTGTTCTATTCGAATGGACCCAGAGTATGCAATAAAAATGAGAAATGAGAAGAAGAAAATGATCAGACATTGTTTGCAAGACTGGGGGGACATCCGGAACTGAATGTTCGTTTTGACAAAAGAAACCAATTGGAACACGTTTTTCATAACAATGTTTAAAGCAATTAAAATGGTGAACAATTTGCATAAATTATAAAATCGTATCAATTAATATACTATGTATATGTATGTACTCGTATGATAATAATAGAGCCGCACAAGAATTTGTTCCGATTCCTTTAGTTGGAGTTGGCGCTGCTATTCCTGAATCTGACACTTTTTCGTAAATCTTATTGAAACTTGTTTCAAATATCCGATTAAATATGCTAACTAAATTGCATACGAATACGAATACGAATGATGCATTAAATGTGAGAAGCAATCGTTATTGTGTTTACAGCTGATATTTTTGATATTGCTGCCAGAGTTGCCAGCGCTCGTGTAGCTGCTTGTAGAGACGTCGCAAACAGCTGAAGGCACGAGCGCCCATATCCCTTAGTAACTACTACATCTTGCCGGGACTCTCCTGCCTGGCACTGTACCTGGGCTCCGTGGGCATCATGTTGTCAGTGATTAGCTCGTTGGGTGCCTCCAGGACGCCCTTGGCATGCGCGGCAGCCGTGTCGCAATCAGTCCGCCTTGAGATCAGTAAGCGTATGTCGGTGTGCAGCGACAGGCGGCCGGAGCGCGAAGTTTGGAACCTACAATACAATATCAAGAGTTTAGACCAGCTGGTAGCTACGCCAAATCTATAACCAATCCTCTCACCTCAGATGTATGGAGTAGCGCAGTCGCTTCATTTGCTCGGCGCTTATGAAGTGGCCCAGCTTGCCACAACTGCTAATCATAGCTGGGCTGCTTGGACAGCTGGCCTGCTCCATGCTGCTCTTCTCCCGACCCCGTTGACCATTGCACATACTCATCAGGTTGCTGGAACTGCTCGCCTCACTCGGCGCACACTCCTCCGCCAGTATACGCTGCCGAATAAAGGTGCGGTGAAGTGGTGGCATGTCGCTCATATCGTAGGGTATTACGAACATCCGCACGACCGTGCCCATGGGATTCAAGAGCGTGGCCTGCACTGTTCCAGTGCGCGGCACAAAGTAGCCCTTTCTCGGCAACCGAATCTCGCACTGTACGAGAAGAAGGAGTCACAATTAAAAAGGCATGCCTCTACTTACGATACGAACTAACTAATATTTACGATATCTCTAGGCTATCAATTCGACGTACATGTTAATTTTCTTTCTTGCCAGAATGTCTTCAGAGGCAATAAGGGTTCTCTGATGAAAAGGAACTCGATTGATTGAAAGGCAAATCACCTTTGTTTAAACTCTCCCCAGCCCACTCCCTCTTATGCACCCACTTTAGCAAACTATGCCGCTGGCTACTCACCAAGTAGGGTGTGCTCAGCGTCTCGCCGTGCAGTTCGTAGAAGTACGACACGGCCGGTATGGTCAGCTGAGTGGGGCAGAAACCACCCGAGGCACCGAGCAGCACTTTGAAGCCCATGACCTCGACTTTTGGCAGCAGGCGCTTCTGCAAGAGCGATTCCTCCAGGTTGCCAAGCAACGGACGACGTCCAAAAAGCGTGGTGAGGCGCAGGGAGCGCGACTTCAGCGGCGACGTAGCCGGACTGCACATGCTCGACTCGAAGTCTTCATCGGAGAGCTGCTCATCAGAGCCGAGGGATGAGCGATCCGAGCGATCGCTCAAATGCCTGGATCGTCGTTTATAGAACGAGGCCTGCTTGGCGAAGCGCGGCGACAAGGACAGCGAGTTTGGCAATGTGGGTGCCGAATAGGACTTCTGTACGGGAATATTCGAATCCGTCACCGCCGCAGCCACCGCATATGTGGATTGCGATTGCGAGTGATTCAACGCATCCGGTTCGAAGGAGAAGGCCATGTCTGTCCCATTGTTGTCGCCACTGCCCATCAGATTGCCGCTGCTACCGCCAATGCTAATGGGGGCCGAATGCAGACCGCCAGCCAAAGCACTGGCGCTGCTATTGCAGAAGATGGTCGTTAGATTGACTTTGGGCAGCGCTTTGCGCAGCAAGAGAGGCGCCTGCGATTCGCCCTCTAGGAGGTTGTAGGTGCCGCTACAATTGATACGCAACAAGCTGGGCTTGGGAGTTTGCTTGCGTTGTCCGGCCCCACCGCTTGTACTGCCACCACAATGCAGCTGCGACTCCTGCAGCTTGAGCGGCAAATTGCTGGTTGGCGTCTTAAACTGGACCACAATGCCTTCGTCGAAGTCGGCGCCTAAGGAAGGCAGTAGTTCTGGGATGTTGGTCGTGGCGCTGGTGTTCGCTGGCGGCGTGAAGCAGCGCTCCGTGGGCTCCTTGGGCTGCTCAACTAACAACGAGCAGCGCTCTAGTTGAGGAGTCAGTTTCGTCGAGCCGACGTAGGCCTGAAAGTAAAGCAGAAAGAGTGTACGTGTGACTGACTAGCATACTCAAATATAATTAAGTTCTGATCTCTAAGACCCTAGATGTAAGCACGGAGGTATAAGTGATGTAGAAGAGAAGAAGAAGGAGTTGGAGGAGCTGTAGTATTCCGCCGAAAGTCCTAACCATATTAAAAGTCTATCTGAGGTATCTGGCAGCTCAATCTGCTTTCGATAACAAAACGCAACACAAAGTCTTCAGTCCGATACGGAGTTGAAGTATTGTCTACTTCACTATCTGGTCTTTGTTTAAGCTGGGAGTTTTCGATAGATGTACTTACTTTTTCGTGCCGCTCCTCGTGCTGCTCCTCTTGCTCCATGGTGGTTATCACTTGGCTATCTCGTGGCGGCTTCCCATCGCCATCGTCGTCCTCGTTCGCATGGTCTGCGCTGGCTGTGGCAGTAGCAACTGTTACTATTGTTGATGTTGTTGGAGATGCTACGCTCATCGGTGTCTCCTCGACATTGCTAGTACTACTATTTCCGAAATTATGCTGCGTCTTCTGGCGCTTGCACACCTGGCAACCACTGGTCGGAGCTACTTTGTGTTGGCCGACGTGGTTGTTGTTGGTCTGGCGCATGGCGGCGCCATTGAGATCATTGCGCGCCTGCTGGACTGCCAGCTGCTGCTGGCGCTCCCGTTCCCGCTGTTGTTGTTGCTGCTTCTTGTTCTTTGGCGTTCGTTGTATGGCCTGGAGCAGCAACTCGGCCTTGTTGCGAGGCGTGCCCACAATAATATCACTGCTGCTCAGGCTGCAACTCGACTCATCCAACTCCTCCATCTCCGAGGCCGTGTCGGGGAGGTCTTCGTCATCGTCGGCAATGTTGCAATTGAGGCACAGCAGCGTCTTCTCACTCCCACATTGCCGGCAACTACTCAGGGACGTTTGCGTACCCGTGGAGATCATCTCGATGCTGCGACGTTGTCCGACACGGGACACTGGCTCATCGTCCATGGGCTCCGGCTGCAGCTGTAGCTCCAGGTCTTCGCTGGACGGCTTGCGTTCCCGCTTCTTGTCGCGTCTCTGAATCCGCTTGTAATATTTCTGCAGCTGCCTCTCGCGATGCGACAACGTCAGGCAGCACTTGTCCAACTCATCGCTGGACTGTGATTGGGGATGCGGTTGCTGATGTTGTGCCTTACTGCTATCACAGCTTCTGGCTGGGTCCGTGGCATTGACTCCATTGGCACTTCGGGCCCCCATAGGTATATCCGCACACAATTGCCCGCCGCAGGTGGGCGTTCGCGCCACCTCGCCTCCCATGTGTGATTCCTGACGAGCACGCGAGGCGCCGGCCGTCGATGGCGTGGTACTGGGTCCCAGACGCGGAATGCCGCCATTTATTCTTGGAAGACTCTTCACACACACTGATATGCTCAGGTTCTCTGCGATGTTCACATGCGGAAAGTTATGCACATTAACCTTGGTGCGAAAACCAAGGTCGGCGTCGGCGTTGGCATCGACAACGTGGGGGTCGTACTGCTTGATGCGATAGAAAATATTGAGGCGCGGTCGTCCAGGTGTGTTGCTAGATGTCGTCGTCATATTGCCACTGTGTGTGGGCGTGGCCAAGTCGCCGGCATTGGTGGTACACGTGCTGCTACCGGTGGAGAATATAACGCGGCCCGCGTCGTAGGTGGACTGATCGCTCTTGCGGAGCAGATCGCACCAAGCCACGATTTGGGAGAAGTAGAGTTGGCTGCGTATGGCACTGCACAGAGAAGGCAGGGTCATGGTGGGTGGTGGCACTCTGTAAACGAAGCGGGATTAATGATCGGGCTTGCAGATCAAGATTGACATGACTTGGTGGAAAATTGTTGCCAGAGAACCATAAAAAGTATGGAAAGGATAGATAGCATTATTGACTTTATTTTTGATCCATTCCATCCATTTTTCTTAAATCTTACAACATTTTCCATCATTTCAAGCCGTCTAGATTTCCCAAACCCCACTCTAAGGAGATATGAGACACTTACTTTTCCTTGCCAGTTATGATCCATTGCTCTAGCAGTATTTTATGGCCCACGGGACCCAGATAAACCTCGATACATATGGGCTGGCGGCGTGCCAGGATTGCTTCTATCTTCAGGCAATAGGCGCGCCAACGAGAACACTACGATAAGGACAAATGAGGGAAAGGCAATTATAGAGCTGGGAACTCATAATTGGGGTGACATGATAGCACTACTCACGGTATAACCGTTTACGTATGACATATCACAGATGTGCTCCTCAGCATCGGCGGCCTCTCCCTTGGCGAGACCCATCTTTCTGAGGAACTGATCACAGTGTGGCCCGTGTTTGGGCCGTGTGTTGGCAGTGGCTGCTGCTGCTGGTGCTGGTGCTCCTGTTGATGCTACTGCTTCTGTTGTTGGTTGTGGTGTTGTTCCAGCTGCTGGTGATTCTTTTGATCTCGGTGTGCCGCTGCGAGTCGAAACACTCGGCACCTCCGATCTAGTCCTGGAGAAATCCAAGAAATTGGGGTTTCGATATTGCGGCGAGTATCCGCTGGAACCACCACTGGCCACCGCTGCTCCCGGTGGTGTTGTGTAGAAGGAGGAGGAGTTGAAGGCCAAATTCAAATTGCGCGTCTGTAGTGTATGCTCCACGGCAGCCGGACCTCCACGCAGACAGGTGGTAGCCAGTGACTGAAGCGAGTGAAGAATATTGTCCCCAGAACCAGAGCCCGGCGAGGACGCCGCACTGGTGTTGGCAGTGGCATTGCCACTAGAACGATTCAGCATTACGCGGCGCACAATCTCAAAATCTCCACCACCACCACCATGTGTCTCACTGTTCAGCTGATTCATGGCTAGTGCCACCAGTTCTGGCTCGGCACTCATGGTCTGAGCTGCCGGCGACACCTGACGCAACTGACACAGCTTCTGTGTCCAACGCCGATGTGTGCTGCTCGTATTCTCCGCCGAGCTGGCCGCAGAGCTGGCACCAGCCGCATATCCATAAGATGGCAGTGGCGTCGACATGGCATAGGGATTCGTTGTTATGTTAATGACGCGCTGAGCCGCCGTCGTCGAGCCCGAACCACTGATGAGAGTGGCGCGCGAAGTGGAGGGACGTGGCGAGGAGCGACCACCCACACTTCCAACTGCTTGCTGCTCCAGCCAATCGCGAGTGCGTTGCGTCCTACGAACCTGCTGAGACGGAAGGGTCGACGCGGCCAATGGTGGCGTCTGCTGATGCTGTTGGTATTCATCATCCGCTAAGGAGCGCCCTTCCAGTATCAACGAGGCCAGACCGAGCACTATGGAGCTGTAGTTGGTTTGAGTTGTGGTCGCCGAAGTGCCAGCTGCTCCAGCTCCCCCAATGGCAGTGGCTCCATTCTGAGCCACGCTGGCGGAAGGCGGCGAGTTTGTCACGGTCGTGGGTATCATGGTGTGTCTTTCTCCCCCTTCTCCCCAACACTACTGGATGTTGCTTGCTGATGCTACGACTGCTGCTGCTGGTGTTAGTTGCTTCTTGGCTACTCACGCCTGCCTGCAACAGAAGTACACACTGCAAGAGAAGAAACCAGAGAGCGATAATTAGCAAAAGTTCCGATTACTTATTTCCAGATATGACGGAATCTAATTGACAATTTCACCCTATCTAAATAGCATAAGACAAATTTACTTACTCCCAAGTGAATAGGGAGCTAAAGGCTGAGTCTATAACCACATCTTTGTATTACAAGTATAAGCCAATACGAATTAATATTTTTGTAATGTATTCTGTTAAATGCAAATATTTGCATTTTCTCTAATTATAAGTTTTGAAAGCCCAAGAGTAAAACGTTTATTTTATGATAATCCTTGTCATATTTTAAATATAAGCACCTTTTTGTATAAACAATTACACCAGTTACATGTTTCTCCTCAAAAATATGCCCACTTACCGAGAGATTTAATTAGAACTATTAAAAAGGATCCACCATTCTAGATTGACTTTAGAACAAGTTTTACACAGAGTCATTGAAATAAGCGTTTAGAATTGGTAACACATCAAGACATTCTTCCGTGTCAAGAATTTGAAATTAAATCTCAGAATTTCAAATTGTTTCTGAAGAACAATATGCACACATTTTAATTTAATAAAGGAACAATTGCTTCTTTTTAGCAAAATTAACTAATTGGTGTTACTTTCTTAGTTACTATTATCATTTCTTAAAAATGTTAACAACTTTCAAAATGTCTTATGATTTATCAAACAAATTGTTTTCAAGAATATTTCGAATAGTTTTCTGCACATCAATAATAGTTCAATGAAATTTGTAGTGATTAGTTATTTTGTTCCTATGACGGATCAAGAATATGTATGTATGTTTATATATTAATACAAAATGCACAAAGGAACTAAATGTCTGTAAGATACTCATCGAGGTATAACCAACTCTTGATTCCTCGCAAGACTTTTAACTACCTTTCGAATCGGACACTGTGCTCTTACTGCGGGCGCTTGACAACAGCTCAAAGATTGCTGCTCAAATAAGCTACACTCAAGTGCACTTGTCCAAGTACGCCCGTCCACACAGCCACCCACAACCACCCACACCACCCTCAAGGCTATAGTGGCACAAAGATATAAAAAAATGCAGTTTGAATGTCAACGTTTATGAAACGAGGTCAACGTTGGCATGTGCAGCCCACACACACATGCACACACACACACACACACGTATAACTGAACACCACCCTGTATGCCGCCTTGCCTCCCACTGCCATAACATCACAATCGCATCAAATTCAATTAAAACGCAATGCATTTGGTTTATGGTGCTGCTGAAGGTCTTTCACTCGCATGCCATGCTACTATGTACTATGTCTTATGTAAAGTCTGGTGTCCCATGTATATACATAAGTCTATGTATTACTATTGCATATGTACCTGACACGGTTTACTTTTTCTATGTATACATACAAGTATATAGTATGTGCATCCTTGTGACCTCATCCGCTTATGCGGAAGTACATGTTGTCTGTGGAAACAATTGTAACAATTGCCCAGAGCCTGGCCGTAATGCGACACACTGACACGGCCTCAATGTGGCCCCAAATAATCAAACCAGGTCGTTACTTAACAGCAGCGACGTCTACGTATGCATGTACTATACATACAAACACATGCATTTGGCAACACAAATCTTGCCTCGGTTACCAACGATCACATTATACACATAAATACATATGTACAAGCCAAGAATTATCTACAGACGTGACGTCATTTATGGCATGTGAGCGTACAGTAAGCCAAGCTTATCCTAACATATGTATGCGTCCATACATGCTCACTCACTCGTATATACAAATATACAGGCAAGTAAGTATATTATGGAAGTAAACTATTCACTTTTACAAAGCACAACTTTTTAAAACCTTATCCAAGGTCGTTCTTATTTAAGCGTCAAATTGCGAGGAGCTCGTTATGTTAAGTACACACTTATTAAATGTTTTTGCTTAGTCGCAACCCTTGAATCGCATGGTATAAAAGCCCGCTTAGCAACAGAGTCTTTATACAGCAACGAGTATAAACAAAAACACACTCACACACCCACGTGCACTTAATATAAGTATGGATGTATGTATATGTATGCATGTACATACATAAAACAGCTGTTAAAATGCAGTGCACAATACGCGCACGCAACATGTTTGTGCCAATTCCACATCAATTGGCAACATGTTGCTAACACCAAAAAAGGCAAGGTACAAACAAACGCTCTCCCGCAGCAAGTACGCGCTCTCGCTGTCGCTCCCGCTCCCACGCTCATGCTCTCAGCTTGTAAACATGTTTGTCTTTACTTTTGGTTTTGTTTTTGCGTTTCTTCTTGACCTGCATACACAATATTTAACTGGCGCGCGCGACTCATACAAATACAAAACAGCCTATGTATATGCATGTATGTATGTATGTATGCGCGCACGTCTGAGAGCAGTGTTGTTAGAAAAACATATGATTTGTGCTGTGCTGTGTTGTGTCTGCGCGTAATCAGTTGGCAATGTTTGAGCTTGTACATATGTATGTATGTGTATGCATGTATGTTTGTGTATATTATTGTTTATTGCGTCGCGCTCGCAACAACACACACAGATACACACAAATAGACTTGGCCCACAATGGGCAATTTTCAGCTGGTGCTGCTTGGCTATAGAAAAATATAAACACGCACACATCGAAACATGCAAATATACATATACGTACAAAAAGATACAATCAACAAAAAAATAAAAACTTGTATCGAAAAAGAGGGCAAGCGAACGAACGTAATAGCAACAATAATACATAACTGAGCGTGTTAGAGTTTAATAATATTTAATTACATTATGTGCACAGAATGCCGTATGTATGCATATACATATGTTAATTTATTTAGCTGTTTCTTTTAATTTATTTTTGGACTGGCAAAGAAAAAACGGCAACATTAACATAGACATAGCAGAATGAGGCACTGGGGCTGGCCTTTAAGGCAGAGCGAATCCGCTGCTATTTTGAAATGGAAGAGAGAGCAGCAGAGTGAGGGAGTGTGTAGATCAGTCGTGTGAGAGACTGATGACTTGGCGAAGTATTAAATTTTACTTTTATATTGTTGCAGTTCACTGAGTTTTAGCTCTTATGAATTTTTTATAAATAATAAATTCAACTTTGATTTATATACCAAATTTCCAAGCCGAATGTTCTGCCTTCAACGAGCGCGTGAGTGATTAAAGGAAGGAGACCGTTTGCGGAAAGGGGGCGAGCGGCAGAACAGCGGAGTACGTTTTGTTGAACTAATTTCATTTTGCAAGCGGACGTCCTTGGCTTGCTTTCGATTGTTCAATATTTTTGCTCAGCATGTGTGCATTTTGCGAAACACTGCCAATTGACGCACATTGCATTTGTTACATGCTCATACATACATACATATGTATGTATGTACATATGCAATCATACATACAATGCAGATACAATGTGCATGCACGGCGTCTGCGACTTTTCTTGATTTTGAGTTTCGTAAACTCTGGACAGTGAAAGGCCCGCCAAACCAAACTAGCAAGTGCCCAACCCCAACGCTAGATGGCGGTTGATTAGTTGTCTTTTAATTTTTTTTTTATATTTTTTTATTTGCAGCCTCCAAGAAACCCGTTTCCGTTTAGCTGCGCTGTCGTTATTGTTGCCACTGCTCGGTAAATAAAAGCAAAAATGTTGCAACTTTGAAAACAAGTTCGTCTTGCTGCCTTTCCTTTACTTGGGTCGTGCATTTGAATTTGTTGCTTCCCTCGTGGATAGACAGACAAACTGCACAGTGGGACGAACTGAATATTTTTTCTTCCCTAAAGTCAATTTGGGGAATTGAACACTAAGTGTTGGAAGTAGTAGTTTGAAACCAGCACATAAATTAAATATTAAATTTGTAACAATTTATGAGGTCCAACTAATTGAACATTATTCTTCTTACAGTAGGAAACTGCGAAGTATCTTAAAACAGTATAATTTAAAACGTCAATACATTATATTCTGCACAAAAATAGAATTTAAGATTCCCTACGGATTTAACTTTTTATCAATTTACCTTATTTCGGCCTCAATGTCCAATTGCTCTTCATATTAACATAAGTAATAGTTGATGTGATATCACAAATGGAATAATTAAAAAATAAGATTGATCCGAATTTGTAAAAATTTGATTAATTTTTTCCTCGTTTTTACCACTGTGTGTCCTGAATGATTTTTCTTTGTTGTTGCCAACTTTCTTGTGGCTGGCATTGCTCCCCTTTGGTTATGAAATGCGCCAACGCTAACAGAAAGAGTATACCCCCCTCTTAGTCAGCTAATTGTCTTTGTCTTTGTCAGCCAAGCAATAATTTGCTCAATGACTCTAGGTAAGTACATATGGAAATCTCATGTATGTATGTATGTACATATAACCAGGTCGTATATGCTTTTATATGCATGCATGTGTGTTTCCCTCAGTCGTGCCCCCCGATGCGTCATCAAAGCAGTGGCATGGTAATTGTGTGCATTTATTTGCTGTTATTTATTGAGAGACGTGGACACATGGCTTGAGCAAAATGTGTCATAAAAGGCGGAAGTGAACAACAACCGAAGCATCTGACTCTGATTAAGATAAGTTGAATGTTGTCTTTTTGATGAACACACTTTTTATGCGGGCTTACGTACAGAAATAAATACATACTTGTACATACATACTCGTACATTCGTATGCATGTGTATAGATACTTGTTAACTTATATACTTAGATGCGTTTAATCAAACAATAGCTTTTGTAACCGCTTTGACCTCGACGTCGGCCTCACAAATGCCCATAATGCCTCGACATATTTGTTAGTACATAAATGCATGTATTTATTTATGTATGTACATACATAGGTATGCATGTATTGCGACCCTCTCGTGCTTTTTACAGCTGAGCGCGCGCCAATTCGTTCGAAATGGCATGCCTAGCTATGTAGGAAGGTCACATTTTGGATTTGGATTTGCTTTTCACTTGGGTTATATATTGGATGTCTCTCCCAGCCACAACATAATGAACCTACGGATTGTGCGCCGTAATTATTATTTTTGTAATGTAAGGTTAGAATTTCAAAACATCTATGAAGTAAATAAAAGGCTTTTAACAACATCCGTGTTTTTCCGAAATAATATTTAAATCAGCGGATTCCCATCACCAAAATAATTTAGACGCTTCTTTTATTTTGCATTTAATTGCTATTTACGTCAAATTCTACTCAAACAGTAATTTCGAAAAAAAAGGCATTAAGTTCAACAAAACATGGAGCACAACTTACCTTTCGGGACCTGTTAAAATTCCATTATTTTGCCTTCTGCTGCAATTAAAGAAGAGTGGGAGAGAAAAACGTGTTTAATTAAAAAGCGATGCAAAAATATATATATATATATCTGAAGGGGATTATAAATTATATTCGGTACCCATGTAGAAAGACAAGTGGCAAACTCACAAAGATATACAAGTACTATACAAAAAATGATTGTTCAATGTCACTCTCATTATCTACACTTTTTAGTACACCATATATAATTTCTTACATATGTACATACATACATATCTCGTACATACATATATATACCTATGTATATAGAGTTTGTAACACCAAGGTGTTTAAGTGCTACAAATAAAGCCATGAGTTAATTTTGAAACAGACGGCACTGTTGTTATTTGATTGAGCAACATTGTTACAAATTGCAAAGATAAAGCGTAATTATAACACCAAACAGACACCCTGTTCCATCTTACACAACGCCATCAGAAATGTTACATGGTCTGCGCTCGCTCGCTCACTCTCTCTCTCTCTCTCTCTCTCTCTCTCTCTGCTCTCCCATTCTCTGTTTTGCAGTAACTAACACAGTAACAGCAAGAGCGAGCGCTATTCATATGTGCGCAGTAAATAAAAACAAAAAAGCAAAAACAAAATCAAATATTGTAAACAAACTCAGGCTAGTTATGGTATTTTGTTATTCTCTTACGCTCTTGTGGTTGTGCACGTGTAAGTTTTTTTTTGTGTATCTTCCACTGGCTGTTTGCCTTGCATGCCTCTGTAATGTGAGCAGCACGTGAGCATCTCTCTCCCACAAACGGGGGAACATGAGTTTGGGGCAAAGGCAAACCTCTGTATGAGTGAGCACCGAACATACACATACACTCCCCTGTCTATAGCAAGAAGAGGGACCATAGCAGGACTTTGTATTGGTTTTGGTCTTTTTCTTTTCTTATTGCTTCTTTGCTGACTCGGCACACGCTTTATTTTTAACCAAAAAATGTTCTGCCTTATGGTAGAGTTGCACGACTCCGACGATTGGCAGCTGGATGGATGCGGGCGTTGGGGCGCAAGATGTTGGTAGTTGCAAAATGGGAGCAAAATTTGCTCGCACGCATGCTGAGACGCAGCTGTCGCTGATGCGGCCACAGTCGCAGTCACAGAGTTGAAGAAACGCGTAAAAGAAAAGCAAATGACCGAGCAACAGCACGTACATATGTACATATACATACATACATATATGCATGTATTATGCCTGCATGCCAGCCTCCTGCATTTTATTTGTATTTTTATAAAAGTTTTATTTTTACTACTCCACAAGAAACTTCTTTTTATACTTCAGTCTTTACACATTATCTTGCATTCTCTTAACTTCTCGCTCTCCGATTACTGACCCACCCGCTTACGTGCTTTTTCCTCTCAGTAGCTTGTGCAACATTTACATTTCGAGCGCGTACGTATTAAATGACATGCGAATTCTTTTTGACGGGAAGTCTTTTAATCAATTATTGTACATTGGTAGGTAAAATGAATGTAAATCAGCATTTGCATGTAAAGAGAATGTTAATTTGAACACACACATGCATGCATGCATACATCTATAAATTAGAAGAACAGCTGTTTCTCAACCAAACGGCTGTTTTGCTTTTGAAATTGCTTTGTCTTTGTAACGAATTGTCTCTTTTTTGGTTTCAAATTGGCTATTTATGGCATTTGGTTAGCTATGAGATACATAGACGCGTTCGATGCTTTCACTTATGTAAGTGCAAACATACATACATACAGACCAATATTTATGTACACAAAGCAACTTAGTTAGCTTACATTCAGTGAAAGCTTTGACGAAAGCACACAATGGAACAAACTCGTATGGGTATATACATACATGTATATTACACATAGACATACATACATACAATGTATAGATAAGGGTAAATTGCTTGAATCGAGTCGCTGTCATTATTTTTGCTGAATTAGTTGGAAGGGCTTGTAATTAATTTTAATTTAATATGAAAGGCGCAAGGCGTGTCATTAGCCTGGCTTGCTTTGCATTAGGGTCAGTTTAATTAGTCTTTTAAATATGTATGTATACCTTTATATAAGATAGTAAGCGATTAATTTTTCAGCTGAAATATGATTTGATATCATCTGATAATAATTTCATTGGTATACTATTTAGTGGAAAATTGTTTCAATTTAATAAGTGAAATAAAAGCACAACTCAATTGCGTCGTAAAGCTTTTAGGGAGCAGTCGCGACATGCTCAACTGGAAAATAGAAATAGACCTTCCTTTACGTTCGACTAACTGACGCGCCATATGATTCACAATATCGCTGGCCAATAACCAAAAGATTCAGTCACGAACTCAGCTCGGCTGTAAGGTAATGCCTGAAACATGATTTTATTGATGTATGAGCTGCAAGCTAATTCCCAATCTTTTTGTTTCTGTTTTAGATTGGTTTTGTGGCACCTGTGCGCTACAATTGCCGTGTTTAACAGCTGCCCAATGCCAATATTGATTCTGCCAACTGGATTTCGTTCGGATCAAATCAGTTTAAGCCAAAGCATTTTTATTTCAATATAATATGTGGTATATATATATTGCCTAAATTGTCTTATTTTCATTCAAAATTCTCAAAATGTTATGTTATGATAGCGAGCTTATTATGTGTGTTTGTATAGTCGCGTGATCTTGGTATTCACATATAAAAAGAAGAATTAAATGGCTTACAATGGTTTCAATGGTCTACAAATTTTGACAAATCTTGAAAAATATTCAGCACTTAGTATCAAATTAAACACTCAACGTATGCCCCACGTTGCCCGACCCCTATGACAAACATACATTTAAATGCAAGCAGTTGTACGTACATACATACATACATACATATGTATGTATGAATGTGTTTATGTGTGGCGTGTGGGGGCACAACAACAACAACAACAGCAAGCGTTGGCTTCACGCCACAATTAGAAAATGTGTGTCAATTACATTTAAAAAAAGAGAACTCAAAAGTTGAATTTTCCTGACTTCAAACGTATGCATATGGGTGCGTTGGCATAACAAGACACACTAACACACACATGTAAGTATGTGTACATGTATGTTTATATGCATGTATGTATATAATCACATGGGTGCAATTTGGGGGAGTGGAGAGACAGTCACTTAGTGAGAACAAGAGCATGAGCGTGGCGAACAAATAAGCCAACGCACGCACACCCACAAAGCAATGCGAAGCAACATTTGATTTGCTTTTGAGTATTACTTCCATACATGCATATGCATACATATGTATGTATGTATGTACACGTATTTAATATTTGTGTTTACAAATGTATGTGTGTTTTATACAACGTTAAGGGGGCGTCGTATTGTCTCCTAAATTGCCAAAGCTAATATAGATGTATGTATACATGTTAAAAAATATCTACATATCTACACGTATTGGCGATCTTCAATTATTCAACTTTGCACTGTTTCTATAAATTGAGTTTGTGCTTGTGTGTGGGTGGCCAAGCTTCAGCAGTTTGCCATGCTTTTGTAAGTATGTATGACAGCAATTTTGTTGTTGCGCATTACGTCACCAACACATGCGCAGCGCTCACTGCACAGCTGAGTGGCCAACGTCACAGTTTGACGAGCACTTACAAGCATACATACATACATACATTTGTATGTATGTACGTCCATATTATGAGTTTTTAAGTGTAATAATTACGTACCTTTCTCAAGACTTTGGACAAACGCTGAGCTTTTCAATTTGAATTTCGAGCAATTCGTTGCTTTTTTCACACAAATTCAAAACCAGGAGTAAAATTGCGTCTAACTGTTCATTTCATTTCACTTTCCGCATCACTCAACTTCTGCTACGGTTTTTTTGTCGCCTCTGCAAACGTTGCTGTTGCGGCTGCTGCTCTTTTCGTTCTGCAAGTGTAGTTCTCGGTGGTTGGCAACAGCAACAACAATGTTGACAGCGGCAGCAACCCAAATGTGGATGTAGCAGCATTTGAATTTTCAACGGATTCGCGTTGCGTTTTCAACTTGTATTGAATTGAAAAAGAAGATTGTCGATCGTCTCTTCGTCTCTACACACACATGCACGCAAAAAAGTATATATGTATATGTATGTGAGGCAGTGTATCTGAGTATAAAAATCAAATTTCAATTGATGTACATATGGATTTTTGTATGTCTTCACTTGCACATAAATAATTGAACACAAAAAAGGAAAACAAACACTGGTAGCGGATTCGCGAGGAGCAACAAGATTCCTGCAACTTGTCTGAAATAATGGACCAGATTTTAACGAGTTTATATTATTTGGTGTTTGATTTGTGTCTTTTGTACTTTAGCCTCCGTTTTTGGTAGCCTTCACTACTAACTGGCCAAACAGCCACAGCCACACACAATATTTATTTTTTACTTTGTCTCTTTGCGCTCTGTTTGCTTCTGTTGCTCGCGCGTTTCCGTCGCAGTGAGATGTTGTCGCTTGCGCTGTCTCTGCTTGAATGAACGAACTTGCTCTGCTGCGAGCGAGGCAGGCAACTCAACACTTAACTTTCTAAAACAGCTGAGCGAGCCACGAGCACCCGCCAGATACTGTAAGTATGTATGCACATATACAGTAAAGTATAGGTACATATGTGTGTATGTATATAAATAAATATACTTTGTGTGCTGCGTTGTTTGCCAGTGTGCGCCTTATATACTTTATAAAAACAATTTATGTATATATGTATGTACTTTACAGACTATGTAATGTGTTATGTACACGTGTGCATGGAAACTACGTCGTACATTTTGCTAGTTTTGGCAAAGTTTTTGTATTGTGCTTGCTCGTTGGCTGCCTGCGTTAGGTGTCTTCTCATCGGCAACATGTTGCGAGCGATGTACTGGACGACATGTTGCAGCAGCAGGCTGTGGAGAGGGGGTTTGTATGTATACAAAAATCATATGGAATTTCAACTGATTGCGAGAGAGGGCAGAAAAACATATGCGTCCCACAGATAAATACATACATATGTATTCCAAAGTATACATATGTATATGTATGCGATATAGCAGTAAATGGGGGAAACAATTTGTGGCTCATGATGGCGATTTAATAACAAAAGACGAGCAGCAATGGAGACGACGCGCGCTCATATACACGAACACAATATACACACACACACACACATATATACAGCTGAAAAGTGAACCCGTTTCCATATGTTTGATATGACTAGGTAGGAGCTATTGGTTGTCGTTCATTGCTGTTGTTGGTTTCTCCTTGTATAAATTGCACATTACACTATGTATAATTTATGTACATACATATGTATATAAGAAAACAATTACATATATGTACATATGTGTTAGTGTACTTGTTGGCAGGCTTGTTAGGGAGCAGTAAACAATGAAAAACGCATGCGCCGTTTGTGATGAATTTAACATAAAAATATTTGTAAATTAATTCATGTGTGTACATAAATTTAGATAGTACACATACATACATGTTTGTAAATTAATACACACACATACATATGTATGACCATAATGTAAATGGGCATGAAATGTGGAATTATTATTATTACATGCATACATATACATACAAGAGATGCAGAATTGGCAACAAAGACAAGACAACAAAGAAACTGCGCCGTCTGGTCTGAAATAGTCCTGCGCCTCAAACAGGAAAGAAAGATACCTTGTAAGCCATTGTCTACATGCCATTTGGAGCCTTTCACGTACATAATTCTGTTGAAATGAATGCAGATAGAACCTTTGTTTTGTCCCCAATCGAGAGTTCTCACACTAATGAAAAAACCGTCTGTTTTTAATCAAATATTTACAGGTTTCTTCACCTTTATCTTACACTATGCACGAAAAGTATACACATATGTACATATATACATATGTATTAATACATATTCAGGGTTGTCCCACAAAAAAACAAGCTTCAACTGCAGGTAGTTTCAAAAATTTTCCATGCTAAACAACAACAACATCGCGCACTTACGACTCTGATACAAAAAAGAAAAGGTACCGCCGTACTTCACAGCTGACGGGCCGCCTAAGACGTCAGCAAGCGGTCAGGCTCGCCGACGAATGGTTGAAGAGGGGAGGGAAGTAGAAAAACAAAACAAAAAAACCCAGTCCGTTCGGTCCTCAGGCCAAATATGACGAATGTCGTTTGACTTTGCGTTGTCGCCGCACAATTAAAAGCTTTTTATTTGACAAGTTCCGCTATGAACTTACAAGTAACTCAAATTAAGCGGAATCATGTGGAAATTATGTGAAGTGTAGTTATCTATATATTTCATAGTGGGTACACTTATGTATAAATGTTTATACATACATACTTGTATGTATGTACATTAACCATTTGTTACATTTACCTATTCCTCTGTTCCAGCATACCAAATATGTATTCGCTAAATAATTCCCAAAAATTAGCCACGAATTTAAACAGAGAGCGCCAATGCAATAGGTATTATGAGAGAAGGTAGTGCATTAATGGGTTCGACGTTTTGCTTTTATTGACGCACATAAGCCAGAAAGAATAATCAACAGATAACCCAACGTGTGAAGGTATATTCGTTCAATTTGCTTACTTTATATAAACTGCATTAAACCAATAACGGCTATTGCTCATTACAATTACAGGTAATTTAAAAAATCAATTAATATTCTTTCAATTGTTTATTTATTTATTAAGAAATAGGTGTTTGCATTTCTTAGTTTGTATTTAGTATTTTGTTGCTTTCTTGAACGAAAGAATAAAACGAAAGCCTGCCTTAGCTAAAATGCTAAAACTAATGACTCAAAATGTATGGCACATATAAACACATTCATACATAAAATACTCCAACTAGAAAGGTCACAAAAGACCCACATTTTAAACATTTAGTGGAGCAACACATTAAATCAATACATCATTTTCTAATTATTTATGTACGTCAGTATTAGAAGATCACAAGTGGCCTTCGTCAATATCCATTCTCATCCGGTCGCAATACATTATCTTTACTTCTTTGTACCTTGATGACTCTCTCTTAGTACCTTGGTATTTCTCTCCCTCTCTTTCGCTGTCTATATTGGCCACAGATGAGAAATGGTGTTGATACAAAGAGCGCAAAACCAGCTCAGCCCCAGCTGGTAGCTCTGAGCGTATGTGCGCAGTTGTTTTGAAGTAAAAACACACACATATGTATGTATGTAGGTCTCGTACATCTGTACAAAGGTACACACGAACAGACACATACACATAAGCATATTATTAATTGTTTTGCCCCGACACTGCGATCAGCTGTTTTGATAATAAAAGCAGTTGAAACACTTACGAAACTATCTCAGATATCTATGCATGTATGTATGTGTGTTTTTGTTTTTAGGTTAAAAGAGGAAACAGCAACACAATTATTATTATAATATTACATAAATGATAAAGGTATTTATTAAACATTATCGTTATGAACACATTGCGAGTAGTGGCACAAGTCTGTGTCCGGGTGTATGCGACTGTCTGTGTTTATATTTATTTACCATAATTTATAAATAATACTACAGCGTTTATTCTGTTATGGTCTACACGTTGCTATAAATGTGAAATTGGATAGAACGCAATTGATGAAAACGTCGAGTGCGAGTGTTTACACGGACACATGTATACACACACATACATATGTATGTATGTATGACCATATGTATATATGAGAGTGTATTGTAATCATATGGGATTTTGTTAACGACTTCGACGACGTTTATAGATTGGGCAACTGTCTGACAGACAGTCTTACATAAAACAGTTGCAAACCCTCACATTTTGTATATTTAAAGACAACAATGTAATCTATACATACATACATGAATTCGTACAGAATATGTTGACACACACATTTAAACAAAATATGTTTACACATACATTTGTATGAACATACATATCTGGTATTTTTACAAAAGAATGCGTAGGTTCCAAAAGTTCGCTTCACATACATACTCTACATTGAGAAATTGTTATTAAGAGACGTACACACGTGTGCATACATACATACAAACATACATGCGTGTGGCAAAGTTTCCACAAGGTCTCGTTCATTTGTATTTGAACATTTGGGCGGCACGTGCTTCCATTTTCGCCTACAGCTCCTATAAAGTTCCATAAGACAAGATAGAACCCAACATTTGAGAGAAACCATCTATTTAATACTCTATCGCAAGCCAAGGGCCGATGGTTCCATTTCAGTGCTTCGAGAGAAATAACAAGAGAAAGGGTTGAGCTGCTTTTTGTTTACAGAGGGGCAGCATAACTTACGAATTTCCATTTTACAATCAAACGCCGCATTATGAAAACTTTAGTATTAATATAATTTAAATGAAGAATATGGCCATGGATATCCCCATATCGAAATCCGAACGAATGTTCAGCTGACAATCTCCTCATCAACAAAAATTAATGGATAATCTAATCGACTGGATATCATTAACTTTTTAACATAAATTAACATTTGGTTTAGTGTATAAAACAAAATTTATTTCGCCTTAAAAATTTGATTTAAGTGGATTAAATAGATTTTTTAAAAAGTTCTTTAACAACTCTATAGAGCAATAAGCGACTTTGTTCCAGCTGTAGTGGGCCAACAATTCAAAATAGTTGAATATCCCATAGAAATGTCACAAATGTTTAAGCTCTTCTGTAGTAAGTATTTCACAATATCGAGGATTCTAATGCGACTGGAACGTATTCAGCATTGGATAACCTATCGATTTTTTGCAGTTATATCGAAATCGATAGTTGTGTATTGTGGCACTATTAATCGCTGATAACCTATTTAAATACGAAATAAGACATTTTTAACCACAGTATCAATTAAATAGTTCGTAATAAATAGGTACAATACATACAGTATACCATAATAACGAAATTTTATTGAATTCGTGGATATGTTTTGAGATCAAATGTAACTTATATACAGTATTGTGCTAGTAAAGTGTCAAATTTAATTTTTTACAATATGTATTTCCATGTGAAATGGTTCAAATTATTTATACGTAATTGCAAACATTCGCTAATTCCCACAGTAATCTTGCAATTTGTTCGAAATGGAACTCACAATTGTAATCGTTGCAATCGTTTAAAGTTGTTTTTGAGCAGCTTATTAAATATGTGAAATTTTGTTGGCCGGCATGTTTTTGTTTTATTTATTAATTTGATACATCAACATTATTACTCTTCTTTAATAGGCCGTGCTAGTTCAAGTTCTTTTCTAGTCAATTATTTTATCTAAATTTGTTTACTAAACTAAAAGCGTAAGCCTAAAATTGAAGGAATAGTTGCTTTGCAATTAGCTTTTAAATAAAAAGTGTTTCCAGTTTTTTAAGATTTGGATGTGCAAAAAACAACGAAAAACCCTTAAGACTGCCTGAAGGTTAAATGCTTTAAGGGCTACATTTTTGAGCAGTCAGAGTTTAAGCATTTTTGGTAGCACGTATGTACATAAACAGCTTGTCGAAGTATTTATAAGCCAAATGCTGGCAGTGACGCATTTGCAAGCGGCGGAAAGCAAAAATAAATCCAACAAACGTTGCGCACACACGCGCCGTTAAATTTAAAAGGATGAGCAAAATCATCGCCTATATCTACATATACTTATATATAAAAACCCAAGCAGCAGATATCTTTATAAGAAACTTTTACAGCAAATGTAGCTTCCTGCCCAAATTTGTAAATAAATCTTAAAGAGTTTTGTTAGATATTAGAAAGCTTTTGTCTTATTTGTTGCGGATGGAAACTAATGATCTAGGTAGTAAAGATCATACAACTATATGTTATAGAAGGCCCCATATACTGTGTATTTGTATGTTACTTCGGAACTCTCATAATTATTGGAATTTCTGGACCAATTTTTCAGTTTTGTATATCCGGTTATACGTACATCCTCACGTAAAGATCTGCCCATGCTTTCGCAGCAGCTGTTGTTGTTGATGATGCTTAACTCTATACGGAGTTGAAATATATATTATTATTCTTATTATTATTTTTTTTTTTTTAAAGTAAATTTTAAGCAACTTTTTATTTTCGTTTGTAGTTTAGAGGCTTGGGGTATTTTAGAGTATGTATTAGGCTTGTATGTAACTGGCAAAAGAAAACATTTCTGACCCCATAAAGTATATTACATACATATATTCTTTATCAGAAGTGAAATCGATCTAAGCATTTCCGTCCTTCCGTCTGTCTGTCTGGATGTACTCATGGATTTCGTCAACTGATGAGCTCACATTTACCAAACTTGGTATAAAGACTGTCCTAATCGCTGGACTATAAGCTTTATTTAATTTGCTTATATCATAAAGCCTTTAAGAAATAATCTGTCAGAATCTAAAGCTGGATTTTTGCAATATCGAGAAGAGAAACTGTATCTTAAAAACCAAAAAGAATACAAATATTTTATTTACTCCACGAATTAGTTAACAGCAAGATCTTCTTAGAGCCGACTAACTATAGAATGCAATTAAGAAATGCCCCCAAGCGGCTGATGAGCAGCGTTCCGTTAGCGACCCAAGAACCACATGATCACTGAACTACGCAGCAACAAAAATTCTAAACAAAGCGCTTTAGCGAGCGATACACACACACACACACACACACACACACACACACCCTTATACATGCATAAATACGTTTGTGCGAGTTTATTTACAAAAATAACAGAGTGCTAAGGTTTTTATTTGTTTCTGGAATATGAAAATGTAGCAAAGCGATAAAGTGGCGTACAAATCTAAAGCAAGCATTGCAGGAAAATCAATCAAAACAATTGTGATTGGAGTCTTTGTGAGAAGCATGTATACTACGTATGTACATATGTATATGCGCAGTTAGGTATGCAAGATATTAACACACAAACGTACACATATGTATGTAGATACGTGTATGTGTTTGTGTATCTAGACGACGCCACCCCCCACCTAACCCGGTCACAATAACAACAACAAATAAACAGGGGACGAGCGAAAGTTGGCGTGCAACAACCCTCAAAATTCCTCACAACCTCAGTCCCTAATCCGAGTGTAATTGTCAAAGGAGCAGGAACAGACGAATAGGCGACTGGGCGACTAGTCCTGCAGAGGCGAGACGACTTAAACTACGCAAACTGCCTTGACGTCTCTCCTACGGGCAAACTCTTGACGTTCGTCCATCAGCTGTGTAAATTTTCGTGGGTTCAATGGCTCGGAGCGCAGAGCACACGCTTTTTTGCTCACGTTGTCCAAAGTCATTCAACCCAAAAACAAAATAACGTAAAATGAAACGCAAAAGGAGGTGTGGGAATACTGGAGGGGTAACTGCGACGGCAACGATGGCGCGGGGTCACTGTGCTCGCTCTCGCTCTTTGTCTTTTTCGTTCTCTCTTCCACTTAGCAACTGTTTACCACACCACACAAGTATCGAACAAAAACAATGAAGTAAAGTTTTCAAATACATATTGCGTAGCATGTCATCAAGTACGAGCAAAGAAGCAGGATAGAGGGGGAGGATAGAGGAGTGCAGTTGTAGTTGGTGGTCACTGCACTGGTCGACGGTCTGATGCGGGTGTCTGTTGTGGGAGGGAGTAGGAGGAGCTGCAAGCGATATTCTTCGCTTTGTCTGCCGACAGAGCTGATGACATCGATGTCGCTTTTTGCGCATCGCGCAAAACTAAGAATTCAGGAAGCTCTTGTTAAAATTCATTGAAGCAGCCATTACAGGCAATTCTGGTGGGCGGTCTGCAGCAACGGAGCGTCAACAGTTAGACAATGTGAATGCCCCGCAGGAGGACAAAGCGCGGATGTTGTGGACGGCAAGTTAAGTGCGTTCACTTTGTTGACCCGTTGGATCCGTTTTTTGCTTTAAGCCTACCTGAAATGCTCACATTATCATCTCAACTTTTTGCAAGTATAAGTTATAGTATTTATTTTAATAAATTGTGATAATAATTTGAATTTTGCAACCTACTCACCGTTTGCATATAGATAGATAATTGAAGATTTTAATCTACGTATGTACTTGTATGTATGTATGTACATATAACATTGTACATTGTACAATCAAGAAATTGCTCATCCGAAAATTTAGCGTGAACTCTGTCAGTCTATAAAAAAAAATTGGTCACTTTGCACTAAAATAGTCTAATCGGTGAATGATAATATTTTTTAAGCAAACTTAGCACCGTTTTCTAACAAAGCTGATTCTGCATACATTGATTTATAATTCCCAAGTGGTTTTTCTGTGGTCTGCCATTAAAACGTGCATCACATACAAATTGTGACTACTTTAAGGGCGTACGCAGCTTTTTCCAAGGGGGGTCCAAAAAATAAACATTTTTATTAAATAATACACGATGCATTCAAATAATAATTTATGCATATGATAAAAAAAAAAATCGACAAATCCTATAATGAATGTGTGGTCGGACTTTATATTTTGACATTTTTTTGTCAGGGGAAGGCAACGCCCACTCCCTTAAAATATCTTAGAATATCATATATGCAATATATATTCGCATTAGCATAGTAGACCACATGGGTGCAGGGTATAATACATGTAAATAAGAAACTGATGGCAAGAATCATAAAATAAAATTGCGCTTTGAGTTGCACATCATGCAATTAATAAACACAAAATAAACACACAGTAACCACTTAAAAATAACATCATTTTGAATTCAAATTTAATAATTAAACCACATATTAACATAAATGAGACATTCATAAAATTAAAAACTTATAACCCGTACATATGTACTTATATCAAAAATTTGTATACTTTGTGGGGTCTGCCAAGGCTCCTCCTATGTTTTACATACATTCGCACTAAACCTTTTACTTTTCTAGGTATGGCTGTTCCATATAATAATTTGTGTTAACATTTATAAAAACGAAATTGAATCACCAAACTTTGAAAAGTGGGAAAGAGTAGGGGTGTAATTCAAAACGATCTAATTAATCTTTAGCCCATAACTAGTAATATCATATTGTTAGTACATACATATTTCATAAAAATTGATTTACTGTCACTTTTTGTTACTATACTTATGAATATTGTTGATGGTACATATTTGTATGTATGTATAGTATATGTACATCCGTAGCATAAATTTCTTTTTTATCAGCTAAAAAATTTTAAAATATGACCCTGGGCAGCGTTGCATTGCTTGCCTGATAATGATAATACGTTGACCGACTGTTTGATAAGGTTAGATGTCGGACGTTCTATGCTCATCATGAAGTTTGTTATCTGGCCCAGACCCATATAATTATGCGTACAAATTTGAAAAAATAACCATAACAGCCACAAGAGCTGCGGGTTGGTTGTGTTTGTTTTGCGATAAGCTAGTCGACTTTTGTATTATCGGGCACTCTATGAAATGCGCAGAGGCGCGATCGAAACTTGAAGGATGCGCATAAATAACTACATACAAGTATGTACATACAAGTATGTACATACAAGTATGTACATACAAGTATATAAAGTATGTTTAAATACATACAAGCACAATTTGGAAAACGGTTTGGGGCTTCCATTAACATCTTGAACTCAGCTCTGCTCTGTGAATTATAAATGAGGCCAATAATGGTAGCGGTATAGAGCACAGAGTCGTATTTTTTTAATGCTTTGTAATATAACGTTTGTTCCACTCACCCGAGCAAAAGTTCAAATGGACGCTGGAGTTTACAGGGAACTTACGGGCAACCCATATACTCGTAATCATGTGTGTAATGTGAGGTATCGCTGGACATGACCACGGCACGGTGCGCTTACTTGCTCTGATGTGGGTAGGTTTTCATGAGCACTTGCCCCTTGCCTTATATAGTATGTTTACGCAGCTCATTTAATTTACACTTTACGAATAGTGTTCGTGGTTCACGATGGTGGTTCTACCGGGGAGGCCAACATAATTATAGTTACATACAGTTTGTCAAGAAAGTTTTTTTACATGACGAATAAATGGGGGTTTGCTCTCTCTTCCGCCTCGAAGATACAATAAACAAGAAAGGAATGCTAAAGTCGAGCAGGCTCAACGCTTAAATACCCTGTACCACCCCACAAAAAAGTAATTCAATTAATTAATTAATTTAATTAAATTAATTAACTAAATTAATTTAAATAATTAACTAAATTAAATATAAAATATTCCATGCATGCTTACATACATTTACATCAGAATCGTGCCTTATGCGTGTTTGTGTACTTGTACATATGTATGTATGTGTGCATTGGGCCTGGTTATATGGCTATAACTTTTTTTTCGATCATTCTATCATAATGAAACTTGGTATACGGATATATAATCACTAACTGGATGTGTCTATCAAATTTTAGTTCAAAATTCCAAGAATTACGGGAGTTATAGAAAATCGTGAATAGGGGGGGAGTGGGGGGGTGCATCGGGAAAAAACTCGTCCTTTCTCGGGCTCAGGAGAATCTGTATACCAAGTTTGGTTATTCTAGCTCTTATACTTTCGGAGATCCTTGCGTTCATACAGACAGACAGACGGACATGGCTATATCGACTCGGCTTGTCATGCTGATCAAGAATATATATATACTTTGTGGGGTCTACCAAGCCTCCTTCTGTGTGTTCCATGTGCACTCACACAAAACTTATATACCCTTGTACCCTTTGGGTACAGGGTATAAAAATGTTTTAAATATCTCAATATTGTTTGGACTATTGACTACTGAACGACAATATCCAATTCCGCAACTACTAACCCATTGCTTCGCAAATCATGTTCTAAATGAAACTTGAACTGCATTTGTAGGATAAATTAAATAACTTATGAAGCAACCTAAATGGTATACATATTTTTATCATAAGTCGAGGAACTTGGACACTTCTCTCTGAAATATTTTCTATATTATGGCAAAAAACAAAAATAGACTAAAGTCCAAAAAATATCAAAACCAGCTGAACGGTTATTAAGAAACCATTTGGTTTGGCCGAGAAACAAACATTCTTCGAGAGCCATTTACTCTTACATAGAAATAAACGTTTGATATTTGTTAGAACAGCAGAATGGATATGTGAATGATGTCATATTTTGCGATGAATCATAAGTGTTGTTTCACTACAACGAAGTTCCTACTATAAAGTTATAAGCCTTTACAAGCATTAGAAAAACAAACACAATTCCCAATTTTTTTAAATTTAAGCAAAAAATTATGACACCGATTAATCAATCAACCTAAGGTAAGTAATTTGTAAAAAAAAACTTTTTGAATAGTATAATAGTTTGCATCTCTTTCTTTTTTATATGTTTGAAATTGTAAATAGATCACACATATAATTACTTAATTAAAAAAGATTTTTTTGCATAATAATAATAAACAAACAATAAAATTAAGTGAATAAAAAAACTAGTGGAGAAGTTAAAGGCGGATGTCTCGATTTTGAAACACTGTGTACATATGTGTAGATTAATTATAGAAATTAAAAAAAAAATTTGTTCCATCGATTTTACTCCTTTGGGTATTCGTATTCGTAACTGCACATTTACACATACATAGACATATTCTGTGTATTCCTAAAAGGCATCTTGGACTCAAATTTGGAGTCCTATAGTGCCAGAAATATAGATGATATGCGAATGGCGTTTCTGTAAATCCTATATAGGGGGAAGTGGGGGGAGTATCACAAAAATAAAAGAAGCTCTTATAGCGTACACACATACATATGTAGGGCATCTGCGTATAAAATTTGATGTCTCTATTTCCTATAGTCATACGGACGGACAGACAGATAGGGCTAGATCGATTCGTCTTGTCATTCTGCCCAAGAATATACGAGTCAGCCGCGCCTCCTTTTTCACCTCCCGCAAGCTTTATATACTCTTGTACATTTCATGTACAAAGTATAATTAGCTGCTAGCTAGCTAGAAAATTCATTTTTGGAAAAAAATTGAATAATGAGTGTATGTGGATTCAGCGCAGGAGAAAAAAACTTGAGTTCGTTTGTTTTTATGATGCATCATAAATATAATATCTATGGTATACGCCTTACGATCAAGATCAAAGAGATCAAATTGAGATCAAATTTGCCATCACATTTTTCAATCGTAGTATACCCATGTTTGGCTTAACCGCACAGACCAACATTTTCAAGTAACAAATGAGTGGAAAGCTATAGCAAGAATGCTTAAAGCTGTTCAGATCGAAGAGTTGCTAAATAAATTATTCAAAAAAGCTCGGGCAATATTGTAAAAAGTATATGTATAACAATAGAGAACGCTACAGTCGAGCAAACCCGACAGTAAAATAGCCTGTACTTTCCACCAAAAGGAAAATTTAAAAAAAATTAAATTATTAAAAAAAATTAATTAATTAATTGAATTAAATTAGAATACCTGTTTATGTTCAGTTTTAACAGCATACATTTACATCACGTACCTATGCGTGTTTATATGGGTGTATGTATGCAGCACAAAGTTGAACCAAAGCAGCAATAACAACAACAGCTGCGGGCAGCGCATGAGCAGCGGTTTATTTATGGCTATAACTTTCTTCAGAATTGACCTATCATGACGAAACTTGGCACACATAAGCACTAACTGGATGTAACTACCAAAATTGATTTCAAAATTCCAAGAATTACGGAAGTTATAAGAAAAATCACGAATTGCGGGGGAGTGGGGGGGGGAGGTGTATCAAAATAAAATAATAAACTTGACCTGCCTAGGGCTTAGGGGAACCTGGATGCCAAGTTTGGTAATTCTAGCTCTTATACCTTCTGAGATCCTTGCGCTCATACAGACGGACGGATGGACAGACATGGCTATATAGTCTCGGCTTGTCACCCTGATCAAGAATATATACTTTGTGGGGTCTGCCACGCCTCCTTCTGTGTGTTACATACATGCGCACAAAACTAGTATAGCCTTTCACTCTTTGGGTACAGGCTATAAAAATACAGGCCCGAAAGTTTGCGTAGAAAATAGTGGACAGTATACAGATGAACGAATATGATGATACAACAAATTAAAATGAAAATGTAGTTTGCGGTATAAACAAAATAAACCGTCACTCTCCACCCTTGCATTATCTATTAACTCATATAAAAACATAGGAACACTTACATAGGTATTGAATAAGAACGGGTAGGGGTGATTATAACGAACTGCGTCTTAGACTTCGTTTGTTGACAAATGCAGACGTTTACAGATGTCTAACGGATATGGGCATTTTATTTGCATGCCATAAAGCGAAACGTAGTACAAATAAGTTGCATGCTAATAACAAAATATGAGTGTGACTCCTCATATAACAACACTATGCAGAAAAATAAGTCCCACATACACAGACACGCTTGCATACACTGGCATGCAGCGTATAATTCATTTCAACACAATTTTCTTTGTTGTCTGTCGTTGAAACTGCGAAAAGGAAACAAAAAAGTAAAAGAACCCAAAGCGCAAATACAAACGAAATCAAGGATACAAAGCAGAACGATGTTGGAGTCGCGCTCTTCCCGACCTGCGTTTGCTGCCCTGTCGCTGTTGGCAGTGGCAGTAAACAGTTTCTTTGTCTGCGCATCGACTCCACAACAGAGCTGCGCACAAACAACATACACAGCTGATTAAGAAGAGACATCACAACAATAACAGCAGCAGCAATGATTGTGGGGGGTTTAAAAACGAAGACTACTGGCTGAAGGTATGAATGCACAGACATACATACATGCATATAAGTCTATATGTGCATACGTATGTACATATGTATATGAATGTAAATGAATGTGTGTTATGTATCTATGCATGTATGTGTGTACATACGCGCGTACATTTTAGAATACGTATGTATGAGCCTGTATTGATGCAGCGTGTCGCAGCACACAGCAAATGAGATATGAAATAAACTTAATGAAACGTGAAATAAAATCATTAACATTTGCAGTCCAGATGACGAACACAGAAGTGCGCATATAGTATGTATGTACATATGGCCATACAAACGTACATATGACGTATGTATGAATGTGTATGTATGAATTGTACCTGTGTATGTACATACATATGTATGTATGTATGTATAACTTTGTTTACATAAGCCAGTGTCTGAGCACAAAAACAAGTTCTAAATCATATTTAGAAAACTGCATTAAATATGATGAGTTATACACATATGTATGTACATATGAATGTATATATTGATTTACAGAAAGTTCAAAGTAATTAAAAGCAATTTCACTGCTTGATTATAAAAATTGCACGTAAGACAACGATGCAAGGCCTTGTGTACTAAACCGAAAGCATACAAAAAGAATGTGCAATAAAAATGGCCGACACGGTCATTTGTCTTTTCTTACCTTTTAGAAAAAGAAGTGCAAAGAAATTGCAGTGTTCTTTTGCTCGCTGTCGCTGCTCTGTAAATGTTTCAAGGCACCGTTTTTCAATGTTGAATTGATGATGTTATTGCTGGTGTTGCTGCTGCAACCAATTGCTGTGTTGGTAATCAATTTCTGCGGCATTAATTGGGCATTATTGCAGTTTATGTGCAAATTGCTGATTATCAAATAAGAAATATTGATTTAAGTGTTGATTGATGACGCTACTGCGGCTTTTACTGCCGAATCCTCTGCATCTGCCACCCACGCACTCGAAAGACTCCTACATACATATGTATGTATGTATGCACGCCCCTGCTCCACTGCATCAATTGCAAATTTTCACACACATCGATTTTTCCGCTGCATTTCTAATCTATATTGCTATCTTGCGGCGTATTTTTTTTTTATTTTTTAAAGAACTCTACTTATTATAAATGATTGCACTTACACCACACCACACCACACACACTGCTGGCTCTTTACATAATTTCACTTCATTGCCATTGCATTGCTGCAGATTTTCCTTCTTTCTTTCTTTCTTTTCCTTGAACTCTTCCGCTTTCTTTTTTCACTGCAAGTTTATTGACGTGCCAGCAAATAAAACGCAATTGAAATATGCAAAAAAATAAAACGGTATTTCTTGCATACTTTGTATACTTTGACTTTGGGCTGTCTTTATTTTGGAAAATTGATCGCTGTTGACGACGTCGAGTTGCAGCCGAATTACGCTTACATCCACAACAACAATACTTTCACCGTTGTAATTGGCGTCTCAGTTGCTGCTTTTTGCATAATTATTGCACTGGCGCGCGCACAAACACTCTCAATTGTTTATAATTTCAACATAATCGTTAAAGTTTTGGTTCACCTTCATCTGTATACAATACAACATAACACAGATAAAACACAACTAATTAAATACCACACGAATGAGACCGTAGTAGATGGAAAGGTACCAGTTTTGTATGAAAAATACTAAAAGCAGCTGATTATTTTGCTTTTATACTATTGCTCTTTGGGGCAACATTGGAATGCGCGCCAGTTGCAAATTTAAATGCTTAGAGAGGGCAGTACAAACAACTTTTTCGTCATTAAAACACAAAAAGCAGACTTTTTATTGGTATATATATTTTGTGTAATTACTTTTTCACATAATTTCTTTTTCTTTTATTTATATGTAATTTAATGTATATAAAAAGCTTGTGTAAATAAGATACTTTTTATATATATTCTGTATTTGTTTTCTATTTAGTTTTTTTTTTAAATATTAAAAATTATATGAACAATTGCTGGCCACGCGACTTCATTCCGTTAAAATATTAGAAATGAATTTGTTTAATGTTTAAACATGGTTTGGGATTTGCATTATATTATGATTAGAATACGGACTCAAATCGTGCGGTCAGCTATTGTTGTTTATACATACATACATATATGTATAGTATGTAAAATGTATATCAATGCCGTTAAAAATGTTTGTTGTTCACATGGAAACAAAATTTGATTTTACTGTGTGTGTGGCTTGGTACGGAACTAATTGTTGCATTTTACGGCATTTTATTATTCTCATGTTGATTTTTTGTATTGTTTTAGTTTTGTAACGGTTATGGTTATTTCCACTGTTGCTTGCTAATTTGCATTTAACGCTATTACAGTTTACTTTCAATTGTTAAACAAAAGTCGAGAAACGCACTACATAGATATATTAAAATACGCTGCTTTTAACTTCTTTGACTTTACACCATTGTTGTAAATATGATTTGAATTTCGTTATCTTTTTGTTTTATTAGGAAAATATATTGTGTTTTTATATACGTTTGCATATACACCTTAGTTTAGAAAAAATGAATCAGGAAAATATGCAATTCACATTTCATTTGTGTGTATGTGTGTGTGTATATAATTATTATTATTATGTATATTGTATTTGTTTATACATATTTTTAAAGTTGAACTTTGTGTGTTAGCGTTATCATTTTAATCAACTGATTGCCGTGTTAGGGGGAGCCACACCTACCGCCCGCCCCTTTTGCGAATGGCAGCGTACAAAATGTGTGTGCCGGGAAAGAGGTCTACAAGTACATATTGAGCAAGCAATTCAATCAAGGAGCAAGTAGGAACCATATCCTCGGTCCGTAATTTCATTCCTTCTTCTCTTCTCCTTCTTTTTTTGTTGTAGTGTAGGAAACCGATAGTTTGTGAAATTCTAATATAACGAATTAAGAAACATTATGGAGAGTCTCTTTGTGTCGACTAGAGGTGGTGATCCAATACTCCTGCCCATCCAAATTGTACGCTGACTATTCGCTCGAAGTGAATTTTGGCGCGTCGTACACGATTGCATAATTAATTTGTATTATTTGTATTTGTATTGTTTATGTGTAAATGTATTGTATGGGTTTGGGGTGTTTTAGAAACGGTGATCCTTCAGTTTTGTATTTTGTATGTATGTATGTACAACTAGTCCTTGTTAAAAAGACAGAGGCTTAGGCTTACATCGATACTTGCACTTTTAATTATCTTCCGTTTTTGTTTGTTTCTTTGTTTTTTTTGTTTTCTTGTGTACTCTACAAAATTTTGAACAAAGTGTAGTTTGCTTGTAGGTTTGTGTATTTATTAAAATGCTATGAAATAGTTAATTATGCACTTTATGCGAAGCCCAATATGTGTGTGTGTGTGTGTGTGTGTGTGTAGCGTCTAGGCTTGAGCTTCTAAAAAATGATTGCGCACTCTAGCGATGGGTGGTGGGGGACAAGCTACAAAAATCAGTACTACTGCTCACTTATATGTATGTATATGTTTGGGTGTGAGTGGGTGGTGCATTGTATTTTTCGATACATACGTGCAGATATATATGTATATATATGTATATATCTATGTGTTTGGGGTGAACGCATTGTGGTTCTATCGACATGTTTAGCATTTCTTCTTAAAACAACTATGTATTCGTACATATGTGTTTCTATGTAGGTGTGTGTCGGTGTCGGTGTCTGTGTGTGTGAGTGTATATGTATAGGTAGTAATTTAGCAATAAAATCTCAGTTAAATGTAGCAATTTTTGTTTGTGTTGTTATTGTTGTTGTTGTAGTTTTTGTTGTTACTTATTGAAATAATAATTATCGACATTCAATACAGTACATTAAAAATACACATACAGATGTTTTGCATAATTTAAAACTAATTCGTAAATAATTTAAAGCTAAACATAGACCATTAAATTAAAACGTTCATGTATATAGTATATATATTTTTGTTTTGTTTTCTGTTGATTGGAGAAGGGGAAGAAAGGGGAATAGTGGAGGGAGGCATATATGTATACATATCCTGGGAACTGCGCATACATTGCCTGACGGTAATACCGTAACACTAGAGCGAAAGTAGAAACAACATTGCATTACAAGTATCGTTGGATTGGTTTTCGTTATTGGATTGGCTGCAGCGAGATAAAATTCCATGTTAAAATAAACAAATTATGCATACATACATACACACATGCATTTATATAAAATTAAAATGTCTATTTAAATTAATAATTAAAAAGAAATAATCACAATGTTATGTTGATGCAAGTTTTCAAAACTCACGACCTTAAACTAGAGCTATGTTAGATTAAAATTTCGTTACTTCCATTTGTTTCGTTTCGTTTCATTGCATTTAGACATTAGAATCTTGGATTTAGGTAAATGTGTGAGTGTATCTGTGTCTGTTTGTGTGTGTTTTTGTTTTGTTGTGTTGTGTTTTCTGTGTGTTGAGTGTTGATGCTCATCCCATTGACTCGTGTGCTGTCTGTCTCTTAGGCCCTTCGGCTCGTTCCAGTTATTATTTACCAGATGCCAAGGTAGAGGCCGAGCATATACACCAACGACAGCGTCAGCGACGTTCCGATAATAAACATAACGATAAACACATCCCAACATCAGTCCGTGGCGGTTTTGCGCATTATCTTTCTGGCAAAGCCAATCGCCGTATCTCAGAGAATCTCACAACAGCGACAATAGCGTGGTCGGTGTCCTGTGGTCACAGCGGGCGGTGTAACGGGCGCGAAGTAGGCGTGCACCTTAATATTAGGTAAATGATTCTGAAATGGGGGAGGGGGACTGTGAGAAACTATCGGATACATATAGCGCCCTTTCCCCTTCAACTCACCTTTAGTTTGCGTATCGCACCGCGTGATATTAACTGGCAGTCGAACAACTCGATGCGCTGCAGATTGTGACACGACACTAAATGCTCCAGCGTCCGATCCGTTATCAAGGGGCAATTGTCCAGCTCGAGGACGGATAGGCTCTCCGCTGCACAGCTTCCGGCGGTCAACTGGCGTATGCCATCGTCCGTTATCAGTTCACAGTGGGATAGAGTCTTTAAACAGTACAAAACATATTTAGTTTAGTTACTTTTTACTTCCTAATCTCCGAGTATTTCTATACACCTAATTCTGTTTTTACACGGTAGATTGGTTCCAGTAACAACCGTGTAAGAAAAGACATTGATTATAGTATATGCAAAAATAGGTGATTGGTTCCTTATCTCTAAAGAAATATATATGCCATTTTTAATTTTCAAACCGTGTTATATCAAAATCGTGTAAAAAAGACCGTGTAAAAACAGAATTAGGTGTATATAACAAAAGTCACAACTTCCACAAAAAATAAAAATGCAAAGTATTATGAGGGGCTCGCATTGGAGAAAAATAAAGGAACAGGCATTATTTATGTTTCTATTCATTCCAATTTCAAATCGTAAGCAGAGGACTCGATGCATTATTTAGAAGCGCTATAAATATTGAATACTACTCTGAATCGTAATCAGTTCGCCTACAAAAGCAACTCTCAACGTTGAAATAGTGACGAGTAGAGCTATAAAAAGTTTTTATTAGGAATATATTATTAATCGAATTTTGATACCACAGTGCTAATAATCTATACTTGTTAAGTAATCAGTATTTTAATTAGGGAAGAATAATCAATTTTTTAATTCAAGTAGACTGCAACCAAAAAAAGAATTTTTTTTGATACGTCGAAAAAAAAAATACCGGTGCTGGGAACACTTCTTTTCAGTTTTAGCAACAAATTCTTCTTAAACATTTTTATGTGATTTTATTTGAAATTCCAATTTAAATTCTTTAGGATTGGATCTTAATACGAATGGAATGCTATAGTCGAACGGGACCAACTCTTAAATACCCTGCACCTCTATTCTATTCATTGGTTTCGAGGTATAAAATCATATACAAAATCTGTACAAAACGTATGTATGTATATCATATAACTAATTTGTATTCTTGTGGAATACTAGTATTACTTATACTATTTCATCAATTGTCTTAAACTGTATCCTTGATTCTGATAATCTGGCAATAAGTACTTGTACGTATGTTGCAAATATAAAATCGACTCCTACTGCGTGTTCGACTTACCAATTTCTCAAGACTGGGACAGCCGGTGGCCAGGTGCGCCAGCGTCAAGTCTGTAATTTGACTGCACTCCTCCAAGTCCATGCGCTCCAAGTATTTGCAATTGCGGCCCAGCGCCTGAAAGCCAATGTCGGTGAAGTTGCGACATCCAGATACCTCGAGCGTGTTCAGCTGGTGGTTGTGCTGGGAGAGCGCCATGAGCGAGAGATCAGTTAGGTCGGCGCATTTGGATACGCAAAGTTTTTGTAGTTTTGGACAGTTGGCGGCTATTTGGCGTATTGAGGCATCGCTTATAGTCTGCAAGCAAATTGAAACGAGGAATTACGGATGTGTGCGAATGCTAGGGGCAACTCAGAAAGGCAGGCGTACCTCACAGCTGTGTAAGTTTAGCACCATTAGTTCGGGACAGTATTTGGCCAGGCACGATATGGCATTGTCGTTTATCTGTTTACAACCTTTACTGCAGAATTTTCGTAGTTTGACACAACCGCGCGCCAAGGCCTCGATACCATTCTCAGAGACCAGGTGGCACCAGGACACATTGATTTCCAGCAGGTTCTATTGGTCAGGCGGAAGATAGAAGAATTATATCCAATTGTTTTGAATGTTACTTTCTAAATCATTTTTCTGACTTTGAGGAGCAATTTTTGGATAATAGACTAGAATGTCACTTACCGGACACCCATCCGATAAATACTTCAAGCTATTATCTGTTATATTGGAACATGAGTCCAGATTGATGGCCGTCAGTTTAACGCAATATCTGCTTATAGATTGTGTTGATATATCTGTGATTTTCTTACACTCCGATAGATCCAAGTGTTCGATATTGTGGCAGTGATTCGCTAGAGTTCTGCATTGTAAAATAAATGAGAATGGTGTCAATAATTATAATTGTTAGCTAAGGGACTCGCTTACCTTATGGACTGATCCCCCACCGATTGACAACCACGCAGCGACAATGATTTCAAGAAGCCGCCGCATCTTTGTGATATATTTTCAATCACAGGACCCTGTACAGGGGACAAAGGAATGCATTTGCATATACTTGTACATATACACATGTGGTCGCTATTATACTATAGTGTAGTGTGTGACATACCTCGATATCACGTTGAAAATCGAATAAATTGATTTTCTGCCAACTGGAACCGTCCAAGGCGAGCACATTCCAATATTTGCACACCTGCAGTTTTAGGTTCAGTTTAAGGTTAAATGCGTTTACATTATTTAATGCTATTGATGGAACCCACCTGTGCGCAGCGGCATAGGGATACGACATCCAAATAGGAGAAGACACGCAGGAGAACCTCCTTTGGCAGTTGCTTGATTAGCTCATCGTCGAGTTCTGTGGCGCTCAGGAATGTTTGCTGCAAATTGGCGACAGTTAGTAATGGAATCAATTTCAATATACATACAACTATGTGTGTATTCTATAAATTGTTTATGGACTATAGAAAGTTTGTCACATGTGTAATATATACATCTGTATATGTGTATGGGTGTAGGGTCTATTCATGAATTAGCAATACAAAAATTCAATTGGGAACTTAAAAATTTGATCAATTGAGGCCTCAACTGCTGACGAAATTCGAAATTTTTGAAGAACACAACAAACTAATTAACGAACAAGAGTCGAGAACACAACAAATGTGGGATGGTGGTGATAGGTTTTGTAGTTAGGAGAATTCTATATACATATGCATGTATCTATGTATGTCAGAAGGATGAAGCGCCCCCAAATTAGCGCACCAGATGCCAAAGAGTTGCGACTTTAAACAAAATTAAATCGTTTTTTGTTTTTGTTTCTGTTTCTGTTCCTATTATTATTATTATTTTTTTTTTTTTTGCTTTTTGTTTCTGATGATGATGGTGATGCTTACGGGTGCTTCCTCGTCCTCATTGTCTTCCTGTAGCTGCATGCTGTGCATTTTGCTATGCGTATTGGTAGCAACTGTGCGCTGCTTCTGCTGCTGCTCCACAACGCACACCTCCTCGCCCGGTGCGGCAGGTGAAACCGATGAGGATGAGGCCGAAGATGGTGATGAGCTGTTGTTGCTACTGTTACTGGTGGTGGTGGTTGTGGCGGTGGTTGCAGCAATGGCTGTCACTGGTGCCGCACTTCCGAAGGTCGCCGTTCGCCAAATGCTGCTGCAGATGCCACTGATTAGATTTGTGCCACCAGTATGGTTCTGATTTGTGTTACTGTTGTTGTTTAGTTGTAAGCTCAGATTACGATTAATAGTAGTATTTGTGGTGCCGCCACCGTTGTTACTGTTGCTGTTGCTGTTGCCGTTGCTGTTATTATTATTATTGTTCGATTCGCCAGTGGTGCCCAATTGGCCGCTGGCCACGCTTACGTTGGTGCTGTTCGTATTGGTGGCAGCACCGCTGCTGCTGCTGAAGCTGCCGCTTCCGCTGATGCTGCTGCTGCCACTTGGCGGGCACAACAGCTCAATGCTGCCAGCGCTGACGCCGCTGCCGATTCCAATCGCGCTGCCACTGCCACCGCCACCGCCGCCGCTATCAATGCCGCCTCCACTGCTGCCGCCACCCCCAACTGCCGTTGCGCTGTTGCCGCTGCGAGCAAACATGAAGCGTGTGTGTGAGTGTGCGTGCGCCCTTTGCTTAGACAGACAGACAAAGACGAGACAAGACAAGACAAGGCAAGGCAAGACAAGTGCACGTCTGTGGAGCTCTTCTTTGAGTCTTTGGTTCGTCTTATCACTCGCCTCTATTTAAATAAATTAAACTCTTTCGTCCACTAGCACTCGCGCTCTCTTCTTGCTCCCACACACACACACACGCGCTAGTTCTTACGCTCTTGGTCTCGTTGTTTTATTTCGTTGCTGTCGTTGGTCGTGTGAATGCACGATTAAAATATTCGCGAATTGCGTCTTCTTCAATACGTTGCTCTCCGTTTCTTCCGTCTCTTTCTCTCTGACACCCGTTCACTCCTTGGTTCAGATAATTCAAATGATCATGACGGTGTTGATGTGCACAACAACAATAACAACAGACCATATAATGCGCCGCTTCCAAATTCGTATCCAAAATTAAACGTAGGCACGTACTCCGAAATGTAATTTGTTTGTGTGCAAGAGTATGATATACATACTTACATACATATGTATGTACATGCGTATTCGTTTATCATTCAATTTCAATATTTGTGTTCCGTTTTTTAATCTCCTCTGATTATTAGGTGTTATTTTTGAACGCTTCCAAATGCCTTTACTTCGTCGCAGTCAGACGCAGTAGACGACTCATCGGAAACAGCTGATTATTGAGAAACCAGTTAAATGGCGTCAGTTGCTATTTTGGCCAGCTGGCCGAAAATTTCACCATCGAACCCAAGCCCAAGCAGTTCAATTACCTTAGGCCAGTTTTGTTGTTAGTGGTTATTGTTGCTTTTGCTGCTATTGTTGTCGTTGTAGGTTGTGCCCGCATTAGAAATAGAACAACAGAAAATGAGACATTAAAGTATCGGCCAAGGCTGTTGGCTGATTGTTAATGTGACAAGTGCTTTAATTGAAGTGCGCGCACATCACGCGCATTTGTAGTACGATATGAACAATCCATACATATGTATGTATATATGTACATATCTATATACAATATATGAGTACATACATACACACTATATACAAATGTATGCCTGTAAGCAGCCAATCAAATTCCCTCCCACCCCTTTTTTGTGAAGCAACGCACTTGCCACCAATTTGCTGAAATGAAAATCATCAGAAGCAATTTAAAAGGCAATCGAACGTGTGCGGAATTTATGAAAAAAGTACTGCCATTGACATATTGGTCGACCTTTGAATTACTCTATAAACGGATGCCCGCAATGGGCAACATCAACTTTTAGGTTTTAAATACTAAAGGGTAGACAAACTATGTTTCTGAGATTCTGAGATATTTAACAACTCAATCGATATTATGGATTCCTTGATATAGGACTTGGTGAGCAAAAAACTATCAAACTATCTATCTTGTCAGCTTAAGATAAAAACAACAAATACCTTGTTTACCATTAAAACCAGCTCTGGAATTCTAAAGGGAGAAAACTAACCGTAACAAAGTATTTTAAAAATTAATTGTTTTCAATAGATAGGATTTCATGTTTACATATATACATGTATTTACCAAATAGACGAAGCAATTAAGAGTTTAAAAATATAAATGTTTAAAAGATAACTTTTTTAGGATTTTGTAAAAACATAAAATTAACATCAAAGTCTGAAGTCCATAGAGCGCAAAATAGAACGCCCATATTCGTAGAATATTTATATTAAGTCTCCTTGTAAGTAATATAAACGTGAATGGGAATAATTGCAAAAAGAGAGAACAAACTATCATGCATATGTAATATACTCGTATGATGGCGGGCATATACATATGTACATATAATACGTTTATAATAGATTCAATAAAACGCTTGTTGCCGCATTGGAGGAGTATTCGGTGAGCGACGCTTAAGAAATGAATTGACAGCCACACATGCGAAACACAATTACACGTCATTAGTGATATTGTATTTGTTTTTTAATTGTATATAACAGGGGCATTGGTAAAGCAATAAATATGGGAATGGTAGTCTTCAAAGTTATGAGCAACACTTTTGGGGACAAAGCTCAATGGCTTATTTTTTTGTTTACGAAACTATTAAATTTTAAACTCAATCACAATTCATTTATGAACACTCAAAAAAAAAGACAAGCATGTAGCATAAGGCAAGTAATTGAGTCAAGGAATTATACAATGAATATGAGCTCTGACCGTCAGTCTCAACTAAATAGTTTCAATTCATTTCGTTTTATTTGATGACACTTTTAACTTAGCACAATGGCAAAAGCAACAGCCGTACACATTTCGCTGATTGTTATTTGCATGCTTGACCAGCAAACGCCCTGGGGAGCGAGCACATGGCGTATACGTAATGCAAAAACAAGTCCACCATATATACATACATAAAATATATACATGCATACATATGTACATAGCCACAGCCAAACACACACTCAGATGTTTTAGCAACTATTCTGGAAGCACGTAACCCAAAAACACAGGCAAAATTCACATGCAGTTTTACTAAAACAGGGGAATGCTACGAGTGGAACGAAGTCAGGAGAGAAAATCTTCAAATGATGGCAATTGATGGTTCGGGTGCATTGACTTACTTTCATCTAGACTTGACGAGAAAGGCACCTTTTCTATGCATGTCACTTTTTGACGCTGCCACAACCACCCACTCAATACCTACATACATATGTACATACATACATATCTACGTATGTACATACATACATATGTACCGAATTCGACCGTTGAGTACAAGGCAATTGATAAGCATCTGCATGTCAGAAGAAGCGGAAGAAAGCTGATGAAAGAAAGTGGGTCTAGCAAGCGGACGACAAAAGTAAACAAATAAATAATTCGTATATATACATACGTACAAATACGCGTATATAGCTGGCATTCATTAAAACGAACTTGCAGGAATTAGATCTGTCAGTAAACATCGAAGTGAATGCCATTTGCCAATAGGCACCTGTGGTGCCAATATAATCAAGCAAATCCCATTTAAGCTCCAGGTTTACATATGAGTTTATTTTTAAATTGTCGATAGTTTCGCCTGGTGGCAACAACAAAAAGTGAATAGGATTTAAGTTTTTTTATTTCCGCAAATATTTTGATTTAATAATCAAGGCTCTGGATAACTGAAGGGATTAAGTGAAAGTTGTTCAACTGGAATACATTCTAACAAGTTGCAGCAACTTCCTATTCGAATGGGCGGCCTGATGTGTATATTTTTTATCATTTGAGCTGTCATTCAACATGTTATACCTCGGTTGCGTCTTTGTAGTCTTTGTCTAAATCAATAATTGGACGTTATGGCATTATTTATAAGTTGGTTTAAATTTAGTTAATAGTTGCAAAGATGCAATTTTGGACACAACGGATTCGTATATAATTATATAATTGGAATATAGATTTAGAGTTGGTTTAGATTATAGATATGTGATATTGCTATGGTGTCTTGTACAACATGTCGATATTCGCCTGTGCTTTCGCCCAACTTTCAAACAAGCGAACGGAACGAGTGGGCAGAATGAACGGCCTCGAAAAGTGTTATGGCCGAAAAGCAAATACAGCAGCAAGTAATGTGCAAATGTACATACATATATATATATATATAGTACGTACATACATATGTATAAATATGACCCAAGTATGTAATTGCGCACATTTTATATAAGTCATGGCCACTGTGCTGCAGTCAAGTCAGCTGCTGGTCTACAGTTTAGCTCTTGAAACAAGCAGTATCAGCAACCGCGCAACTTCCCATTGGAAAAGCAACGGTACCAGTGTCTCTATATATAGTTCATGTGCATGTATAGCCTGCAGTATATAGTATGCCCGAGCCGAGCCACAGTTTAAGAGCAAGCATCCGTTTGAGCCACAATATAGTGGCTGTCACCACCCCCTACCCTAACAAATCAACACAAGGCCACAAGGTCAACGAAAACTGGGTCAGCTGTGCATTTGCCTATATAGGCACTTATGTATGTGTGTATTACATACATATGTATGTACATACATATATGTACATATGTGTGTTTATAGGAGTAGACATCTGGCCGCCCACTTCGAATAGCCACAGTTAGGGATGTTGATATTGTATACAAAAAAGTATATACATACATACATTTAATAAGCAAATAATACAACAAAAATATAAAAAACAAGTTGAACCTAAAAAATCATTTCACATAAACACGCAAATTTAAAATGCCGTCAAAGAAGACGTAGAAATAGAAACAGATTTCAAGCCTTATCGCAGAGCACAGCAATAACAAAAAAGCAGCAGAGAACACACAATAAAGTAAGCAGCACTACAAGCGTACGTAGTTAAAAGGGGTTTAGAACAAAAAAGAAAAAACAAAAAAAAATCATTAAAAACAGCTGATGACATGAATTCAAAAACAATTTTCAAGTGCAAAAAAATCGTATATACTTATAATGGAGGAATCGCAGCAAAAACAGAAAAGGTTTGCAAAGCGCAGCTATAACTACACACACACACACACACACATATTCAATTCACATACATGTGCAACAGCAATGAAAGAGCTGTGCTTGCACTGCCTTGGTCGCCAATACAAAGAGGAATAGGCAATAACACTAATACACTGGCACACTTGACACATACATATGTATGTGTGTACGTACATATGTTCGTGTATATGCAACTGCTGCGCTAGCGATTTTCATTGCGTCTCATTTTACAGAGTGTAACAAACATTAAATATGCATAATTTACACAACATTTACACACAATCGTACATATACATATACTTGTACACATGTACATAGATATGCATTTTAGGGCTAAAGATTAATTTGCTGTACCATTTGTTTATGTTTTCTGCTGCGTTGTTATATTTTTATACACTAATCGCGCCCACGCTCTCAATAATTTTCAATAGATTCTCAATAGATTTTCATCAAATTTTTCATACACTGTGCTGGAAAAACCAAACAACCAGAGCAATTGCAGACGCGCGAGACAATGACGACGCGACCGCGACCACGACGATGACTTCGATAACAACAGAGGACAGAATGAAAATGACTAGAGTCCCAGTCCCAACAACAACGACAGCGACGACAACAAAGACGAAGATGTGTTGGTGAGAGAGCAAACAGCTGAAATGCTTGCTATGCTCCAAAACTGCATGTGGGGTCACACGGACACACACATACAGACATATTTATACCAACGGCCTTACAGAGAGCGAAATCGCATGTGTGCGGGGGCGTTTGGGCGGTGCATTGCACCCCACAAAAACAGCAAACAAAAACAACCAGCAACCAGAAGTGTCAATGAGAGAGAACTACCTCTCGCTCACGTGTGTATGTATAAAAAATAGGGGGAGAGAGCGAGAGAGCCCCAAAACATTTAACAAACAAAAACAGCAACAAAACCATCTGCAACAACTGTAGGCGCCGCGCATGGAATCCAACTGATTCCATCGCTGGCAAAAGCGAATGTACTTCTCCATTTGCCGCTATGTAAATCTGCATTAACTTTTGCCATTGCGATTGCATTGGCTTTTAGGCTTAAACCAGAGCTGCCAGATTGGGCTAAAGGCGTTTTGTTATTTTAGATATGTATGTGTGTATATACATATGTATGCATATCAGTAAATAACTAAATGTATAGGCAAGTAAACGGACTTAAGCTAAAAAGTAATTTTTTAATATTAAGCTTAAGCTGCCCCTTTGTATGATTGAAATCATAATTACATTTTTATGGAAGGCTGTACCATACTTCTTAGTCATACACAAGATCCTTTTATTTTCAATGATATCAAGTATACGAACTATAGTTCTACTTATTAAAAATGAAATATGTATATTAAATAGTTCTTTAAAAAAATTGAATTTTGACATAGTTTTGAAATTTTACTATTACATAGAGAAATAATGAATAATGTTACATAGGATGGATAATAGTAAATAAATTAATATAATAATCAAGAAATAAAGCTGAAACAAATAATCAAAAAGAATTTGAAATTTGATTCGAAATTTGTAGTGTTGAACAAATTAATCAAATTTGTTGTCCAACTTGACAAATCGTATTAAATATTTTTTCAATAATAGAATGTTCAAAGTTCAATATAATACGTCTTTTAGATTAGATTTACGTTGAAAACATAACCCATAATCTTAATTTTTAAAATAAAAGCAAATAGGTCGCTTTGTAAACACAAAGTAACTAAAATAATAAGAAATTAATATACACTAACTAAAAAGTTTTCATTGCGAAAAACATTCTTTAAATTATTTTAAACTGAAGATAGAAACATTAACGCATGCAAAAGATGATGATTGAAATATGTGTAAATGAATATACATATATTCATTTATATATTAATATTTATACATATGTATGAATAAATTCATTTATGATACATCAACTGACTGATTTTTCACGCATATGTGCATACATATGTATGTATGTATTGAAAATTAACTAAACTCAAAGCCCCCTCCTTCAGTTTAGTGCATTATTAACGTTCATTAATATATTTCTGGCAGTCTCAAGTGCCCCACGAAGGTCCGACGCTTCAAACAATTTGAAAACTCTTAGACAGAATGACATTCAGCATCACATTGAGGGTTATTTAGGTATTATTTGAATACGCAAAGAACTTAAACTGAACCTCTCCTCGGGAGCGATTTTAAAGGTGGGAGGAAAGGAAGTGCGTCGAGTGCCAACGAGTTTATTGCACTTTCGATGGAGTCATTGTTAACTTTGGCCAAAAGGCAAACAAACAGGCGACAATGGGTGGCTACTTACACTTTTGGGAGTGTAAATATTTGCGAGCCAAGGGATGTTAGCTAGAGGGGGAACAAGGGAAATAGCCAACTCCAGCTTCAGGCAAAGGCAAGAAGCGCCGCAGCTAACAAAGGCAATGGCGACGCTTAAATGACTTCAAAGCACGGTCGCTAAAAACAAAGAACCGACTTCGCCATCGCCATAAAAATCAAAAGAAACTACAAAGTCATGTGCTTGGAGACACGATGATGGGGGCAAGGGCAAGCGGCCTTCTCTGACTGACTGGCTATCGTCGTTCTGTCTGATTGTCTGGGAGCGTAAGCACGCGTGAGTGTTGGGGGCACAAACAAAAGACCAAGAGCAACAACTCACACATATGTACGAGCACACACAGATACAATTGCAAACTCGAACACCAGTGCATCTTGTATATTGAAATGGACAATGAAAAGCAAGGAAGCTGTTTGTTGTTGGTTTTATTGGCTCGATTATGGCTCTATCTTCTACACATGCATCTAGATTATGCGAGAGTACGGTGTGGGTGTGTTTGTATTTGTATGCGTGCTTGAATTGCATGGCAGGCAGACAAAGCAAAGGAAGCTCGAACGCAACTACAAACACACACGCCCTCATACCAAGTAAATTCCACTCCCAGATTCCTAAATATTTAATACACTACTTATACATGCACGCCTTTTGTTTTTGTTTTGCTTATGGGGTTTTTTTTATGACAATTTCAGTATAAGTGCGCAAGTAATCGCTGCCCGTCTCAAAGTTTAGAACGAATGTGCTATCAGTTATAGATTATGTATGAATTCCTTATTGGTCCTGCTTTGGCTACTTACATCGAATCGATGACTGCGTCCTGAATTGGTCATTTTACGCGCACACGCTAATCTGCAGCAATAGGCTGTTCTTGTGGCACCCAGAATTGTAGATTGCTGATTCCGACGATTTGGATGTTCTTTGTTGACCGGACGACCGCCGGTACGCTTTCACTTCCCCTTTCGATCCTACCCACACTTATGCACATCTATATCCACAGATTGAACGCCAAATCTTGTGTGCGTTTGTTCGTATGTGTGTGTGTGTGTGTGTGACCAGGAAATTATGACTCTCGATGGCGTTGTTGTTGTACCAATTGGTAGTTGTTGCTGTTGCTGCTTCGACTGGTCGCTGCACTGCCGTTCTTTGTTCTTTTGCGTAGTTGCTGCTGCGTGCGCGTACGTTACAAATAAATTGCTATGGCAGGCACAAACACAAATACAGCTAAGCCCGCAGCCGACTCTAAAGTCATTCTAAAGAGTTGCAACTGTAATAGGGCCAATCGCTAATGCGTAAAAGAGTTTTTCCCTGTCGTGCATTTTTTTCGTTTCGCTTCTTTTACAAACACTTTTTTACACACACAAACATACCGAGCAACATAAAACCATAGAGTGAAAAACGGCAAAATTTTAGCTTTAGTGTTGATATCTTCTCGCGTACAGGACGCAACCGAGCTTTGTTAACCATTAATAACGCATAACTCAACTTTGCAACGCGCCCTATTATGAACAAATTCGCTTTGTTAATGTTTTTGGTTTCGTTTAGAGATGTGTGATAAGAACTGCACCTGCGACTTGTAACGAATACATTAGTGCCACCAATAACAACGGTGACAAAATTTAAAAGACAGCTGCAAAATCACTACCTTGTTTCTTTTGTAACGGACATATGTGTATTCCATGGACTACTGCAAAGTTATAATATTTGCTACAAAACGGCATTACAGCCATGTACCATGTTTAAATGTTACAATATGTTCAGATTCAGGAATATCCTACTTATCGTACAAGCCATTGGGTTGCAGAAAACTATATGGCAGCAAATAAGCTACAGTTCCTGTATTTGCTGAAATCTAATAGAATATGACCTAACATTTCAGTAAAAAAAAAGGGATAAACCATTCTTTGTACTATTCCTGTATTTGAGTGATAATACCAAGAGCGGAACATATTAAATAGGTTTTTAGCAGGTGTATATAGAATGAAACTTCGACTCAATTCCTATCCACATACAAATATAAGAAGAAAGCACATACTTATGTATATAAAAACTTACTTGCAGACTGATACTATACGATCGCTGGATGCACCAAAAAGCCAAAATGTTATTTCTTGATAAAAGTAAAGCTTACCTTTACTTTTACGTCTGGAATGCTAAATACACACTTGTATGAGCCATTCATTGCTATGTATTGAAAATGCGCAATCACTGATATTTGCCACTAGCTGTGATTGTTTTTACCGATAATCAAGAATTAACTGAATATTTACATTATTTGTAGTGTGTACACACTGATTTTATTCTGAGCTGGTAACCTTGTCCCAAGCCAGCTGACGCAAAGCTGTCACACTTAAGTCACAGCTGCTAAATGCATATGAAATTGGTAATGTAAAATCAGAGTTTATTTTTCGGTTTAAGGACGCAATGTGGCCGATTATAATGGCAATTTTGAGGCGTAACGCCGTTTATATAACACTACCTATTGCCGGTGTAGTTGGATTTATAGGTTATAATCTGGAGAGCTTGCTGTCGGACAAATATACACCGTACAGTCGTAAGTACAAACAGAAATATCTTTGTATGTACATGCAGAATTTAATTATATCGTGTTGCAGCTTCCATTCAGGATAACCGTGCTGCGCGCTTGAGTGAAGACGACGTTATAGATAACGCCACTAAAGTAGAAAAATTGCAACTCAGAAGTCCAGTGCTGGAGCGCAATTTGTCACCATCTTTGCAGCCAAAGGCTTGAATAATTGGTAAAAACTTATTTGTTAAATATTTATGTAATTAAAAAAATACTAATATAAAGCATTGTACATATAAAAAAAATGTGCCTAAAGTTTTTATGGTCTTTGGGCTATATTTTAACAGTCACATCCCTTGCGGGGATCGAACCCGCGACCTTTGGATTAGAAGTCCAACGCGCTATCCTCTGCGCCAAAGGGACAGGTGGAGGACGCTTTGCCAAATGACGATTACACTACAGAGTAATTTTGTTTCCGAATAACACTCGAAAGCTCAAAGCTTTCATAAATTTGTTTTCAAAAAACTACTTAACAACACATTCTAGGTGATTTTGAGAAGCTTCTATTACATTTGGTAAATTGTTCTGCTTACAAGTTTGTATATAGAAGTTTAGGGATATAAGGCCTCGGTGGCGCAGTAGGCAGCGCGTAAGTCTCATAATCTTAAGGTCGTGAGTTCGAGCCTCACCCGGGGCATGTACTTTTTTTTTAAATTGGTATTAGGTTTACAATTTTATTTAAATAGGGATTTCTTTCTTATACAAAAAACAATATAAATGCCTAACGATTAGAACTGCAATAGAAACTCCGAAGTAGTAAGTGTCACGTGCGCCAACCGTGGATGGACAACTTTTCCAGCACTCATTTGCCCATGCGTTGTATGGACCATTCCTGTTGACAGAGGGGGCAGCGATTATTTTGTTTCACCCACAGTGACATGCAGCAGTGATGAAACGAATGGTTGCATTCGCCCCAGACAACGACGCAATCCTGGCGACCGAGCACGTCGCGCTTGTTTTCCGCCTGACAACGTAGACAGGAATCTGGAAAGAATACATATTATACATACATTTATACTTGTATGAACCTGCTGAATGCAATCATTGTATAACTTAAGTGTAAATATCGTAAATAGCGTCAAATGCGACACCAGCGACATTGAACGGCAATTAGAGACCCCATCTCAATGGCGATATTTGTGTGTGACGTAAAAGTGCGCGACAGTTGTTTGGTCGAAAGGAACAGCGACAAAAAATGAGAAGATAAAGCATCAAGGCAGCTGGGCAAAATAAAAAACATATCTACACATACTATATATGTATGTATGTACATTCTTATAAAGCTCTGGTGAACATGGCATACAATTTCTAATTTGTAAACAATTAATTGGAGTCGATGGTTGGGGAAGACGCCAGATACTATACGTTATGCAAAAGGAGGCCGGTGTTATTTTAAATGTATCGGCTCGATGTCGCCGTTAAAACAATTGAATCAACTCATATCAAAATGCATGTTATGGCTGCAAACCACACTTCTTATTCTCCGATTTCCGTGATAATCTGATATGCGTGTTTTCGCGTTTTGCTTCTCTGCCAAAACTTTTCATTCAAAAAATTCACACCAAAACTGCAACACTTTTCATTCAAAATTATTACTTCAGGTTGCGAAAAAAAACAAAAACTATAAAAAGAGCCGATTGGAACAAAAAAATGGAAATATGAAGAAAACGCGAGCCTTGTCGTGAGGGAAGGTCACTGACTCTGCAGTTGGGTTTAGAGTTGGGGAAACGCATCGGCTTTCAGCCAGAGGTTTCTGAGAATTTCTACAAATTCGCTAACGCAATGTAAAAATGTTCAATCACTTGCAGGTTGGGGTGTGTGAGTGAGTTTATGTGTAGTCATCAGCTCACCTGAGCTGGCCTCAGCCGCAGCCGCAGCCGAGCGGTTGGTTGGCTCGTTGGTTGGTTGGTTGGACGGTTAGTCGGTTGGTCGATTGGCTGGTGGTGCAGGTGTTGGTGTTGACATTTCGAAATATGAACGCATTAGCAGAAATTTATACATTACATTACAAATTATAATCAACAACGTAAATGCGTCGTCGTTTAACAAGTTGGGCATCATGTATACACCGATATACATAAATAGTGAGGCAGCGGCCCAATCCCAGGTCGACATGATTCGCTGACATTGGCAAAAAAAAGAAAAAAAAAAGTAATACGGAAAAATAAAGTGCTGCCCGCATTGAATGAGTCAAAAAATAACGACAACAACCCCAAGAATTATGTTATTGCTGTTGCTTACTTTGAGAATAATCGGTGTGAAAAAGTGCAATACATTTTTATTCAATTTTGCTTCGTTTTTGATTGTAACAGAAAACCCACAACAGGAAATTGTTGACATATTTCCACGAATTTGGTGGACAAGTCAACAGCCGCTTATATGTAGGTGCGATCCATATTGAAAATGCGTTTTAAGTCAAAATGTCGTAGGAGGGTAGAATTGTGGCTTCGTGTAGGTTAATGATCGTTCAACTTTATACGTACTTACCAACCCAAGACTTCTACACTACGCTTTTTATAAGTTTTACTTCTATTTGTACTATAATGTGATAAAGCTCCATTTACTTCTAAAAAAATACCAATTCATTAGGTCAAACCTTGAACTTTAATATAAACATTTAAAGATAATAACTTTAAGCTGTTTATAAATAAATAAATAAAACAATTTTCAAAGAACTTGCACATAGTTTTAAAAATCATATTAGCATTTTAAACAATCGTGAAAATTAACTGAATGGAGAAAAAGACTGTTCTGATAGAGAAAGTCATCTCGATTGTCTGACAAAATGGATTCCTGATAAAAATTAAATTAAATTGAAATACATTATCGGTGATGGCAAATTAAAATTTTGTTTTAAAATTGGTAAAACTTTTACCGAAACGTTTCAATTGATGGAACAAGTTTATGGCGATGATTGCCTATCCCGTAGCAGAGTGCACGAGTGGTTTCAACGTTTTCAAAGTGGTCGTGAGGACATAAATGACGATCAACATGTGGGCCAATCAAAATTCGTGATCACCGAAAATTCCATCGAAACTGTGCGTGAATTTATCAAAAATCAGCCGAAATCATCATTGAAATTGATGGAAATGGAATTGAACATCTCCAAAACATCGATTTATCGCATTTTGACCGAACATTTGGGCTTACGAAAGGTGTGTGCACGGTTTGTTCCGCACAAATTGACTGACGACCAAAAATTGCTCAGAATCGATCGACGCTTGTGACCGATTTGACCAAAACTCGCATTTCAACCATTAACCACTAGCCGTATTCACCTGATATGGCACCGTGTGACTTCTACCTTTTCGGAAAAATGCATTTGCCCATGAAAGGAAAGCGTTATGCAGACGTAGAGGCCATTCAAAAGGCTTGCACTGGCATGCTGGCGGCCATACCGGCCAACGAGCTAAAACACTCGATCGACATGCTTTTGGATCGTGCAAAAAGCTGTATTGAAGCAGAAGGAGACTATTTTGAATAAAATAAATTGATTTTGCCGAAAAAACCATTTGTTCTGTTTTTTTTTTAAAGTCCTGTTTACTTTGGAACACACCTTGTATATCTTTGTAGGGGCTGCCACGCTTCGTTCTGGGTGTTCACTCGCACAGCGTATAAAAACAATAATAGTTCAATAAAAAAAATAGACAAATTTTTAAATATGTTATATAATTGGTGTAGTTAACAGTTTTTGGTACAGAACAATTATTTATGATCATATTGATATTGATCTATTCGGCACTCGATATGTCATTGTGTTTTAAAGTATCCAGAAAAAATTTCATCATACTCTGTACCCAAAAGTACATACTATATAAACGTGATATACTTACAGAAGAAGGTGTTAAATACTTGATATAAGTATATCAGCATATATCATTCGCGAAATTTCAAACAACCACATTCACGGATCCCTCAAAGAAGAACTTTACTAAGGGATTTTTACTGCAAATAGTCCAGCTCAGCAGAAGTGAAACAAATAATGACTCGCCTATTAAAATGGCAGTGGGATTTGTCGATTTAAATCAATCGGCACATTCCAGTTGGTGGTTTAAAAAATCATTAGTCTGAAAAAAAAAACAATAGTGCAAAATGCGTTCAACGCTTCACTTGCTATCCATCTGCGTGTTCTGTACTCTCCTGGCAAAAGAGACAACGGTAGGTGGCTTTTGGATACATAAACTTTTCTTACACTCTATACCTAAAAGGTACAAGGGTAGGTAGGAATGTACATATATACGATGTACAAGTATATATATTATTGATCAGCATGACACGACTAGTAATTTAGCCCTGTTTGTCCGTTCGTATGCATACCTAGATCTCAAAAACTCCAAGAGCTAGAGAAACCAAATTTTTCACACGCATTCATCATACGAGTAAGTATGTGTTTGCAGTGCAAGTGTGTTTCAAAATTGTTTTCCACTCCCACAATTCCGCTATTAGTGATTTTCCATATTTTTTGCGGGTTTTATTCGGATAGGCCGATTTGAAAGGAATAAATGTATAAATGTCTGTAGTGCACTCATACCCTCACACGAAGTATTCGTTCAATGTTTTTCCACCTTTTTAATGTGTTTCCATCCACTATAAGGGCACTCGCATGCTGAAATTCACCAATGTCAAGTGCATGGATCTGCCCACGAACAACGGTTTCACCAAATACGAGTTTTGCCGCCTAAAGGTTGTTGGCCGAAACTATGTTGAGCTCTCACTGAAATGTAGTCTCCTGAACCTGCCTATCACGAATCTGACGACCCGACTGCAGCTATTCCAGCGACGGGATGGGTATCGGCCGTTCCTCTACAATGTCTACTTTGACTTTTGTAAGCTGTTAAGCAACATGGATAGAGTATTCTCACTGGAGAGTTATATCTTCGGTGCTGTACGTAAGTACAGTAATTTCAATCAGACCTGTCCCTGGACCCAGGTTAGAAGTGCCATCAATACTTGGGATTAACATAAACTAATACTGTCTATCTGCAGAATTATATGTCCGTTGACAAATTTGCCCTGAACTTTACCACGATCAGTCTACCAGTGCCAACTGGCTATTATCGGTTTGATTTCACTTTCTATAGCTATGGAGTACCCCGCACCTTGACGCAGGTGTATTTCGAAAAACTCGAATAATTTCTATGTACCCTATGGATTTTAATATTGTTGCCCAAATTCCCACTTTTTGTTTGACCTTATACACATGCACTTTAATTAATATTATTAAAATATTTTAAATTTTTCATGCAAATTTGTGTGTATTTGTTTCTTTCTTTTGTTATTCTTCTTTTCCAATATTTGCAGCCCTTGTTATTGGATTTGTGCAACAGAGATAATACTCCTTACCTGTTTGGATAAATACGGATATTTCCCGCTACAGAAAGTCCATCAATAATTTCCATAATTTGAAGCTTCACATATATTTTGTATATCATTATAGTTATTAGTGAAACGGTCGAGCGAAGTCATTCAATCTTGTTTATATTTTCTTTAGTTAAGAGAAAATTTAATTTTCAAATGAATGGTGGAGTTTCGTAGTAGGATGTTGTATTTATTGTATTGCAATTGGTCTAGAGTTTTCGAGTATTTACTAAGTAAGAGGTATATTTGTAGTACACTATGTGCACCCAAATAGGGGTAAATATATGACATAACAAATCTCTGAATACACGCCCAGTAAAACGGCGTAAATGCTTTTAAATATAAGTAGAGTAGCTCAGCAATTAAACAAATAATAACTCGCCTATTAAAATGGCATTGAGATTTGTCGATTTAAATCAATCGGCACATTCCATGGGCTATTACTAAAATCATTAGTTCGGAAAAAAAACAATAGTGCAAAATGCGTTCAACGCTTCACTTGCTATCCATCTGTGTCTTCTGTACTCTGCTGCCAAAAGGGACTACGGTAGGTGGCTTTTGGAAACATAAATTGCATGTATACTCTGTAACTTAAAGGCTTGTGCAAAGTGAAAAATACAACAGGTAGAAGGAGGCGTGGCAGACCTCACAAAAAATGACAAGACGAGTCGTTTTAGCCATTATCTGTACGTCCGTATGATAACCTAGATCTCAGAGATTACGAGAGCAAGAGATAGGAAATTTTTCCAACAGATGCTTTAAAAGAATGTGTACGCAGTATAAGTGGATTTCATAACTCCCATAATTATATCCGGTTAGTGCTTATAGGCCAATTTTCAAGGAAGTTATAGCCTTAAATGTAATCTCTGCCCAAGCTCATAATCACGCAAAGCCACGCATTAACACAATTCCAAAATAAATGTGCGTGAGTTCGAATGTCGAAGAAGGTATAATCGATAAAGAAAACAATTTTAATCAAATTTTTTTTAAAAATTCTTTTTTGTTAACTTTTTGTAATTTTCAAAACTTTGTCAGAGTCGGATCACCCGACCTTACGTTTTTCCACTTCTTTAATGTGTTTCCATCCACTATAAGGGCACTCGCATGCTGAAATTCACAAATGTCAAGTGCATGGATCTGCCCACGAACAACGGTTTCTCCAAATACGATTTTTGCCGCCTAAAGGTTGTTGGCCGAAACTGTGTTGAGCTCTCACTGAAATGTAGTCTCCTGAACCTGCCTATCACGAATCTAACAACTCAAATGCAGTTATTCCAGCGACGGGATGGGTATCGGCCGTACCTCTACAACGTCTACTTCGACTTTTGTAAGCTGATGAACAACATGAATCGTGGCTTCTCACTGGAGCGTTATATCTTCGGAGCTGTACGCAAGAACAGTAATTTCAATCAGACCTGTCCCTGGACCGAGGTAAGAAATGCCATCAAAATTTATGATTAACACAAACTAATAAATAATTAAATAAACTAACATACCATGTCTGTCTATCTGCAGAATTATATGTCCGTTGACAAATTTGCCCTGAACTTTACCAAGATCGACCTACCGGTGCCAACTGGATATTATCGATTTGATTTCACTTTCTATAGCTATGGAATACCCCGCACCTTGACGCAGGTGTATTTCGAGAAAGTCATATAACTTTCATGTACCCATCTTTCAAGAAAGATTTGATTTTAACATTGTTGTACAAATTCCCACTATTTCTTTGGCCTAATACACAAGCACTTTAAATCCCATTATTAAAATATTTCACATTTGCCATGTACATAGGTGTGTGTTTTCGCGTCCTCCCCCGTTTCTATTCGATTTGTGCAAGGTATATAAGAAACTGAAGGAAGAATCTCCATCCCCATAACTTAAATATCTCAGCATGGCGGGAGTATCATATATTTGGATAAACGCAGCTAATCCATTGGGAATACAAGATTATTTACCATTTTCCCGCTACAGAAATTCCATCAATAATTTCTAAAATTCGAAGCTTTATAGATCACATATATATCGAGTAAAGTCATTTAATATTGTTTATATTTTCTTTAGTTTAATGAAAATTTAATTTTCAAATTAATAATGGAGTTTCTGTAGTAGGATGGTGTATTTATGGTATTGCAATTGGTACTATATTATCTATTAACTAAGTAAGGGGTATAGTATTTGTAGTTAACTATATACACTCAAATAGGGGTAAATATATGACATAACCAAACTCTGAGTGCACGCCCAGTAAAATAGCGTAAATGCTTTCAATTAATTTCAAATTTTTATCATCTTTTATAACAATTGTCTAGCAACTTAAGAGCAATCAAGAGTAAATAATCAATTATTCCAATTTCTGAATTTACGTCATTCATGTACGTATATAGTATGTTTATCGGAACGAAAATGGAGGGCTTGTCCACTTGCCCGTCGCACAGTGTTTCAGAATCCATTGGTGAACGTTTTTTAAATTTAAAAACCAATGTGCCAATCCAACAAATTTGCAACAAACTTGTTAGCAATCAAGCTAATACTTGTTTAAGTATAAATAACCACGAATTTCGCACATATCCGATACTGAACGTTAGTAAAAACAGTCAAGCTTTAAGGAGGAAACCTGAGTGTAGCCAATACAGATATACAACTTCTTGTTTTAAAATAACAGAACAAAAAACAAAAAAAAAAAACCAGATCAAATGATCATGCCAACACATACGTGTTCATTAGTTTAATTCACAATATTATCATAATTATTATTATTTATAGGTGTCTCACAAAGAACGGAAAAGATCCCATGTCTGTCTCCTATTATATAATATTAGTAGTATTCGTTTGTAAAGACATTTACTCTCGGGGAAATACAAGTATTGGAAATAAAAAATATTACCTAAAAGCCGTTTTCGAAGAAACTATCAACTTAAGTTTAGGATTATCATTGCCCTAGGACAGTCGACCATTGTCCACATTTTGTTGATAATTTTGTTTTAATATGAATTTTTAAAATGAAGAATATTATTATTGCAACACTATTGTAAGTGGTGGATCAAACACTGGAAAATATCAAATTAAAGAAAAAATATATGAATTAATTGCACTCATGGAACTGAGTTAGATTGGTTTATAATTGTATCGATTACTTTCCAGCTTATTTTAATATTGAATACCTATGTATGTTTCTCCAAAAGACACATCAGTGTAAAGTTTTATGAGGCAAGTTCTAATCCTGTTAGAAAAAAATAGTGATTCAGTAGTGAATCAGACAGGCGGAGTAGTGATTAAAACATACAGAAGGGCATTTTAATTCATCTTGATTGTGGACTAGGTCTACTTGTAGCATTCTTTCTTCTGGAAAAAACAGTGAATACCAAAGTTGCTTAATTAGCAGATTGAACTCATTCTATTCTATTTATATTATTAATGTGCTTAAGAGTCAATAATTTAATTCTAGAACTAGTTTTGTTTCAAAAAGAGGCACTTGCGCCACAACATTCCCCAAAAACAGCTCTACACCTTTTAAAAAACACTGTAACTAGTGAGTTTTGGTGCGTCATTGAAAATACTACAGTGGTTTGTTGAGTGGTTAATACACTGGGTAAATGGGGTCGTTATGGGTGTGTCTGAAAGTCAATTCAAGGACGGGCGTATTGTAACGCTGAAGATATAAAAAAATATAGTATGCAAATCGACAGTCAGACGATGAATTAACAATTTAAATGTGACCAGAACATGCCAGACTAATAAAACGTGACAGAAGCTTCAAGGCCGCCTAGACCCGTATTCGGGATCAGGTAACTGCTCGCATCTCGGCTTTATACTCTTTTTAATAGGGAATCATAGATCTAACAAAAGCAATTATGCTTCAAAATTGTCGAATTAAGGAACTTACAAGTTGAACTTTTCTCTTACGCTACAGAATCGTAATAAATAGGAGCCTGTTGCTAGAGCATTAAAGTGGTTTCAGGAACGATCTTTCCATTTAAAATATCGAGGCTATCTAAAGTTTATAACAAACTTGATCTGGATATAAATGCCAGTTTGGTGTCACTTTTTAAGCAAATCGTGACATTGATCTATACAATAAAAACGGTAAATGGAGAAAACGATTGATCGGATTCTTTACTGAGTGAATTTTTAAAGACCAAAAACTAGTCAAATATCATTATTCATATTTTTTATTATCTTATTAAAAATGCATTCTTTATACAAATATTTATACAAACATTTTCCAACAAAAAAAAAGACAACCATCAAACTCTTTATTATTTTTCATGAACATTATTTCGAAACTCTTTACTTTATGTTGTTTTAGTTTTTCCAGTTGATATCATGACTAAATAATTTAAATTATTTGGCAACTTAAAGCACCAAAGAAGTAATAAATTTTTATAAATAATTAATCAAATTTACTAACTAAACTTTTTAAGAGGTTTATAACATTTAAAACAGAATTTTTTTGGGTATTATTTATTGCTATTCTTATACGATATTATTAAAATGGTAAAAACGGATAAAGTTCTATTGGATAGATTTTTCAACACATAATTTCGCAAATTTCAAATTTCAGAATACAACCAAACTCTTAAATTTTAAAGAACATACGATCTGTTGCAACTAATTAAATAAACGAAACATTTATGCATTTCTCTTAACGTACTGTAACTCACCATCATTCGATTGCTTTAACTGTGTACTATAGAAGCGGATTTATAAAGTTCTATTGGATAGATTTTTCAACACAAAATTTCGCAAATTTCAAATTTCAGAATACAACTAAATTCTTAAATTTTAAAGATATGTTCTTTAATACTGAATACTCACATTATTAGATTTCAATTAATAAAACTAGTATCATTCGTTTGCTTTAACTGTGTACTACAGAATCTAGTAATAAAATAATGGTTCTATGGAAAAGAAAACAATTATCTTTTTGCCATTAGAATTAAGTTACGGGACTTGCAAGGGCATTGGAACTTCGCCTTGACCCACTGATGTAATTTTTTCATACTGTATAATGCCAAGGTTATGAGGGGCAGTGGAGCGGTATAAAACCAGTAGCTAAGGTATGGCAAATATTTTTATAGGATGACTCGTTCTGATGCTGCCAGACAGATGTGTAATTAAAAGTCCGGTTTCCATCCGACTTGGCGCCCATAGAGCAACTTTAATGCAAGTGGACGTCGACATGATAATTTCAAATACAAGCTGCTCGATTAGCATGCGATTAGAAGGTGGTCTCTTGCTTATATAATAAAGGTGGGACGGTGTCGGGATCAAGTTCAAGGTTGGTCCCAGGCGCGACAAAAGTAACACCTTATATCCAGAGTTTGCAGAGTGCTTTGCACATTGTTCCGATCGCCGTTATCAATACGATATCGGGAGCAGTTTATTTAAGCAATAAAAATTAATTGCGGGCACATGTGCGTCTTTTGTTTACGAATGCACATACATATGTGCATTATTAAAAAATTGTTGCGGTAGCTGTGCGCTTGTGCTTGGGGCGCTGAACGATGAACGTTCTTCATATCACGTTGCACGATTTGTTGCGGTGTTCGGCGACCACGGGCGGTGCCACCCCCCGCCCTCCCCTGAGCCCGTTAAGCACCGTAACTCGTTTGGTTTATTTTTATATGACTCGACGATGCCAATATTGATGCTGCTCTTGTTGCTTTTGTTGTAACGGTCTCGTTTACGTGACGTCACGCACGGGGGCTTGTCTTGCGAGCAAAAAAGATGTTGGAATGGAAAATAAAAAGCAACAACAAACAGCGCACAACAACAAGTTGAAACCGACGTGCCCCCAGCAATCGACGAACCAAACCGACTCGCTCTTCTCTTCGCTCTCCGAATGCGCTCTTAAGTTGATCCCCCATACACGAGTACTCGTATATGTATGTATGTGTGTATGTATGTACTATATATAAAGAGTTGTGTGTGTCTGCCGTGGTTAGCAGCTACGAGCAGCTGCAGATATCGGCTTAAGATAATGAGCAGTACGCTACGGTACAGCTGCAGATGACTAATGGAAAACTTTCCCGATCTATGGGGTATTATTCCAAAAGCAATATCGTTTAGCATAATGTTTGGCAGTAGGCGCATTTTGTAGCTCGACAAATCTCACACTTGTGACCGAATCGAAGGTGTGAGCGTTACCAACGACTTGTTAACGGCGAGCCAAAGGAAAAGTACTTGTGGAAAATATCGGATAACTCGCCATCCAATTAACAAGATTGCCGCCCACACCTTAACCACATGTGAATTGGGGACTGATAGGAAGCATATGTATATAATGCAAGGCCCTCAAAATAGATCTCTATACCCTGCACCCGAAGGCTAAAAAGGGTAAGTTATGCTGAAAGGTTATACTAATAAGTCTGAATATAAGTAACTGGCATAAGAAAGCCTGGCAGGTATAGGGCCTTCGACCTACTGCCTATCAGTCGGCCCTTCCGCTCATTTGCATCTAAACAATTATAGATTTGGACTTGTGTTGTTCATACTTCACAGACCAAGTTCCATTAAAACCTTTATTTTATTGAATACTTATAGCTGAAATAAGTACGACTGGAGCAAAAATCAGCATAAGTGGAATACCTATTTTGTATTTACAAGTTTCTTATCAAGCGTTCTTAAAAGCAACTTGTTTTTTACTGCGACATCGTAAACAGATGTTTTATTTGGTGGTTTTTAGAGGACCGGGAAAGGTAAGCAATAAACTTTCTTCTACAAGTCAATGCTGCAGAGTGAGTATCTTAAAATATAGTATACAATGGTAAAATAGAATGTCTTTAAAGTAAATGAATGCCAGTTTAAATAAGTACTTGACAAGAAGCATGCTAGCCTCCAAAGTAAAGATAGAATTAAAGGAATTATAATTTTTACCAAACGAATCCCCAACTTTGAAAGCTGAATGCTCTACTGCTAGAGAAATCAAACGATTTAAAGTTGAATCTTTACAACAAATCAAACGATTAAATGTATTAGCTCCCATAGGAACTACATGTTTTAAAAAGAAAGTTTGACTTCCTTTTGTTTTGAATGGTAGGAAATGTATTTTTTTTTCACCTAACCATGAATAGCAACAGCCTAAAGTAATGAATGGAATAAGCACTCATTTGAATAAATTGAACAACGTTATTGTAATAAATATGAATTTGATAAAGAGGCATATTTTACAGCCACTCATAAGCGGACTTTTGCAAATATCGAGAAAACTAAACTTACCCTGGCAAGTAAGGAATCATGTAAGGATTAAATGCGCTTCTGTACTTGGTATTAATCGAACGACCAAATCGTCCAGCAAGCTATCTTACCATAAACAGAGACAAGCAGGTAGGTAATGGCTCAATTCACTTGGCGCATCCCCTATACTGGATATGTCGAGATTCGTTCTGCAACGCTCGTGCGATCATATGATAGATGAAGAGAAGAGGCCAAAGGCACGGACCATACAATTTATTGCGATCTTCAAATTGTCTTTTCATTTCTCGAACCAAATAAACCGAATCAATGCGAATGAGTGTACGTAATGGCTGCGATCAATTTGAACGTTCAGCCAGAGCCAATGGGCCACGCGATCCACATTGGCAATCAGTCGCGGAGAAGGCGACATAAACGAAGGCCGATGGTGGGCGCGGGGGGAAGGGGAGGTTGCGGCAACGACGCTTTGCACCGCCGACAGTACGAGAAATGGATGGAAAATTTTCTTGCATGATTTTTACTTTGTTTTGCTTTTACACACATCCAAATGTTTGCACTTCTGCAGGCCCCCCGTGTGTCTGTGTGTGTGCATGTTTCTTGTTGGTAATTTTCCATCAACAAAATTTCCACTTAGGCTAAATTTAGGACTTCACGCGACACACTGCACGAGAGCAGTATACCTTAAGCAGTCAGTCTGCTTTTCAGCCATGCGATCGTGGCAGCGAAATGGCTTTTGGCTCACATGCGTTTCGAGATAAAGGGAAGTGATGATTTACCTCTTGACGTTCTTCTTCGGTTTTATTTCTTTTATTATTTATTTTATTAGTATATGAGCGCGTACTATGTACTCCTATTCATACAAACATACTATGAACGCCTGAAAATCAAATAAATCGTTTCACTATTTTTCTCTTTTATCTCCTTATCAGTCAGCCCGCCAACAAAACCCACTGGGTGCCGCAAGTCTCGTCCGCCTGACCTTGAGGTGTTTACTTACACGCTACAAATGGCGGGCAGTTTTGGCACACTTTACATAAGCCCTGGTCGAGCACGAGTAAATCCGTCAAAGGGAAGTGTCAGATTAATGCAAAGCAAGCGAAGTATCAGTGTGCCATCGACGATAAGACAAGTGCTGGCCGCTGTGTCAACCGAGCTGTGTCAGCTAAGCTCTGCCCTGGGCACAGTGGTCCAAAACGGGAGAAAACTTCAGTAGCTCTCCAAACTTAAGCTTTGTGTGCTCCCTCTTGCAGTACTTGCAAGAAGGGAGACCGCATTTGGAAGACCCGGTGTATCATTTTTCCCTGGCTTTTCCTAATAAATGGCCATAAAATATTTGGTAAAATGCAAACATGCAAGAATATTACAGTTAGTGAAGCTCGACAGTATAATGCCCTTTAACCAAAAACGTTCCTCCGCTATTTTACATGCGTTCTTATATGCGAGCATAGAAATTGCATTGTCGAATTTGTCCAAATATATGCAATTTACTCGAGAGTTTTAAAATGGAAAAACAGCTATGATCTTGCTTAAAAACAACCTCAGATATATGATAAGACTCTAACTTAAACAAAACAAGAGAGAATGCTACAACCGAGCAAGTCCGACAGTGTAATACCCTGTACCCAATCAAAAAGAAGAAGAAAATAAAAACATAAAATAAACTTTTTTTGCATAGGGACTAGGAGGGTCTACACACCAAGTTTGGACAATGTGCGCTCAGCCGTATCCAAAATCCAGACGTTCATACAGACGGACGAACATGTCTAATTCAAGTTCTCTCTTCAAGCTGAATAAAAATATATATACTTTGTTGGATCGGAGATGCCTCATCCGCGCTGTTGCATACCTTGCACAAACCTAATATGTACACCCTTTTTACCCTTCGGATACAGGGTATAAAAATTAGGAATGCATAGTTAGTGAATTGATTTGAAATTGAATATTAAATATAAAGGTCCATCGATGATATTGGAAACACATTTGGTAGATTTGGTATTTGGAGGCTTCAAAACACTGTGTTTGGGGATATGTATTTGTGTGGACGCTTTTCTGTGTTCAACTGGGCATTTGCACATATTGCTGGGCGCAATATGTAGCTGTGGGTGTGCACAAATATTTAAGCAGCGCGCATTCTAAGACAGTCGGACGAATAATCAGACACTTTGGATAATGCATTCCGGCTAAGTCCAACTAAGCTATACGATGAGAATAGGCTGGCGGGGCGGCGTTTGTTGGTCGAGTGGCTTGCGCGCCCTTTGTTTACCTTTCTGCTGATGTCGTTGCGCTGCTTTGTTGCTACCTGGAGCATTGGCTTGGTTTTGCGCATTTCATCATTATATGAATAACAGTTTTGTGTTTTCAGTTGGGCGGGCACGAGCAAAATCAGGTGTTCGGCGAATGAATGTCATTTGGGTTCGGCGTGCCGAGTTGTGCGTTGTAATTGCCGCTAAGTGTAACTAGAATAATGCACATATAAGTGCCCACAAATAGATATTGTCCATGCACATATACATATGTACATATGTATATTCTACATATGAGTATTCTAACAAGCCTTCATAATCGCTATTCTATTCACTTTTTGCTTCCCCTAACACGCTATTGGCATTCAACTTAATAGTTCAATTGCATTCCATTAGTTGGTAATTGCGCAAGTAACTTTTATTACAAATATACTTGGAAAAAAAAACATAAATTTAAGCCAAAAAGTGTACATGCCCCGGGTGAGGCTCGAACTCACGACCTTAAGATTATGAGACTTACGCGCTGCCTACTGCGCCACCGAGGCTATGTCCCGGTGAGCGCTAAACGACAAATTCAGCATAGAGTGTGAGAAGTTCTAATGCCGGTGGCAGCTCACAATGTGGTTGCGATTTATACACAGATACATACATACACATGTTTGCATATGTAATGTAGAGTGTTAAGCTGAGTTAAAATATATTTACATTCTGAATTTGTATATTTTATATGTGGTCTGTGTGTACATCCAGCAATAAACTCTCCATTTCTTAGTAATTTATTCAGAAAGAATTACCCTTCTTATGTTTTTTTAACATAAATGACGAAATTGCGAATGATCTAAATGGAAAAAATTGTCGCGTTTCATGGGAAAAGATACGGCTAGCACTAACACGTTTATAGCGGCCACCTACGCAATTCATACTACATATGTATGTATGTACATACGAGGGCAGTTTAAAATGTTTCTAGCCTGACAATGATGCAACAGCTAAAAGAAATTGTACAACATAATCTCCTTCTAAGTCAACAAACTTGGGATAAGTTAAGTCTTCAACTCTTCCAAATAGTATTATCAGTTCTTACGAAGGATAAAAATTGTTATTTACGAACGTAATGGCCTCCTCATTTGATAATAATCTCTGTCCCCCAAGCGTAACTTTGAGGTTAGGGATTAACAAGAATACAAGTTTTTCATATTTTAAAAAAGAACTAAAATCGGCTTGCTGAATAATAACTATAATATCGATATGGCTGAAATGTTGACGGAAACATTAAAAGATAGCAAAGTTTGGTTAATATAGAAGGTCATCTGCATGGCCCGGGCAGAAACATTTTGGACTGCCCTCGTATGTCTACGTACATAGCATGTTTCTAAATATTTATCTGTCTACATGTGCAAATTTGCAAATACGACCAATTAGCTATGTATGTATGTATGTACTTAGCATCAGATTCATGAAGAGTTTTCAATTGAGTGAGCTGCAAATTTGGAAATGCCGCGTAGTTGGCCAGCAACTTGGCTGACCTTGCTGAAGGGCAGAGAATTCGCAAAATCTCACTGAATTTTGGCCGTGATTGCTTTAGACCATAGCACATTGTGTAGTTCGAATATATAAGTGTTTGTATGTATGTACATATTTAATAAATGCGTGTTGTGTGTGAACAAAAAGAAATGTTCCATGCACGTGTTAGTGTTTTTTCCCCACTGATAAGCAATTAGAAACAAAAAAATAAACATAGACGTACATATGTATGTGTATATGTACATATATAGAAACAAAACACTAATGACTGGTTAAAATATCTTTAAACAGAAAGTGCCGCGACATGCTTACGCAATTGTCTGGGAATCAGGAACGGGGCCGGGGACAGTGTGGTGGTTGGCCGACTAGTCGATTGCTTAGCAAATGCAAAGTTTAAAGTACGCGCAAGAGCCGGTCATATAATGTATCAGCTTAGAATTTGGAATTTTCACCACCTCTATTAAAATATTGCTGATTAATTTCAAATTTGCTACTTTAGCTGCAGGCGTGGTGTGCACAGACGAATGAGTAGATACAATGTACATACATATGTACATACATGTACATATGTACATATGTATGTACATATGGGCAGGTAGGTGTTTGTGTATATGATGCACGAATACTACAGTATTAAAATATGTATAAACAGAGTTGGCGCAAGTCATGCATGATTATCAAAATTGCGAATGCATATGTATATATGTTTGTGTGTATGTATGTATGTACGCTATGTGTGTGGAGGTTTGATTGTGTTTGTTGGAGGCTCGTCTAAAGGCAAGAAAAAAGCACATTTCGTTGACGATGCCATCACCATAGTGGCGGCAGCTGCTTATGCTCGTCATGAGTACTCTATATGTATGTACACAGTATAGTATACACATGTGTATGTATAGTATGTATGTAGGCGTTTGTATTTCGAGTCTGTGTGCAAAATTGGGCCCCGAGCCAACGTGAGGAAAACGAAAACAAAATAGTTTAAGGTCTACGGACAGAAGGGCAATGAAAGCCTGTGAGGCATGGCATCACATGCTCAAGTTAATTTTTCTTTTTTGCACATGAGAAAATATGTTATTTTTGTAAAATTTCGTGTGGACGCTATATTTAGCATTTTTGGCTTAATTGAAACGGCCAAAGAGCACAAGATCGTACGCGCACACATACATACGTACATATGAGAGTTAAAAGCAATGCATAAAGAGAGAGAGAGAGAGAGTGAGCGAGAGAGCTAAAATAAGACCCCCATTCTCTTTGAGTGCGTGTTATATGTATTTGTGTGTTGGTGTGTGTTGCGACTCATTGAGGGGGCACCGGGAAGCGAACAGCGATCAGTGCTTGTCTTTTGCACGCTTTTGTCGTTTGCCAATTGGTGAGACTTGTGACTTCGGCAGCAATTAGATAAATAACATTTATTTTTGCAGTTTGTTTTAATTTAAACACATATGTATGTACTTTATGAATGTTATTTTGGGCAAAGGCCGGAAGCGTGCAAGGAGGGGTGTATGTGCATACCGTTGCTTTGTGCTGCTAAATACATACATATGTACATACATACATACTAAGTATGTACATATATTCATACAAACATATTAATACTCTTCAATCCGAGCACGGGCAATTGGTACACAAAAATGTCTGACGCAATAAAGTTAAATTGCATCAGCATTTTGGCCAATATGCGCGCATGCGTCGCTCAGTTATTTATTGGCTCTTTGCTACTTGAACATTTCTGTGTAATGCACCTGTAATTCTGCCGCTGTTGCCAAGTGATGAGACCTGCTGTACATATGTATACGAATATATGTACAAGTATGTATATATATTGTAGCTAGGCTGTGTACGTGCCTCCCCATGTGTGTACCACTTTGGGGGCTCGTCTTTGTTTATTTGTGCAATTTTTATGTTTAGTCACCAGAAATTGTTGTTGAGTGCGATTTAAGTGAAACATTGCGTGAGTTTTTCATGTGTTGCCTCATTAGGTCAACGACGGTCAATAGCCTAAAAGCAATTTTGAGTCTATATTTTATTATAAATATTAAGTATTAGTTCTTGCGTATCAATATAATAATAAACTGTACATAATGTTGAAGGATATAATAATCATATGATATGAAAAATATAAATTTTTACATACTATACATATGTACATATGTGCATTAATAAAAACTTTTATTCAAGAAGAAGATTTAAGAATGGACAAAAATACAAAGGCATTTGTAAGTCTACCTCCCATTTAGCCTTTTTTAAACTCATGACTTCGAGTACGTTGTTGGAGAGTTCAATGCTCTCTTGGATTTCACCACTTCTTGCCAAATAAACATACATATGTATGTATGTATGTATAGTAGTACGTCTCGCTGAGAAACCTTGCTTCATGGGCATCAATCCCCTGCATCAGCGGCAGCTGCCAAACTAGTTATGCATTCAAAGACCCGGCTACGTACCGGGGCTGACCTTCGAGCAAATATTACCAAATATGTAAGTACATACATAATACAATTATTTGCATATCTATCTATCTATCTCCTTTTCTTCATGTGGTTTTCTGCAGAACAAACCTTGAGTCATACCAAAAATAATACAAATGGCAAATCAATCAGCGTCCACAGACGAGGGCAAATGACGGTCGAAGATGGAGACAAATAATAATAAAAATAAAAACGGCGCGTGCTGCGAAATCGTGATTAAAAACTTTCCGTTAATTACCAGGCGCGCATACCACCACAAATATGTATCTAGATGTGCTTCAAAAGCCGGTTAAATAAATATACATGTACTTTAAAATTTGAAATTTCATCATGCGGGAGAGCCAATTGCTTGTCCAAAGTTTGGCAATTCAATGACGAGCCCCCAGCCGGTTGTGCTCTCAAATTGTTATTCATTGGTTTTTATTTGTGTCATTATTTATAAAATTGTTTCCCTACAAGTACAAGTACAAGTATGCCCCAGATATAAAGAAATTTATAAATGCGGTTCAAGGCTCTCCGAGATCTGAACTTTTTTCTTAAATTTTGCACGCGTCAAAGTCAAGTTAATAATTTTTAATTGGAAGTATGTGTAAATAAAAATCAATTGGCACACGTACACAGACAAAGCAAAACAATTAGTTATTAGAGCATAAAGACGACAGCAGCCGCCAAAACAAATCAATAAAAAATATTGTTATGCAGAGGCAGTGGTCGCATGGAGTGACCAAGAAATGACAATAAAGCTGCTCAAAAATGCGTCATAAGGCAGTAGCATCAAAAAAAAAAAAACAAAAATCTCGTATACGGCTCGTGTTACGGCCAAACGAAGAAACGGCCAAAACAGTTGTCAATTTTGACTTACAATCGTCGCGCCGGCGTACGTTCCACACCTCTTTGAATTGGACCTCACTGGCGTACTATACAGTGTTCTAGATAGTGTCGTCATCACCCCCATACAGCCGCACACGAAGCAGTCAAATAGCGGCCATTTCATTCATGCCTTTTTTTCGACCTTCGCGCTATGGCTGAGATAAAAGAACAAAACAGACGACTGCATCAACAGCAAATGCTGCGAGCAGTTAGCCAACTGTCTGGCTAGCTGCCTGCTTTCCTTGTTCTTGCTCTCAACGACGCCAAAGTGGAGCTCCACTCACTCACACAAGCAAACAAACGGTTCTCACATTGGAAGAGAGAGAGAGAGAGAGCGACACTGGGTATTACGGTGTGTAAAAAGCTCGAACGAGTTTATCTGAGTTTCGCGGCGCGCGCTATAAAAACGTTGCGCATTTGAATCTCGTGCTTCAGTGCCACAATAGTGGATATCACATTTAGTAGTTTGTTAAAAGGTAATAATCAACGAATAAATTAAAGTCAAAAATGAAATATATACGAGAAATTCTTTCGCACCATTGCTGAACCACAACGAAATTTTGAACTAATACTCAAACGAATTTTTGTTAACATTTGTATGGTGTTTTTATTCTGATTTTCTTTTGGTTTCTTAAACGCGCTACAAGTTCCGGTTGTAATGTTATCAAGTTTTATCGAGCGTCGCGTGTTTTATCATTTGTTTCTAAAATAAGAAAATTTATGCAAAACCTTCAAATCAAATCAAGTCTCTGGAGTGTCTGGCCGTCTGGTCTGCTAATCGTATAAATATTTTTGCTTTTGTTGCCAAAGCCAAAGAAGTCTGCATATGCAAAATTAGGATGCAAATTTATGCGCATTTCTGGAACTTAACTTATGGCAAATGAGTTAGTGTGTGTGAGTCAGTGTGTGCGTCAATCAGTAAACAATTATTTATAAACTATAAACTATTTAATGAACTTGGCTGGACTTGCTCAGGTTTTTGTGTTTGAAAACGTTTTACGTAATGTGGCTGTGCAAAAATTTAGTTGTAGGAAAACAAAAGAAACAAACAACAATTTCGTCAAGGGTGCAACGACAAAGAAAATGCAATGCAAGAACAGTCGAAAAGCTCTTCAAAACGATACACGACCGTGAAAATTCTTAAATTTAGAATTATTTTTATCGTACACAGTCGACTGCATAACTTTTCTTTTTGGCGGCACACGCAAAAAAAATTCTCGCGAACAGAGACAACAAATTTAGTAATTTGGTTGCAAAAACCTATGTGTACGAATATATAGTACATACTATATTTGTATATAATTGCTTTTAATAGTCGTCTGACAAAAGTGAAAACGTCATTTCTTTTGGGAACTTACGTGGGCACAGTTTATTGAGGCAAGCTAAAATACAGAAGGCACGGTAATAACAAGTACTAAAATTAATTTATCTTACGAGCCGTCAACGTCGCTCGTCTTTGTTAATTAAAAAATAACAATATTTGCTCCGAATGTTAAAAATAAAAGTCGAAAGATCACCACCAAAAATCGCAACGTTGCACTGTTGACAAATGAGCAAAAGCCGCAGCAGAAATTGCAGCAGTGTGTGTGTGTGTGTGTGTGAATCGTCGGCACGTGAGCACGTTGTAAATGCTCTTCCCGTCTCGCTCTTCTGTAAGAGCGCGAACTGCACTTAAGAGCGTGGGTGTTGAGGTGGCAACAGCACTAAATGTTTTCATGGATGTATGTATGTATGTACGCATATGTGTACCGTGAAATTGTTGTACTGCAAAATATGAGTACATTTATGTACGTATGTATGTATGTATGTATGTATAGATCAATCTGTGCCACTCACTTTGCGCAAGGTGCGAGCAACAACAACAAGAAAATGGCCTGAAAATATTTGCTATGATTCACGCGTCCAACGATAAGCAAGCACGCCATAGCTTCAACTATCACACAATTAAATGTAGATAGATACATCGGAACATATATGTATGTACATCCAAAAATATGTATGTACATACATATGCATATTGTCAAGGCCGCGGCATTTGCAAAATCATAATCAAATTTTGTAATTGCGTTTTAGAACGCCAAGTGCACCATTTCGGCTAGACACGTTTAGTGGTGCCATAAATATGACACTTTACATTGTCCGTTTACCAGACACAGTCCGTACAAAGCTCAGCGTCATAAGAAAATAGAAACTGTAAGCCAGAGGCAGTCATTTGTCTAATTTAGCTTCAGCCCACAATCCATTTTATTAGTATACCTGCTAAGTCTAAACTGTGATGTTTATTTTTCATCCGCTATCAACGTGCATTTAGGGCAGACCAATTATTATGCTATTGATAGCGCTCAGCCTGCCCAGCGCTTCACACATTCAATCCGACACATTTAAATGTGCGCAAAAAAAAAAAAAAAAAACAATCGAAAAAAAGCAGCCAACAAGGCGACGACGTCATGGCGCCCACGCATCTTCGACTATCACATGACGCAGGAGTCGCAAAAAGAAAGCAACAACAAACACATTAAATGGGCGAAAAATTCCTTATGAACGAGTGTGGTGTTCGCTCTTTTTATACTCTAGCTGAGGGGTATTCTGAAGATGGTCTAAGGCTGGTACTGAAGCAGAGAACATTCTTCACTACTCCATGACTAATTTGAAAAAACAACTGTACAGTTTTAATCAAAAAATAGCCTCGATTTAACTTCACATACATACTTGTACATACATATGTGATCGTCACGATGATTGTTTGAAAGAGTATTCATGCTTCGATGTGCCAAACAAATATTTTTGGTTCGGCGCATTTTTCTTTTAGTTTCATGCTTTTCGAAAATACAAAAATTGGCACTATATTATATCAGCTAATAAATATAACATTTTCAAACAAAAAACAAACAACGCTTTGAAGCAGACAAAAAATTCATGTGGAAATTCGGAAGGTCAAAAAAAGAAATGCTAACACATTTTTTACTTGACGCGGGTTTTGGCATCGCTTTCAATAAAGGCGGGACAGAAGAGATCATTTCTATGATATAAGTATAAGTTGGCCAATACTCATATGAAAGACGCATTAGTTAATTTTAGTAAATTGCGTGTGCGAACTTAGTTCAAAAGTCAAAACTGTACACAACACATAAATATATTTATAAACATATGTATATACTTAGTGTAAACACACTGAAGGTGGGTGTGTTACGGGTTTTTAGGGGGCCGGCCTATCAAAATCAAACACATGAATCTAGATAAGATAAAGCCCAGACAGCTCAGGCGGTTCTTCAGCACCCGAGAAAGTGCAGGCAGACAATCGTCACATGCGTCACGTAACGATTTTCTGAGTAAGACTGACGATTCCCAGAAGATAAAATAACAATTTGGAGCTACTGTGCTGCTAGTTCTTAGCAATAATAAATAACTTACAATTTTACTTTTCCCTCTTTACTTGCAGCAAAGACAACAAAATAATTGAATACATTTAAACACAATACAGAAGTGCTACGTATTGCCTGCAAACAGAAAGAGTTCCCAAGGAAAGACAAAAGTTCAAGTTCAATAAAAAGCTGATAAGATGAATGGACGTGACAATCGCGGTGGCGGCGGCGGCGGTCATCACCACCAGCCGTTGAGCAGCGCCATGGGAAAAATCAAGGACAAATTAACGCGGGCAGGTGTAAGTACATCGAAAGATAATGTTAGTTAGTTTATGGTAGTAATAATGGATTCGATGCCACGTCTTCACAGACAACTTGCGGTTGAACAGAATTCAAGCTAACAACGTCGGTGTTCATCCGAAATGAATGAATTACGTATGTGCGTGTTAGATAAGACCTCCCGGTAATATTCTCTATACATATAAATTAATATGCACATATTAACAAAAACTTAATTATTAATTATAATAATTTCAACAACATTTTCTGACCAGACTAATTTGAAATTGTTAATTATATTTTTACTTTATATGTGACCATCCGACATGAATGAATTACGTATGTGTGTGTTAGATAAGACCTCCGGGTAATATTCTACACAAATACATACAAATTAATATGCACTTATTAACAACAACCAATTATAATTAATTAGAATTACACTGAGCCAAAAAGAAAAAATTTCAAATTTTCAACAACATTTTCTGACCAGACTAATTTAAAATTGTTAATTATAATTAGCATTACAATTGCTTTTATGGATATGGATAATTTTTTCTATTCAAATACATTTATTAGGAGATTAATTAGTTATGGTGCTATCTCAAGACTTTTCAGGTATCGATAAGGTATTAAAGGATATTGTTGCACTATAAAAAGCTTTCGATTTTGGATTAAAGCAACAAAGGGATTGAGTTGTGGTGTTTTTCGCAAATTGATAATAATTTAATTTAATTTGTATCTAAGCAGAACTGAAAAATCTTAAGCCTGTCTTTGCAATCACCTTAAAAGATATAGGAACTAAGCCAGCTTTGACTCAAAACCGTTTGAATTTAATTCCCGAAATAAGGTATTTAGAAATGTTTCTCCATTCTCCATACTTCGCTATGAAATATCATTGCAAAGTTCTTAATCACACAACGTACAATCTCAAAAAAAAACCCTACTAATTTATTGAACTAACCGTGCAACATGGTACTGTCTCTTCTAAATATTAAGATGGCTTTGTTAAACTCTGGACTGATAAGATTTCGTTTCCAACACTCTGAGCGTTCAAGAACAAGGCGAATATTTTGTAATCAGCATTTATGTATTGAAGTCAACATCCAAGTATTTAAAACAAAGCTCGAGCATAATTTTTTAATTCGCAAGTGTCTGTGAAACGCGTGACAGCGCCTCGAACATCCAAAGAATTTTATAGTATTTGCATTCGAGTAAGAGTCTAATCGAATTTTTGAACACGCAGGAAGAGCTGGGACTGGGCTATCAACGCGTGGAGAGCAGCTTGTCCACATCGAACACCGCCACAAGCTTGGACACAATACTGCCGGAGGATCCGTTTCTGTTTCCACAAGCAGCACCACAGCACCACCACCCACAGCAGCAGCAACAGTTACAACCACCGCAACAACAACAGCAACAACAACGTCAGCGCAGCCCCATACGCTTGTTGCACGACGACGAGCCACCGCTTTCTTTTCGTCCCCTACTCGAGGACGACGACATCAACGAACCACCACAACTAAGCACCACCGCACAGCGCTCACCATTGCGTGCCAGTGGCAGTTTGGAGCTCACCCCCCTGCCACCACCACCCACTTCCCTAGAGCCACATCGCGATCGTCAGCAGCGCAGCGTCGTGTCTGTGGCTGGTGAGGATTTGCAGCGCAGCAAACAGTCCCTAAAGGGCTCACGCGTCTCGTTTGAGAAACGGCCGAAGGCGCCTGGAGCCGATAGTAGCGACGACGATAGCTTTGAGGACAAACGAATTGGGTTCCAGCAGCAAAAGGCCACCAGTGTCGACCACAAGGGCATCCTCAAGGATCTGAAGCATATATTGGCCAACGACAACCGTCGACAGTTCCAGGCCAAAAAACACGTCTCGCTGGACATTAAGGGTACACGTTTCTTGCAGGATTTGCTCAAAGAGTCCTCATCCGAGGAGGAATTCCATAAGACCCGCCGCGAGTTTCAGGGTCGGAAGCATCAAAGTCTTGACCCACGGGTCACTTTCAAGCTCGACAAAGTATTACAGGGTTCCAGCACTGATAGTGACGAGGAAGGCGACGATGCTGAGCACAAACGCCTGATACATCGCCCGAAAGACATAACCAAGCCAGTCATCATCGATCTGAAGGACTTGGAGAGCGAGAGTGACGAAGATTTCTTCACATCGCGACAACACTTTCAGCAGCAGCGCTCCATTAGCACAGATTCCCGCAAGAGGTGAGTAATGAGAGCATTAACTATGAACAAGTACAGTCACAACAAAAGCTAACATTGAACCCCAATTTACAGTCGTAGAAACGAAATGGATGAGAAACGCGGGGAGAACATCCGCCATGCTGTGCCCTTTGTGCGCCAAATCACCGAAGATGGCAAACCTAAGTTGGAGGTCTACAGGCCCACAACGAATCCAATCTATATATGGACACAGGTAGGTCACAAGCGCCAGCACACGCGCTCGCCCACTACTAACTATAGACATGTGCGGGCTATTTTATGCGTATTTATAGTGGGACAATCCATTGTCCGCTCGTTAAGTGGCCTGGCGTCTAAGCGAATGGATATGAATGGGATTAATAAGCCATAAGGCATTCTTTGAGCAATTTATATGTACACATATATGCGCATATAGCGGCCGTTCCCATTTGAGTGGGCTTTGGAGGCTTTTGGGCATGGGGCATGGGGCTTGGGGCTCAGGGTCTTAGGGGGGCGGGGGGGCACTATTTTCGCACGCAGAAGATTGGTGTGAATAATGCGACCTGTCCTCGCCACAGTTCACATTAATTTAAAGTGAATATAACGCAGTTAGTTATGAAGAAGAAGACTAAAAATACGAAATCCGATAAATGTGTGGATGTGGAGCCAACGCCGGCTGACCAAAGAGCATGAATCAATGTTTGAATAATGGCACTGGCAGAAGGCAACTCAAATGCGATGCATCGACACTTCTCCAGCTGGCCAACAGGTCTTCCACTTCAGTTGGACATTGCAGACTGGACGCACAAGTTGCTGAAACCGCCTCTAACCGACTGCGGTCGGCGCAAAAAATCCCAGCGCACAGTCTTGGAGAGTTCATAATCTTGACTCGACTTAATCGGTGGCTTAGCACACGTAAACAGCGTGATAACGCCAGCAGCTTATTATCAATTATTTATACATACATACATATGTATGTATTATAAATAAAAGTTTACTGTACTTTACTTTGGCTGGCCAGAGATCGGATCGACCATTGTGAGATCGAGAAGATGCGCCAATAGCATTTATTGAAATGCAATGCGCTCAATGCACATATGCTACTTATATACATACTTGTAGTACTATGTACTTATATTCGAAATAGTGATAAGTGCGCTACGTACTATTTTTGTATGCAAAACCCGAGCATACGATTTGTACGTGCCTGAGACAAATGCAATTCAAACTTTTCTCAAAACTAACGGCAATGCATTGAATTCGAAAAATGTCAACTTTCAGTTCAGTTTCAGTTCCGGACGCGTAACCAGTGCATTACGCTTAGAACGCCAAAAAGGCAACCCGCTAACAAATAGTAGCGCGACAAAACGTTTTGTAAAAGTGAAAAAGTAGCCAAGGTCAGCGGCAACAAGGTTGCAGCTGCAATAGTAACAGCAACAGCATCAGCAACAGAGACAGCAACAGAGACAGCAACAGCGACAGCGACATCAACAGGAACACCTGCTAGTTCAAAATCAAGCTTTTCTCCAGAGGGGCCTATTTAGGTTTTGCGCACAGAATGAAGATACTAATGCGCGCGGACACTCATGTGTCCTTTTCGGTGCCTGTCGACGAGCCCAAGGCCAAGTGCACATTCTCACAGGTGGACCTCAAAAGGAAATCCCCATGCCTCTACACTGAAATTAAAATCTTTTGTATTTCCTTGCATCGTTACAGGTTCTGGCCGCACTAAGTGTCTCCCTTGGCTCATTAACTGTGGGCTTCTCCTCGGCCTACACCTCACCCGCACTGGTCTCCATGACAAACACGACTCTGACATCATTTGAGGTCACCCCGCAAGCGGTAAGTTACAAAAAAAAAAAAAACACACACAGTTTAAGATTTCATTAATAATAGTTCGCATATCTAGAAAAACTATTCTAGTGGTTAAATTTCCGAAATAGCTTTACGTTTTGCAATTATAAAACGGTAGCCATTCCGGCACGTTTTCATTTTATTGGCGCTGTAGTTTTGCAGTCGACTTTCCGAAATGCTTCAACAGCAATTCTCGAATAACTCGCCTGACATGAACACTCTCCGATATTCGGAAGCCTATTTAAAGATTCGATTCAGTCAGATATTGAAAAGAAAAACAAGAATGGACTGCTAGAGTAGAGCTGGATTAGCTCTCGTAAACCCTGTACCGACTCCCTCAAACAAACAGAAAAGTATACATCGGCATTGTGTTATTGTGGGTCTATTTCTGTCTACGCGTAGTTATGCATGTTTGTGCGCGTCTTTGTGTGCATCGCAGAGTTGAGCCGTGACAGCAACAACTACAGGCAGAGCACGACCAGAGATAACTTCCTTGAGCTACATCTTACGATGCAACTTATGAGAACACATAGGCACTAACTGAATGTAATTGTCAAAACCATTCCAAGAATTTCGGGAGTAATGAAAATATCAGTAGTAGCGAGAATGAGAATCTCAAACTCAGAAGAATCTGAATATGTGAAGAATATACATACATACTTTGTATTAAAGAAACATACCCTTTTACCCATTGAGTACAGGGTGTAATAATTCAGAACACTTCTAAGTATTTCGTGCCAGTATTTTTAAGGCTCGGTTTCACTTTGTTTGTACCAAGTGCTGACAACTTTTCATCAAAAGCACAGACAGAGAACAGGAAAACATAATCGTATTTTGAGGATATGAACTGGAGCTAATGATTTCTTCTGGTATCTCATCTAAATTACTAATATTGTTTCATTATTCATTTCTGATTTTAGGCCTCCTGGGTTGGTGGCATCATGCCGTTGGCAGGCTTGGCCGGCGGTATCTCTGGTGGACCATTCATTGAATACCTGGGACGTCGCAACACCATTCTGGCTACCGCTGTGCCCTTCATCATCTCCTGGCTATTGATTGCCTGTGCTGTCAATGTGGCCATGGTCCTCTGCGGTCGTTTCTTAGCCGGATTCTGTGTTGGTATTGCTTCGCTGTCGTTGCCCGTCTATCTGGGTGAGACCGTGCAGCCGGAAGTTCGCGGCACGCTAGGTCTCTTGCCCACTGCCTTCGGTAACATTGGCATTCTTCTTTGCTTTGTGGCGGGCACTTACATGGATTGGTCCATGCTGGCCTTCCTGGGTGGCGCTTTGCCTGTGCCGTTCCTGATATTGATGTTCCTCATTCCCGAAACCCCACGCTGGTATGTGTCCCGCGGCCGCGAAGAACGGGCACGCAAGGCACTACACTGGCTGCGCGGTAAAGAGGCTGATGTGGAGCCGGAGCTAAAGGGTCTGATGCGTTCTCAGGCCGATGCCGATCGCCAGATGACGCAGAACACGATGCTGGAGCTGCTAAAGCGCAGTAATCTCAAGCCATTGTCCATCTCTCTGGGTCTGATGTTCTTCCAGCAACTCAGCGGCATTAACGCGGTTATTTTCTACACAGTGTCCATTTTCAAAGATGCCGGCTCTACCATTGATGGCAATGTGTGCACCATTATTGTTGGTGTGGTCAACTTCATAGCCACCTTTATTGCAACGATTCTGATTGATCGTCTGGGCCGAAAGGTGAGTCTGACAACCTGTTAATACCTTTCAGATCTCTAAACCAATGCCATTTTTGCGTTTTCGCAGATTTTACTGTATATCTCGGATGTGGCGATGGTCATTACTCTTTTCATACTGGGTGGCTTCTTTTATTGCAAGGACAGTGGCATGGATATTTCGAATGTGGGTTGGTTGCCACTCTCCTGCTTTGTGGTTTACATATTGGGCTTCTCCCTGGGCTTCGGACCCATACCCTGGCTGATGATGGGCGAGATTTTGCCTGCCAGAATACGTGGTTCGGCTGCTTCTGTTGCCACCGCCTTTAACTGGAGCTGCACTTTTGTGGTCACCAAAACGTTCCAGGATATGATTGGTAAGTTCTCAGGACGACACTAATCAGAATTACCACTAATCCGCTCATTGGTTCTGTTTCTACAGATTTTATGGGTGCTGCAGGTGCATTCTGGCTGTTCGGTGCCATTTGTTTCATTGGCCTCTTCTTTGTGATATTCTATGTGCCCGAGACACAGGGCAAGACGCTGGAGGATATCGAGCGCAAGATGATGGGACGTGTGCGTCGCATGTCCTCGGTGGCCAACATTAAGCCCTTGTCCTTTAACATGTAAACAACGTGGTCATCGTATCCGATCAAAAACCAAATATTAGATTAGTGCTCTAGTGCTTAAGTCGTATAATAAAATACGCAGGACATCCTTTAGATGATTATATGGCCAGCGCCGAGGTCTTTGCGAACTCCTTCCAAAGTTCAATTACGTTTCCGTCTCTAAGATTTGGAAAGATGTCGAAGTCGTGGCTAAGATGCTGATATTGTTAGTCCAGCTAACTCGTAATGTTTAGCGACAAGAATTTCCTTTATATTTTTATGTATGTAATTATTATATATTGTTATTAATTGTATCATTAAGTACATAGTTTTATTATGTAAATTATGATTTTAGCACTAATTTGTTGACATTTGACATGATGATGATGATGAATTTATCAATGTAGAAAAATTACATGTTTACACTCTAAGAAATCCAAACTATTGGCTATTCGAATATAGAAACAAGAAAGGAATGCTAAAGTCGAGCAGGCTCAACTCTTAAATACCCTGTACCACCCCACAAAAAAGTAATTAAATTAATTAATTAATTAAATTTAATTAATTAACTAAATTAATTTAATTAATTAACTAAATTAAATATAAAATATTCCATGCATGCATACATACATTTACATTTACATCAGAATCGTGCCTTATGCGTGTTTGTGTACTTGTACATATGTATGTATGTGTGCATTGGGCCTGGTTATATGGCTATAACTTTCTTTCCGATCATTCTATCATAATGAGACTTGGTATACGGTTATATAATAACTAACCTAATGTGACTACCAAATTTTAGTTCAAAATTCCAAGAATTACGGAAGTTATAGAAAATCGGTAATAGGGGGGGAGTGGGGGGGTGGATCAGAAAAAATGAACAAACTCGTCCTTTCTCGGTCTCAGGAGAATCTGTATACCAAGTTTGGTTATTCTAGCTCTTATACTTTCGGAGATCCTTGCGTTCATACAGACAGACAGACGGACAGACGGACAGACAGACGGACAGACGGACAGACGGACATGGCTATATCGACTCGGCTTGTCATGCTGATCAAGAATATATATACTTTGTGGGGTCTACCAAGCCTCCTTCTGTGTGTTCCATGTGCACTCGCACAAAACTAATATACCCTTGTACCCTTTTGGGTACAGGGTATAAAAACTATGAAAAGAGAAACTGCATAGCTGCATCAAAATCCGAGTATGCATAAAATAATATAAATTATAAAGAACGATATTGTGTTTTATTTTCACACGACGTTGACTGCGCGGATTTGAATGGCTATGGAATAATTATTCGATAAAGATATTCATCAAATGCAAACCCAAATCAACTGGCAATCACATGTTCAATTTGCATAAGACCTTGCAAATGCATCTACTGTTATTCAAGGTCATCGATGATACGTGAGTTTTATTTGAAATAGGCTCTGAAAATTGAGCACTGTTTCCCATTCCAATGCTTATGTGCTTATAAAAATAGAAATCTAATCAGTTGCTCTATTGCCAGTATTATATAAAAATAGTCGCATTACATTTCTACAAATATTTCGTTGTTGACAGACAGCAGATGCGATGCAGGCGTAGTCGTGGCTTATCGGACAGGCATTACAAAATCAAATAAACAAAACGGATTTCCATCACACAGACGACTAAAAATCGGGCAAAAACGCTGACAAAACAGCGATTTTAATTTCTATTTAATTTAGCGCTAAATTAACTGCGACTTGCATCAATCAATTTTCAAATGATGTTATGCCTCCGATACATGGGAGAGTCTTTAATGGCTATTACAGTAAGTAATGGGCCGACTTACAGTAACAGTATTACTTATTTACGTCCATATAAATCTCCATATTTTTAGAGCTTTTGTGGTGGTATTACGAAACCGAAGCTGAATGTGAAGTAGACGGTTCTGGACTTGTAAAAACATAGTTCGGAAACATGTTAGCAACGGTAGTAAAAACCCTTAACCCATATTCTTAGAATCAAAAGAAGCGTACCAGAATCAAGGAATTCTACAGTTTACTCTAACGCTGCTGTAACCAATGCTTTTCGCACCAAATAACTTTTTTAAACCCTGTACCCAAATGCTCAAAAGGTATGCTAGAAATTCCAATTAAACGCAGGTGTTTCATATTTCATGTTATAGCTACATGCAAACATATAACATAAGTATCACAAAACTTGGTGCAATTAAGTTTTAGTTTAACGACTGTGGCGGAGGGAAGAAAATATATGGGGTTTGTGTATTTGTTTTAGCAGAATCTACGAGGATCATGAATGCACCGCATCAGGAATAAATTTAAAGAATATATTAGAACCAATACAAAACCTTCAACTGAAATATACGTACATACATAGCGAAACTTAGGAGCTATTCTATTTGATTCTTTGTCAACCGAAAAAACGAAAAATCAGTATTAATTGTTCATAGTAAGATTTACTTAAGATTTAATAAGTTATACGAGCAGCATACATAGATTGATTAAAGCAGTTCATTTGTTTATCTGCTTTATTGTTGTTGCTATTGTTACTCTGTCGACGTCTGCATAAATTATCCCATTTAAAACCAAGTACATATAGCAAAAAGTTTTCGCCCAGTTGAGCGAGCAATGATGAAAATTATGGTAATAATGATGTAAAGCGTGGTAATTATAAGGTTTTCTTAATCTGTTTTTGTTGTTCACACATTCGGAGCTCAACCCATTTTTAAACTAGACGAGATAAGCATATTTGCAGATTGCTAATCTGTCGTATCAACCATTAACATCAATTACAAAAACTATCTATATTTAAATGTTACACACCTCCAACATTTTTATACCCTGTACCCAAAGGGTACAAGGGTATATTAGTTTAGTGCGAGTGCACATGGAACACACAGAAGGAGGCTTGGTAGACCCCACAAAGTATATATATTCTAGATCAGCATGACAAGCCGAGTCGATATAGCCATGTCCGTCTGTCCGTCTGTCCGTCTGTCTGTCTGTATGAACGCAAGGATCTCCGAAAGTATAAGAGCTAGAATAACCAAACTTGGTATACAGATTCTCCTGAGACCGAGAAAGGACGAGTTTGTTCATTTTTTCTGATCCACCCCCCCACTCCCCCCCTATTAACGATTTTCTATAACTCCCGTAATTCTTGGAATTTTGAACTAAAATTTGGTAGTCACATTAGGTTAGTAATTATATAACCGTATACCAAGTCTCATTATGATAGAATGATCGGAAAGAAAGTTATAGCCATATAACCAGGCTCAATGCACACATACATACATATGTACAAGTACACAAACACGCATAGACACGATTCTGATGTAATTGTAAATGTATGTATGCATGCATGGAATATTTTATATTTAATTAGTTAATATTTAGTTAATTAATTAAATTAATTTAGTTAATTAATTAAATTAAATTAATTAATTAATTTAATTACTTTTTTGTGGGGTGGTACAGGGTATTTAAGAGTTGAGCCTGCTCGACTTTAGCATTCCTTTCTTGTTCCAATTAAACCATATGAAAGACCAAGAAGCTCCTCACACTCAACCATGCCCTATCAGAAACCCAATTCTTGCATGTCATGCCTAAGAATGATGATGCTAGGAAAAAGTATTGTAGAACCCTAAGACTCGAAGATGTTCTTGTGCTTGGCCCAGTAGTAGTAGTGTTAATGGATAATGTACATTTAGTCTGTGTGGAATGATTGAATTGGTCGTTGACTTTAATAGTATATATTCCAGAAGTCCGTTTTTTGATCTTTTCTATATTCATGTTGCTTACCCATTACATAGACAATGGTTTGTAATTGGGACTGGTCTTTAAACTTTATATTTTTATTAACAAATCTCGTGTATTTGGTACAATAAAATCTTACCCATAACCTGGACTCGGCAAATAGCACAAATATCACATTCGACATCCCAACTCCACATTGCAACGGCATTCCACTTCTTAAGCGTAAACATTTTCTCCGGTTTGCCAGCATCGTTATCGTCAGGCTTGTCCACAGAGTTTTCTGGATCATCGGCCATTTCGTAAACACAGCTATTTAGTAGTTGATAACTATTTTTACACACAAAGGCTATTTCATGAGCGTCGTTTTGTTTGCGTACAGCTGATTTGCCAGGGCTGACAAAGAAATATAAAAACAACCCACTGTGAATAGTCATGGCACAGGGCGTCTCGTTTTAAGTGGCGCGCAAAATTTAATATCAAATATCAAAGACAGTTCACTTTCTGTTTTCTGTTCACAATCACACAATTACTAATTATTGCAACAGTTTTACTTTCGATTTCAGATAAAATGCTCCAAGCCTCTCAAATGTGATATTGTGGTCTATTGTGAGCGTTTCGAAATTAACCAAATACATATGACTGTTATTTGAGCTGCCTTCGTTTGCCTGCATGGTTAAAGTTACAGTTGCTGCGACTACGTGAACCGTTACAATTTGCCAAAATGAGGTTACTAGACTTTCATACACACACATGCATACATGCAGAAATACACACATATGTATGTATGTTGTTGGTTTCTTGCTTGCAGTGTATTTAATTTTTGCACGAATAATCAAAAAGATTATATCAATTTGCACACGTACATATATGTACATATATGTAGTTTGTGCATCATTCGTATAAAATATTAGTTAGTGCCGAGATAATACCATTAAACTTCTCAATATATTAAATTGGATTGTAGTATATTTTCTTTGATTATGAAGATTTTGGTCCATCTGGTTTTGACAAATAAACTGTTTGCAGGAGCTAACTAATAGTTTATAAACTTCAGAAAATACATACTTATGTGCAAACTTATGTATGTATGTATATGTATACACATTAATAATATTTTTGTACATTCATGTATATGGTAATCGGATGGCTTGTATCGGTTTTCTAATAAATCATTAGGAATTCATTTTAAAAATTTGGAATAGTGCTGTAATGTCCCAATTATGAAATATTTTGTATGTGTGGGGTGGTGTTCTGGAATAAAAATACACCCAATTCTGTTTTACACGGTTTGAAAATTAAAGCTTTTATACATATATTCAATATAACACAAAATAAATAAATAAAAACATACACAGCTGACAAACAGCTAGAAACCATTCTTATATGGGTCGTTATGCACATTATAAGAATATGTATATGTATAACATAAATCCTAGTTTTTTCCCTGATTTTAATAGGTTTTAGAGATAAGGAACCAATCACCTAATTTTGCGATGTCTTTTTGGACACGGTTTTTACACGCTTTTTGTCTGAAACCAATTACATAGAGGAGTACATATACATTTTTCTAAGTGTAGAGTCTTTTACATTGCTCTATTCTTGCGAAGGTCCGGATGTCTGATCTATATTACAATTTTCGGTGAGACAGCATCGCAGTAAGTCAATCAGGAGTAAGTCCTCTGATTCTACGGGAAAATGCCCTTGTGCCAGCGGTAAGAGCCCAATCCCTTCCCACGCCTTTCAAATATGCTACACTTTATTGTAAATGATTCCATATGGAGCAATTTTAGTGTTATTTGAGATGCCGGCGAACGGTTTTAGTTTCTGTGGCGACAAGTAGCGTTACCATTTGCCTAATTTAGGTCACCACGATGACTGAAGTTTCAGATGTATATATACATATATATGTACATATACTTACTATAATACGGCTGGGTTTGTTTTGTTTAAATGCTTCGCATGTGTACATATTTTGGTTGCGTTTCGATTGCAATGAAGCCAAGAAAAATACAAGTAAGTGGCATACGATTTGTTGGCAATAGATTTATGTAAGTGTGAGTGTGTGTGTGTGTGTGTGTTTGTAAATTTGGTAAATTTTTGAACGTTTTATGACAGTCGGCAAGCAGCAGCAGCAGCACATTAATATAAACAAAAGTTGCGCAAAATTCGCAATGAGCCGCAAGCTCTGTTTGTGTGCCAGCCATACCGTCTTAGTCAGGCAGTCAGTCAATCAGTCAGTCAGTCAAACAGTCAGTCAGGCAGTCAGTTAGTGAGTCCGACCGAGGTGTGAGTGAGTGTGGCCATTTCCTGCAATTAGTCGTGATGCAACCGCCAATCGCGAGCCTCACTTGCATAATGGACAGGCCGAGAATACAGAGGCGGACCTCATGGCGAGCTAAAAATTGCATACGGCACAAGTATGTACTCGAATGTACATGCATTTGTATGTATGTATGTATGTATATATGAACACTCGTATATGTAGCAGCAACATCAACTTCAGCATTATCTTCAACTGGTTTCTGTCGGCCACATTTTCATTTTCATATTCGGTGGCGGCACGAAAGTATTACGTTGCAGCATTGGCAATACGACTAGTTAGTTAGTTGGTCGGTTGCCTTGGTCGTTTGCGGTTCGGCGATTTTCATTTCACTTTCACTGCCGCAGAAGATCGTCTCCGCTACCCACAGCCCACCCCGTCTTCTTCCAATATAAGTAAATGCAATTAGTTAGTGTTTCATTGGCTTATAATTTAAATATACGACATCTTATAACTAACACAATGATACAAATACAATAAAAGTATTAACACATTTGGCTTAAAGTTTATGTAAGATCCATCAACCAGATTGTCGGGTTGTAGATCCTACAAGATCTCATGGAAAGTAGCTAGCTAGTTTGTCCTCTGACTGCTACCTTGTCTACAATTAAGCGTTCTACTCCTCCCTCTGCTCAGGCTCCTCGTTCTTGCAACCCCCTCAACGTCCAGCTCAACGTCTACGCGTATGAAGACCTTTATTTGTCTTCGCTTCTTCATGCTCCTTGTTCGTATTATCCTTACTGCTGCTGATACTGTACACTGCTGTCCTTGTACTCGCCTTCTGTGCGGACTCTTGAGTCCCACTTCTGGTTTTGCCACCAAATCTCTAGTAGTGTCCGTGGTAGTCGTGCTGGTCTTGATGGTCATGATGTTCGTAATGCTCGTGATGTTTGAAAATTGGCACCTCAACATGGTATTTCTCTGGGACTGGAATTTCCTTGTGCACCGGGAACTTCACCTCGGAATAGACCGGGATGGGCTTCTCGATCGGTACTTTTACTTCGTAAGGAACAGGTTTCTCGACTGTGTATGGTACTTTCTTCTCCACCTATATTGAAATAAATGAAATCTATGAATATAGGATTCGGAGTTAGAAATTGTATAATCTAATTACGGTGTAAGGTTGGGGAACTGGCACTTTCACATGCACTGGATATGGCTTTTCAACCTGCAAATAGATATAGATATCAGATCAGACGTGTTCGTATGTCTGTAGACATATATTCGAGTTGTATACAAACCTCCACTTTGTAGGGCTTATCGACTGGTACTTTAACCTCGTACGGTACTTTTTTCTCCACCACAACGGTGTATGGCTTTTCAACCTCAACAGTGTAAGGCTTAGGGACTTCGACGGGATATGGTTTTTCTACCTCCACTTTAACCTCATACGGCACCTGGCATTATCATAGTTAGTTATAGCTATTCTTTTCACAACGTCTGTACAAACATACCTTTTTAATAACTTCATAGGGCTTGGGAACTGGGACCTCTACTTTAACTTCATGTGGGACCTGGTGTGAATATTATTTAAAATTATTATTAAGGAATTAATATTTATTATGGAAATCATTACCTTCTTGATGACTTCGTAGGGCTGTGGCACTGGCACCTTAACTTCATATGGAATCTGACATAAGTAAAATGGAATAGGTATTAGTTAGTTATTATATATTATATTATGGAATAATCAACTTCTCACTTTCACTATTAGTTTTGATTATTTTGCTTTGGTAATTTTGCAAAAGATTACGCACAATTACTTCGAAAATATCGAAATTAGGGGAAATATGTTTATTATTATTACCTTCTTGATGACTTCGTAGGGCTGTGGTACTGGTACCTTAACTTCGTAAGGCTTGTCTACCGGAACTTTCACTTCGTAAGGCACTTTCTTCTCAACAGTGTACGGTTTAGGGACATGCACTGGGACTTTGACGTACTCCTTGACATGGACCGGAACCTTCTTTTCCACGTAATAGGGCTGAGGTACATCCACTTTCACCTCATAGGGGACCTGTAGGCCATAGACGCAGAGTCGTATGAAAATACATTCCCCACAGATGATCCTCAGCATGAACTCACCTTCTTTTCGACCGTGTAGGGTACGTGTTTGATCACAGTATAAGGCACGGGTACTTTCTTCTCAATTGTGATAGTCTTGATGTGTTCGTGATGGTGATGATGGTGACCATAGTCCCCGAGGTGCAAGCCCCGCTTTTCCACATTCTTGCTGTCGTCGGTGGCGGTGGCGGAGGCTGTGGCGGCCTTGGCGTCGCCGTCGGCGGCCTTCTCTGCGATGGCAGCACAGTGAGCCATTGCCACGCACATGGCGAGACAAGGAAGTACGAACTACAAAGGATAATGATAGCGAGGATGGACAGCTTTAGTCATGTATCGCACAAAGCAGTTTAGCACTAGTTTTTGGTTTTCAGTTCCCCTGTTCACTGGCACAACAAAAATAACTCGACAACTCCAAATTCGAAAACTCCACTTCACTTCGAGTTGAAACAGTTTCAGGAAAATTACCATTCGCATTGTTGAGCTGCTGGTCTAGACGTTGCACGAGGAAAACAATTACTCCACGAAAATGTGTGTTAAGCCAATAACGAGATCCAAGCTGGTACTGATTCGTTGTGGCCGCTGCACTCCGTTTATATACAGCAAAAAATTGGTCTAACGCAATACATTCACCCGACTGCGAATGCGACTTCGACTTCGACTGCGAGACTAGGTCCGTGGCTTGGGCCGGGCCGGGGCTGGCGCGGGGACGGAGCTGTGTCTGCGACTATGAGTGCGCATTCGCAACTGCTTGATTGTCGTGATGTTGTTGTTGTGTTTCGTGTTGTAGTTATTGTTGTGGATTTGGCTTAGTAATGAAAAGTTGGACGGTATTATATGAACAACTTGTTTCACCGGGACAGCTCGATGGATAGGACAGACGGGCGGACGGACGGACGGACGGACAATCTGCAGGAGCATGAGGTAAACATTACAAATGCAACACATTCGCTTGTCTGCACACTTCCATCTGCCTCCGTGTAGACAAGGTAATCGGGTCGTTATCCTCCAGTAACAAACAATGGCTAGGAAGTGGTACACAGACCCACATGTGCAAAATAATGGCTTACATTTCCATTCCATGTACATATCCATATCCATGTCGTGGGCTACCTACAAACGGCGGCTTTGATTTTATGACACCAATTACTGCATTTCAATAATTTTGTTGATTAGGAGAGAAACGAAATATTGGATTATGTTTTTCATTTATATAATGGCTACTCAGACATTGACAGAGCTTCCGTTTGCTGCTTTGGATATCTGATAGGCCCGTAATCAATCCATATTTATACACACCCGTGCATACATACAAGTATATACAACTACACTATATAGTTAGGCAGCAGCCTTGCATTTGATCGTTGCTTTGATTATGTAAATGAACCCATTAGTTAGAGGCAGTGGTTATTGCATTTTTGCTATTGACTCTAGTCTTATTCATCTCGACTAAGTATGATGGACATCTTGAGGCTGCAGAGTGTGGTAAGTGGCCATAACAGAGTGATGGGGTAGCGAGAAGGTTAAAATGTACATTTCAATTGTTCGCATACACTCGCAGTATATGTAGTTTGTTATTTTATATTTTATGTTTTACATATGAATTTCATTTTTCCTTTTATCCAAATACCATACGAGCTTACACACACACATAGATACATATATATTTGAGCATACTCGCACACATATTTACATGAGTGCCATGCCTGGGTATTAATTTTTGGTGAATTTATATGGTCATCGTTGCTTTTGTAAGCAATAACAAAGCTTTTGGCTTTTTTGTCATCTTCGAGGCGTTGAATTTCCTATTGTTCGTTAACTTGATAAGAAGACAAGTGACGCTGTAAAAATTTTAAAAACACACCCGAACATTCACAAATACAGTTGTACAAGTATGTATGTAGCTATGCATATATTTGAAGTACGTTTTAGAGGCTCACTAATACTCGCAGTTTTATGGCAAATCTGAAGACGCCTGAACTGCACAAATTTGAAATTCCAGCCGCTTGAGTAAAATATTTTCTTCAGTTGGTTGGTCGTTGGCGTTATTGCAGGAGTTAAAAGCGTGACTTGACGTACCAACAACACACACACACACACACACATACATATGTGTGCCTAGTTTTATTTGTAGTTGCATTTTGTGCAATCAGCGCGCACTCATTAAAATCAAAACATACACCCAGAGAAAAAGAGATATTGTTTATTTACATACGAAGTTTTGTGTAGTTGTGAAAACTCTCTTGGCCGGACATAGTCGGTAAATTTTTGGCCGCCCAAGGGGATACTCAAATACTTTATACACCGATCGAATGTTTTAGAAAAAGTATCCGCCAAGAAGAGAGTGTCCGGTTAAAAAAGGTGCCCATTAAGTTTTCACTGTATAAGGGGTAGCGCTTTTCCTACACTCTATTTATGGTCATTTTATTTGTGTCAGGAGTACTTGAGTTATTAAAACAGATTCATCTTTTCATGCCAACCATTTAAATACCATGTAGTATGTACATACATACATACATATGTACATATGTGTGTGTTGGTACGTATATGTATGAGGGTCCCTTGAGGATCTTTCGATATACTTGTATGTATGTAGGCATGTCGTCTATCCGTCAATTAAATAAAGGGCATAGAATTAAAGTATCAGTCTGACTACACATACTCGTAGGTACGAAAAGATTCGGTAATATTTCAATCAATATTTCAATGAGACATAGGATTGCGATTATTTATTTATTTTTTATTTATTTATTTATTAACTTATCCTAGCGTTACAAGCAACAGATTACTTTTAAGCTATTACGCTAGTCACTACAATACATACATATTCATTTCCAATTTAAATCAGCTTAATTTAATTTAAGTTACAAATTTGATTTTATTTTAATTGACGTTAAACAATTGCATTTCATTTTAATTTTGTTTGTTTGTTTGTGCGTGCTACTGATATGCATATTTATATTATAATTTAGGTTATTTAGATGTGCTGTTGCAAGTGTGCTTGAGTTTTTAGTTTGGCTCAGTTAGTTTGGTTTTTGGCTCAAACATCGTAGTAGTGAAATATAATATAACCTGCTAACTCGTGCATTGTCAACATTATCAAATTATATGTATGGTTTCAAGTGATATAGATATCATGTCATTCTATTTGTATATATATACAAGGATAGAAAATTGTTCCCTTTCACTGCGAAAGGGCTGTGTATAATGACGCTGTTGCTCCAGTCTGGAGATACGGCATCCAGATTTGGGAATCGGCTGCAGGATCGAATCGCTCCCTATGGTTTATTGCTGGGTGCAATTGGTATGTCCGCGGCTCTATGCTGATCATGACTTAAATCTTGAACCGTAGAGCTCCCAATCAAATCACATAAGCCGATATAACGAGTGGAAAAATGTATTACAAATTTAATCCTTTATGAGTATCTTAAATTTTGTGTAGTACAAGTATATGGATTACAAATATATTGTTTTCGTTACTTTAAATCTTAACATAAAATTCCAATTAAATATAATAAAACTGAGGCCTACGGCCTATTTCCTGAATGACAATTTATATTATATATTAATAGCTTGATCATTATTCAAGTCAGAGCTATTGAAACTATTCAACAATTAGTGCCAAGTAACACCAACTCCAGTCTTCACATTTCTTTAAGTTTGGTTTTATTCCGAAAATGCCAAAATAAATAGTAGAGTAGGCGTCTTTCAATAATCAAATTGCATCTATTGCTTTTATAACATTGAAGCAACTTATTTAAATAAAAGCAAAATCCAGCAGCATTCCAGCACATGCTCGTATAGTATAGTATGTATGTGGAGAAGAAACCCAACCCGTAAACCCAAACAACTTAGCCACTAAACTCACAGCTTTTAAAGAGACCGTTTGCAGCTTCGTACAAATCTAAAAACAAGCCAAAAACTTAAACCTTTAATAAACCTTGTAAGAGCTTTAAAACTAAAGAAAATCAATTTAAAACAAACAAGTCCTCGATTTTTGTGAGTTGAAATGCGAAAATACAACAAGAGAAGTAAATCTTTAAAATAAATACTTTGTCTACATTAAAGGGGGGCCGTGTCTAATCATGTTCATGGTTCATATTTCGATTTCGTACGTGGTATGTAGTCGATAACTCCTAAAATTATTCAACTTTCTGTTGATACATGATCTAAATATTTGCGCATTTACAGATATGCATTCCTTTGATTAATAAAAGAGCATTTGATTTCGTAAGGGAAAGCCAGCCAGGTTAAATATAGCAACGGAAATTTTGCATACAAGAAAAATATTTATTAATTTAAGCATCTATATTCGAAAAATACAATTCTATTTAGCTATGTTATACGTCGTGTATTATTATTACTTATTATTTAATATTCTTAATTAATTAATTAAGTGCTTTATTTTCTCTCTCTATTATTATATAAAAACTGGGTAGTTAAAAATTTGTCTAGAAAATTTCCGGCCTATGCTTTTTTTATCAATTGCGGTAATTCCGGTTATTTTTTAGCTTAAATTGAAAATACATACTAACATATGTATGCAAACGTATATCTTGAGGTCATAAATGCTTATTTATAGCGGAGCTTATTTAAGGTAATAATGGCACTTTCTCAATATCGATTAACATTGTGAAATTTCAGATTTATTTATTGAAAAAATTCGGTATTTTTAATCCGAGTCCGAGATGTCCTGTGAAAACGTATTTTGATTTGGACCTGAATAAAGTTTATGATAACATTTTTAGCCGATTGCACCACAACATTCACCGATTACCATGTAAGTGTTAAAGATATCCTCAGAAATATATCTTCAGAAATATACTAGAAAGAACTCTAAATATGCTATATAGCGGAAAAAATTCAGGCAAATGCAGGAGTTCATCAAAAATCATGGACAAATTATACAGCCTTAGAGTATTTTTTGCAAAAATTGCGTAACGAATAAAAAGCCCGATTAAAATTCGTTCATTTTGTTTTCATTCTTACACAGAAAATCGATAAGGGAAATATTTATACCTCAAAAAATTGCAACAAAAAAAAACGTAACCCATCAGAACCATATAGTTTGGTAATTCCTTCACCTCTACGTTTTATCTTCGTCATAAACTTTTTGGAGCAGATATGGCAGTTTATTTGTTGACTAATTAAGCTTTTCTCCAGGTGCATTTGCCTGTTTCCTAAAATACCAAGCAGCACTGTGTTTAAAACGAAATCTTCGGCAAAAACACACACGCACACATAAACACAAAACAATGCATTGAACAATAGAAAAATTCCCCATTTACTCGCAAGTGTTTTATTTTCGAAATTCGCAAGCGTAGTAGCTGTTGATGCGGAAGACAGTCGAGTCGAACAAACAAGCTGGCAAGCAGGGAGACAGAGGGACAGGCGGACAGGCGAACAGGCAACTCAAACCTAAATTATTTACGTGCTTATTCTATTTCATAATCCAGGCTAGTTGAATTTCGTGCACCAATTGGCCATTATTACGTTTATAATTAGTGGCAAAACGCGTCATTATAAGTATACACATATGTACATATATATATAAACATATACACGTTGATATTTGTATATGTATATACATATATACATATATGTATGTACATACATACATATGTACTTCTTGAGATCCCGCATTGTAATTTGAAATGGGCAAGGTGATTTTGGTAAACTAAAGCGCAGCTTTTGCATGAACTAATAATGGTCAATGACCTTCATTTCCACTTGGGTCTGTAATTTAATGACCATTGTAGTCGTGACTCCTGCTCTTGCCACCAACTTTTGGGAAAGTCTTTGTCTGCTGGTCCGTTAGGGCTTAATAGACACATGTTTATGCCACGCCGTAAAAACATAAATATCTCGGCTAACGCTCTCACGTTCGAAGTCACCGTCACCGCTGTCGATTTAAATCTGTAAAAGAAGGGTAATGACAACCTTGACCCAGTCGTTGTCTGTATTTTGTAATCTGCAAGTAGCTTGAACTAGTTAGATGGCTTTCTGTGAACCGCTTAAAGAGATTGTCTTTAGTTTTAACCTAGTAGTGTGCTTTTTCGGTGTTAACCTTTATAACAACGAAATTAAACTTTTCTTTTTGATAATTAAGCATGCCTAATAAGTGATTACTCTGAATCCGTCGTGCTGTAATTTCCAAAAACTTTTGCATATTGGCTAAAATCGCGTGATTTTGAACTGTGGTGTATTTTATTGTAAAAGATTTTATTTGGTGTGCAAATAAAATGCAGCCGGTTTTAAATAGATGACGCTAGTAAATATGACGCCTTAGATATCTATCTAAATATAAATATCTATAAAAGCCACGTTTAGAACCAAATAAACGTTACCTGCTGTGGTTTTTAAAGTTCGCCTTAAATTCAAATTAATATAATACAGCGGTTACTACCTGGTATGCCATTAAGACTGCAACTTCTTATAAGTATTACTCTCTTTGCGTAGGTACAACATAAGCTAGGTTGCAAAATATCGCTAATTGGAAAGATTTGAGAAAATTATTGACAAGATATTAGTCACCTGCAGTTAAAAATAGTCGATCATTGATTGCAAAATTCGCGCGCTAGTGCTTCCACTTACTTACAATCTAGCACCCCTGCCAGATAGAAAATTGTAGTTTTAATAAAAAAAAACTTGGTACATGGAAATTTAACCGGAATGAATTCCAAGAACTACTGCGCCTATAACAAAAGGGTCTATAATGTCCAGAGTCGAAAGTAAAGTCAAAAGTAATAAAAAGTAAATAAAAGTACTACTCTTAAAAGTACTACTTTCTGCAGCTGTTTGGCGTTTTTCAGCACTCAATCGCAATTGCTAAGGTTGCCACACAGTCGTATCTGTCAATTTATACGCAAGTCACTATTAACAATTTTTAGGCATCAAGTCATTCCGGCATTATTTTTGTTGTTGAATTTGTTGAAGTATTTAAGCAAAAGTAAGTCTGTAAGCAACATATCATTTGAAAAGCATACACAAATTAACATTTGAAACTATTCCAAAGATGTTTCTTACGCGTTCCGAGTACGACAGAGGTGTGAACACCTTCTCGCCGGAAGGCCGCCTTTTCCAGGTTGAATATGCTATTGAGGCAATTAAATTAGGTTCCACCGCCATTGGCATTTGCACTACCGAAGGTGAGCTATAAATGCCGCAAATCTATATTGTCTAAACTGTATCTTTCTTCACCTTAGGCGTCGTCCTCGCTGTTGAAAAACGCATCACGTCGCCATTGATGGTATCAAGTACCGTCGAGAAGATCGTCGAAGTGGACAAGCACATAGGCTGTGCCACATCAGGCTTGATGGCCGACGCACGCACCCTGATCGAACGTGCCCGCGTTGAATGCCAAAATCACTGGTTCGTTTACAATGAGCGAATGTCCATCGAGTCGTGCGCTCAGGCTGTCTCTACTCTGGCTATACAGTTTGGTGACAGTGGCGATGGTGATGGAGGTTCCGCTATGAGTCGTCCCTTCGGAGTAGCCATACTCTTTGCCGGCATTGAAGATGGCGTTCCTCAACTGTGGCACATGGATCCGTCGGGCACATATATACAGTATGAGGCCAAGGCTATAGGCTCTGGCAGCGAGGGCGCACAACAAAACTTAAAGGACAACTACACAAAGGAAATGACTTTGGAGGATGCTATTAAATTGTCCTTAAATACATTGAAACAGGTTATGGAGGAGAAACTCAGCTCGACCAATGTTGAAGTTATGACCATGACACCAGAGAAACAATTCTATATGTTCGGCAAAGATGAGGTGGAGAAACAAATTACTGAATTGGCTTAAATCGGTGAAAAGGCCGTACAAAAGCAAAGGCTCGCTTTCTATACTTTTAACATTTTGGTAATTCTTAGCAATTATAATAAAGGGATTTCAAATCAAAACATCTAACATATTGCAAAAAGCACAATGGAGTGGAAAATAGGAACCAGGAATTTAAGAATGCCATCAAATGCCAATTATTTAACCAATTTTTTTAATTTGTCAAAATAAGGAAGTTGATTTTATTTTAAAAATCGGGATTTTCATTGGAAGTTTGTGGGTCCAGAAATCAAAGTTCGTCTTAAAAATGTTCGCATACAACTTAATATTTTGGTTTTCCGTATGGATCCATATTGAAGGTAAACATCAAGAATAAGAAATTAGTATCTTTGTTTTATGTACAGTTGACTTTATTTATATATGTTTGTGTGTATGTATGTATATATATTTACTACAGCATTTTGGTACATATATAAACTATATCATTTACATACAATATCCTAGACGTAAACTGTTGAGCAAATCAAACAGCTCTTTGATTAACTTGGTTAATCTCATATAAAGGCAAATTATAAAGAATTCTTATTTCTTTTTTTCGATGCACAGACTTTTACGCGTGTGAGCCTAAAACAAATTTTTCTACAACCAAAATCGTGCAAATAAGGCCCAAATACATACATATAAGGAGGGTGTGGCGTGGGGAAGACCATATAAAATGAACAAATGAAAAAAGAACATACATAACTAGGTATATACTACATAGAGCATTCACAATCGTTTACATCACACCTAAGTTTGATGATGTTCCCCGCCACTACTGGGACTACTATTATTGCGGAGTATAAGCCGCGAGAGGCTGGTGTTTGGTTCGCTTAATGAATATATCTCTGGTTCGAACACTGGAGGACACTCCATGTTTGGATAGTCCGGAGTGGCGGCTTTCGAATCTACAGAATTGGTGTTTGATACTTTTGGTGTTGTTGATACAGTTTCGTTGACATCGTCCCTGACTGATGGTGTCGCTCCACCACTCGGAGGTGGTGGTGCAGGTGGCAGTGGAGGTTGCAGTGCCTCCGATGCACATAAATTGGTGTTGGAGATAGCTGCCGTGGGCAGGGCAGCGCCCCGGTAACGATCACCGTGTAAGTGACGTTGTAGGGGCGTGGGAAAAATGACCTGCGAGAAAATCTCCTGCTCGCAGTCTGGGTCCGTGCTGATGGGCGGCGTAATGGGTAGAGCCGGCGATACATTATGTTGCTGTTGATGATGGCCATAGATTGTACGATGCAGCAGCGGTGAGCCAAGAATTCTTCTCTCCTTAGAAGTTTTAGGCGTCCCGCTCGACGATGGAATGGACAGCTTTGAAAATATGGGTATCGGCGCCGAGTTCTTGCGAGGCGCGTCATATTTAGTGCCCGCAACCTTGTCTCTAAGGTCCTGATTGTAAGTCTGGCTCTTCTTAATGTTGCTGCCTCCCGCTCCGGAACTACTTCCACTTACACACGCGAACGTATCCAGGGCGTGATTCGATTTGGACTTCTTGTTAAGGGGCAATGTCATGGTCATGGCATGTGCCGGTGGCGCCCCACTGGTTACCGAATGTTTGGTAAAGGGGAAGCGACGATCGCCTGTCCCTTTGTTTTTCTTCTTCGTGCCACCCAAGAACTTTTCCGAAGTACTCATTTCCGACGCAGAGGATACGCTGCCACTGCTGTGCTTCTTGTGGCCCTTATGCAGAAAGCTAGACAGCTGGAAATTCCGTGTGCGGCTATTCAAGGGTAATGGACTTTGCTGATGCGTCTGTTGATCCAGCTCCGCAGTAGAAGCATTGGAGTTGTGAGAATTTTGTCTCGATGCGGTGGCATTGGAGCTGACATTTGAAACTGGTTCATCGCCACATATGAGCTCGTAGCCAAAGTCCCGGAGCTTTTGTCCTTCAAGGGTCCGTGTGTTCTTGATCCGTTCGTCATCCGGCTTGAAGCTAATCTCGTAGTCCGGTGTCTTGGGCAAACTGCAGCTCTGTATCTTAGGTAACTTCTCGCCATTGCCTTTTGGCTTCGAAGCCGCTGGCTTAACGCTCTGCTGACTGGCCGTGGACTCAGTCCTCATGTGTCGTTTGTTGTTGTGCTTCTCAACGCCCAAGTGCACACGATTGTTGTACATTTCCTGAGCCTCCTCTTCCTGTTTGCGCAGCATGAGGTCCTTTAGGGTTACGAATCCCTGAGTATTGTGATGGTGATGTGTGGCATCGAGCGCACTGCCGGCGCTCTTATTTTGCATTAAATTCTTAGTCGTGTTGAAATCGAACTCCACCAGATTGGGATTGGAGGCGTGCATAAAGTTACGAGAAACCTGTTTTGAGCTCGACTTGCTGCTGGGACTCTCTTCCGAACTCTGGTGCTGCAATGATGACAAAGTAGGCGCGGGCGATGTGGGTGGCCCCAGACCCAGCGATGCCGACGATTCAGTGTTGCTAACCACCGAACTGCGACTAGAGGAGCGCGATAACTTGCGCGGCAAGGTGGCGGTTGCTGGTTCCGGTAACGGAGTCACCGCCGTGGGTGGCATAGCGGGATCATGATACCCAGGAGTATTTGCTCCAATCTGAATGCCACAACTTCCGCCGGGCACCTTACGGAAGCTGCGATATTGCTCAGTGGGAACAGGTATATCACTCGAGAGCTTCGCAGAGTTACTTTTGAATGGGCCCATTTTAAATTTGAACAGCGAGTCAAAATAGCTACGATCATGCTTGTCCGATATAAAGCTGGTGGACGTGCCGCTAACCCTCAGCTGTACTGAACCCGACGATAGACTTGATGCCATTTCCTTAGCTCCCTGGGGCGAAGGCGTACAAAGATTCTTGGCTATTAAGGCTTCGTTCTCCTCACCTGAACTGTCGTTCTCAGAATAGAGGTCTTTGGTGTCCACCATTTCGCCCCTTGCACTGCTGCCTCCCTTTAAATTCCAGACGGGCACCTTTAGCGATGCCTGCCGCAGAAACTCTACCCATTGATTAAGCGCGTCCAACGATTCGGCGGCAAAATAAAATGTTTTAGCCATGTAATATACCATGAAGGCATGGGGCTTAGAATGTATCTCCGTGGCCAGGGACACGGTGAAGCCAGGTAGAAAGATAACCAGACTGGCAGTGGTCGCCTGCTTATTGCGAAACCCATACAGAATCGTGTCCAGCATGACGAAATAGACGCGAGCCCAATACGTGACACCTCGATGATTTTTCTTCCGCCTATACAGATAACCCTGGATGTCGCCAGTTCCGAGTATCTTCAGATTTGTATTCCGTCTCTTGGCCATAAGATTGTGCTTCTTTTTCAATGTGAGCGTGCGCGACTTTGTTGGCGTGTGCAGTTCACTGATTTCTGTAGTATCGTTGGCTCCTGGTTGAACTGCTGGTGCCGCTGCAAGCAGATTCGCTGGCTTTGGCGGCGGTACTGGCACCACCGGCGGCGTCAGCTCTTTTTGCTTACGTGGTCTTGGGGGTGGTGCGGGTGGCGTCACCAATAGAAATTCTTTGCGCGGCTCGATTGCCGGTGGAGTATCCGATTCTTCGCCCGAATTGTCATACGCTGGAGTGCTGTGGCTCTTGTCTAGGCGACCGCGACGATTCTGCAATAATGGTGCATTGATTGCCTCTACCAGTGGCGTCTCGTTACCCCTCGTTGCCCTATCCAGAGCCTCAAGCAATTCACTTGTACTTTCTGTTTTGCAATTTCGCAGCGTTTCCAACGCATCTTCATCACCTTCGTCGGCAAAGGGTATGGGTTCAAAGGTCTCTAGTATGGTGTTCTCAACATTGCACGTAAATTTCTCATTTTTTACTACATAATCCTCCACCTTCATGTTGGCATCGAAGCGAACCACTTTGCTTACACCCGGCTTATATGGTTCCTCCAGTTCCTGCTGTGCTTCTTGGCCTGCCTCGGTTAACTGCTTTAGTTTGCGCACCTCGTTCTGCATACGTCTAGCGTCAGAGCTGTCCCCCCCTATTCCAATAGTTGTTCCAATAGTAGTTGGCCGGGGCGCAATCTCCAGACCGTAGCCAAATGATATCGACTTATCGCGTATACTTGGCGAATTGGGATCACAGTCTACGCCCTCGGTTTTGCGTTCATGCCAAGATGGAATTACAAGATCCGAGTTTTTATGATTCCAGGGCTTATCGCCACAAATTGTGTTTCTGCGCTGGAGCACGGACCGTGGTTTGGGATAGTACAAGCGCTTTACCCGCGTCGCCGAATTAGGATCCGTGGGCGTTTGTATATCACTGCAGCTTGAATCCGAATCTGAGGATGCTGCTACATTCGCCTTGGCCTCCGCCAATTCTTTCTTTTCCTCCGTACGTTTATCACTAATGACCGACTCTGCTATTGTAGCGCCGGCATTGTCCGGGTCCAATGTAAGGAAGGCAGCGCGAGGACTTGGCAAATTTTCGGCCCAGCGGCTGGCGATGCTCCGCTTTTTACTTGGCAAGCGATAAGGTTGCATGTAGATCTGTCCAAACATCTTGGTGTGCTTGGGCCGTTTCTTGACAGTCAGTACTACATCGGGCAGCGCCTCTCGTAGGTGTTGCAGCACCGTTTTGTGCTGCCAACCAACAACGGTCTGATAGTTGATCTGAACAATTTCATCGCCGTCCTCAATTTTACCAGAGCTATGCACTGGCGAGTTATGATTAATAGCTGTTACGCGATGAATGCCATTGTAGCTTGACTCAATGTTAAAGCCCAAGTCCGGCTCGCGTTTCTTTAGCGTTACCAGGTTCAGGGAGGAGGGTTGCAGCACCATAGGATCAGATAGGTCCCTTATAATAAAATCGGCAAGTCGCTCCAGACGCTCCGCCGATGCCTTTATCGAAGCCACTGGTTGAACAGCAAAACGGTCTCGTTGCGCAATGGTCGCGAGCTCCAAACCGCAGCGAAGCACATTACTGCAATATTCGCAATACATATCTTGCTGACGAAACGGCGATCTTTCCAAACTGCCGATCAGTGGCTTTATTGTGGCAATCGTTCTCGTGATGTCGTGAAGAGTTCGGGTATCAATCTTTGTGCTGTCGGCATGATTTTTGGCCAGTTCGCGATGTAAATTTCGTGCGGCCACGCCAACTTGAAGGGCCATAAATTGCAGGTTGTCATCTTTAAGGTGATAGTGCTACAAAATTTGTAGAATAAAGATGTAGTAAATAAGGGGAATACAAGAGGCAAAATGGTGAAGACTTACAAAATTCCGGAGGTTCTCAACAGCATCCAAAACAATTTCCTGATGACCTATAGCTTTCATGCCCAAATTTTCCAACTCATACGGGCGAATATTAAGAAGGACTCGACCGCTGATTTCATGTTTAGAAAATTCATACAAATAGCCTTTCATAGAATCGTCGAGACCTTCAGAAAACAAAATAAAAAAAGAAATTGTGTCAGTGAATAGTTTGATGTGATGCTTAAGCTTGGGATGGGCTGATGCACTTTTCCTTGACCTGTTAAAATTAAGTGGGAGCATACCTTTGATCCAGTCTGTAACTTGGTCTGGCGTCCATTCTGCTATGTTTATATAGGCCATGCTTATTTATATAAACACTGCTGCAACTAGGCCATATTTACTTTTACAGAAATAAACAATTAGTTTAAAAAAAATTAATATTTCCTCCCGTTCTTGATGCCTTTCTTCTCTCGCTCTTTCCCCGTGCTTCTTTTTGCCATGTAGTGTTACAAAACGAAGCCGACTCGGACGATCTGGCAGCGCCAAATCGTACAAAGATTGCAATTTGCAATCCAGAACAAAAACGCATTTTACAACACCATCCCACACCACCAATGCAACCAATTAATAACAGCTGGTTCGAATTTTTGTTATGTGTATGCCGTACGCTGTTTAATATTAATAGAGACAAATAGAACTATTTCACATTTGGTGCAACCTAATATTTGCTCTATTTATGTACGTACATATGGATTTAGAGGCGGTCAGGCATCTTGTTTAATTTAGTTCAGTTCATACCAACAACATACAACGGGCCGCGCACGTTTCATTCGATTGTACTGACTGCTCTAATTTTCAGTGATTTTTAAAGAGTACTGGCCGCGTGTTTCTTATCGCTCTATAGTTGGCTGCGTTGCTAATAAAGGCTGGGAAATGTCTGTAACGCAGACAAAACAAATAAAATTTCACAATCCAGCGAGTTCCGCGAGCTCTGACAGGTAAAAAGAGATAGATATTGTATTTATTTGTGCGAATTGTTATGTGGAAATGATTGAAAATTCGTCATATGGCTTAATGCTATTCACATTCATCACTTCGGGCCTTTAGATGTTCGACACGCAATAATAATTACAATTGTGTATGAGTTTATGCGCAGATTCCTGTGTGTGCGTGTTTGAAGTTGCCTCCGTGTGTTTGCTTGCAAGTTTAATTGTGAAAGAATCTTGTATGCATATACAAATACAGTTATACAGATACAGTAGGAACAAAAAGAACAGCACAAAATAACAAACTAGCTTTTAACGTGCTTTGGCATCGGCAGTGAGCCGACTTCAGTCCGCATTTTAACCTTAACATTAACACATTCCCGATACCTTTGCGACTCACACTTTCTCAGTCGGTCTTGAAACTTTGTCAGAACCGGGCGGGCGCAATATACTGTAACGCGGCACATTGCTCGACATTTTACCGGTGTACGTGTGCCATATATACAAGCATACATACATACATATGTATGTATGTATATATAATATATTTTAGATAGATATCGGAAAGAAATTTCACAACGCAAAAAGCACATGCGATCACCGCGCCGGTCTCATTGTGCATACTTTTTCGCATGTGTGAGTGAGTTGGTCTGTCTGTCAGCCTCCCTGCCCGTTCGCTATTGTATGTGTGTTTGTTAAATCTCATTCGTCGGTTCGTTGTCTTGCCTTCACTGCCATCGCACCCGTCGCCACCTACGCAAGCGGTAACCAACAACAATTCTGTGGCCGGTGTGTTTAATTTGCCAACATGAGTAGCAGCAGCATCACGTTTTTATGCAGCAAATCTAACCACAACACCGCTATTACTGCCAACAAAAATATCAACAACAATAACAGCAGTTACGCCGATGTGGGAAAATCATCTGCCTCCATCGACTTACTAACAACAACAACATCACCACCACCACCACCAACAACGACAACAACGAGCGCACCAATCAACAGTCACATGTAAACTATTACATTTTCTTCTTTTTATATATTTTTTGTATTCATTGATATGTTTTATTGTATATTTATTATCATTTGCTACTGTTTATTGTCTCATTGTTGACAGAGACTCTAATTGTTTTGTTGTTGTTGCTTGTGTTCTTGTATTTAATTAACGCTCTTTGTAACGTAAGCGTGTATCGCTGTCGGGTTGGCATCAATGAGCACAACAACAAAGGCTATAACATCGACAGCAGCGACAGCGTCCGTAATTTGTTTCAAAATGGCCACGATCAAAGGCCACGTCTAACAAATTTTGTTTGTAAGCCCTTGTACCCAAAATAGGGCACAAGTATTGTTTTCCTTTAAGATGTTATTTCGTAGGAATTATCATTTCCTTTCATTAAAAAGCCAAAGCACATGTTTCAACGTAAAATTTTAAGCAATGAATAGGCCAATATATTGGCCTACATTTTAACACTGCCTGTTGTACATATGTACATCTCACATTTTACTACATATTATATACATATGTATACATATATATGTATACATATATATGTATGTATATGTACGTGTATGTATGTAAATATTGGGTATAAGAGCATAACTAAAATACCAATGTTCATTCGTATGTTTGTAGGTATGTACATTTGTACTTAAATACATACATACATATGCGCATATGTTTGGATACCCATAGCACCCGATGAGTGCAACGAACGCTTTTGACTCGGGGCATCATCTGACAATAAGCTACTGCCTAGAAAAAAGAAAACATCTGCATTTGCCCCCTTCCTCATTCATGCTACAGACTTAAGCATAGCAAACGTCTGGTAAATGCATTCGTACATAAGAGTATATACATACATACATATGAATGTACATATCTATATATGTACATGCAGTATAGTAGAAACTGCTTAAGTTTGACAAAAAAATGTCTAAAATAAGAAATGAACTCATTGGATTTAAACAGAATATTTGTTTATCTGGAGCGTACCTAACGCGTTAAAATTAATTACTGCAGTTTCTTAGTCACCCGTCATTCTTATCAAGAAAGTGGGCTCCATTTAACAATTTGTTAGGGAGACCTGCGTATTTACTCATATTTGGTGTATAAATGGCTTTGAATTTAATTGCGACCAACAGAAGTCAACATATCAAGACGCCTTAAACTTTTCTGCAATTCCCTTGTTGTTTATTTGTTTATGTATTTGGCATCTTCTGCTGGCGCCTGTTTATTGTTTTAATATATGTATGGGTCGTGCCTCTAGTTATTGTACCCTACATCCGGAAAGTAAGGAGTGTATATTTGATTTGTGAAAATGTATGTTACAGGCCAAAGCAGCATTTCCAATCCCATAAAGTATTTGTTACCAGCATGACGGGAAAAATCAATTAGCCATGTCAGTCTGTCCGTCTGTATGATCATCTGAATTTCGGAAACCCCTAAATCCACATTGACCATACTTTATTTGTAGACTCTACTTACAAAACTACTACTTATTACTTTCGACAGCAACTAAACTTTACACACATCATTTATATCCTACTTTCTACTTTAAATTTCTAATATTTTTTGGAAACAGGGTATTTAACTGTCGAACTTGGTTGTTAGTTAAATCTCCACTTACTTTATTTTGGAACCTTTAATCAGTTATCACGCGTTCTTTTATGTGTGTGTGTGTGTATCTTTTCCGTTAGCATTATGTTTATTTCTAACCACGCACGACTATTGTTTTTGGCGGGCAGCAAGTAGGTCAGTATCTTTAAGCCCAAGTGTAATTGTACTAGGCTTATCAATGCCCAATGAATGTAAACGCATTCTCATTTTTATATACAGAATGTGTATTGTTTTTATCAATTTGATAATAGAAAATTGCTTTTGTTTATAGTGACGATCGTTCCGATGCGATCGAACAGCTTTATATTGATCCCTTTGCGGAGGCGGGGAGTACCGGAGAGCTCGTCTGCTGCCCGGCCTCACCAACAACAGTGCCTGCCAAGAACGCCCTGGAGTCCCCAATGCGCCGCTCTGGGCGACGACCTCGTACGACTTCAATCGGCAACCAGACGACCACTGCCAATCCATCGGAATGCATAATACGAGCCAACAATCGAACCATTTACACAGCGGGGCGTCCACCATGGTATAATTGCGCTGGACAGCAGGTCGAACCTTTCGTTATAGGTAAGTAGGAAAAAACACCACAAAGTAATTCAAATAGATTCGTTTGACGCCTCCCACAGGTATTTGTGGTGGCAGTGCTTCTGGGAAAACCACAGTGGCAGAAAAAATAATAGAAAGTCTGGATGTGCCTTGGGTAACGCTCTTGTCCATGGATTGCTTTTATAAGGTGCGTTTACAAAAAGTCTAAATTTATTTGTATGTTAGTACTTCCCTCGAATGTGTCTTAAGAATTCAGATTTGCAGTGGTAGTCGTTGGCCCAATGGAATAAACAGTGAAATAAACAGCTCTAATCAACCAATAAATACAAAAAAAAATTTCAATAAAAATACAATCCCTTGCGATTCAAACATCTGATAGGCATTCATTATATATGACCGACCATCCGAATTATAGCCATTTGTTTTCTGCAAAATTAAAAGACTAATAGGAATAAATGTTGTATAGATTTATATATAAATATATCATATTTACTACTAATATATTATTATAATATACTTTAATGCAATACATTTTCAATGCTAATTTTTTCTGGCATGTTTACAGATCTTAAATGAAAAGCAACACGAGCAAGCGCTCTACAACGAATACAACTTTGACCACCCGGATGCCTTTGACATCGACTTGCTGCTGGATGTGCTAACCAAGCTAAAGGAGGGCCGGAAAGTCGAGGTGCCAGTATATAATTTTGTGACACATGGACGTGAGAGCCAAACAGTAAGTGTATACCCTAAAATGCCCGGGAATTAAGTTAATCCATATTAATGCGTTGTAATCTCAATAGAAAACCATGTATGGCGCAAATGTTATTATATTTGAAGGGATTCTCACTTTTCATAGTCCCGAGGTATTGAAACTCTTGGACATGAAAATATTCGTCGATACAGATTCAGACATACGTCTAGCCAGGCGACTGAAACGGTAAGAATACAAACATTTTAATAACAGGATATAAGTACGGGCCTAATAATTTGGATAGAAACAACAAAAGTTGAATTCATAGTTAGTGTTCAAACTTATACGGGTCACTATAATAATAGCATGTAACGGAAGCACCAACCAGCTCTATTATTCGTTATCAGTTTTTCTGTAGGCAGTTCAAAGTGGCTCGATAGCAAAGAAAAGGGTTGGACCTTTCCAAATTATCTATGCAGGCATCCTGCTCACTGTTCTGTAGGGATGCTTCTTATTCTTGTTGGTTATAAAAATGATAAACTAACCAATCTGCATTGTTTATGAAAAATTTCATCTTACTGTGCCTTAAAAAATGTTTGTTTAACGATTTATTGGATTTTGATATACTTACTTTTACTTTAGTATCATACATTGTTAAATGAATGTTATAATGATTTCTACATTCAAAAAAAAAAAACATCTATATGGGTCTTCCACGATGAGCCGAAACTAACGAAAACTGTTCGCAGTCGAAGAACTTCCAAGCAAAATTTGAAAATATTTAAGATGTCAATTCTGAATCATATACATACATATTCTAATTTGTTTGCCAGCAGTTTTCTAGGATGATCCTTATAGAGAATATTAAAAATATATAACTACATATATCTTTCTTGGATAAATGGGTCGACTCGACAATTCGAGTCACCTTTTTTTTTTTTGAAACAACTCCCTATTGCAACGTGCAAATTTTCTTAATTATAACAATAATAATCTATGTATATGTTTTCTTTCTGGTATAAAGAGATATTTCACAACGTGGGCGCGACCTTAAAGGCGTGCTAAAACAATACCTGAATATGGTGAAGCCATCCTATGCCAACTATATAGCACCTACAATGGTACACGCTGATATTATTGTGCCCCGCGGGGGTGAGAATAAAGTGGCCATTCATTTAATAGTTCAACACGTACACACGCAGTTGCAATTGGTAAGTGGATTGACTAGAAACTGTTAATGTTAGTGCAACTTCATCGTTCCTGCTTTCGATCTTGCAGCGCGGATTTAAATTACGTGAAACGCTGGCTAACTCCTACAAAGACCAACCCATGCCAGATTCTCTTCATTTACTGCATCCGACACCGCAAATCAAAGGACTGCATACATTTATACGCTGCAAGAATACATCTCGAGATGAATTCATCTTCTATTCAAAGCGTCTTATACGTCTGGTCATAGAGTATGCGCTAAGCCTGTTTCCCTTCAAGGAGACAACCATTGAAACGCCTCAGGGCGTTTTGTATAGTGGCAGACGGATGGCCTCCCGTAAAATATGCGGCGTCTCTATATTGCGCGCCGGCGAGACTATGGAACAAGCCGTTTGTGACGTGTGCAAGGACATACGTATTGGCAAGATCCTTATACAGACTAACTTAAAGACAGGCGAACCAGAGCTGTACTATCTTCGCTTGCCCAAAGACATTAAAGACTACAAGGTGATACTGATGGACGCGACTGTGGCCACCGGTGCGGCTGCCATGATGGCTGTGCGTGTTCTGCTCGACCATGATGTGCCGGAGGAGAATATTATACTTGCTTCGCTGCTGATGGCCGAAATCGGTGTACACTCCATTGCATATGCCTTCCCTAGGGTAAGTACAAATGGCACTAGCAAAAATTTGTATTTCACCCGATTTGATTAATACGGAACAATATTTAAAAAGAAGTACTGCCTGTTAAATGGGCACTTCTCTTTGACCAAGCCACATACATATATTTATGTACTGGTACACGAAAAACTTACTTATTTAAAAAGAAGTACTGCCTGTTAAATGGGCACTTCTCTTTGACCAAGCCACATACATATATTTATGTACTGGTACACGAAAAACTTACCTATTCAATAATTCCAGGTTAAAATTGTTACTTCCGCTCTGGATCCGGAGATTAATAGTAAGTTTTATGTTATACCCGGCATTGGCAATTTCGGCGACCGCTACTTTGGCACAGAGCCGTCGGATGACTACTGAGGATCCACACAATCCTCCTAATCTTAATATACATAATTAAAAATAAGTTTCAAATTGTCGCTGGATGATGATACTGATCCCAAGGCAAAACACAATGTTACTTAAATTATACAACATTCAGATATTTCGAAATCATGTGTACGGTTTATTTGCTTAAGAGAATCTTGATCAACAACTGTAGCAGGAAGGCCACACTACCAATTAACAGAGCTATTCCCACGTAGCGTTGTAGCAATCTCTCTTTGCGCAGGGACGAAGCGTCTATTCCATCTTTCTCATCAATCTGTTTTTTTGCACAACGCGTCCACTCCTGCTCATCGTCCAGAATCTCGGCATTCATGCTAAACTTGCTAGTTCCCGTAATGCGCACTCGCACCGCTGTGCCCAGGAGATTATCACGCATGGGCAACAGCACCTGTTCGTAGCTTTTGTTGTGGCCCACATAGTGCTGCTTGTCGTGCGATATTTCGGTCACTAGCACTGTGTACACTTGCCCCTCTCGCCCAGCGTACGGTTCGTATTTGTAGAAGAGATCGGTTAACCGTTTGGTGCGCTTTTTTACCAGGTTAGCGGGTATGCGCTCCATTTTGGCAGCCGGTGTACCGGGACGTGGAAAGAATTGATTGATAAAAAGACTGGGGAAGCGGTACTTTTCGCACAGCGTCATTGTTTCTTCGAAGTCCTGCTCCGTCTCAGTGGGGAAGCCGCAAATGATGTCTGTAGCTATGGTCAGACCCGGTACACGGGCTCTCAGGAAGTCGACCACGTGCTCAAAGTCTTTGCGGCAATATTCACGCTTCATCTCACCCAATACATGGTCGCTGCCGCTCTGCACCGGCACATGCAGAAAGGAATATACTCGCGGATGCTGTAGCACTTTGGCCACCTCCTCGAGATGTTCCAGAATGTACGGTGGATTTGTCATTCCCACGCGCAGCATACAATGTTCCGGTATTACTTCTACTAATTGCCAAAGCAGTTCGGGCAACGAGCTGCCAATATCGCGCCCATAGGCACCTGTATCCTCTGATGTTAACCAAATTTCACAGCAACCCTCGGCAAACGATTGCCGAGCACGCTCCACAATTTCTGGAGGCGGATAGCTCGCAAGGTCGCCACGTGCATGCTTTGTCTTGCAGTAGGTGCATTGATTGAGACACCCGCTGTTGATCGATATGATCTCAATAAGCGGATTTTTTCGCACCTTCGGAAGCGCTAATCGCGCGCCGGCCACACGTCGCCCATCCACCTTCTTGCTTTGCAGTAACCTCACACTATGGCCCTTCAGTGTCTCCTCCACCACCTCGACAACGCGATCGATCTGCTGTACACCAATCACTGAAAGACCGCGCAAGTAATCCGACTTTGGCGCACCCTGCGGCACACAGCCCGCTACAACGACATGTTTACCGTTTCGCATGCCTGACTCGATCTCATTGCGAAAAGTGTCCTCTGAAGGGTTTTTTACTGTGCAGCTGTTCAGGAGCCATAAGTCGGCGTCTTCTTTTCGGGCTGTAAGATTATAGCCATAAGCTGCCAGCTGGCCTGCCATGTATTCCGAGTCGGAGTTGTTGTGCGCGCAACCCCATGTCTTTACAAATACCTTCTGGGTGCCTGGAATTACGCTCTCATGTATTGTTTTTGCCTTCACAGCCGTCTCTGTATCTGCGTCGGCGTTAACATCTATTTTAGGTTTTCTTTTAACGCGCACTGTAACGCTCTTCTTGTTCTGATAGCGTTCCTTCGGTTTTATGTCAGTGGCAGATATGAGATCTTCGATATCGTCTATATCCTGTCCCGGCAAATCCAATTCCATCATTTTTATTCCTTATAGCGGCACATGTGGCCAGTCCAGATGTTGTAAGCGCTTCCTCTTTCTTCATGCTATTCGCACGTTGTCGTTTAATGTTTAGTATTGGAAAACGCTGAGATTCAAAAAATGTATAAAATCACTTGGTCCAGGCAGGAATATGCCAGGATGACAGTATATTTTCCTGCTTGTACTTTTTTTTTCTTTCTAGTTTTCGCTATTTAACTAAATATGTAAAACATATTTATATGTATTTGCTAGCTATTAGATCATCGTGCAATTAATTTGTAAACCTCTTGGTTATCAAGAATTCTAGCTGACAAGTTGTGATGTATTACGAATCAATATGCCTCTGATTATTGGTGTAGGGGCGTCTTCGCGTACACACACGCTTATCACTCATGGTTTTATTATAAGCACATTTCCAGTCTGTTTCCGTAGTTAAATTAAATAATCACATACATAAGTCGAAAAATGATACATATTAAATGTAAAGACTCTAATCTTGACCCCATACCAGTTAAGGTAGGTGTTTTTGTTCATAGATTCAGTTCTCCTGTACAGGAAATATGCTTCTATGCAGATTGGTATTATTGGGGGCTCCGGACTTGATGACCCAGATTTTTTCGAGCAACGCCAAGAGAAGGTGGTCGAAACACCTTATGGAGATCCGTCGGATTCTCTCATAGAAGGCGAAATTGGAGGTGTAAAGTGTGTGTTGCTAGCTCGTCATGGCCGTCAACATAACATAATGCCGTCGAATGTCAACTATAGAGCGAATGTCTGGGCCCTGCGCCAAGTGGGCTGCACTCATTTATTAGTTTCAACAGCTTGTGGATCATTGCGAGAAGAAATACAGCCTGGAGATTTGGTGGTACCGCATGACTTTATTGATCGCACTACTAAACGAGCCCAAACCTTCTATGACGGCGGTCTTCAAAGCCCCCGAGGCGTTTGCCACTTGCCCATGTATCCGGCTTTTAGTGAGCGAACACGTGCCGTGATTCTGGAGGCGGCAAAGGAGCTCGATATACCTACACACGATAAGGCCACCATCGTAACAATTGAGGGTCCACGATTCTCTTCCCGTTCCGAGAGCCATATGTTCAGGCAATGGGGTGGAGATCTCATAAATATGACCACATGTCCGGAAGTTGTTTTGGCCAAAGAGGCTGGCTTGCTTTATGGGTCCTTGGCCATAGCAACAGACTACGATTGCTGGCGCATGGGCTGCGAGGGCGTAAATGTGCAGGATGTGTTGCAAACGTTTGCCGCCAATGTGATTAAGGTGAAGAAGATTTTAGTCAACGCTGTCGGACGAATCGCCCAGCAGGATTGGACCGAAGATGTTCTCAATGCCAAGGTATGGATAAATGCCCATATGCATAAATGTACATTTATTTCTAATTATGCTTGGCTTGCAGCAATGCGTTTGCAACAATACCATGTCTGGAGCTATGTGACGCTTCCTCAAACTCTGCACTGAAATCACACAGGACACGATATTGCGTCGAAAACCCCTTATTATGCCAACAAATCCTAAGCTCTACAAAAAGCGCACACCAAAGCTTCATTCAATATCCATTGTCTATGAATTAGAACCTGGAAACAGTTCGGAAACAGTACCACATCTTAAGCAAGATCTATATGCATTTCCGCCATCGGATCAGTTGGTTGGATTTGACCCATAATTTGTCTTAAGATATGCTTCTCATTCGAGTTTTATCCATGCATTTTACAGCTTTCGGTAATGTGATGTTTGTAGCATTTTGTAAAATTTATAATTAATCATTTAAAGTTTTCATACATAGAGGGTTTAGCTCTGCCTCTAAAATTAAAAGTACAATTTGTTATGACCTGAAATGGGAATACCCAAGGGCGCATTCATGGACACTTGCGTTCCACTTGACTCTTGCCGGCCTCCTCGTACTCCTGCGAAGATATCCACATTTGCTGGAAAGTTCCAATGGAGGCCAAAATAGATCCGCCAATCCAAGCGCCGAACCGCCTCTCAACTGTGCCGTTGGCCGAAATCATTTTCAACCGTGTGTTTGAGGGTGCGCGCAATTGCAGATCGCGATTTAGACGTTCCGGAAAACCTTGGATCAGCGTGTTACCACCTATAATGATGACACGACATGCTAAATACTGCATATACTCCAAACTTATTTCGCTTACCCGTAACCACCACTGAACCAAAGAGCGATAATCGAACGTCAGCATCACACATGCCTACGCTTGTTGAGGCCAATTGACCAGCACCTAGCATTGCATTGTCAAAGAGGCTCTCGGCAATCTTGAAGCGCTCAGAGCCAAATTCTTGGTGATATCCATTGGGAAATTCGTAGTGCACGGTTGGTATTTGCGCAGCTACACGTTCGTCATACGGATTTTCTAACACTTGCAGCACATTCATCTGGAAGTCTTGCATCAGTAATTGTTGCATATAAGTTTGCCATGATTGTGTGAGGTTTTCCGGCAGCTTGCGCAGCGTGAAGCGCGCATTATCGCGCTCCTTCACAACGTCTTTTGAGGCTATCCGGTATACAGGGGACAAGTCAATTCCGTGCTTTTCTAAATGCTGTCGACACTGCCTCGAAAGGAAATCACCACCAAGGGGCGACTTGACTACGGCCTGGGACAGCACATAGCCTTCATGCACTGGCACAGCCGATGTGTGTGTCGCACCACTATCCACCACAAGAGCAGTGGCTCGTCCGCTTGAAAAAGCTGCAAGCACGGCGTTTTTTACCAAAAAGAATGCTGGCACATTATATTTCTCAAACATCAGCTCCGTGAGTTTTTCACGATTGTTGCGCACGTTCCAAGATGCTTCTGAAAAGAGAACCGGATGATATTCCGGCTCTGACTGTATAACGTTGGCGTATGCATAATCTATGACTTTTTCAAACAGTTCCCAGTTGTCGATCATGCCATCCTTCATATATGTTTGCACTTCCATCTGTGACCGTGGCACATTTACGTAGTTTGTGTCAACATAGAATTTTCGTGAATCTGCGTCTAAAGAAACAATTACATACATACATAGTGCGGTGGATTTTAAGCAGGGCTATTGGGTTGATTTACTCACTGTTTGGTGTGACATTGTTATCTGTCTTTGTCTCAGGGTCGAGGTTGGTCTCTGGCGCATGTGCTCCTATGCCAACAACAGATGGTATCTCGGCCTTAGGAGAGTCCTCTTGAGCATAGCCCACGCGGAGGGAATGGTGACCGGGATCGAAAACCAATGCACCGATCTCATCGCCCCCATAAAGCATAGTCCCGCCACTCATTTTGGGGCGCCAAATTAAGTCTCACTTTCCGATATATTTCACCAAATTGCAATTTTGTGTATTTGTATGTATATGCGGCTTTTTCGAGGACGCTTCTTTTTCGCAAGACGAATTAGGGATGAGTGATATCGTTACAAAATCACAAGTCACTCAATAATAATATTTCAACAATACGTAACAATAAGGGCGTTCTTGTATTATCTAATTTGTTAAAGTCCCTATAGTTAGAATTAAGCATAATTTTCTTAGCAATAGTTTTTCTATTGCTAAGAAAATTATGCTTAATTATCCCATTACGGTTGGAGCATAATTGACATTTTATATTGTTTTGCAAAATACATATTCACATTGTTCTATGTCTTTTCAATTTAGTTTTTACATATATTGGGTCAAATTTCTAATAATTATAATAAAAGTACATATCTGCATATAACGGTCAACCACAGGAAGACATGCCCGACAAAATAGGAAAAATGTTCTATGTGCATGGCTTATCGAAATAAGAAACGAATATAGTTGACAAGAAATAATCGTTATTCGTTAATATAGATGTATCGATAAAACATCAACAACTCTGCTGCAATACCGCCTTTTGGTTACTGCTGAGTTCTTGACTGCGATACCAGCACGATGTACGCGGGGGCTTCCGCGCAACTGGAAGTCAACATATCTAATATAAACTCGCAAAATCAAATAGTTATCAATGACTTGTACTTACTGGAATTGCTCTTTAAGTACCCTTTCTTGTTTAACCGACGCATTCGCCCCCAGCAAGACCCGGACTATGAGGAGTGGGCGTGGGAGCAGATAGCAAAGTCATTTAATGCTAATTACGGAGAACTACCGCTCAGTGCTCCATTCAGCGTCGAGGAACTGCAATGGCGCTGGAGTAATCTTAAACCGATCTTGGGAAATGTAAACACAGATGAGAAATCTCAAATTCCCGAACAACTGGATTCTTTGATGAAAAAAATGCAGTCAATGATGGGGGAACAACCACCACCATTGGTGAAGCGAAATACCGCACTGCAAAACTTTCTCATTGACCATGTGCCGCTTGTGGAGAATCTGTCTGAACAACAGCGCAGAAAACTGGAGGTGGAGGTCCTCAATGCTATATTCCAGAAGGAACTGAGCACGCGTGCCACCATTCCTATGGGCAAGCTCGAAACGGCGCGAGTTCAGCGTGAATATGATGAGTTCCTAAAGAACATTCGTGTAAAGGAAATCCCCCCAAATGCCACGATTCCCGTGGTACAGCCGAACACCTCTGCACACATTGTTAACACTTGTGAAACAAACTTGGTCATCAGCAGTGTTTGCAGCACACAGAATCAACCACTGTTGCCGATTATTGAAAATGTTACTAGCACAGCACCAACAACAGAATCAGTTCAAACAGCCCAAGAACCAACTTGGCCTTCATCCCCGCCGTATATTAAACCGGAACCGGAGGAACAGTCGCCTGAACATAGAGAAAAAGTCTCCGACAAAACTGGGAAAGTGGCAGACACTACAAGCATCGACCGCGAGACGACAGACAATATAGATAATAATTTAGGATTACGTTATGTGCCATTAAAGTGTGCAAAATATTATATCCAAAATGTGCGTGTGAGGTTGAAACGTGTAGAAATCGATGACTATTTGCCACTAGCCACCATAAGAAAACTTAGCCGTAGTAACTAGATTAGATTTATATTTTTATCAAATGCACAATAAATTTATTTAAAAAATACATTACTATAAATTACAACTTAAAGCTATTGTTTATTCAAACTAATAACTAAACAAACATTTCAAAAACAAATTCACGGTCTCAAGCTTCCTATATTTAAAAAAGTTGCTCAGCCTGATGACAACAGGGGAAAGTTGTACTATGCATGTTAATTAGGATGATCTGCAATGGCCCAGTTGTGCGAACTAGGAAGTAGGCTGGTTTCCAATTTTTTTTTTCACTTTTTATTCTGTTTTATTTTAAATACCAACAACAGTCACAAGAACGTAAATAAACATGCCTACAAAATACAGTCGACAGTATAAGCCCAGCTCTAACAAAAAATGAACTAACAAACATGTCACATGCAAGAAAGCCACGACTTTTTGCGGGGGTGCTCTACAAAAAGTGTTCCCAGGGGCATTCTGCTAATTTGCTACTTGTGGAGCATTATTTTGGGCTTTAATCTAACAGACTTAAAACACTGTTAATTCATCAAGTTTCCGTCTCCTCTACCACGCTGACATTGGACCTCTCAGAACAGTTGATCCGCCAAGTTGCCAATAAACGTGGTCAGGTTCATTGAAGCCTCCTTGAATTTCAGTCCAATAGTCTTGCCATAAGCTTGTATAAAGATGGCGCGCACAGCGTTCAAGCGTTGCTTGCGTCTGAAAAAGAAACACAATGTACTTTAAGATTCAAAGGAAACATTTGGCCAAGATCGAGCTTACAAGTTTATGCACTGCTTGGATGAGGCTATGCTGCCGCCCACTTCTTTTGAGGAACCGTTTGCGAAACCGTGCGTTGGTGCGTTGCCGACGCCTCCAACACCACCACTAATGCTGCTTCCATTGCTGTTACTGCTGCCGCTGCTTGCGCTGGGCGTGTTTGTGCTGCAGTGATAGCCATTGCCGCCATTGCAGATGGGAATGTTGTTGCTTTCCGGGTGTTGTTGTGTCACAAAACGCATCATGTAGCTGCCGTTCATCATCGAATCTATGGAGCCAGTGTCTGTGACCACCTGCCAGCTGCCATTTGAGGACGTGGATTCTTGGCGTTGGCGAACGGCTGCATTCGAGCCAGGCACCGAAATCGGGCTAGTGCGGGAGCTGCAAAAAGGCCAAGAAATTAAACAACATTATTAACGACCGTTAAACGGAATTAGAGAAGTTAGGTTAAGAGCCATTACCAGAACAGCCTCTGATTTACTAGGAACTGGTTACCGTTAATCGTTAAGTCTTATACAAGTAGTACAACTAAGATGTGCTCGTATCCTTCAAAATTTACAATCAGTCAAAAATATGATTCACATAAGAAAAAAATTTTTCGATGTCTTATTTCCACAGTTTCTATATAGTACTATAGTAGATGAACTCTTATATTTTTCCATCAATTATGGGACAACATTTTTGTATTCTTCATAGAATATACAGCTGTCGTGAAAACTATGGCATTTTAATAAAAAAGTTTCTTTATTAGTGTTTTAGTCTTTAGTTCAACTCTGAACACATCATTAAAGGGAAACAACCAATTTCAAAATGCAATAACCAAGTTTTTAAAGATATTGATTGATGCTGATGAACATCTTAGCAACATTAAAGCCGTAACAAAAATATCACTTTTATTCGTACACGTACATTTAATGAAATATATTTAAAAAGAAACGAGCAACTGTTATATCAGAAGATATCTATCAGTTTCAATATTTTCAGCATTTCTATAACGATCTCGAACCTATCTTTTGGTGATACAGCCGAAAGATTTTATATTGGGATCAGGTCTCGCGACTAAGCAGACTTCCTATATAGACTTTAAAATATTTTAATCAACTATTTATTATTCTCCCATAAGAGCAGAATATTTGTGTTCGTACACTTCTTATAGACCTATAGACCTAAAATATTTTAATCAACTATATATTATTTCTCTCTTTAAATGATGAGTAAAACTTTTCAATGTAGTTGGTAAAATAAGATTGAACTGCAATAACTTAATAAAGAAAATAGTTTCTAATAAAAATACATGGTTTCTAATGCAAAGTACATCAATGTAATGATTTCCGTTGCCTAAACTCGTATAGATTTCTGCTCGCAATATCGTTAACGATTACTATTATTAGGTAAAACACAAAAAGGTATCCAATATTTCAAATTCATTTAATGGAGAAAGTTAGAAAAGGACTGAGAAGACACTCCCTAATAACGCACATTTCATAATATACGATAATAACACTAGATTTCCCGTAGATCAGTTCTTACCGTTTTGGATTGGGCGATCTACTGGTTAGCGGATTGATAAGCGTGCCGGCTGGTGCTCCTGATGTCGCTGTGGCGTAAAAATTATCTGTTATGGACATATCACAGTTGGAACAGTTTGAATAACTATCGTTGCTATCTTGATCGAAAGATAAGATGTAGTCTCTGCAAGGTAAATAGAATAAGATTACTAATAAGTATTTGATTCACATCGTTGTCTACATTTGTACTCACTCCTTGAGTGGCTCGTCATCGCAACAATCGGACTTGATGACAATGACGCTGCTGCCGCTGCTACTCGACGTCTTCGTTCGCTTTCGCGGCTCCACAATGCTGAACTCCTCGTCGGTAATAAACTTGAGTACGTGAAAGCAGAAGAACATGATGTCTTCGCCTCGTTTCAGTCGGTCGGGCAGTTGATGTCCAAACAAGTACCAATCGTAGGCGAGTGTGAAGTATGCCATTTGCAGTGCATTTAGCGATTGGTGAATCAGTCCGTCGGCCCACATGGAGAGGCGAACTAAGGAGACAAAAAGCGGGGTCCGATCCCACCCACTAATGCAGTGTATGAGCAGTCCAGCGTTATCCTCCTGAATGTACTTGAGCGTGGCCCTGAGATAGTTTTGAGTTATGCTGACCAGATCCCACTCCCGATATTCTGGCCAGACGATGTCCATATCTGCAGCGGGTCCCAGATTTGGTATGTTTATGTTGGCATCATTGAACGATTGCTTCCAGTTGTAGTGCAAATTCTTGGCCATGTAATTGTTGTCGCGGAACTTGCGAAAGAATTCACAGCCCGGATACGGCAGCGAGAGTAGATTGAAGCTCTTGTAATGTTTGTTGGGATCGGCTTTCTCCGATGAAGAGACACTGGAAAGAATTACAAATTCAGTTTAAACATAAGTAAATGATCCAGAAAATGATAATTCAAAAAGTTTCTACATTTGCCATAGTTCGATTTAAGAACTTAAGAATTACGTTACTTATGGGAAGTCACATATAGCGGTGAGTGGCGGGTTGGTTATTAAAAAAAAAAACATAAACTTAATCTACCTAGAGCTTAGGGGAACCTGGAGATAAAATTTTGTTATTCTAGCTCTTGCACATCCTAAGATCTATACGTTCATACAGACGGACAGATGGTCATCCTGATCAACAATATATATCCTTGTTTGTTACATACATTCCCACTAAACTAGTATATATACCTTTTTTGTACAGGGTATAATTATTACTATTTATTTTTCAAGTAAATGAATTAAATTAAACTAATAAAAAAATAAATTATATAACAGTTTCATTACCATAACTTTTGATCGAGGTCGTGTTTTTGTGATTAGAATATAACTTTTTATACAATTGACCTATCACCCATTAGTGAAATATTGAGGACATTATGAATATTTAAATATTAATATGTATGCTATACAAAAAGCTGAGTAGAAAGGCAACTTGTACGTGCACTTACGCCATAAAATATTTGATTTTGCGATTCTCGACCATCAAGTCAACTATTGTGGACACGTTCAGCGTATGCAGTAATTGTATGTCGCTCTTGATGACCTCATCGTAGGAGAATTGGGACTGCTCGTTGATTTGATTGATTAGTGATTCATCGGTGGAGTCCGCATCGTTTTCAGCATCATTTGGCGCCGCATAGTTGGTGCCACTCAGACAATCGTAGGCGTAGTCGACAACCTTGCGGCCGTACGTTTCCGGCATTACGGACAGCGTAGCCGATCGACAAATGTACTTGCCGCGATACATGATTACGGGAACTGCGAAGCGTTGTCGACATCGCGCATACTTGGCCATAGTGATTAGTTCCTTTATTCGCTGTACATCATACTGATCCTCGTAGATGGTGTTCTGTTGTTGCTGAGGTTGCTGTTGTTGTTGTTGTTGCTGCTGCTGTGGGTACACAGTGGTTGTGTTCATTATATTGGGCGTGTTCTGTCCACCATTATGCAACGGATTGGCAAATGTAACAAAGGCCTGGATACCGCCTCCAACACCGCCTCCATCGTTGCTGCCTCCTCCCGAGTCTAAGGGTGCTCCATTACTGCCGTTGGTGTAGTTTGGTCCGGCGTTGCTGTTTAGTGGCGGTGCATTTGCGGTTGTTCCTGATGGGTTGGTTATGAAGCCACCCATACAGAATCCATTGTTTGGTATGAGGGTCTTGGCCATGTGTCCATGTTCGTATTCGGGTATGAGTATGCGTCCAGGGTAGCGGGGACTTAGCAATCCATTTGCGTTATCCAATTCGATGAGGCTGTAATCGAGTTTGAACAGAAATTCGCATTTTTTGGAGATGGCATACTCCTGTAAATTGAGATAAGAGAAGAAATGATTTTTAAATCTATTTTGTAAATATTATATTATAATTACTAAGCGGAAGATTTACTCGTTATGGTATGGGTTTATCTTGGTTGCCAAAAGAAATGCTTGATTGGCTTAAGCAAGTCATGACTATGAACTTCAAGATGTAGAGTTGTTTTTGAAAATGCAAAATATCGTTAAAAGTTATATTTAACGGTTCGGAAAGTTTCGTTTATCGTCCTTAGTGCCTGTTATGGGCACCATAAAACCCTAGCCCAAAACTTCCGAAATCGTAGATGCTTTTTATAATTTTGATGTATTTTCCTCCTATGTTGACAGTCAATGTTTGTTGACATAAATAAATAAATAAATAAGCGGATCTCCGGTGACCTTTGCGCCTACCGTGATGTAGCTCATATGATTATATGAGATTATATTATACATATAATCATATATGTATTTTTTAAGATGTATGCATATCTTATGATGCATATGAATGTATGTCTACATATTTCAATTGAGCGCTTTCCTGATCCAAGAGAACTGTGACCTTCAGGGGTAATGCCCAGTTGCTTCGCCTGGGCTCGGAATCAATGATATATACATATGTATGTTAAGTAATCTATATACATATGTATGTGTATGTATGTTCGTCGACTAGATTTAACAGGAAAAGATGAGCAATACACTCTCCTATGCACGAGTATAATATATACAAGTATGTATGTAGTCGTATGTTGGTCTTGCGCCGTCGTGCGACATTCAAAGTCAATTGCTTGCATAAATCAAAATCATCAACACAGCCACCGTCGCCGACTCTCGGACAAATAGCAGCCCCATGGCCATGCTGTCAGAGATTAGAATGAATGCCGACGCTTGTAGTGCGGCGGCAAGCAACTGGTTTACTACTCAGCATGTTGTTGTACGAGTATCTGTTGTTGCTATTCTATTTGCTTTGAAAGTTCAATGAAACCTGGTGGCTGTTTGGCACACAATGTCTTGGAATGCAGTTCCACTCCAGGGTGCGTCCGCAAAAATAGCCGACGCCTTTCTAGGAGCGTGATAAGAGACCGGATAGTCCCGGACGATAGAACTAGCAATCGATATTACGTGGATAAAACTCGCTAATAGAAATGTAATATTTATGGCTTCAAAAGTAAATCAACACAGGCACAAAATGTAATGATTGGATTACAAATTAGCACGTTGTTATACCTAAATAGTACATACATACATATGTATATAATGCATGGTTCATATGAGAATGAATTCATACAAACTTAACATTATATACTTATATATACATACTTATAACTTGGATGACTGGAAGAACACTTTTGCAATAAATAATTTACAAAGAAAACTATAAGGCTATTGATTGTATTGATTTAATCTAATAAATATATAAAAATACAACAATGGTACATTGATAGCGAATGTAAAATATGTGTGAAATATTTAAATATTTTTTATTAAATTTGACTGTTCCCCCAGGTGTACAGATATTGTTGCAAACATGTATTTAGACATTTTATTAGGTTTTTCAAATGCACCTTTAGTATTTCTTTTTTAACAAATGTACACTGTATTTATCTTACTTACGAGTGTATGTACATCTATCCATGCATATGTATATACATATGTATGTATGTTCATTCACTCATGTACACTAATGATAGTCTGGGGCAAATTTAAAGGTTGTAGCGCCGCTAAAAATAACTGCAATTGGCCAAAATCGCTTAGAAACGTGGGGGGTGGAAGGTGGTTTTGCCATTGCGCGGACCAGCTGTCCCAGACAGCAATAAACATACATACATACTCAGAAATAAACAAGACTAGATAACCAACAAAATATACATACATATAACTATATACATATATGCAGTATATACGTCTGTGTAAACACACACATTTCCACAAATAAATGTAGAAACAAGTTTTTTTTTGCGAAAAAACAAAAAGAAAAACAAAACATTAAAAATATATGTTCATAGTTATAATCAACAGAAGAACATGCTATATGTACATACTTGTGTTCATACAAATTCACAAATGAAACCAAGACAAAACAACGAATATGCGAATACCATAGCAAAACAAACGTACCAACTTTATATTATATACATAAACTATTAATAGTATAGTCGCTAGCCTCACTATGGGATACTCTTTAACAATTATTTGCTCAGTACTCTAGTCTTGCATAAAAATCACATGACCTTGAAATTTAAACAATTTAAAAATAACAGAATGCAACGTTTTTCAAAAACTTTTTTCTAAGATATCATTATAGATTTTAAATGTGTGTATGTATATTTAAAACAACTATCAAGAAGCTAAAATAATTTAATGACACCGTTTGACTATAGGGTATACCCTTGGTGGGATTGTATGATCATATGTGGACCGAAGCAAACTAGCAAAACAGCTAAAACGCAATTACAAGGTGGAGGTTTTCATTTCTTGGCTATATGCTGCTCATTCTTGTTGTGAAAGACTGCAGTGAAGGTCGTCGAGTGGCTAAGCTGACGGCAAGCCCATTCCATAAAGCACTTTAACAAAAATTAAAAAGAGAAGAGAGTATACCTGCGAAATGGAGGGTCTGATTGTAGCAACAGAAATTAAAAGAAAGTAATGGACAGCACTAGTATTAAAGTGCATACACACATACATACATATGTATGTATGTACGTAAAATGTAGGTATTTTTCTGAAGACGCCATCGGTTTAAAATAAAATGTTTACACAGTTTTAACAATTTACATAACGATGAGTGGTAGCATAATTTGTATACATTTTCTCTGGGTTTAATCATACATCGTGAGTTTTGAAAGTTGTATGTAGTTGTACTAGTATGTAGCTACATACATAAATATATGTTTGAAAATCAACAAATTTTAAGATTTTAAACACTTGTTTTTTTTTGGGGGAAAACGTCATTTCGTTGCTACGTCACGTTGTCTCGCTATCTCGCTGAGTTACACGACACAATGCACACAAATAAACAAATAAATGTAACTGTACCTACTGCTCTCCCTCTTTGATTCTCTCGTTGCTATATTTTACAAAACATTTACACAAGTGTTGTTGCTAAAAGAGAGTAAGCGGTCATTGAGTGCGCTCCCAAGTCTTGGCGTTTTTATCAAACTTTGTGTGTGTGTGTGTGTGTATGTGAGAGCATGCAATTGCAGCTGTGCTCCAAGTTGGAGGAGACGTCGCTGACGCTGTTACAAGCTGAGCTGACAAACATATACAGACATACATACATGCATACACACATACAGCAACATTTTGTTGTTGGCGCTGGTGCTGTTGTCGTTGCTTGCATGTATTGAACATCTTGTTGGCATTATTGTTATTGTTGTTGCACTTTTGTGTTTCATTGTAAAAAGCGGGCGAGTGATACTGGCAACTGCCTCTTTCTTATTCTGCGCGCCTGCTAATAACGCGCTGTAATAGTCGGCAGAAAAACAACAAACAAACGCGCGAAATGGAATAGTTTTTACGCCTTCTTATTGTTGTTGCTGCCGCTGCTACTTCTGTGTTTATCAACTATTGCACATTTTACAACACAAAATGCAATAACAACAATGATCGGTTCGCAGCATCGTCATCAGTGGTGACCCAAAAAAAAATCAAAGCGAAGCAAATACTGTTCAGTAAAGTGAAGAGCTGTAAACACACACACACATACTCGCAAATGCACATGAATGTATGTGCATTTTTACACATGCATTTGAAGCTTACAATGCACTTTTCTTACAAACCCGGATTTTAAAGACTTTGCAAATGCTGGGCAAACAGAAACAGGCACTGCAACGCGACACAGTTTTGTAGTGCCTTGTTGTTGTTATTGCTGCTGTTGCTGCTACTTTCTGCAGCCGGCAAAACGTGCTGCAAGCACACCAAAAAGACAACCAACGAAACCAAGCAGGCAGACAGGCCGACAGACAGACAGCCATTCAGTCAGCCAAGCGACCAAACCAACGAACCAGTCAAGAAAACCAACGAACCGCCAAATCAAGACCTGTGTACCAAAGTCGGCAACAAAAAGAAAAGAAGAAAACAACGAAAAACGAATGAGCGTCGACCCGGCGTATTCAGAGACAGTTTACTTGGCTTACATTTTGGCAAAGCTTATCAAGCACACATACACATAGTATAGCCAAACACGCATACAAGCATACTACAAGTATATGCTGGCCTGAGGCATGTGGGGCGCCGCTCCTCTTGCATATTCATCAATCGGCCGACAAGGAAAATTGCTTTTCTTGAATGAATTATTCATGGGACGGGTTTGAGAAAGGGGTTAGGTTGGGGCAGAGCAGAAAGTCGCTCGGTTGGGCCATTGACCACACCTTGAACAGTGTTGTTGTGTGTGGGCTTTGTTTTTTTATACAAAAATTTATGTTTACAATTAATGCGAATGCATTTAAGGCTTTTGTATAATTTTCACGGCAAAAAAAAAACAACATGCCAGTCTGTTGCGTTCAAAGACCTCTGATCAGTGTTTCCGTTCATGTATGTATCTACATATGTACATACTACATATGTATATAGTATGTGTCAAAACTCGTTTTACAAGACATTCAAGATATAATTATCAAATCCATACTGCCTTTACATATCTTGTTCATACGGACGGACAAGTGGACTTGTCTTTATCGCTGATAATACGTATATATCCTTAAACATGGGTTCTGCCACGCATCCTTCTGCCTGTCTCATATATTTTGACTTTCTCGTTTACCCTTTAACCCTTCGGCTACAGGGAATAAAAATATAACACGTCTTAAATGGCAACTGATATTACCCGAAATACTACTTGTATATACTTTAGTTGAATATGAGGGAAAAAATATATCCTAAAAGCTGTAATGCAACTCAGAATCCAATATGTACACGAAACTACAAATAACCAATTGCATTTGTTCTTTTAAGTAAAAACGTCGGTTCGTATGTATTTTATTCTCTTATCAATTTAAAGATATAGGATTTGATAGCGTACAAACAAAAATTGATTGTAACTGCTAGGTTTAGTGTCTGTTACAGTATTTCGTCGAGAGTCAGGTCAGTTGTTGCTGATACGTTGGTTTGGAGGGGAAGTACGAAAAATTGAGATAGTTTATCTCGTTTAAATATGTATTAAGTAATGATATATATACATACATGTATGTTATATATACGAACATGTAAGTTTGTTTGTATATGTAGTACTTGTATACTAGTTGTAGCTTACATCAACTAGAATAAATGCCTATAATCAGTAGGAAGCTTATTCTGAAAGTTTTACTTTTTATAAAGAAATATCGTTTTGGGCAAATTTGAGCTGAGGCTGTTTCTGTCACTCATCTAAGGCTTGCCCAGAAGTTGAAGTTGTTAGGATTTTGTCAGAATACCTCTCATAGCAATTTCAGATTGTTGGAATTGGTCCATTAAGGCTATACACAAATGGCATTATCAAGGGCGTTGGGGGTGGAGGGCCCTTTGCCCACCTAACAAAAATTGTTTGCTTTTAAGTAAATTCGACCACACATTCATTATTATATTTTTATACTCTGTACATGAAATGTACAGAAGTATATTAGGTTTGCGGGAGCTGAAAAATGTAACAGGCAGAAGGAGGCGTGGCAGACCCCACAAAGTATATATATTCTTGATCAGCATGACGAGACGAGTCGATCTAGCCCTGTCTGTCTGTCTGTCCGTCCGTCCGTATGAACACCTGGATCTCAGAGACTATTAGAGATAGAGACACCAAATTTTGCACAAAGATGCCTTATGTGTGTATTCTATACAAGTTTGTTTTATTTTTTGATCCCCCCCCCACTTCCCCCTATGGGGGTTTTCCCGATTTTCCATTCGTATAATCGCCTATATCCTCGGAGACTATAAGACCAAATTTTAGTCCAAGATGCCTTGTATGAATTTCCCTCCGTCACCCCTCTTATCTAACTCCCGTAATTCTTGGAATTTCGAACTAAAATTTTTAGTAATTATGTGTCCGTGTGCCAAGTTTCATCATGATAGACCGATTTAACAAGAAGTTATAGCCATAAATATATTTGCTGCTGCAGCGCTGCTCAAGCGCTGCCCGCGGCTGTTGTTGATGTTGCTGTTTAGTTGACTGCTAACATGTTTACACAGACACGAATAGATGCGCATAGGCATACATACACTCACCCAGACGCAATTGCTATGTAAATGTGCAATTATACACCCTTTACGTGAGTTCGAATACCGAAAGAGGTAAAATCGATCCAAATTTTTATAGCCTGTACCCAAAGGGTGAAAGGCTATACTAGTTTTGTGCGCATGTATGTAACACACAGAAGGAGGCGTGGCAGACCCCACAAAGTATATATATTCTTGATCAGGATGAGAAGACGAGTCGATATAGCCATGTCCGTCTGTCTGTATGAGCGCAAGGATCTCAGTAAGTACAAGAGCTAGGATAACCAAAATTGGTATCAAGGTTCCTATAAGCCCTAGGCAGAACGAGTTTGTTTATTTTTTCTGATACACCCCCCCACTCCACCGCAATTCGTATTTTTTCGTATAACTTCCGTAATTCTCGGACTTTTTTTTTGGTAGGTACATCCAGTTAATGTGTCCGTGTGCCAAATTTCATCATGATAGGTCAATTCTGAAGAAAGTTATAGCCATAAGTAAAATCGTTGCTCATGCGCTGCCTGCAGCTCTGTCGGCAGCGCTGCCCGCAGCTGTTGTTGTTGTTGCTGCTTTTGTTCAACTTTGTGCTTCATACATACACGCTCATATGCGTACGGGTACGTGATGTAAATGTATGCTGTTTAAACTGAACATAAACATGTATTCTAATTTAATTTAATTAATTATTTTAATTAATTCATTCATTCTTTTTTTTTAATAATTTAATTTTTTTTAATTTTTCCTTTTTGTGGAGAGTACAGGCTATTTTACTGTCGGGCTTGCTGGACTGTAGCGTACTATCTTGTTTTTTTTTTTTTAATTTTCTTCATATTTTTTATTTTCTATAATTATTATAAACATATGTACAGAGTATTTCAAAGTCGGGACAGCCGACTTTAGCTTTTTTACTTGTTTCGCTTTAAAATAGAACTGAGTTGTTGATTTGTTAAGTTTTTTATTGATCATATGCTTAAATTATTATTTAAACGCATCGTGCGTGCATTATTTAATCAAAATTTTAATTTTTTGCGATATTCATACCAAGTACCAAGTAATGGCATTTCTAACTTTTATTATAATTTTTTTAGTTCTAATTTTTTTATTATAATTTTTTTTATTAATTAAATAAATTACAATAGCAAGTAGAGAAGCTAAAGTCAGGTATCCCGACTTTGAAATACTCTATACATATGTACATATGTGTAGTATAATTATGCGTATCTTTGCGTGTATGTGTGTGTTTGTGTGTGTGTGTGCCTGTGCAAAGCAGTAACAACAAGTCATATTGATTAGCCAATTTAACAGGAAGTTATGGCCATATATTCATGTATGTATGACCAAGCAGTGTCCGCAGTTTTTGTTGTTGTTACTGCTTTGCACAGGCACGCGAGACATACATATGTAGACACAAACAAACACACACATACACGCTTAATTAGTCTACACATATGTACAGAGTATTTCAAAGTCGGGACACCCTTTTGTTTCTCTACTTGTCTTAGTTTCACATATTTATTTATTTTTTTTTTTAATTTTTATAATTATTCTATACATATGTACTATACAAGTATGTACAGAGTATTCTGTATAGGAATTTGTAACAGGAGCCCGTTGTTTTTCAAAAAACGATACTTGTTATAATTAGATAAAAGAAAATAAGAAGAAACTGAATGATTACATTTGTGGCACTTTAGCTTTGAAATGTTTGAAAAATACAAGCACTGCAGCTTAATAATAATGCATTTCTCTATAGTCTAAGTTATGGTAAGGTAAACACACCTGAAAGAAGTAACAATTGGTTATGCACTTTAAAATATGCCAGCAGAGCCTGTCAGATAAATAGGAATGAGCTTTATACAATATGCAACTGTTAATGCGCACCTTTTCCAGTACTTAGTTTCCAATACTAATAAACATATATTAGCTTATAAATGCAAATAATGTACATACTCGTACATACACACTTGTACTATTTTACCATTGTGGGCAACTTTCGAAAAACTATGAAAAAAAAAAAAAATTCAAACATACTCAGCTGTTATGGTAAGGAAAACAAAAACCAGTTTATGCGGAAGTTAGTTGAAGAGGTGTGCGCATTTTTTTAAATCTTAAAAACACGTTCCATATATAAATAAGTATGTTTAAATGAGTACATACATTGTGCATAAGTGAACAAAAACTTTTAATAATAATAATAGCAGGAAGTTGACTGCGTATTGTCTTATTGGGGGGCACACGGACAAAGAGCATCCATTATTTGTACTAATATACATCTGTATATACATATGTGTGAGTGAGCAAAGCACAGTTATGGTTCATCACATACAACGGGACAATCAAATAAATATTGCTAAGGAATCAGCGCTACGCACTCACTATGTCCGGCGATTCTTTCTCCCGTTCACCTCGAGTTTTAAGCACAATCTCCATGCAAGGCAGCAAGGGCCAGATACCACCCTGTACTGCCTTCCGGACTACTCCAGGCGGCATTTGCGCTGGGCCACCTTGATCCCCGCCTACATTCATGTGTTCCTGTCCTCAAGTTCATAGAAATACCATTAAAGGTCATTGAGCTATCGATTTACTGGGAAAACAACAGGATCCCATGAGAGGCCAAAGGCTACCAGCACCCAAGAACTGTGTTCAATGCTGTATGACGTCAATGCGTGCAATTTTGTTTGAATCCAAGAAAATATGTATATTTGCCCGAGGTGTGAGTCGCCAAGTTAATGCGCTACACGGCACATCATCAAGCACTGGATAAACGATTCGGCATGCATTCATTTACATGATTTATATATTAATATCTGTGAGGGATATTGCTTTAATAACTGTGTCTTTTTTAAAGTCTAGGTAGGATTAAAAAATATTCTACGTGACTCTGAAATAATTAAAAATCCAGCTAAATTCAACTTATTCTTTACAATACTGATTAAGACATAAATTAGCTCAGACATATTTCGTTTGAAAGAGCATTTCCTTGAAAGTACTAAAGCACTAAATTGAGGCATAGTTTTAGTTAAGAACAGTTGTTTCTGTTCATTAAAATATAGAATCTGAAAATGATGTAAGAGAACTTCTTTTAGAGCAATTATGTTGTTATATTTTAGTAATTAAAGTAAAATAATGCCATATAGTATAAGAAATTTGATTATTATTATATGTACACATTTAAAAGAAACAAAGCAAAAATTTTAAAGAAAGAACAAAGCTATTTTTTGTATACATTTATATGTATACATTTAAAAGACAGAGGAAAATTTTTAGAGAAAAACAAAGCCATTATTTTTAGATGTAAGCAATTTTACACACCCCTTTCTTTAAACTTAGGACTTATTAGATTTGTTCTATTTTAAAAAATAAATTTCATTTTGATATTATTTGGTTGAACTTGTCGTTATAATGTTGTTTTGTTTTTGTTGTACCAGCTTGGTACTAGCGTGGATGAGAGCCGATCAATTCGGAATTACTGTCAAATTGTGGGCCCGACTCGATTATCAATGTTACTGTGATACAAACAATCTTTCAACGCGTCCTGACCACACCCAACCCTCCTTACCCTAACTTGGCGTTGACATGGGTTGCACAGCTTGGAGTCGAGCACAGCACCATTTCAATTAATATCGATTTTATCTGTACGTCAGCAGGCACTCATGAAGTGCCAGTAAGCAGCAGATGGCAGACACTGGCACAGAGTAGAGAACTGCAATCGGAGTGAGGTCGAAATTTGAATCGGAGCAATGCCTCCCCCTAGTGTGCTGAAATGTGCGTGGTACGCGCGCATTATGCGTCCCAACTGAGCAGCAAACTGCGAAATGTCATAATGTTGCCTGTTGGCGCCTCTGGAATTAACAGCAACAGCATTGGAACAATTCCTTGGCTTGATGCTCCGCTTTTAATCAAATCGAACATTGCGCTCTCCCGGACATGCGCCCGGGCTGCTGCAGCCCCGTTAATATTTCCAGATTGCAGCCAATGCGCAATGCATAAAGCACAGCTTTGAGCAACTCTAGGCCAGCAATTACATCCAGTTGGGGCCCATCTTAAAAATGTGGCCGAGTGGGCGTAGCGGGTAACACACTATCGCCAGCTCCTGGGCACCTGTCACAAGTGTCTGCGGGCCGACCCACGCATTTGACGGCAACAGTTTGCACAATGCACACGGTTCCGAGACCACAAGTTCAGGGCCTGCAGGATGTGCACTGTGCAACGGCCCGTGCCGAGCTGACCTGAAACCGGCGGCGCATCGTTGCGTGGGCGTAAAGTTCAATGTGCAACAGGCAAACATGAGTTGAAAGTAGCAGTTGCAGCAGCCATGATTCAAATAACAGATGGCAGCCGCTAGAGATGGTCGCGTGACAGCACAAAAAATGTTAACGACGACCTTTATTTTCAGTTAACGACTAACACAGAATATAGTATTGCTTCTTTAAGGCCTTATATCTGTCCGTCGCCTTCAATCACTGCCATATTTTAAATCCATAGAGCAGAAAATTTGCATTACAATCTAATTATAATTTAAAGAAAGCAAACGTTAAAGAGCGAAATTATTTAGTGATGGCAAACGTGGGTAGAGAAAAGTCTTTCCATTCTATTTGAGGAACTTTCGGGTAATGTTGGATAGTTCAGTTCAATTTCATGAATATATTTACTTATTATTTTCCTACTTTCCCACTTGCTTAATTCATTCCACTTGTTCTAACTAGAAACAAGTAGAGAAGCTACAGTCGGGTGTCCCGACTTTAAAATACTCTGTACATATGTTTAGAATAATTATAAAAACTAAAAAAAGTAAGAGAATTAACAAAAATATTTTTGATCGTTTTTACCTCTTTTGGTATTCGAACTCACGTAAAGGGTGTATAATTGCACATATACAAAGCAATTGCGTCTATGTGAGTGTATGTATGTTTATGCTCGTATATTCGTGTCTGTGTAAGCATGTTCGCAGTCAACCAAACAGCAACATCAACAACAGCCGCGGGCATTGTTAAGTCGGTCTATCATGATGAAACTTGGCACACGGACACAATTACTAACTGGGGGTATTTACAAAATTTTAGTTCGAAATTCCAAGAATTACGGGAGTTAGAGAAAATCGCGATTTGCGGGGGAGAGGGGGGAGGGAGGGAAATTCCAAAATACACATTTTCTGCGTATTCTCATAAGGCATCTGGGACTAAAATTTGGTGTCCGTAGGTCTTATAGTCTCTTAGAAATAGGCGATTATACGAATGGAAAATCGGGAAAACCCCTATAGGGGGGAAGTGGGGGGAAAATCAGAAAAATAAAACAATCTTGCACAGCGTACACATATAACGCATCTTTGTGCAAAATTTGGTGTCTCTATCTCTTATAGTCTCTGAGATCCAGGTGTTCATACGGACAGACAGACAGACAGGGCTAGATCGATTCGTCTCGTCATGCTGATCAAGAATATATATACTTTGTGGGGTCTGCCACGCCTCCTTCTGTCTGTTACATTTTCAGCTCCCGCAACCCTAATATACTCTTGTACATTTTATGTACAGAGTATAAAGATCCAAGTTAACTATTGTGGTGTTGGGTGAGAAATCTATTTTATGGGTCTTTCCTGTAAATGTAGATGACACTAAGACCCTATAAAGAATTGTTGATATTGTTTGTTTCAGTGCCTATTTAGTAAAATTTTTACAATTTTATCCATAGTAGGATAGTAGGGATGTGTAATTACACGAAAAAATAACTTAATAGTATATTTAAAATGGAGTGGCAGCTCCATTGCTCTTTGGCACTTAGATGCTATAAAGATTTGTTGATATTAATTGTTTTAGTGCCTATTTAGTATAATTCTTACAACTTTATCCATAGTAGGATAGTAGGGATGTGTAATTACACGAAAAAATACCATTAATAGTATATTTAAAATGGTATGCTTTCCAGCTATAGCTCAGTAAGCTCATTAGGTATTGGTCCTATCACGCCTAAGGACCATCTCTACCGACAAAGGGTTGCACTGGAAGTAGCCGCCCCCATTGTAGCGCAGTGCCGATTTATGCGCGCCTGTGTCGCATATTCCAAAGCGCCCACGCATTAGTCCATTTGCCGCTGCTTACAGTGAAGCAGCATGGCCCACTGCTCAAGCTTCGCATTCATGTGGACAATGCGGTCATTTAATGGGCCACTAGTTGCACGCGTCGAGCCTTTACGCTAGCCATATTTTGCCCACGCACCTGCTGCCGGCGATATCAGGTGCCCAGAAACCGCCAGAACGACAATGAGCGACTGCGCGCTCACTCGAATTCGGCTCGGGCTGCAATATTGAGATGTTGCAATTGCTGCGTGGGTGCTGGTGCTGGTGCTGTAGGCAGGTGGCACTGTCGTCGCCTGGAAGTGTTGAGCACAGCGAGCGCAGTACAGCGCAGCTTCCGCTGAGAGCAGCTTCCGCTGAGAGCAGCTTCCGGTACAGACGGCGGGCGTTTGCAACCACCACCACCAACAACAACAATAAGTGCAACTGCCTGCGTGGGCGGCGCATTGTTGCATTTGCCATTGCGTTGGTGCGAATGCAGAAGCAAGAAGCTTATGCAGACTGGAAGTTGATGCGTCCTGCCAAGCGATACATAAAACCGAAGTAATGGGCACAGACAGTTCTAGACGCGCGCTTAACCGAGTAGCAGTTTACGCTGAAGAAGTTTTAACTAAACCTTTAAGTAGTATATTCCAAAAATATTTATTTAGTTCTTTGCATTTTCTAGCGCACTATCTGAACAATATTTCGATGCCTTTATGGATGTATTTGTAGCATTGGCTATTATTGCATTGGAAATAGCATGCATTGTTCGCATTTTGATCTTCGCATCTGAATGTTGTTCAGATTTTGTTGCCAACTATTTTTAAGACGAACATTAGAAAAAGTTCCGCAGTATAATTCAAAAGTAAAGGAGAAGTGACTGCACCATCAACTAAAACGCAAACAACAGGTAGGTTATGCAATATCAGAACCAAAATATTATGCATACCATACTTTGCACGATTTATAAGTGCATATAGTATACCGAATGTACATACATACATATGAATATATCCTATAAGTATTTATATTTAGCTTTTTATGAAAATCAAATGACCTGCATCTTATTTTTTTGGCGCCCACACATGACCAAGGCTGTCATATACTTGTATAATGTAGTTACTACAGTGAATATTGCAAATAGGAGCTTACAGCTTTGACAAAGACCCTCAGAGATAAGTAGGATGCAATACATTCAGAGATGATTGTCAAAAATTATTAAAGAAAAGATAATGTATAAATAGTGAAATGAAATTTAAAATAAATAAAAAATCACACCGTTTTTTATGTTAAACCTATAGAAATAGTTACTACGTGACTCTAGATTGCGAGCATCCACTGTGATAGTCGGCCAGTTTGCACTTGCAGCGTCAATGTCATTGGGCAAGGTTTGTTATACAAATAACACACTTTGTATACAATTGCATATTATTATTGAACTTTAATATAGAAACAAGCGTCAAGCAAGTTGTTCAAAAATAGCAACTACGTTGATTAAAAACAACAACAACAAAACAAACAAAAAAAAAAAACAAACCGTGATAACGAGCACTACACATGGCAATTTTTATTGCTGAATTTAATGCTCAGTTTATTTTGAAGTTTAACATTTAATCGGTTTTCATGACATCAGATCGTGTTGATTGTGAAGGCGCTTTCAAGATGAAACAGCTTCAAGCTATTTTCAAACAAACTTTTCAAAAACAATAGACATCATGTGCAAACAGGTTGCAGGTGCCATCAATAAGATGGTGAAGGTCACATATTAATGCTTGATGGTAGTTAAGCATGGAAGGAAGCCTGAACATCGTACCAATAGCAGAGTCAATATACGGCGAAATTAATTATTAATTAATTAATTAATTGTTCAAGCAAAAAGAATGCGATAAAGGAAGATGATAATTTAATTCTACTTGTATTTTATTTTCATTTCTTCTTTTATTTTAATTTCTATATTTCTTTTTTATTATCTCTGAATACTCTGCGGGGCATAAGCCGGCTATTTGTCAAATTGAGTCAGATTCCTTGAAAGGGTATACAGTTTTGTGCGAATGTATGTAACACACAGAAAGAGGCGTGGCAGACGGGCTCTGCCCGCAGCTGTTGTTATTAATGACTTAATTTTGTAATGCACACATACAGGCTTATAAACACGCATAGACACAATTCTGATGTGAATGTATTTTGTTGTAACTGTACATAAACACATTTAATTTATAAAATTCATTTAATTTTGTTTAAATATATTTTTTTGTTATTTATTTTTTGTGAGAGTGGGTACGGGGTATTTAACATCGACTCTAGCATTTCTTTCTTGTTTACTCTTTAATTTTTTGTTTTAATTTTTTTTGACATCGACAGCTTTGTTGTTGAAATAAATAATGATGTCGTACGAAAGCAATGCTTCAATGACATAGCAAGAGAAATGATCATAGTATAGGGTATAGAATAGCCATTTTAACGTTTTATACCCTGTACCCAAAGGGTGAAAGGGTATACTAGCTTTGTGCGAATGTATGTAACAAGCAGAAGGAGGCGTGGCAGACCCCACAAAGTATATATATTCTTGATCAGGATGAGAAGACGAGTCGATATAGCCATGTCCGTCTGTCCGTCCCTCCGTCCGTCTGTATGAACGCAAGGATCTCAGAAAGTATAAGAGGTAGAATAACCAAATTTGGTATCCAGGTTCTCCTAAGTCCAAGAAAGGACGAGTTTGTGTTTTTTTTCTGATGCACCCCCCCACTCCCCCCCCCCTATTCGAGATTTTTTATAACTCCCGTAATTCTTAGAATTTGAAACTAAAATTTGGTAGACACATCCAGATAGTGATTATATAAGTTATGATAGGTTGATCAGAAAGAAAGTTATAGCCATATAACCAGGCCCAATGCACACATACATACATATGTACAAATACACCAACACGAATAGAACCGATTTAGTTAATTAATTAAATTTAGTTAATTAAATTCATTAAATCAAATAATTAATTAAATTAAATATTATTATTTTTTTGTGGGGTGGTACAGGGTATTTAAGAGTTGAGTCTGCTCGACTTTAGCATTCCTTTCTTGTTAATATATCGAAAAGTCACTTTTGTTTGTTCCAGCTATACACAGCGAAACTTTAAATACTTACACAAATGGGTACCCAAAAGAATAATACTAGTGATTTGCCCCCCTGGGCCCATCGCATGAAGAGCTATCAGTGCAAGCAGGCGGACATGAATCGCTTGGTTATGAACTATTTGGTGACAGGTAAGCTCAAATCTTTAAGCGTATTAATGCGTATATGAATGGAACAAAGCCAATCTTTATCAGAGGGCTACAAGGATGCCGCCGAGAAGTTCGAAACAGAGGCCGATCTGGAGCCGGGCGTCAAGTTCGAAAACCTGGAAGATCGCCTGCGTATAAGGCGCGCCGTTACTGAGGGGCGCGTCCAGCATGCCATGGAATTGGCCAAAAAGCTGTATCCGCGCATATTCGAGAGCGACAATTATATGTACTTTCATATGCAGCAATTGCGCCTAATCGAATTAATTCGGGAACGTAAGCTGGAGCAGGCTCTATCTTTTGCCCAGAGTGGTAGCTCCGGCATGAACGACCTGAAACGTGAGAACGTTCACGAAATGGAACGCACTTTGGCGCTGTTGGCTTTCGAGAAGCCCGAGGAGAGTCCCTTCGGAGACTTGATGGGGCACAGCTATAGACAGCGGGTAGGCGATGTGGGTGGCGACTTTTTGATATTAAATAGTGACTGAGTGTTTTGCGGCTTGCAGATTGCCAGCGAAATGAATTCGGCCATACTTAAGTACGAGCAGGCCGAGGATGCAGAGCCAAAACTGATGTTCCTCATCAAGTTGATATTGTGGGCGCAGGGAAAGTTGGATAATCGTTGTATTGATTACCAAAAGTTCGACTTGGAGAGCGACGATTTTGAGGAGGAGTTCCGACGTATTTTGGAGTCCAATTAAATGTAAACTAATACCTATGTATAGTATATGTATGTAGCTGCTCAAAAGTTGTTTAACATATACATATGTACATGTCTATATTTGTTGATGTCTATTATATACATATGTATGAATGTTTTTGTGTGTTTTAAATAAATTTTAAATGCTATTAATGCAAGAGTGCAATTCTGTATTATAGATACGAGTAGATGCTAAAATAAGTAGTTACTAGGTATGTATATATTTTACTTTTTATTTTATCCATTGTATGGTCAAAACGTGTTTGAGCACTTCGCCTCAAATTAGCATTGGGGCTGTAGAAAATACAAACTCTAAAACGCAAATTGTTTAGTCACGTGCGCGCATTAACGCTAAATGATAAGGGCATACTTCCATACAAACATCGAACAAAGAAATGGCGTTTCACAAGTAATTGTTTTGTTTGAAGAGAATGGTTAAATATAGAAAAAAAACTGATTGGCTGCCCAGCTGATAAGCAATTATGTGTTGATAAACGTCACAGATAACAAAAATTATTGGCAACAATGTAAAAAAGGGCAAACATTATGTGCAAGTTGTGTTTATCAACTTTGCGTTGCACTACAGCTGAATCAACAATAACAACTCCCCGTGTAATTGTCGTAACTATGTATGTATGTTTAGCATGTATGTACTTACATACATACTCGTATATGTACAAGTGCAGTTTAAGAAACGTGTTTTTCGTGCCAACTTTTGTTCTCTTTGTTTTAACAGTTTAGAGAACTTTATTGTTGCCAAGTGTTTGCATTAGAAATTTCCACACACACACACACACACATACAAAGACGAGCACATGTACACACATATGTATGTATGTAAATGCTGCAGCCGGCTAATAAAACTTTAAATAGCCGATAACAGAAAAAGGTTTGCATAGCAACCAGACATGTTGAAGGGCGCCAGTACCTGTAACCAGTGTGGGAAAGTAGGAATTGGCTGGGGTGTAAGCAAATTTGTCAACAAGCGTGCGTGTCAAATGGCTAATGCAAAGCAAATGCGGTCGGCTACAACATTAATTACACTGTGCTAGAAACAAAGGCAATAAGAGGGTAAGCACAGAAATACACACAAATGTACGTGTACATAAAAGCGCATTATGGAAGGGCAATGACAAGCTAAATGAGTGAAAGTTGCTTTCAAAGACGACGCACAATGCTTATCGATTTGCAGTCAATTACCAGAGGAGATGTTTTCTGTTTTGCCAAGTACAAAGTTCGTTTCCCCATTTTATAATAAAAATGTTTGGGGTTTTTACTTGCTATTTTGCACGGGAAAATGGCAAAGGGCAAGACAAATTCAAGACACATTGTGCACTGCGCTTAGAAGCGACGGCCATTTTGAATTCGGCTAGTGGTGTTTTTGGGCGCGGTCTACTAGACGGATAAAGACTCCAACCATTGGAAAGTTTCAAAGGAGTTGGTCATACACAAATACAATAGAAGGGTATATACGCATTATGAATGTATTGGTCTACGTCGCACACAAGTATGCTTCGATTTGCCGGAACACGTGCACGTGCGCCTAAATGTATGTCACAACTTCACACCCACTAGCACACATACATATGTATACAATGTAGGCGGCAGACTTACCGCTGTGCCTTCCTCATACGCCACCGCCTCGAATGATTTTTTTTCGAAAATTACTAATAGATCGTGTAAATCCTGCTGCGTCACATTGACCATTTCGTTTAATGTTTGGCTGCTCATTTTTTCCGCGCTGCATTTACCGTACGTTTTGCTTAGCCCGATTGGTTAGTATATACGATTTCTAAATAATATTAAAACAAAAATGCTTCAGCACATTCGCTATCTGCATAAACAGCACAAAGGCAAAACGAGCGAGCGTCTGTAAAAACAAATGTGATTTCGTTTAGACGATTTTCGCTGCCTTTTGTTGTTATTGACTGGCTTTTGGTATTCGCGTTTAGCCGCACACTGCTCTTTTTCTGTTTCTTTGATTTGCTTTATCGTTGTTCGTTTGCGTTTCGTTTTCAAGTTTGTTTTGTCAACGCCTACATCTACATAGGCGACGTCACTAGCGTGACCGCGACGTCAGCAAAATTAAAATTCACAATAAACACAATATATGCGCGTATTTTCTGGCATTTGTAAAATGCGAACAGTTCGGTTAAATAACTACGACGCTTTTATCAATTACGACGTAGTGTAAATTAAACAAACGACAATGCGAGATGCGTGCGTGACGAACATCCGAGTGTGCCGAAGTACCGCGACAATAAGCAAAGACAGACTGTGGAGTGGGCAAAATATCGATGGTCCGATGCATAGAATCGATTGCTTTAGTTGGCTGCTATCGATGGGCTTATTCGATACACCGATAAATCAAAGCAAGGTCAGATCCCATTTTCCTGTTCGAACTAGAAATGTTCTCATTGGATGCATTGGCAAATTTTTATGTACGAGATTATTTAAAATCTCGCAAAACCTAATTTTAAACACACATCAAAAGCCTTTGTTCTTTGTGCAAACAAAATCTTAACAGTAGTAATCTTAATATCAGAAATCTAGCATTTCAATCAATGACACAAAATTGGTATCAGAAATTGTATAAGTTGCAGTAATTTCGCTACTTGGTTCTTTTAATCTCATCAAGGGCCTTTTTATAATCAAGCATATGACCGTCTAAATTTTGTACAACCGTCTTGGTTTGTACAACATAGTTCCAGTTCGCATTGAATCAAAATTCGATATCACTTATCTTCTTATTCTTTAGCTGTCATAGATGATATAGAATATGAGTCTTTAAAGCATGCGATTCTCTATTAAGTTTGGGTTTCATTTAAAAAAATCTTCATTAAAGAGCTATGTTAATCATCTACAGTGAATTTCACATGTATTTTAGGTTTGTATATGAACAATGTATGTAAATATAAGTTTATTGAACAATACGCCATTCATTTGGAGCTGACGAAATTAACATTTTATGGCTACTCGAATCATTAAGTGTTAACAAATTCCTAATCTAATCAGACTTAAAGGACTTTGTTGTGGATGTAAATTGAGTTTGTGGAGCTGTTGCTGCCGCATTGCACTCGCGTTCTCGACGAGATCGTTCCTTAAGTTGTGCAATTTTTAACGATGACATAAGTTGAGTTGAATTGTACAGCCATGCACCCTATGAAAAATGATAATAATGCTTTTTTACACACGTCCACATGAATATGAATGAATAAAAATACTCACAATCAGCAGCATGCAGTTGAGCAGCAGAGGAATGCTGAACACTGTAGAGATAAACAAGCCGTTGCTATCAAAATATTGTTGTTTGGTAAAAGCGCTCCAATTATGCGCGGCATATTCGTTAATATTTTCCGAAAAGTAAACTGCACACACTGATAATCAGAGTAAAATATATATCAATAGTAACAATGCATTCAATTATTACAGCGGTACTTACATAGAACAAAAAATAAAAATATCTGGAAGTTTGTGTTGTTTCGTGTCAGTAGCGCCGTTACTGTTGTCAGCAGGTGCATCAGAATGAGAGCAATCAAAAATGGATCCCTCCACTCAATGCTCATGAGGAACGTCCAGTATCCAGTAATTTCGTTAACTTCGATTTGACCCGGATGCATTTTTCTCCTATTTATTTAACAAAAACAAGTCAAAACAATAAAGATGCTTGTTCTTCTTTTTTGTCATTCAAAACCCGCATGCGAATACTAAGTACCCAACACATCCAAACAACTTACAATGTTGCCACATCGTTTCCACACACAGTTCCAATTAATTCAATTTAGAACACATTTATGTTTATTTTGTATTTATTTCACGTATTTAAAAGATCGGTTATCATATTTCAATGTTAATAATATAATAATAATTTTAAGTCTCAAACGTTGAAAGCAAACATTTGATTTAAAAAAAATTCACTTATGAAATTTACGAACATATTTACAAATTTAAGTACAGCAATTTTGGTACGTCTGTTTGAACAGATTAGTATAGTAGCTAAGGAATTGTTTAAAAAATGTGTTCAGATTGCAATTGCGTTGAATTATATCTTTAGCAGAACTGTGCAAGTTAGCTTAAATTAGATGATTAATCACGATATTTTGAAATGATCTGAGTCTGGCATCGCCATTTTTCCTTATAAGTGGCAGCGCTGACAAGTAGTCATAAAAATCAGACTGAACGTTTGTATCTGCTTTGACAATTTCACAAGCAACGAACGAAGGAAAATAGAGAAGAAATCGCAGTAGACAAAACATTCATACATAGTAATATCAAATCATTGCACAGCATTCAAAATTGTAGTTTATTAACAATATACAAGTGAGCAAGATTTTCCTATCGCTCGGCTAACAGTGTGAAAAGCAACGCGCAACAGAATTGGCAAGTAACAGAGAAAAGAAAAAACGGACCGACGGACGGCAGCTAAAAACAAAGCGAGCGTCGTCTCCGCCTCTCCTACAACATCAGAAATAAAAGCGAGACGTCCCCAATCCCCAATTTGGTTTGGGAGAAATCCAAGTGGATTTAATGCATGCCTGCTTCTGTGCTTCTGTTGGAATGTTTCGTGTGATGCCTCTTTAAAATCTATACGTGCGGGTAACCCGCTATTTAAAGGTCACACAGTAACAACGACACGTAACGGCTCAAGGTTCAAGGACGCGGTAGTGTCGCGTTTAAAGAGTCGAAGGCCTCAAGGCGGCCGGAAACCCCGCGCAAAACCAAAAATCAAGTGCGGGCGCTGCGCGAACCGCCGTATAAGTCGCAGCAGGTACACATATTTTAAAGCAAACCCTTACACAGCTCTTCAAACAGTGAAAGCAGAGGCCATCGCTATGGCTGTTAAGCAAAACAACGCGGAGGCAAACGATGCTCAAGCCACAGGGAGCAGCAATGCTGGTCAAGGATCAGGTAGCCAACCTAACGTTAAGCCATCAATCAACACCTCGAATGTCTCGGATGAAGGCGGTGGTGGGCAGGAGCAAGCAGACGCAGCAGGCCTTGGCAACAATTCGGAGGCGGGTGGTGACCAAGTCGATAGCCAGATGACAAGCGCGACAGCGAATGGGGGGATTAAGCATGACATACAGGATCTGCTGGGCATCATCCAGACCATTGAGCAGCATGATCAGCCTCAATCGTTTGGCTCTCCGGGAATGTTACGGGTCTATGAACACGTTATCTGCAGCCTGTCGCGTACTGAGGTGCGCAATACGGCCGAAGACCTCAAGCGCTTTAAGGAGGACATTGCCAAAGTAGGCGCTTTTCTGGCGAAGCCAAATGAGAAGCGTTATCTTATTTTTTACCTACGCATTGTCTATGAATTGATTACGCAAGCATCCTTTGAGCCGCCCACTTGTGCCGTGGCAATTGTGTTTCAACTGTTCAATCCAAACTCCATCATCGAGGCTGTGCAATCGCTGCTTGAGCAGAACGTGCTGGACTCTAGCATCCGCAAGACGGTCAACTTGTTGTGCGAGTGGGTACGCGTCTGCAATTTCTGCCAAAATCTGAATCTTTGGGTCATGGCGCTGCTGACCGGACTGCGGGAACAAGAGAAGTACCTCCTGCTAGACAATATAGCGCTGGATAACATCGAGAAGCTCTTCATGCTAATGATATTGCCCGCGTTACGTCCGAAGGTGGCGCCTATTGTATTCCACATGCTGTCGACAATCTATCAAACGCCTGAGATATTCCACAAGGTGAGTGAGCGATCATTCCGTGTTTAGGCTCCAAAATTCATTTTGAATTCCTGCCTCAGATATTGCCAAAGATACCCGGCGTTATACGCTACTTAAAGCAGCAGTCCAACAGCATGGACGAATTTGGCAATGAGTCACGCGCCTATATGCAGAAGTTGGTCGATCTGACAAATGCGCTCATGTTACGCTTCAACGACAACGACGATCTTTACGCACCAGTCAAGGCGGCTCTGCACATGTACGAGCCATCCTATAACTATGTGGCGCTTGCCCGCGCCATGCACGAGAATGCCCTGCCAGTGGGCCGACGCAATGCCCGAGTGGGCCTTGTGAACCTTGGCAATACGTGCTACATGAACAGCGTTCTTCAGGTTCTGGCCATGACCAACGAGTAAGTACAACACACTGACTGGGTTGTTTGCGTGATAAATGGGGGATATATAATTTGTTTTATCGAGCAGATCTTTTCATTAATTTTCTTAACACAATATACACAGTCTCTCTCTAATGTCCTTTTTCGCTGCAGTGTCTATTATATATTGTATATATTACACATTTTAACAAATGCTAATACAATGGAGACATTTGGCGACAACACTTGAAAAATGTGATAAGAATATTTGTATTTGTGTTATACTTACTGATAGCTATACAAGACGCACTATTTTTGTGTTTGTAAAACAAATGCATCTGTTTTTGACGGCAAATTACGTAAGCGATTTTTGCTCCACAACATAAAATGTTTAAGTAAATTTACAGAATGGTTGCTGTATATGTTATATTTTCCTAAAAAAAAACACATACGACCAAATGATATTTCTGAATGAGACCAATTACCATCTTTTATCGTTTTACGAGTGATCTCGTATTTTTTCTCCATAAATACATACAAGTACTTTGGAAAAAAACATGTAAGCGGCAATGATTTATGAATACTTTAATATCCCTAATACTTTGGGGATTTTGGAAGCTTCTTTATTAGAATATTAGGGTTATGGTGAAACAGATTATATTTAAGGAACCATTATTTTGAAAAACCATGTTCTGCATTTGAAGGACTTTATTTTAAGCGAGCATCTGCAAATATCTTTTTTAGCTTCAGCCGTCAAATTCTTCTCATCGAGAGCACCTCACCGCTGTTGCTTAAAGTACAGCAACAAATTGCGCTGATGCACCACTCGATGCGATACGAGCTGACACCATCGCGCGTCCTTAGTGCAACACGTCCGCCTGGCTTCACGCCGGGCCTGCAGCAGGACAGTTCTGAGTTCCTAGGCTACCTTCTGGATCTATTGCATGAGCACGAGATTAACAATCAGCACCACAAGCGCAATGGTGCCGCCCAGCAATTGGAGAGTGGGGATGCGTCCCAGGCGGAGCCAGTGACGCAGACAGGCCCCATTTTGGATGATGAGATTGCTGCATCTGGTGTCATACCGTACAATAGCATGGATAGTGAGATCAGTGCTGCTCACAGCAACAAAAACAGCGGAAACTCTAACAATACCAACAACAGCTCCTCAGCCACCACCACGTGCAGCGGCAGTAGTGTAGTTGGCGGGGGTAGCAAGGTGAACAACGCACTTACACCCACCAAAGGTACAACAAATCACAACGATAAAGAGCTGGTGCCTAAGAAACCGCCGTCGACAATTGATAAAACGTTCACAGGAAAACTAGCCACCACCTACAGATGTTTAAAGTGCTCCTGGAAGAGTTGCAACGAAGACAGCTTTCGTGAGCTGCAGCTGTCCTTTCCGGACGACAAGGAAGACTGCGGAGCAACCAACTACTCGGTACAGGATCTAATCGAGTACTACTGCTCACCAGAGAAGATGGATGGGGAAAATAAATATTACTGTCCGCGCTGCCAGAGCCTTTGCGATGCCGAGCGACGCATAGGGGTAACCCAAGCACCTCGCAATCTTATTTTAACGCTCAAGCAATTTAAGTACGATCAGAAATATCATTTTCGTACTAAGCTTATGCACAAGGTATTCCACGACGAAAGTGTAAGTGAGACCTACTCAGATCTTCCCACAGAATTTATGCTAATAAGCTCTATTATCTCAGGTGACCGTCAAAGTGTGTGCCAATGATACACTCCAGGAGCTATCCACCGTGCACTATGATCTGTATGCGGGTGTTGTGCACTCGGGCTTTAGCATGGACTCTGGTCACTATTTCACCTTCGCTGCTGATCAATCAAAGAACTGGTACAAGTTCAACGACAGTTTGGTGACCATATCCCAGCCTGAAGAGATGCACAACCTGACGTCGCCGAACACGCCGTATATTCTTTTTTACCAGATGTGTGGGCGCTCGAATGAGATGTCCACGACAGGCTCGGCCCACACAATGGTAACGGTACAAATGCCGCAGCCGCTTACACTGGAGGAGTTGCCGCGAACGTTACGAGACTTTGTGCAGCAGGACAATCGTGTGTACACTGAGGAACTGAAGCTACAACGTTTTAAGCACAATACAAAGCGCGGAAATGAGCGCAACGGTTATGACGAAGATCACTCACCGCCCCCTTCAGGTGGTTGTGGTGGCAATGGGTTAGGCATTAATGTGAACCGGTTTGTTTATTGAGTGCTGCATGGGACTAAGGAGCGACAGAGCATACGATGCAGGCCAGGAGTTTTGGAGGCGGGGATGCAGTCATGTTCCAACGAAACACCACGTAAATCAAATGACTAGAACGGAAGAAAATCTCAGCTAAATCCACAACTATATGTATAAATGTATATACATATATATTTAATATATAGATGTGTGATTTACATACATATATATATGCGTGGATATATGTATAAAAGAAAACCAGACGCATATATTTGTTAAGTATATGCAATCATATTTAATATTCGAATCAATCCAAGATATATATGTATATATCTTTATATATATATATATTATTAATATTGCTACATAAAAATTGTTAGTCAGATGTATCTGTGTAAATGTGTTGCTAAAAACTAAAATATTTCCGTAAGATTTGAGTGCACCATGTTCCTTGGGAGTTGAGGTCCGCTTATTAATTTGTATCACTCCATGCGCTATTGTTGTCATGTTCCTTAAACACCCACATAAACTACAATTGTATATCATTCTAAAACCTTGTTATGATTTTAAAAGCATTGTTTTTGTTAACACAAATTTATCTACATATACCATACATATATATACATATAGAGTTATATTAAACATATAAACTAATGTAGATCATACTCTGTAACTACTACTAACCATTCAACTTCCAAATCTGGCCTCCAAGTGCTGTAACAACACCTACCACTGAACCTAATGTATTTACTTTAGTCATTTTGGCATTAGAAAATAACTACGCACAACTCGAATTTTAGTGGACGAGTTGCAATTGTGTTTGTAAATTCAAATTAAATCCAATGGGAGAACAGACGAAAAATACCTTGTTGGAAACAAAATTAATGTTTGTATAAAAATAGTTAGTGAATGCTCCCTTTTCGAAGGTACATGTTTTTTTATTATTATTTTTTGTGTGTGAATTTATAAAATTTACTAAACTCACGAATTTTTAATGAACTGGAGAAATTACCGCAAGAGTTTAAAACATGGCATGTCGAGGAAGAGATTTGAATATTATTGCAATTAAATTGGAATAATTTCAATTACATTTGTATATGGTGTAACTTATTGATATTTATCTATGTATTTTTAAGTGTATCAATAAAGTATAAAACTAAAAGAGATTTTTTATCATTGTGAAAACCATTTGTGCAAAAATATGTAACGGAAATATACATCACATTAATTGTCTTGAAATTGCTCAGCTCATCGTATAATGATGATGTCGTTGGCGCGGTTCTTGGATATATTTCTCCAGCTGAAAACCACCAACTTGCATTTTCAAAACTACACACATAGGTAAGTAAAAAAACTTAAACTTCTGCCTTATTTTTATAAATTTTAACAACTTTCCAATTGAGGAAAATCACGTACACTTTCAGCAAGGTGTGTACACACTTTTTTCATGAATTTGTTCAACACTGTCATATCGGCGCCATTCTAATTGGCGCGGCTTTGGGGTCTATTTCTCCAGCTAAATCACACACACACACATAAACAAATTACATACATATGCTGCGCCGCCTATAAAAATGAGCAATTCGTTTGTGCTCTCGAACAGTGGAGAATAAGTTGTCGAATTGTAAAAAGAATAAAATTTCGCCGCTTAGTTAACTATACATTGTCAAAGAAGCCGCGCGTCAATCGCTCGCGCTCCTCACGAGTTGGCTGTGAAGCAAAATAAGAACATATAGTACATATAAAGTAAATAAAGGGAAACTAAAGCATAGCGCACAAAAATCTGCAATACAAAGAGTTTAATTAAGTCAGCGGTTTAATGTTTATGGCGCATCTGCAAAAACAACAACAAACACGCCCAAAGAAGGCTGACGAGGAATTGTATATTAACAACAACATAAAGAGCAAGAGCTAACATTTTCGGGAATTATTGCTGTTGATTAAAATATTTTGCTACTTTTTTTGCGTTTACTGTACCACTAAAATAACAACACTATACTACAATTGATTTATTATTGTGGTTGCTGCTGTCTACGTGCGAACAAAAACATATTTGGGATCAAAATACTTTGCCAGCTGGAATCTGACGCAAGCAAAGCAAAAAGAAAGAGCATAAGAAAGTGAAAAAGAGGTTAACGCTCGCATTAAAGGACAAAACGTATGCCTATCTTTAGCCTTTGAAGGTGAGCTAAGGACATTTGGCCCATCACAATTGGACTGCAAAGTATTTCCAAGAGGCAAAGAAAGTTGTTGTAAAATATCAAAATGCGTATTTCAACTTTTCTGTGTTCATCACAAAAATTCACAAGACTTACTCAGATGCTTGACTTCTACGCGGGCTTCAATCCATCGCCGCTTTCAATAAAACAGTTTATGGATTTTGGTGAGTTTAACATTTCCGAGTTAATTAGTCATAATTGATATTAATGGATCGTACTCACTTTACAACACTGCTTATATGTGCCAATGTCCTTGCAAGTGCCGGTATATGCCTCACTTCCTCCCGCTTCCACACCCAACAAACACACAGACGCGTTCTCTCCCTCTCGCGAACTCTTGCTCTGCGTTTATTCACCTTGCCTCTTTCCTTGTTTATTAATGCGTACTTTCATATGTATGTTTAATTGGCTTGCAAATGTATTGTATGTGTTTTGAAAAGCTAGAATGCCTCTTGTTTTATTGCCAATATCGGTTACTGTGGAAAATACAGTCAGCTCTAAACCTGTAAAGAGCGATGTATATTATTGCAAGCTCGACGATCGTTAGAGCTTTGATTTTGTCTTCCATACATATGTATGTATAGTATATGGATGTCAAGTACATATAGTATGTACTTACATACATATGTATGTGTGGAAACGTTTATCGTCCGCCATTTAACACATATTGCGCAATTTCAAGTAGAATCCAAATCGGTTGGCATTGTGAATAGAGCCGTGCATTGTCAATGCAAATATGTACAATGCATGCATATGGATTGTAGGTATGTACAATGCATGCATATGGATTGTAGGTATGTACATACATATGTATACATATGGGTATTCTATATTCTAAGCTTTTGAACAACATTAATTATTTGTTTTTCTATATGTATGCATATCGATTATTGTCTACACTATACTCCACTTAATTTATAAACCATTTATTATGCATGACAGGAAGATGGTAATCTAACCACACTTTGTTTCCATAGTATATTTGGAACTTATATCTAAACTGCGCACATTCCCATTGTCTAACTGAACGTTTTTTAAAAATGTTAATTAGGCATTTATTGTCGACACTGAGCCGGCGGACACCGCCAACTGTTGACTATAGACAAACATATTCAGTTACATAACATTAGGTCAGCATTTTATCCCATCTGGTTGCTGCTTAGATTCTGTGCTGTAAACAGAAATAAGAACAGGAGCTACTCAACCATTTATGGGCTTGAAGATGTATTCACAAATATGCCATAAGAAAATACAACAACAATTACCTGCAGTAACCCTGCCAGACCGACAGCTGTGAGAGCACGTGCCACCCAAGGACATTTCAATGTCAGTTACACCCACCAAGCCAGCAGCTTGTCAGCAGTACATACCCATACATACATACATACCTTAGTAAGCGAACCAAGTGTGTTCCAAAATAAAAGTAATACATACAGGAACAGTGCATACTCACACATGCATACATACACCTACACACACGTACGAGCCCATTTAAGCTTCTCCCATAGCATCCATCTGCCTATCAGGCTTTGTTGAGCCTGCCTCTGCATCTTACTTGCTGTGCGCTTTTCCGCAACAATTGTGGGAAACAGACACAAATAGCAACAGTCGTGAAGACATACATACATATGTACATACATACATACATACATAGAGAACCCACCAAACTTGGCGCCCTACTTTATGTCGATTTGAGTCGATGGCGGCCGGCTTCGGTCTGTGTTTTTCTCAAAAACAGCTCCCGTTGTTGTTATTTTGTTCACCTATGTTCACCAATGTATGTTTGTATAATGTAGAAGGAAAACATAATAGCCTTCCTTCCATACATGATTATATATACCTATCAAGAGACTAAGACATTCGGATGCCCTGCAATAAAATAACATGGTCGCTCACCTTCTTTTTAATGTCGGCATCTGATAGATTAACTATTAATACGGTGCGTCAGTCTCAGAAACTAGTTACATATGTATGTATGTACATGTAGTATATCCATTCATATGTATGTATAAAAAATCGCGTATTTTAATATTTGAACCAAGCTATAAATATTCTTACCATTGCTTTGATTTCAATACCAATTAATTTAATATGGAAATATTTTTTTCGCGCGGTAAGACATTCAAATTCTTTGCAGTGTGTACGATATTGACGATTAATACATACATAAATATAAAAAATTTCTATTGTTTTTTAAGAAATGGGAGAAACTCTTTATTATGCTTTCAAGATTTTTTGAACGTCTTATCAAAATAAAATTAATATTTAATTAGTGTACCTTTAAAGAATTTTAGCGACAGCTTTTGTTAAATATTCCCAGAAATATCGATTCTAAAGATTATAATTTAAATGAAACAGAATAAAATTTGTGAACAACAAAAATATTAGAGGCCGAGAATTGTTGTTGTTATAACACAATCTTAGAACGTTTCAAGATATCTAGGCGCTTGTTCTTGGGAACATTATACTTACCACGGCAATTAATTTGTTTTCTTTTAATTAAATTTTTTATAAAAAAAACTTGTAATTTAAAAAGTTTTTATATTTTATTGAAATTACTAAAACGTTCGCCGCCAACCGGCTATAGGAGCAATAATACAGTAGAAATAGTATGTATGTATGTATTTATCTATCTATACATAAATATATACATACATTTATGCTAGTATCTGTGTTTTAATTAAAGCATTCCTATTATTTAAGCGAGACTACAATTATTAATTTTCCCACAGTGTGTTACACACATATACATACTATACATACATATGTATGTACCATGAAAAAAACGTGGTGTAGCTGTATTTTCATAAGTACTTGAACCTTGATTGTTGGCCTGATAACGGTTGTTTTTGTTTTGACGTTTTGCCAGCGACTGTACCAAATTGTTTTTTGCCTTTATATCACCAATTGAACGTGAACCGCACGTAATCCATTTCCACATTAAAATTACAGACACGATAAATTATTTCTATAGGTACGAGTATATAGCATGGACAATATTGCAATCGACGCCCAAAATTATTGATTGTTTTCCCAAATAAATGTGTTAACACATCACTTCACAAAGTCGGCATAATTTTGGGAAAAATACTAATACTCGGTCATATTGTCAAATAGACGTCATAGATAAGGTGCTAAAATGGCTCGTGGATTTATAGTATTTGTAACTACATACATACATATGTACATATGTATATAGTATACCATACTTATATCGCGATTTTAGCAACACGTGAATAAATTGCATCCGAGCTAGAAATCGTATTCTGACTGTTGATTATCGAATCTACATATGTAGTAGTTGTCCCAATTCTAAAAAACCGTAGTGCTACAGCTATGTACGTATGTATGAACATGGCGTATGCGCAATTGGAGCTAACGAAGCTTATATTAATCATACGCATGGTTGTTATCAGACATTTTGCTTACTACAGTCTTTAAATTTTAAACCGCACCAGCCCACTTTTTATATCACCTATAATATATGCTCGATCTAACATAGAATAATATATGTATGTATGTATATTAGATCTCGAGATCCACTTATTGACAAATATATGCGCACATTCGTGTATATTCATTATACACATATACATATGTACATGAATATGTCATGTATGTATGTATGTATATTTATATGTGTTCTTCATCAAAATCATGTGCTATTTTCTTGTGTGGGCAGATTTTGCGTGCCAAAGTATAAGCAAGAAAGTCGCTGGCAAAAAATGGAAAATCACAAATATAATAGATAGGTATATTCATATGTATGTACAAATATAGTATGTACATACATACATACATACATACATATGTATGTATGTCTATAGCGTGTGTTAATTGTTGTTGGCAAACAATGATTAAATTCGAGTATTCGCCAAAGTCCATCAGATGACATGAGATGAGCGTACCGTCCTGGTCCCATATTCATTTACTTATTTTTTATTATTATTTTTTGTGTTTGCCGTGCGTTTTTGAACTTTGGAACTGAAACTAGAAGCGTTGGCACTGGCTAAGAGAGCAAATACAGCTAACAACGTAGACGTCAAAAGCATAGCCGAAAACTTAACAGAGCCAAAGATGTCGCGACGTCAGCAGCAACGCGGCAAAGGCAAAACATTTTTTTCTTCTGCTCTTTTCTCGTTTTTTTTCGCACGCGTTGAAACGTCAGCAACGCCCCCGTCCCGTGATGCAAATGACAATAACACATCCACGTACTAGATCGGACAAAGGCAAATATGAGTCAAATATATTTAAAGCCCAATCCAGCCCATTGACTATATTGTGAGCGCACAGAGGGTGAAGGGAAAGCTGATGCAATGACCGAGTAAATTTCCCTCAAATGCAACAGCTGTTTGCACTTTGCGCCTCTCTGCTTCTCGGCAACATCAGCTGTGTTCGCTCCCAATGTAATTACTCTGTGCATACGTAAATGCATTTCTGTGTGTGTGTGTGTGCGTGTGTGTATACGTTTGCATGTGTACTACTTATTTGGAAACAGGGTCGTAGACAAGTCGGACCGCAATAGCAGCGCTTGAACATGCAGAAGAGTAACGTCGGGTGTTCCTGTTATGCAAAAGTTCAGCCTGTCTCGCAGAGCAATGTTCGATTATACATACATACATTCATATGTATGTATACGTGTAATCAGCAAAATAAACAGAAAACGTGCTGTTTACAGGCTGATAAGATTTAATACTGACTGTCGTTTAAGAAAATGAATTTAACAGAATTAAAAAATTACAACAACATAGAATAAACTAGCACGTAACATTTGTCACTCGCGGGAGCAACAATTAGACTTCTAGCTACAGCATTATTACGGCTGATCTAAAAAAAGTAAAACATTAAGTGTACCCAAAAGTTAATAATAAATTTGGGATTCTAGTTATCCTCTCTTACCCCGGGAGTGTGAAAACTTCTCCCTAAACTAAATCCTATGAAATACAAGTATTTACGGATATGCCACACTATGAGAATCGAATACCTGTAATCTTTGATTATACAATATCTTGTACTGGATACCCAGTCTTTGAGCTTAATTAATTTAAGGGATATATTGACTCTGTTTGGAAAATGAAACACCAATAAATTATAGAAAATCATTTTAATTTACAATTCTGATGACATTCAAATACTCACACATGTGGTTTGTAAGTTAATTGCTTAAATTCCCCCGCTATCTTCGATTCTGACTGTCCATGTAGTTCACAATAGTATGTAAATTTAAATATACATATATACCTATGTGTGTATCTATGTACTTATGTCCTTGGCCGTGCATAAAGCATTTGGGTGCGAGTGGCAGTTGCTTGTGGTCGGTGTGGAAGGGTGTGCGGGAGAGGGTCACTGATGGGTGATAAAATGGCTTGTTTAGTGCGTGCCTCCTCAATTGCGTGTCTGGCAATGTCACTTTGTAATCGTTCTGGGTAATTTGAGTTGCAAATTTAATATCAATTGTGCTTCTTTTTTTTTGTAATTCCAATGCAATGTGCGAATTGATGGATAAATAGGTACTAAACTGTTGATTGAATTGGTGTCTAGGCATTTAATGGGCCCGATATTGTAACGAATTGCTATGAAGTAGCGAGAATTTTTCGCATGGTATCTGAAGAAAGCAAAGCAAAAGAATTTAAAAACAAGCCCCTCTATCGGGGCTATTCACAAACATACATATCTACATACACACATACATAAATACATATGTATGCATGTATGTGTATGACAATAATATTTCTGTGCTATAACATGCCGGGCCTCTCTTTGCCGCCTGGCCTTATCGCTTTTCTATAGAATTTGACAGACACGGGCGACAACTTTTTTTTTAAATTTTATTCTTAAATCTTTCTATACTATCTGCAACCATAAATGTATGTATGTGTGTGTTCATTTATATAGTGCGCAGCTTAAAGAAGAAGAAATCGAAAGTGAAAAACGTTACGCACATCGGAAGCTTATCACGGTTCGAATGCAATGCATCAAAATATTTAATGCCAGACGGCCAATGTTTATAATTATTATTGTCTTGGACCTTATCACAATAAGAAAAGAACTCGTGAGTTTTGTATGTTTGGCAACTTTTTAGCGCAACAAATCAGCGTATTCCAGAACAAAAAAATGCAAAGCTCATCATAAGTTGAAAGAAGAATTAGGCATGAGGGGAGAACGAGTGGGGCGCGAGAACGGCGCGTGTGAGCGATCCTCTCTCGCTCTCCGTCTCTTTCCCGCTTGCCTTGTCTCTCGCGAGCAGTTTCTAGTATATTCTTCCGTATGAAATTTGTAGACGTCGCTCGTCAACGGTCGGACGATTCAATTGATTATTCAGCTTGCTAACCTGTTTTAGTTTATTTTGAAAGTCTTTGATTATGTTTGTTTTTGTTAACTTGTTTTTCATATTCTGTTTTGTTTTTGCCATTCGTTACAATGGAACCCGTTGGCACATAAACAACATGGCGCAGTTTCTAAAACAACAGCAAAAAAAAAAAGAATAACAAACCCATAAAAAGCTTGCAAAGCTTTTATGACCACATGCCGAGCAATATATTGTCCCAATTGAATCGTTTCTGCTTCTACATCCAAACATTCATCTAGAATTACGGTTTATTACGTCAATTTGCCTCCCATTGTAAACGCCAGCCTAGTGGTCGGCTCATTGATTGGGGGACCTCATAATTGTTATCAAGTTGTATCATGAATATGGGCACGTATGTTTATATGTATGTATATATGTATGTACATACATATGGCATAGGTATTTTCGCATGGCATTAAGTAATTATAATCATCGGAATTGCAGACTGACGAATAAAGAATACAAGAAAGAAATAAGTGGGCGTGTCTGCTTACTTATTGGTTCAAGGCCAAACATTTGTACGAGTAGGTGTGCGTTTATTTGCCTCGGAGCGCACTCACTTGTATTAAGTCCCAAGTCTTATCAGTCGGCTAAAATCGCCTGTTTTTCTTGCTCTGTTTTTGAAAGAAAACAAATAACAAGACTATCAACCATGTTGGTGCTTTTATCGGCTTGGAACTGTGTACGAATGTGCCTTTGTGGAGGTCTTGAACTGGGCGTTTCGAAAGAATACATACATACATACATATGTATATTTGTTATTCTGCTAAAACTGATGTCCTTTGTTTTCATTTTGCTTTTCTAATCAATTTCATTACCAAATGCGTGTGTCTGTAAGCAAACTTTTAGCTTACCTACCTACATACATACATATGTACATATGCGCAAATGCAGAACGTGTGTAGAAACATACATACATACATACATATTTATGTACATATGTATATAGATATGTTATTAAGCTTTAGTGGATATTGTCCAGCACCTGATTAGTGATGGAAAACCCCCTGTTCAAGGGTGTACTACTTTACTTACTATGTATTATATTACTTAAAATGTGAATCTGCAATCCCAACAAATGACTTATTTGTACTTTCTCAGTATTGTAGGAGTATATGGGCAATTTGTAACGACCATTTTAAATCGTACGATGTTTCGTTAACTCTCTTGCTGTTGAATTGATAAGCCGTTGATTGCAGAAGTTGAAAAATTTCAAAATTCCAATCAGTTTGGAAAACACAGACAGTATTCATTGCTCAATGAATCACATAAGCAATATATTTATGTTTGTATGTACATATAGTTAGGCAACAGTCAAGAAACGCCATTGGGACCCATAAATAAAATAAATTATTTTGTATATTGTTATACAACCTGTGATGGGAATATTATTATAATGCCAAAAGTTAAACAAGAGTTGGGTTGGCAGCCATTTTAAAATTGTTTTTAGTAGATCTACTTATCAAGCGTACGGCTTTTCTTTATCTATTCATATACTTACTATTCAGGTCAAAATGCATGTGAGAAGAAATCTTTCATATTTCTGCGCAAGGAGCTGCCCGTGCGTTTGGCCAACATAATGAAAGAGATTGCCTTGTTGCCCGACAACTTGCTCCACACGCGCTCCGTGAGTGAGGTGAACAACTGGTATGTGAAGAGCTTCGAGGAGGTGCTGGAATACGAGAAGGCCGAACCCACGCATGACATTTTGCAAAAGTGAGTTGTTGGTAGACGTCTGCTGAAATTGTTTGAAAACATATTAACCGATATATTTTGAATATGTTGCGACAGATTTGTGCAGGATCTAGATCTCATACGAAATAGGCACAGTGATGTGGTGCAGACCATGGCGCAGGGTGTCATCGAGATGAAGGAGAACGAGGGCGGTCAAGTGGACGCCCCCATTGAGAGCTCCATTCAGTACTTTCTCGATCGGCTCTACATGTCACGTATTAGCATACGTATGCTAATTAATCAGCACAGTAAGTCGCAGTGATCGATTGATCGACTGGCTTGCTGATGACAACTCTAATTGGCAGCATTACTCTTCGGCTTGAATCCGCACTCGGGTGGACGCCACATTGGTTGCTTGGATCCTGCCTGCGATCTGTCGGATGTGGTGCGGGATGCCTACGAGAACGCCCGCTTTCTCTGTGATCAATACTATCTGACGAGTCCGACGCTTGAGATCCAGCAGTACAGCAGCATTGCGGACGACCTCTTTCCCATACGCACCGTCTACGTGCCGTCGCACTTGTACTATATGCTCTTCGAACTTTTCAAGAATTCAATGCGTGCGGTGGTGGAGCACAATCAGGATCACTGTGACTCACTGCCACCTCTGAAAGTCTCGATTTGCCGCGGGAAAGAGGATATCTGCGTTAAGGTAAGGGAGTAAGAAGCACTTAGTACTGAACATTTCCACCAGCTACCTTATACTTCCCACAGATTTCCGACCAGGGCGGCGGTATTCCACGCTCCCAGAGCGATCAGCTGTTCAAGTACATGTACAGTACGGCGCCGCAACCTTCAAAATCTGATCTGCACACGGTACCGCTGGCTGGCTATGGCTATGGTCTGCCCATCTCTAGGCTGTATGCACGCTATTTCCATGGCGATATTGTATTGCTATCCTGCGAGGGTTTTGGCACAGATGCCATCATCTACCTGAAGGTAAGTCCACACTAGAGTGTTGAAACTGATGTTTCAGCATAGAAATATGTACATATGTTACAAACTAGGTTTGAAGTGGATCGGTTGAAAAATGCAGATTTCACATACAAACTTTGGAGCCTATTTTCCCCCTTCGGAGCTCGAATTTTCCAAAATCCCTTCTTAGTGGGTCTATGAAAGAATACTTGAGTCAAAATTTCAGCTTCCTATCTGTTTAGCGTTTAGGCTGTGCGTTGATCCCCAATCAGTCAGGACAAACTGCTTTATATAGTATATAGATAGGTAAACATTTTGGTAATGAAATGGTTTTTCTCCATATATAAATCCTTTTCTGAATTGGTGTTATACGGAATAGCTTACAATTTTCTTCAAGACGCTCTTTTGGGTTCTATAGAACTTGTTTTCAATAGTAAAATTTCTATATAGATGTTCCTAATAATCTACTGAAAAGTGTATGTATAAGTATATTGTGCAAGTTTGCTATCCTTAAGGAAGAATGATAGATCAAATTTTATAGTATAGGGTACATATATGATCATTTAAAAACTCTTTTTATATGAATTTTGTTTAAAAACGATATTTGTATATTTTAAGAACATTATATTTAATATTGTAGTAATTAAAGAACTTTCACTACTACTATTACTTAATTATTGGCTATTACAGGACCTTAACTTACCTTACAATTACTAAATTATATTAAATATTATATTTTTAGGCACTGTCCGATGAAGCAAACGAACTGTTGCCCATTTTCAACAAGACGAGCTCAAAATTCTACCGCGCCACTGTACCTACGGGCGATTGGTCCAATCAGGTAAAATACATTAAGAAGAAGAGCGCTGTAGGTCAATAGTTGTGTGTCTGTAACGACAACGAATTTGCAGCCACGTTCCTCCTATGCACACCCACATCCGCAACTCCCTTAAATCCCAATGACTAACTGGAACCCATGAACGATGCACACCCATACAGAACACCACCCAAAGAACTATTAATTTAATCTTTAAATATGTATGCAAAGTTTCATGAGTTTAAACAATTTTGCTTAACACTTTTGTTCTAATTGATTTAAATATGTATTTTGTTCAAATCCTACACTTGGTTTTCAAATTCTTTAACTTCCCATTGTCTTGTGCACGCATTTTGTTGACGTTTAAGTTAAATGCCAGATTTACTCGTCAAAACTTCTTGTCATTTAGTGGTTGACATTCCAAAATTTTATATTTTCAATACTGAAACGCAAACGAAGTTGTGCTTTTGAAGTGTCCTTTAATGTTGATTGCCTTCCGTGGGCGTTGTTGTGAGTTTTTGTTTTATAAACGCTGGACGTGGACGAATTGTTTAGAAATTACAGCATATTTATTTAATAAACGAAATTTATATATACATACGTACATACATATTACTATAGAATGGTTAAATGTTTACGAAATTAATTATAATTGTGAATTCAATTCACCCATAATACATAATTCTGTACGAGTTCACTCATATTTAAATGCAAATTGAGACATTATTTGTTTAGTTAAGCACACACATATTTAAATTTATTTGTTAAGTTGAAAGTAAAATAAATTATAAATAAAATATTGAAATTATGTACACTACGAATTGGAATTTATGTTTTTCCTTGTGTTCCTGTTTCGTCTTTCGTTGTTCCTATTAAATGCATCGCCTGAAAGTATGCACCTAAATATTTCCAGGTTAACTTCCAAACTAAAGTGCCGTTACTAATTCTGCATTTCGTATTATTGGTTTAGCTATAGAATTTTTCCTGCTGTTTCTCGAAGCGCATGCCAAGCCATAAGTATCACAATCAGACGTTAATGTAATCGTAGTGTTGAAAATCAAGAGAGAAACCTCTCTGGCTCTGTTTGATGGCTAATGGTGAATACTATTTGGCAATAATCGAATTTTCTTTAAATGTTCTTCCCTACTTATTTGCTCTTAGACGAATAATCAATCTTTCTCTTAAACTAGATTGTAGTTTATATTATTTACAATTCTTTTTATTTCTTTCAGAATTTTGCAAATCGGTGGCGTTATTTATATAGTTTCCTTAAGAATTTATAAGACTGTACCAGCACACATACAACTTACCAGCAATATCTCTTGATTTGTTTCTGATTTTGTCGTATTGTTCTTGATTTCGTATGTCATGGTCTCCAATGGCATTTCAATACAAACCAACGTTTCCTGCCCGCACTCCCTATAATTCCGCATAAGTTAACAATTTTTGCATGATATTCTCTACACTTCTAGAGCTCCGACATGAATGCGCGTCAGCTGAATGCAACTACACCGAAGCGGTACAACGATTTAGGAACGGCCTAGGAATACGCCACTCAAATGTTACTCAGGACATACGCAATTTGTTTCAGGAACAACAGCAACAATATTTTTAATATTTACAAGAATGCCCTAAAATGATATCACTAGTTCTTAAGCAAACATTCCCCCATCCAATGCAGTGGGAATATATAAATAAGTATATAAATATATGCCGAAGTTAGATTTTGTTGGTCTGCAATTTGTAGCGAGACCGTCAGCTGTTAGAAAATATTGTAAGCATGTTCTACGTTAAAATGAGGCATGATTAATTGTTTAAGCGAAAGGTAACACAAACTATTTTATAAGCATTGTATTGTTGTACTCTGAATAATAAAACCTGAAAATATGGTGGCAGGTAAAATGTTACCAAAAAAAAAAAACAATGAAAACAGTTTTATAATGAGTTTTGTTTTTTAGGCACTACATTTTATTTTACACAATAATAATAATAATAATAATTTTCTATATGTAATAACATTATACAAAAATTGTTCATTTTGCTGCGCTATACAATAATTCATCGTGTGGTTTGTTTTTGTTTTTCAACATATTTTTATAAATACATAATATTCGTTTATAGTTACACATTTTATACAAAATTCTCACATTTAGTTTTTAGCGTTTTCACATTATCACGTAATTGACGTATGCATTTCTCTTTAAACTGTTTTTCGCGACATTGATTTAAACTAACAATTAACTATTGCAACAATTGAAACGTTTAAACAAAGTGCATTGTGTTGTTTACTTCTCAATAATAAGATTATGCAATAAAAAATCGACAAAAATCATAAATACAATATATAAACAATAATACGAATTGAATAATTATGAATTGCTCAAACAATTCTGTTGGCGAATTTTGAATAGCATTGCACTAAAGCGTTGGAATGTGCGCGAATCGGAGACAAGAGAGATTGGGACAAAATCTACGACTTGCATATGCATGCAAAATATTTATATGTATATAGTAACATAAATTTGCGCTTTATAGTTGTTATGCATATAAAATTGTTTTAATGGCTTTGTTAGCACCACCGATTTCACTTGCGCAATGGATCCAGGCTCTCCAGCGAGAAGTCATCGATGTTCAATTTGCTCTGAAATACAAAATGAAATTTTTTTATAAACATTTGAAATGTATGTTTGTTGCTGTAGACTTAATCAACTTTACGCGCGTATTATTTTATTTATAAAAATAAAACTTAACCGATAACAGATTTAAGGCATAAAAGGCTATGGTTGATTTCGAACCAACGCAACGCGTTTACGAATAGGATATTTCTTTCGTCCTGAGAACATACCTTTGACGGTATCTGGAATTATTGTTTAGCCTTTCTGACATACACCCCATTGGACTTATTAAGAAACTATGTAGAACATTCATTTCAATTTGTTATGTTACAAAGAGGTATGGATTTCTTCAACTTCCCCATCATTTAAGGCTTCTAATCCCATTTCAGTTCGGCAGAAACAGACAAGAATGCAATGTTCGGGTAGACCGGGCCCAACTCTTAAATACACTGTACTACATCCCACAAAACTTGTCCTGCTTATGCAAAACGGTTATGGCTATATCGACTCGTCAAAATGATCAAAAATATACTTATTACCACTAACCATTTTATCGCTGAGTGAAAGTTATTGGAACACATATCAGAAAAATTTAAGTTGACTCAGTTTAATAAGAATGAACTCTTTAATACGGATATCCAACGAAACTGGGCCGAACTCACTGTACGTATATGTTAACGGTCTATTACGTATAAACTTATTTTTCATTCAACATAAGTCGTTACAAAAAACAACAAATTAATATATAAACACCAAAGCAGATGTGGTTATGCAAATTGTACCGACACAAAACTCGAATACGAGCAAGTTAAATACTATTTAGTATACTTTTTACAGCTTTATATACATATACATATATGACGAAACTTAGCCTTATGGTAGCCAGCAAAGGTATTCAGTTCGGTAGCTTCTGCTAAATGACAAAAAGGGTCCTTAGTCTGAAGAACAATCGATGCTTTTAATTTTAAATACACTTTTCAAGCTTCCAAAAATGGTGAATTGTTAGCTATCTTTACTTCTTGCCTTATGCAAGCGCAGTCCTGAATTACTTAAATACTTTGTAACTTATAAATATTGTCATATATACATATATACTAACCTTAAACACGCTGGGTCCATTCATCTCGAATGGATCCGAGCCGAATAGATCAGTGTTGCCGTTGAGGCCATTGTTGTTGTTGCCCAACGGTGTAATGCGACGCGGTGCTGCAATTTTGGGCGGTGGAGCCACTATGGGTTAGAAATAAATCGTGAATACAGGCAGGATTTATTTTGCATATGGTAAGGGAAGGACTTACATAATGGTGGTGTTATGTTTAGCTCGCTGGAGAAACCACTGCTGTTGATGCTGTTGTTGTTGTTTATCATGCTGCTGCTGTTGTTGTTCTGCAGCTTGTGATCGTTGTTGTTGAAGAAAAGCTGCTGTCCAAAGCTCTTTGAAGGCTCAAAGCCAAATAGATCGTTGCTGATCGCATTACGGCCATTGCTCAAATTGTCGTTTATCTCGTCGGCGCGTGGATCGAAATCGCTATCCGAATCTGAGTTGAGCAGCAATTCGTCCATTTTCTGGCTATTGCTCTTGCTGCTGCTGGTGCTGATTTGGCTTGAAAGATTGTTGCGCGGCGGCACAATAGGCAAGAACGAGTTGGGTGACGATGAGTGTGTCGATACCGTCGTCGAGTTGGTGTCAATCAACAGTTTGTCCTCATCTGAAAAGGTTACAATTGAACACATAAGTATCTAAGCATTTGAACTTCCCAAAAGTTTCAGAGAAAATGAACAATTATAGAATATATAAAATATATATATAAAATAAAATTGTTTCCTTTTTAGTTATCGTTCAACACTATACTAGCAAATCTTTAATGGCCATTATCCGCAGCCCACAAATGATGCAACATCGATAGAACGATTTTTTAAAACTATGTGCTATAGTGGTCTCAATATATTTTTGACGAGTAATGGCAGGATACTTCGGCGCAAAAGCTCCTGCATGATGGGTAAATTATTGATGAAAACAGAAAATCAGACCAATGGGCAGAAGGACATCTATGCTGTTTATATAGTATATGTATCTAATACATATAATCTGCCATTCTTTCTTCTGCGCAACAATTTAAAAATTATATATACTCCCTCACTTTTCAGCATACAAAAATTTAGTCTTTAAATAGAGAGGATGCTAGAAAATTCAAACAGTTTCAGTAATCAATTAAGTATACTCGTATCTAATTATTTTGTCTAAGGCATAACGGGTATGTCCGCTATCATTAAATCGCTAGAGACGTTTGATTATGGCTTCTGTTATTCTTAGAGTGCCTTGGTTATCACCGTGACTAGTTTGGCTGTAACCCCTACAGTAATGGGATTGTTACCTTTCTCCCTGCTTTTCCATTTATTCTTGCTGCGTTGGTTCAACTGTGTATTGCACAAAAAGCAATTGAAAACTTCTACAATTTGTCTTGTTTGACTTGCGAATCGAATCGATTTAAGTAAGTAAAATGTTTAGAATAAATGTCTTTTGACTGAAGGCATTACGAAACTTACCTAGCTTGCCATTGTGTAGAGCTTCACCGCCATACAGTTCAGCGCTTGGCGCCTCCACAATATCCTTAATGCCCAACTTGAACAGCATGGCATCCAGTTCGGCCTTTGGCAATTTGGCGGACAGCTCCTGCAGGCGTTCCTTATAAATGGCAATCGTTTGCTGCAAATGATCGATTTGCTGCTGCGCTTTGTTCAGATTCGTCTTTTCATTGCTGTCCATGTATTTCCTGCGGAGTAAGTTCCAAATTCAACCGAGTGTTCAAGAAAACGTAAACTTGGTTGTTACTCACCTGTAGGCCAAATCGAAAGCCTGCCCAATGGTCAGCGTTATGTCAGACGCCAGTTTATTTGATATGAATACAAAGCACTCGTGCGTTTCCTCAGCCTTGGCGCTGCCATTCATTCCAGTGCCATTGTAACCATTTGTCTCAGCGCTGGACTCTGGTGTCTTCACGGTCTTGGCAATGAAACTAAAGAACTTCTTGACGCCTTTCTCATCCGCACAATACGAGATATTGTACAATGGAAACTGATGCAGTATCTTATGCGTGCGCGGCTCCTGTATTGCCACACCCTTAATGCTTATCGTAATCTCCAGCTTCTTGAATTTTTCCTGTGTACCCGTTTCCGCTTTCTTCATTTGCTGTGCGAACTGCAGTTTCCGTATAGCATCTTTGACCACCTCAATGCCTTTGGGCTGATCCACGCTCAGGTTGCCAAAGAACTTTCAAATGTAAATGGATTATTAACGGAGATGGTTAGTAAGTTTTCTCGTTTATTTACATCAATTTAACAGCCACGAGATTTTAATTTGAGTGCACATTAGCACAAAGAAATTTATGCATGGATAATTCGATAAAATTATAGACCTTTAGTACTTAATACTTTACTATTTACACATACATATATGTATGTAGACATGCGAGTAATTCCTATGACTAAAAATTATCTGAATGTTCCTACATTTGCTAATATTGGTGAACTATTTACAGCAATTTAATCCATTTCACACTGGGAAGAACCTTTTAAAATAATTTCTCATAATTTTTGGTTTTCTTTTATGCTGCTATATTGTAAATCAAACTAAGTCTATTTTTCTCAATTGCCCCATTTTTTGTTCCCTGGAAAAATACCCGAAAAACACTCTTTATATTGCATTTTGCAAACATAACTGTGTAATCTTCACAAGAGAGGGTATTCACCTTGACTAGATAGACCGCATGTCCGTTGATGAGCTGCTCGGGCGTGTGCAGCCAATTGCGTTTGCCGTTCTTTGCCTCGGATTTCGCGTCACCATTGTTGTTGCTGTTTGCGCTATCTGTGTTGTCCTTCTCCTGCTTGTTGTTGTTTTGCTTGTTCCAGAACTTCAGCTGCGACATTTTGGCCGTCTTGCCATTACCCGCGCCGCTGTTGGTTGCTGGTTGATAAGGCATTCTGATCAGCCGGCTGTGGAAGAATGAGTTTTGCATTGAGTTGAGCTTGAACTTTGGTTGCGCTTATCGTTTCCGTTGCTGTTGTAGTTGTTGTGATTATTGTTTTTTCGGATCGGTAGTTGCTACTGCTGTTGACACGCCTGTACATGTGCCTATACAGTTAACATACGTATACATACATACATATATACATATACTTATATACATACTTATGTATGTATGTATTGCTTGTTAGGGGTTTTTCCCATCGTCAGCTAAAATTAAATTTGCAAAAATTCCTACTGTCGCCAGAGCCAGACGGTTGGCTAGGTTTTAGCTACAACTGCTTTGCTAATTATTGTTATACAATCCAAGTGAATCTAAGTGTATTCTTTTGGCTAATTGTAAGTCGTGCTTGAGTTCCTGCATGCATACTTTTATTTCAAATGTGAGACGTCCGTCCGTCGATGCCGTGAAAACCAGTTAATAGTACAGAGTGCAAATGTACCTATCAGTAAAAACCCAAGCAGTTGTAGTGGAACCTCACTTAAGTCGCAGCCTGTGTTTTAGCCACTTGGGGAACCGTCACAAGACACAATAAGGCAAGCCAAGCCAATGCAAGGTTTCGCAGAAATACATATAAAGCAAAAAAGTAGAACAGTCTGAAGTCACCTCTATAAAAGTCACACCTCTGAGTCGTCGTTTTTGTGAACTCTCATGCAGTTCTCACATTTCGTGTTGTCTTGTCTCATAATTAAGATAAATCTTGCGAAATATTATAAAGCTTTTTTCACCAATACAGCCATATTAAGTGAGCATGTTTTTTTCGGCCAGTTATGGAGTCGATTCTCGATAGGTGGAACCTTCTTAACATAAATTTCCCATTTTTGTTTTGAAATAATGCGCAATTTTTTATTTTAATATAGCTTGCATAGGTTGGATTCGTCCAAAACAAAAATACAAAACTTATAGGAATTTGTTCTCCTAGCTTTTTGAAGGGCAACTTGCCAATTCGTATTTTTCCATCGATGGAAAATTATTCAAAAATGTTCTACTACTTTCGAAATATTTTGTATTTTTTCCGAAACAATTCTTAAAATACAAATACACCTAATTCTGTTATTACACTTTATTATTTGTACTCGATTTTGAAAATTAAAAATTGCATACAATTTTCTTTAGAGATAAAGAACCAATTACCTATTTTTGCTTATGATCAATGTCTTTTTTTTACACGGTTGTTTCTGGAACAATCTACCGTGAAAAACAGAATAAGGTGTACATATGTATATACATACAGTTGTATTTATAATTATAGGGAGGTGATGTTTTGAGTTAGGGAAGTTTGACTGTATAACCGAATGTAAATATGTATGTACATATGTATGTACGTATGAATAGTATGTTTGTTTGATTTGTTTTAAAGTTTGCCAAGCCAAAGCGTTGGGAGCGTTAGGCAATAGCAAAAAAGCGAAAGCCAAATTGGCCGAAACTGGCGAATGGTGATGATGACGATCCGGCGACATGTTATAAAACACAAATCAAAAATAGCACAAAGCCAGCTTAACGAAATTAAAAGTGAGGCACCCTGTATATGGCAATTGTGCGCAATTATGGCGCTGCGCAATCAAACAACAAAAATTGAGAAAAACGACAACGCACAAAGTAAACCACGACGAGACGAACAAATATCATGTAGACGGGCTAAACCGCAGTAACAACTGTTGCGGAAGTCATTGTCGCTGTCGTTGGTTTATATTGTTTAGCATGCAAAATGCGTGCGTTTTATGCCACAGATTAGACGACGATGTCGACGAAGACGACAATGAGTCGCAAGTAAATATTGTGGATTGTTGTACACCGAATGTCGCCGGCTGGTACGAGAATATGCTTGTAATGCAGTACATACACATATAATCCATATGTAAATACATATATACATATGTATGTATGTACAAATGTGTGCCGTACTGTATGTAAGTGTATGTACATGTATTCAATTATGCCTGCGTTCAAATTAGTTTGCTGTGCAGCGACTGTAAAATTACTTTGGCCTGTATCTGTCTCTTTCATATTTTCTACTGCCCTCTTCATCTCGTCTGTCATAATTTATGCAGGCGTGTTGGCTGTATGTGTTTTTTAAACGTTGATTTATGTTTTGTCTAGACCACGACAACGACCACAACAAAACTTTCTTTTATTAACTTGTTGCGTGCGCACTCGACTCAAATGGCCTACAGCTTGATGAGGGGCACAGGCGCAGCTGTTGCCCAGTAGTGTGGCAACACTGGCCAAATCCGTTGTTGCCAGCAAACAGGTGTTGTGCCTTGCGCAAAACCATAAACAAATTGCTGTATAAATATTTGCCGACATACATACATACATACATACATATGCATATATAATCGTGCGTCTACAAAGTCTTTAAACACATTGCACAAGTTAAAACTATGTAAATATTATCATCAATAAAACTTTCATAATTAGTAGGCCTGTACAGGCAAATACAACCCCGGCGGATGGTGAGGGTGGTAGATGAGTTGAAACACACACGCACACGTACTCAATTATGATGCTATGCAAAAACGGGCATACAATTAAACACACTGGCACACAAAAAAGTAATTATATACACGTATTTGCACTTTTGCTTTTCGTTGCTTTAAATGTTGTTTTCGTTATAATGAAGCCGCATACCGTTTGTTTAGCAAGCGTTAAATTTCGATGAAAATGCTGCCTTCCGAAAAGAAAAACTGTTACAAATTTTCACCACAATCTCGGACAGCTCAGGAACAGCGGCGGTTCGTACACGACTAAAGGCTGCTGCGTACTAAGCAACAAAAAATCAAAGCTTCAACATTTTCAAGCCCGCACACAGCATCGGAATGGCTATCTGGGTATTGTTTGTATGTATGTATGTATATGAATGAGCATATATTGTATGTGTGTGTGCATAAAATGAACAATAAACAATTGTTAAGATTTGTGTTGTATGCCGCTCGCTGTGAGTTAGATCAAGATTAGAGCGGGATGATGATCTGAGATGTGATCGTGTGTATCGTCAATTGAACATGTATTTATTTATTAACAAATGAAAAAATGCAGCAGTATGTACGTACATACATATATGTATGTACATATGTATGCATGTATGTATGTAGATGAATATGTCGTTCGCTCGCCAGCTCTCAAACTTGGTCGGGACAGTGCCTTTTGTTAATGACAATTCTAAAAGTATCCAAAAGATCAGCGCGACGCATTTCACTCAATCCCGTGGTTAATTACGATTTATTTTCCGCCTTTAATTTGACCTTATTTTTTTTTTAGATTATTATATGTATATATGTATGTATGTATGTATGTATCTATATATGTATGTATATAATTTCTTTAAATAAGAACGCATTCTAAAATGTGTTTATGCGCCACTTACTTTTCACTCGTTAAAATAAGTTCGCTAGTTTCGCTCGCTTTTTTGTTTAGATTGAATTTTTAGAGCGCCTTGCCTTGTGTGCTGATTGAAGAAATTAGTGCAATTGAAGCAGCTGCTGCACAATTTTACATTTACGGTTACAAACTTACACGCGACGCAAACTCACGGAGCAGACGGACGAGCGAAAAATAATGGCAACAACTACTATAATATGTGGGCGATGGAAGTGGAAGCTGTTGACATACATATACTTTATATTTGTATCACTTTGGTACGAATAAAAACAACCGTTTTGGTTTTTATTATTTTCTGAGCGCGCTCTTTTCGTCTTCTCTTTCCTGCACTATACACGAATATGGATCCGGATTTTTCTTTTTTTTTTGCAATACATATATTTTAATATACACTGCGCAAATGTACATCAAACGCGATAAGAGCGGCGGCAACAACAACAGCAGAGACGACTATAGCGACTACGAACCAAACACGAAATAAATTTAAAATTGTATTTTTCGAAAATCCTCACCACCTTCACTGTCACTGTCCGATCACGCGCTCATCCGCCAAGAGACTGCCGCTCAAGCTGCCATTGCGTTAACCAAAAAGTTATGAGGCCGTTTCGTTAGCACCTGCCAGGGCTGCAGACTTGCGCTCAGAGAGAAACTTCAGCGGGAGCAGCTGGAGTATAAAGGCGCAATTGTGCAGTTTGAAATGTGTTTTAAGTTAATGAGTAGACGTAATTAGAGTCTGCTGCTGTTCCAGCCCTGGTTTCTTGTAAATAAAACGAGTTATTGTACATAGGTATTGAAATGACCGGCCAGGTTGACACCTAAAATGCACTGTAAATGTGAAAAAGATGGTCCACATACAGATAGATACAGATGCGTTTACGTTTTAATGTCATTTAAAACATGTTTTAATGTGTTTTTTTTTAGGTATAAAATATATACAAAAATATTTTGCTAAATGACCAATCTAAATAAATATAGTAGATCGATTAATTTATATGCAATACACATATAGGTAGCATATTACAACTTTTTATTTCTGTTTTATTTATAGTCCCATTTGCAGTGTATCTATTTCGATCTCACACTCAAGTGCCCTTTCGTTGAAACTGTAGGTGATTAAGCGTAGTTTTCTCTTTTTCGTTCGTCGTACACACACATTCGACTTATTCCACTCATACATCCATATCAAACATATGCGCGTCCATTTGTTTGCTGATCGCTCATAAATACACACACATTTACATTGATACGAGTGTTTTTATTTATTTGTCGTATGTACCTGTTGTCTTTCAATTGTTTTAAAATTTTCCAGAAAAGACATTTGACAATTTGCAGATCGTGCATCGAGTTCAGAAAATGCCAAATTAATATTACAGCAACGAAAACAAACACAGCTACAGGTGGCTGGTAAAATACATGCATGCATGCCAGTATGTGTCATGTTGGGATTACCAGTGTGTGCGTGTGTGTGTGTGTCTGTGAGTCTTAGCTTGTACCAAAAAAACAAAGAGCCTGGCCACAAAACAATTTTGTTTTTGCTGTTACTGCTTTTGAAGAAGAAGAACATCAACAGGGCAAAAACAAAAATATACATATGTATATACATACATAAGTGTGTTATATACATGTACAAGTATGTAGGTATATAATGTGATACGTAATAGGTGGGTTTGTTTGGTTAAATTGCAATAAAACTGGTTTCCTAAGTCAAGCGAATAATGTACATACATACATATGTACGTACATGTATGTATGTATGATGAATACTTGTAAGAGTTTTATTTTCATTGTTGCCACAGCCTGGCCCCTGCTATTGCTTTTGTTTTTGGTTTTGTTGTAGTAGTCAAATGCATGCCGCTGCATATTTTCAGTTTTTCCTTTAAATTTGCCTTTTTGCTGAAAACCCACCTGCCCCTTCTCACAACCAACCGCAAACACTCATTGTAAGTGCATGTGTTTTTGTTGCAGTTGCTGGTGTTTCGGCGGCCCCAACAACTCCGTAGATGCTTCCAAACCGGCTTGGCGTGTATGTACATATGTACATTTATATGTATGTATGTATGTATGCCTGTGCATTCGTATGTATTTGTGCTTGTGTATAACTGCAGTTACTTGGCGCACCACGGCCCACAAAATAAATAAAAATAATGACACAGGCACTGTGGTCCCAAAAGGGCCCAGCTTTGATTTTTTCAAAATATCATATAGCTTCATTTGATATTTGGAATTTGATTGTCCCACTACAAACACGTTTGTTGGTTTGTTTAAATTGTATTTCACTCAATTAGACACGCAAAATTCATAGATTTCTACAACTTGTAAGAATAAAAACTAAAACTATATTCGCAACAAAGAACATAAAGATATAAAGAAACTAATTAATTTCTAAATCTCTTATTGGAAATAAATTGCTAAAAATATAATCAATGTTAAATGAGCTAATATAGCTAATTAATATAATTTGGTACGTTTTATTTTGTAACAATTACATAATAAAATGGCTAATACTTTTTCAATTAGGAATGTTTGTGATAATTATGCAATTTTATAGACAAAATTAACCAAGCAGTCGTATTTTACTACGGTTTTCTCGGTCATGAAATATAATTAAAAGAATTAATTAAAATCCCACCTCGTTTAAAACACCTAAATTGGTATTTTCGACATTTCTACAATTTATTAAAGAACTTGTCACAGTGACAAATTATTGCTTATAAACAAAAATAAATGAACAGTTTTATGGAACCTTCATGATAGTTCACCATAAATTTTGATGAACAATTTTGTTGTTTAAATTGAAAAGAAAAATTCATGTACGTATTTTATTGGAAGGGCTGCTAGTGCTTTGACAACAAAAAAGAAGATTATACTATATATTTTTAACATACAAGATGGCAATTTGTTATATTACACCGCCAGAATTACCCAGAAGGTTTTATTTAAAAACAATGGTTGGGTTACGCTTACTCAAGATTGTCGTACAGACGGTCATAGGTCAAGAGAAATAGTGGACTAATTTATTACTGTTTTGTAATTTATTTATACTTAAACCTGTACATACAACAGATGCTGTATCCACTGTGCACGCTGGTATTTGGCTGAGTCTTTTTAGCCTCACTTGCTGAATCACATTGCCTGTTAATGTTGTTGTTGTTGTTGTTTTTGCATTTCGCACGCATTTCCACACATTTTTGCAACAGCCGCGGCAACGGCGACAACAACAAAGGCAACGTGCACAATGTTGGCCATTTACAGTTACTGTAAATGCTGTTATTGCCATTTTCTCTGAACCAACTTTATTACCAGTTCCATTTTCCGCTGCAAAATTGCATTTTGTTTTCATTGAGGTTTTCGTTTTATTTTTTAAAATTATATTTGTACATACATATGTACATGTATGTGTCTATACATAATACGCACAGTTATGGACACACGAACAGTGCCAATTGTCACAAATTACTGATACTTATGTATGTATGTATGTACATAGGTTCAACATTCAAACATACATATTATATTCTATGCGTCAGTTCAGACCATTACTTTTCCTTTTACCTTTCATTTTTTGCTCCCCCCTCCCCACTACAGAATTGCGCCAATACTGTCATAATTCCAAAGCAACATCAAACATTTTATACACATTATTTATTTGTAATTTTCTTCCTTCATTCAGATTTCAATAGGATATTTCTAAGAAATCGTATCATCGGAATGATTAAACGCCATTTATTTTGTCTTCTGCTATAGGGGCGGATAATAACATAACACAGTTTTTTAGGTAGAGTATTTCAATAATAAATATCAGTTTGGTAAAAATTATTCAATAAAACAACAATTTTTTTGCAGTATATTTGCAAACATTACTTGTTATAACACTCGTATTATATATTATTAAAACATCACTGATCACATTGTGCGTCGTTAATATATATATGAATTATTTTTAAGATTTAAAAAAAGAATTCTTTACTTTCAAATAACGAAAGACCATAAAATCTACATACGTTTTCGCACCTTTATCGTCAAATGCGTAACATATCTGGGAACTTTAGTTGCATCCAATATTTTATCAGGTATTTAAGTTATGCTGCTTTTAAAATAGACCCATTATCTGGGTCTATTCAAAAGTCTGCTCAAAATTTCAGGTCCCTGAAGCAAAAAAAAAGCCTAATGCAGAGCTGAAGTTTTGGGCGTTCAAGTACTGGAGTAATGTTGTTTCGCAAATAATTTGGTTATTCTTAATTATTAAGTCTGTGCAAAAAAATATAACAGAAAGAAGGGACCAACTCCGACCCCATAAAGTATAATATACATTCATATGTATGTACATACATTCATTTGTATGTATGTAAATATAAAACCATAATCTGTTTAAAATAGAAAAAGTAATATTTTGTCTTTGATTTTATTTTCGCCATTTCTTTGACCACAGCTGTATGCACAAACATATATGTATTATGTATATAGGAATGAGTGTGTATAGTATTTATGTTGCTGTACTCTTTGTTACACTTCACAGGGTGGGTCATGTGTGTGTGCCCAACGCCCCGTCAAGCTTTTGTAAGAAAGTGGGCGTGGTGGATCAGTCGGAGCATGCAAATTATACAAAATATTGTTTTTAATTTTGCAATTGCCATCAATTCATAAATTTGTTGCTGATGTTGGTATGCTTATCGAAATCGTCAACAGGGGGCGTTGACAGCGCCTGCTTGATGTGGCGGCGTATGGGGTATTGTTTCAAACCGGGTTTTGCGTCGCGCCCGATTTTTTTTTGATTTTGGCGAGTTCTTTTATTCTATATTCATTTTGATATTTTTGCGAGTTCAAAGGCCCAATTAACTAAATGTGAATGCATACACATGTATGTATGTATGTACATATGTATATATGATTTTGTTGCAGCGCAGTTGGCAGTCGGACTTTTATCGCAAATGTCATTAAAATAAAAATTATTGTATTTGTGCATTTATCAAATGTTGCGATGGGAGCAAGTTTTTCTTGTTGTAGAAACGTGCTGGTATTTTCAAGCGCAATCATCGGATTGTGTGAGCCTGGGTGCGGGTCGAGTAACGTTGACAGCGAAGTCGACGCCGACAGCGACATGAACAGCAACAGCATAATTTACGTGCCGATTTTAAAGCGCAGTGCAAGTCACGTTTTTGTTTCACGCTATTTGACTGATGGACGAGTCTGCTTATCACAGCGCTCTAATCACACACATGGAAGACTCTGCCAATAAAACACCCTGTACGCAAGTGTACCAACCTATGCATACATACATACACACACATATGTATGTATGTACGTGTATATGTACCTTCGTATGTAAATATTAAAGTACGTGTGTACTGTGAACGCATTGCGCTTATCTCATTAAGCGTAGTGCTCTGGCTTTCGGATGGATGATTGACTTGACTGGTTGGTTGGTTAGCTTATCAGCGTCATAGTCACAGTGGCGGCAGATTTTTAGTGGGCCGACAAAAAAAAAAAATTAAGTCGCTAAACGCCCCTCTTTCAACCAGACAAACTCACAATTGCCTTTGCCATATGTATGTAGCTTTTCAAGTAATTCAATTATTTTGTATAATATTTTCAATGTGCAACAAAAGCGACAATAAAATAACAACCGCAACAACAACAGAAAAACAGATAACAACGTCAGTAAACTTTTGTTGTTTTTGTTGCCTTTGTTGTTTTGTGACTGTGTGTGTATGTGTGATTTTACACACTGGCACCGACTGGCACTGGCAATTATTCTGTATTCGCTTGGTGGTTTTTGATAGTGTGAATGTGTCGCTGTGGCTTCCGTCGTTTTGTTGATGACGGAGGTGCGGCGAAAGTTTTTACTTTGCAGGAAAAACCAAGTATAACAAGACCTCATGCACAAACCTTAATTTTGGGGATTATTTAGAATGTAAATGTAAATAGCAACGAAAACACTGTTTTGCTATCCATACATATTTCAATGATTTTTCTAAGCTACTTAGAATAGTCGCACAAATATATCGCAATTTAAATATGAATGCCAGAGCGCGCGTAATATTTTTTGGCTGTTGGCAATGCCCTGCACCACGAGCAGCTGTTTGGGTAGAGAGATATTGGCGCTATTTCAATCGGTGTGCACACACTATAGATGATTTATAAGTAGTTATTAAAAAAATTGTTAATAAATAGTTTTGAAGGACTCAATTGCTGAAAACATAAATTGAGAAATCTTGGGTAAGAGCAAATAAAATTTTTAAATGAAGTTTGGTATGATAATATTTCTTCTTTCTATATTTATCATAACATACAAAAAATAGTAAAAAGGTCAATTTTTAGTACAATGCTGGAGATAATAAATAAAATAAAATGAAAACAGAATTTCGCGGGCTCTACTCCTTTCAATAAGGTGGCACCACCACCAAATAGTGCCCGTGGATATCGATATGAAGCAGTGGCTCTTACAAATCGATACATAAATGAGTAAACTAGTGGCAACCTTCCAGCTCTGAAGTCAACAATCATTTGTTGCTAAATTGTTTAAACAACTGTAGTTTGTAACAAAAATATTGATTTTTTATTTAATTAATCGCGCCTGCGCATCCGTGTGTAACAAATTCCGTACGAAACGTGCTCGCCTTATATACGCACAACCATAGTGAAAATATTTGTTTACATCTGGTGGCCTGTTAGTGCTGTCCTAAATATCGAGAAGTTTTCCTCAAACAAACTCTCCCGAAATGATGTCTTGCCAGGATCTAAATCTTCTGAGTTAGTGAACAGTGTTCCAGTCGCCGAGGTCGCATCTGGATGGCTCCCATGGAATTTAATTGCCTCGTTTGTCGTCGCAGTTGCTGGTGCTGTGGTGGGCTCGGTGGCAGTGGCACCCAAAAAGAATGGAAACCTATCGTCTAAATCTGCAACTACGTAAGTATATGGGCTGGCTTTACAAACATACTTATGTTGGCCACATAATTAGGCCAATTAACCGTACCAATGAACGTGCCATCGTCTTATCGGTTGTTAGTTGTTGGCTGATAAGTGCGCTTTGATTACAGCTTTACGTATTGGTTTTTCAATTAGTTTTGTTTTACTTCGACGATGGCAGTGGGTTGGGCTTTGCAGTCAAACAACGCAAACGTTGGAGAGGGTGATAGGGGGTGGGATTGGCAAGGGCAGCTTGCGTTTGTTTGCTTCTATACGTGGTTCTGGGCCTACACGCAAATTTGGTATTGCGCTTATGGGTATGCAATGCTTTTTGTTTAAGTTCGACTGCGCTCCCTCGTAGGTATGAGTAGTATTAATTTAACCCGTTGTTGGCCAAGAGGACCCTGATTTTTTTTTTACAAATCAACTCCTATCAATATAAAAATAAGAAAAATAAATATTTTCTCATTTTTTCTAATACAGCTTATTTGTGATATGATTTAAATAATAATAATAATATTTTCTTCGCTCATTTAATAGTGGCAAGGAAGGGGAACTCAAATCAGTTTTAAAACTGATTAATAATGAGAGATTTGATAGTTTTATGATCATGGAGAGAAAACTTTGTCATAATCATATATTTTAAAGTTATATATTTTAAAGTTCTTTTAAATATACTTATATTAATGGCACAGTGGTGCGAATTATTATTATTATTAATCAACTGTAATAGTATTTGATATACTTTTGTTCTATCTTTTAACTAATAAAAACATAAATATAATTATGGTGGATTTGTAATGAGGATTTTAATTAGCAAGTAGAAATCAGAGCATGGCTTAAAAAGCCTATGTTTATATTATATTATGCTGCTATGTATAAAGTCATCGTTATTAAGCGCTTGAAAAATGAAAGAGGTGTTGGAAATATGAAGGGCCCTGTAATGAATTTTAGTGCAGGAACAAAACAAAACCGAGGGTCTGAAAAACAAACGAAAGTGGGACCTATTATTAAAATTTATGAACTAAATTTGTAGTTTTTCGTATCTTCATAATTTATACAACTTGATAAGTTTAAAGGTACATATTAGTGACCGATTATTTTTGACCAATGTATCAAAGAAAAACAACCTGAAAAGTTATGTGATAGCTTAAATTTTTTAAATATTTCTACAAGGCAATGCTCAGACCCATGGGAAAGAAGAATTTATAAATTAAATTATTTTGCTGAAAATGTTTATTTTTTTTATCTCCAAGGTTAGCCATGTTAAGCTTGCGATAGAGAAATCCAATATACAAATCCAATAAGGGCACATATTGTGTATGGGATATTTCCCTAAGTCGGACACTCAATTTTAATTTATTTGCATTGAAGTTTCGCTCGCTTTTCGCCCACTGTGCAAGTTATTTCAATGGGCTCATATCAAAAGCCACGACGAACGCAAAAATATGCGAAACATCATCGCGGCCAAAGTGTTTTATGTATTACGCGAAAAATATCGCACTGCCCAGAGTCCGGCCCAGTGCTATACTCGTACGTTGATATTAGTAATCCTGTTGTTGTAGCTGCAAGACAGACTGCCCGAAAATGGTCGTGTGAGTGTGTGTTGTTGGCATTTTGGTCTGTGCACTGCCATACATTACAATGAAGTATGCGAGTCTGAATGAATGGCTAAACTGACTACCGGACTGGCCGACTGATTGTTTTGCCTTGCGTGGAAGGAAAGCAGGCAGGCGACCTTTTCACAATCGCGCCCGTGCACTAATACACTCATACCTACATATAATGTATGTGTATAAGTATGGATACATACATATATGGTCGAAGAGCTGCCAGAAAAGTTAGGAAAAGACACAGGCAGTGCAATTTTGGCCAGCAGCTAATTATGACCCGCACGTTTTTCAAAACAAACAGCACACTTTTGGGGGCGTGTGTCAGAGTGTTTGGCTTTGTGTGTGACCCTGTACGTGTTTCTGAATGTATATGTGCTTGTGAGTGTGTGTGTGTGTGCGTGGTTCAAGTGTCAGGCGGGCCAGGCAAGTGTTTAGCCACGTTTAAATGTTTCCGGCGCGCACTTTTGTTTCGTGTCGCTTTTAGCCTTGGAGTCTATATTTGGCAACGCATGCAACGACAGAAGCAGTGAGGACGGCAGCGCCTGACACCTTTAGCCATCTTCTGGCTATATATACTACATACATACATATATATTTATTTATTTGTTTGTGGCTCCTGCCCTTAAGCTCTGTTCAGATAGTGAAACAAATTTCTGCAAAAGAGCAATAAAAACGACTTTTATGAATGCCTGAGTCATCAAGTAAATGTCACATCAATGCTCATTCGTTTCAGCTCGTTCCGGTGACACAACGTAAAATCTTACCGAGCCTAGATATGCATGGTATACAAAATTAAAAATATAAATGTTTAGAAGTACAAAAAAAAAAAACATGCAAGAGAATCGTCATTTGATTAATTAAATATTCAAACAATCTTTGACAAAATGTGAATCTAAATCGGGCTATTTAATCATCTTAATTCGAAAGTATATATACTATACTATACAATATATACTCTACAACAACAAATTTAAAATATCATATTGAAACTTCTCTTTCCTAAAAAGTTATGGGAAAATATAAGACGAGAGTGACAAGAATTACTATTAATTTGTATTTCTTATGTTTACATTTTGAATATTAATTAATTCTTTGCAGTTATTGAAGTGCAATTATTTAATAATTGGGTATACATAACAAGTAGAACGAGGTACATACATTATACTATAATGATTATAGTTAATGAATCATGTAGACTATTAAATCTATTACAGACCCTAATAGTCTCAATATTTTATAAAGCTCCGAAAGGACCAACCGCTTAAAAATTACTGCCTCAACCTAATTTGTAATCATCATACATATAGATGTCAAATTGCTAAGAATTCCTAAGTGATTTATAGTGCCCCACTAAAATGTGAAGTTGCATTGATTGAATACTAGTTACTAGTCCAAGGATTGTGGTAGAGTGAAAGGGGGAAGTACAGGGTATGCTCGCGTGCTGTTAATGTTCTAGTCGTTCATTTTAAATTAATGTGTTATAAAATACTATATACGAGTAGGTTGTGTAAAGCCCAATGAAGTGGTATAGGTTTAGGTTTAATTTATTGGATAAGTTGCTATAGTCTGTGAATTAGCAACCAAACCTTCAGTTAAAGTTAATATTTTTTTTTTCGAATATTGTTTTGAAGTTTGCATACATTTTTGTCTGTTCCTTCTTTTTTCAATTTTGTGGCAGTAGTTGTTCGAGTGTGAACGGCACTTACTAGTAAGTTGGTCTGAGTGGACAACATGGTTGGCTTTCTTGTTTGTTGTTTGTTGTTTGTTGCACTTTTATTGCGCGTTGGCCGGCTAAGTAGTATGGCCACTTGTGTACGAGTGTGTGTGTGAGTGTGTGCCATAAATATGTCGTCTTTCGGCGCCGCTGTCATTGTTAGCTGGCAAAATGGCCGCCAAGTTTAAGCCAGTGACCGCGCAACATACGTGTACGCGCGACATTTCTCATGCCCCTTTCATTGCCCAACTTTTGCTCTTGTCTTTTTGGGCCAGCATGTGAAAGTGCAACAATGGCGTTCTCATCGTGGTCGTCGTGGTGGTCGTGGTTGTTGCGCCCCTTGTCGACTGTCAATTTCTAATGCCGGGCCAAATGTGTTTACAATGCTGGTCCTGTCTGTTTCTGGCCGTTTTGCATGCACGTTGACAATATGAAGTAATAAATTTCCGGCAGTTTATCTTTCTTGAAAGCGCGCGCTCTCTCGTCCGGCACGGTCGACCGGCTAACGGCGAACGGCGAATGGGTTGCTACTCAACTTAGCTACAATGGCCAGCCCCCAAGTATCTTTTGCATCTAAACACAATAGTAGTTTGTCAATTTGCTTTTCGGGGCGTTGAGTTATGCGTTGAGCTGACAGGAGCGCGACAACATTTTTTTGTTTCGGCCTTTTGGCAGCAATTTGTTCATAATAATACAAATCTGTTTGCTTTGCAGCCAACAACAATAACAACAGCAACCACAGCAAAAATGGCCAAAGCCGTGCCACAACTCTGGTCAAATCACAAAGCAGTGGCAAACTTAATAAGAACAGCGAAGCAGAGGCGACAACGACCAGCACTTTACGAGCGGCCAAGCTTAAAATCGAGGCCATGCAACAGCAACAGCAACAGCAGCAACACCAGCAGCAAAAACAACAGCTTAGCAGCAACGGCAGCAACTTCATCTTGCTGCGCGGCACGCGCAATGAAAATGGTCAAATCGTCATACAAAATAAGCAGGACATTTTAAGTCTGTTGAACGAGCAGCAACAGCAGCAGCAGCAGCAACAGGAGAAAGCAACTGCCATTACGTTAAACCAGCTGCCGACAACAACAACAATAGCGCGTAAGACCATTCTACAAACGACCAATGCCAGCTCAAGCATTTCCATTCTCGCTACCAACAACAATAATCTGGCCAAGGACTCCATTAGCAGTAGCAACAATGGCAACACCATTCTGTTGCAAACACCTATTAATGCTACTCAGTTGGAGAGTGTATTGAAGGCGCAGGGTGCGCCGGCCATATCAACAGCAACAGCAACAACAACAACAACAACGAAGCATAGTCTGGTTACTGTCTCCGACAAGGCAGCAGCAGCATCTGCAGCAACAACAGCAACATCCAAACTCATTGAACGTCCATTTATGTTGAAACATGTAAGTTGAAAAACAAAGCAGAGCATTGAACTCGTCATACTTATTAATATCATTTAATCTTTGCGACTAGGCCTCGCGTAGTCTTAGCTCGGAAAGCAATTGCGACAGCAAATCTCCGTTTGTGTTGCAGACCCTTAAACGCTTGGAGAAGTCACAGTCCATACTGGTTATACGCAATTCGTCGTCTGGCTCTGCGGTGAGCAGCACGACCAACATCAACAATACAAGCAGCAATGGTGGCAGCAGCAACAACGCCCAGACACAGCATGTGCTGAGCGTAACACGAACTGCGAAGGCGCCCAAAGGTGTGGCCACAACGTTGCATAAGCTCAAAGCACCACCGGCAACGGCTACGGCAGCAACAACAACAACGCCGGCAACTACTATCTACCGTTTGGGCAGCACTAACAATGGCACAACGTTGGCCGTCAAGCAGTTGAGTAGCAGCAACAACAATAATTGCAGCAGTAACAACAATAAGCAACAGCTTGAAGCGCTGGAGCGTCTGAGTGTGAATGCCACAGCGACGACAACAACTACAGCAACGGTCAATAAATTGTGTTTAACAGCAACAACGACAACAACATCACCAGTTGAGCAGCAGCAGCAGCAACAGCAACAGCAACAGCAACAGCAGCTGAAACAACAACAGCAACAACAACTAACGTCAACGCAAATGAATGTGCCACTTGGGAACGGTAAGTCTGTTATCCCCCCGCCCTTTGACCTCTGCCGCTTGTCGGTTTTAGTGTATTTTTGATGCGGCGCATAAATTTGCGCTCAGCAGGTGTAAACAAACAGTTAGTAGCCATGGGATCGCATGTCTCTCATCACGCTGACGCAATCTTCCAGGGTGCTGGATAAAGGATTGTCTTTGTTTCCCAGTTGAGTGTTGACCTCACTTTTTCTGTTGCATGTTTCAAGGCGCGAAATTCGAAATGTTGCCTTTAAAGCCGTGTTCGCAATTGTGTTGAGTAATTTCTGCTGATTCGGCTTTCCGTCTTTTATTGCTGTTGTTCTTGTTGTTTGCATTGTCCTGCACACGCCGCTCATTTGGACTTGTACGTGTTTGGCATGCCTAACAATTATTCAATTAAATGTGAATAAACTTCGCCCGTGGCTGTGGCACCACTGCCTCTATTGTGCCGAATGCTCTTTGCTTCAGCTTGCCATTCACTCAACTGTAAATGCCACTGAGGCTCATTGATTTTAACACTAGCCAGCCGCGCTGCCATTTGAATCCCATGTTCCTGATGATGATGGGATCGCTGGGGAGCATTAGCGCTGCCTTAGGAATTGACTGACACAAAGCAGCCTTGTTTCGTCCAATCACTCACTGAAATTCTGTACAATTCTGTATAAAAGTTCGCTTTTATATTGGAGTATTAAGTAGAAGATGAAGGGCACTTTTCGCCATAATGTGAAAAGCTTTACAAGAAGTGGAAACTTTGAGTTCGTGAAAGTCTGTTTTGCTGAGTCTACTCTTTAAAGCTTCAATTCAAATTAATGCCTGATCAGCCTGATCAAACTTTCGTCATATACATACATACATATACTATGTATAGCATTTATGATAGAAGCAGATTTTCAGAGAATCTATAGTCGAGTTTACTATATAAGTAACGCCAAGAAGCAATACAGTGATCCTAAAAAGTATATACTCGTATAGTACATATATTCTTGATCAGTACGTCGAGATGAGTCTATAAAGCCATGTCCGCCTGCTCGTACGTATAACCAAACTAACATTAATATTAATATTCCCCCAAGCCCTAAGAACGATAAGATCATGTTTTATTTTCGTAACCTTCATATTTGAGTTTGGAGTTTGGTCCGCAATTGTGTACTGTTAGTGATGGGTTGTTAGGCTTGTTATATCTTGAACCCAAAGGTTGAAATGGTTTACTTGATTTGTGTGAATGTGAGGTGTTCCAGACCTTAGAATTTATATAGATACTCGTTTATTAGTGATCAGCATGAGAAGTATAGTCGATATAGCCGTTTGTTTGTTTATCTATGTCTACCCTTTGCGTAGTGTATAATGAGGATGAATTTAAAAAAATGAAATACTTATTTTAATTTAAAAAAAGAAACAAATATTTTTCCCTTTGAGTAATTTTCTTATTATACATTTATAAGATTGTACATTCCATAATTATCGGACATCACGAATTTGCATGTGTTCTGCTTGCATTAGAGTACTAATTATATTTATCCATTGAGCCTAAAGAATTCCTAATTCACCTTCCCACTCGCTCTGCAGCATTTATCGAGCAAATGGAAACATGAAATGGTGCTCGAGCTCAACGTTTGAATGCCTTGGAGATTGTCGTTGTCGATTAGCCAAGTGGTGACTTGAGTTGGAAGCGCACGATTCCAAAGCGCGCCCGAGGACAACAAATTCAAGACAATTGCTGATGTCTACAGAAATAGCAGCAGCGTTGTTGTTGTTGTTCCTTTCAGATAAAATGTGCAGCAAGTCTACCAAGAAAACATACACACTATACATATGTACCAACTAAGTATACAGTATGTGCGCATGTACAGGCCCTGAAGCTAACCCCACCAGTTACCAAGGGCGCATGAGAAGAGATTTGGCTCATTTGGTGAACTATTCCATCAGTTGTTTTGATGTGGTTGTGTTTACACGATTTGTTCATAAGTTAGTTGTATTTCTTATCGATTGCTTGCAAAATACTTGAAAGCATGCCAAAATGTATCCTAACATTTATTAGTAATGGATAAGTAACAAGTGGATTTAGCAATGCCATTAGCCGTGTATTTCCACTTTATTGTTGTATTCAGTACCTGAAAAGTAGAAGGAGATTTATACATTCTTGATCAGCATGTAAAGATTAGTCGATTTAGCCTTGTTTGTCTATCTGTCTGTCCGTACGTCCGTCCGTCCGTATGAACTCCTAGATCTCAGAGAACATAAGAGCTAGAGTTACACAATTTTGCACACAGATGCCCTATATGTGCATGCTGTACAAGTTCATTTTGTATACCAGCCTGGCTCAACTCCGTGCTGCACACATGCTCACACAGACAGACAAACAGACACTCATAGACACAATTCCGATATAATGTGCAGTAATCCACCCTTTACGTGAGTTCGACTGCCAAAGAACGTATAATCGATCACATTTTTTCACTCATTGTTTTTTTTTTTAGCTTTATATACATAATTATTCTACACTATTTTAAATTTTCCGGTTGCTTTTACTATTTATTTATGACAATGGGTGTAATCTATAATATTGCAAAACTCCTCTAATAATGGAATGTTGCTGTGCTAGTGTTAGTTTATAATACCGAAAAGGAAGATGGTAGATCACCATGTGTACATACAAGTACTTATATGATCAGCATGAAAGTATTTCGAGATCAAGTATGTCGTCATATCAGCCAACATATAACTGTACAAACGATATGTTTTGAAAAGATAGCATTATACTAGAAGCTCCAAAAGCCATTATATAGGTACATAAGAGTCGAATCGAAATAGACATGTCTGTCTGTCCGCCCGTATGAACAGCGATACCTTTAGAACTCTAACATCTAGGGACACCAAACTTGGTATCCAGACTTGTGCTATTCACCGGAAGAGCAAGACTCATTGGGCGATCGGTGTAAAAATCACTTCAAATAGGATATACTGTTAGTTTTTGCTCAAGCTAGTTTGGTATTTATGAGATTTTCATAATACCTTATGATATTCTGAAGTTCAAAATCGTTGCACTATATCATGTAGCTTGCATAGGAACGATCGATTTTTAGTACCAAAAACTTGTATGCTTATAGAGAAAATTAGAACAAATGTAGTATTTATGAGTTTATACGTACTACTTATATACTTGTGTAACGCAACAAGTTTTGGCCAAAAGTGTCAAACTAACGTCCTTTCAGATACTCTTCGTTATCCATCAGGCACCTTAATTCGGACAACTGGTAAGGGGCGAATAGCAGGATACTAATTGTAACTATTCTGTATAAGTCCTCTTCTATGACAAGCAAAAATAACTGTGGGATAATTCCAATACCCGCTAACCACACGAGCTTAGAATAAAGTTGTTCTTGTAAGTCACATGGGTATATATCTTCGGTGCAGCCCAAGATAAGAACTTGGCTCATTGTTTTCGAGTATAAGGATATTTGAGCCCAAGTGCACATTGAAAGTGTTGCTCATATATCTGATGGGGTAGCATCAATTGTGGGGCGAATGGTTAGCAAAATAGTGAGCTGGAAAAAAAGTATGTATACTACAAGATTAATTGTGTTTTCTGTTCTTGGTAACTGATGCTTTGTTGCGCTATGCCGTTGGCCCACAGGGAGTTAGTTCAACTGTAAGTCTTGGCATTAGTTCCTATAATGAACTAGCATGTAACTAGTGCTGCGGTGGTAATTGCTCTGTTTTGTGCTGCTGGGTATAGTAATACATTTGTATGTACAAACGTATCTATTAGGTGTTGATTATTTCGTTCGATACTCACAGCCATTTCTCGCCTTTGTTTTTTGCCACAATTTTTGTATTTTTTGCTGAGTTGCCGAAGCATTTTTTTGGTTGGTTTTTTTTTTTTTGGAGCGTGTTGTGGAAGCGTCAGCAGAATATAACAGCCAACAGTTCACGTTGAGGCTGGCAAGTGATTTTTAAACAAGATTCAAGTTATGGCTGTAGCCGTCTTATGTGGGTGTGAAGTGGCTAACTGTCGCCACCGTCGCCCCGTCGCATCCGTCCTTGCCGCCGCTTCTGGCCATATTAAAACTTGAGTAATGCCGATATTTCAATTGCCTTGCCAAGCATTTGGGTTTGTCTTATCCATGGGGCATGCTTGATTTTTGGCTTATTGTGCAGTCTGTTCATATGCCAATGCAGACAAGCTAAGCTAAGCACACATCAACACACACACACACACACGCACAAGATGGCTATCTTATATATTTGTAGCTAGAAAATGCAAACCTGCTGCCTTGCATCGACTTGGGCGGGCGGGGGACCGACTGTTTGTGTGCACTTTATTGATAAAACTTTGAGGAAAATTTAAAATATTTTAATTTAGTTGTAGTTTAGTTTAGTTTTGCCATTACTGCACTTTTTTTTATCATAGTCGCGTAGGCCGTGGCCACAGCCATTAGCCAACCTTCAAAAAGTGCCGAAATGTGTCGGTCTCTGCTTCATTTTTTATTCTTTTTGGAAAGGCTGGCAAATTAAACAAATTACCAACAGCCGCGCAAGCACGACCGACAGACACCTACGAGTACATGCATACAAGTATACATACATACATACGTACTTGTACATACTACATGCTACAAAGTATCTGTGAGATACTTTTGCATGCACATGGCGCTGTCATGTGTTCAGCAAATCTACCGTGCACCACACTTGTTCCAGTTGCTTTTTTATACTTTCTTTCAAAATCCTTTGGCTCGCTCGGGCTTGCTTCATTATCATTATTTTCGTGTGCTTTTTTTCAAGCACATAATTGCCAAACGAAACAAAAAAGTTTTGCACCCAATGTGCAAAAACTTTTGCATTTCCGTTGTTATGAAACTTGAGCGCCAACTGGATTGTACCCTCCTGCCTTCTTCCCCTCCCCACCCCTTGCTTCCCACGAAAAAGAACAGATTGATGGAAAAAAAATGGCAAAAGAAAAATGCAAATAACAATCTCCGCTTTCTATGTGTGTTAAATTGCAAAATATGATGGCCGGCGCCTGGCACCACTTCACACACACACGCACACACACACACACGCACAGCAATACACACAGAGAGCCACCCATAAATATACACAAACAGACAGATTGGCCATTCTCGGTGCGCCTACACCGACTAATTAGATAACACACTGTCTAATTTGCCACCGACACGCTCGCCGGCTCGCCGAGTCGCTCTCGAGCGGCCCTCTCCCTTCTCCCATATACATATATATGTATGTACAGGGTGCGCCATCTTTTATGTCGGTGTGCAGATATTGAATGGCTTCGTCATTAGTGATTGACTTGAGTAGACCAGTGTTGAAAAACTCAGTTCAAGAAATTGTACAGAACCAAATTAAATAAAAATATCTCATACTTGAAAATCGGTTGTTTATTTTCAAAGATATTCAGTGTTTACATACCGACATAAAAGATGGCGCACCCTGTATGTATGGCTATGTGTGGGATGGATACTACAAGTATACTTGTGTACATTTTTTAAGCGCTCACTCATTTTGCTGTTTTTCTTGTGACCAGCATTGGGGATGGACGTGAGTCGTGACCGAATCGAGCTTAAGAATAAGTGCCTGCGCAAATGGTTAGATAAGCCAATTTATTAATGCTTACAGCTATTTTCTCCGATCTATACACCTAATTCTGTGTTTACACGGTCTTTTTTTAAAATTTAAAATTTTATATGTGGTTACACGACTGTATTCCATTTAGCACGATTTATTTTGCATATGATCAATGTCTTTTTTACACGACTTTTTTAGGAACCAATCCACCGTGTAAAAATAGAATTAGGTGTATTTTGCCCACATAAGCTTTTTTTGTAATGGTTTTATAAGTTGCTATATTTTACAAGAAAATAAAAATAAGATCATAAAATTTTAGAAATTTTTATTTCTCTTTAATATTGAAATCTTGCCAAAATTCGTATTTATATAATGTTGTATGATCTAGTGGGTTTCCAACAGGTATATTCATAGACAATGAAACTTCTAAGGTTTGGATTTTTGTGAATTTCTGTCGAATAAACAATGAATATGCTAAACAAATGTTTCCAATCATACATGAATTTAAAATAAGAGCAGACTTAAATTTTAAACGGGTAATTTCAAAATGATATTTTATTCTAAAATTCAGGTCGCAATATTTTCTTATCGACATAAACTCTTCAAAGCAATTAGTCTGTTATCACCAAATTTAAAACGGATCAATTATTTATAAATAAACGATTAAGTAAATTGTGCAGTTATTAAACTTTAATATCACTGCAATAAAATATCTTAAGTATTAATAACAAAATATTATCGTTCGAATGATAGAAACCTTATGATTTAAAGGAAATTCTTTGACACCGGATAACTCAGTTGAATAAGTTATTTATCCTGCAAACCTTGATCAAATTCGAAAACAGAAACAGGCTTGATTGGATTTGAACTGGTAGATATTTTAACTTTTTAAACAATTATAATACAGTTGAGAACTAAATTTTTTTTTGCTCGCCTCTGCATCATTTCAAAATCCCCACAATAAATCGCTTAGTCGGAAATCATATTCGCATCTTTGCCGATGTTTAAAAAATTTAAAACATGGCACTAGTTATTTAGTTGTAAGGCGCATAAACGGTGTTTTTTATTTCGGCACATATCTCTTATAGAAATCTATTGGCCGTCCGAAAAAATAAAGTAAGCTTCGTCTCAGCTATTTATTTGAGTTTTAAACACAAACTGGGAACTTCGTGCGCTTTTGATTCGATTAACATACTTTTATGAAAAATGTAGGTATACAAATAATTTCTTTGGGTACAAGCTTAGCTTATTTAATGAAATAAAAAAAGAAAAATTCCAGATATAATTCTTGTATTATAACAGTTTGTATCTCGTCTAACCATCTATTCTAGCCTTCAATAAAGGGTCTAATGATTCAGCTACCTTTGCTTATTAAATATACTGAGGACATTTGAAAAATTTCGTATTTATTTAAACTTGAATTATTTAAATCTAAACATGCATCGATTGAACCAAATATTAAACTGTGTCTGAGCATACACAAGAAGAACTTTAGTTTCATCTTTTGAAAAACGGTGCACATCTCTAGTCAGCGCTTATTATTCACTTTTTGTAGCAAGCATTCAGCAGTTAACTGGCAATATTTACTGTGCCCTGATTTGTTTTCCAGAGCTTAGTGCCACACAAGTATGTACTTGTATTGTATCACAAAGAACTTTTTTTTGTTTAAGAATTTGATGATTAGGCGAGAAAATGTTGCCCTTTGAGTTTGTAATGTTGACCAAAGAGTTTGATAATGAGCAATCAAAAATACTGACCCTGCACATGGGGTGACATTGCAATCGCTTTAAACAGGACACCTGTGATAGTTCTACAAATTAGATATTTAGTAGTTTTCAGGCACTTTTTAAAAAAAATTTACTCATTTTTAAAATAAACTAATTATACTTGTATGTATACCCGAAAAGGGAATATATGTTAAGTATGTGTCTAAAGGTAACTCTACAACAATACTTATACAGATTTTTAAAGTGGGCCTCAGATTGAAACATAAACATTAACGGCACATTAGCGAAAAGACCACAGTCATGCCCAAGTTTTATGATGCTGGGTTCCACTCTTAAGCATAAGTATGATCACAAATATCTGAGTTAAATATTTGACAGGAGACTTACTTTCAAATATCACGTGACTATGCTCCGGCGATCAGTTTTGGAGAAAGCTGGATAAAAAATAGCTTGGTTGCTCTCACCAACAAGGTCACAATTTATAAGTCCATTTGGAGCCTAATATGTTCTGTAAGGCATTCTGAAAAATCTCATTTAAATAAAATTAAAGCAAGATATTTAGAAGAATGTGCAATGGAAAGGACTTAAGAATACTTTGGTACTGAAAAAATACATAGGGCGCCTCAGCCAAATGTGCTAGCGAAACCTTTAGAGCAAGAAGGAGAAGACTGAAAAGGTGCCATCCAGAAGATCTGCCTGAGTCCTCTCATAGTTCTCATAGTAGCTTCTATAAAATTGTATATATAAATATGTGTACAATTTAGTGTGGTCATGATTTGTTGCTTTTGTGCATGCATAACTAGATTTAACTGTCGAGACAGATGATTGGAATCTAGCTTATAGTTTAATAATAATAATAATTTTAAAACAAGAGAGAACGCTACAGTCGAGCAAGCCCGACAGTGTAATACCCTGTACCCAGGTAAACTTCCGTCACTGAGTTATATGCGCCCATAGCAGCAGCAAAAAGAGGAAGAAGAAGAGCGAACTTGTTGCTGTAGTTTGGGGGGAGAATTTGTTTCGCTAATAACTTTTCTTAGAATTGACCGAATTGAATAAAATTTTGAACAACAGTAGACAATTATATATAAATTATGTGTGCAAAGTTTGGTTTAGGTAGCATTTGAAATGTGGACGCTATTGACGAAATTCTGCAGCGGGGGAAGGGGGGGAAAATTAAAAAAAAAAAAATAAACTCGTCCTTACTCGGACCTAGGAGAATCTGGATGCCAACTTTGGTTATTCTAGCTTTTATAGTTTCTGAGATCCTCGCGTTCATCCAGACGGACGGACGGACAGACGGACGGACATGTCTAGATCGATTTCTCTCGTCATGCTGATCAAGAATATATATACTTTATGGGGTCGGAGATGCTTCCTTCTGTATGTTACATACTTTGCACAAACCTAATATACCCTTTTTACCCTACGGGTACAGGGTATAAAAACGACTTTATGTACAAAATTATTCTCATAAAAAACTTGATATAAAATCGTTTATATTGCAGCTTAAAGATAAAGTAACACGATTTTGATAAGGTGGGGCATTTAAAAATAAAATATTTTATAAAAAAAAAAGGTAACTAATAAGAATGAACCTATAATTGATTTGGTAAAATGAATGAAAAATCCCATTAAAATAAGCATGAATTGCAAAAAAGCTGGATGTACATCCTAGCGATTGAAGAAATCTACTCCTTATAACACAATTAACGCTTTGCAATGCTTTAGAAATTGCTGAGGGAAACATGTTAATTGTTACTGCAGAACCTTACATATTATAAATCGATTGCCTTGCAATAATATTTGTATTTCATGAGTAGCACTAGAAAGAAATTCCAATTCCAACAAAGGACTAAGATAATCTAGTGGGCCTCAAACTTATTCCTACATTTAGCATAACAAGTGGTTGACCATTCTTCCTAATGAGTGTTAAAAACACATACCCTTTCTTGCTATAACCAAGTAAGAAGTACTTAGTGAATATCTCGCTTATTATAGAATTGACGTAGATTTTGTTTCACGACAAAGCCTTCTTTTAATTTATAAAATATTTTTCCAGAATTTTTATAATTTTTAATGGTGTATATCTCGTACACACATATTATTTAAAAATGAATTGCTACTAGACATTTTTGAAACGGTTCTTATTATAAATAAATATTTTTCACTATTGATTATGCAGATCAATGTTGTGCAATGACTAATTACTAACCAATTAAGTCCACATAATAATTGACTCATGAGTATATTTAAAAACTTAATCACTTATACAGTCCAACAATATTTACGTATCAAATGCTGACCCTTTTATATTTATCCCAATAACCAACTTTTTTGGGAATTTTAAAATGTTAATAAAAATAACACAATATATTAACTACAAAATGGCTCTAAATCAAATATTACCTGCACTGTTAATTACATCTTTGTTTACATCTTTGTTAATTAATTTATTCTTTATTATTGCTGGAGGTAGGCCAACGCATTTTCCAATCCTCGAATAGTTTTGTAAACCCATTTTTTGAATGGTCTTCAGTACGATCTTCGATTCGGATGGATTTCTTTAATCGTGTCAAAAAGGTGTCCCCGGGATGGTCTGTTCAATTTATTAAATAGCCAGAAGTCATGCGGAGTTAAATCAGGCGAATACGGTGGCTGTGGAACAATACAAGTATAATTTCTCTAGTTGTCTATCGATAATGGTGGAGAACGAATTCTTTGATTTGCTTAACGTATTTATCATCGGCCCTCTTTTGAACATTTTATGCCATTTATAAAGTTGTATTTTTTAGCCTGTTTTTCGAAAGCCTTCTGCAACATTCCTAATGTATCGACTGCAGACATTTCATTCTCTATACAACATTTTACGTTCGGTTCCTTGTTTTAATGTTAATTAAGATGTTCACAAAGCACAGGCCACATAGCTGGGAGAGACAGTGTTGGCGGCTTAAAAATGAAAAGATTTGGCCCTATCGAAACATCCGCTCGATTCCTGGGTCATATTTAAATAAAACATATATATATGCTACCTTAAATCTTAACTTTTGGTGTACTTCCATTACATACTTCCATTGAAAATATACAAAATATACAAAATATTCTAAAACTAGCCTTGTTTTCAACAAGTATGTAGTTGCCACGAAAAAGGGCGTCTCAACATATATTTCTTCAGAAAGTTTTCTCATGTTGGCAAAAATTATGGATATTCACCAACAGGTGTGACTATTCCTAATTACAACATTTGTTGTTTAAATCATTTATATGAATGATATCTGCAATTTAAAGGAATTTTTTGAAATAGCTGACAAAGTTGCTCTGCCGACCGACCAATTGAAGAGTTTTCAAGCTACATGAAAAATGGTTTGATTTGGAAAGAGTTTTTTCCTAAAGCTAGCTTGTTTCTTAAGATGTTGGAACCCAAAAAGTACATACATGAGGATGTTGTTATTGCGAATACTACACTTACACGGGGGGTGTTACCATCGCAGCTAAAATTCAAAATATATAAAAAGTGATTACTTATTAAAAATAAGCATAGCATTTGAGCATCTGCTAGCATATATTCCTATTAATATTGGATTTGAAAATATCGAAATAAAATGTTCGTGTGTCCGCTACGTGAAGTAATATTAGGATTCGATGCGAACTAAAAGGGGGTCACTGGATTTCTAGCGTTACCATCTGATCAATGCCTCTGCCATATAATATAAAATATCAAGCTGCGTACCACATGTCGCATGTGTAATAAGCGCATGCCTCAGTTACATATTTGCGCGTTCGTGTCTCGTGCGTTTGATTAAAAATTCCAAAACAAAATGCAACACGCGGCCGCAGTGTACACTTTTGGCACTTCAGGCAACGTCATTAGGCCTAGCCTAGCCTAGGCTAGCCACCTAGGCAGCGAGGTTGCAGGTTGGTTGGAGCGGGTGGCGCCCTTCGCTTCGACTGTGTGCGCTGCTGCTGCATGCCGGACATAACTTGGCGACTGCCACACTTGCAACGTAACGCACGTGGCACGTGCACGGCCTGCCGTTAGTCTGTTCACATGTTTTCTTGCTCTTATCGCTTTGGGGTAGGACCCAACGAGCTCGAATGTTTGTGGGAAATTATGTTGAGGCGCCGTCGTTAGGCTACCAATGCGCAGGTCTCTAACAACGGAAACAACCCCTAGCTGCTGTGTAACAGTTTTGTTGCTTTGCGTTGGCCGAAATAGAAGCCAAAAAATATTTATGTGTGTGTGTGTGTGTGTAGGTGCCGTCGACCAACCCACAAGACGAGGGGCAAAGAGTTCAGGAGATAAAGTGCAACAGAAATTGGGCTAATTGTGGCAAGGTGCTGAAACATAACGTATACGCACGGTCTGCCGCCTAAGCGCTGAGGAGCGCTCTTAAAACGAACCGAGTCCTGCCCCCAAACTCATGATGTTTCGCATATGAATCCATCATCAAATGCCAGGCTTATGCGCGCCATCTCGCTTGCACACACGCCCCCCTGTGCGGCAGCCAACCGACGAATCCTGGCAGCATGCAACGGCAGCAGCAGCCAAAACACGAGCGCCAACACGAGCTGAGACGACGGGACGAGTGTGTCCCTGTTGTTGCCGAGCCAGCTGACGATGGCAAGGACGTGTACTGGCGGCGTTACAAGCGTTTAGTTTTTAAACTTTGGCCAAACGTGTCGGACGTCGTCGTCGTCGTTGTCCTCGTCGTCGTTATCCTCGTCCTCGTCATTTTCGCGTTACGTTACGTTACGTCTTACGTGCTCAGCTCTCCTTACGTTGCTTACGCAGGCAGCCTGCGAGTTCTGTGCTCGCCTGTGTTGGCGTGGGTGCATTTGCTGGCGCATTTCATTGCCAGCATTATGCCAATATTTGCTGTCAATATCAACAGCAGCCCCAGCCGGAGCACCAGCATCAGTCACAGTTACAGTTACAGTTACAGTCACAATCCGAGCCGCAGTCTCAACCGATGCTGCACGGTCTTTCGATCAACTTTGGTGGCAGCAGCAACAAGGTTTTATTGGAATTTCATTTTTATTTATGTAATTTGTTTACGTTTTCGTCACGTTTTCCATTTACACTAGTTCCCTCTGTTTGTTTTGTTGTTGCGTCAATGTTGTTGTTTCCTGTAATTGGTGTACCTTACTTATTTTCTTAAATCGTTCGCTCATCAGCGTATTTGTAATTACCTGTTTATTTGTTTATACTTAAATTGATGTTGTCATTACTGTTGATGTTGATGTTGTTATCGTTATCATTATCGTTAACGTTATCGGTGTCTTTATGTATCTGATCTCCACTTTGCTTTCTTAAAGAGGTGATGCTTGCAGCCAAAGCTGTTACATAAGCTCTAAATGTTAATCATTATTGCAAAATGATGTGCTGAACAATTTAAAGAACTTGTGTCTCTGTGTGTGTGTCTCTGTGTGTTGCTTCTTGCATTTTTAATTGTTGTTTTCAAGTACTATATAACCCCTCTAAATGTTGTGCTTAAATGTAATTTGTTGTTTTCCTCAAAACTCTAACATCTTTGTAACTAATATTGTTCAAGTTCACGAATTGTTAAAATCGGTCTATTTGATAAAATAATGTGTGATTTGAATAATTTATATCTATAGTCTAAGCCGGTTACAACCAAGAAATATTTGTTATTATGTGAAGTTACTAAACCTGATAAGACCACAGAACGCTGTCTAAGCAGATATGGAACACCAATATTTGTCTCACACGTTAAATTCACATTGTATTTAAAGCCAAGACTAGCATCAAATATTTGCCCAAAAGATAAAATAGCAGCCAGGAGGTTGTTTTTACATTTTTTCAATATTTGGCGTATTTTTAGACAGATATGGGTTTCCTGTATTTGCTTGCAAGGCAAATCAAAGTAAAGTCAAGTTTATGTAATTTAAGTTCAAGTTCGAGCACTGCTAAAAAAACATAGTCTCCAAAATCAAGCAGCCAAAAAGAAGAATGTAGTTATTTGTGGCTATAAAGAATTCCGCCCGTTTTATTTATCAATCTTCTTCATAAAAGAACAGCCATCGCATACAAAGAAAAATGATTGAGCAAGATGTTGGAAAATCAGATCTTTTCAGTGAAAGTTCAGTTTCCATCGATTTATTATTTAAAAGCCTTTTTCAGTGACACACTCCTTATTAGCTAATTAATGAAATACTTAAGCATTGAAGGCTAAACCAATATTGGTTGATAAACATACGCGACTCCATCAAGCCGCAAAGAAATGTCAACTATTTAGGTTGCTATAAAGAATTCTGCCCATTTTATTTATCAATCTTCTTCATAAAAGAACAGCCATCGCATATAAAGCAAAATTATCGAACAAGATGTCGTTAAATCAGATCTTTTCAGTGCATTAGAAAGTATTTTCCATCAGTGTAGACTCTTCCGATTTATTATTTAATTTTTCAGTGACACAGTCCCTATTAGCTTATTTATGAAATACTTAGGCATTGAAGGCTAAACCAATATTGGTTGATAAACATACGCGACTCCATTAAGCCACAAACAAATGTCAACTATTTAGGTTCGAGTTGCCTTGGGGTTCAAGGTTCCGCCGAAAATGAATTCCAAATAGGTTAGCATGTAAGATATTAAATTAGACAGCCTAAGCACTATGATTAAGTTTAAAGTGTTGAATAAATTTTGAAATATGTCTAGCATAAATATATTTTGTAAACGAGCACGCATTTAAATGAGGAACAGCGACAAGTATGGCGAAATTTGCCCAACGCGTCTGGAAGAAGTTGAGAGTTATCTTGACATATCTCTGAAGATAAGTCAACTTATCTGGCGCACAAAGTGACATTATCAAAATAGCTAAGCTCGCGATATTGCTGGCATGCATATTTAAATTAGGAATTTAACAGATTTTAGGAACCCAATGGGAAGACGCGTTTAGTTATCCAACGCATTGTCACGCGAACAGACGCTTAAAAATGAGAAATGCACGAAGCACGCGATCAGTCTAAGAATGTGCCATAAACTCCACACAAGTGTTGCAGCAGTGAACAGTGTATAAAGAGATTTTTGTGAACAATATTAACCAATTTATATGGCCGGTTATCGTGCGCTGCCATTGGCGCCTGTTTCGGCCAACAGCATGGCGGCCACTGTTGCTGCTCAGCCTCCTAGTGGCCATGGGCCCACCATGTCGACCTATGCCCACCACCAGTCGATGACGGCGATGTCCAATAACGGTATTATCTATCAATCGGCGGTACACGCCTCCATACACAGCTTGAATACTGTGCAAACTCAACATCGTTCATCAACCACGCATCATCACATTCTAGCCACAGCCACAGCGACAGCCACGGCTACGGCTGCGAGTGCGGCCGCAGCAGCCGCAGCAGTTGCAGCAACAGCAGCAGCAGCAGCGCCGACGGCAGTGGCAGCCACTGCTAATTTACAGCAGCCACATCCGTCATATTGTCCGCCTCAGCACATGCAACAGCAGGCGCTTCAGCAGCAGCAGCAGCAACAACAGCAGCAGCAGTCGCAACAACAGCAGCAGCAGCAGCAGCAACAATTGCAGCAATCGCAGCAACAGCAATCGTTGATGTTGCATCAACCACACCAGCAGCAACACCATCAACAGCAGCAACCACTGGTGCAGCATCAGCAGCATGCAGCGGCGCATCAACAGCAACATCATCATCATCACTTGCAGCATCAGCAACACTTGGTGCAGCACCACCACCACCACCATCATCACCAACAGCTGTCGCTGCATCAGAACCACTTGTACTTCAGTGGCACAAGTCTCGGTGGCCTAGGCGGGCACCACCACCACCACCATCGGCAGATCTTCAGTCATTTGCAGAGCGCCCTGATGCCGCTCAGTGTCAGTAAGTATACGCAGTGTGGGTGATCCTGTGCCCAGGTGTACCGGTGATCCTGTACGGTGATCTCGGGAACGTGAACTAAACCGCAAGTTTGTACAAGTAATCAGTTCTCTTATTGGTGTTGTGGCTGCATGTTTGTCTTTCCATTTTAAATGTCGTTCTCTAGGTGTGTTTAGCTTCTTTTACATTCTATGTACGAGTATATATATATATGTGTGTGTATGTACATATATCTATTCGAGATATGACTTTAAGCTATGCCCTTAAGCTTGGAAAGTGGGGCGCCTTTATAAATGTGGTCATTAAACTGTAAAGTGTGCAATGCCTTGTTCCTAGCACTTATATAACCAACAATAAACACAACCCCTACACAAAGAAAAACAAATTGCATTAGCTGCGAAACTTAATCGATACTAAGCTCTTATGGTATTTGACTTAAAACAATTAAGGGGCTTGATATGAGACTATATTTCCATTTGTTTAGTTTACAATCTGAACTCGTACAGATTATTAACAAATTTCCAGGACCTTGGGCATTTTATTTATTACAATATTTAATTCTTGGTTAGCTGGATTGATGTTCATGTCTCTCTCTTTAGCAATATATTTTAGACTTCTTAAAAGGTTCATTAATATTTAGAATATTTAATTCTTGGTTAGCTGGATTGAGGTTATGCCTCCTTTAGCAATACATTTTAAACTTTTAAAAGGTTCCATATAAAGTTCTGCATATAGGGCTGATTAACCTATGTTAGTTGTATGAAAATAATGTCCACACTTACCTAAAATGAAATCACAATTATAATTAGAATTAATCTTACCTAGTCAGTTTTTACATTCCGATTCTAGAATAATTTGAGATTATTTTTGTCATACATGCCTATTATTTACATCCCAATAACTTCGCGACTAATTCATCAGTTTGAATTTTACTTTTGTGCCAGTGTATTTCCAAAGTCATCCTTAGACAATACTATGCACACAATCACAGGCACGCACACACATCCATACATACTGCACAAATAGGAACACACTCTTGCATTTGCAAGTCATTTTCATTTTATAAACATTTCATTAAATTTTATTTCATATCTTCCTGTGCAATAATTCGCACGCCATTCCAGTGCACAAAACAAAACGCGTGCTAAGCGTCGCGCACATGCTGTTGTTGTTGACAATGGACACACACACATATACATATATATATCTATATATGTGTGTGTGTGTGTCTACACACATATATACTATACATATATCAACACCAACTCATGCAATTGCGATTTTAACAAGACAACACGCCTAAACCTAAACAAGAGACAATTGAAACAAAAGGCCGTCCATATGGCTTGAGGACACCAAAGCGTTCAACCATTTGGCCCAGGCAGTTGCCCGATTGCAGGTGTATGCGTGTGTGTGTGTGTATGTGTGAGTATGTGAGTGTTACCGACAATATAAAATATGCCTAACATTTGGTTTTTCACTTTTTCGCTGCGAGACGCGTGCTTTGGTTTAGTTTTTGTGAATATGAGTGTGCATGTGAATGTGTATGTGTGCGCGTGTGTGTGTGTGTGTGTGTGTGTGTGTGTGTGTGTGTGCGTCTCATTTATGCCTTCCCTGTCTTTTGTTGCACATTGAAATATGTCAGCAGTTGTGGAGCTTTTTGTTTTCACAACTCTCCATTGTCACATTAGATTTTGTTGCTGCCCGACGGCAGCTTAACTTTATTATTTTAACTTAACGGCGTTTTAAGTGTTTTTATGCAACAATGTGCAGTTTCTGGGTGTGTAGGTGCGAGTTCACATTCTGCTAAAGAAATGTGTGGGCTGCTCCGCTTGGCCATAATAAAGCAGCACCGTTTTTCGTTTATGAGCTTCATTATACGCCTTTCATAGCATACTTTTGTGCGACGGAAAAAAGGGCTCGCATTGTTCGTTTGCGAGTTGACAACCACCAAGCCCACTACGTTCCCCCCTCACCACCACCCCCCACCCCATCCCATTAGTAACGCTTCAACAGCCGATGCGTTGTCACTTGGGCACGTTAAAACTTTGTAACTAAAGTGCGTCGATGAAAAACCAACAAGTGTGCGCTGCTTGTATGTGTATGTGTATGTCTATATGTGTATGTGTGTGCGTGTGTGATTGTGTTAGTTGTCTTTGCCTGATGTCGCTGTTGTTGTCGTTGTGTCAATTTTATTGTCTTTGGTTGGCCATTGTTTTGCGACTGTGGCCGCCAGGCCGGCTGTTTGTCAGGCCAGCGACTTGCCCCCTTCACATCGCCAGCCGTTATATTTGTGTACTGTTAGTTTTATAGCCATGCATTGTTTACACATACATACAAACACATGTGGCACTTGCTTTTCCATTGCATTCTTAAAGGTCTATTTTCAAATGCCGATCTTTAACTTGAAATGTGGGGGAAATCCTAGGAGAATTAAATGTTTACATCAAGTGAAATTATTTCACATTGGATTTACAATTGAAACATATAGTACATATATATTATATTTATTTCTCGTAAGCTCATTCTAAAGCAAATCTCTACACACAATACATATATCAGTCAAAAGCTAACCATTACCATTGCCTTATGGTCGATGTTCAAGATTTCACGAGACATTTCTTCTTCAAATTTAGATTAATCTTTAATTTTTTGGACGTACCTTCTCGAATTTATTGAAACTGATATTAACTATCAATTTGTCATATATATTTCCTGAGTTGAACAATTTTTAAACTAATTTAATTAAACCTTGACAGAGAATTGGATATTGTTTGAGAAGTTAATATAGGTATTTGGATCAGTTTAATAAATTTTCCTCTGAGCCATTTTATTTTTTAATACAATCTGTCCTAATGGACAATCAGCAAATTAAAATGGAAGAACATTGGCATTAGGATTTTGTATTATGTGTGACTTATGTATATTTAAATCTTTTGAATATTTATCTTGCCAACATTATTTAACATTGTCTTGAGTGGTGATCGCTGACAGGGAAACATAAAACCATTTTCAGTTAAAAATTTAATATTAAGAAGCTTCTTCGTGGAAACTGATAGAATACAATGCGTCTTACACTTCAACTTGTTTTTTCCAAGGTCATCCTACAAGCATTCCTTATTGAACAAAAGACACTTTTCTTTACAGATTAATTGTAAGCTACATTATTGATTTCAATCAAAGCTCATTCTAATCTAAGACACTTCCCCTAGACCCGTGGGTTACGCGAGCGTAAGAACTTTGTTGGCATATGACTAAACCATCATCAATCTGTGTGTTTTTTTCAAGTGGGATTAAAAAAGTTATTTCCCAAGAAGCTTTTGTAAAAGAACATTATATTTATACCCTGTATCTAAAATGTACAGAGAGTATATTAGGTTTGTGCAAAATAAAAAATGTAACAGGCATTTCTGACCCTATAAAGAATAAAATTTCTTGATCAGCATTGTCCGTCCCTATGAACACTTAGATCTTAGAGAATAAAACAGGCAAAGACAGAATTTGTCTTTTTCAATTTTTACTCGACTTAGCATTCCATCTTGTTAAGTATGGAATTCCTATTGGTTTTTATTGAAATAACATTATATAGTACTTGTGAAATCCTGCAATATTATATGTCTGACCGTATATTAAGCTGTCGAACTCCTTTGTCCCAGCATCTATGTACTGCTAGACAATTTAATATGACCCTATTTTGATTTCTATAGATGCATTGCTTTAATTATGTTTCCCATTTCTGCTGGTGTCTGATGTGCATTTGGGTCTGTATTCGAGTGTGTAAGCCACAATGTCAAGGGAGTTAAAGAAGCACAAAACTTCTTAAACTTTGGTGACTGCGCTCCCTATGGCCAAGGACCGAAGGAAAAGTGTGAAAAAGTAATAAAAGTGAGCGAAGCAGGAAAAAATTCAAAGTTGACAAAATTTTAATAAGGCACTTTGGTGGCCGTCTTTTGCATGCCAACCAGTTGGCAGTTGGCATTCGGAACTGGCTGACTACACATGCCACTGACCAAACACACACACACATACAACCACACTCACTCGCACACACACACACACACACACACACGAACAGTCGCTCAGCTAACCAGCTAGGACGGGCAATAAAAAATTCAAAACGTTCACATAAGGATTTGTCAAAGATCACGTACTCAATAAATATTGCTCATGCATCGCACAGTTGGCTTCACATTTTGCGGTTGGCCATTTTTTTATGACCTGGCCGTGGGTCTTGTTGCTCTTTAATTTGTGTTCGCTTATTGCTTCAGATCTACTTGTATAGTAGCCTGATGCCTACTGTTGCCTTGACTTCCGTCAGATGTGGCGGCCAGATGTGCGCTCGATTTGATGTGTGCCTATTAATTTCAACGACAATTCAATTAGTTGGCTCCCAATATTGTACTCGGATGGTATTGCCTTGTTTTCTATCACATCCTTGTAATGTGTGCGTTAGGCGGAAGTCGTGGCGGGCACGTAATATATTTGCTCATATTACTAAAAGCTACATAAATCGTGCGGGTTTTGTGGCCTGCAATTTATACCACGAGTCACAAATTGTACGACACTTTAAAGTTGGCGACGCTTTAACCCATTCCGACTGAATGCCAGTGCGCTTAACTCGCAGCACGAATCTCTTTTATTTCCAACTCAATAATATTACAAAAGCGAAAGGGCGGGCTATGAAGATTTGGGTGGGTAGCTGGATAGCTATCAAGGCGATAAATTCTTACAAGTTTTGGGGATCAATAGAGTTTATGAATCAAGCAAGGCTGCCAAAGACCTATATGATAGAACAGTTTTTATTAATATAGTATAATGCTTAAAGAATTTCATTTAATTAACTTTAAGAAAATCCCGAACTTGTAGATCCTATACCTGCCTCTCTCACCCCCTCTCTGTCTTCGCCACAGTTCTTGGATTCAAATAAAGTTTGTAGCACTAATCGTTATAGGAAATATATAAAAAATTGCTAATTGCAACAAACTTCCCTGGTTTGGCTTTGCTTTAATTTAAAAGTTCTCGGTGTTCATATGGACAGACATATGTCTTTATAGATTCGTCTCATACTGATCATCACCTATAACATGGGGCACAACTTTAGACTCTCGAGCAACGCCTCGGATAACTTCTTCTAATTGAAATAATTCACTAAATTAAATTATAACACAAATGTTTATGTATTGTTTAAATAGCATACATATAATTAATTAAATTAAATTATAACACATTTCTTTATGTACTGTTCAAATATTATACATTTCTATCGAGTCGACCCCAAGCAGTAACGACAACAGCAGTCGTTGGCATATCACAGACAGAAATCAGAAAACAACAGAAACTTTCCAGGTCTGGAAAGAGACTTTCTAAGCCTAGGATAATATGGATGCCAAGTTTAACTATTCTAGTTCTTATACTTTTCGAGATCTTTGCGTTCATACAGACGGGCAGACGGATTCTTTTTCTTAGCATTTCGGTACAGAGTATACAAGTAATGGAAAATACACCTAATTATATTTATATATAATAGGTTTGAAAATTAAAAATTGCATATATATTTCTTTAGAGATAAGGAACCAATCACCTATTTTTACATATGATCAATGTCTTTTTTTACACCGTTGTTTCTGGTCGTGTAAAAACAGAATTAGGTGTAATTCACAATTTCTAAGTTCTGAACAATTCCCCAAAATGTAGTAACCGCGTTCAAACACGAAATGGGGCTACCGGTCTACTCGATAATGAAGTTCTCCTACATTTCCATTTTTGTTTTTCGTGTTATTCTTTATTTAAGACTTGTCCTGGATTGGACAATTATTAAATTTAATGATAACTCGTAACTTCGATCATGCTTCTGCGATGATGATTGCGGCTTGGTTCATAAAAGTTGAACCTTTTGTGTTATCTTCGTGCTTCGGATTCGTATGTTTCCCCAAACATTATAGGCCTATGTGTATAGTTGCCGATATTTCCGCTGAGACCAGAACGGGTTAAGTGCGTTGGCTCGCCTGTACGTGCGAATGAGTCTGTGTCTGTCTTGTTTAGCCTGATCGATGGCCAATTGCTGACAAAATGCAAGGCCTATGCCTATGGCATGTTTACAAGCCAAGTTCAGATAGCGATGCTGTGCATGGGGCAGGTCCTGGCTAGCAGGACCATTTGCGGCAGAAGTCAAAAGTGCGCTGCAGCCCGAAATGTGTTTGCCGACGCAAAATTCCAAGCAATTAAATCACTTTGATGCTAATTTGGATTAATATGTTGTTGTCCATTTGCCATGAACGTGCAATTTGTTGCCCCAGGAGCAGCGTCCGGCTGCCTGGGGTCGAGCTCTCTGCCCAGGTGCTTCGATTAGAGCGGTCACAAATAGATTTATTGAACAATGCGCTGTTGAACGAGGGGGTCGGCGTGCGATGTAGCAACATTTTGCATACGCCAATTGGCATTTTTGTTGCAACATAGATGGGTTGAGAGTGTGTGGCATTGTTGTTGTTGTTGTTGCTGTTGCTGTTCCGGGCACGTTATTTATTTGGCTTATCGAGTGCAGTGCTGCAAGTTACGCACGAAATTGTGCTACATTTTCGGTTAGGTAAACAGTTTTTGTGTACGAGGCCTCCTCCCTGGCACACCCTGCGTCCGCCTGTCGTTCGGCTTACAACAATATTAATTTTGTTAGATAAATATTAGTTTTTAGTTTTGGGCGCTTAGATTAATTTGCTGGTGGCCCAGGTTTTTATGTATTTTTAATGGACAACCATGTAATTTGGTTTGCTGTTGGGTTTATTTGCATGCCCGCACAGCAGCAGCAGCAGCAGCATGTGTTACGATACATATACATACATATGTGCTAATTTTATGGCACTTTAAATGTTTAATTTATAATTTGTGTAAGTGAAAAAACACGCACACACACACATCCATTCTCAGTCGGGGCAAATAATGTAGACTCGATAAATACCTACATTAAAATAAATTACAGCTTTTGGTCGTTTTGAAAAAAAATACGAAAATGCGAACTATAAAAAAAACAAGAAAAAGTAATGTAAATATATGGGCAGTGCAAAGTTACGCGAATTTTTCATGCAACCCCACAGGTAAAAAATGTTGGTTGAAACGCCAAAAAGCAGACTACACAAACAGCAAAATAAAAGTGCCGAAAAAATGGCATGTTAGTGTCTTATGAAAGGAAAAAAAGAACCGAGTAGAACATACTCGTAGTACATATGTGGAAAAAACAAAAACTGAACGACTGCATATTAATATAATTTGTAGTCAGAGGTTCCACAGCTTAACTGACCAAAGTCAGAGCACAGCGTGCCCAGCTGGTGCCACCAGCCAGAACTAACAATACCAACAGCTAGAACACCACAACAACAACAACAACAACAACTACAACAACGCAGCATATGGCTGTAAGACATAAGATGCAAATGTGCTGCCACAAAAGTTTACAAAATGCATTAAATATTGTTTGTGTATGCCCATTTTTTGTTGCCCGCCTGGTCGACTCTGCCTCCTTACCATATGAAAATCATTTAGCAAATGTGAAATTTTTACTGATTTACTTTTGCCATTGCGCCGTGCAATAGAAACAAGATACGAGAAACGAAATAAAAGAAAGAACGAAATGAAATTCGCTTGTAATTGCATTGGCCGTACACTCGGAGAATAAACCCAAGCACAGCAACTAAAGCAAACATTTGTGTGGCAAGACGATATCTTCAAATAAATCTTTAATGATGGTATTTTCTTAGAAATGTGTTATACAGTGTGTTGGACTATTGTTTTCAATAAATCAAACTGAACTGACGTCCTAATATAACATTTTTCAAAATATGAAAATTCCATGGCTCATTAAGTGTTCTGCAGCAGTGCTTCTTCGCTAAAACGAATTATAGAAAGTTATATTTAATAACACTTTCCTCCCAATGTGTTTTAGTTCCTTCTCTGGAGCAGCACAAGCACATGTTTGCTTAATAATTCCACTTTTCACACATTGTTCCGCAGGTTCTTTATTGAGAAATGTAATTACTTGTATTATCTTTGTAAGCTCTTTATTTCTGGTACTTTTTCATACTCATTTTGGATGTTGACAAAAAGTAAATCCAATGCTGATTTGTCTATAATATGTAATACTTTTTAGATCACTTTTTCGATGTGATAAAACTCTAACATTGGAGAGCGAACGGGTTGATATAAAAAGTATGACTACCACCATTGCGTTGCTTTTGTTAGTTTTGAAAATACAAGAACCCCTTTCTAGCAAAAATGAAAAGCCAAATGGCCCAGTGATCCAGTCTTTCGCTAAATTGTGTACCAATTGCTTAGTTTTCATAAATCTAGACAAGTGGTTTGCTATTTTATACAGATATATATTTGAGAGTATTTTCTGACTCTTATTATTCCAATTGTCATTAAGGTAACATCCATTTTTTGAGTGTAGACAGGGAGAGAGAGAAAGTCTCTCTGTTTGGGTTGTTGCTCATACGCCACGCTGTCAACGCTGCCTTCTCCTTCGGCCGCTGCTCGTCACAAATAATTTATTGCATTTGGCGTGTTATTGTTCTGCTTGCCATGTGCTTGGCTCTGCTTTCCTGTGGCTTTTCAGTTAGATATTCATTAATAGCACTTTTATGACTTTGAGACGTGGCCCAAGTTTATTTGTTTGTTTGTTTGTTTGTTTGCTCCTCGCTGCCTGCATTTTTATGTTAATCGCTCTGCCCCTTTGTGGGCTGTGTCGCTCACAATATTTCTGCAAAATATTTTTTCAAAATTGCATAGTTGCTGTCACCGTCGTTGTTGTTGCTAATTATTGTTTGGCTTAGTTGCCGACATGCATATTTGTTGTTATGTGTCTTTTAATTGCTGTTTTCGCCACAATATGCAAAGCGATGGCACATTTCGCATTTAAGTCTGAGTAATGTTTCTTAGCAATGCAACCCATGGAGCACCGGTTCTGCTCTGACTGGCTCGACCCGGCGCGGCCCGGCCCGGCCCGGCGCCTGGTTTATTTGTTGTCGCTACATGATTTTTATCAGCCGCAACGTTCTGTAGTTACATGATAAATCATGTCGCACATCTGTCAAAAGTACTATTCACACACACATATAATTTAAAGTCAGCAAATACGCTGCGACGAGTATTTCATGGCTGATAAAAGTCATATTTGGAAGAGTAGAGAATGCCGTGCACGCGTCTGTCTACGGACGCTTCTCTTCCCTTCTACTTCTACTTACTCTCCCTATTTCCATTTGCTAACAAGACCTACTAACATACGTAGTGGAGGAATCCAGCAAAATCTTCAAGACGAAATGGAGTTATGTGTATTGAATTTATTTATTTATGCTTTAATTGCTGTCAGTAAAGATTGTTTGTATTAGAAATCGATTATAAATCTCTGATCTCTGATTCTCTGCTTTGAAGGCTATTGCATATGCAAAAAATCATGAAATTTTCAGATAAATTCTTATACTAATGTTCTTATCAAGTACAAAAATATTGTTACTTACTAAGTGCCTAACCTTGTTCTATCTCGAAAAGTCTGCATTAAAGACCGTCTCAATTCCGTTTCAAAACTGATTAAATTTCTCAGTTTTAAAGGCATAAGCAAAAAATCATTAAATTTTAGGATAAATTCTTATACCATTGGTCTTATCAAGTATAAAAATATTGTTACTTACTAAGTGTCTAACCTTTTTCTATCTCGAAAAGTCTTGATTAAAGACCGTCTTGATTCCGTTTCAGCTTTATTTCATATAGAAGTTTTTAGAATAATTGACATCAGTTGGATTTCCTTTTATTTCCTGTATTTTTCTTTATTTTCATTCCTGTGCTTGTTATTATTTTTACCAGGCATGGAGAATCAATAATGAATTGATGATCACAACTCTCACATTTTTAAAGATCACCTTTCCTTTCGCATTAAAGTTTCAGTAATGAGTATATCGGAATTCAAAATTGAAGTGCTCGAATACATAAAGCATCTGAGAAAGATGTCTCATTTTCTGCTCGCACCTTTTGCCTCTCTCAGTTTCTCGACAAGTCTCGAGTTTTCTCTATTGAATCACACTCAAGTAGATTTCGTACATAAGTCAGCTTATTAATGATTGTTAATGGAATTTTTTATTGTATTATTGTTTTTGGCAGCAAGAACAGGCCGAAAGGCCGATTACCCATTCAATTCCACTGCTCTGGTAGTTCATGAAACTTTCAGTTTCGGTCACGCCCTATTAAATTTTTTTGGACAACACGCGCATCGCTTTTTCTTCCATTTGAGGTTATTATCTCAAAACTTTGCTGTTGTTTCGATGATGACGTCTCCGTTTGGGGTATTTGCTTTGCAGCTACGACGTCATTCATCTTATCTGAATGCTTCATTGTGTCGGGCACTTGAGCGCCCTTTTCCGTAGTCTGTAAAGTTTTTATAAGATATTGTTTTATTACGCATACGTATGTACGAATATATGGGGCCAATTAGTTTAGTTAAGCATAGCGGCTTTTTCCAGCACAGCTACTGTCGGGTCATGATTTAAAGAAGGCAAATACTACAAATAAATCGAGTTAAGGGCTTTAGGTTTTTTTGGGGCACCTTTCTTGCTTCGGTGTAAGTTCCTACACAGAAAAAAGTGAGATAAGTCATCAAATTGATTAAATTAGTGCCATGTCATGGTTATGAACTGAATTGATTAAAAACATTGGCTTGAAGTAAAACAAATGGGTTTTGAGGCAATTCTGATTAATGCAGAAGGCGTTGGCTGCGTCATTCCCTAAAAGCAGCTGCTTGTAGTTTTGAGCACATTTCTCGATAGTTAATCTATTTTTATAAAATTTCTTTAAGTTAGACGAGTTATGGGCGACATATAAATACTGAAAAAGAATCTTATTTGTTCACCATTTTCTACGTTAATATTTTCTCTGTTTCTATAAAGGAAATAAAGGTTAAAAAAGTTTTATAATCATTTCTTATAACAGTACTTGCTTTTTCTCATGCGTAAGCAAGAATATAAATTAACAATACATTTCTGTTGATTTTATATGTGTAATACTTGTATATATTTAAACTCTCAAATGAATTTCTTGATTTTTCGTTTGATTTTCTTTGTCTAAGCTATATTTGAAAGCTTCAATTGCTATTGCCCAAATTTAAAAAAAGTCTTCAATTCAAAATGTAAAATTTCTACAAATAATGGAAGCTTGAATTCGATATGTTGCTGTTTTCTGTGTGTGTAGCATTCGCTGATAAATAAAGATGCATTCGCATTACTTAGCCCAGGAGCTTGACAAAGGCCAGAGTTACGGGCATCGTGGCCATAGTTTTATTTAGATCTTTGGCAGACAGTTTAATGGGTTTTAATTGTGCGGCTACGTGGGCTAAACAACAAAAGTAATTTCACACTTGCTGGTTTTGCTCGCAGCGGCGCGACAAAGTGCAAACAATTTTTCTTTGAACAACATACTAGTACACTCGTAGAGGGACGATAAAGCTGCAATGTTGCATAGGCTCATGGGCTTGCCCGCCAGTCGGCCGTCACGTGACTCGGCTTGACCTTTTTTTTTGGGCCATTTTTTGTTGGAAATTTATTAGCCACAATTTGGCAGCTCTACCTGAGCGCACGTTACAGAAATCATAAAACGAGAATTTATTATTTATGTCAACTCTTTTGTGCTATTTGCCAATGTCAATTCTTCTCGCGGACAAAATGGGCGAACGCTCTAAAGTATGCAACGAGTTTTGGGCTTGCCCGACTGGACTGAGCCGCCCTCGGGGGGCTCTATTTTAAAGCGAAATTATGGACTTGTGCACATTTTTTCCTCTTTGTTTTTGTCAACGCAATTTGTCACAATTAAGCAGGAGAGCAGCGGCGCTGGCTGCAACGGCGACAGCGACAGCATCAGCAGCTGAAATGAAGTGTGATGGGAAGAGGGTAGCGGGCCTTTGTTTAAAGTTTTGCATGCCACCACGTCTGTAGGTAGTGCCAAAAACGCTGTCACTATTCAAAAATGCCGCACGCCGTGTGGCGCGTAAAATAATAAAATCCGCACAAAACACCATGATGTCCTTCGGCCACGTCGTTGACGTTGGCTTCGACATTACGCGCCTGGGAGTTGCCCAGCCTCACCCATCTCTCCATATTCCTCCTCCCAGGCGCCCTTGCGTCTCACCTGGCTCTGTTCTTCTTTCCTTTTTATTTTATTTTATTTTTTTTGCTTTGGTAACGCGGTTTTGGCAGTGGCTTTGGGCCAACCAGCCAAAAAGCGAGACAGGTAGGCATGAAGGGCGACAGTCGTAGTCTATTATGGCTGGCGGTGCCCCAGCAGTCAGTTTTGAGCGTTTCGCCATGAAATATGCAAAGCGTAGTTAAAAAAACTTTTTATTTGTATTAATCAAACAGAGAGTTGAGTTTTTCTTCTGCCATGGCACACGGTTTGACATTTCAGGCAAAAACAAAAAATAAACACAACATAACAATGACAGAGAATGCATAATAAAGAAGCGCGAGGAGTGAGCGATGCTGTTGCTGTTCCAGTGATTGTTTCGACATTTTTGGCAATTATTGTGGGTCCCTCTCAACTCAAACCACGTAAATAATACATGCTTACATACCATTGTATGCGTTTATTATTACACTGGAAAAACAATTAAAGATTCAATGCAATTCAAATTTGTTTTGAACAAACAAAATTAATTTATGAGTGGAAGGAAACAGTGCAGTACATAGGCAGTGCTTCGGTCAGTTTTAAAGTAAAACAGATCAACTGTACTTTATGGATTACTGATATACTTATAATTGCTTTGAATTGAGTTTTCAAATATGACTTCTAAAAAAATGTCTAACAATTGCGTACACAAAAGAAATTGGCAGAGCTTTCGATGAAATTGTGAGAAATGTTAACTCTTGATTATAAGTCAGTCCTTCCTGGGTTAAGAGTTAAATAATGAAATGAAGTGATCCTATGGAGATACGGATACCATATTGATAATCCGTCTAAAGAATCTAACAGCGGGAGGGCAAATAAATATTGTCTCTTTGCTGAGTTGCCAATACTATTGAGGGAGAGTAATATCAATTTGACATGAGAGACTTGAGAATTTGGAGCGCATAATTTTTTACAGTGCACATACATACATACGAGTACTTTCCTGTAAGTAGCGTTTGAGCGGCACCCTCTCCCCTGTGAAGCCGTCAAGTCGCCAAATGACAAATTAGTTGAGCAATAAAACTTGAGTGTGCAATCAAACTAAAATTTTGTAATAAATTTTGTAGTCACAATGCACTAAACTATGAGTCTGTGTGTGAGGACCTGTGTGCGTGTTGCCAACGTGCGCCCATATAAAAATGCCATAAACAACGCGAACCAAACCGACAACAACAAACAATAACTGAGAGCCGGAGAGCCGAAGAGCGACAACGTCATCATCAGGCACCTTAGCGATGCAACCTTCCTTCCCCGAGCCACTCTCCGCCGCTCCACCCATCTCCGACACATCTCCCCGCTCGGGGGCCCCCACGCACTGTCTGTTTGGTTGGCCTGCAACATTTGGCAACACTTTGGATACGCTGGCACGACTCTTCGACATTCAGTGCCTCAGCGCTGAGGCCGTGGAACACTTTATATAAATTGTACAATACTTTTTTATGGCTCTTAAGTGCATTCTATTTATGCACAACACACAAAAACTGTAAATGTAGTACGTTCGCTCGAAGGATTGCTGGGTCGTTGGTATTGCCTTTGATATATTGGCCTATAGATGACTTAGCAGGCTTACCAACCAAGGAGAGTGGCGAGCGAAGATATTGGAGGATGTGTCGAGCGTACGCTTTTATTACACATTTTTGCTAAATTACAGTTTGGCCAAAAGTTTGCTTTGCTACAATTTGTTGTTGTCGTAGTTGAGAGTTCTTTGTTGTAGTTGCGTGGCATATTAATAAAAGAGCATATAGTTCGACAACCACGACAATGTGTTGTTGAAAATGAAAATTGAGCGGAGAATTTACGTTGCAAGCGCCATTAAGTGCGCGTAATTATTCAATGACTAGCAAAGTCTGCAACACAAATACACCCGAACACTAATACACACACACACATACAGACAAACAGTTATATACACTGATGATGTATATTAAAATATTTAAGCCCCATGAAGAGCAGGCAGAGGCCTTGCATGCGTTTCGTTTAAGTTTTTGACAATACGCAGTTGACTAGAATGTATTTATTTATCCTTTCGGTTTTTGTTTATCGTTTTTTTTTTGTTTCTGGTTCTTGAACCTTTTGATAAATGATGGTCGAGTCCCTGCGCTTTTATTAAGGCGACATTTAAATGCTATAAATCATGGTGCTGATTTACATTTTTGTCGCATTTATGCCCGCCGACATTTGCACCTGTTGGGCGGACCAAGCGAAGCCCAATCCCAGTCCACAGCCAACAGCCAACAGCCTAGACTTAAATGTTTTAACTTCTTTAAGATGCAGTTGGCAGCTGCACAAACTTAAACTACATGAGCACTGCAAGCGAAAGGTTTTGCAAATTGATTTGCATTGCTTTCCACTTATGGAACAACAGCCAGGCAACAGACTCACACCCATGTCCTGTGGGCCCCTATGATGAACCCTTGCTTACACTTTCTACTACTCTTACATACATACTATACGATATACACTATATACATATATAAAATATGCATTTGCGTTGATTTTTCTCCCGACTTTTTCTATTTTCGTTTCGCTCAATTTCAGATGGCGAACCCATCAAACTACCCGACAATTTGGAGAGCTTGCCAAGAGCTGACAGTTTTCCGTCACAGCGTCATCGTTGGAATACAAATGAGGTCAGTTTATTTGTGTTTGTATTTGTATTTGTATCTGAATGCATATAAAAATGTCGAAAATGGGCGCGGTAGTGAAAGCAAAACAACAACTATAGCAACAACAGCGGCTATAAGAAAAACATTAGAGGCAGTTCGAATGTTAAACATGTTGGAAGCCATCAAATGGCAGACAACACCAACAACACCAACAACAACAAAAACGACACAAGAACATAGTGAGTTACGATTTACCGACTTAAGTCAAGCACATGGCATGCCAGGAGCCTTCAGCTCTTGGCAAGCAGTTGACAGTCGTGCGAGAGGAGAGGGCCAACAGGATGAGGCTGACAGTTGTAGGCTGGACAGCTTGTCAGACCGGGGACTTTGGATTATGCTGTGACTTGTGGCTTCACTAGTTTTTCTATTTCTTATTTTCAAGTACAAATTAAGATGTGAGTGCGAATATTGCAAGGGGAATATTTTGCTTAAAAATCTATGTTTGCAAGAGATATTTAAAATCAATTAATGTGTCTCTGTCTGCTAGAATAATGTTGAGTAAGTTCTTTCAAATGCAAGCAGCAGAGTCGGAAGATTGCTGTCCTTCCACCTCTTTTCAGTTTCCTTAGTATTGAGTTTTGAATGTCGTGTGGTCAGAAACTAAAAGAACTTAATAATATTTGTAAACTTGAATGAAATGATTTTTGCATGATCAAACAATTATCTCTAGTAAGAGCCACAAGGCATAACAATGATGCCTCATTTGAGAAATATAGCGCAATCAATATTTTTTAAAGCAATAATATGGTTTGTAAATTAAAAACCTAAAATTTTCAGCCTGTTTTCAAAGCTTAGCTTTTGGAAAAGTAAATCCGTTGTTTCCATTTCCGAATAGAAAATTATTTAGTATGCTTTCAATGAAGAGTGTATAATTATTATTTAGTTGCAATATTGGTAGGCCGATATATCGACATTATACGATTGTGAATGCTGGGAAATGACGAGTTGCATATAAGTTTTTCCTTTTGCTTTGTAAAAATCAACTAAAAAGTAACTAACAAACAATGCAAGCATCTAATAAACAGCTAAAAGGAAAATGTGCATACAATTTGCAAGCAGCCTTGGGAAATTAAACCATCCGCCATGCACTAATCTGCCATATTAGTGATTAGTTAGTTAAAAGAGGTAATTTAGAATAGTTATGTTCAGCTGGTGGAGTATTTTGGTATCACTTAATAGATGAATTTAATTGAATTGGATAAATTGCTTGTCGTTGGGAAAATAAACTTTCTCCAATAATATACAAGAAAAATGAAATTCCTAATAAAGAAAGTGAAGAACCAATTGTTGAAACAACATTTCATGTTGTGTAAGCATCTGGATAATCAGAATATTGTCAAGGTATTCCAAGAAAATGTTGAGGGAAAAATGTGAAACTAACTCCAAAGCCGTTTGACAATTAAGCGAAATAAGTATTTGGTTTAAACTTTAAAGAATACTACCCATAGTTCCTCATAGTTATTATTGTCGAAATTTTTAGCTGGTGTTTGATGTGCCATGCTTTAAAGCTCTTGGAGCTGGATAAATATCTAGCTAGCATTAACTAGAGTGCCAAGTAGGCACGTAGGCGCCGCCGCCAAAAGTTCCACTTTTTATTTACAATAAAACTTTGAGCTCGCTTGAATAGCAAAAAAATATATAAAAAAAAACAACAAAAAAAGGGGACAAGAACTGACCCGACGGCCAAGCACGGAGCGTTTAACTTGCTGTTTTACTTGTGAATTAAGCGTAACCGCAAATATTCATTTGGACAGTTGTAAAGTTCAACGGCAGCGGCAACGTGAGCGCGAGTCCAGCATCGTTTTTGCTCCTCCAAGTGGGGAGGGGGCTGAACGGCTGAACGGCTGGGCGTTTGGTGAGGCTGGGCTTGGCGTTAAATGCCATTTTACACACTCGCACGACAAGTTGACTAAATTAAAAGCAGCAGCAGCAGCAGCAACAACAGCAGCGAAAAAGTTTGCAAGAAGGACGGGGCTCTGGACGCCAACCTGGACGTACTGGACATACTGGACGTGTTGCACGCCGAGCTCGCAGGCGCATCAACATGCAAAAATTACAAAATGTAACCGTGTACGGGGCATAAATAAAATTACGCACGCTTATTTTAGTCTGCTTACTGGGCCCAGGGGCGGGATTGTGTGTGTGTGTGTGTGTGTGTTGAGAAGGGGGATGGGGGATGGGGGAGGGGAAGGGGAGTGGGGTGTTAAATTGCAATGGCAGTGCTGCGGGCCTTAAACCACACGGTTTTAATTTGGCATTTAAGTAGCAAAAGGTGGTCAAAACATAAAGCAACTGTAAAATAGTAGCAACAACAATGCGCGACTCCTATGTGTATGTGTGTGTGTGTGTGTGTGTGTCTGTACTTATGTATAAGTGTTTGGGTTCGTGTGGTTAAAAACAGCGCAGCTTAAAAATCAAAAAGTTAAATTGATAATGAGTGTACAGACCTGACCTGGGGCTCGCCCTGGTCCTTGTACTCGTCCTGCTCCCGTTTGTTGTGATGCTTGTTGTATTCGCTTTTACTTGTAAATAAAATAAAATCAGACAATAAAACTTTTAAATTAGTTATTGTTGCTCTTGTTATTGCTGTGGTGTTGCAGTTGTTTGTCTTTGTTTCGAACAAAACTCTGAACAAAGAGAGGCAAACGCAATGAATTACTACTAGCCTTTGGAAACTTCCATAGTTAGAAGGAAACTCCCAGTATAGTTTCCTATGAGCATTACCTTGTAACATTTTAAACTCGTTTTCCTAAAGCAGTTCTTAGAGAGTTTAGAAATATTTATTTGTAAGCTAAACTTTAAATTCTTCATTATTTTAAATTGCTTTTAATGCGATTTGGCGTGGCAGACTATGCAATTATAAGCTCACACGCTCAAGACTTACGTATATTAGCTTGTTTTTACTCTGTATAATGTGCACATTCAAAGAAGTCAGGACTTCCTATAGGAGATGTTAAAGACTGGCAGTTATTTTTTTTTGTTACTTTTATTAATATTTTTATCATCACTGCGTTATAACTTAGAAGTTAAGAAAGCTTTAGAAATAATCTAGAAAATATACAAAAATTATTTACATCCGGTAAGCTATGCCTTGATTTACAGTCAAATCAGGTCGGAGACGCTACGAACTTAATTGTGGAGAGGAGAAAAAAAGAGAAAAGAAAATCTCCACCCAAGAGCAGTCGGGCGTAATTTAAGAGCCAGCTATGTCCACCTCACAGCTGTAGAAAATAGTTTCTATAGAGAGAGAGAGAGTTCTGTTGAGTGTGAGTCAGGTTATTATCTCAAAAACGACTGTTCCCATAAAAATGCTTCAAGAATATTATTATAGCTTCAAAAGTACAATAACAAACTATAGGAATATAGTGGGTTAGATGTACATATTTTGTATGCGAATGAGACAAGTTTTTTACAATCTCAGAATTACGTATATTTGTTTTATTCCGAGGATGTATTGTTTATTAGTTTTCAGATTTTTAGTGAATATTAACATTAAAGTAATTTCTTTGAATTTTCTCCATTTTATTTGACAAACAAATTTTAATTTTATTTTTTATTATAATTATTTATTTACTGATACTTTTAAAATAACCTGCTTCTAATTTTGTTATGAAACTTGCGATACTAAAGTATAAGTATATTGCTGAGTCGGGGGATGGAATCCCTTAAGCACACGCATTAGAAGTCTACAAGCTTCAGCTTAAATATTTAAAATACAATGATCTAAAATTGAAAACTTGATCTTACTGTCAACAGTAAAATGGTATATACAAGTAGAACAATATGTGTAGTATTTTGTATTCTTTTGAAGACTAGAAAAACCAAGTTTTTTAAGTCGATTGGTTACAAAAATAACCGATATTTTATAACGTTTTTGGAGCCCATTTCCTCCGCTTCGGAGTTTGCTTCTTACACTGAAAACTAAAGTTCCAATTTCCTAGCACTTGCCGTTAATCAGCAAATAGTCATTCAGAATAAAATGTTTTATAAAGATATACATCACTATCTGATAGATCAGATAGAAATAAGTTATGCCTTAATATCGATTTGTACCAACTTATTTTCTAAGTGTATCTGTATAGGCACACATCAAAGTGACACGCACAAATCAAGACAAATTCCACCAATAACTCATACGCCGCATATGTCCGATCAATTGAAAATGTATAGAAAGTGTTGAAAACCGTGCCGAGTGCCCGCCGAGACCATCAGAGCTGCGACTCACGCGCCCTTTCACCAATGAATGGAGGCTGAAATACGCTGAGGTGCGCATAAATTTTTAATGCGCTCGCGTTCTCTCGCAACTTGCGCGTATGTGTCTAGAATTCATCATAAAATAAAAAGTAGAAGATGCGAGCCTAAGAACAGAAACAGCAGCAGCAGCGGCAGCTCGAGCTACTCAAGCGGACATACTATACATAAATAAAGTGCCACTGCCGCACAAGTTGCCCCTCAAGGCGATGCCAGTGGCAATTTTGCCAAAATGCAAACGTTTGCCACTTGACAAACACGCGTTGCCCCTTTACTTATCCTGAACTTGAGTGTATGTGTGTGTGCGTATAAGTGTGTGTGTGTGTGCATACAATTTTTATGACATTCGCAAATGTTGCGAAATCTAGCATATGAAAATGTTCCTTTGCTGCACATATCGTAGCGCCAGCGACAGCGACAGCGCAGAGCCAGCAGCGATAGCGGCAGCTGCGACTACACTCAACAAAAAAAAAATTAACACATAACGACATCATTTCCAATTAAAATAGGGCTTATAACTGATTAGATTGATAACTTTAACTAGAATGTTGCCAAAAAAAAATATATATATATATATTTTTTTTTTTTTTTAATTTCACCTTTTTTATTGAAAGGAATTTTAAATAAATAACTTTCATGATCAGTTGGAAATATGTTAATTCAAATGTCTTCTTCAAATAATTAAAATTGTTAATATTTATTTTCAACAAATATTTTTAGTTTTTGGAATTGTGGTTTCAACAAATACATATGTAGTCGTCTAAGAACTAAACATTTTCTATGTGATAACCAAAAATTCTTATAATTGTCAACAAGTGTGATAATTATTACATAATATATATTTACATTTTATATACATATATTATAATATAAAAATTTAATTTTTTTTGTATTAGCAGAGTGTTTTTATTTAATCCTGTTCATCGTGAACAATCATTAAATTTGTTAAATAAACTTGACGATTAATTATTTCATTTACGATGAGCTAAAAATTAATTTAAATGAAGAGATGATTTAATATACCATTATAATTTAAACATAAAAGATAAGAAAGCCTAAGAAAAAGCTGTTGCGGGAATTTTATTTGCCAGTTGGCCTGCTATGGCCGATTCACAGCCATATGTGGTCAGGGACATTATAGACCTAACAAACTAAACAAATAGTAAGTAGAGGAGGAAAATTAATTCTACTTAAGAACTAATTAGAAAAACTAAGGAGCAGAAAGAGAAAGAGGAAAAGAAAAAAAGAAAGAGGGAAAGAGAAAGTTGGAGAGACAATTTGAAAGACGAAAGAAGAAAGAGGGAAATCTCCGGTAAGCTAGATGACTATTATTTGCCCAATATTACAATTTAATCATGACAAAAATATTTCTGCTTTTCAGTACATTAGAATGAGAAGTTGAGCAACTTTTTGCGCTTAGTGTACATTTTGCCTCAGTTGTTGACTGCACATACATACTCGCATGCTCGTATACTCGCAGTAGATAGAACTACATACATAGATGAATAGCAAGGATAGCGGCGCTTGTGCCGGCCACTTACATTATTCATGTGACGTCAAGGCTGGCAAAACAAATTGATAACTTTATCGGCAATACATGCCATGAAGAGCCAAATGGCTGTCAGCATAGACAGTATTCGAGCATTTGAGCATTCGACATCCGAGTCCGCCCGCCACACACTTTCGCTGCTGCTCTCTGATGTGTGTGCGTCTCTGTGTGTGATTTGCATCTGAATTGTTGTTATTGCCACTTGAAGCTACTTAAGTAGCTCTAAGATGATGCAGTACCCATCTTCTAATTGTGTAACTGCCTTGTGTCCTTTAGTAGTCGGCGAGCAGTTCAAATATGCACACAAATTGCACAAAGACCCGGCCAGGTGTCAAGCGGCGACACGTGTAAATTGTGGTCTCCGACCACATACACACTTCTCCACATATAACGTATCATATATGCGGTGTGCTGTGTCCAGTGGCTTATGCTCGTATCCTGCCTGCTGGCCACCGGTGCGGTCAAATGAAATTTCTGAAATGCTTTCCTTTGTTTTATGTGCCGGTTTTTTTCTCCACGCAGTCGAGCTTCCGTAGTCCTGTTGGTTTTGCAGAGGAAATGCCGAGAGTGTTTAACACGAGCGGGTTTTTTATTTTGGCCGGAAATTGTTAGCACGTTAGTTAATTTGGTTAGCGAGCACAATTTGTGGGCAGCATAGGAAAATTTTACTCTGTTGCAAACTCACAAATAAGTTAAACAAACAAACTCTTATCAAAACAAGGTTAAATCTAGTAAGGCGTAGAAAGTAGTGGGAAAAACACGTGAGTTACAGAACAAATATTGCCCGAGTGGCTATGCACAATATACATACATATACTATAACAAATACATACGAACATGTATGAGTAGCGCGGGCATTAAAGAGATTAAAATAGATTGACGGGCAATAAATAAACAGAAAATTAACTGAATCAAGAAAACAAGGTTATAGGAACGTCTTATCTATTAACTGATTCGCCACACTTGTTGACATACATGAATAAAATTGATTAATTCAATTAATTTTGCTCTATGATCATTCATAATGTCTAGATTTAAAATACGGGACAATTATAAAATTGACAATCACTACTGAGACTCTTAAATTGTATTTGGAAATAATGTTTATTGAAAGACTTTTTTGAAAGGCTTTATTTAATTTGAAATGGTGTTTATTGAAAGACCTTCTGACCGAGGCCCTTTAGTCGTGTTGTCTACTGCTATTTAAGTAAATATTAACCTGTCTAGACTATTTAGAGTTTATTTATAAATTGTATTTTAAAAAATGTTTATTGAAAGATGTTATTTGAAAGACTTTATTTATATATTCTATATTGAAATGGTGTTTATGAACAGACCTTATTCGCTTCTTACCGAAGCCCTTTAGTCTTGTTGTCTACTGCGAATATTAACCTGTATTGACTGTTTAGACTTTATTTATAATTACATTTAAAAAAATGTTTATTGATAGATGTTATTCGAAAGATAATAAATTGTATTTTGAAATGGTGTTTATTGAAAGAGCTTATTCGCTTTTTACCGAAGCCCTTTAGTTGTGTTGGCTACTGCTATTTAAGTAAATATTAATATGTTTAACATTTCCAGGAAATTGCTGCGATTCTTATCAGCTTTGACAAACATAGCGAATGGCAATCAAAAGAAGTCAAAACAAGGTGAGTCATAATCGGCCCGACCTCTTAGAAGGCGAGTCCAAACTATAAAGCGTTTTATCTGATGCAGGCCGAAGAGCGGTTCCTTGCTACTCTATTCGCGTAAGAAGGTGCGATACCGACGTGATGGCTATTGCTGGAAGAAGCGCAAGGATGGGAAGACAACGCGCGAGGATCACATGAAACTGAAAGTACAAGGCACTGAGGTGAGTGGCTGGAAGCTAGAGAGTAAGGCGGTCCGACTGGGCCGGTCAGTTGTCGCCTGCCGCGCAATTAGGCAATTAGGCAGGCGCGTCGGTCGGTGTCATTTGTCAAGGACTTAGCGCAAAAAGGACACGGAAATTAAAGCTCAAGTTGTGTTGCCTTCTTATGGCGCATGTGGCGCGCTCCGGGTACTGTTAAGTGTTTTATTTGCCTTTTTCCTCTTTTTCTTTTCTTTTCACATTCACAGATTTTTTTCGTTTTGCCAAACCCTGTTGTAGTGAATTATGATTTCCCGCCGGAAATATACAGAAACTTGTACTTTTTTCGCTTGTTTGTTTGTTTAAGGATATGTGCCATGCCGCCTGCTAATGAAATCAGCCTTGCCAAGGGTTAAGCGTATTTATAAAGTCTGGAGTGTGGCCATTCGTCTGTCTATCTCTCTCTCTGTCTGTCTGTCTGTCCATCTGTCTGTTCGTCTCTGTGTCTGCTTGCAGGCCCTTGTTGCCATTACGGGAAAAACTGTTGGCAATTTCACGCCAATTCCTCTTACTACATACTCGTACACTCTTTTTGATATCTTGGGGCAATTCTGTTTTTGTTTTAATTTTTATTTTAATACAAAAACAAGTAGCTAGTGAGATTTATGCAATCGCAGACACAAAGACGGCGAGTAAACGCAACGGGGCGCATCCGCTTCCCCGCCCCGCCCCCTCCCCATCCGGTGCCATCGTGCGCGATAACTAATATAAACATTGTTCGATGTAACGCCAAAGGAAAGGAAAAAAAATATCAGCGGCATATCGGACGCCGGCAAGTGCGCCAAATATTTATCGCACCAAGTTTTGTTGTATAACTCAGTCGAAGCCAAAAACGACAACAACATCAGCGGCGGGAAGGCACAAAAAGGGTTCGATTCTTGGCACTTGCCTCCGAGTCGTTTGTAGGTTTGATTTTTTTTTCCCCTGGCCTCTGTCCTCATCAGCATTCGTCTTGGCGTCACGACTTCTGGCGCCCCCTAGCGTGGGTGGCTTGTAATTTAATTTAAGCACTGACTTTTTATGCTTTCCAATTAAATAGATGGGTCGGATAGGGGGCGCTGCGTATATGACCAACATAGATATTTTTTATGTATTTGTTTTTGTTTTCGTTTTCGCTACGTGCGCCCATTCTGATAAATTGAATTTCCTTCACAGTGCATCTACGGTTGTTATGTACACTCGGCCATATTGCCGACATTTCATCGCAGATGTTACTGGTTGTTACAGGTATGTATATAGAGAGCCAGATTTATGTACTCTATTATTTACAAGCACATCTACACACACACACACACACACCTGTGCAGAATCCGGACATTGTTTTGGTGCACTACCTAAATGTCCCCTATCCGGACGACAACAAGATGTCCGTAATTGCGCCCAGCATCACGCTCTGGGGCGATAAGAAGGAGTGGACAAAGGAGGAGCTCGTCAGCCAGTTGAAGCCCATGTGTAAGCATTGCACTCTTCACAAAAAATAAGCCTCAATTATTTCTATACTTCAATTTTGGCCAGTATCCACCGTGAACTCAGATGACGACTCCGATTCAGGAAACGACATCGAAATATCGGTTAGTATTTTCTGCTCACAGCCAATGCGATCGATCATCCAACTCCTCCGACCTCATTACAGACGGCCGAAACGGTGGAGTCCATTGTGTGCCAGCTGATGGAGAAGCAGCGGCTTTCCCGACAGGCAGCCCTAGTCAAACAGTTGGACTGCGGCTGCGGAGATGCGGGTTGCGCCGATGGAAAGACCTGCACGCATCCGGTAATGCGACGCACGGGTATTCTGAAGTCCGTCTCGGAGAAGCGACTGAGCGAGGGCTTCAATTCTCACAATGGCGTCAATGGTACCCCGAATGTTGTGGTAGCCACCAAGGTAAGTCGCTCTAAAACTCTAAAAATATCGTGAAAACTACTAGAGTACATACAAATAATTACTACATACAAGTTTTAAGTTCATAGTAGAATTCGAACTATTAGGAAAGAGATTTTTAAAAAAGGTAATAAAAAGGTAAAGATAACTTCGTATTCGAACTATTAGGAAATTAATGCCGGTAAATGCATTAATTGAGAAGAGATCTTTACAAAAAGGTTTATAAGAGAAACATATGTACATAAGTTGATGGATTAATGATTTTTTGACTTTATTAAGTTAAATGTTTGCAATAAAATATTTGTCGATCCTGAAGCCGATCTGTTCAAATTAAGTTGAATTATAAGCAGTTTCCAGAATTAATATAATCTGGCATTCAAATTAGTCTCATTAGAAACCTACAGAAGCAATTGTTCGAAATTAGAAAAATCTTTAAAATGGCAATGGCAAGAATTTTCTATATACTTGCCCTAGATACCATGTGTGTACTCTTTTCTTCTTATAACTACTATCGGACTATAAGAAATACATACACATATTAAGTTCCACAATTTGTATATTGCACAGATAAATTTTTATTATATTTGCATATCCGATTAGTTTTGGGTAATCGTTTTGGTATGAAAATACGTCAATAGGAATTTAAATTGAAATAGCCATAGGGCTCTTAGGATACTTTTTGTCTAAATATATAATTTCCCATCCAAAGCAGGTCTTCAGAAAACAATTTGTACCCCATTTAGGATCATGTTTTCTTTCCTTTTTTTTTTTTTTAATATAATGAAAAATATTGTTCAAGGATACTTTTTGGCTTAAGTAACATTTGCCCTCGATGTATCTGAACTTACAGCTCTACTCGCGCTGGTCGGAGCGCCATCGACAGCGCGATGCCATGCATCTGGACAATCCACACGCCCAGTTCCACAATGCCACACAACAATTGCCGCAGGAGTCGGCCATTAAATTTCAAATCATTCCGCCGCAACACCAGCAGCAACAACAACAACAACAGAGTTCTCATAGCGATGGTAATTATCAGCAGCAATATCGTGGTTCGTCTACTCAAATGGTAGCCACAAGAAGCAATTTGATAATACAGCAGCAACAGCAGCAACAACAGCAGCAGCAACAGCAACAACAACAACAACAGCAAAACCACTCAAATTATCAGCAACAGCAACAACAAACGCAGCAGCATCAACTAAACTTACAACGCTTTGTGGCAAGTCACAATCAGAGCAATCAAAGTCACAGTCATAATAATAGTAATCCAACACATTTAAATCATCGCCTGCAGATTGCTAATACAACAATCACAGCAACGACGAGGGAGGCGGCAGCAGTGGCAGCAGCAGCTGCTGCTTCAGCTGCTGCTTCCTCAAGTGTCATGGAGACAGAGATAATTGAAAACCAAACTCACATGACCACAAATGTAAATTCCAATAAAATCAGCAGCCACAGCACAAATAACTGTAGCAGCAGTAGCAGCAACAGTAGCAGTGGCAAGCAATTAGAAGCGGGGGCAACAGCAAAGAGTCAGGGGGCAGCAGCCTCAACAAACAACGAATTAAATGTCGTAAATAGTAATGGTTCTGGGGTCAACAGCAACAGCAACAACAACACCAACAACAGCAATAACGCCAGCAACAACAACTTCATCTATAACAATCAACAGCAACAAATAAATGCTTCCAACACCAACAGCAACAACAACAACAACAACACAAACAATCACCAGCAGCAGCAGCAGCAGCAGCAACAACATTATTATAAATTGCAGGAGACAACGCATGGCACGACTACTGGACTCACACCTGCAGGACATGCGCCTGTTGAGGCGATGTGCATGTCACCTGAGCATCACAGCGCGCGCAACCAACCCCTGCATGCAGTTTTGTCTTCCGCTGGCAACACTCCTTCCAGTTCGGCCACATGCTCCACCTCAAGTTCCTTACAGTCGATTATTGATGGCAATCAACAGCAACAAATTACAACGACAGCAACACCAGCAACAGCAGCAACGACGTCAGCGGCGACAGCAGCAGCAGCAACAACAACAACAACAAATTGTGATAATTTAATGAGCGGAGAGGTAAGCGTCAGTTTTATTCGTCTGTGTGCTTCTTCATAACTCTATATATTTATGTTGATTATATTTTGTTTGTCTGACTTGCTACAGTTGGAAGTGAACGGCAATGAACCGCAAAAACGCGTGACTGGAGGAGACGGCTACAACAACAACAACAATCAGGTCGCAGACTGCCACAAATCCCAAAATGGTTGTGCAAACTTCAGTGCTTCCAGCGATAATAGCAGCCAAATCAGCGCTAGCGACGAGAGCAGCTTTGGTCCTATGGAGCTTAGTTCAACCGTCAACAATCAGAGTACCAGCAACAGCAGCAACATCAGCAACAGTGTTGGCAACAGCAATGAGGAGTTGGAGCAGCCGGCAAGTGCCAGCAACGAAACCTTGAGCTTTTTCAATGAAACCCTGGACTTGTCCCATGAAGATTTGCAGCGCACGCTCATTGCCAATATGCCGTATAACAACAACAACAACAACAGCAGCAACAACGACACAACCATCATTGCCAACAATTGTGTGGAGTCGCTTAACAATGCGGAGCAACAAAAGCGCAGTACACCGTGCCACGACACCGAGGGGGACGACGAAGACGCGGAAGATGTCTTTGCCAATTTGGATGCTTTTGATATGCTAGTGGAGTTTCCCGAACTGGATCTGGATGATAAGCAGGCCTTGAGCAACACAGCTCACGAGCATGGACACGGACATGGACTGCACTCCGGAGCCTATCTGGAGGAGGTGGCTGCCCAGACGACGATGCCTGGTGTGCCACAGTGCGATCGAAAATTACTGAACATCTGTGACTTCAGTCCGGAATGGTCCTACACCGAGGGTGGCGTCAAGGTGCTTGTGGCTGGTCCCTGGACAAGTAATGCCACGTACACGGTTCTCTTCGATGCGGAACCTGTGCCCACTGTGTTGGTGCAGGAGGGCGTGCTGCGCTGCTACTGTCCGGCACATGAGCCGGGATTCGTAACGCTTCAGGTCGCCTGTGATGGCTTCCTAGTATCCAACTCCGTTATGTTCGAGTACAAGATGTCGTTGCTCGCGGACGCGCCTTTCGATGCGAGCAGCTCCAATGATTGTCTCTACAAGTTTACTCTGCTCAATCGCTTGTCGGCCATTGAGGAAAAATTGCTGCTCAAAGCTGAGCAGGATTTGACGGTGAGTGAACAATTAATAAGAACTGTAGTATCTGAACTGTAACCCGATTATATATTATTTTTTAATATAAGCTTTTTATTTATGAAGTGTTTTGTGCCGTGTAGGTAAGAGAATTTAATTTCTTTTCCTCTGAACCAATATCACACCATAATTATATTTTCTGTACAATCGGTTACATATTTTCGCATCAAAAATTGCGACAACATTCAAGGACTTATTTTAATGTTTTAATATTTACCAGCAATCAGTAAAAACAAAAGTCTTTGTAGTAGACTCAGAAATAAAGGTAACACTCATTACAAATAGAGGGAATCTTTTGTTTCCAGCTTTCAAGTTTTGTAAAGGTATTTTTATTTTATTTTGAAGAGCCTCTCGAACTTCGTACTATTACTCATGATTTTTACTCATGATCTGGAGATATACATAGATTATGTGTATTGTAGATAAACATATACTTTAAAGGAATTATAAACATATTTTCACGGCTTGTTCTATTAAGGTTTAAATTTTGGAAACTATTCCGAATGCTTTTTGCAATTCTAAGAAGCTCAATCGAATATTGTAATACAAGAATAATGAACGTTGATCAGCAATTTCACAAATGGTAGCAGGAGAACAAACTCGTGAGATAATATGTTGTGTTTTCCGTCATTTCCAGTCTGACCACACGGCTCTCTATTTGGAGCCTAAATTTGAGGAGAAATTGGTTGGCTATTGCCAGAAGCTCACTAAGAACGCATGGTCTGCCCAAAGTAGCGGCAATTGGAGCGCGGGCTTCCGTGGACTTACATTACTACACTTGGCCGCCGCATTGGGCTACTCAAAGGTGGTGTGTGCTTTGTTGAATTGGCGCGCGGAGAACCCACATATCATACTCGAAACAGAGCTAGACGCGCTGAGCCAGGATATACATGGATACACGCCGTTGGCCTGGGCCTGTGTGCGCGGCCACACTGAGTGCGCTCTCATATTGTACAAATGGAATCATAATGCGCTGAAGATCAAGACGCATGCCCAGCAATCTCCGTTGGATCTGGCCCACCTGAAGGGTCACAAGCAGATTCTGGCACAGATTTATCGGCTGGAGAAGGAGCGTTGCCGCAAACCGCAAATGCGCGGCACTCTGGCCAATCTATCAATGAGCATGGCCCGCTCGCTTCATGGCTCGGAGGCAGACGCTGAGGACCAAACCTACAATGCATACGAATTGGAGCTGCAGCGCAAGCACGATGGAGTATTTCTGCGACCTGTCGCAGTCCATAGGTAAGTGGAAGTGGTTTAAAGACTCCTGCCGCAAACTCAAGTTTTTTCTTCTCTCATAAGCGTACTTACTAGCTTTAAACCTTGAGAGTTTATACTTATCTTGAACCCTTAGGGTATAATAAGAAGTAAAGAATGTCCGTCTGTATGAACGCTAATATCTTTTAGACGATAGAAGCTGGGGAAACTAAATTTGGTTTAGGTTAGAGGGTATGCAAATCTCTTGCTTAAATTGTGATTTTATCTACCTTTTACCATTAAAATTTCTTTCTTTCTTACAATTACCGTTTAACCCTTTTGAGGAAATAAGAAAGTCTCCGAAATAAGGGTTCAATTAACATTTACATTCATCTTTATTTTGTAGCAACCAAAGTCCACCTAACAACTCGCGCTATGCCAAACGCTCGTCGGTTGACAGCGGCATTAACATGGATATTCGAGGCAAGTCGGGCAAGCCGTTAAGCAGATTGCACAGGTACGAGCTAAACTTTTTGAGGTCTTCCACCTATTGTCATCCAATTTTCTATGCCTTTCAGCAGCAATTTCGAGTCGTTTGATTACGCACTGGGCGTTGACTCGCCACTGGACTCCCTGACCACCAACTCGTTGCTCTCGCCTCTTCGCAAAATGGACTTTGCTCTGTGTAAGTAAATGGCTTTGTTTGCATGAGCTAACCTCTTTGCCCTTTATTTGTCAAAATTTGTCACTACCATTGAAAAAATTCACACATTTTCGCACCAGGCGAGGTATCCACGGGAGAATCGAGTCCCCTACATGAAAAAGATATCGATTGCGATGACAATTCCACGAGCGTTACCGACGCGACCATTAATAATGATCTGAACGATGCCATTGTAGGTCAGTGACACGCAGAGGCGTACAAAGAAATTTTAAATTCAAAATTAATAAGAATATTAAGAGCTATGCTACCCGTGTTATATACTCACAATCTCTCGTAATAGTGGCCGTTAAACTTAATGCATATTATGGCTGTCATTCTCGTTGTTGTTGTTCCTGTTAATCATTTTGTTGTTACTTCATACAAACTTACATACATAACGACATACCGACATACACATACATGCCATGCTGACTAACATACATACAAACTAACACTCCTGCCTAGAAACACAAATGCATATAACATTGGTGTGTGTGTGTGCGATTATCTCTGTGTTTCTGCTTTTAAAGAGCTCTATGTAATAGTTTATGTATAATAATAATAATAATACTAATCATAGTCTATGTACATGTTCGTTTTGATGTAAATTACTGGTTGGAGTGTTTGAACTGGTGTAAATACAAGTATACTATAATACTTCCAAAATAAATGTATGCCCATAGCTATATGTGTATGTACTCATAATTAGAACTAGCTAACTAATATTAAATGTGCGTTTATCGGTGTCCACATAACATAACATAACAGTTTAGAACATACTCGTACACCTGGACGTGGCAAGTGCGTTTGTAAATAAGGCTTATTGTAAATATGAAACTAACTACTTACTACTTGTATGTCAGTGTATCTGGCCTGTACTTCCTACACACACTACTATAACGCGGCCAAGCTGCTTGTCCATGTATAGCTAAAAACTAACACCACAACCACCACTACAACCACAACCACCACCACAACCACCACCACCAGTACTACCTAATACATTGCGTAGAATTGTTGTTTGATATGTGTGTGTCGTGCATAAGAGAGTGTTCCAGTGGAACAGTTTTTGAAACTATTTCAATTGTGTCACATACTTCTAGGGGACTCAGATGCCAAGGTCCTGACACTGGCAGAGCACATCATAGCGGCCATGCCCGAGCGCATCAAGGTAAGTAACGAGATCTTCAGCTTACGCCCAACTTACAATCTTGCTATCCACAGAATGAAGCCGACGAGATGATGGTGCTGGGCAGTCCACTGACGGAGCCGCTCACCTCAGAGTCCTCGGCACTAACGGATAGCTTTATGGATCCACTGCTCGACTCCTTGCCCAACACACATTTCGAGGGCGACTTCAGTTTTGACTTTCACGATCACAGCTATCGCTATCATGACGTGAGCACACCTTGCTCCAGTCTCAGCCCCGCCAGCTCGGGGCCATTACAGTCGCCGGCCAGCTATTCGATACTGGGCACCGATCCTTCAGTGAGCTCGCCCAGTCCGCCGCCCTCAACGAAGCAGTTGACAGAGTTCCTGCACGCCTCCAGCATTGCGCAGTATCCCTTTGAGGCGGACTTCTCCAAGCTAACGCTCACAGACACGGAGCAGCGAGAGCTGTACGAAGCCGCCAAGTGCATTCAGAAGGCCTATCGCTCTTACAAGGGGCGGCAGAAGCTCGAGGAGCAGAACAAGGAGCGCACAGCAGCCGTGGTCATACAGAACTACTATCGGCGGTACAAACAGTACGCCTACTACAGGCAAATGACGAATGCGGCTCTGGTCATACAGCATGGCTATCGCTCGTACCGGCGCAACAAGCGCTTCAAGAAGTCGCAGCACCCGTCGGGTGGCGTGGATGGCTTGGGCCATGGGAGCGAGCACGGCAGCGTCAGCAGCAACTCCCAGTGTTTGTCGAGCTTCTACGATCACTACAAGCAGGATCAGCAGCAGCAGCAGGAGCTGAGCTCGCAGCCCAGCACCCCCAAGGAGACCAGTCCGTCGGGCCCCCTGAAGTGAGTTATTCTTCTTGTCGAAATTCCTGCAAGTATCTGTACTTATGTGTTTGAGTTTTTTCAGGCGAACTTACTCACAATCAACACAGAATCAAGCTGCCAGAAAAATACAACAATTTATGAGACAATCACGCATTAAGTAAGTATTAGTTTTAAAACTTATACAAGTATTCTGTGAATTAGTAGACGGGTATAAACAAACAAAATTTAATTGCACGCCAGCATTTGGGATGAGAACTTTACTACTTTGGTAAGATAGAGGACGTCGGAACAGGTTGAGATTTGAGCTCAGCATTATTTTATTATTATTCTATTATCGGTTTATTATTGTGATTGTGAAATCATTGAACTCGTTGACTGTACTTATATGCATTCTTTATCACAGACTTCAGAGAGAACGAGCCGAAAAAGAGAAGCTGGTGCACCAACGCAGGGCGGAATACCTTCGAAACTTGCAGTATCAAGATCAAGGGCAGCAGGAAATGTTAATCTGCCCCAGCGATAATTGGTAGCTAGATTATATTGCATTTGTTAAGGGCTTCACGAAGACATAACATATCGCTTAATTATCTTGCAGAAAATCTACTCCAAATAACAGCAACAATCTACACCAAATGTAATTTAACGATATTCGAGAACGACGAATACAGCGCATCCATTTACATAGCTTGCAACGGAGCGAACTTTTGAATACGAAATGCGAACGAATCTATGTTCATTAAGAATTTATTAATAGCTTTAACTATTGAGTGAAACTTTCTACTTTCATAATTGTTTACTAAGACACCGAACCTAGCTAAGTGCTGCACTTTGTAGTGTTATCTACTTTACAATTTTCCAACTAAGTAGCAAATCTGGCACGTCTACTCATTTGCATAACGAATTTTAATGCGTATTATTTCGAAAGGGAAATTGCTTTGCAAATCGAAAATCGAAACTTTTTAAACGTAGCGTATGTTAGGTTAGTGGTTTAGTGAATGAACCAAATCGAAACCTCTTTAAAAGAAAAGAACTTTTCCATTTGTCAACTCAAAAGAACTTATAAACGAAGCCTTTGAAAACTTTTTAACTCCAAGCGTAGTGGGAAACTTTAGTCTATGATTATATTATTATACACATAAATACATACATACTATATACATATACATAACAAATTGAAACCAATATAACGCCTGTACGTACGTGTATATCTAACTATATAGTTACACTTGTATATAGATATAATTCTACTTGAAAATAACAAACCATATGCTAGTCTATTTTTATGTATTACCGAGCAACATTTCAAGTCAGCTCTACCAAATAAGCCTGTTTCCAAAACATCCTCTAAAAAAAACTAAAACCTATGTATTTTTGAAATTTGATTCTTTGCTAGTTGGTATTACAAAACTGTAGTAGCTGCGCTATGCTCTGATCCTCTCAATTAAGTCAAATGTTGTCGTTGATTTCTAAAATCAAAACAATGCATATTGTTTGGTGTGCAGAAGGAGCAGCAGCAGCAGCAAGCGGAGGATTTATGAAGATGAGAAAATTTCTTTTTAGCATATTGTTAATTTTTTATACCTCTGCATTGTTTTACACGCGCCTGTACTTAAAGCTATACACGTGTGCTAAGTTTTAAAATTATTGTGACTTTATAGTGTGTAAGCCTAGCTAATTGTAAAAAGAAAACAAATCAGACACAAATATGATCGCCATGTTAATGCATGCAAATCTATCTAATCGAACTATGTGTATCTAACTACTAACGATTGATAATGATCATTCTAAGGTGGGAAATGAATGTTGATTTGATTATTTAAACACCAAACACTTGTAATAAATCGCTAACAACAAAACAAAAACCAAAAAAACTAAAAAAATGAAACAAAGCTAAAACAGAAATGAATTCTTAACTAAATGTAACAATAAATGAATTTTTGTAAATTATTTTTGTCCGTCCACATTGTTAGCTTTCATAATATAAACTAAACAACAACAAATAAATATACATGCATGAATGCCAGTAATATAAATGGAGAAACCATAACGAATAGTGAGCAAAATTTTAATGCAGTGTTGAAGTTTGATTAGAGAAGCAGACAACTGGCGTATATACAAACAAACAAACTTAGCAATTTTTAAATGTGGATGTACCCAAAGGATTCACGGCTATATATGAAGCAACAACGTGGTCCTCTGCGCATGCTGAACTTGTCAATTCTCAAACGTTCTTGTGATTTTCAAATGTATTACCTACATAATACTACTAATGAGTAAAGTGTTTAGTTTAATTAACTATTTGTTGATTTTGTTTTGTTTCTTTTTTCGAGGCCACCAAGTACTTACAAGTAGAATGTGCGTTGCTTTATATAAGCTTCGATCCTTGGCATACATATGTACATACATACAACTTATATAGACATACCTCCAGCACGCCTCAGACAATGAAACGAATAACTCTTGTCATTTACAAGTATATATGAAATAAAATAAATATCGAACACAAACTTTTTACATGGATAACACAAAGTACATACGATAATATGTATACTTATAAAATAGATGCCCAGTTTTAAAATCCAGTGTACTCCAAATTGAATATATATTGAAGTTGAAGTTACAATAGCTCGCATGTTTTGGGAATTAATCATTTGGAAATAACTCGTTGCAATGGGCTGTGTGTGTTACCAATTATCCTGTGGATTATCACAAACAAATAAGTCGAACCAAAAGATAAGTAAAAAGTATTCTGAAAACAAGTTGCAACAATACGCAGTTGTTCACAAATATTTAATTGTTAACTATTAAACTATAAACTAATTCTAATTTGCACTAATCAAGAACTTCAATTGCATTTTTTTGCTATTACTCCAACTCTAAACTAATTATAAAAAGAAGACTAATAATATTTCACTACTTAATGACTTAACAAATTGCAATCAATTTTAAAACGAAGGGCGAAAATGTGACGCTGTTTTGTTACTCGTTAGAAGCGTTAGTCAGGGTGTTAATACTTATATTTGCAATATTTGCACATACACCGTAACACAAGCATACATAATTAGTGAATTGCTACCCGCATACACACACACACACACACACACACACACATACACATATAAACACAAACATACACACACACACACACACACACTTGGACACATTTGAACAATTTTTGAAGAGGGCGTAACAGAGTGCTGATTGAAAAGTGTGTGGGTTATAACTTCAAAGTCTAGCAGAAAATCAGAAAAGCAAATAAAAAACTTAAAGTACCTTAAGCCAATTGGCACTAAAACTCAAATATATTTAACAACTTAACTAAACTAACAAACTATGCCTAACTATATACACACATACATACATATTGAATGAAATGTGTAATAAATATATACATACATATATATATATATTTCTACTAAAAAGGCAACCCTTGCTAATTTCTTGGAAATTTGATAAACTATTTTAACGTGAATGCGACTAAACAAATGATCGTGAACAACACCAATTGTTGATTTAAAAAATTACACCAAATAAAGATATCTTAAATTTATTGTAGCTAATGCAAAACGCTGTATGTTATGTACTTATATTAAAGTAATTTTAAACACATTTGGTACTACCACATACTTTTAGTCTAAACTGTGCATATCCGTTAGATTGTAATTGGGGCTCACCCTTTCCAGAAACTATTAAGATTGTGCCCCTCGCTAAGAAAGAAACGTTTGATTCCCCCCTCACCATGTACAAGTCTAGAATGTCCTAAAAGTACTTATTTCAAATACATACTAATTTAATTGAGAAGCCAAACTTGTTATTTTACCAGAGCCAAATGCTCTAACATACATACACACATACAAGTACATACATACAACAATGTATTAATAACAACGAGCGGAGAAGAACTCTGTTAACTCTACTTATAATATAACCTTTTGAAATACATACATATATTACGTCTTACAACAAATATCCAATATAAATTATGTACTTATATAAATATATAGTTGAGTCAGAACTTAAAAGGTAACATTCATACACGTATTATATGAACCGCTATATATTGTATACACGTATACACATATGTATGCATTATATAGTTCTATTTATATATTGTACAAGAGGACTTTCCAGTTTCTGTAAAATTGTAATTAAATTCAATAAAGTTTTAATCAACACTTTAGTAAAAACGTTTGTTTCCCGAAGGGTTAAAGGGTGTATCAGATTTATGCGAAACAATTAGAATATTTTGCAGGCAGGATGGGAATGTTTCTTTCTGAAGTATATAGTATACATATTTTATTTTACAGAATCGAAAGTTGATCTAGCCAGATTTTATTGAATCCATGACTCATTTAATAATGAGTTTCTTACTCATTGCATCAATATAGAAGCTTCTCGACAAGGTAAGATACTTAGTGGCGAAAAAATTCTGTGTCGAGAGAACAAAGTCTATTAAGTTATGGTTACAGTCTGGATTCATAATAGAAAAGCCAATCGAACATTCGACCATCATAGTAACTATAATATTAATGTAGGGTCCACAATTCCAAAATAGTTTGGAAGTAGTTCTTTGCTACTATTTAAAAGTTAAAACTGACTTTCCATAACAAAAGTGTTTATTGAGAAAAATGCAGATCAATACAACTTCTCCCAAACCGTAAGTGGATATACCTGTTACATCATGTGGGTATACTAGTGTACTAGTAAATGCCCAAGGAGGTTATTTTTCACCACACCTAGTAGTGCGAATGTATTTATCACCCAAAAGGATGCGTGCTTCACCCTACTTAGTTTTTATATATGTTCTTCAGCCTTGAGTATGAATAAAGAATCTCGTAATGCAACTGTAAGGGACTATTGTTAATCGTAAGTAGTTTGTATAATGACAAAATGAAGACGACGTATTTCAATTATAATCATTATTGCGATGTAGGATGTCGCGATGTTTCATTCACTAATCTTTAAAATCGATTAATCATTAACAAAAAAAAAATATATATATATATATATTTTATTGTAATGTTTATTGAAATCAATTATAATGATTGAAGTCACTTTTGAGTAATGATGTGCTAATTCAAGTAAGTATGTTATGCATTTAACTTTATAAGATTCTCTAACAACAATTAAATCGTTTCTCCGTCGGTAACAGCGAGCATCACAGACGTCTCAAAAGATTTCACCCGCTCTACCCGCGGGTCCAACTAGACTTTAAACTTTATTTAATCTTGTATCTTGCAAGATCACCCTACTTATGGAACATAAACCAATTTATTAATTGTCCTTTTAGGACAGATCTAAAGAAAAGAAAGAGCTTTTGTATGAAACAAGTTTTTGTTTATAAAGATTTACCGATCTCAGTCTAAAATACTCAATTATAATAACTAGGACTAATTACTCCCCCACGCTTGACAGCGAGGTTATCTAAAATGATTAACATTACATCAGTAAAAACATTACTTAGAGCCCTGATGCAACCAAATATTCTGAGCAACTAAATGATCACTTAAAGCTACTTATCTAACTCACTCCGGAAACTACGCACTTCAGACTGAGCAGAAAAGACTTAATACAATGTATCTAATCAAACGTGTTCCTCCAACTGGGAATTGATTCTTAGGTATTTTATATCACATTTGAAAACTTATTGTAAGTCTCGAAAGGACAACATAAAAAATTAAACAATTTAAAAAATATAATCAAGATTATAATGCATGATGTGGTTGTATCATTGGTTGAGATAGAATAGGGATTAGATATGATCAAAAGCAAAATAAGTCGAAATTGTGTTCTAATATAAAATGAGACAAAATTAGATTAGTTCTTAGTTCGTTGGAGCTATAATTGAAAAAAAAGAAGCTTTCTTTATAGTTCCAAAAGGCTCTAAAACATCGAAGAAGTTTAAGGGATAACGATTCCCTTTTGTTGAACATTGAAAGCCAAATTATTGATAATTTCGCTTTTAATTTATTGCATAAATGGTGATTTAAGCAATTTTCAAATTTTTAAAACAATCTCAGGCTGTTAATTTATTGAGTTATTGTTCCTATGTGATATTTAATTTCCACCTTAAGCGAAGCTAAAAATGTTTTATATTGTAAAATGGGCAATAATAGTTTTTTTTTAAATTAATACTAAAAACTAACCTTCTTTCTTCGCTTGGCGCCAAGAGAAACTTGACAAATAAATTAGTAATCAATTTGTCTAAACTAACACATATAATTTTTGTGTTTATCATGTTTGCATTTTATACGATGTATGCTTTCGGAAAAACACAATGTGAAGCTCATAGATGTTCCGGAAACTTTTGCTTTCGACAACACATGTGAATAGAATAGAAGTTTAATGAGCAAATTTTTAAAACAATCTCAGGCTATTAGTTTGTTGACTTATTGTTCCCCTGTGATATTCAATTTCTACCTTAAGCGAAACTAAGAATGTTGTATATTTTGTAAAATGGGCAACAATAGTTTGTTTTTTTTTTTTGTAATTTTAATACCAAAAATTAGCCGCCTTTCTTCGCTTGGCGCCAAGATAAACTTGACAAACCAATTAGTAATCAATTTGTCTAAACTATCACATTTACATTTGTGTTCCTTTTAAGTGATCATGTTTTTATACCCTGTACCCAAAGGGTACAAGGGTATATTAGTTTTGTGCGAGTGCACATGGAACACACAGAAGGAGGCTTGGTAGACCCCACAAAGTATATATATTCTTGATCAGCATGACAAGCCGAGTCGATATAGCCATGTCCGTCTGTCCGTCTGACCGTCTGTCCGTCTGTCTGTCCGTCTGTCTGTCTGTCTGTATGAACGCAAGGATCTCCGAAAGTATAAGAGCTAGAATAACCAAACTTGGTATACAGATTCTCCTGAGACCGAGAAAGGACGAGTTTGTTCATTTTTTCTGATCCACCCCCCCACTGCCCCCCCCCTATTACCGATTTTTTATAACTCCCGTAATTCTTAGAAGTCACATTACGTTAGTAATTATTTATCCGTATACCAAGTTTCATTATGATAGAATGATCGGAAAGAAAGTTATAGTCATATAACCAGGCCCAATGCACACATACATACATATGTACAAGTACACAAACACGCATAAGGCACGAATCTGATGTAAATGTAAATGTATGTATGCATGCATGGAATATTTTATATTTAATTTAGTTAATTAATTAAATTAATTTAGTTAATTAATTAAATTAATTTTGTTAATTAATTTAATGAAATTAATTAATTAATTTAATTATTTGTTTGTGGGGTGGTACAGGGTATTTAAGAGTTGAGCCTGCTCGACTTTAGCATTCCTTTCTTGTTATTTTATACGAAGTAGGATTTCAGAAAAACACAATTTGAAACTCAGAGATGATCCGAAAATTTTTGCTATTTCAACAGCACATGTGAATAGAAGTCAAAATAAGCTAATTTTTAAAAGAAACTCAGGCTATTAATTTGTTGACTTATTGTTCCTACGGAATATTCAATTTCCACCTTAAGCGAAACTAAACATGTTTTATATTGTAAAATGGGCAACAATAGTTTTTTTTTAAATTAAAACCAAAAATTAGCCGCCTTTCTTCGCTTGGCGCCAAGAGAAACTTGACAAACCAATTAGTAATCAATTTGTCTAAACTATCACATTTACATTTGTGTTCCTTTTAAGTGATCGTGCCGCACAACAACTGGCGCCAGTATTTATCATTTAAGTCATGGTGAGGCTCTTGTAATCAGCTCGACTCCTATCTGGGAGAAAGGATTCACAGAGCCACACATGACACATGTACGAGTATGGGGCGCATCCGCATACCTGCTCGACATCTGCTAGGGTCAAGAAATTTCCTTTTGCGCTCAATTAACATCGTCGCCGCTTCAACGACGGGTCTATGGGTCTGTCTCTATTCCTGTGTCTATGTCTGTGGCTGTGTGTGTGTGTGTTTGTGCATCGTATCTGAGAAGACAAGTGTCAGCTTTACGGGCATTTGAATCTGTTAGATGCACCCAAGGTGTTTGAACGTTGTGAGGTAATTACGAACACAATGCAAAATGCCAATGCATTGGCAGTGCCTTGTTAATAAATGTTGCGCTCATTACGACCTCTGCGAATGAAATTGGATGCTGGTGTTATTGCTTGTGGGCTGGAGACTGACGGCTAAAGCCTTCCTGCCTGCCGGCTTGCTGGCTCAGTTTACACTTGTTTATAAGCAAACAGAATTAGCCCAATTTTCCAAGTCGAACAAAACAATACAATACGACTACAAACACGGATGGGCATTATAAATCAAGAGGAAATGTTATTCTTGCTTCGTCGTAGTTTCAATACCCTTTGCAATCTATGTTCAACATTTAAGATTCCACCTATAAAAGATTAAGAATCTGCATTGTTTTTTTTGCCAATTATAGCTTGAATAGAATTAAAAACTCATTAGAAAATTTGAAAAAATTCAAACGCACAGAAAAGTTAAACAAAATATCGCATCGCTCGTTTTCAGCAGTTAAATAATGAATAATATATTTCAGATGGGTCTACAATGAACGCTAATTTTCATTACTATTGCTTATGGTTTGTCTTTCCTTTCCTTAAACACAATTAAAATAACATGGTTTTTTCTTAATTTCAAACTTAGTGGAAGAGGAAATTGAGAGCTTAGTCTAGAGGCAATACTTGAAAGTACTAGATGCGATTAACTATGCTATATATTTCTCCTACTATTCAACGCTTTATGTTGTATTTGAAGTACAGCTGTGAGGTGAGCAATCGACTCGGCCAGCTGCCTGAGATTTTGCTCAGTTTTGAGCGGAAGTGGCGGGAAGCCCGTTGGGGAAATGTGAAACCAAGCGTTTCCACTGCCGCCTACGGCTGGCGACAACAATAAACAAATGAAATGTACAGTAAAGTTGTTTTTATTTCCATTGCTGCTGTTTGGTTTGGTAAATTCGCTTATTAACTGGAAATTTCGGGCTCTTTATTATTATTTCATGGTTGTGATTTATGTTTTCTGTTGTTTAATGTGCTTTTAGTTCTCATTTTACAATGAAGTTGTGGCATTTGGATGGCCAGACTGTGACGCGACATTTCAATTAAATGGTTCCACACTCTGGTTTTGATTTGATTTCCAATGATCTAACGTATATATGGACGGCATTATTCTATATATTTCAAACTGTAGGCAAGTATCAAGTTGCAACAAACAAAAGACTTAAGTAAAAAACTAGTAAAAATAATTTAGATATTTTAATGTGCGCGGACAGCAACATTGCAATATGGATGTCTTTTTTCCAACTATTCACTCCCACATGCCACCTGACTGGCCGGCTGTCAATCTTTAGTGCAACAATGTTGCCTGTTGTGTTTGAGATTGCCAATCAACAATCGATCGACTGTCGTAAAGTCGCCTCTCTGCCTGTAATGCCTGTATTGCTTGCATAGTGTGTCTGTGCTGCCATTAGACAATTAGCTTTAATTTAACAACCTAAGCACACAATCAAATATTTTGCACAAGACGTTATCTGGGTCACACGGCCAGCCATCAAGTCAACTATGATTGAAGTTTACTGCAGTACTAACAACTGCGAAATTGAAGCCACCAGAAACAACAATGGGTCGCCAATGTGGCTGCAACTGTCAAACAATGGCAATAATTGGCCATGTTGTTGTGCGCCTGCCAGTCTTAGTCACAAAGCATGAGCGTCATGCCACATTTATCTTATTTTAGAGCTCATCTTAATTTTAACCAAAAGTCAACGTCAACTATTTGTCACTTACACATACTCTACGTACAAAAAATTGGCTATTGTTTATGGAGGATGCCTCAAGAGTCATACATTTTGTACGCTAATTGGTGTCTCAAAGGAAACGTAAGGCCTTTAAATTTAAGCCCAATTGAACCTTGAAAATAAAAACTTATTCTATTACTCTTTGTATATAACAATTAATTGTTTTTGACTTAATATTAAAATATTTAAAAAAGAAAAGTCATGTGATTAGATCTGCGAGTACATACAATGTGGTTGGTTGTTGTTAGCTTATTGGTATTCTACTCTTATTATGACTCCAATATGAATAATAAAGACTATATCTTAAATGTATTATGATGACAGAATTATCAAGCTATTCCCAGGAAAGTTCACATAAAAATATGACTTAGGAAGGATATTGCATTATAAAAATCATAGTTTAACAACACCTGCTCTTTAATATGCTTTTCATTTTCAACATACCTGATAAAGCTTTCTTATTACATCTAATTCTGATTTACACGGTATTTTTATACCCTGTACCCGTAGGGTAAAAAGGGTATATTAGGTTTGTGCAAAGTATGTAACATACAGAAGGAAGCATCTCCGACCCCATAAAGTATATATATTCTTGATCAGCATGACGAGAGAAATCGATCTAGACATGTCCGTCCGTCTGTCCGTCCGTCTGTCCGTCCGTCTGTCCTTCTGTTCGTCCGTCTGGATGAACGCGAGGATCTCAGAAACTATAAAAGCTAGAATAACCAAAGTTGGCATCCAGATTCTCCTAGGTCTGAATAAGGACGAGTTTATTTTATTTTTGGGAATTTTCCCCCCCTTCCCCCGCTGCAGAATTTCGTCAATAGCGTCCACGTTCCAAACTTTGCACACATAATTTATATATAATTGTCTACTGTTGTTCATTTTATTCAATTCGGTCAATTCTAAGAAAAGTTATTAGCAAAACAAATTCTCGCCAGTACAGCCCCACAAACTGCAGCAACAAGTTCGCTCTTCTTCTTCCTCTTTTTGCTGCTGCTATGGGCGCATATAACTCAGTGACGGAAGTTTACCTGGGTACAGGGTATTACACTGTCGGGCTTGCTCGACTGTAGCGTTCTCTCTTGTTTTTTACAGGGTTTTAATTTAACACGGCTTTTTACACGACTTTTTCTGGAACCAATCTACAGTGTAAAAACAGAATTATGTGTAATGCCATTAGTTTGATTTTCGGTTGCATTACCACTATTTCAAAAACTTAGCATAAAAACAGGAATCCGAAATAAATATAAATATTAAAGTTGTCTATTAAAGTTGCCTATCATTATACTTGTAATCCAATGCTTCATTTGGTTCTTAGATCTTCGAAAGCAAAAACTATTTTATAACACTATTACAGACTTCTTTAGCCTAATATTTGTTATAGCAGCTGCTATACTCTATAGCAATTCGATGTGAAATACACACATATCACAAATTTAACGCAATAGATGTAACACTGAGGATGCTAGAAATGGAATGTTTTCGATACGATATGAAACAATATCAATATGGTATTGATATTTTCACTCAGTAAGATCGCTTAGAAAGGATTGCCAACTTAGTGACGGTTCCACAGTTTCTCTAAGCCTTCAGGATGTATTGGTACCAAAGCTATCGTAGCCCAACTCTTTTTTTATATTTTAGCTCGAAGAAAAGGTCTTCCAAACGGTTTTTCCTACATCCATCTAGATTTTTCCCCTATCTGTTAATGATTGAAGATAATATATAAGTTAGGATAACATTTAAATACTAATTCCCTTAAAATTGTTTACAGCTTATTCGTTATTTTTTCCAACTAAATATATGCGAGATATTTTCATGCATTCTATGGCTAAATCTATTACTCACTGCGCCCCAATAATATCTAAAATGCACTTAACAATGATTTTGTCGTTGCTTGTCATACACCTGAATAAAGTTGCTGGGATTTGTTGATTTATATGGCTTTTGCTTGTCAAAGTGTACATGTATCTAACAAAATTGTTTAAATTAACTTAATTGCATTTAATGAGCTGCAAAAATTACAGCGTCATACCACAGATCGTTACTTAAAATGCCATAAACACAGACACACATGCATACTGATTGATTATAAATATGTGTTGTATAGCTTAAGCTCAGATTACAACTGGGGATATAGAGTTAATCTATGACATAGATATTACCACTTGGACTGCACACAAATTAGCATAAATCGCATATCAATTAAAGCGACACTTATCCAAGAAACGCATTAGCCATTGACTTGACCAATTGTACAAAAATAACAACAACGGCTGATTCGGTTCCAAGTTAGACCCAACAGGCGGCCAAGTGTCAAGCTACCGTAAATGGCGTGGCAGAAGCGCGTTCATTTAGCCCGTTTGAAACAAATTTCACAACTGGCCAAAAGGCGGGACTGGCCGGCAGTAAATAACCGCTAATAAATCATTTTGTACAAATGTTAAAAAACAATTTGTACAGCTGAAAAAAAATTTCGCAGTTGCCGCGATTGCAAATTTAAACAAGTTGTAAATGTACAACAACCATTACAACAATAACAATAGTAACAGCGACAACAACTTTGCACATGAAAACATTTGTAACTACAAGTACACACACGCGTACATTTTGATGAACATGATTTTGAGTGAGTGTTGTGTCCGATTTTGTTAAATACTTATAGTAGTTTATGTTCCGACGCTTCACGAAAATGTCATTCATGTAACTTAATCGCCAACATACTCGTACCAAATCGAATGGTTCGTGAAAGAAATTACAAGTGGAAATAATTAATTTATAACTCTTTGTAAATATGTAGCTTGCTTGAAATGAAGCCATTTAAGTTTGTAAAATTCGCTCAAATGATTTCCTATTACCATATGTTTCCAGAAGTTATATATTGAAACTAATTGTGCTCGAAATGAAGTCTTAAAATCAGTCGCCGAACATGGATCTGTTTTCTGTAATGCTTGGATTAGATTCAGATGCTTTTGTTTGGACATTGATTCGTGTTGCATCAATCAGGTGTGATTATAGAAAAAGCGCAAACGTTTCGGGAAACTAACATATTTAATCAAGAATCCTTTTCTTGATTAGTGCATAATTAAATAAAGATATTTATTTATCATGTATGCAAAGGACGACATTATGGGGATCGAGAGCATACCAGCATATCTGATTGTCAATATTTTCGAAGAGGCTGTCATTTATTTTCGTGAAAAGAGACAGGCATCAACATACATACATAATAAGTATACATATATGTACATACATATATCGTGTTTTATTTATTGCTGACAAATGGCGCTACATGCTGTGGATGTGATAGATTTGTATAAGTGTGTTTGTTGTAGCATTTGTAGAGGCAACCAGCAGTTTTGATTGTTAACCATTAACATGACTCTTACCCACATTTCGCCGGTAGATCATAATGGATTTGATTGTCTTGCGCCGCCAAATTGATGAAAGTTTTTCCAACTTAACAATGCTCAGAAAGCTAGAGGAGAAAGAAAGGGAGAGCAGTACACGAGTGAGAGAGAGAGACATCATTATTATTTACAACAATGGCACATACTCGTACTCGTATAATGGCTGCTGAGTCGTCAAGTCAAAATTGTATAAGCTATTACCGTTGGTTGGCTGAAAGTCACGTGCAAAGGTGCGACGAAGGATGCTGAGCTGCAACGATCGAACATGTTCAGTAATATATGTACGTGTACATGTACATGTGTATTTGGCATGAACCCATCGAACCGTTCGAGTCCGTCTTGGCGCACATGCGCAAGCGCACAGCTTCCGTCGTTCGAACATGTTCGTGTTGGTTGCTACGTAAGGTTTTTGTGTGTTATGCCTGGCCAGTTCTTATACGACATTCGACCCAAACGGTTGGGCGCGCAGCGGTGGTGCTGCCAACAACAATAACAACATTTGACGACTAACTGCATCGCTTAGAATTGGTCGCATCCTACATACATACATACATATGAATACACTTGCTGTTGGATGCGTATCGGTGTTGGCTCAGCTCTTTAATTGTGTCACTAATGAGCCGCATTTATGTAAATCTCGCCACTGTCCACGTCTGAGCGGCATCAGCGGCTATTCCTGGTGCTCATCAATGCGAACGCGTCTTTATCGAGTGCGGCAAATTAACATTCGGCATTTTTTGGTAGTAGTCTTCACCTGCTGTGCCGTTTATGGTTATTGCCGCAATTTCGTTGTGACAGTCGGAGGCGCTTTATCATAAATTAAAAAATCGTGTAGCGATCGACACGACAATCGCGCGATCTCTCGCGGTCTCTGCTGTCTCTTGCGGTCTCTTCGTCGGATGGACAGTGCGTGTGTGTGCAGCTCTTGATGCTGAGGCTGAGGCTGATGCTGCTGATGAATGATGCCGCTGTCGTCACAGGGGCCGGCAGCTCTGAGTTATGGCCGCCGATATTTGCATGAATGAAACGCACCTTGTGATAAATTAGCCGCTAAGCCCGGAGCCTCTAACTTACAATGATCTTTTCTTCGCGCTCGCGATGACTTAATTTAAGTGCCTCGGCTTCTACGCTCGGTCTTCGACTTCGACCAGAGGCCGTTAGCGGAAGGTGTTAATTAACATATGAACAAATACAAAAAAAAAAAAAAAATACAAAATAAATACAAAATAAACCACGGCAATTCGATAACCAAATTTAATTCGTTGTCTACAAATATGCGAGTGTGCTTGGGCCCACTATTCCAGTTCATTAGCAACAACAAAGGCGTTCACTTACTTTCCACATACTATACGATTGCAGTTTGAGGCCCACTCGGTGTCCTATGACAGCGATTCATCAGTAAAAACGCCACTCGAGTCAACGCGAACGCAATAAAACCCTAAGGAAAAACAACAACAACAACTACGGGATAAACAAAAGCGAGTGATTTGTTTGAAAACAGAAGCATGTGTGGCACATTTGTGCAAAGCTCAGCAGAGATTCGTTGGAAACTTCTAAAATTTCAAAGCAACTATTTGGGCGTGAAAATAATATGATGACATTTGTGTGTGCGTTGCATTTTCTTTTACGGCGCAGATATGTGGAAAATACATAACAAACTTTTAATCTACTTACTCTGGATTATGGAAATAAGGTAAAGTGGCTAAGGGACACAAATCCAAGTCACACTGTCAAAAAACATGTTCATAAAAATATTCTACGCTATGGTAATTCTAAATGTGTTGAGGATCATTAAATTTGCATGTATTAACGAGATGCTGGCTGTTAAGGTTTTGTTAGCTCTTGAGTTTCATAGCACGATAAGATTAGTCCGAGTGTCCAGGCAGCGTGTGGTCGCAACATTCGAAAGGGAAGCGAGGAAGTGGTTGAGTAAGCGGGGAGTCTTCCCTATTTTGCTGTGCATTTAAACAAACCTCTTAGCATAACCAAGAAAATTGGAAAAGAAGAGTAAATGGCATTTCAATTATTAATCGAAATTTGTTCTATAAATATTTTATGCTTCCCGGGAAAAACATCGAAACAGACAGCACTGTTCAGGTGGTCCCGATGTTCATTTAACTTTTGACGGTGTTTTTAGTATGCAGGATACAATTGGGATACATTCAACAATTGGTTGAAAGATGGAATGATATGCTAACGGGATTAAGCTATTTTTAAAGCTTATTGGCATTTCATGGGCAATTGTGAAATTACATAAGAAAATAAATGAAATTTGTATTAACCACTAATATTTATTTAATTGGCCAACACAGGCCATCGGATTTATTCGGATTTAAGAAAAGTAGAAGCGATTGAATCTTGAAATTTGGGTCAAGGATCTTTTAAATTACAAGAACACTTCATAGATTAATTTAGAAGTTTTGAATCCGATTTTAAATCTGTCAGGGCGGTGTTTTCGTATAGAGAACCTAAAAAAAGAAGACTGCAGATGGAAGTATGTAGAATACAATTATTTTGGTCTGTGTGGATCGTACCGAAATCCAGGTCTTTACTCAGACAGTCGTCCCCTAATGCATATCTAGAATATATCTATGTATATACTTAGTGGGATTAGAAACGCCTTCTCCTTAGCGCAAGTTAAGTTTTTACCGTTTTTGCAATTGGATTTCCGCTTGGGAATAACTTTAAGGGTTTTAAAGGAGAAATTATTGTCAAGCTGAACTGTACAATCCTATATATCATAAATCTATTAATAGGCAAGCACTTTTCTTTGTTTTTTTTTCCTTTAGGATTGCACTGGATGGCAGATTGATGATTATAAATATAATTTGATAGAAATTATAATATTTATTGTTATTTTTTAAATCCCGATGCTGACTTTGCGAAATTCTGTGCTGTACATTTGAGGTTTGAGGCTTAGGTGTGTAGGGTGAACACGCCTAGGGGATCCACAAGATATAAATACGTAAATATATGATCAGGCGAATCCAATATTCAATCACCACTTCTAAAACGTTGCGCCGAAGCTTTTTTGGCAGACACAGATAAAAAATTTCGATGCAAAATATTTCAGATCATTTTATTGTATAGTGTTGTAATACTTTTGGTAGCACATGGTGACTACAAGTATAATTGAATAAATTTAAAATAAGTATGGAATTCTTTCTAATGAAAAATTTGATAGAAAGGATAAAATGGAGTGATAAAGTATTTATTGAAAGACGCAGTGAGGGGTAGGAGACGAAGATAACTTCTTAACTTGATATTATGATCTTAGTTTGTTTTAAGAAATGAAATGGAAAAGGCCTTAATGCAAGTGAGGATAGACAGCCAATGTATATATTAACAATATTAACTGAATGTCAGTCCTGAAATAGCCAAGAATGCTTCTAACCCATCTTCATCTACATATAAATATAGCATTATCAAATATATCCTACTTCTGACACAATAACCGTATTAAGACGGCCCTTACGCGATTCCTGCTACAGCAAAGGACTTTCGGGATTAGCTTAAAGAACCACCTGTACTGTCTTGTGGCATTTTGATGGTGGTTATTTATTTAAAGATTTATAACGCTATAAGATTCTTTTAAGAAATCAACAAGAGCTCATATAACACGACGCTAAACAATTCCAAACTTAACGCTGTCAGATTTTATGTGAAAATGGTAGAATAGCTTCTTCTTGAAATAAGTAAGACATCTTATGAAAATAGCTCTCTTTCATTGTTATTCGGTTTAGTTTGATGCACGTTATATAGGGAACGATTATATAAAAAATGTATGGTTACGATTTCGTCCATCTCTGAGTTGGCCATACAGTTTATTGTTCAATCTGCTTGTACCTTAGGGTTGTAAGGAGGCCTGTATATTTGCTCTCCGTTACTACTGAACGACATTTCCCAGGCCCATTTACACTAACATTTTGTCCAGCTAATGCTATTCAGTGTGTTTATCGTTGCGCCATCTCCAACAACTTGACTACAGTCCAGAGGCTACTTGCTCCTGCTCTCCCTGCACTCTCTCCTCTGGCTTAAGAAAATGTGTGGGAATATCAATCGCAGTCAAACTGATTGCCAAACATATATACACGGCTATCGACACAATCGCTAATTTTAATCTGCGAAACTACAACAAGATGTATGTAAATTGTTATCGCAAGACGCCCAAACACAGACGCCCAATAGTGATCGTGATCGTGCATATTCTTTGAAAAACTGGCATGGCAAAGGAAAATCGAAATAATTGTGTGACGGAAAGCGGAAAATGCGCTGCGAAATCTCATTAAAATAGGCAATTACAGCAACAACTAAACTAAAACTGAGTCGCATGCTGATGGATGGAAAGACAGGCAGGCAGTCGGGCAGGCGGGCAGACGGGCAGACAAACAGGGAGACAAACTGTCTTTTCGCTATTTTTGAAGTCAGAGCAATCACATAACGAACATTTCGCCAATCAAGCTGCAGGAGCAGACTATACCAACAACAACAACAACAACAACAAAGACAACGGCAGCAACTGGAAATCAATTTTTGCCATAAACTCATCAACATGGCTGGCTGCGTTTGTTGCTATCTAATTGCCTTAGAGCAGTGAGTTGCTCGTATCTGAAAGATACGCTCAACTTGTGGGTCGTCCCAGACGCACAGCTGAGGAAACTGGCTCAGCAGCCAAATAAAAAGAGAAAACTCTAAGCCGCAGAGTCAACAGGTTGGGCTGGCAACTGGCCGATGCTAAGGGCGCTTGTACTTGTATGTACTATAGTTGCTTAGACTCGGCTGTTTTACTTGTCATGTAATTGGGGTTACTGCAATTTAAAGGCGCATGCCCGAATGCCCAAATGGCTTGTACGACACAACAACAACAACAACAACAACTGCAACTAAAACAACAGCAGCAACAACAACAAGAACAGTAACAAAACAGGAAACAACTGCGCAGCCGCAACAGTCGCAACAATTGAAACGCATGATCGTGCAGACAAACGTTCAAATTGTGATCAAGATCAGCTCGTCCAGGTTTCTGTGGCAGTTGCAAGCCCAAAATGGCATAGACTGTCGCTGCCCCTGCCCCGCTGCCGAGCCAGCTTAACAGCCAAAGAGTTAAAGAGCTAAAGCGACAAGGAGGTTGCTGTTGCCTGTGCGGGAGCCGTCGTCGGGGGCGGCCACTAGTGAGCGGCCCGTTTTGTGCCACGGATGAGTGATCGACTGCAGTCTCCATGCACATGCCTGCTAACAACAACGGCTAACAGAACAGAACAGAACAAAACAGAACAAAACACAACAAAACAATCTGCTGTCGATCTCTTTGGTCTGCCAGCCTTCCCAGCCTGGCCAGCCAAGCTCAGCCTTGCCCTGGCCCGTTTGGGCCGGCCAACCACACCTCGCCTGCCCTCCAGCCCCTCCTCCATTCCAGCAACTGCGTTGGCCAATTGTCTATGACGAACGATATGTTTTGGCTTTTACCTGTTGCCTGTTACAACACACAGACACAGACACAATCAAACCGACTGCCAATACACACACAGAGAGAAACGTGGCTTATCAAATTTTAAAAATACATAATATTAGTAGACAAGAAGGGGTATTCAGAATATCATCGACTCTATCGACTTCATCATATTCTTTTGCCTGTTTCTATCGCTACTTCTCCCACAGCATTAAAGTGATCGAGATCGATGTTTATACCAGTACTCTGAACGAAATTCATATGACTTTCTCGGGAAAAATTGCAGCAAATAATTGTGGGTTTTAGTATCTTAGCTTTTATATCAATATTGTTGCAAAATTTGGCTCTGATCGCTATTTACCGAAACAGTTGAAGGTAATAAGGGATATTTTAAAACATTTAAAACATTTTATACACTTCATTAAAAAATATAATTTTCTTGAGCGTGTCTGCTGCGTTAATTTTGTCAGGGCAGAAGAAAGATTTTATAAGTAATCGACGACTTGATAACGAAGTTCTTTTGTCTGCTTCTTTAAATTATTATTCCTCACGCAGACCGACCAGATCCCTAATATTCTTTTATGGACTTCATGACATTATTAGTTCAAATCCCCGTAATCATAATCGCAGAGGCATGATCGAAGTAAAATTAAGTAATTATCCAACCAAGGACAGATCTTAAATAAATAAAGAAAAAGAAGTTGTAAAGCTTTCTATCTGAAGTTACCAGATCCCTAAAATTCAAATAATCCCAGAGGCATGATCTAAGTAAAGTTAAGTAATTATCCAACCAAGGACAGATCTTAATAAAAGACTAAAGAGATAAAAAGAAGTTGTACAGCTTTCTATCTGAAGTGACCTGGTCACTAAGATTCATTTATGGACTTTATGTCATTATTGATATCAGTAGTATTTGATCTTATGTCACGTTATTAATTGTATGGTGGATATCGCCTTAATTAAAATCGACTGCTTCTCCATACACTTCTACGAAGCATTATTCGAAGGGTCCTTTTTAGGGCTTATAACTGTCACAGCGACCTTTTTTAGAAGTGCACTTTTGATCTAATACCCTCACAGTTTTTAGTTCCTATTAAGAAGGCAGAAAAATTTGCAAACATTTCTACCGAGCTAGCTTTACGGCTTAGACCTGTAAGCCTGTCTGAAATAAATGACTTAAAGACGTCTAAATGAAATGCAAAGTTTACAACTACGGGTTGGTTAATCATCCTAATAACTTTTAAGAATGCATTTGCACTGATTATTCCTTATTTCTCTACACATTTAAAATAATTTCTTAATCAGGATCCATCTTTCCCTCACACTTTCGCAGCGATATCGGTTAGGGATCAGTTTGTCTCTGAAGAGATATTTGGAAAAAAACGTTTTAGCTGAAAGACTTAACAAGTATTTTGGAATATCAAACAAGACCAGTGTTTCTTAAAAGCTACAACTTTACAATGTTGAAGAAGTTGAACAGTTTTTCCAAGTACCTTTAATACCGGCATATGTAGTTAAAACTATTTACCTTTGCCAATTTTGCCTTCGAACAAAGTAAATACTTATTAAGTGTTATATACAATTGTGCCGCCACGATCGTTTCGGAATCTGTCGCTTTTATCTCTCAGTGCGTTTCTTTCTCTGCTCAATTACATCTTGGTTGCTGTGTCTGTCTGTCTGTTGTTGGTGTTGTTGTTGTTGTTGCCAGGACTGCCAAGTGCATTGGCAATGGACCGCAATTGTTGGCGGCCGTTTGTTTGCGCGTGGCAGCGACATTTTTCTTGCCACACAAATATTTTATTATTGATGGCATGTTGAACTGCTTTTATGGGCTTGTTGCAGTTTTCGCATAATACGCCCACTTCGAAAGCAGCTGGCGCTGACTTTGAGTTTTATCAGCTCCGATACGCTTGCCCCCAAGAATTAACTGGCCATAGCGCTGCCTTCGGCTCGGCCCGGCTCGGCTCGGTGCAGTCTGTGCATTGTTTTGGATTAATGCGGCTGTTGCTTCCGCCTCCAATTGGCGCTCCATGGACCCACCATAAATTTGCGGCCGTTAGGCGCAGCACCATGAACATGTCAGCAAGGCATGTAATTACCGCCAACAGCAGCGGCGATGGCAACAACAGTACCTCCACAACTTTAGGCTGCCGTTGACACTGCCCTCACAATTTTGGTCCGCTGTGGAGCAGGCGCTACTGGCGCCATTCTCTTCCAAAGGGTCTGCGGACGCACAGCAGTGGGTCGCCTGTCTGAGAGCCTAATATGCCTAGATTCAAATGATTATCATATTTAGTTGCGCGGTGTGTACAGGCGGAACTCCTTTGGGTGGACGCTTGACCCAGGACCAGTTGAGATGGACATTCCAGCCAACCCATATTCAACCTGAATGATATTTCTTATTTGAATATGATATTTTAAGATCGATTCCTAATCAACTTGGTGGATTAATTGCTTTAATTCTTTAAATACATTTCGAGGAATTCTATTTATCCAATTAAAACAAAACGAATAATTAACTTGAAGCTGAAAATAATTATTGCTAGGACTTTAAATTCTTACTTGATACGTGACATTCTTATAAGCTTGAGTACAAATCAGTTAGAGATGTTTTATTATACAAATACAGACATAAAATGGAACCAAAATTACTATACTACATATACTATATATGTTAATAACAAGTAAAATTTAAACAAAGAAAACCCCGACTTTAGATCTAGAGAATGTTTTTTTTTGTTGTCATTTAAAGTGACTTAATGCTTCGAGGATGATTCTGAACAGTAAAAGTATCTTGTACAGGAATAGAATTTTCAGCTATTTGAAATAAATGAGGTATGTCTAAGGCAATTAAAAGTTGACCATACGGGAAGCATCAGCTTTCAAATGCAAAAAGAATCATCAAAATCGGTTCGTAAGTTCTGAGGCAGCAATCAAAAATACAGTCGAATTGAGAACGTCCTCCTTAGCAGAACCCAAACAAACTCTCATCAAAGTACCCTTGAAGTACATCCTTTCCAATAAAAAATAATCATCGAAATCGATTGGCGTGATATTGAGTTATTCGTACATTTTTCGCGCACATACTTGAAGCAAATTTAAGACTTAGTATATGATTGTCTCATGAATGCCGATTGATAACCTTCTCTTTTTTTGAAGTCGGTTAAAAGAGAGCTTCTGATGTCAGAGATTCAATCGAAGTTGCCAAAAAGCGAGGGGTTTAATAAGAAGTGGATTCATTATACTTGTAACTTATTTAAAAAGGCAAATTTTAAAAGTCATAAGTTGAGGTCTTAGGGGGAAAACGAAGGCATTCATTTAATTTAAAAAGTAGTCAAGGCTCTAAATTCTTTCTGAACACTTTTTCTTTGGCTTCACAGAAGACTGACTGCAGTTTCTCCTGAAGTCTAATTCCTTTATACTCATAATCAGCAATGTTTTTTCCGCCACTTGTATAGTTTCTACTGTACTCGTATATCGAAGTGTTGCACTCTGCGTCCTTTGACTTGTGCAGCACATTGTCTTGTGGCATATTTACAGAGCATGCACCACCGTCGGCATTTCTGTTGCTTTCATTTGACTTTGTTATGTTTCGGTTGCGGGCCTCTAACCCTGCCACTGCCACTGCCACCGCCACCGCTCCTGCTCCTGCCCCTGGCACTTCCTAGTTTTCGCAGGCTTGCTACGCCTGCGCGCGAAAATATTAAAGTCATATTTTTATGAGGCTCCAAAGTGCGCATTAAGGCTTCGAGCTGTTATGCTTGTTATTATTGTTGTTGTTGTTATTGTGGTTGTGGCTGATGCTGATGCTATAGCCGTGCTTATTGCCGCCGTTTTGGCCAGTTATTGACTTGCTTTATGCATTTATGCCGTGAATAGCGTGTATAGCCAAAGATCTGGTCATAAGTTGCCTGTTCGCACATTGCTAATTGGAGCTCCGAGCTGAGAGCTGCCACTGCCTCTGCCTCTGCCTCTGCCTTAGTCCCAGGCTTAGTTCGAGTCTAAATTATGCGAACGGCTTAATCCATTTTTAATGATTTGTAGACGCTATTTGGCAAATACTCGTACTGTTCGTACTCTTCGTTTTTATTGTCTGAGAATGGTGGCGCTGTTGGCGGTTTTAATATTTTCTTCGCCTAATAATGCCGTGCACTTTCTATTTTGCGAGTATTAAAGAAGCAATAGTACGAAGCATACAAGAGATCATGTCAACACCTACTACTGTGTATTAATATATATACATACATATATAAAAGTTTATTGCTTTTTTAGGAAATAAAAAAGCGGCGAATTGCATAGCTATCCAAAATAATTTAATTGCTTTCATCGCTCATAATATTTGTATATATTTAAAATTGAAAAAATTCATATTTTTACAAATAATATAAAGACTGACGGCTCATGATCATAAAGTATCAAGTTTCTGTTAAAAAAGGCAGTTTAGAGTATTCACTAAATACTTGTATATGTGGATACCTCACTAAATATTATAATCGGACTTGACTGTCTATTCTTAAACCTTTCTCTTGTGTTTTCGTCTGCCCAGACCAATTGGAACCCTGATAAAGATATGGACTGGTTATCGGAGGTCAGCCGCTGTAGCATTTTTCCTACGCCAAAGTTTCCATTAGTCTTATTATTAGACATGAGAAATAGCCAGCGTTTTCTACTTTTTTTAAATAATTATATAATACCATTTCGAAAACATAACTTGTATTTGTCACCGAAATACAACATTTAAGAAACTAGTCGAGCTTAAGGAAATTTTTCTAATATTTCAAATATACACAAATAAAAGACTCTTGATTTGAATTCTTTGTTAGCTATATCCTTAACGGATATTTTTCTTAAAACTTCTTGATTTATAGAAACTAAATATCTTAAGACTATATGAATGGCATTTTTCAGACCGATGTGTGAATTGGGAATGTCTATCGATTCTATATGCGATTTTGAGGTTGAAAATATTTTATGGTAGTCTTTGCTTTTAGCGTAATCTAAGTACAGGACATATGGCATAATATCAGGCGGCTATAAAACAAAACACTTGCTACTTAATGATAGTGTTTCGGATTGCCACCGACTTTTGAGATTGTTATACTTTGCAGGACTATTTTCGAAATGTTTGTTAAAGTCACTATATAGTATGTTTGTCATTGCCTTAATTTTGAAAAATAGTGAGATGGAGACAGAGAGAGGGAGAGATTTTTGAACTCAATTTTTCAAAATCAAGTTTATAGCAAATAAATACGATATTTAAAATTTTACTTCAGATCGAGTAAGCAGATTAGTGGCCTATAAAGCACAAATAATCAGTTAAATAGCTTAAGTTTTTATTATTTGATTGGAAAATATAAATTTGTAACTTCCTTCCTGGACTTCCTTCACTGATCGGCGTTGATATTCGTCAATAATTGTGGGGACGGCTATTTACAAATGACGCCATCATCTTAGAGAGAATTAATATCATATCCTATTAAAACCACGTTTAAATAATGACTAACCAAGTGAATTTTCAACAATACTGGCAGATGGTATTTATGACAGCATTGCTACGATCTTGCAATTCGCATTCCTATTGGGAAGAATAATTCGCGATGCAATGAGTCAGATCTTCAGCTGTGTGCTAATAAGGTAGACAGAGAAACTTAAATATTTCTACTTAATGAATAGATTAGCTTAGATACACACTTGAGGTAGACTGAATGAATTGTGGAGAGTTGGACCATCAGAACCCATCGGACGCCAATAAATTGAATTAGCAAAGTAGTCTGCACAATTTTTGACACAATCGCACACACCTCTTCGACTTGCCTCAGATATTGATTTATGCGTAATTTTAATGATTGGCCAATACTCGTGTGTGGTGTATACTATATACATATGTATATACATATGTATATGGTCAGCTCAATTTGTTGGTTACGGCTGGCAGAGTCCATAAAATTGTCAACAAAACTAGTTTCGATTGTTTATGTGAGTCGCCGGCGATGATATATTTGGAAATTTTATGTTCGCTACGCATGGCGGAAGCGTGGCTACGAGTATAATGCAAAGCCGTAAAACGCGCTGACAACGCGTCCGTATCAAGTTCATGACAGGTCCTTGCTCTCACGCACCGCCCCAAGAGCGGCAGCGGTGCCGATGTCCCAGTCTGTTCGACTCTGCACAAGACTGCGTGCCAACAAAAACAAAAAAAAAAAAAAAACAGAAAGGGTCACGAAACGAAGGCGAACCCTTGCCGGTGTTTTGTTTTCCCATTCCCAGTCCCAGTCCCACTGGCGATATAGAGCAGAAGATAAAAGGCTTAGCTTGGTCGGGAACAAAGCGCAAATCAAGACACACGTGACTGCGACTGTTGACGCTTTTACGTACGCTCTGAAGAGGATCTGCTCGTACTTGATGGCTGTTTGTTTCATGATGATTATGTTCTGGCTGCTAAAATTGTTGGCGTTGACATGCAACAGGCAACCGGCAACAAGCGACCGGCAACAAGCGACCGCCAACTAGCGAGCAACAACCGTCCGTAACTGGGAGCGACAAATTAAATAAAGCACGAAAAATATGTGGAAACACAAAAAAAAGAACAAAAAATAAAACAACAACTGAAGCCATGGCTAAAACAAAAGGGCCTATGAAAAAAGGCTGGAAAGATGAAAAGAGATTGCTGTTGTTGTCTGTTGTTATTGAGGTGGGCATGACGGTCACGCTGCCTGAACGAAATTGCACGGAAGTGTATTGACTGACTAACTGAGTGACTGAGTGACTGACTGCTTGACTGCTTGGCTGGTTGACTGGCTGAGTGGCTGACTGGCACGGATGCCCTGACAGATCGATCAGAATAGAGTTGAACGGAGTTAAAGTTGAAGGTTTGTTGTTGATTTTTCTTTTTATTTCTATTTTTATTTGGCGCGTTGCTGAAGCGTTGAAAGCAATGCCCAACAATGGCCATTGTCGTCATCAATGTTGTTGTTGTTGTTGTCCGACATTGCAGTCGGGCGAGCGCGACTTTGGCATCCAGGGCTTGGGCGCCCATTTGCCGAACGCTTCGTGGTCGTGTCTGTTAAACGAGCCTAATTATTAGTTTACTACCAATTTCGCTAAGGCTTGCCCCGATCTGGGGCTGCCAGCATGTTAACAGCATGTACAACAAGTCATGAGCATGCCACAGCAACCACACAACAACAACAACAACAACAACAAGAAGAACAGCAATCGACGATCTCCCGATGGCCGTCGCCTTCACCGCTGACTTGAAGGGTTAATTTGCGCTGCTGCTGGAGGATGCAAGGCATGTACGATCATGTACGATCTCTGGCTGGGTTTGTTTTGTAAAATGTGTAATTTCTGTAAATTGATTTAATTGCCGCCATTAAAAGTGGCCCGGCCTCAGAGACAGATGTGTAAGCGACACAAGTGGCAGCAGCGTTTGCCTTTGCTTCACCGTTTTGCGAAAGCGACACGCAACCGATCCAATTGTATTTGCCATTTTGGGCAGCTGCTGTATCTCTGGGCGATAACAACCAGTTCGGCCACCGAACGCTCATATTTGATTGCCCACCCGTGCTCACTTTTCCCAATTGTCTCTCGAGCCATCGCGTGCAGTTCAATTGCAGTCCAACTTACTTATATCCAACTTACATATATCGACTCAACAGCCCGAGGATGTGGCGATGGCGATGGCGAAGGCGAAGGGGCAGGCGCAGGCGCAGCCGTTGCCATTCTGCCATTTTCGCCTGCCTGTTTGAAGCGTGAACAATGTAATGCGAGTTGGCCGGAATGTCCGCCTGTCTGGCATTTGACGCAGTTGCAGTTGCCGCTTTAGAGCGTAACATCATTTAGAAACCAATGTGGACAGGCTTCGCGGCTCTATCCGAGAATGCTCAAATAATGTACCGAAAGGTAAAGAAAATGTGAAGGAAAGTTTTCCAAATATGCGAAAAAACACGGGTTGAGTTATACGTAGAGCACAAGTATTTTGAACAACAAGACTAATCTTCAAACAAGTTTGTTTTTTAGACTAGTCTTAGCCTGACCCTTCACAGATATAAATAGATTACTACTCTTAAACAAATGAAACTTATTCTAACCCATTACAGATTGTAAACATATAGTAAGAATGAGCAGCAAAAGGCATTAATGGATTGTAAGAATGCAGGAGCTCTAAGACTGCATATAGCGCTATATTATGGTGGTTCGTCCTTTCTCCTTGCATTTAAGCAAACAGGCACATAGAGCAACACCATATGACTTTATCGACTTTATTTAAAAAACGTGGTTATGAAAAAACTATTTTTAAATCGCAGTGTTTCAAAAATCAGTTGCCATTAAAGTTACTTTTGATTAATTGTTGAGTTCTATTTTCTGATATTTGTTTTTGTCGCGAATGTTTAGCATAAAAATATAGCAATGTTTTTGATGTTCTGGGTTGGATATGGGCTGTTACCTTTGAAAAATGTTTAAATACATAATTTAAGTAATTTCTTGATAATGTTTTTAAGAAATAAATCATACTCTAATGTTGATTACAAAAATAAAATGATCAACTTTCTACAACAAAAATGATCCATGATCCAGCGCTATTTAGTACCTTCACTACAAAAATGGTTTTTGATGTATAGTCTTATAGACTTGTATTTGAAATATTTAAAGAAAATAGGTTTGAATATTATGCTGCGGCTGTGATATTTTAAAGGAAAATAAACTGGAGCACCAGTTATGGATTAATACAAAAGATCACTTTAGGTTTCCAACGAAAACTGGTGTTTCGGATATTATTTGATCAACAAATGCCTTTAGAGAAAGGTATTTATCGACATTTCATTATTTTGATTCTTTAACAAAACTAGCAATCCATGTGCTTGATTTATTTTAATAATGAGCACTGGGTGTTTAAATAATAATAACACAAGTTTCTTATAACAAACACTTAATTGCAAGAGATATGTAATACGAAAACTCTTCCAGTATTTTGTTTAATGTTGAATAATGAATTAACAATGATGAGAGCAGAATGTTCAGAAAGAGGCGCATTTGCTTTTATCATAAGTATATAGGATTTATACTTATTGGGCACAAAAAGAATGCTAGAGTCAAACATTCTAAATGCAATTTAATACTTTACCAAATTAAGTGAAAAGAATAAATCAAAAAGTATACACTTGACTTGATGAAACATTATTGATTTAAAATATACATACAAGTATATACTTTCTTTTTTTACTTCCTGGGACGCACCACGCCTTACCTAGCCCTCGCTAAATACAGAGGCTTGTGTTAAGCGCAATCGTGTTAAACGACACATGGACTCCTTACGAAATATGGATAATATAAAATATAAAATATAATTTCACTGTTAAAATTTGCACTGTTTTTAAAGTGATGAAGATGTTTGAAATTAGCAAAAAGTTTCTTCAAGTGTTAAATATTTAACATTATACATTATTATAAAGGCAAAAAAAATTTAGATCCGTTGGGTGGCAATTAGAATCAAAGCCCTTTATATATTAAACATGTTTTTTGTGATGCTCCTTTTGTGGCTTCTAAAGCCTCTTTGTAGTATGCCTCTGATAAGGTAACAATATTCTCTCCAACTCTATCTTAAACTTTATTGCTCTTTTGATGAGCGGTTTAGAATTTACGATTCCAAGCTGCTAGAATATGCGAGTCATTCTTAATGTTTTTCTATATTTAAAGTTTTTATAGGTTCCTCGAATCATTCTAAATTCCAATATTTCACGAAGCTCACATTGTGACAATTGTATTTTGAGGTAATAGTTTCATCCAACATCAGTTGACTTCTGAAGCTCTTTCAAAAATTAAATTACTAGTGCGATTCTTCTCGCCTCGGGTAGCTCAAATATTTGTCCAACACCAAAATCCCTTTATAGTAAAATTATTCTTTTTATAGCCTGTACCCAAAGGGTGAAAGGCTATACTAATTTTGTGCGAATGTATGTAACACACAGAAGGAGGATCAGGATTAGGATCAGGATGTCAAGACTAGTCGATATAGCCATGTCCGTCTGTCCGTCCATCCGTCCGTCCGTCTGTCTGTATGAGCGCAAGAATCTCAGCAACTACAATAGCTAGGATAACCAAACTTAATATATAGCTTCCCCTAAGCACTAGGCAGATCGACTTTGTGTTTTTTATTTTTTCTTTTTTATTATCGTACCCATTCACCCTTTGGGTACAGGCCATCCAAGGTCGATAAGTGTTGGCTGTTGCCATACTATTCAAGCGAAAATTTGAGAAATCGTTTTAATATAGTAATGTGGGATGCGACTTAACAATTATTTTGTTGATGGCTTATTAATCTAGCGTCGCCATTAGCTGTTGGGTTTGCTCGAGTCATATTGTGATCGAACCAACCCGCAAATTAAACCAAAACTTAGCTGTGTTTGTGAGCCAGGTTGTCGAGTGAGGCGGTCGGTGACGGCAACGCCAATGAATGCTGCTCAAAAAGTACGAGCATTAAAAAAATATGAAAAATAAAATGAAACGCTTCTCCATGATTAGCGAGCGAGATGAATGTAATTATGGCTAATAATACAGCTAGCGGCAAACTTTTGACTAAAACTGACAGCAAAACGGCCACAAAACGCTCGCTGGCACTCGCTCGGATAGTCACTCAGATAGCTAGAGCCAGGTGCCTGGGCGACAACCAGCAACAACAACAGCAACAACAGCAACAACACTGAGCCAAGCCGAACGCATTAATCTTGGCTTGAATGCCGCACATTTTGTTTTCTATTGGGCATTCAATGGTCGGTCGTCTGGCCTTTTCGACTTTTCCATGGCAATGCAAACGAAATGAAAATGAATTGAACGCCGACGGCATTTATTGTGCACGACTTTTCTGCAATTGCCCGCCGATCGCCGATCGCCGATCGCGGATCAATCGACAAATGGCGATCGCCGATCGCCGCGCATTTGTTTGTGCATATTTCTTGCCATATTTAATTTATTGTTTGCTTAATGTGCTGGTGTGTTGTTAATGCCCATTCAGTATTTGTTTTTGTTTGTAGTTATTCGCTGTTGTTGCTGTTGTTGTTGTTGTTGTTGTTGTTTTGGATAATAATGGTGGTCTACAGGGTGCTGCACTCGCATAATACGTTGTACGTTCTGCTTTCTCGTCAGATTAGTGTCCAGCTTCGTCCAGTCGTCCAAGCTGTGCGGCCGCATACCGGGCCTTACCCCTCCGCAGCGGCAACTGTGCGGCGAGACACCCGACGCCCTCATCGCCTTGGGAGAGGGCTACCAGCTGGGCGCCCATGAGTGCCAGTACCAGTTTCGGGGTCATCGCTGGAACTGCACGCAGGTGTGGCAACGCAATGTGTTCGCCCATGTCATGCACATAGGTGAGTGACTCGATATCCCCTCCTCTGCACCGAATACCAATCCGCAATCCCCTCCATCTAATTGAAGCTTCCCGCGAGGCAGCCTATGCCTATGCCATAGCCAGTGCCGGAGCCGCCTATGCCGTAACCGCGGCCTGTGCCCGCGGCAACATCACCATGTGCGGCTGCGATGTGCGCCACAAGGCGGCCGAGACGACTGCCTCGACGAAGGTGGCGGCGGCTGGAGGGGCCAGCCAACCTGCCGAGCCCTGGAAATGGGGCGGCTGCTCGGCAGATGTCGACTTCGGCATGCGGTTTGCCCGCAAATTCATGGATGCACGCGAGCTGGAGCACGATGCGCGCTCGCTTATGAATTTGCATAACAACCGCGCTGGGCGAACGGTGCGTATACGTGGCTTTAACCCCGCTTGATTTATGTACTTATTTCCGCACTAAATTGCAAAACCACACAGTCTTGATTTACAACATACATTTTTTCCATTTTATAGAAGTAACTATCAAAGACGCTTTATTGATTTTAATAATATTGCAGGCATGTGAAGCATTGAATCATATTTATTATCTGATTAGCAAGTTTGACAAATACGTGTACATATAACATATTTTTAGTTCTTATTTACAATACAAGTGAGTCGGAACTGATTGAAGGAGTAGAAAATGTCTGTGAGACTTTTTTTTCCTAAAGAAATTAAAGCGCTTCTTCCGCCGTGGTGGCTCAACACTTAGTTAGTAGTGTAGTGTACTATATTAATTTATTTTATTTATGTCAACAAACATTGACTGTCGACATAAGAGGAAAATATATAAAAATTTTAAAAAGAATCTTATAAGCTAGAAAAGCCTAAGAAGGAGAAATCTAATCAAATTACAATAATATCTAATTAACGCCTCCGACCCGGTGGGAGAATATTATTTGCCCTTCGGCTAGCTGTGCCCCGTCCCACAGTCAAGTGTGGTCAGAGGCGTCAATAGATCTGCCGGTATATAAAAAAAAACTTAACAGAGAAAAGAAGATTAGCTAATTTAAAAAAAAAGAAGGAATTTCAGACCCCGAATGTTGGAAAATACAGAAATACACACAATAATTTAATTTGGGGGTGTTTTTCAATCATTTCTATTGTCTCAAAAATAAAAATTCAGTTTCTTAAAGCTCTTTGAAAATGTTATTAATACTTCTTCTTGTCTATCATTCAATAAATCCGCAGCTTAACAGCTTCATTGGATTTTCTAATATTAAGCTTCCAAGACAAGAAAATTATAGTGTGCTAATTGATTGTGGGGAAAAGGACATACTATATAGAATATATATGGCATTTGTATTATGCTTGCAGCAAGCACACTTTAGTTATTCCTAGTTTCCAAACAATGTATTTTTGTAGTTACTTTATTTCAGTAAGATTGTAAATAAAACAAACCGAAACTGCTCTTGATTATGTCCTCTAAAATGATTAAATAATTATTATTTTGTGCATAATGGCGAACAGTATTCAGAGTATTCACGCAAATTAATTCAAGATCTTCCTCATAACTACGAGAGGTTACTGATACTACTTGCTGGGACCGACCAGGAGACTCCAACTTATTATTCTTCGATCGTTACTGAGTTCATCTGCCCAAGAGTCGTCTTCAATTAACTGTTCTCATCAATAGTTGTGTTCTTAGCCAGCTCCTAAGCTAACTCAATTACCTAAAAATCCAATCTATGTTCAACAATGATTTAATTGAAATGAACCCTTTGCTTCTATAAATTAGAGCGTCTCTTAATGGAAATACTTGCCATGATTTGTTCGACGAGCATATTGGAAACAAATACTTCATTTAGCATGTTAGCCCAAGTTAAATTAAATCGTACGAGTAGAGTTACTTCTATAACAGCATTTACGAACCTTTGAAAAGTTGAAATGACTAGAAATAGTATTTCCACTCGCGTGTATAAAGACTTACCTATAATCAATGTTTCATAATGCAATTTCCAAAAATTTGACCTGTATGTTGGAATCAGGAAATAAGCACTACTTCAATTGTTTTCTTGTCGCGCCTTTTGCAGTTCCAGAAACTTTATCCATTGAAATAATGTTAGGGTATTTTAACGCTTCTTCGACTATTACAGTTAGTGAAGAAGCTGCTGCGCACAGACTGTAAGTGTCACGGCGTGAGCGGCTCGTGCGTCATGAAGACCTGCTGGAAAAGTCTGCCGCCCTTTCGTTTGATCGGCGACAGGCTGATGCAGAAATATCACAAAGCCAAAACTGTTCATGCCATCAGAGGCAAACGTGGACTGAAATTAGTATTAAGCAGGTGAGAGTTACGCGATTTGTCCCAAGCGCAAGACTAAGCTTTATATCTATACCCTTTCTCTCTTTACACAGAAGGAAGCATGCGGCCCAGAAATCACAGCCGTCGTGGCCGAAGCGGATGGAGCTCGTCTATTTGCAGCCATCGCCCAACTACTGTGAGCGCAGCGTCCAGATGGGCACTCTGGGCACTGTGGGTCGACTGTGCAATCACACCGCCCATGGACCCCAGAGCTGTGATCTGCTGTGCTGTGGGCGTGGCTACAACACCCAGCAGATACGGCGCAGTCGACAGTGCCGTTGTCAGTTCCGCTGGTGCTGTCAGGTGGAGTGCGATGCCTGCGAGGAGAGCTACGAGGAGTTCACTTGTAAATAGTTGAATTTATGCGATGCTTAAGGATGACAACTGTTGGTAGTTTAGTGTTACACATAGCGACATAATTAAGTATTATCAATTACGATCATACTTGTATTACAAAGGCAAACAAAAATCAATACACAAACAAAAATCATTCCAAAATAAAAGTTATAAAAATCGACGAATCTGGGAATCATTTTTACAGATTGGTGTCAATACTAAGCTTCAAATCATCGATTTCAAACAAATTTAGGTGGGTTTCTTATCTCCAAAAAGTGAAAAATAATGAATATTTTAACCCTACTCTCACATGCACGAAACATCTCTTTAGACAGGTTGGCTTGGTGTTACTTCTTCTCCTCTCGATGTACCTCCTCTTGGTGTTGCAGCATCAGGAGGAAGGCATGGCTCATCATGGAAGTCATTGACAGACCTCTCAATTCCTCAGCTTTGACTCTTTCCACCTCGGGTATAACTTGGTAATAAAGAGCAACAAAGGTACTTGAGAAATCTTGTATGCATATAATGAGTAATTTATATTTCCAATAAGTATTAAGTATAATTCGTTTAAAAAAGTTGAATTAAAGAACGGGTGGAGCTTTTATATTTTTCGAAATTCAGTCACAAATACAGGCATACTCTAATATTGCTAGTTCAGATGTTGTCGTCAAATAAAAAGAACTACTCGGCTGAGTTTTCTTTTTTAGTACAAACGTTTTTTAATAAGGAATATACTTTTATTTATTTTGTCAGTTCTTCGTTTTTGCGATAAGACTGGACTGTCACGCATTTCCACTGCCATAGCGAGGCAGACTAGATTTGATTGCCTATTGTATATAGCCAGCAGTGCTGTCCAGCGGTAGACTAAGGAAAAAAAAAGGAATACTTTTTGATTTCCGAAGTCAACTATGAATCAATCAAAATTATATTTTATGTTGTTTCGGTGGTGTACTACATATTCGGAATTTTGAGTTGTACTTCTCTAGTTCGTACGTGTTTTTTCGAAACTTATATTTCCAAAAACAGTAATACCTTAACCCATTAACGCAAGGTAATGCCATGTTGATAAAATATAGATTCAATTTTCAATCGGATTCCCAACTGCTCCAACTAAGGCTGGCCCTTATATTAGAGTAAAGAAATGTACCTTGTTTCTTAATAATATATTATTTTCTAGCTCTTCGATTTACTTAACTTACTTTTTTTGTAGTGGCGTACGATTATATATAATGTATGTATATAACTAAACATTCTTTGTGCTTATGCAATCTGAAGTTGCAGTTTTGAGAAAAAACGTAGTGCATTATTTACAGTAGACAGTAGCCCATGTTTAAGGATAGGTAATATTTGAAGGAAAACCACATAACAGCAGCAATATAATTTTTGTGTATGAAATTAAATACGCTCAACATTAAAGTGTTAATTGTATTACAAACCCAACAATTTTATCCTTCTAATAATGAAAAGAAAAGTAATCAATAATGATAATAGAATTTCAGCATTTTAATGTATTGCATAAATCAAGATTGGGGAAGTTCGTAGCATACTTTTAGGCAGCAGTGACCAATTCAAATTCAAAGAGCACAGCATTGCCAGCTTCAACCAAGCTACGATACAAAATGCCGCTTCAATAAATTTCCAGTGTTAACAGTGCCGTGCCATTATCGTAATGTAACAGCCGCGAAATACAATTGCGTCGGCGGAGACGAAATGTGCATTTCATTTATTTTGGTATTGGAATTTTCATTTAGTTTGCGAAATCAACTGAAATGCCCGCACACTCTCTCACACATACACACACACACCACACATTCACAGATAGAGTGACAGAAAGAGCGTTTTGGGCTTTTGGCCTAAACTGCGCGAGCGCCAGCAAAATTCATTGATTGTAATCGGGCAGGCAGAGGCCGTCGCTCACAACGTGTGCCCCTCTCCCCCCGCCGGGAGCCTTTCACATGTCGTTAACTATTCGCGACCAAAACTCACCACTGTCGCGATGCGTTGGCCCGACTATAACAGCGACTGTCACAAACGAGCGGCGCTCAGTTCTTTGAGGGTAGTTAGTTGGATAACGGCGTTGCCAAAAAACGGGCCCAGAGCTGCCGCACAATTTTTTGGGTTAGATTATACACATACACACACACAAACACACATTCACACACTATCTGACTGACAGAGAAATACACACAGAGTGAAATCTATATGTATGTATATGTATTTTTCAAACTGCTGCTTCAGTAACTGCTACTGAGGCAGCAGAGGCTGAGAAATGTATATGTGCGGAAAAAAAGCAATTTAATTGCTGTAGAAAAAATATATAGATTCGCGTCCACAGTAGAGTTCGCGCGTGTGTGTGGTACAAGGAGAAAAAATGTGTATAAAAAATAAGTAAGCCAATAATTAACAACGAGCTAAAAGTGATGGCTGAAGAAAACAGAAACTCCGATACATGCATGAAGTCGTATACGCGTTTTCGCTATAATAGCGCGTGTGTATGTATGCGTGCGACGCTGCCCGTGTAGTAGAAATTGTGCTAAAGGCTGCTCCCTGGATACAGAAAAGTGATTTCCTGCAAAAAAAAGTGTTCAAGTGTGCCTAACAAAAAGTCCTTTAATGGTTGCTAGCTAGAGCAGCCTCAATGTTGAATAAAAATTGTTTAATTCAAAACTAAAACCGCTACAACTAAACACACCTTCGCCCATATATACATATACTTGTATGTACACACACACCATCATAAGAGTGTAATAAATTTTTAGCGATGCGTAAATTTGTTCAACTAAACGCTACATATCGATTGGTGAAAAAATTATTATAAATTGCTTCAACCTACATATAAGTCGTGCGAGATACATATACATACACACACACACACACATGGAAACACTCACGCGCTCATACATTAAGTTTGAAAAGCTATAAGCTGTATGGTGGAGCTGTGCTTAAAGGAGTGGTGAGGAGGAGGCCAGGCGCGGGCACAATGCAGCCTGGAGTCGCGCGCAGTTGCGGGCTGGATGGAGCCGATGGGTGGCAGTGTGGGTCAGGCAACATTATGTTGCTGCCCCTCCCGCTCGCGCTTCTCTGATGTCGTTAGCTGCTCGTTCGGCAGTCCGTTGGCTCGTTCGTGCCTCGTGCCTCGTGCTCGTGCGTAACTCGTGCCAGCGCCTAAAACTCTGCAACTCCATGCAGCAGTCTGAGGCAGGATTGAGCAATCCGCGCGTGAGTTTGTGTGAGTGCGTGTGTGTTTCTGTGTGTGTGTGTGTGTGTGTGGGTGCTTCGTGCATACGTCAAATGTGTGTCAGTAGCTTTTCGGGAAGCACTCTAGGGCTCGGGATACTCCAACGCCAATGAACGTAAAGCCGTCGTTAGGCACGAAACACTCGAGCCCACGCGTCTTATGTGCCCCACGCGTCGTATTCTATAAAACAATGAATATTTATAATTAGTTTAAAAAAGGGTTAATTAATCCACAACAATAACAATCTTGCTTTGTTTTCCACACGCCAGCCATGTACATAATTACTCATTAAATTAGCAGCAGCAGCAGCATTAATTAATTAATTCAAACGAAATTAGCCGACAACCTGAACGCGAGTTAGAAATTGTGAATACGAGTATGTGCATTGAAATTCAAAAGGCATAAGCATATTAAGCAAAACGTGCAGCATTGGACGAAATTCTTATAATAAATAGAACAACAACAATAGCAATACTTAGCAGCAGCAGCAGCAGCAACAAGCATAGCATACTTTTTTGGCCACCGGAAACGGAAATGCACAGAGCGCCGCCAACGACGCCCTCTACGAGCAACAACAACAACAACGGCACCGCTATCTGCCACACACACATGTAGCCCACCTGCAAGTGTGGCTGTGTGCCTGTCTGTGCGTGTGTGTGTGTGTGCGAGTGGAGAAGCATTTAAAATTCCTGCAAAAAACAAATTGTTGCCTCGCGCCGGAAGCGCTCACCATTAAACAAATCGGGCTACCAACCGACCAACCGGCCAGCCAAACAGTCGACCGCTAGCCCGAACTCTTGGGCTTTTGGACCGGTGCCAGGACAGGCTAGAAGCAGCAAATCATTTCCACTCGCCCAGTCGATAAGAAAATCATTCAAAATTCATCGTCTAAGCAAAGCGGGTGAGCATGCCAGCATTTGAAAATGCAAATACAGACGCACCATTAATTAAGCCGCACACACGCACACAACCTGATACATAAGACATTTAAAATATTTATTTATATGTATGTATGTATGTATGTATATACCTGTGATGGCATCTATATATTGTATGTGAATGGTAAATCAAATTGATCTCTACATGTGTACTCGTACGTATGTATGTTTTGTGTAGTACGTAATCCTACTGTGCGTTCAACTATTCGAATGCAGCAACTTTTTTCTCATATACTCGTAAACATTTACGACCCGTAATTGTCAATACTGAGTACGGCAGACCGGTACTTGGGTATGTCTTGTATCTTATGTATGCATTTGTTATGTATTGTGAATGTAACTAATTTTAATCCTTGAGTTCGTCCTTATTTTTAATTGACTTTATCTAGAACTAATGCGTCGAACGACCAATCTGTACTCTAGTCCTTACAAATTGTTTTCAAGAATTGACAGTAAAATATTGTCAGGCGGGCATGCTCGAAATTCCGCAAGACCTTTTTATTTCTAGACTCTCAACAGCATGGCCCATTCAATTAGATTCAAATATACCAGCTTGAATAAGTTCAATAAATAGGTGAAATAATGTAAGTGCACAATAAAAGTGCTTTTGTAAAGTAAATTTTTGAGCATATTCGTATTTTGCAAAAAGTAATTAATAATAGATTTTATTCTACTTCATTATTAATTAAGCTTATAACTTAAAGGTTATAAATACTCTTAAATAATTATTCTATTCTATTCTGTTGTCAGTCTGTTTTTCTGTTTGAATTTCACTGAGAAGTGTGCGGTCGAGAATTGTTTGTAGTGTCTAAGTTTGTAAGGAAGCATCGTATACCAGATTTGACAGGCACATATAGTATTATATAGTATGATCAGAAAGATGAGACGAATGCTAATCTTGACCTCCGTTACTTCGACAGTCTATCAGTCTACTAATCCTTTTGATATATAGATTGATAAAGCCAGATCACCACATAGAACAACTGTAATAGAAACGATGTGATTTAGGATTCGGGTTTCCAAAATATTGCAAATGTTCAGAATATAGAACATATTCAGAGAATTTTGTATACAGCTTCCGCGCAGACAAAGAAACGTTTTCTGCCCATTTTCTTATTTTTGTATTGCATATGTAAGAGATTTTTCTATAGTATTCCCTTAAATGTTGATTTAAATACTACTGAATGAGAATGTAATCTATTTTGTTTTAGTGTTTTGTTAAAGCTATTTGCTTAAGCCTAAAAAATATGAGCTAGAGTTCAGAGAACTGATGGTGTTACCAGAAACCATAAAACCAATAATACCATGGTGATACGTTTATTTATGATTACTAAGTATGTGCGCATAAGCTGCTCTACATTTTAAAAATTATAAGTTCAAATAATTAAATATGATTACTCCTTCATCTCAAAATATAAGTACATACTTTATATTTAAAAACTATTGTAAAGTGTAGTTGACTTATCATTTCTTTAGCGGAATAAGATAATATAAGATGTAGAATTCATCCTCAAGTTTGTTGAATCTATAGAGCATTTATAATACTTATACGACCTGCATACGCTTTGAAATCTTTTTTTTCTTCAAATATTTAAGATGAATCGATTTTAATTCACTTTTTTGTATTATATTTGCTGAAAAATAATATTTTTATTCGGGCCTCAATTTTGTTTTGATGTGTAAGCAGTTTTCGGATTACATTGCAAGCGAATACGAAATGTATCTATAATGTATGGAAGAAGGCCATTAGTCGATTACCTGACAATCACAGCAAATTGCATGGCAATTGAAAATTTAAAATTAGACGCGTTCAATGAAAATAGGAAGGCTGTCAAAAGGAGTGTGTCCAAAGAACACGCAAATGTAAAATGGAAATTGGAAAGCTCGCAGGATTCGGATTCGTCCATTTCTTATGATGCCATGCTGAAAATGGGAAAAGCGATGAGTGGGAAATAAGCGTAAATACACGCACATGTACTACTTATATTATGTATGTTTGTATGTGTATGTGTATGTGTGTGTGTGTGTGTGTGTGCACGTAGAGTTGGGACTGTGACAATAGCGAATAATAACAACAACAGCAAAAGCAACAACAACAACCGCAATGATGATGAATGCTGCCCTCTTTGCGTGCCATGCCAATGCTTTGCGACTTGGCTCTTTATTGTTATTGCTTTTCTTCTTCTTGCTGGCTATGCCTTAGTTTCTCGTTTCGTTTGTGCTTCTTCGTCTTTGCCTTATACTTTAGCCGCTACTTGTTCTAATTTTAGATCAGTGGAATAATTTTTATTGATTTCAAATTTTAACCTTATTTTACATGTTCGAGTTCGACATGAGGGTGTACTGTGTGTGTATGTGTGTGTGTGTGAATGTTTTTGCGTGTGCATGGAACAGCCTGGGTCTGGCCGAATGAAGCGCCGCCGATATGTTGCCACCTGCCTGCCACCTACATTTCCCTCTCCCACTGCTGGCAACAAAATACGGCAAATGTTTTACGATGACGCTATTGTTGAATTGCCGTTGCCGTGGCCGTCCTCATCTACAAGCCTGTATATACATAGTATGTGCTCGCATGTGTGTGTGAGTAAGTGAGTAAATACGCATAGAAGTGTGTGAGCGCCGCTCTTGCGCTCTTGCGCATTCCACTGTGGTGAATTCCTTCGGCTCCATTCGCTTAGAGAGCAAACAATAGTGCGGCATCGTCTCTGGGAACGTCCGCTTGCCTGACTTAATTCAACACGTTACTTGACTCTTGACACTCACTGTGGCGGTACTACTTGCGGTGACGGGTGAAGAGAGCGAGAGGGAGACGGAGACGGAGAGAGGGGGCGGACAGTGCGCCTGCATTGCAATGCAAGCAACTAGATAACGCCTAATGCTGATAACACGTCCGTTCGAATGACGGCCGCAGGCGTCAAGACATGAGCGACAACAATTGCATTATGGCTACGACGACTTGTACACGATTTCGTCATCAGAGAGGTAAAAAAATCGCCGCGAGCTGGAGCCAGAGTGTAACAGACACGGCCGGAAATGTGTCTATCACGGAGGAGCCGCTGAGAAGTATGCAACACCTAGTGGGTGTTTGTGCAACAAAGTGCAGCTTATGCTTCCTGCTTCCCGCACCGCCAACGACTAAATCAAATTTAAACCTGATATTCAATATGGCATGGAATGCTGCTATGCTGGGTCATAATGCAAAAGCTATCTAACGTACTTCCGACTTCGGATACGTCCAGGGTGCAAGTCATTGTCGCGCAGTGGGGCCTTCTGTCTTTTTTCGTTGCAAAAATTAGATCCATTGAACTGAAAAAGCTATTGTGTTAAAACAAATTTAGTTTGAAAGAGGAATTCTTAAGCAAATCAATGCAAACTGTGCTATGATTTCTATTAGCTGCACAATTTGTGGACAAAGTTAGATTTTGCTTCCAGTGCAATATTTGCCTAATAAAACTGCCAAAATTTATTTTTTTACATAAAGAAAACATTTTATGTACATTTCTTTTAAATAACATTCTTTTTAAATTTTAACTCTGCAGTCTTCGCTGAATATTCGCCATATTTAGATCCACAGATTTTTTCTTTGCAGCTGAAGAATTTCAAACTGCTGCCTAATCTTCTGGTAATGTTTATTTATTAAATTATGTTGATTTATTAAATAAAATAAAATAATTGTAGAAGACATTCAAAATGCTGCCCAATCTTTTGATTCTCACTATTATTTCGTTATTATCGAAGAACTATCGAGATAAGTTTCCAGCATTATGTTGATTTATTAAATTAAATAAAATAAATGTAGAAGACATTCAAACTGCTGCCTAATCTTTTGATAATGTCCATTCCTGCGATTCGTGCTGTTATTTCGTTATTATCGAAGAATTTCCGAGATGAGTTCCCATCATTTGTGTTGGCATATCCACGCGTCGTGGCCTGGCATTAGTCTAGTCTGGCGCCCAAGCACTTGCGGTCAATTCATGTTGACCAATGATGTTCACCAAATGGGCTTTGCTGCTTCTATTAGCACTTGACATTGCTTTTTTGCATGTGTTGTTGTTGCAGCTGTCGTCACTTAAATGGGCTTTCAAGCGACACACACACACACACACCCCCACACTTATGGGGAAGCACGCACATCCACTCGTACAGCCATTCAAGTAAACATTTGAATGGTCTTCCGGTCTGCTGATTCATTTAGCTTTCATTTAGCCGCTGTCCCTGTTGCTGTTGCTGTTGTTATTTCTCTTGTTTTTGATGTTGCCCATTCATAAAGCATCGTCTCCATGTGCATGCGTATGTGCACTTAACTTTTGAGCGTTTGTTGTTGTTTTTCTGTCACACAGTTGCAACCAAGCTGGGAAACGTGCTCTGCTCTATGACTATGACTGCCATGTCGCCGACGTATAAGCAGGGATTTGAATAGCCCGGCCCCCGCCACCGAACGCTAGACGCTGCCTTGCATGCGAAACTGTCAGCAGACAGTCGTGCACCGGTTTGTGCGCCTCGCTGTGGATGGGTGGGTGTCTATGTGTGTGTGTGTGTGTGTGTGCTCCTCTCATAACCGGCTGCTCGAGTGGCAATTTGCATGCGATTTGTTTTTTTCTAAATAGAAAAAAATTTACATAGACCTGCCATAATAAATGCTCGACATTTTCTCCAGCTACGAGTATTTGTTGATGTGCTTACAGCTACGTTTTTTCCTGGCTAAGATTTAGGTAAAAAGGTTAAGGATATGCAAGTAGGAAACATCTTATTTAAATGCATAAAATACTTGACAACAAATTTAAGAGACGACACAGTTAAATCAGTTGGGCTTTAACTTGGGCTCAGCAGGGCAGTTAAGTCTGAGACATAAGGCTGGCTATGTCGATCCGCTAGCCTATATACTTAAGTTGAAAGACGTGATCAGTTTGTGCAGTACTCAGATATATATATATATGCTAAGCAATATTGAGCTCTTTTATGTATATCCCTCCTCTCGCTTCAATCTATTATTAATGCTTGTGACATTTACAAATGATGTGAAAATAAGATCAGAAGTAAAAAAGACGTGGATGCGTAGACCATTGAAAGCCAAATTCAAGCGAAATTCTCACTATTTATGTACATTTATGTACATTTCGGGTTGCTGATATTGAATTGGACTTTCGATTACCCGAACAATTGCAAAGATGACTTGACATTACAATTTTTAGTTTTTTACTTTTGATTTTGTTATTTCTAAATCGATTGATATCTTTAAAAACAACTCGCTTTATTGAGTTGAAGCTAATGCGAGTCGGCTGTGTTTGAATGAGTAGAGATTTTTGTGTGACTGATGCTGATGTCCCCATCGCCATCGCCATCGCCATCGACCTCATCTGCATATGTATATTATGTTGTTCTCTTCTCAACTCTTCCACTTACAGATGCGCCGTCAATGCTGCACTCAAGCAGGCAATTCAATGAGTTTTACTTGAATTAGAGCAAACCCAAAGCCAATCAAAACGTGCATATCAATAGAGCCCATACCAAAAGCGAAGCAAGCAAGCAAAAAAAAAAAACCGCAATCAAATACGAGGCATTTAAAGAGCTTAAAGAACCAGAGAACCGAAAGAGCAAAACACAGAACACAGATTTTAGCGACAAATAGCTGCTCTCTGCCGCCGTAGTGTATGCATGCCGCGGATCAGCCGCGGATTATGTCACGTGACGATTATAATCCAGTGACTAGCTCTGGTGTGCGCAGCCCTGGTCGTGTGCGGCGACTACAGGAATTGCCAACGGTTGATCGTTCACCATCACGGGATTACGGCGCACGCGGAAGCCCTCTAGGTGAACACACGCTCACACACTTTCACCCACACCCTCACACTCTCACATGCTCAAACAGCTCCAAATTCAATATCAAGCTAATCAGGCCCAACCGTTCAATTTTTATTTGTCAAGTCCAGTCAGCAAACAGAGCACAAGCGTAGCCGTGCACTGGCACAAATCTGAATAATCGAGCAAACCTAACATTAAAGTTCAAGCTACGTTCATGCGATGCCTCCAAACAGTATCATCCAATTAAGCAGACCTTTAAATGCAAACAGATCAAAAATCAATCTGCAGATATTCGGGAATCGCGTAAACGTAGAATTGATATTAGTGTACTACTCTATTGTACTTGTATATGTCGCACTGCTCACGTTTGTGCGACGGGTTCCAGCAAAGACTTACCTTTATTAGTTAGTCTATGGTCGATTGGCAAGCATTTCTTTTCACTTTCCTATCTACTTGCATTGAATTGGACTTCTTGCGTACATTCGTTTTTTCTACTCTACTCAACTTACTCTACTGCTACCTGAAAAATTTGCTTTACTTGTTGCATGCAGATAACAATATTTATTCAAATGCCATGCAACAAGGGCGCTCTCGAGATTGGCCGACGGACGACAGACTTGGACCGATTTATACAAAATTGATTTTCAGTTTCTTATGCAAGCAAATACAAAAAATGTAAATCGAACACCTCATGAAATTCTATTCTACTATATGGAACATTTTCATTTCTGATAGCAAACTTGTACTACTAATGCAAATTTAACTAAAGTCTATAATTTTTGTCTAACATCACACGCATGCGCATGATACATTTGCTTTCGTTCCGCTTAACTCATGCAAATTTTTGCCTAACTTCATTATCTGTATCTGTTCTCCCTAATTTTGCTTTTCATCTAACTTGCGTATCATCTTGCGTTCGAACCACAAACACATCGACGACACCACAACAACAAAACGCTACAAACACAACAAAAACAACAACATAAAATACACATCCGCACTCATATCACATTGAAAAACAAATACTGAACACCATTCGTTTCGAATCGAAATCGAAATCAAATGAATTAGCCAATACAGCTAAATGCTTTTAAATTAGAAGCGCAAGACAATGGCATTTGGTTGAAACCAGCATCGGAAGCAACTTAAAGGTCGTGCTGAAGGGGCGCACGAACAATTAATTCAAGGGGAAGCGACAAATTAAAAGCCTCAAACTGGATTACAATTATGGTTAGCAAGACAGCCAGTCGCATATCACAACACATTATTCGAAACACAAGTCGTTCTAAGCCCAAAAGCCCTGGGATCCTCCTTTCAATTCACCCTTTCGTAACATTACTAGAAGATTAGTTAGAAAGTTAGGAGTTAGGAGAAGTGCATCCACAGCCGGTTTAAATGGCTTCTAGGTAGGTCCTACTCTACGGTACTCAGTTGGTTTCAAATGAGATAATGTTTTAGCTTTCCTACGTTTTGAATACACAATTCTCATTCAAGAAGCCTGAAAGCGGACCAAACTATCTAATTTTGAGTTTAGTTCCATTAGAAAGGTAATATAGTCGCTAATTAAACGGATGCTGGAAGATATGATTTCTCTTACTAATTTAGTTGAAATCGAAGAAGAATTGGGTAGATTTAGATCAGTTTATTGTCTTAAAAGAGTTGTTAATGCCTAGTATTTATATCAGCGATTTTTAATAGTTTATTCATAAAATATTGTATACTGGAAGTCGATTGTTTGCAAGCTTCGTAGATTAACGCAACAAGTTTTAGAACTACATATTTCGACATTTTTGTAGTATTGTCGTTTTAATTAGTAGTAGTTAATACTATACTATACTTTTGAAATATTACATTTTGTACTATATTGTTTTAGCTTACTCTGGATGGTGTAGGGGTATACAAGTATTGTTATTGCACGTTAGACTTAAAGTTAAACGTACATGAACATACATACGGGTTTATGATCAGAATGATAAGCCAAATCCAAGTCCGTCTGTTCCAATCACTACCCTTCCTTTAACTTGGCACCGTCGACTTATTGGGACGAACACAGATGTGGAGATACTATATATTTATCACAGAAACGATATATTTTAGAGAGGGGGCTTAAAGAACAATTTTGTTCTCATACAGAAATTATAATTGTGAAATTGAAAATGCAAAACACTGTCGTTTGTAAATACACCTAATACTGTTAGTGCACGGTAGATTGGTTCCAGAAGAGAAGTGTAAAAAATCCGTATTAAAAAAGACATTGATCACATTGAAATGCAAAAAATAGGTGATTGGTTCCTTATCTCTAAGCCTATTAAAATCAGTGAAAAAGCAAGGATTTATGTTTATTTTATTAAATCACATATGTATATAATGTGCATAACGGCCCTTATAAGAATGGTTTATAGCTGTTGTTAGCTGGGAATGTTTTTATTTATTTATTTTGTGTTACTTTAAATCGCTAAATGCTAAATGGAATAAAATCTTGAAAACATAAATTACATTTTTCATGTTCAAAAGACCATGTAAAAACAGAGTACAAGTAAGATGCATTAAATTTAATTAAATAAGAAATAATGATTAAGGGTTAAATATTAGGGTTTTTAGTGCTCTAAATATGTACTTTAATACCAATTGTAGCTTCAGAGATAAAGCGTTGAGGCAGAACATACAAAGAAACACACAAATTAGTCCAAAGGTAAAGGTCAGGTACGTAGGTAGTCGAATTTCGCGAGCAACTCAAGAACATAATGTTCATTTAATTAAAGCCAATAAGAATCCTATAGAAGTTTTCTTAAAGAACAAAGGTAGTGTAGGATTAATTCTTCAAAGTTTTCCTTTGCACCTCTGACCGTAGCTTTTGTCTGACAAAAACTGTCACTTCAGGCTTCGAATTTGCGTCTCAGTGTCTGACAATAGACCATAGGATATATAGTTTAAGTGTGTTTAGTGACTTTTAGCTTTCAGTTCGGCATTAAACTCTTCAACGTTATAGCCAATAATAAATTATACATACGTTTTGCTTAAATCGAAAGTTATGGCGATTGCTATTAACATTTTTAGTGAAGCCGCCTTCTAAATGGCATCCACCCAGGTAGCTACAGTTCTCCCGGAGTACAGCAAATGCCACTTTTGGGGCAAACTTTTGGCAGCATTTAGCACCAGCCGGTAGTCGTGCGCGCGAACTATCGAGCGAGTCATAAATTCAAACAAAAAGCGCTTAGCACATAAAATGGCCATAATATGGAGGCGGCCGGGCAGCTCATGTGACATGGTCAAATAAAACTCAATTAGGTGGTAGGGAAACGCGCACTTTGTGGCCAACTAATTAGCGTTTCAACTTTTCAGTTAAGCTCGGCCCACACTCAGGTGAAATTATGGTTATTATTGCCAACCATCCATTCATCTAGCCTGCCAGCCAGCCATTCAGCCTGCGCGTAGACATTGTTACCTAACTGATGGATGGCTGTTGGATGGGGGAAGGCTCAAGAGCGGGTTGCTTGCGGCTGCCAACAAATATGCAGGCAAATTTATGACTAATATGGAAACCAAAGAGCGTGAGTGACGTGCAAGGACATGGCAAAGAAGAACCGCAAATTAAGTTTCGTGTGCCGGCAAAATCCTCAAATTGCAGAATGGGGGGAGGGGGGGGGGGGGTGGTTTGGGGTCGAGACTCATGCAAAATGATTCCGTGCTAACAAAAGTTAGTTTATGGCACACTCTCGCCAGCAGACTGCCACTAGCCCACACACATGCCCCATGCCTAAATACTTGTACATACATACTTACAAGTATATAGTACGAGTAAATATATTTGTAGCTACCTGTAGTTGGGCGTGCACATAAAACCGTAACTAGCTAAAATATGAGAAGGTTAGCTATGGCAAAGGATAGTGTGAAGGGGGAAGGGCAGGAAGGGCAGGAAGGGCTCCAACATTGCCAACATTGTGCTTAGCTTATGTGCTTTTTATATCCCGCATACACCGTACAACAAGTACTCGTACATACAAGTAAAACAGAAATAACAAAAAAACACGACAAATCATTTTTCGTTTCTACTTTTGTTGATTTTTTGCATTACTTGCTTTCCTTACGTTTTGTTGACATTCTTTCAACACACCTTAATACTAACCCTTCTTTGGTTCGCCATTTGTGTACCCACACAGACACGATTTAGCGATTTAAAGCGAGGCGACAATCGCTAGACACGAATTAGCGCAACAAAGCAGAAATTCCAAAACGCAACTTCCTTCTACTGACTACTGTGCACTACTAGTTTCCACTACATAGTTCTATAGATCTCTTGATTTCTACTCAACCATTTCTGTTTATTCTTGTTTTTGGTTTCCGTTCTACTTCGTTTCTCTACACTCACGCACACCTATACACAAACACCCACCGAACACACACACACACACACACATGCTCGTACATGCAGAAGATCCACCAAAAACCGAACCCGTCATCCTCATTTGATCATCGTCATGAACTCTATGTGAATTTCAGCAATGGGCAGTCCATACTATCGCGACATGGATGAGCCCACAAGTCCTGCCGGGGCGGGACATCATCGCAGCCGCAGTGCCAGCAGACCACCGATGTCACACGCCATGGACTATCCAAGTAATATACGAAGACAGCGCTCGATGGCACTATCGCGTGCCAAATCCATTTTTAAATAACTCATTTCCCCTTTTGTTGCCCAGGAACCCGCTATCAATCGCTCGATCGAGGTGGACTGGTGGATCCACACGATCGTGAGTTCATACCCATACGGGAGCCTCGCGATCGCTCACGCGACAGATCACTAGAGAGGGGTCTGTACCTGGAGGACGAGCTCTATGGGCGGTCGGCGCGGCAGAGCCCCAGTGCTTTGGGAGGTAAATATAAGACTTCAAATTATTCGGATAATCAAAGCGAAGGATACTCTATGCTCACTATTCATCAAGCACTATTGAAATCTTTTAATTTTTATTAGCTTGTGTTTCAAAGAAAATCTAAAATTTAGATTAGATACTAACATGTTCATTCTTGCCAACTTATTATATTTTTCTGCGTTGTCTCCCAGGCTATAATACGGGCATGCCCACCTCAGATCGTGCGTATTTAGGAGATCTTCAGCATCAGAACACAGATCTGCAACGAGAGCTTGGCAACCTGAAGCGGGAGCTGGAGTTGACGAATCAAAAACTTGGTAGTTCCATGCATAGCATCAAGACCTTCTGGTCGCCCGAACTGAAAAAAGAGCGAGCATTGCGCAAGGAGGAGAGCGCCAAGTATAGTTTGATTAATGACCAGCTCAAGCTGCTCAGCACAGAGAACCAGGTGGGTGGAAACTATGAGTTTTATCAAAAGTACTGTTAAATAACAACAACTAAACTATTTATTTTTTATACGATTATGTAAAAATACACGTATTCGTTGTGCTAATACATTATTAATTACACGCTTCTATATTTTCAGAAACAAGCGATGCTCGTGCGGCAACTGGAAGAGGAGCTGCGGTTGCGCATGCGGCAGCCGAACCTGGAGATGCAGCAGCAAATGGAGCAGATCTATGCTGAGAACGATCATCTGCAACGGGAGATTAGCATATTGAGGGAGACGATCAAAGATCTAGAGTGTCGAGTTGAGACGCAAAAACAGACGCTAATAGCGCGTGATGAAAGCATTAAGAAATTGTTGGAGATGCTGCAAGCCAAAGGCATGGGTGAGTAGTGGAACCTTTTAAATCTGTTCCATTGATTTTCCCTCATTAATGAGTGTAGTACAACATACTAGATTTCACCAATTTTAATAAATCATTTAACTATGCAATGTGATTTGACTTCAAAAATGTGCCTTTCTTCTTCGTATGTATATTTTTAATAACAAATCTTGCATTCGTTATTCACATTCAACACTATAGCCAGAGCTGATTCTCGGCTTTCTTCGGCTAATAAACAAATGCAGATAATTTTTCTCTCAAAACGAATCATAATATTGCAAATAAAGTGCAAAATCAGAACAATATAGCCGTTATAAAGTGTGCACTCTTTGGACATAAAGTTTCCAAAAAAGTGTAGCATACTTATCTGCTGTGTCTTTATAGTCGAGTACTTGGAATGCCCAACTAGACAAGGAAATTTTCTTTTGGTGTGATTCTGAGCCTTCAGAGCAATTGCTAGGGTATTGTCGTGACCTTAGAGCGGTTTCACAATATGAAAGTCATGATATTAAACTTCTAATATAACACGTGTTAAAATATGGCACTTTCTAACTGATTTATTAAAGGTAATTTTTCCATTAGGTTATTAATCACAGATCTTGTTGGAGAACAGAACATAAATCCTACATATGTTCCAATCAAATAATGTTAAAATACACTTTCTTCACTTATTTCGATTCATAACTCATCGTAAAATATTTTGAACAAGTTAATAAAAAAGCTGATGACATCATTGAACCCTACTTAATAAGTTCCTCGTATACCATATATGAGCTTAGATTAGTTTTTATTTTACTGATGCAAAAACGGCAGAACATTTTAAAGAAAAGTCCAACAATTCTTTCATTGAAACATTTAAAACATTTTACAAGCTCTCGTATCTAACAAATATTACAAAGGAACTAATGCGATTTTTCCTTGGTTTTTCCTCGCCCTTGCAGGCAAAGAAGAGGAGCGTCAAATGTTCCAGCAAATGCAAGCAATGGCACAAAAACAGGTAAGTCGTTTGCCAGTTTTTTCATATCGCGTTTCCAACATGCGTCGCCGTCCTGCGCGCCGCCCTTAATTGCCAATCGACTCTCTCTCTCTCTCTCTTTAACTCTGTTTTGTTTTTGTTTGTTTGGCAACAATGCTCTTGAAAATGATTTCGTACACAAACAGAAATAATCCAGTACAAACAAACGAACATGAAAATTTCTTTTTTCATTATTTTCCATTCGAACCAAAAACAAAAGACTTTAAACAAGCAACAATAGCAAATGTGTTATCTGTGTTTTGTTTTCCCCCCAACGCAGCTAAACGCAAGCCTTTACTAAACGCTATATAATACAATATACAAGTACACCTACCACCTACCTGCCTTATAGATGTGCAAGATGGTGCCAGCACCAACACCAACACCAATATAACCATTTTTTTTATCCACCCAATAACTATCTGCTTCGTTTGCTTTGCTCAATTCCTTTAGTACAATTTCTGTGTTTTGTTTGCTAGCGTTATCGTTGGTCGTAGCATTTCTAGATTCGCTTTTGATTTTGATTATATATATAATAATGCACACACCTACTTCACATTTATTACATTAATGACAAAAAACACCATTACAGACCCATCTTAGTAGCAATTGATCAATTTATTCGTATTTGTGAAATGGAGAAACGTTCGCGACTAGTCTGATCGTCACTTACATATGAACATTATAATTCCTACATTCCTTTTCAATTCTTGTTCAGAGTTTGTATTTCAATGCGTAATTCCTATTGTAAAATGTTACTCCAGGTGTGGTTTCTCTACCAGAATATTGCGAGTTCGCCTAAAAACTTAACATCTGGTAGACAGATATTTGGGTTTTCTTTTAATTCTTTTAGTTAATAGGAAGTGGAAAGTACAGAATTCGAGAATAGGGGTAAATAGAAAGTATATAATACTGGAAATAGAAATAGCGATCTCCCTAAATTACTTATTAATAGAGGATTAAAGTAAGCGAAACAAGATTCAGATTTGCATTAGCAATTCATTTGCTTCGCATGGTTAATATCTGAACGAGCTGCCATTATTGTAATTAACATGCAGTGGAACAGACACAGACAGACAGACAGACAGACAGACACAAACACAAACACACACATCCACATGCTAACACATATTTGCACTTAAGTGTACACTCGCGTACATAAATATTAATAAGTACTTTCGTATTCATATACTTGTATGGGTATATATGACTACTTTGTCATATTAGTTTGCGATCGAGCGAAAACTCAGCTCTGCTTTTTGTCGTTTCTGCTGGTGTTTTCGTTCCTTAAATAATAACGCTTGGTGTTCTTTGGTTAGGTCTTGTGCCTTATTCACATCATGTCTCGATTATTAGTCATTTGGCCTACAAAGTGGTGCATCAGACAATGAAATGCAATTCGAGTCGCAACTGAGGCTTATGTGTTGCATACTGCCTAACATGAATATCAGGCGTCATGTCGAAACTGTTTGCAACACTTTCCTTATCTGCTCGTCCCCATTTGTTCTCTCAACAACAATGTGAGCTCTAGTTTTGTTATTTACGATTTGTTGGCATTTATGACAAATAAAATGCATTTATCTTTTCAAGCCTGCTGTGCTCCCAATTCCCAATTTTATATGGCCATAGAGTGTGAATAAAGGAAACTCCTGCTGCGTCTTTGTCGCCAGTTGGTTGCACTTTGAGGCGCTGTTGAAGGCAATTTCAAGCACTGTTCCTTGTTTATTTCTACCCCATGGGGAGGACGAGTAATCAAATATAAGCCAGAACTCGTTTCTGCTCCACTGCCCTATTGAAATAGCAACACATATCCCAGCTACTCATCCAACTAACACATAAGCCAGGATCTGGTATTAGTTTTGCTGTCATTTATTTATTTGATGTGCTGCTAGCACCATGACAATCAAACGTTAAATGAATAAGTCTACTATTTATAAATGCAATAGGTCTTTGCTTAACTATCCAATAATGTCTTTAACGCGTAACTGAAAAGATTTAGTAGATGTTACAAGTATAGCAGGAACATAAGAATAAGTTCTTATTTAAGTTATTGCTTATACTGTAAACGACAAATATTTGATGAACAATATAGGGCTGCTCTTAAGATCGAATGTATTTAGTGCAATGAATTAAGTAACTGATTAAAGCTTTGTGGATGTTTGAATAAGAATCCAACTGTAGAACAAGCAAATAGTATTTATAAAAAAAAGGAAAATACGTTTAACAATTGTAGAAGCTGGCAAATATTTATATTTACAACATTGAGGAACAGTGTGGACTTCAAACCAATACCAAATGGCAGACAAATTGCTTTGATTGCGCAACATGTAGTTCTTAAATTAAAAACATCATTTGGATTTAAAAGCAAGTATTTCACAAGCAATGCAAATGCGTTTTCTTCGAGTGTAGGCAGCTTTGCATATCAGTATGTGTATTTTTCGTGCCTTTGTTGCAAGTACGTCAACCCGTCTACACTTTATTATCAGGGGAAATTTGTATAAATTGCTTGCGACACACACGCAATGTCTATGCGTGTTGCCACTTGGCTGCATTGCTTGACTGCAATTTATCAGCAGCTCACTAGCTAGCTGCCTGCCTGCCTGCCTTGCTAGTTGTCCACTAGCAGGACTATTTGTGCAGACAGTCCTGCCAGGCCTGCAGTTGGTGGTGGCGCATTGAGGAGTCTCAAAGGACGCAGCAAACAAAACAGTGTACTTATTGCTGATAAAAGTTTGTAATTACGCATGCCTGCCCTTAGACAGTATGCTTAAGCACACACACACACACACATATATAGTATATGTATACATATAAAAATATATGGCCACACACTGCGTATACAGAATATCGAGCAGAAGCCAGAAGCTACTGTCGTGGGGCGCTTTATGTTCCCCACCATGGCCATGGAGTGACAACAAAAGCGTCGCCAATCCATGCAAAAGCAACACAACAAGCGGCAATACACACACACACACACACACACACACACGCACACACAGACATTAAGGCCTGAAGACGGACCGAGACAGGGCGACAATGTCCATTGGGTCACATAGTCGTAAATAACCTTCATGAAAAGTTTCATTTAAAGCTTCTTGGTGGCACAAATGGTTCTGCGACGGCGGCGGCCGGACAACGCATCGAGACGCCACTTACGTGCGAGTATAGTATACTTGTTTGTATAAGTATTGAGATTCTTGTACATCAAGTCCAATTTCCTTTCAGTGCATAAGCATGCCCAACATCCTTCGTCCTCTTGGCAATTTCTTCATTTCTTCATTTATGCGTGGGCCGGGCCGACAAACTAAAAATGATTCACAATGGAAATGTTGTTATGGTAGTTTCCACGACAAAATGTAACTTAATAAATAAAGAAATACGGAAAAGTAAGAGAGAAAAATGGGAAAAGTGAACAGTGAAAAGTGAAAAGCATGCCAGCACATGAAACGCCTACATTAAAGGGAGTGTGTGCGGCTTACCGATGCTTGAAATTAATTTGTCACTCAGGGGGAGGGACGGGGGATAGGCGGGCTGCGAGGCGGACAACAGTAATTAAAAATCGTCAGTTGAAAATGTAGCAAAAACCTCCTCTTTTTGTGCCCCGTTTTCCGTCGATTTCGATGGGCGGCATTGACCGGCGCATCGCCAGCAATTAAAAGTTGTAGCGCGTTGCGTATACGCCATGTTGCATCATTTTGAATGGCAAAAAAGAGCAGGAACCCGCTATTACATGCTGTTTTCGAGTGTGTTCGTGTGCATTCGTATGTGTGTGTGGATGTGTGTGTGGATGTATGTGTATGCGTGTGTAATAGTGTGTTGTAGGCAGCCACACGATTCGAGGTCACAGCGTTTTTCTCCAATTTCCACATTGGCACATGCTGTGTTCGGCCTAGTTTGTCCGAAGCCGAATACCAAAAAAAAATCCCCAATTTATTTTCTATGCCATCTACGCTAAAGTTTAATTAATGCTGCACCTATTTTATGTATCTGTATTTACAACAATGACGCATGTCTAAGCCAGGGAATAACATTTCTTTTTATTTGTTTTGCTTCATTTCTTTACAAAACTCGGCGAAGTTTAGTGGCAAAGTTTTATCAGATGTTTAATGTGAAAATATTTGCATGCTGCTTAATAGGCAATGGACGAAATTTTGAAAACTTTCGAAACTAATTCCATTTTACATTTCACACTCATCATCAGTTGTTAGCATAATTGTCCACAATTGCAGTAAGCCAGCTTTTGAACAGTATTTCATTTCTTTCTAGATTGAAAATAAACACGTATACTTGTTAAACATACATATTTGTATAGGCATATATATATATATAGACCTGTAAAATATATGTATTTTGGTTTGGAAAATTCTAGTGTGAGAAAATTAAGGATTTTCTTAATTCACATTTAAACATTCTTTCGCGTCAAGCGACTTTTCTTTGTGGAAATCTAATATTCCCATAGTTTTCCTAAATTCTTTCTATCCAAATATATTTAAAATAAATGTTTACTTCATTTCGTCTTTTTATTTATATTTTTGTATTTATTGCTTCAGCTATTAATTAATAAGTATTTACATTTCAAATTATTAATGGTATTTAGTATTTAGTTTTGTTTTAAGCTTTTTTTCCTTATATAGGCCGTCTTCTTAAGGTCAACAAATTAATAAATAAATCAATAATCTCATATTTTGTACAATATACTGCAAAAATCACATTATATAGTATACTGTACATTGATTTAGTTCGGTCATATATCGTTAGCAATGCTTTGGCTTATACAACTAAACTAAAAACTTGCACTTCACGATATTTCGTGTTAAGTTAAGCGATTGTATAATTTTGTGTATAAGCAGTTTGCTTCGTAGATCTTACTTATTTCCAGACTTCTGATAAGTATTCAGTTAATAATTTCATTCAGTAGTGTCGCGCTGCCATCTTCCAAATGAAACAATCAAATAAAACCTAAAATTAAGGTACAATTACCAAAGAGAAACTAGAGCTAGAGTTGATTTGAACGGATGATCAAATATTTCATATATGGATATGGATAGATCTAATGCGAATATAAAGGCTTTGGTCTTTACATCTTGCTGATGAGAAGCAACAATATTAACTATAAGCCATATAACCCGATAAGGGTTTCTTTATTATATTCAACACAAAGGAGATATTTTAATGTCTATACAGCTTTTACAGCTTTTTTAAAAAAGGTAGCTTTTCCTTATACCAAGATCTTTCAAGATTTTTTTATATTTAACGTTTACGTATTTCTACTTATAATGCAAGAAAACCAATTATCGTAATCTAGAATATTTTATAAACACAAACACTGAAATCTATGGTAGTCTGAGGCAAATCCTAGCTCGATAGCTCCCCAACTTGCGGATAATTGGGATCAATTATTTGTTGGCAAACAAAAATAAGTAGGGCCATTTAAACTTTAGCGGCATTTTCTAAAAATTATAGTATTGCCTTTTTGACCTTGAAGTGACATGTCCTCAGGCCCTCTTATACAACAGAAGAGTCTATCGTTAGCTGCTCCTCTGCTTAAGTCTTGCTCTAATCGGCTTGCGTGTAGACTCCTGCCAGAAGCCTATATACATATATACACGGTTGGATTATTTGTATATCACGACTTTTTATTAACATTTTTGATGGCTGCTTAACTGGCGCCAATGTGTCTGCGTGCGCCCGTCTGCCCTTGCAAACACACATTTCTATATTCATATGCAATGAAAACGCACATGTGTATGTTTGTATAATCGACTATACTATATGTACATATATGTACAATCGACTTACAACACATCTCCACCGACTTACAACAGCTTGATTTGGAGCGTGAAATCAAGAAGTTCGCTCAGGAGGAGCAGGGGGTGAGTGGCGTGGCACACGACTGTGTGCCAACATACTTTCTATATACGTATATATCCACGTAGTCTTTCTCGATACGTCGAGTATGTGTATGGCTCGTTTTTATATTTCTATCTCCCTCTGCCTTTAGCCTCAGCCTCGGCCCTCTGCCAGACGCCAGCTGCCTGTAAGCTAAAGTTCTATTCCTACCAGCGAGTCTCATGTGCAAATATTTCTAAAAGAGCAGCCAAGCGGAAGGCATAAATTTGCAAATGCAGCACTACTCGCCCCCCCTCCTCTCCCCCCTCTTCATACTCCTTTTAGGCGCGGGGCTAGCTACACAATATCCCACTATCCGGCTGACAAAGGCAGCTCTCGAAATCAATTAGCATGTAAAGCGACAGAACGGGTCCAAATTCGAATCAAGGCCACAGCATATACATATCAATATTTATGGACCGACGCCGACCAGTATCCGCATTTTGAAAACGTTTCTAGCTCTCCATTAGGCCTCAAGCCCATTACATTACGCTGGTTCGGAATGCGTATACATAGTTAGAGTATTCAAACATTCATGTTGTGTGCATGTCAAACAAACTACACGCTTGCAAAAAGCGGCAATTGCTGAATTTTAATTAGCATGCCAAACACGACTTGCCACAGAGCAGACGGACAAGGATAAGCCCATGTATACGCATAAATAATGAAGGGACGATGTGTGGGTGGCCGGCCAAAGAATCTCGTTATTACAAGCGCACACCGGGAGAGAAAAAGTAAGTCCAGCCACTGCTTTTCTTCCAAACACTCGGCGAGAGAATTCTTATTGTGGTTGGTAATACTAATACCTTTCTTATGATTGAAGAATCAATTCCCATTCAACATTTTTTTCACCACTTATCGATCGAAGATAAAAAGGCCTTAAATAAAAACCCCTTATCCTACACCATTAATGTCGCCAGCATAGTTTACTTTATTTACTTGCCATTTAACAATTATTTTCCAAAACAAACTTAAGTGTCTTGTAAAGCTCAATTTTATATTCATTTAAGGCTCCTTGTCGTACACAATAATGACCATATTCGCTTTTTTAGCATTGCTGCTTCGATTTATTGTCGTTGACCATATTTGTCCATCTATTCGAATTGAAAATCGTAGATAAGGCTATTTTAAAACAGAGTGAGTAATGCAGGAACAATATGACTACCTAAAAACATGTTTAGGTTTGGAAATCAGTTAGATAAGTTATAGCAAGTTATGCCAAGTATGAGATTTGTTCTTTAATCAAACATGAAGAAGTTTATAGCCCAGAGGAAATAGTACCTGCTTTCACACTCGACTCAAACGTTGAACTCATTTTTTTTTTTTAATCCTGATTTGTTTTTCAAGTGTATGCGTGTATGAGTTGCGGCTCAACTCTTGATGTATTGTGTGGCCAAGGTGGTCCAGGGTATTGTTATGATAGTGGGCATAAAACAATTATGCGGCCTACCGCAAAATTCATTTTGCCGTCAGGCCACACAAAAATCAAGCCACAGACACACACACAGATTTGTTCACGAGACTTTCCCTCGTCATGCATGGCATATAATACTATATGGCGGTAACAGCATGCGCAAGCTAGCTGCGTGCGATGTCCTAACTCAATTTTCCGAGCCGCATAATAAAGTTTTTGCACAGTTTGTGACTTGCTCTGTAGCTCCTCAATGGGCAATCGCAATGCAATTAAGAAGTGTGCTTTCTGTTGATAGCATTTCGTTTATTTGAATTGCTCTGAGAGCACCGTTCAGCAGGCAGAAAGTGCAGCACTCGACGGGCTGCCAAATGAAATGAAAACAATTAAGGAGGAAGCGGAAATGCGCAGTAAAGTGAGCTGGGCCATGCCCCCATGACCCCAAAGCCATTAAAATGCTTCAGGGCGTTTGTGTGCTTGCGTGTGCTCTTGTGTGTGTGAGTGTGTGTAAGAGAGTGTGCGAAAAAAGTAGAACATTGACATACAAACATTACACACGCCCCCACAGCATTGACGCCATCATTGGTGACCATGGTGGCTGTGAAAGCGGTGCGCTTAGCTCTCCATTGTTAGTTCTCGTCTTCGCACCGGCCCAAGCCCCAGCCACAGCCTATCCATTATCCATTATCATCATTGGCATTCCTCTGTATTCTAGATGTAATTTTCAATTGATTCATCGATTTCCATGCAATTGAATTTCAATTTTATATGGCTATATGCAAACATTTAGTGAGCTGTGCGTTCCCGTCTGTCCACTCCTTCTGCACGCCTCACCTTCTGCCCACCGGAGTGGCACATTGTGGGATCAGCCACCACATGCATAGTCCGGCATGAATGCAACCACAGACCATCTCTCACAGTCACAGTCACACACCCGCAAACACACAGACCGCAGCCAACTTAATGAGCTCGGAGCTTGGCAGGCAATTATGCATGGCTCGCCTCTTGCAAACGTCGGAAATCGCTGGTATACTAATCTTTGTAATTTACATACATTTATTAAATGTTGCATAATAATTGAAGCGCAAAGCTGGGCGATTTTCTGGAGTCGATTAAAAGTTGATTAGTTCACGGTGCAGGAATTAATGAAAATGCATTGGATATGGTACGGTATATTATAGATAATAAGGCTTTAAGCAGTGTAAAGTTCAGTTACTACTGAAACACGTAAATGATTGGATGGAACTCCTTCCTCCTTAAGTGAAATCAATTCAATAAATTAGTTGACGGTTCTTGCCATAATTTGGAACAAATAATAATAAATTAATAAACATGACAAATATACATAAATATTTATGAACGGAACAATTTGACATTTCTTAAAGTAAGGATGACCCGTACACAATGTTTGCTAGATATTTTGTATCGATCTATGTTCGTGTATATCTACACAGAAATAATGCGGGATGGGTGCGCATAAGAATAAGGCTCAACTCGTTGTCCTTAACGAAGAACAAAGCTTTTCCTTTTTTGCTTTACAACTTCTAGTCCACAGCTACCAAAAAGTATGCAACATTTTTTATCGCAGCAATGTGAAAAATCACAACTAGACCTTGCCCTCGCTAGGAACGTGTTTAACAAGCCATGTACTCCATACAAAATAAGGGGTTACCTTCCAAGACTTCGAAAGAGGCATACAAAATAGTTTTACTGCTTAAATTTATAAGTTAAAAAAAAATAAAAGTAAACAGAGAACATGTTTGTATAAAAAGAAAATGGAAATTAATTTGGTGGCATTTATAATCAGAGCAGTTTTCGTAACCAATATAGGGCTAACCAAGGCTCCCCTTCCGTTGCAAAAATACAGTAATTTTTGAATGTTTAGCGGCTCTTAAAGCTTCATAGTAACGCCCCTGATATGGTTTATTTTCGTTTGCTGCCATTGCAGACTCTGCAATTTGTATAATTCACTTTTTATCATATTATTTCATTTAACGGTTAAACCATTGCGCTTATCACAAAAGCTTAAATCTTCGTATGTGCGCGTCTGAAGAAGTAAAACTTTTCTCACTTTAACAACAATGTATGTATGTACTTATTCTTACACTGATATCGTAGGAAGAAGGACTTATACACACATCTCATGTGTGGTGAAACATACTATACATAAAAATATTTACGCATCCATCGACAAAATACAAAAATCAATTTTGGCAGTCGTGTAAGGGCAAAGTTTTTTACTGTATTAAAAGAGAAAAGGTAGCAATTTTATAATCGTGTAAGACCGAATTCGTATTAAAAAAGTTAGTGTTAATCGAGGGCTAGGTGTACATACAAATGCACATGCAATTTAAAATGAAGAGGAATACGACTTTTATATATAAAGCTATAAATATAGGATGGCTACTTAAGCTTACATAGCCTAAAAATAATCTAACTAAAGTACCAATTATTTAAGATATACATATCCATTGCATTTGGGTCGAGAAAGTCTTATTTCAGCTGTCAATCAATTTTTATAAGTAATTTATACTCCTTTTAATTTTAACTCTTCTTTGTATTCTTTTATGAAATATTAAAATACTTTTGTCGACGGATTTGCGTTTAACACACTCGCCTCGCATTTCAGTAGCCACGATATAACCCACTTTAGCAACCAAACATTATATTCAACGTATCTTCTTATGTGCCATTTTATGAAGCAATTTCCTCAGCCGTTCAATGGCGCCTGCTAACGCGCTTAAACTTCCATTTCCCTCATTCAAATCGCATCACAGTGCAACGGCAAACATTTCATCGTACACACTAACACTCCAACATACACACACACACACACACGCGCGCTCTGCATGCTGTGGAAAAAGCTGTCACTGCCAGCAGAACTTCTAACAGCTGTTAGCCCACACACAGGCATTCTAGTGTCATCTGCAGCCTGCACTGCAGCAGGCAGCAGGCAGCTGGACGAAAATGCAAAGCTGGCAATGCTGGAAGAGAGCGTAAATGCAAAAGTCAAACCTGTGAGAAGGCAAGTGCGAGTAAAACTAACATTTAACACAAACTGCGCTCGGTGATATTGGGCCAAACATACTGTACACGTAATAACAACAACGACAACAAATGCCAACATTGGAGGAGGACACACGAAGGGCCAACATGCCGTCAATCAATAAAGCGTAACCCGAACGATGTGCAAGCTTTTGAGCACAAAAACGTAAAAGCTCTGCGGTCATGCGTCCAAACTAGAACGAGCGAAAGTCTAAAAGCTTTCCATGCAGCTGCGAATGCAATTCTGACACCCGCGCACCAACACTCGCAAACACACCCACTTGGCAGCTCACACGATGAGTGCGCTTTTTGAGCTAAACTAAGAGTGTGTGTGAAGCATAGCCGCAATTACACTCAAGCAACGAGCTGTTGGGCAAGCTTCGGGCCACCTGTCCGACTGGCTGGCCTCGTGCGCACGAAAGCTTCGCAGGCGCAGACAGTTGTATACGCAACGTCTTAGCTAACAAACACGGGGCACGGATCAAGAGAAAGCGTCACGCGTACGCACAGTGTGGCAGTCGGTGTGTGGCATCCACAAATGATTTAGGCTGCTAAAAAATATATTTGTTAACTTCACAACTAACGGCCACCTCGCCTGCTGCAAATTAAAAAATCTCGTATATACAGCGTGTGTATATATCTAAATAAAACGTGGCGCGCGAGCAATTTAGAAAATACGACGCGTGTGCTCGTGTGCAAAATCACAGTATATAAAGCAAAAAAAAAAAAAAAAAGTCATTGAGCGAAATCCTTCAAAAGGATGTAAAAAAAGAAAGCATTTCATATTGTGCCTTTATTTGTGCGCTTTGCTAAATTAAAGTGCAGGCAATTCATATTATTATACATATGTATATGGATGTGCGTATACAAATACAAATGCATTCGTATGTGTTTTATGTGTAAGTGCTTGGCCCAAAGCGTTTTTAATGTTTTCGTAGCGAAAACACAAATAAAAGAAATTCACAGCACTGCGCATAAAATCAATAATTTTGCTTAAGCCAAAGAGCCAGCCAAAAATCTGTGGCACCATCAGCCATCAACCATCACTACCATCAGCAGCAGCAGCAGCAGCAGCCGCAGCAGTAGTAGCAACGCCAACTAGCAACAACAACAACAACAATAATAATAATAATAAGAGGAACAACAAAAGCAATAGCAATAGCAACAAAAACAACGAAATCGGCAACAAATTTTGCCAACTGCCAGTTTGTCTGCCAGCAACATCGTCTTCGTCTTTATCGTACTCTTCTTCTTCTTCCTTGGCATCTTCATCGTCGTTACCATCAGCCACTTTTTCGTCTTCTTGTTCTGTTTTTATAATATACATAAACAGTTACTGCGTTCGCCTGTGTATGTGTGTGTGTGTGTGCGTGTGCGTAAATGTGTGCGAGCGTGTTTCTATGCCAAAAGGTTACATTAAACAGACAACGGAGAAGAAACCACGCTAAGAAGCAGGAAGTCCAAGATAATAGACAAAGCAGATACGAGGAAGTTATTGTCTGACACAAATACATGCGTGCTGGCAACTGTTTATTAAAATATTACAACACCAACACATATGCTGAGCACACACACACTCGTACAGCGTAATCAGCAAGACTTAGCCACCGCCATCTTCATCGCCATCGCCTTCGCCTTCGCCACCGTCACCGCGCTGGTGGCAGCCAGCAAGTTCAAATTACATAAATAGTAAATAGAAAGCTTCGCAAGTACAACGAACTGCAGACAATTGCATTTTGCCAGCCATAGCAACTGCACTTCCAACAACAACAGCAGCAAAAAAGAGCGGCAACAACAGCAACACTTGCAGCAACACGAGCAACGAACACTACAATAACAAGAATATTTTAAAGTCAAGGCATAAAGCAGCGCCCCACAGCAGACCCACAAACCTATGGACAATGCCTATGTCTACTATAAGGTATTGTAGTTGAGCTGCCTTTTAGCATAGAAAAGAAAATAATGCAGCATACGAAACGACGCACGTCAATTACATACCATGCCATGCCATGTGTTCATATAATCAAACAGTCAGTCAGTCAGTCAGTCAGTTAGTCAGTCATTCATAACTTCCAATAAACGAAACTTCAGCAAAGCCATCATCAACATTCAACAACTTCAGCAACCGCAACAGCAACATCAGCGTCATCATTCTCATCAACAACAACGACAATTGCGCACATCATCAACTTTAATGTCATTTCATCAATAACACAACTAGAATAACAAGAAAAAATATCATTTTAATGTCATACTCGAATCTCTGCACATCACCAACGAACGTTCAAAACTCAATCATCGTTTTGTGGCTGTGTGTGTGCAGCTGTGTGTGGCTGTGTGTGTTTGTCAACAGAAGTCAAACAAACAACATTGCAGAATGTCTGGAGCAGTAAGCAGCGAGCGGCTCGTGCTTTAAATTAAATGATAGACATCATCCATCGCTCTCATATACGCTCACACTGACTCACCCATTCACCCACTCACCCACGCACCCACTCACCCACTCACCCACTCACTTGCTCTCTGACCAACAGTTATTGCAACGCGAGCTGCCATCCCTATGTCCTATCACTCCGCAACGAGCGCGCAACATGAATAACGTTTACAGCGACTTTGACGCCTGCCTAACACGACCACCTCCAACTCAAACACATACATATTGTATAAGCACCCACACATGCAGCTACTCACTATACACGTATACACTAATAAACAGACACCTGGACGGTGCACTTTATGCTCCGCCTCTGTCTCTGTCTCTGTCTCTGACTCTGCCTCTGCCGCCAGCCTGGCTAACATTGTTAACAGCGCGCTGCATTAGCGCAGCATAACAAAGCAGAAGAGTAGCGGCCAAAGCCTCCCATGTAATTCGTTTGCCTGTGTGTTTGTGTGCGGGTGTGTTCGTTAAGTTTGTTAGCGTGACATTTGAAACGTGGGACCACACAAAGGAGTAGTAATAATGGGGAGACGGACGGTCGGTCGGTCGATCGGTCGGTCGCTCGCTCGCAGGCCAGCAGCAGCTTGTGCAGGCAATTATTTATAGGCACTTGCAGATAGGCGTAGTTGCGGAAAAGTTTTGTTCAATGCCCAAAACCAACAACGAACAAATAGCTCTGAAATTACACTCACACGCACATACACATACATACACGTACTCACATCCTGTCACGCCATAATCCTATAACAGGCAAGTGACTAAAGCTCTTCAGTGCCGCAACCTGAGACTTTTTTATCCTCCTGCAATTCCACCAAACCTATCAAAAATGGATCAATTTATAAATGAAAATTGAAATTTATAAAACTAAATTATTTCAAATAATTTGTTGAAAATTTAAAGCATATTCTTATGCTAATATATAAATATATTTTCGACACTTTAAAAAAAAAATGCATTAAGTAAAATGTTCGCCTGTCAGGAATTGCTGATACTGGTATTATTAGAAGAATCTTTTAGAAACAAATTTTTTAATGCAAATTTTTAGGCTTTATGAAATTTCTTCCTTTTAATTTAAATACCATACCTAATAGCTTTTATACATTTATCCAACAATTTCAAATTTATATTTAAAATAAATTATCTAGGGCTCAACTTTAAACCGTTAAACCGTGCATTTTATTTTAAATCCTAATTAATCTTTCTAACTGTGGGTGGGTAGATACTAAGTTCGTGTAAAAGAATTTCAAATCGATGAAATAGAACGCTCCTCAACACTGGCCTAAACGGCGGAAACAGTATTATAACTTCACCATCTGTGTATTCTTATAATTGACGCAGAGTTGTGTGCCATTTCTTATACTATAATTTATAAATGATATGGATTTATTATCAAAAAATCACTACAATAGCTTTCAACTGGGACATATGTATACGATTGTGTTGCTTGCGGGGGCTCAAAATAATTTTCTAATTTAAAGGTAACATTTTTTGAATACCCACACTTTTTAAGCCAATATTGCAGTAGTTGAAGTGAGAAAAAACCATTGCATACTTTTGGGAACATAGTGCGGCGCTTAAAGGCGTACGCATTATAACTCGTAATTAGTGAAATTTGGCAACATGGCCATCGAAAGAATGAGCTCAAGTGCACACATACACGTTCCCGCTCACGTACACACATACATAAATATGTACATAACAGTGACAACAGTCTATTAAAACGTAGAAACGTGCAGACGTGCACATGTTTGTCCATGACGTACGAGCTGGCTGTCGCTCATTAGCAAAAAGCTTTAACGCGCGCCACAATTGTTCCCTATATCCGAGCAGAATCAGCGAGCTAGCGAGCGTAAATCATTCACAAACACACACACACACACACACACACACACACGCGCGCATTAGTCGCCTGCGCTTTGTTTCGACTTGTCTGTTGAGCTCTTCCTACTACGTACAAAGAAGTGTATGTGCGAATGTGTGTGTGCGTTGGGGGCTGGTACATGCAAGTTATTGTTCATCTCCCGTAAAACGAGCCAGAAACAAGATGCAAGGGCAAGACTGGCTGCCATGCAACGCACCGAACGCCATGCACTTCATAAATGTCACTTGAAATACATTTTGTCTAACCAAGGAACCCCCCCACACACACACACATATCGTACATGCTTGCAACACCCGCCCTTGTGCGGCACGTGCGTGCATTAGGGTCTGCAAAATGAGACAATTGCCAGCCAGACAGCCTCACCCCTGGCTGCCGCTTCCCAGTTTTCCAACTGTCCTTGCACCAGTAACAGCAACATCACTCGAAACGTGATGATTTGTCATAATTACAACAGGCCCAAACACAAATTTCTACATACTGCATATGTAGCATGAATCTGCGTTCGAAAACATTTCGCAAGCCATTGCAGTCGTTCTTCTTGCTACTGTGCATGTCAAAAAAGTTTATCTTCCCACTTGCATTTAAAAACTTGTTGTCTGTCCGGTATAAATAATTTTCCAGCTGCAATGCGGCATGTTTGGCAGGACGGGCATCCGCAGAAACTACTGCAGAGACTCAGGATGCATTTCTTTCTCATGTCAGTGGATTATTTTAAATACCCGAATGATATCCATCGCATAAAACGAGTGTCCGCTAGTCTGAGGTGCTCTTAAAATAGAAGCTGCCAGTAAGATATAGCTACTGGCGTTAGATTTCCACCACACCTTACCAACAGAACTGAATTTGTTTTGGGAAGATGAAGAGCATCGCCTAGTTCCCATTGCGCTTAATAATAATTGGTTACTGTTTGATATGTGGTACCTCAAAATCTAATTCTTGGCTCCCTTTCATGGATTTCTAACAACAATGCAGAGTCCAAGCTTTCAGAATTATCTTCGATGCACACACAAAATAAGTAATAGAAATACACAACAATTATTCAATAAATGAACTATTTAAAACCATATGTACCTGATATATTCATTAAAATGTTAAAGAACAAAAATTTCAAGGCAAGATTACCTTTTAAAGAACAACAACAACAGAAACAAACTTACTGGCAAATTTTTAAGGGATTTCTTTGAAACATAACAATAATTTCTAACGATTACGCGTTTCGAATGAGTTGGATCCAACCAACATTCTGAGGCAAACATTTTTTCTGGATCGATGAAAATCGTATGTGGTACTGATCTTTAATGTAACTATAGCTTGGGAACTTACTAGAATGAAAGTAGCATAAACCTTTTCTGAGTTTGATCCGTGCGTTCACATGTACATACGCATGTGTACATAACCAGCTGCTCTGTATTCATTTTCCTACCAAATTCTCTTTGTCGTGACCAAATCAGACATTCCATTAATTTACTTTTTGTGTGTTTTTGTGTGATTGCGTGGGGGTGCGTGTGGAAGTCATAAAAGGCGGTATGCAAAAGCTTTGAGAGCCACGTTATTTGGCATTTTTTTTAACAATAAATTAGTATGTGCTTGTTTTTAATTTTATGATTCTCCCACGCTCAAGCGACGATACAGTCGACCAATCCAAAAATGTTGACACAACAGTAACGAAAATAGCAACTAAAACGGGCACACAAATACCACAGCGTTTGCACTTAACACACATGTTGTTAGACATTTCTGTGCCTCGCATTGCTTGGCTGTCGCTTATTTAAGTTTATTTCTTGGCTCTGCCTTTGTCATTCTTCTCGTTCTCGTTCTCGCTCTTGTTCTGCTTCTGGTTCTCGTTCTCTTTCCAATTCCCTTCTGCCTTCCGCTCTCGTTCTCACTTTCGTTTTGGATTTGTTCTTGAGCTCGAACTGCCCTGAGCGTGCCACATCCTGCGCCTCACACACACACACACACATACACACACACATACACACACACATACACACACACTCGGCTATTGTACTCTCTTTTCATACTATATTACACCCACGCACACATAGCGTATACGTAATAACCTTGTAACCAAAATGTTGTTATTTTGGGTCGCGATTGTGTGTGTGTGTGTGCGTGAGTGTGTGTCTGTGTGAGCAGCTTTTGTTTTCTCTGTCTATAAGCTAAAGTTTTTAGCATTATTTCGAGTGTGTAGGTGAGTCGTTTTCCTTTCCACTCACACAACGCACGCCTGCTCACTCTCTCTCTGAACGCCCCCACTCTCCTCCTAATCTAGCTCGCTCTCTTCCTCTAATTCTCTTTACATATCGTTGCTTAATTTATTTTAAGAATTGCATTCCAACTCTTATTCCTAAGCATTTATTTTCAAGCAAATGTACTTTTTAGTTCATCTACTACTTACCTGTATATAGCCTGTTATGTAGACTCTGCGTAAGCTGTTCATTTGTTGTTGTTTTTTTATAGCATTTCGAATTTCAATCGTCAACCAATAGTGTTAATTGCATTTAGAGCCAATTTAGCAAACAGAATTCACAAAAACATCTTTTTAACCCGTTTCTTTTTTTATAATTATTGTCATCATTCTGCCTATGGCTTCCAGCAGCATACCCATAAAAAAATATACGCATACACACATATAGTATGTTCTATACATACGAGTATACGAATATGTTAATAGCTCAAGGACTTTTGTGCTGCGCACTCGCTTCTTCTCGTCCTTGTGAATTTCATTAGGAAATGTTCTATTTATTACATTACATCTGCAATACGGCGCAATTGCAATTTGTTTGTGCCTCTTCGTTAATTTGTTTCGTTATCGTTTGTGTTGCTTAATTGTTCTTTTGCATTTAACAGTTACTGTTGTTACTATTACTTACAATTAGCATTGAACGGAACGCTGTTTGAACTTACTACTAACTTACTTTTACATTTACATAATCAAAAAGTAATATATTTTTAACTAACACCTCAACTACCACCATCACCACAGCCACCACCAAGATAATCGAGCAATGAAAGCATTAATTAATTATGCTCAATCGAATCAATCGAATAACGAAGTATCAGTGAACTCTGGTGGATTACATACAATTAGCATACAAGAATAATTCTTTTGTCATTTTATTGCCAAAAGATGCCGATTTTTTCACGAAACTTATCGATTGTAATGGCTCCAATAATTGGCTTTTTTATACGCAAAATATGAAACACGTTAAATGTTCAATTTAGTTTAACTGAAATTCTACAAGAAAAAAGAAAACGAAAAAATACAATACGAGATATATTTGTTTCAAGAATTGATCATTTTTAATTACATCTATATATATTTTGTTGTTGTTCTAAAAGCAAAAACAAAAGAAGCAAAACCAAAATACATAATGCGATTGCAAATTGCAAAACCAAAAAGAATTAAGATGTATGCAACTATTTACAATATGCTTTTGTAATATTTTCGCACAACAAAAACAAAATAAATAAAAAACACCCGAATAATATAAAATGAAAAAGTCAAAGTTGACGGTTGACGGTTCACGGTTGAAGAAAAGATGAGAAAAGAAAAGCAAACACCAAAATGCTTAGGCGAAAGATTTGCGAAATGATAAATCTTTGACGATAAAATGATAAAACAATTACGCCATGTATATGTATATATATAAAATATATATATATATATATTTTAATAGATATCAACTATCTCTCTTTCTATCTCTCTGTTGCTCTATACATGCATAAATATAACTACCATATATACATACATACTGTGTGTATATGTATATCTACCTATAGTATATATAAATATATATATATATATTACTCGAAAGTATGTTGTTTTTAATTGCGTTACTCTGTTTACGATTTGTGCTCAGGCACAACGAAAACAAGTCAACATATACATACGTAGATTTCTAACCACTCTCACTTATTGACCCTCTTTCGACTCTGAACATGCACGTGTGTGTGTCCTGGACCGAACCAATGACAAGGTGCCTATTGCCTCGCGTCACCGCGCATCAAGAGTACAAAAAAATACCTATTTGTATATTACTTTTTGATTTTGTAAATAAATAAAACCAGGAATAGCCAACGACATGCATTTAAAATAACTGTCTGACGTCTACACACACACACACACACACACACACACACACACACATACGCATACACCTGTATACACCTTCACTTATCAACACACTCACTAACAGCAGAATACCGCAGAGAACCCAAACAGCAAGCTCTTTCAACGCTCCAGCAACTGCAGCACACTCGAACACACAATGCTCTAACACTTTCCGATGGGTTTAAGCACACTTACAACACTCACACACACACACACACACACACACACACACACTTATATATACTATATATATAACAGCAATATGCCATACATCAATACAGTATAGGGCGCATTGCAACTATCTTTTGACAGAGTAGAAAAACAAAAAACTGAACGAATTTCGAACGATGTTTCCTGCATATTTTTTTTCAACTTTTTGATAAACCGATCTGTCTGTGTAATCTACGCGCGCTCCCTCCCTCCCTCTCTATCTCTCTCTTAATAATATTAACTGTCCACCTCTTTCTGTCTATAACACTCACTGTCTGTCTAACTCTAACTACTCTACCTCTACTACTCTAACTCTACTACTACTGCCTACCACAACAGCTATATGAATATATACATATATTTTGTTTGTTTCCACACAAATACAGTTATTTACAATATACTTTTGCACGTTATTTCTATAATGCATCTGAACTATATATTGTTATAAGTAATTTATGTTTCTTTCCTGCGTAAAAAATACCAGAAACCAACCAAACAAGCAAATAAACAAGCAAACAACCCAATCTTTACAAAGAAACTTAACAATTCAAACGAAATCAGAATCAACATGCATTTGTATGCCCCGTGCCTTTCAAAAAGAAAAAAAAATAACTTTAAAGAAGAAGAATATAAATAATACGCAACCCACATGTCGTATGCGCAATTTTCATAAACATAAACAGACCGAGGCCGTAAACATTTGCAGGCACACACAGTGTCAGACTCTTCCACACACACGCGCACACACACACAAACACACACACATTGTAGGGTTGTTTGTATGCGAACAAACATACCTACGAAGGCAATTCTAGTTGTTGTTGACGCAAAAAGGCAACGCGCCTTCTGACATGAAATACTGCGACACATGTGCCATTCACACTCACCCCCACACACACACACACATGCACACATACACACATTTGCACACCCTCTCACACATAGTTGTACGATTATGTGAATCCAGCCACCAGCAACCTGCCTCAACTCAGCTGAACTCAAAAAAGAATAACCAAATGACACACATTCATGTTGCGCTTCTTACCAACCATGCCGCCCGCCCCCTTGTTGAACTTTTAGGTACGGCTTGCCAAAAATAAAACTCCGACCTCTGAACTCTGAACAACACAACAGCCACATTTACAACAACAGAAATTCCACATATTAATCAGCATATATCCAATATATTAATTGAATGCATTTTAATTACTCGAATAGCCAACTAATACCTCTAAAGGGCAAATCAAACAACAAATTAATGAAATAAAAATCAGAAACTAGATCACAAAAACCGAAAATAACGAGAAAATCGAAAGAACAAATTAAACAGAAATGAGATATTGAGAACATTCTATTACAAAACCTTATTGTAAATTAAGCGCAAATAAAAAAAAAACACAAAGAAAAAAAGAAAAACAAAAACAAAAAACAAAAGAACAGTGCTGAGAGCTGAACTGAAATTGATTTAAGTATTGCAAGTAACTTGTAGAAAAACAACAAAAGTCACATGAAAATTTATTCATTTTCGTTTCTTGACTCAAAACAAATGGGGCCAAAATAGTCCGTAAGTGTTCGGGCAAAAATCGCATAAATCGCTTTGGTTATCTTAAATGTACAAGCAGAACTAAACTTGTTGTTGCCGTATTATTAACATGCATACATACATTTATAAACATACTATATATAGTATATATCAAGCTAATGTTTATTACTTATGATTTCAATTGAGCGTTAACGTTACAAGTACCTTACATACATCCTATATACTACTATACATACTTATATGAACTATATAGAGTACGTACCAACTTTATTAAACTAGAGACCTAAAAAATAACAATTAGTGTTGCATCGCGAACTGCGTGCAGCCCTAACAAACAAAATACTTTAGAAGAAATAAAACGAAAAACGAAACAGCGGAACTGCCAACAACAACAAAATAGAAAAACAGAAAAAGTATAAAAAAATAACTACAACTACAAAAACAACCAGTACACCAACAACAAACCTACACCAACCAACTACAATAAACAACAACAACAACAACAACAAGAACAACCATAAAGCAAGAGAGCTGAATAAAAAATAAATAAAAACAAAAAATTGAAAACAGAGAAACAGAAAAAAGCAATTTCCACCACCACAAAAACAACAACCAATTTGAAATCGCCCATTTCAGATGTACAATAACTACGCCGGCGTCAGCGGAAGTCCCCCACTGCCAGATATTATCGGACAATACTACGGCCCGGGCGCCTATGGTGCGCCCAACGGAGCGCTAGGCTATGGCAGCGCCAGCAACGCCTATGAACTGTACGGCCCCTCCACATCGGCGGGCTATCTGTACGACCCGACGGCAACCGCGGCAGTCGCCCAGCTGTACGGCCAGAGCTCACCCGTGCGTCGACGACGCTACAGCATCGCAGGATTGCCTTCGGCGACCATGTACAACGATTTCTATGGCTATCCGGCGCCACCACTGCAACAGACCTCCTCATCAAATATTGTCAATCTGCTGAACGAGGCGCACAAATCTATATCGCGCTCCTCGCAAATTCTCAACCTGACGCACCAGGCGCGTCAGTTGGGCCAGCTAGGTCAGCCCGTGACCCCGTTGTCTGCCTACCCCGGCCGCATCGTCTCCAGCTACCCCACGCTCCATCCGGGGGACACTTCGCCCCCGTATCTCAACGACAACCTGCTGCAAATGTCCGCGAGTTTCTCCTCGCAGCCAAACATGTACTTCCAGCCACCCGCGCAGCCACCCCCGCCACCACAGCTGACCGCTGCGCAAAGCGCCGCTGCTGCAGCGGCCCGCCTGCGTCCCGCCTACTCTGTCTCGAATCTCAATTACTTGGGCGGTGGAGGCGTCGGCGGCGGCGGATACACGAACAAATATGGCATGGGTGCCGGTGCCGGTGTCGGTGTCGGTACTGGCGCCTACGCGAATCCCTATCTCAATCAGAGCGACCTGCATGCCTCCTCCTACGCGCCCCTAGGGCTCGGCCTATCACCAGCCCAGCAGCGCCAGCTCATGTCACACTCACTGCATGCCTCCAATCCCGCCATTTCGCAGTATTATCAGCAACACCAGCATTCGCTGGCGCCGCCCGCGAGCTCCGCGCTCGCCTACAACCTGCACCAGCAGTTTGCGGGCACGCAACATTATGCGCAGCAGCTCGGCGCCGGCGCTCAGCTACCCGCCTCGCACATCCAGGCCTCCGTGCAGCAGCAAATGCATCCGCAGTACCAATACCATGTGCATCAGCATCAGAATCACCTGCAAACGCATCCGTTGGCGGCGCTCGCCAACACCAGCGGGCCGTTCGGTGGCACGCTGGCGAGCAGCGCACGCGACGCGATGGCAAGCACGAGTGCCGGTGGCCTCTACGATGCACTGCATCATCCGCATACGCATCCGCATCAGCATTCGCATCCGCATTCGCATGTGCATCACACAACGGGCGCGCTGCCGTCGTCGGTATCTGCGCTCGGCCATCATGCCTCAACATACCCGCATTCGCATCACCAACAACAGCAACAACAACAAGTACACCATCACCACTTGCCATACTCGAAACTAGATTTAGATTACCCGAAACTGCCGCAAGAGCATAAGCGACAAGTAAGTTTTAAATTTGACGTAGACACGCTATCCTTAGATTCCTAAGCGAAATTTCGCTTCAAAAACCAATTAGATCGAAATATTTAACAGTAAAATACCATCAATACCAGTAACAACTAACAACCATTTACATCGCAATTAAAAAGCATCGCAATTGAAAACGAAAACCAAAATCCAAAATAAAAACAAAAATGCAACAAAATTCGATAGCACGAAATGCATCAATCAAACGATCTATATACATATGTATGTACATACATACAAGTACATAATTGGCTAGCATCGCGAAATTACTCCAAATTCGTATTGCCCAATGCATTTTACGCTTTCCAACACTAAACATAATAATTATATCGATAAAACAAAGTTATCACAGTCTGTCTAGTTTGCTTAACTGTACAAAAACTCGACTAGACTCGAAGCGACGCAGCCAGCGAGACAAAAAGCTCAACGACATTTGCAGTGCGCGTGCGTTTTTATTATTGTTATTATTACTTGTATTATTATAATTATTATTTTTCCTAGGGCTGACCCTCACTTAATAACGGCCCAGTCGCCTAATGTTCTAATGAACAATTGAACAGGAGCTAAGACACCAAGTAATATACATACAATACGATATACTTAGTACATATGTATATACTATATAAAAAGTATATTCAATATAAATAGATATAAGTTGAAGACAAACTATTGTTTCATGTGCCATTTTAATGTAGCGACAACAAAGATGAAGAGATCAAGATGGGACGTAACGCCCATGTGCGTTCTTCTTTTTCCATTTTGAATTATACATACAAGTATATGATTTTTATTTTATTTTGCATAGAGCACTCAGGGCCACTTTTCCAATTGTGTGAGTAACGAAATGTATAAGTAACGAAGAAAAGAAAAAACAAAAAAATTCAACTGAAATTTAAAATAATGCTCTTGACTCTCAAAAAGTAAAAGACTGTATATAGAAAGAAGAAAACTGAAACTAAATGAGATTTACATAAAAAGAAAACAAAAACATTTACTATATAGTATATACACACATATACATATATAGTGCGTGCTTAAGTGTAAAGCAAGCGAACAGGAAATGCAATTTACTTTACTCGATCTTAGGTTTTTTTGTGCTAAATCCAAAAGCTTCAAATAATTAAATCAAAGCCTAAAATGCAAATTAATTGTTAGTGCAACTCTTTACTCAGCAAATTAGTCTTATATATTAATACAAATGCGAAATTTGAATAGCAACTAACTCTAGAACATACATACATACATACCTGCCCACTTGGGATCTCCCTCTGCGCAAAACGATAAATTTGTATATTCGTAGGAAATCTGTAGCCACACTAGCAGTCCTTTCTATCCAGTCTCCCGGCAGCAGAGATGCAAATTAGATAAGGCCCGTTTTCTTATCCAAATAATAAATATACAAGTACATGCCCCTATCTGGCAAAGCTACCCAAACTACCCAATTTTCGCTTTCTCATCTAAACATAGGAATGAGATGCAAAATAAATTTCAAGTTTCTATCCAAAATGCTCTCTGAAAATCAGAATTTTTCTATAAGAAATTGAATATTAGATTCTGTTCATCTATACTTTTAACTCATTTTATTGAGCCATCAAATGCCAAGCTGTGAAACGAAAAATAACTATTCGACACATTTAAGCGTAGAAGAGCGAAGATGGAGTAAAGATTAAAACATTTAATAGATTTTTCTCATTCAATTAAAATACTATTGAAGCAATAAAGTGGAACACAATTGAAACCATTGCTATTTGGCAGCTTAGGCAAAATTCAAGACCAGATTGAATGTCATTATTTGATTTCAAGCAAGACGAGAATTATTATTCTGTCCTGTAAATGGCAACAACAATACATGCAGCACATACTAGAATATAGCGCAAGGCTATTGAGAATAATCCTTAATTTCGGACTTACTTTGCTTTGGTTGTTCCAAGGTATGCTAGATATAGCAATGGATCAAATAGGCTGGACTACAAGTAAGTGTCTTAGCCATTCTCGTTTAGTTGACTCTATATGTGCAGAGCTACAGAATATAGTACATAATAAATACAAGTAAAGTGTCCCCAATAGAAATGTTTACTGCAAAGCTGTCAATCGGTTCGTAACTGCAAGTATTCCTTAGAGATGAGAAGACGAAAGTTCTTTAGACCCCTCTATATAGCCGTAAAATGTATCTACACAATAAATATAGTACTATATGCCAACTTATATGTTAGATGAGAAAACGGGTCTAAGTGAGTAAAACTAGCGTGTGATTAGCAATGAAGGTCAATTATATGTAAACATGAAATTTACCAATGTACGAGAGTAGGTAGCCAGGGCTCCGATACGAGGCGACGAAGGCGAAGGCGAGCACATGATGTCTACTATATGTGTGTGTGCGTGTGTTTAACACGATGTTGAAAAGCGAATAGGCGTAGCATTCAAAATGTGTCTAATGGAAAATGCAAATAATAAAATGCACTCTGTACTATTAACTAGTGTGCGGCTTTAATACAAATACATCTACAAGTATATATGATTACGTACTTAAACGCCTAGGTGCTTAAAAATAAGATTGAAATTGAAATCGTTACACTATTAAGAGAAGGAATTCAAAATTTTAAAGTCATAGTAGTCGCAATATTTTCGCCTTTGAATGAGTTAGCAACGCTAGTTGCATTGGCTTTTTCTTAAAAGATTTCTTAAAGAAAGTAAAATTGTTGTTATTGAAATGAAATTTTAAATTATACTTAGTAGTTGAAGGGATTTATTTAACAAATCAAAATTGGAGTTACTCTGCTTTGCATTTTCCCCCCTTAAATAAGTAGTTGTAGTTACAGCACATAGCAATACTAACTTGATAATACGACATACCTACATGCAAGCATACATACAAGTAGGATATACACACATACATACAAATATGTAGGCATGTACGTGTGTGCGTGTGTTCAGGCTCACAAGCTGAACAAGCAATAAAACTGTAAGTGAATGAAAATGTGTTCATAGCTACTACCTTTTAAGTGGCACGAAGCTGCCCCCACAAAGTGTTGTGTTGTTTCCTAGAACTTAAAATAAAATTAGCCCGTAATCAAAATTTGCCTATCGATTCGATTGTACTATTGGCACTGAGTTAGCCGAGTCCTTGTTTCCTTCTAGAGTTACCAAAGCCATCCCATAGTTACAAGTATACACACAAATACTCATTGTAGTAGTGTAAGCGTGTGTCTTCTATATTCGTACTCGTAAGCTCATAACTAGCCAATTGTAAGCATTTACATACACGTACATATATGTAAGTAAGGGGCATTCATATGGCACACATACATACATACATAAATACGATACATACAATTACATAGACACGGGGACAAGCAAGTCCCTCTGCCCTCTATGATTTGTAACGTTCAAATTATGGTATAATTGCAGTTAAATCTATAGATATTGTCGAATTTCTAAACAATTTTGAGTGACTGCAGTTTCGAAATGGTTTTTTCTGTCTATCTTTTTGTACATGTACTCGATTAGTTGTGTACTTTGACAACAACAACAACAACAACAACAAGGCATTTATAATGATGAGTCATAAAAATTTATACATAAATATTATACAACATACCATTTATATTACAATAATGTATGATTATTATGATTATTCTTCTGATTATACGTATATATATATAAATACAATATACAACAATTATGCTCCAACGATATTTATACACTGATTTATGTATAAACAAACTTACTTAATTAAGATTACTTCAGACTTAACAACTAAAGGCAATGAAATAAAATGAAATCTGTTAAACTTAACATAACTCTTAAGCATTATAAATGAAAAAATTTCAAAGGCAAAAATAAAATTACTTGCGAAAACCCAACTACCGACAACCAAATACATATACTATATACTAGATGCTCATACTAGTATACTACAAATACTATATTCGAGTATTGCGCCCAAATAGTGTTAAGGCTTAATTCCCAGTGCAGCAGCTGTATTAAAGCAAATACAGATACAGATACACGTACACGAGCCCCCACCAACACCACCACACCAACCGAATATGTCACAACAAATAACAACAACAACAATAAGAACAAAAAAAAAGAACAAAAAGAACGAACAAAAAGAACGAACCAAAACTACCAAAAACCCTTTGGCAAAGCATTAACGAGTACAACAACAGCAACAAGAACTACAACACATGCATACATGTACATACATACATGTAGTAGGTAAAACAGACTCACATACATACATACATACATACATGTACTCCTCTCTGATACCCAACCAGGCTCAGAGACACACTACTGTATCCTCACAACATATCGCATCAAACAGCCGAGGCCGGTCGTAGCCGCAAGCAGTCAGCTCTGGGTGTTCGTTCTCTGAGACCGCAACAGAAACAAACGCAACAAATACAACAAAAACAAACGAGATTGAGGCACAGACGTGCAACAACAACACCAACAACAACTCCAACAACAACAAAAACAACATCTCAAAGCCATTCTCACCATTCTCTCTCGCCACCCACCACTGCGCCAATGCGTTCGTTCATTCGTTCGCTAGCACGCTCGTTCGCCCCCACCCCCGCTCTCGATCCTACAGAGCTCATACGACATGTACATAAACAATTGCGCCGCAATTCACACCCCGTAAATGCATCAACAACAACAACAACAATTACAGCAACAATAAAGAGAACAACACGAAACTAACCCTAGACCAACAGCTGAGTCCCCCATTCGGGGCCCAGCTGGCGAATCAAAGCTTCTCTCATTCCGATGATGCGACTCTAAAATTTATCTCTTATCTTATATCTTCCCCTCTACCCAAAATCCGAAACCGAAACCGAATCCAAAATCGAAATCGATATCGAAACTATATACGAATACGAACACGAACCCGTTGTGTGCGACGCAGTTGGACGAGTTTCGTCTTGAAATACAAAGAAGGGATCAGGAAATCCTGGCGATGGCGGCCAAAATGAAAACATTGGAGGAGCAGCATCAGGTAATTGGCAAATAAGCAAAATTTTCTGTTATCTATGCAAAGTAAAATAACTTCCATTAGGACTATCAGCGGCACATAGCGGTGCTCAAGGAGTCGCTATGTGCCAAAGAGGAGCACTACAACATGCTGCAGACGGACGTGGAGGAGATGCGGGCCCGCCTCGAGGAGAAGAACCGCCTGATCGAGAAGAAAACACAGGGCACACTGCAGACGGTGCAGGAGCGCAATCGACTAACCAGCGAACTGACCGAGCTGAAGGATCACATGGACATTAAGGATCGCAAAATCAGTGTCCTGCAGCGCAAGGTCCCAAACCTTTAGCCTTCTCGGCCAGCACTCATTACTCACTCATACACAACCATTCCACAGATCGAGAATCTCGAAGACCTGCTCAAGGAGAAGGACAACCAGGTGGACATGGCGCGCGCTCGCCTCTCGGCCATGCAAGCCCATCACAGCAGCTCGGAGGGCGCACTCACCAGTCTGGAGGAGGCCATCGGCGACAAGGAGAAGCAAATGGCTCAGCTGCGTGAGCAGCGTGATCGCGCCGAGCACGAGAAGCAGGAGGAGCGCGAGCTCCACGAACGCGAAGTGGCCGACTACAAGATCAAGCTGCGCGCCGCCGAGAGCGAGGTGGAAAAGCTGCAGACCCGACTCGAGCGAGCAGTCAACGAACGCGAGCGACTCGAAATCAAACTGGAAGCCTCCCAGAGCGAGCTTGGCAAATCGAAGGCCGAGTTGGAGAAGGCCACCTGCGAGATGGGACGCAGCAGCGCCGACTGGGAGTCCACTAAGCAGCGTATCGCCAGGCTGGAGCTGGAGAACGAGCGGCTGAAACACGATCTGGAACGTTCGCAGGTACTCGTGCATTACCACCGGTTCATACTCCATACACCTGTGTGTGTGTGTATGGGCCCCCTATTAATATGCTCTATATACTTAATACTTATCAATGTACTTATCAATATGCCTATATACTATATGTGCCATATCTATATATATACAAATATATATATTTACATGTACACTTACTACAACTACAACTATTCGCATCCAACCTACCTACCAACTACCTACAACAATCTACAACAACAACATCACTACTACTTCTACTATATATAACTATATATGTATAACCAAACATAAACCAAATAGATGCAGCTAGAAGAACAGACCACACTACACAAAGTAAGCCTAATCCTACATATGCCTAAATCTTATAATTTCTAATCATAGACTGCACAAAACCCTAACCCTATTTATGTAGAACTAACTTGATAGTCATACTTGTAGTGCCAGCAGGTTTAAGTTTAAGTTGTGGCTTTTAGTGCACAATCAATCCCTAGCCAGATATTCCAAAAAGTAATGTTCTAACAATAAATTCACATTCACAAACGCGACTATTGGTGGCAAATCAATTGATCATTATAAATTTGATTGATTGAGAAGTTACCTACCTCCTTATAATAAAGAAAATATTTACCGGCTGTATTACAAAGCACCAGAAAATTGCACAAAGATAAAGTTAATAGTTTGGCAAGTATTTTTGAGTGTAGAAATATTTTGAATTATTCCATCCCTATTTTTCCCAACATAGTGCAATCTTATTTAGAAAAATGTAGTTCCATTATAGCTTAATTGTATCCATGAAACTAGATATTAATAATGAACTCAATCTATTTGTACATACATATAGGAGCACTTATTAAGAGTGTCCTTTTCTACTTAGAAGTGCTTTCGAATTGCGTTAAAAACCACTTGTTTGAACTTTCAAAGCGTTTGTGAAATGTATCTTATTGTCTGAACGTTGTAAGCTAACTCCTAAAAAGTTGTACAAGTATATCCCACATAAGCAACTAATAATTAGTAGCTATCCTTAGCTCAGTACATAGCACTCGCAAAAAAGAGGTTTTGATTTAAAACAAAATGCATTTTTATGTAATGTCAACACTTGCTCTTATGCAAATAAATTAATTCCAAATACATACTCACACACACACACACTTGATCACACACTTATATATAGTATAGTATGCTATATATGCACCTGTGCGGAACACGCAATTGAGAAGTCAAGTGTGGCGCATGCCCAACTCTAATTGAAAAGTTCATGCAACAACACCAACACCCTCTAATCTTCAGTATATAGCTGCACAATTCAGTGCGGAATAGTGTTAGCATTTAATTGCGGCTGAACATGCATAAAGATATATTATGTACTATCCGTATCGTACTTTGCAGAATGTACAGAAATTAATGTTCGAAACGGGCAAGATATCGGTAAGCGAGCCAAGCAAGGCCACAGTCGTAGCTATTGCCCCGAGCCCCGAGCCCCTAGTCCACAGCTCATAGTCTCGTAGTCTCATAGTCGCCCAAAGCTAAGCTGTCTCTATTCCACTTCGCCACTGTCATTCACTGCGGCTATCGATAAATCAATACGAGTAGCACCAGAATTAAAACAAACACACACAAATAACAAGACAAACAAAACAAACAAAGGCGCGTTTGTAGTTATAAGTAGCTTTAAAGCCCATTCTAAGCTGCACCAGAGCCTTTGTGCGAATTCGGCAAATACCTATCAGAAAAGCCACTTCAACGCAGTCCGCATTTCTTCAATGGCACAAAAATAATGTTGCAAAGTTGAAGGATACTCCACGTAGCAATTAACCTAAAAGGCTATTGGGACACTGTATGGAACTGAAATCGCTAGCCGCAATTAACTAGAAACACTTTTAATGTAATCTAATAACAAATTTAAGTGATGAAAAGAAACAACATTTGTCCAAAGCGTGAAATGCACTTAGCCCATAAAATCCAATATTAATCGGATAAACAAAACAAACAACAACAACAAACTCAACTCGTGCTCATTACCAAATCAGATTTATGATATACATATACAATAAGTAATTGGAAAAGCTTGTTAACACAATTTTGAGAAATTCATTTTATTGCTTACCTGCTGGACGATACTTGCTAATATTTTTTATTTTCATACTTTATATGCAACATACTTAAGTTAAGCTTCCACTTTTCATGCTCGGTAGTAGCTGCACGGCTTTCTTGTGCTCTTTCAACAGCCGACCTTTCTAGACAACCATACTAATTGTGCCTGTTCTATATTTCGCCCAACGAAGACCACGTTCGGACGCACCACCATGACCACGTCCCAGGAGCTAGACCGCGCTCAGGAGCGAGCAGATAAGGCCGCAGCCGAGCTGAGACGCACACAGGCCGAGCTGAGAGTCACGCAGGTACAAACATTTAATTACATATCAATCCGATACGCATACTATACGTGTACAAGCATTTATGCATACTACTTAGGCGCTCTTTTAGTTAGTTTTACAATATTCGAATTTATATACATACTCGTATAACAATAATCTGCATATCAGTTCGAGACATGAACGCAAATACGTCTAAAACAAGTTATTTCTATGTGTGTGTGCTCTATTGATGGAAAACTAACTTATCTCAACTATCTACAACTACAACTACTACTACTACTACTACTACTACTACTTCTATCACTATATTCTCCTACTACTTCTGCAATCTTGTCGGCGAAAGAGGGGTTTTTGTTTTTGCGTACATACTTGAGAGTCATTGATGGATATTATTTCCGATTCCAACACACTTCTACACTATGCATCAAATCAAAATGAAAACTCTTTATTCAAGCAGCACATATTGCGTTGTCATTGGATACACGGCTGAGGAATACACTCACTCTCACACAAACGCACACACATGCACAAACAACACTGACTCTTTGTACACTACCCCAAGCAAGTGCACATTCAAATCAATTGACTCACTTGTGTATATAGCTGAGTGTATTTGTAAGGATCTCAAACAGAAAAAAAAGTAGATCAATTTGTTTCCGTTTTGAAAAAAGCTCGCTGCTAGCGAAATTATTTTCGGTTTAATGTTTTTGCTTTTATACTTACTCGTAAATACTACCTTAAACTCTAATATAAACTAAGCTTGAACAAGATAATATTTCCAGTTTGGTCTTGTTCCTGCACACACCTAAACAATGTATACTAAAACCACAAATCTATCTAAATCGTTGTGCTTACATTCATTTTATAGGGCGAAACTGAAAAACGTTTTGTGAGTAAACGCTACCAAACAAACAACACAACAAATGATACAAACTTTTAGTAAAAACAATACAGCAACTAATTGGAAGAAATTAAACCTTAAAACACATTTTAAATATGCAAAAAGAAGACTGCAAAAATCCCAAATAGTTGCAATATACATACATATGTCATTTGTTTCACTTACTGTAAAATAACTTGCATTGCATAGCCTAACAACAAAGACATGTGCATACAAACATACTAACATCGCCCAACAAGCCTTGCCTGCCCACATACTGCATACATACTACACACATACATATAAGCATACATACATGCATACATAATTGCCTTGGCGCCCGCATTTGTATATGTATTTAAAATTCCACCCACAGACCTTGTACAGAATTTTTGTCCTGTGTCCACTGGATCTCTAAGCCCAAAACTAACCAAAAAACCAAAAAACTGACAACAACATTAATAACTAAGCTCTCACAACAACAAAAATGCCGCACAAAGACTAAATCCGTTATAATTTCATGTGTATATGCATATATTGAAAATACCAACCTCTCTCTCTCTCTCTCTCTCTAACGAACTCTGCAAGAGAGCTAGCTCTTACTTCTCATAATAAATTGGCCAATGGGGGCCACTCACACTCACATGTCACACAAAAAAGCTTTGCACTATCGCTTCACACCCGCAGTTTATTCGATCGTGTGCTTACGACTAAAGACTCGCTGCCATTAGGCAGCTCGCAAGCTTCATTATTCCAAAGAGAGAAACTCAATGAGTTGCTCTCGCTAATTTACCGTTAACTTAATAAGCGAACGGGACTTGAGAGAGGCACTTTGTGTGCTTTAATGAAATAGTGACAACAATACCTGCCGTTATCTACAAATGCAATTAAATGTACTATACCTACTAAACGTAACTAAATGGAGTTTTTAGTCATTTAGAGCTGCACCAAGAACTTCCCGTTATTGAAACACTGATGAAAAATACATATAAACGAGCCACTTAGTGAACCCCACAAGACATCGCACCACCCACACACCAGAGCACATGCACTTTACTTTTCAACTCCACCTTAGCTTAACTTGCCTCCATTGCTTAAACTCTATCAATGGGCGTGTGTCAACAAGAGTTGTTTAAACTACATATACTATTTACATAATAATGGACTACCTAATTATTTGTAAATTGTTATCATCAAAATAAAGATTGCCGAGTCTAAAATTTCAGTAATAATAAATGAAATGTAATGAATGTAAACCAATTATGAGATGACAGACACTAAGGGAAGTGGAAATACATATAGCCTTACCATCTTTGCTAGATTTCAATATTAAAGTTTGATTATTAACCTAGTAGAATATAAAGTACGTAGACTAGAGCTAGTTACCAGAAGTACATACTCACGTAGGGTGTAAGGCAGATGAAGACGAGGTTTGACCGACGGACAATTGCATTATCAGATTTATTGACAATTTATTGACATTGTTAAATCTTGCTCAAATCATTGATTGATCTGTTTCATATTTTCATCATACTTGTATACAGGAGGTTATTTATTGGTCAAGACACACGCCTATCTCTGAAACTTATACAGTTACTTTTATTTGCACCCTCTATCGTCACCTTTCACTATCTTTCTAAAACTCAGACTATCGCTTGCTATATGTATATAGTATATACTCGTATATTGTATGTTCGTCTCTATACTATACATTCGTCAACTGTCTATCGTGCTCAGCCTCAATTCAGCCAAAGATCGCTACATCTCTCGCTCGCTCTCAACGTTGTGTTCGCAATCGTGCTCGTATTTGTAACTGTATTTGTAATTAATTATTTTAAGTACTCGTAGCTATCGTTTGTTTTGTGTCTGACTGAACGGTCAGACATCCAATAAGTCAGTCTCACTCAGTCAGTCAGTCAGTCAATCAGCCATTTAAGACCATTGCCAAATGGTGCCTGTAAATAATATCCGTATCCAAAATCCAATTTACCCCCCTCCGAATAACCAACAACAAACAACTTGCAAACAAATTAAAACATATAGTCGGATGCGGAGCGGGCACGAGAAGAGGCTGCCGCCTTGCAAGAGAAACTCGAGAAGAGCCAGGGCGAGGTCTATCGACTGAAGGCGAAACTGGAGAATGCACAAGGCGAACAGGAGAGTCTGCGCCAAGAGCTGGAGAAGGCGCAGAGTGGCGTCTCCCGCATACATGCCGATCGCGATAGGGTAGGCCCACAGTCTTAGATTTAAGTAGTCTCGCCCATTCAAACCCCTCCTCCACTCTGTGTGCAGGCCTTCTCCGAGGTCGAAAAGATCAAGGAGGAAATGGAACGCACACAAGCGACGCTGGGTAAGGCGCAGTTACAGCACGAAAAGCTACAGAACTCACTGGATAAGGCGCAGAACGAGGTCGATCATCTGCAGGACAAACTGGACAAGGCGGGCGCCGAGAACCGGCGACTGGTGCTCGAAAAGGAGAAGCTCACCTACGACTACGACAACCTGCAGTCGCAGTTGGACAAGGCACTGGGTCAGGCGGCCCGCATGCAAAAGGAACGCGAAACCCTCACCCTGGACACGGACCGCATTCGCGAAAAGTTGGAAAAGACACAGGTATGTGCTGGCTTATCGGTTGAGGGCTCATTTGCAGAGTTTTACTTCAAACGAACACAAATACATGCGTACCCACCTCAGAACAACCTAAACACATGCGTAGACCTTGTGAACGTTTTCTAATCGATGTCTGTAAATGTAAAAGTGTTGTAAGAGCCCTGAATGTACATACAAACATACACATATATATAATCTATTCACTTACACACCATAAACTATATGTACTATATAATACATACTTCCTGCATATGTATATGTATATGTATACAAACATATATCTATCTTTCAACTATCTGATATGCGTGTACTACCACAACTGCCACCACTATCACTGCTCCAAAACATAAACCTTCCGAAACAGATGCAACTAGCGCGCATACAGAAGGAACGAGACCAGTTCTCCGACGAGCTGGAAACGCTCAAGGAGCGCTCGGAGTCCTCGCAGACATTGCTCATGAAGGCCGCCCGCGATCGCGAGGCCATGCAGACTGACTTGGAGGTGCTGAAGGAGCGCTATGAGAAATCGCACGCCATACAGCAGAAACTGCAGGTAATTTTCAAACCACAACCACACACGCACTGGCCTTCGCCGGGTCAAGCAAAGACAGGTGGGCGGCAGCAGAGAGGTATACCCAATTGGCTCTATAAACTATGAACGCTATGTACTGCATACTATACTGTAAACTGTATACTGCATACTGCATATAACCAAAAAGCATGACAATTGAAAATCAAGTGAATTAATTGGCTGTTTGTAAATTCGTAGCTTCTTTGACCACTGCTTAGCACTATGGGGCCGTTAAGGTCCGCTGGCAATCGCAGCGCGTCACTCACGCCCCTTCTTCATTTACCGTTTATATTCCAGATGGAACGCGACGACGCCGTAACCGAGGTGGAGATACTCAAGGAGAAGCTTGACAAAGCTCTTTACGCCAGCCAAAAACTGATCGATGAGAAGGACACCTCTAACAAGGAGTTCGAGAAGATGCTTGAGAAGTATGATCGGGCCCAAAACGAAATATATCGACTGCAGTCACGCTGCGACACAGCCGAAGCCGATCGTGCCCGACTCGAGGTCGAGGCGGAGCGTTCAGGACTGGCCGCCTCCAAGGCCCGCGAGGACCTGCGGAAACTGCAAGATGAGAGCACGCGTCTGCAGGAAGCCTGCGATCGTGCTGCCCTTCAGCTCAGCCGCGCCAAGGAGTGTGAAGACAATGCGCGCAGCGAGCTGGAGCACAGTCGCGATCGCTTCGACAAGCTACAAACCGACATCAGGCGGGCACAGGGCGAAAAAGAGCACTTCCAGTCCGAGCTGGAGCGTGTCACCTACGAGCTGGAGAGGGCACATGCTGCCCAGACAAAGGCCAGCGCCAGCGTTGAGGCCGCCAAAGAAGAGGCGGCGCACTACGCCGTCGAGCTGGACAAAATGCGCGAGCGCTACGAGAAGAGCCAGGTGGAACTGCGAAAGCTGCAGGACACAGACACGTTCGGACGCGAGACCCGTCGCCTCAAGGAGGAGAACGAGCGACTGAGAGAGAAGCTCGACAAAACGCTCATGGAACTGGAGACCATACGCGGAAAGTCACAGTATGAGTCCGAGTCCTTCGAGAAGTACAAGGACAAGTACGAGAAGATCGAAATGGAGGTACAGAACATGGAGTCGAAGCTTCATGAAACTAGCCTACAGCTGGAGCTGTCCAAGGGCGAAGTGGCCAAACTTCTAGCCAACCAAGACAAGCAGCGAAGTGAGCTGGAGCGTGCTCATATCGAGCGCGAGAAAGCCCGCGACAAGCATGAAAAACTGCTGAAGGAGGTCGATCGTTTGCGTCTACAACAGTCCTCGGTGAGCCCCGGCGAGCCGGTTCGCTCGTCCGTATCCGCGGGCGAGCGCCAGGAAATCGATCGGCTGCGAGATCGCCTTGAGAAGGCGCTGCAGTCGCGCGATGCCACTGAACTGGAGGCCGGTCGCTTGGCCAAGGAACTGGAGAAGGCACAAATGCATTTGGCGAAGCAGCAGGAGAACACAGAATCAACGCGTATCGAGTTCGAGCGCATGGGCGCTGAGCTGGGACGTCTGCACGATCGCCTCGAAAAGGCCGAGTCGGAGAAGGAGGCACTACGCCAGCAGACCCGTAATGGAGCGGCCGGCGGAGCCGCACACCCGCAGCTCGAAAAACACGTACAGAAACTGGAAAGTGACGTCAAGCAACTGTCCATGGAGCGCGAGCAGCTGGTACTGCAGCTGGAGAAGAGCCAGGAGATATTGATGAATTTCCAGAAGGAGCTGCAGAACGCCGAAACCGAATTGCAGAAGACGCGAGAGGAGAACCGCAAGCTGCGCAATGGACAGCCCGTGGCTCCCGCAGCACCCGCCGAAATTCAAGCTATGCAAAAAGAGATTCAGGCCATGCAGCAGAAGCTGCAGGAGTCTGAAAAGGCCCTGGCCGCCGCCGGACAGCAACAGGCGGCGGCTGCTGCGGCGGGCACCCAAGGTGCTAGTCGCGAAGAGATCGAGCAGTGGCGTAAGGTCATTGAGCAGGAGAAGAGTCGGGCAGACATGGCGGATAAGGCGGCGCAAGAAATGCACAAACGCATACAGGTGAGGACATTGCAGCTGTCCTTGAGACAGACACTTTAAATAAACCATTCGACTGTTTCGTCTACAGCTAATGGACCAACACATAAAGGAGCAGCATGCCCAAATGCAGAAGATGCAGCAACAAATAGCACAACAGCAACAGCAGCAGCAACAACAAACGGCAGCAGCCGGCGGCGGAGTGGATCCCAAAGAGCTGGAAAAGGTCAAGGGTGAGCTTCAGGCCGCCTGCACGGAGCGCGACCGTTTCCAACAACAGCTCGAGCTGTTGGTGCAGGAGCTGGAGAAAAGTCAGGTGAGAGCAATAGTATAAAACTCGAGCTACTATAGACAGTCCAAGATGTGTATAGCGGAATTCGTCAGTCATAAAAATATTAAGTTAGGCTTATACGGAAAACAAAAGTAACCAAAGCCTGATTTTGTAGCTTTTTCAGAACTCAAAGTAATAGTTGTAAAGCTGATCCTCTATCCAAGAGCCAATATATTCAAGACACTCCATTATCTACTTGCAGATGTCCAATCAAGAACAGGCCAAACAACTACAGACCGCGCAGCAGCAGGTGCAACAATTGCAGCAACAGGTTCAGACGTTGCAGCAACAAATGCAACAACTGCAGCAGGCTGGCAACGCGGGTGCGGCTGCCACAGATGTGCAGCGCCAACAGCTGGAGCAACAGCAGAAACAGCTGGAGGAGGTGCGCAAGCAGATAGACAACCAGGCCAAGGCAACCGAGAGCGAGCGCAAGATAATAGACGAGCAGCGCAAACAGATCGAAGCCAAGCGCAAGGACATCGAGGACAAGGAGAAAAAGATGGCGGACTTCGACGTGCAGCTGAGAAAGCGCAAGGAGCAAATGGATCAGCTGGAGAAGTCGCTGCAAACCCAAGGTGGTGGTGCAGCCGCAGCGGGTGAGCTCAACAAGAAACTGATGGACACACAGCGACAGCTAGAGGCGTAAGTCAATACTGAAATGTCCTCTAAATAGCCAAACTAATTTCAATGATTCGTGTCCATAGTTGCGTCAAGGAGCTGCAGAACACAAAAGAGGAGCACAAGAAGGCGGCAACCGAAACGGAACGCTTGCTGCAATTGGTACAAATGTCACAGGAGGAGCAAAATGCCAAGGAGAAGACCATTATGGATTTGCAACAGTATGTACTCGTAACTCGCATAAATGAAGAGCTTTCAGAAAATGCATGTTTCACAAAACTATTGGGGATACCGTTAGGAGAATATGTTACGAGAAACTTCAACTTTTCTGACAATTCCAATCTAACTTAAACGACGAAGATCTCGAAAGTTGTTTCTATTGATGCATAATTCAAATGACTGAAACCCTATTAGTTGACGATATTGAAAATTTACTTTTTGGAAACGCCGACCAAATTTAGAGGTAGTGGAAAAGGGATAACAGATAAGCCTTTTGGAAAGATTTCAGGAAGAGCTAGAAAGCCTTAAATCCATCGCTACTTAATTTTTATATATTTGCTGGTAGCTGTTATTTTCTGGTGATTTTCAGTCTTATATATGGCGTATACAGTGAAAACTCCCTTAATGGACACTTCTTTTATCCGGACACTCGCTTCGGCGGACACTTTTTCTAAAACATTCGAGCGGTGTATAAAGTATTTAAGTATTTAATTGGCCGACCTTGACTGTATGGCCAAGAAAGTTTTCACTGTACTTTAAAAGATCTTAGTATGGTATTGCTGAGATACTATAGTTGGATCTTCAGATCAGGTCATTTTTAATAATCTGCTCCCTTTTTGGTGACATATTTCATGGTGGGTCCGCACACAATAGTTCATACATCTATTAATAAGGTTGTTCCCTACTGGAACTATGCGAGTATGCAAATTATACCAATGTTATTAACCCTCTTCTTCTCCTCTTCCTTCCTTTCGCCTGCGCTCTAACAGAGCCTTAAAGATCGCTCAAGCCAAAGTCAAACAAGCACAAACACAACAGCAACAACAAGATGTAAGTGAATAATATCCTTTGCCTCTGTGGGCTCCAACTAATGGCGATGCTTCTATTTCAGGCTGGACCCGCTGGCTTCTTAAAGAGCTTTTTCTAAGCAGTGTCGACACACACACACATACACACACACAAAGATGTACACACACATACATACTAATACACTTGTACTATTTACGACAAGAAAAAAGCACTGTCAACTATTTTGTATACTACCGACTATGCAGTATTTATACTACACTCACACATACACATACAAATACACATACAGACACAGATAAATAGGCGTAGGCTTAAGCGTATGTAAATGCGAACATTTTATTTGGTATTTATACATAAATGTAAAATGTATTTAGGCTGCCGCTATACTCAAATTATGAATGCATTTAAATGTCTGCTCTTAACTGTATTTGTAAACTTTCTCTCTTGCATACCTACACGCACTCTCTCTCACTCTCTCTATGATCTCAACGACCGAAAGTGTCCCTCCCCCTTGCTCTCTACCACTCTCTCTCTCTCTCTCTCTCTCTCTCTATCTGTATAGTTAACATAATGTCTCTTGAACTTTTGACTAACTTACACTCTACACATACGAAATAGCCGCCGATGCGCTGAAGAGTAGACCACGTTCCAGGCACTGCATCAAATAGATTTTTCTCTCGGCACTTACAGACGAGCAAGCAGCAAGTACACTACCGTTGCAGAAGAGGCGCACATGTGATTCATGAAAAAACAAAAACAAAAACAAACAAACAAACAACAAATGAGAAAAATAACATTGCAAATTAATAATATGTATAATTAAATGAGAGGCAGCATACACACACATGCAAGCATGCATGTATGTATGTATCAATTATTATTGGGGCGCCGCAGCATGAGAGTTATCAATGATTTTATAGTTAATTATATGCTAGCCTCTGATATAGTTAGTTAAAATGAACAAATGCGAAACAAACACAATACAATACAACACAATACAATACAACAAAACTATACACAGATACACAAATACAAGTATATCGCTGTACATAAAGCATAGGCATGATATCGTACATAAAATATATGTAGAGCAATAAATTAAATTATACGTACATATAGTATATACCACATAATAATTAAAACTATATGTGTATATTGTAGTTACATTTATGAGCATTACAAATATATTGCGTAGCCTTTAGACGTGTACCAAAGAATTAGAAGAAAATTGATCGAGGAGTTCGAACACAAAAGCAAACAAAGCCTATCCGTACATACTATACAACTAGTGAAATAAAACTGATTGATCTTGCAAATTCAAATCGAAATCGCTATATTTTAATTAGTTAAATTTACACGGTAATATTTTTCCTTAGCCTCAAGCGTAGATCGAACTCTTCCTTGAGTGATAGCGCAATTTCGATGAAGGACAGTGGGGGTAGTAGTGGCTGCTGTTTTTGTTTTGTTTTCTCCGCCAACGGCTTTTCCAGTGCGCTCTAGGCTTGCTACACTTGTAATAATTACATATACCAATATATAGGAGCGATAAATAGAGAAATTCATCTGATAATAATAGCTAACAATTCCATTTCGTTAACGAATATTTACCCAGCTACATGGCTTACAGTTTGATTATCGTTTCCACTTCTGCAATTATTTATAGGGTTCAGTTGTTGAACAATTTAACAAATGGCTAGGCAATACAATATAAGAATTGATTCAAATGCAAATGCAAATGAAAATGCAAGAAATTAACATGAATAATAATAATAATAATAACATAACAAAATTATCACTGCCAATATTCGCAAATAGTCGAAGGAAGCCCCTTTATAGAAATAACATCAACAAATGACTTGAAATTATAGGTACTTACATATAAATAAATCGAAATATACTATATGTTCAAAAAAGTTGCAATATTTAAAAGTATTTATTAAATACATACATAAATACATACAAACATATGTATATGAAATTATAAAACTTACGTTGCTTTAAAGTCTTACATTTAAAGTTGAACTCATGACATTCAAACAAAACAAACACAATCATATCATATAACTGAATATCACGCAGTGAAATATTAAAGCTTGACTATATAAATAGAGAGAAACCAAGGTTAAACAAGCAAAGGATGTCAGCAGAGTCAGAAGGTAGCGCAACAAATGTTTAGAAGGCATTATGAAATATACAAATACGAGTACATTTAATTATTATTATATTAATAACAAATTAGCTAACTCTCTCGCGTACATCTAATGGTCATGAAGACCATTAAGGAAGGTCGACTGTCCATTACCATTACCAGTAACATTACCACTAACATTACCAATACCATTACCACAACCAAACCAATTCAAACGAAACCAAAACCAAACCAAAAGCAATTTGCCAGCGCCTAATTAGTAATCGAGTAACCAATTTAGTAAATTTACAATAAAATATATGAAGCGATAACTGAGAAATTTGTATTGCATAGACGCATTCGTTTAGCTTTTATCAGGAGACTATAGTATATGGAACATACTCGGACTCGAACTCGAACTCAAGCTCGAGACTCAGGACTCGGACATCGTGTGTGTATGTATCTGCAGTTAAATGACCAATTAAATTATGTGGGAAGCTTTCTATATGAATAAATCAATAAATCGATAGCTCGGTAGATCGATAGACCGCGTGATCGGCAAATCATATATTTCATTACGTTAATAGCTCACAATAAATTCAAATACCTAGACCTACCTTAACAACAACAAACATTTATAGAAAATAAATTAAATTATATACTCGTATATATGTATGTAGCTTATATGTGTATATGAATGTACATTATTTGGTCGCCGCTATGGAGGCGCCATCACGAGTTACAAGTCAAGTAATACAATAGAAAAAGTTTTGTGTACATAATTGAGGGCCACCTCGCCCACAGAGTTCCTAGTGGGGGAACGACGGGCAACAAACGATGTAGAAGTCGACTAATAAGTAAGAGATCGCAACCATTATCGTTATGTTTTCCGCCTCTAATGTATAGCTACGAGCATGTATGTACATATATTCAAGGTCGGTCGAGGACCCTACTTATCTTTAATAGACATCTCACAAATTATCAAATACCTACTAACATACAAAAGTATGTATATATAGTACATATATAGTATATTGACATTCGAATGAACCACAAACACAAGTCACACACCAACACGCACACCGTTCAAACAAGCAATCGACGACAAATCAACACGCTATCTCGAGTAGATAGTACAGTGGCTCCCAAACTGTGGGCCAACATCCAATTACAGTTGCAGATACTTACAAAAACGAACACAAACATTGACAATACATATTTTTCGGTACACACATGGACACAATCACAAATATAGAGAGATACACACACACACACACACAGACACACACCCATACATACATACAAACTTATATAGCTACGTATACAATAAGATTTGTTGATCAACGTAGATATTTTGATACAAATCGGCGCAAATGGAAGCCCACATATCTACAAGATACTGTTAAAATAAAACAAAATGAATGTACAAAAGCATTAATTAACAATAACAATAATCATCTCTACAACAACAACAACAACAATAACAAAAGCAAGAAAAATATAAGAGCAGAGCAGTTAGGAAGATTGTGCAGATTTTAGGAGAAATTTAAATTTGGATGCATTGGAAAGTAAAGCCGAAACATTTGCCTTTGACGTACTACTTAGCCCAAAAATCCTTTGATCGAACAAACAACTAACGGTACATAGTCTATATATACATACATGCATATACATAAATATATATACATATATACATACCTAACTTAAAGGAAATAAGCAAAAACACTTTAATCATATTATCCCCGCCGTCGTGTACCCTACTTAATACTTAAACTATCTAACTAAAACGAATGTATGTGTGTACATATGTACATTCGTACAGGAAGTGCGAGAGATGAACAAAGGAAAGCTTCAACTTTTTCTATACAAAACTAAAAACTTAAAACAAAAACTAAAACTAAAAGCTCGAAACTGTAATTAGCAAACTTAGTACTACTTAGATAGAGGCACACACACACACTCACATATACACACTCACCATCCATACTACTACTACTACTATATACACTAACAGAATACGGCAGCTGCAATGATGGCATGTGGACGAGGACGAGAAGGCGGGCGCGGACGCGGACGCGGACGAGAATGAGGATGAAGATGAGGATGGGAATTAGAATTAGAAGGAGGCATGTAAAGTTGGGCTCCGAGCTAGTCTACAGCAACAAACTATGAATTTATACGCGAGCAATGTTGAGAAACATATGTAGGCTACAGAAATGTTAATGTTATATATACATATGTATATGTTTTCAAATTTTTATTTTAATGTTGTTATCGAAAGCGACCCAAACGTTGAAAAGCAAAAAGAAGCGCAACCGGCAACCGCAATGATCTAACAACTACATGTTTAAATTTTGTGTACATACTAGACTACAAATAAAACATATGCCTAGATATTACATCAATATCTATTAATGAATAATAATGTACAACCGTATAAATAAATAAATATTAAAGCGCAAATATATATATACATATATATACACGTATACATATGTACATCAGTCTGTCAGGCATTCCGAATGAGTTCATCAGCAAATAAATAAGCAACAACAAACATTACAGATAAATGTATGTACTATATGTAAGCAGTTGATCTCGCACGATAAAGACGATAAACCTCTAAGTAACATAGGCAAACGGAAGAGAAACAAAAACAAAACCAAAACAAAACCAAAACAAAACCAAAAACAAAAAGAGAAACAATAGAAGCGGCAAATTTCGTGTACACATTTTTTAACAAGTTCGGTGATCTACGATATTGATAAATATTAAAATATTTAATATTAACTAAAAATATAATATTTATAAATAAAAATATATATACATCTATATGTATACTCTCTGGCTATTGACTGATCGGCTATATCACATTTGGCTCCACAAACAGGTAGATGATTCATTCTCCTAAGTACCAAATGCAATTAATATTTACATATAACATTTCTTTGGCTCCCTTCTTCTTAACTTCACCATTCGTGGCATTTACTTGTTAGACTACGAATGAATCATCAGTCCAGAAACAAATACATACAAGTATATGTATATGTATATGAGAGAATCGATTTGTTGGAGCAATAGTAATATATCGTTTCAGTAATTGCCAGTGTGTATATTAAAAAAAAAAAAAAAAAAAAAAACAAACGTGCATAAAGTAAATATTTATTATATAATGTTTTTTTAAGTAAGAAGTACTTATATATAAGCCATTATATATATACATACATATATATATATATAAATATATTATACATATATGAAAGGAAAAAAAAGAAAAAGAGCAAGAAAAGCGCAACCGCAGCAACTACAAATAAATATGATAAATTTATTCTATACATACTTACATAGAAGAATATTAAAGCGAAATGAAATGATTATTTGAAACATGTTCATTATATATAAATGTCATTACAAATGTTCTTCAAAACTGCCTACCAATAAAATATATTTCAAATAATATGAAAACCTGCATGAGCCTTTATTTAAACTTGAGCATTTTTGCAGGCCACCACTGTTTTATGATATTTGATAAAAATAAGCCCTTGCTAGGAGACACTATAATGGTGGGTGGTCTAGAGACCAACATTTTCATTTTTACACAAAGTCTATTTGCAGCTCTAATCCTTCAGCCTAGCCTACTCAGCACACTCGAAGGAGGTTGCAAAGAAAAAAAATTACGACATTTTGGCACCATTTGCGACATATACCAAGAATTTAATTGAAGCCAAGGCAATGATTAAATTAAAAAAAAATAAAAACAAGTCGAAAGTGCTATTTCTCCCATCGTCCCTTTAGTAGCTACATATATGATATAGTTATCGCATATTGAAGAAACTTCAAAAATTATTGTTCCGATATTGAAAAATTCAAACAAGAAATGGAATGCTAGAGCCGGATGTGCTCGAATCTTAGAAACCCAGTGTTCACTTCAACATCGAAGCGAATAAATAAATAACAAGAAAGGAATGCTAAAGTCGAGCAGGCTCAACTCTTAAATACCCTGTACCACCCCACAAAAAAATAAATTAATTTAATTTAATTATTTAATTAATTTAATTAATTAACTAAATTAAATATAAAATATTCCATACATGCATACATACATTTACATTCACATCGGAATCGTGTCTATGCGTGTTTGTGTACTTGTACATATCTATGTATGTGTGCATTGGGCCCGGTTACAAGTATATGGCTATAACTTGATCAACCTATCATAATGAAACTTGGTATACGGATATATACTTGTAATCACTAACTGGATGTGTCCACCAAATTTTAGTTTAAAATTCCAAGAATTACGGGAGTTATAGAAAATCTTGAATAGGGGGGGAGTGGGGGGTTGCATCGGGAAAAATGAACAAACTCGTCCTTTCTCGGGCTCAGGAGAATCTAGATACCAGATCTAGTTATTCTAGCTCTTATACTTTCTGAGATCCTTGCGTTCATACAGACAGACGGACATGGCTATATCGGCTCGGCTTGTCATGCTGGTCAAGAATATATATACTTTGTGGGGTCTGCCACGCCTCCTTCTTTGTATTACACTCGCACAAAACTAATATACCCTTGTACCCTTTGGGTACAGGGTATAAATATAATAATACATACGTGTATAAATATACATACTTTCATACATACATATGTATAACACCTATAAATACTTGTTCTTTTTCGTTTGCATGCATTTTTCATTGAGTTTGTGTCTACGCTTATGTATACAGCACGGACTCAAACCAAAGCAACAACAACAGGTGCGCTACGCCCATACTCTTCATACTTCTTAGACTTAACATCATGAGGCTTGATATGCATAATATATGTACTAATAGGGAACAACAGTCAAACTTTATAAAATATTTTAAAAATTCCGGAAGTTAGAAGCCCAAGGCGAAAAAACGGAACATCAACCGTAGGTGTGTCTAAGTAGATCTCATACTTTACGAGATCCTAGATGTAAGTAGTTAATGCAATTTAGGAATAGGCAGATAGGACTCAATCGTAGTGGTAGTGTCATAGTTTTTATATCATTTTAAAAATGTTTATTGATATAGTTAAGTTGGAAAATATAGCTATATGTCTATACTATATCGATTTGGTTTCAACCGTCGATCACCAACAATTTCCCTGAGCTACAAGTACATAGGTTACTACACCTGGCTCTCAGGGTCTTCCCCAGATACCAGATCGTTGACCGTGAAGTTCGGGTAAGATGTTGGTGCTACAGCAAAACCTAATCAATATTTCAACCAACACCAACAACCATTATATTTATTCCGTTAAATTTATTAATTTTTTTTTAATTTAAAAAAGGATAAGTATTTAAGGTATTTCAGCTTTCTCCATTCTCAGGTCCTCGGCTTTTATACTAGTAAGCAGTGCCTGTGTAGCATAGCCACGGTTCATCAATACCTAGTGCCCACTGTCACAAGCAACGAACGCGAAAGAAAGGTTTAGGATTACAGCCCGCTTACCGACTTACTGACGAGGCAAGTGTCAACGCTCTAAGTGCGCCACTTGACTTGCAGCGTCAGCGCTGGCTCTGACCCAATGACCAATCAAAGTAGCGAAAGAAACAGACTTATTGACGATCGATGAATAGGGAGAAGAATAGGAACAACCAAGGCTCGTATGCCACTCCACTTCACTTTCACTTACACTTACACAGTTGATCTACTTACACACATTAGACATTAAGCAAATATTGTTAATACATAAGACATTATATACATAATTAGAACATAAGCCACATTTTGTATAAAGAGAGCTAAATAAGCATACAAGACACAGTTCAGTGTTGAAGCTAAACGAACCAGCTTCACTCTTTCGTTACACCTGTAGTGTTCTCAGCATTGTTGTCTATAATTTGTATCTATTTATTCCGACAATCAGTGTGGTAGAAATTCTAGGCCATGCACGAGCTCAACCTGGCTCCATCTTTAGAAAATGCCGCAGAAAATACATTAACTGCTTAAACCTAATTGAACCTAATTTCTAATTTACATATGTATGTATGTGTTTGATGAACTTTTGAGTGCTTTGTATATGAGTCTGAAGTATGAGCTCCCGCAGCCCCTTAAATTTAACTAATAGCTGTGGTGGCCACGCAATGGCTCTGTCCAGTTATATTTTAGTAGAAATTATACTAGCGTCCTGCTCCTGCTTCGCACGGGTATTTTTACAAAAAATTTAAAAATTATACATTTTATAACACACATACCCCCTTCTTTTTGCTGTGCGTTACTAAGAAGGAGTAAAATTTGTTTTGGATATTATTATTTTAATGATTTTTTGTTCGTTTTTATATTCTTATTAGGTAGAGGTTCTCTTTAAAAGATATTTGATGTTTTTTTTTATTTTGTGGTAGCAAAATAAATAGATTTTCAGGAGCTCCGACCCGTGATAGGGCAACATACCGTAAAACATTGCTTTCGTATGTCGATCGCTGCTAATTCGAAGGCTTGGCCTTGGGACTACCGGAAATTGAAGCCGTATAAATGATCAAATGAAATCATCGGTATCCTCATTATTTGAGCTAGTTGACCAGTTGCTGGGCCGTTGATAATAGTTGCTACACTTAAATTGTCCTGCAATTCCTTAATAAGCAGCCTCGTCCCATTGCACATGCTTGGAAGGCTTTAATTTCTCAAAAACATGATTACAATTCCGAATTTTAACGTCAATTCATGTGGCGGCAGTCCAGAAGGGTTTAGTTACTTCAAAAGTCTTCAATATTAATCACGGTATCAATCGATTTGTAATTTTTCATTTGGCTGGGGGCTTTTGAATAATATTGCCTTAATATTTAAAGTAACAATGTTTCGAGGATGGTTATGAACTAACAGCATGCTATTCAGGTGTTTTTTAATGTGATTTGTTTACACCTTTGGTTACATTATTGGCGTTTTAATAATGATTCCATTCTTTTTTTCAAATATAATATAGCCCATGTTCACCGTCGATAGAGTAGCTTCCCAACAGTGAAAGAATCCATTAAATCGGTCAAGTAGATTCGGAGCCTTTTCAATTCAAACAAACAAACAATCAAATCTTTCTTCTTTATAATATTAATAATATAGATTATTTAATATAATATTATTAACGTTAGATTTCCAAAAATAACGGAAGCTTTTGTAGCAGAACAACACACCACGTGGTAGCATAAACTTACCTCATGGTGGAATGTAACAGCGGCATCTATTGGTCATTTTTAGCGTTGCCACCACAGCTAACATTTTGCTGGTTATTGCAATTCTTATAAACTAAGAACAACTAAGTTTTAAATAAAATGAAAAAATACATGTATTAAGGTAACATGAGTAAATTCAAAATTATAAATTTTGACTAAATTTGTTGTTGTTGAATGAAATTAGTACTGGCAAATGTATCATTTGTATCACGTCAGATGTCTTATCAGTTACAAAATCAAGTAACCCAAGTATACGCAAAATAGCAGGCGCAGCCCAACAAGTATACAGCCATTAACATATACCGGCCATTATTTATTTTTACTGCCTGCAAACGGAACATCAAGCTGGCCCAATTAGGTGGGGTCCGGGGCCAAATCTGGAGCCGATGCCGATGCCGAAACCGTGCGTACTTGGCGCTCGTTTCGGGGGTCACATTGGTAATGTGTACTTGCCTCAGCTCAGCTCAGCTGGGGGATGGGAATCGGATGATAAGGTGGAGGTGGATGTGGAGGTGGGGGTGGGGGAGGAGCTGTAGTCGGTTACGCCAGCTGCGTTATAAAATATTAAAAGTCTCCCAGTCGCAGGCACATACAACACACAACGACGTGTGATGTAATCATGGTGCCACATTATATGGTGAATGTAATATACATAGCATGTTTGTATATAGCTAGTACATATGTACATGCTGCTACTGCCTGCCTTATGTATGCCACCACCTACAATTGGATTATCGTCACTCTGTGCTCATTTCGCCATCTGCCCGCACACATCCCCCATAAGGATGCGGCAGCGAAAGCTCCTTACTGGCGTTCGTTAACCAACCCCTGGACAATTGGCAGCGAGCGCCGCATTGATGAGTCGAGGCGCATGTGCCACACGCTCTCTCGTCGCCAACGCATCCCCTGGCGCCTCAAGACCACCACCCCCCTCGTCGCGCCGCCTCTGCTGCCACCGTCGCTGCTGCTTTTATCGATTGACCCAATTTCCCTGGCATGTTTGGGTATATAGTTGAGGCTTTTATCTACTTCTTTATTTACCAATGCTCGCTGCGTATAATTTTTATCTGCTTGGGCACCCGCACCTCGTGTTAGGGGGCGGGGGAGAAACGAACCAGCGAATTCCAATGCTTTCGTCCTTTCATCGTCCTTTCCACAGCTTTGCAGATGCCTTTTGCATGTTGTAGCAGCCACAAGGAGCAGCGATGGAAGCTTTGCAATTTGCTTGCAAAATTTTCTGGGCCAAATTTGAGGTCCATTGCTAGAAAAAGCCTTGAGCGAGTCTTGATTATTTTTGGCATTCAGAGAGGGATTTGGGAGCGGCGCCTTCGCCTTTTCAGCACACAGGGCAGGCCTGGGTGTGTGGGTGCGCGGGTTACGTGGATTATTGCCAGTTTCCATTACTGTCGGCTGTTATAAATACTTTCATTATGTCATCACCAAGAGCTGCCATTCAAGGATTTTCTCAGTGGGCGTTTGTTAGGTGGGATTTCGTCAAGGTACACCTGAAAGGGTTGCTTGTCTCAGCAAAAACCAAACCCTTAATTTTCACTTTGTTTGCGAAAAGCAAATCAAAAGTGTATGAATTTATGAAGGAATTTGATAACTTCTTAAGCCGAAATGCCAAATATAAATACCTCTAATCTGAAATACAAATATGCAATAGTTACGAAAATGGGCTTTGCTGTGTTTAAGATGAAAACATGCCACCTTTACCTTCAAGCATTTTTAAGAAATTAATTAGCAGAAACAACGTTGCAGTATTTGAGGGTTTAGTAATCAACTTTCCGTCTGCCCCCGCCCAAGTAGTGGCACGATTAGGAAATCAATACATGCTAGCAAAAGGCCACTAACCATAGCCAATTAATTTGAACGCACGCCCTCAACCTACACAACAAAATACTCGACCCAGAAACAATCACACACATACAACACTCACACACATTTCAGCTTAGCCTTTAAAAAATAAACTATCCAAATGTAAGAGAGAAAAACTAAATAAAAAGAAATCAACATCTGAACGTCAAGAGTTCCGTTAAGAAAAGTTCAGTCGTTCACTTACTGTACAAATTAAAAGTATATGTATGTATAGTTTATATATATATATATATGTTTGCTGATACAGTAAAGTACAGATCTGAGCTAAATATCGATGATTACATATTTTCTGAAGCTATTCTTATTGGGCTACGGCATTAAGGAAGTCGGTGAAAATTATTCATAGGGGTATACAATCTTTGCTTTGAATACTTTTGTGTTATACGCTTAGCTTGCACCCATTTTATTTTTAATCGGTCGAGGACTTTCAATTGCAAATCAATAGTAAACAAAAAATTTTCCGTGATTACTTATATTTTTCAAATTAAAAACAGTGAGCTCATAAACGAGTGAAGAACCCATAATCTATCAAGTATATTAAACAAACACATGCATAAATTATATGTACGTTTAAAGGCTGTCATTCCTTCAAGGATTCACATCTAGACCATAGTGCTATACCAGTATACCTCTATATTATATTCCTTTGGACCATTCCTAATTTAACCCCCGACTTTGGACCACGTCTAACTGAAATACAAGATATTTTAATACCCTGAACAAAAAGCGGAAAATTGTAATAGACAAAAAGAAGCCTGTCCGGCCCTATAAAGTGTATAGAAGAGGAGAAGAGTGTGTCCGTATGAACACCTAGATCTCAGATTAGAAGAATTAAATAAAACAATTTAAACACAGATACCTTATACGCGTATTTAGGAATTTTCGTTCTTTTCCCGCGCTTTGACAATTCCAAAGATACATTAACTAAACTGTACTTTTAGCTTAATTTTAAGTCTTAGTCGGTTGCTTAGATAGAGGGGATTTCAGTGTCGACTCGACTGTAGCATTCTATATTGTTTGTTTATCTAAAGTGTCCTTAACTTTGACAAAATACTTTACATATTTTCAAATATTCAATTCATGTATGTTGTTTTTATCATTTTCACAGCAGAAGAGGAAGGAAAAAGGGAATTGAAAAAACAACATTTTACTGAGCGAGATAGTCCCACCCAGTCTTTATATTCTAATATTTGTGCACCGAGATTTTGGTAAAAAAAAAAGTAAAAAAGTAAAAAAAAAAAAAAAGTGGAGAAGTCCCGTCTAATTCATTCTACTTAAAAATGAAGATTTTCAAATAATATTTTTATCCGTTAACGTGAATTAGAACCGCAAAGGGTACTGGTGAAGCAGAAACAAAAATTAACCTATTTGAAAATTTGGCTTCTAAGTATTGTACTCGGATTTAGGACGGAATGCGTTTTCGTAGAAACTCTCCATTGTTGAAAACTCGATAAACTTCACAGACTATACTGTATGTATGTATGTGCATACATACTATATACACGTATATACTTACATATGTATATCTGTATGTCTGTTTGTGGGTAAATGCGGAGCATACTTGACACGTGTAATTGACCTACTTTCCCTGCTCGAAGAGGCAGCGCGGCAAATGTCTGTATGTATAGGCGAGCATTTAATACATATACATATATATGTATGTATGTATGTATAGACACTTATGTGCATAGATACATAGTATATACAAACGTCTGGAGTGTTGGTAAAGCGATGACTTGGTCCGTCAGCGTTGCTGATATGGCTAGCACCAGCCAACAATTTCAATTCCATAGATACGCGATGTTAACATTGGGCGCGTTGAAATAACCGCAGAGCGCACACATACATGTACCCATAAATACATAGATACATGCAAACATACACACATCTATATGTGTGTACGAATGAATATGTGTTAGGGTGTGTGTGTAAAGACTTAGATACTCGTGCAAGCCAGATAGAAGCTCTATAGTGCGTGCCGATACAGAAACACATACTGAGAGGCAGAGAGTGAGTGAGGGAGAGAGAGAGAGAGAGAGTGAGAGAGAGGGGGGCAAATGGGGCCAATGCTTGACTCAACAGCTGTGCAGTGGGCATGGAAATTTTTCAATATCTCTAGCATTAGCTATTAATATGTTAATGGGCCCCAATTTGCGTTCATTTGCGAGTACGTATGCATGTGCAAGCATATTGGAAAATAGGAAATTATGTTTCTACGAACGAAAAAAGTACACACACACACACACAGATGCGCGCGCGAACACACATAGGCACAAAGCAACGGCAGCAAAGCTTTTATAATAACAAAAGCTTACCAAAGCTCAAATAGTTTCTAATACATACATATGTGGGAACGGCAGAGCACACACACACACACACACACACTCACTCGCGCTGTGAAGCTGCTTTGTCGCTTCGAACGCGCTGCTCTTTTTTATATAAGCAACAAATAGTTTGTGGCGCTGACGACGACGCTGACGACGACCTATTTATTACAGTCATAGTTAAAGCTACAAAAACCACAGAGCAACAGCGACGCGAAAGCGACATGTATCCATAAGATACATGCATGCAATGAAAAAAAATGGAATTATAGAAAAAAATAACCATACTTATGCACATACATATATGTATACTAGTATATACTTATGTACAGTAGGCACACACCAGCACTTATACTCATTACAAAGCAATTACATACATATACATATGTACATACATATGTATATATGTAAATGTGTATATATACTTGTTTGCCTGTGGTGTAATGGAATGCGCTGACGGAACAATGCAAAAATAAAATATTTGAAAAATTACTTATAAGAAAAATACTCGTATATACACGAACTTATGTATGTATTTAAAATGAAAAAAAAACTCAACAACGCGAACGCACAAACATGCAAAGAGCGCACAAATTGCTATCAGTCGCCCAATTGGCGACAACAACGGCGGCGACGATGGAAACGTATCTATGAGATAGTTTTGTTTGTTCTTTGTCGCGACGATAAAGTCAATTAGCACTGAACAAGCGTTGGAGTGCAAAATGAAAATGAAACACGAGCCTACACACACTCAGCTAAGTACTGCCAGCTGAAAATATCGTAATTAATTAGTTTTAGACGCTCCGCGCCCTTGAGCCACCGCCCCCAGAGTAGCTTCAAGCGGCGTGGGTCTACATACTGTACATACATACAAATGTACATCTGTGTGTATTTATGTATGTATGTATGTATGTATGCAACATCGACTAATTGACAAATGGCACTTGTAGTTCGTTTGCAGTACCAAATGACAAATTTGTTCTCCTATTGATGATGAAGCACAAAGAAAACTTTTAATTAATTCCGAGTGACAGCATCGACAGAATGTATCATGTATGTATGTACGAGTGTGTTTATATACACATACATACATATGTATGTAAGTAGATACAGATACATACAGATGTATATGTACACCTGTATAGTGTTGCAACACCTGCACCTACAAGTGTATGTAGTCAGTCAATATGCAATGTTTTTGTTTTGTCAGCAGCGCGTTTTAGTGAGCTTCTGGCCATTGCACACTGGTTCCAAAATGTCGATACAGACCTCTCAGTTGGTACATTTTATAAAGTATATATACCGATCCGGCCACACCCACTCGCAGCGACCATCAGATCATATAACATGAGTTTTGTCTTAGAGAACAGTTTCAGTTTCGGTTACCAATTAATATAATTATTTACACTATCCCCGGTTAACAGAGGCTATATTATATTTACAAAAAAGATAGGGATCCAATTATCAAAACGCAAGTAATGTAACCCAAGGTGTAAAAAAATTAGCTAACAAATTCCTGAATAGAATGCTGTTAATTCAGAATCATCCTCGAAACATTATGGCACTTTAAATATTAAGGCAATATTATTCAAAAGTCCCTAGCCAACCAAAAGATTACAAATCGATCGACGCCGTGACTAAAAAACACAGTCTATATAAATTCACTAAACCCTTCTGGACTGCCGACACATCACACATTGAAATTAATCTTCTATATTCTTAAAGATAATTCTTTTAAGCTTTTCATACATATGTGAATAAAATTTTCCGAAAAATTGTGCAAAAGCGAGGGAAAAAAGCAATATATTCTTCTGTTATACTCTTCGTTTATCTAAATACAACTATTTTTAGTTGCGATTCGCGTAAAGCACTAGTTTTCAAAAACCAACGCATATATATAACATGTACCGCGTGATAACGATTATATTCCACACAATTTGTATGTTAACTTATAGATATACTTAGTAGTATATTATCATACTTGTAGTTATACTCTATACCTGGAAGTTATAAGAGTATATTAGGTTTGTGCAAAGTGAAAATGTAACAGGCAGACCCCACAAAGTATACCCGAATATATTCTATATATATTCTTGATCCGCATAACTAGATGCGTTGATTTAGCCCTGTCTGTTTGTCTGTCAGTTGCTCGCACGAACACCTAGATCTCAGACACTACAAGAGCTAGAGACAGCAAAAGTTTTCATAGCCTGGCAGTGTACTGCGCTACATTATCTTAGTGATGAGATGAAGAGATATAGACATGTTCATACTCAGACCCACTTGACCACAAACCATATACAAGCCAGTTATTGTATACCTCTGCCATAGAAAAATTAATGTAATTTGTTGGACTGGAAAAAAGGGCAGTGGTAAAGGTTAGGGTATACAAGAGTTGGTACCAGTGTGCATTGGCTAAGGCAACTCATTGTTGGCCGCCTATTTTTACTTGCTGATGTAATCAGTTTGGTTGCCAAATTGTCTACAGATACGTTTTTGCACCGCCAGCTACAGTCCGGTAACGAATTCGCAACTTTTACAACATTTACACAACACATACACACATACATACATACATATGTACATATGTACATACAGGTATACTATATACAGATGTAGATACATACATACTCGCACTTAACGCTAAGTGGCCGGCAAATGGACTGCTCGCAAATTCTGCCGTAAAACTGTGAGCATCATACTTGTATATACACATATGTACATAAGTACTATATATACGAGTATGTATGTACATGTAGCTATGCCCATGTATGTATGTATGTTTTAAGGTCCGATTCTTTTGCTGGACTTACCTAAACTTCTAAAGCAATCCCCTAGTTATGTTTGTTTTATGTTTCCCGCTCCATGTTTCGAACCCACAGCGGTTCGATCTGGGTGTGTATGTATGTGTGTGTGTGTGTGTTGACTGTGCTTGAGTGGGTCTGTTATCTCCACTGATTTATTGTCTATAGCATACATTTTTTATTTGTACAAAAGCGCAAAAAGAAACTTGCTGCGGCATAGCCGAAGCCTCCACACCCTAGAGCCGAATCGTGCGATTACGACAATCGTACTTATTACTTTTTACAAATTTCTTCCTTGTGTTTGGTTTTTGTGGACTTCTTAGGTACTTCCATTAATTGTGAGATAATGGCACATTTTCCAGGGAGCTTTATCAGGGACACAGGAGCACATGTCTTCACGAATCTACAAGTATCAGCTCTGTTCCGGCTTAGATTCTTCCATTCAATGTAAGATAAAATAAGTTCTGTTATGTTCGGCAAAGAACGGAAATATAGTTTGGGTCGAATGAGAGATAAGTAAACAGCTTCTTCCCCCAAAAGTGCTCCAATTTAGCATTTTAACACTACAATGAATATAATAATAAGAGGATGTCGGGATATAGTGTAATCATTTGATATTGATATTATTTTTTATTATATTCTTAAATTCTTATGATATTTTTAGGATATTTTACAAAACTATTAAGAACATTTGAATATAAATTCCAAAGCACGATCAATTCAAATACGAATGCGGCCAAATAAGTACATATATCGCCTGGAATTTTTACACAACTACAAGTATGTTTTTCTACAAGATGCATCTTATGTATCTCTCTCCCCCCATTTAATTACCAGTTGCCGTGTTTTGGCCTTTTTCCCGTTTGTATGGACACAACACAGTTCTTATCCACACTATATAGTATATCAATAATACTATTCAATTTACCACTCATACATCCTATTGCCTCATTATCTTACAACGTGTTGTTTCTATAAACAACATAGTCCTAGCCTAGTGTATTGAAGTTTTGAGCAGCGAACAACCATAATAGTCAAACTAGTTTGATTATGTTTTATAAATGCCATCGAATTGATTCTAAAATGAGACTTATTAGGAAACTCTGTTTCTTCTCATAGATTCCCACATTGCTTTATGAAAGATACGAGTAATGATTAAGATGTTGGCCGCGTTCTGTATTGTACATATATGTACGTATATCTACCACTCACAGAATATTAGTAAATGATATGCCATCTGGGAAGAGGATCTACCATGGTAGAACAAAATGATAAGACTTGTAACTCAGTGAGCTCTCTCCCCCTTTTGTGCAGACGACCAATTGTCGACGTCACTCAGTTCTCTCATGGGCAGATCTGCGAATGACCATGACCTTTAGATAGTACGTACGTCTACCAAGAAATTATTCCACAGTCGGAACTGTGTTAAGTTATAATCTCTTGTTTAACGGTTCTACGTCAGGAGTTGCTCAGTTGATCGCTGGAGTAGGACACCTCGATTTTGGGGTGCTGGGTGGGAACGCTCGTTGTCATCGATTCCTCGGCCCGCCGCTTCGGTTCGCGCTCCCGCCTGAACCGCTTCATGTTCGTAAACTTGACATAGATCTTGCCGCGACGCTCGGTCCGGTAATAGCACAATTGCTCGCCCGGAAAGAGCTGCAGGATTTCACGTTCCAGCAGGTGGCTGCGCTGCAGTGTCAGATGGCGGTCGTTGTCCCCGTAGTAGGCGCAAATAAGCTGTATGAGCAGCAGGCGCTGGCACTGCTGCAGCTCCTCGCGTTGTCCGCGCAGATCCAGCAACGACTGACCTTTGCTCCCGCTCGCCTGCAGAATGCTCAGCACGGAGACGTTGTTTTCCGCGCTGCTGGTCTTAACTACTTCCTCGGCTCCCGCCCCCACGTGGGTTTGGACCAGGTCACTGGGCCCGCCCAGCGGCATGGGCATGGACAGTGGAAGGGGCACAGTGCTGTCCATTTCGTTGAGACCCACAATTGGCTCGGTCATCAGCTCGTTGCACTTATCGTCCATCATATCCAACGGCTGGGTCTGCACATTGATTTCACTTGGATGCCTGGAGATGGGGGGACAGGGCGGGGAGTCGCTGCAACGACAGCCGCGGCAGTGCGTCGGCTGCTGTGAGCCGAGTAACGGTATATTCTGCCAGCGTCGCCAACGCTCCAAGTGGTGCTCGAAGCGTATGCGAGTTCCGTAACTGAAGTTGTGCAGAATCTCCGGCAGATGATAACGCCTTATCATTTGCAGCTCCTCGACGTTGATGGCTTGGTCTGTAAATGTTAACCGAATTAGAAATACATACATACATACATATGCGATGGTGTGGGAATAGGGATAATAATAATACTGATGATGATGATGATGATACTAATGATGATGATTGTGTTGTCTACCTTGGAAATGAGGCAACAGTTCGCTGACATTCCAAGACCGCAACAAATCGCGCAGCTCGTTGTACTCGTGTCCCTTGGCCATGTTCAGTTCAGTTTAATGCTTTATCGATTTTTATGAATGCTGCTGCTTTTCCCCGGTGTTGTTGCTCTTGTTGTGCGTATTCCCGTATATGCATGTATTCAGCAGTGGTATGTACAGAGAATTTTTACATCCTTTCGTCGCGAGCGAGAAGTGTGTACTGAATTTGCACGACGCCAGTTCTTACCCTCTACCTGCATGTGATAGAGAAAACATATATACATACATACATGCAGACGTACGTTCGTACATACTCGTACATATGTATGTATGTACAAACATACGAATGCGTATACATACATACATAGATACATACATACATACATAGTACAGTCAGCGAGCGGCATGCATTTTCATCATCGTTTCGTGGCTTTGGCTTTGCGTCGTCGTCGCCGCCGCTCGTTGTTGTCGTTCTCGTTTCTACGTTATGTATACATTGATAGACATACATACATACGTACGTACGTACATACGTAGGCAGTATGTGTGTGTGTATACATCTACATCGTTTTCATTCGTGCTGGCTTTTGTATGAATAATGTGGGTATTTGTTTTTCTGTTTTTGTTGCTTTTGCTATTGCCGTTGCTGTTGCTGTTGCCGTTGATGTTGCTGTTGGCGTTGCTCTTCCTCTTTCTGTTTCGCAGCAGCTGCCGAGGCCGATGAATATGTATGTATGTATGTATACATACATATGTATGTATCTATGTATGTATGTATGCATGTATGTTTACATATAAACATATGCATATGTTTGTATGTGCATACGCAAACAGTGAATGCTTACCACAGTGGAGACTCGTAGAAGCAAACAATCTCTCATTTCTCAGGTGCTGAAGGGGTGCCGGACGAAAACATCTGCTTAGAGATTGCAGGCGAACACAATCAAATCGCTAAACACTACATATGTATGTATATCGAAACACATATCGAACAAATGCAAAAAAACATATACATATGTATAAGTTCTATCTAATACGAGTATACATATGTACATACATATGGGTACTTACAGTCTGTCAACTAATTGTTTGAAAAATGAAAAACGGTCACAAAAATTCAACTTTAACATAAATATTTATTAGGAAAGGCACTTGTTTTCATGTTCAGCCTTCCACAATATGTTTCATAAATGTATTCTTAAATTAAATATTTAACAAAATTAATCAAAAAATATAAACAGAAACATAATAGTTTCTATTACATACTTACAGTCTGTCAACTAATTGTTTGCAAAATGAAAAACGGTCACAAAAATTCAACTTTAACATAATTATTGTTTAGGAAAGGCACTTGTTTTCATGTTCAGCCTTCCACAATATGTTTCATAAATGTATTCTTAAATTAAATATTTAACAAAATTAATCAAAAAATATAAACAGAAACATAAAAGTTCAAAGAACAGCAAATGTTAGGTGTCTATTAATTGTTTGCAAAATGCAAACATTTATCTTGATGAGGCTATAAAGGTATAACAAAATGCTATAATTGGCTAATATTTTGTATGCCCGCCATTAGCATCCATAACAGCCCTGAGGCGACGCGACATCGAGGATATGAGTATTATAATACTCCGGTATTTTTCGCCACTCCTCATTAATTGACATGATTAAGCACGTACAAACACGTGCAAATATAAGTATGTATTTTAAATTTAAATATACATCTTAATATGTACATATGTATGTTTATCTATGTACATATGTATGTATGTATGTATGGAGGTACATACGTCTGCATTAGAGAGAAGAAAATCAATTTTCATGAATGGTATACGGAGTACAAGAATATGTGTACATATGTACATATCTCAACACCTCGATGAACAATAACATCGACATACCTACGGCGGATTTTCCACGTCGACATTTGAAATCTCCCCTTAAAAGTCCCTAAAGACCAACTTCATCCAGAATTTAAAAACAAAATGGTCTTAGTTGTTAAATATCGCCCAAAAAACCCAAGCAGTCTTCTTGAGCTACACAACAATTTGTAAGTATGTACAGTAAGTAGATCTTTATGTTGAGCCACTAAATAAAGAATAGTGCAAAGATTATTTGTAGAACAAATTGTTTCTATTGCAAATATGTAAGAACTGTAGATACTACATAAAAGATACTTTCTTTACTTTTGAACTTATCTTAGCTTCGTCGAAGATACTTACCCACTTACTTCACTTAGTCTCATTATACAATTTTACTCCTCCATGGTTATAAACAGCAGACTATTTTAACTTTAATTCGGAAGCAATTTAAGTTTGTTTTGTATTTCATATTCCATGGTCTTATTTTGCGACCCACGTGTAATGTAAACCATCAGGTTTCAAGATCTTTAAAACAAAAAAGGTGTCCATACAAAACTCTTTCAAAATGACATCGTGTGTATATGGATAGGAGGAAGATATGGTCATCGCGATTCAGATTCGCCTTGTCGTGTAGGTATATATGAATTCACCTATAATATGTGGCTTACTTTGAGTTTTACAAACTTATACAACCAACATGATTAAGTATATCCTTACACTTTTCTGTGAAGAATATGAATATTTATAGGTTGTCCCTTATCACAAAGGATTATTTATTGGGATTCTATGATATCCAGTACCCAAAAGATAAGCCAAATTATTAGTTTAATGCGGATGTATGTATGTAGGAGGCGAGGCTTATTTCAGAGAAGCAGAACTTTATATTTACGCATTTATATATTCATTATGAGAAGCAGAACCACAGTAAGTGTCTTTATTCCAGCTAACCTATCCAGACCCACCAAATCAATTCTTTAAAACTTGTTTGCAAATCCCGAACTTCAAAATATGTAGATCGCGAAAAATTAAAGATTTCATACTACTTGTACCATAATAATGATATGCATATAGTGAGCTGATATTCCAACGATTTCAAAAACTTCCGCAAAATTTTAAAACGTTTCTCGGCCTTTAGTTCTTACATGTTGGATTGGCAAAGAATTTTTCAGAAGATGAGGGATATTTTTGCATTGAAAATGTAATACGAATTTGTAAAGACTCAAAGAATTTTCGCAGCATTCACATACAGTTGTCACACAGGATAGATTTTAAAAAATACTACTTTAAACATTTTATTTTATAAATGTGATTTAATTTGAGTTTATACTTACTATACATATGTTGGGATGGGAATTTGTGCACAAACAATATTTTATTTTATTTACTCTATTTTATGTCAAAAAACATATACTGTAGGTAAATAGTATAAAAGTTATAATAAGTGTTATAAGCTAGAAAAGCCTATGATGAAAAAAAAAACTCATTCGACTCGATGGGGAGATTTTATTTGCCAAATGGCTGGCTATGCCCCAAATCACAGGCAAGTGTAATGAGAGGCGTTAAAAGACCTAAACTATTACAATTTACAAATGAAAAGAGAAGGAAAATTTCGAATTAATTAAAAGCTAATTTATTCAATTTTAAAGAATAAACAAATGAACAAATGAATCTCCAACCCGTGGGGGTATTACCAAATACGTTTTCAATCTTCAGGTACGGGGTATAACAGAGTGTATTTCAAAACTAGAAGTAAACAATCTATGCCAAAACAAACAAATTAAATTATATACTATATATCAACATCACAGATTTTACTGTATTTACTACTGGAGTGCACCAAAGAGGTTGAAGCAAAGGTGTAATGTACTTACAAATGTACTTACATATAGTACATAAGTATGTACACGTATTCCAAATAATATGACCAGAACAATTAATATGAACATATGCACATAAGTATACGAGTATATGCGCATATGTTTCTGATTCTGTTTCTTTTTATATAAAAAAAATAATTCAATAATAAAAAAATTTTCAACACATGAGTGGAGACATGTGTTCAGGCATTGTTATATGATAGGTTCTATGAATTGTTACATGCTGCATGTGTGTGTGAATATGTGTGCAGTACGGAGTTGAGCCAACAACAACAACATCTCCGGCAGAGCTTGGTCAGAGCTTACATTTATGGCTATAACTTACTTTACAATCGATATATAAAGATGAAACTTGACTTACAGACACAAAAGCACAAACCGGATATTATTGTCGAATTTAAGTACAAAACTCCAAACATTACGAGAGTTATTGTACATTACCAATTGCGGGAAAGTAGGAGGTTGTATCAGAAAGAAAAAACATAAATGGATGTTTGGTTATTCTACCTCATACACTTTCTGAGAACCTTGCGTTCGTATGGACAGACGAACATTTCGACTAGTCCTTTCATTCTGATCAAGAATTTGTGTACTTTGTGGATTTTGCCACGCCTCCTTCTGTGTGCTATATGCATACTCTCACTAAACTAATAATCAGGCAATCAATATACATATGTTTTGCAATAAATTTTGCATGTTTTTGGATGGGAAAAATTTAGATGCAAAGTTTGGTGTCGTTCTCACTAAAGTATTCTCCCTGTCTGTTGTACAGTTGATGTCATTTTAAGAATGTAAAATAAAAGGTAATAAAACACACATTCAGAATATATATTCAGATTTTCATTAAGTCTACCATTAAGCAATTCATTACGGCTTTTAAAAAAACGATTTTCTGATCCTTCATAGTCAGTGTGTGTTTGTTGATTTGTAATTCATAAAAGTTGTTCGTGTATTTGTCTTATTTCATTTATTTGAAAAGGGTATGCATATATGTACGTCAAAAGTAGATATCTAATGATATCTGATATCTATCCATTCTGTGATGGCGTAGCAAGGGCTAGCAAGGGGAAATTAAAAAACTAATCGATCAATATTTAAGCATAATTCAAAAAGCATTTCGTAACGTGGCAAGCAAAATTGTTAAATCGAAAAAATTGAAAATTCTTAAATATGTAAAGATGTCCGCTACCGGCTTCTTGATTTATAACTCTATGACTTATTAAATAAAAATATTGCAAAAAAGTAAAATGAAATATATAATAATGTCCTCATCCGACTTATCCAGGGTGTACACCCCGACTCACTTAGGCCCTAGAAATTGGCCCGTTGTGATACCGCTTGGACAAGTCCACTTCCCAAATGCCCGTGGTTGGCTGCATGTCTGCGCGAGTATTACGTCCATCCAGCTGCCTGGATGAACTTGAAAATGTATATCGGCTTTCTGTTTGCTAATGCCGATAGATTTGGGAGGAGGCTGGCTCCTAGGAAGCGTTGTCTTGTCCTTGACAAAGCCAGGCAGTCGCAGAAGAGGTGGGCTACAGTTTCCTCCTCTTCCACGTCTCTGCAGCTTCTGCAGAAATCGTTGTGATAGAGTCCTAGTCTGGCGGCATGGGTGCCCACCAGCCAGGGCCCTGTGATGGCTCTGATTACAACTGAGCATTGGCTTCTGCTCAGTTTACAGAGTTCAGAGTTCAGAGTTCAGAGGATTGGCCACGTTTGGCGTGTGATTTTACAGGAGTCTGTGTCGGTGGTCCACATTTGATTAGCAACCGAATCAAAGTGGTTTCGAACTGACAGTTTACAGCTGGCCATCGGTGTACCGACGCTCTCCTTGTCTGGAAGGAGGGAGGCGGTGGTACCGTGTCTTGCCAACTCATCGGCTATGCAGTTTCCCTCGATATCCCTATGGCCTGGGACCCAAATGAGGTATATAGAGAACTGTGTTGCCATCTCGTGAAGAGATTTGCGGCAGTTATGCACTGACATCGAGTTCGACGTGATGACATTGAGGGATTTTATAGCCGCTTGGCTATCCGAGTATATGCAGATTTCTCTGATATGTGTGGCTGGGCTTGGCAGTATGAGAAGAGCTTCTTGAATGGCTATGTTAGTATAATAACATTCATGTTACAATGCATAGCCATGTAAATGTAGTAAGTAGTACAATACCATTAAAATCTAGTAAGTAGACAGAGCTTTTATATCCAAGGATGCCGAAAGCAATCCCTTAATTTCACGTAATTGTGGTCAAGTTTTAAGAAACTAACAAAGGAAAGTGAACGCAACATATAAAACCATTTGCGACACTTTTAGTTTAATAGGAATTCGATTAAAAATTGCAATTATTACGATATTAGTCTTAGTTCGTTTAATTGCTTAATTATCACTTATAAAAAAGTCAATTTGAATATGTATTGCTTGGATTGTTTTCAAAAACGTATAACTATTTTTTAGAAACCATTCATTTAGAAATCTAACTATACGAGTATAGTATATAAGCTGTATGCACTGTAATATTACATAGCCTTGAAAATTTCATACTCAGTCTAACTGTCCGCGAAAGCTAGGATTTATTAGCCAACAATTGCAAAAGTATAGAAAGTGATATTATAAATTAAAATATATATGTTTCTTAACAATAACCTAACATTGATGTTCTTTTTAAGCTAGAAATCTACATTGACAATTTGGGAAAGTGTTTATTTTTTAATTCATCAGAGTTTTATCTTAATGCCACTCTGTTATGTGTTCTCAGTTTTCGTTATCGGATTATACAATATTGCATTAAATTCTTCTAAAAGTAAAATAGGTTCACAGGCTGGTCGTAGACGATTCTAAAAGAATTGAGGCAGACTGGTGATCATTATATTAATTGTTTAGTTCACAAATTCTTCCAATACTATTGCCTAGATCTGTCTCCTTCTGTCTCATTGATTGTGTTGCAAGGCGTTGGAAAATTTAAGTTGTTGATAGAATACTATTGGCATCAGCAAATAGTCCAATCTTGGGGCATAACGCGCAAAGGTGCAAAAAGAGCAACAACCGTGCGCCTGTGGGTGCTGGTAGCTGCCACTGCCACTGGCACTGCAACTGCCCCAGTCATCTTACCACCAAATGCATCTCAGTGCATTATGCTGTGTTGCACATGTGCATCTGCCTCTGCCTCAGCCGCTGCCTTCACCTATGCTTCTTCGGATGCCTCTGCCCCTGCCCCTGCCCCTGCCTGTGCCTTTGCCGGTCTCTGCACCCCATGGCGGTTGTCTGCCGGTTGGGCTGCTTGCTTACTTCATTTCTTCATTTCTTTATGCGCATAACTCAAAATTTGTAGCTTCAAGACAGCGTTTTCTGCTGCTGCCGCATTCATTGTTGTTGTTGTTGCTGCTGCTGTTGTTGTTGTTGTTGCTGCTGCTGTAAGTAGCCAACGCTATGCAAGTTCATTGAACCTCTTTTGTAAATGTTTTCCTTTCTTTATTTTTGTTGTTTACTTAGCCCGTTTTACTGTCGTTTGCTATTTATTGTTGTTGCTGTTGCTGTTGTTGTTGTAGTTGTGTTTGTTAGTGGCGTTTTTGGGCTACGACTTTTCGAAGTTTCTCTCTCTCTCTCTCTTCTTCTTCTACTCTATCTTCGCATCTAAGAAAACCACAATACAGCGCAGTTGTAGGCGCGTCGCTGTGGCTACTGCAACTTGTTTTGTTCGAATGCCTTCATTAACACTTACGCACACACACACACACACTCACACACACACACTCACACACACACACACACTTACATAAAGGAAACGCAACGTTAAAGTAGGGGGGATTTTCCCCCAAATGGAAATTTCATGTCATGATACGCTCTGTGCCTGTACGTCTTAGCTTGTTGCCCGTTTTCGCCATCGCTGAAATCCTATTGGCAGGCTACCTGAGCTAAGAACCCCTAACTGAATGACTTAGCAGCCAGGAGCAGCAAACATAGCCGGCAGTCTTTCAAATGTTAATGAGCCCGCATTGATTTGAAAATTAGAGCTGAGCTATAAATGAAATTTAAGAATTTTCGCGCTCATTATGTGCTATGCAATTATCTTTTGTGGCCTTGGTGGTGGTGGTCTTCGGTTTCCAATTAACGGCAAAATGTTGTGTATTGAAAGAAGAAAGGTTGTCTTATACCCTACAGATGCATACTGAGTGCACTATGTAGTATAAAATCGTAAGTTTGTATTTGAAATACTCATCCTTATTGCTAATTTCCAGGGGCGAGAAGAGCAAACAATCTACGTCCGTTCATTTATCTGTCTCTTCATTCCTATTTATGTAGTCACCATTTATCTAACAACATAGACTAGACTGTTTAATTGATTATCTTAAGAATATATTTCATATGTGCACCTACATATTAAGCTTACATTTAAAAAAATTTTTTTTAAATTACAAACAAAAATTCAATGGATAACTTTGCTTTCGGCGGCTGTTTGTATGAATTTTTGGTCAAATTAAATTTTAATATGCTAAATGAAAGAATGCAAAGCGATCCGAATGCTTGATATTGTCATAATTTCAATGTCCAGCTCATCAGATATGAAAACCACCTTTATTATCCTGATCGTATTCAGTTCAGTACGAGAGCCACGAGACCGTTCATTATTGTTCCATTGTATATTTGTTGGTTCTTTCCCAGATCAGCGCATCTGGTGTGAAGTTGGAGCTGTCTATCTAAGAAGATAAAATGTTTTATAGAAACAAACTTAAGTATGATGAGGATCTTAAGAGAAGAACACTGTGCATCCAACTTTGCATTTATATATATATATTTTTTTATGAACATATTAACAGCACGTAGTGTCTCATCAATTTAATTCATAAAATAGTGAGATCTGTAGTCAAATCGAAATTCCGAAAGGGCTGAGCGCACATTAACCAAACATGTCTCCTCCTCTCTAGGCTACCCCCCCTCTCCCCGCTATAGAAATTCGTCAATACTGTTCACATTGTAAAAACTAAAAACTTGGCACAAGCAATCTATATATAAATATATCTATATAAATTTCATCCAAATCGGTCAATTCTAAAAAAAAGTTATTAGCGAAACCATTTCACTCTAGTACTACGCCCACAAACTGAAGCATCAAGCTCGATCTGCTTCTTTTTGCTTCTGCTAGTGCCGGAAGATTGTCTGGGTACAGGGTATTTCACTGTCGGCTCTGCTCGACTGAAGCGTTCTCTCTTGTTTTTGATTGTAATCGAAACAGATAGACGACAGTAACACAGACCGTTTTGGTTAAACGTGAGCCCCCAAAAACAAACGTAATCTCAAAAAACAATATACCCTTACAATTTTCAATGAAGGGTATACAAATGCAAAGTTCAGAATCAACAAAGAGATAGATGAAAGCTTCAATAGCAGTGCCAGATTTTTAGCATCTTATACTTTAAAAAGTTGATTGCGATTAAGCATTAAAACTTAAATTATTACTCTTAGATAGTTGATCAAATTAAAAACCTTATCCTATTGGTTTATCTGCTTGGGATATGATAGAATTTACTACGGATAAGAATAAATGTTTCCAAGCCAATTGTGTAATAAATGAAGTCACGATTACTTTTAAATAAAACAATATGGCTCTCTTAGAGCACTCTTAACGACAGTTATACATCGATCTTAATTGATTTGAAAAACATGCGTGTTTCAATTTTGGGATCGGCCGTATTACGAAAAAACGCTGTGCGTGCATCGTGTGTGTGTCTTGTTGGGTCGAAAAAGGCCGGCCCTTGTTCATCTCTAATCGGAAATAGTGAGTTTTCTGTCCCTGCCCCGTGGTCCTACCGCCGGTGCTAGTTCAAGGGCAGTCCCAGTCCATGCAGCAGAGCAGTTTACGCAACTCAGAGATTCAGTGCGTCAGTGCGAAATTGCATTCTTCAAACATACACAAGGGTCAGTCTGAGTTGAGTCCCAAAAGATAAACGCAATCTGTAGCATTATATGAGCTAAGTTTTCCCTCTAATGAAAATTCCTTCAGGTAGAAAACAATGCCAAAGAATCAGCACGAGTAGCAGAAGTTGAACTGCAAGAAATTTTGAAACATGCGCAGTAAGAGTCAACGACCAACACATTGAACGGGTGGCTGGGTCTGGAACAGGAGCAGGGGCAGCAGCTGAGGGTTGCATAAAAGCGCACACATACTACATACATACATACATATACATACACATGTATGTATGTATGTATATGTACGTATGTATGTATATATGAGCATTGGTGGGAGCCTACACATAATGCCGCACATAGTCAAGTAAAATTAGGGGGTATGTTGCAAAGGAATTTGTAGGCAAACTTTCAACGTGGAATGCCGCTGCAATTGCGACACTGGAGAGGGTGAACCAAGTGCGAATGCAGGGACGAAGGCCGGGGTGGCAACAAGGAATTTGTGTGCGCACATTTTGTTGTGATAAGGGCGAGTTGCGAGTGCTTCTAATCAATTCCGTTGCGGAAGTATGCAATACAGTACAGGGTGCCCCTCAACCATAACCAACTTATCGCGACGCAGAAACTGCGCAGCTCTGTTTTGCCGCAGAAGCAGTGGCAACAACGGTAGCTTTTCCCAACTCTACGCTTTTACGCAACTTCCCTTTTGCATTCACAGCTACGCAATTTCAGTTTTTCCAACATCACATCACGTTGTTAATAACTTTTCATGTGTTATGGTGTGGTGGTGGGGTGGGGGTCAGCTTCATTTCTAGTTGACGGAGCAGCTGTGCCAGCTCGTCTGCAGATTAAGCCTTTGAACAAGCGCCTCAAGAAACATAATATTCATCAAACTTGGTTTGTATGTATTCACAGATATACATACATATGTACATATGTATGTATGTGTGTACAGTACAAGCAAACGCTGCGCAATGTTTAAATTTTAGTTCATTTGAGCATTTTTCGGCAGAGCCCTGTGGGGTGAAGCGTAGCGGAACTATGACACAGTGGCTGGGGTGGGGGCGGCTTGGCTTTCGAAAGCTGCGCAATGACGACGCCAGCGACCAAGAAGAGGAAGACGGCATCGCTTCCATTCGATTCTTCGCGTGCCAGTCGGTTAATGCCGTTTTGTTTTTGTTGTGCTCGGTGACCTACACTGGCTTCGGCTTCCCCTACAGTTAGCTCAATTGTGTGAGCGTTCGTATGTATGTACTTGTATTCGTATATGGAATGTACACATTTGTGTGTATGTGTGTAGCTGTGTTTATGTGCGCTTTGGGGCAGGCAACGCATATAGAAACACATTCGGGGAGCATTCGCCAATGTTGATTCGCTGGCATCAGACGACGCGCATACCTCTCTGCCAGCTGTTGGTGATATAGTGCCGAGCTACCTATCAATCAGTCAACACTATTATTTGACATTTGAATTTTTGATAATATTCCAAGGAAAAACTGAAACGAGTGTGTTTATACTGTGCATATGATTGTAGTTCCAATTGGAGCGGTAAAAAAAAACATTTGTGGATGTATACCATGGGAAAAAAATGATGGGGAGGGGGGCCAAGTAAGTACAATTTTATGGTTTGGTATGTAAAAATACAGTCGAATTTCCATTACTCTTACACAATAGACCGCATTGACCCTTGCGATAGCTCGAAGTACTACTTCAAAGTCAATCTATTCGAATAGAACCCAACATTTTGGTGGGTGGATATTTTCAAGTGAAACCTGAAAGTTATATAATGTTTTGTATATAGATCAAGTCTGTTTGTTTCTTTAAAGCCAAATGATTATTCTTAAATGAATTTTTTATTGCGGATACTAAAGTGGATGCAGCAGTCCTCTTCATGTTCCAATATAAGATATGTATACATGTGTATATGTAATATTTTCAACTACAAAAATGCACTGCCACAATAAAATCTAGTATACCCTTTCACCCTTTGGGTACAGGGTATAAAAATACACTCTTGTTACCTGGATATCAGGAGAGCTTATATACCAAGTTTTGTCTGTATGAGATCAACTGTTTCCGAAACCAGGCGTCTAGATGGATTTGTCTGGTCATGCTGATCAAGATTTTTATTAATACTTAGGTTAAGTGGCCTGCGATAGTTGTCAGATACACATGAATGTCTGTATATCCCGTAGACATACATACATACATACATACATACATATGTATGTATGTAAATAAAACCATATGGCATAACCAACACCTGTCACGTGTAGACAGTCAAGCTAGTCTTGAACTTTTGCCAATAATTATACTGAAATTGTCGGATAACTATCTGCGTATGTATGTCGGAACAGCTTTAGTAGTTTTACTGCAATAATTCTTTTAATCACCCAGGTTTTCATTATTGACTGTGAAAGGGCAGAGCGCTTGAAAATCGATTGTTAGAAGATCTGACGATCGGACGGAATGGAACGGAACGGAACTGGCTGATTGCCTGACAGTCTGATTCTCTAATTAGTCACTCGTGCACATTTCAAGGTTTTCAAGTTGTTAACTGCTTATTTATGCATGCCTTTCCATACACACATACAATGTCTGTGCGAATCAGCTTTATGCATAGCAAAAGGCAACAGCAACATTAGAATTTAAACTGCAAAAGCGCTCTGTGCAAAGCTTTAGAATGAGTACCCTAGTCACTAGACTGTATTAGTGTGCGTATAATTAGATACACAGACACAACCACACACACACACACACTCATTCGGAGACATAAACTAATGTACATGTATAGAACCGCAATTAAAGCAAACGGACGTGCACAAAAACATGTTTTCAGTTTTATTACGAGCCCCTCTGCTCGCCCCACTCCACCCCCTTGCCCAACTATTGACCATTCAAGCTGCTGTTGTAGCATTGTTGTTGTTATTGTTATTGTCACGCTGATGACAGTTATTATTGGGAAACTCAGGCGGAGACCAGCGCTTGAGCTTTGTGCCTTGCCTGCTGTTATAATGGCGCTTGACCCACTGCCAAACAAACACAAACAGCCCAAATGGCATTTAAATTATCATACACACATTAATGAATAAATAGAATAAATTTTTTTGCGCTACCAACAGTCCAACAGCTGATGTGACAGCTTAAATTAGCGAACAAAAATGACAACTAAATTACACATTCTTAGTGTAAAACTAAATACATAAATTCATTCTATATATGTATTCATTTCTTGATAGACAAATTTTCAAATCAGCATTAGGTGTACTATAGAAAGCCCCCCATTTAATATATGTAGTTAGTTAGAGATTTCGGCACTGAAGGGAGTTCGAAAACAAGCCAAGCATGGATTTAAACACTTTCCCACTTCAAATTGGCAGCAAGGATCTCACAGCAAAGAAACGCACTGATCCGAGGTAATAAACACAAAGTGTTAAGGTATAAAATGTATACCTTAATTTATATTATAAATTAATGCTGTTGGAATTGATATAGAATGAGTCCGATATAGATATAGAATTAGTCCGAATCGGCAATAGACCGTGTACACCATGAAGAATTCCTGCCACTTATGGTTCTTCCAAAAGCAACGGATTTTTCCGCATAGTTCCTTGGCTAAAACTGTCGCTCCCAAATTCCATCGCTTACCTCACTTTCAAAGCAACTTTTTCAATACTTTAATGAGGTTGATGAGGGTGCAGTTCCGAATCCAACGCCTAGGTGGTCCGAACACAGCTTCAAAACCCCCGAAAATCACTTACGAGGTAATATCGACGTAATTTATTTGTTATTATTATTTATTTATAACATTTAGTAACCTTTGTCTTCTACTCAGTTGCAGTTTTATAAATTTCCATAACATTCGTGGCAGAGAAATTTTTACGCTCGTCGAAAGTCCTTAGCATTATTAATATTTAAAAACAAAAATTCTGCAAATATGCAGGACCATATATTACTCATATACGTATGTATGTATATGTATGTACATACATATGTACATAGAAACACGTACATATGTATGTATGTTTGTCAGAAAATTAGGTCAAATTGCTATATCGCTATTACGCTATATCATAAACACTGACTTGGGTGACAAAAAATATGCATACCAACTTACACACATACATATATATGTATGTATGTATGTATGAATATGTAATGTACATTTTACAATGAATTTTAACGACGAGCTATGTACATAACATTTCAAAAAGACGTTATTTTATATTCTGAAAAAATATTTGAAAATAGTTATGACATTCAACTGAGAAGAAATGTTCAATAAAAAGTCCACTACCACCGCAATTAACATATGTACATATGTATGTATGTATGTATATATTTACATATTTATTTACCATTGTACTTTTTTAATTCCACCTTATTTCTGTATGTATGTATGTACATACATATGTATGTACGAATACATATACATACATATATTGATTGTCACGCAATGCATTTGTTCAAATTTGTGTTGTTGTGTTATGTGTGTATGTACATAGATACATACATATGTACATATGTATAAAGAAATTACAGATCTAGTAATTTCGAAGCGAACTATGTATGTATACATTGTTTACATACTTATGTATATATACATTTATGTTTATATGTACATACAGTAATATACATACATATGTACTTACGTATGTATGTACCATACATACATTGTACACACATACATACTTATGTATGTAGGTAAAGTTTGAGCTGAGCAGCGTGCTGATAGCGCTTTTTGCAGAAACGACTTTGTTGTGGCTTTTTCGCCTTGCCGTGCAAAGTGTAAACACGAAGAGAGAAAAGAGAGACGCAATTAAATGAACTCTCATGCAACGCACGTACCGCAAATAAAAAGGCAAATGTCGAAAAGACATCAAAGACAATGCCAAAGAGAACGAGAGGCTGTGGAAGAAATGCTGTGCATACATATACATACATGTATGTATGTTTATCAGTGTGTGGTTTATTAATTGCATTTAACATAAAACGCAATAACAACAATTACGAAATCAGCAACAATAATAAAAGTAACAGCTGCAAGAGGCCACGACTGTGGCGTCATCACCGAAAATTATATTTAAGTTGTACATATGTACATACATACGTGTGTGTTGCGTGTTGGAGTATTTTGAACTGGTTTCTTTTGATGTCGTCATCATTTTAATTTTCTTCTTTTGTTTTTGTCCGCAACAGCAAATAGTCATTTGTTGTGCTGCAAACAAAATACATATGTGCATACATATGTATGTACATACATATATATATACATATGTATGTATAACTTTCCACGTTGCTATTGCCATGCAATTTAGTTGCCGCGTTGCCTAGCAACATGCAGTTGATTTGCGTGCCAGTGCCAAGTAAAATTGCAATGTGCTGACAACCCAGGGATTCAAGGAAAGAGGTGGTGGGGAAGCAACACAAACACGCTCGCATTTGCGCCAATAACCCAGTTTCTAGTTTGCACTTAGCCAGCATGTTAAACTGCATGCAGTGCAGTTGTAGAAGAGAGGCACCAGCAGTAAAGGAAGAAGCGCCACACTGCAGCAAGCAGCAAAAAAAGGCAAAGTTTTTGTTGTGCTGCAAATAACAAGTTTTCTAGTTGTACAACGCGTGGGGGCAGAGCAAAAGCGCTGCTATGACACACTTTTTTGCACACACTAATAAATATATACATATACATACACATATGTACATACATACATACATACATATTTATGTATGTATGTATGTACTCATAGTCATACTATCAAAGTAATTGCCAAGCATGTGCGTTTCCTGCGGCTTGTTTTTTGAGTCTTATAAGGGCCCTGACGCGCCCTTTACTTCGAAAAGTTAATGTGGCTTGGCAACAGCTACACAAAATTACAGCCATTGTCCCTGTCCCACCAACAAACTAAATACATATGTATGTGTGTACATAAGAACATGTATGAAAGCTTACTGACACACTTTAGAATAATGTCCGTATTTTTTCTTAATGCAGATGTCTAATTAGATTGGTATACGAACATAGATATGTATGTACATACATACATATATTTTTTCTATATTACATACATACGTACTTATGTACGTACTATGTACATGCATACATACATATGTACATACATTTGCAAGCTTCAACATGGCTTGAGAAAGAAGACATACGCCCATATTTACGCCCACTAGTCGTAACTTGCTTTATCTTAATAATTTATCTAAACATGAAGCGGCTGTAAATCTCCACTGAAGTATACTGTGCTCTTGATGCAAATCTTTTCGGCTGGACAGCAAAGCTATTCATTAATTTACAACAGGGGAAAAGCGGCAAACGTGGAAAATGTTCAGCTACGCCGCTACAGCGACAAAGCTACAAAACGAAACAGAAAATGAACGGCAGCAACATTCAAGCAGCAGCTACATACATACATATATGTATGTACATATACAATACAACTTGAATGTGTGTCAACGACAAAACACACACTTATCTGTATACATATACTATATACAAACATATGTATGTATATACAATTGGAAAAAGCTTAGCACTCTTGCATGCATATCTACACACATATACATATATATGTACAACGTTATATTTACTGTACTTGCGCACGCGGGGCTTATATAAAACTGGTTCGACGCTGCCGCTGTCGCTGTTGACGACGTCGTCGTCATCGTGCCGCAGTTTTTTGGAACACAAAGCACTTTACATGCGTTTTTCTATTCTGCGTTTCATTCGTGCGTTGAACGTTGGACTGTCCGGTTCGTAGCGCGCTTGAAGCGGCTGGCAACGTGAGATCAAGTGGTGCAGCAGCAATGAGAAAAAAAAAACTGAAGGAGACTAAAAAACTATACTACACGGGCCAGAAAAAACCCATTGTTGCTAACGTCGGAAATAGTGGCGCGACTTTTATACATTTGTATGTGGTGGTAGCTATGTGGCGTTGTAGTGCGCGACGTGCTCGTTTATGGTGGTGGTTTTTCTAACGAACTTTGGCTGGATGGAAATGAATAGAATATATCCAGTTTTTGAGAAAATTAAAAATTCGTGTTGAAAAATATCTATGTATATATTTCAAGGAATTCTCGCTTGCGAATTACGTAAATCTAGTTTGGTTATTTGATTGTAATATAATGTAATAGCAAAAACTTGGCACGAGGCGTGCTGTTTTTGTTGGATGACACATTTTTTGAATCATCTCATCGTACGACTGAGTATTCTGAGCGCGCGTGGCTACGTCAAAATTACGCAACTTGCAAATGGCGTAGAACGAACGAAAAAATAATGGAAAAGTATTGCTATAGCCAACTCTGTCCAACCCACAGCACAGTAGAGCTTAAACAAATTCGTTGGAATATTGTTAATGTTTGTGCGTGTTTTTCATTAGCACGCACTTAATATTTGGTGTGGCAAGACCTAAATTCGCAGGAAAAAGCTCCGTTGATGAAACGAGCGGAACAGAGGAGAGCTCAACGTCATAATTTATGAAGAAACATGCTCTCTCACACACACACACACACGCGTATACAATTTAAACGAAACGCTTTCGTTGACTGCTGTGCTTTTTCGTCAAGTTTTGTGCCCGTTTTGTTTGTGAGAGCCCAACGACTTCGCTTTACATTTCGTTTTGTGCCCGAGCGCCGTCATTTGCAGCTGTACAGTGAACAAAGTTGGCCGTGTTTTCGTCGTACTTGTCGCTCACGTCATCACTCATGGGTTTGGTAGCGACGACAAAATCCTATGGAATTTTTTACTTGACTGTCGCGCAATAGCGCGACTTGTGGTTGTGTGTTTGTGCATTTGTTATAAACGTTTTTACACAATAACTCAACCTGTGCTATCATCATTATTGTATGTGCAAGTTAAGTTAAATAGTTTTATTAACGTACTGCAACCTATGTGGGAGCGAGACAGGGACTCACTGTGCTTTTTATACAGTCAGTCTTTTTCTCTCTCCTATACAAATTGCGGCGTATCAACATTAGACTATCAAGTCGACTCGCCAATTGCTCGAAAGTGTTTAGAATCTAAGGTACCTAACATTAAGCTGCAGTATGTTTGTAATCAATCGCATTAAGGTCGAATAAAAATTTACATATATTTAAACAGTAGGTGTGTGAGTGGAGTGGAACTATTCTCACACTATACTCGTGAGATGTGAAACTTTTTCTTTCCAGTGCGCTTTCTTCCTTCACTTCACATTTTATCATTCCATGCATACACTCGTTCGCACCCATATTTGTACGCACTCATATATGATTCTAGCTCTTTCGCACGCACACGTTTTGTCCCTAGGCATTGTCAAATACGCTTTTTTCGACGAAGCAGTGGCGCGACGTCGAATTTGCTGGCGGCACGAAATGCGCGGACTAGGCATAAAACCGTTACGACAGCGAACGCCAGAACAGAGCACTCGCTGTGCTTGGTTTGTTGTTGGTGTTTGTTGCTAAGTTGAAATTATATGTAGTTTTGTATGAAAAAGAAACTGTACAATGAATGAAAACAAATAAAAAGAGAAACTTCCTGCCATTCAACTAATCCGTTATCTTGTAAACTGGGCCAACTTGTTTTTAGGTTACTTTGGGTTGAGCTAGCTGTGTATTTTATATTTATGTAAATACATGTACATATGTATGTAGTTACACATTTAAGAGTTTATAATTAACATTCATACATATGTATGTATCTGTTTTGATATGCTTATTTTTAAATTATTTTCTAGGTAGCGTATGATTTTAATAAATGATTCCATTTATTACGCTTACATACGAAATTGAGAAGGTACAATCGATATGAATAAAAGCAGAGGATAACATACAAATGTACATACATAAATACACTGCACTGATTAAATGCTTACACTAAGTGAGCAAAATAATGTTAATATAGCTTGGGAACAGCATTGACTTAATTCGTCACTTAAGCGGGGGTTAATAAAACACTTGTGCTGCCTAGCTTTTAGGAGAGCCTACATGCAAATGCAAGCAGTGTTCAGCCGTTTCCGATTTACATAAGTACTTGAAACAAAACAAGAATTACAAAATCAGCTGGTAGCATGAATGCATTTTTGCATTCTGGCTAAAGCTTTCATTAGTGTTATTTATAATGATAAATATATATTAAAGGAAGTTGTAAGTTGTTTCATTTTAGGAAATTTGAAGGTTATATTAAAACGTTCTAGCCTCTAATTCCAGGCCTCATCCAGATGGATGGATTGGGCACTTGTATCGAGTATCTGTTGGTCCACTTGTTTTCAACCATTCGGCTGACAATTTCCATCTGATTACTACCGAAAGTCTCGATTTGTATAGCCTTCCCTATAGATCTGAAAAATTCAATGTTGGCTGAATCTTTTGCGATCTTCACAAAAATAAAATCGTTAGATAAACTACAAACAATATTAAACGTTATTGTTATTTTGATAAATGAGATTATATTTTATTAATCATTTCCGACGTTTACCTCCTGTTTAATTCAAATAATTCACGCTCTTACCTTTTGAAAATAGGTAAGTTATACAAATTTTAAGATAAAAAGTATTAATTTGTTTATATTAATTATGCGCTGTACCCAAAAAGGAGGGTATACTGCTCTAGTGCGAAGAACAATGCTCAACGCTATAGCTTTAAAAATACGGCAGGAGTAGTAATTGAAAAAGACAGGCGGACATCCTGGTTATCTACATATGTATGTACGTACGAGTTTTGGGTATTTACAACAAAAAAGAAGAAGAACATGATCGAACTTGATTCTGTAGTTTGTGGGCATAGTGGAGTGAAATTCTTTCAATAATAACTCAATAGAATTGTCCGATTTGGATGCACTTTGAAACAAAAGTAGAAATTTGTATAAATATTTTTTGCCCAAGTTTAAGTAATTTTTGAAATGTGGACAGTATTGATAAAATTATGTATAGGGGGGGAGGGAATACAAAAAAAATCAACTCGTATTGCCTAGGGACTAGATGCGTCTACATACCAAGTTTGGTTAATGTGCATGTAGCCGCTTCCGAAATTCAGGCGTTCATCAAGACATACGGACGGACATGTGTAGATCGATTTCTCTCATTAATCAGCATGATTAAGAATATTTTTCAATAGTTGAGACCATAGGATTCCTACATGTTTGTTTATTATGAATGCATTTATGATATCAGGTCATTCCTCATATATGAGATAAGTTTGTGGACCGTTTGGCGAACTTTAAAGAGTTCAGAACACTTGGTTGAAAGTGCGTTTAAAAGGGTTCCACAATTACTCTCATTTTTGCTCGACAACATCCTGGACTCGGTACGAAAATAATCAACAACGTTGTTAGGGATAATTTTATTCGGACGAAAAAAAAAAGTAATCTTGACGGCCCAGATGGTTTTCGACAGAATTGGCGTGATTTAAGGAAGGATCCCCAATTGTTTTCAGAGAGAAACTTTGTTGGCGGTTCGGTGATAGTTTAGGATGCATTTGATTTTTTTTGGCACGGTTTCTATAGTAGTACTCGAATTTACTATACCCGATGTATTGGCATTATGAACTATAAATCAGTAAAATTTGTATACCCTGTACCGGTACGGTAAAAAGGTTATACTTCTATTAGGTATGTGCAAAGTATGTAACACGCAGAAGGAAGTATCTGCGGCCCCATAAAGTATATACGTATATATTCATAATCAGCATGACGAGAGACATCGACATAGACATGTCCATCCGTCCGTCTGGATGAACGCAAGGATCTCAAAAACTTGTAAAACTGGAATAACCAAAGTTGGTATCTTTTCCTTCTTTTTGCTTCTGCTATGGGCGTATGTATGTATATAACTCAGTGCCGGAAGCCTGGGTACAGGGTACTGTTTTTTTTTTTTTTTTTTTAACCAAAAACCTACCTTCTAACGTCACTGTAAAAGCGGATGGGTGCTTGTTAGATGAGGCATTCGGTCGGAAACGCTCAGATGTATGGTATATACTTAGTAGCGACAGAATGACGATATCGACGATAAAAATACATACTATGTATGCGTCCATTATCTTGTTTGGCATGCAAGTACTATATGTTAGTTAGTTGTAGTTGCCTTATTAACTAAATAGCTTTATAGCTTTTATTAAGAATGGAAACGGAACAATAGAAATTTCCCTAGAAACTTGGCAGCCAGAACGCAGTTTTCCCATTAATACCAATACCAGCTACGTGGACACTTTTGTAAAAACTCCCAAGCTATTGACATGCATGTGTATGTAGAGATATACAGAATGATGAAATACATTGTAGATATATACATATGTATACTATATATGTATGTCAGTACAGTTAATCTTTAATAAGTACGACTCATCGTTGCTCGGCCATATTGCTAGATTCTCATGCATTTGTTCACAATGCGAGTATGTTCGTGCACATGATTTGCACTTGAAAACTGAAACAAGTTGCTGTGAAATCACGTAGACATCTGTACATTTGCACACATGTACCTACATATGTATGTATGTATATAGCCGGCTCTATATACTACACTTAAGCAATTAGAGACATGTATAATTAATAACCCACAATGGTGTGCAACAAAGTTTTATGTACTAGCTGTTTACGGTGGACGGCCAGCCACTCGGATCGTTAAAACTTATAAAGACTCCAAAGCGAAGTTTTGAGCGGGCGCGACAATAAGCCAAGGCCTGAACCTGGTGCTATAAATGATGATGTGACGGGGTCGTGGACGGGGGCAGGGGCAGGGGCGAGCCGTTGCAAACGCATGCCGCTGACCTTGGGCGCAACAACTTTAGTTAGACTGGGGAAAAAAAAGCACAAATAAAGACAGACAAATGAGCAAACAGGCGGACGGCCCGACAGACAGACAGACAGATCTATACACAAACATACTATACTATACATATGTATGTATGTATTTGTATGTACACGTTTTCGAGTAATGTGCGGGCACTGTTACTCATTAGCAAGCTCAGCCACAGATACATACATATACATACATACACATACATATGTATAAGAGTATCTGTATGTAGAGACATTCTACATAAAGCCACGATGACGCCATTTTGTATCTGACGATCTTCAAAGCTAGATTTACATATCGACTCACTGCCACACCAATGAACCATGACACATGCTGGTCTCTCTATGTGGATTGTGGACTCGGGAGACCTTGGAGGCTGCTACTAAGGCTTGTATCTGGCCAAAGCGTAGTCTATGATTCTCAAGTGGATTAGACCAACACATACACACACACGCACACACACACACACACATGTTTTAAAACCACCAAGGCCGAGACTCAAAAAAGTGTTAACAAAAATTCAGATTCCTAATAAATTCGACTCTTGCTCTGTCTTCCCATTTGATCATCTACCGTCATCATGATCGTGATCATGATCATCCATTCCAAGCGCTGTAATTATAATCCTCCCTCATATTTTTTATTCTCGGCTCTTTTGCATCTTTTGAGCCAAGCTTTTTGCTTCAGCTGCCTCGAATTCTATGTGGTCTGTTTCTATTATATTCTATGTATATGAACGCTCACATTTTGGCATTTAATAAGAAGTTGGCCTTGGAACGACGGGTTGTTTCGAGCGCTTTTGTATTGGCTGGCGCTGTCGCTGTCGCCGTCGCCGTCGCTGGCTAGCTGGTTGATCGTCTGGCTGGCTAGCTGGCTGATTATAGTGCCCTGGTGGGAATATAGCGTCTACAAGTTGATAAATGGGCTTACGGGCATACAATTTTGGTTTCGAGCATGCGGAGTCCAAAGTTTCTGACTTGCTAAAGCTTTTTGTAAATTTCCATTATTATTCAATTTCTGCTAATCATTGGTTTTTTATTCACCATGCTAACGTCCACGCTTTTTATTTCCACATAATCGCATTCATACGCCCACTATTTGAAACATGTCTGATTACCGTTACATTGATATCGCCTTCATATGCGTTTGTTTCAAAGTCCATAATCATTTTCCGCCCTTGCCCCAAGAATCTGACTAGTCCAGTCAATAAAAATAAATTATTTCTTTCAATGCAATACAGGATCGACACAATCGGCAGACGATCCAAATCGCTAGAAACCTTTCAATTTCTATTACTAAATTGTTTTAATGCCGAACAGATTCTAAGCACTAAGCCTTTTAATCCGAAGAAAGTTGTTGCAGTTGCTGAAATTCCGCTCATTGTGTTTCCATTCCAAGTAAAAGCTATTGTTTTATTCCAAGAATGTGGGAATATTCTTATGAAAATTACCCGTTGAGTGGAAACGAATACGAAGAAAACCGAAATAAAGGACAACATACTTTTAGGGGTGACCTTTCCGTTTTGTGGCATATGCCAGTTCTAAAGGCTCGCATCCTAAAAACAATAGTAGCACACGTATTATTATTATATTACTAGTATATTAAGGTGACCATGTTTTTTAAAGTTCAACGCACGACAATTTATTCGCTTCATCAAATAGTTTCTGTCGATTTGAAAACTCTGCTAGTTTTTCATTTGTTAAGGTCAGATGAATTTACTAATTTTCTAACCGACTAATGTACACCTAATTCTGTTTTTGCACGGTATATTGGTTCCAGAAACAACCGTGTAAAAAAAGACAATGATCATATGCAAAAATAAGTGATTGGTTCCTTACCTCTAAAGAAATATATGTGCAATTCTTATTTTTCAAACCGTGTTATATCAAAGTCGTGTAAACAATTCTCTTTTTGCACGGTAGATTAGTTCCTAAAAAAGGCGTGTAAAAAAGAACCTTGAACATATGCAAAATTAATCGTTCTAAATGGAATGAAGTCGTGTAACCATATATAAAATTTTTAATTTTAAAACAGAATTAGATGTAGTTGTTTTTTAAACTCTATAAGGAACATTTTGTAATTACTAGCGCCATTATAAATAGATTTAACTGGAACTATTTTAATCAATTTCTCTATGCGGAGGTACAGATGTCAATCCAGGACTTGAACTTAGGACTCTGTGTAGATTCCGTTCGATGCATCTGAACATAATTCCTTAGGTCATTCAAATTACATTTTATTTTCGAAGCCTAAAAGATAGACGTGTTCAGACTAGGTTACAGGTTTATTCATTCTTGTATTTAAAGTTCGTTTAGTTTTGACATAAGTATGTGTACATTTCTTATTTCTCTCATATTGTAGATCGGATTAGTAGACATACAAGTATATTGTAAATGATTGTAGGGACTTGGCATTTAAGGTAAGCTTGTATTTGTACTTTGGCTTGGCTTCAAAATAGAGACTATAGAGTTGATAAAAATGATCGCTTATCGGGTACAGGAACAGCACTGATTATGCGTGTGCACTGCAAAGTTGCGTCATGTTTTTTACAGGTAACTATAAAGTCATCGCTAAATGACTGCAGACATGCAAGTGGAGCCTCAATGCTAGTCACAACACATCATCACGGAGTAAAACGATAAAAGTTGCTCAATTGTGGCGTGACTTGGCGCACATATGAGTATTCCGCAAAATCCACTGACATGCCCAAATCACTCACAATAGCCGTCTGGGGCATTCCAAATGCACGGAGAGGTACGATATAGCCGACATTCATAGAGCTATGCATATAAGTGCCGGAAATCATGCAAGCCAAAGGGAAGATGCCGTACACTAAGGTTTACGTGACAATAAACTTGTTCATGCCACAGAAGAAGGGGATGGGGGGCTGCGACGCACTCGACGATGTAATGGAGAACGACACTATTTGCATGACATATGTACGCTACATATGTGTATGTAACGGCTTGGGGCAAAGGTCTAAAGGTTTCAGCACAGAGCTCCGTCATCTCGCACATTCAAGCGATGTGGCCACAGCTCTCAGTGCTAGCTACTGGGCTGCCAAATAGACTTCGACCACAGGCTCGCGCTAATTGCCATTAATCAGTTGCGACTGCTGATGATATCCACACAGACTTCGACGTCGACGTTGACGTCAACGTTGATGAGCCAGATGAGACAGTCGACTCGGATGACAGCTCCATTAAATCAGCAATTATGGCGTGCACTATTGACCACAACCGCAGCTGCTGCCGCGGCGGCTGTTTATTAACTATTTTGGACGGTTTATGTGTCACTCCCAAGCGTGATCAGTTGAGTAATACTCTAAGTTTGGAATTATCAATATGAATTTTGAATATTTTCCGGCTATCAACTTTCGATTACACCCAGCCCTCGCTTAATACGTGCGTTGCTTTCTTAGAAAACCGCGTGTTAAGCGAAATCGTGCTAAACGAGACATGGACTTCATACAAAATATCTACGTATGGTGTTACGTTCCTAAATTTCGACAAATGCACAAAACACACTGTTTTAAGGATCCACACATTTTCAATATTAACAAAAAGTTACGTTAAATGTTAAATATTTATCATCAACAGATTCATCTTATTAAAAAGGAAAAACAACCTTTAAATGTTAAATATTCATCATTAGCAGATTAATCTTTTTAAAAAGGAAAAATCTTTAAATGTTAAATATTTATTATTAATTAAGATTATTCTTATTAAAAAGGAAAATATTGTCAAACGTAAAAAATGTTAAAGCAGCTTAATACAAGGTTTCAGAACCATTTGGTGGTATTGGCATATAATCTAATTCTAATTCAGGTCTTCGAATCCTGCACCTTCAATTAAATGTCTTATTGTGATAATTTTATGGTTGTTGTCTTAAGAGTCCGTTACAGTTGTATCCGAAATACGGGGTTTATACTAGTAGTATATAATTTTGAAAGTGCAAATTATATCCTAATCCATTGCACATCCTGGGGCATATTCCAAGAACAAAAGTGCGTTAAAGTAATATTCTTATTTTAAAAATTTGTTCAGCTTCAATCGCGTAAGAACGAGGTTTTTAGCGTATTAAAAGAGAAAAGGTAACAAATTTTTTATCGTGTTAGACCGAGTTCATAGATGTGTATTCTCGTGGTGGTAGATTACTGACCAGACTATATATATTTCAAAATTTGGGTTTTCCACTATAATGAAGCGTATTTAAATCTATGCCTGACAATGTAAGTTTACGAGATCCGCAAAAGAAATCAGTAGTAGTATGAAAGCGAAAATGATTTTATGAAAGCAACAATATGAGTTTTATTATTATTATTTTAAACAAGTTGCCACGATCTAAAATACGAACTAGTCTAAGCATAAATATGTACTGTGTGTGGTAATAAATAATGAATCGTGGAATGAATTAAGAATTACACTAAGACCAGAAATGGCTTGGTAATATTGAAAGGTTCTGCATTTGAAAATCGGAACACCAATATAATGATTAGACAATTGTTTCGTAGCGGGATGAGTTGCAAAAATTTGGAACGATTTCACGATTACACGATTTCGATGTAATCTTAAAAAAATATTTACAAAACTAGCATTACTAAGCTGACACGACATATTTAATCTTCTTATAATAAAAAACTAACTAATAAATAATTTAGTATTAAGAAAATCCAGAATTTAATTTAAATTTTTGTTATTTACTATATTATTTGTATAATTTATTTTCTTTAATGCCATTAAGAAGAAATTTTGTTTTCTTTCCAATAATTCTTTGTCTAAATATTTTTTATACCCTGTACCCGTAGGGTAAAAAGGGTATATTAGGTTTGTGCAAAGTATGTAACATGCAGAAGGAAGCATCTCCGACCCCATAAAGTATATATATTCTGAATCAGCATGACGAGAGAAATCGATCTAGACATGTCCGTCCGTCCGTCTGTCCGTCCGTCTGGATGAACGCGAGGATCTCAGAAACTATAGAAGCTAGAATAACCAAAGTTGGCATCCAGATTCTCCTAGGTCCGAGAAAGGACGAGTTTATTTTATTTTTTGGAATTTTCCCCCCCTTCCCCCACTACAGAATTTCGTCAATAGCGTCCACATTTCAAATGCTACCTAAACCAAACTTTGCACACATAATTTCTATATAATTGTCTACTGTTGTTTAAAATTTCATTCAATTCGGTCAATTCTAAGAAAAGTTATTAGCGAAACAAATTCTCGCCAGTACAACCCCACCAAACTGCAGCAACAAGTTCGCTCTTCTTCTTCCTCTTTTTGCTGCTGCTATGGGCGCATATAACTCAGTGACGAAAGTTTACCTGGGTACAGGGTATTACACTGTCGGGCTTGCTCGACTGTAGCGTTCTCTCTTGTTTTATTATAAGCTTGTTAAAAACTAACTAATATTTAGTACATATGTAAAACTCTGTTTAGCGACAGGTTCTTAAAGTGGCTTATGCTTTAACATATAAGTAAATCCACTTGGTGCACTAGGAAGTAATAAAAATTAAATAAATAAAATAAAAGAATCTATCCTCAAAGACCTACGATTTGACTAATCACAAGTATAGTTTGTAGACACGTCGTATAATCGCCACAAAACACACAAATTCCACCGAACAGCAATTTCTACTAAGCCGAAACAGTTTTAATTATCCCACAACAACAATGTCGTCCTAAACTACTATAATGTACTATAATGTACATTCAAAGCATACAGCCATGACATGAAATTTATAACAATTTACCCCAAGCCCCATTAGCTTTACCCCAAACCAGCCCCAGCCCCTCAGCGTGCCCCTCAACTGGAATTTACCGCAACGCATGCCAAATTGGAAGTATTGTGTCACGCTCACGCCTCGTCTTGGTCTATGACAAATGTGTGTGGCTTGGTCGGCACGCTCTTTATCCACACATATGCTCGCTTATTTATTTGTCAGCTCAATAGCTTTAATAATGGTCCAAGCCGCCTTATGGTAATAATTTAGCCAAGTACCGCTCGCCCGACATCCAAAGTTCCTCTCTTTGTAACGCCTGATTTATGATTAGTTGATCAGAACGCCAGTTTTGCGATATACTGCATACTGCCAGTTCATGGATTTCCTTTTTCTGATGCCGGGTTCAGCTGACAAATTGCGAAAGTGTGAAAACCCCATTAGACCCATAATAGCAATCCATAAGAAGATCACGTTTCTGACACTCTGGAAAAACTAAAGCGCATGTACATTTGATTTATGTATTACAGCTTTTGTACATAAATCCTGCATATGGCTTTTAGGTATACGGAAACGCTGCCAAATCCCATCTGGAGTAAATCCGAATTCTTCAAGCCAAAAGCCTTCGTCTCCCAACTGGTGCATGAAAACGGCAAATATAGAAAAGGACCTTGGAGTGCAGAAGCTTCACAGTACACAGAATTCGAAGAGCTACAGTTAGAAGAAGGCTAAAGAGGTCTCACCCTATAGACCTAGCCAACTGATTTATATAAATTAAAAATCTAAAATTGTAATTAAGACCGAACACCTAGTTTAGTTGTATTTGTATTTAGCTATAAGTTTAATTGGGGTTATAAAAATAACAGCATAATTAAAGAGGAAGAAACAAAAGCTTTTGTACATAGTATACCCCTGCAAATGTTCTTCTTCGCTTTTAAAAAACATTATAATATATCGTTGCTAGGGCAGTTATATGACGCAGTATCACGATCGGACTCAATCCTTGCAACTCAAACAGGCATTACAACAAACTTTCCATTGTTAACGACGTTTTAAGCTGAATCGGTCCAATGGAAGTCAAATGGTTTTATTTTAGTTCAAGTATTTGTTGAAACATTATATAGAACCTCCCGACATAAAATCTGTTTCTCTCGGCCCTAGCGTTGATGAAGTTGCAGCGGCATAATTTCAATTTTGAGCATTTCTGGACCCTACAGTTCTTAATTATATAACGAAATACTATACTTGATTGTTTCGAAATTTGTATACAGTCTCATTTTTTAACGCTTCCACTGGAAAATTTGTGGTACCCCTCAAACAAGTATGAATTGAAAACAAATTGCCGAAATGTGTTTTTATTTGTTTCAGCATGTAATCATTATGAAACATTTAAGTTACCCGTATATTATTAAATTTTAATTTATTAATTTATATTATTGGATATTTATAAGAAAGGTGAAATATACAGGTTACAAGCGATTTAGTCTTTTCTACTCAACTACGTGCAAAATGGAGGAATAGAAATTAAATACAATAAATAACAGTGTAAGTAGAAAGAAATAAATGTAACAAAACCAGTAAAGCTTTATGATTTAGGTCTAAATTTAATTAGTTATTAATTATTTATATACTGATGTTGTACATAGAATACAATTCCTTCTGCAAGTTGTTAAACTTTTGATATTGAGTGTTAATCTGTTGTCGAGTAGTGACGGGGTAGATTAAAGTCCATTTTGATTATTTTATTGACGTTTATTAATTTTACATTACTTGTACCCACAGAACCAAAAATGAATGCGTAAATAAGTACTTAAGTATTACATAATACATTTCTATAAATTAACATATACATGTTGAAGTTGAATCTATTTGCGCAGCGAAACGTGTTTTAAATATGTGAGTATGCTGTTCAGTTAAGTACCATATGTTCCAATTCTCTGAGCACGTATTTATTTATCAAACGATATGAGCATAGGTGTAGTACATAGTACAGGCTCAACTCACTCATACATACATATGTATGTACATAGGTATGCAAGCAATAAACTAAGTCTTATTCAAATATCGAAACTAACTGATTTCGTGCCAATCGTTGTTGGTGATACTTTATATCTGTAGTCTACTTGTATGCTTCTGACCCTGAAGGGTGCAAGGGTGTTTCTGGATTCGATCTGTTAAAGTAACTCCACAAAGTGTCTACTTTTGCATCAGTATGTGTGTTGTCTGTCCAGCCGTCAATTTGAACGCTTATTTCTTAAAGTGAATGCGAATAGGAGCATCTAAGACTTCTTATTGGCTTATACCTTGACCCCCAGAGTAAAGAATACAAATGTACAATTGATAGATTGTATGTTTGCATGTATGACCGTTGAAATCTCAGGAAGTATGAGAGCTAAAACCCCCCAACTTCCTGAGCAGGTGCAGCTCTGCTTAATACTTGTATTTGATGAGGGATGATGGTAAGGATAGGTAGGAATTTTGTGAAGTGGCCCAGGGTATACAAGAGTCGGTCGCCGGCTGGAACATTTGTGATTTCTTCTTTATATATGCTAGTTCTAGATCCGTTGGCTGTAGATCTGGGCACAGGGAGAGGCCTGCTATGCGAATTGGCTCATGGTCGTAATTTTCAAATGCGCGATACGATCAAAAGACTTAATTCGTATGCAAAGAGTTGCACACATACCCACACATGTAAACAGGTACACACATACATATGTACAAAGACACATACGAGTATGTATGTACATACTGACAAGTGTTGAAATTCTACAAGTTGCTGTGTGTAGCTCAAGTGAGTTTTAATAATTTATCAGTCTTCGCTGCCGTTGCTGCGTTTGCTGCTGATGTTGATGTTGATGGCTGCTGTCCATGTTGCTCGTCTGCCACTGACAGGCCATCAACTAGGCCACCTCCATAGTGTGTGCCGAGTGCGGGGAAGGGAAGGGATTTTGGTTGTTCTTGTCGATTTGTGCTTCTTGACGCGCCAAAATGCCAACAAGCTCGTTTGCCATTTGCCATTGCCTTTGCCATGAACAGAACGCATCAGGCCACACGGATTAAGGAAGCGTGTGAACTCCCATTTGGCTAATGGCCAAGAGCATCGTGTTTTGGCCCAACATGCAAGAGTGCACAAGAGGAAAATCAACCTGTTTCCAACTGCCTGCCAGCCTGCCAGCCAACCAACCAACCAACCAACGAGCCTTCCCACCAGCCAGCCAGCCCAGCGAGCCCAGCCAGTCAGCTATAACGTGACTCAACTAGTGCACTCCATGAAGGGGGGAACGCGGTGGCCGCGGTGGAAAACAGTGGAAAACTTGATTCGCATTTTCCTGCAGTAGTTTAGTCGTTTTGTTGGCGGCGGTAATGGCATCAGCGACGACGGCAACAGCGACACCAAAAGTAGGGCACAAGTACATTTCATTTCACGAGCGGCTGCCTGAACGAAATCGGCGTTAGGTGTACATATAAATGTTTCTCTACAAGTATGTATGTACTTGTATGTATAGAAGTATGTATGTGTGTGTGTTGCACATGCAAGTGCTGTATGTGTGCGTGTGCAGAACTGGTTGTTGCCGTTGGCTGCATGACACGTTAGCCTGCTTTTCCTCTTTACAAAACCTGGCGCCCAACACTACTCCTTTGCCACTTGGCACACTCAGCGCCGTTAACTGGTTTTGCTTTCGCCCGATTCAGGGTTTGCTTCTCCATTTGATTTATAACATAATCGTCATCATCGCCAGCACCATCACCATCATCAGCCATTGGTCATGAGCAAGTGCACCGCAGAGTTGCAGAGCACCAGAGCACCAGGCCAACCGCAGCAAACCGCAGAAAACCACATCAACCCAAGGCAGAAACCGAAGCTGCTGGGTTGGCTGAGAACGCCAAATACTATTAATAAACCCTTTATATCTCTCAGCGAAAAGAAAGAAACACAATTAAGGCATTATCTTAAATTCATGCTCCGAATTCTATAAGTTTTCCCTCGTTTCTTCAACCCATGTCGATTGGGAATCTGTGACTTGACTCAGAAGGTTTCTACTTTTTCGAGCTAATAATAAGAAAATTGTTCTGCTATTTTGGGGTACCAATAGCCTGAAGTGTCTTTATCGATACCTTCCTACAAATTCTTCTTCGGATTAATAGTCTTTATCGTCGCTATACGTTTATAGATATCCTTCTCTGTCTTCTATAGCATGAAGGAGTTTCCCACATGGTCACAAGCCGAGAATCTGTCTTTAATATCTGTGGTTACAAATTATTTTAATTTATTCAACATGTAGTCAACCATTCTCAGATACGACAGCAATCTTCCCAGTATGAAATGAATATTAAACATTTATTTTAGCATTAAATCCATATATACTTAATGAAATGAAAAGTGTGCTTGGAACATCCATTTGGTAGAATAGTACACCACATGTTATGGGTGAATATAAACATATACAAGATCTGCTCAAAAGAAAAGGTGAATTTTGAATTTTTTTGAACAGTATTTATTTATCCATTTTTCCCCTTCATAGTAATCCCCCCCAAAGATATAATGCACTTATGCCAGCGCTTTTTCTAATCCTCGAGGCACTTCTGAAATACGCTTTTCGCTATGGCCATCAGCTTGTTCTTCGATTCTGACTTTATCTCATCAATCGTGGCAAAACGCTTTCCTTTCATTGGTCTTATCAGTTGAGGGAATAGGAAAAAGGTGTAGGGAGCCAAATCTGGCGAATATGGTAGTTTGTCAATACAGTCTTTGATCAATTATTTCCAAAAGTCATAAAACGACGAACATAAAAACTATGACTAACCTTTTCAGTTGTCAACAACAAACTACTGATCCAAATTGGCTAATAATGTTAGCATATGATAAACATATGTATGAGTACCAACACAACAAGACAAATATTGATAATCGAATGTACATTCATCTTTTCTCTTGAACAGTCCTCGTATATTATAGACCTGACGAAAAGAATTTAATTTGTCATCCGTCTGTTTCAATCACTACTTCTCCCAAAGCCTTAGAGCTATCGCGTTAAAATTATCCACCGATGCTTACTTGTGACACAAATAAATTGCCGGGATCAAACTCCAGATCGTAATATCGTATAACTGGCATTCAAACATTATGATGTAGAAGAATGTTTTGTATGAACAACGTTTTAATGTTACATATTGGAAGGAATTGTATGTGAAAATGCTGATATTATGTCTGATGGCGTTATGTCACTTGAGGGCCATGGATGACTAAATTAAGGAATATAGTTCCCGGCCCGGGATAGTATGTCTGATGTAAGGGAAAGACTATGCAGACGGGTATAACTTTGCAGCTCGTTTGAAATCATAAAAATGATTAAGTATATGGGATATAGTTCATTCTCAGTCTCCTATATATTGAAGTATTAGCGTTCGTGACATATATCTGAATGCAGCCTCCGTCTATCTGTTTCAAACACAATTGCTGCCTCAGCATTGAAGGGTTCGCTCTAAAACCTTTATTGACTTTCCAGTCAAGGGTATAACAATAGTGGCAGTATTATCAAAAGTTTGAAGTGAAATACACCCGTACACCCATAATTACTAGAACAAGCGGCGGCTGTTGTCTAAACGTATGCGAACAGTGCTGATGTGTCCTTTTTAGGAGCTGGCTACAGAGTTATCCGCAGCTACCCCCTCGAAAGGAATGTAAAAGGCGCAAAACGATTGCACGGAATTTGTTTTGCGCACGAAAAGGCAAAATGCGTTATACAATTTCCAGGGTATGCCGAAAAAAAGCTTCTTCATGCGGATGTATGCATGGGGTGGGATGGGGTGGTGTTGGGGGTGAAGGTGGGGGTTGTATTGTGTGGGTGTAGCCTTTCAGGCAGCTCAGTTTTTGCGTCCACAGGGTGTGTCGGGTGTCATGCCGCAACCTAACTCGCAACTCGGGGGTTGCGTGCATTGGGCGTTGTGCGTGTGTGTGCGTGTGTGTGTGTATTTGTTTATTGTTAGCTAAGTTTAACTTGTTAGTGGGTGGCACTTTGGGGATGAATTCCGCAGCCGTTGCTAGATGTAGCTTTCAGTAGCTGGCGCCAGTAAGTTAAACTTTTTGCCTCGATGATGATATCAGCGGCGCTTTTCAGGGTGGTTGTGGTTATGGCTGTGGCTGTAGCTGTGGTTGCAGAGTTTGTGAGCTGAAAACATGTTGTTGAACGATTCCCAACCACTCATCTGTACATGCACATACTTGTATGGATTGGCCGTCGACAAAAATACATACACTTGCAGACCATTTGTATCTGTTTTAAATAAGCTCAAAAGAATGCGATCTGAAAACAACTGCCCCTTCCTCATTCAGTCGCAGAACAATACGAAATGATGAAGCCATGCAAAAGCATATTAACCTAAGACCAATTCCATATACATACATACATATATAGTATATATTAGCAGTGAAGGGTCACCATTTAAAGCTCACTCTTTTTCCTTATGGATGTAGTTGAAGATTATAAATTATATTGATTCTTTCCTTACAATGAATACTATAGAAGGAAGGTGCTTTCCACGGCTTTTTGAAAATTAAGAAAAACAAACAATAATTTGGCAAAATCCATTTATTTTATCAAAAATAGTCCCCTTCGAACTCCAAACAGTGATGACACGGTCTAAAAGCGTGTCGAACGAATGTTTTAGCTTGTTGGCCGGAATGGCCTTCAGTATGTCGGTAGAAGCCTTTTTGGATGGCGCCTACGTTGAGAAAATGCTCTTCTTTCACCAGCAAATATATTCTTATGAAAATCTAAAAGCCTAACGCTACCAAATCGGTCGAATGCGGGGAGTGGTTGACGGTTCCATTGCGGTTTTTTTTTTGTCTAAAAATTCAGACAGACAATCAATCAACTATCGCAGAAGAAATCTTCTTAGTCTGGTAGTCCAAATTTTCGGTCAAAATGTGATAAATTGATGTTTGATCTGACTCTGATTTCAATGAAGATTAAGGCTAATGTTTAGCGTACATACTAGTCAAGATTTATGATCTCACGACCCTTTTTGAAACGCATATACAGCTCATGAACTCTGCCATAAGACTAGGTACATCAAATAAAAGGTTTCGAGAAAAGTTTAAGCCAAAACTTAATATTGGCTCATTTTGTTATTGCTTCCAGAGGAGCAAAGGTCCTGAAATTTTTATTTAGAGTCGGCAATGGATGTACCCTCCAACCAGCCAGTCACATATAGATGGGGCCATCGAACAATGGCCTACTCCAAAGGTCCTATTTGATTTGGAATATTCTTGCGGAATAGACAAATCAAATAATTTACAGTATTTGTTCAGTTGAAATAAATCTGTGATAAAGCAAAAATATTTATTTTAGAAGTCAAATAAAAATAGACAGGACCAGCATACAAAATTCAGTAACATATACATACATATATCCGCTTCCGACTCACTGACCAGCCTTATTAAGTTTTTCTGTTTCAATCACTACTCTTTCCTTAGCTTCAAAGATATCACATCGCACAGATCGCGGCTCTTTAATGTTTATGCAAAATTTGGCATGAGTGAAAAGAATTTTCAAAAGTCAACTAAACATAGTGACCTATATACATACTGGCAAAAGCGGGCGCTACTATTTTTATAGCTGATTTTCATTTGAAATTCTAATTGAGGCGGCTCGCTCGGAAGGTAACAATCGCATGGAACTTTGAATTGTTTGTCTTACAAATTTTGTTTTGTTTTGTTCGTCTTTTGTTCAACAACTCTTAAACATTTTTACTGAGCTCGGGCTCAAAAACCTTCAAATATATGCAGGGTGTTTGTGTTTACAATATCTTTGTGGGAAAAAATTAAAGCGTGGACGTAGGGGAGAAGTAGGGACGAAAAAAAAAAAACAAACGGAAGTCAAGCTTGGTTAACATTAAACACTTCGCTCATATAAATTTCGATTTGCAATCTATGCGGATATTTAGAAACTATTTTTCTTGGTCCCTCATAAATTAAAGAATAAGTGAGACAGCAAGCTCCGGATGTGTCTGGGCATCTATTATTTTCCATAAGTTCTATTCAAATTTTTAAAACGGCCTTGGACTGTAATGAAACGTAATTCCCATATAATTAGAATTGGATATAGGCATATAAGTACATACTACATATACATGATTATTTGGTCAGAATTTCCTTTAATTGCTAGCGATCTAAACTGTCTTTTTATAGCCTTCTATTATTGAATTGTCTTTAGGAATCCGTTCATATTTTACCGACTCGACAAACTCATTACTTGTAATAAAAAACAATATTTCTACATACTACTACAATTAGCAACAAATATACTTTTTAAAATCGAGTCGAAAATACTAAATTTGTATTTGAAAATGCATTCGTACATGGATTTTAGATCTCTCCAGGCAAACAGTAGCACGATTATATATTTTAAGCTTATATAGTATACTCGTATTCACCTATTTGAAAGGTTTATTGAGGACTTAACACGAATAAAAGATTATAACTAAGCAAAAAAAATATCGAAATACTCTTAAAAAAGTCTGTTAAATTAAAAATAATCAACACCTAGAGACTTACATATGATTATGTACAGTTTCAGCATCTCTTCGAAGTTCAGTTCTTCTCCTCTTGCACAGATCCTGCTGATTGTGATAGGGAATTGTGCGGTCAACGTTTGGCAAATATTGTCGATCGCCACAATGAGATAATGGATATTACCCGCAGGTTATCAGATATTATAGCAGCACCGACATTTGCCCATTATGTCTCGTCTAGTCTATTATTGGCTGCCCGCGTTATTGCCATATTGCTGGTAAGTATTGGAGCAATGCGGACAGATACTTGACATGAATTTTAGCGAACATGCTGTGTAGTTTTGCGGATATCATTATCATCTTTTGAGGTACATGCTTCATACGGTTTCTATCATCTTTCCGATTTTCCCCTACTGCTAAGGCGGGCAGATCGCTTAAACTTTTTTAATTATTATTATTATTATTTTCTATCGCCTGTAGATCCTGGAGTTGGGGGAAACAGTTTAGCGTGAAGCGCGAAGATCCGTTTATTTGCTGCTGTTGAGAACCCAAAAGCCAATCAAGCTTCAGGTGCCCTTCTTCACACCCGTTGTGTTACATTTTGTTAACCGCGGTGCGTAGACCATAATTGTTGGTCTAGTCATAAATAAATTCCTCCACTACAGATCATAAAGATTACGGCGCTCGCTAATACCAGACATTAAATCTTTAATAAACACTTAATATATGTACATAATTAAAATCAAGATGCGACTATTGTGCGTAGCCTGAAAGTATGCAGCAGAAAAATTAAATCCCACAGATTCTGTGCAAAAATGGAAAATTCATAAATAAACGAATTATTAGCAATGAACAAAACAGCTGTCGTTTTTTGCAAAAATATACACTCGACTTGCTAATAAATTCATATGCTCTTGAGTGGCTTGGGCAGGCAGAAGCGTTTTGTTCATTTTATGCTTAAATATTTTAGCAATTGTGCAGCAAAATTTATTGAGAAATAATTTGCTGCTGTGGAATTTCTAGTACTGGCAAGCAAACTTCGAAGCCATAAACCATTTTCGTAAAATGTACACCAAGGAATTTGTCGTTTAGTTGGAGACAGCTGCAAATTTTAAGCAAAAGTGGCATAAACTTTTATTAAATTTGACACCAGGCTAGGTACATTGGGCTTCAGCATGGCTTTAATTTTGTTGCACAACTACAAGTAGTTGTGTGGGTTTCCCAAACATCCAAAGCAGTGGAGAAATAATTTCGAATTCGAGATAATCTTATTTAATAAAGTAATGCAATTGAAAACACATATATTTTTATTTTTTTTTATTTTTATAATTTGGGGCTTCTGAGACATTTTAAGCTTCCATCAATAATCTATGTACCTATAGAGGATAAGTCGATAAGTTGTTCTCAAGCATCTAAAATGTCACTGCTAAATTGTCTCAGATTTTTACTTAACTAATGATCAGATATGCAAATTATTTTCACCCAGTTTCACATCTTAATTTTCAAAAATATCGAACAGAGAGAATGATTATTGGTTATGATTATGTTATAATCATGACAAACTCTATTGTTTGCCTGGCTGGCTATAGCTTTTCGTTTCCAGAAGTCAGAAGTTAGTATCCGCATAAAAAAGATAATAGAAAATAAACTTTTTTACCCCCATCGATTATAAAGCAGCTATATGATTTAGTGCGCCTATTTTGAATGCATTATAAACAAGATAGAACGCTACAGTCGAGCAAGCCCGACAGTAAAATAGCCTGTACTGCCCACAAAAAAAGAAAAATTAAAAAAAAAAAAATTTTAAAAAAAAATTAAATTATTAAAAAAAATTAATGAATTAATTAATTAAATTAAATTAGAATATATGTTTATGTTTAGTTTTAACAGCATACATTTACATCACGTACCTATGCGTGTTTATATGCGTGTATGTATGCAGCACAAAGTTGAACCAAAGCAGCAACAACAACAACAGCTGCGGGCAGCGCTGCCGACAGAGGCAGCGCATGAGCAGCGATTTTACTTATGGCTATAACTTTCTTCAGAATTGACCTATCATGATGAAATTTGGCACACGGACACATTAGTACTAACTGGATGTACCTACCAAAATTGATTTCAAAATTCCAAGAATTACGGAAGTTATAAGAAAAAACACGAATTGCGGGGGAGTGGGGGGGTGCATCGAAAAAAAACTCAAACTCGTACTTTCTCGGTCTTAGGAGAATATGGAAACCAAGTTTGGTTATTCTAGCTCTTATACTTTCTGAGATCCTTGCGTTCATACGGACAGACGGACAGACAGACGGACAGACGGACAGACGGACGGACGGACAAGGCTATATCGACTCGGCTTCTCATCCTGATCAAGAATATATATACTTTGTGGGGTCTGCCACGCCTCCTTCTGTGTGTTACATACATGCGCACAAAACTAGTATAGCCTTTCACCCTTTGGGTACAGGCTATAAAAATATATATAATTTTAACACTTAATAAACTAAACATTTTCGCCTTAGAAGCGCCCCCAATTTAGTTTATGAAGGATTTTTTGTTGATCATCATTACCATACATTATTATTTAAAAGCACACTACAAGTACTTTGCTGTTAAAAAATAAATCAAATGAATCCTCAACGATTTAATTGATATTTGTTCAAAAGTATAAAAATCATTTATGTATGTATGCATGTGAAGTCAAGCTTCAGCTTATCCTTGCAATATCCTCGCAGACGATATAGGAGAATGTGGAAAGGAGTAGTTAACAATTAGAGGACGATTTTTTGTATCGCCGTATTTGTGGAGCTAAGGACTAAAGCTAAATATGTTCATAGGCAAAAACTTGTATTTAACGATTTGAAGCGCAATTTAGATTATTAAGGACACTATAGATCGATTATTCGTAGAAAACATGTGCCAAATGTTACTTCAAGATGAAAACAGGCGGCTTGTATACACTAAATAGCTTAATCTTCAGTCTTAATCTTCAATTAAGTTAGAGAAAAAAAAATTAATAATTAATTAATTTGCTTTATTTCACTCACATCCCATTAAGTCTATCTAGCCAATAAATATTAGTGACTTATAACCAGGCCAGAAATTGTACTTAATAATTGATATAATCGGCGTCAATGATGTTGATTATTTATTTTATATTCCTTTTTCGTGTTGGTATATTTTTGTATAACTTTTGTGTCTTTCGAGACTACTTATAATCCTGTAAACCAATTTAGAGGAATGCAAGTTAAGACCCAAAACCTCTGGTGTTCCCAAGACAGAGCACATAGGAGTGGACGTGGCCAATGGATTAGTAGGTTCTTGCACACATTGGACCACTTTCTACATTTGTCTCGTTCGTCTCGGGCTAACTCGGGCAGTGATAACAGAAAAGACTGTTTAATTGAAAGAGCCAGTGGGCAGCTGGGCTCGCATTATTGTTAAAAGACGAACTAAAGGACGAATATGAAAGCCAGTTCAAATAAAGATTGAACAGAATGTGGTTTTCTTTTGCGATCTTACACAAGCACTTCCACAATACTGAATTTTATGGCATTTGAATGGAAGATAAAAGCAATCCACGCCCGATTCTAAACTTACAAGTACCTTTCGTCTTTTCGCAGAACAAATTTATAATCGCCAGCTTTTTGAGCAGGGCCGATCTGATTTACCATATAGATTAGTGCGCAGTTCTAGTTATATTATATACAGATTAGATTTCTTTCTTGTCGAATCTAAATGCGAATGGCTTCCGATAAGGTCCAGTTAGGCGCTGGACTCACGTAACATCATCATCGGCTGTTTCAGTGCAACTTGAAAACTTAAACGGAATACTGTGGGGACTCGGAAGGGCAACAATGGTCAAAAGGTTTATTTTCTCATTGTTTTTGGCCAGCATTTTGCTGTCCAAACTTTCGAGCGCTGAACAAGGTTAGTAAACCAATTAATATATAGGATAATCTGTAAGTAACTTGAATTGTGAGAGGACCTTTCTGCAAGTCCATTCTGTGAGTTTTAATCAAGTTGAAGTTTCTCTCAAATAATGATATATATTTCTCATACTTTGTAAGCAATTTAAATGGCTGTTTGTTAACGAATACCTGCGCTTATCGCATGGCACGTGGTATTATAAATTCCGACTGGCATCCATAAAACACAATCAGTTGACAAGCCAGATGAGCCTCCTTCCATATTTCTTTTACGTTTTCGACTAATTTCAGACCGCGATCACCCACGACATCGCGCCACACGCGCTCATCCCATCAAGAATGAGGAGGAGGAGCTCGGCGCCTATTGGAATGACAATGCGCAGAGAACTTTGGCTGCCAAGGTGGCAGCGGCGGATGCGGTTGAGCTGAAATCGGCCAAGAATGTGATCATGTTTCTGGGAGATGGCATGTCCGTCCACACAGTAACGGCTACTCGCAATTTCCTTGGCGACAGCTCCGAACAGGTGTACTTCGAGCAGTTTCCTTACACGGGCCTCTCGAAGACGTACTGCGTGAATAGACAGGTGGCGGACTCCGCTTGCACATCCACGGCGTATCTTGGCGGCGTGAAGGGCAACTACGGCACCATAGGAATCAACGCCAAAGTAGCTCGTTACAGTTGCGAGGGCGCCAACACCAACGAGCACCACGTGGATAGCATTGCGCAATGGGCACAGGACGCGGGCAAGGATGCTGGTTTTGTGACCAGCTCCCGCGTCACACACGCCTCTCCAGCTGGCCTCTATGCCCACACTGCCGATCGCAATTGGGAGAATGATGACGAGGTGAGTGCAGCGGGCTGTGATCCTGAGCAAACGATTGACATTGCACGTCAGCTGGTTGAGTGGCCCGTGGGAAAAGGTCTCAAGGTCATATTAGGCGGTGGTCGTCAGAATTTTCTCAACGCGACTTCGCGCGACGAGGAAGGCTACCCGGGCTATCGTAACGATGGCCGCAATCTAATCAAAGACTGGATTGCCGACAAGCAGGCGGCCAACGCATCGGCCCACTACGTGTGGAGTCGCAAGGGTCTTAGTTTGGTGGACTTGGATAATACGGACTATTTGCTGGGTCTCTTCAGCGCCTCTCATCTGCCATATAATGGGGATCGTGTGCGAGAGCATCGCGAACTTGCGGATCCTTCGCTAAGCGAGCTTACAGCTGCCGCCATACAGGTGTTGCAGCGCAACGACAAGGGCTTCTTCCTCTTCGTGGAGGGTGCACGCATCGACATGGCCCACCATGACACGTATGCTCGTCGTGCGCTCGAGGATACTGTGGAGTTTGCCAAGGCAGTGCAGGTGGCGCGCGAGATGACCTCGCTGGAGGACACTCTGGTGGTAGTTACGGCCGATCATGCCCACACCATGACAATCAATGGTTATCCGGTGAGTCTATTGCCAAGCTGTATAACAGAAAGTATGGCACACAACGTATGCTTCCTATCTTCTAGCATCGAGATGAGGAGATCACGGGTGTGGTTGATTCGTTGGCTGATGACGGGCTTCCATATACCATCCTCTCATATGCCAATGGTCCTGGATACTCGAATACTTACAGCAAGGCTCAGGGCCGCAACCTGCTTAACAATAAACAGACCCAGGACGTTAACTTCCTGCACTCAGCGATGGTCCCGTTAGACTCGGAAACCCATGGTGGCGACGATGTGGCCGTCTATGCCTCCGGACCCTTTGCTCAGTATTTTAGTGGCAACTATGAGCAATCCAACATACCAGCTCTTATGGCCAGGGCCGCCAACATCGGACCCTATGCAAATGTGCAGCCGTAGAAGACCCCCAAGGGGGGAATAGAGCCATAAACCTTTTACACGAACACCGCTGACAAAATGTAATTAAAATGCACTGCAGCCACATACTCGTACTATGTAAATGAATTCTCATGTCGCTCTGAATTGTTTTGTGCTTCTCTCTTCTCCTTCCCATCAATGGACTCTGATGTCTGGTTGGGAATGCAATTCTTTCTAATTGAATATCAATTGGCTATGACATGGACATTTGCAGAGCGCACCCATCGCCATGTGTTGGCTCACTGCAATTTCCCGTTCAGCGTTTAATAACAAGCGTCTGGCTGTCAAATGCCTGCCCAGGTGGGGCAGATTGCATCAGGTTGGCACTCTACTCGTACATGAACGAACATGATGTTGCATATGGCGCTCAGATTCAATTAAAGACCAACAACAACCCCAGTCGGTGAGTCATGGAGCCAGAGTTAATTGATATTGCTCATGGGATGGCAACAAGGCAAGGGTATAAGACAAGTTCATTCTGGAGTTGTTATAGTTGTTATATATAGGTGCGCAGGAGAAGTGCCTGCTTGGATTAAAAGATTAAAAAGATTAAAAGATTCTAAATCGATAGATTGAAGATTATCACCGATGGAGCTTTTTACCTAATTCGCCTTGAATATATTCGGAAAATGGCATCTCAGACACCGTTTTCCTTATACAATAAAGAACAACCAAAAATGACTGTCGGTGTCGAACACATTCGACTGTTCGCATGGTATTTATCTGCTATGTGTTATTGGAAGATTTAAGTATCTTCAACTATAGTTCCAATAACAAGGAGACGTCAATTTTAAATCAAATATATTTCTATATGCTTGCCAGAAATCAATGACATTTAAGTATTAATACAAGTTGTATTATATCGCAAGAACCCAGGCCTCATCTTCAGTGTTGCTAAACAACTTGTTTCGGGTTGGTAGTTGCTGCATTTGAAGTTCCAGAAGCCCTCCTATGATCTCTTTTAAATAATAAAAACAAATCATTCAGTTTCACAATGAGTTACTATTTCAAATATCACTTAAGGATATACTATATGTTTGTTGCTGAGAAATGCACGGCAGACAATATAACCAGATCACAGACCTCATCTTCAGAGTTGCTAGACAACTTATTTCGGGTTGGTAGTTGTTGTTTTTGAAATTCCGTAACCTTTCCTATCATCTCTTTTAAATAATAAATAAAAATCACCCACGATTAGTTACTAAATGATTTCAAATATCACGCAAAATATGCACTCTTTTCGAATTTGTTCCTCTCCTATGATCTCTGTTCAATAATAAATAAAAATCACTCAGCTTCACGATGAGCTATTATTTCAAATATCACAAAAGGATCTGAAAATGGAGGGCACAAAGTATGCACTCTTTTCGAATTTGTTGAATCGTGAATCTTTAATATTATCATCACTATTTCAAAGCTATTCAAAACCAATTTAGGACATGATAGCTGTAAGGGTCGCCATCTATATCATTAGAGTATAGGCTGTGCACGTGGTATTTCCATTGGGGTACATATGTTTTACATATTGCACTTGGCTGCATTGATAGTCAATATTACATAATATGCAGGCACGATCTGCGGCACATATGTACAGGTGCGAGTACACATACATACAACCCCAAACACACACATACACATGCATTCACATGAACAACTGCTGCAATAGTGGTGGCTAATCCCTGTCCCAATTTATATTGTAGTCTGTTGCTATAGCCAGATACTGATGATGATGCCAGATTGTGTATTCAAATCCATAGGGGATTTGCTTTTCAGCACTTCCACCAGCACACGTGCAAAAAGTTTTACAACCACCAGGGGCAATGTGCCACAGTGTATCTGCATGTGCATGCCGTTTGTGCCTCAGTTGGCATCTGGGTCAGGAGAGCTCCGGGTAGAATGTGCAGACATGTACATTTTTAGTTACTGCAACACTTTTGTGGAGCGAACCCGACAAAGTTGACCAGCTACTTTCAATTAAACTAACCGCATCCAGTTCGTGGTATGCAACCGCGATTGTGCCACAGGAGCTCAGCGGTCAGAGTGACTGATACGTAGCTCTATAAAAGAAAAGTTCCAGCTCCGCCACGCCTCTCGCCACCTAATGAATATTCTCCTGTGTCAAAGAATGAGCAAAGAGCCACCCCCACGTATACGTAATACAAGTATGTGCTCACAGATTCAGTTATGCTTATAATTTGCTGAAATTGCATTGCAAGGTGACAAATTGAAAAAGAAGAAAAGAAAGACGAGAAAAATGAAATATTGGAATCCACAACTGAACCGTATGAACTGATAGATGGGCCAAATCAAACATGCTAGTCCACACAAATCGAAGAGCAATTTAATGGCCTGTCGGTTAGCTTTCTTAAAAGGATTAGTCCCCTTGATATATGTAGGTGCAAAAGACTAGCTGAATGAAATCTTTCGTACCAGCTGGGGACACAAAGCGCGGCACATGGACTTGTTTTATTCATATGTGGACATTTATTATTGAATGTCAGAGAGCAATCAGAGCAACGGTTGGTAAAAATAAAGCTACAGTTCTAAATGCGAGTAAAAATTTTAGACCTTCCTGGTGTTTGTTGCGGGAGCTCTAATTACCGTTACTAATTGTTCAAAACAAATTAAGTAATGTTTGTTTTTTTGCACCCAATCGTAAGCCCTCAAATGAGAAACAAAAACTTTGAGCCTCTGGATCTCGTTTAAACATACGATGAATGAATATATAATTCATAGATTTACAACATGAATAAGACCTTTTCGGGCTATCATTTGAATGCATTTGTCTTCAGCCCACTGTTCCTTTAGCTGCACATACATACATACATATAACCAAACATATATGTACGTGTGAGTACTCGCTGGCAATTTATTTCCGATTTAACTTACGTACATGTTTTAAATTTTCGGTAAGAGGAGGGTGTTCTTTTATAATTTCCGCTGCCAGTTCTATTTTATGAAATTATTTTTCAATTTTCCAACTGATGATCACTCATACATACATAACTAAACATACATATGCATAGTATATGTTCATATGCATGAATAAAAATATATGTATGTATGTATCTGTATACTTGTGTGCATGTGTGTGGCTTTCCGGAGCAGTAACATTTTGAATCCAGCCTTTACTTGTAGCGAATGGCGTAATCATAGAGGTCTGGGGTCTGGTTCGGGCAAGAAAGTTGTGTGTTTCGACAACTGTGAAAGCCAACCGACTGGGCAGCTTACAAACCAGCCTAGAAAACTGGGTCAGCCTCAGCGATGCCAAAGCGCGAAAGTGTGCATTGGACGACAAATAGAAAGAGAGAACGAGAGAGAACAACAGAGCGGAAAAAGAAATTGATTTTGATGTACATACATATGTACATATGTATGTATGTACGAGTATGCAAGTAGTACGAGTATGAGAATTTTAACAAACGAGAAAACAGATGTGAGCTCAATAAATGATTACTATATACATACATATGTACATACATACATTCATATCTACATATGTACATATATCGCACTGTTCCATATTTTTATCTGGCATACCAGGAAATTCTGGCACTGCTTCGTGGATTTGATTTACAAAATTTCAAATCGAAAGAAAAAAATAGGCTCCAACGAAAGACACTTGCACATACATACATACTTACATATGTACATTTACTTAAGAAATACATACTTATGTACATACATACATATATCTATGTAAGTAGAAATTTATTATTTTGAACAATGTATGTATGTATGTATGCCACCGCACATGTGTATGTGCAACAATCAACAGAAACCATTGTGTTGGGCAATGTTTCAATGTGTCTGTGAGATAAAAACATAGCAACAACAGGGTAAAAAAAAAAAGAAACGAAAATGTGTTCAACTAATGATGCTGACTCAGCCAGCGAAAACTTGACGTCGTATACCACAAAAAGCTTTAAAGCTACAAAACGTAGCAACAGCGCCACATATGCTGAGCGACAGCTACAGATACATACACATTCGAGCACGTGACAGTGTTGGGGGCCGTTTTTGTTCTGCTGCTTGGGAGCTTTTTAACGAAACTCGCCTTCTCTCGCTCTCTTTCTCTCATTTTGTCACACACGCGCGCATTTCTAAGAACGTTCAAACGCTATATGGAAAGCTCATTTTCAGAATACATATACATATATATGTATATAGACTCAACTCCCAGCACATTATGTGCATGTCAGGGGAATTTTTTGAAGCAACTGCGACGCCGACGTCGGCGTTAGTGTTGGCGCAAAACGTAAGTGTGCCACATTTTGTTATGTTGTTTGCCCGTCCCTGTTTGCCTTTGTTGCCGAGCGCGCACACCACATACAGATGTACATTTGTATGTATACATACATGTTCATATATGTACGTACATGCATACATACATACACATTTACATCTACATACAATAAATACCAGTTTTTATTTCTGCTTATGACAAATTCATGTGCATTAGCAACAAAAAAAACAAACAAGTAACTGCAAAAGCAGCAGCGATGACTGTAGCATTTCAATTAATACGTGTCGCCATTTACTGGAATCGTGTCAGCAGATATGTATGTATATGTACATACATACATACTTTTTACACATGTAGATAAATGCATACATATGTTCATGTGTAGGTACTTACATATGTACATACATATGTATATACATATGTGACTATTGTTCAAAAGCCCTTTTTCAATCAAATAAGCTTTCGTTTCCCCCAAAGCAAGTAAATTTACACATATACATACATACATATGAATGTACATATATATGCACATACACACACATATAATATGGCACCTGCACGCCCACACTGTAGTCTGGCTGACACGGCCTATAATATAGAAAAACTGATTAAGTTGCTATAAGCAATTGGAGCTACAAACATGTATATATGTATGTACATACATGCATACACATTCACGTATCGTAAACAAATTTGAAGCTACATATGTATGTAGATACATACATGTGACACATGTATGTATGTCATGTATGTGGGTATGTACATAAATACATATGTATGTATATTTTCAATTTTGCATTCAATTATAACCAACTCAGAGTTCTGTCATAAATATATACATATGTATATGTACATATATTTTTGATGCAAAAACAAGGAGTATTACTGTAAATTATCAAGATTTGTAAAATATCTTACTAAGGAGTTATGTTAGTCTTCGCCGAAGCTACATACCTACATATGTACAAATGTATGTGTATGTAAGCAAGGGCGTTGGCAGGGGGGGAGGGTCCGTTGCCTCCCAGACAAAAATTTTTGCCATATAATGTTGACCACACGTTCCTTATTATGACGCACTATTTCGCCTTAAAATGGATCTGAGTTGGATTTGTTGAAGTTTTTTCATTGATCATATGCATAAGTTATTTTTTAAGTGCATCGAGCATTATTTAATCAAAATTTTAATTTATTGGCTCCCCCCTTTGGTAAAAGCTGCCTACGCATTTTTATGTAAGTATGTACATATGTCTATACCCTTGAACCTACATATTTGAATTAAATTGAAAACGTACAAATTATGTATGTATATATGTACATATTTTTGTACATACATATGTATGTACATACAAGACTAGTCTGACAAAGAAATACATACATACATACATATGTATGTATGTCATTTTATGAAATTTATCTCCGGTAACTGAACTTTGTTTCATTTATTTTCTTCAACTTTTGTCAATTTATGTACATTGTTCTGTACATATTTATTTGCAATGTACTTTCTGCTGATGCTGAATACTGACCAGCATTTTCGGGGTTGAACGCTTAAATCCGTAGAAAACGTTGCAATTATGCTATACGGCATAGTTTCTTGGATATCGGCTAATAGATCCGTGGCTCTGTACAATTTCAATGGGACATCTTCACCAACAATAAAGCTAAGAAAATTAGGGCCAAACTTTTAAATAGTAGGTACATAGAAGCTATGATCAATTGAAATTATAAATTGTATTACATAGCCTCCTTGACAGTATATCGCTTGCCATGCACTGCTTGATAACTGCTTTAATTTACAATGCGAATGGCGATGAGTTGGAAAACCACAGCACAATTAATTAAAAAAGCCTCTCCTGTACACACTGTTTATTCCCATGTGGGGATGGCATTTTTTCCTGATTTAAAATTCATTTTGCTCCTTATAAATAATTATTATTATTGTTTGTTCATGTTAACCTTCTCCTGAATCGGAATCGTTGGATGAACATATGTACCTCCTAACCATACAGGTACATTTTCATTAGACTAGGTATGAAGGTTTACAATAAAACCATTGGAAAAATTAAAATGCTTATGCTTATAAATAAGAGTTAGCACTCCACCCCAGAAAGGAAGAAGACGGGCATGTTTTTAAAATTTTTGCCATTTATACATATATATATTTTGTTTCTCTTATTCAATAACGTAACTTATATCAATTGTATTGGATTATTTGTAAAGTTTTCTTCGTTTTGTTGCAGCTTTCATACATATATAGACTTCTATGTATAATAATCATTGTGTTTGAACGCATTTTTACATAAGAACCGTCGGTAACGATTACGAGCTATTATGTTGGAGTTTCTACGCTATTCAATGTTAACATCTGTTAGATATCGTGGTTGTTAATGTACTTGACATTTGTTGCGTATGCTGTTCGATTTGTCTATATAAATGAGTTTGTTTTAAGTGTGTTGTAACAGATAACACCGCATTCATGCCCTTTCCACACTGTTACTGCACATGATGACTCTGATTTTTGAACATACTTGGTTTCGATTTCAATTCAGTTTCAGTTTAATTTCAAATACAAAGTTACGTGCGTAAATACAATGAATTTATGCATAAGTTTCTTTAATAATAATAATGTAAGCTAATGTCGTTCGGCGTGTGTTTGTGTTTGCAGTGAAAGGGGATTGATTAGCAGGATTCATTGATTCATTGTTAATTTGAACAGATTGCTAATAACATTTAGTAGTGTACTCTAAAATATCGTAAACATAGGCTGAACATTAAAATTATTTTATTTTCCTGCTTTAATATTGATATACACACTGTATTTTAATATTGTAGAAATATATAAATATATAAAATTCAATTAAAGAAGAAAAAATCTGTTTCGGCGCAGGCTTGTAGTTCGAAGTCTTTAAAAGGAAAAATTAACAAAACAGCATGCGCAGGTGAAAGTTGACTTCTTCAAGTTGTTTTTGAGTGTACATTTTAAAATTAATTAATACAAATATCTAACGAAAAATCTGTAGCAAATATTCATTAAGTAAGCTACTTTGACAACTCGAATTTGACTTGAGAAATGAATTGTACAAATAAATTTGATTCGTATTCATAAATATTGGATGAGAATATAAGTAGTTACATTGTATATGAATAGTTATATAAATTTAAATGATCTTGCCGTTGTTGCTACGTGTTCATTTTGTTGTTGTTATTGTTTGTTTATGTAGCAACAACAACTATTTACATCGCATTGTTAGTTTTTTGCATTTTCGTGTACATTTTGCAATTTTTTTTGTTTCCATTTTTTCGATTTTTTTAAAAGGTTTTTTTTTTCGTTTTGATTTTTTAGTTTACATACACTTCGGGCTAGCTTTTTATATCAATTATAATACAAGTATTGAATTAAAATTTTCAACATTTGCTTGCGGCATTTAAAATGTTATCTTTTCGCATTCTATTAAATATCGAATAATTCATCGTATTTATGTTTATCTCCAGTGTTGTCTGGCCTCGCTACTTATTTCCACTCTTTCCTTAAAACGATTCACTATAAAAACTAAACAAAATCCGTTAGCATAATTGAATTTAGGGTTGCTTTTGCTGCCTTTGGTGCTGGTGCCTGCGTTTCAGCGCACAAACTTCCATGCAAAAGCGTCTGACAGTAGCGTTTTCTCAGTTGATGCTGACATCCGAGCTCTCGCCATCACCGGACATGTTCAGCTGCTGTGTAACATTCGATTTGGCCAGACAGGAGCGCGCCACGGACTCGAACAGCCTAAAAGTATTAAAGAGCATTTTGTAAAGAAATAAATATAGTGAATGGATAGACCTCGTTTTGCGTTGACCATTAAAAAATTATATTAAATTAAATGCAATTAAATTACTTTCTTAAAAGGTATTCGTCTATTTGCTCACACATTTTCTGTTTTCTGTTTAATGATTTTTCATTTGTGTTATCCTAAAACAAGGTGCGTTGTATAAAAGTAACAAATAGTAAAAATCATGCTTAAAGCCAATATTATATGGTTTGTGTTCGGAACAATTGCAATCATTTTGATCATAAAACTCTTGCTACGTTGCACACTGCATGAAGTTCAAACGCTCAAACCGCTTAACTATAATCAGACATTCACCAAAATATCTGAAAGCAAGACGGGGAAAATTGTAAATGACGCATGCAGTGTTAAGCTGTGATTAAGATAAGGAGGGGTTAAAGCAAAACTACTCTAGAAAACACGGTTGTCACCCTCAACCTATTTTAATTAGAAGTGGATTACAAAATTTAAGCGCACACATCGTTTTAACCAAAATACAATTTGTTTAGGAAACATGCAATTCGTTATTTTGTCGCCATTTTTAGCCTTTGTGGTTAGGATTTCTTATATTTCCTAAAGTTAATAATAGTAATACAAATAAAAAACACTGGAATGATTATGGCAAATAAAAAGTGGCAACCGTGTTAACGCACTACACTTTTACTCTACTACGAAGCTAATAGTATAAAAAATATAGGCAAAGACTACGCTCCACTCACTTGGTAATCTCAGGTGCACAATGCACGAATTCGTGATCCCAGAACTTGTATATGGGGTTCTTGATCAGCTCAATAAAAGTGATCAACAGACCCCAGGGATGTGGACGATTTACAATGAGACGCTCCAGGAGAACGCGTGTTATTTGCTCTTGGATTGCCTCAGAATTGGCCTCGGCGAAGAGGTGCAAAACAGCGCAACTGAAGTAGTGCGTATGACTGTTCGGGTAACGCAATTGATTAGCAATTGCATTCAGGAACAGGTAGCGCCCCTCTGTATCCAAGTCCACAGCCAAATTCTGGAAAATATCCATATGCGCGCTGTGCGCAATATTCGATGTGTTGGGTACAAAGTTTTTGTTCCTGCGAAAGAAACCAGAAATTAATAACAAATTTTTGTTGTCGGCTTAATGCTTCTAAAAAATACCTGATTAGTGCAATTGCTTGAGTGCCAACGTACATGACCAGGGCATTCATTAGCGCCATGTTGTAGCGCGTACCTGGCTCGCTGGTAACCTGCAAGTGACCACGCAGCTCAGATAAGAATGTCACAGGCGAACGAGCCTTCAAGTACGAGTCAAGATCCTTCTTGAAGCTTGGTGGTTGTATGTTTCCTATGTAGTTGCTGCACACCTTTGGCGCATTGCTGCTGTCCGAGAGCATATCCACCTTCAGGTTGGGCGTGAACGGGTCAGGAAGACGCATGTTGCGTGGAAAGGCCGATAAGATGATGTTCCGCATCTGGACACAGTTCGGCGGTATCGTGTCACAGAATCCAAAGTGGTAGTCGCACAGGAACTCGGGGAAGTCGTGGAGCAGCACGAGTAGTACACGCAGCGTACCCTTGTATAGCATCTGGACAGGCTTGCCCAGTTCAGTGTTGCGCAGGAAGGGTGCCAGATATTTAAACAGATCCTGCAGCAGCTGTGCGTATAGTGGCCAGCCTTTCTGGCCAGGTATCTGGACAAGGATGCGGCCGAGAAACACGCGGTGTGAAATTAGCTCTAGCCAAGCAAAGCAGAAGCCGGGCGCCACGCTTGGGTTGAGCTGATGGTAGCTGTGAGCAAAGGCCGATACGATGCTCTGCATCAGTGATTCAAGTATGGGATCGGCCGAGCACAGTTCCATAAAGAGCATCATGAAAAATCGATGATAGCCCACCTGCTGGAATCCGACGCCGCGCAGATCCTGATCCTTCAATAGTGTCCCAAGCACAATACCCAACACCTTGTTAAGTAAATTGATTTTAGTTGTGGGATTGCCAACCTCGCCCGAGTGTCGAACCAGCATGGCGATCAAATGTACAAAGGCATCAACCCATTGGAATATCTTATTTTTAGCCTGATTGACAGGCAAACCCGGTTCAGAAAACATGCGATAGACCACATCGGTGCAGATATGCGTGGCCTGGCGAAAGAAGCGCGTGATGAGATCGTCCGTCTTCAGGATTCCATAGGTGTTCATCTTCTGTACGAAGGAGCCAAAGTTACGAGCGTCCCTGGTCGTCTGTTGATTTTGTTGCGAGAAGAGGGCAACCCAGTCCTTGAGCAGGAATTCGGTTTTCTCTTGCAGCCCGGGCGGGTCATCAGTGTCGCATGACTGCAATTATAGAAATTTGGATTTTGTTTAAAACAATACGAAAAGAAAGGCAATCGATATAAAACGTCTGTAACAAACAAACCAACTCTCACAATACATAAAATAGTTGTATAGCAAAATCTACTTGAGTTGACTCATTGAATAGCTCATTAGATATGTTTATATCCACAAGCAAAACGTTAACAAAAACTCATGAGAAACATTTGAAGTGGGTAGAGCAGCCTGTAGTGGGCAACCTGAGTTTGTGTGTACTTTTAAATTTTACGGAATGGAACTAGCTAGACCTTCCACACTTCGTATGATCACTGATTGAACAGCTCTGGTGAACATGCACCAATAATATCAATATCAGATGGTATCGGTTAAACGTTTAGACATTTTACACTCGATTCGGACACTTACCCGTACATGATGCATGCCGGAGTGAATGTAGTGCAAAGCGCCGGGTACGTAACGATCTCCAGTGTTGAACGGGCCATAGTCGACGGGATTTAAATTGCCAGACCAGAGCGTTTCTATGGCATTGACAATGCACTCTGGATACCTGTGACGATGTTGTGGGAGACGACCCAGAACCTCGACTGTCGCCATGAATTCATTGTCTGAGACGACATTGATCGTTCGGTCTTCTACAATCAAGCGCTCTAGAAGTGCAATGGCAAAGGAGATGGCTACAAAGTTGTTTCCATTATCTATGCAGTCGCGCAACATGCAATCGAATTGACCGAGATTGACGAAATGCGCTGTGATGAGGGCGCGCGCTGCTTCTACATTGTAGCGCACATCTTCGCGCTGATCGAAGAAGCACTTGGTCACCGCACGCTCCGTATTTGGCGCACCAAAGCTGTTGTGCAATAGACTGAGAATGCGCAGATGAATGTCACGATAGAGTTTGATCTGTTCCATGTGTTCCTGCACACTGATCAAACCCTCTGTCAGGCCCTCGACGGCACGCTGTAACAGATTGAAAGCTGAATCTTGGTCTCTTAGGCGTCTAGTGGCCATTAGCGCATTAAGCAGTATGTGCATCTTGCTCGCCTGCAATTGTAGCGCGGGCAAACCAATTGCTGAGTTCATGAATGCCTCCATCTTGCTGGCCACTTCAGCATATACCATACTCGATTCATCATTGGCAAAAACATTGGGTGGTGGCAAATCTTGTGGCTTGGGCACAAACATCGCAATGTCGCGATCGCTCATTTGCTGGAAGCCTGGAATGCTGCGCGCAAACTCCGAATAGACGGCATATAAAGTGGCGGGCGCCGGTCCTACCTTTAGACGTACTGGCTCGGGCAGACGATCCTGTTGATAGCTTAATATATTCGCATCAACAAAACGACTACCCTCCTCACGCGCAATTTTGCGCGTCTCAAAATCGGTAGATAGACGTCGATCGATTTCCAATGCCGATTTCTCTGCCGAAATCTTTTGCACAAAGGCGCAGACGAGTTCCACATTTTCATTGGCCAATTGTACGGAGGCAGATTGGATTTCGGACATGCTGGGTACACCCGCCAATGCAGCCATAAACGCCTTGTGTAGGTTTTGACTAATGGTACGAGCAATTTCGTCCTTGCCTGTTATCATTGCCATACCGGCAGCCAGATTTCGCACCATTTGATGGGCAGCGGTTCGCATGCGATTCTCGTCACCATCCAGGGCAAAGTCTTTGCGTATTATCTGTTCTGTGGTGGCGCACGCTATGCGAATGCTTCGATCCACGACGGGCTGCAACCAGTCAGTGATTGTGCGCTCGATAGCATTGACAACAATGAGTTTGATGCCAGGATTGGCATGTAGAAATGGTATGTTCGAGGGCAGTACTAATTGCTGGGAAATAAGCTGGAAATTAGTCACGTTCACCTCCAGGTATGAGTACCGCGGCTCTGGCGGAGGCAGCACCACTTGTCCCGGATCTGTGGGCAGATTAGGTGAGGATACCGAACTGGGTGCATTATTTGAGTTGGAGGTACTCATCATCATCGCCTGTGGATCGACTTCGGTCGGTGGAGCCACCGGTTGACTTGGCGGTGGTTGGACTGGCGGCTCTGGTGGCCTTGGCTTCGGTTGCGACATTTGCTGGTCAATTTGCATCGCCCGTGATGGATCTTTCAGATAAATAACAGGTCTTAGCTTTGCCAACTCTAGGTTTAAAGTTTTACACAGCACTTCGATTTCAAACTTCAGGTTTAATTTCAGATCCGGTTCTTGATGCAGCTCGCCAAGTACATACATGATGCCCATTGTCCAAGGATTCGGCGATTTGAAGATGCGCGATTTTGCCGATGATTCCAGAATCTTGGCGACAAAGGGGACGACAAATAGCAGCTCCTGCTGGCCCTTGTGATAGGCTTCTGCGAGCAGCGACTTTAAGTCGAGATCAAGCTGCAGAATGGGGCGATTGCGACCCAGAGTCATCATTCCCAGCCAGTGGCCCAGGTTTTTGAGCAGACTGCGGTCGGAGAAGTTGATTACGCCCTTATCTGAGCGTAGCAACACTTTTATATTGCGCAATGTCTCCTTCGTCACGAAGCGATTGATTTCGCCGTTTTTGAGCGCATCTAGGAAATTGTAATACAACGTGTGAAAATTGAATTCCATAGATGCTCGCTTGAGTACGAGATACTGTGCCAACCAGGGCCAATATTCTTTGGTCATGATCTCCTTGATTTCCTCGCATTTCTGCGGTATGTTCAGCTGGCTTAGATTATTGAAAATAAAGGCAGTTTTGTCCTGCACGGGCTCTGGAGGAACAGTGATCTTTTCCTCTTGATTGGCCACAAGCAGAGTGTCGATATTAGTGGCATTTGCAATAGATTTCATTCGAGTTGCATGTGTCACAATCATGGGCGGCTTCTGTGTTGGCGGAGCTGCCGGCATGTTACCTAAGACATAAATTTCAGTAAAATGAAATTAATAAATTAATATAGCACTCACTCGGCACAGAGTTGGCGCGATATAGGGGTTCCACTGATCCCGGTGCTATGGCCGTGGGAATTGTGTTACTCAGCCCGATCAACTTTTGCGACGGCGGCTCCTGTCCATGCATGCCATAATCCACGTACTGGATCAGATGTGGTGGAAAATCTGAGAAGTGTGGTATAGAGCGAATGTGCTCACAGTACTTGTTGTAGGTGTGAAGGCGCGTTTTGAATCGATCGAGTGCAGTCACACCAAAATAATAAAGCTTGGAGCCCTCGGGCTTTCGCAATGCATCTAAAACGCAGCGCAGCGAAAGTCCCAATGCCACAAAAGTTGGCACAAGATTGCGCTCGATGATGCCGCCAAACAGTTGGGCCGTTATCTGCAGCTCCTTATCAGGATAGCGTGAGAAAAAGCGATACTCTTCGAAAAGATTCCGCAGCATGCAGAGGAAGACCTCATTTTCCCGTCGATTGCTGGACTCTTTGAATCGTTGCAATATATCCAAAACTTCGTCGATAGAAAGGGCCGGATTCGGTTGTTGGTTGTAGATACGCTGAAAGTAAGAGTTGGCCTCATCCTCCACCTCCTTCGAAACGGGTATCTGCAAATCTGCCATAACGGGATTGTTGGGATTGGGTGGTGTGGGTGTTGGCTGCGGTCCAGTTGGCAGCATGCGACCCAAATTACCAACATTCGGTGGAGGCGCCGGCATTTGCATGGGATTGAGCGGATACGGATTGGCGCCTGGATTCATAAGGCGCGACGGAGAGGCTGGAGTAGAAACCAAGTTGTCTGTAGCCATTCATGCGATTATATACAACACAAAACATATGATTATAGACAAAATAGGACACACAAACAAAGATATACTCACTCAGCATATTGCCAAAATTGAAAGCTCCATTTGGTCCGCCAATGTTGAGACCGGCCAGATTGTTTGAGAGATTAGCCAATGGATCCATGCCGGGTCCAAACATTTGTTGTGCGTTCAGATTGCCTGAAAAAGGCTGTTGTGGAGGCGGTGGCACCGATCCGGGTACAAGTCCGGGCAAATCCATTCCGTGGTGACCGCGTAAAATGCTCGGTGGTGGCGGCGGCACAAGGCCCTGCGGACCAGCCTGTTGCTGGGCACGCGCCTTGTTCGCCATAATTGCAACGTTGGCTGCCATTTGCATAATTATCTCTGCGGTGTCGGGCTGAATGCAATTATTGATGCACGCTTGCAAACAGTTAATCATGGTTGTGACAGTCTCGGGCAAAAGCTGAGCCTGCTTAGATGGTAGTTGGTCCTCCGGCACCTTAGTATTAGTTACTTGTGGGCAGCGACGTTGCAGCACCTTAATCATTGCCTGCATAAAGGGCTCGCCATGGTCTCTGATCTTGTCGCTAAGCCATTTTTCTAATTTTAAATATTCTCGTCGCGATGCTAGGCAGGCGAGATCGATGATAAAGAGGAAGGATCGGGCGTTCAGTAGTGACGACAGTGCTTTTAGGTCTTGAGCCAAGTCTAGAATGCGCGATAGTTTCACCTGGTCGAAATCACTGCCTCGTAGGTACCATTCTGACATGGCATTCATAATGTGGGGGCGTAGCTGGAAGTTTGTTGAGCTCCAAGCACTGGCCAGTATGGCATTGGAGTTGGGATGATTGCTCAAAAATGTCGGTATCAGTTGATTGAACAGATCTTGGCGCAATGGCGTCAGCGGCGGATTTATATGCAATAAGGCAAGGAATAGAACATCCGGACAGTTTTGTGCTGGAAATTTGAAGAGCTCATGAACCTGTGTGTAATAGCCCTTGTCTGCAATGTGCAAAAGCACTTCCACAAGATGTAGGGACTTCCATGCTGATATTTCTTTATTGTCTGCATCAGGTGCCGTTTTCAACACTTCCAGGGCCGGTGAGCTAAAGACAAAGTCGGCGAAAGAGAACAAGTCAGGATTATTCAGCATCGTTGTGATGAGCGACAATTGTCCCTCTGTGTTTTGCCAGTGACGGTAAATGCATTCTGGATGTGGAAAAATATTCGACTGTGTGGCGAGGCGGAAGATCGTCAGCAGCAGATCCAGTCCGATTCGATCCTTGAGCACGAACTCGGGATGGTCGAGCTCTGTATTCATAAATCATTAGATCACGGTATGTCCAGAACGTATGTTAACATTACTGTCACTTACCCATGCACACATCTTTCCAGTTGAGTTGTGGCACCAACTCTTTGAGCGCTTGCACAAAAACATCAGGTTTCCATGTTTGCGTGGCATCTGTGGTCTCCTTTTTGTCCTTTTTATCACCGGTCGGCTCGCTGCCATCATTGTTGTTGGTAGTATTCTGTTGAGATTGTGATGCTTGCCCTTGTCCCGGCCAGAAATTTGCTGGGGTCGGTAGGTTTACATTGCAGTCGAGCAGCGACGAGTGACGTCGGCACATAAGTCCAACAATTTTTGCGACATCTTTTGCCTGTAGTTCACGGGAGCCACCACAACGGAGATGATTTTTGCACTCTTCAACGCTCGATGTAAATTCATAACCGATTTCAAGGATTAAATTAATCCAAGATGTGTCCATAATATTATTTTTACCCTGAAATGAATAACGCAATATTATATTTAAGGATTCAGAGAAAAAAAGTGTATGCAACTGACCTGGTTTGTAAATATTATCTCGCATAAATGGTCATAGATGTCTTCAATGCCAACCTCGTTTAAATTTAAACTCCCCGCATCGGAGGAATTGCAATTGTTGGTGCTCGGTGATGCCGTCGTTTCTTCTGCATCAGTTTCGTTACTATTCGCGCCGTGCGTCGTCGTGCCGGTTATGGGGGCACGATAGAGGAACGGAGCTAGGACCAACGGCACCGCTGACCGTGGAAACTCCTCACGTAGCTTGACCAAAAACTGTGCTTCCAGCTGTGGCGAAACGTATTCACTCAAAGATGATAACAAGAACTGCAACAGTTCAGACGAAATCTCATGCAAGCCGCTGACTGAGGAAGCTGAAGCGTTCTTGTTACACAGATAAGAGTCTAAGAGTTCAGGCAGAATGCGATGTAGATTCTCATGTGCACAATTACGCAGCTCAGGGTAAGACGAATGTGTCACCGCTAGGGCGAAGACGCACTCGCAGAGCTTATTAATGCCTGTTAACTTGGATACTTGGGCAATGAGTTCAACAATTGCAGGGGGCTTGAGACCCTATCGACGAACAAGCATTATTAATTGAATGGTACCGTAGTTGCGTAGGAGCTCCGTACTTACTTTGTGTTTAGCAAAATGCTGGTCAAAGGCAAAACATATATTAGAGATAAATGAGGAACAATGCAGCTGCCGCTGCAGATGAGCGCCCAAAAGCTTTGCCTGCAGTTGGGCCGTAACGTTTGGGGCCGGGTCGTTGAAGTTGAGTACCGTGAACAGATAACGGAGACTGGTACGATCCGCTTCGAGTCCGTTATCTTGGATAAACTGCAAGACAAAATGAAGAAAAATAAAACCTCTGAGCTATTGGTAAATGCACCTCTAAATGAAGCACTTCCAAGAGCTGCAAACACGACATGTTTACCTCGCCATTTTGGCATGCCGCAGCAGCATTTTGCGAGCGGGGGCACATGGAAGGTTACTGGGTGCTTAACAAATAACATGCAATATTAGATAGAAGCAATTGTTCTAGGCGTTTTTTATTTGATTTTCATCGCACACTTCGGAATTTTGACAAGTCAAACGCACAGGGTTGTCTTTTGGTAAATGTGTCTATGTACAAAATTGTGTGTCGTATTAAAAAAAAGCGCATTTTTTAATTGAGATTTAATATACATAGATAGTTTGACAACTCATTCGGTTCGAAAATTAAAACTCGACTTGCTAAAGTAATTTTTCAAATTTTTGTATGATTTGCTGATTATCTTCCTTTCGTCTCTTCTGCAGCTTGCCCGGCGAAATAAAAACAACATCCACCATAGGTTCCAGCAAAACTTAACGAAATGTACGCAGAAGCGAGACGACAACAGCTGTAGCCGCAGACACAAGCGCAGCGCAGCTGCTCCATAACAAAAATGCGAAACGAGAAAAAATTACACACACAGAGACTAGCTCAAGTTGGGGATATGAAAACTTTGGACGGGTAAGTGGATGTTTGGAAATGTGTGTTGGCGTTGAGTCGCAAACTGAGCAAATTGGGGACAAAAGGTAATTACAGCTATTACATACATATCAATATGCAATATGTATTTCATTTTACCTTTTATTGGTTGTTTAAAGATTCACAGATGGTACACTTTAATATATGTTAGCAAAGTTATAAGTATTGCACACACATAAATGGGAAAATCCGCACGGGTCACAAAGTGAATATGTACAAGCTGACGGCAGCAGCGGTTGCTGCGGAATAGTTTGTACTTAATTTCGCACAGTTTCACTAAAAACTTTACACTAGTGTGCGCACCACGTCATCGTGCATTGTTTTAAGTTTACAATTAACCTAATTTTATACATTGCAAATAACTTTTAACTTAACAAAAAGGTATTTTTTACAGAAACTCTCACAACGCCGTGCAGAAAATTTTTCTGCCTTTACACAAAACTGTAATGGCGTCGGAGAAATGCACGAGTGAGCGAAATGACACTACTGCATGCAGGCTAGCAAAATTACTACTAAATGGCAGCACTGGCGGATTGATTGTGCAAAATTTATCAACACTTGGAACGGTGTCATCGTTGCCTTTATTGTTTTCGTTGTTATTCGCAAAAATTTCATTATATATTTCAAAGGTTAACAATTATTGCTTACGCACCTGCTTGATTTGTTCGCTGGTTTCGTTGAAATTTCGTTTGTTCACGTGTTTGACCAAATTACAAATCTGCGGTAGCGGAGCTTTCAATTGATGCTCTACGTTCATAATTCTACGTATCAATTGCTAATTGGTGCGTCTCTCGAGATGTCCGTTTTTTGTTTTTCCACCAGCAGCTGCTGTATGATGACCGAATTGCTTAGCTGGTCAGCAATGTTTATACATATATCTACACGTTCAAGGCAGTTGTATTGGTGTATTGACGTATTTGTTGCTGCTGCTGCTGCTTCTTCTCCTTAGTTAAGACCTCTTTCTTTCTGCGGCGCAATAATCACTACTTAGTATTTAAAAGCACTCAGGGCCACAAGGCCTATTTTCACCAATGACTTAACGATATCGTTAAATGTTTACGTTTTTGTTATTATTTCAAGACATTGGCTGGTGGCCCCAGTGGCGGGGGCCAACAACAGCTCACATTGCAAAATGCATCTGTCTCGCCTGCCACGGCTGCCAAATGATATACGCCTGTTTGTGTCCGCTGCCCAATTGGTTAAGTCTTTGTTCAGCCGAAATCTTGCCAGCACACGTAATGGAATGAATATGAAATCGCACTTACGCACGGGCACACACACAGACACACATTCGCAGAAAGAAATTTATTTGCCCTTTTGCAGCACACGTTATTGAAATATTGTCGCAGTTAGATGTTAGGAGAATCACTGGAAATTTAATAACTCAAAGATTTAGCCACAAAATGCCGAAAATGATTTGGTGTGAACGTTTAATTTTGAGCTAATATGTTCGCCTCGTTTAATTTTTATTCGTGTCTGTCTCGGTCTCGCACCAGGGATGTTCATATTATATCGATATATAATTATATCGATGTTTCATGTAGTGGAATCGCAACAGATGAAAGTGTATTGTATAAAGCGTACTAAGGTATAATCTAATTTACCAGGGTATTCCTAAAATAAAAGCTATACCGCAATCCCAAGATAAACTATATGTTCTTTAAATGCAATTGAAGAAGTAAAAAAGTAATTGCACGCTTTACTTCCTGCAAACATACAAGTCATTCTATCAATTTACAGAAACAAGCTTTAAAATCCCCTGATCTGATTTTGTTTATTATTAGCATTTAAGTGCCCGTATTTTCCTCAGATTTATTTAGTGTGATCAGCTGATTAAATAAAAGCAACAAATTGCATTAACCATGTAGTACGAATACATATAAAATTCTTTTACTGGATGTGTAAATAAAGCAAAAGTGATTTTAAATGTAAATGCGCTAGTGCTGGTAAGCGCTGTCATGTAATCAGCTGAATTTCGAGCCATCTAACAGACTGCACGTCCTTCATACACACCATACATATCGTCAGCCCATAGGCCACCCACTAGTTTAGCTCGTATGAGAGCGCCCAACTCTACATACTTAATAATTAAGATCAATTAATAAACAAATTTAATGTGTTCAGTAGCGCATCGCATTAGCTTTCGCGCAATTTTAAAGCATAATGTTATTTTGCGCAGTTTTATGCATTCCCAGGGCGGAGTGGGTGCCATATGGGGCGTCATCGAAAGCGAATGGCCGAAGGACAAAGAAAAAACAAGAACACGTTGCTTGAGCACAGCGTCAACAACGACAAAGCGCGACTTTCTTAACAATCCAACGACACTAAAAACTGTGAGTGATTTCCAAGCGCTCTACGAAGCAACAAAAAAGAAATTTCAATGTAAGCCTTACAATTTTTAGAGGCATAGGTTATGCATTCTATTATTAGCCGTGTTAAATTGATTTAAATTGCCGCTTTATATGTATGTATATTTACGTACATTTGTGAATGTTGTTAATTTGCAGCTAAAAAGCTACCCGTCGATGTCCACCCAGATGCGGTTTTTGCGTGCAATGAGCTTGATTTGAGTGAAGTGCAGGTTTATGGGTTCGACTATGACTATACACTGGCTTGCTATAAGCCAATACTGGAATCCTTGCTGTACAATTTGGCTAGCGAGATGCTCGTCAAGCGTTTCAAGTATCCTGATGAAATTCTGGAGCTAGACTACGATCCTACGTTTGCGGTGCGTGGACTACACTATGACGTTGAGAAAGGTCTGCTGGTTAAATTGGACTCATTCTTGCAGTTGCAATTGGGATCTGTGTACCGCGGTCGCACAAAAGTCCCTGAGGAAGAGGTGTTAAAACTCTACCATAATCGCTTGTTGCCCATAGCATACGTCGAAGGTCCAAACAACACCTATAGGGTGGGTACCTATGAACATTTCCATTAATTTTATTTTAAACATACTAATAGCTTTCCATTTTTACAGCATAATACTAATTCGAAAATGGTGCAATTGGCTGATCTGTTCTCTGTACCTGAGATGTGTCTTCTGTGCAATGTAATTGAGTACTTTGAGGGAAATCGGATTGATTATAATCCGGAGATAGTGTTTCATGACATAAAAACGGCCATGGGATCGTGCCATCCCGTCATGCACGCAACAGTAATGAAGGATACGGAAAAGTATATCGAAAAAAATCCGAAGCTTGTCCAATATTTTGAGAAGTTGCAAAACTCTGGAAAGAAATTGTTTTTGGTGACCAACAGTCCGTTTTCTTTCGTGTGAGTAGCGTAAAAAACTTTCAAGAAAAAGTTTTCTATTAATTAATTTCGTAGTAACTGTGGTATGACCTGGCTGGTGGGCGCTCAGTGGCGTGAATTCTTTGATGTGGTGATAGTGCAGGCACGGAAGCCAAAATTTTTTACAGATGAATCTCGGCCCATACGCCTTTACGATGCGAAAACTCATTCACATTTGTGGGATCGCGTGTTTAAATTAGAGAAGGGTAAAATCTACTATGAGGTGAGCTAAGATCAATAAACAAATCCAAATCACTTTGATGTGTCTAACTGTAGTGAATTATTAATAAAGGGTTCCGTGCGTCAATTGCAAGAACTGAAGGGTTGGCGAGGTCATTCAGTCCTTTATTTTGGTGATCATCCCTATAGCGATTTGGCCGATGTAACATTAAAGCATGGGTGGCGTACTGGTGCTATTATTAGTGAGTTGGCGGTAAGCTAGGCAATGGTTCACAAAGAACACTAAGTCCTATTACATATTTTTATTTTTCTACAGCATGAAATCAAAACACTAAATCGTGTATTACATATTTTTATTTTTCTACAGCATGAAATCAAAACACTTAATCGTGTAGATTTTAAGAAGAGTGCCAACTGGTTACAAATGCTCACACAGCTTATAGAGGACACGCAGGATAATGAAAGCGAAGCGGCTCAGCAATGTCTGCGTGATTGGATGGAGGAACGCGATCAATTGCGGTATGCACAGTGAATAAATGAGACTTCCCCAACCATAACAATTTCAATATTACAGCAACAAGACAAAGAACGTATTCAATGAGCAGTTCGGGAGCGTTTTTCGTACGTACCATAATCCGACGTACTTCTCTAGGCGTCTGTTTCGCTTTGCCGACATCTATACCAGCGATATAACGAATTTGTTGAAATTTTCAACATCGCATACATTTTACCCCCGACGAGGTGTAATGCCACACGAATATGCCTCACATTTTATATAGGCAACATATACATGCATACACAGGGGCTGACAAAGTATAATATCGTACCATTTCTGTAGTTTTAGAACAAAAAGTGCCAGTTTAAAGTTAATGCTTAACTAGAGAATTTATAATGTAGTTGTTGCTGTTGTTTTTGTTAGACGTTAATCACTTGTGCAATGTTGCTCAATAAAGTCATGGTAGTAGTTAAGAAAAATGTTCTTTGGCTCGCTTGCCATAAACTTCAGTGTGTCAAGCATGGTCTGCATCTTCTTTGTGCAGCATTTGTACTTGCCCAAAGCGATCAGATCCCAGAGGTAGGTAAGCTTGGTTATATATTCGATTGAGTTTGGACCATAGCGCATAGTTATGCCATCCAATTGCCATCGAATAATACAAACTATTTCCTCATAATCCACATCGTCAAGCGGACACCCCTCTGTGAAAATGTAAGCGATATAATAAATTTATTATGTATGTATATATATGTATATATACATATATAAATGCATACCTTTCAGTGCATTAAATGCCTTATTCACGATTTCATTCGCCCAATATAGTTTTATCACATGATAATTCAATATATGGTTGCTCATTCTCTCGAATTCTTTGAACAGTTCCCGGCGATATTTCGGGTTTGGGTAGTATTCAAATAGGACAAGAAAATCTTCATACCAGTATACATTTTGCGCTTCTTTACAGACATCACAAATGAGCACATCACCATCCAATTGTTTCCACCAATTACGACTTTTTTCTGCAGGCACAAAAGTCTGACGGCAATTCGGATTTTCGCAGCGGTAGGTTTCAAACATAAACTGGAAAAATTAAGCGTTGTAACGCAGCAAAATTTAAAACTTCGCTATTTACATATTCCTCATCGGGATGTTGGCGCCGGCAATTTACGCAGCAGCAATGAAATTTAAAAGTGTTCTTAAGTTGTTTGCGACGTTCCTTAAAGGTGGTTGTTTTACAATCCCCAGTGTAACAGTTAAAAATCTCTTCATTTGCTTCAATGTCACGCAAGGCATAGTTAACAACCGAACGACCTTCGAATTTTGTGCGGATTGAGGGAATGCAGGAATGGTTGCATAAGCTCAGATGCGGTAAATTCATAGCGGTTACAAGCTGAAATGCACTAAATTTGTGTAAAGAACCGAGCTGCAGATGATGCGGACGATCCCACAGCTTCGGCTGTAAAAGAGTGAACTCCTTAAGCCCCAGAGTGATCGGCATAATGGCATCCCCTACATGACCATTCACCATTAGCTGCCCAGAACTGCGCAGGATACATGCGGCAATAAATAATTGCCAGTCCTCACTAGGCGCCGAAGTGTCTGCAAACTGGTCAAAGAAATCGGTACATTCGAACAGATAAGCCCGCAACAAATTGGCACAGAGCATATGGTACGTCAGTTCCGTTTCAGACACCTTATCTAGATGTGTTATCATTCGCAAGGTTTTCAGATATTGTGGTGCCGTAATATCATCATCATTGTCATCATTGGCAAGCGAGATGAATGTATGCCATAGTTCGCTTGCATTGCGTTGCTTCTGCAGCTGTGGCGTTAAAAGCGGTAGATATGTCAGGACTAGACGTAGTGCCAGGTGCGAAATACCCAGCATGTGGAGCAGGTCTCTTTTATAGGCAGCACATTCATATTTGTGAATGCTTTTGTGCCGTTCTCTACACTGACGAGAGCAGTAAACGACACGCTTATGACAATTTGGACATGGAATGGGTATCAGTTGGGTAGCGGCGCATTGCTGACAAATGAGATGCTTTTCGAGAGGCACAAAGCACTCGGCACTCTCGGTAAAAATGATGGAACCTTGTGGTATCCGCTCCTTGGCAATCATGTAGCGGCCTCGACTGCTTGCCTCATTGACGCTGTAAGTATTTGGTTGGTTCAGGATCTGTAAGGATAGCTGTTGAACTACTTACATCTGATGCACACTGCTTTCACCGGCAGACACTGGCTGCTCCTCTATGGCTCCTTTATGTTGGGTTAGATGCTGAACATTTTCCTGCAGTTCAAGCAATTGGCGCTGAAAACTCTCATTCAGCTGCATACCGCGTAAGCTGTGAATGTGCTCCTCCAATAGCTCCAAGTTTCCCAGCTTCCAAGCACAATATGCTTGTCGCATTATTAATTTGTGGTGCAGCTTCTTTGGATATCCAAATTCCAGTGCACATGCACAGTCGTCATAGGCCTGTCTGTAGTAACCATAATCCTGCAGAGCCATTCCGCGGTTTGCATACGCCAAGCACAGCTCATTGTTGGCGTTTTCAGCTGTTAAAATTGCTTCTGTATAGAGACGGCAGGCACTTAGCAACAGCTCCTTGTCGCCACTAGAGGATTTGTACTTTTGGTTGCCTTCCTCGCGGAGTCTTTGTGATGCAACACCTGTTGATTCTACATGATGGAGCTGTTCCAATGCTGTCAGAAACTCTCTGATTATACGCTCATGGGTTGGCCGATTATGAAGTGTGTGTAGCAATTTTATGGCCTCATACTCATTCGTATATTTCCCATCAAAAACAATAGATCCGCTTTGTTTTTCGAAAACAGCGTTCAAGGCCTGCATCTGCATGTTAACGTGCTTGCCAATTCAATGCAAATGAATAAACTAAAATTAAAACTACAAATATATATATGTACATACATACATATGTACATTCCTTAAGCTCACAACTTGGTTTTAGCTGAGAAGTTACACGATCATAATTTCGGCCTTCATTTTGACTTCGTTAGACCAAATTTATTTCATGATATTTGCAAGAAATGTAAGCCGGCTAATATGGCTTTTAACATAATCGATGGCCTTGTATCGATTTCAGTATCGCCACAAATTATCGATAGCATTCAAAAATATGTAGTTTTTATACAAATGTATAAATAAATTAGCAACCATATGAAAATTACGGTAACTAATGTGAATATGTACTGTGATTTGATATGGTAAAGCTTGAGTTAAAACTGACAATGGAACTATCGGTTGATTTGGTGATTATATTCATACATAAAGGAATAAAGTATGGATACAATTAATCTAAGCTGTAAAACATTTGTGTATGTCCGTTTGTGTTCTTCACTCTCAGGGCTGCAATATGGCAGTCCGTGTTTGCCTTTTTTCCCGTTTTTTAAATGTTGTCACCGGTTCATTATGATTTTTTATCGATATTTACCAATACCCCACCAGTTTGAGGCAAACTATCATCTCTATACCAAAAGTGCGCGCCAATAGTAGTACAAAACGTTAAAGCAAGAGTGCAAAAAGAAAAGAATTCAAGTTTTAGATTCTCTCAAGATGACACGGACGAGCATAGGGTTTACTGCTGCTATTGCAAAATCAATATCACTAAATTTGCGCGCTTGTGCAACAAAAAAGCACACAAGTGTAGTGAGCGGTTTTATACAAAATCGGCGCAAATAGATCAATTCGGGAAATTAGTGCACCAAAAATTATGACGATAGAACTACAGAGCGAATACAGCTGCACCGCAAAAAATGACCCAAAATCATTAAAAATGTTCTGGGTCGTCAATTTTCCGAAGATTTATGCAGCGATATCGGAGAATCAAAATGCAGTCTCTTGACGAATCAACGGACAAAACTTCTAGGTATTTTTTTTATAATAAAAATTGTTTATGTTAATTTTATTTTGTATACTGCATTTTGTATGTATAAATAAGTATACTTAATGGTTTCATCCATTTATGGATGAAGGCACAAAATATTTATTTACATTCTTTACACAATTTCTGCAATTACTCCTCATACATTTTTCGTTGTCAAATTTATAAAAGGCAGATTTAAGAAAAGTTTCAAAATTTGGGGAAAATGATTGCATCAATTCTGCACTGATTTGCAAAATAAATGCTAAGTTTACAGGATAGTTGCTCATATTTTGGTCTCAATTCATAAAATGTTGACTCATGTCTCTCCCTTTTATATAATTCATACGTCTCAGAAACCTTAAGCAAATAAAAAAACGGTTAAGCACTTTTTCTCCATCGAATATTAAAATCCTTTCGATCTGCAGTTTGGATACTAATATCGACTCGCACGTAAAATTCTTTAATAAATTGATTTTTTTCCTGTATTGACGATTCAGTCTGTAGTTGCAAAGGTGTTCTATAGTTTCTTTAAAGGATGTCAACGATCTGTTCTCTTTATTCTGGGTCTATCAGCAAAGCTGCTTTTACTTTATTTAACGCCTTTCCTAAGATATGTTTGTATTGTTTGTGGAGCTGATTGACTGGCGCACTCACTTTTTTTAACTTTTATTATTCTTTTTCAAAAGCAATTGTTCTTGCTTTTGGTGGTTCTGCTCTTTTCGATGCTCTTTTGGCCTTTTCAGGGCTTGTCTCCAGTTTAAGTGAATCTGATTTTATTTGTTGCCAATAGCGTTTTGAGTAAACTTTACTTTTAGTTGCAAATTTCATCTGCATTAACGGTGATTTAAAATAAAAAAAACAGAGTATATTGGTTTGCTCTTCTGCATTTATTTCAAGGTTTGTTTTTTTAGCAAACATTTTGAAATAAGTTCTAAGCAGTTGCACAATAGCTCTTAGAATCGTAAATGGTAAAAATAAGAAACAGATAATACACAAAGCTGAAATACACAAGCGTAAATTTCGGTATATATATATAGCCTATATTTCGCCATTGCAACTAAGAAGAGTTCAAAGCTCTTTAATTTAATAAAATTTGAACATTTCTCTTTAATATTACAAGTAAGGAAAAACTGTTTATTAACTTTCAATTTTTCGGTCATGGTGGACGTTTCTCTGGAAATGCCCATATGCCAGATAATTTAGAATTTTTTTTTTCGAAACCTGTAATTGGTTTTCAAAAAGTGCTTGGTCAAATGCGTTCTTTAGTTCAGTCACTCTCAGTCTTCTTCCTGGCGCTGAAAAATACAAAATTTCTTGTGAATATTCATCCAAAATAGCATTGTGTTCTTTGTCTGCTTCCAGACTAGCGCCAAACCAGGTTCATTCATGCGCACGACACTTTAATTGGACTTTTACCGTTACATTCTGGCACCATCATGCCGATGTCGTCCTTGTGTTCGCCTATGTCAGCTTCTAGATACTTCTTAAAGGGTAATCCGACTTTGAAAAGTTAATACTGAACTCATTAAATTATTGATAAAATATATTTTATTTATGGTCAACTAAGACCTTTTTCGAATTTCAAATTGTTAAGACTAAACTTACAGTCTTAAGTTTATTCCAAAGCTAGCTGTGGATATTTTTAGCGAGGATGGCAGTGGCACAGCACGACGTTGGAAACGGTGCAGCAAAGCTTCTGTTGGGACTTGACTTTGTCAGCATATTTTGGCGGTTTGGTTTTGCAATGTGTTTTTGGTCGTTTGGGCGTATGTTGATCCTGGCATGTGGCGGAAGCCGACGAGACGCTGATGCAATGATTATAAGTATTGGGACACTCCAATATAGTGCTAAGAATGACGCTGAATCGTATATCCGAGTGTTTTTGTTTGTTGAATTTATTTGTTGTCCTCTTTTAATTGGCGCTTGTCCCCAAGCGATGTTCTTATTTTCCATATTGTTTATTAAAAGAATGATATGTTGTTGAAATGAAGCTGCGCATTCGTTTGTGGCTGATGTTTCCTTCTGTAAAGGTATAACATACGGATGAATATTGCCAAAATCCAATTGAGTAGTTTATCCAGCCGCTCGGTATTGTCGATGTGTAAGGCTTCCAAAGTTGGTTTCTCCTGAGGTGATTTGGATTGTTGGAGTTTCCAGCTTTTTAAAAGATATGATCCCAAGTATTTTTTGAGCATTTGAAGTCCACTGCTGATTTCTTCTGCCTCTCCGTTGCTGAACTCACACAGCGATTTTTCTCCTCTCAGGAGCCTAGGCAAACAGGTGTTAATTCTAAAATTTGCAACTTCATTCTTATAGAATATATTAATGTAATATTATTTCTTGCAATTTTTGACAATTTCATAAATGTTTTCCTTATTTGATCAATTTCATATGCTTCCTTTTTCGATAGTTTTTTATTCACAACCTCCTCTTTGGGCTACATGCTACTGACATTAGAAATTATTGAATGGTTCTGTTCTGTGTGGAACGTGAGTGTATCGAGTGCCCTCTCTATTTGATTCAAATTCGTACTTGGGGGAGTCTGCCTTATGGAGAAATATTTGATTTTTAAAAACGTTAATATGTATGTATTAGGAATCTAATTGTGGCTAAAGCTAACATCACTATGCTGCTACGATGTTATCCTTTCCTGGTTTGTACAACAATTCGTAGTCAAATTCTTCTAGATATGCTTTCCATCTTTTAATTCTGGAATTCCCATTCCAGCTGCTAAGTGACTGTGTTAAGGGCTGGTGGTCTGTAAATATCTTGACTTTTTCCTCTCCATACAAATAATTTGTAAGCGATTTTAGTGCCCATATTATCACAAGCATTTCCTTCTCATTGGTGGCGTAGTTTTCTTCCGCCTTAGAAAGAGTTCGAGAAAGGAATGTTATAGGGTGGTCGTTTTGTGACAAAACGGCGCCTATAGCAAAATTAGAGGCGCTTGTGGTTAGGTAGAACTCCTTAGAGAAGTCTGGAAATTTTAAAACGACCTTGTCTGAAATCAGCGCTCTTTTAATTTTTTTGAATGCCGCTACTGCATCCTGATCCAGAGCAACATTTTTTTTCTCTGATTGGCTTTTGGAAACTCGTCCGTCCTCCCCTCTTAAAAGAGAGGTAAGTGGCTTTGCCAACTTAGCGAAATCTTGAATGAATCGTCTGTAGTACCCTGCCAGTCCCAGAAATGCCCTAAGATCTTTTAGAGTTTTGGGAAGTGGATAGTTGGCTATTTCCAGAACTTTTTTCGGGTTTGTCTCGACACCTTCTTCAGAAATGACAAAACCGAGAAATTCGACTTTAGTTTTGTAGAACTCACACTTGTCCAACTGACACTTCATATTAGCCTGTTGCAAACTTCTGAAAATTGTGCTCAGATTTTTTGTATGCGACTCATTAACTTTGCTAAAGACGATGATCTTGTCGATATAATTGTAACATATTTTACCAATATGTTCACGAAGTATGTCATCAACTGCACGCTGGAATATTGAGGACGCGTTTTTTAATCCGAAAGGGAGTCGAGTGAACTCATATTTTCCGCTGTTAACGGTGAAGGCAGTTTTTTCTATGTCTGACTCTTTTAGTGGGATTTGGTGAAATCCACTTTTAATGTCAAGAACGGAGAAGAGTTTATTTTCGCCCAATTGGGCTAGCATTTCGTTAATTATTGGAATCGGATATTTATCCGCTATTGTGATCTTGTTGAGTTTTCGATAATCAATGACCATGCGATACTTTTTTTCATCAGATGCATCTTCCTTATTGGGGACAATCCATACGGGTGAGTTGTATGGCGATCGAGAAGGACGGATTATTTCGTCATCTAATAATTCATTGATTTGCTTATTGACCTCATCCTTAAGAGAAATTGGGAAAGGATAAAACTTGGAATAAATCGGTGAATCTGTCGTGGTCCTAATTTCTGCTTGCACTCTTGTTGCGCAAGTGAGGCTTTCGTTCGGGTCTGCGAAGAGATTGGGGTAGGTTTGGATTAGCAGGTCTAGGTATTTTTTCTGGTTTGTCGGAAAAGGTGGACTTTTTCCTAGTTCAAATTGGGGTCGATTCATGTAGCTTACTACCTTAGATCGTATGCTCTCCATTAGTTCTGGATGTTCTGGTTCATTCTGAGCCTGTTGATACTTGCTGTATGGTCTCTGGAATGCGATTTCGGCGTGCTGGCTGGGATATGTGTAGTTCTGTCTGAACTTGTTTGGTCTCATATTGCTTGTTTGGTACTGTGGGGGATTCCGTGGAGGATTCGGTGGAGGTGGGTGGTACCTCCGAATATTTTGTGGCAACATCGATCGAGACCCCGATGTCGGCATTCTGCATTGTTCTGGATTTCTGAAAGTCGAGTAATGTAGTCTGCCAGTTGTGAGTTCAGTCAGATAAGCCTGGTTTTCCAACTTGAGGCATAATTGAAGAGCAGTTGGTAGATCTGTTGGTTCCTTTATAAGGAGTAATCGAGATAAATCTCCACGTAGCCCGCAAATAAAAGTATCTAAAGCTTTGTCTCGATAAGATTTTGTCATTACCACTTCGGCCTCTCTGCCAAGCCCCATTGAATCGATCTTATTCAGTATGAGGGACAAGTGCTTGCAAATGACCTGATAGAATTCTTCCACTGTTTGGTGCCCATTTTGCACCATGGCGTTCATCTGATATTCTAGAGTCCACAAGTCTCTTTTGTCCGCGAAATGAAGTGTAAGGCATCTCGATATAGCTTCCCAGTTTAATGGTACGTTATACAATTCGAGTGCGGTGTCTGCCTGTCCCACTATTTTATTGCGAATGGTGTGCAATATTCCAAAGTACTTTGGAGTACCTACAAGACATGAGTAGGCTTCTAATGTCCTTTCTACACTTTTCTTCCAGGAGCTAAACTCAGAGGGGTTGCCACTAAATTCCCGAAGGCACTTAACTATGTCTGGAATTCTATCCAGATCGGACTGGTTTGCACAATATTGAGGGTCTATTGTCTGATTGGGTTGCCGACCTGCGACCTGTTGCGCCAAGGCTGGGAAATGTTGTGCCAATGTTTCATTTATAATATCTTGTATTTGCAGTCTGATCTGTTCGTCCATGTTTCTGTTCTGTTTAAATTCTAATTGTCTTTGCAATATATATATATATATGTATGTATGTATACAAAGTTACGGTAAAAAGGGGGTAAACAATTTCTTTGTTTTAATGTTTTTGAACAATAATTTTACTATTTGTGTTTAATGTATTAATTGATTTTTGTTGTTGAATATTTTACTTTTCTTATGCAATCATTAACCAATTTTGTTCTTTGAATAGTTTACTTTTCTTTATCTAATATTAAACAAGTTTCTCTTTTAAATATTTTACTTTTCTTCATTCAAGCAGTTTTGACGTAGTATTTGATCATTTTTAGCCTGTTTTATTTAATCACCTTGGTTGCAGTATTCACCTAATTAGATTCTTAATTATTTCTTTTTTATATTGGTTTCCTTTTTTTCTATATTTATTTCTTATAAAAAATGGATTTTCCTGTAATGTCAATATTTTCTTCACATAAACACTATGCATACAATATTTTTAGTACATATGTCGGAGATCTCTCCTCCACTACCAGGGGATGGGCGCCAGTTAATTTTTAACACATTAAATTATTGATAACATATATTTTATTTATGGGCATTAAGACATTTTTTATTTCAAGTTGTTTTAAAACCAAATTCACACTCTTAAGTTAAACCCTAAACAGCTGTGAGTATTTTCCGCGACGTTGGCAGCGATGCAACGAAGCTTCTGACGGGACTTGACTATGTCAGCATATTTCGGCGGTTTAGTATTGCAATGTTTTTTTTTTTTGCCGCTTGCAACAATTTTAAGTATTGGGCCACTGCAATTAGTGTGTGGAGAATGACACTGAATTGCTTATCCGAGTGTTTTTGTATGTTGAATTTATTTGTTGTTAACTTATATTAACAGACTCAATTATATTCCACACTGTCTTCCACCTTTTTGTTTACTGTCATTCTTATTTGGTCAATTATAGCAATTTGATTGAACGGCACTTTTTCGTTATTTAAAATGTTTATTAATTAATTCTTTTGATTTTTCGAGTGTTTTACCATATTTCATTTTACACAGCTAGCGGGTGTTTTTTTCACATCGGAATTTTTAAAACATTTATTTCCAGCATTGTTCTTCACTCTCCGACCACTCTAAACGAAGTGTCCCATCTTTATTATTTATCGTTTTTCTTAAATGTATCGATATCAATTATTTTAGAATTTATTTATTTCCATTATTTACAAAGCGAATTTTTAATACTTGTAAGAGATATATTTTTTACTGTTTTTCACAAATTCCTCGGGGTCGCAAATATTTTTATATTGAATGTGTGTTTTTAAAGCGTTGTAGAGCACAGATATTGAGCTAGTGTTGGACGCTTGCAAACATAAAAGCAACACCGTACGTGTGATACGCACAAAAACAATTCATAATTTCGCTTGGTGGCACATTCATGGATCTACAGCAATTGGAAGAAGAGGCGCTTCAGGCTGCCCTAAAAGACATCAAAAACATGCTTCAGCGTCCAGGTCAGCTGGAGAAGGTGGAACAGTACCGCAATAGAATTGCACGTAAAAAAGCTTCGGTAGAAGCGTTGCTGAAGACAGGTATGCAAAATCAGTTGGATGGCGTGCTGGTCGGGCTGAAGCAGTTGGAAACCTGCATGCAAGATGTACGCGAAGTTCGGCAACGTATGGGGCAGGTGGATCGACTGCTTCGCGGGGTCCCAGAGATTTATGATGCATTAGAGGTGGTACGCGAGGAGAACACAAAGCACTCTCAGTACGCCACGGCTATGGAAAATCTTAAGCACATATTCAATGTGGACGCGAGTGTTCAAAAGACAATGGCTCTTATCGATGAAGACAAGCTGCTGAACGCCCATCAGTGCCTGGCAGATCTGGAGAACTCCCGCGACGATTTACTTAAAGAGTTGCACAAACAATCCAAGCAGCACGCCTCCGACAAGATCACTTTGAAGCGACATTTCGAAAAGGTGGAAACTGTGTCGCAGGCGCTGGAGAAGAAGCTGCGTCTAATTCTTAGCCGCACAATTAACACGGTGCGCAAGGCCCCCACTGTTATAGTAACGGCATTGCGAATAATAGAACGAGAGGAAAAAAACGACCAGTTCCTGTTGCAACAGCAGAAGGTGACCGGTTTCTTGCCTCCCAACCGTCCCAAGGAGTGGCGAAAAATGATCATGGGCGTTTTGCAAGCGGCCGTGGTGACGCGTATAGAAGGCTCCAAGGTAGAGGAGCGGAGTGACAACAAGATGTGGTTAGTGCGACACCTGGAAATATTGCGTCAAATCATTCTAGAAGATTTGCGAGTGGTCAAATCGTTATGCGTGCCCTGCTTTCCGCCACACTACAATATATTTACTGAATATGTTCGGTTTTATCACGAGGGTCTTTCCAGCTATGTAAGTGAATACTAAGAGTTCTACTTGGTTGTGAAAAGACCAATGCACTGATAAATTTAACTTGCAGCTAGACAACATAGCGCGATCTGGTCTAGAAGGTAATGAATATGTGTCTATATTGTCATGGGTGATGAACACGTATCCAGGTGTAGAACTAATGTCGCACCCCGACCTAAATGTGGATGTGCAGCAGCTAATTGGACCGCTGCTTCGTCTAGAGCACCTTAAATCTCTGGAAGACGAGTATTTGCAAAATATACTGCGCAATTATCAGGAATGGATGACGAAGGCTGCTGAAACAGAAAAGCAGGAATGGTTCTCTGAAACGTTTCCCGATCAGGACGATCAGTATTATCATACGTCGGCGCCTGTAATTATTTTCCAGATGATTGATCAGCACCTGCAGGTGACCAATACCATACATCAGGAGCTGACATTCCAGGCGCTGGTCATGAGCATTCGACAGGTTGAAGTATTCGGCCAAACTTATTTAAAGAACGTCATCGAACTGAAGGAGCATCATTTTCGAAATCGCGACCAAATCAAATACTTCACGCACTACATCATTACGATTGTGAACAATAGCCAGCAAATGGTTGAGCTAGCGCAGCAGATGAAGCAATTGTATTGGCCAAAGTCGCGCACGGAACATTATGAGGATTTCGAGAAGCTCCTTTCCACATTCCAGAGAATTCGCGCCCATGCCGCTTGCTACCTTTTGGAGGAGGCATTCCTTGATATGGAGTGTCACTTTAACGATTTGTTCACCGTTAAATGGCTTGCCAGCAACATTGCAGTGGACACGATTTGTGTCACACTGGACGACTACTTTCAAGATTACAACCATTTGCGACCCGCCAACTTTGAAATGGTTATTAATGAGGCGCAGAAGCTGCTTGCTAAGCGCTACATACGTGCTCTGCTATCGAAGCGATTGTCTAAGCCGCGCAACGAATGTGATGCTATCACACGCAAAATCAATATTGAAGCAAAGCGCTTCAAGCAGTTTTTTGAGAAAATCGCTCCAAAGATTTCACTCAGCGATTCACCGCTGGATCTCATATCCACACTATCGGCATTGTTGATCTCGGACATTGAACTGTTAGTGCTGGACTTGCACACATTGCTGGGCAGTTATCCTTCGCTAAGCGAGGACCACTTAGTGCGCCTGTTCTACATTAGGAACGATGTGAAGGCGGCGGAGGTACGCGAGAAGGTGCAGGATGCCATGAAATCCAAAAAGGCAATGGTCAGCAGCGCCAAGCAGGACTGCATTTTCAAAGAAATTGTGTTCAGCGATAAGCTGTGGTAGTCCCATTTCCCATTTCCTATGCCCTTTTCCCATTCAATTCAACATAGTTGTTTGTTTGTTGTTGTCGTGGCTCGCTTGGAGCTTTCAAAAATGCAAAAGCTTTTAGCATGCGCACGACGTTTGCCGCAACATACTATGGAGTAGCACGTTTTCATATGATTTTCAGTTTTGTTTGTGTACGTGTGTTGCCCACGTCTGAGCCGCCGCTGTCGCAGCAGCAGTCTTAATATTTATATCTTGTAACATTAAGTAAAAATTAATTTATCTCGCAAATATTAAAAAAATTGTAGAACAAAACTGGAATGTATTAATTTGTAAATAAATTAAAACATTTATGTACATACATATTCCTACATAGTTTTCGGTGAGTTCTAAATATTTGACCGCTGACCAAAGCAGAGCAAAGAGCGACCAAAAATTGTTGAGCAACTTGTCGTGCGGTTGTTTGACTAATATATTTAGCATCTGTGTGTGCTGTGAATTTTGCCATTAATAGAAATTGATATTTATACATACAATGTTCATGTTTGTTGTCAACCATATGAACCTTGAAATTTTTTTGACTCTTGTGTTCGTCATATAAAATCAATGTTGTGCTTTCTTTTCGCCCCTCTCTACATAAAGGAAGTAACTTTGTGTGCAGGCGTTGAAGTGCCTATGTATGTGCATACTTACATACATATGTATGGACATAATGCCCTAGATGTGTATGTGCGCGCACATTGTATGAGCTTTTCAAATTTGCTTGCACGTTTTTTTTTTTTTTTTTGGGCTGTTTGCTTATCTCTGGCTGTTGGCCTCCGCGTGCCTAACCAGCTGAGCTGGTCATGTCACTAAAACTCAAATACTCATACATATGTATGTACATACATAACATGCATATTCGTTCACTCAGGTTCTTTGCTCCTTTCTCATCCGGTTTTACAGCTATTAATAAATGTTCACGTTTTAGTGTTTAGTCGTTGTTATACATTACTCTGCTTTTTCTATAGGCTAGATGAAGAATGAGATGAAAAAAATGGTTGTTTGAAAGGTTTGAAACTAATTAAGAGAACCGTAGAGATCAAAATAAATATGTGTATTGATGTCCAGTTTTATTAGCAATAGCATTTTCATAGTTTCACAACAATACATCGTAGTTTTGTCTGTATGGAGTTGAATCAAAGCAGCAACAAAAGCAACAGTTGCGGGCGGAGCATAAGGTAGAGGCAAAATTTATGTGTAAACAATTCCAAAAATTAGGGGAGCAATGAAAAATCACTAATGGGAAAGAAGGGAAAAAAAAACTTTACCTTTTCCTGATACCAAATTTAATTAGCTCTTACTCTTCCAGAGGATTCATTGGATTTGATAAATATTATTTTGAGTAATAGATCAATTATCAATATCAATAAATGAATTTGTTGTTGGAATGAATACGGTCGTCCCTTTAATTTGTCGGATTCAATATGTCCTGTGCAAAAATATCATTTACAAGTACTTGTAGTTCTATGCGTAATGTAACGTACTAAGCACACTTAGCGGCATATTTAAGTGTTTATGCAAATTAACTGAAGGAATTATCGCTCTGTAACGCCTCTGCAGGCGGCGACAATGGTAGTTCTAAAGCACACACACACAAACATACACACATGCTTCGGGAGTGGGTGTGTCGGCATTCGGCTCAGTCGGCAATTCCACCCACAAGACATGCCCATGCCCTCACTCCTTTTGTTATGCATTCTGCACTTGCCATAGCCGGCTTTCTGTTCTGTTTACATTTGATTTTTCGCTCGCTTATGCATATACAAACACACACACATACATATGTATGTATATATGTACATAGCACAAGCGTACTTACAACAGGTGCGTGAGCAAACAGTTTACCACTAGGCTGCAATGCAAAGGCGAATAGCGAGAATTACTCGGGAGTGAGGTCTGCGGAGGGCAGACAAGCGATTTCGAAAATGCAACTGGTCGCCCCAAGCTATAGAATTTGGATGTTGCACGAACAGATCAAGCAGAACCTTTTCACTATATTCGCAATAGAGTCAACCACGCCAAACTAAACGAAACCTGTTGTAACCTTGGCTTAATTAGATAGTTGTAAGCAAAGAATGATAACATAATTGTTTATTAACAAAATTTGGAAAATTGAAAGTAGTAGTAATATCCCTCTGAAATCTTACGAAATCTGTAAGGGGTATTCTATTCATAATGATTTTTCCCAGCTCAAGTCGAGGGAATTTGATCTATCATTGATTCTGGCTCTGTTTAGGTCATCGCTTCAATTATGATTGATTAATTTAATTCTAATGCATTTTAAATTATTTACAGTTTTAGAAAATTGTACTAACTGCCATGAGTAGTCAGCAGCAAAAGATTATTGTCATTGGGGCTGGGGCTTCGGGCATTGCATGCGCTACAAAGCTCCTGGAATACGGGTTTCAAAATGTACTCGTCGTAGAGGCGGAGCAGCGAATTGGCGGTCGAATACACACAATACCTTTTGGCGATAATGTGATCGATCTGGGAGCCCAATGGTGCCATGGTGAACAGGACAACATTGTTTACGAGTTGGCCAGCAAACACGATTTGCTTGAGACCACAGGACCCGTGTATGAAAACTATCAGTGTGTGCGTTCCAACCGCGAGGTGGTACCAGAGCATGTGGCCAACCGACTAAAGGCCATTGTTAACGACAGTCTTGTGACGAGACAGCTGGAACTACGCAATTGCAGCGGTTCACTTGGCAGCTATTTGAGCAACAAGTTCTACGAGATGTTGCGGAGGCCGGAGTACGCGGACATCGATGAGAGAATAGCGAAGGAGTTCTTTGAGAACTATCAGAAGTTCGAAAACTCTGTCGAGGCGTCCGACACTTTAGATCAAGTGTCTGGTCGCGGCTATCTGGAGTATTGGGAATGCGAGGGCGACATACTTCTTAACTGGAAGGACACAGGATTTGTAGAACTGTTAAGAGTACTCCTGCGTGCGCCTTCCTTCCCAGAACTCCCTCAGCTGGGTAGCCTAGATGAACGTGTGCTGTTCGGCCGGCGCGTTACACAAATCCAATGGAATCGCAACGATTCTCGCGTAGAAGTGCTGTTTAGTAACGGGGATAGTTGTCTTGCCGACCATGTCGTTGTCACCGTCTCTTTGGGTGTGCTTAAGGAGCAGCACTGGCGCCTATTCGAGCCAAAGCTGCCGGTAGAGAAGCAACGTGCCATTGAAGGCTTAGCTTTCGGAACTGTCAACAAGATTTTTGTCGAGTTTCCGCAACCATTCTGGCCCGAAGATTGGACGGGCTTTACAATGCTGTGGCGAGAAGAGGACCTGCAGGACATACGTGATACAGAGCGCGCCTGGTTGGAAGATGTGTTTGGCTTCTATCGTGTCAGCTATCAGCCCAATGTTCTGGCTGGTTGGATAATCAATGCGAATGGCCGACATATGGAGACATTGCCAGAGGATGAAGTCCTGGCAGGTTGTACGTACCTCTTCCGTCGCTTTCTGCACTGGCAAATACCTGAACCGATAGGTTTTCGTACCTCCGCATGGTATTCAAACGAAAATTTCCGCGGATCCTATTCCTACCGCTCCATGGAAACAGAGCAGATGGGCACCGGGGCACATGATTTAGCCCAGCCACTGACTGTGGTTACACCAACTCCTAGGACAGTCACACCTCCACAGGAGACCACTGAGCTTCCATTGCTTCAGACCCGTTGTGACAAACCCATTGTGCTGTTTGCTGGCGAGGCCTCCAGTCCGCACTATTATTCGACTGTGCATGGCGCTGTGGAGGCCGGTTGGCGGGAAGCTAAACGGTTAGCAGACTTTTACGGCCTTCCACGCGCTGTGAAAAAGTCGCAACTTTAACATTAGGTGGACTTTAAATTCCTGACAGGCATTTGAAGTCACGCAATGCAATACATACCCGATATATTTCTTTTTTTTTTTTTAAATCGGTCTTCACTAGTTCGTAATAACAAAGCTCAAATTTTGTGGGACAAGAAAACAGCACCATATGAAAGATCATTTTAATTCTGTTATTGTTGAGTGTGAAGAGCAGTTGGGAAAACTTACAGCTTAAGTGGAAACTATTGTCAGCCTGATCAGCCAATCGACTATACGATTCATCGTAATAGACTTCAAAACATATGACCATAGAATATACTTGTATGTATACAATTTATTTACTATATTTAACGTTTAAATTTTATCTATTTAATAACGGACGAGTACGTGTGTATGTATGTATGTATGTATATATGTATGTATGTGTTAAAAAGCTTTCAAATAAATCAGAACTGATACTTAAACTATGAATATTATGGGATTCTACTTGAATTCCAGCACGACATTACAAATCTTAATCGGATATCCGCCTCTCTGCTCTGTCTCTCCTTGAAAAGTTTAAAAGAAACAGGCAATGTATCAGGACTGATCAGATCAGAACACTTTATCAAATAAGAACCGTAAAGGATTTACGTTTTACATAAATATCAATACTATAATGTCTTCATCGACTCCGAGTCAAAATAAAGTCCAATGAAGTCGTAGTTAGACCTAGAAAAAGTAAAAAGCTTTCTAGCTCTCGAAAAATCCGACCAGATCAGACCACTTTATGATATAGTTGTATATGATATTCAAATAGTTCTTGTACAGTTCTAGTTCTGTCCGAGATATGATTAATACAAATTCTAATAAAATGATAGAAATGTCTTGTCATACCATCGAAGTTCAACACTTGTATGTCGCGATAGGGAATTGTAGATGGACCCGGCGCAGCAACTTTCCACGGCGCCTTTCCAGCTTACGTATGCTTTTCTAGTTCTTTCAAAATTTGTTCGTAATTGAAATCTGTGAAGCCCAGAGTGATGGCTAAATGATCTACGAGCATCACCATGGGCGCTGTAGGTACAAATGACGTACGCTCTACAATTTAACCTATAGTATACCTTTTCCGCAGTGCTTATCAACAGAAAAAAAAAACAAGGAACCGAAAGTGAGGACCAAATACCACGCTTCACAAAGAAAAGACCCAAAACAACTGAAATCGGCGTTGGAAAACGAGCCCAACATACTTATAATAGGTGCCGGTGTTGCGGGTCTAGCGTGTGCGATCGAGCTAAAAAAGTATGGCTTTGAGTTCGTACACATATTGGAGTCTTCTGGGCGTATCGGTGGGCGTATTTACACAATAAACTTCGGTGATAATACAATAGATCTGGGCGCGCAATGGGTCCATGGTGAACGTGGAAATGCCGTTTTCCAAATGGTATACAAATTGAATCTCTTGGACTCTTCCGGGGACCTATTTACGCGCGTCGATTGGATTCGATCCGATGGAGAGCCCGTGCCGCGTGCGCTTGTCCTAAAGTTAATAAATCTTGTGACAACTATATTTGAGAATCGACATCAAGATCTGGCAGATTATGACGGCACATTTAATGAGTACCTTCAGACAAAGTTTGGTCAGGAGTTGGAAAAGCCCGCGTTTCAGGATGTGGATAGGTCTATGGCCAATTCATTCTTACGCGCCTTTTGTAAAATGGAGGGTGCTGCCGTAGAGTCGGGTATTGACCAAATGTCTGGCTCGGGCTTTGAGAGCTATGAGCCCTGTCCTGGCGACAACATGCTAAATTGGCGAGATAAAGGGTTTGGCAAAAGGTTGAAGGTACATTTAGCTGAGTTAAGCTGACCGATGTCTTTACAGTTTCAAAAAGTTTTTGCACGTTCTACTTGGTGGAGATGAAATGAATGAGCTTGGCAATCTAAAGGACTGCGTTCTTTTTAATCAGCGCGTGATACGCATCGAGTGGGATCGTATGGACGGTTCGGTGATGGTATATTGTGAGGGCGATCAGAGCTATTTGGCCGATCATGTGGTAATCTCTGTTTCACTGGGCGTGCTAAAAAAGAATTCGTCCTTGTTTGTACCGGTCCTGCCTTCTGATAAGCGTCGCGCCATTAACTTTCTCGGCTTTGGTCACATTTGCAAGATATTCATTGAGTTTGATGCCGCGTTTTGGCCAGTTTCCTGGCCTGGATTTAATGTGATTTGGCAAGAGAAGGACTTGGAGGATGCGAAAAACGAAGAATTGAAGTGGACAACTGAAATTTATGCCTTTTATTGCACCAAGTATCAGCCGCGCGTCCTTCAGGGCTGGTGTGCCGGAGAGTGTGTTGAGTATATAGAGACTTTAGATTCCAAGACGTTAACGCAGGGTATAATCACAATTTTGAAACGTTTTTTGCCAAAAATGAAAATACCTCTGCCAAAGCGTGTAATGACTAGCAAGTGGACCACAAACCCCGCACATTTAGGTGCATATTCCTATCCTTCCATGCTGACGAAGTCCTTCAATACCGGTGCTGAAGAACTGGCGCAGCCAGTCAACATGTTGGCTTATGAGCCGATGAACGACTCCAAGATGACCATCGAGCCAATGACAGTTAGGCCAGTTCTTTTGTTTTGCGGAGAAGCGACGAGCAGCAACCACTACTCTACGGTGCACGGCGCTGTGGAATCCGGCCTACGTGAGGCACATCGACTGGCTGGCTATTACCTAAAGGACTTGTAGCGAGGAAGTGATATCCTGAATGTGATGTTGGTTTATTTCGTTTTTGTATTTAAATATCGTATACAATACAACTAATTATCTTTTATGACCTGCGGCTTAAAGTCCAAGGAACTTGCCTTCTGTAGGGACTCGGCGTAGAGTGGAAGCCGTTGCGTCATTCGGAATCCCCAGAAGTCCTTAACCTGTCGGCATAGATTTAGATCCAGCTCGGTTACTAGCAGGCCATCTTTGCAGCGTGAAAGACTCTGAAAAGTAGACAGGCAAGCATTTTCATTTACTTATTCGGGTCCCATTATATCGCAGTACCCGGGAACAATAAAACTGGATACGTCGTTTATGTGGCTATTATCTAATGATTAGGGACTTCATATTACTTTAGTATAAAATAATTAACCCCCTACGACCTACGTGACTTATTTGAATAAGTGAAGAGGGTGAAGGTTGTACGTTCTCGACGTATCCGAACGATAAATGAATCATTGTAACTAGAACTGCATATATTTACCGGCGTACGGGAACCATCAGGTGCGGCAACATATGTGGACCCGTAGAATGGTCCGAAATCATGATGCGCCTTGCTGCCATCTCCAGAGCTGAACTCGTTGGCGAATTGCTCCGTACCCACGCGATTAATGGGCACCGTGAAATAACTGTTTGCAATGGCCGCGTTGCGTGCCTCAACGCCCCAAAGCGGCTCCGAAAGCCGACCTATGGTAGCCGAGGGATTAAAGACAATTTCAGCACCATTCAGTCCAAACATCATCCAGTTCTGCGGATGATGACGACCGTAGCAAATATTGATGGCAATCTTTCCAAATTCAGTCTCAAACACTGGATGGCCGGTGTTGCCTTCCATGTAGTAAGTGGATTCATTGAAGTCCCCGACCCGTGGTATGTGATTTTTACGATGCTTGCCCACATAGCGTCCGCTGTTCGAAATTACTACGGCGGTGTTCCAAATTGTGTCCCCATGCGGAACGTCCCGCTCCAATATCGAGTGTATGATAACCATGTTGTAGGCCTTTGCCAACTCAGCCAGCATTTTTGTGGTGGGTCCGGTTTCGGCTTCCTCAGCAAATTCACACCATGGATACTTTTCGCGCGTGCAAAACGCGAAGGGCATAGCTGAGAAAATACAAGTATTGGGAGTTACTTGTCATAGGTGGAATGAGAGCGGTGCTGTGGAATAACTTACTCCATGCCTCCTGGGTGCACACAATGTTGCACCCTGCCTCAGCTGCTGCCCTTATCATATTCTTTACTTTGTTCCAAATGCCTTCGCGTTGCTGCTCAATTGGGGCAGTCGTAGGTAGTGCTATGGAGTTTTGTATGGCGCCCACACGCACCAGGCGGGGCTTCCGCAACTGCTCGGGACGTGCTGTGAAGCGATACCCTTTAATTTCGAAATCGTGCTCTTCGGCTATGGCCTTGGCACCAGCAGGCAATTCCAAGCTATTGCTTTAATGAGAGAGAGGTTAGAAACGAATGTTAGACACTACAGTATGTATTAAGTGGATCCTCTTTGTATTTCCAGGACTTTAAGGTGAAATTAATAGCGAGATTAATTACACACCTAGACAGAATAATAGACGTCAAGGGCGTACTCAGTTTTTACCAAGAGGGGGGATTCAATAATGCACGATGCATATAAATTATAATTTAGTTTGATCAATGAAAAAACTTAAACAAATCCAACTCAGTTCCATTTTAAGGCAAAATATTTGTTCCATTATAATGAAGGTAAGGTCGACTTTTTTTTTTAGGCGTGAAAACATTGTTCTTTAAAAAGGTTGCCCTTTTATATATATATTATATATATACATATATACTTGTATTTTTTTAAATATTTCAAAAAGTTAGTATTCAACATAAATCTACTTCAGCGTTAAAACAAATATCAAAAGGCTTTACTAACTATAATCCATAACTTAGCGTAGAGTTAATTCATTATATACAAATGTTTTCGGCTGGACAGAATAAAATGATTAATTTTTATATATTTTCGCATGTACTTGCCCCCACAATATTTTGGTTTGAAACAAACATTAATTTGTTAAGAGCGCTTAAATTAAATAAATATGAAATGGAAATTCACAAGTGAATTTAAATTATTGGTGTTGTACATAAAAAGCTAACAATCATTTATAAAGGTTGTGGTTGGGAACATGGACTGTAGTTTTACATTCACTGTGATTGGTTCTTGTCCAGGCTAAATGTACTTGATGCTTTGATTTTTTTGAATACCACACACATACATACATATGCATATGTATATATTAAATGTATTCACAAATAGTATGTGTACATATATTTATGCATATATTACACTATAAATAATATGTTTGCGGCATCAATGTGTAGTTTTTTCGTTGGTTATTTTTATGAATTTTGACATCCAGATTGTACAGATTGTAGCCACATTAAGAAGATTAGTTTTGTACTTAATCCACAGCTCAAATACACGCATATTTGTGTATGACAATTAGATAAGCAAAGCGTAGATTTAATTTATTTTACTTGCACTCTGATCATGCCATACAAAGTAGGTAGTTTTTTGCCTGCTTATCAAAGCCATATAACAAAAGCGCTGATAACTTTGGAAGAGCTGGGCATTAAAGGCGTTTGCAAAACAACTCAAATAATATGACCTTACTCCTGTTCTACGCCATAAAGAATCCGTTTGACTTCCTTGAGCTCTTCGGGTGGTAAGTACTTGTCAAGGCATTCGTCAAGACTTTGTAATTCAAAGGCGGACATTGTTGTACGAAGTAGGTGCGCGATCTTAGAACACTTGAAATATTTTACTAATAGTATCCGTTTAAATTGGGCAAGTTGTTTCTAGAATGATAAACCACACACGACTGGCACACGCCACAGAATGCGGAGGGTGTTTTGAATTTTTCGCTTGATAGCCCCAGAGAGATTGTAGACCGCGAGCGATTCGTTGGAGCAGCTGCAACAACAACAACAGCTGACTGTTCGCTCTTTTTAGGGCAACAGCTCTCACCAACCTTGAATCAATTACTCAATTAAATCGCTGAGTTAATTCATGGGTGTATTGTACTATATGAGTGACTTTTCATTCGCTCTGTTTGTATTGTTGTTAACCTGTATGGGGGTACAGGAGACCTAAAAGACCCGCTCAGCTTTTACGACATGACTGGCAGATGAATTGAAAAGCAACTGATGTTATATTAGATAATTTAAAATAATTAGTTTTTATTTAGAGCTCTTTTGTTTTTAACAAAGAAACACCTCTTGAGTTTATATAACTAACAAGTTTGGGCTTATTTTATGGTGACTTAATTCCATGATGAAGTCAGAACCTTGCTAATGTTAATGCCTTTGGTTTTTTTTTTTTTGAAAACATTAGTTTGTTGTTCACGGTTGTTGTTGTTGTAGCTCTGGGCTTAGAGACTCATTAAACAGAGCTGAGTACTGTACATAGATTAAGAACTTAGAACAAAAGTACATTCATACATAAATAGTTGGTAATTTTGATTTTAACAAATACACTGCAAAGAATTACAACATTTCTATAATTACATATGCATACTATACAAGTATGTATAATCGCAAGTACGTCGCTCGAAAAGTTCCTCCTCTGTTTGTTTATAAAATGTAAATATATATTTGTTATGCTTATTATTTGGACTTCATAATTTGTTTCTATGTATGTATAATGCATTTGAATAAATTAAAATTTGTACAACACTTTGTCATAATAACTCCATTTTTAAATGTTGTCCTTTAAATTTAGATAATTCAACTTTATTGTATTGTTTTCATTTTTTCACTTTTACGCAAAAAGGTACATGTCGTGAGAGGACTAAGCCTGCTAATGGTTCCACCAGCTCTTGTGCTGCAGGCTGTCCAGTTGGACAGGCTAAGGATAAAATGTGAAACGTCAGTACAGGCAGCACTTTATAGGGTCGCTAACAATTTTTAAATGCCGACTAACACTGGCAAGTAAAGGTTCATTAAGCTGTTTAAGAACGTTTGGTATTCTTTTTAGCTATGCCCAGAAAACAAATACATAGCGTCGATTTGTTCAACAGGTGGCATAAAATACTCCTTATATGTATGTATAGTATGTATGTATGTATGCATGTATGTATGTGTGTGTGTGTGTGTGTACATAAATACTTATGTACGTGTATGTAAATACGTGTATATAGGTTTGTATATGCGTTTTGGCATTTCTTCTAGCAGTATGCGTGGTTTGGTGTTGTTAATATTCTTATTACAGCCGCTCCCAAGTATGCTTCTGTCTTTTGCTTAGTCACGCGCTCCGCGCCTGCCTTCTCAGCCTTACTGCACCCACATGGAGGGCGCCCAGAGGGGCTCGTTCTCCAGCCTCTGCACATTGAGCACCAGCTGCTCAAAAGCACTTACGAGCTCGCCATTTACGATCTCGACGTCAAAGAAATGGCCATAGAGGAAGTCAATACGCTCCGCCGACTTGATCATATCCTCGAACTCCTCGTCCGTAAAGCTGCGAGCATTTGCCTCATCAAAGGTGGATTTGGCGCGGGCTTCCGTGCGTGTTGCTTTCAGCACCTCCAGCTCCGGTGGCTGAATGTGAATAAGGAACGGCTTCAGCTGCGGAGTGCGCAGCGTCTTGATGGCCTGGTAATGTGGACTAATCACGCACACGCAGCCCGCATTGACTATTGACTTCACACTCTCGGCTGAGGTGCCGTATAGATGTCCCTTATACTCGCCATGCTCCACAAACTTCCCAGCCGCAATGTCCGCGTCCATCTTGTCACGGGGCACGAAAATATACTCGCGTCCTGCTACCTCCCCGGTTCGCATAGGTCGAGTTGTATCTATGAAAAATATTAAATAATTTTCTTTGAGCTACTATTATACTAAGTATAAAGAAACTTACATGGGACCGGACTGCGAAACTTCTCTGGATCGCGTGCTATCAGACGACGCCGCAATTCGTTGCGACCCACACCGGGTGCACCTATCAATACTACTGGTCGGTAGACTCCTGGTCGCGGATAAAGCTTAGCCACCTCCTCATATGTGGCAATTAGTTCCCGATCGAAGTCATCGTTCTCTGTCAAATCGTACATGATCTTTTTAGTCTTGGGCTGGCGACAGGATGAGTTGCTGCTGCTTGTGTGGAGGCGCGGAGAGCCAGGCGGGGTGGTGCACAATGAGGCGCAAGAACCCGCTGGGTGGAGTTAGTGGCAATGAATGAGTCGTTATGAACAATGTGGTAGCCAATCGGATGCAACGGTTTTGGGATCATGGAAAAGACACAGCCGCATGCAAATTTTAGAGTGGGATTGCAGATGCATGAGTACGAATATAAATGATCTCCACTTACGCTTTGAGTCCAACTCGCTGGCTTCCCGCTGCGTGCGTTCATGTATAATACGACGTTCCTGCAGTGCACGACTTGGAATAAGACCGGCTCGGGCTGAGCGCTCGTGTTCTTTACGTGCCTGCCACCAGTAAGCATCGTCCTGTAATGGGAAAAGTATACTCGAAACTAGTCTCAATATGATTTCCTCAAAAAACATCAGAATAATATTGGCACGGTCTCTTAACTGACAGCAAATGTGAGCTTTTAAATTGGTTAATTAAAATGGACCTGGAGATGCAAATTATACGTTTAATTAGCTGTTTTGGATAGCCATATACATACATATACATACATACAAATTTATGCAAATGCTTGGATTTTGCATGTTTGTAACACATTCATGTTGATGAAAATGACTAGAAAAGTCGTTACAGAGGCAAATATATACCTAACCACCTGCCTGATTCCTTTGTTCGTCTGTGTTAAAAACTAGTTCAATGGATAAGCATATATAAATATTATATGGGTAAATAATTTTTACATGAATTTAAATCATTAATATAATGATGCTTCAATTCAAAATAATAACTATTCTATACTAAAAGCTAGTTTTCTACTACAACAAACACTGAAAGTTGCTCTTAATTCCTTAAATGAATAAAGTATACTGAACTGGACAAAAATTCTCTTTACTAAAAAGAGAAAGTGGATATTATGTGTGTCGTGCTAATTTTTAGCACATAATGGAAAACAAGTTGGACTTAATGAATAGGCTGTGTGAATCTATAAAGCAAAGTATGATTTGTCTGCTCATTTTTGCTGGTCTTAAGCTCAAGATTGTACTTCTTGATTAAACAACAAATCTAAAATGCTTTTTTGGACACATTTAACATAAACACTGGTGTATTTCATGGTATAAAAATTGGAGATGTTAATCATTTTTAAGCCTTGCAGTGATTCCCTGTTAAAAACCAAACAATTTTCTTTTTTGATCGTTTTTATCGACTTTACTCACCTGAGCAACGATGTGCAGGATATCGCCACGTTTAAAGGCCAGACCAGCTTCTTTGCAAGGTATGTAGGGATCCACATCAGGATTGTAATTAAAATGCGCACGAACACGAACTTTGGACTCGCGCTGAGCGCCCTTGGTGTCAGCAGGCACTAGCTTGAAGGTGATGGTGCCCTCTGAGTTTTGCTGCAATTATTTGTTGCCTCTTTTTTAGTTGCCAAATGGTAACCAAAACTGCACATACCAATATGGTCAGCACATCGCCGGGCGTTTTGCCTTCTACATTAATGCTGTTGACCTCGATGACCTCGTCGCCAACGTGAATAAGTCCGGACCGATCGGCTGCACCACCATGCATGATTCGTGCTATTATTATTTTTCCCGTCTCCTCGTCGGTTTTTATGGTGGCACCCTAAAAGTATGCAATAACCTTTTACTATCAGTTGTTCCTCAAAAGCTCGAATGTGCGCGCGTGTGTGAGTGTCCTATGCGTGTACATGTTTGCAGGTGTGTGTGTCGGTGTGTGTGTGCATGTGTGTGGTAGGAGGGGTGTAGTGTTTTTGGCATACAACAGAATGACAACAACATTTTCACTTTTTGTACACATTGTTTGGTGTTGTTGACAGTGTATGGTTATTTTTATTTGTTTATCGTATGTGTGTTGGACTTGGGATATTTGTGAAGAAACTTTGGATTTTATGGTTACACTTTACAGTAAGGACATTGTTTACTTACAACAATCGGTTCCGCACTTTGTGCTCCTGTCTGTGTTTTTTATAATCAATATATTTTTCATTTATATTTTTTATGGAGGGGTTTGAAAATCAATTCGATTTTATACGATGTTTGTTTTAGATTTGTAATACAAAGCAGAATTTACAAAAAACAATTTGTTAGCGAAATTTGTAACATAGCATTGGTTTGTTAATGTTCAATTGATGTGAAAGCGCAGAGAGGAGCAGATTACTACTCTTGTAGATAAAAATATAGCTTAATAGGCAAGAGTTTTGTGTTAGACAGAAAAAGTGAACGATCAGGCAGAAGAGCAAGTCGAGTGCTGTTTTAAGCAGAAAGTGTACGCGTAGCTTAGATATTCAAATATAAGGAATGAAAGCGAAGGAGAGAGAGAGCAAAGTCTGTCTCAAGACATTTTCTGTATAAGCTGTAGGAGTATTGTAATTACAAAGGAATTGGAAGCGTGTGGCATACGTAATTTTTGCTAAGAAATGATTATTAACAAGGCTCCATAAACTTTATAATGATCGCTAATGGTCGATGAGCTCTAACGTCGATGAGTCGTGAGGCAAAGCTTAAAAGGTGTACAGTATCGAGAAACTCACCAGGGGCTCATTGCTCTTTACAAGTTGCACAATTTTAATTGTCTCCTCATCCTCATCCATTTCAATGGGTACTTCCGGCAAATGCGGGTAGAAATCCTTTTGGGCAATGGCATCGTGAGCGAAGAGCACGTGCTAAAAAATCAGAAGAATTAACCAAGGTCCAGTTCAGGAAGCGGTTAGGTCCTTACCTGCACGTGCGCATCCTGCAGCAGATGAAAGGCCTCCTTGCAATCATCGCTTAAATGACAGCGTTGTGACAGCTGCTCCAGCACCTCATAGAGCACCTGGGCAGAGGTGGAGAGCACAGGTGCCAGTCGCTCATCGCGGCCCACCTTGGCGACCTTGGTGTGCACATTGACCAGCGCGTTGAGCTCCTTCGACTCTAGTAACGCTTTTAGAAAATCGATTTCCTGATCATTTGATAAATTATCTGATTCTTTGAGCGTGGTGATCAACTTGGACAGCGCTGAAAATCGTTTGTAGGCTTCAGTATATAATTATGTGTTTGCATGCATATAATATTGTATCTACCTGGATCCCAATTGATGTCCGATGCCATAATGGCAGCTGGCATGCTACACACAGAGAGACACAAGCACAAACACCCCTTGAAGTCTTGTCTGAAAAAAAATAGATAATTGAATTTCCATAAGCCAACAACCCATTGCATGTGCATGAAGTCCTTTGAAATTAAAAATCGATTGCTGACTTTAACTCGATTTGTTTGGAAGCCTTGCGAATTCCACTCTTGAAAACAACAATAAATATGGCTATGAACAACAGAAAGACAAAGAGCGCGCCATGAAAACTTACTGCGTGCTCAATGTTAATTTCGCTGTTACAAACGACTGAACCAAAAGAAAGAAGCAATGGCAATAACAAGTCCAGTCCCGGTTTGACGTCAGTGGCAAGCCAACCACCCACAAAGGACACAAGCACACAAGCAAGGAAAACAACAATAGAGAATAGTTGGCAAAGTTTCGTATCGCACGCGGCATAAACAACATTATCCATACGTCGAGTATATGGAAATATTGTTTTTGGCTCTTGTGCTTCATTAGGCAATGAGGGCGCCCGCCTGTCGCTCTGGCCCCTCGCTCTTCGCCATTTTCGTGTGTCGTGCCAAATTAATGCAAATGTGTGTAGACGAGAGTGTTTGGATTTTTAAAACAAACCTGCTGAATACATTTATCTCAGTGGTACTGATAAGTAAACTAAAAATAAATTTCTATGGAAATGCATTTTAACATTTTGAAGTTAGTTGTAATATTTGATGGTCAAGCAGAATTAAATGCATAGCTAAGTTGTTTAAGCATTATTAAAAAATCGTTCATTTCAATTTAGTTCGAAGCAAATATTTATCAGCATCTCCTAATTATTAAGCTTTAAAGTATTTTTTAAGAACAGAACAAAAGGAACTTAATATTCAAGTAAATCAACCCCTCTCTAATATGTATTCCTACTTTTTACTTTAATTCTTTAAAATGTACATAAAAAGTTAGTTGAAGGCTCTGGAAACCATTGCTAAAATAATGATTTCGTTAGTTTTATGATTTTAATTTTAAGCTAGCCATAAATAAATATTAAAAGAAGTATTTTATTCGTTGCTTGCTAATTCTGTCTCATGGACTGGCAACCGAAATTTCCTTATTTCCAGTTCGATAGATGTTTCCTTTTTTTTTTTTTAAGCCAACGTATTGTGTTATTTTTTTCCTTCAATGTAGAGCAAATGTAGAAGATAAGAAGAATGTATGTTGGAATTTCGATTATTGTTTTCTTTATGAATTTAGCTGGAATGCCAATTTATTGAATCCAAGTAATGCAGAATAACGTAAATTTTCCATTTTTTCACAAGATAATTGGAGAGATTATTTCACAAAAGCTTTTACTGAAAGTTCTCATTTCTAATTATGTTCTAGTTGAACCTTGTTGTTTGTGATAATGCTGCGATTTTCTTTTTCATTCTGCTTGAGCAAAGATAAATTGAATTACTTTTACAGCATATGTACGTATTCTACATCTATGGTTTAGACTCTAGAGCCGTGTTTATATTTCTTTAGTGTATTTAATATAAATAACATTAATTGTATAAATGAGTATATATTGTGTTTTTTACTTTGTTCCTGTACTCTAAGCTAGTAATTCCAATTTGTCTCCATTAGACGTAGCACTTGCCCACTGAATTCTGTGCGTGGGCTTTGGCGGGCGGCCAGTATGAAAGTTAATTAGAAAGAAGGAAAAGGCAATGACAAGAAAGTAGAACAAGGGGAGGCAAGCACAATTTACGACCACTTTTGCAAGCTGCATTGCCACAATCAGTGGTCGACAGCCTTTGTGGTTGTGTCGCCATTGTGGCTGGCTCATAAATTCAGAACATTTAGAGCAGATGGGGAATAAATATAGTACATAATAATCGCTCATACGCCCTGCTGACCCTAGCTCGAAGCTGCATTCTGTTCTCAATTCCTGTTGCTGGCCAGTGGGGCATAAATTATGGCACTGGACAGGTGCCAAGAGCTACGCGAACGATTTTAACAGAAAGGTCAGTAACACTTTGTGTGTCACAGACACACGTGGGCGAAAAATGTTTCTTATGGGTATTTGCATGTGAAGCACACATTAATACCCAGTTCATTGTTTCCTTTACACCTAAAGAGCGTGACAACAGCAGCTGCAAATTATTTCAAAGTTAGCCATGAAACTTTCCACGTTTCTAAAAATAGTTGCGAAGCTGTTGCCCCAGGTTTGATGGGCTGTGACATTTGCATGACCCGCCGTGTTGTCCTTCAACTTGGAATCCAGCTGGGCTTGCCTTAGCATTGTGTTTGATGAACTCTTCGAGGCCTGAAAGGATTGGCACGCAATGCAAAAGGATATAGACACATAAGGACAAGGTTGTTCGAATAGTACAATGTTCATGCCAACGTTTCCGCAAATCGCATTTGTCCAGTATATAGAGCTTGCAAAGGATATTTGCACATATGACGCTATGTAAGGAACAACCTTGAACTACATAGCCGCATGAAATGAAAATGGGCAAACATACATCTGGGTGAAAACTAACACCCACTGACTTCTCATGCGATGTCAGCAGCGGAAACGACGCAATCGACGTCAGCAAGTAGGCGATGCGAGGGTGTGGGTCTGAACCATACGCCAACCCAGTTGGGTATTGGCGCAGCATACTTTTATTTTTCTATAGGCTTCAGATGAAAAGTTTTTTAAAGTTTACCAACATTTTGGTTCGTTTAAAAAACATGGCCCAAAAACTGTAATGCAATGTTATCAAACCAACGGCATTCTTTTGATGGTTTAAAAGTAAACATGTTCAATACTTGTAAGAGGCCTTTTTTTGAAATGATCAAGTTGGAACTTATTAAGAACATACATATGTATAAGTAAAGAAACCCCTGACCTCCACCATGCTAATGGCAAAAGCATCAGGAATATTACATGCAATTTGTAAATGTCATGTGCTGACAAATAAAAGTTGGTTATACCGAAAAGTGCAATTGCGTACTTCTACAAATTGGTGCAGCTGTAATTATTGTACACTGGACTTATTTTCTCACTGTAACACAACTGAACTGTGACCTCAAAATGCATTTGGATTATGAATTTACAATAACCAGAGGGCTGATCTAAAAATTGTGTTGTTGTCTTGTCAATCATTATTGTATACGCAGGGTCTTATTTAAGTGCAGAGCTCCAATTACACTAATTGCGATTACAGGCAAAGGATAGATGCCCATTGCAAAAATGTTTCTGTTTCGAAGCCATAGAAAGGCATGAGAAGCCGTGCTTTGTGTGGGAGTAAGTGCGTTGCCTCATTGTGCACGCCATTCTTTGGAGTGCTGCCCAACAGCGTTGACTTTGTTATGAGTGCTGTATGTGAGTGTATGTGTCTGTGCAAATGTTGCCAAATACAAGGGCTTAATGCGGCTCATGTTGTGTCACAGTCGGTGCTTATTAGGCATAATGATACATGTCAATAAGCCTGCCCAGGCGAAAACGTGCGAACAAAGCCAAATACAGTCCGCCACATCGTGTTCCTCAGACACAGATAAGGCGCTCAAATGACATTCACCTTCCCTGAGAGAGAGAGATAGCGAACGGAGAGAGTAAGAGCTGATAGCTCATGTAGGGGTTGTTTATATTTTCCCACTGAAGATAGGGCTAAAAAAATCTGCGCTAAAAACTGCGGGCTGTGATTTCGTTTTTCTTTTTTTCGCCTCAAGCCGCATTAAATTTATGCAAAAATTGTGTGAAATTTGTGAAGCAAATAAGCGACAATTATACATATAGTACATACATTTTACAAACATATATATATATATGGATAAAAATTAGCTGGTCACCCTGTCCGCAGAGCAGGCGGAGAGTTATTCAAATGAGAGCCTGACGAGAGTAGAAGCAATCGGAGCGGAGGCATTAGAAAATTTTGTAGCGATTTTTATTGAAAATAAAATAATTCCAAAGGCACAAAATGACTTGTACACCAATATTAGGACTCCGTTACGAATGGGTATCAGCTGGAGCGTGAACTTACCCAGTGTCTGACAAGCTCTTTGTGATCGAAGCGGTTGGTTATTGCAGTTTTTGGTCGTTCACAATTAAACAATAAACATAACAATTTTTCTAGCCGCTCTGCTGCAAATTTTCCACTACTATGCTGGCTTGTTTTATTTTTAAACACTTTTCTAACTTAGACACAGGCACGCACACTCAGACAGAAATGATAGTTCATCTATGGCAGGTATATGTATATATTTAGCAACAACAAGATGAAATGTTTCGCTATTTTTAGTAGACACCATGCGTAGGCTTATTGCAGCTGCCCAATTGTTGTTCTTGCTGGTGTTGCCGTTTGCGAAGCTCCAGCAGTTAGGTAGGAATGTGCAATAGGTGATGGTAATTAGAATACCTTCGGGCCTGCTTCTAATTGCAGAAGCAACTACGACGACCCTGCTGGGCCAGGTCGTTGAAATAACGGCACTAAATGCTGTAATTGCGACAAAGTTGGCGGCGCGTTGTTCGCGTGGAGCAAAGCGAGGAGCGACTGACTGAGTGTGGCTGCCATTCAGAAATGGTGGCACAGTGTGTCGCTGTCACCACCATCAGAGAGTGGAGAGCAGATGGAATGAAAGAGAGAGGGACAGAGACGGAGAGAGAGAGAGCGTTTCCGTGGGGTTGAAAATGCGCATGTCAGCAGAATTAAACTACGTATGTGCATTGCATACAGGGTGTTTGAAACCGTTTTTATTTGGCACAGAATTTCTTAAGCTACAGTTATGGCTAACAATAAACTATTGGGCTTAGCCCAGAACTCCCGCACCTCCGAGCAAGCCGGCACCACCGGCGGCTCCAAAACCAGCAAATCCGCCGCCCACTTTTTTGTCATAGCGAGCTCGAAATCCTCCGCCGCCGAGAGCACCAAGGCCGTGGCTAAAACCACCGCCAAAGCCGCGCGCTCTCACTCGATAGCTCTCGTGATAACGCTTGAAACCACCACCGAATCCTGCCGCTCCACCTATGCCACCAACAAGACCCCCTGCGCCACCCAAGCCAGCAATGGGTTGCTGCTGTTGTTGTTGAAGCAGCACAGGCACTTGTTGCACACTCGCCACGTTTCCTACCACAGGCACTTGCTGCAGGCTGCTAAACCCTCCGCCGCCACCATCAAACAGATCAGCTCCTCCTCCAGCGCCAGCTACCAGAGGGTGCGCACTAATTGTAAACACACAGCACAGGCCGGCTAACAATTGCAGAAGACGTTTCATTTTTACTGAACCGCCGACGAGTACACTTTGAAGCGCCTGCGCAGGCATCTCTTGGTTTTATGGCACATATGACGTGCGACATGAGGCACGCAAAGGCGTCGAAATTCCCCCATCCATGCTTTATTTGGACACGCATTTCACAATCGCAGCAGCGCCCATGACCTTCAATCAGTTGTGATAATGTTGCTGACGAGGTGTGAACTATTCCGAGCATCGGGCAAACCCATTAGAATTGTGCCACATACAGCATACATATGAGTACACTTCAAATATATTCGGTTAAGTGCTGATGTTGCTTTTTCAGGAAATGAAGGTGTAATTTGAAATAGTAGTAGGTAGGTTCACATTTATTTTAAAAATGACTACTAGTCAGATTGGTGGGTTTTTTGGATGTTTGTTCCTCGGCCTCTTATTAAATGAATTTTGTAAAAAATGAGATCAAAGGAGACAAACAAAACAAAACAAATCTCACCTACGGCTGTGAGTTGGTTTTGTTTCTTTACTTTTGCTTCTAATCTAATTAGTTTAAAAAAAAATCAGTTTTTTCCTCTACATAAGTTTGTAAGGTCTACAGCGTCTCTGGCCAAATTTGGCTATAAATCATGGCCGTATGGAAAATAAAATTACCTTAATGTTTAAGACGCTTTTTCTTCTTTTCTTTCTTTTAAGTTGAAATAATAACGTACTATTATTATTATTTTTTTTTTTAAATCTGTGTTCCCAGCCTCATTACATCATGTGATGATTTATTAATATAAATAAAAAATATAATAAATAAATCCAAAAAAATATGTACATATGTATGTATATTCGGATGTATGTTCGGATCCTGTATACTTTTTCATGAATTTTATGGTTTTTTTCTCTAAATAATCAATTTCATCTTTTAATCCATGTACATGTTCTGTTTTCCATGATTCTTCTTGTTCGCCCGTGCCCGAGTTTTTAGACAGCACTTTCCAGTTCATTTTTGAAGGGTACCTCAATTTTCTCCAACTTGAGGATCCAATTGTTCAAAAAATAAATTGTTTAAGTTTATGCTCCATACGTTTAAGCACAGGCAAAAATAACTCGGACTATTATATTATTATATGGAATATTTTTAATATGGTATTAAGACATGTGACCAAACATTTTTTGATCTCTCTGTATTTTTGAATGCAGTGCAATGTTAGTATAAATATTAATTATATCAAAAACTGGGGTCAGGTAATGACTATTCATCAGATATTATCGGACCTGAAGGAAATGATTTAGTTGATTAAATTATTTCTGCCAGTGTATGCCCATTGTCTGGCTGTACTTGAAGAGTGGTCATGCAATGCTTTGGGATCTTTCTGGCGCCTTTCAAGCCATGAATCGGTGAGACGTGTGAATTGGAAATGCAAATAGAAGCCCAGCACGATGGATACTAATTAATTTGCATAAATAAGACCCATTACCAGAGCTAGTCAAACAAACGAGCGCGGCACAGCGACCACGACAGTATCCAGTAACCGAATAGTTATCGTATCGCTATGCATCAACCCACGGTTTATGTCTTATTTGCTTTGATTTTGGCGCTTGGCGAGCACGTGGCAAGGGCTACTCCGGTGATTGCCAGTGGAAAAGGTGGCGAAATAGTGCGCAGGGCTCGACACATTGGCGGATTCGGAGGGGGTGGAATCGTAGGCGGTGGCATAGTGGGTGGCGGCATTGTTAGTGCGCCAGCCATACATTCTGTCCCTGTCGTCTCCAGTGTTCCAGTTATAACAAGTGTGCCGGTGCTAACGACAATATCTACGGTACAAACGGTTCCCACCTACGCCGGCGGATACGGTTATAATGGCTATGGCCTGAAGAGTGGTGGCTTTGGCGGTTTCGGTGGCTTTGGCGGCGGCTCTTTGCTTGGGGGCGGCATTGGATTTGCTAAGTTCCAAGCAAAAGGCTTTGGCATCGGCGGTGGTTTTTTCGGCTAATTGAGACTCGCAGGCATCATTAAAACTGAGAAGAATTGTTTAACTCAAACCGCTTAAGTGCTTTAAGAGTTTGTTTGTGTTCAAAGTTGAAATAAATAAACAAATTTGATGACGTTGCAGTATTTTGTTGTTGTGGTCGAGACTGTTTATTTGGTTTGTTTGCATTTGAGTTTCAGCTTACATATTTATTCAGTTTTATCACAAATTCGAAAAGACGCAAACACAACCCAGCCGAGCCATTAAGTGAAGTGTGGAACGAGTGTGAGCGACCACTTCTGTATGTCCGAGTGTGTCCGGACCGCGTCATAAGCCCAAGAGCTTGTCGAGATCTACGGTGGAATTTTGAGTGTTAAATATGATTGAGCAGCCGCGTCATTAAGTCGAGGATGGTCTACATTTAAATTGAGCTTGGTTTCAAAAATATTATGAACTAACAGAACTTTCCGATGAAATAAATATATTACATATTTTTTAAAATCAAGTTTAAGTTATATTCCGAAATACAAATGATTTATCTACATTGACTATTCATCTAAATAAAGTATTAATATGTATTATAAATACTCTCAGAAATTAGTATTATAATTTTATTTTTATGATATGTTTTTTGACCATATTTTAAAACAGATATTTCAGCTCTTTAGTTTTAAGAATTAAAAATATATTATCTTGAGTTTAACTTGAAATACTTAATACGAAGTCCATTAGAGAGTGCCTACAAATCTTACCACAAATATAATTTCAAGAAGGTTCGAATTACAAATATGTATATTATCTTGACATTCACTTGAAATACTAAGTACAAAGTCCCCTTGAGATCAAGCCCGATCGGTATTGGCTAAGCCTACAAATCTTACTAATAACACCACAAATCGAATATCAAGAAGCTTTGAGTTGGCGCGTAAAGTATACCAACTCTTTCATCTTTCAGAACTTTATTTATGTCTGTAAACAAACTATTTATATCTTAAAGTTTTTGCAGGGCCAAGTGTGGCATCAATATCAAAACAGGTCTTTTGGGTCCACTGTAATGGCCAATACCCGTTTCCGCGTTTTGTTTCGAACAACGCTTGGATCGAGCCAATTTTGAAAACAACTTCATCTTGATGTCGTTTTTTTTGGGGTTTTTTTCTAATTATTTGTGCTTCTATCGCAGAACACATATGTATGTAGTATATGCGAGTAAAGTATATGAATACAATACATACTTCAATGACATAATGCTATTGAACCTCATTAATAGTGGCAAAAGCCAGAGGAGTAGTGAATATTTGTGGCTATAAATAAAAGCGAACCCCACAAATGAGTTTCAGTTTCTAACAAAATTTGATTCTTGCCAAGTGCGCGATGAGGTTCGTGTCTGCTTTGGTGTTTCTGTGCCTAAGCGCTGCCCTGTGCACCACCCAGTGTGGTGCTATAGATGCGGAGCAGGAGTTGGCTCCGGCCCCACTAGAGGTTGCTCTGAAGGAGGGTGAGCAGCAGGCGGAAGGGAATGAGCGTAAAGCACGCCAGTACTTTGGACCACCACCTCCGTTCTTCGGCCCTCCACCGCCGCCATTTGGATACGGCGGCTATGGCGGTGGTTTTGGAGGTGGCTTTGGAGGTGGCTTTGGCGGCGGTTTCCAACGCACCCGAGTCGTCACTCGCACGCGTGTGGTGAATCGCTATAGGGGAGGGGGCTTTGGCGGTGGCTTCTATGGCTAAGAGAGCAGGATTGTGAAGTTTATGGGATTACATCTCCCTAGATATTGTGATAATTATTGATTCCCACATGATTTTACGTTATTGGAATTGCTTTAATAAAAATGTTTATGTTATTCATGTAACGGCGTCTTCTTTATGAGGGCAATCAATTCCTAGGCTTGTTTATGGTGCGAGAAAGTTTATCAAAGAAACCGAAGCTCTAAGACATACTATAAGTGCTAGGTAAGCCATTTGGTAGAGTCCAAAATGCGACTGACTCTGGCTCTGGCTAGTTTCGTGTTTCCGCTGCTGCTTGTCTCGGCGGCTTCACTTCTAAACGAACGCGAATACGATGCGCAGGTAGCGCCACCGACCATAACTAAAGGTATTTTTTTCTAATTATATTTACTAGAAAAATATGAAAACAAAGTACAGTCGACTCTCGTTATCAAATGGTTCGAAATTTGTGAGAGAAAATAAATAAAACTTCGAATTATTAAGTGTTGATCAATAATTATTTATTAACTGCTATTCTATAACAATGTCAAAAGAGTAACAGTAACTGAATGATAACTAAACAAACCAGTTCGTGTGAAGTGTGTGTCAAATAGCCAATCTAATCATAACAAAAACAAAGGCTCGTGTACAGTTACCGGGCTGATCTTAAGCGGTGACCGTTAGATGCGCAGAAGTCGATTTTTGGGTCTGCTTGGCGGTAAGAAGTGTAAGTCTATACAAGTTTGAACTTGTCGCAAAATGTACTTACATACAATCTTACCGCCTCTTTCTCTATGCAACTTTGAATTGTCGAGTGTTGGACGCCGATGAGCTCGAATTAACGCGTTCTCTTGTTATATAGCTCTGATTTTTTAGTTCGAGTTACCCAGTGCACAAAAATGTATTGATGTAGTTCGAAATATAAAGATGTTTTGTAGGGAACTCGTGATAACTTGGAATAACTTATTAACAAGAGCCGACTGTATTTAAGTCGGAGCCTCAGGTATTTAATCGGATGAGTTGAAATGAAAGGCCAAAATGGAATCTTTAATTGATTTGCTAATTATTAATAAGAAGAATCATAATAAATGCCTAATCGTTGTTAAATGGGTGCAGCATTACTATTCAGTGACCAAAAGATAAACAAATTTCTATTTGCACGAAAATCGGGTTTTAAATAAAAGCTGACAAATATATTGTGTATCAATAATTCGTTATTTGTTTCTAGTTAGAAGCATGCGGTCCACTTCCATTAGATGTGTATACATTTAATTCTAGATATCTTTGCCAATTTACAGGCCATGGACCACTGGAATTATGGCAGAGCTTCCGTGCTCAGCTGCGGCTGCGCACACGTCAGACCCTGAAACGTTTTCATCTACTGCCACAACAGCCGCAGACTAGGATTAAAATAATGACAATTAGCACCACGGAGGCACCACTGCAGTTCTATGGCGCACTAAACCCCATATTTCAGGAGGATACATTTTAAATAATACTGAATAAAAAATTACATTTATTTGGCTTACAACATACATTTTGTCACTAAAATTCTAAATTCACTAAAAATGTTTATTAAAGAGGCCTTTAAATCCGCCTAAGCCACCACCGAAGCCGTGTCCGCCAAATCCTCCGCCAAATCCATGGCCCAGTCCGCCAAGGCCGCCACCAAATCCATGTCCCAATCCACCAAAACCACCGAATTTCCCTCCTAGTCCGCCCAATCCGCCTAGTCCTCGGGCCACACGCTCGCCTTCCGGCTCATCGGCATTGTGGGTCTGCGCGCTCTGCTCCACATCCAGCAGGGTGAGTGGTGTATCGGCGATGGCTTCGACGGGCTGCTCGTTCAGCGTCACAGGCAGGGCCCACGAGGTGCAGATACAAACGGCAATGATCAGGGAATAGAGTGTGGAGTGGTTCATTTTGGACGTTTGTTGCTCTTGCTTGACCGCCTCGGTACTTAATGGTCATTATTGTGAAGCCATGCTTTTTATACGAGTACACCACACCACTCATGAGGCACATTTTTGGCACAGCGGCGCCTCGATTACTTCTTGTAGAGTCTGCGCCCAGGTGCTAATTGCAAATATACACAATACGCACCATTTTTCTAGCCCAAAATTTACTTTCATTCATCAAAATTGTCAAAATGTTGGGTTTGGCAAAAATACTCGTAGTGTGTCTGTTGATTGGTATGCAAACATTTCCCACAACCATGCGGTGCTGAGTTGCTGAGCTGCTTCTTGGTCGGCGTTTGCCTATTTCTTTAGCTGCATGTTACATCATGTTTGCTGATGTGTTAGCTGCTCACTTGTTGTAGGAACTTGTTAGCATTTTGTACTTGAAAATTAATTGTGTTGGCCTTAAGCCGTCATGGCCCTGCTTTACAATTTTCGTGTTTGAGTAAAGCTGTGTGTAACTCAAGACTTTTAACCAAAAAGGACAGCCCTGCTGCTGTCAATATCAATTTGTATAGTTTACGCTCTTCAAAGCGATTATATTACTAATACATTATTATAAATCGTCACGTATTGTTATTGTGGAAATCTATTTTATTTTTTTTCTATTCTTTCTCAAATATTCTCAATAAAAGAAAACTTTTTCCTAAGAATTTCCCATTTTGTTGCTGATAATGATGAGAAAATGGCATCATGAAGAACTTAGTTGATAATGCCGAAGAAGTGAGTCATTTCAAAGATATCGATTAGAAATTTATAAATAGACTTCATATTTCTGCAAGATAAGTTCTGAGAGGGGGACTCCTATAAACATATTTTCCCTTGATTAAAACAAAAATCTTTGATATTTTTAAGTGATTCTAATTTTTGTTTAAACTTAAAAAATGACAGTTCAAATTTAGTTTATAAAAATCTAAGGAAAATATCAAATACTTAAAAAAATAAATAAATTAGTTTTCAATCGAAATAAGTGATCTGATGAGATTTCTATTCTGTTTCCCTTTTTGTTTTTAGCGTTAAATATAATCAGGAATATGCCCACCATTATTATTAATTACTTTTAAAATGCGATCTGACGCACTCTGCTATGATTTCTTCTTCCAATTGTCTTCCTTGCATATAAATCTTGCTGGAAAGGATTACCCTAAAGCAATAGGTCTACCGATAGGTGATTTTTTTTCCTGGCTTCACATATGGTAGCAAAGAATAAGGCCTAAATGGGTCAATTATATATTTTATAGCTGATATTTTCCCGCTTTGTTTATTTGCATTATTAATAATAGTATTGCATTCTAATTTAAGACAATTTCAAAACAAACGCATGCTTAGTCCTATTTGTAACGACGTCGGAAAAAAACACGCACAACCTGAGATCAATTGTTGTTTTTGAGTCGTTAATTAAAACACGTCAGGATTTCACTGACGCTTGCCGGTAAAAGCAGAAAAGCGGCCGAGGCTCACACATGTTTATGATATGTATATTTAGTAACTGTGTTCTCATAACTTGATTTCTAAAATTAGTAATCATTTTGTTAGTCTTTACGTGCGACGTGTATCGCTAATTTGTGACTATTATCGTCTATTCGCTTAGCACTTAATTCTAGACGCGTCGCTGGCTACACGAGTCCGTATCGCTGCCCCCTCTCCATTGCTCTGTGCCGACGTCGCATGTAACGGTTATAGTTGGAGTCGTCGAAGAAGTGCTCGACGGGTTTGCTCGACGGCTGCTGTGGCTGCTGGGGGAGATGGTACCACCAAGCTGTTGTTGTTTGGGATTTGCGACGACGTCTGCCTTCATTAATGTAGGATATATGAGGCGCGTTGAAATGAGTCTTTCTAATCGGATTCGTTCGCGGGTGGCGTACTGAGTCCTGCACAAAGGCACGTGACCAGACGAGTGGGTCCAAGCTCGCATCGTAGCTGGCATCGTGAGGGCTCCACCAGGGCATTCCATTAATTTCCTGTCCAACACTTATCAGCAGCAGCAGAAAACCCAGGAAGAAGTATTTAGTTGTTGGCAAAGAGGTAATTTTCCAGGAGCTCATGTTTATAGGTTGCCTGCCAGTTAAAGACTGATTTCCTTCAGGTTGCTGCCTGCTCTCTTATATGCAGTAACCTGGACTCGACTGTGTTTGTGTGTGTTATTTAATTTTGCTGCATTGCTAAGATTGCGTTTGAGAGTTGACGGGCTCTGCCATCATATCCTGTAAATAGGCCATGCAACTTTTTTCAAGTCAAATGTTGGGTTTGTTGATTTATATCATACCCTTCGGTTTCATTGTGAGATTTTCCATGGCCTACCTGCCATCCCAGCCTAGCACTGTTTCGCACTGTATCCCTAAATTGCAGGTAGAAATGTCGTTCCAGACTGAACACGGCCTTAACTCTGTTTCTGTTGTTGCCAAACGCTATTGTTTGCCGCACTGGGACCTACTTTTAGTTATTTAGTGTGCAAATCGCAACAAAGTGTTATAAATTATGATATTCGATTCTTCTTAAAGAAGTGAGTGCACAGAATAAAAAGCGCAACGGGTTGTCCAGCATTTCCTTTGCTCTCACTTTTATCTTTATGTGTCTTGCACTGAACGCTTATCTAGGTACACTCTTAATTTCATTTTAATGCTGTCTTCTTGACTAATTGCCTGGTGTGGTTTTCTCGCATTTGAGTCATTACTTAATGGGTCTGACAAAATTAAAGCTCGTGTTCATGGCATGTTCAACAGCAATTAATTGCACGGTGAACGGATAACTTGGCTAACGAATGTTTACACAGATGAACACTTTCAGCTTATACAACTGGAGTTTTTCTGTTAAGTACATCTATCGAGATTTTTTTCCTATAGCTGGTGGAATAAAAACCAAGAAAGCAATGCCAGAGTCGAGCCTGCTCAACTCTTAAATACCCTGTACCCACTCCCACACAAAAAAAATTGTTTAAAACTATTTTTTCAAATTATTTGTTGAAATATAAAAATATATAAAAAATAAATATAACCATACTTTTTTTTTATAAATATAGAACTGTAATTGTTCTGTTATTATTTACAACTACTTAGTATATATTTATTTATATTAGTATATATTTATTTATTTATTTCATCGACAAACAATGCAGTCGATGTAAAAGAAAAAGAAAACAAGAAATCAATACAAAAGAGAACTTAAACTAGAATAAAGCTATAGGAATAAAAAGCCTATAAAAATGACACAAATATCTAATATCGAATCCGACACGGTGGGGAAATTTTATTTGCCAAACTGCCAGCTATGCCCCGATTCACAGCAGAGGGTAGTCAGATAAGTTATTAGACCTAACAAAAAAAGGAATGGAGATGAAAAAATAGCAATAGAAGATAAAAGAAAAAAAAACTTAAATAATAAGAGATAAAATATAATTAAAAGCTAAAGGTGAAGAATCACTGACCCGTTGGGGGACAATTTATTAGCCAGTCCGGCAAGCTATGCCCCTACTCACAGCAGTGGTGATCAGTGATTCTGCCGGAGGTAGCTGAAAATAGAAGCTTTTAGTGAGGGGAGAGAGAGCTCACTTGAGATTAAAAAGTAAAGAATTATAATTAGAGCATAATACTCGAAAAGGGTTGTAAATCAAGCTTATAGAAAAATACAAATTCAGCTTAAACTAGGAGTTTAGTCTTATTTAATTATTTATACTTTATATAATTCTAGTGGCAAGATAAGCTGGGTGTGACCTCTTCAGCCTCCTTCTTACTTATCTTCTTCCTTTTCTTCGCCGTTTCAGCAGGCGCCTTGCTAATACATTTGCATGGATTCGCAGATGCTCCATGTATTGAACAGCCTGCTTATTTAGCACGCACCAACTTTCTGCATCCCTAGATCCTTTTCTATATGTGCCATTTTCATCTGTTAGTAGGCGAAGGGTTTTCGCTTGCAGGATCCGGATTTTCTGCAGGTGTGCTTTAGCAGCGATTCCATAAACTTGCAAGCCATATCGCCAAGAGAGAGCGATTCAGGACTTATAAAAAGTGACTTTGTTTCTCAGTGATAGTTTTTTGCTGGTTAGGAGCCATTTCATTTTCGGTGCGGGCAAAGCTGTTGTAGAGATTACACTTATGACTACAACTTCCTTTCCATTCCACCTAACAATATGAAACTTAACATGAGGACATATCAGCACAAACAGGATGCAATTGCCAAACTTTAGTTAAAAATTGCAACGGGAGTTATGAGAGTGAGGGACTAAATCAGAAACGAAACATGTAATTTCTCGGGCTCAGCAGATCTGGATACCAAGATCGGTTATGCTAGCTCTTATACAGATGGTCAGGCGGACGGAAAAGCAGACATCGCTATATCAACTAGTCTTGTCATCCTGATCGAGAATATAACTTTGGCGGGTCTGTCACGCCTTCTTCTACGTACATGCGTACAAAACTAGTATTCGCCTTTACCCCATTGGCTATAAAAACATAAAATGTTTTAGTTTTTAAAAGAGAATCTATCTATTTCCCGTTATATTTCCCGGGGATATTCAATATTGCTGGCCAATGTAGCACACATTTGAATTTGTTTAAAGTGTAAATAGTGCCGTTGAAGCTGACTCCAAACACTTTGCTGCACTTTCATTGCCATTACCATAAAACAGCATGAGTGTAAAGCCTGAGCTTTGTACTTGACACCAGCAGCTAGACAATTTTCACGCATGCAAAAAAGGCCCCTAAATAACCAATCAGATGGGGACCCGAATGCATGCCATAAACAATTGTGAAATGTAAGCCACGAAGACACCAAGAAACCAGTTTAACAGCAGCCAGACCTGGAGGGCCAGTGCGAGCAGCGCGTCAGTGCAACCTCAGCAGCGGCAGCAGCCAAAGAGGTGACAGAGGTTGTAGCCACGGCAGCTGCAGCAATTCTAAGTCTAAGTCCGGCTTTGCCCACTTTCTGAAAAAAAAGTGTGAAGAGTGCTTAGATAACGGCGCTATGCGGGAGACAGGCAATCGACACAGCTCCGCAAGCATCTGCAACGCATCCAAAGAGAAAAGTGGCACGAGACAGACCAACGGACAATTTTTGGCCGTCTGGGTCTGGCCGACAATGTGGTGTGAGTATAAAAGCCAGAATGGCCACGACGTTGGCTTATAGTGCGTATTCAAAGTTCTAGCGAAGATGAGCGCAAAGTCTTTGCTGTTAAGGCTGCTGGCATTGTTGTTGCTAGTGATTGCAGTGGTCAGTCAAGCAACTGGACCAAGACAACATTACGCTGGACAACAGCTTCGACTGCCCAATGGCTACAATATGCGGTTGGGACCACTTCCCACCCGTCTGGTTGGAAAGGGTGCCTACACTGTGCCCAAGAAACGCACACCTCTGGGCCCAAACTTGCCCGCGAATGACAAACACAACAGACTGCAGCAGCATCAATTGCAGCAGCAACAACTGCAGCAGCAACAATTCCAGCAGCAACAGTTGCAACAGCAACACCAGCGGCTTCAATTGCAGCGCCTGCAACATGCCCATTGGGCAACGGCGGGCGGGAAGAGACAACCATGATTTGTTATTTAAATGCTTCTGTATTTTGCTAAATAAATAATATAAATAAACGCTGAATAAATAAAATGTAAGCTATTTTATAGCCACCTTAGAAGCTGGGAGCATAGCCATTTGCATTCATGCTCATGCGGTCCAGGATACCGACTCCAAAAGGATATGGCGTCAGTTGTTGTGGCATTTGGCCAACAGATCCTGGCTGTTGATATATTCCTGTGGGCACTGAGCCGCCGGCTAGTCCCTGGGCATTGGCCATGTTGATAATGTTGTTTAAAGCAGAGTAGTTGTCCACTGTTTGGGGAGTTTGCGATGCGAAGCCATTCGGCTGCAGCTGGGCACTGGGGTACACGTTGCCAAACATGAAGCCAGCTGTATTGCCGGGATAACCAAAGCCGAAAGCTCCAGGAGCTCCTGAGAAACTTCCAGGCAAAGTTCCAGCATCAAAGTTGGTCGGGTAAGCGGCGGCTAAGTTTCCCTGCAAACCAGGCAGCGGTCCCTGTAGCTGTACATTGGGCAGCGATGTGGCACCAGGTGCCAGTCCAGATCCATAGAAAATTCCTGGGTAGCTGGGATAGCGCGCCAGCTGCATGCTGGCTGCATTTAAAGCGAGCTGATTGATTGGCATCTGCAGACCTGCCATCGCCATAGGCATTCCCAACTGTACAGGCATGCCAGGCTGCATTGGAGCAGGGGGTGTGCCATTGGCCGAGTTAGCTGCCATCATTTTGAGATCGGCTTCCGTGGGAGCGCCGCTCTTCATTTGCCGACTCTCACGCTCCTGGACAGGCTGAGCTTGGCCGCTGACCAGCAGCAGCAAAAGCACGCCTACATTGCTCACATACACGGCAGATGACTTCATTTTCGTAACGGTTCCGTTGGACGACTGTTTGCTTCCGGCTTGCCGGGGTCGCCTTTTATGGGGCGCTAGCGCAACTTTCTTTTGCAATTGCTCACTGGCCATGTTGCATGATTTTGGTTTTCTTTTTACTCCAAGAGTGAGCGTGAACTCGTAAAACTTTTTAAAGTGAATTTTTATATTTTTATGGTAGCAAAAGTTGAAAATGAGGCAAAAAAACGCACATTGTCTGCGTTTTGTAATCTCTTTATAAGCAATTTGCACCTCAAGCCTAATGCTAAGAGCAAATAAGGTGTGAAATATCTCGGGGCGCGGTCAAAAAAGGCATCGAAAATTGGCCAAGCAGAAAATTGTGAAGCACATGTGGTGAGTAGGCTGTGACTGAAAAGTGGCTATTGTTTGATGTCTGTTGTTAAGTCAATGTGCGATTTTAGCGAAGAGTACTCGTAGCTGAGTGTACATACGAATGACTTAGGCAACGAACTTTTACAACTCGTTGCCTAAAAGTATGCAACACCTTTGCATACCACCATTTATGGCACAGGACTGACATGCAGGGAATTATTGCATCGCTCCACTCTTCCCATTTGTCTACAATCACAACTTGTGTACCCTGTACCCAAAAGCGTAGAAGGGTATTCTAGTTTAGTGTGCTTGTACAAGTATGATGAAGGAGAACTGGGACACCCCACAAAGTATACGAGTATGCAGTATATTTTGCGTATTATTTATTTTATTTATTTATTTATTTACCTTATCCTAGCGTTACAAGTATCAGGCTACTTTTAAATTATTACACTAGTCCTTACAGTTTTAATTATATCAAGTTTATTGTTAAGTTATTTTCATATTATTAATTTTAGTTGTAACATTGAACATTTTTATTATTCTTTATAATTGTATATATTTTTTAGGATTGTTTGATTAGTTTTATACTCAATCTATTTGGCCTACTGAACTAAGACGAACAGCGAAGTTAAAGAAACGCATTTCCGAGCTTGCTAATTTAAATTTTGTACAAACTATGTTAGTCGTTCTTCTTGATGTGGTGAAAGCAATTTTGTCGTGTAAATAATTCGGTTCCTTAAGTGTAATAAGAAGAAGATTAGGGTTCTAAGTTTAATTCATGCGTCAAGGACAGATTGTATATTTTGTTGGCGTACGTCGTTATTGAATCTCTTCTTTGAATGTTGAAAATATACTGTGCTATGCTATTAAAAGCTACTTTTATTTTGTTTTGGCTTACAGCATCGCAATTTCCGAAAATTTCTATTCCATAAAATAGCAAGGGTTTCAGGCATGTCTTGGCTATAAGGAGCTTTAGTTTTACAGGAACAAAATTATGCGTCGAAGGCAGACGCCTTAGTGCGCTATATAGTTTTCCAACTTGCTTATTGACATGGTCGCACCAAGATAATGATTGATTGATAGTTATTCCCAGGTTTATTGCCTGCTCTACGTACTCAATGCGCTCGTTGTTAGGGCGTACTTGCTCAAAATTGAGTGTGTTAATTTTGTTTATATACTTGTATTATTAAGCATTGCTACTTGCCGTTAATACTTGCCACTTTTGCTTACTTATATACTTATGTATATATTTTATTTTATTAAGTAAATTAAATTAATTTATATTTAGAAAAGGTCGTTAATATAAGACACGAATCCATGCAGCTATGCATGAATTATTATTACTTTGTTAAGTATCTGAAGGGGTGGACACAGGTATCTGTGTGTAGTAATGTGTGAATAATTATGTGTGTGGGGTAATGCTAAAAAATAATGTAGTGCTTGCTTACTTCTGTTGACACAAAGCGGGGAGAAAGTTTTCGGATAATGAGCTGTTGGTGCGGCTTTTTGTTTGCCTGTAATTTCTTCCTTTGGTTGCTGTTATTTATTCTTTAACTATTATTCGTAACTAGGCAGTAGGCCTTTATCTATTTAATTTCATGTTGAAGAAGGACATTTTTTTCACAGGGAATTGTCTAGATGTAACTATAATTCTCCAGTGAATTTTGGTTTGTTATTTTGGTTTATTAGACATCCTTTTTTCTGGTCGCAATTCTATCTTGTCAGTCTATATACAAGTGTCGAAATATATAAAGTAAATCAGCTAATTTTATATTTTTGGTTGTTCTTATGTGTAATAATACTCGATGCAAGGTCCTGTAGGTCAATATTTTATGTCATTTTCTTTTGGATCACAAACCATTGTTCGTAATTTCTCATACAGCTTAATGCGGTATTTATTATAATGATATCGGTGTTTTTAATGGATGCTTGGTAATATTCCGGATGGGCACGTAATCGTTTCGAGTCAATTGCTAGAATAACTTATATTCCCTGTACATAGGCAATGTGTACCAACTGATTGGCTTTATTTTTTACCTAAAAAAATAGGATTTCTAGATTGTTTTATATTATTCGTGAATTCTTTATTATTTGCTGGCTTCAGAGCTTAAGACATTGATCTGGAAATTAAAAGATTTGAAGCTTCTAGCGACCATAACCATAGCGGCCATAGCCACGGCCATATCCACCAAATCCGCGTCCGTAGCCACCAAATCCACGTCCGTAGCCGCCAAATCCACGTCCATAGCCACCAAATCCTCGTCCATAGCCGCCATAACCGCCATAGCCAAAACCACGAGCCTCGCGTTCTCCAACATTCTCGTGCTGTGAAGATGCTGCATCAGCCGCCAATAGGGCCTCTGCCTGGCCATTCTCTGCTTCTTCAGCGTTAGCTGCGTAGGCCAGGAGAATGCACGCGGCAATAATGAGGAAGCCACAGGTGAGTATACGCATCTTTGGAGTCGATTTTAAGGTAGTGAGTACTTGTACTTAGAATGCAAAGTTCCTACTGTGCCCATTTGAAGCAATGCCGGGCCTTTTTATAGGCACTAGCGTTGCCAAAATCACATTCATTGTTGTTCCACTCGTATAGAAAAGTAATTATACAATTAATTATACTGTTTTTGTTTTTTTCTTTTTAATTCGGTTTATGAGTTTGACGCTATGGGATAGATGGGAACAATTTCTCAAGAGAACATTGCATGTCATTCCCCTAAGCTTCAGTCCTAGCGGCTCTGATGTTTCTCATTTGTTTACTCTTTTGAGTTTATTGATTGAGTTAACCGCAAAGCCTTAAGTTCATTGCATAGCTATCAGAGACGGGAAGTCAACAAAAAATGACCATTGTTGCCCCATTCTGAATTTTTATTTGTTCTTTCAACGTCATCAACTTCAATTAAATTCGACTTAAATGTTAGATGTCGGTAATTGTTGAAAAGACAAAATCGATTTAGAGTAAAGTAAAATAAAAGGGAACTTTGACAAATATTTGCAACGTTGTAATAAAAATTTCCTTTCATGTAATAAACTAACTAAAGTCGTTGACGTCATTACCTGATACAGATACAATTTGTACAATCATTATTGACACGCTTTTTTTGTTGAAATGCATGCTAATTGATTGCATAAAGAAACGATTAATCATGCCGATGCTAATAGTACATATAGAAATATCAACGAGCGTACGTAATTTTAACAAATATTTTGTAATTTGCAATGGAAAGTGAAATTGTGAAATTGTTGAGAACGCTACAGTCGAGCAAGCCCGACAGTGTAATACCCTGTACCCATGTAAACTTCCGTCACTGAGTTATATTCGTCCATAGCAGCAGCAAAAAGAGGAAGAAGAAGAGCGAACTTGTTGCTGCAGTTTGGGAAGGTTGTACTGGCGAGAATTTGTTTTGCTAATAACCTTTCTTAGAATTGACCGAATTGAATAAAATTTTATGCAACAGTAGACAATTATATATAAATTATGTGTGCAAACTTTGGTTTAGGTAGCATTTGAAATGTGGCCGCTATTGACGAAATTCTGTAGCGGGGGAAAATTCCAAAAAATAAAATAAACTCGTCCTTACTCGGACCTAGGAGAATCTGGATGCCAACTTTGGTTATTCTAGCTTTTAAAGTTTCTGAGATCCTCGCGTTCATCCAGACGGACAGACGGACGGACAGACGGACGGACATGTCTAGATCGATTTCTCTGGTCATGCTGATCAAGAATATATACACTTTATGGGGTCGGAGATGCTTCCTTCTGTATGTTACATACTTTGCACAAACCTAATATACCCTTTTTACCCTACGGGTACAGGGTATAAAAAACTAATGAATATATATACGTGAATAGTATTTCGGATTGCGTTGCCCTGTCGCTAAAATAAGATATTTTACACATTATTTGACTTTTGCTTAATGCTAAAAATAGCCAGTTACGTTTTCCTGATCGGTCCTACATACACACACACACAAAACTACACTCGTTATACCCTGTACCCGTAGGGTAAAAAGGGTATATTAGGTTTGTGCAAAGTATGTAACATGCAGAAGGAAGCATCTTCGACCCCATAAAGTATATATATTCTGAATCAGCATGACGAGAGAAATCGATCTAGACATGTCCGTCCGTCCGTCCGTCTGGATGAACGCAAGGATCTCAGAAACTATACAAGCTAGAATAACCAAAGTTGGCATCCAGATTCTCCTAGGTCCGAGAAAGGACGAGTTTATTTTATTTTTTGGAATTTTCCCCCCTTCCCCCGCTACAGAATTTCGTCAATAGCGTCCACATTTCAAATGCTACCTAAACCAAACTTAATATATATATAATTTTCTACTGTTGTTCAACATTTTATTCAATTCGGTCAATTCTAAGAAAAGTTATTAGCTAAACAAATTCTCGTCAGTACAACCCCCCCAAACTGCAGCAACAAGTTCGCTCTTCTTCTTCCTCTTTTTGCTGCTGCTATGGGCGAATATAACTCAGTGACGGAAGTTTACCTGGGTACAGGGTATTACACTGTCGGGCTTGCCCGACTGTAGCGTTCTCTCTTGTTTTAATTAAAAAGTTGCGATAATACATATGTAGATGTCAAAATTCACACGTGTGCGTCAAATAACTGATGTTAATGACCAATTTTGATTTTTTTCCTATATGAAAAGGCGTGTTATCGCCCACTTTTTCCAAAAAATATGTAGTCAATTTTGCTTTCATCAATGAAAAACATTTTGTTCGTTACCGACAAATAATTCCTGGGTAATGAATAATAATGTATGGGGCGGAATACCGACCATTTCAGTGCCAAATTATTATTTCATAACAATATAAGCGATGCTAATACAATCACAAACATTTTAATAGTATACTCGTGTATATTAAATGTTTACAAATCTACAAATTTATTTTCAATGTAAATAAAGCTAGTTTCCAAGCGTGCTTTGCAATTATTATAAGTATTTATAGCATCTTGAGGAAATGGGTATAGTTAAACAGTCATTTGTGCCTTTGTGAAAAGTAAAGGATATGATAATCATATATGTATGTATATTTGGTAATTTTGTGTTTTTATTCAAGTACCTGATGGGTAAAAAGGGTGTTTTTTAAAAGTTGTTTGCGAAATACTTTTACTTCAGTAGTATTCCCCCAACTGCAGCACCGAAGGCTATTAATGCTAACAATATTTCAATTTCATGTACACCTAATTCCGTTTTTACACGGTCTTTTTTACATGGCTTTCAATTAACACGGTTTGAAAATTAAAAATTTTATATATGGTTACACGATTTTATTCCATTTATCACGATTCATTTTGCATAGGAAATTGATCGTCGTTTTTTACACGGTTTTTTAGGAACGAATCTACCGTGTACAATTAGAAATAGGCGTAAGTGCTATAAAAACTTTGATTAAAATCGGTGTACTTAATCATACAAAATATATTGGAATGATCTGTTGAAAAATCAGTTTTAGAACTAACAACGTTTTTTTGTTTATTACTACAAAAAATTTGATTAGTAATATATCACTATATATAATTTAATGTTCCATTGAAAATATCAAAAATTACATAATTTCAGTTACACCTTAGACGGATGGTTCGATTTTGCAGTGAAATCAGCAGTGGATATTTAAATGTCAGCTACAAAGAACCCTCCCTAAAATAAAATTACAGAAAAGGCACTCAAATTGCGATCATGCTAAACTTATTTAACACCTCTATAAAGAGACAATTCGATTGACGTATCGATCATTTCGATCGGTGCAGCCGAAAGCTGTAATACTTATTAGTGTAGTGTGCTGGTGATTTCGCCACTACATGGACTGCGGCTTATGGTGATATTTGCTCATGTACGAGTATTTTAAAAAATCAAAAATATGTTTGTTTTTTTTCTCTAAAATATTTAATAAATATACATAAATGTTTTTGGTACAATTCTTAAAGCTACACCTGTCTTTGTGTGTATGTGTGTGTACACATATATATCTTCTAATATATACAAAATATGTCTCTAATAGGGTGTCTATTTTCCATAGCTGTCAGTATAAGCCGCTCGTTCCCTATCTGCGCGTGCTATTCTCTCCTCGAGGGTACTGATTACGCCGGAGCGACGTACTTGCGGAAACTCGCCGGAGCGCCGGTGTTGGCCACCGCTGTTGTTGTTGCCATAGACTGCACTGCTGGGATAGCAAATGAAATAGTCGCCTTGGTAGTACTCCTGACTGGCACGTTTCTGGCGTAGTTGCTGACCAGTGATGTCTTTGTCAGATACGAATGCAAATCCCTGGTTCATCGGCGGAGTAGGCGCGGGGGCGGCATGGCAGAGAGTGAACGCGGTCAAGGCAATGGCGATGGCGATTGTGTACTGCATTTTGGTTTTTGGTTTGTGTATTTGTGTATTTTGGCGTTGAAACAATTAAAATTCAAGATATGGCTCGTTTTTGCGATTATTTAAAGTCCTTGTAGTTGTGGTGTAGATGCGTTGTCTTTGAAGCTTCTTTAAGTTCTGTGTCTCTGCTTGGAACTGTCATTGGTTTTATATGCTGTCTGGACCACAAAAAATTTCACACTGTACGTTAATTGTTACGACAGGCACACTGCTGATGATAATAATAGCAACAGCAACAACAACAACAACAACAACAGGAGTAGTGAGACACTAATTCAATTTGCCGTACATATTTCAGTTTGATTAGCGCCCAAACGCGCAATATTTCCGTCAATCGTTATCTGTTGGGTCGTAGCAGTCGATCTTTGTTTTTTGAGTATTATTTTGAATTTCGTATTTTTGTTTTTGGCATAATTTTTACTCTGACGTCAATGGCCTATGCCGCTAATGACTGATAGGGGGAGGGATTTGTGAATGTTTAATTTGTGGTTTTCTGTTGTGGTAGGTGCTGTGGCACGCATCCAATGAATCACAGCTCCAACTTTGGCTCCCGTCCAAAGTTTATTAACCAAGGCAAGCCACAAGTAACTGCTGTCATTGTGAAGCCGAGATGACAATTGACATTGCTCCACTTCACTGGAGCAGCTGATCGGAACTATTTCACAAGCGTGCCAAAGTGCTAAAATTGGCAAAGCAGCTCACATGGTTGGCATTGATCAAGCTTAGCTTAAATGGTTCATTATAGCTACTGAACTCACCTTAAAATGAACTCTACGATTTAAAAAATACAAATACAAAATACATACAAGTATACGATATTGAATGGGGGCTTGTTTTTCGTTTGCATTGAGAATCCATGCTAATTTTAGGTAAGTTTGTGCGCAGACAACGACTTCACTTTGTTTAGTTCGCTGACACGAGTATTTCGCAATATTTTGCATTTCACATCTATGAGTCGTCATGAAAATGCGAAGTCACTTTAAAACTTTCCTGGAAAATTTGTGACTAATCTAGAGGTTGCATTGTTTTTTCTGCTTGACCGAAATGTTGTAGTTATTGCTGTTGTTTCTGCTTTTTACGATGCGGCCAAGTTTTATAGAATTATTGAGATGTCAGACATGTCGAGTCAGATGTGCTAGACATTCCAACAACTAGTACTGCTCGTATATTGTTTTTGCTCAAAAGCATGCATTCGAGTACCTTGCATATCTCCATGGGCACTGACGTCACAAGATCAAAGAGGCTGGAACTGATGACTGCTGATGATTTGCAATTAGTGCCAATATGTGCACAAAAAATGAAAAAATGAGTAAATGGGTAAATTTATGAATCTATCACTGAGCCACTTCCACAATGAAACCGGTCCTATTGTTATATTTTTTTTGATAGCCTTTGCCCATTAAAATGTTACCTCCATATACTTTAATATAAAATTTTGTATTGTTGTTTGTGCTTTTATATATACTTGTAGATGTAAACAAAATGGTATATGAAATGAAATAATTGCCTGAAATTTCTAGAAAAATGAATCACTTGTAAAGCTATTTTCTGCGAAATGCATTGAATCACTAGTAAATGAAATCCATCATCAAATATGTATCTTTGAAAATACAAGTATAAACCAGAGAAAACACTACCTTTGCGAAGTTGATGAAAATTAAAGTACTTATTGTACTAATACCAATTTCAGCCGTGTCAGCATAGTGCCGATGAATATCAGCTTTACCACATTGGACTAAAAGGGGTTCCTAGCCAAATCAATAAATTAATTATTTAGACAATTGTCCTGTAGAGATATAACCTAAGGACACCAGACACGCATGATGCTGTAAAAGCTGATTTTGGCTTAACTGCTCCCGTTGACAACATTCAGAAAAAAACAAGAAAGGAATGCTCAAGTAGAGCGAGCTCAACTCTTAAATACCCTGTACCTCCCACCAAAAAGGAAAAAACCAAAAAAAAGTAATTATAAAATTATATTAATTAAATTATTTAATTAAATTAAATACAAATTATTCAATACATACAAGTATATACAAAAGTGGAGACATGTTCATGTACAGTTTCTACCACATACATTTACATCAGAATCGTGTCTCTGCGTGTTTATACGCGTGTATGTATGTAGCACAAAGATGAAAGCGGTGAATCAGAATAAAAAAAAAAACTTGACCTGTCTAGGGCTCAGGGGAACCTGGACACCAAGTTTGGTCATTCTAGCTCTTGTACCTTCTGCAATCCTTGCGCTCATACAGACGGGCGGACAGACGGACAAATGGACATGGCTATATCGGCTCGGCTTGTCACCCTGATCTCCAAATTAGTAGCATTATTAATACGACTCAGTGTTTCTAAAACTTTGTTGTCTCCCTATTTTTGGCATTATTTGGTGCGAATTACAAGCGGAATATTTTGGGTTCTAGAGATTCCATTCAATTTGTTTTCATATTATTATTGCTGTTTTTCAACGCTGAACAGCCCTAATTAATCGAAATCGTGCACAGCCACCTTGCTATTTATTTAACTTGATTAGCGTTGGGCTAATCTTTGATAAGAATGTTTGCCAATACTATACAAGTATAAGAACGTCTTCGTGGGCCAGATGCCTCTACTCCTAATTTTGTTGTTTGAGCACCAGTTCCATTAATTGATATGATTGGCGTGGAATATTATTATTAGCATGTGCGCCAGTCTGCCCCAAAGAAATGTTTTTTTTTTTCGTTTTTACTTTCATTTATTTTCTTCGAATCTATTTTCCGTAGCCAAATCCACCCGCTGATGCTGATGCGGAGGCCGATGCACTACTGTACCCGCCTCCAAATGATGGGGAGCCACCTCCAAAGCCTCCTGGATAGCCACCTCCAAAGCCTCCTGGGTAGCCGCCACCGTAACCACCGCCGTAACCGCCACGCCTGCCGCCAAAACCACCGAATCCTCCTCCACCGAATCCACCTCCACCGAATCCTCTTCCACCGTATCCTCCTCCACAACAGAAACCTCCACCACCAAAGCCGCGTGCTGCACGTGTCCCGGCGCCATCATCGCCTGAATTCAGACCACTGTCGACGTCCTCCAACGTCACACGCTGTTGCTCCAGCGGATGGCCATAGACCATGACCAAACTAATGAGAAGAGACGCCACTATGAGTTGTTTCATGCTGAAGACTTTGGCTGCTACTGGTTGAAGATTCTTAAAAGCGCTTTCAATTTATAGTTGAATTAATTGTAGAACATCCACAAAAAACTCAACAATAGACGCTGTGTGGCTATCCTGTGACCAGTTTTCGGGTACGTCGCACCATTAGATCCGCTATAAAGAGCCAAATATATTCATTAAACTTTTTTGGCTAATAATTCATTGTTTAATGCTTATAATTTACAAAAGCTTTGACTAATTTCATCATAGAGAACAAAGTAAGTATCGACGGAAATACCAGGTCCCCTCAAAAGCTAGCCAGACAACTTGTTGGCCAGTCCTGCCGTGCCGCACCGCCCCACCCCGCCAATGGAGATCGCTCCATACTCATTAGTCAATTTAACGTCTGACCAAAAACAGACTCAACAAGATTACTTGTATATCTTAAACATACGAGTATATGTATGTAGTACTTATGCACCAAGGTAAACAAAGCAAATAATAACATCTCATACTTTCTCAACACGAGCCTCTTCGCCACCCAGCTTTGTTGCGTCGGGGGTTCACATTTTGATGTGCTTTTGGGCATCATTAATTTGCATACCATTTTGGCCGTCTATAGGAGGTAGTAGCACGCAATTCAAAAATTGCAAAGTTCTGCTCAATGAACCCTCCAAGCTCTAAGTGATGGCGCTTTTGTGCTGATTTGTTATGAAGAGGCGTAAATAGGTATTGTGTTAGGCAGTAAACAGGCTGAAATTGGTTAAGTCATTAAGGTATGAGTAATCAGGGATGCAGAATCAACTGAAAAATCGTGCGAACTTGCGTGTACATTGAACCGGAAAAATATTTTTATACTCTGTACAAAAGTACAAGTACAAGAGTATAGTATATTAGGTTTGCGGGAGCTTAAAAAAGTAACAGGCAGAAGGAGGTGTGGCAGACCCCACAAAGTATATATATTCTTGATCAGCGTGACAAGACGAGTCGATCTAGCCCTGTCTGTCCGTCCGCATGGACACCTGGATCTTAGAGACTATAAGAGATAGAGACACCAAATTTTGCACAAAGATGCCTTATGTGTGTATTCTATACGAGTTTGTTTTATTTTTTGGATTTTCCCCACTTCCCCGCTATGGGGGTTTCACCCATTTTCCATTCGTATAATCGCCTATATATCGGAGACTATAGGACCACTAATTCCACCACCCGTAATTCTTGGAATTCAAATTTCAAATTATGTGTCCGTATGCCAAGTTTCACTATGATAGACGCAATTGCTTTGTATAAGTATAAGTGCAATTATACACCCTTTACCGCGAGAGGTCAAATAAATCCACATTTTTTAAATTTTCTTAATTTTTTTATCTTCTATAATTATTTTAAACATATGTACAGAGTATTTCAAAGTCGGGACACCCGACTTTAGCTTTTTTACTTGTTATACACTGTACTCAATGGGTACATCTTATTATTATTATTTTGATCAGTACAACGAGACAAGTCCATCACCATTTCTACGTCTGTATGGATCTCTGGAAGACTAAAAGCTAAAATACAATAAAATAATCAAACTCTGTAGGTCTCCTTAGTCTGTGAAAGGACAAGTTTTTGTTTTTGTTTTCGATACATTATTCACTTCCACATTATTAATAAATAAAGAGAGGCATATATTAAGTGCTTGTTACTAGATTTGTTTTATTAACCATAATCGAATTACTTTTAAATGTGATTTTGCGACCATCAATACTTTTACCAATTAGATTTATTAGGATAGCAATGCTACTAAAATATCTGGCAGATTTTACTAATAATAACAAAAATTATGTTAAAATATTGCTTGTTTACCAGAAGTTTAAGATAAATCGATTTTTCACCATGTATTTTTTAAAATAAAATAAAATAAATAAACTTCCCTTAATTTATGAATTAAAACATTTCAGTGACGTTTATTTGTTTTCTCATTATTTGTTTCTGTCTCATTAACAAAAAATCAGCGCCAGGATTAACAGGGAGTTCAACATCGTTGGTATAATTCAATTAAGTAGCTTTAAATTTGTTGTTAAATGAACAAGCTCTGGAAAATTTCCAAAACGTGTATCATATGTAAGCCTAATGGGAAGTTTTGTACGTTTTGTCAAAAAATGTTAAAATACAATAAATCATATCTAAAATGCATACACTCTATAGAACGGTGAATAGTGTTTCTGCTTACATTTTATAAAAAAAAGAAAATATATTTAATTTTAATTAATATTTCGTTTGGTTTAATTACACATAAACAATTTTCGCTATAGATTTTTGGTGCTACTGAGCTCATTAGAAAATCATTTAATTGAAAACATTACAGTTATTCAAATATTTAATTTATAAAAAATTTTTATAGCACAATGAGCTGCCAAGACGAGAATAATTTATTATCTTTATTAATGATCTGCGAATTTATTTTAAAGTCTCACCCCAAATTGGGATAATTTGAAACGAGTTTGACGGACTGCTATTATTTGGATACGTATTCCGTTGCAAGGTCGATTGTGTCCCAATACAGCGCTGCATTACAAATACATATACTCGTATGTAACATATATAGCAATGTAGTAATAGTTTAAAAAAACCGATGTGAATTGCTTATAGAAAAAATGATACGAGACTCAAATGATAGACGCTGTCACAACAGACCTTAAGTCATGTTAATAATCCAAACCGGTTCGGCTCGGTTTGGTGTTAGTCAACCGATTGCAACTGCGTTTTAATTACCCATTCGATAGAGGGGATCTTTAAACTTTATGGCTCAAAAGCACTAAGTGCAAATCAACGATGGATAAGCCTCTATAATTGGAGCTACGCTATATCAACGCGTAGTGTTTAATGATTTTAAAGCTACCATTTAATAATCAATTCAAGCCATTCAATTCTACAACGGTTGGCGGTAAATTTACGATTAAACTTTTGTTATTAATATAAATTTCCTAAATGATCTACAATTTGACAAATGAATCACAAATTTTCGTTAGTTTCAAGTCCTAAAAGTGAGCGGTGATGACAATGAAAAAGAATATACAAGTATCTGAAGAAGTTGTGTTGCACTATTCTAGTTTGCAAAAGCGTTATGTTACGTACTTATATCTATATATACAATGTAAAAGCTCACTATCCATTTTTCTTGAAAACTTTATATGTACAAGTATTTCCTTAAAATGTTTCTATTATATATACAAGTATATTATATATATTACAATAACAGATGTAATAACAGTTACTGTGCAGTCGGAAAGAAAATTGTTATTAGTGCAGACATATCCGTATATATGCAGATAACTTAACCACAATTAATTGGTACGGCTAGGTTTTTATACTCTGTACATGAAATGTACAAGAGTATATTAGGTTTGCGGGAGCTGAAAAATGTAACAGGCAGAAGGAGGCGTGGCAGACCCCACAAAGTATATATATTCTTGATCAGCATGACGAGACGAGTCGATCTAGCCCTGTCTGTCTGTCTGTCCGTCTGTCCGTCCGTATGAACACCTGGATCTCAGAGACTATAAGAGATAGAGACACCAAATTTTGCACGAAGATGCGTTATGTGTGTATTCTATACGAGTTTGTTTTATTTTTTTGATTTTCCCCCCCACTTCCCCCCTATGGGGGTTTTCCCGATTTTCCATTCGTATAATCGCCTATATCTCGGAGACTATAAGACCTAGGAACACCAAATTTTAGTCCCAGATGCCTTATGTGAATACGCAGAAAATGTATATTTTGGAATTCCCCTCCCTCCCCCCTCTACCCCGCAAATCGTAACTCCCGTAATTCTTGGAATTTCGAACTAAAATTTTGGAAATACCCCCAGTTAGTTATTATGTGTCCGTATGCCAAATTTCATTATGATAGACCGATTTAACAAGAAGTTATAGCCATAAATATATTTGCTGATGCAGCGCTGCTGCAGCGCTGCTCAAGCGCTGCCCGCGGCTGTTGTTGATGTTGCTGTTTGGTTGACTGCGAAAATGCTTACACAGACACGAATTGATGCGCATAGGCATACATACACTCACACAGACGCAATTGCTATGTAAATGTGCAATTATACACCCTTTACGTGAGTTCGAATACCGAGAGATGTAAAATCGATCAAATTTTTTTTTTTATTTTCTTAATTTTTTTTTATTTTCTATAATTATTGTAAACATATGTACAGAGTATTTCAAAGTCGGGACACCCGACTTTAGCTTTTTTACTTGTTTTAGATAGTGCCATTATCTTTCAATGACTTCAATTCATGATTGCACAAACATATTTAGACTTTTCAAAAAAGTAATTTAATTACCTATAATTTAATATCAAAATATATTTCACATAACAGCAATGCAAAACAATAAGACAACTTTTTTAATAAACGAAATATTTTTGACCAATATTAATTGATACGCCAATAATAATACATACTGTGAAAAGTAAAATAACAAGAAAACTTTTAAAACTAACTTTATATAAAAAACATATGCATTTGAGTTGTAATTTTAGATAAGTTTTCCAATTTTTGAGCAGGGTGGCACGTGGTAAGCCAGTTTGTGAGGAAGGTCCCCTTACAAACAATTTTTCCATATAAAGTCGACCACACATTCATTATTATGGCTCATTATTTTGCCTTAAAATGGAACTGAGCTGGATTTCTTGAAGTTTTTTATTGATCATATACATGAATTATTATTTAAACGCATCGTGCATTATTTAATCAAAATTTTAATTTTTTAGTCACCTGCTAAAAGCTGCGTAAGTCTTTGTATATAAATAATTAATAAATATGTAAACGTAATAATACAATTTCATGCATACGAGCAAGTATATTTTGGTGTTGAAGACCACGACAGTTTCGCGATCTCCAATTTCTTCAATTTCTTCTTTCTTGTCGGCTATCCACAGATGCTGCTCTAATTCGTGGACGCTGTCTCCCAAGTCGCATGTTCTTGTGCTCGTTTGTCTTAACTTTCACTCGACTAATATTAGAACGTCTTGTCGTGACATGTTCTAATAATTTATTCAATTACGAGTGCAACAGTGCTCATGGAGATTTTGGTTAATGCAGTACCATACAGCGAGAACATGTCCTGCAAAAACGCCTGGCATAGTGAAAATACTTGCATCAGAATCTCTAGCAGACCGATTGCATTCATTGCTCGATGGACGAGTACCAACGTCTCGGATAACAACACAACCTTTTTTCCATGTAAGAAAAAAATAATAATAAATACAAATAATGTATACGGCACACCAGGGGACTGCTAGTTTGCTATTAATATTAAACAACGATTCTATTCTGATAGCTGTGCTGTACAAAACGTGTATAATAAACGATAAAATAGAAGAAATCATTGTGCAAAAACACGAAGAACCATTTTTAATTTATCATTTTCTATATACACATATATTATATATCTTCTTTACTAAATGTTGCGGCGTCAAACAGACGGTAAACAAAATTCAAAACCTGCGCATCTGTAAATCGTCACGGGTCAACTACCTCGTAAACTCGAATTTGCTGCTTATTCTTAATAAATTTTGCCATTGAGATTTTATTAAAAGCAAACGTAAGCAATATTCAAACTAAATTAGCCTTTAAGCTAGCAAAGCCCCGATGACACAGTCAACAACGCCCCCAATACAAAAACAACTGCAAACACAAAACCAGCAACTATAAATGGTCATTCACAAATAAATAAAAAAAATCGGCGGAAGTAAAAAAAAAGCAAAAATAGTCTGCGGTGTGAAACTCAACTTGTTTTCTTTGTTTTTTATTGTTGTTGTTATCGCATATATTATAGCAAGATTTAATTGTGGCAAAATGTTGAGCAAGGTCAATGTCGTGGCTACGGCTTCGCAGACATCTGCAAAACTAAAGCGGCACAACTCGAAACGCGTGAAAGTCCGCAAACCAGTCCATGACGTTGTGGGGCGCGATCTGTGCGCGATTTGTGCGCGTTTTAGGCGCGATCTCAGAACGAACGACTCGGGGGCGATTGTGGCGCCAATGCAAAGGTATTCTGTATATTCGTTAGCGTGGCGGGGTCGTTACTACATTGGCGAAAATGCGTGAGTGTATGTGTGTTTCCGCACAGCAGTTTTCGGTCTTAGCGACTTAATGGGATTTGCGAAGACGTTGAAGGTCTGCAAGTTTGACAAAATTTTTGGAAATTTTCTGAAGAACTTCTATGCGGATTGGCTTGACTGGGTCTGTTCGTATATTTTTGCATGGGCATGGCTTGTCAGTTTGAATATAAAACATATTTTAATTTTTTGCACTGCCTTCAGTTGCGACCAACAGTTGTGTGTGATTAGTTCGTTATGAATCTTCTGGCAAGTTTTTGGGTGCTGATTTTGCTCATTTCATGGGCTGCCTGTCAGAGAAGCAAATCGAAAAGTGACAGCAGCTCTGGGAAGGCACAAGGACGGACCTTGGGACTATTGACGCCATTGCTGTTCGGCACTGGATCGCTCTTTGATGCGCCAGTGGATGGCTCGGGAAGCGGTGTGAGCAACGGCGTTCAGTCCGACTCATATAATGGAGTTGGCGGATATCCAAATTATGGAAACTACGGAAACTATGGCAACAGACCTTATTATGGTGGATCTGGCTACGCCGGCTTTGGTATTCCAGGCTACCTTGGCTTTGGAACCAACTATGGTGGCTACTATAGACCGTTCTACGGGTTTGGCTATCAGCGGCCGCAACCTGTAAACTATCCAGGCAACTATTTTGGCGGTTATAGACCCAATTATGGGGGTTATGCTGGTTACGCTCGTCCCTCCAATAACTACGCTAGTGCTGGAGCATCCCCTGCTGCAGCTCCTAGTCAAGGTCAGTCACCGGCACTTGGGGGCGGAAACTCCCAGCTCAGTACTGCGCAGGCGGCCCAACTGGCAGGGCTCCTGGGGCAAGCCCTCGGCAGCAGTCTGCGACCTTTGCTGGCCAATGGGGGTGCAAATGGTGGGGCGGCCGCTGGCGTGGGAGGGGCTGGTGGCAATGCACAGGCGCTGAGTGGTCTTCTGGGTCTGCTCGGCTAGACAGAAAGCGTCAGTATTATTATATTATATATATAAGTATTATATATATTAGTCATATCATGTGTAGTTTGTGCACAGTTTATTGTTGTTTATTTTATTTTTAATGCAAATCGATGTAAATAAGGCGGCTTTATGGACCAAGTTGAGCTAAGCCTACTGATGTGTTCATTATCACCAATGGCAAAAGGTAAATGCAAATTCCCCTTTTGAGAGTAAATACATACATACATATGTACATATGAGTACACACTTGTACATGCATCCAATTAGAAACTTGAAAAATGTGAGAGTGTGTTTTTGTGTGGAGTCTATAAAAGCACACGTGGGTGTGAAATAATCAACAGTTTAGCTTCAAGACATCAACCTTAACATGCAGATCTGCGCATTTCTTGCAATTGCCTTGTGCGCCTTCATCAGCTCGGCGAAGTCGCTTCCAGCCACCATGGACCGCGAGGAGATCCAGCAGCAGCCAAGCATGGAGACGACAGACAGCCAGAGTCTAATGGACTTGGCCGATCTGGGTGCAGAGCATGCGGATGAGAGTGCACGCAAAGCCCGTTGGCTGTGGGGCGGCGGTTGGGGCGGAGGCTGGGGAGGCGGCTGGGGTGGCGGCTTGGGAGGCACTTGGGGAGGCTTCGGATACGGCTATCGACCATTTGGCTATTATCGACCGTATGCCTATTACCGACCATGGGGCTATGGCTATCATCATCATTGGTGGTAAAAAAAATGTCAACCGAAGGGATTCACAGTCGTCGCGTTTAATACTTGTATATAACGGCCATCACAAAATTCAACTGATTGTGAAATATGCGCGAATAAAACCGAAAAAAATGTTATTGTAGAATTTAATAATTCTAAACTATGCATAAAATATTAGTGCATTAATTTAGCAATTTAATAAGAATTTAATCAGTTCCTGTTGCCTGGGACTAGGAGAGCATACATACCAAGTTTAGTCCATGGCGGTTCAGCCGACAGGCGTGTACGCAGACGGACCGCCACGACCGATCAATAATATTTATACTATATTTATACTATACTATGTATATACTTTATGGAGTCGGAGATTCTTCCGTTTGTTGCCTTTGTTTGCAGAAGCCTAATAATAAAAAAATTCTTTATAAAATGCTTCTATAGCTTTTGCTTATCTAAAGCCCAAGGATATTTTGACCCCCCAGGTAAAATATTATACTTGTATGTTCTTTAGAGTTACTGACCTAATCTGACCTAATCCCTTCTTCTATTTACTCACTGCAATTCACTGTGAAACTGGCTACTTGTATTTCACAATGAATTCACAAAATTAGTGCCCCGGCAAGGTTCGACTCATTTCCACCGAAGGTGCATAGCTGAGGGGACTACCTCGAAGCAAGGGCCTAATTGCTGCACTCAGGTGTTAATCAGTTCGCGTTTGTTTTCTTGCATGTCGACTACTAGCCTTGATATTCAATACACATAGTAAGTATTAAATAAATAAAAAACGATTTGGCGATGTTATAAACGATAGCTTATAGTAAAACTACAGCTCACAAAATTCCTGTTGTCAATTCCTGTCCGAAGCAATAAGACTGCCTGCCACCCACAAATTTATAAAATTTAAAAATGTTATATAAAATTGAAGCCTGTTTAGTTATATTAATATTAAAGCGGCTTCAAGCAGACTGGGAAACATGCAGTTATGTATTTCTTTATTTGTTTATGCCACAGTTCACAATGCTTAAGACATTAATAAGGCCGAAAGCGTGCGGGCCCGACTCTTCTAAGCAAACAAATAAATTATGACTTAATTTAAATTTAAATATACTTCACTAAAAAATGAAAGGGTATGTTGAATTTTGTGTGAAAGCTTGTAACACCCATAATAAATAGTCGCAGCCCACATGTTAACCACATGTATCATATCATTCCCGTTTCAGATCGAACTATTTCCAAATATTTGAATCGCCGAGGTTTGTTTTTGAAGGACACATAGATGATTATATACGAATGAAATTAAATAAATATAGCTTTTTTTTATAAAAAACCTTAGAACCAAACTCCATTTTGAGAATGTTTTTGTCATTCTTGTGACGCGAACGAAAGACCATTTGCAAAATATGTCAAACATGTTTTTTGATTAATGAAAAGATTCAGATACAGACAAAGATAAAGTTAGGATACAATTAAAATTATAGCATTATATATTTCGCGAAGTCTGTAGATTTCGCGCAGACACAGATACTTAGCTTGTTTTTAATAAAAAATAATTAAATGAATTTAAGAAAACAATAAAATGCTGAATATGTTTATATACATTTTAAACTTTGGGTTTTAATAGGGTTTGTTCTATATTAATGTGTCTAGTACGGATTTAAAGCAAATCAGGAAATGGACTATGACTATATGTTCTTTTAGAAGTGAACGATCATGATGAAACCTATCAGGAGGAAGCAAAAGCGCTTGCAAGATGTAAAATTTAGATACATGCGAGTTATATAAAATTTCTTATAGCAAGGAGTGGAGAGTGCATCAGAGAAAACACAAAATGGTCGTGCTGGGGCCTTGAATACTAAGATTGGTTATTCTAACCAGAGTTTGTGAAAAGTGCCCATAGCCTTAAAAGCATGCCTGCTATAAAAATCGTGGCTTATTCTATAATAATAGTTACGTATTCAGATTTTCTACTCATCAAATAATAACTTGGTGCCAAATTTAACACATGTTTCTAATGTCCAATTTTGATTTTAGGGCAAAGCCCTCTATTGCAAATAATATATAAATATTTCTATCATTCTCAGTTCTTTCATAATTGTTCACAAATTCCCAATTTATTCATGCTAATATAATGAGGGGTGTAGGGGTGTTAGGTTGGGTAGATGCGGTCCTGTCTTATTTAGGCCTTAAATTCCCTAATTGTGTATCCTCTTGGACTTTTCCACTTCCCGTTTGCCCACGGCTTACTGTGTGTCTACGCATATGTCGTTACCATCCAGATGCCTGGATGAACTTGAAAATGTTCCTCGGCTTCCTTTTGGATAGTACCGATAGGTTGAGGGTGTACAAGCGCCAGAAGTGACTAAGTTCCGACTTTCTCTTACATTGGCAACAGTTGCCAACTGCGTACGGTTGGGTATTAAATTTCTCAATCAAAAAAAGTATTCATGTCATCATATGTAAATTGAAAAGTTGTTCATAAATATGTATTCTTTTTACTTTCCATTATGGCTATGTGGTCTGCCTTGATCAGTTTGGATGAATTATGAAAGATTGCAGCAGCACTAAGTTAATTTTTACATTCTGAGCAAATGAATTAACAGTATTTTAGGTCCTCAATCAAAAAATGTTCTAAAAACAATTCTCTCTACAGATGAGCAAACCCGACAGCGCAATACCTTGTACCCCGACAAACTTCCGTCACTGAGTTATATGTGCCCCTAGTAGAAGCAAAAAGTAGAAGAAGAGCGAACTTGATGCTACAGCTTTTGGACGTAGTACTAGACTGAAATTATTTTGCAAATAACCTTTCTTGTAATATACCGATTTGGATGTAGCCTGTGGAGGGTAGGTAAAATCAAAAAATTAAAAAAAAGTGTAGCTTTGGGAATTGGAGATCAATTTTTTTCGTCATGCTGATTCAGAATATATGTAATTGTATACCTAATGGGGTCGGAGATGCTTTATGCTGCCTGTTACATACTTTGCCCAAACCTAATATACTCTTTATACCCTACGGGTACTGGGTATAAAAAGTGTAAAAACTGGTCCAAATTCATTGCATCTTCATTGACTCATGCTACATCTGAACGAGACCGGCCTTTTCATGTGCTAACTTGTTTTGGCTTATTCTATGTGTTCAATTCCAAATTTGACGTATGCAAATAAATAAATTGTATTACTTTTGGAGTAATGATAAATAAGGTAACACAAATTGCTCCTAAAACCAGGTTGGTGAAAACAACATCAGTCAAAACAATAATATACATACATATATTGTGTAAATATCGCAAGCTGCTATATTTTTTAAGGCTTTTGCGTATTCGTTCGGTGATTTTTGAATGGGCGGACAAATTTTCTGAACTTTCCAAATAAAAGGCCGTTCACTGGCTTAGACGACAGCAGTTGCGTGGAGAACTTCAAGCTTTGTACGAATATTCCAAACCCAGAACAAAAGCGACAACAAATAAAAATATTAAAATGCGATTTACACTTTGGGCGCTAATTGGCGTGCTCTGCCTTGCCTACAGCTACGCCGCTGCAGTGGATAAGAGCACGGACGATACTCCAGTTAGTTTGCTTGATGTAGATTCCGACAAGGACACGCCAACGAAGGATCTCGTGAAGCTCGCCAATGGGGAGGCTGGGGACCATATGGCGGTGGTTATGGCGGGGGTTGGGGCCGTGGATGGGGTGGTGGTTGGGGCGGAGGTTGGGGTGGAGGCTGGGGTCGTCGTTGGGGCGGTGGTTGGGGTGGTCCTTGGGGCTGGGGCCGCTAAGTTTCATACTTAATATTGCTTGATTGATATACTTGTATTGTGCGTTTTAATGATAATAAAGAACGTTAAAAAAAATTCCAAATGACTTTTTTCTCATGATATACATATGTATGTACATATGTATGTATGTAAGTATGTAGATAGAACATATAGTACTCCAACTTTGGCGCTAATAAGTGTGAAAAACGCAAATTATTTATAGCAATAATACGTTTATTAAGAACCACTTTTTATTAACTTTAATAAAGTTGTTGGTCAATTTTATAGAATAGCCGACCACACGTTCATTATTGGATTTGTTGAAGTTTTTTCATTGATCATATGCATAAGTTATTTTTTAAATGCATTGTACATTATTTAATCAAAATTTCAATTTTTTGGGCTGCCTACGCCCTTGTATGTACATACATATGTGGCGACAGATATTATAGACCTCACAAACTAATTAGAAAAATGAAGACGTAGAAAGTGGAAAAGAGAAAGGCGAATAGAGAAAGAGGGAAACCACCAACCCGGTGGGGAAAATTTGAGTGCCAGCCCGGCAAGCTATACCATAGACAAGCAAATATAAAATATAATATAATATAAAATATAGAATTTAACTCTCACGACAAATTTAATTATAAAATGTTATTATCAAATATACATATTTCGTTGTATTAATAAGTTAATTTATATATGCCGACAACAAGGAACAGCTGATTAGGCTTCAGACGATACGGCAGCATCGATAAATACTAAAGCTAAATGCGGTATTAATTTCAGGTGCGAAAAAGTCTTAAAATTGCCAAAAACCTACTGCGTATTTTTTTAATGAGCCAGCAACAAGTGCTCTGCTCCTTGTTAGTTTGTAGCCTAAATATTATACATATGTATATAATTACATAGTCTTTGGGCATAAAGAGAAAACAGCTGATTTATAGTTATGTAAAACTCACAGTACGCCATGAGCAATGCTCAAACGACATCAGCGACAATTTGAATTTTGTATGTAGAATTTGTTTTCGATGTACATACGTAAATCAGAATGTTTTCAAGTAGCAGCTTGCTAAATTTAGCAAGACATTGGGCTTGTTCTTATCGTTCTTTGCACATGAAACGTAGCGAGGTTTATCAGGTGAGTGTTTTACAAATAGATAGATAGATATCAACAAGCGAAATACATACTTGGCTCATTGCAGCACTGCTTTCGGATTCTCGGCGTTCACGAATCAGCAGATCAAGATACAGTTCGCCTTGCATACTTGGATTTGGTGAAACGTGTGCATCCAGATGCACGTACCCCGGAAGCCTCAAGCGAGCGTTTCAAAGAAGTGGACGAAGCGTTCAAGCTGCTGCAGGAGAAGTTTGCCAAAAATCGACGCAACATTCACGAAAATGACGAAGAGCCCATTGAGTTTGATATTAAACATACGGCTCCGCAGCATCGCCAGTACCTGTCCAACGAAGGCATAGGAACAGGCACACCCTACCAGCGTCAGAAACAATACCAACAGGTGCGAGCAATGAAAGCACAGGAACGTGTGCTTGAACATAGAATTGGAAAGACCGGCTACTTCAGCAAGCACGCGATTAAGACCAAGTACGGTATTGAGCGTATAGTTGAGGATCTGATTCAGGAAGCCATGTCTAAAGGCGACTTTAATAATTTGAGCGGTGCTGGCAAACCGCTATCTTCTGCACAGTCTCAGAATCCCTACCTAGACTTTACAACTCACAAACTTAACAAGATTATGATAGATAACGGCTTCACGCCCGAATGGATAACGCTAAGTCGGGACATACGCGACGCAATTACAAAACTAAAACAATCATTGCGCTCTGAGCGCATATACTATGGGGAATGGCCATTACAGCGGGCGGAACAGCAGGCTTGGCAACACTACGTTCAGAATGAGGAGCTGGAAAAGGAGGTGGTAAAGCTAAATCGCCTGATCGACAAGTATAACCTCATAGTTCCCATACTGGAGAATCAATTCTTTCGCATACATCTGGATAAGCTCGTCGAAAGCATATTCCGGGAGCCCGACTTGTCTAGAAATGTGGAGCGGAACCATAAGCCGTCTAAAGGAGCCGCTTCGGATAACAAATACAAAGTGAACCTGTTTTCCTTCATAGAAAGCTTTCTGTAAAAAACGAAAAAATCAATTCCTCTGAGACTTAGAACAATCAGTGATATTAGTTTATAGAGCTTTTTTTTTAAATATTGCAATAAACGATTGTATTAGACAAAAAGTGCTACCTGATTTATTTATAATTGTAATTTAAATTTATTTCAACCTTTTAAGGCCAACTGTCCCCATAATGTCCATTATGAGTACAAATATGCGAAATTCTCTTGTAGTCTTACAAACATCTGCCTGATAGGCATGCATTTATGTTTGCAGTTTCCAACTCTGTCGCAGCGTAACTAACAGATCAATAGCGGGGAAAGCACCAGCAAATGGTGTCGTTTGAAATTGTCGATATGGCAATCGGAATTAGGATTCAGATTTGACCATAACTTGTTGCAGAAACTGAGTACTTAATATTTACATAATGATAAACTTTATTTAAGAACGAACTGGTATCGTCTACATGTACATTACAAAGCGAATATTTGTGTTAAAATACAATTCTGCAAACAAGAGTCTGTTTGCGAAAATGCGGTGTTGCCAGACCGGCCTGTGGGACCGTTGAGACTGAGTCACCTCATCTACTCCTCCCCTCAGTGACGCCATCGGTAGGAAAAGGTAACGGAATATCACAAGAAGCGCACAGGGCGGCAGACATCATAGAGGTTCACTTCTCCAGTCCCGAATTGTTTACGTTAGTTGTTCTACAAGTAAGTTGTGCTTTTAAGATAGACGGTAAGCGGAAAAATCTGCGCAATTCCCTAATGGATTTGGGAAACTCGTTGGTTGCCTGGCTTCGGTCAAAATTATTAACTTGAGAAGTAACTGTGAAGTCTAAGAATTTAGCTTTACTTTTACCAAAATGGCATTTTTGTGTTTTTGCGTTGAACGGCAAATGTATTTGGGCAACTGGGACTACTTACGTAGTCGCTGGAGAGTGTCCTCACAGTGCGGAACAGGATAGCGATCTGAAATCTTTGGAAAGTTCAGTTTTGTACAACCACCTGTTGTAAGCCACCTGTGGTAAGGTTTTCTAGGAACTAGATGTATTCAACTAGGCCATTGGTTATTTAAACGTCGAATAACCCCAGATAGTATTATCAAATCAAAGTGGCGATGCTCTGTGTTCAGTTTTTCACTAGTAAATGTGGATTTGATTGTTGAAAAATTTTAAAGCTGTGGTAAATTAAGCCTTGGAGAGTTACAGTCTTTCTTTTTCCACAAAGTTTTTTTCTTGCCCAGAGGTTTTTTAAATTAATATATTTTTACTGTAGGCGAATATATGAAGGCATGTTCGTTTCTTTGTAGGAACTATGTATAACAAATAGGGCCAACTGGTTATCACTTATTTTGAAGTAAGTACATATTTTTATCCGAGTGTTCTCAACAAATTTAAACCTCATTAAACAACAAATTCAATTGGATTGTTGTTTTTAATAACAATAACACACAAATCGCAACTGGTTTTAAATTCAGCCCAAAAGGCACCTGTCAACTTGCAGGCCAACTTTCTAAGTAAATGCACCAATAATAATAAACAATTTTTAATTTAATTTAAATGACAAAAATTACACGATTAAATGCAACGAAATCAATACCCTAACCCTACTATGCTAATTTAATTAATAGGGTTCAAATGCTGAGATACATCAATAGAGATACTTCTTTATGAGGCACAGTGGTAAGCAACTTCTTAACTCATTTACTTGTCAATAATTATTTGCTGTTAGATTCTCTGATATAGTAAGCCAATTTAATGATTTTGAAGCTCTTATGTGTATATATGTATATGAAGTATTTATAATATTAACAATCGTCAAATTCAAATCAGCAGTAAATTTACAAATTATATTAATAGTGCATTATGTGGCCAAAAAACAAAGTCTACAAAAAAAAAAAAAAAAAAAAAGAAACGGACTTACGCAATTATATATCTTCTACAATAGTTTCTTTATTCTTAAAAATTAAAATTATCTCCTGAATGTATTCATTAAAACAAACTTTTATGTCTTACTCAAGCACCTAGTACAAGTAGTTTGATATTAATACTAATATATACATACATAATTGGAAATTCATTCCTGAATTTTTTTCCAACTTGTATAAATCCTGGGACTGTTTATAAATAATTTAAAGTAAAATTATTTCTTATTTCGTAACGAAAAATATAATTATTTTCCGTTCAACCTTTAGAATGTTGCCCATTATATTGCAATCATTAAAACTACAAGTAAAACAATTAATGATAGCTACAAACGAAAAAAAATTTATGATCAAAAGCTTATTTTCAGTTTCTAGTTTATGGGACCATCATTAAAAACAGAGAGTCAATAAATATTGAGTGCGCATTTTTGTTGTTCCTCTGTTTTACTTTCTTCACAATTTCAGTTTCTACTTAAAGCCACAACAAATAATATTGATTTAAAAATAATGCGGTTTTAACAACTGCTTATACGCAATTTAAGTATCTTAGTGTCACTTTCGTATCGACGGCTAACTTGTTTTTGAATGGTGAACGCCTTTTTCGAATGACAGATTTAAGCATTGAATTCCCAAATGCAATATCAGCAGTAGCCAATATTGAATGATCATATGTAAATTAAGATGTAATAATTCAATAAATTGAATCAAAATGTAGTATAATAGCTTAATTAAATTCTGTGTGTTAGGCATTGGGATGCTCTTTGCGATTATTAAAGCTAAGTAATTGTACGATGAAGAAGTATTATTTTATCAAATCAACCTGTCTGCAATATAACAAAATAGCGACCTTTTGAAATAATTAAACAATTAACAAGAAAACAATATTTCTTCTGCCGAGACGTTAAGTATGTGCTAAACTTAAAACCGTATAATTACGAATATAGTAAGGTACTGACACTCTATAGCGTTTCTGGGAGTAAAGGAAGATATAATTTAGTTGGATATTACATACATATAATATGTACATACATACATAATTGCATATAATAAATAAATAATAAATAATAATAATTCTCCCATATAAAAATACTTTGATTTATCTTAGTCGTATGCCTTCCCTTAAGCTAAGAATACTGCCTAAAGGATAAGCCACACTTTTCCAAGCTTTTAATTACAGGGTATACATTCCCCAAGACGAACAACTCTAACAACGTCAACAAAAAATAATATACTATACAATGCCGTTTAATGTGCAAATATAACAAGCTGTTAGAATTCGTATGAGAACTTGTCTGGGGATTTTTGATTTGGAGAGAATTATCGCAAATAAAAGGCCGCTGCAGTGCACAAGACGGCAGCAGTTGCACAAACAGTTCCGAGCTTTGCACAATTCACAGAATTTATTAATAACAACAAGGAGAAGATCAATAATTCGAAGATGCGTTTAACACTTTTGGCAATCATCGGCGTCCTCTGCCTGGCTTACAGCTATGCGACCCCTGTGGATGACAGCGTTGACAACGACTTCGTCGGATTGTTGGACGTTGACACCGATACTCAAGGACATGCAAATGAAGGACCTCGGGAGGCACGTCAATGGGGAGGTGGCTACGGAGGCGGCTGGGGCCGTGGAGGAGGCTGGGGTCGCGGCGGCGGCGGCTGGGGCCGTGGAGGAGGCTGGGGTCGCGGCGGCGGCGGCTGGGGCCGTGGAGGCGGTTGGGGCCGTGGAGGCGGTTGGTAAAACTCCAACAAGAACCTCCATTGCACGCTAGTCCATTTGTAAAGGTCCTCCTTTCAGTTGTTTGTAATTTATGTGCGCGTGTAAATAAAGAGCATTTTGTGAAAACTAATTCTGAGTCCTTTCATTAGCATGTTTTTCTCAGACTACCGCAATTACGCAGGTGTCAATGGAAATTGCTTTTCAATGTCGGCTGGTATTGATTATTATCGGCCGATATGTGTAGGCTTTACAATCAATCATCGTTCGTTGTCATTTTCATTTGTTATTCACAAAGGAGTGTGAAATTCTATATAATTTGGCGCCGACTCATTTGATGCTAAGCAGGTTAGCAAGGTGTCTATAAATGCACGAATCCACAATAAGAGACCCACAAGCTGATCAGCCATGCCAACGGACAATTTTCTGAAACTGCAGCGCCTCTACTTCAAGCTGCTAGGCTTTGATATTTTCGCATCACAACAAAGCTGGCAACAGCCATACAAAGTTGTCTGCAGCATGTTGGCGCTGGCCTTATTCATGCCGCTCACCATAGTCTTTGGCATACAGAATATGGACGATGTGGACAGGCTGACAGACATGTTGTGTTCACTATTTGTGGACATACTCGCCCTATACAAATTTGGTGTAATCATAAGAATGCGCGGAAAATTCGGGATGCTGATTGAAAAATTTAAACGAATTTTATCGAATGGTAAGCGGAGACATAAAATAAGTTCGTTAGCATTATAAATTGTTTTATATATATGAGTAGAAGTAAATTGAGAGATTTAAGATTTTATTTGGATTTGTATACGCTGTATATTGTATATTGTGCAAAGTATGGACCATTGCCCTCCCCCCCTTAAATCTTTAGAATCATTATTATGACTCACTATTTCGCCTCAAGATGGAACTGAGCTTAATTTTGTGAAGTTATTCTGTTGATCATATGCATAAATTATTATTCTAACGCACCGTACATTATTTATTTAAGCAACATTTTAAAACGCTGTGAGTGGCTATTACGGTGCTTTAACTTTACCTGACTGTTGGTTCTAATGATGAATATAGCTGGTATTGTTTCTGGGCAAGACGTAATACATCGCGATGCTTTAAGCAATAAATAAATACAATTAATTAATAATTATGCAAAACGATTTTGTTGAATTGGAAAAACTAATCATGGAAGAAAATACCTACAAGATTTTGAAAAAGGCGGAATTAGAAGAGTTAAGTTTGTTAAGTTGGATAAGTTTTCTAAAAACCCAAGAAGGTTAATAATTGAATTTCACATTTCTAAATGTACGTAGTACGTACATATACAAATTACTTAATAAATTGCAAAAAAAAAGTTGTATAGCAAAAGCTGCGTACGCCATATATTCTTAATAAGCATGACGAGACGAATCGATCTAAACATGTTTGTCCGTCTGGATGCACCAAACTTGGTAGGTAGACGCTTCTAGTCCCAAGGCAACACGTGCTTATTTTATTTTCTGATCACCCCCCTCCCTCTCTGCGCTTCAGAATTTATAATTATATTTATAAAATAATTTAATTTATTTATATACAATTATCTATTTTTGTTTCAAATTTCATCAAATCGGTTCATTTAAAAAAGCTAGCGAAACAATTTCACTCCAGTACTACGCCTACAAACTGCAGGAATAAGATCGCTTTTCTTCTTCTTTTCTATACTGCAAGTATATATCCAACAAAGCCAAAAATCAGAAAATGTAAAAAGAAGAAAAGTTATTACAACATCATAAACAAATATGAGAAAAAATTAGAATTAAAAGGCTATGGGAGATGGAATACTAATCTTATAATTGTAATTAATAACTTCAAAGATTTACTGAACAGTTCATAAATGTGCGAAATATTTCTAATTGAAAATTGGCTGACTGGTCGGCTATTAATTGGTCATTATTTTTCAGAGTGTTATGAAGGAGACGTCTATGCCACTATCATCGCTCAGGAAAATAGGCGCGAGCAACTCATTAGCCGATTGTATAGAAACTGTTTTCTCCTCGGCGGCTTTCTGGCCACACTCCTGCCTATCGTACATATGCTGAGCTCGTATTGGCAGTCGGAGAATGTGAAACGGGAGCTGCCTTTCCCCAGCGTGTAAGCTATAGATTATGTTTTAAGATACAGAATTTCAGCTGCAATTTCAGCTATCCTTGGGACAACGATTACATACACAACTACTTGTTGTCCTATTTCTGGAATATATGTGCCGCCCTGAGCGTCGTCGTCTCTTCGGTCTGTGTGGATACTCTCTTTTGTTCTCTAGCACACAATCTCTGCGCGCTTTACAAAATTGCGCAACATAAAATGCAGAATGGTAACCAAACACCTAATAAATCTCGAGCTGATCTTCGGAATGTGATTCGTCTATATCAGACCACACTGGATATGTCGCGTGAATTGAACGATTGCTTCAGACCGCTCATCTGTACCCAATTCTTTGTGGGTTCCCTTCATCTGGGAGTCTTAAGCTTTCAAATGTCCTCCAACTTAACAGAGCCGGAGCTTTTGTTCTTTGCCGCCTTTACAGCCTCTATACTGGTACAAGTATACATCTATTGCTACTGCGGCGAGTGCATCATGGAGCAGAGCAGACGCTTTAGCGAGACCATCTATGAGAGTCCCTGGCATCTGTACGCAATAGCATCCCCGAGCATTCGACGTTCGCTGATCATTTCCATGATGCGTTCGCAGAGAGGTATTGTTATTGACGGATACTTCTTCGAGGCTAACATGGCTACGTTTCTTTCGGTACGTAAACGTAAAGCTACGAATTGAGCTCTGCATGACTAAAATGATTATATTTAATGAAAATGATTATAAATGGGGCTGCTCTTCTAATAGAGAAAATAATAAATGGTGGCAGACGTTAAAGATGCAGATCTATCTGCGAGCTATATAGTAATCGGTAAACTGTACAAGTCAGATGCAAATTTTCTTTAATTTAAAATTCATGCAGAGCTCCTTTTTGCCCGTAACAACAACAACATTAATTTATCATTCTCCAGATTGTCCAGAAGGCCATGTCCTATATTGCGTTGCTACAATCCTTTTCTTAAACTTTCAACGTCCGGTGAACTTGTTTCGGGCAATATTCATTTTATTGCTGAGCTTGCGTGTCGTATGTTTAACAAACGATTGTATATTATTTACAAAACATATTTTACATAACTATTGTACAATACGCACTAAGTGAGTTAATGCTTTGTTTAAATGAGAAATGCACAAATACACACGAAAATGTTGCAAACAGTGGACAGGGGGTGTGTGGCTGATGACGGGAAACGAAAAGGAAAGGCAAAGAAAATAGTTGTCAGGTGCAAATGCATTTTGTAAATATAGTAATGATCTGTGTGATCAAGTGGACACAGCTGATCCTGTCTATCATGTCCCATTGCCGCAACCACAAGTTGTTGTTGTTGCTGTTGCTTTTGCTGCTCCCCTTGCTGCCCATCCTTCGGCAGCACACGAAACGATTGCCAACTTCGTCCTTATCATAAAATTAAAAATCAGTTAGCCTAAAACATAAACGTCACAGTGCAATTATGTGTATGGTCCATTTATTTGAAGAATCTTCCAGCGGGCGCGCGCACTGGAGGGGGTGTGGGTATGTGAGCACCTTCGGCGCGATATCCGTTCTCATCGGCGATGTACGTGATGGTGTAGATGACGCCATCGGGTCCGGTGTAGGAGTATGAACCTTGCATTACCTGAAAAGTGGACACAATTCCGATATACACATTAATAGTTCAAAAATAGGCATATGAATAGAGGACGATAAATAGAGCGGAGATATAAGCTGCTACCATCAGAGATTTACGCACATTCCGATTAATCCGCAAACAGAATGCTGGAGTCGAGCGGACCAAGCATTTACATGCTATTAGTAATATTATTTTGCTTTCAATTAAACTAACTAAAATAATAATTATGTATGGGTATGTCATTGCCAAATTTGGTGAAACAGATTCTGGGATTACGGAATATATGAAAAATCGCTAAGAGTGGAGGAGTGGAAGGGTAGAAAGGAAAAGAACACTTGTTCTGATTCGGTTTTGAAAGGAATATGAATAATAAGTTTGGTTATTCTAGCTATTTTACTTGAAAAGATCATTGCATTCATACTGCTTTATCGACGCGTATTATTATATTGATCGAGAATATAAAGTATGTATATATTCCTTTTATATATGTAACAGTTCGCAATAACTTAATCTCACATAGTTTTGGGTGTAATGCCAAATGATCCTGTGAACTGCTTGATAGTCTATCAAAAAAAAAAGTCCTGCAAAATGTTTCAAAAATACTAAACGTGTAGCTGAAACAATAAAACCCGCCATTGATGGATTTCCTTTGGTCGATTGGACAAACGTTTCCATTATTATTTTGTAAGCAAGGCAAGTGCTAATTAAAACCAATTTGAAGTGCAGTAAAACCTTCGAAAAGGTAGGGGGTTTTTTTTTTGAAGCTCCTGTATAATGCAATCTTTCAAACTTTCCTTATCAACAACAATAACAAAAAGCTGTGTATTTACGGGAATGTTTAGATGTTTGGATCTAATTTGTGGCCGCCCATAAGTCTGCTATAGAATTCGGGTAACATGTGATGATGGCGCACAAAGAAGCGCTACCATTTCTAACTCTGTTCACTCACCTGTGCCTCCACCTGTGTGCCTGGATTCTTCAAGTAGCCGGCTTCATCGGCACGAATGCCGTTGCTAGTCTCGTAGCTGCCGGGAAATTGGAATTTTAAAAATATTTTATCACCCAATATTTCCTAATTTCGCCTCATTTGCACACTCACTTGTACTGGTAGGAGCCATCCGGATTCAGATCGAAGTTCTGCTTTAGTATCACAGCATTCGCGTCGAACGAGCTGGAGCGAGGTGGGGGGAGGCCGCGCTGCGGCTGCGCAGTCACTGCGCTCAGACAGCAGAGCGCGATGGTGGCAGCGGCGTAGGTGAGCGTCTGCATGACCTTTTTGTTGGGCGCCACCGATGTGGAAAATGGATGGCCAGATAGGTGAGTAGAAGTATAACTTAAATGCTTGTACAAGTGGGCTTTAATGTGAGCTGAGGCTTGGCTATGCATAATTTATAAAGCGGCAAGGCGAACAAATATTGGATTTGTTGTTGCGGGAGCAGAATCGACTTTGTTGGCGCTGCCGACAACGCTTTAGTGTTTTTAATGTCAAACTCGTTCGATGTAATTAGTATTTGGCAGTTGCTTTGATTGCTTTCGAAGCTTATGCTTTTGAAAGTTGGCACAAGAGATTTATGCTGAGAAACAAATGGACTTTAAGATGAGAGTGCAGAATAAGTTCAAACATAAGCCATCGATAATAACCGTGTGAACGTATGTTGTCCTTAAGCTGTCGTAGTTTTTGTCTCTTTTCAGAATCGAAATTGTAACGCCTTAGCATCCATTTGGAGAAAGTGCAAGTAATTAGTCCTAAAACTTAAATGCATATCAGTATAACAAAACTTCTCAAAATCAGGTTTACAAATACTATCTATTTTTTTAGATATATATTTAAAAAAACTGTTTATTTCGATCCCCAACAATTAGAAAGTGGAAGCGATTGCTTGCTTTAAATTTAAATAGATTCCACTTAGAAATTAATTGAGGGTGAATTCATTTAGCCTCAAAAAAGTGAATGGAAACAAAGCAGGAATTTAAAATATTTGGTAGGAATTGTCTATAAATAAAGTATTTATCAACAGTTTGAGAAATTTAAATTTACTTTTTCGCACTTATTGCAAGCATTTAATAAATAATATTTGACCGTAATCCTTGCGTAGACAGACAAATACTTCGTAGTCCTTATGTAAACAGAGGATACTAAGGAGCACTTGGTAAATGTGCAGAACTACTCAAAACGTGCAGTTCTACGAAATTCAGCAATAAAAGCTACGTATTAAATTCTTTAGTTTGCTCCTTGCCGCAGGATATATATATACACACACACACACACACACACACTGCAGCATCAGCAACACTTGTAAGAACAACAAAACTCACTTCGCGTGTTTGAGGTTCAGAGGCACTTGGTACAATTGGTTGGAACAACAGCGCACGTCTATGCTTGCAAGGCTCGTCAAAAGTGTTTTGACTTGCATCCAGTTGGCTGGAACGCTTTTATACCAAAAATGCACCGTGAGCCACTGCTCTGCCCGCGACAGTGGCGTCTGCGCGGCCAGCGACGCCGACGAACGAGAACGACAGCATCCGCCACAAGAGCGTTGCAACAACAACAACAACAACAACAGCACTGTGGAGAAGCGGCAGCAAACTTTGTTTGTCTGTTTGACAGCAACAGAATCGGAAGAGCTTCAGTTGCTGTTTCTGCCGTTGATGTTGATGTTGTTGTTGTTGTTGCAGTCGTTGGCGTAGTATGCGGCGTATGCGCAACTTGTTTCAAATGCAAATGGGCGTTGCGCATACGCCGCGTGTACAAGCCAACTAAGCTGTCGCGTTCTGTGCATATGTGTGTCTGGGTCTGCGTCTGTGTGTCTCTATATTTATTTCCATTTATTGTATGTGTCTGCTTTGTGTATGTGTGTTTGCACGCCACGTTGTCTGCTATTAATTTATGTGAATTAGCAATACGAACTTCATTTGAATGGGAAGCCCATGACGAAGCCGCAGCCAGCACGTTGGCGTCTCTTGCTCCTTGTGTGTGTGTATGTGTGTGTGTGTTTGTGATAGTGCGATTCAATTTGCGGCGACCCATGCTGGGCTGTGTGCAATAATTTGTTAACTCAAATATTAATTAAAAGATTAATACCAGGCAGAGCTCATTGCAAATATTTTGCAATTCCACACACACGCACACATCAAACAGATAAATTTTGATGAATTGGACATTTGGCTGCAAGGCTTTAGCATTTTTATTGACATTTGAAAAGCGCAACCAGCCGCAGGCGACTGTTCAAGCAACAATGAAATGTTTACTGCCAATGGCCGTTCGAACTATTTTCCATGAAGTCATACATTTGGCGTGGTAAACACTTTATTAACAGTGTCATTCAGTCAAGTGGGTACAGGCATTGTAGCTGCGGGAGAAGAGCACATTACTTTTTGCAAAACAAAAGCAAAAATGTGTATTGATTTAAACAAGGCCTTCTAAACTAGGCTTGATACTCAACTGAGAACCTTTCACTGAAGAAATCCAAGGGACATTCAAAAGTCGTTCAAGATTTTATCGAATTGTGGCTTCATAAGCTGTATAGGAAGAAAGTGGAATTAGTCCAGTCCAGTCCGGTCTAAGATAGCATTCAGCAAATTATTTTTTAGTTCAACCTTTTGGGTACAGAGCATACAAAGATTATAAGATTATATTCCTTAACTATACACAATTTGTGACTGCAAACAAAATATTTGATTAAGATTATTATTTCCGAAGCAAGCAATTTATCAAAGCCAATTAGCTATGCCAGGACGCATTGATTGATCGATTTACTGAACTTTAATTTTATTATTAAGTTAGGAAATATTGTATGTCAGATTAATATTAATTTTTCAAACCATCCATATTTGAGATTAGTTTATGACAGATCATGACAAGAATTCCAGTCTAAAGTTGATTGCATATGGAACCGAACGAAATCCGCTTATCATACCAAGCTAATATTCTTTCAAGGCAATCAAGTTTTTTATTGCAGCTTTAGCTATGTATTTGGGGTTGTGGCTACAATTTTCTCTTAAAAAAAATAAATAAAAAAGTAGTTTACTTATTTAAAGACAAACAGGTGGCAATACTCTCAGCAATGAGGCTTCTAGTAGCTGTTGTTGGGTTTATTGTCAGCAATAAGGTCTGCATCAGAAAGCCCTTTATATTATAAAATTTAAATAGAAAGAATATGCGTATGTGCCTTTTAAAACTTCTTTTAAGAGTTAATTAGTTATAGAGAAGTTCTTCTGAACATTTACTTGTACTTTAATATTTGTACTACTTCCTAAGCTCATGCTCTGAAAATTCAGTAAAGTTCCCAAAGTTCTTTGATCCCTTACTTTTCAAGAATAACTGTTATGCCTATTTAAATGGGCGGCACTGTGTAAGGCTATATGTATATGTGATCGGACTGCATCAAGTCGTTAACTTTGATGCGCCATTGTTTGTGTTCGGAGTTGTCTGATGAATGATTCGCGGCCCATTTGGTTTTGGAAGATACATCGCTGCCGATTGCAACTGCTATGGGAGTATCGATATAGACATTACTAGTACAATGCATTGTGATGATGTTGCACCTACTGCTAAATAGTTTGCTGACCATAGTTGCACCACCACTCCTTGCACCAGTTCCCAGTAAATAAAGGTGAACCACAAGCCATGCGACGGGCGGCTGACGGGCGGTTCCAGTTTTCTGGAGCCGGCGTTAATACGACTGGCTGGCCAGCGCATAAAAATTGTAATTTTCGGCTTAAACTTTAAACTTTCGATGCCACAGCGCCAACGTGTAGGAAATGTCAGTTGCAATTCATAAAAATTACGGCAATAACTGCAGTGGCAACAACAACAAAGAGCACAGCACTTGATGATCGCGAGCATGATGAACATCGCGCGAGATTAACGCGCCACCGCCACCGCTAGCACCACCACCACAATCACCGTAACCTCCACCAACAACAAGAAAACCCAACGCCAACGTAATTTCTAGTTTATGTTGTTGTTATTGTTGTTTTCCATTTCTGTACGTTTTCTGTGTTACTTGGCCAATTCCGCGCTTGAAACGTTTGAGCGCGCGTACTGCCCGCGTTTCCATGGCCTTCGTCTTTTGCCACAAACAGCAACAACAGTTGGTGCAACAACAACAACAGCAGCCGCAACAAAAAGAGCAGCCGAAGCGGTCTCTTCCTAAGCATCTTTCGCTCTTGCCACAGCTTATTTAAGTGCATTTTTCACATTTGACATACAATTCGGATTGCCAGCCTGCCTCTTTTTTATGATTGACAATTTTGGGCTTGTACACTTACTGGCGAATGATGCACCCAAGCACTCGTACCCCTTATTGTTTATTGCCCATACTAGTATATTAACGTCTTCGCTTATGTGTTTATTAGTATTCACACCGATCATTGCGAGTTTCCCATGTGCCCTGCCCAGAGCTGAATCTCAACTTTGCTTTTGATGAATGAATTGCATGCCTCGGTCTGTGACTCAGATTGCAGTTCAGTCTTTTGATTCAATCTCCGCATATTAAGTGCAGCTAATATGCGGCTTAATTTATGCTGCTTTGTTTTGTCCAAAGTGAGTTTGAGTTGCAGTTGCTCGCTCAGCCCTGATTAATGAGGCAGCCACTCGAACTATTGGTGCAACAGTAGACGGAGCTTTTACTAATTTTCCGGCGAATAGACTCTTGTCTCTAACCATTCACATCTGATACAAGTAGTAAGATGCACCATTACACATTATTTAGGGCTAAAAGGGTGTACTTGTTTAGTACGAATGTGTGTAATACACGGAAGGATGCGTGGCATCTTCCCACAAAGTGAAGATACACTTTTGATCAGTAGGACGAAAAGAGTCAATAAAGCAATGTCCGTCGATCAGTATATATGGACACTAGAATATCATGAATTATTAGAAATACCAAACTTTTATATATATTTCGGATACATCTTCCACTCCTATATTATTTGTAGAAATTTGACATCCATGTAATATTGTTGGGATAAGTCCGTTGTATAAAAAGTATGCTATTAAGTACATACATTTGAACTTAGTGTATTTCTTAGATTTGTAAACATTTGGAGAAATCAACTATATGAATTGACTGTAGGTTCTTATTGCTATGAGAATAAATAGCTTGTAATGCCCCTCATCACAGCATTACCTCGGTTTGCAACTTCACCGATCCCTGTTCTTGTACGCAAAACCCGGATGGCTTCTCTTAAGTTGATGAATAAATCTTTCTACTTTTATTAAAAATTCAATTGGAGAACTGAGTCTTAAATAATGTTATTCTATGCCTTTCTGAAAGGTTGTACAAAACCTGTAAATAAAGTACTTATATACACGCGCACATTCCTCCCTACTATATACACCTGCAATCATACTATCGTACAAAATTCCTACATCACATATATCTATCACATACGAGTATAAGCGAACTAGTACTAGTACTGTGTGCATGCGCAAAAAAATTTGCAGAATGCGGGCCCGGACACAAACAAGACGTTAAATTTATGCAATTGAAAAATATACTGATAAATATTGATACAAATATGACCTGAAAATATGACCCCAAATTCGAGAAGACGTTTCAAAGAGGACGAATCTTTTTTAAGTTTGCAGCGCTGTTTTAAATTTAGCATCAATTTCTTTATTGCATATAAATTCATAATATATATTGTATGAGGGCTTGTGTTTTGTAAACATCTAATAGAGATTTCTTCGATTTTAGTTATGTCCGAAATTATTCAACAAAAAAGTTCGGTTAGGTTTTATATAAGGAATCAAATTTCTTCTGCCGAAACGTTAAGAATATTCAACGATTCTTCTAGCTTTGTCAAAAAAACAAGTTTATGAATGGCATAAAATGTTGAAGGAGTGTGGAAAACGCCCAAGCACAGCAAATCAGAATTGCTCCAGAATTGTCGATTGATAGCAGGAGACATTGCTTATGATGTTGCCATTCATAATAGACCATTTAACACGATTTTAAGGTAAGTGTTGTGCCTCGTAGAAGTCAAATGTCGTTATTCAAAAACATCGCATCCCTGCACCCGTTCTTCGTGGCAATTTTCGAAAAACCAGACTCATGTCGTTGCACAACCACCTCATTCGCCTGATTTACGTCCCTGAACTTCTGGCTAATAAATAATTTAAGAACCCACTCCAGGGATACCGTTTTGGCACTATTGTGAAGAGTCAAGCCTATTCGAAGAATGCACTGAAGGTTATTCCAGAAAAGCATGTTTGGACTACTTCAAAGAATGGAAAAAGCTCTGGCATATGTGCATTGCATCCGGAGGGGATTACTTTGAAGGAGATAAAATAGATTTTGTGTGATGAATAAATACAGATTTTGATTTTGAATTTATATAAATTTCCTTGCCATAAATGAGTGTATTTTATTTTTATTTGTAGTTATTTATTGAAATACAATTTTTAAATAATGTTTGCAGAGAGTACAGGTTTTTTAGAGTCGTGCTTGCATGACACTAGCATTCCAATATTGTTTATTCATTTGTTTTTGTTGCTGCGACTCTTCATGGCTCGGCATTCCCAAATTAAAGTGATTAAATGAACTTATATGTATTTCAGACGAAGCGCAGAGATTTCGAGCAGCACCGCTGTGTGAATTTTTGTTTTTGACAGAAGCAAACGAGTTTATGACGTAGATAAATAAAATAATAAATCAACATATTTAAGAAAAAAGAGCTAAAAAGGTGTCTTAGTCTGCAATGAAGCTAAATACGCTTTATTTTTGCTCATAAAATCACCTTGTTTATATGAAAGCTATGTATTTGACATATGGATCTGAAATAAAAGTGCTGTCATCTGCGCCTTTCAAAAAGAAGCTACAACTCGATATCTCACAAACTGTTGGAGGTATGATTATAATTCATGGAACGGACATACGGACATCGTGCTTTTGATTTAATTTGTTGGTATTGCAACCTATCTTAGCCGAACCTAATCTATTCTGGGTTAGGCCCACATTGCTGTGATATTTTAATGCAGCTGAAAATAATATACGCGTATTCACATAGAAATGGCCGATTGAGTAAGATGTGAGCATTTTATTTCTAGTTTACAAACTAAATAGTAAGTTACTTCAGTAAACAAGAGAGAACGCTACAGTCGAGCAAGCCCGACAGTGTAATACCCTGTACCCAGGTAAACTTCCGTCACTGAGTTATATGCGCCCATAGCAGCAGCAAAAAGAGGAAGAAGAAGAGCGAACTTGTTGCTGCAGTTTGTGGGGGTTGTACTGGCGAGAATTTGTTTTGCTAATAACTTTTCTTAGAATTGACCGAATTGAATAGTAGACAATTATATATAAATTATGTGTGCAAAGTTTGGTTTAGGTAGCATTTGAAATGTGGACGCTATTGACGAAATTCTGTAGCGGGGGAAGGGGGGGAAAATTAAAAAAAAAAAAATAAACTCGTCCTTACTCGGACCTAGGAAAATCTGGATGCCAACTTTGGTTATTCTAGCTTTTATAGTTTCTGAGATCCTCGCGTTCATCCAGACGGACGGACAGACGGACAGACGGACGGACATGTCTAGATCGATTTCTCTCGTCATGCTGATCAAGAATATATATACTTTATGGGGTCGGAGATGCTTCCTTCTGTATGTTACATACTTTGCACAAACCTAATATACCCTTTTTACCCTACGGGTACAGGGTATAACAAGAAACTGATTAATAACTATTATATACAGGAACAATTAGTGGTTATTTATTCGATTTGATAGAATACAATTGAAAAAATTGATAAAACTCTTGATAAAGCCAAAGCCATAAAATCTTACCTATATGCATATACACAAATGTGAACGGAAACATTAAATAAGTCTCGAGTTCATTCATATCCGCAAAATGTAATACACTCCTTTTATCTTTTGGGCACAGAGTATAACAATCAATGGCATAACAATCCATAGAGTCTGGCAGTTTCCAAACAAACTTAATATGCGATACCTGAGAGCTGAAGAGACTTACTTTAATGTGAATAACACTCTTTAATAGTTCTGCTATGCCTTTTAGCAACGTAAATAAATGGCGAATAAATCTCAGCTAAGTTTTTTCCAAACGCTGAATCATAAATATGCAAATGCTGTACGAATATTTTAGAGAAACGCATTTAATAAGTTTCTATAGAATTTCTTTGCTCTCTGCATTTTGTTTGGGTTTTGTTTTATATTCTGCGTATAATAACCCAAGTGATGCTAATTTGTGGTGGCTGCGCAGACAAAACTTCACTATAAAAGGCCCAGACGACTGTGTCGTGGCCAAGTGAGCTGACAACATCCATTGGGAACGCACGCAAAATGTTCAAATTCGTAAGTTATTAAATCAATTAATGCTGATCTAAGAGTTACTAAGCTACCGTTTGCCAACAGATCTGTCTATTGGCTTTTGCAACCGGCACTTATGCTGCCAGCATTGGAGCGGACGTCAAAGCGACCACGGAGAGACAGATTGTAGAGCTGCTGAGATACGAGGTGGATAAGCAGCCCGACGGCTCATACCACTACTCCTACGAGGGCGCAGACAAAAGCTTCCGTGAGGAGACAGGTGTGGCCAACAACGTTGGCACGGACGAGGAAGCCCTCGAAATTAGCGGATCGTACCGTTACATCGATGCTGATGGAGTGCTCATCGAGGTGCACTATACGGCCGGCAAGAATGGTTTTGTACCCGTGGGAACCAACATTCCCGGCGAAATCTCCGCTGCAGCAAAGGCAGCTGCTGAACTCCCCAATGTAGTCGATGAACAGGAGTACAGACGCAAGGCACGCTCCCAGGCTGAGGAGCCCACAGTCGCTGAATCGGAAAATGTGCCAGCCCAGGTGGTTGTGGACAAAACTGAGGTCAGCAGCGATGTCAAAAGCATTGCTGAGAAAAGCGCTGAATCGGAAAATGTGCCAGTCCAGGTGGTTGTGGAGAAAACTGAGGTCAGCAGCGATGTCAAGAGCGTTGCTGAGGAAAGCCACCAAGCCCCCGTCGTTCCTGAGACCACGTCCACGTGAGATTCCAGAGCAATAATTGTTTCGAGCTTGAGAATTTATTGGATAGTTGATTTAGGTATTATGATTAAAATGTAAGCTGCGTGTGTTCGAAATTTAAATTGTTAACTTCTGTTAGCGTCAATAAAGAATTCTTTATCTGAACGGCAACAAGTGCATCATGCTGTTTCGTTAAATTGTGAGCTTCCGAGTATATTTTATTTTCTTATGCGAAACACGCAGCAAAAGCTCAATTGTTGTTGAATATAAATTTGAGCGTTTTACATAGTTCTGCTTAAAAATGATGTCAAAAATACAGCTGAGCGAAGCTTGGCAAGAGAATGGAAGAATTGAAGGCAGAATATCGCTGAAGGCGGCAGCTTGAATCTTCCCAGATAAATAAATAAACTAAGATACGGGGTATAATTAGTGTTTCCGATTTATGTTTTGCATGGAAAAAAAAGCAAATGGAATTTTTTAAGCCATAAGCCACACAACTTTGTTTTTAAAACACCCATGGCATCATTAGTCAGTTTTATCTTTTTGTTATTCCCAAGTCTATTTCTGTATCAATTGCTAATTCTCTCAATGAAGAAATCAATCAACGTTCTCGAAGGAAGGGGCAAAGCAAACGGTTAAGCCCCCTTTACAGGCCGTCTTCATAACATATTCGGCAGTTAGAAGTCACTTAGCCATCTTCAAAGTGCGCTAAAAAGAAAATTTTTGCTGGATTTCTTTGGCAGAATTTAGAATTTATCTACGATTTTTATAAAGATATCAAAACTATGATTATGTAAAGTTTTAATTTGTTTATAAATGGATTAAGTATGCTACTTATCGCAAATGGCAAACATGGATGATAAAAAAACTCTGCATAAATAATAGCCATTGAGAAGAGTATTTAACTTTGGCGCTGACGAAGATAACTTCTTAGCTCGTTTAGTATAACAGAGTTCGTTTTTTATAATTTAATTTGTATTAATAACTTGGCTTATTGATTGTGATTGATTTTCTGATTCGAATTGATTGATGGTAATGATGCTTGGAATCTGAATTGACTTATGATAGTGATATTTCAGAGCAATAGAAAATAAGTTTGAACAGTGGACACAGACCGATAAATATTCAGTTTTATTGGCTTTTTAAAACAGCACAGAACTAGAACACAGATCCTTGTAGACCCTACATGCAATTTTTCCAAGAATCTACTTTTTGGTGTGTGCAAACGAATTAATTATTTGAAAGTAAAATAATTTGATGAGTGCAATAAAAATTGAGCAAATAACCAAAAACTTTGAGTAAAAATATGGGAACGGATGAGATATTCATATCCACGAACATCGCATATTTATCGTAAAATTTAATAATTTCCGGGGCCTCAAAAACCAATATCAGTTTAAGCCCATAATAACACAATTGCTTGAAAGATTATTTCACAAGTATTTAGTTCTTAGACAAAACGAGTTTTGGGTTTTCTTATCTGCAGTCCACTGTACACGTACATACAGTCTCGAATAGCTGAAGCATCGCTTAATCATGTCAAATTTCTATTGAGACACACCAAGATGTGGGCAAATGTGTTTTGGTGTTGGCTTTTCAAGGTCTTTTGGCTTGGCAATTTCTTTTTGTCTACAAATAACACGTCAATAGTCATAAGAAATGACGACCGAAGAAGAAAGAGTGGTGGACGAGCTTAGATCGTAGTAATGACTTACTCAACTATTAGTATCTGTTGGATTAAGGTGGCTTTATGTTGTTTTCTAAACTTTTATTACACGCTGGCTCTTGAATTAATATTGCATAACTATACACATACTTAGGATACTAGCTAAGATCACTAGTTGATAGGCTTAATGCGAAGGAACTTATGCACCCAACTGCACTTTCTCCTTGTCGTCTGTGTACTTGGGCAGATCCTTGGCTGCCTCGGCAACGGCCGTAATTTCGGGATTTATTATTGAACCATAGGGAACGAAGCCGTTTTTGCCCGCGGTGTAGAATACCTCGACCTCCTGGCCTTCGTCGTTAATGTACTTGTAGGAGCCCTTCACCTCGAGAGCCTGCTCATCGGTGCCGGCGTCAACCACGACAGCTTCCTCGTGGCGCATGGTTCCATCGCTGCCCTCGTAGGTTGTCTTGTAGGAGCCGTCGTCGTTCTTGTTGATCTCCGACCTTAGTATAGAGACGACCTCACGCTCGGCCTCGATGGGCAGTGCATTGGCATAGCTGGCGAGTGCGCAGGCGGCGGCGAGCAACGCGATCTGTAAAAATGAAGTGATGGCACTTCTACTTGTATACTAATTCTTGGAGGAACACTTCAGATCGGTGTCTTACGAATTTGAACATTTTGCTGCGATTTGTGCGAACTTGACCGTAGAAAGCGAAAGTTTGAACGCGTGTGAACATGAGATGTGTTCGCCCGACTGCCTTTTATAGTATACGCATACCCGACGAAATGCGTCGAAAATGCGACGAGGCGTGTGCCGAAATATCTCACTAAACCGTTTGCTTAAACATGCAAAACATGTTTGCATCCCATTCCCATCCAGTTTTATGGCTACGGGCACGAAATGCAAACGCCGATCAAATTACCTCACTCTAAATGTCAGGGTCGTCGGCGGGCTGCGGAGCGGCTAGTTGAAACGAATTGTGTCAACGAGTTGACCGGCAACCAGCATCTGTCTGCTTTCGTGAATCAAATTTCTCTGCCCTCCACATCTTGGCGCATCTTGGCGCTTAGTCACTGGAGATGCTGGGACACAATTAATTGCTCCGATCAACGGATGCGCCTCTGTCGCATTAGCAGCCTCGTTAGTGTCATGCCGAGTCTGTCTGCAAGTGTATAAATTACGAGTACCTGCCTTCACCTACTGCTCTACACCTGGTTGGTTGTACGAGCATGGCTGTGCTTTGTAGAATTCCGCGCTCGATTAATCGCACTGCCGACACCTTGAACAGCATTACGAGTGAAGCGCACCAAGCCTAGAAATGTTTTCATTTGTCGTGTAAAATGTCAGCGTTTTCTGTTATTGTGGCTGCAATTTATTAATTTGTATCTCTATAGCATGCTCGAGTGTGAATGTACTTGTATATATTCATATTCAGTACATCATACTTGTATATTTGCAAGGGTGTAGTTGAAATTAAGCAAGAATTGTGGCTCGTCTTTACAAAAATATTCGCCAGAGGCATTTCCATAAACTTCATATGGCCTACAATAGACTATTTATGAATTGAAGAATCATTAAATCTTAGACAATCCCAGAGGTTACTGGCTGTCTGCATTCGTTTTTAATAAAAACGATAAAGATAATCTTAAAATTATTTAAATACTTCTACATACATACAAGTATAACAAATTGTTTGAAGCATTTCGCGGTACGCCACTGTGTGGAAGCATCTTCGCTTATGGGCGAGTCTTTGGGTGATAAATGTTATAAATTAGAATTTTAATGCTGCGCGTTAATTATTGTAAGTGCTTGATGAACATTAAAATTATTGATTTAATTAGCAATAAATTGGGAATAAATAAGGTATGGTGAATGAATTGGAGAACCTACATAGCAATTTATTGTTAGTTGGCCGATTGTTCACAATAAATGGCAAATATATCGTCCATATTATCATTTCCTAATAAATCTCTTGATGGGTATTCTCATTACACCCTGAGGCCGAATAAAGAGCTGAATATCCTATATTTATTTATTTTTATCTTTAAGGTGAAAGAAAGAAAGGTGAAAGTTACAATTCATTTTTCAGTACCATCTCCATATTTGATAAATATTTGTATTTTATTTAAGACATAACATACACTCTGAATTCATTTCCTGATCCTTATAGTAGTAGTAGTTTTATACAAGTATATTAATTTTTTCATTTTATAAGCTAATCTTAAACATTGGTACATAATCAAGAGTAGCTGTTTGGGAGAAGTCATAAAAAAAGCTAAAAAAATGTACATGTTGTAAAAACTATGATATTATGACACTACCACTATTTGCGGAGAAATATCGTACTGTGTTTGGATATAAATATAGAAACAAAATTAAATATGAATTCATCAATTGTAGGTATATACTTTTATGCACAACAATATTATTATTTTTAATATTTTTGTATCCTATTCAAGTGGCCAAGGATCATCAATTACAATTAGAATATAATACAACAAATCAGCCAGATATGTTTCAAGAGTGTGCGATTTAAACATCAAATTTCCAATAAGAAGTGATATTCAGAAATTACGAAAGATTGCCAATTATAGTGGACCCTTTCATAGTTTTTTGGGGACAATGAAGGATCAGAAAGTAGGCAGGATTCAGACAAGTCGTGCTTGAAATATTGCCAAAATTCTTCTTCTTTTGAGGGTGCTTACATCTGTCAGTTGCTTACATGTCGCATTTGCAACAATCTATCGAAAAGTTTGTTTGTATAGTAATATCTTTAAAAACAAATTATTTTTTTTTTGTATTCTGCGAGCACTCTTTCTTTTCCAAAAGAAACGTGCCAAAGGCATTATTTATGAAAGAGATTCTACAATCGGCCTATAAAACGTGTTTTAAAGATGAAAGACGAGGGGGAATATGATTCAAGCCAAGCTCCATAGCTTACACTGAATGGAATAAAATGAATAACAATGAATAATCGAACCAATTTTGTTTTATTGATAAAATCCGGGTTAAGTAAGAATTAATAATTGTCGAGATTTTATACCTATTTCCAGTACACGAAAAGAGTGCGCTCTTTAACTATTAAGTGTCCATTTAATGGTCGCGATTAATTTAAATTAATTTAATGCCATCACTTAAGTGCCAACCCTTGTGCCCCAGCTCGACGACATTTGGCAAAGGGCAAAAAGGCCTAAACCCGTATCAGGAGCAAAGCCGGCCCAGAGGCATTTGAGAAGCCAGCACAAGAAAAGGCAACTGACGTGGCGGCTTCAACAACAGCAACTGACTAGGCAGCGACAAGAATGGCAATAAAAATTGCAACAATTTATAATTTTGACAGCTTAACTAATTTACAAAATCTCGCTTTGCGGCTGCTCAGTAAATTAAATATTTTTTAGTGAGCTGCTCATCCATTGGCAGCAGTCATTGGCAGAGAGGGTAACATCCTCCCCCGGGGAAAGAAGAATTTGTGGAAGGTGCTAGGTGTTGGAGATACCCGTACTAGCGGTTGCCAGTCACTGCCTTCTCTCTGTCCCGCACCCCAAGCCCGGCGGCTTATGCGTTGCCAGCATTTGCGGCGCTCCTTATTGGCATAGTTTTCCATTGAGTTGTCGAGTGAGCAGCGCGCAAAATTGGCCAGAATTTGATTTGAATTTATTTAAAAAAGTCTGCGGATTCGGTGTCGAGTTCGAATTGTTTATGCTGCTGCTCTTTGGTGTACAGGCCATTTGTTCCGATAATTGTTTGAGTAACATTTGAAAACGTAGCCATTGGCAATTGATAGTTGATAGTTGATGGAGATGATGGGCTATTTGGCTGTCTAGCAGGCTCTATTTTATTCATTGTTCATACTCAAACAACAAACAGTGCTGGATTATTATTTTGTGGTAGTATTTTGTACAGGACTACGTGCCGCCTCAGATATTTCCTTGGGTATGCTTGTGCCTTGTGGCACAAAGCCGTTCTTATCGGCCACATAGCTAACTTCTACCTTGTCACCATTGGCATCGTAGTAGTGATAGGTGCCCGATATTTCCAGCTCCTCATTTTCTGTGCCTGCATTTTTAATAATGCCCACCTCCTCGCGAAAGCTGCCATCGGCGCCCTCGTACGCAAAGAAGTAGGAACCGTCGCTTTTCTGTTCGCCCACAGACTTGACGATCGGCACGAACTGCTCCTGATCCGGCCTCTCCTCTCCTATGGGCTGCCTAGAAAGGCTAGCCCCAGCACAAAAGCCACAGAGAGCCACGCACAAAAGCTGAAAATTAACACGTTGGCACAGACATACTACATATATACGTATTCAGAAGAATGGATTGTGGTTGCTTACAAATTTGAGCATGTTGTTGTTTATGTTTATAAATTTATGCTAATACTGCGCCCGAACAATAGAGCTGTGCGCTTTTTATACCCGTATTAAGTATTCGCCAACTGCGCAGCATTTCTTCAGCCAAGCATAGTTCTTGGTCTCGGCTGTTATGCAATACCCGGCTTTGGGGTCAATAGAAAGTTGCTAGACCAGCCGAGAAATGGCCTGCCCTTGAACGCAAAGTTTGTTGAACTGGCAACGGTTTGTGCAGATTTGCAAGTTAAATGCCACTGAGCGGCTATTTACGGCTCTCTACCAAATATTCAACTTTATTATGTAACCTTAGCTAATGGTCTACTTGAGTTAATTATGCTGTTGCCCCTTCAACTGCCTCGTGGCCACATGTGGCGCTCTTTACAATGCAGCAGCCCATTAAATGAAGTCAATGTAGCAGCAGGCTCGTGCGCATACTTACTTCCCGCACTGTTATGCATGCGTGGGACGAGGCGCACCTTTGCCACATCAATTACTGTTAATAAAACATTTGTCGAAATGTTCAGTAAACAGCTTGTACATACAACATTCCTCCCGCGATGTGGGTGTTAAGTGGCGTTTAGACAGCTAATTTCGAGTACTCGAGTGCCAGATACTTAAATCATACTTATTTTTATATTTTATTATAATCGACAGTGCTTTCGGTTCGTGCCCTTTTTGTGAATAGCGAAGAGAAACATTTCGTAATTAATGAGCGAAACCTGAAAAATGTCAGCAAGAAATGATTTCTAAGACTTAATTGTGGATTTATTAATAATACCTCTTTTAATACGAAATAAAAATGTCCTACCTTTTCTCTTTAAACACGCTGAAAAGCTCGTTCATAAAAGATAGAAGTTGAAAATATTAGAAAAATATGCGAATTACTTTAACTAACTTTTGTTGTTGAAATATGCCCCAGTAATACAATTAAAACTAGCTAAATCGGAATGCTATAATACAAGTTCGCACTTTCAAAACATATTACTACAAGTATATCAGGCGCCCTATGCTCAGAATTTCGGATACAACTGAAACTGACTCCATCGATGTAATCAGTACTCGGAAGAAATTTCCTATTGCCTTGAATTGTTTATTTTCGCTCTAAAAGAGCTTAAGGAGAATACATTGAATGGATATTAGAAGAAATTATGACCAGCGGTTGCTCACAATTGCAAAACCCTTTATTTTCCAAGCAAGATTAAGATTAGATTAAAAGCCAATGCCACCAAAAGGTTCTTAAATTTTATAATAAGCTGCTTTAGCATTTTTGTACGCCTAAAAATAATTTCCTTTTTATTAAGATTAATCTGCTAATGATAAAAATTAAACAGTTGGAGTAACTTTTTGTTCATTTTATTAACAATTAAAATAAGTTAACTTTTTGTTAATTTAATTATAGCATTTTCGCATGTAGAACTTTACTTCATTGCAGTCGAGATAAGTCACAGCTATAATGTATGAATAAATTTAGACGTTTCTGGAAAGCACTTGCTCTTTCAATTTTAGTGTGTAGAGAAGACTCTGTATTTTGGTCAGGGCGGAAGTATTTCCTCAGTTTCTCTGCTCACTTTCTGTGCTGGCAGAATACAAAACTTTCTTTTATGTTTGGGACAGAGAAAAATATTCTCAAAATAGCAATGTCCAAATTTGTCAAATCGCGCACAATTGGTTATAACAAATAATGAAATTAGCTCGTTCATCGACAAACTATTCTTGCCACATCCCATGAGAGGCCCTATTACGGGATCCGTGTAAACCGGGCCTTGCCCAAATGAAAGGCGCAGAAAATGGCAACGACTGACTGACTGACAAAACTATCAGTTTCCACTTGGCTGGCAAACAAATTCCAAGCTATTGCCATGTTGGTGGTGTTTGTTTTCCCTCTCGGTTGTTCTGGTTTTCTTGTGTCTGCATTTTGCATATATTTCGGCCATTTGACTTTGCCACTTGTCGCGGTTGAAGCTGCCACTGCCGTGGCAGCTAGACTCGCTGTTGCAGTTACACTTGCCACCGACGTTGCCGTCGCTGCCAATGCTGCCATTGCTGCCACCGTTGTTTCAATTGTCTGTTACAGTGGGTGGGTACTGAGACGCGACTAACATTTATGGCCGAAGAATTTAATAATAATTTTAGCAATTTCGCAATAGCATTGCAGGCCGCGCTTCCCATTTTGTACTTGCTCGCATCGCTTGATTTTTGGCATTTACCTTGGCGGCTGTGCCATGGGCGTAACGCCCAGTTGCCAGTGCCTGGTGTTAATAAATTGATTCTAATGCCTGGTTTCATGTTCGCAATACTAAGTAAGTATTTCGCGAATGCAGCTTGCTGACTGACATTACAAAAATGTTGTCGTCGTTCGCAGGCAGTTTATGCGCCAACTGTTACATTTGTTAATGCAAAAACACATTAAAGTTGAGCAGCAATGCCAACGCGTGCATAACTTAAAGACGACACATTAACCTTTTCCAATCGGCAAAAAGCATGTAACCACTCTGCAACCGGAACAGAAGCTTGGGTACGCATATACAAGTATGTACGTATTGAATCAATTAGTGCGGCCAGATTGAACACTGCTCTGATATTGCTGGCGATGGCCTCTCGGCTCCGGTTACCTGCCATAATTTCAATCGGCAATGCAAATGCAATTGCAGATCTACCCATAATCCAAATGAATTATGTATTTCATTGCGCTAGGCGTGCGAAATGTCAAATGGGCACTTGCCGAGCCATGATTTCATTTCCATCACAAGTCGTGTCATCCATCAAAAAGGGTGTTGCAATGTTGGACGCACTTGCCACCCGCTTCGCGACTCTGTATTTGTACAATCGAGCGATTAATTAAAACCGCACCCGCATCTTCGTCTAAAAGTTGCCGGCGGGCATATGTTGTTTAGGTGCTGCTTTTTTTGAATTTTTTTCGCATTAATTTGCAATAGATTTTCATTTTTCACTGTTCTGGTCATAGGGGCTTCGCGAACAATTAAAATTGCAAATTGAATTCATTTTAATTTGAATTGCCAAAGTTGTAATTATTGGCTCAATCCCTATCAATTTGCAATGCATAATTTATAATCGCATCGAATACAATCATAGAGACTGCGGACAATAAAAATTGAAAACGGCAGTATATAGAAAAGGATCTAGGGGTGCAGAAAGTTGGTGACGTGCTAAATAAGCAGGCTGCTCAATACATGGAGCGCCTGCGAATGTATAAGCAAAGCGCCTGCTGAAACGGCGAAGAAAAGGAAGAAGAGTAGTAAGAAGGAGGCTGAAGAGGTCACATCCCGCTGATCTTGCCAATAGATTTATATAAATCATAAATAATTAAATAAGACTAAACTCCTAGTTTAAGCTGTATTTGTATTTTTCTATAAGTTTAATTTAAGTTATTGTAAGTAATAACAGTATAATTACAGTATTACATTTATAAACAAAAAAGACAATAAAAATACGTCATAAATTTATTAATTAACTCTAACCGGAACCTCTTGGTTTTTCTGCTTTCGCTAATGTGTATTTTTATTGTGGGAAGTCCACTTTCATACTTTTAGCACTATTTGCAAGTGTATTTAAAAGTCCATAGGATGCCACAATATTTTAAAACAAACAAAAGTTGCGTAAAGTTCTTCGTAGCACACTTTTAGGCTCGTTAGATAAATTCAAAGAACAAATTGAATTTAAATCTGGATCTGGATCTGGCAAAGATGTAATCGCCGGCAAAGATACTTACCGGTTTTATTTTTATTTCTGCGCGCCACTGGAATAAATACAGGTCAATGGAATTCAAGTACGGTTGCTCTAGTGTCTGGTGGCACAAAATGGGGTGGGGATGTCCCCTGACCACCTGGACAGCATTGTACATTATAGTTATATACTTTTTGGTGGTCAAAAACCATAAAAGGTTATATGATCTTCTATATTTAGATGCAAATCATATTCGTTATATGAGTATTTATTTAAGTTGCGATGCTTTTAAAAAGTGTAGGGGAAATATGAACAAACAAAAGAGATTGAAGATGGCATTTAATTATGTTAATGCAACACATGTGCCAATTACAAGTAATACTCATACACTCATCCTCAGAAATCAATCGAAGCTCTAAAGTTGGAATTGCCAAATGACTTATTGTCCTAGTTCATTCGGGAATGGAATAATAATGTTGCCATTGAGCCTGGTGAATTAAATATAACAATTCACGAAACGTTTATTTATTTTATTTATTTATTTATTATTATTATTATTTCCTAGTGCGACAAGATAAATTCTTATAAATTACTGCACTAGTCACAAAAACCAACAATTTTAATGGAGAAACATTTAAGACGATTTCATTAACCTACTTAACCTAATTTATTAAATTTAGGGATTATTTAATGTATGATTTATTATTACGAACATTTTATATTGTTGGTTACTTATTTTTTAAGAACAAATTTAATTTATCCTTGAATTGCGATGCACTACTAATTATACTCTGTACATGAAATGTACAGAAGTATATTAGGTTTGCGGGAGCTGAAAAATGTAACAGACCCCACAAAGTATATATATTCTTGATCAGCATGACGAAACGAGTCGATCTAACCCTGTCTGTCTGTCTGTCCGTCCGTATGAACACCTGGATCTCAGAGACTATAAGAGATAGAGACACCAAATTTTGCACAAAGATGCGTTATGTGTGTATTCTATACGAATTTGTTTTATTTTTTTGATTTTCCCCCCACTTCCCCCCTATGGGGGTTTTCCCGATTTTCCATTCGTATAATCGCCTATATCTCGGAGACTATAAAACCTAGGAACACCAAATTTTAGTCCCAGATGCCTTATGTGAATACGCAGAAAATGTATATTTTGGAATTTCCCTCCCTCCCCCTCTACCACGCAAATCGTAACTCCCGTAATTCTTGGAATTTCGAACTAAAATTATTATGTGTCCGTATGCCAAGTTTCACTATGATAGACCGATTTAACAAGAAGTTATTGCCCGCGGCTGTTGTTGATGTTGCTGTTTGGTTGACTGCGAAAATGCACACACACGAATAGATGCGCATAGGCATACATACACTCACACAGGCGCAATTGCTATGTAAATGTGCAATTATAAACCCTTTACGTGAGTTCGAATACCGAGAGAGGTAAAATCGATCAATTTTTTTTTTTTCTTAATTTTCTTTATTTTCTATAATTATTGTAAACATATATACAGAGTATTTTACTTGTTTTATTTTAATGTTGAGGTTGTTGATTCCACAGGCGAATAGCATTAATAAAGAATTGCCGCTCAGAACGGCCAAGCTGTTGTCGTATATTATTTATATTATTGGTTCTTGTGGAAGCACTAAAAAGTAGTTTTTCATATAGGTAGCACCGTTCTCTAGTATATGTATATATTTTATGCAACATAATTAAGATTCTTGAATTTACCCAGTAGATAAGAGAAATTTCAAAAATATACCATAAAATCGCTTATTTAAAGTGTCATTAAAAGACAAACGTTTTATAAATAACACAAAAGTAAGTCTGCAGATGTGAGAAATTCATTCATTCATCCAGAAAAGCGATCTTCTTGCAATTATAACGAAGACTGTACCAAATGGTTCTAGCTTTCATATCAAATATAGCGAAATTTTAACAACCTCTCCCAAAGTCTTCGAATTGAATTGAATCCCAATCGTTTACCTATTTCCATGGAACTTTGGAATAAAATGAGTTATATTTATTAAAACTAATAAATACCAAAGTCGGTTTATATTCTCTACCCAAAGGGTGAAAGGGTAAACTAGTTTAGTGCGAATATTTGTAACACACAGAAGTAGGCGTAGCAAATCAGCATGACAAGATGAGTCGATATGGCCGTGCCCGCCTGTCAATCGGTCTGGATGAACGCAAGCGTCTCAGCACGTACAAAAGCTAGAAAAAATTTTTTGTAAATACTAAACTATCCAAGAGGCTGAAAGTTATACTACTTAAGTGCGGATGTATAAAAAATGTCTGAATGATGCTTCAATATTTTCCGCCATCGATTTCAAATGTAACACAATTTGAACTAACATTAGCAGTTATGGTAATTGACATATTGAACGACTCCTCATTATCCATGATCTCATTTTTGAATCAAAAATGCTCGTCATATCATTAAATTTACATAAAAATTCAATTAAAGATCAAGCAGAGGATGAAATTAAAAAGTTATGTATTTATGTACTAATTATAGGAGCAACAGATGACAAATCTGAATAAAACCATTAACACAGGCATAAAATAGAGGCAATGCAATAAAAAATGACTTATTGCGAACATAAGGGGCACAGACAACGCCTTAGCATCGAGCATGAGCAACATGACGCATGACTAAGTTGCTCATAGCGAACAACAATGGAACAACAATGCCTTGCATCTACGGGTACACAGCAAAAAACTCACAAGACGTCTGAGAGTGGCAGCCCGTAGATAGGGGTGCCTTTGATAAATGAACCTACCCTGCTGTCATAAAAATACTTCTCAATCCGCTGCATAAAGCCTTGACCAAAACAAAATCATATTACGTATACGCTGAGCCTACCCATGAAACGAGAATTGGCGCACAACCCCAAAAATCAGAAAACCAGCAAAGCCATCAACACATAACTCTTACAAACACCTCAATAGAATAAAGACAAGAGCTGGAGCAAAAACGCTTGCTTATTTGCATGAAGCAGCCGGCAAGGTGTGCGTATCCAAGAGATACGATACACACCAATACACTCATAGGAGTCTGATGTGTGTCATAAATAAATTTGCGCATCGGGAAAACAGCGGAAAAGCGGAACAGAAGCATTGCAACCATGAAGATAACAATCTGCAACATGCCCAGCTAACAAATTTGTTTGTCCTTCTGTCAATGGCCAATAAAAAGCCAATAAAGCTGCCAGCCGCAAACTTGTTAACACGAATTGTAAGCTGAAAATAAATTACATGTCGGCAAGTGGCTCAAGTGCCAGCAGCCAGCAGCCAGTAGCCATCAGCCAGCAGTCGACAAGTAACGACCAATGCCCAAGCGCCGCCAACAAGATCAAAATCAAGATCGCAACTGCGACGAGGGCAGTGTAGTTTATCTAACAGATACGGCCATGCTAGTGAGCACAGGAAGTGGCAAAGCTGCAGCCTCTGCTATTGGTACTGGGCGGTAGTTCTTATGATTGAGCTGCGCTTTAGGGCCCCAACCCCAATGCCTCGCTTTTGTTGCATATTCTAGACGCCGTATAAATAGAACTCGCGTGCTACGCTGCAGCTGCAGTCTTCGTGCGGCTTTCGTAAGTGCAAGTGTTTAGTGGCATCTCAAAAAGCAGACAGGCAGGCAGGCAACTAGCTGGCACTTCCCACAATCTGACGCGAAAGTGAAACATCAAATTTATCGAGCGTGAAATTTGAGAAGTACAAGTATTTTTCATTCGGAAAACAATTTATGAGCACGTCAGATTAGCGGCCCATAAATGAGCAGAGTGCGGCAGATGCGGGTAAACATGATTCCGCCTAATTGAGTCGGACAGAACAATTGCCTAAAGTGTTTGTGTGTTTAGTTTATAGATCTTTGCGTGCTTTGGCTGACATTCTTGAGTATTTGCAATGGCCAGATTCCCAATACGCCCTTTCAACAGACGCCGTTTCAACGGCGCCAACAACAGCAGCAATTGCAGCCTCAGCTGCGCCAGCAACTGCAACAGGTGCAGCAGCAACCACAACTACGTCAGCAAGGACTCTTTCCCGCACAAGCTAACGTCTTGAATCCCCTTAGCCCGCTGTCGGCGCAAATTGCACCGGTTTCTCCGTTGGGAGCTGTGGTAACCGTCTCCGGCTGCCAGCCAGATTCTACGTACTATTGACCTCGATCTCTCTCTCTCTCTCTCTCTCTCTCTCTCTCTCTCTTGCAGAATCCTTATCGCTACAATCAGTACAACCAGCAGAACTATGTGCCCATCACCGCCTATCAGAATGAGCTCAACCTCGATGGCAGTTTCTCCTATGGGTATTCCACTGCCGATGGCACAACGGCACAGGCACAGGGCTATGTCAAGAATCTAGGCTATGGCGAGGCTGTAGAGGCTCAGGTCATACAGGGCTCGTACTCGTACACCTCGCCCGAGGGCACGCCCATCACAGTGCGCTACATTGCCGATGAAAATGGTTTGCATTTGTTATACTGGATCTGCTCATCCAACTCATATCTTCCCTTGCAGGCTTTCGAGCTGAGGGCACGCACATTCCAGCGACGCCACAGTACCCTTCAGGCAGCCAGCCTTATCAACAGGGCGTGCTGAATCCAAACTTGAATCCCTATCAGACACCCTACCGACAATTCCCTCCACCCAGTACAGCTTATCGGCCATTGCCAGGACAGCAACTGCAATTGACGCCCCAACAGCAGCAGCAGCAGCAGCGTAACTTCCAACAACAAAGTTCTGGACAATTTCAGCCTGAGCAGCCATTTAATACCCTTAACTCGGGAAATCTGCCGGCGCAGTATGCTGGCCAGTTTGGACAATTTGGTCAGATCGGCGCTTTCGGCAGCAACTTGTCGCCACAGCAAGGACAACAAAACCTAACACAACAACAACAGCAACAGCAGCAACAACAACAGCAGCAGCAGCAACAACAGCAACAGCAAAACGATCAACAAAAGGAGCAACAACAGGCGTTGATAACACAACAGTTACGAGGACGTCCCAATCAGCTAGTGGATCCGTTCGCTTACAACCAATACAGACGTTTTAAGAAGTCATCCAAGAAGTGAAAGCGAAAATTAATTTTAAGCTCGCATCAGAAATACAAGTACTGTCACGAATTGAGTTTCTAGTTACTGACGAGTTAGTCGTTATAGTTGTGTTCAAAGGCATGAAATACATGCGGAAGAAAATCCAATTGTGTGTTTTATCTGAAATTAAAAAGGGATTCAACTGATTATCTCTTAAGACCGAACCATACACACATTATTCGACAATCTATAGCAAAACCAAAAAAGAAGAGATAATGCGCGCAAAGCAGATGAAATCCGAAATCCGACGGTTCGACTATGTCCCGTCATACTTAATCAGGGTAAGAAAATGTGTGTACTTTATGAAGTCGGACATGCTAGCTTCTTCGTGTTACATACATATTAATTAATATACCGATTATACCCGTCGAGTTCAATATAAAATACTGTGTTAAACGTGTTGGGCGTCAAATAAAAATAATTCAATTTGCAGTGTTTTAAGAACTTCGAAACGGCATCCAAATCATTATATGGTTTGGTTGTGTAAAAATTAAATAAATACCGTCAAATTTCGTAAAGCATACTTTTAGGGCTGGCATAATTCAGTCGTAAAATCTTACCATGTGGTAGCAGAAATTTACTATTTACCCACCTCGCGCAGTGGGTCAGCAGACGGATTTATCACTTAACATTCAATATTTGGATTTTCTTCTACTTTATAAACTCTTTTGTTGCAATCAATGAATTAAATATCTGTATTATAGCCCACAGCTGTTGTTGCTCCTTTGGCTCAACTCTGCACTGCACACACAGACACCCAAGGAGGCATAAGCGATCACAAAAATTTTTTGTGTTAATAAAATTTCGACAATTATTTCAATTTTAAAAATTTTTATAATTATTCTATTATTTTAATGTCGAAGCACCCGACCTTAGCTTTTCTACTTATTATTCAATAGACATAAAAGTCTATTCGGTATTATTTTCTTCCTAAAAAAAATCGAATAGTACTACTTTCAAATCTTTTAAAGCTCCATACTCTCCTGAGGTAGACAGCATTCTTATTTGTGTACTCAAATAGTGTTCCAGTTCCTTATAATTCAATTGGTTAATTTGTTGCGTGATTCTGCAGACAAGATGTTGGACAGACATGTCTATAAAATTTGTCTCATCATGCTCATGGAATATGTTTGTAACTATAACATGGGGTCTTTTGCGGTTCCTTTGGCGCGTATGTATGTAACTGATGGCCCTTTCCAATCTTTAGGTCCAAGGTACAAAGAGAGCGAATGTTACAGTCCAAAAACCCCGATTGGGGGTAATCAAGAAAGAGGTGTGTTGCCAAGGAACTAGAAGAATCTATAGCTTGGCTGATGGAAGCCCGTCCAAAATCAGGACTTCATCCAAATAGACTGACATACTCGTATATAAATTTGTGATTTAAAAATAGATATAGTCTATGTGGTATGAGATGCTTTCATTTAAATGATATGGTCCGATTTAGTTATAATTATATACGGGAACAGAGACAAATTTGGCTATGTCAGCTGTTTGATATACTAGCTAATCCGATTGGAAAAGTAGATGTTTTTTTTTATATTAAGAGTTTATAAGAAATCGCCACAAACATTTGACTGGGATAGGTTTAAGTACAAAGAAGTTATTATAACACCGACCAATAGTATGTATGGCATCTATTGATATAGTGGACAGATGAAAGGACTGAAGTTAAGAAATATGAAGCGAAACGCAGTATCATCGTGATTGACATTGTAAAATCCATTTCTGCTATTATTTATATCTACGTTGTAAAATATTTAAATTAATAGCAAACACTGTAATTAATGCATTTATAAGCACATTTGCAAATGTATTTCTAAAAATTTGGCCACATATACATATCATCAGGTTTTGTTTACAAATTTAGACTCCGTACTAAACAATCACTAGCCGTTGCGAATTATACAATTTTTGTTGAAATTTCCTTTAAACTAATTCGTTCGAAAATACATAGCTGCAATTAATTTCAACGACTCAGAACATTATTACAAGCTATACATAAAATAAATATATGAAGTAATGCCGTTATGCATTACAGATCTACGAGTATTTTTCGGTATCAAAAAGCTTCACTAATAATGCCTAATAGCTGTATCCGGTTTGTGGGTCAAATTCACCGTTTCCACGTCTGCCGCCCGCTGGGGGAGGAATGTACTGCGATCCGGGACCTCCTGCGCCACCGGCAGGCGCGCCTCCACGTCCACCACCTCCAGGACCACCTCCAAAACCTTGTGCACCGCCGCCACCGCGACCTCCTGCTGCTCCTCCGCCTCCACCCCTGCCAGCTCCACCACCAAATCCTGGAGCACCTCCTCCAAACCCTGGTGCACCACTGCCTCCGTGGCCTCCTCCAGCTCCAGCGCCTCCACCACCTCCTGCGCCTCCGCCTCCGCCTCCTCCTCCTGCGCCTCCTCCTCGGCCCGACCCAGCGCCAAAACCTGAACTTCCACCGCTTCCATACCCTCCAGGTGCACCACTACCTTGTCCCCCGCCACCTCCACGTCCTGCACCACCACCTCCAAATCCTGGAGCTCCACCGCCACCATATCCTCCACCTGAAGCACCTCCTTGACCCGCTCCACCGCCTCGACCCGCTCCGCCGCCAAATCCAGGGGAACCAGCGCCTCCGCCTTGTCCAGCCCCACCACCAAAACCTGGAGCTCCTCCACCTCCGTAACCTCCACCTTGTCCGGCACCTCCACCTTGTCCTGCACCTCCACCTTGTCCTGCACCTCCACCTCGACCCGCGCCGCCACCAAATCCTGGTGCACCACCACCACCGTATCCTCCACCACCACCAGATCCACCTCCTTGTCCCGCCCCGCCACCAAATCCTGGAGCTCCACCACCTCCAAAGCCTCCAGCTGAAGCACCTCCTTGTCCCGCACCTCCACCTCGTCCCGCGCCTCCACCGAACCCTGCTGCTCCACCTCCAACTCCTGAAGCTCCACTTCCACCGTAACCTCCACCTTGTCCTGCACCCCCACCTCTTCCGCCACCGCCTCCAAATCCTGATGCACCACCGCCACCATATCCTGCGCCACTACCGGAACCAGTTCCTTGTCCTGCACCATATCCAGGCCCACCTCCACCAAATCCTGCAAACATAAGTTAAGCTATGTGCTACCAATTGTTACTTTAATATCTTACCTCCACCGGGTGCAGTACCTGGACCACCGCTATATCCACCACCCGGAAGCGGCGAAATTCCCTGAGCCGCCAAAGCCTTTGCAATAGCCTCCGGTATGGGGGGAGGTGTAGGCAGCGCGTCACCCGAAGGTTGGAAGCCATTTTCATCTGCCGTATATGAGATCTCAACCAACTCTCCTTCAGGGTTAGTATAGGAATACGATCCCATCACCGATGGTATTTCGTTTTCAGAGCCTTTGTTCTTGACTGTGCCTTCTTCCTGCGCCTTAATACCATTGCCCGTTTCATAGCTAAAGCGGTAGTTGCCATCACCGTCATTTTCATTCACAAACGACAATATTGGAATTACTGGACCAGCAGGTTGTGCCGGTGCGGATGGTGGTCTCGAAGGTGCACCTCCACTTGGTGCGAAGCCTCCGCCAGGTGGCCCAATAGGTCTGCTAGGGCCGCCACCACCAGAAAATCCTCCCAAACCATTATTGCCACCTCCAAACCCACCACCACCGCCACCGCCGCCGCCTCCACCGCTGCCACCTGGACCCTGCAGTCCAGGGCCTCCACCGGCGCTCGCCGCACTAGCCGGCGGTGGCAGATATTTGTTGTCCAGCCGTGCTGATTGCGTTAGCGTAACCAGCATCGCCATCTTCACACACAGTAGTACCTGAAACATATAAGGTTATTCAAGAAGCATTACTAATGTGTGCAGTGTGCTCAGCGGTGCGAGCAAAGAAGTCTATAAAGTGGGACACCTACTCATTGAATTGGTTTGAAAACAAACAATATACCAGCAGAGAGAAACGGGTGACAACAACAAAAATTATACAAAAATTAAATTTAAAAATAAATAAATATCCTGCAGTAAGAAACAACAACAGTTGGTGTTTTATGTTCGTTTGCCAACAATCATAAAATCAATTACAATCAAGTACAATTTCTAGTTAGGTGTAGTGTCAATTTATTTTTCTGGCTTTACTACGAGTAGATCATATAAATCATGATGCAGTCGCGCTTTTCAAATTTCAATGTTGATGAATGAAATAGTGAATATATACTAGTATGTATATATGTATGTATGTAGGTATATACTGCGATCATGGTATAGTATTAACATTTTTGCTCTACGATCACGTTTTTGCTTTCTGTTAAATTATGGTTTATTGTTTTTGTGTTGGGGCAACGTTTATTCAAATAATAAGAGGCACTCTAATAAGACTAGTATCTTCATCTTTACAATACGAGCGCTGGTGACTGCCGCTTGCAACGAACTCTGATATTTGGTGGCGACATGCTACGCCTGGGTGTTCGAATTGGTTGTGGCAGCAACATTTGCTTTGCCGCGCAGCAGTCTGGCGACTGGCTGGCAGCGTGTGAATCTTCAAAGAGTGACACGACGATGATTATGTCTTGCAACTGAGGTAGAAGGTTAAGTAAGCGTAAGCCACTCGCAGAAGACAGCCAAATAAAGCACTTGAGTGTCAAGTTTAAGTTTAAAGCGTTTACTCGTTTGGCCATAAGCCTAACAGCTTCATCGAAGAGTTAGAAGCTTGCCAGTTGCCATTGTTTATGAGCTTCAAATGATGGGCTATTGTATCATAAAGTACGAGTATACTCAATGTGCACAGTACACAATATTCTCAATTAATTCTCTGACATTTAAAGCCCCTTAACGGCCACTTTGAGTCATCACGGCATGTACAGAGCTCGTGCATGTGTGCTAGGAATGCGCGGGTACGAGTAAGTGGTAGCGACGACCAACGCCTGCGCCCAGAGGCAGTTTGTCTGCTTTAGTTGTGGCTGGGATGTTGGTTAGGATTGTTTTCGAACAATAGTTCAAAGCATCTGGCCAAAGATGCTACAGTCAGTTTAGTTCGTGACCATATTACTTGTTCGACAGCAACTGCAACAACAGTTGCTGGTTGTTGTTGTTGGGGCAACCTGCCAATTGTTGCTTGACTGTGCTGTGACTTCTTGCCGCCGCTTAAGCGCTTGCTGTTTACTATATTTCGCAAGCCACCCAGCGACTTGTCGACTGCCACAGTGCTTTAAATTGAAGTAATTTAAAGTGGGCTCCGAATTGGGTCGCTGCATAATTTCAAATATTGGGTGATGATGCACTTTGACTGATTTCGCTGGGGGCGTGCACCACGACATCCAGCGAAGAGTTCTTGAGCAACTTTGCGTGTTGCGGCCGAAGATGCTGTTCAGATTATTCGTCAATGAGCTCGTTCACTCACGCTGCCAGACTTAATTTATGCGTTTTGGGTAAGCTCTTCTTCTACCGCAGTATTTTTTTGCCATTGTTGTTTTCGCTTCTGAAGTCATGCTTTGGACTTTGCGGCAACTCTGCCGCCGATGTTGCTCTCATATGCAAGAATGTGTTGTTGCGTGTAATGCTTGTTTGGGTTTTGGTTTTGAAATAACGAAATTCACACCTGAACTTTGCAGCCAATTAAAAAATGTTAAGCAGCGCCACCAATATTCCCTATTCTCTTCAAGGGATGGAACATAATGGCATTGGCTAGCTTAGCAGTTTCGGAGGGGGGCCTGTCCTGAAAATACTACTTAGTATATTTTATATTATTTTATTTTAAAGAACGGGAAGCAGACTAATTAATTAAGTTATATTCACAATAATGGCACTGGTTTCTTTTCATTTTTCTGTTAATATTTTGTTATTTTAACAGTTTTTCAATTTTTGTGAAAAGTATCTCTCCTACAGGCTGGCTAATTCACTTGTTTTAAATCATCATTAAATTTAATTTCCATTTTTACCCGTAAACTCACCAAACTATAATTCATTTCTGATGTCTGATGTGAAATGCGATTAAGAGTCAGGAAAGTACAATATTTTCACACACGCACACAAACACAAACACGAGCCGCTTTTACAAATCCATGTGGCACTAATGATTAATCCTTCGCGATCCTTTGGGTCAAGCGCTGCCTGTTGTGTCTCGTCTATTGTCACAGAACCTATGTGCCGACCGCAGTTCAAGCTCTCCAGCTTTTATACAAAAATATTGTACAACGAGGTTGTTTGGCGCCAAATGCAATCAAATGGAATGGAATGAAAGAAAATGATGCCAAGTCGCTGTGCTGAGCGCAACCGGCTGCCACGCTGAGATTTTGATACTTTATGGCATTTATTGCCATTGTGTGCATTGTTGTTGCGACGCTTCTTTTCAAAAACACAAACATTTTCGTGCTCCAAAGGGTGGCGGTGGCGGTGGCGGATGCTGCTCTCGTCCATGGTAGAACAGACACGGCATGCGATTGCGATTGCGCAGCTCGGTTATTCGGTGTTCGTCTTTTGTGACGTCACAATAATCATTGCAGTGCAACTTTTTATTATTGGCACGCAGTTGGATTTAAAAATGTCACTATCTGGCGAATGCGTAGTGTGTAATTGTGAAAATTCTATTAATTAGCAAAAGATATTAGGCGGCCGCTTTTAGCTAAGCAGAATTTTGCTCCAGAGACAACAAGTTATCACAACCTCAATAGGGGGATCAGAGTTTTCATGACGTACTCAGCAGTGAGCGTAAAAAAGTTGCAGACTTTGATGGCATACCGTGTTTGATATATCAGGGCTCTCTCCTGTTCATTGCTAGCTCCATGCGTCTCACTAACATACGCTCTCTTCTACTACGGGGTCTCGTACTCTCTAGTACTCGTACTTAGTTAGTGCAGTCGCATTACCATGCCTCGGCACTCGTAAATTGCAGCTCTTTCGAACGCTCCAATGCTTCAATGCTTCAACGCTCAGCGGATGGCTCATCTTTGCAGTTTTGCGATTGCATGATTGGAAAACAATTTTAATGTGCTTCCAATACGTGAACAATCGGCAATAAGATTCATTCATGCAGGCGTCTGTGGATTTCACAGCTTCATCGTGAGACGGATGTCTATAAATTTGACGTGTGTTGCAAAAATGTATCAACACTAATTAAGTAATTTACGCCCAGACTAAGCTATCTGAGTGGCCAATGCAGACATGGTGGCTGGGGGTCCGCTTTGATGCAGGTAAAGAGTAACATTTCTGCTTTTCCCACACCGACTACCCTGCCCGCCACTCTAGTATTTCCTTGTCAAATTTGACCTTTAGCTCAGTCCGCGTCCAGTTGTGGCAACAACAAAATCGTAATAGTAATAAATACCACTAATATCGACACCAAGTGGCCGCGGGCACTCGACAAATTGCGCAATTAAATTGCGCTGCCTATTTCTTCTTCTTCTCCGAAATATAGCAAAAAGGGCAGTTGTACCAAGAAACTGTTCACCTAAACAAAAATTAGGTATGTCTCCTTTCTATGGCCAAGTGCAAAATGCTTAACTATTTACTTTCAAGCAAAAAACATTTTCCAAATACGAGTAGTATGGTACTGTATGTATGTATGTATGTATGTGTGTGTGTGTGTGTATGTATATGCGCTGTGTTTATGTATCTTGTTTGGAAAATGCACATTGACATTTAAAAAGCCGCCACAACCTTAGAAAAAAATACCAAAGCATATGGCCTGCGCATTTGGAAAGGCAAAATCCATCTAAGACGAGCGATTTGAACATGTCGTCACCACTTGAGAGTGCATCATTGTCATCTTTAGAAAACTCAAATATTTTATTAATAAATAGAATACAAGTATTTTGTTAAATTTTGTCGTTTTGCATTATTAAAGAACAGTCAGAAGAAGGATTTTATTCATAAAAGTTATATTTAGCTTTTAACTCTAACGGTCTCTTTTAACCCTCCATGAAAATCCCCTCATCCTTTAAATATACTTGTAATCGTACAAATTGTAAGTTGCGAAAAAGTTGAGTAACAACATATAGAAAGAAAGTTGAGTAACAATATATATACAGTAAAATAAAACAAATTTTGCGTTCTAAATCAGGCATTCAGAAATAATGCCAATAGTAATCCTCACTTGAGAAAGTTTCATTCCAAAAAATCTTTTTTTTTTTTTAATACCTAGTAAAAATTTGTATGAAAATATTACTGAATATCCTACAAAAATGTATTCCTAAATGAAGAGCATTTAGGGTTTTTGGGCTTTGCTTAAATATATCACTCTTTTCTCAGTCCACAAGAGGGCCAATATTGAGTAAGCTTGCAACTACTTTTTAAAGTTCGAAATTCTAAATTGAAAGAGGTTTTTAAAATTCTAAAATACTTAGCAAAAGCCCATTTACGAACATTTTATTTAATCTCATATTTTTGGAAACTCAAAATGCTTCCGGGTGTTCATTTTACCCATGATAATGAATGATAGATTAGATTTTAAAGGTAAATATATATTAAAATTTCAATCGGGGTATATAAAACAATAAACAAGGTGTTATTTATAAACATATTGAAACCAAATTGCTTATTAACAAAGTTACCTGCTTTACTTGTTGGTCCCAAAAGCCTTGGAATATATGAGTTAATATGTATATAATGTTTTTAATAGAATATTTGATAGGGTAGTACTTATATTTTGCGGCCTATATAGGAATATATTTTTTTGTTTTGAAGCGAGAAAAGTCTAAATTTTCAGTTGATTTACATTTTAGTTGAAATGTCAAATTTTGTACACATTTTCCAATAACTACAGGACTTATAAAAAAACTACCTAATTATATTTCTGGGTATTAAAGCTCTTATGCTGCTTGAGACCTGTGCCCTCATACAAACGGACTGATAGATGTACATGGTCTAATCATACTGATCAAGGATATGTGCATATACTTGATAGAGTCTGCCACAGCTTCTTCTGTGTGTTACATACATTCGCACTAACCCAGTCTACCCCATTACCTTTTGGGTACAGGACATACAAATTAATAAACTAGTTGGTTAACTTTTTGTTATCCTAACTACTGAACAACCTAACTTAAAACTCAAAAGACATTTGAGTTGACTTCAATAAAATGCATTTAAAACATAAATAGATTTTACCTGTCGTTTTCATTTGATTTAACATTCTGTCCATTCTGTCAGCGAATCAAATCGAACACAATGCGAGTATTTGCCAGACGCCAACTATGCGTCTCGACTCAACACGATTTGCGGCAATCATGGCCAGCCATTGCCAACGTTGGCGTCACTTTACAGCTGCGCACCAAAACGCCAGCGAAGTGGTAAAGAATTTTGAATGCACTCGCACATACATATTCGCATATTTATGTACATATGCATAGAACTAAGAGGCTGCCTGACAAATATGCAGTGGCATGACTGTTTGTCCAACATTCGGCGTGCACTTGTGCGTATGCGTGATATACTCGTACGAACAGATTAATCATACGCCACGTTGGGTTTGCTGACGTGCGCCAATGAGTCGCATAAAGCCCGAAAATGTACGCCCACTATTTAGAAAGATACGTATGGATATCGAAAAGCTCAATTAGAGTTTTAATTTATGGCTGCTGACGTTAATTAACTGCGACCCATGAGTCACAGCCACACTCTCGTACACACACTCTGAAATGTTTGCCGCATGCTTGTTTGTTGGGTTTTTCTACAAACACTTGCATGCGCTTTCAATGCAACGGATGCTCCGACAGCTCGTAGTTCCTGTTTGTGGTGATTGCTACTAACCCAGGCTTATTTTTAGCACATCTGCTGTTACTTAATGCCTTTGGTGAGCGTCACAATAATCTGTTACTTTGCTTATAGAGAAGCGGGAAGCGATTCTAAGAAAGTGGAACATCCATTTTGAGTTAGGCAGCTAAGTGTATGGGTTTCAGCTTAGCTTAACTTAATTAAATAATTCAAATGTTGCTTTTGAGTGTGTAGCGAATCTCTTTCTTTATTAAAAAGTATGTGGTTGGGTATTAAGCTGTTTTGTTAGAGTGCTGCCGCAACGTCTATTCACCAGTCATCATTTCCATGAATTCTGTTAGAAAAATAAAGCAACGAAAAACAAATTAGAGCAGCACGTTTAACGTTTAAAAATAGCCACAGACAATGGGCTGAGCATAAATATACTCGTACTTGTATAAGAACATGTGCATATACACGTATCGAGCTATTTCATTTCATTGCCATTTGGTAGCCCATGCTTACCATCAAAATCAACGGTGCCAGAACCATCGGAATCGATTTCCTCAATCATTATGTCCAATTCCTCATTGGTCAGCTGGTCGTCCAGTTCACGCAAAATTTCACGCAGGCATGAGGTAGGAATGTAGCCATTGCCCTGTTTATCATACAAACGGAATGCTTCACGCAGCTCCTTCTGCATGGCTTCATCATCCTCCTCCACAATGAATTTGGCAGCGAGCTGCACGAATTCCTCGAATTCCAGGCGGCCAGACTCTATTAAGTTAAAATGCCATTCAGACAGGATTCATATGATTTGAGCTGCAAGAATTGTGTTTAAGCATGACTCCAAAACTTACTGTCCTCATCAACTTCATCGATAAGTTCTTCCAGGATCTTCTTATCGAAGGGCTGGCCCATAAGACGCAGAATATCTGCGACCATTTCTGTTGGGATGCTGCCAGTTTTTTGGTGATCAAAGCTGTTGAACGCCTTCTGGAGCACGGCAATTTGCTCAGGTGTCAGATCATCGTCCTGCAAGATGTGCAATAAATCGCATTGTTAACGCTCCCGATGCAACAGGTAACCCATCCACTGGGCAAGTGTTAACTCACAATTACGTCCATGTTTACTTCGCCTGCGATTCGTTCTTCACCAGAGAGACCACCGTCAACGACTGCCGCCTCCAAGTGCGCTGCCCAATTCACTAGGTCCCCCAAGTGCTTCCTTACTCTTTGATAAGCTACATGAATGCCACAACACATGAAAAACACACACACACACACACAAAGCCACACACATAAACACACATACACTCACGTTATCAACACCCACATGCACGTATGGACCAATGCTACGTCGCCGAGGCGCTACATTCCAAAAGTAACAAGCTAATTTATGGCTTTCAGCAGCATTTCGAAAATAAAACCAAAACCAAATATACACACAACAAACAGGCAACAACTATAAGGCCACGAAAAATTCTAAAAATTTTATTTCACTTTTGAAAAACACTGTAAAGCCATTGAGCATTGCCTGCGTTTACTGTATCGGCCGCAAGAGTACCCGCAGCCAGCAAGATCGGTACGAATTTTTTGTAGTGGTTTGCTAAGCTTAACGTGAAGAAAATCTAATATTTTTATATGGCACTGCGAGAAATTAAATTCGGCAATGGATTTATATATATACCACAGTATGAAACTATTTTTACGTTAATAAACTCGTGGAGCGACAAATCGTGCACAACTAGATTGAAACAACTAGAGGTTTATTTGACAATCCCCAGACTAGAAATTCTCCTATAATTTATGAGGCTGACTGTCGGACGCCTATATTGACGAATCGCGGCACACCGATCAGGAAATTATTTACTTTAAGTGCTTGTGCTTTTAAATTTAAAAAAGACCCATTCGTGGAAATATGTATATTCTCCAAAGTTATATTAAGTATAGCAAGGCACAGAGGAGACTATTGACCAACATTTGTCGTAAAGTGTCTTTTAAACTAACAACAAAGAGAAACTTTCTTGCAGTGTATGTGGCACGCGTTTATATTCGTTTGCTGCTGGCACAAATCACTGCGCTGGTGGTCCAGAAATAAGTTGTGCAAATCAATCAGAAATTACAATTGATTTGATTTTACGGTCAATTAATATAAGCATAAATTAATATGCTTCGCCACACACAATCATCTAGAAACCACACACTGTCGCCAAGCTCCAAGCTCCCCAAGCAAAACGCCCACATTGCCATGGAAAATTTAAAGCAAGACAGCAAACATTTTATAAACGATTCGAATATTATTGTCTTTTGCGCTTCGCTTCCTTTACGTACGCAATCATACTATATATCTAGTTTGTATACTATATCTCTAAATGAATTCAGAATTTCTGTATAATTGTTTTATATTATGAGCAATCTGATCACTTTTGTATAAACATACTCGTAAGTGATTTATATTTGCCATTAGGTTTACTTAAGACTCTGAGTGTGTGAGTTCGTTTGTGTGTGTGTGGGTGTATGGAAATATACATAGGTATGTGCATTTTAGATTTATGAATTCAAATTTGTTGGGGTTGTTCGTTGGTCATGTTTTGCGAGCGTGTAGCCTTAAACAAAACAAAAAAAAAAGAATGATCAAAATAGATAATGCCAAAAGTTTTGACGTCACGTTGACACATTGTCCGACTGTTTGTTTTGTGTGTGCTACGAGAATAAATTGATTAGTTTCTGAAATATTATACTAATAGTGTTGTTTGTGTGTCATAAATGTATTAATTCTTGTCAGCAACTGAGTAATTTTGAATGTTTTATGAAAAATTAAGGAAATATTTCTTCCTCCCACTTCCCTTTTGTACACGTACTTGTAAAAATGTTAGTGGGTCGAGCGTAAAGTTTGCATTTTGTTTTTTTTTTTTTTAACTACTCTACAACTTTCTTGGGCATTTGGACATTTATTTTGTAGCAGGTATGGCACCGGCAGAGAAAACTTGTTTGATAGACAGCAATGACATCAGTTTGACATTTTGACATGACAGTGGAAATTAGCTTGCGTTTACATTTTGTCAATATTTTCATGTTGAGCTTTCAATGCAATTAGCCACTACGCATCTCAGAAAATCAGAACAAGCAAGACCGATCACAGAAACGACTATAAACTCAATGCTATTATGACATTTGGCAGAGACGCGTGGAAGGCGAGACACAGCCACGGCACGGCCGCCATGGACAGCAGAGACCGCTAATCAGGGAGGGCGCCGACACTAACCTTGGGCGCCAACATCTCAACATCTCAACCGATCAACTATCGCAGCCTAGACCACTTATATGTGTCGATGCTTCTCATCAGAAGCGGCGAGTGACTTGGCTTGGCTTCGCTTGGCGTGCTCGCATTTTTCATTGCGGCAATTGATGGCAAAATCGGCATTCACTTTGCAAGTGCCGCAAATTTGCCAGTCGTTATAATTGCAGTGGCATATGCTAAATATAAACCTCATCGCTGTCAAAGGCTATAAAAATTAACATTTACATTCGAAATTATAGTACGTGTATGAAGACAATAAAAAAGCCTGTACTATACTAAAGAGCTGAGACCTCAGACGAGGGATGAGAGGGACTTGGGGATGTTGATAGATGCTCTTAAAGATGAAGCCAAGCGCTGAGATCATGTGAATTGATATCAGGTAGTATGTACTGGTAAATGTCTCTGTCGCCTCCACCGATTGTGCGCTCTCCGAACCTGACAGTATCGTCTCAGATCTGTAGCATATCACGAGCAAATGGCAGAATTGCGATTTCCAACCAAGTGCGCACAAAATCAACATCTTCACAGCCTCTTACATAGCTCAAAGTTATAAATGATGCATTATGAATTGAAATCCCATTGCACTGACAACACGGACAAACTTGCATGCTTCAACGCCTATATGGGAAATAAAGAAAAATACTGTACCTTGTGAAGTACTTGTATGTGTTTTCGGGTGAGAAAAGTTTTTGTCTCAATTCGCTTCTGTCTTCAACAATCAATGCAAGGCACTTGTCATGAACATGCGACTTTTGTTCTTCAAGTCTGTGGATTGTTTAATCAGTTACCCAAATGATCAGAATTTGTATACCCTGTACCCCTGATGAGTGAAGTAAATAATAAAAAATAATTAGTGTAAATCTGTATAACAACAAAAACATGTAGACTTTTTTCTTATGTAGGTTTTCGGTGCGGTTTACGGCTCTAAATAAAATTAAAATCTAAATTTCTTTTTAAAATTATCTTTTAAGTATTTCTAAGCTTCTTCTCTCTGTTAAGCTGAAGGGCAAATAATATTCCCCAGGGTCGGAAGCGTTAATTAGATATGCTTAGGCGTTTCTAGCTTATAAGATGCTTTTTATAATTTTTATGTACTATTTCCTATGTCGACAGTCAATGTTTGTGGACATGAATATATAAATAAAATAAAATAAAAATCAATAGATGCTACATACCCTATAGCAGTATGAGCTAGACCACTATACCCATATCCGTCTGCCCGTTCATCATTCGTCATGTAAATGTAAGAGCTTGGTTGATCTCCCACTCCCCAGTTAGTGTTATTAATAAACCCTTCGTAACTCTACGAATTCACAAACTTTGACTATTAGAAACTGTTAGCACTTATAGGCCTCTTGAATTGAAACTTTATGGCACGAATCATTAATATGGCAGCAACATTATATGCATAGTTTACCTATTTTTAAGAAAAACATAACTATCAAATATCCTTAGCTACATAATATAGTGCAATCATTTTTTTTTAAACATCAGAATGGGTCACAAAAACTTATGATTTTTGCAGCAATCGGCCGTATGATAGCTATATAACACAATAAGGCGATCATACATGTCCGACAAAAAAACTTCCTGCATTCGGTCGCGAGGCACTACTTGAGTTATAGTTTTATGATTTTTCTTAAAGTCTCTTCGATTTTCCTTCATGTTCATAAATTGCAGTGGCAATTGATCTCTACACTAAAAAATATACTTTTTTTAGCGAGAAAATAAATAGATAATAATCAAATTGTACTTGTAAGTATTAGCCTAAAGACGAGAACTGAAATACATGTTAATACTTGTATATTTAATTACTAAGAATAGAACCAATACCCAACGTTGTTCTTAACCGTCAAGTATTGGCTTAAATTCATTCAAATTAAATTGTATTTGAAGTACTTGTATGTATTCGTATATGTATTTTTTATTAATTTGGCTTAAGTGTTGAAATGAATTGATAGATCTGCCTAAAAGTATGCTATGCTTATGTACTTATTTCATATGTAAGCAACAAACAGCGGAGTGGTCTGCATCATTTTGTATAAGTTGAAGTTGTTGTAAATAATAACAGTATATTTAAAGTTTTACATTTATAAAAAATAAAAAAAGGTCTCCATCAATTCGCCAAACGGTCAGATAATCATAACAAGAAATGACTTGATTTAGATTCTGTTTTGAAAAACTTTAACAGCAAAGGGCATGTGTAGTTATAGGCTTTTCTATAACTAATAATAGGCAAGAATTAATATTCAACGGTACAAAATTGTTCGAATTAAAAATGCTATTTATTTATAAGTGCTTGGTTGCGATTCAAATAGTACAAGTTCGTTATTAAGAGACGAAAAACAAACTTATGTAAATGTTAATTGCCGAAATGCAATTCAATTTATTAAACAATTGCCGAAGTGCATTTGTAATGTAAAAATTGGTCTAGTAGACGGAAACTAGGGTTTGCCGTACCCACACAAGCGAGCAACGAACGATGCGATTTGACAGTTGGTTAACAAGTAAAAGTAAGATTCGGCCGCTGCAGCAGTGCAGAGCCTTGGGCAAAAATTATAGCAAATTAAGAAAAATGCGTAAGGAAAAATAGGAATTTGAGCGACAAAGCAAACAATGAGTTAAGTTTACGTTAAATGGCTCAACTTGCTGCACAGAGCAAGATTACAAATTGAGTGATTTTGTGATCGAATTAAAAAAATGTATCTATGATGAATTGTTGCCTTTTGGCTGTGGCGACTGCATAACCAAACAGGGCACAAATTTAACCATAAAATCATCTTCACCAATTGATAAAATGTCTCTAATGGAAGATTATTTTATTTTCAGTTTTCGTGGTAAGCTCCACTAATGTTGTTGTTACTATTTTTGTTCCTCAGTCTCTCAATAGTTTTTTGGAATTGATAACATTTCACAAAAGCGATTCCTTTCATTTGATGGCAAGTTTACGTTGGGAAGGACCATAACTGTCCAATGTAATATAAAAATATCCATTATTTGTCGAGTTAATCGATATTTCTTTTGGGGTACATATTCAACATAACTGGAGCATCTCGGCCTTGAACTATTATTAAAATACATAAAAAATGTTTCACTTCGCATATGCAGCATAAACATAAAACAAAATTATATTAAAAAGTTGGAGACAACTACGTACACCTCGCGATTAGATGAATAACAATACATGAATAATCCTAGTCGTGGTATTCTTGGTGCCAAATAATTATAGCACACAATAACAGCAAACTCACTTGTAAATTATACTTATATGAGTATAAGAACAATAGTTTAGATTTTTGGCGGAAATGCGCACACAATTTTTCCTTAAGCCAGCAAAAGATTTTGCACCACCATTTTTAAAAATGTATTTAATCAATCGCCATCAATAAGAGCAAAAATGTATGCTTTGGCCGGTTTTCTAAATTTAAGAAAAGTGATGAAATTTATGAAAAATATTACATAATAGAATATGGTGTTAAAATGAATAAATATTTTCTAAAATCTAGATAATATGTATTTGTTTAGCTTAGCTCATATTAGTTAGAACTCAACCAAAAATATTAACATGTTTATTGAAAATTTGCCGTACTTACTTGTTATTTCTTGCGCTTTCCTAAACTGTTTTTTTTTTAGGTTCATCACTGAACAATATGTCGGTCTAACAACTAGTTTCTTTCGCAAAAGGTTAATGCCTTAACACCCATACTGATTTAACAACCAGCTGTCTAGTGGGAAGTACACCGTGCCTTTTTTCCGATAAAAAGGCAGTTTTTTAAGCTGTTGTGCTAAAATGTTAAATTACATAATTTCGCACCTATGTTTATGGGTAAGCATGTATGTATATTTGAGGCAATAATGAAGCTACAAACAAAACGAATTAATTATAACCTTATGCAAATATCAAAACAACAAGCATAGGTCCACAGCTGACCACAAACAAAAAGTACAAAATTTGAATTTTTAATTTGAAATCTAGACAAGTTGGTTTTGAGAAAAAGACAAGCTTCGCAGATCGTTCACAACAACAGTGCTTTCAAAATATATATAGTACAAGGTATACTCTAACATTCGCAAAATTAAGTTTTTATAATATCGCGAGTTTTCAAACTCATGCCAATGGTGGTTCAGAATTTAATTTTTATAATTCTACCTATACCATATATGTCCTCCGACTTCAATATTCAATAACATTCCATGTACAAAACCCACTCTTAATCAATTTAATTTTTAATAATTCAAAAAATTAGTAAGTAACACCCTTTCGAACAGTGATTGATAGGCGGTCCGACCTTCATTAACAGTTATATCGCATTAGATTTGGAACATCTTAAGTCGATGCAGCTCTACTGCAAGTCTCATTTTATTGGTTTGAGAATATACTTGGATGATTACTTTGATTGTACATATATATGATGTATATTTGGGCTCCAAACTGAACTACCAAAAACATAATACCCCTTAAGTTATAGGAGAGAGCATGCAAAAGCGTATGAAAACATAAAAGCAGTTGCCCGAAGAAAAGCAAGCGCTAAAATTCACTGAATTGTCAAAATATATGAATATGTATGCCTTATAATTAACAAGCTTCGGCCAATGTGAAAACCAAATCTTCATAGGAACAGTGAAGGCCATTTCGAGCTCTGATGAACTGTAATGAAATCGAAAATCAGGCCACTTTCGCTTTTAGCTTCGTCTCGGCCCAGAGTGCGCTCAAGTTCAATGCACCGTTAGTCGCGCCACAAAAGTCGGTCAACAAAAGCAAATAACCCAGTTATGGCCGAGCGGCAAAGCGCGATTTATTGTCAGCTGCACAGGTAACGCCGCCTGATTTACGTTATAACCTAAGGCGACGATAGAAACAGCAGTCGCAAATACAAGATCAACGTCGTCGGCATTTAAAAATGTATTTTCGGTGATTTGTATATAAATATGTGTATATCTTGAATTTTTGGGAGGTTTTTCGACTTCATTTGCATGGCTGCGCATAAATTGGCCCGAAACGAGTTTATTTATGCTCTCTGCCTCATTAATATGTTGTTATCCGTTGCTTTGAATTTAGTTGATTTGCATTAAGTTTGAGGGAACGAATATATTAATAATGCGAAAGAAACAAGTACCCGACAGAGAAAAATGGCATACAGTGGCGCACGCGGAAGATGAGCGTACGTTGTTCATATTTATTTATTTATTTATTTATTTATAATTATAATTGCAGATAAAAAGAAATATTTACCTAAGCGATGCCGGGAATTGGCGCTATGCGCGAATAAGGCATTACTATATTGAACTACTATATTTAATTAGTCTGTTTCATGCAAAAATATTACTTAAGCAATGGCCAGACAATCAAACAATTGCACAAAAATTTGCGTTTTTTAACGGGGAGTGCAATAAACATTTAAAGCAAAATCTACCTGCACCCGATTGGTAAAACGAAATACCACTTACGTGCAAATGTATGTAACTCACAAAAGGAGGCTTAACAGATGTCGCAGAGTATATATGTTCCTGATTAATGTGACGAAGTGGATCGACAAGCTATAGATCCGTCAGGACGGGTTGCCCGTTTCAGTAAAATATGCAACAACCTCAGAAAGTACTTATAATGGCTAAGCTGACGCGGTCAGTCATTTTCCACATTATCTGTTAAGATGCTATATTCCGATATTAAAAAAAATCAGAAAATATTTGTACGACTTGTGTTCCAAAATATAAACAAAATAAAATATGCCTGTAATCATTATAAACTTAATTATACAAATTTCAAAGTAATAATTATATTTAATTTTTTATTGGTTCGCTTAGAATATAATGATCAATATTCAGTTATAATTTACAACTCAACCGATAGTTATTATTTTCGTTCAAAAATAAAACATATTAAAAACTGTCCGTTCACTCATAAACTGTAAAAACACAAATTATATATAATTAAGTTGCTAAGGTTTTATAACCTGCAATCTTTATTATTAACAAATTATAGATACACATCAATTTTTGTGAATAAAGGAAATGAAATGAACCTGAGTTTTATTTGTCGCTTACAAATTAAATTCAAGTTGTAATTTTGTCTTTTTAATATGGAATAAGGGGAAAATTTATAGATATTCTTAGTCAGTGAGCCGTCAGGGTCCTTGATAATGTTATGCTCTAACAGATAATTTTATTGGTGGTATTAATTGCTCTTCAAAAGTTAATGTGATTGCTTGGTTTTTTTAAAGCAGAATTTTTAATAGTTTTGCCATCATAAAGTATATACTCGTAGATATTTAAGATAAATAACATTTACAAATAGAAATGCACTTTCTATATACGTAGATTTTGAAGAATCATCAAAATTGGTTTATATGTATCGACAGATATAACTAGATCGATAGGTTATGTATCATTGAATTCTTGTATGCTCTTCCTCAAAGGGTATACAAGTAACGGAAGCGCTATTGGGTGTAATCAAGCACCCATTGGCTAATGAACATGACTCGGCTAATTACTCCGACTATCAAAAAAAATTAAACACACAATACATGTACTACCTGAATTAGTGTTACTGGTTACGAAATTTGCAAACGTGTTGTATACGTAATAACTTTTGAACTTGATAATACGGCGTTATGTCACTGAACACGTGCTCATCACGTGAAAAACTGGAATGGGTGGGATGGATGGATGTGAGTTAGCTCCTAAAAGAACATTGATTTCTATGCCATGAGTATCGTGGCCCTGGCCAGAACAGGTAGCCGCACACACCATGACCACAACTAGATTTTTATTTAGTGATAATTTCAATTAAGTCTTTTGATACAGCAGACGAGAATATAAAATGGGTGATAAATTGTAGTGTACGACACTAATATACATTTTAATGTGTTTGGTGTTCGACTATATTTTGGCGAGAAAAGAATCAAGCCGCCGCTTTCATCATTCGAGTTTACATATAAGAGTATACATATACTATAGTAATTATGTAGTACATACATACATACTACATACTTAAGCATCTTATGCTATTGTTTGGAAATCAAAAATGGCATTAACTAAATACCAATGAAAGCAAAAGTAGAAAAAAACGAGCATAAATTTAATAACGAGCTTAGTTTAACTCCGGACTGAATCGAATACCTAATGGACATGAATAATTTTAAAAATGGAAATATGTTGTTTTTGAACTGGTTGCTTGAGTAGTGGTTCGATCATCTTCGCCATATCATTCTAAGGCGTTTAAACTAAAATTCGAGGGCGCTTGGCAAAACCGCTTGCGAAAAATGTATCAAATTTTGTATAAAAAGCCAGCCATTTGTCCACAGCAGCATTCAACGTTTAACAACGATCTTAAACACAACACAACAAAATTAGCAACATGAAATTCCTGGTAAGTAGATCTAAAAGAGCACGCAAATTGGATATAAACACCTAACATCCTTCTGTTTGCTGCAACAGATCGCTTTCGCTTGCCTTCTGGCTCTGGCCTGTGCCAATGAAGATGCCGGTGTACTGCGTAATGAAGCCGAGGTCAATGTGAATGACTTCAAGTATGCGTTGCAGCTGGACAACTCCGTGAACATTGAGCAACAGGGTGCACTAAGTGGTGAGGAATGGGTAGTGAAGGGTCAACATTCGTGGACTTCGCCGGAGGGCGAGCCTGTTTCCATCCAATACATCGCAAACGAGAACGGATACCAAGTTCTGTCCGCCAACCCACCACTGCCGACCCCACCACCAATTCCAGAGGCTATCCAAAGGGCGCTGGAATATATTCGTGCTCATCCCTCCCAGGACCAGCAGTAATGCAGATAATAACTTTTCAATTAAAGCCATCTAAGTCATTACAATAAAAACTGTAATAATACTCTGTACATAAAGTGTGCATATACGTTTGCGGGAAGTGAAAAATGTAGCAGGCAGAATGGGGCCACAAAGTATACAAGTATATGTACATACTATATATGTATTCCTGATCAGCATGACAAGACTAGTCGACCATGAACCGTATAAGCACCTGGATCTCAGAAACTATAAGAGATAAGGACACCAAAGTCCAAGATGCCTTACATGAATATGCAAAAAATGTGTATTTCATAATTTCCCAACATCCCCCTCCCCCGCAATTAGTGATTTTCCATAGCTCCCAAATTTCTTGAAATTTATTGATCAAATTCGTCACATTCCTCCTGTAAGTGATTATGTGTCCGAGTGCCAAGATTCATCTACGGGAGCTATGGAAAGTCACCAATTGCCGGCGAGTGGGGGGTGGCATCAGAAAATGTGTATTTTGGAATTTGCCTCCCTCCCCCCCTCTCCTCCGCAAATCGCGATTTTCTCTAACTCCCGTAATTCTTCTTAGTAATTATGTGTCCGTACGCCAAGTTTCATCATGATAGACCGATTTAACAAGAAGTTATAGTCATAAATATATTTGCTGCTCAAGAGCTACCCGCGGCTATTGTTGGTGTTGCTGTTTGGTTGACTGCTAACATGTTTACTCAGACACGAATATACGAGCATATACATACATACACTCACATAGACGCAATTGCTATGTAAATGTGCAATTATACACCCTTTACGTTAGTTCGAATACCAAAAAAGGTAAAATCGATCAAATTTTTTTTTTATTTCCTAATTTTTTTTATTTTCTATAATTATTGTAAACATATGTACAGAGTATTTCAAAGTCGGGACACCCGACTTTAGCTTTTTTACTTGTTGCTTACAGCACTCTTCTTAATCTTTGCTTTATTTACGTTATTTAGGTCATTCATCCATGTACTTGTATTTATTCTGCCCACAATGTTTTGCTGCAACAAGTCTTGCACAGTTAAAGATGCAATTGATTCTGATCAACTTCGGTTTGTTAACTGTTGGTTGTGCGAGAATTTTATGAATTTTAAATGTGCAGGATTAAGTGGGCGTGACCTCGACAAAGTTTACTCACCTAAAAAAGGCTGTGGTGGTTTGAGGTGGTCATGCCCTGTATGCATTGACATCCAATTTAATTTCTCACGTACATACATATGTATAATGACGTGCGAAATACATTTTTATACCATGTTCCCGTAGGGTAAAAAGGGTATATTAGGTTTGTGCAAAGTATGTAACATACAGAAGGAAGCATCTACGACCCCATAAAGTATATATATTCTTGATCAGCATGACGAGAGAAATCTATCTAGACATGTCCGTCCGTCTGTCCGTCCGTCCGTCCGTCTGGATGAACGCAAGGATCTCAGAAACTACAAAAGCTAGAATAACCAAAGTTGGCATCCAGATTCTCCTAGGTCCGAGAAAGGACGAGTTTATTTTATTTTTTTAATGTGTCTCCGGCCAATCGTAGGTTAGAGCCTCAAGTTCTAGAGGTACCGCCTTGCTCGGCGCCGTCAACCTCATTACGCCCAAGTTCTCCAGTAGAGCTTGATCTATCGCCAGCAATCTCGTTGTCTGCTTCCCCTAGAAATTTGTTTGAAATTTCCCCTGTGCCTTCTCCTGCTCAGGTCACCTTATCCCCGTTGATAGAATCTCCTGCAGTAAGTAAGACAGAGGTGGCCTCGAAAGCTTCTAAGAAAGCTTCCTCCATAAAATGTTCTGCAACTTCCCCTGCGGTCTCATCATGAGCTGCAGAATGTGCGTCAGTTGCTGCTCTACCTCAGCCCTCGGCTCTTACTGTTATAGCTCCCAGAAGACAAGTTTTTTATCAAGATTATCTTCCGATACCACTTGTGAATCTATAGCAGCCTATGAGCCCCGTGAAATAGCCTCGTTTAAAATAAGTGTTCCGCCTGAGGCTTTTACAATTATTTGTGACCCAAAATTTTGGCCTCCACATATAGTTTAGACGTAGATGATGTAGACCAACAAGGAATTATTTGCCGTTCATATTGGCAAGATGCAAAACTGATTACGCTTTGCACAATCGTTTTCGGGTTATGTGCAGACATTATAATGATCTTTCACATTTACTACTTTCGACAGGACTCTCTCTCTCTCTGTTCTATCAACACTATTCTTTATAATTATCTTCGGGGAAGTCTCTGACCACTTACTGCTGTGAGTTGGGGCATAGCTTGCCGGACTGGCATTTTAAATTTCCCCCACCGGGTTAGAGATTTCCCTCTTTTTCTTTTCGTCTCTCTTTCCACCTTTCTCTTTTTCTGTTTCTCTATCTCTCTTTCCTTCTATCATTTTCTCTTTCTCGTTCTACTTCGTACTTTTTCTAATTATTTTAATTTTTCACCTTTATCTACTTTTTTTAGGTATTTAATGTCTCTGACTACATATGGCTGTGAATCGGGGCATAGCTGGCCAATTGGCAAATAAAATTCCCCCAACGTGTCGGAGGCATTAATAGACGTCATGTACAGCTTTGTGTTAGGCTTTCATATCTTTTATTTTGTTTAGTTTCATTTGTTATATTAAGTTTTATAATATAATCGACAGTATTATTGTTGATATTATGAATATAAAAAAAAAAACTTGTATAGCCTTTTACCTTTTGGGTACTCGCTCTAAAAAATAAGTAAAATACAATTTTTTTAAAACTGTTGCATCATTGTCAGGCTAGAAACATTTCGTAATTTGTAATTCAAATACTAACTAATGTGTTGCAATATCGGCAGCTTTAAGGTGTCCGATACGAAACAGAGTCAAAAATAACTTGGAAGTACACAAGTATAGTGAAAAATCCAACAGAATTAATTACATAATTACATATTTGTATGTACACACGTAGTATACTCGCGTGTGCGGCATGAAGTTCAAATATCAATTCAAACCCAAGATGACAAAACGAGAATTGAGATGAGGTTGCCGTTTTGTTTTGTTTTGTTTTGCTTTATGGTTTTCGTCTTCGGAATAACTCATTTTTTTAATGTCTGCACACTTTGACATGTGTATTTTTCATCACCATCTGTTTGTTTGGCTCAAGCGAAAGAGTGATGAGCTTAGCTGAACAAAAATAATTAACAATTTTTGTATAAAAACGGCCGTTTGCCTGCCAAACTACAGTAGTAGTTTGCCGTTGAGTCGAAGCAGAAGTAAACAACCAACAATATGAAGATTATCGTAAGTTTCTGCGCCTGCACCATACTATTGGGATTTACAAAACAATATCTGTATCTGACGTGGGTCTTCTTCACCCAACCCGAATAGATCGCATTCGCCTGCCTTTTGGCCATCGTCCGTGCCAACGAGAACGCCAATGTGATACGCAATGAGGCTGAGGTCAATGTGAATGACTTCAAGTATGCGTTGGAGCTGGACAACTCCGTGAACATTCAGCAACAGGGTCAACTAAAACCCAGTGAACGCGAGCCCAACGAGCAGTGGGTAGTGGAGGGTCAACATTCGTGGACTTCGCCAGAGGGCGAGCCTGTTTCCATCCAATACATCGCAAACGAGAACGGATACCAAGTTCTGTCCGCCAACCCACCACTGCCGACCCCACCACCAATTCCAGAGGCTATCCAAAGAGCGCTGGATTATATTCGTGATCATCCCTCCCAGGACCAGCAGTAATGCAGATAATAACTTTTCAATTAAAGCCATCTAAGTCATTACAATAAAAACTGAGTTCTAATTAAAAATTTTAAAAACACGCACTCCAAGTGCAATTAATAATACTCTGTACATAAAGTGTGCATATACGTTTGCGGGAAGTGAAAAATGTAGCAGGCAGAATGAGGCATGGCAGACCCACAAAGTATGTATCTAAATATATGTATTCTTGATCAGCATGACAAGACTAGTCGATCATGAACCGTATAAGCACCTGGATCTCAGAAACTATAAGAGATAAGGGCACCAACTAATTTCCCAACTTCCCCCCTCCCCTGCAATTAGTGATTTTCCAAAACGCCCAAATTTCTTGAAATTTATTGATCAAATTCGTCACATTTCTCCTGTAAGTGATTATGTGTCCGAGTGCCAAGATTCATCTACGGGAGCTATGGAAAGTCACCAATTGCCGGCGAGTGGGGGGTGGCATCAGCGAAAAAAACACAAGCTCGTCCTTTCACAGGCTTAGGAGAATCTGGAAACCAAGTTTGTTTATTCTACAAGTAGCTCTTATACATTCTGAATTCCTTGCGTTCATACGGACGGACAGACAGACATACGGACATGGCTATATCGACTCGGGTTGTTACCCTGATCAAGGATATATATATATTTTGTGGAGTCTGCCACGCCTCCTTCTGCCTGTTCCGTTTGAACAGGTTTTAACCGGAATCTAGATTCACTACCAAGTCAAAACAATGGTTAACTATAAAGAGAGAAGAGCGTTTTGAGAATAGAATATTTAAACAAGAGAGAATGCAACAATCTAGTAAGCCCGACGGTGAAATACCCTGCACCACTCCCACAAAAGAGAAAAAAATTAATATTTTAAAAATTAATTTAAATTAAATTATTTAATGCATCCGAAAACGTTTGACATGTTGGGTTGTTGAAAATTTTGAAACAAGCAATTCAGGACAAACATTATGCGATTATTCTTTCAACAAAAATTCATCCTTCGTTTTTGGCTGACAATTTCGAATACTCAAAATATACGAGTATTGTCTATTAAAAAGCCAAAGGGTTGTTTTACTATTTCCTCAAGACAGTAAAGCGAAATCGGTTTAGCGGCTTCAGTTACAGTTGCAGCTTGAATTTTCGATTTTCGATTAATATTCGAACTAAATTCAATACAACCAGAATCCAGGGAAAATGAAAACTATTTTGTTTGTTCATAAAAAACATACAGCACCTGTAGGGAATGGAGTGTAAATGGGACACAAAAAGATAACTTTGGAAGATGCTTACCTTTTAGAAATATACTCTGTACATACTTGTATGTGTATAATAATTGTGCGTGCCTATGCGTGTGGCTTTAATTTTCGGCATAATTAACATATCGTAATGAAAGTTGGCATACGGATTCATAGGAAGTGTTTGCCAAATCTGATTACAAAATTCAAATACAAATACAAAAATTTACGGGAGTTATTGGAAAATCACGAATTGTGGGGTGTGTATAGAAAAAACAAAACTTGTTCTTTTTCAGATATACTTGTACAAGTAGTACCAAGCTCGAAAGCTAGTACATTTATTTTCCGAGGTCTTCGCGTACATACAGATAAACAGAAAAACCGACAAATGGACGTCGTGTCATACGAATCAATCTCTATACACATAAAACGGTTTGTCCTGACTGACTGATTGGCAATTAACGCACAGCCCAAACGGTAAGAGGTAGGAAGCTGAAATATGGACACAAGTTTCCTTTCGCAATGAAAGTGAGCACTAATAAAATTTTGGAAAATTCGAACTCCAAAGGGGGGAAAATCTACATTTTTTATCCTATTAACTTCAGTTTGTATACTCTCGGAGGAAATACAAAAATACTTGGTGTTTGCTGGGACCTGTATAATAGGATTTTCCCATGGGAAAATTGGGACACGAAAAGCTATGTGTAATCAACGCACAGCCCCAACGGTAAGGAAATCGCAAAGAAGGGCGGCCACAAAATATACTTTAATTTATCAGAAAAATCACAATTTAAATACAAAAATTTATTATTTAATTTTTTAGAAATTTCACAATTTAATTTTTTATTTGCTAGCGCTTAGGTCTTGGTATTAAAATCACAGAGGAAGGCTGGGCGCCTTTTAATTAAATTTTTCTGAAATTTCACTATTTAATTTCACAATATTATTATTTAATTTTTCAGAAACTTCACCGCAGAGAAGGACGCCCACAGTATTTTTATTTAATTAATCAGAAATTTCATCATAAATCCACAAATTTATTATTTCATTTTTTAGAACTTTCACTATTAATTTCACAATATTATTAATTGATTTTACAGAAATCTCACAATATAATTCTCGATTTGCAACCGCTAAGGTACTTCGTATGAGAATCGCAGAGAAGGGCGCCCACAATATTTTAATTTCCTTTTTTAGAAATTTCACTATTTAATTTCACAATATTATTATTTATTTTTCAAAAATTTCACACTTTTATTTTCGAATTGCCAGCGCTTAGGTACTTGGTATGGGAATCTACGATTGGCGCGCTCAATATTTTTATTAAATTTATCAGAAATTTCACAATTTAAATCCACAAATTTATTATTTAATTTTTTAGAAATTTCACAATTTAATTTCAAAATATTATTCTTTTTATTTTTCAGAAATTTCACACTTTAATTTGCCCACGCTTAGGTACTTGGTATGACAATCTACGATTGGCGCGCTCAATATTTTAATTTAATTTATCAGAAATTTCACAATTTAATTTCAAAATATCATAATTTTTATTTTTTAGAAATTTACATACATACAATATACATATGTATGCAAATACTAGTACGTCTATGGTCACATGGTATTCTACTATTTATTTTTTATAATTTAATTTTTACCAAATTTCACAGTTTAATTCTCGAATTGCCGACCTTTATGTACTTGGTGTGAGAATCGCAGAAGAGGTTGGCCACAAAATATACTTTGATTAATCAGAAATTTCACAATTTAAATCCACAAATTTATTTTTTCATTTTTTAGAAATTTCACAAATTAATTCTCGATTAGTTAGCGCTTTGATACTTGGTATGAGAATCGCAGAGGAGGGCGCCCTCAACATTTTTATTTAACTTTTCTCAAATTTCACAATTTAATTTCCAAATATTATCATTTTTATACCCTGTACCCGTAGGGTAAAAAGGGTATATTAGGTTTGTGCAAAGTATGTAACATGCGGAAGGAAGCATCTCCGACCCCATAAAGTATATATATTCTGAATCAGCATGACGAGAGAAATCGATCTAGACATGTCCGTCTGTCCGTCTGTCCGTCTGTCCGTCTGTCCGTCTGTCCGTCTGTCCGTCTGTCAGATTCAAACCAGCCACGAAAGAAAAGTTAAAACTAAGCAAACAAATCTTAAAGAAAGGTTAAAGTGTGTGTTCATTGAGAACAGATTCGATTTTCATCAACCATGCAGTTTATTTAAGCATCAATCAACTAAAAGGATTTCGCAAAAGGAATCGTCTTACTGGATAACGACGGGTTGGTAGCCTTTCTCGTCAGCAACATAGGTAACCTTAATGGGCTTGCCTTCCTTTGAAATATATTCGTAAGAGCCGTGGACAACCCATTCATCCTTATCCTTGAGAGCGCCTTCCTGGCTAGCCTTGATATGGTTGTCCAGCTCCAAATCGTATTTGAAACTATCCGGATTCACAACAGAATCGCTGCGGATGACAGCGGCTTCTTCGTTGGCATAGGCCAGGGCCAAAAGGCATGCGAGCACAATCTATAGGAATATACACACATATGTGTATATGTAAGTCCATAAGTCGTCTGCACTATTTGAATTCTGAGGGTGCATCCTCATATCACTTACCACGAATTTCATGGTGGTTTAATGTAGCTAAGTTGGCTGAATGCTAAGCAGAACTAATGAAAGTTAAATTTCGACTGCGTTTTTATAGTCATGTGCTGGCATTTCACAACTGGTAAAACCACTCGCTACAAATGGGGCATAAATTTCACTAATGACAACGAAAATGCAGTCGATATTTTGGTTATAACTGGATCTGAATTGAATGGGCTTTAATTAGACAAACTTATTCTATACGTTCAAGTCAATAATTTGCAAATTAATGCTGTGCATCGAAAGTCAAAGTTCAGTAAACATACAGTAGTTTATTCTAATATTTTATTTTATTGATAAAGAAATTAGGTTTTAGAAGCTAGCGGTAGCCGTTGGTGGAGGATGAGCGGCAATGTAGTCCAAGGCTCGCTGAATGGCCTCAGGAATTGGTGGTGGGGTTGGCAGTGGTGGGTTAGCGGACAGAACTTGGTAACCGTTTTCGTTTGCGAGGTATTGGATGGCAACAGGCTCGCCCTCCGGTGAAGTCCACGAATGTTGACCCTCCACTACCCACTGCTCGTTGGGCTCGCGTTCACTGGGTTTTAGTTGACCCTGTTGCTGAATGTTCACGGAGTTGTCCAGCTCCAACGCATACTTGAAGTCATTCACATTGACCTCAGCCTCATGGCGTAGTACATTGGCGTTCTCGTTGGCGTGAGCGAAAGCCAAAAGGCAGCAGGCAAAAACAAGCTGTGTACAAAAGGAAATGTTTTAGTCCTGGGATATCCTGAAAGGACGCGTACTGGCATCTTGAACTACTCACTGTGGACTTCATTTTGTGCGCTTGTAGACTTACAAAATCGACTGATAGCCGAAGAGCACGTTCCAATTCTTATATATGGTACCGCGTCAAAGAATTCAATGAATTTTCATTTTAATTAATCTTACGAAAAGCTCACGAAATTTGTATTTTGTTGTTTGTAGCACGTATATAACAATGCTTAAAGCGGAAGCTCATGGTTGTCCAGACAGCTAAAATCTGTCAAATTGTATACCCACATATGAATTTTAATAATAAACTAATAATTAATTGATATTTAATCCAACCTTTTTTTATAGACAAATCAATTTGCATATACATATGTATTTTTATAATAATATAATCATTTATTATATGGCCACCAAGCAGGTTTCAAGTTGTAAACGCTTCATACTTAGGGCACTAACCACACAACATATGTATGCTTAGGGTCAAGCAGAAATGCAGCAGAGAAGCCAGTTTTTCAAAATCCATGCCTCTATACTTGACCTCAGACCACTGCTACTTTGAATACCCAAAGTGTACAAATCAGAACAAATAACCTTGTTTATTCAAGCACTGTAAATTTTTATAAATTTTTTATTTATTATATTGATCTTAAACATTATATTTGTATATATAATATGCATTTATTTATTTACTAAAATGATTATTCCGCCCACGGGGCAAAGTATATTTATCGTCTGTAGTTTAATACACAAAGTAAAAACGTGCATAGAGACATTTACTATCTGGCTAAACATTGCCACTCATTAATTTTTGTACCGCTCGGTCAAATTTTCTGTAGAGTAAGAGTTCAAGTTAAATTACGAAGTCAATATACATATGTATGTACTTATAAGTATGAATAATGCTTACTTTGAATTCAGTTGCTCTCCTGGAATATAAAATGGATTGCAAACGGCATCATTCCATAATATGTGCAGATTTCGGAACATCTGTATAATAGGAGATTTACATTCACGGTATGTACGTACATAATTATTTGCCAAACCTACCGCACGAACTTCATTCTCACGTAGCGCAACGTTACTAGAGTCGATTACTATTATAAATTTAATTTTGGAATTTGTAACGAAGCCATAGCTGCAATTATAATAATTCTAAAATAAAATTTAACTTTTTAAATATCTCGTATGTGTACATTTTATGTGTTTCTGTTGAATATAACAGTCCAAGGTATAGTTCCTTCGTCTCCGGAGCGCCTTTGCCCAGGAGCTGACACTTCTCTTCCACGACATCTAGTGCGGCGTGAACTCGGTACTGAAGGTCCAACTCCTTTTCCACATCCGATGTAACCAAGTACAGTGGCGCATTCTGACAAAACAAGAGTGTTATTTGATAGAAGGTGTATAAATAATAAACTCACGTCCTTCCCAATAATTGCAATGCAGAATGCCATGTTGTTTACTGTTGATAAAACAGCTGGGCTAAATCAGTTCCAATTTGTGAGCTGCCAACTTTTCATATGGAAAAAAACTGCCAACTCTCTTGTGGAGTACCCTTATCAGCATTATCGATGGCACTATCGTATGTCTTTCATCTCTAGTTGCCAATGAATACATATTTTTACTTGGCGTTTGAACAAACAATTTGCAACAATTGATTTCCTGGCAATTGCTGATAGGCTAAGCGCGCTGCTTGAGATGTCGCTGCAGATTGCACGCAACAACCGCAATTGGCGTGATGGGCAACCACCGCAGCGCCCTTTACTGCCGCCAGAACTAGTCGAGGTCTTTGTGCTTTTTATAAATACAACCAATCGAACACTGGATCTATACTGGATATGTGAGCGTGAAAACGACAATATTTACTTGACGCTTAAACCGAATGAGGAAGTGCGTGTTAACACCTATAATACGCACAGCTGGTTTTTCCGCGACTACTATACTGGAGAGAGTATGCATGTGCGATCCAAGCGTTTGTTTTCACCAGTGCGTATACGGGTTCCGCATCCTCAGCGACCGGATCAAATGTGCGATGTACGAAGCCAAGTTCTCATTCACTTTCCTTTGCGAACACTGAAAGAGAACTGCTTGTGGCTGATTGTTAAGATGCTTGTTCGTAGCGGCGACTCACCAAGAGAAGCCATTGAGAGTTACTTCATACCAATGACGCTGAAGCAGCAACTGCTCGCCCTCTTGGGCTCCATCGAAACGTATCGCACCCAGGCGAACACCAGACGGCCGCGGTTTATGGTGCGGAGGTGAGGAGATCGTCGAAACCGTGAAATGCAAGCGAGAGAGGTACAGCCACCACCTGTGGATCGTTACGGGATTGCTCCGAACCGCCTGATGAAACTTATATCGGTAGTAATTAAGTATCAATAGATGTTGTAGCCGTTGTGGAAAGTAAAGCCAAGCTTGATTTCCAAATAATTTAATGAATTTTTGATCGTTTTATATTTATCTGTTACCTATTTATGTATGTATGTACAAATTGGCTTCCGTAGAGCATTTATTATTTCTACAATTGCATTGTTTTTTTTTAATCTGTAATTTTACGATGTAACATTATACTTATAGTTATACGTATATATATATATATATATATATATATATATATGTATAAATATTTATATATAATATATAGATGTAGGTACATATACACTACATATATGTTTATGTGAATCTAAGTAAACAACTGTGAATAACGCTGGCGCGTCTAATTTTACTTAGGCATATATGTATTGTACGGGCCAATCGCAACATGCTTTTTAAAAAATTGTTTATAAATGGTATGTGTGTGTGTGTATGTTGATATTTATGCATCGTTTTATGTTGCAAACTAGCTTCATCTAAGTCTGAACTAACTTTATTCCTCAACAACAACAAATTGTTTTTAAAAGTGTGACCATTTTCGGGACAAATGTTTGAATAAAAATAAATATCAAGGGTTAGTCCACAGGACAAAACATATACTACATACAAATACTTTCTCGCAACTTTGACGGGGTTTTTTTTTCAAAAACGAGGAATCACATGCACATTTGTGGAAAGCGACGCCATAAAATAGGTCATAGTACTCTGGGAGCAGCTCATGCTCAATACTTGCGGGTCACACGCTCCAAACTATCACCGATTGAACCTATAAGTACAACACTAATATTGAAAAGACGGCAACTGCACAGGCTTGGTGAAAACAACAGCATTATGTGAATGGTTGCGTATGTATGTTGTGGCCAGTATGTTATTGAGCAAGGATTTTGCTATTTACCATCATAATTAAAATTTTGCTTCGTTTTGTATTGAAACGTTAGATCAGTCGATTGCTTCCATATAAAGTGACGCACCGTACGCAAATCCATGTTGGGATCAACAACCTATGGACATACCAAACACATAAAATCTTGATTGCAATAAATTGTTGATATTCATTACCACATCATTGCACCAAAGTTCAATGCGCTCTTCGGCCGGTAGCTGCGATCCCTCGGAGTTTGCATCGCTTTGACTGTTTTGCAGTGAATTGTTTGCATTTCCCCCACTGGGAGTTGTCTCCGCATTCAGCACCTTCTCTAGCACATGCTCGCACACCTTTCGGCATTGTATAAACTCATTAGCCACCAAACGGTCCTAGAAATGCAATAAAGGAATCGATATAAATTGCCATTTTCTGGGCATTATTCTATACACATACCTTTTTAGGTCGTTCCGGCTTTGCCATCTGTGGATGGGGTTGTAGGAAGAATGGGATTTTTAGGAATTTTGGTATATTCTTCTCGATGACCACGTCTGTGACCCATTGTGGTGCTGTCTCATGCAGCAAGGTACTCTCACTATCACCTGCAGCATCGCGTACGAGCAACCGACAAACGGTGCGGCCGCCCACTTCGCTTTAAGATTGACAAACCTTTTACATAGGTCATGATATGCATAGAACTAGATTGATTTACCTAAATATAACCGGTGTGTGCTTGGGCACTTGGAAATATCCGTTGCCGCGTAGATCCGGCTCCATTTCATTTGGCGGGATGCTGTGTGGTGGCGTCCAGTATTCCAGCAGTGCCTCAAGCAATAGCTTACCATAGTTGATCTTTATTTCTGTCGTAGGATCAACACACTCTGGGAGGCCTGCCTCTATGGACACCCATGCCGAGAAACAATCGACTTCCTCCTGGCCCAGAACTATCGTTGGCATCTGTGAGAACATTTTTTAAATTTATATTTTTGGAAATCATATGTATTCGATACTCACGCCAGTTTTTAAATCAACTGTAAACCAATTTGGAATGTAGACTTGTTTGTTACGTTTCTTGACTTCCTCTTCGTAATCAACCTGGCCAAGCTCTTCTTTTTTTACCACACGCAGCACATCATAGACCACAACTTGGTCCTGGGAATCCTTCGTTATGATGTATCGCTTATCATTCAGCACTGTGCACTCTTTAATTGCAGCACCACCTTTGATGCACGCCAGCTCCGTGCCGCCTAAGGTCCACTGTGCATCCATACCGCCTGAGCTTAGCGTACATCTATCATACATGGGCAACTTCCAGCAACGTATATCAGAGTTCCATGTCGTAGCCCACACACCGGTTTTGTCAATGTTGTAGTCCAAACTTAATACCGGCGCTTTCTCCTCACACACCAGCATCTTGTTGCTCGGATTTCGCATTTCAGTCACTATGATGTTCCGATCCCTACTTCCCGAAATGATGTACTGGAAGTTCTCGCTCATTAGTAGTGACCACACACCCTCTTTATGTACATGTATAGTCTGTATGCATCGTTGCTGACCCAGATTCCATACTTTGATGGTACCATCTGAACTGCCGGAGACTACCTGGCTTCCGTCAGGAGAGACCACCAGACAGCGCACGTTCTCCGTATGTCCGCGTAACTTCATGCTACGCATACAAGTACGTGGATCCCATATGCGCAATATATTCTCCGTAGAGCCGCTTACAATTACCGTTCCAGAGGGATTCATGGCCAGACTGTATATCGAATCCTTCGAGCCGGTAAGACTAGAGGTTGTCACGGTGTTGTTGCTGGCAGTTAATGCTGTAAGTGTGTTTACATCCCACAAAAATATTGCTTTATCCAGACCAGCGCTGGCAACTTGTTCCCGATCCCTCGCATAAGCTAGCGCCTGCACATAATCGCGATGTGTGCGTAGTGTAGACATACAGAAGCCCTTATGTGCGTTCCAAACTTTTACGGTGGTATCACAGCTGGCACTAATGACTGATAATAAGCAGATTGATTGCTTTATTCAACAAAAAGCTAATAATTTGGGATACTCACGGTTTCTACCATTGCAGCAGAGCACTATGTCGTTAACCCAGTCGTTGTGATGCTCCATTGATTGTATATACATGGACTCCGAGCGCGTATTCCACACACGTATAATAGCATCACGCCCTGCCGAGTACAACTTCCCATTGTTTGCGTCTAACTGCAGCGCGTTGACACCATTTCGATGCTGTTTCTCCTCCGCGTCCCGTATCACAAAGGAAACCTGCAAAATCGTTTATTTGCGTCGTGTAATTTAATTAAAGCACCGGTATATGCTCATATATACATATGTACGTTTCCACCACCCACTTCTCGGAGAATTCGAGCAGGCGCTCCGCCCTTCGGCGCACTTAGCGGTTTTGTATTTTGAATCATCTTTTTTATTGAAACTCCTTTGGTGAGATTGTCTTACCTGCATTTTTTTACGTCCCTGACAAGTTTTGTGCGTCAACATGTCTTCCTTGGCCAGTGCTGGTCTCCGTAATCGCAAAGGCGCTTTTTACGCTTCGTGGTGTCTTCACGCGGTTGATGTTTATTGATGCACATTAAACACGTACATTAATTTAAACTTTATTCAATTTAAAATTATTTAGAACTGTGTACATTAACAACTTCAAAGGTTTATATCCAGCCACAAATTTTTCGTAAGAATTTTTCTGCTTTCTACTCTCCTGCTCTCACTCTTTCGGGCCGGTAAGTGTTGCCACTCGGTTTTAATGCCGGTTTTCAGTGCTTACCGAAGTCTTTACTATTACATATTATCAGTGTTGCCAATTTGGCTTTTTTCCCGTCAAATCTGGTTGTTTTCGAAATGAGATTGCGGGAAAATATTCCAAATTGCGGGAAGCGGGAATTCTGGATTTTTAAAAATACATTTAGTTTTTTTTTCCGCTTTTTGTAATTTTGCCAACATTTATGTAAAAAAATGGAAACGAAGCAGATTTATCATTATTTTTTATCAATATTTTCGTATGTGTGGTTAATGAGGGCAGATTATTGAGTTATTTTTATGCAAAAAGTGACTTACATTTACTAATTATGTATATAATGCCGCTCGTTCATGACAGTAGTGGCACTCGCTTGTGAAAGTAGGCCCTACGTATTGACAAAGAGACTGCTGTGGTTATACTACACATGACATCACTAATTTAAACCATTTTTATCTCAAAAATGCGCTTAATTTGTAAAGGTGGGAATGCCGAAAGAATGCAATAAAAAATGCCGTGATGTTTGGCTCACTTACAAAGAAACACAGACTCTCTATGGGTCAAACAAAATTAGTTTTGTAAAGCTACTGAAGAAAGAAGCAGCTCTGTACCTTTTTCTTGCTCAACATACAGCAATAGCGCAGATTGACCGCTTTTGAAATGTTCACCAAGATGATGAAAAAATGTATTTTCCAAGGTTTTTTTAAAGCATTTCTTGTAAAAATAAATTTAGCTTTTTATTACGCTTTTTTGCAATAATTTTTAGCTTTATTTCACTCTCCTTCCCGACAAAAACAGCTTTTTTCCATCTAAAAAGTTGGCAACACTGCATATTATTACACTTCACATAGGCTTAATGGGCAACGCCACGGCATATCATGGCTTATAGGGTCGAAAATACCGTTCCAACGTGATTAAAACTCAAGTTCAAATCAACGATCCACAATATCATGCCAGACACGCCAATTAATTCATTTATTTAAAGCCTTATCCTCGAAAATAACGGAAACACCTTTGTTACACCCGAAACTTTTCGAATCGAAACGTTGTGGAGTTGTTTGGGTTAAATTTGAATGTTCCAATAGGAATGTTTTGCATGAAATGATGGCATTGTTGCCACGAACATCATTTGAAAGAATATTTTTTGAGTAAACACGTGCCAAATGAGCAACGAATTATTGCTCCAATTCATTGAATACTTCTAAACTGAGCCTTTCTTGTGAAAAAATAACACTGAAAATTACAAAAATAAACATTTGCGCATGGGAAAATTTAATCATATTGTTGCTATACGCATATTTGAATTGCCATCAAGGTGAAAACCGTGTTTTCGTCCGCATCCACTTTAACGTGCGCACTAGCCAAAATTTGGTAGCAAATAATGTTCGCGAGCAATGTTCGCCAAATGTATCTGTGCTGCCGAACAAATTCAGGCAACAAATTCGCGTGTGGATGGCCTGTTTCAATCAGAATAGCCGTGATGTAGCCGTTCCACAACACTACCGTTGCTGTTGCAAATTCTTTTTGATTTCACCACCCTGTTGCTATTATAACCAGTGTTGCCAATTTGGCTTTTTCCCGTCAAATCTGGTTGTTTTTGAAATGAGATTGCGGGAAAATATTCGAAATTGCGGGAAGCGGGAACTCTGGTTTTTTAAAAATACATTTAGTTTTTTTTTCCGCTTTATGTAATTTTGCCAACATTTATCATATATCACATATGTGTGGTTAATGATGGTAGTTTATTGAGTTATTTTTATGCAAAAAGTGACTTACAATTACTAATTATGTATATAATGCCACTCTTTTATGACAGTAGTGGCGCTCGCTTGTGAAAGTAGACCCTACGTATTGACAAAGAGACTGCTGTGGTTATACTACACATTACTTAACCAGTTTAAACCATCTTTATCTCAAAAATCCGCTTAATTTGTAGAGGTGGGAATGCCGAAAGAATGCAATGAAAAATGTCGTGATGTTTGGCTCACTTACAAAGAAACACAGACTCTCTATGGGACAAACAAAATTAGTTTTGTAAAGCTACCGAAGAAAGAAGCAGCTCAGTGCCTTTTTCTTGCTCAGCATACAGCAATAGAGCAGATTGACCGCTTTTGAATTTTGACGAAATGCGTAAATATCATTTAAACTGTTCACCAAGATGATTTTTTTCCAAGGATTTTTTTAAGCATTTCTTGTAAAAATAAATTTAGCTTTTTATTACGCTATTTTGCAAAAGTTTTATGCTTTATTTCACTCGCCTTCCCGACAAAAACAGCTTTTTTTTCTTTAAAAAGTTGGCAGCACTGATTATAACTGTTTATATCTACAATATATTAACTTAGTTTTATAACAGTAAATACCTTCAAGAATATATATTTTTGAAATATATGTTTTACCTGTCTAACGTAAAGATATTTATGAAAATCACAAGATAGAATGTAAGGGCAGCCGGCAGAATTTTTCACACCCACACTATTTGGCAACACTTTATTTTACATAACAAAGAAGAAGCAGCGCCGTCGCCTTTTATTTCATTTGCATTAAGGTTAAAATTGTATTTATAATGGCTAACACCTCGAAGAACGACGCTTGCACAATTTGCGATAAGATTGGCCTAAAACCATTCACCAAGGATAATGTGTTTAATTACTACTTACCTTTGCATGGGCTGGTCAGCTATGGTGCGCTCTCAGTAAACGTTATGAATCCAAACATTGTGCCCAAGCTGCTCCCGAGAAAACAAGACCTTACAAATGTATTTCTGATCAGCACAGTGGTCGGAACATGGTTCTACATCTATGGAAGACCACATTTAAGTGACGTTCAGAGCAACAAACGTGGCCTGTATGCACTCCTTGGTTCTACGCTCTTTAGCATGGGATCTGTTCTCGCCTGGGCCCTGATCAAGTCGGCGCTGCCGGAGAACAATTCGCTGCTTGCCACTGTGGCGGGATTGGCGAGTGGTGCGATTATTGTGAAAGTGAGCACAGATTACATTCAGGAGGTGGACAACAAGCTGAAGAAGAACTAAAACAAAATGTCATTTTGCATTAGCCCGTAAAGTTATTCGGGTGCCTTAATCATTTTGCATGCCCTCGTAGTCTGCTTAAATTATAATGTAATCCAATTATCTTTTAAATACATACATATTTGAATAAATTTGTGCCGTTCAATTAATTAAACAAATACCCACTGCAGGAGCATTCAAATGCACATTAAAGGCATAAGAATTAAAACGTTCGTATATAACCAGTTATGGTTAAAAGGAAAATACCAGGAAGATTGGATCTTAGGCTTTAACCTTAGGATGTTCACCAATGGAAAAGGCCCTACCACGACAGAGCAATGAGGAAGTTAACGATTATACTTTTAGATTGAATAACGGAAATGAACCAGTTTTAAGATAATCAAGTTTTTTCGTTTATTTTAAATTAAATGTACCTTTAATTACCATCGCTTAACCGCTAATAATGCTTAACAATTGAATTGTTTTATATACATATGTGTATATATTTTCTTGTATTATTCAATATCTTTTATTATTATTATCTTTATATATTACCTTCATTATTATTGTAGTTATTTATTATCTATATGTATATTTAAAACCCTGCAATGAAAACTGCATTGCGTACGTTATCGATTTCAAAATAGGAAAATTCCTAAGCGCCAATATTTACAATAATATAATTCCGATTAAAATTTCTACAAATTGTCTTAGCGACTTCGAATTGACAACTACGTTTTTTTTTTTTTTTTGTAAATAATTTCATTTTGGAAATCCATACAAAACCATACGAATTTAACTTAATTTTACAAATACATACAAACTTTACAAACGACGGTTTGACTTAGCTACCATTTATGCGATTTGAAAAAAAAAATTAAGTAATCATCAGTTTAAATGTCCTTGAATGTTTAGTCAATGTGGCGAAAATTTAATGGTTTTCCGTTAAAATTCGAAAAAAGTCATTTATATTAATATTGCATTTACACAAAGGGCGAGTTCGCAGAGCGTAAATCCGTGCGTAGCTGCCCTGGATAATATGAATAATTAGCTGCTTAGTGGGTTTGGTTAAGGGAAGCAGTCGCACTTTTGGTGCGACGGTTGACTAAGTTGCTAAAAGTATTTAAATATGTTTGTATATTTTTATATACGTTCTAGAAACAAAATACGCATCATTGGAAGATGTAAGCGATTGTGAATACATTTTGCAATATTGCAGGTTCTACACTACAAACAACAAAAACGATCTGTTTTTTTTTTTGTAGAAGGATGCAACAATTTAAATTTCATTTAAACTGCCGCCTGAAAGAGCAGCAGCATTAGCCACCAAGGCGGCTCTGTAACAATAAAACCTGTCTACATTGTTTTCGCTGTAGCTGTTTGATGTGTGGCTGTTTGGTTGTGAGTGAGATGTTTAGTTCTAAAAATTAGTTGCGAATAATATTAATTGCTCCCACTGCTGTCTTTTTGCACTTTTAATTGCACCTTTAGCACTTCACGTAACTCATGTAGCTCCTGTGGTCCCTGCATTAGACGCTTAACCCCGCGTGGGAGTCCACGGCACGATGCCAAATTTATCGAGCTCATATTCACGCAATTGGTGAGTATTTCCTTGACTGCCTCCTCCGAGACGGAAGATCCACATAGATTTAGATGACTGCAAAAACCACATTGATTACCAATTATGAAAATTCAAATTTTAATATACAGTTATACTCACGCTAGAGGGGATTCGCTACCCTTTTCAGCCAAGGCGCGCAAAGCATTGTCTATCGTTTGTTGCACGTTAGCCCAGGCCAGATCTAACTCAATAAGGCTATGTGCCCATTTAGAAGCAATAAGCTCCAGCCCAGATCTATATGAATCGAAAGCGAAATTTGGATATATATATATATGTACTACTCCCTGCATATCAACGTTCATTTACCCAACATCGCGCGTCACCGAGCAACCCGACAAGAATAAATGCTTGATGTCCCAGGCCGGCAAACGAATAAGAGACTCATGCGTTAAACGCGTGCAGTTGCGCACATCTAGCAGCTTTAATTTAGAACTGCTTTTTAGGATGCGTTGTAAGTGGTCGTCGCCTATAATGCGCGACTCATCGGTCAGAGCTGCCACAGAGAGTTCTTCGAGATTAGGAAAGCCGGGTGAGTCTATCTGTAAGAATCAGCCAACAATTTAAATTCAATAATGTTAACCCCGATATCGTGATCAGCTAATGCGTTTACTTACGGTTTCCTGCAGACTTGCTGTACTGGGCGTTATGTGTGAGTTGGTGACACGCAGCACCTTAAGCTTTTGGCAGCCATTTTGCAGCTTCTCAATGTGCAGCACGCCATGGGATGTGGCCTGTGTGGTAACGTTTGAGAGATCCAAAAGCGCCAGATTTGGACAGTGTGTCTAAAAAGGGCGTTGGTCATTAGTACATAATTTTTGTATTTGTGTATATTGGCACCGTTGACTTACTGAAAGTATGCTAACAATTTGTGGTATGCCTGCCAATCGATTATGCGCTAAGTGAAGATGGGTCAACCGACTTCCCATTGTCTGAAGAGCATTGCACAGGGAATTGACACCAACAGCGCTCTTGCTAGCATTCATTTCCACCTACGGAAAAAGAAATAAAGAGTTTGTATACATATATATTCATAGACTAATCATCCGAATTCCGGTGTATAATTATGTACTATTATAGTTCTATAGTATTGCACTTATAGTAAGTTTGCGGGAAGTGAAAAATGGAACAGGCAGCATGATCTAGCCCTGCATGTCTGTTCGTCCTTATGAACCTGGATCTCACACACTATAAGAGATAGAGACACCAAATTGTACATATACATTATATGTGTACGCAGTACGTGTTTGTCGGTTTAGGTGTTTAGGTTTTCCACTTGTTTTTTATAAATGATATGTTTATTTTGATTACAATCTTTGCGAAAACTTACGTTGATTGAACTCAGATCCAGTCGTTCTAGCTTTTGCATATTATCCACTAAAAAAGTTAGATGGTCCGAAGTGAAACCTTTCCAGCCGGATAGCGTAATGCCTACTAGATTGGGGCAACCATTGGACAATTTTGCCAAGAAACAATTGATGTCAGTTATTTTCCAATTGGCTGCATAAACAACAATTATTATTGTATTCCAAATTCCCGCTAGAGGCTAAGCGAATAAGAATACTTACCAATATTCAATTCAGTGCAGGCACTGCAACGATTATCCACAAACCACTTCAGTTTAAGCTCTGTGCGATATTTTTCCTTAATCCAGGTAGTCAGATCCATTGTGCGCCACAAAGTAGGCCTAAGAGAAACCTGTCTCCAGAGCGAACAAACACGCCCTAATCGGAATAATGTGGGCAAGCAGCCCTCCTTATCGACAACAAGTTCGAAAATCTGCAAATACAAAGCTTATATGAAATTTAAAATTCACAGGATTTCAGGTATTTAGGCACATACACGAAATAGAACTTCTTCAGGTAATTTCTGGCCCCAGACGGTTTGCTCCACCGGTTCCCGCGACATCTCCGCTTGCTGAGTGCCACTAATAGAGGCCTTCTTCTGACGATCACCATTGTTGTTACCGCCTCCACCGCCTTTCTTTTTTCGTGGCTCATACTCACTCTCGTCGCTATCCTGTTTCTTGGGTTTGCGTACTCGCTTCCTAGCTGCTTTTGAAGTGGCCGGTGGCCGGTGTGGTGGCGCGATAACCGCCGCCGGCGGCGCTGCAACCGCTGGCTCTGCCGGGCTAATAGTATCAGATTTCTTTATGCACAGCTTTATTCCCACTTTGTTGTCACTGATCTCACTTTCGTACATGGGCAAGGCTTTAGGTTTGCGAGTACGCGATGCTCGCGGAGATGTAGATGCAAATGCCTTGCCCATTTTCTGGTTGAGTGCTGTCACTAGTGGTTTACCCGACTTTGGTATAGTGCCGTTTATGGCTGCGGGTACCTGCTCTTGCTTTTGGGTCACCGACTCCTTCTGAGCAGGCGGCTTATTCGTTACAGGCGTTACCGGGGACCTCTGCCCATCTGAAGCCGGAGAGCACGACGTCGATGTCGCTGTGTTTGTTTCATCTGTTTGTGTTTCCGACTTGGGTGGCGATAGTATGTTTTCCGGTATGGGTGCTCCTGATCCTACACCACTGGGAGTTCCCGTGGTTGTCGTCGTTTCGACTGCCAACAGCTGTGGTGGCGTCTGCGACGGTGTCGAAGGTGTCAGTGTGTTGATGTCCACAGTGGCGGCACTGTGCGTCTGTTTACCTACTGTTGAGCCCTGCTCTTCTTGTGCCAGCACATTGCCTGACTCCTCCGTTTCAATTTCCATGCGTTCTGGCTCTAGTTTTTTAAGTGTTGCACGGTCTTTTACTTCTTTATTATGGGTAGGAGCCTGTGCATCCTCAAGCTTTTTCGATTTATCTTTATCCTTACTGCCATCTACTTTTTCCTTCCCAGTTTTCTGCGAATCTGTCCCAGTTGACTCCTTTTCAACGTCCTGCACTTCACTCATTTCTCTTCGGTAAAGATTGCGCTGCAATTGGAAACGTTAAGACGTAAATACGCGTTTGTTATTCCGGCCGGAAAATCGATGCAAAATATTTTGGCGGTTTTTCACAATTCTCTATTCATTCCTATTCTTGCTCTCTTTTCTCTCCCAACATACTCAACACACCAACAGTAAATCTCATTTTGCTACAATTACATATATTTTTTTGTTTTTATTTTTATTCGTTTGTTCGCTTTTAATAAACAAGTCGGCTGATTGCGGCCGGGTCGCAACGACACGACATTCACCTTTGTAAGCGTCGTTAACCACTATCACCAAGTTTTTCGGAAATAAAGAACTCCCCACTTCATCAAATCGTATGGTGCACATCAACTTGATTATTTTTCATTCCATTGCTGTAATTTCAGATACATCTTCGATGCATCTAACACTCGGCGCCGACTGCGCTTATATGCCGAACTCCTGCATTGCGTGCAGGGTACAATAATCGGCATTCAACTCACCACTTGAAGAGAGGTAGGTACACAAATGTATGTTATCTGCGTGCTGTTATATAGCTCGCTTGCACGCACTGCGGTTCTGTATCAGCGTTACAGTGCGAAGAGTACGACACTATATATATGTTTGAATTGTTCAATTCCGAAGTGATTTTTTCGTAAGGCGTTCATGGAAATTTTTTAGTTTTTCACTGCCAAGACCGAAGGTTTTATAATTCCACAAAGCACTTTAGGCACTGAATATTAATTGGGCACTACATTGATAACAAGTTGTACACGATTGAACACAGAATTAAGCAAATGACCAACTGCAACGACGTAGAAGCAGAAGCACGACGAACAAGTGCTGTATAACGCCGCTTCAAGTACTTAAAAGGGAGCACAAAAAATAGTGTGACCGTCCTTCGATATTATAAAGATTCAAAATTGTGCGTCTTATTCCAATAACAGTTGCATACTTTAAAATAAAAGTATGTAAGTATGTATTTCTTTTGTTGGCTTTAATACTCGTAGTCAAGATTTGCAACTTCTGGGAGTACTTTGAGATTTCTGTGTATTTCCAGCCATCGCTTGGCATCGTACGTAGTTTTGCCGTATGTGCGTCCAAACTTATACAGTTCACCGGGCACATGACCCGCATAGGCCGGTATCATACCGATATTATCATGATATATTACAAAGTGTCCCACTGGTGGACAAGTTATACCCTGCCGACTTAAATCTTGGCCACAGCACCACTTATCCCGCTTGCGTTTATACATGTAATCGGAAAAGCTGCTAAGGGCACGGTTGGTGAGCACTTTGTTGCTTTCTCCGAAGCGCGCCACGGCCATGGGGATGTGAGCGGCGTAACCGTTCATGATGTACTTGTCCTCATCATCGTCCTCCAAGAAGTGTGGCGTAGTAAACTTACAGTATCGCAGCTTATCTGCCTTTGGAGGGCATTTCTCTTCCTTTATGCCCTTTGAACGACCTGCCACCGGAACGAGCGGTGCACGATAATACGTTTTTGGGAGCTTCAAAAAGATGGAGTTAATTTTTTTTTCAAAATGCAAAAGTAGTGTTTTCTTACAAGTCGTTCATGAAGTTTTTGCTCGAAGAGACCTTTACCACTCTCAAGTAGGTCTCGATGACGCAAAGTGCGATTCTCGCAGCGATAGAGCTCCATTAACCTTTCGTGCTGAGCAACTCCAGCGGCGGCTGCCGCCATATAACGTTTACCCATCTGTCGGTTTAAGTTAGGAACAAATCCGGCATATCCGGGAATTATTGGATGCCGGTAAACGGAATCTACAAAGTGCTCCCGGTCGTTCAGGAGTTTTATCTCTGGCTGGGTTGGATAGTCTTTCGATCCGAGCTTTGCGTGTATGGGGGAAACAATGAGCTCTGGTGCATGATAGATACACGGATCGATCAACAATTTGTGAGTCTGTTTCCCAAATGTTTTCCCCACACGCATCCGATTTTGAGTGCAATGCCCTGTATAGCTACATAAGTATGTTGGGTAAGATTTCGTGCCCGCTCCATTACTTATCCACAACTTACCCTGGCAAGAAATGTGGCTCTGGAGTTATGGAATCATTCATACTTGCGAATTTTACATGTACAGATAATTTTGAAGATAAATTATTCTTTTTAAAATGTAATTGAAATTTTTAAAAAATATACTCTTAACAAATTTGTAGTCAATAGAAGTAATGTCTAAACAAAAATAAAGTCTCCGAGTGCTTGGTAAATTTTAAAAATTTCAACCTTTTTGGTTTAAAACTCTTTCAAAAATACCAAATCAAAATTACCATAGCTGAAATTAAACTTATAGAAAAATACAAGTACAACTTAATCTAGGAGTTTAGTCTTATTTACATTTCATATTATATATAATTTATATGAGTCCCAAGGTCGATAGGGTGTTACCTCCTTCTCATATCAAATCGTCCTTTTATACAGCATTTCATCAGACGCCTTGCTAGAATTAGCTTGCTCAGTCAGGACATCACCAACTTTGTGTACTCGTAGGTCCTGCCGTTTTCAGTCCGTTTTTAGCCAGTTATTGGGCGAGGGGTTTTAGCGTGCTGGATACTTGTAGCTGTCGGATTTATTCAACAGGACAGCTCTTCTTGCGCTGTTCCAGCGCTTTGCCTACATTTTGAAGCTCTTCAAATACTGCTGCAAAATATCTGTGGCTTCATATAAAGGCAGTAGTGTTTGGCCAGGATGTTTGCGTCATCTGCCTTATGTCCAAGTAAGCCGCCATCATTTGTTTTCACTCTTTTAAAGAACAACACGTTCATCAGTAGACAGCACTCGAAGAGTTAGGGCGCGAGTCGGTCCTACACATCCTTACCTATTAAGTTGGCGTCTGCCAGCTATCAAAATATTGATATTATGCTCGAAATCCTAGGATCCTGGATCTCAGAGACTATGTGTGTACGCTGTGCCAGTTTGTTTTATTTTGCATTGCATTCCTTTAGTATGTATGTACATACATGTACATATGTATGTTAGGTATAATATCGAAATAAAACACAAACTTTTGTCCTTTTTGGTTGTTTGGTTATTCTAGCGTTTATACTTCCTAAAATCCTTGCGTTCCTACAGACAGGGTGATTTTAAAAATTGTAAGAGCTTTCACGATTGCTTACATACATTTTTTTTTATTGAATTCCGATTTTTATGCAACTAAATATTAACTATGATCAACAATGCTTCTTATACATATAAGTATTTATACAAATTTACATACTTATTGCAAGTATAGAAAACACTCCCAGAATTGAAACTACATAAATCTTACACGCCCGCAATGTTTAACATTTCCGGTACACTGACGATTTTCTCACGCGGCTTGTTGCTCTCCTTGCCGGCTTGGGTCTCGGCTTGATCGATACGCTGCCAACCTGCCCACGTAACGACGCGTTTGCCGCTAATATCCAGACCCGGCCTGGGGGCGGACGTGTCAATTGAATGGCTCAAGATATCATCGCAAATCGTTTTTGCTACCGTAAAAGCCCCATTCATAGTTGTCAATATGACACCTGTGGGCCCAGAGCCCAGCCATCCGGCAACATAAAGGCCAGAATCCACAATCTGTGACTTGGCATCCTTAAGAACGCGGCCTCGCTGATTGAACACCTGACCACGTTGGACATCAAAGCAAATACTAGAATCTACGCAGCTCGACTTGTAGCCAATACTTCGCAGCACGAGGTCCGCTGGTAATTGCTCTGTGGCATTTGTGGCCACTGCCACATTATTCTGTAGTTCTGTGATGGAAAACTCCATATTTCGATCGAAAATTGACTTTGGTGCGCGTAGAAACACAGGAAGAAATTGTTTTCTGCTTTCTGTTGCGCTTTTAGTACTCTGTTCGCCAAGACTTTTCAACATCAGCTCTGTCAACCGCTTACGTGGGCGTTGGAGCTTGGCGAAATCGGCGTCTATGCCTATAGAAAGGAAATCAAACATTTGAAAGGTACATTTTTAATACAAGTTGTTCTCTACCCTTAAAATCTCCAGCACGCCAAAGCGTTTGCACATTAGGCAATTTAAGCATTTCGCGCAGTTCTTTTATTGTAAATGCTGCCTGCAGCGGCCCTCGTCTGCCAACCAAGTAAACCCGCTCCACTTTACTTCGTGATAAAGCCTCCAGAGCATATTCCGTGGTATCCGTTGACTGTGGAGCACAATGAATTTAATACAGTTTTGGAATTAAAGGACAATGAATCTTACCTTTAGAGAATCCAGTGGATTTAGCAGCATTCGTGCCACATCAACGGCCACATTTCCTTGGCCCACAATACACACGTCTCTGCCACTCAAATCGGGCTGTAGATCCTCGGCCCCTGGAAGTCCATTGTACCAGGCAACAAATTTACGGGCTGAAACCACATGTGCCTTTTGCTCATTGGGCAGTTTTAACTCCTGATCTTGATCGGCGCCGTAAGTGAGTAGGACGGCATGATAGCGCTCGCGGAGCTCCTCTAGGCTCACATCTGTGCCTAGAGTGAGGTTACCGAAAAAACGTAATTGCGGATGTTCAGCTGTTTTTGTAAATGTGTTGATGACGTTTTTGACCTCTGGGTGATCGGGTGCAACACCAAAGCTGCAATTGCCGAATTTGCATAATGAGGCAATCCATTAGTATTGACTGATAAACATGTCAAGATGTTTGGCATGCAACTGTAAATGCAACTGCACTTAATTATATGTATATGTATGTATAAAACACCTGAGGCGTAGCAGTGACTTCGACACTTGCCTGATGAGCTGCTAAAGATGTGGAGGCGTTATCCTCTGTTTGCAAGTTTGCTAGCCTTGACTTTTTTGGCAGTGGCTACCGCAACTCCGCAGATTTGGAGTCTGGACCAAGTCGGCAGTAATTGCCGCATGTATCTTCTTTCCAAGCTTTTGTAAACATATTCTTTTATTTTCAGATTATTTTAATGGAATATTTCGCTCAATCTTCGGACCGTTCCTTGGAAACCTGAACAACGCGACAGCTGCCACCCCCGCACATCCTTAAAACTTAAAAAGTCCCAAGTGCACCCTTAATGCAAAAGTTTCTTGTTTTTACCGCACCAGTCCAAAAGGCACAGGAAGCTTCTCCACAATGTCTACTGCACAATCGCTCAGCTGTTTTAGCAAATACTGAGCTGCATAAAATCCAGCTGGACCGGCACCCACAATGCAAATACGTTTAATTGGTGCAGCATGTTGTACACTTTGCAACCGAACCGAATTTGTAATAAAAGCTTTGCTTCTTTTTATATTTAATAACTTACGAATCGAATAAAAGTTAAGAGAAAAACTCATGTTGACTTAAGCGCTTTCTAATCATGAATAGGCGAATATAGTTTGTGCGTGCGTGCTGGTCGGGGGCAGTAGTGTCTAAAGCAACACTGGTCTTATTTTTTGTAGGAGCGCGAGAATTAAACCTTATTTTTAGCATTAATTAAGAAGAATACGGACTATATTTAATTACATTATGTGCATTGCAACGATTGGTTTTTAGACTAGATATAACAATAAATTTTAATACTTGTTTGATACTTGGCCAACCATTTGATTAATGGGGTAACACTGGCGTAATCAGTGCGCGAAATTTAAATATTTTATAACCATGTTTATAGACTAGTCTCGGTGCAAGGCCAGCCAGCGTTTGGCATCAATTGTCGAACGTCCGTAGGTGCGGCCCACATCGAAAATCTCACCAGGTACATGGCCCCCATAGCGTGGGAGCATACCAATCACGCGAGGATAAATAACACCATTTGTGTTGGCAAACGACCGTCCGACCCCGGCTTTCTCCAAGGGCACCCATTCGGCGCTACGGCGAAAGTACAAGTCATCCTTGGGAGAGCACAAACTGCCATCCGGCAGATAGAAATCAAAGCCAAAACCTAAACCACGTTCAAATCAATTTCCGTGTGAATGGGTGAGTTGGGACCTTTTTACTTACGATTGGCGATTGACATTTTTATTTCAATTTCTTCCGACGATCTGATTCCTTCTGAATGTTTGAGGAAACTGATTTGGCTACTAAATATAGAAAACTGACAGAAAGGGCTTCGATAAAACGATATTTTGTCATGGCAACTGAAGACATTGGGACAGGGGCTAAAAAAAATGAAGATTGTTTTGTGCTTAATGCCAAAAGTTAAATTTTAAGCGCTTCCACGGTGCAACAACAAACGCAACAAGTCATCTGTTTTAAATTGAGTCACGATTTTGGTTTTATGGCAAATTATAATGATAATGTGTCTCCAAGGCAGTTTAAACTCACGATATTTAAAATTTTGGTATATATTGTATATTGATTAATGTGAATTAAGTAACATGGAATTTTGTAATTTACAAAGGCTTCATCTTGATTAACAGTTTTGTATATGGTTGGAGCCTTTTGAATTTACTGGAAGAATCTCTTGTGCGTCCTTGACGTCCAAACTATTGCAAATAACCGAAATCTTTACAAGCTAATTAGCGCCTCTCCACTTGCAGCTGCAGCCTTAGTTGGACTTTTTCGCCTTCTTTTGCTGTTTGCTCTTAAGTTTTTCCTGCTTCTTGATTTGCTTTTCTGTAAGCGATTTGTACAGCTTATACCCGAAGAGCGCTGAAAGACAAAATAGAAAACCGAATTATATTAAAGAGAACATTCAAAATGTACATGCTGATTAATAAAAGTTCAATTAACCGAATATTGAGACCACAATAAATATCACAGCTGCCACAATAGAGGTAGAATAGGTCTGCGCAAAGTTTGCGTGCTGCGTGAGGCGTCGGTCAATGCGAGCAATGGCCTCCTGAAAAGAGCCCTTCATCTCAGAAATAAATCTGTGTCGATCAGAATCGGTAAGGGATTCCATTTTCGACTGTAGCTCGCTAATCCTGCGAAGCAGATCTTGCGCAAACTTGCTATTGGGTCCGGTCTTATCCACAATGCTCTGCACGGATTGTTGCAGTTGCTCAATGATAGATTCATTATCGTCATCGCTGGAACTCATTTTTTAGAAGTAGTGGGATGACAAATGCCCCTGCTCGGCCGGGCCTGATATTTTGGAAGCGGTACGGATGAGTACTAACTACTGGCCGTCAGCTTGGGACTGAAACGTGCACCGTCCGTTTCTGGCAGAGCTTTTGCGGATCGTTTTGGCGCTTTTATTTAATTTTTATGGTGGTTTTGACTTATCTTATCGAAAATCGAACGCCTAAAAAACGAAGTCGACGTTCTATCAAATGTTTACATGTAAGGCCGACTGATTGGGGGCGGAGTTATGTATGTATTCCCCCTTATCCCTCCCTACCAACAACATTAGCCAAATCAAACAGCACCGATAAGAGTCTACCGTTGGTTTTATCATGCGAAGGGTTTTCTAAATAATTTCATTTTCTGCATAAACATGGACGTGTTTCAGTGGGCATGCGGGATTTTGATCTTCCTTGATAAATATTGTCTTGATATTACTTTTTGATAAGTCAATATTTGCCGGGCAGTTTTAATGTGCTTACCAAAGACGAGCACTATAAGCGCTATCATCACCATGAAGACGAGATACTCCCGCGAGCTGTGACCTGGTTGAGCAAGCTGTCTCATATAATCCTCCGCAGTCGGTGCTTTAGGATTAAATATGCTTTCACGCAACTCTTCGCGTTCGGCATCCGAGATGTCTTCCATTTGCTCGACTAACTTCCAGATATCTTCCGGGCTAGGCATTTGAAAGCCAGCGCCCCCCGATTCTTGACCCGGGGGCACTGCAAATCCATTCTCACCACCCGCTGCCGCCGCAGCGGCCACATCCTCGGCAAATGCTTGTTGGTTTAAGGGATCCTCAGCCATTTTTTTTTTTTAAATCAATGATGCAGCTCGCCTACCTGCGCGTGAGTAGTTTACCGAAAGTGCTTAACGGTTTAGGTCTGAATGGAAAGTTATGGCAAGTTAAAGTTGTGTTGATTGCAAGCAGAGAATTATTTTAAACAAAAATACCATTTGAGTTGGAGAGCATTTCAAAATTATTTTTAACTCAATCACTATTATAATGGTAGGCAACAACTAATCAAAACAATCATTTTATTCAACGTGGCAAATTAATATTAACATGAACAGTGGAAATTGATAAAGCAAGCGCAAACAACTTAGTGTTAAAAGTTATTATTTTGAGTAGCTTACTCATTAAATTAAACACTATTGCTGTTTTTAATTCTTCATTTATTTTTTTTTATACTTTCATTTGATCGATTCGTTTTCTGAAGGAGAAAATTAAATCTATTCAACATACGCTCCTGATGATTTAAATTGATTAATTTTTATTTATTTACTCTTCTCTCGACTACCGGAGCTGCGGACTTACTATAAGTAACTGAACTTTTCAGGTATGAAAGCGCGAACACCTCGACCGCCCAGAATACAAATGCACACTTATTTTTAATCAGTTTCTTATATTTCATACACACATATATATAAATATATATATATGTATATATACGTATATCATTGGTTTAGTATTTTAGACGAATTTTGATTCTGTTTTCTGGTGGCAGTGCAAACGTCAGCACTTTAAGCGACAGTCCCAAATAACTTGACGAAGGAAACCAATTCAAGTTGCGATCGTATGTACTTATGTACGTAGGTACTATGTGATTAGATTGTCGTAATTCCGTAATTCTGCGCTTATCAACAGAAAACAACAACCGGTGGAAGGGAAACAAGGTAACTTTACTAGGAGGGTATAACATGCAGTTGAATGACTTCTGAACAATTAACATATTTTAAATAATTTGCTACACAAAACCGTTTCCGTGAAAGACGCCAAACCGTGGGACTTCTGTCGAAATCTTGTTGTAAAATTCTAAAGGGTACTAAGAGGCAGTTGGCCATAGTATAAAAAGCTAAAATTTAGTTGAAATTCACTAGACCCATATATTTATCATATATTTTGAGTTAACTTTTAAAAAAGTATTTTTTAGTAAGCAATATATTTACTGCCTTAAAAACGAGCAATATTTTCAGTATACATTATCTGATTTGATTTGGTATTATATATTTTGCATATTTATGATATTTTCGTTAACACAAACTGGTGATTATTACTATTTTTGACCCAACTAACCCTTTTAACGGCCGCAATACACGTTTGCAAAAAACGTGTGGGTCGCATGAAAATAAAATGTATAGCTATACGGACATATGTACATACATGTGTATATTTATAGTATAATGTTTGTGCGACATCGCGTTTGACTTAACTTAATAATTGTCCATTTTGCATAAAATTGGTATGTTGTAAATATAAATAGTATTTCCTAACAGGGTTACGTTGCGTTTCAGCTTGATTTAGAAGAATCTGAGGAATCGTAAGAATCGAAACAAAGACAGATAATCTTTTCATCGGGACCACTAAAGTACTAACTTTGAAGGTGTGTCTACCCACCCACACTACGTAATTAAATGAAATAACTTGTGTGTACGAATTTGAAGCTAAAGATTAAGTTTCCAAATGACATTTCGATCTTTTAAATATTTGCTGTTCTTCAAAAGTTATGATATTTGCAACGGAAATCCCACTGTGCGTCTTTGGTCTGGATGTACTATCTAGGAGAATACTTTAGGTCACCAAACATGCGACCATCGTTGTGTTTCTTTGCTTCTTATCAGCTGCACTTATCAATAGTTTTGTTGCCTCATTGCTGCTAATAAATTAAACACGAAAAGTTGACTACGTATGCAGGAAAAAAAGAAACGGTCCGAAAGCACACGTATGTACAGTAAGTATGTATGTATGTATATATTATATTAGTTTATGGACAGATATGGGCTCTTTAAAATTTATAAAACCAACAGAAATACAAAAAAATAAATCAGAGTACTGCACGAGAGCATGCCAACAGAAAATAAGTTAACAACTTCTCGAGAGGTGGCAAGCTACCGCTATTTAGCGAAGTGGGGGAGTGGCACAGGGCAGGCATCTTGTTTTGTATGGTGAAAGTGGAGTTCTTTCATTCTGACCCAATTTGTGGTGTGGCTTTGATTTTAGTGTGGTTGGCTGGATTTTGTGTATGATAGGTGCATAGAATGGCGCCATAGTAATTTTTTTCTTGTGTTGAGGGTGTTATGAAAACATTCACACCTACTCACCTGCGAGTCCAAAAACAACAACAGCCGGCACATAAAATGCTAGATTAGGAATGGATTGTTGGAATGGCGAGCCGGCGTCAGTCAAATCAACCATTGTGTAATACGTGGAAAAACTAAATAATATGAAAAATAGAACAGATGTTTTTGTAACGCGTCAGTACGTCAACTTTATCTCACAAATCGACGGAACAAGAGACTGAAGTTCAGTTGGTGTCTTGAAGCTGGATGAGAAAGTGTCAGTGTTGAATAACGTCTGGGTATAAAAAACGATAGAGATATTTGTATGTGTACACACTTTAGTATATCATTTTTTCGTCATTCGTGCACACTTGAAACGTATACAGCTGACTTTTGTCGTGCAAAGAAGGAATTCTAGTACCAGGAAAATTTTTTGCTGAAAGCCTCAAAAATGAAGGTCATCTATAATACCCTTTTTAAGCGCACATCAACATACGCTGTAGCCATCATCGGAGCGACTTTCTTCTTCGAACGCGCCATCGATGTTTCCTCGAATGTAATCTTCGAATCCATCAACAAAGGCGTAAGTTTTGCCTAATAACCTAACTTATGTAATAACAACTCTTATTTCTTATACTCTTATCCTTTGCAGAAACTTTGGAAGGACATCAAAGGCAAATATGAATAAGTAAACGTTTAGGTGCTGCTAGTTTTACGTAAACAATGATTCGTTTTAATTAGCATAAAAATAAACGTTTATTTTAAACACCATAAAAAACAAATCTAATGTGTTTCCCTCTATTTCGTTGGTGGTAAGTCTACATTCTGCTCTGACACTTCCCAGGGCTTTTCGTGTCGATAGGCATCCCAGGGTTCTGGGTTCTTCCAACGTTCTGGTTCCTCGAACGATACACCGTTCTCCTGGACGGTTTTTATTAATTTGTCCAATTTACTGCCGGGCACAGACTGAACATTGCATGTCATTTCTGTAATGCCCGACTGCAGGCAACGTTGTGCTAAAACGCGACCTAGATTTACATACGCAGCGGTGTCGTTGGTTTTATACAATTGCTGCTTGATGGCCCACTCTGATGTGCTGGCGCTCAATATAGTACCATTCTCGAAGTGCTTTACACTTGCGGTCACGTAACGTGAACTCATGCCGATCTCTAACGTATGCCAGTAGGATCGACCGGGTTTCTCCAGATGATAACCTCTCGGCTTGTATGCAATCCGAAGGCGCTCTAGATTACGTGGATTGCGGTTGGTCGCGTAGCTGCCATCACTTTGAAGAGTCGTGAGTTCCTTAATTTTGTGAAAAACGCGAGCTGAGCTCAGGGGACGTGCAGCGCGCGACATTTTCGATGATAAACCTTCAGCTTATATTGTCACAGCTGTTATTTTGTTGATGTTGAGGTTATGCCCGCTGGCGTTGCCACATGGCAGCTGTAGGGAATGTCGGCAGCTGCACAGCTGATTTCGCCTTGTTTATTTGTGATTTTTTTTTAGAATTTTTAATTTTTTTTGGTCAAATCACTTTCTTTGCTTTCTTTTTGCCAAAAATTTTCCCAGACATGCGCGTTTTTGTCAAAGTGCGCATGCACAAAATCTCATTCCGTACAGCTGTTGGTGCGTTCGCGAGCTAAAACTGCAGCGGCTACGGTGTATGGAAAACGTGAAAAATTCCAGTGTAACATTCTTATTGGTCAATTGATGGTTATGTAAACCTGGTCTACAATCTTTTCAAAATTCAGCTGCATATCAAATACATACATATACATACGTAAATTAAAAGTGTGCATTATGTCGATGGTTGTGCTTACTGGTCTATGCCGCTTGCGGCCCGGGAATGTCACGCGATGTTTTCTAATGCGACAACAACTACATAGTCATATATATCGCCGGCACGTGCTCAGGATGGCGGTGGTGACAAGGGTGAGTTCGTAACTTCGGGAATCAATAACAAACAGCCTTGTTGCATTTCCCGCCCCCAATTGATTATTTCAACAGTCCCACATGAAATCCACAAACTGAATGCAGTTCAGGGTTGTCAACGGGCGGCAAATTTAAAATTTAAATGCACTATGTATTTGAACAAACGTACCGTCAAACGTACACAATTGTTATCTCGATGTAATTACTCAATGAGTAGTATCGATTCGGAAATTAAAACCTTTAACACTCTTTTAGCTGATAATGTAATTTACTTATAATTTGCACAGCGAGCATTTCATGTAACCTCTGTATGTGTTATCCCAGCTGTTACTCTCCTGACTGCAGATGTGCGCATATAACGGTGCTCTTGTACTCCAAGACAGAAATCAGTTACACTTAAATGTTCCCACCGTCTGGTTGTGTTTGTCTTCCGTCTGAAATACGTTCTCTGGGTTCTGAATGAAATGTTTATAAATGAAATGTACACAAAAAGAGAGAAGCATATCAAAACGAAGAACAAATGTTTCTAATTAACTAAAACTACTTTAGACAAGCCAATTACATTATTTTGAATACGTTTTCTGTAGCTCGCAATGCGTTTGGCGCGTAGGGTGAGTAATTGATATAATTTTTATTGCGTGCAAATATTCGAAATCTATTCACTCTCTTGCGCATATCAAATGCACTAAAACATGCAGTTTTTGTAAGCGCTCTCGCGCTCTTACTAATACCTCTCGCTTTGTTTGTATGTCGTTGCACGTGCAGGGACCTGTATTGCGCATGTTGTCCTTGCAGGTCCAGTATGTGCACTGCATTTATTAAAAAAAAAAAAAAATTCCACCCAAGTCCCCTGTAAAAGGTTGAATATTTGTCAATCATTTTTAAAGCGATATTTTGAATATGTGTAAATTTGTTACAGAAACCCAAGACCTACACATTAGAAAACTAGTTTTTGTTCCCCTTAGCCGATATAATTGTAACACTGAAGAATAATGGTGGTCAACGTATTGAATTTTAAATCGTACCGCTCATACAGTGCTCACATTTTGCGATTACCACCCACAGCACTACGTCCAAGCTCCTGAGGCGCGCACGCTGCCAGACGAGAGATCCTTGTCATCGCCTCCACAGAAGCAACAGCAGCAACAAAAGCAAGTGGAGGAACTGCTCTGCGAGCAAGTGACTTCACAAAGTCAGGGCGACCAACAGCAAAAACAGGAGACTCCTGAAAACTTGAGCAAGGACCCATCGTTAACAATGCCCTCTAGTGTCGATGTGCCATTCAACATTGACTGGATATTTCCTAAGCTACGGCAGCCCTCAAAGCTCTGGTATTTTATAAGCCAAATAGTCATCACTGCAGTTGGACTCTTTAGTAAATTTGTGCTTGGTAAGTCCACATGGCGTAGACGTAATGTGAAACAATTATACGCCCTGTGTCCATCACGTCTATGACCTTTCTCAACATGATGCGACGCCTTGTACAACTGGATAAATGAGCTAACAACTTGTGCAGGTTTTATAAATTATTGTTTGAGCTTAAGGCAATTCCCTTAGTTGCCATTTTTATCTATCATCTTCTATTCTGCCAATTGTCGGTCAGCGTTTGCTTTGCTTTATTTTGCAAATTCAATGTAATCGTTTCTCTATTTTTTTGCATTTACATTTCCATGGTCGTTTAATTTTCGTCACGGAAGCTTCCTAACGTCTCTGGTACACATATATACACTCATCTAAACAGTTTAGGAATAACGTAGAGAGAAAGAAATTAGAAAACACTTGTACCTTTGACTTTTCTTTTCACGAGTGTATGCATTTTATTTACATATTAACTAATTTATTCACAATTAAGGTTGAGGTGTCAATTTCAGCATTCAATTGTTTGATTGGTGGTTCCATTTCTATTAGCTCTTATCACAAACATATGTACGTACGAATATACTATGTATGTATAACTTTTGCCAATTTTTTCTAGCGCAATTACGCCTGTAATTATAAGAATATGGAAAACTAAACGACTTTGAAATTTTGAGGGTTTTTGTTTTGATAGGTTCAGCTTCTGCATTGGTAAGGTAGGCCATGAAAGCATAGACATCACGCGATATTCATATGCAAATTGCATAGCTCACGTGTTCAGGGGGGATACTTTTTTTTTTGCTTTTTGTTCATTATATTACAGTATATTACATGCATTAGTCGTATTTCGCTTTACTTTGCAGTCTTTATGAACAGAACGCGTGTTCATAACAAAGAAAGACTTGTGGGTCTAGTATCTAAGCGACCAAAGGGAGTGCCCTTAGTGACTGTCTCCAACCATCAATCGTGCTTTGATGACCCCGGTCTATGGGGTGTGCTTCCGGTCCGATATGTTTGCAATACACTCCGTATACGTTGGTCTATGGCAGCACACGATATTTGCTTTACCAACAAATATCACTCATGGTTCTTCATCTACGGTAAGTTGCACATTCCAATTACTTATTTTATGTAGTATTTTTCTATTTGGCACAGGAAAATGCATACCGGTTATTCGTGGCATTGGTGTTTATCAGGAAGCGATTAATTTGTGCATTGAGAAATGCGCGCTTGGCCATTGGGTGCACGTCTTTCCAGAAGGAAAAGTTAACATGACGAAGGAGGAAATGCGACTGAAGTGGGGTGTAGGGCGTATAATCTATGAATCGCCCAAAATACCAATCATTTTGCCAATGTGGCACGAGGGTATGGACGAGGTGCTGCCAAATGTGGAGCCCTACGTGCTCAAGTGGCGAAAAAGAGTTACTCTTAATATTGGGCAGCCGTTGGATCTAACCGACTTTGTGCAGGACCTTAAGAATCAACAAGTTCCCGAGCCGATGGCTCGAAAACTCATAACAGATAAAATACAGGATGCCTTTCGTGTACGTATCGAATTTCATAAATTTAACGCTTTTTTGTAAACCCTTAAATTAATTTCTTGCAGGAATTACGGGTGGAAACCGAAGAACTGCATAGACAGCAAAATAAGTGACTAGAAAGTTGACGGAAAGATCGACGAACTTACGTAGACCTTATTAATTAGTGTTAAGCATAAAATGAAGCATGGAAAACAGTTGTCTAGATCTTGTTATCTACATATGTATATTTTTCGTATTGGCGCTTGCTTCCGGATTTTAGCTTGAAAAGTTGCAATTTTGTACATTGGTTTTAAGAATTGATGCTATATAAAAATTACTTAAAGTATAAATGTGCATTATCAAAATAGTGTAAATATACATGAAAATGATATTTGGGTAGTGCATTTGAATTTCTTTCTTTCGCGCCAAATCTGCTTATATTCCAACAAATGTATCTGGCAACTCCGAAAAATTTTCAGATGTGCCATGAAGGCATGTACAAGCACCGTTACACAGCGCGCTTGCTAAAAATGTAAGAATTATCATTAACTGAACTCCGATATACGGGTAAATGGGAATGTAGACTCTCTTTCGTAGGTCATATTTAAAGGCCGCCATCAAGGAAAATGCTCTGGTGCTGACCACACCAAAGCGAAATGAGCTGCTCAAGGAAGGACCTCCATCTGAATCTAGGCGGCAGATTTTGGGACGTGGAGCCTTTGGCACAGTGTTTAAGGCAGTCTATCGAGGTGAGAATATACATATATACATTCATATACTGCTTTCATTTCACTATCTCCAATAACGAAAAGAACGCCCTGTTGCCGTCAAAATTATGCGGAATCAAAATCAGAGTCTGCACAATGAAACACACGTAATGCACTTGAAGCACAATAACATCGTAAGTCTTATCAAAGTAGAATCTACATCTGAATTTGCGTTGATTATTATGGAGCGTCCAATAGGACAGTGTCTGCAACGGGTGCTGGACACCCTCACACTTCCCCTGGCGCACAGGATATTGTGAGTGACTGAATCGTAAAGATGCTCCCCCGATAATAAAATACATCTTATAGCATAACCCTAGACATTTTAGCCGCACTGCGCTATTGCCACCATCAGAATTTGCTGCACCTTGATGTCAAGCCATCAAATATCTTGGTTGCTCTGGGAATAAATACGAACGATATTGAGCAGTGGTGCGAAAACTACAAACGCCGCTACACATGCAAGCTTTGCGACTTTGGATCATCTATCAGGCTGGGCAAGACATGTGCACGTCAGTGCAGTGCGAAGGTTAGCTTTGGTCGCAAACTACAATCCTTCAGCTCAATCCCTATTCTGTTGTTACCAGGGCACATTGCGATACATGTCGCCAGAAGCTTTGCGTTCTGCACCTTTAACGTGCGCCTCGGACATCTATTCCCTGGGCATCACCATGTGGCAGTTGCAATCTCGTCGATTGCCTTACCACACATTACAGTGCAACGAATCCATCGCCTATCAGGTGGTCAAGCATGATCTTCGACCAGATGATCAGGCACAACTTGAAGCATTAAAGCTGGGCTCCGTCTTTATAAATGCCAGTCCTCATACCAGTTGCTATTGTGCGGGACGTGCGATAGATTGGGATTCCAACACTATGGTTATACTGCGTAATTACATAAATGATAGTGAGTCCGACGACGTTCCAGTCCACAATCTGTATAAAAAGGTGGACGTGTTGGCGCGTCGTAATCTAAGCTTTGAATCGAAAAATGACCGTGCTTCCAAGCCGGCACTAGCACCAGGTTCAAATGCTGGCTGCCGTAAGCAGCGCAGGTTAACGCGTTTCTTTGATAACCCAATGTCGACGGGTTCCGTGCGCTTTGAAAACGAGTATATAGAGCTGTATAAAAGCTGCTGGACCAGCGAGCCGGATTTGCGCCTGAATTCATTGGAATTGCAGACTCGCCTGAAACATATTTTAGCCAAATGCGTTGCAACTGACTTGAATAGTGAGCCAATATGAGTAGTATTTTACTTTAAAATGTTCTTTGTAATGTTTAAATGTTAATGCCTCGTGTAGCTTTTCCATGTATAGTTTTATATTTTTAAGATATCGGATTGAAACCTTGTAGGTGTGGATCCGATAGATAGAAGAGAGATAGAGAAACTTTGTATATAAATAACTTAAAAGTCTATTTTTTAACTTCCAAATAAGATTTTTCGGTTGAAATAATTGCATTTTATACAAAGTTAGAAAAATGTGGTTTTTAATTATATTCGTTTAATAATTTATTTTTTTCTTCGTTTTTTGTTTTTGTTATTTTTAATTTTTTGTACTGTCTACTCTAAGAAAATACATTTATAATGTTCATACGAGCTTACTTATTACTTATTATTTCTCATGCCGGGCGTAGTGTTCTCTACATATGCCTTTATGTATGTATATAATTAGGATGTGAGTTTGGTGTGTGCCTTTATAATGATAGCATGTCAGTTGTCTTAAGATTCACATCGTAACTGCTTAAAGAGCTAACTACTGTAGATGAAGAGGTTCGTCATAATCATGTTCCAAGTTTTTGTTTAATGGATTTCATTTCTCCTTGTATATTTACAATTTATTGTTAATGTTAGAAACCATAATTTATGTTTTGTGTGTATGAGTTGCTATTTATAGTTACACACGTCTAAATATATTCTCATCTATGAAATATGCGAATGCCTAACCCTTTTTAGTATTTTTTCAAGTTTGTTTGTCTGTTTAACGTTAAATAATGTGTTTTCTATCAATTAACTATTGTTCTCTACAAACATAGATTACACTCCATTTGTGCGGAAGACTACTCTGTTATCTTTAATTTTCAATAGCTAATAGTGTGAAGTTGTTCTCTAATTAGACATTTTTTATGTTGTTTGGCTATTGTATGTGAATACGTTTGAAAAAAGAGGTTATAACGCCGAACTGTATGGATTTGAAAATGCATTTTCTGGAACAAGTCTCACCCATTGCGATGCTTCCACCGATGCTCTACAAAATTTGGTAGAGCGCGGCGAGCCTAAGTGTGCACTTTATAATTATTATTTTTATAATTATTTTATATTATTATTATTGTGTAGAGGCAGCTTTTGCAAATATCGTTACAAATGTTTCTTATAACTCTGCGTTTTCGTTACGTGTATAAATATTTAGTACAGTTACACAATTTCTTTGCTCTTCGTTTTCGGCTCTTCAGTATATATCACAATTTAGTCTTTTTAAATCTTTAAATATATATGTATGTATGTATGTATGTATGTGCATACGCCTACTAATAACATAACGTTTAATTAATATTTTCGTATTTTCGAACAAGTTTCTTTTTGAGATTTTGCAGTGCTGCTGTCAAATAACTAATTGCCTTAACTTGCATAGGAACGACGCACGGGAACTGGCGGTGGAATTTTGGATTTGCGTTGTTGCTGTTGATGCGGCGGCTGTTGCAGTTGCAGTCTCTGCTGGGATGCCTGCAGGGCACTGATGCACGTAGGAATGCGGGTCGGCGGTGCCTTTACCGACGGACAACTCTTTGGCAACTCAGTTGATTTTGTGTCCTGAAATACAAAGTCATACTACACTCATGATCGTATGAATTCCCATTGCAGCTTACCTTCTTTGGCGAAGCAAGCGATGAGGCCCCGGCCGTCTGCGATACCTGCGCCGTCTGCACCGGTGAGGTTACTCGTTTCCAGCCGTTGCTTCGGCGCCAGGAGTTGACCGGTTGTGTCTGTCGCTGTAGTATGCGCTCCTTCAGTTTGGACACCACTGCTGGTGGCGGGACCGGTGGCTGTTCCTTGCCCATTTGTGCCGCTATGGCGCTGCTGATACTGCCGCTGCGCACCACACTCGACTCGAGCTCGCGTCGCTGATTCTGACGCAGGATGCAGCTGGGCTCCTGCTCCTCCAGCACTGACTTGGACTTGACCAGCACATGGGGCGGTCGCCGCAGCTCGCTCTTGATGATCTGCGCTATGCACTGCTGTTCGTTGATCGGCTGTGGGGGCGTGGCATCGTTGCTGTGGGGGCTGCTACTGCTGCTCCCGCTGCCGCTGCTGTTGTTGGTATTTATCAGGGGCACATCTTCGATTTCTATATCGCTGACCCGGCGACGACATTCGTCTATGACTGCATAGTCATGCTCTTCCTCCTCCCCATGTTCGTGCTCATGCAACGGCGGATGTGAGCCGGAAAGTTCGTCCGTTTCACTGGAAGAGCAGCTGGTTAGTTGCGCACGGCCCGCCTCACTGGGCGTGGGACTAGGCGTTTTGTTTCCGGCGGCAAACGCCGTCGAGTTGCACGAGCCCAGCCGGACTTGGCTCTCCGACATGCTGGAGTCCTGATCTTCGTCATCACCCTCGTCTTCATCGTCTTCGTCGTCGGTTTCGCCCTCCAGGTAGGAATAGAGACTGCGCGATGAATTCGTGCGAATATTCACCAGTTTATAAAAGTCGTTAGTGAAGTCGGTGCAGGCTACCTCCTCGTCCTCGGAGTAAACAATCTGAAAGAGACATGCAGTAGTGAAATAATATATGTTACATCCATAAATTGCCAAACTTTTTCTAGATGTTAGGAAAAATTTTAAGTGTATTTTAACCTCTAACTTTAAATATTTATAACCCCATTCTGACTAGTCTTTGTCAAACTATTCCTTACTCTCTGTTTTAAAATAGAATATTGAATTAAATAATAATCAACTATTAAGGGAAACATATTTTTTTGATAACTAGGTACAAGTACAAGAAAGCACTAATTATTTATTTTGAGATTTAAGCTACGGACAAAAAAATTAGTTCTATTTTATTTAAGAAATGGGCTTTGGAAAGTAAACCGCAAGTATATTTTAATATAGAATTCCTAAAAGTTTAAATAGAATAAAGATTTGGCTTAGTTTGTGTTTGGGAAACATGAAATTTGGACTCATGTTATTTGATGCTTCCTACTTATAATTAAAGCTTTTATTCGATGTTTTTACATCTAATTCTATTTTTACACGGTTTGGATTTAACACGGTTTGAAAATTAAAAATATTATATATGGTTGGTATATGGTTCCATTTAGCACGATTTCAAAAAATATATGATCAATGTCTTTTACAGGACTTCTGGAACCAATCTATCGTGTAAAAACAGAATTAGGGGTACTTCCTTCGTTTCTACCTATTACAACTGAATTATGAACCTGGAACCTTGAGCCCGTAACTCTCCTATCTACTGATCGATGACATTAAAAATGAAAAAAAAAAAACCCCAATTGAGTGATTAATAAATCAACTAACAACCAAACAACTAGTAATACCACAAATCTAATTTCAAGAATAAATTATATTTAAAATCAAGAGAAAACAAGAAAGGAATGCTAAAGTCGAGCAGGCTCAACTCTTAAATACCCTGTACCACCCCACAAAAAAGTAATTAATTAATTTAATTAATTAACTAAATTAATTTAATTAATTAACTAAATTAATTTAATTAATTAACTAAATTAATTTAATTAATTAACTAAATTAATTTAATTAATTAACTAAATTAAATATAAAATATTCCATGCATGCATACATACATTTACATTTACATCAGAATCGTGCCTTATGCGTGTTTGTGTACTTGTACATATGTATGTATGTGTGCATTGGGCCTGGTTATATGGCTATAACTTTCTTTCCGATCATTCTATCATAATGAGACTTGGTATACGGTTATATAGTAACTAACCTAATGTGACTACCAAATTTTAGTTCAAAATTCCAAGAATTACGGGAGTTATAGAAAATCGTTAATAGAGGGGGAGTGGGGGGGGGTGGATCAGAAAAAATGAACAAACTCGTCCTTTCTCGGTCTCAGGAGAATCTGTATACCAAGTTTGGTTATTCTAGCTCTTATACTTTCGGAGATCCTTGCGTTCATACAGACAGACAGATGGACAGACAGACGGACAGACAGACGGACAGACAGACGGACAGACGGATATGGCTATTTCGACTCGGCTTGTCATGCTGATCAAGAATATATATACTTTGTGGGGTCTACCAAGCCTTCTGTGTGTTCCATGTGCACTCGCACAAAACTAATATACCCTTGTACCCTTTGGGTACAGGGTATAAAAACACCCAATTGACTTAATGGACTAATAATGTGGTTTTGGAAGGGTATACGAGTATGTAGTTCTTACCTTTTGCTGCAATAACTGAGCTATGCCATCGGCCACGGAGTCAGTCTCAACGGTTGTCGAATTGATGAAGTCGTTGGAGTGCCAGAGCCAGTCCCGTTCCCGCTTGCGCTGTTCCCGCTGGAGCAGTTGTTGTTGTTGGTGTTGTTGTTCGCGCTCGTCGTCGAAGGTTATCACAGCCAGCTCCTCCTGCGACATGCTCCAGTCCTCCATTTCCGTCGAGCACGGTTCCGCCGGTAGTAGCCACTGCTCAGGCTCCTCGGGCAAATCTTCGAGATGTCCATTTGAAGGCTGCGGCTGTCCACTGCTCATGGTGCAGTAGCCTTCGTCACGTCCTTTTACTGGGCTGGCGGACAATGCGGCGTTTTGGGCCTCCAGATCGCGCACGCGACTCTTTAGCATGGTCACCTCCTCCCGCAGATTATCCTCGGCGACAATGGCATCCACGACCTTGCGCATGACATCGTCCAGGCAATGCTCGTATTGACGAATGCGCGTCAGCAATGCTCGGTTCTCCTGCCGCATGGAATGCAGAAGGCTCTCCTGCCGGGCGAAGCGTGTCTGCAAAAGTGAGAGCTGGATTTAGATTAAATATTATCTATTTGGCCAAGTCAAAGAAGAATTAGCTGTGGAGCAATTTAGAAAAATCATGTCTTTGAAAAGCACTTTCGACTGCAGCTGGAAGTAAACGTTTTGATAAAATCCTTTGAAGAAGCTGCTGCTTGATGCCAGGGACTGGAGTATGCAGCTAATTTCGAGTACAAGTTCGCAAAAGGATGACTTTGAAAACCACCTTCTACTGAAGCTTGAAGTAAAAAGTAAAAAGCTTCAATCAAATCCTTCGAAGATGAAGGTGCCTGATTCCGGGGATTGGAGTATGCAACTAATTTCGAGTACAAGCTAGAAAAAGGATGTCTTTGAAAAGCACTTTCTACTGCAGCTGGAAGTAAAAGTTTTGATAAAATCGTTTGAAGCAGCTTTAGATTAAATATTATCTATTTGGCCAAGTCAAAGTAGAATTGGCTGTGAAGCAATTTAGAAAAAGGATGACTTTGAAAACCGTCTTCTACTGCTGCTTCAAGTAAAAGCTTCAATCAAATTCTTCAAAGAAGTTGCCCGATGTAGGGGATTGAAGTATGCAGCTGACTTAGAAAAGTTACTTCAACAAATTGTTACATTTGGAAGCATTTCTCAAGTTTTCATTGTGAGAAACACGACCTTCAGATGATTGCAACAGGGCCCCAGCAACAACACCAACCACAACAACCACAATACGAGTGCAAACCCTTTGACAGCTGCATTGGGTCTTTGACGAGGGTCGCCGGCGTCTGCGCTTGCCTCATCTATCAAGTTGTGTGTGGCATTCGTGGAGCGGCTCTTCGAGTGCCATCGAAACGTGTCAAAGAAAAGTGCTAAGTGAGCTTCAAGCTCCCCGCCCACCTCGATTCAAGGTAGACCCTGTCAGCGCCTGCATTTGCTTGAGTGTATCGCTGCACAAAACCCATGAATTAACCGTGCCATACCCCGGCCCATGCCCCATCTAATTGATTGGAAAACTAAACAATAAAGCGAACTTGTTAGCTGCCTCGAAGGTCAATGCACATGCGCAGCTGACGACGGCATTTGGAACGTTCGATGAATGCGCGACCGTATGGTCAACGCGAGGAACCTTGGCGCTCATTAAACGACTTTAGAAAATTATATTCACTTTATGCAGATAAAGCTAAAGAGTCGCCGCTCCGCTCAGTTGCCGATGCTCCCTAAGAAAATGTACTGAATGGAATTTTTACAAGCAACTTCGGTAATCCAATTTGAAAATCATAGCAAACCTTCGCCCTTGCGCCCACCAACTGCGCCCTCCCTGCAGAATCATTCCACGCGAAATGAGAAACATCGGAAAGGGTCTGTGTCCGCCCTCCGAATATTGTATGCCCTTTAATTGCAACTACAAGTAGGGACGCCATGAAAAGATGAATCTAGAGTTTTGTGCGCTAATAATTTGTAAAGTACACCTAATTCTGTTTTTATACGATTTTGATTTAACACGGTTTGAAAATAAAAATACATTTAGCACGCTTCAAAATAACACAAAATAAATAAAAACACAAGCAGCTAGAAACTATTCTTATAAGGGTCGTTATTCACATTATAGTACTTATATGTGATTTAATAAAATAAATAAAAAATCCTTGCGTTTACACTGTTTATAATAGGTTTTAGAGATAACGAACCAATCGCCTATTTTTACATATGTTCATTGCCTTTTTTTACAAGGTTTATTTACATGCCTTTTCCTGAAACCAATCTACCGTGTAAAAACAGAATTAGGTGTACTCCACAGCTCTTTAATTCTAGAATTTAGGCTACTTGCCTGTAAGAAGCGAGCTGGAAAATATATTTTTGTTCTGCTACAATGGAAGGGTTGCGTAGAAAAAAATAAAGGATTTTTATTCAAAAATTTGGTTCTTTATCGTCAGTCACTAACAAAGTTACTTCCAAAAAGAAAACAAGAATTGTTGTGTAAAAAGCTTATTTGATATAAGATATTTATGATATTTATGTATATAATTGTATTTTATTTTATAATATTTATTGATCACATCAGTGTCGTTTGTTCTGTTTATATATTCTTATAAATTATAAATTATCATGAAAAACAGAATGGGAACAATATTAATTTTATTTGTCCCGCCAGAAAATGATTTTGTTATTTTCCAGCCATTGAAGCTAAATTTATTTTTATGTTTCATAATTGAAATCGATATACCTATCTTCTTTCAATAAAAAAAACGCATTAAATATTGCTATTTTGAGGAATAAGACCAAAGCCGAACATGCTTCAAATTGAAAATCTTCTGACTATTATTAAATCAAGCCCAATCGAGATTGGTCCAGTAAACAACTATTAATACCAAAAATCTAATCTAATCTTGAAAAATAAATTCTATTTATAGATTTTGGATTTTGGTATTGATTCAGTAAACAACTATTAATAGCAAAAATCTAATCTAATCTTGAAAAATAAATTCTATTTATAGATTTTGGATTTTGGTATTGATCCAGTAAACAACTATTAATACCAACAATCTAATCTAATCTAGTCTTCAAACATAAATTTTATTTCAAATCAAGTCCAACTTATTAGAATTTTATTCCTAAATTAAGAGCAAGAAATTTACGATTACATTTTATAAAGTATAAGTATTTTGATGGTTATTTTCCTTATTGTTTGAAGATTTTTTTAAATAGGAAGACTTTCATCCGATTACCAAATGGCTGGCAATGTGGTGAGACTCCTTTCCTTCAAGCCATAGGGAAATCATGCAAAAGGGAAGCGCAAAAATGTTGGTGTCTGCAGGCAGCCGCTGTTCTGGCCCATTATAAGAGTGCTGGAATCTCAGTGGCAATGAAAAAATGCCGTCGTTACCCGGCGTGGTTGACTCTGCCACTGCCATTGCCACTGACACCACCACCACCACCACCACCATGGCGGCATGCAGTGGAGCATCTCTAATGCCGCCGCTCAATCAATTTTGGGAAAAAGAAATGTGCAAGAGAAACAATTCCAACGAAGATAAGCGACAATTTGTATGCGAGAAATGTGAGTAAAGGGAAACATTGTTCTTTAAAATGAATTTATGCGTTTATTTATGACTTTGTTGAGACTTTGCCGCCACTGAAACCACCGACACCGCCACCGCACCGCCACCGCCACCGCACCACCTACGCAGTGCAAATTGATTTTCGCATGCTGAGTGCTAGACATTCTCATATTTTTCTCCCCATCATTTAAATTCCTAATATATATACGCAAGTATATATACGTAGTATATATACTTGGAAATCTATTTACATACCTGTAGTGCCTTGTGATCCCGACATGTCTGCAGTTGTTTGCGTTCTTTGGATTTCATAATGCGATTCATGCTGTAAGCGGACGCGGAGCAAGCCAAAAGAAGAAGACGAGTAAATATCAAATACATAAATGAAAATCAAAATCAAAATGAGTTGCACAAACCGAACATTATGTGCGTGTGTGTGTGCATGTGTATGTACAGAAAAGAGTTTAAGTAAACATTGCAAGTTGAAATTAATAAGCAGAGTCTATTGTGCGAAGCCTTGGAAGATACAAATACATACTATGTACTTGTACTATCTACCATAAAGTTTAATTACGACTGTCTGACAATGAGTTCCTGTCTTATCCTACCAACAGGACAGAGATTTACAATTTTAGCAAAAAGCGGTCTACTTGAAGTTGCTTTACTTTTCATTTGCGTTATCGTCCCGTGAATTCACTTCCTCACCCAACCTCAGCTGAGAAAACGTGTGCCATGCTTTGTCGGGGAAAACAAATTCCATCTCCCCTTTGGATGTTTACTGAGCCCTGCTTCCCAACCCATTCCAGCAAAATGGTTTTCTGGCCAGAATCAATGAAGACAATAAAAATGACACACACAGCAATATTAAGCTTCATTCGAATATTTTATGTTTGAGTTTGGAAATGGTTGAGATGGTTTGAAAAAACTATTGCAAAAGTTTACATTTATTTTGATTGTTTTACTTCTTGTATCTTCTCTGTTGGATATTGGAATTTATATTTTTAATTTCAACAAATTTTAATTCAGTGGGAAACATTCTTACATTGAAGTTAATGTTTGAATTTATTTTGATTGTTTTACATTTTGAATCTTCTCTATGGGATATTGGAAATAAATTTTAATTTCAACAAATTTTAATTCAGTGGGAAATATTCTTAGATTGAAGTTAATGATAAACTAGCAAAGTATATATTAATTGGCAAAACAGTATAGTTTTGGCAATACAAACAGTTTCTTGTGGTAATTAAAACGATTCCGATCTGTAAACTTTCACACTCACAGAGTTCGCTTATTCCCCAAAACACTGGGCTATCTTTTAGTTTAGTAATTAACTTATTTGAGTTGGTCAGTAAAATTAAGAAACCTATGTGTTTGTAAAATATGTTTCCCGGTTGACATTGAAGTTCTTAGGATTCTCTTGTGAAAATATTTTGCTATCAAAGGTTCTGCTGGGGTTTTAATATAAATAGAGTGTTCTGTTCAGAATAATGTCTCCTCTCGGAAGACTCGCAAAAATACCGAATGCTTGGAAAAATATTAATGTGTTTATAGTGTATTGCTTAAGGCAATGCGGTTATATATGTTAGAGTGTAATAATATGTTATTACACTCTAACATATAGATGTTTCCTACAGACACAGGAATGGGAGGGCTACAAGTTAATAACCAGAGCTAACGACATGGTTACAGAGATTTCGCAACTCAGCCAGGACTTTGTATTTATGAGAACACCTATAAAAGGAAATTTGAATCTTAAACTTGCCACTTAATAGTTAATCGTTTGAGAAAGCAGTCAATTTAAAAACGATTAAATGATTTGAAACAGTCACAAAACAGAAGACTTTTGTAAAATATTACGAAAGGCAAGGGTGAGGAGCATTACTTAACGTTTTTCTTAGTGTTATACTTTCTCTGACCCTTTAAGAACTTGACTAGTCTGATTGATCAAGAGCAAGTATAGTACTATATGCCCTTTAGCATTTTAGAACCTAGACTGATCTGATAACGTGATCTAATAGTACGAGTAGTAGTTTAAAGTTCTTGGTCATATTTTTGTAAAGTAGCTTAAAAAGAGGAATTTTGGAAGTCCTTGTCTGTATGTACGAGTATGTCAGTATTACAAGTATATGTCCAAATTATGTGCAAATTGGCGCTTCGGTAATTACATTTTAGCTCTGGCTTCACTCGCACTATTGGCCCTATACCGTCTTGTCCCTAGCGGTGCGAGCCACAGCAGTGATTGATGGTTTTTTTCAGAGCGCTGGTTCCTAATGGAGACGCGGTCTGTCCATGTGTGTGGGTGTGAGTGTAAGTGTGTGTGTGTGTGTGTGTGCGTTTCGTGCTACACTATGCTGGGCGTTCCATTTCTTTTTCTCCATGGCTGCAAATAAATGTGTTCCTGCCGCCGCTGCTGCTGCTAACCAAGCCATGCTCGTTGCCACTTTTTGCTGCTCAACAATTTGGAAAATTGCATTCAGTGCCGTTAACTTGATGTTCTACCGCCATTGCCATCGCCATCGCCATCTACATCTTGACTCCGAGCCCGTCTACGAAGTCGATTGGGAGTTGGTGCGTAATGGCCAAGAAGGAAGTCGGAGGCGTTGCTAGTCACGAATTTGTATGAAATATTTACGTACAAATTGCCAAAAGCAGCGCGAAAACTATTCTTAAATTGCATAATTGTGCCACGGCGAGCTACAAACATACATATACTTGGGAGAGTAAGTGCAACTACAGACATTTTTACGCCGAAGGAGGCAAATTAAAAGCCTCGGCCGCCACACAGACTGCCATAAGGTTTGGTGAATTATTTACCATGAATGAATACGGTTTGGATGGAGGGCTTAAAATAATACGCAATGCATAAAACATAAGGAGCCTGCGGGAGGAGCAGCAGTGGAAATATTTAAATGCATTCAATGCAAGCAACCACTGACGCAGTCAGAAGCCAGAGGAGCATCATTTGCATAAGAAGATTTTGGTTAATATTTTGAAAAAATGTGTTGTTTGTTTTTCCCGTGCTTCGGATTATTTATGATCTTGTCGAGTAGTAGTGTAGCTGTGTGTCTTAAATATAAATGAGCTGCAGTGCCATGCCATTGCCTTTACGAGAAATTGTTAAACGTACATACACAAACACATTACACAAATATAATGAATATTACTATTTGATTCATAATTAACTTAAATGCCACTTACTTTTCAATTTGTTCGCGCAATTCCTTCTCGAACGTTGGTGACCCGCATTGGCTCTGTAAAAGGCACAGCGAAGAAATCGAGAAAAAACGAGGAGAAAAAATTGAATGAAATGTGAAGGAAATTAAACACAATAAATTAGTGCACTTCATGATTAAAAACGACAATTTAATTGCTTTATATCACAGTGACAATCAACCGACCGTTGATGGAGAGTGACAAAATGAGCGGCGGTTTTCGGGCCGGGGGTGAGGTTGGGGTGGGGTGGGGGTGGGGGTTGCTTTGTGTGCTTGCGACGCGGGCAATTCAGTCGTGGCTGCAAAACTGCATTAAATATTAAATTGATTGGACGAGCGTTTACAAAATCGGTCGCTTGGCTTAAGCCCCAGACGACAACTAAAAGAGAACTGTACTGGAAGAAATGAGTGTGTATTTATTTCACATATTATCTTTAAACCAGCAGGAATACCTAAAATATCTCTATATCCAGCCACGAATTTGTGTAATTTATAAAATATATTGTAATAGGGAATTAATTAATAGGCAAGGTTCTAAGTAGATTTATATTCTAACTAACTAGACAGGCGCCAACTAAACCAGAACTGTACTGGAAAAAATTCATGTGTATCTAATCATTAATCATTTTTATACCCTGTACCCGTAGGGTAAAAAGGGTATATTAGGTTTGTGCAAAGTATGTAACATACAGAAGGAAGCATCTCCGACCCCATAAAGTATATATATTCTTGATCAGCATGACGAGAGAAATCGATCTAGACATGTCCGTCCGTCTGTCCGTCCGTCTGGATGAACGCAAGGATCTCAGAAACTATAAAAGCTAGAATAACCAAAGTTGGCATCCAGATTCTCCTAGGTCCGAGTAAGGACGAGTTTATTTTATTTTTTTTAATTTTCCCCCCTTCCCCCGCTACAGAATTTCGTCAATAGCGTCCACATTTCAAATGCTACGTAAACCAAACTTTGCACACATAATTTTTATATAATTGTCTACTGTTGTTCGAAATTTTATTCAATTCGGTCAATTCTAAGAAAAGTTATTAGCAAAACAAATTCTCGCCAGTACAACCCCCCCAAACTGCAGCAACTTGTTCGCTCTTCTTCTTCTTCTTTTTGCTGTTGCTATGGGCGCATATAACTCAGCGACGGAAGTTTACCTGGGTACAGGGTATTACACTGTCGGGCTTGCTCGACTGTAGCGTTCTCTCTTGTTTTTTGTTTATTTTTAGCATGGTCTACTGTTTCCATTGCGCTCTTTTTCCATATGCAGCCTCCATGGCATAGAATAATTATCTGAACCTTTTGAAAAGTTTATTATGTATTATGTATGTATTATCTATTATTTATGGCAGAAGCTATTTGTCCAAAATGTATAACAGCATCGCTCAGTGCCCGTATCCGCACTCTTCATCCGACAATTCCGTTTCACGTGACATTTCTTAAATTAACTTATATTAATAAACTCTCGATTATCTTTAGCTTTACACAATCGCTTACTCATTTTTTTTCTAGTGTTGCACTTGGATAAAAAAAAAGTAAATTATTTGTTCACTTTAACGCGGACAGAAGGCAACTACATAAGTCGTTATATATATATAATTATGAAATTCTTGACTTCTATGGTTTATCTGTAATACCCGAAACACAAATGAGGTGGATGGAAAAATATTTCATGTAACAAGCCACTGCATACCGAAAAATAAAGTATTATTATTTTACAATGAGGTTTTGAGTTTTACAGATTTTGCACATATAATTCTTTTACAGGGGTATTTTATCTTAAAACCATCATGAAGACCTAAAAAATGTCTGCATACAGCCACAAATTATTTTTAATTAATAAAATAAATCTATGTTTTTAAAGAGGGTATAATATATCTTTCCTATTTAATTAATAGACAGCATTATGTACAGCTTTCTATTCTAACTAGATAACTGAAAATTTGGAAATATAATGTTCATTATATGTATAATTTGTTTTCCAAGAGTCTGCTATGTTGAAATGTATAGACCTTTACAAATGTGTATTAATTCAATAAATTAAAACTTTTTGTAAAATTGAAGATCCAGCCAATTCTACTGGGAGGCCAAAAAAGGGTTTCAAAGGGCATTTTATTTTAAAACCATAATAAAGACCTAAAAAAAAAGGTTATAATACCCTTTTTTCGGTCCTATTTAATTAATAGGCTCTAAGTAGATTTATATTCTAACTAGATAAAAATTTGGAAATATAATTTTCAAAATTTGTTTTCAAACTTTTGCTATGTTGAGCTCTTTACCAATGTTTATTAATTCAATAATTAAAACTATTTAAAAAAATTAAAGATCTAGCCAATTCCACTGGAGAGCCAAAAAAGAAGCGTAACTATACGATGAGTCTGAAATGAGGAATCTCTTTGGATACTTAAAGGGGAATTAACTTCATTTTTCGCAATATTGTTTGTACAGTGTATAAAAGATATATGTGTATTTGTGGGTGTGTGCGTGTCGTGGGGGTGGAGGATGCTGGTAAAAATTGCGACATAGAATGCGGAAAAGTAGCGGCAACAGCAAACAGAGAGTCTGAACATCGCGACGCCGACTGTTGCATGCAGCAATAAATCACGAGAGTCAACAACCGGCTAAAAAAAAAGAGCTCCAGTCCCAGCCCCAGCCTCAGCTTCAATTTTAGATTCAGCTTCAACAGTTGCGCTTTTGGCGTGAAATGTAATCGATAAAAAATTACAACACCACGTTCCCATCTGTGTGGCGAGACTATAGACAAAGCACACACACACACACAGTACACACATACACACACATGAGCACACACACGTAGTGGGTACTTGGTCAGAGAGCGGGTGTGTTCGGAACTTGAGTGGCCCAGACAAGCACTTGTAATAAATCGTTCAGTTTAGTGCAAATATAATGAATGACAACAGCTTTAAGAGCAGATGAAAGAGGGCAGCCAAGATTCGTCGGCGATGAGCGATAGATACTACGACGAAAATCGTCAGACAGATATGGTGGAGCAGTCATTTACAATTGTTATTATCACGTATTGTTGGTACAACCAAGAAGTTGTTATTTGATCGCAACATCGTTGTTTTATTTTACATTTTTTCTCCCTGTAAGGTAATGAAATATTTTCAAACATCCCTTGGGTATTCCCATAATGCCAAACACAAGATAAATGCACTTGAAATTAAAGAATTTGTGTTATTTGTGAATTTGTGTTACTTGAAGCGCTTTCCCCAAAACTTGTGCCCTTCCTTACTCGCCCACGCGGGGAGCTTTCATTTGGGAAGGCATGTTCTGGGACTTGTGCCCATTCTTGGAACTACAAGCATTTCTGTAGCATTAAAAATAGCCTAAAATACTTATATAAAATATTTTAAATACGCTTTCATCTGCTTATACGAGTACTGCTGGCTCAGGGCTCAGAGCTCAGGGCTGCAATAAAAGTTGATGAGAAACGCAGGGAACACTTGAGAGCCACAATAAAACACAGCAGCACGCGCGAAAAGAGACTAAAGGGGAAAGGGGAGAGGAAGGCCGTCCTCATACAATATTACAAATATGTAGATGCAATAATTTTTATTAATTCGCTGCGCGGCAACAAAATACATGTAATATTAAAAGGCTGCCGAAATATCCAAATTCACATTATGCATAATCAACAGCAGGCGGCAAAAGGCATGTGCCAGACATTCGAGCGGGATGTGGAGAGAGAGAAAATGGGGCTGTGCCATGATAAGGCAAAAATCGAGCGCCAAATGACTAACAAGGCTGCGGTAGACTGATTGCCGTCTGTGCTTGTGTGTTACACTCAAAGAAAAAGCCCAGATAGTTCTTAAACAAAGAAATGATTTGAGAGATTTACTTCTAACAAAAAACTGAGCTATGTTAGGAATGGAAAATTTGACAGTATTCAGTTTCAATTATTATAAAAAAATTGAAATTGAAATTGTTAACATTTTGCCCTTTTTAAAATACGAAAATAGATTTCAAATACAGATACGAGTAGCATATAATGTTGCAAAAAATAATTTGAAATATAGATTGTACTCCAATTCGACTCGTTAGTTCAGAAACGGAAAATGAAATTACACGATTTACTTTTTAAAAAGGCGTTATTAAAATATGTATATATTAATATTGTGGAAGTAAAAGAGTGTCTGGAACACAAATAAAACACGAACGGTATTACAGAATTGTAACAGGCGTCTTATTCAATTGATCGTAGACTTAAAACTAAATCCCGCTACACGCAGGCAGCTCTCATGCAGCCCGCAGGCTCACACTGCATACGAGAGAGTATTTACCGTTACAGTAGTAAGAGACTCGCCATGAGAGCCAACAGTGCTATGATATAGGAGAGGCCGCTGGCCTGCCACATTATTAGAAAGAAAAGTAAGGAAATCAAAAGCCTATTTAAAAGAATAATTTAAGATAAATTTACATTTAGTTTATTTCATTTTTACAAAATTCTCAATCGGTGAGAAGCAACATTTTGTTTGACAAGTAAATGCCAAACTTGTTTCTTTAAGGAAGACTTCAGCTAAATAACAATATTTTTCTTTCAGTGTATGAATGAGTGTGTGATTCTGCGAGCGTACAAGTGCAGACAGCAGACAACAAGGGGGCCGTCGTCGCCGTCAGAGTTTTGGCTGTTATTGTTGTTGTTGTTGCTGTTTTGCGCTTAAGGCGCCACTTGTGCCATTTGTGTGCTGGAATGATGAACGTGTTAATAAAATTAGATCCAAACATGGCGAGCTACTGGCTGCCGGGTAACACTTTGAATGGCCTGCCCAAGCCCCAAGAACAACGCTTGTGACGCTATTTCTGGCAACTGGCGCTGCTGCCGGCAGCTGTTAACAGTTGGCAGTGGATCTGCTCCAGCCATTGCAGCGGCACGCACACCCTATTCAGACCCCTGCCACCACCACCCAGCAAAAGCTTGCACGCATAAATATTCATTGTGAACGCTGCCCATAAAACGGGAGCGGGAGGCACAGAAAGGCAGGGCACCAAGTTGGGGCAACTTTGGGGCAAAGCTGGGGCAGAGCTGCGTGCCGAGTGACAGCCGAGTTTATTGATGAAGTTATAAAATCAAGCATGAATTTTTTATTAATTAATAAAGCCGCTGTGTTGCATAAAGTTGACGTTGTGGGGCAGCTGGCAAGATAGATTGCAACGCGTTGCGTATTCGCCGCATTGGTCAGCGTCACAAATCACGACACGCTTCATTTCTTTTTTCTGGCGTTGTGGATGGTTGTCCAAGTTCAAACAGAAATTTGCATAAATTTCAATTAGCACGTGGCATTGGTATTGGGGTGCGGCTTAAATGATTCAAGGCAGCACAGAAATTAACAAAACAAATCCTGGCAACATGTTGCACTGGCCCTGGCCCGAAAAAAAACATGACCAAGTTCAGGGGTTGCTGCTACATGAAGATCAAAAAACCATTTGCACCCGCAGCACTCACTTCCCATATTTCTTTTTACGATAGATGACGTGGTGGTGCTTTAGAGTGGTGTCACCAGCAACCACCCAGAACTCATATTTTGCAGGGGAGTTTATTAACATTGGACATCATACAGAAATGACAGACAAAATGTAGATTTCTTAAGCGATTAGAGATCAGCTGGGATGGTAAGCCTTACAATATAATCCCAACTATTGCAGCGGAAATTGAAAAGCTCAAAAGGTAAAGGCGCTGTTGTGAGGTTGAGTGAACACGATGATTATTAATTAATATGAAGCTTTAGCAGTGGGTGGTGCAGAGATTAAAATTTCATGTTGTCCAGGATTATAGAAGGTGGGCTGCTCTCAACCATCGTAGAAGGAAAATATGACTCGAAAATAAATTTATCGTTCTATGTAGAGAATGTTTAAATTTAAGGGTCCGTTCGACTTATTTAATAACTGAATCTATAACGTTGAAATACTTTTATTCTCATAACAGGGGCCATTTCTATTCCCCATCTATAATCAACAAAATGATTTCAAGTATAGAGAGGTCTTAAGCCAAGCAGACCAGATATCTATGCATGTATTTTCTAATTAGCTAAGCTTCGGATTTGCTCTCCCCCTTTGTAAAAACTAAAAAGTTTTAGCGAAATAATCTTTATACAAAGCAATGGACGTATTTGTTTGCCAGTTCCTTCCAGACTTCAAAGTAATAGCATAACTTAAGCTTTAATTGCCTTAGGACGCTTAAGAATCGAAAGTTATAAAAGAGTGGGTAATAAATAAAATTAATTAATGCTTACCATCGCTATAGCTCGTCTAGATTTGCATGACACTCTTATTGTTTTTGCGCTTGTTGCTTAAAGTCGTGCAAGCATAAAACTTTCAGACCACAAATGCGTAAAAATAACAACCGACCAGAGCTGGATAACAATAGCAAGAACCGGCAACAGAAAAGTTCATTGAAAGCAAAAAACGAAGACTGCACAAACACACACACACATACACACACAGACGCAAAGGGCTGCACTAACTTCTCACAAATGGGCTGGAGCCGGCGTTGTGGACAACACCCTGGCGACGGCAAATGTTTGTGTCTGGGCAATAGAGCCCGTGTAGTCGCCAGCGAAAAGTAGGAGTTGCATAAATTTGGGGGCTACAGCACAAAAAGTTCGAGCGTAACTCAAATTAGAAGGCGAGATATAATTCTACGAAAAAGTAATGTAGACGGTGTACAAAAAGACTGGAAAAATATGCCCGCGACCGATATAAGCTTCCGGCGCAACGATGGCAGCGAACCCAAAGCCGGCGGAACACTGAAAACGGCAAAACCACCCTTGGCGTTGAATAGCATTCGCAAATGCCGGCAGCCATCGGCACGGCGAAAGGATGAGTACAAAAGCAACAGCGTGAATTCGCCGCTGTGAGAACGACTGATAGAAACAAAGTAAGAGAGAAGGCAAGAAAAACAAAACAAGGCAGACCAGGGGTGCTGTGTCTCCCAAACGCTGCCGATCAGCTGTGAGGGCCAGTAGCGCGACTCGTACTCATCCTGCAGCTGCTAAAACGATGGCTTTTTGAAGCATTACTTGGCCTCAGTGGGAGACGAATTGGCTGTTTTTAATTTAATGAACCGCGACTGCGACATGAAACGAGACATTCAGTCGGAGTTAGAGAGATACATATATTCATATAGACAGGAGGACAGGAGTGTCCTGGCAACGGTCGCGCGCTTTGTATTTTATCAACAACAGGAAAAAAGTAAACATTTTGGCAGATGTGCCAAGGGGTTGACTCAGGGACTGCCTGTCAAGGGTAGAACGCAACTCCCTCCACAATATCCAAGGACTTCGCACACACTAAAGGTCATTTCATGGCTGACAAGGAAGTGAGCTCAGTTCGCGAAATTTTCAAATTTCGTACATAAGCGCAAAATTAATTGCATTGCACTTTTTGTCAAGAGGTTTTCATTTATATGCCAACCTTGGGGTTCGGCTAATACTTTATATATGCATGTACATACGAGTATAGTCGTATAGTGGTGGTAGTTTTGACATTCATATCCTTTGTGAGTGGAGCGAGTGGGTGGCGTATGAATCACCGCCTTAAAAAACTGCGAGATATGCGTTTTAATGCTGGAATAGAAGGGTCAATATGGGGTGGATTTATAAAACGTAAATAGGCATTAATAAATATGAAACAATTTTGCAAATGTAACTAGACCCCTATGTCTGTCAACGGTTTAAGTACTTGAGCCAACATTTTTGTCAAGCTTCAAATATTTGTGTCCATGTACATAAAATATTAGATATCAAAGGAATGTAGGACCTATCCTAATCAGAAATGAATCAAGCCTTAAAGAGCTTTGTTTTATATTTCTGCTGAACTATTTTCCCTGATAAAGTTCGTTCTGACTTTAGAGTACTAGAAATGTTGGCGGCTTTTAAATTTCAATTATAAATAAATAAATAAATATGTTATCAGTAATTTAATACTTTTTAACAAGTTTCTAAATAAAATGTCATCTGAATGCTATTTTATAATTTATATCGATAATTTTGAATAAAGTATTACAAATACTTATTTCTTCTTCTAAATAATTTTTACTTAAAATTTTTAGTATTTAGAGAGACCGAAAACTGGTACGAAAAATGGCTATTCGCCGTCGAATTAACATTAATTTAGATAATATTTCATTTTAATTATGTAAATACGAGTACATTTTTATCTCCGAACATTAAACCATATTTGAGATGGGTGTGATCTGATCATAGAGGAAATAACTTGGTGTTAAAGAAGACTCTGAAGGGTAAAAGTTCAAAAAAAAAAAAATAAATAAAAAAAAAATAAAAAAATAAATTAAGTCTCGAACTGGTAAGCGATATTTACCGACGTGGAATGCAATTCTTGGCTGCTAAGAACTGAAGAGCCTTCTCCTGAGAGGTCTCCCGAAGAGGGGACTTTTCGTTTCAATATAAAAATAACTTGATTCACTCTACTTCAGTTTTTCAAGCTCTGCTAATTTGTTCTTGCTTGCAACAGATCGAATAAAATTGATTTATTTAAGAGCTTTCCCCTCGGCTCCGACGACGTTAACAAATTGTGTTTCAAGTGCCTTCTGAGATCATTATGTTTTGTTTCGTTTTTCTTTGTGAATGAGATGTAACCCTCAAGGTTGCCCTTGCATGAACCAAGAAAATCTTTAATTAAGCGAAGGTCGCTCCGTAAGCGAAACAAGTTGCCGGCTCAGTGTCGGACCCAGCTCTGAACAGCTGCACCATTCAATCAAGTGGCGCACTCCGGGGCACTCTAGTGGCAGCGACGCTGACGGCGCCTTCATTTCCGAGTGAGTAAACCGTCAAACGTTTGTGACAAAATTATTAGCAATTCAAGTTGGGAGCAGAGCCAAAGAACTCCATGCAGCCAGAGAGTAATGATGATGAAGATGGCGATGCTGCTGATGAGGAATGGATCAAGGGGAGGGAGAGGGAGACGCTGAAGCTCATAATAAAAGCGCGCATGTTGCGACTTCATCGCTGACTTTCAGGCTGGTTGAATGGGTGGCTGGTTTGCTGGCTGAGCTCTTGAAACAGGCAAAGTGCCACTTGAGGCAGCGCCGATGCTGCCGCACCGAAGTGGAGGATGAGGCGTGGAGGAGGCCAGCGGCCAAGTCAACGTCAACCAGAATTGTCGCCTTGACAGTGACAGTTTTTATTCTTTTCAATTTCTCCGCTGCTCTCCATTTTTTTATGTTGTCTTTTATGTTGAATGCAGCTGAGCTTATTAAAGCGCAGATTTTTATGGGGCGTTCTTGGAATTAAAAATTGAGCACGTGCTCATTGGCGATGAAGATGTTGGTGTGGAAATTTCTGCATTGTTGTTATTGTTGCGTCAAACTCGACTGTGACGCTTCTCAAGCAGTCAACAGGACGAAGGGCGCAAATGGGGGCGTGGCATGCAACTGAATTCAGGCTTGGTTTGACAGGCGCGTGTCGCAGCATGAAATCTTAGTCTAAGTACCAACAATCATTGTTGTTGTTGTCCCTAATATTGCTGCTGCAATTCGACTCCCAATTGGGGAAACTGTCAAATAGTACGCTGTGAGGGTTGGCTGCCAATAAATAAAGCCAAAGCGTATTTGAAATGTTTCTTTTTTCAGCTTCATTAGCAAATGGCTTAGCCCAGCTGGGAATTGGAAGCCACTCAGTGTTCTGCACTCATCCACTCCTCGCTGCAGTCTGCAATCAGGAGTGGCAAACTTATTGACTTCGCCTGAGATTCATTTGAGTAACACTTGTGTATTTTGGAACACTTTTGAAATTTTGCATTTCCGAAAATATGCAGCATTTGCACTTCTCTCTGCCGGCGTGTTGATTTATCACTGATTAAAAGCACACAAACAAATGCCACAGTTTGCTGTCATTTTTTAACACTTGCTCTTGCTCTTGCCTCGTTCGTTCATTCATTCATTCAGTGATTCATTTATTTGTTTGCTTGTCCGTTTTTTGTTGCTGTTGGTTTGTTTGTTTGTGCCTGGGCAGGCATTTCTAATTTCATGTATAAATATTTGAGAATTTTTCATGTCGCTGGGCTTTAGGCGGACACAGCTGTCTGTCAGTGGAAAAAAGATCCAAATTAACAAAACCAACCTCATGGTGCTTGGATAAAGCAAAAGGATTAAATGTCACATCAGGCGGAGAGGTGAGGGAGTCCAGTCGGAGTTCCCATTGGCAGCCCACTTCGGCTCGGCTGCTGCAACAAAATAGCCAAACAGCAACAGCTGTCAGCAATTTGAGCAGGGTTAAGAGCCCGGCCTTCAAGTGCTTACCACTTTCGAGAAAACTGAGGTTGGGAAAGGAGACGGGAAGTCGCTGGTGGAAATGTTTAGCTTTGCAGCACGCAGACAATGCCTTTCATGGCGGCTAAGGCAGCTCTGCATAGAATTGTAAGTTTCTTTGATATGACAGAGACTGTAGAGAATGGCGAAGCGGAGAGCTCTCTAATAAGCTTAAACAGTAAGAATGTGTAAGAAGATTGTAAGCTTACCAAAATAGTAGTTTTTTATTATTTTTTTTTTTTAAATCTGTTAGAATATTTGAATTAGCTTTAGTTAGTTTTAGTTTCTCAAAGATCGATGGCAATCTTCTTTCTAGAATGTGAGTGAAAAAAAACAGGAGAGAAATTAATAATTCCGACTGTTCGGACATGAAATACTCTGCACCCCTTGGCCCAAAAAAACTGCGCATAGCAGAAGCAAAAATAGAAAAAATAGGAACCCGCTGCTGTAGTTTGCGGGCGTAAACAAATCATTCTCTAATAGCTTTTCTTAGGATGAACAGATTTGGATGAAAGAGAAGTTAAGAATTCAATTAAAATTAGGTGTAAAAGGTAAGTTTATGTACTTTTGGGAATTGTGGAGAATATTGACGAAATTCTGTAGCTGGGGAATGGGAATTTCAAACGTATATCTACCAAGTTTTCTTAATAATAATTGTTCAACCGTTTCTGAAATCCCAGACAGACGGAAGAAAATGTCTAAACTGTTTTGTCTTGCTGTTTTTGAAAAGTTTCTTCTCAGTCTTGTTATATACTTAATTTTATATACTATTTATTATTCTGCATATATTTTAATGATTACCATGTATATGCTTGAGAAGTTAATGATTTCACGATTATTGCACCACTTCTGGCTATTGATATGGATCGAGATAAAACCTACCCTAGAAAGTAAAGTAAAATGGCACATGATTCAGGAAGTGCATGCGAGTATAAACTTGATAGCACCCATACTATAATCTGATTAAAGTGTAGTCTAAGCATCTTCCTCTCTCTGTTCGATTTGCTAACCAATCTTCGAATCCATTTCCTTGGCGCAAAGTCTAGCCAACTTTCCACTAATTAAATGACAGTCAATCTATTTGTTTACAAACATTTGCTTTGCGGTCCCGACTTGTGGTTGGCTGGCTCACCCAGCGGTAGACTGACAATTTGCTAAGCTGGTTGACTGACTGTCAGTTCTAGCGCGAAGAGCTTTGCATAAAATAACAATCCCTATCCCCATTTACGAGTGGCTGTGGTTATGAGCTGAAATCCGATGCTCGGGCCGATGAAAATGGCGAATCAATTACAGTTGATTACAAAAAACTTGACGGTCGTCAGTCGGTCTATATAACGCCAATGTTCGGTGTGGGGCTCATTATTTGTGGCTGTCGTATAATTCACTCAAGCATGGCCATTTGCTAAAATGCTCTGCTCATAGCCAGCTCCTGCTCCCATTCCCACTCCCACTGCCACTGCTGCTGCTGCTGCTGCTTCTGTTCCTGTTCCTTGAGCTGTAACTTTGCCAAATTAGAAACAGATGATAAGAGCATGGCGAAGCAGAAGATAGATATTCATTGAATCGTGCCATTTATTGCATGCCACATGGCAGCCAGAGAGCCAGAGGCACTCACCCACTCACCCACTTTTGCAACATTCACACTTTTGGCTGACTTGTCATTGTTGATGTTGTTGTAGCTGTTGTTGTTGTTGCTGTTGCTGGATTGCTGACAAGCAAAAGCACAAACACAAATACTCGTACAAGCCGAAAACTCGACGAGCTACTGATATGCCAATAACAATAAAGCACACACACCCACCGGGCGTGGCAAGGATGGGGCGGAGGCAGCGCCATTTGGGGGAGAGGGGGCGCGAGACATAGACTAAGTGAATACGAAGGACAACAGCCGCAGTGGGCGGCAACGGTGACTGCGGCAGCAACATAGTTAATCGTTATTTACAGACAGATAAAGTGCACAAATATTGTCGAAGGGCGGACGCAAAGGATACGTTAGCTTGTAGCTCATGCAACCACCAGAAATGTCGAACGAGGAGCAAGTGGGAAAAAGAAAAATTCGCATACTGCCCGAGCAGGGCCACATCGCGTAATCGGATTCCCATGCATGAGGCTTGGCAATGGTGCGACAGTGTTGCCTTTTCTGGAGTGATAAGGAGCAGTCCTGGCCCTGCCCTGGCCCTGGCCGTGTCATAAATTTGCGCCTTTGCCTGCCGCAAACGTTGCCGCTTCCGTCTGGCCTGCTGCGCTTCACAGGCACCGCATTGACAACTCAACGAGGAGGACGGAATGGCGACAACGTCGCAGAAGAAAAGAAAATAAAATCAGACTTTGCCCAAAAATGAATGTACTTTGTACTTTGTGCCTTACGCCTTCCATGTTTTTGTCTTCGCTGTTTCCTGTGAGGGATGGGGGCGGCGGTCGTCAGCAATTCCGTTGCGGAAATCATCGGCCATATAAGCACTAGAGCATCAGTCGTAGACATTGGGCCAGCTATTTAGAAAGATTCGCCTGCTGTGCCTTTTCACACCATAAACTCGACGCGTTTAACTCGTTGCCCATTTATTTTTGGGCCAGAACAGGGTGTTGTCTTCAATTCTGGTGTGCTCTTGTTATCAAATTCAATTACCTAAAGCCGGAAATGCGTATGCTGGGAGCAGACTTCCGGCCGTTAAACTTGGGTTAACTAGAAGCTCAGCTTGACGATTATGTATCTTAGATGGCAGTTTAGATTTACTTCTAGATTTGATGGACACATACGAGTATAAGGTAAGGAGTAAAGGCAACTCCACTTTGGAGGGTCAGCGGCAGACATTAAATAGGTGGAATGAAAGCAAATTAACTTGGGGCTATGTGTTCGCATGGCTTATAAATTCATCAACGAATATCTCTCCAAAATCATTTCCTAAGAATGCTCAACAGATACTTGTAGTATGAAAGAATCATTGAAGTTATAACTGTCGTAAATACAGATTCTAATTATATACATACTTGCAAGTATTCTTGTAATTTTATAGGGTTTATAGGGTCTCTACTTTTTTTTAACGTTTGTTACCTCAGCACACGACTAAGTGGACTGATTTGAATGATTCTTTCTCCATTTGAAAGCTGGTGCTTCCCGAAGGATCCAATTTCAATTTGGTTAAGTTTTGATAATGGCATCCATGAGAAAACTACTTTAAACATACTTCATTTAATCCAAATAGCTGAAAATTCTATTCCTAAGCAGGATGATCTTTCTTCAAAATCATTCTCGAAACATTAACACTCTAAAGACAAAAAAAAAGCATTCACTGCACTAGACCTGAACTCACTTTTTTTTGTGTGAAAATTGTATATTTTTTAGGGTTTTGTTTACTTTTTAATTTATTATTCGTCGATAAATAGATAAATAAATTAAATACATTCGAGCTTGGTTTTCTGCAAGATTTGCTTAAGTTCTAGCTTGTTCTTCTAAATATTCTTTTGAAGAATCTTGAGATTTTCTGAAATTCTAGCTTGTTCTGCTAAAAATTCTTTTGAAGAATCTTGAGATTTTCTGAAATTCTAGAGTGTTTCTTCCACAATCTTCTTTTGAAGAATCTTGAGATTTGCTTAAATTCTAGCGTGCTTCTTCCAAAATCTTCCTCTGCTCTGGTACTAATAAGTAATAACTTTCAATAACAACGATATTTAAAACCTAGCTACCATTTTGTTTTAGACTTCGCTTTAATATTCGTTGGCTTCAATTAAATAAAGCAAGTATTTGGATATTTCTAATGCATGTTTTCTATATCAAATGATTGAAATAGTTATATATTAATCGGATTTAAAATATTTGAAGCATTAGAAATAAATTGTCATTTCATATGCTGGAAAGCTTGGTACCTCCCAGCAAATTGTGGTCGGACTCTGTAGGCATGGCTTTTGAGCTTGTTTTGAAAATTTCATTTTCGGACTCCCGTGTGTATTGGTGTGTAATTTAAACTTGTAACTTTTAATTACCGACCTGGCGACCTTGCTTGTAACATTTGTGGCCATTCGCTTGCTGTGTCGGGTCCCACGATATGCAAAGCCTGGAAACTCAGCTCAGCTCAGCTCAACTCAACTGTTTGTGTAGTGCTTATGTGTGAGTGTTTGTCGTTATAGCCGACCACATAAACCACAGAGCGCAAATGGCTGTAAGCGAAATGCCAACGGCACGATTAATGGCCCAAAGCAACGCCTACAGCGCGTCCAGCAGAACTGGACGCAATGCCAAATGGGCAGCCGCAGCAGCAACAGCAGTTGCAAGGGCAGCCCAGGCGGGTAGACATGTGAAGCAAGTTGAACTTAATACCCCAAAAAGCACAAACACATACATATATACACGCACGCACACACACACACACACACATCCTCAGAATAACCGCAGTGTCCGTCACAGGAAATTAAAATGCTTGCCATAATGGACTCGAATGTGGAGCAAAGAATTTTGCTTGCTGGATAAGTTTTGGTGCCAATATCCGGCGTGCATGCCATAACGTTTCAATTGCCGTCTACTGCTTGAGGCAAACATACTCGTACTCTCTATATGGATACTAATAAATGTATCTTGTGGATACTCACTTTATGGAACTGCTCCTGCAAACGCAGCAGCGCGCCTTCAACTTCGATCAAGCGCTTTTCCAAAACATCCTGCAAAAACAACAAAATCAAACTGAAGCAAAACAACAAATATACATACTTCTAGTATATAGGGTTCTAAGAAGCGGGCCGGTTGCCGGGAAAATTATTGTGCAAGGGCGTGTGTGTGTGCGAGTGTGTGTGCGAGTGTGTGTGTGTGAGATATGGAACAATGCGGCGTATGCGTGATATGTGTGCGCAAACGTTTTGTACAAAAAGCGAATGTTAGCAATAAACAATTAAACGTATTAGAACAATATACAACCAAGTATTAAGCATAAATACATAGCTAGGAATAAAGTCACAAGCGTGTTTAGCGAAAGCAATTCTACTTAATTTATTACCATGTAATTGTTTGAATCGCTTTGAGGCGTAAATAAAAAAGTCAAATCATTGAACTTTTCGCAGACATTGTTGATATTGAAGTCGGCTCCGCAAGAGTCCACACGCGACTCATGGGAAGGTCTGTGGCAGGTGGGCGAGCGCATTGCCTGCAGTTGTTGCAGGTGTGCACAGCCGATAATTCACTAAGCTTGGCGTGCTACAAAATGTAGCACGAACAGTTGAGAGTGCCATAAAAAAATAGAGCCAAAAACCAAAACGAAATCACACGACAAGGCAGCATTAAACCATCATATAGTAGAAGAAAAGCGATTAAAACGCATGCGGGGATCTCTTTAAGACGATTTCTGGCAGTCACAATGGAAATGCATTCGACGGCCACGTGTGGGCGTTGCAAGCTAAGCAGGAAATCGACTTTTTATAATTAGACAATGTGGCATTGTGGCATATGCATTTTATGGCCAGTTGTCGCCAAGTCTGGCGTGCAAGTTCAAAAGTTGCTGCGGTTCAAGAAAGTCTGACAAATGTTAGTGACATCGTAAAAATACAGACATAAAAGGTTGCTAAAAGGTTGTTGTACGAAGAAGTACAACAAAGGCAAGAAACAACAACAACGACAACAAACAACAATAGCAGCAGCAAGTGCGTCGAGCAGGCTCGTAAAAAATATAGCTTAGCTTAGCTTAATATTAAAAATTAGTTGTGGAAGTTGTAAAAATCATCTTTATGCCTACAAAGTTTGTTGAATAATAAAAATACAAAATTTATTTATATTTCTTTTTCTATCGCTGCTTAGCTTCATTTCCTATTATTTACAGTGACACATGGCTTTTGGTTTAAGTAATTAATAAGCACCAACTATTTTGTTTGCTGTAGGCTTAAAGTCACGATCGGAAAAATAAAGTCTCCCCTTAAGTTGCTGGAGGAACGCTCTTACATGCTAAAGATCTGTTCTTGCTATCATAAAAATGTGTTCACGTAATTTAATTGCGTCAGTATTTGTGCAATATGGAATGATGATGGAGAGCTGGTGCTTTAAAAATGTTCTATCAGAGAAAGCAAAATGTTCCTCAATAATAAGGCGACTTGACGGGGTAAACTTTCATTAAGTCTCTCGAATATGTTCTTAATTTAACAAACTAAAACGCGACTGCAGAAGGGCTATTCAATTAAAAAGCTAGGTTATTCTCAATACCTCGTATGTGTGGTTTTAACCTTTAACTTCATGTTTGTTGTGAGTGCTATCCTTGTCCTGTTTTATAGTACAGTGAAAACTCTCTTGGCCCAAAAAGAGTGTCCACTTAAGGGGATACTTAAATACTTTATTCACCGATGGAATGTTTTAGAAAAAGTGTCCGCCGAACAGAGTGTCTGGATAACAGAGGAGTCCATTAAGGGAGATTTCAAGTACGTTATGAGTTGCATTAATTCTATTGTGAAGAAACCAAACTCAAAACTCATTACTTAATTTCTAAGTACTGAAGTACCTTAACATTATAAGTAGAACTTGTATAATATTCTACGGCGTAATAACGCGAAATAATTTATATTTTTATTCCAATAAAATAATGAATTCAGTTATAACGAGCCAGTTAAACCACAGACATTTGTTCAGAATGTAATGAATTTAAGTTTAAAATATTCTTTGTTCAAGTTGTTTTTTATTTTTATTTTTCCCAGAACACTTTTTCGCAAGCCCGAAAGTGAAATGTCCTTTTCCCAAAAACCACCCTGTTGTATATCTTCTGTTATATTTTTTTATTGGATTAGCAATCAGAATTGTGCCGTTTATAACTCTTTCTAGCTCTCTTTTCTTAGAATTAAATAATTTAAATTATATTTAAAACATATTATTGACGGAAATCCGTAGTGGGAGAAGGATAAATAAGCTCCTGCTAATAGAGTCTACACACCAAGTTTGGTCAATCCCTTCCCATATGTAGACGCATGATTCTTTTAATTTAATGTTTAATATTCAATAAAATATGGTCAGTATTCCAGTTTTCCTTTCTCCTTTTTGATCGTAGCTAACCAAGCCTGCTGCATATAAATACATACACGTACATACGTACATACTTACACCTATATATGTATGTACTATATGTAGTATTTACGTTTATATTCAACTATGTACGACTGGCAAGTGAGCTACGACAATGCTATGATTTGTGGCAGGAAATTACGCGGCTCTCCATGCAAATACAGTCAATTACTCGTAGATACATACTTTATGCATATATTTCACAGTACAGGTCACCATCATAGGGACGGAAAAGGATTCTGTGACACCTTATCGCCTTATTAGGGAATTAATTTATGAAATTATAAATTTATAAAATCTGATAGATTCTAATTTATAAGTGTGTGCTTTTCCTACTAAAGAAATAGAAGACGAAAAAGTGCGAAGTCGAAGTTGCAGTTTATCGGCACAGTACTGAAGTAACATTTATTGCTAATATTTTTTTTAGAAAAACCCGAATTTAATGGTTTTTAGAAAACAAAGTCGATAATTATTTAATACTTATGAGGTAAGGAGATTAGGAGAGTCTTCTTAGCAAGTTTGGTAAATGTAGATACTTTGTAAGATACTTTGCACAAACCTAATATACCCATTTTGCTCTTTGGGTACAGGGTATAAAAATATAATACATAACGAAGTTTACAAATATACAAATTTAGTCTCTAATTTGTATCTGAACTATCACCAATATACGTTTGTGCATACTGATATCCTCTCAATCAAAGATTGACGGTGCAGCTCTGAATCTATATATTATATATTATTTAATATATATCTATATAGTATATATATATTATATTAGTTGATAACTTGTAATATATATCTATATCTATCTGTAATATACATCTACATAGTATATATATATTATATTAGTTGATAACCTTAGAGAACGTGTATTCTTATATAAAACAGAATTGTAAACAGATAGAAGTATATTCTTTACCTCACATTATTTATAACACTACTTATAATTAGCAGTGCTAAACTGAATATATTGGCGTGATCATTTGTGTACTTGCTGCACGCCTTATGCTAATCTGGGCAAGTTCTATAAAAATATTGCTGCTCACACAAACAATGACAGATACATAAATACATGTACATGCATGCATAGATACAATAGCGCAACAAAAGGCAGCCGTAGCTGCGGCACTAGATCCGACTTCTGTCGACTTCTGTATGGACTGTATGGAGTCGTGTTCGTAGAAACGGCAACGGGACAACAAACAACTGCGCGCATGTGCATTAGCTGGGTGAGAATGCAACACCAAATGCGGGGCAATGTGAGGCGAGAGAGCAAATAAATAAACAAACAAGCAAGCGAACAAACATGCAGACATGCAGACGTGCAGACAGTCGAACAAACGTACAAACGAACAGACGAACAACAACAAATGCTGCAAATAAATTGTACAACGTTCAATGAACTTTTTCAATCACGTCGCGAAACGGCGACGACGATTGCTAAGATGGCGACATAAGTGGCATCCACGCAACGAACGAAGCAAACGTGACTGGGTTCTGATGATTGTGCTGGATGCAGTGCAGCAGCATCGGCAACCGAGGCAGGTCTATTGTGTGATTGTGGCGACAAAGGCCTCGATGATTGCAGCCAGGGCTGCACCTCGTCTTGGTGCAATAACCGGGAGGCTATTTAGCAAATTTGTAGACTGGCTGACGCAGACGCTGAGAGGCCTTAAACAGCCAAAGCCAGATACGAGTATGTGGCCAGCTGTGATCTGTGAGTGGGTGTTCGTGCACCAGCGGCAGCTCAAAGCCATTTTTGTACCCATGATACCACGATGCACTGTTGAAGCTAAGCTCGTGTGTGGCAGGCCCAGGCACTGTTGCGTTTTCTTTAAACGCTGGCCGGAAAAGTTCTAAAGTTGGCGCTCATTAGCTTTGGTAATCGATACACGCAGTGGCTTTTCCTATGTGGTCGGCCAAACCGTCGGCCGTGATTCGCACACATTAAGTTGGCAAGTGCGCATGAGTAAGCATGGCAGCCTGCTGGGGCTGCCTCACCATGCGGCACAATGAGGCAAACGATCAGATTTCCTGACCACTTTACTGATATAAGCCGTTCTTTCTGATCGAGAATAATAGTCGCTAAGAGAAAAGAATACAATTTAAGCTTCAAATTGTTTTTGTATCTCCCATATCTCATAAGACCCCCATACTTCTACTTGTATACAAATACATATTATAAAGTGGAAAGATTTCCTAAGAGAGAAGAATACAATTTAAGCTTCAAATTGTTATTGTATCTCCGATATCTTAAAAGACCCCCACAATTCTATTTGTATACAAAATTATAAAGAGGAAAGATTTGATAACAGAAAATAATACAATTTAAGCTTCAAATTGTTTTTGTATCTTATAAGACCCCCATACTTCTATTTGCATACTAATATTATAAAGTGGAAAGATTTGTTAAGATAAAATAATAGAAATTAAGCTTCAAATTGTTCTTGTATCTCCCATATCTTACCCCCATACTTCTATTTGCATACTAATATTACAAAGAGGAATGATTTTCTAAGAGAGAATACAACTAGAGCTTCAAATTGTTTTTGTATCTCCAATCTCTCATACTCATAAGACCCCCATATGTACTATTTGTATTTAGAAACTCTAGTAGTTATTAAAGAAGGAAAATATTTTAACAAAACTGAGAAACTTCTATATACATACTTGTATACTAATATTATAAAGAGAAAAGATTTCCCTGTTTGTTTATTGGAATTGAATAGGCTTCGACTACTAAGCCGACTTAAGGGATTCTTTCACTGTTGGGAAGTTACACTATCCTCGGTTAACATAGGCTAGCAAAAAAGATAGGGATGCTTACTGAAACGCCAATAATGTAAGCCAAGGTGTAAAAAAATTACCTAAAAAATTCCTGAATCCTGTGCTGTTAGTTCAGAATCATCCTCGAAACATTATTATCACTTTAATATTAATATAATATTAAGGCAATATTATTCAATAGTCCTAAGCGAAATGAAAAATTACAAATCGATCGACACCGTGAATAATGTGGAAGACACAGTTCATTACCCACAGGAATTTTTAAAATTCACTAAACCCTTCTGGACAGCCGCCACATGAATCGAAGCTAAAAATCAGAAGTCCAATCATGCTTTTGAGAAATTTAAGCCCAAGGATACCGATGATCTCATTTGATCATTGATCAATTTGATCATCCCATTTATTTTCCGGTAAAAACCACTTTCGCGTTAACTAAGTATTAACAAGTCCCAAGGCCAAGCCTGCGAATTAGTAGGGATCGACTTAGGAAAGGAATGTCTCACTCATGGACTGTATGTTGACCTGAAAATCAATTTATTTTGCTGCAACAAAATAGAACAACATCAAATATCGTTTACAGAGATGCTGAGACGCAGTACAGAATAACGAAAATGGTTTAAAATTGATCATTTCTGACATTTTAGTAATATACTCATGCGAAGCAGTACTTGTATAAGAAGAAGAGAAACAAATAGTTTTCGAATCGCAGATATCTGTTATAATCTGGTACGGCCGTTCTTTCGTCTTGCCGTCTTTTAAAAATTCTAGAAGGTGTACTCTGATGATATATTTGATTCTTCCAATAGTTTCGAACACCAAAAACTGCCCATATGATGGGGCTCCTGGGATAAGATTTGACATGAAAACAATACTCGTAAATGGGAGTAACAGGCAGTTGCTCAGTTTTTGACCAAGAAACGTGTTCCATTGTACAATTGTTCCACCAATTGCCATGTATATAGAGATATGTACATGCTGGCTGGCAGCTGCTTCCAAGCTTCCAAGCTTGACAGCAGCAACCAACAGCTGGGCAGTGCTCGCTTCCACTTCGCCAGATGAGCTTCAATTAGCGTGTGTCTAGATGCCAAGCGAGCGTGGCCAGAAAGAAGCAGAGCCCGCATTTAGCTGAGTGCTGGCTCTGGGACTGCAATTGGCGATGTTGTTGTTGCTGTTGATGACGATGGCATTGCGTGCCGCCCAGACAACAAACAGCGCCACTGATTGCCAGTCTCTGCCTCTGTCACTGCCTGGTTGATTACCTTATGCGTTAGCCAAGGTTCAAAGAGAGTTCTGGGAAATGTTACAACGTCAACCGGCGACTGCAATTTACATAGATTTTCCCAGTGCTGCACTGAGGCAAGCTGCTCGCACGACCCGCTCCGCTCATTTGCAGCTGCTTATGGGCCATGGCAGAGTGGACGTGTTTGTAACTACCATAAATCAAGTGCTCAGGAGCGCGCATGCGCCATACTTAGCGCTATTAAAACGTCACGGAAGTCGGAGCGTGATCAGTGAACGGCAACCAGAATGGCCTGGGCTGGCAGCATGGGAACGCTTCAGCAGTGCATTTAATGTGAGGGCGCTACCTGGAAAGGAGAGCACTCAAGCATCCCAGCACTACTCGGCTATAGCTGCAGTTTCCACACTTCCTCCAAACTCCACAGCAGCGGTTCTACTCGTACTTATAAACATAGTACTAATTACAAGCTATTATTCTGTTCACTTCAACAATAGGCCCGTCTTCAACCTGGCTTGAATGCCATAAAACAAAATGTAGTTGCATATGGACCTTCTTGCTTAAATTGTTCATAGTTATATATTTATGGACCTCCTTGCTTAAATTATCCATAGCTATTCTTAACCATATATTTACTGATACCTATATATTCGAATATTTCCTCGATCGTATACTTATTAGGCACATGTTTGAGTTAGAAATAAAAAGTTAATTACTTTTAAAAACTAAATTAAAAAAGTCTCTTAATATGTATATATATTTTTTTCAAAGGCATATAAGGGAAGGAGATCTTTCTTAATGTTGATGAAAAGGAGTCCCACTATGCGAGTTCGTTCCTGACTATATGACTGGGTTCCCATCACGGCGCCTATCATTATCGCATAAAGTATGATTTCAAAATTACTTGCAGTTAAAAAATTCTGTAAGAGTGATGTCTTATTTAAAAAATCTCAAACTCTGCAGCATAAAAAAAAAATTTTTTTTAATAAAAAAAATAAACACACTGAGAAAGCCACTTCAGAGAGCGCATAGGAAATGTAGAAGTACATAGGATATGCAGAGCGCCATGAGGGCAGTGAGAAGAGGACTCTACTTCATCGTTTCGAAATCGTCTGCAAGAACTTAGTCCTGCCTTTGATGCAGTGGAAATCCCTACAAAGCTTGTGCCTTTAGAAGATTATATATTGGTGCTAGAAATCATCGCCAGTTGCTTGCTAAAAATCTATATTTCAGTCTCAATGAGAGAATGCGTAGATCTTTTGCGTATTTTTAAATATTTTGCTTTCAGATTCATAAATTAGTTGATCTCTCATTTTTTTTTTTTTTTGGTAAATTTTAATGTTGTAATACTTATACATATTTACCTTCTATTTTTAGCTTCTACAAGTATTTATTTGGTGAATGATTTTAAATAACTTTTAAAAAAACTTCAAATTTGAAACGAAAGCTGTGAGGTAAGTTTTGGTGCAGGCTTGCTTAAAGTCAGATTATAGAAGATATTGCTATATGATGTGTAAAAGATTTATTACAGATGCTTTTCTTGACATGTATGAATGATGCCTGATTGCATATTAAATAATATTTATAAGTTAATTCAGGGTTAAACGAGTCATGTATTGGAATAACCTTGGTGTATGGCTCGACTCAATTGCGGATTGAAATTTTAATGGAAAACCGATTGAAGAAATGTATAGACACTATTCGGGAAGTATAGTGAAATGTTGAAGCATTCGGCGCGTTCAGCAGGTCGTAGCGATTTGCGATTTGTGATTTTGGATTTTCGATTGTTGATTTGCCTCTGCGGACCGCTTGTGATGACTGTTTTAATAAAACATTCTGATTTGAGTATTTTTGGTCAAAAAGTCACAGCAAAGGTCTCGACAAAATTCTGACTATGTACTGTCAAAATCGAAAAATCGAAATCTAGTAATCATAATATTTTTCCGATTTGTGTTTTGTGTTTTCGATTTGAAGTTTTACTTATCCGAATCACAAATCGCAGCGGTCAGCAGGGGAAATCAATAATGATCGATCACAAATGGCAAATATAACAAAGTTGTTGGAAAATAAATATGTTGGTTCATTCTTAGTTTTACATTCAAAGCGTGATATTTAAATTTAATTTACTTTCGGTCTATAATGCTAAATTTGCATTAATAAGGACCATTTACGCTTGTTAGTTTAACTTGTCAAAAATTCAATCGTAAAAGCTGAACTATCTGAGTTAAACCGACGCTCTACCTAGCAGCGACCTTAAATTGAATCATAATGCTGTGGACCTCTTGCCTGCCCCTTGTGGCATACATAAGGCTTCTACTGGCCCAAGTTCGTTTCATGCTAGAAACTTGGCTGGCTACGTAGCTGGAATTCATCTGCGAGTCGCATTGTAATTTAAACTACTGGATTGGCCCGAGAGCAGTTAATAAATTTATTTGCAGCAAATGCCTGTGGCTTGTGTAAACTATTAGGCAGTGTGTATATTTCTTATAGGGCTCTTTGCTGTCTTTTTATAGCCTGTACCCAAAGGGTGAAAGGCTATACTAGTTTTGTGCGCATGTATGTACACACAGAAGGAGGCGTGGCAGACCCCACAAAGTATATATATTCTTAATCAGGATGAGAAGACGAGTCGATATAGCCATGTCCGTCTGTCCGTATGAGCGCAAGGATCTCAGTAAGTACAAGAGCTAGGATAACCAAAATTGGTATCAAGGTTCCTATAAGCCCTAGGCAGAACGAGTTTGTTTATTTTTTCTTATACACCCCCCCACTCCCCCGCAATTCGTATTTTTTCTTATAACTTCCGTAATTCTCGGAATTTAAAAATCAGGTAGGTACATACAGTTAGTACTAATGTGTCCGTGTGCTAAATTTCATAATGATAGGTCAATTCTGAAGAAAGTTATAGCCATAAGTAAAATCGCTGCTCATGCGCTGCCTCTGTCGGCAGCGCTGCCCGCAGCTGTTGTTGTTGTTGCTGCTTTGGTTTAACTTTGTGCTGCATACATACACGCATAGGTACGTGATGTAAATGTATGCTGTTTAAACTGAACATAAACATGTATTCTAATTTAATTTAATTAATTATTTTAATAAATTAATTCATTAATTTTTTTAAATTTTTTTTAAATTTTTTTTTATTTTTTTTATAGCCTGTACCCAAAGGGTGAAAGGCTATACTAGTTTTGTGCGCATGTATGTAACACACAGAAGGAGGCGTGGCAGACCCCACAAAGTATATATATTCTTGATCAGGATGAGAAGACGAGTCGATATAGCCATGTCCGTCTGTCCGTCTGACCGTCTGTCCGTCTGTCCGTCTGTCCGTCTGTCTGTATGAGCGCAAGGATCTCAGTAAGTACAAGAGCTAGGATAACCAAAATTGGTATCAAGGTTCCTATAAGCCCTAGGCAGAACGAGTTTGTTTATTTTTTCTGATACACCCCCCCACTCCCCCGCAATTCGTATTTTTTCTTATAACTTCCGTAATTCTCGGAATTTAAAAATCAATTTTGGTAGGTACATCCAGTTAGTACTAATGTGTCCGTGTGCCAAATTTCATCATGATAGGTCAATTCTGAAGAAAGTTATAGCCATAAGTAAAATCGCTGCTCATGCGCTGCCTGCAGCTCTGTCGGCAGCGCTGCCCGCAGCTGTTGTTGTCGCTGCTTTTGTTCAACTTTGTGCTGCATACATACACGCATATAAACACGCATAGGTACGTGATGTAAATGTGTGCTGTTAAAACTGAACATAAACATGTATTCTAATTTAATTTAATTAATTATTTTAATTAATTAATTCATTCATTTTTTTTAATAATTTATTTTTTTTAAATTTTTTTTTTTTTTAATTTTTCCTTTTTGTGGAGAGTACAGGCTATTTTACTGTCGGGCTTGCTCGACTGTAGCGTTCTATCTTGTTTATTTTTCCTTTTTGTGGAGAGTACAGGCTATTTTACTGTCGGGCTTGCTCGACTGTAGCGTTCTATTTTGTTTTAATTATACAACTATAGCCAGTCGGCGAACATTTGAGCAATTCTCAATCATAATCTAGTCAAGTTTAAAAGTTTAAAGTGAGCTGCGATACAAAGCTTTCAATAACAACAAAGGCACACTTTCAAAATCTCGCACTTGAGCAGATATTGGTGTGGAGTTGGAGGCTATCGTGACCCTTCTGCATGTCAAGAAATCATAATTCCCATGCATTTCTCGTTCATCAATCGCTGTGGGGCGCCTTGACGTTGTGCCGGCACGTAAGCCGGGGTTCAAAGGTGTTCGTCCAAAGTTTCCAGAGTTTGCATGGCATGGCGGCAATTTTACACACGCCACTCACAAATTTGGCTAGAACGGTGGTGGTGCTGCACTTTTTGCACCTTCTCCACTACACACACGAACTGGGTTAACAAATAACATAGACTGGGCCTTCGAATTTTCCGGCCCGCAGCAGGTTAGTTGCATTTTGTGAGATTTGACAATGATTTGACAATGATGGTGATGAAGATGATGATGATGGTTACATGGACGTGGTTCTACACTGGCTGATTGTCTGTAGTGGACGGGCAGTCTATGTGGTTACCCAGGAGCTTACAATTAGCTAAATGGGAGTGGCTAGATACGGGCATGTGTGTCAATGACTACGATCGTGTTTGTAAGCAGGACCAACACCACAGGGCATCTAAACCGACTACAGCCATCAGGGCCAAACGAGGATGTCAATTATTGACTGCACTTACCTTATCGCTGCGCTCCAGACTCAAAGTCCCACCACTGCTGCCGGTGTCCTGCTCCAGCGAGCGCGTCTGATGCACCAACTGTATCTTGCCCTGCGATATTTGTATGTAATTGGCCGGCGGCATAATGTCATGGACATCATCCTTGTCGTCATCGTCGCAATCCTTCTCATTTTTACTGCAATGACACGGAGTCGGAGAGGGAAGATAGAGATAGAGATAAAGATTAGCGCCATCAAAAAATAAACACATGGTCGTGGTTGCTTATGCTAATTTGTGGTTGCCGCCGGCACCGCCGCCACCGCGTCTAGCACAAAAAGTTGCACGACCAGCTTGCGTCAATGACAACGTTAACAGACGTTGATGGGAAAGACGCACATAAAAGCGATGCAATGGAGAAGTAAAAATGTATTTATATTATGGCCCGAATAGTGCGACTGACAGAGACGTCAGAGACGTTTCAAAACAACGATGTTGGCCAAACAGCTGGACGGCCAAGCCCACTAAACTCTGAAGCTGCTAATCTGGCGCTCAACTCGAATCAAATTCCACTCAATGGCAGTGTTGCAACATGCTTAGCAACAACAACAACAACAACAGCAGTCAGTACACACACTCACACACACATACACACACCTTTTCTTAAGCATTTGCTCTGCAAGTGCCACAATAAGCACAGCTCCATACATTGTAATCCAATAACAAGACAACGGCTGCGATCTTGGCCCGGCCCGCAGCTCCCAAAGACTGCCCGCTGCTGGCTGGCCTGTTTGCCACGGCAGACACATTCACTCGTACTTATGTGCATTAATGGGTTTTTCCATTTTCCGAGTCTAGTGCTGCCACCTTGCGGCCATATTGACACGACCCAATAAAGTCGACAAAGATATCAATTGAGTTTTTGCGTTTCAGTGAGAGCGATTGTATGTTTGTACTTTACTTTGTACTGCGAATGGTTTTTTTTTTCCAACTTCTATGGGTCTTACATATTGTTAGTTTTAATTTGAAATGCGCCCTACAATAAGCAGATAATTGATTGGTAAAATTTTGTATTTTCGTTAATTTTCACATACAGCCCTAAAAACCGCCCGGAACGTGCGAAATAGTAGCTTTGGAAAACAGTGGTAAGCTGTATTCAGATAGCTTTCACACAAATTAACAAGTTCGACATTATATTGTTTGTCTTAATTAACGTTCAGAACAATTGGTGGTTGCACGGAGTTTGTGTTATTAAGATTACGATTTTTATTTATTATTGCGTGTGGTATCTAAAAAAGAGCGCTTAAAGAATGGAATGCTCCGTAACCTCTTTAATACTCCGTAACCAATCATAAGAACAAATATTGCACAAACTTGATCTACCTAGAACAATATACTTAGGCAATGTGAATAACAGGTCTCGTTATTATACCTCCTATACTTTTCTTGCGTTCACATAGACGGATGGACAGACCTAAATATATGGATTTGTCTTGCATTACTGATTAGGAATAAGATCTACTTGTATTATATGAATATAACAGTATAATATCCGAAATCATTTGGATGACATTAATATTTGTACGCGCAGTATTTCTATGAAGGCACGATTTATTTATAGGCCATCATTTAAATGAACTTTCGGACTTAAATTGTATGATATTTTAGTTTAAATATTATACCTCTTCACCCTCATGAATATTACAGTATAATATCCGAAATTTATTTGGATGACATTAATATTTGTGCGCGCAGTATTTCTGCGAAGGAACGATTTATTTATAAGCCATCTTTCGGGCTTAAGTTTTATGAAATCCTAATTGAAATACAGCTAATTCTGTTTCTACACGGTAGATTGGTTACTGAAAAACCGTGTAAAAAAGTACATTGATCATATGCAAAATTAGGGGACTGGTTCCTAATCTCTAAAACCTATTAAAATAAGTGAAAAAACCTGGATTTATCTTTATTTTATTAAATCACATATACAAGTAGTATAGTATAATGAGCATAACGACCCTTATAAGAATGGTTTCAAGCTGTTTGTGTTTTAATTAATTGATTTTGTGTTATTTTAAATCGTGCTAATGGAATAAAGTCGTATAACAATATATACAATTTAAAATTTTCTAACCGTGTTAAATCAAAACCGCCTATAAAAAGAACGTGTAAAAACAGAATTGGGTGAATAGTTTATATATTGTCCTAGTAAGTGAATTTAACTGTGTTTTTTATTCGGTCAAGTGCTAATATACAAGGTGTGTTCCAAAGTAAACAGCACCTTTTGAATCTAGCATATTATGTATTGTATATTAGCATTAAATGCACTACTCTATGTTTTTGATTTGAATATGACGTTGGGGTAGCGTGTTTATATTTCCACATTAGCCAAATATCTGAAGCACAAACAGCAACACACACACACACATAAAAAGCTCGCTCGTTATTTCAAATTGAATTTGCGAGTTAAGTGCAAATAATTCGATAAAATTGGCACTTGGAGGCATTCGAGTGGGCAAACACCGAAGACAACGACAACGACAACAACACCGACTCCGACTCCGAGCCCGTCGCGTTGGCCAAATGCATTCGTGCGTCCATTCAACTGCTGGCTGTCGCTCGGGCCAGTCTATCTGTTCATCTGTCCAGCAATTGGCAATCCAGTTTATCAAACACTAACTCTTTTCTCGCGCACTGTGCCGCAACTGCAAATCGAGTTACAAAACTCCGGCCGACCAGCAAAAAACTAAACAATCTTACAAGCTAATCGCACAAAATGTTTCGTTTCGTGTTTGATGCTGTCGCTGGAGTTGAAGTTGACACCAAGTGGGTAGCAGTTCGGGTTGTTGCGGTTTCCATCTACTTCTCGCATCTACTATTGCGCATATTTCTACTATATACTTGTAGTACTTGTACGGATTCTTGTCAGCCCACGTTACAGAATTTGCAAATGTCCGAGCGTGTCGTGCGTTGCTTCCAAAAACCTCTGATTTATAGGCATCGTATAAAGCAATCAAAATCAATTTAACTGTTATCAGAGCTCGCAAATGGTAATTAAAAGTGCGCCTCATGTTGCGTGCCTTCCGCGTTCTGCAGCCAGCAGCCAGCAGCCACCAGCCTGCAGCTTGCAGCTATGAGTAGCCGATTCGGGGTCGGACTCCGACTCGGACTCGGTCTGGGGGGCACTTTGCACACCCATGACATATGATTCAGTGGGCCTGGTGCTCCCGACTGCCTAGATGCAAACTTAATTAGCGCGACGTCGCTCATTGCCGTCGATAGCAAGTCAAAAGGCCAACTAATGACATTACAGGGCTTTAATTAACACGCACACCCAGAGACAAACATACACTCAGAGAAAAAGGTATATACAACAAGAAATGCTTCTCAAACCGGATCGCAACAGATTAAGGCAGTATTTGCGCAGTGCTGAAGCTGGGATTTTCCAAAAGTTATGAATACATTTTTGCTTTCTTTGCAATTTATTGTCAATTATCTGAGCATAAATATCCTTGCAGAATTAATGCAGTTCGTCATAATAGCCTATATCTCTTATAATGATAGACACATGCCGATCCCTAGTATTTAAAATGTAAAGTAGCTGAATTAATGATTAATGAACAAAGTACAAAAGCTAGCAATTTTAATTTTGACCTACTTATTTGCTTTTCTACAACACAAGTGTAGAATTTGTTTTTTAAAATTTGACTTCCAAGTGAGTGAAAACTGCATTAAAAAATCGAAAATCGAGTACAACAACTATTGTTAACTTCATAATATAAACACAATAGGATTGATAATGAGTATATTTGAAAAAAGTGAAATTTGTGAGAAATTCGTAAAGAAATTAGATGAAGAAAAGGAAGTAACAAGTTACTGACTCACTATAAAGAGAGCGGGGCTTGCGGAAGTTCTAGAAATACATATGTTTATGAATTGTTTTGGTAGATAGTAGTTATTAGTTATTATGTTATGAGGTTTTTCAATTTGTCTTTTGTACTTATAGATACGCGCAAAGAAACAATGATAACAAATCACTTGTAATTGACTCATAATTGTTTCCTTCATACTTATTGTATCAAATTGTTATTATCAAAATTATTCATGCTAAGGCCCCTGGAATTCAGTTATTTTTGTTACAGCTTGATATGAAAGTAATACTTTGATATTTTTAAGCCAAATTACATATTTTTCGTTATCAAATAGATAGGCTTTGAAGTCATATCATCAAATACATACGCAACGCGTTTTAAAATGGTGGAATGTTTATACCCTGCAGCCGTAGGGTACAAAGGTTACACACGATTTTTGCAAAGTGTATAACAGGGAGAAGGCAGCATCTGCGACCCCATAAAGTACTTATATATAGACGTATATTCTTAATTAGCATGAGCAGACGAAACGATATAGCCATGCTTAATTAAATTAAATTTTAAAATTATTTAAAAGCACAAATTAATTATTATTATTAGTTGTAGCAGTTCATTTAGTTAAATTTATATAGGCTGGTCAATAATAAAAGAGATGCGAAGGGGAAAAATACTGGCACTTTTGAAAAAGGCAGTAACGGCTTTACCGTTCTCAGCCTACCCCAAGGTTTCTCTGAGTGTACATTCTCAGTGATGGAGCAAGCCATTATATTTTCCAATTCAATCAATTGACACAAAAGGGGGGAAAGGGGGCGCCGGTGGCAGCTACAAATGGCAACAAGCGGCAAGGTGCAAAGTGCAGACATTGCACTTTAGAAGCATGCAACAATCTAATTTAGCGCTGTGACTCACTCAAGTGATCGCCGGCGCCTAGGACTGAGCAGTGACTGGCACTGGCTTTCGATTCAAGGTGCGTGCGCTTCGTTCTCCAGTTGCGATTGCCACTTCGATGAACTCGTATTTGCATGGCTATGGCGATGGCAATGTTTCTGTTGTCAATTTCCCTCAACTTTGCTTCCGTTGGCACATAAAGCATACTTGTACAAATAAAGGCATATATGAGCATGTATATTATATAGTATGTGGACATGTCTGATAGCGCCAAGCGACATTAAATGTTGCACATTCGTCAAGCGAGCTATCATGCCTTCCGTCCCCCGCTCCCTCGCTTCCTCGCCCCCTTGGCCATTCACTTAATCCCTACGCATTCGTTTACTGATTATGCGTTTTATGTGACGACCATAAATATTCGCTGTCGTTGTTGTTGTATTTGTATTTGTTGTTGTCACCCCTGTCCGCTGCCCACTGGCCACTGTCCACTCCATGGCGACTGGGCCACTGGGCTGACTGGCCGGCTGGCTGGCTTATCATTGTGCATTGCATTGCAGTTGGCATAAAAATAAATATTGCACGAAATAAGTTGAAGCTGGTGGTCGTTGGGAGCACTTTGGCTTGCATTTAATGGCCATTTTTTATTTGAGTGTGAGCTACAAATAAGCCACATAAGGCGCTTTACTCCAAGGCTGACCCTTGAAAGCGCTTTACGTAACATAATTACGAGTCTCCGTCCATTGACGTGGCAGCGGCGTTTAATTGGTGGGAGGGGCGTTGGGCCGGGTTGCTGGCCAGTTGGGCTAAGCTCTGCAATTATCTTTGTTTGGAGCTGTGCTTGAAATCGTTCATTAGCTTCGAAAATTGAAAGACTGCACGTTAAGTTGAGCACATTGTTGAAGTATGTCTTGTTTGGATTTTTGTTATAACATTTTATAAATTGGGGCACATAACTCTCTTCCCTTTTATAAAAGAATTTAAGTAAAGTCTGTAGACCAATAGAGTGTTTAAAATTTTAGAATAAGATTACAATGTCAATGGTTTCTATCTTGTGTATGTTTATAGATGGATGATAATTATTAATTAATTAATAATACGAAAATAACCTAATAATAAGCTCGATATAATTCAATTTGTAATGACTAGCGTAACAATTTAAAAGTAACCCGATACTTGTAATAAACTTCATAAAAATAAATAAATGAATAAAGAAAATGCGATAGCTTATATAGGTCATAATTAACAAATATAAGAGAGAGATAAATAAATCTGAAGTGATGAAAAACAGAAAATATAAAGCTCATATATTGTGGAACTATTTGAGACTGACACAAAAAATATACGAGTACGGGCTGTGGCTAATAATCAGAACTATTTTGAAATAATGGAGCTCACTGTAGGTTTACTTTAAGTGAAAAAATAAATGACAAAGCTTTCTCATTGTACAAGTAAACCAAAAGAAATGCTAAACATTGCTTTTAAATATTTGCTAGACATTATTAGAAAATCGTGCATTTAGCAATGTTTGAAATGTTTTTCTTTAATACTTATTCACACGCTTTAATAACTGAACTTTACTGAGCAGCACTTAAGTTAGAACTATACTTAACAAAACAAAATTCCGTTAGGTGTGGCTTAAAGTGGGCTTAACAGTTCTCAAGCTTGCTGTTCGCAATACACAAAAGCAGCGTTTCAATAGCAGTCGACTTTAATATTTGGTTTTACACGAAAAAATCATTCACTTATTGAGTTTTATTTTTATTTTTTTTATCGAAAATAAAACTCAAGTTGTAATTTTGCCTGAAAATATTTTTTAAGGATTTTTTTAGTCCAAAACTGTACTATAAGGGTTCGTCTTGACTTACTGTTTAACGAAATATATAAAGGTTCTCCTTATTCCCTATGAAAAAGGCAGGGACAAATACAACTTGAGTTTTACTTTTGATCAAAAAAATAAAACGAAAAGAATAATCTCCTTTTAAAGGTTTTTTTTTTTTTGTTGTAAGTTGTAAAGTAAAATTAAAAATTATTCATAATATTGTGAGCGAATGAATAAAATTATAAAATAATGATTATTTTGTAGTTCTTAAAATATCACAGTCCTTGATTTAATTGGTACACCTGCTGCTTTCTTTAAACACTTTAAGGCCTTCGCCACACACCTAGTACTGCCATTCACACACTCCCACACATACATACATACAAGTACAGTCGGTAGATATGTACACGAATCGCTCAATTTGCATAAAACTCACAATATTATTTCAGCTGCTTAACATAAATTTAAAACTGAAACGCCCATGCAGGTCGCGAAAGGAGGTCGCGAATGCAAATAATTTACAGCTCTCTGCAATAATTGTAATATTTTTCGACGGCCATTCATCGCCCCGTCTGCCTCCGCTGCCTCCACTGCCTTCACCGCCCCCGCACCAGACTGCCAAGCAAATGCATTGAAAGTTATCGAATCTAGCCCGCCCAACTATTCAACTGTCCAAGTGTCAGCGAAGTTGAAGCGGAGCCCCTCTGGCTCCCCTGTCCATCAAAATGTGGGTGCCATGGGACCAACTGACTAACTGACTCCGACTCTGACTCTCTGAGCAACTGACGGGCGTGGGCTGTGGAGCTGACCACACGCAAGCGCGGCCTTACAGCATCCTCGGGCACAGATATAGACGTATTCGTGTGTTTCCAAGAAATTGCAATACGCGAGTGCTGAGTGCTGAATGCTGAATGCAGGCAGCATGCAATGAGGCGTGCGCTACTGTCTGGCGGATTGAAATCTCATTTTTATTTAAATTGCATAATTTATGGGCCCGATGATCGATTAATGCGCACTGGCGGCGTGCTGGTCTGGTCTGCCTTTTATGGCAATTGATAAAGAGCTTTTGTTTTACTAAATGCTGTGTCTGTTCACACACACAAACACACACACACACACAAATGACAAATACGTGTATGTGTGTATGTACATTTATAAATTTGTTTGCTGACTATGTCGAACAGGCATTGTTTATTTATTCATGAGTGAGTGAGCGAGCGGGTTAAGCTTCCGTTATAAAGCCGCGCTTAGCATGCTCCGTTAAACAATTTCTATCTCTGAGATACATATGTATGAGTGTGTGTGTGTGTATGTGTGTGTTTGCCAAAGGGCCTCGTTTGCTTTAACCCATTTTACTATTTTACCAAAGAACACACGAAGACCAACACAAGCGAAACGGCAGCAACATAGCCGTAATAGAGAAATGGGTTCCACATGTGCCTTCTGTGCCCCAATGGGGTCGCCTTAGTTGGCCCTTTGTGCGAAAAGTGTTAAACAAAGTCAAACAAACAGTCGACTAAAGGCGTCAACTGTTCCTGCCAACGCGCTCTGGATGGATGAGTGAGCCTGCATCTAGGCAGCCATGTTGCTGGTCTGTCCGTCCATTAGATGCACTCAAGGCCCCCGCCAGCTCATTCGCTCTCTCCCTCTCGCTCTCTCTATCCCTTACACTCACAAAAAAATTGCATAGTGAAAATAAATATTTTCAAATTCAATTCAATGTTCTTATATTTTGTATTTAAATTTACTTACATTTAACTAAAAACATACTCAATTACTAATTTAAATGTGAATAATATTTAAAACAAAGTGCAAATCTTTCATTTTTTTCATTAAAGAACCAGATTTAATATTAATATGCGTCAACTTCAAATAACAAAAAGTTAAATTTACTATAATCCATGGTAAATTTTAGTTTTTTTTTCAACTTTATTTAAATTACATAATTGTAGTTGATTGAAATATATTGAAATATTAGTTGTTGATGGAAATAAACAAGAAATATATTAAATATTAATATTTTTAATAGATAATTCGAATATTTTTAAATTAGAGGCAAACATTGACTAAAATTCCTAAGTCGGGTTTTTAGCAGTTGTGGAGTATAAATCAAAAGTTAATATATAAATTAAGTATATGTCAAGTAGGTGTATTCAATCAGTTATTTCCCAATTTTAATATGATATCAATATTAATTGAACTAAGCTAAGTATAAATAGAGAGCAACTACAATATTTTTTAAAATAATAAAAAAAAATACACTGGAAATGGTTTTGTAATATAAATATGGTGCTTGTTCTATTAAAATAAATATGCATGAAATATCGTATTAAAAATGATTAAATACAGAAGAGTAGACAGAAAAAATGGAAAAAATAATTTTATAATTACAAGTATAAACAAAAAGACACTATTGGCGTGAATCAAACCCACGTCCACAACATCAATATTATTAAAGATATTGTGCTTTATTCTTACTGCGCATTAAGCAGTTCACAGCTTTAGGGATGATCGCTCAAGCGATGGAAGATTAACAAACTGATCGATATTTCCAAGACTAAACATATTCGCGACTTTAACAATTATCACTTATGATTAAATACCCGCCACACTTTAAATTTAATAGTTTAATCTTAAGCTCGAAGTTGAAGTATGGACACTTTAAATCTACTTAAACACAATGGTGTAAATATTTAATATTAACACGTTGTAAATATTAAAATGTACGTGTGTTTTTTATCAGTGTAATGTTGTCTTTTGTTTTTTTGTACTTAGTATATATACTATACTCATACATATGCAGACATATCAAATGCTCCGACGCGTCCGCACTGCTGTGGGTGTGATTAATGTAATGAGAAATGTGTCTAGTTGTTGTTATTATTGCTGTTGTTGGCGTCGTGCATCTTGCATCTTTCAGATGCGTGCATCTTATTTCAACACTCCTTTGGCACTGACAATGTGCTGAAGTCTGTTGTGTTTGTTGTTGCTATTGCTGGTGCAACTGCCGCTGGCACATCGAACTGATATCAATGACCCAAATCTGGCAGGCATTCTGTTGAGCTGCGACATACTCGTATCTCTGGCCTGCTCATAACTGATTTCAGATTTCTGATTTGATGCCCACACTCGCAGCACTCGCCGGAAAATTTGCATAATTTGACGACAAAGCGCGACTTGAAAGTCTCGCTGAGAGGCCAAAGTCAATGAAAATTTTAGAGATTTCTTATGGGCATATGCTGTTGCATATACAAGTATATGGGCACATGGGCATATGGGCACATGGGCAGAAAAGAAAAGAGTTAACTGATAAACATCATATAATTGTCTTGTGCTGATTGAGTTGAACAGGAAATTGCGGCGACATAATTGGGTGCGATCGTTTTTTTACCCTTCCCAAAAAGGGCATTATACGTTTGTCATGAAGATGGCATCGCCCAACTGATCAAAGCTGATTAAAGCAATTGAAGAGATGTACACACAGTCTATATATAGATATACATATATCTATTTGCCTATCGGCCTTTTTTGGAGCTACTCTATTTGAAAGCTATTCAGCAAAGCTATAATATATATTTTTTCATTAAAGTTACATTTAAAGGAATTATTTTTTAATTATAAGTACAGAGCGATTGTTTTTATACTCCTTCCCATGTCGCTTTATCCCCATGTAAAGAATAAATATTTTCCAACAAGTCTATAAAACTATATCATTGTGCGAGCAAACTCCTTGTAAGACCGCAAGGATCTTGAAATATTTAGCGTATTGAAAGCTATTGAGCAAAGCTAAAGCTCTTTAAAGTTACATTTAAATGAATTATTTTTTAAGGAAGGAATATTTTTCAACAAGTCTATAAATCTACATCATTGCGCGAGCAGACTCCGCGTCAGACCACAAGGATCTTGAAAAATTTAACATATGTATACGTATGACCCCATAAATTATATTATTAATTTATTTAAATCAGGACGATGAGACAAATCGATCAGGAAATGTTCGACTGTTCGTTTAATCGATTGACCAAAATTTGTAGTCATCACGATTTTGCTTTATTTTTACTTTTAGTTAATTCATTAATAAAATTTTTCGGGTGACCCTTTCACCCACCTATCCAGTACTAACTCTGATTAAGGAATAACAATTGTAAGTTGTATTATTAGGAAAAAGTGATTAATATTTGATTTATATTTTGAACCAAAGCTCAAACAAAAAATGTGACAATCCATTATGCCCAATCTCTGTATTTAAGTGGCGTTTATAATGACATGTTTAGATAAACGATTTAAACACGTAACAAGTAGCATGAAAAAGTAAATAAATACATTAAAAATGGTAGGAATTAAATTTATTTTGTTCACTGCAATGGTTTAAAGGTCAATCCATTTGTTTGTTTGCTGTAAATTACATTTTGCGCTTCAACTAAATTGAAGTTATATGAACTGCAATAGTGTTGTACTCTTCCCGTTTTCCATAAATATTCGTAAATATACGTAGGTTTTTATCCCCCTTTATTAATCATTCACTTGATTTGGCAATTGTACATATTTGCTTAGCTCTGAAAATCCACTACAAATATTTGCAATTTGGAATTTCGTGCTTGAATCAGTTCTGTATTTAAAATCGTTCACAGCGGGGAATTGGCAAGCCGCGCTGAAATACTTGTACCCTGCAATATGCAAATATCAATGACACTTTAAAGTGCATCATGCATCTGCCCCAACATCGGCAGCCATGCCCCAATGCGGCGCCCAGTCAATTGGCACTCAATGAGGCGGCGGCAGAGCCAATGCTTTTCGTGTATTTTGGGCGAATACATAGCGCTATTGGGGAAGGAGGGGGGCGGCGGCTGTTGCATGTGTAAATATTTATGCACCCGTATGCACAACAAGGGGCAGCAATGTAAATACTCGTAACCCTAGAAATGCCAATGCAAATACAATAGATAAAAACCGCAGAAACTATTGCAAGCAGCAGGCTGATGGAGGGCGAAGGGTGGAGAACGACTAATACTGCATGCTGACATATATGCCAGCCACATGTCACGTTTACGGCTTCGATTCCGGGAATCGAGGCGCATGATGAACCACACACACACACATACACATACACACAGCTGAAGAAATCACAAAACGGAAGTCAAGTGGACACTTTGTGCTTACCTGACCAAACACTTCAAAGCCAACGGATTAAGGAGGGGCAGACGGATATCTGCAGGTTGAATGACGCGCCATACCTACGCACACTAGTCAGGATATATTAACTGACAACTCAGGCTTAAATACAAAAGTATGATTGACTTTATTGGCAACAAAATAAACATCTAAAGCTGCCTTCACCTTTCAAGCAATCACAAGATATCAATAACTTGATTAAAATATTCTAAAAACTGAGAAAGATGTCAATCATATCACATACATGTATATCCTATATTCTATTAACCCATTATGCCACAAGTCAAAACCCATTATCTTTTGAGAGGTGAAATGAGACTTATGAGATGAAGATAAGTATATAAAAACGATGCCTACATATGATCAATTACTGAGGAATACAAATATATATTTGCATTTCCGTACATTCCAATAAGAGGTACTCTAGCTCATCATTATTTTTAAATAATTTAAGTAGAGTATTTTAACTTTGCATTTGGTGGGATTATCATCTCTATTCTTAGAGAACAATTATATATATACAGTTTTTTTTGTTGATATAAAACATGTAAGCAGTCGAGCTCATCTTTTGATTATTCTAAATCAAATCTTCTCCTTCTAATGTCAATTACTAATAAAATTCTCACAGTTTCCTAAACAATTATATAATTGCCTTAACTTAAAACCTAAGACTTTTCGCTGTCCTTTCCATTTTTTCTCGGGAGCTAAAAAGCTTGAGATTCTTCTGCTACTGACTTGTTGGTCAATTTCTTTCAGCGAACTTATTCTTTTGTTTTCTTTAGTATTACTTTTTATTCTTATAGTATTTCCTTTCTACTTACGCTCTCATAATTACTTTCTGCTTTTAAATCTGCATAATATGAAATAGTTTTTACTCAACTAGTGCTATATATCTTTAGTTCAACCAATCTGTCGCTTGCTTTTGCAGTTTTTCAAGTTCTTGAGGAACATTATTATATTATTTCTTTACATAAAATGGGCCTGACATTTCGAAATGCAGAGATATTGCAAAGTTGTCTGCTATTCCGAAATCAAAAGAGCATCACTTTTATTTGTCCGATTACAACTGCCAATCACTGTACTGTCCACCTATTTGCATATTGCTTTCTGATTGTCTCCCTCTGCCAACCATTCTCCTCTTAGGTGTGTGTGTGTTGGAGCCGACGCAAAGGAAGCCGTCAAGGTGCAGCCATCAGTTTAGAAAGTTAGTTGCGTTGCACAATGCGCTGCCGACGTGCTTTTGTGCTCGATCATGGTTTAACATGCAGTTGGTGGCCGCTTGGCATTTGGCCAACTTGATGGAAATCCGGTGAACGCGCCTCAAGGACATTGCTATGTTAATGAGAGTTGGGCCACAGGAACTCGGGTGCCAGCAAAATTATGTCAAATATTTGCCAACGAGGCCAACGAGGGCCGCCTTAATGAGCCATTAACTGGCTCAATATGCTGTATCCGTTGCCAGATAACGCGCTCCCACCACTCTCAGCTGGCCACCTGCCACATTTACATATGTACACACTCGTATGTACATACATATACATACACATACACATACACATATACATGGGTAAATACTATTTATCAACAAACATTTTCGCTTGTATTCCAACAACAATAGTTGGCGCCCGACGCCGAGCGGCTGTAAAACGCGCCCCAAAAAATAAGGAAAACAAAAAACAAAATAAAATAAAACAGAGCAGGGTTGGGCTATTCTCTTTTTTGTTGTTGTTGTTGTTGTTGTTCTGACCGCACGGCTAATAAACAAGTTTGCGTTTAAAGCAAACGTTAAGGGACAACTTTTAATTAGAAAACAAGTGCGGTACAGTAGAGAGCTGCTCAGAAAAGTGAATGAAAAATAGCACAAGTGCCATGAAAATGTTGGAAAAACATTTTATGCTCAGAATTTGGCTGCGCGCCTCGCATGACAAGCGTCAATAAAAACGCAAAAAAAATAAAATAAAATGGGGAAAAACTACTGAATAACTATTTGGGTAGGTTAGGGTCACAAACCGCATATACAAGTACATAGCATACATACTATACGTCTAAGTGGTTGAATTTAAATAGTTAGACTCCCTTGGTTAAATGCCAGACTGCCTGTCTTTAGTTAACGCTCGATAATAAATCGCTGGCATTCGCCTCAGCAATCCCGAAAGTGACATCCAATTCATATTCATGTGTCAGCTGCTCATTAAAAAGGTATTCATCATCATGGCGACATGGTTTTGAGGGGACGGGTGCGGGAACTTGGCTGCAATTGTCACACGCCCCAGCCAAATGAATCGAATCCGTGCTCTTGTATCTGCAGCTCTGCAGCTCTGCAGCTCTCTCCACCATCTTGCAGTTGCAGTTGCCGCCAACGCTGCCAGTACGGTGGATTGGATTGGAATGGATTGGGAGACAACATGCAGCGTGTTTGCTGTCAAAACGGGAACGCTTCGCATCTGAGAAATTGTTCAATCATTTTTCTCTTACTTATTTATCTTTTCGAAAGCGTTATGCGATACTATGCGCAGCACTTTGGCTTATGATTGAATTGACACTTCAGTTGCTGCGACAGACGGTGCGACGGACGATGAACAACGTGCGAAGCGCAAACGGGGCCACGATTGCTCAGACCGCAGGAAATACACTCAAACAAAACAAAAACAAAATCGAAATTGGTGCGTATATCTCTGTTCAGACATAATACGGACCTGTTCCCATTTTACAAACGCGAATTGTTGCAGCTTTGGCGAATTAAAATACTTATTCCCTTTCGCTTTAGATTTGAGAAATGTATGTCGCAGAGTGTTTGAAATTTTCTCAAGAGGTTAACTCTTTTCTCAGGTAGAACCAATTATAAAATTGCATTGCAAGTGCCCAGCTCCAGCAACCCGATAGTGTTCTTCTCTCCTTAAAGAATGAAATTATAATCATTTTTCCAACTCAATACTTACAATTCTACTTAATTAAATTATAAACAAAAACTCCTGTAATACTTAATGAAAGTTTGTGATGGCTGTTTCAATCACTTCTCCTCTTGCAGTTTTAGAGCTATAGCACTGATTTTTGATCGGATTTGTTTATAATATAGCAGCTAATTATTAGCTGTTTTTATACAAGCTTGATTCCTAAGTCTAGATAAAGTTTCACTTTGTAAAAAGTAAGAAACACACAGGAACACTATTTAAACGCTGCATTGTCGAAACACAGATCGACCTAGACGCTGAAGAATAAAGCCTTACGACTTATCAATTGGTACATGCGCGGTTCCACTTTGCACCATCATTTAAAACGTTAGACCATGGTTACAGTGAACGGATGAGAAATCACCGCAGCAGACTGGCCAGGATGGGAGGTTCCTGGCCGACGTTATAAGTCAAGCTACAAATGGTAGTAGCTACAAATGTAGTCTTTCTCCTTATGTACATAATACAAGTAGCTACTCCTTTTCGACTCTAAACTCATTTAAGTGAAGCCAAAATGAGAGGTCGCCTCACAAAATAATAAAAAACATAAAAGAATAACTCATTAAGTGAAACATTTTGGCCTATAATTAAAACTAGTTTAGTGATTAGTTTCCTAAAGAGAATATTATCTTTACCCGAGAATAAAAACCAATATCAATTATAGATTAAAAGTCTTCTATTTCTCTAAGTGTAAGCACATAGATAGCTGGCGACGCACTTGAAATGCATGAAATGCCATTTCTTTTGTGTGCAATGACGGGGGAGGGTCTAAATAGGGGGAGGGGCGGGAGATGGGCGACAGGCATTTGGGTGCGCTAAGTGAAGTTGAAAAATGCGTTGTTAGTTTGTATGTAATGGCGTATTTATGACAAAGAAACTCTTTACAAAAGCCACTGCAACCGAAGCAGCAGCTCCGGAATAAGTTCTTTTATGCCTGGCACGCCCCTTTGCCTCCAGCCACCCCTACTATATGATATGTGTGCCATATCTGTGCATCTGTAGCTGATGGGCCTGCTCTCAAACGATGTTTTCCACCATAAAGTTCAGTCCCTGGCGGCTTAGCAAATACGAGCAAAGAGCATTGTGCGCCATTTCTTTATTATAATGTGAGTTTCACGACCTTAATGGCTCAATATTTGTCATCGAGGCATATTGCTCAGGTCGCTCAAAAGCGCACATAGAGCTAGTGCTTTGTAAAATATCTTCCGAGTTTTATTTAGTTGAAGTTTGAAAGTCTATTGCATTAACTTTTTGTAGTTTTTAGATGGACGGCTTTGTTTGTCGATGAAATAACTAAATGAAATAAATAAAATATATCAAATAATTAAAATAAATAAATAAAAGAAACAAAATAAATTTGTTTGTCGATGAAATAACTAAATGAATAAAGAAACAAAATAAATAAAATAAAATAAAGGAAATAAATAAAAAATAAATAAAAAAATGAAATAATGAAAATAAACAAAATAAATAAATAAAATCAATTAAAATAAATAAAATATTAAAATATATAAAATAAATAACATAATTGAAATAAATAAATAAATAAATAAATAAATAAAATAAGTAAAATAAATAAATAAAATAAACAAATAAATAAATAAGTACATATTAAGGCAATTTTCTGTTTGCACTCCTTTCAATGAATTCTCAATAATTGACCAGCTTGAAAACATATATTTAGAAGCTACCAATTAAAGCTAGTTATTCCTTGAGACATTCTAACAAAATGTAAATAAGCTTCCTTTAATGCCAATTTACAATCTGAAACAGGTATAATATATATTCTGACATATGTATGCTCTCTAAACATATTTGTTTCTGTTTCGTGACTGTTCAAGCAACTAATTTTTGAAATTTTGCATTTATTTAATTTAATATAAAAACTTCTGTATTAAACGAGGTTGGCATTGGTCCAAATTAAATATGTAGACAAGTTGGCCTAATCTCCAACTAATTGCATGCTCAAAGAAAGTTTAAAATTTTGTATCTAATGACTTATGCTAGGACATACATATATTTCCCTAAACTTGACTATTAAGAATTGTGCAGCTGCAGTAGTTTCGTATTTTGAAGGAACATTGCAAAATGTTGACAGGCAGATAAACTAACAAAAAACAAAAGAGAAGCATGCAAGAAATGCGAGCCAACTTTAACGAAAACTTAACAAAAATAACTTTCAAAGTCGACAGAAATCCATGCTATATAGCTATTGAGTGAGCTCCGCCTCTCTGCCTTCACTGATTGTTAATTTTATCAAAAGTGGAGTGCAGTGTGCGGGAGAGCGCTCGATATTGCTCGCTACTATCAAATGGCATTGCGGCACCCTAGGGCTGTAAGAAATGTTGCAACAGTTGCAGAGCTCATATCAAGAGTCGCCTATTTCCGCTAATGGCAGGCAGCCGCAATCGCGTAGAATTTCATGTGGTTATAGCCGTACTACTCGTACTATAAGTATAATACCCATTTCGGCTACTGTAATCTAAGCTCGAAATTGGCGCGAGGTTATTAACTGCCTGCCACACACTAGTTCATGCCTTGGGTTAACTGTAAGCGCGTATGTTCGAGTACGTGTGGCCCTCATGTTTGGTTGCATCACATTTCCTTTAACCCATAAAGAAAAACTATGTAAGTGGCACATGTTCGGCGGCAAACGTCGTGCAATGCTGGAAATGTTTTGTGTAGCTACTACTATTATTGCTGTAGTTGTTGTTGTTGTTGTACCGCTTTTATGTAAAAGATACATTTGATAAGTTCACAACAATCGCAGAACAATGAGCTGGAGCTGGAGCTGGCGCTGCGGAAAAGCGGAAAATGAGAACAATACGTATGTACTTATAAAACAGCCGCTGGGCGTTTCTGTAGCGGCAGCAAAACCAAAAACAGAATACAGAAAACAAAAGCGTCATGATCTAGACTTCCAAGTACAAGTAGATGTGGAATGTGGCAGAAAGTGTGTGCATGTGCATCAATCATAATTAAGCGTGCAATAAATGAGTGTATCTGTATGTGTTTGGATACATTTTATACATACATATATCAGATACGTTTAGGCGTGTAATTATAGTACATGACGCAGATACAATGTGAAGTTGAAGGCAAACTTTCAACTGCAGTAACAGCAACAGTAACAGCAAGAGCATGAATTGAGCTTTTCACTGCCACGCCCCCCTCTGTTTGTAGTCAAGCAACCAGCGTCCATAAATCTATTTGGCTTCAATTTTTATGTGCGTGAGAATTCATCATATTTTGGTTGCCGAAATGGTTGTTTGCTTCCATGAATTCGGAACGCTCACACAATTGGGATTGTCGGTGGCTGGAACGGCTCGAAGGCCTCCACGTTCTGTGCCACATGCACTTGGCGTTTCCATTCTTGTTTTTTTATTCTTTCATACATTTTTTATGTTTAATAAAGTGTGCTATGCTTTTATGCGTATGAGTAATTATTTTTAGCTTTAGTCGCGCTTGATTGCCACATATTGCGTGAGTGTGTGTGTGTGTGTTTTCAATTGTTGCTGTTAATTCAGTTCTTGAAAAGTTGAGTGTGTGGGCCGCATTGTTTAGGTCTTTGGCCACAATGCAACATCATGTAGTATTAGAAATGTGTTTGCTGCTCGCTTGAAAACTGAGCAGCTCGACAGAAAAGTTTTTGGTTTCTATTTGCACAGGTGTGTTTAGCACCTGAGCCTAAAATGTTTCGGCCATTATTTATCATGTCGGAGTCTAAGTCAGCTGCTGGCTCCCCACTGGGACAGGGCGGGGCGTGGCATCAACGTTAAGTGCTAAAAGGCATTTTGGCTGCACTGCTCACTAATAATTAGCACATCATGACTTGTGAACAACAACAACAAAAAGAATGTTCGCCCCCTCCCCGGCTACGTGTCAAACGGCGACGATGACAGTGAAAACTCATGTTTGTCATTTTTCCACATAAAACCAACTTTCAACTGGCAACTGCGGGCCAAAAGACTTTGTGCGATGAAAGCACCAGGTACTCGTGTCTGAATAATGGTTGTGGGCTATGGGAGGCAAAGCAACAGTGGACTAAGACATCTAAGTCGCTGGCATAAGCCACAAACATGAATTATGTTTTACTTGTATTCCGAAAGTATGGCACAGGGATGGGGGACAGGAGGCACGATTTCAAGCACTTATTATAAGCTTTTGCTTTTAAAGAACGCGTACCATCACATTTAAAAACTTTAATCACTATTTGTTTAACCCAAAAATGTGGGATCAAAGTTCGGAAAATCAAAAGCAATTAAATAAAATTAAGATAATTTCAACTGCCTTCGAACTTAAATATATTATTTATTTAATTGGTATTTTTATAGGAAGTCGAATATTTTTATCAATGTGATATGTTTTAAATTGGAGTCACGGAATTAATTTTCAATACACCTTTACAAATACTTATATGTAGTTTTTCGGTTTCTTGTATTACAATACCACAGAATTCTTACTCTTTTGTCTACTTGTTTTGGGGCATTCATTTTATTATATTTTAAAATTCTTTTTTATATTTTCAATGGCTTTTAAAAGCATTTCCGAACCGTTCAGAGGTTTCCAAATATATTGTATTTATTTTATTTATTCTTCCTTTGGTTCAGAGTAGAAGCATAGCTAGCAACGTAGCAGATACAATTTTCTTGTCAAATATAAACTAGAAATAAGTGGATGTACACATACAACTTTTAACTGGGCATAACTATATACATACAACAACATTATAATATTGAACTCGGCAGAAGATAAGTAGAATAAATCCATATCTGCTGACGAAACTAATCTAAATTAATGCTAAATATTGTTGGACTATGGGCATGCAAATGAGAAAGTCTGTCCCCATAGCTTTTCCCCGCTAGAATACATACTATTTTGTTGTTAAAATTTCAAATTCCGCATTATTTTTAGACGCCAATCATTACATTTGTTTTTTCTGTGGTCCATTCCTAAAGATATGCAACGTATTATACCGGTATGTCAAAAAATCCATGTTTGTGGAATAGAATACTTGTATATAGAAAGACTCTATAATTAAATCAAGCTGTAAAAGAAAAACATCACAACTTTCTAACCAAGATTCGAGCTCACATTTTCTGCATGGTGGGCTACTCTTGCGCGTACCTTTCATAATTTCCCACGAAAATATTAGGTTGTGTACACCAGAGTCCAGCCATAATCATTTGGCAGATGAGGTTTTGATTGCCGTAAGTTAGTTTTCCCCTCAAAAGAGGTCGGCAACAACTTAAGTTTGAGCATTTTGCCGCTGGTTAGGCTCAAGAGCCATGGGCAGTTGAAGCCAAAAACGTTTTGGTTGCAGAAATTTGTGGTATAATTCAATTTTGTTTATGAATGTAAGAAACCGGTTTGTGGTCAGCTAATAATAAAGATTTTAAGCTAATTGGCTCATTTGAGAAATGAAAAATTACTATAATCATAATGATGATGACGCTGACGATGATGAATGAATATAAGCTCTGTGTCTTGCGGCTGCAGAAACGTGCAAAATTTCTCAAATCAGCGAATTCATTTGCCCCAATGTCAAATGGCTTTTGAATGGAATGGGGTTTGACATTCGAAGAGACTTAAGCGGGCTGAGCTTAGCAACGAATTTAATTAAACAAAAGCTTCTTGGATTGTATTTTTGCTGCGCTCTGATTTTTCCCCTTCGTGTGCAATTGAAGAACAGTGGCCGGGGGAGTGGATAGGTGGCCATCGGGGCTCAGCCTAAGTCCCCATTGACCTTTATCGCGCAAGTCATTAACGAAAGTTAAGAGCGTGATGCGCTGGCGAGTAAAAAGGCAACGTTGATAAAGAATTACAAAAAAAGAAGAGAAGAACAGAAAAAGTACGAGTATTCATATAAAGCGCTGGCCAAGGCAGTTGACAACAAGTTGTGGAATTGGGGCAAGTGACAGTGGTAGAGGAGATGGTGTATAAAGTATAGGGGATACACTTACTTGCGTGCCAGGCGTTTTCTTATGCCTGCGAACATTTTGATGCGTTTTCCTCGCTGCCTCGCTTCCTTTTTATGTCTTATGCCGAACAGCTCCTTGGCCCGGGGCCGAGTTGTATTGTAAATTAAATTGCTGATTTCCGGCTAGTCAGCCCAAAAGCACCGAAAAAAGGGCGCGCAATTACAACAACAGCAGCGACGGCAACGACAAAGAGGAAGGTTAAACCAAAAAAAAAAAACGTAGAAGCAAAACGACACTTAAAATTAATTAAAAAACGCGCGCGCGCGCTAACGACAAAAAACGCGCACGAAACGCACGCAGTTAGTGAGCGGCACTTGCCCTTGTTGTTGCTGTTTTTTCGTATTTTCTTGCAAGTCAAATGCGTTGCTAATAGTTGTTGTTGTTGTTGCTCTCGTCGTTATTGTTGTTTTTGTCGCATTATATACACGGACAGCTTTTGAACGGCTCATTGCATTGGTATTCGTGCAAAACAGCAACAAAAATCAATTAGCTTGAGTAGCCGCTTTGCATCTGTTGTTGTTGTTGTTTGTTGTTGTTGCTGGTACTGGTTGCTGGTTGTGGGGCTGCTGCTTCTTGTTTATTATTTTTTTGACACTTTGACGTTCGTTTGAGTTATACAATTGTTGTGTATTTCTTAATTAAATAACATTTATCAATAAGCCGATGTATTTTTGCTTCAATCAAAACGCATCAAGCGTTGCCACTTGCGCAATATTTCATTTCACTTTATTTGCTGGCTACTTCAAAGGCCTCTCAGCAATCAGCTGTGATTTTTCCACACCCCACAAGTTTTTTCAATGAATTTTTTCAACGCGCACAAATATTTACTTTTCGCGTATTTCATCGGCTCCTCATACAATAAGCTACAAGGGGAAGGGGAGCTTATAAAAACTCATGTGTGTATCGTTCACTTGCCCGTCGTTGACAATTTGTCTTGGACTAGCCTTGTCGCTTTCCCGGAGGGGCCGGTTCGGTCTTTGTGTTGATGCTGAAACGAGCCAAAAGAAATTTACACATTATTTTAAAATTTATTTGCTGCATTTTATCAACAAGCTCGAAGCGAGAGAAAACAACCAAAACCGAATAGTTCTGCTCGGGTTGCTTTCGGTGGGAAAGTTGTGGCAGCAGTGGCGGCTTTGCTGCTCTCCACATGAAAGATACAAAACGATTTATGTACACACTACTTATATATAATGACGTGTGGAGTGACAAATTAAAAACAGTCGGCGCGAATGAATTCAAATTTATTGACTTACAATTTGAGTCGCGTTTCAAGCCTATCCAATACTTTTCAGGAGTCTAGATATAATTTATAATTTTAAAAATGATTTTTAAAATAAAAGGGTGTTATTTCACAACCATCTTAATTTTTATATACTGTTCAGATATGTATACGTACACGTATATAATTGACTGAATAGCTTTTGATAACCACATTCGGAGTATTTTCAGGAAAGGCTCTCTCTTTTATTTTCCCTTTTGAACATTAAGTCCCAATGCAGAAAAGCAATGCATGATTTTGGCTTATTTTAAATGTATAAATAAAGCTTATACATAGGATGGAGAATGTATATCCCTCTTCTACTTATTCTGTTTTATTCTGCCATACGACCATATTATCACAATTTAGTCGCGCATTAGATCAGCACTCTACCCTAATATAACACTTATAGTTCCGCTTTTGATTGGCTGTAGTAAGGTCTATATTAATAGTAATAGGAATAGTTCTTTCGATACACCATTCATATCAGATATATCGCCAGTTGCAGTATTACCCTCGCCACTAAGTTTCTTATCTTATATTGATAATACGCCGACAGAAGTTTTATTTGTTTTGGGATTTCAGTGTCGGGCTTGCTCGACTGGAACTGGGATTTTCTTTTGTTTTGTTTGGCGATTTCCAAATGACGAAAAAGCATTCTTGGTTGGATTTGGACAAAGTAGTATTACTACACTTTTTTGGTATCGTTCCATTTTGTTGAATATTTTTCTGTGCTTGCCACACACAAAAGGCACATCACATTAAATAAGTTGCACAAGTTGCAATCACAAAGAGCACTGCAACACCAATCAGTGCCTCCGTTGGCGCCCGAAAAAAGAGCTTTTCAGCATTACGAAATGCACATTTGTAACACACAGGCCCTCCACACAGATGCCTACAACGATATGGAGAGAAAAGTAATTATTGCCAGTTCGCCCTAATGGCGTATTTGGTTACCAACAAAATTCTGAGCGAGTAGTGTGCGGCAGAGTTTGGGAATTAGCGCACCGTAAATGGGCCAAGAGGCAGAGAGAGGTGGCATGGGTCAGGCAGTGCCTGTGCACCACTGTGCACTTGGCTCAGAAACACAGATACAGATAGCAGTACAAATACATAATGCCCGGGATGGCAAGAGCGGACTTTGAGGCAGGGGCAGGGGCAGATCCAACAGTGGCAACAACCATGACAAAGAACATGTTTACATGAGAGTGGCCAGTACCGGTGCAAGAAGCGTGAAAGAAGGAACGCACAGACGAACGCACACACATGCTACTCCATACTAGCAATCTATTGCATCCATAGATACAGCCGAACCTCACTATAAACAATTTTTTTTACCATTACTTACTATTTCAAATGCTCAAAAAGAGAGGAAGCTGTATAAATCAAATTTTCATTATCAAAGCAAAATAACTTAGAATGTATATTAATGTTTAATGTTTAAATGTATTGATTCTCTTTTTTTTGCCGATTTAAATCCATTATAAGTAAACATAAATATCACTTCAAAGTCAAAAGTGAAAGTATGTTCAAGTATATACCTATTATTTTGATTGTATTTGAATATATTAAAAAATCGTAGGACAAATTTCTTTTTTTAAAGGGAGTAAGATATCTGCATTTTGAAAAATCATTTTCAATTCCTTAATATCTTTAGACAATTTTTTAGACATAACCTGTAATTTTCTAAATGAACTCGAAATTCTTTACATTCAAACAAATTTAAATAAAAGCATTTCTAAATTTAAGTTCAAATAGTTTTAAATCGTGCATTTCTAAATTTGTAATATATTTTGTAGCGAGGAGGAATTGATGGATATTATCCATAATATGTTAAGATCTATTTTATATTTTAAGAATATACGCGTATAACGGTATTTTACGTGGTCTGCTTCCAAGTATTGAAGCGGGTAAAAACAGTGTCGAGAATCAAAAATTAAAAAAAGTAGATCCTTTGAATTTCCTCTCCAAATATAATTCCTCTCCAAATATAGTTCACTGTAGTCGAGTATCTGTGTAATGTATTGCTGGGTGCCTTTTTGTATCTATTGGATAGCAACACGTACATTTCGTGTGCATACGAAGCTGTCGCGAACAAAATTGACGGGACTGCCTATGGAACTGTTGCTGCTTCTGCTGCACGGGAATGGGAATGAGAATGAGAATGGGAATGGAAACGGGAACGGGAATAGGCAACTGGCACTTCCATGTTATGGCTCATGTTCCGCATTTGGTTTCGCCGCTATTTTAGGTCGTTTCTCCCGTTTTGAACGGAAACCTGCAACATACGATACGCTTCAGCGCGCGTGCAATTACCACCGCAAAACATCGCATTGAAATGTAAAGGGGTGCAGGGGCAAGGGGCAAGGGGCAAAGTTGAACAACTAAAAGATGCATAGTAGTGCTGCCGCCGCCACTGCCACTGCCGTTGCGGTTTTTCACAGTCGCCTCAAATTGAAAAAGCACAGCAGCTGCGCGACCGCGACGACGCGACGATGGCAGCAAAGTGAAATTGAAGAGGCCACAAAATAGATGAATATTATTATTAACTGAACTCCGGCAGAGTTCGCAACGGCCCCATCTGCATATCAAATCATAATTTATGACCCATTGTAGCTGCTAGATACAGATGCATGAGCCTAATTACCGCCCGGCATTAAATTTGTGGACTTACAAGTGGCCGTCCATTCCATTTCGCATCTTTTGATGCAACTTTGTTCTGATTTCATTTGATTATTTTGCACTTTTGAACGCAAGTTCTCCATGGCAGCTAGTAATTCAAAACCCTGCCCACCCACACCAATAGATTGGATGACAAAGAGCCACTACTTGGATGCATCTCCACAGTTGATCGTATCTCGACGCCCACAACGCCTGCTCTGAGTTCGTTTTCTGCTGACAATAGAATTGCGCAACGACAGGCGCAATATAGTATATAGTACGTGTATGCTCCCAGTTGCGATATTGTTACTGCTGCTCCTAAAATTGTTATTATTATTGTTGCTATTGTTGTTTTTGTAGGCAATACACAACTGGCGCATCTAAAGTTAGAACACAATTCGCTCGAATGCCATGGAATGTTTTGTACGCCCAGAAGTGGCTGCTCAGGAAGGCGCAAGTGGCTTCAGTGTGGCATAATTTTAAGTATTTATGACAGAATAATACAGATTTCTATACAAAAGCAACAGCCGGAGAACCAAAATGGCAGTTTGCATCACCGAGACATACTTGTAATGAAATCTTTGGCTTCCCTAACGAAATTTTTGCAAGAATTGACTCGAATTTTTAATCGGGTTTCAAAAGTTATATTAGAATCGAAAGGCCTCCGTACCTTAATAGATACTGCAAGTATACATAAAATGCATAAAATATAATCTTCACGCATATAAAAAAAAGTAAAAAAGAACTTACACGTAAAGTAAGTCACTTTTTACTTTTTATAACCTATATTCAAAAGCTATAAGTATTAGGTTTGTGCAAAGTCTGCAGACAGAAGGAACTATCTCCGACCCTGTAAAATATGTATATACTTGTATAGTACAATATTTTAAATCCGCATGATGAGAGAAGTCCACTTAGACATGTCCGCCTTTATGGTTCAACGCTTGGATTTCGGAAACGACAGACCAAACTTGGTGTGCAGGTTCTTCTAGTCCCTAAGCAACACGAAACTATTTTATTTTCAACAAACTGAACTTTCCATACGTAAATAATAAATAATTATCCATGTTGAATTAACAGTTTGCCCACATCGGGTAATTCGAAAAAAAGTTATTATTATTTCCTCTCAACGGGCCTGGTACTTAGTCATATATGTACATACTTCCTTTTATTTATATCCAAGATTTTCTCCTCTTGCTAACAACCTTTGCGCTTCATAGTGCACCTGCATTCATTTGTATGTATGTATGTATATATAAATGTATATATGTGCATAAGTATATGGGTACACCCATACTTGTACATATCTATTTATGAATCTATGCTCTTCTAATTGGACACATCATAAAATTCAAAACTGTTCACAAAATACTCGGGGAAATTAACCCAAATGCTCCTAAAATAAAGCGTTGACAACTTTTGCGGTTTTTATGATGCATTTGGAAAACAACGCACATGCATCAATATGTTTACAAACACACTACACACTCGTACATACATACATACATACATCGCATAATGATGCAAATGGGCAACATCTTTTGGGTGGTCGTGGTCACGTACGGGCGCACAGCAACCGCGAATGCAAACACACACACAGATACGTGTTGTATTTGTGTATGTATTTCTCAGATTTATGATTTGTTTATTTTGTGTTCTCATTTTCGATTTTGCCGCAATCGCTTTGCATGTGCCCCTGCCACAAATCCAAGTGGGCAATGATGGTGGCAACAACAACAACAGCAGCTACAACAACATCATCGTCAGCGGCGTTTTGTTTACAGGAGGCGCGCGTCTTGGCGACACATTCGAAACGACAAGCGACGGCAGCAGCACCAGCAGCCGAGTGGGCATAAAAAGAAAATGTGTACATACATACATACATGTAGGTATGTATGTACACACATGCAAACTAACATAATCGCGCATACAGTTATGTGTGTGTGTGTGTATATGCATAAAAAGCGCTGTCAGCGATCGCACAACTGCATTGGCAGCTGGCTGATGCAGCGACTGCGAGTGCAACAGCGACTGAGGGGCTTTTAATAACTGCATGCAGTGCGATTTTTTCTTCTTGTTTTGCTTTCAACTTATTGGCAAATTCATAAATGGGCTACAGTGCGTGAGTGTGCGTGCGCGTGTGCATTAATGTATGTACATACACACATATGTATGTATTTATGTATGTTTAATTATAAGCCGATGGCAGTGGCAGACAAACAAGACATCAGGGCAGGGGCGGCGGCTGTGTTCGAGTTCAAACTGCCAAACTTTGCTGCAGCTGTTGACGCTGACGCGATGACGATTACAACAACAGTTCGTTTACGAGCAGCCAGCCAGCCAGCCAGCCATCCAGGCAGTCTGTTACTCCATCAGCAGCCCCCAGTCAGTCACTCAGGCATCAGCACGAATGCCAGACAGCGTCATCGCCATCAACGCCAGCATAGCCTCCGCCAGCGGCGGGAGAGCTGGCAACTCTCAACCCGACATCATCAGCTGGTCATGCCCGTGCCTGTGCGTGTGCGTGTCCCGCCCTGGTCTGCAGTTTTCGTCCGACGCGTCGCCGGTCGGTTTTGCCCAAATTGCATTTGCATTCGAGTTATGTGCGCTAATTTCACGTTATGAAATTTTTATTTCGCACATTTGCTCGGCATTTGCATGCATCTATGTATGTATGTATGTATGAGTTTCATCTACATACATACATACATATGTATGTATGTACTATATGTGTGCATGTATGAAAATATAATTTTTGTTGGCTCATTTTTAATTTCTGTGCACATTTCGCTGTGTTTGCTTTGGGCCGCTTGCGCTTTTCTCGCTTATCTCTGGGATTTTTCTGCGGGCTGCCAAATGACTTTGTAATTAAAAGCAAACCAGAGGACTGGGCATACGGAAACTGGGAAGTTGGGGGCTACTCGAGTTGTAATTAAATTATGCGCCGCAGTAGCATTAAATCGGATTTAATGATGGCTTTTCTCTCGGCTTAGTGTAAGTGAAGAGCAAAGCAGGCGGGGGAAGTAGGTGTGGGTGGAGGGGGCGGACTGCTGTAACCAAATACATCAGCATACATACATACATAAATACATTATTTGCCTTGAAATGGCAAGGCATGTAGTAGAATGAACTTGAATAGAAGAATGTGAAATCAAACCACAACTACGACTACTGGGGTGCTATGCACAGAAATTTATGGATTAAATCGGTATAAGACGGCACAGTGCAACGGAATATTAGAAAATAATCTATATATGTACATTCATACATACTACATATGATTTGTAACAAAAAAGCGATAAAGAGTGGACAAAGAATTTATGCTACGATAAACTTTTCCTGTTTTACCCAAAATATTAAATACTGAATAAGTATTGGCTTTACCTTCCCTCTATTATGGATGTAAAACTGTACTATAGGGGTTCATCTTGGCCTATTGTTTAAGAATATTTATAGATTTTGTCCTTATTCGCTATAAAAAAGGCAGAGACAATTACAGCTTGAAGTTTTGTATTTGATAAAAAAAAAACTTAAAGAATAATCATTATTAAATGATTTTGATTTTTTTGCTCCAAAGAAAATGCTAATAATCATTTTTTAAGTTGAAAAGTAAAACTCAAAATGAATCATTATATTTTGAGCAAATGAACAATTAACAATGATTACAGTCCCTCGAAAAAATTAGTCTATTGATATTCCTTTGGATGTTAAGAATGTTTTGGGCTATTGAAAAGTGGTTGTAAAAATCGGCACACATTTTGTAACTTAGTCAATATTTGTTTATTCAACATTTGGGCTACAAAGAAAAGAATGGAATTGCTAATAAATCACTCAAAGATAGGCTGCACTTGGACTGCTTTCATCTCAAACGTTTTCAGATGAGCAGCAATCAATAAAATCGAATCTATTTCGCGATTCAGAAGAACACAAACAAACAATAACTAGTTACAAGGGTTGGCTGTGAAGAACGAACGAACAGTCTTAAATGATATTGAGAATGTGTGGTCTATTGTAAAACGTAAAAGCGTAGATGCGTTTTCGAATAAAACCAAAGAAAAGACTATTTCCGAAGTCACTTCTCTTTGGAACGAGATACCTTTAGAGGTTCTTTCAAATTTAGTGGACTCAGTTGCAAGACATCTTCAAAAAATTATTGAAGCCAAAGGAGGGTATACATTTTATTAATCTGCAAACAATTTCTTGTGTTTTGTAGTATTAAGCTTTGTTTTTTTTTTTTTAATATCGATTGTCAAAATACTTAGCTCTTATAAAAATATCTCCTCTAAATTATTTTTACGTTTGTAATACCAATATGTAATTGACCGACAAGTGTATAAATTATCATTTTTAACACACCGTGCACTATTTAATAAACATTTTAATTTTTTTTGGCGCCTCCTCGATGCAATTATGTTCTTGTTAAACGATTTAAAATAAAACAAATTTTGGTAAATCTTACTTATGTATATATAAGACCAATTGAAGTATAATAGTAAGCTAAATTCAATACTTTAAACTTTTAAGTGCTCATATTTGTATTATTATTTAGCGTACGTTCCCATTATTTCTGTTAATATATGAAGTTTGCCTGTAAAGAAACTTTCGTAATATAAAATACTAATAATGTTTGCCACTTATTTTAAAAACCGAGTTATGTACTTATTTTCTTAAAGTTCTATGTCAGTAGTTTGCTGTACACGCCTTTAGGGCGCTTGAGTCTCCAAGCCCAATCCCCCTGTTCGTCAAGCACATATGTATTTGTTTTTAAACTTCCATCGAGTTAATCGACGTGGCCAATCGATACATCGCATAACTTATTTAAACACGCTTCAAAACATTTTAAGTGCCGCCATAAAAATTTACATGTTTCGCACACACACACACATGCACAGAACACCCACTAAAAAATTGCTGCCCAAATAACAACGAAACTTTCTGGCAACTACCAATAACCCCAACAACAACACCAAATACTCGCACGACCAGAACAACAACAACAACAACAGCGGTAACAACAACAACAACAACAGCGGAATCGAGCCACCATAAAGTGCACATAATAACTGCCAATAAAATGGCGTGCTAAACTAAAAGTAAAACTCATGGAGCAAGTGTAAGCGCAATTTAAACTTTATGATGGCAAATTTCAATATACTAGTAGTTGGCATCAGCAGAAGCCTCAGCAGGAGCGGCAACGTCCACAGCCACATCGACATCGGCGGCAATCCACTCATCGGAGCAGGTGTCGTCGACTGCCATGCTGTGAAGGTGGGCGGGGGGTGGTTGGGGGGTGGGGTGCAGGTGTGAGGTTGCAGTTGCAGTTGCGGGCTGTCTCGACCGTAAGTCTCGCCCGGCAGCTTGCCGCTATGTTTGAAGTCGCCTGGCTATGACGGCTTCTGCTGCCACCGTCTCTATCGTCTCTACCGATGATATATCACTTGTGCCAAACTGATTTCTGCACAACGAGCCAAGTTAATTGACTGATTTTAATCGCACGCCATCTCGCTCTGGCCTGCCAAGCTTGTTGAGCTACCTTTCCTGCAGCTCGGCATTATTAACAGACAGTGTGCTATTTAAGAAATCTAGCAAGACAAATTTTGATTATACTTTCTAGTTCTCTAAGTAGTATGGGGGAAATGCTTTATATATTCAACAACTGATCCTAGCATATTTAAAGGATTTACTCCGATTAGGAAATGAATTAATTAATTATTAATAAGCAAGTAAGTAATTAGTATTAATAAGTAGTATACCTCTGATTTGCTATAGATTTTGTTGAACAGTTCTTCAGTTCTTCTCCATTACACTTGATTGGTTATTTGAAAATTGAGACAATTTTTTAACTATCCGCACTTTATTGGTATTCCTACAACTGTTTTAGATTTTTAATAGATTTAAATCTTATATAAGTTGCCTTACATTTGTGAATAAGCTGGCTTCCTTTGCTGCAGAATATCATCTACAAGTATAATTTAAATTGTTCCGTCAACTGGTTTGGATTTGAAGTTTAATACAAGTGAGTAAATTAAAAAGATAATTTACTACAAATCACACTTGTCTTTTTCCAATGAATAGAAGTTTGTTTTGCTGAAAGTCTGGCATCGCCATCTTGAATAAAATATATTGAATATTGAAATAAACTGCGCTATAAGGGATGCCCTTCCAAGAGTGAAGATGGAAACACAAATCCGGAATCTTTATCACAATCAAATACATACATATGTGCTTATTAAAATTCATGAAAGCCCTTATCGCAATTCTAGAATTTTAATTTAGTATTTAAATATTTCTTTACTTTAAATTGTGGAAATTATTGTGATCAGTTAATAATTTGTTGCTCAGTTATGAATTATAAAATAAGTATTCAATGATATGTATATCAAATTTGGGGAAAGGATCTCCATTTCGATTGTAATAATACTGACTGATTTCATAAATGAAAGTTCGCAAAAATATTTAATTTTCAAAAAATTTAAGCTAGTTTAAATTATATTACTTGGCTGGATGGGAAAAAAAATCACAAATTGAAATGCCACTTCCTTTGTGTGTGATATAACGGAAGGATTCAAGCATGGAAGTATAGTATTTTAACTGTTGAATCGAAATAGTAATCTGCACAAATATGAGCTGCACTATTTATTATAACTTTCAAAATCTTTATTTATTCATTTAAATCTTGTTGAACGCCGCCAACGTCATCCGTTCGGGATACCAACACTTTTTCCAGCGTAAAAATGCTTTTCTGGAATGGAAAATTAGGTACTGAAACCTTCTCAATCGTGCCAAACCGGGGTCCCTGGGGGTGTTCTTTTTAATTTATTTAATCGCTAAGGCTTGTGGGCGGAATACTAGAGTGAAATTGTTTCGCTGATAACTTTTCTTAGAATTGACCGATTTAAGTGAAATTTAAAAGTAGATAATTATAGTATATACAGATTACAGTATTACAGATTGACAAAATTCTTTAGCGGGTAGAGGGAGAAGAAAATCAAAAAAAATAAAGTAAACTCGTGTAGCCTAGGGAATAGGAGCGTCTGCATACCAAGTTTGGTTAATGTACGCATAGCCATTTCCGAAATCCAGGCGTTCATCCAGACGCACAGACGGACGGACATATCTAGATCGATTTCTCTCGTCATGCTGATTAAGATATATATACATATATACTTTTTGGGGTCGGAGATGCTTCCTTCTGCCTGGTACATACTACTTTGCACAAGCCTCATATACCCTTTTTACTCTACGGGTACAGGGTATAATAAAAAGGAGACACAGTAGTAATGCAAGCCGTCATGTGTCTCTGAACTAGCAGTTGTTACTACTCTAGTGTTATTTACATACTTCTTATAGTCATAGTCTCGTTCACTTGAGTTGGAAAAATATTACACGGTGCAGCGCTTTCAAAGCATAAAAGTTGATTGAAAATGATTGAGTTTTCAGCTTAATTGATAAGCCACACAGACATACACACATACACGTACATAAATATGGTATATACATAGACAAACTATTCAGTCTCTGAAGCACTTAAGTGTAAGTTTTGCCACCGATTTGGATTTGGCCAAAAGCAACTGCATTTGGCGTGTTTGGTGGTTGGCCGTTCGGGACTGGCTTATGAGCATATAGTAGTAATAGAAATGTAAATATATGCCAAGCACACACACACGAACACACAGCACACCCATTGTTATAAATCAGTCTGGCTTTATCTTAAGTAAATGGCTTTTTATTTTGGCGATAAAGTGCCAGTCAGCTGAACTATGCCAAGGCAGTCGTGCGGGGGTTGCGGAGGGGCTGAGTTTTCACAATATCTGCGCATAAACGAAAGCTAAGCACGAAATTTGTTGGCCAACAGTCGGGAGGGGCGCGCCAATGGGCTCAGAGGCGGGGGCGTGCCAAGTACATGCAGCAGATAAAACGCCAGTTGCCAGTTGCCGCCTGAAGTGCTCCAGCTAGGGCTACAGCCATAGCTGCTCTATGTTATGAGAGCTTAACATTGAAATCCGTATTTATTTGGCGGCCATAAAATTCAGCTGCTGCGTACGCTTAGTAGTGGAGGCAGCAGCTATTTGTTTGAGTAATTAGCGTTAATACAAAAACCATAAACTGGGCCTCCTCTCTGCTCGCCTTAACTGACAATTGTTGGTTCTTTATAGCGTGCTGTGTGAAGTGTTTGTCTGCCCTCCACGCCGCCTGATTGATAGACACACTTGAATTATGTAGAAAAACAAAAACAACGTCATACGCTTGGCAATGAATAATTGTATTATTAGCAGTGCTGTTAAATAATAATCTGATGGCATTTGGAAGGCAGGAAGTACTTTCGAAATTATGCTGCAGACGTAGGCATTTGATTAGATTATACAATCGTCATAAGTCTATTAAATGGGAACCGGTCTGGTCTGGCGCGGCAGCTGTGGGAAAAATTCTTGACACTATTCCCCTAATTTATATTTTATAGGCTTGTTAAATATGACCAATATTTTACCAAATTGAAGGATTAGGGAAGACAAGGGAAAAAAAAAATAAATAAAAAATACATAGATTGCAAGTTAAATGTTCTTTTGCTAAGAGTTAGAGCTTCCTTACATTCATTTTGAATCAAAAATATTGTTAATTGAAAGCGAAATGGTAAAACATAATTTGTTAAAATAAATCAGCTAAAAAAAGGTTTATAAAACCCAGAAGATAATAATAAATTAACTTTTCAAATGTCGTGTGCATATTTTCTGAATACCGAATAATACATCAGGCCTATAACACCAAATGAATGTATTAGAAAGGTCGTTAAAACGAAAAAAAAATTAGATGCGAGTATATAGTATTGTGCGAAAAGTGTCAATCTTATAAGTCTACTATATATAGCTTCTGTCAAAGTTGACATTCATCCTAACTTGTTGTCAAACTAGATTTAGTTGGAAAATAAATAAATTGAAATGATTACATCAACGAATTAGAAAGTTAATCTCTCGAGTATTCATTTCTCTGATCAGGTTTTTTTTTACCCGATCCCCAAATCTTTAATAGCACTCCCATAATCGTATGCTAAACTAGAAAACCATTTTAAAACTTAGTAGATGGTGGAATTGGTTCCAATTCGGACAGTTCGTTGTAGCTGCTATTTATCTGGAAAATTCGTCAAGCTAATACAAAATTAAGCTCAAATTAGGGGCAATTGTGGCAACTTTTGCGTGAGACATCCGAGACATCTTCCCGATGGTTGATGTTAATATAATTATCCATCGCTGTCACATTAATGTGCATGCTGGCACTCATTAACTAATTGAATAAACTAATCGGATGTCTCTGTGAAGAATCCAGTACCACTAATTACGACATAAGAGCTTGTCTCTTGCCTCCACTTTTCTTAGTCCATCTGAGGTGGTAAGCTCTATAAATAGGCCTGTGATCTTAAAGTAGCTCACGGAAGTTGTTGCCAAATGACAACCGAAAAAAAGCAAACCAAAAACAACTAAAAATCAAGAATTGTCGCAGCAAAGCCTTTCATTGTATCATTGGCCAAATCGGCAAGCCATACAATCGAGCCAAAGTAGCAAGAAATAAATAAATAATATATAGCAGAAGAGAAGCAACAACAACAACATTCTGGCTTGTTGGCTAGCGACAAATGTTCTGAGACGAAAAGAAACAATTTCATAAAAATGAATATATACTCCGATATAACAGCAAACATGGCATCGTAGCGTGGTGTATTTTATTATGAATTTGGTTTTGGAAACCAGTTCGGCAAGACGTCTTATTTATTTGCTAAATGCACACACACTCATAAATACAAATGCGTATATATATTCAATATATATATATGCATATGTGCAGGTAGGTATCTTTATCTCAAAGTTGTTGCTTTTTTGTAGCTGAGCAAACAAAGAAGTGTTGATTTCAATTGCGGCGCGTAAAACAAGCGCGAAATTGCGGCTCGACTTAGTTCATTGAAAACCGAATCGGGCGACATACATACACATACTTGTATGTATATACGAGTATAGTACGAGACCAGTACTACGAGTAGTAGACGTGAGCACAAAGAGGTGTCAAAATAACCTTGCGGTTCGCCGACTTTTCAGAGTTTGCTGAGTTTGCTGATGGTCGATGGGGCACTGATGGGGACTGTCGACAGACGCATTTAAATGTTTTAGTTTAAATTTAAACATGCGCATTAAAATAAATTACCATAAAATGTGGAAACGTGCCCGCTGGAGACCTGACTATGGCTTTCAATAGCAAAGTTAGTGCGTGTCTCCAAATGGTTTTGGGGCCCCAGTCGGTCCGACAGAGATATGCGCGGAAAAGATGAAATTATGACATTGCTGATGACAACAAAGTACAAAACAACAACAACAACAACGACAACGGAATATCCTGGCAAGTTGTAAAGCGTGCTCCCAACTGAATAGGCAGGCAGGCCTGAGAATGGGTTTGCGACCGGGCCAGGCAAAAAATCAGGAAAACGGGCCGCCCCAAAAAATTTACGAGCCCGTGACGCATCAAGGTCTATGAGATATGGTTATGGTTAATGTGTTTATGTTGTCAACCGAAACTGAAACAGAAACAGAAACTGAAACCGAAACTGAAAACTCCCGAACAACTGAATGACTGACAGACTGACTGACAGACTGAATGAATGACAGACTGACTGGTGAGATGGCTTATTGTTGGCCTAGGATGGTTGACAGTCAGATATACATAAGTACTATATACGAAGTAAACGGATAATCAGCGCATGTGGAGCCTACAGCTCATTACACACACACACACAGAAACGCACACACACACACACACACACACACACGCACACACGAACGCGAAAGGACATGCTGGATATGCAAATAGAACAGTGCCTTCCCATATGACAGTTTTATGTTAAGGAAACAATCATAAAGCAGCCCTAGCTGTGACTTTATTTATTTGCCAGCGACACGAGGAGTGCTTGCCACAGCTACTCCCGTTGTTGTTGTTGTTGCTCTTGTTGTTGGGGGGTTTTATTTGTTGTTGTTGTTGCTGCTGTCACTGCTCCGACAGTCATTTCATCAGAGCTCATTCATATTTTTGCGGCTCATGTGCTGATTTGCAGTCTAGATTAAAACTGTAGCCCCCTTGTCAGCTATCGCTGTGAATTTTAAAGCTGCGTTTCGGAAAATGAAGTTTTCACTTTCTCGTGACTCTCTCGTGAGTCGTGCCTTGTCTGGTAATTGCCTGAAAAACGCCGGACGTGCGCTTAATTTGGTTTCGCATTTTCAGCTACTTCTTGAATTTGGTTTATGCTAAAGTTTTTCTATTTTTTTTTTTTTTGTTTTTGTACATTTGTTGCTGTCTGTTCAGCAAATGTCTTAATTTATTATGCAAATTTAATAATAACATTTTAATGTGTGCTTTTTATAGCACGCACGCACAGACTGGGGCAGGGACAGAGGCAGGGGCAGGGGCAGCGGTAGCCGCACCTTTCTTCCGGCCACAGTTGGCTGGCATTTTGGCTTTGACAATTGGTCATACCTACACACATACATACATACATACATATAGTACATGTTCGTCTGTCTGTTTGTTTGTATGCGCCACGCATTTGGCTTTTTCTCTGCTAATGCCTTATGGCAGGCAGCGTTGTCGCAGCACGTGCGTTAAAAATTATAATGTCGTCTGTCGGGCCTATGGTGTATGGTCTAGGGCCAAACATGATTGTTGTGGCAACCATAATTAAACGCCAAATATGTTGCATGTTAATTCCTGCTGAAAGCTACAAATGGTTAGACCTATTGTTGCCATTGTTTTCGTTGTTGTTTTCTGTGGCCCGAGCTTAGTCCAACTTGTCGATACGAGTATTGGCGCTAAGATTGTATAATTGTCCCTCCACTTTTGGGCCGTGACATTTTTGGTGCTTCGTCTCTTAACGATGGAAAGTGTAAGTGGGCAGCAGAAACGTACCAAAGCCATAAACTATAGGGTATGTAGTGCAAAGGTTTGAACAAAGCCCTCGGCCATGCTTAACGTGGCCTACAAGTATTAGGTTGGCACACGCCTAACTGCCCAGGCATTGAGATGGCAGATTGCAAGTAGTTTTTATACAGCCGCTAGCCAAATAAAAGCAGATAATTCCTCAATTGCTGTTCGTAATGGCAGCCCTAGCAGAAGTCCATGCCCCTGCAAGAGGAATACCTTTAATATTCACAAAAGTTCAAGCAGTAATTGCCTTCATTTAGGTATAATTCATTTTAATCGCGATTTTCATTAAGAGAAACTCACACTAACCTATTGTGTGCTGAGCCTTTGCAGACTACAAACAGGAATAAATTCACATTAACATAAATAAGGTGGTCCAAATAGTGGTTTCTCTTTAAAAAATTCAAATGTAAAAATCAACAATTTTTCGGTATATACTATGTATTATTGGTTTGTTCGAAAGAGTATTATTTATGGAACACAATTTCATTCATGTAACCCAGTTTTCCAATATCTTGTTGATGGTTTCTGGTTCTATCTCACAAAGAGCTTGCTTACTGTTGGTCTTAAGGGTTTGAATCATTAATGCATTTTTCGCATGACATAGGTCCTTCACAGAAACATTACCGAAAGGCTCGCCATTCTGCTGAAACGAAGATAGCCTAAGCCCTCTATCTAGCGGGAAGGAGCTGTCACACCAAAATACTTCTAACCTTTTTATTTGTCAAAAACAAACTAAACATAGCATATATGTATGTACCTGAAACATTGAACATATGTATGTTCGGGCCATGTGTACGAACACAACAACAACAAAAAATGTTTGATCGAATGAAAGCAAAATTGAAAAGTCACCTTACTTTTTGAACACACCACGTATACCCATCTAATATCCCAAGCGGTTGGCAGGTGTTGTGATAGGGGAAGGATCTTTTAATTGGTTTTTTCTTATGTTTTAAATATATACACATAAATCAAATATTGCTCTATTATTCTTCTTTTTGCTAGAAATGAAAATGTACAAATCTTTATTTAATTTAATAGCTGGAAATAACTTTTTGTAGATTTCAAATCTCTACTCCTATTTTCGCTCTATTTTTGTTTCGAGTTATATGCAATATTCTTTAATTTAATTCATTCTTAAATTTAAATCAGTCAGCAGGCATAAATAAAATGTAGAATAAAGACGATGTTCAGAGTATGCTCATAGGCGATTAATTTTTAAATGATATTTAGATTTAATGAGCCTTAAGCACATCAATGCGTAATTTTCAGACTTTCGAATTTTTATTTTGGTTTTTCAAAACATTGCCACATTACATCTATTTGACTTCCATAAACAAATAGAATTGCATTTTTTCGCACCCAGATATATGTTATATTTAGATATATTAAGCACAACAATGCGTATTTTTCTTACTTCCGCTTTTTTTTGCATCTACGACTCACACACACATTTCAGCTCCTCCTTAAATATTTAAACCGTTTGCACACCTGTTCCTACAAGTATTTCCCAATAATGTGTGGTAGTTCTGCGAAGTATGGGTATTTAGTTCCCTATTGTTTAGGTCTTTCCCGCAGCTGTTATGAACCAACGGATTATCGTTTTCATTGCCTCGAAGGCTGTAAAGGCAGAGGTTTTTGCCATAATTGTATGGCACTGTTTTAATTGTTTATACAGCTCGCGAGTCGAGTCATTATTTCGGTAATGGTCTGCACAGGAAACGCTTGACACTGATATACGAGTAGTGCAGAAATCGAATTCGAATTTTCCACTCCAAAAGATCTTGACGAAGTTCAATTGAATTTTAATGTGTGCACTGGCAGGGCTGGCCACAATTTCTCTTGCTTCACACGAATTCATTAATAATTTCCGCAGAGCCCAACGGTCACTTAATCTTATCAAATGGCGCCTACTATATAGTATACTATATATGTATGTATGTAGTATTTATGTGTGTTGGATTGTTTCAATTACTCATGCTATTGCGAAATGGAAATGGGATATACGAGTATACGAGCAGTACTAAACAATAGTTATTGCTATTGATTCAAGCAATAACCCCGAGAAATTCCATGTTGCTGGGGAAATACTTTCATTCGGCTATCAGTATATGGCATTTGAGCAATTCGAGCATAGGATTGCTCAATACTATACTACTTGTATATACACCGAACAAATGAAAACAAACAATTGCAGAGCAGAGCTCTATTAATAAGTGCGTGTGTGGCCAAAGGGCGACAAAATCGATTTGTTTGCAATACGAATGTAGAGACAAAGCATTAGATAATGTCGGTTTGAAGCTGATAAGGGCGGTGAGTGTGATTGTGCCCAGTCGATGGCATTATCAGCAGTTGATATCGGAAGCGCGACTACATCGATGCAATGGCGTTGACAACTGCGACATGTTCAGATAGCATCGACTATATAACACATACTCTCAGTATATTCACTGACAGGGAGCGCGTATTTTTGGCGCCTCAGGGTGCACAACAACAATAACAACAACAAGAATAACAACAGCAGCAGCAGCAACAGCAATCATTGAGCAATTGACAAGTTCATTTAGAAAGGCTGCCCATGCATATACGAGTGTATATAGTGTAGAACAAGAGATACATTGGTGAGCTTCCCCTTGAATTTGAATTTAAATTTGTTTGTTGTTATTGTTGTTGTCTGCTGCTCTCCCACCGATAATATTGTCAAATTAACATACAAGTATTAGCAGCAAAGAGTGAGCACATAATTATATGTAAATGAGCTCGTCGCCTGTGCTTGCCCGCCCATTTGTCTCCGTTTCTCTTATCAAAGTCAGACTGGCTGGCAAAGGGTAAAGCCATTAAGACACGCGTCTGTTATACATACATACATATATGTAAGTATTTATGTACACACATATGTGTGTGTCGTTGAACCTGCAGGGAACTTACATTTTTATTAGGCAATGCCTTTAGGCGTCCGATCTGTAAACACCGTGGTCGACAGTAGCCGCAAACATTCACACAACTCAGAACTTCTTACAACACTCTTCTTTCTTGCTATCTTCTTCTTGCACTTTTTTCACAATTTTCAACTTCCAGTTCGAATTGCAACTGAACTGAAGAAGACGACGCTGACGCTGGCGCTGGCGCTTCGATCGCCGCGGCGACTGCGAAAGCGACGGCAGCAGGTGTGTTTGTGTCTCGCTATTTTGTTTATTTGTGTGCCTTCTGCGGCAACGGACGGCAGCTGTCAGCGCGATGCGGACGCTGACGCGGACGCGGCATTTGCAGGAGATGCAACAACAGGCAGCTAAATTATAATTGCCAGCCAGCTAGTGTATATTTATTTGTGTGTGCAAAAATTGTTGTTGCACTCACATACTATTACACACATTAACATTAGCACTCACTCACGCACGCACGCACAGGAAGAAAGAATAACCTGCGATAAGTTCCTACTCCGCTTGAACAACCGCACGCAGCGAAAACTCTTTAGATACTGACAAACAGACTGAATGCATGATACTTTCGTGCTTACAGCGCTCTAACAGCGCATTAACAGCGGCCTAACAGGGCTATGCGCGGCGAATACGAACAGCTGTTGTTTGTGAATCGAAATTGAATTGAAAGTTGAAGCTGTTGCCGGCTTTTTGCTGGTTGAATGCACGAGTCAGCGTCAGCGTGAAAACTGGTGGCGGTGGTTGATGGTGGCCGCCGTATAAGAGTCATTGACGTGCATATAAGACGGCGCTTACTCTACACTCGAGTATAAGTTGTAAATCGCTTGTGTTGGCCCCCTTGGGCAGTTAAAAATCGCATAGTTTTAGCATTTTCGTAAAGATTTCATGTTTCAATGGTGAGGGCTTCGGACTGGCCGATTGTCCATAAAATAAGTTACAATTCCGCGATTGTCTTCATTAAATATATAGGCGCCCTTTTATTGCTCTTAAAAATTTTGTTATTGCTCTTTGGAACATACATAAAAAAGCTATGAGTCCAGATAGTTTTACAAAACTCAGATTTATATTAGTTTAATTACGATTTGTGCTGAGGGCTTAGTTGTTGTTAAGCACAATCAAAACATTAATAGTTTGTGAGAGGTTTATGGATTTAATTAGTTATTCAGGATTTAAACATAATTATAAAATAAAAATCTATATAAAATACAATACAATTGGAAATTGGCTTCAAATAATTTAAGAATAAAACAAAAAATATGTATTTAAATAAATATGTATTTTAACTCCTGGTGTGTAAAAAAAATATAGCAACATTAGAAACAGTATAAAGGATTAGTTGAAAATATAAAAATGCCCATAATGTGATTGAATCTTTTGAAAATACCGTTTTTTAGAATAATCGGAAGACCTGCTTAAATGTTTGTATATTGCTAATTAATTATAAACTTAAGATGCGTACATTTCTAAAATAATTAAAAAGTATTTTTGAACCTACCCAAGGATTTATTATCGCGCTCTTGATTTTAATAAAGTAAAGGACAATTTGAATTTTCTGTTGGCGACGGCGATAAAAATTGACATTATGTTTGTGACGTATGTGGGCAAAAAATATAAACATCGAAGAACAAAAAAAAATTATTTTTTGAGTTTGAAAAATATACAAAATTTGTGATTTTTAAAGATGCATGAATTTACAAAGAAAATTGGCATAAATCTTCTGTGAAATTAATTGATATGGAATTAAAGATCTCGAAAACATTTTAAATGATTATTTGGAATAAAAGATCTCAAAAACTTTAATTCATCGCATTTAATTCTGACAATTCAGCCTAGTTCTTCCTTAGTTTCTCACAAGTTAACCGAGAACCAAAATTTGGGCTCATCAATCGACACTTGTGAATGATTTTTTGAAAAAAAAAATAAGAAGCAAGCTAACAAAAAACCCACCATATATACGTTTTCAGAAAAATGCTTTTCCAATGGAAGAAAAGCGTTATGTCGGCTGAAGGCCATTCCGGCCATCGAGCTTGTTGGATAGATAGACATGCTTTAAACCGTGTAATTACTTTATGGGGTCCGGAATATTTTGAATGAAATAATTTTAAATTTTGGTTTATTTTTCTTATTCTTAAAACTGACTGCACTAATCCACTCTAAAATCGTTTATAATTTACGAAAACTTTGTTCTCCAGAGAAGAGCGATTTTCAAGTTTGTAGGTCCAGTGTGTCATTTCTGCAGAAAATCATTCTAATATTTAATCTCTGTAAAGGAAGAAATCATGTCATATGTAAGTGTTCTAAGAATTATTTTTAATGGGTCTGTAATTCAACATACACACCTGGACAGAATAATGGATCTGAGCAAATTATTTTTTCAAAAAAGCTTGCCTTTCATATATATTTGATTTTTTCTTAAAAAATATGTTAGTTTTCAACATAAACATACTTTAACATCAAAACAAATAAAAACGCTTTACAAACTATTAAAAATTACTTAGCGTTTAGTTAATTTTTAAAAAACAAATATTTTCGGCTGGACAGAATAATAGCGGTGCCAAACAAAATGTATAGAAAAAAATGGAAATTTTGTTATTTATGGTACCGTATTCTACTGAACTGATTAGAGCGCACGTAATGCCCTGAATATCCGCCAATATTTTTAATGATCTATTCTAGCTTTAGATACCAATTTCTAACAAATCTTTACGGGAATATTATACCAAACTTTTTGAATACCAAATTGAATTGAATAACACCTACAAATTCAAATAAAAGTTTCGCAAATTTCAAACCAGACACACACCTATTAGTCAAGGGCGTACGCAGCTTTTAACAAAAGAAGGGGGCCAAAAATGTTAAATTTTGATTAAATAAAGCACGATGCATTTAAATAATAATTTATGAATGTGATCAATGAAAAAAGTTCAACAAATCCAACTCAGTTCCATTTTAAGGGTAAATAGTGCATCATTAATAATTAACGAGTGTTTGGCTTTATATGCCCCCCCCCCCCCCCCACCTTTCTAACGCCCTTGCTATTATGCTTCCCAGGTATATACATATGTACATGTTTCAGGGGTAAAAATATATGGTCTTTGCTAAGAGACGTGAGGTTCCTGAACAATGGTGTTTACATAAATTTTAAACTTTCCTTCCAGTAGTTAGGTTTTGTAATAATTACTTATATGAGATTAAAGCGAACTGTAAATATTCATAACTTCATTTATTTCAAATATTTCTCTATCGAGCAGCCTCCTTCCTCCTCTCATCTGCTGCTCCTGCTGTCCGTAATCAAATCATGTTTAGCCGAAACTTGTTTAAATTTCACAAAAACTCCACGCTCAAATGCACATCATCGGTTGTTAAAAAACGACAACAACGCCGCCGGAGTGCTGGAGAGGCTTTTGCATTGTTGTAAACAATCCATCATTATCGCATGGACTTCCGCCCGAAGGAAACGCAGCGCCAAAAGGAAGCGAGGGAGTGCCAACATTGCATTACAATTTGTGGTGTCTGGGCTGTTGGTCTGGGACCGCGTCTGGGCTTTGGTCATATGCCGGCGCTCATTTTTCCTCACACACACACACACACACACACACACACACACACACACACACACACACACACACACACACACACTCACACACACACGCGCACAAGGACACAAATCGCTACGTGGCGCACGTGTCTGGCTCCGTTTGTTGGGGATTACGGCCCGACACTGCGGGCCGCGGCGAAACCGAAAGTGAGTCGCGTGAGTGTGTAAGGATACACAAGCAGTCAGACAGGACGACAGGACGAGAGGAGGACAGGACGACAGGCCGACTGGGGCTGACTGGCAGCCAGCAAGGCACTCAGTCAGTTGGTCGTTGGGAAAAGCATTTTACCCATGAAAGTTGCATTCGCCAGCAGTTTCCCCGTTTCACTTTATTTTGGGGTTGCAATGGGCCGGACGGACAGCCCCCCAGTTTAACTTTTCGCTATGGCGGTTTTGTGGTCTATGCAAATTAGCAAAGTTAACATTTACGAAATTGTTGCTGCCTCTATTTGTGCTTAAATATTTGTTTGCCCAATCTTGTCTGCGCCAGGCCCAAGCAGCCCCAACATCGCAGTAATCGGGAAGCTGTTAAGGGAATATGGGAAATACATATTATAAGGGATCAGGCATATTAGATGACGAGAAACCAGCTCAAATCTAACGCACTTCGCTTTTGAATACATACAACAAGAAATTCGGGTGAATTGAAATTATTTCATACAAGTTTTTGAATTCTTATTGGTCCTTAATATTTGAACAAACAAAAACTGGATTTGGTTTCTAATTAGAACACAGTATCTGAAGATTTCAGAATTTTCAATAATATATTATCTCTTAATTTAATGTTATTCAAATGTTGATTCATTTAAGACCTGGTTCCATAATATTTTAACAAACAACAACTGCATTTGGTTTCAAATTAGAAGACAATATCTGAAGATATTAGTATTTTCAATAATATATTATCTCTTAATTTAATTTTATTCAAATGTTGATTCATTTAAGACCTGGTTCCATAATATTTTAACAAACACAAACTGCATTTGGTTTCAAATTAGAAGACAATATCTGAAGATTTCAATATTTTCAATAATATATTATCTCTTAATTTAATTTTATTCAAATGTTGATTCATTTAAGACCTGGTTCCATAATATTTTAACAAACAAAAACTGCATTTGGTTTCAAATTAGAAAAAAATATCTGAGGATTTCAGTATTTTCAATAATATATTATCTCTTAATTTAATTTTATTCAAATGTTGATTCATTTAAGACCTGGTTCCATAATATTTTAACAAACAAAAACTGCATTTGGTTTAAAATTAGAAGACAATATCTGAAGATTACAGAATTTTCAATAATATATTATCTCTTAATTTAATTTTATTCAAATGTTGATTCATTTAAGACCTGGTTCCATAATATTTTAACAAACAAAAACTGCATTTGGTTTCTAATTAGAACACCGTATCTGAAGATTTCAGAATTTTCAATAATATATTATCTCTTAATTTAATTTTATTCAAATGTTGATTCATCTTAGACTTGGTGTTGTTTAGACTTGGTTCCATACTATATTAACAAACACAAACTGCATTTGGTTTAAAATTAGAAGACAATATCTGAAGATTTCAGAATTTTCAATAATATATTATCTCTTAATTTAATTTTATTCAAATGTTGATTCATTTAATATTTTAACAAACAAAAACTGCATTTGGTTTCAAATTAGAAAACAATATCTGAAGATTTCAGAATTTTCAATAATATATTATCTCTTAATTTAATTTTATTCAAATGTTGATTCATTTAAGACCTGGTTCCATAATATTTTAACAAACAAAAACTGCATTTGGTTTCAAATTAGAAGACAATATCTGAAGATTTCAGAATTTTCAATAACTATTTATTTACAATTATTTCGTCTACTAATTTAATTTTATTCAAATGTTGATTCATTTAAGACTTGTCCTAAAAGCACAATTTTTAAATCAGTTTATAAGCCTTGAGTAGTGGCATCTTACAAAGGGCAAGATTATATGATTTTTTTTTAATTTTACATGCAGCTTAGAAATTTGTAATTTTATTTGTAATGTCTATTTTAGCGTTACTACTTGTAAGGTTACTTTTAAGTTAGTACGCTAGTCACTAAATATTTAAATCAATATACCTTAACAATACTTAACATATAATTATATCTAAATACATTTAATTTAATCTTATTCTTATTTGTTCCATTTACTAATTTATAAAACAATATTTAAAAGTTTCATTTGTATTTATATGGAAATTTAAATTTAACGTTTTTTTTTTGGTCGTTTTTTTATTGTTATTAAGTGTTGTATTTTCATTTAGTTGTTCTCTCGAAAGTGTGCTTGAGTACTGATTCTAAAATGCGTATTTGTTGTGGATTAACAATAATAAAAATAAGGGAGATTGGGTTAATTACAATCTATTTATGAGGAAGTCCCGACTGAAATTGTTTTTGAGGACCCCATCAGTTTCAAGTGGGAAAATTTTCAATTATTACTCAAGTACGCAGTTCTCAGTATTTTCCAGGATCCCCGAAATGTTTCATCACGGTACAAAGCCAAAAAAAGGATGCCAGTTGATGTATTTCTTGTAAAGACAAAGCCTCGACGATAGAAAATAGAATTAAAAGATTTGTGTATTTTTTTAAAACCAAATAAAAATTAAGCAACGGTAGCGATAGAATTATATTCTTTCTTGCTGTTGTGGAATGTTGAAATGGAAATACGTGGTCTGTTCAAAAGAACAGGTGAATTTTTTGTGAATTTGGAATTTTTTTTAAAGTATTTTTTTGTCCATCAATATCATCTATTTTATCCCCTTCAAAGCACTTCTGAAATGCGCTTTTTGGGATCGCCATCAGCTCGTTCTTTTTGATTTTCGATTTTGATTTTATTTCTCTCTATTGGTCTCTTTTATTTTATTTAATAAACCAACAAATAGTGCTGTCGATGCATATACAAAAACTATGATTTATATTACAATGTATAGTAATATTATAAAATGAAATAATGATATTCAATAATACAACGTTATAATTTCAACTTAAAAGATAAGAAAGCCTAAGAAAAACTATACAATAACTATATTCTATAAATGCCTCCGCCTCGTTGGGGGAATTTTATTTGCCATATGTGGTCTTCAGTTTTGGGAAAAGGAAAAAGTCGCAAGGAGCTGTAAGTGTCATGGGATAAGTGCATTATAACTGAGGGGGATTGCTTTGAAGGGGACAACAGGATGGATATTGATGAATAAATGAATGCTTTTCAAAGGAATTCAAAAATCACCTTTACTTTTGAACAGACCTTGTATATATGTATGTAACTTCCTTGTAGTATTCCTTATGAATTGTACGACGCATTGTCATCCAAGAAAACAGTCAGAAAACCTACACCTTTTCTTTTGCAGCCGACGTATATTCTATAACTGATCTAGAAGTGGGAGTCTGTAACGGAACAATCGATCCAAATTTCGTGATTTCGGTTCCTTACCTTCCCGTTCTCTCCATTATACTGATTATGTAACTTGGCAGCCGTCGCAGGAAATGCGCCAAGTGGCACACGCGGAAGTCGACGGTCTCTAGAGTACGAGTATTTGTTGCACTCGACTTGAAAGTGCGAAATCAAAGCGAATGCGCTTCTTTTTGATCAGCAATGTGTTAAGAGACGCGGAGCCAGCACCGCACCGCACAGCACATTCTCCCCTGCACACTCTTTCGGGGCCAAGACACCTTTGGCTTTTCTATCCCTGTGTCTTTATTAAGCGGATTTGAAGTGACACCCACAGTGACAAACTGCACCTGCACCAGATCTAGATGCTGGCTGGCTGGCAGGCTGGCTGGCAGGCTGGCTGGCTGAGGCTGAGTGCGAGGGAAAGTGCGACTGTGCCACTCTATCTATCATAATTGGATTTAATTTTGAACTAATGTGCTGAGATGTGCTGAAATGTGGTCGAGGATGGGGAAATGCGTGCGCATAAATTAAATTGAACTAACTGTGAAATGCCAAAGTCGGCAGCTGGCGAGCCAAATAGAGCGCCTAATAGGATTTTCTTTAATTTCCGCCCGGGGACTTAATGAGTTTTTTAACCTGCACATACCGCTGTGGCACTGAACCAAATGCCAAGTGTGGCAGGCAGCGCAGAGTGCGCAAATTATTTACTAAAAATATTTGCACGTCGTTGGCGACAGCGATACGAGTGTGCCACAGACAGAGGCGGAGGCGGAGACGCAGGAGGGGGCAGTATGTATAAAGAAAAGAAGTCAAAGGCGAGCTAGCGAAAAAGTATGCGTGAAATGAAGATGCGAGAGAACGCATGGAAGGAACACGACTAAGCGGCCATTCGACCAACCAACCTTTGTGGCTCCGGCAACAAAGTCGGTAAGATGGGGCGTATGCGCAACGCAGCGTCTAATCACTCTCAAGTGAGCTGTTAAAGGTGCAAAACTTAAAATGGAATATTTGATTAGACACGGCAAGTGCTTGCTCAAATATGTGAGGCATAATAAAATGTCAAATAAGACGCAACAAGGACTCCATCGGGTTGAAGTAACTAAGAGTCGCATTAACACTAACGACTACATAGGAGGACTGACGGGCGGGGGGGCAGGAAGACAGTCTGTGTGTCAAGACAATAAAGGATGGGTCGGGAGGTATGCCATGCATATGATAAACAGCGGAAAGGATGCACAGGATAGCAAATACTTTCGTTTATGCGAGCCGAGAGTGTGAGTCTGGGGACGCATTGTTATTATTGTGGTTCAGTTTGGTTTTCCGAGTTTAGCGAACTCCGAGCGCAGACGCTTGTCTAGCTGGCCAACAGTCTGACTGCTCCTTTTGTTCCTTTGTGTCTGAAAGGAAGTCGAGCGAGCAGAACGATGGAAAAAATTAAACACTGCACACGCTATATGCGAGTCTAAGCCATGTCCGATTTACGCATTTGGCCAAAATGCATAGCCATGGCGCATTAATGAAGATTTAGGAATTTCTTTTGTGGCTTGTCGCACTTAAGCCAATGCTGCTGCGCTCTGCAATTTATGTTGCATTTGGCTAATTTGATGCTTATGTGAATTTTACAAATTTATGACCTCGCCACAGCTGTTGCTCCACTCCACTCCACTCCACTCGTCCTCGTATATCCTCGGGCTACGCAGCTGCATTTCAATTACCGTTAAGGAGTCGTTGCGAACATTTTCCTGGTGGCATTTCGCTCTTTGAAACTAAAATAACAACTAAACAAGACGTGGAGGGAAATTTGCATAAATATCTGCATTCTCATTGCAGCACAAGTACATTAACATACAATGCCGGCTACATAATCACCAATGTGAAGCACTCTGAATTAACGGTAATTATAGTACAGACATATTTACAATTATGTATGCCTGTTTGTACTTCTTAGGTAATTAAATGCTGATGTGCAGCAATGATTAACTGCGCACTGTTGGCAAAATAACTGTCAGCTCTATGCATACAAACGAGTATACATATGTACATATGTACATACATACATACATATGCTCGTATGTAAGTATATACATTTGTAAACTTTATTCACATTAAATACGCTTCCACACACAAACATGCAAGTTGGCACTTAAACACCCACGAACACTAACTCCAATATTGTTGTTACAGACACTAAGACGAACTCAGGTCTAGGGCTGGATTATCTTTCGGGAAACCCCACCATTTTTTTGCAGTGAAAATTCGGCAAAGGAAACGGTACGATGAAAAAGTTTCTCAGCTTTGATTTTTATCGCACTTTTCGTTCGTCTTTAGAAATTAAGGATATATATAAATTTGGTCATTATTCCCTATGAAAAAGGCAGGGACAAGGCAGGGTTCGTCTTTAGAAATTAAGGATATATATATATAAATTTTGTCATTATTCCCTATGGAAAAGGCAGGGGCAATTAAAAACAAGTAAAGTTAATCAGTAAATTTTGAGAGAAGGTATAACAATTAAAATTTATAAATCACGATGAAAAGGCATAGATAATCCTATAAAGAGGATATTGGTAAATTTCTCGCTTTCACAAAGGTAATATAAGTGAATGATTTGTTCATTAAAAAAAACAACAACAAAAATCATTATATGTATGTATATGCAAACAAGTCCAATCAAATGAAGAACTCTCTGGTGATGACATGAATGTGATAGTCGTTTGGAGTAATTTGTTTATTGTAGAATTTGTTTGAGAAATATTTCAGAAATAAAAAGGTGTTCCGAATTTTAAATGTTGTTTGATGTCTTTGAAAACGATTCTTTGAAACCTTAACTTAAAAGAGTTTAAAACGTGAATATTCACCAATAATGTTGAGAATGCATATTTTGAGGAGACGGCGTTGCAGTTCCAAATCTGCAGCCCTGGCGGCCACAGAGCAGTCTCAATTGAAAAGCATTTCTAATAATGTGTTTGGTGTTTTAAATGTTGTTCGATATCTTTGAAACGTTAACTTAAAAGAGTTTAAGCCGTTAATATTCACCAATAATGTTGAGAATGCATATTTTGAGGAGCGGACGGCGTTGCAGTTCCAAGTCTGCAGCCCTGGCGGCCACATAGCAGTCTCAATTGATGTGCAGCGCAAGACAATTAATTGTCTATGGCAAGCAGTCTAACGCAGCATGAATGCAAGTAGACACATACATACGTAATACGTATATACACACATACATATGTATGAATGTGTGTGTACACATATTTACATGAATAAAAGTACATGAGTGCATTCAATTTTGTTAGCTGTAGCAACGTGAGAGAAAGTTGCAGTAAATTGCCACTCATGTGGCCATTCCTCACACGATGCTTTCCAACACGTGAGAACAACACTGCGTCCCAGGGACTTCCATGCCGACGCCAAAGCCGACGCCAACGCCGACGATATGTACTTAGCAAGTTACTGCGCACTTGATGGAAAGCACGCACTTAAATAAATGAAATCCTTTCACAAGACATTGCGACATAACAATACATATTTTGAATATTTAGCGCGCGGCCCCCAACTATGCCCAGAATTATGAATTCATTTATAATAATTTAGTTTGAGGTACATTGAAACACACTCAAGCACAAATCCCATAATGAGCATATTCTATTAGACTCATGCAGAAGTTACCCTCCGGCCAAGGTTGGTGGCGCATACATACATACATACATATGTACATATTTGGGGGTTGTTATCGGCCGTGCTGGAAATTAACAAAACAAATCCCGGACACATGTTGCATTCAAATGACAGCGCCGGCACGGCATGGGTAATGCCCTGTTTTGACAAACCCCAAATCACCAAAACTGATGATGAAAAATTCGTTTGAAGATGATAAACATTTGCACCCGCAACCACCGGCCGACAACTCCGGCGACAACGATGACGAAGCCATCTGAGCACCGTCGACCGACGGCTGACTGAATGACTGACTGACTGACTGGCTGGCTGACTGCATTTACCTAAACAAGCAACCACCCAAGAACCATTGCGCAAAGGGGTTTGCGGAGGTGGTGAGAGAAGGAAGTTGTAAACGGGTATCAAGAGCTTTAGGCGCGGGGCGAAGGCAACCCTAACATAACGGCATGTACGTATTTGTGTTCCAATGTACGATAGACAGCCTGCATTTTTGGGGATTGATAAACGACACGCAAAAGCAGAGCTCACGAAACCAGACTAGACCGAGACGGCGTATATTTATTTAGCATAATGGATTCCATCATTTTGGAGTTGCGGTTTCATACTCGAACTCGTATAATTGAAAATCGAATCAAATCGCGTGAAATTTAATCAACTTAGCAACACTTCTGCTGAAAAACGAGCAGCTGGCCAACAGCCGAAACCGAAACCCAAACCCACAACACCCAACCACCCGAAGCAGCTGAAACTCCCCAGTGATTTGACTCTATTTTGGAATCCGGCACTGATATCAGGAAATGGAAAATTAGCGCAAATCCCAGTGATAAACTTGCGACTACACATATTTGCGTTGAATTGAGTTACTAATGGGATAAAGACAAAGGAAGAAGGCAGGACGCTTCTGTCGGTGTTATCCGACTATCGGATACCCTGTAAAGTTTCCGGACGATTAAATTGAGACAATTTTTTTGTTCAATATACTTACCAGTTATCTTCATTCAGCACCCTAGTTTTTATTTAGGTGTAATGTAGAGAGATTGAGCTCTTACGTCCTTCTTGTGCATGGGCACCTTCTCAGGAAAATCAAGCATAAGTTTCTTATTCGGCTTAGTTACTAATTATATAATTTCTATAACTGAATTTGATTCAATATTTTTTCAAAAGTGTTCCTAAAGGTAAATAATTTAACGTTTTTTGGAATTGAGCGCAATAAACATTTTAGATTCCGAAAAATGTGATCGAATTGAGAAACCGAAACCGACTTGAGGTTTCTTATGTGCTTGTATTGTTTATTCTACCTTGAAATGTGGTTGACTCTTTCGGTAACATGTGAGCATTTAAAATTGTACCATTATTACAAACTTCATTATTTTGTGATTATATAAAAATTAAAATTATGAATTCTGCAAATTCGCGTTGCGAAAAAAGTACGACACTACAAGTTAGGATAGAACTAGCTTACAAGTAGAGGGTATACAATGTCGGATAGAGTAATTGCGGGCTGTAAGAAAAGAGCTGTTTGTCTCTGGCTACTTAGCGAATACCGACATACAGGAAGACACACAACACACACACACACACACAAAATAAACTCGCATGTGTATGTGCTCTTTAATGCAGGTTTAATGCGTCGCTGGACTTGGTTTGACACCCACCCACCCGTGCAGACGGAGGGACTACGCGATGCCCATTTCCCATTAGTTGTGCATTTGCGTGTTTGGCGAGCAAATAAGTGCGAGACTTTGGAGGGGGTGGGGACGGAAGTGTTGTGTGCGCTGCAGCCGGACCTAGAGCTGCGTCGGCCCAGCCAGAAGTTGTCCATGTTTATGACCATTTTCAGGAAATTAAGCACGCTTGAGCACTGTAAGCGGCTTTTGTAGGGCTTGACGTTGGCTGTCCACATGCCAGGCAGCTACTTACTAAACTCTCTGGAGTTATTCTGTATTCGCAATGCTTTCATTGATGGCCATTTATTTGATATCATGTGTAATGTACATACATATGTATATGGGTATGTATAATGGACATAGGGTCTGCCCTCTGTAATCAGCTAAGCAGATTTGCATGACAGCCATCTGGCAGGCTTTGACATTTAATAGTCAGCGCTCACTTAGTAGAACGACGTCGGTTGTTGGAGAACATCCGCAGGTATTTGGTGCGGGATAACTCGCGGGCCTCGCGCTGACTGAGCTCGTAGAGCTGTGTCTCCAGATCCTCTATGTAGGCGATAAGAGCAGGCGGTGGCAGACGACTTAGCTCTGGAGAAAGACGTGGGTTAAGCTGCCGATTGGTCTGACTTACTTGTAGAGCGCTGCGGGCAGACACTTACCCAACATCTTTTCCTCGTCCTCTTCGCTGAGTTCGCAAATTTTCTGGCTACTCTCAGTTTCCATGCTTTCTCCTTCGTCACCATTTGAGGAGGCGACAGCTGCATTTTTGCTAGTTGTAGGACCTTCATCCTTTTCGTCGCTATCCTCATTCGATGTTGAATAAACCTCAACCTTTTTAATTACATTTTTGGCTTTACGGCTCATATTAATTGTACGAAGACGACCAAATATGAAGGAACACTCGGAAAAAGATTGACACATAACAGTGACAGTTAAAAACAGAGCTGATTTTATGTTTGCAGCGTTGCCACCTGTCAAGTTTTAAAATTTAATGTCGGCCCATTATTTCATTACTTCACAAAACTTACTCGCAAATACCTACTCAAGAAAATTCCACTAAGATCTATTATAGTTCAACATTTGGTTGGTAAAATGCCAATTCATCTAAAAATCATCACACCTCGCATTAATTTTCCACTTCTAACTAACTCTTCGCTGAGGTCAATTCTTCAAAAATAAAATAATTTCTTAAACTTATGTCTTAATTAAAGAGAGCTCATAAATATACACAAACCATCCTGAAGGCTTTAGTTGCTCTGGCTATAAACTAGCATTGTAATTTGGTATCAATTCTATGAAACAATAATGTAAAAAAATAAATAAATTTTAAAACTTTTTAAAATTTTCGATTATATTATATAACTAGCGTATCCGATTTGCGTTGCTGCACCACTGAATTATAGTTATTTTTAAGCTTTCCCACGTCGCTTTTTATGGCTTCTATTAGATCCTTGATTATAATTGGGCTCCCACCGTCGTCCAACTTTCTTCGTCTGTACGAAGGATATCCATAGTTTCTTGGATCAGATGTGGATGCCCTTTCGCGCATTTACCGAAGCCGCGAGTCCAATTTTTGTTCCTGATTCTATGGCTCTAGACGTAGATGCCCTTTGCAAACGAAATTCGGGTTCATAGGCATTTTCAGCTTTTCTTTTTTCGCTCTTCTTTTTTGATTTTCTGATTTTTTTTTGGTAAGGTTGTTTTTTATTTACGGATGAAACACTGAAAAACTGTCAAACAAATGAAAATGAGCAGAAATAAGCCAGAAAATTGTGGTTGATCACTTTGAACACGAAACTTCACAGATACACCCATTGGCCTATTTTGAATATTGCCACAAAATTTGATCAAAATCGGTTTAGCTGTTTCGGAGTCTATAGGGAATATACATATATACAGATAGATTTTGCTTTAAATTTTATTTGTGTTTTTCAATACATAATCAGATTATTTTGTCTTATTGTAAGAAAATGTGGTTAAGAGTCCTAGAAGTCCTTCTTAAAATAATCGATTGAATTTATTTACATTTTTAGCAGTTAAGCGATAGAATATTTGGTTTTAAGGAAACCTTCTTGATCAGACAGTCATACACTATGAGTTTGATTGACTTTGTTGTCAACGCCTTTTTCAGAGTTATGAATACATATAGCATATACAACAAGCATAATTAAAGAGACACTAAGACACAAGCAGCTAATCTGAGAACTCAGACATCTTCGTAGTTAACATTCTTCAAAATATTATGTTTCCCTTTACTAAAACTAAATTTGAAAGAGTTATCCCACTTTTTCTTTCTGGCTGTTGCCTTTTCGGTTCGATTTCCTTTTGCTAACATTAACTAAAATTAACCTTTAAAGCCTTCCAAGTTGAATTGCATGGCCAATTCATATCAAAACCTGTCACTGCCTTAATGACGCAACTCAACTGGCAATTCGAGAGTTTCATTACAAATATGATAAATTCGCAAGTGAACTTTATCAGACCTCCGACCTCAGCCAATGGCACTAAACACCCTTTTGGCGGAAAGGACATTAGCTATCTGGTGAGGCTGTTAGCTTTTATAAACCTAGCAAACCCCAATCAAACCCCAAACCATTAACTCCAATTTGTTGGCACATAAAGCCAAAGTGTACCCATTTATATTTTCAAACAAAAACAGTTTTAACGCGGCACATGGCGAACAGCGCAGTCCGCACCCAAATGTCCTCAGCTTCCTGCATCCGAGCCAGCCGTGCGCCACAAATTTTGCTTAATGAGCTGTACAAAATTAATTGTCGCAATGAAATCACGCGCCCAAAAGACCCAAAGCTCCCTTCGTACTTGTGTCCGTGTCCGGGCTAAACAGACGCCCCGGCACGGCAGAGCAATGGGGCCGGAAGCGTCATATTGGAATTGGCGGGTTGATTTAAAAACGCAGTTTAGTTTGTTATGCAAATTTGGAGCGCAAAATAACTTGAGTGCAGTCATTCCAGGTTGATATAAAGGAGTACACTGAGAGAAAAACGGGACGACTATAAAAAGTTAATGAAGGTAAAAATTATGCAAATTTGGAGCGCAAAATAACTTGAGTGCAGTCATTCCAGGTTGATATAAAGGAGTACACTGAGAGAAAAACGGGACGACTATAAAAAGTTAATGAAGGTAAAAATTATGCAAATTTGGAGCGCAAAATAACTTGAGTGCAGTCATTCCAGGTTGATATAAAGGAGTACACTGAGAGAAAAATGGGACGACTATAAAAAGTTAATGAAGGTAAAAATTATGCAAATTTGGAGCGCAAAATAACTTGAGTGCAGTCATTCCAGGTTGATATAAAGGAGTACACTGAGAGAAAAACGGGACGACTATAAAAAGTTAATGAAGGTAAAATTCCGAATAAAGATCATGGACCGCATCCGTAATATTTAATTTTTTGAGCACTCTTACAGAATTTAAGACTGCAAGTCATTTTAAATCATAATTATGCGATGATGGTAGCGCCGTGATTCGAACTCTGCTAATGGGATTTCTGCTTGCTCGTTGAGCTATACCAGGCCCGACTTATTTAATGAATTACTTTACTGCATTTTTTAGATTGATTGCATTTTAGACTGAGATTTCAAAGCTTATTTTTATTTATGATTGCCGTTTGTTGATTTGTCTCTGCTGACCGCTTGTGATGACTATTTGATAAAAATCTAGTGTTTTAATATTTTTTGGCAGAGTAAACAATGCACAACATTAATTTCTTCAACCAACATTCTCGTTTTTATTTGTCAACTACTAATTTTTTTTTTGTGATTGCGATTGCCATTTTTTCTAATCGCAATCACAAATCAGAGCATTCAGCAGAATACATCAGTAATCATCAATCACAAAACGCTACAACCTGCAAAATAGATGCAATTGAAAAGAAATGCTTCACTTTACATTATTTTTTTTTACTGTGTAGCAAGCGTTATGAGCCCGTGGGATTATGTGCTGAAAAGGCGCCGCTTTGGCCGCAGTTAAGAAGCCGTGCAAAACAACTTTCAGCAACTATTACCAACCGTTTTCGAAGGACTCAAATTCTTGTAAACAATCCATCATTAACATGTGCACACATATAACTCGACTATGGCACATACTCATAGGTGTGTATGGATGTATATAAAGCCACCCTACACTGTGATTCGGGGGAGTCGAACACGCGGCACGTGGGTGATTCCTCTGGCCAGGCCGATGCGCACGTGTCTGTCTTCATACGCGGCGGCTTATTGCCATTGCCAGGCGACGATGGGGAGCGACGTCGCACAGTGGGGCCTTATGACTTTTTTCGTTGCAAAAATCATATCTCCTGAACGGATGAAGCAATTTTCGTCAAACAAATTTTACTTAAAAGAAAAATTCTTATTCTTCTTTTTCTTGAAAGTTTATACAATTAAAGAAATATGTATATGTATTAGGAATATATTTTGAAAATATCGGAGAGAGAGGTACTAAACGGTCCTTTTTTTTATTTTCCACCAGAAAATACCGTAAGAATAGGTAGTTTGCAAAATATCTTTTTCTAGAGAGCTTCAAATTCATAAGACATATTTTTATTTAAATAATGTATAAAACTAATACACAGAGCGAGGTAAATCAAAACATCAATGATTTGTCATATAATTTGGCAAATATAATACCAGAAAGATCCTGTATTTGCATTAAATTAAGTACATCGTTCCGGACTAAAAAAAAGCGGTCAACTTTGAGTGCACATACATCTCCTAAACAGTGCTGCCTTTTCAGCTTTTTTCCCGCCAGATCTGGATTTTTATACTCTGTACATGAAATGTACAGAAGTATATTAGGTTTGCGGGAGCTGAAAAATGTAACAGGCAGAAGGAGGCGTGGCAGACCCCACAAAGTGTATATATTCTTGATCAGCATGACGAGACGAGTCGATCTAGCCCTGTCAGTCTGTCTGTCTGTCTGTCTGTCTGTCTGTCTGTCTGTCTGTCTGTCTGTCTGTCTGTCCGTCTGTCCGTCTGTCCGTCCGTATGAACACCTGGATCTCAGAGACTAAAAGAGATAGAGACACCAAATTTTGCACAAAGATGCGTTATGTGTGTATTCTATACGAGTTTGTTTTATTTTTTGATTTTCTATAATTATTGTAAACATATGTACAAAGTATTTCAAAGTCGGGACACCCGACTTTAGCTTTTTTACTTGTTACTTTTACTTTATTTTTCACCACATATTTTTTTATCTTTATCAAATCTCAAAATCATAAATATTAGTACCGATAAACGACTTTCGATAATCAAATCACCTCGAGGATCGAGCAGCAGCTGTTTCTTTTATAAGTTTATCTTCGCCGCTTTAAGAAATGTCTTTATTTTCTATTATTATTTTTACAGAAATCTCATATTCTTATTCTAAATCATGAAATAAGAATTTAAAATGAATAGGAATACATTAAAACAGATATTTCCTTAAATTTAACCAAAACAATCGTGTTTTTAAAACCAGCTTTTTTGAAGCTTATTTTGCCTGGATTTAGCTTTTTTTACCTTTATTTTTTTGACAATCTAGCTTGTTTTGCTCAAAAAATTATGGCAGCACTGCTCCCAAACTATTATAGTTTCGATTTCTTTGAGAGTAAGACTTTTTTAATCACTGTGAAATGTATTATACGTTTAACCATAATCACCGAAACGTTCATGAAATTTTTGATTTTGGCAAGCTGTTTCGGCTTAAGGCTCCACAGTGCGCCGAGTGTATGCCGACCACACAAAGGACGCTTGTTTATTTCATTGTTCGCATGTGTTTTTCCTGCTATACTATATACAAGTATGTATGTGTATTACTATATACATGTATTTATATATATGTATGTGTTTATGTTTTGCTTTTACGGCCAAAGTTCGACAAAGTATCGCTTCTTTTTGCTTGTGGTTCATGTAAATTAGACAAGTTAAAAATTGAAATCGAGGCACGCCCCCCGCCCGCCGCCTAGATACATCAATGAATGTGTGTGTGTGTGTGTGTCTGTGTGTGTGCTGCTTGTGTTTTATGTTATCCTGTTTGCCAAAAATGCTCCCCGGGGATCGGGCCTTACATTATTGTACATTACATTGCAGTTTATTTGCAAAGATTTGTGTTGTGTATTTTATTATCTCGGCGAGCGACACGTGCCACTTACATGCAAGCTGCTGGCTGTCTTTGATTTGTACAAATGTGAAGGAGCAATGGGAACCGGATTATAAATGGATGTTTGCATGACCCGACCAAAAGCTGCCTCAGTCAATAATTTAGCGAGCGCACGCCAGCAGTTCTTCTGTGGAGGGCCACAACAGAAGTTGCAAGTCTGCCCGCTCTGCAAGTGGCACAGTTTTCTTTGCTTGCCCCCACTACCATTCTTCTTTTTTTCAGCCTATTCCATCTTAGTCAGTCTCTACTGCACACATACACATATACAGACCCATACGGACAGCCAGAGTACTCCGATGGGTTCAACAAACGAAAAACAACTTGGCAAACAAACAGGCGAACAAACCGTCAAAACAAACGCGAGTCGCGTACGAACCTCGCAGTCCAGGACATTGTCCTAAATTCTGCGTCGCTGCAAAGGCTTCCTTGGCTGAAGACGCAGTAACGGCATCGGAGGCAGCTGCGCCATTTGCTGACTGCAACGTCAGCGGAGGCGCCGCCATCGCAATCAAGTGCTTAGCAAATGAACTGCATTCATGCGTACTCCTGCAGGAGGTCGAATTTTCAAGAGCTCGGCGCAGTTTGCTGTTATTTAGTGGGCCGCTCTAGAACTCTGTATACAATACAGGTATACGTATTATAAATGTAGGCGTAGGATTGAATTTTATGTTCACCTATCTATAATCTATTGAACTGAACAACAAATTGAAGAATATGACAAACTTTTGTTGACATTACGTTTTTCTTTTGAATTTGTCGCGAAGAACTTTTTCAGTATGATTTTTGTTTATTAGCGTTCAGGTGCAAAAATTGCATCAATTTGAACGAAATTAGAAGATCGCGTGCTTAAGTAATAATTACAATTTAACAGTCCTTTCGTTATCCATGAAAATGTGTTCTTGTTTTGGTAGAATATAACGACTTCGTCATGTAATAACATTTTCTAAAATAATAATGTTATTCGCAGAACTGAAAATGGTTTTAACAAGGTTTGAAAATTAAAAATTGTATACATATATTCACGATTCATCATGAAATCGGATTTTTTTATGAGCGCGAGTGTACTTGTATTTTATAGAAAATATTATTATTTAGTATGCACAGAAAAAACATGTTTTTTTTTAAACTACTTTATTAATATTCTAAGGCTTAATAGTTGCTCAATTTCAATAACCTATATTTTGGATATATTTATACTCTATCCCTACAGGTAAGAGCTAGAGATACAAAATTTTTCACACACATATCTTATACATACATATGTGTATGCTTTGCAAGTTTATTTTATTTTTGAAGCCTCCGCTCAGATCTCAGAGAGATCACCTATAAAAGCTAGAGACACCAAAATATTATAAACTGATTACTTACTTGTATATAGATAGGTAGACAGTACAAGAGTATTTCAAAATGGTTCTCCTTTTTAGTGATTTTCCATAACTCCCGTAATTCATAGAATTTTACTAAAATTTTACAATAAGAATCTGTTAAGGCTTATGAGTCCATATAGGCAAATTTTTAAGAAAGTTAAAGCCCCAAATCTCCGCCCAAGCTTGTTTTTTTTTTTTTATTTAACTCACACATACTCACACAGACACGCATAAGCACGCTTAGATACAATTCCAAGAATATGTGCAGTATTTTTTTAAATTTATATACATATCTATTTATTCTACATACTTATAGGTAGAGAGTATTTCAAAGTATTGTGTTTTAATTCAAAGTTCGAAAAAGAATTAAATTTAGGGTAACATCAATTTACATTTACACTAATAATACAACTAAAGATAGTTTTTTCAACGTACAGTACCATAAAAATTCGTCACTTCTCAAGTAATTCACCGATTTTTGGAATTTTAAAAGAAATTTTTTTTTGAAATCTGTCAACTTCTAAATTTAGTAGAAAACTTGAAATATATTGAAATTTTGGACTTATGCTGTTTTTATTTATTATATTGTTCGACTATAATCCTCCCGATGACATCACAAATATTTGTTAGATGATATTAATATATCGATACAGGCTAATAACCTTCACCCTAAAGGGTCGGTGATTTTCCACCTTTAGCTTCAAATTAAATTTTAGATTTTATTTTTTTAATATTTTAATTTGTTGTTTTAATGCAGTATGACTGCATTCATCTTCATCTTTATTTTTATTGCTAATTCTTCATTTTCATTTCTTTTTTGTTACGTCTAACCTGGCAGCTTGGCAATTAAAATTCCCCCACTGAGTCGGATGCGTTACTAGATATTTGTATAATTTCTTCTCTTTTATTCTTTAGTTTTATTTAGTTTAACATTAATTGATATTTTACATCGCTAAAATATATGAATAAATTTATAAAATAAATAAATAACTTTATTTATTTCCTGGTCGTCAGTCAGTTGCTCGGACTTTGAACTTTTGCGTTGGCATTAATTTAATTTGCCTGCACCGTTTTAATTAACCATATTTAATTAAGAATATTTGTATTTGCCTGCTGCTGCTGCGCTGTAGATTGCAAATTATTCGTTTAATTGCATCAACGCACACTTCCGTCGTCGCGACGGTGCAACATTTTTTGTCCAATTTATCAATTTTCAGGGCAAAACTCGTGCCGTTTGTGTTTTATTTATGTGCGCCTTAATTATGTTGAAAATGTGTTCATGGGACCGCCGTTGCCGCTGCCGCTGCCGAGTCGCATTGGAAGTGTGCCATGGATGCCACAGGAATATAGCCATGGATGTCCGCCTCGTTGCAGTTGCAAGTCAGCGATCGTGCCTCGACATACTTCAAATAGTATAAGTATGTATCTACATCGGGGCAGTCTCCCTTTTACCCGTAGTGTGCCAACTGTCGATTGTAATTGATACCTTTTGACTGCTTCGATTGTCTGTCTGTGTATCTGTATCTGTATCTGATTTTTGTAATGCACGAGCGTGGTGTGTAAAGAAAAGTTTACAGCTCACTAATTTTCGAGTGGCAGTTGCAGAAAGCTGATTGAAGCGAGCCGATAACAAGAGTGAAAGTATCTTGGCTGCCAATGTACTATACAAGTTTTGAAAATTGTGTATTGTTGCAGCATAATTAGCTTCAACAATTGTAGGGGCGAGCCATAGAAAAATTGATAATCTGAGCATGAAAAGAAACAAACTGTGGCAGACTGTGTGTGAAATTTTTGATGCATTGGGGAAGCAATCAATACTCTCTCATACTCTCATACCCCGAATAGTCACGTAAGCTGCTTCCAAAGCACAACAACAGACAGATTTTCACAATATTTTTGACATCAATCTGCCAATCAGTAATCTATTGCATATTTCATATCCGAAATTAAATGTGCCAAGCTGAAATTTAAATAAACATAAGCCAACGCAGAGCATCCCAATGCGAATTTGAACATTTGGCATTGGAACATTGGAATTGGAACATTGGCAGCAATTTTCTATTTGTATATAAACACAAGCATCAAATATATTGTACATACAAGTATATACATACATATTGTATTGTGGATTCGGGCGTGTAAGTGTAGTTTTTGTTCGGCTCCACATTCATGTTAATCCGACGCCTGGGGAATTGGGTTACTTTTGAAGTGTAGCCAGAGAATAAAAGAAATACTTGCTTACACGTACATATATACATACTATATATGTTGTATACAGATACATATGTATGCTGATATGTGTTTGTGCTCAATATTGTGGCAAGTTTTCCAACCTGCCGCAAATCATTTACACACACTCGAATGAACGACGAACAAAATTTCGCTACGCCAGGTAAAAACTTGTCATATCTAAGTTTTTGAGCTTTGCTTTTTATTCGTTTATGCAAATATTTTATTTATAATTTGTCAGATCTAATCTAAGCTAAGAAATGTGTGCTATTTCAGTTTTAACCGACCTATATCTGAATGCACTTGTATCTATCTTGGCGAATCGAAATCGCACGTGACTCTCTATTTTTTTTGGAAGTTCTACATTTGCCATTCTATCAGTGTTTCGTTCCCCTATGCTCAAGCCGATAATATTTTCATACTTTTTATTCCACAAATGAAGCATATATCTTCATATTTTTCACTATCGTAGAGTTCTCTGGAATTATCATTGAGTTGATTAAAAGCAATAATATTAATTGGATAGGTTTAGCGACCTAAAGAAAACAACGAAACTATTAACACTTGAATACCCTGTATTGGTCACTCTCTCCATAACAATCCTATAACTAACTGGAAGCTATATGTTATAGTGCATCGGTTGATGAAACAACTACTAAGGCCTTAGATATCGCACATTTGCTTAAGATATCTTTATAACCCAATAACTTACTTTGCTAACGTCTTGGGAACGTTGATTGAACAGAAGCTATATCAATTAATAAAGCTATATGCTTGAAATATGTATAGACTTGGACTGTTTATATGGAAGAATTTAGAGACATATCTTAATTCGTCTCTTAATGATAATCATATATAGTATGTGAAGACACTCCTTCTTCCAGTTACATACATTCAGACTTTTGGTTACCCATTTCAACTGGAAAGAATGCCTCTGTCTACATTTTAAATATATTTCCAATAAATATAGTAGTTAACTCTATAAATATAATTATATAAATGCAATTAATGTGAGCTTCAATATATAATTTGATGCAGTAAATGTCAAATACTTCAATACATATGAATGTACTTGTATTGTTTTTGAAAATCCTTTAATTGAAAAAGACAGAGTAGAAAAGATGAAAAAAGTTAAAAGACAGAAAGTTGACTTAACACTGCCATTAAAATATCTCTATTTTTGGCAGCTAGCTTCATTATCTCTCCACTAGGTTTTTCAATTTTCTGTGAATGATACTTGAGAGAGTGGGCGCTTTAATTTGAATTTTTGATCAGCTTCAGTTCAGTTTCAATGCTGTAGCTTTGCATTAGAGGAAGTGCGTGTCTCCAGCTCGACAGGGCCCCCCAGTTCAACATAAATACAAGTATGCCGGCAATTTGAATGGAAAGCCAAACAGCTCCGGGCTCTTCAGCTGCTAGAGTTCTCGGCAGCTCTTTGAAAGTGCAAGTTGATTGACAAGCCATGCAATTTGTTTTCCAGTGTGCATTTGAAAGCTAAAAATATACATACACTTATATAGTACATACATACGAGTGTACAAGTAGGTGTAGTAAGTTTAACTTACAACTTGGCCGGCCCTCCAATAACACCAGCCACATGGCCTCCACTGTGGCCCATAATTTGACTTTGGCTCGCCGGCCATGTCTGGCGACATTTCTGTTCGTCGAGCAAACCTTCGAATGTACAAGTAAATGCCCCTAATCCGGCAGTCTCTGCTGTAAGGGGTTGCTAGTCCTAGTCACCAGTTAGCTAGACACTAGTTTTGCACCAGCGACTTTATGTCAACTTAGAAAATTTACTGGCGCATTTTTGTTTTATTAATAGCCCTATCGCACGAAAGCAGCTGAGTGAGCAACGTCCTGGCAGGACGAGGGCTAGGTTCGTTCCCTCTTCGCGTTTTATGCCTGTCGTCGCAAAATGCATAACATAAAAGGCATAAATGTTAAAAGCCTAATTAATTTTGCCCGTTCGCTCAGTTACATTTATTATAATACGCTGCCAATAATTGCACGAACGCGCAGCAGGTGTGAAATACTCACGAAAATTTATGTCTGGGTGCACGTCCTCCGCCGGACCAGAGACTAGGACTTGTTTTACAGCTGGCTGGTTGTGGCATTTGTCATATTATATTTATCCCATACTTGTATATACGAGTATAGGCAAAGCTTGAATATGTAAAATAATTTACAAGCACAGCAAAATTGTCGCCAAAAACTGGAAACGATGGTTTTGTTTTGCAGCTGCTTCGGGCCTGCCGACTGGCAATTAGTGCTTTAGTCCTGCAGTCCTGCAGTCCTGCTTGTCAAGGACTTGGGTTGTGACAATCAATTTCAGGCTGCAGCCTCCACGTCAAATGCATTGCGATAAGGACGAGTTTAGATTAGTGGGCGGAGATTGAGGAGAGTACCGGCCAGAAGCCGTGACCAGACAACAGCTCCATGTTCGTTCCCATTACTGTGAATGAGCAATGACGCGTGGTCTGGCGTAATCTCGTTTGCACTCAGAGAAAAAACGTGTTCGAAGTCAAGTTTATTTCTATATACACTTACCCTTCGTAGCACTAAAAAAATAAATATATTTATATCAGTGTTATCAACATTTTTAAGATAGCATTATTACACCACTATTCGGACAGAAAGTAGTTGTTTTTGAAATATTTACCATTTTTTTAGAGCAGATCTTTCCCATGCAGTTTACCTCTGTTCTCAGTTTTTTCTCACTTGTGGGTCGAATTTATAAACAGTCCTTACTTTTTGCTTTATGTCGCAGCAAATGAATGGTTTTAAAAATATATTGCTTACTCATTAAATTCAGTTCTAAAGGGAGTTAAGTCCGTAAAATATAAAATAGTACAATCTTTTTTATACCAGACCTTTCCCATGCAGTTTACCTCTGTTCTCAGTTTTTTCAGTTTAATTTATAAACAGTCCGTTTCTTTTACTTCATACAAGTATAATAATGTTGCAGCAAAGGAACACTTTTAAGAATAATTTATCTACTCATTAAATTCAACAACATCAGTTCCCTTAATTTATTTAAGTCCGTTAAATATAAAACAGGCCTTCTTTTCAAGAGTTTAATACTTAAAGAAATTTGAAAGAACAAGTAAAAAAGCTAAAGTCGGGTTATAACAATATAATATTTATAATTATAAAAATTGAAAGATAAAATTGAAATAGAAAAAAAATGACAATTGGAAAAAAACAAGTAGTAGCGCCTTTTGGTGTCTTTAGCACTTATACGAATGGTCTATGATATCTAGGTGATTAAATGAAAGGCGTTTTGAAAATTCCGTAAATTGTAAACTTGTACAGGATACACATACTTATAAAGTATCTGTGTGCAAAATTTGGTGTCTGTAGCTCTTATAGTCTTTGAAATGTAGGTGTTCATACGGACAGACATGGCTAAATCGACTCGTCTTCTCATGCTGATTAAAGCCTACCTATTATACTCTTGTAACTTTCAGATATAGAGTATAATTGGATAATATGAAGTTACACATCATTGCTAACACAATTGGTCTTCTCACCAAATTAATTAGTTTTAGTCTAGTGTTAAGATTTTCTTTGAGTGTGTCCGCGCCGGAATGATTGATGACGACTCTAGCTGTACTGTTGAAAAATGCATATTCACGTCGCATCCCATGTGCCTTAATTGAAGTGTGGCACGCAATTTGCTGCCTTAGTAGCCTTCGTAGTACATTCTTCCAACTCAGCAATGTCATGGGGTCATTTGTAAGTTTAGCAACTAGATTAGCTGCGGACTAGTGGCGGTTGACGCTGGGCACAAGTGCAGTTTCCTTAGCGAGCTCATATGACAGTAAAAGTAATTTTCTCAAATTTCATGGCACGCCACTTTCTGTGTTCAATAAATGGCCAACTTGTTGATGACAGCCGATGGCAAGCTATCAATGCAATTTTGCCGGCAGCCAATATTGCTGCTGCACTTTTGTTTTCATGTTGAAGTGGCAGTGGCAACAACAAAGGCAGACGCCAGCGCTGCAGGTGCACCAAGAGTCGCTCACTTGCAACACACATAGTATAAGCACATACATACATACATATGTACATATGTATGTGCGTGTATGTACATAAATATGTTATAGGTATAGCATCGGCCTATCTCCTTGTCTGGCGGATGCCATAAGCCATTCACCGTTTTTATGAAGCTTCAATTGCCGTTGCCGATGTTGCTGCCTCTTGCCTCTTGCCACTTGCCACTTGCAGTTGCCAGTTGCCGCTGGTGTTGTTATCGATATTGATGGATAACAAGTTTGCCATTATAATGCCGACTTTACACTTGGAAAGTAGGTGAGCTGCTGCGATCGAATGCGCGCTTGATTTTTAGTTCAACGCATTTGAAAAGCTCGTTGATACCCAGTTGTGATTGGCATGAGTAATGGGAAGAGTCTTTGCGACTCTCGCATTTCTTTCATCTACTTGTGTTGAATATTTCAATTCAAATAAACGTACATATTCATTAAAATTAAAAAATCGTCAGCACAATCTACCACAAAGAAAAAGTATTTAAAATTGAAATAGGCAAGCTATTTAAACAACTCTTAAATGGACATTGATTTGCATTCGTTTTCAAAATCCAAAAATTAAATTTTAAATTTACAATTAAAATTATTTGTTATAATAGTTTTAAAAAAAGTACTGTTAAAAGAAAGTTATTGTAAGCAAAAGAAGAACATCCTTTGAACAATCAATTTGTTTGCATTAAATACTAAGAAATAGTTTAAAATAAAATTGGATTATTACGCGGGTCAGTAGCCAGGGCTATTTCATACTAAACTAGGTTAAAAAATTAATTTGTAATCTTGTTATACAAATAAATAAATAAATATTGGAAAATTAGCTAGTTTTGTAAAAATACAATCAATTAGCTTACTCTCATGAACATTATTAAACAGGAATGTAATTGTGGAAATTTCCTGGCTTAGAGCCCAGCACTACAGGTGTGCAACATTTTAGAGCTAAGGTCAATTAGTATGTTCGAAAAAATATTAATTTAATTTTAAAAAAGTTTCTTCTTAAGGAAATTCCTCAAAAATGTATATACTGAATTTAAACTGTACTTTTAAAAAGTTTAAAGAAAAATGACCAACATTTTAAAATATCAAAGATTTTTGTAGCAATTAAGAAAAATATGATGAGAAATCCTATTTATTCGCTCTTTAGAAACCTGTAGCAACATGACCGCAAATACATAGCTAGTAGAACTATTAACTCATCAGGCCTGCTCCAGAGCACATCCGCTTTAACGGTAAATTCGCGCGCTCGCTTGTTATTTGACAAAATCCAATGGCTTGGATATGGATGCTCCCCCAGTTGTGCATTTTCGTTGAGTGCGGAAAATTCTTCTTAAAGTAACAGTAAATCTGTCGGCACTTTGAAGTGAAAATTAAGTTGTTGTGACAAACTGAACAGTCTATGACTTCTTAAACAGCTATTTATGGATGCCAACAATCCTTCTTCCCCACACTCAGACACGCACGGTCGCAGAGATACTTATTTCCTTTGATAATGAAACTGCAATGAAAGTGCAACTAAAAATCACTTAGTGTGCGGCAAATTGAACCAAATGGTTGCAAGTTGCAATCACAATCACAATCGCAGTGTTCGCTCAGCCTTGGGGTTTCACGATTCTGCAGAATCGCCAAGCAGCATCGAGGCATCATAATCATTAGCACACAGGATGTTGGGAATAAGGGAAAAACAAAACTATTTTATTGCCCATTAACTTTCATTTTGTTGGGCAAAGCGATAAATGTGTGTATACTGCTAGTATGTGTGCGACAAATTGTTTTCAGCGCCAATCGACTTTTGACCCACATCCCCTTGATAGAGATGGTGACTGTTTTTTCCATCTGATTGTTGCTCACTCTTTTAGCTACCTCCGCGATAGCAAGCCGCAGACGGACTCCAGCGCTCATCATCAATGCCACATGCGTGGAGCATGGGACGGCGCTTCGAAGACGTCTTCACGTTGTCGCCACTGTGTCTGACCCAGTTCGGGTTATGGCAGACAAATTGTCTGCGCGATATGCTCGCCCCACAGATTGTTTATGATGCTTTTGAACTTTTCTTTAAAGCCCAAAAAAATAAGTCGCAATGACTGCTCGCAGAAACGCTAAGACGTCATCGCAGCGATTGTGCCGCAAAATCGTGAAATTAAACTTTTCGCAATACAGTAAACCATCCAACTAACTAACGCCCATGATGATTAACTAATAAAGGTAAATTCAAAGAAAATAAAGAAACGAATTGAATTGAGCTCCTAATATTGAATAATAATAATAATATATATATAGTATAATAATTAATAATAATATTAACAAGAAACAGCATATATATTGAATAATAATAATAATATGTATATACAAGTAGTATAATAATTAATAATAATATTAACAAGACAGCAATACATCTTGCATGCACTTGAACAAATTATCGATGCCCCTTGGGACCGTTTATGAGTGTCGAAAAACACTGCCCTCGGAATTTATTTGTGATGCCGAAAACTCCTCTTGTGTGAGATGAGAGTTGTGTGAGAATTTGCATTTTCTGTGTGGAGGTTGTTTTTTCACATTTTTCGAAAACTCCTGCAATTGAGAATCGAAACGGGACAAGGGAGAACGCTACAGTCGAGCAAGCCCGACACTGAAATACCCTGTACCCAGACAAACTTCCGTCACTGAGTTGATGCTGCAGTTTGTGGCCGTAGTACTGGAGTGAAACTGTTTCGCTAATTACTTGTCTTAGAATTGACCGATTTCAATGAAATTTAAATAAAAGTAGATATGTAATTGTGTATATATTTCGTTTGCAGAGTTTGGTTTATGTAGCTTTCAAAATGTGAACAGTCTCGACGAAAGTCTGTAGCGGGGAAAGGCAATGGAAAATCGAAAAAATTAAATAAACTCGAGTAGCCTAGGGACTAGGAGCGTCCACATACCAATTTTGGTTAATGTGCGCTCAACCGTTTCTGAAATCTAGGCGTTCATCCAGACGGACGGACATGTCTAGATCGATTTCTCTTGTCGTGCTGATTCAGAATATATACTTTATGGGGTCGGAGATGGTTTCTTCTGCCTGTTACATACTTTGCACAAACCTAATAACCCTTTTTATAAAAATTCCCTTTTTATTGAATCCTATTGCCCAAATTTAAATTATATGCTTCAACAGATCTCATGGTTCTTGTCGAACTTTTAAAAACATGTATGTTTTTATATTCTATTCTATATTGTTCCTACAATTCAATTCTTTATAATTGAAATAGGTATAAGGGCTATTGAAATGTGGTTGTGCAAATTGTCGGAATTGAAGCAGAGAGGAGCGATAAATTCCAAGGTAATTTGATAACGAATTGTCAAAAATACAAAAGACAAAATCAAGGACGTATGAGTAATAATAAAATCAAATAAAATGAATTCTGTAATTAAACAAAAAATATAAAAATAAACAATAATTTATAATTGAAGATTGGAAATTCTCTAAAATTAATTAGCTGTTTGGGCGTGACGTTACTTGAATGAGGCCTTAACCAGTTGTGAATTTGGAAGAATAGAATAAAAACATTTTCAGAGAAGTACGCAATAGTTTTTGCATCCCCCTTTAACACCCAGTTGTATGTCAATACCCTTTTCACTACTTACTGGGTAAGTATCTGCTGGATAGTTGCCGTACTAGTCAATAGTGCCTGAAGGATAGTGGAACAGTTATATTACTCATTTGATAAGGCTGAACAAATCTAGTATGACTGGCTTACCAATAATCATACATCGCATCTGTTCGCGTGAGAGGAGAGCGCACTGTCCGTCGGTCGTCGGCCGTCAAGCCTGAATTCCCCATACCAGCGACCGCCTAGGAGAGGCCTAGATTAAGTTTAGTTTTTAGCCTCTCTTTGTAACTGCTAATACCGAGTCTGGCCATGTAATTTTATGAAGTAATTCTTAAATTAATTATCTACCATTAAAAACTATACCAAATCCACACGACTCCACTTCTTCCACCCCTCTTCATTTTAGCATCTAAATTTAATATTGAGGACAATAAAGCTCGAAGATCTTAACGTAAGTTTTGATTCCAAATTCAGATTTAAATTCAAATCTGTGCTACCGAATTTAAGACTATGGATGGACTTGAATATTTCTTAGTTACCAGCCCTAAGAGCTAGTGTGGTGTCCTTTATGCCAACTAGGAGCTACATACATATTAGCATTCTATTTACTATTCTCTAGATGTATGTACAATAGCTATGGGATCTGTGTTTTGATTACAATGATCTTTCTCATTTAATTTCAACACAACTCTCTCTTTATAAACAAGTATATATATATATAAATCTCCCTCTTTCTCTATCTAGTATTTTAAGCGTATTTTTGAAACCATATTCTGATATTCAGATATCACTTAACACATTGATAATCAATTGTTTCCTCCCAATTAAGTCTCCTTCTCCTATTAACTTTTTATTATGGAGGTGCAAGATAGGCCTATTCGATATTTATTTAATTTGATTGAATAATCTTTTAGGCTTTTTATTTCAAAGTTGTTGGTTTTTTATGATAATGGTGCTAATAAATTAATATGGAATAGGCAAGCATTGACAGTTTCGTGTTCAGTCAAAATTGAAAGGAAATATTTTTTAGTCTTCTGCTAATGTTAAATCCACTGTACCACAAATATGTATGTGCATGTCTCAGAAACTTTGGGGCCAGGTCAGGGTAGTTATTCAATTATCGGGATAGTGGTAGCACGAGAATTTGACAACACCTGAGTGAAGTGAAAATGTTGCTATCCACTGCATTAAGCCACATTCGTGACGACAACCCGAACTCCCTAAATGTTGGCTCTAAATGTAACTGTCGGTAAATTCTTTAGTTTTGGGCTTACGTCACGACAAATTTAAACTTTTTGCCATTTTTGGAAGAAACTTCTGACCCATCCAGCAGAGTTCACTGACAAAGTGAGACACATGCAAAGTTTTGAGTCGCGTTTGAAAAACTGCAAGCCTCCAACTGCCTCCGTCTGCTTCCCCAGTTGCATAACTCACGGCTAGTGCCTGAGATTTATGCGGCTTTGTGGCTTTTATTTGAGACGTCAACATGCAAAACTTGTTAGCCGCATCGTAATTATGACAGAATTAAGTTTTATATGCGTATGACTGCGGCTGTGACTGCGACTCGTCGAGTGAGAGTCAGAGTCGGAGTCGGAGTCGGCGTTGGACTGCACAGAAACAAACTTGCTGTCATTCGCAGTGCGGCCAAATGTCAAAAAATGCAACTGAAGTGACCACCGGAGTGCCAAGAGGGGTCCGGGACCACCACAGCACCACGGCACCGACAATCCCACCAACCACAACGTTTGTCATGTCAGCAGCTATGCGAGTTTCCTTCTAATCCCCATAACATGCCCACAGAAAACAAAGCAGCAGCATCGGGCATCGGGCGAAGCCCTTGTTGCCTCCCATAAAACTGTCAAAGTTGCGTGTGCGGAATATATTCGGATTCTTTTAGTTTATGTAGCTTACAGTGCATGAAAAATGTAATGAATAAACAAGAATTTATATACAAATACTCGTATATATTACAGCATGCCATTGAATTCATAGTTTAAATTCATCACCCCACCAAAAAAAAAAAAGGAGACATAAAGGTGTAAGAAATTGTGCACCGTTGACTAACCCTTTGATAAGCAAATATATTCCTCAATACCCTACTGTGCTTATATTCCTAAAAACTATGCATTTGGTGACCCTGTGACCATGGACATTGGTGAAAAAAAAAAATCTAAAAAGTTATCTTTGTCTGGCTCTAAACTATAGTATTTATAAAAAAATAAAAAATAAAACAAAAATAATATAAATAAACTATACACTCTGCTTTGTTTCCAATATACTATACTATAGCCTACTGTGCTTATATTCTTAAAAATGTTGCATTTGGTCATCCATGGCCAGAAAATTCTGGAGAAAAACGATCTAAAAAGTTATATTTGTCTGGCTCTAAGCTATTTACCCGTCACTGTAGCTTAATATAGAAATATTAATCAGGTATGGCCATGGGTCAGAAACTACACACCCTACTTTTGTTTGCAATGATTCTGGTTTCCAAATCTTGTATACCCTTTTCTTCTCAATAAGGACTAAACGAAAATCATCTTATTATAAAAAGATAGTCAAGGTTCATGTTATGAAAGGTCAGTCGCGTTCACGTTTATCACAGTAGTACTTATATATTTCATATTATACATATATTTATATATAAAAATTATACGCGATTTTTAATCAGAAAAATTAGACTTGAAAGTAAAGCTATATCCATCTGAATATTCAAAAGTAAGTGGAAAAAAAACCATGTCCAAATTTATTATTCTTTTTTATTCGGAATTCTAAAACCTGCAGAGCTGGCAAGTTGTTTTATTTTTGAACCACTATAGAAATTTGATTTGGAGAATGCAGATGAAAATAAATGAAAATCGTCTCAAAGGTGGCTAGAAAGTATGAATAATGTAATGAAGCCGCAGACGAAGATATTATTTATTGAAGTGTATTTACAACAGTTTATAATTTGCAGGCACTGTTGTCATTCGAAATTTGAAATATGCGATTCGAGTTGCTCGTCATTTGCGTAGCATTGCGTAGAATATCATATCTGTCTTCAAACATTTAGGAGACTGCTTCTGCATCTGAATCCGTGAACGGGGAAACCGGCCACATGTCAACGGAAAGTTCTACAAATCATGCAGACAATATGCATTGCATTTATTAGATATTACGGCCCGGATTTTCGTGCAAGTTGTGCCATTGACTTTGCAACTTTGTAGACGAACGACGAGCGAGCGAAACTCCAGCTCTGCAGGCAGCTGAGTTTCTGGCCCAGACTCTGATTCTGATTCTGACTCAGGCCAAAACCCATTCCCAGACCCATACCCTAAATTCTATTTGCTGTGCCCATAAAACAAACAAAGAAGTTTGTCGCATGTGCATATATTTACACTTCAGCATCAGTTACGAGTGCTCACTCGGTCTGTATATTGACAGCCCCCCATATCTCCACACATCACACTACCGGAAGTGCAACTCAAACAGCACGCATTGAAAGCTGCTGCTAAAACATAAAACTTTTTCAGTTTTGGTTGCTGCCATTGCCAATGCCACTGCCACTGCCACTCGGAAAAGTGGCACTTGTCTCTGAGACTCTGATGGTGGGCTCACTCTTCCAATGCAGCCTCAGCTTCAGTGCCGTTATCAGTGCAATCATATTTTCTTTTGTCTAGAAAGTTTTTCTTTTATTAAACGCTGTTTGCAGCAGCAGCCTTGAACGAACGAAGCAGGATACATACATAATGGCTTAAAGCTGTCCATACTTGCGCTTCGGTCTCTTTAATTTGATTCATTAAGCTGCTAAAGATCGATAGAAGCCCTGTTGCTAGCTTACGTGCAGTGCACAGTCATTTACTTTACTGTTATTTAGTGAATGTACGTGGCTGATGGAAGGCGATAGATAAAGACAGAGCGGGGCAATGCCGTCGACTAGACACTGTAATTATGGCTGTCGAGCGTTGTTTAGTTTTTCTTTCATTTTCACACAATGAAGCGCAATAATTGCTGCGATTAATGCAAATTTTTCTAGCACGTTTCAAAGGCAACGAGCACATAAAATTTTACTGCACAAAAGGCGGCACAGGACCAGACCACGCCCACGTCTACGCCCGGCAACCGCCAACCCCTTCACAGCGCGTGCCGTCGCCATGGCGCGTCATTTTAACGCTGGCAATGTGTATGCAAATGAGTTTCCAATGACTTTGCCCCAAAACAAAACTGAGCGCGCACCCCCAAGGATGTTGTCTGCTGCACTTGAACTTGGCTGCCGATGTGCATTATCCGTCCGGAGTTGTGTGTACATGTGTGTGCATGTACATCTAAAATAATACAAGGCAGCAAAAGTATTTTATGCTAAATTCGCACTTTTACTACAGCTTGGAACTACGGAAATACTAGTACTAGTACATAGTAGATTGTATGCATGCTTGCATTTGTGAGTGTGTGTGAGAAATTAAACCACATCATTGACGTACTGAGAGGAGAAGATGCTTGGTCTTGCGGTTGACTCGAATTGACCTTACTGCAAATACATATTCAAGCATGTTTCGAATTATTTCGATTAAGTTTGAAGCTTAAAGTTTCTGCAAGGCCAACTGATAAAGCGGCGGTATTTCATGGATTGGACATTTCCCTCCCAGCGTCCTACTTAACAATTAGCGGGCTTTATTTTTGCATTCCTTAAACTTTTGTTTCTTGCTTTCACATATGATGCGCTTGTAAAACTTTAAATGCTCGGTTCAGAAATGATCAAATCATTTATTGTTCTTAAATGTAAAGAGCTATCGCACCTCTGCACTATTTTTTTTATTGATTGCCTCGGCAATGTGCCGTTAGTTTACACAGTTTCCAAGATTCTAAGAAATTTAAACATAATTGTGGTTGAATTGGCGCACTTTTCAAATCTCTAAACAGTGCTAAGCAACGCTGAACGTCAACAAGCTGGCAACACTCACAAAATATTGGGTCTTTCCACTGATTGCATTACAGTGGGTTGGCAGCTCTAGTGACATATTTACGTAAACAGACGCAATAAAATCGCGAAATTTGATAATAATTAACACCGCAGCCTGCAAATGTCAAAGCATACATTAATAGGTAAGATGAATACATTGAGAGCGCTTTAAACTCATTAAAATGCATTTCCAATCTCCCCCTCCAGGCGGTGGCACTGGCTATATTGGTAGACACCTTGGCAAACATTTGTCCCAGCAAGGCTATGAAGTAACAGTAATTTCTCGCATGCCGGGCATAAAACGCATTACCTGGCATGAACTAGAAAAGAACGGCATACCCAGTTCCGTAAGCTCTGTTGTCAATTTGACCGGCCAGAATGTGTTAGATCCGACAAGGAGGTGGACGCCGGGGTTTAAACAGAATGTCTGGAACTCCCGCGTTAATTCGACGAAGGCACTCTGCAAGGCCATCAGTGAAGCCCCTCATGTCTGCTCCTTTGTTAGTATGTGTGGCGTCAGCCACTACCCGCCCTCGCCTGTGAAGGTGTACACGGAAGAGGATAAGGTGGAGAGCTACGACTTTATGTCGCGTCTGTGCATCGCTTGGGAGGAGGCAGCCAATCTAAACAATAACACACCTAAGGCCAAGTGTGTAAGTGAAAATCGCGAGGGAGCATGATCTGGACATATTACCTTTAACTAATGCTTTAGACCATAGTGCGCACGGGTGTGGTTGTGGGCGAGCCTGATGGAGGCATGATCAAATCGATTTGGCTGCCTTTTAAATTGGGACTAGGCGGTCCCATGGGCAGCGGTGCTGAGATTTTACCTTGGATACATATGGAGGATCTGTGTCGCCTGATACAGCACATAATAGAAAAGGGTGAAGCCGGGGTGATGAATGCAGTCGCACCAGAAATTGTAACCACCAAGGGCTTCTCTCAGGTAGCAATATAAATTCTAGACTATTGCATCGAGTGTATCCCAAAACTCACATACTATCTGTGTTTTTGCAGGACTTTGCCAAGGCGCTTAACCGGCCTTGCTTGTTCAACATACCGGAGTTCGTGGTCGACATGATCTTTGGCAAGGAGCGTGCTGCGCTCCTTTTAAATGGTGCTAGGATTCAGCCAAAAAATGCGTTGAAGTCAGGCTTTGAGTTTAAATATCCCACCGTTAAGGATGCCGTTACGGAGATCGCACAAAAGTAAACTGAATAATCAGGCTCACAAGCATACAATATATGTGAAAGGGATTGTAAAAATGATTGACACTGAGTTTTATAGTGATTAGGATATTTATGTTGTAGATAATTTGTAACTTTTAGCAAAATAAAATCAAGGCCCTGATACTCATAACAAAAATCTATTGTCTTGGAAAAGTATCTCATTATATAAGTGGGTCTAATTCAATGATTTATTGATATCGTACTGACCTCTGATTCAATGTAGTACCGGTTGAGAGAGATTGCTGGACAAATTAAAGTAATTTTTTAAATTGCACGTTTTAATTTGTTTACCTATTAGTAATGGGGGCTCAATTATGTCTATTTTTAGCAACTCATGTTTGCATATTTAATTAAAGGTGACACAAAAACGTGTTATTAATTTAAATGCTGTATTTTATGCCCATGGTTAAGGTGTAAAGGTATGGCTTCAGACTTGCGTTGAAAGTATAGCGTTTTCGGAAGCGGAATACCATTGAATTCGCTGGCAAGAGGCAGTGTGTAGGCACCCATATTGGGAAAAGCAATTAAGTCGCCCGGATTCAAATGGGGCAAATATAGGTTATCCGATATCTATAAAAAATGTGTATTTTGGAGCTTAATATTTGATATCCCTCTTACCTTATCCAAGGAATCACAGGTTGGTCCCCATATCGTACTTTTGAATTTGGGCAGATCGGAGTCATTATCCTAAAACTCATGAACAATAAGCCCAAAAACTTTAAGTTCAATTTTAAACTTACCAAAAAGTGAACCACCTTTATCGGATCGTGCTCCATAAGTACATAGATAAAGGAACCGTAAACGCCATCGTTTATATAGTACATAATAGTGTCTAGCTTTCCTGCAGCGTCACGCACTTCCCGCTTTGCTTGAATTTTGCACACGAGAGTGAAAGCCTGCTCCACTAAGTAACGTCCAGGCTCTGCTATTATTTCGACTGGATCATCCATAAAATATTCGTCTATCGCATTGTTGATTACGTTTGCAATCTGTGATGTGTACACTTTTGTTATTACCACTGTTACTTTTATTATTAAAACTAAGGCAGTCCAACCTACCTCTTTAAACTGCACATCATTGCTGCCAGGATATCCGCCGCCTATATCCAGCAACGACATGTCGTAGCCTAAAAGCTTTCCAAAATCATAAATACTCCTGGCTTTTAGTATTGCGCGATCGTAAGCTTCAGGCTCCTTGCATTCGCAACCTACATGGAAACTCGAGCCGTCAACCTGTTAATAAGAAAATAGACCGAAGAAGCTTACGAATTTTGGACACACCCACATCCCATCTCAGCATTTACAGTCTACAATAATACCTTCAGAGAAGTATTCAAAAGTGTAGCCATCATATACATATTTATATCTCAGGTATTGAAAGGTCTCTGCGTTCATTGTTGTTGCACAAATCAGTGCTTTAAGTCCCTATTAAATAGATTTAACCAATAAAAACGAAAAAAAAAAAAAAAATTTGCCCAAACTACATCATCGTCGGTTGATGGAAAAAGATATTCTATTATATTTTTTTCCACTTTAATTCTACTGTTTTTTAATAACAAATAAAACTTAAACTAGGAGTTTAGTCTTAATTACAATTTTATATTTATACTTTATATAAATCTGTTAGCAAGGTTATTTGATCTCTCCCAAAGGGTGGTGGGCGAAAGAGTGTGAAATTTTTTTCTAAAGATTTAGGGAACACAACGGCTCTCTCCCTAACCCTCTCCCCCCTGCTTAACAATGGCATCATTGTTCTGAGAGTTAACATAAATTCCATTTTTGAAATGTTGAACTGTCATAAAAGTTCACACGTATCTGCATCTGGCTACGAAAACTCAGTTGGACTTATTCGAGTTTGTTATGAAAGATTTGATATACACCATTTGGGTGCTGTTGGCTTATAGTTACAAATAAAGATAGAGAAGATAAACAACAATTTAAACAAAAAAAGAAACCGATTTCAAACTATTAACAGGCACTAAAAAGAACAAAATAATTGCGTATTCTTCTACAACTTAATATTCAATATATAATGTAGATACAATTATTGTTCTTTTTGGAGTCGGTGTCAGCGGTCGCGCGCTGCGCCAGTCAAGAGAAAGAGGCACTTCATTACGAACCATTTCAGATTCTTTTCTCTTTCTATATCTACTACGTCATTCTTACGGTAATTCCTCGTGTTTAATGTTGACTATATTTTCGTATCAGCATTTCCTTGATTACCCGTATGTCTCAGCATAGTGTCGTATTAAAATTTGGCTTATTGTTGTTTCAAGGTAGCAGATATTGTCAAAGTAGTTATACTTGTATTGTCCTATAAAAGTTAATTTGAAATTGGGTTTAATTAGGTATTGGTAATCTGTCACAGTATATTGTCGTTCGTATAAAAGTTAATTTGTAAAAAAAGTATTTCCTAAAGTATTCTCATATTATTACTGGTAGATTGATTGATTGATTGATATATTGTAGTATTTCCTTGGCTGACACCGACTCCAAAAATAACAATAATTGTATCTACATAATATATTGAATATTAAGTTGTAGAAGAATACGCAATTATTTTTTACTTTTTAGTGCCTGTTAATAGTTTTAAATCGGTTTCTTTTTTTGTTTAAATTATTGTTTATTTTTGGATTTTTAGTGAATGTGAAGTACACTAACTAATCTGTATGAATATGGGTAGACCTAATAAACGTGTTTCTCAACAGAGGAGTCTTGCGAACTTTTCATGTTCAAAGACTGAATCGAGCACTCTTTTTCTCAATATATTTTGTCGAAAACGTTCATCACACTGTCTGTCTGTCGTCTGCGAATATCTACTGTTCTGATTTGTTGATTTGCGGCTCTTGTTGCAGTTTGTTCTTCTGACTTTTGAGCTTTTCGAACGCTGGGGTCGTGTATTTTTGCTACACGCATTGTTACGGTTAGATTTTTTCGACGGCATTATACTGAAATTGAAATTCTATTTCACATGATATCTCATTTAAATTTGACACTCATCTACCGGGTGCCTTCGAATGATATCTAAAGTCAGAATTTGACCAAATTGAAATGGGACCACATGGGAATCGTCAGCTTTCAAATACAAAAGGAATCATTTAAATCGGTTTACACTGTCTAAAGTTCTGAGGTAACAATGAACAATACAGTCGAATTGAGAACGTCCTCGTTTGCAGAACCTAACCAAACTCTCATCAAAGTACCCTTAAAGTACATCCTTTCCAATAAAAAAAGAATCATCGAAATAGGTTATCGTGATATAAAGTTATTCGTTAATTTGTCTTGCACGTACTTAATACAAATTTAAGACTTATGCTATTTTCTCATGGATGCCACTGTCAGAACTGGACTAAATTTATATGGGACCATTCTGGAAGCACCAGCTTTCAAATGGTATAAGAACCATTAAAAACAGTTCACCCAGTCGAGTGTACCGAGGTAACAAACATTAAAAAAAAAAAAATTAAAAAAAAATTAAAAAAATACAGACGAATTGATAACCTCCTCTTTTTTGAAATCGGTTAAAAAGAGAATAATGGAAAACAAAATGCAACACAATATTAAAGACCCTTTAGTATTTATTAATTCCCACTGCTATACCATATTAAAAAGCTATCTTACCTCCAAATTCAAGCTCCTTGATAGCAACAGAAGAGCCGTTGCGTCCGATTTTGGATCACAGCCGAACTTCCTGCCAAGCGGCCACACAGCGTCCTTGGCCTCACTGCGGAATCTCACGATCACCCTATAGAATTGCAATTATCATATTTTCATTCATAATCGGAAAATATATATGTATAATGTATGTGCATCGGCAATATAGTACTGATAACGAACCGCGTCTTTGGACTGTGTTTGCTGAGCTTAATAATCTCAAACTCATTGTCAGCGGTGGTTCTTAATACATTATGTTCCTGGGCGTATTTCAAATCCGGCAATGGCTTGCACGGATGTGCAAATATTATGCGCTCTGGGGTAGCACCAGCCTTCATAACCTGTGCAAAAAATATATGTATGTACTCAGAGCAGGTACATACATAGAGCAGGTACATAGGTAATACATACCATTTCAATTTCCCTTTTGGAGGCGCAATCGAAGCCGGTGCCCAAGTTGGCCAAAGTTTCGACGACCAATGGATCATTGTTGCATTTTACAGCTATTTAAATACAAGTAGACACAAATTCAATTTTTGTACTCTGTACATGAAATGTAGGTTTGCGGGAGGTGAAATATGTAACAAGCAAAAGGAGGCGTGGCAGACCCCACAAAGTATATATACTTGTATTATACTTGACAAGACGAGTCGATCTAGCCCTGTCTGTTTGTATGAGCACCTGGCTCTCAGAGACTGAACGACCTAGAGATAAGATGCCTTATGTGAATATGCAGAAAATGTGTATTTTAGAATTTCCCACCCTCCATCCTCTCTCCCGAAATTCGTAATTCTCTACAACTCCCTATTCCTTGGAATTTTTCATTGATGATATTTGTTAACTTTACCCAAGCACTGCCCGCAGCTGTTGTTGTTGTTACTGCTTTGCATAGGCAATCGAGACATACACAGACACACACAAACACGCATAGACACGCATAACGTAAAGATTACACCGAATTCTGCTTTTAAGCGGTTTTGATTTAACACGATTTGAAAATTTAAAATTTTATATTTCCATTTAGCACGATTCAACATAACATATGATCAATAGCTTTTTTTACACCGATTTTTTTACACGACTTTTCCTGGAACCAATCTGCCGTGTAAAAACAGAATTAGGTGCATTTCAAAGTCGGGACGCCCGACATTAGCTTCTCAACTTGCTTATAGCATCATTACTTTTCTACATATTTGTAAGCTGTATACATAATTCAATTCATGGTTGTCCAAATCGTATAACTCTTAACTTACCGTAATACGGCTGGATGCGTGGTAGAAGCTCCTTCCACAACTGTAATTTTCTAGCCACGGTTGATAGATCGCAGATATAAAACGCCTCTTCCAGTGTCTTTAAGTTCCCCAGGAGTACCACCTGCTTAAGATCGAGCTCGTGCTCGTAGTAATTCACTTCATTGAATGAGAACATTATTTCAACGTTCTCCTCGAACTTGCTGATTAAAACTGAGCTGTTATTCTGCAATACCATTCAAATCATTTCTAAAGCTCTTATCTCAATTGTTTATATTATTATATACATACATATGTACATACATTCCGCCGTTCACCGGGCGATGCGAATCTACATTTTTCGCATCTATTTGCAATTAAGTGGGATAAGAGAGTCAAATGGGTCAGCATAATTTAAGGTTAAGCTTGCATATATAATCTTCTATTTTTTCCCCTTATTTTTAAATATACATGCATATTGGTTATAATACCGATCTCTCAAAGCGATGTAGTTGACCTGAACGTTGCTCTGACAGCTATACATTTGTATGATATAGATATCCTAATACTTTAAATTAATTTAAAATATATAATTCAATTTAAAAAGCTTATAAATAAACTTTATTCCTATCCACCGTTGATCCGCCTGGGTCCGAAACAAGAAAGGAATGATAGGCGAGCTCAACTCTTAATTACCCTGTACTTCCCACAAAAATGAAAAAACTAAAAAAAATGTAAAAAAAAATTAAGTTTATTAAATTATATAATTAAGTTTTAAAAAAATACTATACACACATAAATGGAGACATATGTTTACGTACAGTTCCAACAGTCCACATTTCTAGCACAATCGTGTCTATACGTGTTTATATTATATTTATGGCTAAAACTTTCTTTCTAATTGACCTATCATAATGATACTTAAAATACGGACAACAATTCTGTAACTGGGTGTGATTACCAGATTTGATTTCTAAATTCCAAGAATTAGGTAAATTATAGAAAATTCTCGGGACTAGGAGAGTCTGTATACCAAGTTTGGTTATTTTAGCTCTTATACTTTCTGAGATCCTTGCATTTATAAAGACAGACAGACGGACATGGCTATATCGACTCGGGTTCGTAATTAGATATACAAGGTGCGTTCCAAAGTAAACAGGACTTATGAATCTAGCGCCCCCTGGTGGCGCTATCTATATGTCGACTCGTGCGTTATCTATATGTCGACTGGTGCGTTAGAATCTGCTATCTTTATCGATTGTCCAGTGAGCATTTCATGACATTTCATCGATTGGAAGTGAAGTTATTGCGTTTTAAGTGCACGAGTGGTTTCAACGTTTTCAAAGTGGTCGTGAGGACATAAATAACGATCAACATGTGGGCCAATCAAAATTCGTGATCCCCGAAAATTTCATCAAAAATCAGCCGAAATCATCATTGAAATTGATGAAAATGGAATTGAACATCTCCAAAACATCGATTTATCGCATTTTCACCGAACATTTGGGCTTACGAGAGGTGTGTGCACGGTTTGTTCCGCACAAATTGACTGACGACCAAAAATTGCTCAGAATCGATCGAAGCTTGTGACCGATTATTTGACCAAAAATCACATTTTAACCATTAACCACTCGCCGTATTCACCTGATATAGCACCGTGCGACTTCTACCTTTTCGGAAAAATGCATTTGCCCATGAAAGGAAAGCGTTATGCAGACGTAGAGGCCATTCAAAAGGCTTACACCGGCATACTGGCGGCCATACCGGCCAACGAGCTAAAACACTCGTTCGACATGCTTTTGGATCGTGCAAAAAGCTGTATTGAAGCAGGAGGAGACTATTTTGAATAAAATAAATTGATTTTGCCGAAAAAACCATTTCTTCTGTTTTTTTTTTTAAAGTCCTGTTTACTTTGGAACACACCTTGTAGACATTTCAACAGAAAAGTCCACCAGGAATTAAAAATTAAAAGTAAACTAACAGTTTTTCTTGACTTGTTATATTAAACAGAAATGTTTAAATTTTACTAAATTAGAGAGTTCAAAGCTCTGCCGAGTTGCAATGGCGAAATATAGACCTCCAAAGTTCAAGATCAGGTCTAGGTCAGCTTTGTGTATCTTAACAGCATTTTATCTTTACAATTTACGATTAATTTACGAGCAAACCAATATCAATTAGCGGTAAAACTTTTGATTTGCTTTTACCCATCTTCGAATGTAACGTAACATCAGAAACATATCGTTTATTCTCATTATCTCTACACTGATGATCGCAAGTGCGTGAAAAATTGAAAGTTTAATAAGGTCTACTAATTGTATAAAAATATCAGTAATTTAGCAAAAAGGTATTTTTATTTTGATTTTCAAAAGTGCTTAACGTCACGTCAGATTGTAAATAATTTCATTGTTTATTTTCAATTGAATCATCAAATAAAGGTAAAATTATTTAAATATAAGTTCATTGTAAGAAGTTTTCCTAACTCGAATTATTTTTCAACTTTTCATGGCAAAAGTGCGTTCAAATGGGTAAAACTCATTATGTTATAATTAAATTTGCGTTTTTCAAACAATCCTAACTACAAATTTTCCAAAGAAAATAATGTAACGTCACGTCAGATAACGTCATGTCAGATAACGTCACGTCAGACAGCAATTCAAATGTAAATACAGATTTTTTAATTATATAATTTGAATAATAAACTTATATTTTTTTAACCTACTGAAAAAGATAGAAGCAAAAAGTTTCACAACTCTTTTGTAATTCAAGTCAAAACCGACTTCCTTTTTTTGTAACGTCACGACAGGGTCTATTTTGGCTTATTCCTTATAAACTTGAAGGTCGAATGCTATAATTTTTTACCGTATATAGTTCTATTAAAATACTACTCAACTACTTATTCATTTATTTATTTAATATTTTTTCTACGAATGTCACATCACGTCAGATTGGAAATGCCCATATTTCTAATTTTTAAAGCATTTTTTATTTATTTAGTTTTACTTAGCTTAAGTTCTCTATTGTATTGATTTCTTTTTCTTTTTTTTACATCGACAGCATTGCTTGTCGATGAAATAAATAAATAAAAGTAAATAATTAAGAATAAATAAATAAATGGATGTTTTGGCGCTGCGCGTAATTACCTGCGAGTTTGCTTGTAATTGCTTCTAATTATTTAAATGAGTCAGAAAAAGTGAGTAACCGACTTTGAAAAGTACTCAGCAATTAGTTGTTCACCTTTTAAAATTGTATAAATCGAGCCCAGATTGCGCGAGAAGATTAAAGCTCCTAGTGAGGGTCGTGAATATGAAATCGGGGTCGATGTATAAATTCTGGGCCGGGACTATTAACGAAACCGGCCATATATGTAGTCCGCGAGATTCTCTCCTTCACCCCTTCTCGGAAATATATACACTTTTCGGACAAACAAATTGTAAATTAAAAATGCTTAATAAAACTAAAAGTGAAAGCGAGTATAAAGCGTGACAGGCACCACAAAGTACACATAATATATACATTAATAAACAGTTTGATTAAATGAGCCCATGCACATGTCCATGTCCGTTTGTTTATCTGTCCGAATGTATGAAGGTCGAAGAGTTAGATTAACAAAGAGTAATAGAATCCGGCGCGCATATCTCTAGGATTTCACTGTTGCTGCCATTTTTCACTCTTATTCGGCAGATACTAGTCATATTAATAGCACAGGAGAATAACACCAGTTCAATTTGAATAACTACTACAAGTATATAACACATACATTGAGAATATCTGAATACCGCTTTAGACAGAAGGAATCTAACTATCCCTAGTAATGAAAAATAACATCTTTTTACACATACGCGTACTCGTATATATGTAGTACTTGATATGTTTGGGTCAGGACCTGCCGATCTCATCATGGAAAAGTCGGCGTGTATTTGTACACTGGACAGCAAATATCACTTAGTAATAATACTTACAGGTATGTACGCAGCAAATGGTGTTCCCCTTTCGAGGCTGATTTTGACAGATTTGAAATTGGCTGAGAACTTTAGAACAAATGCAAAAGTACACAAACAAATGTGAATAACAAACTCTTTGATTGTAGATTTGAAATAATTACATCAAAAAACAATTTAAAAGCTGGCAAAAACAGCTAATTTATCTACACACGCCGATGAACATGTGTCCAATCACAGATCCACACAAAAAATGAATCTATTTGTTAAGCTTCACAGAGTAATTTCTCTGCACGACTATAAAACCTGCTGTCGTTCGAGCTATTCGGCAGTCAAAGCTCCGCTAGAACCGAGTCGAAACGCTATCCAAAAATGTTATCAAAATCGCAACTCTTGCTGCTCGTTGTTGGGCTGTGCCTGGTAAGTAGTACACACGACTGTATGTACTCTGTCGAGAATTAGGTAATGAAATATCTACTATTGTTACGAAATAGAGCGTAGCCAGCGCCGATGTGGATTGCAGCAAGCGTCCCAAGCGCATGGACCCCAAGAAGTGCTGTGCCATACCCGAGTTTGTCACCGACGAATTGAAGGAGAAATGCAAGGAGTACAATACCACCTCCTCGGTCGAAAAGACAGACGACTCCAGCAGCTCCATCGAGAATAAGCATCACCGGCATCACCACCACCATCATCACTTGCCGCCCGTAAGTGTTGTGGGATCAGCTAACGAGTGAACTTTTGTCTCATAAGTGAACGGACGATCCTTTTCAGTGCTTCTACTCGTGCGTCTTCAATGAGACTGGAATTTTCGTGGACAACAAACTGAATGACGAAAAGCTGCAGGGCTACCTGAAAACTGTGTTTGCCAGCTCCACTGAACTGCAAACCACTGTTTCCGAATCCTTTACCACTTGTGCCGCCAAAAATGCCGAATTCATGGCCAAGATGGGTGATCGCACACGTCCCTCGCCACCACCAGGTGCTCCCATCTGCCCCCACAATGCTGGCCACTTGATGGGTTGCGTCTTTAAGACCACGTTCAAGAACTGCCCCGCCTCCATTTGGAGTGATACAGAGCCGTGCAACGAGTTGCGTGATCACTTCAATAATTGTAAGCGTCCGAATGGTCCGGGGCCATCAAACGAGGAAGCCTAAAATTGTTCCACCATTATTACACGCTTCCAACAATTGAAAACACAATTTATAAAATAGCACGGTAGAGCGTAAAAACAAATATACGATTTTTACGAATTATAACCTACAGCAATAAAACCATTTTTTATTCAAGTCATTAATTTGATTACCAGTAATTAAGGAGAATTAACTACTGCGAAATGAGTCCAATCAAGGTGATTGGTATATCTGGTCCAAAACTCGCATTTAACTATTTCGATATGTACAAATGGGTTCTATATTAAAAAGGAGTATGAGCATATGGATAAATTAACGCAAGATTTCTTATGACGGAGTTTAAAAAACAACAGCATGGCATCTGAATGTTACTAATAACACAGAGAAAAAAGAAACTAAAATTTCGACTGTCTCAATTGGAAAAATAATCATCATAATACAAACCTAAGTACATACCTCCCAAGCCCAGAGAAAATCCCACTAAACATATGGATATGGACGTAGAGAAGCGGAAACCAGCTTCTGAACTGAACAAAAATAAGTATGGACATGAAATTATATACATATACTATGTATATTAACATTTATATTGGCGTTGTCTTTACTCTTACTTCTTCAATTGTTAAAGGGTATTTCCTATTCGTCATTCTCATTTTTTAGTGGACACAAAAAATATTAAAACAAGTTCAATGAGTTATTTCTCTCTTCTGTTTAGCTTTGATATACTCTTTTAAAAAATCTAATCTTGAATAACAATCAGGAATCCCTTAAATACATAAGTATGTGGATGTCGTAAAAAATCATTTAAAAGCGTTTTTAGTTTGAAAAACTGTGTTGCTTATAAACATACTTACAGCTCTTTCCCTTCTATGCTTGGCTAAGTATTTTTGCTTACAATTATTTAATAATAGAGAAATAGTATATCATAAATGTACTATTTCTCTACAAGTTTAATTTACAAGATTAAAAATGTTTATTTTATAGCTTTGCACGTTTGACCTATATTCGAATTTAGGACATTGTTTTAAAGTTATTTTTCGCACTTTTTACACTAAATTGATACTGTATACATATTATTGATTTTAGTAGAGTTAGAATTGATGTGAATATGAATGGATCGATCGGATCAATGCAAGAGTTTTGTGAATTCAGAGAATAAGCGATTTTCTTTTGAATGTGGTTTGCAAAGCAATAATAATTAAAAACAGAGTTCACAAATATACATTTTCAATACAATCTTTTAACCCGTATGGAGTACGAATTTCAAACAAGCTTCTAAATTTGAGACTCCATGTTGATTTCAATACACAATCAGCCATCCAGTAGGATTAATAAACAATAAGTACTAATGCTGAATGACATGTTGTTATGCAAAATGTGAATTTATTTTATACATTAATTGTTATACTTGTAAGTACATTGTAATAATTTAAAAATGGATATGATAGAGCCGAGCAAGTCCAACTTGAAATACTCACTACCACAAAAAAAATTAATATATAAATATAAAGCTCTAGGTATGTGGAATTTAAATCCATGTTTGAAATCGACCGGACAAAATATAAGTATGTATAATAAAAACTTGGTATTTGAAAAAATTCTTAGAAATGTTAAGTTCCTAATAATTCAGGTCAAAATAAAATTTTAAAAACCTACAATGGAATTTATTTTGGATTCTTATTCGTTTCGGCTTCCTGGTGATCGTCAATCAGTCAATCAAGACTTTATTTTTTACGAGTATATACATATTAAATATAATTTAGTTTTAAATTTAGTATTGAAAATGTTGTAATAACTGATTATAGAACGCGACCCATTACCAAGGAAAAATAAAGGTGTTGTTAAGACATTGAAGTGTATATATCTTCGGTGCATACGAATGAAATATTACAGATAGGGTTTGCCAATATATACTTCCAAGATATTCTAAGATCTGAAAAGAGGAGAGTCCAAATTCCTAAATTCCGTTAAAGAACTTGGCAAGTTAAGTCAGTCAGTTAAGTCCAGCAACTTTAGTAGCAGCTTTCACTTTTTTGTTAATCAGTCTGTGCCATTCCCTACTTTTTTAAGCACTGCATTCTGCCATAACCCCATCCACCTAATACTCGTAATACATTCTTATCTCAGCATTGCACGTCTGGGTACGCAGCGAATTAGAAAATTAGATTTCCTCTTGTAAATTGTCTATCAGCCCCCTCCAGGCGCATGAGCAGACCACATGCTCAGCGTTTAACCCGATAACGTCAACTACTGTCGCTGCTTTTCTGTTCTGGCCACATTCATTCGGTGGTTAGCAAGCAGCTAACAAAGACAGTCTTATAATGAAGGCGCTCGAGAGCGAGTTGGAGACATTTTTTGAACAGTGCCGTCAGGAGCAGTTTAGTGCCCAGGAAATGAGCCACATATGCCAGCCCCTGCTGTGGCGCCTTGGTCTGGTCAAGATTAGGCGATGGGTGCTCTGTGCACTGCCCCTGCTACTGATCTACTTGCTCTGGCAGTACAGCGAAAGTTTCGCCTGGAGTGTCAGCGCTGTAGGCAGGATGCTTCTAATCCAGATCTTACCCTATTGGGACTGGACTCCATACTACAGTAGCAAGTGTCTAATTGAACGCAATGAGGATATAAGGAAGCGGGTTGAGGCACCCCGAATATTGGACAAGTATGAAACCCATTGGGAAAACTGCGCACTCTGCGAATCCCTGGGTGAGTAGGACACTCACAATTTGTAGGAAAGGACTAGCAGTCTCTGCGTTTTTCTCCCTTCCGTAGAAAACATTCCCACGCTTTCGAATGTCAGCTACTCCATAGTGGAATCGCAGTTCTTGGAACGAGGTCTACCCGTCATTATCACCGATGCTCAGGTGCAATCAAGTCTTGACGATGTTCTGGAACTCATACAGCATAAGGCACCAGCATTGCTTGCCAGTAAACCATGCGATGTGTCCACCAATCTCTTGTTGCAGAAGCTCTTTAATATTGACGCGGCTATACAGAAGATACGAACGCTCCACGAACCGAAAGCTTGGCATTTGCAGTTCCGAAACTGCGAGTTCAAGGCTGTAAAGGCTTCACGTCTCTATGTCCATCGACCGTACTACTATCCTGTACATCTGGAGCCTTACTACTCCAGTTGGCTGCTGATGGCGCACAAGAGCGAACGCCCACAATCGAATATATACCTGCGTGGCCTGATATTTGTGCAACAGCTCAGTGGCCATTTCGACGTGCGGTTGCGACCCAAGCATCCTTGTGACGACAACGTCTGCCCCACTCTAAGGATCCGTTTGCATTCAGGCGAATGCATTGTCTTCTCCACCGATCTGTGGCGCTTTAGCTATGGACTGCAAAAGCCCGATCCGAGCAATACCTCCATAGCCACAATCCTCGAAGTTGACTGGAATCTGTAGTCACAGAGTTTGTCTAGATTTTACACAGACTTCTTATACTAAGTACTATATCCATATACTACTTATTCAGAGTATGCATAATAAATCAGTTTATTCCAATTGAATGTTTAATTGCGAAGAGTTGTTAAAATATGTAATTTTGTTTTTCAGAAAATGTACTTAGCAGTTCTAACAATCTAACAATTAAATTAATATCATACTTTCTTCAAATGCCATTTAGAACTTTCGAGAGACTCTCTTTTTTCTTAAGAACATTTAATTGAATTTTATTCTTCTTGCTTTTTATGGAAAAGTTCGTACTTTGAATTTTTTTCTTTTCTTGTTTTTGTGAATATATCTACAATTTTTAGGACTCGATGTCACGGATTTCGATCTCCTTTTAAGTCTAAGTAGTTAAGCACATTAAATACACAGGATATGGTTTCAACTCATTGTTAGTCTAAGGAAAGATTCGGTTTTTTTGGACTTAGGCTCGTCTGCACTTGGCCTCGACTAGTTTCTGTAACGTGGCTGTCAGACTGTTGATGGCATCGATTTTCATTCTTTCGATTCGCTCCTGCTGCACCAAGGACATCTTCTGAATTTGAACTTGCTCCCGTTGCAGACTACGCTGTAGCTCCATTTTCTCCCGCTCGACCTCGAGCTTCCGCTCAAAGTAGTCCTTCCACCAGCCGTTGTCCTCGAGCTGCTCATACATTTTCCCGTTCGCCGCCATCTGGTGGCTGTCGCTAGGATCCTGCATTGTGCTACCCGTGTGGTCAGCATCGTACTCCAACTTTGGCTGCCGTACCTCCGAAATATTGCTGTTACTGTCCTCGTCGAATTCATCATTGGACTTGGTGTCCAGTTGGACCTGCGGTTGCAGCAACACCTGATCCACAGGCGTTATATAGGGATGTACATGTCCCTCCTTGAGCTGCGATGGCGGAGTTTGAAGTTGCAGTTTTAAGATAGGCTGCGGAGTTTCAGGATTTTTCTGGTATGCCGCGGCCAGGCTCAGCTCCTGGGTTGGTGGCAATTGCAATGGCGGCGGTTGTTGCTGAAGCTGCTGCTGAGGCTGAGGCTGCGTCTGCTGCTGTTGTTGTTGCTGTTGCGACTGCTGCTGCTGCTGCTGCTGTGCCGGCTGTTGTTGCAGCTGCATATCGAAGTCCGCCTTTTTCCCTTGCAAATACTTAAACATCTCCTCGAAGAACTCCCAGTGCACGTAGCCAGAAACATATTTCTTGCTCAAATTCTTATTATAGGTGATTAGGATGTTGTGCCATTTCTTTTGCACCTTGGCGGCACTATATCGAAACCCCAGCCTTTGGAGCTGACGGGTGCAGTGTAACCAGAGGGCAGTCCGCTTTTGTCTGCCCTCCGTAAAGCTGCCCTCCATCGGTCCACGTATGTGAATGAGAGCACGTGTAGCCTCTGTGGTCCATGCACGTTCATAGGGTCCACGACCCAAGGTAATGCCTCCTGGTAGGTCGGTCTCCTCTAGCAGGCATTCATCGTCCAAGTCGTCAAGGTCATCGTCACTAATTTGATAAGCTTTAAATGCACAAAGAGTAAGAAGAAATAAGATTAATACTATGGATTTGTACCGCTCAAGTTATTTCTCACTTGTTGCGCTCTAATTCCTTGAACTGCCTAGCATTTTCATTCGCTCAGTCCTCAACTTTCCACGCCACTCTCTTTCACTCATTTTCTCTCTCTTCATATGGCACTCTCTTGCTTGCGACCTCTCAGACTTTGCGGCTTACCACCCACACCCAGCAGCCACCCATATCCTAGCCAACCGCCTGCCGCAGCAAGGATGCTAGCGCTGCTGCTACTGACGCACAGATACAGCCGCAGCCGCAGCCTCCGCACATACTTTTGCAACTTGCAGATACACATTTTCTCGAGCTTAGAGGAATTTCGCTTTACTATGCACTACGCATTGAAAAGTGCATATGTATATTTTTACTTACGTTCGTTTTCCTCGATATTGTTGTTGTTGTTGGTGTTGTTGCTGGCCATGCTCGCTCCGTTTGTTACAGTTTGTGCCATTTTATTATTCGTAAATTAAAATACCTTTTCGCTCGACTGTCATTCAACGGCAGAGTCAACGCCACACTTAGACCTGCTTGCTGTCAATAGTTTTCTGTTACTAACGAGGACATTTTTCTGGCTGCAGCTTCCAGTCAAATGGCAAACTTTGTGCGCCTACACTCTCAAACTGCTATGTGCACACTCTCACGATGGCTCTCCGAACTCAGACCTATTGGATGCTGGGGGCAACTAGTCAATAGTAATGAAGTATCTAGCGCCGCAACAGAATTGAGGCTGCCATAGTATATAAATCGGGGGTGTTTGGCAGCTGCGCATTAATCGAATGTTTGTAAGGTCTGTAAGCCACCCTTGTATTACAGTTGCAATACTAACATACTATAAGACTTAATCAGAACATCGAAATTAAGTAGTATAACTTAAAGTGTTTACTAAGTGTTATTTGAAATTTGAATAAGTTCTCTTATATTCATCCAAACAAATAAAAATTAACTGTAATAAATGCAAAACAAGTATAATTTGTTGAACTAAATTTCATGCAACTCATAAATTTATTTGAAAATTGAAGCGCTGTTTGAAATCTGAAATACGGTACTTTTTATTATTTATGACTGAGGTAGTGGCACCGTCGGCACACGTCGGTTAGCGCTGCCAGACTGTTTAGCTCTTGCCGGTAGGACAATAATCAGTTGGCAGCGCGAAAAACCGCGAAACTGCGCGTGGAGTGCAAGATTTTGTTATATATTATAATAAATTAGGTTTTTAAGTAGAAACAAATAAAATGCCTGCGGTGGAAAAGTGCACAATGTAAGTGACCTGCTACTTATATTAAAATTCATTGACCAATGTTGCTAAACTTGCTATTTCAGCAATGACTGGAAACGCCTCTGGCAAATGGTCTCTGGCATTCATTTTGAGACGCCGGAGAACACAGTGAGTGAAGAACTGTTGAATGTGAAGTCTGAGCTATTGGCCGGACTGCTGCATTTTAAGCCAAAGAGCGCCTCAAATGTGCAGCTGTCCACGTTGCTCAAGGAGAAAAAGCAGGAAAAGTTACTGCCCTTCACAGAGCGCCTACAGGATTTACTGAATCTAGAATCGGCTCAATGCTGGGAAATACTTTGCTACTATCTAACGAATGAATATCGTGGATCTGCGAGCCTGCTGACACAGCTTATCTCAACAGAGACAAATATGATTAAGCTATTGGAGGATATAAGGCACTATTACTCTTTGGAGCGCATGATTGTGCTGAAGATCGTAAAGAATTTGCTCCTCTTTTACAATGTCCGAAATCATCCGTACCACAACGAGTATCGTATGGTGGTTGACAAATTAACGCTGCCGGGCTTGCGCGATTCCTATTTGAATCAGGTGGAGAGCTTGATTAACGAGATACCGCCTGGTAAACTTCTAGCTGCTGATTGTTTTCACCCCAGGGAAAGACTTACTGCTTGGTCGGAGCGAAATGCGCGCGAAACAACCGAGGTGGTGCATATTTTGCTGCTCCTGAGCGAGCATTTGCCCATGGGCCTGGAGCAGATTAGGCGACTCTTCGCAGCCTTTAAACAGCACTCCTTTGGACGCATACATAACTACTTGGACGATGCTAATCCATACCACAAGGAACTAAAAAATAATCTGTGTTACTCTGAGTCTGCGCTGCTTCTAAAATGTCTTGACTTTGAAAATCCTGAGAAGGATGCCCAACTCATTGAGCAGGTAGTTGATGAACTACGGGTTCAATTATCGGGCCTGCATCATCGCTTAGAGCATGGGCCCCTTCTCCTTGTATGGATGCTCCTACGCTTACGCGGCACCAATGATGCCGAGGATGCATCCAGTTTGCTGCACTGTCGACATCTGGGCCAGCGCGCTGTCGCACTTAAATGTTTCAGCCAGCTACAGGATATTGTTAATCACATCATGTTCGCTGATGACAGTTTGCTTTCGCGGATTGTACGTAAGACCATTTACAATCAGCTCTGCTACTTTTGTGATCTCTTCGATAGCGATGGCAGCTGTGCTCAATACGAAGGCATTTTTGAGCTGATGTGCGAGCTTTTGTCCTGGCCACAGCTAGCAAAGGAGTTCTGCAGCCAAGACGGTGAGTTTTTGGGTACATTTTTCGTGTTTCTTAATGATGGTTTACATTTTCCCCTATCAGATGGGGGTGTTCGTTCACTGTACAAAACATTGCTGGAGAACTTTCCTCTGCGGTTCAAGAATTTGGCGCATTTAGCCCAGGCGCTAACCAAAGCCGGCCAAGGCAATTATGTATATTACATTTAACGATCACAAGTCACCTCAGCTACTGATATTTTTCCTTAATACTTAGATAAAAGACCAACTCCAAAATCTTCCAATACTCGCACTTTTGTACGACGAAAGGGAGCACAAATTAAACGAGTTGGGTCCAGATGAATACGAACTGACTGCGCCAGTACGGCCATTTCCGCACATCGACTTCACAATGCCCGCTGGCACCGACGGTATAGTCATTAAACATGCCGCTGGCTGTTACGTGCATTTTCGCACAAGCGTCAATTTCTTCAATGCCCTCCATTATGAGATCAACTGCCTACTGTGCGAAACGGCTGAGCTACATGGCGAATATGAGTCAAACGAACGCATACAGAACGTCGAGGCGGGACTAAAATATCTGGAGGTTGTTCTACAGCGCACTAAATCCATTGACTGTATTAGCAGTGAAATGGTGCATCCCACCGAAATGTGCATTGATTTGCTTAATAAGTTCAAGAGCGTACAATATCCACCGACTGGCCTTATCTCTATATGTCTAAACGTGTGCTCGGCGCTGCTTCCACTCGTTGATGAGGAAATTTTCATGCGCATCAGCAATCTTGACATATTGCCTACCTTCAGCAATGGATCCTTGCAAAACTACAAGCAGTATGCCACTTCTCTGTGCTTCGAGTCGCGCTTCCTTGGTTCTGTTATTGATAACGTGGAAAAGAAGCAGGAACGCTATGACTTTCTCCTTTCGTATCTTGGCTTTCTGCGTACCTACACGAAGCTGAAACGGAATCGTTATATGCAGGTTGAAATTCCTGGATTGATCTTTCTGCTGCGTGACGTCTTCCCTCATTTGCACACCTGGCACTTCAAGTCGAAGTTTGAAAAGAACAAGATCTACTTTGAGGTATTGAGCTTCATTTGCGATATTCTAGACATCATAGGCACGAGCCATTCAGATAACAGTGCAACGTCTACACATCGCGAGCAGCAGGAACTGTTACGCAACATATGTGTTTATTCACTACTTAATTTGGAGAACGGACTGATCTTATTGCGGTGAGAATACTTTAAATTAAATTTTTGCATTGGATTCAATCATTCATTCATCATCCGCAGTTTTGAAATAGACTCTTATTGGAATATGGGATTTAACATTTTAACATTTTTTGAATCGGATTTAATAACAAACATGGAATTGCTTATACTCCCTACAGATTCGTGGGCGTAGGCAATGCTTTTGTTCAATACTCTATGGAACTGGAGACCAATTGGATGCAACACCAGCCGCATGGTCTAATGATGCTGGTACGCCTCTCCATGCGCATACTGATGCAGCTTCTTAGACTGAAACGTCATGTTTATGGCGACAACACACTTTCGCCAATGGAAGCACTTATTTACACGCAGCCCAAACAGCGCGACTCGCTGCGTATCATTCCGATCGTGTGCAGTTACATGAGTAACATATTCGATCGATGGCTACCAATCCTCTCGTGCCGTTTGCTCAAGCGGATTGCAACGGAATTCAACATGTCTTTGTTAGCCTGCCTGGATATGGAGGCAGATCAAATTAGGCTAACATTCATGCAAAAGCTTCCCGATGAACTGGAGAGCGATTCAATAAAGATTGCTATACTGGAGCTGGTAGATGCCTGTATTGCCAAGCAACCTGGAGTTACGGAGGCCTTCTTCAAGGTGAACTACGTCCACGACAAGCGGTCTTTCTTCGGCAAGGAGTGCACGCCTAATATTGGTGATAGTATTGTGACCTACATGCAGGAGTTCCTGGATGCGCTCAAAGCAGAGCCACTTACCATACAACAGTTGCTGCCCTGCAAGATCATGAGCATCTTTCATTCGCTTTGGAAGCACAACTTACAGATGCTTGTAAAAAAGTTGCTGGAGCAACCAGACTTTTGGCCGAAACTTTGCACGCCACTTTTCAGTGAACTGCAGCCCAACATGCGAGTCTACACGCAGCTTTTGAACATTGTCTCCATTGAGGTCTACTGCACGGGGAAAAGAGAGAAGGTACCTCTACAAAAAGTTATGCAGAAGTGGTTCGAACGTGAGTACTTCGAGAAGTGGCTGGACTATGTCTTCGACCTGCCCCAAGAGCCCAAGCGTGAAGGGAACGACAGAGATGAATTGCCCGACTGGATATGCCGTCTGCAATCTTTCAAGGACCTAATCGTCATTCTGTTGAAGAAGCAGCCCAAATTTATAGAAATACCCGAAGCTCAGTTCAAACTGCTAGCCCAGAAGTGTCTCACGGTGCTAGTTGCTCGCGCCAATTATCTGGAAGACATGCGTCCATTCATAATGCTGTCCGAGCTCTACATTTTTATATTGCTCAACTACAAGCACTCGTATACAAAAGATGCAAATGAAGAGAATGAACTAATGGAGCAGCTCTTACAGCTAATGAGTCGCATTTGCTCCTGCTACGAGGATTTGCATGTACGTTCTAAGGAGGCCTGCCTGGCCATCATCACCAAGTGCGCGCAACTTTATACGAATTTGCTCATATCGGACTCGTCTGTATCCCTCCGTTTTCTCAATTCGGTGGTCAGCATTATTTGCACCGAGCTACAGAGCATGGAGAACTCAGTCAATCTCGACCAACAACAGCAAGGACAGTCGCCGAAGCAGAAGAATAATTTGGACTGCAATGTGTCCACCAACTCCTTAATCTTATGCCTAAATTTATTGAAAGCAGTTGCCACAATTTTCCAAAACGATGGTCCAGCCAACTGGGACCTGCCGTTTGTGTCTGTGCGTCTGTTTCAGCGACTGTTACGCTGCATTTCGTACACGCTCCAACTGCACAGCAAACAAGCTCTAACCATCCAGCTATTGGATGTACTTATTGTGTTTGCCAAGAGCCACTGCTCGGCCGAGTTCTTGCACTGTGATGTGGGCGATAATTTGTGGCTCAATTTGTTGCCACCGCGTGAACTGCTACAGTCCCAATACGAGTTTAGTAAACCAAATGAAGATATATGGACCGTGGAGAAGTGGTGGCCCATTTATGCACGTGGCATTGAGTTGGTCACCATCATCTTTAATAAGCACAAGAAATGCTTTTTGCAAGAGGTCTTGCAATTCGTAGGCATCCATGAAGTGTATTTAATAGACTCGCTGCTGCTTGGCAAGCAATCTTTAGAACCGGATGCAATGCAACTTATCAAGGCGGCCATTTCGCTGGTTACCAGCCTTACGAAGTATGACAAGGAGTGGCGCGAAGATCACGCGTCATCTCTGCAAAACATAATGGTGAGTCCCCGAATTGTATCTATTCAAGATGAATACATATATTTACTGCCAATTTTTATTTGTATTATGTAGCGCGCTGTGCAAGGTCTGCTCTGCCATGCGATGTCCATGTTCCATCAACAGCGCCACTTGAAAAGTCTAATGGCGCGACGTCGTTCTCAGCTTGAAATACTGCGTAGCACCGAAACGATTATTGTTGACGACGACATCATTGCGGCCTGTAATAAGTAAGTAACTACCTACTATTCATTTAAATTGTATCTTATTTTAAGGGCACTATTTCTTGTACACATACTTAACATATCATATTTTCCATATATGTATGTATAGAACAATTTTTAAATTGTATTAGATTACTTGAAATACCAGGTAGAAATACATACATACAAGTATGTAGTTGGTAGTTAGAAAAATAATAGTTTACACAAGAGAATAAAGTGGGCAATAAATTGGTTTCATTTGTGTTCCCAAGTATTGCTGATGAATTTCAAACTTTCTGAACACCTATTTATAATGGAATTTAAAATATTTTAATCCAACAGCCTTACAGAAGTCATCATCTGCTGCGTGAAGGCATTGCAAACGTTCAGTCCAGATCTATTGGACCTCGTGTGCTCGGGTGTTTACGAGCCCTACAAATGGGAGCCCGTGCTGGATGTGATGTTCGGAGCACCAAAACTAAGTGAGGACAATGTATCGCTCACACTTAATATGGTTTTGAATATGGTGGTCATTTATGTGAAGGCGCTTAATATGGTGAGTAAATAGTCCACCTATTGCGACTTATCGCTTATTGAACTTTCCCACTATTTGCAGCAAAATCATGGATTCAACGAGGTGCCTTTGAATACGCTGCCTGCGATAGAGACCACCGACTTGACTGACAACACAGGCGGTCCACAGGTCCACAAAGCATCCTATGGCCGACATAGTTGCTCAAAGACGTTGACAAGCAGCTCGATTTCAACGATCACCTGCCCTTCTAACGAACTTCTTTCCAACTTGGACGGACCACTGTGCCTCGTCGCTTTGGAGCATCTACTGATGCTAGTGGCCTCCCAAAGTATCTATATGGTGCGGTCGCCAGATCTTGACCCACGCTGGAAACAAATTGTGCGTCGCGACATCTGTAGCGAGCTGCTAAGCTTTCACGAATTCGTAAAGCGGAAGGTGATTGTCGACTACAGGGACACGCGCTGTCCTTGGGTTCGGCGAAAGCATGGGCTCCGGAAACTAAAGCCTTTGGACCCGGCACGCGGCGTCCCCACACTTACGACACGGCCGACCAGCGAAGTTTGTCGAAGCAGCAGCACAGCAAACGAACTGCGTGTGAATGTGGTGCGGCGTCTTCATCTGCAGCAGCAGCATCAGCGCAGTTCGCAGAACTTTGAGATGACCCATGTGCTGAGTCCAATTGGCGCGCCTCAAAGCCAGGCAACAGGATCAGCAGCAGCGATCTCTTCAACGCCGAATCTGTCCCGACCTCCTATACAACATATCGCAGATGAATCTGCTGACAGAGCGTCGTCTGCGGATGGGCCATCAACTTCACGCACGCTAAGCCTGGCACGCCCTGCTGGTAGTGTGATCTATGAGGAGACGCCACGCGCCCAATCTGGAGCAACAGCACGTACGCTCAGTTTTCAGGAGCCTCCGCCCAGCACATCACAGTTGCCCATCGAGCAGGCGTCAGATCAGCCGGAACGAAAACGCTTGTATATTGAGCAGCAGGAAGGTGATGGAACTGGCGAGATAATCACTGATATACAGTACTACGAGCCTCCCACGGAGCCAGGCTTCTGCGAATTATCGCAAGTACAGCTGGTTGAGGAGGATTATCTTCAGCTCATGTCCGCGCTCTTTACTGTAATACCACAGAACGAATGAGCACTCTACACTTTTGTGATTTTCAATATCCACAACTCGAAAATCATTATTAATACACCCCGCACAGACAAAACTAATAATTATTGTTAAACCTGTAATAAAAACTCATTCTTTTATACAAATCCGAAACAGTCAAGCATTGGCATGACGTTATTGAATGAACGTGAAAATATTATAAAGCGAAATGAGTTTCTGACGTCAGGAGACGCAACTGACGAGCCTCCAAAAATGTCAAAAGTCCAAGGCGCTTTATGGAGCGCACGGGCAACCACCACGCTCTTGCCACGCACAAAGAGAGCGAGAGAGAGAGAACAAATGAGAGTAGATGAGAGAGTGAGCACGCGCCTGTTCGCTGGAACTTCACCCACGTTGGCTCATATCGTCTGTGCAATCTGTCTCAAGGCGCTATGCTCCAAAACCTTATCGAAATCCAGCAGCAAGTTCAAGAGTAGGGCGCTCTCCCACAACGAGAATCTTTCGGATTGCTGTTGCCGGCCGCGTTGCTTGCTCACACCAGTGTATGTATGTATGTGTATGTACGTGTGTATGTTTGAGGCTCTGAAACAAAATGCAAAAATAAAAGAAGTAACAGCCAACCATCTCCAAGCTGATTATATGCTTTGGCAGTACCTTGGTCAGCGTCAAAGAGAACGCATGTGCGGAAAAGCGAACACGGATAGCATTCGAAACGTACTAACCGAATAAAACAGAGTCGAGCCAAGTTAATAAAGTGCTAGCCAAGCTCCACCAACAGAGTTCAGAAACTGTCTGCGTTAGCCCAAACCAATTAGCCAAGTTTTTCCGTTGCGTGTGATAATGTTCAAAGGTGTGCCAACGCTTGCGAATCTGCGTTTGTTAAAGAGCCAGCGGGAGGCCTATACAATAGTTAATGGCCTGGTGCTGACGCGACGCTCGAAAGCTACGGCATTGCCCCTGGAGCTGACGGACGCAGTTAGCCGGCGCAATGTATTGAATGGGGACTACAAACAGGAGTTTTTGGATCGCGCCAAGTACGGACATACTGGCAAACAGTTGCAGCAAAAAATTGCTTCAGAGGTGAGCTCGAGATGGAGAGATTGAGTTCGCCACAAATTTAAAGTGGAACAGCTGATGTGGGCTCAGTGTGGGATGCAATAACGTCAGGCCCAAATGCGTGGGTGGTGTCGCGTTTTTGGTGGGTTTCCTCATCATCATATTGGGCCACAAAATTTGCATAGCATTTCTATTTAGTATCGATTTTTACATGAGTTTGCTCGATTTTAATATGAAAAAAAGCCGCACAATAAAGTGCATGACGTGCGTGTTCTTACTCCTTAGATATACCCGAATACGTACATAAATAGATACATATAATTCGGCCGGCAGTTGTTGTAGATGCGCAAACGCAATTATTACATTTCTAAAAATAAGGCTACAAATGATAGAATCTAAGCACATTATTTACATACTCGCATGCCTGTATTTTAGTGCGCAACTTAACTTTAATTTTCACATATTGCGCCTGGCAGCCACCATCCTACATACATACATACATACACACTCGTATGTCTGTATGTATGACGCACCGCTTTGGTTTAATTAGATAGCCATGAAGCAAATGATTTGGCTTGAGTTGTGACAAGCCAGTATAAGCGAACCCACTCACATTGTTACATGCACATTACGTGCCCAAACAAAATGCTTATCACGTGGCTGGGTATCTTCCTTATCTTATCTAATCTAATCGGATCCAGGTTGTTTCTAGTCTAGTCACTGAAGAGCTACTGGAAAATTATTAAAGAATTATGTGTCATGACGAAATGGGTGAGACGATAATAAATCTGTAAATAAAATCGCCTAGCCCTAATTGCCATTCAGTTTTATTACACACGTTGTCAAAACTCTCGACACCCACCAGCGCGATCTGTGACACGTGTTAATAAACTCTGCATAGTTCCGAAAGCTATGTAAACAAGTCCATTAAAATGTCTGTAATCTCTGCTAGACGGCCAGACGTTTGAGGTTGCCGTTGACAACCGCTCACAACATTGACCGAGACATTGAAACTTGTTGGAGATATGTATGTATGCGGGTGTTGTTGCTAGCACCGTCGCGTTTCTGGAACCTTCAGTGCATCGATAAATGAGCTTATATCATGGATAATGCGCATTCTTTGGTTTTAACTTGACAACGGTTTCCTGTCATCACATTTTTCATTTTGTCCATTCAGTTTTTTCCAAGTCACGCGAAAAAGCCAGCCAAAAATAGTCGAAACCAACGTCAACATAGCAACGAACATGTAGATAGGTGTTTGAAAAACCATGTGTAGATATTTACATATATACATACGAGAATACATACATATATATTTGTATGGAATGTATTATTCATTCGAACATGTTGCGGTGTGCTCTCATTTATGAAAGATTTTAGCGCGCGATACGAATACGCTGCAATTCTCAAATTGAAAAAGAAAATAACTGATGCTGATAGACCAAGAGATGTATGTTTAATACCCAAAAATGCTCTCGGTATCGCTCCCGAGTACCAGAGATATCACTAGTTGACAACGGGAGTCTTTCAAATGTGCAGAGAGTCTTCGTCATTGTTGCCAATAGGAAGAAGCAAAAACAAATTTCTATACAATCTGTAGAAACGTGTTATATGAAATATGGAATAGCTGCGAAAAAAGAAGGCAAACAAGCCCCCACACGCACATGCTATTATATATTATGTATTTCCAAGCATGTGAAAGCATTCCCGTTTTGTGTTGTGTGTTTGTGTTAAGTGAGAAATTCAAAAACATTTTCAATTTGTAGCAACAACACAAATGAGATTATATAGTTTTGCAAAAAGTATTATAACTTTAAGATTGAGTTAGCAACACATCGAAAGCCTCTTATTACAGATGAACAAGAAATTAGGACGTTCCTCTTCATAAGTATGTATCTCTATATAGAGGAAGTTCCTCTACATACACACAAAGATTGTACTAAACAGGTTTTTGTGAAACTTATGATGTAATGATCGATTAACATTGGTGTCTTCAATAGTACCATCATATTAATAACAAATTTAATTATTTTATTAAGATAATTTCTTTAAATAAATATTTTAATTTTTAAATAGGTCTTATATCACAGAACCGATATTAAATATTTGTATTCGTTCAGCTGTGCAAGAATTGATAAGAAAAAGGGGACGGCCTATCTTACAAAATAGCTTTCGTACGTATAATGTTAAAAGAGTATTTCCGCCTCGTCATAATGAAGGGGAATTATTTATTTTTTATTTCGTATTTTATTTAAAACTGTCCATCATGGACAATCATTAAATTGGATAAAGATAAACTTCACAGTTTATTATTTCATTTAGTATGTGGTTGTAGGAATTATAACTTAAAGATTATGTCGGAAGCCTATTACTTAAATTAAATAGAAATTATAACGTTCCTCTACATCCAAAAATTGTACTAAACAGATTTTTGTGAAACTTAGATGAAACTAAATCTAATGATCGATTTACATTTACGTGTGTTCGATAGTACCAAATTAAATTACTTTATTAAGTATAATATATATTTTCATTTTTAAATATGTATCCCATATCACAGAAACGTGGGCGGCCTATCTTACAAAATAGCTTTGGTAGAAATAATTTGAAAAGAGTATTTCCGCCTCGTCATAATGAAGATATCTTTCATTCTGGGAATGTATGTGTGTTATTACTAATCTCGTTCACCTATAGCTTTTGAAATATTATTCATACTTGTGCCGGTTCATCAGTTGCCCGTCAGACTTTTGAGTGATTTTAAATTTGTTCTTTGCATTATTTTTGACATTAGCCGCCGGAGACAGCGCAAATGATCTTATGACCAAATAATCATATTTAAGTTAAATTATAACTCGTGATTTTGACTAAAAACAATTAACATGTTTCGTTTCACTTTCGCTTTCAGCTCTGCAATTCCAATTGTTTTCGCAACCCAACTGCTTGGTGTATTTTTATCAAAGCCCGTTGTCGCAGCTGCTGTTGTCTTTATCCACATGATTTTACTTACATCAGGCCCTGATTGTTGCTTTTAATATTGTTTTTGCCAATATTAATATGCAAACTCCACCTGTGTAATATATTTACGAAAATACTTAACCAACTAACTTATAAACTAAATATTCGTCGCCATTTTGTCGTCAACTACGCCTCCAAGCTTATTGAATTTACTTTAATTTAATTAGCAACTATCTGCCCGAAGCTAGTAGAACCTAAAGGTATCTGCGCGGTGATGTCATGACCCATTCATTATACAGGTTGTTTAATCGCCCTGGCCTTGGCTCTAATCCGATAGTCAATTATTGTAAATGTCCATTAAGTCCTGCCGTTGATGTGCACTTTGATTAACAAGTTGTCGCCAAAGGCATCCAGTATGACGAAATTACTCGATTTAGACATGTGCGTCTGTATGAGCAGGGGTTTGAACAGCCAGGTCCTAAATACTCAGTATTCCATTCTTGTTTTCTAAGAAAATCCGGGTTACATTTAAATTTAAGTCAACATTTGTTGAAATTGAAAAAAAATGCTTTCGTTTCAACCAATTAAATGAACTCGAAATTTGGGCCGTTATTAGCTATGTTCTTCCATAATTTTGTAATTTTTTGAAAACGCGTCTGCTGATTAAAATTTCATGGTCTACTTATTCTCGAAGATGTTCTACAGCCTGTTTAAGCACTTCGTCGTTGAGGTAAAGCGGAAAGAATTTAATTCTGTTGCAGCATTTTAGGGATATTTAAAGTACTTTCAATGTAAATTTCCATTGTCGATCGAATTCGTTGAAGTTATTTATAAAAACACTGACAACCATGCCAAATTCGTTAGTCGCTTATTGTTCTTATAATGTTAAGCACAGCATTTAAAACGTCAACGGACTTAAAAGGAAAAGTACGTGACTTGAAAACTGTTTTGTAAAATGTAGTTTTTATTTATTTTCAATTCTATCGAACGCATTCAACTACGTGCTTCCTTTGCATTCTAGTCTGCCAGTGGAGGAATTGAAACTTATTTATAAATATTTGTTTTTGAATTTCAGAAAAAAATGCGAGCCCCACCGCTGCTGAATCTGGTGTTTGCCAATCGGAAATTATCCTTCTACGACACAAGTAGCGGACCCAAGCCCAGCGAGGACCATGGAAAGGGGTAAGTTCTAGAAAAGATCGCACTGAACTCAGCGCGATTGTATTCACTAAAAACTAAGAAAACAACAAATATTTACACATTCATTTACACTTCGCACTGCTCCTTTCACAACCCAACACACATACATATTTAAAAAAAAACGTGTTACACTTGAAGAAAAGGGCTTCTTAGAAGTCGATGTAAAGGTTTTGTCTTAGAAAGATTTTCTGAAGAAACGCATTTTTGTAATGCATTCAAAATGTACATATGTACAAGGATTTTAACTAAAAAAGTAGATAAATTGTTTTTCTTTAAGAGATGTAGGCTTGAGCGTAGGAATTCTGTACGTCTAGAAACATAAAAGATATTTTTACCCTTTTGTCATTCATATCTAAGTTGACTTTATTTGACTTTGATGTCTCGCTAGTTTCTCTTTTAAAAAAATAGGAATGTAACGCGATTAAACGATTTTAAACTGTATTGAATGCAAAAGAGAGCTCCCTAAAGCTGATGGCTCAGAAAAGAGGAGAAATTTAATGCTAGTAATGTGCTTTCTTGACCCGACTTTATTACTTTTCTACCCACCTCGGCATCCACATGCTATAGATGCTTTCAATTTGGAGGAATTCGGCACTTTTTCGACTGCTTTTGCTAAGTGTATGTTTAGATTTACAAAAGTAACTCTCATCTATTTATAGCACTCAAGTTGTAGACACTGCTATAAATAAACGCTGCTTACATTGTTTCCCCAACAAGTGATGACATATTCTAACGATATCTTGTTAAGTTTATTGGGGCAATTAGCGCGTTTCAACGGCCGAAGACAAAGCCAATAATGCCATAATACTGCTCAGAATCGCTTTTTAACATTTTGCATTGTGCAAACAAATTTTGCGAAAATATTTACCCTGCACTTGAGTAAATATTATTGAGCATTTTTCGGCGTGTACAAATCACATTATAGCGAGTTAATAGCGCGTGGCGTTTCGGATGAAAGCTCTGCAATTTGAATGTCCAAAATATCGAAATATGTTGCACACAATTCTATCCTTGTGGTCTGCTTTGCAGCTGCGCATTGTTTCTGGGTGTGTTCCCGGACCGTTTCCTTCAGCTATAGTGCATAGACGCTAATTGCGAACAATTCTGCGAGCCCAAAAATAAATTAACACATTTATTAAATGAAGATAAAAATCTGAATTCGCTCAATTTCGGTGACTGCCGCGAACTATAAAATCGTGGGGATAGCGCGTGAGGCTCTCTATTTGGCAGTTGTCGATTCAGTGTGTCTCTGTTGCTCCACGAGTTTGGGTTCCATTCGGATTTTAGTACGCAATTAGCCATGCCGCTGGGTGATCGTAGCTTGAGTTTGTTGCAATATGCGACCGAGAAGGCGCCCCTGCCACTAGATGCCTACACGGTGGAAGAGGCTGCCGAGTACAAGGAGAAGATACGTGAGAAAATTGTGAATGACCTGAAGTCGATGAGCAGTGAGGAACTTATAAAGTTGGTCCGAGAAAATGCCGCACGACAGGCACAAGAGGGGGAGTCGCCGAAGAGCGAGGCCGAGGTCGTGGAAAATGATGCCGATCTGATTGATGCAAACATTATAGCCGAAATGGTGTCGGGCCTGTGCACAAAGAGTCAGAAGGAGACGTTCATCAAAGTGATAACCAAATATATCAGGTAATTAGCGCTGAGTCAGCGAAGACGCGCCCCTTAACTGCTTTCCGATAAGCCTGACCACATCCAAAAATGGGTTGGACCCCCGACATGACGTTCTTAACAATTTCGGCCTATCAGGCGTACCGCTGGTGAAAGGAATTGGTGCGATTAGGGGTTTGGCCATGAAAGCATATACTCGTAACATTAGCATATAACTACGGGCTATAGTTGTACATATGTGTTGATAGGTAGGGCAGCTATACTTTTGTATACCCCGAACGCGAGTCTAAATACTCGTATTTGTCCAGCCAAAATTCATATGTACCTGTCCATTTGGACGTCTGGGATGTTGGCTGCTAGTGTATGGGGGCGCGTGTGTGCCAAAAATCGCACCTGTGGGCCCCTTTGGCACCGGTAGACAATGCGACCTGAACGCTATTAGAATACTATAACAAATACGATAAATACCAACTAAATGTGCATTCAAACTAATATACAATGGATGAAAAGCAGTTAAATTATTTATTTTATTGGCAATAGCATGATTTAGAAATTAACACCTTTTCGCCTTTTACCTGTCCGTCTGCCCATTTGCCAGCTTCTCCTTCTCGTCCCCTCTCCCAGAGTGCCTGCACCCTGACTGATACCAAAACAAAAACAAAAAATGCCAGCAATAAAAAGTCACACATTTCGCTCTATAAAAAAGATGGAGCGTTCGGCGTTGTTTTCATTAAGTCCGCAGCAGTTCAACGTTAAGCATTCGAAAGCAAAGCAGTAAAGGCGAGTTATAGAAATTATTGCGTATACGCCATGGTGTTGACAGAGGAAATCGAAGCACTAAAACGCCAAAGCCAAGATGATCAGGCCAAGGTGCGCGAGGAAACCTATAAGCGGGACAAAGAGCAGGACACAAATGAAACGGCTGCTATCATTGAGGAAATCATCGAGGGCATCTCTTTGCAGAGCCGTCGGGGCACAATTGTGCGAACCATTTCCGCAATTATCAGGTAAAGCTAAAGCGGAATGTTTGCTATAAATGGGAGATACCGATATGATAGCAGATGGTAGATAGAATCCAGATTTCAATAATTATTAATCGATGCAGTAATAAATTCATGAAACTATACAAACACACTCACACACCCCTAATGCACTCAGATAATACCAATTGGAGCTAATTTATCTCTCGAATATAATAAATTAAACAAATACAGCGATACTCTTTGATAGCTTGAACTAATTGAAATATTATCGAAAACGATTTTTGTGATTTCGACTTTGATTGTTTCGAAAACAAAATTTTAGAATACTCGATTTAAAAATTGAACTTGTCATCTTTTGCACACAATAGATCAAAAAGTATCGTTATATGTATATATTCCTAGTTCATAAAATGTTTTTCAATACTTTTAGAACTCAGAGACGCAACTATTCAATGCGACCGTGAGTAGCTTTTCTTACTCGTGTTCGTAGTGCTAGTGTTGCAGTTTCCCATTGCTTCCGATTTTGATTTTTTATTGAATTTGTCCCAATTAAGTAATATTCCTGCTTGCCTTAGACTGATTTTATTTTATTGCAAACTTTCAATTTATGAAGACACACTATAATTGAAGCCAATTGAGAATCCGCAAAAACCATCAACCATTTCAACTTTGATTCACAAGCTAGAATAAGTAATTGGTCGACATTGAAAATGTCATAATTTGGTCACCCAAAGCATTAGACGGATCTCTACATTTCAGTGTTCAGCAAAAATGTTGATCAATCCATCAATATTTAAGATAGCACGGTTTTTAATGGTGCCGAACTTCCAAATTCGCTCTACAAATACTAATATTTCGTGACTGCGACTTTACAAAATTTGACACATCGGGCCATTCCGATTGAGTCACAGATCAAGTTCGTAATTTTTGTTTATTTCGAAAAAGTCCATGCCGGTTGCCAGCCCATATATACTTGTAGTATAAAATTTATGGTGCTTGTATATGGGCTAATTAGAGCTCGATCTTCCAATACACGATTATTTAGCTGAAAACCACTTTTTTCCAAAGCCAGTTGGAAATCTGCCGGTGTTCGGTGTTTATTTGCTTGAAATTCAACTTTGCCTTCCACACACGCATGCTAAAAGGCAAAGAGTCGAGAAGAGGTCCACTCAGCATGTGTAGAATCTTTCGTTTAATTAGCGTTTCGCTAAATCTTTCACTTCATCGACGGAAGTATTTTGCTAATTGCATACTTAAAAATTGTTACTTCACACAGTCATCGGGAACAGGAGCAGCGCAATGCCGAGGATGTGCTCTTCGACATGTTCGCTAACGACGAGACTGGCCTTATATCTATGGGAAAGTTCCTGGCCGGGCTAAAGACCACAGGCATACGACGCAATGATCCCCGAGTGCGTGAGCTCATGGATAATCTGAAGAAGGTACACAAGCTAAACAACTACGAAACCGGTTCATCGGCGGAGACGCAGCATCTTAACCGCGAAACGTTCAAGGCGTAAGTATGGAATAGGATCTAACCTATCTAGTGCTTTTGCAATACTCCTTAATCGGGTTTCCATCCTATTCTAGTGTTGTCTCGCCGAACATTGTGCTAATAGCCAAAGCATTCCGTCAACAATTCATCATCCCAGACTTCTCGAGCTTTGTGAAAGATATCGAAGACATCTACTGGCGCTGTAAGAGCAACACCCTCGGCAAATTGGCCGACTACATTCCCCAATTAGCGCGCTATAGTCCCGATTTCTGGGGCGTTAGTATCTGCACAGTGGATGGACAACGTTTCTCTATTGGAGATGTCGAGGAGCCATTCACACTTCAGAGTTGCAGCAAACCTCTAACTTATGCCATTGCCCTGGAGAAGCTGGGCCCCAAAGTGGTTCATTCGTTCGTTGGCCAGGAGCCGAGCGGCCGCAACTTTAATGAGCTGGTCCTTGATCAGAATAGTAAGATTCGTTCAAGTTCGAGTAATAAGACATCTGTCTAAGCCTATCGTATTCGAATCTTACAGAGAAACCGCACAACCCGATGATCAATGCGGGCGCTATTCTCACTTGTTCCCTGATGAATGCCCTAGTCAAGCCGGATATGACCTCCGCAGAAATCTTCGACTACACCATGTCGTGGTTCAAGCGCTTATCGGGTGGCGAGTACATTGGCTTTAACAACGCTGTCTTTCTGTCGGAACGGGAGGCGGCCGATCGCAACTACGCTCTAGGCTTTTATATGCGTGAGAACAAATGTTTCCCCAAGCGCACGAATCTCAAAGAGGTCATGGATTACTACTTCCAGGTGGGTAATTCCGATTCAACCTGTGTACATTATTGCTAATGATTGTTGTCGTGCAGTGCTGTTCCATGGAAACTAACTGCGAGGCCATGTCCGTGATTGCGGCCAGCATGGCCAATGGTGGCATCTGTCCCACCACTGAGGAGAAGGTCTTCCGTCCGGAAGTTATTCGAGATGTGCTCTCAATAATGCACTCATGCGGCACCTACGACTATTCCGGTCAGTTTGCCTTCAAGGTAGGGTTGCCAGCCAAATCGGGAGTCAGCGGCGGCATGATGCTGGTCATACCTAACGTTATGGGCATTTTCGCTTGGTCCCCACCCCTGGATCACTTAGGTAACACCGTTCGCGGTCTCCAGTTCTGTGAAGAACTGGTCAACACTTTCAACTTCCACCGCTACGACAACTTGAAGCATCTATCGAACAAGAAGGACCCCCGCAAGCATCGATATGAAACGAAGGGTCTGTCCATTGTGAATCTGCTTTTCTCGGCTGCTAGTGGCGATGTCACGGCACTACGCCGCCATCGTCTCTCGGGTATGGACATAACACTGGCCGATTACGATGGACGCACAGCTCTACATTTGGCCGCTTCGGAGGGCCACTTAGAGTGCGTGAAGTTCCTTCTGGAGCAATGCCACGTGCCCCACAATCCCAAAGATCGGTGGGGTAACTTGCCCGCAGATGAGGCAGAAAACTTCGGCCATGCCGAGGTGGTTGCCTTTTTGAAAGCGTGGGCCGAAAAGGCTCCACAAGCCGAAGAGGAGTACAAGAACGAGGCGGTAACAACAACCACCCAAGCAAATGAGGTCAGTTCAATATGCGATGCCGAAAATCAAGATAAGCAAAACTGAATCAAGATGGTTTCAAACATTTCAGGAGATTGATAGCACCAGCGATCTGGATCGTAGCAACAATACCAGCCCCGTGCCGTCGGAGGCGGCCAGTACAGCGAGCGTAGCCAGTGCCACCAGTGATGACAAAACCAAGCCAGGATTATAGGATCTCCAGCGCTAGACCCACCTTCACCCGACCTTCTTTTGGAATCTCTCGTTTCTGCTTAAATTATTCACGAGACGATCCAGCTAGTACACAGTTTTAGTTAATTTAGTTCCTAATAAATCTAGATTTCTGTTCGATATACTTGTACATCTCTGCTGATTTGATCAACTCGAAAGTTCCCAAATGTACTATGTATATTTAGTCTTTAGTTATCAGGTTAATCTAGAAGATTCCTTTTTAGTTTATTCAGTTCTCGTTTTGCGCGAGTGTCCAACTATTCTCAACAATGACAATAATATTGATAATACCTATACAAAATAAGGTCAATGAGTCGCATCGCACATTAGCAGATTTTGCTTTTTATTTTCTGTGATTTATCAATATACATGTATATTACATTAGATAAGATGTCATTGACCTATATTTATGCACACCTACCTACATACGGGTACACACATATTATATCCACCTTCACGCGTATTACAAGTAATCAAAAAAGCGAAGTGGAAAACTATCATTTTGTGTACCCCTAGCTATTTGTAGTTTTACCAAATTTACCTGTTTATTGACACATACGGTTTGTATTTACTTAACTATACTATATGTATGTATTAACGAACAATAGCTATTGAGATATAAATATTTATGAGAACGTTTGAAGCACCCACAATAAATGTTTTTTCTTCAAGCGCTAACTGCTGTTTCCGGTAATCCTTTAACTGGGGGTTTCCTACCCTTCTATTAATGCAAGAGATCGAAATTTAATTGGGGCACCAAAAAGAATAATGCTGATTATAAAGAAAATTGATTCCAAGAAGTTTGTAATTCCTGCAAATGGCTTTGCAAATATTACAAGATCGTTGATTCTAATTTTGAGAAGTCTGTGGTTCGTGCCAATGGCTCTGCAAATATTGCGTCAGAAAATACTTTTTTTTTGATTATAAAGAAAATTGATTTCAATTTTGAGAAGTTTGTTGTTCGTGCCAATGGTTTTGCAAATATTGCATCAGAATTTTTGATTATAAAGATCGTTGATTCTATTTTGAAAAGTATGCTGTTCGTGCCAATGGTTTTGCAAATATTGCGTCAGAAAATAAAAAGTATTTTTATTTATTTATTTTTTTGATTATAAAGAAAATTGATTCCAATTTGGAGATGTTTGTAATTCCTGCAAATGGTTTTGTAAATATTGCATTAGAATTTTTGATTATGAAGATCGTTGAGTCTAATTTTGAAAAGTCTGTTGTTCGTTTCAATGGTTTTGCAAATATTGCGTCAGATGGAAAAGGTTTGTATTTGAGTAATATTTAAATATATATGGAGTATACATACAAGTATAAGCTAATGAGACTTTTTCAAAGCTCATTCAGAGATAGTTAAGAATGTTAGGTTTGCTTCACTTCACACGTGATTAACAAATAACTGAACTGAACAAATTGGATCACTTAAATGAAATCTTTTTTGTGTACCATAAACTAACAATTAGGAATAGCTTAGCCAACCAAATGACTTTGAGAGAAAGTTTTGCATGCGGAATTTTTACAAATGTTATGCGCACTTTTATCTAATAAGTATGAATCATATGAAAGTCATCTGTGCGCATGATATGGTATATCGCCATTCTCAATATTATGGGGAGTACACCCAGTACTAATTTGAATTTAAGCTGGGCCTGCTTGTGTACAAAACTAACACAGAAATGGAAAGAAAAATTAATTTTTAATTTAAATTCCTGAACAAATATTGGTTTTTTGGCAAATAATATGTATGTAGCCACATTTACATAAATTAAATGAGCTACATTTTCAAATTTCAAAATGCGGATTTAATTAAAATATATGTATATTCTTATACTAAATTTATAATGTGATACATATATACAAGTATATTTCAACTATGTATGAATTTATGCTCAACAGGTATGAAGGTGTTAAGAGCCCGCACTAAACTTTTAAACTTCCGAAACAATGTAACGAATATATTTTTTGATGAAAGCTATCACTTAAAGCTTTTTAAAGCTTTAGTGTTGAAAAGCTGTTCGCAACTACCGCCTATCAACGTCTCCTCCGCTGTGGAAGTATGCTGAATTAAAAATTCGGCATTCATAAAACTATACGAACACTAAATCAGTTGAAATAGTAATGTGCTTTACAAATTGCATAAATTATATTTGCTTATATTTTAAATTTTATTTTAAATTGAACAAAAAGTATTGAATATATTTCCCCGTACTCCATGGCATGCTAACCACTGTGCTTTGAGCTGCCGCTGCCTGGCTGTGGGACCCGACCGGACGCGGCTACCGAAACCGACACGAAAGTGGAAAACCCACACAACACACTATTCGCGTTTGCCGAGCAATGAGCGTCGGTTCTTGCTCCCCATTCGCCGTTCAGTTCGGGTCTGGCAGTCGTGGAGCGCGTTTCTTTGGAACTACGGGTCGGTTGTTGCACATTTTTGGATTTTGAGTGCAGCGGTCGAATTCTCCCATGCATCCGTGTGCATTTAATTAAATTATAAATCAAATTTCGTTCGCAACATAAAATGTCAATCAGATTTGGCATTTACGAGATTTGCGGTTTTTAATAAATTGGCGAAAACAAAAATCGAGCAACCGCAAATAAACAAAACGTCCCAGCAAGGCGCACAGCATTAAGGCTTGGGGTAGGTTCTGTATTTTCGTAGTGCCAACTAGAAAACAACAACAACAACAGCAGCAACAAGAACAAAAACAACAGCAGGCGCTTTGACAGCAGCCGCAGATACTGCAGCATCAGGCACTCAATACTCATATCCGGTTCCGACAAACACCAAAACCGTTAGAGAATGTGTCTGTGTGTGTGTGTGTATGTGTGTGAGCGGTTGTTTGTTTGTGTCTCTACGTGCGTTGAGCTGCAAAAGCTGTGCTGAAGTTGCTGGCTGGTGATGAAGTAAAAAGCAGCTTATAAAAAAAGAAGCAAATTCAACAACCGCTAAACGGATTATATAGTTTGTCTGTGCCAGGATATAGCCCATAAGCTGCAGTCAACTTCTCTCTGTGTATATATGTACGTGTATATGTGTGTGTGTGTATGTGGGTGGACTTTAAACAGCCAGCTTCCGTGTCAGTTCCGTGAGCGTCTACTCCTGCTTGAGAGTGTGTGAAGTGGAAAACTAATTGCTGCTCCAGCATCACTTCATTAACTTGGCAGCTGCCGCCCTTTTGCCAGAACCCGGACGCCCACTCGGCATTACTGAGCAAATGTGCAGGTACTGGGCGAGAGGTATGCTCTAAACATCATTTGCCTGCACACTTCAATGTTTTCTCAATTATTCCTCAGCGAATTAAAAAATTGCAGTCGCTCTTTCATTCACTGAAAGAAAAGGCACAGCACATCCGGCAATCTACGATTCGGATGACGCCATTGTTGCTCTTTTGTAAGTAAATTAAAATTTCGGATATTTATTTTGTCATACTCCGAGAAATACTTCGAGATATGCGTGCGGATGTGTGTTTCGGCTGCCACATTGCATAATGTGCCGCTTCCTCCCTGAGCGCGCCTAATTAGGTTGACATTTATCGGTGGGTTTCATAATATTGTTGCACTCACAGTCGTAGTATGTTGATAATGGAGAAGGCGGCGCATCGTCGTTCTGACACAATTGTCCACTGACTATGAGTTGCCTTCCCCGAATTAGGAGATACAGTCAGTGTTTTCTTTTATCTCCTCATTCACATCTTTCAGAATCTCTCTTGAACAAATGCTTTTTAACTGCTGGGTTTTAAACAAGAAATTCGAAACAAGACATTTTTCAATTTTAATTAGAGAACCCCAATTCCTTTCATAAATAAAAATGGCATTTGTCTAGGGATTTTATCAGGACTGGATAAAAATAAATAACGATTGCATTGTCAAATTTCCTCAAGCTACTCACATAGATCCATACAACAATCGCTTTATCAATTGCGTCGTCGTCTCCATCAAATGCCTAATCAATTTGGGAGGAAAATGAGAGCAAGATCGCTTGGAACGCAACATCAAAGCGGCTCGAGATTGACAAGCGATCTATGAAGTGTGATTAATTCCGCTCGCGTGTTTATTGCCGTTGGAAATTGGACTTCAGTTGTTGAGGCTGCGATGTCAGGTACAAGCTTCTGTCACCCAACACTTGGGTGGCACATTGCTGCCACAACATTCCAAAGGCCACAGCCGCCATGTGACAAAGCGCACAAGTCAATGTACAATAAACAAATACAAATAGTTAAACAATTGCATAGCAAACAAACACACCAATTTCACATAAATACCACAGATATCCACCCCAATACATTCCGCGTTTATACGAGATCTTCAAAGTTTCGATTTATCGCCCACTTATGCCCTAAATATCATTTATCACAATTTTGGAACTGTCGTGATGAAACATTGTTTGAAGGCTACTTTTTTGGACGCACACAGACAATATGACGAGACCGACCATGTCAGATGCGATATCATATTACTAGCATAAACACGATATCATTTAATAATAGCTTCTGTATGCAGAACTTGTTTAAGAGAATGTTGCAGTCATAGCTAAAGGATTTAGAGCACCCCTGGGTCTCCAATGTTGACCAAATACAAAAAAAAAAGTAAATGCTTTCTAATGAAGGATAAGATAGTACTAAAAAAGCATTAGCTTCGGTAGTATATGACCTGGTACTCATCTTTTAACTTATCTGGGTTATTTATTTGTTGCTTACTTTGCAAACACGCGTTGTATATTAGCTTCAAATTAACTAAACAATTTGAACAATTTTATCTAAAACAAAATCACATGAAAGCTGTTATATATACGAACAGTTTTTGACATTTTTAGATTATCACGTGGCTAGAAGGGCAAATATTTTTTGGAAGGCTAACAATCTAACTTATCTAATGGAAATGCTAATAAATATACTCGTATATAGTATGTTCCGTGATTGTGCTCTGTGCCTCCTTCATTCAGATTTCATTAACTTTAAACAAGGTGTTTTTTATAGCATGCTTTTTCTCAACACTAAAATGCGACTTTATTTATAATCTCTCATCACTTCTCTGTAAGTACATTTACGTACTTTACGAAAAATGTATGCTTAATAATTCAACTTCTGTCCTTAGTAGACACTCGGCTTGAATCACGCCGGAACCATCATGTCAGAGAAGCATGATAACAAAAATTTCAAAGTTATCATAAAATCTTAAATAAAGATTAAAGATTTACAAAAATATTAATAATGTTAACTTTGAATATCGTGCATATTTTACAATATTCGATATTATTTACGATTTCATCGCGTCGTGTGAACATTGCGAGCTCGACAACCAAGGCATACCCACAACACAACTCTTATGGTGGGGCATAATCAGGTATTCTAAGCGATCAACAAATATGCAAGAAAGTGCCTGGCACAAGAGGCGAAGTAAACAAACCAATAAACAGGAAGTCAGTACACGAAGTTTTGCTGGACACATGTTCAGCGTTCCCCAACGCCCCCACCTGTGCGTTCGCCAGCGATTGAGCTCTAAGTATGGATGTCAGTCGCTGGTCAGGCGTGAGAACTGGACATTTGTTGTTGCTCGTAACGCCACTGAGCTGCTACACACCACGATGTGGGGGAGGAACCCCCATATGCGCATTCGACTGTCCATCATGTGTCGAACTAAGAGAGGCCAATGAACTGTTGTAATTGTCCCAAGAAGTTGACTGTGCATGGGAGGGGTACTGATAATTATGGTGTACATACATATGTACGAGTATATGTGCGTCCTAGACGTCTCTAAATTGGCGCACTCACCAGCGTAGTTACAATACAGTCTCGGTCCCGGTCCCGGTCCCAGGCACCGTTCCAGTGACCATCACCAAAGGCAATTGATTGAGCAGCGACAACGGAAATTGGTTCACTGCAGAACGCATCCAGACGTATGATGGCCAATTCCACAGAACGCTCCGAGCACGTCGAAAGGCGCACGTCGCAGGTTGCGGATCGGGAAGAGAAAGAAATAAAGAGAATCAAAAAAAACAAAAACAAAAGCAGCCCAAGTGCAATGCACTTTGGCAGCAAAGTCGACGCTGCATTTTTGCCGCTCGGTTACGTGTATTTGTGCATGTGCTGCAGCCTCAGCTTTCCGAAAATAAAAGTCAATTTCCATTTTAAGCATAAATACACATTTATAGACACACACACACACACATACTCACTCACTCACACACGTACAACAAATAGGCAAGGCGAATAAGAGACAAAATTGGAACACAAATCGGCGTTCACCGCAAAACTCATTTGCGTATGTACATTTACAATAGGGATGTAAAAAAACGTCGATGTATCGAGCATCGACGATGTTTTTACCACGATGCATCGATGTCTTCCGATGTTTTTTTTTTTTGTTAACGATGCATCGTCGATCCTTCGATGTTTGTCCAAACATGTTCATGTTTTGTTTGGCGGTCACATTTCTTTGTGTGGTTTAATGTGTATTTTATAATATACATATATCGTTACGTATTTGATCTTCTTATTTTCGTCTGTAATGTCATACTTAATATGCCTAAGAGGTGTAGCTGCAACGCGTCGTTGTTTTGAAAACTGTATTTTTTTTGAGTAAGCCATACAAGTTCATCAAAAGTCAATATTACGAGTACTATTTTGATTAACAACATTAAGTAAAATGCTATGACAGTCTCTCTTGATATGTAAACATTTTTTATTTCAAGCATCTACGATGATTAGCTCACTAATAATAGCTTTTTTTCTATGGAAAGTTAATATTTTAAAACATCAATGCATCGATGTTTTTTTTTGCGATGCATCGACCATGCATCGATTTTTTATAAAGAGACATCGATGTTTTCCCTTCGATGTACATCCCTAATTTATACTTAATCATGTACGTATGTAATATTTGTACACTTAGAGAACAGATTTCTACTCTGATTGGGAATTCAATTCAAGTCTAGTACTGTTTTAGTATTTCCAAACCAAAATCCATTGGCTCTCATTTCTATATCCTGTACCTGAGGGGTAAAAAGGGTATATGCATTATGTTTCTGAAAAGGGATATAGAAGCATTTCCCCCATACAAATATTCTTAATGAGCATGACAAGAGAAATAGAGCTACAAAACCAAACATTTTAAGAAAAGTTTTTAATTAAACTATTATAGTTCAATACTATACCCACAAAATTTAGAAATAGTTTCGTCTTATTCTTCTTTTTGCTTTTGCAGCACTCTCTTGCTTATGTTTTTCAAAAATTCCAAGGAATAAAATTATATCATAACTATAGCTGCCTAAATTAAATTTTATGCATACATTTCCCTAACTTTTTAAAATTTGCATCTAATGATATGATACTTTTAAAGTAGCAGGCTTACAGGTTTACAGACACTTTTCCCGCACTTGTGACGTAAAGACACTAAATAAATATTAGATTACAAGCTAATTCATCAATACTAATTCACTCGTAATTAGTATATTTTTATGATTAAAATGACCAAAGCCATGAAAAAATCGTTCATTATTTCTTTTTTTAAGCTTTTATATTACTGAACCTGTTCAGTTGAGCCAATATAATGGGGTATTTTATGCTATGTTTTTTTTTTTTTTAAATTAAAAAAAAAGTTTTTTAATGTTGTTGATGCCCCAAACTGTGGTGTTCCATTAAAAATAAAATTTTATTTCATCTAAATCGACGATTTGCTTCACAAGATATAACTGTTTTAACTTTCGAGAATCATTGAACCTATTCAGTTGAGCGGCAGTGTATAAGAGCGACAATTTTTGGGACTGAAAATTTTGAGAATTATACGATATAAATATGATATAGCTTTTCTTTTTGATGCACATATGTACATAGTCGTATATAGATATACGATTCGATTTATACGAACACAAAAAGTGGGTAGCACTAAATTACTTGTATATTTAAAATACAAGAGATTTAAGATTATTGTAAATCATATACGAGTTTTGAAAAATAAGACGGCAATTAAAATATACATTTTGAGTGGAAAAATGAATTCCTTTTAATTCTATTGCTATGAAACTAGCATTAAATATAAACAAATATATTTTAATATTTTAGTCCAAATATTCACAATGACTTTATAGGAGCATTATGAAAGAGAGAGGTTTTTTCTATTCTATAGTATAAAATAGCTCCAATATTGAAATCAGTTACAAGAAAACATTAGTTTTTTGGTAATTTAAAATTGCTGCAACCAGATGTTTTTTCGAGTGTATGTGAATATGAGGAGCGAGTGGTGCGCACGAGATTTGAATGACTGCCAAATGCATGCAGATGTAGCGCTCTTTTCTCGGGTTGGGGATGGGTTGGACTGGCTCTGTACAGGAATATATATGTTATTGTATGCATAGCAGCCACGCCGTAATGAAAACAGGCATATAACGGCGCCGCTATTCATCAACAGTCCGTCAAAAGCCATCAGGCTGGCTGGCAGGTCGCTTGCGCCTGGGCGCTGAGATTTAAGACCGCGCACCCACATTGCCAGATTCCCAGATACCCGGACTACCACTTCCTGCTGACAGCAACAGTTCACCACTTCAGACATCATTTTCGCTCAAAAATTAGTTGCTCTTGCCATTATGAAAAAAGAAAATACAGTTTTATGTGCTCCAACCAACAAGGGAGTTGTAATTGGCTGTGAATTGTGTGTTGGTGTTGAGAGAGATCCACCAAGTAGGGTAAAATAATCGCATCAAGATGTTGGACATGTTTATATACTCGTAGTATCACGGTCCTCAGTCTGTATATTCTCAATTTGCTTGGCTGCGTCTTCGTGCACTTCAACATTTCCCCAATAAATTTACATACTCGCTTGTCCGTAAGGAATAGATATAAGATTCTTTCCTACTCCACATCGGTTTCCAAAAGAGCTCTTAAATCGACTACTATTAGCTCTGTCTCTTATTTCAAACCGATTATGTGCCGCACCCCTGGCGAAGGGCACATTCTTGATCCAAATGGGTTTGTGCCTAAATCGAAATTTTCAACTAACTCTTATCACTTACATATATACCGTGCACATGTACTTATAATATAATTTTCATTCATAGTTTTCTTCCTTTTTTCATAAACTTGAATTCTATATACCATTTTATTTTGATAGGCAAAAGTACATACTTAGGGAACGAACACTTTTGCCTGCCAGCCTGATTTTTGTACTGTGTACTATAAGTTGAATAGCTAGATATATAAGTAGTATTCAGAAGAAAATTAAAGGAGAGTTTAAAAAAAAATATCATTTCATACGACAAAAATATAATCAAATGAACTGGTGATGTTTTTGGGAGGTATTTTATGCATTGGATGTGGAAGTTTGGTTCCCATGGAGCATAGAATCAAATCCCAGATATGTTGCTGGCAGTTATTGATGAGAGTAGGAGTGTTAATATATATTAATAATATTAATTAGGTAAAAAAATAAAATCATAAAAAATCATTAATTAAGAAGAAGAAACTTAAGTTAAAGTTTTGTGTAAATACTTTTGACAACTGATAAGCATCATTTGCTTCTATTTTTAACTTATGAACGGAAATCCTTTTCGATTCTTCTTTCATTCGCTTTTGTTCTTCTATTTTTTTTACAACTGTCTTCCAACAACAACGACGAAAGGCTTCTTAAAATACTTTTAAATACCTTTGTAAATTATTTCTGTTGATGGAATATTTGCTTGATTTAAAAACTTATGAGGCTGTTAGTAGTGTACAAGGAATAAATATGTTTGTCTTTAAAAACGTTTGCTTTTGTGTTTTTTGAATGACAGGGAGCTTTCATATTGTTTAATTAATGGGCTGCGAACTACACACAAGTACGAGTACAGTGAAACCTCTCTTGGCCGGACCCTCACCGTCGACCAACTTTTGTCTGGCCAAGCACTCCCCTTGACTCCGGTTAAGAGGATACATAGACATTTCTTAGTTTTTATATTTAGGCGATTACAATAAACTGACTTTATTCAATATAAACTTTCACCCTTTGGGTACAGGGTTTAAAAATACGTTAGGATTTATGTAAATATGTACATACTTACGATAACAATCGATTTAAAAAATTAAGATCCAAATTCATTTAATAGTTTTACCTTTATATACATAAACACACAACTATATTTTGAATATTGTTGTACGTTTTTTCCTTAAAAACCAATTTTTTATTAAATGCGCGCCTTTCAGAAGTGCAGTGCTTGGCTTCAGCCATAGCAGAAAATGTGAGATATTCCCTACTACAAATTATTATAAAATTAAAGTATTTTCCTTTTGCAACCATTCCTGAGCTAAATAACAACACATTTAATTTAATTTGCAAAATTTGTTCAAGAACTACTTTTATTATTGTTATATATCTTGCAGAACTGAGCAAACCTGCGAAATAATTAAATAATAACAATATATGTGTATATGTGGAAGTGGAAGCGGAAGTTACGATATTTTATAAAAATCTTTTAGTAGATCACATGGGTGTACGTAGAAGGAAATAGAAACAATATGAAAGATACGAAACTATTTTGCATGCATTTGAAACGTACATTACCAAAAGGTACGCGTCCGGCCAGAGAGGTTTTCTTTCAAATTTCATGTGTTTATGCATGTCAGCGTCCAGCCAAGAGAGGCTTTAGTTCGAATTTTTTGAAACGAATGTTCTAGAAAAAGTGTCCGGACACCCCTCTTGTTCGGTTAAAATAGGTGTCCGTTAAGGGAGTTTTCACTCTATATATAGTACATATATCCAACTGTTTTCTTTCTATTAGGCACTTTATATTTTAGAAAAAAGGGATTTTGGCAACTATTTGGAATTTGGTTATTGAATCATGCAGTTATTATTATAGATATTTTATGTATCGGGCTCTGATCAAAGAGAAAACTCTGTAACAAACAAACTATATGCATCGCAAACTAACACAAATCGAAATGAATAAAATATATAAACAAGAGAGAACGCTACAGTCGAGCAAGCCCGACAGTGTAATACCCTGTACCCAGTTAAACTTCCGTCACTGAGTTATATGAGCCCATAGCAGCAGCAGAAAGAGGAAGAAGAATAACTTTTCTTAGAATTGACCGAATAAAATGTAAAACAGCAGTAGATAATTATATATAAATTATGTGTGCAAAGTTTGATTTAGGTAGCATTTGAAATGTGGACGCTATTGACGAAATTCTGTAGCGGGGGAAGGGGGGGAAAATTAAAAAAAATAAAATAAACTCGTCCTTTCTCGGACCTAGGAGAATCTGGATGCCAACTTTGGTTATTCTAGCTTTTATAGTTTCCGAGATCCTTGCGTTCATCCAGACGGACGGACATGTCTAGATCGATTTATCTCGTCCTGCTGATTCAGAATATATACACTTTATGGGGTCGGAGATGCTTCCTTCTGCATGTTACATACTTTGCACAAACCTAATATACCCTTTTTACCCTACGGGTACAGGGTATAAAAATAATATTGCATTGCCAGAATGGGAATGGGGGAAGCTCAGCGTAAGAATTTCCTCCCACCTTTTTGTCAAATATTTTATATGTCTTAATTTTACTAAGTCGTTGCGATTCCTTTACAGTAATCACACATAACCATCAAAATTGATTGCTTCAATATGGAATCGAACTCAGTGAGTCCCCTGCCGCCACCAGATGCGCCTCTGGCCATGATGGAGAGCGAGAAAACGCCACCGGGAACGCCCAATGGCACTGAAATGCCGCCACCGCCGGATGAAAAGTAAGTCCCTAGTTATAATAAAACACACTTCTCACACCATTGTGTGTGCGGGTGTGCACGCGCCATTTGTCTCCTGCCTTTGTCGCAAATGATAAATTGGGGCGAGCTAGAAACAAAGCGATATATCTACGAGTATATGTACATATATGCGATGATTAAATATTCATACATATGGATATGCTGTTGCTGCGTCCGAATATGGTAGATGACGGACGATATTCGTGCAGAGACAATCTAAAATTGCTCAGCTCGCCGTCGCCCATCAACTAATCAACACAATTTTCAAATTTTCAAGATATTTGCGTATAAATATTTAAATAAATTGTGTCGCACACACAAACAACACATGGGGACAAGGGGCGGAAGGGGGCAACTGGAGCGCCAGATACGCACATCAGAGAGCAGTCTGGAAGCCGGGCATGTCTAGCCAGCAATTGCTGCCTCACTGAACTATTTAAGCTGCCATGTTGCGAGTTGATTGCTCAACCAGCGGCTGCGTGGGGCATGCTCTTACAAACACAACAACACACATGCGCTAAACCGACTTGAGAATTCTAGTCACTGTTTGTCCCTATTTTACATTTGAAAATAACTATTTAAGTAGTCCACCACATATATTTAAATCCAGCATAAACAACTTTAAATTAAAGTTGAGAATATATGTATAGTACTATGGAATATAAATAGTTAGTGTAACTATTTGTTATTAAAAATGGGTGCATATTAAAATTTAATCTATTTCAACATTAAATGGAGTGTGGCACACTACTTGTATAACATCAAAGATGTGCTCTTTGTTTTGAATATTATTCATATTTAAATCAGTATTTGAATATGCTTATGTTTCTCACATTTGATTAAAATACGAAATATTATAACTTTGAATTTAACGCTATTTATTCGTACTTTGGGGCATTTAGCAAAATGTCGGTTTCAGTAAACATTAAGCTGTGTGTCATTTTGTCTGATTTCAACTCGGCTTTTTTCCATTAGATAGAAAAGGGAAAACAAAAATATACGTGTTTTTTTGTTTCTTGAAATTGTTGGATTTTGTATATATTTTTTAACAAAAAACGATGTGTTTTATTTTTACATTAAAGTTGTTTCTCGGGTCAAAAAATGTCTGTAAGTGAATATTTTAAAAACAAATTATTCATTTTATTAAAGCTTAATGCGACTCCACATTTATCGCATTATTAGTTGTAAGTACTTTATATATTTAAAAAAATTTAATACAGAAATCGTCTAATTTGCTTGCATCCCACGAATCACAAATTTGGCGCCAAAAGTGATCATAATTTCAATTCACTAGCTTATTTCAGTGTAACCAAATCAAATCCACTTAAAATACCATGTGTAGAACTATATAAAGTAAAAACTTTGCAAATTTCGCGCATACCTTGTAAAATAAAGCGGTATGTTGCAGATTAGGGTTAAATTAAGGGTTAAATAACCCTACATTTTGGAAGCCTATTCATATCCGTTTGAGTGATGCTCAACTTCACATCAGACCGTAAAAGAGTGCTTTCACTCCATCGGAATTATGTAGTTCTCTACCGAGTTCCCATAATATGTATATAAAAAGATAAAACAACAATCTTTGGAGCTTGCACTGAAAATCAAACTCTCAACAAAACACCACAAATATACTAAATGCACATCTTAATTTCCCGCTAAGTACTATTTAATTTGCTTATATGTGCTACATACTTATTGGAAATGGATCAAGTTTACGTTTTCTGAACATATTTACAATATTTACAATTTTAGGAATGCATTTTGTTGAATTAATCTTAAACATTTATTTAGGTATGAGGTAGTCGGTCACAAGTATTTGTTTTTTCATTAGGAATATAAAATATATGAACTGTATATGAAGAAATTAAATGAAGCGATTCAAAAAAATAATAATACTCATGGCTTTAAATGGGATTAAATTTTTCCCCCGCTTTTGTTACATATTAGAAACTTTCCGTGCACTCATAAACTGTAAAAGCAGACTTTATATATAATTAAGCTGATAAGGCTTTATAACCTGTACTATTTATTATTAACTAATTATAGATACACACCAATTTATGAGCCCATTTTTTGTGATTAAACGAAATGAAAAATGAGATGAAAAAAAAGTAATAGCAGCTAAATTTTTGTATTCACTATTTAGCAACTCTTTGTTTAATATTTCTAAATACACGTACATGCCGTGAAGCCATGTGACGAATACTTATTTAGATGTAATATAACAGATTCTAAATGCCCTAAAAAGGAAGAAAATGGTTACTTGTGGTATTTTTGTTTTGGTAGCAGCTTTTTGCAGACCGTACTAGCCATTAAAAAAATAAAAGAATATTAGATGATGGGTTATTTTGAAAAGAAATTCGACATGAAGTGATTTTGGGTTTTGCGACTTGTTTCCGTCCAAGCAAGTGTAAAAAGGACACGTTTATTGTCAACTTACAACTTACAAATGTGCCAGACGAATTTCCAGACTAGTTCCCCCTACTGAAAATGCCCATAAACTTATAAAGAAGCTTGATTAATTGTGTATTGTATCAAGTAATCAATTAAATTACAGTAATTAGATTTGCCTACATCAATATTTTCTTGTAGAGAATCCTTCACAATTGTGAACTTAATAGACTGAAAAAGACCATAAAAAAAACGTCGAGCATTAAACTTTTGAGGGGAGTTTCAATGAGAAACACATTATCTCGTTGAGGTAGGTCAGGTACTTTTCTGCGAGTTAACAAGTAGTTACATAAAACTAAATAATATATATTATTTCATAGAAACCATATATTAGCAAATAAAATATGGCATTTGATGCCATACGTAGCTAAGTATCCAAAGTTTGGTGGCGATATTTAAAAAAGCTATTAAAGTTAGTTAAACATTGAGTTTTCAAAATCTAATGATGGAGGAAAATAGCATTTACTTCTAAAACTTAATTAAACATTGTCACCTTTTCTTAATGAAATAAATTATTTTGTATAGATAGATTTTTCACTATCTATTTCGTACTAGGATTTTTTTTGTATCGATTAACAATACCCCAGCTAAGCGAGTAGTTCGACCTTGTTAAATTAGTATGCCGCGCAAACTGGACCGGTGTAGCTATTAAATGACAGCCAACCTCTAGTCCTGGCTTCATTGCTAAAAACAAAGAGTCAGGAATTGTAACGAAAGTGCTCGTAAAAACTGTGCCATTAATCGATGCTAATGGACATGCCGTTCCACGTGGCGTATGTGTAACATTTACATTTAAATGAGGCCAAAAACTGGGCATGCGACCCCGTTACATACGTATAGGACGCGTTGGGCACTGTACCGACTGTAATTAATAACAGGAAAGGAGCAACACTAACGGCAAATACATGGCGACGAGGACCTTCACTATCCATTGTCGTCGAAAACACTCCTTGGTTGCTGGCCAGGCAGGATAAAACTAGCCGGGGGCATGTCAACGGGTACTCCTTATTTTTGCGAGCGCTCGCTCGCTAATTTCCTAATATCCTTGAAGTCGTAAATTTTAATTTAACGTGACTACGTCGGAAATCACACAAAGCGTGGGCGCATCCCCAACCACACTTTGGCACGTCAAACCCGCGAACAGACCCGTACACAACATTCAACAGTTGATCGCGTGCTGTGCCGTAGTCAGTGTTTACCCTTTTCCCATCCTTCCAGGACGCCCCTCCCACCCACTGCGACAGCTGTGCCCAATTTCTGGCACGCAGTTGCCTGCAACTCTGTGTAATTACAGACGTATTTTCTGTACGAATGACTGGCTGCTTTAACCTTTTCACCGGCCATTTTCCCATTTTTCCCATTTCCCCATTTTCATTTAATTTGGTTTCAAGTAATTTTGGGCGCGCGACTAAGCCAACAGGACGCTCGGGGCTCGTAAATTTCAAACTAGTACCAAGGAAGTGGCCGACTTCGGGATTCGATTTCGTATTCGGGCATGTGTGTGTTCAGTGGTGTGTGTGTGTGTGTTGTGTGTGGGTGTGTGTGTGGCACGTTCGCGCTCTAATGCTACACGTCTCTTGTGCCACTTTCCTGGACTGTTGTTTACAATCCCCCAAATTAGTCGCATTTGTTTACATTCATCAATATTTGAGTAACTGCCAGGTTGTTGCAGGTGTTTTGATTGATATTTTTGGCCAGCACTTTCAGGGCAATGAGCAGCTAGTTAATGAAGCGTTTATCTATTTATGTTGCTGACATTTAGTTTGTATTTGGATGTTCGTTGTATTAATTTAGAAACTAATGTAATCGTCGCCCCATAAATATAAATAAACATAGTACTCTTCAACAAAAAATATCGATCAAATGAAACTTATTCATTTGGAAGAAATTTTCTTTTGCTTTCCATAGCTTCCATAGCAAATCTTATTCTGATTACAAATATTTGACGAGCAATATTTTCTAGATTTGTAGGCTACGAAATTCATAAAATATTATGCTTCTTGCTTTTTGCAAGAATCATCCTAAAATACTATTAATACAACGTCATTAAATTAAATAAATATTAAAAACCTGTTGAAAACCGAAGAAACTTAAATATGCGTTGAAAGAAAAACAACAATGCTGCTCACAAAATAGCTGATATCATATTTTTCCAAAGAATTTAATTTTCAATAAACACAATGTTTCAGACATTAAGTAGTGTACCCTATTCCCCTAAAAACAAAGATATATGTGTATATAGCATATCTAGTATATCTTCTTTTCTAATCGATTAATACAAACGTAGATGCCAAATTTCACAAATGTCCTAAATTTGTTTAGTTTAGTAAGAATGTACAAGTATGTAACAATGAGATGTGCTGGAACCCACAAAGGATACTTATCGTTATTGTTCTGTTCATCTGTCTTTTACTGAGGTATAACTATAATATAACTTAGTATTCAGATTCTCCCAAGTCCAATAAAGGACAAGCCTAGGATTTTTTAATATCTCCCGTAATTCTTTGTAATTACATTTAATAAAATTTGAGAATTACATCCAGATAGTACTTGATAGTGGCATCATGTCAAGCATGGTCGTGAAAGGTCAATTCTAAAGGAAGTTATAGCCGTAAATGTGATCTCTGCCCATGATCTGTTGCTGCCAGGGGGGAGAAGGTTCAAAAAATTAGAATTTTGATTAAATAATTCACGATCCATTTAAAAAATAATTTCTGCATATTATCAATGAAAAAACTCCAACAAATCCAACTCAGTTCCATTCCTTAGGCCAAATTTATGGCAAAGTTTTTTGTAGTACAAGTATGTTAAAAATTATTTTTAAATTTTCCATACGTATACAAATATAATACAAATTTTGATTTTTTGTCATATCATTGTGTAATTGAACTTTTCAAGATTTGCCTGTTTTGGCAACGATATACTCATGTTTATCTTTAAAAAAGAGATTGCTCATATCATTTATTTGTACAAGTTGCAAAGTGAAATCTAAGCAAGCGTTATCTTGAGGTCATTTCAATTAAATGTGTAATTAGTACTAATACTATATCTCACGGACGCAATAACAACAATTTGAAACTACACTAATCTTCGTCCATTTATGAAGTACTTTATTTTGAGAAGAAAGATCAGCTGAACAACCTGTGTGGAATATTTTGTATTCGTGTCGCCTCTTATGTTAACAAAAAGTTTCCTGCTGGTTCGTGTCTGTGCTAAGCTACCATAGTAGGCCAGGTTGGCAGCACTGGCCACAGCCGACGCATGCGATCGTCGCAGAAAGCTCTGCTTTGCGGCTCAGAATGCGTTCAGTTACTTTTAGTTACTTTGTGTTGGTCGCGCCGTGCTGTTCGCACCGATATCGAGTCTCTTTTATATAGCCGGGAGCTGTTGGTCTGTGGCTCATCTGGTGCGGCGATTGATCGATTTGAAACTCGTGCGTTTTCGAAAACAAGTGTGTTTACGGTTTCGAGTAGAAACACAACAAAAGATCGAGTGTAAACAACAACCTGAATATTGAGTTTACTTTTGAAGAGTGCCTTGTTTTCGTGTTTATCTGATTGTGCCACTTTTACCAACATGCAGATATAGATGCAAGATACACATATAAACGATGCTCGTTACAAGCTCTTTTGTCTCAAATTGAGAAATCGAAATTTCGCGCTTGCCGTTAAAGAATTTTTTACGCATATATTTATTTGTTTTGTGTACGAGGAGATCGAATAATTTAAAAAATTTCCCTTTGATGTGCCTCCTCTGCCGCGTGTGAACCGCTCGTCGCCCAAAGACACATTTGATAATGAATTGATTACGTATTTGCAACTGTTGTCAATTGCCTTTGTCTCTGTATCTGTATCTGTATCTGTGTCTGTTGTCGCTCTCATGGTCGCCGCCAGAACAGAACGTATTGTGTTTGACAAATTAACGCATTGATTAGCATCGACCTGCAAACTACACATGTATCCGTAAATTGTGGCTACTCGGGGGGATACGATACATAAATCTATCTAAACGATAATCGAATTCGATCGTATTAATTGCCAGTCTATATACATACTTGAACATACGTAGTTGCAAATGCCGAATGTTTCGAGCGACTGATTTCTGTCTGTTCTCGTCCCCCATTTAAATGAGATATTCTCTTCTACATATATTTTCTAGATACGCGTACTACATCACGAAAACGAAAACCAATTGCAACTATTTTCGCGGGAAATTCCGTAGAGCTTGTATTTTATTGTATATAGCCTAGTGACGCATCGGAAATAAATTATATTTTTATTTGCTTAAATGCGAGATCGTCATTTGGGCAAAATGCCGCGTGGTGGAACAACAACAGCGTAAGTCGAAGCAGCATAAAAGATCCAAATACTTATATGTATATGTATATATACATACTACTTATATGTTCAAGTGTTTGTTCGCAAAAAATACAAATTAAAAAAAGCAATATTTTGTTCCTAAATCAAGAAAGCCCGGTAATGGCGATATTTGAAAGCACTTCTTCCCGGCTCTAATTAATGGTATACTCCCAAACGCAGCCTGATTATGAGTTGAAGATTAAAGTTTATACCCAATAGAGATAATTACTTTTATTATTATTTTATACAAACCCAAAAGTCCTTTTTAATGAAAATTGGTCGCCCCACCCTTAAGGTTGATTTTAGGTAGAGATCAATAAATATTTGATTCAAGTAAACTGGAGTATAAGAAATTCTTTATACTTGTAGTTTTCTTTCCGCTTTTACTTGGGTAGAAATTATAGTATTTGCCTATTAGCTGTAAATTGATAAATTGCTTGTCACTGAAAGGAAGTCTGAACTGTGTATATAGTATGCACATACTTATGGATACATTCTGTATGTATCCGGGCCTGGACACTCGCGTATTTGCAAGTCAATCTAAATTCAAGAGAACATAATGTTGATAAAATTGCTCCGTCTGCGTGTACGTTTGTATTTATAAATATAATAATTCAATGAATAGATTGCAGCACTCATATGAGTGGTAGCCGCAAAACATGATGCAGAGCAGAATATCGCATTTGTTTCGTGTCGAGTTGTAGTACCGCGAAATTCGATTGTATCTTGAAGATACAATTACATACTCGTGTGTACATATAAACACATGCGATATTCCAAAGTGGTGCGCATGCCATTTCCATAGCGCCGTCTGTACCAGGGCGACCAGGGAGGAGGGGCTTGCCGCCCCAGTTAATATTTCAATTGAACTCAGAAATACTCCGCCACTACGGCCGTCTGTGGCCTCCGCAAACAATTGCCAGCCATTGTGCTGGTACTCTATGTATCTACATACTCACATGTTTTGCTTAACGCACACTTCATCTTCATCATCAGCATTATAATTAACCCGCAGGATACTTGAAGAGGCACAACAAACCGATGCGTGCCAGCCACAACAACTGTTTCAATTAACTGGTAGTTAGTTTTAATTAAGCGCTCAAAAATCAACAATGCTGCCCTCTAACATACTACTTATTTACTTATCTACATGCTAAGTATATGTAAATAAGTGTGTAAGTATGTGTAAGTGTATAATTTGTTACATCCTACTCGTTGGCTAATTTCAATTGGCCTGCACTTCCTACATTGCATGCATAGAAGAACAATTTTAACTTGGACTTCCCCAGACATTTTTCAGAATAAAGATCAAGCAAAGAAGTATTAATCCCCTTTCTAAACAAGTAGCAATTGATCGAATCAAGAATCTGTAATTGCGAAAAATAATAATAAATTCTAGACCTTTTCTGTATTTAATATTTTGAAGCCTTTTTCGTTCTTTCGTTTTCTGGAATCTACTTTATGTAAATAAATTTCAAATCGTCATTAAATATCTATATAAGTAGTAGCAGATGCAAAAATAAAGATGTTTGAAAAAAGTTATTATTTATTAGATATTATTGTAATTTGTTTAGATTTCTCCTACTTAGGCTTTCCTAGCTTATAAAATTGTTATATGTATTTTATTCTCCATTGTCGACACTCAATGTTTGTTGACTTCAATATAAATAAATAAATAAATAGAAAATAGGTTGGTTTTAGAATTCGAAACAATTATTTTCGCACATACCCAGCTCTTATTTAAGAATACACATTTTTTCTGAGTGTGTTTATTGCTTGAATCAAATAAAGACTCTACGTTTCTGTTCAAATTAAACAAACATTTAGCGACTTTTTGTTAATTTGTTTTCGTTCAAGTATTTATAACTTGTCATAAGGTGTTGTTTTTGAATAAAATAAATAAACTTCTGAGTGTAGATCACTCCATTAGCCCATCCAGACAATTGTTGCATCTTTAAGCGCTGGGCTAGCCTCATTATTCCAGTCTTCCAGTCAAGTGCAATGCGCACACCTCAATGCCTCGTTTAGCAAAACGGGTTACCTCGCTCCACTTTTGGGCAGACCCGTCCCCACGACCGCATCTCCAACAGCTTCACCACCAGCAGCAACAGCAACAGCATTTGTTTTAGCCATAATTAGCCCGTTTTTATGTTGAGATATGGTCAACGCATATCTGCGTTTGCAGCTCGCGCTGCTGCCAGTTCGGCCTGTCGGATTTTCAGATAAATCCACAAGTGGCAATCACATGATCCCACTGTCAGACATCAGTATCCACCTACTTGCACAATCATATCATGTTGACTGCTCACACGAATTAATACTTAGTATAATTAAGATAGCACACGTACACACAGATTTACTTTTTTTAAATGCCGTGATTTGTGAAATCGTTGGTGCCAGAAAAAATACTTGTACACCTAACTCAAAAGTGTATCTACAAGTAAATGAGCTGAAATGAGATGGCATTGAAGTGATTTGCTGTGACGCGTGTTTTAGCCTCTTGGAGCACATTTTATTGACAATTCGCAAGAAAAACAAAGGGCTACTAAAACGAATATTATTCAAAGCTATAGCCGTTGCCACTCATCCTCATTACCATCCGCTTATCTGTCTGAACAAACTTATTTCCTAAAGTGTTGGGGTTCTTCGACTCCCTTATTAAGAGCTGCTCTTGCATTTTCTTTTCTTATAAGTAGTTTCAAAGGGCTGCTTAAATAAATAGATGTATTAAGTTCAAAGCTATCTCCTTATCTCCTTAATAGTGAGATTTCTTTGACACGCTAACTAAGACTTTTTTTCTTCTTTAAATGTAGCTTCAAAGGGCTTCCTCATTACCATTCGCTTATCTGTTCGAACAAAACGTATCTCCTAATGGGTAAGGTTTCTTATCCCTCCTAACTAAGAGCATTTCTTGTTTAAAGATAGTTTCAAAGTGACAATTATTTATTTCGAAAATGATGTTTTAGGAATACTTTTTAAATTATTACTTATTTACTTTGAAAGAACTTATCTCCTAAAAAATGAGCTTTTCTTGTTAAATATACCGTCAAAGGGCTTCTAAAATAAATATTTTATGTTCATAGCCATCCATCCTTATTACCACTACCCTTATCTGTTCGAACAAACTTATCTCCTCAAGAAATAGATTTTTTATCACCCCTAGCGAAGTGCATTTCTTTTTTAAATATGTTTTCAAAGCGTCAATTATTTATTTAGAAAATGAATTTTAAATTATTACTTATTTACTCTGAAAGACAATATTTAGGCTTGGCCAATAAAAAATCAACAGAAACAGGAAAATTATAAAGCATTAAAGCAATTTATATATGCTTGATTCAATCAATTAAATGCCAGTATTTCATTCAACAATTGCACCTGTAAGAATGAACTTTTCGATTCAATTGCAAGGTTAGCTGAATGATTCGCTCAATTAAAGTCCAAGGTATTTCCCAGTCGAAGTCTTGTTGCTCTCTTCAATGCTGGCCATCTTAATATCCATGAAATTACTTTGGCCATAATCAAGCAAAAGCCGCTCAAGCTAAACTAAGTATGAAAAAATGACGAACGTGCATTTCACCAAAAGCAACAAACTTGTTCCCAAGTCAAACATACGAATACGTTCAAGTGAGCTCCCAAGCGAAAAGGCCCAAGTCAAGTGGGCCTTAGGCCCGGCACAGCAAAGAAATTGAAGACGATGCTGGCTGGCCAGACAGACATGGGGTTAACGCGAAGTCAAATCACATTGATTTCATATGAACTTTGTGGCTTACTCGTATGTTCGCTTTCGCCCGGCTCATAATGCTGATGCGCATTTATGCTGATGCTGATGCTGATGCAGCTTCTCCTACAATGTCGCCTGATGGGTCCATAGAACTGTCAGCTAACGCGCTTTCTTCGATCCTCGACTATGTATCCGCCAGACTGTCTCCCTGTTGTTGTGGGCGCAGAGTCAATAGCCGGACCGATGTTGTTGCAGTTGCCGTTGCCGTTGACCCATTAGACAGAAATAGCGGTAAATCAGGCTCAGTCAGGTACGGTGTGCACTTGAACTTCCAAAACTGGTTTGACTATAACTTTTTTCCCTCAAATACCGTGCATTTTTCCACATTTGTGTAAGGCAAAAGGCAAAAAGAAAGAAGAAAAAAAAGCGAAAAGCTTTTAGCGAAATTTTCTCACACACAGCAGTTAAAAGTGAAAGAGATACAAATGCAGAGATACAGATAGAAACACAGATACTCGCACTGGCACTCGCACTCGTACTTGTGCAACTGCAAGCAACTGCAGCCGCATGTGTGTGCGTCTGTTGTTTGTGTTTAAACAATTTGTGGTCGTTGCGCCGCGGCTGCGGCGACGCACAGTGGGCGACTTTTAAGAAAACATCTGTCAAAAACCCAAGGAGGCAATTTCGATAGCAACGCAGCTCTGTGTCCGTAACAGTCTGGTTATTTATTTAATTATTACGTACGTAGGAAGAAACATGTGTTTTAATTTTATCGTTGAGGCTAAGAGATAAAGAAGAGAGAGAGAGAGAGAGAGAGAAAATACATAATTTTATGTTATTTATTTATATTTATATCAATAAACTTTGACTGTCGACATAGGACAAAAAACTATAAGAAGCATGTTATAAGCTAGGAAAGCCTAACTAGGAGAAATCTAATCAAATTACAATAATATCTAATAAACGCCTTCGACCTAGTGGGGGAATGTTATTTGCCTTTCGGCTAGTTGTGCCCCGTCTCACAGCCAAGAGTGGGCAGAGGTGTCAATAGATATATAAAAAAAACCTTAACAACAACAAAAAATATTTAAAAGTTAATTAAAAAAAGAAATAATACATATAACAAACTAACAATAATATTTAGTAACTTAACCGGCCCGTTGGGCGGAATTTCATCCTATTTTTCCTATCCCTTTATAGCCAAAAAGCAATAAAAGAAACCTAAGTACATGCTTTTAAATTGAAAATTACGTTAAGAAAAGAAAATAAAGGAATATCCCCAATCTCGAGGAGGACCACATTTAATAGCTTCCTACTCACATCTGAAGTCGCTTTTAAGCAGTAGAGAGAGAGAGAGAGAGAGAGAGAGAGACAGAGAGAGAGAGAGAGGGAGAGAGAGAGAGTGGGTAAGATGAGAGAGTATCCTGTGAGTAGTTAAGAAAGACTATTTTATTAGAATGACTATATGAGTGTTTTCCACCAAAGTAGAGTTGTATTTTTAAATATAGGCTACGTGCGTGCAGGATTGAAAATTCTAATTGATTTAGGCGCTATTTATTAAATAATCGTACGTAATAATTTACATTTATTAAAATGCGCAGATTTTGATCAGTTTCCTTACTGTACTTTGATTGCCTTTGATTGAGCAGTACACAGTAGCCACCAAATAATTATATAAAAAAAGAAATCCTATTATTTTTTTTTAAAGAGACTCTTTGAAAAACTCTAAATAATTTGTTTCGCGCCTTGTTCCAACTTGGCCCACTGTGCGCCGGTGGCGACCACAAGCAGTGAGTGAAATATGTGTTAAAGCAAACGGTTATGCTCGCCTCCTTTATTTTTAAGCGAGCCCGCGGCAGTTCGAGAAATGTGTTGAAAGCAAAATGCTTGCACCCGTACCCTTCTCCCCTCCACCCCCCCACCCGTTCACTGAAAACACCGAGCATTGTGCCCAGCCAGCAGCCAGCAGCCAAGTGCCTGCATGCTGCCCGGACGAGCGGCACATCGTACAACGGCCGTTCATTGACATCGAGCTTGGCTATTGCTAGTCACCCTCCCCAGCCTCCCCCTTTCCCCCTCTCCACCGCCGCCATCATTTCACCCATTAACCGCACTCGTTGCAATCGCCTAATGAAATTGTCAGCCTGCATCTGCATCAGCATCATCATCAGCATCAGCTTCAGTCGCGCCTCTGTCTGGCATGTAAATTGAAGCGCTCATTATCACAAAATGATGTAAGTGCGACCAATGTTGCAACTTGCTATACCAGCCAACCCCCCCCCCCCCCCCATTCGTGATGCCCCTACACCCCCTTTCACTCATTGCTGTTGTTGGGAAAGTGCAAGTGGTGGGTGTGTGGAGCCCGTTAATGCAATTGCAAGAGTAATGAAATAATTGTTTTGCTTTGCCATCAGCATAATCGGCAGCGCTTTCCTTTTGTGTCTTCGTCTTACTTGTCTTCTCGTGCTGTGCATTGCTATTTATTTTAATAAATTTGTTTACTTTCGTTTCGAATTGCATTCACTCGAAGATTGCTGTCGTTTCAAGTGCAACCGCAACGGCTCTGCAAAAGAGTTGCACTTGGAAATGATTAAACGGCTCGTTGGCAGTCAGCTATGCGCTTAATTAGTGGGTCTCCGGCTCCGACTCCGACTCCGTCTCCACTCCTCCCTCTGCAGGCAATGCCTGACAGCTGCTTGTGCATGAATTGAAAGCCCATTGTCCCCCTGGGGCACTGTGGCTGCGACTCATCTGGTTGCCACAAAAGGCCAGTGGGAGCTGCTGCTGCTGCTGCTACAGCTAGTGTTGTGCGTTTTAATGATGGATTTGTTTTTTGGGGCTGAGATCATAGTCATTATCGTCATCATTGCCACAACGAGCAGCAATTGCCGACAATCCAACTTGTTGTCACTTGAGAATATGATGTGTGAAAACTGATACTGAGGACCTACATTGAAGCTCAAAAGCGATAATACATAGCACATACTTCCACAGACATACTATACATACATACGTAAATATTTATGAATTTGTAAATTGAAACAAAATAGCTGAAATTGAGTTCAGCTTTTTGGATTTAAGAATTGAAGCCAAAAAATGTGCGATTCTCCTTAGCTAAGCGACAATTACGGGCCAGAATTTCTTTGTAGAATTCGCGCTACATACTATACCTTTACAATTTAGAGGAATCAAAATCAAATCAATATAAAATACGAGACTAAGACTATAACCATAACACTAACACATACACCACCATAAGTACGAGTATATGTAAAATTATTTCTTTATCAAAAGCAAAAGCAAAAAAAACTTTGGGGTTTGCTCATTTCTAAAAACATTTTGAAAGACGTACGCAAACATTCACAAATTACATTTTCCAAAACAAAGTTTAAGCATCGACTTTTTCAATATTATAATATTTGATCTTTCAAACACACACAACTATTTCTATTCTGCTCACGATAAGAAAAGTAAAGCACTCTGAAGAAAACAGTATGATTTTTTTTGATTTATGTTTATGAGCTTTTATGTATGTGAAGATTAAGGACATGATCATACGGTTGCAGAATTGAAAGTCCAGGTCGAAAGATCATTACAATGTTTCAAGATTCATCCAGCAATATGAATGTGTTTTTTGTGACCTTCTTGAGTCGGTGGTGTATTTTATGACATCCTTCGAATGAAAGCCAGCCGATTTTCAGTACATATGCAAAGTAAGCCCACTTGCAAAACAATTTCTTAAAAAACAAATAGCTCTAGTTATCCCCAAAAGACTTATTAGACTTATTAGATACCAAATATTGTTTTAAAAATACTCACACTCGCCTCCAAGCTTTGAAAATGAAAAATTATTAATGCATTTTTAATCATTACACAGAAAAATAACGTACATTATTCGAAATTCTACAACTTTTAAAGCTTTCTGGTTTTAAACTAGATGAAAAAACCATTGGAATAAAAAAAACAAGCTGGTGGAGTATTGTAGTTAGATATTAAAATATAATAACGGTTTTTAAATACATACTTCATATGTATTTATATACTGACTTTGAAATACTCTATACATATGTGTAGAATAGTTATTGAAATAAAGAGATTATTTCGATTAGATAGAAGGGTAATAGTACTTGTAGTTCATTGAAGAATAATATTTTATATGCCATAGCAAAGGGTATATAGCGACGGTACAGATAAAAACAATTTTGTTACACATAAACAGATGAATCTTTAGAATTAAATGCTCACCATTTGTTGTCAAAAGAAAAAAAAAAAAGTACAAACACAGAATTTTCTACAGAGAAGACTCTAAATTGTTTATTTCATATGGTAGGAACAGAGGCTGATGGGGAACTTGGCAGCTTCTCTGAAGAACGTTGGGAAAAAAGAAGACAAGTAAGAAACTGGAAAGAATCAACGATCTAGTGCGGTGCTTCTTCAAACAGTTTATAGTTGACAAGTCCTGTCTATAGTAGGCAGATCATCCTACGCGAAGAATCTGGATCCGTTGCGATTGGCTTTTCAAATTAGATAATTACGAACTTTCGTGACCTCGTGGCCGATTCCACTTGAGTTTCCAAGTTGTCTACAAGTATGTGCTCGCTTTTTAAATCAATTAAGATGATTTGCAGCACATTCAACTTGCAATTAGTGGGTTGTTTGTTTGCCCGACGGTTGAAGAGATTAGAGTGAAATTTCCATAATTACTTACATACACATATACTTACAAAAGTGTAGGAATCTACAGATTTCAAAATGTGTCTCTGTGCGTATTCGTAGTCATGTGCGTGACTTAAGTTCCAATTATGCAATAAAATGTTGTTGTTCTTATATGATTGAATTAGCACCGTGCTAAAAGATCTTTATTAAGTAAGACAGTAGTAGTATTAAATGACCTTAATCATCATATATCCCAAACCTAGGTGGGTTAAATCAACTGAAGATGGTACTAAAATGAAAGCTATTGATGAAGGATTTATTGATGAGCTGAATAGAGTTTTATTTCGAAGACCACGTCAAGAAAGGCGGCGCACGTAACTTTGCGAATAACGAGACCTATATTAATAAGTTTTTGTTTCTGTATTTCCAGGCGCTATGAGGAGGACCCGGACAATGCCTGGAACTGTTGCTCCTGGTGCGAGTATTTACTCATCGTTATACTGTCCACCATACTGCTGGTGGGGGTGTTGATCCTCACGCTTTTCTGGGTGATGTTCTATCGTGGCGGATTCGCCTGGTCCGAGAGTCCCGCACACCAATTCAACTTGCATCCCATTTTAATGGTGGCAGGTTTCATAACACTCTCGGGATTTTGTAAGTGTTTGACTTCATGAAAAATGCATTTTAGCTAATGGTCCCATTAATATGCAGCCATCTTGATCTACCGCCTCTGTCGCTGCATGAAGCACATCTATGTGAAGCTGATCCACATGTTCTTTCACGCCGTTGCCATACCCTGCGTGGCCCTCGGATTCCTCTCCGTCTTCGACTCGCACAATGCATTGCAAAAGCCGAGTTTCTACAGCCTACACTCTTGGCTGGGCTTCGTGACAATGGGCATGTTTGTGTTACAATTTGTAATCGGCTTCTTCAGGTAGTTATAGACGCGACTTTGATTTCTTAACTCAGTGCACTAATTAATTTGATGTGTGGCAATCGACCATTGCTTCAGTTTTCTTGTGATGCTCTGCTGTGAGAACAAGACCTATAGCTGCCGAGCTGCCATGGTGCCCGTTCACGCCAGTCTAGGATTGGCCAATTTCTGGCTGGCTGTTGCCACAGCTGTGACCGGACTGATCGAGAAGGAGCGCGAGACTGCCAAAGACGAGACGTTAAGGTAAATGTTTATCGAGATTAACATTAACTTAAATTAACTTTTTAATGAATTTATCTCTGTCCGTACCTATATTTTCAGCTCCGAAAATAGGCTCATCGAGCACTACATAACGAGCGCCATTGGCATTACCTTGGTGCTGATTGGCATAATTGTGACCTTTGCCGTGCGAAGGTCGAATGCTCCCGCCTCGGCTAAAGTCTACGTTACCGAGCGCATTTAAGGGTCATCAGTTCGCCCCCAGCCACGTCCACAGCCAGTGATGCGAATGCGTTCCCATCTCCTACTACTACTACTACTACTACCACAAACCTAACCCAAATCTATATGGTTAGCGTATTGTTCGCTACACAACAGACTTGCACTAAGCAATACATGAAACCAATGAGGATAACATATAATGAAAAAACTAGATAAAGCAATGCCTCCCATGCATTTTCCACTCTTAATATTGTATACATACATAATTACATACTTTTCCCCGTGCTAGCATTATGAACTTTAATATGCCAAATCAAAAAACCTTTATAAACCTTTTTAGCTAAATCAGATTTCATGGCAAATCCAAATCAGCTTTATCAACAAGACGCCAATTTAAATTTCTAAGTAGATTGTAGCTAAAGGAATCTCAAAACACAGACTTACAGTGCTGTAGACCACCAATACGACCATTAGTTCTGCAATATAAAGAATCTTTAAAAGTGGACTTATTATGAACCACAGGACCGCCCAGCCCGACCAATTATGAGAGAATCAAAATTTAAATGTTCAGCTGAATACACGGCCACTTTTTTTGATATTGTAGTAGAAGGATTTTTATATAAATCTATATATACACCTGGTACCATTCTATATACATAAATATACATACTTCATAGAGTACACGTATTTAGATATTGTCGCATTTGATGTTTTCTGTATTTGTACTACCTAGTATATGTATTTCATGAATCGCTAAGCAATGTAAGAAATTGTAAGCCAACTTACAATTACGCAATAAATGATTTTTTTATTTATTAAAAAGTTGTTGTTTAATGTTGAAGAACTGTAAGCTTAAGCATCTAGTATACACATTATTCCAAAGTAATTGCTGTATGCAAATAAATAATATTCAGGCCTGTTCCGAATTTCAAATTTCGATTCCAGTTGTAAGAACTTTCCAGAATTTCACTCTGATTTTAAATTTTTCCATACATGCGTATCTAAAACTATTGAAATAAGATTTATGTATATTCGACAAACGATTATTTTGTTTGAATTCGGAACATGACTGATTGTTTGTGTATAGGGCTTCAATTATACTTAACAGCTATTTGAATCATATTTTATGTGTGTATGTACATAAGAAAAAAACCCTGGGTACTTTTTTAAAAAATAAGAAAACAGTCGCATCAGTTCTAGTTGTCAGAAGTTGCAGATCTTGGTAGCTTTGCCATTCGTTTTCTCAGCCGAACAACAGGCTCCTCCTCAGTGTGTAGCATCCACTCCGACAGGCCGTCTTCCGAATTCTCATCATTTCCATGTGTAATAGAATAGATCCAGACATCTTGCGGCTCCTGCGTGGGTAGTGCCATATCGAAATTCCGCACACGGGGCGGTTTGGGCTTTATATTTGCCTTTACACTTGCCAACTGTAGAGGTGTCACAAAATTGCGGATCCATGGCTTTGGCTGCAGGAGTTCTCGTTCTAAGGACTTTACAGGTTTTATTGGTGGTTGCTCATCCGTCTGTGGCTCTGGTGATAAGGGTCTTTTGTGTACATAAGTGAGGTCAGGTTCAAACGCTGGCACTTCTCCCTGTGGTATACATAAGTTATCAGTAATGGAAAAATAAGGCGAAGTGGACTGTTTTTTACCAAACATAAATGAAGTTTTTTTGCCTTCGTATTGTCAGCTATTAGGAGTCCACATTTACATTCCACGTATCCATGCAGTCTGTATATAGGTCCCACTTTCTTGATACTGAAACACCTCTTGGCATGTGCAAGTGGCATCTTGAATCTGTCCATTTGCCTGCCACAACTTGGGCAGTACGTTTCTCCCAAAAGCTCGTTCAGGCTGTACCAAAGTTCCTTCCTTCCTTTCGATGGCTGTTAAATAAAGGGTCAAGGAGTATTAAACCGCATGTTATATTAAAAAAATAGGAATCTCACCTTCATTTTGACGTAATATCGCAACCACTTCTTACAGTTTTAATTATTTAAGAAGTATTATATTATGCAGTATATATATCCTATAACGACAAATTCAAACGTGAAGGGTTTAGGAATGTCGCAATTTGATGATTTAAGGACAATCGATTAATATTACAAATACCACAGGAAATTTCGAGGCAATTGTACCCACCACTAAAAAAGACGCAATTTTACAATTATATACAATATTTTACCTATACTGCTGGTAAATCCACGCACCGATATAAAAGGCTTTACGAGGCCCACTTGTGCAAATGTTCTAATTTAACAAATTCAACAGGTCTGCGAGAAATGAGGCAAATCATACTACGACTTATGATTCCGCTGGCAAGCAAACAACACCAACAACTGCGCTAAGAAATCCAGCGGTTTCTTGTTTGTGCAAAATCCATATCTTTTTCCTTTAGTATATGAGACTCAGGTGCTATTAACTTTATAGTTTTTGCGTTAAAATTAAAGTAATTATTATAAAGAAACTGGCAATTGCCTCGCTGTTTGTGCTTGATACTGAAGATGTCACAATAGTTCGATAACTTACATATATTCATCTGGCATCATTATTCCAACAGTCTGGCAGTATACCCGATTATTTTTGGCGTGTATCTATTGTGAACCAATCTGTAAACAGCTGTGCTTGCTTCGGACTTAAATTTTCTGCGGCATTTGCAAAGTTAGTAAATAAAAACAATTCTGGACAGTTTTCCCATCACTGGCACAAAATTGCCAGTGAAATAACTCATGTTAACAATGGGTAAGTCGTGAGTGCAAAAAAAGTATTAAGCACAATAGGCAGCAGACCAGCTAACGCTTTACGGCTTACTCTACGTGCCAACTGGAAAAAATCTATGATCGCAAGAAAAATGCAAATATGTACATACTAAGACCATCCAACTGTCCTTTTAGCAGCACCTGTGACTTGTCTTTTGTGCCTGGATGAGAATTCTCTTCTTGCGCGGGAATATATAGACATCCACTCAATCAAGGGAACGCAACTGGAGGTAACCAAGATATTGAACCAGCATTTCCACCTGAATGTAAGTATGGGCAGTCCCGCCACCAAGCAACTAACTAATACCAAATTCTGCATAACACAGCTTGTAGAAAGTCACCGAGAATCAAGAAAAATATGCTCACGTTGTTGGAAAACTGTTTTCGATTTTCATACTCTATACGAATTTGTAAGTGCGGCGCAAAGCTCTCTGCAGGAGACGAAAGTGTTACTTATGGAGGACGACCCATTAACGCAAGGAAACTATGGGGAGTCACCAAAGTTGAGTATCGGGGAGCCGTCTCAAGTTCAACTCCAGCCGAATGAAGGAAATTTATTTTATCCCGAAATAAAAATAGAGGAGCATGAGCTGGACCAATTGCCGAAAATTGAAGTGCTTGAGAACACAACAAATGTACAGCCTCGTAAGGAATCTGGGAACACAAGACGTTTGAGAAGACGTGGAAAGACGGAAACTGTCAACACAAACAGCGAACCCAAAACTGTAGGAGAGATTGAGCCTACTTTGATTCCTGCGGAAGTGCCTATCACACCAATTAAACGCCGCGGTCGTCCACGCAAAGTACAAATCCCTGTAGATGTACCAAACAACAATGTGCAAATTGATAAGCCGGTAGCTCCCAGTGTTAAGTCAGAGGAGCCCGCAGAGTTTTCTGACGAAGAAACAGAATTTGGAAATATGGATCCGGATTTCCTACACAGCGATGGAGGCAGCAACAATAGTACAAGCAGCAATGAAGAAGATGATGAAGACGACTCCGACTTCGAAGTGGCGAAACCAGTAAGCACCGACTTTGCGGTGATTCCCAAACGTGTCGTTGTGCGACCCAAGAAGTATAAAAAGCGCGCGAAACCGTTAGAGCCCAAGGCGCGCATGTCAAAGGAAATGCTGGAGCAGCGGAAAGCGCAGCAAAAGGAGTATGATGATATCATTGCGAAGTTCTTTAACAACGTGCTTCCATGCTCAGTTTGTGACCTGCTGGTGCACAATTTTACTGAAATGCAACGCCACCACCGCCTGACACACCAAATCGATCCTGGCTATATGATGTGCTGCGGAAGGAAATTTACACAGCGAAAGGTGTTGGCCGAACACGTCTTAGTCCATGGTGATCCGGATCATTTCAGGTGCGATTCTTGTGGGAAATCATTCCAAAACTCGCGTCATTTGGAGTCTCATCAGCGGGTGCATTCAGATGAGTCCTCAAAGCTGATGTTCCACTGCGATCAGTGCCCCAAAGTTTTCCTTAGCAAAACGGCCATTGACTACCATAAGCTAAACAAGCATGTCCCCAAGTCCGAGTTCAAATTCGGTTGCACAGAGTGCAACAAAAGGTAAGTACGGACAAAATTAACCAAAATCAATGAATCCATCAGTGCATTACTTGCTTCACTCAAAGATTCCTTACCGAGCGAAAACTGAAGAATCACATGAGCTCCATGCACGACCCGGAGAGCACGATTATATGCGACAAATGCGGCAAACAGATGCGTACAAAAATCATACTGAAGAAGCATCAAGAGCTGATGCATTCCGATAAGCCCCGACCAGAGCCGGAGTTAAAGCAGTGCCAAATCTGCGGAGCCTGGCTGAAGGGTATTACGGGCCTGAAGCAGCACATGAAAAGCATACATGTGGAGAGCGCGGGTGAGCATCGCTGCCATGTCTGCGACAAAGTATCGCCAAATGCGCGTGCCCTGCGTCGCCACATCTATCACAATCATGAATGCGAGCGCAAATTCAAGTGCACTATGTGCGACAAGGCTTTTAAGCGACCCCAGGAGCTGAGGGTAGGTTGATCTTTATTCAATTTGGATAATCTAGCTTAAATTATTCTATTAAGATTCAGCTTAAAGAAGATTAGTAAACTGAAAACTCTCGATTCACATTTACATACGAATTGTCGCCTACAGGAACACACATCCACACACACGGGCGAGGTGCTCTACACATGTCCCAACTGTCCCATGACCTTCTTCTGCAGCGCTAACATGTACAAACATCGCCAGCGTTTGCATCGCGCCCAATACGAGGCGGATAAAAATCAACCCAGACCGCCAAATATTCTGCAACAGGCTGTGGGCGCAACCGCAGCCATGAAAATCAAACTAATGCAGAACTTGAGCACTTCGACGCCACCGCTGCCGGACATGGAGGCGGACATGAAGCATTTTTAAAGCACATTCATTTTACATTATACATACATTTAGTAATGGGTCATTTCGTCTTAGGTTTTAAATTAAAGTATGCTTAAGTTGAAATTGTAATTAGACAAAAATTAAACTTATACATACATACTTGTACGTACATGTGTCTACTTGCCAACGCATTTTATATACTCGTACATATGTATGTATATATGTCTGTGTATGCATGTCCAAAATCGTGCGTGTGCTCCCTTAGCGGTGGGCGTTGCATCCCACGGGCATGGCCGTGAACGCACCCAGTTTAAATGGTTGTTAGTGCAGTGGCTATAAAAGCGCGTGTTGCACACTCTAGTGTCCTCAGTTGCTGTTTTTGTGGTGCGACATAATGGCGGATCAGTTGAAAGGAAAGCGTAGCACAATTTGGCCCGGACCTGAGCTGTTGCCGCTGCCAAATACGAACTACAACCGAGCCAGCATTACCTCGGCCGCCTTGAGCGACGTGGCGAGCGATGTCATCATAAAGTCACGCATTCGATATGGCAGCCGCCTTTCAGCCTGCAAGGGCATACTTCTCGAGTACTCGAAGAGCACCACTATACATGGCATTCGTTATATTTTCGAGGTGCATCGTCCCATCTACGAGAAGTGGGGTTTTCTGCCGTCGTTTTGGGGTATTATCGTTGCTTACATTTTGCCGTTCACAGATTATATTGGCTGGTGTTGACCTGTACTTCTGTCTATTTTGCCGTCTCGCTCATTTGGGACACCTATCTGAAGTGGCAGGACTCGCCTGTCATCCTGGGGTTCGATGAGACGCTTGTGCCAGTCCATCGAATACCCTTTCCGACCATAACCATTTGCCCAGAAATTAAAATGGAGCGTAATGTCTTTGATTATAGGAACATTTCGCGACAGATTTTGGCAGACTTTAAGCAGAACCAACAATTCCTAAACGTGGACAGCATAGAAGAGGAAGAGTTGAGTATTAAGCTGCTGGATGAGCTGCCCCAATATCATGCTCTGAATCGGTCCTATTTTGCAGTCTGGCGCGTATGGCGGCTACCATGCATATCTGTGACGCTGATGTGGTGCAGCGATTTGCACCGCTCTTCTCTCAGCTGCCACAAAATGTGGATATCGCCCGAACGCTGTTGGACCTGACCATAACGAAGAATCTGACGGCTCCGTTCTGCAAATGGAATGGACGGTTCTACTTTTGCGATAAGATATTTGATTTCGTCCCCACCGACGAAGGCATCTGCTATCAGTTTAATGGACTGCGGCCCAAGGACATTTATCGGGATGAGCGTTTTGTGAGCTACGTAGATCCGGACATAGTCGACTTCAATAACTTCTTTGACGACCTGGAGCCGCTGAACAACATTACTGGCAACTGGTCCCTGGACTCTGGTTATTTGGGACAGGGAAAAAACGCGTATCCCCAACGCACGGTTTTTTCGTCAGCCCGCAATGCGTTCTTTGCCTTCCTTCAGGCCCTCGAGCACAATTATGACTTCGATTGCCGCAGCTTTAAGCAGGGATACAAGGTGCGTAAATTTACTTGATTTTACTTATGTATAAAAAAAAACAACAGATACAGCCGAGCAAGCCCGACAGCGAAATGCCCTGTACCCAGACGAACTTCGAATTATATGAGCCCATAGCAGAATCAGAAAGAAGAAGAGCGAATTTGATGCTACAGTTTGTAGCCGTAGTACTCAATGAACTTTGAAACAAAAGTAGATATTTGTATATTGGACAGTATTGAGGAAATTCTGTAGCGAGGGAAGTGGAGAGAAAATCAAAAAATAAAATAAACTCGTGTAGCCTAGGGATTAGGAGCGCCTATATACCAATTTTGGTTAATGTGCACTCAAACGTTTCCGAAATCCAGGCGTTCATCCAGACGGACGGACGGACATGTCTAGATCGGTTTTTCCTGTCGTGCTGATTCAGAATGTATATACTCGGAGATGCTTCCTTCTGCCTGTTACATACTTTGCACAAACATAAAGACAGGTAATATCTATTGCTGTAACAATTGGACTGGAAGAATAGCACGGTAGATCAGTAGTTCATTCAAAAATAGTGTCAAGCAATGGTTAGAGTTGCATGTCCGACAGTGGCTTAAGCTTTTTCCCAAAAGCATACAGGATAGGCACCGTGGAACATTATTTTTTGGAAACTATTTTTATTTTATTAATTGTTCAAAGAGTTTAATAACTGTAAAATGATATATAATTTCCATCCCCCTGTATGTCACCGATTTTATTGTCCATAGCTTTAATTAAGGTTTTTAATACAGGTCTCCTTTAGGAAAGAAAGCAATTTGTATTAATACGGTTTTTTTAGTTCTATAAAAATTCAAAGTTTCAAAAAAAATTAGTTAAGTTCTATACGTAATTTAGTCGTAGCTTTTCACCTTAAACTGTTTTTATTTCATAGAAATAATTTATTAATACAGTCCTATTAGAGCTGGCGCCCTATCCTCTAACAGGATTTACAGTCCTTTATAACACGACGTCTACTAACATCGCGCATATTCAAATATTGCGAAGGGCATACAAGTCCTGTAATATAATATATAGTACATACGAGTGTGCGTTTGTCTTGCAGGTCTTCCTAAACTCCCCCGAGAGCGTGCCGCTCACAACTGGTAATTACATACTGGTCCCTAATGGGGACGAGGTTGTGGTTAGTGTGCTGCCCAATTACGTCGTGTCCACGGATAATTTACACGAAATTAGTCCAGAGAAGTAAGTAAACATATACACATGTGTATGTATATAGGAGTATATACTCGTATGTATGTATACAAGGGTGTGGGCAGGGGATAAATTTTCCCATATAAAGTCGACCACACGTTCATTATTATGACGCACTATTTCGGCTTAAAATGGATCTGAGTTGGATTTGTGGAAGTTTTTTCTTTGAACATATGCATAAGTTAAGTTAAATGCATCGTGCATTATTTAATCAACATTTTAATTTTTTGGCCCCCCCTTTGGTAAAAGCTGCCTACGCCCTTGTATGTATATTCCATATTCCATGTACATTGCTTATTCCTTTCATGCCAGGCGACAATGCTTTTTTGATGACGAACGTGCCTTGCGCTTCTTCCGGTCCTACTCGCAAAACAATTGCCAAACTGAATGCTTAGCCAACTTTACGGTAGCGAAGTGTGGATGTGCCAAATTCTGGATGCCCAGTAAATATTATTTAATTATACTTACTTAAGCAGTTGCCCCAAAACTGATGAATAGGCAACAGCCCCTTAAATTAATTGCTAACACTTGAATTCATGATTTGTATTTGAATTAACAGAGCCCCTAGATGTGCCCGTTTGTGGATTAGACGACATTGCTTGCTATACGGCCGCCCAGGAGGAGCTGAACGTGCTTCTGCAGAACCAGACCATGCAGCAGACAGTCGATCCAAATGCGAAGGTAATGTGCGATTGTATGCCGGCCTGCACCTCGCTGGAGTATAACTTTGAAATCTCGAGGGCGCGCTATGATCTAGCAAAGACCCTGCGTGCCTTCAGAGAGGTCTACGAGCACGATGAGTAAGTTGGCAATATCTAGTCCAGCCAGTCTCCATTTAATTTTGGTTGAATGATGCCATCCTTGCAGTTCCATTGGCTCCCGTCTGTCGGTTTACTTCAAGGAGCACCAGTTCACGGCGATCAAGAGGACCATCATGTTTGGAGTGTCCACTCTAATATCTAATTGTGGAGGCATCTTTGGCCTGTTCATGGGCATCTCCAGCCTGAGCTTCATTGAGCTCGTCTACTTCTTCTCCATGCGCATCTGCAGCAGCTGGAGGCAGCGACGTAAGGCCAAGAAGCAAATACTAATTCAGGAGGAGTAGTCAGGGGGCAAGGAGTATGTTGAAGTTGTTGGTGTTTTTGTTGTTGTTGGCAGTAAATGTGTGGCAATTAAACAAAACAACAATGTTGGAATGTCTTTCTTTCTTTATAATTATTTACAAGGATGGCTTAACTGCACCTTATATAACGCTTCGACATTTACATAGCTCTGTATACATGTATAACGCATAATTTTAAAATATATTTATAGAACGTATGTATGTATTTATGTATGTATGTGTTCTGCATACTTCTACAAATCATCTTTGTTTATATTGTTAAACAAACGTTAGCAAACAGTAGTTGAAAGTAGTTTTAACTTTACATATACATACAAATATTATTGTTCGTTCATCGATAGAATTTGTTTTGGTTTGTTTGTTTTGTTTTTTCATTTTCTGTATACACAAATATATAACAAAAAGGGCGTAAAAGACAATTAGTTATGCAAATGTGTACAAAGATTAGGTAGTACATATATATATATATATATATATATATATATATATATATATATATATATATATATATATATATATATATATATATATATATATATATATATATATGTGTTTTATTTAATTAAACACGACTGGTTTCAATTTCGACTAACGGCGGCAATCGTTACTTTTTTATACAAATACAAGTACTTTGTTTAATTATTAGCTGCGATTTGTGCAAATCATGAGCACGTTTTGCAGCAAAAAGCCACATAGGTTTGCCTATATAGTATTGTATGCATTGATGATTTTTAGAGCGATTTAGTTCTGGTCTTAGAAGAAAGACAAATATGGTCACAGGCACCCACAGTATCGAAAATCGTGAATACTGATCGTTAAAGAAGAGCATTTGAACCGTTCGAGTGAGTGCTAGCGATTTTAAGGACTCCAGCTAACGATATTCAAGCGTCGTATTCACGTAGTTGTGTGTAAAGTAGCCTTGCATATGCTTAAGTTTTAGGTTAGCGTTATTAACTCTTTACATTTATGCAACATTTAAAATTACAATACTTTCAATTTTGTTTAATTTTTAATTTTTTTTTATTATAAGACATTTCATTGTAATGCTTGTTAGTTAGTAGCTCATGTTTAGTATCAGGTTCATGCAGCTGTTGACGTGTTGAACGATTCAGGCCTAACTCAACCATTTTGGGCAGTTAATTGCGACAGCATTTACACATTAATTAGTTCATGAAATTTAACTAGTTTCTTCATTAAATTTTAATATGTGGTAAGTATGTTAATCACTTGTAGTATTTACCGATGAGCATAAAAGATCTGATTGTAAAACACATCCAAAACAAACTAAACTCAATTGCTTATGGTATTATATTTAGGTTCTGAAACAAATTGTGGTTTTCATTTGTTTTATTATACACAGTGTATTATAATTTATCTATGCATGTATGTATGTGTTGTTTAAAACACTCTTTCATCTTTCACCATTTCATACGGGGACAAAGCACAGTAATGGATTATAAACACAAATAATGGAAATACTGTTTAAAACTTAAGCAAAACAAAAGCAAACTAAGAACTTTATATAGAACGTTAAAAAAAAGAATACAATTTTGTGTATATTTTGCATGCTTTTGTAAAGAAAAACAGCGTTGGGAATAATTTATGAAATATGTATGTTAGCTACTTGAACGCGCATATTGGTTTGTTTACTTTTTCTTTTGATTTTATGGAAGTAAGTTGAGCTTGAACGGGATTCTGTAACGCGTAACATAAATAACAACAATAATTATATAACAATGACTAAAATTATTTAAAGTAAACTATTCATTTTCATTTTCGTGTAATTTTGTGTGTGGCAACTGTTTCTCATTATTTATATCGTATGTTTGTTTTTGTATATAGTATAGGGATGTATGATTTGCTAAGTCTGTAAATTAGGATTGGGCGGTAGTTTCTCTGATTTAGTTTTCTTGTTGTTTCTCTTTGCACGTAGTAGTTGTATGTCTGTGGCTCTGTTTGGGTATGTGTGTATGTGTGTGTGTGTGTGTGGGCGGCTGTGTGTGCAGTGCAAAGGCTTCGTGGCTTAGCCCTCTTAGATCTTCGCCTGCTCAACCATATCGATGTTCACCTTATAGAACACATAGGGAAAGTATTCGGACTGGCCAAAGCCCAGGCCGGGTATTTCCACATTCTAGAAAGACATCAGCATTATATAGACGTTGAAAAAGATCATTTATTTATGATTATATTTACATCAGCACTGCTCGCATGTCCACCAGCGGAGGCGCCATCCAAATGGCCATATAGTTGATTCAGCACATCGCGCAACCGTTTCACGCTCTTCTTATTGGGCTCTATCAATATTGCCTGGAAGTTTACTGGCAAGCCGTACCTATCGAGCAATTGGAAAAGATAAAAATCTGCGTTACACAGAAAAATTCAAGCGGCTCTCAACATTAAATATGTTCAAAACTAGTATAACCATTTTGCGCATTTTTTGAATTAAACATTTCTTTCAGAATAGGCTTCTTGTGTCATACAAGAAAAGTTACGAAGTGGAACCTCGAAATAATCATGTTTACCATATAAATCAATTCTTATCAGAACCTTTCTCAGACAAATTATCGGTACTTATCAAATAGAAATTTGGGAAATGAACGATACGTTTCCGTATGATTATTTGTGAGGCTTAAAGGAGCATTTTACAAATGTCAACTTGAAGAGATGAAGTAATTCCACTTCGTTTATAAAAGTGTGAGTCAAATACAAGTATATTAAGTATACATAAGTAGACAGGTATAGTACAAGTTTATATACGCCCCCTATGAACTCTTCAACATATAATTTTAGCTATATCGACGGGAACTCACCTCAGCACAGACTCGACAAAGACGCGTAAGGCTTTCACGTGGATCAAGGCGCAGAATGCTTCGCTGAAGTTCACTTTTAGCCAACGCACAAGGGGACCCTGTAATAAAAGCCATCGAATTTATCATTAATTCCGTTAGCAAAGTCCCCGTATAGATCTATTTACAAATTGCTTCTTCTTGTCCGTCATCAGCTTGGTCATTTCGTTCTTGCCAGCAGCCAGTTCCTCCTCGTTGTAGACAAAGTCACGAACGATGAACTTACGCTCGCGCGCATGCATCTTGAACTCCTCGGCCACCTTTTTGAAGAGCGTCACATTGAACAGACAGTAGTCGGAGTCCTCCTGTATGAGCTGCGAGGAACGCGGTACGATCATATCGGTGATCTTTTCATAGTTGGTCATCCAGTCATTTGCCATAGGCCTTTGAATAGGCATCGGTAATACATCAAATTTGATAAAAGTTAAGTGTATTTTAATTAAACACATACTTGGGCACGATGACCAACAACGTGGTCAAATATTCAGAGTCCAGTATGAAGTGCTCCTTCTTGACCAGATCAGCCAGATTGCGCGTCAGCAAGCTGCCACTGTAAAGTAAATATAAATAAATATGCAATATACAAGTAAAATAAAACGAATCATTCGAATCATACACTTACGTTTTCTTCTTTTCCAAGTTCTGCAGGTTACCCTTCAAATTGTTGTACGCTTGCGATTTCGTTTTCAAATCAGCATCGATCTGACCGATCTGCTTCGAAATAATATCGGCTATGTTGCGTAGCGATTGCTTAATTGGATATTTGGCCATGTCCCATTGGAAACGCGTTAGGTATTGCGGCAATTCAGCTGCATTGGGGAAATGTGAAAGCAAATGAATACAAATTTGGAACTGGATCGGTTTAAAGATACTTATGGATTATTACAAATTAATATAAACGCAAGATTAAGGCTATAATTTGGCAATACAAATCGATTATATATTAAAAGAAAAGTTTTCATTTTAACTAAAACTAAAGGAAAGAAAGGAATAAAAGAAACTCTTGCTATAATGCAATATATACGACATACAGACACACACCCTTATACACACATACACACACACAAACGAATAAAAGCGCAAAGCTGCATTGCAATTATTTACACTACTTTATAAACACACACTTAACAGTTAGTAGGTGATTTATAAAAAGCTAAACAGCAAGGCATTGTGATTGGTTATTATTATTTTAATTGCGATTTAATATTCAATAAATCAGCTTACTATATGTATGTATATTTACTATACGTTTTAAGTCTCGTCATACATACATATATAAAAATTAAACGATTCTGAAAAGCATTAAATCACTCAATTCTACCCATAATCAAATTTTATATCCTGTACGCGAAATGTGATGTGAAATTGTACGTAAGCATCCCCAACCCTATAAAGTACATATATCATTCAATCATTCTAAACATATCCGTTCATTCATCTGTTTGTCAGAACGCCTGGATTTCTGAACCGGCGAAGCCCAAATTAACTCTACTTTTATTCCAACTTCCAAATTCAAATCGGTTAGTCCTGACAAATGAATTTTTATAAGAAAGCAGAAGAAAACATATCCCGACCAATAATCTATGTACATACAAGTATATTCTTAATCAACTTGACGAGAAAAATCTATCTGGATAGTCCTTCCGTCTTTATGAACGCTTGGTTTTAGAAACGGCGGAACCCGTCTTGACCAAACTTGTAGGTTCTTCGAGTCCCTATGCAACACGTGTTTGGTATTTTTTTTATATTTTTAGTGAATCGGAAAAAGTCCTGTTATGAATTCCTGCAGTAGTAATACAGTAGTAATACAAATAATAGTTTGTGATATGATTATTTAAATGAAACGAAAGTAGAGCACAACTACATAGATGAATGGGTGTGCCGCTCTAAATGGGGGAGAACTTCGAGCTAGGTGGGTGCAAAAAAGGATTTCTTTTGAGGGATAGTGCACAAACATTTACTTACAAGGAATAACGAATACCCGTTCGTTTAACATTTGTGTTACGGCACAAAAAAACGTAGCATAGTTTTAAATGGCATAATACTGGTAAGCCTCTTATACTCTTGAGGGCAAATCATAATTAATTAAAATGAAAAATGTTCAGTGTGTTGTATTTATTTGGTTGTTGGTGAAAATACATTTGTGGTTTATGACGCAACTTAAAATAAATAATAAACATATAGGATTAAACTAAAGTTTTTTGTTTTCTTGTGTTTGTTTCATGAAATCGGCGTAAGTTATATATAGTATATTTTTCTTTTTTTATATTGCGGAGCGGAACAACATTGGTGAGCAGTACACTGAAAAAACAACGTATTCGCTTTTACACTTTTACAAAATAATTTGTGTATTTATATAGGAAACAGAAGAGGTTTTTTTGATACATATGTATTTTTGTTGTTTAAGCTGAAAAATAACTGAAACTTTGAAATTGAGAGAAATGCAATAAAGTATAAGGAGCAGGATAAACAGAGAGAAAGAGAGAGAGAGAAAGCGCAAGAATATAATTTTTGGTGGAAACAAAAATGAATAATACAAAAGGAAGAAGAACTTGTAACTGCACGCTGAACTGTAGGCGGGTTATGTATAACACTTATGTACCGTATAACAGTTGCAACACAGTTCACAAGGCAAACGCATAATTATTTGTAAAAACAATATTCAGTTATTTGTTTTGATTTTTCTTGTTGTAGCAACAAGTAGACGCAAAAAATGTGAAATATAGTTGCACATCAATTCTTCAAGAAAGGAAACGAAACGATAAAAGAAATTAAAAGTGAACCAAAGACGAACGGTAAGAGAGCAAAGGTCAAAGGCAAGGGCCAAACACCCAGGCATGCTAACCTGGACTCAGCGGAAACTCTGGCGGGTCGCCATTATCCGTGTCCGGACTGGAACGCCCCTGGCTACTACTGCCACAACAACTACTCACTGGAGACGATCTATGAGTTGGTGTTAAATTAAATCCATTGTTTATATTTAATTGACTCGTTGTAGAACGTTTGCTATAAATTTGATCGGCAAGAGAATTGAAGAGAGAGCGATAACTAGAGCGCGGTGTGGGCGATGTTTGATGCAGAAATGTCATCGGGTTGCTATGTTTATCGATTTGTGTGCAGGTGCGAGTGCGTTATTTTCGTGTTCCACAATTCCAGTGTATTCAAATAATGAAGTGAATGATACAAATGGATGATCGTGTATGATGGATGATGGGGGGCATCGTGAGTTTATAAAAAAAGAAATACATTATTAGTTTGTTTATGCTCGATAAGTTGTTTTGTTTGCTTAACAAAATAGTGCCCAGTATTTAAAAGTTTGTGTCGAGAATTGATGATTTACCACTGGGCAGTATTGAGCTGAGCATGTGAAGCATTGTGAGCATTTATTGCAATGAGCTGTGAGGCTGGTAAAGCGGATGTATCAGGAATGCGGTGAATGCGGAATTCTCTGTCCTATTTACATTGTATTGGCGAAGACTCTAGCACGCCTGTGAGCGCCAGGTTCGTGCATAGCCCCACGAAATACAGGAACTATGCAACGCCTGGCAATCGGTGCATGACAAAATGGACGGGCTGACGATATGGACATTTGGACATGGCATTTAGCATTTGGCGATTGGTGGTTGGCGGTTAGCGTTTGGCATTGGGTGCGGTGTATTATATTATTAATGTTTGCATTTGACAACTCTCTGGCAGTCGATGGGGATGGTGAATGTGATGCGATAAGGTACCTGCACTTCTTTGAGTTACGCTTTGGCCTATTGAACCACCAGTCGAAGGTCTCGGACAAATCGGAGACGCTGTTGCTGCTTTTGAGCTCAGCGTCTGCGCCCCCTTTGTCTGCCGCCCCGTCCTCATCGTCGCCGGTGGCCGCTGAGCCGCAGAACTTTTGTGTTGGCGACTGCAACGGTGGCGGCGACATCGTTGCCGGACTCTGCTGCTGATGTGGATGCGGATGCATGGGCAGATTCAATTGACTCACGTGGCTGTTGCTGCGAAAGCTCAGCTTGTTATTGTTTATGCTGCAAGTGTTGTTATTCAGCTTTTTGCTGTTAGAGCGCGACATGCTGTGCACAGAGCTGCTGGTCGTAGGCGCCGACGTCGAGAAGTAGGCCGACGACGAGCAGAGTGTGGAGGCGGAGCTGTTCTTAGCGGGAGCAGGCGTGGAAGCAGCTGTAGTAGAAGCTGCAGCGGCTGCGGCAGCGGCGCTTGTGCTGGCGCCGCCCATGCTGCCAGTGGCAATGGCGGCCACCGTGGAGATGGCGCTACGCGTGGCATTTAGCATGGAGGAAGCGGTCTGGGAATAGCACTCGTCGGCCACTAGCGTGCTGGCCGTGGCACTGGTGCTGGGAGGCGGGAATACACTGCTGCCAGCGGCATAGCAATCGTCACAGGCACAAGCTGGAGCTATCACATAATCAAATTCCCGTTCCAGCTCATCGTTCGATGTGGAGAGGTTGTTCAGGCTGCCGCCGCTGACGGGGCAGGTCGGGCAGGCGGTCGTGACTGCTATTGCATGGTAGGTGTGAGTAGTAGTAGAGGTGGTAGTAGCGGTAGCTCGACTATGTGTGAGATTTGAGGATTTACCCTTTAGATCCGTGGGCAACTGGCGATGATGGTTATGATGGTAGCTCAGGGGATTGTTCTGATGGTGGGTATGCTGGTGTTTGCGATGGTGCCGCAGGCTGAGATGCTTCAGACGCTGATGGTGTCGACACGGCATGCTGTCATCGGGTGGACCTGGACCTGGGATGCGCGCGAACAGTTTATTGATGGGTATACGGGATTGCGGAATTGTCGCACGGTGCAGACAATATAATTAGGTTTCGATCGTTGATGTCATTGTTGGTTGTCGTTTGTTGATTGGACGCAATTAGAAATCATAATTTTTAGGCAAAACTATAGCATACTTTTCGTAGCTAATTCCATCAATTTATTTACTTTAGTCGGCTTAAATTCTCAATAGGAAAAAACGAGTATAGTCCTGCAAAAATCTTGAGCCTCAATGCTAAATTTCGTACAAAAACTAAGGCCAAACAAAACAACAACAAAAAATATCGTACATAAAATAAGTAAATTAAAAAGAAATTGAAAATTCAAACTCATGTGTGTGCTTCAATTGAAGAATTAGAAGTTTAAACATATACATAAAACCAAAATTGCGATTTATAAGTATATAAGTATGTATAAAAAACTAAAGAATTGTTTCATGAACAACAGTGGAATAATGTTGTAATTAATTATTGTATGATGGTGGCATAATTTTGAATATATTTGTACTTTTTACAGTGTAAAAGCGTTACATTGTCTTTCAATTACATTTTTGTTTTTCATTTCTTTTCCGTACCAATTTTCTGATTGTAGTTGATGCTAAAAAGCGAAAGTTAAGTATGAAAGCATAGGACAGGTGACACACACATACACACACACACACACACAAACACACACCCACACAGCCATACTCACAACCGCACATCGAGGTGTGCGTCAAATAAAATCAAAATCATTCCATGGACAAAATGTGCAAGTGTGTGTCTTAGGCTTAAAATGAAAAGAATATGGGAGCGTGCACGCACTCGCACACACAAATATATATACACACACGTACATATATATATATATACGCATACATAACAACGATAACAAACATGAAGTTCGGACGCACACTTTTAAATTATATATAACTAAATATACAAAAAAGAAGTTAACTAAGAACTAAACAAAGAAACTAAAAAGCTGCAAAAAATTCACATGAAAAAGGAAAGGCCACGCGCATGGAAGCAACAAAGGAGTTAAATTTTATATGCACACAATGATAATAATATTTGTGGCATTGCTTAAAATGTTTTCGTGGAAATAGTTCAAATCTAATATTATTATCCATCTTGAAGCGTAACAGTTTCTTTTTTGTTTTTTTTTTTTTTTAATTTCTGTTTTTTCTGCTTGGTGAATGATTTAAAAACTAATGGGCTTTCATTGACGGAAAACCACACCACGAATTTTGCGTTAAATTTGGTTGAAAGTAATAAACAAATAAAACAAAATGTACAACAATATTTAAGTAAGTTTTGTAAAATATACAAAGTGTTGGGTGCTTCTACTCAGTGGGTAGTGAAAGGGAGAGGGACTAAGACTTCCAAAAAGCCAAATTATCAGATAGTTGAAATGAAAATTATGTTTGTGCAGTTACTTTAAAATGAACATAATATTGTAGTTCTAGAAGCATAGGAATTGCCACCGCGGGTCTTTAGGTGTGCGTGTGTGAGTTTGTATTCTTTGTGTGTGTGTTCAAGAGTAAATATATACTTGTGGGTTGGTAGCATGTATTATACGAGTATGTATGTATGCATGTGTGTTTGTAGATGGTTAAGAGAATTTACATCAAACGCAACACAAAATAATCAACGCAATTGTTATTTAATTTTTCTTTTGCACTTTAATTCCATTGTTGTATTGTGACACTAAGGAACATTGATCAACTTTTTACTTTTTCATATTGATTTTGATGATTGTGCGCATGAGCTTAGAACGTAAATCAAAAACAAGAAACAAATGAAACCAAAAACAAAACAAAGAAATAATAAACAAGATAGAACGCTACAGTCGAGCAAGCCCGACAGTAAAATAGCCTGTACTCTCCACAAAAAAAGAAAAATTAAAAAAAAAAAGTTTAAAAAAAAAATTAAATTATTAAAAAAAATTAATGAATTAATTAATTAAATTAAATTAGAATATATGTTTATGTTTAGTTTTAACAGCATACATTTACATCACGTACCTATGCGTGTTTATATGCGTGTATGTATGCAGCACAAAGTTGAACCAAAGCAGCAACAACAACAACAGCTGCGGGCAGCGCTGCCGACAGAGGCAGCGCATGAGCAGCGATTTTACTTATGGCTATAACTTTCTTCAGAATTGACCTATCATGATGAAATTTGGCACACGGACACATTAGTACTAACTGGATGTACCTACCAAAATTGATTTCAAAATTCCGAGAATTACGGAAGTTATAAGAAAAAACACGAATTGCGGGGGAGTGGGGGGGTGCATCGAAAAAAAACTCAAACTCGTACTTTCTCGGTCTTAGGAGAATATGGAAACCAAGTTTGGTTATTCTAGCTCTTATACTTTCTGAGATCCTTGCGTTCATACGGACAGACGGACAGACGGACAGACGGACAGACGGACAGACAGACGGACAGACGGACGGACGGACGGACAAGGCTATATCGACTCGGCTTCTCATCCTGATCAAGAATATATATACTTTGTGGGGTCTGCCACGCCTCCTTCTGTGTGTTACATACATGCGCACAAAACTAGTATAGCCTTTCACCCTTTGGGTACAGGCTATAAAAACTTAAATTTGAAGTAAAATTAAATAATTGGAACAACTAATCCAAAAAACAAAATAAAAGCCTCATGTTTTCAGCTGAAAATCGATTAGTTTTTAAATCTGTTTGATACTGAAAAACGAATCTATTATACGAGCATGTATATGTACTATATATATATATATATTTATATATATATATGTTATATACTATATATAAATATATATATTGTGGCAAAACTATATGTAATTATGTACGCTGCACGCTTTGTGTTAGTCAATTTAAATTCTCAAGAGACATTACATATCAAATAAAAAACATTCCATATTTAAGGTATTGTTTGTTGAGCATCATCCTTGAAAACGTTCAGGGATAGGACGGGATCACAATATACGTTTTTGTGTTTTCATTGTTAGTATAACATAGTATAATATAGTCAATATATGTAGTTGTATGTAGGGGTTGGGTTGAATTGGTAAATATAAATATTTTGTGTTCGTGTATATCAGAGCATTCCGTAATATATATGTAGAAAAACTGCTTAGAAATAACAAAAAACCAAAAACCTAACCACGCTCGAAAGCCTGGAATTGGCCTCCATTTAAACTAAGCTAAGAAAGAGCCACGGCAAAGGAAAAAGAAAATCGGAAACTTACTGTTGTTGGCCAACAAATTTTCGTGCAGCTTGTCGCGTTGATCCTCCAGCACCTCGCCCAAGTAGTTGGCCACCTTGCGTGTAATTTGCTCCACATACGTATCCAATTTTCCTAGATCATCGGATAGGCCAACCAGCTGATCCAACGTGCCGACCTATTATAGATAGATATAAGCGTCAGTATATAATGCTTTTGGGAAGCGAAAATTTACTTGCCCACCTTTAGATCGGGTATATGGAACTTATAGTTATTGCACAGGTTGTGTTGCTTGCTGGTGAGATTGTTCATCGTGTCGAACGTTTGTTGGCACGTCTTGTCGCCAGGCGCTGAGATAATCCAATATTCGGACATCATTTTAATAGCTGTCCAGGGAAAAATAGAGATAGAGGAAGCATAGCGATTAATATCAATTATCCAGTAGAATACAAATCGATTGTCGAATACGCCATTGAGTTTTTGCCAAGAGACAGTGTCATTGAGTTATTTATATAGCATGTCCTTGAACCACAAACTTTCGATTTACTGCTGACCACTACACACGCTTTGTTTTTATTATTTTTGTAATGAAAATTTAATTATGCTCTGGCCAGCTAGATATATGCACATATTGTTGAAATATTTAGATCCATTGTCCAGTTGGCGGTCCGGCCAGGGACGGGGCCATAGCTCCCGCAGACAGTAGAGTGCAGATAATTGGCGCCAGACCGACCTCATTCGAATGGGTGCCACATTGTCTACTACACTGTCGGACTGGCTGGCTGCATGACCGACCAACTGACTGACATTGATTTTTGTAATGATAACGTAATTAATAATACAAGTACATGCTTCTAAAATGCTTACACTCTTTCCTAACACTCTTTGCGTTTCAGTAAAATAGTTAAAAGCTTTTCGATCCGACTCCGCTGAACCATTCTAGACATATCTTTGCACTTTTAATTTCCACAGTCCACAATTTTTATGAAATTTTACATTTCGTTTTTAGCTGCCAAGCTCCGTGCGCTCTCGTCAAAGGCTGGACGCGTAATGTCTACTCTGTCGCCATTCGCCACTTGCCATATGGTGTCGAGACCCAAAGACCGAGCGCTTCGAATCGATGACGAAGCAACATCACGCAAACCGCCTCTTCAATTTGTACATACACGTATGTGTGTGCCTCTCTGTGTGTGTGTGTGTATACAAGAATGTGTTTGTGTGTGTGATTTGCTTTGGTCCTGCACACCACTGCGTATGAGTAATCGCTCGACAAAAGCCACAAGAAGATACAAATCTAACTTTGCTCAATTTCATTTAAGTAGTAGCTAACTATTATTACATAACGTCATTGTGGCCTCCAAATAAAAAATATATACATATATAAGGAGTAGAAGGGAAGTGGTAACGAAAACAAAATGATAACGCGACCACCCCCAACAACATTCACAACATTCAAGGCAGTGCATTGTCCTCGGCCAGGAAGCGTGGCAACAGACAACGCATGTTGTTACTAATAACAACAACAACAACAACACAACACCACCAACGAATGCGTCTATTTTTAGCATGGGAATCTAAATTGCTTTCTGTGCGAATGGGGCGGGGAAAACTAAGGGAAATTTATGCTCTAATGCTTTGTGTGTACATAGTATGTATGGCACGCTGGGCCCTCTACACTGATAGAAAACCCGGGATCTAAAATCGGGAAAAAGTGGAATGCACGCGATTTTTACAAAACAATAATTTTTAAAGAAGACTTCAACCCAAATCCATATCTCTAAGCTGCAGACGAAAACTGCTAGACTCAAGGTGAAAAAAAACCCCAACGTCTTAGACTCATTCGAAAATTAACTGATCAATTTAAAGGTAGCGGAACAGGATATTATTATTGAAAATTAAAAATTTGTTTTTAGTAGTGTAGAATCTAATGAACTAGCGAGGGGGAAATATTGTTAGTCTTTTTACGTTTCTTGTTTAGATAACCCGCTCGAACGCCTGTCAAACCTTAATTCAGAGCATAGAGCAAGCGTAAATGATGTTGACAGTGGAAAATGTAGGGGAAACATGTCGCCAGCCCACTGGAGACAGTCAGACTGGCCAACTGCTGTTGCTAATGAAATGGTCAGAGGAAGGGGGCATCAGCACACAGGAAATTGCAGCGTGCACAACCAAACAATGGCAAAAAAGAAGAAGAAAAACAACAAAACAAAATAAGCAACATTGGCGTCTTTGTCAGTGTCGTCGGCCGATGACTGTGATGATGTTAATGGCGCAAATACACCCCACCCCACCAAACGGCCCTGTGGGTGTGCTCCCAAATTAATTAATAATAATGTGCTTCGCTATTGTTGTCGCTGCTGTTATTCTTGTGGTTCTTGCTCCTGCTGCTGCTGCTGGGGTAAGGAGGAGGTGCGTTTGTTTATAAAGGAGGAAAATAGCGCTCGCTCTGTTTTCGTCATGTGAGACTTAGCAGCTGTTGTTGCCCCGAGGATATCTGAACAGATATACACATGCATATGTATATAGGTACATACATATGTACACATGTATGTATATAACTGACGGAAGTGACAGACCGACAAAAGACCAACACCCACTCCTGCACTTATACGCACACATGCGCCGCAACTTGACATTTTTGTTTCATTGGCTACCCAAATATGAACATGTTTGACTTTGCGTTTCAAGTTTATATCTGGTCAAGGCAGTCAAGGTCCTTGTGGCACGCAATACAACTATTTATCGTTGTCCTTGTAACAGCTGTGTAGCCTATTCATCTATATACATATATCTGTAGTATATACATACATATATACAGTCAGTTGGTGGACACATGTTTTTGAATAGCCTGCGGCCCGTGTGCGGCAACAAAATGTTTAGTATATGTAGATCATGAACATGCAATATTAGTGCGCGTGGTTTAATTTATGTTAAAACCTCTAATGATATATTATCTAGAACTTAGTGCTGGCACGCAAGATTTTTTAAAGAAAAAGAAAAAAGCAATTGTCAATGAACCTTCTCTCAAATTCTCTCTTAAACTGCTGGCCGAACAATGGAGGCAAGCCGCTGTTTTAATTTGAACGGACACTGGCCTAATACAGTTTTGACAATTTGTTTATGCAGAGCAGTCGGCAACTGCAAGTGCCTCTCTTTCTCTGAGAGCAATGCTTTAAAATTCACCACATCGACACACAAGCATGGTGAATTTAGGGAGGCATGTCAGCTGTTCGTTGACAGTCACATGACAGTTTTTCGATCGATATTTTTCTGCTCACGGGTTTGCAAATTAAAAACAAATCCACAAAATATCACATATTAGCGCATATTTTTAACTATCTCCTGCCCACAGGTTCTACACATTTTTTTGCATGTCTTACGCCAAATCAATACGTTGGTTGTTACCAGAAGAATTTCCGTTAAATTGCTTGCAAACCAGGCCTATCGCACAATTTTCAGGGTCATTTAATTCACAGATATACCGAGTCGAATACTTTACGTTTAAAGGCAATTATTTGATTCCACACTTTCACAGCTCTTATTTTTGCACTGTTGTACTAATATAGGAATTTGCACAACTCTTTAGGTGGTCAGCAGACCTGAGCTGATAAAAATTTGTTTTTTTCTTATGCACGTACGTAGGTAATGCGTCGACTTCGGGCGCGATGGGAGGGCTTGGACACTTACGTTAGAACGGCACTGCACACGTCAATTTACAGATGGAGAAGACACTACTATGGATTTTGTGCGTTTGAAAAATTATGGTTAATTTTTCCTACGTTTTCTCTGCTCAAAATCAATTGACGACCGCCGCCACAAAATACGCGTACGAACGAACCAAAAGACTCTTCTGATTGGAAATTCAACACAGAAAGTGACAATTCACAATTGAACGTGAGATTCACGTGATAAGTTCAGTGCTGGTAAGCGCAACCCGTACGAACAGCTGTTTCGGTTTTTTGCAATGCACAGCACTGGTCCCAGTAGCAAAAGGAATTACAATAGGACTAGTTGCTAGTTGAGTTTATCTAAATTATTTATATTTTTAATATTATTTCGGCATATTTAGAGCACGATTAAAATTGTAAGTGAATGCTGTGCATATTGGCAGTTCGCACGTGCATGTGCTTATAACAGTTTATGTATAATAACGCCGCTCCTTCCGGCTGCTGATGTAACGGGCGTCACGAAGGTTGGCCCCAAAAGTGTTGTGTGCAAATTATTAATAAATGGGTGTCGGTGTGAACGTTTTTGTCTAATCATGTAAGTGATTCAAGTAGAATATGATATAGTGATAGTCCAAGCTCATGTACTTTATACTGTTCTCTCAATACCCCTAAGACTACCCAGACACCTTAGCCTGCAAAGTAGAGCCACTTTCACCTTTGAATAGGCTTGAAGTGCAACCGGAACCCTTAACGGAGTAAATACGGGCACTTTGTCAAATTGGATGTGGTTGAGAATTTTCACACATGTTAGTTTTTTGTTGATTAAACTTTAACCTCCCGCAAATTCCTTTGTGTTGCTGACCCATTTTTCTTAGAATTGCAAAGCTAAACGTTTAGATAACCATACAATGGCCTAACTTTGGAGAACCAAAGTGTTTACATATTTTTTCACAATTTCTAAAAATAAAGGTGTTTGCTGGTCGTGCTCATAGAAATTTCCAAACATTCGTATTGTATAAACAATGGCTATAGATTTCCATAACTTTGCCAGTTGAACCTTAACCCCTCGCAGCGCGCTCGTCAATTGAGAATGCCATTAAAATAAATGTGTATGCATGCATAAACGGAAATCGCTTTGACCACTTGGCGGCGCGCCACAAACCTAAATAAAGCTTATCAGAGTGCGCACTAATTGAACGATCGTCAAAGCCCAGACCTTTATTGATCTTATCTAGCGACGCCCCCGGTAACACTACTTCGGGCACGTTTCTCTCAAAAAATACTTGAGCTAATGAGAATTGGAGGAATCCGAGCTAATAATTAATTTTGGCTAATAAATTCACATGTCTGAACAATTCTCGAGCTAAGTGAGTGCTGAGAGAATTGTTTAGCTTGGAGCTGCGCAGTTGCAGTCGCTGTCAGCGTCAGCGTCAACTGCGTCTTCGGTGGCGCTCATATGGCGCTGCGGTGAGCTATGAGCCGACAGTCTGTCAAGAGATTTGTTGGAGTGTGTTACCCGTCGTCGCACGTAAAAAAAGTCGTGAAACATTCGAAATCGAAATTTAGGCAATCAAGCCAAAAAGTGAAAACACCACATACATACATAAATACAAACATACCATTTACCTACAAATACGCCAAGTTCGTTTTCTATTGGCAGGTGCTAAGACAAACGGTAAATATGCGTCGATTGTCCACAAACGCGCGACCAGATCTGTTATCAGTTATACAATATTGAGCACATTCGAAATACCCGTTAGTGGCGACCTACATCCATACATAGGCCTAAAGCCGAGAAGTCGTTGCGCATGCCCAACTGACCACGCTCTCAACCTGTCGCACAGCATGCTGACATCGATCGAGCATCATAAAATAAACGCTTCACTTGTGGCCTGCCCCTGCCCCATAAAGCGAAAACAGAGATGTTAACGTAAATATTTGGGTTGGTCTGCTTAAGTCAGACGCCCGCCCGACAATCGACATTTGCCTTTTGCTTTTTGTACATAAATACAGCAAAAGTCTGCTATAGTGAACGGGGCTTAACCCGATATATATGAAGGTATTAGATATGGGCAAGGGAATAATGAGTATATTTAAAAGCGGACTTTAAAAAGTAGCATTGTATTCTAAAAAAAGCATATGTGTATTGTATTATTTTCCTCTTCGATAGTATTAGAGTTCTATTTTGTTACACTGCGAACAATTATTAAAGGTCATTAGGAAAGCAAAGTAGTAAGTTCGTAAAGAGCTTTGTTTAGTGACATCATTATAAACTAAACAACATTTAATTAATATTACATAATGCTTTTTTCTATAGCTGTTTCGTCAGTAAAAATAAAAGCATACTGCTCTTGTGCTAACTGACTTATATAACTTAGATGTATACCGTTTTCAATAATACATAAATATTATTGAATCTATGATATTTTCTTGTTTCATTTTAGTTAACATTTAAAATTAAGAGCGTTACTTTTCAAGATTTTCTTTATTAGTGGAAAAAACTTCACATCTTAGATAATTGAAGAAGGTGTAGACGTTTTATATTTGTCTTTAGTTAGATTAAATATAGAAATGATTGGATTTATGATGATATTTATTTATGATATTGGATTGATGAAATGGAATCCAACTAAAGACAATATAATAAAATGGGAGTGTTTGAGAATTAAATTATACGATTCTTTTAAACAATCCTTTCGCTTTTTCCGTATTAAACGCATGGCGAGTAAATGGAACGTGCACTGTACTTGTCTTGGCTGCTTTGTGTTCTCTTTGTATGAAGTTCGGCTGTAAGAGAAAGTTTCTTCAACTGATTTTTAGTATTTCTGATTGTTGCTGCGATGATTATTATGGCCATGGTCGCTTCTTCGCTCGCGTTCAAAATTGAAATCTACAGGGTCTTAGTAAATTGGACAGCACCGCGAAGGGAACTGAATGGGCCCCTTTGGGCCATGCCACTGTACCTGCCACCGATTTGAGAGCTGGCGCTTCTTGTGGCTTCTGCGCCGACGTTGACTTAGCCGTGTTTACATGCATGCGTCTTCAGTTCACTACAACGCGCTCTTCAATACACACGGTCAAAGTCGCTCGAGCATGCAACAAGTGGTTTTTAGTTTTACTTACGTCGTCGCTGATTTCCAAACCAATTTGTAGCGCTTAAAACACTTCAGACGCTCGAGCGTCACAATTTACAAGTCGGCTTTAAAACTTTTTTCTGAACCCGCAGAATACTCGTATTAAGAGGTGAAAGTTTTAACGTACATGCGATTGAACCATTAGCATTATGTGTAGAGTGTGCGCACGTTTAATGTTCCCGTACTGATTACCACTCTGCTTACTTTATTTCAGCGCTCAGGACTCTTACCAAAACAGCAGTGACCTCTAGAACGCAATGACAACGAAGTGGCCAGAAAACGTTGGCATTCGCGCCATTGAAGTGCTCTTCCCCTCACAATATGTGGACCAAACAGAGCTGGAACAATTCGACGGCGCCTCGGCTGGCAAGTACACGATTGGTCTGGGACAGGCCAAGATGGGCTTTTGCTCGGACCGCGAGGATGTCAATTCCCTATGTTTGACGGTGGTAAGCCGCTTGCTGGAGCGGCATCACATCAAACACACGGAGATCGGGCGCCTGGAAGTGGGCACCGAAACAATTGTGGATAAATCCAAGTCCGTGAAATCTGTTCTCATGCAGTTGTTTGCCGAGAGCGGGAACACGGATATCGAAGGCATTGATACCACAAACGCCTGTTATGGCGGAACGGCCGCTCTTTTCAATGCCATCAATTGGATCGAGTCGTCTAGCTGGGATGGACGCTACGCTTTGGCCGTGTGTGCCGATATTGCGGTCTATGCAAAGGGAGCGGCACGTCCTACGGGTGGGGCTGGCGCCATTGCTATGCTGGTGGCACCCAATGCGCCGCTGGTCTTTGAACGGGGACTGCGTGCCACACATATGGAGCATGCCTACGACTTTTACAAGCCCGATCTAAGCTCCGAGTACCCTACGGTTGACGGCAAGCTATCCATACAGTGCTACTTGTCGGCTTTGGACACCTGCTATCGCCTGTACCGCAAGAAGTTCGAAAAGCTGCAGCCAAACTCGCCGCAAATCGGTTTGGAAAGCTTTGATGCGCTGCTCTTTCACACGCCGTTCTGCAAGCTCGTCCAGAAATCCGTGGGTCGACTCAGCTTCAACGATTTTCTGTTGACCAGCGAGGAGAAGCGCGCCAACAAGTTTTCCGGGCTGGAACGCTTTAACAATGCCACTTTGGAGAGCACCTACTTTGATAGGGACGTAGAGAAGGCTTTTCTGACGCAGTCGGCCGAAGTGTTTGAGGCCAAGACGAAAAAATCGTTACTGTTAGCCAACCAGGTGGGAAACATGTACACGCCTTCCGTCTACTCGGGGCTTGTATCGTTATTAATAAGCGTGCCTGCTGCCGACCTGGTGGGCAAACGTATTGGCGTCTTCTCCTATGGCTCCGGTCTCGCTGCCTCCATGTACTCCATACGCGTAACGCAAGAGGCGCAGGTGTTTGAGGAGTTTGTGGCTAAGCTGGATTATGTGCTGCCATTGCTGAATTCACGCGAGAAGATTGCGCCCGAACAATTCTCCGAGCTGATGGAGGTGCGCGAGAAGAACAACCATGTGGCGCCCTACACGCCCACTGGCAGCGTGAGTGCGCTCTTCCCGGGAACCTACTATCTCAAGGACGTAGACGCACTGCATAGACGCAGCTACGAACGCACGCCTACCATTAGCAATGGTGTACATTAGAAATGCAGGAATGCAACCAAATTTATTTATCTTCAGGGTCCACACGGTTGGTTCTTATAACTTTTTTGTTACTTTTATTCTTTTGGCAAACTCTACGGGTTATTTAATTGGGCGCAGTATCGAAACTAATTTAAATATGACAATAACGGTTGACTTTATCAATGTAATAGAAAATACTATTTATAACTATGCTGGCGTAGCCTCTAAGGTGTACTTTAACCAAGGCGTTTCTCTTTTGAGAGCGGTCCGACGGTTGGGCGCCGAAATCCTTCACGCTTAATCTAATCAACTTTTTAACGTTTCAATTCTAAATGGACGCCGAAGTATATGCAATAAACACGTACATATTTATTTTATAATGTGCAAATTACGTTTTCATAAAAACCAACTAATATTTATATCATGAATGCACACACAAGGAAATTTCTCATTGTTAAATTCTTTATAGCTAGTGTCAAAAAATAAATATAAAAAAATGTACAATATACCTGTATCTATACCTATACACACACATACATATGTACATGCATAATGTAATATGATAATTGTTTGTAAAGTGGAAAATAAACAAAACTCAAGTGAGTTAAATGTGTTTTGTAAGTGTGTTTAACCAGCGCGTCTAAAAGCATGAGCAGTTCTTAGTTTAAAATGCGTGCTTTATTGTAGTCACAATGCTTTCGTTAGCGTTCCCATAAACACGTCTATTGTATGAATCAGTCAGTTTGTTAATATTGCAATCACGTCCCGTAACGTGATGAAAATGAAATGCCAGTCCGTTTCAAAATTGATCCATTTATTATTTTATTTTTACATGAATTCTTACACACTAGTTTGAAATGCTCACAAATATACTATCTTCATATGTGTGTTTAATGTAGGGCGCCTATTCGAATTTTGAAGATATGAGACTCCCGGCATGTTAATTAATTTGCATTTTGCATTTGTAATCCGATCTAATGCTGGGCCCTTACATTTCTTATAGGGCTGTGAACTTGTAGAAAGTGACACCTGCATGGAAATGATAGGAAGAGAACATTGTTAATGATTGTATAAAATCTTTTTACACACAAGTGTATTATTATTTAAATACCGTTCGGATTGACTCGTGTGGTGAACAGACTGTCAGAGCTGAATAGTCCCAAATTGCTGTCCGAAGCGTAGAGGTCCTGCAAGATATTCAAATAAAGAGATGATCAATACATTTGCCATTGAAGTTGTATTATAATTCTGCAGGGAAATCATGTTCTAAGAAAGCAACACATATTATACCCAATATACGAATTACAAAGATATATATCCTTCGATGATTTATACCACAGCATAGAGTTGTCAAAATTATTACACTCATATTCTAGAAGAAGCAAGTAGAGCTCTAAGGTTTTCCACAGTCCTCTTTAACGAAGTACAGCTATAGCTCATATAGCTCATATCATAATATGAGAATGTTATAAAATGAATCCAGATGTGTGTTGTTTTCTAGATTAGTTCTTAGATATAACGAGAATATCGGTAAAGTCATGCCTAACCAAAGCGTCCTACTGATCTTACTGCCTGTTAAACAAATTTGGTCATTGTTATTTTTACATTGCATGGTTTAACAATATTTAGAGAAAATTTATGTCCATGCCATCTTCATAGAATGGAATGAATGGTACTTATTGATATCATGTTGTAAGTCTTACCTTAACATTATAGCCGTCGACATTGAGTAGACCGAGTTCCTTGAGCTTAAAAGTTATACTATATGGCGCGCCATCTGCCCGACGACTAACAAAAGCAATTGCATAGGAGTATTCCCGTTGCAAAGTTACAGGTGTTATTGGTCTTCGCCAGACCTCAATTTGCTTCTTCATCAATACACGGCGGCCTTGTATACCTAAGGGGTCTTGGTCCACAGCAATAATGTCCCTAAAAAACAAAAGGTATGTAATGATTCTATAATATTTTCATTAGTTTACTAACCGATTTTGTAGAATCTCTTTGATTTCAGGCCGCACAACGGCCAAGTCATTTGACATTATTAGCGGAGCCGCCAACACAGCCCAAATGGCCATTTGCAGCTTGCTTTGATCGTAGCTTAATCCATAGTTGCCCAGTATCAGCATATCGGGATCATTCCAATGACCGGGACCCGCATGCGGTTGTATTCTATCTTGATTTTTGCCAAAGTAATCAATAATCTGCATTACAGACTCAAGTGAATCGTCAATGTCGTTCCAGTTCCGCCACAAGTTGCAGTGCTCCTTAAGGGACTCATAGTCTGGCACCTGCCCCTCTTCTTCCTGATAGGCTGGCCAGCTGCATGAGTACACCATGGGACGACCCGTCCTATTGAGGAGGCGCCCAAATTCTGGATAGCCAGCAGCCATGTCACTGATATTGGCATAACAACCATCCAATTTAACATAGTCAACATCCCAATTCGCAAAAGTTTCTGCATCAAGGGCCATGTGATCAATCACCCCGGGATAGCCGGCGCATGTGTTGGTGCCAAAGTCCTGGTATAGACCGAACTTAAGACCTTTGCCGTGAATCTAAAGGCAGAACGACAAAAAAATTATTTGCGAGCAATTGGATAATATTTATCGGGCATACATGGTCCGCTAATGAGTTTAGACCATTGGGAAAACGTTCCAGATGTGGCACCAGCTTGTTTGTTTTATTGTCGCGATCTTTTTCCAGCCAGCAATCATCTATGATTACATACTCGTAGCCAGCACTCGCATAGCCCTCGGACACCAAAAGATTAGCATGGCGTTTAAACAGTTGTTCACTAAAAAAGCAAGCATAGGTAAAATTTTTAAATTATAAATTATATGAGAATCTCCAGGTATAGTATTTATAGTAGTACAACAATAAACAAGACTACATTTTAGAACCGACCTTATACATTCATCAGGATACTTTTCGCAATCGGTAATACATCTAAAACGCTCCCAGTGCATCCACCCCATCGGTGGGGTACGCGCCAGTCCATTTTCCAGACCCTGAACGCAACTGAGTAGCAGTCCAAATAGTAGACAAGAAAACGGCAATGCCCACGTCTTGTTCATATTAAGCATTGCGAGTGTAATGTGTCCTGCCTGCAATCGAAAGCGGTTTTATATTTACGCTTCGAGTACTTCTGGGACACTTCAGATAACTCTATTTACCGAAACTGCTGTGCAAGCATATAATCAAAGGACAGACGCTTAGGCACACAGCGGCTGCAATCAACTAAAACTGATCGCTCTTAGGGTCAGTGTGTATGGCGACGCTGCGGGTAGTCGGCTTTTAATGTTGTATGCCTGTGCCTGTACCTACTTATCAGTGCCCGCACAGCAGCGGTCTCCAAGTTCACACAACGCCAGTTCTTGATTATCGCAAAAACGTCAGTATTCCAATTGAGGCACTTAAAGTGTTTAACAAAATAGGGCCATGGTTTTCTGAAATGAAAGTGAGAAACATGCAAAAAATCATCAGTTCTGAATTTTGTTGATGAGTGCTATACTATTTGTACTCTAAGATAACAATGTACATGATTATTAATTGAATTGAAGAGTTCTGTAATTCGTTCCCTGCACCTCTAACATCTAGTGCTCGTATATTGTTGCGTCTTTGAGTGTGTTTTTCATTATGCTGATGTTGCACTTATAGATGTGTACATTTTTGCTTTATGCTGACAAGTGTATTGACAGTTTAAGTAAACCCGACCTAATTCCAGAACGCCGCAATTTGATCAGAGTGGCCACTTACGTACTTATGTATGTATATAGTATACATATGTATGTATAAACATACTTAGGTGGCTATGTTAAAAAGTCATGTTATATTGATTGAAAATGTTACGTTATCTATGACTTTTATGCAAGCAGCATAGGGAGTCTTCTTGGGGTCATTATAATGTATGAGCTAATAAAGCTGGAGAAATTGTAGCATCCAATGTTTCAAACTGTATTTCAAATAATCTTACGGTTTAGTTTTGGCGGATAACATTTATTGCTCGAGTGTTGCCCTAGTTCCGAAATGACATGAAAATACCAAACATCGCAAGTGGTTTTACAGCACTATTTACCAGTACTGAAAAATCATGTCGCTTTCCCTCCATTGCTTGTGAAATCGCTAATGCTGAGTGGAAATATAATTCGTTTGTAAAGCGCTGTCAATTATATCCAGACAAAAGAAACATGGCGTTCCAAATGCCACCGACGACCACAAGCGTGGCAAGCTTTTCATTTGGTTTGAGTCCCGCGCCAACAACAGCGGCAAGTGCTGCTGCAACGGCCACTAAGCCTTCGTTTGCATTTGGCGCCCCGGTAGTTGCCCCTAACCTCGTTCTTGCAGGCGGTGGCGATGCGGACAGCACTAAGTCAGTGCCGCCCTCTCAATTTGGATTTGCAGCGACACCCGCACCCACGGCAGCTGTCGTAGCTCCAACTCCAAAAACGTCAGCTGTTGGAACTGCCCCTGCTTTCAGCGGCTTTGGTTCTTTGACACAGCCTACAGCAGTGGCTCCTGCGACTTCAGCGGCTGTTGTGTCTACTGCTCCAGGAACGCTGACTCTCGGTGCACCCACACCCACTTTGGGAATGTCGGCACCCCCTAAGAGCGTAGCAGCAGCACCAGCTGCTCAACAAGCAACTGCCGTTGCCGTGGCACCTCTTCCAACAACCTCAGCAGCTCCAGCTGGTAGCACCGGCAGTGCATTTGCCAATTTGACAACGGCCACTAAAACTACAGACTCTGCAGCAGTGGTAAATGCTTCACAAATGTCGTACCACCAGCTTGAGGAGCACATCAACAAATGGACTCTAGAGTTTGAGGAGCTGGAGAAAGTCTTTACCGAGCAGGCCACACAGACCAATGCATGGGATAAGTTGCTAATAAGCAACAATCACAAAATAATCGAGTTAAACGATGCCGTACAGAAAGTGAAGAATGACCAACAGATGCTGGATCAGGAGCTAGAATTTATAGCAACGCAGCATAAAGAGCTTGAGGAGAGCCTGGCGCCGTTGGAGAAGGAGTTTGCCAATTTGCCACGCGTTGACATGGAACGCAGTCAGACATACATGATGGTCGAAGATTTAGACACGCAACTTAAACAGATGTCCGAAGACTTGAAAGAGATTATTGATAATCTAAACGAGGCCAACAAAGAACAGGATATTACAGACCCCATCGTACAGATTGGAAAAATTCTCAGCGCCCACATGAGCTCCTTGCAATGGATCGAGTCGCAATCAAGCAACATCTGTAAGAAGCTGGATGAAATTGGCAAAATCCACGAAACGCAGAAGCGTGATACCTTCAGACCAGCGTTCTAAGTTAATGTTGATATTATATGCTTCAAATTAAAATTGTTTGTATTTGTTTATTCAACTTGTAACCGCATTAGTAGTTTTTAAAATAATGTAGCCTAAAAAGTGGCACCTTTCCATCACTATTTCCAAGTGCCAGAAAGCCGCTTGATGGAGAAAATGCCGTTGTGGTCACATGGCCCAAACTTTCATTAGGGAGCGGAAAATTGGAGTACACAGTTGCGCTCGGGAAATGTGCCACCTTAAGAGCATTTGGTGCGTGTTTCGACGACATAGCCAACAATTCTGATGTGTGATTAAATTGAACATGAGAAATGGACGTGCGCAAATTCATGAATCTCTTCTCTGGCATCGGAGTATTCGATTGATAGACACTCTCATAGTCGTAAACATTAACGACGCCCTCAGTACTACCAGTTGCTAAGAGTCGCTGATTTGGGGCTAATTGCAGAGCCTGCCCGGTGACGCAGCCGTCATCCAAAAAGGTATGAACCACTTTGTTCTGGCGCAAGGAGAGGATGTTAATGCTGTTGCTATGTCCACAGGTCAGTAAATGTTGTGAGTCAGCCGTAAAGCACATGCCACGACAGTGACCCTCTTGCTTGAAGGAATGGAGCAGTTCGTTGCAACTGGTGGCGAACAGATGAATGGCGCCGAATTTTCCGGACACAGCAATATACTTGCCACATGGCGACACTTCGAATATGTCGAACTTGTGTATCCCCCGGGGCAGCTTAAGTTTAGTCTCCTTGGCTTCGAGCAGATCGTAGGAGTAGTAAAACGGCATAGATGATCCGAAATACGCCTTGGTTCCACAGGGAGCAATACGCATGCAGTTGATAGGGAATTTACGGAAACGAATACTGTGCAGTTTTTCGTTCTTGGTGCCATCGAGGGCGTATATGGATGCTATGCCATTTTTGCCCGACACAAGCGCCGCCGTGCTGGTGGGATGGAACTGAAGACTTGTAATTACACCTTCATTGTAGGACATACGATTTACATCCTTCAGACGCTTTGACTTTAAAAGCTTTTCACGCAGCTGTCGTCTCTTAGCTTTGTGGTCTATAAATCCGACAGTTTTCAGGAGCGGTTCGTCTTCCGACTCGTCACTGTCACCCTGTTTTGGTTTCATTTCAAGTGATGCCCATTTCGGTTGGACGCTGGTACGTGCAAAGCGTGCCTCCAGAAATTGTTTATAGGATTTGTCTTTTCTAAGATGTTGGATCGGACCAGTGTAGCGTGTTTGACGCTTTACGTCACCCACTTGCAAATCATCGTCGTCAGAATCTGTCCACGCAGCCTTCCGTTTTCTAGAAGGGTCCTCTGAGTCCGCCTGTTCGTCATCAGTTTTATTTTCATTGTCGCTCGTTGCATACTTTTTTCCAACTGCTTTCGCCAGATTTGATATATAAGATTGCTTATCACCGAAAATAACCTTCTCCATAGGGACCTCAACGTAGGTAGGCTCATTTTCTACAGCATCGTTTCGCTTTAATGTTGTGTCTTCCGTTTCTGCCCTTGCATAAACACCCAAAAGCTCTTGTAGCTCCCCTATGTCGTCACCAGATTCGTCGTCGTTCATGTTGGCAGTAGGAGAGAGGCTGGAAAAAGTAACAATGAAGTCACGAAGGAAATAAACTACTCTGTTCACTTACAAGGAACGATAATCTGTATTCAAATCAATGAGTGATATTAATTTGAAATAAAGAATAAAATAAAACTACAACAAAACACTTCGCACGTGTTAGAATTTTTTGCAGGTGCCAGCTGGAATGCGCGATAACCAACTTTTTCGATACATTCCAAACAGTGTGTACATACTTTGTACGAAAAATAAATATAAATAAAACAACAGAAAACGAGCATTCAAATTGGGAATTTAAATTTAATCTCGTAAAAACTATAAACAAGCGGTGCTATATTATAAAAGGGTTTCCTATTTAGAGTCGAATTAGATCGACAGACATTTTCTTGCCACCCGGCTTTATCGTTCCATCACATGTAGTGAGATGCCGGCATAGGAAAGCTTCCATCTTATACCAACGGCCACAACGTTCGCATATGAGTTTCTCGTGTTTTTCATTTTGATGCTGGTTTTGTCGTTCGCGTTCCTTTTGGCAACAATCGTCGCAAGCATACCGGACTTTTACTTCGTTGGAGTTAAACTTGACAACAAAGGGTTGTTTACAAAACATGCAATAGAATTCTTTAACCACGATGTATGCGTCTTCACACTCGGCAATCGACAATCCAGTGATTCCAGCTAACTCTTGGAGCTTCCTTTTGTGTTCATGCTGCTGCACATGTTCCATATATTTTTCTTTGTCGTAATATTTTCGAGTGCACTGCTCGCATTTCATGGGAGTAATGTTACTATGGGCCAGCCTGTGGCGACGTAAAGCGGCATTGGAACTAAACGTTTTCTTACAAGTTTCACATTGTGGCATTGATAAAATCTGATCAAATGTTCGCTCACACGAATTTAAATGGATTTTGAATGGCCCGGCAATCCGAAACAAGTTTCCACAAAAAGGACAACTATATGAGGTTTTTTTTGATTGTTGACGCGCAAGTAGTTTTGTATTGTCAAAATGTTTAATGCCTTTCCTGTCTAGTCTTAACGGAGCAATACAGACTGTAGTTAATATACCGTTTTTTTCCTCAACAGATATTACGGTATTTTCTTCATCGCATACTTCAAACCAGTTGTTTCCATCATTGCTGCTCTTAGGCCAGGCATTCTCCTTCAGTATTCCATATTTCACATTAAGCGATGCAACTTTATTTTTTTCATGATTGGACACATCTTGCATTCTTGCTTGTTCACAGTGTTGAAAGAGGTAGAGTTGTCCCTGTGCTTGCAGAAAATTCTGTTCTGCCACATGTTTTAAGAAAATGGCTGTTGCATAGAGGTGGAGAAACATCGATGTTCGCGGGCATCGATATTTTTAAAACAAAACATCGATGCAACATCGATAGTTTAAAAAAATTGAATAAGACAAAGCAACGTACCAACGTCTGATTAAAATTATAAAAAAATGTACAGTTTTATTCCATTTCTGAGATCAAAGGCTACAAATTAAAAATCAAAAGTTCATTTGTCTGAAAACAAGTCCTGGTTTTTGTTCAAGAACATAATCTTACCTACAACGTTCAGCTTTAGGTGAGTACGACGATCAGATATTATTTACCCAGCATGAAGTTACCGGGACGCATAAATAGTTCGGTGCTGTACTTTTAAGTTATAATTAATTTATTTCAAATATCGAAATTACCTTCCAATATAAGAGAGAATCACATTGTTGTCTCAAGATGATAATGGTGTCTGCACTTGTATTTTATTTTGCAAACATTTTGAGGTTTGTAAAGGTTCCAATGGTGTTGGCTGCTACCGTGGAGTCTTAGGCAATACATTATAGATCTCTTGCTCCAAAGCCTTGAATGACTGATCTGCATTCGAAAGCGAAAAAAATGCCTCCTTTTTAAATTGTGGATCAATCAGAGTTGCTATCCGGAGAACAGTTCTGGTTTCTTCTTGAAACGGCGAAAGAAGTTAGGTCAGTTACTTTAAAACCACAACTTCCCTTGCGGAAAGTGGCAGTGGAACCTTAGCCATGCTCAAAAGGGCAGAAGATAATACGTCGTTGGTCTTTAAAAGGCGTTTTATCATTTCGAAGGCATTGTTCCAATCAGTTGGCACTTCCTGTGTATACTCCACACAATCTAGGCAGATTAAAGCTTACATTTTAATTCGTCATATGCCCTTATTATTGCTACGTCACGAAAAAAGTCTTGCTTAGCAATTTATAGCGCGGATCCATTTCGTGCATTAACACACAAAATCCCCTGTCATTAACAACGCTAAGGGGTTGCACGTCTACTGCGATCATACGCATTACTCGCTGGTCAATTTCTTGCTTCTTTTTTGAATCCGATGGATATTCAACATCAGGCATCAAAAAAGGGTCCAATTTGGTTGGTGCAGGATGATTTTCTGCAATGATACTATTCGGAAGTATTCGCTTCAAATGATCCATTAGATACGTAGTGTTGCCTGCTGTTTTTATACATTTCCCGCAGTAGTTGCTTATTCCACTTGTCGGTTTTTTTTTAAATGTTCCCAAACATTGGAGCATTCACGTTTCCGTTTTGATGATCCAGCCTCACAGTTTTCCTTTGATGTTCCGACCTACCTTCCTTTTAGATAGAAACTATAAAATTTTAAATACAGTCACAGGGTACGCTAAAAATGAACGTATGTATATACATGCATACATACCTATGTAAGTGAAAGCACATGTGCTTTATGTTTTGTTGTGAACAAACTTACTTTTGATGTGTTTGTCCATCGTTAAAGATCTAATTCTCCGCGGTCGCTGCGAACGCCACCAACCTTTCCTATTCATTAAACAAGAAAGGAATGCCAAAGTCGAGCAGGCTTAAATACCCTGTACCACCCCACAAAAAAGAAATTAAATTAATTAATTAATTTAATTAAATTAATTAACTAAATTAATTTAATTAATACACTAAATTAAATATAAAATATTCCATGCATGCATACATACATTACATCAGAATCGTGCCTTATGCGTGTTTGTGTACTTGTACATATGTATGTATGTGTGCATTGGTCCTGGTTATATGGCTATAACTTTCTTTCCGATCATTCTATCATAATGAAACTTGGTATACGGTTATATAATCACTAACCTAATGTGACTACCAAATTTCAAAATTCCAAGAATTACGGGAGTTATAGAAAATCGTTAATAGGGGGGGGGAGTGGGGGGGTGGATCAGAAAAAATGAACAAACTCGTCCTTTCTCGGTCTTAGGAGAATCTGTGTACCAAGTTTGGTTATTCTAGCTCTTATACTTTCGGAGATCCTTGCGTTCATACAGACGGACAGACAGACGGACAAGGCTATATCGACTCGGCTTGTCATGCTGATCAAGAATATCTATACTTTGTGGGGTCTACCAAGCCTCCTTCTGTGTGTTCCATGTGCACTCGCACAAAACTAATATACCCTTGTACCCTTTGGGTACAGGGTATAAAAAAGGGTTTTAACTTACAAAATAAAATACCGCCGTCAATCACATACCTTTCGTGTTTCTTCCTTTTTTTACTCGCCGATCTTCACTCTCATAGAGACGTAAAAGGGAAACATCGATAGTCGCAACAAACAAACGATGTTTTAAAAAATATTGAAAACATCGATGCCTTGGTTGTTGCAACATTTCAAGAGTTGCCATTTAATTACGCGGTACATATTTATGTATGAATTAGTAGATGACAGGACCAAATCAAGCTCATTTGATCTAAGTGAAAAAACTCTTGATCATTTTTATTTTAGCTCTGTCCAGAGTGTGTTGGGCTGAAGAGCACATACATACACATTTGTTTCTGTACACACATATATCTACAAGTATGTAATGCGTAACGCTTTAAAAACCCTACATCCCAACATGCTTGTTGGTTACACATTAGCAATTTTTTTTTAAATACAGGGACTTTTAACACGCACTATTTGCCTTAATGATAGATTTTTGAAACAGGACTTGCTTAACAGTGTAGTCTTCAACATCGTCGCTTTCATCGGATGCTTCTAATCTAAGTCAACTAACCGATAAATATTTTGAATTAATGGTCCTCAAAGTCCGTTTTATTGCGGCCATGTAAACATGTAAATATTTGATCCCACAATGAACAAGACAATGAAATGTGCAATGATATGAAAATCATAAATAATGAAAAGCCTAAATGTGTAACATGTAACCAAAAAGTAGATGAATTAATTCACAATGTATTCATATATATTTTAGAAAAGTATTTGAGAAAATATACCTAATACGAAGATAAACAAGTATATAAATAAATAAAATATATGCAAATAAACTTCGACTTGATTAAAATGTTTGAAAAAACGAAATATCCCTGGCCTATCTTTGAGAAATAACAAAAAAGGCTAAGTATGTGGTTTTCCTATTATATTTGTAGTTTATGATTCTAAAAACTCCAAAAATGTGCCATTAATGCCAAATGTAAGGATGATTGATCAGTTCACAGCTACCTGATAACTTCAAAGCTTCAGGCGACATTTCAAATTGTTGAGCCATAAATGCTTTGCCTCCATAGAAACAAACATATCTGCCCAAACTATTCCTACAATTTAGATAATTGTCAACGAACTCGAACTCTGTTAAGCTTCAGCTCTTTGTTTTATGACACGCGTAATTCGACTCAAAATATGCAATTAAACAAAAAACTTCTTGACTGTAAAAATATTTGCATAGCTTGAGTACACAAATGTCAGAGCGTCAACAGCACGTCAGGCACGAAGACAACGCAAAGTTGTTGTTGAACTTGTCATTATATTATACGAGTCAACCCGTGCAAGGGATGCTGAAGTGCGGATTAATAGCCTGTGTGTGTGCTGCTGATGCATGGGGAGGGTGGTGCTTGTAGTGGGGGCGTAGTTGCTGCGACAGAAATCAGCGTTTGTAAAATTTACGTAAAATTCATTAAGCGAAACAAAGGATGCCACCGAAAAACAGGTTGCACTCAACGGGGATGGTACACCAAGGGAAAAGGCACACTGAAAAAAAAAAAAACGATCAAAATTATTGATATCGAAATACATCTCGAGCATTATCTTCGTCCATGCTGTATATATACATATGTATACCCTTTATTTGCCATGAACTATTTAAAATAATGGTTCCGTATATCTTACTTTTCATTAGAATGCATTTGGTCCATGGACACAATGGACATGGACACGAGTGATGCAAATCCACCAGGTTTGATGTTACTGTAATTATAGCAGCTTAATTGTCACTTTTACGCCCGTTCTCTTACTATAATAACTGTAAATACTCTCTCAAATAATAATGCAAAACTGCGAATAGCAACACTGATAAAAAAGTTGCATAGTACAGATGAATATTTTCATATTAAATTTAATGTTCTACCATTTCATATTCAAATCAAATAAAAACATCGTAAATTTTACTAAAAACATATTCAATTAATGATTTTAATATGAATAATATTCAAAACAAAGTGTAAAACTTTGTTATTAAAATGTGTCATACTCAATTTAATGTTGAACCATATTAAATATTAATATGTACACACTTCAAAAAACAAATAGTTAAATTTACTGTATTTCATACTAAATTTTAGTCGATTTAAATATACTAGAAATTTATTAAAGTTTAATTGACTAGAATTCGCAAGTCGGTTTTCATACAGATATGGTCGTTAGGTACGTGTTAAGTAAGTGTTATTCAGTCAGCTGCTCCTCACTTTTAATATTAATATTGATCCAAACTATATACTTACTAATAAAATAATCCTTACATAAAAAACAACAAGAATATTAATTCAAAATAACAAAGGAATGTTAAAATTACTTTCTGCTAGAAATGGTTCTATAGAAAAAATAATAATAAAATATACTTGTAGAAATGTCAATATTGAATTAAAAGCCCAGTAGAGCAGACGAAAAGTGGATAGAATATTTTATAATTATAAAAAATAGTGGACAAAATATTTTATAATTATAAAAAATAGTGGACAAAATATTTTATAATTATAAAAAAAAAGCCTTCGGCGTGAATCAAACCCACGTCTCCACATCATCACTTGTGATTTAATATCGTCACACTTTAAATTTAATACTCTTATATTAAATTTAAAATTTAAGCGTGCACACTTCATATTTATAAAAACACACGATGGTGAAAAATCGATGTTAAAAATAGTTAAATCTACATGTAAATATTGAAATTTATTTTATTTTTTTTATCAGTGAAAGAGTTAGTCTTAAGCATACGATCTGAGGTGTAAAACAACGAGCAAGTAAATATTTATTTATGAGACACCCTTCTCTCCCACAACATTGACAACAACATGTTCAGTATTTAATTTGGTTCTAATATCTTTATAATCAACAAGTTGTACATATATACTAAAATCTTGCTAAATCATCTCGTTTGTAAGATACGTGTATATGTATCTTTTAGGGATCTTGGCCATTATAAGGAAATCTAGGTAAAAAGCTTTTGTAGCTGTAAAATTATGGGATTGTTAGTGGTGATTGAATTGGATTGGCGATTTGAATTATCTCGTCATGTCACTTCTAACTGTAATAAGAGGTCTATCTATATTCTTCATTCTGGGTGTTACAATATTTCTCTAAAGGGGAGATAATGTTGCTCACACTTTATTGAATGTAAATATGTTTTCATAACCAGATAACGTTAACTTGATTTTCAAGTTTGGTTATTCTAGCTATTGTACTTCCTGAGATCATTGCGTTCATCCAAATTCACGGACAGGCAGACATGGCTATATCGACTCGTCTTGTCAAGAATACTATAAATGTATTCTATATTTTGACATCGTGGCAAATATCTAGAAGAAAGTATGAAAAAAGAAAATACATTATTTGGGATGATTCTATTGTTCTCTTCTCAAAATATGTTGTTTCAACAATAGTTGATATCCAGTAGAGCTGAGCATTTTAATTAGATTTTCCAGAAAATCTAATAAATGCTTACACTTGTTACGATACAATTTAAGAGTGTTTAAGGATGATTGCAAACAACTAACTACACAGTGCATGGAGAAAGATTGCATTAGAATTAGACCGAACTCTTTTCCGTCAATTTTAGGTGTAGTGCGTATTTTCTCTGAGTGTAATGTTACTTGCACACATAATCATTTAGACAAAGCCTTGCGCAGTTGATAAGGCGCGTCTTATAGCTATTGGGGTGGTGCTGGCTTGTGGTTCCGTAAGTGCCTTTTGCTGGTAGCTCAAGCAAGCCGTAAGCACCACTAAAAACAACAAAATTTTGACATTTTGAAAGAATGAAGCGTTTGTGTCGTTGTCGCATCTCCCCAAACACCATCGGCGTCGTCATCATCCTACAGTGCAACTGTTCAACTGGTTGCTTGACGAGGCGCAACGTCACTCAAGCAGACTTGTCGGAGCATGTCGCACACACTTGACTGACAGATTAGCGTGTTGACATTAAGTTTGTCCTTTGGCATTTCCCTATGCTGCTCATTGCCTCAAATATTCCCCGAATTCGTTGCTACCTAGTAATTGATTGTTTAAGCCTATTGGCCCGGCCCAAACGAAAATACGCTGGCGCCTTTGGGGGAAATGGAATGCCGTGCCATGATAGCCACGCAAATGTTGATGAAGTGGTGGTTATGGCCACACATTACAACATGTTGCGGTTGCCAACAGAGCACACATGAGGCTGCGAGTGCATGGGCCCGGTGTCCTGCGGTATGTAATGAGTTTTACGCAGCTCAGCCTTCCTTTAGGGCTGGCCACATTATTTTCCATTGCATTGGATCCGCCAAATTGCCTGGGCACAATCTGCCACACTCGTAAGGCCCACAGTCAGGGGCAGTCAAATTACGACTGCGGGCGTCTGTACAACTTGTTGGTTAATGTTGGTAATTAGCGAGCTATGTAGCGCGGTTGGACGGTTATTATGTAGGCCAGGATCAGGTTAGAGCTCAATACATCGTTTGATGCAAAAATATGGCACAATAAATGCTGTCCGTTGTTATATCAAGCTACTTAAAAATTAAGAAAACAATTTAAGAAGTTGTGCTCGTCTATGCCAAAGTTTTTATCCTTCGCTGTACCTAACTACCCAAACTCTATTCCTTTATTCAGCCTTTATTCATCTTAAGTGCACGTATTGTCTAATATTTCATTAGAAAGTATTTTCCATTAAAAATCAATGGTAACTATTCGGCAATAAAACTACATCCTATATCTTTAAGCAAAAATCACTTCATATATGTTGTGCAAGTTCGTTTTATTTTTTTGATACACCCCCAACTTCTCTGCTAATAGGGTTTTTATATAAGACTATAAGAGCTAAAGACACCAAATATTAGTCCAAGATGCCTTATGGCAATACGCAGAAAATGCGTATTTTAGAATTTCCCTCCCTCCCCCTCTCCAGGCAATTAGTCATTTTCTATAACCGTAATTCATGGAATTTTTGACTAAAATTTTGCCAATATTTTCAGTTAGTGATTTTGTTTCACGTCTTTTCATATGGGACTGGGGAAAATGGTTCATGAGAAGTTTTGTTTCCTCGGCTATTGGTTAGGTGCAGACATTCATCTGAGATATTTAAAATTTTTCTAAATAATTGCGTTTCCGTCCAGTAGTGGGATATAATCCGATTTTAGGTAGTCGGTTAACTTGGCGAAATCGTAGCGTGGCAGCAAAGTCAGAAGCCTAAATTAAATAAATGGAATAGAATAAGGGAATAAAAACTTATTGTATATTGTCCTTATGGATCTCCCTCGCACTAATTAGAACCGTTGTGCCCAAGTCAGCTTCTATTGTGACTTCCTCGTATAGAGCCCTGTAGGGGCGTTAATTTATTTCCTAGCTTTTTATTTATTTTCATAAATACTTTGGCACCTACTTGAACAGTTCTGTTTCCTTTTTTTGCGTTGTGTTTTTGAATTAGCGTTTGTTGAGCTTTATTAATTTTGTCCCTTATTTCTGCTTCAAATTCTGGTGTGGAAGATTGTTAGACCGACTTGTTTATGGTGGAGTCTATTGTCTTTTTGTATTCTATTGTTGACTGAAGTTGTTCATGTGTTTTTCTAATTTCAGGCACTTAGCAATTGAGTGCTATAAAATCTCTCTACCTGCCCATTTGAAGTATTATGGAGTGCTTGTGAATTTACGATCTGAACATCGAATTTGCTTTCTAAGAGTGATTTGATAGTTTCTGAATTTAAAGAGGGCTCATTATCGCAATATATGATTCTGGTATGAGGATGAAAGTTCTTAAAATGGATATCTTGTTGTATCTTCCCGACGGAAGTATTCGACAGAAGGGAGTTACCTATCACAAGAGATCGCATCAATATTTTTGCGGACACCTAGATAGCAGTTATATCCATGCATGCGACCGTCATCTTTCCGATACTCGTCGTGTCACACTGAACTAGTATACCCTTTTATCCTTTGGGTGCAGGGCACATTTATAGATACAGAAGGAGAGTATACAGTTTGTAGTTGGCGGCTTATCCGTTTCGGTTGAGGTGCGTACTGGCGGAAAACATATTACCGATTTGTGGACCTGCTGTCCCAGGGGTGCAGTGTAAGCCACACAAAGACAGTTAAAGCCAAGACAAGTAGTAAATTGAAATGTTTACACTAACCTTTTTTTTTATTCAAATGCTTTTCAAAACGGCGGAAGCATAAAAAGTGTCGTATTAAGCATGTTCATGTCCGAGCCATAAAAATAGCAGACACATAAAATATTAATAAGCAGTGATGGCTGGCCTCTGGCAACTAGCCAATGGGTTTGCCACTACCATTGTTCTGTCCTTTTACTTTTCTACGCTGCTTGGCCAAAACCCTTCTAGCAACCCGGTCAGGTTCACAGCAGTGCGACCACGCAGAGACATCATTAATGCATAATTCAAGCGTTTGGCAGTTTTGTTCTTTCAATATTCAATTTGAATACTGCCCAAAGCGAAACTGTTTCTGTCTGCATTGTTTTTTCATGTGCCACATACACACACACATACACACTACAAGAACATAAACTAACAAACACACACATATGTACGAGTATGGGCGAGGGCTGGCAGAAAAGTAATCGGCCATGTCAAGAACAAATTTTTATACCAAGTTCACCAGTATGAATTGGTATCGTACCGGTATAAATATTTACTATATATTATATATTAAATATTATATATTATTTATATAAAATACGTATCATACATTACAACTGTGAAGAAAGAAACATTTTGTTTATTTATATTTATATCAACAACCACTGACTGTCGACATAGGAGAACAATATTTACGAATTATAAAAAGAATCGTATACGAAGGACAACCTAAGTAGGAGAAATCTAATCATATTACAATAATATCTAATAAACGCCTCTGACGTGGTGGGGAAATATTATGTGCCTATCAGCTAGCTGTGCCCCGTCTCACCGTCAAATGTGGTCAGAATCGTCAATCTACCGATATATAAAAAGCTTAGAATAACTTTAAAGCTAATTAAAAAAAAAAAGAAAAGGAAGCTCAGACCCGGTGGGGGAAGATTTATTAGCCAGTCCGGCAAGCTATGCCCCGTCTCACAGCCATTCCCGGTCAGAGATTCCGGAGATGGCTGAAGAGAGAGGCTTTTATTAAAGGAAGAGACAGTTAAGTTGAGCATAAAACCCGAAAAAGATTGTGCGATGCATTGTACATCTACTAAGAAAAAGGGGAAGATATTTTCTTGTTGTCCTAGAAGGAACTGAGAAATTAAGACGACCTAATGGAAAGGAGAATCGACACTACCAACAATCAGTTTGTGGAGAATTGGTTCTCTACGTTTCATTTCATAATGTATATGTTATTTCTCAATTTAGATAAAATGCTTGGTAAAAATATAATTTTATTTTTATGATTTATATAACACCACCTTTAAAGCGTACATTGTACATCTACTAAGGAAAAGGGGAAGATAATTTCTTGTTGTCCTAGAAGGAACTGAGAAATTAAGACGACCTAATAGGAAAGGAGAATCGACACTGCCAACAATCAGTTTGTGGAGAATTGGTTCTCTACGTTTCATTTCATAATGTATATGTTATTTCTCAATTTAGATAAAATGCTTGGTAAAAATATAATTTTATTTTTGTGATTTATATAAATCATAAATATAACAACACCTTTAATGCGAATGCTTTTTCTATTTTAGGAAAAAGTCAACATTACTTTTCAGCCGGCCTTCGTATGTGTATAAACGGTTTTGTTTTGAATATCTTTCCTTGCTTATTTATTTTCTTTGTGTAGCGCTGATCAAAGTATTGCTCGGACTCTTGCCCCTCCCCTCGCCACCGCCCTTATGCCGGTATTCGTGTTTGTGGGTGTGTGGGTGTGTGGGCTACTGCTGCATTATTCAGACGCTTTGACTGGCACAAATGCATGATAAACAATTTCTAACGGGCATACAATGACCGCCATTCGTCATTCATTCGTTCTTGGCAGCAGTGTGCGTTAGTTGTTTATTAAATATAAATGATTGTCACTTGCGGCATGTTCAGGCAAACGAATCGAAACGAATTGTGGCGAGTGATGATTGCTTGGTTTTCATTGAGCAATTCCTGGGGTCACAAGCACATGTACACACAAACACATTTATAAATGCGACACACATTCAAACAAACATACATACATACATACTTGCACAAGTAAAGCATTAAACTCGTAGTTTTATTGCGTTTTCTTGTACTTGTTTTGTTGTTGTGGTGCAATTGCTTGCAATTTCTATGAAAATTGCATTTCACCCACAGAGAGCCGGGGGCTAACCATTGAAAGCCGTAGCTGACATGTAACGGCAATCTCAAGCACCCTTTTGACAAGTCATGAAATTGATATTGGCTATTTGTGAAATCGCTCTAAGAGAGTATTATTAACGTCATGCGATGTCTACACTACACATGTTGGTGACGCCTTTATGGCTTTTGTTTTTATCGGATGTCGCGATGATGATGATGATGATGGTGATGATGGCGATGATGATGCGCCGGATATTGACCACAAAATGCAATTAAAAAATAATTAAGCATTTTAATTGGCCCATGTGTTAGTAAAACCCAAAATGCATAAAAACGAAGTGAAGCTACTCGTATTTATTTTTCATTAAGCATAAAAGTGCTCTTTATTATTGATTACTTTAAAGGTTTTATTTATTTATGTATTTGTATGGCCGCATGTGGTAAATAGCAAATTTATATGTTTGTATATATGTATGTATGTATTAATTGTATATACATACATACATATAGTGTGTGTGTGTGTGTTTTCTGCGCATGTCGCGCGCCACTTAACAATCGATTAACGGCCTCTGGAGCATGTGTGACAAATTAGTTTAAACTGCTTTGAATAATGAGCTTTTAATTGATTGCTGTCCAAAAGCGGGCGATGTAATAAGTGCTTATTAGCACATGATTGACACTAAGGCGCCAGTGTTGAAAAACGTCATCCCGTCCATGCCATATTGGTAACCAATATTTCCCAATTTCCAGTTAACCTTGTGCTTCTGAAGCCTAACCAAGTTTCGCCTTAAATTTTTTGATATTAAGAATGACATGGGTATTATTCTTATTATTATTACTACCTATTCAAAAATTGTAGACCATTTGTTGAACATATTTATATAAGTATGATCAGGGTGACAAGAATAAACTAAATGGCATTGTTATCTATCCGTCTGTATGTTTCAATCACCACAATTTCGACAGTTTTCACGCATATCGCGAATTTTTGTCGAATACAGATCATAAATCGCGACTGACCATTTCAGATCTTTATATTATATAACTGTCATTTTTAGATCGGTATGTCTATTGAAAGTGTGCCCACTTAATGTGCTGTTTTATTTCTTGGGGCAATGGGTAACACTAGTTCGTCAATATTGGATTTAAAAATGTGTTTTAAGTGGTTTCTAGATTTTAAGCATCTTCACTTAAGGACGCAGTTACACTAACATGGAAATCGTGTGCTTGCCAAATGCCTGTTCAATTGGGTCGGATAAGAGATTCCGCGATGCTGATAAGACATGATGTTAAGTACATTTGGGGTCTTTCTTGCTCTATATTGTGTTGCAGTTGCCAAAATTATATGTTTAAAATCAAATAAGGCAGTGTCTTTCTCTTGCATTGTTCGTAGACTATACGGACGGTGTTGTCCTTAAATATTGAAATTAAATGAATTTTTGGGAAGGTGCCTCAGCTGCTTCACAGATGTACGCCGTTGATATCGACGAGAGAATTTTTCCTTGAGTTCTACCTATCGGCGTATTTATGGATCAGATATTAATTTTTCTGCCCTTTGGGTATTGCGGGGTAGGTTGAGATACAATACTGTAAAATGTAATACAGTAGTAGTCTTGTCAGTCCTTTTCCGTTTATCTCGTCCGACAAACCATTTACACCTATTGGTTTCATTACACATATCTCCATTGCATTTTTTAGATAATATTACGGAAAGATGGGGTTATATGTCAGATCAACTCTAAGAGGGACTTTTGAGCCCTTTGTGACCATTGTCGTTACCCAGAACTAACACTAACGCTGTGATCTTTATCAATATCAACATAGTGCTTTCCACATGAATCAGGGAGTGACGTGCTCCATTAGCTGGAAATAGAGAAGATATAGTATATCCTGGCTAATCTTTGTCGGGCAGATGAACAAGTGTATTTGTGTACCTTATGATATGGGAAAAGCGTAAAAACTACGTTTTCTTCACAGGAAAGGTGAAATTGTGAACTGCGTGTTTATGAACAAACGAGTATTGGGCGATTCATAGAGGTTGTCTTTATCGTCTTTGTTGAGTGTTTCTGTTTCCTTTTAGTAATTAAAATATTTTCCATTTAAAAAAGCTGCGTTAGGTTAAACTTTAGTCAGAGAGCAGAACCAAAATGCTTTCTTATCTGAAAACTTGTAATCAAGTAATGAGTATAAGTTGTAGGTAGCACATATAAAAGGTCCAAATATATATGTATATATATACACGTATATGTATTCCGGATGACACTACATAAATCAAGACATTTGTCATAATCTGCTCTATTCATTTTATTGGAATGACGCCACCCAAGGCGTCATGCTTCAAATTGTATGGCAACATGACAACCCTAATGTTTGTTTGCGTGTCAACTAATTGAAGTATTAAAATAAACTACAATTGTAAATGGCGCATTTTATTTGTCGGACGAGAAGCGAGCGCCGTAGACGATTGTTGCTGTTGTGCGGTGCCGTTGGTGCCGCAGTTTGTTATTATTTGTAGTTGCATTAGTAGGAAACAGCAACAACATTTGCTGCCATTGCTGCTGTTTCCGTTTCTCGTGCATTTTTATGTAATTGCAAATGGCGAGCTGTGCAATTGTTGCCTCTTGTGGTCGCCATTGTTGCGGTTGCAAGCATGCAATGTTCTGCCAAGCGGGGCAGCCACAGCAGGATAATGGCACGCAAAGAGTGCTATCCTATGTGCGACAATTAAATCAACTTCCTAGAATCTCAAATAAATTGTGTTTATTTTACAGTTTATAGTATTGAGTGCTAATAATTGACACGACAGCGAACTACTATAAATGTACTATTGTATATATATTATATACAAAATGTTTCAGTCAGATCAGCATGAGCAACAACCAATTATAATACCACCTCTAAACTGCAAGAAAGGCACACTGTCCAATGTTCGCCAGTTTTGTTGCCAAAACAATGTGCATAATCATATTTAAGAGTTTCCTAGAACTATTCGTGCAGCTGGTGAGCCACAGTGGCAATTGTTGCTGGCCAGTTGGGTAGCGGTTAGTGCGCTCCATCGTCTGTTGCCGTTGCTGTTTGGTTGAAAACCACAAATTAAGCAGAGAAATCCTTTTGCGTGGCGCGCATGCGATGACGACGAGCACCCTATGAAACCGGTTAAAAAAGTGTATGCGCACAAACATGCCAACCGCAATGCATTACGGCCGCGAAGAGGGCGCCAGTAAGGCCGGGTACGTTGCAACGTCAGATAAATATTCGTAGCATGCAAACGAACACATTGCCGGTTTATGCGAATCTCTTGCCGCCTGCAAAGGTATGCGGGCCTGACATGGAAACCTGCTTGTATTGAAAAACAACAATATCTTCTAATACATACATTAAAATCATTTATATAGAATAGTTTGTAATACAAGTATTAATTACATTTCATCCTTTATCTATTAATGACAGCAATTGTACTAGAACGAATTATTTGATACTTTCTCTGAGTGTATGTTTTATTGGTTATCATTATCTTGCATTATAATTACAAATGGACGAGTCTCGGTTTTATTTTTCTTGTCTCTATAAATTGAAATTCATAGTTGAAAGGTATGCTAACCTCATTGTTTAAATATAAACATGCTCAATATTAAGGTATTGTTTTTATTAGAAAATGTAAAATGTAGGAACAGGTCATAAATATTATTACACGCACAAGTGAGCGCAAAGAAAGAGGGTAGCTGAAACCCAATACAGACCATAAACATTGTAAGCATCTGGTTTCGATTAGTGCGAGATAGAAAAAAAACAATTAGAAATAGTACAAATATAAATTAAAGGGAATTGCTGAAAGAAAAAGTAGATGACAAGACAGAGAATAAGTGTAGATCTCAAGTAACAATTGTGTATAAAATAAGCAACATTCTTAATAATAAACAAGTAAACAAGCTAAAGTCGGGTGTCCCGACTTTGAAATACTCTGTACATATGTTTACAATAATTATAGAAAATAAAAAAATTAAGAAAATAAAAAAAAAATTTGATCGATTTTACCTCTCTCGGTATTCGAACTCACGTAAAGGGTGTATAATTGCACATTTACATAGCAATTGCGTCTGTGTGAGTGTATGTATGCCTATGCGCATCTATTCGTGTCTGTGTAAGCATTTTCGCAGTCAACCAAACAGCAACATCAACAACAGCCGCGGGCAGCGCTTGAGCAGCGCTGCATCAGCAAATATATTTATGGCTATAACTTCTTGTTAAATCGGTCTATCATAATGATACGGACACATAATAACCAACTGGGGGTATTTCCAAAATTTTAGTTCGAAATTCCAAGAATTACGGGAGTTACGATTTGCGGGGTAGAGGGGGAGGGAGGGGAATTCCAAAAAATACATTTTCTGCGTATTCACATAAGGCATCTGGGACTAAAATTTGGTGTTCCTAGGTCTTATAGTCTCCGAGATATAGGCGATTATACGAATGGAAAATCGGGAAAACCCCCATAGGGGGGAAGTGGGGGGGAAAATCAAAAAAATAAAACAAACTCGTATAGAATACACACATAACGCATCTTTGTGCAAAATTTGGTGTCTCTATCTCTTATAGTCTCTGAGATCCAGGTGTTCATACGGACGGACAGACGGACAGACAGACGGACAGACAGACAGACAGGGCTAGATCGACTCGTCTCGTCATGCTGATCAAGAATATATATACTTTGTGGGGTCTGCCACGCCTCCTTCTGCCTGTTACATTTTTCAGCTCCCGCAAACCTAATATACTCTTGTACATTTCATGTACAGAGTATAAACAGTTACTTTTTTGAATTCAATAAATGAAGTGGTGTTTTCATTTTGAATCTCATTCACTCATAATATTCATATGCACTCACAATTCCTCCGCGAAAATTCTTTAAAATTATTTACTTAATAATACATACATATACAATATTTCACATGCTATATTTGACTAAAATATTTTCTTGAAATAAAATAAACACCCACTTTGGCATCGTTGCGAATTATTAATTTAACTTCCAGTTGTAGATATCTCTAGAAAATAAATAACAGAACCGATATTTAGTTAATTTAAAATAACATTAAAAATAGTCTTTAAGTTTATTTGCATTTCTTTTGAAATCGTTTGCAAAGCTATTTCATGAGATCGGCTTCGCATAAACGTAGTATTCAATTCACACAGATACACTTACGTGTACAGCGAAAGTTGTGGCATGCTGGCGTGACGTGAACTCATGTGTTCATTTGCCGTATCCGCTTCCGTTCACCATTGCCATCGGCACCGTCATCACGTCGTCGTCGTCGTCATCATCGTTGTTTCTGCGGTCAATTTCAACGCTCAGATTGCGCGTTAATAAGTTGTTGTTGCTGCTTTCCATATTTTCCTCGCAAATGACATACAAAAATTCGCAGAATTGTGCCCTTAAAAAAAGTTTGCCAGCTTACATGCCTATAAAAGTACTTTTCAATTAAAATTGCACGTTGCAGTTGTAATTTACTGAATTCTACTTCAATGCAGCATTGCAGCTTATTTCTCTTCTAATGAGTATAAATATATACATACATATGTATGTTTATTTAGTGGTTGTGGCAATTGGACTTAATAAAGGTGCAATCATTTGTACCGTTGGTATAACATCTAGATCGTTGGATAATGGTGATGTCCAAGAAATGTTCTTGTACCGACTCTCTAGTATGGTTTCAACAATTTTATAGCTGCTGGGTGTGTAATAATACAAGATGTATCAATTTTATTAGAAAAGACTGTTGTGGTTTGAAGTGGTCATGCTCTGTATAAATAGGCGCACAATTTAATTTCTTACTTTTTTATGACAACGTGTGGAGTAGGTTTATAAAACTGAAAAAAATTGCTATGCAATTATCAAGCGTGACAAATAATAATTAATTGATATTAATTAACAATATTAAATAATACATTTCCATAAAGATTATTTGCCATCTGGCCAGCTGTGACCTGGTTAGCACATAAATTTGTTCAAAAAGTAATAGATAACAATTATTTACACCTTACCCTTGAATTATTTGCGTGCCTCCGAATATTTTTCTAAATATATTTTTAGTAGTTTGAAAAGTATTGGTCAAATTCGCTCGGAATAAGTTTCATTGAAAATACAATTTAAATGAACTAGGAAATTGTTTAATTATTCAGTTGTTCTTTTGGTCTGCTTGTATCTATTAAATTTGATATTTGACTAAATAAAATTATTTAGAATTTCTAAAAAACATGACACAAAATCACTTAACCAAGAGATAAATTTTATTAAGGTAAGATAAATGGAACACTTCACTAAAGATAAACAAGTTAGTGTACAATGAAATGAAATAAAAACTGATAAGTTATTGATTTTGTTCACAAGTTAGAAAATAAAATCTTAACTTAATCATCTACTAAAATGCTAAATTCTAGAAAAAAAGCAATGGCCATAATGTTCAGGCCATGTTTAAAGCATACTTTCGGTGTTAAATAAAAAAAAATACTTTTAAATAATATATATAATAATATCTTTAGTTAAATTTCCCGTCTTGGGACAATTCAATATTTTGCCGATAATCATAGAAATTGCATTATTCATAATTGCTGTGAAATCGTGTAATCTGCAATGAGCTCAACAGCAATTTTCGAAAGTTCAGCAGCACGCTTACTTGATTGCTTGTGCTGGCTTGGGAAGCACATCAGATAAGCGTTGTAAGTTAATATTTTATTGCTGCTACAGTGACATAAAAGTTGCTTATCCGCACAGACACGGACACACACGCAATCACAGCCATGTCCGCACACACACACACACACACACACACACACACACACACACACACAAATGCGAAAATAAACAGAGTAGTCGTCATTGCCATCGTGTCAAAGTTGAGCATCATGACACTTTGACCCTCATTTAGTTAAGCTGACGTTATTGTTGTTGTTGCTGTTGTCTTGTTGTAGTTGTAGTTGGTGCTGTTGCTGCTCAGCCCAAGACAACATAGTCAAACGACAGCATTATCATCAACATGTTGCTGCCATGCTGTAAGCGTCGAGAGCGTTGAGCTGAACAACAGAAAAGGCAACAATGGCGACACAAGGGCGGCAACAACAGTTACATACTAACTACAACAACAATGGCCACAGATAGCATCAGCAAAGCATTGTGTTTTACTTTAGCTTTGCGCTATTGCATCTCTCGACTAGTCTCTGGAAAACTGAAATGATGATGACGTTGATTCTGTTGACAATGTTGTTGTCGCCGCGCGCGCTGTTCCCGCTGCCGGCATCAGCACTGGCAGTTGTGGCAGCTGCTTTGAGCTGCAGCATATTATGCAACACTGTAAGCGCTTCAAGTGCAGCTTCGTTGACTCCAGTGTTGAACTGCGCCCAACTTACTTCATTTTCTTTCTCATTTTTATGTATGGCTGTGCACTCCTGAACTACTAATAACAATAATGCGCAGCGTTTATTGAAAAATTCTACGCACAGTGCGCCCAGCAATCGCTGCTGCTACTCGTAGTACTCAAAGTTGTTATTACTGCTATTGTACTGCAGTAGTGAATGGGGCAACTCCTTTTCTCTTACTTGTACAACATCGTTTAGATGCTGCTGCTACACAAGTTTTTGTTGCAGCCCGATGACAAAACATTTAAGTAGCTCATAAATATTACTTTGCAGTCAGAATCTATGAAGGGGCAAGGCACTGAGTTTACGGTCAAGTTGCTGCACACTTTTGGTATTGAATTTAATGAAGCGAGAATTATTGTAAAAGTCAGTGGGTACAACTTCGTCTGCATGTACAATGTAAATACATACATACGTACTCGTATGTATGTGTACAGCTAGACAAGTCTGCTCTAGAGCCGCATCCTTCTCAGTTTATGTCTTGGCTGCAGATAAAATTTGATTATTTGTGGTTTTCTCGTTTTGGGGTATGTTGTCTTAACCCTTGTGCTTTCACTTTTTCGCATTGTTGGGACCACAGCGGCATAAAATCGAAAAATTTATGAAAATATTTATGGAAAATAAATACAATTTCGATAAATAATTACCCCTATTAGAATACAACTTTTATTTTTGGAGATTTGTTGCAGCCCTGTTAATTTGGCAGGCAATTAACTCAGTTGTACGTTGACAGCCCTGGCATTTGCAGATCGAATCAAATCAACAAGAATGATGGCGGATATTCAGGGTATTGAGTGCACTCTAATCAGTTCAGTAAAATACGGGACCATAAATACTAAAATTCAAATATTTATAACTATTTTTGTTGGGCACACCCTTGTGATAAGTTTAGTTTTTAGAAATAATATTCAGAATTGGTACTAAAACAAACCTAATTTAATTGTGCCGTCAACAGGTTTCGTCAGGGGGTGTTCGGTTTTCGTTCATACTAACTAATTGCAAAGGGAAAAGACTATTTTGGTGGTACGATCAATACAATCAATACAAGGGACATATGTATATTCTTGACCAATATGGCCAAATTGACCAGGTTATTATTATTATTTATTCCAAATCATATTAATTAGTTCTCTTATTTACTGTAGTTACAAGTATGTCGGGAGAATTAATATTCCGGTCTTTTTCAGCTTCCCTTCTCCAAATTCGCGGCTTTTACAATAAAATTGAAATAAATTTGTAACTTGGCCATAAAAGAATACCGGAAAAGGAAAAAATGTAATAAAAAAGCTCCTAAGCATTGTGAAATAGCTGATACATACATTTATTCACGAATTCTTATTTCTAAGGGATTTAATTATACTATACCGTTAAGCCAAATGAATTAATATTGACACGTTATAATTAATTTTTGAGGGATATCGCACTGACGCCATGGCTCAATTTAAGGCGCGTTTTTCCCTTGGGCTTTAGCTGCATGTGGTACACGCGAAATTTGTCTATGATCTTTTGCAAGCCCCTCTCAAGTGTTACCGAGCTGACATTCCGCAAGATTTTTAGAATATGCTCCTTGAGGGCAACACCGAGCAGCTGCAGGAATCATAAAATACATGAATCTAATAATACTTGAAATTGTCAGCCCACTCACATAAACATCGTTGGAAGCGACACCGCAGCGCTTGTGCAAGGTGTTGTGATCGGTCATCAACATATGAAAGAGCCCAGTATCTTCGTTCAGGCCCTCAATAAGGGCGCCAAAAAAGCGCATGATGAGCACGGCGTGTGTGTGCAAGCCGTGCAGATTAATGCCCATGTTTGGCGTCCGAAACCTATTGATGGCACGGTAGTGCTCTACGAGAAAGCTGCATTGTGATAGTTTTGTAATTATGCAGTTTTTAAAGTGCAGACCCCCGTTCTTACGTATAAAAAACATTAGTACCGTGGCGCCGCTCGTACGGCTTGAGCAGAAACCAAGCCTGCTTCAGAGCCAATCGCTCGCTTAACGTGAATCCGATGTCGTCATACACAGGTCCAGGCTGCAAGGGGGGTAAAGGCTTGGGGAAGAATTTGGACCGTATAATAGGACGATGATGTAGCTCTTTTTCCATAGGAATTGCAATTTTGCCAAAATCGCGTTAATTAATTGACCTCCTAACCGTTGAGGTTCAATAAATAAGACCAGTATAATTTATAACGTACATAGATTTATAATGATATACATTGATGTGCAGACGAAGAAAATATATAGCTGAATTTAGATGCAACAATCATATTTTAGAAATAAAGTTATTAATATTAAAGAACGAAATTAAAATCGAAGGCATCGAGATATTCTTCTAGAAAGTTTTGCTATAACATCAAAAAAAAGAGCATTGTCTTTTTCAATAATTATAATGATGATGGGACAACTCGATCGAGATAAGTTTTTTTTGTAGGTCTGTCGTTTTGTCGTGGAATAATTTAACGAAAGGGAAATTTTATCTTTATTTTCGATGCTTTTAGAAAGATTGCGTTTTTGTATTTTATTGCTAGGAGTGTTGCTCTAAAAAGGGAAATTACAGAGAAAGAGTTATCAAAAAATGCACCAGTTATCAAACATACTATATTCGACTTGAAATAACCATACTTACTTGTATATACAGGTTTAATGCGAGTATGTCTTTGTATTAATGCATTTTTATAATACACCTAGCACTCGCATAACTCGAACTCTTGTAATAAGAATTTGGTAAAACACGATTACAAAATTGTTACCTTTTCTATTTTAGCACTGTGAAAAACCTTGTGCTTACACGATTGCCAAAATCAATTTTCTTTATTTTCTTGATTGATGCGTATAAAGTTTTCTGTATAGTATGTATCACCACATATGAGATGTGGGTAGAAAAAGGGAAGTCCCACTTGCTACACTGATGGTGTAGAATAAGTACTTACATACTTGTATGTACATAGCTGATAGGGTGAGAAAAGCTTCACTCCTTCAGACGCGCACATACTTGTAGTAAGATTAAAACTTTTGTGATAAGTGAAATGGTTTAATGGTTTGAATGAAAAAATGGTAAAAAGTGAACTATACAAAAAGTCAGTTTCTACAAAGGCAGCAAAGATAATAAACCATATAAGGAGTGGTACTATGAAGCTTTTTGCCACCATATAAAAAAATGATGATTCCGAAAACTGATCTGATTATAAATATAACCAAATGAATTTCCATTTTATTTTAATACAAGTACATATGTGTTCTCTTTTTACTTTTGAAAATTTTTAAAAACTTTTGCCATTTGAATAAACCTTTTTATATTTTCGAAACTAATAAATTTAAACAGTAAATCTATTTTTTAATCATTTTCGAAGTCCAGGAAGGTAACCCATTTGTTTTGTATGGAGTACATGGCTCGTTTAACACAATTTCGCTAAACACGACGGTTTCAAGGAACTGAGCCCCCATGTTAAGCGAGGGCTAGGAGTAATATAGGTTTAATCTTACCTTTTTTTTTAGGAACAATACAATGCGAACCTTTAAGTCGAATCGTTACAAAAGCAGATGTGCCAGGTAAGTATAAGACAAGACTACTACCGTGTATTTTGTCTATAAAGTTTTGCATTGTACGTTAGTTTGGAAAGTACAATCCTCATTTGGTGTTGTCTATCAACAATTTCAGCTGTAGCCCTTCAGTAAAATACCGAGAGATTGACAGCCATGGATGTTGCTGAGACAGTTGGGCCATATAAACGACTTCACTTGTCGTTGACGTTGCTGACTTCGAGGCATAAATCAACATTGAAATGGAACCCAAATTAAAGGGAAATGAGCAGCCATACATTATACATAGGCAGCCCAAAGTGTCTGTGTGGGAATGTGTGTGTACTATATACAAGTATGCATCATTTAGAAGTTTCACGGTGAGAAGAAAAATGGCAAACAAATGATTGACATGTGCGGCATTTGCTGCATTGGCTACAACATTTGAGCTGTTAGCTGTACTCTGTACTCTGAGACAGCAACGATGGCGATGGCGACGACGACGACGACATCGAGGACGCCCCGCAGCGGAAACGCCTCTAAAGCGCAACAGCGGAAGCTGCGTATGCTACCCATCTGTCTCAGTGTGTGTATGTATGTGAGTGATTTTGTACGTATGTGTGTGTGTGTGCGTGTGGCAAAGAAAACTTTGCAAAAGTGAAAAACTTGCTGTCAGCATTAGATAAGCGCTTCAAGTTAATAGACTTGTAAAACACACGCTCCACTGACCCCGCCCGCGACTGCTACTCTGGCCGCTTTATATATACATACATACATACTTGTATATGTATGTATGTATATGTTTGCCATTCATCGTATGCGCCCTCGTTTCGTCCTGTTGCCTCGATTTTTATTTATTTGTTTGTCGTTGGCATGTGGCGCGTGTCTTGCACTCGCCGCCGCCCTCTTTTATCCGCCTCCCGCATCGCACATAAAAAAGAAACTAGTAGCGAAATAAATAAAATTGTTATACACGCCCTCCAGACTTGGCCAGACTTTGGCCTTTGGCCACCCTCCACGTCTGCGCTCGTGGGCCGCTTATCAACCAACTAACAATTTAAGTTGTCAACTTGATATGAGAAGCGGCGCAAATGTCAGTCAAGCCACATGCTCTACTTGTACTTGTTGTTTTTGTAGTGATGGCCGGCGATGTTTATCTGGCGCAAAAGTTTTTGTTTAACTAGCGTTGGTTAATTTGGTCAGCCAGCAGCCAGCAGCCTGCAGCTAGCACTTGGCTTTGTGGCTGGCTCCCACATCTCTATTTTGGAGAGTAGCCTTGTGTGATGGGCTGCTGACAGCTGTTGTTGACCGCTTGGCTAGACTCGGAATTAACTTGACTTGAGCAAAGTTTAGCTCATCAGCCGATGTTGCATTGTTGAGACCCTAAGTGTGTCTGTCTGTGTGTGTGTGTATGTGGGTGTATGTGGGTGTATGTGTGTGTGAATGTGCGCTCATGAATGGCCAATTTAGGTGCTTCTGATTGACAGACACTTCCTTGTGCGTGCTCTCCTTATCATCTTGCCGTTAAAGTCAATTTCAATTAATCAAATGTCGAGTATTTTGACAAGAGAATTTATAACTCATTTGCCACATGCGGTGGTAGTGCTGGTGGGGGAGGTGGTGTAGGACGCAAGGACTTACCAAGTTTGTGTAGCGAGAGAAAAAGTTTGTTCGCAAAGTCATCTGTTGTGGCAATTAGATTTGACCTAAAAAATTGGAATTATGCTAGACAGATATACATATTTTTTTTTTTTTAATTTTTAATCTTTATTCTTTATTTAAGAAATGTCCTATGGATGACAATTATTAAATTATATGGTAGCATTGGATTTGATGGTTGTGACGTGTTTATTGGTCAAGCAGGGTAACGGCCATAACACTACTCTTTTCTATTACATGAAGAAACCGAACTAACAAAGAATATGACAAATTGTAAGATTTACATAATGATGTCAGTTTGGGAATGAATAGTATGAAGCGACATTGGTGTAACGTAGACAGTTCTGAAATAAAGAAAACGGTGGAAAAGAATGTTCAAATTTTAATTGACGTGAAACCATTACTCCTTCTGGAAGTTTGCTATGATACGCGAAGATATTTCAGTATTTATATGGTCTGTATAAGGCAACTGGGAACAACATTTCGTAAAACATTAATTTAGATTATGATATACATGCATCGAAATACCATAAAGTCGGACAAATTTAGTATTTCTGTCTAAAATGCATATAGATCGAAGTTACTTCTCCTATAGTTACTTCTCCTATATATATAAATATAATAGTAATTAGATCAAGTATACTATATTATATATAATATAATAAAGTATATATACTGTACCGTAATTCGCCCTTTCGCAGAGCACAGAGCAGGCAGGTGTGCATAGCGGCAAGGACCTGCAACGAGGCGGCTATGGAAGTAGCTGAAGCAACAAATCTTGTACTTAAAAGATATCCGTCAGCCGAGAGAACTCCAAGAGGAGAAGGATCCCTTAAAGTTGGCTGAGGAAGCTCTTATTGGAACAGCTGTTTGGATAAACGTGGGTGGCACCAAGATAGAGATTTGATAATACATCTCCAATTTGCATTACAATTCCTTTTAATTGTATCTCTTTATTTGAATAATTGCAATTGTCATAGGACCTTACCAGAAGTTTTTATCCATTTTAGAAATATATTCTCATATGCTTTTCCTAAAAATTATGACTTTTTCAATCCTAATTGTACCAACATAGTATATAGCCCTATTCAATTCAACTAAAGTACAAAATTACCTTGAAATGTAGATTGCAAACTAGTCTCGATCTGAGATTGGAATGAAAAGGTTTTATGATATGAATGATCTGATTTGGATATCTGAAAGTAAAACAAAACTCCAAATCGTTGTTTTCATTATTAAAGGATTATTTATATTTAACAATCTGCATAATAATTTATAAATGAGTGTTTATTAATATTAAACGGTCCTCAAATACGTTTCACAATTAAAAATATTTATTTGAGCCATCAAATTTGGTTTAACTAATAACTAATAAAAGGCTTAACTACTATGTGTTTGAGTGATTTAAATTTAAGATTATTGTTTTAATAAAAGTCTGGCAAGTCATTTGGTGTAACTTTATCAATTGATTTGTGTTTTAATTGTTATTTACCGACTGCTTAACTTAATTTATATAAATATAGTCCCACATTTACTAATATTTTAGTCGTGATTTACATTCTATTTCATTCGCTTTTACATTTTTGTTTTCCTGTTTTCATAAAAGTTCATTTCGTGATGAATTTAATAACCATTACTAGCAAAAGCAATCTTATCGCCAGTATTTTTGAGTTTTTTATTGAACTTAAATTACTGTGAAATGACCAAGACTTTGTGACGTGTATTTAAGCAGCTTACTGACTAAATAATAATAACATTTGGAATATTTTTTAATTGATGATCATCACCATTGCGTCAGGAACAGACAAAATAATTAAGTAATCAACATTTTTGCAATAATTTTGAACAGTACAACCACAAGCTACTATCAATTAGAATTTATAACATAAATGGAAAAACTGCTGCTCGTACCATATTATGCCTATGGTCATTTGTTTCCTCGACTGGAACGTTTTGTCGATTTTCAAAAAAACGTCTTTCCCCACACATCGCTATTCTTTTATTTAAATAATATAGAACCTCGGCGTTTGTTTTAGTCTTAATGACGGACAATTTATTCGACTCAATATTGCTATATATATTTATAAAAGTAAGGTTACTGGGTGTTTACATTTTTTCTCAGTTATTTAAAAACTATCTCCCGAAACTATAAACCGAACTAGACTCCCGAAAATTTCTGGCAATAACAACTATGGCTCCCACACTTCATAATGAGTCTTACATTCGTATTCAAACAGTACGCATAGAATCTTATTCTTAAGTTCATCTGATGTTATTCTACAATAAGTTCATAAATGTTATGTTAGAGAAGAATGAACTATATTTGTTTCGGCTAATTGGTAGGATATATTTAAAGTGAATAAAGTAATCGCTACGTAAGGATTCTAACATTATCCTTGGACCGATAAAATAAATTCATTGTGAACGTTAATGCTAATGCTTATACGGCATCTGTTCGTTCAACAGAATTAAAATAATTCACGAAATATATAGTATATCCGCTAAAGAACCCACGTGTGTGTAGTTCGTAGACGAAGACGAAAAGTTCGTGAGCGATATTATCATTAAAGAAAGTAATTCCAAACGACTGGATTTTTTCTGATCATCGCGCCCAATTGAGTGTAATATCACAACTTAATCGGGCTTATTTCGGTTTTGCAAGAAGTGAGTAGGTGATATATGTATGTTCCAGACCACGGTTTGGTTTAATCGCAAACCGCAAAACCGCAAGCCACAAAACCGCAAATCGTGAGCTGGGGTTTGTGATTAAAGTTCCCTATAAATACTTCATGGTTTTCTAATATACGAATCAGTATAGTTGCAAACATCGACGCTGTAAATATTACAAAAAAAAAAGAAAAAATGGATTCTCCTTCTTCGTCTGCTGTTGCTGCTGCTGCTTCTGATTCCAGTTCACCACCCACAGTGCAAAATGTGTTAACTAAATTCCAAAGGCTGAATGGCAAAGAACTGTTGAGAGTCGAGGATATGGAGCTCCGTAGGCAATATAAAATCATTGGTTTCCGACGGTTCCGGAACGATAACGTGAAAGTCGTAGAGCTTCAACTAAAACGTTACATCCTATACCTCCCTTCGTTGTACCATAAGATGACGGACGATGATTTGAGTATCATGGTGGCTAACGGTCTTAAAATTTCGAGACAGCTACATCTGGATGGAAGCTGGTATTTAACTTTATCAGGAGCTGATGAAAGGGGTAGCCACTTTTATGATACAAAATTCAATGGTCTTGGTGATATTTTTACATATGTGAGCTGGGAGCTGATGAAAGGGGTAGCCACTTTTATTTCATCATGATAGGTCAATTCTGAAGAAAGTTATAGCCATAAGTAAAATCGCTGCTCATGCGCTGCCTGCAACTCTGTCGGCAGCGCTGCCCGCAGCTGTTGTTGTTGTTGCTGCTTTTGTTCAACTTTGTGCTGCATACATACACGCATATAAACACGCATAGGTACGTGATGTAAATGTATGCTGTTTAAACTGAACATAAACATGTATTCTAATTTAATTTAAATCATTATTTTAATTAATTAATTCATTCATTTTTTTTAATAATTTAATTTAAAAAAAATTTTTTTTTTTGTTTTTAATTTTTCCTTTTTGTGGAGAGTACAGGCTATTTTACTGTCGGGCTTGCTCGACTGTAGCGTTCTCTCTTGTTTCAATTACAAAATGATATAAATATCCAATGTGAAAAACAAAATAGAGAATTCATTATTTGTAGTTACAATTTTGCTAACCATGTCAAACTTAAAGGACGAGTGGAATACTATCACCTTTACGTACACTAAACCCATCAAGAGTGTAAAGGACTTACCATTCGATATACCGGTTAGCATTCAAGATGCATCCTGAAAAGCTACACGATACGGAGAGAAGATAATGTTAACTTGTGATAGCTTCATAGTTTTTCTACCAGAACGCTATAACCTTTTGTCTGACGCAGCCGTTCAACACGCTGCAGGAGGAAAATTTAAATTTATAAAACTTAAGCAAAATACAAACAATTATACACTTAAATTTTTTATTGATGAAAATGAAGAGTTGAATAAAAAAGAAGAAGAAAATATATAAATAAAAAAAAATAAAAATGAAGTTTGTTTTATGCGAAGTGTGTGGTCAACGTTATCAACATAACACATCCTTAAGGCGTCACATAAGAAATAAACATGAGTCAAACAACATACAAGTAACATCTAACGCAACACGTTCAAACAACATAACATCTATCGCAACACGTTACTGTAATTTATGCGATGAACATATTCCAAACGTTAAATGGTCGCACCATTTACGTACTAACTTACATAAACAGCTATCTAGTGTTCAAACAGATGATAACATAAGATGCATAAGAAGTGTATTTCAAAATCGTATTGCAGCGTATATAATCGAAAATCCTAATAAACTATGCTTAAATATTACTGTGTTTTTTCAATTAATCAACGAGCAAGTGATTAAATTAATAAAAGACGCACTACAAAAACATATTAATATAAAGTTTAATTTTGAACTATTTTGTAATTACGTTTTAATTAAGACAAGTGAAGACTATTGCAAAGTCGACCTTAAGTCACATCAAACGAAAATGAAAACTTTACACTCTACAATGATCGAAATGATGAGGAGGAGGAGCTAAATGAAATAATCAATAATTCATATAATTCTATAAAAAATGAAATGAGTGAATTTCAGGAACGAGACAGCGGTTGGTCATAAACTGAAATAGTGCATTTAGAAGTAAATATAAATATCAGCCGCTAAAGGGCTCAAATTACATTTGTTTATCCCGAAAAATATTAAATAAAGGAGCCTGTGTTAATGTACAAAATATTGATATATATTGTTTTAAATGGGCATTAATATCAGCCTTCTTTGCTTATGATGATGATGATGCCGCTGTTATTACAATAGTCATCGTGATCGTGTTTCTTTATATAAACGAAATGGAATTACTAACATTGAATCAGATATAATTACTGTGAAAAAAACATTAAATTTTGCTGGAATAGAGTTTCCAACACCGGTTGCTAGCATTAAAACATTTGAGGACAATAATCCTGAAATTAGTATAACTGTTTTTGGATTGGAAGATGACACCACTTAACGATAAGTTCACCTAAGTGTAATTCTCCATTAAGTCAATAAATGTCGTGTTGAATATTAAATAAAACATTTTTTTTCAATCGATGTTACAATGAATATTTAATTGGCGCAGCTGGTAGGATATATCTAAGGTGAACAAATAACCGCTACGTAAGGATTCTAACATTATCCTTGAACCGGTAACTAAATTCATTGTGAATGTTAATAGTGCTAATGCTCAGGCAGCATCTGTTCATTCTACGCAATTGAACAAATTGATTCACTGAAATATATCCGCTGAAGAACCCACGTGTGTAGTGCGTAAACGAAGACTTTAAAAAGTTCGTGAGTGATATGATCAATTAAGAAAGGAATTCCAAACGACTGGATTCTTTCCGATCATCGCGCACAATTGAGTGTAGTATCACAACTAAATCGGACTTACTTCAGTTTCGCGAAAAGTGTCACACAATCAACGACCATTAAAGGACAATTAAAGTCCCAGGTCAAAGACTCAACCACAAGTCAACCAAGTGAAACCAACAAAATCAAATAAAAATCATCAAAAATAGCAACGGGTGCAGAATCCACACCCGTTCTCACAGAGCTACAACTGAGTCAAGCCCTCGGACAGATTAGGCAGGTGCCTATGTTCAATGGAGGAGTTGAGCGCTTTCATCAGAAGAATTGATTTCATTATGCGCCTCTACTTGACCGCAGACCCAAGACAGCGCAGCGTCTTGTTTGGAGCAGTTGAAATGCAAGTAACAGGAGATGCACAACGAGTATCTCAGTTGGCGGCACCGAATTCATGGCACGAGCTGAAGGCGGTCCTGATATCGGAATTTAAAACGCAAACCCCTTTTGAGGAGCTGCTCAGACGGCTTTACAACACACAATTTAGCGGCAACATCCGTAAGTTTGTGGAAGAATTAGAATATAAGTCATTTTTGATTACAAATAAGTTAACATTAGAAGATGATAGTAGAAACACAGCATTATATACAAACGCCCTAAACAAAACTGTAAAAGATGTGATTACAAGAAAACTGCCAGATATAGTGTTCATGGTATTGGCAAGGTACGATATAAGTACGGTTTCAGGCTTGAAACAAGTGGCTCAGAGAGAGGGAATTTATGAAAATACCTTCTCCGATAGGAATAAAAACTACAATGGTCCGATAAATCAATCAAAACCCCAAAATTCAGGTTACCAAAGGCATAGCAATGATCGTGCGAATGGGGGAAATAATGATGGAAATCAAAATAAAAATTCCAATCAAACATATGCTCATAGACATACAAACACTTACAATAATACTAGACCAAGACACCAAACCGAGAATTATCAACAATTTCATCAAGAATTGCAACAAAAATTGCATCATGATAGAGTAAACAACCCTGTCAATCATCAGACGGCTCAGGTTCGGAGTGCACCCAATCCACCAGTCAAGAGGCAGCGTGAAAGCACTAGTGGTCAGTTTAAAATGGACACTTCAGACAATTTTCATCAAGTAGCCTCGGAGCCAGATACAGGAACCCGTTCATCAGAATACTGATGAATAATAAAGAAATTAGGTGTGTAATAGATACAGGATCCTCAATCAATTTGTTGAAGGAGAATTTCTTCAACTTTCCGTCAAAAACTTGTCCGTTAGAAGTCCGTACTATAAATGGTACAATAGAGTTAAATGAAGCAGTGTTGTTCCACCCCAGTAAACTGTGTACGACTAAACAGCAATTCTACATACACAATTTTTCCGATCGCTATGATATGCTAATAGGAAGAGAATTCCTTGAAGCGTGCCAGGCTAGCATCGATTATAAAACAGGGACAGTGACCCTAAACGACTATCCTTTCATGATTAGGTATAGTGACAATGACCAGCAAACAGACGAAGACAATTTTAAATGTCTCAACCCACCTCTAACATGGGACATACCCTTTAATTTCTCAATCCAAAACGAATTGAGAGAGTCCAACGAGTTCAGGCTGGATCACCTGAATCTCGAAGAAAAAGAAAAACTTAAAAAGGTCTTGGCAGAATTTCGCGATATCCAATATCGAGAATTTGAAAATTTGACTTTCACGAGCACGATAAAGCATGTAATTCAGACAAAGCACGAAGACCCGGTCTATAAGAGACCATATAAGTACCCTCAAGCTTTTGACGAAGAGGTCAATAAGCAAATGAGCGAAATGCTGACTCAAGGCATTATTCGCAAATCTAAGTCCCCATATTGCTCACCTATTTGGATTGTGCCAAAGAAAAGTGATGCCTCGGGCAAACAGAAATATCGTATAGTCATAGACTATAGAAATCTCAACGAAATAACCGTTGATGATAAATATCCCATTCCTATAATGGATGAGATATTGGATAAACTGGGAAAGAGCCAGTATTTTACAACAATTGATTTGGCCAAAGGCTTTCATCAGATCCAAATGGATCCAAGGTCAATGGCGAAGACCGCATTTTCCACCAAACATGGCCATTACGAATACACTCGTATGCCATTTGGACTTAAAAACGCACCCGCAACTTTCCAGCGTTGCATGAACAATTTATTGGAGGAACTGATATATAAGGATTGTTTGCTTTATTTGGATGATATAGTAGTCTACTCCACTTCATTGGAGGAACATATTGTGTCTCTGAGAAAGGTTTTCGCAAAACTGCGAGAGGCCAATTTAAAACTTCAGCTTGACAAGTGTGAGTTCATGAGGAAGGAAACTGAATTTCTCGGTCACATTATAACAACTGAGGGTATAAGGCCAAACCCTAACAAGATAAGGGCAATCGTTGAATTCCCTATTCCAAAAACAGCCAAGGAAATTAAGTCATTTCTTGGACTTTGTGGCTTTTATCGTAAGTTCATACCGGGCTTTGCTTAGGTTGTAAAACCCTTGACCTCTAAACTAAAAAAAGGAGCAACAATAGACATTGCAGAAGAAAGCTATAATTCGGCTTTTGCGAAACTCAAGTTGCTCATAACGTCAGATCCAATATTGACCTATCCTGACTTTAGTAAACCGTTTTCACTCACGACGGACGCCAGCAACATTGCTATAGGTGCGGTTCTCTCTCAGATGCAAGTAGAACCTTGAATGAACATGAGCTAAATTACTCAGCCATTGAGAAGGAGTTGCTCGCAATTGTCTGGGCGACGAAGTATTTTCGATCGTACCTTTTCGGTAGGAAGTTCGAGATTTTGAGTGATCACAGACCGTTGGTCTGGTTAAACAATATAAAGGAACCCAACATGAAGTTACAAATATGGAGAATCAGATTAAATGAGTTTGATTATCATATCAAGTACCTACCCGGTAAGGAAAATCATGTGGCAGACGACCTGTCGGGAGTTAAGATAGAAGAAAACCTATTAGGAGAAGTGGCATTACCAACGCAAGCAACAGTGCATAGTGCCCAAGAAGACAACCAAAATCACATTTCAATCACGGAAAGACCTTTAAATTATTACAATAAACAGGTAGAATTCGTGAGAGGCGACTCAAATGGAGTCCAGTTAATAAACTATTTCCACAAAACAAAACTTATAATCACATACACAGAAATGACTTTGGAACATGCTAAAGAATTAATCAAGGAATACTTGTGTACAAAAAAGAGCGTTATTTATTTTCCTAACGAAACCGACTTTCTGGTTTTCCAAAACGCTTATGTAGAGATAATTAGCCCAGCTAACCTCACTAAGGTCATGAAAACATGTAAGAAATTAATCGATGTACAAACATATTCAGATTTTAAAGAAATCATTGTCAGAACACACAGGAGTCTTTTGCATCCAGGAATAGAAAAGCAGACGGCCCTCTTTAAAGAGAGTTATTACTACCCAGATTACCAAAAATTGATACAAAATATTATAAACGAATGCGAGATATGCAATATAGCAAAAACTGAACACAGAGATACAAGATTGCCCTTCGAGATAACCCCTGAAACTTTCAGTCCCCGAGACAAATACGTCATGGACTTTTATATGGTCGATAATAGACAGTTTCTGTCGTGTGTGGATGTTTATTCTAAATTCGCATCATTGATAGAAGTAAATGGTAGAGATTGGTTGGAGGCCAAGAGAGCAATTTTGAGAGTGTTCAATGAAATGGGAAAACCCATAGAGATAAAAGCAGATAAAGATTTAGCATTCATGTGCGCAGCATTACAGCTGTGGTTAAAAACAGAGGATGTTAACATAGGGTTGACAACAAGTAAAAATGGAGTCTCTGACATAGAGAGATTTCATAAAACAGTTAATGAAAAACTTAGAATAATCAACAGTGAGTCCGATGCAGAGGTCAGAATGACCAAATTCGAGACAATTCTTTATGTTTACAATCATAAAACAAAGCATAACACGACTGGCAGAACGCCAGCTGACATTTTTATATATGCTGCAACACCGGCATACGATACCCAAGTAAATAAGATAAAACGGATAGAAAAACTGAATGAAGAGCGAAATGGTTACGAAATTGACACAAGATAAAAAGAATCCCCTCTTGTAAGAAGTAAAACAACAACCCCATTTAAGAAAACTGGTGGCTTAAAACAGATAGATAGCAATCACTTTGAATAAACAAACAGAGGTAGAAAAATAATTCACTATAAGTCAAAGTTTAAAAGAAAGAAAAAGGTTAATAAGAGTGAATACGATAATTCCAGATCGTCTCCTGCTGAACCGCCAGCTGCCAACTAAATTGGCAGTAATCATAGTATTGTTTTTGCTGATGAGCTCCGTCCGAAGCCAAAGCCTGGAAGTGAACCCTATTCATGCGAAAAATGGCTACCTTATATTTAAAACAGGATCAATAGATCTGCCTGTAAACTATCAATATCATTGTTTGTCCGTGAACTTGACAAAAACCGAACAGACGTATGAAGATCTGGTTAGACAAACTGAGGAGTTCGGAACATTGACACAAATTCAGTATCTTAGGAAAAAACTTGAAAGAGAAATGAATGGTCTAAGAATAGTTAAGCGAAGTAAAAGAGGCCTTGTAAACATTGTGGGAACGGTGTATAAATACTTGTTCGGCACATTGGATCAGGAAGATAAAGAAGAGTTAGAGAGCAAAATTAATTACCTGCAGGAAAATAACGTGCAGACATCCGAACTGAACCATGTGATAGACGCTATAAATAATGGGATGGAACTTATGAACCAGTTGAGTAAAGTGAACGAAAACGACCAAAGGTTGGCTATGCTGATATTTAATTTGCAGCAGTTCACCGAGTACATTGAAGACATGGAGTTGGGCATGCAATTGACACGACTCGGTATATTCAATCCAAAGTTACTGAAACACGACTCTATAACTCACGTTACCTCAGACAAGCTCTTGAGCATAAAGACCTCCACATGGCTGAACCCCAGCGTAAATGAGATCCTTATTGTGTCCCACATTCCACGAGAAATTGTTAAACTGCCAATCTTCGAGGTACTACCGTACCCAGACGAAAACAATAATATATTGACTGAAATAATACATGACAAATACTTCGTTCGAGATAACCAAGCCTACACGGCCAACTCCAGAAACCTTGTTACGAGCAGGTGTATTACGGGAATACTCAACCAACTCACAACTGAGTGTAGATACACGAAAGCCCACAAGAGTTTTGAAATAAATTATATCGAGCCTAACATAATAATTACCTGGAACCTGCCTAGAACAGTTCTAAACCAAAATTGTCTAGATAGAGAAATAATAATTGAAGGAAATAATGTAATGAAAGCTTTTAACTGCTCCATGCGGCTTGACGAAATAATAATCACTGGCACAACGCTGGACTATACACAAACTATCTATGTAAGCAACAATGTAACAAAATTAGAACCACTATCATATATTCAAACTAAGGAAATTGTACAACAGTATACAAAAAATTATAATACCTTTCAAATAATTCTGTTAACAACACTTGCAATAATTGTAATAATCGCAATGTTGTACTGTGCCTACAAGTACAAAGAATTATGATTAAGTATAAGAAACAAAAAGATCAATTGAAGATAGAAAATCCAAATGACTTGCAAGAAAATGAAATTGTAACACTAGGAAATAGCCCTAAGTTGTACCCTACAGTGTTAGCCTGAGGACAGGCCAATTTTTTAAGGATGGGGAAGTGACATATGCATCACACCCATACACCCACATATAAGTTCACATATGCCAACGGCACCACTCTTGCACCTTATGTATAATTTCAAATACGCCAGCGGCACGTACACATAAAATCATAGTACAAAAAAGATTGTAAGCAGACTCCCGAGAATTTATAGCAATAACAATTTGGCTCCCACACTTCATGCTGTAAACAAATTTATGTTCTCACCAAATTGCCAGTGCGGCTCAAATTCGGGACGAGCAAAGTCCAATTTCCAACGCGGCTCAAATTCGGGACGAGCAAGGGTCCAAAGTCCAATTGAACAAAGGAATTCATTGTCAAGAGAAAAAGCTCTTGACCAAGAAAGCTCTAAACCGAGGTTTGCTAAGCGATCGCGAAACTTGGAGGAGTTGAGTCTTATATTTTCGTTCGAGCAATACGGATCGAGTCTTGCAAACTTATCGTTAAGTTCACCTAAGTGTAATTCTCCATTAAGTCAATAAATGTCGTGTTGAATATTAAATAAAACATTTTTTTTTCAATCGATGTTACGTTGAATATTTAATTATATATATATATATGCTGGTGGTGATTACGAGGACGGAGGTGACTGTGATATCTTGAGAACACCAATAAAACACGAATATGTTGAAGTTGTCAACATAATGTTTTTAGTACTTTTGGTGATAGCTATCTTACTATTTCTAGTTATATATATAAAACAATTACTAGATTGTTATTACAGTTATTTATATAGTAATAATTTCATAGATAATAATAGCAATGAAAATATTGAAATGGAAATGATGTAATAATAACATATTTAATGTAAATAAATATAGATATATTATCACAATATACTCCATATTCAACCCGAGCAAAGAAAACCCTTAGATAACACAAGTAAGAAAAAGCACTGAAGATAATAGTCGCCGAAGAGGTGGACTATCTGATTCTTAAGATTTACGGCATAGTTGTGTCAAATAAGACCATAACCGATTGGACGTTCAACCAGGAAACGCATACAATTTCTTGCAACGTATACGTGCCAGAGCAGACGATCAACTTCTATTATTCGGAGCAAGAGGTCTTCATAAAGAAGACCATTTTCAATTTTAAAGCCAACACACATGGTTTGCTGGTTAATAAGCTAAAAAATAATAAATGTGCCCCGTTACAAATAAAGAGAAAAAAATAAAAAAAAATACATGTTTCATCTTTTCATTTTAATTATTACATATTACAACGTCGGTCCGGCCATACAAGGCCAGCGATAGCCCCGACATCCAGCACTAGAACTGCCATTTTCTTATCTTCCGACTTCCGGTCTGGAGCGTAAGAATTGCGGTTAAGCCAAAATGTGTTGTCACAAAACAAAACTTATAATCACATACAGAGAAATGGCTTTGGAACATGCTGAAGAGTTGATCAAGGAATACTTTTATACAAAGAAGAACGTTATTTATTTTCCTAACGAGGCCGACTTCTTGGTTTTGCAGAACGCTCATGTGGAAATAATTAGCCCAGATAACCTCACTAAGGTCATGAAGGCAAGTAAAAAATTGATCGATATACAAACATATTCGGATTTCAAAGAAATCATTGTCAGAATAGATAAGAATCTTTTGCATCCAGGAATAGAAAAACAGACGCTCTTGAAAGAAAGTTATTACCACCCCGATTATCAAAAACTGATACCAAATATCATAAACGAGTGCGAGATACGCAATATACCGAAGACTGAGCTCAGGGATACGAAATTGTTCTACGAAACCTTCAACCTTCGAGACAAATACGTCATGGACTTTATTTATATGGTCGACAATAAACAGTTTCTATCATGCATAGGGAAAACCCATAGAGATAAAAGCAGATAAAGATTCAGCATTCATGTGCGCAACATTGTAGCTGTGGTTTAAAACAGAAAATGTTAACATATAGTAAGTGTAACAACAAGTAAAAATGGAGTCTCTGATGTAAAGAGATTTCATAAAGCAGTCAATGAGAAGCTCAGAATCATTAACAGTGAGTCCGATCCAGGGGTCAGAATGACCAAGTTCGAAACAATACTCTATGTTTACAATCATAAAACCAAACATAACAGGACTGGCAGAAAGTCGGCTGACGTTTTTATATATGCTGGAACACCGGCATACGATACTCAAGAGAATAAAATAAAACAAATAGAAAAACTGAAAAAAAAACGGAATAGTTATGAGGTGGACACAAAGGATAAACAATCCTCTTGTGAGAAATAAACCAACAACCCCGTTTAAAGAAACAGGCGGTTTGAAACAGATTGATAACAATCACTTTGAAGAAATAAACAGAGGCAGAAGAATAATTCAATACAAATCAAATTTCAAAAGAAAGAAAAAAGTTAATACGAGTAAAGCTATCAGATAAGTTTACAGCATTGTGATGTTGATTCTGCTGATGAGCTCCGCCCGAAGCCAAAGTCTAGAAGTCAGCCCTATTCAAGCGAAAAACGGCTATTAAATATTTATAACAGAATCAATAGATTTACCTGTAAACTATCAGTATCATTGTTTGTCCATAAATGTGACAAAAACCGAACAGACATATAAAGATTTAATAAAGCCAACAGAGGAATTAACACAGATTCAATAATTGAAACAAAAACTTGAAAGAGAAATACCATACCCATGTACACTATGACTGGGAATATAGTTAAAGGCCATTGCATTGCAAATATAATGAAACATAAAACTTGCATATTTAAAAGGTATAGTAAGGAAACTTTTGTGCAGTTAATTGAGCTAAATAATCTATTAGCAAGAATAAGAATGTGAATATATTTATTTTGACCATTGAATTAAAATAATCCTTCAGCAGAACTTATACTGCAAGTATACAAAAGTAATATTTACGGATCAAAATGTAACCAGTTGAAACGATGTAGAAATTAAGGAAATGATTTTCCTTAACAATATGTAAGGACAATTAAATATATTATAACAATAGCCATCAAAGTTTTAGCGGTCGTATCTGATATCTTACAGTAATACATAAAATACACGAAAATATCATGAAATATGTATGTGAAACCTTAAACAAACATATTTCAAATCAAATGAAATCAAATCAATATAAATATGGATAACGAAATCATTGCCATTCAAATTGTCGGAAATATCGCATATTGGAGTTGCTTTGTTTTCCAAGCCAAGATAATTCTTAGTGAGAATTAGAAGCTTTATATATATAATATATAATAATAATATAAACAGCGCCATATTCGCATATCAGAGTTGGTTTGCTTTCCATGCCAATAATATTGCAGAGAAGTCAGCCCAGCGCTGCTGCAGCTCCCTAAAGATACATTTTTCTAAATACTAAATCAGCCGTCTGCTGGCTCATTGTAAATTAGACTTAAGTTTAAATTGAATAAAAGAATAATCTATTCAACTGTAGTGAGTACACACTGTACGCAGTGCATTTATAAGAACACACACTGTAACACTCTGTTGCAGTGGTTACAAAAACTAGAGACCTAAGCATATTTTAGACACGACGTAGCAATCAGTTGAACATCATAATAAAAATCCCTCTACTGGTTAAGCTGAATATCATGTCAACATTTATCTTAAATGGCATGGAACATGAAAAGAAAAATAATTCTTCAATGAGCGTAAAGGAAAATTAAATAATTATTATAAGTATATCTGGCCTAAAAATAAATAATGTCCTTTTGGAATATATATGACTACGAGCATATGGCGTCATTTTAAATTTATTTGTTGCAGTGGTGGGAATGTATAAAATATACAAATTGACCATTAAAATCAGTTGTACATTGCTATTTTTCACAATTTTTATTTGTTTGCAGCCTTGATTGAGTTGTGGTTGTACCATTTTTAATATAAATGTAACCCTAAATCTTAACTAATTTTTATAGCCTGTACCCAAAGGGTGAAAGGCTATACTAGTTTTGTGCGCATGTATGTAACATACAGAAGGAGGCGTGGCAGACCCCACAAAGTATATATATTCTTGATCAGGATGAGAAGCCGAGTCGATATAGCCTTGTCCGTCCGTCCGTCTGTCCGTCTGTCTGTCCGTCTGTCCGTATGAACGCAAGGATCTCAGAAAGTATAAGAGCTAGAATAACCAAACTTGGTATACAGATTCTCCTGAGACCGAGAAAGGACGAATTTGTTCATTTTTTCTGATCCACCCCCCCACTCCCCCCCTATTACCGATTTTCTATAACTCCCGTAATTCTTGGAATTTTGAACTAAAATTTGGTAGTCACATTAGGTTAGTAATTATATAACCGTATACCAAGTTTCATTATGAAATTATGATCGGAAAGAAAGTTATAGCCATATAACCAGGCCCAATGCACACATACATACATATGTACAAGTACACAAACACGCATAAGGCACGATTCTGATGTAAATGTAAATGTATGTATGCATGCATGGAATATTTCATATTTAATTAGTTAGTATTTAGTTCATTAATTAAATTAGTTTAGTTAATTAATTAAATTAAATTAATTAATTAATTAAATTACTTTTTTGTGGGGTGGTACAGGGTATTTAAGAGTTGAGCCTGCTCGACTTTAGCATTCCTTTCTTGTTTAAAATTGATTTTCTGTTAGTGTTTTGTCTGTTAATGATCGAATGATATTTTTCAGTTTATAACTGATCATTATTTTCAATGAAACATATTTGAACAAGGTGTTTTGTTTTAAAAATTATATATGATTTATACACACATTTTTTTGTAAACATTATGAGTATAGTACATATCTACCAAACGTGTGGGGGCTCTGTTTCCCTTGATCCATTGCCACAATGACGCCATACAAGGATCCGGTTTCCTTAGTTAATAGCCTCGTATATTCTCTCAAGGTTTTGTTAAAATTATATTTTTAGCGATCCTGTATCCCGTGATCCACTGCCGCAATGAAGCCATAGAAGGATCCATATTACTTAGCTGTGAGTAAATACTCGTGTATTGCCGATCGATTCGATTGCTTCATGGACGTATGCACTATTCTTTAGCATACATCTTTATGTATTAGCCATTTTTAATTAATTATTATTCTTTTGAATTAATAAAAGTTTATGGTCATATCATACTACATTATGAAGTCACGTAGATATGTGCAGAAATAAATGTGCAGCTTTTAATTGGATTGTGGTTTGTTTTTAATTAATTCATTTTCGTTGTTTTCAATCATTTTCCACTTTTTCAAAATTTCATTAATTATGTTTCCAATTCATGTGTTGAAATTGTGTTGTATTTTCGTGTTTTTGGAATTATATGCAAAGACTTGATTTCTTATTTGTATTTATATCCCTGTTGCAGTTGCAGTTTGATTTTTCATAAGAAATTACACAAATATATTTTCCATGTTAATTTGTGCGAGTCAAGCGTTAATAGGCATATTTTTTTAAGAACACTTTTTTCTGTGGGCACAAAATTTGATGCAGTCTAATCGGCTTCTTTCTCACAACTGATCTCAATTACTGTCCGTAGAGCGTTTTTTGTTTATTCATAGCTTTTGGATAAAGCTCTGAAAAGCTTTTTCGAATATGTATACATACATATGTGAACTGAAACTACATATGTTCTCGAATGTATGTTCTCGTATGTATGTATGTATACATGTTATTGGATATTATTTGCTTATCAGGAGGTCTTGCGCTTCTTTTATTTAGATTATTGCTTTGAAGTGGCTTTTTGTTTATGGTAAACAATCTTCAGCGAGGTTCAATTCATTTTGAGTTAACGAATTTTTAAATTAGTTTTATATTTTTGCTTGTGAGTGCTACGAAATACGAATTTTAATATTCTTTTTATATTAAAATATGAAAAATTTAACATGGATCTTTCGAAATCTTCGCGATTACTTTGCGACTTTGCACGTGAAATGTGGCTACTATTCAATCCAAGATTTTGGAAAATTCGAGCTCCAAAGAGGGGAAAACAGGCTCCAACGTTAGTACGAAAAATCTACAATTGTCATATGATTAACTTCAAACTTCGTTTGTATACTCTCAGAAAAATTCCAAGAAAAACTGTATACTAGGTATTTTGAAAAAGGAAACCGCGTCAACAGCCCAAACGGCAAGAGCTATGAAGCTGAAATTTGGGCTCGAGGATCCTATCATAGTGAAGGTGCCCATTAAGAAGGGATTTTGGAAAATTCGAGCTCCAAAGGGGAGAAAACGAGCTCTAAAGTTTGTTTGAAAATTCTGCATTTCTGCACCGATCAACTTTAAATTTGATTTTTATAATTTATAAAAGAATACAAACAAAACTGCATACTCGGATTTTTGAAATTTGTGGTGGAGCTTGAATTATTGGGGATTTAATATTTATTCACCATTTCAAGTGAAAAGTTTGTGTTATAAATTTTTTCCAATCGATATCAAATTTGGGGACTGTAATCTACGTAACTAAATCTATACCTTGGCATTCAAGGATTTTCAAAATATGCATTTTACAAATGCAGGCAGAACAAATAATACAAAATATCAAACAGTTGGGGACAACTAAGTATACACAACACACACACACACACATACAAGCAGCTGTTCGTGTAGTTGCGTGCAAACGATTGAAATAGGCAAAGCAAAATGTGAGATACTAATGTGTGAATGTACACACATACATACATATGTACGCATCTATGTACATGTACACATCTATGTATGTATGTATGTATGTTCATTCGTCTTGCACTGACAGAGCAAGAAATGTTAATTAATTACAAATTATTCAACTTTTTTAAAAGTAAGTAATTACCTTATTTAACAAATATGGTAAAAATAACGATTTAAATGTATAATGAAAAGAGACTTTAATAATAAACGTATTTTCATTTTGCGGAAAAGAATGAAGAATATTATTACTATTTCGGGCACCTTAGCTTGCGAATATGATGGGATCACGTTGAGGACCTTTTAAAAGATTTTTCAACACAAACTTTTCCATTCGGATTAATATCGATAATTTCTAAATTCAGTATAGAAACGCAATCTAATGTGAACCAGTTATGTATTTACAATAACGGCGCACATTGTCAATCAGGCAACTCAGTTTGCTGGAAGCGCAAATAGGCGAGTACTCAAAACGTAATGTACCAAATATTTGCTGCAAGTTGTTTACAGAATATATTTTTAAGCCTGCATTTTGAGATACTTGTATGTATGTACATATTTATATAGAAAGCAGTAGTTGAAGTGTGGACAAGCGCAATACTTGTACCTTTATTTCAGAATGCGTGTGTAGTCACTTTTGTTGGTCTCCTGGATGTTGACAATGAATGACATGCCATCACTCAGCGCAGTCAACGCTTGTCGGTATGCGCTGCATGGAGCGCCGGATATGCCCCGTTTATGTGCTGTTATTTACAATAGCGCATTTTTACACATATTTTTTCAAAGTCAACAACATGATTTTCGCGCAGCTTGTGTGGCAGGATGTGGCACTCGTTGTGGGGCAGAGCAGGGCAGAGCAGGGCAGGGCAGGGTTGGGGAACGCACGTCGCGTCGTGTGCATAAAACTCAACAGCAAAACAGCATTTACATTTTAAGTAGTTTTTAAATCGCTGCAGACAAACGTCAGAGCTGCGTCAGAGCTGCGTCAGCGTGAGCGTCAACGTCAGCATCAGCATCAGCGGCAGCGTCGTGCTGACAATTTATCATCGCTTGCGGTGCCAAGGATGGGATATGGATGAGGACGTGGTTGTTTGGCCCCAAGATGTTGGGTTGCTACAATTTTGATTAATTGTTTAAGCAGCTGCTTAAACCAATAATCTGTTGCGCTCAAACGCTCGTTCGTTCTCTGCTTTCAACTTCTGCATTGGCCATTTGCGAAGGGGCATTTTAATTTAATTATCTAGACTATAGAGTCAGGCACAGCCGTCCTTGTAGTAAATGGGTAACTCAAGGTGATCCTTTTTTTGTGGGATTATTACTTGAGGATTATATTCAAATATTTTCAATTTTTTTTTTTTTCATTCATCTTTATTCAAGAATTGTCGTAAATTGGACAGTTGTCAAATTTTATGATAAGGTTGACCTTTTTTAATCATGCTATACTTTCCAGAAAAACTATTCGTACAAGCTCAATGCGTAACTTTGTCGATCTAGAGAAATGTGTTATAGTGAAGATATCACCACGGGTATTTTATTAGTTTTGTTTTGGTGCATTTTTTATTCATCCAAGTCATTAACGAACTAACTATTACAACTAAAAATGTAGAAAAAGAGCTGGGTTTCATCAAGAAAAGATACGCGTGCAAAATGCTAGGAAGCAACGTGTTTTTTTGTTAAGCGTTTCTGCTTAAGAGCCTCTAATAAAAACTTTGCAATTGATTGGACTAATTTTTGTGGGTTACCAGGCGTTATTATGAACCATTCCTCCCACAGGATCATTTCATTTCATTTCCTTCGATGTAATATTATGAAGAAGGCCCGGACGCTCCAGAATTTTTCATAGCTGTTCATTTGGAATCAGGTCTATCAATTGCGGTGGCTTATTCCAAAAGTGGTCGCTCAGTCCTAATTTCTTGGCACTTTGTTGCAAATTTACTCGAAAGATGTTCAAGTCAGAATTATTGTCCATTATGGAGTCAACAACACAACACAGGATTCCCGCCTCTACATGTCGCTGCATATGATTAACGATCCTTAATTTCAAACATGTAGAACTTCCAGTCATGACGAAAAATTACACTGGATCTTCAACGATATGTTTGGCATTCATTTTATCGACTGTTGATATTAGTGGACGCGTATCTTATCTTAAGTTGCTATTGTATAAATAATTTGCCAAGGGCAACATTTAGATGAGATCCATGGGTCACACATCGAGATCTTGAAGCGCAGAGCAGTCCTCCATTCACAATCCTGGGGCGCCTGGCCTACACCAGAACTGCAGGGTATTGATTTATGGGCATTTGTAGGTGGGTGTGTGCGTCTGTTTGTCTTGCCCGCATGCAAATAAAGTTGAAGTGTGTTAACATGTCAGACGGCCAAATGGCCAAATGGCCAACTGCCACCCTTCACTGCATCTGCCGTCGGGACGTTTAAAAGAAGAATACTCAATTAGTTGGCGTTGCTGCTTTTGGTGTCGCTGAACGGTTCGTTAAGTTAATCAATGCCCTGCACATGGCTGTTGCCACTGCTGTTGCTGCCACGCAATGTGTCAACATGGTGCGTGAATGAAAGTGCAACTGCATTTCCTGCTCTCAGTGCCGCTGGCGCTGACGCTGGCGCTGGCGCTGGCATGCGGCTAAGTGTGCATTAATTATTTATAGTATAGGCCGGGCAGTGAATGAAAAGTGACCGGGGCCAATGAGTCGTAGCTGTGATGAGGACTGGACCGCCTTTTCTTATCGCACCTCCTGCAGCAGCAGCTGCAGATTTAAAGTGAATATAATCCAGCTTAAAGGACGCAAGTGGCAGGGGCTGGTAATTCAATAAATTTTTGTTCACTAACTTTGCAGACGTCGGAAATTGCAACGGCAAGAAGCAATGCAACTAATTTCGCCTCCTTTTCGTGCGCTTTTCCTCACCCACTTGAGGCACTTGCCACAGCAACAAACTAATAACTGCCGCTCAAAAGTTTCATTAAGAAATTTATGAAGTGGTGTGCGAGCGCGCGGCTTTTTGCATTTTGCCAATTTTTATAGCTATACTTGTACTATACGTAGTAGATGCAAACTTTCAACTATTTGCTGACAATCGAGACTCCCTTTTGGCGCCACTTGAAGCATTTGGCTGCGAATTTTCTGCATCATTTCAATTCCGACTTTTGCTTTTGGCCTTTTTGCCTTTTGTCGCTCTACTCGCCTTGGCTGCTTTGGTTTGCTTGCTTTGCTTGCTTTGGTCGCCTGGCTCGCTTGCTTGATAAATTGTCTGGAAATTACAAATGGACAAGAGGCCAGTGGCTTTTAAGCGAATGTCTTAGAGGGCGACGACAACAAGTGGGGGCCGCCACATTTATGGTAATTTCAAATAAATGTATGGCCAACGCACTTTTGTGTAGCAGATTTTAAGGCGCTTCCTGTCTCTTTACGCTGATTTATGTGGCACACAGCGGGCGGACAGTCAAGAGGCGGTACAATGGTAATGATGACGACGACATTTTTCGATACTGTTCTACTGTTGTTGTTGTTATTGTTGGTGGTTGTCGCGTTCACATTGTTGACTTCTAATGGCAAATGTCGACAAATTTGTTTTAATGGTCAATATAATAGATTTAATGCTTTGATTTATGTGAAGATGTCGCAGGAGCCTTTGAGTTAACTGACTTCAACCGTCATTGCCTTAATTTTTTCGGTTTGGCTTATGTCTCAGTCTCATTCCAGATTTCGGCAGGAAACATAGTACAAAATTTTCCCGTAAAAAATGGCTTCTCCTAAGGATTGCACCTGCCAGCCTTCGCCGAAACCTTTGGCTGGCGCTAATGGGTGAGCAATATTTATTTATTACAGTGAAGGTACCACCAGAATAATCGCGTGAACTCGTTCACCATAGTACTGTCTTCTGCTCTGGTCCTTTGCTGGAGACCGTGCAAATGTCGGGTATGTTTGCCGATGGCAAATCGTTTGTGGATATGAAGCTCCGCTGTAAAGCAGAAAAGACTCTGAAGGACTTTCACACATTTTCAAATTGCAAGAAGAACGATGGATCACTGAAGTTCTTGCAGATGTTCGTGGAAGTGCGTTTATACTTGTATATTTTATTGAGAAATATTCGTGATTCACTGTCATTTGGTATTCCACAGAATCACTTTGATCCTCAGGGCGCAGATCTGGAGGCTTTCGCTCCGACAGACTATAAGTGTGACCCGGCATTCCTCTCGCAGGTATGCGATGCAGACCTAAAGAAATTTGGCACATATCTGAATGAGACATGGAAGACGTTGTGCGTTCGCGTTAGGGACGATGTAAAAAAGAATCCAGACTCTTACTCTATTGTTCATCTGCCCAACCCGACGATTATCCCCGGCGGCCGATTTACGGAATACTACTACTGGGACTCCTATTGGATTGTGCGCGGCTTACTCTACAGTGACATGGACAAGACGGCGCGCGGCATGATCGAGAACTTCTTGTATCTGGTGCGCACCTATGGGTTTGTTCCCGGGTGCGGACGCATTTACTGCTCGGGTCGTTCCCATCCTCCAATGCTGATACAAATGGTGAAGGCATACGTGGAATTTACAAACGATGAAAAATTCGCTGTGGATGCTCTACCGATGCTTGAGAAGGAGTTCGATACATTCCTTGAAAACCACTCGGTGGAAGTCAAAGGTCATACGATGTACGTTTATCGCGACTCCACGACGGGACCACGACCGGAAGCAATGTGCGAGGACAGAGCCAATACGGATAGCATGTGCAACGAAGACGACAAGGAGGGTTTCTACTCGGATGTGAAGGCTGCTTGCGAGTCAGGGCAAGCATTCAGTTCGCGTTGGTATATATCCGAAGCTGGAACCAATGAGGGGAGCGTGAGTGACACGCACACCACCTGCATTGTGCCGGTCGATCTGAACGCCATACTTTTCCGAAATTGCAAGATCCTGGCCGAGTTCAATGCGACTGCGGGCAATGCCGAAAAGGCAAACGAGTATCAGATCAAAGCCTGCGAAATGCTAAAGGTGAGTGCTGCTTACAAAATGAGAGGCATTGATCGACCAATGTGTGACAACTTTTTAAAAGCATTTTTAGATAATAAGTAGCATATAATACTTGTATTTTTGCTAAGCCAACTACAATGTTGATTGATTTTCCATTTGCAGGCCATTAACGATGTACTCTGGAACGACTGCGCCGGAATTTGGTTGGACTACGATTTGAAGAATAACAAGGCACGCAACTACTTCGCAGCCTCGAACCTGTCCCCACTGTGGTTGCGCGCCTATGGCATATGTGACACAGATAAGATTGCTCAGGCGGTAATGAAATACATTAAGTTCAACAAGTTGGACAGCTACCCAGGCGGCGTTCCGGCGACGTTGTACAACTCGGGCCAGCAGTGGGACTTCCCTAATGTATGGCCACCGCAGATGTACATGATTATCGAGGGACTGGAAGCTTTGGGCACGTCCGAGTCTAAGGAGCTGTCTAAGAAGTGGGCACAACGCTGGGTCCGCCACAACTATGAGGCATATCAGCAGAAGGGAGCCATGTTCGAAAAGGTTGTAGTTGAATGCCTTTTCTACTCTTGACAATTATATGATCCTGTTGCTTTTGTTTTGCAGTACAACTGTGAGGAGTTTGGTGGCGTTGGCAGCGGTGGCGGATACGAAGTTCAGACGGGTTTCGGCTGGACTAATGGTATTATCATCGAGTTTATGGCCAGGTATGGACAATCACTGTCGCTAACCGATGAGAGCGATGACAAGTGTAAGTGCAAAAAGCCGGATCAGACAGCTTGCACGCAGACACGCGGCTCGCAGGACGACTCGAATGGCTTGCCAGCCGGCATCGCTGGTTGCACACCGAGCGCACCCGGTGGTGCACTGAGCTGCTTCCCCAGTGATGGGCAGGCGGCAAACGGAGGTTATAGCGGATGTAATTCCCCAACAAGGGAGTGTGAATAAGCCGTTAGACGAAAGCCATAGAATCTACGCTTCCATCGGCAATAGTACCGTATATATATCATTGAGTCTCACTGATTTGTAGATGCAGAGTTGGCTGACTAAAGATTAACACATTTTTCAGGGGAAGCCAAGTCGGCAAATATAATTTCAGAGATCACTATTTATAGAGAACTAAATCCTCAGAAATGCAATAAAAACCGATTCCACACAGACAGTAACTTAAAATAAATTTCTTTAGGGATATCTTTTTCCTGTTCACAAGGAGGAAAGGAAAGGAAGATTGGGGAACATCTCAAGGAAGAGTGGTGCCCCAATGAGATATATACGAGACCATTTAGAATTAATTTTTTTTTTAGCAAGCTGAGATGCGCGTATGTCCGTTCGTTTTTTGGTGTGTGTGTTACAACGAAAATTTAAGGACCGGAAGGTGTTGTTACTTTTAATACCCAGATGACTGAGGAGTACTTGACAGTCAGGGGAGCGCTCAGTTCCAAGACGTGGATGGACAAGAAACATTGTTGCATAATTTATGTAACGTGAACGAAGTAAAGGAAATAATTATTTTGCTTTAGTAAAAAATACCAGAAATTACTAGAGTTATGGGCATAGTTATATGGGCACAGTTTAGCATAGTTATGTGGACTCTTCTCGTCATACTGATCAAGAACATATACACCACGGTTTTACACGGCTTTGATTTAACCACTGTTTGAAAATAAAAACTTTTTAATTTTTTTACACGATTTTATTGAAAATAATACAACACAAATAAATAAAAACACACACAGCTCACAAATAACTAGAAACCATTCTTGTATGGGTCGTTACAAAGAATTATACAAAGAGGTAGCAACAACTCCTCAAAAAACAGAGTTCTCTGTGAAAAATGTAGTTTCCGAACGAGTTCAGTTCAAAATGACTTGTATTTCAACAATGATAGTGAGTAATTCGAGTAACTGATGATGATGATTTGTGTTTCTGTAATTATGATTATCATTAAAAAAAACTTTTTTTACCTTATAAATTGAATAACCTATTCTATTTGTTAACAATTTAGCTATTTTACATACATACATAATTGTTTTTGGTTCCTGAACTTGCAATACATTTAATTCACATTACTTACTTTTAGGCTTAGAGTGAATTTCTTTTCTTGTCTTTAATAACTATGCTTGTGAAAATACTTACACATTATATATGTGACTTAATAAAATAAGCATAAATACTTGTTCTTAAAAATCCTAGTGTTTTCACTCATTTTCATAGGTTTTAGAGATAAGGAACCAATCTCCTTGGCATATGATCAATATCTCTTTGGGAACGTTTTTTTACACGGTTTTTTCTGGAACAAATCTGCCATGTTCCAACAGAATTAGGAGTACCCTTGTGTAAAACTTAACTACAATATTACTCTTCTGTGGTTTGGGCAGAGGGTACAAAAAGCAGAAAACATTTCTCTGTTTGTTCTATTGTTGTTCTCATAGTCATTGAGCTTTTAAAGTAACACTTTCTTAAGTAATATAGGCTGTTATTTGAATGTTCACAAGATGGCAGAGTCTGTCCTAATTTCTCATTCTCATAACAACACAAGCACATATTCACAAGCGGTTATCTTAATGTGATTGTCAATATTTTCATGGGGACGACTTTGAGGCGCTTGGTCCTGGCAACAATACCATTTGGCCAAGGACACATTCGCTGGAAAGCGAAAGTCTTGACTGACATTGGCCGCCCAACCTTCAACAAGGAAGGGGCGCACACACATTGTCTCTGCTCGTCGGTGCTCACAAACAGCAGAAAGTAGACACATCTGTATGTATGTACATACGAATGTGTACATAGTATAGAACACACATAAATACGTGTGTATTTCTGCCCTTGGCATCTCGGAACAAATCGTTTATGTGTTTCCAGTATACATATTGGTGCTTTTTGCGCTACAAGCTTCACCCCGACTCGCTCAAATATACTTACTTTCGCTCAATGTGCGGGTGCGGGTGTGTGTGAGTGTGCGCGCGTGTGTGTGTGTGTGTGTGAGTGTGTGTGTATCGCCCTTCTGCGATTGCAGCTCGCCGATATTATTGAAATGCCATTTTGATTGGCTTTGATGTCTGCCAAAAGTAATGGTTTCATATTGCTAAATGTTTTATGTGCCGGCGATAAATGCCACAGAGTTGCCGATGCCTGCCATTGGGTTGATGTGATTAAGCGATAAGTAGTCGGCCATGAACCATTTTGTCAAAATGATTGGGTAATTTGCCTTCGCCTGTGTGTTTGCGTAATGCTATTTTTGAGCTTTGATAATTGTATTCCATGTTTACTTCATTGATGTATATACGAGTATGTAGTATACGAGTAAAGAAATAAATAAATAAATATGCTGTATATATACAAATAATATAGTTCCTTCTGACTAACTGATTGGTAATCAACCCACATCCTAAGCTTTAACAGCTAGGAAGCTGCGATTGTGATACAAGTTTGCTTTTATGATGTAAGTAAGCACTAAGGAGCTCTGAAGGGGAAAAAAGATCCGATCGGCTTCAAACTTGGTTTATGTTTTCTAAGAATGACGTTTATTTTATTGAAAGGTCTCTATTTATCCATATACAAGTATGTACCTTAACAATCAGGAACGCATCGTCGTATAGGCCAATCTGCTTCTTAGAAGTGGATACATACTACAAGTATTAGTAAAAATGTCAATAGCGTTTAAAAACAGTTGCCTACTTACTTAAATAAGAATTTTTTTGCAAACTACTTAATATAATGATTTGCTACTACTTAATATAATGATTTGCTTTTAACAATAATTATTATTATTATATTTTTATTTAAACATTAACTCAAATATACGGCCAGATAATGTTGTGTGTAATACGGAATTGAAACAAATCAGAAACAACAAAAAATAGACTTCCTTTAGAGTTAGCCTATCAAGACAAAACTTAACATAGGGACACGTAGCAACAGATTGTTAGGAGAAATCACTAATATCGGGTTACTTGGAAAAAAAAAACTTTTCTTTTTTTAAGAGAATCCTAATACCAAAGTATGGATATTCTAGCTGTTATACTTCGCGAGATTCTTGCGTTTATATTTTATACTGGTCCTTTTGTGCATTCGGACTAAGAAGAATATCCTTTCACCCTGGCACCAAAAGGCACATTTTTTGAACCACAATATTTAAAACATTTTGAAATATATATTTATAATTACAAATTACGTTCAAGGCATAAAATTATGAGAAAGCACCAACTAAAAACTAAGAACTGAGAACGAGCAAAGAAGTTATCTTTGCTCTCTTAACATTCTTAACTCCATTAAGGCGGATGATGCTTTTGCTTTTGATCTATAGTATACAAATCTGGTTATCCATTGTAAGAACGGGCAACCTTCTAAGTAAACAATGTGAATGAAATAACTTAAAGAATTTCATTTAAAGAATTTTCATTAACTTTATCCTTTATCCTTTAAATTGTCGCTCTCGACACACATATGTATTATGTATGCACGGTAGTTTTAAGAAGTGTGGAAGGAATAGTGCCTACGACAGGTATACAGATAGACTCAATATACCCACATCACCTTTCAAACAGTGCAGTGTATTCAAAACTGTTTACTATAGTATACATTTTTAAAATGTATTACATTTATATGCGGCTTCCGGCGTTCAAAGTAATCCCTTCACACTCATTTACTACAAGACAGTTGAGGGCTAACAATGTTTCAGCTTACTTTCCAGAGATGGCAACACACGAATGCTATGCAATCAGCATGCTTGAGCTAAGGATTTTATGTAGTTCTTATCCAATTATACACTTACAGCCATTTGTCAGCGGATATGTCAGATACGTCACCCAGGACTATAGCTGAAAGACGAGCTCACAGCACTATTCACGGAACGAAATGGTAAGGGCAACAGAAAGAGTAAAGGGAAAGGGAATAGCAAAAGCAAAAGCAAAAGCTGCGACAACCGCAACCAAAACCCGGACCGAGACCGAAAACGTAACCACAACCGAATGAAACATATCTTCAAACGTGAGTCAACTGTGCACTTGATGATGAAGAATGTGCACATCATTTCATGGTCGGTGTGCTGCATATGGCAGGCGGGTAGACCCACGCACAAACACGTATACTGCGAGTATATACGGGATTGTCGTGGTTTTCCTCGTCGTTCTGGTCGTCATTGTCAACGCAGTACCACGAATCTGCGTCGAAATGCAGAAACGCTGTAGCCCATCAGTCTTCAGAGTTGTTGTTGTTGCTGTTGTTGTTGCCTGGCCGTCCAACGGCTCGTCAACCAAGTCCGTCCCTGTCAGCAGAAATCCACTTTTGATTATAGTTTTGACACGCCGCAGCGCTTTAATGATAAAAAATGGCGGGACGGCTAAAAGCGACGCGTCGCTGCGAACTTCACGCTCGTCCTGCTTTCTTGCGACTGCTATTCTAATTAGACCTCAAGACGTGGCATTCTCTAAGCTGTCGGCGTCGCGACGCATTTGCATGTTATTGACTAAATTAAGTGGCAAGCAAAATGTGTCGCAATGAGAGAAAGATGCGGCGGAAGTTGTGACAGGCTCATGACGACGTTGTCGCCTAAAGAAAATGAAATGAAATTGAAATTGAAATGAAATGAAATGGCATTTAAAATACGCTTTCAATTGTCAAACCCAACGTATACGTATATAGTATGTGTCTGCTATTAGAACATTGAACATTTGCATGATGGCTTCTAAAATGTGGGTTGTGTTGGGGCAAGAGGGGCCCCAATCACAGAGACTGACAGTTGGCAACAATTGTTTTGAGGCCCAACACGCTACACGTTTCAATTACATGTGCAAATAAGTAGATGGCTGTTAAATAAAATCAAGCCAAAGACATTTCATTTACCAACAGCACCACCACCAACATTACCAACAAAATCATAAAAACGCAAACAACAACAACAACAATAACAACGAATAACGACAACAAATTTGTCAAACGTCAAACTTCGCCATATTTAATTTCCTCTTTTCGAAATTAGTTTTGTGCAAAATGTTAGCACATTTTCCGTTGGACTGTGCACCAAACATTGAGGGGAGCTTATTCAGGCACACATACTCGTACATACTCGTACATGCATCTACATTTTCATTTTTGATTTGTTTTTATTTTTATTTTTATTTTTGCTTGCTGTCATCCAAATTCGTTGTTCTTGTTGTACCCTAGAGTCCCGCAGCTGCAATAATTCATATTCAAAAACTACAAATTGAGTCGTAAACAACTTTTGATTTCGCATATTGCAAAGGCTTACATTTGCCGACTCTGCTCCTACTTAATGCATCCTTGCCAACAATTCGAAGAAGACTTTATTTTCATCTTCAAGAAGTCGGTTTTTCGACAGACGTTAAAGCTTATACGTTTTACAATTGGCCTACTTATTATTTTTAGCCATGTATGATCATCCACGATCCTACACCGATTATTAACTTATTTAAAGTAGAAAGAGGGCTTAAGCGGAATCTAAAATATTTGGAGGATGCAGAATTTTCGTTTTGGTCTAAATTAATTTAAAAAATGTTCTTTATTATATTTAGACTGCTTAATTAATTATTGTCTTTATTTCTAATGGCAATCTAATGAATAAATCAATAAAGAAGCATTTAATCACGCAATAGAGGAATTTACCGGTTAGCTTTGATTTATTTCCCAGATACAATATTTTCACAAAATGTTGAGCTGTTCGTTAGCTTCAAAATAATGTGTTTTCATGTAATATTGTCATCTATTGTACCATAGATTGAAAAAAGCACACTAGCAATATTTCCCAAATTTCTTTTTTGACTAGAAAAACATATTCAAAAGCATTTAAGCATTGTTTAAGGGTATGGTCATAAAGAAATGATTTAAATTTCGCACATTATATGAATCAAACTAAAAAGTATCATCAGGTTGCAAGTTCAAAGTTTCCCATTTCTTTTTACTTTTACCTAAAAATGTTGAACAGTCTTGAGATTGAAAACTTCTTGCGTTTTGCAAATAGGAGAGTACAGCTATTTCGTTTTGAAAAGTAAGGCGCAAAAGGTTTGCGTTTCTGGAAAGTAATATTATTTAATAGAAAAACTGATATTATTGTGTTAAAATCTCAATAATTTCATTCATTTCATTTATTCACAAAAAATTGACTCATCAATTTGTGTGTTTCTATTATTAGTTAACAATAAAGAGTTCAGGCTATCTTGTTATTTAGAAATAAAGTATATTTTTCCATTTTATGAGTGAACGGACAGTTTCTAATACATAACAAAGCAGAGGAATATTTTTGTCAAAAACCCAGAAGTCAAAATCTCAATGAAACACAAACTACTGACCTCTATATTGAAAGTTTTTCTTTTCAATCATGTACAGATTTGTAGAATCTAGTTAAGGGCACGATCTTTATTGCAAGTTTTTCTTTTCAATTATGTAAAGATTTTTAGAATCTATAGTAAAGGGCACGATGTTTAACCCATACATTTTTTATTTTCTCTCTTTTTCACGTTTCTTTATATTGACGAATTCATCGGCAATCTTCAGCTATAGAGAATGTTTACAGGATTGCACTACACACACACACACACACATCCACACACGTCTTTCCGTAGCATACATTTTGGGGCGTTGCTTGGATGCCCGTAGCCATTGAAGACATTTGTTTTTCATTTGCATGTTTGTCCGAACTTTACTCAACTCCAATTTGAAATTCAGCTTTAAATAAAACTTCAAATCGGCATCAACTTTAAAGGCGGAAGTATTGTTCATACAGACGAGTACTCGTATACTTGTATCTACTTGTACATAAGTATTGTTTTAGTTTGGTCTTTTGAATAATGCATGCTCGTATGCGACGACTGCAGTCGCATTCATGGAAAACAAAAGCCCGAACCAGAAAAAACCGCTTAGTTAATAATTTAGCAGGCATTAAAAACATGCGGTGTTCTCATTTAGTCGCGGTTGAAAAGGACGAATCAAAATAATAATAAAGTTGAAAACAATTTAAAAAGGCATACGAACAACAATATGCTTGTTGCCCTGCCGGCTACTAGTCTCCTGTATTTGTTGTATGTACGAGTATATACTTTATGATTTATTTCGAAAAATACTTTTTAGTCACCTGCACACACAAACACTCTTGCACACACACCCACACCCACACACTCACAGTCACAGAACCACTCACGCACATTCAAACGTACAGACAGCAGAGTGCAAATGGTCGGCAGCTCACCCAAAAAGCTTGCCGCTTAATTTCATTAAAAATTTATGAAATAAAGGCAGCTTGTGTGGTATTAAAATTTGATAGTCTGCTGCCGTCGTTGACTCTGTATGTATTTATGCATGTGTGTATGTGTGTATGTGTATGCGCATATCCCTGTTGTCTGCCTGCAGCTCGTATGCGTCATTGTTAATATTATCTCGGTTTTTACGCTTTTACGCTGCATGCAAAAAACGCAAAAGTCACCAATGGGTTTATTTTCATTTTGCGCTCTTTGGCGTTTCTTTTATTTCGGTTTTCCTTTTCCTTTTTGCCTTTTTGCCTTTTTGCGTCTTTTGCAGTGCGCACTTTATTTGATGGACTTGTTTATGAGCAATTCCCATTTTGTGTGCTGCACCTTTTTAATGGCGATTCCTGTGTGATTTTTATTAATGTTTATTGCATCGCTGCTGATAAGGCGAAGGAGGGCGGCAGTGATGATGGGATATGACGCTGTTGTTGTTGTCGTTGCCGTGCAGCTAAATGAAATTCCAGCTTCAACTGCTTCTCTTTTTGGCCGTGACTCGAACACTCGAAACGAAATGAGAGCAGCTCGAGCGGCTGAAGCAATTGAAGCGGCGAGCAACGAGTTGGAAATGCAATTTGTAAATATTGCGGTGTGCGTGTGTCTTATGCTGGCGCTCCTGTGAGGGGCAGAAGTGGCAGTTTCGTGGAATCGCCAGTCACTTCATGGCCTGGCAAAGGCCTCGTTCATTGCACTGTGCGCACAATTTACGGCTTTTTGCATGTCCCTACCCTTATCACAAACTACATGAGAGTTCACGAGCTTTTAAACAAACTATCAAACTGTACTATATTTGAAAAAAGGATTTAATTAGAGAAATATTAGAGAACACCAAAAATTAAAAGAAATTATCAGCAATTAATACAAATACCAACATTTTTAATTTGATTGAAGAATTGGAATTGTGTTTCCTTTCAGATATTTTGCGATCAAAACTGATTATTGCATAAGTGCTCCGGATTTAGATTTCTTATAGTTTAATTAACATCCTATTATGATAGTAGCTGACAGTAAAACTATTTGAAAACGATGACAAATGAAATACAAATCTGAAAAACACAATGCTGAAAATGTGTAATTCAATATTTTAAAGATTACGTTTTTTTTTGTTAAATCAAATCAAGAAGGTCCTAAGAAATCAGGCAGCGTAATAATACAATTAGTCTAAGCTTTTAATATACGATATTATGTAGCTAATATAAATGCAAAAGTTGTGTTGCCGCTTTGACTGTTCCACTTTCCCTATTAGGAAGGAAGTACACAGGATAGGGACAGTAGTACCATGTCTTGTCAGCTCGTCGGCTTTACAGTTTCCTCTCTATGCCCCTATCGCCGGGACCCATAAAAACGGCAAATTTTTGAATTTTGAAAAATGCCACATTTTCCATAGAGCATTCATATGCCGGATTGTCACAATTTCGGACTTTTCGCATATTAATATAATTGCAATTGCTTATTTCGCGAAATATAAGTACGCGCAGTTGCGTTGCCAGGACTACCATGGCGCTCAAAATCATATAACGAATGCGCCAGCAAACAATTATTATTATATGAAGTGCAGCGACGCAGAGATGAGCAGACAGACTGCCTGGCGCATAGCTGAGTGGGCTGGGAAGCGGCTCATATACCAGACAGCTACCAGTGGCACTTTCAGAGGTAGAGGTAGAGGTAGAGGCAGTTGCACTGCCAGGCAACTGCAAGTGTCGCCGTTTGGCGCCGTCACCAACGGTAACAAGTGACAGAAAGAAAGAAAGGAAAACTGTGCGCATATTATAACTCACAACTTACAAGACATTTTGGCATTTTGTAATATTAATAAGTGCGATGTTGTGAATGGGGATGTGGGTGGCGCACACCCACCAGATTGTGGGCTTCTCATTAGATTAGCGTTGATTGTGCCGCACCAGCTCAGCAGCTGGACATTCAGCCGGGGGCGCTTCAAATGCTGACAGCTGTGACTTTCAGATGTGGGCACGCCTCGTTTGATAAGTGAAGGGGACGGGGGCTGGGGCTGGGGCGGGTGCTGTGATTGTTTTTGCCACTGGTAATTTGAAACTTTCAAATATTTATGATTTACGTTAGTAATTTGTGCGTATGGCGCGACAAGAGGTTGGCAGTCCCGCATACGAGCACAGTACTACTTGTATACACGTACTATATAGAGAAAATCACAGGAGTTCCCGAGTTTGTCAACCACCGTGCCGCCATGCACGAGTGATTGGGTGAGCGGCTTGGGTGCGGGGACTGAATTTTCTTATTGCCTGAATGACGAACGGTACGCTAATGGACGCCATGAACTTCATGGCTGGGAGGCGTTCGTAATTTTGCATGCAGCCGGAGCCGGGAGTTAAGGCCAGAGTGGTAAAATATTTGCCACGTGCTGCGGTGAGGATGGGGACTTTCTGGATGCCGGGTGCTGGGCATCAGGGGAACCTGCCCAATTGAGTTGTCAGTTTCGAGTTGGTTGTGCGAAAATTTGAGCTTTATGGGGGTTGGCGCCGGAGCAACTAAAAGTTGCGAAATTCACATTAAATATTTATAAAAATCTAGACGTGGCAGGTGAGTCTGGCGACGTACATACTTGGTGGAGTGTGGAGTGTGTGTCAGGGAAGCGTTTCAAATAAAATCCGCAACTGTTCTCATTTTGCCAAGTGCTGTGAATTGTTTAAGGACTCGTAAGTTGGTTGGCTTGTCATTTCGCAAATTGCGTTGATATGACGCTCGAAGCGGCGAAAGGGGTTGAATCAATCGCACCACCCTCTCGCCGAGACCGAAAGACAGCCACATTTTTCACTAACAATTTATTATCAACCACTTAGGATCAAAATAAGCGATAGTCCATTGAGGCTTATTACATTCTAAAAGAATATTGCCGGCCGATTGCGGGGGATGGTGTGTGGTATGATGTCAACTGCCCTGGAGCCCTGTTCCAAAGTATCCAGGGGCAGTGCAATATCGCTGACAACAAATCAACCCTTAACGACATCCAGTGTAGAAATTTTTATGAACCGTCAGAATGATATATGCATGCCAATATTATGACAACAACTGTTGAAATATGCCGCCGCCGTCGTCAACTTTGTTCTGATCGAAAAAAAAAGCAAAAAAAAAAACGTTAGAAGCAAATCACAATAACAACAAGCGAAGCAAGGACAACAGCTAGGACGACGGCCGATAGGCGTAAAGTTACGCGCGCATATGTAAGTGTCTGACTTCCGTTTCCGCTTGATGTGTCCGCCTGGTCGCCCGAGGGGAAAGGTTGATATGTTTGCAAGTGGATGTGGATGTGGAGGAGGGGAAGGGGCTATTACATTTTACTTTCCATATTTGCCAGGAATAAGCATGAAATTGTTTTCATGTCTGGCCTGCGTATGTTGAGCAACAATAACAACAAGAGCAATAGGAACAATAACATCTACTACCCCTTTTTAACAGAGCATTTGTCAAATAGAAATAGAAACATGGGTGTTTACTGGGGAGACAGACGGAGTTAGAGTGCGTGTTCCTCACTCGAAACTTTCAACTTTGCCGCCTTTGGGCCTTGTACTGTACTTTGTATTTTGGGCGTATTGTTAGATGTGTGGTTCTAGTGGGCTACATACACACAATTACCTTGCTAGGCTGGCAACAAATGCTATTTAAATATATAAATTTTAATAAGCTCTTGCGGTCTTTGTGGGCTTGACAAGGGCTCTCAACTCAGCCGACAAAGGTGCACGGCTTGATGTCTCTAACTTAATGCGTAGACACATCGGTAGATACATATTCGGTAAATAGACTGAATGGGTACTCTGCACAGATAGGATTAGCGATTTAAAAATCAAACGCTCATTGTCATACTGGAGTTCTTCCCTTATTTCCAACTCGTTACCGCTAGTTTTTCAACTGCTTTAAGTGCTGTAGTGTTATTTCTGATTTCTGATTTCGACAGATCGACTCGTTATGTCATGCTAGCCATGAATTTTTTCGACTCAGCGACGCCTCTTACTCCTGATAGATTGTATTAGAATCAAAACATTTTTCAATAATGAAATGAAGAATGAAAATAAATAAATACAATGAAATAATGAAATTCAATGGAAATATTTTATTAGTAAGTCAGTTTTCTGATAGGTTTTTTAATGAATATTTAAACTCAGAACGTTTTTAGAGAACGCAAATATTTTGTGGTATGTCTCTGGCGGGCATATTTTATAACTGCAAAGGACACTAATAAAAATTATCTATTATGAATACAGTCTAGTTTTAAAAATACTCTTCTTAATAAGTATAAATGCTCTCCATTCTCTCATACTTTTTTATACACATTAATTATACTGTTAATATTTCAGTAACTTAAATTAAACTTGTAGCTAAATATAACTGAAAATAGGAGATTACTTCTATTATTTTTTCTCATTCTAGATATATCCCAATACGAGAAATTGGTGTTTTCTGTCGGCCAACGTTTGTTCTCTCGCCCAAAAATGTTAAAAAACTCCAAAAGCAGAATTTGTCTAAAAATCTTGGTACTGCATATTTAGGAACAATTATAATAACCATTTTACCGATCTAAGTCATATGTACATTTTGAAGTGTCATAAGTTTTTCCTGGCAGACCAACTCATAGCGCCATGAGAGAAAGAAAATTCTGTGTGAATATGGTTCGAGTGGTTTTCAAATTTCACACGAACATGCACACGATTGCCAATTTAGTCAGAAGTATAGAAGCAAATTTCGGTCATTGCAGGCTCTAAAAAAGCGGTTCGTTTTCATTCACAATTAAACTCAATTAAATCTGCATATTTAAACAGCAAAATGCAGTAAAAGTACAACACGAGGCAGGAAACATAGACAAGGCTAAGGCCAATTCCCTAGTGAGGGCGTCCGGGGTGGGAGGACGGCTAGTGGAAATAAGTTAAACTCAACCAAGTTGAACCGCAATTTTTTGGCAACACACACTTACACAGATAGATAGACCGACGCAGGGGCAAAGACACGCAGACTACTCTTTGTGCTACTTTGTTTGGCAACCCTCATGCATATTTAAGCAGACGCTGCGACGGTGGTTGATTTTTGGCAGGACGAGGTGGCGTGGTGCGGTGCGGCGCCAAAGCAGTTGGGGTAGTATTAGTCAAAGCCGCAAAGCGCAAGGTAATGCGGCAAAGGTAAAACACACAACACGCACACACACACACACACACACACACACACACACACACATACAAACACACACGTACAAAGATACAAAGAGAAACATCAATAAACAACAAGTCCTGTAAATAATGCAGCATTGAGTGACGCGAATGTGGACGCGAACTTCCTCAGGATTTGACTTGCTGCGCACAAGTGCAAGGAGAAGAAGGGCGAAGGCAGAAAGGAATGAGGTGCGGCACAGTGGTGTAATTTTTCAAAACTACGAGTGTCTTATCTGACCTGCTTCATTAAATAAAATAAATATGTAAATGTAATTCTTGTGGTAGAGCTTGAATTTATTGCCAAACTTAATTCAAAATTAGAAATTAAATATATATACGTGTACGACTGAGCAAATGCTCAGAAATACTTGTTTTGGTAACTAGGGACGGAAATCTTACTATTGAGATTCGTATTTGGTTTTAGAAAGTAAACAGGATTTTTAAAGATAACAAACATAAAAAAGACTGTTGAAAAAATTAATTGAATTTATTCAAAATAGTTCCCTTTGGACGCCACACTGTGCTTTGCAAGGTCTAAGGGCATGTCGGCATTCAGAAGGATTCATCGCAAAATATTTTCGAAAAGGTGAAATGCGCACTGTGCGAAATCAAGCGAGTACGGGAAGTGGTTGTCAACCACTGGCTTATGATTAAATTTTTAATCAAAAAATCGATCAAAAGTGTCAATCGATGATATGACGCATTATTGTGTTACAAACGCCAACATTAAGACGAAATCGCCGAATAAGATGGAGCAAACGCTTCAAAACTGAAAAATAAAATGCTGCAATTCTGCAATTTAGTCCGGTGGAACGAATTCTTCGTGAACAATGCCCTTGGAATCGGAAAAGCATTGTCATTTCTCCAAACGAGATTTTGGGTTTTGAGGTTTTGGCACGTCTTTAAAATTTTGGCGCTTGGTTCAAAACAATACGCTTTATTGCCAGTCACGTTGTTGTTATGGAAACTTTTGTGCTTTTTAGCTAACTTATGATGTCCTTCCAGTATTGAGTTCTGAGCAATTTTTCGTCGTCAGTCATATTGTGGGGAACAAACCCTGCACATCCTTTTTGGCAACCAAACTTGTCAGTTCTATAACTATCAATGAAGAATATGGCGGATGTGTTCATCAATTGAAGCGCTTCAGTAAAAGATTTATTAGATCTAAAACAACACCTGATATTGGCTCTTTATTCGATGCTCCTTTTTTTTTTTACCGTGCAACACCTTTCCAACCAATCAGTCACATATAGATGCTATGATTCAACTATCTTCGTTACTTTGGAACGCAGCGAACCACCGCCCTAGAAATAATTCTCAAAATAATATAAATATTATTGTACTAGGCATTTTTAAAATCAAGTAAGTGTTTATTATTAAATATTGTAAAATGACGTTTTTAGTTCGAAAGGTCTAATCATGCTTATTTATATTTAATATGAATAACCTTATTAGCTATGTATAACATTTGTAGCTAGTACAATAAAAGGAAGTAATGTCTGTTTAATTTTAAAAACCTAAGCGCACATCCATTCGCGCACCGAGTTACATGAATATGTCCTATAATCTACAAGATCATTAATTCAAATGAAAAGCCTCTTGACGAGGTTAAGAATATAAATTACGGAAGATCACAAAACTGTTCATATCTTTCGAAAGAATTTAAAAGAATTCACAATGCGTACGTTATTCCATCATACTTCTTACTTATGTTCATTTGGAAAACTAATAAATATTTTAAATAAAGACAATTCAGAAACCGTAAAAACTCTTGCCTGTATTAAAAATGGTCTCCTTCAAAAATAAAGCTTGGTTTTGGTCAGAGAGGGTTGATGCTTGAACCACTGTGCGGCGTTCGTGCTGGTAACGTCGTCGCAGTCGGCGCCTGCTGCGCTTTAGTTTCGTTTCACGTGCCACCAGCCAGCCAGACAGACAGTCAGACAGATGGGCAGCCAGTCCAGCCAGGCAGACAGTCAACTAGACATTTCCCTTGTGCATTAGCTGTTCTAGGCGCGCAGCGAGTGCAATTGTCTTCTGCTCATACATTTTACATTTTTAATAGATTGCCCGGCATTAATAACACGTCGCCCAATATTGGCGGGGGGTGTGAGTGTGAGTGCGGGGGTTGTGCGTAGTTGGGCGCTGGTGTGGCGATATTGACCCCAGGGATGCATTAGGCAGCGGCTTCAGTAAGTCCGACTGTATCCTGCATCTGTTTGCGGTTTTTATGTCAGGGCCAGGACGCGTGTCGTGTGCTGCACAAATCACTGATCGCTGGTCAGTGAATGCAATTAGACTAATGCCATAACAGACTTTTGGCCACGACTAGGCCATGTTTTCTGATTCGCCTTATGGCTAAGTGTGGGAATGTATTTCAATTTGTGAAGTCCCTAAAGTATGCCAAAAACTTGGAATAGTAGTATAAAAAAACAAAAAACTGCTCTGGACAGCGATAGAGTGGGAGTGAGAGAGAGAGAGAGAGAGAGAGAGAGAGAGAGAGAGAGTGAGAATGCAGACTGGCGGACAGGAGGACAGAAGAAATATGTTTCAAGTGGCAAAGTTTGTGCTGAAGACATTAATTTGAGCCTTGATGATATTCAATTTAGGCACTCCGGAGACTTGCAACACTAGCCCACACACACACACACACACACACATATATATATATATACATACATATAGTCGTAGCAGCGGCAGGACAATGGTGGCAACAACTGTAAAATATGAGCTCAGCGTCCGAACTTAGGTAGTTGTGACAACGTGTGTTTGTGTGTAGTGGAAACAAAGAAAAAAGTGGGAAAAACAGAAAAACAAATTTATTTTTTGGCACAACTTTTACATGCCTTGTGCTTCGCTGGTGTTGGTGTTGGTGTTGGTGCTGTTGCTATTCTTGTTGTTGATGGTGTTATTGTTGTTGGGTCTGCCACTGCCACTGCCGCTGTCGCTGCCTGGCCAACTTTTCATGTTTGAGCGGCATTTTATTAAGTTGGCAACACTTGCGCCAGCCAATGTTCTGTGCCTACAATTGGGGTCACCAAGTGCAGGAAGAGTAAAAAAAAAAATAAAAAAAACCAACGAGAAGGAAAGGAAGCAAACAAAAAAGAAAATATTTGATGTAACTTTTTCTTTGCCCACCATCGCCATTCCCCTGTCCTCCTGTCTTTTTTGTAGTTATTTTAAAGTTTTTCGTTTAATTTTCAATTTTCCTGTGGGGGGTCATTTTAAAAATGCAGCAACAACAACAAAACTAGCAACAGTGTCAGCAGCAGGAACAGGCCTTGTGGCGGCAGCTGTGGCCGCGTTTTAATGTTGCTGCAAGTTTCATATATAAAGGTTGTTGTTTTATTTCCTTTATTTCCGGGCTTGTGTTTTTGTTAACTGCAAATTTATGCATTTTGCAATTTGTTGCTTATTTATTTTTCCACAACGAATTTTCAATTTGTACGTTGCATACTTTTGAGCGTAGTGTTCGATTTTTCCACAGCTCGTTCGCCAATGCGTTTATGGAGTTTCATGTGTGTGTATGTATTCGAATAAGGCGCTGAAATTTTTCGGCATTTGTCAAAGCGTAAAACTTTGTCAATAATTTTTGCCCACAAGCAAATGTAACTACAACAAACAGCAGGACTCGTGAATAACAAAGTGTGATTATTACTGCCTCTGCTATTGTTATTGTTATTGCTATTATTATATACTATTATTAATAGCATGCAGCATTATTGTAGTTTTTGTGTCGTAGTGTTGTTTATGCGATTGGCCCGCAGGCGTGTGCTCAGTTTTTGCTCTCAGCAGCTTTGTCCTTTTCATGAGCTCTACTATTGATGTTTGCATGGCCGTTGTTTACATGACATTTTTGTATGTGTTTATGCCTATTTGATATTTTTGTGAGTGTATATTGCATTATTGTTTGCACAAATATTGTGAAAGCACAATTGTTTACAATTCGTATGTGTTGTTTGTTATGCAGCGATGGTATTGTGTTTGGTATATTTATAAACATGGTAAAAAATTAATTGACTGCGCTAAGTGGTGCTCAAAAATTAATCCTAGTGTGATGGTTATATAATTATCATTTCGTTTATATATGTATAATAAACATAATTTCTTAAAGAAATGAGTGTACTTTATACAAGTATGTATGTATGTCTAAGCTCTTTATCGTCAAAATCAGCTGAATAGATACATTTATTCAATTGTGTGGCAGTTATAGGCAAGATATAGTGTTTTAAGCTGTTGTTCTCCTTTATCGGCACTTCCTGTAAAGCCCTTCTAGATCAACGGACTATTAATTTCTATTACTCACCACCAAATTTTACAATAACACGTGTAAGGCAAAAGTACAATATACTTCTAAAAAAGTAGTGTTGGGTTGGGCCCAGCAAAAGTTTTAACAAAAGAGAATGCTACAGTGATGCCCGACAATACCCTGAATCCTAAAAAACTTTAGTCGAATTATAAATACAGATAAAAAAATAAAATAAAATAAAAAACTTAAAATAAGCTTGTGTTGTTTGTCAATGTTGGCTCAGCCGTTTCAGAAATCCCGGCGCTCCTCCAGACAGACGCACATGGCTGAATCAATTTCTCTCGTTGTACTGATTAAGAACATATCTACTTTTTCGAGCCGGAATCAAATGGGAGAGCAAAAAGGGGAACAAACAATCGCTTAAATTTTCAAATTTATTCCAGTGTTATTTGATAAATCCTTCGGCATTTATACAGTTTTTAGCTTACGTACTAGTTGTTTTCTTATGTATGAAAAATACAATGGCTTGCTCTTTTCTTTCTTCACAAATTGTACCTATTCTAAATTTATATGCTTCGTTTTATTCTAACATTTGTCAAATGGGTGTTTCCCAATAAATCTCTTCCTTATTTAAAGTGTTTTAATATAAGAGGTCCTAGCTGTACTTGCTCATGGGATATTTATAGTTCAGGAATTCTATGTGAATCTCTTACTCTATATCGTTAATTATGTTCACCTTTGTGAACTCCTAATACGCCCTTTGCCAGAATAAATTGCCTTGCATTGTGAGTTTGCGCTTCAATTAAGAAGTTTTATTCACAAATATTTCTAGAGGCTGTCTTAACTGTGCTCAACATTTTTTTATTAGTAAAGATTGCGTCAAGTCTTTGATCTTAAGCTGAAACAAAAACCAACACCATCCAATTAAAACGTAAGAACCAAATTCTATTTCATTGGACTTACCTCTGTTATTAATCGAAATTCACAACTTTGCCCTTTAAATCATTGCCCTGGGGACATTTTCCTTACATTATGGGTTGGGGGAAGTGGGGAATACCAAGCCCACATTAAGCACATTTGGTAAAAAACCCTTCATCGTTCCTTGGCAACACGAGTTAATTTTTTTTAATCTTTACATATTTTTTACATTTTTAAACTCAATTTCATTCAAATCTAATATTTTTTGGAACAGTTGTTAGCAAAATAATTGTACCCCAGTGGGTTCGCTCTTCTTATTTTTGCTTCTGCATACACATACATAACATTCTCTATCTTTACCCAACAGGGAACATGTTGTAATAATATAGTCTAAATTTAATTGTGATATCGTAAAAAAAAAAATATTGTTGGTAGTAAGAGTAATTTCTTGTACAGTCGTTTTTTATTGGCAACTATACGAGATGCCCTGACTTTAACAAAGCAGAGCAAAATCACCAAAGTTCCTCAAATCAAATGATATTTTTTCATTTAATATTTCATTTATTATTTATTTGAATACATAGAACGCCCTTGCCGCCCTTGCTGATATGGTTCAAAAGAGCTTAATGGTTAGACAGACAGATAGCCATGGTTCTTTTGATTCATATCGCTACGCTGATTCGCGTTAACACTGGCGTCAATAGACAGATGCGATCTTTTAAGATAATGAAGGAGCATAGACTGTTTTTGAGGACGATTTGCACCCAAAATGTAGCCTCTTTGTATTGATCAGTTACTCAATGCGATATCAGGTATTCAGCATGCATGCAATACATTCTAGAGGACTTTGAAAAGGCGAGGGTCGACATGTATGTACTTGTACGAGTATATGGCCATAAATTGCCGGCTTTTGTTTGCAACACATACGCACATAAACTACTGGCAACTACTGAAGGTCTCGGTCTCAGCTGCTTGGAGAAGTTATGCCATCGATAAAATAACGTATAACCATTTCGTTCTTTGTTTGTTCTCATTTGTTGCCCGTAAAGAACATAGCTATATATTGCATTTGTATTTTGTTATAGCGGCTGTAGTTGCCCTTGCCACATTGTTGTTGTTGTTGTTGTTGTTGGTTTGGCATTGTTAAACATTTCCTCTGATTACGCTGTCAATAAGCGCGGCCGTACACACATACAGAAAATATTATTTCCTTGTCACATTCATGGGCGCCACAAAACGTGCGTGGTCCTGTTGCTTCATGGTCCTGGACTACCTTAAATTATGCTCGTCATGGCGGCACTTCCGTGCCTGACGCTATGGGCTGTTTGCCATTGCCATTGCCTATGGCCATTGCCATTGCTATTGTTGTGGAACATTTGGTGCGGCCAAGGTGCTGGCATTTATTGGGACTGGGCCGCACATTGCTGTCGGCCTGCTTCGTGTTTTTTAAGTTATTGCATTGGGAATCGGACGCAAAACTAAACAAACGTGGGCAGACAGGCAGACGGACAGGCCGGGCGCAATAACAAATGAAACTGGCAAAAGGAACCTTGTAGTACTTGTTGTTCTTGTTGTTCTTGTTGTTGTTGTTGTTGTGTGGTTGCTGCTGCCTGTGCGACACAAGCACGGTCGGCCATACCATCGAAAAATCCCTTGATCCCTTATGTAATTTTTAGATTTCCTGTTTCTCAGTTGGTCTCTGGCTTTAGACATATTCGTTGGCATAGAGCAGGCGGGGGATATGGCGATGGCGGCGCAGACTTGGCAAAATTTGCGCAATTTCTGAATGGATTTTTAAGCATTTAAATATACTTACATACACGTCTACTTTTCAAAGCAGCAATAAAAAAAGACTGCCTGCATATTAAACCTGTTGCCAGGCTAAGCAATTTGCAAGACACATTGCAGTGGATGCCAAGCCGCCAAAATGTGCGCAAGTTTAATTAAAGAAGGCAAGTTGGGCAGCTTGTTTTAGGTAGCGAGCTATCAGTTGCCAACAAATTGCAAGTTAAACAAAGCTAACGAATTGCTCGGATTGGTGAAGAGTTTTGAAGATGGATATAGGAAGGGAAAGGCTGGGATTTTGTGGCAAAAACTAACCGAAATGGCTGAGAAGTGCGCACTTGAAAGGGATTTCAACTGCCGACTCAACAACGTTGCCAACGAACCGGCGAATGGCTTAAAAACTGCAAATCTATGCAAGACGATGAATAGAGAGCGGGCTGAGGAGAAGAGGTAAAGCTGTGAGCAGCAAACGCAAGCGGTAGTCAGAAGTCAACAGTCAGAGCAGAGAGCAGACAGCAGCCGGTAGTTGGTGGCAGCCACAACTTGCCGCTGCCGTTGCCGTTGCCCCGTCGCCGGGCAAACTTATGGCTAAGACCACAAACAAATTTCATGCTGCAATGCTGCATGGCAACCATGCGAACCGAACGGGAAAGGTAGGGGGAAAGTAGGGGGGCGTTCGTCCGAATTAGATGTGGAAGAAAATTGTCTTCCTGTATGAATTTCATAATTTCCCAAGTTTTAGTTATGAAAAGCAACCAATTTCCTCTCGACGGCTCTGCATGTGAGGTTGCAAGTCTCTATAGGTGTGTCGGCTTAAGTTTGAGCGCGTATGTGTGCAATTTAGAAAGTTTAAAGTTTAAACTTTTAATATGCAACACTTGCGTGTGTTTGCCGAAAGTTAAAAGCTGCAGCAACGAGGCGTATGCGTAATACGGGTTTTTAGTCCGACGCCTGTTTTCTCATTTTTCTTCTTCTGTATTTTAATTCAATATCATAACGTTTGCTGATGTCATCAAGCGTTAGGGGGAAAAAGAATTTCAAATTGTTTACTTTTTATTTATTTCTTGACCCAATGCCGAGCTCAAGAGGGTGACTCCGTCTGATAGCTGCCCCCACGTTCATACATACATATGTATGCATAACCCTTTGTCACATTTTGCAATTTATGTTATTGTGTTTTGTGATTTCCATCAACAACTTTTACTTTCCTTAATGCCTGGCTCAACCAGTCCAGCTTGGGTTTTCCTTGAAGTTTGTTGCCCCAGAGTTCTGGGATCTCTCGTGCAGAAAGCAATAAAAATTGTTTACAGACATTATTTGGGAATCCTTTGCGGAAGCACCTTGTATGTTTTACAAGCGTAACACAAACTTTTCACCATTGTCGGCTGGCGGGCTTTGTGTCACAGATTTCCTATTTAAATATTTTGGAACATAATAAAACGAAAATGTTTGGCCATTGTGCATAGAATGCTGTTTATTTTGCTACCAGGCTATTAAGGCACACACCCTCTCTATTCAATGTGGGTGTATTTCCTACTAAAAATAATGCAGATTTTAAATCGCATTGGTCTATTTTAGTGCCTCTGAGCCATTGCTGGTATTGCCATTTAAGTTCGTTCTTCGAACAAATGGAATGGCAAAATTCCGAATGATAGATGAAAATGTCCAATTTAATGCTGTCAGTTGCTTCGTTTTATGTTGAATTTGAAGCACATTTTTCGGATAAGTAATATATGAGTTGAATTTTCAAAAGGACATTTTCTTACAACGACACTCAAAATATTTGTCCCCTTATTAATTAGTTATTAGTAACAATAACCACAAAGCAAATTCCTTCATATTTGTTGAATAAACATCACATTAATAGACGAAAAAATGTAATATAATTATCTCTATCTCCTGCCCCCTTGTTTTGTTTCTCACACGACAATTTTTGCGGAAAATCAAAAAGTATAGTATGATTGCCAAATATATATGCATATATAAATAAGTTATAAAACCACAAAAATACAAAAGGTAAAGAAATACGTTAAAATGGTCAGACAGACAAATAATTTGCACAACAATTTTTATACCCAAAGGGTACAGGGTATATTAGTTTTGTGCGAGTGTACATGGAACACGCAGAAGGAGGCGTGGCAGACCCCACAAAGTATATATTCTTGATCAGCATGACAAGCCGAGTAGATATAGCCATGTCCGTCTGTCCGTCTACAAGTATATGTATGAACGCAAGGATCTCAGAAAGTATAAGAGCTAGAATAACCAAACTTGGTATCCAGATTCTGCTGAGCCCGAGAAAGGACGAGTTTTCCAGATGCACCCCCCCCACTCCCCTCCTATTCACGATTTTCTATAGCTCCCGTACTTCTTGGACTGTCCAGTTTGTGATTATATATCCGTATACCAAGTTTCATTATGATAGGTGGATAAGAAAGAAAGTTATAGCCATATAACCAAGCCCAACCGCTGTCCGCAGCTATATTTGTTGCTGCTTTGTACATATGTATAAGTACACAAACACGCATAGACACGATTCTGATGTAAATGTATGTATGGAATATTTTATATTTAATTTAATTAATTAATTAAATTTATTAAATTTTTTTAATAATTATTTTTTTTGTGGGGTGGTACAGGGTATTTAAGAGTTCAGTCTGCTCGACCTTAGCATTCCTTTCCTGTTCATATTTCATGAATGTGTAATGAATATTTCGTTTCCCCAATTAAAACCAATACCAAAGATATGCATAAATAAGTATTAAAATCACAATAATACCAATCGAAAAGTAATATGTAAAATTGGTCAGACAAGCAAATTAGTTGCACAAAAATTTGTCATATTTCATGAAATATGAAATGAATACTTCGTTTCTTTAATTAAAACCAATAAGAATGCCAAACTAAAGTTAGTTTTCTGATATAACACACTTATTTGGGAAACGTGATTCAGAAGCTTTTTCGTAAAATAAAACCGATTTGTGTGCAAATTATTTGCATGTATGGCCGTAGGCGGAGCAGTTGTAAAAATACTTACAAAGAAAGTAGCTTGGATCAGTTTTATGCTCTTGACCAAATAAAGAACTAAATTTAGTGAAAGCTTGAAGTCTTCGAGTCTGCGTGGAAGAATAGAGCTTGATGTAAGTGAATATGAATCAGTAGCTGAAATATTTGATATGCGATAAGTAGCTTCTGACAATACTTCTTCTTCTCTGTTTAGAAATCTATACGAGTATGTGTGTGCGTATCTGAGTTGCGATTTCAGACGCCTTTGGCACAAGTCCAGCCTGGATGTCGTGGCTTAACATTAACATAAATATCCAAAGCATACAGCAGGGTCCACACATGGCTGCTGGGACTTTTGGCCGACCCTCTCGGTCCCAACAACTTCATTTGCCACGCATAAAGCAGGGCAACATGTGCGTGTGTGTGAGGATGTCGGTGCGAGTGTGTTTGTGAAATTTCTTATGCCAAACAAAGTGAAACTGTCACAGCTACTTCTTTTTTATTTTTGGCAAGAAATGTAAAGTGCGCTGGGCGGAAGCAGCAACGCACACACACACATCCATAACCACTCGCACTCGCAATCACAAAACTCTGGGTTGCATATTTAAATTTATGATTATGTCGTTATGCCGTCGTCTGCCCATGGCTCGCAATGCAAAAAGTGACAGCGGCAAACTTAATACAAATTTATGTGCAACATATTTTTGCAAAATACCAAAAAAAGAACAAAAAACACAGAGGGGAAAAAGTCAGCTTTGGCGAGAACCAGAAAGCTGGCCAACATATGTTGCTTGGGTATGTTTGCGTCAAAGTTGCTTTTAATGAGTCGCTTGGCCAACTGGCAACCAGGACGAACGGCAGGAGGACGAAGGCAGGCGAGTGCCTGAAACAGAGCAGGGTGTGTAATAAAAATGCCTATGCCACGTCAAATTGCCGCGAAGCCCTTGGCAAAGTCATTTGAAAATGACAAATTCGTACATAATACGTGCCACCGCCTCAGCCAGAGTTGCCAATTCACGCAAAAGAAAAATGACATTCATTTCGCAGGTGAGACAGCGTGAAATGAGCAAAGGCGCCAAAGCCGGCAAGCTAACTCATTTTTAAATACAAATTTATGTTGTTTTAAAATTTCCGTAAGCTTACAACTGCCACGCCGGAAAATGTTCCGCACTTGAACGCCACATAATGAGAGCGCAAGTGGGAGAGAGAACATCAAAAAAAATTTGATTAATTCTCAGCTCCTAATGGCGTGCCATAAATTGCGAGTTAATAAAAAGCACAGAAAGACGTTTCAACCAAAGGCACCAAGTCGAATCGTGGGCATCAGCAGCACTCGCGGCACCACAGCGCCAGGGGTGGCAACAACCGAACAGAGCCAGTGCTGTCTGCTACTAATAACAAATTTGTCACACGCCACTTTGACAGTTGTGTGTCACAACCCTAACCGCAAAGCCACAGAACCTGAGCAGCCAAAGGATGGTAGACGAACAACGAATAACGGGCAACGACCAATGTCCAAGGACGGACAGCGAACAACAAGACCGCGGGCAAGTGGCAATTGTCGGTGACAGCGGTTAGGAGTTGGCAACGGCATTGTAGTTGTTGCTGCATTGCATGCAAATTACACAAAAATTAAATTTCATTTTTACAACTTCCTCTTCTTGCTTTTTACTCTCTGCTTCCCACAGAGTAAGATGTGTTGCATGTCTCTACACAAGAAAGAAGTCTACACTACACAGCATTAGTATTTGAACTGATTTTGAAAACAATTTTTAAAGATTTCTTCATGACTATTAACTTGTTATTCGCAAAAATGCATTACATTTTTTTTTAGAGATTGGTTATGGTTATTGCGATGCCCAATACTTGATGCCAGGAAATGTTCTCGAATTTGTATCCAGGCCCGGTTGAACGCTCCACCACGTCCCACAAGTAAATCTGGAGGAGGTAAGCCTTCAGATCAATAGACATACCACCAGGTGCGAGCTCACCGGATCAAACTGACCGATGCTCATCCCATTACCCGCCCAATAGGGCGACAACTTGCAAGCTTCATAACTATTTCATAAATTAATTTATTGTACAATTTTCTAACATAGGAAGATGTTTGTCGTAAGAGGCTTTAAAACACAAACAAATGAATGAACAAATGAAATAGTGCCTATTTCATTGAATTAAAAAATAAATCATTTTTAAAGATATCAAAATTATTGTAATTTAAAAATTATAAAATTAATCGTTTGTCTTTGGGTTAATCCATTAGAACGTAACTATATAAAAAGAATTAAAATGCCTAGCAAGTGAAGCAATATCTGTTCAATTATTTAATGAATGAAAGTCTGCTTAATTAATAATTGTAATATGTTGTAATCGACTTCAAATAGACAAGCCTAGTTACCAACCGACTCGTCTTCCAAAGTTGAGAATGGGATACCCGATCAAACCCAGATCAGTGGATATTAAAAGTTTAAATTGTTGAAACTACTCTCACGGTTTCAGACTAAGAGAGTACACCTAATTCTGTTTTTATACCGTCTTTTTTTACACGGTTTTGATTTAACATGGTTTGAAAATAAAAAATTGAAAATTAAAATCAGTCTACCGTGTAAAAACAGAATTAGGTGAATTTAGATAACTTATGTAGTTATTAGTCCTGATCATACATCTGCCGGTCAATTTTGAATAGCTCGTGAACTAATGAGATGTTGGATTTAAAATACTCTTCATTTAATCTCGAAAGTCTGGGATCTATCTGGGATCTCTGAATGATTGTTTGTATAATAAATAATGGATGGTATGTACGATTATCTATTTATTTGTTTACGATTTATTTATTTTTTTAATATTGTTGAAGCAGGGAATCGGCCGTAAGACTACTGTTTTGTATAATAAGAAACCAAGAATATAATAAATAACAAATTGAAGAATTGCATAAGGCTTAATGAATAAGATCGTAAGAAGTCGTTTTGCCAGTCTGCTGCTGTGAGATTTTAAGCGCTCGCTATAACGACTGGTTTGCCTGTTTATTGAATCTCAACAGTCCCTAGAATAAGACGATTATTTATAGCTGGAATTTTTGATGTAGATATAACTATCCAGTATTCGTATTCAAATTCTTGAAACTATTCTCAACTAGAAGCCAGTCTACGTCTATTTGTTGGGTAGTGTGCTTGACCGTGACATTTTACATAAGGGCTGGCGGGCAGTCTTTGGTTTCAATAGGCAGCAAACAGTTCCGTATTTAATTGACTCACATAAGTTTTGAACTCCCAGGACAAAGGGCTGCTTTGTTGTTGGTGCGTTTATGAATACCGCCAATAGGGAGCTAATCAATGGCTCACGCTCACGCAGCAGGTCAATTCGATTAGTGAACTCGACATCGCCAAAACTGTCAGCATCAATTTCCGCATGCAGCGAACATTTGTTGAAGACCTGGCAAGTCCCGGCAAGTCCTGCCAGTGAGTTGGCGTCAGTTCTAATTAGCAATCACGAACTAAGACGTTTTCATGAACTTTCTCGACACGAATGCGTTGTTTTTCAACAGCTAGTTGCTTGGCTTGGGCGTGGTCGGTGGTTGGTTGCCGTTGCCGTTGCCTTTGCCGTTGCCCGCCTGGCAAAGTGCATTCAAATTGGCTTAAACTAAAACTGTTAAGCGTGCAGGGTTCTAATTGTATTTGGCCTTCTCCACTTCCAGTCCCAGCTTACGCATGGGCCGCCCCCTTTTAGCCCAACCCGTTCGGTGCGGCTTTGCCTTGGCCAAAAGTAATGTACAAGTGCCAGCAACTTCAAGATTTATTAGCATCAAGATTAAAGCATTAAAAATTTGCAGACTGCGTGCTTCACAAGCATATGGGGGGGCAGCGGGACGTTGCGGAAGAGGGCGTTCGGACAGCCTCAGGAAAGGAAAGTGAATGCAATTTTCGTTGGTTTTGGGCTACATCATCAATTTGGTGTTGGCGACGTTGCTGCTGTGGCTGATGCTGTTGCTGCTGCTGTTTTGGGTTACTTCCGCCGGAAGAAAAGCAAAAGAAGTACCGCCCACCACAACAACTACAACACTGAATTGCGCACTTTGGCGGTCAAAACTTTCGACATTAGCACTTAATTTACTGGCACAACTTAATGAAGTCTACTGTTGGCTAATTTACGGAAAGTGCGTCGATATCAACGCCTCTTCCATCCCGCCATAAAGTGCAGTTTAAGTTCAACACTTACGAGTATTATTATTTTCATATTCGTAGTCAACAATCAAAGACGTGCCTAAGCTTCGCGTTGTTCATTCGGGAATGTACATATGAATGTACTGGTATATACATATACATATGTCTGCTAATACAAAATTCAACAATTTGGGGTGTTTTTACTTACTTACATATTTCGCATTTGGTCATCCATTGTCACAATTCGTGACCCACGACAACAACAACATTATTATTTCCGGCATTCTTAATGAATATATATTACCAAATGTGATATACTTGTATATAGCTGGTTATTGTTGTCATTCCTTAGTGTTTAGTTTGAAATAAATGGGAGGAGAAAAAAATTAAAATTATTTATTGATAGCTTTTACGAGATACAAAAATAGTAATAAATGCCAATGAAATGGGGTTCTGGATGTTGCACTCGTTATAGCGTTAAGCAGGCCATCCACATGCGAACTTCTTCGTCTAACAACTAACTAGACAAACAATTGTTGCAAGCATATTTTTACAAAAAATAACCGCAGTACAGGGGTCTTGATTTCGAAAGAAATTGTTATTGAACAATTTAAAGCGTCGAAATAACATATGCTATAAGTATGTATACATATGTATGTTCCACTGCATGGATTATGATCGAATAACTTATTATCCTTAAGGGGTGTCAAATGAGTCTTGGACGTTTGGTGAATATAAAGAAATTCTTCTATGCAAAAATCCTATTCAATCCACTTCATGGATTGAAACCAACTTATAGTAAACAATAACGTTTGACCGCAGTCTTAGCAACTTCACTGTAGCTGGTCATTTTCTAAACAGCCATATAAGATCGCAGCCTCTGCAGCTTCTTTTTATAAACAAATAGAATCGAAAAGGCTTACTCGAATTTCATTTGATATTCATTTTAAGGTTTAAAGAATTCTTCGCACGATTTGTTGCGTAAATGTTTATAATTCTTCATCACCTTTTTTCAAAAAGCTGCCTAATTTTTTGAGGCATTCAGTAAATTCAAGCAAACATTATTTGTTAATTTCGAGACGTGATTACTCGAATAACATTTTTGACAGTTGATGTACGTGCAATCAATGGCTTATACATATTGAAACATTTCTTGTCTTCTGTGAATTTCAGCTGTAATAAGAAGTATGCAGTTGAGCACCGTTCTGTAAGCCATACATTATTTTATAATTATAGAATAATTTGCTTAGCTGCTTGGAATACTTTTCACAGACTTTTGAGGCAGCTAACATAACTTTATTTTTTAACTAACATTTTTATCTTTTGTGGTTTGTATACAATATATGAAGTTGTATCATGTTGTTGGTCTCAATGCGAACATATTATTTTTTGACATGTATCGAATTGCTTAGATATAATTTGTAATTTGTCGTCCAAAACTAAGAGGTTTGCAGCGATCAGTCGATATTTCACAAATATGCTTCTATACTCTAATTTAAACAATTTGTAGAAAAAATTTAATATTTTTACAGCCCTCTACACTTTAGAATCTACAGTATTGAGACTTGTTGCATTTTCACTAAAGAGCAATATTTTTGGATTTTGGATTATTTTTTGCCAAATTTCACTATTTGTTCGATTTTGCACATTGTTGGTTTTTAGCTTGCTTTTTAATAATATGGTTAATTGTTGATCTCGTATGATTGTACAGATGCAGTTATTTGTTACACCAATTAAGCGCTTTGTTACCCGTTTTTATAATTTAACAATTAATTATGTACATACTTTATGTACTTATGTATGCACTGAAAGACAAAACCCACAATTAAAACAATACACGGTTCAAAAAAAAAAAATATGTACACATTGCCATTCTATTATAAATATAAAGGGACACCTAATTTAAAAAAAGTTTTAGGTGGCGAAGCTAACTTTCTTAATATTCTTCTGTACTATGACAACAATTTTGTTGCGCGGTTTAATTTTTTAATTAATTATGTACATATGTATGTACGCACTGAAAGTCAAAACTCACGATTAAAACAATAAACGGTTGTAAAAAAATATGTACACATTGCCATTCTATACTAAATATAAAGTGACTACATAATTTAAAAAAAAATTTTATATGTATATGTCGCAGCTAACTTTCTTAATATTCATAGAAAATGACAAAAAATGACAGCCGATATGAGGCGCTTAAGTCCAAAAGGCTGTTGACTTGAATGCACTAAACGTAATAATTTTCATACGAAATCAACTCTTAATGCTGTCAAAAGGAAAGCAACTAAGCAAATTATAGTGTAGTTATATTTGCTTATATCGGTGGGTTCTTCTGTACTACGGCAGGAATTTTGTTGCGCGGTTTACTGAAACTCAGTGCTCCACATTAAACAAATGTGCACCGCAAAAGCTTATAAACAATAAAAAGTGACTAATATCGTAATCAATAAAGCAGAGAGATTGGTAGAGAGCCGACTCTCTCTCTCACTCTTCTTCTTTTAATTTCAAGATAAGCTTGGCGCGTAACTTTTAACGACTCGGTCATAATTGCAGTTGCAAAAAGGCGGAGAAACAGAGCGTTCCGAGCATGTCGTGCCGGAAAGTCCAACGTTTAGTCATCGGAGTGCTCTCCGCGGGCACAGCATGTGTGAGCATGTTTTTAATAAGATATGCTTGTTCCGAAATACAGCGCTGTAAGTAGGAAAAACAATTCGTATTAAATGTTTTCTTTTTTGTTTTATTTGTGAGATTTGTAGACCCCATTATATGGCAACCGATTGCCGTTCTGCAGGCTATCGGAGGTGTTGTGCTTGTAATTGGATACTTCAGGGTAAGGCGGTGTATAGATAAGAAATAGTGTACAGAATAGGTGTAACTATATCTGATTTGGTTGCACTTTCATTTCTCAGCCTAACAAATGGGTCTGCCTGCCTTGGATGTTTGCTGCGACTCTCTTCACATATGGACTGCTAATGAATAGCTTCTGTTATTGGAAAACGAGTTATATTCGACAACCACTAACATGTCTAACCGTGTCATATATTTTGATTGGTATTTGCACCTTTTTCTAGATTTTGCGCTTATTTAAACTTCAGCCTATTAATGTTTCAGCTGTCTGGGTATACTTTCTGTATGCAGTTTTCGCTGATTATCTAAAGCTGCGCACTGCACAGCAAACAGCATATGAAATTATCGACGGAACTAATGACGAAGCAACATGACGTCACGGGCAGTCTGCAGCTAAAATAAGCGAATGAAGTATTTCATTTGTTACTCATTAAGGCTTCGAGCGTAATTATAATACTACACCTAAGTACATGAGTAAGTAGTAACCGAGTGCATAAATAAATACTCATTAATCTACAATTATGATGCGTATGTATTTAAATTGGACGAAACAAACGCTTAAATAGGGATTGTGCTTTTTTTGCAACGTAAAAGGCATAGAGCACGAGTTGGACTCATGATATTGAGCGTGTCAACAGTTAAATGATATGGATTTGGTGGGTGCCTACGAACCATCTAGGTTTTATAAAAAAATCCGACAGGCGTTGACAATGTCCTGCACAACGGCTACGGTGGATCGATTGGTGAAGGGGCAAAACATGGCTTTGGACTGTGATGACCGAATCTAGTTTAAATGGTTAAACAAATGAGATAATTCAAATATAACAGCTCTATTATACAGTTTTATACAGTTTTGATTTAACACGGTTTAAAACTTAGAAATTTTATATATGGCTTCACGACTTTATTTCATTTACAACGAAAACTCTCGTTACGGACCCCTTTTTTATCCGGACACTCTCTGCGGCGGACACTTTTTCTAAAACATTCGATCAGTGTATAAAGTACAAGTAGTTATCCCCTTAAGAGGACACTCCCCTGGGCGACCGTGAAAGTTTTAGATGCCGAAAAAAGCCGGAATTAGAAGTTTTAATCATGGAACAGAGATCAACTAAACTGTTTTCACTTAAACAAGTAAACATAATTAAAAAGGTTTGCTAGTGGCGAAGCGAGATAATGCGACACTTGTGTTGTTGATGTAAATTAGCCAACATTTTTCAAAACGGTTTTTACTTATCAAGCCTCTCTCTCTCTCCCAAGAAGTGGATTCAATTAGTAGCCATTTCCGAATATTTAAACCTTGAAATATACAAAGAATTATAATTTTGGACTTACTGCTATTCACAGATTGTTTAATTACACTTGCATATCGGACTTTTGAGAATGTCGATACCGAGAGTCTGTTGGGAATCTTATATTTACCTGATCCAATTGGCCAAACGCTTCCGCATTGCCCACAGTACACGACATTGCCATTTTACTTGGTTTGCCAAAATTAAATTATAAATGTCCTTCTGCATTTTTTTTGATGGTCGGGATTATTTAAGTGGTTCTGACTGCCTTGTCGCAAATTGCTGATGGGACATACTTGTAGCAATAACAATTTAAATTGCTACCACGGTGCATCGTTGTTCTAAAAAATAAAATGTAGTTCAACAGAGAAAATCAAAGGAAATTTTCTAATTTAAAAAGGTTTGTAAGTCAAAAGACGCTGTCATAGTATTTTGGTTAATATTGTTAACTAATAAAGTAATCGTTTTCCTGACTTTAAATGAACTTGTATGGCTTACTGAAAAATAATCTTAATATAATCTGTTTTAAAAACATTTCAATCCGATTATATACATATCAAAAGAAGATTAAATGTTGAACACACAAAAATATATATAACAAAATACACATAAAAATACAAAAATACTTTCTTCGGTACACCATGCCGCCCACTTAAACATTAAAAATATTCGATGTTTAAACAAACATCGATGGATCGCAAGCCAAAAAATATCGGAAAACATCGATGCCGATGCTCGATACATCGATGCCGATGCTCGATACATCGATGCCGATGCTCGATACATCGATGCTTTCTTACATCCCTCTAATTTATTCACATTGTGTGATTTACTTTTTTTTGAAGAGAATTATTTGTGTGGATTTTGCGACGCCCAGTGTACCCCGAGTTCAGTTGCGTTTATAAATACAAGTAGTTAGGTTTTTCCCTACAAGGCTTAAGTTGTGTGTGTGGTCTCTCTTTTTTTATGTCGCTCGAGCATGTTAAGATAAGAGTTCTGCGTAGCTCCCCCGACTATACAGGGCACAGTTGTTTACGATCAGCGTTGAGGTGGCGTTTGTTAAGCCTGAACCGCAGTTATGTGGCGCAAGTTGCAGAGTGTGTCGGTTCCATTTGCCATTTCGATGCTGTCGCTGGTCATGTCGATCGCCTGCATTATATTAAATATTCAATACAATCGATGTGGAAACTGGCAGTGCATTTCCCCAAAAAGCCCTCTTCCACCGAAAATTTCAATAACAGACAATGTTTTAGTTCACATTTGTGTTCAGCAAATCACTGGAGGAGTACTTTTAATTGTAGGCGTCATAAAGGTAAAAAAAAAAAACAAAAACAATTGTCTGTTTCGTTCTACTAATTATGAAAGATTTATATTTTCTTCATTTGTCAGCGAAATCATTGGCTTTTGATTCCATGGCTTCTGGGCGCCGTTTTCTTCGTATACGCTGCGCTCTTTTATAGCTTTAACTCTTTATTAAATGGTCCACTAGAAAACGCATTTAATGCTACTTTCCTCATCATCGTTGCAGGTTAGTAATAATTATTTCTTTGCTTAAGTTTAAAGAAAAGAAGTTACTTCTTAGTATGCAACGAACCCATCTATAAAACGAATTTTAGAATGTATTGTCCCATAATTGTTCTCTACAGGACTGCAAATGTCTTGAAGTGGAAATAAATTAAAAAGCGTAGGTGACAATTACAATTATTGGTTTTGGTGCCTGTTTTTAATTATAATATAGAGATAAAGTGGTGCGATCATTTATAGATGCATACCTCTGATCTTCGAGTCTTGTGTACGTAGTTCAAGAAAGGAACATAAATTTTGAATACGATCGACTTACCTTTTTCTGTGAGATTAATACACTGCCATGCAAAAAAGAAAAAGAGTGAGAGCAACAAAACTATGTATAATCTTCTATTCTAAAGCATTTAGTTGTGAAGTAAAAGAAAATTATAAAATGGAACAAAAATCATATGAAGACTCTATATACTCTAATGAGATTACATTCCAGGTACCTTTAATGCCTTCTCTCAATGATTGGACATTTGCAAACTGTCTTCCAGACTCATATAGTTTACTTGTGAGTCCTCACCATACATTCTCAAGCACATTGAGCTGGGGAGAGTAAGGGAGCCACCCCAATAAAGATACGTTCTGATTGCTTATCAAGATTTCACTGCACGTGTGGTATGAACTGGGGCATTATCATGCTGGAAAGTCTCAGATAAAGGTTCAAATATGAAGAAAATGACTGCTCAGACATGCTTTTGAAGGAAGTTGCACTCAACTTTGACGGCAAATATTTGCGCTCGCTTGTTTAAAAGTACCCTTTACGGTTATGGTGGAGAGTTTCCTTACGTTATGGAAATGAAACCATCAAGTCCTTTTAAGTTGCAGCATTTTTAATAAAAAATGTAAATGTGCCACTCCTTATTCCATGTCATATATGATTTACTCAAACGAACGTCTTTACGTGGATTTGGCAGAGGTAGTTTTTTTTTCTTTAAGAGATTTCGTCGCACTCGTATCAACACTTGCAATTATTCCCAATTTTAGGCGAATTGCAGATGCGGAGGAGTGTGGGTTTGACGCTTCCCGAAGCACCCGGCCTTCGTAAGAAGATATTATTAGTGCCTTTGTTGTGCCTACATTCATTGGGTGTTTTGGAAAATGTTCAACAACCGACTTGCTTTTTTAAAAATGTATTTTCCCTTTTGTCTTCATATCACACTCCCCACGGGGATATACTAATATTTTGCTCCTGACTTTAGAGGTGAAAGATCCATTTTGGTTTGTTTTTAATGAAAATATATATTTTAACAATATACAACCTTTACCGTTCCCACACACACACACACAGATACACTAAAGTGCATGTTAGGCATTATATGTAAGCATAGATGAAAGCTAACTGTACAGCTTTTTAGTTGCCTGCTGCGCCAAAGCAGAGGCAGTCAGAAGGCAGTCCGATATTCAGAAGAGAAAAACAAATTTAAAAATCAAAACCGTTTTGTCCCTATATGAGTGCATGGTTTTAGAGTTTTAGTTTACGCCAGCTATCAGTCAGTTAAACGTTCATTTATTTAAACAATATCGTTTGTTTTCAGCCTTCTGGATTTATTATGCACAGGCGGTGGTCCGAGAGATCGATGAAATGCGTCAATCTATTTCTTCGTCTGTGTGGTTGCGTACAATGTAAATGCGAATGAGGTCGATTGGCGTCCAAGATAGCATTTCCTGGATTCGCAATCAAATGTTATACATAGTATACTTATATTAATTCAATTGAATTGTAATAAAATAATACAGCATTGATATACTACATGAACACAACACTCCCTGAAACAATAAATATCTTGTGGACTGATAACACATAGGAAATTATCAAACAGAATTGGCATATTGAATTATTCAATGGAAAAGTTAGCAAGCTGGGACGTTAGGCTAATATGTAAGCCAAATGGAGATGCACGGGTGTGGAAACTGCATTTGAAAAGACGCAAACACGCAACTGACGCGTTAACGCCGCTTGTGGAAATTAGTGTGAATATTGCGGGTTTCGTGTGTGTTTTTGTGCATGTATGTGTGTGTGTGTGTGTGTGTGTGTGTGTGTGTGTGTGTGTGTGTGAGGATGTGTGCAAGCAAGTTGTAGCCAAAACTAAAATAAGCGTTAAAATGTCTGCTAACGAAGTAGAACAATACTCGTATGCTGGGTGGCATTTCAGCGGCGAGGCGCGAATGGTTGCGGTTGTTGCAAGCGCGTTTTTCTCTACTGGCTGCGTATTGCATTACAAACACCGCAGAGAACTCGCTTATGAATAGATACATGAATTGTTGTTTCGCGTCTCCTCACTCTCTCTTGCTTTCTCCCAGTCTCTGTGTTTGTCTGTCGCTGCTTTTGTTGCCGTAATCCAACGAGCAGACAGGTTAAATACACCACAAGGACACGCCGCAGTATCCCACACAACAAGAACAACAACAAACACTCACACACACACACACACACACACACACACTCTCTGACAACTCTGCCTGCATTTGTGTGGAAAAAATCGCGAGCTAACTGTCGCTGCTGCTCAAATGGCAAACTGGCAGCAACGCGGTCTGACAAGGCGGCAAACATGTGCCGCAAAATGTCGCGTGTGTACTTGTACTATATGGGAAGGACGAGGGATTCAAATGGCAGCGAGGTGCACGGTTGGTTGGGGAGGGGGGAGGGAAGAGGGTGACGGCGGCAACAAACAATAATAATGCAACAATAGTGCACGACACAAACAAATTGCTTTTGTGTATGCGTATATACACATTCATTTATACTCGCATGTATGTATGTTTGTCGTTGGGTTCACTTGCAGATTAGTTTCGTGGCGGATTTTTTTTTAGACACAGAACCGCATAAAACATGCTGCGCATGGGCGTAGCTGCCAGCCAATAAGTACTCGGAGGGATGCCATGAGCAGACCAACAGAGAGGCTAAAATAAAATGAAAGTTTAAACAAGCATCTACCTCTCCTATCCAGTATCCTGTATAGTGTTATCCACACCCCACATCTATGCCACTCTGTCTGTGTCGGGCTTTTGTTGTCTGCAAAGTTTGCCTTTGACACAAGGTATGAACATGCTCATAGGAACCCGCTAACTTGACACTGAAGCGAAAAATAAAATGCATTCAAATGTGTAAACTTGTTCAACAAAATTGAAAATTAACTATAAATTGCAACTGAGGAAACGAGAGAGAAACGGAGGGGCTGAAAAATAAAAGGTCTGACATACATAAGTCTACTGAATGGTAGGGATTCCATATAGTATAGTATAGAGTCACATGAATAGCAAAATTGAAACTGTAAAATAAAATAAACATACTTGTAGTTCTTTATTACGAATTGCTTAGAAATTGAGAGTGTATGAATTTTTTAAGCTCCAAATGCTTTTTAGGTACAACTGCAAGTTCCAATAGTAAGACTAATGCCACCGTAATCCAAGCCCAAGGTGCACTTAGAAAGGTACGTATTCTTTATTATCTTATTCGACACAGACTGCAACTCTCAAGCGAATCGTACATTGCGTATTTTCTCATCTCGCTGCATACTACTTAAGTGTTTGTTTTTTTTTTTTAAATAAAATAAAACATAGTCTTTATGTCAAAAATAAATGAGTGTATTATGAAACGAATCGGTATAGACATGGCCGTCTACTAACGCGGAGAACTTTCAGATCAAGCTTACGACAAACAACAAACATAAATGCGGTTAGGTTAATTTTTTTATTAAGTTGCCATAGCTAGTACCAATAAATTATGGTATATCCGTAAGATATGGCATGATTATGTAATCTTTTAGAAACTAAAAATGGAATAAAAATGCTTATATGCCGAAATAACATGTGTGAAACAGGTACCATTTCTGCAATGGAATGAATTAATTTTAAGATTTAAGCAAACGGCGCAGGGCATAACTAAATACCACGATGAAATAAATTTATGAATTCGTATATTCCATGGCGAAAAAAAGGGTAGAGCAACAAAGTAATTTGAATTAACAATCAGCAGTGAATCGCGTTTTAGAAATAGAATTCAAGCGCACTTTCAAGAGAATACCTAAATGAGAATAAAGTAAAGAGCACAATACTAACACTAATACATTTACACTTAATAGACAACACTTTCGTGCTAGTTATAACGATAATGAAAAAAATATTAATAATTTAAGCGTACGTATACATAAAATGTATCTAAATATAATAAAAGGTAGGCTAATCAAATCACTTTTAATTTTATTATCTAAGGAAATTTAATTTTTGTGACTAGTGCTAAGTATTTTTCTTGTCGCAGTAGGAACTAATAATAAATAAATAAATGTATATTGCGCATAAATTTTAACAAACAAATATCGAACTTTAACAATTATATTTGCCTTATAAATTATGTTATTGTAAATAAAATTTTAAATATTTGCAATTCACTGCCGGTCACAAACTTGGCAGGAAAAGATTAAAGTTAATGTTGTACAAAAGCATCATAAAGCAACACAAATACAAATCACTTTTCTCTTTTATGTACATATGTACATATGTACATATGTATAAAATAAACCCTTATAAATTATGTTATTTCATATTATTCACAACTTTAGTTTTTAAATATTTGCAATAAAATACGAGTATGAACTGCATTCATCAATCTCAATATTGGCCGGAAGTTATTAAAGTTGCACGATAAACACATGTGTTAATAGAAAGCTTAGAGGAATAGAAATAGGAAACGTTGTAGAAGAGCATCAAATAAATACCAAGCACTTTTCTAATCTAAGTATGTAAAGAAGAAATCGATATTATTTGTACGTTGCACAATCGCCAGTAAATATAATTATGGGTCCAACTAAAGTGCCCAAGTATGGTATGGCTAGTTAAGCAGACAAAATATTTGTTTTCCAGTTAGAATATTCATATTATCCGAAAAATTGCGAACCACTGCACAGTAGGTACTTATATAGTGAACTACCCGCAGTCCGACAGCAGTTGTCAAAATTAACTGAAGAATAAAAAAGGGGGAGAGAAGCGAAAGGTGTCAGGAAATGCCACCGCAGCTGTCATACGCACCGACAGGGAGCAGTCGGCAGTAAGCAAATAATAAAAAGTATGAAAAGTATACAGTTGGTGGTACTGGAACTAACACCTCGGTCAGACATTCGAAGCTCTGATTGGGGACTAGGCAGTGGGTCGTACAAAGAGCGGCATTGTTGCGAAATTTGATGCGCACTCGCGCCGCAAGAATTCGGCAAACAAAAATTCATTAAAAGCCGTCCATTTCTGGGGGGTTGGGGGGCGCATTCAAGGGCAGCCCTTGACAAAAAAGCGTGAGTCAAATGAGAAACAAAATTCAATTGCCGAAATTTGTTGAAGCCCCGCAAAGGTGCGAACTACTTGTGCCTTGTGCCTTTTGCCAAGGGGCGGCTGTGAATTGGGGGAGTGATGGGTGTGTTGCTTTTAAGCGCTTGTTTGTCTGTTAACCCTTTTGACAAGTTGTTTTTGTGTTTTGCATTTTGCGGGCGAACGGGCAGGGGGTTGGTAATACATCTAATACATGTTTTGTTTGACTGATTGTTACCCAGAGTTCTCTTTGTTTGTCTGTGTGAGTATATATGTGTATGTGTGTGTGTGTGTGTGTCTGCGAGGGTCGTCGTATAATTTGACACTGGCTTCGTTTTTATGGCGCCTTTTGTACTTATAAGGAGAGTTCAGGTTTGTTTTTTCTTTGGCACGAAATTAACGACAACAAAATAAAAATGAAGCGCACATAAAAGTGTTTAAGTATGCATGAGGGACCGTGAAACAAAAAATTATAAAGCCTTTAAAATCCTTTTAATGCAGTTGCAAAATGTGAAATTTGAAATAAAAGCCGTAAAATGTGAAATAAAAGCGCAACAATTCCAATTTAATTTTAAGCAAAATGCCAACAAACAATATCCTCTTGAAATGGGCGACTCAAGAAACAATGAGCGAGACTAGAAATAATAAATTTTAGCAAATCACATGCTGACACACACCCACACAGACACATACTACACATACATACATCGACAGAAAGACCAACTCACAGACGAGCCGGAAATCATTTAAGCTGCCAAAAGCAGCCAACCAGTTTGTTGGGTCGCACATGCTCGGCACAAAGCTAGAAAATTAAGGCGGGCAATGCCAACCAGCACAGGAAAAAAGAAGGGCGATTAATATTCATTCAGTGTCGCGCGTATATCACTTTTTATTTGCACAACGCCGGCAAGTATGCAATGGCACGCAGCTCTTGGATGGCGCAGGTGAGCGCCCCACAGTATGTGTTTCAGTTTTGTGTCTGTGTGTGTGTGTGTGTGTGCCTCGTGTTGATGTGTATGAGTAACGCACAATTACAACAATTTGTGCTTTGTTTCTGTGTGCACGTGAAGCTGCCCAAATCACCTAAGAGCAATCGTGCAGCAGCAACAGAAGCATCAAGCGCTTTCCCCAGTTGCCTCGCCTTAGCTGTCCGGAAGTCTGGCAAAGCACATTTACAGTAGCGGTCATAGAAATGTTCCCACGAAGCAATGGGATGCATTACCATTGTTTGTTTTATATTATTAATATTGATTTTACAATCTTTGGTATTTATAGAGCTGTAGAGCTGCAAGAAGAATCAATTCAAAATCGTTGTTGAAATATTTTTTGCTATAAATCGATTTTCATTTGCTTATTCAATTCGTCGTAGAAAGTCAAATTGATTCTTGAATTTACACAACATTAGTAGAAAGTGACGCTGGTGATGTAAGATCTAATCGAAAATGGCAATGCAATTTAATTTTGTTATATTATATTTAAGAAAATCGCAAAAAGTCAATAAAGACTGATGGAGGGATTCGCATCGGTATGGTAATATCGGTATAATATCGGTATTAAGATGACAAATTTTCCTTAAAATCCGATAAACGATACGATATACATCGAATTTGAATACGATATATCTTCTTTATTAGCTAAGTCAGGTCTTTAAATATATATGTATGTATGTATTTATTCTCACAAAGCACATCACACAACTGTCTTGCACAAGGAACGATCAAAAAGTGATGTTCTCGTCATTCCTTATCTCTTGTGTACCTCTGAGAGCGGGAATGGTCTCAGTGTGTACACTACTGCTTATTAAACTAAGTATAAAAGTGTATACATCCTTAATTTCTTTCTTTTCTTTTTTGTTGGTCTCATACTGGATCATCCGCCAAATTATCCGCGCAGCCGCAAAAATTGGAAATTTGGAAATTATGGACAAAAGCAACCAGAAACATCAGCCAAGTCGAAATCCTATTTAAGTGGTAAGAAAGTAACCCCTAATACTGATATATGGACGGAAACGATGAATGTGAAAAGTTTTTTGAGAGTTACAGCTCACCTTGAAAGACGTTTTGAGCTCGTTTCTTATGTGTATTGGTGTGACCGAACTAACAGAGCAGCAAGAAGCTAAGAGTGGGGCTCTCAGCTCCATAATGCTAACAGGAAGACCTGTTCTGGGGGAATATAAAACACGTGACCTGCGTAGCGTTGAGGTTGAGCAAGTAAATGGAAGCTTCTTAAACTGTACTCGGTTACGACTTCCTTAAAAGTCTGCTTTTGAAATGGAATTAAAATTCTGAAAGTTTTCAAAAGTACTTCATTGTATATTTCAAGGTCTCGATATTGGCAACGGCTGCAATAGCTGCATTCATAAGAAAACTGACATGTACGTGAATTTTAGATCGTAACAGTAACATTAGCAACATTTTGGAAGCTGAATCAAATTAAGAAGACGTTGTTGGTGCCGATCCAATACCGTTTTGGAAAATGTTAGCTGCGCTATAGCAACAACAAACCTAAAGCATGAATGAAAGGGACTAAGTATCTCGCTTGCCTAAAAATTATTGGAAATTTGTATTATAAATTATAGACTACAATTTGTTTAATTACCCTAACTATGCTTCACAAGTATGTTGAAACCGTATGTTATGAATATTACAAATATTTTAAGTTCTTTACTATTTTTGAATAATTTAGGTAATTTCGTAAACTCTTACCTTCCTATACATTTGTTTTTTAAACACCGAACATTTGTTGCTGAAAAAATACATTTATTAAAAATTCCTGTTATACTTTTGTTTTAAACTTGCATTAGAAAACAAACTAAATTTAGCTACGGATCGACATGCAACTATAAGTTGTTCGCAGAATACTCTACAAATTAGTAAGAATTCTTAATAATTTTGTTTGAAGTACTTATTTTTGTAAGGGTATATTCATGACATACTAAATTCTTGTAAAATTAGACAAGTATTTGTGCAAAATTGGAACCCTCTTTTCCATTTTTTTTTTAGTTTGCAATTTTTGAAGGATTTGATTTGTTCAGAGCCATTGAACCTCAATTGAATTGTATGCATTTGTTTGTACGCCACTGTAGTGGCTCTTGGGCAGGCCAAACGTGTGCTTTTTGCCTTAAATTGGTTGGCCAAATATCGGCGTTGGCAGTGGAACTTGGCGCTGCAATTTGGTCGGCGCGTTTCGATATCCTGACGTTTAGTTTTCATGTGAAAATTGAGAAAAATTGCCAAACGACTTGGTAAGCGATATTTTCTTTTCGATGTCGACAAGGTAACCGTACACTGGCACTAAAGCTGCACTCGATGTCCAGGACAACAAATGCCATTGCGAGCGGGGACCCAGTAGTGGGCGGACCAACATTTGACTTGGTCGGCTGCCAGGTGCCATTGTGCAGCAGTGCATTGCCTCCCCGAACCCCCGAACCCCCCCACAGCTATGCTGCTAGTAGCTCAGCGTTGGTTTTGTTTTGACAACCTGGAGCTGGAAGTCACAAAGGCATAAACGTTGCGTCAAATAAAAGGAATATCGGTTTCAGTTTACGTTGCGACCGGTCGGCAAGGCACGAACTGGTCCGGCCCACAGAATTACGACTGGGATCAGAACAAATGACGCGAAACAGTCACACGGACATGGCCAAGTGAAATTGTGGCTGGCGAGAGGTGGGGCAGCTACAAGAACAGCAACAGCAATAGCAACAACAACACGTGCTCAACATAAAAATCTTCGTGCTGCTCCGCGTGCGCTGAGCAAACAGGCCATGCTAAACGTTTAGCCAAAGGATATGGCCAACAATAGACGAGTCAGGGGCAGCGAAACTAAAGCGTCTTCAGTTTCAATGGCCGAAATGCTGCCGAAACTTGGCTGACTCGCTGACTATCTGAATGGTTGGCCTGAAGCCGAAGCCGAAGCGAGTCAGATAAATGCCGCATCATTGGTTATTTATTTGCGCGTCGCCTTTCAGGTGGGCCTTTAGGCAGTGGATGCTCTAAGATAGAAAGGTGGGCGGATGGTGGTTATCCACCTTCGTTGTCTAGCCAAAAAAGAAATTTATTTGATTTCATTGATGTATGTGAGCTGTGTGTGTGTGTGTGTGTGCTTTTAGTCATGACTACCACTCAGTGGCTTATGTCCTGTCATTTGCGTTGAGTAGCGCATTGATGAAGATGTGTAGTTTCTTGCCCGTTTTTTTTTATTTATTTGTATTTTCTGCTGGTGCAAAATAAATGAATACATAGATATATGCTTAGGTATATGTACGCTGACACGCGCCATCTGTAATTGGGCCTTCCACCAGTATCTACGTAAGCCCCATGGCTCTGCAACAAATCAATTAAATCGCATTCAAATGATTGCCTACGTGCCATTATTAATTTGGGCATGAATTATGCATACACAGCAAGTGTTCTAATGACCAACGATCTGACTTTTTATGGCATGGGCATTTATTGGACATGAGTGCAAAATTAATCGGTGCAAGATATAAATTCGTGCCTTAATACTGATTCGTTAGCTGTAATTAATTGATAGATTTTCTTCTTCAATTTCTACATTTATTCAAACATGCCAACGTCGCAGTCCCTTTTGGAACTTTGGTGGCCTCACTTGGCCAGTCCAGCCATACCATACTGGCCATACCAAAGTCACCATGTTGTTTGGCTTTTACTTTGCTGCACTTTGCACTTTTGTACGCATTACTTGTGGTTGGGCCCCAGATCCACAGCCGCAGCCACAGCCACATCCGCACACACTCGTCACTTGGCGTGTGGTCAATGCAAAGCCTTTTGGCCTTGCCACTACCACACGTTGCCATGTGCTGCTTGTTTGCTTAGTGGTTAGGCATGGCCTGGTCAGTAGTTTTGGCAAAGGATTTATGTGTGCTATGCGAAAGATTTATGTGTTTTTCACTGTGAAATTGAGAGTAAGTTTTCGACCGTGTTAATTGAGAGTTGCAAATGGAGAAGGAGCATGAAGTTGCTCTCGAGGTCATCGATGGACGAATCAATATCGCCATATTCGTATTTATGTATAGACACCGAGAACTTTTGAACAACAACAGCAAGCTGGTTTTTAAAATGCCTCAAACTATTCCGAAATCAATCAAATCAATGAACAATCAATCTCTTGTTTCTCTTGTTTAAAGTTCAATAGCTGTCAGAGCAACGATTTGTGAAAAAATGTTTATTTTATTTGAAATTTGATTGGTTAAGAGAAAAAGAGAGCTCAAAATTATTGAAAATTCTTTTTCCGGCCACAATTTACAAATTACTGGACACATTCACTTGATTTAGTAAATAATACAAAATAAATGGAGCCGTATCGATTACCAAAGTTAACATGCAAATGTGTACAATTGATCGCATTTCATTTTATTTCTATTTGGCAACATATCGTGCAGATATGTACTTCCTCGAGCAACGTTTGCTAATTAAATTTTTTCTGAAATCAGAAATATGATACAAACCGATTGGCCAAATTTATGGTCAAAACAAGAGCATTCAATGCCTTGTGTAGTCGATTCGGCAATCAAATTCCAATGATTTGAAAATGGTGGAAAATCAAATGGCCAGGATGGATCTTCTTGATACCGAAATGCGGCAAATTATTTTCGATCTAATGCCGAAAAATTATTTACCTAACAAGGTAATAAATGTTTCAACTTTTTATTGTATTTTTTGTATGCTTATTGCAGAAAATTTGTAAAGTTTCAAGTTCGATTCATACTCAAAGAACAGTTAATATGTGCAACGGGAGTTTAGTTTTTCTTAATGTAGAGGACGTCTGACCTACCGGCAATTACATCGACTCTGAAAATAGGATTTTATGCTTATTTTTTCTGTTGAATAAACACAACTTGTTAAACATTCATCTAAATGCCACTGTTGCTTAAAACTTAGTTCGCAACATTACAGTGCACTGTTAGGTTGAGATGAGCGCTGTTAATTAACATGCCGGTACAACGCCTGCGCCTTGAAACGTAAACAAATGTTAAAAACGCCGGCAGGAATACAAAGTGTACCCAGTAACATGACCACCACCCGCCACCCCCTGAAGCATTCGCCAGCATTGCCAGATGCAACGGAACTTGTGCTCAGCGAGAAAGCACGAAGTTTGAAGAAAAACTGGTTTCTGCCGAACTCGAACTGCAAGCGAAGCATGCTGGCCCGACGAAGCGGCCGTGGAGCGCCAGTGACTTTTGTTGTTGGCGCAGCAAAAAACAGTTTCAGTTTGTTCTACAAACGCGATTGGAACGGTACATGTACGAGCTGTGCGCGCATTTCCAAATTTTCAAATCGCCAACTCAGCAGTCGGAAGCTCAGAACGCCAACTTGAGTTCGAGCGAGCATACAAGAGTGCGAATTGCAAACAGAAAACAAAAATAAACCTAAAATCAAAGTGAAGCCAATTGTCTGGCTATTTGAAACTGAAGGTGTTGTGATTGTTTATACACATACATACATACATACCTGCATACATACGTAATACATGCATAATGTACATCCATAAAGACATTTGCTTTTGAGTGCTTCGAGTGCGTGTATGAGTGTTTTGCCAAATTAGCTAAATGCAGCAGCTGCTACAGAAAGAACTTGCATCTCAGCAAGGCAAAAGGTGAATATATTCCAAACATATCTACATACATGCATCTGTACACACATAAATATGTGTGTATACATGTGTATATGGTTGACTAAATGGTAAAGTGTGTGCGTACGTATATTATACTCGTATGTGAGTGCTGTCTGCTGCTTCAGCTTTTAATGTGTTTTAAAATTTACAACCTGAAATTCGTTGGCCTGCCTGCCTGCCTGCCTGCTTGAGGGGCAACGCAAGACAAGGTAGCATGTGTCCCTTGGTGCTGGTGTTGTTGTTGTTGTGTGTGTGTGTGTGTGTGTGTGTGCAACTTGCAGCGTCAGTATTACCTGTTTGCATTTGCCATTTGCGAGGCAGCAAGATTTTCTCTGCGCTTTTTTTTTTGTATTATTTTTTATATATCTTGTTCACTTGGACTTCAAGTCGTTTGCATTTTTTGTGCTGTTGTTGTTGCTGTGCTTGTGTGCGCGGCTCGTTTAATCGACTAGCCAGGAGGCAGTCGTCCAATGACCGCTTGCGCTTAGACATTTCAGCAGCAGCTCGTTTAAGTTCTTGTGCCTGTGCAGCACTCCCCTTGGGCTTCTTCTGCCTTCCGTTTTCCTCTTTTTTGTGCATTCCCTTTCAAATCCATGCATACAAATACATACATACTCGTACATACATACCTATGCAGATATTGAATCTGCAATTCGTGTCCATTCCGCTGTGCAGTTATTATGGTCATTGACAGGTTCTCAGGCCTGCGTCAGTTGCAATTTGCCCAGCAATGAGTTTTTCCGCCCCTCTTAACTCTGTCTGCCTCATAATTCAATTTAATGATTGAGCAATTTCATTCTAGATTTAAATTTTTATTAGCGCGTGAAATCTGTCGACAAAAGCAGTGCGCAGAAGTGTAGTTCGCAAGAAAGTGCCTTATTCATAGACTCTGCGTTAATTTGCATTAAAGGGCTTTATAAATTGTTTTCATATTGTCAGCCAACAAATTGTACTGCCAAGCTGGGCTTAACACTTTAAATTCTTTGCCTCTTGGCCAGCAGAGTTAGAGCCAAATGTTGGACAAGCTAGCGAACAGCGACGGCGGCAGCACCTGCACTTTTATTTTATTGTTTCTGCAGAATAGCTGGTGGAAAAAAGAACACAAACAAATAAAGTGCAACAACTTCAACAACAATATTGCTGAAATACAAGCCAGACAAGAAATGCGAGCGGGTTGCATGCCGAGGCCATTTTACATGCAAGTTGCTGAGGCTGCGGCTCTTCGCCCTTGGAGCCAACGCCGGCGCCCCGCACAAGAACAACTTCAAAAGATTTCTGCTAACATGACGACGACTATAGTGACGCACAGTGGGTTTTTAATATAGATATTGTGGCCAAACTAATTTAAAATTTGTGGTTTGTGGTTTGTCGATGCGTTATTGTCTTGATACTCATGCCTTGTATTTCGCTTTTAAAAACGAGTCTTAAGCGTCTTATACAAGTAGTTTGATTCACATCTCTTGAGTGACAATGAATTACAAGCACTCTACAAATTTGTCGAGTTTCAAAGAACATATTTGAGTGATTGCGTACCTTTTACAAAAAAAATTATTTGGTGCTAAGACAGTTATAGTTGTGTTCGAAAGAATTAATACAAGATTGAATTTATATATGCTGTGCATAACAATTACAGCTGTTACATATGTATAGTTAGCTTGTTATATGTAAAGTGTAGTGGTATTTAAAAAATGATTAATTAATTCCTTTGCGCTTGGAAACATTTGAATCTTTTGCCCCTCTTAAAATTATTTTGATTTTGTTTTGTCTCAATACTTTGAAATCCGCTTAGACCTTAAGAGATACATTCTTTCAACTTGATTGTAATGTGCAGTAAAAACTAAAACTCAACAAGTTTCCAAAAACAAGTACTATAGTTGTGAAAATTCTTGAGCTGCCATATTGCTTCCCTTAATATTTTGAGTAATTCATACGGATATTATGAGCAATTAATGTGAATATTATTGATCGCAAGGAATATTATATAATTTTGTGAACGTTTTTTTATTCATAAAGGAATAAATTGTGTTAGGTCGGACTGTGTTATTAACAAGGATCGCATTTTGAAGAAGATTCTTTGCTAAAGTGATAAACGTATTAACTAGATTGAAGTTTCTTAGTTTTACTCCTCAGCTCCTTAGAATGTGCTACTGTGCGACGTGGTCGTGCGTTTTTTGGTCATTATGAAGAGCGCAAAAATGCAGCAGGTCGCAAAAAGGCGGCACAGCACAAAGAAGTCGAGAACATAACAACGCAGATAGGGCCACAGGGGATTCGGTGCGGAGCGGGCTCAGAAACAACACACAGCTGTTACAAAAAAAGCCACATGCACGAACAGGTTTCGAGCATTTAAGCACTTTTCCATCCAGCTCGCTGGCCAAGTAATTTAGCCATTTTTGCATATGAAAGACAGCTGCCAATCAAAGGCCTTTCGGACTGTTGCCATAAACTCAAAGTAAACATTAGAAGTGGCTGCAACATTGTCTTCTGTTATGTATACGTGTACGCCGTATTTGCAACATTGTATGAGAATTTTATTACCGGAACGTTGCATGCCGAAGTTTGTGAGCGGATAATGAGGAAAACTTACCTTGGCATTCATTCATTATTCAATTAATGAGTGTTTGTAAAATCTGGTCCGAATTTTATAGGTCACATTAGGTTTTTGAAAAGTTTTCAAATTGTGTAGAATATCTTGAGTAGGGGGCCAGAAGTTTTCTAAATAAATAACACGCTTCATGTTTAAGGTATACTATATACTGTGAAAAGTAAAAAGAAATAAATGTCGTAAATTGCTCAACTTGTTATAATAATGACCCGAACAACTTACTTATTGACTGGCCAAGTGGACATTTTCTTGTTATTAAATAAAATTAAGTAATTTGAAGGGCTATTACATTGAAAGGAATGCACAATATTTGAGTAAGCCAAAGTTGTGGCCATAACAGATAATGTTCAAAGGAAATGGGCGTAGTAAGAAAGTTAGTTTCTGTTTACCTTGTTTCCCCTATAGAGGCGTAACTTACGGATTGGGGGTTAAGTCCAACAAATAACTATGACCTTAAAATAAATGTCAATTCATTTCTGTAGCATGTTATGTAGTACTTTGGTAGTACTTTGGTAAGTCTGAAATAACCGAAGGATCGTCCTTTTATTGATCTATGAATCCATTAAATACTGCTAAAATGCTAGCAAAAAGTGACTATTAATTTTATTTAATAATTAAAATCTGATGACAATGTTAAAAACTTCATCTGGCTTGATATTGTTTTTCAAAAAAATGGTAGAAACGGTGTTTTAAATTCTTAGTGTTTAGAAAATATAAATAAAAGGTTGTTGTATACATAGAGAATGATGTTATCATGTTTACCAAATGGCTCGAGTAGTATTTAAGCCCAAAATGAAGAGAGTTTATCAACTTTTATGTTGGAAGCAATTATGTTATTTAATTGATTTCCTGTAGCTCGAAAAGTACACCAATCATAAATGAAATGCAGATTCATCTACCCACAAAAATGAAATTTTTTTAACAGAGCTGAAATTCCGCATCATTTGCTGAATTTTAAAATTAGACTATATTTTATTTTTAAAATTTCAGGTCTTATATATATATAACATTTAATCTTTATTATGTAAATTCTGTTGCATTTTTATAAGTGTATTGACATTAATTCTTAGGTATAATGAACAATTTTATATTTAAACAATTACAGTTATTAATATTGAATTATTGAGTAATTTGTTCGGTGGAGGGCTGCTTGTGATTCTACAGGTTCTTCATAAATATTCAACAGTTTGTCATTTTAGACACTCATATTTTGACTATATTCGCCATGGATATAATAATATTTTCTAAAAACTAAATTTTAATTTAGTTATTTTAATAGACTTTAGTGACGTTAAGTTTAAGGTTTGTTCTTGTACTTGTTTCATAATTTGAAAAAGAGACACAAAAGGATATATAGGTGGTATTGGTATTGGTGATTTCAGCTAGCTCTCCCCGAATCTGATATATAGTTATATACTTGTATACAAGCAACCCTTAGGAAAGTTCATGTGCATAAATAACCGTAACTGTGTTTTTATTTTGTATTTTCCTTTTACGCTTACAAGTTACATCGGATATGTCGTCCCCGTTTTGTTTTAAACGTACTCCACACACACATACACACACAGACAAATACTCACATACGGACCTGTATAGAAGCCTAATCAAAATAGCAACTGGCTGGCTAACAAAATTACGCTTAATGGCTTTTTAATTGTAACAATAATTGCTGTCGCCATTGCACGAACTGTCGAGGCAGCAACAAGACCCACAAACTGAACAACAACAGTAGCAGCCAAAGCTTTGACAGAAAAAAGTGCCATATTAATGAATGTTTTTTGTAAGTGTTTAGGTAGCTGCAAATTACCCAACGACCCACCAACAAATAGCAAATGAACAGAAGCTCGTCCACAATTCCGAATCCTACTGCTACATCAGACCAAAAGACAGGGCGAGAAAGGGAGAGCGAGAGAGAGAGGAGAGGGAGAGACAGAGAAAAAAGAAAGCCTCGACTAAAGGCAAAGATGCTAGGCATATAATCGGTCATTTAGTAATTTTGTGCGCACTGTGCCCCTATCTGCTCCGCTGCCCTTCTGCACATTCGCTGTGTGTGCGTGTCTATAATTAAGCCTAAAAGTGCTGGCCTATGCTTTTATGACTCAACTGCCAACAGCAGCCACAGTAGCAGCAACAAATACAGCAAACAAACCTTGAACTTGCTGACTTTTTATATTGAAATCTGCGCTGAACACGTTCTACTTCATCATCTGCTTGTTGTTGCTGCTGTTTTTATTTTGCTTTGTGCTTAGCACCAACAATTTTCTTTTGTTGTATCAAAAAGCGGCCAGTTGATTATAAGTATTTTTTAGCTTGTTGCTTTTGTTGGTTCGTCTCACACGTTCACACTGACTTACACACACACACACACACACACACACAAGCGAATACATTCGCAGACATTTTCGTTCCTCTGTTGGCGCAATTCTTCATGTATAGCATACTTTTGTGCGTTGCGGTCTCTAATGTCCGCCATTTTGGTTTTATGTGCTGTGCCCAATTTTTGTTGCTTCTGCTGGTTCGGGTGGTGCCTCGGCCGGCTGGTCCATTTACCCAATGGTCATTATGGTCGCTTTGGCATCGGCCCCAAGCCCTGCCACGGCCACGGCCACGGCCACGGTACGTTGCTCATACGCAACGTGGTCGTTGTAAGGCCGTTGTGTGGCCGCCAACTTCCGTCGGTGCTGCGCTGCCGCCGCTAGTGCCTGGCTTCTAAAGTGGCAATTTGTCTAGTTATGTAAGCGCCTCCTTTAACGATAATGATGATTGCGCTTTGTTGCGTTTTTATTTCGCTTCGGAGCAACACGACGAGTAGAAGCACATCCAGAAGGAGAGAGATTGAGAGAAATAGTGTTTGTTGCATGCAATTCATGGTCAAGCGACCACATAACCTGTGCTCAAGCTCATCCACATTCCTACATATACCGTTGTTTGCGTTTTGTTTCACATTTAGTGACTTTCTGTTTTGTTTTGCGTTTACACAACACAGTTTTTTCTGTATATTTGCTTAGCACTTGTATTTTCAGATTTTCATTCATACATACATACGGGTGTCGTATCGCGCACCTACTCCTCATCTCATCCAAAAGCCAGTTAGTTCATTTGTAATAGGTTCTCTTCTGTTTTGTTTTGTGTCGTTTCGTGTGTCAACGTTTGCCGCTTAGTTTACGGCTTGTAGCGCACTCTTCACTCACCTCACTTCCTCGATGCCTCGACGGCGTTCTCTTGTTTTCTTGTAGCATCTCTTTTTGTTATTTGCCGTGTCGCCGCCGTTGTTAATTTTTATGTATTTTCGCATTTGCTTTATTGGCCATGTCCCGGCCTGTCTGGGGTCTAGACACTATATGATGGCTAATGCCCGGCAACGGTCGTGGCTGAGCCGGCGGTTAATACAAAATTGAAACGCTTGTCAACGTATGTTTTCATGGCTTATTTATTTGTCTGGGTGTTTCGTGGTTTTTGTTTGCACAACTATTTCATTTTTGTTTCAATGGCAAATTTGTTCACATTGCAGGGTTTATGTATGCACATACTATATATGTATATAAGTATGTAAATATAGATGATTCGTATGCTTTCTATGTGAGTGGGCTTCGCTGGCCCATCAAATTATTTAATTCATTTGTGTGCTTTTATTTTTCAATTGGTATTTGGGATTTATTTGCATTGAATAGCCAGGTAAATAAAATATGCACTCAAAATTAAATTTGTAAATATTTTGCTATAAACACGAAGCAAACAAAAACTAAATTGCACAAACTATAAATATTGTGAGCACAATGTAAAAATGGAAGAACATCAAAAAAGTGAATTTGTAAACAGTGCGTATGCGTAATATGAGGACACAAATATATGAATAAATTGAATGTTATACATTTTTTATACTTTAAATACAAGCTTGATAGCATGCTTTTAAATATTCTGCACTAATTTGTTTCGTTTGTCTCGAATTAGGGTAATGGTATTCGGTTTAATATCAATTTTATGTAATGCAATATTAAAGCAGAAGCAAGTTTTGGAAGTTGGTATTAGGTAGTCATGAAACTGAAGCCCTATTATGGGGAACGGAATATATGGGTGCGTGTTAAATCGTCAGAATATTGAGCCTGTCAGTGCACCTTCTGTGTTACTTCTAAATTTATATCAAGAACTGTTCAGCAGCGGGGCATAATAAGGATTCGGATAATGATAGCTAGGTAATTTTTAGTAGATAACTATTTACCTAGAGTCATTATAAAAAACTGCTGAATATTAATTGCGTAATTAGTAATATTCCTTGCTATTCGTATAAGCTTAGGGTCTTAAAAGCAATTAGATTGCTGATGTAAACCAGTATCTTTTCGATTCTAACGGAAACTAGCCTATACTTTCAATTCGAATTAAATGACAATTCACTTAAACCTTAGAATAAACTTTAATTTTTATTATTATTGTAAAATATTTTTTATATATTTTATGAATATTTTGCGTACCATGTTCTTAATTTTTTAGACTAATGCTAGTAAGAAAACCACTACGGTCATCGGATTAAAAGGGCCTAAATACTACTTCGATTTTGTAATCTAATCCCATTTCTAAATAGTGTTTTCGAATAGATTTAATTTAAAGAGTTTGAAAATTAAAGGGATATGGAGTTCAAATATCTATCCTATCCTATATCTATCCTATGCTCTTATTCTTTATAAAATTGAACTTCATCATATTTAATGACAACCTTTCTAGTTCTTCCCTATATATCCCCTGGCTGTGTGCCGTTCAAAAAATAAGATTCTAGGTTGATTTTTTTTAAACCTTTAAAAATCAATAAACGTTTTGTTGGTATCTTCTCTCATTTTCCATTGATTTATCGGTGGTTCGTTTATGGGAGTGTGTGCAATATTTGCGGTTGGTCAGTGTCAGGAAGGGAATGTGTACAATTGACTGACATCGGAATGGCGACGACGGTGACGGGGATATTGGATATTGGGATAGGGGACAGGGACAGGCCATCGATTTATCTTCGCTTTTGTCAAATAACATCAACTGATTACTTTATCGCAAAAGCGTAAAATGAGCACCACACACACACACACACACACACACACACACAGACACAGTCAGGCACCGTCGGCATTCACGTGCTGCGCTCTGGGTTGTGGTATTGGTATTAGTATTGGCTCTCTGGATCTCCCCACATTGAATGACTTTATCGTCTGCTAAACGTCGCTGGGCCATTTGAGGCGCACACGTTTAACCCGCTTTCACACACACACACACACACACACACACACACACACACACACATACAACTAGCTCGAGTTTAACTGGCATTGCCGTTTTTTCCGTGCTGTCGTTGAACGTGCGTGTGTGTGCGTGTGAGTCGCTTCATGTAAGCACCCGATGGTCCCTAAAAGTTTATTGCTTCATTCTGTTGTGCAATTTAATCGATGTCTGTGCGTATGTGTTCGACTGTATGTCCCTCCGTCTGCCTGTCTGACTGTGTGCTGGTCCCGGCCGCATTTTGTGTCTGGCTTTTTGATTTTAAAGCGAAGCTAATGTAAATTGTTGTGTTATTGGCATTTAGCATTTAATGAGCGTAGGCAATTTAAAGCAAAGGCCATGACAGCAATTTACGATACACATACTCGTAGTAGCCGTTGGTATGAAATGCGTATTCAACTGTCTTCTAATGGCCGCTTACCTGCCGCTCCTCTTGTACGCCATTTGACCGACTTAACATGATTTGATGCATTTAAATATTTACGCTTTTCATTACAATCACTTGCTGCTGTTGTTTTTGTTGTTGTTGTTTTTGCTGTTTCTGTTTATCTTGCCTTTAAGCAATTATCTCGTCTATATGGCAGAGTGAAGAGACCATTTCACGCACTTGGGTCAATCCGACTCATTTTGCGCTACAATGCGTTCGCTTACAAATCGCTTAAGTACCTCAACATCAGCAGAAACAACAACAACAACAGCAACAAATTTAACAACAGTAATTCAGGGAAAATTCGTCTGCTTGGTAGCAGACAGTCGTTGTCGGAAGCTTTAACCCCTTACCATAATGCCATGCTCTTGGATTATGTATTTTGTTTATCTTCAAGCTCAACGCGGTGGGAGCTCCGACACCCGAAACGCTCAAAGCGACAAAGGGGCGTGCACCCTCTGGCTGAAATAAGGCAGGGTCGGCTGCAACCTCCTTCCTCCACACCATTCCAAGTGCTATGTAAATTTTAACGCACTGAGTATGAATTCGAAACGGAGCGAAGCGATGTGAAATGAAATGAAATGCAAAAACGCTTAAGTTTGCCCGGCAACACCCCCTCGTCGGTCACCCCTACCCCATGGCACCCCGCCAACCCCTAGCACACGTTTTCCCCATTGTTGGCAGCGTGTTAGTGCAAACTAAATGAATTTCTTTACAAGCTGTACGGGTTTTTTGTTTTGAATTGTGGGCTTATGTCTGCCTGGCTGGGCAACTGGCTAGTCGACCGGGTAGCTAGAAAGTGGCAACTGGGATAGGAACCGGGTAGCAGTAGCTCTGCCGTAGTTTCGGTTGGCTGCACTCATTTAGCTGTGCTAATGCGTGGCACACATTGTGCGGTTGTAAGCTTGCGGCTAGCACATCGACTTCATTATCATTGTCAGCGTGCTGGTCGCCAGAAACTTCAAGTTCCCATCATAAGCGCCCTTGGGTCCCCTGGCGTGTATTTCAGTGTTGGCTGTATTAGTGCGTCTGCATAATTGAAAGCAAAGGAATACACTAAAATTATTTAAAGGTTACAAAGAAATACTCTCTGAGAATTTTAGAACAAAATTAAATTAAAATTATTTCGTATTTAAGTAACTTATCATAATAATAGTTATTTTATTTGATTATTTACAAATAGCAAGTTCAGAAGGGGATAATTTTTAAATTAAAACATTTAATTCAATATATTAATACAACAATTCTCATTAATAATTCAAAAAGGAATTATAATTTGTTTCATCTCGATGTATTTTATGAATATATAAACAAACAAAAACCTCTCACTAAGTAAATGAAATAAAACACAAACTTAGTAAAAGCAGATTAAGCGCTCTTAGCTTAAAAAGAATTATTCAAATTGAATTGATTTATTTGTAAATGTGATTAATAATTTCTCTAATTACAAAGACAAAATTTATATCGCATAAGTGTGAATGACATAAAAGACAAACTTAGTAAAAGTAGATTAAGCGCTCTTAGCGTAAAAAGAGTATTCCCGTTGAATTGATTTATTTGCAAAGGGGATTAATAATTTCTCTAATTACAAAGATACAATTTATATCCAAAGTGTAGACCCACATAGGTATGTGCTTTGAATTACTTTACATTAGTGTGTGTGTGTGTGTGTGCCATTCTATTCAATGACTTCCGCATAAGTGTTTAATTTCCTGTGCATTAACCTGCTTAAAAACACAAAAACGCAACGTGCGACATGCTGACATACGAACAAACAAACAAACAGACAGACAAGCTAACAAACATACGCACCTTTTCAACAGCAGCACAAACACAAACACAAGCACACGGCAATTGCGCACGGTCGGGTGGGAGGAGGTGGGTGGTGGGTGGCGGGTGGCGGTGCTTTGTAAAAATATGCGTATGTCGGCCATGGTGGTGGCAGACAGACGCTAACAGCCCCAACGGCAAAACGATTTGTGCCAACAAATTTATTTAAAAAGGATTATCAGCAGCTAAGCGCCATGCTGGCACACTTCAAAGGCGAGCACACACAACACATAAACACACACACTCTTACACACATACACACATCGAACCACCCTCGCACGTAGACAAACACGGGCGCACGTAAATTTACAAAAGCTCGGGAATGAGAATAGCGAGTGGGGGAGGGGGGGAGGAGAGGAACAAAAATGTTCACATCGACGGCTTATTCAAATTTCAATGTCAAATTCATGCCACACATATGAAAATATATAAATTTGGCATTCAATACTGTTTGATTCGAATGACGGGCTAAGTGGCTTTATTTGGGTGGCACTTCGACCCCCGAACGAAGTAATTTCAATTTGTTTTTGTTGACGAGACGTGGCTCTGTCTTTTGATGTGCACACAGTTGATGTAACTGCAGTTGAAGGTTTATGATTGCCACAAATCAGAGCAGACAGCTCGGAGGTGTATGAAATAAAGCGTTTTTAAGCTGATTTTGGATGGATTGATGGCACACAGAAATGTAAAACCGGCGAGAATGTTTCTAAAAAGGAGTACAGTTTAACGCATCCGGAATGTGGCTCATTGCTTGATTTGGGTTCTGTCAAAGTCTATTTATACATTCAAGGTCCATTCGAGCCAAAAAATACTAAAGAGGATATTATTCGAACAAAAGTGCCGCTATTCACATGTGTATACGAACCGAAATCGAAGCGTTATAGATCAGAGAAGAGAAAATCTGGTTAGCAGTTTTTTTAGTCTGTCTGTAAATCAATTTATAAAAACCCATCAACGTTTGGTAAATATTTATTTAGAAGAGCATTTCTGTTTTCGAAATTGCCTTCTCTATTCAGTCTATTGATTTATAATTAATTACCCTAACTCTGCCTGCTTATGGTTCGCCCTCTTATCTCCATGCTTTTGGCTCAGCTCTTCTAATAGTCTAATTCTTCAATCAATTCTCACTGATCTTTTATTTAAATTAAATAAATATTAAAACAGCGTCATTTTTATTTTATAATTATATAATATGAATAATATAAAAAATATTTTATCATATTTTTATATTTTTTTAATAATAATGTATAGTAATTGAATTGAATGAAAGTCTCAAAAACATTTTAAACCTTATCCAAATTTTGATAGTTTCAAATTCTATTTTGGAACAATATTTCGATACACGTTCCGCTTTTTATTATTTATTTATTATTATTTTTAAATAGAAACTTTCTCAACAGTAGTTGAGTTTCCTCGGTTTTAAGGGTAAAAAAACTGTTAATGGAAAGAAATGATTAATATTTTTATGGTATTTAATGTAATTAAGAAAAAGTAAATTTTATAATTTGTAGAGTCTTATTTCTGTCGATTTTAATTCAGTCAGAGAGGTGAAGGTTGGGAAAATAAAAATAAAATAAAAAAATAAGAAAAATAATTATTTGAAATTTTGAGGTTTGCGTTCTATTTAATTTTTCTATTGACTAATTACCCCTTTTCAAATTTCGGTTATACTTGTAATGTCAACGTTAATAGCTGGAGAGTTATGATGCAAATAAAGTAGATTTTCCCACAGCGTTCTATTTCGTACTGCGTTAAGTTAAAATAATTTGTGTTTGTTTTAAATCAATACTTAATTTGTCCAACGATGTACAAAAGTATGGTTTGGTGCCCTTTACTATGGAAATCTTATGAAAACTTCAAAACGTTGTTGCTACATTTGGCTTAGATTTATATTCGTGGTCAGGCTTACCCTAGCACTTGATTGGACAAACTTCTTCGGCAATGTGCGATGAAAAATCGTATTTATAGAGTGGTGTATTCTTACATTTAGAACATAGATTTGATATGACATTTGACATGGGTTAAAATGTCACCCCCGTATCCAGTCTGCATCCATATTTCGAACTGAAGCTTTTTGGCTGTAATTTAAAAATGTATTTGCTTTCCACACAAATTTACTTTGAGGCCAAATTCAATGGTGTTTTTGACTTAAAAGCGTGAGAAGTTCTATTTTAAAGCGACAAATTGTATGGGAACTCTATAGGGTTGGCGTTAATTGTTGCTGTTACCGTTTGTTTCCAATGGTGTTTGGGCCAACCCTCAAATGGCTGCCATGCCCCGGCAACAAAGGACCCGAATCCGTTGAAACATGTGCGCTGTTCTGACTAAAAGCCTATGAATGTCAGCATCCATCTATGGAATTTTGCGTTGAAATTTATTTACTAATTGCTTAAATTTGGCAAGTTTCTGCTCAATAAACATTTGCCAGCCTGTTTGGGGTTTGTTGGGTGCATGTGCGGAAGTTCACACACGCCTGAATACTCGCACACACGCTCCTTTATAAGTATGTATACATACATACATATAAACACACTTAGAACAGATCGTACATGAGTGCGAGTATAACCCAGCATCATGCGTGCTGTCAAATACACAACTCCACTGCAATCAGGCCACGAAATGGCAGCATCTTTCAAATGCCGCCATCGTCGCGCATTCTCTTCCTCCTTAACTTTGCAAAATTTCAAATTTCCGGCAATGGGCGTTTTGTATGCTTAACACAGCTTGCCAGCTTTTCACGTACTCTCACAATACTCGTACGATTTTGCCGAGGTTTTAGGAAATTGTGTACGCATGTTCTTGGCATGTGCATATGCGAGTGTGTGTGTGTGCGTGTGTGTGTGTGTGTGCTCTGAACTATTAGTGTTTTAACATTATTAATGCATGATTTCTATGTTAACAGAAATTTTCAATTTGGCCAAAACTTTTGCTTCTTGTTCTTCTTGTGGGTTGCCATAATTGAAGTGGGTGCCCCTTTCTCCCCCTTTCTCCCCCTCCCCCCTCCCACGCCGCTAAAATACCTCACAGCCTGAGAATATGTGCAGCTTTAAGATTAGAAACTACCGCCCCCAGGCATGCATTAATGTTCAATTTAAACCATAACCATTATCGGGCACCAACAAGCGTTGCAACATCCATGCAATTGAAATGCGATAAGTGCGAAAAATGTGGAAAATCGCGTACGCAGGCACATTTTATTTGGTCATTGACATTGTGTTGTCAGCCGAGCCCGCCGCATTTCCATGTGCGTTTCCGCGGCACAACAATGCCGAGCCCTCGTGTCGCCCTTCCTCCCCGCCCCGCGGCGTCCTCCAATGTTTGTCCGGCGTGCCGTATCGCGCCTGTTGTGATGTCTGTCTGATGTGATAATCCGCAGGAATTAATAAATAAACCATTAACAAATAAACTAGAGTAAATCCAATACGTCGCAGTCGTGTGCGTGTGCGTGCGCGTGAGCCCATCGACCCTTATCAGAGCCTCAGACACACGAACGGGCTGCGGTCGCCCTTGGCCAGCGTTTGCGCTGACTTTGCTTGCTTTGCATGCGATGTTGTTGTTATTGCTTCTGCTGACGCTGGACATTCGAACGTTCACACTGACTTTATGCAAACATCAGCAAACAAATAGCAACAGTGCCGGCAACAGCTTGGGAAGAGGTCTTGGGGTACTGTGTATAGCATCGGGGTGTTGACTGCCCGAGTCATGTGCAAATAAACTGAAGGCCGAGGCGTGTGCTTGCAGCACATCTTGTCTCATACAGTGGGAGAAGACAGGTCTTAAACAACTTAAAAACTAATTTCAATCCCAATTCAAATTCCTGACAAAGTGTATGCGTAAAATTTTTCAAGATTCACACAAAACTTTGATTCGCAATAATATATAAAACTTCTAAAGCTTATGTTTCTCCATTTTCTTCCATAAATATAGATAAGATACAAAACTGCATCATTAATTTTGAAATAAGTAATTTTTTAGTAAGTTGGTTCTGCCGGGTAGCAAAATATTTGGTAGTTTGGGTAGACTTTTGTCGCCTACTGCATATATTATAGGTTTTAATTTTTAAGAATTATTTTAAGGTAAATGGATCTTGACTTTTTAAATTTGCTAACAATAATAACAATAATCATATTTCATATTTCGTTTGATTACAAATTTAACTCAATATCCATTTTCACAATTGGCTTCGACATTACTATAAAAAAACAAAAAACACTAATCATTGGAAAAGAATCAGTTCCATTTGATCACATTTGTCATAGTCATTCAATAAAAAACAAAGTAATTCAAATGATGATTGGTCCTTGCCCTAACCTTAACTTATCTATTTCATAAGTATAAATACAGTAATTTTGGATTGGATTGAAATTAAAATCAAACATTATTTAAGGTATTAATGGACCAGTCAGTATAAAGCATCAATCCCTATCTATCTTATTTCAAATAATTCGAATTTTCCTCTTCAACGCGCTTTATTTGTGTTGGCTATTTGTTTAAATTATTATGTTTGTTGACTTGTTTAATAGAAGAAGCAGTCTGGATATGTCAAATATAATTATTCAAGCTATACCATGTCTCTGTAAAGTTGTACTTTTAAAAAGCGTTTTCAATGGAAATCAATTGTAATGGCTCCACTGTGCACGGCAGCTCAAACACATCGTTCATGTTCCTGGCAGTGCTATTTCAACTTATCAAAGATCAAACAATGGCAATAAATTTTATGAAGTTTGTATTTTTCAAAAGCATTTTACTGCTGTTGTTTTCTGTAGGTGGTTGTTCTCTTGCTGGTCGGCTGTTGTTGCGGCAATGTTGTTGTAGTTGTATTTGTTGCGGCCCCTTGTGGCATGTGGGCGTGCCAAAGGTGGTAGGTGTGTAGGTGGTCTGGTCAATGGCATTGAATATTTTGTGAAAATGGTATTTGTGCGTGCCTCGGCACTGACGTTTTTGTCAATTAAATGGAAATATATGAATAATTGATAGTTTTCGTAGCACACTTTTTGGATGGGCGGACGCACAGACAATGGCACACTAATTAATGGCGACCGAACGTCAGAGTGTAGAAAAATGTCATTTAAATATTTAAAATAGGAAGTGCGTCGCCGGTGGTTGGTCAGTGTCATTGTCAGTGTTGTAGAGGGGAGTTTTCTCTGAGGATGGGCCGGGGTTGTTGGTGTTAATGCCATGCTCGACACTAACAATGCCAATGGCAATGAGCTCGAGTGTGCAGGAGTGGGCGAATGAGTACCCAACAACAATAATGTTAATGACAATGAAGAGCACAGAACGCGTTCACACACACCAACATGCTAGCACAAACAATCAAATGCCATGGGAGGCACTAGGAAACAGGAAAAGAGGGAACAGGCACTAGTATTCTGGCATAAGTGTATGTCTGTATGCAAGTAGAGCCACGTGCATATGCGGAGTGAAACAACGCACCAGCATATTTGCCCAAAAATGTTTGCACATTGCGTTCATACAAACATACAAACACACTCACACACACACACTCATGTGCGTAGACAACAAGGCATGCAACAAAACGTCAACAAATGGCTCCTGATTGCAAACGCAGCAGAGAGAAAAACAACATTAAGTTTGTGAGCAGGAGTGTGTACTATATTTGTATGCATGTACTCGTACATATGTATGTATGTGTGATTGTTTGTCTTCCATGCTGTCTGATTTTCTGACTGTCTGTCCACGGGAGGGAATACAGTAGGGTTTGCTTAAGACAAAATTCAGATTAGTTTGCAAAAAATCGCCGTTTAAAATAGATCGATTTTATTATTATATGTGTTTATTTTACATAATAAGTTAGATTCCAGGATTTTAACTTTACCGATTTAGTTAGGAGATTGAAAAAACGCATTATATGCAAGTGTTAAGCTGCAAACTATAATTATAAAGACGTCTTTAGATTACGATTTATGTATGTAATTTGTTATATGTATATTACAAGAAATTAAAATAAGTAAGCATGCAATGCATTTGATCACATATCAGCGATCAGCTATCACTGATACTTGACTTTTGAATGCACGGAGCAGATAACATCATTATCAAAAATGTATTTATGAATTACTGTAGACTTTTAGTTATCATCATTAATTATTTTAGAAATTATTTAAGAAATAGATTTGTACTCGGCTTCCTTTCGTAGAATGAAGGCACATTTCGAGAAATGAGAAAAGAAAAAATCTGATAAATTTGGTTTGTTGTCTCTATTAAATAAGATTTTTTCAGTACTCAGTAAGTAGAAGGTAGTTATTATTATGGGTGATATATTTATAGCGCCTAATATTCGAGAGCAACCCTAAAAATTGAATTCCAGGGTTGAGGAATATGTTTTAAGGTGTTCACCATAATTTTCACTTAAATGCGCTATAGTTTATTTAGTCAGAATTTGGATGATTGGGTGGTCACCATATTCTCATTTATTCCAGGAGGACTGTCTCCAGTCCATATAAGCCAAACCCTAGTTAAATAAAACCCAATCATATTTCTTATATGTGGTATGAAGTTCTTTTGTTTAAATGGCAACTCCGAAAGTTTAGACAAACTTTGAAGTTACAGTAATACAAACAATGAATATAAACATGAAATACTAATAGCATGTAAATTTTAAATTAATATGCATTGCCATCTAATCAATATACAATATACAATTGTAAATGAATACGGAATGTTCATGTTTAAAGAACAATTGAGCAGATACCCCTATACTCTACTTTGTCATTTATTATATCTAGGCTACTTGCAAAAATGACATTAAAACAACTTGATTTAGGGAGCGAAAAACAAGTGCTAATTGTATTCTGTTTTTTCTCATCTTAGGCAGAGATTGTCACTTAAATATTGATTGCAATCAAATTAAATGAGGAGCTGTTAGCTGCCGAAGGGATTAAAAAAGTAGATACTAAAAAATATATTCACAGCTTTGCTTAAATAACCCAGCTTCATACATAACTTAAGCACAACAGCGGCATTTTCACAACAAGTCCTTACTATACCATAACGTACCTGAAATCGTTGCTTACTTTTCACTGTACTTCAGCATACATATATGTTTGCGTATACATCTGTGAGTGTGTGTGTGAATTTGCATTTGTGTGACGCGCATACAACATTTTGCCGCCATTAAAATCAAATTGCGATTTCGTGCAGCATACAACCAGCCCAAGAATTCGGCAATCCAACAGTCCAACAGCCCAACAGGCAACGGAGCCAACCGTTTACCAGTAACCTCCCCTACACATCCATTGCCGCGCTGTCGTTTGGCAATTTCAGCATTTTTTATGATTAATAAAAACAAATGTAAATGCTAGAAAAACTCAAATGGAAAAGCGAAAGGGAAATGCAAGCCGCACGAAACTGCCACTCCATCCCCGTTCTATTTAGCAGGCCTGCACTCAAATCGCAAAATGTTGCCGTTGCCAGGAGCGACCTTCACATAGGTTTGGGTCTGGTGGCGGGGGGTGAATGGGTGTACCAGAAACCACCCTGCCGCACTTTCGCTTAATTTCTATTAGCGCAGCCAGCCCCGCTGCCCCTGCTCCTGACGTTGACGTTGCTGCACGCGGTCAGTGGTGTGGAGTGAGGGTCAGGGTGAGGCAGAGGGCAGGGGGGCGGAGGTGCGCCTCGTGATATGCAACTGGCCGGGTTGTTTTATTTGTTTGTCTGTCTCTTCATTTCTCTGTTTGTTTGCATTTCTCGTGGCACTCAATGTCAGTCAGAAAATAGTCGCATAGTCACATTTCAGCTCCATATACTAAGCATTTATCCAATTTTTACTTTCTCCCCCGAAACATTAAGTTGATGGAACTTTTGTCGTTGCAGCCTTATTTACTTAAATGTGAATTAACGAAGCACTGATGATTCAATAAGTTGGCCAAACAACTGCAAGCCTTTTACTTGTACTAGTATTTGCATTACTATTTAAAATTTATGATTTCAAAATACATTTTGCTTCAAAGTAATCAATATTTTGATTTTACAAGATTTACATAACATTTTCTTTTACATTTTTTTCTTTACAATTCCGACTTGATTAAGGAGCAAAGTAAATTAAATAAAACAATTAGCTACAAAAGCTAGCAACAAATACAAAATGTTTAATTTTGTTACACAATTTTATCCCATTTAGCGCGATTCAAAATAACGCAACACAAATAAATAGAAACAACCAGCTAGAAACTATTCTTGGATGGGTCGTTACTAAGAATTATACAAAGAGGTAGCAACAATTGGCCAACAACTGCTCAAAACACAGTTCACTGTTAAAAATATAGATGCCAAACGAGCAACAGAATGTCCAGTTCAAAATTATTTCAGCAATGATAGTGGTTTTATACGCATTCGAAGCAAGCGAATTCGAGTAACTGATGGTGACTCCAATTAAATTTGTGATCCTGTATTTATGATCATGATTAGAAAGATAACAAAATTAGCTTTTGATTAAAAATTGAATAAAATTTTATTTTTGTTAACAACATACATAATTGTTTTTAGTTCCTGAACTTATCATACATTTAATTTACATAACATAATTTTATAGTTTAGAGTGTATATGGTTTTCTTTAATTACTATGCTTGTGTAATGCACATTATATATGTGTTTTAATAAAATAATCATGGATACTTGTTCTTACAAACCCTTGTTTTTTTACTAATGATAGTAGGTTTAAGAGATAAGGAACCAATCACCTGTTTTTCCATATTATCACTGTCTTTTTTTACACGGCTTTTTGTGGAACCAATCTACCGTGTAAAAACGGAATTAGGTATATTTAATAATTTGTCTAAACACACACATCTGTTGTAAATTCTTGAATGTGGAACATAATGAAGTAATAATGGAGTTTCTTTTTCACTAGATTTTGATGTAACACGGTTGGAAAATTAAAAATTTCATATATATTTTTTTAGAAATAAGGAACCAATCCCCTATTTTTTCATATGAGCAATGTCCGTTTACACGGTGGTTTCTGGAACCACTCTACAGTGTAAAAACAGAATTAGGTGTATCTGTTTCGTCTACATATGTATATACGAGTATGTATGTATGTACATACCTCAAAATGTAAATTGTGTTGCCCGTCAACTTTCGTGTTCAAAGCTTCATAGGGCAGAAGTAGAGTTGCCCAAAAAGTCAATGTCAAAAAATTGCAGCTGCTAATTTCATCGTCGGCATCGCTTGCGACCTCGGCTTCAGCATGGTCATCCTGACCCTCTGCGCCACCCTCATCGTCCTGGTCTGCGCCGTGTTTGTTTTACAGCGTTTTTACTTGTTTGCTGGGATTAGGTAAGCAACACAAATACAACAACAACAACAAAAACAACAGTGTGAGGCGAATGCAAACTCATAAAAAAGCAGCGAACCTGAACCTGTTATCGCTGCCCTGCTGCACGCCACATTCCACTCTTGCCGCCCTTTGTCATCCTCATCCTCATCGTCATCCTCATCGCCATCGCCATCATCATCGTCATCGTCATTGCCGTTTTTGTTGCCATGCGGGTCTTGGTTGCTAACCCGCCAAACTTTTTTGCAGCCAGTGCTGCTGATGCCTGTCGTTGTTCCTATTGCCCGTCGGTACAGGTGGGTGGTGAGGGGTGGGGTGGGGCTGTGTTAGAGGCAGCGACAACATGCAGCGTTTAACGGCACTGCCGACATTAAATGCATCGAATTACATTTTCTATTAGCCGTGGCGGTCTGCGCTGACTTTGACGTTGGCATTGTGCGGCCTTTTGTCAGAGCAGCACCAATAATACACTCAGCACACAATTTCAATATTATTTTAACCTTCATATACATATATGTACTGGTATTTATATATATTTGTTTTATACAAAATTATAATTTATTTAAAATTAAACGTCGAAGCTAGTGTTCGAAAAAAGTGTTTAGCTTAAGGAACATTTTTTGATGAGTCATTTTTCTGCGGCTTGATTTTTTTGAGTCTTTATTTAAAAGACCGTTCTTAGGTAATTCGATTATTAGCTGCAGCTTATCATTTAAGCATTGCTTTGAAGTGATTCAAATCTAGTTTCAATATAAAACAAGATAGAATGTCACAGACGAGGCAGCAAATGTAGCAAGAAGAGAAAATTCGTGCAGTTTATGGGCAGTTGAAACTGGAAATAATTTACATATGCAAAGCTTAGTTTATATAGGGTAAGTCGGGATGAACATATGTCATGGTATACGATCATGGTACAGAGCATAACTAGAAGTTGATTTCCGTGTAAAGCTGTGTTAGCTTTATATTAATTTTTTCTTAACAAATATAAAATTGATTCCAAAAAGCAAAAACTATGTACCTTTAACAGTGTTGTACAAGTTTTTAATTTTTATTTCTTATTTTTTTTTTTTATACTACAAGTATATTCAACGTAGGATAAGCAGAGTCAAGGCTTTGATAACGTTTGGATATCGTTGGTCAATACTAATAATAATTAAAATATTTTTTTAAAATTCAGTTGCAATCTGTCTTAACCTAGAAAGTAAACAAATTCTATTAATTTAAAAATGAAATCTTTTTTGTGCAGTGTTTCGGTGGCTGTAGCGGGTGGAGCAGCAGGATGTTTGCGGCGCCCTGGGCCGCTGCGGGTCGTGGCTACTTTGCGGTTCTGACCTGCTGCGGGCAGGCAGCCTTGAATGTGGGCGTGGGTGCCATGAGAAAATGTTGCTCGTTTGTTTGCTGTTTGTTTTACAATTCGTTTTTTAACGCTTTTGCGCTGTGATTCCCTGCTTTACTGCAGTCGCGTCCTGCTGAGGCGTTTGTTCCCCTTGGCCGTTGGGGGAGTTGTCGTTCAGGTTGCTTGTTATTGTTGTTGTTGTTGCCGGCGCTGACATTGTTGTGCGGCGCCTTCAAACTGCAGCAAGCTGTTTTGTCGCTCTTGGCTTAGTTACTGCCACATACACGTACACACACACACACACCGACACACAAACATTTGTACTGATTGCATAAGTTTTTGTTGCGCTTTGGCCAAGAAGCCGTCGCCTATGTCGGTACCGCTCCCCACTCCCCACGACAGCTACCTCTGCCCCAAGTCAGCACCCTGTTGAAGTTATGAAAAGTTTTGCCGTTGTTACGCTTTTTCCACGTATTTGGCTTGCCTCTTTAAGCGCACATTAATCAAAGTTTTTTGAAAGTCGTTTTTAGTTGAGTCAAAGTTTGAGGGCATTTATAAGGCAATTGTTGAGCTTGTTTTTGTGCATCCAAGCACACGCGACAAGTGCGCGGGTTGCCCAGGTGGGTTTCTGTCCGCATGTTCGCTTGTCCTCATGTCCTTTTCTTATGGCATTTAAGTTCGTTGGCAATTGAAGCCATATGCTGGCACAAGGCATGCGAAAAGCAGCCGCAAATTGTCTTGGCTGCCAAACGAAACAAGCCTGCGCTGAGCCCACAAAATTTTAAGCATAAAACTCTATGCTGAAATGCCAAACTTTTCACTCAACCTGCGGTCAGCTTCACAATGTGGTGAGACAAAGGCGAAAAGACTTCGGCTGGTGGTTACTTTGGGTTTTCCTTTCCATCACACTACTCGGCATATGTTCCTTGATAAATTCCCAATAAATCCAATATGTTCAAATATAATTTAAATATTGGGGTCATATTGGTTTGGAATACAATTTTTGAAATTGTGCTGTTCCTGCAATCTTTTGCCATCGCAATTGAAATCATGAAACTACAACCTTAACATTAAGCATTAAACAATTACCGCTATAAACAGTAATATTAGAAAATTGTAATTAACAAAAAAGGAATGCTAGAGTCTAGCGGGCCCAACTTTTAAATACCCTGTGCCCTCTCCCAAAAAAAGAATTTATTAAAAAAAATTAAATTAAGAGAATGAAGTAAATAAATAAATAAAAACTATATATGTAAATCCATACGTTTTTATCGAGATTGAATGAGAGTATATTTATGGCTCTTAGAGTTGACCTATCACCATGAAACTTTACACATAAACACTATCCGGATGTAATTGCCAATAATTAGGGTAAGATTTCCAAGAATTACGGGAGCAATGATATACCGTTAATACCGAGTGAGTGGGAAAGAAAAGAAACCACCAACTCTCTCTCTCTCTAGGGAATATGAGAACCTGGACAGCATGGTTGGTTACTACAGCTGTTGAACTTCCAGAGGTGCTTGTCAAACTATTTATGAGTCTATGTATCTAGTGAGGACTGCATTTGTATACCCTGTACCCAAAGGGTACAAGGGTATATTAGTTTTGTGCACATGGAACACACAGAAAGAGGCTTGGTAGACCCCACAAAGTATATATATTCTTGATCAGCATGACAAGCCGAGTCGATATAGCCATGTCCGTCTGTCCGTCTGTCTGTCCGTCTGTCCGTCTGTCTGTCCGTCTGTCTGTATGAACGCAAGGATATAGCCATGTCCGTCTGTCTGTCCGTCTGTCTGTCCGTCTGTCTGTATGAACGCAAGGATCTCCGAAAGTATAAGAGCTAGAATAACCAAACTTGGTATACAGATTCTCCTGAGACCGAGAAAGGACGAGTTTGTTCATTTTTTCTGATCCACCCCCCTACTCCCCCCCTATTAACGATTTTGAATTTTGAACTAAAATTTGGTAGTCATATTAGGTTAGTGATTATATATCCGTATACCAAGTTTCATTATGATAGAATGATCGGAAAGAAAGTTATAGCCATATAACCAGGCCCAATGCACACATACATACATATGTACAAGTACACAAACACGCATAAGGCACGATTCTGATGTAAATGTAAATGTATATGTATGCATGCATAGAATATTTTATATTTAATTTAGTTAATTAATTAAATTAATTAAGTTTATTAATTAAATTAAATTAATTAATTAATTTAATTACTTTTTTGTGGGGTGGTACAGGGTATTTAAGAGTTGACCCTGCTCGACTTTAGCATTCCTTTCTTGTTTGTATTATATTCATATGTACTAAATAAGTAAACTTTTTGACTTCTTACTTTTTCACTCTGCTTATTGCTTTCAGCGTATACATATAGCATTAATTTACTCTTATTGCTTAAAATTTGTTTTCAATTGTAAGATTTGTGCAAATTATGAAGGTACAAGGCAGCAGGAGGCATAAAGTGTATATATTCGCAAAGTGATGAGAAAAATCGTTCTAGACATGTAAGTCTGTCCATCCGTCTGTCAATCTGGTTTTGGATTCCGGAGCTGGCTGAGTCCACATAGTCCAACCTTGGTACATTCTACAGAATGTCCTATTCTCCAAGCAAAACAATAAGGTCATATATATTTTTAAATTTTTCACCTCCTCAGCAAAAATTTATAAATATTTTCCAGAGTTGAATTTAATTTTTGTTCCAGTCTAACAACATAATAATTACAAATCTTAATACTTATATTTAAAAAAGATCAAATATTTAGAATTTGAGGTCTTAGTTAAGGCGAATGCCATTGAAGAAAAAGTCGGTTAAAAAAGTTCGTCTTCTTGTTGTACAAAATTGTGTAACACCATTTTTATGATTTGTAAAAGGAAATGCAAGTTCAAATCTGTTGTAGTATTTAATTATTTGTAAACACCATCTGCTGCCTGTCAATAAACTTATTCCGATTAGTGTGTGTCTAAAATTCTGGCAAAGTCAAGTCCAAGAGCGCCATAAATAGTAAAAGTATGCTGAAAGTTGCTTGCAGTCTGAAGGTTGCCACACACAGCCAGACACACTCACACACACACATGTACACATACAGTAGGGTGTATGCATACTTGGCCACTGCCTAATTGTCCTGGGCTGGCAGTCTGGTGTAGATTCTGGCCCCGGGCCTATGCTGTCTGCGGTGCTGAGTGACTTATGTCTGCCTTGACTTTTTTTTGCAGCTTTACAATGTTGAATTGAATTTGTGTTTGAAATTGCCACAAGACTGGCACGCGATGTCTGCTAAGAAATCCAGGATGAGCAGAAAAAATTGTAGTCAGACGCAAAGTAAACACAAAAAGATAAATAGACTGAGAAAGAGGGAGAGACAGAGATAGAGATAGAGATAGGGACAGGGAGAAGAGTAAGTCACGTGAATGTGGAATTTTCAATTACAGGCATATGCATAAATAATAACGAATGAAATCGCTTTAAGTGCAAGTGTCTGGCCATACTGTCTGCCAGCAAAAATAACAACAACAACAACAACAGTAACAGCAGCAACAACAAGAACACCAGTAACAGTAACAGTTCTTTAAAGTGCCATAAACGGCGGCTGCATTTCCTCAGCATGGGGCAGAGTGGGAGTTTAGGGCCTTTGTATGCACTTCAGCTTCAATGTGTCTGGCTGCAGTTACCCTTGAAAATGTAGCCGTTGCCTTTGTTGCTGTTGCCCTTGTTGTTGCTGTTGTTGCTGGCGCATTGCGTTGCAGTTTCACACACACACACACACACACACACACTATGTATATGTATGTGGTGTGTTGCACGGTACAAATGAGTTCAATACACTTGCAAAACAGGCATAAACATAAACATTACTGGGAAATTTTTAGCTTGTCCATAGGGATTTATTCGTAGCGCATGCGCACAGAGTTCAACTGACTAATCCGACTCTCTTCCTCTCTCTCGTTTTATAGCACAGGTGCTTAAGGACTGCCGAAACCAGCGACGGAAACAGCGAAAGCACAGCCGAACAGTGAACGGTTCGTCGTGATTGTTCCCATCGTCTTCAGGAGCCAGGAGCCGTGTTTATTTAACACAGATACTCGTGCGCTAACGGATTCAGTTCGTGTTTGAAGCTCGTGTCGTGCGGTCGTGCCTCACAGACAGTACCAGAATCGGACAGTCAGCCAGCCATACAGTACTTTTAGATTTCGTGAAATGTGCTCGTATAGCGCACACGTGAAGATGACGCGGGCCATTGAAAAATCGCACAAAATATAAAACAATATCGAGAAGGATATATCGCTCAATGTTAACGGCTCTGCTCAAAACTCCGCCAAATTAGCGCCTCTTCTTCGGCGCCAATTAAATTAGGGAGGCAATAAGAACGAGAAACGTTTTACTCCTTGCCCTCTGTAGCGCGCGTTAGTGTTTTTACAAGAGTCCCTTGCAAAAAAAAATATAAAAATAAAAAGAAAAAATAATTAAGAAACTACAACATGTGCTCCATGGCGAACTTGAGCCGTGGTGCTCTCAACACAGCCCTGCTGCTCGTGCTGCTCGGCGTGCAAATAATTTATGTGGATTATGCTCGTGCGGATTATGAGAACACTTGGAATTTATATTACGAGCCACCGTGTTGCACGGGCACAGCTGTTGGCCATCACTTGCGGCACCACAAAGGTAAGTCCGAGCGCTCTGCCAGCGACCTGCATAATTCATAGACTAATTTAAGTTTTGGGTGCTTAAATAAGTGACTCCAAAGGCGCAAGTGAAGCATTAACTGAAGTTAGACGCTCAGAGTGTGCCGCAATTTAAAGCGTGGTCTGTGTCCGCATTGGGCGGCGTGAAATTTTTTGTACAAGCCAGTTGTATGATGAATTAGGCAGAATCGTCTAACAAAATTAACTCCCTATTAATATACTGATGGAAAATTGCTCACCTAAGGCTGTATTATTTATATTTTTAAAACCAAGAGTTCTGAAATATATTATCACATCTGTTTATAAGGTAGCCTTAGTGTATGTCCAGATAAGTGCTTGCATAATTTTAGTTTCTTCAAGCATATGGTGCACATAAAAATATTTAAACTTTCGTAATTCGGACACATTGGATAATTTGTATGTGTGCATTATTAAATAATCTTTTTGGCTTATAAACTTTATATATTAATATTTATATTTAGTTAATTTGTATACGGATTTTGATAGGAGCTTATCGATAGATTGGGCCAGCATTTGGATCGTTCACCTCATTCGCCAACTAGTCGCCTTTAATAGCCAGCCCGAGTCTCTGATTTAAAAAAGTTACCCAAAATAAATATTCACTTCGCTTCCATATGCAGTCCATTAGCAAAACAAATCACAGTGGGCCTAAACCTTAACCCCAATCAAATGAGTGCTTGACCCCGGCTCAATGAACTTGCCAAGCCAAAACTAAATACGAATTCCAAATGGCTTAAAGTGTTTTAGTTGTCGTTGTTAGGCGCCTTACTTTCTTTGGCTGCTAAGCTGCGCATACAAAACTAAACAATAACAAGAAAATGGCTGGGCAAGCGGACAAAGACGGACCGAAAGGCAAAATCGAAGTTTAGCAAATAAGTCAACAGCTTACACGGCCGCGAACGAAGCCTGGAAGCTGTTGTCTGTACAGGCTCATAGCCCCAAACGCCTTGGGGCTGTTTAGTTATTTTTATACACATGTATTGTGCGCTTTTGGCCAACGAATAATTTTCACTTTAAGCGGATTTGCTGTTGCCGCCCACGTCTCCAATACACCAATACACATACCAAACACTTTTTATTTGTTAGAGTGTGTGTGTGTGTAGCTGTGTGTGTTTCATTGATTTGCCATTTCGCTTCACTTCCGCACGACGCAACGCCAACGACGGCAGCGACGTCTGTTATCCTTTCCCCGTCCATTGACCATTCATTCGCACCCAATTCACTTGAGCGCCTTTTTTCCTCTTTTCATTTGTCCTTTTCGTTGTTGTTGCTATTGCTGCTGCTGTTGCTGTTTTGCCATTGTTTTATACACATAGAAGTATTTCTTGGCCAAGACATTTCTCTTGCATTGTATTGGCGCTGAACTTATAGACTCGCTTGCGCGCAGCAGCCTGTACTTCCTGAGCACTTTCAAAACGCTGCCCTTCCCGGACCACGTTCGAGTGCTCAAGAGCGAAATTAAAAAGTTTTGCGATTTGTGCATTATTTTATTTCTGCTTCTTTGGCTGCTTTCTCGCTTTCTCCCTCCCCCTCCCCCTCTCCCGCTGTTGATATTGTTGTTTTGTTTAATTGCAAGCCCAGCATAGCATCTAGATAGGGAGACGGGGCAGACCCAGTGTCTGGGTCTGTCCTCCACTCCTTTATTTTCTATTATTTTTTTTTTTGCCATTACCAGCTTAATTAGTTTTCAAGTGGTGTTTTTATGGACTTAAAGTGAGTTTAGCGCGGTCAAGATTTGTAGCCACTAAGTGTTGTAAAGTGGCCAGCCACCTACAATATACGTATATGCATTTTTTTCGACCCTCATTTCCATCAATTATTAAGACTAATTTGCTCAGATATTTAAAATGCGCAAGCATGCACAAAAAATGTTGAGCAGGTTGAATTAAGTGATCCGTTTGCATTTAGTTTTATTTATATGCATACCTATACATCTATTATGTAGCGAATAACTCGAAGAAGAAGAAGAGAGGGCACATAAAAGTTTTGACTGTGTCGAATTGCTGAAAGACAGCAGAGCGCAGTTCATTTGCAGTAACAGCAGCAGCAACGGCAAATAAAAAGTTGTTCGCAAAAGTTTTAATTTTTATGTTAACACACACACGCACACACATATAAACACACATTCGCGCGCACACTCATTCACGTCTGCACACATACATATACTCGTATATATGTACGAGCAAGTATTTGTGTTTGCAGAATTATGGCAGCTGTGGCAAGTGCCATTTGCCATGTGGCTTCTACTTTGTTTTATGTGCTGACCAGAACGGTCACATACTGAATTTCACGTTGTCTTTTTTAGACTTTATTGTTTAAAAGTTAGCAACGCCCTGGGACACAAGCATTTTATGTTGCTCTCTCCCTCCCTCCCTCTCTCTCGCTCTCTCCATCCGATCAGACATCATGGTCCCAAAGTTTGTCTGCTTTATTGTGACGAACCAGAAATTATTGCTACGAGTAGTTTTATAAACTTCCATTCAATTTAGTTCTGTTCATTCTGTTTTTGGAACTCCACCAATCTTTAGTCAGCGCTCGGTTATTCATACCAATAGAATTCGTTAGCTCGAACTAATAAGAGTGGAATGTATGATGTGGAATTTCATTCTTGATACTTTTAAAGAAGCAAAGCCATCAATATTTTCTAGTTTTAGACTTCAGTTCCGATGATAAAGACAAGTTGAAATATGTGTGACTGAACTGCATTTTCTCGAAAAAGGTTTGTCCAATGCTCCTATCGTTAGTCGCTACTGGTCTTACAAACAGAAATATTTATAATAGTAATGAGTAAAAGGTCTCTTCTGCTCGTTTCTGATTGGTCTATGTATTAAAAGAGAGAGAGAGAGATATTAAGTAAACATTAACAATAGATTGCAAATCTGTTATATATTATTTATTTAATCTTAATTTAAAAAGAAATGTTCGAAAAGGATTGCCCAATACTCTTATTCTTAGTTGCTACTGGTTTTAAAAACAGTAGAAAAAGGAAAAGAGGAAAAGGTCTCTTCTGCCCGTTTCTAATTTGTCTATGTATTAAAAGAGTTAATATAAATTGCAGTTTGCCATAAAATGCATATCTGTTATGTATCATTTATTTAATCTTGCAACTTGATAGCTCTAATAACAATTGACTGTAAGAATCTTTTATCTTAAGAATTGCATTTCATAGCGTCCATATTTTGGAGCTAATTTACAAACCAAATCTAAACATATTTCTGTTGATAACCTTAACAATACTCAATCAGATATCACTCGTAAATCAAAAAGAACGAGAAGCAGCAATCAAAATATATAAATCGATGGCACAGTTTGCCTCACGACATTGCGAAACCAGGCCGCTTAAGTCAACAAAAACCAGATACTGTAAAACATTTAAACAATTAATGCAATCAAACAAACAAAGCTTACAAATATTTTAAGGCGTTTTTCCTTCAGCAAACAGGTCAGATAACAGATAACAGCCCCTGGCCGAAATGGCTGCCTAAGCCGCCAAAGTAGCCACAGGCGACGCCCTCTCGCTCCCACAAGAGTCTTGAAAAGAAATGAAAATGAAACTTCATAAAGGTGCGCGCCTGGGCGAAAATAAGTAACAAAGCATAGCGTAAAAAATCAAATGTTTGTGTTGTTAATTAAAGAAAAACAAGCAAAAGTTTAATGGCGAATATTAGCGAGACGCCAGCAGAGAAGACGAGACAAGCCAGAGGCCAAGCCAAGCACCAAACTTGTGGCCGTTGCGTAAATAAAAAACAACCGAATACAAAAAAAAGAACACAAAACCCCAAAGCCGAAAAAAGCAATACACAAAAAGGGGTGTAAAAATCAACAAAAACTTGCTACACTTGCAAACGACGTCGAAGTCGACGGCGCGTTTATTTCCTGCGCGCACGCAAAGCTACCAAAAATAACAAAAAAAGATCGGTGAGGGAGGCAGACAGTGGGGGAAAGGGCCGTCGACTGTTTGTTGAAAACTTTAAGAATGTTGAGCATTTAGCGCTGGCGCCTGATGCCGAAAGGGGCCTGCAAAGTTTTTCAGGGAAAACTTTACCAGCAGGTGCATATCTATGGTTGTGAGTGCGTGTGTGCATTTTAAGAGCTCGTGCAACTTATCTGACCACTGCGGTCAGTTGGATTGGTCTAAATTAGTTAGGGCGCCAATTAGACAACAATTCCAGAAGTAATTGCCAGTTGGAATATGCCATCAATGCACTTAAACAATAGATAATGCCTGCCGTTAACGCCCACAAACAATTCAGGCAGCTCAGAAAAAGCATCAATTATTTAGGCATAATAAAATCAATTTCAAAGCAAAGTCAGAATAAACAAACAAACGCACACACAACAGCCGACAGCAAACGAAGTTAAATACAGGAATTTGTTGATTTGGCCACGCACACGCGGCGTATACACGACTTACGAGCGCACCTTAAAGTAGGCAACATAAATTTCACAAAAGCGCACAAATTGTCGCTCAGACACATAAAATCAATACCGAAAACATTCGAGGGATGCTGGCAAGGAGCTCATTCACAAAATGGTCCCACTTTGTCACACATTGCTGCGCTTTTTAGGTGCGTTTGTGCTGGGGCTGAATACGCCATACGCCTATACGGGATGCGTGTTCTTGACGGCTTCACATTGCTTCTAAACAGAAAGAAAAGAACAGATGAAAGCCAAATAACATTGTTTTGGTCAATTTATTAATGAATAATTATGTATGTTTCGAGAAAGGTCTTGTAATCAAATATTTGTTTAAACATGAATAATTGTAGTTTGTAGAACCAACAATATACACATCAGGAAAAGAACAAAATATATTGCAATCTAGTAAAATTTTTTTTTTTAAATAAGCATTAATTTCATAAAATGAGAAACTTTTAAATATTCATAAGGAAGAGGGACGGTGATGATTTTGATTTGTGCAGTAAGTGGAAGCTGAAATGAAATGGGTCTCCATGTATGAGTATTTATTTGTTTTTCAATTCAGATTTAAGTGCGTTTATTTCAATTGGCTTTTTCTCACTATGGATTGTTATCCATTTCTCACTCACAGTCTCACAGTCAAAGCCGTAATTTACAGTTGCAGTTGACCCAATTTTTGCTTGCTGCTGTTGCTGCTAACAACTTCATTACGGAGGCACTCATCCAAGTGCCATAATTCAACGGATTTCGTTGGCTGCAGCAACAACAAGCAGAAGAACAGGAGCAACATCTAGCCGCAAGTACAAATGCGTGCTCAACACATACACACGCACTCACGCTTACCCATACATATATGTACGATTGCAAGCCTGCCGCAAAGTGTAATATATCTTCATGCCAACACACGAAAACACACACAAACACATTCGAGGGGACCAACTATACTTAGCATTACATGTGGCATACATTTCGGGTGTACCGCATTGCCAGCGATCCAGGCTCACACACACACACATACACACATGCCTACAGGACGACAAACACGCACTGCGGTTTACATGTCGCCAAAACAAAAGCATGCTTTTGCTATTGTATCTGTGTGTGTGTGTGTGTGTGTGTGTGCGGGTGTGTATACAAGTGTGTGTGTGTGTATTGACACCTAGCAAGTGTATAACAGTTTCAACAGCTCCAAGCCAGTCCATATTTGGGCACGACAACAACAACACCAACAACAACATCAGCAGCAGCAAAAATAACAGCACCACCACCAATGACAAAGGCGACACAGAACGAGAGTCATTTGAAACAAGTTCAAGTTAATGACTACAAATTAATTAAACCAAAAATGTTTGCGGCACTAAATTTTATTATAAAAGTTTTGTGCTGCTTTTTTCGATGTTGCTGTTGTTGCTGTTGTTGTTGCTTGTGCGTTAGCTGCTTGTTTGTTTTTTTGTTGTTGTTTGCTTAGCGGTTTTTGGCTCTTGCAGATGCGTAAATACAAATATGCTGACATTATGATATTGCCACAAATGTAAATAAACATGCGTAAGACACATACTCGTGAGTGTGCGTGTGTGAAAAGCTTAAAGTTGAACTTTAATTCCAAGTCGCATTTAAAGAAGACATTTTCAACTTTTACAAGTAATTCAAGTATTGCATACATTTGCTGACATATTCTTTCAAATTTCAAAGGACAGTACAAAAAATAAATCACACAATTCACAAAAAAGTTGGCCTCTACAAATGACGGCCATGCGAGTTTAAGATACTTGTATGACTTTAAATTACTCGCATCTGCGATTACACACAAAACGGTGCAATACAGCTTTAAGCAGCTGCAAAAAGTAATAATCGATCATTTAATTTACAATTGCTTGCTTCCGGAATTACAAAATTTTATTTTAAATAAATACTCACGGACTCTGATTGTACACAACGAGTATATCAATTTCCACATGAAATGATATGTCATTCCTATTCATAAAAGAACAAGTGCTGGTTTTAAAAGTTATTTGCCACAAATGCAGTGTGAAACTTGCAGAGCTGTTTTGTCAAGAGTTTTTAATGTATCGGAATAAGAAATGGACTGTTACTATGATGCCGCCAAGGATTTTTTGTTCAAACAATAAACTACCAAAGAATTTTACATTTCAAATCTTCAAGCCATTGGTTAGTGGAATTATCAGTAACTTGATCATTTCAGTGCTCGCTTATATTCTCACATCTGCATATTACGTTTCATGGGGAAAAAGTAATAAATTGCTTAAAGCAATTTCACTTTATATTTATTTAATTTATTTTGAACACGTGTAGTTTGATTTAATTAACTGCTGATGGCCGTTGCGGCTTTTGTGCAACACCAGCAGCTGGCAACTGATGTTGGACATGCGTCTGCTTGCAACAGAAGCAATATTAAACAGGAAGAACAACAACAACCGCCATGTCAGTGTGGGCTGCACAAAACGATGACAACGCCAACATACATACAATGTTGTAAATGAGCACGTTGTGTACTTTTAATGAATCGCTTTAAGCAACGAACAGTTAAAATTGAAACAACACTACATTAGCTGCAATGCTAGCGGCTATGGGTCCATTGAAAGTTTTTTAAACTATCGCGCTTTTATTAGACTAACTTCCTTTATTTTAAAAATGTGCTTGACGCTTTGTGAAAGTTTTAATATCCCGCTTTTCCATGCGGGATTGTGTTGAATCAAAGAAGCACAAACAAAGGCACAGTTCTTCTTTTCAAAATGCACAACAAAATGTACTGAAGATTTATAAATACTAGTTAAATTATCGCAATATGGCGGTATAAAAATAATTTAATTGCTTAAAATTCCTGCCAGTTCTGTAAGCAGTGAACGTGTTTTTTCAACTTCTGGCCAACTCTTAGATGGGCGACAGCAAGGCTTCTTAGCTTGAATTTAAATCAAAATTTTAATGCTGATTATTAACCATCAATTTCCTTTGAGTCCATAAACCACAAATATTATTAACAGAAATTAAATTTAAAAGCCTTTTTTTAATCTTGATGTCTAATTATTTTATTAGTGTGCTGCGCTGTTTTAAAGTTTCACTTCATGACAAAAAATCCGGCCCATCTCTAGTAAGAACTTCAAACTTACGTTACTTCTATCTAAGTCCTGCGATAGTTAGTTGAAATATAAGCAATTGAGGGTGTCTTCAATAGTTTTGGAGCTCTTCAAAGTCAATAAAGCAGCAATAAAGGAAACATATAAGAACTCCAAGTGCTTTCAGGCTTGAAATGCATTTGAGTTGATATGGGCATATAGGTCACACACAATATACATTTGAAACGCTTATCAAATGCATTAACATAGAAATGAAATAAGGAAAGGGCAGCCTTCCAAATACATCAATAATATGCCAGGCATTAGAACTCGCACCTTTATCACACACATTAGTCGGCCGGTAGGCAGTTATTTACACTTAATTCAATTATCTGTTAATATTTTAGGCATTACAGCCAAATAGCTACAAAGCCAGAGAGGCGAACTATCCAGCCAAACAACCACCAACAATAGAATGTACTTATTTATATGCTTATGTGTGCGCCACGTTTATCCATTGTACATATGTTCATTCATTAGAGCGCACCGATATGCTTGAAACATATTAAAGCTGTCCATCCTTATTGTTGGGGGAGCTAAATGTTTTACACGCTGCCCAAAATATTAAGTAAAAACACGCGAGCAATTTGCGCCTTGGCCCCTCCTCGTACTACTCGAGTCCAACACTCTCCGATTGTTCGGTTTTGGTGGTTGAAGAAGTCACTCACGGTCGCATAAAGGCCTCTTCAAGCACCACCAAAGTACTCTAGATGGTTGTTGTTTCCATTATTTCTGTTGGGTGTTGTGTGTACGCGTCTCGCACTTGGGGGAGAGAGTGCCAAAAGTTCAGATGCATAAATAAATACTTTCATCATAAAATTGGGGGTCAGCAGCTTTTCTGCACATTTTTCAGTTTACTTGTAGTTGTCGAAACTCGGGCCATACGTTGAACTATTCCGTCTGTACCCTGTACATATAGTATATACATCGCGACCAGCAACATCCGAAACCAGAGTCCAGTGGGTCCTTTTCATTGTCCAGCTGTGTGAGGTATGCCGCCTTGAATGCTGTCGGGGTGCGTGGACGGGGGAAGGTTGTTGGGGTTGCGGCATGTGGTGGATATGTGGGTGTACGCATATATAGTAAGAATGTGACTGCTGGCCCATTCAATTGCCATTCGTGTTGGTAATTTCAAGCATATTGCGAAAGTTGGAATTGGTTTATTGTCAGCTGTTGGCTCATTTTTCTTATTGTTGCTGCGTTTGTCGTTGTTGTTGTTGCTGTTGTAAGGTTAACTATGCCGAGCGCATATTTATGTTTTCCGAAAGCAAATAAAATAATTGCATTAAGTGCAGCATCTGCTGGTGGGTAGCTTTGCACATAAGCGTATGTACATGATGACATGTGTATGTGTGTCTGTGAGTGGGGGGTCAGGGGTCATGCATGAAAATGAGCTGTTAAATAGCAAATTTGGCATGCTTCTTGATCCAGCTTTTGTTGTTGGTTTATGGAATTTGCAAGCGTGAAATGACTTTTGTCAGCAAACATTTTTGTGCTCTACGAGGGGCTTCCCAAACGAGCTAAAAAACGAAAAAAAAGTGAATACGATGGAAACATATCTGATTATGGTGGATTTGGAACAATGGTCTTCTTTAGCTCTATGAACGTTTCCCAGTGAAGGAGTAAATCGATCGATGTTCCTATAAATATATGTATATTGGAGTTATGTTATTCGTTTTAGTTCATTGCATTGCCAGGTTTGCAAAAAATTAGAACTAAATAATTTTTTAAGAAGAAGTAACCATCTTGACTTTCTGTAATATACTTATTCAAAACTTATCGGCTTTTGCGAATAATCATTGATTTCAATTGTTTGAATAGTTGGAAGGTTTAAAAGATGAGTATACTTAGTTCGAATAGGGACTGGAAACTTGGAAACGGGCCAGGTAAATAATGTAAAGCAATTTAATTATTGATTTAAAAATGAGGTGAATAGATCGTATAGGAAAATTAGTAATTAAAGCTGGGATTTCTAAAAAATCTGTGTGGCCTAACAAAGCCCAGTGGGACGGGAATGTAGTTTTATGTGGTATTGACATATCACACATTGTTTGTTTGAACTTTTCCGCATGCCAGGTTTTCTATATTATATATATTTTATATATTAGCATCCTTCAGATTCTTCGTTTGATTCTGTGAAAGTGAAATATACAATTTTAAGACTAAATATGCAAATACAAGTATAAACATTCTGAGTAATTGAATATAATATTTCCCACGAATTATGTAGAACGCATAGAGAATGGACATTAATTTAGCTTTACTTTCAATTCACCTTGAAATGACGGCAATCGGAGCAATGAAGTTATTAAATGCGAGTACATTACAGTAAGCAATCCCCTTTCTCTTGGTCAATTCAGTAATATTCTGTAGCACAAATAAACCACATACACTATATCATCCAAATTGTTGCAGCAATCAAATTCCATAGCGATAATTAACACATCATGTAATGCAAACACAATACCACACACCTTCTCTCTCTTCTATACAATTATAATTGCTGTTACGCACAAAATAAACAGTCAGTGTGTGTGTGTATGTGTGTGCGTTTATAAAGAATAAACCAATTCCTAATTAATGCTTGGCCAATCAAGTGTTTCAACAGAACTCGGCAACCAACCGTTTGGGCTGCCTCTGCGTGCGGCTACAAGCAGGCAACGAATGTTGAAAAAAATCGATTGACCCGTTTATGCAAAGATACCAATATGCCTATGCCTTCGTAGGCCGCACTTCCCTACTCTTACTCCTCAACGCGCAATACAACAATGGGTAACAAAACAAAAGCCGCACGCTCAATAATATTATTAAATAATGAATGGGTATTGGTCGAGATCTGAGCGAGGGATGCACAGGCTGTTGGCCATTGCTTGTTATGCAGTCATTTATAATAAATATTAAACGTGAAACAAAGGCATGCCAAGCCATACGTGGATTTGTGTACATATAGTATATATATATGTGTGTGTGTGTATGTATATTCGAATAAAGTGGCAAAAAGACGCCGAGAACAAAACAAAAGGGAAGTGAAACAAAGCAAAACAAAGTTATGGGCATTAATTTCTTTATAAGTATGTATGTATGTGTATACGTACGTATGTATGTATGTATGTATACACATATGAGCATGTGTGTAGTTGTGGGGTATTCATGGTGGGCGACATCGCACAGTGTGGAGCAGCTTAAAGTTGCAGGCATTTGTCATTTGGGCTTATCCATATTGTTTCTGTTGGCATTTGCATTAAGCATAGGCAGTGTGGCGTGCCAATGGCTTACACAAATACACACACACACCTACACACACACCTACAAACAATATATGCTAATAATAATGCCATTTGAAATCAATATATAATAGGTTCGTATATCATTTATGGCTTTATTTATATGACAGCCCAAATGTTTGTCACAATATTTATTATAAACAAGACACGGCAGCCTTGTGTTTGTCATTGCGAGCAAACTGGTTGGGAGCATGTCAACTTGATAGCATACATTATAGCCAGGCTTGACGCTCGTCAAGAGGCAACCATTGCAATAAAGTGGCATGGAAATGTTGCACGTCAATGTGTGACAAACAGTAACAACACAAACATCGTTTTTATTCTCTTCCTCTCTCCACTCTAACCTAAATGCAAACAACCGCCCTTGACAAAGTGCTTCGCGCCACCCTAAAAAAAAATGTTAAAAATTTGCGATGGCAAACGGCGGCAGTAACAAGAACAGCAACAACAATGCCTACAACAGCAACAATAATAAATAAGAGCTCTTGTGCATATGAAGTCATTTTACAAAATGAAGTTGCTCCTTTATTTTATTGTATTTTGTATTTTGATTTGTTTGTGAGAAGAAGGCGCAGCAAATTCGCAAACGCCGGCCGCAATTTTGTACGCCTCCAGCAACATGCGACTTACAATGCTGTCCAACTGAATAGTGACAAAGCTTTAGTGGTTCACTTTGTCTGAAGATAGTTGCAAGAATAGAAAGAAACTACCAATAAATCCGATTAAATTTAGTCTCAAACGTATTTAAGAGAATATTTAAAACTTTTGAAATCGATTTTATTACTTTCCATTGATAAATTTTACTTTTAATATTTCCTTTTTTATACTTAAAATTATAATGCGTTTTATTCTTGCATATTATTGTAGATATCCTGATGTACAGTCCATAGCGATCATTATACTCATATTGCTCCATTTTATTTACTAGAATAAGCCTTTTCAGTTTGCTTCAATATAACATATATTTCACTTCTGGTGTTTAAAAATACTCCTTTAAAGAATCGTAAATGCCTTGCCATACATATTTTAAATTTACAAAAAGGCTACACAAAATCAACCTATATACTTAATATATATTTTAACTTTAAATTATTGTTCTTGTGTTCTTGAATTTTTACTAATTAGCTGGTTTTAAGCTGATTACATCTTATTGCAAACAGCGTTTGAAACTTTCGTTGAACCTATTCTGTTGAACGGCATTGTCTGTATAGTACGTTGTTTCTTTTATAAAAAAATGAAAATATATAAATCTGAACTTCGCATTTCGGTATTTGAATTTCATACAGAAATTATGCATAAAGCATAAAACCACATTTAGCCCGCATGAGTCGCGCAGGGGTAGAGAACATCGCATTAAATTGCAATAACGCACAAGAGTATGCAATAAAAATTTCCTAACGCGCATAACAAGATGCCGCATGTGCACGAGCGTGTATGCGTGTGTGAGTGTGTAGGTAGGTATTAGTCATGCCAGAGCGCACTCATATATACACAGACATTTAAAATTGCACATAAAACCGCCAATTTTAAAATGAAAACTGCCGGGCTGGGCATGCGGTTTTTGGTCGAAGTCGAGAACTGGGAAGTTCGGTGGTAGGCATATGTGTGTGTGTGTGTGTGTGTGTGTGTGTGTGTGTGTGTGTGTGTGAGCGTGAGGGGCAGGGTTGCCGCATAATTTGCGCGCTGGCGCTTTTCTTTTTTTTGTTACCGCTCAATTTGGCATATGGCGCACCTTTATGTGTGTGTGTGCGAGTGTCTGTGTTTAGGGGGCGTTGACTGAAAATAAAAGTGAAATTTAGCGGCTGCAATTACCGCGCAATTTTGGCCAAATTTCCTTTGGCTGTCCGTTAGCTTGTGCCGGTTCGTCCACATGTGCATGTCGACTATGTGTGTGTGTGTGTGTGTGTGTGTCTGCAATTTGCCACACTTTTGAGCTTTGGTGGTGGCAAAATAATGTGTGGTGTGGTGTAGCAAAAAAACAGAAGACAAAACAGAAACAGCCGGCAAGCAATCATAAAAAGGTAAACATAAAGTCGAAAAGGGGAGCACGCTAATTTGAGGGGTGGTGGATTGTAAGGTTTGCTTGGAAATATGCTGCGATGTGCTTGGAAATTTAAATTTCCTTCAGAGGCGTTGCACAACTGCTTTGACTGCTATTCTCGCTCTTGGTGCGCTGATATCTTTAAGCGCACGTGGCGGATGGCGACATTGGCCGGCAGCCCGGCTATTTTTTCTTCTTCTTCTTTTATGTCTGCGGCTTTTGTCTACGGCTAACTGCAAACTTACCCGCTCGTACCTCCCCACATTGCCGCTTAATTTATGCACCCTTCCTGGCATAAACGTCATGCTGTTGCTATTGCTTCGGCTGCTTCGTCATATGGGGAGCATTTTATATTTATTTTTACTTGCGTTTGCTGTTTTCTTTACTTGCTATTTTTTGCGGCAAGTGTCCGGTCGTGGAGTACGGCTTGCTTTTTGGTTTACCAATTGAGGTGAAACGGAAATGAGCTGCCGGAAATACCTGAAGGCGTGTATGTGTAACACAGTTATGGGCGCAGAGGCAATGGCAGCGCTTTAAATGGCCAGCCGAACAATGTTGGCAATTTAAAATAATTTCAGACACGCGTGGCTTTCTTGACGGCGAAGTAAATTGATTTGAGTTAAGTAAAGCTGACGGCTGCTGTGAACTTAAAGTCGCATTAAAGTCCTTCCCACCAAAACTCATGCTCAAACCAACCTACACACACACACACACACCCATACTCCCATACTCCCATACCGCACACTCTGAAAGGCGCAGACAGGCCGGCAGGCATATAATTTCTGTCATAAGACGACAGCACGCACATGGCTGCCTCTTCACATAGCTCACTTGCCCCTAAAAGTATGTCACACGCATGGCCAGTTGCCGCGTCTGGGCGAAGGTGCAAAGTTATGCGCATACGAAACGCGAAACTCGCAACTCGAAACTCGAGCAGCAATGTCGGCTATGGCAACACCAACAGCAACATCAGCAGCAGCAGCAGCAGCAACGCCGACGGCGAGTGGAAGACGCCTCAAAGTTGCCTACCGATGTGCGTGCTGCAAAACGTTAGCATACTTTTAGGTGTAAATACATGTTTGCCACATAAGGCGGCCAAGGAGTTGTTGCCCAAAATGCGGCAGACGCCAAAGCGAACTCAAACGAAAACCTTGCCGTCGTCCATGTTAAAGTTTCCTTTTGTCACGAAATAGATACGCCTTTGCACCGAACGGCGTATTTTGCTACAGTGAAGCAGCTCTTTATTAAATTGATTTTTTTTTGTACATTAAAATTTGTCCTATATTTTATTAATAAGTGTACTGTTAGCTAATGTGTGTACATTAAAGGAGAATACAAAAATTGTCCATAGAATATAACTATGAGACTATATTTAAATCTATGAAACAAAATATTACTATAGAATATGCTTGAAGACTGTGATGAATTTTGAGTCTTCTTTTTCGTATATTAAATTGCTTAAAACAATGAATTGATATAGCTTTTTTAAAAAATAAATAATTACATTTAAGCTAAAATCGACTTTTAAAACAAGATATCTTTTTTTTATAAATATGTATATATATATATATATATATATATATTTTTTTTTTTTGTAGTAGTTGTACATTTATTATTATTTTTTTTTACATATTTACAATTTATTAAACTAGTTTTCTACTACCAATATGGCAGCTTAAGCTAGTTGAAAGTTAGGGAATACAAAAGTTGTCTATAGTAAGCATCTATAGGACGCACTTACATCTTTGTATATACAATATTTACAATGTTTTACATGAAAAATGAAATTATATTTTATGATATATACTATATATTTTATACAAGGGATCTTGTGGGGAGATCCTTTGGATGGCACTTCTTCAGTCTTCTCTTCTTAGGTTTGGATAGGAGCCACCTCGCTATGTATATATATATATTTTTTTGTAGTAGTTGTACATTTATAATTTCGTGAAATGTATATTTCTTGTTAAGAGATTCTTTAATCTTCTGTTTCTTGGAGTAGAAAAAAGTCATCTGGCTAGTTAAATAACAACCAAGGCACTTCTCTTATTTAGCTGCGTATGGTTGTATAACATCACTAACCATCGGAACGCATTACAAAGGATGGGAAATGGGACAGTTATTAAGTGAATGCAGATTTCAACATTTTAATCGATACGATTGCTATTTGTGGGAGAATTCTTTTTAAAGATGTTCGACGGTAGTAGAATTCCTTTTGGGAACAGACACACACACACACACACACACACACACACACACACACACACACACACACACACACACACACACACACGCACACACATACAAACAAATAAACACGAAGAGCCGAAAAAGAAAAGGATAATCAAGTCGAAAAGTAGCAAACGTGTTGAAAATTAAGAAAATAACAGGACCCCCCAACACGGCCGACTGCCAATCAACGTCGCTTGGCACGACAACTGCCTGAGGTATTACCGCTTTTGTTGTTGTTGTTGCTGCTATTATTTCTGTTGTTGAATTCGTTGCCATTGTTGTTGTTGCTTTTGGCTGCCCACACACCAAACTGCTGACAGCGCACTGTTTGCCATCGACTTCTACCACCGCTCCCACCTCTCCCCAGCCAGGTTGACACAAAAGGTGTATCTCGAAATAAGCATATTATTATGTTTCTGTTGTCTCTGTTGGGTCTGTTGTACTCGTATTTTATATAAAAGCAACGAAGCAAATTTAATGCGTGAGCGAAGAACACAAAGTTTCACTTTAATGGAGCACAAAAACCTCATGTTTCTTGTGTGTGTGTGTCTGTGTGTGTGTGTGTGTGTGTGCGTTGGCCAAGGAGAAAGCACAAAATAATAATGATACAATATGGGGAAACAGAAAGAGACACACACACGCACAGATACAGATACAGATATATATAGTAAAGCGAACCACTTGATGGCACACCTTGGTCAGTGCGGGCAGAAGTTTCGTTTTTGTGTTTACTTTTTATGATGATTATTTTTCAACATTTTTACGATTTATATGACATAAATCAGCCGGCATGCAATGTGTGCCACAGTTGGCCATCTGGAAATGGTCGAAACACATTTTGAGGTTGCTCATAATAACAAAAAAATGACAAAAGGAAATGCAATTACAGGACACGCACAGGCACATAAACGAATTGCATAATGAAATTAGTTCTTAAACAAGATAGAACGCTACAGTCGAGCAAGCCCGACAGTAAAATAGCCTGTACTCTCCACAAAAAAAGAAAAATAAAAAAAAAAAAATTTAAAAAAAAAATTAAATTATTAAAAAAAATTAATGAATTAATTAATTAAATTAAATTAGAATATATGTTTATGTTTAGTTTTAACAGCATACATTTACATTACGTACCTATGCGTGTTTATATGCGTGTATGTATGCAGCACAAAGTTGAACCAAAGCAGCAACAACAACAACAGCTGCGGGCAGCGCTGCCGACAGAGGCAGCGCATGAGCAGCGATTTTACTTATGGCTATAACTTTCTTCAGAATTGACCTATCATGATGAAATTTGGCACACGGACACATTAGTACTAACTGGATGTACCTACCAAAATTGATTTCCGAGAATTACGGAAGTTATAAGAAAAAACACGAATTGCGGGGGAGTGGGGGGGTGCATCGAAAAAAAACTCAAACTCGTACTTTCTCGGTCTTAGGAGAATATGGAAACCAAGTTTGGTTATTCTAGCTCTTATACTTTCTGAGATCCTTGCGTTCATACGGACAGACGGACAGACGGACAGACAGACGGACAGACGGACGGACGGACAAGGCTATATCGACTCGGCTTCTCATCCTGATCAAGAATATATATACTTTGTGGGGTCTGCCACGCCTCCTTCTGTGTGTTACATACATGCGCACAAAACTAGTATAGCCTTTCACCCTTTGGGTACAGGCTATAAAAATAGAATAAACGTGTCTAAAAAGTGGCTAATTAATGCGGTTCGTCGTCGTAAAGCTATACAGAAGATCACAAAAACAGGCAAAGGAAATTAAATAAAGATGTGAAGCTCATCGAGCTCAGTGAAGATGAGCTGACCTGATCCTTACAGTTAATGGGCTATATGTTTGATTATATAATAGCTGCTTTTTCCTAGAAATTACAATCTGACTTATATATGTATTGGATGTTCAAGATGAAATATAATTTTTTCGAAGGATATTTTTTATTGGTTTTTCTTAAGTATGTATACCAGAATGAAATATATGTATACAACTTCATAAAATATATTTCATATTTAATTTAAACATATTGTTAATATTGCATTGTATATTTACACAGAATTAAGTGTTTCCTATACCTATGGACAATATTTGTATTACATATTAATTTGCAACTAGCTTAAGCTGCCATATTGGTAGCTAGTTACTAGTTTAATAAATATATAAATTAAGAATCAAGATAAAAGGAATGAAGCAACTCTGACCCCACAAAGTTAACATATTATTGATCAGCATTACCAGACGAAGCGCTCCATCCACCTCTCTGTCTGTCTCATGTGCACTTGGATCTCGAAAACGATTGAACCCATACTGACCAAATAAGTCCAAGCAATAAAAGTGCATTGTGAAAGTATTTATTTATTTAATGGTGAAATGAAATTATCATTTTATGAAAGCTTTTTCTTTTTAACGACTGTTTTTTTTAGTTTTTGGTATTTCAAGAGAAAAAGAGCGCGTACACACCATTAATGAATATAGTAAGAATCTTTTCCATTTTATTCAATCTGGTATTATCAGTGTCACATTAAATTGACAGCAGGCTTAGATAGGTTGGCCTCCATGGCATTAGTCATTCCTATTAATTATGTAGACGTGTCCTGATGCTGTTTCTTCGAACTCAGAAGGAATTACAAGACCATTCAGAGCAGCGTGATTCATTGTTTTATTGACATTTAGCAAATGTTGCTTACTCTTTATGTGGGTAATTAAACTTGGAAGCGTTACTACACTTCTGCTTTTGTATTTGTATTTATGTTGCCAGCTTGTTTGTTCTGCGCTACACGATACGCGCCTCCTGTGTCTCCCGCGCACCAACTGACTGAATAATCCAACTTCTTCGTTCGCACAATGTCAGCCTTACCTTTGAACTACGGCTGCCTTTAAATAACAGTTGCTGTCGGCTAGTATCGTGTCGTAGCGTGTCGTGCTGGTGCACACTTCAACGTCAAACCTTTTCCATGATACGTACATTCAAGCTACTTTGTAGGACCACGGTCCTATCATTATGCAGTGTTGTTTTTACGCACAGTTTCAGTTTGCGAACTTTAATAATGCGCCCTATTTATGGCAGTTAACTGAGACTTACAACCAACCGCCTGTTTACTTTGGCTCATCATTTGCCACATACTCCTACTGATGTATGTATGGTGTAGAGAAAAAAAGGAGCAGGGCAGCATTTGCTGCATAATTTCTGGCGCATAATTGCAACATTAACAGGTTAATGGCTGGCAGCCTGCAATGCCTTACCACGTTATGCCGTGTAGATAAATGTCGGGTTATTATGATGCGCAAATGTGTTATAAGGAATGCCATGAAAAGGGATGGTCTGTGTCTGTATGTCGGCTTGTCGGCTTCCTCGACGGGGAAGTCGCATTTTAATCTGGGCCAATTGCCCGCTCACACCCCCACACCCCCACACCTCCAGTTTGAACAGCTGCTCGTTAATACTCTTGGAATAACTCCGTCGTCTGCTCAGCTTAAATAAGTTGCTGTTGCCTTTTGCCTCTTGCCTCTTGCCGCTTCCATTTCATAAAGGAAGCATAAATTAAATTAAATAAAAACAAACTCACGCTCGTTAATTGCCGCCAATCTCTAATTTATTTCATTGTAAAATTTTTACTATAAATAACTTATGTATGGGTTTTAATTAAAAATACGCAACGGCAACAGCATCCGGGAATGGCCGCAGATGACTCAACCCGGACTTGCTTTCATCCACCCCAAAAAGTGGCAGGCATTTTTCCACTTAATTAACATGCCAACCACACTACCAAGAGTCCCCCACCCACCGCACTCGTACACCCAGGGCACCCAGAGCACCCAGGGGTTAAAGACATTGTTGCATTTTGCGAATAAGAATGAAAGAGAGATAGGGAGAGAGCGGGTGTCCGTACCGCACTGGCACAAGGTTGAGTTATAGACATGAGCTGATGCCTTCATGGCAGCAAATGACTCTATTATAACTATGTTGTACATACAGTTCTACTACGAGTATATAGTGTGTACATTGACTTTTTACCCTCAATAATAACAAAAATAGCTAATAAAATGCATGCAATACAACAATATGGCGAGTGCTTGGCGAGTCGTCCGTGTTCGCACGGAAAGGGGCGCAGTGGAGTGGGGCGGGGCGGGGCAGTGCCGTGCCGTGCGGTGCGGTGCGGTGCGATCTGGGCGCATTACCAACTTTTGCCGCTGCATTAACATTTAAATGAGTTTATCTGTGGCGCGTTTAACGGGGCGCGAGGGCGGTCAATTTCTGCTTGACACGCCGGAGCTGCGAGCTGCAACTGAGCCTCTTGCCATGGCCCAAACAGTATAAATATTTATAGTGGGTCCCACAAGGGCACTAAAATAAGGAAAATCAACGGCTTGGACGGGCCAACAACAAGGAGAGGACGATACAATTTTTAGTGCAAAGTTTGCGCCACTGCGGCCCCAATGACGCAGACTGATTTATGTGCTTTTGAACTTTTTTGCGTAATTTAATTAATGACGGAAATAAGCTGCCACAATGCGCAATCGCAAGGGTGCAAGTGTAGCTGTTGACTGGGCGTATACTTCATATCACTTCATATACTACCTGCCTGCTAAAGATTAATTAGTTTTTGTAACGCAAAGAACCAAACTGCGGGCGCGCAGGCAACTTTGTTAAGCAGTGCACAACAAATTGTTGGCAATTGCGTTGAGTGAAGTCAAGGGCGTACTGGAGGCGGTGAAGCGAGGCAGGGCGGGCCAAAAAGTGTGTTTATAGCATTGGGAAATCAGCGTAAAGTGTCAGTCGGCCGCATCATCACTTAGAAAGACATTAGCCTGAGCAACCTGGAGACTGGGAATTGTTGGCGGATCATAATGAAATGTGCAGATGCATAGGCATACTCGTCGTTTTTTCTAAGAATAGCACTCAAAGCAAGTCAATAACACCTTGGATAGAAGGTTGTTAAGAATAGTTGTTAAGAAGAAACGCTCGTTCCAGATAGCATTTAAGTTATGTGCATTTTTCAATTCAGTCAATACAAAGTTCAACCGATATCGAATGTTGATATGCAACTAACTTTGCCCAGCCTATTGCTTTTTGAAATATTGCGTACTGAAACAACGATTGAATAAAGCTGTTTTTACAACGCTAATTGAGTACATCATTTGTTTTTCCACGGAAAAATTTTGAATAAGTTGTTAATCTTCTTTGAAGTGCGGCAACAGCGCCGTTGTGCTTTCTTCTTACTTCCACATTGAGCAATTTTGAAGCTTTGTATGACGACGTTAGCTTTAATATGGAAGTTAAATGTCGGCAAATGCGGCTATAAACTTCAATGCATCATACCAGTTTTACTCTCAGGTGTACAGTATAAGAAAACATTTTATACAACAAAACATAATATATGTATCGACAAGCAAGTTGTGGCGCAAAACAAAAATATTTCGATATACTTGTATAAGGAAATATTGCAATTAAAATATGTTTTGCAATAGTGAAATATGTTTTATTTCAAGAGTTATATTTCTAGAACAAGTTTCAATAAGAGAATTACTTATTTTGTTCGGCGCTTAGTATTAGTTTGCCTTGAATTTGTAGTATTATTGTTGACTCTATCAATATTTCGATATAAACAAGATAACGTAATTTGGTTGCGTCTGCAGCGCTCTGTTCTTTTCACTAATTATTAATGTTGTTGTTGTTGGTGTTGGCGAAGCGAAGGCAGTCAGTCAGATCCACAGCCATTATTGGTTTTCAGTTAAATAAACATCAAAGGGTTGTTGTTAAAAGCCAACTTGTTCTATTCGGGTGCATCAAGGCTAGGCTTTAGAACTAAAAGAGCTGCCAAAAAACATTGGCATCTCAACAAATTTCGCCGTGAATAATTTGAATACATATACTAAGTAAATGATTCTGTCAAAGCTTTTTTTACACTCTTATGCTCGTTCATACATATGTCCTTAAAATGTAGTGGGAAAACATACGTTTAATCGAACAAATGTACAGCGACAGCTTTCGAAATACGTTGCGCTGCATTTGACACACATATTCGCAAAAATCGACAGAGCTGAAAAATGTGCTATGTAATGGCATCAGAGTAGGCAGAGTATGGCAGCTGATGGCTGTGTGTGTGTGTGTGTGTTTGTTTACGTGTGTGCGCGCAGAGCCCGTGGGCTGCTTGTCGTTTGTCTTTTGTCAATGTCACGTGCATGCAAAAGAGCACAAGAGATGACTGCAGTGTGTGCACGGGCACTTGAGAGCGGTGGGTGGGCACGAGAGAGAAAGTGTTGTCTGACAGAGCAGCGTCATTTGCCAGCTAAGCAAGCACCAGCATGTCGATGAACATTTACTTGGCATGCCCCACAGCCAGCCAGCCAGTCGCGCAGCAATCTCAGCTGCGAGCAGGGCAGGGGGGGGGGGGGAAGGGGCGGCGGCAGTAGTGAGTGCAACTTGAGATAGTGGCGCAGTGACACATAACCCCAGGGATATAAAAAATTTAGTGCGCCGTTAAATATTCAAATCACCCAAAAATATGCAAAGGTTTCCCGATGCTCTGCAGAGTTCCACATTCAACATTGTATTTATTTTGGGCTAAAATAGCACGCTTTGGCTAAAACACACACACACACACACACACAAGCATATGTTATCAACAATATATGTATGTATTCACCTCTTTACGTTTTCGCTACTCTGCGTTCACGTAAGCTTGTATCCGTGATGCCCTGCACCTTTTGCTTTCTCGCACACGTTTAGTTTTCATAAATTTTCGCTATAAATATTTATGCCCGCGCTCTGAAATATGTAAAATCAGTAATTGGAAAATTTTTATCATGCTTGGCATTTTCATGCATTTTCCATGGTGCCTTGCCTGCCGGCCATGGCCTCTGTTTGTGGCCACCGCCATGGTACTGACCAACTCCGCGTGGCTATTGTAATATTTTGTGCCATCTGCATGAACTTTTCGGTCGTTTTGCGCACTGATATTGAATTCCAATTACTGTCTGTAATTAAAAGCGCGTCCTGCAACCTAAACAATATCGTATTTATTTAGTTAGCTATCAAAACCCTATGTGCTTTAAAAGCAGATTCAATTTTTCCTTCACTCCACAAATACGAGTTAGTATTTATATCTACGGGACTAATTATTAGTTAATTTAGTTCCATTAATATTATAATATAAATCTGCATGTTTTGCAAATCAATTTGAAATTCTTTTCTGCCATGTGAAGAACTCGACTGAAGTTCAGATCCACATTGCGCTAAGTACTAGTTGAGAAGTTAGGCAGCTAGTAGCTGGAAATGTAAAGTTCAACCAACAAAGCACATTTGTTATGCTGTATGGAATACTTTATAGATGCATTCAAAAGTCTGTTTTGTCAGTTGATGGTGCCGTTACATTTGTATCTGCCACAGCTACATGTGTACAACAACAGCAATGCATAAAACTGCATTCAATGGATGACGTTGCCTTAACCACTATACAAGTACCCGTACAGTCGACATCCAGCAGTAGCGGCAGCCTCCGTCTTCGGCATCGTCTTCTCCTTCATCTGCGTCCCTCGTCTCTGTGGCATGTCTCGGCCGACATTTCACTTATGTCAAAGCCAAGTCGAGGCAAACCAAGCGGCACAAAAAGCACAGCATAATGCACGAGGAAGTAGAAGACGCGAATTTTTCGGCATATTAAACAGTGCAAAGGTTGGAATGCCAGCCAGCCAGCCAGCCAGTCAGCCATACAGGCAGCAAGGCAAATGGGCCAAAAGGCGGAAAGAAAGTAAGAAAGGCAGTTGGTTGGGCATTGCCTCTAAAATACTTTTCTTCGTGTTGGCTACACTGTCTGGTAGTCAGTTGCCAACATCTTCGTTGTGTTCTTTCATCCGTCTGCCTGACGTCTCAATTTTTTAGCAGAGTCTTTATATTTTTTTAGCACAGCTCTCACGTTTTTCGGCTGCCATGACGCATGACGTAGGTGTCTAGACTTGCTAATGTTTCCGCCTGCATTTGGCGCAACTGACTCACACGTCCTGGCTCCCGTCGCTGCCATCGTCATAGTCGTCGTCATCGTGAGCTGCATTAGTTGGACGCCCTGCTCAATGCCATTGGGCTGTCGACTTCTGCTGACTCTCAAGATGAAGCCATAAAAATTTCTGCTGAATTATATACTCGTAGTTTGCTTTGGCTTTCCTTCTGCAGTCAGTCAACTTGCAATTGCATTTAAAGTTGGCCGTTTGATTCGAACGGGTTTTCTTTTCATTGCTATTGAAATAATTGAGTTATCTATGTGAGAATGTCTTTCAATTTCCATCAAAGGTGCACCGTATTTATTCGTGAGAAAAGAAAACACCGATTTTTTATCCCAATTCAAACCGTAAGAATATTAATAAGTGCTTGAATACAAAAGTGCAGACATATTGTAAATTTACAATAATAATACCTTGTTATACGCTGTACCGTAGTCTCTGGTAAGAATTATGAGTATTAGTGACAGAGTCAATAAAATGAGATAACTCTAACTAAGCAGCAAATTAAATTGAAGCAAAGAATGATATTTCATAGCATAATAAAAGTCTCTGTAATTGCTATCGTGGGAAAAACACAATCAAGGATCAGCACATTGCTTTAAGAATTGCGCAGTCTTTTTTATTCAAAACACGTTAGTATAAACCGCTGTGAAGTATAGTCTTTTTCGAAGCCAGACTGCACTAATGGTTGCGGTTACAAAGTACATAGCATTGCTATTTTTATTGAGCACTTGCCCAGCACTTGTTTAAATATTTGAACAGCTTTAAGCTTGTAAAGTTTTTGTGATTTTCATTGTTTCTCTAGTCGGCCAGCCACTGACATACTTCTGGTAATGGCGGCAGCCAACTTGTAATATATTCCCGCGCCGATTCACACACACACACACACACACACACACACACACACACACACACACATACTAACTGAAATATAGCACACATTGACATAGGCGGCCACATTGAGAGAAACAGAATTGCACGTCTGTGTTTTTAGATTACAACATTGTCTTGCTGCTGTCCCCGACTGTGTCAGTCGAGAGACGTCTTTGCCTTTTCAACGAGTATGACATTCTATATGCTACGGACTATGCCTGCATGGGGCTCAAGTGCCGAACTACGCCTCATCTAGCCCTAGCCAGCAGGCTTCTGTTCTTGTCTCTTGCTTTTTACGGCACGATTTTGCTGCCACATTGCCTGGCCGTCATAAAATGGCATAAAAAAGAAGAAATAGGAGCAGCAACCACAAGCAGAGCAGAGCAGGGCAGGACAGGACAGGACCGGGCAGGACAGGGACGAGAAATAAAAACAAAACAAAACCAAAAGCGCAGCGCAGTAAAATGAAGTCTAAAACTAAATCCCACATAAGGTAGAAACGTGCTCAACACAAATTCCAGGCGCTTACATGCCAGTGTTGGAGGCGCGTCCTGTTTACCTGACTGGATTTTTACAACGCGCCAGCTATTTGTACAGGCGCAGGCATTTCCTAGTTGTTGTTGTTGTACATACACGCAAGAGCACACACACACACACACCCACACACACACACACACACACATGCATTCCTCATTTTAAGTTTATGTACTCGAACAAAGCGCATGGCAAACTTACCGCCGGCAAAGCCAAATTTAAAGCCAAAGGTAGTTGGCGAACACAGTTTTGAGCTGGCTCCAGCTGGTCGAGAGGACAGGACGAAGAGGGGAAGGGCTGGTGTAAGATGTTAAGGATTGAGCACATTCGCATTTTATTCTATGTTCGGCTGCAGCGATAATCGAGCACCGAGTAGGAGTCAGAGCAATGGCGTTGGCAAATGGCGAGAAATAAGTGCGACAGTTGCCGGCCGACACACATTTGATAAGCCTGATGCATGGCGGGCATTTAAAGTGCAGCTTTAAGGGACGTAAAGTTAATGCGGCAACTGAAGAGACAATTAGAGTGCCGGTAAACTCAATTAAATGCCGAGCAAGGTAAATGCTGACACTTGCTCCTTTTTGCCTTTTTGCCTTTTTGCCTTTTTGCCTGTGATTGTGCCGCTGACTGGCTGCGGACTTCAGCTGTCAACTGGCAGCAGCTGGCAAATGGAGCAGAGCTGCGCATCGAAATGAAAGGAAGCACACACACACACACAGGCGCACACACTAATGAAAATACGCACAGAGAATGTCCTGGCAGTGGAGCTGAAATCTGTCAACACCTGATGTTGCCATTGCGGCGCCTGCGAACAGAGTGCCAACGATGGGGATGACTCCGAGTATGCGGAAAGAAGAGAACACAAGGACACAAGGCAACTGTCCAACTTGGCTGCCATCATATCTCATTTTCTTTGCGATTTTCATAAAGAAATAGCTTTTCGTTGTCTTTTCGGCTGCTGGAAATGCCAAGGCAGTCCAGGTTGAACAACAACTGGCATTTGTCTTAATAAACTTGACTTGACTGCTGGCTGCCATTTCAAGACATTTAGCTTGCAACCTGCCATACAACACGGCGTATACGCAATGTGTTTACTACAAGCAACACACTATCGCAAAATGAAACTCAATCATTGTAAAATTAATGCCGTAAAAAATTACGCACCCTTAAAGCGCAAGCAGCCGCAACCAACAACCAATGACATGCACTGTGGGAGGAAGAAGAAAAGGCAGAGAGAGAGCGAGAGACAAAGAAAGGGAGAGAGAAACAAAGCTGGAAAAAACTGAGCACAAAATCAAATAAAAATTAAGTGCTGACTCAGTGCCTCGGCGTAGGCAGGGGCATAGAAAAACCAAAACAGTGTGCGGCATGCAAAGCAAAGATAAGAAACATTTTGCACTGTAAAAAAAAAAACAACAACAACACGAGCGTGCGAAGAGGGTGTCAGTGCTGGAGTGGCAAGTGGGGGCTTGCCACATTTACATGCCCACAGCAAAGCAACAATGAATGTGACAGCAAAACAAAACGGTTGGGGCACAATGGCTCACATGCATGGCTGCGCGTGTTTGTGGCCTTGCAGGCCAATTGTGTGTGTGTGCGTGTGTGTGTTCGTACGGCTTTTAAAGTTTGACAAACTTAGCTCGACTATTATCTGCAAAATGTTTTTCAAATGCTTAATAGAACTAATAGCCATAATATAGCTAAGGGTTCTTGTTAAGTACGGGTACTTTTGAATTTCAAAACGAATATGAATATTGGTGCGATTCTATTATTTTCAGTTTTTACAACATACAGTAGTTTTTTAATATTGTCTGTACAGTAAACTTGCCAATATTTAAAAGATTAGTCCTTTTTGTTCTTATTTCTGTACTATAAGAGTAATTTTCGCAAATCGATGAAGATTTCTTTATGGCAAGCCATTTCAATTCACGACATCTTCTTGCAAGTTCTCAGAAAGCTTTTAAAGGACATGCGAATAATTTCTAGAACTATTATTGGCTATGTACAGCTCGAAGAATAAAGGGTCAAATGAAATCGTACGTACACTTTTGTCAAGGAAGAAATATGGTTTTTCGTTTATATCTTTGTAAGGATATATCTTAAGTTAACATTTTTTTCGTTTTCTTCCATAAGACTAGATAAGCTACGAAACTGCATCATTAGTTTTTTAATAAATATCTTTGGTTCGGCCAGGTAGCAAAATATTGGATCGTATGTAGGCGCCCACTGTAGTTAGAGTACTTTGTGTGTCATTGATTATTTTTGCATACTCCTATATGAAAACACAATGATCAATTAACTCTCTTTCAAATATTTTTTGCTGATGTAACTTTAAAGGATTAATGTGCTTATATTCTACTAGTATTTAGATCAGAAATATCAATCAAATATCAAGGTTTGCCAATTATTTTGAATACCAAACTGAATATCTTTTAAAATACGATTTTATAATCAAAAGATCCAAGTGAATGCCAATTTTGCGAATAAATTTATATTTTAATGTATTATTTAAAATGAGCAAAAGAGTTAGAAAAAACAACAAATATAAGTCAGTCCTTGCGAAGAAAAATCTATTAAAATCACATTCAAAAATATATTGTGATTGTTGGATGAATTTTCTTTTTCAAGCTGTATTTCAATTTATTGTCACATACAGAGAGGTATCAAAACAATTTATTTTAATCTACTCTGGACAAGTTAAAAGACAACTCTAATAGGATTAGCAGCGCATTATATTTTTCTTGTTTCTTATAGGAAAGACAAAGGCGGTCCCACTATTATTTTGCAATGTCCATTTTAATTTGCTATAACATTTATAGAAATTTAAGCGATTTATGCGCAAATGAGGCCATGTTTGGCATTGAAGAGTTTGATATGGCGAGGTGTGCCTTTAGTAATGGAATTTTTCTGTGTAGATACATATGTATCTGTCAACGTATAGGTGCTTCCTTTCTATTTCGCTGCTGGATAAGCGAAAAAAACTGACTTAGGCATCAGTGTTATTGTCATGGTTGCATTGCTCAGGCATGCACGGGCCAGTAGGAGTGAGATGGCCTTGAAGGCCAACAGCTAAAACAAATGATGCAAATTCGTTTTCGTGCCAAAGATCTTTCAGTTGCGAAGAGAAGCGACAACAATGATGAAAGGAATGCCGAAGAACAAAAAAATAAAAATAAGCAAGCATTTTTTTCCTAGCGCGTTGGCAATTTTTACCTGCTAGCAGCCTGAAAGTATGCAGCTGTTTTGCCTCAGCTCTGCTGTGTGTGTGTGTGTTTGTGTGCATGTGTGTGTGTATTTCCATCTGCCTGGCTGAGCTTGCGAGAGTTTGCGGCCGTTGCCGCTGGAAGTTAAGTATACGTAACGTAAACGCAAATTTAATGCTTGAAAAATTCGCTTAAATGGATTTAAGTGCTTCATTTTTCCCTCTGTGCTCCTGCTTTTGCTTTTTTTGCCTTCTTTGCTTTTGCACTTATATTTCTTCTATGCGTTCTGTCCCTCTCTTTCTCTCTGGCCCTGTGTGTCTGCGTGTTATCTATACGAGCACAACTTTGCTGGCAGATAAATGAAAATCTCCTAAGAGATGAAGTAGCAGCTAGCAGCAACCGTCCTGCAAGCCTCAGAAGCAGCTGAGTAGACTTTTGTGTTTATTGAGGCCACTTATCAACTGTACACAGTCAAGTACGCTTTGCTCTCTGCTCTCTGCTCTCCACTTCCTGACCTCCATAGCAGCAATATACTTTTTCTTTTGGTCATTTGGCTCGGCCTATTTGGCCGGGATGCAAATGTAGTATGAAATGATTAAAAGGTTTCCAAATTGCTGCAGCTGCACTGGCACTTACGGCCTAGCCCCTTCACTCATTGCCATGTAAAATCAATCAACGTCGCAAGCCAGTCCCATAATTAGCTGCTGCACGCTGGCTGTGTCGTTTGTTGGCTCATATTCATTTGCATACTTGAAAATGTCAGGGACATGGATGATCCTATTTCAAGTCGGTTCTCATAAGTAGATTGCAATTCATGCTGCCAGCTGCAATCCTTGTGTGCTGTATAGAAGTATTTCACATGCATTTGGGTCAATCATTACTTTGTTGCACAATTCTTGAGCCGAGCTGCTCGTATTGTTGCATGTAATACCCTGTCTTCAGTGAATGTGGCTGCTTTTGTTGCAGTGCAAATGGTTTCGGATTCATTTCAATTGCATTGCCATGTAACTGAGCCCAGTCGACTCGGCTTTCAATAGTCCAAGCATGCAGTCAGCCACACACTACTTGTTGATGCGCTCGACCTACTTCCGCGCCGAATGCTGTCATGAAATTTATGCGCTGACGCATCATAAAATCAAAATAAATGTAGCATTGAAAAATAAGGGAAGCCCGTTTAGCCCCGCCTGTGGCGGCATTTAAATATTTTGGGGCGCTTCTCGTTGTGACTACACCGATGTGGGTCGTCGGCCATTTTTAAATTTACGATTTGGCAGCACACACTTTTTATGGGCAATTAAATTCTATAAGCCAGCTGGCTGCAGGCTGTGGTTGATGCGGCGTGTCGAGATGATGCCGATACTGATGGGGCTTCTCTTTAAATGGAACTCAATGGTTTTAATATTGAAGGGATCGTCACAAATTATATTTCTTTCAAGTTGCAAATTATAGATTTAAGCTAGCAAAATTTTCAATTTCAATTTATTCACATTTCTTAAAAACATTATAAATTAACAAGTGAGGTAAGGATATCTTAATGTTAAGAGTGCAGGCAGCTTAGCCTTTTCACTTAATTAAGCAAAATGGAGAAATAAAAATGGTTCCCGACAATCGACAGTTTAAAGTGGGAAAAATTAAATAAAAAAACCCATAAAGCTTAATAACTTAAACCTAACTTTTTTAGTATTTATAGATTATATATTATTAATATTATTAAGAAAACAATTTTATCACAATTTGTTGATTTCATACACTTGTACGAGCATATTACGAGGAAGTTAGTTCTCTAACTTATTGATTTAGAAACAGGGTCCATTGTTTCCTCTGTGCTGACCAGAGCTTGATGATCATTCCGTTATTAAAATTATTTTACTTCACTACACACTATACTTGCACGGGTTTGTTCATCTTGGTGTGTAACTTTGTAACACTCAGGACGAATAACGTTTAATTGTTTGACTGTTTCAACTCTCCCACATATTAAGAGACCCTATGATCTATATAATGTGCTCAGACCGAGATCCTATATACATAGATATTACAAGTATATATGCTTTTATACTGGGAACGCTGTTGCCATGATGGTGTTGCAAAATAAATAATAAATATTTTGCAATAACAGATCCATAGTAGAGTATGTATTAAATAAAGCAGTTCCATTAAATTTTCATAACTTTTCCATTCAAATTGAAGGTAGCTCAATCGTGATTAAATACAAGTATTTAATTTCATATTTACTTGATGACCTCGGAGAAGCCGTGTGTGTAAGCATGTTAAGCCCACGATCCCAAGAGGGATCCAGTAGTAGAAAAATGTGCAAATTAAAAAAGCGAAAGTTAAACGAAATGGCAGCTGATGCAGCTTTTGGGTCAGCAGCAGCTTTTTGTATGAAAGTGTGAAGTAATGAATATTGCCATGGAAATCGCAAGGACACTGTATATGCATACTGTTAATATCGTATAAATGTGAATAAGTATGTATTTATGAATGTAGTAGTGTAGCAAAAATCGAAGAAGCAGCATGCTTACAGCTAGCGATTGCGACGACAACGTTAAGGACAGCATCGAGGACGAAGCGAGTTGACAGAGAGCAAATATTTTGACAGCTGTCAGTTAAAGAAAATGATTTTACATTTTTGCTCCTTTTCCCTTTACTGTCCCATCATTATAAAGTGTGAGTTGGTTGGTGTGTGCTTGGCTATGAAGTTGTTGTTATTGTTGCTTTCGCTTTTGCCCCAGGCCTGGTGTGGCGCTCGTCGAAGGTCTGGCAGCGCGGCACAACGCATGTCAGACTGATAGACAGGCGCACATTGTGCGACTGCCTGACTGCTCCTTCAACACCAATTGCTTTTTAATGTATGCGTGTCCTGGCATGCGCACACACGCACACACACGCACACATACGCACACACATGCAGTCACACTCAGACATGCGAAGGCAAACTTGCAAAACAAATATATTTACGGTCTACGTTTAAAAAAATGATTGACATTTTTGGTGAGCACACATTTCAGCTGCTTTTATATGCAAAACAGGAACGCAAACAAGCGCTCACACCAGAATACACACACACACATGTACTCGTATACCAAAGCACACATTAGTGGGCAGACGCCTCCTTATTTAACGATGCTAAAGCGTCGTCAGTAGACAATAATGAAGTTAAGTGCTGAACATTTGGATGCTGATGGGATATTTTGAAGAAGGATGGGGACAAGGGGTTGGACTGAAGCCGCATAAATTCAATGTGTATAGTGGATATGCATATATTTTGTTTTCAAACTGAAACGTAATTATACTTTCGATTGCTATTCACTTCTGCGCTTTCTGTTCTTCACCTTTTTTGTCCTTGATGTCACCCAAATATGTTTTGACCACTGTTTCTGAATCAAGCGGAACGCTCTGAAACTTGGGGTACTCCCATGTATTGGGAAGCGTGTGCTCGTAGTGGGGTCTATATAAGAAGCCACTGAGATACTCGCAGACATCCTCCGGAATCGGGTGCAAATTGGACAGATCTAGAAAAAGCAGAAGCTTTTCAATGAAATATGTTTGCAAAGACTATTCATTTTTGGCTTACTCTTCTTAAAAATGTACTTAGCCACATTAAGACCTATGGCAAAAGCCACATCATTGGCGTCCTTAATAGCGGGATAAAGGCTACCAGCTTTTCTGTTCTCTTCCGTTGTGTAATTAGCCAGGGTGTACGCGGCTATGGTGTAGACTTCATCGGGCACGTAACGAGCGTGGGCGCTCAAGACTCCCAACGCTATGCCTGGATACACGAGACAGTTGTTGGCCTGGCCTGGTGTGAGACGCTTCTCGTTGATGAGCACAGGCGGAAATGGCGAACCAGCGCTGAATATGACCCGACCCTGTGGGGAAAGGATAGGTTAATAGAAGCAATTCTCTTGTTATTTATTTTCTGTGTAAATCAAAACCGCTGCTTCAATTGTTCACCTTTTCGATAGCTATTCTTGGTGTTAGACGATATGCGAGTAAAGTATTATAGACATTCTCCACTTACCTCCGTAAATTTATATGCTTGTTCGGCCGTGCATTCTGACTTGCTGGTAGGATTTGAGAGCGCAAAAACTGCCGGTTGCTTATGATTCTTTGCTAGAGAGCGTAGAACTTGTTCGTTGAATAGGTTTCCCACACCAGTGGCGCCTACTAATATTGAAGGCTTTATTTTTTCTACGGTATCTTCCAACTTTGCAATAGGATCCATTTTTTTGGCAAAGCGCTTTAAGTCTTCAACCAAATTAGGTATATTTTGTGTCACAAGTCCACCAGCCTCATGAACATAAATGTTCTTACAAGCATCCTCTTCCTTGATGCCGCGGTCCATAAGTTCTTTCACTAGCAGATTGGCAATTCCCATGGACGCGCTGCCTGCTCCAGCAAATAGAAAAACATGCTCATTCAGCTTATGATTAGTTACTTTCTCTACACCCAGAAACCCGGCCAAGACTGAGGAACCGGTTCCTTGAATATCATCGTTGAAACATGAAAAGCAGTGTTGATACTTTCTAATGAACTTGAACGCATTGGGGGTGGCAAAGTCCTCAAAGTGTATGAATGTGTCGGGACCAAAGACCTCCACCACTGCATCCATGAACTCCTGCACGAGATCATCGTACTCCGGCCCCTTGACGCGTTTGATGCGGGCGCCCACGTAGAGCGGATCAGCGAGCAGTTGCTCATTGTCTGTACCTACGTCCAGGGCGACGGCCAGTAAGAGATTGGGTGGGATGCCACCCAGTGCCGTGTATAATGCCAACTTTCCCGTCGATATGCCCATGCCACTGGCACCGAGATCCCCAAGGCCCAAAATACGACCGCCGTCAGTGACGCAAATAGCTCGAATATTCGTTTCGCGCCAATTCTGCAACACTTCAACGATGTGCCCGCGGTCGTAAATGGTGATGTAGAGACCAACGGGAGATCTAAAGATCAAGCCGAAGGTGGAGCAAACGGTGCCGACAGTAGGTGTATAAATAATAGGCAACACCAATTCAGTGTATTCGCTGAGAAAGCGGAAGTAAAGGCGCTCGTGTCGGCCTCGTAGCGCCTGCAGATAGGAGTACTTGACAATGGGATCTTTACGTGCCTCAAAGTTGGCCCTGATGCCGAATAGCTGCTCATCTGGGGAGCGCGTGGAGCAGGGCCACAGCCCGTTGACGCCAAGCAGCTGGCGCTCCTTCATAGTGAAAGCAAGACCCTGCCAAAGGGAGGTGATGGGAAGCTCGAGGATATGACTGTCGTACTCACTTTGTTAAAGCGCGTATCCAAGACTGTGTGCAGCGACGGTCGTATGCAGTCAGTGTGTGGGTTATTGTGGGTAAGTCGTTTGCAATACTGCCAGGGATAAGCTGGGCCTAGTGGGCTTAAGTACATGCTGCGGCTGAGATTTGGAATGTGAAAAAGGCTATCTGCCTTGTGTAGTCTACTTACCGGAAGCCTAAACATTTAATTAAATTCAATCTGGATATGTTCATGATCAATTTTTACCGCTACTTGATATACTTTATTATATGTTGGAGTATGGGCAAAATTAATTTATGTATATGTGATGTCTTGAAATGCGTGTGAAGAATGATGCAAAGCCAACTCATTCCTTTATGAGTTCAATAATACATCTGGATCCTTGGGTAGTGGGATATGGGGAAGTTTGGGGTACTCCCAAGTTGGTCGAAGTGCGGACTCATAGTCGGTCTTATAACGCTGACCAAGTACAAACTCGCATATGTTTTCCGGAGCTGGACTGGCATTGGCCAGATCTATGGGGCAATACATTTCGAAGTTATTTTTTTTATTGACTATCACCATTTGAAGTTGAGCTAATTACGTATGTAATGGAATGCTCACCTTCATTGAAAATATATTCGGCCACTTTTACGCCAATCTGGAACGCCACCTCCGGTGCTTCCTTGATGCGTGGATAGATAATGCCTTGAGCCACGTTCTCGTCGGATTGAAACTCAGATAACACTTGAGCGGCAACTATGAACACCTCGTCAGGGATATAACGAGCGGAGGCACACAGAACCCCTAGTGCCACTCCAGGAAATGCAAAGCAATTATTCGCTTGGCCAGGTATGTGCCGCTTGCCGTTAATGACCACGGGTGGAAATGGCGAGCCGGAACAGAAGATGGCTCGACCCTGTAGAGGCTATTAGATGAGTAGGAATTCAGGCTAGGTCAGACATGTCGAATCCTACCTCTGTAAAGTTGAACGCCTGCTCTGCCGTGCACTCAGCCTTATCCGTTGGATTTGAGAGCGCAAAAATGGCCGGACGCTCATGATTTTTTGCCATGAAGCGCAAAATGTTTTCATTGAATATGCCACTCGAGCCTGTAGCGCCTAGAAGTATGGATGGATTGACAATTTTCATCACCTCTTCCAGCTGGGCTGTTTCCGGAACGTCCTGGGCAAATCTCTTAATCGTTGGACTTAAGTCCTTTCTACTCTTGGTGATCAAACCTTCGGCATCGCACATAAAGATTTTGTGGCCAGCTTCCGGTGCATCTGCATGTTCCTTAAGATGCTTCATTAGCAAATTGGCTATGCCCAGGCTGGCACTGCCTGCTCCCACAAACAGAAATACATGTTCATTCAGCGGCTTTTGAGTGGCTCGAGAGACTCCCAAAAAGCCACCTAAAGCTGTTGCCGCGGTGCCCTGAATATCATCGTTGAAGCAGCAGTGACTCTTCTGATACTTTTCGATGAACTTTAAGGCATTGGGTGTGCCAAAATCCTCAAAGTGTATGAGCGTATTTCGACCCCAGCGCTTCACAATCGCCTCCATAAGCTCGTCAACGAGGTCATCATATTCCTTGCCACGTAAACGCTTGTCGCGGGCTCCAATGTACAAGGGATCGGCGAGTAGCTGCTCATTATCTGTCCCAACATCCAGCGAGATAGGTATCAGGTAGCTGGGATGAATACGGGCCAGCGCCGTATACAAGTCTATTTTCCCGAGCGAAATGGCCATGCCATTGGCACCCAGATCACCCAAGCCGAGGATCCGCTCACCATCAGTGATGCACACAGCACGCACATCGGACTCGGGCCAGTTGCCCAGAACGTCAGAAATGTGGCCGCGGTCGTACTTGGTTACAAACATTCCCATAGGTGCGCGGAATATCAGGCCCAGCACGGTGCACGCTACGCCCACCGTGGGTGTGTAGATGACGGGTAATACATCCTCAATGTGCTCGCCGATGAAAAGATAGTAAAGGCTCTCGTGTCGCTGCCGCAAGGATAGCATGTACCGGTATTTCGCTATAGCCGTGGGACGCGACAAAAAGTTGGATGAGACCGAAAACAGCTGCTCCGATTGTGTGCGTATAGAGCACGGAAATAGACCGTTTATTCCGAGACGCTGACGCTCTTCAATTGTAAAAGCAAGACCCTGATGGAAATCAATATTTGTATTAATAAATCCCTGCAAGTTTTTGAAATGATTTCTTAAATGTGCTTTCTTTCTTTGTTTGAGTGGTATAAACTGGTGAATAAACTGGGAAGTCTAGTGTCCCAGACTTGAAACTTGGACCAATGTTACAAATTTACCATTGATCGCTAAGTCGAGGATTAAAAGCATAGATATAAAAAATGTATGGTAACAATCCAATCCAATCCCGGCTACGGCCAGGTATTGTATATTTCTTACCTTGTTGTAGGACTTTTGAAGTGCCAATTGTGCACCTATGGGTACGACATTTGAATACCGTCGGTGTTTTGTACACATTTCTGAGTTCTTGTTGCTATAACAGGGCAAGGCAGGCTCCATATAAATGGCAATTAATTTACATATGGCAGGGTGCTGCTCACCTGAACCTCAACTGAGCTATGCTTAGCAGAGCTCGATAGGCCATTTCTCAAGGTCAAATGTTGCAACGTGAGTGTACACTGAAGAATTTATATATATATATGTATACGTAACTAAACTAAAAAAAACAAAATCTGTACTGATTGTGTAGAAATTAATGTGGCTACTTAGCTTGAATTTGAGATACGTATTTGGACTTTCGAGTCGTTCTGCCCTTAACTCTACCCGTCGATGCTCATAAATAGGGAGTGCTTCCGCCGTGGTTATGGGCTGCGGAATTGCCTTGACAACTAAGGCAAATTTGCATAAGGGTCAGCACAGGCATTATATTATTCTTTTGCTTTGCGCAATTTCAGCAATAAGCCCAACAAAGACGCAGTTAGCCCAAGTGGAAACGGCCATGGGAGTGGGAGTTGGAACGGGATGAAAATGAAAAGTTTGGGAATGGACGTCGGCAAGCATTTGACATTTTGCCAATGCCTTATTATTCATTATTATTATGCAAATCACTATCCAAGTCGGAGTCGGAGTCCCAGTCCAAGTACATGTCGAAAGTCGTAGGGCAAGTTCAAGTCTAAAGCTCTGCCATTTTAATGATCCTGTTTTGCTGTTGTTCTTATTACTGCTGGCTTCGCCTTTTATGCCTGTCCACTTTCAAAAAAATTTGAGAACGCTGTCCATTGCCCGCCGTTGACATTGACACAAATGACTTTTACTGGCGTCATCAAAGGATTTGCTTACAAGCACAACTACAAAACAAATGGGGAAACAAAGAAAAGAAAAAGTTGCTGCCTACGAGTACGTTGGAGGAGCCGGCGTTAATTGCTGCAAATTAGTTGACAACTTAATGTCGTAAAAATTTCGGCTAAGTGCCTCAATCTTTTCATTAATGCCATCGAATACATCGCCTCCATTTTGGGGCAACGCGATACTTCCAGTAACTGGCGGCGCAGACGACTTCGGCAGCAGAGAAGCACGTGATGTCGCTCCGTACGTGACTTTGTGACATTTTTGTCAGTGTCGGTGTGAAATGTGCAAGGACATGGCTTTGTTGTTGCCCTGCTTTGTTTACATTTGACACTTGATGTCAGTGTGTTGTTGCTGCTTGTTGGGCTTTGTCTGCAGGTGCCTCATAAATTAAGCTGCTGTGTGTTTGCTAAATTATAATAGTTTAATTAGTTTTTTGTGCGTGTGCTGATGTGGCGATGTGGTGATGTGCTGATGTGGTGATGTGTGGCCTATGTTCGTTGACAGCTGGCCTTAGCAGTTCCGTTAATAGAAGATTTAACTTTAATTAACTGCTTGACTTTTTGACTAATTTGAGGGCCGATTGCGAATGTGGCAGTAAATCTAAGAAGCAGTCACTTGCCATCTATGAGGAATAACAACACAATGCTAGCAATTGGTTTGAAATACATTTTTCGGTCTTAGTTCAGGCTCTTAAGTTTTGCCATAATTCGGTCCACTTTCATTTTCTCATAACAATTCGTCAGGGTCAACAAAATTAAAAAAAGAAACAAAATCCATTTCAGTTCACACATTATTGTGAGGTTTTTTACCCCTGACATCAAATTTTAAGATTTATCAATAAACGTTTGAACCATAATATTGCCACTTCTGATAATTAAGTTTTTCCCCTTTTATTGTTTATTTGCAGAGCACGTCAAGGACTTTAGCTGTGGGCCGTTGCACTACAAAACATTCTATGTGGATGAACGCACCAATGCGCTCTATGTGGGCGCAATGTAAGTACACTCTACAGATAACGATTATAATTATACAATTATGTACCATATATATACAAATATTTTTTATTTTTCGTCTTTAATTTAAATACCGTATCGCAGCTATGCCCGCATACGACATGCATACGACCCCAAAAACTACAAGGGCGGAGTTGTAGTTGAGGGCGCAATAACTCAGAACACATTTAGGCGACAACCCGGGCCGGGCTCTCGACCATCGTAATAATTACCAGTTTCCGGTCTAACTGTGCACAACTTCCGGTCGGGCACCTACTTGAGAACCTCAACGCATTTAGTGCTGCATATTTCATTCTGAGAGTATGGCGCACAACTTTTCGCCAGCGACGAGTGCCGAGAGTTGTTGGGAACACTGTCAGCATACATAATTATGAATTAATGCTTTGACGTGCGGTTGCAGCGTGGGGAGCTGTGTGTGGCTTGGGTCCGCTCTCGAGGTCGGGTCGAGGTGGGTCGAGGTGGGTCGGGTCGTGTCGGTTCGTGTCGGGATGGGTTGGGGCTGCTTCCAGAATTTGATGGCGACGCGCGTTCGTCTGCTCATTTGTCTGCGGCAAGTTCAACATGGCCGCATTTTAACAGTTGTGGTTGTGGTAACCGAAATTACCACTTGACTCGAGCCCCATTTTTCCTGCGTCAGTCGACAACCAGCATCGAGCAGGCAGTAGACAGCAGATAGCAGCCAACAGCCAGCAGCCAGTTTGCGGAGCATCAGCATCAGCTTTGGCAGAGTCGGTAGCGTCGGCAGAGAAGGCATGGAAATGAAGATTAATGGCTTTGAGTTTGTCGGCGGGACAGCGCCTAAAACTCGAGAGCCGCAAACTACATAAAGCACACTTTTGCTGCGAGTGCTGTGTGCTGAGTGGCGAGTGCAAGTGCTAGGCTCTTTTAACGGAAAAGTTTTCAGCAGCGGCTGAGCAGGGGAAATGAAAATGGAAATGAAAATGGCGTGCATCGCTTAAAGTTGCTGAACATAAAATGAAGGCACATTTCTTGGCCAGCATGCCATGCACAAAAATGTAAAGAAATCAAAAAATGTTGCGACATTGATCTATCCATCAATCAATCAAGCTTGTGCAATAAACCTGGCCCCCCGACATCGCCCAGCAGGTGCGCCAAGTTCATTTGAACTTACCCTCCGCTGAAAGAATGCAACCAAACAATTTTTCACAAGCCGCAACGAGCACATACTATACTCACACAAACGCACTCACGGCTGGGCACATAAGTGAGCTTGACAATTTCAATTGCTCGGCAGTAGGCGGCGCACTTCAAGTCGCCCGTATCCTGCTGTTTCTCATCATGCCGTCGTTATTCCGCCAAATGACAAACTGATGTCTCGCTCTGCTTGCTAGGGGCATGGTGGTATATACGGGTATTTGTATGTCTGTCTGCGCGCCGGCATAATATCACGCACTGATGATTTTGGCGCGGCATTAACTTATCGTGTGTCATGGCACGATTTCGGGATTAGCTCGAGTGCCAGTGCCAAGTTATACGTTTGCCAAGCATGCCTGCTAATTTAAAATAAAAACCACACCCATCTACCTACACACAAGTATATTAAACACTTAATTAAACCTTAATCATCTCTCTATCATTGTTTTCCAATTGCAGGGATCGCATATTTCGTCTCAATCTTCGCAACATAAGTCAATCTATTTGTGAGGTAAGTGAAGAAAGAAAAGCAACAATCAATAAACTATAAACAGCAGAGGAATAAGCAACATCTTGCCTTAAACCCTTCTGTGTGTGTTAAGCGAGCAAATACAGCGTATAGCAGAGCTTCCTTAACTGTTAATATGGCCAACATGTGGCAGTATTGGATCAGGCGGCAACATCCGCAACACATGCTGCAGGCCGGCGAACACACCAGCCCAAGAAGACGTCGCATGTAAATTTGCAACGCACACATGCAAGTACTTGAGCGACTGCAGACAGTTGTTGACATAAAGACGCACACAAGCAATAGTATACTACAGTAAAATCTCTCTAATATACAAATATAGAGCATTCAAATAAACGCTCAATTGGACTTAGAGTTTTTTTCCCAATTTCTCAATTTAATAAAAAACAGCTTAATAACATAAGCTCGAAGAGTCTAACCTCTGTTGAAGACCATATATAATACAAGTTTGTGCTGAGGCTTGGCGGCTATTGAGACAGAATACTAACTACTTGTATTATCATAGCTCTTACAATTCATTCAACTGAAGAGTCAAAGACTTTATACCGAAAGCCCTGCCAGCTTTCTATACATAGAAAACTTCTTATTTTATACTTACGTAAAATTTGTTATATGCGGTTATAGCAGGGGCAAGAAAGGGAAGTGCTTCCTGAACAACTTTGCTAAAATTCAAACGACATTCGAAATAGCGACGGACAATTCATGTAATTCACGTATTTGTATAAATCAGGGAAAGGGAAGAAAAATTAAAAATATACAATAAACTTGTGAACTCTCACGGAAAGGCAAATACCTCAACAGATGAGTATTTTAATTAGGAATGATTCAGTCATCATTTTCTATATAGTTTTAAATAAAAGGAAGTATTTTGTCTTGAAAGCAAGCTTTGATGCATCTTGCCACATTTGCTCCCATTACATCGCATAACTGCGTGCCACGAGGGTTAAGTTCTTAATCATTTTCCTTGAAATAAAAATGCAAGGAAAACCTTATTCTTATGAATGGTGCTTTATTTCGAGGTTTGATTGTAACACTTTGGGCCAGTCGCAGACATGGCGTCGGTGCTCGCCTTTGTATACCTTTCGCCTTTTGCATTTGCCAGACCTGAGAGCAATTTCCTCCAACACACATACACGCACGCACACACACAAGCACACCTACTATATGTATACTATATGCACCTGAATGAACGAGGCGCTACCACAAGTGGCGTTGTTGGCGATACACCTCCATATGGTGTTGTTTGTCTTGTACAATTATTAGATGCATTTGCGAGCAATGGTTTATCCTCAGATCAATAAAACGTAAAATTTTTTTCATATCCGCTGCTTATTTGGCCATCTCTACTCACCCACACACACATTCAAGCACTCACTTGGGCCACATCTTGGCCCTCTTGGCCCACTCGCAATTGCGCTTTAATGATTTCGTCTTCAACTATCAATATCCGTTTCCGTTTCAAGTTCATTGCGTTGCCATTTTCCAGATTCTGCCAGTTATAGCAGCCCAGTTATTTGCCCTATTTGCTGACGTCTTTGGCAGCTAAAATGTCTTCCTTTTCTCCTTTCGCTTCTCCTCGACTTGGCCAAATCGGCAAATGCTTTTAACTACAATTATTCTGGCTATCGACTCATTTACTATTATTTATTCCAACCGTACGCCTTCCAGCTGCACAAATTGCAATTGAAGTTGAATTCCCAGCCCTTCAAGAGCCTTAAAGTGCAGTCAGAAGGAGGTCGATCTAACAGACAAGCAGGATATTATGTGTCGCATACTCGGTCAACTGGGCGACGCTGAAGTGTGTCCCTGCAATTTGCTATTGATATACCAAAGTTTTCGATTTTATTGATTTGCTCAGCCGACATGCTGCAGGCAATTAACTCGAATAAATACCTGTGACAGGTAAAAGCAGAGACGCTTATCAAATATGCCAAATTCCGAAGAAATTTTTCAAATGCGCACACGTTTTTCCACTCCTGGCGTTTTAATATTCTGTACCCGTAGGGTAAAAAGAATCTATTCGGTTTAAGCAGAGTTTGTAATAGGCAGAAGGAACCTATTCCGACCCCATCAAGTATATACATTTTCTTAATCAGCGAGATAAATCGATCTAGACTGATTCGCCCATCTGGATGAACTCCAGGACCTTCCCAGTTTAACGAGTTTATAGTTTGTTTTTTTTTTTATTTTTCCCCACTTTCCAATTCTACAGAATTTCATCAATGCTATTCACAATGCATTTGCAGCTCATAAGCTAAACTTTTCAGATGTAAATTGTATGTTATTCTCTGCCTTTATTTCAAATTTCATAAAATCTGTCAAGTCTAGAAAATGTTATTAGCGTACAGAGTATTTTTCTCTCTTGTTCAACCGAAAGATAAAAGTGTTTTTTAAAACCGTTCAGTTTTCATAACATCCAACGGAAATACATATATTATTTTTGATTAGGATTGAATGAATGCAAGTCTTTAGCTAGAGTGATGCGGGAAAGGATGTTTTTATTTCCATAGACTCCCCCACTCTGCCGCAATGAGCTTCTTGTTAAAAGTATAGTTTTTCGAGAAGTTTTAAAACTACAATCTCTAAAGCTGTCATCCAGTATATGTTTGATTTGGATGCACATATGTAATTTTAGGAATACTTTTATACTTTTGAATCCGATTTACCCATGTTGCAAGTTTTATTCAAATAGCAATTTAAATTCATGCTTTGTAGAAAATGTACTCTCTTCCACCAGCTATTGTTATTGCAGGCTTCAAATGTATGAAAAAGAAAATTGCGAGTTCCTTGAGTTGTACGAGTATATGTATATTATTGTATTAGTTTGCTAATCAATTTCTAGTAAGTTTTGAACTAAAAAATAAATACAATTTTAAGTGCGAAGTGAGATTAAATTTTTAAAATACAGGTACAGGGTATATAAGAGTCGGGCGCGTGACAATAGCGTTCTACTCGTTTGCCCTTTTTTTTCAATGTCAGCCTCCCTAAAAAATGTTGAGCAATAATTCGCGTTTGGTTTCAAAACCCAAGTACTGCGAATCGAATTAAATAAACAAATGCGCAACGTGATCAAAATATCAACAACAGGCACAGCGACAGCAACAGGGGTAACAAAAAATGGCATGCATCGCATGAAGCTAAAGCAACACAAAGGCAGCACACACACACAGACACAGACACAGACACACACACATACACTCACGTTTAAAAATGCTGCCTCACGACCGCGTTTGTCATTTGTACGTGTTGTGGCGCCGTCCTGTCCTGTGCGACAATTTTGTATAAAACATTTATAAAAAGGCAAACGCAGCATGCCATACACAAACAAGTATACACATGTGTATATGTATATTTTCCACACACACACACACACACACACAAACATACAAACATTTTTCAATTGTTGCTCTGCTTTTGTTGTCGCTTTCACTGTGTTTTCTTTTCTTTTTGTTGTTGTTCTGGCAGTCGCGTCGCCTTCTTGATAAGCACGAAATTTTATCACGCTTTCAATAAACTTTGGAAATATTTGTTAAGCGTGTCGCATTGGAAAAGTCAAAAGAGCAGTAACAAGTGTTAAAATAGAGCTCGTTTAGTCTGGAATTTAAATGATTTCCTACCAATTTATTTTCAAAATGCTTGCATACAGTTACTTTTTTGATCGAATTGAAAGAGGTCGTTAATGCAGTAAAATTTCGGTTAGAACGTCCTCCAGTTGGTCAGGTTTCAAGGTTGTTGCAAGGAAATTAATTCTAAAACAACAAGTACATTGAAATCTTATCTTGTTTAAAACTAACTAAAAGTGTTGATTTTGTTTTCATTACAGCGCGATGTCTTAATTCTTGAACCCACCGGGTCCGATATACTTAACTGCGTGTCCAAGGGCAAGCGTGAGGTATGTATTTCTAGATCCACAGACTTAGCATAATTATTGCTCCAAAGCATGTTGCAAAATTCAAAGAAAATTTTAGAATAAAATTGCTTGCCCTAAACATTTTGGACTTTGAAAAATTCAGAAACTCATGCAGCGCCTGTATATACTTTCTACCCCTCAATCCACACATGCATCCTTATTTCTTCTGTTTAAATATTATATTATTATTGTTGTTACACAAAAAAAAAAAAAATGGGCGCACACCAAGAAGGTGGAATGCCGCAATCACATACGCGTCATACAGCCCATGAACTTCAACGGCCATCGGCTCTACGTCTGCGGCACCAATGCGCACAATCCGAAGGACATTGTAATAAATGTAAGTAGATGGAAAAAAGGTTCAACTGTATACATATATGAATACTATGCCAGACTATATAGCTCGAGAGACTTGTCGCCTTGTCGCCCCTTTGCTTCGGCTCCCCACCACAAGTTCAAGTGCAAAACTTTAAAGGGTTAAGTCGCAAACTTTTACAGCCCTACCTGCTGAATAAATGTGGCTGGTGATAGACTAGAAAGGGGTGACAAGAGTACTGCTTCGGCTTAATTGTTAATGCCAGCCGAGTTGAAGCCAAATCGGCCTACAGTTCAGGCAAATTCTCAAAAATTAAAGTCAACTAATGTGCTTTTTTCCTCTTCCTTCTCTGTATTTTATTTCGAACGTTTTCGCATTCCGCCCCTAGGCAAACTTAACACATTTACCCAGATCCCAGTACGTGCCAGGCATCGGTTTGGGCATTGGCAAGTGTCCCTACGATCCCGCTGACAACTCAACCGCCGTCTATGTGGAAACCGGAAATCCCTTCGGCTTGCCCGCGCTGGTAAGTCGCATTGCCGCCATTGACGGAAGGAAAAATAAAAGCAACGGCACGAGAAGAGAAAACAACCAGCAACAAGGAAAAATGTCAATTGTAATAAAATTACAAGAGTAAAGTTGCGACGAGGGCCGAGGAGGGCAAGGGGAAGCTAAAGCTATAGAAAAAAGCCAAATGGCCAAAGGAAAAGTTCCTAGGAAAATTTAAAAAGAGTCGCAATAAAGCAGCTGAAAGCTGAAATTAAATTAAAGCAGCTTACACACACAAACACACACACACACACTTACTATACATACATATGTAGTCGATGGCAAGCACGCACACTGACGCACGTCCGCGCACTTCGTGCGTAATTGTGTGCGTGCGTGTGTGCCAGTGCCAGTATGTGCGTGAGTCTGTGGGTCGAATAGGCGTATGCGCAATGCCAGTTCGGCGCAAATCAAATTTGTCAAATATTTGGCGCTAATTCTTCCTTCGTCCCTATCCACTCCAAGAAGCAGACGAATTGCTGCCAAACTTTCAGAGGACAAGTTATTTTTTCACGAAGGGAGCTTTTCTTATACCCTTCTCTAAAAAGTGTAAGTGTGTTTGTTTTCGTGTGTATCACCATTCACTATCCACGACTATTGCAATTATTTATCAGATAAATAAATAATAATATAAACAAATAAATAAACAAGTTTTTGAAACAACAACTATTTAAATTGTATCTAATTTAAGAGAAATGCTGATTGAAGCGTCCGATAAAAGAATTTTCTACAGCCAGTTGATAAATAATTGCTGTTCAAACATTTCTGTGAGTGGTCTTAAAATAATATTCTAAGGGCATGCCCAAATTCTATTTATATAGCAACTGACTTAAAGTTATTATTGGGTGATTAAAAAAGTAATGATAAAATGTTATTATAAGTAAAAGAGGCGTCAGCAAACATAGATAATGCTTGAGGAAACAGTTAGTTAAATTTCAAAAAACCGGAATAGGCTAAGATCAACCATCTACAAGAAACTATTAAATAAAGCAAAAGTGAAACTAAGCTTGGTAGAGCCAGCCCAAGTTTCTGTTATTGTGCCGTTGCTTTTTCATTAACTTCTGTTGTGTTTTGTGGAACGACTGAATTATTTTTCCTTTCCAGTATGCCGGCACCAATGCAGAGTTCACCAAGGCCGATTCGGTAATATTTAGATCGGACCTATATAACTTTACAAATGGTCGCAAGGAGGCCAATTTCAAGCGCACCGTCAAATACGATTCCAAGCTGCTGGACAGTGAGTAGACAGATCTTGCATTGGCTGCCTAGGAAGGAGACTAACCATCTATTATCATAACGTCTTTTTGCTTAGAGCCCAACTTCGTGGGCAGCTTTGATATCGGCGACTTCGTCTACTTCTTCTTTCGTGAGCATGCTGTGGAGTACATCAATTGTGGCAAGGCGGTCTATTCGCGAGTGGCCCGCGTGTGCAAGAACGATCGCGGGGGCAAGTATATGATCAGCCAGAACTGGGCCACCTACCTGAAGGCCCGGATGAACTGCAGCATATCGAGCGAGTTCCCCTTCTACTTCAATGAGATTCAGTCAGTGTACAAGATGCCCAATGACGACTCCAAGTTCTACGCCACATTCACGACCAACACCAATGGACTGATTGGCTCCGCGGTCTGCAGCTACGATATACGCGACATCAATGCAGCCTTCGACGGTGAGTGAGTCCAACAGGAGGGTGTGGGGAGGTGGGGCAAGGGGTTGGCAGACGTGAAGCGGCAGCACCAGCAGCAGCTGCTGGCGGTATCTGTGTGTGTGAGTGAGATTTATTGCATTTGCAATAATTCTCAGCGGCGCCATTTTTACGTACGTGCATGTGGCTGCGTTTGACTTTTTCCCTCCACTGCTTCCCATTTCCTATTGCAGTGTCGGAAGAAATTACGGGTTTGAGCGCAGGTGTGTGCGCATGTGTGTGTGTGTGTGTTCTTGTCGTGGGCGCCACATTGGTATTTTAGCGTTAAATGGCGCGTATTGAATTGATGTGCAAGCTGGCAGTCTCTGGGGCCCATGGGCGATTGCTCAGTCTTTAAATGCATGAATATTTTCCAAAATTCCTCACGAGAGTATTAATACGGATATGTTCGATATGTGCAGTAAGCCTTTTCCAATCTGGGAACAAATCCTGCCTTGGCGGATTGGAATAAACATCTTTAGGTTTACAGAAAACAATATCATAAGTATTTTGTAAGTAATTGTTGAATTACAATGTATTTTGTATCACACTCTTATTTATCAAAAACTGTGTTTCAATATTAACAGTACGAGGAAGTTTATTAGGAGTGCAACAAACACATGCAACAAACACCAACTTCCTTCTGCGCTATATTGCGTGCAAATATGACGATTCGACGGAGCAAACGCTTCAAAACGTCGAAAATAAAATACTGCAGTTTGGTCCGGTAAAGCGAATTCTTTGGAGACAATGTCCTTGGAATTAACATTTTCTTCACTTTTGATTAAAAATGCAGCACGTACCTTCGTCTCGGCATCTCGGCGCTTCATCAATCAAAAATATTACTAAATATCAATTTTGAAAAATACAATTTAATTATCAGTCAGGCATAAAAACGGCCAAGGACTGCTTATCTATTGTCAGCGACAGAAAATTTGATACTCTGAATAAATCATCAGATTTCTGATTGGAAGTCTGTTCTTGCAAGCAGGTTGTAAGAATGGACTAAGTGTGTGTTGTTGAAATTGTAAGAGAAGTGCATAAAAATCTCCAAAAGTTATAAAAACATATATTATGTGTAATATTGTTCGCCCCTTTCACTGAATGCCTTCTCACACAAAGAACAAAACGCTGTAATTTATGTGAAAAGTATATTGGCTCTTCGTATTCTGATCAAGCAAGAAGTTTCTGTCCAGAGCTTATGAATTAGACAACATCAGCAATCATGGGTTGTCTGCTTGTCTAAGTAGGGCGACCTTCACGTCCGACAAAATTATTTAATAATTAGTTTCTGAAATGATACCTAGCTCCTTTCCTTATTCTGACAGCTACTTGTCTGTCCTCTTATCCTATAAATTAGCAATGTCCGGTACTACTCCTATGAATGATGAGGTATTCCTATCCATGCTAAGGCCACAATATATGTATGTATAGTATGTAGTTTAAATTTCTTCGATCTTTCCGATTTTATTGCCTTTGCTATATATAATTCGTCCTGAAGTTGAGATAATGATAAGCCTAAGAAGCATGCAAATTTACGTGCAGCCATTGTGTTTGTGGTGAGGGAGGAAAAATGAAAAAGATATGCGTGACTGGTGCTTTAAATGCACATGAAGGCTTCAGGGCGCCCACATCAGAACCTCGTCGAGGTTGCCACTAAAACGCATACAATTTGTAATGCACCCGTGGCCCGAAATCTTTTTCAGGAAAGAAAATCCGTCAGTCAGTGCGAGAAAGTGTCCCGTGTGTGTCTGCCGTGCTTGTGCTTATAACACCTTTCTAATCTGGTCACATGTTTGCAGCTTTGTGGGCGCCTGTGTGTTGCTGCGTGACATTGTGCAACATGCAACACGCGCGCTGCCAAATCAGATGCATATGCACTCATTCATTCACTCGACACGCCTCGCTGGCTGCGCCCGTAAAACGCGCATAGAAATGCAACCCAACTATATGCATTCTATATTAATATGAATGCACACATTGCATTGTGTGTGTGTGTGTGTGTGTGTGTGTATGCGTATGTATGTGTATAGTAATACACAAAAACTTGTCAACAGCAGCTAGAACGAAACGACGGAAGGCAGAATTGCGTCGGCAAGATTATTTTGCAGCTAACATTCATTTCCTTTTCCGGTGCCGTTGCCGTTGATTCCATTCCCACGTTGATTCAATTTGTGAGCGTACGCAGCTAAATCGCAAGTTTAATCAGTTGTGACATGACATGAAATAAGCAAAAATTTGTGTGACACGACGAAACTGCAACGAAATTTTTAATATTTGCAAAATAGGGTATAAGTTTCAGAATAGCTCTACACAGTTTTGAGACTCCATAGCTCAAGAAACAAATTAAATAGTTTTTCTCCTCATTTTCTTTTTGTTAAAATTAACTGTGATTCAATTTGATGACCCCTTTCATAAATACTACTTAAAACAGCTCACTATTTTAAAGTTACGAACAAAATATTTTGTATTTTAAATTCATTGTATTTGTGATTTGTTGACAGATGTTAATTTATTGAAATCTCATCTGGAGCCTCAAAATTTAATGAATTGTTATTATAGGCTTTATTTTGCCGAAAACATGTTTTTATCAATTGACAAATGTGACTCATGAAACGTGCATCCGATGTGACAGTTTGAAATCACTTGAACAGTCCGAAGTGCAGATACAATTACTGACAGTGGTGTCATCAGCGAATGTTAAAAAAGCTTTCATTATAAATGTATAGTATATACAACCATGCACACTCTTAAGTGTATGCTGACATATTTATCTGGGGCTGCCAAAAACAAGTAGAAGCATCCGCCAACATTTCCATGCAGAATATTTTGTTCAACTGATGTGGCCACAAGGAAGACGACAACGACAACGACGATAGCACTTTGTTGAAAAGTTCATTAACACCGCCACACCAAGAATGGGTATTTTTGCGTGTATGCGAGTATATGGAACAGTGCCAGGACTGACGGGCGGACCGAGAGACAGACAGACCATCAGACAAGCGCGCAGACGGAGTGCTCCAGGCGATAGCAGTGCAAAAAATCTGGCATACACTTAAAATTCATTATGAAAAGTTTGCGGGCATGTCGCTCACATACACAAGTCTCCATCAAACACACGCACGCTCTTCAACAGTGCTGCTAAGTATACAAAATATCTCTTGTAAGCCGGAGCAATTAATTATGAAAACAAATGATTATGCAGCAACATTTTAAGCACATTAAAGCCGAGCGGCCAAACAAAAACGAAGCCACGGTTTTTTTCAGTAATTAGTAGTTCGAACAGCACGTCTGCGTGTTTGTTTTTGCCACTTGCCGCCGGTTCTGGCCACAGTGCTGACACATATAAATTTAATGTAGCATACTTATGTGCGCTGCACTGTATAAGCGCCAAATAACATTCTTTCTCCTCTCTCTTCCTTCATTCTCTTTCTTCTCTTCTTTCCGCTTTCATATTCGTGTTTACAGGGAAATTCAAGGAGCAAGCCACCTCGAACAGCGCCTGGCTGCCGGTGCTCAACTCAAAGGTGCCCGACCCACGGCCAGGCACTTGCCACAACGACACCGCAACTCTGCCGGACTCCGTGCTGAACTTCATTCGGAAGCATCCGCTAATGGACAAGGCGGTCGATCATGAATTTGGCAATCCAGTCTTCTACAAGCGCGACGTCATCCTCACACGCCTCGTCGTGGACAAGTAAGTGGCAAATGTATTCATTAGTCTGCTTAGTGGTAATTGCAGCAACGGCTGCTGAATCAGCCAAAAAGTTGTTGGCAACCACCCATATGCATTAGAGTTGTGCCTGTGTGATTCGAGCGAGTTGCTAAACAAATTGTTCAAAAGCCGAAAATTATTAAACTAGCTGCACTTGTCTGTAACGCAGAAGCAAGCAACTGTTCAAACGGTGTGCCCTCAGCCACAGACACAGACATTGAAAATTATTGGAATTCCGATTCCTTTTTAAAATTATTATTATTTGCTTAAGGCTTCCAAGGCCAAAAATCATTTTAATGTAGGTTGTCATATATGCCTTTTACTTTCCAATTCAATATTTGAGCTTTTTATTTATAAATCTTGAAAAATTGACTCGCTTTTGGATAGAGCGCACATCTCTAATGTGTGCGATCTGTTCAGATGAGTGCATTTGTGTGTGTCCCAGCGGTTTTTCTGCTTGACATTTGTAAAACTAGCACACAGACACACTCGCACACTCACACACACGCACACACTGCACAAAACATTCCTGCTGCCTTTATATTATGGCTGGCATTTATTTTTTTTTTGCTACTATGTGTGTGTGTGCGTCTGGACCCTTTGCCTGCCTCCTTTTGGCTTTTGGCTGTGCTTCTGTTGTACGCGAGTTTATTTTGTGCTGTCTGCTCTTGCCATAACGACTTGTAAAATAACTTGGCCGGAAGTTATGAACAATGCGCCGCTGGATATGCTTTTAGTTAAACGTTTTGTTTAGCAAGCATAAACTTGGCCCAAGTGGAGGCCGCGTGCATTTGGGAATTGTTGCACAAAAGGAGAAATAAAAAGGAGAATACGTGGAGGAATACAAATAAGAATGCGCGTGTTTGGAACAACTTTGTACAAATGTGGCAGCAAGTTGTGCTCATTTTTATTCTATTTTCCCTCCTCCTCCTTTCCAGAATACGCATCGACAAGCTAAATCAGGAGTTTCTGGTGTACTTCGTCGCCACCAGTACAGGTCATATCTACAAGATTGTGCAGTTCATGCGCTATGGCCAGCGGCATTCCAATCTCATAGACATATTCGAGGCCTCACCACGAAACGAGCCCATTCGGGAGCTGACGCTGAGTCAAAAGACGGGATCCCTCTATCTGGCGACCGATCATCAAGTAAAACAAATTGATTTGGCCATGTGTGCCCGTCGCTATGACAGCTGTTTCCGATGCGTTGCCGATCCCTATTGTGGCTGGGACAAGGAGGTCAATGCCTGCCGACCTTACCAGCTGGGCCTGCTGCAAGACGTGGCCAACGAGACGTCGGGCATATGCGACACGAGTGTGCTGCGCAAGCGCGTGACCTCATCCTATGGCCAGACCTTGCACCTATCCTGCTTTGTGAAGATGCCCGAGGTTTTGCGGAAAAAGCAGACACGTTGGTATCATCACTCTACGGAGAAAGGACGGTGAGTGCGCAAATTCACGCCGCAAAGTAAACAGTATACTCATACATTGATAGTAGGGAGTAGATTGGGAATGTAAACTCATTTGAGTAAGGGTGGTGGTGGGGGGGTAATTCGATATGCAAATGCCGAACGCTCAGACCTGTTAACGGGCGCGCCTTTCTTCTTTTTAGCAGGCATGCATTAAACGTCATGGCTCCTTGGAGACCACAGCTGGCAGCCTTTTAAAGCATGCACGAATTTTATTAGTGCGCACAGCTATGAAAATTGAAAGCAAATAAATGAAATCGGAAGTGTAACTGAAACTTCGCTTCGTCTCACTTAGCAATGACAGCGTGCAGAACTGAAAGCGATTCGGCTGCGAGGGTTGCGGGCATGAGCATGAGCATGGGCATGGGCATGGGCATGGATTGGGTGTTGGGGGGATGTAGGGGCATGGGAAAGCGTGTTGCCAACGCCGCGGTAAATTGACACTTTAAAATGCTGTTGAAGTCTGCTTTTTGGCGTTTACGCTTATTTAAGAGCGCGCAGCGACGACGACGACGACGGCTACGACGACGAGGATGTCGATGGCGATGGCGATGGTATTGCCTTTTCTTTTGCTTTTGCCCTGAAAAGTGGGACTTATGGAGTTTGGTGTAATGGAAAAAGTTTTTGCTGCTTCGCACAAGTTTGCCCCCAAAGTTTCACACACTTTATATTGATTTTTATTGTGCGTTTCCAATGCGGTTAGGAGACAGTTTTGCTTTGCTTTTCCTCGCGTTTCGACAACCAAACGTATACAAAAATCTCTTCATCTTCCTCCACATTGGCAGTTACGAAGTGCGCTACACTCCAACCAAATACATTGAGACCAATGAGGGTGGACTCGTCCTGCTGGCCGTCAACGAGGGCGATGGCGGTCGCTATGATAGTTACCTGGATGGCACCCTTCTCTGCAGCTATGGCGTCACTGTGGATGCGCACAGGTGAGTCAAAGATTAGGTCTAAAATTCAATCTGCATTGCACGGCAATACGTCCAGAAAAAAGGTATATATATTATAAATTGGTTGTAGTATACTGTAACTTATGTTTTTACAAGATAACTAACAGAATGGATATGTATATGATAATATTAATATAGCTTAAAAGTCGTTGCAACAAGTTAACCTTGTCATAATAATTAATCATTATGCGGTCCATATCCTAGATATTTAAGTCAAATCGCAAAGTAATGACTTAAGTTTTTCTTGGCCTAAAATATTGTTTCAGCTTAGTGGGATTTAATAAATGATTTTCTAGTATTATTATTTAATTGTGCTACAAATATTGCATTTTCGGAATCATTCAAATCAGTTTAATGAAATAAAGATAAAGATGGTGGTCAATGATTCCGATATTGAAAATAAAAGCAGATACAAGTATAAGTTAGTGTAGAATATATAGAATAGGGTTGCTTAAGAAGAGTATTCTGTCATTGATATTCCATACCACTTTAAAGTTTTCAGTTGCAAATATTCTCTAAAAATGTATGATTAAGTTTCTTGATAGAGTTTGGATTTAAAAGACTAAATTAAAATGAAAACTGAGCCAATCTTTAAGAATTATAGTATGCTTGTGCTTTTTAATATCAAACAATAAATAAAAATACAGACGAATTGATAAGCTCCTCCTTTTTGGTGCCGATTAAAAATCATATGCGAGTATCCACTTAATATAATACAAGTATAAATATAAGCATATTGTTTATATTTCGACCAATTTACACTCCATAATGCCATTGGTATCCATGAATTATAAACAGCATATGTGGACAAATGGAAGCGACAAGCTGGTAGCCTTGCATTAAGATTTTTATTGGTATATAATTAGGATTAATCAGAATTGGCACAGAGTTCTGTGGAAGTCCCAACGTTGGGCATCATTAGCTTGACCTAGATTGCCGCACAAATTTACGTGATTTGGTGATGCAATTTTAATTTCCGCTGAAATATTTTGTCGATATATGTATCTATTAATTCGTTGTTGCTTTCATTTAAAATCCTTCCGCAGGTGTTCGCCGCCCTCTCAGAAACAGGATTATCAAAAGATTTACTCGCATTGGTGCAATGAGTTTGAAAAATATAAGACGGCCATGAAGCTCTGGCAATCCAAGCAGGAGGTGAGTGCCAAAATATTCTATTAAATGCGAGTTTAAGTGCTCAAACGTACACACACACACACACATATATATACATATAAACAAATATATACACATATACACACACAGAAATATATGTGTAGTTAAAGAGGCAGCTGGCGCTGCTGCTTTAATTACATCTCGTTAATTGTTTTAATTAATTTTTCATGTAATTCGCTTTTGCTTTGCCTAATTTTCAATTTATTTGCGAGCGCTCGTTGCCTGCTATTGGATGGTTGGGTGGTGGGGTGGTTGAGTGGCTCAACGTGCCACGTGCGGGTTTGCGGCGCCAGGTGTTAGGCCAGATGTTGTTCGTGCTCATTTACATTTTTGATTTTCCGCCACTTCTCGCAGATTTAATTAGTTGATTTTTGTTGCATATTTAATTCAACAATTATTGTGATTAGAATTCGTACTTTGCGTCTAAGTTCAGATTAATTAATTTTCAAAATCATCCTTTGCGTTTCGTTTCGTTTACAGCAGTGCGGCCTGAAGGACAAAAATGCGCCAGCGGTTGCTGCCAAAAATGGCAAACATGTTAACGATGTGTACAGCAACGACGCAGTGGTCTGACCTCTAAGTAAGTAATATTCACACATAAGTATATACATGCATATATTCATAAGTATATGGCTAAATATATTTCATATTTCCCATGTGCAATTAACTCTCGCTACTTTGGAATTAAACTAATTGCTTTGCTTATATCCTTAACCCTCTTTAACAATTTTTCAAATGCTTCAAACACAAACTCAGAGTTCTTGTACAGATCTGAGTTCTTGTCGGCGGGTGAGGGACCCCGGTTCGACCAATCAGTGTACATTTTGGTGTTGCTCCTAACTTTGTGTGCTTGTTTCTAAGGTGTCATGAAATTGTCTATTTAAATGTAAGTTTTGCAAGGTTTCTCACAACTCTCATAGCTAACATAGATAACATAAACATAACAACAATCTGATAAAAAATGTCTGCTTGTCTTATATCCTGCCCTTTACAGAGAGAGACAAGAGCAACGACTAAGATGTGTAAACACCCAGAAAAGTGACATGAGCCGAGCAACCAACTACTAAAGACTGAAATTTTTAAGCTTTTGAAAGACAATATTTCCATATATTTTCAATGTGTTTGCTTCATTTACAAAAATTGTTTAATGCTTAGGATGCTTTTGGTTTGGCTTAGAATTATCTAAGGACTTGAGTTCAAGTTTGAAATCTGCAACAATTGTATGTATATGTATATTAAATGTATAAAGATCAAATTATTTCAGCAACTTAACAGCATGAACTTAGCATTACTAACCAATATATACGTTTGTATGTGTAAATGCAAATGCAAGTGAAAGAAACAAGTAAACATGAAAAGTTACTAACGAAAGGATCCTGCCATAATGAGAATGGAAAAAATACGGTTTTAAACACAACTCACTGAGAGTCTCTATTTCTTCAGAATGTAATATGCGATATTTTAGCAACTGCCTAGATATATGCTAAAGAATGCACGACTACGAGTATTTTAAAATCCAAAACAGGAACCACCTAAATTAATCAAGTGTTGGCAAAATGATGGCTAAAAGACGTATCGCTCAAAGCCATTCAAGCGAAGAAACTATCGTGCCAGCAACAGCAATTAAAATCACAAAAATTAAACAACAAAAACATCAACACCACCACCACCACAACCACCACCATCATAAAACAAAACTTACAAACAAAACCGAAAACTTTGCGTTTGTATTTCACACTCGATGTTTGTTCGTGTTTGTGTTTGGAATTTAGATTTGGTTTTTGGTTTAGTTTTGTGTCGATGCGTGAGCGCTTGAATCTATATAAGGAGTAGGTGTATCTGAATAATGTACCAATACAAATACACCGTCTCGTCGGTTGGCCATGGGAAAAGATCTTAAACGAATTTGTATATTAACTAGCAATATTTGTTTAATAAATACATATATTAAAGTATAGCTATAAGCCGTAGATATTGTGTGTACTAACTAACTACGATTAACTTAAAAACAAAAAACAGTATACAAATAAAGAGTTTGGAGTATATTTATAAGATATGGAACCAAAATTTCAAATTTTCTTGATTACATATTACATTGAAGGCATTTACATACGAATCGAAGGAAGGTAAATATAGTTAGACTAGCTTAAGAGTTAAGGCATTTGTACAGTACTAGATTAGTTTTTAGCAAGGATCGTAATGTTACTTTTGATTTGTACCTTAAGTTAGATTTTTGATACATGAACAACCTTTTAATTACTCTGTAAATAACTAATGTGTTATGATAAATAAAGTAAAGCTTACCTATTCTATCTCATTTGGCTTGCAATTTATTTTCATTTGAATACAATTTTTATGGCAAAAAAAAACGAGCATGTACGAGCAGGCGAACTGAAAGTCCAGAAAAAAATGAAATGAAATGATGATGATGTCGCCTCTGTAAAGATATTGTGCCGTTTGCTGATGTTTACGATAAGCAATATAAAACATATGTATGTATTACATATATGAATAGTTACTGTGTCTTAAACACACATAGCCATACGAGTATGTAATTTTAGTAAGTTTTGTGTGGCAAAATAATTGATTAGCTAAATAAAACCACACTCGAAATACGATACAAGTACATGCATGTTATTCTCAATTTAACATACAAATTAAACAATATGCGTAAATATAGCTGTACAATTTGCATTTGTCGCTCGTCTTTAAATAGAATAGAGCAGGAAAGTTAAAAACACTTGAAGGCATTGAATATTAAATATTAATGTGCGAGCCATTAACATGAACTTCTTGCTTATGCGAGCATTATACAGTTACATAAGATATTACCAATAATAACATTTAAAATGCCACATAGAAAAATGGAAAAACTAAACGCATCTCGAACCTTAAACCACAAAAGCATACGAGTACATACAAATTAATAAATAACCGATTTGTACGTCTGTGTGTGTTTGTTTGTTTGTTTGTTTGTGCGTGCGGTAAACACAAAAATACATAAAAGAAATATTTTTCTAACTGTTTTTCTTAACATTTGACAGTTAATGTTCCAGCCTCTCCCTCACACTCCACCCCTCCTTCCACCATTCCCCACCCACTGCCTTTCCAACACCACCCACCCACAAACACACGCAAACAAACAAGCTACATTTTCGGAAATTGTAAATGAAATGAATGAATATTTTTCAGCCTATTTGCCACTGAGCTTCTAATATAAACAATATGATTTTCTCTCTAATTTAGAATTTTCATTTTGGTTTTATTGTAAATAATTCAAAGATTATGTGAAATGTTTTGTATGACAATCACATGATGATGGGGAAATTCCGAAATAGAAAGGCCGTATTTAAACGCAACTTGCAAATGCCAGTAATTGAAAATTTAAACGAAAGATGAGCATAAATGTAATCGAGTAACATTTAAATACAAGAACATACTTAATACAAATAGTTGAAAGCTAAATACGCTGAATACATGTAAAAAGTTATATATGCATATAGTCACGGCATTTTTTAAGGAAACTTGTTCAAAAAAAGAAAAACAAAAAAAAAACAATCTCGATACAAATTCACGCTAATTATTCTGTCGAGCATTAACGAAGAAAAAAAAGCAAACAAACAATAATAAAAGCAGCTTAATTATTTGTAAGCAGCTAACAGAAACAAAGCAAAACATAATGCGAAATGAGCTACATAAAATATTTCTGAAAAGCAAAAATTAATTTATGCGAACTCTAAACAAAACTAGTTGTAAAATAACAAAAAAGATGCAGTAAATAAATGTGATAAGATTCTTTAAAAATACACCCTCTCTCAGTCTTTTATTTGGAACCGATGCCACTCGACAGCCCAACAGCCCTGCCAGCCCTGCCAACCCTTTCATTTAGCGTCTGTCGAATTTTGAAATTTTCCAACACCTCCTCACACGGCTCGAACAATGGAACGGTTAACGGTAAGCAATGGGCATGGGCACGAGCCTCAGGACAACTAGGCAACTGAATTGTTAAAATTAAGCTGCCGTTTCTCACAACAACATGGCGATGATGTCGGCCGCTTTGCTTTGTTTTCAATTGTGCCGATTCGAAGAGGAGCCCAAGCGCAATTAGCAACATTATTCCTTCTAATTAAGCGCTCAAAATTTGTACAAAAGTATTTGCACCAATGCTACAGGAGCTGCAGGGCATTGCTTTGTGTGCTACACACTCATACACATACATACATATAGTACAGGCACAAGTATACAAGTATATGTACTTACAGGGACGCACATATATCCCAGTGTGTGCTTGTATTTGGGATGCTGATGGGTGGGTGAATTGTGAATATATATGTATGTACTAGTAGGTTGTGCTACGAGAACTTCCTTTCATTGTGCAGCATGTGTTTCGGTCTGTGTTTAAGGAAACGCCTTTGCCTGCCAGCTGTTTTAGAACTTTTAATGCAGAGCATGTTTGGCTCGGATGTATTAGAAAATGGCAGGAGGCAATGCGCTGAGAATTGTGTTGCACTTGCAGCAATATGTATGTGGTGGCATGGAGATGGCCTTAATTGGCATTAACATTACGAGTCAACATTGGCAGTTTTACGAGTACTATAGTGCACAAAAGGATTGACATTGGAAAGATGGCAGATGTGATTTATCCGTCGATATAGTCGACCGAAAAATAAATGAATGGATTTGGTGCCAGGGCGCGAGGGCAAATAATAAGTTAGTTATTGTACCATAATTGTTAACAAAAGCAACACCTATTGTTCGTGGGAAATGTGCAATTTAAAATTTAAAATCATATCAAACATTAAAGCACAGATAAGGATCAATTACGCCAAAAATCAATTCCTTTATATTGAATTAAATACGATTTATACGAGTGCTGGGGACATAAAAGCCAACGAACATTTTTGAATGTATGAACATATTTCTGATATTTAATATTTCTCCCTGTTCCCAAAGGGAACAACAAAAACGCGAATGTTGTGTATGGACGGAAGAATCTCATATAGAATGAGATTTTAAATAACCAGAATTGGTATCTACATACATTTAATTGATGTTATAGCCATAAATGCATTGTCTGCCGAATGATTTGTTAGCAGCTTTTGTTTTTGTTGCTGCTTTGCATCATCATATAGTGCATAGATTTTAATAATGATTTAAAAACTCACATATTTTCAAATATGTTCAATATACATATCCTAAGAAATAAAATATCGTTTGGTATTAGGCTTGATTACTGCACCGATTGTTGCTATAGTGTAGTAGAGGCTTATTATAATCGAAAAGTAATTTTTCACCGACAGTAAAATAAATTATAAGATATAATAACGCTTTACATGGGGTTTGCACTTCATACAGAATTACAACGTGCTCTGCGTATGGATTAGATAAGTTGACATATCAGGATTGATTCGAGCTGTTATGGCGCCTTATGCATATTACATAAATGTGGCATTTAGATCTTCTAGTACTATGTATGCTTTAACCCTTTGGGTGTTACAAAATCAAGCGAGCTCGACACTGAAAGTCATTGTACCTTGGCTCGTCATACTGAATAATAATATTGTATATTTACTTTATGAGCTAAGATATGCCACAAGCCCAATAGCAAAACTTTGTAAAAGGGTATAAAAAGAATCAGCATCGTGAGCTCAGCCTTTCTGAAAGTTATACTTTTATTTATTTACTTTATTATTATTTCCTAGTGTGACAAGAAAAAAATTCTTATTAATTAAGGCACAAACCTACAATTTTCATAGAACAATTTATTTATATTTAAAAATATTTAAGAGTACTATATCATGCAGCTGTCGATTTAGTGAATAAACACAATAATATCTTGGATCTAGCAGCAATTTGTTTTTTATATCGTAGCAATATGCAATATTTTGGACCCCGATTTCTCAATAGCGGAGAAAAGTCATGGCTGAAGCAAGCAACAAATCGCGATCTTACTATATATATGAACAAATATATGTGGTTATGCATATGCAGCCAGCTTTGGTGTTCCTATTGAGGGCGCAGTATTATACATTTGTCACGCAGTTCCAGCAATAGAGGCGATTACTGAACTGCTGATTACGGCGCACAGCGTCGTAGGAAAACAAAAATTTCAGTATCAACAAAGACTCATAAAACCGTTTGAAAGCATATAAATACTCGAATGTACACACATCGAAATAAGCAAATGGTGACGTCACTCGCACATATAGAAGTACAATCTGCGCCGTACAGCTCAGCTGATATACATTTTTTCGCTCAGTACATAATAGAGCGTGTGTGAGCGCGGATCGTTCCACAAACTGTTTAGAAGATGCAGAAGTATTTAGTTTTGCTGGGCATTTGCTTGATATTTGCCAACCTTGTAGCGGCTAGACACCATCTTCATCTGCATAGCGGACAGTATAGACGTAAGGCGGATGCGGCTTTGCCTCTGGAAAATGTGCGGTATTCGCCAGAACTTATGCGGGAACTGCTCGACTTTCGCAATCTAATACCACGGACAACCATTGACGAGTTGGTGGCCAAGCACACGCTTATCGATGGAGGCTTTCGCAAAGCCGTTATCTTTTTGAAAAGTTCTGAGTTCACTCGACTCCAGCACAGTGCTGAACAATTGCCAGAAGTAATTAAACTCATCAATTTCTTGCATATGAATGGGGATAGTAGGAGCCGGCAAAGGCGAAATACCAAATTCCACAGCTACGACGACTGGATCAGCGATGTTGAAACTCTTATCGTGCTCCTGGACTCAAGAAATGATAACAATCTGGAGCATCTGAACCCACCAAAGCTTGGTAGCTTTACTAGCTTTGTGCAGGAACTGCTTACCCATTTGCCTCGAGAGAGTTTTGTGGAGTTAATTAAAACAAAACTGAAGAAGTCTCCCATATTTGCTTCGTTTTACAAGGCCTTGCGAAGTGCAGAATTCAAGCCGTTGGTGGAGGAAACAATGGTGAGTGTGATACTATCGGAATTCTACAAGTATATCTAAATTCTGGACCTTGCAGCTATCGCCTAAAGTGGCTGCCATAATCCGCACTCTAAATAGTCATAAAATCGATGTACAGAGCCTTAAGACAATCGGATATGAGGCGCTCTCCTGGGGCCCCGAACCTAATGAACAAGACGATTAAAGTGTGATATAGAAGTAGTTATATGTATTTAAGTTAAAATAAAGAAGAATAAATATTCCTTAGTCTAACGTATTTTCTAATTGTTCACTCTTTATTTTGTGCTATTCTCTCAATTGTTCTTGTGCTTTGCTAATAATATTTAATATTGTTGTATTCTACTACTTAATTCTTTAACGAATTACTTAACGGAACTATTGCGTCTCCATCAGCTTTAAATTGTCAAATTGTAATAGGTAGAAGGATGCGTCTCTAACCTCATAAAATGTGATCAAAAAGTTGAAGGAAATTGTAAAAAAAACAATTTTAATTCATATTCATTTTAATTAATATTCAATGCCCCCATCAAAGTATTCGTTATTATAGTAGAACCTACAAGTATAAACTTTCAACGACTTCCGCAAAAGCTGCAGAGACGAGGATGTGGAAAAATGGCAATACATCATATATGTAGCTTGCAGAGAAGTAATGTGATTTTAGAAGACTTTTCTAATTTCTGAGGCTAAGACACATTAAAACAGAAAGGCGCAATGAAGAAATTTAATATTTTTAAATAAAAATATGGGTGGTTTTGGATAAAACGCATCGATGAACTGCTTCTAAAAATAAAATTTAAATCTATTGATTTTTCTGAGCTTTCAATAAGAGCGTCTAATACATTACTCTTGGTAGACAGACATCTTCTAGGAATGTTAGTTCTGTAAATTCCAACAAATGCTGATAAACTACCTGCGAAAAGCTTCTACCTGGCTATTACTTCACCTTCAGTTGCTGGCACAGTTTTGGACGAGGTAACACCCGTCTAATATCAAATTGCTTTACGACAGCGACAGCACATTAGACTAACTAGCGTTATTTACGCGCTTGTGCATAGACCGCCTTTCCTGTTCAGACCTGCTGCCGACTGCCTGCCCCTTCAGGTGTTGTCTTCATGCTTGCCACAGCATCAGTTGTAAATTGTTTTACCGGCTTAAGTGTAAGAAATATTCAACACTTCCAGCTGGTGGCCAGACGTGCGACGTGTGCCTGGCATATAAGCACACTTCTATGTATATGTATATGTGTGAGTATATAACTATGACTACAGGCATTCTTGGGCAGGGGAAGTGGGCTTAAGGGTTGCCACCTCGTCAGCGTGCAACACTTGGTACCGCCTTTCCTTATTATGTTTCCTTGTTTACATCGCTTTGTTGGCCACATTGTTGCTGGCCCATAATTCGCGCCATTTTCAAGTTAAATGGAAATTTATATACACCTGCACTTGTTGTTGCAGCTCCGCCAGTTCTGGGTATTTTAATCTGTGTATACTTTTATTTTTAGAGCGTGTTGTGCTAACGCGAAAAGTTGTCCAACTGCATTTAAACGCCCGAGTTTATGTACTCGTGGCTTCATTTTTTTCGCTAGTCTGCTGTTGGGGCTCAACTAGTTGGCAAACTAAAGCATTGAGCTACTTAGGGAAAATTAATTAGCAGCAGTTGCTGTAGCAGTTTGGGGTGCAACAACTTGAGGTGCAACTGAGCTTGTCTAACGAGTTTGCAAAGTTATATTAATACTTATTAATAATATTTGCCAGAGCCTTCTGCAGCAGAAAGCACTTGAAAATTCCAGTTTTGTGTGGGTCCTAATATAACAAATGATTGCGGGCAACACAGCCAATTCTGATAAGCTGAGAAGTTATTGCACAATTCAATTCTCCATACCATTTTCCATTTATAACTACATTAATCATAATACGGCGCTTACAAATTGATTGCTAATGTAACTTCGGGATATTTAGAACTAACTTTCATAATAGTTGCGAATACTAAACGTAAATGAACACCTTATACATCTTAAATAATAATGTAAATCAGTTTGCCATTAATCTTTAATCAAACTTCGATATGCACGTCAAATAATTCCGTAATTTTTGAAAACTCATCCGTCAATTTTGTGAGGTCTGTCACGCATTTTAAAATCGGTTCAACTTTATTTCCAGACCTGATGCATGCTTTATTTTTCAATACTGCACGCCTTTTGGAAAAATAACAATTATTCGAACCGCAACCCCACATGCCGCCGACAGCTAGAGACTGCCGGTTTTTCAATTAAAATGAGCCTGAAACAGAAGCGGAAGAAGGTTCAATGGAAGGTACACAGGCGATGGTCAAAGTCAATTTTTATAGTGGTCTAAAAAAAAGGGCGAACATAAAACACGCTTCCAACCTGAAATAGTCTTATGCACTACTAAATGAAATAACGATGATATACAGTTGTTTTGTCGTAGTTATTAAATAAAATTGTTGTTTACTCTTACATCTTTATTTAAGATGTGTCCTAGGTAGGACAATTATTACATTTTATGATACCTTTGACAATTAATTATCTAGTTTCTATCATGAAGGTTGGGGCGTGTGTGAATTCTGAATAAAATAAGGTCCAAACAGTGCAGCTATAAGAATGATTGAACACTAAAGGTTAACTATTAATTTCTGGATTGAGACAAGCCACAACACTGTTTTGTCTATGAAAGCCTCAGTTTCGCCTGAAGAGTTTTTCCATGAGACTAGTAAATAAGTTAAGGTGTTACCTCAATAATTCTAACTGACAAAGTCGACATACTCTTCGCCTTGGAAAATGAAGTGCAGTGACGCGCAAAAGAGTGTGGGGGCTGCTTTGCTTCAATGCTCGCAATATATGTATGTACATGCATACATACATATATACATGCATGCATATGTATGTACATATATGCAGTATAGTATTTCATTTTTGTATCGATAAATGAAATGGAACTCATACACGTACACACACTCTCACATACACGTACAGCGCAACTGTCAATGGCAGGCATGGAACACACACTCCTGCATCGCAACAATAACAACAACAACAAGTGAGCCAGAAGCAGTGGCAAGCGGGAGAAACAGGAGGTGGAGCTGGAGCAGGAGCAGAAGCAGAAGCAGAGGCAGGACCTGCATGCAATTCCATTTGGCTGCCTTTGTTGCGGCTTTGTTTCGTGCAATTTTACGGTGGTTGTTACAATTTATTATACAATTGCGATTGGTATTGTTGTTTTTAATAGTTTTCAAACCCGCACCAGGCCACAAAACACACACAAACGCAAACACACACACACATACAGCACACCAGTTGACACATGAAAATTGCATGCAGTTAATTGCCGTTGGCTGCCAGTTGCTGAATTAACGGTTTGCTCTCTTGCCAGCGACTTCATTCCCATTTCTCTGTCCGACTTTTTTGTGTGGCTCGAAATCAATATGGCGTCTGCACAAAATTATGGGTTGCCTTCGACTTTGGCCATATACGATATATGTATATGCGTATGTATGTAAGTATATTTCAACTGGCTGCAGTTGAGGGCCTAGGCATATCATTTGGCGCCCTAAATGGGCGGCAATTCCTAGTGAGGACAAACATCTGCAGCTGCAACGATATGCAATTTTCATGAGTAATTCAAAGGAACCTGACAACACTGTAACTCTAAGCCGCACGCAGTGCAGCCCCGGTGAACGTATTTATAGTCCCAGGACAACACCTCTTTACCAATACTGACAAGATACAAAATAATTGCGCAGATTTTTGATGTCGCTGTTATTTCTTTTACTCGTTCTTTGTGGCAATTACAACCGGGTTTTGGGAAGTCCTCGCCAGCGTTGTCTGTCTTGTGGTTGCGGTCGCCAATTGGTAACACAAAGATTACAAAAGTCCTACATAGCTTGGTCGTTCCACCACAGACACGGTCACCCTTTTCTGTCATCCATTTAAATGCGATTGACTAGATATTGATATAGCCGTATAAATTATACAGCTCATGGTTTATCGGTATTCGAAAATTACCGTCGACGTTTAGCGAAAATTCATCTCAGAATCTTTGCCTCGAAGCCCCCCACCGTCACCTTATCTGATGTTCTTAATGTCCGTACTTCAGTGCCGTATAGGCTCACGGGTGTGATGTCGGACGTACCTTAAGATGAATTTTATTTAAATTATTTTATATAACAGAACATAAAGTGAAGTGGACTCGGGTTCTATTTGTAGTGGGCTCGCGATTCCTCAGTTCCAATAAAGCGGTCAGACATACAATAGACCTCGTTCACATAGTCCCGGTATTCGTTTTTATACAGAGACTGCACCACAAACTGACGGGGCTTTTCGGGCTGCGGAAAGAAAGTAGCCAGGCCACGTCGGTAGGCGTAGTCGAAGACAGCCATAGCCACCTGTAGATTAATGCACATAACTTTACGAAGCGGTGGAAAGACATCTCGCATCTCTAAGTCCTCCGGCCACACCAGTTCCGATATCCTTTCGGCGGCCACAAGGAACGCCTCATCCGGAACGGTGGTCATGCCAGAGAGGACGATGCCCAAGATGATGCCGGATAGCATGAGGACGCTGCTGCAGCATCCGGGCTGGTACCGTTTGTTCGCATATTTTACGGATGGTATCTGAGAGCCAGAAATGAATATGCAGCGACCCTTTGTGCGCACGAAAGCATCTTCGGCACTGCACTCTGCGTGCTCCGCGGGCCGTGTCATGGCTAATATAATTGGACTCTCTGCGCTTTTTTCCATTGCATTAAGCACATCTGCCGTGAACGAATTGGGTTGTCCGGAGCAGCCCACAAGGACGGTAGGCTTGACTATCTCAATAATCTCTGCCAAGTGCTCAACTGGTCGGTGCCGCTTCGCGAAATTTTGAAGAGCATTGGGGACTGGATTTTTCCGATTTTTGACCACCAACCCATGCTCATCACAAAACCAGATAAGATTGTTGGCTACAGCCTCATCCAAGCCCTCCCGTTTAAAGTAAAGCATACAAAGACGCGCCATTCCAATGTTGAAGTAGTTGTCCCCAACGAAAAGTAACACGTGCTGCTCAAGCGTCTTATGGGTCAAGGGCTTGGCACCCATTATGCCGGCCAACCCACAGGCGGCCAAGCACTGTATATCCGCATTGATGAAGCACTGGCGATTGCGGTAGCGTTCCAAGAGGGCGACGGCATTATTTGTGCCAAAATCCTTGCACTGAATGATCGCACGCGGTCCGTAAAGTCGATGGACGGCCACTATAAACTCGTCAAAGAAATCATCATATTCCTTGCCCGTCACGCGATGCTGACGCAGACCAATGTACAACGGATCATTGAGCAGGACTTCGTTGTCCGTGCCAACGTCCAGCATGATGGGCAGACAGCAGTCTGGATGCAATCCACCAAACAATGTGTGCTGGCAACGCTTTGTTATGGCCAAAGCCATGCCATGAGCACCACAGTCGCCCAAGCCGAGCACCTCGGCGCCATCAGTGACAAGAAGACATCGGATGTTACGATGCGGCCAGTTCGAGAGCACTTCGAAAATGTGACCTCGATCTTTAATGGTTATAAAAAGCCCGTTGGGGTTTATGAACAGCAGACTGTAGTTGTTTATCTGGAACGATGCAGATGAGTTATCCAGCTCCTTGATGAATTTATCCAGCGAAGTGAGCATCAGGCGATAGAATAGATGACGATTTATTCTTTCCAGGTCGCTCATATAGAGATACCTCTCTATGGGGGTGGTCAGTGAATTAAAAATTTCCATGCATACTTCCATTTGCTCTTTAATGCTACGCACGGCCACCGGCAGTAAGCCATGTATGCTCAGCAGCTGGCGTTCCCGGGTTGTATAAGCCAGGCCCTTGTTGAAGCCGCTATTCCTCACCATTTCCAGGCCCGTGTGCAAGCACGGCGGTTCTTTCATGTCGTTGCGCCAGAACGTGTCCTGAATACACTGCATATGCTCGAAGCTATTGTACTTGCCATCAGTGTCGTCGCAATTCGGCTCTTTGGGTGCTACTTTTGATTTTTTACTCAACTTTTTCGAATGCATTTTGTGTGGAGACTCAATTACGATCTACGTAACTTCTTATATAGTCGTATGCGGAAAGCCTACTATAAACAAGAGAGAACGCTACAGTCGAGCAAGCCCGACAGTATAATACCCTGCATCCAGGTAAACTTCCCTCACTGAGTTATATGCGCCCAAAGCAGCAGCAAAAAGAGGAAGAAGAAGAGCGAACTTGTTGCTGCAGTGTGTGGGGGTTGCACTGGCGAGAATTTGTTTCGCTAATAACTCCTTTAGAATTGACCGAATTGAATAACATTTTAAACAACAGTAGACAATTATATATAAATAATGTGTGCAAGGTTTGGTTTAGGTAGCATTTGAAATGTGGACGCTATTGACGAAATTCTGTAGCGGGGAAGGGGGGGGGGAAATTAAAAAATAAATAAACTTGTCCTTTCTCGGACTCAGAAGAATCTGGATACCAACTTTGGCTCTTCTAGCTTTTATAGTTTCTGAGATCCTTGCGTTCATCCAGACGGACAGACGGACGGACATGTCTAGATCGATTTCTCTCGTCATGCTGATTCAGAATATATATACTTTATTGGGTCGGAGATGCTTCCTTCTGCATGTTACATACTTTGCACAAACCTAATATACCCTTTTTACCCTACGGGTACAGGGTATAATAAAATTACTGTCACTAATTTAATGAGAAACAAGAAAGGATGCTAAGGTCGAGCAGGCTCGATTCTTAAATACCCTGTACTCTCCACAAGAAAAGAAAATTAGACAAGATAGAACGCTACAGTCGAGCAAGTCCGAAAGTATAATACCCTGTACCCAGGTAAGCTCCCGACACTGAGGTACATGCGCCTCTAGCAGAAGCAAAAGGAAAAGAAGAGCGTACTTGATGCTGCAGCTTGTGAAATTGTTTCGCTAATAACTTTTCTTAGAATTGACAGATTTTGATGAAATTTGAAACAAAAGTAGATAATTATATTACTTGTATATATTATGTGTGCATAGTTTGGTAAATGTAGCTTTTTAAATGTGGACGGTATTGACGAAATTCAGGAGCGGGGGAGGCGGGAAAATTCGAAAGAATAAAATAAACTCGTCCTTTCCCGGACCTAGGAGAATATGGATGCCAAATTTGGCTATTCCAGCTTTTATAGTTTCCGAGATCCTTGCGTTCATCCAGACAGACGGACGGACGGACATGTCTAGATCGATTTCTCTCGTCATGCTGATTCAGAATATATATACCTTATGGGGTCGGAGATGATTCCTTCTGCATGTTGTGACTCGATTTTTCGTATTTACCCCCCTACAAAGCTTTATTATAATCATGAGCAGTTGTTATTCATGATTGATGAAAGCTAGAGTCAAGCAAGTGGAGAATAAAGTCGGATGTCCTCACTCTGAAATACTCTGTACATACATATGTGTAGAATCTTTATATAAACAAAATAAAAAATAAGCAAATTCCACAAAAGTAAAACAATGTTGACAGATTTACTCCGTATTCATTGTTAAGAAGGTATTTTTCCAGCCGAGGTATAACTCAGCCGTCCAGGGTTCCTTACAAGAAAATTTGTAAGTTTGTGACGGAACCATGTGACAAGAAGGTCTCGATGCCTACTGTAGGGTATCAGTCGCCGCATGCCCTGTGTCTTGGCGTTATATCGGTCGGCTCGTGCACTGCAGATATAACTGCCAAGACTCAGTTGTTCGAGTGGACCATTGCATATATCGCGGCCCATGCAATCCTTATATCGAATGTGTCTTGTGTCCACTGTAGCCGTTGGCGCTGGAGGATGTGGGGAATGAAGAAGGCTCGTTTGGCATTATATTGCCGGCGCTTGCTGTTGCAGTCACATCTTACATATATATCGAATCAAGCCTGGTATATATGAGTTGCGCTCATAGCGCCGGAAGATTGTTTAGAGAACAATAATTAAATGCGCACTGAAATATTCTTCACAATGTCTTGTATTTAAAATATCTATGCTCTTGGCCCTACGCTGCACCACGACGATTGCCGGACTACCAGAACTAACTTGGATTTGTTTCTAGGTTGATCGAGGTTATGTCCTATACTCCACTGCTGGTACTGGTCGAGTCGCACGTCTGCTTGCTTGGGTGGTCGCCGGAGAAGAGAACGAGCTATGTTTCTCTCGTTCGCTTCTAACCTCCGCCGTGTGACCGTTTCTTCCTTTTCTTATATCCCTACGTCGCGGGGGTGGCGATGCCAGCATGCTTGTCGTTACTTATTAAGTTAAGATAGCAACAATATGTGCAATAACATTAGGTAATAATATGTGATAATTTCATGTGTGATAAAGTGCGAAATTTTAGCGCGTCACATCATATAAGGCATCTTGGACCGAAATTTTCCTATAGTCTCCATCATACATGATTATACGAACGGCGTTTCCGAAAATCTCCTAGAGGAGGGAAGTGAGCAGATGTACCAAAAAGGATTATAAACTCGAATATGGCAAAATGTTGCAGATCTTTCTCTTATAGGGGTTCATACGGACGGACAGACTGACAAACAGGGCTAGCTCGACTCGTCTTGTCATGCTGCCACGCCTCCTTGTGCCTGTTACATTTTGCACTTTCCGCAAGCCTTGTACATTTCATGTAAAAAGAATTTTTTAAAACAGATTGCATATGGCGATTTTATGAAGAAGGCGGAAAAATGTTGTTGTAGAGCCATACAACATGCCGGTAATTAGATTAGGCTTGGAGTCGTACATCAATCTTGATTTGTGAAAGTTAAAATTTGACATGTTTCGTGTACTTTAGGAAACAAAGGCTAAGTCATCAGCATTGCATTCTACTTAGTAGTGGGGGGATGGAGCCTGCCACATTCAATTTGTACTCATTTGCATAGTGGCGGTGCAAGTGCAAGAAGTTTGTGGTCCAGCCGCCGCCGAGCATTATGCAAATTGTGGGGACCGTAAACCCGAACCCATCACGACACCGACGCCGACTCCGACTCCGACACCGACACCTAAAAAATGTCGCAGCTTCCGCTTGGGTTTCTTTTCTACGTTTTACTTTCGAGCGCTTTCTTTCACTTACCACTCAACATCAAGTCGTAGAAATTTGATGCGAAATATCAACAATGCCAAAATTACAACAGGAGCAACGCGCACACCTTTTATGCTAAATACGAAGTGAGCTGGTGGTGGTGGTGGGTCAGAGGCGGCAGGAGGGCCACTCGCGCCAGAAGGGACATTAGGGGAAGGGGTGGTAAGGAGGCCTGAACCAACAACAGCCATTTGTGGCGAGCACAAGTGCACTTGGGCAGCCTTAAGTGAAATGGCAACAGAGTAATATTTCGGGCAGTTGCTTGGCTGGCTGAGTGAGTCGGTCAGAGGGTCGGGGTGGTGTTGGGCGCCTGAGTTTGGGACTTGGCAGCGGAAGCGGAAATAACGCAGCATTGGGCAGCGAATTTAAAACAAAAGGTACGAACGCCATGCCATAAGCGGCTTAATTTGTTGTTTTTGTTTTTGTTGTTGTTGATGTTGATGTTATTGTTGTTGCTTCTGTATAATGTCGAGTGCGGTTGGCTGTTGATTTTAAAAAAATATCTCCACAGAGGGCTGATGGTTGAAATGGCGGGAAGAGCTGTACGCAAGAATATGCAAATAAATTTGCATAAATAAGGGAATACTGCTCCACTAATTTGCCACACAAACACACACCCACAGAGAGAGAGAGAGAGAGAGAGAGAGAGAGAGAGAGGGAAGCGCTCACCAAAAATCCAACAGGCTTCACAAAGCAACAATGTGGCAAAAAGCAATTACATGTTGTCCACAAACTCATACGAGTACACATACGAGTACAGCTATCTGGGAGTATGTTTGCCTTCTCGTGTCGTGTGTGTGTGTGTGTGTGTTACAGGTGTGAGTTAACACCAAAGGCCAAAGCGTCGTTGGGCGCATAAAAAAGCGTCAAATGCTCATAATGAAATCAATTTTCAATCAATCGCTCGGGCACCAGAGTTTGTAAAACACCGAGGAGAAAAAAGTCACGCCGTTGCCATCAAAGGCACCGGCCAGGAAACAAATGGCCCGAAATGTGTTCACCTCGTGCCTTGTGTCGTTTGCATCCTCCTGTAGTGGCCACTTTTTATTTCCGCCGGTCAAAGGGGCCTGGGGCCGTTCCATGCTCCCCCTGCCCTCTACCCCGCTGTTGGCACTTTCTACACTCTTTTTTTTATTGGCGGACGCATTTGCACTTTTTGAGCATTAAAGACAGCGGTAGCGAAGGGAGCCTTCGGTTTTTGGGATTTTTTGTAAACACTGCAGCTTGCCTACGGATATGGTACAAATTGAATTTCTGCCGCGGGGCACATTAAGCGATCACACACACACACACACACACACGAACGCACCCATGCCCTCAGCTGTGGCATTTTAACATAAAAATTTATACGCTAGCTGCACGGAAATGGCAAAAGGTATCTTGCTGACCCTACATATCCTTCGAGCTCTGTTCAGAATTTGAAATCTTTTTCACAAACTTTTTCCTCAATTTCCAGAAAGCTTTTGCATTTTACAAATTTCTATTTTCTATTTTGATGCATTTTCTAAAGAAATACTAATTTCCAGATATTGGTAAACACAAAAGCAGCCACTGTATGACAAGAGTTCAAAACAGAAGAAATTAGAACAAACCAATCAAAGAAAGTTAGTATGGGTGTTCTAGTATATAAAACATATAATTTGTATGAAATATCAACTACTAACTGGCAGGAATGAAGAACATAAGTATATAAGCAAAGGAATTGCTTTGATTGTCTGAACGCTGCTTTTGTCGAGGTGCCATAGAATTGGTATGCGGCTCTTGCTGAAAAAGCAGCGTCATCCCTCGCAGCATATCGAATGGCTTTGGCGCTCTGTACTGCCCAGGTGAGCAACTATGCCTTTGAGTTGCTTTCGAGGCATCCAAAAACATGTTTATGCGACGTTTATGCAGCGTAATTTGAATATTTTATGGATGAAATTCGATTTTGGTCTGGTCCTGGACACGTACGCAAAACTGCAAAACTTTTGCATATGGAAATTGATTTCCCCCTGCATGTGCCATGTATAGATACGAGTGTGTGTGTGTTCGTATTATATGACTCTTTGGGTCATTCACAGGTACGCACACGCACGTTTAGGCAATTTTGGGCGCTGCTGGTCACTTGATGCCGCCCGACAGCTCTCGAGTTCTCTATTTACTTTCTTTAGTTTTGACAGTTGCCTAGCGCATACAAATAAAAGTAATTTCCAACTCACTGATGCTGTCTCATCTATTCGGCAGGTTACTCGCTCCCCCATTGTCCCATTGCCTCAGCGTCTCAGCGCCTCATCGCCCCATTGTTTTTTGTTGTTCGTGTTGGAATTGTCAACGAAAACTTTTTCATTTTGAAAAATGCCAAAACGAAGCAATTTATATGCGACACTCACATACGTAAGCGTGTACATACTTATGGATAAGGCAAAACGTTTTGCTATTTAACCATATTACGTATACGTCGGGGTGTTTTTAGCAATTTACTGAGTTAGGGTACCTGGGAACTGACTCGCAATATGCCTTAAGTCCGCTACCAGGGAACTATTCTTAATTTCACACAGAGTCGAAAATTCAATCAAATTTTAGAAAACATGCAAAAGCAGTCTGGCAAAATCTCTCCCTGGTCGATACACAATAATAAACCATGATTTTTAGTCGACATGTAAATGAAAATCACGATCCGAAGAAATGCCTTGGAAGTACGGAGTAGTCGGCATCGTGGTAGCAAATGAGGAAAGCGATAGGTGGCTTCAGTGACATACTGTTACTCTGCTATATTATTTTTTTAGGATTATGAAAAACTGCTTGGAGGACTGAGAATACTACAGCTTTGCCAATAGACGTTGAGAAAATTAATCTTGTATAGTACTTTAATCCTCTAAAAGCCATAAGGAAATATTTCTGTTTATAGCAGAATTGCGTCTTTTTCGGACGGTCTTTAGGAACTGATGGCCGATTTGTTCGCATTTTAGAGAATGGCCTTGTTTTTATTCACAAAACTGCATATTTTCATTAACTGTCTGTCTTTATTACAAGCATTATCTTTTAATTTTTAGACTTTCATTTATATCTTTGGCTGGGAAACATACAAGTACATACAACATTCATTACAGAAGTGTTGGTTATTATTTATTTGATTTATTTACTTTGGTTTTTCTAGCGGAATGTTTTCTTATTTATATTTGCACTATTGTCGAACTGCTAAAAGCCTCTTGCATAGCATCTGGAAACTATTCACTTGCGAATGACAGTAAATAGGCTCTACTTGTATGTTATTTTTCCAGTGTATGCTTGTGTACTTGGTGATTGTCCGAAAATATTTTGAAACTCCAAGACTAGTCTAAGATACTGAAAGGAAGATACTGAGTTTATTCAGTGAAGTATTTCGACAGAATTCGATTTTAATAGCGGAACTAGCACTAGCAGCAAATATGTTTATTCTAAGAAAATCTGTTATTGTTAGCTCTGAATGCATTTTAAAAATGTTTGTGGTCATTGAAGCTGATTGGACTATTCCCTAGTATATATAAGACTACCAGCCACTTTGGTAGCGACATTACTGTTCAGCAGGCTACGAATTTTCCTGTTTCTGTAGCTCTCTGCATATCTTCCCACTTCAGCTGATTTTAACCGGACTGAAGAGCCGATTTGTGAAGAGCTTTAGTATATATACTTTTATTAAATGAATCTCAGCTTAACCCAATCCCTGCCATTGTACCTCTCCGATCAATTATGGCATTTTGAGCATATGAGTGTGGTTTTTATTGAATACAGAAACGTAAGCATGTGTTGAATATTTTATGTTTAATTTAATTAATTAATTAAATGTTTTTAGATTATTTTTTCTTGTGGGGTGGTACAGGATATTTAAGAGGCGATCCCGCTCGACTTTAACATTCCTTTCTTGTTTTTCAAGTTATCTAAAGGTCGTGGATTTTAATGGGTTAAGGAGTTGAACGGGTAGGAACTATTAGTGAACGAGAAAGCAACTTAATTTATGGCACAATTTGGATGCACAATACTGCCTAGAAATATAAAACTGGCTGCTGTCAGCACTTTCCACATTTTTTGCAATCTAGAAAGCTAATAACAACAATGGGTTCTAAATAGTTAAATTAATAATTGAAATCAAACAAATCGATGAAATGTTCGAATACGAATCCATTCTAAAGCAAAAGATCAAATGGGGAGTGCAACAAATGCCATTTTTCCATTTTTGCATCTGACTTTCAAATTTTGACCAACTAAGTATTTTTTAATTCTAAATTTAACATGGCGACCAGCAACTGGATCAATTAAAGAAATTGCAGTGCATAAAAAATGGCGATTGGTGATGAATAAATGCAAAATGGCAGCTATTGAAGCTTTAAGCATTTAATGCGATTTATATGCAAGGCAAATTCAATTTTCCCATTTTCCCATTTTTTCATCTTTCATTCCTCGTTTTTCTTGTGTGTTTTGTCCATTTGCGGCGGCGTTAAAATGTTGTGCAAACAATTTTATCACGTCTTTTTTCACTGTTTGCATGAATGAAATATTGAAACTCGATATGCAAAATGCGGCGTGTGTCGCCGGCGCCAAAGTGGCCAACATAGAAAATGCTGGCAAAGCGGCCAAAAGCGCATTGTTGGCGTTTATTATGTGCATGTATGCGAATAGGGCTTTGTGGGAGAGCAGGTGGAGGGCGTGTGTTCTGCACTCAAGTGGCCAACGAAAAGGCCCAGCGGTGTAGTTTGGAATTTTTATTGAAAATTTATTTGCAGTTGCAGTTGCATTGAGTATCGGGCATTGAAATGTTGCACATTTTTCTAGATTTTTGCCATTAACAATTGCCGACAATTTATGACACGCGAGTTAATAAATATTTGCATTCAAGTTGTCAAAATGGCGTTGGCTTGATTTAGAGAGCCCAAATGCATTTTTTGTTACTCGCTTTGTGTACTAGAATGTGTTATAAATTGAATTCGGAATTTGTGGCACGAGCGGCGCTCAAATAAATGTCACTTGCCGTTATTGTTGTTGCTATTGCTGTCATGGTGGCTGAGGCTCCACCTCGTCCCCGCGAGGCTTTTGCCACAAGTTGCACAAAGTGAAAAGTCTTAAATAAAAAATTTATAAGCTCAATAAAAGCACGTTGCAGCAACGAAGGGGGCTACTGGGGATCTGCCACGAAGTTGAGCGACTTTTGTTGGTTCCTCAGCCTTGCTGCGGGTTGCTTGCACAAACACACACACACACACACACACACACACACACACACGCACACATATGTACAAAAAACTTCAAAATCGGCAGCAACGTGCGTCAAAGCCAAAGCTTAAACTTTATATTGTCGCCATCGCACAGTGGGCCGTTGCGAACAAGTGTTGTTTAAAATTCCTTGGAATCATTCATTCTAAAAAGTAGTTACATTATATACATTATTAGTTACAAATAGTTCCAACTGATCATTTAACTGTGTTCCATGTGTCCTTTCAAAACATCTTGAAACGGACTACAATCTTCAGTCTCAGGCATGTTTTTTCTCAGCAACTAGTCGGTCTGTAAATTAGTTCAATTAAATGACTCACATACAACTAAGCTTTAATTACTTTGGCAATTGGTTTGGGCAAAATGGAACCTTGCTAATAGACCTTAGCCTAATGTTAGAATCCTACCACAAGCCTATGTACCATCAATAAGAAAGTGAATGGAATAATGGAATGGAATAATAGTTGTACATAAGTAGCTTAAATAAGTTTCGTAAATTCAAAAGAGAACAGTACTACACGATTTTCCAAATGCAAGCCTATGCTAGTTTATTGAAATTATTGCACATCCGAAATTAACTTGAGGCAAGGTAAGGTTAGAATAGAGATTTAAATGTTCATCGAATGATTACTATATTATTTGAAGAGTTTCGTGCCACTGTGCACCTGCAACGGCATCTCGGCTTTGCCTTGGTCTTTGCCTTTTACTTTGCAACTTCAAAGCCTTTTAGCTTACTACGATGTTGTTTTTGCGTGGCCCGTGCCATGTACATATTTATGTACATATATATGAATATACCCGTACATACTATATATACGAGTATATATTTCTTGGGTGTCCGTATGCGTGTGTGGCTTGAGCAATGTGATTGCTTAACTTATTTCGCTGTGAAGTTGAATTTCTCAATACACTTTGCTTTTGTTTTTCGGGCTTCATCACATTTTCAGCTGCTTGAATGGAATTGTGGCAAATATTCAGTTTAGCACTGAACAACATGCAATGCACGCCGATCGCGGCAATCATAAATATTAACGCCAACAATATTAGCCTTTAATGAACTTGTTGCACGCGCCTTCCACAGAGCATCAAAAGAAAAGCTAAATGGAAAATCCCGACGCAAATCCTGACGCGTTAATGTGTGTGTGTGTGTGTGTGCGTTTGTATGTGTGCAGTCGCAGTCTCAGTCGCAGACGAAAACTAATCGCATGTATCCGGCAAATAATTTCTGCCCACAAATGGCAAGCACAAAAATATTAGTGGCCGAATTAAAGAGAAACATAAACACGAAATCAGCGCGACGATGCGAATGGCGCATGCCAGGAGGCGCGTGTCCCTCTGAAATTTGCACATAAAAATTGTTAACGGAAGTGGAAATTAATTAAAGTCGGTGGAGTAAAGTACGAAGCGGCACGCAAGCCACCCATACACACACACACACACACACACACACACACACACACACACACACACACACACACACACAGACACACACACATACTCGTGGGTACTCACAGCACTCATCTGGGAACAGTTACAATAACGCAGGATTGGCGATGGACAATGAACGTTAGACAGACGCCATTGGACGCTGGCCACAATGGCCATGGAAGCTGTGCTCAAAAATCAAAATATGGAGGCGAACGTTACGCGCTTTTAGACGTGCTCAAATATTTACGAAACGTGTCAAAAGCGTTGCAAACTTTGCGCTCCATTGCGCCAAGGAGGGCCACGTTTCCTCCCATTCAATTGATTGACCGTTCCGCCGTTCACGAATGTCGCAGGTCATTTCGAGGCTTCGATGTTGACAGCTAACTATGAGGAGTCCTGCTCCAGGTGCGCTCCCAAAAATGTATAGGAATGGAATGCTGAGTGCTTGCACCTGAAAAAAAGAATGTTTGCTCCTGCAAGTCCAAAATATAAAGTACTCGTGGTGCACCTGTACGAGTAATTGCATTGAATCTATCAATAACTACTCGCTTCTGCACTTTTGAGGTACTTCTTAAATAAGTTTGCTGGTACGGGCTTAGGTCAGAAGTTCATTAGAAAATATTACCTCTGAAAGTATAACTATAGCTTCCCCATCTGGTGACGTAAATATAAATGGGATTAACTTTAATCAGATCGGAATTCTGCTGCAATTGTAAAACCACTGAAAAATTGAAAATATGTAATTACACCACAATCAGATGTTGGGGCGCAAAGCAAGCTCCCCCAACAATACGAGAAGGCAGTCTACAACACTTTAATAGCTCTAACGTGGAGATACTGATCCAAAGTTGGGAAGTGGCTGCAGCGATTAACCGCGAACGAATCCAAATGCTCCAGAATTAGAAAAAATATTAATAGTACTGATAGCTTTACATTATGGGCACTACCGATGGTTTCATGGAATGCACACTTCTCAGAAACAACAGGATATAATGCAAGCTGGACGGTGAAGTACCCTGCACGTGAAAATTGCAATTTTAATTTTAATCCTTTAGTATAAAGCTGTAGTTATTATAAAAGTTATTACATTTCTCCACAGTTATAAAAATGGCTCCACAATCAACGGATGGCAATCCTGTCCTAAATCGCCGTTCATTTTAAAAATATCCTAGTGAACTCAATGATTAGGCGCTTGGCAGCCATTTTGGAACACAACGGAAAAGCGACAAGGTACTAAAATGAAAGCTACTTTTACTCTTTTGTAAAAGTATAAAAAATGACTACAAATAAGATGGAAAATAGCAGTTGTGCAAGATTTTTTTGCCGTAAAATTAGGCCCTTCCTAATTCGAACGCAAATTTTTGCTAAGTGCTGGATAATTTGCGAAATAATTTGAAGGATTGAACATACAGAATCGCCAAAAATACATATGCTTTTAATTATATATTTACTCTTAAAAATTGTTGAACAAATTTGTGTTTCGTAAAAGGTGGGGGCGACTTACAATTTTTGCGCTGGTTTGCATCGAAGTTATGCATTGGACAGCGTATTCCCGAATCTAAATCGCACTCAAAATTATTGGGGGTACTAGCACGTCCAGTTTACTCTGATAACAAAAACTATGACTTGAGCGCCAAAAATTCGATTTTAAAAGAGTTTAATCGACTAAAGCCAGACTCGAAGATTAATATTAAAAATTGTAAATTATCTCCCCTTACGTATATACGTAAATACCGTTTTGATTTTGAGGCACAAAATAGTGAGGCGTCCTACAATTACATAACAGATTCAAAAAAAAGAGCTTTCCTACGAAAATAATAATTTCAACTACCGCCTTCGATTTTCTCTGAGTGTGAGATGCGGTCGGCCGTTGAACGTCGCCGCCTGGGTTAACAAAGCCTGTGCGCGGCCAAGCAAACAAATGATAAACAGATAAACAGACAGCCCCCACGCGCCGTGTTGTTGGGTCGGCCAGAGGGAAGGCCTTTACATATATAGTATATCTACATTTGTTGGCCAACAGCATGAAAATTATTTGAAAATTTGACTTCCAGCGACATCAGCCACACGACAGTAAAAATAGCTGCGTTCAACTTTTGTGTATAAGTACTTTGAGTGGCGTTTACTTTCGATATTAATGGCAAAATCAAAATAAAACTTATCGCTGAAGTTGACGTTTTGTGGACAGTTGTCAGATACTGATTGACAGCCCACGGCGTTGCCAATGTCAGGAGTGACGTGGTAATGGGCCATTAAATAGGCAAATGAGAGTAAATATAAGAGAGATATGTAGTAGATGATGGGATTAAACTACTCCCGTTGATTACGTTGATATACATATCAGTTTCTTTCTTAAATAACATGAGTCATATTGCTTACAAGTGCGACATGCCGGATATAAACAAGTGGAGAAGCAAAACTAGGGTGTCTCGATTTAGAAATACTCTGCTCATATGTGTAGGGTTATTATAAGAATGTAAAAAAAATTTAAACAAAAATGGGAAGGGAAATTCTTAAATACACATTTTCTTCGTATTTATATAGAACATCTTGGATTAAAAATTTGATGCCTCTAGCTCTCCAATTCTTCGAGTTATAAATGATTATACGAACGGCATTTCCGAAAATCCCCTATAGAGAAGAAGTGGGGGTGTAACCAACAAATAAAACAAACTCGTACAGTGTACACACATAAGACACATTTGTTGTCTCTATCTCTTAGTCTTTTAGTCTCTGAGATCAAGGTATACTGTCGGACAGACGAACAGACAGACAGACAGACTGGGCTAGATCGACTCTTCTAGTCATGCTGATGAAGAATATATATTTCACCTCCTGCAAGCCTAATGTATGTCTATGTATCTTGTATATCTATGTATCTTCTTAAACGAACATTCCCCTTGGCCGGACTAAAGATGTCCGACGGGGAGTGTCCGGCCAATAGAGGTTTCACTGTATACTTGCTCTTGTATATTTCATGTACAGAGTATAAAAATTTGTGTAACATACATTCTATATTAGTATACCCTTTTACCATTTAGTTACTTTTGTGAAATGTTTGTTTGCTTGCTTATGTGTTTAAATAACTCTTGCTTTCATTCATTTTATAGACTAATATATTGTTTTTGGCAAACAAATTCCATTTAATTCTATTAATTCACATCTTATTTGGCCAATTGGTTCACAGACGACTTTCACAAAAGTTTTCATTCTAGCATACTTTTCGATATTTTCTTCTAGTTTTGACAATTTTTCTTAAGTTATTTTCAAATTTCCACCTTTTTTTTAAAATAAACTAAATTTCTACTCATGTTGAGATATCATTTTAATTCGATAATTTGATAAAGATACATAACTAAATCAAATGTTTCAAGTATTTACTCCGAATTTGTTGTTCCTTCCGTGTATTTAATTTAATTAGCCGGGCCTGCTCACCAAATGCCACCGATGCATAACCATAATGCCATGAGCGTGAGTTGCAACACGCGCACAAATTAAAACTACTCCCAGACTACGGGGGCAACAACAATACTTAGCAACAACAAAGCCACACGTTGCAAATTAAACAAAAATCTGGCAGACACACACACACACACACACACAGACACGCTGAGTCGCACACTCGCAGATTAGTCGAGAAGTAGGAAAAGTGCTCGGCAGGCAGTTTCTTGCCAAGACAAGTTAATTTATGGCAGCTAGCGAGGCATTCAGATTGGCGTTGGCAACAACAACTGCAACAATAACAGCAATAACAACTACAACTCAAACGCCATGGAACTCGAGTTCCATGTGGCTTTTACCACTTGCCGATTCTACGTCTTCTGCTCTTTGTTTCCGCTACTTTCTTATTATTTTTTTGTGGGTTTTTTTTGGCTGTTTGTGCGAAAACTTTTGCTAATTTGCGGTAATGTTAATGCTGAACTTTGCACAAAATTAGTCAAGTCTTGCCGCCTGCTTCGTGTGTCCTGCGTCCTCCGTCCTGCGTCCTGCGTCCTATGCCCAACTGCGACGGATTAAGCGCGCCTTGTAACGCCAAAGTGTTAAGTTGGAAATAAATGTTGACACTAGCGGTAAAATTGAGTTTTTTATGCGACAACATAAACAAAAGGGTCGCAGTAGCAGTCGCAGTCGCAGTCGCCAGCTTTAAACCGAGGCGCGTACCCAAGAAATTAACTTGCGAGCAGGCTGGCCGTAAAAGTATGAAAGTTCCGTTGCTATATGGGGTGGCAAGATGGCGGGATGGCGGGATGGCGGAATGGTGGGGCGACTGTCACAGGTGGTCGTGTCCACGGACTGCAGTTAATTACGAGTAACTTAAGCATAACCGCGACACTTGCGGCGCCTGCCACAGCCCCCTGCCACCGGTTACCCCAACGGTGTCACCTTACGCGGCGCAATGCAATTCCTTAGGCCGAGACTCGAGGCTTTGCGGCACCTGAGGTATGCCAAGTGTTTCGAAAGTATTTCGTGTGGCAAAATTAATTTATAAGTTTGGTCCGCTTATAGCGCAACTTGGTGGACGGCCGTCCCCAGACTTGGGCAGGAAGGATATAGGGGTGTGCGCTACCAAGTTCCCCCATAGCTGTGTCTGCGGCTGACTTGGTGCTTAGGCCTGCTCTAAAATTTCCAAAGTGTCATGTGTTACGAGTAGAGGCGGCAACTTTTAATAAAGTTAAGCAAAGAAATATTATTTATGTGAAAATTTGTACAATCCACGGCTGGGGTGGGGTGGCCTGAGACTGATGATGATAATGATGATGACAACAAGACGGCGACGACAATAAAATGATTATTGGTTTGTATGCGAACAATTTACATGCATATTACACAGAGGCAGGAAGGCAGGCAGGCAGGCAGGCAGGCAGGCAGGCAGGCACCTACACCCCCACATTCACATGAATACATTTGAGCTTTCTGTGGGCTGCGGCTTGTAATAAATCAAACGAAGTGAATAAATCATAACTGTGCACATGCCTACATGCATGTATGTACTTGTATGTATACTCGTACACTAGTATATAAACACATATAGTATGTACACACAAAGCTACATAGTCGGAGATTCACAGACACTTTGACAAGACTGTGACACATTGGAGAGTGCGCGGCATGATATAATGACATGAAAATTGACAATTTTATTCCTACTTAACTTGCTGAATGAATGATTGAATGAATGAGTGTTGTGTGCAGCGTGAGTCTGTGGTGAGTCTGTATCTGTGTGCCTGTCAGACATTAACGTACATACATACATACATACATGTACTAGTTAGTTACTTAGAACGAAACGCACAGAGTCGAGAATAAAAATAAAAATGAAAAAATGAGCGACTGAGTGACACGGCACGACTGACTAACTGAGTGACAAGTGTAACAGCTGCCAATGTACGAGTATGTACGTATGGCACAGATACATAGCCTTGTAGACGTACTATATGTACATGCATGCATATCCTGATTACATATTACTCACTAAGTATATGAACATATGCACACTCGTATGCCGGACAAGTATTAAATTTTGCATTAAATCTTGCCACAGCTCACCACAATTGTTGCCCCATAATTGATGTTGCATTAGAGAAATACTCTCCAGTATGTGTGCACGTGTATGTTTGTATGTGAGTGCGGATAGAATGCCTGAGGGTCTGCTTTATTGTGCAATTGACTTGTTTTTGATAAAAGCCTAATTTATATGCTGCATAAATCATAGCTTTAAATATGCTTTTATGTAATTCGGAGAAATATTTCATGCATTTTACTTAAAAACGATTCGACGTGCTATTTACATTTACTTGAGTGCACTTCAGAAATGTGCATGTGCAGCTGCTGAGAACTTAGAATATACTACGAGTAAGCTGTAAGTATGTGCGAGTATTTTCCCTATTTTAAGTGCGCCCTGGCACTTTATTCTCTGTATAATTAATGCAGCTGGACAAGTTTGCATAAACGCTTATACTTGTATGTATATTTGTGTATACGAGCAGCTACCAAGTAAACGCCAGTCACTTATCAGTAAATGAAAATGGGAAATGAAAAAGGGAAATGAAAAAGAGAAATTCTGCCAAAAAATGTACAAGTTTTAGAATTTTGCTGCAAGCACATAAATATTCGTAAGCTCGCTGATAAAGTTGCTAAGTACGAGTATAAGCAACCAGCCTCAATCAAAATATATCTGATGGATGTGGTGGGTGTTCGCTTTTTATAATACTTGTACATATTATTGTGCCCAGCAAGACGTAGACATAGATATCCTCTGCCTAGCCGAAGCTATATACCCTCATTGTGTCTTAAATTAATAACTTTAAGCCGCGAGTAATCTACTCGAGTCTATTCGTATGACCGTAGAGAGTATCTATCTAAATGTAAATTAAATGATAAAACGTAACTTAACAATATTACTCAAACCAGTCAGTCCAGTGGAACTCCTCCCATTTGCATTCCCTTGCCAGCCGACTATCTGATCTAAAATAAAGCTCCGATGCAAAGATTCAACCGAATAATGGACTGGTGATTGAAACACACTCAGCAAAACTTTATTAAGTGGAATTTTTTTTTTATTTTCATTTATTTATTAATATATCTAAATCAGGCCATATTTTTTAATGCGATTTTATAGTAAGATTAGTAAGATGTTTAAACAGCAGCTATTTCAGCGACTCCTTGAATACATATGCTAAATGTGCTTTTTGAAACACTTTCACTTCAATTGCACAGCCTTTAATAATATTCAAAATATTGCTACTTATTTTATTAAATTGAGCCAATTATTAAATAGAAAGTGACATTACTTTAAAATTATGTAGGCGGTAGTTTTGGAAGTAAAATAAATTGTTATTGATTTTTTTTAAAAGTTGAAATTGCCTCTTATTTTATTTAAAGGCGTAATAGTGTTTTGGTTGCATTAATGGAGCTTTTCACTTTCACTTCAATTGTAGTTTATGAATAATGTCCAAAATACTGATATTTTGTCAAATTGGCACATTAATATATTTATTTAATAGAAAGTGATTTTACTTTAAAATTATGCATGCGGGAGCTTTGAAAGTAAAACAAATTGTTATTGATTTGATATTTATTTAGTTTTTACAATTTTCTATTATTCAGATTATCTGCCTACTTACTCGGCTGTTAGCAATTAACATTCACGCAATTGGAAATATTACGAGAAATATTAAAGGCGTAATAGTGTTTTGGTTGCATTAACGGAGCTTTTCACATACGCATTACTCGAGCGCCGTTCGTTTTTCAGTTCATGTAAATAAACTGAAAGTGATTTTATTATATTCAATTAAATAATCGCCGCATTAAGTGAAATAAAGCATCGCAGTCTACAAACTCTACACTTTGTCGCATTGCTGGCCTTACTTTGTGCTCCCAGTGAGTGAGACGGTCAGTTTCAAAGCGATACGACAGCAAGAAGGTCTATGTTCGGGGCGAAGCCGAAAAGCATTTACGGGAGACATTGCGCCACAATAATGAAAAGCATTGCGCTAATTCTGATCGCTTCCTGCATTCCTGCCATCCGCGACACTCTCGCCTACCCGCACACAACTGATGATTTCATTGTCACGCTAAGTACGTTCAGCGACGAGAGCACTTCAGCGTCCGGTGGAAGTGCGGAGGAGCAGGCCACGGATGATTTGATTTTCCTGGCGCATAAAAGCCAAAAGCAGTCGATGGTCACACAACGGCCGCACCAAATTGATTTGCTGACCTCCGATGAAGAGGACTCATTACTAGATCAGTCGCGCGAGTCGCTGGAGCAGAAGCAGAAGCAGGAGGTGGCGGCAAGGGGACCGCCCGTCGATCTCCGCGATTTCGTGGCGCTAATACCAGTGCAGGAGGTTCAGGCAATTACCCGTAATTACTATCGCCACGACGAGGAAGTGCAACGGGCCTACGCATTTCTCTCTAGCAGTAATTTTGCGATTCTGCAGCAACGGGTTGTGGAGCTGCCGGAAGTGCGAGCGTTTGTGCAATATCTGAACAGCAGTGGCCTCGATGTGGTTAAGCTGGCGTTGGCGCTGCAAGGGTCCATGGGTTGGACGTCACTAAGCGCCGCAGCAGGCAACGGTGCGTATGAGTGACAGGCCAACTTTTGCTTGGCTCGCACATATGGTCGGTCGCAGACAAGCTTTTTACATAACTTCGAGCTTTGCATGTTGCATGGTCTGGCATTGCGAATATGTTCAATGTCATGGTCCATGAACCCCAATGGGTTTGGTTACCACACCACTTCCCCTGCTTCCCTGCTGCCCTGCTGCCCGCTCCCCTTCTACCTGGCTAACACTGTTCATCGCTACATAGGACTATCGACGCTCGCACATGCTCTGAATTATTTACATGCATGCGACGAACTATGCAGACGAGCACTAGACACGGTAGACGCATCAGAGACTGTCCAGACAGGCCATGACATGGCTTTAGTCGAACTGGAAATCTATAGCCTGGCCATGGGGGATACATGGGGCCTCTAGTATATGCCGCATTTCAGCTATAACGTTTTTAATTAAATTTGCGTGCTTGTTATTGATTTTTGGGATACACTCCGCATATGTTCTTTACAGAAATTGCTGTCACGCCCTCTGCCAGCTGTATTGAAGACGTTCGGGAAGGTGCTGCCAAGGATAATTTGCACGGTCTGCATGGACTGGTGGACAGCGTGCTCGACGTGCTGCCCATGGACCAAGTACTGGCCACATTCTTTGACAAAATCGAAACGGATGAAGGATTCGCTCACTTAGTGGACTGTATAGGCACGCAGAAGTTTGCCAACCTCTTGTGGAATCTAAAGGTGAGCCAAGCAAATGAAACCACAACACAACAGAAAGGGCACGTGATTGTATTTCAAGTGATCCGGGATCCGCACAGCAACTACAAACGTACATGGGACTGTCGGGAAAGAGCATGGAATCCTTTTTTCTTAACAATTTTTTTTTAATAATTTGCACTTAAAAGCCAAAAACAGCTACGCTTTTCCATTCGGCGTGTGTCGCTTTCGTTGCTGCCATTGCCACCGCCTAATAATTTGGCCTGAAGGACGTGAGCGAAATATTGTAGCAGGCTTTAGGGCGCGGCATATTTTATTAGCCCGCTTGCCTTATGTATGACCCAGGACGAGATGGCTTTTGTAGGTTTGTGTGCGTGTGTATGTGCGTGTGTGTGTGTGTGCGGTATACAAATCAACTTCCGCCAAACTTTGCACGCTCGACCCGGCTCTGTTTTTATTTTTAAGCCAAGTTACCGGAGCCGCCATCATGGCCAAGGCGTTCTTCTAATTGGCAATTGAGCTGCCTACGTGCATCACATACTTATGAAATCGTATTGCGCCGAGCCTTCTTTCCCTATACGTGAAAAATGTTTGGCAGCAGCGGAATTTATTTTTATGTGTGAAAATATGCCAATTGATTTCGTATAAATTCAATGGACGGACCTATACTCGTACGTATAATTGAAAGTGCCTCGGCACTACAAAGCGCATAAATAAGAGCCGGAGTCAGTTTTTTTTTTCAGTCGCGGAATCATTAATATTGCTGCTTTGATTTGATAAACCAGGGCAGAAGGCGTAGAGTGTGCGATATAAAAAGTTATGGCATCCTTGCTACATACACGAAACAGGCACTGTACCTTCAATTGCACTCATTTAATTTTCCACTTTTCCCCCATTTTATTGTTTGTTGTAGAACTCAGCGACTCTGCGAGATGTGATTGCGGTACTTCACAGCTACGGTATCGACTTGCCCCGCATTGTGGAATCATTGAAAGTGTACTTCTTCCTGTCGAGTTTTTAGGCATCAATTCATAAGTTCAACAAAATGCAAAAGTGGAAAGCGGAGAAGGCAGCCAAAGGATTCCTTTATTTATTTACGAACAGCGACGCCAGCAGCCACTACAAAAGGAAGCGGCGAGCTGTGTGCGCCCATTGTTGGCAAGAATATTGAAGTGCTTCGCCTGGCGGCCATAAAAATAAATGCCTAAGCAAAAATGAGCTATAATAAAACGATTTGTGCATTATTCAAATGTACACATATGTATCTGCATGTGTATGCCCGTCTGTGTGTCTGTAGGGTGTATAGAGCACCAAAATGTGCTGTGAAGGATTGAACAATGGCTTGGCGGTGTAATAACTGGAACACTCCACCTGATTGGGGGTCTGGAAGGAATCCTGCGTATGAGTCACGCATTTAACGGAAAAAGTATCAATAATAAATAGAGCTCCTTTAATACGAATCATCGAGGAATACTGGAACACATACTCTAAATCTGTTCTTACACACATTTCTTTGCGCATTGAACACAAAGTTCCTTAAAAAAAGTTTAAGTTCTTAGTTAGGACAAAATATTACGGCAATATTTTTAAAGTAAAATAAAGAAAATATTGTTTGTAAAGAAGCAAGCAATGCAGGAAAGTACATTTTTTAGAAAACCCCAAAAGTGACGCTTAAAGCTGTTTCTGAAATATTTGTTGCGAGATGAATGTTGCATTCCCTATTAAAAAAAAAAAACAAATAATACGAGAATAAGCAGACGTTGGATGTGCAGGGAAGAGTATGCCTTGTCGTAACTTTTTACCCCCGTTCTTGGCAGTACTTTGCAATTAGTTGCGCGTCGTTGCTCTGGCCCGGCTTTTTGCCCAGCATATGTTGTTACCCTATGCCAGGCAATTATTTACATAGGTTGGGGCTTCGGTCTGATTCTTGGGCATAACAGCGCTCCAGGGAATTGCTGGCTCAATGGCAAAGCGAAACTTGCTCATATTAATATATTAACTGAGACAGCGAAATCAAAAAGAGGGTTAAGTGACGCACCACCTTCGGCCCAAAAAATAGAAAAAAGTTTATCAAGACAAAAAAGTTGGTAGCTGTTGATTTATGTGCGCCACACTTCGATGCTCCATGCTAGCTGAGTTGGCTGTGCCGGCTGTGCCTCGCCAGCAACAGTTGCAACTCTCTTAATGTCGGCGTTTATTTGAATAAACTCAAACTTTGATTTCGCACGCAGGCAACTGAGAAAGTTGCAAACTTTCGTGGTTAACTGATTTCGAGACTGGCGCCAACGAAGCCGCCGATTCCACAGACACCTGCAGCTGGCCTCGAAAAAATGAAACGAAGTGGTGCGCTCCTCCCCCTTGGGAGTCATAATTTATCACGAGTATATCAATAAATAACGCATGTTTGGGGACTTTTTAAAGTGCGAAAGATAAGGCAACGGCACCGTCAGTACACTTTAGAGCTGTGCTTCCCAGATGTGGCTATAACTTCCTGTTAAATCGGCCAATCATTATGTCACTTGGCATACGGACTCATAATCACTAACTGGATTTTAAAGAATAATTCCAAGAAACACAGGAGTTATGGATAATAACTGATTGTGTTGGAGAGGGGGGAGGGAAATACCAAAACGCACACTTTCTGCGTATTCACATAAGGCATCTGGGGCTAAAATTGTGTGTCCCTAGGTATTATAGCCTCCGAGATATAGGTAGATATGATTATACGAACGGCAAATCGGGAAATCCCCCACCAGGGGATGAGAGGGGGAAAATCAAAACAAATAAAAAAAGCTAAAGTCGGGTAGTCTCCGAGATATAGGCGATTATACAAATGGAAAGCTGAGAAAACCCCCATAAGGGGGAAGTGGGGGGAATATCACAAAAATAAAACAAACTTGCACAGCGTACACACATAACGCATCTTTGTGCAAAGTTTGGTGTTTCTACCTCTTAAAGTCTCTGAGATCCAGGTGTTCATACGGACAGACGGACGGACAGACAGGGCTGATCAAAAATATATATACTTTGTGGGGTCTGCCACGCCTCGTCCTGTCTGTTACATTTTCAGCTCCCGCAAACCTAATATACTCTTGTACATTTCATATACAGAGTATACAATTAGTATACAATTTTATGGGCTACCATATTAAGAACCAGCACTTGGCTATACTATTGGTAGATCGGTATTCGGAAGTTACCACTTTCGCCTTATCTGATGTTCTTCATGTCCGTACTTCAGTGCCGTATAGGCTCACGGGTGTGAGGTCCGACGTACCTTAAGATGAATTTTATTTAAATTATTTTATATAACAGAACATAAGGCTATAGGTAGTATGAACATAATATCCAGTTTCTAACCATTTTGAAATGAAAGCGTAGGCTTCATAAAAAATAATATGTAATAGGTGGTTGATTATTTGTATTTTAAAGAGCATTGGACAACAATAACAAAAGTTGAAAAGTGAAGTGGGCTCGGGTTCTATTTGTAGTGGGCTCGCGATTCCTCAGTTCCAATAAAGCGGTCAGACATACAATAGACCTCGTTCACATAGTCCCGGTATTCGTTTTTATACAGAGACTGCACCACAAACTGACGGGGCTTTTCGGGCTGCGGAAAGAAAGTAGCCAGGCCACGTCGGTAGGCGTAGTCGAAGACAGCCATAGCCACCTGTAGATTAATGCACATAACTTTACGAAGCGGTGGAAAGACATCTCGCATCTCTAAGTCCTCCGGCCACACCAGTTCCGATATCCTTTCGGCGGCCACAAGGAACGCCTCATCCGGAACGGTGGTCATGCCAGAGAGGACGATGCCCAAGATGATGCCGGATAGCATGAGGACGCTGCTGCAGCATCCCGGCTGGTACCGTTTGTTCGCATATTTTACGGATGGTATCTGAGAGCCAGAAATGAATATGCAGCGACCCTTTGTGCGCACGAAAGCATCTTCGGCACTGCACTCTGCGTGCTCCGCGGGCCGTGTCATGGCTAATATAATTGGAATCTCTGCGCTCTTTTCCATTGCATTAAGCACAGCTGCCGTGAACGAATTGGGTTGTCCGGAGCAGCCCACAAGGACGGTAGGCTTGATTATCTCAATAATCTCTGCCAAGTGCTCAACTGGTCGGTGCCGCTTCGCGAAATTTTGAAGAGCATTGGGGACTGGATTTTTCCGATTTTTGACCACCAACCCATGCTCATCACAAAACCAGATAAGATTGTTGGCTACAGCCTCATCCAAGCCCTCCCGTTTAAAGTAAAGCATACAAAGACGCGCCATTCCAATGTTGAAGTAGTTGTCCCCAACGAAAAGTAACACGTGCTGCTCAAGCGTCTTATGGGTCAAGGGCTTGGCACCCATTATGCCGGCCAACCCACAGGCGGCCAAGCACTGTATATCCGCATTGATGAAGCACTGGCGATTGCGGTAGCGTTCCAAGAGGGCGACGGCATTATTTGTGCCAAAATCCTTGCACTGAATGATCGCACGCGGTCCGTAAAGTCGATGGACGGCCACTATAAACTCGTCAAAGAAATCATCATATTCCTTGCCCGTCACGCGATGCTGACGCAGACCAATGTACAACGGATCATTGAGCAGGACTTCGTTGTCCGTGCCAACGTCCAGCATGATGGGCAGACAGCAGTCTGGATGCAATCCACCAAACAATGTGTGCTGGCAACGCTTTGTTATGGCCAAAGCCATGCCATGAGCACCACAGTCGCCCAAGCCGAGCACCTCGGCGCCATCAGTGACAAGAAGACATCGGATGTTACGATGCGGCCAGTTCGAGAGCACTTCGAAAATGTGACCCCGATCTTTAATGGTTATAAAAAGCCCGTTGGGGTTTATGAACAGCAGACTGTAGTTGTTTATCTGGAACGAGGCAGATGAGTTATCCAGCTCCTTGATGAATTTATCCAGCGAAGTGAGCATCAGGCGATAGAATAGATGACGATTTATTCTTTCCAGGTCGCTCATATAGAGATACCTCTCTATGGGGGTGGTCAGTGAATTAAAAATTTCCATGCATACTTCCATTTGCTCTTTAATGCTACGCACGGCCACCGGCAGTAAGCCATGTATGCTCAGCAGCTGGCGTTCCCGGGTTGTATAGGCCAGGCCCTTGTTGAAGCCGCTATTTCTCACCATTTCCAGGCCCGTGTGCAAGCACGGCGGTTCTTTCATGTCGTTGCGCCAGAACGTGTCCTGAATACACTGCATATGCTCGAAGCTATTGTACTTGCCATCAGTGTCGTCGCAATTCGGCTCTTTGGGTGCTACTTCTGATTTTTTACTCAACTTTTTCGAATGCATTTTGTGTGGAGACTCAATTACGATCTATGTATCTTCTTATATAGTCATATGTGGAAAGCCTACTATAAGCAAGAGAGAACGCTACAGCCGAGAAAGCCCGACAGTATAATACCCTGTACCCAGGTAAACTTCCCTCATTGAGTTATATGCGCCCAGAGCAGCAGCAAAAAGAGGAAGAAGAAGAGCGAACTTGGGGGAAGAAGAATCTAGATACCAACTTTGGTTTTTGTAGCTTTTATAGTTTCTGAGATCCTTGCGTTCATCCAGACGGACGGACAGACGGACGGACGGACGGACATGTCTAGATCGATTTCTCTCGTCATGCTGATTCAGAATATATATACATTATGGGGTCGGAGATGCTTCCTTCTGCATGTTACATACTTTGCACAAACCTAATATACCCTTTTTACCCTACTTGTACAGGGTATATAAAACCAAATATCTAAAAAATTTAATTAGTTTAAATTATATATATAACATATTCAGCACATGCATACATGCCTGGTTATATGGCTATAACTTGGAATACGGATATATAATCACGAACTGGATGTGACTACCAAATTTTAGTTCAAAATTCCAAGAATAACGGGAGTTATAGAAAATCGCGAATAGCGTGGAAGCGGGGGGCAATAGGGGGTGCATCGGGAAAAATCAACACAAATTGTCCTTTCTCGGGCGTAGTAGAATCTGGATACCTAGTTTGGTTATTCTAGCTCTTATACTCTCTGAGATCCTTGCGTTCATACAGACTGACGGGCATGGCTATATTAACTCGGCTTGTCATCCTGATCAAGAATATATATACTTTGTGGTGTCTGCCACGCCTCCTTCTGTGTGTTACATGTACACTCGCACAAAACTAATACACCCTTTTACCCTTTGGGTACAGGGTATAAAAAATAGAAAAGAAAAGAGAATAAAATAGAGAATAAGATATAGAAAAGAGAATTGAATACTGAATGGAATAGGGAATAAAATATAATAGAATAGAGAAGAATACAGAATAGAATAGAGAGTAGAATAGGGAGTGGAATACAGAGTGGAATACAGAGAATAGAGAGTAGAAGAATAGAATAGAGAATAGAATAGAATAGAGAATAGAATACACAGTAGAACACAGAATAGAATATAGAGTAAAACACAGAATACAGAGTAGAATAGAGAGTAGAATACAGAACAGAATAGAGAGTAGAATAGAGAATATAATATACAATGGAATGCAGAATAGAATACAGAGTAGAAAACAGATTAGAATACAGATTAGAATAGAAAGTAGAAAAGAGAGTGGAATACAGAGAATAGCGAGTAGAATACAAACTAGAATAGAGAATAGAATAGAAATTCCAATTTCACTTTTTCTATAAATTATTTTAATTATATGTAATTGAACTTTTGCCACCTATTATATTGTATTGTATTGTTGTATATTAAGACATCTAGTTATAGTATTGTGATGAATACTTACAAGTAGAGAACCTTGATGTCTCTAACGAGTGTCTACATTCTCGGCTTGAGAGAGATTTTCAGTGTTAAATTGGCAACAACCATCTCAACCATAACTCTATATGGCCCAATTGATTGCTCTCGCTCGGTCATGGGTCAGTGGCATGGGCCAGCAACCCTGTAAACATGCAATCGAACATAAGTTGCGCGTTGCGCTGCAGGTCCATTAATCAATTACAGAACGCCTGTTCTTCCAGCCCACATACCCCCACCCACCATCCCAATCCCACCCTGTCGCACGCAACCCCAACGTGCAATCATGCCATGTCAGACGCCGCCAAATTGAAACTTGACAAAAAATGGTGATATGGCACAAAACCGGGGTAGTCGCACCCGGAGTACAGAGGACGCGTCAATCTCTATCCCGGCTCAGGAGACCTGCTGTCGAACGTCCCACACTCTTCCGTGCTCCGATGGCCCCTGTACGTGGCGCCAAATGTCAGCATCAGTTGTTTGTCTAACCCTATTTGGTGATACATTGGAAAAAAAGGAGTTCAAATTTGTTTAAGTTTTCGATTAAATTTTCGTTTAGCAGTACGCAAACAAAGCTCCGTAATCCATTTCGGCTTGCAAAATTACGCGCCTTTGAGCTGCACTTATCCGGAGACAATGAAGGTGCTGCCCTATATACAAATACCCGGAACGGGCAAGACTAAGGCCGAGTTGCGTGATTCAGTTCCGCAACGAGCGGCCTGCAAGGCCCAGTTCGCGGACTACAGCAGGGATCAGCTGCTGGCTGCCCAGCCGGGCTTGCAACGTCTGTATCAGGTGCAGGCGCACCTCCAATCTGATTTACTGGCGTGCGATGCCCGGTGGTCGCTTTTTGTGGCAGCCGTTACGAGCTATAAGTTCGAATCCCTGGTCCTTCCTTTTCCGAAGGAGTTTCTAAACGAACAGCAGCGACCGAACATAAACAAAGTGTATGACATAATTGGAGATGTGCCGCGCCTAGAGGTGGTCGAGCAGCGGCTGCTCCATTGCAATTATGGCCCCTGTCGTCCGGATGTGATGAAGCTGTTGCACTCTGTGTTGGTCAAGCATGGCGAGCGGGTCGCCCTCAACTCTCTCAGTCAGTGTCAATTTGAATCATTGTTTGCGTATCTTCGTGTGGCTCCTCCACGCCAAATGCCTAGCCAAATACTGGAGGTCACGCCTAGTCCGAAGAGCGCCCATACAAAAGCGTATGCGCGCCTCTGCAGACAGCATCCCGTCAAGCTGGCTTACTACGGGGGCAAGCTGGAGCACTTCTATGGCCTGCTGACGGCGGATAGACTGCCCGAAGGCAAGCCCCTAGTGCTCACCAGCGATGTCAACGAAGCATTGAAGAGAAGTCCGCCTGGAGCCGGTTGGGGCGGTTCTCGATGCGGCTCCCTGCTGCGATGTGTCGCCATTGTGGAGCTGGTCTGCGCTCCCAAGTATGTCGTTCTGGAGGCAGATGAGCAAGGAGTTCGGGACGGGCGCCGTGTGCTGGTCAACAATGCGAGTTGCATACAAATCTCGTACATCCTGATCTATGGCCAGAGCTGCAGGCAATTTGAGGCACAGAAGCCCTGCCGCCAGCTGCTGAACTGGGCGGAGGCCAACAAGTATGCCATCTCGTTAGGCGTCTATCTGATGATACTGTCATTCACCTCCAGTTGTGGGCGAGGCTTCTTCCGCAGCTTCGCACGTACCAGCCTAAATGTGTTTAAGAGAGGCTTGCTCAGAATGTAGTTGTAATCAGTTATACTTATGTAATTGTGTTCGCAATGGTGGCCTTTTGCTTTTCTTCCCCATAAGTGGCATAACCATTGGTTGATGCTTGAGCACTTGTGTGCTGCAATGCCTCAACAAATTGTTGATGCCACTCATTGGAGTTGAACGAGGGGCACGTGTGCGCTAATTGCTCGAAGAGTAAAAAGTGTTGCTTCAAAGAATCTGTTTGTTTAATTCAATTTCTGTGCAGACGGTCAAAAGTATGCAATGACTGCCAGGGCCATAAATAACAACAATTTAGCATTACAAGTGACGCAGTAAAAATTTATACGCTCTCGCACATTTTCAATTTTCTGCAATTTTTCCAGCAATTGTGTGAAATTCCTTGCGGCCATTGGACGAGCTAGACGACGCACACTCACATAGCCTCCAACATCGCATACTGGGCCAATCAGCAAAAAATTACCTCAAATGTAAGTGTGTAATACAATGGATTTATACTGGCCGTAAATGTATTCAGAATACTCAATATATTCTATGAATAATGTACTAAAGAAGACTTATAAACCCACTTACTAACCACTTATGAGAAATAGGTTGTTTTACTACTGCTCTTAAGATACCGCCATATCTTTTATTATTATTATATTATATTATTAATATACTTAATGTACTCAAATCGTTCCGAAGCTAGAGTTAGCAGCCTAAATAAACTTGAAATCATATCATTACAGTAAAAAAGAAGTATTAAATTTAAATTTTAATCACTCAATTGATTTTAATATAAACTAATTATAAATCATTAAATACATAAATATAACTTCTAAGTTGGATTGGGATTTCTCATAATGGCCGTACAGCTGTTACTCTTTGACATTTTTCTAAGCCTGGTATTCTTGATTTTATAAAAGGGTCAATCCGATATTCTTATTTTCAGTATTCCTGTTATTTATAAACTTTGCGTAATAACTCTTTTAAATCCAAAATATGTAGTTGATATTTATAAATAATAATAAAACGTGTAAGGGTATATTGTTTTTGGGGTGTACACCCGAAACACCTAGAAGAAAGATACTCCCTATACACGTACATATGTGATCAACATGATGAGACGAACCCAAAAACGATGATAGTCCATTTATCCATCGGTCTATTTCAATCACCTCACCTCCTAAGGCCGATTCTCGTATCGGAGTGAAATTTTTTAATGTTACCTTTTTTATGAACACAGATAAGATATCAACCCTCATTAGATGTCAGATAATTATATCATAAAAATTAAATAGATACAAATAACTTTGCAAAATATTATGAATAAAGATCGGTGAGGCTGTCAGTTATACCTACTTACTATACTTTTATTTATTTATTTATAGGCAACAAAGAAGTGCCAACTTTGCAGAAAAATAACAATATCAATATAAAATAATAATAATAGGAAGAAAAAAAAACAACTTATAAATATACAATAGAATAAAATATATTAAATACTTAGTAAACCTTGAAATAAAATTCAACAAGTGAAACAAGTAGTAGATTAAGATAGGATTAGAGACTGTCAGAATAAAGTTTCAAGTATTAATGATATATTAATGATGAAATGGTCTTAATGGCGTGTTCGAAGGACATGATGTGTGAAAAAAGATTGTAATTAGAACACAACACACGAAAGGATTCATGTGAAGCAAAGTTAGATCTACAAATAGGCAATCGAAGGGTACGAAATGCAAGAGTAAATCTTAAGGGAACTGCCAAGTCCACGAGGCTAAGAGGGAAAGGGGAGTCTATGTCACCAGAATGAAGATTGTGAAGGAATTTGTGAACAAATTCTATGGTGATGTAAGGATGGTAGGTCTATTAGTTTTAATATTATATATTTATTCCAATTAGTCCATTAAGAAGCAAAGGCCGACAGATAGGTAGATACTTTTATTTTGCTTTTATAAGATTAATATGAAAATACTTCTGCTATTACTGTATCCCCACCAGAATTTTGATATATTGTCCCATTGTGCTTGGACAGATGAACACACGACCACACACTGAGACATTATGTGTTGCCGGACACTTTTAGGGGCACACAATTTAGTGACTTGGCTGCCTTATTTTCCTCATTTTATTTTTATTTTCATTTTCATTTTTTGCTTGGGCTTTTTTATGGCGGCCACAACTATGTGTGGATGTGTGTATGTGTGTACTGGTATGTGTGCGTGAATGCGCTGGTCTTTTACATATGCTCGTCTCGTTGTATGTTTAAGCGCTGCTACAAGTTATGCATGGAATTTCATGCTGCACGTCGCTGTCTCCAGCTCCGTCGATTGGTGGTCGTGGAGACTGAGGTGGCAGTGGCATTCATGGCCATTGCTTAGAAACTGGCCCTGGTCAAGCACATTGTTGGCATTCTGCAGGGTAACTTGTGCACAAAAGCGTTTGCTTTGCACTTTGTACAGCTGTAGGATATTTTCAGAACAATATTTCATTGAATTTGCATGCCAGTGTGGCAAATGTTGCAATTGTTGCTGTCGGCCAGTTACGATATGGTGGCGATGCCTGCGGATTGGGTAAAATACCTGGGCGAAGATTAACCCAAAACTCGGAGAGTTTTGGCCATTTGTTAAGCAAGGATCGTAAATTTCACTCTGCACTGCTTGAGGGTGAAAGCATTTACCAGCCAGGGCTCCGGCAACGCGGAGCAGCCATTAACAAACGCACATCAAAGTTGGCACATAAAATTCAATTTAGTGGCTTTCATGCCACGATGACAGCGGCAACAACACCAATAACAATAACAACAACAACAAGAACGACAACAACAAGAACGACAACAATGAAAGCCAAAAAGCCAAAAACTAACTGAACAGAAACAGGCAACCCTCGCAACAGCTAAGCTGGTTGCACATTAGCATGAGCACACGGTTTACCTGGAAGGAGGTACGGAAAAGTGGAAGGAAGCTGCGGCAAATGTATAGACAGTGACAGCATCAAGCCAAAGATACGCACACACCACACGCCCCCGGCTCTCCTCTTCCATCACCCGCCCGGCACCCGGCCCATGCCCCAAGAGTGTTGCACTCGAGCTGAAATCAAAATAAATGTCAACCTTGCTGTCACACGATGCGACCTCAGTGCCATCAGCAGCTTCCCCCAAGCCCGTCGTCAACCATGTGGGGGTCTAAGTTTTTGACTTCCTTAATGACACTGTGGCACAAGCAGCGGCTGCGGCTACAGCAACAACAAAAACAACAACAAGGGCAACATTCATCCGCAGCGGCAATGGAGTTGATGATGCAATTCAAGAGGTTTTGCTTTTCCGACACACCAGCAAGGGGTGGCTGAGCGTCTTAGTCGCCACCATCATCGTCATCGCTTTGATTATCTAACAAAATTGATAAGGTGTAAAATACTTGATTTTTTTATGCCTGCGATCTGCCAAAGAAAATGTTTTCTCTTCTTTTTTCAATTCTGTGCTTTCCCCTCCGCCCCTAACGCAATTTGCGGGCCACGTTTGGGTTGGTTTTTGGGCTTAGGCTGCAACAAAATGGCCGCTTTTGATGTTTGGATGAAGTGTTGCTGTTTGTTTAGTTTTTGATGTTTCGACACAAATGCCATTTGGCCATAATTCACTTTTTCTCACTCTCAGCCGCCAGCCCACCACACCATAGGACAGGCTCACCATCTCTAAGTGTCAGTTTGTCGCGCACTTTTTCTTCCTCGTGCTTTTCCATTTACATTTTAAACGAAATTTAATCCAGTTTATGGTTCAGGCACAGTCACAGGCACAGGCACAAGCAACACCTTTGTAGAAACCGAGGTCGCGGCATGAAGTTGTTCTCTTTGTAGTTTGGCACCGCTTTGAAATTTAAATAAACAAGGAAATTAACTTTGTGGAAGAGATTTTTCTCGACGCATTTCCTCAACGCAACGTACCCTCGCATAAGAGTTTTTTGCCTAAAGTTTTTTGCAATGCAAAAACTGTGTATGTGTTTGTACGAGTATGCGTGTTTGTGTAAGCTTTCCAGTGTTAATTATCCGCCCGTCAATTGCACAAAGAGGCACAGAAATTGTTCGAAATGTTCAGAAATTGATTTGCATGACCAGCGAACTGCAGGCTGAGTTCAATGTGTGCCGCTATGGGGGATAAAAGTGTTCGAAAAGGTTGGGTTCATTTCAAAAAAGCAAAGTGAAAAATAAAAGCCAATTTTGCAATTAAACGATTGTGCTGTTTTTACGAATATAGTACACGAAATGCCTGCCCATAAAAGCCAGCAAGCTCAAGTTTTATCCGTGCTCAGCATGTGGCTGTTACAACCTAAAAAAGAAAGCTGAAGTGTTTCCCGGCGTCACTTTGAGTTATTTCCATATTTCCAAACATGCAAAGACCTACTGATATTTACATATAAAGATAAAAGGCGTTAAAGACAAAATAGTTTATAACTTAACGCATTGAAAAACAAAGCCTTTGAGTCTTTCGATTAACGACTTAACATACTTCGCAGGACAGCTTAGAGAAATTAACATTACAGAGAGTGCATTGCAATTCGTTGGATATGGATATGAGGGGAAACATGAAAGTTTGACACATTATTCTTGACGGGTAAGCTGGTCTTATCTATACACACACCAAGTTCATTACAAATCATACTTAGTACAAGTATGTAGCCCTTTTTTAATAGCTCCAACAATCGGTGCAAATCGCTTTTGGTATATTTTATTTTTTTATATGGATATCATAGCTGCCAGAGAAACGATAGCTACAATAAATATTACAGGGTGCTAAGGAATCCGATCCGCGGGATTCAAACTATCACCCCATTAATTTATTTATTTAATATCTATGCCCTTTTTATTTTCTTGCCTTGCCTATAAAAGGTATATCGAAGTCGAACGCCCTCGGACTGGAGTCGTACCACTTGTTTAATTATCGAAAACACGCCAAACACATCCAATAATCAAGCACTCACCTTCCGAGTAAATTGGCCAGTCGTCTACTTGAAACCAGGAGTTGGGGTCACGGCAGGGCTGGCCGTCTGGAGCACAGGATAATTGTTAATGTGGCTGCACGTGTGTGTGTGAGAGTGTAACGAACTAATCTGTGCAGCAATATAGCGATAATGTGCACTCTCCAAGTGGCACCACTCGAGTGCGCATTGCTTAGTGACCACATAGAGAGATAACCATGGCTATGGCAGCTTAACAACCACCACATATGTTGAGCAGATCAAAGTACCCCTTTGAATCGCTTAAGTGCGCACGGAGATAATTCCGGCAAAGGGTCGCAGTCATAGTGGCACCAACAACCGCCTCCTGGACCATGGTATGGAGATTTCAGATTCGGTAGTTGTGGAAATTAATTAAAACCGTTTCTAACAATTGTAGATAAAATTGTTTGCAAAATTCATTGGAAATTATTTACGTATATTAAGTGCGACAAATAACAAATTCATTTGCCCATAACCATAACCAATGTGGCCCGCAGAAAATCTGTTCAAACTACATATTTATTCATAGCTCAATATGCATATTTTCAATTGTTTTAAATAGCCCGCATAGCCAGATATCGACTTGTTGACTTTGGGGGCATAACATTTGCAACTGTTGATTTGGCTGTGCACTCGCGCATTTTCCAAACTCAGTTTATTTGCACAAATTTCATTATGAATGTACCGCCAGTCCCAGTCGACCCCCTCCTCCAGGCTAGGGCCACAAGCTGCCACGCACAAATGCACAAAATCAATTGCAACCATCTGGAAATTGAAGCCTGCACTATCCGATAGCCGCTGTTTGAGCATATTTCTAACGTATTTTGGGGCATAATTTTTATGCGTTTTTGTGCAATCGTGTTCCCCACGCAAAAACATATTGCGATAGCAATAGGAATGTAATTCGGTTAACAATTAGGTCAGAATTTCATTTCATTACCAAACATGACAATTTGTCTCTGCCAACATTTGCACTAAGTGCTTCATCAATGCTTTAAATCGCGACTAAGCGGGACAAATTGGATTATATTTGATGGTAAATTTGTAGAGCTAGAAAGAGCTCGATATGGAGATTAGAGATTGGAGGGGAAGCGCGTAAAGCAATTTTGTATAAATGCAAAGGAAAAGCTTCGCTGGAAAACAAAAGTGACTGACATTTTAACAAAATTCATTTAGAGTTAACTAAGTTAGGGCCCACATAGACGCACAGACTCACCGACTCACACTCATATATGTGTATCACACATACATATGTATACGAGCATATGTTCGCTTGGCGCATGGCACGCTGCATGATGCAAAAAGTTGCAAAAAGCCGCGACAAAGTTTTGTCGCATGCGCGCAAATGTGGCAGTTAACTTAATTTTCTCACATTTACCAACACATTAAAATAACAGTAACGCGACGGCAAAATCAGCAAAACAGCAACAAAGACAACACCAATAACAACAACAACAAGAACAACAGCAACGGCAACGGCAACGAAGAATGGAAAGCAGGTACTTTTTACCACAAGCCATAGTAAACGAAAAACCTCAAGCTTCAACATTCTACGAGTATGAGCTAAAAAGTTAAACCGAACAGCGAATAAATGTAACGCGTGTATCTGCAAGATAAACAATGTCAAGTGAGACAAATGAGTGATGGCATACCAGTGCCAGTGCGAGTGCGAGTGTGAGTGTGAGCACAGTACAGTGTACAGTACAGTAATGGATGGATGAGCTACTTGGCATGCGAGCACAAGGCATTTGCAGCTCATTTCATCGCCAGGTTAAAAACCGAGCGCCACAAAGTATGCAATGCAAATGCTTCGTCCCGGCTTTCTCATCAACTATGCTTTGGCATAATTGTTGTTTTTGCCTCTGTTGTTTTGTTGTTGGTGGCCTTCCCATCGCCGTCGCCAGCTGCAGCAATGTAATTTGTGGCAGAGTGCGTAACTCACTCAGAAACATACACACACACACACACACACACACACATCCATGTGCCGCTAAGTGAGTGAGTGATGCACCAGACAACGCGACTTGAAGGCAAAATGTTAAATGGCGATGACGGCAAACAGGCAAACGAAAAGCATAGCATGTGCATCCATTTACAATAGGGTGACCATAAACTACAGTTAGCTTCATTTACTTAATAGTAGACAAACAAAAAACCCAAAGCAATAACCAAACATTCAGCGAATTAGTTAGAGAAGATTTCTATGAATTTCTTAAGTCGACAAATACAGGAAAAATATACAAGCTTTATGAATAAAATACTTATAATAATGAAAGGCCAAAATATACGTTTAGAATAAGAAATGCGTAGAGTACTAAAGTTGCAGGCGCCCAACGCTTGTACTTATTATTATTTATTTTTATTGATTTATAAGTTAGTAAATATTGGGTATTGACATAGGTCAAAATATACAATAAGTTATAATTTCTGCTTAAATGAAACAATTTAGTTGAAGTTGTAGAAAAAATTCAGTAAAATAAAAATTAAGAAATAAAACAGGAATACAGTAATACTCATACTCTAATACACATTTACTTTGCATATATGGAAACTGACATAAAAACAACCAATTCATACTTTTCAATATATATTGCAATATTTATGCACTTTGAACCAAAAGTGCTGGCCTTCGTCCTACAACTTTGACTTTTTTTTACTGTTGCTCCTTGCGTTCATTCAGAGTGGGGACCGACGGATGTACAGATGAATACACTTGCATGTCTAACACATCCTTGTCCAGTCACGCTGATCAAGAATATTTATACTTCATGCGGTCAATCACGACTATTTCTGAGTGTTACAAAAACTAATCTGTATATATATTGCCGAAGGCGTAATTAGTGGAAAAAATAGGAATACGAAGTTATATAGTATAATAAAGAAGACCAAAAGAATTTACATCTTCAACATATGAAAAGGCCTCAAATGACTTTTTCATGCATTGGAAAACATGAATGACCCATTAATTTGATGTTTTGTGTGGTCAAAACGTCGTATGAATCAGCCGATAGAATAAATAATTGAGTAACAATGTCCTTGGTTTTGTTTTGGGATTGTTGTATGCATGTAAGATTCGTCACATGTTACGATGCCATAAATGTGATAAACCAACAAGGCAGGTTTTTGTTCATATTTTTCTTTAAAAATAAACCAATTCAATTTAAGTCAATTTAATTAAAATATTCATGATGCCAAACGTTTATGTAATATTGAATGAATCAAGCAGTCCTTGAATATCTTGATAATCTTGCATTATGAGCTTACGCAAATAACCGAATTATTCTTAGAAGGGCAGCATCACAAGAAGCGATCAGGTATGGTACTTCATTAAATGCATAATCAAAAGTTCGGTAAAATGTTCTTGTTGAAATTAATGACGTTGAAAGTTGAAATCATCTTCCAAAATTTGTATAATATTTTCATACTTCTGTGAAAGAACGTAAGTCACAATCTTTGTAGTAGTTCGCTCCACCTGCTCCAAATAATTTTAATATTTCCTGATTTAGCCATTTGCCAACATTATTCTGTGAAATTATAATCGTTCAGTTTTTAATCCGTTTAAGCTGACTTTTGTTCGTGGAAACATCTTCTTAATATTCCAGTAACCTGGTACACCTGCAAAGACATGGCAAAAAATATCCGTTGTGTTTGCTCGATGGCAATAGGTGCAAAAAAGAGTTAAAGGTTTGAATTCTTACATTTTTGGCCACCCTAATCTGATGGCCTTGTATGCCATATAACGCAGTTTTAAATTGTTGTCAGGGGCATGGCTGCAGAGCTTGAGCTTGAGAGTGTCTTGGACCATGCCACGCTACTCGTATATGGTTTAAGCGAGTTTTTCTCTTTTCAGTTTTTGGTTTTGGTTTATGGCACTTATTGCGGCACGCATTGTTATTGCGCTCTTGTTTATACATGCACGCATACAGACGCATATTCTATATGCATGCATTTTATTTATTTATTGCACAGCACACCAACCAGCTCCAGTAGCATCCAGAAGCAGAAGCAGACTTTGGTGCAGTTCCCGCCCCAGTCTCAGGAGCTCTGCCAGCCGCCATTCACATTGATGGCATCATCTGCCACTCGCGAATATTTATGTGAAGGGTAACGTGTGTGGAGCTCTGCGGGCACTTTAAAGCGATTAAATATAAATCAATATAAAAATTTGCATTTTAAATGCCATGTCTGTATGTGCGTGAGTGTGTAAGTTCGAGTGTTCGAGCTGTCTGCCTGAGAGCAAGTTCCGTAGTATGCGAAGTGGAGTTCATATATCATTGCATACGTACTGGTATGTACAAGTACTATACTATATATGAGAAAAACCAATATTTTAGGTGACTTGGCGTCGCTCAGATTGTATGCATATACTTGTATACTCTAAGTCAGTAGCTAGATGGCAATCTCTTGGAGTAATCTTCTGTTTACCCTTTTTTAGGACCAACCCTTTCAGGGCAGCATAACCATCAGGAAAAGCTCAGAGCTGCCAACAAGCAGCTTGGAAAACTTAATGAAATTTTCCGAGCTGAACTGAGCTGCAGCTGTTAGCATATGCATCAAAATGTTGTGTTTTAAGTGCCACATTAAATGGCACAAAATGGCGGAGCGTTCTGTAGACTTTTATTATGCCGTAACGGCAACATCAAGGCACACATGCAAATGTCATAAAATAGCAGCATATTTTGGTAATTTAAATTTTATGAAATTAGCACGAGTTCACTCCCTTTTGGACGGTGGTGTCTTGGGGTCTGCCGGGGCTCGAAGTGTCTGTAGGGTTGGGCTTGACAGTTTCAAGTTGACAGTGTCATCGAGCATGTCAAAACAAACAGCATTATATGCAAATTCGGCAACGAATACAAGTAATACCATACACTAAGAGAAACCCGAGGTGCTACGTAAATTTGTTTTGTTTTTGTTTCCAGATCAGTGCAGTTATAAAACAACAATAAACAACAATTTTCTAACTATTCCAAGAAAAATGTATATGCACTAAAAAGTAAAAGAATAATTTCGTATTCTTTTACCATAATGAAGGTACACTTATTGTTATTTTTTGATTCGGTGTCAGCCAAGGAAGCACTACAATATACCTAGCAATAATAATACGAGAATACTTTAATAATTGAAAGTAAAATGCTGAGATAACAAACATAACAAAGACGTATTGATAAAATTGAGGTTCTTATTTGAAATCGTTTAAAAACAACTTCAGTTTAACTAAAAATTAAAATCCCCTCAGCACAGTACTGTACACACACATATATACATACATATAGGCATGTGCAGTTGTGTTAAATGTTTTTTATTTTCATTTTAAAAACATTATTTTAAAATAAAATTGAAGTAAACATCATTCCAGTCTTTGTTGTTTTTATTATTGTTCATTAATTTTTTAAATATGCAAATTTATTTTATGTGTATATATATATATTTTTTTATGTGTACTTTCTTGCATAAACATATATAGTATGTACATGAATACACATACAGTCATATTTTTAATGCGTTTATGGTAATCGCAAGGGTCTGCTACTCTTGCCCCCTTTGTAAATGTGGCAAGCAGTCTGTAAGCGGGTATGGAAATGGTTGTCAACGCATATTGCTGATTGTCTTCGCCAAACGTTAGACAGCCAAAAAATTTGCATAAATTGTTTAACAAGCGACCGCACTAAGCGCCCAGCATGTAAGCTCCTGTCAACTGTGTTGCGGTTGAACCGGAAGCAGGAAGCAGGGGACAGGCGCTGCCATTGCGTAGGCAATGCTTTTGTCAAAAGGCCGCCTTTGCTGCTGGCAGTTTTTGCAATTACAGTGCTTCAGGTAATTACATGGCGCTGTTCCTGGTAATGTTGGCGATGGCTGTCTGTGGTGGCGGTGTCTGCTCAAAACAGGAGCGCCGACAGCTTCAAGTGGCCACATGGCTGTTCAAATTATGCATCGATGAAATTGAATGACGCTGCTGAATTTGACATGAAGTTTAAATTACTTTGGCACACACATGCAAAGCAGAAAGCAGCAGCAACAGCAACAACAACAATAATAACAAAAGCGCATAATCAAGTGGCTACATTGGCAGGGTGGGTCAAGGGTCCGCCATGCCGACATCAACAGCTAGCAGAGCACAAAATTCGCAATCATCATCGGCACTTGAGGCCGAGCTTCGAGTGTCGAGTAGGTCAGTCCCCCTACATCCCAAACAATCCCCCTTCCCACCACTAGTCCCACTCTCACATTCTGGCTCCGGCCTCACAAATTTCAATTTCGCAAAATTCGTTTTCTCTTCTTTTTTTTCTACAGCATGTAGTTGTTGCTCCCATTGCCATTGGTACCACTGCTGCCAAAAATTAGACACAAAATTCTCAATTGAATTGGCTCTGATAATGACAACTTCATGCATTATGCGTGCGACCCCGGCCTCGAGCTCTGGGCCCCATTTGAGCGACAAGCGCGCCGCAGTTGCTGGCCAAAAAGACAGCACCGTTCTCCCATTCAGCACTGGGCTAAGCCTGGTCCCGAGCCCGATCCCAAGCCACTCAAAAGCCTCACAAACCCGTGCGCCTGCCTCTGCCCCACATATGCGATTGCCATTGGCTTGTTCGTGCAAATGAATGGCCACGGTAAGGCCTCTCAGCCAAGTGGACCGTGGCACCTAGAGATGGAACCAGCCAGAGAGGCTCTTTATTTTTCTAAATAGCAGACTGCATAAAGAATAAAACTCTATTGTGAATTCATTTTGAAACTACGTTTGCTTTCTTCGAAACATACACGATTATTTATTTATTTATTTCAACAAACATATGACTGTCGACATAGAAGGAAAATATATAAAAATTATAAAAAGCATCTTATAAGCTAGAAAAGCCTAGAACCACAACTGGAAAGTCAACAATAAGTAAGTCCAATTCCACGACATCGAAAGCTTGAGAGACCTTTGAATAAGACGTATTGCTTTTAGAGAAAACGCCAAATAAATTGCCAAAATATTTGTTATTATTAATAAATCGAATGAAGAGATTCTTTAGATTCTTTAGATTCCAACTATTAAGTTAGGACTCGAATCAATAGAAACTTCGTTACCCACATTTGGATGGGTAAGAGATTCTGAAAAGTATTTTATTTTAAATAATAAACCACAATTGTTTCTTAATTATGTTATATACTTGTAACAGAACTGGATATAAATTACTGAAAGATTGATTGAATATGTGTACACACAGTATATAAAAACCAAGAATATTGTCCTTAAATCGACACTAAACGGGGTCAAAAGCTCAGAAACCGGAACCAGATTTAATTTCTGTTTTATTAAATTATTTTTTGCAGAGCTTTTAGTTAATGATTACTAAACATTGGATCTAATTAAGAATTTACTGAGTTCAATGTGTTGGGAACTGCAGCATCTTAATTAAAGCAAAATAATTGAATTATGAGTGTGAGGGAAGGATTAGCCTTTATCAGGAAAAGAGTGTCTACAGCTTGCAATATTTGGGGTCAAAAATAATTTGGCAGGGGAATGTGAACAAAGGATCAGAATCCTACTCATCTCTAACGACACAGCGAAGCGCCATTTTGTGCATTTTTGGCCATGCCGTTGATGTTGATGTTCGGTTGGGTTGTATGATGTTGATGTGTGAGGGAAGGGATTGAAGTGGGAGGGGGTGGGGTGGGGTTGACTGTGAACATGTTGTACCCAACATTTCGTTGAACACCGAAGCTATGTCTCTCCCGCCTTGCGCTGGGATGGCATGTGCAGGCACACACATGCCTGCCGCCTGACGCCTGCCAGCCTGCCTGCCTGACTGACTGACTGACTAATGCATTCATCCATCGAGCTAGGCAGGCCCGCTAGCTTCTGCCTGCTGCTGCTGCTGCATGGCCTGGCCTGGCGGTTCACTTTTAATAAATTCATAAATATTTATGTATGCAAAATTCGAGCAAAACGCCGGCAAACCCAAAACTGGACCCCCAACCACCTCCTGCTGCCCGCCTACCAATCTATTCAATTTGGCCCAAACGCGTCGCAAGTCAGTCCATTTATGTTGCGTTTTTTCCACTGGCTCCACAATGCTGCTGATGCTGATACTGCTGCAGTGCAGCGACAGCCCAAAGCGCCAAATGCTGATAGATTGATGCGGCATGTCACAAAAACCACAGCTTCACAGCAGTCGGAAACTCGGCGCACGGGGTATGGGGAAGGGGACGGGGACGGGGACGGGGAAGGAGCTCGTTGTTGTCGAACGTAGGCTAGGCATGTGCTCTGCAATTTCCATATTTTGCGTAAAAATCGCAGACGCCAGTTCGGTAGTCTCCAGTTTGGCAGCCTAGTGAGTGAATTACAAGTAAAGTTCTGAGCAAATATTCAACATTCAGTGGCGTTGCCCGAACGATATTTTATGTATGTATGTACACACAAGCTGAAGCTGGCAAAGTGCTTAGCCATTTAGAAAGAGTTTAGATGTGCCAATCAAAATGCTTACGAATACGTTTTTAACATCGCATCCATGCAGTGACTCAATAAAAATTGAGTGATTATAAGAGAGCTATGTATATACATTACTGAAAATCTGACCACATGTCATATGTAATGTAAAATAAACAATATAGCGTTGTTTTCTGTTTACTATATACATATGTACGTCTCAGTTATTATTCCTCTATCATATAGCTGCATAACAATTAATGTAAAGAGAACATTATTCGATCATTGAAAATGTTGTAGTAATATCTAATAATGTTTAGTGAAGGATGCAATAGGCACACACATCTGATAATGTAGGAAGTAACGTTTTTCTATAAATGCAAAGGGCATTTATCAACGTCACAGCCAAAGATGGTGGAGCCTGGCATAGTTCAGCGATCTAACAGGAATCCCACAATGTGATTTCATTCCTGAGTATATGACTCGAATCTAGGCGCTAGCTTCATCGCATAAAGCATGCTTTAAGAATAATTTGCAGCTTTAAAAATTCTATAAGTGTGATTTCATTTGCAAAAATGTCAAACTGTCGTGTTATGGCCAAATCTGCATGCCGATTCCGAAGCATAATAATACCAAAAAAAAAAAAAAAACAGCCCATGATAACTCTTTAGCTCGTCTTCTGAAAAAACAAGCGGCAAAATACCGAAAGCATGTTTACTTTCGTTCCTCCTTTCTTGGTAGCATGAACTTAGTATATTCAGACACGAATATTTCTTCTAAATATTCTGCCTGGTCGCCACACCAAATGTATGCTTCTAAAGAACTCTCTGAAGAATTGATTACTGAAGGATTGGCAGAATTTTGAAAGGAAATCACTTATTCGATTAAATTTTGTTTGAAAATGGTGCACTACACAAGTAGCTTCCTTTAGCCTTCCTTTCTTATTTCATAAACTGTTTCTCAGAGCTGTCAGCTGGCAGCTGGTTAATTGTATCGTACAAAATTGAAATAATTAAAATCTTACCGTTTAGGACATATTTTATATCTGCAAGCCGATAGTTATGGCCTAGCGTGAGACTTAAAGCGACTTCGAATAACAAAACAGGCCCAAACAGAAACAGAATGAATGATGAACAATTCCATGATTAAAATGGACGTAAACATCTCCTAGTCACAAACATACTACAAGTATATGCATGAAGGTGTTGGGATCTGCCGTAAATGAGTACGGACGACACACACACACACACACACTCACACCTTTTAATTAAATGCTAAATACAAACATAATATATAATATGCACAGTTCGGCAACATGTTATTAACGCATCTGTTGACGCATTCTTGTGTGTTCGTCCACAAACTGGCAGGAGGGGAAGCGAGCGGGAAGCGGGAGAGCTTGCTGTGAGCCGTAAATATCAAATTCAAAATTCGCCAGCTCAAATTCGCACCCAAAGCCAACGCATGCGAGATAACATGACATTTCACACACTCACACACACACACACACACACATACTCGTATACAGAGTTAGACAGAGGCTCAAAACAGGACCCCAAAACGAAACATTTTCATGTGAAATGTGCGCCTTCGTCGACTCCAATGCCAGTGCCAGTGCCAGTGCCAGAGCCAGTGCGAATGCCAACTGCAACTGTCACATCAGACACGAATCTGCCTCGACCCCCTTGGGCCGCCGCGTTGCTCGGCAAATCACAACATGTGGCGTGTGAAAGCAATTGTGTGTGTGAGTGCTCTGCACACTCCTATTTTAATCTTGTTTTTGAATACTCGTTAACGTTGCTTTTGTTATTCTTATTTTCACGCTTATTTGCATGCAAACGTCGACATCGACATCGACGCCGACGCCGACGACAACGCCGAGGACAACGTCGACTTCGTTGTCGCCGTCCGCACAAGCTCGACAAGCGGCTCGACATCCTCAAAAGGTACTCGTGCCCATGGTCGGGTTCGTCAGCAGCGTCAACATCCAGACGTTGTGATTTACTCGCCTTCTCCTTCGCTTTGTGAAAATGATTTAAAATCAATTTATTTTTTCTATTATCCTTATGTAAATCATTTTGCGTTCGCAATGACGAGTCAAGCGCTTGGGGTGGGGCCCGGATTCTAGCGACGCGTGTGCCCAAGGAAAAACAGCAAAACACTGAAAAAGTTTAACGCAAATAAATCAACTTGATGCGTATCTAAAAATATCTGAATGAGTACGAGAACGAACGAACGCATGAATGAAGGACTGAATGAATGAATGCCATGGAATTATTTACAAATTCGCAAGCAAATTTACACATGGTGGAGCGCGAACACAAAGTAGAGCCGAGGATCTGGGGAGTATAGGGAGAATAGAAGGAAGTGGTGGATTAGGCACGCTAAAAAGTTTTTTCTTTTCAGCTACACTCGGCTGCACTATAGCCAAGTTGTTAGCAATAAAAAATGTTAAACGTTGACAGATAGCAAAAAAATGATACAATTGATGTTTAAAGCAATACACGCATTTAATAAAAATGCATTAATATTAATTTGCAAATATGCACTCATACCTATTTATTTCATTTATTTAACCTAACTTCATATGCATAACTGCATTAAAAACATGCTAAATATTAATGAAACAGGCGAGCACAAAAATAAACTTGAAAAAAGCAACTCAAATGCAGCTTATGCATAACAAATCGAAATGCATTTTTACATTTTATGTTTAATTGCCGCAAATAAACACAAACAATGTTCACAATATTTGCAAGAACATGAAACAGCATCAAATTGCATAACTAACTAATTAAATATAAATTTGCAATTTAATGAGCGTAATTTACAGACGTGTGAAAACTGCAAATTGTTGTCGCATTGGGACAATGTGATGCCGATGACGCTTCTCTTGCTGTTGCTGTTGGCACTATTTTGTGGCATGCTTCCATGAAAATTTATAAATTATGCGCAAATTCCAATTATTAATGCAGCAAAGAGCATTTTACGGTTCATCACTCGGACAATTGAAGCAAAATATCTTTACAAAACTGGAAATTTTCTATATTTGAACCTTAAATAGGCACCTCTCTTATAGATCCTATATACTTCCAACACCGGCTCTTATGTACTTATATAGACTTAAGTTATTGCGTTCACAGCCACACTCAGGATTTTGGCTGACTGGCTAGGCTGAGAACATACCAAAAAAAAAGACTGAAATGCTGGGCGAAATAATCTTAGCCAGCCATCAAGGAAAAAGAAAACTTGGCCTTTCCCAAACTTAACAGAAACTGCATGCCGATTTGAATGGCTATTGCCAAGGAGACTAACGGACATATAGAATTCTTTAATTAATTAAGTATATCCTATGTAACCGATTTCCAACAATCTAATATAAGCTTTAAGTGGGAATGAAAGAATTAAAAATTCAAAGCCCCCCTTTTTCTTCGGTGTTCCATTTGGTTTATGAGTGTAAGTGCTTTTTGAGATTGCTCCGGCCCTTCGATTTAAAGATATACATAAAGTTGATAAGACGTTTTAAATGCATCGTTGTTTCCGGCTGTGTGTTGATTATGCCACTAGGAGGTTTACGACCGAGCTTTAATTTGTATACCCTGCACCCAAAGAGTATAAAATGTATATAAGTTTGTGCAAATTATGTAACAGAAAGAAGGAAGCATATCCGACCTGACGGTGATGAATGCCTGCAGACTAGTCCTAGTCCTTATGCAACATGAGTTTATTAAAAATATATTTATTTTTGCCCCTTCCCCCGCTGCAGAATTTTGTCAATTTCAAAGCCACAAAAATAAAACACACATTGCATACATAATTAATTAATTAATTAATACACTCATAATATTCCACAATTGTTTGATATTTCATCCAAATTGGTTAATTCCAAGAAAAGTTATTAGCGAAACCATTTAACTCCAGTACTGAATCGCTTTTCTTCTTTTTCTTCAAAGTTGTTTCGGTATAGGGTACTTGTATATGATTTCTTATCTAATTTCTTTCTGGAGTGATCACAATTTTCACAATTATCATGATTGTATGGCCTCGACTCTTCGATTAAGATTTAATAAACCTAATAAGCTTATAATTAGATATTCCTAAGATTTTTACGTCGAATGCGACATGGCGTTGCCATTAACGCATACTAACATCAGACAAATGTCTTAATACCTATTAAAAATTGTGAAAAAACTTTTTTTAATTCAAAAGACCTTAAGCGTGTTAGCTTTATGCTAACTTTCTCCAACTAATTTTACGCAAAGACAAGGAAAACCCCTTTGACATTATGGCTCATTTTCTATTTTCTAGGAGCGCAGCAAGAAAAAGTATGCATCCATAATTGGTTTGAAAATTTAAGCAAGGTTTTTGTTTCAATAAGTTTGTCGTTGCCTGGCAACTTTTTAAAGTTTCCCCTTAAGCTCCTAAAACAAGACAAATTTTGTCTTTGGAATATTTTTATTATTATTAATTTTTTTCTCTCTTTTTGAAAATCAGCTTATAGAAAAAGTCAGAAAAGTTTGTTCGGCATTAATTAAAAACCACGCTAGTCAACTGTTTTTTTTTCTTGAGTTACAATATAAAGCCAATTAAAAGTTTTAGTCATACAGAGAAAAGAACTTACCCAGCTCAGTGTTTGATGTTTATAAAGCGCTTGTTGCTTTTTATCTCTCTGCAGGGCACTCAAAAATGAGACATGCCGCAAGCGATGAGCAAATAAATTAAATGGCAAAGCTCAAGAGTTTGCATTTGAAGAAAAAATCAAAGCAAATTCTGTAAATAAAATCAAAATTGAAATTACCGTAAAGTATGTTGAAGTGCATGAAAAGTAAATAGCAATTGTGTACAGTAAATATTACGCTAGGCAAAATCAAAATAAAAGTAACACTCACAACTGCAATTATGGTGTACAAATACAAAAGGAAGCATTGCGAAGGACGGCGACACAGACAGGAAGTCGAGTAGCTCGGGTGGGTGATGGATAGTGGTCGAGGGGTGCATCAGATACGACGCGGAAAATGTAATAAAAATAGCTCTAAGCCCTGCGCCACTATGTGTGGCCATAGACTTGTACTTTATACTTGTACGAGTATTTATGTGTAAGTGGCAACTTCAAGCAGGACAAGCGCATTTCAACTTTATGTTGGACGTCTAAATGTTCTCAGCACTTGACGATGCGAAAGACCCACTGCATCATTTCCACATGAAATAAATCAAAACAAATAAACAAACAAATAGCACGTGGCAACTGACGATGGGAAGAAGTGGCACCAGGCGCGAGCAAATTGAAGGGAGTTCGTTTTCTTCAAAATGGTTGAAATAGACAAACTGTAGATTGTTTCTTAAAAATGTACACAAACATGACCCAAAATATAGAAATAACTTTCAAACATAACTTTCATTCATAAAAATCTTCTCCAGATGACATACGCTTATGCCAATGCCTTTTCTGGAATGGTATTCAACATCTTCTTCGATTCGATTCATCTTCTTACCTGTCATGGATTGGATTGGTCTTCTCAATTTATCAAATATCCAGAGATCCCATGGAGCAAAACCAGGTGAAAATAGTTGTGGTGGAACGTCTTGTTGGGGAACTGATCGCGAAAAAGAAGTACATTGGTGTAACGTTTTTTGAAGTAAACGGATTTGACTTTTACAAGGCACAAAATTTCGCTTCAAAGGGTCTTGACTGATCCATAATATTAATAGCAACGTCTCTATTAGTCAATCGACGACTTTTGAGTAGCATTTTCTGCTGTGAGTCGGGGCATAGCTAACCGGACTGGCTCTTAAATTTTCCCCCACCGGGTTGAAGATTCCCCTTTTACTCTATCTCTTTATGCTTAATTAGCTGTTAAGTAGAACTACTTTTCCTTCTGTGACTACTATTTTTTTTAGCCTGTTAGACCTATAATGTCTCTGACCACATATGGCTGTGATTCGGAGCACAGCTGGCCAAATGGCAAAAAAAAATCCCCCAACGGGTCGGAGGCATTAGTAGACGTTATTGTATAGTTTTTTCTTAGGCTTTCTTATCTTTTAAGTTGAAATTGTAACGTTGTGTTATTAAATATCTTTATTTTATTTTTATAATATTGTATGATAATATAGTTCGCATATACGTATGTATCGACAGCACTATTTGTTGATTTACTAAATAAATAAATTATTTGCTCAACAGTTGATGACCTTTGTCGTTTGATCGTTTTTTCCCGACGCTCTTTGAACATTTTATGCCACCTATTAACTTGTGTTGTTGATAAGGCCGGAACAGCCGGACATTGTAAAAATCGAAAGAGACACTTTTAGAAGTTGTCAAAACACACGCACAGATATGTGAGCAATGAAGAAATGTTGCTAAAATTGACACAGCTGAGAACTTAAAACTAAAAAGAATTGTCACCTTCGACAATATTAAATCACAAGTGATGATGTGGAGACGTGGGTTTGATTCACGCCAAAGGTTTATTTTTTACAATTATAAAATATTTTTTCGACTTTTTTGTCTACTCTAATGGTTTTTTTCAACTCTTTTTCAATATTGACATTTCCATGATGCATATTTTATTTCTATATATATTATATTTTATATTTCTATAGAACCACCATTTTTAGCAGAAAGTAATTTTAAAATTCTTTTGTTATTATGAATTAATTTTTTTGACGTTTTTTTGTGCCTTTTAGTACGGATATAGTTTGGATCAATATTAATATGAAAAGTGAGAAGTAGCTGATTGAATAACACTTACTTGACACATACCTAGCGACCATATCTGTATGCCAATCGGTTACACTTTGTATTTATACCACACAACAATTGAAATTTAATATATATCTAGTATATTTAAACCGACTACAAAAAACTTCAAATTAAAGTTCAGAAAATATAATTTACTATGGAATATAGTAAATTAAACTATTCGTTTTTTGAAGTGTGTGAATATTAATATTAATATGGTTCAACATTAAATTGAACATGACACACTTTAATGACGAAGTTGTACACTTTGTTTTGAATATTATTCATATTAAAATCACTAATTGAATATGTTTTTAGTAAAATTTACGATGTTTATATTTGATTTGAATATGAAATAGGTGAACATTAAATTAATATGAAAATATTCATCCGTACTATGCAACTCTTTTATCAGTGTACAATCAGATTATTTCACAAAATCGGTTTTAATAAAAGCTAACTGATAAATTTGTTTCTATTTGCTATTAGGTAGCAGGATTGGTCACCTAACTTGAAAAAATAGAAATTATTCTAAGTGTGAATACTGGAGAAGTGTTAAAGAGACATTTCCATTGTAAAAAGCATGCCAGCTGGGACGAACTGTTATGTGACTTAATATCTGTCCGTCTTCATGTGAACTGCAACAGTTGGGCATCAATAGCATTTGGCAGTTGAACAGTAACATTTATATTAAGCACATTTTATAATAAGCCTTATGGTAAGCCCTCCCTGTCATAAGCATAATAAAGACAATGGCAATGTTTGGCTCTTCAACTTTTATGTGACATTGTCGCATTATGCAAAGCACCTGAATTGCTGCAGCCCTATTTGACCCTTTTGGGGGCGTCAGGGCAGCAACAACCCACAACAAAGGCCAACACACATAAGCATATTAATGACGCCTTTATGTCGCAACAAAGGCATTTGCCATTTAGCCGTGTCTGTCTGTGTCCAGAATTTCGAGCAGACACAGCGTCGCCGATTTAATTTAATTAAACAACATCAATCCCCTGCATAGGATGCCACGTACTCGTATGCATGGCAACCCTTGTGCCAGCCTCCCCTTCTCAGATCCACTAATAAACCCTCGAAAATGTGGTAAAAGCTTAAAACTTTTCCATACCTTGTACCCCCGGGCTAAATGAGAGTATAAGAATGATCATACTAGAATGGTGTGAATGTATGTATCACCTAGAAGGGCGAGTCCACAGAGTGCATACGCAAGTAGGATATTCTTGATCGGTCTGTTCATCAATATAACTACAAGTTAAACGCGTGATCTCCAAAGGCCGATACACGGCAAGTTGTTTCCAAATTAATTTCAGAACAAACGTAATGACGAATTTTAATTATAGGGTATTTAGGAGTCGGTTCGCATGTCTTTTTCATTTCATACTTGTTCATAATAATTTTCAATTAAAAAGCGCACTTCAACCCTAGACGCCGTTTTTGTGTATATCACTCGTTTTGGCTGCTCTTGACGAACAAGATTTGCATGTCACACACATGAGCGCACGCACACTCGCACGCTGGCACACTTCCACACACACACACACACACACACACACACACACACACACACACGCACACACACACATGCTCGCACACGCATGAGCGCTTGTGCTGTCATATTAGCGCACGTGCCTGAAAAAAGGATTCTAGCGTCTCTCTTACATACATACATGTACACACATACATACAAGTATGTGCGCCATGACGCACTCGCGCTGGTTGCTGCAAATATTTGATTAGCTCGCAAAACTTTTTTACTTGGAATTGTAATTGTAGACATAAAGCTGACATTTGTCAGATCAGTCCTTGAGTAGGCCCGGCGGTCATCCATTAGCATCTAAGTGGGCAGCAAACGTGTGCAATTAAGAACCGGTACACGAATTTTCCATTGTTGTCGTGCCAGGCGAGTCGTACGTTTCCAAAAATAACTTTTTCATGACTCTAGACATATGCAGGGCCGCCATAACATGCTGCCAAGCTGCCACAGATAATGCCGCATTTCACTCGACCACACTCTCACAACCAAAAAGAGACAGATGCAAATCTCAGAGCGCATTTCAAAGTTGTTCAACCGCACTTTTCAAGCGTTAGACCGCAGAAGCGAAAACAGCGGCTGCCCCGACTGCGGCGCCAACGCCACCGCCAACGCAAAGAGGCAACACTTGCAGTCGACTGAGAGCCGCCTGTCTGCGTAACAGTCTCCAACAGTCGACTCACACTAAGCTGAAAGTTTATAACCAACTTTTCGATAATTCGATAATAAACATAAATGACCTATTCCCTCTGAAAGCTATTTCTTTTTTGTATTCTATGCTTATTCTACTATAATAAACCCTAGTTCTAACACTAATAGTCCCTAATGGCAACTTTCAAATTTATTTAAAGTAATCTATTTGTCGTTTATCAAAAATCTACTGACTTATGGAGTTGTTCAGGAAAAACCAGTTATAGAAATTGGCCAAAAAACACTGCTTATAAATTTTGCAAATTGAAAATTATTTCTTTGAGTATCCAAATGCTCTTTTTAAAATGCTTTTAGGGATCCCCTTTTTAGAAATCAAACAATACTCACAATTACAAAATAAATATTTTACTTCTACTTTAAAATAAACTTTGCAAAAATGTCATGAGAACAATGTTCTACTTTTCAGATTCCGTTGCTAAACCAAATGGAATTTCTTTTTCTTCCAGAAATAGTATTTAGCTCGAGTCCAATCACATATATTACGAGTAAAATCAACCCGTGAAACTAAGGGAGTCCAAATCCATGTTAAAAAGCTGTATCGATTTGGCCAAATGTCCATCTTCCCTCAATTGATGGGCATTTTTTAAGAAGTAGTAAATATGTAAAGCAACCATATCAATGGAACCCCTCAAAATTCTGTGGTACAGAGTCGGTTTTAAATTATTTAAGTAATAATAATTAAAATGTATGGGTATAGGTTGGTTAAATAAAACATCAGCACTTAAACATAATAATTTTCAACAAACGATTTTATTTGGCATTAGCTAGTGTAGCCCATTTTCTGTATCAGTATCCGTATCTGTCAGTACAACGCTTTCAACATTCCGACCGCATGTGTGTAGATGAGAGTCGAATAGAGAGAGTGTCACAAAGAGGATTCACTGTACTTGTGTGTGAGTGCTGTCTATGTTTGTAGGTTTGTGTGCGTACACAGTTCCAGCCACGCACGCCGCAACTTTTCTTTTTTCGTTACAAAGTTGCCGCTGCAAATGCGTGTAACTTTTTAATCAAATTATGTGCGAATTTTCTTTAGCAGTAATTTTTAGTAAAATTTTGCTCAAAATTACAGAGAGCGACAGGAACGCAGTCATCATCGTCCTCATCCTCATCCTCTTCCTCATCTCCACCGTCATCATCATCATCATCATCATCATCGCCATCATCTTCTGATGCTCATGCTGCACTTGTATTTTATTTTCATGGGCTTTTCACACACTTTTGCCTCTGCTTGTCCTTTCGGGCTTACTCAGGCGGCTGGCATGGGGGCGTTTGCATAATTTTTAATTGAATTTTAAAGTTTTTGGCAAGTCGAAAAGAGATTTTTGTTTTCGTTGGGTGCCGAAACTTTTTATTTTTGTGTTGGGTGCAATTTAATTAGAAAATGATTTTGACTGCGGCTTTCAGTCGAGCTCGCGGTCTCGACTCCACAAATTAATAAATTAAATTGCACAAATGGCAACGTGAGAAATAAATTAAATTAATTACAAATAAAAGTGCTGCCAAATGCAAAATCGCAGCGGGTTTTGCTGCAACATTAGTTGCTATTTTTATTTCGATTCGACGCGCTCTGCAGGGAGCACAATCGAGAACGCCGAGCTGCTTTAAAATCGCCAAACGGAAGTCCTTCTTTTGGAGTGCGTGCACATTTGGACTTTGGACCAATACTGACGGTCTGTTGCATATTGTCTGTGTGCTGTTTGTAATTTGCAGCAGACACATTAATCAAAAAATTGTTACCCGTTGTGTTTGGTCACACATGCCACACACACACACACTCACACACACACACGCACATCAGTGCACTTGTTAGTCATTCAGCCACATGCATGTTGGCAGCATTGTTGGCCTGTTTTTATTAAGTGGTGGAGGTAATTGAAATGTCAGCGGAAGTGTTTCTGGCCGCACGCTGTCTCCGGTTCAGCTGACCAATGGTAAATGAGTAAATGTGATGGAAAAGCGATGGAGGAACATGAAGGGAGGTAACGGTAACGTGTTGGCTGGCAAATGTGTCCATCTGCAGACCTCGGCCACATGGCTGACTGAGTCACGAGCACGCATGCGAATTGTGGACACTTGCTTCATGCGCGACTATATAATGGCATTGAAAGCACCAATACGAGCAACATTTCTATAACACTTTCACTGTAAAGTGTAAATATGACGATACAGATATTACAGCGAGACCGACCATATCACATATATCGGAATAATACGCATTCGAATTACGTATAATACCTTTCTTATTCGTTAGATCATTAAAACATAAACTGCACATTGAGAATAATGTCATATCTTATGGATTGCAAATAAAAAATGAATAATGAAAGATCTCAGTAGAACATTAAGTTGTAATTCTGAGGCAGAATGCAGGGAATTTAGCTTCGGCGCAAATGAAAACAGCTCGATTTGTTGGTTGATGTTTGGTCGGACGATTCTTTGATTATAAACAAATTGTTTGCACTTTTCCGACTTCTTCTTCCAATGCATGTGTGAAGCCTTGAGTTTATTGTGCATCCTGATTATGTGATCCATTTTGTAATTAGTCGCCATTTTGAAGCAATTGTGTCACACACGCACACTCTCGGTAAGCTTCCTTCTGCTAATTAACAACATTTGGTGCCAGTTTCCCCAACTTGCAGCGACATTTTTCATGAGCTCAATGACGAATTACCAACTGGTGTGCAGTTGCTTGTGCGAGTATGTGTGCGTGTGCGTGTGCCTGTGTATGTGTGTGTGTGTGTGTGTGTGTGTGTGTAGGGACCATCTGGAGCTGCGGCAGTCAGCAGCTTTTCCTGTTCTTACCTACAATTTTATGAACTTTTTTCGTTGATATGCCGTAACTTTTTCATTACTTTTTCACTTGCCGAATTTGGCAGAATGTTGTTTCTTCGGTCTCTGGCGCTGCAATTGCTCGACTGGCTGTGACTTTTCTGCTTGTTGGTGCTGTTGTTTTTGTTGTTGTTGTTTATGAGCTAATTACATAAGCTCGTTATTAGGCGAATTACTTGTTCTTGTTTCTTCATTTGCAGTTGCCAACCTCCTCTCCATCCCAGAGATGCTGCTAAAGCCAAAGCACCAGCAGAAAATAAGAAAACTTTTTTAATTATAACCTCATTTAGATTTGACGTTAGCTGCCGTCGCATGTCGGTCTTTCTGTCTGCTGTATGCCTGTCTGTCTGTCTGTCTGCCTGCCTGTCTGTCTGTCTGTCTGTCTGTCTGTCTGTCTGTCTGTCTCTTTGTCAGTCTATGAGTAGGTATGCTGGCTTGCCCTTCTATTTGTTTTGTTTTATTTGCAGCATCTCTGGCTTTTTGTGCCAGTTATGTTTTCTTCCGTCGCCTGAACTTTACAGTTGTCTTTGCAATCTAATCAGCGCGCATTTTAATTTGATTTGCGACATTCTGATGCCGACTGCTGTCGGGGTGTTGGAGCTTAAAGCAGCAGCATGCCACAAACTGCTGAAGTGAATGTGTGCGGCCCATGCGATTCAACTATGGTTTGCTGCGCCTCGCACACAGACATCGGTGAAGTGATTGCCTCATCAAATGCAGATTTCTCATTTCGTTGAAGCGTAAAAATGCGCTGCTTCCTTTTGCCGTGAAGAAATAAATATGCTAAATTTTGTTTATGCTGCATTTGCATATCTTTGTATTTGCAAGTTTCCCAGACATTTTCCTTTACTTCACCAACCATACCTATCTACCCATACATACTTGTATGTACACACTCGTATAAAGACGGAGTGCGGTGCACAAGTACAAGTATGTATGTACATGCATACATACGAGTATGTACATACTTGTACATATGTCAGCAAACAGTTCCTTGCCTTGTTAGTTGTTGACTGCAATTTCCTTAGCGTTCAATCGGTTTTTCTTTCTCTCAACTGCACGTACATACATACGAGGGTGTGTCTGTGTGTTCATCCATATGTTTGTGTGTGCGATTGTGTGCTGAGCAAATATTTGATTTGCGTCAAATTGACACGCATGAGTTAATCAAAAAATGATTTGTTATTGGTTGCAAATGCTTCCGACGACGTCGATCAGACGCTGCATCAGTTGCACCAGCGGCTTTAAAATTTAAGGACTGTCGTCCTTTACGGGACCCTGGAGCCATATTTCGTATGCAACAAATACCCGAACACACAATCCCACCCCAGATCAACTCCCATATCGCTGTCCACTTCAGCCTGCGAGCTTTAATAGGCCCCACACACCTTACCACAAGCATTTCACATCAATTTGCTCGCAGGACGTCGGCCACAATTTAGACAAAGTACAAAATATACATCTTGAAAGTGTCGGCGGCGCCTTCATACTCGTACACACTCGTATAGCCAAAGCCCGGTTCCCTCGGGGGAACCGCCGGCCGACAAAGCTAAACGAGATAAATGAGAAATGCGAAAATGAAACATCACCTTTGCCTTTAACACACGGCCAGCCAGCAAGATGATGACGCCCACTCAACTGGCAGGGCGTTGGACACACACACGCACATTAATATTTACTATAGTACATCTATATAGATGTGTATGGATGTGTATATGTGTGTGAAGGAGAACCCTGAAACAACCGTTCCACATTTCCTTCGACAACACCGAAGAACTTATGCCCTTGAGAACCGTTCAAGCCCGTAACTATTCTTATGGCTGTTGTAAATTATTGTTCGGTAATGTGACATTGGCTTCATTTAGTAATATAAATGCATTTGTTTCAAAGGTTACTTGCATGAAGGGAAGAGCCAATTTTAATTTCCATTCCAACTACCTCTAAATCTCTTAAAAAGGGCGATTTTTTCTGCCGAGTTGGCCATAGCATTATTATCCATTAATTCCGGCAAATACTAGATATCCGCTATTCACTAATTATACTAATTTAATTTTAAAGTTCTGCATTTAATGTTATAAACGATTGGTTACTGAAAAAATGTGGTACTTCTTACGAAAAAGCAATAAGCAAAATAAATGTAAAAACCAATTACTTATCTGTTTAACCTGTTTAGTTCAGGGTTAATGTTGATAAGCGACAGACTGCTTCAATTAAGCTCAAATATACGTACAAAAAAGAAAAGGAAACCGCACCGAACGTTACATAGTTTTGATAAGCCAGTCTAAGCATCTGAAAAAGAGACACTTTTACACACACACACTCCCTCTCATTTACACATCACTCTAAATCTACAAATACTTCATTCCTGCATCTAACTCTCTTTGAAATTGAAAGTCTTTCTTAAATTTTGGTTCAATTATAAAGCTCAATCTACTTCCTGCACTTACCATGATTACAACTTAAATTAAATCAATTTGGTTGAGATATAGTGAATGACTAGTAAGATACATTGCAAACATTGCAACAGCAAAAAATGTTGTTAAAAATGTTGTTTAACGACCGACAAATCATTTAGAATCTATGGCTGATAAACAGAGGGATCAAGGATCAACAAGAAATCAACTGTGGGAAGCAATTTAAATAGGCATCGGCATGTATAACAAAAGTGGTATATCCTTTAGTAAAGGGTATCCCAAGAGTCGCTGCCGGAGCAGCTGTCTTCTGACTGGCTTAGAGCTTGTGGCTCGGAATTCTTCCTCCCTAACTGGTTCTGCTGGCCAAGACAAGATAACATTTTAATATGGTAACCAAAGCACTTGTTAGGCGGCCACTTGTAGCCCGTCTTGGACCTTGCAGGTGGCAGCTCAGCCCCGGCATGCTCAGCTCTGATCCTTGGGCAGAGTTTGCGGTGTAGCCATTAGGTTAATGTGCACTTCAAACGAAATTAAGATGAATTGATTAAAATTACAAAAGTGTGGGTGGCTTCACACTCAGTTCAGCACACTATGTCTGTGAGTGTTTGTGTGTGTGTGTGTGTGTGTGTGTGCGATGGTTTCGTGTGCTTCAAAGTTCAAGCAGAAGATTAAGTGCTTTAATTTGCGTGCTTGAAAAATGATGCAGCAAGGGGCAAGACCAAGACGCACTTCTGACAGTTGCAAGTTCTTCAATGCTTTTAATGAGCTTGGCGGGTAATATTTAAAGGATAACTTCGGGGCCGGTGCACCTATGGGGTGTGGCCACTGATGGATGTGGATGCGTTTTATTAATTATGCAAGCCTTACAAATTAATTGGCATTTAATTTGTTTCTGACAGACAACTGGGAAGGAGTCCGTGTTTAGTTAAGCAGCTTGCAGCTACAGAATGCAAATACACCTGTACACACTCTCATACACGTATGATACTGTTTCGCCCAAATGGGAACCTAATTAAGCTTGTTTGCACAATGTGCTAAGCGTTTGTGCAGCTTTAATTAAATTGTAAAATATACGCAGCTGGCTGCCTGGCGGGCTTTGGGGCAGCAAGGACACAAGGCCAACAGTGGAACGATTATTTGCAGCGCACGAAATTGCAATTAAGATAATTATCTTACAAAAGCAAAAGTGTAAATCCTTTGGCAAGGATTATGCAGCTCTCTTTTTCTCTCTGTGTGCTCGACTACCATTTTTCTAATTTGCATAAATTTCAAATGAATCCAATTGAAAACTGTGCAAATTTTACGCAGCAAAAGCGCAGCAAAAACAATTGCACCACTGATGAGGTAGCAGTGCGCCACTATGGGGATATGGGCGTGGCATCCTGCCAGGCGTTTACTTTGCAAGCGCAGGTGCTGCTGCAACAATAACAAAAGGCGAAAGTGCCAGCCAAGTGAAAGACGAAGCTGCATTGAAGCCAGTGAGCACAAAATGTTAACTGGAACAGAACTGAACTGAGATGCTCAATTTCGACGCATTATTATTATTATTATTTTTTTTTTTTCAATTATATTTCAAATATTTTGAGGCCTTAGGTACTGCTATGAGAACTACTGTTTTTCTGATCATCAATCAACCAACATTCATTTTAATGTTTTCACCAATCACCAAAAATTGCCCTTTTCCAAAACTTAGATAAAACTGTGAAATTTATATTCAATTAACAATTTATCATAAAATGGAATGGAATTTGAAACAGTTTATAAATTGTATTCTTCGATTAATATTTATATTTAAAACTGAAGTAAAAGCAGTGGAAAAATTTTTGATAACGAGTTCAAATGAATATTTGTAATAAAACATACAAATAGTGTAACCAATATCTAATAAACAAAAATTAGGATATCTTTTTGTACGGCTACACAACAAATTGAACGAAGAATTGCTTTAATTCTTTACACCAAAGAGAAGCCAAAAGCATCAAAAAGAGAAATATTTTCAACTTAGAATGTTAATTAATGGTATTCAAGTTAGTAGCATCTATTAGTTGATGATTTTTCCCAAATTCGAGAACCATTTCCAAATGAACTAGCACATATCTAATATAGAATTAAGCAATGTCCAAAGGAACCGAGTGACTTGTAAGCGCACAATTTTGTGTTATTCTACGGGATTTTCTACTTTGTTAGCAAAGTAAGCAAACGCGCGACGTTTTCAGCTACCCTGTCCTTCCAATCCCCTCCCACTCCCAGCTGTTCCGCACTTCCGCTTTGCTTTCATTTGCGCTCACGAAAGTTGAGATTTTGATGTCGCTGTCGATGTCGATGTTGAAGCGGGCGCTTTTATTTGAATCATGTCTGGCGAACGTCAAGTGTGAGGCGTGGCTGTAAGGCGGAGAGACAAAAATGTAAAATGAAAAGAAAAGCTAAAGCTAAAGCTAAAGCTGTCGCAACAAAGTTGGTTGGAATTATGCAAAAATGTCAAATGCAATTCAATATTATGCCCAAGTGGTCGGCACTCGCTGCTAAATCGCATTTGAATATCGCTTGTCCAGCAAAACAAAAAAAATAATAATAAAACTATTTAAAAAGAAGAATTTTGGTAGGGTTTAAAAAAAAATTCAAAATTGCAGAACTTAGTAGAAAATGAGCACTTGTCTGAATTTAAACAAAGGCAAGGCTCTCAAGTGACATATGACAAAGCAAGTGCTACGAAAAACTAATTTAATGCCTTAGTTACTGCTATAGCTACGATAACTGCTGCTACTTTTTTTTTGATGTTACTGCTGTTTTGCGAAACTTTTGCAATTTGGTTTTACATTTTTGCTAATTCCGAATGCACACTGCGCTGCCACTGCTCGAGCTCTGGAAAAACCGAGCCAGCTCTGGCCAACGTCGGGACGTTGCTGTTGTTGCCATCGCAGTCGTCGAGGCGTAAGCAAAAGGCAAATGAAGCTACAATTACCAGCGGCCAAGGCTGCAAACTAAACGGGACAGTACACACAAACAGACAAAAGGAAGTAATTTGCAATTAAATTACGACGAAATGGGCAATAGAAAAGAAATTAATTGTCCACGAAATGCAATTATGCACGCTTTCGCAGCAACAGCAGTTAGATTGAATGGATGAATGAGTGAATGAATGAGCGACTGAACTGGTGACGGACTTGTTGTATGACTTGTAATGAAAATAGTGTCAAGTGACAGTTGCAATCACCAACAATGTTATTTGAGGCAGTTTGTTTTGTACGAACAGGTGCGCAATCAATTCCAAATTATGGGAACAAGTTGCCATTAAAAAGTTAAAAATACTTCGATTTATTTGAATCTGTCGGAACAGGTGTAGTTGATACAGCGAGGTAATTGGTAACAATTAAATATTCCTTCTCTTGTTCATCAAAATTATAGATGGTAGAAATGGCAGATGATAATAAACTCTTGTTGGCATTATGTTTATACATTACATACGAAAAATATATATGCATCTACGAGTATTCCCATGTATTTTGACAAAAATGAATAAACATAAATAAATAATTAATTAATTAATAAATAATTAATATTCGGAATATAAAAATTGAAACGTTGAAAAAAGAGGGTACGCTTTTTCACATCGTTAAATGAAAATATTCAAGTCATTTGACATTTTGCGGCCTGGCCTAGCGAGCTAGCGGGAATCCCACAATGTGACTTCGTTCCTTGAGTAGGCACTCGGTTCGATAAAGAAAGAAGCATGATTAAAAACTGTCAAAGATATCATAAAATCTAATACCTATCCAATACAGAATCTTTATTAAAGAGATTAAAGATACATATATGTAAAAAAACTTTCCACTTTGAACTTTTATTTCCTACTCGTAATATATATTAGTCCATTAAGAGTGAGTGCTTGTGAGGACCTTCCCAAAAGAGTAATTTTAACGTTCATAGTCTGCGGCCCACACCCTGACCCTTATATTGTCAACAAACTTACCACGCAAATAATTTTAGTTGCTGCTGTGGCAGTAAGCCAATAACATTGTCAAAACATGAGTAAATTACATATGTATAGTATATTATGAAAATTTGTGGAAGTTTCTGGCCATCCCAAAAGTAAAAAATGGTTTTTTCCTTAGCTTATCGTTTAGTTTAGTTGGTTGGTATAAATTCCACGGTCTGGGAAATTTGAAAACTAAGCTATAATAATCAAACTTGGAGTACACGTTTTCCTAGGAGAAGGATTTTTCTTTTCGGAATTTTTCTCTTTATGCAAAAAGTCAAGTTTAGATGGGTATACTAAGTCAACTCTAAATAAATATTACAATACAATAACTGTCCATGCTCTGGAAGCTGCTGTACCGCTTTGCCCCAATCAAACTTGGAGTACACGTTTTCCTAGGAGAAGGATTTTTCTTTTCGGAATTTTTCTCTTTATGCAAAAAGTCAAGTTTAGATGGGTATACTAAGTCAACTCTAAATAAATATTACAATACAATAACTGTCCATGCTCTGGAAGCTGCTGTACCGCTTTGCCCCAAGTCCGTACCCCTCTTAGGCCGATGCACAATTATGCGATTCAAAATGTAAATAAACATGCTGCTGCACCTTATATAATTATGTATATGTTCCAATTTCAATTTACTAATTTTCTTAAAAACATTTCGAATTTACAAGTATGGAGATAAAGCTATGGAGAAATATAAAAATATATATTTAAGTAATTGTTATTTAATTAATAAAATTGAATTTAAAAAGAAGAAGAAGCAGTTTTTTCATATTGTTTTGCTTTGACAGTGGAAGTATTATTCTTATCAACATTTTTTATTATTATTATTAATATTAGTGCAACAATTAAAGCAATTTTTGGTGCTCAGAATTGGGTGACTCTGCAAATGCGCAAATGTATTGTGGTCAGATGTTTGCGGTTTCTCTCAAACAGACACATACACATCTATACAAATACATGTGTATCGCGTTGTTTGCGCCTTTATGGCAGCCAAACTTTTGCCACATTTTCCCAACAGAAGAAGTATTACAACAATACAAGTTTTCCTCTGCCCGTGGCGCTCTTAGCCACGGACTGCGGTAGCCAACAACAAGGCTGAGGCACTCTCTGGCCTGCTCTCTATCTATTTTTTAAAAAGCGCTATGCCCAAAAAGAGGATGCAATTAATTTTCAAAAGGACAACTTCATCTGACAGCCATAAATATTGTAAATAGTAATGTAGGACAAGCCACAGTTTTGGGCTAACGGGGAAGGCGTAGGCGGCGAACTCCGAGCACCGAGCACCGAGCGTTGCATAAATTTTGCCCTTCATGCATAAGCTTAATAAGTTGGCCGCTGTCTCCAAGCACACAAACACAAACACACACACACATAACACACACACTCACGCGCACATACACAGCCGCAAAACATTAACCCCGAAAAAGTAACTGAAACGGAAATTGGTAAAGGATTACGAGCAAAGTGTAGTCGAGCACGAGCAAATAATGCTGATGGTCACGACGATGGTGACGCCAAACTGGACTTTGACAACAAACTACAACGACAGCAGCAGCAGCAGCAGCAGCAACAACTACAAGCACTGCTCACGAGCTGTGCCTGCCGTTTCTCGATCCTATAAAATGTGTAGCCAAAGATGCGGGGCCATCGCCGTCGCCATCACCATCGCCAATGCGAGTGTCCCATGTCCGATGTCGGTTGTGCGCCATGGCTGCAGTTCAATGTCGCTTGACAAACTTTTCACTTTGCATGAGCGCAAAATACTAAAAACAGGAATAGCAGCAGTGGAAAGGGAAACAAAAACAACGACAACAACCGCAACACACAGCCACGGACGGAACAAGCAGGGGTATAAAGTAAAAAAAATTACAAAAGTTTTTAATTTATATTTAAACTTTCTCAAAGTGTTGAAATGGGCGGCGTTATCTGCTGCTTCTGTTTCGAATGCAAAATAGTTATAAAACACCAAAGGCTTTGGTGTATAGGACGTGTGTGTTCCAAGGGGTGTGGCCATGGCATCCAAATGGCCAGAAAGCGACAACAGTTTCAAGTCCAACACGTTGCTGCACAAATAAATGTTTTTCAACTGCACAAAAAATAACATTGAAAGCATTGCTAACGAATATCAATGGCGAATATCCATTATGCGTAAGCCAGCAAATGAATCAAGGACTACCCCTCGCTTGGCTCTCGTCCTTTGTCGTCCCTCAACATCAAAGTTGGGGCTTCAGCTGTTTGTCATAATAAAAAATTGAAAAACTCTGAAACAACTAATGACATTTTGTAGTATTTGTGACATTGCATGTTTTAAATAATAATATAAAGTTTAATTTGCATATTTTTTGAATGAAAATTACAAAATTATATCAACAGCAAGAATTTTTATGCCACGTACATTAAGAGTACAGCATGCCATGTCTGTGGGAAAGTAATTTTCGCTTAATTTGTTGACATTACCACAAAAATGCATTAAATGTAGGCGTGCATCGGCACGTGTAAATGGGCGTGACATTACGCCTTTATTTGCTCGGTAATTATTTGAGCGGTATTTTAATTGAGTGTTGAAATATTTGTGGTTGTTGCCAATGCAATAAAATGAAAATGTATTTGAAAGACTCTTTATTTATACTTTAAGAAATATGCGCGAATTTATTTTTACATATTTTTGTAATTGAACAGGTTCTTAGTTTCAGTATTTCTTATTATATATGCTGGCGCCACAGGGGAATCAATACACATGTAAATCAAAAAAATCAAAATGGGAAACATTTCAAAATTTTAAAGTTCATTCCATATATACCGACCTTTACCACGTTCAGATGAGAATGCTTTCATTAAGCTAGGCATCGATCCAATTACCTCTACTACAATTTTCAAACAAACACGTCTTTTGGCTGTCGGCTGTTCGTCGGCACATACAGAGTCCTCATACTCAAACATATTGGCGATAAATGACTTTCAGATATAAAAGTCTGAAAGCCTTTTCTATTATCGCATAAGGTATGCTTTCAGTACATTGCTGATATGCATCCCTTAAGCCATTACTGCATTCTATATGGTACAACACACTAAAATGTCATATGGATCGCAGCAAGAATTCTGAGCTCTTTATACAAATACAAGTACTACATATACAAGCTATTTGTAAGGCACATTCTGTTTAGTACACTCATGGCATATTCAAAGGGCGTGATTACAAATATATTCTTTAAATAAAGAACTATGTATATTGCTTGCATAGTCGTAGACACCAAGAATCTTAATTCTGCTTCATCCTATTGCTGTCATTAAATGCCAACAAAAGGTTGAAAAAACTTCAGCAATCTTATAAAAAAAATCAGTTAGAATGGCTGGTCAATCAATTATAATAAATTTAGTTACATTTTTTAAGGTCTAAGGAACTTTCCTTATCGTAGTACAAAGTATCTTCAAACTTAAGGTTGTTGATACCACAATTCACTATAATTTGACAAAATATTTCAAAGCCTATATGCGTTACTTAATATATTCATGGTCACAATTATGATTGACTTCAGTTTTCTATAATTCTTGGACAGGGTACTACATGGAGATTTTAGGTAAACCAAAACATCTACATATCGTTTAAAGTTTAGAAATTCCTTTAATGTTGTAGTGAAATATGAAAGGGGTTTCAGCACAAACATTTCTCTCCAGAGAATTTCGAGTAATTGCAGGAATGGAATTGATTAGGATTTGGAATGAAGTTATTAAGAAATTGTGCATATTAATTTTAACTTCATATATTTCCAATATTCAAAAATTGAATCAATATCCTATTTTGGTTTAAAAATGTGTTTGTGCAAACACTTGATCTGATGTATTGAAATTTTGTTTATGCTGCTTATAATGCATCATATACATTTTATTTAATTTCAGGTTTATCTTATCCTTTTTTTAAAGTCATTCTACATACCAGCTAGTTGTGACTCAATTTGAGTATTCACTTTACCTGGTCCGACAAATATGTAGACTGCATAATTGTAGGCAAACAAAAATTTTCCGGATGAAAAATCTAGGCGGAATAATGTTCTCCCCAATATTGAGTAAGGAACTTTATCTTAAGCATATGTACTCACTTTCGAATTTCGAGTATTAACAGCAAGTGCTGTACAATGTTTTTGCCCAAATGAGACTAATGTCAATGCAACCCATCCGCCACATGAGACAGGGCTTGTTTGTAGTCAGCCTAGCAGTCCGCTTGTCTAATATGATGCATGATATTGCATTTTATCATTTTTACTGCTGTTCTGTTGTTGTTGTTGTTGTTGTTCTTGTTCAATGTTAAGCGACTGCCATTAAACGCAAATGTGCAACGATCAGAGCAGCATCGGGGTGGGGAAGGAGGAATTTGTATGTGGCCCCTGTGAGTATGCAACGGTTTTTCCAAACTGCCAAAGCCAATGCACAAATGCATTTGTAATAATTTTGTTGGCCTGCAACGTGGCTGAAGCAATGTCCAGCTCATATACTATACCCATCCATCGGGACATGTATGCCGATGCATACTCGTAAGTATGTATGTACATGCACGTCTGTGGGTGTGTGTGTGTATGTGAGTGCGTTAATAAATTGCGTTTGTCGACTGTCGGCAAATAGTGCAACAGCAACAAGCAACGCACTGAGCCTGTCGATTTCATTCCAAATGCGCCTGTGGGCCATAAAATTTGACACAAACATGGACACATAGACGCACCCACTGGCCACCCACATATATGGATGCAGGCATTCTAATACTATACTGCCTGCTCATTTGCAGTCGTTATTAAATTGCGTTTTTAGGGCAGAGTAGAATGGTGCAGAGCGGGCCTGCAGTAGAAGTAGGAGGCATTTTAATGAACTGGCGCATGGGCAATAGCACCAATAGCATCCCCATTTCAAAGCATTTCCAGCCCCAACCCATTTGTGTGTGCCTGGCCTGGCCTTTGTGCATTTATTTGTTTGCATTGGCACTGATTGTATTTGCATTTCTGTGCGTGAGTGCGTGTGTGTATGCTTCTTGCCATGGCAACAGTTTGATTTCGGGCTAATGAAATTTTCTAATCAAAGCGTTTTGTTTATTTGCATGACCGCCACCACTGTCGCCGGCACCGCCGTCATTTCCAATGCCGTTGGGCTTCAGTGACTTGTTGGCAAGTCACACAAAATGTGCATACATGCATATTTGTTTGCATTAGGTCAAAGGTTGTCACTTGTGTAAATACTAATTAGTTGTAATTACGTTTTGCAAATGCATACAAATACAGATACTTAACGCTCAAATAAAATACATTTCAAGAAAATGTGAGTGCATTACACCGAACGCACACATACTTGTATGCATTGACTCGAAACCACTGAATCATGTATAATAAAAAACATATCGCAAAAATACCAAATGCTTGCACTCAATTTAAATTTTGACGTACTATAGGCCAAAAATGACCCAACAAACTAAAAGAGACCGGGTATGGCCCTCATTGGCCATTTGTTTTCAAATTTCAATTTGGCTTAAAACACTTCAGATCGATCACCATAAAAGCACCATAACAGTGAAATTTTTGTAAAATTAAATGTATTGTTAAATTAAAGTAAATGTTACAGGGTTTTGACAAAAAGGAGCAGGACGATTATAAGGGTTAGAGTAAGCGGAGTTTTGTAAGAAAAGAAATGCGTGCAACAACACGCAATAAAAGCCAATAAGCCGGTTGTTTGAGCAAACGGACTGGCCAGCATAGTAAACCCTGCGCCAAAACTAAACTTCAGTATCATTATTTATGCTGTTGTTGTACGAACCCATTGCCTAATTTGTCTTCTAGTATTATGTAGTATTTTGCTAACAAATTCGCTGTATTTTTAATTTCATTTAAATCGGACAATTCAAAGCTGTTACCAACCAACTGATAATTTGACATACAAACGTGCAGGTAACGATTTTTCCGAAATATGTCATTTATACATGATCAAGCTTTTTATTTATCGAATAACTCAATGATCCATTATTCATATTTGTCATTATTTCACATTTTTTAATTTAAATTTAAATAATTTAACTATAAATTATTAATTAATATAAATTAGTTAAAACTTGTTATGGGCTAATAAAAAGCTGCACATATTAACTCCTCCACTATTACATACTTGTATACCTTAAAATCTTGGTTCGTATAACCGAATTCGAATTATTTTTAGCATTTTCAACAATATACCGTACCTTTATTTCTCTATGTGTAGAAGTAGCTGCAAAACGAACTTAAAGACCGCCATTACAACCTATTTTATACGGCCAATTTGTAGGATTGACGATGCCTCAGCACCAACAACAATGGAAAAAGCCATATATTTATAGGAAAAAAAAAGAACGTGGTTCATATAATTAACTGGATTTCCCAGAAGCATACCAACATGGCAATCCCCAAGTCTTTGAAAACTAATTTGAATATGAAATTCATATTCAAATTCAAATTTCCAGCCCTCCCACAATGCCGTCGAGTTCAATGAGGTGTTAAACCATAATTTGCACAGTCTTTTTCCCTCTTTCGCTGCACACTCACGCACATTTGCATTTTCTGCGCTTTTGTGGTTTTAATTTTTGCCAGAGCGCCATGGTTTGCCCATTTCCTTTTTCTCTTCCTCCAAGTTAAACATAAAAAGACGTACGCTTCATTGTGTGTACCCAGCGCGAATTGTTCTGAGCAACTGTGGCGCTCTGGAGGTGGCAAGATGCTCCTTTCTATGTGTAAGATGCATGCCCTCCCATCAAATTTAATCGCCATGAAATTCTTGTGCTATAAAACAGGACGCGGTAGCAAGAAATTTTATTAGCTTCAATTTAACAATTTGTGGTCGAGAGGGCGGTCTTCTCGACTTTATTAATATTTAAACAAGCCAAACATTAGAATTATGTGGATGGGATCCGCATGGCTGACAATTTCACCTGCTGCAGTTAATACGCGGTAAGTGGACAGCAGAGTATGGCAGCATTGTAGCAGTCCTGTGCTCCTTCAACATAAAAAGCTATGAGCCCTGTCTCAAAAAAATAGAGAGAAAAAATAATAACAGAGAGAAAAACTCCGCAGTCATTTCAATTTTTCACTTGGATGAGTGCAAAATTAAGTCATTAAACGAATGCGTCGCCATATAGCCAGCCAAAAGCGCCAGCTGTGGCTGCCGACGCGTTGTCTATGCTGACGAGCAACTGATTTTAATAACAGTCGTCGCCGCTGTGCATAACGATGCGTAACGCGCTCGCACGCCCGCCACGTTATGACTTTGATTCATCAAGAGCAACGGGCTGCCAACCAACGACACGGGAGAGGGAGAGATGAGCGGACGCACTGGAATTTGCATACAAATGGGCGTTGGCATAAGTTCACAGCGGCCACAATTTGCTTATAAATTTATTCTAATTGCGGACAAAATTGCGTTGTCTGCAGGTGAAGACAAAGCCAGAGAACACACCGCCAACAGACTGGCGAGCTAACAACATTGGCTGCGGCTGCCCCAAGCAAGCATCTTTGTCGAAAGCAATTCCCCAAACATTTTACAATTGCCATGGCAACCAACCCGTTTGCGCCTCTGCGCCCAGCATCCAGTAATAAAACTTTATTGAATTGTATAGATTTTAAAATTATTACCATTGAGGCGGAAGTAATGCAATATAGCTGCACACATGCCTGGTGTGTGTGTGTGTGTGTGTTTGTGCACATGTGTATGTAGGCGGCTGGCAGAGGGTTCACTTGTTGTGTGAGCGCGCGCTCAAGTGTGCGGACAGCGGCTGTTGGAATTTCACAAACAACAACATTTTCATTATTGTGTGCAACTGCGCAAAAGAAGAACAAAAGGCATGACGTCTTATGTTGTGTCTGAGTGTGAGGGTTGCCGCCAAAGGGGTGGTTACCAGTATATGAATATACGCCACTTTAAAACGTCTCAAGCACTGAACTTTCCATTTTACCATGCGCTGAAAAGTAGGCAACGAATTCTCCAATGCGAAGAAAATGCGTTTAGGTCGCAAAACGTTTGCTACCCTCATTTTAAATGAAAATTTAATGGGAAATCACGTTCATTGACATTTTTTGTATACTTCTATTTTCTTTTTTCTTTATTTTGCATATGTTTTCTCGGGCACGTGCACGGCAGCAGCAAAAACAATAACAGCATCCAGTCTAACAAAATTGCCCGAATGCACACACGTGTGTGATTGTGTGTTTGTGTGTGAGTTGGCATATAAACACAACTAAGCTAATCGAGTGTAAAAATGCTCATGGCTGCATTTGCTCATGATCACAATTTGAAGGCTTAAGGTTGTGCAGGTGATATTGAAACCGCCGCAATAACACACATTTAAAATCGCAATCGACCTTAATTTAGAAAATAGAACCAAAACAAACTTGTCATCTTTTTCGTCTATGCGTCGGGCCATATTAAAATGCTATCAATCCCTTTTCAGACGTAATTGATGGCTTTAAAATTTATCGGAGTAAGTAATCACATTGCTATAACCACTTTATTTAAATATATTCGTATCGAACTAGAGTGCATGCAAAAGTGCAGGCAGTTTGTGCTTTAGTGCGAGGCAGATACAGGGCCATTAATGCATGAAAATCAGCTCGCGCGGCTTTCGCCAGCTAACAGTATTGACAAATCAAGTTATGGCTCAGTATCAGCCAACAGAATCCAATGGGGGTGCACTCCCTTTGGAGATAAAGATATTTTCTGATGTACTTACGGTTCGCATGTGAAACAAAACTAGCAAACATCGAACTACTATATGAGCCAATGCAGCATCCCCAGGACTCAATTTCATTTTTCTTGAAAATATATATCGGCATGCAATAATATACAGTGAGGGACTTTGGGTTTTACACACCCCAGGGCGATCGGTATTGGGTCAAATTTAAAAACAAGCTATTTTAGCGGAACATGCACAAACTTTGCCCTTTGCCGATAATAGACTGAGGTCTAGATTCGTTGGAAGAAGCTTGCAATGCTGGAATATGTATTTTTTTAAACCCCCATTATTTCCTTATGGTCGGCAGAATATTAAAATTAAGTTTTGCTTCTTCTATAATTATTACACGATTTTAATTTAAAATAGCTAATTGATAAGGATGGCATAAATGCAAATGAAATATAATGAATATCGATACATTGAAACCATTCAGTTTGCAGGTGCATCGAAATAAGTCCACTTCAAGTTCCACAACATTATTAGAATAAAATGTGAATCCAAATTACTTGTAGCTAGGGCCACTTTTTGAAATTTTTTATGACTTGAGATCCGAAGTAGCAGAATCGCCCATCGTATATCGACAAGAACGGAGGTAAGAAAGCATTTTACTTTATTTCCTACTCGGTTGTAATATTCTCTCTTGTTTGGTATTTTTAATGATATTATAAATGTTGGCACGTGGAGTACACACATTGGCTTATTAAAAGTTAAAAGATTACCTTTTGGAATTAAATCGGCAGCAGCAATTTTCCAAAAGACAATGGAAGGCTTGTTTCAGGGCATTCAAGGAGTTGTCGTTTACCAAGATGACATCACAGTGACTGGGAAAAATATCCAGGAGCACATATCAAATTTAAGAGCGGTTCTGAATAAACTAAAGTCAGTTGGATTAAAGCTTAACCAATTAAAGTGTGAATTCTTTAAAACAAAAATTTGTTACTTAGGCTTCACTATAGATAGAAATGGTCTAAGCAAAAATAACGATAGAATTTCAAGTGTATGTTTAGCACCAAGTCCAAAAAGCGTTTCGGAGCTTCGGGCATTCATAGGCATGGTTAATTATTATTCAAAGTTTATACAAAACTTCGCGCAAATAATGAATCCATTATATATGTTACTGCGAAAGGATAGCAAGTATATTTGGAATAGCAACTGTGAAAAGGCGTATAAACGTATCAAAAGCGAGATCGCGTCTGATCAAGTCCTAGTCCACTACAATCCTGACTTACCAATAGTGCTGACAACTGATGCAAGTTGCAATGCAGTATCAGGCATACTTTCACACAGAATAGGGAATGAACTTAAACCAATTGCATTTGTTTCAAGGGCGTTGACAAAATGTGAAAGCAATTACAGCACTTTAGAGAAAGAAGGTCTAGCTATTGTATATTGTGTTTGCAAATTAAGGCAGTATTTGTTGGGAAACAAATTTATTTTGCGCACAGATCACAAACCTTTATTAGGAATTTTTGGTGAAAATAAAGGATTATTCAAAGATGGGCAGTAATTTTGTCGGGCTTTGAATATACAGTGGAATATATTAAAGGAACTTCAAATATAGCTGATGGTTTATCCAGAATGCCTCAATGGGAAAGTTGCACAAATGTTGAAGAATATCATTATATTCATTTTATTCAATCAAACAATACATTCAAGCTTAATTTCAAAGACATTGCAAGAGAAACACGACGAGACCCAATTTTGGCAAAAGTCAGTGAAGCTATAAAGAATGGCACGCTATCGAATTTAAAAGGTAGTGAATTCTCAGCATATGTTAGCAAATCTCAAGAGCTCTCTGTGGAGTATGAATGTGTATTATGGGGATATCGTGTTGTGGTTCCACTTAAGCTTCGGAAACAAATACTTCATGAATTTCATAAGTCACATTTAGGAATTGTTAAAACTAAGATGCTTATACGATCATATATTTGGTGGCCTGCGGTGGACAAAGAAATTGAAAAGTTAATAAATACATGCATTCCTTGTCAAGAACTGCAGCCAAGCCCAGAAAAAAGTTTTCTTATTCCATGGAAGTCTACAGATACAGTTTGGAGTAGGATTCATGTTGATTTTGCAGGACCTATAAAAAATTATTATTTACTGGTTGTTATAGATTCTTTTTCGAAATGGGTAGAAGTTTACAAAACCAAAGAAATTACATCAACATTTACAATTAATAAACTGCGTGAGATATTTTGTCGTTATGGATTGATAGACACATTGGTCAGCGATAACGGACGACAGTTTACATCAGTAGAATTTCAAACATTCTTAAAAAACAATAATGTGAAGCACATATTGACTGCACCAGGGCATCCATCAACAAATGGACAAGCAGAAAACTTTGTTAAAACTATAAAAAAATCACTGTATGCAAGTTTAAAAGATAATGAAAGCAGTGAGTTTGACACAATTTTAAATAGATTTCTCATTGATTATCGAAATACTATTCATTGTACTACAGGAGAATCACCAGCAAAATTATTTTTCGGTCGTACTTTAAAAACAAGGTTTACATTTTTAAAACCACCTTTAATATCACAACAAATAATAAAACAGCAGAGCAAAAGTATAGAAGATTATAAGGGAAAACGAAATGTAAAATTTTCTAAGGGCCAGAAAGTTATGGTTAGAGATTACAAAAACCCTAACAAAGCTAGTTGGACACAAGCAACAATAAGTCAACAACTAGGCCCTCGATCATATTTTTGCATTCTTTCTCATAACAATCGAACAATAAAAAGACATTTAGATCAAATAAGAAATGAAAATATGGAAAATGATAATAAAATTAAAACTGAAGAGAAAAACGAAAGCACTGATGTCGAAAGCAGTTCTCGGAACTCTAATCAAAATGAGACATCACATGAAGATGAGAATCATAATTCTTCCATGGACCAACCAACTTCTCCACCCAGAAGGAATTTGAGACCACGTGCGGGAGGAAAGGTTGTCAAGAATATTTAATATTATTTTTAAAGTATGAATTATAAAAAAATTGAAATGTTTATTCTATATTGAAAACAATTACCAGAATTGTATATGGTATTTTTGTAAATTGAATTAGTTTGTTAAAAGAAATATTGAAATTGAAGGTACAGATTCAAATACATATATATGTAAATAATCTTTAGGAGGGGCGTGTTGGATATTAAGATTTGTTTGCCGTTTTTAAATAAAACCAACACAGCCACACTAAGAGAAGTTAGGGAGTAAGAGAATATGTAAGAGGACGACAGAACGTAATGAAGTGGCGATGAATAAAGACCTAACATAATGTTGAATACCTCGTGTGAATTATTAATATAGTACATTACAATAAATGTACAGGATGTTTGCATTTTGGCATGCATATTTGGGGGATGCGTATGTATAGATTCGTAGCGTTTGCTGAAATCGCAAAAATGTCTCGTATCAGAAGGTTAAACCTCGTGAACTTGGGGCCCACAAACACGCTCAAATATAAACACACACACAGTCATGCCGCAAACTTAAGGCAAATGTATGCAAATGTGCCAGCAGTTCTCTTTTTTGTGCCCTGGTGGCTGGAAAGAGGAGTGCCAGCGGTAAGCCGCAGGATATGTTTGCCATTGAATGTTCTCTCAACTGTCCATTCTCGTCTTCCACGCTGTCCGCTGTCCTCTGTCCGCCTGCCTGCCTGTCTGCCAATTCATTTCTATTCATGTTATGCAATTCAATTGTTCAGAGCGCTTCTCCCCCTTTATCCTCTACTGTTCCCAGCTTACCGAACTACTGGCCAGAGCTGTTAAACTTTCGTCTTGGGTAGTGCACTCTTTGCATATGCATATGGTAGTTTTTTTCCGAGTACTACCTGTTTCTATAGCTTGTGCAGCTGTTGGTGTTGTTGTTCTTGATGCTCTCAACTCTACTCTGCTCTATGTTGGTGATGTCCTTGTTGTCGTCCTGCTGTCGCTTGTGGCCAAAAACACTAACTAGCTGCCAAGTCTAGCTGCATCAAAATGTAGTTAAAAGCTTGCTCCGCCCGCTGCCCATGTAAAATCAGCACTTGCGGTCAAGTTGAGCTGACCGCTTGTAGGGCAAGCCATAATTATGCAATTTATTCCACTCAACATGCACTTTCTGGATATGCATCCAGGAAGCCAGTGGTGGTGAGTGTGGTGCAGTGTGGTTCGATTCGCAGTGGTGCTGCCTGGCTCGTCACATAGCATTTCAACTTTTCGGAATGGGCCAAACAATTATTCTGAGGCTAACATTTTGCCATGGCACATTTGTTTGCCACATTTTGGGAGCCTATGTACTTGTCATAAATTATTCATTGCCTGTATTTTGTGCAGCCGTGACTATTTCAATTTGAGCTAATTTCACATGCTTAGGGCAGTCTTGAGTTACGCTTAAGAGCCTGGCTACGTGCTCTCCAGACCAATGCCATAACTTGCCAAGCTTACAAAATTACTACATACCCTTACACATACACGCAAGCTCTCTTATCCCAAATCACAAAAGCACACACCCACGCCCTCACCCCACATTCATGCACATTAAGAGTCTTGTAAGCCAGTGCCACAAGTGCGTTAACGTTATCTACTTCCTGCTCATTCTCAGCCCTCATCCGTTGCTGTTTATGATGGCAATAGCACTGATTATCCACTGCACAAGGCTGCCAACGGCATCGCCACAAAAAAAAGAAGAAAAATGAAAAGTTATTGCAACGCACGACTTGGAAGTTGTCATGACGATGTGGCCCGGCTGCTAGACGTCGCTCCCTGTCCCCGCTCAATGCCACGGCCACACGTTTTGATTGAGTTTGGCGTGCACGCATGCCAAAAAGTCCGCTCCTCAAATGGCGTCATTTGCACAGCGCCGAGTGTTGCACTGCGTCCTGTCAACAACATGTAAAGTTATGGGATGGCAACGAGTTTGGCTCCAGCTTGGAGGACGCCAACGACGATAGCACAGCAAAGAAAATGCCATAACGCGCATCATTATTAGGCGAAAATTATTATCGCACATACAGCGATACACCGATGCACACACACACACACACGATCCTTACTCGGCGCTCCTGCAGCTGCCACTCAAGTTTGACGCGATAACGACTTTGGTGGAAAATCTCATCAGCTGGATTTATGACACGCGTAATTTTTATTGTGTTTGAACTGCAGCCGTCAAAGGAAAATTTGGCTAGGCGAGGACGCCTGCTCGAATGAGGCTAGCAGGGATGCCTTATCAGCGATAATCACGCTGAATAACCGCCGATACAGCAGTACCTGAATTCTCAATGCATAAACGAATCGTACTAAAATCGAGTCCAATTAATAATATAAGAATTATGATCTTCAAAACTGTCTACACAACAATGATCCGACTTTAAAAAATTAGAACAAATAAATGTTCCCCTTGAATCAAACATTTTATCACTTATTGTCTATTAAAGGTATCACATAAAGCCTAAACGGGACTTAAACAGTTTATGAACACTCTTCGAGACTTGATAAAACGTACTAAAACGCCTTTGCTTAGAGACTAAGACATTGAAACATGTTTGGTTTCCATCGCGTTTAAGAATACTGGGTTCAATTATTAATAGAATTGCCACGATTTGTTGCAAGAGCAATAACCATGAGTGGTAAGTTCAACAGCACAGCCTCCAAGCGGATGCAATTAGTTGTTTGCACGATCTGGACTAGTTTCTAAACATCAGATTGAACATAAGCCCTATGCATGCGGTATTTTAGCTTTTTTCCAAGATCTATAAGGGCGACCTAGGGGCCCCAAACAAAGTGTAATTTCACATATATTTTACTTGTAGCTACTATACTATATACTCATTATAATCTGGGAGGCCATAAGCCACTGCAGCAAGCCGCAAGGATTGCTGTGTACATTTTTTAAAGGAAATATAGGTATAGAAATATAGAAATATACACACATACCTAGCATCCACTTCATCACTGGAGTACACGAAACTGCCGTAGATTAAAAGGCCATGGAACTTTATTTAAGCAACAATCGCATATCGTAGGACATTGTAAGTTGCAGGCCTTGCATTAATCTTAGATCTCTACATTGGCATAAAACGGATCTAAAACAGTTCAAAGGAAAATCGACTGTTTCGTAAATATTAGTGTGGCTCTAGCAAGATTAAGCTGAAACAATATACTATATACGGTTTTTATTTGTATTGAAATCATTATTTCAGCTTAAAGTAGCTTTTCCTGCATTTAGTCAAACTACCCAAATCAATGAAAGGATATAAAATGATCCTTTAAATTGTGAGTTAAAAAATATTCATGACTGCACGTTCAGTGCTATGTAAAACTGTTTTTGGCGGGAGTTTCGGCTTTAAAAGCCCATTTCGGTCACAGCACTGGTAAGTACTCTTTCGGCTTTAGCTGCACATGAGCCATGACAACGCATGGCTGTGCTGTTAATTTCCTTAGTGTGTACGTCTTTTATTAACCATAAAATTTTGTAATTTTATGTTGCAGAAAACGTTGCAAATTTGCATGAGCTCGAAACCTCTTGTTGAACAGCACGGCTTAGAGTTTGATGGCAGCTCATTGTGTGGCTGCCTTTTTATGAGCTCATAAATAGGCTGGGGCTTGGTTATCGATATGATATGGTTTAGAGTGCAGGCATAAAATAATCACATGCTAGCGATACGTAGCGACGAGTGTGTTTATGTATTGGCAGCACCATTTTGAAGCCAGAGGCAACTGAAGAAGTAATTAACGAACATGACACAAGCACACCAGCACACCAGCACTCGCACATTGGCTTTAGGTTGCACAGATGTGTTGATGTATTTATGGCTTAGTGCCTCCGGCAGATGCATTTGTAATTAAGCAGCTTATTATGGGCATCAATTTGACACCTCGAGCTTCCATCCAAATGCATCGGAGGTAGCCCGAGTAGCAGGCTGTTCCTTGTTCAAAGTTTCAAAGTTGACCACAGCTCAGCAACAGCTGCTGCCCTGCTGCTTGCGGCCAGTTCGATCGGAACGCCTCACCAGTAACGCTAATCACGCACAGTGTCACAGACTGTTGCTAAAGCGTTAAATTCGTGTTAATTGAAAACCGTTAATTGCGTGTAAATTTCTAGCTAATTCTATTGAGTAATAGCTTTTGTTGTGTTTGTAATGCAAACGACACATCCGGCCGCGCTCACTCAAAAAGGTGGCCGCCATGACTCGGCACTGCTGGCAGGCACACACTACTACTGCTACTTCTACTTTTATGTATATAGCCGCAAAGATATTGAAATTAAGCAATGGGAGAGGCGTAAATCAAAATTTCATGGCAACTAATAAGTTAACAGCGCTGTAATGGCCTGTTTCCTGCATGAATTGTCAATGAAAGCCAAACTGCAATGTCATGACTGACAATAATACAAAGGAGCCAGTCCGCTATGTCCTGCTGGCAGGCAAGCGACGGCAGTTGCCCATCAACTTCAGTCACCAACGAGCGACAGTTTCGGCCTTGCATGGCATGTTGTGATTGATGAACTTATATCCAAGAGGGCGGGGACTGTGTTTCGATGTTGAGCAATCGAGAGCTGCACACAGCTTTAATATCTGTTCCCATTAAAGGCACTCTCAATGCTCTTGGAAATACATAAAACAATTTGTATCATAACATAATATTAAATTGAACCAATTTTATATATCGATTATAACAAGTGGAAATGCTATATGAAACACCCTATGTGTAGAAAAGTTGTATACATTTAAAAAAAAAAAAAACAAAACTGAAAAAAAACCAATTTACAAAATTGCAATAAAAATACAGAAACAATTTTTTGATTCAATATATGTTCTATGGAATTCGAATTCACATGAATGGTGTATGTGCGGCGTGTCAGTGTGTGTACAAAGATGAGCAAAGACGGCAACAACAGCACACATAACGCATCTTTGTGCAAAATTTGGTGTCTCTATCTCTTATAGTCTCTGAGAACCAGGTGTTCATACGGACGGACAGACGGACAGACTGACAGACGGACAGACGGACAGACAGACAGACAGACAGACAGACAGACAGACAGACGTACAGACGGACATGGCTATATCGATTCGGCTTGTCATGCTGATCAAGAATATATATACTTTGTGGGGTCTGCCACGCCTCCTTCTGCCTGTTACATTTTTCAGCTCCCGCAAACCTAATATACTTCTGTACATTTCATGTACAGAGTATAAAAATGCTTCTTACTTATAATTTGTATGCATTCTTATGCATATAAAAGAAAAGTGCATTTAATGAGATACAAAATTTTTATTTTTCAAACAATCATTGGAGCCCGTTTCCCCCTTTGGAAGCTACACTGTGAAAAGAAACTTAGGTCAAAATTGCAGTTTCCTATCTGTTACCGTTTGGGCTGCACATTGCTCACCAATACTCGATGAAGTCAGTCAGTCAGAACAGAGGGGGCTATACTACCAATACTGGTATACTATAAAGATATGTACTATATATTGCTATTTGCTTGTCAAGTCCGCACACCGTGTCAATCGCAATATTTTTTATACAGCCTAACAAATAAATTTGTTCTGCTAAATTAGTGGTTCATCTAATTAATTACTTGAGGTTTAAGTATATCATTCGGTGATTTCATGTCATTTAGTTGTGACATTTTTGCACTGCAGACATGATACTTCTCGGTGTTGTGTTAATAGCATTGATAGTGCCACAGGCGACTTGGCAAACAAATGTAAGCTCACCAAAATGTGACATTTCAAAAAAGTGCTACTTGTTGATTGAATAATGTTTATTCAAGATGGAACGCATCACCACCGACATTTTTGATACAATTGATGGGCTGATGCTTCAACTCAATAGTAAACATAAGCACTTATATGTTCTTCATAGTAAGTGCCCCAGGTGAGAAGAGCTTAAGTTTTCCACTAAAAAAGTACTTCAAATAGCCATATGTTTTCAGGGCTCTCAGATCACAAGGTGAGCGATTGTGGAGTATTTAATTTAGCGTTTCCTAATTTTTATGTCCTACACAACAGGCTTTTACCAAGGGGTAAGTGTCTGTTTTTTTACTGCCCCCATACCAACATCATATGTTATCTTTAGGACGAATATGGTGCTGCTTTGTTACTCAACATACAGCAGCAGTTCACATTTTTGCGGGTACTCTATAAGACTAGATGCCATAGTGGAACTTCGACTATTCACTATCCCAACTGCAACAGCAGTGCCATGGCTCACAACCCATTTTGTCAAAATGAACCATATGATTGGAATCTAATTCAAGAGACTGGGAATGGCCATCGAATAGAGATGCCCAAGTATGATGATGGAACCTCTCAAAATCTAAAAAATCCACCCCGCAGGCGTATCTTTAGGAAAAAACGAATGGGTATTAACAACCGACTCGCATTTCCATACAACGAATATTCTCCACCAAAGATCTCAACCGGCGCCCAGAAAACACCCTATGGTGGAAGCATTGCCAACGAACCAGGTCCTAGTTGGCCCTATCATGGTCAGATGGATTTTAAAAACAACAGAAATGTTGTTGAACGGAATGATACACCAAGAAACGTTGGAAGACAGTATTTAAAGAATTTCGAGCATATGCTTCGGAATAGCACCAAAAAATTAGAGCAATTTTTGAGTTCAAACCTACCGATCCCAAGCAATAGTAACAATCCGAAAGTGGATCTCAAAATTAAAGAAAACGCTACTGCTACCAAGGCCAAAAAGGATTCTATTGAAAATTTGTTCAATGAATTAAAGGAATCTATTAACCATTTCAAAAATTAGCACAATGGTGTAATATATATGAACCTATCATATTTATAATAGATAACATTGCCCGCTAAAGCTATAAATACAGAAGCTACTTATTGGCTTCTTGGTTTTTATACCCTGTACCCGTAGGGTAAAAAGGGTATATTAGGTTTTTCCATAAAGTATATATATAATTCTATCGATCTAGTCATGTCCGTCCGTCTGTCCGTCTGTCTGTCTGGATGAACGCAAGGATCTCAGAAACTATAAAATCTGGAATAACCAAAGTTGGTATCCAGATTCTCCTACGTCCGAGAAAGGACGAGTTTATTTTATTTTTTGGAATCATCCCCCACCACAGAATTTCGTCAATACCGTCCACATTTCAAAAGCTACATTAACCAAACTTTGCATACATAATATATAATATAATTATCTACTTTTGTTTCAAATTTCATCCAAATCGGTCAATTCTAAGAAAAGTAATTACTGAAACAATTTCACTCCGGTACTACGCCCACAAGCTGCAGCATCAAGTTCGCTCTTCTTCGTCCTTTTGCTTCTGCTAGAGGCGCATGTACCTCAGTGTCGGCAGTTTACCTGGGTACAGGGTATATCACTGTAAGGCCTGCTCGACTGTAGCGTTCTCTCTTGTTGATATTTGTTTTCAATCAATTTGGGAATTAAATCTATATACATATATTTTCCACATCAAAGTAACAGTGTTGTAATGTTTGCTCGCTGATAATAAAATAGTAGTAGAGAATAACATAAAAAATTAATTAAAGCTGAATGAATGATTTTGAATAACTTAGTTATTGAAGATTTATAATATTGAAGGGTAAAATTCCATTAAAAAAATGATATCATGTGCACTACTCTCAAAAAAAATTGCGTAACACTAATGGATATTTTGATATTCATATCTTGTTTTTAAATCAACGTTAATTTAACTAGAAATCTATTTGATTAGTGATTTAAATATGAATAATATGCAAAACAAAGTATTATAATAAAAAAAATAATAAAAAAGTTACAAATAAATACATCAAAATATATAAAATATGATATGTGCCAATTATTATAATTCAAAACAATTCAAAATAATTAAGAACGATTAACAACGAATATTCAGATTAGATCGAAAAACAAAGAAGCCATTGTGACTCAAGCCCACGTCCACCGCCCAATTTAAATTCAATATGTTTATAGTTAAATCAAAATTGAAGTAAAAATAATTTAAATTATTTAAGAATCTACGTAAATACAAAGCTTGTCAACCGGGCTCAGCCGTTTCAGAAACCCGGACACACCAAAAGAAATGGCTAGATCGGATTGCCTCGACATGCCGATCAACCTTATCAATGTAACATACATTCATATATACCTTATATACATTCGGGCAAATTCAAAAGAAATTCATAAACATAAACTCAGCAATGGCTGCAAGTAGAGTGCCTTAAATTGGCAAATAATAAGTAGCTTAGCAAATAAGTTCATCAATAGTTGTTTTATAAATATACATTGGGCGACAAGCGGCAGCTCACTAACGAAGCTGCCCCATCTGGGAGGGTGTGTGTTGTGTGAGTATGAGTATGTATGAGTGCTCGTTGACTTGTGACTGAACTCAACTACAAATGCAAACAAAATTCACAGAAGAGTGACATGGCCTTCTTCAGAAGGGTACAATAAACAACACTAACGAAGTGCATATAGCTTGGGATTGTATGTTCAGGACCTACACACTGGAGAATGTGAGAAAGTTAAGGCAATATGCATATATCAGGAATATCTTGTGATTGATGTTTCAGTAAGAGGTAGAACATTGTTCATAAAAACCAAAAAATGATCGCAATTTACTGAAAAACGATAAGAAAAACGAAGAAAAGTAAAATAGCAAATATCATTGAGGTACATAGAAATATAGATCCCTCTTACTCTTCACTTAAGTCTATATTAGAAAACAAAATCATAAAGCATCCGTAGAAAATAAAATAAAGGCTCTCTAAAAAATTTTTAAAATGTTTTTTTGGTGTGAAGCTCCTACTATAGTTTGTATTGACAGCATGACGAAACGAATCGATACCGCTATTGTTCTAAAGAATAGTTAATGATATTTGGGTGTATCTTCGTAACAGATTTTAAATTAGTTAATTCATTTCTTTTATTTATTAATAGGACACAGTAACTTTTTTCTTTCGACCATCGTTTTATTCGAAATTTTAAAACGTATGTATAAATAGAAATTCTACAGTGTGACCAAATAGGCTTTAGAGGGTACTTCCACACAATCGAAAAGAAACTATCAACTAAAAGAATGATTTAAATTTATATTCTGGAATTAATTATATTTAAAAATAAAATATTTTGAATTCATTTTCTATTTGTTTTGCAAAATACTCAAATTGTGAGCTTCTCATAAGGTATTTTATATTGAAAGGTTGGGAAAACTAAGCTTCCAATTACTAGCATCCCAATGAGGACCCCCATTGTCTTTCTACAAACGGGTGCCCACACACCTTTACAATTGTCCTTTTTTGTTTTGATGGTGCCACATTTGTTTGTTCACATGTCCTACCATTCCTTTTTTTGTGCATCAGATCGAGCGCTTAATTTGCTAAGCCCGAAAAGTAGAAATTCAAACAAATCAGAGCAACTGAACAGAAGTCAAGGTGTGTTTGCCTTTTTTTGTACGCGCATGGTTGTGTGTGTGTGTGTGTGTGTGGATTTTGTGGCTGCTCAACGGCAGCCACTGTCTATCAGGCCACAATTTTTATCATACACACTCTAGTACACAATGTGCTTGTATGTGTGTGCCTGACAGGACTTTTCGTTGTTGCTACATTACGTTGTGTACCCTTTTTTGTTTGGTGTGTGACTGTTTTCCATTTTTCTTTTCCATTTTTGGCTTTTGATGTGGAGGAAGCTCATCATCAAAGGCCCGAGCACACGCTCACTGTGATAATTGAGCATGGATGTGTGTATGTGTGTATGTGTGTGTGCTACCTGTATGGCGCTTTTGTTTGTAGTTGCCTTTTTGCTTTTTTCAGTTCCGTTTACCGCTGGCAAATATTGACCCGCATTGATTGTTACTTTTCCGGCTGTAAATTGGCGGACGCGTTCTTAGTTTGTGCAGAAAGTTTTCACTTTCGAAAATCGTAATTGGCCACTTTATGGGTGGGCGCCCCATTAAAGTCATTTAACTATTGGACGTCGCCAGCGTGTAGCAACGCCATTGCCTTGCCATTTACCAATTTTTTGTATACACTCGTATACTATACCGTTAAAATTGCTTTTATTACTTCCGTCTCCAGTTATTAATGTTTCTGGGCTTGGCTTCACTTCCTTCACATATACTCGCACACACACACAAGCACACATCCACTCATTTTTTCTATTTATATTTTTCAATTAAGCAACAACAATTTAACGTTGTGTTGTATACGGGCTTGTGTAATAAATTTCAACTACAAAATGACTGCGCTCAGCCAAATATAAGACCCTGCCGGCCACACAAGGTCCTCCCAATCGCAAAAAATTACTAACTACCTACCCAGCCACCAACGAAGCCACGCACTTGGCGCCTGGTTTCACTTCATCTGGTCCACCAAAGTGCAGGATGCGGACAGTTTCGTCCATTTGCTACTACTGTACAGATTATTTTATTGTTACCGATAGTCAGCCTTGAATTGAATTGTTCAAATATATGCAATACATGCAAGTTTTCACGTTCTAATTGCTAATATATTACAAATTAAGCTACATATTAAATATGTATTCCTCTATAAAATGTGAAGCAATTATCCAACCCCATAAAGAATATTCTAAGTTAGCATGAGGAGGGAAATCGATCAAGGCATGTCTGTCTGGGTTTCGAAGACCAAAGTGTCCCTAGAGTAAAAATTCAATAAAATATGGCAGCTTATATCAAAACATGTCCTTTCGAAAACTTTGGAGGTACTTGTACTTTCTGCCAATTTGAGGAAAAATATATAAACTTTGGGGGTCCGCAACGCCTTCTTCTATGGGGTTCAGGATTTAAAAATATGAAATTACCGGATTTTACAAACCCACACTAATATAACCACACACAAGCAGTGGAAGCGGTAGACGATCTGTCTTATATTAAGAGCTAGAAATGTAAGCACAATATTTGAGTTTTATTAATGATGACATTTCGGAAATTGTAAAACAACACACACTTAAAAATTATGAGCCAAATTTCGTCAATTTTCGTTGTTACTATACAGTCGATCCGCTTTATCTACGCAATCACATAGATACATGATCACTTAAGAAACTTGGTCCTTTTGTAAAAAATTATTCAGAACCATTGCATAACTGTAAATTGCTTTTGTTACTCTTAGGGCCGTAGCCATAGATAGATCCATCACCCTGCCCACCGATAAGTTAATGGTGTTTTGTGACTTCATCAGCATTATCAGCACCATTTTCTGCTCTGTGACCGACATTTTGTACCACAAACATTCATTATAAATACAGTCGCGTACTTCCCCGTTCTGAAAAATAACATAAATCTGAACAATCAAAATCTTCCCATATTGGCTAAATTGTACATTTACCGAAGTCTCAACCACAGTGCCTAGGACGCAGTATAAATACATCATCACAAAACTGAATACCAAAAATAATAAAGCCAAAGGCCAAGCACCCAAGAAATGGCAGACAAGACAGGCCATTATTCCATATGCTTTGGCAAAGATTTGTACAAAAACGACATTAAAAAATATCATCTCGGTTTCTTCAATAATGCTGTGAAAGAAAAAGTACCAGTTAATGATGTAGGAACACTTCAATGATGAGTACATACTAAATATATTGTTGATGCCACTTAAAAATGTCCGCTAGCATGAAGAACGTCTCGGATGAATCATGTGTGTCCTGTAGAACTGCATTAAGGTCTTGAAACTTCAATATCAATATCTTCTTCAGCAGTGGTATTTGAGATACAAACACAAACAAATATGTATCGGCAGCAAAATTTCCAAAAATAGCGAAAAAAAACAACACCATGTGTATACAAAGAAGCATACTATGGCCTGAGGGTGTTTTATGATCTATTCCTGGGATAAGAAACATCATGGCCATCACCCTCTCATTGAAGATAGCTCCATATACAAAGGGAAATGTGACCACAACGAGAACAACCACGAAATTTATAATTATACAACCAATTAAAACTTTCCGTGTTAAGATAACGTGTTTCATTAGACATTCCCTGTATCTTTGGTTCTTCTGTTCATATTCGATATAGACACTCTCCATGACCATTGCCAAGTTGCGCCAACCGTCTTTATGCTTTAGAACCGATATAAGCTTTGTCATACCTTCTAAGCCGCTGGGAAGCAAGGCAGTCACTTGTAATACGACTGTCCAATCATCTTCTATAACAATTCCCACGTAGATGGTGTAGATGAGATTTATATAAAATACACATATAGCAAACATCACAAAGCGCGTCACCATATTGATCCGATAGTTCGGATCCATTATATTCGCACCACACATAGTTGATACTACCTTTAGAAAACCGATAATATTTCGAAATCGCTCGGACGGACCCAGCACCATATTAGATTGATTTTTCAGCAAGTACTGAACACCCCGTCCAGACCAGTAAGTGCTGATGGCGAAGAATTGACTCTATTTAGAATTTTTTATGTGGATTTCTTGATTGAAGGAATAATTACAGACTAATTGCTTTCATTTTTGTTAAATAGGCGTAAAATAAAATGAGCAAAATAATTTATTTATTATACGCTGAACCTGAATACAACAAGAAAGTACACTATAATATACTTGTGAGCAGTGAAACATTTAATAGGCAGAATGAGGCGTGGCAGACCTCTCAAAGCACTTATATATTCAATTAATGTTAGTGGAGGTAGAGAAGAGTCAGACCCCCTCCACTTTGAAGAGAAGCAGCTACGCCAAGCTGATGTGAATACGGTTGTTCCACAAAGCCCAGACCTGTTCCTAGGCCACCACAGATGAAGAGGATGCCCTTGGGGGGTACTCCTCGGAAACATCAGTGTGCACAACGGGGATGTGGATCTGCGTAGGTAAGCTTTCTGATTTGAGGATGCAGGATTATAAGCCAATAAATAGTACTAGTAATAGTACAAGACCCAGACCATAGCAAGAAAAACAAAAACATGATGCTGCTAAGAAGAGATTTCGTCTGTGTGTGAACACTCCTTGTAAGAGCATAAATACATTCAGTTCGAGGTATCTCTAAAGAACGAGAGACCAATCGCGACTAGGTATCCTAGAAACACAAATTGGTCCTCGTATTTAAACTACATAGACAGTCTTCTACCAGATTACCCACCTCAGGGCCCAGACACAGTAGAATTCACCTCGAAGAATTCACCCATTAGAAAGCCAAATGGCAAACTCAAGTCTACCTGGTGGGTTCTTCAAGTCAGTGAGTCAAGAAAAAAGGCCAGGAAAATTGTCAATGCACCCAAAATCCAAAATATGGAGCAACTCTGGTGTGCATATAAACAAAGACTGTCGGAGTAAAAGAAAATACTCTGGCAGGCTAAACGATCCTGTTGGCAGAACTTTTGCCTTGATAGGGAGATTCTCTATACCAGGTTTTTTTTTATTTATTTATTTTTATTATTAACTTATCCTAGCGTTACAAGTAACAGATTACTTTTAAGTTTGTCTATGCAATCTTCGAAGCCAGTAGTTCATCCATACAAACGCATAGCCGGACAGGCTATATCGATTTCTCTCGTCATGCTGATTAAGAATATATGTATGTACTTAATGGGGTCGGAGATGCTTTTTTCTCACTGGTTCATACTTTTCACAAGTATAATGTACCTTTTTACCTTTCAGCTGCAGTATATATATATATATAGTAGGAGAGTCAAAATATTATTTGATAAGTCATAACATATTATACTGAATTTTAGGTTTAAATAGACACAAACAAATTCAATTGCATTTGGATCACCAAAAACGTGTCTAACGCTCCAAATATCCTTCTTAAGTAAAACTTATGAAGAAGGACAAAAAATAAATAAGAAAAACGACATTGAAATGGAAAAAGTACGCTTTCAACAACAAAGCTATAATGTTTATTTATTTGTCACTTTTAAGCTATATATATTGGGTGTAGCTCAGACTGACTTGGCCAAGAATAACCATAACTATATGTATGAATGTATGAAAGAGTAACAACTTCTAGGCTATGTGGGTCGATAGAAATGCAAGAATTTCTAGATTGTGTAAGTGTAAGTTATGTTATACGTTATTTATTTTGTTGATATTCATGAACAATAATTGATTTGAGACAAACTATTTGCCGCTGCGTCGAACAGGGTCCTATTGTAAAAAATTATTCAGAACCATTGCATAACTGTAAATTGCCTTTGTCACACTTAGCGCCGTAGCCATAGATAGATCCATCACCCTACCCACCGATAAGTTAATGGTGTTTTGTGACTTCATCAGCATTATCAGCACCATTTTCTGCTCTGTGACCGACATTTCGTACCACAAACATTCATTATAAATACAGTCGCGTACTTCCCCGTTCTGAAAAATAGCATTAATATGAAAAGAACAAATTATTCTCATATTGACTGAATTGTAAATTTACCGAAGTCTCAACCACAGTGCCTAGGGCGCAGTATGAATTGAGCATCACGAAGCTGTAGACCAAAAATAATAAAGCCAAAGGCCAAACGCCCAAGAAATGACAGACAAGAGAAACCAACATTCCGTATGCTTTGGCAAAGATTTGTACAAAAACGACGTTAAAAAATATCATCTCAGTTTTTTCAATAATGCTGTTAAAGAAAAAGCACCAGTTAATGATGCAGGAACACTTAAATGATGAGTACATACTAAATATATTGTTGATGCCATTTAAAAATGTCCGCCAGCATGAGGAACGTCTCGGATGAATCATGTGTGTCCTGTAGAACTGCATTAAGGTCCTGGAACTTCAATATCAATATCTTTTTCAGCATTGGTATTTGAGAGACGAACAAAAACAAATATGTATCGGCAACAAAATTTCCAAAAATAGCGAAAAAAAACAACACCATGTGAATACAGAGATGCATACTATGCCCTGAGGGTGTTTTATGATCTATTCCTGGGATAAGAAACATCATGGCCATCACCCTCTCATTGTAGATAGCTCCATATACAAAGGGAAATGTGACCACGATGAGAGCAGGTATGAAATAAATAAGTATGCAGCATATCAGCAGTTTTCGTGTTAAAATAACGTGTTTCATTAGGCATTCCCTGTATCTTTGGTTCTTCTGTTCATATTCGATATAGACATTTTCCAAGGCCATTCCCAAGAAGCGCCAACCATCTTTATCCTTTAGAATCGATATAAGCTTCGTCATACCCTCTAAGCCGCTAGGGAGTAAGGCAGTCGCTTGCAATACGATTGTCCAATCATCTTCTATAACAATTCCCACGTAGATGGTGTAGATGAGATTTATATAAAATACACATATAGCAAACATCACAAAGCGCGTCACCATATTGATCCGATAGTTCGGATCCATTACATTCACACCAATTAGAATTGATATTATCTTAAGAAACCCGATAATATTTCGAAATCGCTCGGACGGTCCTTGCACCATATTGATTTGATTTTTCACCAAGTACTGAAGATCTTATCCAGACCAGTAAGTGCTAATGGCTATGAATTGACTCTATTAAGAATGTATTATGAGGATTTCTTGATTGAAAGAACAATTACTGACTAATTGCTTTTGTTTTTGTTGAATTAAATATGCAAAGTAATTCATTTTCCTTTTATTTACATAGTAAACTAGGTTAACCAGGAAGCACTGGAAGTAAAGGTAAAATACTCAAGGATCGAAAACTTCTGATGAATCGAAAATTGTTAGTATATGTGGGTAACATATAGCGAAAAACAATATAATTTCTATGAAGCTATGTTTGTATATTGTCCTTTTTTTATTGGTCAGTATTGATACCATACCTGTTTTATTTATTTTATTTATTCTGATAAATAATTTTCAAAATGAATGCATTTTTTATCTAATAAGTTAGGGTTTAATGGCTATCGAAAAGATGTTGATTTCTGGTCATTATCACCTTACTCCAATGACGGTAGTGTGTGTGTATCATATCCTACTGTACTATGTAAATAAAAATTCAATAACTTTGCATATTTAATTAAACGACTCCGCAGCACATCCCAAAGCAATTAGTCTGCAATTATTCCATCAATAAAGTAATCCATTCTTAATAGATTCAATTCTTCACCATTAGCACTTACTGGTCTGGATGGGGTGTTCAGTCTTGGTGTAAAATCAAATCAATATGGTTCTGGGACCATCCGAGCGATTTCGAAATATTATCGGCTTTCTTAGCACAATATCAACTATGATTGGTGTGAATGTAATGAATCCCAACTATCGAATCAATATAGTGACGCGCTTTGTGATGTTTGCTATATGTGTATTTTATATAAATCTCATCTACACCATCTACGTGGGAATTGTTATAGAAGATGATTGGACAATCGTATTACAAGTGACTGCCTTACTCCCTAGCGCCTTAGAGGGTATGACAAAGCTTATATCGGTTCTAAAGCATCAAGAAGGTTGGCGTTACTTGGGAATGGCCTTCGAATGTGTCTATGTCGCTTATGAACAGAAGAACCAATGTTACAGGGAATGTCTAATGAAACACGTTATTTTAACACGAAAACTGCTGATATGCTGCATACTTATTTATTTCATACCTGCTCTCACCGTGGTCACATTTCCCTTTGTATATGGCGCTATCTACAATGAGAGGGTGATGGCCATGATGTTTCTTATCCCAGGAATAGATCATAAAACACCCTCGGGTCATACTATGCACCTGGGAATACACATGGTGTTGTTTTTCTTCGGGGTTTTTGGAAATTTTGCGATCGATACATACTTGTTTGTATTCGTCTCTCAAATACCAATGCTGAAAAAGATATTGATATTGAGGTTCCAGGACCTTAATTCAGTTCTGCAGGCCACACATGACTCGTCTATAACGTTTCCCATGCTAATGGACATTTTTAAATGGCATCAACAATATATTAGGTATGTACTCATGAAGAAGAGTTCCTGTGTCATTAACTAGTACAATTCCTTTAACAGCATTATTATGAAAACCGAGAAGATATTTTTTAATATCGTTTTTGTACAAATCTTTGCCAAAGCCTACGGATTGTTGGCCTGTCTTGTCTGTAGGTTCTTGGGCGTTTGGCCTGTTGGTACTTTTTTTTTGATGTACAGCTTTGTGATGCTCAATGCATACTGCGCCCTAGGCACTGTGGTTGAGACTTCGGTAAATTTACAATTCAGCCAATACGGGAATATTTTAGTTCTCACTTTATGTTATTTTTCAGAATAACGAAGTCCGCGACTCTATTTATAATGAATGTTTGTGGTACGAAATGTCGGTCATAGAGCAGAAAATTGTGCTGATAATGCTGATGAAGTCACAAAACACCATTAACTTATCGGTGGGCAGGGTGATGGATCTATCTATGGCTACGGCGCTAAGTGTGACAAAGGCAATTTACAGTTATGCAATGGTTATTTATAACTTCTTACAAAAGGATTCAATTTCTTAAATTATTCTATACGAGTAGTATGTAAATTGGAAGTTGCTTCGGTAATCTAAATCACATATTAAAGCACATTAAACGAACAACAACGCTCATCCAACTCTTATGTACCCTTTAGCCAAATGCACAAAAAAATGAAAAAGATGTTTACAATTTATTTTTATAAATTAAATGATTAAATAACTACTCCTACAAAATTAAACAAAAATGTTTGAATTCAAACAATATTAAATTTATCTAAAAGCAACATAAAAAAATATCCTACAATTATAGCCAAAATCCCCCAAGTTTGTGGTGCTCTATTAGCTTGGCTTTTATGGGCAGCAAACTGATTGGTCCGTATAAGTCCAGAAAAGAAGGGCTTTATATTACATCATATCCCTTCTAAATGTAATTTCATGACCGTTTCATCGAACGATTAACAATGAATCATTTCATCGTGTATCTACAGATCTTCGAGAACTTTTAAATTCGAAATTGGTCTTCAATCTTTACATGCAAATAAATTAAATAAATAGGTAAGCCTCAGCATTTCGTTAAACAATAGCACCAGAAAAAACACTTCTTTGATTGATTATATCCTTCACTATAATGGGAACAATCAGAGGACATAACTGCTTAGGAAGTTCGACAGCCAATTGAATTTCTCTTTGTGTGATTGTTGAGCTGATACTAAATGATCCGAGGTCTTTCTTTTGGCCCAGGATCCCTTAGCCCTTATAGCCAGAGTTCGCTGAGTGTGCCTCACTAGAAGCATTTGAAAGAAGTGGGTCATTTTCATTCTGCTTGTGCAATACTAGCAATTTTTTTACCCTATCTGCTATTCTGCGATATACTTTGTCCGCTATTGCTTCTCGGATGCGACAAATTTTCCTTTTGAGCCCCCTTTTAATAAGCAGTAGAGTCCCAATAGCAGAAGGGAGCCTGTTTTTAGATCTTAATCCATGCCTATCGGGAGCAGCGCTTAGGGCAGCTGCATGCGCACCAAGATTTCCAGATTCAGATCAACCGTTTCTCGACGAATTACGACAATGTCTCCACCACTTTGCAATAAACGTCCCTTCTGACCTTGATGACGGTAATAGTCTTAAGTGGCTACTAAATGTACATAGGTGATCTGAATAATGCCGGAATTCTGTTATAAATTAGAGGTTTTCTTGTCTTTGAATTTCAAAAAAGTCAATAGCGCTTTGTGCGGGTGTGTGCTTCACCAGGATAGAATTTGGACAGAAAAGTTTTGGATTTGGATTTGCATTCTGCAGAAATTTGCTCACGAACTCGCTCTAACGTTTCTCCAGAGTCTGCTTTTGTCATTGAAATATGGTCCAACTAGCGGGTCTTGCCCGTCTTTGCTTACAAGTTATGCTATTCCTCTTTCGACGCTCTCTAAACTTTTTAAAGAGTTCATTTTCCAAACAGCAAATATAGTACAATAAGTACTATGTGTGGTTCTACGTACATACATACATATGTACAAACCTTCGTTACACACCGAGCGGACTGCCAGCCCTGACTTAACTGTATGCATCCTCAGCACGTTATCCCCGAAAAGTCCGACGCGGGACATTTACTTTTGATTTATAAATCGGGACGTCCCGCCAAAATTGGAGCGTTCTGCAACGCTGATATGTACATACATTTAAATTTTTCATGCAGGCGTTATCCGCCTATAGATACATACAAAAATATATAAGTATGTATTAAATATGTTAATTCAACACTAATTTGTGTCTTCAATTCCAAATATGATTGTTGTGAATGTAAAAGGTGTGTTTCTGCTTTTGTAAATCGCATGAATACACTCACAAAATAGGCTTAACGGTAAATGACTCTTAGATTTGTTCAGAATACATTTGTAGCGTTGTGAGCTAACACTAAAACGGTAAGTAGCTATAAATATGCGATCAGCTGAGATGCTAGAGATGGGCATGTGTCGGATGCTCTATGTGCTAGAACATCAAAACTATCGATAGTTGAGTCCGTCGATACAATCAATAATTCCATCGAAGTTTGAATGCAATTAACAGAAAATTTAAATAATAACATCTTATAATTTATTGATATCAATTAGAACAAATCATCTGCCCGCAACTTTTGGCATTTTGCCTTTGAAATTAACAGGCGTAAATGATCAAAACGAAAGAAGAAGCGCGAGCCAATGACTTGCAGTTGTTGTTGTTTTTCGTTTTAAGAACTTGATTTAAAACCATAGAACATTATTTATTACAATCAAACAACAGTGCTCGATTGTCCAATGTACGTACACAGGCATACATACATACATATGCATGCATGTTTCTCTTTACTTTTTCATACATAGGCAAGAACTGTTGCTTGTTCTGTGTATGGTGTGTGTATATGATGTCCCCAACGATTTGATATTTGCGTTCTTTGTAATTTGTTGTTGCTGCATAAAGTTAGTAATGAAAACCCTAATGCCAAATGTGGGCACCCACACTATGAAAGGATACATACTTGAGTCCAAATTTCGGCTTCCTAGCTCTTACCGTTTGGGCTGTGCGTTGATCACCAATCAGTCAGTCAGGACAAACTGTTTTATATATATAGAGATGATGAATTTACTTCCCAAGTTGTTAAATATCAAGCTGAAGTTTGCTTCTGACCATGTAGGGTTGTAGAGAGACGACACAAAAAACTCTCCATTTGCAGTTGAACTGGCTTTTAAGATATGTCCTGTTTGACTAGAGACGCTGCTTTTTCTTTGATTCTATTGCAGGAATGGTCTGCTTTGTGCATATTGTAGGTAGGAACATAGACGCAGATACTCTCCTGTAGCCATTCACGTCTATGGTGTGTTCGAAAAGTGTTCCAAGAGGAGTACGCTTAGTAAATTTGTCTAGCGTACAATTTTTCCATTAATCCACACACTTCAAACATACATCCTGAACTACATACATACAGTACGTCCATCAAATACTATTTGACTTCTACAAATGCAGGGCATGTAATACCCTCATACATTATGCAGCTGTTGATGGCTATAAAGTGGTCGCTTAGCACAACTTTGGCTGCGACCGCATTGCTGCTGTTGTTGTACAATCGTGGAGTGCTTTAGCAGTAAAACTAATTGCATTACATCAATTTTTCTGTTAAAAGTCAATAACCAATCAGACACACACCCACACCTACACCCACACACACTCGCACAGACCTAGAGATGTAGCGCGATTGAAAGTTTGAAAACGTGCTGTTAAATGCACACAGACACGCATCCAGCGAACATAAACTCGCAAACACACACACACACACACACACACGCAAACTAGGAGGCGTCCTAACTACATGCCTCGCGGTCAATTTAATGGTGGATCATTCGGCGACCATGGGAGAAAAGTAGAAGCAGCGCAGTAATGACAGAAGTAATCACATTAGCTTCATATAAACTTGCTCTGGCTCTGCCTGTGCTTTCAGGGTTGTCAAGTGCATGGAGAGAGTTTTAAAATATCCCTTATTGGTTTAAGCGCCCTTTCTAGATGAACGATCCTGCACTCAAAAATAAAGCATACAGCTGGAGCTCCCTTGCACATTTATTACAATGCATACACACATGCCTATGTACTCTGTGGTGGAAGCTGCCGCCTACACGACAGCCCTGCCGCCGTTGATGTGCCGTTGTCTGTCTCTATTCCCTGGCAGCACCATCACCAGCACCAGCACCGGCGAGCATGCACTTGCATCTCCACCTCACACAGCCACGAGTAACGATGACGTGTTCATGCAGTTGCTGTCAACGCGGCGCGCTTCCATTTTACAGCCAGGAGGGTTGCCCCAACCTCCACCAGAAGTTCAGCTGGCGCCAAATGCTGCCGGCGCGCGTCCAGCCACGCAGCGATGTTAAATCGTTAATTGATTACAGCCAACATTGATTGTTGTTGTTGTCGTTGTTGTTCTTGTTTCTCTGTTGTTGATTATTTTTTTCCGCACCACACCAGAGAGGTCGTTGTTGATAGTATTGGCAGGGGGAAGCGGCGATTGCTTCAAAATGGATTTTTATAGATGCTGTAAGCGATTTCAGTTGATTTTGGTGGCAACTCTAATAAGCGCACACATACAGACACATAAAATGGTATATATGTATGTATGTATATAAATACTCACTGTTTCGCCTTTGGCCATTTAACTGACGAATTATTTAGGTATTTGTACTCGTATATACATACATACATACAGATGCAGAGAGCATTTTAAAACTAATTGTTAAGCAGAGCACAAAAGTACAAAAACGCAAAGCACGTACGCATCAAAAACAAACGTTCAGCCACAACCGCAAATATAAACGGAGCAACAGCAGCCGAACAGACAATCTGGCCAAAATATTAGTTACTGGCAGTGGGCTGAGGTGGAAATGAAGGCGGATGTGGATGTGGATGTGGAGCAACTCTTGGCAAACAAGACTGGAGCCATGCAAAGGGAAAATCGCTCTTCGAAATCAGAGACGAACCAAACCGTAACCCACATAAAATATGAGGCAGGCGGCGAGGCCAGTCGTGTGGCTGTAACTGATATTACAGTTAAGGCGGTAACGAGTCTGCGTCTACTCGTAGCACAAAAAGCGACCAACAACGGCGCATCATGCGCTGCCACTCAAAAATGTTCAACAGCACAAGGCCACAGGAGCAACAAAAGCCACGGGCAGTACCCGAGTTTGAACAAAAACGAAAAGAAAATCAAGCTACGAGTACAAATGCGAGCTTGAGTTCGTAAAGGAAGCAAGGACGGCGGGCAACATAAAATACGAAAAAGGTACGGCGAGCTCCTGACGAGCATTTTAAGCAGCAATTATTTACTTGATGCCAATGACAACAAAAAGGAGCATGGGCTTAGAATTAAAACAACAGCGTGCAGACACATGGCCATATGAGTGGATAGTTAATGGAGTAGGACGGGTTAAGGGAGAGCAGATTCTAAATGCACGAGCGTTGTGGAACATGCCGGCAGCAAAAATTCAATTTAAGCACAGAATTCATTATATTCTATACATACATATATGTAATATACTACACACAGGAATGGGTGCTCATATAAGAAAGTTAGCTGCACTTATTAAGTGCATAAAAGCCATAAAGCCATGTTTCGAAATATTAGTAATACTATATTTAATTACATCACCACACTCGTTTTGCGCAGTGTATGAAAGTTTTAGTATGCTCCAGTCGGAGCTTCCCACTGATAAGATTGATCCATCTGTGCTGCTCTATCGATTGAACTCGGATATTTCTTATTGAAAGACAGTTCAGGCCAGCCGGCTTGTATGCCCTGTACTCGAGGGGTTAAAACGTATTTAAACCATATTTCGTGTTTTTTGTCGCTATATTCATAAAATTCCTTATTCATAATCAATTATTTTCAATTTAGGAAAACCCCAGCTTGAAAGCTATTATAAAATTCCATTTTCTGTGCCATACTTGTTGTGCCTTGGCTTCGAGTCTCAATATGCAAGAAGTATTTAACAGCATTTTATAAAAGATGCAGGGTCTGTAGGTGATTATATGAACGGAATTTTGGAAAATCCCTTATAGGGGTGAGGGTAAATTCAAAAATATAACAAACTTCCACAGCGTACTAGTAAGGCATCTTTGTGCAAAACTCGATCAGTCTAGCTCTTATAATCTTTAAGATCTAGGTGATCATACGGAATTACAGACAGACTGCCAGCTGTCAGCTCTCATCAACAATATGCATGGTTCAAATGGAACCATATATTTTGTATGTACATAAACATATATATATGCATTGCGTAATTGTATATATTTTGTCAACGTATTTGTTTATAAAACCGTCTGTTCTGTCGGACTAACATACAGGTGATCAATGCCGATAATAGCGAAGAATTTGCTGCATAGTTATACTTGTAAGTTTGAAACAAGTTTTCTTTTGTGTGCCTTTCGTCGGATTGGTTCGAAATTTGAGAAATAAACTCAACATAAACAGACCTTCAACGATTCAGAATATATAAATAATTTTTTCTCCTCGCACAAGCAAAAAAACAAAATAAAAAAAAGAGATACTAACAGTAGGGCAAAACGAAGTGAACACATACAGCAGCAGTTCATGTCTATGTGGCCGCTGAGGGCATACTCTTGGAACAAGCATTGCAAAACATAACAACAAACATGTATGTCTGTAAAACCGAAAATAAATAAGGCAAATCAGCCCAGATTTAACATTTTAAGAAGTAATACTATATGTCCTTACAAGTTGAGTTTCCTTCAAATTTACAAAATTCTTTTAATCTGCAAAAAGAAAAAATGTCATTGAATAATTATATTTATTATATAGTATAGTAAGTAACCAGACATACCTACATACATACATAAGTACGTACATTCATACACGATCTTCAAAAAGCATTTCCAGTCTGCTGTTTTTGTTATTACTAAGAGGTGTGCCGTAACTGTCTGATTGGTGACTGAACATTAAATTGGTAGCTTAAATCTGTTCACATTTATCATGGAACTTGGTGATCAGAAAGTTGCCCACAAATATACGTTGTAAAATAATTAAATGTTGACTTGCAAAATGGAATGATTATCGTCCACCTTATCAAATATCTGATGCCAAAATATCTGGCACAGCAGCCATCCCATAATGACTTAATGGGCGGAAGACCCCATCGCCTAATACTTTTCAGAAAGAGCAGCGAAATATTTAAACAGCACAGAAGCAATAACAGCAGCAGCAGCAGTAATTTGAATATGCGAAACATTGTGTGCTCCTGCCATGCTCAAGATCCTTCGCCCTCCACCACTCTCTAACTAATTACGGGAGCCGCGCAACGTTTGTCGCCAAAAAGTGCGCGCTGCTTCGATAAGTGTGTGTGTGTGTGTGTGTATGTGTGTGTGTGTGTGTGTGTGTGTAAATGTCGAATGAGTGTATAACAGGTTTGGAACAAATCCACAACTGACTGGTTGCCTGCATGCGGGCTTGTTATTTTAATTTCCGCCTAAAAGCATGCAACAAATTGAAAGGATTACACAAAGTTTATGCAATGCACCAGCAGCCAGCAAGAACAACGAGGAAAAGCGAGTAGTAGCAAGTAGACAAATGCGACAATTTAAGCGCGACCCACCCCTCCCTGCCCCAAGAACAAGTTGCAACAAACTCTCGCAAATTGTTGGTGTAGTTGCTTTTTAAGCAGCACACACAACACAGCATAAAATTAATGTGAAGCAAAATGCAGAAACAGCAGCCGCCAGTTGTACGCTGCCAGCAGGCAGTCATAGTTAACAGCGTCGCCATCGCCATCGCCAACGGCAACGCCGTCGCCAGAGTTGTCGCCTTGACTACAGCCAAAAACTGCAAAACTCCTGCAAAATGATATGGGCTGCTGCTGCTGCTGCTGCTGCTGGCGCAGTTGTGGGCGTTGCAGCTGCAACTTTTGTTGCATATTCAGCAGCATCAGAAGCAGCAACGCGCAATTTGCTTTTGAAAAATAAACTTGGCAACGGCTTTCATTCACTTATATGGTCGAAAATAAACTTGCCAGCCATAAAACAAAAATCGCTTGTTGGCAAATAAAAATTGCTGCTGACACGCAACACTCGAGCATTGGCACAGACTTTTAGGCGCCCTCATCCGGCAGCAGAATTTAATTGAGTCAACGTCAACCCGTCAGCCCAGCTGCCACAATCAAATCAATGACATTGGGCGCCTGCAAGCACATCTCATTAAGGTTCGCTTGTGTTGAGCTTTGACTTGGCTTAACTTGGAAATTTGTGTCATCTCGCCGCACTCCTCACGCTCCGTGCCACAACGCATATCTCCTGACGCATAAAATGCTCTAATGACTTTGCACATTGTGCGTACGCAAATGACTTTGATGTTAATTTCAAATGAACACATTACTGGGTCATGTAGAGTGCAGTCTAAGTGCATGGTATAGTCAAATGGTGTCGAAGGTGTTGAAAGGCATGGTCCTTGCGGGCAACATCTCAGACAACCAATGTTGCCAGCAAAACTCTTATAATTGTGGGCAAGTTTGGCATAATTGACGTCTCTCTTAACGGTTTTATAAACTCCATCTTTTTATATCAAAGTGCGATTTTTTTTCATATTTATTAAAGAGAAGAGAAATTCAGGTTATCCTACACTGCAAGGTGTGTTCCAAAGTAAACAGGACTTTAAAAAAAAAAACATAACAAATGGTTTTTTCGGCAAAATCAATTTATTTTATTCAAAATAGTCTTCTTTTGCTTCAATACAGTTTCGCACGATCCAAAAGCATGTCGAACGAGTGTTTCAGCTCGTTGTCTGCCAGTAGCTGCCAGTATGCCGGTGCAAGCCTTTTGAATGGCCTCTACGTCTGCATAACGCTTTCCTTTCATGGGCAAATGCATTTTTCCGAAAAGGTAGAAGTCGCACGTTGCCATATCAGGTGAATACGGCGAGTGGTTAATGGTTAAAGTGTGAATTTTGGTCAAAAATTCGGTCACAAGCGACGATCGTCTGAGCAATTTTTGGTCGTCAGTCAATTTGTGCGGAACAAACCGTGCACACAAATGTTCGGTCAAAGAAGATTTCCAATTCCATTTTCATCAATTTCAATGATGATTTCGGCTGATTTTTGATGAATTCACGCACAGTTTCGATGGAATTTTCGGTGATCACGAATTTTGATTGGCCCACATGTTGATCGTCATTTATGTCCTCACGACCACTTTGAAAACGTTGAAACCACTCGTGCACTCTGCTACGGGATAGGCAGTCATAGCCATAAACTTGTTCCATCAATTGAAACGTTTCGGTAAAAGTTTTAACAATTTTAAAACCAAATTTAATGTTGGCTCTTTGTTAGAAGCTCATTTTCACACCGATAACACAAACATTCTGACACTTAAAACGCAATAACTTCACTTCCAATCGATGAAATGTCATGTAATTTTCACTGGATAATCTATAAAGATAGCAGATTCTAACCAGTTGACATATAGATAGCGCCACCAGGGGGCGCTAGATTCAGTCCTGTTTACTTTGGAACGCACCTTGTATACTGCTAATAATATGTTGTAGGGGATAAACAATCATCACCACTAGCTTTGTTTTATCCAATTTGTATGATTATCGGACTGTTATAAGTGCATATACTTATAATGTTTGTATATATATGTATAATCGCCGACCGAAAGCAATAGCGTATATCTTATAAAGATATTTCGGGTAGTACCATTTTCTCTTCCGAGAATTACGAATCAACTGTAGACAAAAGTCATGTTTATCTTTCAATTATGTGGTAACTACTTGTAACTGAAAGCTTATAAGCTTTTGATCTGATTGGTTCAGAATAATCCAAATCTTTTGGCCATATAGAAGACAATTTTTTTATCGACAATAATTTACATTGTAATATCTTAGAAGATGCGACAATTTATCTTAGAAGATTTATGGAATTTAACCTAAAAATACTAAAAAGAAAACCAATAAATTATATAAAGTATGATTTTCAAATTTGAATTAAATTGAGTTTCATTAAACATTCTTCTCGAAATGGACATGCACTCAGCTTAAAAAGGTTCTACAATTCACAGGTCTTCAAGAAAAGAACTATCATCTGTTTTTATGGGCTACAAACTATACCCTATTGTCCCCTCTCTATTTAATTATGAATTAGAAAGCTGTATCGAACTTATTGTGCCTTTGGATATCCATGGTTACAGTACGTTATCCACGATGCAAATATACAAAAACAACATACAATTCGGCTGCAATATCTTTAAAAACCAGTTTTTTAGACAAAAAATCATTTATTCAAATCATAGTAATGATCTCATATTGACGAAAGCTCTGTGCGCTGTTTATGAAAAAATTAACAGACGAAAAGACGGACATTTCGATTGGGATTGGGCTGGCCAACTGATCATAAATGTTCTCGTACTTATATATAAAATGTGATGTAACATTCTTTGTTTTGGGCGTACAAGCTCACACAACGAATATAATAAACCCTTCAACTGTTCAGTCAAGGTAATAAAAATTGCATGAAAATCAGCTTCCCTTAAGTATTTATGACCCTTATGGTGGCACAGTATTTCAGCCAAGCACTATCAAACCGTTGACTTGAAATTCTGTCTACCCTTTTCGACCCGTACTCTGTGTTTTGTTTTGTTTTAATTTCGCTACCGGGGTACACTGGTCAGATAAGCGCATTAAATTTTGAGTTTTCAAACAGCAACCTGTAACTTATTTAAAAGGTTAGACAAAGCAACACGCTCCCAAAAAATTTAAAATACTTAATTAAAATATCTTTGGGCAAAAGTTTAAGTTGTTTGTGGTCCCCAGCCGATGAGCTCGAACGTCATTTGTATTATTTCGTCTACATTTATATATTGTTCGCTCAACTTGTCGAGTGGCGTCTTCAAGTCCGGTGAATGCTGTGGGCAACGTAGTTAAAAATTCAAGATTCATATAAGAATATACTTCTATGTTGAACTCACCCGAACACTATGCATTAGATCCCGAAACTTCTGACTGCGTAGAGCCTTGTAAAGTAGGGCGAATTCTCCGCCCTCATGCACTTTTCGGGCTGCTAGGCTGTAGAACTTTGCGCGCGGCAGGCTTTGAACCACCTCTCGAAGAAAAGTGGTCAAGTCTCTCTGCAGCATCATCTGGACAGGCACTAGGCGCGGTATCTGAAAGCTATGTAAACGGTTGGGCACCATATCCACCACGCTGCTCACATCATAGCCAGAACCGTTAACGGTGAGGAACCCAAGCAGATCGGCAACATCGGGAGCAGCGCGTATTTCTTTCCAGATCTGCAAAAACTCGTCACTTCGTATGAATTGCATAGCTTGTCGAAAACGCTGATCGAACACATAATGCCGGGCAGCGATATGAGCGATTCGTCGTCGCGGAACTAATGCAGCAAAATCTCGAAGATCTGTTCGCAAATCAGCAGCCACTAGGCCCAGGTAACCCAGCAGCAATACCAGCACTTTACCATGCAAAGCCCAAGCCATGGTCTATGATTTAAGTCGCCGCAAGCGCGCTTTTTATAGACTTCCAAGGGTGGGAGCAAACGTGCTAATTAATGTGCTAACTACTTAGTTTATAATGTGCAAAGATCGAGTTCAAAGAGGCACAATTTTGATAAAGCACATAAATTGTCAGCTTATTATGATGCAAAAAAGAAATTAATAGATAAACAAATTAAAGTAGTTATTGCCTGTGGAAAGTCGCTTAATTATAAACATAAATAAATACAAATATATTCCAAAAATACGGGCGACGACTAATATTTTGGATTCCCAAAACATTTGTATATTGCGGAATGTAAAATTTGGATCCCTAGTAACTCAGTAGAGCTAGACAAAAGAAAATTGATCCGAAATTTAATTAATACACCACAAATTTAACACCTCGACGTCTTTGCTGAAAAACAAGTTAAATGCCGCGAATTTCAGGTAGAAATGATAAGAGTTTAAAAACTATACCTCCGAGCTACCAAAAACTGAAAAACAGTTTAATATTGTATTTTTAATATATATATTATACATGACATAACATATATTATAATTTTTAAAGAAGGAAATATTTAATAAATATGTTTTGCAATTTAACAAAAAATAAAACTAGACCTAAAGCTATTGCTAAAACAAGTATAACTCCATGAGCGAACTAATTATTATTTATTTACTGGGCTTACATACTCGTAATATGTATGTATAGGATAATGAGCATGATAATTATAATAGCAATTAAAATTAAAATTAAAATATACATATAACATTTAATCGAGAACATATTATTAATTTGAAAGCATTGAATACAACTTAGTTGATTAAAATTAAAATAAAAAATGCGTCGATTTTAAAATTGCATATTTTCACAAAAAGTCGCCAAGAATATTAAATAAGTAGTACCTACGTGAATTAGTATTCTTACTTAGTAATTAGTAGTAAAATTACAAATGCTGAATAATCAAATAATTAATTAATTTGTATTCTGTTGTAAAAGTGGGGCGTCTGCTTGTATTCCTTAGTAGATCTCTACTGTAGCTGTCACATTTCAACTAATGAGCTGCTAACACGCTGTACTTTCACTTGTTATTTTAAACTGTCATCCAAATAGTGGGAAGGCTTTTGCGTAACAGATGTGTAATCTGTTCCCAGTGGCAGACTGTACCCATTCGACTTATATATATATATGTGCAAAAAGTATGTGAATTATGCAAATTAAAAAAGAAACACAAGCGCATTTATGCATAAGGGAGCGGGGGTGTGCGAATAGAAACAAAAGACTTCAATCAGCACATTTCTGCTGCAGACAAATACTAAATAAGTACACAATAATAACAAAAAGCTGAATAACTATAAATCAAGTGTGAAATTCTTTTGTCTGCCCGACTGACTGTAATTGCTCCCATTTGTGCATTAAAAGTCATGATTGATTTCAGCTCAGACGTTCCTGCCAAAATGTGCATGCAACCACAATGAGCTCGTCTCACTCTGTTCCAGCTATTTATATCAGTCTGCCTGGATATACTAGACATACATGTGTAAGCCAAAATTAGAATTCAATTGCTTGATTTATGAATCGAGCCGAAAAATGTGCACTGACTTGGGAAACTGTAGCCAACAAATTTACGAGCCTCGAGAGATTCACAGAAAGTTCTGCACTGCCCCACCATTTACGAGCACTTTCGTTATATTTCGATCTGAATTACCACATTAAAGTCAGAGCCTGACACTCTTAGCACTCGACTGATAGCATCAACACTAATGCTTATCTAAATTTCTGTTAATGAAATCGGCCAGAGGCACAACTAAGTATTGCCCGCAAATAAAGGCTATTATGCTTATGAAAAGGGTTGACGTCCACACTACTACAGCTGCATACTACATGAATTCAAGTATACGTATACATAGACAATGCATACACACTCACACACACACACACACACACGCATATACGAGACATATATAGTATATACATACTATACTCGTACAATACAAAAGGGCAAAACAAATAAGCCATAAATTTGCATGCCAACAACAATTGGCAATTTTCTGTAAGTTAAAGCACAAACGGCAGAACAAACCGAGCGACAAGCAAACAAACAAACAAACGGCGGGGCTCAGCAAAAGGTTAGGAGTAACCAGGGTCCCGCCATTCCAGCCATAAGTTTGAAGTAGGCATTGTGTGTGTGCGTGTGTGTGGGGTTGAGGAGGGGGAGGGAGTGGAGGCACAGCGGAAATAGAAATGAAAACGTTGCGTGGGTAAGTAGGCCGTTCAAAGCGCGTTATCGCACACAGGTAGCCGGAGCTGCACGATGGACAAGCTGCGTATACGTGGCGTGTTTTCTGAGCCGCACAAATGAAGCTGAATCGTTGCGGCAACCTAGGCGCTGAACACGTGAGTGTGTGTGTGTTTGTGTGTAATGAGCTCAATGGTGGTTTTTTTTTTTGGCATTTCTACTGTCCGACTGTCCATTGTTCGCGTCACCTTCTTCTCCCTCTGCTCGCAGCACTGTAAATGTCGTTTGAAGTTTGTTTATGATTCTCGGATGTTGTGTGCAAACACACAATCGCACACATACGCACACAGAGCTGGATCAGCAGCCACAGTAACAACAACAATGAGAGACAGAGAGAATAAAAAAAGAACGACAGCAGCATAAGCCATGCTTAGATTTTGTTGTGCCGTATTAGTAAGATTTATGCATTTAGGAAATTAAACATCCTGCATGGTGGTCGCTCGACGCGCATGTTTAAATTTTCATACCAAAGCGCATTACCTTGGGGGTGGGAGCAGGGGTGGGGGCAGATGTTGCAAGGTATCACACCCAGACACATACTCACATATAGTACATGCATACATACATACATATAGAGCAATCGTCCGCAACGTCGCCGCCGCCGTTGTCATTAATTTTAAATCATGCGTAAAATCGCGTAATGTCGCCAACACGGCCGCCAGCATCCTTTGGGTACACCAGAGTTGCCAACGTCGACACCGAACTCACACTTGCTTGCTGTTATACTTTTTTCATTTATTTTTTTTATATAAAAAATTGTTTTTGCGTGTTTTTATGTGCTCTCTGCACTCTGGCATGGATGTCTGTTGGCTTTTTTGCGGCTGTTGCCGCTCGGCGGAAATGCGTTCGACCACATCAATCACGCGACATTGACAAATGTGCATATTTCTGTTGAAATTATATGGAAAAGGCACACATGCAAACGCTCTTACGTGTGTATGTGCCTGTACGTGTGTGTGTGCCTGTACGTGTGTGTGTGTGCCATTTCACTCCATAGATAGAGCCAGCAGGCTGCCAAGTGGCTCCTGAAATTATTGGCTACAATAGTGCTTCAAATTGGGCAATTTATTGCTTTATTGCTTTTACGTGTTTCGTCTGCGGCTTGGTTGGAATTTTTTTCTGCCTCGACAATTACATTTGTGTTTTTTTTTTTACATTTGCGAGTCCTGTGCTGTTGTTTTCTTGTTGCATAATTACAAATTTAATCATTATGTGAAGTTCGTAGGACGAAAATTTGCCGGCATGTTCGTACTTGCACTCGGATAACGAAAGTAATTGAATTCCCACCACTTATTTTGAAAAGCAATGAGCGGAAAAATTCCAGCGGTAATACATAGATAAGTGCGGTTTATTGATTTCAATTTATTCAAATTTTATTATTATTATTTATTCATAAGTATGAAACACGAAAAGTCAATCAGAATTGTACATATAATTGAATATTAATAAATATAAAAGCATCAATTTCAAACGACTTTTTTCCACTCATTATTTTTATCGGAAATTGACTTTAATTTACATTAATAAATGTTAAAAAATAATGACAGACGAAAATGATAGTTGCAGTGAAGAACAGGAAAGGAAAATTAATAGTTTCTAGATATAGAATCCAAAAAATATCCATCTTCTAGCACAGATCGAGGTCAAATTTGAATCTGCCCAGATCTTTCACGTCGATATACGTTTCAGTGCATTGTCACTATTAATATATTATTATTATGAACAGCATGATGTATAACCAATTTAGTAAAGCCACAATGAGAAATGCTAAGATCTCAAAGATATCATGATCCTGCGACTGACCGGAGAGCTTTAGCTCCTTCTTCTTAATAGAAATAAATCATTTAAAAAGGCAACTTAGTGTTACTTTAGCTTTACCAAATGATATTAAAATGTTAATATAGTTTCTTTATATGTATTAAGCAACATTTTATAAATAATAAACCTTTCGCGGCTAAATACGTTCAACAGCAACACACTACATATGCTACATCAATTAAAATACTAGAATACTTATATCCTATTTTCTCTTCGACAGTTCGGCTTGGGTTATCCAAAAACAAGCAAGCACAAATGATTCCTTCATCGCTTTCTTCACCCCTAGTGGATTGATAATTAAATTTAAATTTAAAGTCGAATTTCATCTTCTCAGTAGACCAAATATAATTGTCAGAGTGTTCACCACGTGTCAAATTGTCGAGTAGTTTAGTTTTTGTAGTCAGGCTCAACAGGACGTTGGAAATATTTAATTTTTATAGACACTTTTTCCCGTGCGTTTTTGTATTTATTGCTTTTTGCACCGCGATCCAAATTTAAGTACTCTTAGTATAATCCCTTTATCAATTCAGAACATTTTCAAATCGCAAACACAGAATATACAATGGCAAAGGCACAGGCTGGATGTCTACAGAAATCGATGCGGGGACTGCTCGCCTTCAAGCGAACTGTAATGTTTAAGCCAAGTGTGCGACATATTCAAACCTGCAAGGCTGATGTGAAGGGTGTTGTAATTGGCTTGTATCTGAAGGAGGGCGAGAAGGCTCCCAAACTATCGACTGCCGGTGAGAAATTCGACGACCGAGTGCAGGGAAAGATTTCAACACTCGTGCGGGAGTCGGGCCTGACGGGCAAGGTAGGCAAGGGCCGGGTATTCGCCAATTTGGACGAAGAGTTCCACTTCGTGGCCGTAGTTGGTTTGGGCAAGGAGGGCGCCGGCTTCAATCACGAGGAGGTGCTCGATGACGGTATGGAAAATGCGCGCTGCTGCGCTGCGGTCGGCGCTCGTAGCCTACAGATGCAAGGTTGCGTTGAGGTTCAAGTAGATGGCCTGGACTATCCGGAGCAAGCGGCTGAAGGTGCCGCACTCGCTGTATGGCGCTACAACGTAAACAAACGCAAGCAAAATCGCACCCATGTACCAAAGCTAGACTTGTACGGCTCAACAGAGATGGACGCCTGGACCCGTGGCCTATTCAAGGCGGAGTCACAGAACCTGGCACGCCGCCTTAGCGACACGCCAGCCAACCAGATGACACCTTCCATATTCGCACAGGCCACCATCGACGCCCTCTGTCCGTGCGGTGTCAGTGTCGAAGTACGGGCAATGGATTGGATTGAACAACAGAATCTTAACTCGTTTCTGATGGTTGCTAAGGGGTCGTGCGAGCCACCGATTGTTTTGGAGGTTAGCTATTGCGGCACCACACCCGAGGAGAAGCCCATCCTGCTACTTGGCAAGGGTCTTACCTTCAACAGCGGTGGTCTGTGCCTCAAACCCAAGAGAGGTATGGACCAGTACCGTGGCTCCATGTCGGGCGCTGCAGTGGTGGTGGCCGCCATCCGTGCTGCAGCCGCTCTCTCCCTACCCGTGAATGTGTCGGCGGTTCTGCCACTCTGCGAGAACATGCCATCGGGCATGGCTGCCAAGCCAGGAGATGTGGTGACCCTTCTTAATGGCAAGACCATGGGAATCCAAAACACGGATCGCGCCGGCTCCATACTCCTGGCCGATCCGCTGTTATATGCCCAGGCCACGTACAAGCCGAAACTGATTGTGGAGGTGGCTTCGCTGTGCAAGGGTGTGCGCGATGGCTTGGGCGCCGCGGCCACCGGCTTGTGGACCAACAACACATTCCTGTGGAAACAGTTCCAGAAGGCGGGTGCCGTAACCGGCGATCGTCTATGGCGCATGCCATTGTGGCGCTACTTTAAGCATCTGGTCACCCCCAACGTCACCTACGATCTGTGCAATCAGGGCAGGGGTCCAGCCAGTTCCTGTCTGGCGGCCGCTGTGCTCTACGAACTGGTGCCCTGCGTTGATTGGGTTCATCTGGATACTCGAGGCACCGGATTGGAATCAAAAGAAGGGGTGCCACCATATCTGCTAAAGGATCGCATGAGTGGACGGCCTACCCGCTCCATCATTCAATTTCTCTACCAGATGGCTTGCAAAGAATAATCTTAAGACCTCAACCCAACCCATTCAATTATCTACCAATGTGGCGTATTTGTTTCTTGTTTTGTCAAAATTGTTAGTGAAGTCCATGCTAGGGCATGTCTTGATGTCCCTTATGCATGCATATGTCTGTGCTACGTCTCCAAATGTATATTGTCCCTATATGTATATGTTAGTGATGTCCTTCTGAATGGGCACGTCTAGTAAAAGAAAAAAATTAAATGCCTTGTTGTTTTATACCTTTGCTTTTCCATTGCGTGCCTCTGGCACATTTCACCTGCTCCTTTATTCCCTCCACCGGCAATGCAGCGGCAACGCATTAACATTTAATTTTAATGCCAAGGTGCCGAGTGGAGCCTCGTGGTCGTATTTTGCGCTTAATTAACTCGCAATAAAACTTTTGGTAGTTGCTTTTAAAAATTTTTTATTGGCGCATAAACGTGTGTTGAAAAATTTTTATTGCATAGCTACAGGCACTATAATTAGTGAAGAAATGGAAACGAATCGGAACTAAGCCCCATGTTGCTTTCCATTTTGTTGTGCATGCCTCGGACTTGATGTCGCCAGCGAGTGTGGCTCTCTGGGTGCAAGTGTGTGCGAGTATGTGTGAAGTTGAGTGTGTGTATGTGCTCGTCCGCAGTTACATTTTTGCATTTGAAATGCGATTGAGGATTATCCATGTAATTGGCATGTGCCTGCTGCTGCCGATGTTTTCCCAACTTATATTCCTGCTCCTGACCTCCGGCAAGCCTAATTGTTTAGCTCACACTCAGCACTTCCGCAAAATCGCTATGCGTGCTGCCTACTAAAAACATGGCTGGGACAGTCATTGTACAATGGGATCAACAGACCATGTGTGCTAAATTGTCCGTGTAAAGATATTAATATAAAGCCAAGGTCGACACGCCTCTTCAAACTAATAAAGAATATATTCATTTTGAGGATGAAGAGATATAAGATAAGATAATAAGTATATTTACTCGTATATAAAGATTCGATATTTATTTATCTATCCATGTCTCGGTTTTCATATATCTATCCTGCATAGGCGTCCCAACTATGAGACCGATTAAAATTTCCAGGGCCTGCGGGCCATATTTTTTTCAGGTCCTTAGTTCCAGCTGGTTCTCAGAGTCTTTGAGTTAATCTGATGTCCAGGGCCTTCGGGGTATAGCAACCAAATAAGTTATTTGTAATCTTCTTATAATACCTCAACATAATCTACAACTTCCGTAAAAACTCCCAAAAGAATATTTTGTGAATAAATTATTATTTATTATTATACCAAAATAATTTTTTGCACGATTTGCTAGTATTTGTTAGATTTTGTTTAAGCATTTTTGCCAAAGATGATTAAATGATTACTTCAGGCAAAGATTATTATTCTTTCTTTTTTTGTATTAAAAATGTACAATCCGAAAATAAACACATATCCCTTTATTTTTGTCAAAAGTACCAATCAAAAGCGTTTTATCGTTATGTCTAAAACTCTCAAAGACGGACTCGCAAAGCGCAAGAGTTTGCAATACTTGATAGGATTATCCTTCCGTTACGAATTTGGAAATATATTTCACTTCTCCTGTAATGCATAGAATATGTTTTAATCTGCCACTCACAACAAATCACTTTTGCTACTCCCAAAACGCCATTGTTGTTTTACATTTTCTGAGGTGCGATTGGAAATTAAAATGTTCATTTAGATTTAATGATTCCTAAAGTTTCTGAAATGAATTGTGAAACATTTTTATGTTGATAGAATTGTGTAATCGCAATAGGAAGGTATTTTATCGTCCATATTTCCAATTTTGTGTAAACATTTGCATTTTTATCATTACTCGTATACTCGGTTTACCCGTATTGTGAGCAAACGCGGTACGGTGCACAATTTTTTAATTTGCAACACAAAAACAGTGAAAGCTGGAATCCTTGAGGAAATGTTGTAATTCGAATATTTGCAATATTTATTACTAATGAGATTTCCAATTTATAGCAACTTCTGCGAAAGAGTTCTGAGAAAAAATAAAAATCTATAATACTACATCGACAGCATTTTGAAGGTGTAGAACTTGTGAAGGTGAGACCCACTGTTCAGGCGGCCCATCGCTCCTGGCAGTTGCTCACTGACTCACTTGACATGTTTTATTTATGCATTCACGTTTTGCATAAGCAAATAGCTAACTTTTTGGATCCGTACGCATGGAAATTAACCGCAAGTGTATCTGCCGCTAGAAACAAGCTGTGCGCCCTTTGCATGCCAATCGTTTCACATCAGCCCCCAAAAGGTCGGCCTCAGGGCTTTTTATTTCATTTAATGAATTGGGCAGCCATGTTTAGCAAGAATTGATTGCATTTCGTTTTCATTTCATTTGATTTCAGCGAATTTTCATTGTTCTGTTTGCTCTGCTGCCATCATGGCGGTGGACACGCTCTGCCAAGGTTGCCGTTTTGACTTTTTGTCTGCCACACTCCCACTTTCTCTGCGACTGTGCAGAGCTGCGTCCAACTGTCCGACTTGTTTGTTGCTTAATTGAAAGGAAATTAAAAAATAAACAAGCATCGTTAAAAAGTAAATACTATACGATTACGCTTACCTGGCATCCTCTGCCCAGCCCGGCACCAGTCTCTCCAATAGCTGTTTGGAATTTAATTTTCATTTCGCTTCCTGGTGCCGTGAGTGACCAAGGCAAGCGTTTACTTAACTGTGCAAATAGATTTCGTTTTTCTTGCCAGGTTCATCAATTTGCTGGAATATGCGTACATCGGACGTGGACTTGCTCGGTCTCAAGTTGAAAACTTTGAATTGTTGTAGCACAATATTTGCTTTGAATTAATTAAAGTCATTGACGCTTAGCAATTTGCGAGCTACCGATTCTTGTGGGGCTGTCTTTGTTAGTATACGAGTAAGTGAGCAGGTTAACCACGTCTTGCCCAGCATTTGCATGAACGGAATCTGAAACTTTGCTCAGTCAGCAGAGAAGAATGTATTTTACACATTAAATAGAAAAGGAATGCCAGAGTCGAGTGGGTACAACTCTTAAATACCCTGAACCTACTCCCACAAAAGAGAAAAAACATTTTAAAAATATTTTAAATATTAATTTAACATAAAGTAAATCAATGAATTAAATTCAATATCAATTTATATGTTTATGTACAGTCCCAACAGCATACATTTACATCAGAATCATGTATCTGCATGTTTATATTGGGAACAGATTATATTTACTATAATGTTTATAATTTTATTAATAACTAACATATCAATTTTACATACGGACACATAATACCTATAATAGTTCAAATTGGATTAGATATTTCAAGATGGATATGGATAATCGTGAATAGCAGGGTTGAAAAAAAAAACTTAAACTCGTATTTTCTCGGACTTAGGAGAATATGGATGCAAGGTTTGGTTATTCTAGCTCTTATATTTTTTGAAATCCTTGCGCTCATACAGACAGACGGATATAGCTATATCGATTCTTCTTGTCATCCTGATCAAAAATATATTCTTGTATACTTTGTGGGGTCTGCCACGCCTCCTTCTGTGTGTACCATACATTCGCACAAAACTAGTATACCCACTTACCCTTTGGGTACTGGGTATAAATACGGATTTACACTTTTAAGAAAATAATATTTAATTACTATATTGTTTTATAATTAAGGAAATAATATTCAATTGTGTATTGTTTGTTGTTTTTTAATGAATTTCTTCTATTAGTCGAAATTATACAAATTTCTTTATATATCTTTAATCTTTTAAAACTATTATTGGTTATAATTATTATAATTATTGTGTCAAAATTAAGTGAGTAGTTTCTCTTAATTTAATTTTTAAACCATACTATAAAATGTTCCTCAACCCAAACATTGTTTTTCTCCATTGTCATGAGACCTACTGTGTCCTTAAAGAATGAAAACTTCTCGTTCTATTGGGAAAATACACATCAAATGATTAAGATATTCTTGTACTTTACTATTATTACGACTTAATCTTAAATCTATGGCAGTGCGCTTTCAATATTTAATTTTAGCTTAATGGCAAAATAAAACCCAACAGGTTACTTGGAGGTCATTTACGATTGGAGCTAGAGATTTGTACCCTTGCTCTTGCACTGATATTTTGACCTCTCGAGTAATCAAGCCAGCAGCTGTAAGTAAAACAATTTCTTCCTCTAGCTCCGTGATTCGTATATGTATATACATCTCTCACATAGAAATAAATTGGCTAATTCGATTTGCTGCAACTGGAGCTGCCCGTGTGTCAACTACCTCCGTTAGCCGAACGAACACAGAATCACCTGACCTATGCCATCGCACAGACCCACACACATACACACACGCATGGTCGCTTCCAGTCGTTCATCAGCCAACATGCCAACTGTCGGCCACAAATCGTCATTAGTCATTCAAGGCGACATTGACATTTGTGCAAACAAAATGTACATTGATGAGCATGCCGTGGAGGCAGGCTGTAGGGCTACCTTTTCTGATGTGGCATGGAAATTGTCAATGCTAGGGACTCGGACTCAACGCTCCCAACTCGTGCCTCACAGCTCAGAGCTTGTTATTCGGGCAATGCGCACGTGATGCGTACGGCATGGTCCGCTGCTATGTGAGCCGTACCCAACGAAGTATAGTGCTAGGTGCAAGAGAAATAGGAACCAAGTTAACATATATGAGTGTATGTGTGTGTGTGTGTGTGTGTGTATGTGTGCCGCGTGTTCTAGCCCCGGTAGCATAACTAATAAGACACTTATTATGCTGCGGTGGTCTGGTAACGTTATACCAATTTAACGATATCACGTACATACGTTAACTAACGCTAACTACGTCGTTAAGTGTGTGGTTGTCTGTACAAGTATATGGTGGAGTATGTGTGTAGGGATCCGAGTGGGGTAGACGGCAACTGTGGCCACACGCTCAGTAGTCAAGATGAGGGGCTGTGTTCACTAATCAAGCGCCATGCTGCGCGGACAACGTATAAGCCACGGGCCGCCTGCCTTTGTCATTCTGTTTAGAAATTTTCATTTACCTGCTGAGCTAAGGATGTGTATGTGGCGTGATTTCGAGTTGTAGTGTAGCTTAGAAAACGAATCATGAAAATACTCCAAGTTACGAAAGATCTTTTAAGACAAATGGTCTCTTGATGCGATTGCAACTAAATGTTAACAAATAATTTTTGCGCTCAATCGAACGAACTTTGAAAACTTTGAACAGTAATCTGGCTCCCTGATTAAGTGTGATGAAGGCATTATGCGATACATTCATATTATTTATATATATTTAATTTCTTTTCAACGTAGAGCATTATATGCATTTGATATATCTACCTATAATAGGATAATGTAATGTAAATGCATTTATACGATTAGCAAAATCCCATCCTTTTTTGCAAATCTTTCCTCGCACACCCATCTCTATGCTGAGCTCTGAGCCCCGCTCTGTGTGAACGCTTTGTAACTGTGTGTGTTTGTGGATATATGTTGCTTTTGTTGATTTAACAACCACGATCACGTCGCGTTGAAAACAGTCAACAATACACACAGATGCACGCACACGCCGCCAGGCTTAGTTAAACGCTGCTAATTAGGCTTTTGTGCGCATAACTTATGCCTAAAACTATGCTATTAAAAAGTGCCTGGTGCCACACGCTGAAGCGTGCGGTTGCTGCTGCGTCTGTTGCTATTGTTGTTGCTGTTGTTGCTTGCTGGCCCCCAAATATTTGCTTTCCCCATAAAAATGTTAATCAACACAAAGGCACGCAAATCGTTAGCCAAATCATAATGCCAACTACGCGCCACAAATGGGGCAATAAAAAAGCACAGGGCTCCCTACAGCGCCTACCTCTGTTAGCATACACATATACATGCATATATAAAGGTAACTACATGTAGGTATTTCACAATATATGTATATACACATATATATTTGTAATAGGCGACATAAATGTCAACAACGCAATGTGGTGGAATATTTATGTGATAGTCAAAAGCTTAAACTATTTAGTTTTATATATACAAGTAGCAGCCGAAAGAGCCAATGAAACTGAATCAATTAGTCCGCCAAACTGTGAGCGAGACCAAATACTATATGCTTAAAGACAAATCGGGAGAGTTGAATGCAACTGTGGCTTTGAGCCACTGCCAAAAACTGTGTCCACAACGTTGCCAAGAAATGTACTCATATAAAAATAAATTCCATTTCAATTGCAAATTGCCAGCGACAAGTGCACAACTGTCTGCAATTGCCGAAAACAATAAACACAATGGCAATATTTTATATTGCCAACATAACTGCAAACAGCAGGCAATTGTCAAGTGTTATGAGCAGCGCATAAAGTCAACAGGGTGTTTTCATAAATTATGGATGAGTTTAGACGTTTCATAAATAGAAGGAAATAAACCCTGTTCTTACAAACAAACAAGAAACTACTTTGGTATTTTTTACCAAATTGCAATAAATACTTTTGAGTAATTTCAAAATCATTGAAATTATTAAACAATGAATATATAAACTTTAAAGAACCATATATTTATTTAAAAAAATTAACAAATCTGAAAAAAAAAACCCAATTGTGATAAGGAAATGTTCGTTGATCGATTATTCCTTGTACATCGGTAATCTGTCTATGTATGAGCATTTGCGGAGCAGACGGACAGGACTATTCTTGTCATGCTGATCAAGAATATACATATACACTTCGTTCCTTTTACATTTTACAAACTTTAGGTTCAGATTATTATTGTAATATATATTCCGACGCTTTTAAATTATAGTTTATTTGGTTTCACAGTAGCATAATTAAACAAGAATCGCTTCAAAACAAAACTTATTAGTAACACAAGAAATGCCAGAGAGTGGCACTTCCCTATAAGAACGATAACTACAAATTTTCTTATTAAAAGAAAAACAGACGTGGCTCCCGTTTTGTCTCCCGAAACTGTTGTATAAGTTTTGATGCATTGCCTACAATATCCAATTGTTACCTCTGTCTTTGTTAGGAGACTATTAAGACCATTTTAATCCAGAGCTGTAAAGATCGAAATTGTAATGGCTTGCACTGCAGATCACCCTGTTCCATATCTAGCTATAGTCGCCTGCGCCCGGCGTAGTTCGTAAACAATTTTGGCATTGAAATGCAATTGCGTGCGCTGCGGGTTTTGTTTCATTGTCAGTCTCAATCGAAACCCTATCCCTTACGAAATGCTTGGCCATTTCTACATTGCCGCTTGCAAATAAATATATACATACTTATATTCGTATAAATAAGCTACAGCTTGCTTTAAGCATTTTGGCTACTTGCTGGCTCATGAATAATCCTTTTCGGCACTCTAAATAAATATGCAAATTTATGTGACAAACAAAGGCTAACTGGGCAAACAATCCCAAAGGTAAATTAAGTGAGCCCGAAGCCTTACAAAATGCTTTTGTCACCTACGAAATCGATTAAGCGATAAGGCGGCAACAATGGCGCACAAAGCTAAAGCGAAAGCCTTAAGGGCAACAGGCAGAGAGCAGACGCAGGCTCAGGCACAGAAAGCGGAGTCCAGGTTCAGGCCCAGGCGCCCGTTTTATGTTTGCTAGTGTCTCTGTGTGGAGTCGCGCGTTCAAATTGAATTTATATCGCTTGTTTGCCGCTGGGAAGTTTATAAAAATAAAAATACAAAAAGCGGATTTGGGCAGCATATTTGCATTGTTTAAGCGTTAACAGCTGCCATTGTTGTCGTTTTACGCCTGCTGCTGCTGTTGCTCTTGTTGTTTTTGTTGCTTCTCAACTCAATGGTATACCAGCAAAATGGATTTTTAAGCTTAAAGCGCCAAACTATTAAAACTTAATTTCAACACAGCCACACGCACACACCGATAAATTCGCAGATATGAATACGAGTATATATACACACACACTCTCAAACACTCACACAGCATTTCAAGCTTTGTATAATTATGCAAATGTATTTGATTGTGCGCCTCGTACTGCGTGTGCGCTAGAAAGTAGGCAACACTTTCAAATGTGCCACTTGAAATACCGAAAAACAACACATTTGCATAATTATGCAATCTACCAGGCACTCACACTCACAGTCCCACCCATACATACATACATACATACATAGATGAAAGGGGACCAGGCCACAACCCAACTAGCCACTCACCTTACTATATGGAAATTGTTGGCGCATTAGGCAAAAGTTAGCTGCACCGGAGCTGGCTGAGTTTCGATTTTGCGTCTGGCTAAATTTATGGTGAAATGGATGAGCTTTGTCCAAATCTGCATAACTTTCAAGCTGATGGGTGCCCGGCAAATAAAAACTTAACTCATGGCCTTTAATGAAACAGAAAATTTAATGACAAAACGAAAAGATCGAAACAAAATTAATAGGAGCTGCAACAATATTTAAATACGAATATATGTATATGTATAAGACATCTGTCACTGGGCAGTTCACTTGGACTTTTTGGTGCCTAACAATTTGGCAATCTCTCTTTTCAAGTGGAGAGCGCGTTTGGCCAGCAATTTGGCCAACATGGCATGCTTTTCGGCCAGCATGGCGGCCTCGCTATATTTACTTTTGCTGCTGTTTTGAGCACGTTTGGTCAACTTCCGTGCAGCTGCTACGGCCTTGTGAGCCTCCGCTAAGGCACGATCTGCGTGGATCCGGGCTGATAGATATGCCGCCTCCAGCCCGACATTGTCGTTCACCGCTTTCTTTGCATTTTCGAGGGCCTTTGTCGCCTCGGTTAGTAGAGTGGCTGCATCCGTGGCCATTGTAAACACATTTTTGGCCATATCATCTGGTGTAACAGCTTCTTTAGATTTTACGTTTTCAGCCACGTCCTTTGGTTTTCCTTTATCTTCACGCACATTGTGCTCTTCAGTTGTTTTCTCTACAGCCTGTTTTATTGGCTCAACCAGCTCTTTGGAGTCGAACTGTTTTTTCATTTTATCTTTGCTCAATTTCTTAAATATTTCCCAGCCATCGCCCCTCCCCGACAAATCGGATCTTTCATTTAGGGTCATGGCATCGTTGATATCCTTGGTTGACTCAGAACCGCCTTTGTGGTATTTTATTTCGCTTCCGCTAGTTTCCCTGTTATATTCCTCCTCTTCAGACTCTAGCCCAGGTTTCAACTTTCCACCAAGCTTTATTGGTTGAAAGTCTCGCTTTGTATAATTTGTAGTAAGAGGAATTGAATCCTTTTGTGTAGTTTTCTTCAAATTAAAACGCTCTTGTTGTTCTTTAAATTCCTTAGGGTCCACATATTTGGGCTTGCCACTGAGCGTAATTCCCCTCATCATGCCAGTATCTGCCCTCTCGTCGATCTCGCTGCTCATTTTATGCGTATTGTCAGTGGTTGCAATAGGAAGGCGTGGTTTGCTTTTATCCAGAACCAATGGATGTAGCTCTTTGGACTCTGAACTATCTTCTGTAATTACAATTTCGCCCGTAATCACATTTTTATCGCTTGAACTCACGAACGTTTTCATTTGAGCTTCGGGATCATTGGAATGCTCTGGCTTCGAAGTCCTTGAGGGTTTTGCTATTGCTTCCGCCAATTTTTTATTTGTCGTGCTTTTAGGTCCGGTACCTTTGATGTCTGGATCAATGTTTGTGCAGACGAAAACGGGCTCGCAGGTCTCCAAATCAATTTTCGCATTTGATTTTGGGTTATCGTCAACTTTGGCATTTGGTTTTTCTTGGTGGAGTGCTGTGCAGTCCTCGTCGACTTTCTTCCTTAAATCAGTTTTTCCCTCCGTGTCACTTTCCTGTTGGGGCTCACAATCTTTTTTTTCAATTAACCTAACGTTCTTACAATCTTTTTTGTCCATTGACTTAGCGTTCTCACAATCTTTTTTTTCAATTGGCTTAGCGTTCTCACAATCTTTTTTTTCAATTGGCTTAGCGTTCTCACAATCTTTTTTTTCAATTGACTTGGCATTCTCAACAGAAATAGGTTCTAGCTTTTGAAAATCTCTACAATCGCTTTTAGCAATATTTTCCTCGCATTCGGTACTTTCTTGCGAAAATGTTTCGAGTTTCTGAAAACATTTTCTGTCCTCAGATTCAATATCACGACAATCTTTTGGTTTCTTATTGTCTTTTTGGGGGCATACCTCGTCTGGGCATACGTCCTTATGTTTCTCACATGGTGCTCCAGATTTGTTGCTAAGATTGGCATGATGTGGCTTTACATCGGGCTCAATTCGCTCATCTCCTTGTATTATTGTTTTCTGGCAAACATCCGGGGATCCTTTTCGGTTTTGATACACAGCGTCCTCCGGAGATGGCTTTGGCTGAATCTTGCTCGCCGCAATCTTTTCAGCTTCTTTTATTTTGGCAGCCTTTGAAGCTTCTTCCATCTCTCTTTTTTTGGCGGCTACCTTTTGAAAGATGGTCCTCAGAATATTTGAGCCCGTAGTGATCAACTGACTAGCCAGTTCAGCACCCCTTGCCGCTAAGTCCGCTGCCATAGCCTCAAAGTCCTTCGACTGCCCATCCACTTTTGTTTTCAATTGATCTCCTGTTTTCCCATCAAGACTTTTACACGTTTCCGATTTAACATATGGATTTTTGTCCGTGGGGATCAGTTTGATACAGTCCTTGCTTGCCGATGCAGCAGAGCCAGATTCAACCGGCGGTGTGGAGACTTTCGAAGGAGGTGCAACTTGTGGTGACGAACATTCTGGTACCTTTTGATCAGGAGATGGCGGCTTTGTATCCCCAGGAGACGGTTTGGCCATATCTGCTGGAGGTGCTTTTGGAGGTGAGGTTCCACTTGGCGCTGCTGCAGGTGGTTTAGTGCCTTCAGTGCTGGGAGGCTTCTTATCCTGCTCAGGTACTTCCTCTGGTATGTGCACAACCATGGGCCCAGGCACCTGTTCTTCAGGTAAATGTGGCCAAAAGGTGGGCTTATTTATGAAATCCGGCGCTGATTCAGGACGTGTTAGGCAAAATTCCTCCATTGTCATTTCCTCGTACGGTTTTAAACCTTTAATATAGTTCAATCGCTCTTGCAGGACTTTAATGCGGCAATTAGACTCTTCTTTGTACTTTGCTATTTGCTTTTTCAATTCCGCTGTCTCCTTATCCACATTCGAGAAATAATTCGCGTAATTGATCATGGAATGGCGATTTGCAAAGACACTGTCTAAGTGATCGTATTTCTTTTGAAAATCTTTTACCCAGCTCACGAACTCCGGTCTAACATTCTGCTCATAATACTTCCAATCAATTCGTGGCATGCTACCCGGAAACTTCCGAACGCGCCTTGGGGGAGGGCTCGGCATTTAAGAGGCATGAACTAAAAACGCAATAACACTTACTGTTTGTACTCCTCATGCTTTCGGAGGAAATTCTGAAATTCCTGGCGTTGATTGGGCGGCACTCGTTTGTAAAGCTCTGTCAATTTTACCGCTTCACACGGCTTTCCGCCATTACTTTTAAAACAAGTCATGAATTTCTCCCACATGTTGTTTTTGCGTCTTTTAGTGTCCCATATAAAAATATAAACTTGTGTTAAATTCGTTAAGTCGATGCACTACAATACAGTTTCATTATTTGAGAGTACATGACCCCGACTTGACACAATGGGCAAAGTAATATTATAAAATTGTCATACTTAACACACATTTGATACAAAAGGTTACATGAGCTAACACTATCTTCTCTAAAAATTCAGTTTCCTTCATTGTCTGAAGCCGTCAATCTATCTGCACTACCACCTTTTTTTCTCATTCCACGATCTCTGTCCACGACCCGCAAATTATGGAAGCCGATATATAACCACTACCTTCTCTTCATGAACAATATTGTTTATTTTTATGCAAAAAACTAATTGATATAGGGACTAGTTATGATTGGGCTCGCCATATTATCCGTGCACTCCAATTGAAAATCTCGAAGCAAAACTACATAAGAACATTCGGCCAGTTGTCATAATGTAAGAAGGGAAAGAAGAAGGGAAAAAGATCAATTTTATACTTTTTGATATATACCTAATTCTGCTTTTACAGGGTAAATTGGTTCCAGAAACAAACGTGTAAAAATGGGTTCCTTATCTCTAAAGCAATATATATGAAATTTTTCATTTTCAAACCGTGTTATATCAAAATCGTGTAAAAAATACCATGTTAAAACTGAATTAGGTGTACACTATATATTTTTATAGGGAAGTGAAGGACCATATTAGATAATAAAATCCATAAGCTTGATATCTACCGGTCTTTGGGTAGAATGCATTCAAGCTCTGTAACTCTAGATCTCGTACTTTTGGATCTCTTCTACAATGACTTGTCTTATCAGAATATATAGAATATAAATAATATGTGGGATCTACCACGCCTGCTTCTCTTACAAGAACTAACGAGAATTAAAAATCCTCTTAAGCTTACAAAATACTTATTTCTTTTAGTTCCGTAACTACTTTTTGCCTTAGTGAAAAGATTGGAATATGCAGTATGGTATATGTAGTTTTTCTGGAATGTATTGTGATCCATAATTTATCAACATTGTCATTTCAAGAAAACAGAACATTGGCTGTTTTCGAATCAACTCCATTATACTATCAGTATGAAGGCACTGAACAAAAAAGTAATTTAAAAAGTGCAACAAATACTCTAATGAAGGTTGAGTTTTTTTCACAAAACAACAGTTTCTATAGATGATTGTGAAACTCAATAAATTCCTTTTAAATTTATAGTATTTATAATAAATGGAGAACTTTGAAAAAATATCTAAATAAACTAAGAATTTCTTTCAAGCCAATTGTCTCAATATTTTCAAGCTTGAAATGTGTTGCTTCGGCATATTATCTCTTAAAAATAGTAGAAAATGTCTTTGTCTATCGGTGTTCAAAAAATTATATACAAAGTCTATATAGTATTCACCATGTTATATACATATAGTCTCTTATATAAATATCACTTTTTGGGCTATCATATGTTGAAAAGATATCAGAATTTTTTGATGGCAAGCCAAATGAATTAAAATCTGTGGCAATCATGAATAAATTACGAAAGTTGGGTATTTTTTTTTCAATCAAATAAAATTGAGTTTATTTGTATTGACATAAATATAATATTCTGTAGTATAGGAGACGAGTGAAAGCATTTTTAGTACCAATAGCTGTCTGCAGCAATTAAAGTTTAAGTATAAGAAATAAGAGAGTATTCTGTCATAATAAGTGTAACTTTTACACTTTCATGTGAACCTTTTATTGCCTAAAATTGCATATTCATATCCATCACATTTTCAATTAAATCAAAGGCCCTGGAAGACGCAGTCAAGCAATTGAGAAAGTGACAATAAAATCGAAAATTAATTCCACATCACAGCGAACGCATGGGAGTTAAATGTAATTGCAGTCCCCTGCAACCACCCTGGAGCCAGTTACCATATGGGAGTACCCCAATCCAGAAATGCGAAATGTGCCCATGCAGAGAAGTGTGCGGCTGGAGTTTCCAATGTTCAAAAGAGACGAGCGTAATTTATAACGCAACGAAAATGGGCTAATGCCAATTCTCCAGGTAATTGTCGCCCTCTCCGCCGCTCTGGCCAACCCTTTGCCCCAGGCCAGAGCCAGCGTCCTCGCAACGACCGAAATCGGAACAAATGACGACTGCGCACTGAGTCCTGTCACTTTGACAGTTGCTACCCCTGCTTCCTACCGCAGGACAACAGCTGCGCGGTTTTGGCTCTGTTCGCTCTCGCTCTCGCTCTCTCCTTTATGCTCTCTCGCCCAGCGAATATGTGTGGAATCGAAACGTGCAATTGAGCAGCCCATTGACGTCTTCTCCTGTCAACGAAATTCGTGCGGCTGTAAAATTTTCGTGTGTTTTTTCTAATTTCTCAAAAATGCACTACAAGATAAAATAAAGTTTATGAACTAATTAACTATGATGAGTTCGTGTTTGTGGTAACAATGAAAACCGTTTCCTGAATTAGTGTTAAGGACCTGATTTGGCTTCCTTTGCTGTCCCAGAGAGGCGCACGCTGTACTCGTCGTCTGTGTGGTGTTTCCATTTCATTTTGTGTACAATACTCACATATACTTGTGTTTACATTTTTTCATTCTGTGCAAATATAAAATAAATAACAAGTTTTCAACAAATTCAAAGTTTCCAACACCAACTCCTCTATCCCAGGGTCAGCTAGCGACAATTTCAAGTAAGTTATAACTTAAAATCTCATGCAATTTGATATTGTATCCTGTGTAAACAATACATAAATATAACTATGCATGTGTGTGTGTGTGTGTGTATATACTTGATGGTGACATAATGTAAATAAGCGAATTTTAAAATACTACATCCAAAAAAACATACTGTGGATGTAGACTGAGCAATTGATGAATCCCTTAAAATGTCTTGAAAATATTATTTGTTTCAAAAGCACTTTCCTCTGCTTCAGGCTCGCTTGTATTGTACGAGTACGTACGTATGTATGTGTGTATATGCCTATGTTTGTGATTATTCTGTGCTGTGAGCCCAACCCACATAGGGCAGACAAGGCATACCTGCAAATCCGAAAAACCAGTGCCAAGGCATACCGAACATTGGTGTACAAATTTTATTTGCAACAACTAACTTGAAAATGTCGTGGGTCGCTTAAAGAATCCCTACAAAATACGTGAAATTGGTATTTGGACTCAACAGTGGGTTGTTTGATAAATTAGTTTAAGCGCGCTTGCGACCTATGTCTTGATTGCAATAATTGGTTTTAATAATATCCTGACAAACATTATCAAAAATTGTGTACCTATACAAATTTATAATACAAACAAAGAATATTGATATATCAGATACATTTTTATTTACAAGAGTGCTGGTATATCAGATTTTCATTTGGAAAATTAATAACTCCTTACTTAAAACAACTATTTGCTTCAGAATCCCCTAATTCTTTAAAGAAGGGACTAATCAATTTCGAGATAAAGACTTAAATCAATTAAAACTCAATAATCGAGTTGGATTAGGTCTATGATTTGAGCATCATACTTATTTTAATGCGGTATTATTGATTGTCTGATGTCTAGAAAAAACGACAGATAGATAAGAAAATGTTTCAAATATTGTTTTTCTTGAAGAACTCAATTAAAAAAAAATTACACAGTCCGAATATTTTATAGCATTATTAATTTTGACAGTCACTTGACTATTTTTATACGATTGTCTATAGTCAAGTAAGTTTTTAAGCATACTTGCCAGATTTGGCCAAATAAACCATTTTTTTATTACCCAGTTAACTTGATCGCAGACAAAGATCATGGCTGAAAAAATTATCCCAGAACTTTCTCTAGCTCGTATTCTCTTTGAGATATATATTTACTGACACGTAAAAAAATTTTGACTATTTTAAAATATTCAGTACCTTCAACTTAAAGATGAGAAAGCATCTTTTATAATCTACGAAAAATACAATAATGTTAACAATCGCCTCCGACTCGTTGTGGGGAGTTTTTCTGTCATCTGGCCAGCTTAAATAGAATTCTGACACAAGTAGAAGTTTTATGAATTTGTAATTCCAAAGCTAATTGCTACTCATGTTTACTTACAATTTTAAAATGTTGTTGGAGTCGTAAAATATATTATTTCAGCAATGAAATTATAATTTTTCTGCAGCCACAATTCATTAAACGCTTAATTTATACACTCAAGTAAAAAAGGATCTTGGAAGCTATATTCCTCTGTGCTGGAGCTCTATGTGACTTACAAAATATTTATCCATGGTGATGAGCCACGAGCTGAAATGTAAACCCTTCCATTTAAAAACATTTCTGTGAATTTATTTTGCATTTCTCGATTCAACAACTGCTATGTGTCTATGTCTACATAATAAGTATTTATATCCATGGAAAAGAAACCTTGGTGCAAAGTTATAAAGGATATTTATAATACTCTGCAAGGATTAATGATAGAAAAATACCAATGAAGTAGCAATTTTCATTTGACTTTTTATCCTGAGATTCTTCAGATATTTACACTTTAATTATACTACTGTTTGAATACTTAAATTAAACTTATAACTAAATACAAGTACAACTTAAACTATCTTAGTCTTATGTAACATTTATAATTTAAATAAATCGTTTGGTAAGGCGTGTGACCTCTTCAGCGTCCTTCTCATTAAATTTCCTCCTTTAAAGTCAGCCGAAGGGTTTTGGCTTGATGAACTTGGATTTTCTCCAGACGGGATTTTGCAGCGATTACTTATACCTGAAAGCCATATCGCCAAGAAGAAGCGATGCAGGACTTCTTTAAAGCAACCTTATTTTTGAGTGACAGTTTTTTGCTGGTTAGAAGCCATTCTTATCCCTGTTATCTAGTAAGATGTGTTTTATGTCAGACCAGTTCCTGTTGTATTGCATTTGCATTTTACTATTGTGGCCTATTTTTGCTAAGACTTTTAATATCGGCACTTAACGCAAAACAACCGAACATACTTGTAGTTTCATCTCTTACAAGTATCTAATAAATTGAAAGCTAAGCGCATAAGTATAAATATACTATATATGTCTGCCGACTCAATAGCAACCACACATAACTCCGACTTGTCTTATTTATGAATTGCCTTTTTATGCCAAGCAATCAAAATAAACTTGCACACAATTTATAACACACAATAGAACAAACTGAAGCCCCAGCTCACAATTTAATGGACTTCATTAAATTTTATTTAATTTTCGAGCCAAGTGTCCAGGGAGCAAATCAAGAGCGGGTGCTCCTAGACGTCAGGCTAACAAACTGCACGGCGTGCAAGTGTAAATTTTACGCAAAAACTTAATGAAACACATTAAAATTCCGACAGCCTAAATGAAATGAAATTGTACAAATAAACTAATTGCCTCGAAGGATACTTTACAACTTTGCTCGGTGTTGGCAGCCGCAGCAACAAAAATAACAACATCAACTAACTGCCACTAAAATGCCAGCTGTTGTTGCTTCTCCTGCTCCTACATCCTGCTTCTGCTCCTGCTTCTGTTCCCGCTTCTGCTGATGTTGTATTGCCCGGCAGCCAAAGCAGACTGCGGAATAAATACAATTTGCGGCAAGCGGATAATGTGCAAAAATAAATTTCCACAGTAGATGATGGTTTAGAATTTTAATGTAATTTATTTTGTGGAACGCGCGCCAACAGTTGAAACAAGAACCAAAACAAAAAGGCGCACCCAAGAGCAGCAGCAGCCTACAAATAAAATATGACCAACATAAAAATTTATGCGCTGAAATTGAAAATACGCCAACAGTATACAACGGTACGTATCCCAAAAGCATTGCATAGGTTTAGGCCCTCTGACCGTCTAACAGTCGCTCGTTAAGCCTTTTCGCGCTCGTGCCAAACTTTAAAAGTGCGCCATTTATATGAAAATGTTACTCAAGTCTCGGCTTCGGCCGAAGCAGCAGCAACGGCAGCTCCTCGAGCGTGTCATGCAACGTTGCTAGACTAAGCAAGTAGTTGCACACACACACACACACACACAGGAACACGCATATCCAAACGACCCCTACACACACACACACACACACACACACACTTCCATATACACTCTTACTAACCATAGAGAACAAGTTTGCCAAGTGGAAACCGCCAACTATTTATGGGTGGCACTAGTAGGGCGTCTGGGTGGATCTCAGCTCGGGCAGGGGCTTGGGACCGTCGAGTGATTTTATGCTAATATTATGGGTCATTGGGATTTGCGCACAGCAAAGTGCTTGTTAAACATTTCATTAGACTTAGTGTAAATACCCGCGGTTAACGGCTTGCATGGGCTCATAAAACTTGACGCACACACGAGAACACACACGTGGTTTTGGCTACGAAAGTTGTATGTGTGGTGTGTGTGTGTGTGTATTTGAATGCTTGGGTATTGAACACTTTTGCATAAATTTTGAGATTAGTGAAAGTTTGCACTTTGTGAAAATGAAAGTGGCCTCCTTTATGGCCGCTTTGTGTTTAGCATATGGCTTCCGATATTAAAACAAAGCGCCCTAATCAATATGAGCCTTCGCCTAATATGCTGTGCAAGACCATTCATAATTACAAGCAGTTTCAGTTTCAGGGCCAGCAGCTGTTACTATAGCATGTATGTGAAAAATGTAATAAATTGTAAAAAGAAATTTATCAAATTCAACACACATAATCGTGCAACAACAGCAAGGACAGGAGCAACACTCCTGACCTGACCCTCACAACGAAATGGAAAGCGCACCATGACCAGCTGTTGACTGCCAACCCAAATCCTATGATGACTTTCTCAGCAGCCATTGCGCCAAATCATGTCAGGAGCACATGTGCCAGCACTACGTTTATTAAAATCGTGCGCTGACATCGTCAAATGCGTTTTTGATCAACTGCCGCGTCACTCAAAGCGTTGTACAGCCCTCGCTCTCGCGCTTCCACATTTATGAATGATGGCCACCTGTGTCTGTTGTCTTCACGGTCCTCGTCCTCACTCGCCCTTTTTCAGATTTTTACAGACTTTAAAATTATTCAGCAAATTTTGTAATTAGTTGCCATCGATTTTGTGAAATATTTAAAACCCTGACAAATGATGTTCGTTACGCCAAATTGCCAAATCGGTAGACATTAGTCAGTCATTCGGTCGGCGGGAGGCACACAACGAGATTTCGACATATTGGCAGCAGCTTTGAAATATGGTCCTCTGTTCGTGTTGTTTTCGTTGTTGTTATTGTTACCGTGGCGCACTTTAAATCGTTGAATTTTGCGCTGCGTTGGCAATAATTGGAAAATTTTCATTTGTCCTTTTGCCCTTGCGTATGACATGCGGCTGAGAAGTCAGACAGACAGCCAGACTTTCAGACAGACCTGCAGACTGGCACGGGGGCGAGCAGGCACGCCGTTCGAGCGGCCAAGCAACAAACGAGCCATAGGCCCGTTCGCTATCTGTCACTCTGCCGGCACTCGTGATGAATGTGTTTGACGTGTAGCCAGCTCTCGCCCACGATTCGCGTTCGTATTCGTATTCGTATTCGTCGCCGTCGTCCTCATCATCGCCAGGACCTTCAACCATGATGAAACGCACCACAGCGCCACATGACGTTGCATACTTTGCGGCGATTTGAACGATGGCCGACTGAACCGAGGCCGATGCTGACGCCGATGCTGAAGTTGATGCTGATGCTGATGCTGCCCTCCTGTCAAAGGTTCGACGCTAAAAATATTAATGATTTGACATAATTTTGCTTTAGAAAATGACACGACAAGTTCCCGATACCTTCAACTGAAGTCAATCGCTTAGCGTGTCTGTCCTTATTCCCAGTCTAATTCTATTTTTCGAGCAACTAGCACGTATTCGTATACAGCAAATACAATATGCACTTGTTAGCTTATTCCATTTACATTTACATCAATTAATTGGCTATAAAGCAGCAATAAATGTCCTCTATAAAAATGAGTTAAATAAAATTACTAAATATAGTTTCTACGTTGATTATAGAGAACAAAAAAAGCACCACTTGTTAAAAATTAAAGCACAGATGTGCCGATTCAATAAATAATCAGGAAACATTTCAAACGATTATTTTAGGCTGTCTGCCTATATGACTTCGACATTCTTATAGGCCTTTCCTATCAGCGGCAAAGAAAAGAACAACAAAATCGGAGTAACTCATGGTAACAATGCGATTTTATGTAATAAAAAAACCACAGTTACAATCAATAGGTAAGAGTAATATCTATTTACTTCTACGTTAACACTTTTTTCCCCCTTTATTCACTTCACTTGGAAGCATAAGGTTTCAACCCAATTACGAAATCGAATTCTATGTTTTTAATTGTGCCCATGGCGTTCCAATGATATCCAATTCAGCAAGCACAAGTCTCCTCCAAGTACTGCGGAGCCTGCCTCCCTGGGGATTCCACTCTAATGCAGCTCGGTATGCAGAATATGTGCAATCCATTACCATAGGGGTCTTCTGTAACAGTAACAGTAACCGGCTCTTTATTTGTCAATTGTTATAGCGACGTGTTGCTTATTGTGTTGGGCCCAAAGAATTTGCAGCTGTTTCTTCTTCTCACTTGTTATTGAATGTATGGAGTCTATTCAGGTCTTTGCATTTAATCGCCACGTTTCGCATCCATATAATGTAATAGTTTTTAAAAATGATTCGTAAACTCTCAATTTGCAGCAATAACTTCTTCGGACCCTCCACATTCACTAACAGTGCATCCTAAATGGTTAAGAGAGGAGACTTCGTCGACAACCTCGCTCCCAATAGTGAACCGCTGGCTTGATCTGGCGTTAATGCGTTAAATAGATTTACTTAACAAGCGTAGGTCAGCGGCGTAGTCTATATCTTCCATTCTGCTATGGAGGTTCCACCTAATACCTCTTGGCACCCTAATAGTATCACGCATATTAGACGAGAACGTTTCAATTGCATTATAAAGACTTAAAATGAGACAAATTTAAAACTCCGCCCTAATTTAATATGTATTCTCTTCTGATTACAGCTAAATAATCTTTGAAAGCAATACGATAACCGCAACACCTCATAAGTAAACGCACAAACACAACGAATCTTATAGCTCCAGAATCAGAGCAACAAATATTGAAGCATACGTAGAGAAGCGTTCACTTAGCAGCAACCTCTAAAGTAAATACAAAAGAAGAAGTAAATACACACACACACACACACATACTATACAGAGACAAATACACTTACAAGCACCTAGCAATGACAGCATCCGCTTCGGCAATGCAAACAGCAGGACAAGTGCAACAGCAACATCAGCAGCAGCAGCAGCAGCAACAGCAACAACATGGCCGCCACCATCGACATGTGTGGCAGCAACGTCAGTGGCTCCTCCTGGCCAGCGTGCTCATGTTGACACTGTTCACGCGCACCATTCAAGGGATTACCGAAGAGCTGTCCCCAGGTAAGTGTATGCGTATATACATACTTTTATATATACAAGAGGTACATATGTATGTACCTTTACGAAGGTGTAGAAGCAAGTGCGGTGCGGTCAAGAGTGCTTACAAAAAACCGAAACGTTAAGAGCCTGCACATTGATTTGCACGCTTGTCGAGTTCCATTCAAATCTATAACTCTGTGAAATGCCCGTCCACTCTTTCGGGTGGTTCCAAGTTAATTAAGAAGTACATCAGAGAGACAAGCTTTTGAGACAAACTTTTAATTAAAATAACTATGCTAACTTTTAATAAAAATAAATATTAATAGACATAAATGGACATAAATGTAGAACAGAGATCTTTTATATTGTCTTTTATCAATTTAAATTGCCCAATAATTAGGACAATAATTTCGTTAAATTTTATTACCATCACAATGGGCTTATTAGTTTGCTATTATAGGCACAGAACGAGGCTTCGAATGTGCATAAATGGCGCATTTTCGGATATATGTACATATATCTCTTTATCCCATTTCACACTCGTAGTTGCCGCCCAAGAACTTATTGCAATTGCTGGCCAATATGCTGAGATTGTGACATTTCTGACCAGTGTGCATGCATCAATGCATGCACATATTCCTATGTATGTATGTATGTATGTATGTATGTATATATTCGTATATATGTATGTGTGTATGCAGCATGTCAAACACGTTGTCCATCCACCGTCCATTGCAGCCACCTTGTACTGGTATGGCCGATTGCCCCAATGCTGTAACAAGAGTGGGATAAAATGAACGCTTTTAAGCACAATTGCTCTGCCAACTTGTGCTACCAACAACAGCAACAACAACAACAACAACAAAAGTATCAGAAAGCAATGTACAATGCCGTTGTCACTGTGCTCCTTTCTTTATCCCACATTTTCGTCTTCCATGGCCCTTTTTTGTTTTCACCAGCATTTAAAATCAATCAGCCATTAAATTTGCCAAAAAAAAAAAATGCAGAAAAAAAATCGTGTGCTCCAATTTTGGACGATAGAAAAAGTTCGAACACTCAGACTTTTATTCGATGGGGTAAAATGATTTGCATTATTCATGAATTGCTGCATTTATTGCATTTGCAGTTGGACCAATGCACAGAATAGCAAAGTTCACTGCCAATCAGATTGACAAACACACCAATGCACATTTCATCTGCTATTCAGCAGAGACTCCAAATCTCGATCAACTAATGAAAATAAGTGTTTGACGAGTTATAAAAACAATATTACAATTTTCCTCAAACATCGCTATATTGCACCTTAACTTAAATGCGAAGTTCTACCAACTCAAGATGAAAAATAAGGAATAGCTCTTGGTCTACTTCAGAGATTTCAATGCTTGCAAGGTGTAGCTGGTTAGTTATTACTAATATATATTCATTACATAGATTATATTAGGTTACAATGAACTCGGCGATGATAAACACCCAACCAAATAATCTCTAATATGTTGTATGGTTGATAAAGCTGCCTATGTTCATGATCTCGAATTGAGAATTGTTTAGAGAACAGAGAACCTACGCCTGCTTAGTGCTGGGCATTGGCAGAGAAGGCGCTCAACGCTTTCCTACTGCTCTTCATCACTGCAGCTTCTGCTGAAATCGTTAAAAGGAAATCTGGCTGCCACCAAGTCTGGCCCAACCACCATGGAGACTTTCGTCCTCTGTAGCTTTCAGAGCTTGGGTTTTCTGTTGGTGTCTAGGCTAGCCTTCCACGAACACACCGACTTCTTCCTTCCCAGTACTGCTAAGCCTTTGACCAAGCGTTGCATGTTTTAAGTCGAAAGGAAGTTCACAGCTTACCCACATCTTCTCTGTCAGGTGGTTTTCTCCCTTGCCAGCTCATCCGTAAAGCAGTTTCCATAGCAATTTAATATTTGAATCAGAAAACCAAGTTCCTAATAGCCAACAAGACGAAGGCAGAATAATAGATATTGAAATATATAACTATATAAGTAGTGCTGTTGATCCGGGAATTTGTGTGTTAACGTATTACAAACTTTGAATGGCTAAGACAAATATCAAGACATATTCTCAATAGCCCTGTTAGCTCTGCAAACAAGTGAACGAGTTTTTCCCACTGCTGGACCTATTTGAAATGAGCGACGAGCTCGGCTTCTTAGCTCAAATATAGATAAGACAACCATTCTTAATACAAATTTAAAGTGCTTAAAATGGATATATACTGCGTTTTTATATTTAACGGCTATAACAGTTATAACAATTGTGAAATTTGCGATTTAAATAAATGCTGAAGGCACTTTAAATAGTGTACATGCATAGTTTTTAAATAAATGGCTGTCAATAAAATAATGTTTTGCTTGGTTGGCAGAAATAATTATTTCACTCCCCCCTCCATTCGCTGTGGAAACTTTCATCCGGGTCTGCAGTCTATAAGTCTGTACCTTTATCTGTGACTTGGCGAGAAATTTATCAATCATAAATAAGCAATAAGAAAGAAGATCAATTTTAATTATGCAAATGTGGCCAATGGCTACCTAAATCAAGTAGGGTCCGGATCGAAGGCCGGCTTAACCTCATTATAAGTGCATTAGCCAAAAATGTCACTGCTTTCAGAAGACAAAAGCTCCATTAAACGTGCTCAGTGCCCAGTATCATTAGCTTTGATTCTGAGGAAAAGAGCTGGCATTGCTTTGTGCGCCGTCTGTGTAGCAGCAATTTTCAATTTTTCCAACCAAGTGGCATAATTTTCGCTGCTTCTGTTGTTGTTGTTGTTCTTTTTCTTCTTCTTATTGTTATTGTTGCTTCTTCTACTTGGCTTGGACAGAATCTCATGCGCCAGCAAAAGCAAATGATGATGAATGCGTTACGCTCTGACCCAAATAAATTTGTCAATTTATCATTTGCCTAAAATAAGACGACGGCAGCGTCGTGGGTTTTTGGTCTCGGTTCTAAATCGTGCCACTCTGCCACTTGATGCTGCCACGGCCAGGCCCGGAGAGCAACAATTGCCTTATTACGCATCACATCAACGGGGTTGGGGAAAAACTCAAAAATTTACTGCCTCTGAAATGTGTCTTATGATAATTTTGACTACCCAATTTGCATTGTGATTTCTCCATGCCGAGTCAGGCAGCCAGCCCGCCTTTCCTGGCTTAGCATTTGCGCCCTTTTTCAAGCTTGTGTTGCTTAAAACTAAAGAACAGAAGCCTCTAGTCTGACTGTGTGTGTATATGTGTGTACTTGTATGTATGTGTGAGTGAGGGGAATTTTCTCATTTCCATGGACAAAAACAACTTTGTTTGTCTTATGGGTCGGATAAGTGTCGGCTTATACACTTATTAAACAATAATAATAGCAAATCATGTTATGTTTTTCACAAGAACTCGTTGCTTTACGAGTATACGAATATATTTATGTATGTTTGTTTGAGTGCTGTTCGTTTGTGTGTGTGTGTGTGTGTGTGTGTGCGGTTTTTAAGAAGGCCCGAGTTTGCTTTTGATTTGAATTAGGCAACTTGTTCTGGCAGCTAATCAAATTATGCACAACTTATTCATAACTTTTGTATATATTTGGTTTTGGTTACATAACAAGCTCATGTTCGTATATTTTGTTCTGTTGTGTGGCAAACAATTTTATTTCACTTACTTGGCTTGCGGCTTTAGAGATACTCGTACACATTTCTAAGGATTTCGAGGAATGGCAAAGATTTTCTATTGTTTTTTTGGTTTTGCGTCATAAACTGTTAACAAGCTGCCAACAGCAGAGTATTCAACTTTGCATTGAACAATGCCTGGCAGTCGTCTATGCGCTCTTCGATTTTTAATAGGGACAATGGCGTTTTGTTAGAGTGCTTGGAGAATGCTTGTATGTACAAGCTTATGACTTCTAATTGCTGAATTTATAAATGATGAAATGATATGTGTGTATGTACTCGTATATACTTGTATGTATATGTGAGTGAGGGGTAAACAGCATCATAGTTCAGTCCTCCCTAGAACTCATTCGTCTATCAATCAACTTCAAAGGAAGCAAAAACAGAAAACAAATAACTCACTTCAGTGCATTTTTGTTTTGCCATTGCCCGTTATTACTCATTAATATTACTTGCCAACATTGTGGAATTTTTATTAATGATCTATTACAAAAATGAGAAGCGCAAGAAAATGATGGCAGACGCGCGGATGCGCTTGCGATGATTAACTTTAAAAATGAGAATGAATGGCATAAAGTAAGATTTTATTTCTGACCAGCTCAGACCAGACAGTGCTAGACAGTGCTAGACAGGCGTCTGAACAACACTTTTTACAACTCGAATGGGGTTCGCTGGAGTGGTTCGTTGGCCGAGCGTTGTGGGGCTGCCTCCTAAGTACTTGTATATTATTATTAATGAGCGTACAAAAAGGTGGGCATAAAATTTGTGCGTTGCGCACCTTTTGCCATTTCAAATTACAAAATCGAGAAAGCGGGGTATGGGATGGGATGACGAGTGGTTCGCTTGTGGTGGTGCGATGAGGGACAACGGATTGCTGTTGTAGCTGGCAGGGCATTATCATGAACACATTATGTTTTTAGCGCTGGCAATGGAAATAATAAAAGGGAATTATTAATATGACAAAAGACAAATGACTGAAATCGAGTGTTGGTGGCGATATTGTCGAGCTGTTGGGGCGCCAAGAGAGAACAAATACACACACACACACACACAAGCAGACACGTACACTAAGCAACACACAGCCAAACGGACAGACAGACAGACAGACAGACAGAGGGTTAGATAGACAGTCGTAGCTACAAAGACAAACGGTCTTTGGCTGTGCACTTTATGGGGGGGGTGGTTGTGGGGTTGCCTGACAGCGCCTCGGCAAATTGAAAATGTGGTTTATCTATATGTCTGTATTTATATACATATAATGCGCTGCTTCTGTGTGTGAGACTGGGAGTGTGCGTTTGCTGTTGCTGTTGCCCAAAGGATGCGACGCCACCATTAACCTCGTCCTTCTTGTCGTTGTCGCAGTTGTTGCCCCTCAAGCAGAAAGGTCAAAGGCAAAAATACCAGAGCACATTATGTGCTAATGCAAAGTCCATGTTAATAAATGTTGATTGAAATAATGATGATTAATATTTTGCATTTTGACATTTCGGCTTTTGTGGTCTTCTCAGCCTGCCTCCACTTCTCATTCTCATTCAAGCATTGTCTCTAGCTCTTTTATTTCCAAATTGAAAATGCCTTTTGTTTGCAATTTGCGATGCTCAAGTTGATTTATTGTTGGCATTGCTGGCTTGCGACTTATTTTTTGTGCTCTCCGCCTCAAATTTATAGCACAGATTCCTGTCGCACACAAACTACACCTGGGAACATCTTTGCTGTTTTTGTTTTTGTTATTGCTGTTGTTGGTTGCTGTTGGTGTTGCTGTTGCTGCTCACATGGCCGATTTTGTGCAATTTCATGTTTTATTTAGTGCATTTTCTTGCGCGACTCCCATCGCCGCTTCAAGCCCCCTCCCAACACCTCCAGTCAGCCAATAATTCCTAAGTTGTGTGCGCTGCATTGGCATTTTTTCGATTATTGGTTTTCTTTCATTTGATTGCACATTCACACATTCGCTCACACTCAGCACACGCACACACACAAGCACACACATTTTTTCGCTTTTGCACCTTCCCACAAATTTTTACACGTTACACCATTTTTCCGCTTGCTCCGTTTTATACTCTAAACTCAAAAGGCTGTTCATAATTCAGAAGCTAAGTGTGTTGATCCAAACAAATATGTTTAAAAATATAGACAACACAATAGGTAAAATTAAAAAAATTAAAATAAATAAAAATAAAAATAAATACACAGAATTATCAAAGTTCTCTTTTAAATAGAGCCACTAGCAACTTGTACAGCTTTACTGAAGAAGCATTGAGATCCACTGAACTGCCAGATGCACGTAAATATTTTAACATCTGCATCTTTATTAGATCAAATCTAATTTCATTCCCCTTAGAATTCGAGAAAGTGTCTGTATTGAATGAAAAATTTGAAAAATTCAAGAGCAGTGGATCTTTTTCCCGTTACGCAATTGATCTTTCAAGTTACTGACATGTAGTTGGCTTCCATTCCTTTTCCTTTTCAAAATAATAATGTCTCGTTCCATGTTGTCCACCGTATCATTCATATTTTTTCGACTGGTCTTATAAGCTTATCAATTTTTACATATACATACATTTGTATTAAATTTTAATTTTTTCTTTTCTGTTGAATACACGCTGTGTGAACTTCAACTTAAAAAATGAGAGCCGTTTTAAAAGAAATGTAAAACTTTCCAAAACTATCGTGAATGCAGGGCAGCCGTCGATGGCAACTCGTTAGTCTATATATTTATATATAGCATTTATTTCTTTTGCTTTTCATACTCGACCCACAAGTTTTGCAACATCATATAACGCCAATAATCTCAACATGCAATTTTGTTCGAGTAATATAAAGATCAGTGATTGTGGGGGGAGTAGAGATTGAAACCAACTTTTCAGTGAATTTTTCTTTAAGCCTATAACTATAAGATAGTAGAAATAACGAAATCAAAAATTACATTTAATATTATTTAATAAAAATAGTTCCTGGGCCTCGACCATAATGAGACCATTATTACCGGAGATGAGCTTCTTAAGAAAAGTAAATTCTTTATAAAAGCGACATCAAAATGTAAAATAGAAGACAATGATAAAATATTTAATTAAGTTTTTATAACTTTGGAGAGAATTAAAGTGTTGAAATCCTAATAACATAAAATGTACATCGTTGATTCAGAAAGCAAATACAAATAATAATATATCGTATAACTAATTCTGTGTCGTTTTATAAGGAAAAGTTCGTCATACTATATCTACAAAAAGTTGTGCACAATATTTATTTCCAATACTAACAAATCTTTTTGGAAGGTAGATTAAATCAGGTAGCTGCTGCTGTATATCCTTAAAATGGCTGGCTATTAAAAGGGTTTCATATACTGGAGTAATAGTATTTAAAGAAAATCAATCAACAATAATAAGTTTAAAGTGTATTGAGACATCGGTTTGGTAAAGGGCCGCTCCGTTTTCACAGCCTTTTTGTTTGCAAGATTTTTCTGGTGTGGCTTCTTCTTCTTATTTTTTATTTGGCTGCTGTCAAGTGTTTTGTCGCTTGTCAACGATTTTTCACAAACTTCCGGTTGCCAAAATGTTTGCCAAATATCGTTGATATAACCGTTGGGTATGTGTGTGTGTGTGTGTATATGTGTGTGTGGCGTTCTTCTGGCAATTGCAATTTGGAAAATTTATTGCAAAACGCAGCGACTGTGAAAAATCATGTACGGCTATAACACAAACTTGTTTGGGGGGTTTTCCCTTCTCCCACTATGAGACTACGTACATATATGACATCGAAATGGGCGTGCTAAAATCTGGTGGGCGAGGCCATTTAGTGGAGCACACGTTTCCTCATAAACTTGCTCCACAATCGCCGGCACTTGGACCCGTTGTTGCCATCTCACTTCTCACTTGTCGCCTCTAATTGGGCACTTTGCAACGCTGGCCAGCTCGACCATGCTGTAGGAAACATTTGCCGCATTTTACGGCAGCGGCAAAATGTTGCATATTATTAAATTAGCGCCAGACGCAAAGCTCTTTGAATATGAAAAGTGACAGTAAGTGCAAAATGTTCGCAGCCCGAACCCATTCCTGACAAAAATGAAACACGAGCTGCTCTAAAATGAAAATGAAAAGAATACGCGTACATGCACGAAAAATGGAAAAACTAAAACGAAATATAAAAAAGGCAACTCATTTGTTTGGGCAGCCCTTAAAAACGTGTGGCAGGATGCAAGGAGGCAACAACAACAACAACTTTAGTCAAATGTTGCTTGCTCTCAGTTGCCGCATGAGCCAAATGAGAGTTGGCCCGTCGCAATAAACTTAAAAGCCTTGTCATGTTTACTTAACATTGGATTTTTGTTTTTGCTATTTGCATCCTAATTGTGTTAGTGTCTGAGTTTTTCCATCTGTGAGGGCAAATGTGTTTGAGCGAGTGTGTGGTGTGCGGCGTGTGCATATTGAAAGTCGTACGTTTAAATTTGAATATAGCGTCCATTTGTCAGGAGCAGGGAAATCGAAATTTCTGCTTAGCACGCGTTATGAGTTTCAAAAAATGTTCCAAAATTAATATTAAATAAATTCTGCTTTGGCACAGTTTGCCAACGGGTCTTATTTCCGCTTTAAACAACTTCCACTAGTTGGGTGCCTCCAGCAGTGCGGTCCGTCCGCCGCCATATCCGAGTCGCACTTCAAAGGAGCGGCGATCTGAAAATTTAAAGCGCTTCAGGCCAAATGGCGGTCCAAACACCTAAATTATTATTTTATCTTATTTATTTAACGCTACATAATTATCAACGAAATAGAGGGTAAATTTGTTTGTGACACAATTAGCGAAGCTCCTGCGGCATTGTTGGCAGAAGACTCGCGTTTCTCTCGACTCTCGTCAGAAAATTCATTTTTATAGAAAAACAATTATTTTCCAAAAATAATTGAGGCGATGTAATGTAATCATTTTTGTATATCTACAAGATATTATACTTGTTTCGCCTTTTACTTTTGCAGCTTTGTCTACATTTTTTACAGAAAATTTGAATCGAATATAATCGGATCAAGCTAGAGAAGAAATGAAAACATCACTCCTTCTAAACTTAGTATATTGAATCGTATACAGCCGTTGGAAGACATTATATAATGTACAAGTATATGTGTATATATAGATTGCTAGGTTCTTTATATCTTTTGCGCTAAGACTGGCTCCTGTTTTGTTGGATCAGGCGCTGGCCAAATGTTTTCAGCTTACTGTGCATACATTTTGCATAAGTGCCGAGTACTTGCAAAGTTGCAGCCTGGCAGCCTCGGAAACAAATACGTCAAATAAACAAAAGGACAGACATGCATATGGAAGGACAGCTTGGCGCTACAATTTGAAATACGTGTATGCATGTACGAGCACTAGCAGTAAGAGCAGCGGCAGAGCCAGTATATAGACAAACACTTTTGGGAATCAACACCAAGCAAACAGATAGACAAACAGACAGCCAGAAGAACAATGGTTATGCCGTGCAGACGAGCAAGAAGGACTCTAGTCAGGCGCAAAGCACATCGCAACGTACCCAAAGAAAATTAGAGTAGCACTCGAAGTCAAAGGCAAATGAGCTAAGGAGCAGAAGTGGCAGAAGGGGCAGGAAGAAGTTGAGTGGCATCCACACACTAGCATAGTTAGTTAGCACGTCAATTGCAGCAGACATGTGGACATGGGCTCCCAAGTGGTCGGGTGGTTCTGGCGTCATGGACCAACAGAAAGTGGAGCGGTGCCCAATGAGACACAATATAAAGGCTTATTCGAAAATATCAAGTGGTGATGGTGAATGGTTGCATTGTTAACTCCCTGCCCGTTCTGTCTCTTCGTTTTATATTGGTGTGTAGAATCTGCCGTCGCAACGAAGCGTATAATGGATAACTAAAACAACTGCATTGGCAACTTGAAGACTGAAGTAGCATCCAAGTTTGCATCCAAGAGTCATGTGTGTGCCTGAAGTTTATTTACACCTAAGGGTAAGAGTGCTGGGGCAGTTGCATGAAAGCTGACCCATGTCCTTTGGACCCATGAATGGTGGTCAAGAGAGTGTCGCTTGAAGCAGCTTGTGAGCATTTGAAGTCAAATTGAAAATGTCTGCCACACTTGACAACCATTTCGATTGACATTGCCTATTTGCTTTTGACCTTACTATATACTTGTAAAGACGGCTGCCATAAACATGTTTCATAAATTTTCTCAAGGGGCTGCTACAAAATGAAATAGTTGTTTAGTCATTAGCCCAGATCAGAACAAAAAAATAAAAAAGAAAAGTAAAAACCTGAAATATTGTAATGCGCTTAATTTTTGAACAATGGCTATGTTGCTGCAACTTTGTAAGCCTACTTAATGGACAACAAAGGCATTCGAAGAGGGGCATTACATTGCAGCAACGTCCAGGCATTGTTTGCATTACAAAAATGGCCATACAGACAAACAACAATAACTAAGTAGACAACTTACTATGTTTCCACTTCCTAGCCCCTTTCCCTGCCTTAGTCTGCGCAATTAATAATGATGGGGAAGTCTGCAGTCCAATGCCAGCGCACAATACCAGCAAAGACGCTAAGTCATTTCTTAATTTCCATCTTCTTTTCTGCTAATGATGCGTCTTTTGTGCATTGTCTGGCAGACGCCAACGCTTCCTTCGTCTAGAAAATCGACAAAGAAAAAGTTGATACGAAAAAGCCAATTCAAATTTCTTGTCGAATATTGCCAAAAGCGATAAAAGTACGTTTGAACAGGACAGACAACATATATGAAGATGAATTTTCACTTCAGCATTAGGGAAGAATAATTCATGCGAAAGAGCAAGAAAATTCGGAAAATTGTCTCACCTCATTATATGGTATAAAATAGCCTTAGCTTACTTTACAAGCTTGGTTAACGGGTAAAATGCACATTTATGTTTAAAGTCCAAACCGTAAGCCAATTGAAAATTTGTTGGCGCTTCTTAAGATTTGGGATAGTTAACAGTTCGTAGGCATACGAATATTAATTCACGCTATCCTTTTAAACGGTAATCTATACAAATACTTCAAGTCAATACACATATATAATAAAACAGACTCGCATCACGTACTAATAGTTTTGCGAAAAATAGGAACGTCTTGTTGACTTCTAAAAGTTTTCTTTTTTATTTGGAGTTATCAGAGAAAATCTTGTGGCTGTGTAGTTAATAAGTTAAGCACACTTATTGATGCAATAAAACATTTATTTCTTAAGTTATGTAAAGCAAAAACTATGATGAAGCTGAAAATTAGGAAATCAAATTTATTTTAAATAAGTGGAATGCAATCAAACAACTATTGTAAAGTTTTGATATTAGGCTTCCAATAAATATAACTTAAGTAATCCATTCACTTCAAAGAATATAAATTATATCAATAAAATTAGTTCCTCTTGTTACTCTGTCGCCCATATTAATTTTTTCTAAAAATTTTTATTTGTACTTTTTTATTACTATACATAACAGAAATAAATGGTTAGATCTCCGTATCTATTATCGCCCATTTGCATGGAAACAAGCTCGGAGCCACTAAAGTAGGGAACATATGGAAAGCTTTTCATTTAAATGCAGTCTGTATCCAAATAGGAGAATATTTCTGCAATAGTGATTAAAGCACAAAAATAATGGTATTTTAATCAAATATTGATTAAAATTAAAGCTCATATCCTGCAAAAGTCAAATTCATTTATAACCTACAAGTACTAAATTCCAATGTGGATATATTTTTGTGTGCAAGAGTTGACTTATAATGTAAATGATGAGGACAAGCTGCATTTTCTTACATGCATTCATATGTGTATGTATGTACAAGTATGTGTGTACATCCGTAAAAGACAAGTGCTCAATCAATTATTGTGAGCTTAAGCATTTAGTATGTGTGTGTATGAATTTATGCAGTCGTGCACATGTATGTGTAATAAACTCACGCTATTTGCATAAATGCAACAAACAAAGCGTGCAAACCAACCAACAACAGGAAACTTTGCAGTCCAACGGAAGCGGAAATGCAAATGCAACATAAGCGGAAATCTATTTCAATAAACTTTGCCAGCAAATTCAACACGAAAGCACCAATGGCAACGAGAATCATGTCAACGGTGATAAATTAATAATCTGTCATTTTGCCAAACAAGTTAGCATTCAAGTCCAAAAGTCTCTCACATTAAGCACATACATATTTTTATATGCCATACAGCAGCTCTGCAGTGCAACTTTTGAGCATTATGTGCTTACTCCTAGCCAAGGCATGCTTTGAAATTCAATTATACATCTGCCTGATGCATTGCAAACAACAGTAACAGCTACAACAACAACAAGCGGTCAAACTTGAGCCACAAAGGCAGTGTTGATAGCACAAGGCCAGAACAGAACAGAAATGCAGATGCGTGGCGGCATCATCGACCAAGGGGCTGGTCCATTCCAATTGCAGTTGCAGAGAACTCAAATGCTCACAACTGTGCAACAAAAGCACAGAAGCAACAATGCTGCTGCCAACATGTCAAAACCGTAAGGTACAAAAATTGAAGGCAAAACAGCCTCCGCAATGCAAACCCAAAAGGCAAAAATACTAGTAGATATAGCAAATGAAACAATGGGAAGGGCAGGAACCGACGCTCTCTACCTTATGCTGTGTTATGTCAGTTTGACATTTTGAATTAAAATTCTTCCAGATGATTTATACATGGGCGGATCACTGTGAATAAGTCTATATACAAGTATATGCACACATACGTACTCGCATACGTAAATACAGAGGCGTGCGTGCCAGTCTATCTCTCATTCTCTGTGTACGGACATGTTCGTTTATGCGTGCTTTTGAAATCTGTTAATTGCTGTTTGCAACTACATTTCAACTCTAATTGATAAACCTTAATTCCTTAGAGTGAATATAAAGGACTTACTCTTTACTGGAAAAAATCACCATGGGCGACAGTCCAGCACATGGTGTCAGCTCACTGTTGAGCCTTTGATTGGTAAGTATTAGATATGTACATTCAGGGAATTGGTAGTAGAAATTGAATGGAAAGAAGAAATGATTAGTTTTCCAATTTTCGAATATACGGTGCCAGAAAATAGAAGCTTTTTAATACGCAATTTAATATTTATGAAGCCTTTAAGTCTGGGAAAAAAGTAGAGGAGTAAACAGAATAAAATAGTTTTGAATCTTTTGTGGATTGTGTTGCCTATTTGTAAATGTTCTGTTCAACTAATCTACTTTATTTAGCTGCTCTTAACACTATTTTAAAAATTAAGCTATTGAGAAATTTGGCTATTTCCCGCTCTTTTTCTCAGACTTGAATATTCCACCATAACTTGAGTGTATCATAAATATTTAAATGTCTGCAAAAAAAATAGATAATACTAAAAATTAATTGCTTTATTCAAGTAATTTTTAATAAAGGTGTATCAGAAATAGTTGGTCTCAGCAATTGTCAAAATATCTATATTTTTTGACATACGAATAGAGTTATCGTACAGGTATTGCGAATATGTAACCGCCTTTCTGGGAAGATAATAAGCTCCTCTCGCAAAAGTCTCAGATGGTAAAATAATGCCAGTAGAAGATAATCTTCCTTTTACGATATATTTTTAGAATGGACTGGAAATCAGATTATACCCATCCATATTAATAAATCTGTGGGCCACAACAAAAGGAAATAGTCATAAGTAGATAACATATTGCAAACAAGAAAGAACGCTACAGTCGAGCAAGCCCGACAGTAAAATACCCTGTACTCTCCACAAAAAACGGAAAATTAAAAAAATTATTTAAAAAAGTTAATTAATGTAACTAATTAATTAAATCTCTATATATATAAAACAGTTTGTCCTGACTGACTGACTGACTGACTGACTGACTGACTGACTGACTGACTGACTGATTGGCAATCAACGCACAGCCCAAACGGTAAGAGCTAGGAAGCTGAAATTTTGACACAAGATCCCTCTTATAGTGAAAGTGAGCACTAAGAAGCGGTTTTGGAAAATTCGAACGCCAAAGGGGGGAAAACGGGCTCCAACGTTTGTATGAAAAATCTACAATTTTCATCCAATTAACTTCAAACTTAGTTTGTATACTCTCAAAAAGAATACAAGAAAAACTGTATACTTGGTTTTTCACCATTTTTCCTGGGGCATGAAAAAGGGGGGGTTTTCCGTGGAAAAATTGAAACACAATCAACACCCCACAGCCCAAACGGTAAAAGCTAGGAAACTGAAAACTGGGCTCAAGTATCCTATCATGGTGTAGATGAGCACTAAGAAGGGATTTTGGAAAATTCGAGCTCCAAAGGGGGGAAAAGTAGCTCCAAAGTTTGTTTGAAAAATCCGCATTTTTTAGCCGATCGACATAAAATTTGGTTTCTGAAATCAATTAAAGAATACAAACAAAACTGCATACTTAGATTTTCGAAATTTGTGTTGGAGCTTGAATTATTGGGGTTTTAATATTTATTCACTATTTCAAATGGATAATGTAATCTACGTAACTAAATCTACAACTTTGCATTCAAGGATTTTCAAAATATGCATTTTACAAAAGCAGGCAGAACAAACAATACAAAATATCAAACAGTTGGGGACAACTAAGTATACATACACACACACACACATGCAAACAGCTGTTCGTGTAGTTGCGTGCAAACGATTGAAATAGCCAAAGCAACATGTGAGACACTGTGTGAATGTCCATACATACATACATATGTGCACATCTATGTATGTACATATGTATCTACATGTGTATGTTTGTACATTCGTCTTGCACTGGCAGAGCAAGAAATGTTAATTAATTGAAAATTATATAACATTTTTTAAAGTAATTTTTTCTTTGTTTAGTGCATTTGGCATTAGTGTTTTCATTAATAACTTTATGCAGCAACAACAAATATCAAATAGTTGGGGACATCACATACACACACTCACACACAACAAGCAACAGTTCGTGTCTATGTGTGCGGTTCTCTACGTACGGTTGAAAAAGTAAAGAGAAACATACATATGTATGCCTGTGTATGAATATAGCATGTATGTACATTCGTATTAATGTATACATTGGGCAATCGAACACAGTTGTTTGATTGTAAAAAAAATAATGCTCTAAAAACAACAACAACTGCAAGTCATTGGCTCGGCAAAACGCCAAAAGTTTACAGTTACCGTCGCTAGACAACGACTGCGTAAGCGATAGTAAAGCAGAAACCGAATAACGGAGCTACGCATATTCTGCTTCGCATTGCGGGCAGATGTATGTATGTATGATTTGTTCTTATTGATCTCAATAAATAATTAGATTTTATTATTTAAATATTCTGCTTATTGCATTCAAACTTCGATATTTTGATGGTATCGGTGGCTTCAACTATCGAAAGTTTTACTCTAGCAAATTGAGATGAGAATTGTCAGTGCTTTTTGATCGTGGCTCATCGCTGCACGGCATTGACACGAGTGCCGTGTTTCATATTCCGAGTTTGTGCGTGACCGTATTGACTCAAATGTGAATTTAAAATTAGGATATACCCTTATAATTATTCCCCTTTTTTGCACATAGTCTATCTTAAAACGTTGCGTTATCTCTATATATAAAACAGTTTGTCCTGACTAATTAATGATCAACGCACAGCCCAAACGGTAAAAGATGAAATTTGGACTCAAGTATCTTTTCATAGTATCCATCATAGTGTAGGAGCACACTAAGAAAGGCTTTTGGAAAATTCTAGCTCCAACGGGGGGAAAACGAGCTTTAAAAAATATTAGTTATAGTGGTCATGTTCGTTGAACGAAATAGTTTGGCAAGAACAAAAATGTAACGGACTACTGAACAATTTTTTGTCAAGAACAGAAAATGTTCATTTAAATACCTTAAATGCCTTCCTACTGGTAACTTATAAGGTGAAAACATATGGGTAGGTTATGCACACACAAAATAAATACAATTGGAAACATTATATTGAGCCGGGTTAAGACGGGCAATACCTGCTAGTTAAATATAAAATATTCAACACATGCATATAACAAATTTACATCAGAATCATGTTTATATGCGTGTATGTATGCAGCACAAAGTTGAACCAAAGCAGCAACAACAACAGCTAAGGGCAGAGCTGCAGGCAGAGCATAGGCAGCGATTTTATTTATGGCTATAACTTTCTTCAAAATTGACCTATCATGTTGGACATGATGGTATACGGACATATAATCAACTGAGTGTGACTACCAAATTTTTGTTCAAAGTTCCAAGAAATACGGGAGTTATAGAAAATCGCGAATAGGGGGGGAATGGGGAGGTGCATCAGAAACAATTGAACAAACTCGTCCTTTCTCGCGCTCAGGAGAATCTGGATGCCAAGTTTTGTTATTCTAGGTCTTATACTTTCTGAGATCCTTGCGTTCATACAGACAGACAGACAGATGGGCGGACAGGCGGACATGGCTATATCGACTCGGCTTGTCATCCTGATCAAGATTACATATAGTTTGTGTGTTCCATGTACACTCGCACAAAACTAATATACCCTTTTAGCCTTTGGGTACAGGGTATAAAAATAGTGTTACAGGGCGCGGAAGATTAATTGCATGTGTGAACTAAACTTTAAAGTACATACTGATAAACTTTACCGCTAGCTACCAAAAACTGGTCAATAAAACGTGGTATAGAAATAGATATGTAATGCTAAAGTGTAACACTTAGTTGTAATTAAAGCCTCTTATCGCCTATAAGTTACATATGCTTTGCATTTTAAAACTGGTCAACTGGAAGCGCCTTTTGCTGAAAGTTGCTTGCCACTTCATTTAGCAGTCTAGTAAAGTAAATCAATTGCACCGGAGCAGCTTTATCCTGTGCCACTTTTCAGCGTGTGGCTGGTGGCTGGTGGCGCCTTTGAGCGGCTTCTGCGGCGGTTGTGGCCAGGGCGCTTAAGTGCCACGCTGTCACCGCTATGTTGCGGGCATTGCTGTCATCTTTGCTGCTACCCAGAATATACATACTTGCATGCATGTACTATACGTGTATAGAATAGTGCTATATAGTATAAAGGATGGTGTTGGCTCTGACTTTTAGTTAAGCAGTGTCCCTCTCATTCTGCGTGTCATTGAGCTGAGTTTGTGGGGAAAGTCAACGGCTAGCTGGGCAGCTCATTAGCACGTCTGGGATGGAGGGGAAACCGAAACCGAGAAAGCTTTCTAGACGGGTACAGTGGCAAAGTTTTGCATATGTGGCTTTTTGTAAAAATTTCAATTACATGTGCTGTCAATTGCAATAAAAACTTTCCATAGAATCAAGCTTAATTCATTGCCTTTGAAGCAAAGTTAAGCCAAATGTTGTGCAAACTGAAATGCTTGCGGTTTTTGCTTTGATTAAGCACAGCATGTACTTGTATTTACAAAGTTAAAGCGTGCTTGCGGCTGCACCAAAACTGCATTTGCAAACTGACATTCTGACTCTCTCCCTCTCTCTCTCCCTCTCTCTCTCTCTCTTTCTCTCACACACTCTCTACCAACTTAGTTTGTGCTGCACTTTCTTCTAGTCTGTTGGTTCTTTTCAATGTTTGGACAACCAGGCTTTGTTTTTCTGCCTTTTTAACAGTTTTCGTCGCTGTTGTTGTTTGTGGCGTCGCATTTGAAATGCAACGAATTTTACACCGTCTGCTGCATTTGCATTCACTGAGTGAATGAGTGAGTGAGCGCATGAGTGAGTGAGTGAGTGAGCGAATGAATGAGTGAGTCAGTGAGTGCGTGAGTGAGTGAGTGACACAATATAAATCTAAAAGTAGTTGAACCGCAGCCGTCGTCTTTCTCGTCGTCGAAATGGTTTTTTAATTATGCGCCAACCACATAGTAGTGCGACATAGAAAGAGAGAACGCGAGAGGGAGAGAGCATGTGGAAGAGAGTTGCGGGAAGAGACGACACCAGTCTACAAATACAAAACTGCAGAAAAAAATCCAAAAACTTTTGTTTAGCTCCGTCAACTTGCAGACGAGTTAGACTTGCCACCAACTTCCTGCCTGTCTGATATCGCTCTTCAGCATGTTGTTGTTGTTGTTGTTGTAGTTGTTGCTGTTGCTGCTGATGATGTGCGGCTCAGACGGCAGCTAGACGAGATTTACGCTGTGACTTTTGTTGTTATCGCCGACTGCCTGTTGGCTCAGACGGTTGTTGCTTTTGTTGCGCCCGTGACGGACGTCAGGCGACAGACGTTGGGCGCTCTTGACTTTGCTCCTGGATAGGCGCAAGGCTGCGACCGCCATTTTGTTTCTGTTCGTTATTTTTTTCATCGCCTCTGCCACCATTCTAAATGTCATGTTTGGCGACATTAATCCTCGTCGTGTGCATGAACTGTCTGGCACAGGTTAGAATCTGCATAAAACGTACAGATGTATATTCATAGTATATACATACACATACATACATACATACGTGTATGTACATGTGCGGAACGAGTTCCCGCTTAAAGTGAGGAGTATGCGACCATATATTTATATGAACAAGTTTTCCAACTATCTTTATCTATCTATCTTTATTCCACTTTATTCCACATTCATACGATCGTTCCTGTCTGCCCAAATATCTTTTTTAACTCTAAGAAACAAATGACTGGATTCTACAATGCTCCATTCTATAATGCGCCATGTCAAGGGTACCTGCCAATTTTTTAAACGGCTTCATTGCTGTCCTTCACAGAGCCCCAATGTTAATATTATTAATAATGTTTGATACAGCCGAGGGTTATTAATAAGCATGAAAAATGCATTGATGTCATCATTGGAAACTTGGTCCAAATTGACTTTTGAATTTTAAAGCATTTTGCTTAAATCAATCCAGCTCTATTGTCATCGTACTTTTTCAATTCATCTTGCATTTGCTTTTGCATTAATCAAGCTATACCACAACAACTCTTTTTTTTGCAACTTACGTGTAACAACAAAAAGCTTCTCTTAGCGAAATATGTACAAGAATATATTCATTACATATGTAAATACTTTTGACAAAATCTGTTTTGTATGATTAGATGTTTATCCAAAACTCTATTAACGTGTGAATCATTATTGTTTGATTTTTTTTTCGGATTGTTCGAGCGTTCATAAGTTCAGACAGTTAGCGCTAAATAAGCATAATTTATAAACTACAAATTAATTAATAGCGTCAGCAATCAATGATTTGAATTCCATCTGTGCATATATTTTATCTGAAGCAAAAAAAATAGCTAATAATAATTCAGGCTCAATATTTAAAAATAGAAATTACAATTTCACTAAGACTTCCTTTCCTTACAAAACAATATGTTTGCTTAATAATATGCGGCGCGTGACACCGACAAATATTATGAATAATCGTAAAAACCGAATCAGAACCACCAAATGGCTTTTTGTAAACACATTTTAAATAAAACAAATGGAAAAGCTAAAATCGGGCGCCCCGACTTTGAAATACTCTGTACCTACTTATGTGTAAAATAGTTGTATAAATTTAAAAAAAAATTGCACAAGCCGAATATACTAATGTACTTTTCAGGTTAAGAGTATAAATATAGCCAGATACTCGTAAATAAAACCATACAAGCATTTTTATGAATTCCCCACATGCTGTGAAAATACGTCATGAATCCATAAAAAATAGTGAATATTAAACTTTTTCCGTATAGCATAAGAGCGCGCAAAAAGAGCATTTAAATTAAAAACAAAAAAATGATGATTGTAGCCTACCGGGTTTTTTGTGTGTTCAGCTATTTTATAATGTTTATTAAAATGCATTTTATTTGGCTTTGTTCCATTCCTCTTCTATCCTTTATTGATTCAGATTTAAAATAAAACACATAATTCTTGAAAAGAATGAGTAAAGAACCACATGGGCTCTGAATTGAGAACGGCCGAAGAAAGTAAATTCAACACGAAAGAACAGCGATATTATTGAGTTTTGAATATAATTTATACTGCTCGAGTTTTAAGTATATTTCACAATTTCAGTCGAAATGGTCCGAATATTCAAATAAAATTGCTTATAAATGCATGTTTAAAGCTCAATGTTTTGGTAAAGTGAATTATAAATAGAAAATTCCTAACATATACATAATTATTATGTTGGAAACTTTTCAAACGTAGCAGCGCCACTCAAACCAAGTGCAGATGCAGTTTATCAGAGAACTCATTACTTTATATAGCTGTCATAGGAACAATAAATAGTTATTTTGTGTATTATAGTTATTGTAATTAAAAAAACTTAGTGTGCACATTTTCAGCAACATCTCACTATTTTCTAAAGTGAAGACATGTCACATGGTTAGTTTTTCATAAATAACGATATATGTCGCACTACATACTTATAAGTGCTGCAAAATTTAAAAAAGAAAACCTATAAAAAACTAGGAGAAGTTGGGGAAAAAACTGAACAATAGCAGCTTTATTTAAGAAATAGTGTGTGCGCATGCAAGCGTTAATATGTTTAAGCACACGATTAAGTTCAATAAAAAATGTACTTAAAATAATTTAAATTAATTTAAAGCAACGCGAACACAAACTCTACCGAGCTTACCCTAATCGAATCGTTAATGTACTATAAGTCTATTATTTTTACCATTAAAAAGTTATATAATTCGAAGGCTGCACAAATCGCCAGCAAGTACTTGACATTTTGTTTTGGTTACGCCGCGCAGTATGCAACGCTTGTTTGTATTTCTCGTTTGTTGTGCGAGGCAGTCACACACACACACACACACACACACGCACATGGGAGCTGCGTAGCATGCAATTAGAGGCATTTGCATTGCGGTTTTACGTGTGTACACCAAACAAAAGCAGCAACGACAACAAAAATATTATGCTCAAACTTGTCATTATGCAAAATATGTTGCATAATTTATACCAAAGCGCATGCACGCACACACACACACACACACACAAACAAACACACACAACACACAGACAGCTGGGCGCGTTGACATGCAAAAGTTAAGGTCGCAGACGGCGACGTTTTAGCCACAGAACAAAGCAAACAAACTATGCACGACAACGACAATAATAACAACAACTAAGTATGTAATAAAATGGCCACCGTTGCACTTAAAATTAATTGAACTTGAAACAAGTGCTTTGCAGGCTCATGAGAAATTCTGTTGTGGTCGAAGCCAAAAGGCAAAAACTTTCGACCACACGCAAGCAGCAACAACAACAACAGCCACCCAAAAAATAACAGCAGCACTCACGAACCACACAGAGCGAAACAAAATCAGGTAAACGCCATCTTAATTACCAATATTGCGCAGTTCTTCTGCCTAGCCATCGATATAAGCATAATGATTATATCTAAATAAAATGCCCATTGCGCTCCATAAGGAACATATGAATGGCACTTTAAATGGTCTAGAAATTATTACTAGTGCTTAAGTTTACAAATATGTAAATTACAATAATACTGTACGAAATAATTGCAATTATGTTGTTACTTTTTCTATATAAAATAGTGGTTCTACCGATACAAACAAGTAATATTTAAAACAATTCACAAAGGTGCTTAGATCAGCCTCAAATGACAAAAACAAACACCCAAAATTGTAAATTTTGTTAATGGGATATCTGGAACATATTCAGGTTAGGGTACCCCAAATGAGTAATACAATTTTAGTTCTTGAAACTATCATGTCAAAATTTTGATTGTACATTTTTTTAATTATTATAATTTAGGACATTATCTAAGAAAATTTTTAATGCAATGAAGGAGCCATCCGTGAATAGAGTACTGCGATTTAGTTTATTTTGAGAATGTGTTTTCCGGAGTATTGGTCTCATTAAAAGGCTTCTCTATATATTCCTAGACTTGGGCCGTGACGGTATTTAGACATACATATTCATATTCATACAAACATATATATTTCAAATTGCAAGCGTCGCAGTTTTAAAAGATTTGCACAAAGATCATAAAACTAACTAGAACTAGCTCGAATCTAAAGCCTAATTCTACTCCTTTAAAAACCGAGAGAGAGAGAGAGAGTAATAGTATATTATTGATCTGACTCGGCTTCACGCATTTCCCAAGTACCTGAACCATAAGAGTGATTATTTGTTGTGACAGTCCGATTGGACAGCTAGTCATCCAATAAAGGCAACCTATTACAATAAATTCGTGATTGTTTGGGAACTAGTTTTTCGTCTTTCTAACAGTGTAGCTTCTGGCAAGGCTTTCATTATTTTTGCCTTGGCAACTTTGCCCGCCCAAGAACTTCACTTCTCTTCTTTTTTTTTTTTTTTTTTTTTTTTTTGTTGGTCAAGTTACAAACGGCAAACTTAATATTTAGTGCCATTTGCTTGCTCTGACAGTTTGCAGAAGTTGAATTTGTTGCTGCTGTTGTTGTTGTTGTTGTTGTCGGTCAGTTTTTTCTGCCTCGTGGAGTTGCAGTAAAGTGCATTGAAATCTTTGTGAGAGCTGTAAGTTGAGTAAGTCAGTTTGGCGCAGAAATAACAAAGAGCAACAACAACATCAAGAGAACCACAACAATGACCATGGCAATGGCAGCGGCAGCATCAGCAGCAAAACAACAAATGGTTTTTATCGCTATTTGTTGGCCCCCATCATAGTTGTTGTTGTTGCTGTTACTTCTGCCATTTGTTCAACTTTTAATATAATGCATAAAAGTTGCAGCCGTTGCTGACAACATGAGCGACTGCAGAGTCGGCAACACAAACAACAACAACAACAACTATAGAAATAGCAACACCACAAGAAAGTTGGTCAGCAAGTTTTCATGTTTTCATATGCTGGGTAATCAAAATGCTATCAAAGCCCAATTCTTTTACAGAACTTAAAAAATTAGAGTGTTACCCAAAAAGGAAATAAAAAGACACCGAATAAATACAATAAAAATAAGCAAAACCAAAAACAATTAGCAGAACCCCACTTAAAAAAGGAAGAGGAAATTGTCATGTGAACTCTTCTTTGTATTCGTATTGTTGTTTTTGGGCTGTCTGTGTAGCTCGCTGTGCGTGCAAGTGAGTGTATGTGTGTGTGTGTGTATGTGTGAGTGAGTATGTGCGAAAGTTCGCTAAATTAAGCTGTCATTAAGGACTTAATTAAGATCCTTTGTTGAAAGTTGACGTTGTGCAAAGAAACGTTTGCTGCCGTACACCCAAAACAATGGGGACGACAAGGACAACACCGAAAACAGCAACTACAACAACAACGTTGCCAGCTGCACTTGAAGAGCTGCCAAAAAAATATTACAAAAAACATCAAAGCGGTTTCACACACACTAACACGTACCGTCACATACACGTATATACTTGTATGTATGTATTTATGCGCATACATGTCAAAATTTTCAACGGTATCATGGTGAACAATTTGAGCGCTAGGAACAAACTGCACACACTCACTCACACTCACATGAGTATGAATGAGTGTGTGTATGTGTGTGTGTGTGTGTGTGCGCCTGAGAGTCCTAGCATAATGAGTCGAGCTGCGACAAAACTCATTAGCAAGCGGCAGGGCAAACAAACAGAAAGCTCTCGGAATGTTATAGGGGAGAGACAGGCAAACAGACAGCCAGACAGACAGCCAAACAGACAGACAGACAGACAGCCAAACAGACAGACAGACAGACAAACGGAACATTTTAGTTGGTTTAATGAAGAACTTGCAATTGACAATTGCAAATATTAAATAACAGCAAGCAAGTGCGGCCTCAAAGTAGAAGCCGTTTATGCTTAGCTTTTAATTAAATATTTTGCTACGACAAAACCACAATTTCAATTTTTTTTTTTTTAAATGCCCCAAAGAACAGGTAGCATGCACATCTTTGTTTGTCACTGATATTCAATTGCAGAGTCGCACAGTGGTCTGAACCAGCGATTTCAAATACCTCTCTAAGGTGCAAGGTACCGGGGAAACCAATTCAATCTCCGATTTGGCCCTCAAAAAACGTTTTAAAACTAAATAATACTTATACGAATCAACCTTAATAAAAGAGCCAATTATTTGTTATCCGGTTTTTATAAATTCGAAGCAAGGCTCTGCTGCTTTCTTTCCTCCCTGTTCTGCACACATAGACACAATCCCGATGAAAATGGTTGACATTGAATGTGCACATATGTACGCTTACATCAGTACCCATTAAACTTATTCTTAAAAATTGTAAAAAAAAATACTCATAATATGTTGTACATGATATTTAAGGGATAGGTCTCTCGACTCTAGCATTCCATTCTGTTTCACGAAATAATATAAATTTTAGTTTTCCAATATGCTTTGGATAAAACTTCGATTAAGATACGGCACTACAAAAACTTATTCACCACATTGATAAATACCATGTGATACCAAAATAAACAGAAAAGTTTTCAAGTTCTTATAACAGCTATATGATACTGTCCACCGATTCCCGAATATCACAAGGCACTATACATAATGCCACATTTAGTAACGATACTTTTATTTGTTTCGAACCTATATAAGCCATATAAAATAGCAATTATGGTTTGTAATAAACCTGATCTGCGTATGGCTATAATGAGCCTATGTAGCTAGCATGGTTAAAATGTTATCGTACAGGCAGACATATCTTTATCAATTTGTCTGCAAATGCTGATCATAAATAGCTTTATCCTTTTGTATGTTTCACACATTTCATACAGCTGGTGGTAAAACAGCTTTGTCTTGGTGCTTCATGCAATCACACCAAATTAGTTTTTGGGTAATAGGTATATACTTTAGACCCTCTATATCCACAATTCACAAAACATCATTTGAAATAGTTTTTTTTAACTTCATTTCACGTCTCAAAAGAAAAAGCAAGGCTTTATATCTTCTCTCTTTTTCAAAAGTTTGCGTTCATTAAGGAGAATTGACAGACAGAAATACGGAAGAGCTGATTACAAAGTTAGCCGCTTGTTCGGTAACTTTTCAAGTGTAATACAAAGAGTTGTTTAATTTGCCAAACTTTGTGTTTTTTTCTCACTAATCAAAGACAGTTGAAAGCGCCTTTGGCGACTGAAAAATACAAACAAACTCTTGACATTATGTACAAACATAAATATGTACATATTTACATATTACTATGATATTACTATGGTATAGTTTTTAAAAAGCAAAATGGAAGCTTTAATGAGGAAACTATAAATCGTGTTCGCATTTAATAAGAAATCTGTAATAGTTGCTGAAGATATTGGGAAATAATAGTGAGTATTAATTGTTTATTAAAACTATTTCTGGTTTATAGGAATTTGAGACCACTGTGCGACTGCCAAACTGTTTTTAATTGCCGCCCAAAGGTACGAAGCAAAAGAGACAAACGGCGCCGTTGTCTGCACGCCTTTATAGTCACAGACAGAGTCTTGCTGGGGGGAGGAGGTTGGTGGAATCATGAGGATGGACCGGGACGCACTATGCCGACTGCATTTCCTCCAATGCAGACTTTCATTTTGAGTGCGTTTGTCTGTTTAACTAAATGACTTTTATTTTGAGCTCTATTCAAAATTGTTATGTCGCCGTCGCCTTTGCCGTCGCCTTTTCCGTCGCTGGCATCGTTGACGTCGTCAGAAGCAGGCAGGCAGGCAGCATTTAAAATAATAACATTTTAAGCACTGAGCATTAGGTATACGCACACTCACACACACACACACACACACACACACACATGCATGCAGAAGGACACACACACACAGACACACACAAACGAACACATGCAGCCGTAGACTGTCAGACATACTTTAAAGTCAGACGTCTGTCGTTTCACATACAAGGGACACAAAGAGCGTGAAGCTTCCGCACGACTTTGCATTCAAATTGAAAACTGGATCACCCTCCTCTCCCCAGTGTTGCCACCGTCTCCACAGACATCGCACAATTGCAGTGCCTGAACAATAACAGCAACAACAACAATTACAAATGCGACCGAAGCAGACGGCGCGTGCTGCAATTTTTGCATACTTTTCCGTTTTGAAACAATTTCGTCTAACAAACGTGTTTTGGCCAACACTGGTCCCTGCAAATAGTCATGTGACGTGCCGTCGAGAGGGGAGGAGGACGGATTGGGGCACAAGACCAGAGCGGAACACTGGCTACAATCTGTACGAGTCCGCACTCTGGACCATATCGCCGGCGAGATTTTCCAAGTGATGGCATGCAATGCTAACTGCGGCCAAAAGGTGTTGATGCAACATTCCACCAGGCGCTCAGCATTCGTTGGGTGTGGCAGCAACTGCAGCCGCCCCCCTGTCTGGGAATTATGGAAGCATCCTCGGCCTTCACACAATTGCCGCATTTTATTGCAAAGCTGGCTTTCATTTGCGGCCAAATGCGGCAAATCGAGCAAACTGTTGGCACGAATGAGCACGGGCGAGTTGGCGAACAGGCTCAGGCACACTGCTCATCAGAAATTCTGCACCACATGACCAATGCCCAGTCCATTGCATTGGTAGAAAGTTCCATCATGTAATTTATTATTTCATATGGTTTTTTTTTTTATAAAAAGAAAAGGTACGTTGTTGTATTTAACTTTCAAAATGTTGCTTGAAGACGGTTAAAAAATCAAGAAAATATTACTAAGTTTCTAAACTAATTCTAAATTATTCTAATATAAATATATAATAATATTGTATATTGGATAAGAATGTTCTCATCATACATACATACGTAGCAGTTCGGACAGCCCTTTCAGCTGTTTTTCTGATCACGCCCCAACTCGTTATTTGAGCAGTTTGAAAATAAGAAAGGCGTGTCTTCATAATTTTTATCAAGAATAATTTTATTTAAAAGCGACCAAAGGCACGGAGGAAAACAGAACAGGAACTTGGGAACAAAAATATTTACCAACCTTTTTGGGGAGAAAAAAAAGCAAGAAAAAATACTGGACAAAAATTAATTAAATTTGAAAAAAAAAATATACAAACATACTTTTTTATGTAGTTGAAACATTACGGATTAATTTTTAAAACTGTATAGCATAATCTTAGGCATTCCGAAAACTACATTCAACATTTGATATGCTTGTGCTACCATATGGTGGATTTCTCATATTTAATGATATTCACTTATCCCAGCAATCGGCATTGAAGTGATATCGATAGCGATGATTTGGCTTGTATGTGTCAGTGATCGTATTGCCGCTCTGTTGTGTGGTCGTGTGTGCGGTTGTTTGCGTTTTATTGTTCTTGCGTTTCTGTGTGTATTAATTGTTTACATATAGGCTGTTCACAAACTGTCTTTGTCTACCGCTGCAGACCACATTACTTAAAAGTAAATTACATTCATCCACTACATCACACATTGGTTGAGCGATTTTCCAGTTTGTGATAATGTCTCATACAGAAATTAAAAAAAAATTACTATTAACAAACCAAGTGTGTACCTATGTATGTATGCGACATGTATAATTTCTTGCACTTACACGCAGAAACAAACATATACTTATGTATGTATGTATGTAGGTTGATAGATACAAATGCATGGGATAACGCGATGCCAGAATGTTGCAATATTGAACATGTGTTCGCCAGATGTTTTTTATTGAATGCTTTATATATTAAATATCAAGTGCATTGGTGTAAAAGAAATCCATATTTCCATTTAAATTTCAAGTGAAATTAAACATGCAACAATTACTATAGAAACGTTAAGCGTCAACTCTCTGGCAACCTCGTCAGTCTGACTTGCTTACCTGCCGCGCTGTTCACTCGCGCACCCATTGTGCTCCATCTCGCTCACACTTGTACTAACCTCAAGCCAGGCCCAGGCCGCTTTGCGGCACTTTTAAGCTACATTGTTTTTGTTGTTTCTGCAGTGCTATGCGTGGGCATACAAAAACTGAAAACCAGTTTCAGTTTCCCATCTTTTCGTCCATATGTACATATGTACATACATTTTAACAATTTTGGTCTGTCGAAAAATTATATGAGCACAAAAGCGCCAAACTGTAAAAATGCATAACTATGTATGATCAAGTGTATTATGTGCATCGGATTGTGTGTATGTGTGGCTGCATAATTAATAAAAATAAATTCTTGCTGTTGTTGGCACTGCAGCAAAAAAGTGTGTGAATTTTACTGCAGGGGTAGCGGGCCAACAAGAGCAAGAAATAAAATTTATTTAAAATCCATTTGCTGCTGCTACGAAATCAATTTCATCGAAATTGCCGCAAAAGTGTAAAAATATTGAATGTTGCATAAAAAGTATAAAAAAATAATTCAAGTTAAATGTGTTAACAGTTATTTAAAATAGTTTGTCTTTTTTTGTGTCCACTGACTCGTCCTGTATAAAAAGAGTGAAATTGCCAAGAGCAAAACCAGCAACAACTACTACAATATTTCTGTGTGTTGTTCGCATGAAAAAGCCGCAATAATCCAATTGAGGTTGTTGGTGTTCGTCGGTCAGGCAGGCAGAGGCAGACAGGCGGACAACGCAACGTCACGCCACGCAACCAAAACTCAAAGCCCACCAAATCCGAAGGGTGGCCCCAAACAGGGACCAACAGCGGCACCCAATACCAGCAAAACCGTTGCCACTTAACACCCATCCCATCCAGAGTCATGCTACCGATGCGGGTGAAGCTGCCGGCGTTGGTGCCACTGTTTGTGCTGTTCGCTGCGTGTGCCGTGCAGCAAATATCCTGCGATTACGAGAATACATGGAATTTTTACTACGAGCAGCCCTGTTGCGCCGGCAATGAGCAGACGCATTACGCCAAGCACAAGAGAGGTAAATTTAAATAAATACGTTCTTGAAAGGCAAAACTCTTGGCAAAAAAGCCTACATTAATACCATTAGAAAAGCCTATAATCCATATCGCTTCCACATGATTGAAAAATGAATTGTGAAAATAGAGCTATGAGCTAACCTTAGAATGACATAAAATTAAGAAACATTTCTTGAATTTGAGACCCACGAGTATAGTACAACTATATTAAAAAAGAGTTCAATTTTACTTTATAAAAGGTATTTATTATGGGAGAATGCTTCAAACGTTATAAATTTACATGCAATATTATTTGGCTAAAAGCATAAAAAAGAGAAACCCCACAACTGGCCAAAAATTGGATTGGTTGCAGCAGCAAAGGCACATAAAACGGACCACAAGTTGTGAACTTTTTATCACCAATGGCTGCTTGATTCACTCATCGCCCTGGCTCAGTCCTATTAATCGTTTTTGCTTAACACTGCCCATTATTAATGATTTATTTATGGAACGAAAAAAAATGATTGCCAATACACGTATCATGTAATTTTTTATAGTTGCTAGCAATGTTAAAAACGCTCGTATTATTTTTCAATTTACACGCATTTGAGCATAAACAAATTGTAATTTATTGACGCCAGCCCAGAGCAATACTTTTTTAAAGAAGATATAAATATATTATTTTTTGCCTTTATTGATTTAAAACCCGCACGTTTTTGTCATAATTTCAACAAGCGCTATTGATGCTTTAACTATTATTTTGTTTTATTTATATTTATGGCACAAGTAATTTGCATATTAATGCGTGCGATTATTGTTGTTGCAATTTTTATGAAAATGGCAATTTGATTTAATGCCTACGCTTCCAATAACAACTACGAACTGCCAGCTGTGCACATTTTTCTGATATTGATGATTAAAGGACCAAGCGCTAACTAAAATTTAATGAAATGAGCATAACATCAAGCATTAGCTAAATAAGTTGTTGGCCAAATGTAGCTACACAAAATATACATAATAAAATTCTTAATTTTCGTGTTCAAGCCACGCCTCTATAAATATAAATACATTATTATGTATCTACTTATCTTCACATTCTTATACTCGTTCCTAAGTTCCATGGACCCCGGCTTCGGTGTGACTGGCTTGCCACCTAATTTGGAAACTGGTTAAGTCGTTGAAGAGCTCTTAGCCACCTTATTGAGTCATTAACATTAAAAATTTCAAATACCACACTACCAATGCCCAATTCTTTTGACAGCGCTGCTGAAAATAGCCAAAAATCAAAAGCGAAAGCACACAACAATAAAAATCGCCCATTAATCATTTTGGCGCATTTCATTAAAAGACGGCGTTCATACACAAAATTAGTAAATGGGGAAGTCAGCGTATGCAGTATATAATGCACTGTATATTGTTATATTCAAAAATCAGCGAAAACGTAATTTCTTGCACGAAACCATCTACGAGTGCATGGAATATTATTTTGTTTTGGAATCATTCATTTATTTGCTCTTACAGAGTCGATTGAAGGGTTGGAGCTAAACAATGTAAGCAACAATCTTTGTATTCTCTGGTGTCAGTTGTTAGCCAGTTGGGCTTGTCATACTTATAAGGGTTTCTTTCTCTTTTGGGGCTTTTCCAGACAATCGAACTGAATTTGTATTCTTTTTTCTGCACTTTGCTTCCCTATGCATTGGCCTTGACCACCCGATCAGCTTTCGCTTTGTACTCAAATGCCTTACACGCAAATCCAGAGAAAATATTCTGCATTACCTTCAACAGTTCATTGGCATTTATCAGTTTTGTTTCCTTCTGGCTCGACACTTGCCTATCAAAGGAAGTTTTATGCAGAGCATGACCAAAGGAGCCTCAACTTCGCAATTCAGCTCTGGAGGTGCGATGAGTCAGAGGAAATGGATAAAGTGGAGGACGAGGCGTCCAACCATAGGGGCAGTGTCATGTTCCTGTTGCTGTTGCTGCTTGTACATGTCCAGTAAACATTTTCTAATAGCTCACGTTCAAGCTCGTAACGCACATTGTTGCCTGCTTGCCTGACGATCCACTGGAGTCGGTCGGGGGGCAGACGTATGCATGTGTGTGTGTTGTGTGGCATGCAATGCTGATGGCGCTTTGCTCAAAAAAAAAATAGCATAAGCAAGTTATAAACGCAAGGATAAAAGTTCACGTGCTTGCAACAAGAAAAACAAGGAATATTTTGTAGTTTGATAGCATGGTTGTAGCCTTGTGATGGTGCTGCTGCACGCCGTCCCCTCATCGACACCCTCTCTTGTTCTGGTAGCATATTGTGCACTAGGAAACTCACCAGCTAAGCACTTGCCCGGAAACGTGAGGCGATTAGGGAAACGCTTAAGTTGTTTGCGCGTACTTTTAGCAAAATAGGTGTCGTATACACTCATGCCCAAGTACACACATACCCTGGAACTCATAGGTACTCAATAACCGGTCAGTTGCCGAGTCTGTCTAGTGATGTGCCAACTGGGTCTGAGCTAGTTCTCAAATTTTCAATAGCTCCGATCCTCTAATTACAAAATACTCTATAAATGGTTTCTTCGCCAAATATTAACAGCAAGATATAGTATCCTCAGTTTGTCGGCTTATGCCAGTGCCTCAAATCAAGTAGCAATGACTTAATTATTTATTATTTTGAAAACAATTCAATTTATATAAATTTATAGAAGGTTAACTAAAATAAAAATAAACATTAAAAGAATACTTTTTCTTCTATTATTAAGACTATTACACTTTTAAGTACGCTAGCATAGTGTGGGCTCAACCTTTTCTTAAAAACGTTTGCTCACCAACCAATGTAGACTAGACGGCACACCTCCCTTGAGCATCTACAAAAACCTATAATAGCTTCTGAACGCCTGCAGAGAAAGTGCGTGCCTTGTTTAAAAATTCAGCAACTGCTTTGGATCATAGCATGCGGCATTAGAGATATGAAGACCAAGAGAGAGCAGTCAGGAAGACGGAACTCACATAAATAAAATGGAAACCACTAAAACAACTAAACTGTTCAATTTAAAATGTCAACTATAAATTTTCATGAGCAAAGTTTGTTTTCGGAATCCACTAAAAAGTGCTTCCTTTATAACTTCTTTTATTGATTTAATAAAATTAATTGCATTTGAATTTGTTCGAAATTTATGTCAGCTGCAGTGGCTGTCGTGGAACGAAGATAAGTCTGCCCTCAAGTATGAGGCCGTCGTAATCGGAAATCAGCTGGTTGGCCTCTGCCGCCGTCTCTGGGGCTACACCCCTATGGACGCATTCATCAATGGGAACGCTGCCATAAATAAACGTCCGAAACGACGCGCGACCTGCTGCATTTTTCTTGCCCGCCTTTCCAGATCTTCTCCGCATTGTCGATGCTACGGCTGGCATTTTATTTGTTGACTCAGCGGAGCTTGACAGATGTTTGGGCTCGACGACGTCTACGTCGGGAGGCATTGCGCTCTTATCTCTATTTTTAAGTTGTCCGCCTCTGTGTCAGTCTGCCTGCCTGACATTTCATTTAATACAGTTGTACCCGCTGTTGCCTCTGCCTCTGGCTTGTTTTGTTTTTTGGTTTTTTTCATGCGTCATTTCATTTGTACTCTTTTACCTTTCCTCGGCCACAATCGAGACCCTAAAACCCAACCCGCTGTGCTATGCTAGGTTCCTCATTATACGCTGACGCTAGTCAGCCAGATAGCTTCATTAGGAAGTGCACACAGGAGAAGAGATTAGTGTGATTGGTGTTGCTACTAAAACCATGTTCACTTTTCACCTAGGGTTTTGTCTGGCCTTGAAGTGCGATGTCGGCTACCTGACGACGAGAAGGTGTTGTGCGCTCTATTAATCCTTAAACAGCTGTTTAATCAAGTAATTTTACTGCATTCTTTGTATAAAATCGCAGTTTATTGTACTTTTCGTATGGATTGGTGAACCTTCACATCTGCAATAATGCGGATGACTTCCTTTGACAGCCTTATTATTAGTTCAATTATATAACATATACAAGAATAAACAACTGCAATCTCATATACTCGCTCCTAATTATTGTCGTTCTGTATTATTTATTATGAAGAAAATTCCTTAAAGTACGATGCGACTCTTATATCTATTTAATTCCTTTTTACCCCTGGTTTGAATTTAATTTTATGTTTAACTCTAATAAGTATAAAACTATCAAAAAAAATCGAAGAAGTTAATTGCATGTACGCTGAACATAAGTATGTATATACCCTTCACTGTGCCTCACAACAAAGGTTCCCTTCCTCCTTCTGGTCTCGAACTACATATATAACATACCTTTCCTCTACTTCATATCTACTGGCCTACATTTAACGATCATAAGATTATTCAATTAATATTAAATTTGGTTCCATAGAAAATAATTTTGTAATTACTAAAAACGCACATCAAAATCGTGAATTTAAATTAATGATAATTAATTTTGAAACGAATTTAAGTTAGTTTCTTCATTATCAAAAATGTTTTTTCAAGACTATGAAATATGGCAAACACAGAGGCAGGTTAAATACGAAACGGGTGAAATAATCTCAGGTTATTGTTCTTTATTGTAATTTCACATATAAGTAACATACATGCATGTTCACTCAGTCCCTGGCTGCCAAAGTAAGATAAACTTCATGGCAACAGTCCGACCCATAAAAGAAGCGATAACACTGTACTCGTAACTGTATGGGCGTTATCCAAAAGCACTGACCACGGACAAAAACTTAAACAGAGTCGCAACTACAAAGCTTGTAAGGTTGCCGCAGCTGTTTTTGTTGTACACAATTAAAACCGAGCGACACGTTCTCATTTAACTGCCCACGTTACCTTCTGAGGCTTTGACTCTATCAATGAAGGAACTCTCGCCCCTAGTGGGCGGTTTTTACGAGTCTTACATGTTGCGTAAGCACATACTATATTGAGTTGTGCTGCCTGTCGCAAATGAGTTGGGACATACTCGGAAGACCACATCCTCCGCATCCGTACATCCTTCCGCTCATCCTCAGCATCATGCTGCACCACTGGCCCGGCCCAGTGGACGTTAATGCAATGTCAAAAGTTGTTAACGGTTGGGGCCGAGCATAAAAGGCGCTGCCTACTAGCGAGCTCCTCGCTTCCTATTTTCCATGGCACGCTGACATATTGAGAAGTGCGCACGGGTGTTGGGCTTGCGTGTGCCACTTTTACTTTGATCTACCTCTTTGCTGTAATGTTGACCATGGTTGGGCCGGCCCAAAGCGTGTCAGTAGTGAGTCCCTCTCAGAGTGCTGGCTGAAAGTTTTCAAAACGCTAACACAATTGAATTTCAATTTCAACACCTGACGCGGCATTAATAATGTTAGTTGCCATGGTAGTTGACAGGCGGGGTCGCAGTGGTAAAGTGTGTGGGGTTGGACGAAAGAAAACAAGTCAAGCTGTTCCTGGTCATCATTAAAAGTAACTTTAAAGTCTTTGGCCAAGTTTTCAGCGCATCGCACAATCACGTTTTTCTCTCAGCCAACTTTAGTGCGCGCAATTTGTAGGATTGCTGAGAGACTGGAAAACAATTTCTTCTTGGCGGCAGCTCGTTGTCATTGAAAGTTTCAGATCGTAGAGTTGTATTTAGTTAGAGCAGCAAAAGTTTTTCTCCATCTTGCCGTTTTTCATATACACATCATTAAACTGGCACAAGTTATATAACTTTTGATTGATAAACAGAAACTGAGCGTTGGGGTTGGCGTCAGCGGCATCCACTTGTTACTTGTGGCCGATAAACAAAAGCAGCGAGTTTAGTTATTTCTTTTTTAGTTTTTGCATTTATGAATGGAAATCATAAACTATATTCTAAAGCGGAAGCCGGCTTATCTAGTAGGGAACGCGTGAGTGGGAGTGATTAATATTTAAAGTTAAAATGAAATTATTTAAAATGCAATGAAACCAAATGTTCTTCATAAATTGGAAACATTGCATTAGAGAGAAGAATCTGTAGAAATATTTTCGATTTCAACTGTTTAGTATACAAGTATATGTATAAGTATATATAGATATAGTATTTGCTGCCAAGTAAATAAGATACTTATTTGCATATGTAATTATAATGTCATGCATTACCAACCAATAACAAGTCTATTATGATAAAATGTAATTAAATTTTATTTGCCCTAATTGACTCGAGTGTCCAGTGTATCTAGAGAGTGTGCATTACTAATGTTGCCATTAAATCAAAGCTGCATTTGTTGTAGCTGCAACTGTAGCTGTCTGTCTGTCTCTCTGTCGAGAATGCAATAAATAATGAAGCAGCGACTGCAAACTTCTTGCACTCAAGAGCGCGCTTAATTATGCAAACCTTTCGCTTAGCACACACAACTCTATTGCGATGCGCCAAAAATAATGCCACATAAAGAGCCTGTCATTGTAGACATAGCTGCTTTTATTACTGTTCCTTCACTTATATAGTGGAGAGTATATTACATTCTTAGAAGTGTGTGTAACAGCCAAGTGCAGATATGATGATAGATATCAACAAGACACCAATTGTGGAGCACAGAATTATCGCAAAAAGCGCAGTCAATTTATTTATTATAATTTTGGTAGAAGATATTATTCCGTATTGTCATAGACTTTTACCTATAATATAACTCATAATAAATCAAATACTGACCAAACATTTTATTTCAAAATTTATTTTTAATTGGTCTTGAACTAAGTAGCTTAACACTTTTTATATTTGTATTTAGTTTATCAAACTACTTGCTTATTCTTCAGCACTGAATTGAAAATCGTATGTAAAATGTTTTCTAATCGTGGAAAATCAACCTAACTTCCGACTATGTACTTTACATTATTCTTATTTGGCAATTGTCGGAGTAAAGATAAGTGAAAAATTGTACTTTAAATTATTATATATATATTAGAGCCAATATCGATAACTGAAGAAAACAGCAATGCATTTATTTTACAAGCTTCCCAAAGCTCTAAACTAAACTACAAGTCGCTCTGGTTAGCCCTAACCTCATTCTTTATCATTGGAATAAATGTTTCGGTGGTGCTTTCACACTACACGTAAACTTAGAGAATAATTTAGTATTTAATATTTAAACAAAGGGTATTTCACAGTTCTAGTCAATCGACAGAACATTCTAAATTGTTGGTGCTGAACTGCTCCTCCTGTTGTTGTGGTGCTCTCACCATTGCTTCTATGTTGTGGTTGTTGCGCTCTTAAGTGCGCATTTTGGGGCCTCATTTGTTGGCGCTGGTGCTCAAAATGCATGCCAAATTAAGCACGCCGCAAAATGTTTATGTTTTTGTTGTTGCGTGGCATTGCGCACGCTGTGCATAAAGGTAACAGACAAAACCCCAAGCAACATGAACAAACTAAACAAAAACAGCAACAACAAAATAAATGCAGAAACTCAAATTGTTGGTTGTTGCTGGTATTTTATGGCACACAAAATGGACAGAGCAGCAGGACCATACGAAATGGTGGCAGCCACACATGTGCCTCTTGCCTGTTGGCCACAAAAACGTGCACACATGCTGCTCATCAAATGAAGTTGGCTCAACAACAACAACAACGGCAACAGCAACAACAACTACTACAGCAGAAATAACTGCGAGCAGACACACTCGCAAAACACCAAAAATGAAACAGTCGCCACATTTGTTGCGTTTTTGTTGCCTGCTTTTGAGCGCAGAGCATAAATGTTGTCTGCTTCTTGTTGGTGTTGTTGGTGATGTAGCTGCGGTTGTTGTTGGCAGCAACGCCAACTGCTGCTTTTTATGAGCGCACAGTTTTTGCATTTGCAATTTGCAACAAAATGAAGTCTCTGCACCATAAAATGAAATAAATAGAGTTGAAAATGTTTCTCACACTGCAGCAGCAGCATCAGCAGCAGCAGCAACAGCACCAGCAACAAAATGCGCCTTTAAATTGAAGCTGCCGGTTTTTGAGATGCCCGTGCAGCGTCAATTTTATTGTCAGTCAATAGCATCGTCATCAACATAAAAAGCTACACAACGACACGGGATCTACTCTTCTATAGACACAAACCCCCAGACTTAAAAGCAGTCTTCGACTCAAAAGCGAACTCCAGCTATTGCGTTTTACGGTTTTTTCGTGCATCGTGCATTTGGGCGCAGGTGAAATTACTCTCCGACTTGCATGTGTCGCATAAATTGCACGCCGCAATGTTGATGTGTTTTAATTATTTTTAGACAATTACCAACGTGACTGTCCACCTGCCGCCGCGCTCGCTCTCACCTCATACACGTACATGATATGCATGTGTGTTGCATTCTGATATGCCGAGCAAATGGCTCTGGTGCGGACAAGGCGGACAAGGGCAAGGGCAGTGCCAACCAGTGAAGTGGATTGGGTTACAAAAGTACTTTCCCCCATTTAGCCGCAGGCCACGAATCAGCGCACAAGTGTGGAAAACAGCACGCCTAGACATGAGACGTCTAGACAGTTTTGGAGTGCTTTGTGCTGATGTAGTATTCACACATGATACAAACGCAATTCTCGACGCAATGCTGAGCACAGAAAAGCAATGCATACAATACAGCGCAAATATATCCTGGCAAGCGGGCAAAGGCAAGACAGAGGCAGTGGGAGCACCCACTGTCTCCCAAGAGAGCCAACTAAATAAGTCATTGCTCATAATTAGCCTCAGAAATAATGGGAAATTTTTGCATATATAACCAAGAGATATGCACATAGTATATTTCGAAATGAGACTAAGAGCTTGCTTAAAACTAAATTCGTAAAAGTATTTCTAAATAATATATAATTGTTGGTATATTTTCTTTAATCAATCAGTAGAGTGCGTTCGTTATGTGATGTTGTTGATTTCGTGAAACCAAATGAATAGTCTTTGCTTCTTAATTATATACTTGTAGTCATCAAAAACATGTGTCATTTGATTGTGACTCATCGTGGATTCCAAATCCAATACTAGTTATACATACTGTAAGTGTTCCTCTGTCATGTTCATTCATTCTTTATTTTTACCGTTACTATACACGCAAATATGTTTGTCCGTCAAAGCCAAATGATAGCACATTCAAAAGCTTGCCCTTCGGCCAGATTTCTTCGAAGCTGATGCTTCTCAAAGAATTTATGACATAGGACTTAACATTTCAAAGTTATGTTATATGTCACCAAAGGTTTCTTAAAAGTGCTCAAATGGCACCTGACATGTGACATCTGTGTATTAAAAAGGGTGTGTGTGAGTGCATTCAAAGCAACTGAGTTGCTGAAGGCAATTTCATGTTTATATGCGAGTACATACATACACATATTCTATATATTCCTTTTGCGATGCATTTGACTTTTTGCTGCCTTTAAATGTACGTGTAGCCACACAGAAATGTTTGTTCCGTATTTTTGATTCGATTACAACGCTTTTCAAAAATGACATTTCGACTCCGCCCACAGAAATTGATTTGGTTTGCTGCTGCTGTCGCTGCTCTGCTCGTAAAAACGCACGCATATTTATGAAGAGCATAAAAATTATTGACATGTATGAAGTCATAAATATAAGCACTGCACCCACACACACACATATATACGTACAAACACACACAAGCACTCTGCAGGCTATAATATAAAAAAGCTAAAGTCCAAAGGAAAATTGCAGGGAAAATAAGAAAACGTAAAACGCTTTCGCATATAAAAACTGATCCTGATCCTGTAAGTCTACCAGTGTATGTGTGTGCTGTGCTCTTTGGAGACCCAAACTCGTAAATGCAATTTGATTTTGATTGGAGTTAGATTAAAAGCACATAAAGCTGATGTCTTAAATGCCGGAATTGTGTGTAAGGAAGAGGTAGACGATTTCCCATTTTACGACTGCTTTTTTGCTTTATTAACGGACAAATTCCTGCACCTTGAACATTGGATTGCACTTTAATATCGAGGGGTGCTGCAATGTACCTAATACCCATTTACATGTATACATACATATGTATGTGTCATCACATTGTGTGCACTTGTTTGTGTTGGTGCCGTTGCTTTTGTTGTTGTCGCACTTCCGGCGCCCCATCCGCCAAACAATATGCCTGCGATTAGCTTCCGTTCAATTTCATATTTATTATCACACAGACACAAGCAGGCGACGCCAAGCTTCCGTGCCAGTCACACACGTTACATACAAGCCCACACACTAGTAGCACAAATATTTACTGTCGCTTTGCATATAAATAAACATCAGTCGGCGTGTTATTGCCTCCAAGTTGACGTCCTCGTTTCAATCGTGGTCGCACAGTGACCAAAACGGCAATCAAACATCATTCATTATTCCTTAAACGAAGAAAATGTCATCTTAACCACTAAATGGCCTTGTTTTTTAATTCTATCGCTGTAAAATTGTAAAGGTTGTACAATACTCGATTAAAAATATGAACTAAAGAGAATTAAATAGAACAACGGTTTATTTTAGTATATAAATATTTTAAAGTCAACCAACTCCGAGCTTGGAACAGGTAGTCCCAATAAATCTTTTGGACACTTGATATTGAATTATTAAAAACCAAAATGAAAACATTAATTATAGTACTTTGATGGTTTCCTTTGAGTTAAGGCCGTTGCTAGCAAAGAGATCTTATATTTAATAACAAATTATTTTCTACTCTTCAAATCTTTGGGCATGTCTCTACGTAATTCAATTCAAATTTCAAAGAATGGAAACATCAAGGAACCATGCCCAAAGACTAATTATTGTATGCGGTTTTTATTCTTTCCAATTTGAATTGCATCACGTACAAATCTGCCTCTTCAAATAAGATAAGAGGAATAATATAGTTGGAGATATATAATAAACTGTACATTTTTTAAGTTATGTTTAAGAGTACCATAATTTTGTTTTATGTATATAGTAGCATTTAAGGACTACAATTTTTGGTATTTAAAATATTAAAATAAAAGTTTCGATAACACTTTTGCCGAAACGAACCACTGTGCGTCATCAGCGTTGCTGTTGCCGCCTATCTTCGTGAGATACATTTATTGCCTTATAATATTTTTATAGACTTAACCCAACCAAAAGCCGAGACATATGCCATGAGGTCTGTCCCTTCCCTTGCCTTTATTATACTGACTGTGTTTATGCTGTGACAATTGTATGCTGAACTACTCCGGCGAAATTGTTGCCTCGAAATTGCCCTCATAAATATGCCGCAGTAGCAATGCGTTTGTCGTTGTTGTTGTTATTGCTGCTTGGAAATATGCTCGACGCAGAACTTACGCAAGATTTCACTAAATAAGCCTCATAAACATTTACAGTTCTGGCGCACATAAAATTGGCAGTCGACGAGCAAAAACTGTAGCATATTTATGAGCGCAATTAATACATATAAGTATCTACTTCGACTGTTACTTTATAGCTTTGTTTTTGTTGAAAATTGTCTCGAAACGGCATCGTGCGTGTTCCGTTTTTGTATCAAAATCTTCAAACAATGCACATACGAAGTAGCGTTGTCACTATTTAGGCCCGGGTCTGTCAGGAAAATTCGTTCGCTGCAAAATCATGTGTCCTTTTGTATACGAATGCGACTATGGACGCAACATGCAAATTGAAAGGCTTGGCTTTCTATTGTGTGCTTGTTGTGTATGCTTGCGTGTTTGTGCTTTGAAAATACCCCTTCCACATTATCATGCTGATGCAGCACGGCATAAAACCTAAAGCTGTAACGTAACAATATTGCCGAAAATGTTGACTGCAGCTTGCGACTTTAAACTGGGCCCCAATGCTTAAAGACGATATGTGACAATGTGCCAAACTCGCTGCCAACGGAAATGGCAGCCATTTTTATGTAGCTTGCATTCTAAAAAGTGACTACGACAATGAAATGCGAAAAAAGTTCGACAACCATCGGCGGCAGCATAAAAATACAATAACAATTCAAGCGTATACAAGTCGACTTCCGGTTTGGCAAGGACATTTTCGCCCGAATTGCGCACAATGCATACTACGTGTACATGTGAATGTCCTTTATTCGTGCCTGTGTGTACACCCATATGCATATGTATAGTAGTTCTTATTGTTGCTGCTCTTGTCATAGTTGTAGCTATTTTCCGTTTGCAAACAAAAGACGTCGCGTTGCCTTCTTCCTTTTTGTTCGTTTGTTTTGTTTGCTTTTGTGGAAAATTTACTTTAAATCGGAAATCAAAAATAGCAGCACTTGTTGTATGGCAACAGCCGGGGGTGGCATTAACATATTTCATTCTTTGTTCTCATGCAAATGTTCGTATGTATTTACGCATACGTGCGTTTGGGTATGCGAGTTAATATATGTAAGCACAAAGTTGCATCTCAACTTTTATTTCTTGTACAGTATTTTCAATACTGCTTTATATATAACTGGCCTATGGATCGAATCGACTGACTATCAACAGGATTCGTGGATATATATTTTCCTTTTTATTATAAAATGTAGCTGTAAATCATTAAATTACAATAATCTAAGATGCGCTTCGTAATGCAGTATGCCAGCTTTAGAAACTTTTGTCAATGGCATCATCAGTTCGTATTTCTTGTACGCGTAGAAACCGAGACTTAATGCAAACACTTACATTACTAGGTCACTCCAAATGGCATTCAGGCCATGTCAAAATGTGCAAATATGACAGAAATGTATGGAAATATGAGGCGTCAAATGCTTGGCAAGTCGAAAGGCCGCAGGACACAAGCCGCTCATTGCCTTAGTGGTTGTCCTCAATGTTGTTCGCCGTCGTCGCCATCGTATTTATTACATTACATCACTGGCGACAGTTGACAATTTGTTTGTTGTTGACATATGTACAACTCGAGTAGTAAAAGCAATAACAATGCCAGCAACAACAGAGGCAGAGGCAATAACAACAATAGCGGCGATGAACATGACAACATAATTGTAAGAACCGCAGGCAAAATTAATTGCTTGAGACATCGAATGTCGCCCAAAATGACAGCAGATTAATTGACAATACGCTGAATGTGTATGTGTTGTGGTCACTATTATGTGCTTTATAGTATGGTCTTGGTCAACCACACGCACCCATTCCCATACGCACACACATACATCCGCTTATAAGCAAATATTAATTAGTTTAATTAAAGAAATGCCCGCTCAGCGCTTTGCCATCTCACTATCCCCTTCTCACTCACTCCACTGTTCATATGCAGAGTGGTAGACAACGCGACGTTTCCAAAATTAACATGTGCGTCTGCCAGAGGATGCTGATTTCCATTTCCTACATTTTCGCACAACTTCAGTCTGTGTTTTGAACAACATTGCTGTAGTTCACAGCGTGGTGCTCATATGTTGACCCATTTGATTTGAGAGTTTTAATAATATCCCGTTATTACTCATACTGTACAAACATGTACCCACAACCAAGCTAATATCGCAAGGATTACTCACTGACTATTTGTTGTCAGTTCTTTTATTGAGTATCAACCGAAAAGTTGCATTAAACCAAACTTCGTTTACGAAAAGGATAAAATTGCATTTGTATTTTGGTTCACATCCATTTTGTGCATACTTTTTTGGGCAAATATTGAAATACATAAATCTACATATTTTTCAATATTACTTATATTACTGCAGACAAAAACTGGGTGAATATCGAAATCATTCCCAATATTGCATTTAGCTATTTAATAAAAATGTGGATCGTTATTAAAAATAAGCTATAGTACTGAAGAGATGGAAAAATATTACAACCATCGATGCGTTGTATTCCAGTTCCAAGTATATATAGTTACAAATTTAAAATGGGGAGTCATCTTTACTTGAGATAATTTGCTGAAATTGAATAAATCAAATCAAAACACGTCTGTCCTTTGCTTGATTTGCCGTTAGACTTGCCATAGACGTGCGATAACTTACCAACATTGTACAGTTTAAAACTTCTCCTTTCTATTGCAGAGGAATTTTTTGTATCTAGACACACGTCAACGTGCCGAGCACTACGCACAGCAAAATCAAATGAAATGGCATATAAAGTTACAACTGTCAACGCTCTGAAAAACATATACATCGTCCTTGTCCCGGTCCTTCCACGTAGTGCACTTGCTGCTTTTTGTGTGTTTGGTCAAAGTTAAAAGTAAATAAACAACATTTAAAGCTTGCACTTTGGTTACATATTCTCCTCCACCTCTCCCCACTCCTCCCAATTTGCCCTCGTCCTTCCTCTGCTACTTTGCTTCAGCGATAATGTCCAGAAGCAGAAATGTCAAAATGTCATTTGATTGAAATGGGATATCTCATTCACTCACATACTTGGTTCAACTTTGTAGCTATGTAATGTGTTTGTATATTTGTCTGGCTGTGTTGGCCAACTATGTTTGCGTTTTGTCATCGTCTGCACCGTTCTCCCTTGCCTCAGACTCTGCATAAACTTTGTTGACAGGCGCTCATTTGTGGTGCTGCTTGGACAGCATTGGATATCCTTTGCCTTTGTCCCCTTTGAGTGCAACGTTTTTCACTTAAGGAAATTTGTTGTCTAAATATTTAACAAACAGCGTGGTTGCTGACGGTCAAAAAATACACACACTCATGCTCAAACAGTAGTAATAAATAGTACATAATATATAGAAGTATACAGTTTCTAACTTTGTCAACAAAACAAATCTCTATCTTTTTCCATTATCCTTGCGGTATGGCCAAATATGGGAAAATCATTTCCGATTACACCAAGCCACAAAAATACCAAAATACTTATTCTTAGCTCCTCAGATGGGGCAGTGTTTATAAGTACAGGATCACATTTTGTGTTGTTCTGCTTCTTGAAATATTTTCAAAATATGAATTATCATTATAATTTTTAATTGTGCCTTATGTGTGATTTTTTGTTATTTTCGCTTTCCTCAACATTTTTGTTTAGTTCATGCTGTATTGTCATTAAACAAATCATATTCATAGCTCCGCCGTTCCTTATATAGTAATTGTTCCTTCAAATTTAAGAACATAAAAAATAACAAAGGAAACATTGAGTGACAAAAATATGATACTTGAATTTGGAAACGTCTTTTAACGCTATTTGTAACTGAGTTGGACCACAATTGATGCTACAAATCTGTTATGTTTAAAACATTATGATTTGAAAAACTCAAGAATTATAGTAAAGTAATAGAAATATTAGCTATATGTACTCGTAATTGTACATTTTGATTTTCAGCAGTTAATAGTACGATGAGGGATCGATTAAATGCTTAAACAAAAGTGATGCAAGAGTCCAAAATTCGAATTCTTTAAATTAAAATTTAAACATGAGTTTCGACGAAATTTTTGTCCTGCATTCTGCACTCTGTTTTAATACTTTTCAGTTGACATATCAAACATCTCGAAAGCTGCAGGTGGTGGGCTGACACCACTGCTTTCGCCACTATATGGACACTTTGTTCGTATAACTATAACTCTTTTGCTCTTAACTCTTATTACTATTGAACAGTAATCATTCGCCGATTCGACAAATACCCTCATTTTGTTGGTTTTTCTTTTTTCATGCCATTTGTAACAAGCTTATTCGTTTAACAGCCATAAAAAAACCTGGTGTTTACGATTCTGATGGGACAAATTGCACTTAAACTTTAAAAAGTATTATCACATCCACACACAATAATAGAAGGAATACACGTATGTTGAACTTCTCTGATACAAAACTTGTTTTTAATTAAAACTTGTAATTATGTTTAGTAAGCTATTTTATTACATTTAAGAAAAATACATTTGTAGTCTAAGATGGTGTCTAAGTTCGTAATTTTTACTCTCTTTCGCAATGGATGCAAATTTTCTGTTGATGTATTAAATACAATATATTTAAGATGTGATAACAATATATTTAAGATGTAATAAGTTTTCTACCAAACGGATAAAAACCCGGTTGGTTACTGTTCTAGGACTAAATATTTAAATGGATGTTTTTTAGTATAACGTTGTCCTTTCCCTTCTTTCCAGATCATGTGCGTGAATTTACTTGTGGAAAGCTCTATTATCGCACATTTCACTTGAGTGAAGAGCGGGATTCGCTTTACGTGGGAGCAATGTAAGTATCCTTTAGCTTTTGCCAATTATATCTTTCCATTTCTGACGAAATCCTCTCATTACATTTGCAGGGATCGCGTATTCCGTTTGAACCTGCAGAATATATCCGCTTCTTATTGTGATGTAAGTAAATAGAATTTGTTTTGCAAATAGATGTGCTGTTTGTTTTATGTTTGGTTAATTATTAACAATCTCTACATACATAAGCAGTTTGCTTTTAGGCTAAGCGCTCTGCTTCGAATTTGCAACTGGGCCGTGTGGCAACAAAAAGCAACATTCAGATCATTGTTTAGCTTAGCCTTTTTATGTTTTTGTCGCAATCCCCTGAAAACCACAAATCTAGCTGGCCAGAAAAAAGCGTGTAACCTGCTTTTGGGCAAAAACAAGTTATGCCGCGCTGCGGTAAACTCATTGTTAAAAATTCATTTTGTGCCCGGTGCGCCACAACAGCATAAGTTGGCTAAAATGGACGGCCGGATTTTTATGGCTAATCTGCCATCAGCACACACACAAACAAACAAACAGAAGTTGTCAACAGGCAGCTTTGCAACCTTTTAGGCGCGCGAGCACATCAAATCTTCTTCGATTCCCCAAAGTGCAACACTGAAAAATGTATGTTTTAGTTGCTCACACAAACAAACACACACACACACACACATAAATATATATACACGTGCACACCTGAAACAAAAGGGCAAAAACATATTTAATATGCGCTCTGGGATTTGCATTATGAGCATTTTTCTTTGCTGCGCAGTGTTTGAATTCGGGCTCGTAGCCATTTGCACGCCATGTGGATGGCGCTTTTGCTGTCGCCAGTCGCTCATCACCATCATATAGTAATGCCAAGCATTCTGCAAGAGGCATAAAGTAGTTGGCGCATTGCCCGACAACCCCTAAAACTCTCAAGGTGTGACTTGCGACTGTGACTTGAGCTGCGTGTAGAGTTGTATGTGAACTTGTTTATGAATTTATGCCCCGCATATACAGTACACACACATACTCACGTTTATTTTTATGATGGAAATGTTGCCTTAGCCCATTGCTACACCACCTGCCCACAAGCATATCGTAAAAATCCAAGACGCCACACATTGCTTCGAGTTGCTCGCATACGTCAATATATTTTATGTGTGCATGCGTTCGCAGTGGTTATTACTTATGTACGCCGCGGGCAACATTTGGCCGACCCTCTGCCCCTGACCCTTCTGTCCCCTGCCAGCCTCGCGATCGTGCTTGTGCCTACTGATAGCTGCCAAGGTGTGCGCGATGCTGCACAGTGGCCTATTCATTAATATTTAGGTAAAATTGTAAAATCTAGACGAGCAACTCTCTTCAATGCAAATACAATTGATTCGCATTAAAGTTCGTATTCGAATACAAGCTTTCAAGTCGAATCTATACTTTAATTTGTATCTTTTATCATCACAAAGATTTTATTATTCTCATTTCATTTTTCCCGAAACATACATTTCAATTTTCACACTTCAATTAAACTATTTGAATAGGAGAGTTTCCGATCAAACTAATCAAATTACTCGTAATTTCTGTGCCATGGGTACTACGAGTACGTATATTTAAAAAAAGTTATATTTCCTCCATCGTTTACTAAAAGAATTTGTAGCCTATGCGATTTTAGTAATCTCAGTGGTCCATATTTGACCTGCAAATAATACTAAATTTTCAGGCCTGACAACAACCTTTACAGATCATATATACGTAGCTTCAAATCAGTGAGAGAAGTAATGGTTGGATGGATGGACAAATATCGCAACATCCATTCGTCTCATCATGGTGATAAGATATAAGATATATACGCATATATGAATTTCGATTAACCCTCTGACGTGCCATTTCTCTTTGTGGGTTTTTCGCTTTAAACAATCGTTCAGTGAAGGAAATGGCAGGATGGGGTTCTGGCACAATTCTGCGGTGCATGTATATGTATATAGCGAAGACTAATTCAAATTTATCGAAGAACGAAGTACACCCAGAATGTGGAATTTTTCCACTATGCGCTGTTGAGCTCTGGTTGCTCCCGCAACTGCGCTATGCGCCAAATGCAAATTTTACTAAATAATACATGATTTTGGTTTTATGTGGGCACCGTTGGGTGTGATGGTAGTGGAAGTGGTGGTGGTAGTGGTGGTGTGAGTGTGGTATGTGAGTGTGCGTGTGCGCATTATGCCTCAAAATATTTCGTATGTGCTCGTTACATTACGTGATTTATAAATCAATTTGCTTGAAAGCATGGCAGAGGCGACCAAGATGCCAGCCACGGCTTCCATACTGGCAGCTCCTAGCTGTAGTTTATGCGTGAGCATTAGCAGGCACCTTGGCAAGCCAGGCCATAATAATATTAACATTTACAAATGCATTTGTTTGTGTGTGCCTGCCTGTGTGACGCACTTAAGTTGCCTACAGGCTTTCCTCTCATAACTACAATTTTACGTTGCCTACTTCGCGGCGCCAATCTCATATTGAATTGCGATTGAACAGCACGGAATGAGCCTTAAACTCAACTTGTGCAGCAGACAGCCTCCAAGAGGTTTGCCAGTGTCAACCATTAGCTAACAATTTGGACAATCTGCCAACGGCGAAATGCTTTGAAATGTCAGCAACACAATCGCCAGGGAACGGTACCCAAGCCACAAGTCAGTTAACCCGTTTCACCAACTTTGCCTTCTGCTGCTGCTTTGTGGCAATATTGTTGTTGCTGCTGTGGACGTTGCTGTTGGCGTTGCCCAAAATCTGTCACAATATATGTATATTCAGAGCCAGAGTTTTGGTCTATGCTGGATAGCGGTCGGACTTGGGCTGAGTTCGGTCTCATAGTTTCAGACATTGAACTACTTGATACATCCCTTGTAATCATATATATTAATATTACAAAGAGGAACGATTTGATTGTTTGTTTGTATGTTTATTGAAATTGAATAGGCTTTGAAGCTACTGGGCCGTTTTAAAGGATTCTTTCACTGTTGGGAAGCTACACTATCCCCGCGTAACACAGGCTATATTATATTTGCACAAAAAAATGGGGATCCTTACCAAAACGCCAAATATGTATCGTAGGGCTTAAAAAATTACCTAAACAATTCCTAAATGGTCTGCTCTTAGTTCAGTATCATTGTCGAAACATTATGTCACTTTAAATATGAAGACAATATTATTCAAAAGTCCCCGGTCAAATAAAAAATTTAAAGTCGATCGACACCGTGAATAATATCGAAAACACAGTCCAATGTCCAGCAATTGAAGTTAAAATCGGAATTCCAATCATGCTTTTGAGAAATTTAATCCCTCCGATCATGTGCACTGGCACGAGGTTGCTTTTTGAGGAATTGAAGGTCAATTTAATTGTAGCGACCATCTCCGGCCCTGCAGCAGGTCAACTGGCTCATATATCGAGGATATCGATGATCCCAACTGATCTGCCAGTCCCATTTAAACGGCTTCAATTTCTGATAAAAACATCATTCTCGTTAACTACTGATTAACAAGTCTCAAGGCCAAACCTTCGAAATAGTAGGAATGTTTTATTCATGCCCAACTGTATGTTGGCCTATCGCGGATCGGAGCTCCTAAAAATCGATTTACTTTGCTGCCACAACATAATGTAAAATCAAATATCATTTAGAGAGAAGCTCTGACTCAATAAAGAATAACAAAAACAACAAAAATCATAAAGTTCTACTCTTCTTTAGTAATAGCAAAAAAGAGGGGTGTATGTGTGTGTGTGTTAAAAAAATTCTAATTTTTGTAGCTTTTATTAAATACCATTTCCATTTTTTCTATATTTGCAGCGTGATGTCATCAACTTGGAGCCCACGCGCGACGATGTAGTCAGTTGCGTATCGAAAGGAAAAAGTCAGGTGGGTGAACAAAAATGCACATTTTCACTTGGAAGTCATTCGATTGAACTCGGCTTTCTTCAAAGCTATTGCCAAACCACTCATGTTTAAGAGGTGTACTTAAATGTCTACATTAAATTCGATGTGTACTGTATTTACATGCATGGGAGTAGCATGGCAAGTGGCGTCTGTGGTCACATTTATGTAAACACTTTGCTGACTTCGTCAAATCGCGAAAACTTGCAACAAAGAGGAACTGCAATATTTGATTGATTTTTAGATCATACGATTTGCAACGACATCGGAGGTGGCACCTTCTGATTACATGCACAACACACTGACTTCGTTTTAGAGTGCATCCATTTGCTTTAGGAGCACGACATATGTATAGTCGTAGTACACTTAGAACCACCACATTTGCAACGTTGCTTGCTTGCGAAAGGAGGCTGCCCCCACTGCCACTGCCCTTGTATTCAGTGCCTGTTGCCTGTTATTGTAACTCGTTTATAATGTGACAGCATATCCTTTCATTTGAAATCTTTTTCAATTTATTTGTAGCTTTTCAATTTGTTGTGCAGTCGCTTTCAGTTGCATACATAAACCGCAGGAAAATCCCAGCGCGCAATTCTGCAACTCTAGCTATAGCTATCAACTGCTATCTATATGTCAATTCAACTGTTTTTGGTGCACACATGCACAATACATGCTCGTACAATATTCCATCCTCGAGTACGTGTGCGTGTCTTGCTTAAGTCATCATAATACCGCTGTGGCTGTCTTCGGTCTTCTGTGCCCTCTCTGCGAATTGCGAATCGCGCACACGTCGTGATTTTGCTGCTTGCAACTTTGCCTCAGTTGCATTGTTGCCAATTGATTTAGGGGGCGCTTCGTGCAGTCGCAATTTGTAGCATTGTGCTGGTATTATTATAGCTGCCACAAATTTGTTGCACTGCCAAGCAATTTCGATTTATACGTCGATTTCAGGCGCACGCCAAACAGCTGTGCTCATTACACGTCTGTTCCTAAATGTTTGTGTGTACTACACTCTGTTGTACTTGTATGAACCATTTATGAAACAATGACAAATGGCAGCCGACTGCATGTGACACAAATTTGCACCACTTTATCATCATTTTCCTGCTTAAATGACGCAGCTGGCACTCAGTTAGCTCCCATGCACTCTACTGAATTTTATTGCATCCTTTTAGGCAAGCGCGTGCTGCAAATTCCTATCGCCCGACAAACTTGACTTGTAAAAATATATAATTGAATACGAAAATGATAAACAAGTAGAGCTACTTAAACTTTTAACCAAACGAGCGCCACAAATATTCTAAAGCAACGTTTAAATTAAACAACAAAGTTCTATGCCGATTATGCTTTGATCAATCAGTATAACAAGCGGAAGTTTAAGAAAAAAAATCACTAGTAAATAAAAAACCAAAACCCCTTTCATAGATTGAAGCGACCGGAAATGAAATTGAAAGGCAGCGGAAATGTAATTTCAATACAAATCAGGCTTTGACTTTGAAAAAATTAGAGCTCATCTCACAAACGCACAATACCAGAATTAACGTTACTGACTCTTTTTCTTTCAGGTTTTCGATTGCAAGAATCATGTGCGCGTTATACAATCCATGCAACAGGGTGACCGACTCTACGTTTGTGGCACAAATGCGCACAATCCCAAGGATTATGTCATCTATGTAAGTACACGCACTCGAGTGCCGCAATAAGTAGACACATATCTATCCATAAAGTTGTTTGCGCTGCCTGCAGCGACTGCCGCGTATTTCGTGCCAAGGCCAGTTAATTGTTGCAACTATGACGACTACGACTAAGCAGCCACGCAATGGAAACGCATTGACAGCTGGCTCATGCATTCAAAGGACTTATAGCGAAATAAAGCACGGCCTGCTTTGAGTGTTGACTCTAGATAGCAATCAGTGTGAGCCAGTATGCAATCTTTTCTCAACAAATATACGAGTAAGCCTGAGCGGTTGGTTCTCCTTGCTTCACACTTGAGTGCCGCCTCTCCAGCAAACAACATATTATGCGTGTTGTATTCTATCTTGCAGTTGCTTGCCACACATTGTGTGAAAATAGTCATTTGTGTGCAGCTGCAGGTGCTGCTGTCGAGCAAATTCTCTCCAAAGACGCACAATTGTGCAGCTTAGTTCATCTTTTCTCTATGGGAGTGTGGGGGAAAAAAGTTGCACACAAAGAGATGAGATGGTCCAACAATTGGTTGGGGGAGCAGGGAGTCTGCAGAACTGAACTAAACATTTTAATTTACCGCCTGGAAAAAAAAGAAAAATAAAACATGAACACAACACAAAAAGCAATGCTTGAAGATTGCATGGAAAGTTTTTATGCCATTTCATTTTGTTCGGTCGCAGCTTAACAATTAGTAGAAAGTTGGGCGGAGTTCTGCCTTTTTAGAGCACTACATGTGCGTATTTATAAAGAAGGCATCGACTATATTTGATCTTTGTAATTAAATATACAGTTTTAAGTTTCAAATCTTACAAAGAAATTACTGCATTGCCTTACACAGGCCTGACTAAAAAAGAACAACTTGCGTAGATATTTTTTGTAGCTGTTGTGCAAATCTTCCGTGGAAAGTATAAGGCTGATAACTATATAGAGCTTGTCGAGCAAATGCTTCTTAGCTTCAAAAATGTAGGCTGTAATATGAGCGTAAAACTGCACGACCTCCCTATAGATCACATTCAATATAATTTAGGAGATCTTAGTGAAGAACGAGGAGAACGCTTCCATCAAGATATAGAATGAAAGAAAAGGTACCAAGGCAGATGCAAAATTCACATGATATTTGATTATTGCTGGGGACTTATGCGTGATTGCTCAAGATAATTTCACTCAAGAAAATTACTCTAAAGACAATTTCTTAATGAATAATACCAAAATAAATTGTTATTTCGCCAAAAATGTGTTGTTTTTCCCCAATCTTATAAAATCGAGCTGTTATAAAAAATATATCTAGTTCTCTGAAATCATCTCACAAGACATTCTTAAAATCAGGTCTAAAAACTTCGGCACTAAAATGTGTGTCGGCCAGTGTTAATCCTTTCCAAGCTAAAGTTGTATTTGAAACTTTAGTCAACTCTAATGAACCAAAGCTAACAATTTCAAGATATTTTATTTACATATATCCGTTACGTTCAAATTAACCCCATTACTGCTCAGGCTATATGACTGTGTCAGCATTTTTTAGAACGTATTACAACTAAGTGGCAACTAAAGCCCCTTAGATAATCTCAAATAAATGGCAACAAGGGAGTACAGAAAAAAATTTAGATTTCCGCTTAATGTTTCGGATTTTATTCCTCCCAATTTAATTGAAGTCAAATGGAACAGCCAGTAATCAGAGGAAACGCATAAAAATCTACTAATCCTTGTTTACAGCAATTTACTATAATATGTGCAATTATTTTACATAGTATGTACTATGTGTTTACTTTTTGTTTTGTATGTTTTCACTTTTTTTTTTGTAATTGCTCCCCCAATGATAAACATTTGTGACCCATTTACGTGCGAGCATTTCTTTAGTGAGCTACAAAATACATTTCACAACTTTTCATTTGAACTTTTTCAAAACGTTTTTTGCTGTTCATTTATTTTAAATGTTTTTGCAGTCGAACTTAACCCATTTGCCACGTTCTGAATACGTGATCGGTGTGGGTCAGGGAATTGCGAAATGTCCTTATGATCCGCTTGATAATTCGACGGCAATTTATGTGGAGGATGGCAATCCGGGAGGATTACCTGGCTTGGTAAGCGATTTTTATTACATATTTTATATGAAGCTGTTGTGAATATGTACAAATATTTGCAAATATTTTATTAACACTGTGTGTGCACAGTCTGGCATCTCAATTGATTTCACAGAACTTGTTTGAATGTCACTTGAGAAAACTGCTTAAATTCTTCACTCCAATTTAATGCGCTGTTTCACTTTTCGTCCTCACAGTACTCGGGCACCAATGCGGAATTCACAAAAGCGGATACTGTGATCTTTCGCACAGATTTGTATAATATTTCGGCAAAGCGCTTGGAATACAAATTCAAGCGCACGCTCAAATATGATTCCAAGTGGCTGGACAGTAAGTAAAGCGTATTTTTCTCACCCCTAGGCCTCTTCTACTATACATTCAAGAGCTACACGCCTGCAAACAAATCGGGCAGTAAAGAAAACAACAAAACACAAAAATTGCCAGTCGCTGGCTGCTAGATAAAATTGAAAAAGGATTTCAAGTGATTTCGCGCTTGAGTTTGTTTTGTATTTTTTTTTTCTTGTCGAGGCATAAATACGAATCGACCCACGCACGTTGTACTTGTATGCCACATGTGGGTGGTGCGGGCGCGTCCATAAGTATACCGTGCTAAGCCGCTTAGACTGCATGGGCAAGCCAATTAGATCCTTGCTCACATATGGCTCTTGTCTACACTTCACAGAACCGAACTTTGTGGGCTCCTTCGACATTGGAGAGTACGTGTATTTCTTCTTCCGGGAGACGGCCGTGGAGTACATTAATTGCGGCAAGGCGGTCTATTCGCGCATCGCACGCGTTTGCAAAAAGGATGTGGGCGGCAAAAATCTTCTTGCGCACAATTGGGCCACGTATCTGAAGGCCCGTCTCAACTGTAGCATCTCCGGCGAATTCCCCTTCTACTTCAATGAGATACAATCGGTTTATCAGCTGCCCTCAGACAAGACGCGCTTCTATGCGACGTTTACAACAAGCACCAACGGATTGATCGGTTCGGCTGTATGCAGTTTTCACATTAACGAGGTGCAGGCAGCCTTTAATGGTAAGTACACATGGATGGATGCATGCATCCATTCAATGCAATTGTCTTCTAAGCCCGTCGCGTCCACATTTTTCATTGGGAAACTGTCACAGCAGCTGACTGGCATGCAATTTTCTCGCTCAACTTAGCCCACGTGCTTTGTGGGAATTGCATTTGCGAAAAGCAACTTATCGGTAAATTTTATTTGCAAGCTACACATTTGTTTCGTCCACACACGGCAGAACGAAGCCAAGCGATGTAGTTCTTTTAAAGTAAGTGCTGTGCTCGTGACTGCAAATGTTTGTACGAAGCCAAACTACATTTGTACCCATAAATACCTTTAGGATCTTAGATCTCAGGACGTTTAAGGGATATTTCATATAATTGATATTTTTCATAGCAACATTATTTAACTATTTTCAAGCTTGGGCCCTGGCAGTTGAGCTAACTAGCTAGCAGGAATCCGATTGTGAGTTCGCTTCAGAGTGTAGACATGGGTTCGAATCATGCCGCAAGTAATAATAATCGCTTGAAGAGCGATACTTAAAATTTCAATTTTAAAAAATAATTTCTAAAATTCGATGTATAAAAAGACACAATCGGCTATGACGATTTCCTCCTTGTAACAAACGTGGGTGGCCAGATAATTCTTCGTTCTGAAAGGTGCCAAGTAAGCTAAAATAAAAAAATAAAAATTAAAGTATTTTCAAACTTTCTATAACACTGCTTCTGCATTATGCTGTAATAACTGATCTTAGTTCAGATCTTCGCTTATATTGCGGTCGATATACAACTTGTGTATTTTCTGAACATATATCTAGTTCACGCGCCCGCCTCTATGTTATATTACATTATAGTTTGCTCCCCAGTGCGGACAGTTGTGCTTCAATCCAATGCGAATAGGTACTCGAAAGCGAAGCTGCCCTCACGTTGAGTGTTTTGTAATTTCTACAGCAGCAGCAGCAGCAGCAGTAGCAGCAACATAAATCGTATTAGAAAATCCATTTGAATGGATTATTGCCACACACACACATGCACTCGTGCCGGGTCCCACTCTAGCTCCCTTCAGCAGCAGTTGAGGCGCTTAACCATCCAGCGTACAGCTGATACCTAGGGGCGCGCAGATTTAAAACTTCATTTTCACAGTTTGCTGGGAATGCTGCAGTAGCAGGATGAAGAGCTCAGTCGCTTATGCGAGTTTTTATTTATTTTTTTGTTCTTTATTTCCATTGCATTGCAGGCAAATTTAAGGAGCAGTCCTCGTCCAATTCGGCCTGGCTGCCGGTGCTGAACTCGCGCGTGCCCGAACCAAGGCCCGGCACATGTGTCAACGATACCTCAAATCTGCCCGACACTGTGCTGAACTTCATTCGGTCGCATCCACTTATGGACAAAGCCGTAAATCACGAGCACAACAATCCAGTCTATTATAAAAGGGATTTGGTTTTCACAAAGCTCGTTGTTGACAAGTAAGTTTAATTCCAATTTTGTATCAACACACCCACCCGCCCAACACCTTCCTCCTCACTCGTATTTTTATGCAAAAGCAATCACGTCCATCTTTATTTGTGTGCGTGTGTTGCTGTTTGTGTTTGTATTTGTATTTGTATGTGTGTCGTGAGTTTTGTGGACATGTTATGTTCTATTTTTAATTTATTTATTTTGATTCCGTTCTCTATCTCTTTGTGGTCGACTTGGTGCCGATACCTGGAAAGTGCAAATACATGTACTTGAGTTCTCAATTTTCTACTACTACTTGTATTTCATTTTATTTGTCGGTCTGTCTGAGTGTTTTTTTAAGTACCGAACGACCGAAAAAATATAAAAAGAAATAACACAATTGCTCACAAAAGATATGTGTAAGCCTTTTAGGCTCCTGGAAACCACTTAAATATTCTGAATTGCAGTTCTTATATTTTTAATTGAAATGCATTGCAAATGTGGCCACCGATTTTTAAAGACAATCGAAATGAAAATAAATTGCATATGCACTCGGACAGTATTAACAACAACAAAACAACACCTTAAATGAACTGCTAGTCCCAATTGTATGCAAAACAATTAATTTATATGACAAGTGCAATCTAGCCATTCAGATTATATTATTTAATCATACTCTTAACACTAATTTACACTAAAAAATATGGACATAATCGTATTGTATATACTTTTATTGATATTATTTATTTATTCATACGATCAGCACTAATTTAAGCTACAAAAAAATGCTCATATATTTAACATTTAGTACATCCATTAATATGTGTGTCTGTGCAGTTTCCTAGTCGGTTGTACAATATTATTGCAACAATTCACAAATGCCACGCATTTAATCATAATAATACATTTTTTCTTCTACTTATTAAAATGCAATTATTTTGTGCCGAACATTAATTGAAATTATTCAACTTAATACTTAATTGTAATTTAATAGATATTCATTGCAAAAAAAAAAAAAACAAAATAACAACAACCGTTCAAAATGACCGCATTTATTGCGTGGCGATATTCAATCATAACGCTTCCATTTAAACATATACACAAGTATACATAAATACGAGTGTATGAGTGTGTGTGTGAGTGTGACACATAATTACCAGCCCGCATCCATTGCAGCTCCAGTCTTCTTTGCCGACTTCCCGCCAAATTGCGATTTCATGCATGGCATTTTAATACCTTAATTTAACGATAAACGCTCGCAAGCACAATACAGCCCAGCCCTTGATTCACATCGATATGTGGAGAGTACGAATTCGAATAATTTTTATTGGCGCCTTCCTGTCCGAATGCAGCTCACATAATGCGAAATATGCAGAGCAATAATAACAACAACAACAACAACAAGTTTCAAGTGAAAAAGCACACATTTTCGTATTTATTCATTAATATGCACGTCGTTTATCAAATTAAATAGGCATTAATTTTACGTTTTTGCATACGAATCCGAGATTCCATGACAGTATATGTATATTACACACACACACACAGAGAGTCAGGAACAATCGGCTATTAATGCCATAAGCGGCACATTGTTTCCAACGCTCATCATTACTTTTGTTATTTTCCAGAATAAAAATCGACATATTAAATCAAGAGTATACCGTCTATTATGTGGGCACCAATCTGGGTCGCATCTACAAAATCGTGCAGTATTACCGCAATGGCGAATCACTGTCCAAACTGCTGGACATCTTCGAGGTGGCGCCCAACGAGGCCATACAGGTAATGGAAATCAGCCAGACACGTAAATCGCTGTACATTGGAACAGATCATCGCATAAAACAAATCGATTTGGCAATGTGTAATCGACGTTATGACAACTGCTTCCGTTGTGTGCGTGATCCTTACTGCGGATGGGACAAGGAGGCGAACACGTGCCGTCCATATGAATTGGATCTGTTGCAGGTAAGTGAACGGCAACGGCAACAGCAGCGGCAACAACAACAACAACAACACAAAATACTATACATATGCAAAATACTTTCACACAGGATGTGGCCAATGAGACGAGCGACATTTGCGACTCGAGCGTGCTGAAGAAGAAAATAGTTGTCACCTACGGCCAGAGTGTGCACCTAGGTTGCTTTGTCAAAATACCCGAGGTGCTGAAAAACGAGCAGGTCACATGGTACCATCACTCCAAGGATAAAGGACGGTAAGTGAACTCAAATACAGTATTTCTACATTTTAGACAGACACTAGCTGCGAAAAGAAAAGAAACATAAGAAGGGACGATGAAATAGGCCAGAAATTGCAGCATTACTATTATTCCAAATATTTTTGAAATTATAGAGATCATTTTGATTGCAAAGTCTCTAAAGAGATAACGAAAGGAAAACGAAACATAATCGCAATATGGACCAGTGTACTTTTAATTTTGAAGGTGGCTGCTGAGCCCTCATTTTCCACCTAACCAAAACCCCACATTTTAATTGCAATCGGAAAATTGGGATTGTACCTCAATCTGTGTTTTGAATGAATAGTATGTAATTAATTATTAAACCGTTGCAGGTACGAGATCAAGTACAGTCCCACCAAATACATCGAGACCACGGAAAGGGGCCTAGTTGTGGTTTCGGTGAATGAGGCTGATGGCGGGCGGTACGATTGCCATTTGGGAGGTTCGTTGCTTTGCAGCTACAACATAACCGTCGATGCCCATAGGTAAGTTCGCCAAATAGAGTCTAATTTGCCACGATCCTTACTCTCACTGCACGATTGAACAGATGCACGCCGCCTAACAAAAGCAATGACTATCAGAAAATCTATTCGGATTGGTGTCACGAATTCGAGAAGTACAAAACTGCCATGAAATCCTGGGAAAAGAAACAAGCGGTAAGTTATTCGCTCGATTTCAATTACATAGCTACAGGTATTAGCGACTGACTAATGAGTCAGACTGGCTAGAAGGCAGCGCACACATGTCATAATAAATGATTAGCTTGGCAATTATTTTAATAGCCTCCTGCTTGCCAGCTCAGGCCAAACTGACAGTGGCGTCAAATCAAAAATGGCGTAAAGTAGTTAAGCTGTCATTATCTACACGGTTGGCCAGTGTGTCAGAACTAAGGAGCGGGGCAATCAAGTGTTCGCCAGCTGCTCGATTTTTGTGGTGGCGGCTCCTGTGGCCCATGACAGCAATAAAGGTGTGACCTGAATGCATGATAATTACCTTCTTTAACTTGCCCTCATCTACAGGGGCAAGCAATTAAAATGCAATCATTTTATAGCCCGCTAAGCACTTGTGTATATGTAACCTATGACTAGGCTCGCTTCGCATTCAAGTTGTCGCACAAATCAATCAAAATTCCCTTTACAAATAATGAGAAATATCCCTCAAAAAACTAACAAATCCAGTCCAAAATGTGGTCAACTTATATAGAAATGTAATGCTTCGGGGACTACTAATGGAGTATTTCGGAACAAGTGACCTCCCTCAATTAGTCCGCCAGTGTTTTATTTTTAGTTTCTATGACTAAAAGAAAATCAACAAACCAGCATAAATTAAATACGTCGGTATCATTTATCAGTACTATTTTATATATATTTTTATTTAACTTTATGATTCGTAAAATCAGCTCCAAATATACATAGCTTCTATACATCTCCTAAAATGTAAGGGTATATTGTTTTTGCTACCTAAGTTTGTAACGCCTATTAGGAAGCACTTATTGCATTTTTTGTTTTAATATGAAACCCAACTGCATATCAACAATATTGTTTGATTTATAAACCGCAATTAAGTAAGAATACGTAAAAATACATTTTTCAATGTTAGGTTTGTTAAAATAAATAAAGAAAATGTGAGTAATAATTACCTTTACTCCGGTGAAATGAACAACAACAATTACAAGTCCTTTATCTTATAATTTGTAATGTCTTTTCACAGCAATGCTCGACACGTCAGAACTTTAGCAGCAATCAGCACCCAAATGAGATATTTCGCAAGAACAATGTCTGATATCACGAACAACAAAAGTATGGGATAACAATCATCAGCAGCACGCCACCGGCAACGTCCATGAAACTTTTTCAATAATTTGTATTTTGTGAAGAGCAGCAGGAGCAGCACCAGCTACAGAGCCAACTGAAAGTTCCCCCAAAAAAAAAACAAAAAACAGAGCAAACGGCAAATCAAAACTCGAACAGCCTAATTTTAAACTCACTTGACGACCACAGGAACCACGCCCATGATACGTGTACAGCATCCAATTGGCGCTGAACTGATAGCATTAAGCACTAAGCATTCACTATACAACCAACGAACACGCATACATACACACACCAACACACCTACACACCTTCATACATCTACATACATAAATGCAACTTCCTAATATACTCGTACAAGGCACTTTTGAATAGAAAAAGAAAACAAAAACTTGTTAAACTTTTTGGTAGTTTAGCGCATACCTACATGCATACACCCATCCATACATACATACATACAGACATGCATGCATACATGTACACATATATGCATTCATACTTGTATACATATTTACCGTAGCATATGAATAAATACTTCCAATACAGTGCATTTATTAGCTGGCATTTATTATACATATATGCATATTTGTAATCTGAGCGCTACGAATGCGCCATCAGGTTGTAATAAATTTAAAGAAAAAAATCATAGACATACATACATACAAGTATATACCGCATAAATGAAATCCATAACAAAAAGAACAAATAGCTAGCAAGTTACAAGAATTTTAACAATCAGCTAACACTCGAAACATGCAAACAAAACAAAATCACTTCATATCGTTATTATAAAATAAAAATAAAAAACTAAATGTAATGCATACCATATATATAAGCATTTAAAAAGCAAATAGAAACCACTTCAAATAAAATTTAAAAAATGAAACCAAGTATTATATAACTAATTCGAATTAAATTTTCGCGCATGAACAATTTTACATTTTATATATTTAAATCAAATCGAATCAAATAAACGCAAAAGAAAACAAATGAAATACGAAAATAAATAAAAACAAACACTACAACCTAATTGTAAACGGAGAAGCAATGTGATGTTAAGTTTTGATAAATTTATTAATTGCCTATTTAAATGCAAATCGATAAAAGCATATGAAAAAGTTATACATATACAATTCACACACACAGATGCATACAAACATACAAACATACATTCAAGCATAAATAGCAGCCGCAGACGAAACGCACACAAAAAACAATATACAAGAATATATAAAGGTATATATACATATACATACTATACACACATACGAGTACATAATTAATGCTTCCAATGCGCTACTACATAAAATTAAATTTAACGTAGACTTTTGAACTTAATACACAACAATAACAATAACAACAAATACAAGCAATACTTGAATACATTTTAACAAATAAAGAAGAAGGTCATATTTATGTAGAAACAAGAATAATTAACTAAAATCAGTCCATAGTTTAAATAGGTCAAAGCATTAATAATTAACAGTAAAAGGTGATTCTTATTTGCGTTTGTGGGACATTTCACAAATTTGCTTTATTCAAATTTATGCTTTTGTTTGCACAAAACGCGCAGCAACCGAAAACAACAATAACAACAACCATCAACAACTGCCATTGCAATCTTAATAAATTGTATGTGTATTTGAGCAAATTGTTTGTATATTTTTAGGCTCGTTCTCGATTTTACAAGACAAAAGGTTAAAATAGTTTCTAACTGGCCAAGAATTATGCATTTTATTATGAATTTCTAGACAACACACTCTTCTATGTGTACTTAAGTTTATTCGACATTATACTAGATTGCTAAGCTAAACGTTTAGTTGTAAAAATTACATTTTTAATAAAAATTACTATAAAGAAATGCTATGTAGTATGTCTGTTTCACTTAAACTGCCCACTGAATTGTAGATAAAACCAATTCGCATTCAAGTTATGAGCTCGCCTTTCGTCAGCAGCGTCAACATTATTTTCCACTTAATTTGGAACTGAACAACAAAGGCGCCCACAAAAGGACTCGGCGGACCCCAAACGCCATACACAATGTTATCTGCACGCGCCCATGGTCCATGAGCTCTGACTTTAAGGAAAAAAGAAGCAGAAAACTTAATGCGCAAATAACAATGACAAAGGAATTAAAAAAGTTGTGAAAAGCAAAATTAAATCAGCAAAAAAAAAACACAGAAAAAAGCAGCAACAAACAACGTTGACCATAAAGCGCCTCCAAAAAATTACACGCCCTGTTGAAAATGCACAAAATAATTTGCCTAAGTTAATTTCACACTAAGATGGAAAAAAGCGAGGAGAATCCATGGCCATGTCCATGAAATTAGTATCAAAGCCAAATTAAAATACAAAATATTAAGAAAATGTGGGAAAAACTTAAAATGAAAGTCGAATGAAAGTAAAATAAAAATAAAAAATATCATAATGAAGATGAGCCGCCCTGTTGTTGACTATCAGTTGTTGGCAGGCAGACACACAGACACGCCATTGTTGGGGCACGGATGCACAGCTTGTTGCTCCTGGGGTGGACCGCAATGGCGACCAACTGGCCAGCGCCAGCGCCAGCATTGTGGCAGCTCAAGCATAAAATCTTGGAGGTTTTTGCTTTCGCGCTTCTTTATCTATTTCCATTTTGGAGCCCATCCTTAAGTACTTAGTTTGGTCTCTGGCGGCGTCGGTGGCTGTTGCGTGTAATCAACTGAATCACGATAACAATTTTAATGCTAATGCAGTCCAACTTGCACCGCCGAAACCAGCACCACCACCACCAAAGGCCCCAGCAGTAGCAGCAGAACACACATAATAAGCTACGACAGAATGTAAAAGTGAAATGTTATAAAAACTTCTAGCTGGCCTTCTCACATCTATTTGAACTCCATCCATAAAAGGTAGATATTTAACGTGCGTAAATTTCACCCCAAATTAGTATACTCTGCACCCGAAGCTTATTAGATGCTATAGAGTCAGAAAGAAATATCTGCGATTACTAATACGGGTTTTACACATCATTTAGGTAACACACTTAAAGGTTGCAAGGAAAGTATAAGAGCGGAAATGACTTTCTATTCACTCTCCTGTGTTTTTTCTTTCTGATTTCAGCTCGCTCCATTCCATTCTTGATTTGATTTTGGGTCCTCTTTCACTCTGCAGAAATTCAAAATGCCACTATTTCTAAAATACCACTAAATTGCGCAAAAGTAATTCTACCACTATTTCACATTTTATACAAATCGGTTAATCCATAAAAAAAAGGTATTAGTGTAAAAATTATTCTTCATCTTGCTTCTGCTATGCGCGAAGACCATCGGTGCAAGATTTTTAGATATTTTACAATCGACCGCGTTAATCAAATGAACAGAGTATATGACGAGATAAATCAACCGTTTGCTCATCTGTCTGTTAGTTTCAATAAGTTGTGTGTTTTAAAAAAAGTCAACTAATCTTACTAGTATGTGTTTCTAAATCGAATTTATACAACCTATCCAAAGGAATTTCCATAATTACGCAACAGTATTATATAACCAATAATTATTATATATTATATTGTCTTAATCCTGTAGGGGATCGTGTGGGCATACTCTCTGCCAAATTATTTTCATATTCAAAACAGTATGGCATTATGAAGTAGCTTTAAAAATACCATCGGAATTGGCCATAATTAAAATTACAAGATTCTATGCCTCGGAGGCAAAGGAACTCAATGGGAACACCGTACCATAAATATTTGTTGTTTGAATCGATTTTCAAATGTTTCAGTACATACATATACTCCAATGTAGTTATTTACATATACTCCAAAATAGTTATTTAATATAAGTAGTTGTTGAGTTTTGCACACATAATTAATTTCCATATGGCTTAAAAAATAATAATTTTTAACACAATAAGACATATGTATATGATTATAAGTTTTTGGTTTCCAAATACAATGAAAGTGTTGACTTTAACAAAATTAAAAAAACAGGTATGTTTGCTTTTTGTTTTGACATCCTTTGGTCCTACTAATTCGAGTTCTCTTACAGTTGTTTATACCAAATACATAGTAAATACTTATGAATCAAGTCTTTCGATTGTGCATGCGCCTTTGAGCGTTCTTTTAAGTTGCTTGGAATTCAAGTAAACGCATTATTTTCTTTGCTTACCTATTTTCAGCTTACGCGCATTTTTGCAAATACTCTCGCCGGTAAAGGTAATTAAAGGTCAAGTTGCTGCTTTCACGAACTCCGTAACTTTGAAAAATGCCGGTGCCGTGCAATGGGTCGAACCGGGCCCCCAATAAAACTGTCAGCAATACCGAAGGCAGGCAGGCAGGCAGGCAGTCCACAATGTTGCTATGAATATTTTCGCTTTTGTTCTTGAAAATTATCGCACAGCAAATAAATTTGCTGGAATCTGCGCCTGTCGCCTGTCGTTGCTGCTTTAGTGTTGGATGTTGTTGCTGTTGTTGTTGCCTTTCGTATCGCAATTGTTGTAATTGTTTTAGCAGCAACCTTTTTACGCACTTTTAGCTTGCGCACGGGTCGCCGGTGTCTTTGGAACGCCTCTGCGTCCCTGACCGCCGCCAGACGGTCCTCCTGGCTGCTTGAGCGTATTACCCAAATGGCTGTCAACACTTTGGCGCAAAAGCTTTTAGAATTCATTTGCGCCACCCCAACGACCTCACCCCTCCTCCTCCTCGGACCCGCTTGATGGCGCCTGTGGCCATTTTTCAGCGCTTTGTGTGCGAAGCTGCGTAATTTGGTGCTCATTATTTTATTGTGTCCAAGCGGCGCACGTTGCATGTTCAATTTCAATTTTAGTGGCCCGGGGCACAGTTAATCTTTTGCATTTTATGCCGCTCATTCTGCCTTTTAACGCGAAATGCTATTAAAAAGCAATTTCAAGTTTATGGCAAGTTTTCCGGGAAGATAAAGAGTCGGATTTTGGGCCTCTCAAGTGTGTTTTGTTGGTCTCAGTCTACATCCTTGGCTCTGCCCTTAACACCTGCTTTAAGTTCAGGCGCCATATTCCAGCATTGATTGGATTACTCATTATCATTAATACCTCGTGATGTGCACGCATTTATTTATTTTTTAATTAAGAGTTACTGGTGAAAATATGTTAAATATTTGCATATTGAATGACCGCACAGTTCGCGGCAGTCCATTACAAATATTTGCCATAATTACGCAATGATATTACAATTATACAATTAATTTAACAATCTTCTTTTGCGGCAAAAATGTTAAAAATGTAACTTTACATCGAATGCCGACTCTTAAGTTTCGGGAATGGGTTGCAGTTGCAATTAATTTGAATGCCGCAAGGTTGCTTGGCAATTAGCCTGGTTGGATTGCTCGCTAAACCATGACAGTAGCAACTGAGGCGCAACAGACCGTAAGTGTTTGCGTCTGAGTACACTGAAATTTACTTAAGCAACACACACACACATACACTAACACACAGAAATTGCAAGCAAAGCTACTGTGGCAACAATAACGCCGATCACAAGCTGCACAGTGGTCGAAACTAGCTACAATTTGATCCGCGATCTCCTTATATTTATTAAATGTTGTATTCCAGAAGTTATTGGTATTTCGCTATTTTTCACGGTAACGCTAAATTTATTAATTAGTTTAACATTCAATATATGATGGTCCATACATTGGTTTCTTCTTAGTAGTCGATAAGGAGGTTCTTTTTAAAAATTCAAAAGAATACATTAATCAATTATTTTCGGTATGTTTTTGGCTTAGTCAAGTCCAATCATTCCCACTATTTATGGAATACCATTTCATTCAAGTGGCTGCCTCGGCTAGCTTAGCAGTAGCTCATCCTTTTAATCCAGTTTTTCTAAGCCTTGGTGACGGTTTCTGGCTGTATCTCAGGAATGTTTGTTAAATTGTTAAATTATTAGCATGGGTTAAAGAAAACATGAAATGTAGAAGCAAAATCAAAAAATATTGTTCTTTATAGAAAATGCAACAAGTCACACTGTAGAAAGCTGTAGAAGAAAATGTTCCACTAAATACAACTACTTTATGCAACCTCTAGATTCCAAGGCATTATTCACTCATTAAAATTCGAGTATAGATGCAAATTGGTGAAACAACATCTAGTCGCTGTTAATCTTTTAGTTTTGGAGGACAGACTATTTCTAAGAAATTTTATACATGTTACAAAATTTAATTTCAATTTATTTACAGCAACGGCATTGAAAATAAATTATGTGTATATTGGTCACACACACTGTAGACCAATAACAGAATACAACTTTATATATTATATACAAACCGCAGGAGACTAAATTTTAAATAAATTAAAAAATAAAGTTATGTTAGGATAGCTGTCTTGAAAGTCTGTTCAAAGTATTGGAGGCAGCCAGGCAAATTATACTGTATCTTAATTGGACTTAGCCTATTATCATGAATATTGGCATAAGAACACGTACATATGCACTAACGAAATTTAATTGGGGACAAAGTAGGTATTATAGGTGGACAAGTAATTGTTATTTAAGCTAAGCATAGAGAGAGAAAGAGAGATATGAGATATGGATATGAAGTAAAAGATTAGAGTAGAACATAAAATACGAAGACGGCTCTTGTTAAGCAATGTTCTATTTGTGACAGCTTCTAATTTTATTTCACACAGAATTCCAATGCAATATTTTGAGAAATGCATTCCTCGAATGATTTATAGCAAATAGAATTAAATAAACAATTAAACGGTCTGCCTTCGAATGCTTCAGATGATTAACGATTAGATGGTCCAGATAATCGCAATAGCTAAAAGTGACAAATTTTGCCAGCTTTGCTCTTGAAAGTGGACCACTGTAAGGCATGGCGAGCGAATAGGATGTACGGCATTGCACATACGCAGCCTTAACCAGCCTCTGCTGGTGTTGCTGTTGTTGTTGTTGTTATTGTTGGACTAGTAAGGCCTTGTTTCACTTGTTCGCTTGTTTTGGGTTTATTTTTTCAGCTTTGGCCCTTTTTTGGGCACACACAGAAACTTGGACTCGCAATTAAAAACTGGGCAGCATTCTCACATGTAATCCGCTTAATAAGGAGCTTCTGGGTCTTTGGCAGCGGCAACTGGAACTGCAGTATCAAGTGCACCCAAAAAGTGTTCATGCGTGAGGCTTACTTACACACTCGTTCACACACACACATACACGTACATTCACGTTATACACGCACATTTACACATTCACACAAGGTGCGCCATTTTGAACAGCCCTCCGGGCTACAAATTGTACGAGTATGAGTGCGAGTGTGAGTGTGTTAACTGAAGCCAGACAAAGTGCACGGCTCAAAGTTGAGAGCCTTGCTAAGTTATTGCCTAAGCATTCCTCTCTATGGCCGCCAGTTATTTGTTAAAGCTTGCCTCATTTGGGGCCTTCAAATGCATTAAAGTCGCTCCGTTCCGTTCCATTTCCAGTCCTACTACCATTCCCATTCCCATTCCCATGCCCTGGTAATCTCAGCGATTCATCTTGATTTCATTGTCTGTTGTCTGCATGCCAAAAATATCAACCACATGGGCGGTAAACTTATGTGGCCACCAGCTCGGACTGCCACCTGGGCGAGCATGTTGACCAACAAGACCAAAGATTGCGCTTTGGCCAAAACACAAATCGCAAATCGCATGCAAACGAGCTTATCTGCAGACACATTGCTGCATAATTCCAACTGAGCGCGCAAAGACAAATGTTAATTTAAAATGAAATACTTTGAACTATTCAACCTGTCCAAATATTTTATCATCAAATACACGGCCACGCTTATGAGTGGCCTCCAACTCGACTGCACTCCCCTCCCATCCGCCAGCACTCCAACACAGAGCTTGACAATATGCCAGGCACAAGGAGGCTAAGCGACGGCAACTGTGGTCAGGACACAAGCTAAACCACAAGCTGTCTGTCCGCCTCCTCAACTGCCTTGGTGAATGCAGCGCTGCAGGACATGCTAGGCAAAGTTTTCGTGTGCAGGAAGCTGACGGTCAGGCTAGCTCCTGTCTGTGAATTTGTCTGCCTGTCCGTTCATTCTCTTGTGCCTTGTTCCATGTCCTCTGGCTGCTTGCTTGGCTGGTTGGCTGGTTGGTTTGCTTAGTCGCTTGGTGTTATCAAGCGAGCAGGTCAAGCGCAAAGGTGAGAAATAACAAAATTTCAAATTTTGTTACCGGCTACAATTCCACATACAAGAACGCAAATTCAATTTGATTTGCTGAACTGGATCCGTCGCAGCTCGAAAATGTGTTAACCACAGTGATATTATTTATATTATATACCCTAAAATAATCAGATTGGGTACAACTATTATGAAATGTTTTTGAAAGTCTACTTTTGCTGCGATCAAAAATATATTCGAAAGTATATTTTAAAGCTTTTTACATTTTGACTGGGCTTTGCGAGCTATTTTGGATTGCGACTACCACCACAAGGAACTGCAATTGTAAATTTGGGTCAACTTTCATTTGTGCCATTTTCCTCATTAATTAATTGCAAGTATAACGAGGACAAAAAACATACAAGGTAGAAATAAAGCTGCCTATTTTTATAATTATTCTAGCAAGCTGGCTTGGCAATTTGTTATTGTTGTCGGAATATCCGATTCAGCAGACACGAAAAATACAATAATATTTACAAATATGTGAAAAAACTAAATTCGGCTTTGAATTATTGTATACATTATGTGTAGAATAAATATTATTTTACCAAAATTAAAAAATATATGATAGTCAAAATTGTAGTGAACAAATTGAATTCAACTCACATAACTGGTGAATGAATGCACATTTGCCTGTGTATGTATCTGTGTGCAGAGATTATAGTACATTCCTTTAAAATTGGCTTATCTTGATGAAACCGAAGTAATTGTCAAATTTAATTAAAAAACCGCACGAATTAAATAAAGTCAACACTAGCAGGGGAGTAGGAGGAAGAGGGGAAATTCACTTATATGCGTAGTACCTAAGGGCATCTGGGTGCAAACTAGGCGTGTGTAGCTCTTAAAGTCTCTGAAAAATTGGCTAAAGCGACTCGTCTTGCCATGTTGATCAAAAATATATATACGAGTGGACTTTGTGTGGTATGCCACGCTTCCTGCTACCTACACTTTATATCAAATCACCTATGTATAAGATGTTGAAGAAAAGAAATTCATATGTGAAGAGCGAGCCGCATTCAGTGTAGTTCTGTGGAGATTGTAAAATCTTTTTCAAACTTTGCAAATAGTAGTTCTTGTTCTTTGTTGTCGATAATATCAAATACTATATATGAACCGAGTATAGTACTCTCCATCTTTAAGCTAGTTCGGTCAACCAGAACAACACAGCACCATCGCACACACTTACAAAAAAGTAGCTAGGCTCATAATGGCTTTCAACCTGGCTCCTCTGCTCTCTTTTGCTTGTTCAATGAGAGTCAAATATTTAGTGGCCGGAGTATGTACATAAGAGCATGTACATAGGTGTGTATATAGATAAATATGTGTGTGTGTGTCCGTATGTGCATTGGGCCACAGCTATTTGCTTAGTTTTCTGCTTACTTATGGAACGTTGTCATTTGTATGCATATTCATAGATTTGTGCTCTCTGTCTTGTTGATTTAAATTGAATTCAATTTTCACTGCTGGCTGGCCAAATATTTGAGCATGCAAAACAAGATAAGCATTATTTCAATTATAGAATACATTTGTATGAACTTCGGCCAGAATTATAGAAAAGTAATTGCATTTCAACTTTACTTTAACACCTTTAAAGAAAAAACAAATATTTTTGATTAACGCCGGCAACACTTTGAACGCACACACTTGTTTATTCGCGCCAAAAATTAAGCACAATTAGTGCTAATTCACTGACTTGGAAAATTAATTGTGAGCTGCACTGCGTTTACTGCTGTCCCTATAGCTGTTGTTGTTGTTGTTGTTGTTGTTACTTTTGTTGCTGTTGTGCATTTGGCGCGCTTTTTATGACTCTCTCCGGCAACTAATTAAAATTCATATGACACTTTTGCGCCTTCCATTTGCAGAATTTTTACTCATTATGTGCTCGTTTTTTTAATGCTTGGTAAGCCGCTTAAAAAGGTCACAAATGTCTGGTTGCCGGTAATTGCAAAAACAATCTGAGTGTAAGAGAGAAAGGACCTGTAAATTAGCAGGTGTTGCGAAGAACTGAGAGCCATGTTAGTTAAAGTTGCGGCCTAATAATAGATGTCTAGTGCCTGTTTTGCTTCAAATTACACAGTTTGTTTATTGTACCTAGACGAGCATTTATTTTTGCCGATGTGATTTAATCTTCGTAAATTAATTTGTGTCCACACCATGCAAGGCCGATATCAGATAATGCTTGACCACCCGAAAGGCATATCTATCTAAAAGTAGGGAACCTGTACGCCTCATTTTGAGTGTTAATCGAAACGAGATCTCATGGACTTTAATGTGGCACTATTGCTGATTTGTCAGGTGCTTCCTGAGCCTCCAAACTCTGGGCATCACAATATAATTTTCGACACGTACACATATTCTGATCTCCAAGGCTTCGAGTACGATTATAAATATATTCAGAGAAACAGTTTTGTACACATTGAGTTAATATAGTAGATATACATACTTAGTTCAGTGCAATTATTATTAATTATTACTTAAACTGCTGCAGCTAATGAATAGACTAAGTATATAGCATAGGCAGAATAATTATCATTACATAGCCGAACTAAGCCGAACTATCTAATTTATTGATCACAATATTCTTTATTTTGCAGTACTGTTGTAAAATTAAAACCATTTTAGAATCCTAATTAAGCATATTAAGCCAAAGTTTATTGACTTAACTTTTTATATTTGCACGATTACTCGATTACGTTTCAATAATGAACGTAGCAGTGGAATCCCATGGGCTAGCAATTCAGGAAACTTCCCTTTAGATAATGTTAGACAAAGCCAACTGTTTCCAAGTCACCTTCAACAAAAATATGTGACCAACATGTAGACATTTATATTGCTGTCATTCCAGTTTCGAATTTTAAAACATTAAATCGGTAGTCGGGTTCATTTCCGTGTAGCATGTCGGACTGAGCACAGATACAAAATTTTCAGTAAATTAGAAAAAAATCTCTATAAACAGGAAAAAACGAAAAATTCAGATTTTACAAAATTATTAGTAAACAGCGTTCGAAGTATTTTTAATTTTTTTAGACTAACGTGCGCAGTAATACTGAATCGAAATGCCTTCATATCGCGACTTCTGTTTGGCCAGAGCGACCACCCGCTTGCTCACATATGAGCGCGTCGCGATTCCTCGGATTATCCGGACTTACACGTCCAAGTGTAAAAAGCCCAAGGGAGTGGTCGTAGGTGTCTATTTGAAGGAAGGCGACAAGCCGGCCAAGATGACTGGTAGCGGTATGGCTATGGATGATGCAATGGGCGGCAAGATGGGCCAACTAATCCGGGAGCGCGGCTTAGATGGCACGCCCGGAAAGGGTCTGTTGTTCAGTGGACTAGAGGGCGAATACAATGCTGTTGCCGTAGTGGGAGTGGGCGCGTCAAACGCTTCCTACAATGAGTTGGAGGAGCTTGACGAGGGCATGGAGAATGTGCGCATTGCTGCTGCCACTGGCGCACGAGCTCTGCAGCTGCAACGGATGGATGAGGTTCACGTAGATGGCATGGACTATCCGGAGCAGGCGGCCGAGGGTGCTGCCTTGGCCGTGTGGCGGTACAACGCGAACAAGCGCAAAAAGTACCGCCTGCCCACTCCGAAGCTGGACATGTATGGCAGTGGCGATCACGATGCATGGGTGCGCGGCCTCTTCAAGGCTGAATCACAGAATCTGGCGCGGCGTCTCAGCGACACGCCAGCCAATCAGATGACGCCCTCCATTTTTGCGCAGGCAGCAGTGGACGCGCTCTGTCCCTGCGGCGTCAGCGTGGAGGTGCGCTCCATGGACTGGATCGAGGACATGAATCTGAATTCATTTCTGATGATTGCCAAGGGCTCCTGCGAGCCGCCCCTACTGCTAGAGTGCTCCTACTGCGGCACTTCGCCCGAGGACAAGCCCGTGCTGCTGCTGGGCCAGGGCATCACCTTCAACAGCGGCGGCCTGTGCCTGAAACCCAAGAAGGGCATGGACGTGTACAGGGGCTGCATGGCGGGTGCTGCCGTTTGCGTGGGGGTGTTGCGTGCCGCCGCAGCCCTATCGCTGCCCTTGAACATATCAGCGGTGTTACCTCTATGCGAACACATGCCCTCTGGTATGGCGGTCAAGTGCGGCGATGTGGTCACCCTGCTGAATGGCGTCACCATGGGTATCAAAGATGTCGGCAAGGCGCCTGTGGTCATGCTAGCAGATCCACTGCTCTATGCGCAGGCCACTTACAAGCCGAAGCTGCTCATAGACGTGGGAACGGTGGCGAGAGGCGTGGATCATGGTCTAGGTGGCAGCGCAACTGGTCTGTGGACCAACTCCAAATATGTTTACAATCACTTCCGCAAGGCCGGCGCACTCACGGGCGATCGTGTGTGGCGCATGCCGCTCTTCCGCTACTTCAGAGAGATTGTGACCAAGAACACCACTTACGATCTCAGCAACACCGGACGCGGACCGGCCTCGTCTTGTCTGGCGGCCGCCGTTCTCCATACCTTGGTGCCTTGCATTGACTGGGCACATTTGGATATTCGCGGCACAGGCATGGTGACCAAGATTAATACCTTGCCATATCTGCTGAAGGAACGCATGACCGGCCGTCCCACGCGTACCATCATCCAGTTCATGTACCAGATGGCCTGTGGCCAGAACTAGGGCTTTTTTTGATGGGTCCGCTCATCAACAATCCCAGACGATCAACATCCTCTTGGTAGTTTCATATGTCCTCGTAGTTCAAATGGACTTATGCGCGTTTCCATATTTGAGATCTGTTGCAATCAGTAACTTTGTTTTGGCCCCGCTATGAATAAATGTGGAAATTTGTGCAATCATTGGCGTATTCACTAGAGAATTTTGGTCGGTTACCAACTGCGAGACTATTCACTGACCACAGTTACTAGCTGGTGAACGCACAGATATTTTGCATGCAAAGATACAGATCAGTCAAGCCTTCAATTCGCATAGAGCAGAGAATTTCTTGCATTACATAGAAAGCCATCTTGTTATTACGATTGTCAGCACAGGTTTTGTTGTTTTCAGTTCGATTAATATATTGAAATTAAAAGACAATAATAAGTTGAATAGACTGCCTTATTTTCAGAAAAATAGAAATTTAATCTATTTTTCTTGGTAATACATTTGTTACCGAAGTATATATGTATGTATATAAATATATAAACAATAATACAATTGCCATTTCAATGTCTTCGCTGAATAATAGGAGTGGCGTAGAATTCTACAACGATCAACGGCCTGTGGCCGTGGTTTTTATTTAAATGTTTTTTAAGTTTAATTATATTTTGATTACACTTGCTGAACAAAATGAATTCGCTTAAGTGAAGAATGGCTTCAAAAATTGTCCACTAACGGAAATTTTGTACGCCATCAGCTGTGAACCTCCGAAGTATGACGAATGAAAATTAATATTTCTATTAATATTATTTAGTTGTTAATGAGTTAATATATAAACAAATCAATGCCTAAAATACTTGTTAACTTTTAATGTTTTGATGCCTTGCGTTTAAGTTGAAATGTGTGAATAATTAAATAAAAAATTAAAGAAAATTACACTTTTTCGCTACTGAAAGCTTACTTGCATGAAACCCTTATTCATTTACATTATCTCTTTTCAGGTAATTTCACTTATCCAAAAATACGATTTATAAAATTTTTAGTTGTCTATGCACTTACATCCGCTTCCGATAAGGTTTTCTTGTGTTGGGAAACAGAAGCCGTCAGCCGGTAGCTTACTATTAAGTTTCCATTCCAACATTTTACTTTAAAAGTGAATTTGTCATTAAGCACATATTCATACAAAAGCTAATGTAATTCCAAAAATGAATTATGCTTAAATGCTAAAATATGCTGCAACAATTTGCAACATTTGGGTATTTATTAAATAATATGTAATGTCCAATTTTCAGTGGCAAAAGTTTGTTTATTCAATTTTGAGGCAGCAAGCAATTTCACACGATTCAGGTCGAAGCTTCGCACTAGCTATTAGCATGAACATTTTGGATTGCACATAAATAAAATTCTATAAACGAGTCAATGCATCAACTTGTCGAATGGACAACTTTATGGCAGCTGTGCGTTGGAAAATGCAATGTTTTATAAACTTTCGCACACGCTCACAAATTCTATGCACTTTCAGTTTATTTTGCTCGAACTTATCTGGAAAGTACAGAAGTCACGAAAATGGCACGTTGAACTGGCAACACTTCCTCCTTCAATTTTTGCAATGGCAGTATTAACAAGGATGAAATGTGCATGTAGGGATGCAACCTGTACACACATAAGTAATTTACACATTTTGTTGATTGCCGTCGAATGCTGAAAGTTTTTTCTATAAGTAGAGAAAAATTCCACACCTACTATTGCACACGGCTACTATTTGAACAATAGAATTACAACTATCGAGTGAAGATATTATGACATTTATTAATTTTCTTTTTTTTTCTTTTTTATTCAATTTTGTGTTGCGAATCCATAACGTGACAGTCAGAGTTTTTTTTTAAATACCACACGTACATCTGAAAAATGGGAATACCTTTTATGAAGCTTATTCAATTTCGTAAATGTTGAGCTAAAACTGATTAAATGCCTTTCCAACTAGATTGGATTTTTAAAACTTGAACGGAATTATTGTTGAAAGTGAAGAATAAACGATTAGATTTCTGTATTATTACTAATACAGTTGATTCAAAGGGTTTTTAGGCAGCGCTTTACGAAAACCTTGGCATTTTGATTGCGTTCGGTTTAAAAGTCAATGTGAACAATCACGTCCTATCGTTATTATATCATTATTATTTTAATTGTTGATTTCTCTGATTGTTATTGAAAATCAATTTTTTCAAATTCATAAACAAGAGCCTTGGGTATATTTACTTGCCATGTCTTGCCAATATTAAAGATCTTTTCCCTAGTTGAATCTTAATAAGCTGTAAGCCAGAGTCTCAGCTAATATTGTAAATGTCGAAGCTTAAGCAAACATTTCATTATTTTCGCTGGTAATTTGTTACACTTGGCTCATTTCCTTCTCACACACTCCCCTCTGCTCACGATTTAGCTCTCGCGTTTTCCCACTCCTTGACTGTCTGCCATTTTCAATTACGCGTTGCTCGAGTCTGAGTCATGCCAGTGCCTCTTCTATGTCTTTATGCGGATATATGTATACATGTACGTGCAGGTGTTGATTGAAGCGCAAATCAAATTTACCGACATAAACGTTTTCAGCGACACCTTCAAACGCAAGACGCACAAAAGTATGCTATGCAAAGTGTTGGGAGCACGCGCTGGCAAGTGTGTGCGTGTGTGTGTGTGTGTGTGTGTATGTGCAGATGGTGGATGGGGATGGATAGAGGGGGTAGAGGCTTAGCTTAGCAGCGGCTGGAATTGCTATTTTCAATTTCGTACTATATAAATGTTGTCTGATTAGTTTGGCATCAACTGATTTGCCCACATTTGACAGCGTGTCTTAAGTTTTTTTTTTCCGAGTCGAGACCAGATGTGTGTCTACTCTTTGACACGACAGCTGCAGCTTATGCCAGCTTTCAGTTCATCAAATCGGCAAAGCTGACGAATGGCAAAACATCAAACCGTCAATTCGCACGCGCCTTCCTATCCCTTTGTATTTTCAACCTATCTGATTTATGCTTTGATCTTGCCGAGAAAATCAAAATACATACGACTATAGTAAAACGTCTGAGGCCATTGCAATGCCTTCGACTTTATTGTTGGAGACATTTATGCAATCAAATTTGTGGCATTTATGCATTGTTGACTCAAGCGCATGTGTCCTATTTCCATGTTGATTTAGTTGACCATAACATAACATTACTTCCAATTACGGCTTTCAGCTTTGCAGCTGCAGCAGTTACGAGTACAGCTGCAGCTCTACATAAATGCCAAATGCTTCAATCAATATTTAATTTGCCACGACCAGGTTAGGTAGAGCATTGGTCAAATATACGCCATTTGTTTGCACAATGAGCAGCATTTTGACTGCCAACATTTGCAGAGCCCACCAGCAGCCCAACGTCATGGCCACTAATTTCCAAGCCAGCCATGTTTGTCTGCTCACGAAATGCCTGTAACTCTCACTATGTACCGACAACATATGTATGTGTGTGTGCCTGTGTGTGTTTGCTTGTGTGCAAAATCAAATTTAATCTTGCTTTCAAATGTCAAATTGCAAACTGCTTGATTGCATATTTGTACCTCAAGCCCTTCACATCAGCTGCCAACTGCAAGTGGCAATTGCATTGTGGAGTGAGGGCCTGACACATTGTTTTATTTATATAATGATATCGCAGCCTGATCCTTGCTACGAGTATTTTTATGGCAGTTCCTCTTACGACTGCAACTCAACTTGCAGCTAGCAATTGGCATCAGGGCATCGAGAGCCTTGTTTCAAATTCATTTGCTACTTTGATTAATTAATGCTAATTTACGAAAATTCAGTTTTGCCATTAGCCCACACTGCCTCTTTGCGATTAAATAATGTATGTGTGTGTGTGCTTAATTTACTGCTTTTGTGGCAACACAAAATCCTATCGCTGTGCACAGCCTCTATCCTGAATACGCAGCCAACAATTTCCTAGCCACTTAAGCATCTTCCAGTGTCAAGTGGTAAGTGGCAAATGGCATGGGGTTCAACAACAACACCCATTATACAAATAAACAGTCGTCAGTTGTGTGTGCTGAAAATTTTTTGGTAATTGTTTACCATTGATGGTCTACTGTCTTCTTGTCCTTCATATTATAATTGTTGCAATTCAAATTTAATTCCTGCACTAGCTATCTGGCGTTTCACTTATTTCTCGTTTTCGTCATCTCTAAACATAAACAGCTAACAACTAAATGCCAATATGTAGCCTATTTATTTATAATGTATGCATAATTCTATAGACCTCAAGGCCTTTGAAAATGTCTACAGACGTTACGACTTACTATATAGCAGCATATGTTTCATAAAAAGTAAGCCTGCCTTTAGAAGTATTAATTAATTTAAATTGCACAATTACAATGCCAAAACTTAGCTACAACACTGCCAAGCCAATTTAAAAACCACATATTTGTGCACATACAGACAACAGCTTGAATGCAGTCCAATTGCCAAGGACACCAATTTAACACTCCAGCTGCGAAATTGCACACCAAATGCATATTCAAAAACAATGAAGTACGTCTTAAATTTTGTTAAATCAGTGCTGCCATTGCCATTTAGACAAAGTGCAGAAAGCAGCTTGTGGTTGCATCAAGAGTCCTGGACAAATTTTCGCACATTCATTATCCAGCCTACCTTCGATGCGGTCTACGATAATCGTATAACAAGAAAACGCACCAGGCCGTAAATAAATTGGCCAAAACGTCGCTCTCCGCACGTGTGAATTATTATACTAACTAATTGCGCAAATGCAAATGCATAATTTTCAGGCAGCGCCTAAAATGTGAGATTCAGGCTGATAATGTTGCCGCTTGGCTGGCCAGGTGTGCCAAAGTTCGGGAAAATTGCAGTTGGCCGTTAAGTTGGGACTAAACTTTTCCAGATTTAGTGCCCGCCACTTGAGGAACAGACAGGTATTCCCACAGCACCTAGAAATTTTCGATGCAGCAAATTTCCAGGTGCCATTAATTTGGCTATGACAACAAAATATGCTCCAATGGGGAAGCGTTGGTGGCATTGCTTCGCTATGAGAGAGGGAATTGAAGAAATATAGAAATGTCTATTTATATTATTTCCCTAAAATTAATAAAACTACAAGTATGTGCGATAGTTAGGATAGTTAAGAAATATTTACAAAATCCTAAACACGTATCTGCAGGGCTCGAAATATTTAAAATATATAGATTTTAAAGGGCGTTTTTAAATCTTAAAAAACAGTATTTTTCAAATGTCGATTTAAATTTTATATTTTTTTATATTATTTTAATTAAACAATATTTTATATTTTCTAGTATTAATGTTGTAATGTAATGAATAACTCTTTCAATCCATGCGCTTACAGTTCTTACATAAAATAATTCAATATGAATATTCATATAAATCAGAATCACAAAGCACACAAGAAAATGTTAACAAACCCCACTCGAAGGTCTGTTCAATTTTTGCTTAATCTTAAAGAGATTGAGATTAATTAATATTTAAGGAGAGGTTCAATTACGTAAAATCTGAATACTTAAACAATTTTGAGCACAAAAATTAACTGCTAAAAACTGCTTCATTTGAAAGCTAACTGAAGCTGGTCTTTCTTCAGAAAATTTAACTTATTTTGTCAAATAATGCCCTTTGCTGCAAGAGGCATCTCTGTTACGATTTCTTTGCGATTTGCCAGATGTCTTGCAGATCTCACTGTAACTTTTCTCGGTTTTTAACCCTCGCAATGGCCTCAATGAGCCATATCGTGCCGGTCATGACCATGGCCTAATGAAATGGCTGTCAATAATAAGGCAAATTAAAAAACAAAAACGCGCATAAAACGGCTACAAAATGGCATAAGGCATGAAACGCCGTTGGGGGTCATTGGCTGCAAGGAGAACGTTGCCAATGGTGCCTAAGAAACTAGAGCTCGAAGGGTGGCCAAGCAAATGCACGGATTTTTATTGCTTATTTGTTAAATGGCTTGAAAAAGTTAATCAAGCGTGATTTTGATACGCCCCAGAGATAAGGAATTATATTTGTATATGTGTACACATAAAGATGTAGATGTATACGAGTGTGTGTTGTTGAAATGCCCTTTTGTTTTTTGTTTTCGGTTTTTTTTTTTTCTTTTAGCTTGGTTTTGTTGCCGCCAACCTGTGCAAAATTTCAATTTCGTTTGGTTTCATTGCGGGCCAAGCTGTTGAATTGCATGTGTGTGTGTGTTGGCCATAAAAACGCGAACGCAACAAGGTCCGCAGTATGTAGCAACAAAAACAACAGCATATATAGCATATATGGTATATTTATATTATACACTGAACACACACACATACTCACACAAGAATCGCATGCGGCACCTGACGTGGAATGCGTAGCGACGCATTTTTATGAATTAATAAAGACGCCAAACGACAAATGTTATATACTATGTGTAGCAATGGCTTCCAACAACAACAACAATAACAGCAGCAACAACTGTGCTCAATCTTCACACCTTACACTCACTCAGAGCATGTGGGTGTGTAGCTTATTAAACACATTTTTACAACATGCTTAACAAGAATTTTCACTTTATATGCAAACATGTGAAACACTATAAACAAAAGACGCCAATTTACACACACACACACACACATCCATGTACGCGCGTGTGTGTTTGTCTATGTATTTGTGCACTCACATGTGCTAGTATAGAGTAAGGCGTCAGTTGGCGATGGCAAGTATGGGGCGTCAAGTTGTGCAAAAAATTTGCTTTCTATTAAATTTTACAGTAAACTGAATTTACAGCCACGAACAACAAAAGCAGCAACAACAACAACGCGTTATTAAACAGCATGAAAATTACACAGCGTGCTGCCAATGGGGCAAAAGCATAGTCGACTTCGTCCTTGGCATCAACGTCTTCCTCCATTTCAGCAGGACCCTTCCCTTCCCCATATTGGCAAACCAAGAACGATGCCGACAACGGCAGCATAAACAACGCACCCAAAATGGCGACACCTGCTGTTGCAAATTAGAAAAATAAGATGTTTCATAAAAATGAAATGTCAGAGGCACGAGAGAAAAGCAAATGAGGGTAGACAAGGCGCAAATACAAATACAAATACAAATACAAATACAAATTCTAATGCTGGCTGGCAACAACAGGTGAGGAGGGCCTCTTGGAAGCTAGCGGTGTGAGTGCGAAATATTAAAAAGCAAAAGCGCAAAACAAATATTGCGTAAAATGGCAGGCAATAAGCTGCTAACAGCAACAGCAACAATATCCTTGCCAAAAATTTGAAAAGATTTTTGACTTTAATCATTTTTGAAGTCTCCAAGCAAATGCCGCGTATTGAAACAACGCTACAGTGGTTGCGAAGTGAATTCCAGTCTGGATAACAGGCTGAGAACAAAAGGATTATAATATTTTACTGACTTTATCTATATCTATGCTGTGTCTTTGCAGCTAAGAATTAATTGAACAACTTGGCGGGTTTTTGAAAAATATTATAATTATCTTAATACTCTGAGAACAAGTTTGTTATACATCAGAAGAAGCAAATCTTAAATACCTTCTTAAGAATTGATGCCAAACCTGTACCGTTGATAATTTCCGTAGTTTTTTGTTTGCACTAAAATACATTAAAATTAAGCTACAGCCTGACTGTAAAGTAATTCGAGTAATTCGAGTTACGTCTGTGACTAAAATAGTTTATAGTGTAGCCAGAGCTTGCAAATAACTGTTAACCGTTTCTCTAGGTCACAAAATAACTGTTATTTACAAACCTTTTTGGGAAATATTATGAGTCATGTGAATATTAGAGAGCAGCATGGTCGTTTACCATTGAATGCGGACATTCTAGATTTCTACAAGGAATTGAAGCTAAAATCCCCACACCTGAGTTCACTCGCACTTGTTGTGCTGGCTACACCGGCGACTCAGGTGGCCATTGAAAGGGCATTTTCATCTCTTCATTTCATTAAATTTATCGTTTTTAATGAAGAAGTTTTTAAGAAGTTCTTTAAGGGGAGAAACAATAAATTCGTTTTTAGTTGTTAAGCTCAACGCAGAATAAATAATAAATAATTATTATCCCATTGATACATTACTTTATTATTTTACAATTTTTAATAATTACTTAATTTTTGTGTGTGTGTGTGTGTATGTGTGTGAATTACTGAGCGTTTGGGCTGAGCATTTCATTTTTCATTTTATCTACTGATTCTCAAAATATGAGCAATCAATCGGATTACTCTCTGTAAGTTGTCATTAAACGAGCGTAAAACAACCAGCTCGACGCAAAACACTCAACCGAGAACAAAAACGAAGACAAACGAAGTGTTCTGCTCAGAACGAGATCAAGCATGTCTGTTTTTTTCGGCTATGTTCGTGAGCAGACGCAGCTCTGGCTACAGTAGAAATTATTTTAGTCACAGACGTAACTCGAATTACTCGAATTACTTTCAAATACTTGAGAAAACAAATAACTTGTATACTTGAGCTTGAATAACTTCAATGCGAGTTCAATTTTCACGCTTTCTATGAATAATCCTGCAGTTAATGGCAGTTCTTGTTCAATTATTCATTAAAACCGTAAGAAATGTGATACTGTTTGGAAGAAATAAATGAACATTTAAATGTCGTCTAGTTTCTGCCAATCAACTCATTTCTGCCCGAACTGAAGCTGTGGTTGACGTCGAAACGACCATTAATATATTTTACATGATAAATAAAGCTGGCGGCAGAAAAACAAACCCTTACCTCTATATATTTTTGAGTTGATTTATCTAATGATTGCCTTTATTTTCAACGATTCACTTAATGGCTCTGCCCTTTTGAGGTTCCTAATCAAAAGTGACTCTACATACTCCAGTTCCCAAGATTGGTTCATCGAAATATCTTATATGCTATCGGACTTAAATACTAGTTGTCGGTTAGTTATCAAGTTCGGATGAATACAATCCAACAATATGTACAAGTATTTAAGAAGAATCTGGTTACAGTCAGGGGCTAGGATACTTACATATGCATATACATTTTATAGCTTGATTACAATATTACATCTAGGAAAAATGGTTTTGTTAAATAATTCCTTTAAGCTTCGCTTGGTGGATCTCTTCGGTAAAATCTTAAGTCTTATCTCAAATGTATTGTAATTATTAATAATTTTTTTGACTCTTTGCTATTAAATGCGTTTGCTTTTTAAGTGCTTTAGACTTTAATATATGTGAAATGGGTGTATGTTTCGAGTGGTGGAACACTAACTACAAATTATAGAAAATCACTCTTCTGGATGCTGACACCACTGTGTCCTTCATGCAAATCGAGCTGGGCAGTTCATATTAGCATCAAGTCATTTGGGCTTTCTGTATTTTTGTTTTCGCCATGGTGCCAACAGCTGTTGGCCACTTGAGGCCGTGTCACCTTTGTGCGGCTTCGTTGGCTTGGTGTTGGAATTGAATTAACAGGGCAATGCTTGAGTGGCTCCAATGTCGGGCTGCGGTCAGGCAACATTGGCTTCCCTTTTCTCAATATTATGCTAAACGAAGTCAACAACTGTTGACCTTTGGCGCTGCCACCAAATTGGCTGGCTGGCTGGCTGGCTGGCTGGCTATCAAACATTTGCTTACAGCGATTGGGCACAAAAGCCATTTAAAGTTTTGCAGAACTTGCAACGGCCGCCTTGCCACTGCCCATTCCAGTGGCAAGTTGCGCTGCTGCAGCTCTGGAACAGCAGAAACAAATCTAATAAAATCAGCAGATGATGGTCATTAGACCGAAAAGTAATTTCATTTATTCGCAAACTCGATTTGTTGCTTTGTAGCCAGAGCGCACGAGTGCGCAGCGTGCAAGACATACTCATATAGAGCCGGTGAGAGAGGAGGAGAAGGAAGGAACAGAGCAGGGAAGTCGCAAGCAAAGCAAAGCCAAAGTCCGAGCAGTGAAGCGTACAACCAACGGCGCGCATAAAAACAAACAACGGCAAACAGCGGCAACAAAAGACAAAAGCGTAAGAATCGAAAAGGAAATATAGTAAGTACAACCCAGCAAGAACAACACCACCATCGAGCCCAGCAAGACCATCACCACCATCATGGTCTGCGTCTTAAACAAATTTCAAAGACGCGTCGTTAAAATTTCGGCAATGGCGGCACTAAAAACCCAGTCGGATTAGTGAGTCGGGGCTGAAAGAGCGAGCGAGCGAACCTTTGGGTCGTAAAAATCGCTTGGGCACACCTGTAATAATGGTAAAACAATAAAATGGCTCTGCATGCCGTTCCCTCTCCCACACCCACTCCCACTCCCACTCTCTCTCCATCTACATATACATACAAGTATAGAGTATGCTTGTATGTATACATAAGTATGCATGTGTGTGTGAGTGTGGAAAAGTTTTGCGTTAAAATTTAAATGGCAACAAAAATGGACAAAATGTAAATGAAATGCTTTTAAGCTGAAGTTTACGGCTCAACTGGCAAACCAAATGACAACTGCCGCGGCCACTGCTACTGCTACTGCCACTGCCACTGCCACTGAACTGTTGCACGTACGCTTGGTACATAGTAAGATGGCGGCTTGCTGGCCATTTGTAACGGCACTTGAACAGGCAATGAAATTAAGCGCCAAATGCGCCGTTTTGCCAATTGTTCTGCCCAGTTTAAATGGAATCGGGGGGAGCTATAAATAATTTTGAAAGCGCAAGCGGTAATTGAAATATGCCCAACAATACATAAAAGCAACAGCAAGAATATTAACTGCCGTCCATATACATATGTATATATGTATGAACTTGCATGGACGATATTTATGGAACGATATAACTAAACCACAGTACTTACTTATGTCCACTGCCTTTTTGGTGTTTTCTTTTATTAATTTCACTTCATGGGAAACTTTCACTGCGGTGCTCATACAAAATGCAACATGCACTTACGGTTGGTAAGTTTCATTTTCATAGCAAAGTCATCTGCAACAAGAACAACAGCAATAACAACGTCACTCGAGGCAAGACACTAATATGCCACTCTCATATATATTTCACAGTTGCTGCTAGTGTGTGTGTGTGTCGGGCGTGTGGGTGTGTGGGGGCGTGTAGGTGTTTCTATAAGCAAATTTGTCAAGCAAACTTTAGTATATTTGTGTCACAAACATCAACTTGACTGACACTCGACAAAGTTCTGATGTGAAATATGTTTCGTGCTCACACACACACACACCCACACACACACACAGCACTTACTTTTCGTATGTGTGTGCGGGTAACTAAGTAATGTTTTCATATGTGGGTGCCAGAGTCATACCTGCAGCTTGTAACATTTTGTTTAATTGCATGCATGCTGCTAGTTATTCTGTTACCAAGTTTTTATTTAATTAAATCGTATTGCATAAGTGCAAAGTTCCCTCGGAGGCAATTGAGTTAGCATCTCTCTGTGTATGTGTGTGTGAGTGTGAGTGTGCTTAAGTGCATTGAGCTAACGGATCCAATATAATCATCTGATTCCATTATACTGTTTCATTATTTATTATAACTACGTAGTTGATGCCTATAACGACTGCCTTTCTGCAGCTCGAAATATTTGCAAGACAAATGGACACAGCATGGACGTACTATACTGCCAATTAAATTACCCCAATTGAAGCAGTAATCCACATTGCAAGTAAAGTATACATAATTAGTCAGAAAGATATGATTAATATTCAAAATTAATTTGTTCCTTTAGTGGTCGAGTCAGGTTATTATACATACATAGTACTTGTACTAGCAGGTCTTTGCTGGGCCAAGCATTTTTGCTTACAATTATAAGTTTATATACAATATGCTTTTTCTCTCCCGAATCTCTCTAAAGTTTCTAAGGGAACTAACAAATTACAAAATTCTTTGGTTCTCTGATAGAGAGCTAGGGCATACGTATAATGCAATATATACTATTTATGGTCATGCGTATAAACACAACACATATAGTATGTTTATTTATGATGTTCAGGTCAAGTAATTTCTAGAATTAAAAGCTGCACAATTTGGCAAAGATATTTAATCCATTTATGCAACTGCAAAACATTCAATCATACATCATTATTTCTTCTAAGCTTTAATGAAAAGTTATCTTGTATTCTTTCTTAAAGTAAATAGACCAAGCTTAAAGTTTATCGGATTTCAAATGTTCTCAAACTACTTGTTAGTGCTCACCTAAACTCATCATAGATTATAAAAAGTTGATCGGTGTAAAAATGAAGTTATTTCCTTTTCTAAACCGCTTCTTAGTGCGCACCTACACTATTTAAATTATACTTCTGCTCTGATTTCAGTACCCTAGCTCATACCGTTTAGATTGTGCGGTTGTGGGTTGATTGTGTTCCAAGAAAGATGACGATGTGGAAAATAGTTAAAAACACGACCGCCTGATATTCCGATTCACAGTACAGAGTAATCGGAGACGATATTAGAACTAAAGAAAATGAAAAAGTAGAAATTAAGATTAAAAGAAAAATAATAGTAAGCAAATAAAACCAAAAAACCAATTAAAATTCATTAAAATAAACAAAAAATTCGATCAAAAATTACAGAAATGTAAAACATAATTTGTATTTAAGTTTTTTAAATAAAAGACGATCTATATTAGTGTCTGATTCGTAGGGGAAAAGTTTATTAGAAATAAAAAAAATTGGCGAGGGAGAGAGTAAGAAATTAGATATCATTATAATTATAGCAAATAAGCTGTGAAAGATTGTGCAGATTGTATTTACATTCTAGGATGAGAGGAGTGAGAGCCTGCTACATGGCGCACTTCTATTCGCGGGCCAAATAACACCATTCTAAAATAACAATTATTATTTAAAAAGCAGGAAATTTAAGCGGGAAAATTAAGCAGGAAAATCGAGTAACGACACCGGTTTGTTGGGTGATTTGTATTTACTTAAACGACCTATAACTAGCTATAACTTAGTCGTTTGTATCGCAGCTATATGACATAATTATAGATTTGACACAGATTGATGACCAGACTGAATCCAGTTGAACTTCAAGTTATTCCAAAAGTATTACAACAAATGCCGATCGAAAACGTCAAGTTCTAAAGTGCCCTCAAAATAGCGTTTGTTTAGAAATAAGTAACGTCAAATGAAAAATATAGACAGATTGCTTCAATTGACTTGTCTGGTATCTTTAGATTTCATTAGATTTTAATCTATTTTTATAATTTAATGGCAGAACTAATACATCGGTGAGAAGCAAAAGAAATTCAATTTCCACTCAATTTACTACAAAAAAAAAGTTAACTGATTGTTGCTGCCATGCGTTAATATTTGTTGCCAAGATCTTGCTTATTAGCGAACAATTGTCTTGTCAACTAAGTAACATACTTCATTGGAGTATGCAGTTAACCAACTCATTCATAAACCTCTGCGGCGTGCAAAATGAAAATACTTTTACAATCAAAGAACGTTTCAGCTGCCAATTAGGCCCAGCTCCACACAGCTCGGAGCTCGGAACGTGGAGGCAAACTCACTTTGTCTGCAAAAACTATCAATATACATAAATAATTGCGCACAATGGCCAAAGTAATTGCATTGCACACGAAAGGAAATCATTAATGGCATTGCAACAGGCGCCAAAGTCTCCACAACTACGCAGCAAGTGTAAATGCAACAACTAAAGTACCAGTACAAGCATTATTTTTTTTCAATTGGCGCTTAGCAGCCTGCAGAAATTTCGCACTCTGTGAACAATTCACGCTTCAAAGCAAAGAAAAGCGCAATGCAAAGAATGAAGGCTGGGAGGGGAGCATTGCGCTGGCAGCGGAAATGAAGCCCAGCACAAAAAACTAGCGATACAGCGAGACGCCTGCGTAGGAAAAAAAACAACATTCACTTCTTCTTTTGCTCACTTATTAACGCCAGCTGGCCAGCAATGGTTTCTTTCTTCTCCTTTTTTGAATGGCATCTCATCCGTCCGACCATCTATTCACCCATTCACTCATTCATTCATTCGTTGTTGCACGCAGCAACAAAGCGTGAATTACCGCCGCCATTTTGTGCACTTTTTAGCGCCATGTTGCCATGTTTTTTATCGTCTTCAGTGGGGCTTGTGGGGCATCCAGAGCGCTTACAGCTTACGGCTTGCAACTTCCAGCAGAGTAATTGACCGGCAAGGTTCATGGCATCTTGGTCTTGGTCACAGCATCTTATCGAGGCACGTAATTGATTTATGTATTTATGAGCAATTTTTAATTAATTAATAAGCTTTCGCAGCGCTAGGAAACAGCATAAAGCACGGGGCATGGAAAAGGCATAAATCGCAGCGAACGCCTCTTTGACCAACTAATTTCATTTTAAACTCAAAAGTGTCGAGCACTTGAAAGAGTGCGATAATTAAAATTTATGCAAAAAGGAATAGCTTGTAGCTTTTATTTATGTCGATAAATTGTGCAGTTTCGAGAGCCGCACACAAAGCTAAAGCACCCGGAATTCAAATTTCAAATCAAGTTTATACTTGTATAAAGGTATGTAAATGCATTGTGCATGCGCTATACGTACAGTGGGCGACAAGAAAATCGGTGGAGAAAGCTCTGTTTTAGATTTTGGCAGATATTTTTTACTGATTTATTGATCTACAAGGTCATTTAATAAGCGGCACATTTTCATCTACCGATTAAAATTAATATGGTCTTTCGCCAGAATTCAAGTCATCCATTCATGTCAGGTTATCGTCCATATTGTAAAGCTGTGATAAGATTTCAATTAATTTAATTAATTTAATAAAAGATAGATAGAACGAAAACAATAGGGTATATTGTCGACAATCTTGGAGGAATAATGGTTTATTATAAGATTTTGTACAAACCTCCTCATGATTTTCATATAATATTTCATCTCCAACTATTTCGAAGAAAATATGTAGGAATAAGGTATTATTTAAGATTATGTAGCCCTGCTACGTTAATGTTCGATCAGCCCTAACTTTAAGATGAATGATCGATTATAAAAGAGTTATCGAAAAGAAGTTGAGTTCTGAAGACAGAAGGAAAATTGTCGCATAGATTTTTGTAAAATGTAAACGCTGAAATAAACGATTAAGAAAATTATTTATACCTTAAACCAAGTATTTATTTCCCATTAAGGAAAACTAAGGTAAAATAATAGGGAGAACAACCCCATAAGGCATTCAACCTACCTATATATATTTGAACAACCAGAAGGAAAAAAGGATTGGCCAATTACTTACACATAGACGAAAGCGATGGTGTAAGAAACTTGTTTATACTATTTCCATTGGGATTGGTGGAACTCCATGCATGGACTTTAAAATCGGGAAAAACCGAAACCTTACCTTAAAAGAGTAAATATCTCTAATATGGCCACCCCTACCAAAGCTGTGAATCATTTAACCGCTTTTATATACCATTACAAACATTTTACGTGCCAAATTTCAGATCCGTAGTTGCAGCCGACTGAGCATTAGTTAGAAATGAACCTGTCAGTCATCGAAGATCCAGCAATGTCCTCCACTGTACAATTGGTATGCACTCAAAGGACAATTGATGTCCAAAACAGACAGTAGTTATGACGATGCTCCCGTTACGAATCCTACATACATTATATATGTATGTGCATGTACGAATTACCAACCACTTGAATATGCATATGCATTTTAAATATTAACTAAGCATGCGGTCAATGCAAAATAGCAATCAAATGCCCACAGCTACGCCAACAACAGTAGCACTAGCTACAGGAGCGGGAGAGATGAAGATGGGCGGCAGTGCAAAATGCTGTCAATAAAATGTTCATAATTCATAATTAACAAACCGCAGCGGCTCGCAAATGAAACCGCATAATGGCAACGGCAATTGTAACCGCCGCCAGTTGCCTGCGCAGGACAGGGCGTCTAGATTGCCTGACCATGGCAGGGCTGACCATGGACTATGTACATCGCTGCCGACTGCGACTGCCGTAGCCGTGCTCCAGTAATCAGCCGCAATAATATTTTCACAATTTTGCAGCGTTATGTGGTTAGCGATTCTACTGACACGAAAGCATATAAACACACATACCTATCTACGTATGCTATCACACACACACACATATATACTGAGTAAGCGGCGAAGTACAATGGCATGCATTCAAATTCGTTCGTCACATAAATACAAAAATACAATAGCTCCTAAATAATAGCGGGAGGTACGAGGCTTGAAGTAATTTTTTCAGTTACAGGAAAATATTATATCGTTCCTTTTTTGTGATATAATGATTGGAATGCAGTACCCGATTCAGTAAAGCTAAAAGTTCAACTAAAAAGATTAATAACTAAAGGTAGAAAATTAAAAGACAAGCTGATTCAAATACACATATGATGAACCGAACTCATAAAAAAGAGTTTTGAGTATAAAGTATAAGTATATCGTAGAGATATGCGCATGCTTATTTAAATAGTAAAGTTCATAGCTACAAGTATGCAAGAAAGTGGAGAATAAAAATAATAATTGATTTCAAACTACATTGTTTATTATATTGTAGACATTTTTGGTTCAGCTGGGACTTAAATTATTTAAATTGGTAGACAAGATCACAAGTTTTTTATTCATTTCCTATAAATTTAAGTGGTTGTAGATTTTTGAATTTTAAATACTGATTGGGGGGCCCATTTTCAAATTTGTAAATCCGTAAATATTTAAGTAGTTAATAAACAAAATTATATTAAAAACGCTTTTGAAATTGGTTTCACCGAAATTTTGAATACCTCTTTTACATGAGCATGTGTCTAGATGGACTAAAGAAAATCAACTTATATCTGATTATAACTGATTTAAAAAAGTAATAATAATTACACGAACCGCACTATAAATCGCACCACTGTGAGGAATGGCCAGCTATGATACAGCTTTCTAAAATAATTCACTCATTCAAACCATTAAGGACTAAAGAAAATCAACTTATATCTGATTATAACTGATTTAAAAAAGTAATAATATAGTATAGTAATTAGACGAACCGCACTATAAATCGCACCACTGTGAGGAATGGCCAGCTATGATACAGCTTTCTAAAATAATTCACTAATTCAAACAATTGAGGACTAAAGAAAATCAACTTATATCTGATTATAACTTATTTAAAAAAGTAATAATAATTACACGAGCCGCACTATAAATCGCATCACTGTGAGGCATTTGCCAGCTATGATGCAGCTTTCCAAGATTACTTCCTTTTTTGAACATTGTAATACATTTTCTGAGTGGAATAGATTCATTCCACCGTGCGGCATAGGCTGACCAACGCACGCAAGCATGTAAGCTTACAGTTACGAACAATGGCGGGCGCTCAAAAGTATGCTATAGTTGGTTTTGATGCCATTGTCGTATGGCGTGTCTGTTATTCCCCTTGTAGATGCGACTGTTGCTGTTGTTTTTGCTTTTGTTGTCGTTGTTGATGTTGATGTTCTTGCTGCAGTTGCGTGCATATGGAAATTAAAATTGTTGACAATTGCCATTTTTTCTTGTTTGCCGTTGTTGTTGCTCTTGCTGTTTTCATTGTGTTGTCAGCGTTGTAGGCGTCGTTGTTGTTATACGCTATACTGCTACGGCTACTGCTGCTTTTCTTGTTGTTCTCGTTGTTGTCACTGCCGCACGCAACTAACCGCATTTTGATTGCCATGCATTCGCCGGAATCGTGCTTGTCGCCAAATTGAAAGCATTTTCCGTGCTGCGGATTCGGAAAATGTGTGAAAATGGCGTGCGGCGTGCGCATGTGTGTGTGTGTGTGTGTGTGCGTGTGTATGCTTATGTGTTTGATCATAGCTGGGTGGGGACGTGTCAGCGAGTTTGGCTGCTTGTTTGCTTGGCCGCCTCACTGTCGCTGCCTGATTTCTATTTCGGTTATTTTTAGATTCCCATTCTTCAAAATACACGAAGCATGCATTAACAGTTCTTCATTGGCAATATAACTGCAGCTTTTCTTAACCCGTTTGCACACCCCATCCAATCAAGCGTTAGCAATTCCATGTGGAATTTTTTACAATGCCATACTGAGTAACTTTTAAGAGTTTATATCCAATGGATACGATTAGCTTGTGCGACACCTTTTCAGCCCCAATAATGATATTGGGGGTTGACAATTCAAAGTATGATCAACTACAAAAAGTGCTGATTGCTGTTTCCAACTCTAATTTCGGACATTTTTTGTGATATTTGTGAAACTTAAATTATTGTAATGTAAGGACGTTTCCAAAACATGGCTTAAAAAAGTGTTAGTGTTGAAACAAAAGATTTACATTAACAATAAGTGTGCACTGATAGCTGCACATTAAATTCCAATTCAAACAATTTCTACTATATATGTATGTTCAAAATACAGGCTATATATATACGAACTCAGACTCGACGAATTAACTTACACACAGTAAAAAACAACCTTAAAAATCATACTTATAGTAAATTTTCACATCAAACTATTTCCAGTTTTGTTTTGTACCAACTCCTAAGTTGTCCCAATCGCAATAATTCCCAAAAATTGATAGATATATGTATTTGTATGTATGCATCAATGTGTTATTTGTTTCAGTTTGATCTGAAGTGAAGAATGGCATAGCTATGTAATATCTAAATCATGATAAATCAGTTTGTCCTACCAGACTAACTGGCGTTTGTAAATCTAGATACAAATTTCCATTTGATGATAATATTTACATACAAATCAGGACTGTTAAGGAACACCTTGCAACACTATGTATTTTACAAATAAACATATCATGTTTACTATTACTAACACAGGCATACATTCTCCTTTTCGCTTCACACGTTAGTATTAGAACCACTGCAGGTCCGGATGCGCATCATAAATACAGTCCACTATTAACACAAAAATGATAATAAACCTAATAACAAGCAGAAGGCATTTTTTACTTTATCACTCAATAAAGATCATCAAAATAACTATCTATCCTCCCTTCTATCTATAAACCAACCCGTCATTGCATTGTTAAAAGGCTTTTTTATATAAAATGTTTTAATTCCCGCTTCACGAGTAAATATTGAAAGCCTCAAGGTAACATTACTTGAAGAAATTTAGGGAGACATTTTCAATAAAAATCCCAAAACAAGTATCCTTAGATGCTTTCTCGGAAACTCAAAAGAATTAGATTGTACGCTCAATTGAAAATATGATTTTAGGTCTGGCTTCATGTACCCACTAAGCAAAACACCTTCCACCGAATTTTCAAACCTGAAAAGCAGTCTTTTGAATTAAAAACCATGCAAAGTTTACAGCGCAGCTTCGCTAAGCGCACTAATTTTGTGAATACAATTATTGCGAGAGAAACAAGTCCGATTGATACTTACTTGTAAATAATCGCCAAATTCACACTTTAAATGGAAAACACCAGTCTCGAATTTTAAGATGAAATGTTATGTATACATGTAATCTGGCAACTAGGCACCTATAGTAGCAATACGATATCCCTATACCTGCAGCAGGGAATTAGATAGAAATTTGTTGTCAGCAGCGGGTAGCGAGACGTATCGTGTTCAGCAGCAGTCAATTGCTTTAGCCATCTACTGTAAGGGCACTTAGCCGTCGTTTTATTTAAATACCCGTTGTTAACTTACACTATTTTACATATAAGACGCCTTGAAATTTAAGTCTTCTCTAAACTGTTCTTTATATATTATTCTTGATTGATTTACATAGGTATACAATAAACAATCCATCTTAGAAACATACATGTATTAATTTATACTTACAAGTATGTTTGTCAGCTAAATGAGTTGACCAATAATCGTCAATTTATACATCTTTCAATTAGATTGCAGAAATTACTGAATAAATAACAAAGCCAGACTTCAATTTCCATTGCCATTTGTTGCTTGCTCCGCATATCAGAACCAGACACACATAGGAAAGCATATATACACTGATAAAAAAAAAACGACGTAAATTTAAAATTTACACGTAGATTTAAATATTTTTACCATCAATTTTGCACTTTCGTGAGTTTTAGTAGAATTAATACATTAAATTTAAAGTGTGAAGACATTAAATCAAATGATGATGTGGACGTGGACTTGATTCAAAAGTTTATTTTTTATAATTATAAAATATTTCTTCCACTCTTTTTCTACTCTACTGTATTTAATTCTTTCCAATAACGACATTTCCAGAATGAATATTTTATATACATATATATTTTGTATAGAAACATTTTTAACGGAAAGTAATTTTCAAATTCTTTTGATTATTAATTCTTATCAATTATTATGTATCTTTGTTATGCCTTTTATATACTTAGTTTAGATCAATACTAATATTAAAAGTGAAGAATGGCTGATTGAATACACTTACTTGACTGTTACACTTTGTATTTATACCACACAACCGCTGAAAACCGACTTGACATTCTAGCCAATTACAGTTTAATAAATTTCTAGTATATTTAAATCGACCACAAAAACCGTCAACTTAAGGTTGAGAAAAATATTGGAATGAACTATAGAACTTAGTAAATTTAACTATTTGTTATTTGAAGTCCAACATTAAATTCAGCATGACACACTTTAATGACACTTTGATTTGAATATGACTCACATTTAAATCAGTAATTAAATATGGGTTTATTTAAATTTACGATGTTTATGTTTAACTTTTTCAGTGTACTATATACAACGAATACGAGAATGGAGAGTTGCTTCCAGTATGTGGAAAAGTAATTTACGGCTGCATACTAGTTGTTTCTGGAAATGAGTCCAATGACTGATTGAAAAATTGAAATACAAGTATGGTGATATGTATGATTGTAGGCAAAACTGTTAAGTATTTAATATAATATTTCTTCTCATGTTAAAGTAAAAGGAAATAGTTACAAAATCAGCAGAGCAATTCAATAAATTTTGGAAAATAGTGGGTGTGAGTTGAAATTGAAATGAAACTTAGACGCACGTACGCTTACATTTTTAAGTCCCAATATACCTATGTATATCTCTTTGGCCATTGCGTTGCAAAACAATATCGTATTTTATAATGGTTGACTGAGAGCTGCTGCCCTAATGGATGGGTTTAAAAAATGCTCATGTTTTCGGTTGTAAATACGTGTCTCGATAGTCACACCCTCGCATTTATTGGGCGTACGTGCTCATTACAAATTTGTGGACCATTTTAACGATTTTGCATGACAATTTTCATTTTGTTGCATACAAGGACAGCCGCGACTTTGTCACTTTTGTGCAAATATTGTGACAACAGAGGGGAGCTGCATAAATTAGAATGCTTGCACATGTTTGCTTGTGGTTGGCGCCACACAATAACAACATCATCGTCGGCTTTATTATTGTCGTCGTCATCATCATCAGAATGTGAGCTTCATTTTAATCAAAACATATTTATTTATTATTTATTTATCTAACGCAATTTGCTGCCAAACTGAACTAATTCCAATCGAGAGCAATTGAAAATCACAAATTACGCGCATTTCAAGTGGCTGCCAATATTTGCTCGGAACCAGGACCGACACCAATATCGGCAATAGCAGGAGAAGATTCGATGCTGTCATGTCACTTTGTTAATTCAATTGATTTTGCGATTTATTGAAGCGCACTTCAGCCCGCCAAGAGATCGAAGCCCGCCGTTCGCTGTTTGCAACTCACAGCTCGCAGCTCGCAGCTGAATCAGGCGTAATTAAATTTTTGTGTTGCTACTTGAAGCATACAGCGTCGTGATTAGAGGCAGCAACGTCAAAAGCGCCGCTGGCTTGGCACGTTACGTATACGCAATGCTGTCTAGCATCACTGCTGTCTATGGAAGCATCTATTGCTACTGCTCCTGCTGCTGTTGCTGTTGCTGCGCTCTCTGCTAAGTTCATTAAGCCACAAAATAACATAATTATTCACTTACAATTTGCGCTACGTTTGCGTTAGTTCCTTTTGCTTGTTTATGTGACGTAATTTTGTTGGGATCTTCGCGTCTTCCAATTGGGATAAGAGCCTCAGCTTCTGTTTCACTGCTGCCAGCTATACTCGTATACTACAAATTAACTAACACATGCGAAGTTACATACAAGTACTCGTATCTGTGGTAAAATGGCGCTCTGCAAAGTCAATAACAATTTGAGCAAAGTCAACAGGCAGCCCGGGTGCTTCTAATTCCATTAGAACAGCCAAATAAAACCGACGAAAAAAATATAGAAATAAAACAAAAGCCCAAAACAAAGGCTACAAGCTCCGAGAGGGAAGTAGAGGTAGGGCAAGGACCAACTCGTTAAACCACAGCGCGTGCAAAAAAGGAGAGCCAACATTACAGCTAGGCCATAAATTCCAACATTTGCCAATAAGTTGAAAGGCAAAGTTTTACATTGGTACGTAACCGAAAAATATGCAAAGCAGTCATAATTTTACTTTGCAACGAAATATTTTTGCATCAAAAATTGTTGGCAAACAAACTTTTTTATGCTTCAACTAATTTCAATCAGCTAAAAAATTTGCTGCGTACACAGTGCGAGAGAGCCCGAGAATCCAGAATCCAGTATCCAGTATCCAGAATCGTGAATCGTGAATAAGGAATCGAGTAACGGCCGCCCCCAAACACAAGTCTGTGCATGCCCAAAAGCGCACGCAAAACTTTTGCCAATAATGCCGACGATGAGGACAGCAATGACGACAAGCGCGTCAAGACCCCACCGATTGTTTTCTGCCCCAGACAAGGGACAGACCTGGAATAGGGACAGCCGAATAAAAATGAAGCAATGCATACACCTTGCCACTCGAAGGCGGGCAGAGGTTGTTTTTTTCTCTTTCTTTGTGAAGTTGAGTTGAAGCGACGAGTGTCACCTTTCATTGTTTTTGCTTGTCAGCGAACAGTCGCATTGCCTGCTGGCCATTTTTTTTTCTTTATAACTTCCAGTTGAGCTCTTTATTGTTTTTCCCCAGATAGTGGTCCTCCAACAGCCCCTTCATCAGCCCGTATACGAGTACTCACAAATATGCAGCCGTCACAAGTTTCTGACAATTCTTGTTATTATTTGGCGGCGTAGATTGTTTTTTTGGCTGCAGCTCATTTCCATTTTCGTAACTGTCGATTGCCATCAATAAAGTGTTTATTAAAAAGTTTTATGATTTTTCACATTTCATTCACAGCTCAGCAACTGCTCTCCCTCCCCCTAAAGTTAGCTGAAGTTGCCCAAAGTTCCTGCCTGCCTGCCACATGTGTTTATCCCAACGGCGATGCCAACAACTTCTTTGCGTCTCATTTGTCTCAATGCTGCAGGCAAATAATTGGAAATCTTTGCAACTTACTTAGTATATCTGTATGTCTGTCCTGAGCCCTGGTAATTAACTGGCCCTACACCTCCATTGTGTGTGTGCGCGCAGGCTGATGCCACTTATTTTGCTTATCATTGTGCCGAAAAGCGGCCATTGTGCACAAATAAAAAGGAAACAATAACAAGAACAAGGGCAGAAGCTACGCAAAGCCAAAAACGCAAAGTTTTAATGAGCAAGCACAGGTAGCGAGCCAGCTTTTAATTAACATTTAACGAAAATTCATTAAACTTTGCAGATACCTTTTCGCTCGCACTTGCCAGCTTAAGCTAAAGAGCAAGGAATAAATAAGTTAGGCCTACAAATAAACTGGATATATTCGTATGTATATGGGATCTAAGCGCACAGACCATGCAAAGATGGCTAGCTATGAACTAATGGATTACTAACTCATTGTGTTAATGCCTCACATTTGGGGAAATGTATTGCCTGTCTTGTGTATGGAAAATTAATTGAGTAACTCTCAATAAAACAGAATTAAAGTTCCAATTTAAAACAAGAAAGGAATGCTAAAGACGAGCGGGCTTAACACCAAAGAGGATAAAAATAAAAAAAAATATTTAAAAAATTAATTTAAAACAAGAGAGAACGCTACAGTCGAGCAGGCCCAACAGTGAAACACCCTGTATCCAGACAGACTTCCGGCACTAAGTTCCGCCCCTAGCAGAAGCAAAAAGAAGAAGAGCGAACTTAATGCTACAGTATGTGGGCGTAGTACTGGAGTGAAACTATTTCGTTAATAACTTTTCTTAGAATTGACCAATTTGGATGAAATTTAAAACGAAAGTTTTAAGTTTGTGCCATATTTAGTTTATGCAGCTTTTGAAATGGACATTACTATACATTTTGACGAAATTCTGAATCGCGGTGATGGGAAATCAAAAACACAAAATAAGCTCGTGTAGCATAAGGACTAGGAGCACGTACATGCCAAGTTTGGTCAATATGCGCTTAGCCGTTTCCGAAATCCGGGCGTTCATCCAGACGGACGGACATGTCGTCTCGTCATGCTCATTAGGAATGATGCCTCCTTTTGCCTGTTACGTACTTCATACAAACCTAATATACCCTTTTATCAACGGGCAATTAATTAAAATAAACTGCATTTGTCAAATATGATTAACAAGTTTCAAGCATTTTAGGAGTTATCGAAAATCACTAATAGCGGGGGAGTGAGGGTATCTGCCTTGGGCTTAGGGGAACCTCTATTACAATTTTGTCGGATCTTCTAGCTCTTGTGCTGAGATCCTTGAGCTCGTACAGATAGGCAGATAACGCTACCTAGACATTTCCAGTGGATTGGTGGTGGATTTGTGGAGTTGGCCATGCTCGTGTCGTCATATTTTAGTCCAGACTGTATAATCTAACACCGAAAATATTATATCTCTCTGCCCATCCCTCTATCTGTAATCCATTGAATGAAAGAATTTGACAAATGTATACGTTGAAGTTCGACTTTCTCGGAGAGAAACTAATGAACAGTGAGAAGGGGAATTCACGATCAGAAATAATTACTAAGATTCATAAAAGGCGCCAAGAATCATTCATATCGTTATATATTCTCTATGGCTCAAAAGATCTTGTTGCTCGGTCAGGCGGACAGTCGAAGGTATGGGGATCGTCATAACGATCAAGAATATATATACTCTGACCCGCCTCCTTTTGTATGTTACATACAATCGCACTAAGTTAGAATAAATTAATGTATGTATGTATAGTATGTACAACTCTTCTATCTACATGTAAGGAGCACACAGGCACGGTATTCAAAAGATTAAACCCGCTCACTGCTCACGAATTGCGCAAGAATAGAAGAAGCAGCTAACTCACACTCACGCATTGGGCAGAATCACGAAAATGAGTAGATTTGTGATATAATTTAAAATTTCATTTCGCCACCTGCTAGCAACACAATAAAACACTTGTCATCCAAAGGAACAAAACGCCCCCTATTGGTTATACCTGTCAAACGTTTTATTGAAATCTTCAAACCTATAACATCACAAGCTCACCTATCAGGCATCTCTGGAACTACATAGACGATGCAAGACGTAACTGAAAACGATCGAATATAAGAAAATTGCTTGGCTAGCCTAAGTTGCAACAGCTTCGGAACATTGTTAATTATAATTATTCGAATGTCTATATAAAATTCTTCGCATTTACTCAGTAATAAATACGTGCTCATCGCAGTATTTAATGGCTCACATTTACCAAAAGGTGTGGGAAGTTCGAATATTCCCTACTGAATATATAATTCGGATGTGTTTAACATAAAACAATAAGTACTTTATTAAAGGTTTGCTGTAACCGTGTACCAGCAAGCTTGCCTCGTGGAGATCGATTGTCTATCATAATATATCGGAACTAGGTGTTCAAATTAGTTGAGTATGATTAGCAAAAGATGGCGCTGTTCAGAAATGCCACAAAGGTAGATCAAAAGCGCCACCTGCTAAACACAAAATAAAACAGTTTTTATACTATTTATTATCTCAGACATAAGCCGTAGTGCCTGGAGTCACCCTGTTGCTATTAAATAACTGTAAGTTGGGCTCTGCTTGGGACTATAAAGCAGTATATACAATGTTCTCATATGGCTATAACTTGCTATACTTTTCTGTAGTTCTAATCAGTTAACATAAAAGTTGTATTAGCAAAAATGAAAAGTTTTTGTAGCACAAGCAGTTATCTTCTAAGGCCGTTCGACATATTCATTTTCTTTTGAGCTTTCTATGAAGAAGCAGTGCAATTAAAATTGCTTGCAAATATATATATTATATTATTTTATATATTATATGGTTAAGTAAGACAATGTAGTGAAAATGAAACTTATTTCAACTGAAAAGGGACCATTTACTCCATTTCAAGCGATAAATTTGTTACAAACTAATTTGAAAGCCAGGAATGTCAATTCAAAAGCTCTTACTATAAAAGCCGAATAACGGACCTGCGCATTGCACCACTTTTTAGTGCATCGTTGCATCCGACACATTTATTTTTCCGTAAAAAATGTAAAATATAAATAAGCAGATAATGCAATCCTTACAATTATTTATTGTACAAACAAATATATAAAGAAATAAATTCAATTTCAAATATTCAAAAAACACAACTGAATACGTTGAAGATACCAACAATCTGGCCACGCCGCACACACTTCGCCATCTGCTCCAGCAACACTGCAGAGGCATGCCACGTGCACTTCTATGTGTGCGTGCAGCGTGTATATATAAATGTACGTGTATAGCCGCTCTGCTCTCGCAACACTTTTCAGTTTCAGTTCAGTCGCGAACAGAAACGGAACCGGATACGCGCGAGCTAACAGTAAAACTTGATTATTGTGAGCATAAAAAAACGGTTGTTAGTATTAAAAAAAACATAAGCATACTTTTGAGCATTTTAACTGTGCGACCGCAAGCACCAACAAGGAAAATATTCAGAACCTCATCATTTAAAAATGTGACCCAATTCGTGTAAAGGATTCGCGACGCGCGCGTTTTGAGTTAAATGTTCATCACGCAGCGTTTACATAAATCGTGTTCACAACAACAACAATAACTTTAACACTCATTTATGTAAATTTACATACACACTTGCCTATGTATACATACTTACATACATATCTGTATATCTGCTTAAATATATAAAGTGTGGCTGGCATGGGTGCGGTACTAAACACGAGCATTAACAAAAAGTGTAAGTTCAAATTTCTGCGCCTCAATGAAGCACTGAAATTTGAATTGTTCAATATAATTGCAATAAGTGAGGTTGTTATAGTTTTATGTTGCATTCTAGTGCTCTGACAATTTTCAAACGGAAGCCTGAGCACGTCCAACCCCCACATATAACCAAAAAATAAAAACCCGACCAGCATTCGGTTGCTCCAATTTTGACAGCACAGCTGATTGCCGAAGCATCTAAAGGAAAGGCGAGGAGACAGGCAAAACCACTGAGCGAGTTGGGAGCGCAATGTGTTTGACGCCTATCGCGCCAACAACAAAAGCACAAGGCTCGACACACATGTTGGCCTTCTTGGAGTGAGTCCTCAGTCATCGTTGCCACCGTAGTCACCCAGCCGGCTGGCGCCACTTTTGCCAAAATTAACGTGCTCCGACATACTCGCACACACACACGTAACTTCACCTGAGGGCCAGCCAAGTTTATTGCTTCGTATTCCGCAACTCGTGTGTTTTCTGTGTGTGGTAAGTGCAACAAATTCCATCATTTCGATAGCGCTCCTTGCTCTTTGTACAAGAACGAGTACGTGTACGTGTATGTGTGTATGTGACCCTAGTAAATAAAATATTTATGTTACCTGTGAATTGGTAATCAAATGCGTGCTTCAAGCAAGCAAGCCACTTCATATGAAAACAAACCTAGCTCGCAAAACAGACGCGAAGCTCATATACCCTTCCAAATGAACATCACAGTCATAGTTACCAGCTATCTGATAGTATAGTATAGTGTTCGCCTCTCAATCAGTCTTGGCACCATCTTTCAATACTTCAGCAGACCTTTCAACATCCAGTCTGTCTCCACTTGTTTAATATCTAGAGTGCTGATTTTTATCAATTTATAATATATATGCATAGAGGTTTTATAAGCAATATCAATAATATCAATTATATATAAGTTATATATGTATAACATGCGGCTAATAGCTTGTATTAGGAAAATTACACACTGAGAATAAGTTGCATAGAAATAGGCAGACGGATATGAATTTATCGATTCGTCTCGTCATGCTGATAATTAATGTGCCTTAAATGTGCTTTTAATATCACGCCCTTTGAGCATTACAAACACCGGACCAATGCCATTTGCAAGGCGATTCTAAACAAACAATTGCATTGTAAGGACTTTGTTTCTCCGTTATTAAAACAAACATAATATTGAAATGAAAATTATATCTTTTTCCATCATATTTTAAGCCCGCGTTAGAACACTTGAATAAATAATAATGGTATGTTGAGAGTATATTAGGTTTGCGGGGGGTGAAAAATGTAACAGACAAAAGGAGGACGAAGTATATATCCTTCATCAGCATGACAAGACGAGTAGATCTATATGAAGTATGATCATCTAAATCTAAGAGACTATAAGAGATAGAGACACCAAATTATGCACAAGGATTGCCTAATGTGTTTTTATTTTTTGATTTTGAGATAAAATCGATTAAAAAAATTGTTTTTAATCCTCTTAGTTGTTTAATTTCCATAATTATTCTACACATACATATGTACAGAGTATTTCAAAGTCGGAACACCCGACATTAACTTCTCCACTTGTTTTGAATTCTTAAAGCGAAAGAGTACAACGAAAGGTGTATAGTAAACAATCAGTCAAACTTATATGTCTATTTTTTTGAAAACAAGAGAGAGCGCTATAGTCAAGCAAGCCCTACAATGTAATATCCTGTACCCAGACAAACTAACGGCACTGAATTATGTTATATGCGCCTATAACAGAATCAAAAAAAGAGAAGCAGAGCGAACTTGATGCTGCAGTTTGTGATTTAAATAAAATTTTTAACTAATACATAATTGTATATAGATTACGTGTTCAAAGTTTGGATGATGTAGCTTTTGTGAACCGCATTGAAATTCTGTAGCATTGAGAGGGGGATCAATAAAATAAAATGGACTGGTGAACTGCCTACGGCCTAGTAGCGTCTACATATCAGGCGATCATCCAAACGGACGTACATTATGCTGATTAATAATATATATAATTTAAGAATTTATATAATTTCACTGGCGATCGGACTTGCTCGACTGAAGCATTCTCTCTTGTTAATATTTAGGTCGACCCAAATTATATGTTGTGGCATAGAATCATGTTTTACAAAATGAAAAAATTTTGAATAATGGAAATACTGTAAATAAATTGTACTGAAAAGTACATTGTATTAGTTTTTAAGCTCTGCTTAAAGTGGCAAATAGCACACTATTGTTAAATTGCCTTGTTAAATTCTCCCAGTCCGATTATGGAAAGTCTCATCCTTTGATCCTGTGGAATGCAGAAAGTGAACCTCAAATTAACTTGACATTAGAGGGTTGAGGATCGTGATTCCAGGTCCGCAGATAAGACTTCCCTTAGGAATAAATACAATAATTTAATGACTCATTCCAAACATTTGGAATTCTTCTTCTCCCACTTAGGTTCATTTTTGCACATTTTTACTTTTTTGTAGTTTCACTCGTATATCTAAACCAACACGTGGAGAGACAACTAAATATTTATAACATGCTATTCTGTCAACTACTAGGGGGAAAACGTGCTGCGAAACCCACACTATGCGCATTTTGCAATTCGCAATGGTCGCCTGTCCCGCGTCCCATGTCCCATATCCCATGAGGATGCGTGCACATAACTGCCTATCTGGGCTTTCTGACTAGCTGTTTACTCCTGCTCTTACATATGTATGTCTCAATTCATATACATACATACATACAAGTATGTATATGTATTTGTATATTCGCTTAAATTAATGGGCCTGGCGAGTGGCGCAGACAAAAAGGGCGCTGTTGGCTGCTTCCTGTTTGCCAAAGTGCGCCATGCAGGCGATGCAGCTCACCCAGCAAGGCAATATTACGGTCTGATTGCGCGTGTGTTTGTGTGTGTGTTTGCGTGTGTGTGTGTGTGTGTGTGAGTATTGTGGGTATTGCTGTGCGTATAATTAAAGTTTGTTGAAGTCAGCTGCTAGTCGAGCGGCAGCAGCAACGACATTTATGGCACTGCACACTGCCGTTGGAAATCGTGGCACAGAATCCTGGCACGCTGCATGTTACCGACACAAATGAATGGCGAATGGGGTTTGTAGGGGCGCAGAGGAGCAGGAGAGTCCTGCGGCTTGCTGCTTCCTGGCTTACCATCCAATAAAGGCCATTATCACAAGCACTGCTGCTTCTCTCTCGATTTCCTGCCTAAATATTTAATAAGCGTTAAAAATACGAGCGTGGGCAGCTTTCATGTCATTTTCCAGGTGGCCAGCATTAGCAGCCCACAACATCGTGCGTAACGTTGATCCAAAACATACTATACATTCGAGCAACAACACACTCGGGCATACACACTGTCAGAAACAGAGACGGGTCTGATAACGGCATGAAACCACACAGCCTGAAAGGTTAAAACCAACCCATAGGAAAATGTTCCTCACTTGCCTACATTCGATTTGGAAGCGCAATCCACAAACGAATACCCTTAAAGTGGTTGTACTCTAACCTGTTACGTGTAGAGGCTGCGTCTTATGTTATAGATCGACTGTGTTTGGCCACCATTTTAATTTGGGTTACATTTTTAAATAGTTTTCTAATAACGAATCATTTGCTTTTTAAAGCCCAGAATTGCTATATAAACGACAACCTCCAAGTATAGCCACAACGTTCCAAACGAAATGTTAACCTTAAATAACACAAAATATTTCTATGTAACATTTGTTTTTAGAAACTTACCTTTATGTACTTATAATTTTTTTACCCTACGGATACAGGGTATTACAATAATATTAAAATTTTTTGTTTTCGTAGGAGTGTGTAGAGGGTATCTGAGGGTTGAGCTCACTCGACTCTAACATTCCACTCATGTTTAAAAATAAACAAAAACCTGAAATAAAATACAAGCGGTGCAACTTCTTTTAAATTTCTTAAAGATAAAAATATCGAATATGGAACCTTAGCTGACATTTTCCGAAAACTTATCTACGTGCGCTTAAAATAACAATTATGGTAGCGGAGGAATTTTTAAATTTGCTTAAACTAGTTATTATAGCCTGTACCCAAAGGGTGAAAGGCTATACTAGTTTTGTGCGCATGTATGTAACACACAGAAGGAGGCGTGGCAGACCCCACAAAGTATATATATTCTTGATCAGGATGAGAAGCCGAGTCGATATAGCCTTGTCCGTCCGTCCGTCTGTCCGTCTGTCCGTCTGTCTGTCCGTCTGTCCGTATGAACGCAAGGATCTCAGAAAGTATAAGAGCTAGAATAACCAAACTTGGTTTCCATATTCTCCTAAGACCGAGAAAGTACGAGTTTGAGTTTTTTTTCGATGCACCCCCCCACTCCCCCGCAATTCGTGTTTTTTCTTATAACTTCCGTAATTCTTGGAATTTTGAAATCAATTTTGGTAGGTACATCCAGTTAGTACTAATGTGTCCGTGTGCCAAATTTCATCATGATAGGTCAATTCTGAAGAAAGTTATAGCCATAAGTAAAATCGCTGCTCATGCGCTGCCTCTGTCGGCAGCGCTGCCCGCAGCTGTTGTTGTTGTTGCTGCTTTGGTTCAACTTTGTGCTGCATACATACACGCATATAAACACGCATAGGTACGTGATGTAAATGTATGCTGTTAAAACTAAACATAAACATATATTCTAATTTAATTTAATTAATTAATTCATTAATTTTTTTTAATAATTTAATTTTTTTTTTAAATTTTTTTTTTTTTAATTTTTCTTTTTTTGTGGGCAGTACAGGCTATTTTACTGTCGGGCTTGCTCGACTGTAGCGTTTTATCTTGTTATTTTATTAGCTAATTTATTCTTGCATGTAGTGATGGTTTTATGTCATCATCGTATCCCCTTTATACGAGTAAGTATTATTTGCTTCAGTAAATTTGATTTCTATATGCATATAGGGCATCTCTCTCACAGTCTCCACTGCAATAATAACAAGAGAGAGCTCGACTGTAATATTCTGTTGTTATTATTGTTCCTATTTCACAGACCTACAATTCCTATTGCAAATATACCTTAGCACAGTCCGGAAACATCCACAAAGTGAGTGAGAGAGAGAGAGAGGGAAATCATGTTTCATCCAGAAAGTATTTCAAACCAGCATTGTATATAATAATTATATATAATATACACTTTATATATATTTATATATTTTCTATAACTTGGTTAAAATGTATTTATAAAGAAAAAAGGGACTTTGCAGCGATCGATTCTAAGGCACCTCCTTCTTTCCTTTATATATATATTTAGCATTATATATTTTAGCATTTACTCTCTTGGATACGAGGTAAAAAAAGATATAATGCGAATCGTTTGCGACGACCTGGATCATATCTTTTTAACATTTCTTAATGCTAAATGCACATTTTCCCAGTGCACACAAAACGTTATAAATCTACACGGCAAGTGGTCAGCTGCGTCGTGCGGTCAAGGCACGACACACACGAACAAGGGATACCCACACACACACACACACACACACATACACCCACACACAAATATTTTGCTTAGCATTGGGCGCTTATGTTTATGCAAGAGCTTTATTTCATTTAATTACCGCTTCTGCACTTTGGAAGGTAGAAATACATATGCACATACATATACTACATGTATATCCATATTTATATATATGTATACCATATGTACATATCTACCTATATAGAGACACATGTGTGTGCCTATGTGTGCCCTTTAATGAAAATAGCAAGTCTAGCAAGCCTGCACATATAAATCCGAGTTGATATGCAATCAGTAAGTTAGCCAACCATTTAAAGTAGCCACTCAGCCGAGAAGTATCTTAAATTTAATCGCATTGCCAAGGCTTGGTAGAACAGGACTGATTTCCTATATATGCGGTCAGTGTGGAATCTGATGAAGTTTATTATCTACACACGCATGGCTTATCGGAAAGCCAACTAGCAAGCCAGGCACATCCACATCCACAGACACTCACACAAGCACTCGAGCACTCGAGCACATTTCTATGAGGAACGTCTCTCCTGAGTCGTGCAATTCACATCTATCCCGCTGTCTCTGTCGTTCTGTGGGCCATTAATCACGCTACAACATGGTCTGCCTTGGATTGGGCCACATTTTGGGGCCTTTACGGTGCAAATGTACTACAAATTAGTTAATTAGCGAACGTGCCTCTTAAGCTGACTACACAAATGTACGTACACGTATGTGCGAGTGTGTCCAGACATCCTATTTACTTTGTTTTGTTGTTGACTAATTATATTGCATCTACATCTGCAATGGCCCCGGGCTCAACTTTAATTAAGTTGTTGGTCAATTCAGGTGCTAGTCGGGCCAGCCTTGGCATTGAAAAAAGTATGCCGCACACACACATATACGTACTATATACCTTTATTTATTGTTAACACCTTTAGTGGAAAATTCGAATCAAGCATGAAATTAAATAAATACAAAAATCAATAAAGCGGCAAACTTCCGCACGCAAACACAGACAACAAACACACTGTCTTTTGATGGCGATAAAGCACACGCACGCACTTGCCGCTGTCTGTCCATCCAACCCCTTTCCATTCCTCCCAGGCCAACCCTTAACACTGGCCCGACAACGCCTATCCTTCTCAGCCATGTCTGCCCCTCCAACCGCATTGAATGTTAGTCTAACGCCCGTGCGGCTTTGTTAAATGCAGGTAGATATGGAAAATGAGTTTCTTTAGAGCTTACAATGCAGTTGAAAAATGTTGATAAAAAAAATAAAATTATTTAAGGATAGTGTCTACTAAAAACAGCCCGCAACCTAGAAATGTATTTCGATGAGCAAAGCTTTTGTCAAAAGATCTTTGAAAAAGATAGTCAGATTAGAGACACCAGGTAGAAGGCTAACAATTAATATGATCTCCAGATATCGGACAGTTTAAAAAGTATGAGAAAGGAGGATCACTAAATATTGATTATCTCGGAACAGTATGAAATATTAAATAAGCCACTTATGTAGCTTTATACTCTCTTCCTTAAAAGAAAGATCCCCATCATTTAATTGTGATTGTGACAAAACTTGTCTCATACAAAGCATTTTTTTAAATTAGATCAATAGTCAGCCACATTTTAAGACAATTTTCAGAATGTACTTTATTTCGACTGATCCAACTGATATTTTATTTAATAACAATAAGACAATGGCATTAGCTATGATGGCTCCCCGGTGACATAATTTAGGACCAATTAGAAAAAGGAATACTTATCGAGGTGTAACATTTTCGAAATATCATGTTCAGAGTCTTAGAAACGGTCCAAAAAATAAGGAGACTCTGTTGTAATTCATAGCAGAAACCGAACTACTTTGAACCAGTTGGCTGTAAAAAGACAGAACCTTTGATCGCAGCTGTGCCTGCGTTTATTTTGCAGGCATTTGGATTTGTTGGGGCACTCGTGCAACGCCATCAACACCTCCAACTCATTAGTGGTTTCTGATGCTGGGGCTGCCATCGTCGTCGTCATAATGGATATTGGGGACCAGCCGGGCGCACACTTCAAACATCAACAGCACTCAAAAATTTGTTTTCACTCATATTACGCTTTCCGGCCTTTCAGTTGAATTTGCGGCACTTTTATTTCCATTTTAATTGAAAACATATGTTTACCGGGCATGCATGTGAATTTATTCTAAAAATATTAAGCACAATCAATTGGTTTTTTGAGTGTCGGTGCGTCGATTGTTGGGCACGAGCACCCAAGCAGCAAATTGCTCAACATTTTTAAAAACATTTGAATATCAATTTTATATGAATATGTATGTATGTGTGTGTGTATGTACTAGCGTTCGAACGTGTATATGTACTATAGTATATATGCAGACAACAGGCAACTGGAAGAACAACAGCAGTGCAATTTTCAATTTCATTTGCTGCCATGAAACTTGTCATGCCCAGCTCTACTCGTATTCCCCAGAACGCCTCTTCAGCCGCCCCTTATCCGACACCCGCCACCCGCCACCTCTTTTCAATGTGTCAGACTGAAAAACAATTTCAAGGAATACCGAATACGACAATCAGCTGCCATTAGCTAATGCAAACAAACTCATTCCCTTCGCTGCAAGTGCCAGGTGGCGGCATATCGATTTCGTTAAATAAAAACAACATTCTTACGAACTTAATGTGGCGCAATACAGCAATACAGCAATACAGCGACGGCAAATACAAACACAAACGCAAAATCGAAAATAATAATAAAAACAACACGACCAACTACTATAAACAGAACAAAGACAAGTGCATGCAACAAAGGCGGCATTAAACAGATATCAATTGTACAAGTCACGTAGAAATAGCAAGCAACATTCGCCATAAAAGAAATAAAGGGCCAGTGACCAACTGAAGCTCCTCCAGCCTCCCTCCGACAGCTACTCAAGTCGCACTACTATTTAGACTGGAAGACGTCGCCCGGAGACTGCGTAAAAACAAAACAGAGGCAGAAGAAAACGTGTACGGGCTATTGAGTAAGTGGCCACTCCACTCTGGGACGCTGAGCGCCAGAAGTGTCGCCGAGTTAGTGTTGATATCGGGAGCAGGGCAGGGATATATATGTACTATATATACCAGTATACGTACACAGTCAGTCGCGATGTGCACTTGATTTTGACTTACTGACCGTTGCATAAGAGCGCCGACTTAATTGATTTTAATTGCTGCGTGTGCTCCACTCGCTTAATTTAATTAGCGAAATGTGCAATTTGCGCTTTTTGGACAGCAATTAATTGGCGAACATGTCACAGGCAGGCCAATCCAGAAATAAAGCCCAGCTGAAAACCCATTAATTCAATGAAATGGCTAATGAGTTTCGTGTGTGTTCTTATTCTTTCTTTTTTTGCTGTAAATTCAATATGCCAAACATAAAACTCGATTATCGAACATTTCGAATTTAATTGAGGGAACCCTGAAAAGTAAAGCACACTCTGTCTCAAATTGTGATTACAAAATTAAAAAATTTAATGCAGTTGTCCGAGACGCTAATTGAGGTAATTCAGATTGACATGCTGATTGTTCCAAATTTATTTGCAACTGCGAATTGAAGTGGAATAAACAAGCTTAATGAAAAAGTTGAACTTAACTTGACTTATTTTCTTTACTAACACAATCTATATACGAGCTATTGTTATTAGCATTTCAGCACGCATTCCCAGAGCTAAGAAGGTATGTTTATAGCGATTCAATTGGTTGTCTTTGTTTAGAAGATTTTAAAGAGCTGGATTGATTCGCGGGACATATTTTTATTGATTATTTCGGAGCACGTTTGCGTTAACACCAACTGACGTGACTCGGACTGCATGTCTTAAGACTCAAGAGCAAAACGAAAGCACCTGCTTGCATTTACATTATTGCCCAACGCGCTTAGAAGTATTGGTCGTTAAAAAGTCGACAAAAACTATAGTTTTCTCCAAGATCACAGCCGTCATAAAGGACAAAGGAAGAGGTATATAACCGACAATTAAAGTGTGATGTGGGTTATTTGAAAGGGTTAAAGACATGCCAGAAAAAAAGGTGAAAATATATCTACATAAAAGGAAGCTAGTACATAATAAAAGACGAAAGTTTCTTTAGCAACACATTACCATTTCTGAAGTTTTTGTACCAAACCAATAAGATTACAGGCGTCTTTCATTCAATAGCCAATTTAAGTTGCAAGTCATTTACACAAATCGGAAGATGCTTTCTATAGGAAAAACACATTTGCCACGCCTTCTCCACCAAAATCAAATCAGTAAAATCTTACATTTTAAACAAAACTATACCATGTTGATGGCAACAATCATCGCAACACTTCGTGTATTGAATTGTTGAATTCAAAAGCATTTGTTAGCAAGCTTACAAAGTCTTTTTATTACTATTAAAGAAGGAATGACTTTGTAAAAGTATTCGAATTGAATTCAACTTTACAAAGAACAAACCAAGCCACATTCTCAGCTTGTATATTTTTTAATGGTAAGCCAAACTTGATCAGCTTAGTTTAGCAGTAGCATAATGACAAAGTTTGACAAGAAATGTAAATAGCCAGAGTGCAGATTTAAAACCATAATTGAATAAAGTGTGCAACAGCAAGAGCCTGTGGCAGCCTGAAAATTTCAATAAAATATGCCCATCATAGTATGACACAGAAATACACACGAGTATGAAAAAGCTGCCTGGCCGCAAACAAAAGACTCTGGATGGCCATACAATATGAAATCAATTTAAGGCTAACCCAATTTTGGTCAGCTTTGGCAACAAAAGTAGATAGTGTGGCAAAATGCCAATAGGCTGTCTGTGAGGAAAAACAAAGGCACATACAACATATAAACGAATGTATAGATAATATGCAGACTCAGTGACATACTGTCCACAATTTTAGAACAAATATATCAGGACATATACTCGTAATTGAAATCAAATCGCAAGAAAATAAACTCTACATGTTCGTAAATCGGACTGTTGTTCAAAAAAAATTAATTGAGACTGTTTATCTTTTTACATGAGATATACCTATATTTTCAGCTGTGGATTAAGCAGTGAAATTCTTTGTGTTCAGTTCTGAATCTTACACAAAAGTACCTGCAGGTTTCGATTTAACACGAAGGAAATTATTTAAATTTGTTATTATTATAATTACCAACTTTAAACATTAATTAAGGCAAAATCCTTGTTATCCCAAGTCACTTAAAAAGCAACACTACGAACCGGGTATTCCTTTTGTTTTATTTTTTATTATTATTCTTATAAATTTTTTTCTGTGAATTGACCAATTATGATGTAAACTATATAAAGATGTGTATATATTCACACTGACAAACCTGTGTACAAATGCATGTAATTATGACCGCAAACAATTATGTATATTCGTATACATATATGGATATATGGATATGTATATTATATATATATGTAAATTAAAGCAGTTGCCAAGCAAGGCTTGCCACAAGTGGTATGGAATTAAAAACTTCAATTAATCAAATAGTCATTTATGACTATTTTGTACGCTAAGGCTATTAGGTTTATGAAGGAATGAATGAAAAATCGCTAGGGTTTTAGCGATAGCAAACAAACGAATTTTAGTTAGAAACAATAAAAAGGCACGCAGAAGTTTTCGATTATAAAAGTTGGCATTAATGTGGTTTGGAAATTTGCACAACGAGGCTTACAATCCGAGTATTATGTATTATTATTTAGTATTATTGTTAATACTAGTTTGGGTGGCTTCGCAGACTCCAGAAGGCAAGTTGATGTGGTAATGTCCGTAGGACCGTCTATTTTAGAAAGTATTCAATTTCCCCTAAGCCCAAGATCTTTTCCCCACTCCCGGCTATTACGAATTATATCATAACTATTCAGAGTAGAGTTTATTTGTGACTGACAATCGATTACGCATAAGAGAGAGAACTGCTCGCAGGCAGAAATAAAGAACAGTTAGATGGGTATGCAAGACATAAAGAATAAAGAGACAATGCGTTGCACACAAGTATACACATACTTCGAACACTCCTTCTCAACGCATGTCTACTTTTACAAAAATTCAAATTCAAAAGTAAACAAAACAATTCAAGTTACATATAACTATGAATTTAACGCATACCCATCATGTTTATACATTTTTCATGCTTAACTCTACACAAGTTTTTAGTAAGAACATCCGAGATCATTTGCTCTGTAGGTACATATTCAATTTCAATTACATTGTTCTTACACATTTCTCTTATATGATGGTACTTAATATCTATGTGCTTGCTGCGCGCATGGAACTTAGAGTCTTTTGCCAGACATTGCGCGCTTTGATTGTCGCTGAAGATCTTTGTTGCATGATCACTGCCGAAACCAATTTCGGTCATAACTTGTCTGACATATGCTGCTTCTTTTGCTGCTGTTGAAAGAGCAACATACTCCGCCTCCGTGCTACTGAGGGCCACAACGCTTTGCTTTTTGGACTGCCAGGAAAACGCTGCTCCTGCTGCAAACATTGCCCAGCCAGTAAAGGATTTCCGGTCCGTGCTATCTCCAGCCCAATCCGCATCGACAAAACAGTGAATGGGCTGCCCAGTACGCTTGTAATGCAGGCCCATTCCAGTTGTGCCTTTTAAGTATCTTAATACTCTTTTTGCGGCCAACTCGTGCTCACGATGAGGATCTACATTCTGTTGCGCCAGCTTCGTCACAGAATGTAAGATGTCCGGCCTTGTAGCCATGGCTAAGTACATGAGTGAGCCTATTAGCGATTGGTAGCTGGTCTGGTTCACTCGCTCGCATTTATTGTCGTCACATTTCGTTTGAAATCCAGCTTCTAGGGGTATAACATTAGACTTGCAGTTATGCATACCATACTCACGCAGAAGACTCTCGATGTATTGCTTATGGCCAATGGTTACGTCACCTGTTTCACCATTGCGCTCAATTTCCATCCCTAGGAAATGTTTCAGCTGGCCGCCATCTACCACATCGAACTCGTCTGCTATACGCATTTTTACATCGTTAAGATCATCTTTGCTGCTACTGGCCACTATCATATCATCAACATAGACGACAATGATGTCCAAATTGCTGCCCTTGCGTCGTGTATACAAACATGGCTCACTGATGCAGGGAACAAAACCAATCTTGAGCAACACACCATTTAGTTGCTCGTTCCACTCACGGCCACTCTGCTTAAGGCCGTACAGAGATTTATGCAATCTTAAAACACGCTCAGGAGCATCTTGGTCAGCAAAACCCTCTGGTTGACGCATATATACCACATCGTGCAGCTGACTATTCAGATACGCAGAAGATACATCCATTTGATGCATGTACATGTTATGCTCGATTGCTAGAGCAATCACCAATCTGATTGTTGAGTATCTAGCCACAGGGGAGAATGTCTCGGTATAGTTGACGCCGTATTTTTGGGCGCAACCCTTAGCCACTAAGCGAGACTTGAAGCGCACAACATTACCAAACTTGTCGCGCTTCACTGCAAATACCCATTTGCAACCAATTGGCTTCTGACCATTTGGCAACTCGACTAACGACCATGTCTTGTTGGCTCGTAAACTTTCAATTTCCTTCTCCATCGAGATTTTCCATTCATCGGCATATTTTGATTTGTACGCAGCATCGACTGTCTCTGGTACATCTATATCGTCGGTTGTCATAATATTCACCATATTATACTGCTTTCGCGGGCGTCCAGGTATTCCCGTGTATATTTTCTTTGGCCGCCCTGGACCTCTTTTCTGGCTTGCTATTGTTTCGTTATCGACTGAAGTTTCTCCTTCTGCAGCGCTGCACTCTGCAGCCTCCTCGACCTCTGGAGTACTGCTGCCATGCCGATCTTCATCAGCATAAACGTGGCTCTCATTCTGCTCTACAGTGCCCATCGGAACAGAATCTGGTTCCGGCACCAACATTGGAACATCGATATCACAAATCGACCAACTTGCCTTTTCTCTGTCACCTGTTAATGAGTCTTCGAGAAAAATTACGTCACGCGCTTCTATTACCTTTTCTGTACTGGGATTGTACAAGCGATATGCTTTTGCAGTTTCGGAGTACCCAACTAATACTCGCTCCTCACCTTTCGGCAGGAATTTACCAGTACGCTTCTTGTTCAGCACAATAGCCTTCGTGCCAAACACTCTGAGATGACTTACAGTTGGCTTTCTACCAGACCATGACTCTATGGGCGTCATGTCTTTCAGTGTAGACGTCTCTGAACGATTCCGCAGATATGCAGCTGTATTGATAGCTTCTGCCCAAAATCTTTCACTGAGACCAGCATGCACCAGCATGCTACGCGCCATCTCTACAAGTGTTCTGTTTGCGCGTTCTGCCACACCATTCTGTTGCGGTGTGTGTGGCACAGTGAGCTGCCTCTTAATACCGTTGCTCACTAAAAAGTTGTCAAATGCACCACTCAAATATTCACGGCCATTGTCACTTCTGATGCATTTTATTTTCTTGCCAGTTTGCCTTTCTGCAAATGTTACGAACTCTTTAAACTTGTCAAATATTTCATCACGCGTTTTCATAAAGCACACATACACATATCGAGAACTGTCATCGATGAAGGTAGCAAAATATCGCGATCCACCAATCGAACATTTTTTCATCGGGCCACAAATGTCCGAGTGCACCAAATCCAACACATTTTTAGCACGATTTTCAGATTTTCTTGGAAATGGTTTTACGCTTATTTTACACTTTGCACAAGTTTCGCATGTATGCTCTTCAAAACACTGGCCTGCCTTCAAACCGTACACCAAATCGTTTTTAATCATTTTATTTAAACTGCCGATATTTAAGTGTCCAAAACGATTGTGCCATTTCATTATCTCTGTTGCATTTCTTTGTGCGATAAAACATTTATTTTCTTTTGTTTCAACTAGAAACAGTCCATGGTGCTCTTTAGCCACCAAAACAGTATCGCCCTTGCGATCTACTATACTCGCACTATTCCTTTTAAATTCAACCGTGCAACCCTTTTGCATTGCCTTCGAAACAGATATGAAATTACATTGAAGGTCTTTCACATACAACACATCGCTCATTTCGATTGTTGTGCCATGCCAATTTAAACGCACTGTACCAAGCCCGCTGGCTTCTACATAATTGTCGCCCGCAATTATTATTTTCTCTTTGTGCTCTCTCATATTCACGAAATACGATTTATCACAACACAAATGCGCCGTTGCGCCACTGTCCAGGCAAAAGACAGACTTTGATAATCCGCCATCTATTTGCGCCGCAGCCGCAAATACCGAGAGCGACTTCTTCAGTCTCATGCTCTCCTTTTCGTCTATTCTCTCACGGCTCTCTCTCGCGACGCAGTTTCTTGCTATGTGCCCTTGACGACCGCACGACCAGCAACCGGCATTTTTTCTTTGCTGCTGCGTCTGTGCTCTTATTTTACTGTTACGCGACGGTTTACCGTTTTCATTGCGCGACGAGAACATTCTTTGTTCTCCGTTTTCATCGGTGCTCACTTTGCTTGCCATGCGCCTCTCACCTTCTTCGAGCAACTTAATTTTTAGGGCCGTCAACGATGGCAACGAATCCCTTGTCTCAATTGCCACCACAAAGTTGTCATAGGTTTCAGTTAAACTTGACAACAACAATATGGCCAAGCACTCATCAGGCATACTAACACCGATCTCATTTAGTTTTTCAAGCACTTCCATAAATTTGTTAATATGTGCCGCAATGCTGTCCGACTCCAGCATTTTCATATGAAGCAACTGCTTCAGCAAACTAACACGACGCGCCGGCCCCGTTGGCATATGAATTTCCTTCAGCCTTTGCCATGCATCCGCTGATGTCTGGCAGTTTTTTACGTGGTTTAGTTGCGATGCCTTAATGCAAAGCATAATACTTGCCAACGCCTTTTCATCTTTCGCGTCGAACGCGGCACTTTGTTCAGCACTGTCTTCATTTGTTTTCACAACGCGACCGCACACCACTGCCCACAAATCGGCATGAATGAGCACACTTTTCATTTGAATGACCCAGGCACTATAATTTTGGTCATCAAGCTTGTCGATCGCCTGCATTGCTGAATTCATTTTTATTACACTTGCGAAAGTCCAGAACTTCTCTAAAGTTCACTTTACACAAACCACTTGCCTAAAACGTCCAGAACGATTTTCTCATTCACGTTTTCACTTTTATTTACTTGTCCAAAACGTCCAGAACGATCTTCTCATTCACGTTTACAAATACACTTGTCCAAAACGTCCAGAACGATCTTCTCATTCACGTTTACAAATACACTTGTCCAAAACGTCCAGAACGATCTTCTCGCTCACGTTTACAAGTTGCCGATTATTCCAGAAACACAACGAGTTATTTTTTCAACTCGCTTAGTCACAGCGTGTTCTGGGCCCATAACCTATTCAGAGTAGAGTTTATTTGTGACTGACAATCGATTACGCATAAGAGAGAGAACTGCTCGCAGGCAGAAATAAAGAACAGTTAGATGGGTATGCAAGACATAAAGAATAAAGAGACAATGCGTTGCACACAAGTATACACATACTTCGAACAATAACTCCTTAAACTCAAACACAATCCCGATGCAAATTTTTAATATTTAACCCCATCTTATCTTGTATTTTGTAAGATGTTATTATTTTTTCAAGGTACATGCACTAATTTAATAATTGTCCTTTTAGGACAGGTCTTGAATAGTTATTTTAATTTATTTAGATTAATTTAATAAATTTAGTTAAAGTAAACAGGAATTTTTGAATCTAGCGCCCCCTGGTGGCGCTATCTATATGTCAACTGGTTAGAATCTGCTATCTTTATCAATTGTCCAGTGAGAATTTCATGACATTTCATCGATTGGAAGTGAAGTTATTGCGTTTTAAGTGTCAGAATGTTTGTGTTATCGGTGCGAAAATGAGCTTCGAACAAAGAGCCAAAATTAAATTTTGTTTTAAAATTGGTAAAACTTTTACCGAAACTTTTCAATTGATGGAACAAGTTTATGGGGATGATTGCCTATCCCTTAGCAGAGTGCACGAGTGGTTTCAACGTTTTCAAAGTGGTTGTGAGGACATAAATGACGATCAACATGTGGGCCAATCAAAATTCGTGATCACTGAAAATTCCATCGAAACTGTGCGTGAATTCATCAAAAATCAGCTGAAATCATCATTGAAATTGATGGAAATGGAATTGAACATCTCCAAATCATCGATTAATCGCATTTCGATCGAACATTTGGGCGGTTTGTTCCGCACAAATTGACTGAGGACCAAAAATTGCTCAGACGGTCGACGCTTGTGACATTCACACTTTAACCATTAACCACTCGCCGTATTCAACTAATATTGCACCGTGCGACTTCTACCTTTTCGGAAAAATGCATTTGCCCATGAAAGGAAAGCGTTATGCAGACGTAGAGGCCATTCAAAAGGCTTGCACCGGCATACTGGCGGCCATACCGGCCAACGAGCTAAAAACACTCGTTCGACATGTTTAAAGTAAAGAACACACCTTGTACAATTCTGAAACTGGGTTTCAATATCTTTCGATTGGTCAATCGACCACCTCCAATTAAACGTTCAAAATTAACTGTAATATTAGTGAACTATCGTCTATGATAGTTCCTTATTATCATTACGATAATGAAAAATAGACCCAACATTTTTATTTCCCCTATTATTGGAGCTGCTTTAAAAGGGTAATAATATTTACATTCGTAGCAACGATAAGTGATTTTATACATACACAAAACCCTTCTACAGTGACAAAAAATTGTTGGATTTTTGCAAAATGCAATGCAAATGATAATAATGATGTTGATGGCGATGACTGAGTTGCTAAGGAATACTCGTACCATTGTAGATTTCGCTCATGCAAGGATCCTAGCATCGTTGTATGAAATCAAACTCCTGCTTGAGTGCAGCAATTATTGATGAGCATGTGCTTTTAGTGCGGATGGATGGCTGCCGGAAATGAGAAAGCTAAATGCTGAGTAAGCCTTTTGAGTTTGTCTGAGTGCGACTGTGTTTGCTTTTGTGTGTGTGTGTGCTTATGTATGTGTGCGTCTGCTCCATAAAAGTTGCCTACGATGACGAACAGAAACTGCATGCAACACACTTACATGAGTACAATCTCATGTCTGACTGCAGTTCAATTGAACTTCTTTGATTTGAAAATGAGCTGCAAATAAATAGCTCAAGCGGTTACAAAATAGCCTTAATAAGTACTTCAACTGACAACGTAACCTAAATCAATAAAGAATTGCGCACACATATCGACAAGCCTGTACTAAATGTACAGACAGATGCACATTGACACCAAGAGGGAAAACAGAAAGTTCAAATGCTATACGAGTATGGATTCAAATTGAGTTCGATATTTAAAGCCCAATATAATGTGCTAATTACTATTAAAGGTAAAACGTGAATATATAATTTAAGATGATACCAAAAAGTGGACATACATCTTCTTTTTTTAAGGTAACTCTGATAGATAAGATAAAGATCCTAAAAAGTTATAACGCTTGCCACGTTACCATTACGTTCTCATCCAATATTTGTCAAATTCCATTGATTTGCCAATAGGTTAAATAAAGAATTTTAAAAAATGTATAATATATAAATTAAAACTGGTTGTTATGGATTTTTCAATTTTATCATTTCACAACTTTTCAGCAAACTACTTACTTACTTATGAAAACATATCGTCCTGAAAATTGCTGTAATGCCACTACTGTACTGTAATTTGAGCATTTCAAAAATATAACGATTTTCGAAATAAATACGATAGCAGCCTTCTTCCATCAATTAGTACTAATGTCAGCAAAAATATTGCTCATAAAACCTACATTCCTGGAGAACCTTTTCCTATTTCTAAATGGTTCCATATGGTCATCTAAGTCACAACCTCCGTTCATATCACTTCTTGACGCCAATTTTTGATTTAATTTTCAATAAAGGTTGTTTGCAACTTTTGGTTGAGAGCTAGAAACTGGATTGCCTGTTGCACATTCGTCAAATACTAAATTATAATTATTTAGTAATAAATATTAATAGAACAACTTTTTTACTGTCATCAATATTGTAATAAGCATGTTGCGAGGATTTTTCTTCTTATTTTGTGCATTTCATAATCATATAATTATAAAAACATTAAGGGTAAGGCGCTAAGGTTTCAAAATTAAATATATTTTTATCTTAGTATATTGTTGTGTTCTTCTATTCTACACACAGCAAGACAAAGTCTTAACTCTGTCATTCATTCAGCTCATCAAAACATAGACAAAGCAGGGACCAAAACAAGCAAAACTATACCGCCGACCCCACAAGCAAAGGGGTTGCCTCTACGTAGGTGTATGTGTGTGTATTAAACTTTCACTTTAGCTGACACGCTCAATTAACCTACACTTGACATCTTGCCAGCCAGTGAACCCCACACATCACACATGCAAGCATACACACACACACAAACGAATCCACCAAGAGCAGCTAAATTAGGCGCACTGCTTAACTGTTTTGTTATTATTTTGCTGCTGATGGCGGCATTGCTCGCGGACTAATGCTCTTTACTTTCTGAATGAGCTAAGTGGCCACCATGTTGTTGAGTTTTTGACCCAAAAATATAACTAGTGCAATGAGACACGTGGCCCCAAAACTAGAGGGCCAAAGAACAAAAAGCGAACATCATGTGTATAGGAGAGTGCATAAGAGAAAGTCTGTCCTACTTTGCTCAAACAGATACATAAACACGCGCACAAAAACACACACACCCACACACAGATACAAGAAAAAAAGGGGAGACCTGAGCTCTGTAGCCGTTGTTGTCAATCTTATGTTTGGGCAGACTTGCTAACTAAAAAGCTGGCTTAAAGGTAAAACAAAACCAACAAAATCCCTTTTATATGGCAAGCAGACAGTACAATGTTAACACGCTAATGAACATGCTGAGTGATGCACACACACACACTCAAACACACACATATATGATACGAATGAACCATTTAACATGCGTCTGGAGAGTCGAGTTGTTTGTTCACCTAAATTTATGTGTGCATGTGTGTGTGTAATTTATGTATCAGACAGTCGGCATTATTTTTGCATGATTAGCGTTAAGCACGTAAACCGCAAGCCCAGGAGCCAGTGGCGTAACCTTAGCAATGGCAGTCAAGGACTTGTACAAGCATTTTCATAGCATACTTTTGAGAGCGGCCTGCGGCAGCATGCGGTTACTAATGCGCTTTTGTTTAAGCTTTATAGCTATATGGATGAGTCTTATTATGCAAACTTTAGCGCAAAATCCGCGCAATTACCACAGTTTTGGGTTTTCCCAGCGAGCACAGCGCAAATTGGTTTTGTGGTTAATAATAATTTGTGCGTTTGTGAGCTGATAGACAAGTTTGCCTGAGGGATTATGTGATTGTAATTGCCAGCCAATAACAACAAAATTAAATATATAAAAAATGTTCTGCTTCCTTTTTAGAAAATATGAAGCTCTGTGACAAAATGGCCACTCCTATTGAAGAAAAACTCGACCAAAACTTGAAGGTAAAAGTGTTTAATTTGGAACTTTTGTGATTTGATGTGCAAAAAGAAAACATTAATACACAGGTGCGCACCGGCATGGTGCATGTCAGTGATGGCAAAAGTCGCCCGGAACCACTTAGACTGAATTTAACAATGGAATTGTTGACATTGCAAAAACTAGAGATTGTAACCCCGACCAGTGCACAACATGGCAATGTTCCGCCCATGGAATCTAAGGTAAATGTGACTTTTCAAATTGTAATTGATATTTATAAAATCAATTTTGCGTAATCTTTTAAATACACAATGTCTTTATCTTTAATTATTTACTTTATTTATTAATTTATTCATCAGAGCTGTCGATGTGAAAATCAAAACAAAACAGACCCATAACTAAATTAAACTAAATAAAAACAAAGCCTATAGAAATAATAAAAATATCTAAAAACGAATCCGGCTCGGTGGGCGAAATTTATTTGCCAAACGCATGCCCCGATTCACAGCAGAAGTAGTCAGAGACGTTATTAGATCTAACAAAAAGAAATAAAAAAGAAAAAATTACAATAAAAAATAAAGAAGTTTGATTAAATTAAAATATCAAATTAAAATACTTTAATAATAAATTATAAAATACACATATAATAATTAAATAATAAAATATAAAATAATTAAAAGTTAAAGGTGGCTGACCCGTTCAGAGAACGCTTGTGGTAAAGTCCAATTATATATGTAAATTATATAAATTATATAAATAATTTAGACTATATAAACTATATAAACCATATAAACTATATAACCATATAAACTATAAACTATATAAACTATATAAACTATATAAACTATATAAACTATATAAACTATATAAACTATATAAACTATATAAACTATATAAACTATATAAACTATATAAACTATATAAACTATATAAACTATATAAACTATATAAACTATATAAACTATATAAACTATATAAACTATATAAACTATATAAACTATATAACTATATAAACTATATAAACTATATAAACTATATAAACTATATAAACTATATAAACTATATAAACTATATAAACTATATAAACTATATAAACTATATAAACTATATAAACTATATAAACTATATAAACTATATAAACTATATAAACTATATAAACTATATAAACTATATAAACTATATAAACTATATAAGCTATATAAACTATATAAGCTATATAAACTATATAAGCTATATAAACTATATAAACTATATAAACTATATAAACTATATAAACTATATAAACTATATAAACTATATAAACTATATAAACTATATAAACTATATAAACTATATAAACTATATAAACTATATAAACTATATAAACTATATAAACTATATAAACTATATAAACTATATAAACTATATAAACTATATAAACTATATAAACTATATAAACTATATAAACTATATAAACTATATAAACTATATAAACTATATAAACTATATAAACTATATAACTATATAAACTATATAAACTATATAAACTATATAAACTACTATAACTATATAAACTATATAAACTATATAAACTATATAAGCTATATAAACTATATAAACTATATAAACTATATCAACTATATCAACTATATCAACTATATCAACTATACCAACTATATAAACTATATAAGCTATATCAACTATATCAACTATATCAACTATATCAACTATATCAACTATATAAACTATATAAACTATATAAACTATATAAACTATATAATCTATATAAACTATATAAACTATATAAACTATATAAACTATATAAACTCCCTGCTCGGGCGCCAATGAAAAATCGCTAGCTTTTTAGCGAAACGATAAGATTTAACTATTTATTAAATGAGACGCGGTTTTCTTTAATTATTAAAATGGCTTTTAATGGCTTGGTATTTGTGCAGTAACGTTGGTGCACAAAATAAATCAAGTGCCAAAAATTGAGTCGGCAGCACACACGTACTATATGTACATACGTATGTATGTATGTAAATAGATTTTTTTCCACTTTGCACTTGCACGAATTGCAGCAATTAAACTTGTTAATGCTTTATGCTCAATTGTTGGCACAGAATACCTGCAAGCTCTCAAAAGAGTCCACCGAAACTTCCCTGGATTCCGAGCGACGATCACCCATTAGCCAAGCGAGACGATGCACAAGTAGGGCAGACAGCAGCTCCACAGTCCAACCGAATGTATGTAGTTGATGATATCCAGAAAGGCACCAAGCTCCAAATCCAAATCAAACGAAGTAATCACACGACCGCGCACAAAAACCAAGCCACAAAGACCGCAAACAATCGAGAAAATAATCTTGAGAAAACCGAAGTCCCTGCTCGGGCGCCAATGAAAAATCGCTAGCTTTTTAGCGAAACGATAAGATTTAACTATTTATTAATGAGACGCGGTATTCTTCGATTATTAATATTGCTTTAATGGCTTGGAATTTGTGCAATAACGATGTTGACCGTGCGAGAAGTATTTAACAAGTCATTTGCCTGCTGCCGCTACAAGTCAGCGGGCCGGCATAAAAAAGGTAATGCACAAAGAGAGCGCAGTAAAGGGCGCGATAGAGAGCGCAACAGAGAGACTTAAAAACTATACATGGTGCTCCAACACTATATAAACTATATAATCTATATAAACTATATAAACTATATAAACTATATAAACTATATAAACTATATAAACTATATAAACTATATAAACTATATAAACTATATAAACTATATAAACTATATAAACTATATAAACTATATAAACTATATAATCTATATAATCTATATAAACTATATAAACTATATAAACTATATGTTGGAGCACCCTACTTAGCTTCTAAGCCTTTTCTTTGCGCTCTCTATCGCGCCCTTTACTGCGATCTCTGTGGCGCTCTCTTTGGGCATTACTTTTCTTATGCCGGCCCGCTGACTTGTAGCGGCAGCAGGCAAATCACTTGTTAACTACTTCTCGCACGGTCAACATCGTTATTGCACAATTACCAAGCCATTAAAAGCCATATTAATAATCAAAGAACACCGCGTCTCAATTGATAAATAATTAAATCTTGTTGTCGTTTTCGCTAAAAAGCTAGCGATTTTTCATTGGCGCCCGAGCAGGGACATCGGTTTTCAGGAGATTATTTCCTCGTTTGTTTGCGGTCTTTGTGGCTTGGTTTTTGTGCGCGGTCGTGTGATTACTTCGTTTGATTTGGATTTGGAGCTTGGTGCCTTTCTGGATATCATCAACTACATACATTCGTTTGGACTGTGGAGCTGCTGTCTGCCCTACTTGTGCATCGTTTGGCTTGGCTAATGGGTGATCGTCGCTCGGACTCCAGGGAAGTTTCAGTGGACTCCTTTGAGAGCTTACAGGTATTCTGTGCCAACAATTGAGCATAAACCTCTAAGAAGTTTAATTGCTGCAAATTTGTGCAAGCGAAAGTTGTCTAAACCTAGTCACATACGTACATACATACATATGTATATATAGTACGTGTATGCTTATGCAGGCTCAATTTTTGGCACTTAAATTATTTGTGCAACCACATTACATACACAAATACATATTATATACATACATACGTCATACCTTGCACAATTTAACACATTATACACCCTCATAAACATAATTATTAACAAAACCTCGAGGCAAAACAAACAACAATAATTAAAAAAGGGCTGTTAAGCTGATTTTTAACATAGAAAACAAATATTTTGAAGTTATTTTGGTTCTATTGTGTTGGTTTTTTGGTGAAGATTTGATGCATCAGCTGCATACATAGAAACATAGCTTTTGTTGTTGCTTGCGCCGCTAGCGCAATTTTTGTCGCTCTCTCCTTTGTGCGCGCCCTTTTTCGGCTACACTTGTCGCTGGGCCAACGAACTTCCCCCCGCTACCCGTTTGGATTAGCGTTGCCTACAAGCGTGCTTGCGGTAATCAACGCCTATTTTCTGAGTACAGCTGAGACTGCTTGCAGATTTCGTTGTTGTTTCTGTGGTCGCTTGGACTGCTACTTTGCTTGCGTGCATACTGTATTGAGTGCGTGTGTACGTAATCTGCGTGCATTTCAGTTTGTCTCTTGCTGTTTTAGCGCGTTGTTATTTGCGAGGGCTGTTAGGAAAGTTCGGCTTTCATTTTCTTTGATTTGCAACTTGTTTAGAGTTTATTTTGGTTATACTCTACCATGTCGGAATCTGAAAAGCAACAAGTAGTAGCTAAATCTAGTTCTAAACTAGTACAATGCTTGCAGAAATTTGATAAGGTTAGCGCTGACATTGCTCGTATGAGAACAGCATTTCAGTTAAAGACAATTTCGTTTGAACAAACAGAACTCGAGTGTCGTCTCCAGCTGTTAGAAGATTACATAAAGAAAGCTATGGCGCTTCAGGCAGATTTGGATAGTCTCAATCCAAGTAACGATAGTAGAGGGCCACTTGAGGATTTGTGCATTTCAACTAAGGCGTTGTATGTGAAGGCAACGAAACAAAAGGTTGAAAGTCAGACTTCTCATGACTGTTCTATGGTGGCCAGTCAACGGTCCCAGTTACCCAAAATGCGGCTGCCTACATTCAGTGGAAAGCATGCCGAATTTAAGAATTTTATGTGCTTATTTGAAAGCCTAGTTCATGACGATCCTTCGTTGACCAACGTCGAGAAGTTTAATCATTTGGTGTCGTGCTTGTCAGGTGAGGCTCTAGGAGTTGTGAAACCGTTTCAGTTAACGGACTGCAATTACTCGAAAGCCATTGCTAGCCTCAAGTCTGTGTACGACAACAAATGTTTGATATTTTTCGACACTATCTCGCAATTGTTTGACATCCCAAGTATGACCAAACCTAATGCGTCTACTTTGCGGTCCATCATTGACACTGTTTCTGCCATTTATGCGTCTTTAACTTCGTTGGGAAGTGAACAGGACATTTCGAATGCAATGATCATACATATGGTTATGGCCAAAGTTGATCATGCAACCAAATCTCGTTTTGAGGAACAGCTCGATTATGACAAGTTGCCTTCTTGGGATGACTGCGCTAAGCAGTTAAACAGGCGTTACCAATATTTAGCGGCTGAAGAGACAACTCGGGTTCCAAATAAACCGCGAGTAGAACCTGCAAGAAATAGTAAAGCTTCGTTTTCTTGCACAAAGGGTCCTTCAAAGCCTTCAAAACCGGTCTCGAAGTGCACATATTGTGGTTCTGCGGATCACAATATTTATTCTTGCCCTTCCTTCGGTTCTATATCTGTTATGCAGCGATTTGAGTTTGCTAAGACTCAAAAAATGTGCCTCAATTGTTTGAATGTGGGCCATATAGTTTCCAGCTGCGAGGCTTCCAAGTGTCGGGTGTGTTCAAAGCCACACCATTCGTTGTTGCACAGATACTCTGTAGCTGTGCCAAATTCACCCGCTCCACACGCAGTCGCACCTCCAGAAGCGTACTTAGGTCACGTTTTAAGTGCCGATCAAGTAATTCTTGCCACAGCAGTCGTAAAAATTAAAGATAGATTCGGCCATTACCATCCTGCTCGTGTGTTACTTGATGGCGGCTCACAGTTGAACCTCATGACTGAGAACCTTGCGCAGCGCCTTCGATTAAAGCGTAAAGACACAGCTGTGAGTATTGTAATGGCAGGTGGAACCACTACTGGTAGTAGGCACAAGGTGTGCGCTGATATTCAATCTCGTTTGAATTCTCACAGCTTTGGCACTGATTTTTGGGTTCTTAAATCCATATCTACTTGTCAGCCTGGTAACTTTGTACCCACATCGAATTGGAAAATACCCGCAAACCTTGAGTTGGCTGACCCAGAATTCTATAAGCCAGCCAAGGTTGATATTCTCCTAGGCGCTGAACTTTTTTACAAGTTATTATGCGTTGGGCAAATCGAGCTCAATTCCTGTCTTCCATTGTTGCAGAAGACATTGCTGGGATGGGTTGTTGCTGGAAGATATACAGGGCAAATACCTCCTCAACAATTCAGAGTTAACGTTGTCGCTCAAGTTAATGATTGTTCTCTCGACACCTTAGTTCAACGCTTTTGGGAACTCGATCGGAGCCCGAATGAGTCGAAGGCTGTGCGCCAGACAGCTGAACAAAAGGCCTGTGAAGCTAACTTCACCAAATCAGTACAGCGCCTGTCTACAGGACGTTTTCAAGTCGAACTTCCGTTCAAATCCGATCCCGCTGTACTAGGGCTTTCCTTTCAAACTGCTGAAAGACGATTTTTGCAACTTGAGCGCAAACTCGCAAGAGACAAAACTCTCCATGACATGTACCATGACTTCATGAGAGAGTATCGTGATCTTGGGCATATGTCTGCTCTTGAATCTCCTCCTCCAGGACAGCACTACTACATTCCTCATCAGTGTGTCCTGAGACCTGAAAGCACCACAACCAAATTGCGTGTGGTGTTTGACGCTTCTAGTAAAACGTCAACGGCCCTATCATTAAATGACACTTTAATGGTTGGGCCGACTATTCAGAGGGAGCTTCATTCAACATTTGTAAATTTTCGGTTGAATAAATACGCAATTACTGCCGACATCTCCAAGATGTACAGGCAAGTAAACGTGTCTGAAAAAGACAAAAAGTACCAGCTCATTCTCTGGCGAGAAAGCGCCTCTCATGAGCTGCAGTCCTTTAAGTTGAACACTGTGACATACGGGACTGCATCAGCGCCATTTTTTGCTGTGCGCTTGTTGTTTGAATTGGCAAATATTTATGCTCGATGTCACCATGTCGCGTTAAATGTCATTAAAAATTGTTTTTATGTTGACGACATGCTGGCTCCTCATAATGATGTATTTCGTTATCATCTGCATGAGGATAGCTTTACTTCGTTGAAGCCGACAAAGCGAGATATATTGTCTCATTTGTCTGAGCAACTTGGACCTTTGTGCCCCATCGTCATAGCGGCCAAAACTCTGTGGCAAGAGCTGTGGCGATTTAAGAGGTTAGTTGGGCTGCTAAAGCAACAGATTTGGGTGATAAATACTCGTAGGTTTTGCTCAGCAGTTTTACATCACTGCCTTCGATGCAAGCCCAAGTTAGTTGAGCAAATAATGAGAAATTTGCCAGGTGATCGCCTTCGAGAAGGTCGACCTTTCAGGGTTTGTGGACTCGAACTTTGCGGCCCATTCCATGGTAGCTATCGCATACGCGGAAGACCGCCCGTTACAACTTACGTAGCGATATTCGTTTGTTTTGCCTCGAAGGCCGTTCACCTCGAACTGGTAGCTAATTTATCCACTGAAACTGTCCTTAACGTCTTTACAAGGCTCATCGGGAAGCGCGGCCTGCCGGAAATGGTCTTTAGCGACAACGTGACGAACTTCGCGGGAACAAGCGGCTTGCTGAGGGACATGCCGTCGGCTTTCGAGCGGAGAAAGGACGCCCTGACGGACTATGCGGCAGAGCGACGAATCGATTGGTGGTTCATTCTTCCCCGACCTCCTCACATAGGAGGATTGTTGGAGGCAGCGGCGCTGCTAGGCGACCAGTCCACGATGTTGGCGGTGCTCCGTGTGGATTTGAAAGACCGGGAGTCCTTCAAAGGGGCCGGAATGTTGGAGCACCCTACTTAGCTTCTAAGCCTTTTCTTTGCGCTCTCTATCGCGCCCTTTACTGCGATCTCTGTGGCGCTCTCTTTGGGCATTACTTTTCTTATGCCGGCCCGCTGACTTGTAGCGGCAGCAGGCAAATCACTTGTTAAATACTTCTCGCACGGTCAACATCGTTATTGCACAATTACCAAGCCATTAAAAGCCATATTAATAATCAAAGAACACCGCGTCTCAATTGATAAATAGTTAAATCTTGTTGTCGTTTTCGCTAAAAAGCTAGCGATTTTTCACTATATAAACTATGTAAACTATATAAACTATATAAACTATATAAACTATATAAACTATATAAACTATATAAACTATATAAACTATATAAACTATATAAACTATATAAACTATATAAACTATATAAACTATATAAACTATATAAACTATATAAACTATATAAACTATATAAACTATATAAACTATATAAACTATATAAACTATATAAACTATATAAACTATATAAACTATATAAACTATATAAACTATATAAACTATATAAACTACATAAACTATATAAACTATATAAACTATATAAACTATATAAGCTATATAAACTATATAAACTATATAAACTATATCAACTATATCAACTATATCAACTATATCAACTATACCAACTATATAAACTATATAAGCTATATCAACTATATCAACTATATAAACTATATAAACTATATAAACTATATAATCTATATAAACTATATAAACTATATAAACTATATAAACTATATAAACTATATAAACTATATAAACTATATAAACTATATAAACTATATAAACTATATAAACTATATAAACTATATAAACTATATAAACTATATAAACTATATAAACTATATAAACTATATAAACTATGTAAACTATATAAACTATATAAACTATATAAACTATATAAACTATATAAACTATATAAACTATATAAACTATATAAACTATATAAACTATATAAACTATATAAACTATATAAACTATATAAACTATATAAGCTATATAAACTATATAAACTATATAAATTATATAATTTATATAATTTATATGGATTTTATAAATGTATAAATTATAAATACTTTATATAAATTCAAACTTCTTATATAAATTATTAAATATTGGAATTAGCAATACAAAAACACATCTTCACTATTTAATAAACTAAAGAACGTTTAGAAAAGGTTCCGATTTAATTCCTGAATAGTTCCTATGTTTAACAGTATACTATTTTTTCTGTGTCCTGTCCTCAACATTTGAAATAATAATGAACTTTCATTTCTTTTTCATTTGTTATTCGTTTTTGTTATCCTTCTGATAAAACATCCATACATTAATTTTTACAAAAGTGCTGTAAGCGTCTCCAGTTGAAAGCTTTATCAAAAGGATTTCCAGCATGGTTGAACTTATGATTTACTGCATAACTGTGCATTTTTCTATTGCATGACTGTATAATATAAAAATAGAAACTCAATTAAGGCCGACATGAAAACTGCAACAAAGCAAAATGTACATACTAGGAAATTATTGGCAAAGGTCAGCTTGTAACTGAGCTCTAAAAGCTTGTATTGATTTCATTCACTCGCTAAATTTAATTAAAAAGTAATAGATGTGGGCGACTGTTTATAAATATTCCAGCTACGTGACATGACATTGTGAAGGGACATAAATCAATTCACTTAGCTTGGCTTGCAGCAAACCTAACACATAAATATTTATCGATATTAAATAAAGTTAAATGTTATATTCTCGAACAGGAGCGCATGGTGCAGATAACGCGTCAGAAGCAGGGTGGCCTGGGGCTAAGCATTAAAGGCGGCGCCGAACATAAATTACCAATATTAATCTCGCGCATCTACAAGGATCAGGCAGCGGACATCACCGGCCAGTTGTTTGTGGGTGATGCGATAATAAAAGTAAATGGCGAATATATCACCGCATGTCCGCACGATGATGCGGTCAACATTCTGCGCAACGCCGGCGACATTGTTGTCCTGACTGTCAAACATTATCGCGCTGCGACGCCCTTCCTGCAGAAGCAACGTAAGTAGACAAACATCCTGACATGAGTTTAAATAAATTGACACCCCCCACACCCACAGACGACCAGCAGACAGACTTACGGGCAAATATATAGAGAAATTCCAACAGACAACGAATAGTCTGTTAACTGTTGAACATAGCCCTTGTTTTTGTTTTCTTATTTTAATTAAATTAAAATTAAACAGCATTACGCATGACTGAAAAGCGGCAAACAGCCCAACAAAAAAGGCAAAATGGCGCACATTTTATGTCTTTACTTTGGCATTTTTCGCTACACCTTGACATGCTACGTGCAAATCATTAGATTGTGAACCGGAGCACGGTTTCAGCCCCTTTGCTCCAAAGCATTTGAGGTTGTGTCCTTCAAAGTCTTGGGGTCGTTACTTGTGTACGTTCAACACCCGTTTTTTTCTATACTGCCGCGCTTAAAGAATTCGCTAAAGAATTTAATGCGACCTTTTCGCCAGACCTTTTTTTCATGCTCCAAAAGATCTCAATAAAACCATAAAACCCACATACTGTCAGTTTTCAAGAGACAATTTCTAATGTTCATTCACAGCACTAACAATGTGCATCAAATTAAAGTTGCAGGCTCCAAGTGGCATTTGCAGTGGCTCAGATAAAATTAAAAATGTATGTGCTTTTATTGTAGTAATATAATTCATGCACCACATAGTAAACACTCGAATAAAGATACTCTAAGATATGCATATACAAGTATGTATGTTAATACATATGTATGTTAATAGTGCGAAAATGATAATTCCTAGCATACAATAAATTCTTAAGCAATAACATATGATATTAATCTAATTACTTGTAGTCAAAAGACTAATTCGATTTGGCAAGCTTCAAGCATTTGAATAAATGCACATAAATAAAGTTTCAGATATATACCAGAGTATGCATGTACTTGTATGTACAATCAAATTAAATGAAGCCAAATTAAGGAACTACTTCCTTATTTTCAGCTTATTACATTGTTCGTTTGCCTATCAAGGGAACTTAACTTTAATTCTTTTATTTTCCAAATAGTAACAAAGGATACGCCCGAATCGGACAATGATGTCACCTGCGCTGAACTGAAGGCCGATGAAGGTTACAAGTCCTCGGTCAATAGCGGCACCATCAGTCGCAGTTGCAGTCGTCCCATGTCCATTTGCTCAGAGCCAGAGAAAAAGTGGACAGACGTGGTGGCAGGTATGTTGCAATCAGCCGACAGTAATATGTTTGCATGCACACTGAGAGAAAAAAGGATCGGTTAAATCAAGACATTTCTACATAAGCCAATAAAGTTTCTTGCCTATTTCAAGTCTCGCACTGGCTACAATATTACACTATTACTTTTATACATCCTCAGGTAGTCCTTGTGAGCTCAATTTCATTTATTTACTATATCGAAAACACTGTGATAGCTCTGTTAGTAAGTCCAGGGAAAACATGTGTATTTTCGCATCGAACAGCAGCATAGTGACCATGAAAGTCTAACGAAAATATGTTGAATAGTTGAAGGTTATTCCCTATCTGAACAGTGATTACTTAGTTAATTAATGCTTGTGCCTTTACTTCTAGTATATAGTAGGTATGTGCAGCTGCCGCCGTCGCGTGGCACACATATTTACAAAAGTACACATATGAGTATGCATATAGTATATACGTGTATGTATGTATGTGTGCATTCACGCACAGAGCCTATCCTTTACGCGCAATTATATATCTACGTAGGTCTGCCGATGTTTGCTTGCAATGCTTGCGTCGACTCAAAATGGAAGACTATTCATTTATTCACCCTTTAATTTTAACCGGAAAACCCAACATAATTAATACCCTTGTGATGGGGATGTAAGAAGCGGAAACATCTTGAAATCAAAGAAGTAAGACCAATTAAATAATTTTTAAAGTCAGAGAAATTGGGAATAAGAGACAGGCAGCCACCGCAATCAATTACAAAATAATAAGTATACCAAAATAAATATTTCTTAGACATTATTCTTTGTTACCCAATAAATGTTGAAGGCTATAATTAATTAGCAATCATATTATATTGGTGATGGTAGTATTCAAATTGTAATAATAAAAGTATTTCAAACATTGATTGATTGAACAAAAGTATTTCAAACATTGATTGTTTTTTCCTCGATTCAGCCAATATTGCTTGATTTACGTAAAACCTTTGGGCTTAAATGTAAAATTGAATTGATATGAGTCAGCCTTTGCCCGATTTGTGCGAGGAATGTGCTCGATTTTACTAAGAATCATATTTAATATCGCTTTTGCAGTGCCACTGATGATGGCCTATGTGACGCGCTATATCTATGGCACGGACAAATTGCGTCCTAACGCGTTTGAGGTTCGCGGACTGAACGGCGTCACCACCGGCGTCATACACTGTGATGAACTGGCTATATTGAGCCAGTGGCTTAAACTGATTACCGACAATGTTGTGGGACTTACACATCTGCAGGTTAGTTGGGGCGAAAGCGAATAACATTAATCACTGCAACTGGCACTCAATTAAGCAATTTGTATGCAATGGCAACGAAAAAGCTCACAAACAGTGCAAACAGCAAACTGCAAGCGGATGCATAAACAGATAAAAAATATATTTACGTCAGTAAAAAAGCGAAAGGAAAAAGAAAACAACAAAGATGTGCGCGAATACAGAGCGTATGAGCAACGTCCGTTTTGCATCTGCCACGGCACAGTGGGCCTACAGACTCCGTTTTTGGACCAAACTCCAAATGAACATCAAATTCTAAAGAACTTTCAAATTCAAATACACACTATAGACAGCTTTTTAACTCGTTTTAACTTTACCTTCCTTAAGTGAATATACTTGTAAATTGTAAGAAGTATCTTTAACTCTACAGTATCTTTACTCTTAAATTTTATTAATTTTAACGGTAATTTTTAAAGAAAGAAAGTTACAGTTAATAGGAAAATACGTTGGGAAACATTTTTAAAATTTGTTTGCTTTGACTAACATTATGTTTCCTGGCCCACTGTACTCTGTTGCTCTTTCTGTTGCATACAAAAAGAGTCAAACAACAATGTATGCTTACATACGGTATGCGCGTGTGTCCGTATGTAAGGACGATGGACTTTTTATATCTGCCATTTTTTGGCACATATACGATTTCGATTACATAACTAACACGTATGCGCTTATGTTTAATTCCAGATGAAGCTCTACAATCGCAATTTTGCCGTCGGCGAACGCATCGAGTACATGGGGTGGGTAAATGAGGGCGTCATCAACAACAACATATCGTGGCAAAGCTATAAGCCCAGATTTCTACTGCTCAAGGGCACCGAAGTAATGCTCTTTGAATCTCCGCCGGTAAGTGTTTTCGCCCGAAACCGAAAGTCTAAGCCGAAACTGAAACGTAAGCAACTTAACAATCCATTGCCCCTGGCCTTCGGGGCCTCTGAAGCTGCTTTGGCTCTTTCGCTAACGAGTTCTGCTCTTTTATTTTGCCTATTTCGGGGAAAAGCAGGCATCCAAGTCAATTTTTGTAAAAGCATCAGAAATTGCTGCCATTTCTTGACCACTGGCAGCCGCATTTTCATGTTTCACGCTTGCGATGTAAGTTCTTTGTCAACTAACAAATTTGGGTCATACTCCCAGAACTACCAGGATTAGTAGCTAAGAACTGTTGACACAAATTTGTGGCTCAAATGTGTGCGCTCTGAGTAGCAAAAATACAAATGCACACAATTCTTGCTTGTTTATTTGTTTGTATTGGACCTCAGAAGTTTTCATCCTCTCAGATCCTGCATGCTTTGCACTTCTTTGTTTGCAGCATAAAATATAATTTCAAGCCCTTACACATACACTTGTGCGTGAAATAATAAATATTGTGCATTTAACTTACATACGAGTATATATGTGTATTTGTATGCACACGGAGAACAATCAATGTAATTGACAACCAATTCTTTGAATATAATTCAAATTTGTGCTTACAGATAGGTATAAGTATTAATGGACAATATAATGCCACAACTACAAAAATCTGCTTCAGGACGAATTAATTACATGGCACCCGAAGTAATTCTAGTTCAATAGTTATTACTAGAAAGGTCGCCAAAAACCAATATAAAATAATTTAAAAAAATTTCAAGCTATTCGCAGCAATTATCCCATTAAAAAGCTCATTAAATTATTACTTCTTTTTAACCGGATTCTCCCTCTAAAATGTTTCCCAATAGTCTTCAAAATCTTATCTAATATGTAACGTATTTTTACTATCTTAAACATTTCCTATGATAAGTATCCCTACTATTTTTTCACTTTTGGAGCACTTACTTAAAACATAAGAAATTAGAAATAAATTGTATAGAATATACATAATAATGCGCTTTTGGGGTGCTCTTATTGGGGACAATCCACCTTACAAATTAGGTCAAGAAGAGATAGGACGCAGGGCCCTGCAATCCATTTTCATTGTGAAAATGCAAGTCCATAATTAAAAAAATAAGTTAAGGACGGTGCTACGAAAAAGCAAAAGAACGTACCGAGCGAAATCAATAAGAATCTTTTAAAGTGTCACAATAATAGCACCAAATCACCATCGTGAATAAAAATACACTTTGTTTGTAACCACCACACATTTTAAAAGGCTTTTAATAACATAATTATGAGAGAATTATGATCCATTAATATTTGTAAGCTAATTCTTCAATCGATTCATAAAAACATATGGGGTGTGGCACATTGTAGCACACTATTTTACTATTTACTATTGATGATAGTAAATATTAAAATATAATAATTATCACTAGCGTTCAGTTGAATGCTATCGAAAAAAAAATAATGATCTGTATTTTGGTGAACGTCCATAGAAATTCCACATTTCAAAACCATCTAAAATACATACTATCCCGCAATTTGGAAGTAATTCCAAAAGCAAGCATTGTGCTACTTTAGGACATTTTATTATTGTCAGGTTTTATATATGGTTTTAATAAATATAATAAACATAATCGCCATTAACTGATGTCAGTTACTGCCGACAGAGCACCTCATAGGAGTCAAGGCGGATCTCGCGTCCTCCATAGGGGATGAACAGACAACGCTGACGGGCAGAGATGAGACCAGGTGTCAAACTGCCCTGATAATGTCCACGTCCATAGTATATGAAATCGCCCTGGCGGGTGCGTCCCGTGGTTACTGCGTTTGGCGGCATGCTGTGATGGTGGGGGCGTACCCATACGTAACCATATCCAGTGAGCACCTCGTATGTGGGCTTTTGAAACTCGTAGCCCCCGAAGCAGACGTAGGCACAGCCCTTGCTGGGGATAACTTTGGCTGGCAGCATTTCACCTTCGTGCATAGCACGTCCGGCATAAATGGGTGTCCGATCTGAATCATGACCAGCAATGACAGCACCGGGGGGTGTATAACTAGGTGTGGCAGATAGCCAAACATCTTGCTGCTGATAAATAAGCACCTCGTAGGTGGACACGCGCACCTCTGCGCCACCAAAAGGAATATACAGGCAGCCGTGCGAGGGATGGATCTTGCCAACACTTAGGCTATTTGCGTGATGACCGCGGCCCACGTAGAGTGGCTCGCCGGTGCGAGTCGTGCCGCTGCGCACCGCATTTGGAGGCACTGAGCCGCCGGCACAGCCTACCCAGGCAAAGCCCTGACCCACCAGTACCTCGTAATGTGTCTTCTGGTGCTCGTGGCCACCATAGCTAACGTAGGCACAACCCTTACTGGGTATCACTTTGGCAGGCAAATTCTCCCCTTCATGGAACGAACGGCCCACATATATGGGAGAGCGATCACAGTCGTGGCCGCCGATTACGGCATAGGGAGGTAGAGCGGCATATGGCGTCGAGTGCACCCATGTGTGTTCTGCAAAGAGAGACAGTTTGATGTGATAAGCAATGGATAATGGTGATAAGATATGTGTATAGGAAGGGTGAGTTAACGCAGGTTTTGCTTTTTGGTCCGATAGTTAAATTCAATTACAAGTAGAACAGCCAGAGGCACTCCTTACCAACGCTCACAACTGCTCCCGGCTGCACGGCGCCTGGAAGAGTTCAAAACAGAACACTCAGACAGAATTTAACAAAAGTTTCCATTCGAAAGCAAGCAAATTGCATTTTATGAACTGTTATAAAGCCATATGGAAGCTTCTTTTCTTTTTTTTGTGCATTTTTCACAGCAACATACAATGATATATGTGGTAGTATATAGTAAATGCATTTACAAGTAAACTATAAAGCTTGCAACTATAATATTATTCTACATTATTCTACATTGCCCGCACTTACCCATTATTTAAGGCACAAAGTTTACTGATAACAAAGATTTATTTAAAAATTAAAATCGCGCGAATTTCAACGTCACTTGGGAGCACAAGAACACTTCAACTTCTGTTTATCGACTAAATGCGTTGTCGGCATTGCTGTCACGTTAAAAATGCTCAAAAAGGCCCACGTTTTAGTGTATAGGTTATCGAAAGACTCTCTTATGTATGCATAAATATAAAACTGAAATAGTATTGATAATATAGGCACAGGTGTTGGTTACTCTATAAACATTATTAAATAAATGCTCGTGTGAATGTGCCTCAAAGCTCTGGCTTTATCTTATCGTAGGGTGAGTCACGCCTAAGTGTGAAGGGGACTTTACGAAAGCTACATATACATATATCACGCTTCAATAAATAATAATTTCGCAATTATTATATTTTATTATTGTTGTTGTTTTGTTTTAGCCGAACTTCTTCTACATAAAAGTATCTCACTTACCTTATTGTACAAGTGTTTTGTATTGTTATTTATGCCTGAAATTTTAATAAGATTGTAAGTCGGTACTGAAGCCGTTTCATTAATTATATCGCAGAGTTATAAAGACCGTCTATTCATCGTTTTATAATTGAAAATCAAATATTTTACCACCACTTACGGCAGCATATTTTACCTTTATCAGATATGTATATACATACATACGTGTATTGTATATCATAATTTCTCCCAAAATATTTATTAGACATTTGATTTATTTGTTTTGCCAAGTGTGTTGTTTGAATTTTAATTAAATTTGCGCCTATCCACTCTAAAAAATAAGAATATAAAATGAAGAATCGACTACCTAAAAACACAAGGTTATGCCAAGTAACATAAATAACAGATTCACTCTACCGTTATTCGGACTTAATAGATAATTACAATTCTTTCCATTACAATAGATGACTTTCTATCTAAAAATAAACAAATAATACTTTCAAAATGCATGGAATGCCAGAATCTCATCTAATGGGGCAAGATACTTTCCCCCTTAACAAATTATTTGTATTAGAGCATTTGCAGTATTACTATAAACATATAGAAAAAAAGGAAAAATTGAAATTAATGAAAGTCTTCATTAAGTAATAAATAAATAATTAATAAATGCAATTTCTTTTTATCACTGATATGTTTAAATAAATAAGGACTACTCACTATCCAATCATTATTTTAAAAGTCTTTCAAAGTAACAACTAAGTATATGCTTATCCATATCTAGCTAGGGCGAGGAATTTTGTTGGACTTGTCTCGAATACATAAGTGATATTAGTCATGCCCTGAAACGTATTATTGATGAGTTTAATAAATTGATTTAAAATTTTGTGACTTTCTATTTTGTATGACCGCCGTTTGTATATGTTGGCCAATCCAACGACATTAAACACACTGTAATGCAGTGACTATATAGATATAATAAAGTGTATACTTACATTTGTATTAATTATTAGAAAAAGTGCTTTTATGATAAAGTTGACATTTTTCTCGAATTCGTGAATTTAATAACTGATTTAATTAAATGTAACCATCAGCTACTTGTGTTCGTCGACTTTACTTCATTTGTTCACTTTATGATTAATCACTAAAGTCTACGGGTATTTTGGGTTAGTTCTTTGAAGTATCCAAGCTGTGTATATAGAATGACTTGCTCTAGATTTTTAGACTAGAATTTAATTATATTCATTTAACGCAAATCCCCCGAAACAACAAATAGTAATTGGAATCATTAGATTACTAAGGCACACAAGAGAGCCAGACAAAGCCCAAAATCATTTAACAGCTTATTTGATTGTCGCTTAGGACAAATCATCGCCGCGATCTTACTATACCTACCTTCAAACATTCATACAATTTTAAAATCTGGCAGCCAAATGTTCCAGCACTAAAGCCATCCGTACAAATTGTACAGCTTTGATGACGGTCGCGAGCATTCAGTGCCAGACCAATTAGAGTCAGATCTGGTTGGAGCGTAGGTTATATAAAACGCAAATAGGCGTAGCGAAATGGTAAGCAGAAAACGCGCCAAATGTAAACGCGCACCGAAAATAGACAAATCAACATTCACAAAGCAGACAAAGACAAGGATCAATAGTGCCTTAGTTTCTAACAGACGCACGCAAACACGGACACACACACACACACAAACATGCAAAATGTCAAATATAGCAGACACACACACCCATCCCCCCAACCGAAGTACCCAAGGACAAACTTTTCTGAAGTCTTGGGCCAACTGCGAAAAGCCAACGAAATTTTGGCAAGAATTTTATCGATTTTTTGCCATGGTTTTGGCTACAACAAAGGCCACAACAGGCCACGACAAGAGTCATAGGTGGGGCTGGTGGGGCGAGGACGTACAGCACACACACACACACACATACACGCACACAGAAAGAGACAAATACCGACTGGCTATGTCATTTGCCACACATATAATGCGTGAAATTGTTATTTTCCAACGATTTTTCATGTACGTATATCCACATCCGTGCGTATTTGTGTTTTTCATTTTATTCCACCACAATTGAAATTAATTTCAATTTGTTGCGAGCATTTGCAATCAAGTTTTATTTTAAGCTTTTTATGAGTTATGCACAATACATGGTACATACTTGCACATATAGTATATGTATAGTAATATATATTTTCGTTCCCTGGCGTATGCGTTTGTGTGTGGTTAAAAAAAACTGAAATAATGAATGCGGTTTTAATTTACTTTGCCGGCATACTTCAAACCGGCGACGTGAATGCAAGGTTTTTAAAGTTCCCTATGCTATACATTAAATTTTTGGTGTCAAGATGAAGCTTGTGCTCAACCGACTACCCCACCCCCCTCCTCGCTTACACACACACACACACACACACACACGCGCATTTGTCCTATTTATATGCTCTCTAATGAGCGAGATTTGCATGGGAAATACAACGCGTATGAAATTGTAGCCCAAGGCTTACATACATACGTACATGTTTATGTTGAGGGCATTGTACATTCTGAGTATGTTCTCGTCCGCATATACATATATGTATATGTGGATGGTTGCCGTTAGTTGTTTCAATTACATACGGCTTTTTATGCGCGCCATTCCTGCGCTATATTCTCTTAAAAATTAGATAAACTAATTAGTCGGCATTCGTATGAACGCTTTTGATGCATGTCTTTTGTATGCTCGAGGATAGAGCATATTAACTTGATCGCGGAGCATAGCAGAACTCCGAAATATTGTAGGCGAAACGGTATCATACCACTTGTTGCGGCTTGACAGAGAGCTTCTACCAAGTCTACAAGCTAGTAAGCTACATTTATCCAGCATCATCAGTATATATAGTATGTATAGTAATTCCTTAATTCAGCCGAATATTTGAAAATATATTCATTAACAGAAATTGGTACTATCGGACTTGTTTCATATTCAGTAATAACAAGAAAGGAATGCTAAAGTCGAGCAGGCTCAACTCTTAAATACCCTGTACCACCCCACAAAAAAAGAAATTCAATTAATTTAATTAATTAATTAATTTAATTTAATTAATTAACTAAATTAAATATAAAATATTTCATATATGTATACATACATTTACACCAGAATCGTGTCTATGCGTGTTTGTGTACTTGTACATATGTATGTATGTATGAGTGCATTGGGCCTGGTTATATGGCTATAACTTTCTTTCTGATCAACCTATCATAATGAACTTGGTATACGGATATATAATCACTAACTTAATGTGACTATCAAATTTTAGTTCAAAATTTCAAGAATTACGGGAGTTATAGAAAATCGTGAATAGGGGGGGATCAGAAAAAATGAACAAACTCGGCCTTTCTCGGGCTTAGGAGAATCTAGATACCAAGTTATTCTAGCACTTATACTTTCTGAGATCCTTGCGTTCATACAGACAGACAGACGGACATGGCTATATCGACTCGGCTTGTCATCCTGATCAAGAATATATAGAATATATACTTTGTGGGGTCTGCCACGTCTCCTTCTGTGTGTTTCATGTACACTCGCACAAAATAATATACCCTTTTGCCCTTTGGGTACTGGGTAAAAAAATACTTGCCGTGGAGAAGGCAACTTTCAACATTTTTCTCAGCCTTAATTTTTCCCACAAAATTTCTCTAAGCGTGCAAAAGGCGAAACAAATATAGAGAAAATTGTCCCACTAATTTCAATTGCGTTCTAATTTTATTCAAAATATAGTTTTTCAAAAAGTTTTATAATATTATAATATTACATTTATAAGAAGCTGAACATAGTGGATTTAAGATCAATAATTTGGGAGACAAACGTAACAATTTAAATGTATAACAATACACAAACGCACAACTTTAAAGGCAAGTCTTATTTATACTATGTACTTGTATATAGTATTTAGTTAGAAGCAGACCGACACTCGTGAACGAATTGCTCAAGTCACGAGCTATGGCGAGATCAGGGAAACAGCTGGCAGGGTTTCAGAGCTGCTGTTTTAATACAAGAAACTAGAAATTGCCATTTGGAAAATTCGCCTATTAAAATATTAACACACTTAGACATATTATTATTATTTGATTATGCATTCATTCACATCGAAGCAACTTTCAAAGTGCAAAGCGCATTCAATATTCGTAATGGCCTAAGATGCGGTTCTCCCATTTAGTTTTGTGTTTATTTTTTGTAGTTCAAATTCCGCTCGAATACGCAGGACTTTAAAGAGTGATGGGTACAATAACGTTCCACTCTTTATAGAGGGTGGGGGCTGCTCAAAGCTTTACGCTTGCCTTGCTCATTTCGTATCACGCTGCGAGTGATGTCTGAGCTTTTGTGCTGCCGCTGTCATAATTAGAAAGAGGCAGAGAGTCGAGTCGAGTTGAGTCGAGCGGATGCGAAACAAAATGAAAAACTTGTTATGCTTCAAATCCACATAATTGCTAAAAGCAGCAAAAACAAAAGCAACGAAAACAACAACCGACATAATGGTGAAATGTATAGTAAGTTTAAATATGCAGTCTATTGTGCATTTTTCCATAGCTTAGATGGCTGGAGCAAGAGTACAAAGCCTGTCAACATGCTGGGCCAGGCCAAGTTGACTTGCAGGAGATTCAGTCGTACTCGTAGAAAAGTAGCTTGAAATGTCCGTCACTTACATGCATAACTACAAGTATATGTACCAATATTGCAAACCATAATAAGATAAGTATAATAGTGCAATATGAGAAAATAGTATGGGAAATGCCATTGAAAATGTAGTGCATAGCCGTCGGATTTTCAAGAATTGCCAAGGCAACCAATTGGCAGGGAAAACGTTGCAGTAAATCGTAAGCCCTGGCCTGAGGAGTCAGACAGCCTGTCATTCAACCGGTCTCTCTCCCATATGTATGTATATGTATGTATTTATTTGTTGCAGTCAACGAAACACTTTCAACAACTGTGCATGCCACATGAGTGTGAGTATGTAAATTGTGTGTGTATGAGTGTGTTTATGCAATCGTTTTTTGCATCAACTAACAGACGGACTTACTAACTAAATGAATGACTGCTCGTCTGTCTGCGTAACTGACTGGCAGCCATCAAACATACGTTCAACAAAAAATAAAACGCTGAATGAAGTTTTCATTGCCTTTAAAATGCGCCAAAATACTACTCAATATTCGTACATACTATATGTATATATAGTACACGTATATAGTGTATACACAGTACATATACACAGTACATATACATAGTACATATACATACATAGTACATTTCGGTAGCCGTTTCTCAATTTCAGCGGCATATTGTTCAAATACCCGCGTTTCATTATTTTCTCAACATTTGTAATTAAAGCAAATTGTGCCTAAGCCCCGTGCCTGTCCTCGTGCTCGTTTTTTTTTACGCCTGCCTGAAAGCACATAATTGAAATTTGCCCTTTTCTTCTATTTACAGCTCAACGTGGCAGGCATCAGCAAAGCCCTGGTGGTATACAAAGTGTACCAGACTATGTTTCGCATTGTCAAGGAGTCCGAGACCGTCGACAGTCGGCAGCATTGCTTTCTGCTGCAGAGCTCCGGGCATGAGCCACGCTATTTGAGCGTGGAAACGCGTCAGGAACTACTCCGCATCGAGAACAGTTGGAACGCGGCCATTGTGACCAGTGTCATTAAATTGGGCGTAAGTATGCAATTTTGCTAAGCGGTGGCTCCAATTGAAACACGCGGCACCAATACGTAGAAAGGCCATCAATCATGGCTGCCATTATAGTCATAGACGCTGCAATATTTCAACTAGGCGCTTCAATTATGCATGAACAATGATTACCTGACAGCCAGGGTAACTATAGGCGGGTAACCTGCCAAGGGCGGGGCAATAAGTTGGCGAACAGTACACACACGCTTTACATTACTGTGATTTGCACGTAATACGAGCTGTGCATTTCATTTGTTTATCATTTCGCATGTTTGGTCGCAATTACTTCTCATATACTCGTAACATTCGAGTCTTGTTGTTGTCGCCCAGGCAGCACACCCACACATCCTCTTAGACACCCACACACCCACATGCTTAGAAATTGCTCATAAATTTATAAATAAACGCTGCCCTAAGGTCATGGATGTTTACATCGAGTAAATCAATACTTGACTACATGTTAAGGCCGCATATCGCAATTAAATGTTCAAACTAACAAGCGAACAAATCGAAAAGGAAAGGACTCATTTGCTAAAGGGTAACATTACAATTAAAGCCGGGCTGCCACTGAGTGCACAATTCAAAAGCTGAACAGCTGATCAAAAGAAAGTTCACTTAGGAGAGTAGTCCATAGATATCTGGCAGCACTAAAGTATATTTGCACTCAGTTTATTTCTGACACCCTCGCCAAATTGCAGACACAATTGTAATTAAATGAATTTAAATGAAACAAGTCCGAGTTTCAGCTCGAATTACTTGAAACACTCGTTTTGTTTCTAATTTCTTCGTTTGCCACTCTAATGCAATTAAATATGAAAGCTTTTAAAAACATATTTTGGAAGAGAGTGTATAAACAATATGACTATTTTTCTTGTTTAGAAACAGTTTAAACTGTTTTAAATCAGTCAATTTTTTAACAATCGCTTCACAAGTGCTGCCAACATCGAATCGCACGCATTTATCCAATATTCTGGATATAATCATTTTATATACATATGTATTTAATTTATGTATAGCTTAGATTGCTAACTTTATTGCGTGTTGCTTGGGAGAAGACATTACGTAATAACAACAACTGTCAAATTTTAGGTGTTTGTTACTGCGTTCATTTAAAAAAAAACTGTTTAACAAAAAAGAATCTCGTAATGACTCCCATCCGGTCCCCAATAACTTTTTGGCTAATATAAATATTATAAATACATATTTACACGCGCCTGCCAGAAACTAAAGCAAAAGACAAACAAAGCCACCACTAACTTTAAGGACTCACATATTTAAATTCAATTTTAAAGAGTTATCATAAATCATATACAGCGCACGTGAGTAGGGCCGTCTATTTACCAACTTTGGTCTTGGTATGTTTCCTGTTGCAAAAACTAAGCCACACTGTTAATTCATTTATTTAGCTGCTTGGATAAGGCAGAACTTCCCAAATGAGAAGTTTATTTTTGAAGTTTCCCTCTGCCATCACGTTAAGCCGCTAACTATGGAAGGAATGCTACTATTTGCCAAATCCAAATGACAATTGCCGTACATGTCGTCCAACAGCGTACGTGCAAAATGTGCATGTCAGACACACATACACACACACACACACACACAGTCACACACAAGTACATGCCACCTAACAAAGTTAAGTGTCTAAATGTTTGCACGCATCAAAACATTTCTGACAATTTCGAAAAGTTACCAGCTCATGAGCTAAAAAGAAAGCTAAATAGAAAACAACGAATGGCAGCCAAAAGCGCACAAAAACTCACGCAAATTGTGTGCATGAGTGCAGAAATAGAAATGAAAATGCTGAAAAGAAAACATTGGCCAAAGACTAAGTGCACAATGTGCAAGTGCATGTCCAGAGGACACGCAAGCAATAACACAAAATCCCGCACTTGCTCAGCTGCTGGACAACAAAGGCGACGGCAAGAAAGCTAAGGAGAAAGGGATATCACAGTGAAGTGGCAAGGCAAATAAAATCTTTAAGGCATTATACCATCATGTGCATGACCATATATGTACGAGTATATATATATATATATATGTTTGTGGGTGTGTGCGTGTGTGTGTTTGTTTGTTTGTTAAAATGTCCGCCTTCAACTTGGCTAGAAAACTGTTGAAAAGCCACACGGCATGGCTAGAAAAAAGCAATGCCAATGACCCGTTGCCAGAGACGCATGGCAAACATGCCCAGAAAGCATATTACGCTGATGGCTCTTAGCCAACTCTGGCGGTTCCAGTACCAGAAATCGATAAGTATTATTTCGCTTGCAATATTTCGACACCTAGATAGCCCAGACAACTAATACCCAACCCCAAACAAACAAAACCCGGCTATTGAACTTGAGTTTGACCTTTTTTTAGGGGAATGTACGACTACACCAAGAGAAACAAGAAAGGAATGCTAGAGGCGAGCGGGCTCAATTCTTAAATATCCTGTGCCATAAAAAAATATATATATTTGTTAAATGAATTTTTCTTATCAAATTAAAGTAATTTTATACATCAAAAAATAGTTAACCCATATGAACGTTGAGAATGCAGTTTCTAGAGGCGAGCGGGCTAGAGGCGAGCGGGCTCAATTCTTAAATATCCTGTGCCATAAAAAAATATATATATTTGTTAAATGAATTTTTCTTATCAAATTAAAGTAATTTTATACATCAAAAAATAGTTAACCCATATGAACGTTGAGAATGCAGTTTCTATAGCATACATTTACGTCCGAAAGGTATCTATGTGTCTTAATATATGTTTGTGAGTTTTTCAGACTCTGAAGAATCAGGATACAGAGTTTCGCAATTCTTCATTCATGGCTACTCGTCGTATCATACTGATCAAAAATATATATAATTTTTAAGGTCCACGCCACGCCTCCTTCTGTATGTTACATACTATACATTAGTATACCCTTTTCCCATTAAGATGGGTGAAAATTTGGGCAGTTAAAATGAACATATGTATCGGTTACTATAAATCCAGTCTAAAATCATTATAAGACATATCCAAGTGGGTCACGGAATTGGAAAACCATTACCGTATTGTTAAGAGCTTCTTGTCTAGACGAAACGCAAAAATGAATAACACTTGATTATTTGTATTCCCTAAAAGTATATCTATTCGTTATCCCCACGACGAGACAAGGTAAAACTCGTACTGCCATGTCCGCCTGCCTGTTAATATGCAAAGTAGTCTCTCGGTTTTAAAGCTATTGCACTGATGTTGCAACAATACCTAACAGCAAGTAACTTACCGAAACCATCCAAATAAGACAGCCAGATTGTTAGCTCATTTGGCATTATCCTATTTATTCCATAGAAACTATCAGAATTGTATCGAATGGATTTATTTTAATGATATATATAAGTGGATAAGTACATTTCCAAAGGTGTATTATCTCCAGCTCAAGGCTCTTAAGTTGTGTTTTTTGTTTCTTTACTTGAAATTGTATTCTGTTTTATTATACACTGCAACCTATTTAATTAAAATTGATACTCGTATTAGAATATAATAGAGTCTCATAAAAATGTTTCATTTCAAATATATATTTGATTAATATATACTTCTATATTTTTTTAAATAATTTGAAGCCTTTAAAATTACATATATGAAATATTTTCCTAACGTGTACGCATAGAAGTATAAGTTTGCGTTTTGTTTGCGAATTACCAACGAGCTCAACTCGCATAATTATGCACAATTTAAGTTTGGCGTCAACAAGGCAAACAAATTTTGTGTTTTGTATAATTTTGTCTAAAACAGTAGCCTTGGATGACAACAGACCGGCTTCTAATGAATACGACCCACTCGAATTGAATTAGGGCTACATAAGTGGTTGTTTAATACACAACTCCACTCACTTCGCACAAACAATGCCTAAATTAGTTTTAATTTGCTTGAAATGCTGCTTACCTAGACGCTACTTATGTACTATGTAGTACACCAATGAACATATGTCTGTACGTTTGCGTGTGCGATTCATGTGTTATATTAATTCATGCAAATAGTGCTATGTGCACTCACACACACTTGGCCCGCTAATTGCTTACAATCATGGGCAAAATTATGAAGCCGGCTACAAGTCACAAGCAAATTTTGTTGAATGGGCAACGAGGCGTATACGAATGTGTGCGAATAATAACTGTAGCATAGAACTCGGCGCACGTTCTTTAAGTAAGCAATCATTTTATTGACGGCATACAGTATTAGTAGTGCCGACCACAAATATTTTGCCAAACATGGTACTTCTGTAAAATGTTTGCTTCATAAAAAAAAATTGTTTGAAGGAGAACAGCTAAAGAGCAAGTTTACATAAAGGCTTTTCAATTTTAATTTATTTTCTATTTGGAGGCCAAAAATATTAATTTTGAGGAGTTTATTAGGCAGATTCGACCCCACATGTAAGTTATAGATACAATAGGCCACACTATTTGGATGGGCATAAAATTATAAATATAGTGTATCAATGACCTACTCACTCTCATAGCGGCTTAAAATGTTACTTTTGGAGCAAATCTCATAATGATTCGACGCTTTTCAGTCATTAAGTTATTTGCATAGGCTTAATGCACATATACATAAATTATACAAAGCGTTGTGTGCGCTCACAATGTGTCACGTAGGTTACTTAGCCTGGCTCTGCACAATCCAGTACCAACTCATGGCAGTCGCAAGTGCTTCATTTTGCTAATTAAAAAATGCCATTAAAAACTTGACCATTATGCGACAGCCCCCGAGCCGCAGCCTCTCCATATCTCAAATGACATATAAACAGAGTTTTAAAACGTGCATATTTTTCAAAGTACGCCTAATAAATGCAAAACATCACAACCACCCACTATTGAAACTATATCTTTGTTGTTCCATTTTGCGCACACTCTTTTTAGCGGAAAACTTTTGCCGTTTCACATCATGGAAAAAGTGGAGGCCTCACACTCGACTGGCAGGCGGGATTTTCGCTCACAGAAGGCGCCGATTCGGCCGTGGTCTGGCAATATAAATTCTCGCAGCTACGCGGCTCCAGCGACGATGGCAAATCAAAGTTGAAACTCCACTTTCAGGATCACGAGACGCGCGCTATTGAAACAAAGGCAAGTACAAAACTAAGCAACTTATAAATGGGAAAAAAGATTTAAATATAAATGGCAATCTCTCTTTGCCCGTAAATGCGATTTCAATGCTTTTAGCTATTGCTTTTCATTAGCTGTGTTGGTTGCCTTACTTTTTCCATATATACGTGCATATTATACATACATACTTGTACATACATATTTCGCAAGAAATGTTCTCCAACAAATATATACTATGTTTCTCTTTCATCATCAACCACATCGACAACAAAAACGACAACGAAAACGACAACGCTGAAAAACAGGAGCTCGAATGCCAAGTGCTACAAAGTTTGCTCTTTTGCATGCATGCGTTTTTGACCGCAAAAGTTGCTTCAGTCGATCCGGCATTTTTAAGTTCCATACAGCAGACCTAAGTGGACAGACAGCATAGGAAGCTAAAAATCAAAATGATATTTGTAACTGTAACCATAGCTGTAACTGTACGCTTAACAAGTGGTATTGTATTGTACTGTATTTCAAAAATATAAACTAAGCTACTCTTGACACAGTTCAGACCTAGCAAGTATTGCATTTGTACTATATTAAATTAGTTAATTTTTGTTACTCAGATCAAAGAAGATTAACAGCATAAATATTTATCTATAAATATAAATATAAAAATATAATTAATGTATAACCCCATTGTATGTGACCATTATACAAATAATGGATACAATTGATAACTTAGTGAAATCTCTTGGTGCAACACTGTAATCTTAAACGTGCTGTAGGCTTTCGAAACTTTAGCTCATTTTATTATTTATTTTAAATTTGAAACGAATGGAAGAAAACTCTTCATTTGAGGCAACACAATTATGCTATTATTTTTCAATTTGAATGTGAAAAGAAACGTAGCTGTAATAGTTAATTCTTTGCATTAATATATAATTAAATTTAAGCTTAGCGCGAATACATACTAAATGCAAGGTACTAATTTTAATGCAAAACAATATTCAAATGAACACAACATATACATATATAGTATTTTAGTCAACTTAACTTAATTATGAACCGAAGTGAATGAAAATGGAAATCGATGTGCATTATAGGAAAATTTAATTTTCAATTTTAATGAAATGCATTTGTTAAACTATTATACATATTTGGCTTATATGAAAAAAAAAAAATTACTAATCTCTTTTTAATGCTGAAACTGAAACTGTTGCATTGTAAAAGGTAAATGCAATTAAGTCTTACTTCACACAACAGCCACCGAAATTTGTTGCTTTTCCAACATTCACACACACACATACACATACATACACACAAAGCCGAAATATTTTATTAGATTTTATACAAAACAAAAGAGGATCAACTGTCACGGATAAATTTTTCAAAAGTCAGTCCGTTTCAGTTCGGGTAATTTTGCAGTACCCCATGTCATGCGTCAATTCAAAACGTGTCTTTCACACACACACACATACATACACACATCACATCTATGTACACAATATGTTGCTTTAGTGTAATTTGTTAAATTGTACGAACAATGATATAACTTCAACATATGATTCAGCCCATTAGTTGAGCACACAAATGTCAATCAGATCAGCTTAAAGTGTCACACGTCGCATGATTGGCAAAGGTGTAAGCATTAAATATGCATATGGATATTTACCACTTATGAGTACATATGTATAGTACATACATGTGTACATATGTATGGGTACATACACACAAACGAAACTTGTCAACAACGCAATCATATCTATTAACTCACATGCTCACATGTTCACATGCAAGTATTAACGAATTCAAAGGAAACGAAATCTAACATAGTACGAAAATTGTCAAACAAACAGAAAACTTAAACACATATACATACATACATACATACATCATGCAGCATTGAAAGCTGATATCTATCCAAGCGCAAACTAAAAGTTGCTACATATTTACAACAAGAACAAAACAATACACACACATACTAACGAAACAAAAGAAATAGCATAACAAACGCAAATTAAATATAAATGCAAATATTTATATCAACCTATAGCTATATATACAATAATATATGTATACAAATATATGGAAACGCATATTGAACCCACACGCTCCCATTAAACGAAAGCAGAACACATAGAAACATAATTTTTAGAAGCATTTTTTATGTGCGCATAAAAGTATACTTCAATATAAACAACAGCAGTCTCCAATATGCTGGTGTGTTTTACATTTTGCCCGTTTTCGGTTGATTTTAAATCTTGCACGAAAAGACGGACTCGCGCCAAGCTTGCTAACCCAAGCCTGCACTTCAAAGCTCGTACAGCCGTTCGATTTTTCAAGAATATAACTTTGATTAAAATAAACGAACAAATTAGAAATTAAAGTTGAGATATTTTTATGTTTTTTTATGATTATTAAAATTTCAGTTAGCATTAACCGCCAAACAAAGAACAGCATCGATTTAATTTAAATCAACTTTTTCTGTGTTTTGGTTTGTGGGTTTCACCACCAACGGTTCCGTTATTACAGGGCTTAAACGATTCGAAACACAACCGACGCAAAATACTCGATCTAAATGTATCACACACCTGATTCATTAATATCCGTGAACTATTTAAATATTTTAAGCTAACGAAAGGCACCTAACAAGACCAAAATACGTAATTTGCACCACGAAGCGAACGAAAAGGAAACCATGTACACTTAATTAATGAATATTACAATATGAGCGGAAGAAGAAATACCTAAAAAATAATGGAATACCTTTTCATTTGTTTTTAAGCTTATCAGATTAAATAGCCGATTTCAAAAGAAAAACAGAAACCAAAGTATAAACTGTGTATACAAAAAAAGTACATCTAAAAGTAAACCTATCTACAGATATATTGTATGTAATTATATACTATGTATACCAAATACCAAATGGAATTATAGCATTGATGTGAACAAAAACTACACTTAAAATAACGCAAATTACAATGCTTCTTTATGAACATTTCAGTACGAATTGCTCACATACGACAAATTACCAAAACGTTTGAATTTGTTTCCCAATTTCAGCCCAAGGCATTATCTAAACACTAAATTATTAATTGTAAATTAAGTTGACCTGGTGTTGAGTAGTTGTTGACACGTAAGAAATACATGCATACATACATATAATTTTTATTATTATTTTTTTGACATTTGAAAGGTTTTGCTAGCAAGAAAAACGACGGCGAAAATGCGTTATTAATATTATCTTGCTAATTTATTAAATATGCACAAAAAAGTCCAATAAACTTACCTTAAATTGCATGTTAGTTTTGCATTTCTTTGACCAATTAAAGCGATTGAAGTGTTTGACTAAATTGACAACTGCAACCAAAACAACATCAACAGGAAACCAAAAAAATAAATAAATGTAATGCTACAAAAATTGAAGACTAGTTGTTTTTGTTTCCTTAATAGTGCTATTGTTAAATGTTTACTTGAAACCGTTAAACACACACGCCCTGCCGCACACATTCTGCCACTCGCCACCCGCATAACTGGCCCGTTGTCTTTTTTGTATTTTCAGGAATCCTTGCTATAAAACCGCAAACATGAAACAATGCAATGCATTGGTATTGGTATGTAACACCTGTATGAAAAGTGCATATACATATAGTACATATGAATTGATTTCATGTTCAAAAAGTGCACTAAATTGTTGTTGAATTAAATCAATTCGTTAAATAGATTTGACTTTAATTGACCTGTTCACATATACACATACAACTAAATTGGAATGACAGATTGATGAAATAAATATTTAAATTTACATTAACATTATTGCCGACAGTGTTTTATAATTGTAAAGCGACCGATTTACACACACATTTTCTGTTAATAACTATGTCGATGACAAAAGGTCGCTGCTGTGAAAGCTTTCGCTGAATGGATAAGGTTTGTTACTTTACTAAAAGTACCAATGGGGATGGGAATTTTGCCAAGGGAATTTTGCCAAGGAAAATTCAGACCTAAACCATTTATACTTACTAGTCCCGCAGAAGCTTACAATACCCTGCAAATGTACTTATCCACTTCCAATAACTTATTATTATATACATTAGTATATTATATATAGTTGTCAGACACGAATTAAATTTTGGAGCATCTGTAATTACAAGTAAATAACATCGGATCGGTGCATAACTGCTGAAGTATAAGTGGAAAATTCTGCCTAGTTTGGAGCTCTCTGTTCACAAACATAATATTTAACTTTACTATTTAACTTGACAGACTGGTATTCAAAAGCAACTACATATGCTGCAAGGACAAGCCTGTGGATATTTAAAAGAAGCAAAGCATACAATAATCAGCTAAAGGACAGATTTTACCAATAGTTGTAGCAGGTAAATGAAATGTGTTATTTAATGACTCTTCATAAGTCACAACCCCCGCGCCGACGGTATTGTTTGCTGACAGAATAGAACAACAAAGTATTATTTGGTAATAAATACACATAAGTACTAGATACAGAAACTAGACGAGCCATAATTTGGCGCTTGGCGTAAGGCCAAGGTCCCACAACCTCAAGAGACTACCAAGGCTTGGCAAGAGTATTAAAAACTGCAGATTATACTCGTATGACACTGACGATGAACTACCCGTTCACGTTTTGGAAGCATCCATCAGGATGCTGGCCTATTGACGGGGCATATACTCGTACTCGATTTCCAAATTGTCTGCCCATTAAAACTCTCACGCAACCGTTTCCTTTGTTTAACTTAAAATAAACTTTATTTAATATAAAATGTTAACAGAACAGAGGCTTAACTTATTTATAGCACACAACTGCAATACGAAATTAATTAGCTGGCCATTGAACTTTTAAATGGCTGCATTAAAAGCTCAATGACAAAAATGAAATTAGAATTTTAGCTATTACGGTATAAATGAGTAAATATATAGTAGTACTTAGATATGAACGATTGAAGCAAAATTGATGGCTGCAAATTTTGCTTCAATTCAAGAAACGAATGAAATATAATTGAAAGTACAATAAGCCGCAATTGTTTTGCTCAAAATGGCTGATTTGGCAAAACACTTGCAGCATCTTTAACTTGAATGACAAAGTGTTCGAAGCAAAGAAATTAAATCTCAATATTTGCAGTATGACAAAACCTCTTCAATGGCTGTTTGAAAAGATTTTGTCTCTAAATTCCCTAGATATAATTATTTGATTCGTATTTTGTAATTGTTATAATTTTGGTGTTGCTTTGAAGCGTAAGTATGAAACATATGGCAGGGTTTGTATATTCCTCGTACTTCGGCAGCATTTTACCTTTAACTGATTTCAGTGAATGCATAAGTTACTGAAATCTCAACTATACTTGTATATATATAGTAGATAGTATAGGCGCCTGCATTCACATTTTTTAAAGCTTGATCTACACACATATACTTTACTTATTTACAAAATATGTGCACCGAATCGGAGCATTTTGCTTATTTATCAATATTCAAAAATTCCCTTTTGCGTTTGCACAAAACACAACGTTCGACAGTGATTTACATTTGTGTTGCTTAAAAATGTTTGTCACTCTTTACGGTTTGTATTATTGGTAATTATTTGTATTATCTACACAGCATTTTGACTAATTGCATTTAGATATACGTGTATATTGGCGACGCAATTACATATTGCTCTAATAGATACGCATGTATATGTATATGAAACTAAAGACTAGTCCTAACTTAATGGCTTATGGTTTTTGGGCTGCAACATTTTGTGGTGCCGAAACCTAAGTACGTTGTATATGAAGTTTGCATTCGGGTCCCAGACACAATGCCTAAGAGCTACCTATATAAGATAAACTAAAATATAAGAACGGGGAAGTTCACAATACGCGAACCAAGTTGTTGGTAAATTTTCAAATCTATACGTAATAAATTTGAAAACGAGCTATCGGCCGAACTCAGACATCCTCGCCCTCCTTCGCATCCGTCAGACGCACCAGAGTTATCTCGGTGGTGACGCCATTAACAGCCACTTGTTGATCACGCCAGGGTGTGGTTAGGGTGCGCAGCCGCTGTTTGAGGTTGCCCGGCGTTGTGATTAGCTTATAAATGGCAACGGCCGGTATCATGACGACCGAAGAGCCGGCTATGCACCAGCCCAGAGCATTTGCCCAGCTTGGGTACACATAGTCCCCATAAGTTAGGGGCTCATAGCCAATTAGACCATATACCGTGATGAACAACAGGAAGATGGGCGCCACAAAGCGCCAGCATACCTGCCAATACCTGCCCGGCGGAAAACCAATCATGTCGCGAATATCCTCGCTAAAGCGATCCGTGCCGTAGATCCAGGAAACAGCAATGGCCTCGAAGAACACGGCCACCAGTATGGAGTAACCGGCGGCGTAGCGATCCAGCAAATGGAAGAAGTAGAAACCGCCCTGTGTACAACTGGCCAGACCCACCACAAAATACAGCGAGAAAAGGCACGCCACGAAGAGTTCGCGATTTTTTCGTATTTTGGGGAACTCATCGCTCAAGGCTGTAATAATGGCCTCCGAACCGCCAAACTGTTCGAATTACAAAAGCTTTAGTTATTGTCTCTTAATTGGAAAACAAACTATAAACACAGAAAACAAAACCGTTACGAACAAAAACAAAATCATCATTTTTACCACAGTTTTTTTGATAAAAAATTACCCTTTTTTTTAGTTTTTTATACAAATTTTCAAATCAGTGAAATTATATACACGAACAAAAAGTTTATCATTGCAAAAGCTTACAAGATTACATATGAAATGATTATTCAGTTGTTTTATCGCACTTACCGAACTATCTAGCCCCAATGTCAGCAACATCATGAAAAATATTAGAGCCCAGAAAGTACTTCCTGGCATGGTAGCAATGGCTGCGGGATAGACGACAAAGACCAGACCAGGTCCCTCGGTGGCGACATCCTCAATATTCTGACCCGAAGTGTGCGCCATATAGCCCAGAACAGCGAAAATAACAAATCCGGCAATAAAACTGGTAGCCGAGTTAATAAAGCTCGTGAGCAGCGCATCTCTAGATGTTATATTCGAGTTGGAGTTGGAGTTAGTCTATATTCAACAAATCGATTATTCAAACAGGACTTACTTGTACACATTGTTGTGGTATTTATTGTACGATGCATAAGCCAGAAGTACTCCAAAGCCGGGGCCTAATGAGAAAAATACCTGTGTGGCGGCATCAACCCAAACCTCTGCCTTGTAGATCGCATCGAAATTCGGATTTAAGTAGTACTGAATTCCCATAGCCGAGCCGGGCAGTGTTATGCCTCGGATGAGTAGGATGAGTAGCACTACGTAGGGAAAAAGTGCTGTGAACCACACAACCTTACCGGACGTGCTAATGCCCTTCCAGAGGGAGAAGTAGCATATAAGATATACCATGAGCAGGCACAGCGCCATGTCCCACTTGATGGCGCCCAAGTCGTGGATGCCCTCGCTCTGATTTAGTTCCAGTATATAACGGCTGTGTAATATAAATGTAGTTAGTTGGGATGAACTTCTGAAGTTCTCCCTGTCCTACTTACTTGAAATACTCTGAGGCCGCAGATTGAAAACGCTCTGCAGGAGCAATTGGCGCCATGCTTGCAAATGTGGTGTTCGTATAGGACTCATTGGCATAGAACAAACTCTGATTGCTGAAGGCATAGAAGTCGCTGAGGTTACCTACAAGGCCGCGCGAACTATTCTGACCTTCGAACTGAAGACAAGAGACAGGAAATTTAAATGAAAAACGATTTTCAAGCAAAGAAATTATGATTCCTCCTCATTAATTACTTTTAACCTCGATAACCTCATTAACATTAAATCTTCTAGAGCATAATATAATAATGTGTAACGAAGGTAGATCTCAAATAAAGGACTTTTGCTCTAAGACCTATATCGTAATGTAACAATAATAAATTGAGATGTTTAAATTCAAATGAAATTTAAATAACTCGTGTTGCCTTGATATTAGATGAGTCTTCATACCAAGTTTGGTGAATGTAGGCTCAACCGTGTCAGAAATCCAGGAGTTCATCCAGACAGACGGACATATCAATTCGCCTCGCCATGCTGATTAACAATACATATACTTTGTCCAACTGACTGTTACATACTTTTCACAAATTTACCCTACGGATACATAAAAATGAATATCGCAAATGTGTGTACTTCCCCAAATGTTTTTATATAAATATTGAGTTTTAGAAGGATTTTTTTTGCAGGTATGATCCGCTAAAAGTTTCGCCTACTTTGCAGTTTTCAATCTAAGACCATAAAAGATGCATTTAAAAACATTCCTTTCCTTTTATTAAATAAATTGAAACAGGAAAAAAATGGCTATCGAGTGAAGCTACAATGGAAACGTAGAGTCGAGCGAACAACTCTTAAGCCATGTGCCCGCTCGTACACAGAGACATATACAAGTATATGTTTATTTACAGCTTCAATAGCTTACATATGTCTACAGCTAAATTGCATCTTTTTTTTAATTTCATTTATTTGATAGGAGGAAAATTACAGAGTTTGAGAGTAGAGGTAAGCAGAAAGAATTTCTGAATTTTTGAATATAGCTACTGACAGAGCACGTTTATTGCTATAACTTCAGGACACAAGGCGCTAAAGGAATGTAGTTCTCGAATTTGAAATACCTAGAATTAGAGGAGTTATCGAAATTCGGGGTGGTGTGAGGTGCATCGAAAGAAAAACTAAAACTTATCCTAAGTCATAGAAAGTACAATCTAGATACCATGTTTGGTTATTATAAGTTGGGCTTATACGGATGGACATGGCTATATCGACTGGCCTTGACCCACTACTCAGGAGTATATTACTTTTCTTGAAGTCTGCCAAAAATTATCTACAATTATTTATCGTCCCATTGAGAAACTCGGTTTCATCCCCTCTGTTTTTGACGCTTAATATAACATATTAGCGTTAAACTTTATGAATAAACAAATTCGAATAAATGGAAATAAATGTTGTTTTTACCGGCCTGCAGTTGGGCGTGTTCCATGCATTGTCGCAGGATGTCCATGGCAGCACATTGGTAAATGAGGCAAAGAAGAAACGCAGGGACCACGCAATAATCACATTGTAATAGAAGTCCACATAGAATGCAATAAGCACCACTGCATAACCAATGCCTGAAAAAACATATTCAGTTGAGTCTAAAATTCGTTTACTACAGGTGTAAAAACTTACCTTTAAAGAGCGGCACTAGACGTCCCCAACATGTGATGGCACCCTTCCGATTGTGCTGCCCCAAGGCCAATTCCATATAGAACAATGGTATGCCACCCACTACCAACATTATACAGTAGGGCACGAGGAAGGCGCCTGAAAATATTCAATAAACTGATGCTTTAAAAATTAGCTACAAAATGCACATGAGAACCCATTTACTGGACACCAGAGTAACAATGACAGCAGGGCAACTATTTACAAGCCAGAAATCACATTATCATCATCATTATCATCGTCAACGTCGCCTCTAGGGCCGGCACAACAGCAATCTCACTGCAATTTTTTAAATAATTTATGCCCAACAGTGAACCCAAAAAAAGAAGATCGCAGGTAAAATCTCCTGTAATTAAAAAAACACTTTCAGAAGCACTCCACTCCATGAAATGAAAATCACATATACAAGTATTCTTTTTGAAATGCGGCCAAAGATTAAATAAATAAAATAAATGTATATAAAACTTTGCTGACAAACATATGTATGTGCCATTTGTATCTTATTAATTAAAACCAATTTAAATTACATAAAATAGTTCTGGGTGTATTTCTCAACATATATTTTAAATATGCTTAGTTTGGATAAGGCCACGACCTATTGGAAAAACGGTTAAGGAATGGAAGATGAAGACTTCTTGTAGTGTTGATGATAGCCTAACCTGCAGTTCTTTAACACATTAAAGCAATAAATTAGAGTCAGTAAAAAGAAAATATAATTAAAACCATTTAAAAACCTGAAAGCTTTTCGAAATTAAAACTGAACTGGACACAAAGAGCGATGTGTTAGTGTCCACTGCATATGCTATTTTTTAGTCACTGTGTGTGCCTGCTGTGTACGAGGATACTCGTATGTAGAGCCATTGACAGGCTGGCTGTCCCTCTCTGGTTGTAAGAGTGTATGAAAACAAAATCAAATTGTTTTACAAGTGCCATTCTAAGGGCATTTAAAAATATTAGCAGCAGCCGAACAGGCGGACGGTGGTGCCAAGACCCACACCTACTACTACCTACCACCCCTTCAATGTGGGGGTGCACCCATATAACACATACAAGTATACTGTCTCTGGCGCTTTGGGCTCCATGGCTGTCTCATGCAGTCAATAAGCCTGGCACTCTCCCCTCCTTTTGCGTCCTGGTGCCGGCAATCGCTAAAGTGCCATCGATACTTCGTTGAGTGACAGCGGGCGTTTTATGATTTGATTATGTCTATTAGCAGACAAAGTGGATGACAAAGTCGAAAAGGTTGGCAGGCATCAGGCCAGAAGGGAAGGAACAACAGCGGCCATTAAGTATGCCTCTACAAGTATATGCCTGCCCTTATGTATGTAGGTGAAACGTATGTACATACATAAATGCCATTGACAATTATGCCATGCAGAGAAGTGTAAAACGAAATGCAAAAACAAAAAGTGCACAGGAACTTTAAATCAAATCTAAGAACTGAGCTTCGCCCAAGAAAATTAGGGGGAGCAAGAGGAAGAGGCATCTGTTGAAGATGCTGTAATTTCCGCTGCTTAAACGGCACTTCCGGTCTGCCGATTCGAGGCTATGAGAGGCTGGACTGTGGACTGTGGACTGCGGACTGTGGAGGCAGTTGACGACCAACTAAATACAAACCGAAATGAAAGCAGTTTTTAAATTATGACATTTATAGATTATTAGGAACTGACTGCGAGTAATCAAATTTATGATTCAACTCAGCGCCGACATCAAAGCCGCACCTACTACTTCAATAGTACAACATACATATTTGCATACTATAAGTATGTATGTATGTCAGTGTATGAGCGTGAAGTACCTAAGTTGTCAAAAGCAGCGCAGTTGCTGCGAATGGGGAGCGATTTGCATGCCATTGGCAGCATTTGAACATTGCAAACTTCAAGCGGATATAGGACGCGCAGGAACAAGCCCGAATGTGTGTGTGTCTGTAACAGATACACGCTGTTGACGTCATCTACTATGTAATCGAATTTCGGACGCTTTAAAACAACAACATAGGCAAAGGCAAAAGCGAAAGTGAGACAGTTACTAGTGGTGTACAAATATTTACGAATATAACGTACTATACATACTATATGCAATTCCAAGTACATACTATCTTACCAGCAGCAATCGAAGAATATACAAAAATCACTAGTCTTCAAGAGAAGACGATAGCAAGTACATACAACACTGGTACTGCATTTATATTAACATTTTATTATTAAATCTTAGATTCTTAAGTTCCTTTGCACAAAACAACCACGAACAGACGAGACTTGCCAAATGAAATATCAAAATAGCGTTCAACTTGTTGGTTCACCTACATTTAGTTTTCTGAACCTGTAAAAGATGCCAAAGGTGCATTTTACTTGGACTCCTTAGATATATTCTAATTTCTATTCTTACTAGTAATTACTCGGAAATATATAAATGTATGAAGTCAATTTCAATTGTAAATGATATTAAAACTTCTACTAAAACTTCAACTCAAATCCAAAATTTTCTACCACTATGTAATAAAATACACCTTATTCTGTTTTTACATGGTCTTTTTTTACACGGTTTTGATTTAACACGGATTGAAAATTAAAAACTTTATTCCATTTAGCACGATTCAAAATAGCACAAAATAAATAAATAAAAATTCGTATATGGGTCGTTATGCACATTATATAAGTGATTTAATAAAATAAACATAAATCCTTGCTTTTTCACTGATTTCAATAGATTTTAGATATAAGCAACCAATCACCTATTTTTGCATATGATCAATATCTTTTTTACAGGACTTTTTCTGGAACCAACCTGCCGTGTAAAAACAGAATAAGGTGTAGTTAATTATTAATTACTATTTCCGTGCCTTTTTCGTTGGAAAAGTTTTTATTAACTGAAAATAAAATCAAACAAATCTTAATTAGCTTAATAGCTGCGTAGATCCTACGTACGTTGCTGGAATTAGTTCACTTCCACATCAAAATATGCCAAATGATGACCTAAGCTTTAACTTACAAATACTATACCATATAGCTGTCAGATAAATTGTATACCTACTATTATTAGGAACTCTTTAATGCGGTTTCCATGTGTATAACTAAAATACAAAGTGATCTGATTATGGTATAGACGACATAGCATCAACTGTTGCACTTGCTAATAATCAGTTTTGGTAGAAAATTAAAGCTAATTGTCGAATAATGTATTAATATTTTATTCAATATGTAATATACATATTGTATGTATAATCAATTTAAACGATTAAAAGTAATGTTCTGTCAATCAAACCATTCTAAAATAACATATTCAATGCTCCTGTTTCATAGATTCAACAAATTTTTGTAGTCAATGCTGTTTTAAGCAGTCTATTGATATTAATAGAAAATAATCTATGAGGAATGTTAGTAGACTGTGTGCTAATCAATAATTTCGCTTTTATTTTAAGCTACACATTCAGTAGTTCACGCTTTCGAATCTGACAATAAATGACCACTCCATACCAGGTTTAATGACTCTTATGTACCCTATACCTACCCTACACTGTAATTAAACTAAAACAAAACTATGTATTATATAAATTTAAAAACTAATAACAACCAAATTCCTGCACAGAAAATATATGTACTATACATGAAAATTTCATTTTTAACATTCCCAACGTTTTAGATTTACAAAATGGGTTTGTCACGCGAAGTTTCTTCAAAGATACCAATCTACAACTATGACTCTAAGAACATTGCATGTGCTCCTTTGTAACTATCTTTTATATTATATTCACACTTAACTTCAAATATGTTTTGTAATAATAAAAAATAATTATTTAAAATGAAATTCTTATATATATACAAATGTACTTGTTTCCCATCTTTAACAAAACATTAATAAAATAAATTTTGTGAGCAACAATGCTGCTTATCTTTCGGTACAAATGATTGCCAGAAGAATTACTTATATCAGAACTGTTACTTTTGTCTTCTTATATGAATTAATTAGGCTAATTCAGAGATACGATTGTGGATAGTGGGAGCTAAATTAATTAATTATATTCCTTTACAAATATGCATTCGTTTTCATTGTGGAACACCGAGAAGACAAAATTTTACAATATGTTTTTTTATGCAACAAAATAATATGATGGAGGAACATACATATATACACGCTGACATATAAATAGACAGACTTTTGTTTATAAGCAAAGATGACTACATAAGGATAGTAGTACATTGTACAGACTAAGCTGTAACACTCACATTTTTGCACCTTTCTTTGAAATGGAAAATGTGGTAATTTTTCGGGAACACAAACTGTATACGATATTCAAAAAATATATCACTTTAAGTTCAAATATATAGAAATTTATGCAACAGCTCTCTCGACTTATATTTTAATAGAAGCTGATACAATTTTCAAATCAATCTAGCATTAAATTGCTTTTAGAAGATATGTATAACCTTTCTTCCTTAGTAAGAGTATCTAAAGATCTCTTCAACTCTACATATCTAATGCATATGTATGTATGTTTATCGACTCAGTGTGCTGGTGTTTTATGTGTACTTTAGATTTACATATAGTTTTAACAAAAAATCGAATAAAACAAACACTAAATTAATCTATTATTTATGAACACTTCAAGGTTAGCATATAATTTAATAATTGTCCTACCTAAAACAGATCTTAAAGATATAAGAAAACAAAAAAAACTGAATTACATCAAAAAATTGATTTTCACACCGCGTTAAGCCCAGTTATAGTCAGCTTATTTGAAAGCGGAAATTCTTGCCTGTTCAAGATTTTTCGATTGATATATGGAACAAGTTAAAACCATGGCATCATGTACTGGTGTTTTCGCTACTACATGTAAGTATATAAAAATTAAACATCCATTTACTAATCATCATTCAGTAGCCACATAATGACGCTTATTTTTGCTTAAAGCTGTACGGCTCCAGTTAAAGATCTTATGAGTTGCACTTAATTCCTTTCTGTCATTATCGTAGACTATATCCAGAGAAATAAAATCAAACACGATTGTAGGAAACCGTATTTTTTCTATGGGTTAAACAAATTGTTCCAATGCAATGTTGCCAAATATTTTAAGTATATAAAAACGAAAAAATAAATTTACTATCATCATTCAGTAGCCACATAATGATGCCTATTTTTGCCGAAGGCTGTACAGCTCCAGTTAAAGATCTTATGAGTTGCACTTAAATCCTATCTGTCATTATCGTCGACACATTTGACCAATTGCTTGTAATAATAAAATGCCCACTAAGCTGGCATTAGACTCTAATAATCGCTCACTCGCTTGCCCCAACCTGTAGCTGCTGCTTCTGTTGCTGGGCAGGCCTTGAGCTTGGCAACGCCAACAGCTAAAGGCGACCGGGGAGGACATAAAATGACAACTAAGCTGTCACTGATTGAACGCAATGAAGCGTATGAAAATGAAAAGTGGTTTTCCTTTTATTTTCTCAAACTTTAAGAGAGCGTTGAAGTTGAAATGCGCCAAATGCTGCAACAAGTATGAAATAGTCGTAACTAAACCACATACCTATGTACACGTACATATAGTATTATGAAAAAGGGATATACTTACATACATACATACATACACACACATAAGTACAAAGTAGAGATGGCTATGAAAAATCATTTCAACGCTTAAGTGCCTCCGTCAGAAACGTGTGCAGCACATGAATTTCCAACAATGCGCGCATTATTTTGATGATAGGGTGTACGGGTGCCACGCACAAAAAGCCTAGAGAGAAGTCAACGCAACTCGCTCCGCACACACACACACACACACACACGCATCTAAACGCAAATATATACATATATGCTGAGTCACTCACTCAGTGGCATATTGCGGTAAGTCCAAATGCGATTATGACTGCCAGATTTAGTTGTCATACAAAAGCACTTAACTTTGAAATTGTTTTGAATGATGGCGGTGCGTACAAGGATCATACGTAATTGTGTGTGTGCTATGTATGTGTGTGTGTGTGTGTGGGTAATTTTGTACGGGAAGTGCGCGCTTATGCCTTGCTTCACACAACCAAGAATTGCGCTCGCCTTCCTGCACGCTGCCCAAGCTAATAGCAGCACTTTAGAAGCTCTTACATACGAGAGTATAAACACACGCATACTCCTATACCCTCGTACTACGCTGACTAACTTGTCAAAGTGTTAAGCAGTCGGCAGTCGGCAGTCGGCCGTTGGCAGCTCGAACAATGGGGCTGAGAAAAGTCAAGTCAAGTCAAGCCATTTGCCTTTTCCTGAAGCTCAATGATGCGTAAAGTAATATAAATTATATGGCATTGTTTCATGGACCACTAATTGGCCCGACGACGACTCTCTGGCCACTTACCACCGCCATTTTTGTAGCACAAATAGGGAAATCTCCACACGTTTGCTAAATCGACGGCGAATCCAATAACCGACAATAAAAAATCCACCTTGCCGCTCCATGTTTCGCGTTGATCGGTGCTGTCGTTATCGCTATCGCGTGGCGTCGGCGTCTTTCCTATTTGTCCTGTTGGTGACATCGCCGTTACGACGATGTCCTCCTCTCCCAAGACGTCGACGTCGTCGCTTCTGTTGCCGTCGTCGCACCCAAAATCTGTAAAATTGATAGAGAAATGCGCGTATTTATTTCTATTTTTCTCTTTTTGGGTAACATAATACTCTTTATAGCACACCCCGGCCGCTTCGCACTCTTCATCAGCATGCATATTTGCATGTTCTTGACGTGTCACCAAACACAGCAACAACAACCACAGGAACTACAACAACATACATACATAGAAACACTGCTTAAGCCCACACTTAATACACAATTGAGTTGTTGTTTGAACTGTCCATAACACTTGAAACCTGTTTGGCCACGACATGTGCTCTGGCCCTTGAAGTGCTTGCTGGCATATTACGTATACGACAGGTGGCGCTCACACACACACACACACACACACCAAGCGACCACTCTACACACCTCTCTGACAGCGAATAAAACATACACGTATATGAAGCTTGACCTGCTCAAAAAAAATAAAATAAAGGCTGGATTATTATTGGTATTTTTATTGCCTATCATTTGCATTGAAAGTGTGGGCGAACAACACGAAAAGAAGAGAAAACCATTGTGTTATTTTTAGCAGCATTCTGCTGTCCAGCTAATTAAACTTAGCTTATGCCCCATTTAGTGACGCTTACGTTCCTTTATCTAATTTAAGCTTCAGATTTAAATGCGCGCACAGCAGCAGGTCTCTTAATTAATCACAATTGCCTATCACATTTGCAATTAAAAAATTTAACAAACGCACGCTCAGTGAATCGCATATTTTTTTAATTGTGCCACTAAGCTATTCCTAAACTTCGGAGCATGTAGCATGTGTAAAAGGACTAAACGCACTGTCCTTTTAATACATAAGCCAAGTTAATTAATAATATAACACGGTGCAGCAAAGAATACTTTGCAGAAGTAATTAAGATACCTAAGTTTTAAGGTTTATTTATTTGTTTGTTAATGACACGCTTCTCAATTTACCTTCAGCTTGAGCCACGCTTGCATAATTTGACATTTTCTTCACGAATCACTTCTTAATTATTGTTCTATAAACTGGTAGCTTAATGATCATGCATTATTTTAGAACGTATTTAATTCACTTAATACTTTAAGCACATTCCACATATTAATTATAATTGCCGAACAGAATTCATTTGTACTTCATAGTCTGCTCAGATCTTACACTGTCCGCTCTGTTCAACCAACACGTTCTGCGTCTAAAACGCAACTGATTTGCTCGAGCAACAGTTGCCATCGCCCTCAGCTTCCCATACCCGATGCGGTGCTCATAAATGTATCTGAGCGCGGTCAGACTACTTAGCTATGAGTTGTACAAAAGCCACGACACGGCGCTGACCATACGCTACAGCATTGTCTCGTATTTCATTTGCGAAAACCAACAAATTCTGGTCTAGGTATCCTACCAAGAGTCGAAAGTACTGCGGTTACCAGAGCAGGGGGCTTTGCTTTACTGCAGCTTGCAATTAATTATGTATATACTCGTATGTATGTATGTATGTATACTTGCATACAAACCTACTTGTTAACTTTTGCGTGCAAGTGAAACCAAATTAAGTAATTGAAATATGCAAAAGGTATTTCTGTGCTAATGAGGGTTTGGTAGCTTAAAACCAAAATTTGAAAGTGAACGGATTTGCTTCTATAGCACTACAAATATACGTACAATGTATGACTAAAATTTTATTTGGTTTAATTGTTGTCTAATTGTGTTGTTTTTACTTTAATGCCGTGTAGGAATTTTGCTAATTTTTAAAAACTTAATATATTCTTATAGACAAGCGTATTTACCTATTTTACATTTCCATTATACGCTCTACTTAGTATTTAAATTTATTTTGCTTAACTTTTGTCTAATTGTGTTGTTTTTACTTTAACGCGTTGTGGGGATTTTGCTAATTTATAATAATTGAAAATATTGTAATAGACAGATAGATAGGGATTTTTCTGGCTTGCAATAATTTATAATAATGTAATAGACAAGCATTATCACGTGTTTTAATGACAGATTAACTTATACACTAGCGCTAACAATACTACAAAAATACTTTTTAACAATATTGAAAATGAAATTTATACAAAAGCGTACCTTAAATAAACATTGTGATGGCTTTTAAATATATTTCCAAACATATACATCTTGTAGTATGTGATTATTAGATAAAACTAATTAAATACTTGTATCTATCGACAGCAAAAAATTGTTTATTTATTTCTCACTTGGGCATTGTGTGAGCACGTTACATGCAATGTATTTAAAAACAAATACAAAGATTTTTTTAAGTAATACGGTTTTTATTGTGGTCTGTGATGTGGTCGATTAAAAATGTAATATCTTATTTCTTTTGGGTGTTACAACATCTAAAATAGACCCACTTTTAAAATCTGATCTACAACCAACAGACTAACAATGTGGCCAATTTATATATAATTGATTAAAAAATAATGTTGTGTTTCAATATTATATTTTCGAAAACAGTAAAGCTGAATTTTTTAATAAAAGAATAGCTAAATTTCGTTTCACATATAAAAAAAAAAACCCAAACGTTTCATTAATACATAAAAAGGTGTATGTATAAATTTAAATAAAATTCTCATATCAAGTGTTATTGTGATAATTAGAAACGAAAAATAACAGAAAATAATAGCCATAAGAGTAATTTCTGCCAATACTCTGCCGACAGCAGCTGCTGTTGTTGCTTTGGCTCATAACAGCAAGCCCCATGAATATAATATTTTTAATTAACTTTTAAATTTGTACAAGAAGAAATTCATAAATTTACATTAAAAATTGTGTAAACTGTTTACAATTTGAACAGTTGGATACTATATTGTTGTTTTTATATATCGATTACACAGTACATACCTTTTATTTTTGCAATTTAAATCGTACAACTTTGCCAATCCATATTTTTGTTTAGTCTTTCCAAAAACCAACCAACTTATTAAAAATGTTTATAAGAACACACTATAAATTGCTCAATTATAAATAGTTATAAAACGCGACAAAAATTTATATTGTTAACCGCAAGACGTCAAAATGCATATAAAATATGAAACTTTATGAATGGAGCACCAAAAGGGAAATTAATATTTCTTTTGCGCAGTAGGATATAGTTCCGTTATTGCGCTAACGGTAACATTGGAACGTATGCACGCGCTTGCTGGCTGACAGCGGCTTTTATAGCCTGCGACAAGTGGTTGCAACGAACACTCCACCACACACGCACACACACAAATACACAATCGTGTGTGTGTTGTGTGTGAGTGTGTGGGTGTTGACTGTCAGAAGCAGTCACATTTCTGTTTTGCTAGTCAAATGTCGCATGCGCCAAGGAAACGTTCCCAGAACGGAAGTGTCCAATTAGAGTTGCCTTTGTGCAAGAGTGTGTGCGTGTACACGTATATTGTATGAGTATATGTGCTTGTGTGCGTGCGCATGTTAAGCTACATTTAAATACTTAAATATCCTCCTGCTGTGTGAAAGCTTTTTCATACAACTTTAACAGAGCACTGTTAAACAGCTTTCAGATATGTAAATGCATTGTTCTGTGCTTCATTAATTCGCTTAGACTGTGTGATATTGTTAGTATTGATTGCAGTCGACGCGCTTATTTATTTCGAAAATAGTCACGCACCGCGCTGTGTCTCAAATCGGAAATAATAGCAGCAACAAGTGCATTTAATTCGATCTTAAAGTTTCACTTTAACTAAATACATTTTTTTTTTAAATATAGATAAAATAATATAATAAAATATGGATACGTTTTAATTCGTTTTAAGCAAAATTGTGATAAATTGTAAAAGTTTAAATTACTTTATTATTTTACCAACATGTTCAAAATGGTGTGTTGCTGTTTTTAAAATGTTTTAAAAACTGGTGTATTTGTACAAGTATGTGTACATTAACCGCATGCCCGCAAAACAATAACAAACAGCGTCTGGCGCACACGTCTGCCCAGTCATAATATATAGCGAACCGAATGAAATAATAATTTGCCGCAGGGGGCAACAATTTTGGTCCATATGAGTCAAAAAATGGGCCATACACACACACACATACTCATGCAAACATACGTATTGCCATAAACTGAAATATAATAAATTTTCGAGAAATTTGTGTGTCAAACTGTTGAAAGATCATGGCGGAAAATGTTCAAACACTCTCTTTCTCAAACTCTCTGCTCAGGCGAAGCATTTGATTATTTCGAAAGCTGCTCAAACCAAATGTTTCGAAAACGTTCAAATAATCCAATGAAAACAGCATAAACAAAAGAAGAATCTTTTTTTAAACATTCAATAGAGAGAAATTTATACTTGTATACATATGTACGTTTAGAGAAGAAGAGAGCGATAAAAGAGTGAGAACAGAATTAAGAAGCTCCGCACCCAGACAGCTGCTCCCGGCAGTTGGCAACGATTATCCGTCGGATGCGGCCACAGAATCCGTGAAACTGTGCGAAAACTTGCACGCATTGGTGGTTTGGGGCGCAGTAGAATCGCATTTATAAATAGAAGAAGCCAAAAAACTAACAATTTGCGAAATTTCTATGGAATTGTGCTTATGGGGCTGTAAGTGTGCAACAGTGCGTATGCGGAATGTCACTATCTATGTCTGAAGACGGCAATAAATTGAACGTAAACGTGTTAATAATTTGTCGGAGTTCCCCTATAATTCTTTGACCATTATAGTCGAGCATTTCTTATTTTTCTTTTTTTTTATATAAGAGGCAACGCGCATTATTTTTAATTTCGCCGTTGATGCTGTGCAAAAGTGAAAGAAAAATAGCCATAGAAGAAGAGCAACAGACAAACATCAAAAGCAGGCAAGGCAGTCGGCTATGGCGCGTGTTTAACGTGCTCCCAGCCGATTGGCGATGTCGGCCCGGTCGGACCCAGGCCGGACTAGGAAAAGGCTGGTAGCATGTTTGCTGGTCAGTTGCCGAAGCAGATAAAATTCGCTAACATGTTACAATAATGAGAAAATCGTATATTCTTATACATACCTACAAGAACATACATACTTATGTACTAAACGTGAATATGTATCTAGACAACTACAATTCAATTAAGTGCAAGCAAAGTAGAGAGCGAACTTGTATGTTACCTACCGCAGAAATAAGTGCAAGCTAAAAATAAAAAAAAAACTGGCGCCAAAGTAACATTGAACTTAAGCTGATAATCTATTAATTAACCCATGTATTGTTCAGCAGCTGTTCAAAAAAGAGCGAGAATTTCATGAAACCATTATAAGTCGATGCCTTCGGTTTGTTTATAGCTAGCCACCAACCATTCTTTCAGGAAGTAAAGTCCATTAAAAAGGCAATGCACACTCTCCCAAACAATGGGCGCGTAAATTTAGCGCGAATTTTCACTGCTTGCTTTGAAGCTTCAGGGAGATGTAAGCAAATTCATATTTTGGCCTGCAATTCCAACGTTCTGCTTTTTGTTTTGCATCTGTAACTAGCAAGTGCATACATAAATAAGTAAGATACAATGCTCGAACGACAAGCGGCAATATACTTTACACAGTATTGTCTTCTTGTGCCGCTATAAATATTTACAATGCGCGTCTGAAGCAAAGACAAAGAATATTGCATGGGTTTTATTCAACTTGATGTATTTTCTATTAATGTTCACTTGTCCCGCTCCACCCCTCTTTCGACCCGCCGTGTAGTTGAACAATGCAGGCAGTGACAGTTTCTGCAAATGAATTTATAATTAAGTTCATAGGTTTTATAGAGGAAATCGTTTATTAAAGCGTAATTTGCATAATTTGCCTAATCATGGTGAATGAAATACAAAAAAGTTCAGTGATGTGAACAGTTCTAATTGATAATATACGCATATTTGTATAAAAAACTAAATTCTAACAAAAACTACAACTCTACGTACGCGAGCTACAAATCAGCATCAAAATGTCTAAAAAACCTCGAGGGCATATACACAAAATACGGGAATTCGAGTTGGAAAAGGTAAATATAAAATGTATGCTAATGTGTACCTAAATTATGTATTCAAACTACAAGTATGTACTTCCTTGCGCACAAATCAAAAGCAGTTCAACGATTAATTAAACTGCAACAAGATAACTGTTTTAAGACCAAGGCCATATTAATTTGCAACTTCCAGCAGCATTGTGAACATTTTGAACCGAGCAACTCAGGGGAAAATTAAATTTGTTCTAAAAAAATAAGAAACTAACAATATAAAATAATCGAAGTAATAAATAATACATTAAATACAACTCTAAATTTAATAAAATACGTTAAGGAGGTTAATCAAATCTTCTTAAGTAATTTTTAAGAATTTTTCTTGTCGCACTAGGAAATAATAATAATAAATATTATATTAAATAATATATAATAAAACGTCAGGCTGTTTGAGGCACAGTTATCCGAAGATCAGCTAACTTTTTGCAATTCATAGAGCAAAAAAGAGTTCATTTTATTTGTAAGCCCTATAATTTCAATTTCTAAGTATAATTTAGAATTCGGTATCCCAAAGGCAAGAAGTTTTTACACAATTAGTAGTAATAGTATATATTTTTTTGATCAGTATGGCGTAACCAGTCGATGTAGCCATTACAGTCGATCCTGTCGTCTATCCTCTCATCCGTGTGTTTGAACGCAAGGGTCTGAGATAGTATAAGGGTTAGATTCACCAAATACCATATTTTCCTAAGTTTGTGTTTTTTTCCGGCCTACAATCTTCCTGCTACCTGCTCACTACTCCCCCCACTCTTGCATTGCGAACAATATGAATACCCGGTATTATTATTCTGGCTGTTACACTTTTCGAGTTCTTTGCGTTCGTTCTTGCAGACATCAACACATCTCGTCATAAGGATCAAGAATATGTATACTTTTTAGGACTTGAACATCTTTCTGACTGTAAATTAGACATTATAGAATACCCTTTTACCTTTAAAATAACTTAATAGGTTAATCATAAACATAACAATTCCTAAGAAGTCAAAGCAAATCTAATACGATTAAGCTTCGTCATAATCCACGGAAGTGAATTCAAGAAGATTGGTCGTTATTAAGAGTTATATTTGTACAAGTATAAACTATGTTGAAAAGGGAAGCTATTAATTTACAAGAGCGTCCAATTTACAAACATTTTTTTCCTCTTGATTTAAACAAAATTTATTAAAATTTTATTATATTTTTGCTGAAAAGATAACTTATTGTTAAATACTCACGATATAGTTAATGTTTATTAGTAAATTAACGTTAAGAATAATTTTCACAACAATCTGTAGCAGTTTTTTTTAATATACTAGTAGCTTATTCGAATTAATTATTAGAAGGAACCATTGGCTGTTGTATTTAAAATAACTTTCATTGCGCATTATCTTCCTACGAGGAATTTGAGGTATTTGAATACTAATATCTCATGTTGCCAGTAAGCTATCAACCCTGATACTAGTAGCCTTCGTTGTGTTCTGTAACCGCACCTTCCACGTGGCCACCAAACAGGTGGTTTCTATTCAATTTTTTTCCTGCGCAAAATCAGGTGTCAAACCGTAAAAGTGTCGAACGCATATTGCTCATATTTATCGCCAATCTATAGAGCTAATTTAAAATCCACAAATTAAAATACACATGAGCAAATAAAAACCGAAAAGCGCAACCTTACAAGACTTTTAACTCGCCGTGCCTCGAGCAATTGGAAAATTTGTGTTAGAGCGCAAGGAAAAACAAACAGGCCAGACAAGCGATTTGTGTTTAGACAACATTTTTCATGATTGGCAGCAAGCCAATAAACTTTTCATCGTGCACCAGCGACCCTCTGTCACCGGGCATATTGGTATAAGCAAGTTACATGGGGAAAATAGAGCAATTATTTAATGACTAAACACATATGTATATAATCACCTATTTGTTCTATTCAACAGATACATTTGGTGGATGAGTTCGACATCATACAGATTGTGGGAGAGGGCTGGTTCGGCAAAATTTTGCTTGTCGAGCATCGGGGCTCCCAGACGGAAATGGTGCTTAAGGCGGTCCCAAAACCCTATGTCACATTGCGTGATTTTTATCGTGAATTCCACTATGGACTGCACCTGGGAGTGCACCGGCACATTGTAACCACGTATGATGTGGCCTTCGAAACTGCCGGCTTTTATGTTTTTACGCAGGAATATGCGCCGCTCGGTAAATAGCTAGCTAGCTATGCAACCATAAACTCAAATGACCATCCCATTACAGGTGATCTAACGTCAAATGTAACCGAGACGGGCGTAGGGGAGGTGTACAGCAAACGCGTAGCTAAACAGTTAGCTTCGGCCATAGATTACATGCATTCAAAGTGAGTATTTCAATTAAGGGATTAGTTGTCTTGTTACATGTCTTTGCACAGATAACCGACCGCAACAAGTCCTTAGATATCAAAAGTTATTAGGATATGCTTTAGAAAAAGATTTGTGATGTTTTATACCAGCCATACGAAATATAATCGATGTGTCACTACCAATGTTTTACTGATTTAAAACAAGATTCCAGTTTGTCTTCGCTAATCCTAATAAGCAGACAAACAAGATTTTGAAATATAAATACTACAGTATAATTTGCTTAGCTGCCCCGATACTTGGCTGCATCGGCAAGATACTGTAGCTGCATGAAATTTGCCTTTGGCAGCATTAAGTGTTGAAAATAATTACGTTTGGTGCATTCAAGGAAACAGTTTTGGACTTAACCACCTCATATCGTCGACATTTTTTGTAATTTTCAATCAATATTAAATAATTTAGCTGTGAAACATTTTTTGGAAATTGGTTAGTCTCTTTATATTCAATTAAAATGGCAATGTGTACATATTTTATTTGTACTACCGTTTATTTGTTTGATCGTTTCTTTTTCAGTGCATACATACATTATTAATTGTTAAATTATAGAAATGGGTGAAAAAAATGAATGAATGAAGAAGCTCAGTCGAAAAATATGGTCCTTTATTGAAATTGCAAAAATTTACATATATACATATACTGGGACCAATAAAATTACACAACTTTATATATTATATACAAACCGCAAGAGATACAAATTGTACTTACAAAATTAAGTTTTTTAGCTGCATTTTTAGGATAGCTGCCCCAAAAGCCTGTGCAAAGTATGAGAAGCAACTAAGCAAAATATACTGTATTTGGCAAAAAATGTTTAATGTTAGAGTGGGATAGAATCAGAGCTCTCATCTCATCAATACCCACAAAAGTGGCTGTTTTGGCTCTCTACCAAAAAATAAAATGTGGAGCAGTTAAAAAAGTTAAAACGTCTTTAAAATATTATGCCCGTTTCTTTAACAACGATGCTAAAAATAGTCATTGTTTTAAAACCCCGCCCATGGATCAGACTAAAATACATACCAAATTGTGTTTATTTAATCTTATGATAAGAAGTATACGTATTTAAATAATTACACTACTGTATATGCATCGCCCTATTTCTTTAGAGACATTGTGCATCGCGATATCAAGCTAGATAATGTGCTTATATACCGGTCGGATTTTCAACGTGTTAAGCTTTGCGATTTCGGTGAGTCGTTCCAAGCTGGCACCGTTGTTGAGCGGCGCAACGAATGGCTGCCTTACAGTCCACCAGAAGTATTAGAGGTAAAGCCGGAGGGTACCTATAAGTGAGTAAGACATTGATTCGCCATTGAATATTTGCTCATTTCCCCATCCTACAGAGCCGATCCTAGTCACGATGTATGGCAATTTGGTATTGTCCTCTTTGTATGCCTTACTGGTTGTTTACCGTGGCAGAAGGCCGCTGCTGACGATCCTCGCTATGTGCGCTATATATCCTGGCAGGCTAGCATAATGATGATCAGACGCACTCCCAAGCTGTTTAAGTTGCTTACTACGCGTGCTCAACGCATGTTTAAGCGCTTCTTGGAGCCCCGCGCAGATCGTCGGCCAAAGAGTCTGGGTGACTTGACCAAGTTTGTGGACGACCGCTGGCTCGCGAAAACGGCAGAAAAGGAAATGGCCGAATACGAGACGGACGAACTGTGTCCCTCTATGTATTCATTTCACAGTAGCCCTGATGAGAAGAACCGCTTGCTGTATACTTTGGCCGATTGCGGGATCGAGACAAATGTTGATCGACAGCTTAAGAAGAATCGCATCAGAGACTGGATAGAATCCTCTATAATTACAGAAGAAGATGAGGTCGCTGGCTTAATAATAGTAAAATATACAAAAGTTTTAATATATGACATCTTACAGGAGGAAAACGAGGAGACAAACTCTGCTTCACCGCCCTCATCAATATCTCGCGGGCCCGTTCCCGGCCATATCTCCTCCATACGTCAGCCACCACCCCCTGAGAAGCCCAAAGAGATCAAAAACACCCTGAAAGATGCAACACAGAAGCACTTTGATCCACGCACGGGGGCACTGCAACAAGGTCCCAGCGAAATGGGCATGGCCACACACTCGAATTACAGCACTACATCCACACTCAACAATGCTGACAGTTTACTTACACTAGGCTCCCGACAGGACCTCCTCGCCAGCAACTTGACCATGTACAACTCGATGGATGTGGAACTGAATCGGCTAGGTGAGCAGGCCAGGTCGCAATCAAGCGTTGGCATCCTTAATCAGTCGCTAAGCAGCGGAAATTTGCTACTAACTGACCATGATGCGTCACCACTGCTACTGACACCCAATCCGCCAATGGGCGCGTTTCCGTCACCGCCACTCACTTCCCCAAAGAACTCGATTGGAGTAGGCACCCGCGGCTCAACTAAAAGCATTCTGCAGCGTTCCAAGTCCGATTCCGTGCAGGCGGCAATGTATGCCAGCATGCCAGCCATTGACAGCACGAGCAGCAGCTCCGCCGTCTATGCCACTTTTAACACCAATAACCTAGGCAGGCAGCAGCTGCTGCAGCAACAACAAATTCAGAGCGGTTATGCGCCTAATGGCAGCTCCTTCTTTGTGGCGCCACCAATAATAGATAACAGCACCAAACCTAATCACAATGCAAAAACGGTGACGTTCACTGGCTTGACTAACGCCTTCCAAACGCTTGCACAAGTTCCCCTGCTGTCCAAAGCCAGTACGGCTGTTTCGTCTACCAACTATTTTAATCATCAACAAAATGATTCTCAAGTCAAAGACAGCGCTTACGGATCAACAGATGTGAGCGAAGCGAACAGAAGCTCCATGGCACGCCAGACCATGACAGGCAGCGCGCATAACGACAATGGCATCCGGCAGCAGTACAGCGCCAAGGACACGGCCTACGACCGCGTAGTGGTCACCAACAGCAACAGCGCCCGCAAGCGAAGATAACTCATGCATCGCTGTCCCAAGTGCACAAATCTATTTTTCGTGCATTAACATGATTTGCGAGTTCCAATAAACTTAACTAAACTTATATATATACATTTCTTAAAATGAACGCTTTTTACTGTTTCGTGGGGATTTTGTGGAGGCTATTGTCGAGATAAATGAATTTGTGCATTCTGTTGAGTTCTTAAAAAATTACGTCTCCTTTATTATGCGTAAAAATCCAAAAACAAGCCGTGCGCACAATGTTGGTAGCTTTGTAAACTCCTTTTGATGATGGCGCTCTTGCTTACTTAAGTGGAATAAAACGAGAGCTGTGGGTGGCACCGATACCGGGTCTACCGTGCTTAACGGGCTTATAGGTCAGTGCAAACTCGCCCAAGTAGTGGCCGATCATTTCAGGCTTAACTTCAACCTAAAAAGACAACATTCACAGATTACTATTATCGCTCGGGAAAATTTGTGTGACAACTCACCTGGCCGAAGTCCTTGCCATTATACACACCAATGATGGAGCCGGTCATCTCGGGCACAATGATCATGTTCCTCAAGTGGGTCTTTACGATTTCGGGCTTCTCATTTGGTGGTGCCTCCTTCTTAGCCTTGCGTAGCTTCTTGATCAGAGCCATAGGCTTGCGCTTCAGACCGCGCGAGAAACGCCTACGGGCACGGCTGTGCATCAGCTCCACCAGCTGATTGCTGCCAAATAAAAGAGCATTGAGGTTAGTTCGTGGGACACCGCTGCAACTCATGCTGTCTACTTACTTGGGCATATCCAACAACTGATCCAAGTCAACACCGCGGTAGGTGAACTTCTTGAAGGTACGCTTCTTCTTAAGAGTTTCATCGACTTGCTGTTCATGCGAAAATAAAACAAACAATTGTTAGTGTACATTTCTCGCAGCCTTTTTCAACTAAAATATCACACAAAATCCAAAAATAATATTTGCAGCCGTGCAGTCTATGTTGCACGCTTTCCTAGTAACAACATTTCAACAATTCATGCACGGATGCCAAATAAATTCCCAGATTTTTGCAAAATTATTTACATCGGCCATCTTGACGCTTGTAGTTTACGGAACGGAAAGAAAAGCGTTAAGTGCTGTCACTTAGTTTTTGACCTTTAGTTTTTGGTATTTTAAAGTTTTGCAACACTGTGAAAATGTGGCGAATTCTTTTCTCGCAAGTGGCAACCATATTACGATGTAAACAGCTGCAGCTGTGTCGACAGCTGTTTTATGTTGTTTGCCAAACAATGGTGACGTTTCCAAAAGAACTCGCTTAAAAAACTCCGCCGTAAAAATGCAGAGGAGCTATGCAGAATTGCATATGACTTCCAGCTAAACAATCACCAACAACACCTATTAATGCTCGTATCACCCTCTCCGCTGAAAATCGACGTTTTATTTTAATTGCTTTCATGACTTCGGTGTTCATTTCTTGTTTTTAAATGAAGATAAGAAGGCACCGTTATCTCTGAAATGCAGGTAAGTGCTTTCTATTGTCATGATTTTTAGCCTGTAGTTTTACCTGCTCACTTTTTTTTAGTGTATTCAGCGATAATGGCCTAGTGAGACACCCACAAAACCAGTTCGTGCATTCATTTGCATGTGCAAATTCGATTAGCTCATTGATCTTCATAAAGTGAAAGTGACTTCGGACGCGCCTTTTCGGTTTACTTAGAATTACATACATACGTATAAAGCACAATGTTCTCGTACTCGGGTCATGTAATGACATTGGCCAACAGCATTATAGGCGTTGGTATACTGGCCATGCCATTTTGCTTTCAGGTAAAAGGAATTTTTTTGCGCTTAATAGCAGTTAATGTAGTAAAATACATATTTTGTTTCGCTACAGAAATGCGGTATTATACTGTCCATCGTACTGCTCGTGCTTAGCAATTGGATTACGCGCGTGTGCTGCCACTATCTCATCAAAACGTCGCTGCTGACACGTCGGAAAAGCTTTGAGTTGCTTGGTCTGCACGCATTCGGTGCTTCCGGCAAACTACTCGCTGAACTATGCATCATTGGCTATCTAATTGGCACTTGTATCACCTACTTTGTAGTTGTAGGTGATCTGGGTCCACAAATCGTATCAAAAATGTTTGCACTGGACACTGCCAAGCACGCACATCTACGCACTATAGTCATGTTGGTGGTCACCGTGCTCTGCATTGCACCACTGGGTATGCTGCGAAATGTGGATAGCCTATCGGTCTTGTGCACAGCTTCGATTGGCTTTTATGTGTGTCTGATGCTGAAAATCGTGCTCGAGTCGGAGACGCACATTTTGGATAACGATTGGACGGATAAAGTTGTGTATTGGGAACCAGCGGGGGTGCTGCAGTGCCTGCCAATTTTCAGTATGGCGCTCTCCTGTCAAATGTAGGCACAATTAAAACACATAATTTCACGTGATATAGTAGTTATATGAATTAACGTATTGCAGGCAACTATTCGAGGTATTTGAGAGCATAAATAATCAGAGTCTAGAGAAGCTTAATGGAATTGTTACGAACGCGACCTGGATCTGTACTCTTGTTTATATTGCGGTCGGATTTTTTGGATATGTAGCCTTTTGCACACACAACTTCTCGGGTAAGTAGATATTAATATTAAGATTGTATTAATCCAAGCTACATACAAAACATAGTAAACATAGCAGCATCACTAGATTGCACAATTTATGTTTTGAGTACATAACTTGTTGAATTATTGCATATCCATTTGAATTATAGTTATTAAAAAAGCTAAATTTTTTAATTATATAGCCTTAGTAGGACTGATTCATACTATCAAAATATACATTTTAGTTACATGGCATTAACCAACATATAATTTGAACCATTTTTGTTTTTGCAGGAAACATCTTGGTCAATCTATCGCCTTCTTTTGGAAGCGACATAATCAAAATCGGCTTTGTGCTGTCAATTGCCTTTAGCTTCCCTTTGGTCATATTTCCATGCAGAGCCAGCATATACTCTCTGCTTTATCGCAAGGTGATCAAAAAGATTTATAATGTCATGAAGTACCATCAACATTAATCTATTTATTTTGTTTAGCAGGGGCACGTGGATGCCACCAATTATATACCAGAGCAGAGATTTCGTGCCATTACGTTGTTTATTGTGGGCTTCTCTCTCTGCATTGCACTAGTGATACCTTCAGTGGAGCTAATCATTGGATTGGTTGGGTCCACAATTGGCGTTGCTATATGCATTATGTTTCCCGCCTCAAGCTTTCGAAAAATTATTAAAAAAGAATCGACCGAACGTACGTTCGCTCAGTTTATCTTTGTCGGTGGCTTTTGTTTGATGATACTTGGAACCTATGCCAATTTAAATGCCATTGACGAGCAGAGCTCCGGGCCGCAATTTGATGTCAAGCAAGTGGTAACGCCGTTACTGCCTCATGGTAAACCAGCACTGGAACTACAATTTGGAAATTCGGAATTGCTTAAACACCTGGCAAAAGAGCCAGAAAAGAAACCTGAAAAACAAGATATGCCTAAGCTGGAGCTCAAGAACATGGATGTGAAGGATAACAATATAAACACTGAGGAGAAATTAAAAGATTCTCCCGCTGCCCTCAAAAAATCTGGAGTACCTTTACCGCCCTTACCCGTGGATGAGACGCACTCTGGCAGTATTTCTCTGCCGCCCTCGGTAGTGACAAATTCTAAGATACCAGAAAAACCAAATAATGCTGCTGCGCCATTAGTTAGCACTAAGGACTCGATCAATAACAAATCCCTAGTAGAAGCAGGTGCCATTGCAGTTGAGTCTTCCGTTCCAGAAAAGCCACTGGTTATAAACGTTCCAACGCAACAGACGATTGATAGGGCTGCCATCAAGAAGGAGGAAGAAATTGTCGCCGAGGAGCAAAAGGAGAGCAAAGCCAATGCCGAAGAGCTGCGTAAAACGCAAAACGAGTTAAAGAAGACCAAAGAGCTATTGGAGCGCACTGTTGATGAGTTGAAGGAAGAACTAGCCAAACAAAATCAAGAGGCAAAAAATCTGGTTGCAGAAAAGCTCAATGAAGTCGCTGAAAAAGTTGAAGAAATTGAGCGCAAAGTCAAAAAAGACGGGCCGGAGCCGGAAAAGCCACTTGTAGCTAAACCAGTTGTAGCCCAGCAATTAGCTCAACCAGTTGCTCCACAAGACGCGGCGTCACCACTGCAACCAGTGGCTCCATCAGCAGCTCAACCAGATGCTAAATTAGCAGCTCAGCCTGCAGCCCAACCAGTAGCTCAGCCGGTTGTTCTTCCAGCCGTTGAGCCAAAACCCAAGGCTTCCTTAATAGAACTGCTTACGGAAAATGTACATGCGCGCGAGGAACAGGAAGCCCACGCTGGTGTCTATGAGCCACTATCCTATAAAACTGGCGAACTATTAAAAAATGCCAGTATTGACGTTCCAGCTATGGCGCAACGCCTACCTCTACCCCTGGCCCTTTTAAGAAATGCATCGCAGCCCAATGGTACTATGACTGATGTGGCAAAAGAGTCGGCAGCAGAGGCGATGCCTGCTGATAAGACAAATAAAACCAGCGATGTGGAAAATGTGGAGGCCATACGTCGGGAGCTGCTACACATGAGGAGGGCAGAGACAACGACACCACATCCATCAGCACGCATTAAACGAGACACGAATGAAAATTGTCTGCGTGAGCCCAATCTTAATGTGATGAATAGCGCCGCAGCCATTAGCTTACAAATCGAAAATATTGGACGAGATCTGAAGTCCGTCAACGATGATGATGAAACGAGTGCAAAGCAAGAGGTCTGACCCAACCAATCCTACCAATATTAAACTTAAGTATGATAAAGTATTTCATTTACAAAGATGATATTTCTAATTCTAGTTTTTACACTTTATAGTAGATACATATGTATGCAGTAAATGCAAAGCTTTATGTACATAGACACATACAATGTATATTTTTCCGCAATAGAAACTTTCTTCCCAAAAAATAAAAAAATAAATTTTCGCAATTTTTGTACATTTCAAGTCTTATATTCGTACTGAGAGAATACGAAGGATTAGGCTAAAGTGAAGAAAATTGTTTGCAAAACAAAACAACGCGAATATGTAAAAACGTTGTATCCAAATCAGAGTCGATATAGACTTAGCCGTCTGAAGAGCATCCAGATTTTGTTAACCATAACAGTTGGGAATACCAATCGTCCTATGTAAAATTATCAAACCGTATAATCCCTTATTATTGTATGATATTTACATATGGATTCTCTATTAATGTAAATATATTGTATAAGCCTGTGTACATATGTTTGTACATAGTAATAGTCACATCCAAATAACGATAGCATCTAGTGTCTAAGTTTCCATATTTGTTGGTATTTGTCAAAATTAGAGCAATAGCCCAAAACAAGAAAAATACAAAAACATTTCATTTGAACCCTCTAAACCTACAATGTCAATAGTTTTGAATTTTGTACAACAAGTTGTGCTACAAAATGCATACGAATTGACGGTGTCCAAGGCAGAACAAGTTTTGAGCAAGTACACTAGTAATGTAAGTATGAAATCAGACGAAGAATAAAATATACAGTTAGTATAGGCATACCGATATTTTCAGAATACATGTAAAAAGTTGCGGAAAGCGACCCCTCACGTGCCAATGGAAGGAGACGGATTGCGAAAGAAGCAAACTTCGATGCCCGAGATAAGGCAGAAGAAAGAGTCGAGGCTCAGTAAGCGAAGGTCGCGCAAGCGGTCCAAGTCAACGTCCAAGTCGAAATCGCCGGCTTTGGAATTGAGACGTGAGTGGCCGCGCAGCAATAGTGGGCCAATCGTTCCGCCTCAAACTCCTAGCATGGAACGAATCCGCGACAGCTACTTCTCCTAGGTTCTCGGCAAGGCAAACAAACAGTGATTTATTTTAGAACAGCATCATCTTTAATAGAGAAGCAAAAATCGTGATAGACTGAAGCTACGGCTCCAAATATTCTCCATAGCTAAGCATAAATTGTAACACTATTAATAACAAAATTTGGTAGCAACTAACGAGGTTGGGTATATATATATATATATATGTATATGCGTTAATGTATATAATGTGTTTACAACAACTTTGCTCCTAAGAGTTTAAACTCGAAGCAGCATCTTTAGATATCGGCACCTAGTGCGTGTAAATCGTACAGCACCTCCAATACCGTGGCAATGCTCCATGCTTGTGTACGACACGAATCATTACAATAAGCTCCCCGATCATTGGTCAGTTCGGGTAGTCCACGCCAATGCGAGGTTCGCAGTTCCCGCAGATGTGCTCGTAGTATGGCCCAAGTCTCGGCTATGGTCTCGTCGAGATAGCCGCATTTCTTGGCAAAGATGAGACGCGCACGCAAATAGAAACCAATTGGCCATACCCATTCCGGTCCCTGATGATAGTTGGCACCATGCGCGACGGTGCAATCTGTCGAATCGTTCGAGTTATCGTAATTGGCTCTGTAGTTCCAGTCCTCAGGATCAAGGGTCTTCATACCGAGCGGTCCCAGAAGATGCTGTTTTGCAACTTCTAGAGCCCGCCATGCATTTTGCGGATTGCATAGCTCCGGCGCCACGGTCAAAGTTATGGGGAAATTACATCTCAGCTGATAGTCTGTCCAGCCTTGGGACGCGCCATAGGTATCTTTGTAGATGCACTTCTTATTAGCAAGGGGTGCCTTTTCCGTTTCAGTGACAAAGAAATGCTTTTCAAAGTTTTTCTCAATACGATCTGCCCAGTCCTTGTAGCTCCATTTTGTCTGTTCTCCGTTCGGGCCCTTGCGCTCCACGCCAGTATGGGGAATGAGCTTGCGCTCACTCAGGGACTGCATGAAACGAAGCACGGCATACTGCAGACCGATAAGCTCCACGGCGGAACCATCTCGGGGTGTGCTAGGACGTCCACGATTGCCGGCCTTGTCCGAAGAACCCATCTTGTCCATCCAAGTACCGCAGTTCGCATTATTGCCTCCAAACACAAAACCTGTCTCCGGATGCACGCCAATGTGATTGTTGAACCCCTGATCCACCATATGAGCATCGATCTCGTGCCCGGCATTGCGCTCTCTGTACTGCAGACCTTGAAAGTGCACCTGCAACGCTTCTTGCATAACGTCGTGTAGCAGCTGATCGAAGGCCCCCGGCGCATGTGCCTCGGCATCATCGTAAGGGAAAATGCGCGACACCTTATCTTTCAGTATTTCAGTGCCCTTTGGTGCTGACTCCACATACTGCTTTATGCTGTGCAACCACCACCAGACAGCATCTCGACAATTAAAGCGCGGCTTGGTGCCATTGTCTAACAGGTTGGGTATCAATCCATGACGCAAGCACTGTCCAAATCCAATGATTATGTATCGCGCTTCATTAAAGCGGCCGGTTAGGAACATGCAGCCGCGCAGAGCAATAAAGGTGTCGCGCCCCCAGCATCGCATATAGCCCGTGGAGAAGTGGGGCAGTCCGGCAGACAACGTGACGCACTGAGCTGGTGGTTTTGGTGGACTAATGGCGTGGCTAAAGCCGGGCAGATTGGCGGATTTGCAAACCGCAAGGAACTGTAACGTGGACAAGGCCAGAGACTGCGGAAAGCTGTGGCCGTCCCGAATGAAACTGGGCATCAGTTCATTAACCTGCTGCAATAGGACATTGTAAACGCCACTAACAATGGTATCAAAGTAGCAGGGGATGAGGTAACGTGGTATATTTTTAAGAGGCTCAAAGGCCTCTCTTAGCCAAGCTGAGAGCGGATGCAGCGTTTCGTTATTTTGCAGGCGATCGGCAATGTAGTCTGTATAAAATAATTGATTATAGAAAGAGATTGGAAGGAGCTGATTATCTTGCAGTGTTTTTACCCATCATCCAATTGCCTTCGCGCAAATTATTGCACAATGGGTGGCCCAAGTCGTTGCGTGGCGAAATCTCCGTAAGCAGTGAGACAAAACCCTGCAATCCGCAGTAGACAATGGCACCAAAGTTGGGTATGTCATAGGCAGAACCGCCCAGATCGCGTTCCTCCTGGTCGCAGCTGAAGAGAGCGCGACTTAAGGCAACTAAGTCCAATTTGGACACAATCGCCTGCAGTTCAGCACTGTCGGATTCGGTGCCGGGAACCTGACGTAGAGCATTTGTCAGCTGCTGCAATCGATTGAAGCTGCTGCGTGGACCTGGATGCATAGAGACTCTGCAAAGTATGCAATTAGAATCAGAAATATAAAAATGTAAATACACTAACCGAATGGCCACAACAGTTCCAGGTCGCAGATTGGTAAAGTTAAGCTGAGTGTTGTTGCCATCAACATGAGCCGTTGTTTCAAACACCTGCGACTTGCTCAGAGGTATATGCTCTCGAAGACTGAGCTGAAACTGTGTAAAACCATTGAGAACGTGCTCGTCTTTTTTAAACGGAGCCGGACGATCGAACGGCTTGTCACTTTTCATGGTTAGATCAGCCTCGAGTATAATTTCGTCAAGCACGCCCTCGAAACGCAACGGTCGCACATAAGTCGCCCCGGCGTTCGGATGCGGATAACCGAAGGCCGTATGTGCCACTAGGATGACCGTCTGATGAGTTGTTGGCGAGTGGCGCGTAACAGCCACCACATTGGGATCCATTTGATCCACATATACCTGACTGAAGCCCTCTTCCGCCAGTTGGCCGTGCAGTAGGTTCAATGCGCGTTTAGCGGCTACTATACCAGTGTTGAAGTCAACGGCCTTACCCCATTCCTGGTATTGTCGCTCTTCGTCAACCACATGTATCTAGAAAAATAATAATAGTAACACATTACTCTCTAAGAATAGACTTATTACAGGAAAAAACCAGGTTATTAACTAAAAATGCAATCAAAGTTTAGTTGCATGAATACTTACGTGATGCGGTACCAGCTCGTCGTAGCCTCGATTGCTGCCCGTAGCGCAGCAGGCCATAGATACCAGGGCGGCTGATGGTAGCAAATCATACACGGAACGCTTTTCCACCGGAGAGGGATTGTCGTGTGTTAGATCGAGGAACAGCGCGTGTGCTACACTAGGGGCAACATCGCGACCGGGATTAGCGTAAAAACCGCCGACAGGTACACCGCCATACCGATAGACCAGGCGGCCCTGCTCATGCGCGTCCCAGGCGGACAGTGCCTCACGAATTAACGAAGTGATGCCAAGACGATTTACAAACACGTTGTCCGTGGCATCTGAATTCGTGAATAGTTCGGCCACTACATACAGTTCTGGATTGATTTTGCGTGCTGCATCCAGCAGATACTCAGCCACATGAAGCGGAGTCGAGTGGCAGTTGTCTAGACGCACGCCGTCGAAAATGCGAGCCGTTGTTTCCACATAGTCGGTCATATGCTTCCACAGATAGGGACTGTCTTGTGGTTCGCGGCCGTAACGCAACTTGACGCTGTCGCCCCAAGAAATAAGCTCCCGCTTCAAGTAGACATTTGCGCGTCCTGGTTGTTCTTCTGCAAAGTCGCGCAGAGGATCGCTTGAGCCCATAACCCAGCCATTATGTGCCATGAAAAAGGCCCCTGCATCACCATACATATCTGCTTCGATTTCCTGCAGGGACTTTCCCAGCGTTCCGGTGTGTGTGAAGTACTTCATAAACACAGAATATTTCTCTGATATTTCCTTCACGCGAGGGCCGCCGTCTTGGACACGCTCATAGCGTACTCCCGCGAGGCAATTGCCAATGGCATAGTTGAGGTAGTCCTGGATTTCGGAACGTACATGTTCGTTGAGTGTATCTAGATGATGACGCAGGTTCTCGGCACACTTGCGGAAACGCGATTCCTCATCAAAACAGTCGCCATGGAAAGCATTGAAGATATCCAATGCTAGCTCCAGATCAATTGTGCTGCCCAAGCGTCGATATGCTGGGTCCTGTATAAGCTTGACTTCCTGGAAGCGCGCCTCTCGAGCCACGTTCTTGGGTGGCTCGCGCTTCCGCATTTGTGTCATAAACTCATTGATGTACTGCATCACATCGCACTGATACAGCTCGTGAATATTAACCTTAGACAAGTAAGCATTGTGCAGTTGGTATTTTAAAGCATCCAGATGGCATTCTTGATCGATGATCTTTGGCACGCCCACGTGCTCCAAAAGGCCAGCAGCAATATCATCTCCACAGCGTGCGAGCGCCGCATCCAGCAGAAACGCGGGCCGTAGATACGGGCAGGTGGCGCAAGAATATGTGGCGTCCGGGTGCTTCAGCAGCCATTCAGATTCGTTGGCCGTGTGATTGAGCACAATATCGCAAATAGAGGCGATCTACCATAGGAAAAACAAAAAATATTTTTCTATACATGATGAATGTATGTAAGGATATACTTACACCCCACTCCTGACGACACTTCTTAATGACTTTCTCCACATCCTCAAATGTAACCTTGGCACCTTTTTTGCTGGCAAATTGCGAATTGACCTTAAGTTGATCGCGCAACGAATAGCCAGACCGCGACCCGCCAAGCTCCTGTATTGGGGTAAAATGTATGACATTGTACCCCGACTCCTTCGCCACTCGTAGCTTGGCCTCCCACGTGTTCAACGGTCCTAGAAGTTTTGTTAGTACGGTTTGGCAGCGCACCGAGTCCAGCGGTATGATTTTCTGGGCACCTGCCGGTCCTACATGCAGGGTGGGCTCCACTTGTACGTAAAGCGCACCATTTGCTGGCGTGGATGAGTCCACTTCACTGGGGAGGGAAAAGTCTATTAAGTAACATGTGAGTTATGCACATTTCTAGCAGTTATATGATTTGTTAAAGCAACATCGGGACAGCAACCTGCCAATCCTGCACTGACTTATGTATACTTTTCGTTATGCCACTTACCCGTCGGCATAGGCGAAGTAGAAGTGAAATGTGCCAGATATATTTAGTTGTAGTTCGTTGTAGATATCAGTGTCCACCACTCGGACCTCGCGATGCCCTAACGACGTTATCTGTTTGCCGGTCTTCAACTGCCAATCCAACGTGCGATACTCTGTGCGCACAAACTTTTGACCCTCCGCTGGATAGTTGGTATAAAGCACTATCTTACGACCTAGCAGGGATGCGTCAGGATGCACACACAGCTTGCACCCGCGCTTCAATCTGTACAGGACATGCTCTGCATCTGAGCCCTCGCGTATGGGTATGCTATACGTTTCTGTATCCTTGCTCATTCTTCCGATCTGTAAGCATTCAAATACGAGTACGCGATTAATGAGAGAGAATGTGAGTTATTTGCACGATCATTAATAAAAGCCCCAACCTTGAATCAATTACTCGATTCATTTTAATTAATTGTCAATGTCACCCCACACAGAAAAGTTTTGACTTGTTTACGGTCATCAAGCCATGCGCATGCTTAGCCACCAGCCGGTGCCGATTCCGGCGCCGGATTATTTTTCCATGAATGTGCAAATCTATTTTTAGTCAAGATTAGCTTTAGATTACAACGGGATTAGAACGGCCACAGACACATCAGTTACAACACCACAGTGCAAGCAAATCTATAGTTTATATTTTTAAAATAGCCGATTACCAGATTCATTGTGATTATTAGTTACTCCGTATGTAATGGACACGAGCAGCTTATGGCATAAACTGACATCGTCGCGAGTCTTTTTATTGCAAAAACCGCACTAAGAAACATTACATACATACATATGTATGTATACATAAATACATAGATGTTGAATTATTTACTTGATTGCACGACATGCCAATACATTGATAGTACGTTCAATTTCTATTTATGCCCAATTAGCTCTCATACCTCACTGTGGCGTTTTTCTAATGATAATCTTTTTTTGGCCTTGTTGCTGCCTGCATTCCCCATTGTTGTTGTAGCATTAAGTTGCCTTGCACTAATCTTGACTGTTGCCTCAACCACATCCACGTGCCCGCTATCGTCTTCCTGCAGCACCTTATCAAAATCTAAGCGACGTTGGAGCTGATGCTGCTGTTGCGGCAAATCGCCATTTGGCGCCTTTATTTGCATATAGAAATCGATGAACCAGCGAAAGAACTGATAGCTCATCAAGATGTGAAAGAGGACGTGAAGATTGCGTCGTGTGCTCTCGTAGAGCCATTTAAACCCTTCGGCCAGCATTGCGAGCGAGCTAGAAATTATATGCGAGGTTTGGTTGTGAGTTGGCGCCGGCTGCCGAGCAACTGAGTCGAAGCTCTCGCATGCGATATTCTGCTTAGAATTATGTATGTATGTACATATGTATGTATGTAAGAAACTAACGAAAGCTTAATAGCTGACGATAACGGTAGACGAGACGGTAGTCAAGAACCCAATAAGCTTTTATATTAGAACTACGCCCCTGGCACACATTTGTTACAAATACAATCAACTTTTTTTTGTAGATCTAATAACACATTTTATTTGTTGCAATTGGAAAATCTTTAAGATGCATAATTTCAACAAAACAATTTTTTCATATCTATCAAGTATATCAGAAAATCTCATATTTTTTTTTTTGCTGATTCTAGACCATTTGAAGGAAGAAGAATAGTGAGAAGGAGCCTGAAGAGGTCACACCCTAGTGACCTTCCCAACAGATTTATATAAATTATAAATGTTATATTGTAATTAGGACTAAACACCTAGTTTAAGTTGTATTTGTTTTTAACTATAAGTTTAAGTTATAAATAAATAATTAAAATAAAAAAAGACCATTTGAAAGAACCATAGACTTGAAGTTAAATAGTTGTCAAATATTTAAAATAGTATGACATTAAACAAGTTCATTCAAGTTCATTTCCAAAGGTCATCAGCTCCTTAACCAATCTTCACATTCAGCCGTATTGCCGCTTAACCTTTCACAACCTTTCATTATGAATCTCACTATATGCATATGCAAACATACTTTTGTACACACATACATAGTAGGAAGTTTTTGTTTTCCGGCCCCATGCCAAGTTTTGCCGGTATTATGTATATACATTTGCTCTCGCGTACATATTATGTATTTGTATGTATCAATTAAATTTTCGGTGAAACGTGAATAAGTAACGCGCCAATTTTAAATACAATTAATCAACTATAACTTTGGCTAAAAATAAAACATTTCGGGAACTATTTACAACCATGAGAGTTTTATTTCCTTATCTGTGCGCTTTAAATAGACTTAATTTCTTTCAATAAAAATCTGTCATTTGTTTATTACGGCGTAAACATATTGAAGATTTTTGTATACACTTTGATTGCTTTTGTTTGTACATACAAAAATAGTTTATATGTACGTACATACATATTTTTAATTATTTTTCAAGAAATTTTTTTTATAAATTTGTTGCTCACAGTTCCATTTGATTTCAACACAACTAAAAAACTAAATTTGTTTATCCACTGATTATCTAATTATAATTGTTTCTAAACAAATATTTTCATTGAGTGCATTTACTTTATTGCGGGGCCAGTTTCATTGGCAGATCTCAAGAATATATACATACATATGCATATTTAAGTCTGTACATATATGTATACATACATATTTAGTTTTTATAACAGATACACATTGCCAATGGCTTAATAATTTGTTCGCATATCTATATTGCCTTTTCCGAGATTGGTCCCTTTATTATTAACTGTTTAATTGTTCATTAATTAATGATTTTTAAATGCATTTTTCAATTTAACTTTACCAGCAAAAATGTTAAAGCGAACTGCACGCACCAAAATTTCTACACGTCTGGTTATTTTATTAAACTCAAGGTGACCTTTCAAGTATTCGTAAGCATCAGCTGTTTAGGCGTCACAAAAAGCTTGTAAACAAAAAACAGCTGGCAGCGCTTCACGTGCCTAATGGTAGTGGGTTTTGTATGGCCGTGCATGTGTGAGTGATGACGACATCATATACCGGCAAAACTAGCCGGTAAAACAAGCAACTGCTTTTTGTACTAAAAAATAAAGACAATTTTTATTATGAGTCTTCACAACATTTATTAATAAGACATAGATAAAGAAGATATGTAGACTTATTCTATAAGTTTAGAAACACAAACAGGTTAAAAATTTAAGTTAACAAAAATATAACAAATATCATAAGAATATACATTGTACATTTCAATATATAATCACGAGACTGCCGTGATATACACATAATACAAGTATTACTTTGGCTGCAATTCAACAGGTCTTGAATTATTATTTACAAATTTATTTTATTTGTATGTAATACAAATTAAAATTATATATACATAGCTGTCGAGCAGATTTTTGAAAAGACATTTTGCTTACTAAAAACTGACTTCTTCTTCTTCTTCTTGACTGGTCTTCAAACCCGTTATCGGGCTATGACCTGACGTAACACAGCTCTCCACGCGCCTCTGCTTCGCGCGCGTCGCTTCCAGTTGGTCACTCCGCAGGTAGTAAGTGCGTTCTCTACCTGGTCCTTCCAACGTAGGCAAGGCCTCCCCCGTCGTCGTCTCCCCCCAACATCCGCATCGAGAACTTTTTTCGCTGGAGCGTCTTCTTCCATACGCACGACATGACCTAGCCAGCTTAGCCGCTGGATGTTTATTCGCTTGACTATGTCAATGTCAGCGTAGAGCTCGTACAGTTCGCTGTTCCATCGTATGCGGTAGTCGTCGCCAACGCGTATGGGACCGAAGATCTTCCGAAGCATCTTTCTCTCAAACACTGCAAGAGCTGCTGCATCAGTCTGCGATATCACCCATGCTTCTGCACCATAAAGCAGCACGGGGAGGATGAGCGTCTTGTAGAGCGTTAGCTTGGTTTTTCGGGAAAGGTCTCTGCTACTCAATTGCCTACTGAGGCTGAAGTAGCATCGATTGGCTAGAGTTAATCTCCATTTGATTTCTAGGCTGACATCGTTGGTTGCTGTGACGGTGGTGCCAAGATACATAAAATCTTTCACCATTTCGAAAGTATAGTTTTCCACCGCGATCTGGGAGTCTGGTTGCCGCGTGTCCCTGCTAGAGGAAAACATATACTTAGTTTTGCTCTCATTTATCACCAAACCCACTTTTGCAGCTTCCTTCTCAATAGCCGCAAATGCTCCGGTGACGCCTCTCCTGGTACGGCTGATAATGTCTATATCATCAGCGTACGCAAGAAGCTGAACGCTTTTAAAAAAGATCGTTCCGCCTCGGTGTACACCAGCTTTGCGCACCACACTCTCCAGCAGGAAGTTGAAGAGATAGCACGAGAGGGCATCGCCTTGCCTGAAACCTCGAACGGTATCAAAGGGTTCGGAGAGGTCCTTTCCTACCTTGACGGAGCTACGAGTGTTGCTCAACGTCATTCTGCAAAGTCGCACTAGCTTTGCAGGGATACCGAACTCAGACAGTGCGGCATATACACGTTCCCTCCTCGGGCTATCGAATGCTGCTTTATAATCGACGAAAAGATGGTGGGTATCGATTTGAAACTCATGAGTTTTCTCCAGGATTTGGCGTAGCGTGAATATCTGGTCAGTGGTGGATTTACCAGGCATAAAGCCGCACTGATAAGGCCCAATCAGTGCTATCGCAAATGGCTTTAGCTTATCACACACTACGCTTGATATGACCTTATATGCGACGGAAAGAAGGCTGATTCCACGATAGTTGGTGCAGACCGTGGGATCACCTTTTTTTAAGACGGGACATAGGACACCGAGATTCCAATCATCAGGCATGCTTTCAGTTAGCCATATTTTGCAAATGAGCTGGTGCATGCACCCTACCAACTCATCGCCGCCTGCCTTAAACAGCTCCGCAGGCAGCCCATCTGCTCCCGCAGATTTGTTGTTTTTGAGCCGCTGGATGGCTGTTTCGACTTCGTCATGGCTAGGTGACGGTACTTCAATACCATCGTCGGCGATCGGTTCTGTGGGGTCATCTCCGCTGGCGGAATTGTTAACATCTTCGCCTGATAGAAGATTGGAGAAATGTTCCCTCCACAGTCTCAGTGCCGCTTGCCCGTCCACCACCAGATTTCCTTCCGAGTTCTTACAGGCTGACGCTGCGGGCTTAAAACCTTGTGTTAGACGCTTCACCTTCTGGAAAAATTTCCTAGCGTCGTTCCTGTCTCTACAAAGCTCCATCTCCTCTCGCTCTCGCTTTTCTTGCTCTCTCTTCTTGCGTCTAAAAAGCCGCCTCTCCTCCCTCTTCTTCTCCCGATATACATCATGCACAGCGCGCGTTGTCGCCGTCTGCAGGGTTCTTTTGTACGCGGCATTCTTCGCTGCAGTGGCTTCGCGGCACTCCTCGTCGTACCATTGGTTTCTCGGTAGCGGCTGTTGGAAACCAATGACATCTTCTGCGGCTGTGTGCAGTGAGCGGGAAACTGACTTGCAATTTCAAAATTATAATCTCTTTTTAAGTAGCAATTAAGTCCAAAATTAGAGATCAGTATAAGCCCTAAGTGGACTTCAAAATTTTCTTTTATAAAATATATTTACGATGTTGAAATCCTATTTGACTCAAATAGAATCAATTCAATCCATGGTGTCCAATTTGAATCCAAATAATGATAAGCAAAAAAGGTATCGAACAATAAGTCTTTTTAAGCCAGATTCTTATATGATATACACACATATGTATATATAATTCGAAAATCAATGACGCTGGCATTTGATTTAGTTTCAAAAGTATTTGAGAAATATAAAACGGAAGAAATGATCTTACGTTCATATGTTCACAGTTTTCGCTGGAGTATTTGACGATAGTTGGAGTAGTTGACGAAATATGTATAGAAGCTCGTGGCTAAGCCTGCTTTTGAGATCTAGACATGTTCGTCCGTTTGGATGAACGCCTGAATTTCACAACCGGATGGCGCTACACTGACGAGACTCATTATTCCAACTTATTTCATTTTTACCTCCCCTCTCCAGCCTATATAATTTCGTCAGTTCAGTCGACAATTTTAAAGCTGCATAAACCAGAGGTTATTTGTTTGTAACTAATATCTACGCAATCAATTTAATTTTGCACAATAAATGTTGATATAAATTTTTTTTATATTCTATGGGAAACGAACATAACTCTTTCAACACAAATTTTGGAACGGATATTTAATGATTTGGGCCATGTATTCGCCACTAGTACTTGTACCCAGTCAAAAGACATTTGAAACATACAAACATCATACTAGAAGAATGTACATCTGCATGTATGTATGTATGTGTACGTAGTATGTACATATTTTATTACCAATATAAAAGTTGAAAAATGCATACAATGTGCATTTGCAATTTTCGAAAGAAGGTTATTTTTAATCTTCTGAGGCTGTGGTTAATATTTGCACAAATTAATTTAAATTAATATTGCGATATTATCACTGTTTTACCAGCGTTGCCACATCCTCACTGTTTTAAAATGTGCCTAAAAAAGAAAATGCGTTTTTTTCTTTTACTTCACTGCCAGTTCTTCGAAGTGCGTCGGAATTTTTCACACGTATTCACGGCGTACTGGTTCTTTAGAGGATTGACGGAGAATGGGAGACTTTTGTAAACGTGAACTTGGTGAAAGCCCATCAGCAATAGTTAAAAGCGAGATAGCGAATCCGGATGACAACATTGTTACCCCGCCGTACGTGGGGGAAATTGGGGGCCAAAACTGTGATGTAGAACCTGAACTTGGTACTGTCCACTGTAGTGCAGGTTGGGATAGCGATGAAGACGGTGCTCAGCCACCACCTCTTCGACTGGAAAACGACGCCACAAATAGAAATGGACATAATAATGATGCCAAAATCCCACAAATACCCCTTCAAAAGGTTGAAAAAGTGGATGGCTTGCCGGATGACTATTTTGATAGCCTCATAGAAGATGGTATCAGCTTTGAGCCGATCAACAATTCTTTTGCCAAAAGAGAGGATTTGGATGATATGGATCTATTGCCTGTACAGGTATCAGAAGTGCCTCAAGAAAGTGTTAAGATTCCAGAGGAGGGTGAAATTATTGATGATGACGCTCTAGAAGCATTATACAAGCAAAGAAATAAGGAACTGGAAAAATTGAAAAAAATAACTTCTAAAAAAAACAAAAAGTGCAAGACAAAAGATGGCCGTAAAAAACGCCGTCGAAGCCGCAGTCCTGATCTTAGTCGGAAGAATCACAAGCGTATGCGTGGCCATAGCAGCGAAGATGAAAATACCAATAATCTGAATTCTAGATTTTATCAAGATCCAAGATCTTCAAGTGGCCTTAACCTTATACCCATTCCTAAAAATGACCATACCAATGATTCTGATTTGTGCTTGCCCGCTCCAAAAGGTGAGCTAACCGTAAAACTTAGAAAACTGGACAATTTACTTGACGGACCCCCCACCCAGCCAACAGCACCGCTAACTGTCAGAGAAAAACGCGCATTGGCGGTAGAACGGGTGACAAAATTACTCACTCTCATTCGTCTAAAGTCAACAAAGGCACCGGAGACGGAGTTTCTTGTTGTAGACACCATAAGCAAATTGCCCGAAAGCAAGTCCTACATGAATCAAGGTATTTTCGAGAATCCTTCGCCTATTTGCAATAACTTCAACGTGATGTATAAGTTCAACTCAATTGCGGGACAGCGATTCAGTCTGGCAAAATGGGGACTTGAGGAACTGCCAGCAGCCACCACAGAGCTACTACGCCTAACGGGCATCGATGCAGCCCGCTTAAAAGAGTTGCAGCTCAGCACCAAGTTATCGCAAAGAATTCTAAAACTAAAGGAACGGGCAGCGGCCAATGCAAACTCATCCAATATGGATGATTTCACCACCAGTTTATCGGCAAACGCTTCTACGCAAACGGAAATCAGAACTAAGGATGCACAAGTGCAGGCAAGACTTGAATCCAGTAGTGCTTTTTGGAGCAATCCCGATTTTGACGAGACACGAATGACACAACTTCAGGCAAATGTCATGTATACACTGCAGGCGCTCTGCAAATCCGTGCCGAATGCTGCTTCCGCTGGTAAACTGTACAAGCTGTTGCATCCTGCTCTAAGCCTCATACGTTCACCAGAACGAAATAGCTGAATAGTTTAGTACTTTACTGTGCAAGTCTCGAAGCTCAAAAGACAAAAATGTAATCAATTTTACAGAATCTCAAATTGTACCAAATTAATATGTTATTGTGGTCCTCAGCATTGCTAGATCACAACATTTAATTCACTTTTTTCACTTTTTGTAATGTTAAATTCATACATACATACATAAATAGGTAAAGATTAATTTGTAACAATAAAGCTGAGCATAAAACAGCTCTTTTAACGACTTTCTATTATTAAAACTGTGCAGTAACGTCTAAGATTCATCTACAAGTATAAATTATTTAGCTTACATTGAAGCTGGCACTAAGTACATAATTAGCTACCCTAGTTACTCCTCCGGCACACAGCGTATCATTTACGCACGGTGAAAACCAATGGCGCAGATTCGTCCTCTTGCTGCTCCAGTAATGTGGCTCTAATGCCACCACCCATTGCCACATGTTGCTGTGCCTCAACATCCTCATAGTCTACGGATGATGACCGCAACAATTGAAACTGCGGGCTTGCATCGCTTTTGGTAATGATGAGTGAGGCTGGTCGAGGACCTATAATGATAATTGTCGATTTAAATTAGGAGCGCTGGATAATCAAAGTTTTGAAAACACTCGCCTGCTGGTGGCTTCGTGGAAAGGCGGTTGTTGTTGCTGCTGCTGCTGCTGCCTGTTGCCAAATCCATTTGCCGTTCCGAAACATACTCAACATTCGGTGTCAACTTAGTATTGTTGTTGTTGGCTATGCTGCTGCTGCTAGGTGTTGGTTTAATCGATACACGTTTTTCCGACTTGACGCTGCCCTGTTGTTTCAGTATAGAATCCCTTCTCTGCTGCATGGGTGAAGCTTGAAGCAGTGCCGAGGTCAATACCGCACCAGCACTTGTCTTATCAAGGTCTAAAAGGGCACATTATTAATAGGATTAACTAAGTTCTCTTAGCTGTTTTGGTATACATAGAACAAGAAGATGAGCACACAAAATATTTTATGGTAAGCAGATGTTGCTTTATATGAGATTCATTTTATACCTACAATGCCATGGAATTTCCACACATGGTATGGTCTGGTCAACAGATTTTACAATTTGTCAGCATGTCTTTTGGGAAATCTATATAAATTTCTGAATTCTAAGACACACGTATGCCTGACTTGTTGTATTGGGGACAAGCAACGAAGCACATGCAATTTTTGTTTAAAGATAAAAATAAACTAACTTCCCACTACCAATTAGTAAATCCAAGCTATTGAAGCACCTGCACCCATTTAGCAGCCAAATAAAATGTTTAAAAAATTGATAAATACAACGCTACAATAAAATGCATTTAAAACAGGTTTTGCAATGTTTTTTATTCAAATTTATTTTTAGTCATTAATGTAACGCTTGTTAGTTGTTTCCATTGTTGGTAGTTCCACAGTTTTGAAAATGTTTGATTTACCACTTATTACTATTTAATTTCGAAAAAGCATGCAATTAACATTAATATTTAACCATAATAATACTAAACAATGTCCAGCAGCACTAAAACCATGTTTTGTAATTAGTAAACACATGTTAGAACTTTAGTATGGGCTCAGTTCTCAAATCGATTGCAAACCAATACAAAAACGGTAAGAAGCGTCAATGCAGAATGAACGATGAACCAGCTATGTGCTTAATGATATTTTATTTTTTCGGCTTTGTCAACTAATAAAAAGCATTTAGTATTATTTTAACGATTCACAGTTTCAGCTCTGTTAGTGCAAAATGTTTAGTACTTAAACGCAAAAGTAATATAATTTTCCCTTAACGTTTATAAAGTGCGCAGTGGATTTACAAATTAAGCCAAAGCCAAATTATAAAAATACGGTTCTGAACTTCGTTTGTTCTAGGTTGTAGGTGGATACATTATACTATCCACTATTAGGAATGTTAATAACTATGTTTGTGACTGTTTATATAAAAACTCATGAAATTACACAAAAGTACTAGAATGTTTATAAATATGTATATAATATGCATATACTTGTATGTATATATTTACATATTGTAGTCACAAAGCTACGTATAGCCTTTTTTGTTTCGTCTAATACTTGGCTGCAGTTTATGTAATACTATATCTATCTATACATGTACGATATATTGCTTTACAAGTATGGCACCGTCAGACGAGCTACCTAAATTTCGTTTCGTGTTAAAATTCGGCTAAGTTCGTTGGCTTATAGCAGGAAGCTAGGGGCAACAGGTCTTTAGCACTTGGAAGAGCAATGCATTGAGATATGTTAGTGGTTCCTCAGCACGATTTTGTCGCAGAGTTCTATACTTGTAAGAGATCTGAAGCACTCAGCTGGATCATAACTCAAACCAATCGCGTCCCAATTTCGGCCACTTCTATAACTTTGTATCGTCGTATACCTTGTCGCTGTCATTGCCGTTCGGTATTACAATCACAGTGGGTACTGTTGTGTAGGGCACCATGGGTTCATGGGCCAGCAAATCGTCGCTCATTGAATGATGTCGCGGCTCAGCGACCAAAGCGTAACCACCACCACTAACTCTAGTAGAAGTAAGAGTACCACCACCACCACCACCAAGATATCCGTCACCTACATTCAACAAATCGGCAGTACTGCCTCTTTGTCCATTACCCAGTCGCATTTGCAGGCCCTCGGTCAGACTTTGAAGTGAATAGGTGCTGGCACTGCGATTATAGTCGCCTTGTAGGTACTTTTGTTGCGAACTGTTGTTGTTGTTGTTGTTGGCATTGATATTATATTGCAGTATATTGGTGATTTTTTGCTCATCAGACGGTGAACCAAACTCGGACGACTCACGTATGGGTGCTAATTGCAGTTGCGCAGCTGCAGCTAACATCTCACCTGTTGGCATGCCGGAGGGGCTGGGACGCTCGCTGCTGGCCACATCCTCAAAGGCCTCCTCATTGAGGGTCTGCAAGGCGCCGCATATCATCTGCTCTTCGAGTGTAACCTGTGGGAGTAATTTTAACTCATTACTAACAATAGGTGAGATAAGCGACAGAAACTACAGATACAAATCAACAGCTACGGTCTATAACTATTTTAACATGAAGGACACAAATGTTTAATGAGTAGCAGATTAATATGCAAACACACAGTACACGCTCAATATAATCATATGCCTTAAATGGTTTATTAGAAATAACATTTAGAGAAAAAGAAAAATATTATATTGCTGTAAGTACATTTATATCGAAAACCATCGAGCATTCATTTTCTTATTATTTATTTATTTGATGGACATATTTAATTTTATACTGATCACAACAAGCGAGTACTGTTCAATAAACGACTATTATATAGTATAGGAGAAACATTTACAATTCAAACTACATACTAAAGCAAAATGCTTAACTGAAAAGTTTGTTTATGTTTTAATAGTCCCATATTTTTACCTGTAGATACTCGTAATCATGGATTTTAGACTGCGTTTTGTTAGAATTTAGTTTAATGTTTGAAAAACAAATTAAAGAGTATGAATGAATGCGATGTTATGGTTAAGAATATTGTACATATACTTGTACTATAAAGATTGAACAAAATTGGGAATTGCTTTTATGGTGGGCACAATGCGTGTGCTTTTCAAATAAATAAAGCAATACCTTTCGCCCTCGCGGCACTTACCTGTTTCTCCATATGACTGACGGAGTTCTTGCGAGACTGCGGTTCTCGGGAGGGCTGCATTAGCGCATCTGTAACGTCCTTGATGGTCGGCACATTCGCAGGCACATCTGCAATAGCGGGCTGGGGTCGATTTTTACGCGGCAGACGCTCACACTCGCGCAACGTAGTGATAAGTAAGCGGAACAGCTCCCAATGTCCAAAACTCAAGCCGAGAACCTGCAGGGGAGTAACCGATTTGAATGGAACGTAAATAAACACTCCGTTTTACTAATTACCGTTTTGAGGTCGGTGAGATCACAATGCTTCAGGACACGTCCATTTATGGCATTCTCTCGCAGCACTGGCGCCAGTTTCGACAGCGCTGGCTTGAGATCCTCAATGCGCTCAAGTAAACTAATGACGCCCTCGGCTGTGAGATCTGAGAGTTTGGTTTGCAGAATGTCTTCCTGAAATTATGAAACGTCATAGCAGCTGGTGGCAAAATTTAACCAAAAGGACTTACACCAAACGAGTCGCTCGGCGACATAATCAGTGGCGTCATCGGCGGCTCTGTGCTCGAACTAAGATTGCGGGAGCGCAGCTCATTCGGCACATAATCATTTTGCAGCATATGGTAGGACGGATAGGCTTGGGGCGAAGGCACGTACGTGGTGGGCGGTGGTGGATGCGATCGCATGACGTGGGAAACGCTCGGACGCGTCTGCAATACCAGTGAACCCTCATCCTCTATGATTTGCTGATCCTCCTTTAGCACTTTTCTCAAATACGGATCCAGATTGATGGTGAAAGGCAGAAAAATGCGCAAATCCGCCACCAACAAGTCCGACTTGTGCAGCTGCAGAAAGGCGTCCAGTTTACGTTCATCGCGATCGAGCTCCAGCAGGGGTGCTGCTTCACGCAGGCAGGAAAGTTTGGGACGCACTCTGCAAGAGATGCAAAAAGAAAAATGAAGTTGCTATTATAATAAATCTGCTAGCTTTATCAATTCGTATATTTTCGATATAAGTTTGTATGTATTTGGATTCACTCACTTTTCGTAGACACTCTGAAGGGAGACATTCTCATCGGCATTGCTGTCCATGAATTGGTCGTGATGGAGGACAATCATGCTAGCACGAAGTGGCCACTGTTCGGTCAGATTAATCCAGGAACTGAGACGGTACCAGCTGAAGTCTATTTGGAATGCTTTCAGTAGGCGCACGGTTATGTAAATGACATTCATCAGTCGTCGCATGCTGCGTGGATTCACGTCGCTAAAGTAATCATCGGTGAGTACAATGCGCGACAGATCAAGCACACCCTGTGGGTTCTGCCCCAAACGATGTAAGTTGGAGCCAATAGAACTGGCTACAGACTCAGATAGACGAAGTTTCTTTCCAGCGCCGCTCCCAGACGCGCCACCACGTCCCGCATTATGAGGGGTGCGCAGCTTCTCCTGGCTTGACATGATCTCAGATGCATTCGAAAGTCGGCGCGCAGATACAGAGTGCCCCAGCGTGGGCCCCTCATCCAATTGATAGTCGTTGCCGCCTCGCTTGAAGAGTAGTGCAGTCATTTGAGCGCGCTGCACTTTCCTAAGGCCAGAATTTTGCAAATAAACCGGCAAATGAACCAAATTGCGCAGAAAATCATGGCCTCCGATACCGCCTTCGGTGAATAGGCGCCGACTATTAGCCTCCGCCGCCTTGGCAATTACATGAGGATCCACGGAGATAAGCAGTACAAAGGGGCGATTGGGCGAGGATAGTAGGGTCTGCACGGCATTTAGCAGAGTGAGAATACGTTCGGTATCACAGGAGTCCAATGCATCGACAACACCCACCAGGCGGCTTTGCTGATTGGTGAAGGCATCGAGACATTTGACCATGTCCGTCATCATGGCCACCTCGGCACCGAGCATGGTCAATGGAGCACTCTCGCTCGATCTCACGGCGCGCTTCAGCTGGCGTATGTGCGAGGTGAACAGCGAACCACAAACCTTGGCCAGCACATGGAGATTAGTGCAGATGAGCGTGGCTAGCACCGCTGCGATGACATAGACAGCCACCAAAATTTGCTCGCGCTCCGATTCGTTGGCGTGTGTAAAGTAGGCAATGACCAGCGAGATTCCAGCCACCAGGATGATTAGACCCATCTCGAAAAGTATGACAATGGGCATACAGCACATGCGACGCCAGCGCCAGCCTGCATCCGTCTTGACGCATTTAGGTCGGAATGCGCGATAGAGGCGGGTAGAGAGCCAACCATAATGCGACTCAATTGCGACGAGGAGGGCGGCTAGCATGTGAGCAACTGCCCCATCGCCTGTGGGTGAGGCGCTGCTGGCCTCCGCAAAATGGAAGCGCACCGGTCGTGCTTGAGAGTCCGAGTCTGGCCCAGGTGGATGGCAGAATGTCACCTGCAGTATCAGACGCAAACGTGTAATGCGCTTCTCAATTCCATGCAGCACAGAGTAGGCCCAGTACATATCCATCTGATAGTTGCAATATTTTACGGCAGCGAGCAGCAGGTATGCAAGTATTAGGAAGCAAGCGGCCGCCACACCGCCCCACAGAGCAGACCAGGAAGCCAGACCGACGGTGGTACCAATGAGCAGGGCGAGATGCAGACAGACTAGAAAGAGCAGGCCGCTGGTTGGTGTCGGCGGTTCCGCCCACTGCCGCGCAAAATTGTTCATTTCATCGCGCAATTTGTTGAGGAGGAAACTTTTCCCGCTGCCCCACTTGGCGTACAGTCCCACGATGATGGGCGTTGTCAATGTGGGCTCGCTAAGAACGTCAGCCAGGGCCGAGGAGTACAACTCATAGCCCAGCATGCCTTCGGAGTCCTCGTTCGTGTTCAGTCGGCGCGAGCCAAAGACCTGGCCTAAAATCGTCTTCTGATGTAGGGCATCAATATTGTAGGGCGTTTCGCCTGCCTTGTTGGCGCGATAAAGCAGTTGACTGTTCTTTGGATTACGCAGCAGCGCTTCAACAATTGCCTTGGAACGCGCACGCATGGCAATGTGCAGGCAAGTGTCGCCACGCTTATCACTGGCTGTCACCTTGGCTTTTCGGTCGAGCAACATGTGAACAATTTCTAGATTGCGATTGCGAACGGCTCGTAGCAATGGGGTATCCCCATCTTTGGTCGACGACTCTAAATCAGGATTAGTGGATAGGAGGAGCTTCACAATTTGTGTATGTCCCTTCTCCACTGCCGTATAAATGCCCGTCTTTCGGTCCTTTCCCTGTATATCGACGTCGGCATGACGCTTCAGTAGCGCCTCCACAACGGTGCGATGGCCGCCCTTAATGGCATGTATGAGTGGTGTGTCTCCGCCACGATCCTGTATGTTAATGTAGGCGCCGGCGGCTATTAAAGATGCTGCGATGTCTTGAAAGCCCTCTCGGCTCGCAATGCAGAGCGCTGTCATGCCATCTTTATCCAGCGCGTTTACATTTGGCTTTTTCTCCAGCAACGAATTGACGCAGTCTGTATGTCCGCCAGTTGCGGCTACCAATAGTGGCGTCCATGAATACATGCCGGCCGTGTCCACGTTCGCGCCCGCTTTGATCAGCGTATCAACAATCTCGACATTGCCTCGGCGACAAGCCCAGACCAGCGCAGTGGTCCCATATTTGTCGCCTACGTTCACCTTAGCCCCACGCTGTACCAATAGCTCCACAATTTCCTTGTAGCCACGCCCCGCTGCCCAGAGTAAAGCACCAAGATGATAGTTGCCATGTGCATTGCCATCAGCACCCTTGTCCAGCAGTAGACGTACTAGCTCCGTATGTCCTCGGTATGCGGCCCACATAAGCGCTGTCCATCCACCCTGAAATAATATACAATCAGTGTTTATATCAAAGTCTAAAGAGAGAATGTTACAGTCGAGCAAGCGCTATAGTACAATATCCTATCACCAAAAAAATTTCAACTGCTTTTTTATATGAGCGCATTTCAGAAGCAACAGGATGTTCCGCTAACCGATTTGAAGGAATTTAAAATGAAGTTGAAAAAACAGATAACTTAAGTGTAACACAGTTAATTTCTTATAGTTTCAAGATTGCAAACAGCTTTAACAAAAATCTGTAGAGGAGGGAAAATTAATAAAATGAAACAAACTCGTAGTGTATAGGAATTGCGACAGTCTATATGCCAGGTTTGAACAATGGGCGCTTAGTCGTTTCTAAGATCCAGGCGTTCATACAGACGGACATGTCTAGAGAGAATTGTTTTGTTTTTCTGATTTAAAATACATGACACCTATTTAACTGTCTTGTATTGGGTTGCAGCCGTTAGTTAAGCACATTAAGGAAGATTTGATAAAGATATTAACAACTTTTAAAAATTGATCGAAGAAATGAAAAATTGTTTAAAAAATGAATTTGAAAATAAATCGGACCACGAAAGGATAATGAAAGCCAAAAATTACAAAAAGCCAGACCCATGATGCTTTTGTAAATATCTTTGTGACGAAATGGAGACCAATTTTACGGGTAGATCGCTCGGATATCCCGTAAAATTGTTGTGTGTTTAATTTAATAGTATTTTTCTGGTTTGATTTTTAGTAAAAATCACAAATTTTATGTAGTTATCGCAGATTACATATATATGTTTACCATATCACGATGTTCCACCTCGGCGCCATGATCGAGAAGGAGTTGAACCACATCTAAATGTCCATTGCGAGCAGCACACAGCAATGCTGTCCAGTTGTCCAAATCCTCTGCCTGAACGTCAGCACCGCGCGCCAGGAACTCGCGGACAAAGGGCGTCAGACCACGTCCGGCCACGACCATAAGCACCGTGGCTGCGTTCTGCGGGAAAATTCAATTACTTCGTTGTAGATATCATCAGTTCATTCCTCTCTCTCTCTCTCTCACTTACCTCATCGCGATCATCGATGGTCAAGTGTCGACTGTCGAGTATGGCTCGCAACCCGGATATGTCGTTGTTATCAATGTACTGGAGCAAGGCGCGATGTCCCAGCGAACCCATGGAGTCTCCGTAACGATTTATGTTCTAGATCGGAAGGCAAAACCAATTACGTTTTAGTCAATATTACATGCAGCCACGATATGGAAACAAGGTTAATGTAAACAACATGCAGTTTCCAAACCGGGGCTTTGGTTGTTTAGGGCATGGGGACGTTGGACGCCTTGGCGTAGGCAAATAATTGTTAATTGTAAAGAAAACTTAATTAAAAATGTACAGCAAGTGACTTGCATGAGTGCATCACCGTGTTAATAATAAAAGTCACATGCCAGCATTGTCTCTTTTTGATCAATAAAAATTATCAATAAGCGGAATTTGCCAAGCAAATTAAAATTAATTTAGGGAATAACATAACTACATATATACATACATATGCACAATATATGTAGACACACTTGTATGCACACACTCGAATGGGAATTGAAAATCTTGGACTCGCCCTTCCTACGACAGCGGGCCTGTGATTGATAAGAAAGTGCCCGTATACTTGTATGTACAAGTATGTCACAATACGGATAACAATACGGGTAAAGACATAAAAAATGGCCTGGCTCTGCTGGTTAACTGGGCTGTCAAAAGTGTTTGACATATGCATATTATGGGCTCAAGGCTACTGCCCGTCAAATGCTGCGGCTGTTTGAACTTTAAAGCGTATCTCCGATATTGATTTATACATTTATTCAGTTACTGCTAAAATCAACTGCGGTCAGTATCTATACTCGTAGTACATTCACAAAAATCACACCATTCAGACCAGCATACGGTTGGTGACATACTTGGTGGTGGGATGCCCGTTTGTTGACATTTATGAGAGCTGCAGACAGCCAAGAACGGTCCATAAATTAGAATAAATAGCTTTGTCTCAAATGTTAAAGTAATGTTCGCTACGACAGCAGAAAAGGAGATAATTTTGATAACAGCACTCACTGTACTGTGTGTTTTATTTAAATAATAATGCCGTCAAGCACGTTTTGCGAAAATGTATGATGATTCGCGTGAAAAGCCCTTAAAATAGCATGATGACTAGCTAGTGTCTATACTAATAATATAGTCACGTAGCAAGTAGATTGTAATTAATTGTTTGGGGTTACTTTTAAGGTCAAAGTTATCGAATAACTGTAACATTGATAATACACTATGTATGTAAGTACTATATATTATGTACAATAGCATCGTGTTAGTTCTTTTCTCTAATAACTACCAGCATTTAATAGCGTGTGCGTATTCTTCAAAAGCATTAAGGCATAACAAGCGAAGATACTTAGCAGAGCAGAGCTTTTGAAATCCATACCTAAGAATTCATAGAAAAAAGTTGTGGCTCACTAGATTTCCTGAGATCTCATAAATAATACGAGACAGAAGAATTTAGCCTTTGCAAATCTTTTAGTTTTAAACTTACAATGCGAGTGCAACGAATGTAAATTGTAATTGTTAGTTGTAATATGTTAAGAACTTTCAAAAATACATATAATTTTTTTTAAGATGTTAATGGTAGCTCCAAAATTTAGCATCCGATTTTTGATAGTGAGTAATGAGTTTTTGAAGGATTGCAATTTCTTTTCCGTTTCCGGTATCATCGTCAAACTAAAAATTAGTTTGTTTCAAAACTGCGCTGAGGACTACCTTAAATTTAGAGGCGGTTGAGAAGTTCTTTATAAACAAATAAAAGATCGGTCTGCAGAAATCGATTCCACTGATATAGGGTTGATGATACGATAAAATAGAATTATATTTCTCATAATTCCTACATAAAATGCATGGAATAAATTGTAAATTGCGTTTGATCTAAAAAAAGGATGCTGAAGCATTAAAAAAAGGAGGTAATTCATAAAAGTGTGATGGAAATAGTCGTACGAAGTATCTTAGTATCTACTATCATAGTTGTACTACGAAAAAGAATTGACAACCGCAATTTCCTACATGTTCAGAGGCTTAAATGCCTGATAGTCGTACAAAGTGGCAGAAACATTACACTTGTTAAACAACCGAGTTATCAATAGACTAACACCCCTTCACTTCAATGGGCACTTTTATTAATTTCCATTATCGCACTTTGCAGCATTTTGTGAGTATCCTCAATATTAGAGGCGTGTAAGCTATGTCGGCACTTCAAGCCCAAATCATTTCGAACTTTCAACATTAATGTGCTGTCTTTTTATTACACTAAGATTTATTTTTACTAACATTTTTGGATTTTTGCTTTTTGGTCGGCGAGCGCAAGCTGTTCAAGCTTAGCCGCGACGCGCTTAATATTAATTCATCAAAACTTTTCGATAACTTCATGGTGGCTGCACTTTACGGATCCGCATGGGCTTTTATTATTTTGTAACGTAAATATTTATGTATATATTTTTTTATATTTTTATATGATCGTAAATCAGCTTAATGCGCTTGTCTTGCTGGACGCGCGTCACTTTTTCCTCTTCTTTTACTTTTATTAGATAAACCCCGCGTAAGCGTTGCGGGCGCAAACTTTTGATTTATAATTTTAAATATATCTTGCGCATATTTGTCATTATAAAAACTAGACACACTTTATTTAGCAGCTGTAGCACGGAATTGTTGTTGACAATTGCGCCAATTAATTGGACATGCGCTTTGCCATATTATTTACGAGTATTCGTACGAGATATTTCAGTTCTATATAAATGTCTGTTTTCAGGCCTTATTCAAGAACCTAACCGCGCGCCACGAGCTCTCAGCTGCGAGTGCCGACACAACGATACCAGCCGGCGGTGGCACTCAGCAGCCATATGCAACCTGTTGAATGTTGGCCAGATATCGTATGACTATGTCTATGGCTATGGCTATGGCTAGCTTATCAACGCCCGACACTGTTACGACAACGGCAACGACGGCAACTGCGACGAAGTCTTGGGGAGCGCGCACGCAATTCTCAAATCTCAAATCTCGGATCTCGCGAATCCCGCGAATTTTGCAAATCTTGCGAGTGTGGCGAGTCTTAAAAAGCCCACTGATTACTGTCTGAATGAAATGCTGTAATTTGGTGCCGCAAATTATGGCAACGATTTGAGCGCACACGAAAAACAAAAACGAAACTTGTTTACTTGGTGGCTGGAGTTTTTTAGGCGCGCATTATTTGTAACAGCATTTGGGTCTTTGGCTATTTTTATCAAAGGTTTTCTTCGGCTGGTTTTCCGCGAATTCCACTCCGCCAGCTTCAACGGCGCACTCACGACTGACTGACTGCCTGACTAACTAACTAACTAACTAACTAACTGTGCAGTGCACATTTGGCATTCAACTCTTAAGCGCTCGGGTAAAAACCAAAAGAGCCAACCTCCGCGCAGGCGGCAGTTGCATTAAAGCAGGTTTCTCTTTAATTTGCGGTCTGGTCTTGAGAAGGCCAGTGGGGGGCACACCACATACGAGGCACAAAGCAATTGGGTGCGCGCGCATTTGCAATTAATTTGTTGTTAATACAATTATGTATATTTTCTTGAACACTTTTACTGGCAGGTAATATATCTGACCGCTTAGATGTATTTCCCGAGGCGGCGAACAGTCTTCCTAGCCTCAAAGAGCTATGTGTGTATACGCCACAACAATTAGCTAATTGAACTCGAAGGCATGCGAACGAAATGTCTAAGTACTGTCTACCCACTTATTTAGTTAACCTTGGGTTAAATTACTTAAGGGTTTTATGGCAATTTAATCGGATACTCATTTAAGCCTTAAAGTTACAGTTACTAGTGTAACTAGGTTAGTATGAAATGCGCCGAAAAGTAAGCCAAAAAAGTAGAATCAATTCAAAATTTTGATTAACTTATGTTAGATGTAAAAGAAGAAATAAATGTATTTTTTTTTTTCATCTGTATCGCGCTTAAGATTTGAATGTTTGGGATAAATACTTAAAATGTGAATATTAAAACTTGTGCACCTCTTAATCAAGGCTAAGCGCAATAATTTTCAACTGATATCTAGAAAAATAAGCAGTCATTAATCATTTATTAATTCAACCATATTCTGTATGAGCCAACCGTTTCAGGACAGCGTGTGTGAACTCTTCTTATTTTAAATGACTTCAGATTGAACTTACACGATTTTTTCCATCAATAACTGTTCTTGTGTATGTTCGATCAGTTATTTATACCAAATCATTAATCTTGACTTAACGTCCATCTCGGCGCGCATTCACTGTTAACTTTAAAATCTTTTTCATGACTCGAAATTTGGGTTAGATGTCCGAAAAGTTCCCCGCCAATGTAAATTAGTGGGATTACAAAGAGAACCAGTTTTGTTCTTAAATTCCCCGAATTTCGCAAAGGCCAATTAAGATGTAATACAAAGACGCGACCAGAAATGCATTCTGCTTGTGAGTAACCGTAACCAGAACTGACCAAATCAATACAATGTGCGTAGAAGCCACAACATTTAAATAAAAAAATATATACATAAGTATTAATCTTTTATATATTAAATAAGCGCAATTTTAGTAGCAACTAATCCATCAAAATATGGACAGTTATTGATCGTATACGCACAGCTGCAAGTGTGGAGTGATAGGTGAAAAAATGTATTTTAATTTTGAGTGGACGAAAGCGCAAATTTCTTTTAATTCTTGACGTTTCTGATGAGGGTTAAGATAACGTTGTTAGTGTTATTCAACATGACGTTAAGTGGCGCGCGCTTAAGTGCACGCACTTAACCCAATAAAGCCCACGTGCATGCGCAGCTTTCGCAAAGGAGAACAAGAACTCAATGCATTCATGGTCAAACAGAGTTAAAAAGAGCAAGAGATTAGAGCGACTGGTAAAGGGAGCATTTAACTTATGGAACATAGCAGAATAGCATAGACATATAAATAGTTATTTTTAGACAGCCAAGTGGAAGATAGGTACATAGAGTAAAAGCATTGCACAGTGGGAGCAATAAAGGGACAGGTTTAAAAGCAACAACACCAAGAGCAACAACAACAATAACCAAGTAAACAACGCAGATACAACATTGGTAAGTGAGTGAGTTTATATGTTTTGGGGTGCAAGAAACTTAAGGTGTTCACTCAGAGAAAAAAAGCTATTTATTAAACATTGTATATACTTGTAAGACTGATTTATCGCATATCGACATACTTTTTGTTCTACTGTTTCATACTCTAATAGAGCATTAAGAAGTCAAGTACATTTTTATCAATATTCATTAACTAATGTCGTATGATTATTATACAGGTTTTAAATTGTTAGTTTCCAATATTTCCGATTGAGCCTTTAAATCGAAAAATTAATGGTTATCTGGTAAAGCTCTTCTGATATTTTCACAGCTGAATGGACTATCAGCAATATATTAATAAAATTCAATTGTACCGTTCTACAAATTATTTAATTACTCAGACATTTAGATAATGGGTCTTAAAAGAAAACCTAATCTTGTTTTAATTAGTTAAAAGAAGCAAAGCGAACTCCTATCGTTGTTTATTTTGTTGAGATTTGATTATGTATTTAAGCCTTTACGACTGAGCTAATGAACCTTAGAATGCATTTTTTCTCTGAGTGTATCTTGTCTTGTTGCTGTAGATAAGTAACTGGGGCCAATTTACATTTACATGTATGTGGGAGAAGCGACGCAGTGCCAGATTGAACTGGCTGAAGCGTCGCGCCGTGCCGGGAGTTGTGGCCTGATCGTGGCCATTGCTGCGTCTATTTTGAAGCGGCAACATGCTCTCTGGTGAAGGGGAACGTGTGCTGCCAGTTGCATCTGCTTCATTTGTTGTCGTCGCAGCATCGTCATCAGAACCAATGTCGATGACGAAACGAGGCAACGATGCATGAGGAGTCAGCTCGCTGCTCAGACGCGGCGGCATAGTCAACAAGGAGTTCGGCGTGGACTTTGAATTGCGATTGCCGCGTTGGAGCTGAGATTTTGGTTTCGGATTCGGCTGACTGCTGACAACTGCGGTCATAATCGCGATGCGCTCCTCATGTTCCACCAGCGGCCGATGCAAGGACTGTGTGTCATGTGTTCCCGTGTCGTGTAAGTTGCGCACCAGGGCGTCGATTGTGCGACTGGTTGGCTGTTTGGGTGAGCTGTGTTCTTTTATTGTTGTTGTTGTTTGTGGTGTTGGTAACAGCATGCACGCACTCTCTGGGTCAACAGCATGTCCAGCTGTTGTCGGCGACGTCGTCTTTGCTGACGCTTTTGCTTTTGCCTTTGGCTTTTTAGTTTTTATTTTATCATCTTTCTGCATGGTCTGGCTTAAGTTAATGTATTTTCTTGATTGCTTGAACACGCACTGTTCTCAACTTTATTTATCTTCTTGGCTTGCACACACTCAACACTACAGCTCCGTAGGGCCCTTCGGCTGACTCTCTGACGGCTGCTGCGCATGCGTCGCGCGTTTTGCTGGTCTGCTGGTCTGAGACAATAATAATGCTGGATGGGTATTAAAAATATAGTAGTTTGGAGAGAGAACTAAAACGAATTTGATGCACTTAGGGCATGTTGTTTGTGTTTGCTTATAACTAATTGATTTTTATTGAAGAGCTACAAACAATTGCTTTTAATAAATGAATGCTCCTTCGGTCAACTTTATATATTTGCGGTAACGAGTTAAATTACTTCGACGAGGTTGGGGACATATGTACATGAAGACACGCGATAGTATGACAGTACATAGACATTACGACAAATGATGAATGTTTGTGAATAAGCAAAGTTTATTGATCAAATCGAATGATTGGCCCAGTTCTTTATACTGATTGAGCTGATGACTACATTAAACAATATTTACTTTTTTTTTAAAGTTATTTGTTGCTAATAGAGTAGCCTCAAGAATATACTACTATACATTTTAATACATGCGTTATTTTTGCATTAAAACATGTTGCACCATGTCCGTATCTTTTTCTAAATTTCTACACGTGGGATTCTCGGAAAATAAATACGCTGGACTCATCCAAGTTGGAAGTTTTCGTGCACTTTATTAAAAATTAAATATTGCTTTGAATAGCCTCTGTTAAAGTTTCAATGCTAAGAGTAAGATATATTAAATTGTTGTTGCTGTTGTGGGGGACGAAGCATCTATTTCCGCGTACGTCGATCTCAATTCATTCAACAATCAATATAAGTGACAATATTTGTACAAAAAAATACAAAAATGCCAAATAGATGATTTGATAACGGACTCCCACTATCGTATTCACACTATAATATTCCTCAACTTTTCAAAAAAAAAATTGCCGATTATTTCGATATCAGTTCAAAAATAAGTAATTACATTATAAAGGCTTAACCTTATAACTTGAGCTTTTAAATTATGACCACTCGAATCACAACATTTCTAGTCATGATCACCCACCTCCGTATCGCCCGGATGCGCCTTTAAGCGTGCTTTAAACATTTTCGTCAAACTCTGGCCGCTTAATTCCGTTTTGAAGGCCTTTGAATAATATCACTTTATTGAACTTCTATTGAACTATGTAATTTAGGTAACACTTGTATTATCGAAGCACGGAACAGTAGAAGCAGCACCAGTTGCACGTTCAAAGGATGTTTGCAGACCGTTTTGCAGTACGACGCGACCGACTTCGTGTTCAAATGCTAACTGTGTGCGCCGGCCTGCCTACAAACTCATTTAAATGGACGACGGCCCAAACACAAGTGACACGCAATTGGTTTTTAATTAATTAGGCAAACAAATGCCGATAAGCACCTACAGATAAACGTATTTAATGCCAACGATAAACTGCGGATATTACGAGAAGCGGCTGCCGCTACTTCCTGTTTGAAGTGCGCCAAATTAATGGCTTAATTTCCATTTTACACACACTCATGAGCACACACAATGGCAAAGTCTAAGGCTTGCGCGCTGTTAATGCCCCATCGCATACCAGTCGTGCCTGATGCCAAACTGATTCAAATGTTGACTCTTCGAAGCTGCGAAACGACCGCCCACAGGCACACTATGGCGGCGCATCTGCCAAAGACAGCTTTCAATTATGGCACAATCACGCAGACACATCATAGAACAAGTGTCTATTGTTTGTTTTATGGCTGATGATTTCGTCTGTCAATAGCCGTCTGTCAAAAGCTGTTGCTGACGTACGTACTAGAATCACTCTAAGGCGTATAGTTGTAGCACATACCCGCAGAGAATTATTTATGTGGCTATACACTCCAAATGGGTTTATAATTTGTTTTACAAGCTCAATATCAAACAGTGTTGCGCATGCCAGCTGTAAAAAAATTGACACACAAAATTGGTGCTGCATACTTTTAGGGATGAGTGTTGTGCAGAAATTATATTTTTAAAGAAAACAACCGTTATATTCTCTGAAGTAAATATCTACTAAATTAATTTTCCCATCTAATTAACACCAAGACTGTTATAATTAAAGCTGAGCATATTAAAGGTTATATTCGTGCATTGATATAGAAAGATGGTAATGTGGCTTATCCTGAGAATGATTGTATTAATACCATCCCAATACATTCAATACTACAATTGTTAAATGTATAAATAAATTTTCTCGTTCTAAATAGACCTCAAAATTAGTAAATCAACGAATAAAAACGCTCCAGCGGTGCTTACAAAAACGCACGTCAAATGACGCATTAAGTCTGAAACTAAACAGCAGTCGACTGTATGGGATTCCCAAGAACAGCCACATCAATCGAATACTGTTTCTTCAAGTGAATTGGATATGTATAAGATTTGTCTATATTTGAAGCAATGCTCTGACATATTGAGAGTGAGCAAGAGAGTGAGAGTTGGATCATACATCCCAGATTTAGCGACAAATCATTTTTTTCAACGCAAACATCTAAAATAAACCGATGGTTTCAATACCTCAGAAAAGGATAAATTAGTTCAATACGCATTTATAGTATGTTATGATTACCTTATTAGGGAGTCAGAAGAGTCAATTTCTATAGCAACATTTCGATTAAATTGCTTATAAGTATGTTTCTGTATCTACTTGTATATGTATCTTTTCTATTCAACTTGGGAATTATTGAACATGCAAATACTCACTACTATTAAATACCCTGTACCTACTCCTACAAAAAAAATAATTTTTTTTTAATTAAATAAATTTAAAAAAATAAAAAAACTAAGCGGATGTATGTACATAATTATCAAATATGCAGATTTTTTTCACTTTTACTGCGTTCATCTGCTTGCAAACTTTGGCGTTTCTAGCTTTTATAGTCACTGATATCAAGGTGTTCATACGCACAGACGGACGCACAGACAGACGGACGGACATGGCTAGATTGACTCGTCTCCTCATACTGATCAAGAATATATATTCAACCACGCCCCCTTCTGCCTGTAACATTTTTCACTTTGCAAAAACGTAATTACCCTTTTTACAGGGTATAAAAATCGGTTCAAATTCAAAGAGAAACACACAAAACAATGGACGCTGTGGAAAGCCTCCAGAGTATATTTGATTTAGAATATAAAATACACATATCTCTTTACAGTATGTACAAATTTTGATACAACAAATCGCTGTTTAAAAACCACTCTATCGACTGCCAAATGTACATATTCCAGTTAAGATTTTGGAAACTTGTAAAAAATGTAATCTATTGACTTTTCCAAATAAAAAGCTAAAAATTTTTGAGAGCTTAATAGAAATGGAGCTCAATTTAATTGAATTACATAGTATTTTATGTGATATGTATTATTTTTTCTGAAACTGAAACAAAAAGTACATTTGGCGTGCAATCTTAATTTAATTGGAATCGAATTTGTGGTTTTTACCTGCGCATATTTTCATGTGAAAAGTATTTATCATTCGCGATAAGCCATAATAAATAAATACACGTACGTATCTGTAGGTATCTGTTTTCAGGTTTATCGCTGACACAACATCTGACAACTAACATATGGTAGTTTGTAAATTATAGGTTCGACTTTCTTTACCTGAATTGAATTTCCGCTACGACCGAAGGAGCTGCGAAATAGGCCAAACGGAAAAATGCTGCCATAGTTGCCGGAATCGCGCCGCTCATGCGAGCTTGTCGTCGCCGTGGAGTGAGCGGACAGTGGGGGATTCAATGGCGACATCTCCGAATAAGCGCGTCCCACTTGACCCAATTTGGGCGTGCGGCGCTGTTTGTTTGGCTCCATTTTGTATGGACTCACAAACGCACAAACACACTAACACAAAACAAGCGAGGGAACGAACAAAAAACAAAAGGCACAAAAATGCAAAAGCGATTGCAATTTATAGCAACATTTAATCAGTACGCTTAATTATTTGCGTGTCATTTAACATTTCCGCACAAACTCTATTTAATGATAGCCTTTGAACTTGATATTATATTATTTATTTATACACATGTATGCATGTATGTATGTATGTATGAATGTATGTGTGTATAAACAACCGATTGCTTTTAATTTTCGAGCGGCACGTGGGGGCGCATCAAACGACGAACGACAACTGAAGCGCCTTTAGCTTAATATCGGTTCGAATTGCCGAGCAGGCATTTTTATAAAAACAAAATACAAATCACTCATTTATTTATATATGTAAGTACATCTGTATATAACAACACACTACAGGTATTAAACAAAAGCCGTGCGTTCGATTGGCGAGCGGCACGCGGCGCACACGTCTACTCGTATATGAAAACTAAATGAAAAACTGGCGCTCGAATTCGTTTTCGTGCGCCTCTCACGAAGGGAGTGAGTTAAACGCTCACACTGATAACCTGGCACTATTAATACCCTGTACCCTGAAGGGTAAGAGGGTTCATAGCATTAATCATAATGTATCTGACATCCAACGGTCATGTAAGCACACAAGGCTCTAACTCAGAAATAGGCATAGCTATTTATATTGCTTGATCAGCATGTCAAATGAAAGCACTAACTGAAAGGATAGACTTGTAACAGCATTTCATTTCATCTCTTTTTCATACAAATATCTCCCAAGAATCAGCGTCATATGTTTTCCATATCATATATAAATAAATTTAGGAGATCTAAGAATTATTTTTTGTGGCTGGGAACAGGGTATAGAGAAGTCGAGTTTCGGTGTCTCAAGCGTTTTGCTCTGTTATTGTAGTGCAGGTAGCGAGCTCATAACATGTGCTTTGTTGTTCCTCTACTGATAAAATACAACAATTTAATGCAACATTAGCGACGCTTTTTATATATATGTATGCACATATGTATGTATATATACATAAGTGCAATATAAATAAGTTTTGCCAGACAGAAAAATACACGGTCGCCTCTACTATATCATATATAGTATATTACTTACTTACTAAATTTTTATTTGACTATCGCAATGGTAGTTTTTTAGAGCGATTACTCAGGCATGGAAGTACGTTTGTAATACATATGTACATACAGTTATAGTGTGTGTGTATTATGTATGTATTTATACCCACCTACCTATAGCCTAATGTTAGAGGGCCTGTATTTCTGTTTGCAGGCTCTCACCAAAAGTTAACGGCCATAAACGCCTCGGGTTTTGTTTAATTTCTGATCTCGTTGACTGATAAGCGGGCATTCGGCGAGCATTCTAACAGCACAGACACCAATTGCTCCGCATCTCTGTGCACAGCACATTCACACACATATGCACATACATACATATGTATGTATGTATGTATATGCAACGCACACATATGCCATTTTATCAACAATGAGTATAATCACAAACATGCATATTTGACTCTGCATACATATCTACATATACATATGTATGTGTATATATAGTACATACTATATGTACAAGTATGTATGTATATATATAAGCACCAGCAGATTTGTATCAAGTGTCTGCAAGCCTTTGAACTGATATCACATACCGGTAACTTTTCAGCCAACCATAATACTTTACACACGCAATGTTTACACAACTACTCATTCTTCTGTGTTTATGTTTGTTTGTACTTGGAAAATTGCTTTAAATAACAAGACAGTATTGTTAAAAGTCTCCGACCAGACATGGCCAAAAGGTTGTTAGATTATGCTCTTAAATAAAATAATTTAAATTCCTATTCATAATTTATAAATAAAAGCAACTATGTATATTATTTTGTGTAGTTCATTATATACATTTTATTTATGTGCTGCTTTAAAACAAAATTTTTATGAAAGTAAATATTATAGTAAAGCAAAGAAGACCAAAATGTTTTTACATCCGAACATCTGATGTGATATTTGCAAAGTGCAAGAGGGCGGTGCAATCTTTAAAAACTGTTTTTTTTAAAATAATTTTTTGGGAAATTGTTCTCTCCCTCGCTATAGCTCTATAGCCACTTTTTTATTTTATCTTTACTACTTACAGCTGAGTTAGGGCGTAGCATGCCCGACTGCCAACTAAATTTCCCAACAGGTTGGTGATTTTCCCTATTATTTTAACTCCTTAAGTTATTTAAATAGCTATTAATTATAATTTAGTTTTTGTTTTCTAGTTACTACTTGTTTTTACCTTTTCTAGCTAGTTAGGTAGATCTGTTAATGTCTTTGACCTTATTAAGCCGTGTATCGGTGCCTAGCTGGCCCGATGGTAAATAAATTCCCCAACAGGTTGGAGGCATTAATGGACATTATTGTATATTTTCTAGGTTATTTTAGATGTTTTCTTAACTTTTATGACGCCTTTTATTCTAATCTATGCCGACAGCCCATATTTTGGTGATAATATAATGTATAAAATCTATTCGTTCGCCTGTGTGTTCCCATGAAATTTATATAAAGTGCAATGCAATGTTTTTTCTGTAGCTATTCCAATTGAATATTACTATACGTGTTGTGGTTTTATATAAAGTTACAACAGGAATAACAAAAGCCGTCTTAATACATACACTAAATCCAAATTGATTATTACAGTAGAGCATTGAATAGGAAGTTAAAGTCAGATGCGCCGAAGGCAACATGAGTACTTCTTATAGAAGCTTCAGTTTTTGCAGGAAAAATATATTTGAAAAATTATTGCATGCTTTCAGGCGGCCGCTTTAAATGCAAGACAAACTTATGTTTTTGACCTTATCTTGAAGTAATTTCCTGCCTTCGTTCTACCATAAACAAATTAGAAATGGGCGCAGTGGGACATCCTATAGCTTAATTATGGTTCAATATGGGATTATAGGTTTGGGCTGTACACATATATATAGGTTTGATAATTTCAACATACAATACAGCATACTTCCCCAAAAAAAATTTGTTATACAAACAAAAGGATTAGTGAAAGATTAAAAGGCAGCGTCGCACAGTGGTTCAAACACAGAAAAAATCATTCTGGTTTACTTACTCTAACGATCTTATGTTACTAGACAAAACCAAACTTAACAACAAATTTAGATTTTTAGCGTAGTCCGTCTGTACAATGTTTCCTTATTTCAGCAAAGAACCTATTTTATTTGGTTGATTTACTTTCTGAGTCGAAAACTAAGCATATTTTCTGAGTTTCTTCTTTTTAATAATACTTTGGCTTAGTGATTTGTAAGAAATTACTTCATCCAAACAGCGTTGATTTTTTGTGTCTAATGGTGTATGAAATATTTTCCTAACCAATCTGTAGTTGGAACATGTACCAATAAAATACTGAAAAACCTTCGCAGGCTTAAGCATCATATACTCTTAGGAGAAGCAGATTCCGCGCGACACACACTTTTTGACAAAAAATGTGTCCAGGACGAAAAAATTACAAACATTTAATAATTATCTACATGAGAAAAATGTAGATTTAAAAATAATGTGAGCTGATCAAGAAATAATGTGTTTGGTTCCCTAGCCTTCTAAATATAAATCTCTCTAATTAAAAAACTCATAGTGATATCTAAGTGTAATTTATATTGAACTCAAAACAATATAAAATTAATCACACATGCGAACCTACTAGGTCTGCAGAATGCAGAAAATCCACATATGCAACCACTTAATGTATTTTCCTCGGTCTGGTTTCAGTTTTATAAGTTAGACTATAAAAACTAGTAAGTAAATTAAACAACGTAATTCAGCCTGTACGAACGCAAGGATCTTGAAAAACATACGACCTAAGGCAAGTTTATGTTATTAATATTTTTGAATTTTTCGAGAAGTTTTTAGAAGTAGTAGAGGGTTTAGCCAGTGTGCGCCGTGCAGCAATATCTCATGCCATTGAACTCTCACGAAATCAAAGCGAAACACACAAAACAAAATGATAAGCTTTAGAATTGTGCTTTCTAATAAACAAATGTTTGGAAATAATTCAAGAAACAAAACCAAAATATTGTTCACTTTGTCGCTAAAATACATAAATAGAACCAACACAACCGTTCGTACCGTCACAAAAAGCCAGCTGATTCCTTGCTGTACTTTTGGCTTTGTTTTATAAATATAATAATTTAACTAAACAAAACAACGTCATAGTTTCTCTATATGCAAATATTATTCAAACATATATTCATGCATACATATGTCTATATATATCTTGTGCTATGCCGCGTGGTCTACGAAAGGGTATATATGTATGTATATTTTCTAGCAGCAGACAGTCAACATTTTGGCATTGAGCCGACGCATAAAAAATAAATGAATTAGACAATTGGATAGACAGAAACACTGGCGACTCTATAGACACACTTGGTTTTAAGTTCATTTTCCCTATAATATCTAAGATGTGTGTAGGTATGTGGAATATATTTCCCTTAATTTTTCTACAAAATTTCAAAGTTCCATAGGTTGTAGGGTAAATATGACCTTGAACTTTTCCAGAAAATGGTATTTGCATAATTTAATACATATATGTATATAGTATAAGTATGTGTATGTTTGTATGATTGTACAAAATTACTTTGAAACACTCTGTTCACGCTGAATGGACGTGAAAAAATGTGCTTTCTCTATTTGAGGGATTTTGAATACTTTTTGGCGTGCTTTGATCTTGCGACTAAGCAGCTTATTAGAAGATCTCCCTGATGATGATGTGACAAACCATCATTCACTCATTCAGTATTATAATATAACTTGATTTGAGGCTAATTATTGCAGTTCATTAGCAAGATTTTTCAGCACATCATTCTCACATTTCACATCCAATATAGTACTGGGCGATAAACAACTTACATTATCGTATGTATGTACACTGGCAATGGCGATAGGATTTATCATTTTATAAAGAACATTGCATTGCGAGTTGTTTAATCACGTCACTTGATAAAATAATATCGCATGGAACTTACTTGCTCTCTGGCCGAGTTGTTTCCAGCAGCATATCGTAGCTGAGCCTCCATAAAATGGGAAATGGAATAAACGGGCAAATTTTCAACCATATTGAAGAATAGCAGTTTTATAAAATAGTAGTATCAAGAGCGGAACCTGTGCCGTGCTGGCAGCATGCAAAGTTAAAACTTATCTGGGCCGTTTCGGCTAGCGATGGAGACTACAAGTTGAATTAAAAAGCTGACAACAGCTTGCATCGCTTATCTAGCAAATTAGTATTAATTTGTAGATTTGTGCAAGCTCTTCAAGCCCCTACAAGCAAAGTAGCTCTTGTTTATTTTATTGATATATCAATCCAAATTAGCACTTAATAATAAATTTACTATATGTGTCTTGAAAAGTACATTTGTTTCCTCCGATAAGTTAATAGCAATTCTAGAGATGCTTTATTTTCGTTTAAAAGCTTGCGATGGCTTAAGAAGCCAAGTGGGGCAGCAGATTAAGAGCTTCACAGTATTACTTGGAAAAGACAAATTTAAATGGTGACCAGAAAAACTAAACGGTATCATTATCAATATCGTGCTGACCTCATACATACAACATACTTAACATACCCATTTAAACTAATCAATTAAAGTTAAATAACGTATCAACAAAATGTGCTACCTGGCGATTATTCTGAAGCGCCCCTCAATACGAAATGAAATTTGGTGTATTGTGGAATGTTAACCCACTCATTTAGTATCTCCTGTTGCTGGCCTGATAAGCAATCAGAAGTGGGCTGGCAGTTGATAAATACCGAAAAGACACAATGCGAGCAACGGTAAAGAGTGGCTTATTTTTAAGTGCTTTTGAATTATGACGGATTGTGTGTAAATGTAAACGAATGTGGGCAGTAGATCACATGAAAAGCTCACTATAAGTAGGAAATTTTCACGCCGGCGGCATCAATCAATGCTTATTTCCGTTTGCACTTTATTCTCACAACAGTTTTACATACATACATACATATATGTATGTAGTATATAATAATTTCTATAGTTCTTGGCTGCCATTCAAAAACTTATTAAACAAATATAATTGTTCTGAGAAATGGAAAACCAAATTCTGCAATATCAATAATAAATTTATATACTAATAAATATAGTAATGAAGTTCTTTTCACACTTTTTTCTTTTCTCCTGTTCTTTCCTTAAATATGGGTACATTTTGAAATGTTTCCTTTTTAGAACAGTTTTAAAAAATTAGCAGGCAATTTGTTGTGTAGTATTCAAAAATTTACTTAATAAATTAACACGTTGACTTAATGCCAAGTCACGGTCGTCTTAAAATAGTAGTTTTGGGAGACGATTTACACGAAACTTTGTGCAAATATAGCCCACACACACATATACTTATGTACATACATATGTATGTGCATGTAATTACACTTGAGCGAAAATATGTATATTGTACTAACTGAAACAAGAACAAATACCTTTCTGTAATACAAAAAAAAAACAAACCGCACTACGATTACTTTGCGTTCAGTTGCCACTCACTCACCTGTTGAATCAATCACCAACAATTGTATAAAATACAAAATGCCGCGCAAAACAAAACGCAGAGGCAGGATCAGAAATAATGACAACAAATGACAGCTGAGCGCTGTCGTATAAGCGTGTGTGTATGTGTTTTAAGCGCGCACGTGTATCTATGTGTATTTGTTGAGTGTGTGTGTGTGTGTGTGTGTAAGACAATGAAACGTCGATAAAATTGTAACTTTCGTCGCACAATAAATTTTCAAGACATCACTTTGATTGTTAATATAATCATTAGAAACTTTATGTATGTGACATACGTATGTATGTACATATAGTACGTATAACGTTGTATATATAAAACGTGTAGGATAAGACGTCGCGAACTTATAAAACAGATACGGTCGGGCAGCAGCAGCAGCTACAAAGAACACTGCGCGAAAGAGATTCTTAATCGTTAGTGCTTTTCTTTTTCTAGATAATTTTCTTGCACTTTCAATTAACTAACACCTTTGACAAGGGCCGCTGGGCTTTATTTAATATTTACAACACCACATATATGCACACAAATATCATTTTTACAACTATATCATTCTACTATTCTAATATTAAATTAATAACGCAACCGAGCGGCCGATACGTATGCGATGCTGCTGTTTGCTGCCCAATAAACAATAAATGGGGCAAATGGAATTTGCTTGCCTATCGAAAATCGTCAGCCGCGAGATTAGCGTTGCCAGAATGTGCGATGAGAAAACTGCCAGAAAAACGCCAAAAGATCACACAGCACATGCACCGCTTTGTTTGGACTATTACTCAACGAAGCCCTTTTGCGCGCCTGCAAACAACTATTTCTAAATCGACGATCCAGATGATGACTCTGTCGCCACGCGAATCTGGTGAACATATTGTTAAAAATGCTAAGTATGTGCGGGTCAAACCAGCGGGCATTGAACGGCTAACACAGGAAATTGTAAAAGCCGTTGTGGAGAAACGCCTAAATGTTGATAACTTCTCACAGCACGAGCTGCATCCGAAGCCAACAGATCCGCATGCCGTAGAATGGATTTTTGTGGTGGACACTCTGAACTTTTGCTTCTGGACGCCAAGTAAGGCCATCTTCTATACCAATAGAGTTATTAATAATAAAAGACGTTTTGCAGCCGATTACACAAAATACAAGGTTAATGGCTACACAGGATACTTTGCGTTATGTGCTGCCATCAATCGTGCCATGGCTGAGGGCATGGATATTACTGACGCAGCAGTATACTCAGAACTAGATAGTGCCACGTTGAAAACTGTATTTAGAGCCGACGAAGCCGACACAAACATTCCACTTCTGTTGGAACGTGTGAAGTGCCTGCACGAAGTTGGAAAGCGACTTTTGGACAAATGGCACGGGAAGTTTGAGAATGTGGTCAAGGCTGCCAACAATTCTGCGGTTCGCCTACTGCAGCTCATAGTAGATGAGTTTCCCTGTTTTCGCGATCAGGCCGATTATGCAGGACTGCGCGTAAATATATTAAAACGTGCCCAGATCCTTATAGGCGACTTGTGGGCTTGCTTTCGAGGCGAGGGTCTAGGCAGTTTTCATGACATTGGCGAAATTACCATGTTCGCAGACTATCGCGTACCACAGGTGCTTGTACATTTTAACTGCCTTGAATACACACCAGATCTTATGGAGGTGCTGTCGTCCGATACTATAATGCAGAATGGTGATGCTATGGAGGTTGAAATTCGTGGTGCCTCCATTTATATCACAGAGCAAGTGAAGGATGCTGTGCGTAAAGTTTTGGAGAAACATCATCCCGAAGTTTCGCGCGCCAATGTAAACTCTATTTTAATGGACCACTTTCTCTGGGACTATAGGCGAGCGCACGCCAAAGAATTGGAGTACATACCATTCCATAAAGTGTTGAGCATATACTATTAAAAGTGACTGCTGGTTTCACAAATAAAGTTATTTTACTTTTGTATTTAGTAAAAATGTTTTTCTTTATTCATTACTCGACCCGACTTTCTCGCTAAAAAGTTCAAATCTTGTAAGGAATTTACAAAGCAACGGGCTTGGGCTTGCCAGCCTGGGCAGCAACGCGTTCATTGTAGCGTTTCACTGCCTCCTCACGCGACAGATTGCCCTTGCGTGCATAACGCTGGTTGATCAGGAATTTCACATCCATCTGCAAAGGAAGGATTTGGTAAGGAAACACTACGATATCACTAGGGTTGTACTTACACCCAAGGTGGATTCGTGGCGCTTACGCATCGGTCGCTTAATGCCATTGCGATGCGCCTTCTTGTTCTGGTTGTGATTTGTATGATTCTTAGACTTGGCCATGGCAAATTATTAAGCTGTCAGCCAACAAGGAAGAGGGGAAAAATATCTGAATTAGTATAAGTGGTTCCGTTAACATTATATTCATTGCTAATAACAGTTTTTTCAAATTGTTTGAATTTCAGAAATATTAATTCTTCACCGCACATTTTCTTGCGACCTACGTTTTTGACAGTTCAGCGGAAAAGGAAAAGCGCAACGCTGCAAGAACTTCTATCGGTTTTAGGTGCCAGTTCCGAAAAATCGATATATCGAACTACACAGTGAGGTTTTGCTAATAAATAAATGGTCAACTTATGAAGAAGAAGATTAGTGTTAACAGAGGCCAGAGCGATTGAAACGCAATTGGGAATAATAATAAATATTCAGCAAGTTCTCACAAATTAAAAGATTTAATACAACGTGCTAATTGAACATAATCAAGAGCAAAATTTTAGTTGCCAGCTGAGTTAACTGTGTTTGCTGAAAATCACAAAAGCTCCAGAAATAAAAACACACTTGTGGTTCGCTCTGTTTCTGCTGGTAAGGTGGCGGTTATGAGTCATCGCTAAAACAAGTTATCAACCTACGTCACAGTTCGCCATTAATTTACACATATATTTATTTCCATTTTTTTCTGTTGCAATCAGTCTGACGTCATCATTAAACCAGAACGGAAATAATGAAAACAGTTGTATCTGCCACTAACCCTGTTACTACAAGTACAGGTGGGCCACAAATAGTGCCAAAAACCGAACCAGTCGCAATTGACGAGCAGTCAATGGAATTTCAAACACCCAACAGCACTTCAACGCCGAACGTTAGCAAACGTCCGGGTTTTCTGGATCTTAACAAGTCATCAAAAAATAAACGATCTGTGGCACCTTTACTCATTGATTCGCCCGATTTGCAGGGCAAGACAATCAACACACCAGACCTAGAGAAAATACTGTTGTCCGGCAATTTGCTGCAAACACCACAGCCCGGTACCGTTTTTCCCACAAAAGTGGGTGCAGTTACCTCGGAACAAGAAGCCTTCGGCAAGGGTTTCGATGAAGCGTTGCAGAGTCTGCACACCAGCAAGAGTTCCCAGGGATTTCTTGGACCTATTGTGAGTAGCACGGCTGCTAGTAATCCACCAGCAACCACCACTATGACTGCTGTCAACAATGGCATGAGTGGCGGCACCTTCACCTATACAAACATGGGTATGTTCAACGAAGTGCCTGCAACTTGGCGTTTTCTACTATTACATTTCATTTACAGAAGGCTTCCCCGTCATCAAAGACGAGCCACAAAACACTACTGCTTCCCCTACAGTCAGTCCCATCGATATGGAAACTCAGGAGAAGATCAAGTTGGAACGCAAACGTCAACGTAACCGCGTCGCCGCTTCCAAGTGCCGTAAACGCAAGCTTGAGCGTATTTCTAAGTTGGAAGATCGCGTCAAGGTTCTGAAGGGTGAAAACACCGATTTGGCCGGCATTGTGAAAACTCTCAAAGACCATGTCGCACAGCTTAAGCAACAGGTTATCGAACACATGGAAGCCGGATGCACCGTCCAAACCGTTCCCAATGCGGCCCTACTGTCGGGCAAATAACATAGGGATTCTGAGGGGGAGCCAAATGTAATTTTGGGGGATGAAATGCAACAATTTATGGCAGATTTGGAACCAGAAGACATTGACACAGAAGGGGAACCAGAGGACCAAGATCTTAACAATACATTCGATGTTGGCGTAAACAACAATGAGGATGAACTGCTGGACACCGCGGCGCTGGAGGAGGAAATACCACTGGATCTGCTACTAAGCACGTCAACCAGGATAAACATGGACGAACAGCTTGAAATATTACCCACGCAGTCCTTGCCAAGCAATGCCGTTATCAGCGTGACACAGAACGCTGTCGATGAGCCATCCGAAGGAGAGCGCCTGGTGTTGGTCATACTAGCAGACTATAGTGCGCCATCGGCTGAATGTTAGAAATGTACATGTTTTACTCAGCATACAGATGTTATTTTAAATGCGCAAACTACTTACCTAACTATGCTTCGAGTGCCTTTTCAGCCATTATTGTTGCATTTGCTTTTAGTGCTAATCGTAATGTAGCGTGCAATGCCTTGTTTTATTTGTAAGCTTCAGTTGCCTTTACAATTAATGTTTTTTAGTTTTAACTTTACTGTAGTGCTAAGGACAAGTATTATCTATGTTGACCATACGAATAAACCATCGCAAACAACATTGTTGATGACTAATAAAAAGATAATCAGGAAGACCGGAAATTGTTTGGTACGTTATCGACGAAGTTTATCTCGTTATTTAGTTTTCAAATAAGATAATAATAAACGTTATCTGCTAAAGCTATTAGTTATTTGAAATGGCGTGCTCTGCTTCGCGCTTTCAACATTATCTTCTTTGATCAGGCCAGTTCCTTTCAAATTCTATAGAATTTTTACCTCCCATGTGATTCTCCCTACCAGAAACTATCAGCTCCCTAAATAGAAGTAGTAAGTATTCCTTTGACAGCTACAAATCGCCTTTGACCTCGAATTTATATCACATATTGGAAACACTTCCTATAACATCTATGTATATTTTTTGACCTGATTTACGAAATTTCTTAATGAGTTCGCCGCACTATTCAGCCGAGCTATTGAGTTACTTAGTGTTGTAGACAGCGAAGACTAAACAAGAGAGAATACTACAGTGGAGCCATCCCGACAGTGAATTACCCTACACCCGCGCTGAGCTATATGCGCCCATAGCAGGAGAAACTCCGTTCTGCAATTTGTGAGCGCAGAATTGAAGTAAAATTGTTTCGCAAATAACTTTTTAAGAACTAGAAGAGAATTACTTGTATATATTAACTACGTGTGCAAGGTTTGCTATACACAGACTGCTCGTCACTTGAATAAGAACACACCATATCTTGGTTATTTTTGCTCTGCTGTGTACCCAAAATGTAGGAACCTTACACTATTTTTAAAATAAAGGCTTTACAATTCCAAAATGATTATTGGGACAATTGCTATTATATTAAGAGCATATTTACTAAATAAAACAAGATGGAACGCTACAGTCGAGCAAGTCCGATAGAAAAAAAACAGCCTGTACTCTCCACAACAAAAAAAAATTTTAAAAAAAATATGAAAAAAAAATTAAATTATTTAAAAAAAATTAAATTAATTTATTAAATTAATTAAGAAAACTTATTTAATACATACATAGAAGACATTTTTATGTAAAGTTTTACATTTACATCACTTGTCTATGCTTGTTTATATACGTGTATATATAAGCAACAACAATAACAGCTGCGGGCAGCGCTGCAAGCAGAGCATGGGCAGCGATTTTATTTATGGCTATAACTTTCTTCGGAATTGACCTACCATGATGAAACTTAGCATATGGACACATAAGCACTAACTGGACGTAACTACTAAAACTGATTTCAAAATTCCAATAATTACGGGAGTTATAAAAAAAACACGAATTGCGGGGGAGTGGGGGGGTGTATCAAAATAAAAAAATAAACTTGACTAGGGCTTAGGGGAAGCTGGATACCAGGTTTGGTAATTCTAGCTCTTGTATCTTCTGAGATCCTTGCACTCATACAGACGGACGGACGGACGGACAGACGTACTGGCTAAATCGACTCGGCTTGTCACCCTGATCAAGAATATATATACTTTGTGGGGTCTGACACGCCTCCTTCTGTGTGTTACATACATTCGCACAAAACTAGTATAGCCTTTCACCCGTTGAGTACAGGCTATAAAAACAAATTGAACTGAAAATAACGATATTTTGTAAGTCAATTGAATAAAAACTCTAATTAATACTAATTACAAATTGGGTAAAATGAAAAACAAGACAGTTTGTTTTGATATTTAATGATGAGTTTTTAATATGGATATTGTTTTAATCCACCCTTATATAATATAACGTTGTATATACAAAATATCAAGGTCTGGGAGTCCCCAGGAGGCCAATCAACCTTTTTTGAATCCACGTCCTCACTACGCGGGCGTTATGTATTGAAGATCTTGTTTGAAACGCCAAGCCGATTCAGGAAATAATCATCAAGGATGAACATTTATTCATCGGAGTTTCCATTTCGAATTCCAAGTCGTACAGTTGCGCGTAAATATCAACCGAGCTGTTTTGGCAATGGTGTTTTATTTGTTTATAGTTTAAATTTGTTCAGGTGCTCTGCATTACGAACGGGTCACAGTTGAAACCATTGCTTTTATACCCAAATCGGATTTAATTTTGGCTGCTGATTGGTGAGGCGTTCATCCAGACGGACGGACATGGCTAGATCGATTTCTCTCGTCATGCGATTTAAATGCTTAATACGCCGAACGAAAAGGTGGTCGCCTAACATATTTAGGTGTGCGGATATAAAGGAGTTTTCACTGTCTACCGTTTTTACCATAAAAATATAATAGAAAGTAAATTGTTTAACCTCAATCACTTAATCACGTGACAAGCAGTGTAAGGAACTATTGGTAGTATTGACAAAATTCTGTAGCGGGGGAAGGTGGGAAAAATAAAATAAACTCCTATTGCCTGGGGACATACTTGTATCTAGGTCGATTTATCTCTTCATGCTAATTAAGAAAACATTTACTTTATGGTAATGGAGAGTATAAAAGCTTTACCATTATTTGATGATTGTACAAATTGTCAAAATTTGGTAATATAAAAATTATTGTCGTGATAATTTCTGGCAAATTTTCTTATAGGAAATCGTTATCCTGTTTATTACAAGGTTTTCAAATATCAAGCCCTACTCCCTTGATCGTCCCAGTCCTTATAAATAATGCAAGATATACGCAAGATATATAGTATAACGCCTTAAAATGGAACTGAGTTGGATTTGTTGAAGTTTTTTCATTGATCATATGCATAAATTATTTTTTTTTAGAAATTCAAAAACTTTTAAAATATAAATACGGCAAGATTTTGGACTCGGAACATTTCCGAGCTGATTCAACTTTTATTACAGTTTAGTATCGATTTATAAATGGAATTCGTGTATATAAATATAAACTATATTTAATAAAGTAATTTTGAATTCTGCAAATGCTATTTGTTAAATATTATTATGACAACTTGTCAATGTCTATTGAAATGAGTCAAGGCGAGTTACTTATTTCTATATTTTAAGTAATCGATTCATACAGACAAGGGAAAATCCTAAATGGCCAATATTTGTAGATAAATGTACTGAGGTTAGTATTATCAATAGTGTACCAGATAACAAAAAACCCCTTTTACGGAACTTAGGTGGTTAACAGTGCTTGCGATAACTGTAAAAACTGAGATTAGTTCATGCCACTATATGAATTTATGTACCAATATACTTACAGATAAAAGACGTGTCCAGTATAAAATGGTGTATTTGGAAATAGTTGGTTTATTATTTATAGATAAAACTGAAATTTAATATTCATTTAAACTCTTGAAGTAATGCCGGAAGCTTTGTTTAAGGGGCTCGATGGATTTGGCAGTTTGTTCGGGAGTGCTGCTATCCTTGTTATAATATACCGCGAAATAAACAATCAATCCAATGACGACCAACAGAATGATTCCCGAACATATAATGCTCATCAACATTTTACAAGCGCATTCACAGCAACTGAAAAAATAATCAAAATTACTATAATGTTTTCAAAACCATTACAGAGAGCCGTACCAGCAAACCACTTTGCCGGGACACTTGATACATTCCCATAGAGCGTTGCACATGTTGATCTTTTAATATATATTATTTATGTACTTTAAGATTAAAAACTTCACAGCCTTTACCACAAAATGGGTTGTTATGTTTTGCTTAGCACAATTGCGACTGAAATGACATTACTCATAATTTAAGTGGCGGCCGAACTATAAAAAGCTTTAATCATATCGGCGCGGAAAACACAATCGACTGATAAGTGTTAATTATCAACGGCACAATACCAGGTGAGTTAAAGGCGTCATAACAATTCTGCTTACATTGAAGCGCTGCAACTGCAACTCTTTTCACACAATACGTTTTGTTTAACCTTTAAATGAGTAACATGTACATACATAAATGTAAATATCATATGTATAGTATATGAGGGGCTTCCAAAGAACCCTAAAATTTCTCGAATAACGTGAATATTTATTTCGTTACGTTACCTACAATATATAGCACCACTATGGAAAATATCAATAATTATATTTTAGATCAACGAGCTAGCAGGGATCTCACAATGTAAGTTCTTTCCACTCGGTTCAATTCACGGCGCCTACCATCATTGTTTTATAAGCATGATTGATAATTTACAAATTACTTGCAGCCTTAAAATTCTGTAAAAACTGCCAAAGCTGCAGGTTGTTGCGCAACGTAATAATAAAATAAATTTAAAAAAAATTCACATGCTATATATCTAAATATATATGTATGTATCTGTTAAATTAAGATACATGCATATATCAGCTTATACTGCTTAGAAATTCTTTAGAGAAGCCGTCTAATACAAGTGAAACAAGAAACTTTGAAACAAGTGAACTTTATTATAATTTATATCCTATATATACAAAGCAATGGGCAGGAAACTATTTAATTCATTCGACAAGAGGAGTTTTGTGTCGATAGTTCATATTACAGCTTATTACAATCTCTTATCACGCTTTGAAAACAGACGGTTTTAGCTTTGCGTCGTAGTGATGAGCGTGAGTCGTGATTGCCGCTACATACAAGTTTTTCAACACTGTGCGGCTGTGTTGTTATTGTTGTTATAAACAAAGATTTCGCATTACCATTTTGTAAACATTTTGAACCATATAATTATAAGAAATCAACTAAAAAATGCCTTTAACGGCTGAGAGTGCAGCTCAACAAATTCAGGTGAGTACCTTTGACCTTAAAGGTATAGCTAAACGCTTTTGCTTTGAATAGGACCGCCTGAAGGATATACAACAGCACATACATAAGGTGGATGATGAACGACGTCGAGCCGAGACTTCTATCGCGACCCTAGTGCGGGCCCAGCAAGGGCAAACAACAAACCCAAAGCTAAAAACTCTTTTGAAGACTAGCCTTATCGAAGCCACGCAAGAAGAAGCCACCATTAGAGCGGCGTTGGCCAAGATACATGAAATACGAAACATCCGTAATGAGCGACGCATTCAGGCAAGGAATGCCGGGAACAAAGAGGCCATTAGACGTGGCGCGCTTATGAAAATGGTACAGCTGTCAGCGCAGACGTTGCCACTGTTTGTAGGCAAGCCAGGCGAGCGTGCCCCTGCACTGTGTGGCGCCATACCGGCTGAGAGCAGCTACGTGGCGAAAGTGGGTGACAATGTCGCCGCTCTGGCTAAGGGCATTGACGACGAGGAGAACTGGATATTGGCGGAAGTAGTTCAGTTTTTGCATCGACAGAACAAATACGATGTCATCGACATTGACGAAGAGCAAAAGGATCGGCACGTTTTGAGCAAACGCAAGGTAATTCCTTTACCACTGATGCGTGCTAATCCTGAGACAGATGGACATGCGCTCTTTCCAAAGGACACTGTAGGTAAGTAATTGTAAACAAAATTTAGGTAACGATGTTTATAAATTTTTTATAGTAATGGCGCTCTATCCTCAAACGACGTGCTTTTACAAGGCTATTGTGCACCGACTACCACAGTCTGCTACAGAAGACTATGAGGTACTCTTTGAGGACTCTTCCTATATGAACGGCTATGCTGAACCACTCCCAGTCGCTCAGCGATATGTAATTGCCTATAGGCCCACAAAAAAGAGCGCAGGAAGTGGCAGTGGCAATCTATCTTCAGCTTAAGCAACAACTGGGATATTTTTGACAAAGAAAACTGGCGATTACACACTTTCAACTGCAAGATTGACACATTCGTCAGATCATTATGAAGAAGACTTGCATTGGGTGTACGATATATATAGCTACGTATATACATTAACCTTAACTTTATTGCAAATAAAACTAATCATCATCACTATTATTATCTTCAAAGGCTTCGTCCTCTTCCATAGCGCTATCGGCCAGCGTTTCATCGTTAATATCGTCATCGACGTGTAACTGAAACCCACCAGATTTTGTCCACGAGCACTTCATTGTCAAACGAAACTGGGCCATTGGTTTGCCCAACAATTTGAGTATCCTTGCCTGCTCCGGGGTAAGCACCTTACCCTCTTCACAAACCGTGTAATCACTGTAAATGGTTACAATGCCCTTCTCCAATTTTGTTGGCATGCCAAGGGAACGCAAATGTGGCTCCATTGAGTGAGCAAATTCTTCAAGTGGCCCTGCAGGAAGGACGACGGTTTCCGTTGCTTTAAAACCGCTGCGCGCGTACTCCACTGCCCAATAATTTTCAGCCCACTCTAGTACTTCCTCTTTAGACTTTTCTGTAAAGAGCAGACCCACTTGGCCTGTCAAGCGCTTCGATAGCTGCAGAAAAGCATTGATTAGGTACGGAATTTTATACAAATCTTTACTTATATAGGATTTGTACCTTGTGTAAATCTGTTTCCACTTCCTCGGACTTAGTACGGCCCAAGCCGATTTGCATGATGCGGTTTTTTCCAAATATGAAACGTGAATTGCGCTTCCACTCCTGCCGTAGGTCTTTCAGAAGATTGTTGCGCATATTTTGGACCTGGAACACAAATATGTTAGGATATTTTCCCACGCAGAATTTGATATCTTCAATAATGCGCTGTTTCCAAGCGAGCCCTTTGCGGTCAGTCTTCGTCAAAGATACTAAAAATAGTGTTAGTACCGATATTACGGAAATCTCGAATATTTCACTTACTCTTTTTGTCTCGTTTAGAGCGCGGCATTTTGCTGTGTTATATTAAAAAAATTCAATCTAAAATGCCCTCTTTTAAACAACAGAAGACACGTGCGAGCACGACCTGCAGGGGATGCCAGCTCGCTGAGAAAGACCCTGCCAACTTCGCTGCCACATTTGGTATTTTTTGATATAATTATTTCTTGATATGTTGGCAATACGAAGTAGTCATAGTGTCGTTGAGAAAACAACCGGCAATTTGTTATAAATTATCCGTGTGCTGTTGGTGTGTATATATTCCATATACTGAGTAAGTGATTTAAAATACGCAACAATAAATGCGTCACAATAATAAACGTGCGGGCTTATTCATTAGTCAGTGAATAGCAAGAAATTTTCAGCTGCAATGCATAGATTGTGAGCGCCATGTTGTCGACACGACCACATTTCATTGTACATTTTTATTGTACTGCGCATTAAAAAGAGGCACATAGTGGATTCCACTTTTGGTCATAACTTTTCTGGTATAGCCGTTGCACATACACGGATGTGCACAGATTCATGTATGTATAGTGGCATTGATTGAAGAATTAAAGGTCTAGAACTTGAAATTTGTCAATCGCATGCCACCAAAGAAATGCTTTAACAGCGACACAAATGGGACGCGACGCTGATGACGTAATTTTTTTCATGGGTGAGACGTCGAATGGAACAGCGGCGTTGCCAGGCAAAAGTCAAGTGCGCAATCAGTTCAAATTTAAAATCCATGGAAAGTGCAATATTTTTTATGGACATGCCTAAGCGGTGCTCCGCAAAAATTCCGTAAAATTACCAACATTGGCATTAAGGCCATTTTTTGACCCTTATCAAGCAGCAGCTGATAAGCTAACGGTGGTGGTGCCGCCTTCGTTAACGTCTATCAAACCTATCGGCCTGTAGATAAGCTTTAAAGGTTTCAACAGGTAGTGCGGCTTTGTATTTGGTCTTTCAGATAAGACGCATTGTAATACAATTCAGTTGGGTTCTGCATCAGCATTGTTATCTTCATGTACTACATAATTTCAAGGCTCGCACTTTTCTGAATTATCTGTAATTTCATAGTAATTTTTTGTTAAATTAGCACACAAGAGTATTAAGAGCGCACAATATAATTTGTAATATATATTCGAATTCAAAATGTGTACTGAAAACACACATGGGAACGACGAGCTATGTGCATACAAACATAAGCATGATTGTGCTTAACGTTCGCTTCATTCAAATTACTCAATTAAATGACAATTGCACACAATTGACGCGCAAACAGTTTCCGCTCTCCTCCTGTTCAACAACGTTGCTTGGGCATGCGTCATGCCGTGGCTGCAATGGGCAAGCACGTATGTATATATCTACGTATATTCATGCATATGCATACATATATAGTCATGTAGGTAATTGCAATTGCCATTGCAATAGTAACTTCAATTGTCGTATAGTTGTCAAACGCATAAACAGCATAATTAAGTGTTGTCACGTGTTGGCGCCAGCCACGCATCTGAACAGTTGTCATATTAATAAAATCAACGATTTTCAATGATGGATTTATGTACATACAAACATAAAATATTTGTTGCAAATGAATTTTTACTTTGCTAAAATCATGCTTATCAGCGTGTTATCAGCGATTTAATCGTTTGTTTGATAAGTGCAAACACGTTCTGGGCTTTTTTACGACGACTTTAATGTTTTTCAAACCTAACGCATACATCTCAGTTGTGGCACACCTGGTAACATTCAAAATAACACCAAGTTGGCAACACTGTCGTCACTAAATTCACCATATATACTCCCTTGGCCTTTAGTTAGCTCTTTTGCGCTCATCCGCAGTTGTGGCGCATGAAACTACACACAGATTTACACTCACTTATACAGATACAGAACAAACTGTGTGCAACATTTGCCGTCACTTTTAGTCGTTCGCTTTTCATTCGTTGGTAGTCGTCGTTGTCGTTTCGAGTGAATCGAATGTAAGTAACAATCTGCATTAGTAATATGGGGCGATTGAAGAAATATGTATAATTTTAAAAACTCGCAGTACCCCATGCAAAAGCACGTGCAACAAAAATATATGTAGCGGTTTCTATTGATTTTACCATATGTAAAATTCTAATAACATATCAGTCGCATTTGTGAAAAAAACTTCTATACGCTTCCATAAGCGATCGATAAAAATACTACGCAAAAAGACGAAAAAGTTGAAATTGTGCAAAAATATGCCCGCCGTGCATGGGTGTTAGTGTATCTCTGTGTCTTTATGTGACTATATAAATGTGTTTGGGAGAGATTCGTTCGTAGCTTCGTATTTCTCATGCGTTCGTTTGGACGGTTGCTGATGACTTATAGGCAGCGGGCACGGTCGTGGTAAGAGCGGCACATGCTGAAGCAATGTTCGCTTGTGCGACGTGTGCTGTGCCTGTCTGGCTGCTTGGCGTTTTGGTCGTCAACCGCTTTTTGGGCTTCGGTTAGCGGCAAATAAATATCTACATATGTATGTATGTATATGTACTCTTATACATGCACACATCTGTATGTACGTACATACATATACATATACGTTGTATGTGTTCATATTTTGTGTGTGTGTTAACTTTGTACCTTTTCAATTTGGCACGGGCCATAAGCACATTTACATTCCTGAAGGCATATTTAATGAACAATAATTTGCTTCTGACCAACTTTCATACCGAGTTTTAATAAATGTACCAACATTTGTCAACTAAAATTGGTCGACAAATTTTCAGCCTTTAATTTTTTTTATTGGTTTTTCTGTGTCGTACAACTCACCACGGTTGCGACGGGCACATGCGGTTACGTCTGTCTCAATTCAACACAGAATTTTCGCTCTTTCTCTCATTGAGTGTGTGCTTCGTTCTCGCGCGCTTATTTTTATACTTTTGTTGCGCACCTCATACGCCGCCCGCTCGTACGTGCCGACACACTTGCTTCGCCACAGTAATAACTTACTAACGGACAATGCAGATGAAGCTGCACTCAATTGATACATATTGCAAGCTACAGGTATAACTTATAGCGTTGCTTCACTGTGCCTTTACTTTGCATCGGAATTTCTGCTACCTACACAATACACTGCCATCGTCATGGGGCCGGTGTGGTGTATTTCATTTAGCCGCCCGGTGTGTTGAGTTTATGCATATACATATGTATGTAGACACACATGAATACAAATACAAAGATTTGCAGTTGCCATCATCGTAAAATTTTACAAACGGTTTCGAATTTTATTTGCCGTTATCCCAATGCTTAGACCGTACGACTTGGCCACTATTGGCCATTATTGTTCTGTTGTTTTATGTGTCTAGTTGTTGCCTCTTGAAGTGGCTGCTATGCGACACAATGTTCATGCAGTAATGACGCATACAGCTGGTATTTGGAATATACTTCTCCATCGAATAACGTACATAAATGTGTACATATGTATGTGTGTATGCCCATATGTACTTATATGTATGCTTGCTTGTGTGACTATATGCAGGGAGTGGCAAGCGTGGCCACACTGATTGATGCGCTGCTAAAGGCACAAACAAAAGGGTTTTTTGGACAGGTCCACTATGTTGCTACCTGATGTACATCAGTATATACATATGTAGTATATTTATACGTTATGCTCTGATTATTTTTTTGGCAATCACTGTATTTACCGCGGCGCCACACAAAGTCGATTGACCCAAAAACGCGCGGCGCCATCAAAGAAATGTTTAAATGTTTGTCAAAAACCACAGCCAGACAGACAGGCAGGCCAAGAACTCTCCCACATGGCTTAAGGGTCAATGTTTTTTATTGCGATCCCGCTGCCTTCTCTTTCTCTTAATTTTCATCATTGTTTTTACCGTATCGCTCTCGTTCTTGATCGATGAGAGCGCGTGGGTGATTGAGCTTGTATATTCAAATTAGCCGGCAAATAATTTTTCAAGTTTCTTCTCTACACTTCAAATTTTTCAATGAATAATTTTAAGTATTTGCTGTGGTATCACTACTAGAATGTGAGTCGAGATGAGAGATGAGACTGCTGAAAGCTTCGTCGCTCGTGGCGGTCAGTAATCTCGATATGATTTCGTCTGGGTGTGTTTCTCTCGCCCCAGGTGCGTTTGTGTGTGAGTGTGGGAATTTTTCTTACCACACCACACATGCACAATTTTGTTTCACTCTCTTTCATTTCAAACTTTTATTCATAGTTTATTTTTAACCTTGTCGTCAATGTGTGTGCATTCCGATATTTTTCCATTTCATTTGGTTGCTTTTTTATGCTTCTCTGCATACATACAAATGAACATACATTTATACATACATATGTAAGTACATATGTATGTACAAGTATGTGCATATTTCCGTCGATATGTTGTAAAATTCTTGATAATGTATCTGTTGTGGATATGTGTAAGCTTCAGGGCTACGTTTGATAGATTCGGAAACTTAAATAAGGCGTACAAAATATTCTTATAGAAGCTCTTAAGTTACACTCTCTCATGACAGACATCCGGAGAGGCATGGCAGACAGCAGCTTTTAAACCCCCAGGGCATACATATTTTAGTAACAGTTCGTCAGGGCATCGGGTGTTCGTAAACAAACCTTACCATTATGTTCATGTTCAAGGCAAAATATTTACCCTATGGATACTTGCATACATATATGAGCTGTTATGTCTGTATGTTTGTGGTGTGTGTAGTATGAAAAATGCTGTGATAAATTTCAAATTGCGTGAATCTTGTGTGCCCTTTTATACGTTTGTATATCAGCAGCACTCAACGACAGTGCATACGAACCTACATACATATGTGCATATGTATGTATATATATATATATGTACATAGGTATTTGACATTGACATGCAACGCCACATTCACAATGGTTTTGTTTTCTATGTCACCGGCACTTTGCACACAGACACAATTTACATCCATTACAAATGTTCACTCTTCCTTCCCAATGTCCTATTAAATTAGCTTCCGTTGCGTATGAGTTATTACTTTATTTCACTCAATTGCAAAACAAGCAGTAACAAGGCCCCATGAGGTAGTTGTATGCGTAATGCGCAGCGCTTATTCAAAGGCACGTGTAATAATTTCCAGTTTGTTTATTTGCACATACGAGTATATATATATATATATATATACATGTATATACATACATATTAATACATTTGTGCTTTTTTCTTCAAACTCATATGCTAATCACATACAAATACTGTTTCACAGTCATACCTTCTTAAAATTGCAAACAAATATTTTTGTTATTATTTTCGTTTTGAACTGACACGTATTCGAATAATGAAAGTGACGTAAACGATAAGTTTGTAACTTTATGTTATGTTTTTGTCGCTGAAAACGAGTTAGTCACAAATTTCTTACATCTATCTTGAAGAACAATTTTAGCGCAAATTTCAATGTTGCATATCATTATTTATTTGTTTATTTAAATGGGTTATTAAGGGTCAACAACAACTAACTCGCCTGTTGCTAAAACAAACTCCACCTAATTTGACAAACAAAATATTGAACATACATTTTAATACAATACATGCATGGCAGTGTAAAAACTAGTAGTAAAAGCTACATACATACATATCCATAAAGAGTTTTTAAAAGCTGATCAAACACATGAAGTATCTGCTTAACCATTAAAAGGAGCACTTTGATTGCGTCTTTATTTAATTGGGCTTTATATTTAAATTTACTTATCAATATATATTTATGATTGATTACTTCCATAAAAGCCCGCTTGTCAACCTCTAAAATCGTTCGTAACTGTAGCTGTTGAATGATACATATTTTATCAGCAAAAAGCAACATTGTAAAAAAAATTGCCATGAGCCCTTTTTATTGGCTTTTAAAATAATACGCTTAATATAAAATACAAATACACCCGTATACATATATGTACATAGGAAACGGCAAACTCCCACATACATGAGTTATAAGCCAGTTAATATACGGAGTGAGGACAGCAAGCGGGAATACTGTAGATGTGTGTTGTGTAAACGGAACGAGTTAGCATTGGGTGCCTATTTGGCTGCCTGTAGTATAAAAGGAGCAACTCTTTGTTCGTCACCACTGGCGCTTATTTTATTTATAATTTTTCAATGTACACATAAAAGGTTTTGCAACATTGCTGTTGCCTCTGAGTTTTCATCACCCCCTTTGGGTTAACCCACACACAAACAAGCACATGCTCGAGGACAGTTTATTGATTTCATGGGCGGTATAATCATCATCGTCATCATCACTTTCACATATGTCTGTGTATATGGATGTGTGGCCAGGCTGTGAATGCCATCGGATAAGCCGCACATCATCGCGCTTGACCCCCATTTCCACCCGTTTCTATAAACGTACATATTCCTGTCTGGACAGGATGTATTCAATACCGTGACTCTTTCTTGTTATAAACAAAATGCATATAGCCCAAAGCTTATGCTTGCATAGGTCAGAGCTTGAAATTGTATAACGAAAATGAGCCATAGGTGTCTCTTTAATTTTGATTGTTAACTGATTCGAATATCAAGTAAAAGTGGTTCTAAATTAAAACAATAATTGAAAAAAAAAGAAGAAAAAAACAAAAAAGGAATGCTAAATTCGAGGGGGTTCAACTCTTTAATACCCTGTCCCCACATAAATAAAAAAAAGGTATCACAAAAAATACAAACTCATACTTTCTTGGACTTTGTAGAATCTGGAAACCAAGTTTTCCTATTATAGCTCTTGTACTTTCTGAGATCCCCACGATACGGCGATATCGACTCGGTTTGTCATTCTGATCAGGAGTGTATATACTTTTTGAGGTCTGCCGCGTCTCCTTATGAGTGTTTCATACATTCACACTTAACTACAGGGTAAAAAACATCAAGTGATATGCCTGTGCATCATGATCTATATAAGTAGGATGGCGTATACGCAAAGCTAGATAGCAAGCTTGCCATCAATCTGCCATCTTCCATCCCCACTATCGATATTGTAACTACTCTCAGACATTTGCCATGCACTTTGACGTTGAATGATTTCTACCCAATTTTGCTTTGATGGGAAACAGTGTGAACCTTGAACCGCACACGTGTATGTATGTATGTACATAGCATCATTTTGCCATATGGCAGCAGGTTGCTCTTGTTGTCTGCACACCAGTCAGCCAGTCAATAAGCCATCAAGCTTTCCAGCCTTTCAATATGGCACAACATTGAAATTGTCAAATGAAATGTCAAGAAGATTCTATACAATCAACATTCATATTGAGCGACTCAGCAATCTCAATGCCAGATGGCTGTTCCTTTATTATTATTGTTCCTTATACCAATTTAAATTGTATTAATCTTTTTTCCATTCGTATGTATGTGTTCAGTACATAATTCAAAATATTTGATAATCTGGTTGGAATTGTGCTGAGATTTAAAAACAATAACACACTACAATATAGGAGTGTGTCCATTTGCATTACTTAGAACAGTTTTCTTTTAGAAAACTTGTTTGAGGCTCTGAGCTCTTATTCCGTTATGTAAAAATACTCCTCTTTGGCCATGTTAAAGAATGCATTCGCTTCGTTTCGTGTATTAGCCAGCCATTCTTCACTTGACCCATTTAACCTTAGTCTAATATTAGACTATTTATATGTTGCCATCGTCACTGGCGCCCCCTGATCGTGCCCCTCGAAGTTACACATGTGTATGTGAGGTTTCGAGCTATTTATATAGCTAAAAAGATGAGAAGAGATGAGTTTAGGGAAATACATTTGACTGTCCCTCTGACTAATAGGCTGGCTGACAGTCAAAAAGGTGTTATAGCAATTTGAAAGTGACGAATAATTTAACTATATTCTTTCTGTAGTTGCTAATGGTGCGACGCATAAAAATAGATTTTTATAACCCCTTGCGCCATATAGTACTTATATATTTTCATATGTGTTGGTGTGCCCTCTTTGGCAAGGATTTATAAAAACAAGGACGTTCAATTGGCGCCTCGGTTTTTCGATGGCTTTTGATATTTCCTCCAACTATCCAAAAGTTCCCATTCACAAAAGCGTCCAAATTCTAGCGTATTTATAATTCGAATTTTCTAAATTTCATGGCCAATTCTTCTCGAAATCCATTGATTTTCAATTCAGTATGATAAGAAAAGGTTCCGGGGATTTTAAAAATACTTTGAGTAAACAATTACAAGTCAAAATTAACTCTAAAACATAAAAGCAAAACATTGTGCCAAGTTATCTTGTTTCTGTCACCACCAATAGCAAAATTTAGATGTATTTATAACTTTGATTCCAATGTGAAAATCATTTTTATTGATTTAGTGGAATGACTTAAGTCCATATCAACAAAGCTTTGGACAGCAGAAAATCCCAAAAAATAAACCTGCAAAATTGCAAAATAAATTCGATTCAAATGCAGTTTGTTGTTGTTAAACTGGCTGCTGCTTGAGATTCAAAATGCTCATTGTGATGTCCTGCCTGCTGTCTGTTGCTAGCTTTCAGGCGCTGCCTATCTGTGCATCTCTATATGAATACATACGTATGTATACATATACTATATGCCTGCACACAAATTTACGACCACTTTGCCATCACACACTTCAGATGGAGTTCAAAATACTCATTTATTGGATGCAGTATGAACACGTTCAGGGCTTATTCATACTTACATACTAAGTATATGTATGTGAGTGTGTGTGTTACCCAAGTGAATGACATGCAATGATGTCGTGGCCGTTGTGTGCGTGAGTGCCTGTGTGCCATATTTTAAAGTTTTTTAAAATTGTATTTCTCAAATCCAATTACCTGTCAACACAATTTAAGTGTAATGCGATGTATACTTTTATTCGTAAATCAGGAAATGCTGTTAATCAACCTGTGGAAAGCTTACAAATTTATGTGTGTGATTCTGCAGCAAATGTCAGATACGCAGACCATTGGCTGATAAACAACCTCATTGCAACTAATAGAATATTTTGCAATGCCAATAAAAATGTCTTCTATTTGTTTTTAAATGTGCCCAGATATGTGACTTAACTTTTCAGTTTATCATATTGCCAAAATAATAATAACCTAATATGTAACTAAATATAATCATTAGCAATTTTTATAAAAATTTTGCGAAGCTTGCACAGTGGCGGACTCGGCTAGTTTTTTTTGTCATCAACTTATGACAACCTTGACGTAAACGTATTAGCCTATATACTTTTTTGCGCGCTCGCTTCGTGCATTTTTATTATATACCTCTTCATTCCCTTGCCCTTCCCCCTCGTTTCTGTCTATGGCAAAGTGTTCAATTGAGCGACTCCTTCTTCCATCAATAATTTGCCGTTTTCGTTTTTCAAATGTCGAAGTGCTCGGAGGGAATTTGTTGAAGGCAAAAATAATTAAACTAGTGACTTTTCTGCCGAGGGCGTGACTAGCATTGATTTTATTTTGCTTTTGCTTCTGTTTGCAAGCGGCTTAAAAAACTTGGCCACTTGTTGTTAGCATCGTCCAAATTCTTTAAGGCATTATACGCACATTTGTTTTACTGTTTTCGGCCTTAATTTATGCATATTGTAATTTAGGCTAATTACAAGGGAATGCATAATTGTGTGCGAGTTAATTAGGAGCATGCACACACATACGCAAACATACATATACCAACAAGAGTACAGCTGTGTATGTTTCCAACTACGTATCCACTGATACGGGTATATTTCCTTTGTTATTTATTTAAAATACAGTTAATATATATTATGCCAATATTTTCAATTAATTTATAGTCAAGGTATAAAATAAATCGCACTCATGATTATAATCATATGTCAAAAAAATATGCCCTAATTCGTGTGCTATGTACGATATTAGTTCTCTATCACCGAACATTTTGATGGAAACTCAACTCTCATATAAGACTTTTATAAAGCGTAACTTATTAATATTTTCCCAAAATTGTAAAATTCGCATTGTCAAATCAAAGTAAACTTTAAAATACAAATTTGGTGCACATTTGTAAGAGAAATTCATTCATTCTGTAATTAAATAAATGAAACTTCAAGTACATATTAACTTTTCTGGGCTATAATGTTTGAGCATTTAACAAACTCTTATAATTTCCCACTGCCGCTTTTTATATTTTTAGTCGCTTGTGGCTTTCTGATTTGTGTATTTGTGCGCTACGTTTTTGCATAGTATACTTTCAGGCGGCAGCTGTTTGCACTCATGTACTGCACGGCGTATACTTAACGTGCTATTGTTAACTCACGTCTGTGTTACACACATGCGCACTAACAACACGAACAACTTGTTGTAGCTGAAAGGCTGCCGCCTACCCAGAGTATGGTTCCAGCCCATCGGCAAGAATCAAATGAAAAAAGGAAAAAAATACCCAACAACAAGTTCGTAACGCGCAGCTGCTATCTCGAATTCTGAGTTTTTGCTGGCCCCTAAACTGCGCAACTTGGCGCCTTTGTCGCGTACATGCCTGCCCATCTGCCTGCTTGCCTTCGTCCTGCGTGGCGTTGCGTAGCCTTTATGCTATTTCGCACTTGCCAAGCGCTTTCAGTTGAACTTCGAACCTTTTCAGTAACACTTCATCAACGGTAGAGAGCAGGCAGCAGTCTTCTGTCCCGCAACAGCTTCTCGTATTCTATCAGCTCATGTCTATATGTGTTTATACGTATGTACTTATATATGTGTGTACATTAATACAAGCAACAATCTAAAATTTGCTTAGCTTGGGCAGCCGTGAAGTGGTGTGCAGTGCAAGAATTCTGGCTAAAAAGTAGAAACAATACAACAAACACTAACAACTGAACGTAAGCAAATATATTTTTGGGGTAAAACACAATGCAAAAAAAAACCAATTTGCTAAGCGTGAAATTTCAATGTTTGCCAACTGTAATTGCGTTTGTGTGTGTGTGTGTGTGTGTGTGGACGCAATGTTCATCAACACGCTCAAGTCAAATACAATTGCAGCTCGCTGAGAAAAGTTTTTGTGCACAGGCTTCATTTTAATGCGATTTTCAAGAGTTTGTTACGCTCTCTTTTGCTTTCCTTATTATGTTGCTATCCCCCCTATCCCGCTGTACATGAAATATTTACCTAACTTATTGGAAAACTTTTGCCTAGACTTAAAGAATTTGTGTTGCTTAATCGTGTTGAAGTTATTCTGTGCTACGTTTTAATTAAGTTTGATTTACAGAGTTCGTTTAAATATATTTTCTCGTCCTTAATTTGAAGTTGATTGTTTCAAATGCCAGCGCTAATATTATGCTTGAGAAACTGCTTCAAAACCGAACATTAAACGAGCAGGGGCAACAACGTAATCATCATTGCTTTAATCATCATTGTATGTACTTAGACTCGTCTCTCACATAAAGAGTCCACGAACCGCAATAAAATATGTAAATTTCATTTCATGCCAACTTCCATTGCCTGCTTGCTTTTGTTGGTAGCCAACGTTCGTTTAGTCGTCTTCTTAATTCTGGCATTTGCCTTTAGCGCTTTTTTCGACTTCGGTCTCTACTACTCTACTTCAACTTGTGCTCTGGCATATTTGCAATGCAAACAACAATTGGACAAATTGTAGGCGGACAAAGGCGAATGAAAATGGCGTGCAAACCAATGAAGTTATTGCTTCAAGTGTACCGGCCAAATTATAATGAACTTCGAGTATATGAAAAGTTTACCTTTTATTAGGATTTCGGTGACGTCTTGCTAATTTTTCTTTTAGCTTGTCTTTATATTTGAATTCAAGTCACAACAATTGGTTTTTATGAACCTAATTTAACTTGTTTTTACATGTAATATGCAGCTGACCAACGCTATTGAGTAGACAAATTTCCTTTGGGTTGAAAAACCACACACCCACAGACTTACACCATATATGCATGGATCTGCCACACATTGTCAACCAAATTCTGTCATAATATTATACTCTTTATGGCATAAGGCATGTTCACTTTTATTTATGTATGTGTGCTGTTTGCAAGAGCGGCGCGTTGGCGTATTAATTCCACACAAATTAAACGGGGGTGGTGGCCTGTTCGCACATAAATATTCAGTTGGAATAAACATGTGCATGTTGCCTTTTCGCTGGAATTATCTTGGTTCACACTATGATTTAAATATATATGAGTATTTATATTTTGCAGAAACTTCTATTCGTTTTATTATGTCTGAAATCTTTCATGGGACATTTTTGGCAAAATTTATACTTTTCAAAACTGTTGACATAAATTGGATTTCAACTAATCATCACAGCAATTAATAAGAATATTCAATATTAAATAGAGATGTCCATCGCTTTAGTGGGAAGCATTGGATGTTTGGAGTAAGAGCTTTGAAAGTGTATTAGGGTTTAACAGTATGTGCGGCTCATATTGAATCCATATTTGTGCTTATTTAACATCCCAAATTTAATTAAATGACAGTGAAAAATCGAACTAGATATAAATAATATGTTACGAAGAAGGTGTGCGGCGCACGCATAGATGAATATTTGCATTTTATTTTAGCTGCTGCTGCATTTGCAAGGTCAGCATGCGGCACAATTGTGACCTTCACAGGTACAGGTAAAGTAAAATGCCATAACACAGGCTGACATTTCAAGTGCAAGAGGCAATGGCATATAATAGCGATAGTTTCAGTTTTGGCCAGCCAATATATATGTGTGTATGTATAGTACATACATATTATATATGTGTATGAGTGATACATATACAAATGACCATAACGGTGCATGAGTTTGGAATTTTCCACGCATGATCTAAACATGCCTTTGATATTGTGCAGCATTCTGTAAAGTGCATCAAGCGTATGTTCCGTCGTCTGATTAGGAGGGTAGCGTAGAGCTGACAGTACACGTCGGTGTATTTCGATAGATGCGTTGTGGCATATGGACATAAATTCCCATGGCTAATATGCGTCAAGAAATATTTCAACCAATATTTAACCAAAAATTTGTACAGATTTTGTATTCCATTCCGACGAGAGATGAAATATAACATACATATATTGAATGCGCTTTTATTCAAATTTATCAACTTCCGTTCTTGCTAAGAATTGAAAGCCACCATCTTATAGTACATATAAGATTAACACATATGAATATCATTTGAATATTTGTATCTTTCTTTTAATTTTATTTGGTTGAAGGCCTAAATTTAAGCATTATTTGCAAATTGAACTACAGAAACATTTTAATTCCAATTTAATAGATTCAAATATGTATTATTAAATAGGCTTCATTTTCTTACATTTAGATCGCGCTTTTAGAATTTAGAATTTGCATTTACTATCCCATTGACAATCCGTTAGTGACCTTTATAGGCTAGTTAGTGTACATTCTACCAATTTAATTGAGTGCCGTTACTGTCTCACCTTTGATTGCACCTCTGTAAGCTCTTTTTCTTGTTTCTTTGTTAGATAGTATGTATGTTCGTGTGTATTTCTCTCTTTTCTAATTTTAATTAAGTTTTTCTTTCCCCACCCACACACACCGAGCGGGTGCACAGTTGACCGCATTACTCACACTGATATATATGTACGAGTACGTAAATATCTTATATACTTACATACATATAACGCCAAATTTTCACACTTAACATCGTTTTTCTTGGCGTGTGCCATTCGCTGTTGTGTTGTTTGTTTTTAGTTCGGGTTCTCTATGTACATTGTAAATGATTTGCTAATTACATTTGACCTTAACACAAACAATCGTATATATACTATGCATCGAGAATTTCCCAGCGCATTAAAATCACATCGCAACAATCTACGCATCCCACACACGTTCAATGGCCAATGTCAAGCAGCTGGCCCGATATAAGAGATGGCTGACGAGCAGCAATAATAATGATGACGAAGCTGACAATACTTAAGAATGACCAAACAAAAGCACTAATGAATTATTTATTGTTTTGTGCCTTGACAGACGTCGAAATGAAAGCCCGTACTATGTACTATATATATATATTCTGAGTTATTGCAATCACTTTAAAATTCTCTATTGGGCAAAGCAATATTTCGTTAAAATTGTTGCCAGGCAATGTCTCCCCATCACACCCCCTTTATCTGACTAGTAACAGAGTTCATAGAAGCGCATTTACAGCCCAATGCACCTGTGCGTAAATTGAACTAGTAATTGGTTATCATCCAGGCCCGCTGTCTGTCCATGCAGAAATATTAATTGGGACTTGTTAACACTATAGTACTAGCATTAGCTTCAATTAAATGACAAATTTTTAATTGATCCTTTCGCTGATTTTATTCTTTGCAGATAGTAAGTCACACTGTGAGCGACGCGTTCCGTTGTAGATTCCTCTTACGTTAATTAATCTCTCTGCTGTCTATCAACTGCGTGTGGAGAAAGTGCGTGGCCAGACTCACATACACTGACACACACAAACACCAACACACATATTCAGTTTTTTTCGTCAGTTCACTGAAAGCAAAAACAAATCAATAACAAAATGTCTACAGTCGATAAGGAGGAATTGGTCCAGAAGGCAAAACTTGCCGAACAATCGGAACGGTAAGGAAAAAAAAAAACAAGAAGTCAAGTTTTAAACAGGGGCACTAACTAATCAAAAACATACTTTGCCCCAAATAGTTATGATGACATGGCCCAAGCCATGAAATCAGTCACAGAGACCGGCGTGGAACTATCAAATGAGGAAAGAAATCTGCTCTCCGTTGCCTACAAAAATGTGGTTGGTGCACGCAGGTAGGTAGACTACTGCATGACGCCCAATCCAATAAACTATAGCACTTTTATTGTGCGTTATACATAATTTCCACAGATCATCGTGGCGCGTTATTTCCTCCATTGAGCAAAAAACCGAAGCATCCGCCAGAAAACAACAGCTCGCCCGCGAGTACAGAGAGCGTGTGGAGAAGGAGCTTAGAGAAATTTGTTATGAAGTTTTGGTAAGTTGGCTATTTTAAAAATACATATGCTTAGTAAATTATATTAAATTATATTTACACTAAGCCAGCAATTTAAAATTGATAACAGATATTCGGTTAACCCCACCTTCTCCTTTATACTTAAGTATGATGGGGCTCGACACCTCCTTTTGGGTGTTAGCTACACGGGTTTTTTTTATCTATTTAGGAAAGAAACTTATTTTATAAAAAGAGCCCACTCTCCTGATTTTTTAAGCCTAATTCGAATTTTTTTACATACAAGTATATGCATGAGTCAAATGTGCAATGTTGTAACTATGTATAGTATAATAAAATGCGTCTGCATCCACGGGTGATGTGTAAACTATCCGTTGCCATTAGCCCTAAGCACGTCATGGCCTTTCATTGTCTTTCAGACTGAGTCTGTGGGTGGTGCGGCGCTGTCGGTGCCTATCAATGTCTTGAGCTTTGTCTTGTCGCTTTATTAGCAAGCAATTACAAACTTGTCAGAGTCATAGCAGCAGCAGCGGCAGCAATGGCCAAAGCCACACACTGCGCATGTTTGAAGCTTGCCAAGCAACAACAGCTTGTGCTCATAAAATAAATGCCTCGTAGCCTGTCTACACTTTTATAGAGGGTGAGATGTCTGGCTCTTGTAATTATATTGCCGAGCTGAGCTGAGCTGAACAGAGCAGAGCAGTGTAAAAGTTTGTTTTACCTTTTGTGTACAAATTTAACGTGTTGACGACGCTGGCGGGGATTACTCGTAAGTAGGCACATCGTACCCACACTCACACTACACGCACACATACTGCGCGAGAGAGACATGCGAGAGACGTATTCTTACTTGTACATTCATTTATGTACAAATGTGTATTATATGTATGTACTACATACATACATATATACTTAATACAGCGAGGCCGCCCACGACAAGCCAGCTGCCATTAGGTGCTACTTTGAAGTTGCCTAGCTGACTGGCTGACTGAGCGACTAGTCTGCCTCTCTTGGTTGTTGCCAACGTCGATGTAATGCCCAGGATTTGTTGTGTGTGTGCAGCAAATTGTATTACAATCAATAAATCTATTTTTAAACTGAAATTTTCCATTTAAACGTACCCTACTCCCCGGTCTGCTGTCGATGCGTCCAATATGATGTTGTGGCATATACTCGTATATGGGCAAACCTTTCTCTTCTGTTTTTTGTGTTGCAACATAATCATCTTCAATTAAGACCAGCCGACTTGTTTAGAAAATTTATCAATGTCATTTTAATTAAATTTTTACCTCAGCTTGCTATTATGCACCTACAAAAGGCCATCGGGCTGAAAGTGCAAAGAACCATGATAGGACAAGTAAGAATACTGTATTTGTTGCTGTTGTTAATGCAACAAGAACGTTAGCTAGCAGTAAGCGCACAAAAATCAATTTCCGTCGATAAGCGAATTGCGGAAACGTCCCTTAATCGCATAAGAGGCACACCTCATTCAGCCCATGTCTGTCGGCTATGGCTTGCCCAAAGTTTTTGAAACACTCACCATGGTAGCAGACTTTTGGCGCTTTAGGCGCGCATTATATGTTTTAAAATAAACTAATGAGCAACGAGCGTGTCGTGCGTGAAACTGTTGACAGGGCATCCGGGAGTTTGCGTGCGTGCATGCATACAAAAAAAATCAATACCACTTTGAACTCCAATCATGTGTAAAGGCGTATATATGTGTCAAAAGGTTTACTGAAATTCAATTTCGCCCCAGACAGGCAATTCTTAAGCAAATGCTAAAGAGGCAAACATTGCAATACATATAAACAAGAGCAAGTTTGCTGTGTTTGCTACCTGCCTATTAATAGCATCCACTGCTTGTTAAGTCAGCGGTTTTATCAAAATTTGGGTTCTTTGAGCAAAGATAGCTGGCTTAAAAAGTTTAAAACCAGGACAGAGGCCACGTCACAAAGTATATACTAAATAGCAGTCCCCACGCAAAAGAATGCTGCTTATTCGAGACAAATTTATGTAATTGAAAAAGTGTAACATTAAATCTTAGATCCCCTTTGTTTATATCCTCTTTTAAATTAAATTGAAAACCATACAACATAGCTTTTTATTATTATTATTGGTGAGTTATTAAATTGTTACATTATAATTTAAAATTCAAAATGTAATGAGTATTTTTAGTTTGTATTATCAACCCTAAATTTATTGAGTGAACCCATTTAGTATATTTAGGTAAAAGGTACATTTAAGGTTATTAAAAGGTAATTTTGTTTAAGGCTAAACTTATTCACTGTACATTCCCCATACATAATATACTTTATACATAAGTGTACATGTTGTTGTTTCCCTTCTTGTTGACGCACACATATTGTTGGCACTTTACTGCCGCTGTTGAAAGAGGCATGTTGGTGTAACAGGTTGTGTGCAGAAGGTGGAGGCTTAAAAAATATTTGCCTTTATTACATTAAAAGAGAGTTGCTCGCATTTAAAATAAAGCAACTTTAACAGTTTTGGAGGCTAGATAACTACAACCCGTTTAATCATAGACTAATTTGCACTCAATGCATTAGTCTATTTCATGCCCGGGCTACAAAACAAGATTTTCTAAATATTCACATATAGCTATACATATAATTGAATTGAATTTTTGAATTGATTTGAATTTTTGATTTTTCTTTTTGCAGGGACTTCTGGACAAATATCTTATTCCAAAAGCCAGCAATCCAGAGAGCAAGGTTTTCTATCTCAAGATGAAGGGAGATTATTACAGGTATTTAGCTGAGGTGGCCACAGGAGACGCCCGCAACAGTAAGTATCGCTCAAGCCGAATTTGCGTAAATAGTGATCGCAACTTGAATATATTAGTTACATATACAACAAATATAAATATATTACAATTGTAAACGAAATTCTTCCGTGTAGCTGTCGTTGACGACTCCCAAACCGCATACCAGGATGCATTTGATATAAGCAAGGGTAAAATGCAGCCAACACATCCAATCCGCTTGGGTCTTGCACTTAACTTCTCAGTCTTCTATTATGAGATTTTGAACTCTCCAGACAAAGCTTGCCAATTGGCCAAACAGGTTAATACATAACTAAAAATGACTGAGCAGAAAATGGTGGCAAGCAAATGCAAACATGAAAAATTAATAAGCGAAAGCGAAGCGATAACATTTTAATTCACTATCGAAATTCTATAGTTTTTTAAGTCTAATTACCATAAATTACGGACCCTATCATTAGAGTGTTTAACTAATTGTGTACATTTGTTTCTTTTAATTTATTTTTCTATGCATCAAAAACAAACGAAATCACCCAAATTTATAATACGTTAAGCTGTCGTTGAGGACTCGAAAAAAGCCTATCAGGAGGCATTCGATATTGCTAAGGCCAAAATGCAGCCAACACACCCAATCAGATTAGGTCTTGCACTCAACTTTTCCGTCTTCTATTACGAAATTATCAATTCACCAGCGAGGGCTTGTCATTTAGCTAAACAGGTTCAGTTACTTATACAAATGTCATTTATTGTTCAATTTAATTGTTGTTTGTTATCACTTTAATATATTGAATTTTCTTGCCCAACTCTTTGTCATGTATATATATATATTAAAGAAACGCTTCCTGCAATAATAACAACTTACAGTGATCTTCGTAAAATGCCCGGCATGTGCCAACTAATTTCCAAATAATAATCGTATATGTGTTCTACTAACTTGTCTGCCCCTTACTGATTAATGCAGCACTCGTCTCTCTACCTTGCTGGTGAAATTTATTTTTGGTATTGTACAAGAACATGCTTTAACCTCTAGGCATATACATATATTTTTTGAGTTTCAGTTTGCCACAATCAAACAAAACACACCTCATACACAGACAAACAGATTTTGCTTTTTAATAAAGTATATTCCAACGAACCAGATCATGGCGTTAAGCTAAATTATACTCATATACTCGTCTATATGTATGAATAGTATGTATAGTATGTATGTATATGTAAGTATATAAATTACTAAAAAAAAAAACAAAAAAAAAAACCAAAACTTTTGATGTTTTCTTTCTAATTGAATTGAACTGCTTTTCTTTACCTGGTCAAACCAGTTTGCATTTGTCTTGTCAGATTTTTGCCCAAACTTCCTTCATATATACACTTACTAATGCACACTTTGATTTTTCGCGACCCACACAGGCATTCGATGATGCGATAGCCGAGCTGGATACACTCAATGAGGACTCATACAAAGACTCAACACTCATCATGCAATTGTTGAGAGATAACCTGACTCTCTGGACCTCCGATACCCAGGGTGATGGGGACGAGCCACAGGAGGGTGGTGACAACTAACCAAACAACTAAAATGTTTCCTTTTTGACTATGCAAATATTATTCAGTAATACAAAAACAAAAGCAAGAAATATGATAAAATCTTTAAAATCGAAAATACCAGGCAGCAGCAGCAGTAACAGCAATAACAACAGCAATGCAACATACAGCAGAATGCAAAGTCAGCTCGACGATTATGATTATGACTATGATGATGTCGATGCTCGTGATGATGCTGATCATGAAACTGAAGAGGAATCGGATTAAGACAGTACTATTACCTACAATTTATACAGCAAATTGAAGCATACAACAAACAACAAGCAAAAAGCAAAAAGTAACAACACTCAACACAAATTGATATATTAAAGCGCATATTGTAAAAAGAAAAACCTACAGCGAGCCGACAAATGTCAAGTTTGGAGCAAACAGTGGCTGGTCACACGCCTCCAAAATGGTGTTGTTTGTAGTCACGGTTTGCTTTCACATGCAAATAGAGTTTTCTTTGCTACTAATATTCTCTTATAAATAAATGCATAGCTACGATTTAACTTGCTAAGTAAAAAAGAAAGATAAAGTCAAAACCAAAACAAATTACAAACAATCTAAAAATTAAAGCAACAACAACAAAAGCAAAAGCTGCATATTTAGGAAAGCAACAACTAGAAGAAGAACAAGAACGTTAAATTTATGTTTGCGCAGTTTTGATTGTACAGACAAACATCTTTCAGTTCTTCAATTCGTGCCCTAAAAGTAATATTATTTATGATGATGTTTTAACGAAGGCAATTCATTTTGGAACAAAATTTTAAATATTAACAATAATAAGCTACAAACTACAGCTCTACATTAACAATAATAAACACCGTAGTCAGAAAGTTGATTCTTTTTTGTTTTTGCAGCATTGTTAAAGCAAATGAAAACAACATGAGCAACATTAACAGCAACAACAACAAAAGCTGCGCATTCACTTCAGTCAACAATTTTGTACAATTATTATTATTATTATTTCGTCAATTGGTTTACGTTTCAGTTAACTCTGTATAATTATAATGATTAATTTTCGTCAAAATGAACAACTACAACCACAACAACAAGAACCAAAAGAAACAAATTATATATCATTTGTAATTCTTTTTCTAAATAATAAAAATACAAAACCGAAAACCAAACATTTTTATTTTTTACCCAAAAATATGTTTTGTATTGTTTTTTATTACATTTTGTTAATGCCACACACAGGGTTGCATTTGGACAGTAGATGGTTGACCAAAATGCGCAAAAGGCTTATGGAATATACATACATATGTACTATACGTTGCTTTTGTTTGAGATAATGTACGCTATATAATCATGTGTTGAGAAAATTGGTCGTGCTATTTTTTATACATAAATGTCTTGCTTAAATGTTAAATAACGATTTCGTTCTTTTCTTGGTATGATTATGCAATACATATAAACAAATCCCTTGAAATTCGTGTACAAGTATATTATGAGCAACATTTTTCTTGTGAAGCAAATACATTATTAAAATGGTGTAAATTAAAGCATAAAACATTACAACAACAACTAAATAAATAATACATTTTGTGTGAAATATTTAAATGTGCACAGAAGCTACATAATATCGGAAGAATCACACGAAATAACTTGAAAATAAAACTCTGTACGACATTTACAACAACATGAGCAAGAGCAAGATCACAAGAATATTTCACTCATTCATTATGTACATTGCAATATGCAAGAACCTCCAAAATTTGCGTAGCAAGCTTTTAGGCACGAGTTTTATTGTGCGCGCAAATGAAAGCAGAATCGAAGGGACAGAACGTCTTTGATTTATAGTATGTATGTACGTTGTGCAAGATAAATGTTTTTAAGTCAATTGTTTTGAAGATAGTCCTCAATTGTTAACCATTTCCAAGCGTTTTCAGCTGCCAGGCTGGCCCATCCCCCCATTTACATCCAGCAACTGGCGCATTCGTCATTACGGGTTTAATTGAAGAGAGTGGCAATAAGACGCCTCTCTTGATGTGTGTTATATATGCAACCAACATATTTAATATTAATATGCAATGGAAACATTTAAGTACTATTTATGTATATGTATGTGTACTTGTATAAATAAACAACAACTATCGATGTCAATGTGCAATTGTTAAAAAATGTCTCGGTGTATTGTTGTTCGTATGCATATGTATGTGTTTTTTCAATGTGTTATAACTACTACATACATGCATAGGTAAGATTTAGCCAAATCTCTATAATCATGTATCAAGTGTGCATGCCCGAGATGCGTTTCGGGTCACATTAGTTTAATAATTGTACGCAAGGCTTTACAAACTTTTCACGCACGTCAAACTTTTTCAACTCGATTGACTTAATGTGTAAAACTGACCTTACCATTCAAAAAGTAAACATACTTATGTACGTAAGTATGTTAACAAATTTGCTTCATTGTTTATACAAAATTTAGTTAAATCAATGCGATTCAATTGCAAATTGCTTAACTTCAAGTACTAAGAAAATAAAAACCAAAGCGACAGCAACAAAAATCGTTGATACTAATCAAAATGCATGCATATGTATTAAAAGCTAATTATATTCAATTTTATTGTAATTCAAAAAAACTGTATGTGTGTATCGAAACAAGATGAATAATAACAGCTAATCCTCTCATATGACAAAAGAGAAACTGACAAATATGAATTACATACATATACGCATAAATAAATATATATTTATAGATATTATTGTCCAGCAAATAATAAGCGAATACATATATGTGTGTGCATCAAAAAAGAAAAATTAATTGTATATTTTCACATTTGAATTAACGCTACCATATTAATGTGAACTTAAAAAACAGTCTTTTCTGCAATGGTAAAAATTAATTAAAAAGAAAAGAAATATAAATGAAATTGATAAAATAAACAGAGAGTACATATAAACTTTACGCATAATGGAGGCAAAGATTGATGGATGAGTGGAAATTTAAGTTTATTGAAATTACAGTTTCTTAATTACCAACAAAAAAAATTATAAAATAAAACAAAAACAAGAAAACATTTTGACATTTTTATTACAACTGGTTTGGAAAAAATTCTGGAACCTAGTGTGCATACAAAATAAAATGATTAAGAACTTGGCTAAAAAAAAAATAATCTGTAAAATTTTAACTTTCGACCTTTAAAAGCCACATTGGAAAATGCCTTATGCAAAATTTCAATAGTCTACAATAGTCCCACTTGGCATGAATCTTAAGAAATTTCGAGTATTAGCTAAATTTAAACATGGTATGTCATAAGCTTTCTTAATTACTTTCTCGTAGTCCTGAGGGTCGTATTATCTATAGCGTTTTCCAATTCGGAAAGTTCTATCAAAATCCCAAACAAATGGCTGCTGTCGCATTTTGAAAATGTATGCATATTTCCACGACGACTATCAAGATAATTATGATAAGAAAGTGAGTCTTTGGTTCACGGGAAGTATTATATAATAATTTCCCAACTTCTAAGCACTTCAATGTCCGAAACGAATTAGGCGGCTCCGAATACAACGGTGCTAAGAACCAGAAGGGACTCCTCCGCAGAGCTCAATGTAATTTTTCACAGGAAATGGATGCGTTCAAGAAATTTTTGAATGTAGTTCAAGATCCACTTGATAAGTACAAATTTTTATTGGCACTGCAGGATCACAACATGCGTTTATATTACCGCTACCTATGCGAACATACTAGCGAAGTATTGTCCATAGTCGGTGCAGTCAATGGTATGTTCGACAATATCGACCGCCTGACTTCAAGCAAAAATATGCCAGGAGCCCTTTACAATTAGTAAGAAAATTCTAACGGTGGCACACAAACAATTTTCAAATAAAAACATTCTTGCAGCTATCAGCATGCTCAGCAGTATGAGAGCGGGAAGCAACTAAACTTGCACGACGCATTGAACATTTTACGGGAGCGTGTTTATGGCAAAAAGAAGAATGTAGATGAAAGGTGTGATGTTACTCAGGAATGCGATAATCGACCACTACAGGTGGGCGTAGCAGGTAATGCTGTCCAGAAGAAGACGCAAATGCAGTCAAACCGCCGCATATTTTCTGGCGTGAGACAGCTCGAACCTATCTCCAGGGCTCGAATTTTAAAAGAGCTGGAAAATGATTTTATTAGGAAGGCTCAAGGAAGGGTAATTTGTGAACGAATTGTGCATTAGGTCGCAAATTAACGGTATTCTTTATTTAACAGTTTACGCATAAAGACCATGATGACTGCGAAGAAAGCGATGATGATGCCTATAGAAAATGTTGGGAGGAAATATGTGAGAAACGTGATAGGGAAATGAAAGAATTGCAAAAGTGTATTCATAGTTATCAAAACATCATTGACTACGTGCGTGCTCATCGCCGGCCATTTGTAAGTGATAACAAAACCAAATTTAAAAATACCAACGGTAATACGCACACAAAAAAGCTTGGACTGCACATGCAGAATAAAGCTTATGAGAGCTTTGGAGACGAACATATGTTCAACAGCTGTTAGGCGAATGACAAATGCGCGTGTGGGGTAAACAAAAGAGTACGATACACCCTACGGTAATCAACCAGTTTTCGCGCATAGCACAAAAGTTTTATCAAAATTCGCTAGGCCATTCAATTTCAAATGTTTCATTAATGAAAAAATATATATTTATTTATCTCAAGTGCAGATAAAAGTGCCGTATTGTGATTTAAGTCCGTGTTCGGTGTTTAAAAGGCAAAAGCATCGCCCATTGCATCAGCGGCGCTTAGACTAAAAGCGTTTGCAGCCAATCGGAAGGTCACCTTGAAACGTCAAAACTGTTGTACGCGTCGCTCCCGCTCTCACACGTCTGGCCCACACTCGTCTCGCAGCCGCGACCACAGCAGCAACAGACAGCATAAAATTTCGCAAATTCTTTTGAAAATTACAACCAGATAGATCTTTTTGGAGTCCGGACACTCCAGCGTGCGTTGTGCTGCAATTTAAAGACAGTCTCAGTAATTTCTTTGACTTCAACGCCTTCGGTCACTATAGTCGTTGCGATTGCAAAAGAAACGTTCGTTGCTCGCTGTAGTAAAAAATATACTGCCTAGCTATTGTTGTGTGTGTTTCTGTCGGTTGATTTTTGAATTTATCTTCTAACGTATCGCACATTATAACAATGAATACCGATAATAATCAACGTTTTCTGGCCCGTGGCTCCCAGAGGGACAAGGGCTTGGCCGTCTTCACCAGCGGTGGCGACTCGCAGGGAATGAACGCCGCTGTGCGTGCCTGCGTTCGTATGGCCATCTACTTAGGCTGCAAGGTAAGTTTTGACCTCTATCAAGTGCTTTCCCATACTAATACAAAGACATATCAAGTGTGCCTATATGAATGTACATATGTATGGTTGTACATACATATTTGCATACATATATTTGTATATTGTTAAGACTGCATATTGGCGTTCTCAGCTTATCGGTCAGTAGCTCGCATATTGAATTCTGAGTAGGCCCAAGTTCTGCGTTCATATCAGTAACTTGCCCTCTCGTTTGGTTTCTTTTGAAAGACACTTGAAGACATTTAATAACACATCTAATTGCGCTCAATTAGCATGCCTTTCAAATAAGTGGCCGTTAGATAACCTATTTGCCGATCCGAAAAATTCAAATACAATTTCAGCACTTTTGTGTATATACTAAATACATATGTATGTATGTGTGCGAATTGGCATTGAGTTTATTTCGGTTGAGACTCGTATTTTTTTCACTTTTCGCATGCTGTCCGTGCTTTCCTTTACATGTAAACATAACGGGGGTGTAAATTGTAAATACTTCGAACATTTCTATTGCGATATATTTTTTGTGTAGTATTTTGGATTATTTTATCCTGCCATCCGTCCATTTTAACAATTTGTGTACAATATCAGGATTATATTTTAACCTTAAATGAACAATGTTTAGATATTTATTTCTTGGCTTTTTGTAATTCCAATCTTTCATCGCATTACATGTTACAGTGACTACCTCAATAAAAGACATTTTTCTGAATTGAAATTTGAAATTAATTTTTTTAAATGAAATTTTTAATTGTCTTCTATTTAGTTTTAGTTACTTTTACCCATTGAAATATTTAATGAATTTCTTACTGGAGAAATTATCGGGAAAGAGTCATATATCCAGACTGTCAGTCCGGCTGGCAATGTGCGTTTGTTTGCTTACAATATTATATTTAGTTTTGTTATTTGATTTAATTTGTTTATGTTCGGCCTTGCTGTTGTTTTGATGTGCATCTCACATTGCATAAATTCACTTAAAAAAAGGGGTAAAATGCATTTCATCATGATTATAGACAAATTACAACCAAAAATGCTGTTCTTGCAATCAAACTCCTAGGTCAGGGCGAAAACAAGTATCTTTACATTGTATGTGCCTTGTGAAGTACCAGTTCTTTAGAAATATATTTTTGGTCGTACTACTACCTACTTCGTGCGTTATCGTAATCAAAACACTATTAGTATTGAATGTACTTAATTGGTAGCGCTGATAGAAAAGCAGAAATAACAAAATACACCGGTTGACTGTCGTCAAAAATTAGTTTCATTGCTTTCAATCAATAAAGCAACAAAAATAGCTACAGTAATAAAACTTTGTACATATTAATATATATGTAGATATAAAGTTCATGTACATACATAGCAAACTACTATGTACATATACATATGTACATACAATGTAGATTTTTTTGCTCTGTCTTTTCTTGCTGTGAAAAATTTCAATTTGCATAATATTTAATTTAACTGAACGAGTTACAGTCGTTATTCTCTGAATTCTTAAATTGAAAAATATTCTCAATTCTCTCTCTCTTTATTATTCTTCCACGTACGTAATATGAACTGCGAAATACAAGAGTTTTTAAAAATGTCTAGAATTATGTATCCTATTGAAATATCATTAATGTTATAATATATGAATTGCGAGATTATTTTTCAAAATATAAAATTAAAAAATTAATTAACAACAACTTAGTCTCTCGACCAGACAACTCTTCTGTTAAAAAATTGCATTTTTTATTTTATTTGTAAAAGTTATTACTGCTAATCCACCGATTTACTAAAAATTGAATTTGCTTTAAAAACGGGGGCCTATCGGCTTCTACAAGTATATATACATTTTAAAATAATAATGCTTGATCTATAAAACTTGCAGGCTTACTTTATTCGCGAAGGTTATCAGGGCATGGTTGATGGAGGCGAATATATACAAGAGGCCAACTGGGCATCAGTCTCATCTATCATTCACCGTGGTGGCACCATCATTGGATCCGCTCGTTGCAAGGACTTCAGGGAGCGTGCAGGCCGCTTGAAGGCCGCCAATAATTTGATCCAGCGTGGCATTACCAATCTGGTAGTAATTGGCGGCGATGGTTCCCTTACCGGTGCCAATTTGTTTCGTCAGGAGTGGTCTAGCTTGCTAGAGGAGCTGCTAAAGGATGGAACGATTACTGAAGAGCAGCGGAAGAAGTTTGATGTTCTGCACATTGTTGGCTTGGTATGTCAGTGGCGGTTGTGCTATTTTTTTTTTTGTTTTTGTATAAAACTGGACTACGGTGTACTACATTTATAGGTTGGCTCTATTGACAATGATTTCTGCGGAACGGACATGACCATTGGAACGGATTCGGCTTTGCATCGCATTATTGAAGCTATTGATGCCATTTCCAGCACGGCCTATTCGCATCAGCGCACCTTTATTATGGAGGTTATGGGTCGGCATTGCGGGTAAGAGGCCTAATTGGTGTTTTTTTGATGGTAGTATATGGTCCCATAGCTGTGGGTGGGCCGCTCTATTTGCTTTCGATTTGGTAATGTTAAATACCTTCAATACCTTCAGTTATTTACCTGTTGTAGCTGGCATTATATCCGAGGCAGATTATGTATTTTTGCCCGAGTATCCACCGCCGAACGATTGGCCTGGCAAACTTGTGCTGAAACTGGAACAGGCAAGCATGGATTAACGCGCAAGATCGTCGGATGTTTCTCATGCATCTCATGTGTGTTGATCGAAATTGTTTCGTTGTGCCGCCTTGTGTCTAAAGCACGCCTTCGTTATTTATTTACATAGGTCCTTTGTTTCTGGTCCCTTTTACACTCTCTCTTGTGCCCTCAGTCAGCCCAACTTGAATGTTATTCCTAATGTTTATATTCTGTTATAATGTGTTTTTACAGCTATTTGGCGCTTGTGGGAGGCTTGGCTAGCGAAGCCGATTTCATATTTATACCTGAAATGCCACCAAAAACTGATTGGCCAGACAGGCTATGCGTGCAGTTGGCTCAGGCAAGCGGCGATCTTTCCTTCATTTTATTAAAAAAACAGCGTCCACATTTAGAAGATAAAAACAGTTGTTGCTTTTGCTTTATACAACAATCTGATCAATATACATTACAAAAAAAATACATGAATACACACACTCACACATCAAAGCTTAGGCTATTTTTATACAAGGATCCAAATATTTTTTAAAATTGCAAATTAAAATACATCCATTGATGTAGCAATTATCTTGAGAAGCACATCGGACTACCTCAGTAATTGGATAAACTAAAGTCGTACCTGCTGAGATCAAGTATAAGGATAGTGATACCAGCGAACAGAAACTGTACCGCTTTATTTATACATACACTATTAGTTTACTTTTGTTAATAATTTTCTACATACATACTATACTATATCATGTGCCATCTTTTTGCTTTTAAATGAAGCAACACTTGCGTTGAATTGATTGGTTTTCATTGAATTTTCTCTCCGCCATCGAAAGTTTGAACCTATGCCCATGCTGCACAAACTGTAATTTTGCACGCATGTTTCCTCTTATCATCTGCGTGAGAATTCTGGATGTCCAAAGCTTAACTGTGTAGGGACTCATCAATTTTTAATTTAAGCTGCACCCTAAGTGTGCATTCCTTCCTGCACTCCCGTGTGCCGATTCCTCTCCCAGCGTTTTGTGAATAATACTTATTAATCAATTCATATTCATGACATGTGCATATTTTTTGTTATGTTTCTTTTTTCATATTTTAGCTATTTGGCCATTTCAGCTGCCATAGCCACTGAGGCAGATTATTTGTTTATACCCGAAGAGCCCGTACCACTAAACTGGCAGGAATTAATATGCCAAAAATTAACTCAGGTCAGCAAGATAAAGGCTGAGCGGTCGGAATATGGTGCTTGGTTTTTATTCGTTGACCGTATTCGTTTACTAACAATTTACTAACAAGTGGCCACTATAGCCCAACGATTAGAGGCAATTTTACTTTTCATACACTCCCAGAAACCACATTTTGGCATATACAACCAATTAATTGACTATTAATTGCCTTAAATGGTTTCAAGTGTAGTTCCAGAATTCGTGTTTATTTTTAAGTTTTCTTAGTCCTTGAAATACTGCTGGCTTTAAAATGTTTTTCATTATTTCTCGAATTTATACTTGTAATTTCCTCAAATCATGAACATGTGTTTATTCTGTAGAAAAGTTATACTCGTATCCTAATATTGTTTTCATTTTTCACCCTGCAGCTGTACGTTATTTATTGATCTTTTGGTGTATGCTTGTCTAAAAACTAAAATTGTGTACATTTTCATATCAAATTTATCCTCACTTCAGACCTTATTCATACAGTTGTTTAGTTCATTTGTACATACATACATACATACATACTTATATACGCTCACAATACACACACACACTACTGCTTTTCATTTAAATGCGTGTTTTTGTAGTTTTTTGTAACCAATAAATATTTCCAATATTTACTTCTTCATTTCAACATTGCTTCAGTTCCCGTTGGTATGGTTTTCGCTCAGCTTCATTCAAAATCAACGAATTTCATCTACAAACTTGATTGATAAGTTCTTTTTAAGGAAACGAAAATATGTAAAATGCAAAATTAACGATTTTAGAATACATTTTGATGTCAGTTAGAAAATATGTCTGACTGTATTAAGAGGAATTAATCCGAAAAGAGAACTTATCAAATATCGTACCACGTAAAAGTGTTTAGATCTAATTTTTCCCACATCCTCAATTCACAGGAGCGTTCGGCTGGCCAACGTTTGAATATCGTCATTGTGGCAGAAGGCGCAATGGATCGCGAGGGTAATCCCATTACCGCAGAGCATGTTAAGAAGGTCATAGACGATCGCCTCAAGCACGATGCCCGCATCACTGTTCTTGGCCACGTGCAGCGTGGTGGTAATCCGAGTGCATTCGATCGCATTTTGGTAAGCCAAGCCAAGGTTCTCGTGCTAATCATCTCTCACCACAAGCTCCTCTTTAGGCCTGCCGCATGGGTGCCGAGGCCACTTTGGCCCTGATGGAGGCCACCGAAGAATCGGTGCCTGTGGTCATTTCTCTAGATGGAAACCAGGCCGTGCGTGTTCCACTTATGGAGTGCGTAGAGCGTACTCAGGCCGTGGCCAAGGCCATGGCGGAGCGCCGCTGGGCAGATGCTGTGAAATTGCGTGGTCGTTCGTTCGAGCGCAATCTGGAGACCTACAAGATGTTAACGCGCTTGAAGCCCCCTAAGGAGTCATTGGGCGTCGATGGAAAGGGCATTGAGGGATACAGGTTGGCTGTGATGCATATTGGTGCTCCCGCTTGTGGTATGAACGCTGCCGTACGCAGCTTTGTCCGCAATGCGATCTATCGCGGCGACGTTGTTTATGGTGTCCATGATGGCGTCGAGGGCCTTATTGCAGGCAATGTGCGCGAACTGAATTGGTGAGTGTACATCTCAATGCCCTATATAGTGCGTGTAAAATATTTAATTTTGTGCCGTAGGTCTGACGTGTCTGGTTGGGTTGGCCAGGGTGGCGCCTATTTAGGCACGAAGCGAACACTGCCTGAGGGCAAGTTCAAGGAGATTGCCGCGCGTCTTAAGGAATTCAAGATCCAGGGTCTATTGATTATTGGAGGTTTTGAGAGTTATCATGCCGCTGGTCAGATCTCAGATCAGCGCGATAACTACCCAGAGTTCTGTATACCAATTGTTGTCATTCCATCGACCATCTCAAACAATGTGCCCGGCACAGAGTTCTCGCTTGGTTGTGACACAGGCTTGAATGAAATTACCGAGATTTGCGATCGCATTCGTCAATCAGCTCAGGGTACCAAGCGTCGAGTGTTTGTTATTGAGACCATGGGTGGCTATTGTGGTTATTTGGCTACCTTGGCCGGTCTGGCTGGTGGTGCTGATGCTGCCTACATTTACGAAGAGAAGTTCTCTATCAAAGATTTGCAGCAGGATGTCTACCACATGGCCTCTAAAATGGCTGAAGGTGTCGCGCGCGGCTTGATTCTGCGCAATGAAAAAGCCAGCGAGAACTATTCCACCGACTTTATCTATCGTCTATACTCGGAGGAGGGCAAGGGACTTTTCACCTGCCGCATGAACATCCTGGGTCATATGCAACAGGGAGGCTCACCTACGCCCTTCGATCGCAACATGGGCACCAAGATGGCGGCCAAGTGCGTCGACTGGCTGGCGACTCAGATCAAGGGCAATATCGATGGCAATGGTGTGATCAACTGCAAATCGCCTGACACTGCCACATTACTCGGTATTGTGTCCCGTCAATACCGGTTCACGCCTCTTGTTGATTTGATTGGCGAGACAAACTTCGAGTGAGTTTCTGAGCTGGTTACCTAAAATTTCTTAATTGTATATATCATTCTTTCAATTTATAGCCAACGTATACCCAAAAAGCAGTGGTGGTTGCGTCTGCGTCCACTGCTGAGAATTTTGGCCAAGCACGACTCTGCCTATGAGGAGGAGGGTATGTACATTACTGTCGAGGAGGAATGCGATACCGATGCTGTTGCTTGAATTGCCACCAGAAGCGTTAACCATATATCATACCCACTGTAGCTGCTCGGACGCAACTATGCGCGGAATTAATCTCAATGTTGTTTTGAGTTTCGCACTATTATGTTTTTATTTTATTTAATTGATGTATTTAATAATTTCATTCGCAATCAGCTACTGCAATATTCGCGTCGCGACATTTTGTACGATAGTTGTTTTCAGCTCAGGACAAGTAAATCACAAACCCCATGCAGCAATTGTAAGATATCAATAATGTTACCGGAAAACGCGTGTCTTAAAATACATAAGAGTTACTGATATCCATGTCAAATAGTGTATTACTCATCTACACATATATACATACATATATTATTTATGCGTTTATTTTTAATTTCACGCCTATATGTATATTTATTTTAGTTCTTTTTTTATTTTAGTATTTCAAAATTTAAAAAAAAAAAAACTCGTATACATACAAGCAAATGTATGTATGAATGTATCTTAATATACATATAAATTAAAGAGTGCAATTGTTGGCAATTGTAGTAAAACTGCTTCACAGTGTTTGTCGCACACAATGCGAAAATTATATAAAATCGTAAATTGTTGTTTTAAATTTATACATACATACATACTCGAACGCAAAAATGTTAAATGATTTCGATATCTAATTAGCATAAACCTTTGAAAATTAATGAAAATCTATTTATTTATTTATCATGCAATCGATACTCAAGGATTTCGAATGTGACTATAAATATTTTGTTAAATCACAAATATCACTATTTAAGTGTTAAAGGCAACAGCACTATTTACAAAAATTACAACAATATGAGCATTGTAGGTTAACAATGTTAAAACAATAAATTTAATAAAGTTGTTAATGTACGCAAACATATAGAATTATAGCAACAAATGCATCCTGCATATTTACAAAACAGTTGACATAGAAACAATACAAGGTTATATTTTGGGAAAATAAATGAAACATTGTAATAATAAATAAAAGTTGTACACCAAAACCAAGCTCTGTGAAGAACCTTACTAACAGGGGGAAACACTAAAATAGAGCGGATATAGTCATTGTCAGGAAACCTATCGATACATTGCTATCGACGATTAATATGCTATTGCACCTACAATATTATTAAACGAGTGTTGAATAACGACGACGGTCCAATAAACCAAGCTCTTTGATTTGCTGCTGGACTTAAAAAGCTAATAGTGTCGAGTTACTTAGCTGGTTCTGTTGAGGGCTTCCCAAGTTTAAAGTAATAGCAGGTCCATGTCCACCAACAGTGAAGGTCAACAAATCTCCGATGGCGCAGAAATTTCAGAAACAGAGACAACCGCTCATGCGACAGATGATATAGTTTCGGCCGCACCAAATAGGATCCCAGATCCGGTGGTTGGTAGTTCCCCAAACGATAAGGAGGGTGACGTGGATGAAGATCAGCTGTTGGAACGTATGCGCGGCGATGCTGTTGGTGACACAATGTACAGTCGGAAATTTATACTGCAAACACTGGTGAAGCTCAGCCAGCTGGAAGGTTCTTTAGGTCAGGAACTGGAAGACGATTTATGTAAAGTGTGGGACATGTCTGTGTCGACAGAGGTTGTCTCGCTGCTGCTTGAAAACGATGCCATCGAATTGTTCATGTACGTCATTGAAGGTAGTGAGGATGTGCGCCTCTACGAGATACTAGTCGGTTTGTTGGGCAATATGTGTATGCAGGTTGAGTGTGTGGTGCATTTGACGGCCCATCCCGACTGGATTGAGACGCTTCTGAAACTAAACACTTGCATGGACAGGTGCATGTTAATACAATTGATGCACTTATATCATCTAATAATGTCACATGTGAAGACAGGCAAGGAACAGCTAGGAATCGACTGGTACAATTGCCTAGCCGCCTTCGATAGTTCTGCTAAAAACTTTGGGTTCATACTGCAACAGTCAGTGAGTGTTGAGCTGCTTAGAGATGCTCTAAAGGCCGTCAATGCAGTCCTAGCCACATGTGCGTTAGTAGAGGAGGAAAACATAGACTCCGGCGCCAAATTGAAGCCATTTGCAGAAGTGTTTCTCGTTCAGGAACTGTGTGATGGCGTTAATAATGCCTTTCTTCGATTGATGCAAGGCGATCCGGCAAAGCAAGCGGAGGAAAATGTTAATGGCAGGAGTATTAAGGAAATCGACGATGATACGGATCACGACGCCGACGTGGGCTATGAGTCGACACGTGATACGATAGTAATAGAAACGTATCTAAACATAACCACAATTTTAGTACAACTTCCTGAAGTTTTGGCTGTGGATTCGTACGTTTTAAAGGTAATGAGCTGCCTGACATGCATATTAAAATTTTTGCAACAGCCAATGCAATTAACTCCGTTGGGAGAACGTCAGGAATATCTGGAAGATCTCACACATATTTGCAATGTAAGCTTTGTATACTTGCCAATTACTTTTTAAATATAATGAATTTCCATTGCAGTGTCTTCAGTATTTTTATGATAAGGACACATTTCTCAATTTACTTAATGTCTGGTTGCAAATGAAACTACACATTGAAAAGTACAGTGAATCAGTTGAGAACGATTTTGAAGCAGTTGAGGATGACCCGGTTGATCATTATGTGGACAGTGCTTCAAAGCTTCTTCGATTGTTGGCCAACATGCTACTCAAGATTAAAGAAGGCGAAAATATTGAAGTTAACGAACAAAAGGCGCAATTGTTTCTTGGGGCACTGAATTCTGAACAAGATGCCGTTTTTAAAAATGCGTATACACGTATGAAAAGCTTGTTTGACAAAACGACTGAATCACCGAAATGATATTGCTAATGATTATAATTATAAAAAGTATTTATCCGTAATATATTTATTAGTCGGTTACTTTAATTTTTTGACGCAAAATATCCGCCCAGGATTGCTTGCCGATGCGTACTCCTTTATCGCCAGTACTGTTAATCAGCAAATGAGCATGCTCTGTGTTCACGTTATTTAGTAGAAATGTAGATTTATCTTCACTCAATGCATGCGCTACGTGGTCCAAGCTATCGTCCAGGTTCACAACGCATGCATTTACCTCTACTTTGGTGTTCTGTTCAATACTTTCGGATATATTGATAACGGCCTCATTGTCCAAGTCCTGAGCGACGATTTGGCTCCTGCCGACCACTTCGGAGAGCTGTAAGTTCATGCTACCACCTTTTGCAATTATTTTGAGATTGCCATGCACTCCAGCTAAATGTAAACAAAATGTAAGATTTAAATTTTGATATGCTAGGGTGTGTAAACTCACTCATTTTGAGCTCCCCTGCACGGTGCACGTGAACTTCACTGCACTTGTGAACGTTCTTTAATTCAAGCCGCCCCGTTTCAGTTTGAAAATTCGAATTTTCTACATAACAGCAATCCGTGTTAATACCACCATCCTTGGTGGAACAGTTTAAGCTATCGCCTTGTGCCTTATTCAGCACGATATTCTGCAGATTTAATAAAGCACACAAATATATCATATTAATAAGTAATTATTAAAATCTTACACCATTGTTGGTTTTAATTTCTGTGCTCTTGCCCAGCAGCGTTCCATTACAAATCACATTTCCATTTTCGCTGAACAGTACTACTTTTGTAGCTTTAACGTTGTTTGTGTTAATATTGCCAAATGATTTTATTTCCAAAGCTTCGCTCTGAATCCCCTCCACACGTACATTGGCACCGCTTTTAATATACAGTTCTGCACGTATTGGTACTTTTAGGGCACAGTGGAATCGGGACAAATTTCCCGGCAGTTTTTTAACTACTACATTTACAACTTTGTCGTTGTCGGTAATGTCAACCTCTAGAGTAGCGGTACAGTTCTTCACTTCGTCCCCAAAAAGCTGTGCTATAAATACATCGCCGCTGGTGTATTGGTGCACGTCTGCTGGTTGAACCTGAAGAAAGATCTCCGAATCCACATTAATGCGAGCAAAGGGATTTACATAACGCAGCATTTCCTGGTGCACCATACGTTTGTTGCTAGCCATGACGGGTAATTTAGATTTCTTTGCGTAGTGCCGCAAATAGCGCTGCACATGTGGTAACCAGCAAACGCGCTGTAAAATAAACATGCTCAAGAATGCAGCGAATTATTTTGTTTACTTTTTAACGACAACAGTGACAGTCAGCTGTTGGCAGTGCATGTGCTGTTTTTCAGCACCAAATAACGAGCAAATCTATAAACGTTGTTATACACTGAACTTTTAAGCGTTATAAGCACTGCTGCTCACTCAGTCCAGTTGGAGTTTTCATTCGATCCCAGTTAGTACTTCGACGGGTGTCTTTTTTGTGGTGCGCAGTAGAAAATCGAGTAATTAGCTGAATTTAACATTCATAAATAGAAGAAAAATGTCTGGCAAAGATAGATTACCGATTTTCCCCTCGCGTGGTGCTCAAATGTTGATGAAATCGCGTTTAGCGGGCGCACAGAAAGGCCATGGTTTACTGAAGAAGAAGGCTGATGCCTTACAAATGCGTTTTCGCATGATTCTGGGCAAAATCATTGAGACCAAAACTTTGATGGGCGACGTTATGAAAGAGGCCGCTTTCTCGCTTGCTGAGGCCAAATTTACGTCAGGTGACATTAACCAGGTCGTACTGCAGAATGTCACCAAGGCGCAAATAAAGATACGCACCAAGAAGGACAACGTTGCTGGTGTAACTTTGCCCGTTTTCGAATCGTACCAGGACGGTGCCGATACCTACGAACTCGCTGGTCTTGCCCGTGGTGGTCAGCAATTGGCCAAATTGAAGAAAAACTATCAGAGTGCTGTAAAACTGCTGGTTGAACTGGCTTCACTGCAGACTTCGTTCGTCACTCTGGATGAAGTGATCAAGATCACCAACCGTCGTGTAAACGCAATCGAGCACGTAATTATTCCGCGCATCGATCGGACCCTGGCATACATCATCTCCGAGCTGGACGAGTTAGAGCGCGAGGAGTTCTATCGTTTGAAGAAAATTCAGGACAAGAAGCGAGAAGCCCGTGCCAAGGCAGATGCCAAGAAAGCGGAGCTGTTGCAGCGGGGTATCGATGTACGCGACCAAACCAACATACTCGACGAGGGCGACGACGATGTGCTCTTCTAAAGTATTAACCGATATATGTATGTGAATATTCCAGCAATATTATTGTTAAACTATTGTTTTGTTTCCATTTAACCCGCTAAAAACAACCAATTTTTGGTATTGATTGTAAGAAAAAGTATGTAGAATAATTCCAATAAGAAAATGTGTATGTATTCCATTTTGTAGTGTACAATGCCCATAACTGGGTTTGATTGCAAGCGCGCAAAGTATGCATTAAAGTTTTGTTGTTCCATAAGCGTGTAATTTTATTGTATCTTCTCTGAAATGTACTTAAAAATAAAGGAATCGCCATGAAAAAGTGTCATCTGACTTTATACAAAAGCAAAAACAATGCAAGTGCAAAAGTATTGCAGTCACATGACAGAAACATATGGTCGACGAGGTTAAGTGTTGGTAAACGCTAGGTAGCTGCTTTGTCAGCAACTTGCCGAGACTCGCACGCTGTAGTTTATCCATTAAATAAAGAATTTAATTATTATGACGAGTACGGAATTTCAAGCAGTGGTCTTGGCAGCGGGTCGCGGCTCCCGTTTGCCCGAAGTGTTAGGTGATGCGCCTAAGTGTTTGTTACCCATTGGGCCACATCCTTTGCTGTGGTACCCGCTCACCATGTTGCAACGACACAATTTTTCAGGTAATTGAATGGCAGAGCTGCTTTTGAACGCTGCTAATTCCAATTATTTGTTATAGAGGCCATTGTCGTTGTGCTGGAGCACCAAAAGGTTGAAATTCAACAGGCGCTTGAGCGCACACCCATCAAAATAAAAGTCGACTATGCCACAATACCTTACGACAGTGATTTTGGCACAGCCGACAGCTTGCGTTATATATACGATAGGTATACTGATTATATGCATACCCATGGACTTCATTGTACTCCAAAGTTTGTTCTTATATAGAATTAAGTCCGATTTTCTGGTGGTGAGCTGTGACATAGTCAGCAATGTCAGTTTGTATCCACTTATTAATAAGTTTCGGGAGCACGATGCTGCACTTGCGCTGCTTCTTTTTAAAAGTGGCTTTGAGTCTGACGTAGTGCTTCCCGGTCCAAAAAATAAGCACAAACCGGAACGCGATATAATTGGTATACATCCGGATACACAACGGCTGGCTTTCCTTTTGGCGGCTAGCGACTGTGAGGACACTCTGAACATTCAGCGGCACTTACTTAAGGACAGGGGTCAGTTAAATGTATATGGTCGGCTCTTGGATGCTCACATATATGTGCTGAAGAAATGGGTTATTAACTATCTGCATACGGTTTGTAAATTTTCAGGAGCCCTCCACTTGTATTACATTAATTTCGATTGCAGAAGGAAAACATTTCAACCTTTAAGGGCGAGTTTTTACCACATTTGATTAAAAAACAGCATGTGAAGCGTTCGGCCAAATTGCAGCAGGATACCACATCAGAGTTGGGTGTCAATACCAAGCCCGGTGACAATATTTTACATGTGAGCAGTTTTAGTTCTATACATACATATATGCATGAGGTATATCTGACCATTTTCATTTTAGTATGTGCCAACGACTGCCTTGAATCAAAAAATCACGCAAACCTCGCTATTTAACGACTCTCTCTCGCATGTACCTTACCATGGTGACGCAGTGCGTTGCTATGCCATACAAGCACCTAGGGAGGCAATAGGTGTGCGCGTGAACAGCACCCTGAGTTTCTGCGCCCTAAATCGAAAATTGGCCAGCATCTGGAATGACCTGTGTGGTGAATCTTATCCACTGATTGCGCTAGGAGCCACTGTTAAGTCGACCCAAACAAAGGAAATAATTGTGGCCGACAACGCCAAATTGTCGGAAAAGACATCCTTGAATTATAGTGTTTTCGGTCCTAATTGTGTTGTTAATCCGAAGAACATTGTGAGTAATTCGATTCTTATGTCCAATTCCATTGTGGAGGAAGGCTGCAACATCGACAACTGCATAGTTGGACACAAAGCCCATGTCAAGAGCGGGTCGGTGCTCAAGAACTGCCTCATTGGCCCCAATTATGTAGTCGAGGAAGACAGTAAAAATCAGTCTGTGCATCTGTCCAATGCGGATGAGTACATGGAGATTGACATTCAGTGAATTTAACTTAAATCTTGTTTCTTTATTAAGGAAAACATTAGAAGGAGGATTCTTCTAGCAAGATATTAAATATTAATACACAGAATTAAAATAGGTACACAAAACTCGCGCTAAATTTGGGACTACATGTGTAAAATTCTGCAATGACAGAAATGAAGATACAAAGCAAACAGAGCGCAACTTAAAGCTACGAAAATTTACCCGCTACATGTCGTACGGGAGAAAAATATACAAGAAGAACGACAAGACTGGTTGTGTTTTGCGGTTTCATGTACATATAAAATACATATGTACATGCGTATGTAAATTCGATTACTTCCTTCTCTCGTACAGGTACTCATCCTCATAATAGCGCGGCGTTGATGTGGCAATGAAAACTTGTGGGCGTCTTTGCTGCAATGATATGTTTATCTCCTCTGGAGTACGGTAAACTTGTTGTTGATGCTGCTGCAGGTGCTGCAACGCCGGCGCGGCCGTGAAGAAACGGTAGGGCGTAGGCGTAACTGTGGGTGCCAATGTCTGAAGGCGCTGCTGGTGCAATTGTGGCTGCAACTGATGCAGTTGCGGTTGTAGAGTCGTGGTGGGTAATGGCTTGCGATAAGCCAGGGTTGTCGGCTGCGGCACATGCTGATGCTGCAAAATAGTCGGCTGATGACGTATCTGTGTGGCAGGCTGCTGTTGTGGCTGCTGCTGTTGCTGGTATTGGACACGAACCTGAGGTGCGTGTTGTATTTGGAGTTGTGGCTGTGGCTGGTGCTGTTGTTGCTGAGGCTGGGGCTGGGGTTGATGGTAGGCTACTTGTCGGTGGTGCTGTGGCTGCTGTTGTTGTTGCTGATGCTGTACGCGCGGACGAGGTGCTGGTTGCGGCAGCTCTTCCTCCTCATCATCGTATCGCTCATGTTCATAATAGTTCTCGGGATAATATCGCTCCGAATAGCGCAACGTTACATTTGGCTTGCTCTGATGCTCCTGCAGATTGATTGGCTTGTACAGATAGTCGTTAACGATATGATATTTTGAGGACTGCTTGCAGATATTATCATGTGATGGTGGCATGCAGATTAAGTGTATCTGATGGAATGTGAAGCCTTCGGGACAGATCCAAGAATGACGCTGATTGTCCTGACAATAGTGGAAAACCTCGCAGCTAAGCGACTCATCGGCATAGTAGCTACAAGGACGAAATATTTATTCAATGATAATGTTTTTAAAACCTTTTTAGGTACATACCCAGAGTTTTTGTCATTGCAGCTAAACGTGGACTTGCTAAGCAGCGTAGATAAACGATCTGGCTCCTCCTCTACCTCTTCTTCCTCCTCGCTCTCCTCGCTCAGTGGTTTCTTTTGATTGGCCTTGAGGTAATTGTTCTGCTGCTTGGCATTGCGATTGATGTAGACTTGCCGTGGGGCTTCTTCCTGATCTTCTTCACTGTATTCGTACAGCGGACGCTGCTGTTGTCTGTAGGCCAAGTGCGTCTGCGCTTGCGTCTCGAAATCATCTGCTTCCTCCTCATCAGCGGCGGCGCTCACATCGAGAGAGCGAGCAGAAAACCCACTAGGTTTGGCTGTTGTGGCGGGCGCCTGGGTGCTGAGAGTAGCGGCTCCATGTGCGCAGGCGCATAGGCTGGCCGCAAGGACTAGTAGAATAAGACGTTTTCTGAAAGGAATGAATATTAGAATGATGTGTAATCGAATGAAATCACAAGATATGGGAAAATGTGGCTTGAAATCGCTTAAAATTCAAGACAATACAAGTAGACCGAAAAAATACACACTGGCAATTTGTTAGCAAACTTTTGCAGGCTACCGGTGAAGAAGCCCCCAAATAATAGCAAGCTAGAAGCGGTAAGCGGGGCCGAAGCCCAGCGACAAGTTATGCAAGAGTCTCACGGACCAGCCAGAAACTTGTTATAAGGTAACAAGCAGGCGCATATGCGCGTCGAGTTGCTGGCTCACCGCTGGTCTCTGTAGAAGTCAAATAGCTAAAATGAAGATGCTACTCTTTGCGTTTATTGTTGCGCAGCGGGTTCAATTTAAAAGCCAATGCTTACACACAGAAAAATGGTTGAATATTTATGCCCTACATTAATATGAGGGTGAAAATTTCAATTACTCAATCTTATTATCAGATTTTCAAATAAAAAATTTTTCCATAGTAAAACTATTTATTTTTAAAACATACTTGTAGTAAAAATTAATTTAGAATATTAATTCTTGCGCAGCGGGTTCAATTTAAAAGCCAATGCTTACACACAGAAAAATGGTTGAATATTTATGCTCCACATTAATATGTATGAGGGCGAAAATTTCAATAGCTCAATCGTCAAATTAGATTTGTAAATTAAAATTTTCTCTTTAGTATAACTATTTATTTTTCAAACATATTTGTAGTAAACAATTATTTAGAATATTAATTCTTGCGCAGCCGTTTCCATTTAAAAGCTAATGCTTACGCACAGAAAAATGGTTGAATATTTATGCCCTACATTAATATGAGGGTGAAAATTTCAATTACTCAATCTTATTATCAGATTTTCAAATAAAAAATTTTTCCATAGTAAAACTATTTATTTTTAAAACATACTTGTAGTAAAAATTAATTTAGAATATTAATTCTTGCGCAGCGGGTTCAATTTAAAAGCCAATGCTTACACACAGAAAAATGGTTGAATATTTATGCTCCACATTAATATGAGTGCGAAAATTTCAATTACTCAATCTTATTATCATATTTTCAAATACAAAATTTTTCCATAGTATAACTATTTATTTTTAAAACATACTTGTGGTAAAAATTAATTAAGAATATTTAAAGCCAATGCTTATATACAGAAAAATGGTTGAATATTTATGCCCTACATTAATATGAGGGTGAAAATTTCAATTACTCAATCGTATTATCAGATTTTCAAATAAAAAATTTTTCCATAGTAAAACTATTTATTTTTAAAACATACTTGTAGTAAAAATTAATTTAGAATATTAATTCTTCGGCAGCGGGTTCAATTTAAAAGCCAATGCTTACACACAAGAAATGGTTGAATATTTATACTCCACATTGATATGTATGAGGGCGAAAATTTCAATAGCTCAATCGTCAAATTAGATTTGTAAATTAAAATTTTCTTTTTAGTATAACTATTTATTTTTCAAACATATTTGTAGTAAACAATTATTTAGAATATTAATTCTTGCGCAGCGGTTTCCATTTAAAAGCTAGTGCTTACGCACAGAAAAATGATTGAATATTTATGCCCTACATTAATGTGAGGGCGAAAATTGCAAAAGCTCAATTGTAGGATCATATTTGTAAATAAAAAGTTTCTCTATGGTATAACTATTTATTTTCAAAACATACTTGAATCTTGAAATATTTGTAACCTATCATTCTAAGATCAAACGGTGAATTCATCATACGAATACGAAAGAGTCTATATATGCAACCTAGCTTAGGACATTAGATTAATATATATGTACATACATTTATAATTATAGGACTTATCGTATGCTCCGTCTAGAAGAGGAGACTATTAGACTTCAAACGTACGAGTGCATATGTATATAGGTTACATTGTCATTGCAGACTAAGATTTACTCTGTTTGGAAACTGTGACGAACTATGATCAAAGCAATTGACCAACACAATTATCACAAATGAAAGGTGTCTACACAACACATTTTTACATTTACTTTTGACACTTTTTTATGTATGCAATATTTTGTTTTCTTCTCTGTTAACTTATTGCGGGGACGCTGCACTTGTAAAAACTGTCGCATTTCAAACGAATAATCTTCTTTACCTAGTTTGAAAGCAACGAAGGAGGTCACCTGCACAAAAGTCCGCGTTACTTTTTGAATTACACGCTTAGTTGTTGGCCAGTGGCCAATAGGAAAGCGTTAAAAGCCTGACTGCAAGCGGCGCTACACTCGTATTAACCAATGTTACGTGCCACTTGAAGCTCGCATTGCATGCGATTGAGGTCATTACGTCGCCAGCAATAAGAAACGGTGGGCAACAGTAAAGCAAATCCAAAGCGAAAACATGCACACAAATAAATAAATAAATAACTTTTACTTTCATGCCAATCTCACGTCTCGTTAAGTGTAACAAGTGTGCCTGGCAGCTGCCCACCCGATAATGCCTGCTGCGTTATAAGTATAGTGAAATAGCGTCGGGCGACTCTGGGCAGACACAGGCACTCGGCCTGATGGCTCCATCGACATAATTGAGCGCTAATTAATCGATTGAGGATCATGCCCCCTCCAAGCAGACAAAGCGACATGCATTCGATTGTCTATTGTCTTTGACCTGATCAGATTTAAGCAATACTAACAATCCGGTGGTATTTCTAGTAGCCAATTTGTCAGCATGTCTGCGGTTAATTTTATGTTGGCTGTACATCCATCTCCTGGTCACCTTTGAACTTTTAGCTGCAAGCAGCGGCAGTTGCTGCAACTTCTTACTTCTGCACTTCTACTGTACTTTTGAGTTAATAATCTTTTAATATTTTCGAGTTCCAAAACTATTAAGCCGAACCATTATCAAAATAATTATATTTTTCCACCGATTCGGACTACCTCGTATCAATTTTAATTTTGAAATAAATTAAAAATTAGCTTTAAATCTGATTCTTTGGTTTCGTTCATGAAACTTATTAAGTTTACGATTTTAAAGATAATTTGAAATCAATTTGTGGTAAGTGCATGTATATTTAATATTTTTTAACACACATTTACATTTCCTTCTTTTTATATTGATACTACAAAAATTTCAATAATTATGATTTGTAATCAAATCCAGAATTTTTGAATGTGGTTTTTCTCCTCCTTATCAACTTTCAACTGAAATAATCGAAAATTGCGATTTTTCTACTTGAGCACATCACAGGCTAAGCAATTAATTCAAAGCAGATAGTCAAATATAAATAACAAGTAAAATTTTAACAAAATAAACCCCGACTTCAGGTCTAATGCAATGAATGCTTTTTTGTCATTTAAAGAACTTAACTTATTATACGAGGATGATTTTCAAGTAACAGCATCCTGTTTTGGAATAGAATTTTCAGCTACTATATTTGGACTAAATGAGGTATGTCTAAAGTAGTTTTCTTATGGATACCATTGCCAGAACTGGACTAAATTGAAACATTCGGGAAACACTAGCTTTCGAATAGCAAAAGAATAATCAAAATCATGTCATATTTCAATATGTTGGGTGTGATAAAAAATATAGCAACAAAATTTAAAAAAAAATAATTTTGAAAATCTTATCTTTTGGCAAGATAATACATCTTTGATTCCCTCAGACTTTTATGAATAAGTTCAAGTGCAAGGAATGGAAATCCAGGAATATTATTGAAGCATTTGATGAATAAAAAAGAAAGCATATATAAAGAAGAATAGAATGCTAGAGTCGGGTCAAAAAATGCTTAATTTACTTTTGGTTTTAAATTAAATGGATTTGATAAAGCAAGATAGAATGCTCATTCAGGCAAGGCTGACAATATAATTCTAAAAAATATTAATTTTATTAAATGAAACTATTAATTATAAATTTAAATGCCAGGTTAATAAAGGTTTGGAAATGTGGACTTTATTCGTTAGAAGGAAAGTTGTTGAAATACACGTTTGTGTTGCGTTTGTGTGCAACATTTATTAATTTTATTAAATGAAACTATTAATTATAAATTTAAATGCCAGGTTAATAAAGGTTTGGAAATGTGGACTTTATTCGTTAGAAGGAAAGTAGTTGAAATACACGTTTGTATTGCGTTTGTGTGCAACATTTAGTGTCTCTAGCTCTTACAATCCCTGAGATCTAACTGTTGAAGAGACAGACAGACAGAAGTGGCTAAATCAATTAGGCTGCTAATGTAGATTTAGAATATATACTTATAGTACAGTATCAGAAGTATCACACATTAACATCACACATTTACAGTACAGAATTGAGCCAAAGCGGCAAAAATAACAGCAACAGTTGCTGGCTGAGTCGAGATTAATGGCTAAGTTCCTTCACAATTACTCTATGCCGACAAAACCCGACATGAGGACATTTAAGCACTAATGGGTTAAATTTTTCAAATTAAAAACAAATCGTAAAACTACGGGAGTTATGAAAAAAAGCGAGAGAGAGGGACGTGTATCAAGGAATAGCATAGTCTTGATTAGCTTTGAGCTTAGTGGAATACGAATACCAAGTTTGGTTATTCCAACTCTTGAGCTTCTTAAGATTAACGAAAGATCGTTCACATATACCTGAAAATGAACAGGGCTCTATCGACTCGTCGTGTCATACTGATCAAGAATATATATACTTTGTACAAAATGAAATGAAAAAAAATGCCCCCAATTATTAGTTTAAGACACAAGCCATGAAAGAAATTCATACATCGATTGAACAAGTTATATAAATTCGTTTGAAAAATTCGGCCTAGGTGTGCGATAAAAATTGGGTTGCGCCAGAGCGAACGTTTCCTAGTGCTCCACATAATCATGCGTTGCATGCCACAAAGTGGCCGAATGTCTGCCAGCCTGTTTGTCTGTCCCTCAGTCCAACTGTCTGCCATATACAGAGAATTTGTTGGCAACTTGTTGCCTTTGTATGAGTAGTCCAGTCGGAGCTATGTGGCTTGACTTTATCGCATGAAATTACGTCACATGCAGACGATGCGTTGATGGCTTTGCTTTCCTCTATCAAAAGTGCAACGGCTACGATGGTGGCAACTGCAACTGCAACTGCCACTACAACGGCAACTTTAAAAGTGGCTTCGTTATATTTCTTGTGGCAGTTGATTTTCTGCAGATTTTTCTTGAGTGCCTGTAAGCAACTGTCTATATTTGCGATGATTTCCTTAAATGTTGGGTGTGCGTCATGTATTGATGGCGTTATGTCAGCATGTGGATTATGTTCGCAACTTGTAACTTGTCTAATGAACCTACCAGCACCGATAATTATTTGGAACATTTTGTTACGTACGATCAAATGTAGCGAAAATCGGCCGAGTGTTAGTGATAGTATATATAAAAAAAACTATAACGTGTTTAAAAAGGTAACATTAGTTTTTTGCAAAAATCAAAAAAGGCTTAGCTAGATATCATATCCAAACTTCAGAGGCCTATAATGAAATACTCTAAGAAATTAAAAATAAATTTTGGCAATAAAAGAGTAAAAGAATAAAAGTAAAATAGTAAAGATTGTTTTTCTGTTGAAATATATAGCCTACGTGTTAATATTTTAAAAAGTAAATTTTGAAAAATTGCTAATCTATCAAGAAATGGTTTTTATTGTAGACTTTTTGATTTTTGGATAGGTTGAATTATGTTTCAGGGATGGGTAAAGGCAAATTTATCCATGAAAATATTTGTTGGTACCAGTTAGAAGGTTGAAGGTACGAAATACTATCTTAATATTCGCATCTATTTTACTTTTTAACTGCTCGTAATGAGTATGTTGGCAGAAAGAATTAAAGCTAATTTTAATGTATTTCGGGTTGTTTTATCCACCAGTACTGAGGTTGTCAATGTCCATCATTAGTTTATTTACTTAATTCAACAAAAAACTTCGCATGAGCTTATTTGCTAGTCTTTTGTTTTCACTTAGCCACATGCGAGCTGTGCTACATAGTTATAAATAACTTAAATGTTATTGTTTATTTTACAGTAACATTTAATTAAAGTCACGCTAGTAGCTAACTGCCTCTTTAAGCAATTAAAGTCATTAAAAAGTAACGTAAAAAGCCCAAATATAAAAAATACATTCCACTCTTATACAAATTAAAGTTTGGTAATGTGCGTGCATTTCTTCAGTTCGTAGTTTTAAATGCTGCGTGTTTATTATGATTTTGTTTTTCACTTAACGTTTGGCTGACTTTATGCAAGTAAATAAGGTGCCACAAAATAGCGTGGCAGTGATTTTAACAAATTGTGTTCATACTCAAATTTCATTTTCCTTTTATAGTTGCATTGGCATCCTCAATTTTCACAAGTTTGTTGGACAATTTAACACCAGCCAGCACGTTTGTTACACTTTATAACCCTCAACACCGCTCGCACAATTTTTTAACGACCTTGCGTGCTGCTCGAATCTGTGGCTCTGCAATAATGGGTGTGCAATAGCCAGTCGTGTGTGGTGTGTGTGTGTGTCTGTGTGTGTAAGACACGCACCCAAATCAATAATTGATGACAGCCAATGAAAGTCTTTAGCTTAGCCATAGCTACATTATAAAAATAAAAAAATATAAAACTCGACTACAAAGGAAAAGTCAAAATGCGACGTGCCACTCGCCAAATAATTGAGTGTCTCTACAACAAATAGTTTATGCGAGCAATTTATTAATTGCATTTTACACACCCAATGGCCAAATCGTAATTACAATTGCTTCGAATTGTCATGTGGGTATGTCGATATTGGAGATGGGAGAGCCATCTAAGCTTTATGTTATATTCACGCGCAAGCATATATATTTTTTAATGTCACATTTATAATAATGTACAGTTGTCAGGAATCTTGAAATGTTGTACTTATTATTATTTCTTTATGGATTAGTTTTGCTTGAAATTCGAATGAAAACCACAGTACACTAAAGTATATATTTTTTAAAAATTTTATATGTTATCAATACAAGACATGGATTTATTTATTTGATAAAACCAAGAAGAAGAATAAAAATAAATATATGTAAAAAAAATGTAAACTAATTCTTGTTTATCTAATTTAAGCACAGAGTTTGCTACTTACAAGTAAAATAACTTTTTTTAATTAGATCGAAAAAATACATAACATATAGGATTTTATTTGAGGATGTTCGTGTAATAAATATTTTATTTAATTAATTTTAGGTATCTCTTTAATTATTATTAGTTATCTATGGTTTCGCTAAATAAAAAACAGTTTATCCAAGGATTCAAGTTTGTGGATGATTAGAAATGTGTGTGTGCTGTATTTTCTTCCAAAAATAAGACAACAATCACATAAAGCTCGATTCTCTACAATATTCTTATGCTGTATTGTAATCTAGCAAGGTCAGTTGATCAAGGGCATATGCATAGCATAATTCATAAGTCACGCTCACGATAACGACTCACGTCCAACTCTTGTGTCTATGGCCAGATCCAATGCGTTAGCTTTGGCCAATTGCAAAAAGAAAAAACGAAAAAATGCCTCGCCTGACTTGGGTAATTGAGCATTTTTGTGCGTATGGATTTCATGGCACAACTGCATGAAATTTCAAACGCCTGTGCGCCGACGCATGTTTTCGTTGCTACGTTGTAGTTTTTGCTAAAATATTGCGTATACGCCCGTCTGTCTGCGTGTGCAGCCATAAGCGCACAGTTGGTCCAATTTATCTGTATGAAGTCCGCAGTTTGTTTTCTGTCTTATATAATGCGCCGCGGTAATTTATATGTCTTTTAGAAAGGACAAATTGTCATATTTCCCGCTGACGCAACTTATTTTTGCTTTATACCTTTTATTCAGCATACGAGTATCTAGCGCATATCGCTTGATCAGAAGTATTAGTATTTATGCATGAGTAATGATCATTTGATTTGGAGTTCGATTGCAAATCTGTTAAGGCGAGGCACAATGGCCAGCGAATATTAAATTAATTGCTGTTATTATGAAAGGCAATGCTCGGTCTCTGGTCGGCATTAGTCACCGTTTGTATTGAAATGGAACTACTCGAAATGGGAACTAACAATGCTAATTGACACATCCTTAGTGGGATTTAAAGACTCATGTAAATGTGTTCATCAAATTATTACACATTGCCTACGTAATTCGTACGTACTTCAATATATATCTATGCTCAATGACGTTTAGCTGGCAGACAATGAGATTAGGTAATAAGCCAAGGCAGCGTAAAACAACGGTTGAAAAATCAAAAGAAATCAACGACCACAACAGCCCACAACAGGCAGTGACAGCGGCGGCTGCAGCAGTGGCAGTGGCAGCTGTAAGCTCTAAGCTATTGTATGTCACAGTATCTACTGCGGGAATGAATTGTTAGCAGTGGCATAAGCAACTCCAACAACAACAACAACCGACAACAGAAAACTAAACTCCCACGCAAATGAAAACCCATACACATAGGCTCAAAAAGAAGCAGAGAAAAAGATAGAAAAAGTCAAATACAGTTAGCACGCTAACTGCTTCGGAAGGGTGGTGGAAGAAGGAAGAAGGGAAGGGACGCAGTCAGATTATAAAGTTTTGAAATTTGAAAGAATATTTTGTGGTTGCCATGCGCCGAGAGCGACACAAATCAAGCCGTACACTCAAAAACACCTCCAACGCCTGCCTTAGTCAGAAAAACAAAAACAAAGAGCCCGCGTTCAATGCAAACAATACCAGCTACAAAATGCTAATTATCAGTTACGGTTGCACGAATTTGTGGCCACTGCAGGGCATGAATCATAGGAACTTTAACTTACTGCATTGTATATGCTTGGATCTGTCAAATCGGGCGTATCCAAATTTATTGCCAGCGCTCACGGAGTATTATCCTAGAGCTGAATCACACACTTCCAACTTCAACTGCACTTAAGTACTTGTCTTTTGGTATTTATTCAGGTATGCGTCGCATATATACTATTATGTGTATCCAAAAATGTCACCGAGCACTTCAATGTTTTGTTTGTTGTTCGTTGCTTACAACTTTGCCTCTTTGTTACGTTGTATGCCACAATCGGACACCGCTTCTATATGTTTAACGTTCGCGCGCAGCTCAAACAACACAATGAATGACTTTCTTTAGGTTGATTATGTTTTATACCAACGGCTCGCAATGTTGAGGCCGTCAGTGGTCTAGCAAGACGTGAGCTCAAGAAGAGAGATATGGAGAGCGAGCCAAAGCATGTGGCAAGTTCGTTTCTCTTCTTTTTCCAGCCTCTACGCTCTTAAGCTGCTTTTCTGTTAGTTGGCAAACGAATTGTTACTCTCATAGTTATGAGCGAATTTTTCGCGTGATTTTGAGTGATTTTTGTGAATTACGAATGATTGAATACTTGTTTTTAAGGACACTCCTAATGGTCACTTTTAAATCAGACGTGCTCCCCATTTGTAGCCCTTCTCTCAGCTTGTCTTCTAGGCGTGGCGGTTTAATTGTTTTTCAAGTTCGTTGCCTCAGTCTTTCGTTTATCGCATGCAAGTTTTTTTTTTCATTTTTAATTAGTTACGCAGCAAGAACAGACATTTGACAGCGTCGAACTGATATTTGGACATATGTACTTATCTATACATAATACGTTTAATTTTATAGCTTCGCTCCGACACTTTCATGAAGCACTAGAATTGGGAATTACGAGTATGTAGTACTCGTATGTAGTTGCAAACAACTTGTTTTCTAATCCATCAGGGTTTTTATGTAATGCAAGTGCACGCTGCAATTCGATGCATACTTTTCATTAACTAATACACACATACACACACCTACCTGCATATATACGTGAGTGTGTGTGTGTGTGTGTTGATTTGAGTAGCAAGCGCAATGCATTTAGAAGTGGCTGTTAACATTTTAGCAGTTGATTTTCTCAGCCTTCGTTTGAAGCTAACTCTTCTTTTATTGCTACTTCTGCTGCTGCTTGTTGCTGTTGTTGTTGCAGTTGCATTTACATGTTGTTATTTTCAATATATTGTAATTTGCGCCGGTTTTCCAACGCCGACGATGCTCCCACAGAGCGCGCCAGCAAACAGTCGAAGGCAATCGCAAAACCTGCGCGGCAAGTAATGTCAGTAATGAAATGCTAAAAGCCGCCGCAACCGCATACACATACACACACACACACACACACACACACACACACACACACACACACACACACAGACAGACAGACAGACACACATGCACCGTAATACAGCATCACCTGTATTCGTACTATATAAAAATCAGGCAGATGTATGCTATATGCTTAAACACTTATGCATCGGCGCACATTTGTTGTGCTAATATAAATTAATTTACAATGACTGCTGCTGCAATAAACGCCCACAACAAAGGCGCCTGCCTGCGTCTGTTGAACTTTTGAGTTTCTATGCAGCCTTCACCGCCACCGCCACCGCCACCACTGCTTCGGCTGTCTGTGTGGCTGCATCTGTGAATGCACTTGTTTTGCATTTGCCGCGCCACAACAAGCTGCACAGACAACACGCTTTATCTCGCTGCTTGAATTTTGCGAGCATCATTGAAGCATTTCATTTGCCTGGCGTTCAATGTCTGGCCACAAATAGTTATTTTTCGTTATGCGGCATGGAGCCTGGACACTGACCGCACTTTAAATAAATAAGTATATATGTCTGTATATAAATAATTTGGAAAAGTATGGTTATAGCAATGCACGGCCAGGTCAAGAAGCGTAACGCAAAGAAAGTAAAACTGCTGTTATTGCTATTGCTAGTGCTTTTGTTGTTATTTTGACTGCATTTACCGACTGCCTTGTGTTTTGGTTTTCCATCAGCTTAAAGCTGCTTTTGAAAATGGTTTGAAGCCTGTCGGTTTGCATTTCTTCTGCACTCTCTCAGTGATATAACAAGTTCACATAATTTGTTGGCGCTTTTATTACTGTCGTTGTCGTTGCCGTTGTTGTTTTTGTATTTGTTGTTGCTGTTATTATTATTGTTGTTATTGTTACACTCAGTATACATAAATTAGAAATTGTTCGTCACTAAAAACATGCGCACGAGCGTTGAGGGTGCAACCCAATCCAAATTCACGGCACTCACTCGGCGAAAAAAATGCCAACAGCTATAGTGGCGTGCGATCCGACTTTTATAAACCCTATTACTTAATCACTAAAATATTCAGAAATTTGATATATTTGACTATTAATTGCTTTTATTAATTATATAAAGCTGAGCTTGCACCACAAAGAAAAATTCAGTTGTACAAAAAATTCGAAACAAAGCGATAAAAACAATTGAGTGGTTCAATATTCAATATTGGACATAATGTATCCTCAGGGAAGTTCGACATTTTCGTTTGCGATTTCAATACACTTACATATATTATACCATAATATGATTTTCTGATAAAGCTGTTTATCTTCTGAGCTATGACCATTTATAGTTATGACTATGAATGCGAAATTAGAAATTTTGAAAGTGTAGAACCTTAACTTCTTCTGTGTATAGAACAACAGTTTCTAGATGCAACGTTTTGTAAGTTACATATCACAGAACGATTTCGAATTAGCCGTAGTTGGTCTTCAGCTATAGGGTACAAAAAAAAGCAAACAAAAAAAATAATTACACGACTTCAAACTCGAATGAACAAAATGATTCGCAGCACAGAGGTCTGAGCACCCGCCCGATGACAGTAGCTGTCGACTGGGCTTAATTATAATGCATAATTATCTAATAATTTGTTGCTGCATAATGAGGCAGTGGTGCACTCCCTATTCAGCGGATTAGTCGGCAATTCGGAGCAATGCAAGTAACGAAAGAAAAGTACGAGCTTCACTAACAGTAGATAGTTGTGCTTGCAGCTGGTTTCAATCTGTTTGACCAAAAGTCCGCTTGTAAGTTTCTTGAATGCTTGAGGCCATTGTCATAATAACGGAAACATAACTAAAAGCAGCAACAACAAAATTATTACACGATCCACAAGCTAACTGGCCAATTATACATGCTAAGCACTTCGGACTTACCAGCTCACGTTTCGAGGAAGTTTATTGTCACAATCCGCACTCGCCAAATAACTGCTTTATGTTTGAAGACAGACGGTCAGGTTCAATGAAAAGTTATGGACATGTTGTTTGCTCATCCAAGACAACAACAACAGCAGTACATTCAGTTGCAATTGAGAATCGAATACGACATGAGCATTTTACCAACATTGCCGAGTTATACAAGAGACCGGCTGCTATTAACACCTTTGACCGTCGCAGCTCACAAATTGCATACATAACAATGGCAATAAAAGGCAAAAGCAAAGCTGTCGAAAAGAAATGGTCCGTTGTTGTTGTTGCGCTTATAGACTAATTAGCTTTAATGCTCTACATAGTCGCCTGTGCGTAAATTTGTTGTTATATCATTGGCGCCGCAATTCGGCCCCAGAGCTGGGCCTTTCCCCAAAATTCAATGTGATGGCGTTTCGCAAGAATCTTGTTTATGATTTGATGATTGTTAGCCACAAGTTTAATGTCGACAGCGCGAACAACAACAACAACAGCGTTTTTTAAATGACTGCATTTAATGGATAAAAAGCGAAAGTAAATTACGAATCTACGTTCTAATAAATACGCCCCGCACATTAGCTTTAAGTTCAAGGTTGCACTCAAGAGTGGCAAATCAAAATTAATTACAACAGGGTTCTGGGCGTTTTTAAAATCTGTTTTCATTATTGTTTTTGCTCTGCCAGCTCATTATGGCTTGGTTCATTTGATTGACTGGATTATTAGCATCGCTGCGTATGCGCAATCTGTACTCGTATTTGCTCTTTTAAATTAAGTAATTGTGTCCAATTTGTGCCATTGGCTGGGTGTGAATACCATTTTAATTTATGGTTTATTCACTGACATCATCGAAAGCGCACCTTCTAATGAGCATGCCCCACTAAATAATCGTACAAGAATTTCCATCATTCCCATGCTGGTGTATTGATAATAAACAAGTATGTAAGAGTAGATGTGGTCTAACAATGGCAGCGCTAAAAACTATTAGGCTATAAAGACATGCAAAACAAAGGCGGCAAGCGGAACTTGTCTCGTGCATGATTTGTAAGTTTTTAAGTCGTTTAGTGCTATCTAGATTGTATGTCATTTTAGATGCCTTTGTGCTTGCTGAGTTGAAAATTAGTTGCAATTTTCGGACCGCGGAAGTTTTTCCAAATGGCTTTGAACTTGATTCTGTGGGTGTGCCAAGCTTTTCTATTATCACACATCTTGGCTTCCCAAACGGAAGGAAATAAACCAAAGCGGTCGAATGAATTACAATGACCGCGAGTTCAAGTCGGACTTGACTTTGTCTATGCCTAAAGGCGGCATAAATTACTGGAATTCTGCACTGAATGCCAAAATGTTAAATGTTTCCAAGAAAAGTAGACATATTTATTATAGGCACAAAACTGTTCTTTAATTTGATTTTTTCCAATCTTGAGTGAAATCACTTTTAATCCCGTTCTATTATCCGGCTTGCATAATTAGTGTAAGTTGTTAAATGTTTAATTATAGTACCATTTAGTCCAGTACTACCTACTATTGGAATTTTAAGCACACAAAACATAAATATTTTATTTTTATTCATTTATTTATGAACAGCTTAATGAAGCTTTAATTAATGAAGATATTGTGGAGTTGTAATAGAATTCGATTCTTTAAGGAACTTTACTTTATTTTAAAGTTGTCTATAGATTATAAATAAATATAAATATATCCTGCTAGAAAAATTCGACCAGCTCTGTTTTTTATAGATGAAGCCACTATTATTCGTATATATTGTCTATATATCAATAATATATAAATAATTATGTGCCCATGTCATCCATCACCCAAGGGCGTACTCAGGGGGAAGTCATTATTATGGCGCTCTATTTCGCCTCAAAATGGAATTGAGTTGGATTTGTTGAAGTTTTTTCATTGATCATATGCATTATTTAATCGAAATTGTAATTTATGTGGCCCCCCTTTGGAAAAAGGTGCGTACGCCCTCGTTCGTACCTATTAAAATAATGTTAAATATTTTGAGAAGGTACGAAAAAGTAGTCAATCTAATGTTTTGTGGAGAATTTATTTATTGATGTACTTACGCTAGGAGTATAGATCAGTACGCCCGTGTGGAGGAAGGCAAGGATTTGAGAAAGTTCAAGAGCTACAAATACAAATTTTGGTATTCTTATTATCCTATCTCGTAGGCAAACCTATTTGTTCCCCCGCTTTTAGTGATTTTCCATGGTTGCCAATAACATCGGGTTATTGCTGATGTGTCCGTATATCATCACGTTTTCATTATGGAAGGTTAGTTCTGAAGGAAGTTATAACCATTGTACTATATAGACGAAACATCGATGTACACTTATGACAACGAAACTGCACATAATCCTATATCCCTAGGTATTTATATATTTTGTTTTTAAGTAATTTAATTGTATAAAATATTAAACAACTTTTTTATTGATTTTTGGGAATGTGTAGATAATGTAGTTTATTGCTTTTTAATGCGATCTGCATATTAGGTACAAACAGAATGTTTGGAATGCTTAAAAAAGAAAACAAGAAGAACGTTCGCTTCGACAATTGGAGCTCATATGTTCAACAAGTATTGCGCATGCGTCACCGTCATCTGATATCTTCATGCATAGATGACTTTTGTGAGCTGTTGGTCAGCACCTGCAGTTACACTTTTAACTTAGTGCCATTACAAACAATCGTACATACTATACATACCTAGAAACACAGATACTCACACAAACAGACTGACTAACTGACAGCATGATGCGTTGCCAATTGTGGCGGACAATAGAAATGCTGACTGACCAGTGACTGTTGGGAGGTTGGGAGCGCCAACGGCAGTATAAACTAAGATGCCAAGCCACAAATTGCTCACGGCGTTGGCTCATTAATTTCAGTTCAAGGCGCTTTGCGTAAACTAAGTTGTGCGTTCAGTTGTTGATTTGTAAGCGGAGCGAAACACTCGTGCAACTACCTCTATACACACTATATGTACATATGATTATAGAAACAACTACAGCAACAATAGCAATAATAAGACGCCAACAAATTCGCGCAGACTACAAAATTTCGTTACATATATAAGTACTTGTATGTACGAGTATGTATGTAGTTTTCATTGTCTTGGGTGTGCTTGGCTGATGGCGCCTCCAATTGGAGCGGCTGCCTGCCTAATTTATGCTTCCCTACGTACCTGGTCACCTATTAATTATCACATTTCAGCAAGTTGGTGGTTTTGTTGTTGCTGTTGCTTCTGTTTTTTCTTTTATTTTTGTATTTTTCTGGCGGCCAAACTGCAATTATTTGTACAGCTCAACGTAATTGCTTCAGATTTATTAAATGGGTCAGTTTGTTTGTTCATTTGTTGAAAGCACTTTATATACGGTTTTTGAACTTGAAGTTGTTGTCTATGGTCTTATACTGATTTGAGTAACTTTGACCTTTACTTAATTGAATTGTGGCAAGTTTTTCTTTCATTTCAGTTGATGACAAATCACAAATATAACAGATAAGTCTATTTGCTTCAAGACACGAACATAAAGAAAGGAGGAGAGTATAGTCGTATCTCTGAATTATCATTTTTTATGACTAGTCTCATAGGCTTCACTGAATTTTTTAAATGTCTTGACATTTAGTGTGTGATCTTAATTCGTGCTATTCAATATGTTCAATTATATAGGTATTTACGTGATAGTTGTGTTGCTCTTGAGCTTCTTTTTTCTGGTATGCACTAGAGGGATATAATCAAAAGCAATGATTTGGGAAATAATTGTTGTAATATGCATTTGCAGCTCATAAATAAAATAATTGATGTATTGGAGAAACGCGACGAACGATTGCAGTGCACTGCCAATGCCAATGTTAGTTGTAAGTATCCTGTACCCATTAGTATAAAAAAAACCAAAAGCCCTAAATAGGCTGTACAAAAAAGTTTTTGAATATTTTTTTTTTTATTTTTTTTTGGCCATAACTTCCTTCAGAACCAACCTATCATGATGAAACTTAAGACGATGACATCAATTGTATGTAATTTAAGTTAATCACTAATATTGGTGGAGTGGGGGTGTAGCTAAAAAAAAACCATTACCTTGATCCTTGATTCTAGCTCTTGTTCTTCCCGAGATTCTTTCATTCATGCAGACGAGCGGACAGACGGACATGGCTATATCGAATCGTCTGAACAAGAACATATATAAATACTTCTTCTGTGTGTTACATACATTCGCACTAAACTAATATGCCCTTTTACCCCTTTGGTACAGGGTATAAATATGTCCTGGGCTAAAAAGTGAGCAACGTATAGCCAATATTTTGGCTAATCTTTCCGCTTTGACAAGCACTTAAGTGCGAAGCTACCAAATACTCGAGTGTTTCAAACCTACCGATAAGATATGTAGGCCTAACTGTGTGATTATGACTGTTTCATTAGTTAGTTACCCGATGGATTTTTGTCAATTCATCAGTTGTTATAAAGCATCGACTGTTGATTGTTAGGCAACGCGCATTATGGCAGCGGTTTTTCTTAGTTTTCTCTATTTTATCATTATAATATCAATCGTTTTTATTAGGGTAAGTTCAAGGTAGATATCTTGCGACTTTTGTTTCTGAGCCGACTGCCATTGACAGATTATTTTTAAAGAGTGCAAAAAGCAAAATTTGGAAAATGGTGTTGCCGTTGATCCAGAACAACGAATTCATTATAGACGTCACGGTGAAAATTCGACAGATGCTAGTGGTAAGCAAATACATACTCAATACTAGCCTAGTGTTCTTGCCCAGACGAACAGTAAAGTTTAATAACATCACACTGTGCTCTTAATCTCGTTATGCAAACGCGCTTATCTAAATTTCCGTATCGCATGCTCAAATAAGTAAACAGCAGTGGCGTAGCCAGGCTCTTAGTTCTCATAATTTAGTGGCTCCATTCTTAATTAGAGCCTCTGTTTGCAAAATACAAGTAGTACATAAATAGTAATTATTATGATTTTTAATTTTTTTCCAAGCAAAAGCCAGCCTGAATCTATCTTTATACATTTTTGGGTTATTCTTAATAGCGGGGAAAGTTGATAGAAAAAGAAAATATCAATACATAAAAGATTAATAAAACCTTTTGTTGAAGGGTACAACTCATCAAACACTTTTAAATTCTTTAATAAGTATGCTAAGGTTCTTTAATTTGTACAGTTTTTATTATTATATCAAGTTTTTGGCAAACATTCGGATATTGCTCCCCACTTCCCAAACGTGCGTACGCCCATGGGAAATGTTCAACTCATGTAATAGCTCATCTAAAAATAGTTTAAAGCTCTCCATGCCTATCATTGGCGAACTGCTGTTCGTTTAACGTGTCGCACGTATTGCTGTTTAGGTATTACAAGTAGGATCAGTAAAATTTAATGTTGCTGGACATTGATAAAATGTCGCTCCTGGAATGGTACTATATAGTCTTTCTTGGGCTTATTTTTTATATAATTTTTCGGGTGAGTTTATTAGCTTAAAGCAAACTCTAAGTGGCAAAGAGCTAAAGAAATATATTGGATTCCAGACCTTTTTGGTTTCTTTGGAATCTTGGAGTCGCTGCTCTTGGAAAAGCACCAACAACTCGGGTAAGCTGAAAGCACCTAGTTAAACATCTATGTACTTGTATGTGATGCAAAGTAGCACAAATTTGTAAATCAAATGTAACATTTTAAAAATATTACCTAAAAATTGAATAGTTGTTGAATGCAGACCGAAATTTGTGCGCATTTCTTGTAGAGGGCAAATGTGAATGCTTCCAATGTACCCGGAATTCTGGTTCTGCGGGCTTTTTATAATTGTTGTAATCACATTGATTGTGCGGGTAAGCAGCAATTTCGTCGCCTTTGACAACAATTTGATCGACAGTGTGCTTAAAGGAATGCTATCTGTTCATCAAATTGAAAGTGGAAGAATGGCAAGTGCGTGTCTATGGCCGACTGCTGCGCCATGAAATGATGCTGAGGCTGGCCATTGATGGTAAGCAGCCCTTCGAACTCCACAAAAAGTACCAATCCAAAATGTGTTAAACACCCAAAACACTCGTAATTATGAATATGAACGAAAGCTTCAGCTTTAGCTGTTGCTGCTGCTGCTGCAAAAAGCTCTGGTGATAAGATAAAGGTAGTGCTAGTAGAGAATGTTAACCAGATATGGGGCCCCTATGGGAGCTATAATCCAAATTGGCTGAAAACAAATGCAAAAAGACGCAGAAGAAAAACTGTTGCTATATTTTTCAGCGCTCTGCACAGTTTCTTGTCACTTTTTGATTTTCATTCAAACAAAATTGAAGCTGTTTTTGCTCAGCTGTAAAATGTATACGAGTGATATATTCTACATATTTCTGCTAGTCCTCTTAATTTTTCTTGTAAGTTTTGAAATCGCGTTCGAGCCAGCTGCTGGCATCTGAAGAACTTAACTTAACTTTATATTTCATCAATCCCAGCTGTGCTATAAGAGTTTTCAATACAATGTTGTCGATGACTACGCCATTGATTTGGAGCAGGGCCGGTTAGGCATTCCTTATGGATTGCCAGGTGCGTATAAGTGTGAAAGTCAAATGATAAACGTACATACAAGTATGTTCAACTATGATAGAAGTATTGACATTTTATGTACTCTAAATAATGCTTGGCTTTCTTTGCCTTCATTTTAGGTAAAGCAAACAAATTTTTACTTATAACATAACAAACCCGAAATCTCATCGCATGTGCTAGCCGCGCCCACATACAAGTATAGTACATAAATATAAATAAGTATAGTACATATATACTCACATAACAGGTGATTAGTAATCACTAACTTTATTTGGTGATAAGAAGGTACGGTTTATTTTTGATTGCGCATTCAATTTTCTATATTCGTCATTATACGATAGTGTCTTGTACAAATCGAATCGCGGCGGGCTAAGTGAGTTTTATCGCTGGTGCGAAAAAAATTTTCACTTAGTTATTAAAAGACAAGTCGGGAATGGACGCCGCGTTGATGTTTTTTTGGATTCTGGTAGTATTTGTAGTTTCCATACTGTTGCGCGTAAGTGTTGACTTGAATTGAGAAGGACTGTGAAGTGACAAATGTGCCCAACTTCAGGTGTTATGCATGTGTCTTTGGCGCAAGGATGTACGTAATGACCGACAAAGCTCGCCAACACAAGCGCTGGGATATACGAGAACTGCGACGGGACAAAATCGTCGGGTGCTGCAACAAATTCGCATCGACCCCTCGACCGCTAATACAAACAGAACTGTGCAGGGCACACGTGCAGGTGAGCTGGAGAGTCGATACACGCGAAGTCACTGCTCCCTCTTGCCTGTATGCGAGACCGAATTCCACTTCAAGAACATTGCCTTATGAGGCTCATCCATCACAAAATGCTAAAGTGGCGGGCTTCCTGAATTCTAAACGATAAGATATTTTCTTATCGTTCAGCGTGTAGCCACATTGAACTCATATCTACATGTTTACATTAGGGTGTTCAATGCTTCGATTTCACTAGGTCTACTAAATTATTAGAAATCTGATGTCATAGTGTTTATGAACAGAAGGGGTAACGGATATATAAGTCAGGTTTTGTTAGAATTGACTTTATCTCTCGAATAATATAAAAACAAGTAAAAAAGCTAAAGTCGGGTGTCCCGACTTTGAAATACTCTGTACATATGTGTCGAATAATTATGCGTGTATGTGTGAATTTCTGTGTGTCTGTGTACTTGTATGTCTCGTGTGCCTGAGCAAATCAGTAACAACAACAATAGCTGCGGGCACTACTTGGTCTTATGTACATATACGGCTATAACTTCCTATCATGATGAAACTTGGCATTTGGACTTATAATAACTAAATGGAGGTATTTGCCAAGTTCGAAATTCCAAGAATTACGGGAGTTAAGATTTGCTGAGGAGAGGGGGGAGGGAGGGAAAGTTCAAAATACACATTTTCTGCGTATTCACATAAGGCATCTGGGACTAAAATTTGGTGTCCGTAGGGGTTATAGTCTCCGAGATATAGGCGATTATACGAACGGAAAAAGTGAGGGGGGGGGGAAAATAAAAAAAAAAAAAAAAAATGCGAAGCGTACACACAAAAGGCATCTTTGTGCAAAATTTTGTGTCTCTAGCTCTTGTAGTCTCTGAGATCCAGGTGTTCATACGGACAGACGGACAGACTGACAGACGGACAGACGGGTTGACCGAAACCCTGCTGTGTAAATATTTAAGTAAATGAGCAATTTCGAAAATACTTGTTTATCACCGCTTTTGGAGAGGTGATTAGTAAAAAAAAAAATTAAATAATAAGGAAGCATCTCGGACTAGATGTAGTATATTTGTTCGGGCATTTAGTTTTGGCTTTGTCGGTTAAGTCTTGCAATTGAGGGCTGAATTTGTGGTCTTAATGGTCGTAGTTGCATACTTGTATTTGTGAGAGGTTTTCATTTAAAAAAAGGAAGCCGGAGTCACCCTCATGTATATATATATATATATATATATATATATATATATATATATATATATATATATATATATATATATATATATATATATATATATATATATATATATATATATATATGTATATATATATATATATATATATAATATAATTCATGGATTTTCTTGGTGTATGCCAATAATTGATAAAAGATAAAAATGTGCGATACATATTCAATTTCATGTACAAGTAGCAAGACTGAAACCTTTCATTGTAATAAAATATCCATTCAGTTGTGGTGCATAGCTTTAACTGTAAACAATTAGATGGTCACCATGTAGCCATTAAAACGGTTACAAAAAATTAATACAAAATGCTATACCAGTTAGCTTTTATACTGCTGCTTTTAATAATATTGATCGTTTATATTCTGTTGCGCGTAAGTCTCTGCATTTTTTCGCCTTGTTCCTCACAACTCTTTTCTTAAGTTAAATTCTTTAGTTATGCTATAATTCATGCCGTCATTATAATTGGAGATCGTTAGTATGTGTTAAAACTCGCTGTTGCTTTCGTCGACCGACGGCTAATGCAAATGTCCAAAGTTCAGCAGGTGAGTCACACATTTTGTAGTTTCCCGAGTTAATCGCAACGTGCAGATTTATAAAAGGGGTTCTGTCCAAGCTATAGCCTTCTATGGCATTGAAACACAGTTGGAAAGATTCATATGGGAAACGTTTTTCCGGTTTCGCCTAGTAATTGTTTTTATGCTTACCAGCAGCTAATTGAAGAACCAAGCTTATTAAACGCATAATTTGACTTTGTCTTTGTTACAAAAAGCTATTTCATGCTTTGTATTGTTTTAGGTGCGTGTTTATAAATTGCTCCGAATTAATTAACAATTGTGTTAACTAGTTCCCCGCTAGTTTCGTTTCGTATGGTTTGCTTATTTTTTCACACATTAGATTCTGGAAAATTGTTTGTGTATATATCTATTTATTATGTACTATTACTCTAATTTGGCCATATAATTAGCTGTCCAGTTATAATTTCAACTATCAATATAATTTTTTGCCTCTGGTAATTTACGCCACATCTCAACTGAACTGAATAGTTCTTTATATTAATTTTGGGGTATATTGCTGGAAAAAAGGGTGCCAAGGGGTTAAGAATACAAGTATTAGCTCAAATCATGCTTCTTCTTTGATAAGCAAACACTCATTATTTTGATATCCTCAGCTATAAGGGCCGAAAAACAGATTTAATGTTTTGGATCGGTGCATAATTTCAAGTGATTCACGCACACTTTTTGTTGTTCTTCTTTCGTAGGTTATTCCATTAAATTGTTTTTAATCTTCATCATTAAATTGTTATAGAAATATTCATCTAAAGAATCGCATTTGTTAGTTGACAATTATGTACGTACACCTAGCCCTAGCTTAACACGGGGGTAACGTTCCGAGAAAACCTCGTGTTAAGCGAAATGGTTTTAAGCGAGACATGGACTCTTTACAAAATATGGGGTTGTGTGCTTCGGATCATTATCCTGCTGGAATACCCAAATTAGTGGCATTTCATCACTGGCATATGGCAGCATAATATTCTGCATTATATGCACATAAAGGTGGCGATCCATGGCATTCCGGATCCAATATATAAGCCCCGCGCCGTAATATGAAAAACTGGCCCAGATCATAATACGAGCTCCTCCGTATTTAACGGTTTTCGTTGTGAATCGATGGTGCATTCAGTGTTTGGTGGCCGCCTAACATACTGACGAGACCCAATTCCACCATAAGGCGTGATTTTCGATTCATCTGACCATAAAATGTTTCTCCATTACTGCACTGGCCAATCAATGTGGTCTTGTGCAAATTTAATTCGTTTTTTGTGAGAAGGGGCACTTTCCTTGGACTCCGAGCTGCCAAATTATTTTGCAGTAGGCATCTCCGTATTATTTGTGTACTAGTATGGAGATTTAATTCATCTCTTATATCGGTAGAGCTCGCAAATGGGTTCTGCCTAAAGTATAGCGCGAGGTCTTCCACGTGCTTCAGGGCCTGGGATAAATTTTATAGCATTACACACCGTTGTAGGAGAACAACCTACTATATTTTGGACTTCATTGTAAGTTTTTCCCTCAGATATCAATTTTTGAATGAGTGCACGTCGTTCAGGAGTGCAGTGCTTGGCTCTACCCATATCAGAAAAAAAAACAAACTAAAATGTGGATTGGAAACTAAACTATTAAAAAATAATTGAACTTACTATTAGCAACTTTTCGTGAGCTTAAGGAGCGACACACTTAATATTTTTGGAATGTTTGTGCAAGCACTACTATTATTTTGAGCGCGTAGAATAGGGATTAGCTGTGGAAAATGCAAATAACAACAACAACAAGTGCACAAAAAGCTAAATTAACGCGTCATTTTATTGTGCTCTTGTTGTAGATCACATGGTAGAAAGAAAGGATTAAAATTGAAAGGAAACACAAAAATACGAACGGTAGAACGTTGTGAAAAATATCACTACTATTATTTTGAGCACAACTGTAGATTTCGACAAATGCGCAACAAATTTTTTTCTTGTTAAAATTTCTGGTCTTTTAAGATCCAAATATTTTCAAAATTAACAATAAGCTATTCCAAATGTTGCATATCTTTCATTAACAGGTTAATCTTATTAAAAAGGAAAATATTTTTAAGCATAAAAAATGTTAAATCAGTTGGCAAGTGGCATTGGCATATATGTACATATTCTAATTATAAGCCGGTTTCGTGCTAAACATTAATTGGCTTTTAACCGATTTTTGTAGCACACCTTATAAGCTAAAAGTATTTTTTCCAACTCTCTTATTAACTGGAATGGTCTTTCACAGCTGCTAGCATATGCGAATCCTTTTTAAAGTTTTTCTATCGTATAAGAACGAGGTTTTCAGCGAGATGGAGGTCGTGTAAAGAGAGGACTAGGAGTAGTATACCTACATACATATGTAGCCAAGTGGCAGATACTCTAACAATTTCTATACCCTGAACCCCAAAAGGTATACTGGTTTATATTTGGAATGTATGTACATATTTATGTATGTAGTATGTATGTACGTATTTAACATACAACCTCCTAGTTCCAAAAAAGGACAAGTTTGTGATTTCTTTACTCGACACCCTCACATATACACTGGTCGGCACAATTATTTTGACGAACTGTACTCACGACTATCGGTGCTGGTTGCTTTTAGTTTCAAGGAATAACGGTACAATTTTCATACGGGATATTGAGTTCATAGCAACAACAATATGTAGGCAAAATATTTTGTCTATTACTCTTCACACCTTTTTTCTACAAATGACAATGTGAGTTGACTGCGGATTCAGGCACGGCATAAGTATTTTGACCAAACCTTGTCGCCGTTTTCGCGTACGTTTTATCAAGTGATACTAAAATAACTTTGGTGTAACAATTTTTGTTGACCTTTTTACATTATTTTCATTAAAATTTGATTCAAAAGTAATCGATACAATGGTAAAAAAGACAGAATTAAGTTATGTTGTTAGAGCCTCAATAGTGGCGAAGTTTAATGCCGGCGTAGCACCAAAAGACATTGCAAATGAATATAATTTGTCGCGGCAAACAGTCCACTATCAAATTAACAAATATAAGACCCACAATGACGTCAAAAACTTGCCTAGATCAGGTGCTAACCGCAAAACAACACCCATTGAAGATCGAGTCCTATTGCGGGAATTTAAAAAAAATATTCATTTAAAGCCGCAAGCTGCTGCAGATCAATGGAATAAGTCGACCAAGACTCCAATCAGTGAGCGTACTGTTCGGCGACGCCTAAAAGAAGAAGATTTTAAGACATACAAAGCGAAGGACATACCTTACATATCAAAGGTGAACAAGCTCAAAAGATTGGCTTTTGCAAAGGAGCATCTGCATAAGCCAAAAGAGTTTTGGAGAAGCGTTCTATGGACAGATGAAAGCTCCTTTGAATATAATTCATCAAAAACAAAGATTTTTGTAAGGCTCCCACAGTTTCAAAGACAAAAAAATATCCCCGTATGTCAAAAAGTGAGCCATGGCGGAGGCTCAGTCATGTTCTGGGGATGCATTGCGTACAATGGGTTAGGTGATTTCGTTCCCATAACCGGCTCAATGAACCAGCAACAATATTTGAGTACCCTTAACGAAAACGCATTCCCTTCCGGTGACAGGCTGATTGGAGAATCATTTATCCTGCAACAGGATAACGCCCCATGCCACAAAAGCAAAATGATAAGAGCATTTTTAAGCGATGTTGGTGTTACTACTCTGGATTGGCCACCACAAAGTCCGGACTTAAACGTTATTGAGAATGTGTGGTCTCTTGTAAAACGTAAAAGAAATGCGTCTTTGCATAAAACCGAAGAAGAAACTATTTCCGAGGTCACTTCTCTTTGGAAAGAGATACCATTAGAGGTCCTTCAAAATTTAGTGGACTCAGTTCCAAGACGTCTTCAAAAAGTTATCGAAGCCAAAGGCGGGTATACATTTTATTAATCTACCATCAATTTCTTATGTTTTGTTTAGTATTAAGCTTTGTTTTTTTTGTTAATATCCATTGTCAAAATACTTATGCCAACCCATGAAAATTACCTTGATTTATAATTTTAAAAGTTCTTATAAAAATATATCCTTTGAATTATTTTTAAGTTTGTAATACCAATATGGAATTGAGAAAAAAAGTTTCCTTTGATATCTTAAACCAATAACCAGTTATTGACAAAAATGTATGATTTTCTTCTCGTCAAAATAATTGTGCCGACCAGTGTATGTTCACATGAAAACTACATAATTGATTTATTAATTTGAAAAAAAAGTTAATTAGAAAATCATTGATATATTTTGTTTTTGTTGGAGTATTTAAAAGTTGTACCTGCCCGACTCTAGCTTTCCATTCTCGTCTGTTTTGATAAATTAATGGATCAGCTGCGGAAACTTTAAACAGATTCACCACTCCTGAGTGCCAAATTGTATCTTACATATTGTAGATTTGGTAGAAAAATAACTAACAAATACTTATTAATAATAAATATTGTTTTTAAGAATAGACTAGTCTGACCTTTTCGTATGGACGCATCTTGAAATCACATGCGCGTGTCTGGATTTTCGTTCATTTCGCACATAAACCCACACATTCTCTCACTTACATCCACCTCAATGATAACTTGATTTCGTCACATGGCCCGTTATCTTATCGCACTCGGCCCAGCTTATCATTATCGCAACATGTCATTCGCGGCGAAATATGTACGACGCGACGATGCCACTCACACCTGCCGCTGCCGCTGCCTCTGCCACCCAGAAACGAGCTCCCAAGCGGTCGCTGATAGGACAGTCGTGTCGCACCCTGAGTAGCGCAACATGAAATATCAACAGTTAGTTAGCTAACGGTTTTAATGTGGAACGAAGAGTCGCATTTGTCTGAAAGTTGGCATTTAATAACGGATAAAAACGAGCGTGGCCGCGATTGCTGCTAGCAATTATACCGATTCGCCGGTACAAGTGATGTGAGGCTGTGGAATAAATATACATACTCGACATACATACATACATATGTGCATACTCGTATAATGTAAAAATGGACGACACGACAAATAGCATCATTGTGTATTTATCGGCCATGTTCTTCGTCTTTTTCTCGTGCGTCATTTTGTGTTGTTTTCTGCGTCTCTGCGTTTGGGCATACATTGAGATTTGTGGAAAACAAAGAACGGAGCCGAGTAGCCGTCGCTTGGGTCGCCGAGATGCTCGGTGTGTGCGACAGGAAAGGGGTAGGTTTACGACTCCAGAGTAACAGTCGAGTCAGCACACAAATTGCGAAACTCCATGTCAAATATTGGTCGAAATGTAAACGATCGCAGATGTTTTGTCTAATCGCAAGCTGCGTAGTTTTTGATCGGTTTATAACTGACATACATACATACATACATACATACATACATATTATATATGGTACACGTACTTTGGCTTTTTTGTCTTCGATAAGGAGGTGCTTGACTCTGGTGGTTTACACCTAGGCAAGTGGCTCCTAAAGTCATTTTATCGGCTATTCGTTTATTTTCGTATATTTTTATTAGGCGGCAATCAGCTGAACTCATAAGACATAAGAGCTCGTCTATAACTAAAAGAGTTTGTTGATAAGATTGGTCGGTTTTCTAATTGGAATTCAGTATTTTATGCGCCTTCACGGGGCGTATAATATGTTTGCTTCCGTATTTCATTAAGTACCTGTGGATTTCTTGAGCAGTTCAGTTAAATATGAATCTATTTGTTGTATATATAGCCTGTATTGCCATTATATTTTTGGTTTTACCCATTATTTACATGGCGTTGCAGGTAAAGATTGGATCCGTAGAGTTTGACATCAACTTTTCATTTAAATAATCTTCTTTAAGTTCTCACTGTGGTTTATATTGACAAAATGTTGCGGTCGTCCACCACAGCGGAGTAATAGGCGTGCACAAGATATTCAGTTGCGTCCATATACCCGTCAACATTTTGGTAACCGTACGTATACATCATTCCTTTGCAGACATAAGTATATGTATTTTTTGTATGGTTGGCTTCTATGTAATTATGTATACATATAAAATAGAGTAAGAGTATTCCAGGTTCGGTCGGATATATTAATTTCGCGTATAGAACCTGTGTCTAGTTCTGGTCTACTTCGATTGGTTTCAACGTAGAACTGCACATGCCAGTGTATATAATATCCATAGGATCCGTAGTTATTTTAGTTAGAGTGTTAAGTGGTTGGTTGTTTTAATATGTGCACATTTTACATTTTTTAAATGAAAATATATATTGAAATATTATGAAACTGGCGCTACATTTTTTCTTATAGTGTAATAATCTTGTGACTACCTTCGACATTGCCGAGCGATGAATTATAATCTTATCACATATCAATAACAATATGAGAATCGAAATACATGAAAAACTGAGAACTTTAAAAAGTCCAACTACACTAAAATCTGCGACTAAAGCGCCCCGTGTCGCTCATCATCTGATACGAAAGTTTGATTAGTATTAAATGTTCGTTGGCTGAACGAAGATGTGCTCCCGTAGTTATAGCCCGCGCTATGAGTTGGATTAAGGAATTTGGCATTAATTTGGCCATCTTTCTAGCTATTTCAATATTCTTTTTCTGCATATTGCCAGTCGTTTGCTTTTATGTGCGTATCGAAAGTCGGACATTGGCCAAAATTTTTCCAGCTCGAGTAAGGCGCCGGCGGCAATCACAAGTGTGTGGGCAGAGCAGCACCCGCCATCCGAGTGGTAACGTGTGCATATCATGAAGTAAACAACGCTTGGCGTATCTTATCGAAAGATTACGATTCTGATACATGAATTATATTAAAGAATTATTTGGTTTTATTAGTGCTGTGCGTAGTTTTGTATATTGGATGTAGATTTTTCAGTTCCAAGCTAAGTCGCAAAATGAGTTTGTCAGGAAATTTGGCAATAACTGTGGGCTTTGTGTTTGCTGTTTTTATAATAAGTTCATGTATATATGTATGGGTATTAATCATATACTATAGTTATTGAGATTTATAACAATTGTATTTATCAATAGCTGGCAATGCGCATGCACCATTCGTCGATGCTGCGTCGCCAGAGCCAACGTCGACGGTTGCGCGGTAACTGATTGGCCAAATGTGTTTGCAAATTAAGCTAAAAGTTTGTCTTTATTTATTTGCAGATCGCCAAGGCAATGTATATACGGGTTCTGATGACCGAGCAAACAATCGGTATGGAGATATATACTTTATTGAACCGAACAGCGAAGAAGCGGCACGCATACGCGAGCAGCTAGAAAAGGATGATAAGGAACTCCCCAGCTATGATGAAGTCATGCGCATGTGTAATCTGACCTCGCCAACACCAGCGCCAGCTGCAGTAGTAGCACCTGCACTACCCAGTAGCACCGATGGTGTGGCCATTAGCGTTGCTGCCTTACCAGCGCCGCCCTATGTCGAAGTTGATCCGAATGCGCAGCCTCCATCAATAACGCCCAGCTCTGTTCCGCCCCAATGCACGGTAGTTTCGCTGGAGCCGTCAACCTCGCGCGCTGCACAGACGACCACTTCATCATCAGTGATAATGACCTTGTCACAGACGGCCTCTAACACGGAAGTTTGAGGGCTGACTGGAGAAAGTACCCCCGTTTGAGGAGGTGGAAGTTGTCTTGTGCCACTCAGGGACGCACAAATTGGCGTTTGTGCGGGCCACAAAACGAAGAAGAGGAAAGATGAAAAATATGTGATTTTAGCATATCGATTTAGCTAGAAATTAATATTTTCGATAATTGTACATATTTATAATTTAGGCTGCAATAAAATAGTATACATACATATGTAAGTGGAAAAAAGCATTTAAATTTTAATACGATGACCTTAGATGAGTCACTATTTTGTATTCGTGCTACCTCTTGATCGTTTTTAAACCCCAGATTAAAATACGTGCAATAAGGCTGGTTAAATTTAATGATCTTAATAATAAAAATTGTAGAGTGTACATTTTCTCATAGGCCGTAAATATTTAAAATTAAATAAATATCGCGACTATCGATATTTCGCCGATTAAAGTGGCCAACGCTGCCACTTGTCTATGGAGTTGCCATTCTATTGTTTTTCACAACGCCGTCTGTGTTTGTTTATTTGCTATTATTTTTACAATCTACGCCTCTAAGTAAGCATGAGCACAATAAAGGTAATCACAATAATGATGAATTGTTTAGTAGAGTGTGAACTAATTTCAAACGTAGATTGAATTTGCAGTTCAAATGCGCAACGAAAAATGCGCTAATGAGATAAAACGTGTCTTAACGAGCAGATTGGGTGAGGAGGGTCAAATAGAAATAGACACCAAACAGGGCCGGGTGATAGTAGAGACTAACACGCCTTGGTCAGTGATACAGGACACGATTGAGAGCACCGGCCGAAAGGCAGTGCTATCTGGCTTCGGTGGACAATCGGCAGTTGCACTCATAAATACCACCGGTAGCGTTGTGGACCGAACTCCCGTACAGGGTGTTGTACGTTTTACGTCTATAACAGCGCAGGATGGAGGCGGTTTAGTAGTTGATGGAGTGGTGGATGGTCTGAAACCGGGACTTCATGGTTTACATATACACGAAAGTGGAGATGTATCGCAGGGCTGCGCATCAATCGGCGGACACTACAATCCTAGACAATCTCCCCATGGCAGTCCACAGGCCACGCAGCGGCATGCAGGAGATTTGGGAAACATTCGTGCGGATCCGGATGGTCGTGCAACATTCCGTTTTATAGATCCATTGCTGGAGGTGTGGGATATTATTGGTCGAGCAGTTGCGATCACGGCTGAAGCTGACGATTTGGGAAGTGGTAACAACTCGCAAAGTCTAATCGATGGGAACTCGGGAGAAAGGTGCGTTAGAGTAATAGTCACGGCTGTATCTAACTTCAGACTTGTATTTACAGAATTGCCTGTGGCATAATAGCGCGTTCTGCTGGTATACTGCAGAACTTCAAACGGATCTGTGCATGTGACGGCGTTACGCTTTGGGATGAAAGAAATAAACCTTTGGCAGGAAAGGAACGTTCACAAAAGCTTTGAATCATCCTTATTTAATTTGTAAATATGTATAGGTATAAATTTGTTATTTTTGCTTTTGTTTAATCTACCATTTCGATGGATGCTTTACGTTTTAAGCACCCCTTCAACTGGATCAAGTGAGCCTTGCACTTACTTCTATACGCTTGCACTAATTTTCCACAAAGTGGTGGTGGTGAGATGGCCATTGCTGCATGTATCTGTAAGATTAAAATTTATTTTCATTTTCTTATAATAAATTTGTGGATTACTACTTCAAGATACTGCTGCTCCTTTTCGTACGTTATGCATTCTTGTAACAAATTTAAGACGTTTTGGAACCGTTCTACATCCATCATGTAGTTCATCTCACAGATGTTTTCTTTGTACCAACTAGCGTAGGCATCTAAATTATGTTTTACACTCATCGTTCTAGCAGTAGCAGCGCGAGCAGTTAATAAGAGATGTAACATGGACAGCTTACACGGCGCTCCTCCGATTTTCAGTAATCGAGACTTGAGATATTCTATAGATAAACAAAATTATGTATGTCATATGTGCATACTTGTATAAGGCTATAATCATACGTTTCAGAAACATCGTTGTATCAGCGTTACTCGTGCTCGCTATTGATTGAATCAATATTACGTAAAACTTCCACTCCTTAAAATGTTCCAAGGTAGACAATTTAAATAAATAGTTAAGCACATCTTCCTGACTATTCAAGAAGAGCTATAAATATCTTATATATTAAGCAGCTGAAAGAGGTTTCATAAAGTGTACTACCTTTTCACACAACACCTTAATAAATACGAGTTCATCAACCCCTTTGTTAATCCAGTCGCTAAAATGGATAAATGCTTGGTTTATATCACTGGCGTGTAGATTCAATAGAATGTGTATGTGCGTATGCATAACTTTCGTTAACACATTGGCTGTAATCATAATTGATTTACTATCAAATATGCATTCCTAATTTACTTCATAAGTGGTACATTACCTGGTAGTGACTTGCATAACGGAGCTAAGTAAGCCAAACTACTTATTTTTGGATTGGATGCCAGATCGTTAAAGAGATGATAAAACAAGTCTTCCAATGCGGCATTAAGTATAATGGCATTAAACGAGTCTATGTAAAAATATATTTTAAACCCATTTTAAAACTGGTTTCAAAAGACTTACCATATGCCGCCGATATAAAAATGTTTTCCAGGAGCTCGTACTCAGCTTCGAGAAACTCATTAAGAACAAGTTGCACCTGCACATTATTCTGAATGCTGAATGAAACCATTTAAAATTGAAGTGTTAAACCATGCTCAGTTCTCGACCAAATGTACCTTAGGATGTATTCCGTGGCGGTTAACAGTCTCAAGTCTTGAAATTGGCGAAGGACCCGTAGCGTTCCAATCTTCCAAGGCAGCTGGCAAAAGTATTTCGATGCTAGAAGCTAACCAAAAAATCCAGGGGCAGCTTAATAGGATAATCATTGAAATATGCAATTAAAGCATAAGCACCTTTTCCTTAGGAGTCAATGATTTGAGTAACTCCTGGAAATCTTTGCAATTTTCTCCGTATTGGATGTCGCATTGATTTTCTATTGCCTTCAATTATATTTATTAGTTAGAATATTGCATACTTTATTGTTTGCAGGTGTAGGCAAATCTCAAATCATCAATATAATTACTTTGCAAATGAAGATAAAACTTCTGCTGCCAACAAAATCCATTATTCGGTTGGCGATGACAATGCCCGCCAAAACTATTTACAATGATATTGCTTAAGCACACATAATGAACACATACATATAAATCATCTAAGCAGGGTTGCCATTTGCTATGGAATCAGTAAGTCTATGTTGTAATATATTATATATATAATATAAAATCAAGGCATATAACAATAATGGCATTCCTGTTCAAGATTTGATTTTGTTTATCAACCTAAAAAAAAATCATTTTTAAAATGAGCGCATTAGCTGATTTGATTTAACAATTTGAGAGCCCGTGTTTTGTACAACTGGTCACATTGCTGGTTTTGTATGGACTCAAACCATGCAACATGTTGTATGGTTAGTGGTATGGATCAGCTGATGGACAAAATCTAGTCTGAAACAAATCAGGAATACTTAGAGCTGCCACATGGCGAGTAGACATTTTTTTATGCATCGGGTAGCATTAACGCTTTCAAAAATCTAAATCTATATTGCCCAAAAGCAACTCCTGAGCAAATTGTGAAATGCGAAATGTTTTTAAAAGGAGCACTGAAGAAAGTGGTCATAAACAGAATGTGAGCTTTGCGCACTGACTTTCGTGAGTAAGTGACCAGCACTTACTCATGAACAGAATGTGAGCACTGAGCAGTAAACAAAAGTTTGTACGTCCATTATCTCACAGTATAATACAAATATTAGTACTATGCCGACGTACATCTTAAAAAACGGCAAGATGTTGTCAGTGATGGGAAAAATAATAGAAACGACAATATGTTCTTCGTTTATTCGAATTTTCTTCCATTAACATTTTTAAAGGGTATACTAGTTTTATGCGAATGTATGTAACACACACAAAGTATATATTTATGTATATTATTGATCAGGATGACAAGACAAGTCGATATAGCCATGTCCGTCTGTCAGTCCTTCTGCCCGTCTGTATGAACACAAGGATCTCAGTAAGTCTACGAGCTAGAATAACCAAATTTGGTATCTAGATTCTCCTAAGTCCGAGAAAGGACGAGCTTGTGTTATTTTTTTTATATACCCCCACCCCCCCCCCCCCCCCCCCCCCACACACACACTACACTGCAATTCGTGTTTTTTCCATTACTCCCGTAATTTTAGGAATTTCAAACTAAAATTTGGTAACTACATCCCGTTAGTAATTATGTGTCTATATGCCAAGTTTCATAATAGGTGAATTATGAAGAATGTTATAGCCTCCAATATAAATCTGCCGAAGCTCTTCCCGCAGCTGTTGTTGCTGCTTTGGTTCAACTTTGTACTGCACACATACACGCATATAAACACGCAGAGGCACGATTCTGATGTAAATTTATTCTATTGAAATTGTACATTAACACTTATGTATGTGTTGAATATTTTATATTTAATTTAATTAATTAATTATATTAAATACATTTTTTTAAGCAATTTTTTCAACACTAGAAATACCACGGCGGTCAATTTGACGGTTCGGCGATTTAATTCTTAAATATTTGACGAACAATGTTTTTGGTTCTTTTCATATTTTATGACTTTTCCTAATTTGATAATGTTATCCTAAATCTACAAGTATATAAAAGACTATTAAATTATGTGTAGTAAATAAGATTCCATTACAAATACCTACTAATCAAATTGACCGCATATGAGAGCAGTGATAAGTACTAAACAAAGTTGTTTGCAAACTAATGCGGGGGCTCCTGTTTTTATTTATTTAGAGTTCTAAGGAAGGTGTTGTTGTGAAAAATCGTGATTTGCTATAAAAATGTCGTCTCAAAACTTCTGAAATAGAACAAGAACTGTCGCGGGACGTACAACAAGATGTGTCAAGTGATGAAATTGGTGATAATTTATCAGACAATCTATTTGAAACCCGTGATGCAGAATTTCAACCGGAACAGGTCACTTCATCATCTGAAGACTCCGAAGTAGATTCCCCTGCTACAAATAACAATAATGTAAACTCGCACAGAGGACGCGGGGTATCTTGTAGATCAATTAGCGGTGGGCGAACAGCGCGCGGTGAACGTTAAGCTAGGACATATAGGATTTTACCACTAACAACTTTTTCACGTCTCTAAATTTGGCTAAAAACCTAATGGTCGAAAAGACTAGCAAGACGAGAAGTACCGCCGATTTGTACAAGTATATCTATTCGTTCTACTTGATATGAAACGTTTATAATGAAAACAGAGATCGTCTATCCATTAAAATCAGGAAAAATGTTATTATTTTGAGTACTCTGCACTCAAACATGAGCATAGGTAATGGAGAAAGAGCTGGAACTCGAAGATTGCACATTCGGGTTTTTACAATATATTTGATTTTGTTTCTGCTCCGAAAGGTAACAGGAATAAATTATCCTTCAACTTGGATGCGATCTACGTGTAAGTGTAGAGTAAGCGAAAAAAGCTAAGCATTAAAATAGGTTTGAAATAAGTGAACAGTGTACTAACCAACAATGAGAGATGGCAATGTCAAATAAATAATAACTAATAAAGTAGTTTATTTTGAATAAAAAAAAAAATTGGTACTGTTTTTTACATAAATTTAAAGCAAAATAATATTCATTTCAACCAAAATTGTTTAATTTAATACAAAATAAATTGGTACTGTTTTTTATATCAATTTAAAGCAAAATACGCAATAATTTAATGAGTATTCTGACTAAATCCCTTATACCGTCAAATTGACCGCTATGGTCTTTGAAGGCATGGCCGTAGCGAGGGGGGTGCAAAGCGGGCAGCTGCCCGCAATATATATTAATGCGACTAGTTTTAGAATGTTGTGCATTATTATCTCTTAAAAATAGTTTTGGTTTAACAGTTCAGAAAATGCAGTTTCAGTTCTGAACTGTCGAAACTAAATAATTTAAGATTTCTTTATCTGCCATAACTTTCTTTTGATAACTGTCCCGGATACTATAAATTGATTTACAAACTGAGAGCAGCACTCTTTAAAAAAATTACATATTTTTCTCTTCGTTTGCACGCCTCTTTATTTTTTCGCCGCCGGTATTATTTATCTAGATTTCAATAATTTTAAAGTATGTACACGTATGTATATAAAAATTTATCATTTGTGTAAGAAAACATAATTTCAAATTGTTAAATTTTACACTCTCGATGTCGTACGGGATCATCTTTATATTAGTTCCACGATCACAAATCTTATTTTTTTGCAAGTTTTTTATACCCTGTACCCAAAGGGTACAAGGGTATATTAGCGAGTGTACATGTAACACACAGAAGGAGGCGTGGCAGACCCCACAAAGTATATATATTCTCGATCAGCATGACAAGCCGAGTCGATATAGCCATGTCCGTCTGCCCGTCTGTCTGTCTGTCTGTATGAACGCAAGGATCTCAGAAAGTATAAGAGCTAAATAAATTTAATTAAATTAATTAAATAATTAAATTAAATTAATTTATTTTTTTGTGGGGTGGTACAGGGTATTTAAGAGTTGAGCCTGCTCGACTTTAGCATTCCTTTCTTGTTTACATTTTATTGCATTGGAAATTTCAAATTTGCATTACCTTGAATTTCATTTTTCCATATTTTTCATGTATTTTTTGTATAGTGCAAATAATTTGATAACAAAAAAATTAGCCAAAAATTTAGATAGCTTAAACTGAAAAACATTCATTTTTTAATTGTACATTTCGTCTAAAATGTATACACAACAAACATACCATCGTGCGTATTACCTAAATGACACATAACTATACATACAAGTATGTATATACATTTGAAGATAGTAAAAAAAGCGACTTCTTTGCTTATTTTAACATCTGTTCACTGAGATAGTTCTGCAAGTATATGTACGTAGATAAAGTCGAGCAGCTGTGCACTGGGATCCTTATTGGACAACATTTATTTAATTGGGAGTTCACCTTATATTAATTCACTCGAAATTAAAAATATAGCACCGTAAGATCAAAGTTTTTGATAAATGTAAAATTACATATTGACTATGTATATTATTAGCGGCTAACACTCTATTATTACTATTTGTTTGATATGTATGTATGTACGTGCATGTGTAATTATAATGTGAAATCAATTAAAGGGGAATATAATTAATAGCACTGTCAAAATTAATTGTCATTTTACATGAAAAATCTACCAGCTTCTAAATATAAAAGCTCGACTCTTATGTCAAAAAGTAGATCATAAACGTAACTAAAGTCCAACCAATAGAGAATGTTGCATAATTTCAGCTTTTTGTTTTTAGTGTGTAACATTTCAAGCTTTGTTGCTGTAAATATAAAGTATATTACTTAGTCATATTTGAGACGAACTTTTAAGCTTTCTCTTTTAGTGCAGAAGCTTCTATGTTGTGAGCCAGGAGTCTTTTCAATCCTTTGGAGGCGAGGCCCAAACCTTGATTGATTTCAGTCGAATTAGGACAATTGGACGGAATCGTGCATTTAATGGATCCTTTATATTACATGTGGACTTCGACAACGAACAATTTAGCCTTTCTGTTGAAATATTTCAAAAGAAGCCTGGTCAATGGCAAAAAATTATCTATGAGGTTTCGCAAGCTAAAATATGTGATGCCTACCAGACATTTTTTGTGAAATATATAGAGCCCTCATTGGAACAAACCAATTTTCCAAAAGTTTTTAAACACACTTGCCCAATACCAAAAGGAAAATATTGGATAAAAAATTTTATACTCAAGTCAGACGTGTGGATGCCAGGAATACCGCCGGATTCTTACAAGGTAGTTTATACCATATTTAAACAAGGAACGAATGTTGGCGGCTTTGCCGCTGTGTTTATTGTTAAGAACCAGGAACTGTAATTAGTGCTAGTATAATTTTAATATAAGTTTCTCCCTATCTATGTATGTATTTTCAGTTATACAAAGTTATATACACATAAAATTAGCTAATACCCAGCAAACCCTTAGACCATCTATGTTTCATTTTTATGTACGAGTATGGCAATAAAATGTTATATTTGGTGTCTTTATGTATAATACGATTCTATGACAGCTGTATGATATAGTAGTCTGAACGGTCCGTAATGATAGTTAATGCGAGTACAGTCTGGTTTCAGAGTTTCAGTGTTCTTTATATTATGAAGCTGCGCAACCCAACTGTGAATTATCCATAGAAAATAATGATTATGCGATTCGGGGCTGCAAGGCAAATAAACACGTGTCCCCTATTGACTTAATAATTTAAATTTTATTGCTGTGTTGGCTGCTTATTTATTAATAATAAATGTTATGTATCAAGATGAGAATATATGTATGTTGGATTGGAAAAAGTTTGAAAAGGACGATAAATGAGAACTTGTTACCTTTATTACGCCATTTCTGCTAATACGCTTTTTAAGAGTGCGGAAAATAGTTTTTTTTAAAAGAAGATTTTTATGAAGAGAACTGTACAGCGAAATTTTAGAGTTCTATATGGACACTTAAAAAAATTGTAAAGGTACATTATACGTATTTATAAGGTGCAGAATCACGACGTACGAGTAAATACATGTACTGAAACGAAAAAACCAATAAACCTTTAGCTCACATGTAGTTTATTTGGGTAGTGGAAGGGTAGCGGTAACTCAAGTAATAGCCTAGGGACAACATTTCTAAAAGAAGACTGTGTTTGGTCCTTTACTTGCTACTTTAGTAACGACTTGCGACGAATTGTTGGCTGGTGCTTTACCATTCTGACAGACTATATATTTAAACTGCAAATGAATAAATAGGGAACATATCATTATGCTTACATAACCGATATATTGGGAAGGCGGAGATATATTAATTGAGAACACGGCTTGCGCTGAACTCTTCCCTGTGATATAAAATAATGTGCTGTCTGCATGCAACAGAATTACCGCATATATAAATATACCCCAATTAATATTCGAACAATTGAAAATATACTTTTACATTGCACAGAAGTGATAATGAATAACCTGGTTAAGCTTGTTATTTTGGTCGGAATATCAACGGTCGCAACAGTAAATGTCTCAGTACTTTATATTGGACTATTTTAAGTTAAGGTCTATCATAACATTATAGGCCCTCAAGCAGAGCTATCAAGTCACAAATGTTGATGTGCAGGAGGTACTTGGTGAAGCAGAGTCTAAAGTACTAAGCAGCTTTAAGTTGATTGGACGACAACGTGGCATTAACGGAACACTCACCTTTCTGGAAGATCTTGATAATGAAAATTATTTGATCAAGATGGAGTTATATTGCAGCCCAACTGGAAACGGTATTTATAAACAGATGGCCATGCAAATATCGCCAGATGGTATTTGTATGAACTACAAAGAGTACTATCCTCAATTTTTTAATGGAACCCTTATAACGGGCGTCAACACTAACTTCGAATTTAATGATGGTGATGTTTGTCCTATACCGAAGGGAACTTATTGGTTTAAGAATATTATTTGGAACACAGAAAAGTGGGTCACAATATTACCACGTGGACTTATCAAAGCCGTTATTGTAGTGCTAAAAAATGGAACAAATATAGGCGGGGTTCTAATTGTTGTTAAAATTGAAAATACTATTTTCTAATACCACGGTTGTTGTATCAAAAGGACATACACGTATATTTTGTAGTTCTAAAATAGAAATTGTGAAATTAATGATAACTTTGTCCTTTTATATTCCTTGGTTATATCTGTATACTATATTGACGTAAATAAATATTTGTTTCATCATGTTTTGAAGGTCACACCACTTTAACGCTGAGAAACATAACTTTTGAGCTCGTTTTGTTTGTAAATGAACGATTAATGTATTTATGTATTGTTTACAAGCCGATGTGTGCATTTCTTATGGTCAGAAGATGTATGATTTGTCAATGTTATTTGGTCAAATTATATGAATTCAGAGGACGCTAAATAACCCTGTAAAACAATTGTTTTCTGTTTTCCTCATTTAATATAACTGTACATTTTTTGGTATGCATTTTTTTATTGTTTAGGTTTCACGTTAGTTCCTTTATTTTTAAAAGGTTCCAGCAGTGCAAAATTAATAAGAAATGTATAACTTTTTGAATGCTACAAGTAGTGTAAATATGTGACTAATTATAATAAGGTGATAACCCATGGTCAGCTTAGTCAGCTATTTACTATTTACTTTCCCAACCTAAGTCACAAACATGAAACATTTACATGCTTATTGAAATAGGTTCGTTGAACCGTTTGGAAATCAGGAAATGATTTGAAAAAGTGATAATTTTATTTTGCATTTCTCTACAAATTGTAATGCTGATAAGCCATCAATATAAATAGGGCAGGTATCTGTGAACCAGATCATTCAATCAAACACCTTCAAAGTACTTTTACAAACATGAAGTGGCTTGAAACGATCGTGGGGATCCTACTCCTGGGCTGGCTACCAGCACATGTCCTCGCCGAATGCTGCCACAGCACCACGCTTGTATTTACGAAGACCAGCTCGGAGGACAGTTGTAAAAGCCTTGGAGGGCACACGCCATGGTCTGGCTCTACGTCCGTCGGAGAAACCCTTTCAAAACAAATGGGAAACATTATAAACAACGCATGTGAGGCCAAGGTATGTGGCAATGGCCAACCTGTCGTAGGAACCTATTGCGGCTACGGATCCTGCAATGCATTCGGCTGTAACTGCGATTTTGGTTGCATTGCCGGCGACGCTGCTGCTAACTTCAAGTCCATACATGGCGAGAAAGTAGAAAAAGTTCGTCCTAAGACTATTTTCAACAGCATCGCAAGCGGCTAATGGGGTTGTTTATACGAGTATGTAAACAAAATTAAGAGTCATATGTACATTTTGTTGACCCTAATAAAAGTCGTCAATACAAGATAAATTTGGACTGTGTGAACAATCTACGTTGATTGAAATTTTTGTTCATTTTATTCATTATGCACTAAAGTAATTTCAGGTTCAAAATTAGCTATCCGAATCAGCATTAAATTTTAATGGCCATTAAATGCAAAAACCAAGACTAAAATAAAAGCTCTCATGACCGAGGGATGAGGATGGGCCGTGCTGCAGATCAGGGCATTCAATGTGGATTCAACGGCATGCTAGAATAAGAGATGGCATGGGATAATTGTCGAGCAATAGCAAAAGCTCAATACTAAAATTGGAAAGTATGTACATACATACTATATGTATTACATTATAACAATTAAACTCCGGCTGACACGCACACGAAGGAGATAAGAACAAGAAAGGAATGCTAGACTCGAGCGGGCTCAACTCTTAAATACCCTGTACCCACCCCCCCCCCCCCAAAAAAAAAAGAATTAAATTAATTATTTATCTAAATTAAATATTAAATATTAAACATATGCATGGATAGAGACACCAAAATTTTGTACAAATATGTTTTATATGTGTATAGTACACTGTGCAAGTTAGTATTATTTTTATTTTCCCCCCACTCCTTCGTTTTCGCGCAACGCCGTTCGTATAATCACCTACCTTTATCTCAGAGACTATAAGACCTAGGGACACCAAAATATATTCCAATATGCATTATTTGAGTACCCTCCTAATATTCGCCTCTCCTGCAATTCTCGGAATTTCGAATACAAATTTGGTAACTACATCCAGTTAGTGATTAAGTGTGTGTGTGTCAAATTTCATAATGATAGTCGATTTACAAGATTATAGCCATAAATGTAATCTTTGTAGTTGTTGTTGCTGCTTCGGGGCAACTGTGTACTGCAGGCATGCTCATACATACACATAGACACGCCTGTGGCCGATTATACATACACGTATAGAATCACACAGACACAATTCCTATGATTCCTCTTAGCATTATTTGAATAAACTCGTTTACCATTCTTCAGATTCTATGCCAAATGTACAAGAGTGATTGTGATATCCTCACAAAAACCGAACATACGTATTTAAAAGGAACTTAGCGTTTGAAGCACACGATCGAAAATAAAATTTCAGAGAATTACGAACAAAATCAAACACACAGTCCAAATTTACCTTGTATTGACAACTTTTATTAGGGTCAACAAAATGTACATATGACTCTTAATTTTGTTTACATACTCGTATAAACAACCCTATTAGCCGCTTGCGATGTTGTTGAAAATAGTCTTAGGACGAACTTTTTCTACTTTCTCGCCAAGTATGGACTTGAAGTTAGCAGCAGCGTCGCCGGCAATGCAACCAAAATCGCAGTTACAGCCGAATGCATTGCAGGATCCGTAGCCGCAATAGGTTCCTACGACAGGTTGGCCATTGCCACATACCTTGGCCTCACATGCGTTGTTTATAATGTTTCCCATTTGTTTTGAAAGGGTTTCTCCGACGGACGTAGAGCCAGACCATGGCATGTGCCCTCCAAGGCTTTTACAACTGTCCTCCGAGCTGGTCTTCGTAAATACAAGCGTGGTGCTGTGGCAGCATTCGGCGAGGACATGTGCTGGTAGCCAGCCCAGGAGTAGGATCCCCACGATCGTTTCAAGCCACTTCATGTTTGTAAAAGTACTTTGAAGGTGTTTGATTGAATGATCTGGTTCACAGATACCTGCCCTATTTATATTGATGGCTTATCAGCATTACAACTTATAGAGAAATGCAAAATGATCACTTATTTAAATCACATTTCACATTTCCTGATTTCCAAACGGTTCAACGAACCTATTTCAATAAACATTTAAATGTTAAAAGTTTGTGACTTAGGTTGGGAACGTAAATAGTAAATAGCTGACATAGCTGATTGGTTATCACCATATTTTAATTAGTCACACATTTAGACTAACGTTTCTTATCAACGTTGAACTTCTGGCCACTATTGGGGTGAATATTAACAGTCACCATTACACCGAACCTGGTATATAGAGATTCCTAAGTCCAAGAAAGTAAAATGAGTGTTTTTTTAGCATAGGGAAGATATTGGAAATTGGATTGGTAAAGAGCTATAAAAAATACAAGAAAGGAATGGTAGAGTCGAGCGGGCTCAAGTCTTAAATACCCTGTACCAGCTCCAACAAGTAGTAAATTTAAAAAAAAATATTTTTAAAACTAATTTTTATAAAAAAAATAAATTTAATTAAATACAAACTATATAATAACATACATTAATGAATGGAGACATATGTTTATCTACAGTTTCAACAGCATAATTTACATCAGAGTCGTGTCGTAGAGCTAGAATAACCCAACTTGATATCCAGATCTTCCGAGGCCCACGAAAAGAAATGTTTGTGGATTTTGTTCATGAGAGTTTTACTTTCTTAATAGAATATAGTAATTGTATTCTATAAGCAATTATAGTGATGACGACAAAGGGTATAGTTATATATAAAACAGATCATTCAATCAAAAATCTTCCAAGCACTTGTACAAACAAGACCATCCCTGGACATGCGTTTGAGGGAAAAATGTTCTTTCCAAGTATGTGGGAAACATTGAATTGGATAACATTTAAAATAATGCATCTAAAATGTATAAAAATAAATAGTGTTTATCTGATAGGTATAATTATTTATTAAAAAATATAGCCTGGAATGAAGATCGTGATTTTGTTACATAATGGCAGTCAAATGGTACACCTATTCTTAAAAACTTTGATCAAATTACCCTTGGAATACATTTCTCATAAACACTTGCCAGTTATTCACAGAATAATCAGAACACATACACAGAAACTCATCAAGCTAAAATTTACACTAAAAACAAAAGTGTTAAGAATTAAGAAAGGAACACACGCGGCCTTTAGATATTTATTCAAGGATAACAAATATCCGCAAAATTCCTAAGTTCACATTTTCGATTCGAGTTAATTAGTTGTGTGTAATTGAGAAAACAACAGGACGAATCATGAAGATAATACAAGCTATTCTCCTGTTGATGACATCGATGTTCTGTGCTCATGGAAAAGATTGTAGATATTAAATATTTAAGATAATTTTTAAGCCGTACAGGACAATGATGATTACTATTACCTGTTACAGACAATATATTTTGCTATTGGAACACCACCGCATTCTATCGCAAGAATGTCGCCAGTTTTCAGGCTTGGCACATAGACGTACGTCTTTGCACGCATTTGGGTTATAGCCACTTTGGCATTAGTGAGACGGGAGCCATTAAGATGGTTGATGAGCATCTGGACAAGAAAATAGGCAAGCATTAAGCATACATACTCGCATTTATGTAAGGCTAAGCGTAAATTACAAATTCCCTGCTTTCAGAACTCATAAATCAAGTTATCAATTTGAGGCACTCAGCGAGTAAGCTCAAAGTATTTGCATCCGTTGGCGGCTGGACCGTGGATTCGAAGTTGATGTCGAATATGGCAGCCGACATGCGTAAGCGTGATCGTTTCTTTTCCTCAGTCATAGAGTTCTTGTACTCCTGGCACTTCGATGGACTTGACTTGGACTGGGAATTCCCCACGCAGCGCGGAGGTCGTCCAGAGGATCGCAATAACTTCGTAGTCTTGCTGGAGGAACTAAAGATCATGTAAGTTTTTAAATACCTAGGTTCATCTGACGAATATCTATCAACCGTTCCCAATTCTACAGTCTACACGAGCACAAGTTCCAGCTTTCAGTAGCAGTGGCTGCACGGACCGATGAAGCTACACTCGCCGCTTATGACATTCCCAACATTGTAAAGCACGCAGATCTGGTTAACCTAATTACCTATGACTTTGATCGTCCATTTGGTAAGCACGTGGCCCACAATGCTCCACTGTACGGTGCTGGCAATGCCAGCAGCGTCGAGCGTGCCGTACGCCAATGGGTGAAGCAGGGTGGAAAACCCGCCAAACTCTTGCTCGGCATACCCTTCTTCGCCCAAACATACACCCTGAAGCAGCTGAGCAATACGAGCGTGGGTGCTCCCAGCAGGGGACCCGGCTATCCGGGCGTATCAACATTACAGCGCGGTTTTATGGGATACAATGAGTTCTGCATGCGTGCGTCTAAATGGACTAAGAAATATGATGAGGAAGCTCATGTGCCCTATGCCATCAAGCACAGTCAGTGGCTGAGCTATGAAGATGGTCGCAGCATAAACGAGAAGTTGAGGCTTCTCAAGTCCTTAAATTTGGGAGGGGCCATGGTCTGGTCCATCGATACGGATGACTTTCGGGGTAATTGTGGCGAGCGCTTTTCTCTGTTACGTATCGTCAATGCTGGCATTGGGGATGCCAAGCTCTTAACAACACAGGCCCCCACGACGGAGGGTTTTGGTATGTGTCCCCAAGATGGTTTCTTTCGTCATCCATGGTTCTGCGAATACTATCATGAGTGTCGCGATGGTCAGCGCTTTGACTACGAATGCATCAATGGAGAGTATTTTGATGCAGATCTTGGTCAATGCAGCGCTGCTAGTTCGGTATACTGCCCGCAGAACTTCGTGACCTGGAAGCCCGGGGAGAGGGTATACAACTTTCGCGACCTACCTCTGAACCTGAAAATTGCTAAATAGCTGCACTCAAGTATTAATACATGAACACACAATTTAGAGATTAATAAATATATCAATTAGGTGCACAGATCTTTACACACACTGGCTACTTTTGTTTTCAGTATTTTAGGAAGTCACATTTCTTAATACGATATGTCTTAATATAAAGGCATAAATTTGTTTATTGTTTGAATTCTGTTAGTTTTTTAACCGACTTCAAAAAAGAAGGTTATTAATTCGTTTTTTTTTTTTGTATGTTCAAACATTCGACTAGGTGATCCCATTTTGATGACTTTTTTGTTAATTGAAAGCTAGTGCTTCTCTAATGGTTCCAATTCAATTTAGTCCAGTTCTGAAAGTGGCATCCATGAGAAAATCATATACAAGTAAGTCGTAAATTTCCATTAAGTATGTGTACGACGAATGGACGAATAACTCAATATCACGCCAACCGATTTCGATGATTCTTTTTTTTAATAGAAAGGATGTACTTCAAGGATAGTTTGATGAGAGTTTGGTTAGGTTCTGATTATGGGAACTCTTCAATTAACGATACTCGGCCGAATCTTTTATAGGCTATTCGGATATTTGTGTCACCTACCGTATTCACAAAGCCACACATAATACAAAATCATAATGCCAATGTTCCTCCAGTATAATTTGCTGATTGTCCGTTAGGACAGATTGCAAATTTAAATCAACTGTTAATCAAAAAAAAAACCTACCGTATCGTCGTGGAGCGGAACGTTTAGTAGGTCTACCCATATTCCTAAAAATTAGTTAGTGTCAGACCACTATCAGATTCACTAAAAATGAACAAACTCGTCCTTACTCAGGAGAATCTAGATACCAAGTTTGGTTATTCTAGCTCTTATACTTTCTGAGATCCTTGCGTTCATACAGACAGACAGACAGACAGACAGACAGACGGTTAGACGGACAGACGGACATGGCTATATCGACTCGGCTTGTCATCCTGATCAAGAATATATATACTTTGTGGGGTCTGCCACGCCTCCTTCTGTGTGTTCCATGTACACTCGCACAAAACTAATATACCCTTTGCGTACAGGGTATAAAAAACAATACTTTTAACAAAATAAATACCGACTTCAAACTATTCCAACACAAATTAAAAAAATAATTGATGAAAAGTAAAAAAATAATTGATTATTCTACTATAACAATGTAGGTACAAATTTGTTTATTTTTGGAGTCGGTGTCAGCCAAGGAAATGCTTTTTACAAATTAAATTATATACGAACGATAATGAGTTGTGAGGACCTACTGTGACAGAATTGCATCACCCAATTAAACCCATTTGCGAAGTAACTTTTATACGACAATATACTGTGACAATAAGTGCAGCTTTGAAACAAGAAAAGTACCAATACCTAAATAAACCCAATACTACCCTACTACTACAACCCTGTACTACTGTGTAAATATCCTTTAAACGACAAAAACACAGATACCTAACTAAACCAAACAAATGAACTTTGATACGACACTGTGCTGAGACATAATCTAGCAAAAGGTGATACGGAAACATAAGGAATTATCGTAAGAAGGACCGTGTAGATATAGAAGTAGAAAAGAATCTGAAACGGTTCGTAATTAAGTGACTCGTATCGCTCCTTTTTCTTTTCAGTGCATATTCATTTGTGTTGGAATAGTTTGAAATCGGTATTTATTTTGTTAAAATTGTTATTTGTTTTATCTTGAAAGCCAAGATGTGGATCTAGTTATGTTCAAAGAGCTCTTAGTTTTAAATCGATCGTTTAAAATTTATAACACAAACTTTTTAATTGAAAATAAAAGAAGAAATCCCAATAATACAGACCCCAAGAAAATTAAAAAAAAAAAACGAGTATGGAGTTTTGTGTGATTCTTTTCGTTTTGCTTATTACAATAACAGATAACTTGACTGAAAATGTCAGCCTTACCGTTTGGGTTGTGAGTTTATTGGAAGTAGTTTTAGTGTATATTATATTTTATGTACATTATCATCAACCTTGTTGTTATTGTAAAACATATATTAGATATAGATCAGACACAATATATTCGTAATTACCATAAAAGACAACTTGACTGAAAATGTTAGCTTTCTAGCTATTATCGTTTGGGGCTGTGAGTTGATTGTACTTACATAGTTTTTCACGCGAAAATCTCAATATTTCAAGCTGCGAAATTGGAAATGAGGATTGGGAGAGTTTTACATACAATTTATTACAGTGCCCTACACAATGTAGATACCTGGATATCAACCTTGTTGTTATTGTAAAACATATATTAGATATAGATCAGACACAATATATTTGTAACAAGAGTATTGCGTGCATTCTAACATTATAGCCATACGTGTTCGGAGCATTCTATAAATATGCATGCCAGTTGAGATTTCGAGTGACTAGTGCATCGAAAGTTGCACGCGACTATATCAATATTCGATATGAAGTGCGCTTGGGTATTGCTGTTTGTCTTGGTGGAGTTGCTGCACCAAATGGCGGTATTGCTATAATTTTCGCATCGCCTTTACAATGCGAACTCATTTTCTTTTTGCGTTTTCAGTGCGAGCAATCCTATGTGGTGAGCAATGAAAAACTGGAGCCTTTCGATGGCGAATCGGACACACTTGTGCGCTTCGACAGCTTGAAGACGATAGGACGCGAACGTGCGCTAAATGGTTCATTTACTTTTCTGGGCGATATGAGCAATGACGACTTCAAAGTTTCGGTTGAGCTATACTCCAGCCCCAATGGCGATGGCGATTTCAAACGCATGGTCATGGATGTGCCGCAAACTAGCATATGCGAGTGTTTCAAGAAGTTCTATGTACAATTTGTGCAGCCCTCGTTAAAACAGGGCGAAACAACCAATTTCCCCATTGTGGATGAGGACACATGTCCCATACCTGAGGGCACTTACTACATCAAAAATGTGCTCTTTAATACCGAGGATTGGCCGCAGCAGGTGCCGCGTGGCATTGTCAAGGCCATAATTACATTCTGGAGTGGTGGAAAAAATGTTGGTGGACTCATAGTGGTGGTGAAGATTGAGGATCGGCAAAGCTAGATCTCCAGCTGCGAACTACGAATTGCATATTGCACATTGTACTAGCAGAGTTAATTGTTAAATAGTTCTAGCACGCATAAAGGTCTTTGAAAGCGCGCGCTATTTTTCCTTTTGGGCGGGGGCGCCCACGCGAAAATCCTGGCAAAGCGAAGAGCACAAGGATTGCGTGTGCCAAGCACTAAACGGGGCAAAACAATGGCCAACAAATGCCGGAAAGTGTCAGAGCGCAGGCGCCGAGCTTTCTCCAAACACCGAAAGCTGCGGGCTGTTTCTAGTGCTGCAAAAGTTTATGGCGACAGGATAATAAAAGCTCGTTTCATCACAAAACTTAGCACAGTCTGCGGCAGGAAGGCCCAGTGCATGCGCCTTATAAGTGAAAAATGTAAGACGTAAAAGGCAAATACTAATTGGCAGAAAACTACATACATACCGTGGAAAGAAAAACTACAGCTATCGGCGACAGTTCTCAAATATTTTAAATATTATCGGCCTAAACCGAGCTAAAAACTGAGTTGTGCTTAAAGAAAATATGTCGGGGCTCCACTGAGCCCAGCCAAGGTGGTAAGTAATTTCAAAGAACTGCCAAAGCAATTGCATTCACATCGCATCGTAACGCGTCGCGACGCGCAACTCAAGGTTGTGCGATGGGTTCTAAGGGGGTGGCACCCAAATGTGTTTTCGATTTTTCATGCCGCCGCTTTCAAAAAAGTTCAACAATAGCAGCCGACACAGAATGGACAAAGAATAAGGAATATGAAGTGCGCGTCGAAACTTTGACAGCTCTGCACCCACGGCTTATTAATGCTCAAGACCGAGTCCCAGCCCGTGCCAGTGCCAGTGTCCGTGTCCGAGTCCATGTCCGTGACTGTGTCCGCACCCAACGCTTTGTCTGTTTACTCAATTAGGTATCAGTTTTCCTCAATGCCGAGCGTCCAGAGGACAACCAATTCAAGAGTTGGTGGCTCCAGTGAATGTCAATGTTAGTGTGATGGTGAGTGTGGCTGTTACTGTAACTGTAAATGGATATATACTATATATGTACCTAGGTACATATGTATATACTTACTTGTACATATGTATGTATGGGAACTATGTGTATAAATGTATTTGTGTGGTTGTGGGTGCGGTGTCACTTGCATTATGCGCCATGTTGTTTGTTTGTCTGTCTGTCTGTCTGTCTGTCCGTTTGTGCGATTTGTGTAACTGCGTCGGATTCATTTCCATTTGATATGCGCACTCTTGGCGTATGCTGATCATCCTAACGCTGCTGCTGCTGCTGATGATGATGATGCCACCACACAAACATTTCATCATCATGAGGCGTCTGTCTCTGACCCCGTGCCTGGATATCGATGTGAATGTGAATGTGGGTGGGAATGAATGAAGATACATATCTATGTTAATATATTTACATATGTACATACATATATATATATATATATATATATATATATATATATATGTAAGATTTATTAGGTTTATAAATCGTTTAATAAAGTATATCGAGTATTTGACAAACAATAAGAATAGTATTATATAATAACATAAGACTTAAAAATATGTTTAGACGCCGACTTTTGCAACTTCTGACCAACTTTAGTGACTGCTGTACAACTTTACTACTGACGACTGAATGCCACGACTGCTGCTTACGACTGTTGAAAAACGACTATCCCACGACTTCTTCTTAATTACACCTTCGCCTGATCGGGGGTGCCAACTGATGATAATGGCACAAGGATGCCACTTTACACTCGGCCATCCTGCTCATCATCTGTCTCAGATGATTCTCCAGCTTCATCGTCTTCGTCTTGACCCATGTAACGCCACAGTTTCATAGAATCAGTACAAGTTGAAGTCTGATTCGGACCCTGGAACTCTGCAACTTTCTTCACGTCGAACCTTCCATTACGTTTTATTTTGGTAACCTCGTATGGCCCGATATATTTCGGAGCCAGCTTTTTACCATTTACAAACTGTGTTACTTTAATGGCTACTAAGTCTGCTAATTGGTAACCACTATGCTTACGTCGCTTTTTGTCAAAATTCTTCTTGTAGCAACTTTGAGCTTTTTCAATCTGTACTCTGGCATCAGCTCTGATTTGGTTGCGTTCATCCTGCAAGCCTTCCAGTAGCTCGTCCTGAAGAATTTTCACCACTTCCAGATCAGATTCATTACGCATTTTGACGCCGAACATAATTTCAAACGGAGTGTACTTCGTAGATGAGTGGACATGTGTATTAATAGATCGTTGCACCTGTGATGTATATTTATACCATTTTGACGGCTCGGCTGCAGACATTTTTGACAAAACAGACAGAATAACTCGGTTGACTCTCTCTATCTGCCCATTTCCTCTTGGGATCCCTGTAGTAGTCTCGATGTGCTCTATTTTGTGTTCCTCACAAAAATCTTTAAACTGCTTCGATATAAATGCTGCTCCTTTGTCGCTGATAATACGCCGTGGATTCCCAAAGATAGCTACCCACGAGCTGATATGTTTAACAACTTCTTGCGCATCGGTAGACTTTGTTGGATACAACCATGTGTATTTTGAAAACCCGTCAACAGCAGCGAATATGTATTTGTACTTCTTTGCAGTCAGGTCCAATGATCCCAAATGATCTACATGGAGTGTACTCAGCGGCTGATCTTCTTTGTCGATACAATGCAAAAAATCATCTTGTTTACCCAGCTTTCTGTTATGTGTTATACACTCAATGCAATTCGCGATAAATTCCACAACTTTTTTCTCTAAGTGTGCTATAAAATAGTCCTGCTGAATGTGATGCATGGTTTTCTTCACACCCATATGACCAAAGTTATGAGCATTCCTGATAACTTCTTTTTCCATGCATTTCGGTACGGCTAGCAAATCAATACCATCTACTTGTTTATAAATCAGCTGATTTCTGACCTTGTAGTTTGCGTATGGTTTCAGTTTTAAAATTTCTGCAACTGCAACTAAGGTTTCATCTTTGCGTTGGGCCTTTAAAAATTGTGCCTGAACTTCTGTGCTTACGATCATGACTGGGAATCGACTGAGGCTGTCGACATGCTTCATCCTTATACCAGCGCGATGTTCTATGGTATACGTAAAATCTTGCAGATACATTAACCACTGCACTACTTCTCTGGGAATTTCTTTTTTCGTTGATGTCATCTTAAACGCTGCGCAATCAGTAACGAGAACAAATTCAATGCCCATTAAATAATGTCGTAGCTTTTTTGTTGCTAAATATGCTGCTTTCACTTCCAAAAAATAGCTATGCAACTTTTCTTCTTGAGGTGTCGTTTTTTTACTCCAGTACAGAATAGGATGCCACTTGCCATCATGCTGCTGGAGAAGAGTAGCACCAAACCCATCTTTTGACGCATCAACATGTAACTGTGTTGCCGCATTCTGCATAAATATCTTCAATACTGGTTCATTCGTCAAAGCATTCTTTAATTGTTCTATCGCCTGTACATGTAACCCTTCAATTTTGAATTCGGCTTCTTTTCTCAACAATTGTGTCAACGGTCTGGCTAGTAATGCATAATCTTTAACGAACTTTCGAAAATACCCCGTTAGTCCAAGAAAGGCCTGTACTCCCCGTATGTTTTTGGGAAGAGGAAAATTCTTCACAGCTTTTACCTTTTCTTGACCTGGCCAAACACGTCCGTTTTCTACTTCATGACCCAGAAAATTTATTTTCTTCTTTAAGAACTGACACTTGGCCCATTTTATATCAAGCCCATACATTTCTGCCTGCTTCAGTACAATTCGCATATTTTCCAAACATTGACCAGCTGAATCTCCGAAAATAACTATGTCGTCAACATACATCTCCATTATGCCTTTGTTAATCAATGTTTGAAATATGTAATTAACGTATCGTACGAACACTGCTGGGGAGTTGCAAAATCCAAAGGGTGCCCTATTAAATTCATACAACCCTTCCTTGGTAACAAACGCTGTATACTTTCGACTTTGCTCCTCTACCTGCACATGAAAAAAGCCATTTCGCAAATCCATAACAGTAAAATATTTCGCATTTTGCATCTTCTCGAGTACTTCTTCGACAACTGGTACTGGGAACCTATCCTTAAGTACGAGGGTATTCAGCTTACGATAGTCCACACATAATCGGTAGGTCCTATCTTTCTTTTTGGCCAACACCACCTTGCTTGCAACGTTTGACGACGACTCTCTGATAATGCCACAGTGAAGCCATTCATCCACCTGTTTTCGTACAAATTCACGTTCTGTTGTAGACAATCGGCTTGGACTTTCGCGAAAAGCGATGCTTGGAACATTCGGTATGATGGTCATTTTTATTGGGCATTCTACTGCATTGTCCACCGGCTTGTAATTGGCGATCATTTGTTTGACTGGTTCGGCATACTGGGATTCAACATTTAAATCGATCTCGCTTGCTGGACTTACCACGTTAAAAACATTCAACTCAGACTGCTCATCATCAGCTTTTGTTTGCGCCTGTACGAACGTGTAACCGTTGGAATTTAGTGTGACAGTAAACTTCTGTAAAAAGTCATAGCCAACAATTATTTCAACTTTTAGACTTGCATCTGGTACAACAAGAAATGTATGATTTGTCACAAAACCATCGACCTCAACTGTTTCTGTAAATTCACCCAACACGACAGTGGCAATATTGCCTAAGCCAAACAGTTTAGTAAAATTCTTTTGCAACTTTTGGTCACCGAAAATGTTTTCATATTTTTGTTTTCGCATAAGTGAAACATCCGCGCCAGTGTCAATCAAACACGATACAACTGCTTTCCCGATTTTTATTTCTTTAACGCGATTTTCCTTTAATACAATGTTAACGCTTTGTTTGCTTGCCACGCACTGCTTCGCTATGTGACCGACACCGTTACACTTAAAACATTTTGTTTCTCGTTTACATTCTGCCCGCTTATGTTCTGTTGAACCGCAATTGTAGCAATGCTGCTGTTGTTGTTGTTTGTCTCCTACTTTATCAACGTTTTCGCGACGTTTGTTATACGAACTGCTCTTTGCCACTAATTCAGTAAGCTCATACCGACTTCGAAGTTCTTTGTACGTGGGCGCACTGTACAACGGAAATTTTAGATCGTCACGCACGTCTAAGCCATCAACTATATAATTTATAACCGACTGATCTTCAACTTGTCCAAGTGATGCTATTTTTCGCATCTGGAGCACATAATCATGAAAATTTTCCGACACACGCTTTTTCCGCTTTTGCAACATTTTATGTACTTCGGCACTGCTCAGCTGTTTATCAAATTCTTCTATTAAGGCTGCACATAACATTTCATAATTTGATACAGTAATAGTTTCCACAAATAATTTGGCCGTGCCAACCATTTTATTTCTTGCATTCACATACTTTTGTTTTTCACTTAATTCGTATGCCTCGGCGTTTTCGTCGAAATTATTTACCCACTGCTTAACTGGTATAGCTATGCCATCGAAATCAGGGACTACTTTTGCAAAGCTTTCCACCGACACACTGTTCTTGTTTGGGTTAGAATCGTTCTTTTCACTCAGCATTTTAATTAAAATTGACAAATCGTGGTTTTGTATACATGTGTGTGTCTCCTCAGAATACATTCTTTTCTCGGTATTTTCAACTGCGCAATTATCATGTAGTTCGACGTTCGCACCTTTTTCTTTTATTCCTGCCGTTGTGCCTTGTTCGCACTTGTATATATTTATCTCTTTTTCGCACGTATGATTTACACTTTGTTCATCATTTACCACTGCTCTGCTTTCCTCTACCATTTCAAACGTTAGATCGAGATCGTCTACACTTTGTGATGTCTTTCCATTTTCCATGCGCGCCACCGGCAACAGATTTTTCTTGCTTGGTGCGCCATTTTTATTTTTTCTGCTTGAGCGTATCATTTTTAAGCACTGCAACTTTTAGATGTATTATTTCAACTGACTGCGTATGAAAATTTATGCGGCTGAGCCCTTATGTAAGAATCATTTTTTATGAATGCTTCACTTAAAAACTTTGAACTGTTCTGAATATTTGTCCGGCTGCTCGACACGGTTGAGCCCCCATGTAAGATTTATTAGGTTTATAAATCGTTTAATAAAGTATATCGAGTATTTGACAAACAATAAGAATAGTATTATATAATAACATAAGACTTAAAAATATGTTTAGACGCCGACTTTTGCAACTTCTGACCAACTTTAGTGACTGCTGTACAACTTTACTACTGACGACTGAATGCCACGACTGCTGCTTACGACTGTTGAAAAACGACTATCCCACGACTTCTTCTTAATTACACCTTCGCCTGATCGGGGGTGCCAACTGATGATAATGGCACAAGGATGCCACTTTACATATATATATATATATATATATATATATATATATATATATATATATATATATATACATATATATATATATAAATGTGCGTGTGTGCGTTTGCTTGGATGGGATGAGCACGAAAAAATGCGCCACATGCCACATGCTACATGCCACTTGTTCGTTCATCGTCATCTAATTCAGCAACAACATTGCCACTGCCAATGCCATTGTCGGTTGTTTGTTTACCAAACGGACGGCATTTCTGACTTCTATTCCAACTAATTGCTGATGCTTGGACAGCAGGGGTCAAGCTTGTCCGCCATATTGATGGCGACGCCATTGCTTCCCTTCCTCGATTGCGCGGCTGGGAAGGACAAGCAATTAAATTCCACTTTGTATAATTGCCCTACACTCGTTCACTACTCTCTCCGTAACGAGTACCACTCTTACCCTCCTTCCTTCTTCACTCACTTAGTTATCGAACGCACTGAAAGGTACGACGCGTCGTCGCTGCCAGAGAGAGTAGGTAGTGGGCGGCATTATGACAACCTTTAATTAGTAGCCCACCTTTGATGCCTTGTCAGTCGTGCATGGCATAATTATGTCTCACATATACACGTATACTCGTACTTTTAGGCGCATGCCTTGAGCTAAAAGCAACTCGAGTACACTCAACATAACAACCATTGCTATACGAATATAATCCATTTCATTTGTCATCATCTTTATGGATTATCAGCAATTTGAGATTTTTATTGGCAAACGTCTTTCAATTTTATTACCCAAGCTTGTGCTTCAAGTACATTTTAAATGCAAGGCTCATGTCTTTGGAAAATGCACCATTTCTACACACACACATATATATATACTATATATCTCCATTTGTGCTATACTAAGTACATTTTATACATATTTATATATATTCACACAAATGTACCTGCCCGCAAGTATCCAAAAACTTATTAGTCATACGGCATTTTATGTAAGCGGATAATGTTGATGAATATTGCAATTCACTTTGGGCATAAAATAACAATTTCAATCAGCCAGAGACAATATGGCGCAAAGGCTTAAAACTTTTTCCAATGTGCTGCATGTTCGAGTATGAAATGTTTCTTTAAGCCTTTTGACGAACCCGAGGGCAGGACTCTGCCACAAAGGGCGCAAGGCTGAATATGCATGTAGGGATATTACATTTGAAGTTTGATAGGATTCAAATGAAATGATGCGGTAAATGATTTTCAATGCAAGGCAGAAGGAGCTGCAAAAGTCAATTTGAGCTCTGAGAACAGTAATCGCTTATTAAATTCTGACCTGCAATTAATATTGTTGAAGAAAAAAATATCTGCTAAAACATATTATACTATAGCTCGGCTTTAAAATATTGATTCAAATATTAATAATCCATAAATTTAAAAACTATATTTCAACCTTCACATGCGTTCCATATGTTCGACACAAGCTGATTTCATAAATTTGTACTTCAAATAATCCTATTTTTAGAAAAACCGTATTAAAAAACTTGAAATATGTAGGATTAAGTGATTTTATGTAACTTGAAAAATTTTGCCTTATAACTGAAGCTATCTGACTGGCATACCTGAGCTTATTAAAATGGGCTACGTTTTCTAATTTCTAATTATTAGTTACAATATTCATGAGTGGTGACAAAAAATATTTAAAAATGTTTGTTGTAAAGGTACCGTCTATCTGTTCAAGAAATTGCAAAAGTATTTAGATCATTATGGTGCATACAAGTATTTTAAAACACAATACAAGTAAAGCCATTTCCATTTAAAGACATATCTGTTTTTGGCCACTATTCTTGAAATAAAATGATCAGACCTTGGTTTTTCATCGTAAAGCAGATTTTTAGTTCTATATTTATCAAGTAAATAAGTCTTTTTTGTATAATGATTCGAATGGAAACTTTATTAATCATTGTGGTACCGCCAAGTTTTCTTTCTTTGAATTAATCTTAGGTTCGTGGTCGATATAAACAAAGTTAGTTAGTTTTCTATTTGTTTATTTTCATCGAATTAAATAAAATTGATTCTTTCTGTATTGTAGAAATATACACAATTAACAATTTTTCAACTAAAGGCCCAAGACCATTTGCTTGTACATCAAGCTACAAGTTAAGTTAATAAATACAAATGTGTATTATAAAATAAATGTGGTTTGCTAAGCCTAATTCTGTCCTTGCACATATAAACACCAGAAAGAAATGCTAGAGTCGAGTGGGCTCAACTCGTGAATACCCTGTATTAAATTAATTCAATTAACTAAAAAATATTCAATACCACAACAACAGTCGCGGGCAGAGATTACATAAATGGCTATAAATTTCTTCATTATTGGCCTAACATGATGAAACTTGACATGCGTACTCATGATCACGATCATGATCAAATTCCAATTCATGATCCTATTCCAAGAAAATGGAAAACGACTTAATGTGGGAGAGTGGGGGAAAAAGGAAAATAAGCTCGAACTCGTACATTGTTCGGTATAGGAAAATCCAATTTGGCTAGCTCTTATACTTTCCGAGATTCTTGCGTTAATACGGACGAACGGACAAACGGACAGACGGACGGACAGACGAACATGGCTTGACTTGTCCTGTATTGTTGATCAGGAATATATATATACTTTGTGGGGTCTGCAATGCCTTCCTCTGTGTGTTACATACTTCTGCACTAAACTAGCATACCCTTTTACGCTTTGGGTATAGGGTACAAAAATCGCAAAAATTGTTGCCAGCCAGATCAACATTTCTTTAATGCTATGTTTAAATTATTTCAAACTAAGATATCAGTAAACGATTTGAGCGCTTCACTTACTATTATTGTTGGTTTTTTCCAATTCGAAGGATGGCCTTAAGCAATGCGGTTTGTTTTCAGTAAACTCTCAACACACTAGGAGTTCCTGATTTGCTGATGACAATTATTGTGTTTTTATATTTATTTGTTGTTAAAAACCCTCTGTGGCATTTGCACAAACGCACAGCATGAGGGTGGGGTGTAGGGCCTGTCCTGGAAGGGAGGGGGGGGGGGGCGGGGGATGGGGGCTAGGACCAATGCATTACATATGAAATGTCAGTGCACGCCATGAAATCCCATTGTTTTTGACATGGCCCTGGGCTGTTGTACAAAAATATAAAACAGCAGGCATTCGCTTCTCAAATAAATACGAGTATATGCTAGTATATATTTTATTTAGTAGCGTATTCGTATGTATGTCATAAGTGGGATGTCAGATGCACAAAAAATGGTCTTCTTAGCCCGCAAAACTGGGTCATCAGCGTTATATTTTTAGCAATTGCGAATCCTCTGTTAGCAGCCAGTTTTAATTTTGCGATGAAGCGAATCGGTATTGTGTTTACCTTCGAATTATATTTATATCCATGGCCAAGTGTAAAGTTTTCTAATGACTCAATTGATTTTAACCCAATGCTTCCATAGTTGCTCCCACGCACACACACACACACACATACACACACACACACACACACACACACACACACACACACACACACACACACACACACACACACAAACACATACAAAACAAACACACAGGAAACACATAAAAACAATTTGCTGGATGGCCGTAAATCTGCGAGTCCTTTTAATCCCAATGCTATAATAAATTTCGCTAGCTGTCTGCTGTTGTGAAATTAATGACAATGTGAAATTGTTTTACACTTGTCGTTGCCATCACTGTTGTTGGTGCTCTTATTTTTGTCATTTATGTTTCAGCCTCAAAGCGCATTGGAAAAGTTTCAGGCATTTTAGTTTAAATTTTAAAGCAATTTTTGCACATAAATCATCTTTGGGCCAAGCCCAGACCCAGGCCCAAGCAAGGGAGGGCTACTACTGCTACTGGGATGAGTTGATGGCAGGGGCTGGTGCCTCGCTGGCTTATAGCCTGAACTGCTCGTATGTCGTCCTTTGTCGTGTGACACTTTGACTGATTTCTTTGGGTTTCAGTTCGCGCTCATAAAAAATGTATGCCTGTCGCTCTTGGCGTTTGCATGTGGGCGTATAAGAAATGCACAATGTTTGCCAGATATACTAGTCGCATACGACACACACATCTCCATACATACAATTCGTATATGAGAGCAAGTCTGTAGGACTAACCAACTGTTGCTTGAACGGTGCAATCTCAAGGACAGCCCAATAGAAATTCACGAAATTTGGCTTGTGTGCATGAAAAAACCAACAAATTATTCTCATCGATAGTTCTTGAAAGGCACACAACGATAGAATATAGCAGATGAATGCTAAATATTTATCAGCCCATTTTTAAAAGGCTTTAACTTTGTGTGAATAGCCGAAAATTAATTTGCATACTTTAAACAATATTTTCTACCTCCATCTCCTAGACCTTCAATATCATTTATTTATTTATTTATTTATTTATTTAGAAAATCAACAAATAGTGCTGTCGATACATATACGAAAACTATGATTTATATTATGATATAATATTATAAAATAAAGATATTTAATAACACAACGTTATAATTTCAACTTAAAAGATAAGAAAACCTAAGAAAAAACTATACAATAACGTCTACTAATGCCTCCGACCCTTTGGGGGGAATTTTATTTGCCATTTGGCTAGCTATCCCCTGAATCACAGCCATATGTGGTCAGAGACATTATAGACCTAACAGGCCTAGTTTACAACTGTTTGTTTTACTCTGTACCTGAGAGGCATATTCATATTAGTATATTAGGTTTACACAAAGTGAATAATGCAGAAGAAGTTGTGGCAGAACTCACAAAATATATACATATATGTATTCGTAATCAGCATGACAAGACGAGTCAATTTAGATCCCAGAGTCTAGTATAAGAGCTAGATGCAACAAATTTTGCTCACACATGCGAGTTATAAAGATTCTCCATAACTCCGTATTATTGGAGTTAATTAATCCAAGTAGACTATAACTTCTGGGTAGTGCTTATACGAGTATATATGTATGTCGTATAAACGAAGTTATATTTAAATATATTATCTCCCCAAGTTCTGCCAGCAGACACGCATAGACTCGCATTAATACAATTCCTATTTAAATTTATTAAATTTATTTCTACTTAATTAAACAAAACGAAGAAATATAAAAAGTGAAATAACATCTGTTGTTTTAATACAATTTTGTACCTCTCAGGTACAGGTATAAAAGTATTATGTTTCTCCAAAGTTAAAAAAGTCGTGGAAGACCCCATAAAGTGTATATTTTCTTGATCAGCAAGAGCAGTCGATTCTCCTGAATCCTTTCGTGAATTTCCAAGGATTCCCTGATACGTTTGTACAAGTCCTAAGTGCCCTTTTACTATTATTTGTTCTGCTAAAAAATGACCAGCTTGCGTGCTTCTAGTCAAATAAAATACGGGGTTCAAATAAAGGCAAAGGCAACTGCATACACGTGCCTCGGTCGTCGTCAGTGTCGCTTTTAAACGCGATAAGGCAGCCATAGATCTGCAGTGCCATTTTACGGAATCTGAGAGTGGGTCTGAGCCTGAGACTGGCTCGTGCTGTGCGTGGGAGTATCAATTGGGCAAACAATGCCAAAGGAAATTGTTATTTGCCTTTTGTGTGAGTGTGTGTATGTAAGTGTGCATGTCTGCTTCCTGAACACGCGCCACAAACAGCATAGAGCATAAAGATATACAAATACAAGTGCCTGGGCGTTCACATGCCATTCGTGTATATGATAAACCCCACACATATGCATCTGAGCGCAAACAAATTCTGATTCCACATAGCCATAATTTGCATGCATCCAATCAACAATACATACAACAGGGACAATCAGAAGAGCATAACACATCTATAACTCTATTGTATTTGCATGTTCATATCTGAATATGGATGTGTGTTCAAATTAAGGCCTTTTTCGCATGGTTAACTGAGTTTGTAGAGGCCCCCGGCAAATCTGTTAGCCAAGTCAATACCAATTAGAATTCATTGTCTGTTGATACCAGTTGTTAATAAAGATTAAATATATATATACGAAATATAGTATTCATAGCATTACCTTTCTGAATTTTTGTGTTCGAGTAAGGGTAAAAAGCCACAATTACTTCTGCCGATTTACAATATCATTATAAAGACTAAACAAAGACATCTATGTCAGTCAAACGATAGGCACTTCAGAGTAAAGTGAAACAATCCTGTCTCAAACATACATATATTTAACTAATGGTGACTCAATTTGGCACACGTGCACACACATACACACGCTCGTATCCAAGAAGTGCACTGTAAAAATAAAACTTGTATTTAAATGAATATTTAAATGAATATATAAATATAATTGAAATATCTGATTTATTATTTATTCAAAATAAAATTTAAAATACATTTAAAAATGGACCTTGAATAGTTTGCACAAATAAAAGTCTAGGTGTTAGTGAGAGACTGCCTTTAAATTCCAAAAAGATGTAAGGGTTCTTCCACTTCATTGAACAAAGGTATAAGTATTTTGTACAAACTGCTCTGCAGATTTTTGAATAGGTTCATAAAATTATTAATACGCAGATTCCGTTTGCCAGGCTCGAGATCAGGAATACATTGAATTGCTGGTTTGTCGTTTTCTTTATAAGAATTTAAAAACGTAATTTCTTAACATACAAGCATTAAATAAGCTTGTCATTTTTTAACATCAGAGTCAATCAGTTATTTTAATTTTTAAAAACTGTCAATGAACATTTTGAGAATTCACTGAAATGTGCAGGGAGACGGTTGCTATTGTAATCGTTTTTTTCCAAACATGAACTTAAAATTGTAGTATTTTTCTCGGTGTTTTAGCGTCAAGCACTCGTGAAAAAGGCATATCCCGATTTACTAGCAACCGCAAGTGTAATGAGGTTTTTGGGGCCCACAAAACGTTGACACGAAGGCAATAAGCATAATAACAACACAGCCTCAGCGCACACAGGTAGCAAAGCGTAAAGCATGTCAACATAGGCGTAAAGTGTTTTGTGGGCTCTGTCGAGGCGTAAGGCAAACCAATCTGCATAACAATGAGATGGGCGGACAGGCTAAGAACATGCCTAAATTCGTTACAACTTTTGCGCGCTGAAAACTATAAACAGTATGGCCATAAGTGTTGTTACTCGTGTAGATGTTGCTGTTGCTATTATTATCGTATGAGTGATTCGGCCATTATGCATTTACATTTACACGCTTAATCACTTGACGTTCATACTATACAAGTAAAAGTTATGCAAAGCGCGAAACGCCACATCGACAATGAAGCCAAATGCTTCAAACTAATAATCGCATACGCTGTTACGTACTCGTCGCTATTGTGCATAATACATGGCGTATGAGTGATGAGCCATGATGCGACGCACGTGCCACTTCGCCTTCAACATAATAGCCAACGTGAGGCACACGTGTGTGTGTGTGTGGGTGGGTGTGTGTGTGGGTGGATCAGTACCTTACCGACAGGCGAATGAAAAGTAACCGCAAATTTGTGCTTGTTGGCTGTCAATTTGTTTATTTGTACGTATATATGTGTTCGTATATGCCCATTGCTGGCATCAATCATTTCATTTGTAGCGACAGCCCGCAAAAGTATGCACCAGAATTGGGAACGGCAGAAAAATTACGCATACGCCACAATTAAAATACATTAAGCATACATGAACACACACCTTTGTATACATGTGCAGTGGCAATAATTGCTTTTGTATTTATTTGCAGGTGGCAGGCAGAGGAGTTGTGTCACGACGATTTATCAGGTAAATTGTGAAATTTTAATTACATTTCATTCAAACACATAAATACACGAACGCGCATATGTGTGTATGTACATATGTGTGCGGTGGTCGTGCTATGAAATTTACCATTTGGATGTGAAAACTAAATTCGATTGAGGAAATTTTCAAATTATTTTAGCATTTCGATGCAAGTCAACTTATACGAATTGGATTTAGTTTTAAAATAAAATAAAACGTTAGCGCAAAATTTTTCGGTCTGCCTAATCAAAAATCCATATTTACGTAAATTAATAAATGACAAACGAATTGACACGAACTGACAATTATACAATACTAATGGTTTAAAGACTTTAACAGAGTTATCTAGCCATGGAAATTCCTAAAATAATAAAAACTCAACCAATAGATGCACAAATTTAACTGTTGTGATAAGACATCGATTAATTGACGAAGGAAAAGATCAAAGACAAGTGGTTTTTTATATTCGTAGGAGAATGAAATCGAAATACTAATCATGTCATAAACGATTTATTCATAATAAACATATGACAATAATATTCAATTTACTTAAAGCCATATAAGACCACAATAAAATTAATTGTGTTCTATACTATTGTGACAGACCATTATTGAAATTTGTTTTGTTTTGCTTAATAATTTATCAATAATTATTGACTTGCAATTTATCTGTAACATTTGCGAGCGTCCACTGCATACATGTGTCTGTATATATTTATGTATGTGGTGCATATTTAGACAAAAATACAAACACACAAATCACAACTTTGCATGCTAGAGTAAATTTAAAAGTAACTAAACACTTAGTAACAACATTCTCAATATAATTTCGTGCAACTACAATAAGAATATGGCGATGCATACTCTAAGAACGGATATTTTTCGAAAAGCAATTCAAATATTAATAGACACACGAATATACACACAAAACAAAGCACCCAAAAATAATACACCATAATTTAGTCGGTAATTTTTTTGCTCGGTAATATATACAAGTATAAAAAGTATCCATCTATCACAAACTGTAAATGTAATGTGTCTTTCTACCTTTGCTCTCTGCCTACGGTTCTCTCTCTATCTTTCTCTCTCTTCAATTCTATCTTTTGTCACACTGTCTAACTTAACAGCGCACTAAGTAAATGTGATATGAGAAGTGCAATGACGCCAGGTGCTCATTAAAATTAACAAGACACCCACAAAAAGAAGGCAAGATAGCGCCACCCACAAGCGCTAATTAAGCCAGCGCGCGCAAGGAACGACACGAAATACAAAACTACAAAACCTCTGTAACTGTAAAATTTTGGATACTGGAATACACGCTGAAAACCAACGAGCGAAGACGGTAGATTAAGCGTGAAAAGGAGCAGTGCCATTGAAATGGCGCCGTTCAAACTCAAATTCCGCATGGGTAGCTCGCGCAGTACATCGCAAGAACATGATCCGGATCCGCAGGTGAATGAGGCCCTACTCGGCGCACAGCATCAGGAACAGCAGCAACAACAGCAGCAGAAGCAACTACAGCAGCAGGCGGGTGTGGCCATGGGAGCCAGCAGCTCAACCATTGATTCCACAGATTGCAACAGTCTCGGTTCGATGGGCAACAATGCGAGCGAACGGAAGCTGCTCCTACCAAACAAAACAGCAATGAATAGCAACAGTTTGCGTTTGGGTAAGAATAGGCCGTAGAATTTTGAATTTACCATAAACATACGCACACAGACACGAGCACTCACGCACACACACACACACACACACACACACACACAATGTGACAAGGCACACGTAGACATGGCGGTTGATTAATGTGTGGCCTCTGCTGCATACTTTTAGGCATGCACGTGAAGTTGCAGGCGCAGCACAGCTCGCGTTGCTCTTGTCTCTTCTGCATGTGGATGTGCGTATGAGAGTGTGGTATTTAGCTAATTAATCCGTGCTTCAATTTAGTTTACTTTAATGCATGACTGCACAATTAGAAGCTCATTAGTTCCAATTGCAGCTCTATTGGCAATTAGACAAATGTTGCTTGCTCGTTTGTCTCTCGTCTATCTGTGATATTATATTTTCCTATTCTTCTTTCACAATTATTATTACCGTACATAACTTCGATATTGGCTGCGTTGTCAGCCCTCTTTTTATAAACACCATAATGCATAATGCACATTGTGCGGATTGCTCAAATATTTACTCACTTACGATGATGTATTTCATAGCTCGGAGCGTGCATGCCTGATTTCCTATCACAAAGAGAAATACATCAACAAAAATATACTCATCACCAAAAACTTAAATAAACTTAGTGCTAATCCTAATGACAACACAAATAGCATTCCCACAGATTGACTGCTGCATTCAAATAAACCTTAAATCTTGCAGGATACATAAACCAGGGACGCACGCCGTGCATCAACGAATCGCCAACAGATACCGACACGTTGCCCACAACACCGCCCCCATCCTACGAACATGTCCTAGAGGAGGTATGTAACAATATCTAAAAGTAGGAATGGGCCAGCAACTTGATGGTAACAGAAAATCTTAAAGTGAAACTGCGATTATGTACGAATATATTTTTGAATGTGATCACATTTATATTCCAAGACAAACAAAGAAAAAGATAAATGCTCTACCATAAAATACTCTACCATTATACCGAAAGAGAATTCACTGCTGATCAGCACCCTTAACAAAATTAGAATGAAACAAGAGCTCCAATTGAGCAACAAATAAAACAAATTCCTGCAGCTCGAAGTATAGTACTGCAGTGATATTGTTCGGCTAATAATTTCTTTTAATATGATCTGACTTTTATTAAATTTAAAAATAGATAGACAATTAGGTACAAAATATGCTTACTTAGTTTTATTTACGAAATTCAAAGAAGAGACGGGGTGAAATGCAAAAAATAAAATAGATAAATCGCAATCTCGAAACTGGGAAAGCCTTCATACCAAGTTTGTTTAATGTCCAGGTGCTAATCCAGACAGACAGAGAGACAGACATATCTAGATCGATTTGTCTCATCATGCTGATAAAGAATGTACATAATTGTAGATAATTTACCCTTCGGGTAGAGGGTATAAAAGGAGAAGGATGAAGTATTAAATAAAAATTGGATTGTCCCACAGTTTCTTGCAATGCTTACTTACACGAGTTTGTTGGCCCAGGTAATACAAAATATACAGCAGTATTTGTTGATTTGGTTAGGTTTTAGAGAAATTTATTAAAAATCAAACATTAAAGTTCGATATTCTTTTCTCAGATGCTTTGTATAATTAGGGAAAAAAGGAAACCAACTCAATGACCTATTTAAATAAACCTATTCATATTTTATGAAATTAAAATTGTATCTTTTGTATACTCAACAAAAGTATTGTAAAAAGTATTTAAAAAAAAAAAATGTTTTGAGCAGTAGTATTGTATTTTATTTGTTTGCGAGTATTGGTTTTAAGACTGTCGTTCCGTCAACTGAGATAGAAAAATGAAATAAATTGCAGGAATACGCTAATCAATTAAGCTGTGTACCATAATAACACACTTAACTAATACATGGTCGCTTTATTTTGTTTTTTTTTTTTTTTTGTCATCTTTGGCTTATACACATACGTGCAATAAATTAAATACATTTGCTTTCGGACACATATTCACGCATATATTAAGTAGAAACGTCGGCGGCAACTTATCTGATTGAATCTCTATTTTCGCAGAATACGCGCCTCTCGCAACACCAACGGCAATTGTCCTCGGATAGTGCCACTCCCAACCAGAATAGTCGCCGCAGTTCCGCAAACAGTTCGCGGCATAGCGTCAATTTAAGTGTCGCCCTGGAGCAGCTCGCCTTAAATGCCGGCGCGGGCAACAACGCTGCCTCGAACATTTGCAACGATCCGGACTGTCAACAGAACTACAACAGCTGCACCGCCGCCCCTGGTGCCGCAGGCGGTAATCAGCACAACAACAATAACGGCGAGGGGCAGATCATCGAAGGTGTTACCGAAGTGGAGGTTCCTAGCGATAACGAATACGACATCGATTGCAACGAACGAGTCACGGTCAGTGTAAACGAGTTCCTGTTGGAAACTGAAATGGCGGCATCTTCCAGAGAGGAGGACAAGCTCTATGACGACTGTAGGAATGAGCAGTGCACAGATGCGGAGTGTGCTCAGTGCAGTGAGGATGCTGGGGAGGGTGGGGAGGCGAGCACCAGCAGCGGTGTGCGTCCCAGCTTCTATGATCCGTTGCTAAATCGGGACAGCTATGACAACTACAACGAGGGTACGAACGGTCGATATATTGAACCCTAAAAGTAAAGTTTTAAAATGTATATTGTCCTATTCAGCAGGAAACTTAGGTGGCGGATCGCCAAACAATGGCCAGGCCTGCAACGAACCATGTTGCACGTCTGCATCCTCTTCGTCACGGTCACGCCGACGTCAGCAGCAGAATTGTCACAGCAGCCTGCTCTCCCCGGAGCTAATGAGCAACAAAACCTCGAAAGAGATCTACAAGGATCTGGCCAAGCAATGGGGCATTACATGCAAAATGTCTGAAAGCTGTCGCTGCATGGACTGCCAAAGCCACTACTTCGATTGTGACTTCGATGATGTAAGTACGAACTGCAGGAACTATAATTCTAGCAATATTATTTTGACATCAAATACAGACGGACATATACTACTTGTATGTACGTACATATATACTATATAAGTGTATAGTATGTCTCTATACAAACAAGTTGAAGATAAAAACGATTAACGTACTTATGATTTTTATAGCCTGTTCCTATTCGAAAATTCATAATCAAAAAATATAATTAGTTGACACCTGTGTTTTCCTGCAACCTGGTTCAAATGGATGTTACGATAGACCATGCATTTTTTAAGAAGCTGACAATCTCCTTTTCCATTTTTGTAGTCTAGTCGAGGTAGTTGTTTGGAGGGTTTTGAAGTTGGCGCCTAACGGAGACAAGCAAATGAGACTTATAGACTGGCAGCACGTGAGGAGTTGAACTGAAGACTGTGTTAGAAGATAAAACATGCAAATATACAAGTATAATATAAAAAAGTACATATAACTTAATTAAAGATTCTTTAAATTTGCCTTAGCACTCGATGTTGTGCTCTTTCATAATCTTTCTGTGTGTCCACATGTGTCGCATCACAAATTCAAATCAGTGCTCTAATTACTAATTACTAAGTGACTGTGTAGTTTAATAAATGTTTAGTTAAGACTAAACTTATTAAATAAATATATTTATTTATTCTTATTGGGTTGGCTTTGGCATTTACAGAATGAACATCAGAAAACGGATGGTGGACTGGGAGCTGGCACGCCCATGTTTATAAGCGAGGTTATGCACGGATCCGCCTGCAACATATTATAAAGGATAGCAGTTGTATGTATGTATAGTATGATATGTAATAGCCTGTTGGAGAAAAAAGTTTGCTGAACAAAAATATAATGTCTGTATGTAGTTGCAAACTCATTTACTACTATATTTATGTATTCAAGAAAAGCCAAATGCGACAAGAACAAAAAAGTTATAGACGAAATCGAGATAGGAGCATACATATAGTATTTGTGTATGTGTTATATCTAAATATATTAGTTACCTACAAAATTGAGATGTAATTAGCACTGAATTCATATTTGAGATAACATGCACTGCGTAGTCTTTAGCAAAGAAGTCAACAATTAATGAGATGAAAAATATGTATTTAGAAATAAATTTGTGCAGCCATAAAAGGCTTTAAAAAAATACACACAAATCCAAAACGAAACCAACACTTGTTATATTTTTGGTGTTCTAAATAGGCTTAATATGTGCATTATAAACGAAAAAATATCGCATATGAATTGGTATGTATATTTTTGAAGAGTTAATTCTGATAGTCTTGAAGTACATATTTTGAAAAGTAAAAACACTCTTTGCTATTAGAATTTTAAATTGGCACAAGTAATATTCGAATTGTTCTTGGCTATGACGAATTACAACGTCATCTTTCAGACACACTAAGTGAAAATTGTGTAAATTGTAATCTGTAGTGCACAGATTTAAGAGATAATATTAATATTGATAGCCCACCTTTTCGCAAAACAAAACATTTACAACAATCCTTGAATATATAGTTTTGTCATGTGCATGTACAGCCAAAGGAAATTATCTACACTTCAGTAAACAAATGTCTATTTGCTAATAGAATGAGTCAAATTATAAATCTATACAAATACTTATGTACGAGTATAACATGCTACTGCACGTACTCTTGGTAAAATGTCTCTTAAACAATGCTATACTAAATCCTTAACTTTATACATATACAAGTATATAATCTAACTGTATATTGGATTTAATTTGAAAATGTGAGCTTATACCACAAAATTCATTTGAAGAAGTCACTGGTAACTAGCAGCATCAATTTGTTGCTAAAAGTTAAGCATTTAAGTGTTTACTAGCTGGCAGATGGGACAATGTACATTAGTATTGAACAAGCTGAGAGGCATTCCTGTGCCCTAGGATAACGTAGTTATAGTTTAGAATCGACATTAACATTAATACCAACTTGTACGAGTACTACATAGAACATATTTATTGTAGAACGATTTAGTTTAAGCAATTCGATGTAAAGGACAGTTGAACAGCACTTTTGTGCGCAAGGAATCTGAGCTGCAAGGAGCAATCGATGCAAAAACTGAAAGTCTAGCACTCCAAAGGCGAAACGAAGTTAACTTTTATTATAAATGAAATTTTTTTATTTTATAACTGAAATTGTATTTGTTGTACCAAGCGCAGGTTGCTCTTAGCCCAACGCGTGTAAACTTAGTCTGATATATTTTTTGCCTAGTATGGAGAATTCGGAGAATTGTTTTCATGCTTCTCAATCCTTTATTTGCTATACCTTTTAGATTAACTTACAAAGGAGTTTCAAATGCATGAACCCCTTTAGATGTTAAGCATATGTATGTACGAGTATTCTTATTGGAACATACCCTATACATAGTACTAGAAGCGGCAACTTAAATGCTCTTAATATTAAACAATGTTTAGTATTATAAAACAAGCGGGTTTCATTCGTAAACGAAGCAAATAAACTCACACATAACCACAAAAAAGTGTACTCAACTATATGGCTTATTGTCTACAAATGAAAATTCGGAATAATGATAATAATGTCATTGTCCTGCTTATACTAATTATGTAACGTAAAATGCAAAACGACTAAGTCTGTTAGCCGTTAGATTTTATTAGTGCATATGATGTGTAGTATGTATGCTTATGTATGATTAAGTGACTAATCTAAAATACATGAAAAATCTCTCAAAGGTAACTGAAGCATATACTAGTACACTAGTACATACGAGTATGTACGTTTGTATTGAACAATAGCTCCCATACAAGTATTTGGGGTTTGTGTAATCGAACAATAAGTCGGTTTGACTTATATAAACTACATACATACATACATATGTACATATATGCGATAATATCGTTTGTGGCATTAACAATCAGTTTTAATCGCCAACTCACTCAGACTTTTAAGATTGAATGATGTGACAGGCGATACGCATCCAAAATAATCAGGAAAGTTCCGATTTTTTACTTCCCGAATTCACTTTAAATACCCACTACTTGATCGGAATGAGTTACATAACCAGAAAGTATACCAATTCTATAACATCCCCGGAATTCTTTAATGAAAAAGTTGCAGCCAGAGCCTACCGGAATATTCATTTATTAATAAAAAACAATAAGCAAACACAATAGTACTCAGAAAAAATATATAAATTTATATACAGTGCGTTATATTTAGCTTGCAGTTTTATTCTCGTCGCCATGATCCTGAAATGGGAGGAAAAAGTAAATATATCTTATGCGCTTTCTACCTACTAATGGGAAGATTTGGCCGGTATTTTCGCATAAATTCGGATACGAGGCACTGGGAAGCGATTTCCATTCGTCGCATTGACTTGCTGCTGTTCCCGCTTTGTACATGTAAGAATAAGCTATGTTCGTATAATCATAGTGACAGGTGAAAAAGTGGCAATAGCTTGAGACAATATGTAGGGTTTGTTAACATTGTTACAGTGGCTTAAAACGCTTCCCTTACCCTTCCTCATTTTTGTTTTTGCTACATCTCGTGGCCGTGGCAATGCCACAGCCGACTCGAGATAGCCGATCATTTCCTATGCAGGAAAAATGTGCCACGCTATAATCGCTAGAGTGAAAAGGAATTTGTTTACCATACCATTTACCATATGCACAATTATCTGATTCACCTTAATGGGTCGAAGAAGTCGACAATCCTGTCAGGATCCTCCACAGCTAGAAATTCATCGAACATGACCCGCAACGTCAAATTCAGTATATCCTCAATTTTCCTCGGCTCGGAACTCACACCAACCAAGCCCAGTGACTCGCCAGTCATGGGAAAACGTGAGACGCTGCGGCATTCGGAATGCTTGAATGAGACGGTGGAGGCGTGCATTCGGGCCGTATACGCCAATTCTTCATCCCAGATCAGAGCCCGCATTCGAGCGGCACTTTTGAAGCTCTTGTTCGAATTGGTCAACAGTTCACCGGAGGCCAACTCATCACGAAAACGATTAAAATAGTCGAGAATGGTTCGTCTCAATCGCATTGTTTCAGGTAAGGTGGTCACGTATCGTGCCGTGTTGAAGAGCGGCTTCTGAGGAGAAATGTTCCGGAAAATGTTTCAACTACTGGATGAGCGAACTTACGAACTCGGTTTCTTTGCGACATATGAAATGCTTCAAGCCAGCCTTGTCGCAGGTATGGCTCTTATTGGAGCAGTAGTTGTAGCCGCTGGTGCATCCCAAGTTCACACTTAGGCCCAGAAGCAGTGTAATCCAATAATCGATCATGCTTTCAGAATTTATTTTACTTACAATTTAGGTAGATTTGTTTTAAGAATTTGACAGCGCACTAATTTGCCACTTCAATACAACTCCCTTTATTTTTGTTTGGATAAAGGTGTTTTCAATATGTTGAGAAAAGTTGTCGCAACTGGATCTGGGTTTATGTTGCAAATATAAAAAACACAACGTCTATGTCGTTTTACAAAATTTATTTACGTTTTTTTTTATTGTTTAGCTAATTTGAATTTTATATTGGGAATTTTAGGAAGATCTTGTCTATAAATTCATTTTTAGTAGTATGCGATACAATTTTAAGAAATTCTCGTTTTGTTGTTATTTATAAACATGTAAAATGCTGTAAACGTTTTTTCAATGACTTTTGTTGATTGTTATTGTAATTTATATTTTGAACTGATTACAATTTAAGATTTTCTATGTACAAAGGCATTTTGGGGGCCCAAAATATATCAACAAATAAATAAATATCAATAGATAGGTATGTATGTATCCTTTTCACAATCAAGATACAAACAAAAAAGGTACCTGATTTATTGTTTATTATCATTTATAAAAATATTTGCTTCTCACATGCGACTTTAAGGCGAAGCATTTTTGTTACTCACTAACAATTTATTTAACAATCTACAAACAGATCCATTTGGATGCTGTAGGTGCGGCAGAGCATGGGCGTTGGGCATGGCTAGGTTGGGTGCACTTTTCGATTGTGGCAAAACCAATAAAAATCATGCTCTATACTCTTCACGTTTTGCGATAACAACTAAGGATGCGCTGTGGTGCAGTTTTGGGATGGTTCTTGAACTCTACTTGATAACATTAATTAAAAAAATTCTGGGGGTTGGGGCATTTTAAAATGGTTCTCTTTGTTTCAATGTCTGTAAAGCATATTCAACTGCTTATAATTATTGATTACTTTTGATAGAAATATATTCGAAATTGTAAGTAAACAACCCGTATTATTTTTTCATATCTTACTCGTAAATAGGTATATTGAAATTTAAAAAATATTGAGCTCGATTGTTCGTATCTATGGTATATCTCATGGTAAGGTATACCTACAGCATTGTTTTTCTTTCTGTTTGGTTTGACAAGTTGAAATAGTCATGCTTATGGTTATAACGTACGCTGTATAATGCATATATGAAAAGATCGGTACTTTTTCTTACTATTTAAAACTATGTAATATAAAATATATACGCGCGTAATAAATATATTTATATTATTTCACAATGTACTTTTAGCTACGTTTTTTAAAGGTATATATAATAATTATCAGCTGTTTGATGGTTGCCTCAACAATCCAGAATTTTGCACACTCTGTCTTGTGCTTGCTGCTCGCTCTCAATGCATCTTTCACACAACACGAAAAAACTAAATTAAATACTAAATTTAAACATACGATTTACAGGGAGGCACATAACTTGAAACAGACCGATGAAATCGGAGTAACGATATACAGCATTGAAACAATCTAAATCTAATTAAAGCATGTGTATACAGGTGTTTGTGTGTGTGTGTGTGTGTGTGTGTGTGTCTGTATGTTTACTATTAACAGAAGCCACTAAATAAAATACATATTTACAAATAGGCCAAACCCATATAGCATTGGTTTACGTAACAAAAGCTAAGCTAAGGTTTTCAATTCTGAATTGTATTGTATGGTAGTGTCTGTGTGGTGTTGGTGTTGGTATTGGTGTTGTTTTTACGCTATGCGACTAGACCTTATAGACATGCACTGTTGCAGCATCGTATAAAAATATATCCAACTCTATACTGCTTATATCACTTGCAGGTGAATGGTACAGTTCGCCAAAGTTTCATTCATTCCTTCATTTACATACATACACTCACATACAAGTAAAAAGGTATATGTGTACATGTTTGTTCTTGTAGATCTTCAATAACAACAGGTGAGCGCAATCTTGACTACACACACGTGGAGGATGCGTGTGAAACGCTGGCCGCCGCCTCCAAATTGAAATCCTTGCTGCGACAGCACATCTCGCAAATGCGCTTTGTATCGGGATTAAGGAACGTGCAGAAACGACAACTCCACTCGTTGGGGCTTGTCACAATAAGCTGCGTGGAAACGGGCGGCGGGTGCTTGGAGGTAGGATTGTTACTACTTCCGCGGCTCCGTCCGGCCTGCGTGCCCGGTCTATTGTCTACAGTCGCATTTTTTAAAGCGGATTTAACTTTTTTAACAGTACCCGTAGTGTTGTTGGTGCTGGTGATGTTGCCTCCTGCTACGGCTATTGTTGTTGTTGCTGCGGAAGGTGTAGATACTTTTGCCATCTTTGTGGGTTCGGGTGCCGGTTTTGGATCACGTTTGCTGCTCGGCTTCTCCAGCGTACGCGACTTTTCGCCATTGTGCTGTGTGGTGCGCCCCGACTTGCCATCCAAGTGTGAGGAGCGCCGCTTGTCTGCATTATTTCCCATGCCATTCGCCAGCGTCAACGAGTCCAGATCCAAGCTCTGCACAAGCAAGTCCTCACGATCACCTAAGTCTTTGGAGTAACCGGAACGCTCGAGATTCTTAAACACATAGTTCCACGACTCGAAGCTTCCCACGCCCTCTTTAACTTTGGGCAACGCCACAAAATCATCCAAGCTGGCCGACTCATAGCTGGTAACATCGGAACTATCACGTCCGATGTTCACTATCGGCACTTGACGTCGACCACGTCCCTCCAATGGCGCCGTAGAATATGTACGTTCTTTCAATTCCTTGTGCATTTTGCGATTATTGTCCCCGGAGTCCTGCCATGCAGAAGGAAGCGCACGAAATAATTTAATAAATGAAATGTGAATATTATTCTACTTGATATGAACATGAATAGGATTCTTAGCTTATCGAGACACTCACCAGCATTGGCTCCAAATTCCTAGCATATTTTTCAGTCAGGTTGCCGGTGCCTCCCGCCTCGGCCAATGCACGCATGCGACTGCTCTTGGGGACGGGCCGTGCATAGATGTACGAGTCCTGCTGAGGCGGTTGCGGCAGGGTGGCGGGAAGATTGGCAGGCACATCGTACCCATAGGGCAACTCCCGAGGCTGTGCGGGTGCGTACATCCTGTCCCGCTGATAGTCATACTCGTGCGCTGCAAAGTCGTTCTTCGTCAACTGGGCGCGATCATCAAAATCAATTAGATGGTGATCTGGCGGATACGCGCTCTGTCTGTACTGCATGACAGCGGCAGCATCAGGAACAGCGGCCCCAGGGCGCACCGACTGCATTCCATGATAGTTGCAGGTGTGTGCTGTAGGTTTGCCAATTGTTGCATAAACGTTTTGCTCAACATTGGCAAAGCCATCGGCGGGTATGGCATATTGTGCGTTCAGTTGATTGGAGATGTTAAAGGGTAGCGGATAACGATTCCCGGGAGCATTGTAAGGATGTGCATAGGCGTTGTTGTAGCCACCGCCGACGGCTGTTCCTGCCACAGCAGCATAGGAGGCACTGCTGCCCATGCTAATGTCGTCCAGGCAATCGTATGGCGTCTCATATAGATGCGGATGCAGTGGCGCATGATGCCCGCCCAAACAGCCATGTTGTTGATGGTCCAAGGAGTGGCGATGCGCAGGCGGTGCGTGTGGCTCGTTGTAGTGCTCCAGACTGCGAGAGTGTGTCATCGGCTGCTGCTGGTGCGAATGCTGGGTATGGGGCTGGTTGGAATAAGGCGGTAGGAACTTGGCAGGGTCATTGCACATGAGATTTGGTGGCGGGCCATTGGGATGCAGAGCGCACGGGTTAACACTGGAACTATTCATATTGGCATTGCCATGCAACGCACAAGGCGTTGTCGATGCCGCTGTCCCCGTTGCAGCAGAGGGCACACTTTTCGACAACTGCTGATGATAGGGCGCGCATCTATCACAACGATTGATGCTAGCTGGTAGAGTGGCCACATTGCTGTAAGTGTTCTCCGTGTTCAGAGGCTTTTCCTGGCGCAGGCGCTTTTCGTGCAGTTTGTAGCCCAGCTCCTTGATGGATTGTGTGGTGCCGCCAACGTGTCGCTCACGATAGAGGAAAATGTCCAGCCAAGAGCAAGTGAAACCAGCCGCCGCAAGACCCGCATAAATGTGCTTCATGATCTGACATTCCACGTAGGCGGCCATCGCATCACGGGAAACGTTCGTCACCTGATCGGGGCAAATGGGTCCGTCCAGCACAAAGGTATCCTCTGCAGTGCGTCGATAGCCCATGGCAATAAAAAGTTTATCCGCATCCAACAGATTCGACTTAACCTCATGCTGAAACGTGCCAGAGTAGGTCTGCAAACAAAATGCATATAGTAATTAGTTATTTAATAGTTAAGGGATGCCTTCATTTTTATACTTCCTGACCAACTAAATGTAACAACCCAGTAGTGCTCGAAATATTAAGATAAATTAAAAGATATTATTTTAAATACGTGTTCAGACATGTATATTCATATTTCAATACGGGTATAATTCGGTATTTCTCTTACTTCCGATTGATCCGCTCATATTGCGTTATCTACATACGTGTATATATAAAACAAAATCTGCATTTTATATCCGATCAATTCATACTTTCAGAAAGAATACAAAATAAACTAATAAACTGTAAACTAGGTTTGTGCAAATCTTTCTTGAAGCCTAATTTGTTGTTTTTCCAGTGGAAAATTTTGAGAACGATGTCTTTTGTGCTGTGAGCAAGAAGCAGTAGTTTTGGAAAATTCCAATTATAAACGGTGGAAAACGGGGTTAAAATGTTTTATGAAAAATATATTTTTTTCATCCGATTAATCTAAAACTTGGTTTGTATACTCTAAGAAAACATGCAAATGCATAGTGTGTTTTTGCACTAGGAAATGGGATACAAAAAATGACTTACAATTGAGAAAACTCGTTAATCTACTACTCTACTTCATAAATTTGATTGGTTTTTTTGATTTTTTTTTTTGGAAAACGCGTATCTACATAATAACAATGTTATTTAATGTAAGCCCTGCATAAAGTAAACATTTTCTTCCTTTTGTTTTTTTTGCACTCGCAGTAATTAAATTGAAAAAGATCCTTAAGATATAAATATGTGTATGTGTACATACAAGTATACTTGTATGTACATACATGTATGAAGTAGTAAGGCATCTTGAAGTAATGGCATAATGAATATACACGTAATTCTGTTTTTACACGGTAGATTGGTTCCAGAAACATCCGTGGAAAAAAATACATTGATCATGTGAAAAATAGGTGATTGGTTCCTTATCTCTAAAGAAATATATATTAAATTTTTAGCTTTTAAACCGTGTTATATCAAAGTCGTGTAAAAACAGAATATTTAGATAAATCATTTTGTAAGGTCTGATTGTTGATTGTAAATCAACCAAGAGTCTAAAATCTGAACTAAACATTTTATCTATCATTCAGATTCAAAGTTTGTATGCGAAGATTAATTTTTGATTCCATCGATTTCAAAGTGGGTTTTTAAACTCTACAAGTATATTGCTAACAACCCTATATATATTGAAATGCATTTGCAATTAGCAATTTAGCAATCTACAAACACAGAAGCACGACCGATTTGTCCTTTCATATTCAAATCATTTCACGTTGAATTAAAAACACCAAATAGTTCTGAATTGTTAAATAAGTCGGATGTCGCCAAGAATACAACATCTACGAGCATGTCATCTAATATGCTTCTAGTATATACGTCCGTGTAGGTGTATTATGTGGGGTTACCTTGAGCACACGAAATTCTTTGCGCCAGGGTTTGGTGAACAAATTGTTGGCATATTGACTGATAGTTTCAAAACCAACAATGGCCTTCTGTGCCGTAAAATCATCCATCTCGCGTACTGATTTGCGCAACACATGCCCCGTCTCGGGCAGGAAGAACTTTCGATCATGGGGCACAACGCAGAGGAACTCTTTCAGACAGCCTGCAAAGGAGGACACACGTAAAAAATATACAAGTATTTAATGATGGATTATATATATGTATATCCTTACCTTCTAGCTTCTTGCGCTCCTCCAGCTTTTGAATGCTCTCCTCCGTCTCCAGAAACGTCCAGTGCCGCCGCAGTATCTCCTCCCATAGATCGGGCAATATGTCGCAAGGAACAAAGTCCGACATTTTGGCGTAAGCGTCCTAACGTCAAGGCCTTTCATTCAACGATTCTGCAAGTGACAGGAGGGCAAAAAAGAAAAAGAAATTATAACAACAAAAATCAGCACAAGGTCGACCAGGAAGAGCTAACAGGATATTAGAGTGTCTCCTCGTGTTCGTGTCAATCACATAGCCTTGGCTGCTGTTTCTGGCCAAGATGCATGTCAAGCAGCCCAACCGAAACAATGAAACTATTTTTGAAGAAGCTAAATACGACCATGCGAACAAACATACATACATATATACATATGTATGTACGAGTATGTGTATGTCAGCCTTGAATCTGTTGCTGGCTATTGATTTTTTACAATGCGGGTACGCACGGAGGAAAGGATGAGAAGGGGTGCAAGGTCCTGCAATTACATTTGCTGCTCATGTGTAGCATAAAAGTTACTCAAAATCGTTTAAGATGTGTACACGTACCTCCTCACAATCTAAATGCAAATATGCGCTTCACTCCCTACCAAGAAGCATTTCGACTCTCTGGCTGCCGAGTGCACTTGTTTCCCTGTATGAATCAGCACCTTTATCCGACATGACGCACGTTCCTATCTGCCCCACAAACGCACAAGTATACTCTACAAACATCCATACACGCTACATAGATACATACATACATATATGGAAAGAAATGTATGTACTTGTATGTATGCTTGTACGTATAATGAAGCAGTCTTGTTCCGTGGCAAACAATGAGCAATATTTCCCGTTGACTCTATGCATGTTGCTGGTTATTATACAAGTAGATGTACATACATATGTATATAGTAAGTGCCTATGTACATACATATATGACACGTATGCATGCATACATACTTACATGCTCATATGTATGTATGTATATTGTTGCTGTTGCTATCGATAACATTCAATAGATGGTGCTAGTTGAGTATGCTCCACCATTCCTTATCAGCTTCGACCGGTCGAGAGCAACAACAATAGTTGGCATGTCTGATTAAATTTATTTAGACAAAGCAACAAACCCGCACACAGAGTCGAGTATAAGCTACAGATACATATACAGATATGTACATACATATCTACAGTACGTATACATGCATTCCTACACATACGTTCATAATATAATATCAATTGAAATTACGGCACAAAATGAATCATCGACAGTTATTGTCGAGCCGCAACTTTTTTGGACAGAGACAATACTAATGCAGTTGGGAACATTTCAGCTGATTTGTGATTAATATAATATTATTCTATACCCATGTTAATTAGCAAGTTGAACCTAGAAACAAAAGTCAGATAAGCAATAAAGATAAAATGTTTACGGCGGACTGAGTGCATTTCATTTGTCATTTTTAGAAGAACATCAAGATCGAAATCCGATAAGTCCGCGGTTACCAGTTTTATAATTAATATTGGATTATAATATTATATGCAATTTGAAAAGGTTTATTAGGTTTGTGCAAGCCCACAAAGGTTCTACACCTTAAAAATGAGCATGATGAGCCAAATCGATCTAGACATGCCCGTCTGTCTGTTTGAATGCAAGCAACTCAGAATGCATGAGAGCTAGGATCATCAAACTTGGTATTCATAACCCTTTAAGCCCTAGACAGGTCAAGCTAGTTTAGTATACTCTGTACCTAAAAGGTACAACAGGAAAAAGGAGGCGTAGCAGAACCCAGAAGACACATATTATATTAATCTACATGACGAGACTAGTCGAACTAGCCCAGTCTGTCTGTCTATCCATCTGTCTGTTTGTATGAACACCTGGGTCTCAGAGACTATAAGAGATATAGAGACAACATTTTGTACATAGATGCCTCATGTGTATACGCAGTACGAGTTGGTTTTATTCACACTCCATCGTCGCCGTTTGTATGATCATATTTGGAGACTATAACAGCTATATATACTAAATTTTAGTCCAAGATCCAGATACCCATTTTTTCCTGATGAACACCCAGATCTCAGAGACTATAAAAGCTAGAGACACAATATTTTGCAATAAAAATTTCAATTTTAGCTTTTATTCATTTTAATGAGCAGATAAAATCCTGCAGTTTGGAATCTCTTTTTCTCTACATGTTAATTGCAAAGTTTTCTTTGATGACGGAAAACTATTTATGTGGCAAAAATGTGTAATAAATTATGTGAAGGTATAAAAAGGAATAGATTCCAATTGGTTTGTTTATGGGCTGTGTGAATCGTTTTCGCTGTTAAGTGTAAATGTACATCAACAACAACAGCAATAATAACGACAACAGTGGAATCCAATCTGAAAGTCAAGTTGTGCAAGTGGCCAAGAAGGTAGGGTCGGAAACACAAAACGGCGTCGAAATGCGCTCAAGAATAGAAAAGTAAATTTGCTGTAGTAGTTTTTTTCCGAGTCTTGTGCTACAATTGTTGTTTTTTCCGTGCGATTACAGGAGAGCATAAACTAGTTGAAAGCAAAGTTGAAGAATGTTTATATTTACTAAAAATGCTGTCAAGCGAAAAGAAAATCACAACGACTTGCTGGCAACATGGAGACTCGACCAGCGTGGAGCTGCAATAAAGCTGTTTTGGGTTGGAAAATACCTGCACACTGTATGGACATGTGGCAAATGGAATTCTTGTCGGGGTAGGGTTGCGGCTACGAGTCTTTGTCATCCACATGCTGATGCAGGGCAGTTGTTTGTTGACTGTTAACAACGCTGGCTTAGAATTTATACACACACTAACATACATATAAAGCATATCCTATGTGTGTGTAAATAACTAGCTGACTCAGTTCAGAACTATAACTATGTAATATAGTGAATGTATTTATAATACTCTTTACAAAATGCCAAAATGTTACAAATAGCCCTTTCTCCCAAAGCATTCCGTAAAAGTTACTTGTTTTGACAACAAATGAGTCCATCTTGAATACTACACTCATACGAAAAAGATAGGAAATTAAAGGAGGTTATACTCTGTCAATTAAAATTGTTCACTTGTTTCATATACTCTGAGCATTGAAATTTGTAAACCTTCAGAATTATTATCCAGCGTGATTTATTTTAAAATGCTTTGGAAATTAATGTATCAATAACATAGATGTTCGCACAAAGAAAAAATGTATGCCGTGCAAAAACTTGTACTTATATCATACTTTGAGATTAAGGCAGCCCCGGCTTACACAAAATATTGCATTTCACACTGGCGGGAGAAGGTTTGTTTTTTTGTTTTCGTTAAATTTCACAAAATCAAATAGTCAAAAAATCAAACAAACAAACGGAAATTATCAAGTATACTTATGAATAAAAGATAATTGATGCAGGTTCCAAAAAAAAAAATGCCCATGTTATAGTAGATCGGTTAATTCTGAATGATCAGCAATCATTTATTTGTCAAAAGTCACTTGAAAACAACCATAGACGATGACTAAACCTATTAGAGCATTCAAAACATAGAATTAAATTTTTTAGATAAAATATTTAAGATTTGGATGTTGGAGACCAAAGCGTCTTGTCTTATTATATTTTTCTTTTGCCTATCGAAAAAATGTTTTTTTTTAGAGTCAACTACGTTGAACCACTACGTGTTCAATAGAATGTAAACCAAGGTAGCTATGCACGTACAAAGTGTTACTCTAGCTTCTATCTACATATGAACTTGACATGGAAGTCTTACAAATTCCAATGTATAGACTGAGTGAGAACTTGAGGCGCCTTCAATTTTATTTTATTGCATGGCTTATCACATATAAATGTGATATGTGTATTATCAAATATTAGATAACATTAGTTGAACATCGTACATTGGCCTTACAAACATACACACACACTTACATAAGTACCCCTCACATAGATATACTTGTAAGGTAAGGAGTGAAAACGGCGAAAACAAAAACAAAAAATAAACAATAAAAGCGAATAACCTTGAGAAATGACTCATTTACGTAAATGCACACAAAAAGCAGGCAAGCAAGCAAAACGAAAGGTGAAAAACAGAAGCGCAAACAAATACCACTACATACACACAAACAGACATACATATATACAAATGTACATACACACGCAAACGACAGCTTGAACGCAGCATTTAATGTGGGCGTTTAAAAAGTCGACCGCTAGCGACAACAAAACGAGCGTGCGAACGAAATGGCAACAATTTACATAGATACTATATACACACACACACACACACGCACACACAAACGGCATTTCAGCTGACAAGCGTAATCAAGCGCAAGCCATGTTAAGTCAACAAACCAAAATGCGAAGCACGAGGCAATGCCAATACGAAAATAACGAGCATCCAAACATACAAGAAGACACGGTACAATATGAAAACGTGGAGTAGTAGCCGATACCCAAACCATTGTGTGTTTGCGCCAACAACAACACACATCATGAATGAATTGAGCAACCTGAGGTACGAGTTGCGTAGGCGCAGAAGCACGAGAAGTAACGACTGCAGGGGCAGATGAATAAATGTGGCAATAAATCTAGATAGATAGATATAACAACAAATTTCTTCTCTTTCCCTATCCTTAGATATTTTAAATTTTAACTATATGTCTTTCTGTTGTTAAAACAATAACAAAATGCGACCAAGCAACAAAAAATAGTTTCGCCACTAATTACATAAAACCTTCTTACCTAAAGGGCATAAAATTGTTTTCGCAGGAGGACAGTTATATTTAAATTAAATTTCCACTACAAATGACAATCCCATAATCAATATAATTTGCACTCTTCGTACTCATGTGTTGATTGCTTTTGAAAAAAAATAAGGCACAACTCTCTATGTCTCTTTCTCGTACAGTCTCTAAGATCCAGGTGTTTTTTTGGACGGACAGACAGTCAGGGCTCCTGATCAAGAATATACATATATACATACTTTGTAGGGTCACTTCCCACAAACCATATACACTCTTGTACCTTTTAGGTAAAGCGTATAAAAAGTATGTAAAAGTTCTATTATTCCAGCATGATTTAATATTAATATTTTTCCTGCAAACCCATTTATCAGTCTGTATGAACGCAAGAACATAAATCGAAAAGTTTTATTAAAAAGGCACAAATTAATGTGTATGTATTTTGTATGTGTGGAAATGAGTGTGCAAGCTGATTGCAATTTCAAAACATTTACATTTGCGATCTTATGTTGTTTCATGTGGTTGTTGGTCGTGTTACAAAGCTGATAATATAAACATACGTTTTTCAAAAAACAAAAACCCACTGATGTAATCCAATTAAAACAGTTGCATGTATATACATATGTAAATAACACACCCGTTTTTTTTATTGAAAATCTTATACTAGTAACTAGTACCCTTTTACACTTTGGGTATAGCATGTAAAAAGTTTTCTTGCTACTGAGCTGTGAGAGTTATGTGCAATTCTTGTTACCATTGTCATGTTCTTGGAGGACTTTGTGTGCACTTAAATTAAAAATTAATTGCTTTATTAAATCACTAAATGTAATTTCGCTTCTTGGCAATCTCTGCAAATGCTCCCTAATGATTGCACGCAAATTATTAACGGCTCGATGGCAAAGCTTATTAGTGACATGCTTAGGTGGACCCAGCCAAGCGAACCTGCTAGGTGGGTAAGTCGGACGACCAGTGGCATTGCCAGTTATCAGAAGTAGTTGAAGCAACTAAACTAATGATCAGTTGCCAATGACAACCAGCCTGCCAGGCCGCTTTTCCACACGCACACACATACATAAACACAAACGCAGACACACACAGATACAGCTCTTGGCACGAGCTCGACAAGCGTTGCAGTCCGGTGCTTGGTAAGTGCAGCTAAATCCCACAGCTAACTCAATTTGGCATTGGCCTGTGGGCGCGTACGCAACTGCAAATGCTGACAAGGACAGCTCAATAATAAGAAATTATAAAGCGTGCTGAAATCTGATTAGCGTTGACATCAGCGTGCAATGAATTTACGAGTAGCGATGCGAGCAAAGAGCAACACGATGGGGGAGTGAGCGAGAGAGTGAAGTGACAAGCAGGCTGGCGGCCAGCATTGTCAATTCTCAGCCAAAATGAGATGTAAAAATAATAAAAGCTTTGACCAGTGACAACGCCATAGGGCAACAACAACAACTGCAACAATTATTTATGGTCAACGTTGGCAGGCTTGTTAAAAGACAGGTACAATGAAGCATTCAACGGCGGAAATGCAGGAGCAGGCGGAGGCAGTACGCATATCCTGTGTAAAAGCAACAGCAACAGGAATAAGAGGGAGTGTTACAGTCCAGAAAGTCGACACTGAAATACCCTCCACCATCAAGAAAATAAAAGTAGAAGAGCGAACCTGCTGCTTCAATTTGGAGGCATAGTACTAGTAATTTGTATACCCTGTACCCAACGGGTGTACATATTCTCGATCGGGATGACAAAGTGAGTCGAATAAGCCATGACCGTCTGTATGACCCGAAGGATTTCAGCAAGCGCAAGAGCTAGAATAACCACACTTGGTACTAAGGTTCCCCTTAGCTCTAGGCATATCAAGTTTGTTTTGTATGTATAAGCTTTTAATATTTATTATTTTTTTTTTGTTTTTTTGATTTATCTAATAAAATATTTTTATTTTATTACAGGGTGTTCGAAGAGTTGACCTTGCCTGACACTAACGTTCCTTTCTTAAGTGTTACGAACCATGTCTAGATCAATATATTTGGTTCGACTGATTAAAAATATATATCTTTAAGGATTCGGAGATGATTCCTTCGGCATGTTGCATACTTTTCACAAACCTAATATAGCCTTTTTACTCTTAGGCTACAGGGTATAAAAGTAGCAAGAGCAAATGTTGGAGCGACGGCCACTCAACCATAGTGCATGCTTGTAATTTAATCAGTTTGTGTTTTTGGTGCCACGCCAACATCAAAGGCCACAATATGCTGAATGGTGCATTGGTTGGTGAATGGCGGAGACCGGAAAGGAGCGAAGGTTGGTTGGTTACAGCAGTTGAACTATTTGCCATGGCAATAAATGCAGCGCTTTTTGTACCCCCACCATTACGGCTGCTCTGCTGGCAGCTCCAGTTACTGCTTCTGCTCCTGCTGTTGTTGACGTTGTTCGCACTTCTCCCATTGTTGTGTCAACGTAATTGTTAGTGGTGCGGATAATTTTTGTTGTCGGCCGTTGCCAGTGGGATCAATGTGTGTTTTATGGTGAATTTAAAAATCGAATTTTAAATGAATTAAGCGGGATAATAAATTGAAGAATTGCTTTCGATATTGATGATACGAGAATTCATTATATATAAAATTACAATTCATTTCAGTATGTATCAAAAAACGATTCTTATGTATTCATAATGTATTTCAAATTTGTATACCCCGGTACCCAAAGTGTTCAATTGGTATTATTATAATATTCGCAATAAACTAGGCGAATATATGTGTGCATTGGGACTGGTTATGTGGCTATAACTTTCTTTCCGATCATTCTATTATAATGAACCGGTATACGGCTATATAATCACTAACCTAATGTGACTACCAAATTTAGTTCAAAATTCCAAGAATTACGGGAGTTATGGGGGGTGAGTGGGGGGGGGGTGTATTAGAAAAAATAAACAAACTCGATCTGCCTAGGGCTTATAGGAACCTTGATACCAATTTCGGTTATCCTAGCTCTTGTACTTACTGAGATCCTTGCGCTCATACAGACAGACGGACATGGCTATATCGACTCGTCTTGTCATCCTGATCAAAAATATATATACTTTGTGGGGTCTGCCACGCCTCTTTCTGCCTGTTACATACATTCGCACAAAACTAGTATACCCTTCACCATTTGGGTACAGGGTATAAATAATGGTTTAGGTATTGATATCAGGAGAACAAAAAACTTGATAGGACGAATACGAATACCAAGTATGTACAGCTATGCAAGCACTTGTAATACCTTTAACATATGTATATCGATTCGTATTGTCATACTGAACAAGAATGTACATATGTATGTATGTACATTGCAGGGTCTGCCACGGCTCCTTCTGTATTACAAACATTTGAAAAAGGATATAGCATATACATATATACTTGTATACACCATTTGTAATCCAGTTCCAATTTTCTGCTTTTAATTGACACGCTTGTACTATTCGTTTTCATTTTTTAATATCATCAACAACACATCCAGGTTACTTTTTGCAGCAGCATGACTGTTTTTCAACAAACAATTACTTTTTCGGAACTGCTTGCAAGATTATTAGCTCGCATTTGCCAAAACAATTAAAAGTTTAAAATTGCATATTTCATGAGCCATCGAGTGGTACGTCACTAGAGAGGTTAATATCGGTCGGGGCCAAGCGGAAGGCAGACATGAAACTTGAGACACAACTTCGTAGCTAAAGCTGAGAAAACAGAGCAACAAATGGCCAAGCTAGAAAGGAAAGTGGTATCAGAAGCAGCGCACGGCGGGTTAAGAGTTGGGAGAATGAGAAGAAAGTGTGACCGCAATAAAAAGAAAAAGTTCAGTAAAGAGTGTTGAAGAAACAAGTAAAAAAGCTAAAGTCGGGTGTCCCGACTTTGAAATACTCTGTACATATGTTTACAATAATTATAGAAAATAAAAAAAATTAAGAAAATAAAAAAAAAAATTTGATCGATTTTACCTCTCTCGGTATTCGAACTCACGTAAAGGGTGTATAATTGCACATTTACATAGCAATTGCGTCTGTGTGAGTGTATGTATGCCTATGCGCATCAATTCGTGTCTGTGTAAGCATTTTCGCAGTCAACCAAACAGCAACATCAACAACAGCCGCGGGCAGCGCTTGAGCAGCGCTGCAGCAGCGCTGCATCAGCAAATATATTTATGGCTATAACTTCTTGTTAAATCGGTCTATCATAATGACACATACGGACACATAGTAACTAACTGGGGGTATTTCCAAAATTTTAGTTCGAAATTCCAAGAATTACGGGAGTTACGATTTGCGGGGTAGAGGGGGGAGGGAGGGGAATTCCAAAATATACATTTTCTGCGTATTCACATAAGGCATCTGGGACTAAAATTTGGTGTTCCTAGGTCTTATAGTCTCCGAGATATAGGCGATTATACGAATGGAAAATCGGGAAAACCCCCATAGGGGGGAAGTGGGGGGGAAAATCAAAAAAATAAAACAAACTCGTATAGAATACACACATAACGCATCTTCGTGCAAAATTTGGTGTCTCTATCTCTTATAGTCTCTGAGATCCAGGTGTTCATACGGACGGACAGACGGACAGACGGACAGACGGACAGACGGACAGACAGACAGACAGGGCTAGATCGACTCGTCTCGTCATGCTGATCAAGAATATATATACTTTGTGGGGTCTGCCACGCCTCCTTCTACCTGTTACATTTTTCAGCTCCCGCAAACCTAATATACTCTTGTACATTTCATGTACAGAGTATAAAAATGAAACCTGTAAGCTGTAAATTGTAAACTATACGAATGCGGCTAACAGAAAAAGCAACTACCAACTACAAGAATAACAACAGTAGCACCGATTATAAAGTACTGAAAAAAATCAATAAGTATGTACAGACATACATATGTACGTACATATGTGAATATAGAAAAGTACATACATATGTACATGCATACATACATGGTCTGTATGCAACAAACAGACTGAGCTGATCATCAATAAAGACGGGAAATCACGTAGCAAATATGTTGGAGCAGAGTGCGGAATGTTTGTGCTAAGGTAAGACCAACACACACACACACACATGTTCCCATACAAAGCAAATATGAGCACACATACGCGTACGGACAATGCTGCCGATGGGCATTTGTGTGCGGTTGGTCAAGATGTGCGAACGGCAACGCGAGAGCTCTCAAAGTGCAATGCGGTATTGTGCGAGTTTATTATGTGACTGTGGTAGTGTGAGTTTAAACAGCACAAGAAGCACGTGCATGTGTGGTCATGCGTAAATAAAAAACCAGGTATCGTGGTTCAACTACACACTACATACTAACTATAGTTATGTATTTATTTTACAATAAGAAAACCGCACACAGTCCGGTGCCCTTCATACAACCCCCACGGCCCATCAACGCTCAACTAGGCAGAAATAATACTCAATCTACCACCCGCACCCACACCCATAGAGCCAGCTAACCACTAACTGTTTAATGCGCGTTTGTTTTTTTTTTTTTGGAGCTAGCTGCCCTGACATTGTTTTCAATTTTCATTTTGTTTCGTAGGTTTTGTCGAAAATTAACGTTAATTAGTTAGACCTGCATGGGCAGACAAATGACAAAATGGATGTTCATACATTTACAAGAGCAAAAAAACATTTTGGCGAAAAATCGAAATTCAGTTTTCACATGAAATTGTGTTACTGCTCGAATTTATGCTGTTAACTTTTGCTGTGAGCCAAATCGAGGCGATGAAAGATTATTCTGTATATAATCGAATGTTTCGGCGAATATATTCTTTTCAGCACCAAAGGCAGATGCAACAAAAATTACAAAGTATGATCATAATCATGTGGACCAATTGCATTTTACAATGTATGGGATTGTGTATTATTATTGATTTTGGAAATATGTATGTAAATATTAGCATATGTGGGTTTTGGTGGCCAATGTGCACGTCTGTCGTATGTACGTATGTATGTGTATATGTATGTCGTTTGTTAAATGTGTGTATGTGATGTGTCATTATGGTGCCAATTTCTTTGTGTACATCGTCACATGGCTCTGTGTTTACTAGGGTCTGTTGCCTAAATAATGTTCATAATTGTTTTCAAAGTGTTATGCAAGGCATTCGATGCTGGCTATAATATTGATTGGAAAAGGGTAGTAGTCATCAATCAAAGGGGGGACATTGGAGATGCAACAGTTTATATAAAGCATCTGCTAAACTGGTAGATTTCCTGAGCACTATCGGGTGCCTTGCCTAGACCAAAATTGTTGGCAAGGTGTCAAAAAGTGCGCTGTGCGTGCGCCTGTATGTGTGTTCTAGGCGTACATTTGGTTTCGACCGGCTACTTGGCAGGGTGCTCCAATTCTTATTTTCAGCAATGCGTTACTAAATTTAGCAAAACATACCCACACGCATACATACAAATAGAGAGAGCTTGCCCAGCTACGCAAGAAAAAGAAATCGCTGCAAACACAAATAACCGGAAATAAACTTACAGAAATTCCTGTGCCGTTGCTCGTTGTCTTTAATATGCTTATGTATTTTCATTTTTGCATCGCTTCCCTTGTGCCAGCCAATTTATGCAATGGTCCACGGCTGTGTGCTGAAGAACTCAAAAGTAGCTTCAGTTTCTGTTTGTTGTTGCTGTGATTGTTGACGATTTACCGCGCTGTCGCACGTTGATATTTTTATGCGTAGGTGGTTACGTTTATTTTTAGCACTCGAAACAGAAACTTTCCGCGTATAAGCGGAGATCCAGAATGCTTCCGCAATGACGTCTTTATAATTTATTGAATTGACAGCAGCTGCTGCTTTAATTATTAACAAATTGTTACGTTGTATATGGTTTCCTTTTGATAAAATTTTCTCTTTTTTATGCACAACGACATTTTCACAATTTTATTTTATCTGACCGAGCCGGCACATAAACAAAGAAATTGGTGAAACACGTTTGACTTCCTATATTTATTTACTGCTATATTTAACAGTATCAGTGAAGAAAACGAATTTCATACGACAAACGAGCACCCATTGTCGCGTAACTAGCGACTGCGACTGGTGCCACAGAATGGTTATATTTCGATAGCCACACGAAGTATCGATACTACACACCTACTTACTCGTTGTAAAACTCAAAGTTCGAGGTTGTTCGAGGTTGATAGTTGCCAACTATTTTTTTAACCTTAACATTTTATGAAAAACAAAAGGCAGAGATTTCTCTGTTTTTCCCCTCTCTCTATTAAATATGGACATACTAAAAAAAATTTAACAAAATTAAAAAATATACAAAACAATAGATTCCAGATCCAATGGTGAAACGTGCAAATTATCATCTCTAAATATCATGGAATAATATCGATTTTTATCTTATCAAATATATTCTATCAAAGCAAAATATATATCGATATTTTATTTTCAACCCTACTGCACGCGGGCATAAATATAAATAATGGACATTGATTTGGGGTTTGCTGAAAAAGCGAGATCGACCGCCTGGCTGAGCAATCGTTATTTTCCGAGTAAATTAGGGGGCCGACCCGCTTGGCTAGAGCTCGAAGATCTGCCGGGAATCTCAACTTTGCTGTGCAACAAGTGCCGAGCACCAAAATCCTTTCTCTGCCAATTATATGCTCCTTACGATGATATTTTTAATTTCCATCGCACCATTTACGTCTTTGTATGTCGTAACGCCGATTGCCAGGAGGCCAACAAGGCCAAGTATGTATTAACTATCCACTCTTTATAGACATTTTTAATATATTTACAAAATTATAGCAATATAACCGCATTGCGCGCACAGTTGCCTAGGAAAAACAAATTTTATTCAGAGGAGGAGCCTTCTGAAGATGGCGAGCCGCTGGTATGCTATATGCTTCTCTCTTGCTATGACAGCGTTATTTATTTAAATGTTTATTTTTCACAGCCAGCTATACAATGTCTCAAAAAATTGTGTGCTGCCTGTGGATGCTACGCCCCACACACTTGCAGTCGCTGCAAATCGATTAACTACTGCTCATCCGCTCACCAACGAGCTCACTGGTCACAACATAAGCCTGACTGTGGTACTATCACGACGATATCTGGTAGCCAAAGCCAGTTAGAAGACATTGTATTTCCAGAATATGAAATCGTCATGGATAGCAATCCAACAGACGGGAAAAACGAGAGCAATGAAGAAGACGGAGAACAGGAGCGTGCTCGCTTAGCAGAATTTGAGGACCTAGCTGCCAGTGGCAAGACTGGCGAGCTAAAGGATGTTTCCGAAGCTGAGCTGGACAAGTACTTTGGTAGTTCCGCGGCTGTGGATGATAAAACATTTCGCATTTTTAAAATGGAAATTGCTGCCGAACCGGAGCAGATTGTACGTTACAAGCGTGGCGGCACGCCCCTGTGGATTGCAAACACGACCGGTACTGTGGACAGTCAATTGCAGTCGGTGCCAAACTGCTCACAATGTGGAGGACCGCGTCAGTTCGAGTTCCAAATAATGCCTCAAACTTTAGTAATACTGAAGGATGACCGCCTGGACTGGGGTGTAATAGCAATCTACACATGCACCACCAGCTGCGATATTAAGGGTTATGTAGAGGAGCATGTTATAAAACAAGATATAGTCGATAAACAGTCTTAGAAGAAATGCATACAAACAATTTAATTTGTAAATTACGAAACAGCAATAATTAGACAAATCCAAGAGAAAGATGATGTAGACTCCCGTTTGTTAAATACATTAGCACGATGCTATTTGAGCTTAATTATGGGAAAATAGCTATGCCTTGAGAAGTCGAATTCTGGCTGCCGCTTGAGACCCTTCTGATGGCCCTGGGCCAGGACATTCATGACCACAAAATTGGTGCGTGCAATTTGCAACAGGTCTAGCATCTGCAAAAAGGTATATTTTTAGACTTATATTTTTCAGTAAGCAGACTCGACTAACCTCCTGTTCAGGATTCTGCATGGATTCCAGAACATTGCGGGCCTGGTCAAAATGCTTGGCTGCAAACGCATACAGCTCCTCGACGCTTGGACGCATCATGTGGTCTCGTATGTTCTTAAACTCTGCATAAGAAACTGGTGGTGGGCTGGTAAGCGGGACAAATGGGGAAAATCGTCGATTGTAACGGATCTCCTCGTTGTCAAACTTGGACGTTGGTAGACGAATACGACCGTCTTTAGTAAGAGCCCCCATTGCTTTGTACATGCCGCCACACAGACTAAGAAGCGCATGGTAGTATACAATCTCCTGTCGATATGGTCGTTGTTGTTTCTTATTTTTCTTTGGTTTAGCCGGCTTACGATTTTTGCCAGCTCCTCCACCTCCGCCATTGACTTGGATTTTACTCTGGTGCTCTGCGTACTCTTCCTGGGCCAACAATATGTTTTCAGTGCGTGTTAGAGCCGAGACGAGAAAGCCCACAAGAAACTCATATGGATACCAGTAAATATAGAGAAACTCATGTACAGCATACAGTTCCAACTCAAAGCCGGACATGAGAAAGATGAGCATGGCGCGGAAACAGTTGTAAAGCACCCACGTGGAAAAATGTGTGCTGTGCTTCAGCGCCGTGGCATGTAGTTCATTGCCCTCAAGCGCTCGCTCATTGGCCATCAGATTCATCAAGGAGTCTAGTCTCGCCGCATCTACTTGTATGGTATCAAAGTTCTCAATTAGCCGCGCTAATTTGTCGCGCTGGCGTGCACGATTAAATCCACAGATGCGAATAAACTGCGTGAATGTATTCATATTGATGCAGTAGCGGAAGAATGTGTCCAGATGTTGTTGCACTTTAGGATCGTTTGCGACAGGATGTTTTGGATTTAGCACGGGCGGAGAGTTAAATATCTGCACAGAGTATTTAAGAAACTGCTTCATCGACTGTTTGCCATGGACCAAGCGAATTCCTGTAGTGAAAAGGTTCTGCAGAAAGCTTCGCGAAAGTATGCACTGACCTGACTTGCGGCTGTACTCGATAAAAAAATTCTGCAAATAATGTGAAGCAGTCAAAACCGACCAATTTAAAAACAATAATTGTACTTACTAGTGCTGAATAATAATCTCGATGGCGTATTACTTTGCAGGCGTATTTGAATCGACCCACCATTTCCTCAAGAAACTGAAAGCTTGCGGGTCGTTCACGTATTTTGATGCTGCGAGGAAACGTGGGCGGTTGACTCCGATCGTGTATACGTGGCGAGAAGCCCATGGGATTTGGAGTATCAGCTACAATATACAAATTTGTTTATTTTAGAGGTCCCTTTGGTACGATGTATTAAAATACTTACAACCCTCTACAGGCTGTGTGCCTCGATCGATAGTGCGACGTATAAGCGGCAAGAGCTCGGCAGCTACATTAAGACTTTTGTAAATCTCATTAACGCCTTCCTCGGCCGATTCTGCGACTGATAGCAGCTCCACTTGATAGATGGCCTGATACAAGTGACGCATAAAACGGAGTCTATGCACAACGGCCATGAGATCTTCTGGTGCTGTTAGCTGTTTACATTTTCGCACAAGCTCGTCCTCCACTTCCTTTAGTAAACCTGTTATAGCTGAAGGTTGCGCTTTTTCCGCTGCTAGCAACGCAGAATTTCCATACAGCTGAAAGTCCTCCTCCTCATTTACGCCGGCAGTGACTATAATATTCTTAATGATGACAATAAGATTACGCACACTAGTACAGAATACACGCAAAGCTTTATCCTTTATTTTAGACGGCGCGTGCAAATAAAGGCAGGTAAATAGCACTTGATCCATTGAGTTTCCCTCAAGCCAAGATACCACGCAAGCAAACAGGGCATCAAAAATACCAATCAATTCCGCAGAAGTTAGATCGTCCAGCTTAATGGCACCCATCTGCAATGATGCGCAAACAATAAGATACTGCCGATTTCATAGTCCTAAGATGTGAACCTACGGTAACTGCCGCTTCAAACGAGGGCGGCGGCAAGTCGTACTTGTCAAAACCCATGCCCACATCCATTTTGGGATCCATTATTTCAATCGCTGACATAGCTTCGAACAAGCCAAAGAGCATGTCTTGGGCCAACTCACCAGGAACTAATTCACTGCAGGCATTGTGGAAATCTTTCGTTACATTGACCCAAGCATAGAGCGGGAATTGGGTTATATCCTCGGCAGCACTATTGCTGCGTATTTTCTGCTGCCAATCAGTGTCCATGAATCCACAGTTACCCACGTTCCAATCCTGGTCAGTTTCGCAGTTCTCTACATCTGCTGGCGTTTCGCCGTGCGCTTTTGCGGCCGCGCATCCTGCGGTGGCAGCGGCAGCAGCTGTGGCAGTTGCCGCAGCCGCTGCTTGAAAATCAGTGGGTTCGCCAACACTTTAAGAATAATTGGACGTTGTTGTTTTTATTGCCCTCCAACAGTAGGGTGTTTTAAGACTCACCCCTTCATTTTCAACCAATGCTGGTGATTATGGGTTAATTTTTATTAAAAGTGTGGGTACCGGTTGATGAATTTGCTTTTCAAATTTGACAGAAAATAATGGCGTTACTTTCTTCACAAAGATATGCAATGGAACCAAACAGCCCTCTCAGTAAGAAAGAATCCAGGCTCCAATTTCTGCAGAGAAGTTTATTAAATGCACGTACATGCCCCCATTTTTCTACCAGCTGATGCACTGCCAACCGATTAAAATGTTTCGGTATGGTTATCGGGCTACAGTGTTGTTTCACGAAAAAGTGGAAAAATTGTTTTTGAAGTTTTTCAAACTTGGCGCAATAAAAAGTATGAAAATCAGGAATCTTCCCAAATCATAATTGTTAGTAGTAATTGCCTTTTGAAATTCATAACCAGTACCGATATTATTAACGTCTTAAGTACCAGTAATCGTTACTGAAGAATTCTGAAACCTTTTGTATTTTATTTGATAATCTACATTTATAAGAAGGTTGCACAAGATAGCACACCGCTTTTTGTAATCCAAACTGTTAATTTCGACAGTTTGAATGAACTATATTGTTTCCATTGACTACTATTGCACGTTTAAATTCTTCTATATTTTATAACGATAACAAGAAGCTTACTAATATATGCTATATATATATATATATATATATATATATATATATATATATATATATATATATATATATATATATATATATATATATATATATATATATATATATATATATATATATATATATATATATGTATAAATAAGCAAATAAAAGTCCCAAAAAGGAGCTGTGTTTGACAAAAATCAGACCAAACAATAATTTGAAAGATAATTTTCTTTGTGTAGCCGAGCTGGAACCGACACCAAAATATGATTCGGTTTTATTTCCTGAATAACATATTTTTTACAGTTTACAGTTTACAGTTAATACAGAAACATTCAGCTGTGCCGTTTTCTTAAGTTCATAATTGCTTATTCTTTTCATAATGTACAAATATTTGTTGAGTAAATAAACAAACGCAACCCGACGAGTTTTTATTTTGTCTGATAAGAAATGGCTGAGGCACAAATATAATATGTAGTGTATATTTTTCTCTCTAAAGTCTCTACTCAGTGCTGTGCTATAGAAATTTGAAATTTAATTGCCATGGTGATATTTAAGTAAAAAAACAAATATTAAAGCAATATGAGAGTTTTGTAAAACTGGCTATCTTGCTGCCGTTGCCTTATCAAACAGCACTCAAATGTTATCGGGCTCTGTTTCGAACTACGCGGCTCAGTACAAGCAGGAAAAGCTCGCTCTTTTACTCGCAATCGCTCACCAGCTTGTATATCTCGCATTTGAGCGCGCTTCACGTCCCCATTTCACATTTGGGGTTGTCCATGGCTGCCGGTAGTCTAACGTTTGAGTGTTACAATTTTCCAAAATAAAAGCCGCACAACGAACGCATTGAGTTCCGAAGTATTTCACCAACGAGGGGTTGAATTGGTTTGTTTACAACAATTCTGTCTCAGTTGCGAACGCGTTGCCTCGTGATTAATACGTGCTAACGGTACGAGGAAGCAGAATATCAAAAGAGATCCAAGAACACGGCATACGAAACGCTATTAAAAACTGTTGAGCGCCAAAAGAAACTAGCACAAAATTACAATAACAACAGCACGCGAGGCGCCATTATAACGGTCATTTATAAGCCAAACACACGCGTAAGTTCCTTTGAGAAAAATACAAATGTTGAAAGTAGTGGCCATCACTACAATCATGTATTTTTTGAAAATTTATTGCCTTTGATTCTTTTGAGATCTCCTTTGTTTTTGAATTTGTTGTTGACATTTCGACGCCGCCAAATGTTTTCAATTTCATGTGTTTCGAAAATAAAATACGAAATAAAATAAATACGTTGTATGAATGTATAGATACATGTATATATGTATGTAGAGATAGTTAGTGTATGTGAAGGCGCGCACGTCTTAATCAAAGCAGGAAAAATATAGCGTACAATGCCACAAAATGACGCGGCTTTTTGGCAAGCGACCAATTCTAATCGTAAAAAATGTCTAGCCTATACATAAATACGGTAATATTTATTCAAGCATTTGTTCCCTACAAACCAAATGCTACAAAACAATATGTATTATTTATTATAATTAGCTTTTCTATAAAACTAATTAGTACCTCTGCACTCCATTTCCTTAATTTAAGAATTAATAATTTCTTTAATTTCTTGTGCCCCCTTAAACATTTACTTAAGCACTGCTCGCTAAAAATATTTTAAATTAATTAAATAATTACTCAAAGGCGGATGAACCTTTTTGAGTCAAATGCTTACTTTGCAAATAGATAATATAATTTGTTTTTTAATTCTAACTTTTATTGGTCGTCATTAGATTAGACATTATTATTATTTGTATTAACACGTTGCGACATCAACGTCAATGTACCTGATTGTACAATTTTTGCTTCATTCTTATCTTATCTGTTTTATAAAAGCTGAATTCCATTTAAATGAAATTGAAAAAAAAAGAACAAAGTATTGATACTTCTACACTTATGTAATACCTTAAAGCACTTTGTTTTTCTTCTGCTATTCTAAAAGTAGACTGACATTACTACAGTCGGATATTATATTATTACTATGAAGGATGCATTATATATAATAAAGCATAACATGTAATTATGTGCACTTAAAATAGATTTGTCATTTAATTAATGAAATTGACTCCTTTATGCTATAAATTGTAATCAATAACGTGAATTATTTTCATAAGATTCTTATTTGGAAGCCCAACTTGTAAGCACAAGTGATACATATACAAAAAAAAAGGAAGAATGTATCTATACTATACTTGTACTTATCAACATTCATTACAAAGAATTTTCTTTTTTTTATCTCATTTGGCTTACTATTACATCTAGTCTATCATTGCTCTTCATCGGCGATTTAAACTACTACACAACATACGTATACGTTGGAAAATATTGACATGTTCAAAATACTAATTATATATCATGTTTTGATAATTCCTTAAATTTAAAATGTTTGGTGCTATCTATTGGTAAAATATGTTACATAACCATTTGGCCATTTGCCTGAGCTCCTGGGCAGGCAGACTGGTTCGTGACAATTGACCAAATTAAATACAAGCACGCTTGATTGCACGTAAGCACACGCACATATTTTCCACTGAAAATGACCGTCGGAAAAACCAACTAACAAGACAAAAACACACAGACATGGAATCAATGAAAATCAAAGCCCTTTCACATCCGGGCAAGCAAGAAGGAAAAAGGAAAATACTGAAAAACCGCATCTTGCAGATTCCTGCACCCTACCCTTACATCTATCTAGACACATATAACGGAATTCTTATCAATTGATTTGAAAGGCAACGTTGCGTATGAGTGATGCCGAATGCTTGGGCAGTGGCCGCAAAAAGTGGCTGACTATGAGGAAAATAAAAAAGAAATTCCAAATGCTTACGGGGCAGCTAACGACTGGCCTGCACGGAATTACCAGCAGTCTTAACTTTGCCCCCGCACATGGGGCATGTCGTATGGTTGCTTATACGCGTCGTTTACCGAGCACAACCATACGCCTTGGCATCTTCTGGATTCTGTATCGATTTGATTGGGCTCACTTAGTTTGCTAGTTTGTTGCCTTTTACACGCTTCAATAAAACGTTGAGCCTGTGCGTGAGAGCGAGGCAAAGTTGATCCGGCCTGATTCAAGACAAGTTATGTTGGCCTTCACAAAGTGCCGGATTTCAATTTGTTGTGCTCTCAGCAACCAAATAAATTAAATTCGAATAAATGATCCAAAATAAAATTAATGAAATAAATGGTGATATTAGAGAGCACAACTCCACAACTTTTTTATTTACGAAGGAGTGTGCATTTGTGATAAATAGAAGTCTGGGCGATATATCAAAGGCACTGCTACACATATAATGGTGTGCAACATAATTTGTTAACGCTCCTACAATTTTTTACATAATTATATTTATTACTTCTTTTCTCTTCACTGCAAAACGTAAATGAATAAAATTGTTAATTTTAAGTTAAAGTACTAATTTAAATTTGCTTACGTTGGAAAACAAACGTTTTAGTATTATTGAAAATAATTTAGCTATTGGCCAAGATTAGCTTTCTTTCTAAATCGACAAGAGTACGCTGAAGTAACTATAATATATGATTTGAATGCACATCTGTCCATACTTTAAAAATGATTTTTTGCTTACCTTTATTCAGCTTTATATGAGAGCTTTACTTTTTCACATTGCAAGCATACAAATAGATATCATTTTCAAAACCTGAATTCTGCGTTCTTATGTTGTTGGTCAGATGTGTGAATACAGAGAAGTAATGGAAAAGCATTGTGTTCATGTTCCGTACTAAATAAAAGCTACGAAGTCAATCAATATTAGCTGACTTGGCTTACATTATTAATGCTTGAGTTGCTATTCCAACTAAACTACGTAAACGTTCACATGCTACACAGTCGTATGTACTCGGATATGTATGTAAGAAGAAATTAATTGAATGGCTAAGCGGACTTAGCTGTATTGAAGCTACAAACCTCAAACGAAACCAATTAAGCTAAAATGTTTGCCCATTTTATCGTGCTTAAGGCCATCAAGTGTACTTCAAGACACAAAGGACTCGTGTATAGTGAATCCTAAATGAATGGAGTGAACTCTCAGGGTAACTCACAGACCAGACATCAGGCACAATGCATTGTAAATAAAATCATAACAATAACAATAAAAACACATCAAAATCAATCTGTCAACAAAAGTTGAGCATCCCAAGAGCTGCAAAGTGCTGACAACAGCGCTCAAGGCATAAAAGTCACGAACACTAAGTGTATACAAAGTGTATATACCAAACATCCTGACTGCGTCCTGACAATACTGATGTCGCTCAAAGCCACCCTCCGCCGACATTTTTCACTTACATACTCGTACCGTACAAAATATCTGGTTTATAATGCCGCCGTGAGGATGCTGAGTTTTCAAGTATTTAAATACAGCACGCACTTGGCTTTGTAACAAAATGGGGAGAGCATCGCCTTCGCAGCGGAGCTGAAAAGCAAATCCCATTATCATTAGACTCGCAAACAAACGAGCACGGCGCACAATCTCATCATCAACGTCAGCTTGTGAAAGAAAAGGAAACGGCATGCCGGATTTCAGTTTATTGCGAAAGGAAAAGCAAACAACAAAATGGCGCCAACATTGTCAGCCAGATTGTTGCTGTTGCAATGCTCTTGGCCAGGATGATAATGATGCTCCTGCCGTTCTGTTGCTCGTTACGACTGTGCATGCTGCCTGGCTGCCTTTCTTCTGTCTGCTCGCTTGGCTTCCTGCCAGCAATTTAGCTGCTGTCTGTTTGAGCAGCCACGCGGCAACAGGGCGTATACTCATTGAAAAACTTGCATCCGCTGCTCCCTGCTTGTATGTGTGTGCGTGCGCTTGCGGTTGTGTGCACTGAGGCGTGGGTCTCGTATTCCTATGTGTGTACGGCCATCGGTCCCACAATATGTTGCCAGATTAGCTGATGCTAGAGTTTATTGTTCGTTGCAAACAACAGATTTCCTCATTCCCACTATGCACAATCCCTTCGCACATTGGCGACACCCCGCAGCAGTTCGCAATTTCGCTTTTTGCAACATTTGATTTAATTGGATTTAAAGCTTTTAAAGTAGACAATGTACCACTGCCACTATGTATGACTGCCTCAATGGACATACATATATCCAAATGTAATTTCAAACTAAACTCAGTGAAATAAGTATTTCGTCCTTGTTTTTTAAATCTAACCACAGAAAGTTACTCACAGACTGTTTGCGAAAAATTAGTGAATAGATTCGGTTCAACTCTTTTAGCATTCTCAAAAAAAACTTAAAAACATATTTTTCAGTAATAGTAACTGCGATGAAATACTTCAATTACCAGATAACTTTATCAAATAGCTGTCAAAGAAACAATTTAATTAGAAACAGAGTTTTTGCAACAAGAACTCTTTTGCTTTTAAAAATATTGCACTATATTTGCATATTTGAGATTTTTTGGTTATACCTGATGATGTTGCATTAATCGTGGATTGGGAGTATGTTGTTGACCAAATGCAGAAAAAGTTACAAAGATGTGTTTTCTAACAAAAATTGCATATACTTATATATATGATGCAGTAGGGTATACTGTTTAATTTATCTAAATTGCGATTCAATTGGGTGCCATCTGTTTCTAGCTGCTGCTTCTCACTTTAACGATCCACTTTTTAAAACGGTTGAGCTGAAACATATTTATTCTCTATAGATTAGCAATCATCTTTCTTTAGGCCTGTAACTTTTTTACCCAAAAAGAAAAGCTATAAAATCGTCTTTATCTTCGCTGATACTCTTTTGTACCAATTATAAAAATTTATTCTTTTACATTTAATGCTCTGATTCCAAATTGACGCCACTACTTTGATTCAACTAACAATTTTGATCATATATAGAATTTCTATCTTTGTATTTTTTTACATTGATTTTTAAAATTTAATTCTATGAAATTGAAAAGAACGTTTTTACTATTTTATATCTTTGCGTTTGTGCAGTCGTCCAATCTTTTCATGTTTATCAAGAATACATATACTGCTTGAGGTCTATCATGGGTAAAAATCTCTACCCAAAATGCGTTTGTCCATATACTTATGTCGCTTACTTCGCAATGTCCTGCACGGCTTTCATTTGCATTTCCATCTGCTGTTGCAATCCTCTTGCTTGCTTTGGCTTCCATTCTCACTCATTTCGAAAATGAAAATGTCAACATACGAGTTCTATATAGTATCAACGAATTGCAATTTGTGCAGCACTCAGTGTTGGCAAAGGATACTATGACGGCTAGGGTACGACAGCTTGGAAATTGCTTTTCACGACTGCCGAATTTAATGATGTACGTAAGTGCCTTTAATTCGGAAATGGGAAAACTTCGACCATACATTAGTTAACTTATGGGGGGGCACAGTTTTGGCCGCACTTTGTATATAATTTTAGCAGCGCTAAATTTTAAAATTGCTGCTTTAATTTAATGTGAACACAAATAAATTGGTTTGCGGTCCCCCGCAGCGGAAATACGAGTAACGGCTGCAGCACCAAACATAAATGGCGTGTGGGCGCGCATTGGAGGTGGAGGGATGGGTGGGTTGTGAAAATTTCGTTGCGGAAAATTGCAACGGGTCTGCAGCTAATGTGCGCATTTTCATTAGCATCTGCTTGGCTCACACCGGAGGAGACCACATCATGCATGAAATGCATACGGGTGACATAAATTAAATGAGAATGTCACCTCACGGTGGGGCATTTCAGTTGGGAGTCTAATTCTGAGGCATTTGATATTTCCATGCGAAAGAGCGACAATAAAAAAAATTCGACAAACTGCATTCAGTTCAACAGAGTTATGGCATTAAACGTGCATTGTGTCAGTTTTGTAACATTTTGATGCAAGATAAAAGCATTCTAATGTCTTTGAATATTGCCATTAATTTTTAACTCAATAGAAGTGCAAATTACGATTACGAGCGATGCAAAACTTGGAGTGCTGCAAACAATTCGTGCTTGGCACGTCGTTAATTACGAGTCCCCTGCACAAGCCGCCCACATTGTCTGCTGCGGTTTAAGCCGAATCGAAAGCCTTAGCCAGAGTCGCAGCTCTAATCGAACATACTTAGACAGCCATTCGTGGCGGTCATGCGATAAACTGGCCAGTTAATTCAATTAGCTTTAGAACTTTATTTAACTGGAAATACTTCCAATGCAACATCGTCGGGCCTGCATGCTTGTGGTCGGCATTAATATCCGACATTAGCTTTCAATTTCAAGTCACGTTCAACGCTCTGTTGACTTTAAGCGCACACGAAGTTGTCGCCTTTATCGGCTGTGGGCCATTTGTCCAGGCCACCGGCACAAATCGATTCCGCTTTGCCAAGCACACACACAGTTTCACAAAATTGAAAATACAATTACTCGTATATTTCTATACATATCGGAAAAGCATTTGAACTTTGCAGCTTGACAAACAATTTGCTTAAAATTTGCAACTGTTCTATGGCATGTCAAGCACAATTGTCTCAAACCCGGGCCCATGACTTTGATTTATGCCATAACACACAAAAAATGGTCAATAGCAAGTCAAATGTTGATATATTGAAATGCAAATGCGTTATTTATGACCCAGCTAGTACTAAATCATGTGCAACAACTTGTTCCGCTGTTTCCATGCGATGTTTTCCAACAAAAAAGTATGACGAAATTATTGAATTCTCGGAGCAGCCAGGGCTTTCATTTGAAATCAGTTAGAAAACTGTATATAGATAGGAAGGTTTTTAAAATACACAATGTATAAGAAAGCTTTATTATTGAAAACAGCATTCAACTTCTTTTCTGATGTGATTTTGAAGATTTTTAAAAAGCGCATTTGGATATTCTATATGAATATCATAATAAGTGCCTAAATGTTCTTTTGTTTCTTTTGTTTAGCTAAGGGCAGCTACCTTGACATGCAGGTTGTCATAATTAAGTGAATCAGACCTACTGTTTATAATTAAAACACATAAAATAAAATAAGGTCTTTTGTAAATACATACTCGTAGTCCAATACAAATTTGATTCTTAAGATTATACTTATAAGAGTCTGGTGTCGTAACTAAGTTTAATCTTTAAAATCATCCAAAATACAAACATATTTATTGTACAATACGAGTATTTGTCAATTATTGTTCTATATATTTCATCATATTTGTTTGTATTTTTTTATTGATTATTAAGTCTTTTTAAAAAATAAATGTATATAGGTTCTTTATATTTCAAGTAAAATTTATTTGTATATATTTTTTTTAATTACTGTTTTTTTTTCTCTTTCGTAATCTAAATAAATGTTTCTGTAGTGAATTTTATTTTATCATATTTGTTTGTATTTTATTGCTGATTATTAAGACTTTTTACAAAGTATATGTATATAGGTACTTTTAATTCCAAGTAAAATTTATTTCTATATATTTTGAATTGCTCTTTCTGTTTTTTTTTTCTCTTTCGTAATTTAAATTAATGTTTCCGTAGTGAATCATTCCATTAAAGTTGAAGCATACTTATACATCAATAAAGAATGGCAATTATGTAACTATTAAAGTAATTAAATCGATAAGAAACACTTTGTTTTATTGCTAAACAGCACATTTATTACAAATTATTGTCTCACTCACATGATACATAAATGATCCAGGAGTCAGTACTAACCCAACGTTAGGTAGAATAATTGATGGTGGCGTCTGTTAAATTTCCACGTGTCGCTGATCACGACTACTTACCATATAATCGCATATTTATGTAAGCACATATGTTTGCATATTCATATGTACTTATGTATGTATGTATAGCATCTGCATAATATTCGCAAGTAAACGGATATCCCACAGTCTCAAACCAATTGTGATATACAGCATCTGATATATAGTTGAAAACATGTTGGACGCACATATATCAATGAATCGCTGCTGATGCTTGTGATTCCGTCTAATGAATAGAAATATTAAAATGTTAATCGCTTTAGCCACTGCACTCGAAACAAGTTTGCGCGTGTGTAGCTGGCCTTAAAAAGATTAAGCACTTAATTGAAGTAAGTTGACTAACTGATTTCATTTAGTTGGCAGTTTGTTATCGTTGTCCACCTATCTTCGGCAGCCAACGTTGATACAAAGTAGCTTTTTATAGCCATGGTTGTCCAATAAAATGTTAAACATACAATATTCTTAAATAAGTTGTCTACAAAGTATTGGGCGGTCTTTTAATAACTTTGTTAAGCTTTAATTCATTAAAAAGTTTACATTTATAGTCATTTCATTATCAGCTTTGTCGAGTTGAAATGCGTTTGATAAAATGCCAATCATTACAAGTAAGTTGCAATATACACTAAGGCTCCATGAATTCAGCATGCATGTATGTATGTAGTAACAAATTATTTTAAATGGTGCTAATGTTTTTTTAATTATCGCAATACAAACAAAACCTCAACGAGTCGGGCGGGCACTTAACGCCACTAAATGCAATGCTCTCTGCTATAATTCATGAACATGCATTAACATATGTGCTAAACTGACACTAATACGTACGAGTATATCAGTATGAATAATTGAGCAATTGCAATTACAGTACCAACAGCAATAATAACAACAACAAAAGTTAAGGTGACGCTCAACATTTGTAGCTGTCAATTAAATTGTCAACACGGCACGGGAATCGTGGCGCTCGATCTCCACATAATTGAAGACCACCCATGCGCTATTGACAACTTGTTTTCAGCACTCGCCATTTCGGGCAGTCAAATTGATAGCAATGAAACAATAAAGATTGGTAAAGTTATGAAGATATTGGTAACGCGATGGCTAAATACCCTTCACTCTCATTAATCATAATTTCTCCCGCAAATGACAGCGCTTTTGATTTCGATAGCTAGCTGGGTAAACCATTTTGTTACAATTAGACTTGAAGAATTGTTAATTGCGTATTTCGTTGCAAACATTTAAAAATTAATTTATTGCCTACATGTTAGCAGCGTAGTAGGAGCGTGATATTCATATTCAAATGACCAACCCCCATGGTATTTCAATTGTGTTTCTATCAGTCTCGATATCAACATGTCCAAGTTTATTCCAAATCATATAAGTTGAGCCCATTGAAAGCGAAATTGGTAGTTGCAAGTTTTTTCTAATACCTCAACATAATTCGAAGCTGGCTATGGCTATACGAGTATGTTAGTTTTATTTGAACGTTGAAACCAAAATCTCAACTCAATCGTATTAAGTCAACAGTGAGGGACAAAGAGTGATTGAAACGGACAAACAGACAGACACCATTGATTGATTACACTTAATATTAAAACTGTGACATGAGGTCTACAAGTATAATATGGCGTTTTCCTTCTAATGCATGCATTTTAAATGAATACGCCCTTTCATTTAGTTTTCAAAGACGCTAAATAAACGTAAAAATGACAGCAGCAATAAGTACTTTTTATGACCATAAAAAATGCAACAACTATTTGCACGATTAGTTGACACGTTGTGGCAGGCTGTATGTAGTAGAGAGATAGCTCGGAGTTGTGAAGTTATTTCCGACAGTTCATTAAGTGCATGACGTTGTGAAAATAAATTGTGCAGCTGCATTGTTTATTTAGCTTTATTAACTAGCGAGAGCATTCATGGGGGAGTAATAAAATAAAATAAAAAATGTACATCATTATTTTCAGAAGTGCTCAACCTACATATGTTCTCTCTAAATAAAAAGGGGGCTTACTTTTTTGTTTATCTTTTTTGTCAACTAACTTATAATAGTGTGACAGTCATAAATTAATTGACTTAATAGGTACAAATTTTGCCTCATATAATAGAGTTGTGTACGAATTTCGGACATTTTGTTTTTGTACATAGCAATTTTGTAAAAAATTTCAACTAACATACAAATCAAACAACTATATTGCAGTAGTCCCAGTCCCAAGCCAGCCAAACAATCCTTAATGCAAAGTCCTCTATTATGTGCATGCATTTTATGCGTTTATGTAAAAATATAGGAGAATTTAGGTAGGCTATCTAAGCCGGAATATAAATCAAAAATAACAAATTTAAACATAAATATGTATAAGAAAAGGACTGATAGGCGCATCTTTTCAATTATCTCTAGAAAATAACACATGGCTGCTTTACAATTACATGAAGAAAAAAACGATTCTCTCACTATCTATTAGTCAAGAAGTTCCTTTAAACACCGTTTATTTACAAATAGATATTTTTTTTAAAAAGGTCCTACATGGCGTATGCGTAATAATCATACGCACTGTTGATTATCCACACTGTCATTTGCTTTCGTATTGCTGGGCATTGTTTTTATTTCGTCGATTTTTCATTGTTTTCTTTAACAAAAAATGCAACGGTGCATGACAAGCCAAAACCAAGATATCGGATGTTAATTAAAAGCAAGTTGTGGTTTAAAATTTTAAATACATTCATTCAAGCATGTGCAAAATAACAGACAACAAGAGAAATGCGACAAAGTGGAGGCTCGGCCTGGACAAATGAGCTGCAACACATATACCGCAAGCTGTTCAGACATGAGTGGAACAGATAAAAACAACAGAAACAAGTTCTTTAAGCCACAAGATAAACAGCCGCAAATTAACCTTTCGGTTTTTGTTGTTTCTCCCATGTGAAGCATGACTAAGGCAGCATAGCTATATAGTATAATAAAATATTCCATTATCAAATATTCCATTCAACTGCGTGAAATCGTTTGTCACAAGATTTGCATAATTTAACGTGGTTTGCCTTCTGGAATGGAATAGGGTATTCCCGCTTAGTAATTGTAACACTTTTCATTTAAATAATCTTCGTCACAAGCAAATAAAACAACAAATTATAGACAACAATAACAACAACAACAACAATTACAGCAACCAAACTGTTTTGTTTACGCGCACTCTTACTATACAATAAACAAAATGATTTAAATTGTTGCTACACAACCGTCGACTCATCTCCAATGGATGCGCGCGCCTGTGCGTGTATTTGTGTGTGTGGGGGTATGGATGGGTGCTTAAAGCTATGTACACGTGCCTAGTTCACCGCCTGGTCGCGCTTCCGACATGGCCGACTGTGCCGCATTGACTGGGCGCATTGACAGCCAAAAATCTGTGCAATTATTTTTGGGATAAACAAATGAAGCGCATTGGCTAGCTTGACAAACAGACCGTATGTACTTGGTTTAAATATGAGTATACAAGTAAGACGAAATAATTTAATAATCCCACATTCATTTATTTTGCATTTTTATATATTTTTCGCTTTTAATTTGCATCTGGTGATAATTGCCCGCGTCAAACAATAAACCTGTACATACTTGTATGTATATACGAACACAGGGGATAGGGGGAGAGTGAGAGAAAGAGAAAGAGAGAGACGCTGTCTGTCTATGGAGGGACGGTCAGGGGCGTAACTGAACTCTCAATGCAAATAAGCATCAACAATTGAAAATTGTTTGGCCACAGGCATTCGTTTGGATTGCTCAGTGAATGTCGCATATTAATTAAGGCATAACGGCATGCGCTTCGTTTGAATACAATTGTAGCAGCTGTTGCGGCACCACAGCTGGCAGCGCCTTTGGCCACGCCCTCGCCACCTTGTTGGTGATTACCTATATGAAAATATTGGCAAGGGGCAAGAACTGGACAACTCACTAACAATAGAATACTGCAGTAGTACAATGGCTATACAATAAAGCTTGGACTTGCTGCCTTCTCCAAATCACATACTATTAAGAAACACTGCTCTTCACATTCAATCGAATAGAATAAATACGATTCAGTAAAGTGAATCAAGCTAACTCTATTGTTATTCTCAAATTCGAAGCGCATGTGCTTCCTTGTGGTAATTATTGAATTTATTATTTAATATTTCTAGGAAGATCTTTGAGAGAGAATCATAACTGATGAAATTAACATACTTTTATAAATAGTTTTGTTGTTTTCAATGCCCTGAATTATTATTGAATTTATTATTTAATATTTCTAGGTAGATCTTTGAGAGGGAATCATAACTGACGAAAGGTACCTGCTCTTATAAATTGTTTTATTGTTTTTAATGCCCTGTATCCAAAGTTTAGTGATAGTTTAGTGGTAATTCTTGAATTTATTTTTAATATTACTAGGAAGATCTTTGAGAGAGAATCATAACTGACTAAAGGTACCTACTCTTATAAATTGTTTTATTGTTTTTAATGCCCTGTAATTTTTGGAATTTTTGTTTTGGTAATTACTTTCCGCTTTGCCACTATTCTGCACTGAACACTTTCACGAACCCTTTGTCACGTTTAAGCACGCATAGAGACACACCCGCCCGTCTCTAGCTTTCCTTTCTAATTATAATTGTGTACAAATAGTTCGTATTTTAATTTTGATAAAACTTACATGTCTTGTTTGAGTAATTGCTCCAATATTTATAGTTCTAAATCTAATCCACGAAATGAATAATCAGCTTTGTGGAAATAAACAATATTCCACTGCGATTACCTCAATTATTATATAGCGGGCTTCAGCTCGATTCAACCGATTGGCTGATTGTCTCGATTGTTTTTGTTTTTTCTTCACTGTAATTTAAAATAACAAAAACGAAAATCTGTTTATTATTATTGGCTTTGGTCCGCTTTAGAAACTACATATATTTTATTTTGACTAAGACAAAATGACTATACTTTTCTGCTGAGCTTAGTATATGTATACTCCACGACCGCACGTGATCAGTGTGGATATTATAAGTCTTTAATCTTTATATTATCTACCCTTTTCCACTGATTCGGGGATTAATTTGTAATGGCTTCATACCTCATAGTTCAAAGAAACTCTCGAGGAAAACACGAAGCGTCGAAAACGTCAATTGAAAGAGCAGGAAATGTCGCGCCAAACTTGACTGACCGGCAAACCAAAACTAGTCACGCATCACGACGCTCTCTGTTTTCTGAGCAGACTCTTTCTCTTTCCTTCTCTTCTAGGCTTTCCTTACACATGCGACTTGATCACTCGTATGGAACAAACCGAAATTTAAATACTACGATCACATAGGTTATAGTAGACATATGCATGTGTGTACGAGTATGTATGTCCGAAGCGCGAATGCTCGAATCGTATCGTATAGAACGATCGATTCGGCAATGCAGTCAGCGTCGCTGCCGCCGCTACCGCCGCCGTCGCCGTCGGCGTCGCCGCCTCGATGGCTGCACACTTGGATCCAATGCCTTCAGTTTTTGTTATCCGGCGCTGCTGGCAAATTCTCGTTCTCAGTCTCAGTTGGCACACGTCGACTGTGCAGGCAAAACGGCCGGACGCTGCCGTCGCTGCTTCAGTGAGATTAAAATTTCGTCTCGTTCGGGTTGGGCGTCGGGTTTGGGTTCAGGTTCAGGTTCAGCCCAAACATTACTTACGAGTATATATAAAGTTGAAACAGTGGCGATGTTTGGCATTAATAATCTTATTTGCATCGGCTACGTCGGGCTACGATTTAAGTGCAAGTCTCAACATTGAAAAATTTTAATCACATACAAATTAAATTAATATTAAAAGTTTATTCCCCGATTATATTTATATATCCAATGTGCGCTATTGGATTTTATCAATCAAAAGTCAAAGACCAACGAAAACAACAAATAAAATTCATTGGCACATAAACAAAACCTATTCATACGCAACAAAAAGCGTGCATCGCACATTTTACGCTTTGCAAACGATATAAATTTTCCTTGGCGAAATTTTTTATATTTGCTGACGACGTCGGTGTGGTGTTTGCCTTTACAAACACCAGAAAACAAGTAGCATTGTTTATTAATTCGCAAAACAAAAGAAAGAACAAAGTTAAAAAACTAGATACCTGGGTAACTGGCAGAGCAACCGCATCGCGTGACGCAAAAGAAATCCAGAAACTAAATATAAAATGGAGGTTCAAAAGATGCCTGAGCGGCCACTGCTGCAGTCTCAACGTAAATTGGCAAACAACGATGCAATAATCCTTGACTCCAGATGTGCGGTAAGTGTGGCACGGAGAAACATGTTGTATTATGTAGATAACCCTGCTGACCGCCGACTGCCGATTTTGTAAACAAACGTGCTGTGTGTTTGCCTTAGGGGCTTTGAGTGCTAGAGACGCGCACTTGAAGTCCGCCGATCTATAAATATAATTGTCTGTGCACCAACAATAGAATATTAAGAGTGTAAACACAACGATGGTGGGCTGTTTCAAATTTATTTTAAATACACATGAGACTACAATCCCGCATTGATTGATCCACAAATAGCAAGCATATTAGCAATTTTACTGCTTCATTATGATGATGAGTGATTGATATTTGCAAGGATTTCTTTATTTATTTTTTACAAAATAAACCGTAATTATGCAGCGAAATTTATATTTTATATACATATGTACATACAAATTGAAGAACTAATATATTTGAAATAATTGAGATCCGTTAAGGATTGCAGAGATGCAAAAAAAAGGCAAAAGGAAATTTAACTTGTGGCTATAGGTTTGCAAATGTGAAGAAGCACATTTCATTATAAAATCTACATATATTAATGCTGAATTTTAAAATTCAACTAATTATATTCATTAAATTTAAACTGCTTTGTTTTCTCCGCAGAAGAGTTGTGTTGTTTTAAAATGTTGTTTGACATTCACTTAGATTTTACATGAGGTCTTGAAGCCCACACCCTTCACATTTTGTGCTTGGGTTCAATTAACCTATTTGTATTTAAATATTCTTAAAACATTTAAGCGTAGGTTCAATTAATACGCTTATATTTAAACAATTGTTCTTCTATTTTTTTATTTAACGATTTTAATAAAGTACTTGTATATCCTGTTGAGCCGAGCTCAAATAGTTTGCTATTTCAATAAGTTCGTAAGCTTTCAAAAATATTACTATTTCCTATAGATGCAGCGCATTATTAGGAATATGTGTTTTAAGGGACTCTAAAATTGTTCATGCATATCTTTTCCAATTAAACGTATGAAGATGTCATAATTTCCTGCCCAGTCATAACAAATCGCCTTTTTTAATCCGCCAGAAACGATTCTGGCCATCACTTTTCTGACGTACAACTGGAAAATTTTCATTGTCATTCTTAGGGCCGTCAGCCCTGTACTTGAATGGTATAAATTTATTATGAAATCATTCAGATTTTGTAAGAACCGAAAGGCTGCTGATCATACTAATAAACATAAACATATAAATATATTTTTGACCAGCATCACAAGACGAGTCGCTCAAAATATATATCATAATATACATATTTGTATATTTCTGTAAAAGACGTACACACATAACATTTTTGCGAATAAGGCGTAGTCCAGCAACTAATCTTCTATTCACAGCGATTTTCAATCAGAAATGCATTTGGGTCTAGTAAGAAGAATTATAATAGAATAGATACAACACATTGGTCGAATTTTTGAATATATGAAGATCTGAATCATGGACTAGCTGCAAACTTGATATATGTATAAATATAAATTAGCGACCGATCAATTAGAAATTATATACTGGAATATATTCATTTACGGCTATAATTCAGACAATATTAACACACATTACGAAAACTCATATATTTCTTACTAACTCGGCCATAGGCCCATGGGGCCTTGATAAATTAGCAACAACTTAGTTAATCGCTACATAGACTAGCCAAAGCAACTAATTATGTTGAGTATTCAAGAAAAATGCTCGTAAATTAAGGCCTGTCAAAAAATGAAAACAAATTTAGAAGCTGCTGGCGCGGGCAAAAAGAAAAGCGCACATGTACCCCAAATGGAAATTCTTTCATCTAAGAGTAATAAATTTTCATACAATGTTTTCTAGACGCGACTTTTCCTATACATGTGTCCATACACTCGCATGAGTAAATAGGCCAGAAAAATTGCACACATTTAAATTCCAACGACATATTATGGATGTGTAATACGTTCCCAATTTAATGACTTGTTTTGTCTACTTCAATTTATACTTGCAGCTGAACGATCTATATCCCATAGCGCGTCTGACGCAGAAAATGGAGAGTGTGCTCGGTGCGGCAGGAAAGATGAAGGGGCATGATGATGATTGCCCCTACACCATTGAATTAGTGCGACCGGAGGATGGCGATCAGGTCGTAGCAATGCTCAAGAAGTTCTTTTTTAAGGTAATTGCAGGCAAAAAGTCAAGTGTAATAAAATGTAAATTACATTGGAGCCCCTTTCAATTTTGCACTAATTTCATTCACAATCAAAATTATTCTCACTGCTGCTCACACTAAAATATTTCCAGCTGCCACTTCGGCGAAAACAAAGCCCAATTTAAATAATGATTCTAATGAAATTCAATTAGAGAATTAACTGCGAGCTACATTTAATTAAATTAATTTTACAAGTTTTCGAACACATAAAAATGTGCATAGATTAAAATGCTTGCGAGATCTGTTGATTACCTAACAGATTGTGGTAAATTTTTAGCGCTTGAATTCTTTAGTCCTTGTCACCAGATGGATTGATTCATGCACTGGGAAGCCCCACAGCTCTAGGCCTGACAACTGTTGCACCTTCAGTGCCATTAACCCGATGAAAACGAGTTCGAGTCACTTTAGTAACTTGAGTCATGTGGCAGTTTGTATATTAACTGGTTCCCGTTCTACTGCGTCACACACCTTCAGTACTGGCGACTATAGAGACTGTCCATAACAATACCCACTGACTTAATATGTACCTAAACTTACAAATTTATGCTTTAATTTGAGCTACACTAATCCTCTTACCTGAGACTTTTGTGGCATTATCACAATTGTGTAAATTAAAGCTAAAATTTCCAAGATTTTGTAACTGTATGTAAATTTAAAATATTTTATTTATGCATACTAATCGTAGTCATTTTAGTTTTTGTGTGAAATATTCTAAAACTGTCTATGATTTAACCAGGTGTCAGGCATCAACAATTTCTTATCAGTCTGTTGTACTAAATATAATCAGCAATGTAATTAATGACCTCCTCCCGACTCACAGCTCACATAAAGCGTTTTATGCAAATCTTCCGAGATGCTGACGCGTTTTCATATGAAAAATGGTGTCCATAAATTAAATATCTCCATTTATTCCAATCTATAGTACTTATTGTTGTGCATGCAAATAGGCAGTAAATCATTTTAATGCAATTCTGCTATCATCAGGCATAATTAAAGCAATTTCTACAGCAGCTTATTGTTGTTGGCAATGAGGGCCATTAGTTATAGCTACATATATGTAGATGCATATTACAAACTTTACAAATTTATCGTAACTCCCGCATTTGTTATCTTCAATTCCTATAATATATTCATCAAGTTAAAAAAAGAATAAGCAATGAAAACTTAATCATGATGATGCAAATTACAAACTGCTTTTACATTTGTGCCTATTGAAGAACTTAATTTGTTGGCGTACTTATTTTTTGCATTTATTTTTCCACAGGATGAGCCGCTCAATACATTTCTTGATCTCGGAGAATGCAAGGAACTGGAGAAATACTCGCTCAAATCCATAACGGACAATTGCTCATACAAGGCAGTGAATAAGAACGGGGAAATCATTGGCGTCTACTTAAATGGCTTGATGCGACGTCCGGTAAGTTGTATGCGTAAACAACAATTGTTGGCACATATTAGCCAAAAATCAATTTAGATTGTGAATCTACATACATCCGTATTCGATACAGCCTATCATTTGCAGTTTGCAACTTCAAGGAGAAAGAATCATAGGCGCCATATAAAGGGTAAACCAACATCAACTTTTAGTTCAGGCACACTTATTAAATTTTCAAATTGACTAGAATTCCCCGTAGTGCAGGAATGTGTATTTCTATGTTTGTGCTAATTAGTTGCTTATCATTGACAAAATCAATATTGTCATGTGTACGGGTATAACAAAAAAAATGTTGGAAATAAGTACACTCGTACAAACTCATTTAGCGTGAATCAAACCCACATTAGTTCTGTGTAGTAATATTATGGATTCATGAACACATGTACTTATATTTAGGATTATTTTGAAACAAGTATTAACGCACTCACCCTCACTAAATATAAAACGTAAAACGTGGATTCTTAAAAACCATTAGTTTTATAAGAGTTTTTCCAAACAAGTATTCTCGCACTTACCCAATTATTGGCACAGTTCGCACTTGGATATCATTTAATCGAAAATTCTTTATATTTTATGTTCCTTTGCAGACATCGAGCGAATCCAACAGCGAGAAGGCGGCCGATTCGTGCGAGCATCCCAAGTTTAAAAAGATACTCGCCCTAATGGACCATGTGGAGGAACAGTTTAGCATATTCGACTTGTACCCGAACGAGGAAGTCATACTTGATGGCAAGATTGTTTCGGTGGACAGCAATTATCGCGGCATGGGCATAGCGGGTCGACTAACAGAGCGAGCCTATGAATATATGCGCGAAAATAACATTTCCGTCTATCACGTGCTATGTTCCAGTCACTATTCAGCGCGGGTCATGGAAAAACTGGGCTTCCACGAGGTCTATAACATGAACTATGCTGACTACAAGCCTGAAGGCGAAGTAATATTTAAACCAGCGTTACCGCATGTGGGAGTGAGAATTTTAGTCAAGGAGCTGGGAGAGAAGTCGACGCAAAAGTCCACATTGTAAATAGAATTCGAGTTGGGCAGATGAGACCTACTTATCGGTGTATTCGTTGGTTGTACAGACAGTAAATATTTAATGCTTTACTTTTGAATTAAGCATGTGATTCTTTAGTTTGTAGTTCGGTGGCGGGTCCCCCTTGTTAAAAGTAGTCAAGTATTGCACAACCTAAAAGTTATTGCTATACTTCTACAAACACTCAAGCATATTTATTAGATTTGTAGTAAGTGAATTGTGCTCTGTTTAATTGTTTCTACTACCTTAAAGTAAAGCCTAGCAACTCAAATGAAAAAAAAAATACAATTTAAATATTTATTTTTTAATAATTTGCTCAATTCTATTTTTAAGTGTTCAATGGCAAATATGTGCTCAAATAAAACCAGCTGTTTGAAAATGACTTTGCTTTATTAATTTTCAACGTATGTATCTGTATGAATGTTTAGCCTCTGCGCGCTCTGCCATTTCTACTATTGACAACAATAGCTCTATTTCTTCCGGATTGTCGTGATGCAGCACGTCTGGCATTGGTGTTTACAATAACACGGCGTCCGCTTCTACCGCTCCTACTGCTCCTACTGCTGGTGGTTCCAGTGGTGCCTGTGCCAGAAGTGGTGCTGCCTCCGGTGCGACGGATCCTCCTCACAACACTGAACTGCAGGTTTGAAATGCGAATCTTTTTAGCTCCTCCGCCAGTTGGGGTAGTTACTGTCGGGGATGTTAGTGAAGTTCCAGTAGTGGTATCGTTTTGAGCAGCTGTTCGATCCACGCCACAGTAGGCCATAAAGCAGACAAAGAATAGGGCAACACATAAATTCATGTTTGATGTTGTAGTCGTCTTGCCGAAACTAACTTGGATATGTTTTCAAACAGCTAATCAGCGCGCTTAAATACCCAACGCGAACCTCGAAACAAAACGCAGTTTGTTTGAACAGTTTGTGCAAAAATTTTGGCAACATAATTAAAACTCTGCAGTTTAATAACGTACCAATGGCAAATACAGCTTGAGCATTCCGATTCATGGGTTTGTTTGAATTAGAAAATAATGATTCAAGGACAATACACGAAAAAAATGCTACAGATAGTTTATACCAAAAATATCTACATCTTTAATATTTACTTTTGGTTTCGTCAGCACAAATGAAACTACGCAAAAATGAGAAAAAATATATATAACTACTTGGAAATTGCTTGATTGTAGGGATCCTTGGATAAGCGTTCCACCATACGACGCACCTGCTCTTCATTGCCATATTTTTGAGCGTCAGCCACAACAGCGGCATGGTGGGAGATTGCTTCAGCCGACATTTCGTCCTGAATTTGACGATTTAGCTCGAATGAGTGCCTGTAAGTGCAAAAGTAAATGAGATTTCTGTCAACCTTAAAGTCAATCTTAAAGGCACTTACCTGACCGAACCAAATCCAAAAATGGCGCCAAAAATACCAACAGCCAATAAAAATAAAGCCACTTTCAAATTTGAGACGCGATTCAAGCCTTTTATACCATAATAAGGACCAGGGTTTGTAGTATAATTGGGTCTCACTTCCCATGGCGCGCTATCCTGTTCGACACGGTCATTTGTCGCAACCCAACTCAAATTACGGTCATATTCTTTGCGCGTTTGCGGCTTCACTAAAATGTGGTAGGCTTCCGAGATTTTAACGAAATTTGCTGAATTAGCGACATTACTTTTCATGTCTGGATGGTACTATATAAAATCAAAAGTTAAGACATTTAAAAATGCACTATCAATAAAGTGTCACCCACCTGTTTAGAGAGCTTGACAAAGGCGTTACGTATGTCCCGGGTGCTGCAGTCGCTACGGACGTTGAGCACATCATAATGAGTTTCCACTTTGTTTGATTTTGGTTGATTAGCAAAACTACGCAATAAAAGAATTATTAAATTTTATATAATAGGACCACACACCAGTTACCTACTTACGCCTGCAAGCCACTTCCTTGGGCAGCACGAGACAGGATAGACGAAGCATTGGGCTTAAGTTTCTACAATAACTTAGTGAATTTATTCCATTATGCCGAAAAAAATTTGCGTGAAAACCAAACTCCAGAAATTTTAGCAAAACAATTACAGCTGTTACAAACGTCAAACAATAATCGATTATAAAAGCTATCGATATTACTAAATCATCTGCATAAGTATCTAGTTCCGCGAATGTAAGAATTGAGCCACCACTTTAAATCAGCGGTGGGCACCAAAATTTTGAATCAAGATGAAAAATAAAGAAAATGAAATGGAGAAAATCACTGAAGCTACAAACAATTTTGGGATAGTTTGACATAAATTAAATGTTATAATGCATTACATTTTTAAAAAGGAAAGCGGTGAAGGCCACAATATACATTAGAACATACTTTAGTTTTCAAATGGCATTAAACCAATAACGCCAAAATATATTTACTAAAGGAAAACGGTTATTTTAATAATAAAATTGCAATCTGCCTTCCGGTTAGAGATGGGTTTGGATCGGCGCAAATTTGTCGTTACATAGCCCAACACGAATAATAAGTCAAATGCAGAAACTTTTGAAATTTAATATTTGTAGTTAATACATAATCGAACTGTTTGTAATTTATTAACTAACAAACTGCATGTACAATTGACATTCTGTATAACCATAGGCAAAAACCATTACATATTTTTATGGAAATACATGTGTTGTGTTCAAATTCGAACTAAGCAGCAGTGACAAAAAGTTGAACACCACGTTTACTACTTGGAGAGCTCGCAAGAATGTTAAGTATTTGAAACCAGCGCGTTGTGAGGAGAAACGCCAAAAATAATCGAAATATCGATATATTGCGACTAATTACTTAGGATTCGACATTTTTTAGTATATTCTGTTGCGCATGTATCGAGAATCAAAGATGTTTTTAACACGATGAATCGATGTTTGTTTGCTTGCGATGCATCGTCGATCCATCGATGTTTGTCAAACATTTCTCGAGTTTTGTTAGGTGGTAACATTTTCTTGTGTGGTTTACTGGAGAAGGTATATTTGTATTTTAATTGTTTTTGATGTTATCAGTGTGATATTAAGTTTTAATTTTTTAGCTGCGTGCGCTCTTGCCAGCCACTATCAAAAAATGTATAAAAATTATAAGTTTTTATACAGGATGTTACTCGAAGGTTGTTAATGTAAAAGCGAAAACTATCAAACTTAGTGATACATATTTGAACAAAACTATTAAGCAAAAGCGTTTAATTGTTTATTGGATGTTCAGAGCCGGCCCACTATTTGAATCTCTCATCGGGTGTGACCCATCCCTTGCCCGCGTGATATTTCGGTTCCTTCACAAAGTGACATCGCTATTACTGCAAGGCCGCAACAAACAGAACGAAACAACGTATTATTTTTGGAAACAATACATTATAACGGCTAAAAGTTAGTCTGGCAAATTGTAGCGAACTATTCGGTCGTGGCGACCCTCTTCGGGAAAGCTGTGGTTATTGCTTTGTCAGGTCAGTGACCGATTTTGCCATTAACACGCGGCATTATTAAAAACGCAACATTTATTTTATATACCATATTTATACATATCCTTATACCCTTTTTTGCAGACTCACACGTCACTAACCCAATGCGAAGCATAAATGTATTTGATTACGACCAGCTGACGTATCCAAAGATGGGCTACATTAAATTCAGGCTTAGTACATAAGACAGGTTTTATACAGCCACAGCAAATTTTGGATGCGAGTGCGGCACAGGCGAGGTCGGTTTCCCCACGAATCTGACGGTCTACCTCACCTGCCTTGGCTGTAGTAGAACATGTAGTGGTACGGATGGACTTTAAGTGCGTATAATACATTGCCGAGTTACGCACTCTAATTTAAATTTATCTTGTTTCTTATGTATGCTCCCGAAAATTTAGAGCAGATTCCTGTCGTCCATGTGGAGCTAAATCGGTTGCACGCTCTGGTTGTACTTATATAAAAACAATCTGATAATGATTGGCAAAAGGCTACTGCATCGAATCCATGCCGTCAAGTATTTTTTGCATTACCTATTTTATGTACAAGTAATCCAAAAAAATATATTGTTTTGTCAACTAGAAAGCTTTAAAGTCCCTTGTGTACATGATATAGGATAAAGGACGCTGACAGTTTTATAATATACATAGACGAATCAAACTTGCTATAATCAAAAGTTTTTAAAAATCCATCCTACATTAAATAGCTGCCAATAACTGGTTTATTACGATAAAAATACAAAAACCTCTTAGCGAGGTAAGAAACCCAATCGTAAACAAAACCATTTGGTATGTTATATTACTTCAAATTTAGTAATCAGATTTGTAGAATATATACATATGTACATATACTGAAGAATTTCAATCATTACCTCATTATAAAAATAGATAGAAATTTTACATTGTTACGCCACAGTAAGCAAAAATGTATCTACAAGTATTTTACGTTTACTTTTGTTTTCAAATAAGTTGTACAAACGAAATCGAATAAATACAGAACTTTTTTTCTTAATTACATCAACATATGTAGAATTGTTTATCTATATCTATACTAATATTTTAAAGAGGAGAGATTTGATTGAATTGAATTGAATTGTCCGAATCTACTGGACCGATTTAATGGATTCTTTCACTGTTAGGAAGCTACACTATCGACGGTTAACATGGGCTACATTATATTTGCAAAAAAAAAAAATGGAATCCTTACTAAAACGCCAATAATGTAACCAAAGGTGTAAAAAAATTACCCCCCGGTCAACTAGCTCATATAACGAAGATACCGATGATCCCATTTGATTATTTATATGGCTTCAATTTCCGGTAGTCCCAAGACCAAGCGTTCGCATTAATAGGGATCGACATACGAAAGCAATGTTTTACGGTATGTTGACCTATCACGGGTCGGAGTTTCTGAAAATCAATTTATTTTGCTACCACAAAATAAAACATCAAATATTTTTTACAAAGAACCTCTGACCTAATAAAAAACAAGTAAAAAAGCTAAAGTCGGGTGTCCCGACTTTGAAATACTCTGTACATATGTTTACAATAATTATAGAAAAAAAAAAATTATGAAAATAAAAAAAAATTTTGATCGATATTACCTCTCTCGGTATTCGAACTCACGTAAAGGGTTTATAATTGCACATTTACATAGCAATTGCGTCTGTGTGAGTGTATGTATGCCTATGCGCATCTATTCGTGTCTGTGTAAGCATTTTCGCAGTCAACCAAACAGCAACATCAACAACAGCCGCGGGCAGCGCTTGAGCAGCGCTGCAGCAGCAAATATATTTATGGCTATAACTTCTCGTTAAATCGGTCTATCATAGTGAAACTTGGTATACGGACATATAATAACCAACTGGGGGTATTTACAAAATTTTAGTTCGAAATTCCAAGAATTACGGGAGTTACGATTTGCGGGGTAGAGGGGGGAGGGAGGGAAATTCCAAAATATATATTTTCTGCGTATTCACATAAGGCATCTGGGACTAAAATTTGGTGTTCCTAGGTCTTATAGTCTCCGAGATATAGGCGATTATACGAATGGAAAATCGGGAAAACCCCCATAGGGGGGAAGTGGGGGGAAAATCAAAAAAATAAAACAAACTCGTATAGAATACACACATAACGCATCTTTGTGCAAAATTTGGTGTCTCTATCTCTTATAGTCTCTGAGATCCAGGTGTTCATACGGACGGACAGACGGACAGACTGACAGACGGACAGACAGACAGACAGGGCTAGATCGACTCGTCTCGTCATGCTGATCAAGAATATATATACTTTGTGGGGTCTGCCACGCCTCCTTCTGCCTGTTACATTTTTCAGCTCCCGCAAACCTAATATACTCTTGTACATTTCATGTACAGAGTATAATAACAAAAAATCTAAAAATACACAAAAAATCATTAAAATAATAATATCGAAAATAAATTTTACTCCTTCTCAGTAACTCATAGCAAGAAGAAGGGTGTATGTGTGTTAAGTGTGTGTGTGTTATAAAATGTAAAATTTTTAAAATTTTTGTAAAAATACCCGTGCGATGCAGGGGGCAGGACGCTAGTATTTATTAAACGGTGAGTCAAAATTGGATATTGTAGAGTCCTATTGAATTCTGGAAGTGTGTTTCAATGCCATCCGATTTACGTTTCCATCGATCGATGCAAAAGCTGAATATTATAGTAATATTTGACTTATGTGCTGACACCACGACATGATAATAGACTTGCGGCGTCAACTAGTATTATCAACTTCGATTGCAGCAATTTCGTAGGCACAGAAGTATTTATATTAATAATAAAAATACCTGGAGCAGATTTTAAATTAGCGTTTCCTTGCAGAAACTTTTGACTTAACAAAATATATTATTTTCATTTCAATTGTAAGAATTATACTAAGTATTATTATTTATCTACATTTAAGCAAAAATAAAGCAAAACAAATATGTATGTGCATTGAAATCAGCGCGCATATCAGATGGAAAAAGAGAAGACATATGTCGAGATGCTTCCTTCTATCTGTTACATACTTTTCACAAATCAACCCTTTTTCACTGCGTGTACAGGGTACACAATAAATTACAATAAATTTTAAATTAGGAACGTAAATTAAGATTTTAAAAAGTGCAATATTGAGTTTAATAAGTTATTTAACCGTTCGTTATTCGTCTCATTATTAGAATATATTTACATATACATATGTATGTATCCACCTGTATGAAGGTTTTTTTTTGGATACAATGTATTTAAGAGTTGTCCCCGCTCGAGTGTAGCATTCCTTTTATTTTATTAAATATATTAATGTTACAAACATGTGGGTTTAAAAAAAATTCAAATTTTGTTCACAACCATATTCGAGTAGTAGCCAGTTAATATGTTTCTGGTCGCTCTAATAAATGGTATTTCAATATGCTATTTGCGTTCTGTACGCACACTTTCGTGTCTCATTGTAAGGACATGCTGTCCTCTGACCTTACAGCTGAACATGTGCGCGGCGCCCTATTATTACAGCAGTGCACATGTATTTGTTTACTTGGCCGCTTCGTGTGGCGTTTGTTGTGGGGGCGCTGAGCACAATCGAGAACTTATTAAAGCTAAGGCTAAAGCCCAGCCAGCTGATGCCTTCAAACTTTCATTCACAGCGACAGCCCAAAGACCGATATGACAATGAGCATGTGCTCGGCCGCTACATCGTGCGATGCGCTCGCTAAATGCGCTCGGCTTTCCATTTTGTCTTTTGTTTCCGTTGTTGTTGCTTTTGCTTTTTATGGTATTGATGCCGAGGTTGATGTTGAGCGAAAGGACTTTGAGGAAAGCTTGCCAAACAAATGCGCACTCTCACTCTCAATTTTGCACCTCAAATGTCAGATACATTCATATAATTTTACACTGGTGGCCACAATAAAATGGAACTGTATTAAAGCAATAATGTGTTCCTTTTTATTTTGATTCAAACATAAAAACATACATAAAAAACCTCATGAAACTCATCAAACCATATTACTATAAATTTCTATAGTGATTAGAGTTAATAAAAGAAATAATAAATTTGTATAAAATAATATATATTTATAATAAATAAGGTAAAAATCGTACCTTTCTTACTTGAATAGTGTTTATGACAAGATAGTATAAGCGAATGGGATTAGCAACGTCGCTTTTTCAGAAATCGTAAGAAATTTAATTACTTTTCCTAAATACATTCTGGACAGCACTGTACAGGAGCTCAGGACATCTGCACTTGCACTGTGCGAGTCGCGCTTTCATTAACTACGCTCTCAAATTCATATTTGTTCGGTAGTGACTTTGCATTTGCGTTTGCGTTAGCCTGCTGCCAGTGCTTGTCCTTATCGATTTTCAGCGAATTTTTCACAGGCTCACAGCGCACTGCGATGCGAAGCGAAGTTTCACTTGTCGCGCTGAGTTCGTTCATGTCGCACTGCACCGATTAACGTTACATAAAGGAATTTCAATAGCAAGTTTAAGTGCGCTGCTCTGAGAAATTTTATAAGAAAAAAATTATTAATATTAAATTACACAAAATTAAGCAGCATTGTGATAATTGTAAAAACAAATTAAAGAAGGCGACCCGCGACATTTAAAACGTAAAGCCCCTGGCAATATCAACATATTCGTTTATGTAAAAAAGAAAAACCTAATGCCGTAACACAGTCATTGAAGGAGAGAAAGGAAAGAAAACGTTCAGGTAGCAAGAGACGAATGAAAAAGTAGTAGAGGTCAAAAGAAGCATTGATTTAACGTGTAGTACTTCCTTTTACCTTTCGGGCCATGAGGGAGTGTGTGTGCGAGAGGCCTCCTGCTTACCCACATGCATGTGGATGTGATGTGTGTGTGTGTCTTAGCTCGAGGTGTTGCATAAAGAAATTTGTGTAATTTCTGTAAATTTTGTGAATACTTGCGCTTTGTTCAATAATGTATAAGCATCCACCTACAATGCAATACACACACGCACACATACACTAACACACACACACACACATATGTTCATACAGAGGCTTGCATGTGTTGTTGGCCTATAAATTGTGTATGTATATGTGTGTGGAAATGTTGATGACGAACTATGTACTTACGTATCCACGATGACGGCAACGCCAACATATCCCACAGACAACCAACCACAGACAACAAGCAGCAGAAAAAATCGCATGTAACACAGTTCAATATCCAATAAGAAACCCAGTATAATTACATAATCAAATAGAACTACATGCTGGCAAAACCCGCACACACACTCTTGCAAAATAAAATAACAGAAAAAGGAATAACAACGCATTGCAAAGAAAAAATAAAATAAAACGTGCAGCATTATTTAATCAACGCCCTGGAAACGCCTAATCATCTTTTAAAGAAATCCAAAGTAAAACCAATACCAATGTACCTGCAACAATGAAATTGAGCAAATTGCAAAAACAAAAAAATTAAAGAAAGTCACAAGAAAAAACAAAAACCAAAAACAAATAACTAAACATCTTAAAACAAAAGACGTTACATAAACTAGCAACAACAAATTACTTTTAAAAATATACAACACATTCGCTATATACAAGAGAAAAAAGTGCTAATGTATTATATAGAGGTACATACATAATTATATAAACTATACAAGTAGTTGCCGTTATGCGAACTGTTCACTGCAGGAAATAAAAAAAATTACATATAAAGTATTAAATACGAACAAATCAAATCGATTGTAGAGCTAGACTACAGGAAACCTCGTAGTTTGTAGAAACACGTCTTCTTCATATAGAAAACTGAAAATCAAATGGTAGCCGCTATAAATCATAATCGATTAAATATTAAACGCACTTAACGAACTTAAACGTAACGACTAAAAAGCTACTAAGTAGTTGCCTCCCTATATACAATATATAGATATATATATATATTATGATATATTATACAAATACTTAGATATATGAATTTATTTTTATAAATACGAGTAAAATGTAAAAAAAAAACCTAGAGGGCCTATCGAACTACTCTTAATATATGCATATATTCTACAAAATAACGCTATAAATGGCCAACAAATAAATGCATTAAGTCCAGGAACAAATTAACAAAACAATTTAAAGACACCACAAAAAAAACGTGCGCTCGACAACAACGAGGACGTCGACGTCACTTTCAACGAAATCGAAAGCTCACTCGTTCCCACGCCAGCTTCTTTTAGTGTGCGCGTGTTTTCTTGGTCAGGCTGGTTCTGCATTGCTCGCGTGTTCCTCTAGATACATATACATACACTCATATATATATATACTTAAGTAGTACATATATAAATAGTTAAATATATAAACTTATCTACCTACGTTGGGTTTCTTGCGTTGCGCGCCTTAATCTAGACCCGTCAAACCAAACAAAACCAAGCCAAAGCACACGCGCCACGCCCCGCCCCGCCCTGCCCCGCCTACGATCACAAAGCCATATACATAAGTACTACCACCATAACGCCTTACTCAAGTCACTGTCACTTCCAAAGCCGCCGCAAAACCCCAAAACAGAAACCGCAAAACGTTGCCGTTCCTGGGGTGTTAAAGGCCCTACATACACATATAAATGTATATATGTGTGTGTATGTGTGTGTGTGTGTGTGTATAGCAGCGTTTCGCGTTCATTAAACTTTAACGACCAAAACCAAACCTTATACAGCGAAATTGACAAAACGGTAGAGCAAGCTGTGGACAAGCCGTGCGTCAAAAACTATAGCATACTTTTGTGCGGCCTCTTTTAAAGTGCATATTAAGAGTTCATTGCAATTGTTGTGATACGTAACGAATATACGCGATCTAAATAAGGAGACAAAAGAATACAGATTTAAGGCAAACTTTCTACTCCAGCCTGCCCACCCTTCAGCTCGCCCGCCCCGCCCTGCCCCGCCTGTCATCGTCGCCAACACCTCCACCAACGAACACCACCACCAACAACAAATTGCATAATAAACTCAGCAACAATTAATATAAATAATTAACCAAACGGCTACTCACAAAATACATAAAAAAGAAGTCATTAAAATCCAAAGTACAAAACCCGAAACTAAATGTATTTGTTCTTAGCATAAACGAAATGAGCATAATCCGCCAGAAATAAAAACGAATAAATTATTTAATATAGCAGCATACGGTATTATTATATTTACATAAAAAGTGTAGAGGACACTCGCGGTTTATTCATGCCCACACACATGTTAACATAATCGTTACTCCCAGAGCGCCCCATAAAACTGTACCTTTAACACGGAAAATCATCGAAACACAAATAGAAACATAAGCAATACGACTAGTGAGAGCTGTTAACTACAATACTTTAGACACTACATTTTAGACAGTCAACAAGCAACCGTTACTTAATACCTATAACCCACCAAAAATCCAAAAAAAACAAAAAAAATAAAGTCGCTCCCAGCTTCAAGAAAAAAATTCAAGGAAACACATAACAACAACAATAAGAAGTGCATTTGAGTTGCTTTGTTTGAGTGAGATAGCTAGTGCCGACGCTAAGCAACAACAACGAAAAGCAATTATTTTGTTTACGTGTCTTCGCCATTAAATGTATATATGTACGTTTATGTATATGTATGTCGTGTGTATGTATTAGTTAATGCCAAAACTCGAAACGAAATACGATGACCAGATTTCGAATTGTGTCAGACGAAGCGGAGCGTGTTTTTTGTCTGTAACAACAACAACAACAACAACAACAACTACTACTTCAACAAAACTAACATCATAATAAAAATCCAACAAAAGCAACAACAACAAGAACAAAGAGCAAAAAAGGGGAGGAAGGAGGAAAGAGCTGCCATTGGAGGAGCGTGTCGTTGCATTGCGGGTGTTTGGCGGCGCGTATTTGCGTTTATGTATGTGCATGTGTATGTGTACGTATGCGACGGTAACAGGCGGCGAAAGTAAAATTTCACCGTTTGTTTGTGATGGTAAAAAATGCACGTTAAACATACACAGCGCCGAGTCAGCGGTCCTGGAGCCTTTGGAACATTTACCAACGCCAACGATCAACGGTATGCAATTATTTTGAATTGTTCTCTCTTAACATATTGTTGTTGATTTCCATTTGTATGTGTATGTGTACACGTAATTGTGCGAGCGAGTGTGCGTAATGGGTGTTTCAAATATGGTTCACATATTATTTTACTAAAATAAACTCACTATCAATATTTTCAACTCAATTAGGATAGATCTATAGAAGTATTTCTTCAAGTATTATCTGACATCTATATACATAAATTCAAATTAACGAACTTGTTGGAATAAAAACGCGATCAAATAACCATGGCAACACATGCAAAAAATATATACTTCAGACAGTATTTCTGTAAAAATATTCAAATAAAGAACCAAAATACATTATTACGCTACGAAAAATCAAAATCAGAATAATGATCATAATTGGGAATTCCATTTAAGTAAACATAATATAATTGATATGATCTGGATTTTTCTATTTCAAATATAAAAAAACTTAACGGTTTGCCATCATCTTGGCTTATTTGTTTAAAAAGCAAACATACTGGATTATCCGTTGATCAAGAAAAACTACAATGCTTGAATATGTAAGCGATATAATAACGTTAACGATATAATAACGTTAAAATTATAATAATTTGTGGAAACAAATTCTATGATATTAAATTTTGAAACACCCTATCACATGCTCCCACACACGCATGTGTGCGCTTAAATATTTACATTTATGGATGTATTTCCGTTTCGTTTTCAGCATTCCTGTTCGTCTTCTTATTTTTTTGTTGTTCTTGTGTTGTTTTATATACATATATACATACATGTACTATATTGGTTTGTCAGTGTGTTCGTTTGTTAGTTCGTTTGTTCGTTTTTTTGGTTTTCAGTTTTCCCGTTGCTTTTGTTGTTGCTGTTGTTGTTTGTTGTTGTTGCTAATATTGTTGCTGCTGCTACTGTATGTGTGTATGGGTATGCTAGTGTGTGCGTGTGATTGTATTTGTGTTTATTGCACAATCTAATCCAGCCAAATGAAGCCGAAATATAAAAATCGTGTGTACATACAAACCAGCCCAGCATCCAAAATGCACAGTATTGTCAATATTCGGGCATGTATTCAGGAATGTATGTAGAATGTACGTATGTATACAAAGCTTAACATCGCAGCACAGCCTCCACAGCTAGCAGATGTAATCTGCATAGATTAACCTCTGTGTATGTGTGTTTCCGTCCACAATGCCCATCCAGAACGCTCGTGTCCAACGCGAATAATACGATTATTTCCTTTGGCTACATACCGAGCACATACAACTGATTTCCTTTCCAATGCACGAGGGCAGGGACCGGCATCATCCATCAGTCAGCCTGTCAATGCAATTACAAAACTAGATTAAAAGCCAAACGCCCGTTCAACAATGGCTGCAACGACAATGGAACGACGACAGCCTCAATAGCCACATGCGAAGCCAACACACAATGAACTACTCTGTTCGAAAATAGTGTCAAAGTACTTTCAGTACAAGAGCGCTCGAATGTCGAGTTCCTTCTCAATACAATGCAAAAAGTGTAGCATACACACAGGCGTCCCTGTGCAGGCTGACAAGTGTCTGTATGTGTGTTTGTGCTTGTGTGTTTGTCGCTGCTATATGGCCAACAACATCGATGCAGCGGAAGCTTTCGCTTTTACTTCAATGATTAAACCACTGACCGAATTTTGGCTTACATACATATACATATGTACATACATACCATACGTACCATACTTGCATATGTGTATGTGTGTATGTATGTATGTGTTGGCAGCACCAGCACTATGCGAGTATGTGGGTGTGGTTGTGGATATGTTTGAGTGCATCGATAAGCGCTTGCTGTCATTATTGTTGTTGCTTTCGCATATATGTAGCTATATAAAGTATATATGCATATACATATATATAGTACATATGTATGTGTAAGTGTGTGTGATGTATTTACACAAATAGACAAAGAGAGATGAAGCCATTTTGCTGGCTATTGTGTAGGAAGCTTGATGTTTCCAATTGAACTAGTTACAGATATGCGCATTCAGTCGACAGCTGCACTTACACAGACACACACACGCACACACACACAAACACACACGTACGAGCTATATATTGTACGTGTTGGCCATTTTGTGTGCAGTTTGCACAGTCCACTGATTTAGTAAAACAAAATATTGATTCTTGATTTGTTGATTTTTGATTTAGTAACCCAACGTTTTTCGTCATCCAAAATTTCTGCATAGTTATTCATTTTCGAGACAAATAATTTCAGATATAATTTAATTTCTGGTATTTTTTGTTTTTACAGAAAACTTGCTTAAACAAGTGCAAAAACTTGAAAGTTGAATACTTTCAGAACAAAGAAGAGAACAAAAATTTTGCGTCATATCCAAAAACAAACAAAAAAGAAATCAAAAACCAAAACAAATACAATCAAAGCCAAAGAGAGTCGAACGAAACGAAACGCTTGCGTTTCATCAGTGAAGGTACCGACAGAATTAATTTGTCACTTTTCACTTTAGCGTAGCTCTACTACCTTCTCTCTAAAGCTGTTAACTATGTACTACTTACTTGCGTACTTGCTACTGCCTCAAATAGACTCTTACGCCCACACTACCTTTTAATGCTACTATTTACTTTGATGTTCCTCTACGTTCTTTTCAAAAGTAAACAAAACTTTTAAGCTTCACATTTCTACTTGTTATAAATAATTACTAATTAGTTATATGATACACTTGCTTCCCCCACCTCCTATCTCTCTCTATTTCTCTCTGTCTTTGTACCTCTGCTCCATTGTACGTATACTGCTAACGAATACTTGTACGAATTGTATGCCAGTGCCCCTCTCCGCTTGCCAATGCCAACGAAATTAGCAATATTTTTATACGAAATAAATTTACTTTAAACAATATTTCCAAATGCATCACATAAATTATAAAAACAAACAACAAATAAATTGCTCGTCATTAGAAAAATATATCTACCTATTATAATTAGTACATTAGTACATAACCCCTCGGCAGAAGCTTATTATTTTATGCCTTATTGTTATGATTTGGCAATTAACGTTCCTAATGAGTGCTTGCTGAGAATATTCTAAGCTATTGAGACAGTTAAATAAATGAACTTAATTACTCATCATTATTCACAGTGACTAAACGTGAATTTCTAATTGAAATCTGATAGAATCATTATTGTTAAAACCCTGCACATTTATTAATAAAATGATTATTAATTAATTTAATCACCTTAAATCTGCCCTGTTTATACAATATAAACATATTAATATTTCGCCTACGAAATTACTGATTCAAATAGCGCCAAAAACAAACTATTTTATTGGCTTAATCATCAAAGCAAATAGTTTTCCTCATTTATAAACCAAATTATTTGCTTACAATACACTTTTGAGTGGCATGTTTAGTAATTGCTTTTTTCATTTATTTTCAAAAACACACACACCACACTTTCAAAATTCAAGCTATTTCAATTCACGCACCAATGAATGCATTTCGACAATGCCTTTTTCAGGCATTGTATCTTAGCATGCACATTTTGGTTTTGTTATTAAAATAACTCAATTTCAGCACACAATTCATTCGATATTGTAAACATTCAACAATATAAAGTTCAAGAACATATTTACAAATATAGGGCTTTAATGCATTTTGCTTCTTTAGTTTTCAAATAGAGATCAATGTACAGAATGCGCGCATATAGTATGTGCCTCTCTCCAATATTTTTATTTAAGTAAAATTTATGATCCGCACAAACAATACTGCTTAGTTGCATTGCTCGTACACCTAAACGAGTATACATGTATATATTAAGTATATATGCATACATATGTATATTATTCCGTTTAGCGGCGGCGCGAATCGTATCTTAAAATTGATCTAATTTCGATGAACACAATGGAATGCTGTCGGAATGCAATTGCGCTTATTCGATACGATTTCTTACGCTTAATGCATTCAATTGGCTTTTGAATTATTAATTGAAGTACATATATACTGTATTTAAAACGACTGCACTGTGCCAAAGTACATAAATTAAAAATAAATTAAAATAAATTAAAAATAAAACATATTTTATAAAGCAAAAGCTGATTGCAATCAAAAATAAGACTTTGAAGTCTTCGAAATTTTGGGGATTCCTAGGGGATAAAAGCATATTAGTTCATCAAGCTAACACAGTCTTTAAGATTAATTTAAAAACACGCCATTTCAATATTTTAATTATTTACTGGTAGAAAACAAGCAGTACCGAATGATTATATAAATACGAATGATATTTGTAAGCAATTTGGACTTCTTCGATAATTTCTTTAAAAAGTAAACATATTGGCTTATCATATTCAAATTTTCTTTAAAATATACAAGTATTTCAAAAGAACTAAAATGTGTCAACTATTTGTTCACAAAGGCGAAATTTGGAGTATTGTTATTAATATGAGAAGAATAATAATTATTATTTGTTGAGTCTTCCTATCTTATTAGTGTCAACATGTTAGGGAGCTATCGGAATTTGTATTTCAACTTGGTATTTGACCATAATGGGTGAGAATATATCACAACAAATTTGAACACGTGGAACCATAATATCCCATTATTGACTCAAAATTACTTAACTAATGCATCCCAAATAAGAAAGAAACCTTTATTAGCACTTCAGAAAATTAATAAAACTATTAGCAGTATTTACAAATATTTTTGTTATGAATCAAGATTCGGAGTGTAGACCTTCCATAATTCAAAAAACAGAAGCCCCTTTTTATATGCGATTAATTTTCATGAATTAAGTTTTAAGTAGCAAAAAAGTTGAACAATTTCAGGTTTTTCCAGAACTAAAAGGTTGTCCTAGTCACGAATATTGGAACTTTTCGATATACATATTATAAAGTTACGCACTCAAGCTTATTAAGTATTAACAAGAATTAAACTTGAGACTAAAATGTAATCACGAGTTTAAAATGTAATCATGAGGGAGATGTTATCATTGTTACACGTTAGATTGCTGAAACAATAATTTTGTCCAAATTTTCTCAGTGTACATGTTAATAAATACATACATACTTCTATGTATGCACATACAACTATGTACTCGTATATGACGTAAGAGCGCTACTCTGAGCCCGCCTGACAGCTTCATTTACGAAAATAAGCAAGTAAAATAAATATAAAATACACTTGTGCTATCCAAATGATTGTCAGGAGGATGCCAATGGCAGCACCATCACCAGCAACAGCAACAGCAACAGCACCAATTCCAGTTCCAGTGCCAGCACGTGCTCGATATGTGGCAGCAGCAGCACTTGACGGGTGCCTGGACTGCGGCAAAGTTGACACTCGGCTCGGGTTTGGGTTTAGACCAGCAATACAATTACCAGTAGTATGTTATGCTTTGTGGGCTTGTTTGTTTGCTTAGCCGGGCTTATGTAGCTGAGGCCCTCAGGGCTGCCCATTCGCAAACGAATTTCTTTCGGATTGCAGCAGCACTTGACAGGTAAGAGGCAACGGCAGCTGCCAAGAGGGGGGGCCGAAGAGGCGGTTGGAGACTCCCAAGACAACACGAAAATGTATAAAATTGAAAATAAATCTGAGCATTGAGTTTGCGATGCTTTCGCTCTGATTTAATTCGTTAAAGTTTGGCCAACATGCCAACATTGTATTTAGAGACCTGAGATGTCTTATCTTTAAAGCCAATTGTGATCTAATTTGGAGTTAGTTAATTCTTTTTATTACCCAGATGCTTTCCCTTTTCGGGCGACATTCGGACATCGGGCTTTAGCAAAATTCATAAGCATTTCTCCCTAATGCACGTACTGGAGTATACTCGTATGTACATAGTACTTATTGTCGAACAATCAACATATCTGTATTTACAGGCCTTACATAATTGCGTTTTGTGACCATTACGTGGAGCACTTAATTGAAAGAAATTGATTTTAGATGGCATTCGTTCGATTTTGTGGTTTTGAACAGTCGTGCAATTACAACAGCACAACAGCACAACAACAACAATAATAACAATAACTGAAATAACAACATCAACAGCAAGAGCAAAATTCTGCACAAATTTTGGCCCAGAAAAGAAAATATTTACATTGGCGCATGAAATGTTTATACAAATGTGCCGTTTAGTTTGCGTGCCAAACAAGTTGAGATAGCGACTGAACCTGAACCATGCCATCTGCTCTGCAATGGGTTGAAAGTTTTCATGCATACACAAATGCATAAATAATACATGTACACATACGAGTATACATGTGTATATAGATATGTATATAGACACGCGCAAATGCTGATATGACATAAGTACTTACTTGTATATATGGGTATACATACTTGTATGTGAATGAATGTCTTTCTTTTGTTCGCATTTGTAGAATGATTAATACAAATAAAACATGCATATGTATGTGTGCGCATCTGCATATGTGTATGTGTATTTATTTTACCCCGCAATTCCCTAGTTCAACAATAGACACCTCGCATTCCATCTCGCTCGTCTCGGCGCACAGTGGAAGTATCTAAATTTGGTTGTACCCCAAAAACGCCCTTGACAATGGGGCCTGAGGATAAATACACACAATCTTTTTGGGGCACATGCAATCTACTTGTATTTGAATAAGAGATAAAGATAAGATTCCTGAAAGTCATGCTATGCACAGGGTAAGCAAGAACTGGTGTATCTTTTTATTGGTACCATCTCTAGTATTTTATCTATAGATGGTCGGTGGGGTATACCAAGATGTCTGCCACATAGACAAGAGTGTAGATTTGTCCTGTTGCATACGTGAACTGGATGGAATTCTTCGTAAAGTCAGTCCTGGGTTTAGTCAGAACACGACAAAATATTTAGGTTATTTTCTAATTCCTAGATAATCGCCTATTATACGATCAAGCCATTCAATTTTTATTATGTTGTAGATTTATGGCAGCTATCAAAAGTAGCGCTTAATTTGTTTAATAAAATGCAATTAGTTCTAAACATTTCATTGCCAAATAAAATAATTATATTGCTATTTTTTCAGAATTCCAGAGAATTTGTTTATAGATCGAAATTAGTTTGACAAAAACCTGCTAAATAAAATATTAACTTCTTTAAATGAACAGAGAAATGTGTAGAGTTTTTTCATTTTGAAAAATAAAATTGAAGCCACACTTGTTTGTTCTGCCGTTTTTGCCTTTTCATTAAATAAGTTCATTGTAAATATTTACCATTCATAGTCGTATACTCGGATTGATGATAAAAGTTAGATCGCACTTTATCTATCTGATTGGCCATACTATCCACTCTCTACTGCTACTGTTTGCGTTAGCCATCTACAATGCTCCTTCTTATCTTATCAGTCATTAGCTGCCTATTAGTTATTAATTTGATTTGAAGAGTGCTCGTGCGCTTCCGCCCACTGTGCCGATGTCTATGTCGATGCCATGGCCTAGTTGGGTTCAATTCAATGGAGCGCTGGAGCACCGGTTTGTTATGTGTACATATATATCTTTAATATCTATATACATATATGTATATTCATATTTCTGTACTTCAGTACATTCGAACTACCTTACACTTATTGTCAATACTGCTCTCACAGAAATAAATAGATATACATATGTACTTGTATGTATAAATATGTGTATAAGTATGTAGGTGCGTTTGTGTTTCTATACACTAATTTAGTTCAATTTTTCGCGCGATCAAAAGCAGATGAGTATGTCGCCAGTCTGGCCTATTATTGTACCGTATTGTTGTTGTTAGTGTTGTTATTGTTTGGTATTGTACGTACGTACATATGTATGTTTGTATGTATGTATGTATGTATCCGAAAGATGAACTCACACACGCGAATGCCTTTCATGCCATTCTCGTAATATTGCACAATCAATATTTATAATTAACTAGTTCTTTTGTTTATGTTCGCGTATGTACATACATACATTTATATACAAATAGTAAATATTTATTTGCATTGTTTGCTTCGTGTTTTTATATGTATGTATGTATTCAGCGATTCCTGTTCACCTTAGCGTAGCGCTAGAGCCTTTAGCTGACCACCAACTAACAAACCAACCAACCAACCAACCAACCAGCACAATTTTGTCAATTCTGAATAAATAAATAAACTCTGAGCAGCAATACTGGAATTGATCATTTATTAATAATCCATTGAATGTTATTGTTGTCTGTGCCTCTTGTAGCGCTAGCCGAGACAGCTTGTATCCGAACGACCAGCAGCAGCAGCAGCAGCGTCACTCCCACTCTCACCAACAGCTGGTGCGGCAATCCCTGACCAGCCTTACTACACAGGGTAACGGCAGCGGCAACGGGGGATCGGCGGCGGCGGGTGCGACTACAAGACGAGCGGCGCAAGCGGTAGCCGGTGATGAGCAGCGGACGCAGCGAGAACGGGAGCACAGTAGCAGCAGTCGCCTATCCAGCGGCATCTCCAAGCAGAACTCCTACGATAGCAGCAGCAGCACACTAGGTCGCGGCAGCAAGCGCAGTCACCAACAACAGCAACACCACCACCAACAACAACAACAGCAACAACAGCAGTCGGCAGTCACACCCACAGTCACCCCAAATCCGCCCAATCTCTCGCACAGCCACAGCCCCGTCAGCTGCGGCACCATCAGCACTGGCGGCCAGTCGGCGCTCTATGATGCTTGCCATGAATATAGTCGCAGCTTGAGTGCAGCACCCACAATCGGGGCAGGAGCTGGGGCCGTTGGAATTGGGGACGAGCTTATTGGGCACAATTTCAGCAACTCGGATCCAATCACACGTTATAGCCACTTGGACGACAGCCACGCGGATGCATCGGTCCTCAAGAGCCACTATAGCGAGTGCAACATCTATGCGAAGCAGCGACAGCTTGCGGAGCCGCACTTTACGAACCTAAATTTGAGCAGCGAATACGACAGTGGCAACGACAAACAGCAGCTGGTCAATCAGACCTACATCTTTAAGTGCATTGCCAATAGTCCCTCGTTTCTGCGCACCAACAAGATCAAGGAGCAGTCGAAGAAGCTGCGCAATCTATCGCTGAAGACGCGCAACGCCAAGAAGAAGGGTCAGATAATATCGAAGTCGAACGCGGTGTCCGATAATTCGCTGCATCCGGGTGATAAGTATCTCAACTTGTATCTGGTGGAGAAGAAACATTCGCTCCAGTCTCATCCAACGCCCACATCTGCATCAGCGCCGGCCACCTCGGCAACATCGGCCACTTCGGCAGCATCTATCTCAGCGGCATCGTCGGCGGCGGGTGGTGCGTCTGGAGTGGGAGCGGGAGCGGGAGCGGTTGCGCGCACCTTACCGGCTCTGTCGGCGGTTGCGGCGCGACAACAACAATTGCTGTTAAACGGCGCGTTAAAAACGAAAACGTTTCCCACATATCGGGCATCGGTGAAGAGCGACACGAAGGACTATCGGAGCAGCAGCAGCACCAGCACCATTCCGGGCACTGGCCAAAGTCCACCGGTGGTGCCGCACTCGCTGGCGGCTAAGATCAGCAGCAAGAACTGCAATTTGTTGCACAACGCCGGCAACAAGCTCAGCGTGAGCACGAATTCGTGCAACAAACTTCATGCAGCGTCTGCGGCACATGTGCACGGACACGGCGGACGCGCACACAGCTACGGCTACGCCTACCATCCACATCATCAACAGCAGCAGCAGCAGCAGCAGCCACACCAGCAGCAGCAACATCAGCAGCAACAACAACAACAACACAATCCACAGCACCCCCAGCATTTGGCATCGCCCAAGAGCTCCGTCTCGAGCAACGGCCATCTGAACAAGTACTGCCTCACGGACATCAGTCGGCGCAAGGCCGAGTTCAATCGCCAGCTCAGCGCTCCCACGGACTACACGCACCACTCGTCCAGCAACGGATCGCAGCAGGGCTCGGAGGCGGCCAATGAGCCGGTTGGCGAGTCGACGATAACTGTAGCCAGTGCTGGGGTCTTGGGATTTGGACACGGCGTTGGTGGCAGCGGGAGTGCGCACACCGGCTCTAGCTCCGGGCCAGCCACTGCTCCCGGAACACTCAAATCCTCACTGCACTTCCACAACTTTGGCGTACATCCGCGACCCACTTCCACGTCGTGCACCAACAGCTTTAACCGACGCCACATACGCAAGCATAAGACCAAGCTTAGCGAGCGGTAAGTGTATAAATGGGGGAGTTTTCAATATTTTGCAAATACTATACATACTTGTATTTCAAAAGTCTTACCCATATTGGTAAAATTTTTGTGATTAAAAAGTTTTGAACCCAATTCAAATTAACTATATTATTCCGTTTTAAAACTATTTCAAAGATTGCAATTTCAAAATTGTTTTTAGTTCGATCAAATTATTCGGAGTCCAAGCGACAAATATTCTCGTTTCCAAAACATGATCGAGTTAATAAATAATAAATAAAATTAATAAATATTCAATTTAGTGACTAATTCAGCTATATAGTATGTATTCGTAAACACATGTCCGTCGGTTGAGATCATTTCTTGAAACCATCTAGATTAGACCAGAATATCCTTTATCTGAATTTAAATCGGACTACTTTATAACAAGTACAAGTATATAGTTGCCAAAGTACATCAAGGTTTATAAAATTTTCGGGGCTGATCAAGCTTTGAACAAAAATGATATATAAAGCTACATAAATCGAAAAAGTACATTGGGAAGGCAGGTGATACGGATATTTCTGAAACTGAAAAATATAATTATGTTTTTACAATTTAAACATTTATTAGTATACTTGTATAAGTCTATCAACATTCTTTATTTTATAGAAGCCTATAGCTTATGGGTCAGGTACATTTTTTAGAGGGAGAGAAAGATTATTTATTAATAATTTCCCTTAACTTAGTAGGGATCTTATTAAGCTACCCATGTATTTAGTGCTTTAATTGGAATGGGGAACTTTTTTTTTGCTTTCGCAAAAATACCGCAGAGTCTTGGTAAACATTCATGATCATTTAGCAAAGTCATTGGAACTTTGTTAGTTTCTACTGCAAAAAAAAAACAACAAAAAAACAACAGCAACTAAATAGCAGTAGAATAATAAAAATAAAATAAAATAAAATTACAAATTCAATGCGCAGTCTCAGACAAAGTCTCCGTCCACCCCGACTGCTCTTACCGGTTTTCGAAGGTATCGCACTCAATGCGCGGCTGACTTATCAAAATTGGCCGAGACAGGCCGGCGGGCATCATTTGCATAATTCCGTCTGCCTGCGTAATGAGTTTCTAACGCGCTCCGCTTCCGAGCACTGAACTTCAAATTGAAATACCAGAGCAGGCATTCGTTAATCTTAGCTCGCAGGATACGGACGTACTTGTATAGCGTGCGGTACTCGAACGCCACATCGACGTGAGTGTGAAATGTGATCTTGACACTGACACTCGACACTCAGTTATCAAGTGATCATCTGATCAAGCGATCAAGCGATCCACCGATCAAGTGAAGTGCAAGTGCAATTGTCGCCATTGGCGTGCTTTTTTAATTGCGCATCCCCTAGGGGGAACTTATTTGTTGCTTTCGTTGCAATACTCGTATTTACTCGTGTTCCGCGCGCTTCAATTACAATTATGTACTAGTTGCCCCATTATCATAATTGAATTGCGTTCGAAAACGTTTTAGTCAATGTCTGTACCCGCACCCGTACCCGTACCCATTCCCGGGCTCTTGCTCTCCTACTCTAGACACTAGTTATCGAGTTTCCGAGCTCTCGTGCTCGTTCTATTACATTATTTCTTTAATTTATGACAACAGATCGGCAGTCATAACGCTTACCCGTTTGCCAACGACTTCATTTGCATAAAATCTAAACGTAGTTTTTAAAGCGCTCTGTTTGCTTGTTACTGGATAGTTTCTTTTAGCTTTATGCTTTTTTGTTTATTGGCTTCAATTTTACGCTTGCTATAATTTGTTTGCTACTCGTCACAGAAAAATCAATTAAAAAGCAACAAAAATTCCTTATTTATTGTGCAACGGACGAGGCAACGTCAGCAACGCAATCGAGGTTCAGAACAGGTTATCAACGCGACTGTCGCAGCATCAGCTGAATAATGCAGCAAAAAAATAAATAAAAATAAAGAATACAACAAATCTTGGAGAGCATAAGAAAATCGTCTACAAGCAGTCTTGGTGTCATTTTTTAATTATTTAATTACAAACGCGAGCACACACACACAACTACTGGAGAACGAACGAACGACTCGACTCGACTCTCAATTTCGATGTGGTTTTCGGTTTTCAGTTTTCAGTTTTAATTTCTCGTTTTCGTTTTCGGAAGCTGTGAGTTTGTCGAGCACATACTTGTACAGTACAACAAATACCGAGTAATTCATGCACTGGCCTGGCGATCGGAGCGCAACAATAGGCACTGTGCTCCAATTGAAATTCGAGGTAACAACAAACAAATCGTCTACAGACATACATACATACATACATACATACATACTTGCACACACACACGTTCAAAAATCTATATGTTTGTGTAAATTGTGTGGCGAGTTTCTCTCTCTCGAGGACGCACGAAACCGAAACACAACCGAATCCCAATCCGAGTCCGCGTCCGCGTGCAACCGCGAGTCTGTTTGGCGGCAACGGCAACACACGCGTCTGTTGTTTCCACTGCCGCGTAGTCGCATTAAGTTGGCGCTTGTAATAACTTGAAATATAAAATATCACTCTCGGTATGAGTGGGACCCAAGTGATACGTGAAATTAGTGCAAAAAGTAGAATAAATAAATAAAAACAGTTGTTGTTTGTCATTACTCGAGTTCGAGAAATGCCGCAACACGTTTCAAGTTGCACATTTTTTGTAATAAATATATCAAACGAAAGCTGTGATTTTGATTGATTGTGACGTTTATTTCGCTTCCAATTCCGATTCTGACTGAGCACGCTGTAAAATTAAAACCGCAATATTAATCGGGTGCTTTACATCCATACCACAAAAAACAAAAACAAAACTAAAAAAGCCCGCAACGTAACCTGATAATACGCCCGCACTTGCCATATAAAGAGATATTACTCGTATACAGATATATGTGCATATATGTTTGTGAATATAGGTGCATGGTTGGGGAGCACACTCTGCCACTCGCTAATTGTCAACTGACGCTAAAACTAAAACGAAAACTGAAGCTTCACATCGGGCTGCAGTACCACCTCCCATTCAGTTTTTCAAACAGTTCGGTTTTGTTGCAATATTATTTTCGTTTGTGTGTCTTTTGCTGTTAAACAAACTAATAAATTCATTAGGCTAATTCGAGCGAAGGAGATTGAATTAAATCAGCCTCATGAAGCTTAATTAAAACGAAACTTTCCTATTTAAAATTACATTCAATTGAGTGTGAACAGTGCTGGCGGACGACATCGGCACGCGTTGCCAACGCCGCCGGCCAAACAATAGCGCCACCGCTAGCTGCGTGCCGTGCCGTCCCGCGAACCACACCACACCACACCACACCACTTCCATTCGCCCCTGTTCTCGCCGTGCTCCAAACAAAAACTACTCGAACATCGCTCAAAGGCCGCGCCGCTAAATAAAACATTTCCGCGACACAAAACCTTGACAATCGCCAAACACAAGGTAAGGCGAACATCGCATCCACCTGGTCCCCCATCCCCCATCCCCCCTCCACCACACCGCCACTCCAGTGAAACACTTTCACTCGCGCACGCAGCAGGCCTTGCGGCCTAACAGTACATACAAGTATACAGTAACATACAAGTATACCCAAGCCCATACTCGTATGTATGTATGTGTGCGTGTGCTCGCTAAATACATACATACATACGACTACATATGCGTGTAAGATAATAGGCAGAGAAGCCTGTAAAATTTGTCGGACAGGTCAGTTCACAGCTAGTTGTTGAATTCGGCGTGCTTAATTAACCTTATAGGAATACGAGTACTGCCTGGTCAAACGGAGAGTAGAGTACGGCATTTTGAATATTATGTATATAGCCGAACTGCAAAAAACGTTTTTCTCAAAAAGCGGGGCAATACAATTTACTTTCTAAAAGCAAGGGTAGTACTACTTGTATTTTTACGAAATACGATTTTTTATTTTGAAATAGCTCTCATTTCTCAACAAACATAATTATTTTTTCGTTAAACAACAAATGATTGTTTATAATTAAAAAGTTCATTTTTTTAAAACACAAGATCTATTTATGTAAACTGCAAAAAACGTTTTTCTCAAAAAGCGGGGCAATACAATGTACTTTGTAAAAGCAAGGGTAGTACTATTTTTGCGAAGTACGATTTTTGTATTCCCATAATGGCTCTCATTTCTCAATAGATATGAATATTTTTTCCTTTAAACAATGAAAGATTTTATATAAATAAAGAGTTCATTTTTTGAAAACGGAATAAGATATTTTTATTCTTAAAATGACTCTCATTCCTCAAACAACAAATGATTGTTTATAAATAAAAAGTTCACTTTTTGAAAACAATCAATTCCACTTATATATACAAGTATAATAACAATAGCCTATACGAGTGCATACAGAAATCATTCTAACCATTTAAAGGAAACTATTTTTAAAATTAAGATCTAGTTATGTGTTGGCATTGTCGATTTAAAACATGTATTATTATTCAATTATTATTTCAAAAAACTTTTTCACGTGTTTTTAAATGAAGTTATAAATTTTCCTGGTAGGCATTTATATTTCCACTTTCATGTCGAATCTATGAGACAGGACTAATACAGGCATAACTTACACACACACGCATGAGTCAGTTCTATAACTACAAAAAAAATTGAATTTCTTTACCTAAAAATATGAACATATTCTAACAGGTGTTTGAATTATATAAGTCGCATATTTAAAAGAAATTTTTGAAATGACCAAACCTCCATTTTTTCCCTTTAAAACATTAGCTCGATCTTTTGGAAAGCGAATAAAATAGTTTTTTTAAAATTTTAAACATATTTAAAACATGTCGTTTTGTGTGTCGAGCCCAAACAAAATCTGTATTCTTAATTTTAAAGCTCATATGGCTATTAAAGTGTGTAGGTTTTCAACCTTGTATTTAATTCGAAAAAAGTGTTTAATACTATTGGTACTCAAGAAAATGGTCGATGGCTTTTATAAAAGACTTTCTATAAGCATTAGTTATACAATATGGTTAAATGTTGGGCTCATGCTTAGGGTAGATACTTACTGAAGCTATCGTTCATCAAATTGGACAGCTGTAAGATGTAGGTCTACGATTCAAGTGGTTTTGACAAGCTTGTTTCTATCTCAAGTTCAAATTTTCGGTAATATATGTAGCTTTTAGAACTGGCGCATTAGTTTGCTTGCCAAAATATGCCCCGGCTAAAGATTATTTCATAACCTCTTATTAATTCTTTTATTTTATAATTATTATTTAAACTTCGAATGAAAATAATAAAAAATTCGAATATTATTACGATAAATATCTCAGGATATGTTTTGATTTATAGAAACAGAGTCTGCTTTTAGATTTCTTATCTAATACCTGGGCAACTTTTGTTTTAACTATTTACATTGAACAGCAAATGTTCAGCTGTTTTGGGGAGTGCGGCATTGTGCATTGCTTATTTTTATTTAATTGAATTGCATTTTCAGCTTACTAAGAGGCGATAGTGAGGAATCAGTGCGTTGCTCATACTGCTCCGTTTTGAATGTGAATGAGAACGACCTGCGCATTTCTTTCGAGAATACCTGCACCGACTCGCTGGTAACCGCTTTCGATGATGAGGCTCTGCTAATATGCGACCAAGGAACCGAAATGGCAAGAATAAAGGTTTATTATATACATTTAGCACAGGGACCCACCACATGCATGCTACGAAAGATATATAGCTTGGACTGAGCTTACACATTTTTATTGAGAGGCAGCTATATTGGGAGTCAAGTATCTGACTGATTTGATTCGTGTTTAATTTTATAATGCAGGTACACTTTGATGACGTGTCGTTGTACGGCACTCCGAAAGAGGAGCCAATGCCCAACATACCGATTGTCTCGGAAAAAGTATCTGCGAATTTCCTAAAAAGTCAATTGCAATCATGGTTCCAACCGACGGACAATCGTCTGGCCATGAAATTATTTGGCAGCCGCAAAGCGTTGGTCAAAGAGCGCATACGTCAGAAAACTTCCGGGCACTGGGTGATACACCCGTGCAGTTCATTCAGGTGAGTGTGTGTGGGAAATGTCATTTTGATAATGTATATAACATATACCGAGTATTTTTGGTTTCAATTTGCAGGTTTTACTGGGACCTTTGCATGCTTTTATTATTAGTAGCAAATCTTATTATCCTGCCAGTCGCAATATCATTCTTCAACGATGATCTGAGCACACGATGGATTGCCTTCAACTGCCTAAGTGATACTATTTTTTTAATAGATATTGTAGTCAATTTTAGAACAGGTAATATGCAATGGAATTGTAATTGGTAAGCAATGTCGAGCCAAGGTTTCGCAGGCAATAATTTTCTTTTCACATATCTTCAAACAGATTATGCGCCTGTTTGAACTTTGCTTGATCGTTCGCATTTTATCGATGTGCTAACGCTTTGTGTATTTACAGGAATTATGCAACAAGACAACGCTGAACAAGTAATATTGGATCCAAAGCTTATAGCTAAACACTATTTAAGAACCTGGTTTTTTCTCGATTTAATTTCGTCGATACCGCTAGATTATATATTTTTAATTTTCAATCAAGTAAGTAATGTATTTAAGTGACAGTACCCAACATTTTGATTAAGATTATGAAATTGCAGGATTTCTCTGATTCTTTTCAAATATTGCATGCTGGACGCGCTCTGCGCATCCTGCGCCTAGCCAAGTTACTTTCTTTAGTTCGCCTGCTGCGACTCTCCCGCCTTGTGCGCTACGTTTCGCAATGGGAGGAGGTTTATGTAAGTACGCGGTCACATTTCTTATGTCTTTGTTTGCATCAAATATGTTTCCATTTTGTTCGAATTGAGCTTTAGTTTAACAATTTACTTATTTTTGATTAACTCTTGAAAATCGAAATGATTCTCTTCAGTTAGTTTGAATCAAATTTACGTTCTTATTTCCGTTTTTTCTGTATTATTTGTTGTTTTTTTTTTTGTCTCATTTTGCAAGAAACGTTTTATCGTAAGATACAATTTTAAAATCATGCTACATTCTACACAAAAAAATAGGAATAGGAGTTAGCATAGCTACGTGTTATCTTCGGCGTGCCGGCTTTAGAGCCCTCAGCACTTCAGTCAGCTAGAATTACAGCTACGATTAAAGTTAAAGAAAGAAAGTGCTTGCATTTCTTTGTGTATTTTGATAAGATACTGTTTTTGCATAAGTGTTAAAATTTCTCAATGCGTTGTCAATGGTACAAGGACTTACATTTATTTACAATATAAATGAAAAGCGCGCAAAGTGTTCAAACTATGTATTTTCAGTTCTTAACTGTAATATCAAACTCTTTGTGTCTTTAATTTCAATTTAAATATAAAAAACATTTACTTTATGTTGTGAATTTTGTTTACATACAGTTTTTGTATACATATGTTTGAATGTGTATATGTATTTCTATAAAGCCCAACTCTAAACTTTTAACAAAAACCGATTAAATCAAATCAACTCTGTAAAAAAAGAAAATGCTGGTAAAAATTTAATAATAATAAATATCCTGTGTAATTTTTTTTCAAGCGCTCCTTCTCATTAATACTCCTTGACACTTGCGCTCCGCATACATACATATGTATTCGTATAGTCTATTTTATATTTGAATGGCCCCGAAGTGATCAAGTTTTGCAAACACCCCACACACTCAACCTCAACTCGCGAGTCCACATTTCCATGCCGCGCTCGCTACGCTTACAACTTCGCTCTTTTGCGGGGAAGATTCTTTTGCTTATAGCATTTGTTTTTCTTTGATTTAGTCTTCTCTTTATTATTATTATTGTTATTTTTATTTTGTTATATTCCTGCTGACTTTTGAAGCACCCCAAATAACTTTTCATTGCACTTTTTACAAAATCTTTTCAAGATTTTCGTTTTTATATTTCAAACGCCAAACAATTGAAAATCAAAACATATTCGATTTAAACATTTTCAAGTGTTGAATATTGCCTTTTTCCCACAACACTTTTTCAATTCACCCAAGTACAGCAGAAACTTAAGTATAACATTAACTAACTTGAGAATTGTTTATTTATTTTGTTGATTTTATTTTTGTTAAAAACAACAAGTTTAAGCAAAAAAAAAAAAGATAAGTAGACACTAAAGTCTCTCACATACTTACCTACAAAAACTTCTTGCTTATACGAATCAAATTAAGAAAAAAAACAACATAGATTTGTATCAGGGCCTAAACTACCTGTGTATATATATATATGGTTTTAGATTCTGCAGAATCTACAGAAAAAAAGTGCTGATCGCAGAGGGAGAATGCACAGAAAAGACAAAGATGGCTTGACAAAAAGCAACTTAATTCTCAAGGTAACAACAAAACAAACAAAACATTTTTAAAAATAATTCAACAAAAAAAAAACAAAACACTATCTTAAAACAACAAATTCAATTTTTTGATCAACAAAAACAAAAAGCCTTGATTGACATTATTATTGACGTATTATTGGTACAACATAACTCACATTTGAGGAATGATTCAACCAAAAATTGAGTTTTAGTGCATATTTCGTTCGTTCGTTCGATTGTTCGTTCGTTGATATATACAAATATTTCGTTTTGGATCATGTTTGCTTGATTTTAATGTTCGTTCGTACGTTCTGTAAATTTTCTGAGATTGCCTTTTTATACATACATATTGATTAATTGAATGATTGACATACATATGTTCTTAATTTGACGCATCAAAATGCCTGAAATACAAAATTCAATTATTTACAAATACGAATTTAAAAATATACATATACTTTGTATAAATGAATTACAACAAAGCAAAAAAAAAAGGAATTTGCTATTTTGAATACTCGAAACAATGTTCAATAACCGCTCTAAATGCAAATCATTTGTTCCGGTGCAAAGTTCAAACTGTTTTTATGGTATTTACACTTTAGACTTAATTGGTGATTCCCCCACAGAAAGCTTAACAAGTATTTACATATCATTTAAAGATGAGGGTTCTTTACTGTCTGTTATTTCAACTTTCTCTTTCATATATAATTATATCATGTCAATTCCTAAGGCTTTTCGAGCTACCTCATAAAGTGTAGACAATTCTTATTGGGGGGTTTAATGTTCACTTTAAAAATATTTATTAGGCTTAGAGTTCTTAACCTGAATTTCAATTTCCATTTAAATTACAATTTAAGATATTTATGTTATCAGCTAAAGCCGATTGCTCGTTCTTATATAGGATTATTTGTTATGTTTTGAATAACTTCGGAAAATGTCAGTAAAAGTGGAAATAAACAGACGTACGTTTCAAATAATTCTGTTTACGATTTTCATTTGTTTTAAGTACGTACTATACATTTGTTTTAAATTTGTATGAGAGGGTTTTCAAATTAATACTTTTTACTATCAGTTTTAGGCGTAGTGTAGGATAAAACAGGCACGAATGTAGAACTAATGCATGGGCATGACTGCGTTTCAGTATTTATGAAACGAGTGATTTACATAAATATGTATACACATGTATGTATGTGTGTACATATTATGTACACATGTATATTGAGTATGTATAGTAAGTAGTTTTTCTCAGAGATAGTACGTGTGAATAGCATAAGAACAGTAACCACTAAGGAACAATCGTTGTTTCAGTGAATGTGAAAACCAACTGTAAAATTTAAAATTAAGGTGATTTTTTAGTGTTCACCTCTTCAATGCTTTTTGCTTATCACTCAACCAATCCAAAAAGAAATACATAAGTAATGTGCAGGCCAGTTAAAAGCATGTGTAAAAATAAACAACACACGTGTGTACTTGCGATAACGATAACGACACATCAGCAGCAATGTGAGAGCAGCAGCAGCAGCAGCAGCAACAACAACAACTGCTTTCAATGGCAAACATAACTGTTAAAGTTGCCGTTCTTACTGTTGCTGTTGCTGTTGCCAGCCAGTCCGTCTCCGTCTGAACGTTGCTTTTGCGTATGCTTTGGCAAAATGCTGCAGCACCCACACATACACACACACACACACACACAAACACACACACAGACACAGCCGCGAACACGCGCGTACATAGAGATGTGCAATTTTCGCATACATGTAGCTGTAATTGCTGATTACTGCGCTGATTGCATCACTCATCACGGGCAAAATAAGTTTGCTTTGCGGTAGTTGTTGGAGTTGTTTGGTCGGCATATCAAGAACAACAACACGAACACTGTACTATAAACGCAAACGTATTCTATAGCATACATTTTTGAGCCAATGCCACAAAATCGCTTCCTATTTGCTACTAATTACATAATACTACTATGTACTTACTCTCTACCTTGCTATTCTACTACACACAATTGATTGATAATTGATATTCAATGCTTTTGCTTTTGTTTGGCGCCGATTTCTGCTGCGCTTATTGCTCCTATTCTTCTACAAAGTGAACAACAACAGCAAAAACATCTAGTACTTATCAATCCTACAAACTACACAGTATGTACTACGACTCTGCTGATGTTGCTAACTTTGTACTTACTACGTATTTGTAATTTATAAATATGTTGTATTATCTATTTTTGTATTTTGTGTTTTGCGTTTTGCATTTCGTTTTGTTTGGTTTGGTTTAGTTTGGTTCTAAGTAATGCTTTGGTTCTGGTTTTCTTTTGTGCCTCTGTTGTAAAAAGATTTCAGCAACGCGTAATTCTCTCTCTCCTCTCTCTCTCTAATTTGTAAGTCTGTGTAATTTTAGGCCAAAAAAAAAACGCACCCGTTGCCGTTGCAACGGCACCTTAAAGGTCCTAGTACGACCAGTGCTATTATACATACTACATATACATTAATGTATATTGCAAAACTAGCGTATCTACTATTATATAACTCTATAAACACAATTACTCGAATGTACTTTCACACGAAGATACACACACGCGCATATAAAACTTGTACACTTCACTTGAGTAATACAGCAGCAGATACAAAAAAAAAAAGTTACTGTTACCTCATAAAACAAATCTGAATGCAAAATTTGATTTCTCTTCCTTAGGTTTTCTACTTCCCATAACTTATTTGTTTAACAATTTTTAACTAATTATTTTATTGTACAGATACCGTAGCACATAAATAAACAACAAAAAAATTGTTTAAAGAGCGAAGAAACGCTTCCATTGTAAAAAGAATTTCAATACCATGAGCGTTTAAATGGCTTAGTGTCATTAATACTACACGTATGAACTGAAAAAAGTAAAGATGAGCACTTGTACCATATAGCCGCTGACTTGCACCTATTCGAAAAGTAGAACTAATTTGATTGATTGCGATTACGCAGCTTGTACTTGCTGTACTCTCTGCATAGATTTATGTATAATTTTCTTCCTAACCAAACAATATAGAACATGTATGTATGATTGATTGATAGCGTTATTCCTTTCAAGATGCCACAATGCAAGCTGAAGTGCGTCTGCAGCAAATGCGTCTGGACGATTGGCCATGTGCGATATATGCCAAGATATCTGACATTAGACGGTAGTCAGTCAATTGCGACAAGTACAGTCCAACTCCTCCTAAAACAAACAAGCCGTAGTTTTTTAAAATGTTAAATGGGCTGTCATTCCGGAAAATGACATTTCCGTTCCGGAATTACACAGCTTTCGAAACATAGAATAAAATTAAAACTTAAATAATAAAATTAACTTCAGAATTCATGGATGTATGAAAATGTTGGTTCTACTGACTGGCCGGAAGAGACATTTTTGTTGTTGTTGGAATTAATTCCACAATCGGAAATGGAAACAGGCTAAGAATTCCGACTGTTTATTACTTTGCATGATTATCTGAATACGTTGAAAGCAGTCTTTGAAGCTATTGCTGGACTACAGCTGCTTTTCAGCTGAGTTGATAAAAAGCCAAGTTTTGTTTTTTGTATTAACTGGTAATTGTAGACACAAGATGTCTTGGTATATATATGTATGTATAAGTAGTAAAGCAGAGTGCCAACATCGTCCAGTAATCAAAATTCGATTTTATTTTATTTTACTCTTTTGTTGAAGTAGCCATGGTTTGGTTTTGTTGCTTTATTGGCATATTTGGCGCATTTATTGCAATTATTTATATGGTACTATCACGGCTCTTATACGCCTCTTCTACTCTACAACAACAAAAATAAAAACACAACGCGCAAAATTTTCAATTTCAATAGAGTTTGTTCATTTGGTTTTTGTTACTCGTTTAATTTAAGATGTTTAATTTGCCGTATTTTAAATGTGATATTCACGGTGTTACACACACACACACACACACACACATACACAGTGTACAAGAGCAAACATAACACACACATATATACACAACAAACATACACACACACACACACACGAACACACACAAGGTGTTGGCCTATATCATAAAATAATCGATGATGTGCACTCTTATTGATAAATCTGGTTACAGTTCCTCAATATGGCCTCGGTGTTCATGAGGATCTTCAATTTAATTTGCATGATGCTCTTAATCGGACACTGGAGCGGTTGTCTGCAGTTCTTAGTGCCAATGTTACAGGGTTTTCCATCAAATTCCTGGGTGTCCATCAACGAGTTACAGGTAACAAAATCAATGTTAAGTGGGAAAAAGCCTGGATAATACAATTAAATGTTTCAGATTGCCTTAATTTTTATAATTTACAATATAATCAATTTAATATTCAATAATTGATCAAATTCTAATGCATGTCTTATGTTTTAATTTTTAGGAGTCGTATTGGCTGGAGCAGTATTCGTGGGCGTTGTTCAAAGCTATGTCCCACATGCTGTGCATCGGCTATGGCAGGTACATATACTTACAAATATATATATAGACAATATAAAAATTTTTACTCAGAGAAAAAGATGGCACGAATTTCCTCGGAAATTTAGAAAATTTCTTCAAAGGCAAGTAAGCCTACGATTCTGTCAAAAAAAGGAAGTGTTTTTTTATATAATATTGAGTTTAACTTAAAACTTAGTCGTTGGTTTGGCTCATGCCCCAAGCTATTGTTTAAAACAAAAGTAAGCCCATGCCGTTTTAGCACACATTTTGTTGATTCAGGCCGCAAGTTTTGTACCCTGTTCTGTAAGGTAAAAGCCTACATACTTGTATAACCTTAAGCTTATTTTTTCAAAGCAATATAGTAGGTTTTCAACGCTGGGTTTCCCCCTTACAGATTTCCGCCGCAATCATTGACGGACATGTGGCTAACGATGTTATCAATGATATCGGGCGCCACGTGCTATGCATTGTTCCTTGGTCATGCGACCAATTTAATACAGAGTTTGGACTCCAGTAGGCGGCAGTATCGCGAGAAGGTCAAGCAGGTGGAGGAGTACATGGCCTATCGTAAGTTGCCGCGTGATATGCGACAACGCATTACGGAATACTTCGAGCATCGGTACCAGGGCAAGTTCTTCGATGAAGAGCTGATCCTGGGCGAGTTGAGCGAGAAACTGCGCGAGGATGTCATCAACTATAATTGCAGGTAGGCCATTGATGGTTATATCTAAAATATATTTCATTCCGAAACAAGCAGAGTAGATCGCATATAGTACATTTACTCATTCAATAAATCAATATTCCACAGATCCCTCGTGGCTTCAGTGCCTTTTTTTGCTAATGCCGATTCGAATTTCGTTTCCGACGTAGTAACCAAACTGAAATACGAAGTTTTCCAACCAGGCAAGCGAACAGCTAGACAACATGCATAAGAAAATGAATAACTACATTACTTGTTTTTCACACACTTAGGTGATATTATCATAAAAGAGGGTACGATCGGTACAAAAATGTACTTCATACAGGAGGGTGTTGTGGACATTGTCATGGCCAACGGCGAGGTGAGTTATAAAAAAGGAGGGTCTTATAATTAAGCTGTCCTTTGCTAAAAAAAATGTAACGAGCTACAAAAGTGTAATATCAAAATAACGTTTTTAAACCAAACGAAAATGGTACAAATTCATCGCAGTGTACTAAAAAAAGAAGACATGACTGGCTTTAGAATTTAGATCAATTCATATAGAGGCATACTTATATACGTATGTATAGCTAACTCTGCGTACTATATATACCCAGCAATGTCAACATATGGAAGGTGTGGGTTTTGCACAAAGAAGAACCACGTGTACTTGATAAACATTGACAGACATTGATGAATCAGTCTTACTGTCTCACAGGATGATCCCGTGAATATCGGACATACAGGGCTTATTATTGTTACATTTTAAGATAAAATGGCTCAGAGGTTTTTTTTTATTTCTACAATATGACTGATTGTAATTTATTTGCAGGTTGCGACCTCACTATCGGACGGTTCTTACTTCGGTGAGATCTGTCTGCTGACCAATGCGCGTCGTGTGGCAAGTGTGCGGGCCGAAACCTATTGCAATCTATTCTCTTTGAGCGTGGATCATTTTAATTGCGTTCTGGACCAGTATCCACTTATGCGAAAGACTATGGAAACTGTGGCCGCAGAGCGCTTGAATAAGATCGGCAAAAATCCAAATATAATGCAACAGAAGGATGAGCAACTGAGCAATCCAGAATCGAACACAATTACTGCGGTGGTGAATGCATTAGCCGCCGAAGCCGACGACTGTAAAGATGAGTGAGTAAATTGGCAAAATGAGCATTTCTTTATTTTATTATGCGATCATCACAATTTGCAGTGACATGGATCTCAAAGAGAATTTACTGCATGGTTCGGAGTCGAGCATCACTGAGCCGGTTCAAACGATACGCGAAGGTTTGCCTAGACCGAGGAGCGGAGAGTTTCGTGCCCTTTTTGAGGGCAATACTCCATGACCCTGAGGCATCATGAAATGCGAACATCGAGCAACCATTTGAATGCTCAATGACATTGCACGTAAATTAAATAGTGACACATTTACACTCACACACATAACATAACACTCATTCTGGTAGAGACACTGACACAAGCCTACATATATATACTTGTAATAATTAGAGATAAACCAAACGCGATAAAGATAACACTTTAAAAAACAAAAGAAGAATCAATTTATGGTAGACACTCTAAATATGCAATTGCGATTTAGTAGAAACGTATTAAAAGATGAAAACACACACAAAAATTGTCCTCAATAATTATTCATAATTTCAGCTCCGCTAACTGTGATGACTTTAATATAAGAATCGAAAAAAAATTTTGAAAAAACAAAACGAGTTTATAACTTAAATGATAACATTCAGCAAAAACCAGTCAAAGCAAACCACAAAAGTGCAGTAAAAGCGCAACTACGTGAAACCACACAGCCATAAGCAGAAGGGAACTCTAAATCAGACAGATCAGACAAAGAAAAATTACCACTACTTACCACATATACCCACAATCCCACACAAACAGATAGCAAAAATGAAAAAGTATATAGAAAAATCTATATGTAAGTTTTATGCCCACGATATTGTAACAAAAACGAAGTGAATAGACTTTTGAATTGCTACATACTTACATAGGTGTTAGTCCTATGGACCTACTTCTACGAAACTCACAACCGCATCCCACACCCATTCACAAACACATGCAGATAGCATTACAGATAGCAGAAAAGCGTGATATACTAAACACTTGTATTTGTAGCTAAAAATCATTTAGATGAAAAATTATAAAAAGTAAAAAAAAGAAGTACTAACAAAATATAATCAACGCTCTTCTCATGCATAAACAACACATATACATACATAGGTCAATTTTCGTTTCCGCTTTCGAGCAAATTTGTCGAAATCAATTTTGCTTTAAGCAATTATTTCCTTACAAATTTTGCTTCGCAAGTATGTCATCAATATAATTTTAATTAAAATCAATAAAATGTCTTTGGAAAATATATATGCATCTATTTCCTATTTCCGAATTCGATAAAGTTATGTGAAATCGAAATTGCGGTCAGTTCCGAAAAACCATCTAAACATTTAGTTTTAATAGTTTCTTGTTGAACGAATTATTGTTATTATTATTGTTCTAGTGTTAAACTAAGTGGTTATTGGCTTAAGCCAATATCTTATTCCTTCTTTAATAATGGATACATTTTGTGATTCCGCACAAGTCAATCGAATTCGGAAACAGCAAGAGGCTTCAAGTTTTATACAGCAACAAACTTCTTTAGGATCAAAATCTACTTGAAAATTACACAATTTTTGTTTCCAATGTGTAACAATTGTTTTCGCATTAATTGCAATACCATTGTAAACAGGAATATTCGAACGAACATTCAAACTGCAATTAAGCTCGATAAGCTTACAAAATCGATTGTAATCGATTGCGACAAATTTAACGGTTTTAGAAACAGGAACAGGCCGGATAGTGATACACACACATATACACACCCACACCCATACACATACATAAACTTATGATATATAGGTATTTAAAACCAAACGTTATGCATACCAAAACATATTTATGCGCGTAGCTATTATGTACTCGAGCAAATCAACAAACAACAATTATGTATTATTGCGATTATATAGCATATTTAAAAACGCATTGCAAAATAAAAACGAACCCCAGAAATATTCACATGAAAAAATAACACATTTAAGAAAATGGCAAAAATAAATTTAACAAAATGCGCATTAGTAGTTGAGCTATTAGTTTTTCACTCACAATTATACAAACAAGAAGTACCCACAATGTAGTAGAGCAGCCTCGTAAAACCTCAGGGTGTGCCGTCGTTTCAACGGTCACCAAAAAAAAATAAATAAAAAGCAGATACATAATTACATACATTAGCATTGACTATATACACAACATACTTATATACAAAGAAACAAACAACAAAACAAACATACTTGCATAGATAATGTTGTCTTTTATAGGGAACTGTTATAATATATTTACTCAGTTTAAACAAAATTATAGGAAAAGTATAATTTGAATTTGTTTTCAATATCAGTTGAATAATATTTTGCGTTTCGTTTTGATTTGTGTTTTAGTTAAATACTATAAATCAAACGGAAAAAAACTTATTTCAAGAATTATGTAACTTAGTATTTTATTACACGTAAACTAATAAAATGAAAACCAGAAGGACAGCGTTTGCCTTAAAAATAATCCAAAATGTAGTTTCATTTCTAGTACATTTAAACAGAAATTAAGCATAATTAACTCGATTTTACTGCAACAAATTGGGGCTAACAAATGAAATTGATACTTTTTAGTCATTTCATGTAGACTGATTACTCATAATATATAACAAAAACAAAACAGAATGGATTTGTATGAGGGCTCAGGGAGAACAACGGCGTCGCGCATATCTAGATTCGATAAAATCCGCGTTCACATTCTTCCTAACTTCCTCTAAGTTCGAGTCAACGAGAACCAAGTATAGAGTATTAACGTCCTGTGTATTATCTATTTTCTCAATTTTTCCATATAGATGTCGATAGCTGACAAGCAGAGTGAAATATTTTGTGGCTGCTAGAGACCACACAGTTCCCTGCCAAGGCGCGATCCAAGCCATGCGAGCACGTACAAATAGACCCGGTAAAATGGCGTAATCATTTTTCAGATACATTATCTGCGTGTGAGGTACAGCTAAAGCTTCGCCCGTGTCAACAAGTTTCACCTGTAACAAATATACATATATGTAAAACTGATTGGTATATATATTTGACTAGCACGTATATTAACCTTAACTTCATTTCCACTGCCAAGCTGGAATTTGATGATTTCTGCACGCTCCCAGGCACCAACATGTGAGCGAACAACGCACAAATGACCAGGCATTATAAGGGATGTCGGCATTTGATACTTAGAATCCTCACTGTTGTAGAATTGCCTGCAATTTTGGTGTTAGTCTCGTTAATAATAGCAATTTTTGTTTGAGCTTACTGCATGCTGTTCCACATGGCCTTATGTTCCTCGAATTGTTTGTCCTTTATCCAAATGTTGAAGCAATACGGTGATTCTACCTATCGAAAGCAGTTCATTATTATTTAATAGCCAATTTTGGAGTGTAAATTCGTACCATAACCACTTGCACAACGATGCGATCCTGCTCGTTTAGTTCAGCAATATCACGTTGGGGTAGCTTTACATTTAAACGAACAGCACTTTGCGGATAATCAACGTCAAAGATTCGCTGGTCCTTTAATTGATATTTTGAGTTAATAGATAAATATGGATATTATAGTACAAGCTATTACGCACTAAAGCATATGCTGGTACAGCCTCCTCCCCATCATTATCTGAATCATCGCGGGAATTACTATAAATATGGGTTGCGGATGTGGGCGGTTGATTTTCAAACTCTTTGACATTTTCTTTAGTTTCAGCTTTTGAATGGTTTATTTCCGGCTGTGTGTCCTCAGTATCTTCATCAGATATCCAGATACCAGGTTTGTCTTCGTCTTCTTCTGGCAATGATTGCTTGACACTATTTATCGACATTTTATTTAAAGATGCTGTTATGATGTTCGTCTCCTGTTCCACTGGCCTTTTATATTGGACATTGTTGTTGTTTTTGGGAAAATTAAGTGTCTGAGTGGGTGGTTGAGGAAACTGTGGATTTGGCCGATTGGTAAAGGTCGGCCTATTGTTGCTCAGATAATAATTTCTGTAGTTAGGGCGTGCGTTTACAAAAGCAATGTTCGAGCGTTGGAAGGAATAGCTAAGTGAGGACTTTCCTCGACCCTTTGTCCTTAAACTAGGTTTTTTTTGTGCCTGAACCAAAGTTTCAATGTGAGCGGTTTTTTGATTGCTTACTGGGAAAACGATGGCTCTAAGCCCGGTGCCGGAAACCTTAAAACAAAAGTTAAAGTGTATCTAAATACATTTGCATTTCACTTACATAAACTATATCTGGTAGCGAACGCAAGAAATGTTCCAAGCTTTTGTATCCCAGAGAAGCATACGGTACGGGGCGGCCTTCAATATTGATGTACTCTTGCATCAATTTCTCAATTGTAACTTTATTTGGCGATGAAACCAGCAATGAGTGAATCACTTGCTTGGTGTTAGTCAACAATCCTTGACTATATTGGCCTTCCATTGATATTAGTATTAACTAAGAACAATCAAGAAAGCCAAACCTCGTGCAAGACCAAGATATAAGAACTTCGCGCGTCCCTTATCAAATACCGCAATGTCGGCTTATTATACGGGTGCTGCCATACAGCAGAAACTATTAGAAGCTTTTAGTTCAATCGCCTTAAATGCAGATTTCACTTTGTAATCCATATAGCTATTCCTCCAACCCTTACCCGGTCCTCGAGCTTAAAAATAAACAACAAATTTGTGTCATAAAGCAACAATGTGTGGACATTTTTTAAATTTTATAGTCAGTTATAGTAGCATCAATTGAAACAGCTAGCAAATCAGCTGTTTTGCCATGCTGCCATATAGGCGTCTTCATGCCGAAAGGTGGCAACATTGATTGTTCGAATTTCGAAGCTCGTTAAGTTGGCTGCGGTGTGGTGCGTGAACCAGCTCTTTCTTTTTACTTCCCTTTGGTTCCAAACAAGCAGCAAAATGTCGAAGAGAGGTAAAATTGCATTTAATTAATCCAAATAAATCGCACAAAATATATAGAATCAGTAAAAAATGTTTACGTAACACGGAACAAAAAGATACAGCCATGGCATTCAACTAACTATTTGCTTTTATTTTTGCTTAGGACGTGGTGGTACCGCGGGAGGAAAATTCCGCATCTCATTGGGTTTGCCCGTTGGCGCTGTTATGAATTGCGCCGATAACACAGGTGAGAATACATGAATTAATTATATTTAAAGTGGAATATGGACATTATAATTCAAACGTTCATTTTAGGTGCCAAAAACTTGTATGTCATTGCTGTCCATGGCATTCGCGGTCGCCTGAACCGTCTGCCAGCTGCTGGCGTTGGTGACATGTTCGTGGCCACAGTTAAGAAGGGCAAGCCAGAGTTGAGAAAGAAGGTGAGTTTGTATTTAAGATAAGCAAAGTTTTTTCGACAATTACAACTACAACAACTCAACGTGGCTCACAACAAAACCAAAAAGTAAATTGCATCAAAACAGATTACTGTTGTGTTTGTGTCAAATTAATTACTTATTTTATTTTTTTTTTGCTTTGCTAATTCTCATGTGTTTTTTTTAGGTTATGCCTGCTGTAGTAATTCGGCAGCGCAAGCCGTTCAGAAGGAGGGATGGCGTTTTTATATACTTTGAGGACAATGCCGGGGTCATTGTGAACAATAAAGGAGAAATGAAGGGCTCGGCCATAACCGGGCCCGTTGCTAAGGAATGCGCTGATCTGTGGCCCCGTATCGCATCGAATGCAAGCTCTATTGCCTAAGCAGTTTCCCTTTCAATAAAACAAACAACGGAACACAAGATGTTTAAATAAGAAGTATTGGAATTTTTATTGAATTTCCACAATGGATGAGTTTTTAGTCGTTGCCTGTTGGCTGCAGGTCATTCACGGTTTGGGCGCTTCGGTGCGTAATGTTGGCTTTGGTCGCGTCACCTCCATCGATATTTTGCCATTGGCGCCCTTGAAGAGTGCATAGCAAACTTGGAATGTGCAGCCCTCCAATGAATCACCATTGAATTTTGTAATGATGTCGCCGCGTTGCAGCTTGTTATCGATTTCTGGATATTGCCCTTGTATCTGCGAAATGATACAAAAAGTGTATAATATAACAGCACCATTGCTTTGCGACGACAACATACTATGTCCGATATGGTGCAGCCCCGTTCGTTTGGTGACAGCGAGAGGCCGAGTTCTTTGCCAGCCTTCTTCATGAAGTCCACATTGAATTTCTCCAGTTCTGGTGGATCCGCCCGGAATACCGTGAAGGTAACTGTTTTCTCATATGTTCTGTGGAACAGTTGGTGAACCTTGAGCGTGGTCATACTCTCGCAATGCACCTGAGCACCGTTCACATCGCATATGTGATCAAAGATTTTAAGGCGATTGTCCGCGGCCAACGCACCTTCCGGATATATGTGTGTGATGACACAACCAGTCTACAGAGCGAGTAATGGCATAATTATATTAATTGAGTTAGGAGAATTGGTAGTAATTGTGAATAGTTGTTTTTTTTTTTTTAACTATACTGGTATGGCTTCTAATTTCTCTTCAAACAGTCATTAGCAATTAATATAAGTATTGTATTACTTTGAACTTTTAATTTGCCTACCAAGTAGTTTATTATTACGATGAGATTATTTATGTCTATTGTATGATCATAACGTAAAATAGTACCTTCACATGGTTGTTCTTGCCACCTGTCACTATGACTCCTAGTGGTTTTTTCTCGACTTTCACTTCGATGAGAATCTTCTTGTTGGGCTTGATTTCCGCTACAGATGGTTCTTGCGGTTTTTCTTCCTCTTTTTTCGCTTCTATAAGTTGGAATTGAGAACTGCATTGCCAATCTACAATTATGGAGCGGCTCCTTACCCTCTTTCTTCTTTTCCTCCGCCTCACGTTCGGCGCGAATCGACTCTTCACTCTTGAGTGTGAGCAGTATCATGGTCACAATGCCCTCTGCGCGTTTAATTAGTGCCACTGCCTGGTTGTTTTAAATCTTGTTATATTTTTGTCATTATTTTTAACAATATCTGTCTTACTTCATCGTAGTTAGACTCGAGCGTTACGTCTTGATTCACCGCCAGCAGCATGTCACCAACTTTAACGCCCGCCTACATAAGAAAATATTTCTGACGCCTGACCTCAACTGATCGAGCAACTTACCGCCTCTGCGTTGGAGCCCTCGCGCAAATCCGACACGAAGATGCCATTGCCGACCTTGACGTGCTTGCCATAGATGACCATTATGCCTAGGAAGCCTTCCCTCCGCACCTGGACTGTGCGCGCTTTCGGGAACTGATCGAAGATAAATTTGGTCTGCGAGAAAAACTGTTAGAAGGATTTTCCTTATTGGAGCGCAACTGTCTACTTGCCTCATCTGATGCTATTGGAAACTTCTTAAGCGGCTTAACGCACATACCCTCATCGTTTGGCTTGCGTCTCGAAGTAATCATCACCAACTTCTCGCCATCGACGTTTTTAAAAATGGCAGATGCATTCAAATGGCAGCGATTCTTCAATACATTGCCATTCACCTCCACAATCTCATCGCCCGGTTTCAAGTCCACACTGGCCAGAATACCATTCGGATCAACTCCCGCCACAAAGCAGGCCATCTTCTGCCTGTCCTTGTGACCGGCGAGCGCAATGCCCAGCGGTTTGTTAGCCGGTCGTTGAACTTCAATACGCCGCAGATCTTTCATCATATTATAGCGCTTATTGATCTTAGCTGCAAAGAAAATATTTCTGCTTAGAAGAAATCATTCAGTTATAGTAACTTTGAGAAAGCGAGGAGTTTACAGATATCCTCTTTTAAGAATTATCTATGCATTTTCATTTATAAAGTTTAATTTTTATTCTTTCGCTCACAATTTAATGATTAATTTTGAGTTTTACTTTAAAAATTAACCAATAATCATTAATGATGAGCAAAAAATTAAAATAAAAAAAAAAAGATTCAATATTTTGTAATTTTTTAATAACACTTATAATGATTACAGTGCCTGATTCTAAGCGTCGATAAGTGCAGACTTTGTGAATTTAAAAAGTTGTTAAGTATGAGATTATCTTGATATGACATGATATGTAGATTACACTGTAGATTGGTTCCAGAAAAAGTCGTGTTAAAAAAAACCGTGCAATAAAAAAGACATTGATCATATCCACAAATAGGCGGTTGGTTCCTTATCTCTAAAACCTATTAAAATCACTGAAAAAACAAGGATTTATGTTTATTTTATTAAACCCATATAAGAATGGTTTCTAGATGTTCGTCAGCTGTGGGTGTTTTTTTAAATTTATTTTGTGTTATTTTGAATAGTGTTAAATGGAATGAAGTCGTGTAAACATATATAACATTTTTAATTTTCAAACCGTGTAAAAACAGAATTAGGTGCACAACTACATGGTAGATTGGTTCCAGAAAAAGTCGTGTAAAAGAAATTGATCATATGGTATTTGAATCGTGCTAAATGGAATAAAGTCGTGCAACCATGTATACAATTTTTAATTTTCGAACCGTGTTAAATCAAAACCGTGTAAAAACAGAATTAGGTGTATTTAAAGTTTTAAAAAGCAAATATTCGATTTCCATTTTGGGACTTCTGTAACGGATGGCCCTATTGTGTGGGTAAAGCGTATCTAATAGTTCGGACTAAGTGAAAGGGTAGAGTCAAGCGCGGACGCCTTTTCAAACACACTTAGTATTTTTCTTTGATTTTCTTGAATTGAAGTATTTTGGATTTAAGTCTTTTACTCACCCATAGTGTAGCCAAACTCATCCTCTTGCTCCTTATCACGTTCCTTCTCCTGTTTATTGAGCTTGCAATTGCCAGCCGAGGCGCGATCGATCTGAAAAACACGGTAGCTATTAATTCCATTATTGGGTGTCACACTCCTCTCAATGTTCCACCTCATTGCCCGCCTCGGTGCGTATGCGTCCTGTCATATCCCGTGTATCCTCATCGTCGTCGTCGGCATAGTTAGACTGCGCTTGCTTGGTTCGGATCGAAGCCGAGAATGTGGTGTTCCGTTTGGGATCGCGGTTCATCGTTGGCTGCCGCGCCATGCCCGTATTGTTCGGTGTTTGTTCTAGAATTCAAAAAAGCTACATGGAGATTGCTAAATTTTCGAATATAGAAATTAACCTTGCCTTGATTGAACTTATTCTTGGCCTGCATATAGCCATTACTACGCGCATCGTTTTTATTCTGCTCCTCGGGCTTATCAAATGTTTGTATTTCCAAATTAATTTTAAAGTCCGCCTCCTTGATGAGATCAATGACGGCCTGTTCGGTAGAGTGTCGCACATCCTTGCCATTTAGAGAGAGTATGCGATCGCCAACCTGTAAGATGATTTATTTAAATACATACGCAGGTATGTACAAGTATTTGGGATGCTACCCACTTTAAGTTTGCCACAGAGATGTGCGGGACTATCTGGTACGATGCCCTTTATGAATATGCCGGTGGTTTTCGTATTCGGAGAGTCCTTGACCTCGCCACGTACAATACATATGCCAAAGGATTTCTTGCCCGTCTTATCCAATGTCACCATGTGAATATTTTCTGTTCAGCCCCATATAGAATGTACGACACACATAAAAAATTAGCGAGAAGGGTGTATGAGGGTGTATGGGTTTTATGCAGGCATATACGGGTATGCAACGTACGATTATAAAACACTGTCTTGGGGTGAGTATTATTTTAAAAGACAGCTACTAAGTTTGCTGTAATTCTTACAAAATGAAATGTTGTTACCAATATGCACTCGTAATAAACTTTTTAAAATCAATATTGGCAACTAAGACTGCAGTTTTCTTTCCTCAAAAGCATTCCGTAATTATTTATGGCTTGTCTTCCATTTCCTATCGGATTATTCATATTTGAGCTTGATTTTTCTAGCTTTTCAAAAACTTGGTTGAATCAATTGGAAAAGTACTCAAAAGAAAGTGAGGCTTTTGCACAATTGCAATATATTCTAATTTATGAAGGGTAGACATATTTATTATTATTAATTTTTATGCATTCGTATTGTTTGTTTTTATTGACTTTTTTTGCAATACCCACTTGGAAATATCGGGGATAAGACACATTTCTTTTCAAAGAAATGCTAATGCAACGCTATATTTTCCTTAAAATAAATTTATATAATTTATAAAAAATTGGAAATTGTATAAATATTGTAATCAAACTGCGATATTTATAATTAAAATTTTTCCAATATCTTCTTCAATCGAATAGGACGAAACATTTAAGGGAGCTCTTGTCATATGCTGGGAACAATTTAATGCTGCCATTTAGGCTAACAACGTTGGGGGTATATTAACGTAGTCAATAAAAGTACTAACGAATGTCGGAATTTAAGTAAAAAATAGTTTTTGATTACAGGGAGCATCTGCATCTACGGTTAAGTAGAGCACTTCTAGACATATCCTTTAGATTAAGTAAATCCCTAACTTAAGAAAAGACTACTTTTGTTTCATTTGAAATGCTTTAAAAATCTGATAGTTTCATATTTTTTATTGATTCCCCATATAGTTACAAATTTCGTATTATTATTATTTTTTTTTTTAATTATTTGAGAGCATCTTATGTTTTAAAATATCCTTGTCCCTTTTATGGCGATTATTAACAAATATGATTCGCGCACAATCGATTTGCGATGCTTAAAAATGATTAAACGTTTACTAACCACTATTGCCTTGGCCATAAAATTGAACCATTTTTATTATTATTTTTCTCTTTGCCGGATTAAGCACTTAATTCATGTACTAAGCTTTGAGCTTTGAAACTAGATTCGTATTAATTTTTCTTTACGTTTAAATTTTCCGTGTTGTCAGCGCTCGTTTCGAGCGCATTGAAAATCGCGCCTAAACTGATTTTACAATTAGTTGGCGAACATACCTACTAACTGACTTAGTGGGCATTCTATTTTGAGTTTGATTTTTGTATCGATTACACTGCATAACATAATGTGCATTGTATTATGTGGATAGTATGGAACCAGAGCCTCAAACAGTCGATTTTCAATTGGACGCATCTAATAAATGAAAAATCAAATGAGAACCAGAGGATGCCAAGACTTTTTCCATTTGTTTTATATCGCATCTTAAAAACTATTTTATTTTTATAATTTATTTGTGATGGCACTCTTGTATGACAATTTTTCTAATTTACTGGTGTATACAAAGTTGCCAGTTTTCATTTTTAAGCACTTGAGAGTAGTCAGTATAATGCAAATCGTGTAGAAGGGTATAATATAAGAAGGCGGAGCATACCTCATAAGGTATATATTCTCAATAATATACTGCTGTTTTTTTTTAATAAGAGAAAACCTCGGATGAACAGTGTTATCGATCGGTCTGTTGCAGTGCTGTATTCTACAATTCTACACTTAATTGCATTGAGTAACTTTCGCTGGCCGCTGTAACATGTCACAGTCGTGCGACACATATTTTGACGCCGTAGACACTCACACAGACAGACACCTTGGGTCTACAAAACAGATATATGTGTAATTACATACATATGTATGTATATATATCGCACTTCGCACCATATTTGAGAATCAGACGGTGTCTAGCCGGCACTTAGCTTACTTGTGGGCATGTAAGCTTGTATGCAAATGCGTGCTTTTATTGCCAATAAGTATTATTAATTTGCTTGTGCGATTTGCATAGCAAAACTCAACACTCCGTAAATCGAAGCCACCAAAGTGCTGGCAAAATGCCAATCGATTTTGGCTGTTTTCTTTTCACACAACATACATACATATATGTACGTACATATGTGTATATGAATCGGTACTATATAAGTATGTATTCACCTATGTATATATATTTTCCAGTTGCGAATATTTAAACTGTAAAAAGAAGTGGAAACATGAGCATGTATATTATGTAAAATGTTTATTTGCACATTTTTATTAAACATTGGCTGGGAAAAGTTCTTTAAGGCGACTTTCGATAAAACTGAGTTTTGTTGTAAATTCTTACCAACAAATTTTAATTGCCGACTACTTAAATTAAATTAAATGAAAAAGAATGATTAGCATTTTTATTTGTTTGCGTGCACTCTTCAAACAAACGCAAACATTCTTTTTAGAAAATGTTAATACTAGCAGGGTGACCAACGTTTTTAAATGCCTAGGTTTAGAAAAATGTAATTTAAAAATGTAAAATAATAAAAATAAATCATAATTAATAAGTATACTATATGTAACAAGTTACGTATGCTTTATTTTTTAGCGAATCTTTGATTTACATACGAATTGGGTTGAAGGATGAATGTTAAAATTTGTATTTTTCTAAAAGCTCACAAACACTGCCTTTTCATCCAGAAGAGCAACAGAAATCTATATTGGGAATGAAAAATTAACTAACGGTGTTTGAGCTCTAACAGAGATTGAACTAAGGCAGAATTTAAAACAAAATCCCTCTTCAATAATTTGATAGAAATGGTTAGATTTGTTCATTTGGAAATAATTAAATTGCATCACTGAAAAATGATAATTTTTAAGGTCCTTTATTATTATTCAGAAAATTATGGTAGTTGTTAAAAATATTCTTTCTTTTTATGATTTGCGTACAGAGTTTTGTAAAAAACGTTTCTTTTGATTAAAAAAAATATATACATATGTATATGTAAAATTAAATACTTGTTGGTTAATAGCTCTGTACTAATTGTGTCTGTAATTCCTGCTACAATATTTATTATATTAATTATTTTTAAATGGTTTTGCTTAAGATTAATTTTTTAAAAATGTGTAACAAAACATACTACTCTTAAATATATTATAGATCTAAAAACAATCACCCTGATACGCACATATGTATGTATGAATAGATGCACGTACGTATGTCATATGTATGTATGTAAATGCATACTAATATCGCAAGAAGAGAAAACATATACATTCGTACATATTTACATACAAACATACATACATATACAAATGCGCCAAGAGGGAGAATTAAGGGTACGTCATTTTGAAGCGACGTCAACGACAGCGAAACGATGTTGGAAATTAATTTCATAATAAAAAAGCGTAAGGAAACCCATTTGATAAAACAATTTCCTTTTTGCCTCCCAACAGTCATGTTTTGTTAGTAAAGTAAATTCAAAAAGAAAAACCAAAGGGAAAAGCAAAAATATGGCAATGAGCTTAACTTTGCCAGAAAAACACACACATTCGCACGCATTGCAGAGACGCTGCTGTCGACGCTGCAGCGCTGCTCGTTCGCAGCGACATAGAAGAAGAGCAATCATTGTTGGCAAGCGTTGTGCTGTGATTGGCTGTCTTGCTCTCTCGGCACGCCCACCACAATGGCCGCTGTCAGCTGCTTGCGTGCGTGCATGTGTGCTGTCCTGTTTGCTGCGCAGCATCTCGTTCTCTTCTGATGCTGTCGACACCATCCACCTTTTCGACACAAACTCGCACACACACACAAAAACACACCTAGCGCTTTATGTTGTTGCTGTTGGTGGAAGACTGGAGGGGTGTTGCATTGCTACCTTGCTATGCCTTTTGCCTTCCTGACGTCGGCGTCGCTGGCGTCGCTGATGGCGCATGGTTGTTGCGACGATTTAGTTAACTGAAGTGATTTTGCACTGTTTGCTGTTACACACATACTGCCACACAAAGAGACCAACACACCTACACTGACAAGTATGTACGCTCTTATGTAAGTGGCTACACGTGTATGTATGTGTGAATTCGTTGTTGACTTGTTCTCGTGTTGTACTTACATGCAGTTATATCAAATTGCTAATAATCGTTTAGCAGGCACTTCTGACTGGCTTCATGGAAATGAATAAAAATTACAGTTTTTGCGCAAAAACACTTCAGCATGGAAATAATATAGGATTTTGACGTTCAATTGCGTTGCGAACAAATATGCTTCAATGAGCAAGGCATAAAGGTAATAATTTGTTACCAACGTATCCGTTCCGCAACAATTTTAGATATGTTATATTGTGAGGACAGAGTGTTATTTAAACTAATGTGATATTGTACAAGATCATTTAGATATCACCAACAAATGGTTAAGATTCAGTTCGTCATTTAATTTACTTTTCTAAATATTGCAGATATTAGCTGCCTATAAAGATGACTTAGTCTTCAAAAGATTGTTTAATATCACTGACTCAAAATGAACGGTTTTACTGACCGATATTATTGGAATAGGTTCTTTTAGTACTTTGGTTTAGCAATCCATTATATATATACAAGTTTATTATATATTGCAGAATGACTTAGGAAACTCAGAACGACAATTAGATTAGCGTTATTCATATGCCACCCATCGATAAATAATAATGATATTCACTGTAACTGAACGCATATACAAGTAGTATGAAGCACATAACTGGTCCAATCAACTTCATAATATGAATTAATTAGTACTACCTTAAGCAGTAGCTGATTTAATCATATAAACGTATACATATAATCTAATAGTTACAGTTAAGAGAAGTCACATCAAAAACCAGTAACTTTTTGAATAGTACTTAAAAAAAAGTAGACAGGCATTATGTAAAAGGTTTATACATTTGTTAAGAAACTAATTAAAATATCGTGTCTTTCTATTGAAAGTAATACTTTTGTTAAAGCGACTTAAACTCCTGTTTAATATAGTATATTAGTATATATATTATATTAGTACAAGTAGAAGCAAAAGTGCAAAATAATATGATTTATGTGATGTTAAATACAGAAAAATCATTGAGCGTTTTCATCTCTTAAATAGAATATCCAAATGTCCTTCGCATTATAATCTTTAATTCATAACAAGAGCTTAATGTTTTTCAACTTCGTGCAAAATAAAAACAAAAACAAAAACGAAGCAACTGCATATTCTCACGACATTTAAGGACACACACAAACAATTACGCGTACATGTGTACAGGCTTCACTAAGTGACGCAGGGAATGTGCCCTATGGCTTGGATTATAGATATTTACGTTTACTACGGATATACATAATGTCATCATAACTTTTACGAGTGTACGTGGACGTGATAGAGCAAATAATGGTGCCCACATGAGGAGTATTGGTGTTGTGCCCGGGGTCAGCCAGCCAGCCAGCCAGCCAGCCAGCCACCCACATGGACTGGACGTGTATTTGTATTTGTGTATATCCTGCAAACATAATCGCAACTGCATACATATAGGGAGCATTTTTCGGTCAATTATACGAGTATGCTGGAACTGGATTTGTGTGCTGTCAACATTAAAACTCAATTTAAATGACAACGCATAAACAAATAATTGTCCTTTTGCGTACAGAGCAGTAGCAGAAGCGGCAGCGGCAACAACAACAATAGCAGCAACAAGAGGAAATGCTCGCTACTGTGATGTCCTTAGCCCGCTTAAGTACGCCTCAAAGTTCACTCGCACGGTAGTAAGTTATTCAAATATTGAGTTTTTAACTCTGCTGCCAACAAGCAGCAAGCAACAACCACCACCATTACCATCTTCATAGCCAACAATACTGTCATCAGGATCGCCCTGCCACCCGCCATTTGCTGCCGAGTTGCGAGTGGGAAAGTGCGTTCTGACAGCATGTGCAGGGGTCGCAGGACTCGCAGGACTTGCTGGGTCGCAGCTGAGTCGCTCACTTTCAAGTGTTCTGCTGCCGAAAAGCAAATTTCATTTGGATTTCGCTTTCCTGCCCAGCAACTGGGCGATTCATTTCGAGTCGACGTCGCATCCCTTTGTTTGAGTTTCTACTCCTAAATATATTTGATTTGTTTACCATGCCCTGAAGCTGAAATCTTAAGCCGCATGTAAATGCGTTAAATTAAATTTCAAACGCTTGTACTTTTCACACAGCAGCAGGACAATTGAATTGATGTGCTCCTTTACCACTTTATAACAACCATGATGAAAACATTTTATTTACCGTATAAGGCTAAAGACCTAATGCGATTATTGAATGACGGATTTCAAGGATTTGTCCATCTCCAATCCAATACTGCATTTAAATGTGCTTTGTCAGCCATTTTCTTTCTCTTCTATTTTACATAATATTCGATTTAAAACAAATTGCATAAATCAGTGTACTCGTAGATGGTTCCGATGCTGATGCTAAGCTTGTTCCATAAAAAGAAATGTATCCTCGTATTTAATTTGCGCTCAATATTGTTGATTTTAGTCACCGATAGCCAGCACGTGTTCACACTCTTTGGGTCGCGGTTCGGACACGTGTTAACGTTTTGTAATTTCTTGAACAAGGCTGGCAAATATTTATTGTGTGCATTCTATTTGTTGCTCAAATTGATAATATCATCAACAGTGCCGGGCCCCCGCCACCGTCGACATGTGGCCTGTATTTTCCTTTCATTCGTCTCCATGCCGTTCAGCACTTTGATCTAACAAATTGATTTACACTAACGATTATTTAATGAAATTCCACCCGCGCAATACACGAAACCCCGCCTCCCCTCCCCTCCCCGCACAAGCTGTAGCCATTTGCCCAGACGTGCCGTCGCGTCAGGAAGTGTGAATTACTGAACGCCTGTTTAACGGGCGTCTGCCACGTGCCGGGCGAGATGTTATTAGGTGTCTGCCTTCCTGGTTATTATGGTTACATTTCATTCTGAATTGGTTTGGTAAAACACCAAAATTGTTATCACTTTTCAAAATGAATTCATAACAAAAGACAGCCAGACTGGCGTGCAACCAACTTGCGTCGATTGCGTGATATTGCTGAGTGAGAACCCTTCTTCAAAACCGGACTTACATTCAAGGATTGTCCTAGAAGTGTCGCAAGTAATTTTAAATCATACATGGTTTTTATTGCATATTTCACACCTGAAAGGTAATATTTCAATTCCAAATTTTGCCTCTTCATTGGTGATAGATCTTTTTACTTGGAGAATATTAAAGGTTTGGAAATATCTAGAAATTGAGAGCGTACGATAAATAATGAAATCTTTATTTATTGTGAATCTATCATCTACAAATACAATATACTACTATAGTAGCTTTATCACGTCTGTAAACTCAGTTTCAGTTGACATGTAATGATGTTTTTGATTTTTCTTAGTCTTGATATTCTTAATCAGCATGACAAGACGAGTCCGCCTGTCTGAATGCACATCATGATTTTGGATACGGCTGAGCCAACATTGACGAAATTTGGGTGTTTATTTTATTTATCCTTAGTTTATTTTATTTTTTATTCTCTCTTGTTTTAAATTATTTAAATTAATATGAAAACGAAACATTTATCCGCTTGTTTTCGCTTTAGATGGCTGATAAGACGCTCATCTTAAAGGCACCTGGCCAGTCCGCTGCGGTGAAAAATTAATCTGTCGTTGTAACGACTGGTGTGCCTGTTTATCTGGAGCACCCACCGATATGGCGAAAGGCATTATTCTGAAGCGTCTCGAACCGTTTAAGTTTCTACTCCTCAGCTAATCCCCTAATCTGGATACCATAGCTCTATGTTGGAACAATGATGCTCCGATTTCGATTTCGACTTGAGGCAATTTTGGATTTGTAATTAATTAGAAACAGTTTATGGGTTTCTAAACTTGTGTTTTTGTTAATAAGATAACTAATGTATATATCAACGCAATGTTATTTAACGTGTACCATAATGACTAGCGGAGTTCCCGGAAGTTTGACCGTACCGATCATCGTAGAGGGCCGATAAACCAGTACATATATGTCGTTGCAAAGGTATTTTAGTGAGTTTAAGTTTTTATCAAAATGCTAAATACTTGTACATAAATCTGTTTATTTATTAACTAGCGTCCTGCCCCTGATTCGCACGGTTATTTTTACATAAATTAAAAAAATTATTTTATAACACACACACACTTAACACACATACACCCTTCTTTTTGCTATGAGTTACTAAGGAGTGAAATTTATTTTGGAAATTATTATTTTAATGAATTTTTGTTCGTTTTTAGATTTTTTCGTTATTAGGTCAGAGGTTTTCTGTAAAAGATATTGGATGTTTTATTTTGTGGTAGCAAAATAAACAGATTTTCAGGAGCTCCGACCCGTGATAGGGCAACATACAGTAAAACATTGCTTTCGTATGTCGATCCCTATTAATTGGAAGGCTTGGCCTTGGGACTACCGGAAATTGAAGCCATATAAATGATCAAATCATCATCGGTATCTTCGTTATATGAGCTAGTTCAGCAGTTGCTGGGCCGTTGATAATAGTTGCTACACTTAAATTGTCCTGCAATTCCTTAACAAGCATCCTCGTCCCATGATTGCATTTCCGAATTTTACCGTCAATTCATGTGGCGGAAGTCCAGAATGGCTGCGGGCTTTTGAATAATATTGTCTTAATATTTAAAGTAACTATGTTTCGAGGATGATTATGAACTAACAGCATGCTATTCAGGAGATTTATAAGGTAATTTTTTTTCACCTTTGGTTACATTATTGGCTTTTTAGTAAGGATTCCATTATTTTTTGCAAATATAATGTAGCCCATGTTCACCGTCGATAGTGTAGCTTCCCAACAGTGAAAGAATCCATTAAATCGGTCCAGTAGATTCTGACAATTCAATTCAATTCAATCAAACAAACAAACAATCAAATCTTTCCTCTTTATAATATTAGTATAGATGAAAGCATTATTCAAAAGAAGTTTCGTTTTATTTATGCCTAAAACTTGGGAATGTTGCAAATGAAATATTCCCATTTGACTGATAGTAACTAAGGAGACTTACCTCTTTCGACACAATAACATCAACAACTTTGTAAGCAGCCGAGTTTCTTATCTTTTGGCAAAAATTAATATCAGATATTAATTTACTAAGCTCCTAATGACGTTTTTTTATTTAAATTGATTTTTATACCCGTAGATACAAACAAAATGAAATACTACAAAATGTTGTTACTAATTGGTACGAACGTATGAAACTCTGAAAGGTACTGATAAGATAGTCCGGGCCTTCGAAATCTGATCCAAAAGTATAAAAGCTGTAATAACCACATTAGAGCTGTTTCATTAATGCTTGAATAGTTTTTACAATTTTGTTTTCCAATAGTTGCATCTTTTAACAAGAACGGAATGCTAAAGTCGAGCCTATCTACCAATTCTATCATAATGAAACTTAGTATACGGATATATAATCACTAACATAATATGACTACCAAATTTTAGTTCAAAATTCCAAGAATTATGGGAGTTATAGAAAATCGTTAATAGGGGGAAGTGGGGGGTGGATCAGAAAAAATGAACAAACTCGTCCTTTCTCGGGCTCAGGAGAATCTGTATACCAAGTTTGGTTATTCTAGCTCTTATACTTTCGGAGATCCTTGCGTTCATACAGACAGACAGAATATATATACTTTGTGGGGTCTACCAAGCCTCCTTCTGTGTGTTCCATGTGCACTCGCACAAAACTAATATACCCTTGTACCCTTTGGGTACAGGGTATAAAAACATAATTATCCAAATTTCTAAGTTTAATGCAAACAGGATAATAGCTTTGATACAAGCACGCATCAGTTTAGATACAATCCCCTACATATGACAAATGGATACACAATATTAGTCCCAAAAAAAAAAGAAAATTCAATTAAATTTCCAAGCTATTTTTATCTGCTCCAAACCTGTATACCCTTCACACATCTTCATTTTTCCACAGAATGAACGACTTGATTCCATTATTGTCACTGTCCACGCATTATTTACAAGCAATTCAGTGTTCCCAAAGGGTATACAAATTCAGTGCAACTGTATATACACAGAAAAAGGAGTTGCAGGATCCCTAAAGTATACAAGTATATATTCTTGGACAGTATGACAAGATGAGTTGATATAGCCACATCCGTAAAGGAAGTTAAAAATGTAATCTCTGCCCTTGTTCTACCAAAAGCTATTGTTATACACTAATTTCTTATTGCCTTAGACACACATTGGTTTTCATTTAGTTTTGTGTCTTTCAAATTGTGAGTAATCATTAAGTTTGGCATTATCATTATCAATATTCAAAGTGATTCAAATGTCTTTAGAGTTGTACATTAAAACATCTTTCTAGCGCATATCAGAGGTTTATCATATGATATACTAGTAATATGAAATGATCGGTACACGTTTTAAACGTGTCCGTCAAAAAGAGGCCCCGGTGCAAAATTAAAATTCATTAGCTCTAAAGCTGTGATAGAAGTAGTGATCGAAATATGAATTCGTCTTGTCATACTGGTATATATGTTAGTAAAATAAACAGAATAAAGAATTACCTAACATTAAATTAACATAAATATGTATATAATGTACTGGTTGTACTTTTTTATTTTTAAAATACTTTTAAAATAAAATTATTTACTATCAAAAACCTATTGTTGTTTTAGTTATTATCATACAGCATTTAGGTAGCTCCTTTTTGTATATATTTCATATAGATTTATATATATGTATACTATACTAACACATATATGAGCACATTTGGATGTTTAGCACCACTAGTAATACCTGTTGGAAAAGCCACAGCTAACCAACTCAACAAAAAATGTCTTAAATAAGAGTAGATGGATATCAAAATGTGCGGGGCAAACTGTAAACAACTGTCGAAATTTTCACGCCCAATAATTACGGACGTCACTAAAAGCCAAGAACCACCGCAAATAAAAATACAGACATGGAGAAAAGCCTTCACTTCATGGCATACGGCCAAGTGACAATCATCCTACTTAATTGAATTCTTCTCTGCATAATAAATCAACTTAATGCGATCCGAGTGTGCCTGCAAGCACGCCAAGCTATCCAAAACTCAAGCCGTTCCAACACACACACACAAACGCACACACACACAGCCACACACACATTCGTATTCGCAGACAGCAAAGGCTCAAATCCTTTGGCTTATTTTGTTGGCTGCAGCTGCTGGCGCTGCGGTTTAGGCGCGTTTTATGCCCCGCACATGACACACAAACAAATAAACAACAATAACACACTCATATTCATAGACACACACACACACACTGACACTCATACACATATACCATCACTTGTAGTGCAGCCATGAAACCCACCACGCGCCCACTTTGCATCGTTCCCGTTCCCGTTCCCGATCCTCGTCCTCCCTTCGTGGCAATAATTTCCACACTTGTGCTGACTGACACATTCAACGGGCTCTCGGTTTTATTTATGAATTGAGAAATTGACATCCTGGGTAGTTTGCTGGGGGAGGCGGTTGAGGCTGGCTTAGGCACGTTGGGCACAATAATACCCGGCTCGATTTTTATTGCCGCCAAACAAGAGGCTTAAGCGCTGCGGAATCATTGTAATCATCATCATCATCATCATCGCCATCAACCTCATCATCATCTCGTATGCGTTTAACAAATGAACAAGCAACCAGCCAGTGTGTGGCACGGCGGCACTTGCTGCAAGGGAATAAATCGAGCGTGAAATATTTCAGCTCGGACTCCTTTGTTATGCTTTTCACTTGTTTTGTCGAGCCTGCAGGTTGAAGCGATTTCTACTCTTCTACACTGGAAACAATAATGGTAACACTGAAAAAACCTAAATATATTAAGAGTTTGAGTTTTGAAATACGACCCATGCTTGCAAGTTATTAAACTGTAATTAAAGTGTCTGAGTACTCCAATAGTTATATCTTTTCTGAAAAAACTCTATGCCTTCAAGCTAGTTTAATTCTTTCACAAACGACTCTGTGGACAATGAGTCTGGAACTGTGTTTAGTTCTCACTTTATGAGCTGGTTGTCCGTCTGGTTTATCCAATACTTATTAGCTTTGGGACTTTGGCTAAATTGGATTTCTCTGAAAAATCGTTATACATACCTCCAATGTAGTGCAGTTCTTTTACAACCTAATCAGGGGACAATGAGTCTGGAATTGTATGTAGTTATCGCTTTACGAAATGTGTTTTCGCATTATATTATTATTGTATTAAACAAATATCTAGCCAAAGTCTCTTGTTTTTTATACCCTGTACCCGTAGGCTAAACAGGGTATATTAGGTTTGTGCAAAGTATGTAACATACAGAAGGAAGCATCTCCGACCCCATAAAGTATATATATTCTTGATCAGCATGACGAGAGAAATCGATCTAGACATGTCCGTCCGTCTGTCCGTCCGTCTGTCCGTCCGTCTCAGAAACTATAAAAGCTAGAATAACCAAAGTTGGCATCCAGATTCTCCTAGGTCCGAGTAAGGACGAGTTTATTTTTTTTTTTTTAATTTTCCCCCCCTTCCCCCGCTACAGAAGTTCGTCAATAGCGTCCACATTTCAATTGCTACCTAAATCAAACTTTGCACACATCATTTATATATAATTGTCTACTGTTGTTCAAAATTTTATTGAATTTATGAATTGGGATTCAAGGTAATAATGCATTTATTTTTGCATGGCTTAGAAATATTTATCTCAACAAACATACTACTATATATTAGTAAATCCGATAAATCAATCCCTTTTAATCCCCTTCTTCTAGAAAGAATGATTGAGATTATAATTTTTATTCATACATTATTCCAATAAATATTTATTTAAACATTCAAAAAGTCAGTAAATTTAGAAAACACCAATGATATAATTAGCCGGAACACCTTATAAAATTCTTTTCGACTCGTAGGGGGAGTTTTATTTGCCATTTGGAAAGAATTATAGACCTGCACCACTAAAAAAAAAGTTAGTAGAGGAGAAAACTTAATTATACTTTAGAGCTATCTAGGTGAAGTAAGGCAGAAAATGAAAAAGAAACCAAAAGAGAAAACGAAAGGAAAAGGAAAATCTCCAACCTGGTGGGGGAAAATGTGATTGCCAGGCCGGCTAGCTTTTATTCGAACTTAAGAAATGTTATTTATTTATTAAATTCAAAAAATTAAAGCAACCGTTTTTCTCAGTGTATTCCAGCTGAAAGTTATTCAGGAGCGGTTGCGGTTGTGGGTTACTACAGTTGTGCAATTTGTCGAGCTGCCTCTGAAACATCGGTGTGTGATGCCTGCCGTGATTTTTCACATCGGAGGGTTGATTCCTGGTGCCTCCTCGACCATCAAATTGAGCGACACTCAAGTATTCAAGAGTGTGTTGCTGTTTTTCATGCTGCAGATACTTCAAAGATTTAATAATGACATAAGAAGGGTTGCTATTAAACGTATCTGGCAGCAGGTGAAGGGTGTTTTTATTTGCCATTCCGAGAAGCCACTGATAGCAACACAAATTAGTGGAGTCTTTGGCGTTACGGTATTGGTATAACGCAAGCCCCATTGTCTCAACTGAGCGGAGCTCGCAGTCTGATGTCTTGCAGTCCTGAAACGTCCCTTTCCTGCACTCTTACTATCCCATTGATGTCCGAGGCAACGATTTCGAATTGGCTTTCATGTACAGTGTGTTTGTATATACAATATTTGTCTGTATGTATGTATGTATGTACGAGTACCTAATACTTGCTGCAGTCAAAGCAATTCAAGTGTCAAATCTTTTATTTGCCTTTTGCAGATTTCGCAATAAAAATGTATATTGTCAAAGTCGTTGTCTACATCTTCGTATACATCTATACATACGAATACGAATACGAATATATCTACATCCACCGACCCAGCCGTCGTCTTTTGGCGGCGTGTTTGTTTGTTTGTGTGCAATAAATTTGCTGACAAAAGAAGGATTATTGCTGGATCATGCCGCTGCTGAGCAGGATGTGGTGGCTAGAATGTTGGAAGGGGCGGCTTTACTGACTGGTTCCTGTCAGCATGCATTCTCCGGCGTTATTGTTTGCCCATAAGTTAATTGTTCCTCTCAAAAGCTTAAATATCTTTACGCTCAACTTGCGCGTCCCATGCTGTGCTTAAACGGTGATTAACCGTGAATTGACAGACCAGGGGCAAGGGCCGCTAACAGCGATTTGGGGGAAGCAGTAACTTTGATGTTTTCAATGTGAAAAGCAAAGTAAGAGATATCACTAAGGTAGCAGCTATATTTTTACACAGTTGAGAAAATATAAGTACTTGGATTCTAGAACTAGAATCGTTTGTTGAATCGCGGGATCGCGCCACAGTTACATATATATTTATAAAATACAAATTGTATTCAAAACTGAGATTACTACAACACCTATAACAACACCTTTTATATACCTATTACAACACCTATTATTCATATTATAAATAACGCAGATTAATTCAAAATCTAAACATGCTTTTTATATTGTTTCTTCTGGGGAAAACTTATACCAGTAATCAGCTTACTTGTTTTAACTCCAATAGAGCTCTCTTGACGACAAACGAGTAGGTTAGGTAAAATGATCTCGGGTGCCGATTAAATGTTGGGTAAGCCTCAACTTGAAGCTAAGGCTGATGTACTAGAATTCTAAAGCCAATGCGGATATATCTGTACTTATAGCTTAACCGTTAAGGAGACTGTGTGCTCTGACGGTATACTAAGATGTCTGAATTATTTCGATGATGTTATTAAAGAGGCTTACTTGCAGCTAACTGAGGATAGCAGATTAATTTGGTAGTCTCACCGAATAAAGCCGAATAACTCACTAAAAAAGTTCTTTAAGATGATAGCGTTTAAGACACTAACAAGTACAAAAGTTTTAAAAATATACACCTCGCGCAATACATAAGAACTCCTGGAGCTGCATAATTCCCCACAATAACTTCTATTATATATATGTAGTAGACTAGCCAGAAAAGATATTAGTCATGCCATATTTGAGATAATCAGCAATCTATATTTTGATATTTTGATGATTTTGATTTCCTTAATCAGATCGCTAAAGTGTGATACTCTACCACGTTAGCCTGTCAGATACAAATTGTAAAGTTCACACAACTTTTCGAAGAATCAGTGTTAGAATTAAATTAGCGAGGCAATCTTTTGCGCGTTAATTGCTCAATAGCCGTTCTCCGTTTGTCCAGGGTTTTCACTTTTAACATAAATGAGTCACTTATATTTAAAACTAGTGAATACATTACTCTAAAAGAATATATACTAATACTGTTTGTTTCTTATTTAGTTTTATTAAAATAATAGAATTATAAGTATTAAAAGGTTATTTATGATAGCATAAACATAAGTTTCTATGATTGTACATTTTTAATGGTTTGAAATCCGCGTTGTTGATCGGATATCAAATAGCAGGGGTGCGCCATGCAAAATGACTGTCTAACTATATTTGCTCTAGTTGTTGCTTTGTCATTTAAAAATACAACTTTTTAATACCATTGCTACAAGCAGACATATATTGATAAATATTTGCATTCCAATTTAATTAAAATTTGAACATTTTTAAGCATTTTAATAAAATTCTGCCAATGTCTTTGCAGTTAGTACTGTGTATTCTGCAAACAAAAAATTCTACATCGTAATTAATTTTGTTTTTGCATTTATTTTTCATTTTTTCCCGCCTTGCTTTGTTGACACCCTTCAGTGAAAGACACAAGGATATTTTGTTTTTGATGTGTACGTTTGATATACCCATAAAGAAGAATTTAAAAATAATAATATTTTTCTGTTCTAGACCCTGATTTTTTCGGATTACTCTCGCTAGTACAATTATCAAGTCAATTTTACGATATTTGTGCAAATGTGCCACACGACAATTTCAAAATAGTTTTTTCAGTCTCCAAAAATGTTAATGGGTATTAAGAAATAAAGTAGGGACAGCTTAGCTTCCGGATAAATCTACCTTTTGATCAATGGATCTATCAAGGGGCTCAGAGGCGATGGATGACGAATAGTTCACTTGATTTTTGGGCAATTGTAATTGGGTTAAACAGCATTAAAATTAACAGTGAAAGGAGAAACAACAATTTAAGGATAATTTTTTTTTAGGAATCAGCTCAGTCCAAACAAACCATTTTTTTATGTGGACATCAATAGGGACTATTAACACAACACGAAATTATTGTTATAGTTTTCAGCAAAATAAATATACTGTAGCACTACTTCTTATTTTTGCTTCTAAAGCAATTAAAACATTATGATCTAAAAAAGGTACAAATAGAAAAATCTTAACTAATTACATCATAAACATCAAAAGAAACAAAAAATTGAAATTTGCCAATGAAACAGAGAAAGCTAACAATTAAATTAATAGTTTAATATTTTAATAAAAGGACTTGATATCTGAAAAAGAAGCTTTTTGTTGAAAGCAGGGGAATACGGATTATCGTTACAACTTAAATATTATAAATATATTGTAAAGGCATGATTTGTGCATCTTACACATCTGACAAGCTTTTCTCAGTATTGCAACATCGGTGCCATTAGTTTAACTCTCCAAAATACGATTATGTCTACGCAATAACTTCCTAGAGAAGTTCGTTCAATTTGACCACGAAACTCCATAAAATAGTGAGGGTATCAAGAACGCTTTACAATTAGGAGCTGAGCTTGGAGAAAATGCTGCGTCAAAGAAGCCCTAAACTCTTCCCACTGCATTACTAACGTGATTATTTTTTATTTAAGGTTATTCCTAAATTATGTGCCTGCTTTGCTTTAAAGGGTCCCCATATCTCTGCGCATGTTTTCGATCCAAAAATAAAACGCTAAAAGAAGAAAAAGTAAAAAAGTGTGGTAGCTTTTAATTGATATCTCAATACGATGGAAAAGCCAACCTCTCTTAACAATGCCCCATTTCGTCAAACATCAGTACTTATTGATTACCTATTTCGGAGAGCAGGATAATAATTTCTTCTTTCAAAGAACTGAGAAATATAGAGAATCTTAAACACCGACAGCAAATGATTTGTGGAGAAACACAAAACCAAAGACAGTCCTCCGATTTGCCTGCGACGGAAAAGTAATAAGTTTAAGTTGATTGGATTCCTGTTTAAACAATGAAGAACAAAAAGTTATTCTACCTTTCCTTGTTTCTGAACCAACTCAATCCGATCCTGAAGCTGCGAAGACCTAACGCATTAGCCTTCGAGCCCAGGTTTTAGAAAATAACTGTGTTAGTGGTATAGGTTTATAAGTATAATACAGCGGGGAAAGTTGTTGTCTTCTTTCTGCAGAGTACTTTATTGTCGAGCTTTCTTTGTTCTTTTTGGTGTACGACAACGTATGGTCTTTAACTTCTGCAAAGCCGAAGATAACTTTTGTGTTATTTCGTTCTGGTTGCATTTAAAAGTTGCTGGCCAAATTCGACATCAAAATTTTGGTCATCCAATCTACAAATAAGTATCAAGACCACAAAAGGCTGACAATAAATTTCACCACAACGACTAAATTGAAAAACACAAACCCTAAACTAAAATGCTCAATACATGAATGGAAGAGGGTGTTTGCCACGCCCAAATTGTTACCCAAAAATCAGTGATTTGTAAATGTAGTGGAGGAGGAGACACGACGACGAGGAGGGGGATACACTACAATTACATTTCAACAATGAAAAACAAGCGCACAAAAAGAAACGATATCAAGATTGTCATGGATGTGGCAGCCATTTATACTTTTTTATATGTGTGTATATGAGTGTGCGTGTGTGTGTGTGTCTGCTGAAGTGTAAGTGTGTTTGTGAGCGCGCAAGTAACTTCCGCCAAACAGAAAACTAATTTGAACAAAGTACAACAAATAAAAGTGACTACTGAATGTTTAATTTGTAAAGGGAAGCAGCAGCGAGCAACAACAATGCCTAACAACTGGGGGGACACAACAGTGCAAATGAAAAAGCGAAATATTCCTATATACATACGTATGTATATATGTATATGTTTGTATGTATATGTGCATGAAACACGCCAATTGTGTAAGCAAGATTTGGTCGGACACGACGGACGACGGACGACGGACGCTGCACGGAGAACGGGGCGTTGGAAAATGGGAACGAGTATGCCACCGACAAACGGTTAGAAAAACATTCGCACATAAAAATGCTAACATTTAAATGAAAGGACATGCAAGCGAGCTGGCAAAGTGGCACAAACGATGTATGCATGCGCAAGTACATATGTACATATCATATACAGTATGTATGTGAATTTATAGAATGTGGCCGACATAATGAAATATTATTAAGAGCCACAACGTCAAAGCTGCGAATGATAAGAGTATCGAAATTTGTTGGAACTGTGCGTTCTGCCCGCCTCAAACAACTAGCCCCTGGTCCCATATTTATGCGATGCAAACGTGAGTTTTGGCTTCTGTCGCCGTTACTCCCATCTCTCCTGGCTGCCAATTTGAGCCCACTTGCCGTATCACACAAAAGAGGAAAACACAAATATCACATTTACAGCAAGCAGCACTCCACCATTTTATGATATTATTACGTACATACGACATACACACAAATACTGGTAGAGACTAAGGCAGACGTATAGTTATTGTGTTAAGTGGAGTGGTGAGAGGACTCATTCGCGATTGGGGTGCCAGTGCCACTGCCACTCTCTATTGTAGATTTGTTTACAACGTTCGCAATCACAGTTAGCCAGGCAGGCAGGCAGGCAGCTACCCATTCAGCCAGCTCTCCAGCCAGCCAGGCAGCTTCATCCCTTTGGCGTGTATGTATGATGATATTGCTATCCTTGTCGCTCCGTACACAAACAGTTTAAGCAAGAACAAGAACAACAACATCGATGCTGATGTCGATGTCGGCGTCGACGTACACGTCGTCTTCTGGATGCTGGCAGAGACAGAAGCAGCGACGCTGCTGTTGCTGCTGCCGCAGCTGCTGACGCTGGCAGTAGAATCACAGTTATTCGAGATACAAAAACATAGCAGCGCCGACAAAAGCTCATGGAAGCGGCAGCGGCAGCGGTTTTGATAAATAAATGTTTGAGTTATGTAGAAAAACATTTCGCGCGGGAAGATTTTCGTTTTCGTTGCGATTCAGTTAACATTTGGCAAAAGGATTCCGCCTAAAACAGACAGAAGACGGACAGATCTGTGAATGTGAACGTGAATAGTCATTCGTGTTGCGCGCGTCTCTCTATAAACTGTTACTGTAGCATAATTGCCGCCATGTCCATTTACAGTTAAACGGAAACGGAAGTGCACAAGAGCTGCATGTCTTTCCAATTTGAGTCTGTGAACAAACAGCGACGGCATCTCAAGCACCGGCAATAATAGTGCCCAATACCAAGTGTTATTTGAATCAAAATAAATTCCAAATATTATAAATATAATATATAATATAAAATTAAAAATAAAAAATAATACATAGGCATATTAATTGCATATTTAACAGTTCCTGAGCAATATTCAAAAAAGGTGTACGTCCTCTTAAGAATTAAGCACAATATTTTATCAATAGTGTCAAAAAGCGTTCAGAATTATTGCTTGAGTGCCCTAATCTAAATACCATTAAAAGAATATACAAACAAATACATAAATAAAGATGCACACCAGCACGGATCCCATGCATACACTACACGACAGTGTCTCACTATCACCGCCTCTCCACAAAAGCCAAAGAAACGGCTCATCCTCGCGTACTGCCACATCTGATGGCATGGCCATAGTGTGTGACGATGGAGAGCCGACGGCTGCCAGTGGCAGCGGAGACAACAGCAGTGGCGCCGGAGGCGGAGGACCGCTGGTGAAACCGCCATATTCCTACATTGCACTCATCACTATGGCCATACTGCAGTCGCCGCACAAAAAACTAACACTAAGTGGAATATGTGATTTTATAATGTCGCGGTAAGTGTAGACTTCCAAAAAATAAATTTCCTAAATACTCGTAGAATTAAATATCAAAAGTGTAGGACCCTTAAAAGTAAACTCCTAAAAAAGTTAACAAACATTGCGGAATTATATACTTAAACTATGGCCGTAAAGTTCGGATAAGTAATTGGTTTGCAAAGCAAGCAAAGAATTAAATATCAAAAGTGTGGAACCCTTAGAAGTCACCTCTAAAAAAGTTAACAATCATTGAAGTTCGGATAAGTAATTGGTTTGCAAAGCAAGAAAAGTTGGGACCGTTTTAATTTGTTTCATACACTTTTTTTTCAAATAATGAATACAATTTGTGTATTATAAAATAAAGTAAATAATAATTTTCACTAATCAAATTTTGAATAATGAAGTATTTTGTTAAATAAATAATATTTTTTAAATAATATCACATCATTTGAAACCTTCTTTCTTACGTGGAATGGCAAGTGACAATGTTTATTTGTAAACAATAGGTACTTTGTTTACACACCTAATTAAAAGGGTATTATTGATACCTATTTGTATTGTAGTGTGCACACATAAGGAGTTCTTAAGAGTGCACTACGTACAGTGTGTACTCCTTATGTGTGCACACTACAGTATTGAAATTTTGTTTTTTGCATTCGTAGTTTTGTAGTTAAAATTATAACGATCTTAACAACACCTTCTGCTTCTTTTTTGACAGATGAAATCTTTTTTTTTTCACTTTATTAAGTATGAATTGTGTGCAGATTTAGATATGTGAAATGAAATTATTAATTTTCTTGTGTTTTTAGAATGTTCATCCACGATTAACTATATTTGAATTATCTTATTTTAATTACCATTTACACGAGATTTGGTCATTCAAGTTCAAAGCCATACACTAATTCGTGCTCTATGTCTATTATTATATTTTTTTCTTTTCTATCGAATGATATATTTTTAATTTGATTCGGGTACAAAGTAGTTTTTTAAAAAAAGGTACATTATTTTGTGCCGAAAATCCTTGGGAAATTGAGGATATTAAGGAATCAAGGTACGGGACAAAAGTGGCTCCTTGGTAAAATAGAAAAGCTAATGTAAATGATGGATATGGTCTGTTTTTTTTTCTTCTTGTTTTTGCACTATTATAGCATGGCATAGGTTTTGAGTGATGCGTTATTTGCTAATTTATTGTTACGTAGTATGTTTTGCGAGAAGCAATAACAATTCGTACTCATCCTTAGAACCAACAAGTACCCTAACAGCCACTGGTGTATTAAAATGTTGATTAAAAAAAACATGATCAATATAAAAATTTCAATAAATCCAACACAGTGAGCCATAATAGTGAAAGGGGTGCCGACTTCATATTGCGAAAAATTTGTTCTACTAACTTTCGTTTTTTTAGAGGTCGATTGTTTGCCTTGTCACTTCTTCTGAATCATACATCTTTCTGCGCACTCTGGCCAGTAGGTCAATAGGTCAATCGGTTTCACACCTGCTATGACAAGTGCTGTCGATCGGTATGCACCTTTTTTCTCAGCGTATTTGTTTTTTGTACCAACAGCAAAATAATTACCCAACATTTAGAATGGCTGCAGAATGGCATTTTTTATATCAGCCGTCTCCGCCTCGATTAAGTTTCTGTGTTTGTTTGATTTAGATCATGATGAATTAATATTCAAACAACTTAAGTACATTCAACATAAGTAAATAAAAGAGCTTATAATCGAACAGATGTTCTTTCATTTAAAAAAGCAAACAAAGAGCTTCAAAAGACGAAAAGTCTTCATTGGCGCCTTAAAAAAAAAAAAAAAAAAATTATTTCATACGAAAAGAGCTTGTAAAATTGCTTAACAATAATAAATACGAGTATTTAAAGATGGTTTTATACTGTTCAATCTTTTCAGATTTCCCTACTACAAAGACAAGTTTCCCGCTTGGCAGAACTCAATACGCCACAATCTCAGTCTAAACGATTGCTTCATCAAAGTTCCTCGGGAGCCTGGTAATCCGGGCAAGGGAAATTTCTGGACACTGGATCCACTCGCCGAGGACATGTTTGATAACGGCAGCTTTTTGCGGCGTCGCAAACGCTATAAACGAGCGCCGGCCATGCAACGCTTTTCATTTCCGGCGGTATTCGGCACCTTGTCGCCATTTTGGATTCGTAAACCGGTGCCGCTGGTTCCGGTGCACTTCAATGTGCCTAATTTTAATGGAAGCCGTGACTGCTTCGACGTCATGCACACGCCCAGCGATGTGTTCGATTCAGCCTTACGTGCGGATAAGAAATTCAATTTCTTTGCAAATGCGGAGGCTTCGTTCTATCAGAATAACAATGACAAATTCGATCGATTGTCGTTCATCAATCGCCGTGCCGAGTCACTGGAGACGAATCCACACGGCAGTACCAGCAGCGGTGGTGGAGGTGGAAGCGGCGGGGCTGGTGGGGGCATTGAAGATGTGACCAGAGCAACAACAAAGTACAAAAATCCCTATACATTTGAGGCGGCCGCTGGTGCAGCCGCCGCCGCAGTGCAGGGCAGCAACGAAGCTGGCCCGGAGTATAATGAACCAGGAAGCTATATGGATCTCAATGCCTACAATGACACGGACGATACATCCTGCGACAAGATCGATGTGGAGAGTGCCAACGAGCAGGACTCTCACATATCGGACTCTGTGGACAGCGTATGCACAAATACGAATCGCCTGGACGCCGAGGAGTCATACAAGTCTGTAGGGCGAACGAATGGGGCCATGACCGACGAGAGGGAAGGGGACCGCGATCGTGAACGCACCTCGCCATATGGCTTACTATTCGATCACGCAGAGGCGTCCAATAGCTCTTTAATGATTACGTCCAGCCCAAAAACACCTGCTCTGGTAACCCATCTGCACAGTATCGGGCGTTATAAGTCCTCTATGCCAACCTTCGAGAGCGAGCCAGGCCTGCGATGTGCCAAGCAAAGTAACGCCAAGGACTTTCGCATCGAGACGTTGATTGGCCACGGCGATGACGCCAGTGATTAAAGTGATCCATACATATATCGTACTAACTGTGAGTTCACACAGTCAACGACAATTTTAATGCAATAACAGTTTTTAATAGTCTCTAAAATAATGGGAAGAACATGCAGCTCAAGAATGGTACAACTATTATTTCTAATAGAGAAAAAAACCAAGACACAAAAAATTGTGCTTTTACATGTAGACTTTAAAAATAGAATCCGAAAATATTGCCCATATTTTAGTATGGACTACTGTTAAGAAATTGAACAAATAATTCAAAAAATTTCAGTGCAAACTATTTGCTCGTTTAGCAAACTGCCGAATATAGTTTGTCTGTGTGAACTCACTTATTTTTAAGGGATATATTTACTTATCTTTGTATGTTTTGTGTATATGCCATGTAACGGTGATTCGTGTTTCAATTTAAGCGCATTTTAAAATTCTGTACGTTGTACTTATAACCATGTCCGATAGCCTGTAGTATACATATATGTATGTACGTATATGTATTTATTGTGTAGGAGCGCAGAAAACTACAATGCCAGTACGAAATTTTAAAGCGACCAAAATAAAAAGAGTTATTCGTGAGTCCACTTGAATTGTAAAAAGCTGTGTGTAAGAGTTAAAATAAAAATTCGGATATATGTACTGTAACTATCATATTTGTAGCAATAAAACATACATACTTTTAAAACGGAATTCTATACATATATCGACTATACTCGTAAATATGTGTGTGAGTAATTGCAGCTGTATGCCAATATGGAGCACAGAAATACCTACTATTAAATATAAAAGTGTACCACTTAAGAATTTCGCTGATGTTATGAAAAACTTAATAAACAATATGACGGAAGGTACGTGTTTAATTCGTCTAGCAAAACACTAAATACTTGTAGAACGGAGACTCAAATTACCAAAATTAAACACAAGTTTTAAGTTGTTTTAATAGGTTCAGCGAAACAAAAAATTAAATGAAAATTGCTTCATATCATATTTTCTTTTTCATCCAACTTTCCCATCAGAATCATATTTTTACATATACATATCACATTTGCAAATCTTGATTTTATATAAAACTGAAGTCCATATACCAAATATTTTTCATATAGTTTCCGCCAAATCTTCGTAAGTAGAAATTATTTGGACGAATCAAAAATATATTTCAAAATATAAAAATTGTATTTTTGAAATATCAGTATGATAAAATATTAATTTTTACACACATATGTACAAATATCCTGACCTGGACTTGATTTAAACTACTAGAAATTGTATATACATTTTTTGCTGTGCATAGTGTTCGAATACTTTTTCCAGAATGTCCTATTAGAAATTAAATTCCGAACAAATAAGGTTGTGAAAAGTATTCCTTTCCCAAATTAATATGTTTTTAATAGAACACAACGTAAAGTACCTTTGTATATATGCATAATATGTTACATAGATAATCGTTTATTTGAAAAAAAGAGAAGATGAAAGAAGAGAATGGGTGGTGGGTGTGGTTTTTTTAAATTAAATAATTAGATCATTTTAAAAAGATCTAATTTGAAAAATCACATTCATACATTTGCGTACTTCCGCTTCCGTTTACACTTGACATTATGGGCGAGCTGTCAAAACAGAACTATCAAAACAAATTGCCGCATGCGCATTGCTACTGATGGCTGACCGTCACAGCTGGTTTTAAGACTCGTCCAGGTTAGAGTGGGACAACATGCTGTGCATGCGCCGGGAGAAAGCTTTTTGCTGCTAACAAAAGCTCTCCGCTCACTAGTGGTAGCTTATTCCAGTGTTAAAACATTAAAAGCTATGCTGGAAAAAGGACAACAGTTAAATAGAAGATACCAACACTATTGGTATCCAGCGGTACGTTGCTGCGAACTTCATTTGGCATAATTCCCCACACACACTCACACAGCAGAAAGTCGATTTTTCACCAACAAAATCTTGTATATGTGCAAAAGATTTCAATATATCCTAAAATTAAATTCAAATACGCGACTCTCAGAATACCAGAATAAAACAAGTGCAAATCATGAGCAAAGAGTTTGCAGTTTAAGGCAGTGTGTGGAAACTCATTTGCATTTCTCTCTGGCCACAATGCTGAGCTCATCGCAGTGAAAAAAGTAAAAGCCATATAACAAGTCCTCTAGGCAAGTGTCGCCACCGCTGCCGCTGCCGCTGCTGCTGCTGCTGCCGCCATCGTCGCCACCCTCGCGTTGGCAGTTGGGGCGAAACTTGGCCGTTATTTGTGATGTTTATGAAGATGTTGATAATGATGAGTGCAGAGATAATGCGTGCCAGTATATGTCTAAATGGCTGCTGCTGAGCGGCAGCTTAAGGGCTTCACAGCCAGCATGACTAGCACGGAAAGCCTGCGCCTGTTAACGAGCAACGAATTACGCGTTTGCCTGCCAAGCGCCGCAATTGCGTCCAAGCAGCAACAATTATCGAACTAAAGCAGCATATACTTACACGTAAATAAATAAATATTGAAGAAAACAACGTCCAGCACAACGATTACCGTTACGGCTACGACTACGGCTACGGAACATCCAACACGACCACGACAACGACCACGCCGACGCCGCAGGATACGCAGACTAGGACGGGCACATGGCGAGCTGGAACATATTGTGCGCAACGCTGCTGGCCTGGCTGACGTTACTTACGGGTAAGTTGCTCTTGGATGTTGTGTGCCCTACATACTAATCCTCGAAATTGGCATTCTCCTACCGACAGTTACCCACACGGTGCGCATCACAAATCTAAGAGTGCCGCACACCTATACTCTGGAACGTGATAATGAGCCCGATCCCCTGATACTGGACTGTGAATATGAAATAGGGCCACGTGAGAAGGGCTTTGTGCTCAAGTGGCTATTCAATAACCACTCCATTTATCAATGGATACCCTCGGTGAAGGGTTTTGCAATGGTGAGTCACCCATGGGGGATGGGGGATGGGGGAAGTGGAGAAAGGCACAAAGGAAAGCTAAAGCACAAAGTCAAACAAAGTCGGCGTAAAATTAATTAACATAAAATTTGTTTTCTTGTCTCCGCCTCTTCGTTTTTATTTCCATCGCCTATGTAGGGCTTCATGAAGTCAAAGATAGACACCAAAATATTCACCATGGAGGGCAGTCCCGGTGTTATATCGATAAAGAATCCGGACTGGAACATGACGGGGGAGTACACATGTGCGGTGCAGACTTTCGAGTCGACGGATAAGCGAAGTGCCCGTTTACAAATAATCGGTATGTGTCTATGTTTAACTCGCCCCCGCCAACCCCGCCAACCCCATCAACTCCTACAACAACAATCACTTCTTGCCTTTGCCGCCCCCTACCTCCCCTCCTCGCACACACTCCCTCAGTGTGTGTGAGAGAGGGTGAATGAGTGTTATGTTTTTTATGGCATGGAGGTGTTTGCATAGGTGTAGGTGTTATTATGTGACTGTGACTATGACAAGTGTGTGTGTGTCTGTGTGTGTGTGTGTATGTGGGCGAGTGTTTTTGAGGCACGTGCTCATATTTGCATGCGTGTCATATGGCAGTCGCAGCGGTCGCTTCTCCAACCCACCCACACACCCAACTCACATACCCATCGCCCATTGCCTATACTCGCAGACCAACAGCCTGTTGTTGTTTTTGATGTTTTGTTTTTGTTTAGTTTGACACTTGATTAATTCTCACGATATTTTGTTGTGATACCCTTGCAAAGAGTATTTCGCGAGTATATGCTTGCATATTCGCAACGCCCAGAAGGAGGCATGGGACACATGCATATAGGCATATAAATGATCAGCACGACGAGACAAATCCGTAAAGCCAAGTCTACTTGCTCGCCTGTCCGTTTCCATGCAAACAAGCCCCTGGAAATATTGAAAGTAGGCTTATCCTTTCCTCAAGCATATTTCAATACAGTCGATTGGAACTACTACTGACTTCCACGTACATATGTACATATATCAAAGAAACGATCGGCAGCTTGTGCAATAAATTCTTGAATAAAACCAAATGGGTCCTATTAAGATATACAGGGTGTGCCATCTTTTATGTCGGTATGCACACATTGAATATCCTTGAAAATAAACAACCGATTTTCAAGTATGAGATATTTTTATTTAATTTGGCTCTGTACAATTTCTTGAACTGAGGTTTTCAACACTGGTCTACTCAAGTCAATCGGTTCACTAATGACAAAGTTATTCAATATCTACATACCGACATAAAAGATGGCGCACCCTGTAGGATATACATACATAATACTTTTTCGTTTGTAAATGAGCGGTAAGTCTATTTGAAAGCGTATTTGCAAGGGTATACAAGTTTCAGTGCATCCCTCTCAAGCTAACATAGTATGCACTTTCTTTTTTTTATTATGGCTGCCCTTTGTTACTATTTTTTTTTCTTCTTTCGAACACAGTTCCTGAATCGGATTTCATGCTGGAGGCGCGCATGGGTGGCGAGCAGACGGACGTGGACATTATGTGCGCGGTGCAGAATGTATTTCCACAGCCGGTACTATCTGTCATGTAAGATACTATATATACACACACATGCATACATATGTATGTATCTACATATAAGCCAATTAGTGCAGGCTATGCCTGATTTATGCTTATCTGACCCGTATCTGACCACTTACCATCATATTTTCCTCTCTCCACCGAGCAGCTTTGATACGCACATCCTTGACTCTGTGCTAACGCAGTTGGATCAAAATCCCAGCGGCCTATATAGCATGACAGTGCGAACGCGCATTCCTAGAGATCAACTAGAATCCCCCACACCGATTACTTGTGCGTTTTTCCTGCTCGGCACGAATTACACTAAGCGCAGGGAGACTATTTTCTATGGTAAGTAGAGGTAAGCGGGCCCGCGTCAGCTGCCTCTTGACCCTGCAGTATATGGCTAATGGTGGATACCTCTTCTTTTTTGTAAAATGAACTTTTCAGATAAAGCCACAAATATACAACGCAAATGGACAACAGTTGCCGTAGTTATGTCGATCGCATCTTTAGCTTTAAGCAGTTAGTTTGGTAGTGGTGTAGGCTATTTGTTTTTATGTTCGATTAGGATGTTTCCTTTTCATTTTTACAATGATTATTATATATGTATATTTAATAGAATTTTATCGATAAACGTAATTTTTTGCGGTATTTTTAAAAAAGCGCTTATTTTGTAAATGCATGTAAATGTAAGTTGAATAACACATGAGAAACACACAAACAACAAAAACAAAACAACAAACACTTGCAGAAAAAAAAAAACAAATTATTATATTCATATATTTACCACATAAATAAATAAATAAATATATATATAAATAGTTATGTATGATGTATAGGTCTAATTGAGTACTGAAACGCTAATAAAAAATATAAAAAATCGAAAACATTAAAAGTGCATTAAACGAAACATGAACTTCTATTTAAAAGGATGACGATACAAATCTAAAAAGATTCAAAACGTAAGTAGTAAGATATTTAAATTCTCGAAGGCTGCAAAAAAACCACTCCTGCCTACAAATGTGGACATTATATTTTTTTTAAAATACTTCATATTTGAATAAATGGAATAATGTCAATTAGCACATGAAAAAACATTTATTTACATTTCAAGTTCTGTTCATTCTATCTTAAGAATGGATTGTTTGTGCTTGGAAATTAAAAAAGACTGAATCTTCTGCTTGATTTAATATTGTTTAAATAAATAATTACCTAGTAATAAGGACATGATTCTGTCTTATCTAATATTACATTACAATTCCAGGAATGAATTCCATTTTTTTTAAAGTTTAAAATTCCTTTTGTTGTTATTAGTTATTAGTTGGGCGGGTATTGGTATTTCAAATAATTGTTCACTCTAACTGAACATAAGTTCAGCAAACTAAGTACTATCTTAAGAAAAAAGGTAAAGTACGATAACAATGCGAAATGCAACAGTGTGTTGTTGTGAGAGTGCAGCCCTGGTATGTTAGCACGAGTATACCAAACTTCCAATGCTTTTGCTTTCCAGTGCGCCTATAAGTATGCAGTGAAAATGACAGCAGAATCATCATCAGTAACAGCAGCAGCAGCAAAATCAACATCATCGCGAACTACTCACACAATATAGCGTCGACAAAGGCCAGACAGACAGACAAGCAGACAGAGAGACAAAAGCCAAGGTTTCTGCTTCCTTGGCCCATTGATTGAATGGGATTGGATAATCCATTCAGTCAGTCGGACAGAACACGAGCACAATTAAGAAACAAAATTGAAAACGAAATAGCTCTACACGAAAACAACCCCTGCAACACATCAGTAGCAACAGCGACAGCAACAGCAGCAGAAGCAGAAGCAGCAACAGAAGCAACAAAATCAAAATGTCCTAGTAAAGGCTTGCCAAAAAGAGTGAGGTGTAATTTTTGAGCTGAACATCCAATGCGGCAGCATGGCTTCGGGCGACGGCGACACCATCAATACCATCGACATGGATAGCTCCTCAACATCGCAGGCGAAAATGGCGGAGCAAAGCAATGGTAAATATAAATACATATGTCGAAACTGATTTCAGATTAGAGGCACCCCAACGAACGAACGTTTGCCGTAAATTAAAGTCATTTGGGCGTGCATAATTAAAATCGTCTACAAAGCTTTAAAATATTGTCTCAGATAACGCCTATAAGAAGGAAGAAAAAATCAATGAATGTCATTTTCCGTGTGTAAGTGTAAGCGTAATGGAAGCGGACCCGTGGCGCATGTTTTTCGAATGTAGAATGAAGAAGAGCAACAGCCCCAACGATATCGAACCACCCCCGCGTTAGAACGTGCGCGTTTATGGTTCACATTTATAATTCACAAACAAAAGAAGAAAAAAAAACTATAAAGCAAATGAAAACAAAGGAAACTTTCATATCCATTTATGGCCGGCAGGTCATATGTGAGTTTATGTGTGCGTGTGCGTCTAGTCTACGTAGTAGTTGAACTCTCAAGTTCAAGTTTTAGGACTTGTGTTATGGTCATTCGTCGTCTATTTATGTGTCCTGCATACTAAATTAAATATATGTATGTATGTACTCCGATGCTCGTTATTAATAATACACCCTATTATTTCTAGCCTCCACCGACCATGTGGGTAACTCATCGCCAGACGTGAGTAAAAGCCCGAAAAGTATTTCCACATAAGGTGCGATAATTAACATTTAACATTCCTGTGCTTACAGTTGGGCAATCGTCCTTTGCGCTCGGTCAACAAAGCGGACAAGGAGCGCAAGATTGGTCACAGACGGGTTGGCGAGGGCGGTGAGATTACCTATAAAAAGATACAAACTTCGCAAATAATGGGATCCATACAGCTAGGCATACAGCACACTGTAAGTTACAACATCTATAGATGAATGAAGCTCTGTGAACCCAACTTACAACTTGGCAGACAATTGTCCTTGGCTTTGCAACGCAAGTTTCAATGAAAGAGTTCACATTCAAAATGGTTGATCCAAATCAGAGGCTCGTACTTAAAGCAATCTCTGATCCATCACAGCAATATAAAAGACAATGGTGTTTTGTTTTGAAAGGCATATAGATGGGATGATTTATTGATTTCTATATGTCGCACGATTCTAATGATAATTCATTTTCTATCGCTTTACAGGTCGGCAGTTTAGCATCGAAGCCTAAACGTGATCTACTTATGATGGACTTCTGGGAAATCGAAAGCATTACATTTCCGCCAGAGGGTTCTAGCCTTACACCTGCCCACCATTATAGTGAATTCAGATATAAGATCTATGCGCCTATAGCTTTTCGTTACTTTCGTGATTTGTTTGGCATACAACCAGATGATTTTATGGTATAGAATTGAAATTGGAATTATTCGTTTCAACATTTTTGAAAATATCTCGCTTTCCGTTCCCATTTTCAGATGTCTATGTGCACTTCGCCGTTGCGCGAATTATCGAATCCAGGTGCTTCCGGTTCAATATTTTATTTAACGGACGACGATGAGTTCATTATTAAAACAGTACAACACAAGGAGGGCGAATTTTTACAAAAACTACTGCCTGGGTGGGTAACAGGATCGCCATTAAAAAAAAACCCAGCCCTATCTAATTCAACTTGAAACTGCACTTTCAGCTATTACATGAATCTGAATCAAAATCCGCGTACGTTATTGCCGAAATTCTTCGGATTATACTGCCTGCAAACGAGCAACGCCAAAAACATTCGTCTGGTGGTGATGAACAATTTGCTGCCCTCCTCAGTGAAAATGCATCTGAAGTACGATCTAAAGGGGTCGACGTTTAAACGTAAGGCATCGAAGGCGGAACGTGCTAAGAAATCACCGACCTACAAGGATTTAGATTTTATGGAACAACATCCGAATGGCATATTCCTGGAGGCTGAAACTTACTCGGCGCTAATCAAGACCATACAACGTGATTGCACGGTACTGGAATCATTCAAGATTATGGACTATTCGCTGCTCCTGGGCGTTCACAATCTGGATGTATCGATGAAGGAGAAGCTGACCGGGCACAAAAAACCAGCAAGAGCCCCACTGGCCGAGGATTCGGATGTGGACGAGCCATTGGATGCATTAGATGGAGAGTGTAAGGAGCGTGACACGGCCATGGGCATTAGTCGAAATAAGTGAGTATCCTTTCTTCCACGTACTTCTGACTATCCACCTTTTGCATGCTTAAAACCTGACTTTGAATGCTAATCTAGTATGGCATATAGATCGGTGAATCGACAACGTTTGGTGGCACACTCTACAGCCATGGAGAGTATACAGGCAGAGAGCGAACCCATTGACGATGAAGAGGATGTGCCGTAAGTTATATTCGTCATTTCATAGTCCTTCCTATAGGGTTTCTATGCTGTTCCTCTATTTGCACTTAGACCGGGCGGTATACCAGCACGCAGTGAAAAGGGGGAACGCCTGCTGCTATATATTGGCATCATAGACATTCTGCAATCATATCGGCTGAAGAAGAAACTGGAGCACACATTCAAGAGTATCATACATGATGGAGTAAGTTGTTATTATACGAATACGTCTACAAGTATATATTGAACGTTCAAAACTGATGGGCCTTTTTGGAATTTTGCAGGAAACTGTTTCCGTTTGTCGACCTTCGTTCTACGCGCAAAGATTTCAAAACTTTATGGCTAAGACCGTTTTTCGGAAGATACCTTCGCGTAAGTCTGCAGGCTGTCGTCGTTGGGCTAAGTACAAGTACTATAAAGCATTTTTGTGCAATTGGCAAAGTACCAAGACAAATGCGTCAGCATCAGCGCCACCGCCAGCGCAGTTTTTTGCGTAGTTTAAACACAAAATTAATTGAAGGCTCACACACCATACACCACACACCATACACCACACACCACACACATACCATACATAAATACTACTACTTATAATTAATCCATTTGTATATGTTGTAACAGCACACACTCGCGTATCTATAGAGTATCTATAGTATGTACTCGTAGCTTTTGCTATAATACGGTTCGATATACATACATACATATGCATAGTACATACATAAATACGAGTATATGCAGCAAAAATGCAATATAGTACACACTTGGCCTTCTGCGCGCTCTTGTAGTCCAAGAAGTCACTCGATCGATGTACGAATTTGAGTTGGATGAGAGTTGAGAAGTTAATGCAAAACTCACTATAACGTATATCCAAACTGCTATTCTCTGCTTTCTTTCCAATTTTACTTTATATTTTTCATTACTTAATTGTACGCATAGTGGATCTCCCAGAGATCAAAGGAAATCACAGAAAATTTCGTACCTTGGTCACCAGCTATATAGGTAAAGAAACCAATGAGAGTGAAAAACCAATCTGAGTAATGTTTTTAAATAATCTGTTCAACAGTGCGGACATTGTTCGAATTTCAAAATTTATATGCAACTAATTCGAAGAATGCCCGACACTATGATATTTTCAAATTCTTTTTCGCGAATTCTTTAATAATTTATGTATTATCTGTATTGTATAGTATTTAAATCTAAATATGTTTCCACCTTGGTTTTATAATTTATGCACTGTCGGTTGACGAAACGGACGCAAAGCATGCCTCGCAATCTCACGTTAGTGTTAATCATATGTCATATAATTAAGCGATTAACGACGAATCAATTGAAATGAGAGCGCTATGTATCTCTATCTCTTTGGCTTTGCGTAATGGCTTCTGAAGCTGTGCTTTTTTTGTAGACTGCTCCAAAAATGAATACCCACGATACTAATTACAATACTTGAACAATAATTGCAGCTCTCAAGCATTCGCCCTCGAAGAGAAAGAGCCTCTCCAAGGCCATTCAACGCTCCATCGACAGCGAAGGCGAATCGACGCGACGTAAGTGGAGCCATAAGTCATAAAGACCACAACTGATGTGCTCTCTGTTTCCCACAGCGATGCACGCTTCACACTCCCACAGCAGCGGCAAGATTCATCAGCACACCAAGATGCCAACAACGTCCACAGACGCGACAGCAGCGACCACCGCCTCCAGTGGAGCAGGCGCCACAGGCACATCTTCGAGTAATGGGCCACCACCTGTTAAGCAACGCACGCCCACAGCAACTACATCCTCATCCTCCACACTGAAGGCTCGCGTTCCACCACCAGTGCCACCACGGGGCTCTCCACGACGCAGGGACGCCGACAGTGTTAGCGGAAGCGGAGGCGGTGGCATTAGTCGGACCCATTCGACGCCAGGTATACTAGCAACTACTGTTAACTTCACTAAGCATAAGAATACAAGTCCAGAACACGGTAACCCGGTAAACATAAGCAAGTTCAGCAGCCAGTTTGGCAACACGCTGCAGGTACAGGGCGACGAAATGCCGCGTTTTGGCGATCGCCGCTCCCCCAGCAATGTCCAGGATTGGCTGGAACTGCACGATCTATTTGATATTAATGACTCGGCAACGGCGACGGTAACGACAGCAGGCGGTCATGTTCCACCTCTTCGTAGGCGTGAGTCCTTGCAGTCGATCTTCTCTACAGCCTATTCGGATGCTCGTTCCCATAGCACCCATAGACGGGAGCCGCGTCTGTTGAATCATTTGGATATATTTCAGCGACAGAATAGTTTTATGGCTCGCAGTGAGCGATCATCGGTGGGTTCCATTGTGCGTGGCTTTCCACCCATTAAGGCCGAAAGCTTTTGCACCGCCCGCTCCACGGGCACTGCAGCCATGGAGCGCTCACCTCGACGCTCCCGACAGGGATTTGAGAAACGTAGTCGTTATCTGCACTACGCAGATCTCGCCTTATGCGATGACAACTGCGATCCCCAGGAGGAGAATCTGCTGCAATCGGTCAATACGTTCCTAGAGGTTAAGCACGAGCTTGAGCGCCCTAGTCGGCAGCGTTATAAACGTACATTGCCAAACCTGCAAGCCCTATTAGGTACCACCTCGCCCATGTCGCCGCTGATGAAGGAGAAAGACGCGGCTGACCTGTCATCCGCACCACGGCGAAGACGCGGTAAAAGACCTGCCCCGAAGGCAGCGCCCTCAACCATACCGGAGAGCGTGGGCACGTGTTCATCATGTGTGGCTGCCAAGGAGATCTTTGACCAGAACCACACGCCAATCTCTAGCTCACCGAGCACGCGGCGGAATAGTTATGCCTGATCCTTGCTTGACATTTTGCTTGCCCCATTCGAGCTCATGACACTTTGTATTCTAAAGCACACCCTCCACCAAAATTCTCTATAACGATTATAATAAGGCAATTACCTCACACAGATCAAAGGAATTGAATGTATCTTCGGTCTTGAGAGGAAGTTAAATTTTTAAACTAGACTTCTTTATAGAGAAATTTGACTGTATATAGTATATACATACGTTGGCGTTATTCATTGTACATTGATTCCATGTATTGCTAGGCACGACTCCATCATGCAGTTCAACACCACCCCCTGCCTTCGACGACATCTCCGAGGACAGTTCGAACAAGAACAGCACATCGTCGATCAGCCGAAGGTCACATCACTATCACCATCAGCAACCGTCGCAGCACCAACAGTATTTGGAACGTAAAATGAACATTGGACCCGCCTATCGAGGATCCTACAAGGAGGACATAGTCAGGTATATACAATAATCATGGGTATATATTTGTAAACCCTGTACACAAAGGGGTAACAAATATACTACTTAGATAGCCCAAGCGCCATATGTACGTAAATATTAGTAAGTAAATATATATATAGGAATATATAATCAGCATAAATCATAGCTTGCACTACATATATATTTAAGCCACAACAGCTAGGGACCACCATTTATACCATATAGTACTATAGACTTAGTTACATTATTTTATATATTATTTTTCATAGGACTTTCATAACTAAATTCTGAATAATCCAATTAAGCTATAGGAACGATCTCTGAAAAAGGAAATCTTAGTGCCACTTGATATTTATCAGTACTTAAGCATAATATTTTACTAAATACAGTAATAACTCTATTTTATACGATAAGAGGAAAAATCGCAGTTGATAAAATAACATTTTTATACTCTGTTCATAAAATATACTCTACAAGTATTAGGCTTGTGCGAGCTGAAAAATGTAACAGGCAGAAGGAGGCGTGGCAGACCTCACAAAATATACATATTCTTGATCAGCAAGACAAGACGAGCCGATCTAGCCCTGTCTGCCTGTCTGTCCGTCCGTATGATCACCTAGATCCCACAGACTATAAGAGCTAGAGACACCAAATTTTGCACAAAGATGCCTTTTGTGTGTACGCTATACGAGCTTGTTTTATTTGTTTGATTTCCCCCCCCCCCCCCCCACTTCCCCCCTATGGGGGCTTTTCCGTAACGCCGTTCGTATAAACGATTCCAAATCCATTAAATTTTCTATATTTTGCCAACGATAGCGTCTCGGAAGTGCATCTGGACACATTTCTTGCCGTGGACACGTCATCGAGCAGTCATTATGGCTCAAGGGGTGGCCTAGCCTGGACACCACCAGCTTCAGGTGAGGGGTCAACACCAACATGGACAGAGGGCACTCCGAGTTTTACGGATTCCAGCTCGAGTGGTGATCTTGGTAATTGGCATTTGAAATTTGTGTTTGTATTGTCGGCTTTTATGTTTTATTCATTCATGGTAACTATCGTAGACAACTTCTCGCCCATAAATTCATCCAAAATTGACCGACACAAACCGACGGTGGAGGATGCTATCAACTCTCTATCCTCGGGAATGGTAAATATCAAAGATGTCAAGCCCTAGAGTGCCCTAGATATCTACTCATCTATTAAATTATTGTTAGTACGAGAAGTATCGGAATTCAGAGACACCGACACACGAATTAATTGCCCATTCATTTCTACTTGTACAATTACCCGAAAACAACTCACAGTTTATAAACATTTTCAGTTTTGTATATGGATTCTGAGATTATCATATACATACATACATACGTACATACACACAAACATACATACTATATACATACATCATATGTACATGCCTTGCTACCACCATTTCATATTATTTCTCTGTGTTGCATTTTTATAGATCAACTAACATAGCATGTGTGATGATGGACGATTTTGTACACAAACATTATACTGCTTGTTGAATAACGTGCGGATACATTTTCAATATAAACACGTACTCGTACTGGTATTATGATAATGCTTGCGTGTTCAGGTTAAAGCGGGCGTATCGTGATTGATATGTGCTCGTAGATAGCTAGGATATAATCAAAAGGCGCCCCGACTCCATACAGATACATTCCACATTGCATCCGTTCCGGAAACATACATATATACAGCAATACCATACAATAAACTTACAATAAGATATATGCAATGATAAGAGGAACATGAAAGCCCCTAATCCTGATCCCGTTCCTAGTCAAAACATATAGCTAAGATTCATTCAATATGAAGGCGGATAGTAAAGAGTTCGTTAGGCGTTTAAATCGATAATATTTAGCAATATATATATATATATATATATATATATATATATATATATATATATATATATATATATATATATATATACATATATAAATATATATATGTATCGAAATATACATTGAAATGAAATTAACGTACATACATATATATCTACGTATGCGTATAATCAGCAATCGCGATATTACAATATTGTTGTAAAATATTTAAATTTACAAATCCGAAAACCAAAAGCAAAATTATATACATATTAATAATTTAATTATATTTATGTATTTATTAAACGTGCTTAGGTTAAATGATGCGCACCTTAACAAAAATTGGTCAATACCCAACACACTAACCGACACGGACATGGAGACAGACACAGACATGAACTTCAAACAAATAAGAAAGAATTGATTATTTATTAATTAGTTGAATGTTATTTAACTTATATGCATTATTCTAAAGATTACTGAAATCCAATTGTAATTACAATAAATTAAATTGCAAGGTTGAATTTCCTCCAGTTGTTGTTTAAAATGCAATTTGGCTATACTAATACAAACAATAAACACACAATAATTTCACACTCTTACTAGTACATGGCGAGCAATTGTTTTAGATCCTTGTTTAGAAACTCATTGGTCCAGTCATTTTCCGGATTGTCTAAATGATTATCAAAATCAATGACGTCGCGCATTGCTCCACGCTTGAGCAGCGAAGACACGGCTTCGAGCGTTTGTGTTGATTGCGACAGAGTGTAATTGGCCTTTGACCAGCGGCCAGGCTCACCAGAACAATTGTACACGAGAAGAGCGGCGCGCTCGTGATCCAGCGACATCAGCCTGTTGTCAATCAACGCAAAGCACGCGTCCTTATTGTTCTCCTGAATCTTGTCTGCAATTTTTACAGCAGGTGCCCTTTCTATTTGGTTATCATAGAAGTTCTCTGCCGCCGCGTAATATCCACTAACAATTAAACCACTTTGTTCAGCGTAAGCATCGATCTGCAATTGGTATGGGCACAATAAAATAATAAAACGCATGCCAATACTTTAAATGACTACCCATCTCACCTGCATTAACGCGATCTCGGCCATAGGAGTGACGTGCAAACATTGATGAAAAAGCGGTATTGCGTCCACGATGACCACGGTGGAACCTTTGGGAGACTTTTCGCCAAGTAGCACCCCGTTCACAGCCAAGTGTGGGTACTTGGCCGCATGAAATATCAATTTTGTATAAGCGCGCTCGGAAATCTTGTAATCGCACATTTTATTTCAGTAATCTGATTTTTTTCTCACAAGAAAAGCTGACCTGGACTTGATGGACTTAATAGAATCAATTAATCTAATGGAATGCCAACCCTTTGCAGTTTATTGACAGCTGAATCATGTGGTAGCACTGTCGTACAGCTGATTATTAATGCAGTTATCGATATTCCGCAAGTGGGCGATAATTTTAAATGTTTTTCCTTTTTCTCGATTTGTTTTTATGAGAAAACTCTCCCACATGAAAAATCAGTCTTTATTAAATTTGACTTTTTTATTCCAAAAAAATTTAAATACTTCGTTTATAGTGGAAAACATAACTAAAATATAACATTTTCTTAACTGTCCGTCTGCATCGAGCTCACTTTTTTTATTATAAATGGTTTTCTATTTCATTTTTAACTAAACATATGTTGTAGTTCAGCCTGTCCTCAAACATTAGTTAAACCGAATCACAAAACTACGTCTGGTTGTCACTCAGTATTGCTTTGATGTCATCAGCATCCAGAGTTTCATATTTCAAGAGCGCCTCCGCCAGCGCTTTGTGTTCCTTTGTATGCTTCTTCAGAATTGTCTTAGCACGGTCATAGCTTTCGCTCAGAATACGCTTGATTTCGGCATCAACTGCTTCTACTGTATTAGGACCCAAGCTTTCTGCAGCCATCAAACCTTTGGGCGTCTCAATGGTTCGCAGCCCAACTTTATCTGACATGCCCCAGTCCTTAACCATATGAGTGGCAATGGAAGTCGCTTGTTTTAAATCACTGCTAGCACCTGAAGTTATTTTGTCAGCTCCAAATATGATTTCCTCGGCAGCGCGACCACCCATCATGGTGTCCATCATGGCCAAAAGTTGGGCCTTTGTGACATGATAGCGCTCTTTTTCCGGTATGTATGCTGTATGTCCTAGCGAAGGACCTCTGGGCATGATAGTCACCTTATGCAGAGGGTGTGATTCCTTTGTATAATAAGCTACAATTGCATGACCACCTTCGTGGTATGCTGTAATTGTATTGGCCTCCTCGTCGGGAAGACGCGCCTTACGCTCTGGGCCCATAAGTACCTTATCACGTGCCGTTTCCAAATGCTTCATGGTCACGGTCTCGGCTCCATCAATAGCAGCTCTACAAATATGCAAAAGCTGTTAATAAGTATCACTTTTGGCATTGAAAAAAAACGAACCTCAGAGCTGCTTGGTTGATCATGTTTTCCAAATCGGCGCCCGTAAATCCTGATGTACCACGTGCCAACATGTCCAAGTCGACATCATCATGCAGCACTTTTGTCAAATAAAGTGACAATATCTCTTTACGACCTGTGAAATCGGGCGTTGACACCATAACTTCGACATCGAAGCGACCTGGACGCAGGAGTGCCTGATCCAAATCGTCCCGTCGGTTCGTCGCACCGAGCACAATGACACCGGCATTCTGGTGGAATCCATCCATTTCGGATAGCAATTGGTTTATCGTCTGATTCGCGTATGGATGGAGTACTGAATTCGTGCGCTTGGCGCCAACCGAATCGATTTCATCAATAAAAATAACACACGGTGCACGTGCCTTTGCCGCCTCTGTAGATTTCGAATCGTAAAATCCATGAATTTGTTTTTTTGTATTGCAATAAATACTTACTGAATAGATCTCGGACACGTCGAGCACCCTGACCAACCAGTACTTCATCGAATTCGGGACCCGCGGCATGGAAGAACGGCACGTTTGCTTCGCCCGCAACAGCACGAGCGAGCAAGGTCTTCCCAGTGCCTGGTGGACCCACAAGTAGCACACCTTTTGGCAGTTTACCACCCAAATTTGAGAACTTGTCTGGATTTTTGAGAAATTCAACTACTTCCTTAAGCTCCTGCTTTGCCTCGTCGCAACCTTTGACATCGTCGAAAGTGACATGAATTTCCTCTGGATCGACCTCAACTTGATTGCCAAGTTGAATGCTACACAAACAAAAGTAATGCTTATTATCCGACATATCAAATACAATGCCTTGGCCAACTTACCGGAAAACAGATCCGTTTGAAGATGTGAAGAAACTCAGAAATATACCAATAAAAACGACGATAACAATGAGGGTCTGGAAAATCTGTGTGACATTTACTGAGTATTATTCTAAAACACTTAGGACTGGACTACATGATATGAAGCAATGAATGCTGAGACATACCTTCAGATACTTCATTGTTTTGCCCGTTTTTGGAGAATCATCTGCGTTAGACGCTGCCAAATATCCTTCAGCAAATGCAATTTTTAAGCTTTCCTGTAATGGCTAAATGGCCTTAGGAACTTTATAAGCAAGACTCAATTATGGGTTAACTTATTACCATGTTTTTTGGATCCCCATGCTCGCCAGTTTTTGATAGTAGTTTTCTCAATTTCTCTGCCTGCAGCTGTGTCTCTCCATCTGGTTTCAAAGGCGACCCCCCAAGCGCACTCTTCAGTCTGGTAGTCATCGTCGGGTTCCGTTTTTGTTCTGCTTCTATCGAACGATCTGTCTTAAAGCCGCGCCACTGTTTCCTATAAAAATTATGGCCACGTATTACGAAATGAATCAATGAAGGCGTTGCAATTTTTGGTACTTACAACTGGCGATTCGACAACAATAACGGACTTAAAAGGCCTTTCGTTATGGTTGGATACATTTTTCTGCAATTAAACTACAATTACGTGGAATGTTACAAACACTTTTGTTACAAACTTACACAAATGCTCCAGTGGGATGTGCTGCTAAGGCTTCACCACTTAACGACACTTCAAACTGATAATTTTGACCAAATTGTGTTGCTGGTTCCTCCAACGTGACACGCACATCTCTCATTGCGGGCAGCATGCTAGTGACTTTAGCCAATGCATCGCTGACTAGCTCCTTCTCAAAAATTCCATTCAGTCGGGCCGCCTTCTCCACCAACTGCTGAAGACTAAAACCCGACCTGCTGAGCAAATTCTTGAAGTCCAGCACGATATCATGTTGCGGCGACCCCGTGAGAGATTTGCATCTTTCGCTAAGTGCCCGCGCCGCGCTGCCGTTGGTCTGCAGTTTAGTTTTCTTAACAGTATAATAGTGCGGTTTCCTGCTAAAGTTTCCCAGATAGAAGGGCTGTCAACATGAACGGAAACGAAACCAAAAATCAGTGGGTCGTAGTTGGCGTGCACACGTACAAATTGTTCAGATCTATGTTGACTTACCACAGAGTGTGTGTTGGCGGAGAACATTTCCAAAAAATACAAAACTTTAGTTGATTACAATAATGGACTAGGGCGAAATTGAGCGAGCAGACGACAAGTTGTAATTCTAGTTGACAGCGAAAATGTCATAATATCGCGTCGTACGTGTTGCATCCCTGGTATTCTGTTCTGCGCGGCGCGCGTCCTACGTTAAAATCACTATTAATTTGGACTTTCTATTGACTGCAGGTCGGTTGTTCTTTCAATTGCTGTTTATAGTATATGTTATTTTGTTTATAAATATTGACTTTAATTCAAAAGAACAAATTCTACTGGAAACATAACGAAACGCCGCAAGTCGTGCGTAACGTGCCGCGTACATTCTGCTTTGCGGCTGACAGGGCTGCATCAGCTCGTTATCTGTAGTTTTTTGTCGCTTACATGAAATTCTTATTAGTAGAATAATTACAATAAATTTAATAGTTGTTGACGTAATTGAATAAATACTTTTGTTTACATTAATACTTATGTATGTGGTTTCTTGTCAGGGCTGAAGACTTACCAAAGAGTCAGCTGATAAGCGAACTTTTGCCGGTGGTATTTCACATATGTACACAGATATTTCCAAATTTAAGTCTCATATTAGCATTACATAAATAAAGAATTATATTATTGAGCAAACCATGGATTCTCCATTGAATGATCCACAAAGGCCACCACAACCTAACCAACATCCACTGGTAAGTAAGTTCTTACACCATTTTATTTGTATGAATATTGGAAAATTCTGTTTCGAAATCAGGCTGACTATCACTTTAGTCCGGAGGAGGTGCGGGCATTACGGGAGTGTAACACCGAATCGTTTTTCCAGCGATCCCTGCCATTTGGCACAGGGTTGGGTGTCCTGGCCTACTTCGGAGTGAAAAATGGCTATCTGCGTGGTAACGGAAAGTATGGGGCTGTGCCCAAAGTCATAATGGGCGTTGTGTTGGGCTACTTTGTGGGAAAGTTCAGCTACCAACAGAAGTGTGCGGAGAAGATTATGCGTATGCCAAATTCTCGACTGGGAGAGCTACTAAGGCAGCGACGCCAAGGTGGTGGTGTAATTAGCAGCATCACACCCGACGAGAGTTTAGGCCGCGCATTCACCCTCGCCCCTTTCACTCCCAGTGCAGACGTTTATAGCGACGAAGGCATGCGTGGCTCCGCCCTAAATTTGGACACAGAGTCTCGGCCAACTATCTCTGGCCTGGACGACATATACAGGCCCACACTGGATTGTGAGTATAGCGCCAATTTTATCATACGAGACGCATAATTATCGTATTCCCCACAGCCACAAACACAATGCTAGACACAGAGTTGCCGCTGGAGCCTGCTAAGCCGGGTCAGTCCTATGAGGATTTGCGCAAGAAAAATCGTGACGAGTTTTCAAAACGTCAGCAAAGCACATATTCACGACCAGTGGACCCGCCCCCACCAATTCGTCAATCTGTTCCAGAATCCGAACAAAGCTTTGGTGCTCCACATACTAGAAAGAACAAGTATGGTGATGCCTGGACTGACTAAGCAAATTATAAGACGTGTTAACTATGTTTCAAAATACAATAATAATTATTTGTTTCCGACAAGGATCAAAAAAATGCATACAAAAGTTAAAAATATGGTGTTGATGTTTTCACAGCGTCTTGGCAATTGTGATGTACAGTGGATTACGTAGTGGATCTCTGCCCTTTACAACTTTCCGACCTCGTGCAAATAAGCGCCCAAAAGTTTGGTCTTTAAATAGAAAAGGAATTCGATTACTCGCCACAGCAAAGTGAAATATTTAAAACATACGCCTTCAATGTAGTTATAAATGTCAATCTTCTCGTTCTGAGAGTGAGCGCCATCGTCGCAAGCTCCAACTGGTACAAGGATTACATTCTTGCCAGTGGCCTCTTGCAATGTCAGAGTAACTGGAATAGAACCACCTTCGCGCGTCATGTCAGGCTCCACTTTGAAGACATGTTTAATGGCGCGCTTGGCGGCCTCATAATGCGGATGGTTTGGATCTTCAGTCCAGGGCTTACCAGCTGACAGCAGACTGACCTGTGAGATTTAAATAGTTTTCAAAAAGTTTTTGGATATATGCGAAAATAAACTCGCCTTCATCTTGTTAGGTGAACCACGCTCTACCCATTTGCCATTCAGGTATTTAACGACACATTCTTCAATGTGCGCTGGGTCTTGGTTGGGCACCAACCGAATTGAAAACTTTCCAATAACCTTTTTAGGTATAACAGTTTTAGCTCCAGGCTCATAAAAAGCCCCTTCTATGCCGTGAATGGAAAGACTTGGGTACCGCCATCTGGCCATCAAAATTTTCGTTTTGTCCTCATTGTGCGGCAGGCGCTCAACGCCTACATCTTTTCTGAAAGATTAGTAGTTATTACAGTGATTTACGATTTGCGCACTGATTAGATTAACTAACTTGTATTCATCCACTTCAAAGTCAATTTTTTCGTAGATTTCTTGCTCGTTGTGTAATTGGGGAGCAATCTGTGACGATATTAAAGAGCTCTTAGAAACAATTCTAGTGATGATATTAAATAATTTTACTCACATCACGCTCTACTCCGGGCACCAAAATATTTGTATCCTTGTCCACCAAAGAGCTCAATAAATAGCATAAATCAGGCATAGCTTCATGGACAGTGCCACCGAAAACGCCACTGTGCAGATCCTTATTGGAGCATTCAACCTCTACGGTAAAGTAGACAAGTCCTCGCAGACCATAGGTCAAGCAAGGACGCTTTTTTCCCAACCAGTAGTTATCGGAGATACACACAAAATCGACATCACTCAAAAAGTCATTTTTACGCTGCATCAGCATGTCGTCAAGGCCCTCGCTTCCGCTCTCCTCCATGCCCTCCAATACGAATTTAATATTTATAGGCAGTGGAATATTTAATTTCTGATAAGCCTCGATTGCATGTATCCAGCAGAGAACGGGTCCTTTGTCGTCAGTCGCGCCGCGTCCGTACAGTTTGCCATTGACTTCGGTGAGCACAAAAGGATCAGTATCCCAGCCGTCTTCCTTGAGTGCAGGCTGCACATCCAAGTGGCCGTAAACCAAAACCGTCTTCTTTTTAGGGTCCTTGCCGAGTGTACCCAACAGCGCTTTCGGTAGGGGTATTTCCAGGCCTGTGGGCAGTGTCTGCTTGCCCAAATCAACCAGTTCGATATCCGTACCGAGCGCTTTTAGTTTATCTGCGGTCCAATCCACCATACGGTCGATTTCTCCACGCTTTTCGGGCCATGCCGAAACGGACTGTATAGCAACCGCTGTTTTAAGCGTATCAATATAAATATCCTTCTTGCTGTCCACAAAACTGTAACGATAAGACCAACCTTTACATATTTGTGGTTTTGGTGGTCATCATAATGCGAGTCCGATTAGATTTAACTAGAGTGACCGCAATAGCAGTGTCAAGTTCTAATCGTGGTTGCATTTTCCAATTCAACGCTAAACAAAGAAAGTAGCACAAACGTCTATTTGCAACGTTTCCCAGGTTGACAAGATAAAACGCAAATGCAAATCAAGTGCACGTACGCCTTGCATACAAATATTATTGCACGATTAATGTATGAGAGCTAAAAAAAATTGAATTCCCACGTATGGAAGTGGGCGCACTCCTCCTTACCCTTATCGAGCAAGTGTAATTCTCGATGCTGGTGTTTGCGGTTGCTGACATGCTTATCAGAAAAATGCAATAAACCCATAAACATAAACAACCAGAGATAAGCAGGATACTGATACTGACCACTGACTATTAATAACGTCCCCTTATATGTATATTTGTATGCATGTACATATGTATGATAAAATCATCCATTCTACAAAATAACATGAACTTACGCGAAAAGCTGCTCCAGCTCATTGGGTAACTGTGCCATCTTGAAATATTTATGTAGTGTTTTACAAAAGTGTTAGTCGATGAAAGATGTGCAACCACTTCGCGCAAATGTAATGATAGACTGGTTTTTACTCCTCAAATGCGCGCGCTTAAATAAGCGCTGACTTGTAATTTTATTTCTACTCGCTTTAACAAAAGGTGTTGCCACCTAGTTGAAAAATTTGAATGCTGCTTCTTTCCCTACGACAAACAAGTGCAATCGTAATGTCGATTTTATATCGAAATCTATCGATTCGGCTGTAATTTAGTTTGTATCATTATTGACGGTAAATTCGCAAAGCAATAGGGAAGTTGTAATTATGAAACAAGATCAAAGCTGATATTTGCTTCAAGAAATAAACAAGTCAAAAGTACGAGAAAGTCGATCGGAACCGCAACGAGTATTGGAGGCGGAGGTGTGTTCCTTGTTTATTAATTTAAGTTGTTTTGTGTCTATATGTGTGTTGTGTATGGGCTGGGAATGTGACTGTGTGTGCACATACAAAAATATGTGTGTACCTAAAAACATTTATGTGTCTACGACTAGATTAGTTGTGCCATATATGTATTTCCTGTAAGCTGACCTCAAATTGGAATCGAAGGACCTGCACTTTTTGTGCCATGCATTGAGTTAAACAGTGTGTGTATTCATTTTGGAGTCATTATAATAAATTTAGGCGACCAAAATAGAACATATTGCGTGTGGTTGGCACTCCAAATAGCAGCGGCTGCGGCTGCGGGTCGTCGTCGTCGCTGAGCAACACCATGTTTTCTTTGACTTCATGCCGTTGTCGTTTTACGTGTCGCTTGGTTATTGCCTTGCCTCGCCTTTTCCCCTGTTCCGGAATATAAATAGTTGACGTTGGCTCTTCTGTTTTTTGTGCCGGAGTCGCCCCTGTTGCTGTTTCTGTTGCTGCCAATTTTTGTTGCTTGTAATTAGTTCCAAGTTGTGTTATGTTAAGGGAATTAGACGTAGAAGAACCCGGGGGGGCTCATATTACATAAAAAAAGTAATAAGTTCAGGGAAACAACACCAACAACTCGTCGAGCAACGGCAAAAAGTTACCAAAGCGGAACTGGAAATATAGAGAAGTCGGTGCCGTTAGAGCTGCTCCCAGCTTTTAAGCTGCCGCCGACACATAGCACGCCAACAACAAATATGGTTAGGAGAAGAGAAGGGGAGACAGCAAGCACATCAAGCCCACGGCTTTTGTATACCCTTCACAGAAAAGCCAACGTGTATATTGTTTTTTTTTTTTTATATGATCAGCATAATGAGACGAATTAAAAATTCGTAGTCTGCCTGTGATTACTGTCTTCTCCAATTGCTATAGTAGTTACAAAAATAATATGAAGATGATCGCGAAGATGGCCATGGATGCTCAAAATACAAAATAAGTGAAAAAATAACAAATTATATAGTATGGCCAGAATAGTAATATGTATTGTAAGCCACAGTGAAGGGCATAAAGCTTCGGTGCAGACTCAGATAACTTAAGCTCTTTTTTTTTGTTTTGTGTTAGTTTTGCTCTTGTTGCTCATTTAGAGACTGTTTGCCGCTGGCTACCCACCGCTCCCCCTGCTGTGCTTATAAGCACAGTTATATATTGCCGCTGTCGTCGACCAAAAATAGCAACTACAACGATCTTGGCAGACAGACTAATGCGAACACACCAAAAGCTGCAGTTGCGCATTGTCTTTTGTTCAGAGCTTCCGCTCTGCAAAAATGGCAAATAATTAGCCATCGCCCAATCTCTGTGTGTGTTTGTTTTTGCAATTATCATTTATTGCTGCATTTCTCTTTCGAACTCTTTCCAAGTGCGCAAAAGTGGGCGTTTATGAGGCACGTTAATAAATTAGTTAGATAATTGTTGGTTTTGGGCTCATATCACATTTTTGTTTTCACTCAGAATAATTGCATTGAAATGTAATTTAACATTTTAAATTAAATACATGTGTACGAACATTTTTAAAGAACTCAGAGACTAATTTCTGATGGATCGCAGCTTGGATTCCATTGGCAGCTGTTCCCTCGATGTAGATGCCGATTCATCCGATATATCAGGTATATCAGGTATACTACCACTACTCTCATCTTATTCGACTGGCGCTCTTAACCTCAATTAACACCATTGATTTGTCACCTTTTTGGTTGCTTTAGTTTCTTTTTGTTTGTGTTTTTGTTATTTCTGTTAATTTTATTTATATAAATCCATTTTGATGTCATCATCGGTAACTTATTCGCTTCAACTGAATTTTACAGATACCAGTGGAAGTTTGAATTTTCCGACACCGCTCTCTGTGAAAGACATCACGCGCGAATTTACTGCGAACATACGAGAACGTTGCACGCTGCGCTCCCCGCAGCAGCCACAGTATACAACGGCGTACGTGGATCCCCTAACGGGTCAGGTTCGCATGGTGCTAACACCGTCGGCGTCCTCGAACGTGGAGCATAGCCAGAACGCTGCCAACGCTAGTCTGAAAACGGCAGAGGAGACCAGCACGGTGAGCATTAATATCGATGCGGGCCTCTACGAAAAGAAACCCAGCTATTTGAATTTGGCTTGCTGTGTCAACGGTTATTCCAACCTGACCACCTACGATTCGAAAATACGCCAGGACATAAACAAATCGCGTGAGGTCTCTCCCATACGTCCATCGACTAGCAGTCTCCAGTATTGCAAGAAAAACAACTCGCTGGCGGCCCCCGTGCTACTCACCATGCCAAATGCCACAACACCACTCACAAAGCAACCATCGCCCGGCAGCAAGTACACGCTGATTGAGACAAACAACAACAATAACAACAAGAACGGACATCATATTGAGAATGGAAGTGCGCATTCGCACAATGTCAGCAACGGCAGCACCAACGGTGATGTGGGTAAGCATGGGACAGGTTCGGCCAGCAGTTTTATAAAACAACGCGTCGAGCGTCTTTACGGTCCCGGTGCATTGGCTCAGGGATTTTACTCGCCCAAAAAACATGGACTGTCTCCCGTTTCGGCTCGTGGTTCGAAGCAAAGTCTGGAGGTTGAGTCACCACAAAGCACCGAGTTGGCGAGAAAATTCAAACAACTTTCTCCCGGTAAGGATTACGGTGAATTCCGAAAAAAACTGGACAACAATTGCGCCCAAACTGCCACAGCGCGTCAAACAGAAACGCAAGTCACAATTGGAAATAATGGAGATGTAGATTTGCCGGTATTTAGGCACTTAAGTCACGAGTTTCGGGCACAACTACCGACCGTATCGCCGAAACGTAATGTGTCGCGCATTTCGCCTGCACCAGAAGTTCCACCACCAATTCTTTCGAATGGAAAGTGCAAAAACAATGATGCAACTTCCACTTCTGTGGATACTGTTGACCACGAGGCCGTGCAAGTGCCGCAGCTGCGATCGGAAGAGTACATTAGTACAACCAAAATTCTCTCTGTCGAACCCATGCCGGCAGCTATTATCGAAAAAGATGGCAATTACTTTCTTAAAATACTCAAAAGCGAACAGTCTCGTCTGCTCGTGCTGGCCGCTGAAGTAGACAAATACACCGATGCCTTAACAGTAGGTTTGAGTTAAATTGATGTTTTTTCAGTTTCTTAATTGACTCTATACTTTTCACAGAACAATCCTGATATTACTGAAGATACATTTGGACTGTTGCGATCAGCCTCGGGCAAGGCACGTTTGTTGGTTTCCCAGAAAATGAAACAGTTTGAGGGTGCGTAAGAATAGAATAGTTTTCAATAAGCATTTTCATTGTGAAATTGAATTATCACAGGTTTATGTCACAAAAATCTAAACCGGTCACCCGAGGACGCATTTCCCACAACAGTCGATGATTTGCAAGGTTTCTGGGATATGGTTAATTTGCAGGTGGCGCACATTGATTCCATTTTCGCAGACATTGAGCAACTGAAGAGCAATGATTGGAAGGTAAACTCAACTCCCCAAATTATACCTAATAAGAGCTACTTGAGGCAAAACGAATTGTATTTAAAATTGTTTAGCAGAACTAACGAAATTATTTCCATCCTTGAACAGCGCAAACAAGATCCCGTCGAGGATATTAGTTTACCTTCAAAATCAACGAAACTTTTGAAGACTGGGAATTCAAAATCGAAAACATCGTTGGGTAATCAACCAGGAAATGCCAGTCCAAAAAGCTCAAATTCAGCTGCGGCCTTAAAACGGGAAGCGCAAAGGAAGCAACTACTGGAGATGAAACGTCAGCGTCGTGAGGCAATGGCTGCCATTGCAAAAAATCAAACAGCCTGTGATGGCGTTGTCGAGTTGCAAGATGCAGCTGGTGATAGCGTTAATATTGCCGTTGACAACAGCAGCTGAATTCTGCACACTGCTAATACCAATATAAAGAATATGCTCTCTAGGTCTATCTAAATAATTAACACACACATATAAAACATATATACATAATACACTGGTAGACAGAACACATATGCCTAGAAATTCCTAGTTGAATTAATACTTAACTAGTCCCAACTATAAATGCACACGGTGTGGAGCTTCTAATATTGCATAATTATAATAATTGTAAGAATGTTAAAATGTGTCACAAGGTGTCAAAATGAAAACAAACGACAAATTGGATGCATGTGCATCGATTACCCATTTTGTTATATTGATAGAGCAATCGCATTATTCGCATCATCGATTACAACGCTTAAATTATTTATAATGTTTGCCTTATATGCGTGTTTTTGCTCGTTAAATCTTTTAGCTACGCACTTTGAAAACCACATAAATTGTTTGTAATTAATTTTTCATACTTGGACTTGGACATACTTTCATACACCACACGCATTCAAACATATATATTTTTTAAATGAATGTATTTTACAAACACCTGGGAAAAAAAACAAACACATAAAAGACATTTATTTTTGTGTAATAGAAATTTAAGTACATGCAACAAGAGAAAAAGCTCACCAACGAAAGTGCTGCGTATTTATTGATCTTTTGATAACATTATTGATAAAAGAACACAATGATAAATATATATATATTTTTTGGCATATTATGTAGCTGCATGTAATGAGATTTATTTATTTGTAAGTTGAGCTGCAAGAAAATCTCACTATCAACTAATTTTTAATGTTTGTAATAAATTATTTTTCACTAATTTAGATGCAAGTTTTTTCATTCCAAGCATAAATTGGGGTTAATTACGGTACCCCTATATAAAAAGTCTAAATTTGTTTTCTATCCTATGCGGAGAACATTACACTGGCCCCCAAATTCGAGACTACAAATCTAATATTACTGAATTGCAGATTTCTGGCTAAAAGGTACGAAAATGAAGTGATAAGTGTTAACGATAGGCTCGGGGTCCTGGATTTACCAATTGCAGATAAATGTGCTGTAATGTGGGATTATCTTTTACGAGTCTATTTCCTCGGCATTGTGCAAATTTCTTAAGAATATAAGCGTAAAAATTATAGCATCGTAACTTCTATACTTGTTATTATAGAAGTTGTTTACCTGTTCAGTCCCTTAGAAGTGGAATCTACTTGTATTAATTCATTTTTATTAAAAACGAGTAATACCCATAATGCTAATGTGGGTGGATGAAAAGTAAAAACATTGGCAATTGTTAATATTTTTTAAATAATTTTTATTTTGGCTTCTATGGTACGACTTATGGTTAAACTATTGGTAAGTACAAATATCTCTGTTTCTTTGCTTCAATTTCAATTACATTGCATTGCTCATATCCTTGTTTCAGAGTTTCATTTGCGAAGCATGTTATTTATCGTAATACTACGACATACATACATAAATATGTATATGCACTATATTATGTTTATAGACTGTTTTGTTAAGCTAAATTCATCTCTAACTATATAATTTTTGCAATAAATATTTTTGTATATATATATACACATATATGTGCTTATATACACATATATACATATATATATATACTATATGTTTATATATATTTAGATTTTTATGTGTTGTTTGTTTTATTGGTTATTAACATTTCAGACTTAAAAATATATATTTATATATATATAATGCGTGTGCTTTATTCATATAGTATTATTAACAATATCTATAAGCAAATATATTTAAGATCTAGCACATATTTACAAATGAACGATAGAAACAACGTTTAGGGTACGTAAAATCTTTGCTCAGCTGAAAGACGTCCTATACTCAATTATAATCGTCTGAGTAAGACTCCTACAGAGACCGATAATGATTGGTATACGATAGCCATGACTACGTATTACTATGCTGAAACCCAGTCAAAGTGTTTAGGAGAGGGCCTGCGTGGGTGCCTTTATGCTATGCTAGAAGCAACTAGAAAAATACATATCATCATTATGATCGTCGTCATCACCATTGGCTATAAAGCGCATTTCAATAGACAAACCAGCTTTAGGCTTAGCTTCAGATTCGGATTCTGATTCTGATTCAGCCTCAGTCCCAGTCGCGATGGGCTAAGCTTAGGCATCATTCTCTACACAAATCTATGCGTTCTGTGAGTATGTATGAGTATGTTTGGATAATATTCGCTACAATAAAATCAAAAACTAATCGTTCCCATGCAGCAAATTCTCCAACGATATCAGAGTTGGCGAGCCTCGTCTTGAATGGAGTTCGGGTTCGATAGTGTAGGCGTTGTTCTCCCTGCCGCTGTTGTTGTTGTCGTTATGGTTGTTGTGATTGTTGCTATTGCTGTTGCTGTTGTTGGGCAGCATGCACAGCTGTTAGTCCATGCTATGGGGCGGTGTGCTGTTCGGACCGCCCAGCATAAACGAGGTCGGGCTGTGCACCGAAATGCTGTCCAGATCCAAGGTGCCATCGCCCTTCTCCATCATGCCGCTGCCATCTTGTTTCATCATCATGCGTCGCCATTTGGCGCGGGCATTTTGAAACCAAACCTACATATAAATAAAAAGTTGAAATCAGTAACAATACAACAACAACCAAAGTACACTCAGAAAAATGCAATTACATAAATACTAGATTTGCGAAAATCGCCCCAAAAATCGCTTTGAAATTTCATTTTGATAGACACAGATATTTAATCGACACGACCACTTCAGATCACTATATAATTGTCTAGAATAATAGATAGATTTTTTTTTTGTGTTTATTTGTAAAGATTTGGGAACCAAGTTGCATATTGATGGCTAAATGTCGAATATTATTTTTATATTTATAAATATTTATATTTATTTCGCGATTTTTGTACAATTCAGAGAACAAAAATCCAATAAAAGAAAAAAAAAAAACAGAATTGCTGCAGCACTAATTGGCATAACTAACCGATTATATTTGTTTATACTTTCTAAAATGCACATTTAAAAACGTTTTAAAATTACGAAGATAACTTATTTCACGTTTTAGAAATAACTTTCGAAGAACAATTCAGAGCGATTTCGGGATATGTTTTTCTGAGTGTAGACAGCTTTTGCGTCCACTCACCTGTAGGACTCTCTTTGGTAAACCAGTTTTCTGTGACAGTTGCTTCAGGTCCTTGGCATCCGGATTGTGATTGATGGCAAAGTAGGATTTCATGGTGCGCAACTGGTGGTGTTTGAATGAGGTACGCATGCGCTTTGTGCGGGACGAGGCACTCATATGGGAGCCGCGCCCAAAGTCCACATATTCGGTATTGAGATCTGCAGGGGAAAAATCAAACGATATAGTAGTTGCATGAGCTTTGCTGAGATTTTGATTTCGTTTTCGATTTCGTGTAGGCTGCTGCCTTTTTACGGCTGTGCGGATTTTATGGCGCATTTTTACGAGCGTTGCTGCCGCTGCCCAAGGATATAAAAAACTGCAGCACTATCGGCCGCTGTGGCAACAGTGGCGCCAGAGTTGCTCAGTCGGATGGATGGATGGATGGATAACTGCAGTGCCATAAATGCAGCAGCCGAACCATGTTCGCTCGCATTTATGGCCATTGAAATGCATGTCTGTGGCATTTACAGCCGCCCAGACACATTCTGCAGCTTCAGCCTCCACCAATAGATCGGAGGTACGTACAGTGTATGTTATCGCGAGAGATATGCTATATATAGTATTTATTGCAAAACCTCTACGATCAATTTTATGGACATAAGTCTAAATGGTAGCTAACCATTTTTTGAGCGAGGAAATTTTTTAAGTTAAAAACAAGAGATTACAATTACAAATAAGTAGAATACAAAAACAGAGTACCCGAAAAAAAAAAACAAAAAAAGCAATGAGAACCTACATATATTGAATTGATATATAATGTTTTGAAAAAGCTGTGCAGAAAGTAATTTTCCTAAAAATTTGGTGCATGAAACTGATTTCTGATTAGAAAACTCAATTCTATCAAAAGCAATAACAATTAACTAAAATAAGCATTCGATCAAATAATCTTCTTTAAGTTTCCGTTTACCGTCTATACTATTTGCCTGGCTGATTATATCTTAAGAGCCGTATTTTGATCGATCTTTTCTATATAACAGAAGTAGAACGATAACGTCCTTTACCCCCCCCCCCCCCCCATAGCTACTAAAAAAATTTTGATTTTAATTTGTCTCGTCATATGTCCCAAAAACATGGAATTTGCACTGCTTTCATCGACTTTTTGTACCCAAAGGGTTAAAGGGTGTACTAATTTAGTGCGTATGTCAGTATGTCTGTCTCTAGGAACGCAAGAATCTCAGAAAGAATAGGAGTAGGAATTGAAATAGGTATGTCAGTCTGCTTATCTCTATGAAAGCAAGGATCTCAGAAAGAATAGTTCAAATAACCAAACTTGTAAATCAAAACAATTGTACCCAAAGGGTTAAATGGTGTACTAGTTTAGCGCGAATGTATGCCAGTCTGTCTGTCTCTATGAATGCAAGGATCTCAGATAGAATAGGAGTTCGAATGACCAAACTTTTATATCAAAACAATTCCCACGATTCCTCAACTCAAGTGTCGGGTCAGGGTATTGTTTAGAAACACTTTTATAAGTATATTCAAAACCCGAAAGAAAGTGTTGAACAATATTCAGCACGCATTTATTATTGGTTGAAATCTGTTCAATTGGGACTGGGATAAGGGTGATAGGGATAAGGCTATGCTTATAACTGGTTAACTATAGCGACTGCATACTGTACCTTTATTTTGACATACCTATGTTGGCGGTGAATGCCTCGATTTCCTTGGGCTTGCGCTTGCGCGGCCTGCCCTTTTGACGCGCCGGCTGCGGCAGTCCGGTGATGACATGCGACGTCGGCACAAAAATGCCAGTAGGAACAATACGGCTTGGGTCCGAGTGCGGACTCGAGGAGTCGTTGTGGGGCGATCCAAACTGTGTGCTGTACGGATATGTGGCACTCATGCTGGACGAGGCAGCATCACCCTCCCGCGCTATGCTGTAGTGGGTTCTTTTGGATTAGATGAGAGGGTTTAGTCTCCATTAGTTGCGTTCAAACTGATAAATAGATTATATATTACGCACCTGCAGTAGATTAAGGCATCGATGATGCCGTACTGATCGCCCTTGGTGAGTGGCGTGTGGCAGACGGTGCAACAGAAGCAGTTGACATGAAAGACCAGGTTGCGTGCTCGCATGACCAGCTCGTTGGAGCTTATTGATGCCAAGCAGCGGGAACAGCGGCGTGTACCAAAAAAACTGAAAGCAGAGCAAAATAATTGAATTAATTCGTAACATTCTCTTTTAAAGATAGATAAAATAGAAATGTATTAAGACTAATGATGAAGCTAGTAACTGATCGTTGATGGCCGTGAACGCTCTTTTTACAGAAAAAAGTGGTCAATTCGGATTGTCAAGTTGGAAAGTAGATTTGTTTTCTTTAGACACCATATACCATCAGCACCATTTTTAGAAAAGTTTGACCATTTCTCGAAAATAACCAAGGCTGGAGTGCCTGATTTAGCTCCGTGTAAATAAGTTGAAAGGACTACTTCGGCGACACTGAATAGCCACGATTAAGGATATTCAAACATAATCAAAAAAGGTACTGACAGACCTTCCAGAAAAGGGGTTTTGGGACTGCTGCGAGGATTGGAAAAAGCCTTGACATATGCATTTGTCCGTTGCATCCAAAAGGGATTTCCTTAAAAGCGATAGAAATTATTTTAATGAATAAATAAAGACTTTGAAAGTTATCCCTCACTAAAAGTCCGGGGAACAAAAAAGCAATAGAAGTACAAAAAACATAATTCCTGCCACACTAATTGACATAACTAGCGGATGACATTTGCTTACACTTGCCTAAATGAATTGGCGATGCAATTTTTAAAAAATTTTGTAAACTGCCAAAAGCGGAAAATTTAAGCCTACGAGAATTTAAAAAAATACATAAGAATAGATAATGGTATTAAATGCTAAAATTTATTATTATATTTTTATTATAAACAGTAGAACTTATTTAACGTTGTTATTTTCTGTTATTAAACTTGGAAAAAAAACCGTCGCTGGTAAATGAGAGTAGGGGAGTTGAAATTTGTTGTTAATGTCTTTTTATAAAATTATAAAATCTTTCAGTGCCTGCCCAAACTTTTAAGCCCAAATATAATTTAGAGCGTGCTGCTGTGAGTCCATATTATCATATCATTGTTATACTTATTTTTAAAGTGCTTTACATATGTAGCTCTTTGAAACTATTATGCTCGTAAGTGCACCCTAAGGGCATGCTTCGTCAATTTGTTTTCGAGGTTGACCCGAGCGAGGCTATAATTATTTGGAATGATAATTTAAAAAGGTGTGTAGGCAGAGGCTAGGCTAAGCCAGCCAAATAATATACTTAGGATGCCTTAACAGTAGCAGACAAAACTAATGGTATGTTAGCTCCCGCACAGGAAACAGCACGCCACTGTCTTCAGTGTTGACCACGGACGTCGATCGCCGTTGAAAATGGAATTGAATCAAGACACAAAATGAGTTGCAACAAACGCCTACTCATCGTCATCAGAGGCTACTGTTTTCTCTTTTGCAAATAGCAGATCAAAGATTGCCTGCCCCTGTTAGTATTCATCAACGGGTTTTGGTTTCGTGCCAAAAATTATGGACTTGCTGCTGTCTTGTCTGTCTCTACCTCTGCCTGACCCTGCACTAAGTTGAACATTTTCCTGCCAATTGTGTGGCAGCAACAGGAGGAGAAATAACGAAAAGAAAAAGGAAATGAAACTTCAAATGCGCAAGACACGCGATTTCTTTGACATTAATCAAAATAATTGGCGCATTTCACTTCAACATCGCTCAACAGACTCATTCTCACATTTTGTCGTCGTCGTCGTCAGCGTCGTCATCATCATCATAAACAGCATCATCATTATCATCATCGTCCTGGTTTGCAAAAATAAGCGACTATAACTGAGACAGCAGCAGCAGCCCCCAAAACAATTCCCTATAAATTTATCATATTCATGAGATACACTGTCTGTCGGCTCGTCTCGAAAAACTGTCGTTGGTGAGTGTTGGGAGTAGGGAAGTCCTCCATTTCGTTGAAAATTATTTGGGATGTGATGCCAAGATTTTTGTCAAAGCTCTTGTCTCACATCTTGTCAAAACACTCTCGACCGTTGCACGCTCTTTCTCTTTTTGCTATGCACACTGCTCCAAAACTGGGCGAAAATCTAAAGAGCTTTGTTCTTTCATAAATCAAACTGTTAAGAATAATTGTAAAGCACGACTTTGTTGTAAATATTAATTTTTGAAATTGTACGCCAAAAATATATATACATATAACTAAGCAGCTGTTGGATACTGAAGATATTATTTAAAACAAGTTCATATTTTTCGATTGATCGATATAAGAAAGAAAGTTTAAATATAGATCCCAAACTTTTCCTGCCATATCAGCTTGTAGTTGATTTCATAAATCAAATTGTTGAGAAAATTTGTAAAGCACGACTTTGTTTTAAATATATATTTTTGAAATTGTATGCTAACAAATATATATAGCTAAGCAGCTGTTGGATACTGAAGATATTATTTAAAACAAGTTCATATTTGTCGATTAATGGATATAGGAAAGAAATTTTAAATATAGATCTCAAACTTTTCTCAATCAAATTAAGAAAATTTATAAAGAACGACTTTGTTTTAAATATTAATTTTTGAAATTGTACGCCAAAAATATATATACATATAACTAAGCAGCTGTTGGATACTGAAGATATTATTTAAAACAAGTTCATATTTTTCGATTGATCGATATAAGAAAGAAAGTTTAAATATAGATCCCAAACTTTTCCTGCCATATCAGCTTGTAGTTGATTTCATAAATCAAATTGTTGAGAAAATTTGTAAAGCACGACTTTGTTTTAAATATATATTTTTGAAATTGTATGCTAACAAATATATATAGCTAAGCAGCTGTTGGATACTGAAGATATTATTTAAAACAAGTTCATATTTGTCGATTAATGGATATAGGAAAGAAATTTTAAATATAGATCTCAAACTTTTCTCAATCAAATTAAGAAAATTTATAAAGAACGACTTTGTTTTAAATATTAATTTTTGAAATTGTATGCCAAAAATATACATAACTAAGCAGCAGTTGGATACTGAAGATATTATTTAAAACAAGTTCATATTTGTCGATTAATGGATATAGGAAAGAAATTTTTAATATAGATTTCAAACTTTTGCAGTCATATCAGTATACAGCTGATTTAAAATGTTACACCGCGGTTATCTCCACTTTGGATTATATAGTTATTATTTGAAAGTATTCTCATTTATCGGTACTATGGATAAGAGTGCCTGACGATATCGCGATAAGTTAAAAATCTTCACTTTGGAAACAATAGAGAACGTACAAAATATGTGATTGATATAAGAGTTCGATTTTGGATAGAGATTTAAAGGTCTGATTGCGTATTTAGCCAGATGGCTGAGTGCTATTCGGCTCCACTGTGGCGTCTTCTACATACATATGTTCCGTACCGGTACCTTTTACCGGCGCACTGTCGCTGCCCCATAAATAATAATAAACATGAATGCAGCGTCAACATCATGCGACGAAGAAGACGAAGAGGATGAGGTTGGCAGTGCGTTCGTTGTCCGTCAGTCCGTCTGTCGGTTTTTCGAGCTGCCGCAATGACGCTGTCTGCTACCAACAACTCATAAAAGTGTTCCAAAACTCCAGACCGTGCAGACGGGAGACCGGGTATGCCTTCATTTTTCGTGGCACTTTATTTCATTGCCCCCCAACAATGCCACGCCTCCTGCGCCTGCGCCCCATCATCAGCACTGAAGTCGCGACTCGGGAGCAAGAGAGAAAAATGAATTATGATTATTGCCATGTAAAAGAGCAGGCGAAATGTCAAAGTGACAACGCCTAATATATGATTATGTTTTCGAGCGCTCGAAATCTGATACTCTCACACAGTCAGGCAGCGGCCAGCGACCACAGCCATGGACTATGGTTGCCAGTCCCGGTCCCGGTCCCGGTCTCGGTCTCAGTGTCAGTCTCAGTCTCTGTCGCAGCTTCAGCTTCAGCTTCAGATTCAGCCTCAACATCAGCTTTGTGATGTGGCATAAGTGTTGCTGATGTTGTTGCTCCGCTATAGCTGTCGCTGTCGCTATTGCTGTTTTGGCTTCTGGCTGTTGCCTCAGCCGCAGTAGTGCGACTATTTCCCACCGCAAATGGCCGCAAGTGTCGCACATCCACAACAACATTCAAAAGCAGCAACAGCAGCAACAACAACATCAACATCAATCCCGACATGGTGGTTAACCGCATCGTTCACACAGTCTGTCCCTTAGACGTGTCCTGCAGCTGCTGTTCGTAGGTGCATTATTAGCGCCTGTACACTCAGAAAAAAACAATAGCAACAACAATCGTTCCAAAAAAAAAGTACAAAACAGTGTCAACCCCATTACAGGTGCGAAAATACTATTCCATGCCTAAAGCTAGACCGATTAAAACACGTTTTGTTTTTTAAATTGAAACAAATATTTTACTTCTGCTACTAAATATTAGAATGTCATTTTCCAAACTCATTTAATATTTTCCACCATTGATAACACAAATTACATATTCTGTCAATTATATATATAAATGTATATATGTATTATTAAAACTTTACACAGCTGTTTTGGAATTTTAGTCGAATTTAGTCTACATTTTACAGTGGGGATTGATACATACTACAAATATATAAACGTATATATTTAAGAAAACCCATGTACGAAAAATTCTTTAAAATATTACATATGAACTAACATCATCCTGTTCAGCAATTTTTTAGTTAATTTGTTTACACCTTGGGCTACATTAGTAGCGTTTTAATAAGGATGCTTATCTATTTCACAAATATAATAAAGCCTGTGTTAACCGGAGATAGTGTAGCTTCCCAACCGTGAAAGAATCCTTTAAATCGGTCTAGTAGTTTCCTATTTAATTCAACGCACGGGAATTCACAAAAATTAAAAAATTATAAATTTTATAACACGCTCACACATAAACACCCTCCTCTTGGATATGAGTTACTAAAAAAAAGATTAAAATTATAAACATAGTTTGAATAGTAATTATTTTAATGATTTTTTGTACTTTTTTAGATTTTTATTTTTTTTGTTATTTATTGGGTCAGAGCTTCTCTGTAAACGATATTTGATGTTGTTATATTTTGTGGCAGCAAAATAAATTTATTTACAGGAGCTCCGACCCGTGATAGGTCGACATACAGTTGGCCATTAGTAAAATATTCCTTTTGTAGGTCGATCCGTATAAATTCGAAGGTTTGGCCTTGGGACTTGTTGATATGCAGTTAAAGCGAAAGCTGATTTTACCGGAAATTAAATGGGATGATAAAATTTAAAATGATCAAATGGGACCAGCTCCTGGGCCGTTGATAATGGTTGCTACACATAAATTGTCCTGCAATTCCTTAATAGGCAGCCTCGTCCCATTGCACGTGGTCGGAGGGCTTTTTCAGGGCAATTCAAATAAACAAACAAACAAACCATGATATCTTTCCTCTTTATAATATTATGTAGTATAGTCTGACATTTGGTCTAATCAGTCTACAAGTAGAATGGTTCGTTCCATTTTTTCTGAGTGTAGGTCTGCTCCTGCACTTGCTCTTCTCGTTCCGCTCAGCCAGCGAGTGTGAAGAGGTGGAGGAGATGGACGATGGAGGCGTTGTCCGCCGCTCACTTGAAGCGTGCAGAGGTTGCTCGTATTGCGGCACATGTACACGTACATGTATATACGGATGCAGATGCAGATGCGATTGCAGATGAAGATGCATCTTTCGTGATTGGGGGCAACTGCAACTGCAACTGCTCATATTTGTTATTGTTGTTGCCGTGGCGAACAGTAAAAAGTCAAGTTTTGCGCCTCAGATTACGCAAATAGATAAATTCCGAAATGCCAGCAAGTGGGTTGGATTGGAAGGAACTTGGGCTGTTATGTCAGCAGCCAGCATCGAACAAATCGTGGCTAAGTGCCGCATGACGTTCCCCTATCCTTTCCCACTTGGATCGTCGTGGTCCGAGCACCACTCGATCGCAGTCGAAACCCGTTAAGGATGCGGATGCGAATGGAAAATACAAGCTGTTTGGGAGGCGGAAACTCATACTGAGGCATACAAATCGGGCGGGCACTATGCACGCTGAAGTGTAAACCGACGTGTGGCGTGTACTTTTATTTTATTTCATTTTTTTCGTCTTGTGTTTTTATTTTTTTTCGTAGACGAGGTATGAGTTTCGGCCACGGTGTTTGTTGTAACGTGAGAGCATTTGTAACGTGTGCGCGAGGGATTGGGTATTCAGTGGTGCACGTTGAAGTTTCAAGTGCCACCCGCTGTGCCGGCTCTTCCGATTACATATGCATATACATATGTAGCGGCAGCAACAACAACAAAAACAACAAAGAGGATTTCCCAAACAACAACGCCGGCTACTTCCCATTACCAGCAGAGCAGCAGCAGCAGCGGCAGCGGCACCACCACCCCGTTCGGTTCTCTGAGCTGAGCCTGTTCTGTATTTGCGAAAAAGTTTGGGTCTGGGGTTCGGAATCGGGTACGGCTATGGGCATGGGCATGGGTATGGGTATGGGTACGGGTATGGTTTCGTGAGAGCGCGCCGCCGCGCCGACGCCCCATGGAGATAATTCGATTCGATTCTAGGCTACGTGTTGTTTCTTGCCTACCGTCTAAACGTATACAATAATTATTTACATTTGTTCAATGCGCTGTAGTGTTATTATTATTTTTTTTTTTCAAATATGTACATATTTTTTTAGCCTGACCCCAGCGACAAGTTCTGTGCTCATTCGAGACTTATCTCAGATTTGTGTTTTTATTTATTTGTTTTTAAAAAGTTGTTTGTGCACTTACGTGTTAAATGCACCGGAAAATTAGTTGGTATTGGTGTCTATTGTGGCTCTGGCCAAATATTCTTGTGTGATGGACGATGGACGACAGTCGACGACGACGACGACGACGACGACGACGACGCGACGTTGACAAGTTCAATGGGCCTGCTGGCCTGCTAAATTAGCATAAAACCACAAACAGGTATATCTATGTATTATCTATCTGGTAACTAAAACCGAAACTGGAGCACGCCCATTGCGGCGAGCGTGTGAAGCCAACAAGCAGAGTGGGTAAATGGTTTGACCAAACGCCTCGACCATTAGCAAAACGCCTATTCAGTAGTCGCATTTAAATTTACATTTTAAAACGCTTTTTAATATGACTTTTCCGGCTTCCAAGAAGAGCATCGTGCATGCTCAGTGAAATTGTATAATTTAATAGTCAGCCAGATTAGATTAGCGCCCATTGTTGTTGTGAGCTGCTGGAACGTCTTGTTCCTGCGGCGATGAGCGGCTTTCTAGGCCTTTATTTACTCTCCTATAAATTCGGCGTAAAATGATTTTTTAAGATGCCCATTAAACATTTTAATTATCGCTCTCGCGTATTTTTTCCCTTCAAGTGTCCAACAGACAGCGGCAACAACAACAACAACAAAATAAGCAAAGAAGGTTAAAACGTTGGGCAGCCAAGCGAGCGAACCAAGCAAAGGGGCGAGTGGCAACTGGATCGGTGGTTGGTTCGTTGGTTGTGCCGCACAATGGAGGGAATCCAAAAAATGATAACAGATAGATAGTCCATCAAATTCGCATTAAAGATCTTATTTTCCCATCCAACTTTAGGCGGACTAAATTATTATTTTTTCGTTAATACTGTCCGTGGTAGCCAACAGAACACTCATTGCTGTGTAAATGCAATCACTTGGTGAGTTTTTAACAGTACACTATCTGCTTGAATTTTGTGGTGTTTTCTAAAAATCTAAAACAGTCATTATTTCGTCTTTAACCTCACAAAACTACAATTATTCTTACTTCTTTACCTTCTTAAGCCTCCGAATATCCTGAGATCTCTCTAAGCCCCGACTGACAAATTTCTCTCAAAAATAACTCTTTTGTAATTTGTTTCGTTTCCGTTAAAATCCCGCCGGTTTGTAAACTAAAAAAAAATTTTCCAAAACGCCCTCACTCATACAATATTAAGGACATTTACCCTCAGGTACGTTTTTTTAGGAACAAAGAACTATTGATTGTAATTCAAATAAAATTAATCAGAATCAAGGGCGTAGGCAGGGGGCAGGGGGGGACGTTGCCCCACCCTAGAAAAAATTTGTCCATATAAAGTCGACCACACGTTCATTATTATGACGCAAGTTTTTTCATTGATCATATGCATAAGTTATTTTTTAAATGCATCGTGCATTATTTAATTAAAATTTTTTAATAAGTATGTGTTACAAAGAAAAAGGTAAGCTTTAAAAAAGTTACTAAATGGTGCGTTAATAGTCCCGTCGTAAATAAATATTGATGTTTTGTCTCCAACATTTATTATAATTTTATTTAAAACTTTTGAAAAATTTGTGTAGTTTTTAGCGACTGTTAGAAAATTATGGATGTATTATTGCTGTTTGTAAAAGTATGTTGCTTATAAGGGTAGCAATTTTTAAAAACAATTACAAATATTTGCTCCATTGTATGGGTGCCTGGTTGGGGCTGGCAAATGGCGACGGCGCTACATGAGATCGCTGACAAGTGCTCATAAAAAATAAATACCGCGCTTTTTCTACCTTTACTTGGGGGTTTTGATGACGCTACAGTTTGGCTGTTGGGGGCGACTGTGGCGGCGACGGCGGCCAGAACATAAAAAAAGCTGAGATTGAATCGTTAAACTGCTGAGATGTTTAACTCGCCTGGCTTGTTGTCGTTATTGTAGTAGTTGTTATAGTTGTTTTTGCCGATTTTTCAATTTCAATTGGCAGTTGGGGTTTTCAGCCGCCTTGGTCAGTTTTTATAGTTACCCACAGTTTTGTTGTTTTTGAAATATTTATTTTTGTTCTTATACTCGTTTTGTTTAATGAATTCTTTTAGCTTTTCTATGACTCCGTGTTGGGAGCGTCTGCTTCTCCCCTTGTGCACCGACAAGAAATTATTTGATTGCATAACGCGCGATTTCAGCGTGGCAATAAATTTGGTGCTCGAGTATCTTGCTTGTGGTTGCCACAATTAAATGGACGCGCATGGCTGACTTTCGAAACTGTAAACATTTTATGCCAAACTTTTTCTTCCACTTGCCTACACACCTTGCACCCCTTTTTTTGTCCCCTCCCAAGCACGCTTCCCCTTGCTTTGCCACTGACTGATTAAAACATTTACTTGCGTGCCCGACAATCCCACAATCCACGTCAGATCGTCTAGCTGGCTATATGCATCGCAGTTTTTCTTTTCTACTTCTTTTTTTTTTTTGGCACACACGCACACATTTACACTCGCTTGCGATAAGCCCAATCAGTACGCATTTCTTTTAGCCGGCCAGTGCAGACGGCCAGTTTATTTTCATGAATGAGTCGTGCTGTTTGGCTAGTAAAAAAAAAAATAAAACAAAAAACTCTTGACTGCAGCAGCTACATAAAAATTATGACACTGCAACCAGTCCGAAATGCAGTTTATGGCTGCACAAGAAGCCCAACGTAGCCGTATACATACACATTGGTGTTTGTGTATTTGTGTGTGTGTTTGTGTGTGTATAAATTCAGATGCTGTGCTGATAAAGCTGCAAAGTTAACGTTCCGTCCATTTGTCCGCCGGTTCGTTCCTCCACCCGTGGGTCTGCTGCCAAGTCAACACTGGCGCTTTATCCGTTATTTCATCAGCACAACATCATCATGGGAGATAAGCAGCAGTTAGTGAGGGGCAGTCAGTCGAGGCCGAGTCGTTGCTTGGACTTTTATGACGTTGTCCCTGTCACCGTTGCTGTTGTTGTTGTTGTTGTTGTTACCAACACAGCATTGCCAGTCTCGTTTTATGAGTGCTGTTCAACCTGCCGCTTGTCTTCTGCACTTGCGAGAGGAATTGCCGGCTCAACAACAAAATGCACGAAATATGCAGAAATAAGGTGACAGCAAACAATTTTAGTGGTTGGCTTTTCTTATATTTTTTTCCACTTGTATTTTTTTTAATACCTACATATGTATGTCCATACATACAAAAAATATATGTATTTTTTTACAACACTCGCGCCGAATCAAGAGATGTGAAGGAAACAGGTACATTGCCCGATTTCAGAATGTCAACGACTGTTAAAGTGGTGCAAAAACAACAATAAAATAACATCAACAGCAGCAGCAGCAACAGCCAACAAAAAACAGCAGCCATGGCCACGTTGCACTCAGATCTGTGTTATCCACGGCAATCCAATTATTTGCTTTTGCGAGCTTAAAACCTAAACAACAAAATTATGAGCCATGGCAATTCAGGAGCTTATGCTTTTATATATGTACATACAAACATACACATGATTGTATGATTGTATTCAATTTTGTGGCACGGTGATGGCGAACATATGTTTTGATTGCGAGATTAGCATGCGATATTCAAAGAGAAAAACTGTGTACATGGAATAATGTACATACATATGTATGTACGTATGTATGTATGTATGTATATTGGTTTGTTTGGGGGTATATCTAAGCACACAGGTTGGTCATGTCTCTGTCTCTGAGTGGGCAACAGAGTCAGCGGCAACAGCAGCTGTTGACATATGTTTTTAGATTTATCAGATTTCATCTCTCAGTTTTGGCGCATTGCATACCACTTATTTGTTTTTGAGAAGCTCTACTTCAATTAATTTTTTAATTTGAAATGTTGAGTGCTCGAAAGGTGTGCAGGTATCCTGTTAAAAACTTAGTTTTTGTCGTTCTAATTAAATATTTTAAATTTTAAATTTTGTATGCTGACTTGTTTAAGTATTTAAGATATAACAACAATTATACCTGCACAAAAACGTTTAATCAAATGAATTTAAAAAGGTGTGTAAACTTGCCAAATTACAAATAACTAAATGACAAAGTAGCTTACATACATATGTATGTGAATTTGAATTAGCAAGCGCCTAACGAGTGCATGTGTTCATACATATGTCGACATATATTATCTATTTTAAGCAAATAAATTTGTAAAAATGTAAAGTGCTTAAAATTGTGCACTTGTTTTACAATTAACAATAAAAAAAACCATAATAAAAAGCTCAAAAGGCTGTTATGCACATGTGCACAAATAAATGTCAAAATTATTGCATTTTTTTTATTAAATGTTTAGATAAATCATTAACAATAAATATTTGGGCATAAAAAGCGACAGTTATACAAAAACCTAGGCCTTTTTCTTCTCACAATGACTGCACTTTTAATGAACTTTAAATAGCGTTTTAGAAATTAAACCAAACATATTTTTTTCTATAACTTTAAATATTTAAAATCAAGCTGTAAATAGAGCCTTATAACTTAAACCACACATATTTTTTGTTCTATAGCTTTACATATTTAAAGACAAGTTTTTGCCTCTGTAAAGGAAATGTAAGTAGATTAATTTTGCGTGGCTCGTCTCTTTGTGCCAATTCTAATTACCGTAAGGCATATTACACGTAAATAACTTGTTCCTTAACAATTTATAGCTGCTAACAAGTAATTTAAATCAAATTTGATATGACTATGTCCCGGACACATGTTTTTCTTGTATTTTATGCGATTTGTTATTTCTTTTGATGTGTTGTTTTTTATTTATATTTTGCCTAAATGAAAAATGCGCCCATTTCAATTTAACAAAACATGAATTTATTTTATATACTCGAATGCTTGTGTGTATATTTCTGTGTTGATGATTTTTCACTGGAGCAGCAGTTGACACCATCATACCCCGCCCCGCGCCGTGACAACCCTCGATCGTACACACCCACAAAATTTAAGTTAACGGTGCATAAGGGCATAAATATGGCCCCTGCTCGCGTCGTCGACTTGGCGTTGTCATATTTGACGTCTGCAATATAAATCAAGAAGGAATGTGCACATGTAGAAGAGAGGGGACCATTCGGGTATGTGGAAAGGGGGGAGGGGGTCGATGTGCAGCAGCCGTTTGATTTGATTGATAATGCCTACAACTACAACTGCAGTAAAGCGGTTGCGACGGAATAAACGAAATGAAACATTACCATAGAATGGATTGTTGTTGTTGTTTGGTATGATATGACATGGCGGACCAGGCCGCCAAGCGCAGCACCATGCCCTCCAACTGACAGATCTCTCTGCTCTCTTTGCTTGTTTTGGGGCCTGTCTCTTTATGTACCAGTGCTGTCAATTTAGCCCTTTTTCCGTCAGTACTGGAAATTTTAAAATCCCGATAGCGGGAATATTTGAAATTTGATAAATAAATACTACCGACAAAATGTGCAGTTAGGACAGATCAGTGTTAAAATGAAGACATTTAGCTTAAGAATTAAGACATTGCAGATCAGGCCATTATGTCATTTAAGAGTCATTGAAATAATATGCATTTTACATATTTTAAATAGAGTCCAGCATGGATGTTTCTTTCCATTTGAATATATTGGTCCACAGCTTCGTTGCAGAATCATTATATAAATATATGTAGACTAATTTTAAATGTTTATTAATATGTATGAATTCCATAAAAAAAAAATAGTTGAAACGTATTGGAACAGACTTCTCACACCCAAAAAGAAAACAACGAAAATGGAAATTATTTTCTTACGGATGATGCAAACAATATAAACATCAGTTTGATTAGCTATTTCTAGCTTGTTCCAGTTGATGATCTAGCTTTTTCTTAGCTCAAGAATTTGTAACATTGCTACGTACTTAAATATACTCTGTTCGTTTGTTTGCTGGCGTATGAGTGAGTGCAAGCGGAGCGAAGCGGTTGCGCTGACTGCACGGGGATCAGACACGACGACCCCAACAGCAACAACATCGAGCGCCGCCGCCAACTGAAGAGATTGTCGCTGCCGACGCTCCCGATGCTGCTTCTGTTGTTGTGTTTGTGTGTGTTTTGAAATATGGAGCGGTAATAAATGTCACAAGAATCATTTGAGAGGAAATACGAGTGACGAGCGTGACTTGCATTGAATTTATGGTGCGTCGAGCAGAAAGTTAAAGGTTGCGTAGCGTGTTGGGGAGGCGCATGAATGAACAAATTTTCTGATTTACGCAAAGGCGACAATGACGACAGGTGAGTTGGACAAACCTAGAGCCCTGTTCCGCAGCGAACCTTCAATTGATGCACAATTTCTAACAATTTCTAACAATTTTAAACAATTTTGTGTAGTCGAAAGCTAAAAAAACAGCCAAGTATGTATTAATTATTTGCAAATATGGGATAGGCGCTACAGGGTTTTCCGGGCCGGGTAGGTTCCCCTTATTTATTTCAATTATTTTTCATATTTACAACAATGACGGAACATCAACTTAGCTTTGTAAACAAAGAACAGCTGATTTGTGATGCTATTTTCCGATGCATGCCAGTGGAAAATGGTTTTCGCATTATTTTTTGCAATGTGTGTTATGTGCTGTGCTGGAACTTGAGTCTTAGAGGCAGAGGAAGAGGCAGAGGCAGGTGTTGCTTGCATCACAGAATTGTGGTCGAGCTTTTTTTTTGCGAATGCTCGTTGGCATGCTGCAGCTCTAATTGCAGCTTGCAATGCGCGCTGAAGCAAACGGTCGCTTCAGCAGTCGCCGGGCAACAAATTGTAGGTGTTATCGTGGTGGCAGCAGCAGCAGCAGCAGAAGCTTTCAATTGAAAAGAAATGGTAATGGTTGTGTATGCTGTTGATATTTGGCATAATTATAACCTGTTTCCATTTTGTTGCTGCTGTTCTTGTTGTTGTTGTTGTTGGTCTTGCTAATTTCGCGTGTTTGTTGCACGTTGCCTCAGCGCGTGAAATCGCATTGCCTCCTGCCCCGCCAGCAGCAACAACGGCACCCACCCAAGCGCTCAGTGTCAACTCGAATGGTGGCACTGCCTATAGCGTGCACAGAGAGGTGAGCGAGCGTACAAGCGGCGTTCTTGAGAATGCGGCGGAATGCAAGCAGAACACACGCAGGCCCATTCATCCAGCCAGAGCCACCAAAGCCGCTAAAGCCAGCCGGATAGTCAAGCGGTGGCGTATGTGAGTGTCAGTGTGTGTGTGTGTGTGTGTGTGCGAGTCTGAGTGTGTCTTCGTTGCGGTCTGCTTCTCGCGTGGCCGTCGCCGGAGCTGCTCAGCCTTCGCACAGTGGGCCAAAATGGGCGCATTCTCATATAGATTGCATGCTGCACTTGCAGCCACTTGGGCCGGTTGCGCTACTGTGCCGACTCGACTCTACTCGACTCAACTCGACTCGACTTCTGTTCGTAAAACAATGACGGGCACGGGCACTGGCACTGGGACTGGCTTTCGGAAAACAACAACTGCATACATAAATATGTATGTATTTCATTTGCGTGTTTGGAAATCATTTTCTAGTCAATGTCTTGGCATGCAGTTCGAGGGTTTATCTGATTCATCAACAGTCACAGACAGCAACAGTCCAAGACCTGAAACCGACCCCAACAGGCACTTCCCAGAAGCTGATGTTGCCATCGCTGGCCATGGAGCGGAATTGCTGGGATGTGCTGAGAGCGACTTACCTATAATAATCGTTTTTGCAATAAATGTTGCCATCACGTGAGTAACATGAGGATTCCCGTTCCAGCGGCTGCCGGCATGCATAGCACTGTAGGCAACTGGCGTGCCAGCGCTTTTCCACAGCGGAGAGGTAGAAACGATCCTGCAAAAGAACAACAGCAATAAACAATATGCATTAAATGTTTCCACTAAGGCAAGGATCCCCAACCAGGCAACCAGGCGATAAGCAACAAGTGGTCTTTGGAAAATAAATGTGGGTGTTAAGGTGTAAATGATATTCAACATTTATTAGCCAGTTCGGCAAGTTTCATAATTAATTACTCTTCCAATATTTTACGGAACAAAACAATAAGAAAATGTTTAAATTCTTAAATGGCAAGACCAACCATTTGAAGTCGGATGCCCTTAACAAAATTCAATATTTACTTTCAATGTGGCATTGATGTTTGAAATCTTCCTAAAAATCAGCTTAATTAATTCTCAATAAGATTACATGAAGAAAAGCTACTAAGCAACCTCTATTTGGCTGACCTCTTCGCAAAAGGATAACAAACCTCCATTCAACTAGATTGTGCTGTTTAAAGATTACAAACAATTTTCGTCACCACCATATAAGAAATATCTACTAAAGGAGCTAAAGTCTTAGGAGTGCGGGTAAAGTAAATTACAAAATTCCGGAGTGGAAACTATGTTATCCGGTCACTAAGCACTTTTATCAGTACCTCAAAAATTCGCTAACTTAGTAAATTCTTCCTCCTCGATTTCAACTATTGTTAACTTTTTTAATACCTTTGGGAGCTCAAATGCTTTTCGAGCTGTAAATATGAATTTTCATAAAATTTTATAACCAGAAATGGAATTTCAATCATCGAATAAGTAAAATAAGGCTCAATAAAAAAGCTAATAAAAATATAAATAAAGAGTAATGCATATTTTGATTTAGAAGATCCATCATTTAAAATGTTATGTCCCTGTAAGCAAACTGATAATGTTGAGGCTATGCCTGATAAAAAAATTCGCAGATATTTAATTGCATATATTTACGAGTTAATGAATTGATGAAATAAATATTATTTTTGAATTTGTGTGAAGATTTACTGCTTTCTTTTTGTATAAAATCTGTAGCCTTCAAAAAACTCATATTAAATTCTGCGGACTATGATAGTAAGAATTACATACAAATATCAAGAAAAAAAACTACTGAATCTGAATAGACCTTTTCTGGAAACCCCATTAGTAAACTTTAGCAGCAACCGTATTTTTCCTAATCGCATTAAGTTTTATATTTATTCATTTTTTTCGTTTTGAATGGCCGTTGAATATTCGAGTTGAAGTTTGAGAATACTATTATTATTTTAATCTGTAACATTTATATAAATACACCTAATTCTGTTTTTACGCAGTCCTTTTTTGCACGTTTTTGATTTAACACTGTTTGAAAATTAAAAATATGGTTCCACGACTTTATTCCATTTAGCACGATTCAAAATAACATATGATAAATGTATTTTTTTACACGGTTTTTTTACACGACTTTCTCTGGAACCAATCTACCGCTTAAAAACAGAATTAGTTGTATGGTTCTAAGTATGATTTTTATCCATTTTTTTGAAAGTAATAAGGCAGGATTACCTAAAGCTATACAAGATCTCATCATAAAACAATACATATCTTTCACGACTTGACTATAAAATTGATAAATTTGATCAGAAATCGGACTTATATTTCTAGCAATCTCGACCTATTATATAGTATGTAAAGGGGGACTATAATCTTTTGCTAGCAATAAAAAAAATTCCACCCACTTTAAGCAAAGAATCCGTCGGAAATATCTCCACTTACCTGTATTTGTCGTCCACAGCCTGCGCAGTCATCGGCATTGCGCGTTACCTTGCTATCATTTGTTGATTCAGGACTGCTCGGTGGTCCATAGGGCTCCGTTTTGAAGGAGATGCCCGACGTGGTTTCGTCGCTCACCTCCGTGCAATCCGTGCGACTGCGACTAATTGAGAATTTCGCCGTTGAGTCCTCGAATGTGGCACGATCGGCGGTTTCATAGCTAAGCAAGTAAACGAAATAAAATTGAATGATAATACGAGCTTTTGCAATATTACAAGTAAATCTAACTTTTGATGGCTACCTTCTAAATGACTCGCTGCCGTATGCATTGCCAAATGGCTTTGTACTGTGATCACAAATATCTGGACACGAGGATGAGGAGCATGTGCGAAACAATGGATGATTGTTATTTGCACCTGCAGCACTGCCGCATTGATTGCTCCCTTGATGTGCTACAGGTGGTGTTGGACTTTTCTCCCTTGCGCCGGGCCCAAGAAATCTTGCGCTCTGCTGCTGCAATTTCATTTTAAAAATAAAAATAGAGAATGCAAATAATTAGTTAGTTTTCTTTTATTGTGGTTCAAGCATTTTGTGCCGCAAAGCAAACTCAAGCTCTTAAATGGTTCATTTCAGCTGAACTCAGCTCTGAAATTTTTCACAAATTTTATGGGAGGAATAAAGGATTTCCAGCCCACAAATGATGTATGCAAATTTCAATGGCGGCAAAGTTAAAGTTGAATTTAATTACAAAAATAAGAAAATATGTATGTTTTTCTGCGAAAATGTTGCGCGACATTTGAAGCTCACGAGCATGTGAGGGGAAACCCACGCCAGCCCTCAAGTCAAGAACAAATGATGCCAAACAGCATTCATTGAAAAAAGAAGGAAAATAAGAGACCCAGGGCACACACTATGATCATACAATATTGTCGAGTACAACAGACTTGGCATGTACACATACGTAAAATATATGTACGTGTATATAGACGGACAGATATGTCGCAAATTGCAACACGAAGTAAAAGATTTTTCATACGCAGCCATATTTTTGTTGACTTTTGTCGAGAGCGCACGTCTCGCCTCGCTACGAATCATCGATGCTCCAGTTTACTTATTTTTGATTAATTAGTTGAAAATAGATTTTACACAAACGCACACACACACACATACTATACTCCTATATGTTGCAGCTGCATCTGTCTGTGTTTTTTAGATTTCAGTGCTTCAGTTAGAAGGATGACAGGTTTCGGTTTCTCACACTTTCCAAAACAAAAAACAGAAAAACGTAATTCTCTTCGCTAATTTTTTGCAATATTTACAGCGAACGGATTTTAGTTTCGCTGTTTGCGAAACATGTTTTTCCCTTTGGGGTCGGACTGCCTCTAAAATGTGGTCGTGCACACATTTCTGGCTGCCATTTTGGTCAGACTCTTGCACCATCACCGTCGAGTCTCAAATCGCCAAAGCCAAACAAAAAACCACACCAGAAACGCCATAAAAATGACATCAAACTGCCATTTAGTGCCATGATTTATTCCGAAACGATGGCTTCATTCGATCACATAAAGCTCGTAATGTAACACATTCCTCTTTATTTAAAGCTAAGCCCGTATTGGGTAAAGTGTGGATTACAGAATTCCATTCATAACTACAAGTATAACAACATTGCTTGTTGGAATTTTTACTAAGGTATCTAAAGGTCCAACACCCAAAAAACGCCGAAATGTTAGACAAATTATGGAGAAAAAGGAACTTCCTTTCAGGAATCATGTTCACAATTAAAGATTGGACAGAACTTGTTGTCTCAGTGTGAAGGACTAAGATATTCGAGATAATCATTTGGAAGGTCATAGCCTAAATACCATTGAAAGAAATGCTCTTATGCAAAAAATGAGAGCGTCGCAACTTTGCAAGACAGGTTTTAGTGCAGAACATGACTTTAAGCTAACAAATTTTCTAGATCCATCGTCTAACATAATAAACCTAAATTTGATCTGAAAACTCTGTAATCTGTTTCTATTACTTCATCCTGTTAAGCAAATTTTTTCATTATCTTCATCATACATTAAAATGCTGTACTTAATAGCGTTTTTCATCAAATAACATATTCTATATATATTATTTTAATAAGGTTTACGATTACCTTCATTGTGAAAAATAATAGTCAGCCGTTTTTCTTCATTTTTAGTAAACACTTTTCAAATGAAAATATCTCGATTCCAAACAACTTGGGAAAACTAATGACGTTCATAATAATGTTCATTGCAGATTTGTGCGATAGAAATGGCAATAAAATATGTCCCTAACTGAGAAAGCATCAAACACGTAAAGTGGTTTGTGGTTTACGGCGATTTGTATATTTACCAAGTATTGTTTGCTTCCGACACTCTGCTGGTTATATAAAAATAGTAGAAAAGGACAAAACACGACCGTCCGGTGCTTACACCTTATCAATAAAAAGCTGCTTTACCAGTCTGGTGTAATATGTACGACGAGAGCCCCTTACCTGATGCCTTTAATTTAGGATTATAACTTTCAGGAAATTATAAATTATTGTTTCAAAAAATACAGCGCCATTTAAATTTAAGATTTAAATGTATCTGTCAATTCCAGATATAGTCAACCCTCCACTTTAAGTCCCCATCCCACTTGTGAAAATTTGACGCCTTGTGTGATGCGGCTTATTCCTTTAGCTAGCTTTAGCTCAGTAGCTACTGAGTATAGAATTGGAGAGAATATTTCCGGATGCACATTTTCAGAATACTATGTAGGTATTATTCAGTGCATTTTTTTTCGAGTTGTCTCTTGCTCTGGGTTTCTGGAATGCGCTAATTGTTGATTTAATGGATTATTATAAACCTAAAAAATTTGCAATACCAATAATTTCAAATTTCAAATGCCACATAGTTAAAAAAAAATTTTGGAATAGAAGAGAAGATTATTTTCTTATAGCGTCCCTTTTGAGAACAAAAAAGAATATGCCTTTTATTATATGAAGTTCATAAACACTCTATAAACACTCTATTTGTAAGTCTGTCAAACAAATCAGGAATTATCATTCGTACAGCAGTTTCCGTACCACACAAAATCCCAAATTTATCGAATAAGTTCATCACATGCTTGCATTTTGTGAAAATATAGCAAATGCATCATACAGAAGAATACATTAGATCGATTCAACTAAACTGAATGTCTGGCTTCGGTTTTTATGGGAATGTAAAAATTATAATTTCATACAGAAAACCCAACGGTGAAAAGTTGTAAGATAAAACAATAAGAGATCACTTTAAAATCTTCTAGTGAAGACAATAAGTCAAGAAATCAAATAAAATCAAACAGGTAATTACGGATCAGCACTAAAGACTGCGAACAAGCACCAATCACCAAACAAACATCATTGAACAAAAAGCAAAAACATTATCATAACACAAAACATACAACTAAATAGAGACTGGATAACCTCACGAAATGAAATGAAATTTGTATTATCACTTTGGTAAAAAAAAAAACGTCACTCCCAATCAACAATAGCTACAAAGGAACCAAGGAATCGAAGATGTATAGCAATGATAAGAGAAAACCTAGCATCAAGATTGAACTTTTAGAAAAATGCTTGAAAACTTAACCAAAAAAAAAAAAAGATATTAAAAGAAGCAGTCAGTGATCGGAAGGTAGAAAATTTAACGCCATAGGAAGGATGGATTTTAATGAGGACTTCAAAAATGTTAATAAAATTACACACTATACGAGTATATATGGAAGCAAATTATTATTATTTAAATTATTCAAATTATTATTTAAATTTCAATTATTTAAACAAATCTAAAAAGGTTATCTAAATTGTTTGGTTTGTTTGCTTTCAACTTTCAAAATTTGGTGATAGATCTGGTCTTTATATTTTTCAAGTCCTGCCCATTTAAAATTAGTTTAGTTTAGTTCAGTTTTTTTTAAACTTGAACGTATTGAGTTTTTTTTTTTGTCTATTATTCTTGTTGCAGATTCCAATTCTCACAAATTTGTGGCAATCTGTTTGACCGGATTTTCCTTTTCGATTCGATTGTAATGGTAGCAACAACCGCCTTAGACATCTCGATTCTATGCTTGTAAAAGCATGTTGTAGGTGGATCGGAACTATACGTTATCAAAAACGTCCCCGCCTAAAATAAATTGGTGCTTCATTATATATTAAAAGTATCTCATATGTTCTAAGAGAATTTGTTATTATAAATACTGCTGTACCTATATATACTTGTATATTCGTAAATTTATGTAAATAATATGTATATACTTGTAGTATATATATACAAGTATATATACATATATGTTATAGAAATCTGTGCTGAAACTGACAATAACAAAGCGGCAAAATACGTATACATATTGTATTTAAAAAATGCGCAAGGGGTTCTCTTATCGCTGCCTGTGAGAGTTCTTATCGCTGTCTGTGCCTCGATTGTCTGCTACAAGTATAGCTTTTTGCTTGATAACATTTGTAACCCGAGCCCGAGATAAATCTCAAATTAATCAGCACTCGGAATAGATGCTCTGACTCAAAACTGTTGATTCGTGACATGAATTCCTCCAAAGTTCAGGCATCGAATTTTGAAAATACTATAAATTTGTCAAAAATTTGAACAAAACATTCGATTTGAAGCGGGCGCTTGGGAATACTTTTGGGAACTTACACATTGTTAGTGCAAGCTCTAGCTGTCAAGTCTAGTAAAAAATGGGACATACCCAATGCATCACAGGGCGCTCTTCGGTGCAGACGCCCATGTGCGTCTTTTGGAATGACACGAGGTCTATTTCCAAGGATGATGATTTCTAACTGGAGTTTTATGTTTGTTTGTTGCAATGCTGTGGCGGCTTATGGATGAGCGTCGGACTCTGCAACAGCTCCAATTAATAATCCTTTAGGTGTACGGCTCTTGGTTCTTGACTGGTGATTTATGCTTTATGTGCTTGATTATATTTTTATTATTATTATTTTGTTTGATGTGGTTGAGCAACACTTCACATTTGACGCATTTGATATGTTTCGATTCTTGGCAGTTGGCTGGGAAAAGCGTGTAATAGCGTTTCTTTTTATTAATGTTGCTATTGGCATATTATGTAGACTGAGCCATGCTAAATCGCAAACACTTTTAAACGCGATTGCCTCTTCCAGCTTTCGATTTATGCGTTTAACATTTACGACCTTTTTGTTGTTGTTGTGGTTTTTGTTATTTTATTGGCATCTGCTTTGCATTTCTTTTTGCTTATGATATGGATATGCTAAGTGGTTATGGGATGCAAAGTTGTTGTGCTTGTTGCCAGAATGCTGCTTTTTTATGCTTATTGTATTAATTTATTTCACTAATTGTGTAGGTATTTATATATTTAATAATTCAGCTTCAAGGTATTTTAAGGAACATTAGGGTTTTGGCAACGCACACATAAACACAGACACACATACACACACACACACACACTTCACTTGTTAGCGCTATCGGGCAGGTAAGTTGAAGAAGCGCGAGCGCCTTTTGACCGCAGCGCGTTTCTAATGTTGGGACAACGCTAACGACAACGATACCGACACCGGTTGCAATGTCAACGACAGTCCCAAATTAATTTATGACATTAATTTAGGAGACAGCGCGAGAATGAGAATGGCACTCCAAATTGAGCGGTCGAGTGGACGCTGGTCACTGGTCGCTGACCGATGGTCGTTGGTCGAGCAGTCGCCGTCTGTGTGTTCTTACGGCAGCCAAAGATGCGTCCTACTGATAAGGTATTAGCGACAACGGATGCGCCCCGTCGCCGTTTTATTAGTCGTGTGTATTATTTTTTATTATTTTTATTTTTGGGTGACGTTGATAACTAAATGCCAGACTCGATGGCACAGCTGCAAAATCGTTCCGTCGGTATACACGAGCGTAGAACTGTTGCCGTTTACTGCCTGCCGCACGTAATCAGCATCAGCCTGCTAGCCGGGTTCAGAGGTTATGCCCGTGGCTTAACACACAAACGGTGCGCAAAATTTCCGATTAAAACGAAAAAAATATTTGTATTAAATGCCCTGTAGATGTTGTATGTTGGATGTTGTTATTGTTGTCGGTGGCGGTGGCGGCGGCTACACGAGCGATGTGAAAAAACTGAACTGAACAGAACACAACAAACACAATGTACAACAATAATGCAGAAGACACGGCGATGACAACGATATATGTATACCAAAACGGAACTCGCGCGCACTCGACCAGTCAGCGTCGCTGCAAAACTGGGAATGTTTGTTCAGAATTCAAACTGCCCAACTGCCTGAGCTGATTGTTTTCTGTGTGTGTGTGTGTATTTGTATGTGGGCTTTGCTATTGCCAGCTCCCTTACACAGTTGCGAAGTCATTGCGCTCTCTCACATACATATTCAGACACGCAAACACACAACAAATGGCGGCGCTCTCAGCTGTTTACCGACAATATAGCGCGCTCGCTCTATTCCATTACTACCAGACCCAATTGCGTGCGTATGTGTGAGCTTGTGAGTACGAGTGTGTGTACGAGTGTTGTAGAGGGCGTGGTGTTATCTTCGGCAAGGCAGTCAGAGTCAGTCAATGTGCTCCACCGGCAGTGGCAGTGACGGTGGCAGCAACGGTGGCAACGGTGGCGGCGAGTTGGGGCTCAGGATCAAACTCTGACTGCCAAACATGAATAATGCAACAGCAGCAGCTAAAGCAATAACAACAACAACATTGCCGCCGATTGTGGCATCACTTGGACTCATGACAGGAATTTTGCGCTCGCAAAAGATGTTGGCAGCCTGCTGGCGGCGGCTGCTTCATACATACGTACATACATACATACATACATAAGTAAGAAGACGTCGCTTGTCGTTGTTGATATTCCTGTTGTTGTTGCTGCTACTCGAAACAGTGTGTAGGTTTTGCTTCGCAGCTATGGCGCTGGCAATGTTGTTGTTGTGGCTGCTGCTATAAAAGGCAAAAAGTTTTAAGAAAATCGAGCAGGTCTTATTTATTTAGATTTTTTCTTTTCGCATTTGCTTTTTTCCTTTTATATATTTTTTTTATACGGTTTTTGGTACTTTAATATTTTTTTTTTTTTGCTGTCGATTTCTTTTCTGCTACCTCTTCTGCATAGCCATTGTTGTTGTTGTTGTTATTGCTGTGTTTGTTTGATGGCTTATGGAAAATACGCAATTGTTGGAGGAAGAGAAGCAACGATTTTTATAAATTTTTCTTTACTACTATTTTAAGCGAGTATCGGATTCGCATTGTCAGCTTTTCAAACTTGGCTTGCCACGCTCGAGTGCTGAAATACAAGCACATAATATTACATGTATACTTTAGGACTTATGTATGTATGTATGTTTGTATGCATATACATAAATATATGATATAAAAGTTATGGCGAAATTATGTTTTGCTGTTCCCCTCTCATCTCATTCCCAATTTTATTTTAAAGTATCGACAATGTTTTGCATTTTTTGAGGTATTACTTGGAACGCTCCTGAGCCAGGTTGGTTTTTTTATTCAACTTTAAATCTTAGCAATTGTATAGCGTGCCACTTATGATGTATATCAGTTATTACTTAGTGTACTTAGAATGACAACTAATCCGAAATGGGACAAAATTCAGCTCTTCTTCTAGAGAGACATTTATTACATATAGTATATGTACATATGTACTATGTACTATATGTAATAATATGAACTAGAAAATCCTAAAACAACTTTCGGAGAAGACATCATTCTTCGATTGTACTCCTATTTTTTAGAAACTAGGACAAAATGGAACTCCTAAATTAATGATAAATTTATTTATTAATTTTTCCTAATATATTTTATTACTAAAATGATTCACAAACGTTAATAAAACATATAATATTCAAAGCATATAATATTCGAAACATTACTCATTCTTTCATTTTTTCTCGTAAGAAAGGTTGGCCCAAAGAAATTAAACTTTAAATTACTTTTGCTGAACTCTTCATAATTTTGTTTTGATTTTGTTTATAAACATATTTTTATACATACAGATATGTTTTTATTTATTTAATATATCAACAAATAATGCTGTCAATACAGTTTACTAATTTTAAGTTATAATTGAAACTTGAAAAAATAACAAAGACTCAACAATAACTATACAGTAATGTCTATTAACGCCTCCGACACTTTGGGAGAGTTTTATTTGCCATTTTGCCAGCTATGCCCCGATGTTCATATAACTGATCTAATATATCAGTTCATTTCAAAATGCAATTCCAAGGGATTCCGAAGGACGATGGACGTAACAACTTGGTTATTCAATAATTACACACTAAAGGAAAAATATATTAAAACAGAAAATAGAGTCTGGGCGAAAAAGCATTGAATAAAATTGTCAGCATTTTTTAATAATAAGTTCACATGAATTTACTAATGAATGAATCGCATATTGGAGTACATTTTTTATCAAGTGATATTGACATTTTCCTTCTTTAATTATATAATTTTAAAGTTTATTTTCAATCATTTCAGATATATGCTAATCCTAATCTGTTTATTTATGAATACTTCTCGTTAGCAAGCTGTAGAACAGTCCTTGGTATTGATTGTCAGAATGAGTTGATTATCCTCTCTCATGTCAGAGTTTTTTATCTCCATGTAGATTGAGAAGAAACTAAAGTGTTGCACTGTACTGTTTTTTCTTTATTGCCGGAAACTTGATGGTTTGGCTAATAGATTTTCTGAAGTGCGTCGATGGCTTTTAGTATATTTGGGTTAATGTTGATACTTTTGTATATGTTTATGTTTTTTATTTCGTTTGAATACAAATCCCTGACTTTGTTTGGCTTCGAGCCACATATGGCTGGCCGGCCGGCCTTATTACATTGGGCTTTTTTTTTGGTTGATATTTTCTATATCTTTTTAGATTATGAGTTTTTTTTTTCAAAATTTATTTATTGAGACTTTATATTTGTTGACCCAATTAATAAACAGTAACAATTAAAATTAAGGCAACATATACATATATCTACGATTATTAGGTTAACAAGGATTTTTGAATATAACACACTGCTGTTGAATCCGATTGTTTTTGTTTTAAGGTCTGAGTGTAAATAAATGTATTTCTATATAAACTATAGTATGTTAAGAACTTTACTTTTTTCATACGCCATGTGCGCAAGCAAGAAGAAGCTCATCCATTTTATGTAATTGTTGCCTAAGACTGATTATGCAAATAGTTGAAGCTTGAATTTGTGTAATTAACAGAAATACATAAATATGACGTTCACAGAATCCATTGTGGAAAATTTGGGAAATAATAAAGATAATAAAGTGCAGATTTGATTTGCAGAAACTTGTTAAATTAAGGACTATTTGAATATATGAAGATATGTATGTATGTGTACACTAAATTCAAGAGGGATCATCAATTAAAACAATTGATAGATGCTCCTCAGCTGACAATGTGATTTTTATGCAACAATAACGCGACGGTGTGTGCTGCTGGAGCCCTAGAATCGTCATCCTCGTCGTCGTCTTGTCGATACTGTCATTGAGTTTCGCATTTCGAAGTGAAAAAAAACAATATTCAGAAGTGAGGCGTGGCGGGGGCCTTTGGGGGTATGGATATGTTGCCAGCGCATTCATATGTACACCTGCCACTGCTGAGGGCATGTGTACACGTATGTTTGTGTGTGTGTGTGTGTGTGTGTGTGAAGAAAACAAGCATACGCACATACAAAGGCAGAGGCGCGCAAAAGTCCAAGTGGTGTTTGAAACTTTTTGCCTGCAATTGTGAACAGCAACAAAAACAACATCATCATACTTACTCGTATATGTACATATGTACATAAATACTAACATACATACATGTGTACATACATACATATATAGCAAAGAACAACAATGTGCGCGTTAAAATCTTTTCCAAGTCACAGTCGCTGTTGTTATTATTGTTTTTGTTGTTGTTGTTGTTGTTTCTGCTGCCGCTCAGTGTATTGCTTTTCTTTTTGTTGCTTTCAACGAGCAACGACGAGTACGAGTATTTGCTTTTTATTTCTCAACCTCTCCTGGTACTACATTTTTCTTGTATTGCCGACTTGTTTTATTTTTATTTTTCTTTTTCACTCGCGCTCGAAAGTGTTGAATGTCTGCGGAAAGTTACAAAGGTGGTGTCGTCGATGGCGAGCCCAGCCACAGCCACAGCCCCAGCCTCAGCCTCAGCTTCAGCCCCCATCCTCCGCCTCCTTCGTATTCCTTTTGAGTGCTGCTGTTGTCGTCGCCATCGCTGCTGCTGCTGCTGCTGCTGCTGCTTGTGATGCTGCTGTTGTTGTTGCTTTTACCATTGCCCATTGCCCCTGGGGCGCGCTCTTCAACATTTTCTGTGCTCCGTTTTGCTGAACATGAAGTTTGCATTTTTCGCAGCAGGGCTTTTGGCATTCATAGGCGGCTTCCTGGCACGTTTTGTATTGGGTGTGGTTGGCTCACAAACACACACTCTCACACACACCCACACACCCATAGGCAAGCCTACGAGCTGGCAGTTGCACGATACCTGCCCTATCTAACTTGACTTTGTCTGTATTTTGCGTTGAATTTGTTATTTCAACTTTTTGTTGCCTGACACAGCAGCCGCCAGCCTGCCTATCTATGCAGTATGCAGTATGTAGGCGCAGCCATTTTAAAAAGGACTCGAAACCAGGGCTTTGCTTTAAAAACGTACAAAGTTTTTGTTGTTGTAGAGGCAGAACCAACATCGGCATCGGCATCAGCATCAGCAATGGGAATAGTTTTCACTGCACTTGGCGAAAGAGCAAAAAAAAAAAAAAGAAGGCATAGCAAGACATTATGCTACATTCAAATTCCACTAGATCCTCTATTTTTTTGTGCACTGGGAATAGTCATCGTATAGGATATATGAAGGATTTAAATTATTTTGATAGATATATGTAAGAGAGATATGAGATATTGTGGGCAAATACATTATTCATAAAACAAACCTGCAATAATAACTAAAAAAGAATCAGAATCGTGGGGAAGTTTTATTTTCTAAGCCCATGCTAAGCTATGGTCGTACTCACATCTTAAACGTAAGAGATTAAATATGAAACACTAAAAAAACTTGAAAAAATTACTAATAGCTTAAGAAATACAAGAAAACCAGATACAAGCGATTAAGAGAAGACATAAAAGCTGGGTGTTGTTGGAAGATTGTCTCAGATAAGATAAAGCAACAAGAAAAATACAAATTATGTTATTGTATAGTACATATTTTAAATACTACTACTATTATTTAAAGAAAAATTTAAGTTAAAAAAGGTAATGAAATTTTAATTTAAAGAAAATGAATACATATAATATAATTATTTGAGCATCAACAATATTTTTAAGAACTAAAATATACATATTTGTAGTAAGTTAAAAATCTATGCTGGAATTTAATGATCTAATTGAGATGAATATGTAAATAATAGGCTCTCCAGAATGCTTTCTTAAAATAAACACATGATAACTATAATGATAGAGTAATAAATATATGTTTTATAATTCCTCATTGGTATATATACATATTAGATTTATATTCAGTGACTGTCGTATAAGCTGTTAATAAACTTTAACATAGTTTTTATAAAGCATAAAAAAGAGAAAGGGACCCAATAATCTAATCATGTAAGCTCTTTGTATAAAGAAATGTTAATGTTTACTGTTTGGAGACTGGTATTAGATTCTTATTTGTTGATAACTTATTTAAAATAGTGCTTCATTATTAGCTATTAATTATAAGTTGATTGAAATATTAAACGATTCGGAAGTAATCTTACTGTTTATATTGCAACTACTACGACCTAATTATTAATTATGAAATTAATTTTCTGGGTTTTGTATTTACCTTAAGCCTTTAGATTCTGCTGGTTTTTAGAAACGTAGTCTGAGGGATGCATTATTTTTCTGGATGCATTGTGGCGGTAGTTTTTAGAGTGCACAGAACCAAAGCATTGCACTTGTGTAACAAGCGCACACAAACCCAACCACACACACACACACAAACATACGTAGACACCGCCATGCGAGTACACAAAGATACTTTAGGTGAGCGCTCCACCTCCCCCTCCGCCTCCGCCACCGCCTTCTACCGCCCACCATGCAGCCACGCACACAAATGTAATATCGGATTTTCGTACTTATATTTACGTAACTGTGGTTCGGCACACATACATATACATACATACACATACATACACACAAAGAGAATACCAGCCAAAAGAGTCGCCGTAGTTGTTGCTGTTGTTGGTGTTCTATGTACTTTTGAAACACCAAAAGGTTGCTGCTTTGTAGGGCACACAAACACACATATTCACCGACTTTCAGACACTCACACTTGCTGCTGGGCTTGTGATCCTTCGTCCTACCGCTACGCAGTAGCAGTAACTGCAACAACAACAACAACAACAACTACTACAAACAAAACAGCGCACACCGCACTCGAGGTGAAACGTAAACTTTGACAACCATGCTTCCACCACCCCCATCCCCAAACCCCCAACCACCGAATCCCGCCCCCAACTACCACCCCCTGCATCATCGACACAACCACGACCCCTTTACTTCACCCGAGCTACGTATTTGTTGTTTCTTTTTTTCTTCAGGTTTCAAAGAGAAATGGTTTTTATGTTTCTTTATGTGGTGCTGGCAAAAAGGATTTTCTACGGCGGCCATGTTGGCTTCCCTCGCCACAGAACCATAAAAGTTAAATAGACAGAAAATTGTGTACAATTTTATGAGTTTGGATTTTTCAATTCGTTGCCTAGCATCATTGACTGAAAGCAAATAGCATGTGTTTCACTCACACATATATACAGTTGTATGTATATTCATGCAGAGGTACATACAAACAATATGTGATGAAAAAGCACCGAAATCGGAAGGATCCACAAAAAGAACTGTGTGCGCTGCTTTTTTGTATATACAAACCATGTTTTTTATATTGCGGTTGGCCCATGCAAGTAATTTGATCAAGCCTTCTACACTATTACATTAATTGAATTATTTATATACTTTAAATTATGAGATACGATTTTCACTATTCTGTTCTGCTATAAAATAAATTCTTAGGAATAAATTTTAGACGGATAGCCCGGACTGGGATTTTTGAAAATATGTACCTGAGTTTAACAAAATATAAATATGACCGTGAGGATAATGTCGATAAATGACAAATTCAATCCTGTTCTACATAATAATATTAATATTTGACATTATTGCAATCATAATAACAATAATTGATATACATACTATACTATAATTCTAGTCGAGACCGATTGTGTAGTATAAATGATTTCCACTTCTTCTTATAAATAAAGAAAATATTGTGTTATAGCCCACTGATACGTATAGTAACATTCAATTTATCACTCACCAAAAATCAAATATTTACTAAAGTTAATAAGAAAATTATGTTGATTTAAAATGAATCCACATTAAAAGTTAAGCACCAAGAGGCAATTTCCGCATTCTCCGGAGCACTTTAAACACTGTTCCTTCATAAATAATAAACAAATTAGAATGCTACAGACGAGAAAGCCTGACAGTGAAATACTCTGAACCCAAACAAACTTAACTATAGCAGTAGTAGCGTAGTATTGAAATAATAAATTGTTCATATAATTTATCGAACTAAAATCAAACAAATAATATAAGCTCGGACTAGGAGATAAAATTTGGCCAATGTGGGCTCAGCCGTTTCCGAAATCCAGGCGTTCATCCAGACGTACGGACGGGCAGACAGGCCGATGGTCATGTCTAAACCTATTAGTCTCGACATGATGATTAAGAATATGAATACTTTATGTGATTGGAGGACCTTCCTTCTCCGTGTTACATACTTTCCACAAATCTTATATGTACATATACCCGTTTTACCTTTCGGGTACTGGGTATTCAAATAAACGAACAGCGATTTTTGCTTAATTGTAAACTTAATATGCCATTACTTGTATTAATAAAATAAACTTGCCTTCTATGTGTTTAGTGTTAACGGCACAGCACTTGGCACTTATAAGCTTACCATTTTAACGGCACAGTTGTTTATTCAGAAGTGTTAGTGCATTCACCAGGGAATAATAATAATTAATTAAACTAATCACTGATCAGTGTTCTCTGGTGCATTACAATAGTTTCAGGTTTCGAATTAATAAATTGTATTAATTCGACAGCACTTTCAAGCAAATGCTTTCGCACAAAAAAAAGAAGAAAAATATAGTAAACAAACATTTTCTGCCCTGCCAATAAAATCTCTGTATTTTGTTGGAACCGTAAAATATCACTCTGATCTAAATGAATTTCAAATTAATTCAATTAACTTACTTATTCTGCTTTTCGCAAGGCATAATAAAGAGAGTGAGGAATGCTAAGGAAAATTAAATTGGGAAACGTTAAAAGTACTAAAAATAATACTCTAATATTTCAACTAATTTCGCGTATTTAGTTTAAATAGTTTCGAAATGTTTAAAGTAACAATACCTAAGAAATATTCATTTAACTGTTATTGGAACATGTAGTTTAACAAATATGTATTTGAATTTGCAATTAGTCAAATAATTTTCAACAAAGTTATAATTACAATAAAGAAAAATGAAATCATGGCAGAATTGAATTCACAAATATTTTACGTTAAATACCGATTATTCAAATCTGTATTATTTGTATACATTGTTAAACCTTTGACTAATCTATTTGCCTACCAGTTTAGCGATAGCTACATAATTATAGAGATGTCAAGGCTTTTAATCGTACATAATTGTATGTATGTATCTGTATACATATATATATGTATATCTATGTACTTTAAATAGAATTATTAGCAAATGGTATGCGTGTTTTTTTTTAATTCGGGCTTACCACTATGATTGCAAATCAGGTCAGATATATCGAAATCAGGTAGTGCAGAGCCAGACTCGTGGCGGCTCATTGATCAGCAAATGCGATTGGCAAAGAAACCAATGGCTGGCTGGTTGGCTGGCTGACTGGCTGGCTAGCTGGGTGTATATATATGTATGTATGTATGTGTGTGTGTGTGTGTGTGTGTGTATTGCTGTGAATTTCCGCCAAACGTGTGTCGCTGGGTCGGTCATTTTTGTTGAACTTCTTGAATAGACAAATAGAGACGACGGCGACTGGATAGGTCGATGAGGCAGAGCGGAACGCAACGCAGCGCAACGCAACGAAAGCAGCGGGCGTGGCGTGGCGTGGCGTGCGTGCGAATCGGCCGCCAAGCTCGACTGTCGACTGTCGGACTGCCGGACTGTCGGACTGCCGTCTATGGCGCGTACTCGTGCGTGTAACGCATCTGAAGTGATTTGTAAACAAATTAAAGGCGTGCACGTGTCAGCCTCGTTAAACTTCCACTCCGTTGGCCAGTGTGCATGTAAGTATCTGTGTGTGTGTGTGTGTGTGTGTGTGTGCGTGCGAATGCTGTCTGATAGCAACTACAACAATGCACAACATGCTGTCGCGCAACGGGGCTTTGCCGCAGATGGTGGGCGGTGGGCGGCAGTCGTTCGGAGTGTGACGATACCGAGTTCATAATTTGCATTTAACGCTCATCAGCGTATACGTAATAATCAGCTGCATAATCAGTGGCATGGCGTTGTTGTTGTTGTTGTTGTTGTAGCCATGTATCATTGGTTTGTTGTGGTCATGAGTGCTGATTCTTGAGTCTTTGTGTGTTTTGTGCCTCTGTGACGTTTGCGGTTTTTAACTTTAACCAACAGCAGCAACAACTCTTTGATGATTTCAATTAGAGCGTGCATACGTTTCGACAAGGACCTGACTGATGTGCACAAACGCACATTGATATGCACAGAGGGGAGGGGGTTGGGTAATAGGTGGAGATAGAATAACATGATACATGCATAAATATATCTTCGCTTTACTCCCACAGCAAAGCAACTCAAGATTTTAAAGCACAAAGAAAAGAGGTAGCTCGGATTAAAAAGCTCTTGCTCTTGACAACGGAATGTTCAATCTCTTAAGTCTTGCATCGAAAATGTTTTAAGCCTACAAGTATACAAATATTTATTGAGTGTGCTTATAACTAATCCAGTCTATATTTTGTTATAACATAATTCATAAACAATTTCGCAAATCTTAGATCTACAAATCGCTTTTATTTAACTGATACGGATTTTCTTATAAATAATTGAAAAAACTGTTAAATAATGAATTTTACTGCGAATTTTCCTGTGCCGAATTATTTATTTTACTTTGAATTCATTAATAATACTGCACACATGGTTTTCCTGCATGTGATTAAAAATCAAAGTCACATGCAGAAATATCACTTAAATGCGTCATAGAGGGGAAAGCAGAGCCGCTCAGTGGAAGAACTGAGTGCCATCAGAAACTAAGCCTAACCCATTTATAGTAAAAGAATAGATGACTTAAAATGGTTGTCATGCTTGAAACATACATATTTGCTACGGTCACAAAAATTGTGTCTTCTCTAGTTATTATAAGCAAAAGAGTTTTTCATTCAATAAATTTGTATTTAAATATAGTATATGCTCCCAATTAGTTGAACTACATGATCAAGATGTGGAATTTTTCTTATTCCAAACATAAATGATGGAAGTAAGCGGCTATATTATATTACGAAATAATACAGAACTGATTGAAGCATATTTATTTTAATTATCGATATTATGCGATTTTACTTTTCAGGGTATTTGAAGTTGTCGCATTGCCTTCGGCTTCAGTTTGTTCCTACTCATCATGCCATCAATTCTCGAGCATCAAATTATATTCAAACATTTGTCAAGTTGGCGTAAGGCAGAGCACCGTTACGTATGTACATAACTATATATGTGCATATAGTATCTATGTATATGTTGTATGTATATATGTATATTGCATGATGTACGCGTGCACCAAATAAGGTTGCCAATTTTTCTTCAACTAACTGTCATTGCCTTGCAGCGAGAGCGCCTGCTGCCATAAAAGGATGTGACCATTACAGTAATGCCACTGCCTGATGCCTCTGAATGATGTTTGTTCCTGCCTTTGCTCTCCATAGCGCAGTCTTGGGATAGCTGATATTCCATTAGATTCTATGGTTTCTGCAGCGTGCCATTGCCATTGGCCGCCTTTTTAAATAATTTGATCCCTTGGGTCCTAATTTGTGACTCGCCTGTGCGTTTTGTTGTGAAACATGAAACACGATGTCGCCGGCCATTGCCGCAGCTTGTGCCTCTGCAGATTGACTTCTTGTCCTTATGGCACGAGATCCGTGTACACAGCAGCAACAGCTTTTATGTGTCCCCAAGGCGTGCGTCCGCCATATACTTTTATATATTTCCTAAGGTGTCATAAAAAATTATTGTTCGCGTGTGTGCGTGTGTGTGCAATGGTCAGGCAAGTCTATGCTGAAAGGGAGCAGCCCGGAAAATGTTGCCCACCAAAAAATAAGCACAGTAGAGATTGCGTAAAAGTGTCAAAAGAAGCTGACAAACACAATGATACCAAATGTTTACGATTTGCATCCGGAACTCAGTGTTTAGGCACAACTCGAAGTTCTTTCCTTATGACTTTATTTGTAACTACTATTTATGATATATTTAATGACTTACGGTTTTACTTTACTACCAGGGTCCAGGAGGTTCAACGTAACAGACCCATAATAAAACTGAATGTGTAATATTTACTCGACTATCCATTAAATAAAAAAAAAAATAGGAAAACAATAAAAATGGTGATATGTATTTGTTGGCGGTTTTTATAAAATTTCGAATCTATTCAAATTCTATTATTGATTCAACGTAAAGAACAATAATGTTTGTTTAAGGTACCAGCCCTGAAATGATTTCAAATAGTAGATACAAATAAGAGATTGTCTGATGGAAAAGAAGGGGGACTTAAAAGAAATTAGACTAAAGCAATTAAAGGAAGACTTCTTATGAATTTGATAAATTTAATTTAAATATTGATTTTGTATGATATCATAAGACTTTGGATTCGAATAAATAAAACTTACAAATAAGACCAAAGGGGGGACTTAAAAGAAATTAGACTAAAGCAATTATAGGAAGACTTCTTATGAATTTGATAAATTTAATTTAAATATTGATTTTGTATGATATCATAAGACTTTGGATTCGAATAAATAAAACTTACAAGTAAGACCAAAGTATATTTTGGACCATATATTAACAATGTAGATCAGATAATATTTAAATTGAAGTTGCAATTTTTGCAACACCCCCCTCCCCACTTGGTTCTTCCTCTCCATAAGTAATTGTATTAAATTTTAATTGGAATTAAGTGTTTCTCCTTTTTCATTCTCTCTTACTCTCTGACTAATCTTGGCTGTGAATCGGATGGCAAATATAATTTTACTTCTTTTTAGGCTTTCTTATACGTATTCTATTTTTAAATTATAACTTGTAGTCTGTGTCATCTATGTTGATGAAATAAATAACTTGATTACTGGAGATTTTTTCCTAAGTCCGGATGTTAAGTAATTCATAACTATTTAGGCCGGCAGACTATTTAGATTCCTCATAGGCGACTACGACTGTAGCTAATTTGTTCCGCCACTAAAACTCGCAGTGCCTGCATATAATTTTGGGAGGACTTTTATCTGATTTTTGTGGTACATATGCTCAAGCAGTTTATTTGATTAACTCTTTGAAATGAGTCGCTGGCGCACTCCTAGCTTGTTTACAAGTTTTCGGCGGTGGTGCCCATAATATTAATGAAGTGGTCAACACTTGATTTAGTTCATTAGGACTGGTAGTGGTGGTGGCGGTGCAATCTGTGGCGTCCTCTGGGACCAGCGAAAACAACAGCACAAAAATCAGGATAGCAACAACCACCACACCGTGATGTGAGGACCGCGTCAAATTGAGTTATGACTGCGATAATGTACTCGAAAGCGTGCGGAGAGCTACAGAATGGGATGGGAGTCTATAGTCTGGGCTTAGATTGAACCACCCTAATTGAAATTATGCGGCATGTAACCGTCCGTGTATGCGAGCAGCGATTGCTCGTTTAAGCGTACCTCTCGTATTGCCAAGGGAGCGCTAAAGGATTTCGTCAAGTTTCGTTGAGCGGACCTTTTGCGGCGGAACTGATTAGCAGACAATATGTCAAAGCTCAGCGCCCGCGCGCGCACTCCGCCACTCACACACAAGGGTGAAAACTTAACTTCGGTCTATCGATGTCCCGCAGGACATGTCACTGGCATGCGCCCGTGTTGGGGTGACTCCGACTCCTCGAATGCCTCTCTGCCTGGCTGACTGACTGACTAGCTGCCTGGCTGCTTGCATGCCGTAAGGGAAAAGTCATGACAAATAAACGGATACATGTGTCGGCAATAGTTTTGCTCATTGCCCGCGATAATCATCAGCCTGAACAACGATGGCAGGAGAGGCAACAGCAACAACAATGGCCATTGTCTCTGCCATTGGGTGTTTTTTTTGTGTGTGTTTAGTACACTCAAAAAAAATCGATGCACTTTCTAAATAATAGATAGTTTATAATATAGAACTAAAGACTGTAACGCTTGTATTTTTATTTTTATTATTAAATGCAATATTATCATTCTTATTGTCATAAAGTTAAAATTAATTTGAAAATTACCTACAAATATACGAACCAAAGATAGTACTAAGGCACCACTCTTTTCAGCGCTCCATTTAAACACTCTTTGGGATTAACATTTATTAAAGTATATTGTACAGACTATTTTGAACAAAGAGTGTAATTTTTTGTTATTTTATGATGTTTCAAATGATTTCACATTTTTAAATACTAAAAGAATATTTGTATGCATATATAATATTCAGATGGAATTGTCTTTAAACATAATTACAAATATTATTTTATTTGTCAACAATAATTCCTTGGTATTTAAAAATATGCCTATTATTAGAAAACATAGCTCTAAAAAATATTCAATATATTATGGCATTTTCCAAAAACGGGTTTATTAAGACTAATAAATAGTTAATAAATTTTCAGGTAATAAAAAAACTTGTTTTAATAAAGTTAGTTCCTGAAAACTATGACGAGATGGGATTCGTTTTTTCTTTGGGGTTCTTAAAGATTGCATTAAGGTACCGTTCATTTAATTTTTATTCTTATTTTTATTCAATTTAATCACTCTGGGATTAACATTTATAAGCAATAGAATATACTTACTATACTATATTGTAATGACTATTTTTAACAAAGAGTGTAATATTTTATTTATTTCATATTTTTAAGTACTAAATTAATATTTGTATGCATATATAATATTCAGATAGAATTGTCTTTCAACATATTTACAAATATTATTTTATTTCTCAAAAATAATTCCTTGGTATTTAAAAATATGCTTATTATTAGAAAAATAAAAAATATTCAATATTTTATGAAATTTTGAAATCTATTTTTTATTTTCCAAAAAACGGTTTTATTCAGTCTAATAAATAGCTTATAAAATTTCAGGTAATAAGAAAAACTTGTTTTAAGAAAGCTACTTCCTGAAAACTATGACGAGATGGGATTAGTTATTTTTGTAGTGTGTTTTCTTTAGCGGACTTTTTTCTCGAGTGTAGATTGCCCACACAAAGGACATTCACGTGTGACGCCCAACGAAAAGGACAGGATCGTTTATATGGTACGTGGCAACGGCAACCAGCTACCTATTGTTGGTCGACCTGCCCGCCTGAATCTGAATGCGCCTATTTTGTGCCGGCCGCCAAAACAACCCTAAGGCGATTATCTCAAGTGCTCGCCCTCCCCACCCCTTCCTAACCGTAAGTACGCAGCACGGACATATCTGTATGCCTATGTGTGTGTGTGTGTGTAAGGGTATGTGTGTGTGTTTGTGCACTGATGCTTATCGATTACACGGCGCGCGATGAAATCATTACTACGAATTAAATAAACGTCATAGTCGCTCTTCGTCAAAGCGAACCCGCTGCTGATGTCTCAATGAACATGAATCGGTCAGAGGGGGCGTGGGGGGAGGGGTGGAAATACATTTTCGAGTTTGCAGTTCGGATTTTTGTTTTGCAGTCAAACTCAAGCATTTGGTTTGTTTACTGTAAACAAGTTGTAATTAGTTGGCATAAATGAGTGGTAACCGCCTCTTGTGGCTTTTGGCCAGCCCTAATCATGTTAGGGCTGGAGGGGCTAACGAAAGCAGCGCTAAACGGTAAGCGGTAAGCCTTTGATTAAAAGTAAAGCGTTTATCGCAAATCGTATTTATAAATATGTGGCGTAGTCTCTGATAAAAACGTAATACATACTTGTTTATATATTTCTGGATATTCTATAAATAAACAAATTAAACTAATTAAACAAACTAAGAAGTAATCTTGTATCTGACGGCTATTTCAAGTCGCTGGAAAACAGAGCGTACATCGTCATTAGTGCTTTTCAGTTTACATACATTTTTTTTACATTCTTCCAGACAGAGCGATTACTCAATTCCAATAATTTATCTCCTTTACACCCAACTAAGGCAAGCACATTGGCTAGACCCGGTCAGACAGGCGAATATTTAATCAAATAATTGAATTTTTCGAGACAATAAAAATCGCCCAGTTCAAATAATTTCTCTGCAGAAATATTCCCTTACACCCAACTAAGGCAGACAACTTGGCTAGGGGCGAATATTTTAATCAAGTTTGATTTGAAGTAGGACATAAAAATAAAAGTAAAATCTTACCTCGGACTTTCCTACGTAAACATTTTCCTCATTCATTCTTTCATTATGATTGTATAAAATGTAGGTAAAATTTTGGCTTAAGATATCTTAATCTAAAACATTGCTTTATTATACTAAGCTAGGTACCTATTTCTATCTTTTTGTCATACAATATTTAAGATTGTCTTTTCTGATTAGAGATAAATTTGAATACATAACTTTAAAATGCATAAAACAAAATACATTGCTATTATGTTTATTTTGAGTAACTAATAACATTGGTAAGCATTTTACCAATTTTTGAATACCCGTACTCTCATTTATAAGAAATTACGCCATAAAAGCTATAAACAATAAAACATAACAAATATTTATTGAAACTATATATGTTCTTATATATGTATGTTCAAATCAAAGTACAAATAAAGTTACGTTGTTAAATAAATTGTAACAATTGTATTAGAAGCTGGAATGAATCAAATGAATATACACAACTACGCCAAATAATTCAATCTGCTTAATTATATATATTAAATATTCTTATCCGGTATTAATTAACATACTTCTATTGGAATTAGAAAAATACATTTAAAAGAAAACTTAAATCAAAAACAACAGTATTGAGATATCTGAAAATATTGAATGGCATAAAAAACTTCCTCAGTTGTGATTGTGATTTGCATTTAGCTATCAAATGCTGATCGGCGTACTTCCGCATGACGTCATCAGCCGTCAGCCGTCAGTCGCCCAGTGCTAACTGTATTTGTCACGGCATGAATAGGCAAATGTTACTACTTTCTAGTCATGGGATCAGAGCAGCTGCTGTCTCCAAACTCTCGCTATCGGAAGGTGGCCATCACAACGAAAATTGTCAATTGCCAGTGGCCCTCTGCGTGTGTGCGTGTGTGCGTGTGTGTGTATGATGTGTTTATTTTATTTCACTTACATTGTTTGTATTTGTACAACTTTGTTGTGATTACGGGCGATAAAGCAGCCAAAGAAAAGTAAATCACAATAAACATGAAGAAAGTGTGAATAAAGTCACAATTGTGCGCCGGGCGTAGACAATGATTAACAACAATGGGTCCAATGGAGGGGTTATTGAGGCGGTGGGGAGGGGGATGGGGCTGAAAGCAAAAGCGGCTTCTGCCAACAATGATAGTAAAAATCACATAGAGGAAAAGGTAAAGTAAAGTAAAGTAATAATTGTAACCACGTCATGAGCACGTCAGCACCGATATGAGCCGTCAAACAATTGTTGGTTTTTGGCCACAGATAGGTAGGTAGGGTATGGCAGGGTAGGGGTAGCCTGGGGCTAAGAGCGGGGCGTGTAAATGAAGTTACTTTGTGGTGCGACAAGCCTTCTTCCGTTCGTCACACACTGCGGCTACTGGTATTACCAACGGAATGTTCATAACTGAGGTCCAAACCAGTTCTGACCAAGTTTTGTTGGTCATTCGCTGGCTCGGAACGATGGAGTTGTGCTGCAGCATCTTTTCAGTTTGTTCCACATGCGTCAGCGTAAAATTAAATCGTCAACATTTTATTGATTGTCCGAACATTTTTGCATGATCATTGCCGGCTTTTGTGCGTTTGCCACAAACTCTGGCTCAAGCATTTCCTATGAGCTCGTCTTTGGGACTTACAGACGAAAACGGAAAGACGTCTTAAACATGCCGGCACGTACGAGTACGCGTCGGAGTCGGAGTTGACCCTCTCCTTGAAATTATATGGCTTTGGTTTAATGCAGTGGGCGTAGCATCCTAATGACACATGTGTTAGCCAAATTGCCAGCCAAATTATAGCAATATAGTTTGCAGAATCAAAAACAGAGACAGAACAGACAGAGGTAGGCGCTGCCTTGACTCTCTGATTTGACAGGAAATGCGAAATTCGGTAGCCGTTTATTAAATGCCAGTCGCTTGTACAGAAATATTTTTGGTTTTGATTCTGATTCTGAAATTCTGTGATCGCCGTACCTGCCTTGTGAATCACACGATCATCTGAGGATAGGCACTGCCATAAATTAGATGCTTATCTCAGTAAACCTTTCTTGGGTGGCTGCCGCGTTTTGTGGCAATCCAATTAAGTGGTAATTTTTATCATCATTTCGGCCACTTTTGCATCCAGCCAGAGAACCAGCCACACATTCTGCCACATTTGTTGGCAAACGGAAGCGATTCGTTGACATTTTCGCTTGGCATTTGTTCTGCGTAAAAATACCAAACCATTTTGGGGCATTTTGGGGGCGCTGAGAACATTTGTCCAGGCACTTCAAGGAAACCATGAAACTATACTTAGTCTTATGATGTGCATGGTGTGTATGGATGGGCCAAATGTTTATTCGTTGCTGGCTTGGTTGACTTTTATTTGGCTTGGAGTTCATAAAATGTATTTAAGATTGCGCCGCTAACATTTTGAGCACATAAGTCGATCTGGTTTATTTATATTGATTATATTGTATGTATACATATGTATGCACATATATGGCAGGGCGTAGGTGTGATTTTCGGTCAATGCAACTGCTACCGCCTGCCTTCAGAGCTGACTGTCTTTTTGGCCAGTCTGTCCACCGGCCTTTGTTTGCCAATGGCGTCTCTGTTGTTTCGGTTTTCTGTCTCTTCCCCTCGATCAGCGACTCTTTGTTTTCTACGACTCCGATTCTACATTGGCGGTGAAGGTCTACAAGTAGGTGTACCGCCAACGCAGCGTGCAGCTCGGAAGTCTGGCGGTAAAATCTATTGCATCATTACTAAAGTCGCACTCATAGGTAATACACACGTTTTGGGCATCCTCAGGGTTTACCATTTTTATTATCAAGTTGCTCGGTTATAGGTGTGAAATGCTTTGATCGCCTCTTCAAACATTTACGGCATACTCTCCATATTTACATTTTTTCTTTTGATAATTCAATTTCACCCTTGTCCCGAAACCATACTGCCGAATTACACAGGACACCGCAAAGGGTGTCTAAATACTTTGCTTTTTTAACTCAGCACAATTTGTATACAACTTACATTCTCGTACAATACTAAACAAAAATACATACAACTAAAATAATTCAGTCAAAAATAAATGTAATAATTCTATGTAACAAGTAAATTATTATTTTTAACAAGAAAGCAATGCTAGAGTCGAGCGGGCTCAACTCTTAAATACCCTGTACATACTCCCGAAAATAAGAAACAAATTTTAATTTTAAATTAATTAATTAATTAAATACAAAGTATACATACATAAGTGGGAACATATGTGTGAAGTACAGAATTATGTCAACAAACATCATCAACAACAGCTGCAGAGTTTGGGCAGAGTGTATATTTATGGCTATAACTTTCTTTCCAATTGATCTATCATAATGATACTTAATATACGGACACAATCACTAGCTGGATGACTACCAAATTTTAGTTTAAAATTCCAAGAATTGGGTGAGTTAGAGAAAATCGTGAAGGAGGTGTATCAGAAAAAATGAACAAACTCGGGCTTAGGAGAATCTACATACCAAGTTTTGTTATTCTAGCTCTTATACTTTCTGAGATCCTTGCGTTCATACAGACAGACGGACGGGCAGACAGATAGGCCGACTCATCTTGTCACCCAGATCAAGAATATATTTACATTGTGGGCTCTGCCACGCCTCCTTCTGTGTGTACACTCTCGGACAAAACTAATATACCCTTTTACCCTTTGTATACAGGGTATAAAAATATTATTGTAATTTATTTAAGGTTCGTTATTATTAAGCGAACTATAATTACAAATAGTATAAGAAATAAAGAAGAATAACAATTTTAAAATTAGCCTTCTCAACGTTTTGTCGTTCATGGTCCGAATTCTTGGCTGGAAGCGAGTACTTCAAGAACTGCTGCTATAAAAAGAAATTTATTTTAATTTAAATTATTAGAAATGTTTGGAATCCAACTCAGAACTAACAAAGTTGTTTGTTACTTTTTTTGCAGTTTTGGCCATAACGCGCTAATTCAACATTTTATTTTATAAGGGATAAATTTAAGACTGCAAGTATTTTGTTTCTTATTTCGTAAATCATGCGTCTTAATAAATCATGCCTCCACGATTCCAATTAGAGAACTCTGGGAATCCTGCTGGCTCATTGAGTTTTGTTCATTGACTACAATTTTAACCCAATTATGGGGCGAAATTACCCAAACTATTATTTGAAATATAAAATGGCAAGCTTAAAATCCAGCAAATTTGTATTCCCACAACAAGAGCTGCTTAGAAGCCTATAAATGGCAATCTTTCCTCCATTTATATACATAACAATTGTTGTTCAAGAATAGGAATATTTGATTAAAAGAAAACATCAACATCGTAAAACTCATTTTAAAAGTAACAAAAATAATAGCAGATTATTACATGTTAAGTAAGTGTCGCTTGGCAGAATTGACTCAAATATCTCATAATCAGCTATACTTAGAATTAATTTGAACTCAAACAAAATAAAATACTGTAAGCCTTTCGTAACGGGCATAAGCATTATTCAAAAGCTCATTGCATGTAATGAGAATTTGCTGCAAAAGTTCATACATAATAGTGTAGATACATAGATATTCAATGGATAGCGACCCAATTTTCAAGTTGAGATGTAATTCAAGAAAGCAGTAAAGAAAGCATATTGTTTTTAAACAAATTCGTAACTTATTGCCACTGAGAGTTTCGATCATTAAAAATAAATATGCTTACGAATTTCGGTGGTAAGGACGGTGGTGCCAGTGGTGATGGGGTGGGGCGGGTGTTGGGACGTGCTGCTGCGGCATTTCAGATTACCAAAGCGGTGTCAAATGACACGGTTTACGTGTTCTAATCCGTCGAAATACCTGCGGCGGTTCGGCAGCCCCGCCAAGGCTATTATACGGTCACATGCTGGGCTCTGCTTGAGGATTCTAAATGGGCTTGAGGGTGGCACCAGCACCACAGTACGGGCAACTTGTGCGAAAATTTGTAAAAGTCAAAGTCTATCTTTTGAGCAAACACAAGCAAGCGGGTTCAGGTGGTTTGGGCGCAGGCGGCCGCACCATGGGTTGCCAATGGCTTGAGCAGTGGGGGTTGGATGAGTTGGTCGGTTGGTCGGTTGGTTGGTTGGTTGGTTGGCTCGTTGGTTGGCTCGTTGGTTGGTAGCTTCCTTTTCTTCGGTTGAGAGGCTGAGGCCAGGGGCGAGTACAAAGTATGATATTTTACCCTCTGGCATACGTCAATGAAACGTCGACGTGGACTGGGATTGGGATGGGGACTGGGACTGGGACTGAGTCTGAGTGAGTGACTACTGACGTCCCTGGCATATGCTTCTGTCAGAGTGTGCGAGTGTGTGTTTGTGTGTTTGTGCAGTTGTCGGTGCTTGATTATGTAAAATCCCGTGCACGTGCTCAAAGCAAAGATTTTTCCAATGCGAACAAGCCGCACGTGTGCCGCTACTGATGTACGTGGCAATAGGCCAAGATTCGAAGGCGCACGCCATCCACCCACCCAAGCCCACCAAAACCCACCAAGGGCTTGGCATCTCGACGGGAGTTTGTTTGTGCCGTGTGTCGTTTATTCTATTACACAAGTTTATTACGACAATCCGCAGCGCAAGAAACTGAAGTTGCCTTGCCTTGCCTTTCCTTGCTTTGCTTCGCCTTAGCTTGCCTGCCATGGACTTACTTTGCCTCGCCTGCCTCAAGTTGAGGCAAGTCCCAGGCAGCGAGCAAATTTTGCTATTAGGCAGCCATTAGAGCAGAATGAGCCAGCGGTTGGCTTTTGCGCGGCTATGCATGTGTTGCACGCTTCGCTTGCTCATAAGCCGACCCGATCCTGCTGCAATTAACGTTCAGCTTCCTTATAAGGAATTCGTACAAATATTTCGTTGTAAAAAATTCGAGCCGCTCAAAAAAGCATTTTTGGGCAAGAGTAGCCTCGAAAGTGATCTTTAGATGTTGCTGGAGGATAATGCATCGCAACACAGTGCCCTCGACATCAAAGTTCGAGAAGCGATTTTATTTCTTTTTTTTAAGTTAGTTCCATTTGCTAAATTTTGGAATCAAACAAATTTATTTAACTACGATAATTTACACAATACATTTGAAGGAAAAGATTGTGGTTTTTTGTTTTTCAAACGTATTCGAATTGGCTTGATTTACATTTATTTAAAAAACCTCATATGTACATCTTAAAATATTCAAAAACTATTCGTTATTTACTTTTCATTTTAAAGAAGTGCCATTCGAAGGATCTTCTAACGAGATCCCGTGTTTAAAAACATTCTAAATAGATAGATTTAAGTGTGTCCTATATATATATATATATATATATATATAAATATTCAAAAACTATCCGTTATTTACTTTCAATTTTAAAGAAGTGCCATTCGAAGGATCTTCTAACGAGATCCCCTGTGTAAAGTACTTGATTTCATAAAAAATATTTCACATTTTATATCTAATTTAAAAACATTGTAAATACTACATTGTATGTTTATATAGATTTAAGTGTGTCCTATATATATATATACTATGGAGAATTTGTGTATTCCCTTTAATTTTTAACTAGCTTAAGCTGCCATATTGGTAGCAGAAACCTAGTTTAATAAATTGCAAATATTTGTAATTCGTTTAGTATTAATAAATATCCTTAAATGCCAATTTATTATTTCGAAATTGAATTGGTCAAAAACTATTCAAATTTCTATCATACTGTACATTGGGAGTAGTGCATTGTAGCGATGTCCGCCTGTATTGCCGGTACTGTTGAGTCCGTGTCGCCGTGTCGAAAGTGTGTAATAAAGCGAAACGCTCCCACAAATTGAGCCACGCTACTTGAACCCTCAATTATGTGGCCGTTCCCGTTGCGACCTACCCCTCCCCTCTCCTCCACCACCCACAAACAACACGACGCTTTGAAAGCGAGTGCAACATATGTCTGTGTTTGCTTCATGGCTTTTGCTGCCGATTTGCACGCCATAATTGGAGCTGCCGCTGCACTCGTACTGGAGCTAGAGCTGGAACTCTTTGCGTTCCACGGTGCTCATCATTGCTCTGTTTGGCAGCTGATTAAATTAAAATAAATCATTTAAAAACCGTCAGCCAAATGAGGTCAACATGGGGAGTGAGCGCAGTCGTTGAGTTGGACTTGTCTCCTCCGATGTGTGCAGGTGCAGGTGCAGGTGTGAACCATTGGCAGGATAAAGACGTAGAAAACCCATCCAATTGTAAGCCGCGTTAATGCAATTTTTCAGCTTGTTGTAATGCGTCGTGGTCGAGGACACAAATGTGACTGCAGAATGAAAAACGGAGAGAGAAAAATGCGAATTCCAAAGTGACCTCAGCTGACAAAAAGGAGATAATCCTACGCAAATGTTGTTTGCGTTCACGAAAAACATACACAGACGCAGTCAACCCCCCGGGCATGGGGAAGGGGCTGTTGTCATTGATATCGTTATGCTCGATGCTGGCAATGGGTTGCTGGCGGATTTAAAAAACTCTTGTACCGGAAAACGAAACAAAGCGAGTATCAAAAATCCACACATCACAGTGAGACCTCAAAAGTTAATACGAACACACCAGCCTAGGCCAATTCCCCGCACTCCCCCTCCCTCTCTCTCCTACTGAACCGACCATCTTCCTCCGTTTGGTTGTTTGTTTTCGCATAGCCTGATCGTCGGCTTGTGCGTTAAATTTGCCCTTTATAGGTATGTACTTATGTAACCAATTGCAAAGCCGTGTCCACGTCCAGTCGCTGGTGCAGCTTGTTGTTCGAAGCGGCATGCGGTAACCATGGAAAATAATGCGCAGCCATGGAAGTAGCTACCCGATGGAGTCGGGCAGAGACGCTTGCTTTCATCACCCTTTTTTGCTCAGCTCTTTTCTTTCCGATAAACTACAGCAGAAATTTAAAGCAGCGCTGCCCTTTTGCTCACTAACTTGATATCCTTGGCAAACATAGCAATCGGGCGCACAAATTTACTCTAAGAGCTTAATGCAGACAAAAAAAAAAACATTAAAAAAAAACAAAATCACTGCCAAAGGCACTTTGTAGCCAGCTAAAAATCCGGTGCAAACATTTTTGGCAGCACGAAATATGCATGCAACTGAAGCAAACCGGACGCCCTTTATACACTTAAAATATTTATTTTATTTAAATTTTTGTTTATTAAATTAAAAACATGAGGCACGCCCTTCCAAATTGATGAATATATTAATATTATGATAACTAACTGGAAGACGCACACCAACTGAAATCGATATGAGAATTTATGGGGACTTCAAAAGGGCGCACAGAAAGAAATGAAATATCTAAGTGTCAGGTCGGACCCAAAACTGACAATTGGAGCGCAGGTACACCTCGCGAGAACTAGAGCAGCGAAGTTGAAAAAGTCCCTAAGATGACCTATGGCAAGAATCTTTACAATCCAGACAGACTAGTGCAGCAGTCCTTGCCATAGCACAGACATATTGGCCAGAGAACGGAAGCAAATCCACACGCTACAACAAACAGGAGCAGTCGCTCGACAAACCATTCTTTAATACAAACGGAGGCATTGGAGCGGTGGGAAAAGAGATGGAAAGGAAATACGATAAAACAAATACAAACTAACAACGGGACACGGATACTTCAGCCCCTACCTATACAGAATGGGAAAAGTGCAGAAGCTAACAATAAGGGAACGTCGATATGGACAACGTGGAGCACACAATATTTCACTGTCAATAATTCACAGGGAAACAAAAGCACCTAACCCGAGCGATTGGATACATCATATGCTTCAAGAAGTAGGAACTGGATCAGGAGATACAATACGGTACTCTGGACGCAGAGAAAAGATGAGAGCGTATGAAGCAATGTGGCAGCACTTTTGAAATGGAAATAGGCCCAAGATGAGATGAGATTTTAATAGGTAGGAGACCCACGGCAGTTCGAGACATGTACAAAGCACTTAAGCCGTGTTACACTTATTAAGTGTTATTCATGGGAAAAAATGTTCCCCAACTTTCCCTTTATCATGGATTTGTATTAGAGTATTACGAGCATTCATATAATTTTATTCACTTTTGATTTGAGTTAAGTTCTTAATATTTATTAAGTGTTTTATAACATGATATCAGACTTTTGAGATTTTCTTAAGAAACTGGGACAAACATTTTTAAGTAAATAATATCATTTTGATTTCTTATTTTCGTTTCCTGCAATCCTTTTAGGTGATGCAAGCCATGGAGGAATCTGGACCCCTTTTTTTGTTTTTTTTTTTGTGTTTGTTTATTAGTTCAAGATAAGAATATTTCTTATAAATTAATGTACTACTAACAAACTGTACTGCAACAAAATTATAAGTCAGTCGATTTTAATTAAATTTCTGTTGCGTTTAATTAATTTGTAATTGTGCATTTGTTTTAATGAAAATATTCCTCAAAAACAACAATACAACCGCTACATGCTTTTCGATAATCAACAGAACATGGAGGAGAAGTAGAAAAAAAAGATATCTTCATTACGGATTATTCCAATTATCGTTAGGTGTGAGACGATGTCCAGACCATTCCCCTGTTTATGTGTCTAAAATGCCTTTATTATGTGTAAACTGTATATTGTAACTGTTGCCGAAGCGTTAATTTCAAGCCCCTGCCTCCACGTCGAATGTGGCAATTGTTTAAAGCGTAGCCAGGCAGTTGAGCTCATGGCTTTAAGTACGTATTGTTTGTTGCCAATGGTTTTGTTTTGAATGACCTGGCAAACAGAAAATCTGCAGATTTAAAGAGCAACAGCTTAAAAATATAAGCCCATTGTTTAGTCTGAAGGCATTGAGACAATAAGACAATGGGGACACCAAGTTACAGTTGCTTCGTGGGCCACTTGTCGTATGCGCAATGCTCGTTTAAATACACATCTCTAAGACTACAAAACAACAGTGTGGGACGTATGTCCAACCCCAGTAGTCAGCTCATTTGAACTGCTCCACTCAGGCAGAACATTACACAACGCTTCCAATAATTTTGCTTTTATCTTATTTTATTTTCTATACCCTCTACCCAAGGCATAATACACGTATAATACTTGAAACAACTGCTTTTTAAAAACAAGTAAAAAAGCAAAAGTCAGGTGTCCCGACTTTGAAATACTCTGTACATATGTTTACAATAATTATAGAAAACAAAAAAAAATTAAGAAAATTAAAAAAAAAAATTTGATCGAATTTACCTTTCTTGGTATTCGAACTCACGTAAATGGTGTATAATTGCACATTTACATAGCAATTGCGTCTGTGTGAGTGTATGTATGCCTATGCGCATCTATTCGTGTCTGTGTAAACATGTTGGCAGTCAACCAAACAGCAACAGCAACAACAGCCGCGGGCAGCGCTTGAGCAGCGTTGCAGCAGCAAATATATTTATGGCTATAACTTCTTGTTAAATCGGTCTATCATAGTGAAACTTGGCATTGGGACACATAATAACTAACTGGGGGTATTTGCAAAGTTCGAAATTCCAAGAATTACGGAAGTTACGATTTGCGTGGGGAGGGGGAGGGAGAGAAAATCCAAAATATACATTTTCTGCGTATTCACATAAGGCATCTGGTGTTCCTAGGTCTTATAGTCTCCGAAATATAGGCGATTATACGTATGGAAAATCGGGAAAACCCCCATAGGGGGGAAGTGGGGGAAAATCAAAAAAATAAAACAAACTCGTATAGAATACACACTTAAGACATCTTTGTGCAATTTGGTGTCTCTATCTCTTATAGTCTCTGAGATCCAGGTGTTCATACGGACGGACAGACAGACAGACAGACAGACAGACAGACAGGGCTAGATCGACTCGTCTCGTCATGCTGATCAAGAATATATATACTTTGTGGGGTTTGTCACGCCTCCTCCTGCCTGTTACATTTTTCAGCTCCCGCAAACCTAATATACTTCTGTACATTTCATGTACAGAGTATAACAAGTAAAGTGGAAAATAGGTGAACATTTCTTAAAACAGGACTTTTTTTAAGAAAGTATAAAAATTTGTTTTTACATATATATGTTATTGTCTACCCCAAAAAAGGGTGGAGTTCTTTATTAATGTAACACTCATAATCAAATATAAATAAACAAGTCAAATAAAATTACAAGACAACTGTACAAAAAAACCTCTAAGAACAAAACATGCAGATGACGAAGAATATATCATTTCTGACTGTTTTCTAAATTAAAGCAAATAATTTTCAGAAGTTTGTTATAAGGTGTGTAATTTCTAAATGTGAGAAAAATATTTCTTCAAAATGTAATTTTTATTCAGTTTCAGGACGTTTTTAACACTCGTATTAGATAGATTTTCATGAGAAATGTATTATTTTTTTCTGAGTGTAAAAAGCATTGAAGCCCTGCATTCATATTAGCACCTTAACAATACATTTATACAAATATAAAATAGCCCAACCTCGAGAACTTCCGCGCGAGGATTAATTGTAAAAATGGTATTTTCGATAAATAACATATAACATATTATATTCTTGATCAGCATGTTTTTACATTGAAATTTGTATCCAGAACAAAACAGATTTGAAAATTTTGTAACGATCTTTTTTTTATTTAATGATATAATTTATAAAAATTGTATTTTCGATAACATATAACATATTATATTCTTGATCAGCATGTTTTTACATTGAAATTTGAATCCAGAACAAAACAGATTTGAAAATTTGTAACGATCTATTTTTTATTTAATGATATAATTTCTGTTCGAATTCAGAATTGCGTAAAATATTGAAGCGTATTTCAGTCGTATTCTATATTTAACTATCTTTCCAATATTTCGGTTAATCCAATGATAAGGTAGTATTAGCAAAACAATTTTTCGTCCGCAACTTCTTGCTTCTCTTTCTATGATTTTTCCCCACATAATAGTGTGAGGAGTTGCTTTCTGTAGAGGGTATTCGAGAGTCGGACTTGCTCGACTGGTAACATCAGTGTTTTTCTTCAGTTCATGACACGCCTTGCAATTGAATGATGCTGTTGTTGTTGTAGGCAAGATTTTGGGGAACGCATTGATTTTCCACGCGCAACGCTTCACTTGCCAGCATTTTCCATTGGTAACGCGCCTTTGACGGGGCAGACAAGTCAGTGAAGTGGATGATAGGCAAAAAGAAGCAAAAATGGCAAAGCAGAGAGGCAGGCAGACGGAAAATGGCTGCCAAAAAGAAAACAGACAGGCAACTGCTGTTACACGCATATTGTGCGACTGTGTGTGTGTGTTCGTGTGTGTGTGTTGTGTTGGTGGGTGGATGGGTTGAGGTGCGGTAGGGGAGGGAACGAATGTACGTGTGAGCCGAAGGAAAATGGGGAAAATGGAAAAACCATATTATTGTGCTTGAGGAAAGTCGTTGCTGCTTGCTGCCATCCGTCGTCTGCCCTCTGCTTGATGTTGTTGTTATTGTAGTTGTTGCTGCTGCTTCTGCTGCTGCTGTTATTGTCGCAGCGCCAAAACGAAACATAAACAGCTACATGAAGTAGCGACGATAGCAAAAGGAGAAATGTAACGGCAACGCAAAAGCAACAAAGTTGCTGCCGTCGCTGTTCTCAACATCGTCATCGTCGTCGTCGTCGTCGTTGTCGTCGTCGCCGCCGCCGTCGTCATCGTCGTCGTCACCACGCCCCATTATGCGATTGGTCCTTGCGGCGTGTAGAAAAGAATAAGCATAAGAATTTGCGTGTGAAAAAATGATCGGAATATGAGAGCGAGCATGCGACTGCGACACGTTTAACGGTGTCGGTGTCGGTGACTGTGACGCTCACGACGGCCACAACAACAAAAGCAACAACAGCAACAACTAGTGCGACGTGTGAAGTACGCGTGCAAATGCCATCCGCGAGATGGGGCGTAGCCATAATCTAATTTTTGGGGACTGCCTGGACTATTTAAAGGTAAATACCAAAGTGTACTTATAATCTTTAAAGTTTAAGAAATTACACTCTAAGAACTTATTGGAAAGAAATCCAAACACAAAGTAGGAAAAATATCAGTTCCTTTAACAAAAAAAAAATCTATTTAAATTAGTCAGTCAGCGTAGCAGTTTGTCAATAAAACAAGTATTTTACGTCTTTTCGCAACTATCGCCACATTTCATGCTTGCGTTTAGAAGAAAAATCCTTCATTTTTCCGGAGCGTACCTTAATTTTAAGAACGGGTGGCTATTATCTGTGCAAGAACATTTTTGTTGAATGCTAAATAAATTTTACTGAATACATACCATGTATGTACATATGTACAAATGATGATTATTCTTAATTCCAAAAAAAATAGAATAAAATTCGCGTTGTTTAAATAAAAGAGGTTATTATCATGTCGAGACAACTAATGTACACAAAACTATTTGTTTTTTTCCAATTCTAGGCAGAAACGTGCTCTTGGTCCCTCTTCGCTACGACCATGGCTGTGGGGCGTGTGAGGCTCCCGTACAGGGTGCTCCATATATGTGTGTATGTATGCTTCTTGCACTTACTCCGAATCGATGTAATTGTGGATATGCTTAGGAATTGCTGATGCTGATAGCTCTGCTGCTGCCCCTACCGCTGCTTGCGTTCGGAAGAAGCAGAGCTGCTACACGATAAAAAGTAACTGTGGATGTAAGGGCACACAAAAAATAAATAATACAAAAAAACAGACGCTCACGTTGGTATGCACAGCCATTGAAATAGCTACCAAGTTGGCTGCTGGCTAGGGCTGCCCACGCAAGAAGCTCGCAGCAAGGACCTTCCGACGACACAATTATGAGTGTGAAAGCGCCCTACGATCCCCAGCGACCAGAATGACGCCTTGTAGTGCCATTGTTGTTAATGCGCTTTACGGGGAAACGGATTGTTGCTTGATATAGTTTGGTTGCGCGGCAACTAGACTATTTACTTCTTTATGCTTGTACATATGCAAGCATATACATGTATGTATATATACTTGTATAATACAAATAATTACGTGTTGCCTGTTAGCCAGGTATTTTTTAATTAAAAGTGATGTCCGCAGAACCTACCTGTCTACTAGGTACTTCTGCATTTAGATAATTTCATGACATTTCAACCTTCATTGTCGACACAAGTTAAACTTTGACATTTTAAATGATTGGGCTTTTGCATTCGAATTTTCAATAATATGGCCGGTTTTATGGAAGAGCTAAGTTAAATCAAATATGAGGCATTAAAAGCCGATAAAACAGGATACTCTAGTGACGCACACAAATACAAATTGCGCGGAATAAAAAAGGGACATATCGCAGTACTGAGCTAGTTATTGGTTGTGGATAAAAAGGCGATGGTCACTACGATTTTCCACTTGACTTGTGGAGAAAAATGGCAACTTATTCCGTTTAAAAATTTGTAAACAATTCTCAAACTGTTTGTGTATAATATCTAATTATTTTTAATCAAATTATTCTTAGTCAACGTCTGATGCGAAGGGCTTTATTGATTTTCTATGTTATATTATTCCATAAGGGTTTGCATTGCTCGAGTGGGAAACAAATACAAATATAATCTACTTTAATTGAATTTGAATCTGAATTATATGAAACATTATCAATGAGATGTACCATTTGAGTAGATTTTAATTCGGTTGTGATGATGTATTATACCACTGCCTGATTCTAAACTACTTTTATTTGTTAGTTTAAATTGAAGTAACTGTTCGCAAAAAAGAAACTAGCATAGAGATTACAATCAAGTAGGTAGGTTAAATAAAATCCTGAGCTATAAATAGCGACATGCAGTACAGCAGCAGACCAACGCATATAAAAATACAATCGCGATTGGCTTCAAAATATACATATGGAGGGGAAACTACTTGACACTGTCAGGATAAGTCAAGACAAAACATGTCCGAAGTACGATGTTTAGAGCGTTAGAAAGAGCAGAATATTAAATTGTTAGTAAATAAGGAAAAAGTAGTACGTAAGCAAAAAACTGTATAAATACTGAAGGATTTTCAGAGTAAAATGAGAATGAATTTGGAAATTGAAGCGTATGTTTGTTTCCCTTTTTGTTCTCCCAGAGATGCTCCGAAACTTTAAATAAGGTAGCAAATAGACTGCGAACTGTGTAGAACGCATCTATTTCCAGTAACATTACATACTAGTACTTGTATATCACAGTCTTTCAAAATTCGACAAATTTATGCAAAGAAATATTTTTACATATCAATTATTGTTTCAGTCCATAGGTTACTTTTGAACTCTTCTTCTGATGCGGCCAAATATTAATGTCTGCCTCGCTGAAAACGTTTGAATGGCTCGTAATTAGTTGAACTGGAGAATCTTAAGTTCCCTTATCTGCTTATTGTCATATTAATGTGATGGTTGGCATTTGCTGTAATTACAAACAATTAAAATGCAATTACAGACTCGATGCACAAATGTGCATAACTATAGGTGTTGAGAGCACACACACACACAAACATATTTATATGTACATGCATGTATATGTGTGTGTGTGTGTGTGTGTGTGCTCGTATATATGAAAGCATATCACTAAGTGTTGACTGCATTTGTGGCGCACGCGATTAACACGAGGAGTGGAAACGCAAACGCACATTTCATGGATAGTCGTCGTCGTCGGCAAATGAGTCTGAACTGCAATTTGCAATGTAAATGAAAGCCAGGGGCAGCAGGGCAGTGCTGGAGCAGCTACTGGCGAGGGCAGGTGCTGAGCAGGTGCTGGGCAGGTGCCGTACCTGTGGGCGCCATTACCATTGATTTTGGTCGCTGCGCTGCTGTTGTAAATCACGCTAGACACGATTGGAGACAGCAATAAAGGGCCAGCCAGCTGGAATATTCGTTGCGTTTTACAAGTGTCAGCGTGGCACGTGTGCACTTTTATTGTAGTTGTTGTTGTTGTGTCTGTGTGTGTGATAACTGAACGACAATTGCTACTAATTGAATTAATCCGGAACCACGCATACTCATTGTCATGCTATTGCCATCGCCATTGCCGATGTCAATGATCGCGACCTATACCTCTACACACACCGCCCCCCTGCCCCTCCCCCGCCCTTCCCCCCACCCCACCCCACCCCTTTTCCATTCAGTCAGTCGCAATGTAGCGATTGCTGTTGTAAATAAATGCGCCTTAATTACAAACACATGTTTGAGTAAATTGCTCCACTGTTTCTGTTTCTGATTCAGTTTCTGCTTCGGTTCGGCTACGTTCTGTTCCGTTTTCTGTTTTTTTTTTTTTCTTTTTTTTTTTGTTTTTGGTGCTGATATTTGTGGCGGCGTTGTTACCATTTAAGCCATCTGAGCGACCAAGCTCCAACTCCAACACCACCAGCAACAACAGCTGCAGAAGAAGCCGCCAAACCGCACTCATTGGGTGCAAGTGAGATGGCGCATTGTGAAGAGTTGTTGTCGTTTTTGTTGATGGCGGTAGCAGTCGGCGGCTCCATTTGTCGGCATTTATTGGCCTCGATGGATGCAGCAAGTGAATGCGCGTGCTCATGCCTAGAGATGGACGTGTCACGTGAGTGCAGCACTAATTATTTTTCCTGTGTTCATGTAAGTATTGGAAATATCATTTTTGAGAAATTTAAAACTCCTACTTGAGTTCACTTCAAAAAAAAAAAACCATTAAATACTAATACAAATTAATTTAGTTGGTTTTCAATATAGGTAATTTTCAAAAATCGCACTTTTAGAAGTGGTTTTTCAAGAGCTCTATTGCGTTTAGGAGATAGCAAGTTTTAAGCGAATAATTTTGTGCGTCTTTAAGTAAAAGCTTATTTAAATATATTTTTCTTTCCCTAACAAAAGGGGATATTTTTTTTTCAAATATTATATATGCTAAAAACATTTTCGAATCACTCTTTTTTCGAATATCTGTCATTTGCCGTTAAAAAAAATGTGTACCTAAAATCTAAAAATTAATTTTTTTTTCGAACCGACCCAATTCTTGCATATTATTTACGCTGAGTGGCTACGAAATATTAAGACCGCGAAACCTAAAAAGGATACCCAGGATATAAACCTAAAATCTACAAATTAAGTTTGATTTTATTTTTCGAACAGGCCCAACTCTTGATTATTATTCACGCTGACTGAATACGAAATATTAGACTGAAGAACATTTTTAATTCGTTTAAATTCAGAAAATCTTTCACTTCTTAGTAGCTGCTACTCCGGTTCTGATTTCTGTTTGAGTATTGGGCGCTGTCATGGTGATGGTTTCTGGTGTAGTTATTTTTCGGGTACTGGGCCTTGCTTCCACAGTTGTCCTTCCTCATTTACTGCCTCTATTACAGATTCCTGTTATCGTACTGGCTCCTATCCCGGTACTTGTTGCTGTTCGAGTTGATTGTACTTATTATTAGTTCCGGTAGTTCAGATCTGTTTCTGTGTCGTTTTTAAAATTATATTGCGGAGTGGTTCTGTTTCCGTTCCTCTAGGCTCTATCCAGGAAGTGTCTTTTAATTCTTGTTCTGACACTAGTACTAGCAGCCGTTCCGTGCTTTAACTATTTAAATTTAGTGAATAGCACCTATTTATACATTGAAGTATTTACAGCCAGAAACATGGATCGGCTATCCGATAACACAGAAGACTTCGTTTATGGGTGCTAGTTTTGTCACGCACTCGCCACTATTTGCAACTTCTTGGTCGACGCTTACAATTGCCGCGCAATGATTATGTTGCAAGCTACTGAAGCGGCTGCTGCTGCTGATTTAAAGTCGCTTGAGCTGCTGCTGACTGCTGTCCAAGGCAAAGGCAAAGGCAAATACTCGTATGTGTGTTGCAACACTTTCGCCCTGACCAAGTTAAGCTGAAGCAGACGCTCGTAATGACCATTATGGACTCGGCTGGGCTGGGCTGGGCTGGGCGCTATCGGGCAATTATGTTAAAAGTGAAATTTTGTAAGGCTGCGGCAGCAGCGTTCATGCAGCTTTTGCGTAGTTTCAGCTAATTTGTGGCAGCAACGATATACACGTAGCCAGAGGTGGAGCGTAGTTACTCACTCACTAATGGTGGTGGCAGTGGTGTTGGTGTCGTCATCGTCGGCGTCGTCGTCATCAGGGCCGCTGTAATTGTGGCCGGCGACATTCAACATCAAATTGCAGTAGTCGGCGCCGGCAGCAACATCAGCAACAGCAGCAACAACCGCATCCGACGGCGGCAAACGTGCAGCCGAAACCTGCGGCTCACTTGTTCACTCAACGTGCCACGTGCTGGCTGTCCCTTTTACCCAACCAGTGAGGGCATAATTGCTGTAGTCCTTGTTGTTGTTGTTGCGGCTGCTAATGTTGCTGCTGCTCCTCTGCTACTGCTTTAGTATGTCGGCATTTGGGTTTACGAGTACATAGCAAGTGCCAGTGCCGTCTGCTCCATTTTGGCGCTGCTACAGCTGCTCCGGTTGCTGTTGTTGTTCTGGTTGTTGTTGTTGCTGTTGCTGTTGCTTCTGCCCAGTTGCCTGCCGCATTGTTTGTGTCGTTGTTGCTGTTGTTGTGCTTTAATTAATTTTGAATACGTTGAAGAAATGCGCATGTCTGTGACCTTGAACAATTAGGCTCAGCAACTCTGCATATCCAATGAGTGTGCCATATACATACCTGCCCGTAAATGCCACAGTTTCTATGTGTGTGTGTGTGGGTGTGAGTGTGTGTGTGTGTTTGTGTACTTGTGTGCAACGGCAAATGCGAGTAATTAACACTTTAAATTTTCAAGAGCATTAGGTGCCCTCTATGCCCTTGTATTTTGGATTGGTGTGTACTGCAAGGGTATGTGTGCGTGTGAGTGCGTGCGTCTGAGAGTTCGGCTAAATAAGTCTGTGTGATGCACTTGAACACACCCACACACACACACACACACACATATATATATTTATATACATACCAGCGTAAAATTCAATTGAAAAGCCAACCAAACAGCTCGCAGCCAACAACCAAAGCAATGGCAGAGTCAGAGTCAGAGGCCAGCCAGGTCAGAATACAGCAGCAGTTCAACGAACTTTGTACTCTGTTTTATCGATCCCAATATAAAGCCGAAAGCATTTCAATATACATACATATACATATGTATAAAAATCTGGGTACGAGTACATATTGCCATAAATTTTGCGTGCGCTTTAAAATTGCTGCTGTGCTGTGCACGCTGACGTATACGTAATATTTTATTTTATTTTTTAAACGACAATAAATTACAATATGAATGCTTGGAAAGGATCAAACGGAAATCATTACGTTGTTTTTGTTTTGCCTTGAAGCAGCTTGAACCGAATATATGTATAGTATGTGTACATAGATGTGCACATATCTGAATAAACTTAACTCGTAACTCGCTGCGTATTGTATCCCAAATATTGCATTTATGAATAAAACATGCACATACATGCATACATTTAAATGGAAATGGAAATGGTAATGGCGATTGCGATTGCGATGGCATTGCTGATGGCGACGCCGTTGGCAGGAAAACCAAAGATGTCGTTGCTGAGGCAGAGGCTGTCTGCTTCGGCCAAAAGGAAAATACAAAAGGAATTGCAAATGAAAATGGAAATCACAACACAACGCATGTCAATGCAATCGCAAAAACTCGTATATGGATTGTGTTACGAATTCGTAACAACTTGGCCGTATACTTCTCAAAGATGGGTGCGTGAGCCGACATTTAGTCGCTCAAGTCACGAACCAACCAATCCCGAACCAGCATTTATTATTTTGCCTAACAATATCTTAAGACTATTAGTTGCATAGATTATAGGTGCGATTACGAGTTATTATAGTTCTATTTTTCGAACTGAAACATCCTCATACACTTTACAAAGTAGTTGCAGAAAAAGGAAATGGATTTATATAAATAAAACATTTTATATACAACAGCAATATGTAGAATGTCTAGCATTCAAGTCAAGCTGTCCTTAAATTTTGAAAACAATCGACCGCCATTTGCTTCTTCGGTGCTGATGAGAAGGCAGTTGGAGTTATCTTTACAAACATCCGTTTTGATCAACACATTTTAAAAGATGGAAACAAAATATTTTTCGTAAAAAAAACATGAATTCAGTTTTATTGCAAAGAGATAGAATTATTATACGAGTTCATATACATAACAAGTTGTGTATTTATTAGAAATACCAAAAAAAGGGCTGTTTTTTTCACAGTGGCAATTGCGTATACATAACGTCAAAAATTAACTCAAGAATTAAACAAATTGAGGCAAAAATTAAAAAAATGCATAAATATTTATTTCTTAAGAAATACTTTTTATTTAATTTACAAAATTAAAAGTTTAAACCATTTGAAAGTTTGGTGTTATATTTTTGTTATCTAATCATTGGTACTATAAATTAAAAATATAGTTTGATATGTTCGTTTGCTTATAATACTTTTATTTTAAAAAAACATCTATGCATATATACTTTTCTCCATGAGGTACATAATATGAAACATCGATCGAAGCTATAGTTGACCGTATCGACTATATAGTCTGATCCATGTGATGTTAAATCTAAATAGTTTAGATTAACAATTTGATAGCTTACAAAAATGCTGGCATATTTTAAGATGAAAAGGGAGCATTTAACAATTTTGAAGTAAAATAATATAACTTCTTCTTAGATAATATACTTATTGGTTGCTCATACAATACCTAGATCAGATTCGAAATTATATATTAATGTAATTTTAAACAAGTTGTAATATGCTGAAATTGCATTGTGGAATCAATTTGTTTATCGAATCCAAAAAATGCAAATGGCTGCCAGTCCCCACTCAAAGATATGATGCGTTTATATTATTAAAAGGGATTAATATGTTGAGACGACTATATCTGTCTGTTCCTGCAAATATTATTTTTGTTTAGTTGGAATAATTATTGTTGTTGTTAATAGAAGCGTTTTAAAATTAAATCATTAAATGTGTTGTAAGAATTCACGCACACGTCTCTATTTGCAATTTGTGTATGTGTGTGTGTGTGTTTTGGGGAAGAGGGAGTGGCAGAGTGGCACTGTGGGTGCACTTGTGCGTGTGTGTGAGTGTGTGTGCGTGTGTGTGTGTGTGTGTGTGTGTGTGTGTGTGTGTGTGTGTGTGTGTGTGTGTGGCAAACAATGGCATCACTGCTGACAGTGGTTGTTGTGTCAGTAGCAGTAGCAGCGGCAGCAACAATAACAATAACAACAACACATTCTCGAGCATTTTGGCTCCCATAGCGTATCACACACACACACACACACACATGCACATGCCCGTACTTACACCCATACAGAGACTTTCGCGCACAGGCGCAGTACGCAAGAAATGGCCGCCGCCTTCAGCGACGTTGCAAAAACTAACAAGGGAGGCAAAAAAAAAAACCAACAACAACAGCAAAAAATAAAAGAAAAAGAACCTAAGTCGATGAAAATTAAAGACAAGAGGAGTACAACAACAATAAGGACAACAACAAAAAAGTGCTGCTTACGCAAAAGGTGGAAGAAGAAGCCTAGAACGAAGCTCAAATGCTGCTCCCATCATTGCGAATACGGGTATAGATGAATATATACCGATATTCCTATATATAAGCGCGCCATAACTCATGACATTCGGCAGACGTAGACGCAACTGCCAACCTCAGCTGCCAGCCTCAGCTGCCGCAGTCATCGATGCAGCAGAGCAGGGTGAATTGTTGCCAACAACTAGAAACAAACACATAAATAAATAAATAAAATATTACACATTGCCCGGGGAGAGACGCCACATGACAGCTCCTGTTCGGTGCACGTTCACGTCCGCAGAGCAACCTGGCCAACAGCAAAGCAAAGGCCGCAGTGGCGGCTCTCTCTCTCTGAATGGATTTGGTCAGAGGTTTTGCACATTCTCGTAACTTCACGTACTTATATATATATCTATCTATGTTGATATATATGTGCATATAAATTGCTAACTGTGCGTATGTGTGCGTGTGAGTGTGTGTTGCGTGTCCACTAACCGCAATTCAACTGTACGAAATGTTGAAATGTGCGCACACACATACCTGTACATACATACATACATACATACATACAAAGTGTATCCATGTTCGTCTGCATGTCCATGGAGTGTTTAATGAATCTATACACATTGCAACTGTAATGGAGTGCTTTAATTCGATGCCCTACAGTTTTATGTTGCATTGCTTTAAGTGCTGTTCAGCAACACGAAATGACACTATTTCAAGCTGCACAAAGGAAGAATTATCTCTGGAAAACATATGCAGAATGAATAGCTATAGGCTTGCTAAACACAATGCAGATACAAACACACTTTTTAGTAGCCCAAGTTGCAGAAATACATACAGGCAGTAAGACTAGAATATACCCGTATATACATATATAACATACATACGCATTATTCACATAAATCATTCACAACTGCCGACAAGTCCTGCTACAAGCATTTGCTGTAGCCGAGGGTCACGACTAGGACATTGTTTCAACCCACAACTCACAGGCATCCATCGTACATGCATATATCGGTGTCAAGGTCAGTTTGAAAATCGTTCTATTCTATCGCTGCTGTACCCAAAAGGGTAAAAGGATATACTCGTTTGCCAATGTACAAGTATATAGTATCTCCGTCTGTTTCAGCGACTTTATTGCAAGCAATTGAATCCAAAGAAAGAACGCTCGCACCTACATAATTTTCAAGAAAATTTAAATATAAAAACAAAGTTAACTCCGTAGCTAGTAAAACTTTTGAGATAAGTGGCTTTTAATTCAAATCACTAAAGAAATATAAGACATTAGGATAAATTATTTAAAACCTTGAAAACCATGTAATGGCAATGCTTATTTTTCCAAATTTATGAATGAGTAAAAAATTCCTGAAGATTAAAAGTTCAGGTAAGTAACGAAGGAAAGTAATTTATTTATTCATACCACTACTTATATTATTGCTAATTAAGACTAAAGACCAAGTTTAAGTTGTATTTGTATTTAACTATAAGTTTAATTTAAGTTATAACTATAACAGTATAATTAAAAAAAAAATATTATTGCTTCTTCACAAAATTTATAATGTTTCAAAAATTAAGCAAATGCATTCTTCAGATGATCTTTTATGGAAATATCGTAAACACAATACATATTTTCAATGCGGAAATGGATTTCAATACCACAGATGTCTTTTAAATTCGCGCAACTATGTGATATTTTAAAGAAAACATAAACAAATTCTTTCTCGCCACCAGCAAAACCTATTCTTATACTTCCTTAGATTTTTGTGGTTCCAACAGACGACCAAAGCTGTATCAACTTGCATTTGTGGGGTCTGTAACATTTCCTACTTTTTGGATAAAGGATATCAAAATACCAGCTATAAATGGCTTACAATCTCACAAATCTATATCCCTACAACTGTAGCTAACCCGATTTTGTATTATATGTTTTCATGTTCCACACTCGATTGCGCTGTTACGAGTGGCAATCTGTAATTTTCTGGCACAACAGATGAACATTATTTATTTTGGAATTATATAGTATATCTGTAGCCTACAGTTTTAATAGTTTTTACAGCTTTAACATTTTGCCGAGCAGAGCACGCGCTTGATCTGACTTAGGAGGAGAGCTAAGACCTACAGAAGAGGTCTGCCGATTATCAGTACAATGAGATAACAATAGGTAATAATAAATTAAGGCACTAATTCTAGAAAGAGCGATGCAGAAAATAAAGCCATTTAATCGAATTAACGAATAAGTCTTAGACTCTAAATATTTCTACGAGTATATGTGGTTTGTCATTAATTTGTTCATCACACATAATTGCAATGAAATTATTATGCGACGTGTATCTTAGTCCTGCTTATGTTCTGAATTATGTTTAAAATTAAAGCTAGCTTTAAACCTATTGAACAAGTTGTAAGGTTAATTAAATGTTCATCCTTAGACGAGCCTCTCTTCCTGAGATAAGAGGGTTATTCTTATGTGTAATCAAAAGGCAGCTATAGTTTGTGTGCAGCATGTCTAAGTCTGCATTGAAATACACGAATTATGCAAATAGCCACATGAATCGAAATTGAAAATTTGATTATGGCCCATTCGAGTTGATTTCGTTGGCTCTGCTACCATGTTGCTGTAATGTTATGTTTGTTGCCGACATTGCAACGTGACTGCCATAATGTGCCCAGACCAGAGAGCCACAATGTACAACATTTACATACACACACACACACACACACACATGCATACAAATAAACAATGCCAAGAACATAACCAATGACTTGGCAGAGTCAATACCAAATCACGACGAGTGTACACTGAAAAACAGGAGGAGTTGGAAATGAAAGGCCATGAGCGGAAAAGTTGTAATCGCAGTTGGTCTGGGAAAAGTTCAACTGCCAGGCGTACTTGTACAATCTCATGCAAATGCGTGAAGATGTAAATGCAGTTGATTTTAATTGAATTTTCATTCAATCGATTTCTGCGACTGTACAGATCCAACATGTTGTCCTTCCTTTTTGTTTGGCAGTATTTTATTTTCGTTTTGTTGCATTTCACAGGAATCGAGTCAAGTCGAATCGAATTGAAACATTGAACAGAACAGAACACAACAAACCAACTAGCCAGCCAACTACCAGCTCCAGCTACAATTCAATACAACAATGCCACTGAGCAGCAGCAGCAGCAGCAGCAGCAACAACAACAGCAACAGCAACAACATTGACTGTCGCTGTCGCTGGCGTAATGTTGCCATTTCCAATGTCCGCTAGTCGATTTGTATGGCATTCGAAATGTTTACTGCCAAGCAGAAGCAGCAGCAGCAGCAGCAGCAGTAACAGCAGCAGCAGCAACAACAATGGCTGCACAAACCCCACCTCCCTGCTTTCTCACCACAGAAGCTGCATGACACGGGAGGACGGACGGGACAGACGGGCCACAATGCAGCACACATCAAAGTACTCGTACGTGAACGTGAATCCTACGCAAACGCAGCCAATCTTTAAAGGTAGAAATAAAGCGCAAAAATGCCAACAAATTCAACATTGCCAAATTTTAGAGATGTGTGCGTGAGTCTAAAGTGAGCCCTTGCAGATTGCTATGAAGATATAATGTTGAGAGTATATACCCATATATATATGGGCATGAAAATATTGTGTTAATATGCTCAACTTATAACTCTTTACTAGCCCTATATTTAGTGCTAAGGTTGATTTTGGGCAACGGGACAAACGGGGCAAATAAGTTGTTTTTCCGGCCAACAATTCGCTGATTTTATCGAAATAATAGGCAATATATATTAATGCGACTAATTTTAAAACGTTGTGCATTATTGACGAAATTCTGTAGCGGGGGGAGAGAGGGAAAATTAAAAAAAAAAAAAAAAATTAATAATAATAAACTCGTCCTTTCTCGGACCTAGGAGAGTCTGGATGCCAACTTTGGTTATTCTACCTTTTTAGTTTCTGAGATCCTTGCGTTCATCCTTTTTACCCTACGGGTACAGGGTATAAAACTCAATGCCACCTTTCGTTGTAATTTTATAACTCAAGAACGGGCTCACCTATCCAAACCAAATGTTTAGGCTTTGTTCGGACTATTTAGTAGATGGTTTATGTGAAGTTTGCACAAAATCGGTCGAGCGGTTCTTCATTTATGACATTTTTTGTAACACATGAATTCAATAAATGGCGGATCATTTTGTTAATGGGGATTTTGCTGTCAAATTGAAACTTTTTTCAGATGGGGATTGTGGTGTGAATTTGTAGGAATCCTGTTTTTCACATGGCCAACTTTATGTTGCCTGTTCGAGAGTCGGTATCCCCAGCCGTTTGCTTATTCATGCGCAAAATGGAAAAACAAAAAATATTGTTAATCCAAATGCTTTGGATTAAGTATTAAAACAGCTAGTAATTATTGAAATATTTTTTGTTTGAATAAATGAATTTGATGTTTCAATTACATTTTTTTTTATATTTCACTTTATACGTAGCGAAGCACGTACCGGGTCGCTAGTATAGTATATATTTGGGTCATTCAAAGGCAAAAGTATGAAGGATTAATGTCAGGAAATAATGAACGATTAAGTTGTTGAAGTCACGAAAAGAAAGCTACTAGATTGCCTTTCCATCTCTCTTGCAGGCATATTCGCATTTAAAACGTACAAGCAACACACACACATGCACAAGCACACGCACACACGTACATGTACACGTACACGTACACTTACACTCACACTCACGTGTGGTGTTGTGTGGTGTGGCATGGCAAGTGTGCAGTGCGGACGAACAACGTACCAATTGGATGCCACAACGCTTGGACCAACGAGGCAGACACGCTGCGGTAGCTTCAGTTTCAGCTGCAGACGACCATCGAGAGGACGATGGAGTGGCGCGGGAGGGGGCGAGGATGACTGTGAAGCCTGCAGATATCAAATGTATTGATAAGCAGAAACCTTGGGCACTTTGACTTGAAGTTTGCCAAGGCAGCTTTTTCCGTGAAAACGGCACAACATTGTTGTAGTTGTGATTGTTGTTGTTGTTGTTATTGGTGCTGCTGCTGCTGCTGCTGCTGCTGTTGTGAAGTGGAAGTTGCTGTTTGCCGCCAATGTGCAGGTCGCGGCAAAGCAACGACAAACCATCGAACAAGGAGTATGGAGTATGGAGCATGGAGCTTGGAGCTGGAAGCTGGACACAGTGGCTGGGCTGCCTCAGTAGTTGACGTGCGATGGCCATTATGTTGGTGCCGCTGTTGCTGTTGCTGTTGTTGCTCCTTTGGGATTATTTTGCTGCGATTTTGCAGCAACAGAAACAACAGCAACAACAACAACAACGACATCTTGGCTACGTCGATGGACGATTGACGATGGTTGCTGCTCAGGTAGATAAATTCGTAATACAACTGCCGTCTGAAGTTTGTTTGTGCTGTCTTCCTGCGGCGACCCTCTGTGCCTCTGTGCCTCTGTGCCTGTTGCCACTGCAACATTGTCTATTGTCCAGCTTGTCCATTGAAGTCTGGACATGTTGCAGTGCCGCATTTTTTGCTGCCTTTTCTCCTCTTGTCATTCCTTCATTCGCTTTGCGTCTCTTTTGCTTGCAGAGCATTTTGTATTGTTATGTGTTTTGCGGCTTATCCAGCGTATTCAACGCCTTGCGATCAATGCTTTTTGGGTCCACGACCAGCGAGCAGATCAGCTGCCGCATTCAGCATAATTCATGCTTCAGCCAGCCTCCTCTACGAATTCAAAATGGCAGCTACTGCCGCACTTATTGCGCAATTATTGAATGCAAAGTTAAATCAAAGGTTCACTCTGGGTCGCTCAAAATTACACAAAATTGCCATTGCCGGGCTAACTTTTGACCGCACACCAATTGTAGTTGTTACTTATACTGTTGTAGTTGTCGTTGTTGTTGTTGTTGTTGTTGTTGCTGCTGCTGATTAAATTACCGAGCTACTCTTTTGAAATGTTCAGCCTGCTGCGGTCAATTGACACACCTACAATTTTTATTGCCTTGGCCAAGTTTGTCAAAGCGTTTATCAATGTTTTGGGTTTCAATTGCACTGCACTTGCTGGTTTAAATATGTACATATGTGTACGTGTGCGTTTGTGCGTTTGTGTGTGTGTGTTTGTGTGTATGTGTGCAATAGAAACTTCCGCTTCCTTTGTACAGACTGCCTGCGGTATTTGCTCATTACTTCAAGTGCATGTGTGTTCCTGAGCATGCATTTCCGCTGGCCGCATATTTGCCCAAGTCTTGAATAAAGCATTTACATTACCTTTTCCGGTTACACATGCAAGTACATGCACCCGAAGATGTGGCAAATTGTACAGGAAATATACCCCAAAAGCACTGAAGTGCACAAGTAAGAATTTCCAAATAAATTTAATTCTCATTTAATCTAAATCCGTTCAATAAGTTAAATTGTTTCTTTTGCTTGAAAACGAATTTTCATTCGTACTCAGATATATGTATAATGCGGTAGTACAGTGAAACCTCTCTTGGCCGGACACTCACCGTCGCACAACTTTTGCGCGGCCAATGAGTGTCCGGGTTAGAGGATACATTTTATATTTCTTTTATTTTATTATTCTTGCTTATTTTAATGGTTTTGTCTATTTATTCGATTAAAATAAATTGACTTTATTCACTATATAAAAATTTATTAACAAAATTTTGAGTAAATGCGCTATTACAGAAAAAACATTCACTACTATTGCAAATTATTATAAAATTGATGAATATTCCTTTTGCAACCATAGCCAAATAACAGAACATTTAATTGAATTTGCAATATTTGTTCAAGAACTACTATTATTTTGATCTTGCAAAACTGAGCAAAATTGTAAAATAATTAAATAAAAACAATAATATATGCACAAATAGCGGAAGCTAAAGGATATTTTATAAAAAATGTTTAGTAGGTCACATACATAGGAAGAAATAATTAGAAATGAAAGGAATATGATAAATATGAAATTATTTTGCATGCATTTGAAAGGTCCACTACCAAAAGGTACGCGTCCGGCCAAGAGAGGTTTTCTTTCAAATTTAATGTGTTTACGCATGTCAGCGTCCGTAAACACGAGACTCGCCTCCATCCACGAGAGGCTGTAGTTCGAATTTCTCGAAAAATAGTGTCCGCGTCCGGACAAGAGAGTGTCCGCACAAGAGTGTCCGACTTGCTCTAAAAAGTACACCAAAACGAATGGTCTAGAAAAAGTGTCCGTTTAAAAGGGCTATCCTGTTAAAAGAGGTTTCCGTTAAGGATCTGTTACATTTCAAAAAATTATGGTTTATGGCCACAGTAATGGTAATAACTAAAATATGATTTCATTTATTTACATATATAGTATGAGTTTATTTTCAAAATTTATTTTATTTTTTGTAAGAGTAGGATAAATGAAGAGTATACCTACCGTCTAGTTTAATTAAGAAACGAAAACAGCTTTGTTTTTTTTCCTCTCGATGCTTTAGGCCTTCGGTGTAGACATCAATGCCGAATCGTGAATCCTAAAACTATACAGCTCTTAATTTTATGAATCCACCAAATTCTTAAATTTGTAGCGAAATCTGCCGAGAGCTATTCGTCGAAATTGGAAACAAACTTAAAAGAAAATTGCATTGTACAAATAAATGTTTTCATTTCAATTAATTTGTCTAACATTTCGTATTTAAATCAAATATAACCAACGTAAATTTAACTAAAAACACATTTTATTAAAAAAATATATTTTTTGTTGTAAAAACGAAATATTATTATTTTTGGACTTTTTTCTACCTTCCTGCTTTTAGGAAGAATTCTCCCAACAAATTTTTTTTATTACTTTTAATGTTTCGAAACAAAAAACCGCTTATACAGTTTATTAAATTGAGAGCCCATTATTATTTATTGTTTATTAATTTTTGAAGGATTATTCGCGAAATTGTAGCCTATTCGAAGACAATATCTACTTTAAAATCCTTTAATGTATTAAACTACTAGGGGGTTCTCCATTGGATTTAAATCTAGGTTTTTTGAAAAATGCGGTAATCCATGGAAAATGCTGACGTTTACCCTTCTTTGAAGAAAAACTTGATGCAAAACATTAAAATTTTGATTAAATAATGCACGATGCATTTAAAAAATAACTTATGCATATCAGATCCATTCAGATCCATTTTAGGGCTAAATATTGCGTCATAATCAACGTGTGGTTGACTTTATGTGGCAAAATTTTTTCTAGGGGGTGGCAACGGCCCCCTCCCCCCTACACCCTTGGTTGTATCAGTGAGATTGCTTAGGAAGGCAGAAAAGCTCAGGAGGAGGTGCTTCCCGCTTTCCTCCTCTATTTCATCTCTACAGCTTCTGCAAAAGTCATTTGATGGGAAGCCTAGTGTGGCTGCCTACTGGACAATGCCCCCATAAGTACCCCCACTAGAGTTAAATCAGTTTAGTTTTAGAAGTGTTGTGGCTCTTTTCATGTTTAGAGTCGACCAGATCGGCCTTGCTCGTACACACACGCTTGTACTTGTTTATTTATTTATTTATTTATTTAAATCAACAAGTGGATCTGTCGATTTATTCAATAACAATATATAAGTATTAACATTTTATATATGTATATATTAAGATTTAAAATTAAAAATTCAAATATGATTAATATAACATAGTCTCAACTTAAAAGATAAGAAAGCCTACGAAAAAGCTGTACAATAACGTCTATAAATGCCCCGGACACGTTGGGGGAATTTTATTTGCCAGTTGGCCAGCTATGCCCCGATTCATAGCCATATGTGGTTAGAGACATTATAGACCTAACAATCTAAACAAATAGTATGTACTTAGGAGCTAATTAGAAAAAGTAAGGAGTGGAAAGAGACAGAGGTAAAGAGGGAGAGAAAGGAAGAGGAAGAGAAAGGGGAAGAGAGAAACAGGGGAAGAGAAAGATGGAACAAGAAAGACAAAAGGAGAAAGAGGGAAATCTCCAACCCGGTGGGGGAAAGTTTTAAGCCAGTCCGGCCAGCGCTGCTGCGTCCTTGTCCTTGCGTGGTTGATTAAATACCTTCACTCTTTGAATTAATTACGTTTATATTAAAATTAAAAGTAAAGTGTACACATCTCATATTTACTTAAACACTCTGTGGTGGAAAATCGAGTATAACGGGTTAAGAATCTGTATACAAAATTTGACCCATTTTTAGAGGAATATATCAGTCGATCAAAAATAATGAACATTTATTTTAATTGCAAAGTTGTCTACTTCAACAAACATATTGCGAGCTATATCCGTACAATTAGTTTGCTGTCTGACTGTCTTCGATTCATTCCTGAAATTAAAAAAAAAGGTGTAAAATCATTTGAATTTTATTTTCCATGTATATAGATAAGTAAATAAATAAAAGTGTGCATACATACACATATTAAATTTTCATGTGGACAGGAGCAAGCTGACAGTCCAAGGTGCTGCCAAAATACGAAAAGTAAGTCGGATGATCTGTCAAAATAAGCTGCAATAGCAACAGAAGCCAAAGCCATGGCCAGCAGTCGATTCGAAATCGCTGTTAGATTGGAATTTCGACCCAATTAGGAAATTTTTCAATACGCGACAAGAAACTTTGGCTCTCTTTGGCGTTCTTGCTGTGGCTGTGGCTGTTGATGTTGTAGTTGTTGTTGTTGTTGCCCTTTTAAGTTCTGCGGAAAAATGCAAAACCTTCAATGGCCAAGAATACAAGAACGAGCAAGCGATACATAAAATATATTGTTATGTCTGCGGTGAGAAAACTAATTGACGATGACAGCAGCCGCAGTCGCAGCACCAACAACAACAACAACAACACCAACAGCAACAACAACACCAACAGCAGCAACAACAACAGCGGCTAAGGCAGCCAATAATCGACGATGAACGTTGTTGGTAGCACTTTTTCTGCAACAGACGGTCGACGGTCGACGGTTGCACGCTCATTTTGTACGTGAGTGTGTGTGTGTATGTGTGTGTGTGTGTACATTGAATGGCCTTCGTACTTTTCTATTTGAAGCAAAAAAAAGCAACAACAAATCGCTTAAATTTATTTATACGTTGCCAATGCTGTCGGATATAAAAGGCGCCGCCAATGCAATCATTTTGTATTGCATGAAATTATTGATTTGTTATTTGTTGAATTGTTTGGCGCAGCTTGTTAAAATGTCCAATAATTTTTTTCCGTTTTTTTTTTCAGCATTTCTACTATGTATGTATGTATGTATGTATGTATGTATGTATGTGACGGGCGGTACTGTGAACTTAATAATTGCATCTCAATTTCGATATTGCCAATTGCTTTCTGGTTAAGACATTATGACAGAATTCTTGAAAATTGTTGCGATTTGGTCAATAATTAGTTTTGAAAATTAATGTTAAACTGTAACTTATAACATTGTACAGTTATGTACATATTTTGAACACATACATATATTCCTATTATTAGAAATATTTTGATGGCAGGATTGTCTAACTGCGAGCTGCTTGCCATTAAATGTTAGAATTTAATTAACTATTTATATAGATTAAAATCAAATTCAATTTCAATTTTTTATTTTTATTCCTTCATTTAAAAAAGAATAAGACTTAGAATGTTACACTTAAAATAATAAAAGTTAATTCATTTATAAATATGCAAAGACAAGCAGATACAATGAATGGGGACTTACATATATACATATATATACACACATACATATATACATACATATATACATACACATATACATATGTACATACATACTTATATGAAATTAGTTTGTTATTCATATTACTTATTATATACCTACTTCTCACCGAATTAATGTTAATTTAATAATTTTTTTTGTGGTTTATTTATATATTTTACATTTATATAGCAATGAAAAATGCTTTCGACTTAAATTTGTTTCATCTCGACACTATTGAATGGCATTTCCGGTTTTAAGCTTCGCTACGTGCATTGCTTGCATCTGGTTGAGAACCTTGCTTTTGCTGGGACCATGCGTACACCAAGACAAAAGCTACTTGCCACATATGCGTCCTTGGTGCTAGAGCAAGAAGCTTTGATCTAACATATTTTCAGAAGCTTTTTGAATTGAGTTCTAACTAAAAGTTCCAGCTGAACTTTTCAGATAAGTGGGGGACACGAAAAACTTAGTCGGGAGCACTACAACAACATCCACAACAAAAACCAACGTGAGAGCATTCGATCAACGACACAAGCACGGCGTGTATTTTGTTTTCATACTCTGAACCCGTAGGGCAAAAAGGGTATATTATGTGCAATGTAGGTAACAGGCAGAATAAAGCATCTACGACCCCATAAAATATATACTTGTATGTATGTATGTAAATTTATTCTTAATCAGCATGACGAGAGCAATCGAGAAAGGACGAGCTTATGTTATTTTTTTGAATGTTCTCCCCCCTTTTCCCGCAACAAATGTTCGTCAATACTGTCCACATTTCAAAAGCTACAAAAATCAAAATTGTCACAAGCAGTTATCTACTTTTGTTTTAAATTCATTTAAATCGGTCAATTCTAAGAAAACATAGTAGCGTTTAGTAGGTTTTACTCCAGTACTACAAGTATGACCACAAACTGTATCCACATTTCTAAATCTACATAAACCACACTTGGTATGTTGACTCTCCTAATATCCAGATAACACGTGTTTATTTAATTTTTTGGATTTCATAACTTTACAAATTACGCACACTTTTGAAATAAAGATAGCTTAATCTAGTGATGTCATTGGCAACTATTGGTAAAAACTAAAGACAAAGCTGCAATTTTTTCACTTTTTGTACTCTGTTCATTAAATGTAGTAGAAGAGTATATTGCGCGAGCTGAAAATGTAACAGGCAGAAGGAGGCGTGGCAGACTCCACAAAGTATATACACAAGGGCGTAGGCAGGGGGGCCGTTCATTATTATGACGCACTATTTCGCCTTAAAATGGTTCTGAGTTGGATTTGTTGAAGTTTTTTCATTGATCATAAAAATAAGTTATTTTTTAAATGCTTCGTGCATTATTTAATCAAAATTTTAATTTTTGGGCCCCCTTTTGGTAAAAGCTGCCTACGCCCCTGCGCCCTTTTAAGAATGACGTGCATTCTCATAGAAACAATTGATAAACACCGCACTGTGCATTTGAATCCCCAGTAGCTTTTTAGCTTCGGGCGGGTGAAATCAGTTTTCTACGCGCATGTAGATGACATTTTATAGGCATTTCAACTGCCATCGTAATAAACATTGTTAGATTTCAAATTGCTCTTGGTGTATCTTTAATTTTTGTTGTTTTTAAAGCGTAACAAGTGTAATCTTTCAGAATTAATGCGACACAATTTGTAAAATTCTGAAAGAGTAAAGCAAAAATATACAAAACCTTAAACAGCCATAATATTACATCAAACAATATTTGAGAGATAATGGAATAGAGAATTTAAATACTTACATGGAGATTGTGCAATGTGCATAAAACTTGTCTAGCAACTTTACGAATTCTGTGCTTTGTAGATTTGCAATCTTTAAATAAATTGTAAATAATAAAACTAAAAAGGTATTAAGCCGCAATTGTTTCAAGCAACTAAAGCTATTTATAATTTTGATTTGACAATTTCTTATTCCTCAAAATAAAGTGAAAATAGTATATTACTAATACTTATAGAGCATACCTTAGAGATTACCTTCCATATATGGACCAATTCTGCGGATCTAATTTTTGGGTAAGCTATCTGCATCCATTTGACAAAAGAATGAGTAGAGTTAAACATATATTTAGGATTCCAACAAAACCTGGTGGACAACCGATCCGCAATTCACAACATGTTTCGAAAAAACTGCTCTTGTCTGGGCACCATGCGCATTTCTATGGACGTTTATTATATTCGACTTCTACTACCTCAAAGCGAGTTTTGATAAAGATATTCCGTGGAACAAATTAAATTTAAGCAAGCTTGTGATTAATCTCGGACTTCTGGCCATAACCGCATTAGATTTGATCATAGCTTTGGTTAAGAAGGGCGACGAATCTGCCGCTGAAATATACCTCGTAGATATTTGGAGTCCCATTATTAAGTTCGCTACTTTTGTAAGTTCATGGAGACCGCTGTGTTATATTCAATATTTGCTAATTGACAATTTTTTAGTTGCTGGCCTTCATATTCATTCCACTGAATAGAAAATATGGGGTACAGACGTCTGGTTGCCAGTTCCTATTTTGGTTCCTACTTTCTGTTTGTTCCATACCTCGCTGTATTTCGGAAGTACAAGCTGATCGAAATCGCAGGAGCGAAGTACAAGACTTATTTTGGGAGAATTACCAATATTGTAGCTTCTTCTTTTTCTTTGCATCATCATGTGCCATGCTGTTGCTGAATTGTTTTGCCGACAGCATGCCCAGACAGACGAAATACAAACGGGAAAAGGTAAAAAATACTCTACTGTTTTTTTTCAGGGAGTGTAATTATTATGTGTTATTATAAAAATGAGTTTTACTTCACAACCTAACTAATATTCATTATTTTTAAACAAAAAAACTCATTTAATAATGATTATTTTTAAAATTTATATATATCCTTAAACAATGAGCCAAGACCAACCCGAACCAGTTTTGAGCTAAAAAAAAAAACATCCTTAAAAAATATTTGCGGGCAAAATTACACCTTGAGTTTTATTTTTGATCAAATCATATTAAATAAATCATTACATTTTGAGAGAATGATTAAAAATTTAAATTTAAATCATGGTGAAAATAGATAATCCTAAAAAAGGTAATGTTGGTAAATTTCTCGCTTTCCCAAAGTTAAGTGAATGATTTTTGAGTTACAAAAAAATTCATTATTTTCACTCCCTTTTTTAACGCTCTATAAGCCACTGACAATTTTATTCAACTAAATTGTTTATTTATTATGATTCATTTAACATCATATCTGTAGACTTTTGAAATTTAAGTACACCATATGGTAGAGTATATCGTACAACAATATGCTCAAATATTATTGCAGAATGAGATGCCGGAACTTTCCGCCAGTTTCTTGTCGCGCATTACGTATTATTGGTTTGATGGAATGGCCAGGAAGGGCTACCGGAAATCTCTCGAGGAAGCAGACCTTTGGGACCTTTGTCCACGGGACAGTAGCAAGGAGGTGATGCCAACTTTCGCCTACCACTGGCACAAATATAAGCCTTCACTGGCTTGGGAGTCAAAAGCGAAATACGAAAATGAAAAGGTGACATTCGTTAAACCAAAAAGTTGGAGAAACCGTACAAAGAAGGACATGGTCTCAATATTGCCCGTAATCTTCAGGTCCTTCGGTGGCGTAATTCTTTTCAGTTCGCTTTTGAAGTTAATCACAAATATACTGGCATTGGTACAGCCGCAAGTCTTAAGCCTAATTATTGAATTTGTTTCGGACTTCGAGGGGGAACAGCAGCCCCAATGGAAAGGCATAATGTATGCCATTCTGCTGTTTGTATTGGCCGTATTGCAGACCTTGATGTTGGCCCAATACTTCCATCGCATACTCATTGTAGGCCGGCGCACTCGAACAGCGCTGATTAATTCCATTTATCGCAAGTCTTTGCGCATATCGAACTCCAGTCGAAAGGAGTCCACTGTGGGTGAAATTGTCAACCTGATGGCTGTAGATGCGCAACGCTTCGTTGAATTCACGCACTTCATCAACACTCTGTGGTCTGCTCCATTGAAGATCGGAGTAGCACTGTTTTTTCTGTGGCAGCTTCTAGGTCCTTCTGTTTTGGGAGGACTTGTCGTTATGTTCATGTTGATACCGCTGAATGGTTTCATTGCCAGTCGTACACGGAAATACCAAATTCGTCAAATGCAATACAAGGACGAACGTATCAAGCTAATGAATGAGATTTTAAATGGCATAAAGGTTAGTAAGTTTGTTTCCTCACTGAGCCTTTGTTAACTCAGTTTAAATTTTCAGGTGCTCAAGCTTTATGCCTGGGAGCCTAGTTTCGAGAAGCAAGTACTAAATATACGTGAGAAGGAAATCAAAACACTAAAGTCCACAGCCTATCTTAACGCAAGCTCCTGGTTTCTTTGGTCTTGCGCCAACGTTTTGGTAAGAATAATCAATATCAAAAATAATATCCACGTAGCCCACTAGTTTCGTTACATACTTGTATGTATATAGATATGTACGTGTATATATGTGTGTATAAGTATATTCCTATCGAACTGCCATATTCAAAATTCTTTCGAAGCAACATTTATTCCAGAATCCATGCGCATGGCACTCTTGTTTATCTTTCGACACAAATTGATTTCAGAAATTGTATACCTTGTACGAGCATATTGATATCAGAATTTTAAAGAGAGCACCTATAAATTTGAAATATTCAATCTTCTATTTTAATTGTAATGTTATATTGTATTTCCTTATGACTAATCTACAAAAGGTAACTAATTTATAGATGTTGATAATGGGAGCTACAATTATTTATTGTACCATTTACCTACTGGGAATATGGGTGGCCTCGTTTTTATTGTGCTAACCCAAGGATAAGAATTAACAAAAATCCGGTAATACTATCAAATTCGATTTAAAAACTAAAAGAATAACAAGCTTTTGAATCGCACAGAAAAAATATATACATATTAAAAGTGTTTTCCAAATACATTTGCAGAGGTGTATTAACTTTTGAAATGGATCAAGCCCACATACCCAAAATATTTTCAAGTTTAGAAAACTGTCTGTAGTTTTAAAAAGTTAAATTCTACTTTAGTATATTTAATTAATTTTATTAGACAGAAACACAAACGATTTTCTATATTATAGGGCGATTTGAAGTTTTTCTCAGAATGTAGTGTCATGGCCTAGTTATAGTTACCATGCAAACAAACTTGAACCATCTAAAAAACAAAATACGTGTGTGTATGTTTTATACTTATTATTATTTTCAGGTCGCATTGGTAACATTTGGCACTTATGTATTGATCGACGAAAACAACGTGCTCGACGCTAATAAAGCCTTTGTCTCGCTGTCTCTATTTAATATCCTAAGTCGGGAATTGACAATATTACCTATTCTTGTTACCAGCTTGGTACAGGTTAGCTAAGTCAAGGTATAAAATGAACTCATTATTTAATTTTTATTTGCCTCTCTTTCAAATAGATACAAGTGTCTGTTAAACGCATAAACAAATTCTTGAACAGCGAAGAGTTGGACCCCAACAACGTGCAACACGATGCCTCAAAACGTAAGTGTCTGCACCGTGCTGCCAACATACTTGTATTAATTTTACTGTTAATTTGGCGTGAACGCAGCTCATCCGATGACCATTGAAAACGCTTCATTTTCCTGGGACGATGACAACGAGACGCTCACAAACATTAACATTGTAGTGCCAAGAAACAATCTTGTAGCCATTGTAGGCACTGTTGGTTCCGGCAAGTCATCCGTGATTCAAGCCTTCCTCGGCGAAATGGAAAAGTTGTCTGGTAGTGTCAACACGGTTGGCAAGCTGGCGTATGTTCCCCAGCAGGCCTGGATTCAGAATGCCACACTGAGAGATAATATACTTTTTGGCCAGCCTTATGATCGTCGGCGGTACAATCGAGTAATCGAGGCGTGCGCATTACGGGCCGACATTGATATTCTGTCGGCCGGTGATCTGACCGAGATCGGAGAAAAGGGCATCAATTTATCGGGTGGCCAGAAGCAGCGTATTTCGTTGGCACGCGCCGTCTACAGCAACGCCGATCTCTATTTGCTAGATGATCCGCTGAGCGCCGTTGACTCCCATGTAGGCAAACATATCTTCGAGGAGGTAATCGGACCCAAGGGTATGCTGGCGAACAAAACGCGTGTGTTGGTCACACACGGCATTACATTTTTGCCACAAGTGGACAACATTTATGTCATGAAGTTGGGCGAAATCAGTGAAAGCGGAACTTACAGTGAATTGCTCCAGAATAGGGGAGCCTTTGCCGAATTCCTTATCCAGCATCTACAGGTGGGCGAAGTGGAACAAGAGGACCTAGATAAGATTCAACGGCAACTGTCTAGCACAATCAGTGAGCCCGGGTTGCTGCAAACTATTGAGAAGATCATTGATGTAGCACGATCGGAGAGCCTTTCCGACTCTATGTAAATAAGCCGCACATGGAATAAGTATTCAAAAATTAATGAATAACTTCTCTTTTGTATTAGTTCTCTATATTCCAACGATAGTCTAATGGGTGGTTTGCAAAATCGCATTAGCCGTCAGCAATCGCGTGAATCCAAGATCTCCGCTCATTCGCTGAGAAAAAAAGAAGAAGTAGAAGGAAAACTAATCGAGTCGGAGAAGTCACAGACTGGAAATGTAAGTGGCTAATAATCTCACCATTGGGATAAATGGTTCTTCCATGTCTGCAATCTATCCAATTTGAATTAAATTGCATTCCTTTACTTTAACCTTTCAATTTTCTCTTACGTTGCATTTTCAGGTCGATCTTGCCGTTTACAAGCATTACGTTAAGAGTATCGGCGTATTTATGGCTATAGCAGTGCTAGCTCTTAACTTTGTTTGCGAAGCATTCAAAGTCGGTTCTAGTCTATGTCTTACAGAATGGGCTAATGATAACGATGTGGCTAACAGCACTAGCAAACGAGATATGTATTTGGGACTCTACAGTGCATTCGGTTTCTGTATAGGCATGTTAATCTTTTATTGACCATATATTTTCATTCTACCTTAATTCTCAATTCTTTTGTTGTACTCTTCACTCTTCACGAGTTCATAACCATGGATGACAAAACATAAAATAAGTGAAAATGCTTTCTAAATCAAGATTAGTTTAATCAAGCAGAGGACTTTAAAATATTTCAAGTTATCTTTCATATGTTGTTTGATAAAAAATTTTGTCTATCGTTCGATTCTTATGATCAGTTGCCACAAGTTTTTTTTCGACACTCACATACTCGCTTGGAAGTCTACGATGCGCGCGGGCTTTGCATTCCACCCTCTTGCATTATAACTTGCGATGGCCTATGGAGCTCTTCGATACGACGCCACTGGGACGGATTGTGAATCGGTTTTCGAATGACATTGATGTAATCGACAACGTGTTGCCCTCCAATGTTCACGGCATGTTGATCGAGGGATTTGCGGTAAATAAAGTTTAATATACATTAAATTAATTAAGATCACCAAAAACTATAATAATGACGACCGTATTCTATTCAGACTACCTTCAAAGTCTTTTCTGATCCGACTCAATGTTATCACAATTCTATTTATATTGATATGATTAAAGCTTTCGACAAAAGTGTTTGGGAAATTGATTTAATCGAAAATGATTATCTAATTTCTTCAAATAACTAAGTTAACTACTTCCTTCCTCTTTTACCGATAATCACTTTTCAAGGTCTTAACCACAATTGTGGTAATTAGCTTATCAACTCCCATCTTTCTGGTGGCCATTGTACCCATTGCCGTTATGTACTTCTACACGCAGCGCTTTTTCGTGCCCACCGCTAGGCAATTGAAGAGGTTGGAGTCCATATCTCGTTCACCCATTTACTCACACTTCAGTGAGACACTTACTGGTGTATCCACGATTCGAGCCTTTTCCGTGAAGAATCGGTAACATTTACTATTATTATTTGCTGTTGAAATTCAATGAATGCTTTCATATCCCTTTGCTTCAGCTTTATCAATGAGTCGGACGCCAAGGTGGACAAAAATCAAGCATTCAAATATCCCTCTATGATTTCAAACCGTTGGCTTGCTGTACGATTGGAAATGCTCGGTAATATGATCATCTTGTTTACTTCCTTGTTTGCCGTGCTGGGGGGCCAGACCAATCCAGCTCTTGTAGGCTTGTCAGTGACCTACGCAATGCAGGTAACACAGATTTTAAACTGGCTGGTTCGCACGATATCTGATGTGGAGACAAATATCGTATCCGTCGAGCGAATCAAGGAGTACAGCGAGTCCAAGCAGGAGGCACCATGGGAACAGGAGCAGGACATGTCGAAGTCGAAGAACTGGCCTGAAGAGGGATGTGTCTCGTTTGAAAATTTAAAGGTGCGTTATCGCAAGGGCTTAGATCTAGTATTGCATGGCGTTACCTTTTATGTACGTGGCGGCGAGAAAATTGGCATCGTGGGACGCACGGGTTCAGGAAAATCAAGCTTAATGCTGTCCATGTTTCGGTATGTAGAACAAATGGTTATATTAGTATATCAAAACACTCAAAAATTTATCATTTATACATTTCCTTATCCTTTCGACAGCATCATCGAAGCATCGGAAGGACGGATATTGATCGATGGAACCGATATTGCCAGCTTGGGCTTGCACATGCTTCGCTCACGTCTATCCATCATTCCGCAGGATCCAGTGCTATTCTCCGGCTCTCTGCGCATCAATTTGGATCCATTTGGTGTTAAAAGCGACGATGATATTTGGAAAGCCCTGGAGCTATCCCACTTGAAATCGTTTGTGAAGGGCTTTCCTGCCGGCCTGAATCACAGCATTGTGGAGGGCGGGGAGAACTTGTCGGTGGGGCAACGACAGTTGGTTTGCTTGGCTCGGGCATTGTTACGCAAGACCAAAGTGCTCGTGTTGGATGAGGCCACTGCGGCTGTTGATTTGGAAACTGATGACCTCATACAAGTGAGTGGTTTTCTCAATGAAGAGTTAAACATCTAACTGATTGCCTGCATTTCTCAGAAAACTATTCGCTCGGAGTTTAAGGAATGCACAGTGTTGACCATTGCCCATCGACTTAACACCATACTAGACTCCGATAAAATAATTGTGTTGGATTGCGGTATCGTTAAAGAGTTTTCCTCACCTACCAAATTGTTAAGTGATCCTGACTCTATCTTCTTCAGAATGTCAAAGGATGCCAATCTTGTTTAATTTTTATCAACTCTCACTAAAGTATTTTCTACAACAGCTACTTAAACAACTTTGCTTTTTACTACAAATAATAAAATTTTGCTACAATAAGAAAGTGGTTTATACGACCTCATAAAAAAGATAAATTTTTCTTATAGATAATTGTTGTCCATTGACCAGTGTGTCAGGGGATTTTCTATTTATCTTTTTGGCCGTTATCTCTGTCGATAATGAGTATGTTAACTTGATTGTTGTCGCTCAGATACTCGCCCAAAAATAATAACAAATGTTTGACTCATTGCTCTACCAAATAAAGATATAAGAGTGATATAGTACATATACATCTACGGTAAAGTTAAAGCTTTTTCATCGAGATGTTGACTGAATAATAGGAAATCTTTTAAGCATCCCATTACAAAGCAATTGATAAAGAAAAAGAGCAGAGTCTGCCTTATTAATTGTATGCTCTGCCGGGCTAATTTGTAATAATTTCTGGCTCGCTCACTCGTAAGCGTGGCTACGTTCTCATTGAAGCAAATGATAACCACCGCGCTACATGTTTGCATTCCCAGTCAATTTAAAAACTTCAAACGCACAGCACCTCAACGGACCGCTGTCGGAATTCAAACGCGTATCTAAATATTTTTGTATTTCATCTGCTGTGGTAATTATAATCGCTATTTTAAATTTCGGTTGATGAGCTTCTATATGTCTTCTCTTGCGTAACAAGTGTACGTCGAATGTATTTTACTCATATTGTGAAATTGGCTATTTTCCCCGATATATGTATGTACATATGTATAAACATACACTCATATGGATTGCCGGCGTAAAATTATCTATTACGTACATAAGCGTTCATATGCTCATACATATTTATGTACATATTTATGTCACACATTATACATACATACATACATACATACATACATACATATGTATGTACATAGTATGTATGCATGTAATAGAACATCCATAATTACATATACAGTGCAGTTTAACCAATAACATTTTAATATAAAAGATAAAAATAGAGAATACATTCCATGTTAAGCAAAGTAGATTAAATTATACAGCAGCTCTGAAGGTTGGGTATTTAAATATGTACATATGTATGTATGTATATGACTTGTTAAGATAAGATCCTTAATAAAATACATATGTATGTACATACATTTGCTGTAAGAAAATCATATTCGACTTCCCCCAATATTAATAATAACTGTAACAAACGTTTCGGATCTAATTATTAAGTATATCAACAATGTTTGTAGTTAATTAATTTATAGTTAAACAAATTTTATTTAACTACATTTTTCAATTTCCCACGCAAAATAACCCAATCAGCTGTGCCTCAATCGCTCTGTCTATTTAACTAGTGTATCGACCAGCCCTGCCAACCCGCTGATGCGACAAAGTTCTTTTGTCCGCTCTTTTAAAATTTAAAACATGCTCCCTAGGATAGGAATCATGAAAAAGCAATGATATATGTTGTTTCAAAGCTCACGTCACCACACAATTATTAAGTGTGTGTCGTAGTTAAAAAAGGAGGTGGATGGTGAGAGCCAAAAGTTGCACCCTGGATTGCGTTTTCGTTTTCCTTATACTATACATACATATATGTACATATGTTTGTATGCATCAGCTGGTAATGTTTACATTGTCGGTAAACAGCCGGGTCAAGAAACCGCTGTGCATATTTCGTTTTGTTTAATAACAAATATTGTTTTTTAAACTATTAAAAAATCATGATTATATTACATAATACTTTACATTGTCATACAACATATTTTCAAGTAATTCAATTTAAAGCTCAACAACGCTCATGGATCAGTTCTGCGGCTCCAAGTTTTGGGTGAGTTACATATTCACAATCTTTTGATAAAATGGCTATAGAATAAACATTTAAATATTTATTTTAGAACGAGACCTGGTGGACAACTGATCCGCAATTCACAACATGTTTCGAAAAAACTGCTCTTGTCTGGGCACCATGCGCATTTCTATGGACGTTTATTATATTCGACTTCTACTACCTCAAAGCGAGTTTTGATAAAGACATTCCGTGGAACAAATTAAATTTAAGCAAGCTTGTGATTAATCTCGGACTTCTTGCCATAACCGCATTAGATTTGATCATAGCTTTGGTTAAGAAGGGCGACGAATCTGCCGCTGAAATATACCTCGTAGATATTTGGAGTCCCATTATTAAGTTCGCTACTTTTGTAAGTTCATGGAGACCGCTGTGTTATATTCAATATTTGCTAATTATGACAATTTTTTTAGTTGCTGGCCTTCATATTCATTCCACTGAATAGAAAATATGGAGTACAGACGTCTGGTTGCCATTTCCTATTTTGGTTCCTACTTTCTGTTTGTTCCATACCTCGCTGTTTTTCGGAATTACAAGCTGATCGTAATCGCAGGAGCGACGTCGAAGACTTCTCTTGGGAGAATTACCAATATTGTAGCTTCTTCTTTTTCTTTGCATCATCATGTGCCATGCTGTTGCTGAATTGTTTTGCCGACAGCATGCCCAGACAGACGAAATACAAACGAGGAAAGGTAAAAAAAAACTCTACTGTTTTTATTTTGACGCATTCCAATCTTGGACTATTGCAGAATGAGATGCCTCAACTTTCCGCCAGTTTTTTGTCGCGCATTACCTATTACTGGTTCGATGCATTGTCATACAAGGGCTTCCGCAAACCTCTCGAGGAGGGAGATCTTTGGGACTTACGCCCACAGGATAGCAGCAAGGAAGTGATGCCGCCATTTGCTCACAACTGGAACAAATATGTGCTGAAAAACAAGAAAGATTCTCTGACATGGGAACCAAAAGCCCAATTTAGCAACGACAATGTGTCATTCGTAAATCCTCATGGTGGGCGCAATCGAGACAAGAAGGTCATGGCTTCAATAATTCCGGTAATCTTCAAGTCCTTTGGCGGCGCATTTCTTTTCAGCTCGTTTCTAAAGCTGATTGCTGACATACTGACATTGGCACAACCGCAAGTTTTGAGCTTGATTATTGGATTCGTTGGAGACTTCGAAAAGGAACAACAACCGCAATGGAAGGGAATAACGTACGCAGTTCTTCTATTCGTATTGGCCAGCATACAGACTCTAATTGTGTCCCAGTACCATGATCGCGTTATCATGATCGGCCATCGTACTCGAATTGCGCTTACCAATGGAATCTATCGCAAAGCTTTGCGCATATCGAACGCCACTCGAAAGGAGTGTACTGTCGGCGAAATTGTTAATTTGATGGCTGTCGATGCGCAGCGGTTCGTGGAACTTACATACTACGTCAATATTTTGTGGTCAGCCCCAATAAAGATCTCGCTAGTGCTCTACTTCCTGTGGCAGTTGCTAGGCCCTTCGGTCTTGGCTGGTCTGACGGTTTTGATTCTCTTGATACCGGTAAATGGTTTCATAGTTAATCGCTTAAAGATGTATCAAATACGCCAAATGAGATACAAGGACGAACGTGTAAAGCTTATGAATGAGATCTTAAGTGGCATAAAGGTAAGTTTTTTTACACACTACAGCTTTGTGATAACACTTTTGAATTTTTAGGTGCTCAAGCTTTATGCCTGGGAACCAAGTTTTGAAAAGCAAGTACTGAATATACGAGAAAAGGAAATCACAACGCTGAAATCATCGGCCTATTTGAACGCCAGCTCCTTGTTTATTTGGTCGTGCGCCAACTTTTTGGTAAGATTACAGTTCTCTTTTAAAATAGAATTCTCAAACAACATTAATGCAATTTCAAATTTTTAGGTGTCCTTGGTTACATTTGGAACTTACGTACTAATCGACGAAAACAACGTGCTCGATGCTACTAAAACCTTTGTCTCTTTGTCTTTATTTAATATTTTAAATTTTGAACTAACAGTATTACCCATTCTCATTCCAACCTTGGTGCAGGTATGTTTTAAGAAAGCATAAAATGGGATCCTTGTAAATGTGTATTCTTTTCCTATTAGATATATGTATCTGCCACACGCGTGAACAAATTCTTGAACAGCGAAGAGTTGGACCCCAACAACGTGCAACACGATGCCTCAAAACGTAAGTATCTGCACCGTGCTGCCAACATACTTGTATTAATTTTACTGTTAATTTGGCGTGAACGCAGCTCATCCGATGACCATTGAAAACGCTTCATTTTCCTGGGACGATGACAACGAGACGCTCACAAACATTAACATTGTAGTGCCAAGAAACAATCTTGTAGCCATTGTAGGCACTGTTGGTTCCGGCAAGTCATCCGTGATTCAAGCCTTCCTCGGCGAAATGGAAAAGTTGTCTGGTAGTGTCAACACGGTTGGCAAGCTGGCGTATGTTCCCCAGCAGGCCTGGATTCAGAATGCCACACTGAGAGATAATATACTTTTTGGCCAGCCATACGATCGTCGGCGGTACAATCGAGTAATCGAGGCGTGCGCATTACGGGCCGACATTGATATTCTGTCGGCCGGTGATCTGACCGAGATCGGAGAAAAGGGCATCAATTTATCGGGTGGCCAGAAGCAGCGTATTTCGTTGGCACGCGCCGTCTACAGCAACGCCGATCTCTATTTGCTAGATGATCCGCTGAGCGCCGTTGACTCCCATGTAGGCAAACATATCTTCGAGGAGGTAATCGGACCCAAGGGTATGCTGGCGAACAAAACGCGTGTGTTGGTCACACACGGCATTACATTTTTGCCACAAGTGGACAACATTTATGTCATGAAGTTGGGCGAAATCAGTGAAAGCGGAACTTACACTGAGTTACTCCAGAATAGGGGAGCCTTTGCCGAATTCCTTATCCAGCATCTACAGGAGGGCGAAAAGGAATATGAGGACCTAGATAAGATTCAACGGCAACTGTCTAGCACAATCAGTGAGCCCGGGTTGCTGCAAACTATTGAGAAGATCATTGATGTAGCACGATCGGAGAGCCTTTCCGACTCTATGTAAATAAGCCGCACATGGAATAAGTATTCAAAAATTAATGAATAACTTCTCTTTTCTATTAGTTCTCTATATTCCAACGATAGCCTAATGGGTGGTTTGCAAAATCGCATTAGCCGTCAGCAATCGCGTGAATCCAAGATCTCCGCTTATTCGCTGAGAAAAAAAGAAGAAGAAGTAGAAGGAAAACTAATCGAGTCGGAGAAGTCACAGACTGGAAATGTAAGTGGCTAATAATCTCACCACGATTAAAATTCATCCAATTGCAATTTAATTGATGTCTTTTATTTTAACCTTTCAATTTTCTCTTATGTTGCATTTTTAGGTCGATCTTGCAGTTTACAGGCACTACGTCAAGAGTATCGGCAAATTTATGGCTATATCAATGTTAGCCCTAAACTTGGTGTTTCAAGCTTTCCAAGTTGGTTCTAGTCTATGGCTCACAAAATGGGCCAATGATGACGACGTTTCTAACGATACCAGCAAGCGAGACATGTATCTGGGGGTCTATGGGGCGTTCGGTTTCTGCATAGGTAGGTACTGCGGACTCGGATACATACTACAAGTATACCTAATATGTAGATTTTATTTAATTATTTGTTTGTTTTAAACATGGTTAGAGCTTTATACTCATTCCTACTAATCCTTAATCGCGTAACATTTTCCATTCGATTTGTCTGATTTAGAAAATACGCTAAAAAGATAAAAATATTACTTTTAATTATCTTTTAAATGAGTTTATCTCTCTCTCTCCCTCTTTTGTAAACAATCGATCGATTGTGATCAGTCGTCACGAATTTTGGCTCAGCTCTCGCCTATTCACTGGGTTGTCTTAAATGCTCTCGCACCCTGCATAACACGCTCCTGCATTACAACCTCCGATGGCCAATGGAGCTCTTCGACACGACGCCACTGGGACGGATTGTGAATCGCTTCTCGAATGATATCGATGTAATCGATAACTCATTGCCCCAAAATATTCGCGGTGTGCTCTCTCAGGCAATTATGGTAACCTATTTTATCAACAATAATTAAGACTCACCCTTCACTTTTCTTGAATATTAAGTTGTCTTGGGCCTAAATAAGAGATACTGTTATTATCCTCTTTTATTACAAATCTGTATTTAAGGTCTTAGCCACTCTAAGCGTTATAAGCTTAGCAACACCCGTCTTTCTGATCGTCATCGTGCCCATAGCCATCCTATACTACTTCACTCAGCGCTTTTATGTGCCCACCTCTCGGCAATTGAAGCGGTTGGAATCCGTTTCTCGGTCGCCCATTTACTCTCACTTTAGCGAATCGATTACTGGAGTATCAACGATTCGAGCCTATTCTGTGGAAGAGCGGTAACTTATTTTATTTTGGTTTACTGTCCACATTTGATTACTATTCTTACAACTTTTGTACAGATTTATTGATGAGTCGGACAGCAGGGTGGACAAAAATCATACCTGTCGGTATCCTGCCATAATTTCGAAACGGTGGCTGGCCGTACGCCTAGAGATGATTGGCAATATGATAATTTTGTTTACTTCCTTGTTTGCCGTACTGGGAGGTCAAACTAATCCCGCCCTTGTAGGCTTGTCCGTGAGCTACGCAATGCAGGTAACGCAGACTCTCAACTGGCTGGTGCGTATGATGTCTGACATTGAGACCAATATAGTGTCTGTGGAGCGCATTAAGGAGTACGGAGAGTCCAAGCAGGAGGCAGCATGGGAACTAGAAAAGGACAAGTCGATGTCAAAGAACTGGCCTGAAGAGGGATGTGTTTCGTTTGAAAATTTAAAGGTGCGCTATCGTGAAGGCTTGGACCTAGTATTGCATGGCGTTACCTTTCATGTAGGTGGCGGCGAGAAAATTGGCATCGTGGGACGCACGGGTTCAGGCAAATCAAGCTTAATGCTGTCCATGTTTCGGTATGTAGAACAAATGGTTATGTTAGTATATCAAAACACTCAAAAATTTATCATTAATACATTTCCTTATCCTTTCGACAGCATCATCGAAGCATCGGAAGGACGGATATTGATCGATGGAACCGATATTGCCAGCTTGGGCTTGCACATGCTTCGCTCTCGTCTATCCATCATTCCGCAGGATCCAGTGCTATTCTCCGGCTCTCTGCGCATCAATTTGGATCCATTTGGTGTTAAAAGCGACGATGAAATTTGGAAAGCCCTGGAGCTATCCCACTTGAAATCGTTTGTGAAGGGCTTTCCTGCCGGTCTGAATCACAGCATTGTGGAGGGCGGGGAGAACTTGTCGGTGGGGCAACGACAGTTGGTTTGCTTGGCTCGGGCATTGTTACGCAAGACCAAAGTGCTCGTGTTGGATGAGGCCACTGCGGCTGTTGATTTGGAAACTGATGACCTGATACAAGTGAGTGGTTTTCTCAATGAAGAGTTAAACATCTAACTGATTGCCTGCATTTCTCAGAAAACTATTCGCTCGGAGTTTAAGGAATGCACAGTGTTGACCATTGCCCATCGACTTAACACCATACTAGACTCCGATAAAATAATTGTGTTGGATTGCGGTATCGTTAAAGAGTTTTCCTCACCTACCAAATTGTTAAGTGATCCTGACTCTATCTTCTTCAGAATGTCAAAGGATGCCAATCTTGTTTAATTTTTATCAACTCTCACTAAAGTATTTTCTACAACAGCTACTTAAACAACTTTGCTTTTTACTACAAATAATAAAATTTTGCTACAATAAGAAAGTGGTTTATACGACCTCATAAAAAAGATAAATTTTTCTTATAGATAATTGTTGTCCATTGACCAGTGTGTCAGGGGATTTTCTATTTATCTTTTTGGCCGTTATCTCTGTCGATAATGAGTATGTTAACTTGATTGTTGTCGCTCAGATACTCGCCCAAAAATAATAACAAATGTTTGACTCATTGCTCTACCAAATAAAGATATAAGAGTGATATAGTACATATACATCTACGGTAAAGTTAAAGCTTTTTCATCGAGATGTTGACTGAATAATAGGAAATCTTTTAAGCATCCCATTACAAAGCAATTGATAAAGAAAAAGAGCAGAGTCTGCCTTATTAATTGTATGCTCTGCCGGGCTAATTTGTAATAATTTCTGGCTCGCTCACTCGTAAGCGTGGCTACGTTCTCATTGAAGCAAATGATAACCACCGCGCTACATGTTTGCATTCCCAGTCAATTTAAAAACTTCAAACGCACAGCACCTCAACGGACCGCTGTCGGAATTCAAACGCGTATCTAAATATTTTTGTATTTCATCTGCTGTGGTAATTATAATCGCTATTTTAAATTTCGGTTGATGAGCTTCTATATGTCTTCTCTTGCGTAACAAGTGTACGTCGAATGTATTTTACTCATATTGTGAAATTGGCTATTTTCCCCGATATATGTATGTACATATGTATAAACATACACTCATATGGATTGCCGGCGTAAAATTATCTATTACGTACATAAGCGTTCATATGCTCATACATATTTATGTACATATTTATGTCACACATTATACATACATACATACATACATACATACATACATATGTATGTACATAGTATGTATGCATGTAATAGAACATCCATAATTACATATACAGTGCAGTTTAACCAATAACATTTTAATATAAAAGATAAAAATAGAGAATACATTCCATGTTAAGCAAAGTAGATTAAATTATACAGCAGCTCTGAAGGTTGGGTATTTAAATATGTACATATGTATGTATGTATATGACTTGTTAAGATAAGATCCTTAATAAAATACATATGTATGTACATACATTTGCTGTAAGAAAATCATATTCGACTTCCCCCAATATTAATAATAACTGTAACAAACGTTTCGGATCTAATTATTAAGTATATCAACAATGTTTGTAGTTAATTAATTTATAGTTAAACAAATTTTATTTAACTACATTTTTCAATTTCCCACGCAAAATAACCCAATCAGCTGTGCCTCAATCGCTCTGTCTATTTAACTAGTGTATCGACCAGCCCTGCCAACCCGCTGATGCGACAAAGTTCTTTTGTCCGCTCTTTTAAAATTTAAAACATGCTCCCTAGGATAGGAATCATGAAAAAGCAATGATATATGTTGTTTCAAAGCTCACGTCACCACACAATTATTAAGTGTGTGTCGTAGTTAAAAAAGGAGGTGGATGGTGAGAGCCAAAAGTTGCACCCTGGATTGCGTTTTCGTTTTCCTTATACTATACATACATATATGTACATATGTTTGTATGCATCAGCTGGTAATGTTTACATTGTCGGTAAACAGCCGGGTCAAGAAACCGCTGTGCATATTTCGTTTTGTTTAATAACAAATATTGTTTTTTAAACTATTAAAAAATCATGATTATATTACATAATACTTTACATTGTCATACAACATATTTTCAAGTAATTCAATTTAAAGCTCAACAACGCTCATGGATCAGTTCTGCGGCTCCAAGTTTTGGGTGAGTTACATATTCACAATCTTTTGATAAAATGGCTATAGAATAAACATTTAAATATTTATTTTAGAACGAGACCTGGTGGACAACTGATCCGCAATTCACAACATGTTTCGAAAAAACTGCTCTTGTCTGGGCACCATGCGCATTTCTATGGACGTTTATTATATTCGACTTCTACTACCTCAAAGCGAGTTTTGATAAAGACATTCCGTGGAACAAATTAAATTTAAGCAAGCTTGTGATTAATCTCGGACTTCTTGCCATAACCGCATTAGATTTGATCATAGCTTTGGTTAAGAAGGGCGACGAATCTGCCGCTGAAATATACCTCGTAGATATTTGGAGTCCCATTATTAAGTTCGCTACTTTTGTAAGTTCATGGAGACCGCTGTGTTATATTCAATATTTGCTAATTATGACAATTTTTTTAGTTGCTGGCCTTCATATTCATTCCACTGAATAGAAAATATGGAGTACAGACGTCTGGTTGCCATTTCCTATTTTGGTTCCTACTTTCTGTTTGTTCCATACCTCGCTGTTTTTCGGAATTACAAGCTGATCGTAATCGCAGGAGCGACGTCGAAGACTTCTCTTGGGAGAATTACCAATATTGTAGCTTCTTCTTTTTCTTTGCATCATCATGTGCCATGCTGTTGCTGAATTGTTTTGCCGACAGCATGCCCAGACAGACGAAATACAAACGAGGAAAGGTAAAAAAAAACTCTACTGTTTTTATTTTGACGCATTCCAATCTTGGACTATTGCAGAATGAGATGCCTCAACTTTCCGCCAGTTTTTTGTCGCGCATTACCTATTACTGGTTCGATGCATTGTCATACAAGGGCTTCCGCAAACCTCTCGAGGAGGGAGATCTTTGGGACTTACGCCCACAGGATAGCAGCAAGGAAGTGATGCCGCCATTTGCTCACAACTGGAACAAATATGTGCTGAAAAACAAGAAAGATTCTCTGACATGGGAACCAAAAGCCCAATTTAGCAACGACAATGTGTCATTCGTAAATCCTCATGGTGGGCGCAATCGAGACAAGAAGGTCATGGCTTCAATAATTCCGGTAATCTTCAAGTCCTTTGGCGGCGCATTTCTTTTCAGCTCGTTTCTAAAGCTGATTGCTGACATACTGACATTGGCACAACCGCAAGTTTTGAGCTTGATTATTGGATTCGTTGGAGACTTCGAAAAGGAACAACAACCGCAATGGAAGGGAATAACGTACGCAGTTCTTCTATTCGTATTGGCCAGCATACAGACTCTAATTGTGTCCCAGTACCATGATCGCGTTATCATGATCGGCCATCGTACTCGAATTGCGCTTACCAATGGAATCTATCGCAAAGCTTTGCGCATATCGAACGCCACTCGAAAGGAGTGTACTGTCGGCGAAATTGTTAATTTGATGGCTGTCGATGCGCAGCGGTTCGTGGAACTTACATACTACGTCAATATTTTGTGGTCAGCCCCAATAAAGATCTCGCTAGTGCTCTACTTCCTGTGGCAGTTGCTAGGCCCTTCGGTCTTGGCTGGTCTGACGGTTTTGATTCTCTTGATACCGGTAAATGGTTTCATAGTTAATCGCTTAAAGATGTATCAAATACGCCAAATGAGATACAAGGACGAACGTGTAAAGCTTATGAATGAGATCTTAAGTGGCATAAAGGTAAGTTTTTTTACACACTACAGCTTTGTGATAACACTTTTGAATTTTTAGGTGCTCAAGCTTTATGCCTGGGAACCAAGTTTTGAAAAGCAAGTACTGAATATACGAGAAAAGGAAATCACAACGCTGAAATCATCGGCCTATTTGAACGCCAGCTCCTTGTTTATTTGGTCGTGCGCCAACTTTTTGGTAAGATTACAGTTCTCTTTTAAAATAGAATTCTCAAACAACATTAATGCAATTTCAAATTTTTAGGTGTCCTTGGTTACATTTGGAACTTACGTACTAATCGACGAAAACAACGTGCTCGATGCTACTAAAACCTTTGTCTCTTTGTCTTTATTTAATATTTTAAATTTTGAACTAACAGTATTACCCATTCTCATTCCAACCTTGGTGCAGGTATGTTTTAAGAAAGCATAAAATGGGATCCTTGTAAATGTGTATTCTTTTCCTATTAGATATATGTATCTGCCACACGCGTGAACAAATTCTTGAACAGCGAAGAGTTGGACCCCAACAACGTGCAACACGATGCCTCAAAACGTAAGTATCTGCACCGTGCTGCCAACATACTTGTATTAATTTTACTGTTAATTTGGCGTGAACGCAGCTCATCCGATGACCATTGAAAACGCTTCATTTTCCTGGGACGATGACAACGAGACGCTCACAAACATTAACATTGTAGTGCCAAGAAACAATCTTGTAGCCATTGTAGGCACTGTTGGTTCCGGCAAGTCATCCGTGATTCAAGCCTTCCTCGGCGAAATGGAAAAGTTGTCTGGTAGTGTCAACACGGTTGGCAAGCTGGCGTATGTTCCCCAGCAGGCCTGGATTCAGAATGCCACACTGAGAGATAATATACTTTTTGGCCAGCCATACGATCGTCGGCGGTACAATCGAGTAATCGAGGCGTGCGCATTACGGGCCGACATTGATATTCTGTCGGCCGGTGATCTGACCGAGATCGGAGAAAAGGGCATCAATTTATCGGGTGGCCAGAAGCAGCGTATTTCGTTGGCACGCGCCGTCTACAGCAACGCCGATCTCTATTTGCTAGATGATCCGCTGAGCGCCGTTGACTCCCATGTAGGCAAACATATCTTCGAGGAGGTAATCGGACCCAAGGGTATGCTGGCGAACAAAACGCGTGTGTTGGTCACACACGGCATTACATTTTTGCCACAAGTGGACAACATTTATGTCATGAAGTTGGGCGAAATCAGTGAAAGCGGAACTTACACTGAGTTACTCCAGAATAGGGGAGCCTTTGCCGAATTCCTTATCCAGCATCTACAGGAGGGCGAAAAGGAATATGAGGACCTAGATAAGATTCAACGGCAACTGTCTAGCACAATCAGTGAGCCCGGGTTGCTGCAAACTATTGAGAAGATCATTGATGTAGCACGATCGGAGAGCCTTTCCGACTCTATGTAAATAAGCCGCACATGGAATAAGTATTCAAAAATTAATGAATAACTTCTCTTTTCTATTAGTTCTCTATATTCCAACGATAGCCTAATGGGTGGTTTGCAAAATCGCATTAGCCGTCAGCAATCGCGTGAATCCAAGATCTCCGCTTATTCGCTGAGAAAAAAAGAAGAAGAAGTAGAAGGAAAACTAATCGAGTCGGAGAAGTCACAGACTGGAAATGTAAGTGGCTAATAATCTCACCACGATTAAAATTCATCCAATTGCAATTTAATTGATGTCTTTTATTTTAACCTTTCAATTTTCTCTTATGTTGCATTTTTAGGTCGATCTTGCAGTTTACAGGCACTACGTCAAGAGTATCGGCAAATTTATGGCTATATCAATGTTAGCCCTAAACTTGGTGTTTCAAGCTTTCCAAGTTGGTTCTAGTCTATGGCTCACAAAATGGGCCAATGATGACGACGTTTCTAACGATACCAGCAAGCGAGACATGTATCTGGGGGTCTATGGGGCGTTCGGTTTCTGCATAGGTAGGTACTGCGGACTCGGATACATACTACAAGTATACCTAATATGTAGATTTTATTTAATTATTTGTTTGTTTTAAACATGGTTAGAGCTTTATACTCATTCCTACTAATCCTTAATCGCGTAACATTTTCCATTCGATTTGTCTGATTTAGAAAATACGCTAAAAAGATAAAAATATTACTTTTAATTATCTTTTAAATGAGTTTATCTCTCTCTCTCCCTCTTTTGTAAACAATCGATCGATTGTGATCAGTCGTCACGAATTTTGGCTCAGCTCTCGCCTATTCACTGGGTTGTCTTAAATGCTCTCGCACCCTGCATAACACGCTCCTGCATTACAACCTCCGATGGCCAATGGAGCTCTTCGACACGACGCCACTGGGACGGATTGTGAATCGCTTCTCGAATGATATCGATGTAATCGATAACTCATTGCCCCAAAATATTCGCGGTGTGCTCTCTCAGGCAATTATGGTAACCTATTTTATCAACAATAATTAAGACTCACCCTTCACTTTTCTTGAATATTAAGTTGTCTTGGGCCTAAATAAGAGATACTGTTATTATCCTCTTTTATTACAAATCTGTATTTAAGGTCTTAGCCACTCTAAGCGTTATAAGCTTAGCAACACCCGTCTTTCTGATCGTCATCGTGCCCATAGCCATCCTATACTACTTCACTCAGCGCTTTTATGTGCCCACCTCTCGGCAATTGAAGCGGTTGGAATCCGTTTCTCGGTCGCCCATTTACTCTCACTTTAGCGAATCGATTACTGGAGTATCAACGATTCGAGCCTATTCTGTGGAAGAGCGGTAACTTATTTTATTTTGGTTTACTGTCCACATTTGATTACTATTCTTACAACTTTTGTACAGATTTATTGATGAGTCGGACAGCAGGGTGGACAAAAATCATACCTGTCGGTATCCTGCCATAATTTCGAAACGGTGGCTGGCCGTACGCCTAGAGATGATTGGCAATATGATAATTTTGTTTACTTCCTTGTTTGCCGTACTGGGAGGTCAAACTAATCCCGCCCTTGTAGGCTTGTCCGTGAGCTACGCAATGCAGGTAACGCAGACTCTCAACTGGCTGGTGCGTATGATGTCTGACATTGAGACCAATATAGTGTCTGTGGAGCGCATTAAGGAGTACGGAGAGTCCAAGCAGGAGGCAGCATGGGAACTAGAAAAGGACAAGTCGATGTCAAAGAACTGGCCTGAAGAGGGATGTGTTTCGTTTGAAAATTTAAAGGTGCGCTATCGTGAAGGCTTGGACCTAGTATTGCATGGCGTTACCTTTCATGTAGGTGGCGGCGAGAAAATTGGCATCGTGGGACGCACGGGTTCAGGCAAATCAAGCTTAATGCTGTCCATGTTTCGGTATGTAGAACAAATGGTTATGTTAGTATATCAAAACACTCAAAAATTTATCATTAATACATTTCCTTATCCTTTCGACAGCATCATCGAAGCATCGGAAGGACGGATATTGATCGATGGAACCGATATTGCCAGCTTGGGCTTGCACATGCTTCGCTCTCGTCTATCCATCATTCCGCAGGATCCAGTGCTATTCTCCGGCTCTCTGCGCATCAATTTGGATCCATTTGGTGTTAAAAGCGACGATGAAATTTGGAAAGCCCTGGAGCTATCCCACTTGAAATCGTTTGTGAAGGGCTTTCCTGCCGGTCTGAATCACAGCATTGTGGAGGGCGGGGAGAACTTGTCGGTGGGGCAACGACAGTTGGTTTGCTTGGCTCGGGCATTGTTACGCAAGACCAAAGTGCTCGTGTTGGATGAGGCCACTGCGGCTGTTGATTTGGAAACTGATGACCTGATACAAGTGAGTGGTTTTCTCAATGAAGAGTTAAACATCTAACTGATTGCCTGCATTTCTCAGAAAACTATTCGCTCGGAATTTAAGGAATGCACAGTGTTGACCATTGCCCATCGACTTAACACCATACTAGACTCCGATAAAATAATTGTGTTGGATAAAGGAACCGTTAAAGAGTTTTCCTCACCAACGGAATTACTAGACAATCCTAAGTCTAACTTCTACAGAATGGCAAGGGATGCTAAACTAGTTTAATTACGATTAACTGACCCTAAAATTCTTTTTTTAAAAACTAGCCTTATATTTTAATGCAATTAGTAAGTCGTAGTTTTGCGCCCTATCTTGGCTTGAAAACCAAGTAAGTATTAAAATCTCACAATTTTACTCACATAACAATAGCTACAATTATAATAATTTGATTATGCTTATTATTCTTTTCTTTTATTATAATTCGTCTTTCTTTCAAATTTTAAAAAATTTCTTGTACATTTTGAAATCATAATTAAAAAATCAATATCTAAATGATCTGATTAAATAGTGCTCCTTAAACGGTATATTTAGCAATTAATTACCTCTCAAAAAATAAGCATTTTCAATAATCGAAGACATTCAGATTTTTGCAAATTTCCTTTTGTTTTTTAATAAATAAAATATTTGATGCAGAAATCAATGTTTTGAATTCTAGCACATACTGTGTTTATTTTGGCCTAGAGCTTGGAGTACCCCGAAGTTATTTGAATATCCCTCTTCCCTGACTTCAGTTAATCATCATTCATTATGATCTCAGGTGATAGGTGTAGTCTTTTTCAGTTGTACAGTACAAGTAACTCTCAAATACAAGAACACACCAATTTTAATACAGTAAGTAACGTCTTTATTTCTGCTCATGTTTTTCCCGTTTTATCAATATATAGTATGTATATATAAACTACATGATCAAATAAAAAATAATCTTACCAACGCTACAAACAGCAATGGAACTGTTCTACCTTTTATTTTGTTGTTACTCGTTTGACCATTTCTGTGGTAATGGTAAGTTTGTATCTGTAGTTCGGTTTTGGATTTGGGCCACTAATTTTACTGTATGTGTTTGTAATTGTTAAATATATATGTAGTTTGATTAACAATTTAAACGGTAGTGTACTTAATACTAGAGACAAATACAAAGGTTATCACTTGAGTACGTCTAACAAGCTACTCATTTTCACTTTTCACTACGAACTAAATTCATAAACTATATGTATAAGGGGGTGTATATATATGCGATATATATGGATGTATATATATTGTATGCACTACGGTTATTTCCGATTTGATCATTTACTGCTGGTATTTGTGTCTATGTGCTATAACTAGAGTCGGTTGAGAAATTCAACGATTTGGCAAACAGTTCACACAACTACTTCCTAGCCATCAAGTGTATGGATAATACATCATATGGGTTTATATACGAGCAGTATATTGAACTGAGGTCAGGTCGACTGCCTCAGTCAGGGGTCCAGATGGGGATCTTTGCATAGAAACTTGTGAAATCCGTGGGCTAACCTAATCAAGTATCCGTTATTCGCTATTCGTTATAATAAATATTCGTAGTTATACAGTTGAGTTGAGTTTAGAACTATAAGTTTGCTAAGCCACAATAAAGTTTACACTACTCGTACTTTATCCTTCCAATTCACTTAGTATTCATATTCGTATTCGTACAAAAATGCATGGCACCCATGGGGAACAGAGTTCGTTGAGCAAGTTACCTTAAAACACAACACTACACATAACTTACAGGCTAAGACTTAAGACTAAACTTTGATTTGCATTTCATGTAATCGTTTCCTTCGAGACAGCTTTTCGCTTATGGGCCAGAAACAGAGCTCGAGCCGATCACTCACACATCAATTAAATACATTCAATACATTTTTTAAATAAAAGGCAACTCATGAACATTTTGTTTATCGTTTTTGGCAACACAGTTAGCTCTCCAAAGCTTAGATCCACAGCGGACCAATGGTTTGCACAATTATGTCGAGTACATCTTGGCGACCCATTTCCTTCAGGATCTGCAGGAGAGCCATGACTGTGTGGGAGACAGAGCTGGAACTGGAACCATTGGCCACTGCATTGTTGTTGGCACGACACTCGAACAGGTTCAGTATTTGCTCGGTGGGTGAAGGCTTGGTGGCGAAGTATGCAATGTACCTATCTGTGCTCAGTTTCTTGGCAAGTAGTCGCCAATCCCGCTCATCTGCCCGCGGTGGATCCAGGGCAGCGCAGATCAGACGCTTCGTGGCATGCGGCAGCTGGACGAAGTCCATCACACAACTCTCGTTCACATAGTTGCCTTGTCTGTCTATGGAAATGGTGGTGTTGGTGGTGGACCCCAGCTCTTCCAGCGAAGCGCCCAGCTGCGATGTCTGTGCTGGAATGCTGAACGTGTGCACCATGTGAGCGAAGTCGTCCAAGTCCTCTGCACTACTCGACTGCACAAAGTCCACACAGAGGGTCTGTTGCTCCTGCCGGCGTATGCTGAACTCACAGTGCAGGATGGAGTTGTTGCTCAAGATGTGCTGGTAGGGTATGGCATGTTCGTAGAGAGGCGATGGCTCCGTCGCATCAATACAGCGAACACGGATGTTGAGGTTGAGGCTGTTCAGCACAAAAGCAAAAGGTGCACTCTCGCCCATGAAGGTGCCGCCCAGCTTAGACTCCACATTCGCGCAGAGGTCCTTGCTGTTGGGAAAGTCCTTGACCACGTAGATTCGAAGGCTGCTGTTCAAACTGCTGGGCGTGCTCTGACTAAAGGCGAGCAGCTTCATCTTGATGGCGGGCTGTTGGATGCGCGGCTCGGCCACTACAGCGAAGTGACCCAACTGCTCGGTCATGATGTAGACATGAGTGGGCTCCAGCTGGACGAACATGGGCGTGTTGATGGTCTCCTCACCCACCGAGACAGCCCGTCGCCAACTGACATTCAGATCGTCGTGCTCGCTGTCCGCATGATAGATATGGACATGCCATTGCTCCGGCGCCATCAGGCAGTGGGGAATCTTCAGGATAACCGGTTTTACAAAGCTGTAGTTACGGGGCGCACTGTGCACCACGCTACTGCAGAGCAGGGAGCTGTCTGTGGCGCAGGCAATGCGACTGCACTCATCGCTGAGCAGCATCAGGGAAACGTGCTTCTTCAGATGCTTGCCAATGGCCAGCTCAGGCACAAAGAGTAGCAGCTCCCCCCCATAGAGCCGCAGCTGGCCGCCACTACTGCTGAGAAGTTCGTAGGTGGTGCTTTTGGAGGCAGACAGCAACGACAGCTTTGCATTCATGTCGAAGGTTGAGTTGGCTGTCGATAGTACAATACATTCGGATTAGAAGAGATTTTCAATATCAATCGCCCGGAGCTCAATACTTACAGGTGTCTGCTGTTGACGACTCGCCTGTTTCCGACAAATAGTCAGCACTCAGATCATCGATGGGATTTGTGTAGCTGCAGGCAAAAGGAAGGCTTCAGTTACAAAAGCAAATCAGGATGGGGCTGTAACTTACTTAGCTGCCAGATTAGGCACATCGTAGTGATGTTCGGCCACACCCACTCCGCCCACATGCACATGCTCGCCGGGCAGGTAACGATGTCCCGGATTGACATAATCGTACCCACAATTGGCCGCCTCAATGTGCATTCGCATCTCCTTCTTATCAACAACGCCCGGCATATAATCTCCATCCATAACTGTAAACGGAAAGATATTTGAAATGCAAAAAAAAAGGCAGCACTCGTCAGCCGTCAGCAAACAAATTGTAACTTCGCATAGTGGTCAAAAAGAGAGACAAAATTAAACAAACTCTAATGTATAACACAGGATGTCCCAACAGAAAAAATTTATAGAGATTAACAATAAATATACAAACTGGAGATAAAATAAATTGGAGATATGCTGATCAAACCATTGCCCCTACAAATGTTTTTAAATATATTTTATGCTTTATAGATTAAAAAAAAAATGAAATAAACTCGTCCTTTCTCGGACCTAGGAGAATCTGGATGCCAACTTTGGTTATTCTAGCTTTTATAGTGTCTGAGATCCTTGCGTTCATCCAGACGGACAGACGGACGGACATGTCTAGATCGATTTCTCTCGTCATGCTGATTCAGAACGCCTTTATGGGGTCGGAGATGCTTCCTTCTGCATGTTACATACACAAACCTAATATACCCTTTTTACCCTACGGGTACAGGGTATAAAAATACAATATACATATCAACTAAAAAGCTAGTTGCTTCAACTAAGGATATTGTTTTCAAATCTTTTCAAAATTCCAAACGTAAGTGAAACCTTTAGATTACTGGTCTTAATAAATATCGTTAGTGCGTGAGGATTAACGACCGTTACTCTTATCTAATCTTAAGAGTGAGTATTTCTTAAATTTGTTAACATCTTTTAAGTTAAATGAATTTAACATTTTTAAAGAATTTCAAAACCGACCACTCCTCTAAAAAATAATCACACCTAAAATGGGAAGTCACTGATATTTAGAAAATATAGGAAATAAGTTGTTTTTACTGATCTTATTGGTCACTGTGCGAAAGCCATTTTTAGTTTCCGTTGCCATTTCAATTTCCATCTCCACACCCATTTGGTGCTGGGCTGGTACTTACCTGAGCGCGCCATATTGTAGTGGGGATTTGCGCGTATTCCACGCCGAGCACAGCAGATTAGAGCAGCGCCAAAGGCGAAGCACACGGCCGTGATGAAAGCGAGACCCAAGTAGAGCGTCCAATCGAAGTCTGTGCAAGAAAATGGCAAGCAAACAAAAGTTTTAGCAAGGCTGGCAATACGTTTGAGTAGTTAGCAAGGGCTGAGAATGTGGGATAGTGGTATAGTGGGGGACAAAAATGCTGATTTTGGTTTTTAATATACACTTTGGGCAACCCACATTTGAGCAGCAGGCTCAGGATTGCAGACAAACGCACACAACCCCACCGAAACGACAACTTCACTGCATACTTTCGGCAATACGAGTACGAGACGCTGTCATTGAACAGGAAGAACAAAAATACTGGACTGGGGGCCGCCTTGCCAATCTCAATCTTTGTCTTTTGTATTAAAAAATTTTTTTCTTCTGCGTAAATCCACACCCCTAGCCCCAGTGTTTCTGGTGTCCCCGCTATGCAAAGCACACACACACACACGCACAGATGTACACACATCTATGTATATATGTATATAGTCGTAGATATCTGGAAAGTTGAGTCAAGCAAAGCAAACGCGGTCGCATCCTCGTCCACATCACCATCAATCCCAAGCAACCATGCGTATCCGTATCTGCGCTGTATATGTCTGTATTTAATGTTTTATGTTTGTTCGTACGACCAACTCCCCCCACCGCGCCCATGCGCTTGACGGTCCGTCTGTCTGTCTGTCTGTTGGTCGGTCGTCTATTTCGCATTATTGTGTGCGCCGCGCCGCCGACGCCGCCGCTGCCGGCCCCCCGTCATGAGCCGACCGTCAGCGCCATTGTTGCGCTGCTTGTTTCCGTCTCTCTGATTGTTGATGTTGTTGCTGTTGCTGTTCTTGTTGCCGCTGTTGTTGTTGTCATTGTTGGTGGCGCTGTTAGTGACTGGTTGGCGATGCTCCTTCTGCCGCCGCCTGCCGCCTGCTGCCTGCCAGCTTGTTGATGGAGGTTTCGCTGGCGAAAAGGAATCGCTGCAGCGCAAGGAATTACTCTGTATATATTATGATTATTATACAATATGTACAGCCAAACACATAAGCACCCACACACACACTCACACACACAGAGATGCTGAGAGGGAACGCATTATACAATGTACTATGTATGAAATGAGCAATTATATTCGCTGTAAATCAACGACAGCACTGCCTCAGCAGCATCGGAAGCGTTGCCCCCCAAACTTTTTTATTATTTTTATTTTTGTTCAGCTAGCAGTCGCTTTCATTTTCCACGCTCTTTTCTCTTCTCTGCACTTCTTTTTACTTTTTACTTTTTTATTATACATTCAGAGTTGGCTCGTTGTGCACGCTGATTTTTTAGAATCCTGCATGGGACATCAAAAGCGTATTTGTCATAGCTTACTGCCTGCTGAGGGGAATTCGAAGGACTCGAAATCGGGATGCTGGGGGTGTGCTAAGAGATTAGTTGAGTTTGGAGAGGGAGGCCACTGTAGTAGGTGGCCCACAACAATGACCAGATAATAAACCATAAACTGTTTCCTGCAGCCCTACGTTGAGTGAGGCCCCAGGGATATACAAAGCAGAATTGCATCCGCTTTGAAGACAAACGCAATAAAATTGAAAATAAGCCAAAAAAAGCTTTATAGCAGTGTGGTGCTGAGCTGTGACCCAAGTGTCACTCTTCATTTGGTCATGGCTAACTTTTCAGCAACAATCAAATGCGCATACAAATAAAAATCCCAAATAGGCCAAAATCATGTGCAAATGGCATTCCCAACTCCTTTTTGATCCCTTCAATTACACACTGTGACAGTCATATAATTGATCCACAGGGACCGCAGTCGTTGACGAGCCGCTCAGCCCAAACTATTTGAGTTGGGTCGGTTGAACGCACTTCACACACCCTTCCCCTTGCCCTTCTACGCAGTCATCTAACCAATTCACCAATCCACCCACACACCCGCAAGCCCACGCAGAAATCGCACCAGACAGCAACAATGACACGTGAGGGTGTTGGAATGGGCAGAGTAGTCATCGTGTAGGAGGGAAGTGTACAGTCAAATTACATGCGGAAATGCACTGAAAAATTAATGAGCTTCAAATTGATGTTCTACAAGCTCTTATTAGAGTAATAGTTGTAGAATTAATATTCCTAAAATGTAGAGGAAGATTTCCCAAAATAGTGACAGTTTCAGTAAATATTTCCGTTTCTGAATTCGAACATTTATTTAATGTGGAATCAAAATTAGACTGCATTTCGAAAATCAATTGTTTCAAAAAATTCGTCGCGAAGCTTGATTTCCAATTATGTCATTATGTGCTTTTTTAACAAAATAACTCTACCAACGTTCTAGTTTTGGAAAAGTCAACTAATTCAATTCCGTAGTAATTCATTCTAAAAAGTGCGATTTTAATATCAAATGTAAGTTAATAATTATTACGTCTGAGGCTATACCATTCATTAGAAAAAGAAACAATAAACATGTTGTGTTCTATTTATTGAAAGCCAGCTCAATATTATGACTTTGTTTATAAATGAATTTTCAAATCATCATAGCTGGGATCCATAACTTTTAGAACTCAAGACTCGATAGCAAGGATATGTTTTAAGATCTATATGGACTTCTTAAATTGCTTTTATGTTCACTTTGCCTATTTTTCAGGCTTGAACTCAGATATAATAGAGATGCCGTGGTAAGGTATATACGATCTGTATACGATTTTCCAAATGCTATACGCATAACTAATTTGGTGAGCTTTATCGTTTCGATTATTTATCAGTTATGGCACAGAAATACAAGTAGTCTTTAAAGCGACATGCCTCGTTTCTTATAGGGTAAACCTGTTTACACAGCCCAACTTTTATGCTGACGTCTTCCCCAATACCGCCTGTCTAATTATGTGGCAAGGCGTACTGCGCTCAGACTGAAGAGCCGGGGCCAGAGCTAAAGCTAAAGCTGCCCCCTTCCAACTACGAAATGGTGCTTAAGCCGTGTACCCCAAAAGAGGAAGCTGCGATTGATTTGCGACCCTTCGATGTGTTCGGGGGATGGCTGCTGTTGTTGCTGCTTAGGCGGCTTCTACTTCTGCTGCAGCAGACAAACAAGTGCAGAATGAAGGGCTTTTCTTGGTCTGTCTGTCCCTGCCGATGTATGTATTTCCTTTCTTTCTGTTCTATCCTCTGCCATTATACTTTTTTTGGGCTCAAACAAAATGCACTTGGTTAATTTCCCATTGTGACAATCAGTGCTGAGTGCCCGGCTTTTGTGTCACTCGCATGGTAGAGAGCCTGTCTATATACTTGTATGTATGTATGTATGTATGCGTCTATTTGTATGGCTGTGTTTGTCCCCACAGTGATTGTTATTGTTGTCAAACTGTCTACTTTGTTGCTGTTGTGTGCTGTCAGAAACACACACGCACACACACACTCAAACTCCCACTCACCATCCTTGCCAATTTGACACTGCTCTCCACGGCATTCGGCCGTTTGTATGTCCTTTCCGCTGCAGAGTGATTTGCCATATCCTGTGCCGCCAACGTTGATACCCAAAGTGCCGCTGCCATTGCCATCGCCACCCACACCACTACTTCCGGCACCGCTGCTGCTGCTGCCACTCAGCGCCGCGGCGCCCACTCCAAGCAATTCTCCAGTCTCATCTGCCACATCGCCCCCGACCGCTACGCCATTTGTGACGCATTTTCTGCGACGCACTTGAATGCATTCCGCGGAGCAAATGCTCCAATCGCTCCACGCTGACCATCGCGCAACTGAAAGCAGAGAGAAGCAAGTGGTTTAGAAATCAAAAGTCATATTAACGTGATTTAGCACAATCCCCTCCAGCATCTGACACTGACGGACTGTGGTCCGTATTGTAAGGCTGGTTCAATAAAATTCGGATTTAATGACTCCCTTCCAGGCCCTCTCTCACGTTTTTTGAAAAAACTTGTTTCAAACTAAACTTTTCGTGGCATTGGTTTATTGTTTTATGGCGATTTTCTTAAATGTCCAAAGTACGCATCCTTTTGCTCTTAGCGGCCTTTCATCTAAAACAAACTTTGTTGTACCAATCATTCCTATGATATAGAGCTCCGATGAAAATTTAATTTAATTTTAGTATGCGATATAGAACTAGCAGACGTTAGAGTTCCTTAAGATATCTTTATAACCCAACAAGTATCCTACTAAGTTATTCCACCGACTGGTCCTATGGCACTCTGCGATTGGATAAGACAAGTCTACATATTAAGTTTTGATGTCATTAGCTCTTATGTTAAAAAAGCTGTCGGTTCTGATACAGGACGTCCATAGATACGGACGGACAGACATGGCTATATTGATTCGTCTGATCACTGATCACATACATATACTATATATCATACATTTTCTATATGTGCCCTTTTGGCTTAGGGTATTCAAATAATGTTGTTCAAAATAACAAATTCAAGAATTCCTATGTAAATAGCGATGAAGGATTTATGAGTAGGAGTATATATTCAGACTAGTGAAATTTAAGTTAAAGTAAAATACATATATGAGATCAGCTCTCGAAAATATGTGATACGCTTTCTCATTTTTAATAAGTTGTTTTTTATTTTAAAAACTTTGTAAATTATTATTAATTCTGCTAAAACTGATTTTCCTCATTTGGAAGCCCTGACTAATTTGTGCCTGTTTCTTAATGATGTTATCAATTAATTCATTTAGCTACTCTTATAGATCTGATTATATCGTTTCGCGCAGCTAGAAAACAAAATGTTCTACAATTTCGTAAGTTTTGTGAAATCAAAGAATGTTCTTCAGACTTGCAGGATTAATAAAATTATCAGGTTTCTATAACATTTTGTTAAGCACAACTCACGCACTCATCGCATTTTGATTGTACATGCAATACAAGTTGTTGGGTTCTATAGAGGGCGACAGATTTTCAGCCACTAATTATGTTTTAAGTGAATATGAAAATCCAGGAATGACTTCGTCTTAGAGTACTCAGCCACACTGTATAATGTAACCTATTTTTCACATAAATCACAGAAGGAGCAGCATGGACGAACAGCGGGAATGTGGCCAAAGGCGAATGGGAGAGGGGCAGTAAATTGAAATCGCGGACACTTTATGGTGCTGCCATTAGATTTTATAGCGCTGCCCTTCTAATAGATACGAACGATTATGGCACCTTTGAACTAACTGCTGCTGCTCTGGCTATCCCAGCTATTTGAATGTGTCATAATTTATGGCAAGTATTCATATATCCATGCAGCCATGTAGGAATGCAGGATGGAGGCAGTTGCCTCTGGGGAGCAAATAAACTGAAGCTGAACCAAAGCGTTCCCACAATATTTAACAGCATCGCATCCCGCACCACCGCTCCCTCAACTGGCCCCCAAAACGCTAGAAATGTACGCCGTCACTGTCGATTTTTCGTGTATGTAGATATATATGTATTTGTATGTATGTACATGTGGTTGTGTTTGTAGTCAGTTTTGTGGGGAAAAGTGATTGTCATTTTAATGCTTTTCTATTTTCGCATTTTCATTTCCATTTTTGTGTGTGTTTTTTCTCTCCACGCTGCAGCAGGCTTGTAAGTCCGAAAACTAAACAAAAAGCCCAAAATGTTGCCTATGCTATGCTCCGGTTGTTGTTGTTGTTGTTGTTTAGGTTTGATGTATGCCTATGCCGAGGCACACACATATATCGGCATTTGCCACTTCCTGTTTTCACAACATACTCGTAAAACCACCCCCGTAATGGCAAGAACAACAATTTCTTCGCCCCATCCTCATCATCATTGGCAGCAGTCGCCTTGGCTTTTAGTTGGTTGCCTTTGCCCTCGTCCTGTCCACATATCGCATCCCTAGACATCCGCACAAGGGTAGCCGTCGTCGCCAGTTGGAGTCGACCAGACTGTTGCATGAATCAGAGAGCGTAAATCGTGGTAAGTGATTTTTAAATCGCTACAATGACGTCATTTGGACGCCCAAAAATAAGTCAGTCACTCAGTCAGTTAGTGAGTTGCGATAAAGGAAGACAAGCGATTGCCATTGCCCATGAATGACTCGAACTGCTGCATCCTCCCACCACTCCATGGGGCTCAGTTTAACGCAATTGTTTATTGAATTGTTAAGCCACCCCGTTCCTGGCCATTCACTATTCACAAATTTGACTGCCTCTGCCTTGTTAGACATTAAAGTTTAACGGCACGTTCACAATGTCATATTGAAGCCCGACCTCTGCCGCCAACCCGACTTCGATCCAAAGCGTCTCCAGCTTTGGCGAAGCCTTTCAACAAAAATGCACATTGTCAGGCTTTCGTGTCAACTTACTGCGCTTACTCGACGAAATGTCAAATCCATCAGCGCTCACAATTTGAGTGTCCTCTGTTGTTGTCGACATCATCGCCAGCGTCGTCAGCGTCAGCGTCAGCGTCGCAGGAGCACACCATCCAGGCATAATGAAAAGCCGATGTAGGCGTGGCATTGGTAGGCAACCAGAGCAATACGTTGACACGGTGCCATGGGGATGAAAAGTCCCACGAAGACGTACAGAAGCGTAAATGGAGATGAAAAAAAGAAACCGAAGCAAAATTTAAAATTAATTTTATGACACACTTTTTTCATAGGAAACAAGTACTATGAGTGCAGCAACCAGTCAGCACTCTCGACAATATGGTGCGCTACAACGAAGGGCGCAGCATCAGCGTTTTTATACAACTGCTTCTTAAGTACCAACTATCTCATTACTATACTTACATTGAGGGACAAACAAAAGTCGGGTTTGTTAATTAAATACTGCAATTACGCAATAATAGGAGAGCTTCCTTTTCATATCCTGCACTTTAAATTCGAAGAGTACCAGACATTTTCTATATTCAAGTTCGATTAAATATGTTGGAATCAATGTATTTTCATTTTTTTTTTTTAAACTAATAAATGTATTTTTCAAAGTTATCTAAATTTTTCAACTCAATGAATTAAGCAAATTTAAATTGATTTTTGAATTTGAAATATTCAATCGAAACGCAATCAATCGAAACGGAACAAAAAAAAGTTCTTGTTGTGTGTTTTCCATGTAAAAACTTGTTACATCCAGAAAGTAAAGAGTCAGTAAGCCCAATTATTGGGTAACACGACGAATTGATATCGTGATCGATATCTTTCGATTATCTGTATTAATCACTTAAGCTCCCACTATTTTCAATTAATCTCTATCACCTTTTAAAAGCTGTTCTTACTATATAGTAGCAGCTCAGACCAATTTATCAGATACATTTCATATTGTTTAAGCAGTCTGTGTTAAGACATTGAGAAACTTATTGTCATAATTATAGGTTCAACATAGTCAACTAAAAGAATTGAAAAATGTACACGTTTAGGCAGTCCACAAAAAGGAATCCATTAATTCTATGGAATTAAAAATGGAGTTGATATTTGTTCATCTTTTCCCCGATCTCTTGCATAATTTTAATGACAAAGCAGTTTGCAAATAAATTTAGTCGAAAATTTAAGAGGTTACATTCTTGTGTTCCTGGTCCTCGGACCAGCTTTTTAATGGGTCAAAAATATGTGCTAAATTTTAAAACAACATTCTAAGTAGTACCTCCAAACTTTTCTCGGCTCAGTGTCGGCTTTTCCCTACTTTTATCGAATTTAAGTGTCACAATTCATTTCATTTTAAACGTGCCTTACTTTTTCTCTTCATTGCTCTGGAACAAGCTTGGTTAGAAAAAGGATCTCCTGCAGAGTATTAATGACGGAAGAGTCTAAAACACAGTTTGAAAAACCTCAACTGTAATACATTTTTGGTACAATTTCGGGTTGTTTTCCTTCTCTCAGTGATACTTTGAAATATAGTAAGTAAGTACACTATAAATGTCACATTTATTTTCACAGCACTAATATGCCCTATTTGAGTAAGTGTTTTGGAGGCACCCACACAGCACCCAATATATAGAACTGAAGGACCGCCCGAGCCACCCCGACTCGAGTATTGCTGCGATTCTTTTTCAGTGGCAACAGCCCCCCACTCCCGCTCCCACTACCCATCCCAGTTCGTTCCATTTTGCGCTTGTCTGTCAACAATTGCTCATTGCTGTGCCCGCTGTGCGTTTGTATGGTTGTACGTAAGAGTGTGCGTTAGAGTGTGTTTGTGTGTGTGTATATGTGTGGGTACTACAATACAATGCAATACAATAAATTTACATGAATAAAAGTGAAGAGTCTCAAACACATGCCGCCCGTGCGTCTGTCAAAAAGACCGCCTCCACTCCCGTTGCTGTTTCTGCTCCACCCCCCCCCCCCCCCCCCCCCGCCCAAAACGTCCGTTCGTGCTTTCGCCGGGGTCCGTTCATTTGTCCCCTCATCCCTCGTCCCCTTGTCAGCATTTAGTCAGCCCTGCAGGCACTGCCATCTCTATTGCCCATCCTCGCACGTCCCATCCCATCCCATCCCGTCCCGTCCCGTCCCAATCTATCCATCTATATGCGTGTAAGTATGTAGAGAGATCTCTGTCGTCGCTTCGACGGCAGCTGCCGTTCGATGCGTGTTTAAAAGTGAAGCACGCAGTGCTCACTCATTTTTTTCCTCGTTTTCGAATTCGTAACGCCTCTTGAACTTTCGCCGTGCTGTGTGCTTGGCTGGGTCGTGGTTGGCCATGGCGTTGCCTTTGTGTCGCCTGGTGTGAAAAATGTGCGCAGTTCGGCGGTTCGGTATTGCCTTGGGGCAATTGGGAGGGATGGCAGACGCAGGTGAGGTTGGCGCTACGGGGCTACTAGAGAATTGGAGAACTGGTTTTGCCGTAAATGGCATTTAAATTGACAATTCTGTTACTGGTGCTTCAATTACCGGCAACATTTTAAAGTTGCACCAAGTGGTGTACCACATTTTGTGGGTGCTTCTCAACATCACTCTTAGCCTCTACCCTCTACTTCTACCTCTACCTTACTGTTGAATGCGGTCAGCTATTACGTACCTGGACAGGCAGCACAATCGACGGACTTCTGTATATGCGGGCCCACACATTGCGACCCACCATTCAATGGCATCGGGTTGGTGCAGGTGCGTGTTCGCTTCCGACCCTGTCCCCCCTGGCGACTCGGTTTCCCAGCGCATTTGCACTCGCTCCAAGGACTCCAGGCACTCCAGCCACCGTTAACTGTTGGCGAATAAAATGAAAACAAAAATTCGCATGAGTTTTTTCTCTTTTTCTGCTGTTGTTGCTTTTGTTGCTGTTGTGCTCTGTGGCTGACCGCACTGACCATAGACAATGAGCACTGCCGAATCGGAGAGTCGCCTGCCCGCCACATTCTCCGCACTGCAACTGTAGTTGGCCATGTCCTGCAGCGCCACCTGCCGGAACGTCAGAGTGCCCCCGGCGACGGTTATGGTTGGGTCGCCTTCACCCGTTATGGGCGCATTGTTCTTGTGCCACGTAACTTTTGGCTCGGGAAAGCCGCCCGGCGATTCGCAATGCAGTTCCGCCCGACTGCCCAACTCGATGCGCAGCGATGTGGGCGACTGATTAAAGGACTTGCGTATGTCTGAAAGATAGTCAAACAGAGAGTGTTATTTGCAAAAGGTATACTATAGTTATGGTTTTAAAGACAATAATACATTTAAAACGAGTGCATCAAAGTTTTAATTACACTATAGCTAGTCTCTAACCAAAATTACACTCAGTATCTCTTTCAGAGGACAAATATGGGCTTTTGTATAAGTACTTAAACAATTAACTGATGAATAAATAAATGTAATCTGTGTTGGGTTTAAGCAAATCGGAATTTGTAATTAGCAAGTTAAAGCATAGTTAGACGACTTGTATTAACTAAATAAACCCTAATAATTTGTTTTCTTTAAGCTTCAAAATATTGCAAAATATTAATTGGTTAACCTGACTTAAATACTCTATATATATGAAGTTTTTTGATCCAGGTTTTCAATTTGATGAGTTAAATTATGATGAATTAAATTATTTTGATTACATCAATGAATTTTAAAAGCTTAAAAAAAACAAATACATTATGTAAAGCAAGGCCTATTTAAAACTATCCTACATGTAGATTTTAGTTTTATTTTATCTTGCTTTTTTCTGAATGGTATATCTGGAAAATCAGAAATCTAATACTCACTGCTCTGTTTGTTAACCGTTTATAGTTTACTCTTGTAAGTATATTTCCCGAATGCTATAGTAGAAATCACAGTAATTAATTATCTACATCCACTACTCAAACTTTCTAGATTTGTTAAATCTTCTCCTATATATTAACCTTTTAAGAACTTTTGCCTAAATGTACTCGCATGTCTTACTATAAATGCAATCTGGTAGGGTGCAGAGATTAATGTATTTATTAAAATATTAGGATACTTGTTCTTTGCCTTTACGAAAATTCAGCGTTCAATATCTCTCCGATTTAGGTTCTTCATGCAAAAAGATACAATATAATATAATAGATCTTAATCTTAAATCTATTATGATCTATAAGGATAGTTGAATTTTTAATCCTCTTCCGAGTTAGTTACTTACATGCAATGTGCACTGTGGCCGCCTGGCTCTTGACAACGCCACGTGATGACCACGCCTGGCACTCGCACTTGAAGGGACCCTTTCCAAAGTACTCGTCGACAAGATCGCGATGGATGGTAGCGGTCACCTCCTCCACATGCACTCCGGTGTGCGGATCGACATGCTTGTCGTGCGTTGATGGCGGCGGTTGGGAGCTGCCGCTGCATTTGAAGTGCAACTGCAGGGCATGAGAGGCCTTGCATTTGAGGACCGCTGGTCGATTTTTGACCACGAACACACTCTCTGGCTCGCTTAGAAATATGGGCAGCGTATTGCTGGCCTCGCCACCATTAAGCTTGCCACCGTTAAACTCCTCCAGCAGAGTCCCACTGGCCCGTCCCTCAAACTCTGAGCTACGGAATTTGGTGGCATCCTCACTGCTGTTCGAAGCCAAATCTTGGGTTGGGCGCTGGGGCTGTGGCTGTGGCGCACTATCTTCTGTGACTGCATTCCGCTGACGCTGATCGGCACCATTTAAGCTCAGATCCAGGTCCTCACGATAGACATCGTGGCTGGCAAAAGGTGCAATGGCGGTCAACGGATCAATCATGTCTTCCACAGACATGCTGCCGCTATAATCAGCTTGTGGGAGGGACAGAGTGAGTGGCAGGGGCAGCGGCAGAGGCAGCTGCTCCTTGGCCAACAACGGCCATATTAATTGTAGGTTCACAATAAGTACAATCACATTTCCGGCTGTATTAATCACCGACGCCGACGACGACGACATGCTCCTAGCTATTATTGTAGGTGCTGTTGTTTTGTCGGTGCTCTCGTCTTGGCTCGTCGTAAATATTTTTCGTTGTCACTTTGCTTTATCACTCAGACGCACGTCGTTGTCTTGTCCTGCGTTTCCTGTACAATGCAGCACCTGCGACCCTTGTCTGCGTCTCGACTCTGGCTGCAGGCATCAGCATTAGCATTAGCTCGTTGTCGTTATTGTTGTTGTTTGCTTGCTGACGTGGTAGAAGCGATCTGAAATGCGAGATAAGAAATGCCTTTAAATAGCTTTCATTACAAATACGAAAAAGTCCTGCCGGACATCAGTTTGTCCAAGCCATTCAGTCTTCATATCTTTGCCATGCATACGCCAAAGACAATGTGACATTTATAACCATCAAGTGTGAATAATACTTATGATATGCTATGGCCAGAGCGACTATTCAATGCCCAACACTCGGCCTTTTCAATACCGGACCTTAAGCGTGTGGCTGCTGGCGATAATTGGCTTTTGATGATGAAAAGTTTGCGCATCATCAATCAGTGGCGCCACAACAGCTGCCTACAAATGGCCCCAAATGCCCAAACAGCTCAAATCAAACTGTGTAGCGCAGCAGTAGGTAGTTGGTTGTAGGTAGGTAGTAAGTGGTTAGTGCTTAGTGGTTAGGGGAGAGAAAACAGAAAACCACAAGTTACAAAATTTCTCATTTGTTATGCAAGTCATGCGTCAGGTTCTACGAATCGCTGGTACCTAATCGAAATATTAATAACAGGTAGGTAGACTAGGTATTTGTACTCGAATGCTCGAATGCTCGTATGCTCGTATGTATGCAGGGTCCATGCAATTCTCGGTTAGGCCAGGCCCATGTTGGAGTGGTGATGGGAGGGACGAGACCACTTTATGGGAATTGTGCCTCTTGTCTTTTGAAGTTATTAGTTGTTGAGTTGGGCAATCATTATAATGCCCAACTACTGTGCCTATCACTCAGGCGGCAGCACGACATCGTTCGACCCACCGTACCCTCCACTCCACTCCCCTCCACAACCGACCGTCCTCCATCCACGACCATTGAGTTTATGCGTTTGTCTTTGTAATTATGTATTAATCATGCATAAGTTTAAACTTCAACATGCGCACATTGTCTCGTACAAACACGTAACTATGTATAAATGCGTATAGATATTGCCTCGGGCCTGACATATCTTTGTGTCTGCGAGTGTCGTGCGTTTTTAATGCGCCGCCAGCGATTAAACGACAAAAAGCCAGGCCATTAAACATACATATAGTACATACTATACATCGAAGGCATAAAGAAAAAGAGGCGGTATGTAAATTTTGCGGAAACGCTGATATGTGAAATGTGATTATGATTAGGCCATGGCCCACACATCTACACAGTCCACACAGTAGTGGCCATTATGCGCGACCATCATAAAATATCGGGTAGTAAGAAATTAAAAGGAAATAATACATTTGATGGCCCTGCTGGATATTAGTCGGCGTTATCGCCATCCTATCCACATCCACAACCACTTCCACTCAGGCGTTGGTGTCGTCTTCGTTTTCGTTTTCGTCGTCATCGTCATCGTCACGACTGTCATTTCTTTTGGTTTAAGCGCCTTTTATGCGTAATTCAATTGGGTTTACAGGGTGCTTGTGGACACTTGAGTATCTGTCAATAATTTTTGTGAGTGTGTGCGTGTGTATGGGAGTGTGTGTAAGTGACCAGATTATAATACTATGTACTCGTATGTACTATGTATGTTTGAATGCGGCATTCCCGAGGGGAAATGCACACACATTTTGTTTGTGCGCATTCAATTATAGATGGATGTGGATATTGAAGTTCGTTTTGTTTTCGATTAGTCTAGACTCTAGACGTTTTGTTTGAAGGCGGCAGCCGACTATTGTATTTGCAAGGCAGCTTAACGAAATTCGATTTAAGCCAAAGATGCCAGCAGCAATCAATAATCGTATCTCAAATCCAGCTTAATTGGACATACATATATTTGGCACATCCAAAAAAAACATAAAATCCCATTCAAAATCAATTTAAAATAATTATTCTTATTGTCTGTCTAAAAAGTTTCTCTCTACACAGGGACACGTTGGACTGGAAACTAAGAAGCACTGTCTTACTTAGATTATTTAAAATATGTGTCTCTTTCTCTCTTTATGGGCCAGAAACAATTATAAGCAGGGCGATGGTTGAAATTTTAGGAGCACATTCCTCAACTACTATAATGCCAAGCTACTGCACGAAATTGCATTCCTAATTATATGTAATAAGATGTTTCCTGTCGTTTACCTCGCTGACTATATCATGAATAAAGATTTTGTAGTCAGTACTCCTATGAGACAGGTGAAAATATTATTGCCTTGTAAGAGATAATACTTAGAACAGATCATCCCTGGAGCTTTGATCTTAAGCGTTTTTGTGGACAATCTGGTAGAGATTCTCGACCATACCTTGCCACATTGACAATAGACATAAACTTTCCCCTTACTAGATCAGACGCTATCCTACAAAAGTGTTCTTGTTTTCCGATTTAAACTGATTTGAAACGAAATATATAAATTTATTGCAATCTAAACTAAAGTCGACAAAAAGGAAATCTTGAAGATTAAAGTACAACTACTTATATTCAGCTTCTCTAAGCAAAGGGTAGACTAATTAATTCAAGTATTCAAGATTTCATTTCTTTCTTCACTTTAGTTACATCACGATTTGCTTTATTATCGGTATATATAAGGATTCAAGTACAACTATATTCAGCTTCTGTAAAATCGTGATTTAGTCAATTATAAAATGCCCTTAAGTCAGCAAAAATGTATCTCTAAGCAAAGGGTAGACATAATTAATTCAAGTATTTAAGCCATCTCTCTGATGGGGATTAAAGTACGGCTTTTTTCTTTTTGATCGTTCGCTTTAGTCAAATCATGATTTGCTTTATTATCTGTACATATGTAACCTTTATACCTAAGTACAAATTTATTCACCATCATACAATACAACAGCGGCTCATCTGTGTTGTCGTTAACTTTAGTCGTGTCAGGGCATATTAATCAAAATATTGAACAACGATTGGGTCATAAAACCACAAAGAGAGCCAGACAGAGTGTTATCAGCGTTACACGAAGAATACATCATGTTGATGCATGTTTGTATTTTTTGTGCGTTTTAATAGATTTTTAATGAAGTAAAGTGGGCCAAATGGATTGTGTAAAACGCTTATCAGCTGCATTTCATTGTGCGCACTTGTAATCGAATGGATTTTATTTATTGAATACGAGAAGATATGGCGTCGGCAAAAAAGAAATACTTTGCATTGATTTTGGCACGCTGTCATGTCATGGAGTGGGCGAGGGCAAGGGCGGGGGTGGAACACAAAGAGCCACACACGCTTTTCAGATTTGTGGCAAGATATGCGAGATGGTTGCGTGTGCATATAATCATCGTCTATACATACATACATATATGTATGTATTATACTGTGTGTGCGGAGTAGAAGCAGTTCCGCTGAACTTTTTCATGATTTCTCAACTCCAGACTCTGGAGGAGCAGCAGTTTCAGCAGCATCAGCAGCACTTGCTATGCTTCCTAGTCACCACTCACTCAATACGCACGCATGAATGAATGGATGAAAGATTGCGATTGCGTGGGATAATCGGCGTCGCATTCAATTTAATTTCACAACTATTGCGGCAACGGCAGCCCTTCCTGCCATTTCATTTGAACAAAACGCGAGCACAAAACTTCCCAAAAGAAGAACCGACAAGTTCAGGCACGGATAGACGAATGTGCCGGGAGGGGAGCGGGAAGCGGGAGTCGGGGGCGGGGGCGGGGGCGGGGGCGGGGGCGGGGGCGGGGGCGGGGGGCGGGAGCTGTGACAGACAAACTCTGTCCAACAGACAATGCAAGAAAACAAGTGAGCATTCTATAAAATAATTGATGACTGACTGACTCAGTCTCTTGGCAGCAATAATTTTTATGTTTCTGGAGTACTCGCACACACACACACACACACACACAAGCGCGTGCGCCAGCACTCACACGCGTACGCAGGGGTGTAGCAGAGGGGATCATGTCGTGTAGTTGCCCCCACAAATGAAATTCATCTTCAGTTTTCTCTTCTTAAATATTACTTGGTACATCTGAAAAGTGTCCCTTAAAGCATTAGAGGAATTATATCTTTTGTATTCTATTTTCGATATAATTGGTTGGGCGACAATTATATTTGTAACAGAGCTTTGATCTTTAAATACTATATTTGACTTTAACAAACAGTACCTTTAACAGAAAGGATTGCTCGCCTAAACGTTAGATTTAATAATAGATATATGTACTTGTATAAGTTAGTTTAGTATTAAGTTAGGGTTAAGTCATTAAGTCTCATGGGTTTATTTGTATGATTTTTCCAACTTTACACTGTCGATTGTTGTTAACCATTTTTATTTCTCCATTTTGTTTAATTAAGTAGAAAAGGCTAAGCTGCCTGTACTCTTAACATTAAGATATCTTTACCTCACTTGTTAATTCATAATGTTTTTAAGAAATGTGAATGAAATTGAAATTAGCTATTTTGTATATAAAATGTTTGAAAAAAAAAAAAACCAACAAATAGCAATTATTGTATTTTTTCGATATAAGAAACTATTTCTCCAGGTATTTTAATGTTTCGATAGTGCCTCGAATAAGCTATAGAACGGAATTTACACAAAATGTATGTCAAAATATGGTCGAATATAGGAACATGTATGTGTGTACAATCAATAATATTTACCAATATTAGTTGCAAATGAAATTGCCAGTCTTATAATGATTAATTTATTTAGTTAAATGTGTGTTTATCCGGATTTATTTCCATTTTGCCATCTCAAATTCTACCTCCATTTTCGAAACATTGGATGAAATATTAAAAAACACATACCCTGAACTGCTTGTAATCGATTATTTATTTAACTTAATAAAAACTCACAAAAAAAACGAAACCCCCTAAATGAGATCTTGGCTACGCCTACGCGTGTACACACTAAAATCAAATGCCACTCGAAACGTAGTCAAAGAAACAGAGAAGAACAGCAGAGCAGAGAAAGAGCGACAGGCAAAGAGGCAGTTACTATGAGACGAAGAAGATGGGACTGAAGTGGATGTGGCGGCAGATGCCGTTGCTTCAATTGCGTGTGACTTTTGTGCTCCTCGCAGTGTGTGTGTGTGTGTGTGTGTGTGTGTGTGTGTATGTGTAGTTATGTGCTGTACAATCTGAACATCTGTAGCCCAAATGAAATCTTCAGAGCTCAAGGGACGATTGCTGGTTACTGTGGCAATCGCATGTCGCATGTGTATTTCACATGTTGCGCATTTTGCCCACACGAGCGACGACTTCAGCTCCACTGCCCCCTGCCTCTGCCTCAGTCCCTGCCCCACCCCCCTCCCCCTTCCCTTCTCAGCCTTAAAGCTGAAGCTATTGTGTTGCCTGCCTACGCGACTGTTGACTGCCTTTTCATTTCATTTGATTCCATTTTTTTTTTTTTTTTTTTGGGCAAACGCTTGTAATCAAACAATTAAAGATGATTTTAATTAATCTATTTATAAGCGACGTACGCTTGCCGTGTAGAAGAGATAGAGAGCTAGAGAGAGGGGAAGTCCAAACTACCCTCGTTGTGTGTGGGTATGGGTATGGGTTTGGTTACAGGAACGCCTTCATAACTGATCAAAATTAATATGACAAGGCATCGTCATCAACATCATGGTGGCAAGAACAAGCAGCACAACAATAACAACAACAATAACAGCAACAACAACTACTACAAACATCTTTAAATTAATTAAGTGTAATTGTAGCAGCATTAGAAACAAAAGCCTCAGCCATGAATTATTATTGCTGGCATTCCCGTATGCTTGCATGTATGTCCATATATACATATGTACGAGTATCTACAAGATACAATACAATAGATACACTCAACATACATATGTATACGTCTAGTGTGTACGAGTATGTGTATAATAAGCAAATTATTTATTATGCCATCAGTTAAGTAAGTAGCACAAATGCATCCAAGCGCGCTCGATGCCAGCAGCTGAATCTTATCATTTGTATCTTATTAGAAAAGTTTCATCATCGGTTGGATCGTTCTCACAAAGTTGTGGCTGCTGCTGGTGGTCCGTTTTAACAAATGACCGCCGGCCATGCGGACTCGGATTCGTGACTTCAGTTTAGGGTTGTGGGGAGGAGGAATTGAGGAATTAGGGAAAGTTAGTTGTTGTGTTGAGCACAATTTGGCACAGTTAGGGACTAATTTATTGTGCTCCTGCTGATTGTTTCACTTAAGCTGCCAAAGTAATCGATAGGTGCCAGGTGTTGTGATGCGAAAACATTAAACAAGTTGCCATTTGTTGGAGGCTTAGTCAAACTTTTGCTCTCGTGGTATCTGCCACAGACAGCAGCAGCTGCGTAAGTCAAATTGGATTTGCTGATATAATGAGAGGAGAGTATTTAGGAGAGAATTAGAACGAGGGGGTCGGGAAAATTGAATCAGTGCTTTAATTATATAGCTTTATACTCATGAACTTAATGGCAGCAACCTTACGACCGATCTAATATTCTACTAATATTTGCACTTACATAAGACTCAAAACTTGTAGAAAGAAACCCAGCGATACATGCAGAATAGGCTGACAAATAAGGCCGACCTTCTGCCCACTAAGCAAAACAAGCTAATCAGATGGAATTCTTAAATATTCTACTGCATTTCTTCTGACACTGAAAATTCTTTAATGAGAACTAATCACGTTTAGTCGTATCCTGTTTCTCACAGCAAATAACTATCAAAATTCGTTTTAGCTTTAAAATGGAGTTCAATAGCATTTCTTGACGGACCAGGGTTATAAGAAATTGCGTTATCACAATGGACCAAATAAAGGTCTGACCTTCTAACCATGGCATTAGTTTTTGTTTAATTTTTTTGGTGAGTGAAAAAAGTTGTAATCATTGGAATGGAATCAATAGAATACTTAACTAAGAAACTTTTATTAGACAAACTTATAATAAACACGATCTAGACAAACCGCTCCCGCAATCATATTATTTATTAACGGTTCTTAGCGTTACTTATCTTTAAACTAATCGCAACAATTGTTGTATTTTTACATTAAAGTTAATTTGATTCTAATGAGAAAGAAACTGATCACTAATTGTAACTTTGTGCAACTTTTCTGAAGTAGAAGTTTGCAATATGTTCCCCCCTTGGACGAAACGTTTGCTTCTAAATCCATCTTCTAGCACAATCTAGGAATAAATAGATACAACATTTTTAAAAATTTTTGCAGAGAGATAGATAAACTATTGAACATTTAATCAGCGTTTTAAATACTCATTCCATGCAGACTAAGCCCACCTATATGGCGTACTCATGGTTTTCAATCTTTATTCTTATTATAATCCATTTCCCAATGCTAAATACGTTTGTTATTCGTTGGTTTTTTTCCCCCTACTCATAAGGTGAGGACTATGTCAATCTATTATATTCAAAACATTTTTAACATTTTAGCGAAATGGAAATTGAAATGCCTTTGCAATGACAGTCGGCTTAACTGTTGTTTTAAGTAGAGAGTTTCTATTGTTGATGCGATAACGGAAGCTCTAAACTATTCTTATAATATCTTTCATCTGATCGTATTTGTGTGCCTACAATTTTTCAGCATTAGACATGTTAATGCTCTTCCATTTTCTAGATACGCTTTCCCAACTCGCCAAGCCAAAATTTACGAGCGTTTCTTTTCTTTTTAGCTTATCGGCTACCTACTACCCCCTACCTTCGCCTTGCGACACAAAAGAGATGCCGAAATGTATATTTCTATCGATATGATCGGCAACTAATCCAATGTTAAGTCGCAGCCCATGAACCTGAATGCCCTGAATGGTCGCCACATGCATCTACATACTCGTATGTGTGTAGGTAGCCCAAGCCTTAAGACCGTGTGTTGTAACATACGTTCTGGGCCTGGGCATCTCATAATCTTCATCACATTGCATGGGCATTGCCTTTGCCCTCTGCAATGACAATTAATCACCGCAGGAGTCAAAGACGTTCGGCACCGTCCTATTTGGTTCCTGTGTCTGTAGTTCCTTCGCTCGCTCGTTCGTTCCCATGCCAATGGACTCAGGGATATTGACACTGAAGCCTAAAACCAAACCCTTGTTTGCTAAGCTAGCATTTTGGTCTGGCATTCGAACAACAGCTGTAAGTTTTCGAAATGCATAGTATATCGTACAACCCCTAAAATTATGATTAGTGCAGCCCATACATATATATAACATACAAGTATCTACATATAAATACATATGTATGAGGTATAAAGGGACTTGGACTTGGAAAGGGTAACGCGCGTAAATTGTTAAAAAAAAAAAGAAAGAAAGCAAAAACCCAAAGTGTGAGTCCAATAATTACGTGCATTTGTCACACATACACTCAAAAAAAAGGGTTCTATACTTTAGAAAATCACTCATAAAACTAAAATGAACTCTTTAACTCAGCAGAATTTACTAAGCTATTAAAATAAACCCAAATTAATTTTTAATTTGATCTACTATTAAGATACTATTTAAACTAAATTCTTTTATTATATGAAATAAAACAAATAAACCAAGTACTAAATAAAGTAAGTAGATGTATAAATTCTATAAAATAAATAACAAAATACATATGTATATACATATGTATGTCACAAACCAAAAATAGTATTTTGTTGCGGAAAGCAAAATAAATATTTAGGGTAAAAAAAATTCTACAATTCTAAACCGTTCTGATTGATTTTAGGAAATATTTATTTTCTTCCCAGATAAACTTGTCTTGGAATTTACAAACTGTCTTTCTTTTTTTTAGAAAAATCACTTTTGTTTTACAAATAAAAATTTGGCATTAGTAACGAAGCCTCCTGGTATTCAAAAGAGGTTTCTTAATCAAAGAATTAAATGATTAGTAGAACTTTTTGGGATTTAAAGAAATATATTTCTTGTAGCTCACCAAATATTTAGTGCCCTCAGTGGTATGTTAAATGCTATTTCAGGCAGTTGGTTTTTCCTGAGTGTACCCCGAGCCTGAGAATTATTTTGAACATTACTGCTGGTTTGTCAGTCAGTCACTCAGTCAGTCCCTCTGTCACTCAGTCTGTCTGTCGTCTGGCGCGTTATTTCGAAAGGCATCATTATATGCCAATTGGCAATTGTTTGTTACCCACTCGCAATCTACAGCGTTACATATTGGAGTGCAGTGGAGGGTTGGTAATTGCAACGCATTTGAATTTGAATATTTTGAATAACGGTAACATGCCCAAATTATAACTGTAATTGCATGGGAGCGCATTGTGGCATGTAAGCTATGCTGCTGCCATCTTTTATCAATGAATTAAGTGAGCCATACGTCGTCTCTAAATGTAATTCGAGTGCCGCACTCATTATGAGGGCCGCATGCCGCTTCCCTCGTCGCACCCCCGCCGAAGCGCGAAAACGAAAAAGCTGTTGGGCTTGTCCGTTGACAAGAAAAACAAAAATATACGAAAACAAATACAAATACTTGTGCACCATGCAGCAATCATAAAATAAAAAAAAAACAACAGCAAAATAAAAATACATGATGGCGTTCAAAAGGGCACGCTTTTCATAATAAACATTAGCGTTGGGCCCAAGCAGACGAAGCGCCTAGCTATGTGTGTTGTAGTTGTTGTTGCTGTTGCCACCACAGTGACATGGTCGCATGGTCCGTGGCCCGCTGTCTGTCGGTTTGTTTGTTTGTTTGTTTGCTTGTGCATTTGTGAATTGGTCGTCTTTAGTTACACTTGAATACGTTTTGTGAGTGTGAATGTGTAGTAGGTGTGTGTGTGCATGTGTGTTTGTTGCTGCCACTGCACTTCACCTACTTCGTTGCACTTTACTCGTACTTGTACTTAAAATAGAATTGCATACTTAGCGGCGCAGGAAGCGCTGTCACCAGCAACCAACCGCCTGTGCTTGTGCCTGTGCCTTTGTCTTTGTCTTAGGCCAGTGGCCAAGCAGGCAATTGTGGGGCTTATTATAACTAAACATGACAGCTACTTACGTGTTGTTGCTGCTGCTGTTGTTGTTGTTGTTGTTGCTGTCAATGCTGCTGCTGCTGCTGTTGCTATTGCTGTCTGCTGCAGTGCGGTCGTTGCTTTTATGTCCAAAACGGCGAGCCTACTTATAAGTAAACATGTATCCAGTTACATGCACCTTTTACTGCGTATCCTTTAGCGCACACAGACGTCTATGTATATATGTATGTATGCATGTACAGATATACTGTATACATGTGTGTGTATTCTTAGGACATCTGTAACCTTATCGCTCTTGTTTGAGTCTCAGTTTTTTGTTTGCGCCCCCCTTGTGGCTCTCATACCTTTCGGCCATGCAGCATATCAATATTTCATAGTTTTTCTATAGGCATATGTATGTATGTATGTATATGTGAATTTATGTGTGTGTGTGTGTGTATTTGTAGGCACACACAGCAATTTCCATTTATGCCTTTAAATTGTACACTTCACATAATGTTGCAACAAACACGCACACGCACAGCGCTCGAATATCCTGCTGGTTCTACTCACTGCTTTTATATTAAAGACAACATCAGCATCGCATCATCATCATCATCATCATCAATAAAATAGCGTCATTGTCGGCATTGACATTGCCTCACTCACACACTCTTACACACACAGACACGTGCAATTATGCTTGTTTGTCTGTTGTTTGTGTTCTTTCCCGCATGTGCACGTTTATTATTATTATTATATCGAAAGACGTTGCGAGGGCTATAAAACTTCGATCACGATCACTAGAATTTCACGTTGCCGCATTTACTTTCGATACGAAAACAAAAACGCGCGCGCGCCCGCAGACCGTCAACAAGAAATAACGTGCAGCGTCGTTGGCGTTCCAAACTGAAATAAACTGTGAAGGCGACGAAGAAGCGAGAGTCACTGTTTTAACTCACTTGTGGCACACAAACAACCACCGCAGCAATGTTGCCAATTCTTGAGCCTCAAAATAGCTAGACCAGCAGTTGAAACAAGCCAGAAATAGCTATAAAAAGACAAAATATATCCCTGGTAAAATGCTACGCTTTCATTGTCATTATAAGATAAGTCTGTTTTAAAAGATTTCACACATTATTGAATGACTTCAAATATTACAATAAATTTATTATGGCACATTAAATGCAGAACTTGTATCTTCAAAACTAGCAGAGGTAGAATCATTGCCACAAGATTCAGTATTCTGCTTTCATACTTCCCTCTCTAATTACAAACACTTTTTCCAAATATAAATACAATTGTAAATCGTTAATGATACGATAGTTGCAGTCGCAGTTGTGTCAAATAAAAAGTTGATATTAATATATATTTATGAATATGCAACTAACTACAGCAGGAAAGAAGTTCTTATTAATTGCTTAGAAAATACAACATCTGAACTTTTAAAAACTCTTGAAATTCCGTCAGTCGCAATATCATTATTTTTCCCGCAATCGGCATTTGAAGCACTGCAGTACTAGCGGGAAAATAGCTCAATTGGCAACACTGACAACCACCGCAATGCTCTCTCACTCACACGTTCGCTTGTTCTCTCACACACGCGCTCTCTCCACACGTAGAGTAAAGGCAGCTGTTGAGGAGAGTAGAACTGGATACCACAACAGCATCCCCAGTAGCAGGAGCACGTTTGACTCGGACTGTTGCTCTCTGTGGTACTGTCGCCTGCGGGAACAAGTGGGGAGCATGACGAGCTTACACCGACTGGACGCGCACTCTCCGCTCCATGCTCCACTTCAGTGCTGCTGTTGTTGTTGCTGGGACGCACTTTACGATGTACACAACATATGCATGCCGACTCGCAACTCCGACGGCGACTCTATCTCTGCCACTTCCTCTCCCTCTGCCTGTGCCTCTGCTCTTTTGCTATTTTGTATCTTTTGGATATTACGTTGCTTTTTTCCTGTTTATAGTTTTCGCTTCTAATTTTACACACGGAATTCTTGAGATACTTTCATATTTTCGTTTGATGATTTATTGACTGCAGCGGCAATTAAAGGCCTTTTATTTCACTTTTTATAAACTTCATCTTCTTCCATTGACATTGGTTGTTGCTGTGTGTGCTGTTTTATTTATATTTTTGTTGTGCGCGCACCCATGATACGCACACGTACACACCTACACACTTGCACTCACACACAGACGCACTTTTTTGGGGCAGGAAACTTTTGTCTGTCGCGCAGCGTAACTTTTTTGCTCTTGGCCCAAACAAATTCTCTACACAACTAATTCATGTTATTTTCTAATTGCACTCAATTATTATTAAAATATTGATTGCTACAATTGTTTGCAATAAATTCACATTTTTTTATTTGCATTTGTTGTAAGGAACACACACATTCCATTGATATAACTCAGCAGCGGGCAATGCCAACCTGAACTTCACTCCCGCAACCAGAGAGCGCAACTGACGTTTGGGGCAGCATCCGCGCCTTAGCGCATTTCGTATGTTGTTGGAGCTACTGCTTAATAATACAGGGCATCCTTCCTAATAACGAAAAATGTTAAACAATCTCAAATGTCATTTCAATTTCAAAATATAAAAGGACAAAAGCTTATATTTTAAAAAAAGTGCTCCGTTGAAGACAATAAATAGTTGACTGCATTTATTTATTTATGCAGAATTTTAAATTCTAGGTAAAAATATCATCAACGAATAACGTCAACACAATTTTAGAAATACTCTAACTTCAGACAACTTAACTGATGGAATGTGACGCACCTAGCGGCAAAATAAATAAACTCCAGCCAATTTCAGCTTAGACGCGCACCACACGAGACTAGCACAATGATTCCAAAACTGTAGATGGTACTCTAAAACTGAACTTAAAGAACTTTTAAACTTTCGACGAAACAGGATAAAGCGCTCATCGTATATCGTAGTATAGAAGCTTTAAGCTCTTAACTAATTTTGTATGTACAAAAACATTGGACAAAGGGTTAAAGTGATAGGACCCGCCATTTTAGTTCGTATATGTACATACATACTCATAAGTAAATCAATTCAAACATTATAATAAGGCTTAAAAAAGCAAAATAGCGCAAACAGTAAATCGAGTCAAATAACAATAATATCTACTTAATGATAGGAAAATTGACATTCGAGCAGCTATGCCCCGACCCTGACCCTTTAACAAAACTTTAAACTAATATTATTAATAAACAATTTCTCAATAAAAAAACTTAATCTTAGAAACTTCGATTTAAATAATAGCTAATGCACAATAGGGAAAACAATATTTTAAAAAGGTGACGATTTATTAGACCGTCCAGCAAGAAATGCCCCTACAGCCGTGTGTAGCCGAAGATATCTGAAAAGAGAGGCTTTTAAAAAGCAAAAAGAGAGTTCAGTTGAAAGCAGGTGGTAAAATTTATTATAAATCAAGCATAAATTTCAGAAATTATTTTGCAATGCATCAGTTGCACAATTTTTTTGGTCGATCTTCAGAAGAAATTTAAAAAATGAAAATTTGAAAAAAAAATTGTAAATAAACTTGCTAAAAAATAAGAAGATTCGTGATCGTGGAACTAATATAAAGTTGGTCCCGTGCAACATCGAGAGTGTCAATTTTAACAATTTGAAATTATGTTTTTTTACATATAATTGAAATCAAGGTGAATATACCGGCGGCAAAAAAATAAAGAGGCGTGCAATCGGAGAGAAAAATATGTAATTTTTCTAATGGGTGCTGCTCTCAGTTTTAAAATCAATTTATAGCTTGATACTATAAAATTAATTTTCTAAAAATTCGTATGCTTCTCAGTTGAATAAAATTTTTTTACAAGCTAACATGGAATGGGAGCCGTATCTGGGGTCGGGACAGTTATCAAAAGAAAGTTATGGCAGATAAAGAAATCTAAAATCATTTTGTTTCGATATTTCAGAACTGAAACTGTATTTTCTGAACTGTTAAACGAAAACTATTTTTAAGAGACAATAATGCACAACATTTAAAAATGAGTCGCATTAATATATATATATATATATATATATATATATATATATATATTCAGTTCTGAAATATCGAAACAAAATGATTTTAGATTTCTTTATCTGCCATAACTTTCTTTTGATAACTGTCCCGACCCCAGATACGGCTCCCATTCCATGTTAGCTTGTAAAAAAATTTTATTCAACTGAGAAGCATACGAATTTTTAGAAAATTAATTTTATAGTATAGCCCCACGTTGGGCGCCACAATGAAAATTTATATTATTTTATATAAATTATTAAAAACAAAGAAAATGGGATGCTTGCTTTTATCGACTTTTATGCGGAGAAATGCGAACGATTTGGCGACAATTGTGCTTATATTTAGTTCTATTTTACAACTGACTTCAAATTAGGCTTACATGCTAAACTAAGCCTAAGGCGGCGAAAAAAGGGCGCGAGGCGACGTCCGCAAACGGCCGCTCTCGCGCTCTCTTTTCGCCCTAAACTAAAATTCAAATAATTCTCTTAAACTATCTTAATCTGAAGCAGCATCTGCGCCAACACCGGCCCCCTTGGAGGGACATCGTCCTTCAACGGGCAATGGCGCCAGCCGATGAATAGCCCTCCGTAGATTGCCACTACTCGTGGCGACGTCGGCCACCCGCACCTTCCCGTCTGTCCCGGCGTGAGTTGTGGTGACCCTGCCAAGTATCCACTTTTGTGGCGGCACGTTGTCTTCGGCCACCACGACGAGTTGTCCCACGACGACGTTGGGTTCCTCCTGGAACCACTTCGCTCGCACCTGGAGGCTCGAAATGTACTCCCGGGACCATCGCTGCCAAAACCTGTGCTTGAGACACGAGGCATTGCGCCATCGCCTTAAGCAGGTTTGGCTGTCGATGTCCGGGAGCGGTGGAGCTGGAGTCGCCAGAAGAGGCCGCCCGATCAGAAAGTGGCCCGGGGTTAGCGCCTCGCCGTCGCTGGGGTCCGCGCTGAGTGGTCCCAGTGGCCGAGAGTTCAGCACGGCCTCGACGCTCGCCAGGAGTGTTCCGAGCTCTTCTGCGGTCAGGAGCGCATTGCCCACCGTCCGTAGGAACAGGTGCTTTGCAGACTTGACACCTGCCTCCCATAGACCGCCGAAGTGAGGCGCTCTGGGTGGTATGTACGCAAACTCGCATCCTTTTCTTGATGCGAATTCGCGTACGCCTTCCGCCTCCTTCTCCCATCTTGCTCGGAACTCCTGCAGCTTCCTGTCGGCTCCCACGAAGTTCGTTGCGTTGTCGCAGTAAACTTTGCGAGGGACGCCTCTCCTGCCGACGAACCTTTCAAAAGCCAAGAGAAAAGCATCAGTGGTTAGATCTGATACAAGCTCTAAGTGAACCGCTTTCGAGGCAAAACAAACGAAAAGAGCCACGTACGACTTATACGGTGGCTTGCCACGGATGCGGAGCGTTGTGCTTATAGGGCCACAAAAATCAACACCACATACTTCGAACGGGTGGAACGGCTGGAGCCTGTCTGCCGGAAGATTTCCCATTACTTGGGAGGCCAACCGGGGCTTCCATTTGAAGCAGAGGATGCACGAACGTACTGTTCGGCGACACACTTCCTGAGCGTTAACCAGCCAAACTCGCTCACGAAGCAGGCTCACCAGCGATCTAGGGCCAGCATGGCAATTTGACACATGCAAATAAGATACGTACGATCTTATGAATTGCGACTTTTTAGAAAGCAACAACGGAAACTTGGCTTCATACGGGATAGGAGCATTTAATAATCTTCCCCCCACTCTCAGCAAGGAAAACAAGAAACCGTCTTCTCTAAACTCATGTAGAAATGGACTCAGACGCTGTAAGTTAGCGTTTAGTGTTCTCTTTTTTCGAATCTTGTCAATTTCGTCACCGAACTCATTGTCCTGGATGACTTGAACAATTTTGTTGAATACCAAAGTGAGTTCGCTTGGCTTGGCTATAGGATCAAAGGGCTTCGAGACCTTTCTGCACCTTTGTATAAATCGAAAAACCCAAACGAACACCCTCAGCAATTTTGAATGTGACGAGTAGCTTTCGATAACTTCGAGAATATAATTGGCTTGCCGATCTGCGAGTAAAACTACAGCAGACTTACGAATTTCTGGGGCAGCTGAATTTTTAGGCGGCTCGAAGTGAGCATTCACAGGCCAATTTTCTTCCGATTCCATGAGGAAGGGTGGCCCTGTAAACCAAATGGAGCTACGCAACTCGTCTACATTACATCCTCTGGACACGATGTCTGCTGGGTTGGATTTCGTTGGTACATGTCGCCACGTTGCATTCTCGGACCACTCTTGGATTTGAGAAACCCTGTTTGAAACGAAAACTGACCATGCCGACGGATATATATATATATATATATATATATATATATATCATGTTTCGATAAAATCAGCGAACTGATGGTAGCAAAAACAACTTATTTGCCCCGTTTGTCCCGTTTCCCAAAATCAACCTTTCCACCAAATATAGGGCTAGTTAAGAGTTATAAGTTGAGCATATGTTTTCATGCCCATATACATACATATATAGGTATATATTCTCAACATTATATCTTCAAATAAATTAACCGTAGCCATAAAATGGAAGTCTTTTTTTTCGTGATTTTTGTTCAATGCGGCACAAATTCAAATTTGTCTGCAACATTTTTGTTCCGTTCAGAATCTAGGGGGGCAGCTACCCGCTTTGCACCCCCCTCGCTACGGCCATGACTGTAATAGTCCATTGTCAATCGTATAAGTGACTTATTGTTGTTTGCTCCGATGAAAAGTAATGGACTTACATTTAGAGCAGAAAAAGTGCAAAACTGCAGTCAGTTCAGACAGTTCCTGCAAACAGATATTGTCTCTTTCTTAACCTATGAGGAAATCCAACCCAAGAGAAGTAGGTCGTGCTTTACTGAAGTCACTATACAACATCAAGAAGTAATTAATTAGAAGTTAAGTTATGCTAAGAGAGTAAGATGATTCTAGCCCTTAAAAAACGACTAGAAACAAGACTAACAATAAGGGGAACTGGTCTTTGGTTTTTGGTGCTATTATTATTGGTGCCAAAGAGGAGGCAACAGGAAAAATAACAGAAGCTGACCCAGTTCGACTTTACTTCTATTTGAACTCATGCACACTCACATGTGAATTTGGAATTAAACCGCTCAACTGTCAAATGACGTTTAAAGAAAAATAATTTTAGCGCCAGACAAGCTGCGAAAAAAACTCTTCTTACAGTAAAAAACGTTCCACCAGACTAAATTGGTGCAAATAAAGGATAAATTGGTCAGCTGGTGATTGGGCTAATATGATATTCTCTGACTAAAGCAAAACCCACTCACTTGGTCCAGATTCGGGAGTCATGGTTCGTCGTAGAGTCAATGAAAGACTGCTGAAAAGTTCTGTGTTGTTTCCCCATACATTATGATCTGGGGAGCAAATTTCAACTCGTGGTGTTGGGGAACTTTTATTGCTGGAAGGTACTATCAACTCTGCAGCATACTTGCATGTGGAAATAATAGGGAAATATTGGGTGTTTTGTCTACAATCGAGGCTCTAACACGTTTCAAAAGTGTTTTATCAAGACGATTGTGCACCATTCCCTCATTCGAAATCGCTAAGAACTGAGTGGACATTTTCAATTTTTGTTTCAATTTTTCCAAACATTTTATCATTAATTGACTACTTTTCTTGGCGTAGGTTAAAAAATTTAAAGACATTTTAGGTATAGAGTCCCTTTCTTGGCCTGGGAACAGCCCAGACCTCAACCCTAGTGGGAACGTTTGGCCCAATAATATAGTAAAAGTGCAAGAGATAATTTAATTTACTAGGTATAACAATAAGATTTATCCAGAATTATTAAGAAAATTATACGAAATCATGCCAATTGACTACAGAGCGTAGAGAAGGCAAGGGGCAGCCACACCCACTATTACACAAAATAATAATTTTTTTAATTAATAAAAACTGAAAAACGGAGAGACAATTAATAATTACAATTTAAAAATCATTTGTTTCCCCAAAGAAATGTGTTTTTTCTGCTTTTTATGATAGTGTTTTAACATACGAATATATGGTTTTGGGAGAATATACTGACTTCGTCATGAAATAAAATCTTTTAAAATAATAATGTTATTTGCAGAACTGAAAAATATCTTTAGTCATTTTAAAAATGTATAGTTTTAACATAATATTAATATTTGAATAAACTTTTTAAATATTACTATAATGTTTTTTTGCAATGAACATGATGACAGCATTTTTATAAGCGCGAGTGTATGTTGCAATTCATATTTTAACCATTATGAAATTCGGAGGGATAAATCAAACATAAATTGCCTAGGCAATAGAAGAGACTACATATCAAGTGCAAGGTGCATGTGGGCTGAATAGTTTTCGAAGTCAAAGCATTCATCCAGACAGACAAACAGTCAGAATACATGCACTTTACTGTGTTCATAGGATCGGAGACGCTTTCTTCTGCAATTTCAATATTTTCTATCTTTCTGTTCTTTGTAGGCGTCAAGACCTTATGTAATCAATTTGAAATTTGTAGAACTGTACTCGTTCACTCGTGCATACATATATTGATGAAGCAAACACACTTCTTATATACAAGTACATACATACTATATGAGGAGAATAATAGCTACAAATCGATAAATAAATGTAATTAAAAATGAATCAGTCAATTTAATTGTTAATTTTCTTGTATACCTAAAAATCTAGGCCGTAATGACTAGACTGATTAAAAATATTGCCGTAAAATTGAATCCTTCTTGAAAATTTTACTATTCGTACTTCACTTAAGTGTGTAAGTAAATTAATATTATGAAGACCAAAAACATTTAATACCAAAACTCTTATTTCAAGCAGAAAATTTACTTACTCAACATATGAATTTTAATCTTAACTTAATTAAACCAGAGAGGCAAAAAATTATCCTTTGCTGTTCCAACTCGAACTTTAATGCTATGTTTTTATGCAGAATGAAAGAACATTTTGATCTAATTAAGGAATATTTGTGTTGGAAAATAAGCAAGTGTCAGTAATAAAATAATAATAAAAAGTATATAAAATCAAGTTGAAAAGGGCTGAATGAATGAATATTTGGATCCAAAAAATAAATATTTATGTTTGAAATAAAACTGGTATGTCAAGTTTTTCCAATTTTTATAGTGTTTTATCGATTTAAGCACAACATTTTAGGTAATATAATAATAATAATTTCAAGCATAAACTTAAAAAAGTAATAGCTCCAGCTCCTTATACACAAAAGTTGTATAAATTTATCAAAATAGTTTGGCCAGATTGCAAAGGCTTTAAAAATGTTAGTATGTTTTCGCATTGAAAGACGATTAATTTAACATTCAAGACACAAAAACGTATATAAGTCATTTATTTAAATATCATAAAAACTTAAACGACAATTAACTAATTTTTATACATATCGCAGAGCACCTTCTCCATAGGCGTGTTCCCGATGGTGCGCTGAAAGTAAATCGATTCGATCTTGTGGGAGCTAATCATACGCAAAAGAGGCAGCATGAGCAGCAGACGGCCAAATCGGGCTATTTGTGCGGAGAATTGCGTCTTCGTGTGCTGCGATAACATCACCTGCAATATAGTATATTAGGAATAACATAGAATACTAGCTGAGATGGAACTCCAACTACACATACATGCGCCTGATCCTGTAGGTTCTCAATTTGTGCAGGATCCTTAAGGCCACGAGTTTCGGGTCTGTTGGATTAATCAAAACATATATACTTGTATAAATAAATACTAATCATATATCTTAAAAATGTTTCGTATCCCACCTGAATAGCACAATTGCCTTAAGGCACGCGAATTCCGCAGGATCCACGAGTACCGCTTTGTATTTGCAAAAGATCTCGTGGAGAGTTCGCACATCAGCTGCCATCTGCGGATAGGGCTTTCATTAAATAATAATCTTAATTGCAAGCAACTTTCAAGTAGCTATACCTCCTCCTTTGTGACGCAGTTTTCACCATTGGCGTTGTTCTCCAAATTATTGCAATGCTCGGCCACTGAGAAAAGGGCACATCCTGTGGGGTCTAGAGGAATGCACCACTGAATGGCATTCAGTAAGAAGAGCTCCGACCAGGACTCTTCCAATAGTATAACCTTTACAATAACAATTAATATAGCATGTGCACCACAATGGCGAATAACTAAAGCCTCCCACCTGATCCCTAAACGAAAGCCTTGCAAAGCTGGGCAGGTTCTTGGCCCATTTCACAGCCATAAACAGGAGTCGTGCACTCGTTTCATAAACCGTCTCATGTTGGTGTGTGTACAGATTTGGCGACATAAACTGTGGCATAATGAAGTTGGCGTCTGGCTTGTTGCCGGCATGGGGCTCCTCATCGTTGGTCACATCGATGGAATCATCTGTAAGAGAATATGTTGGAATGGGACTGGCTTGGTTACTTCATCTTAACTCACCATCGTTATCATTCTCTGGCATGGGACTCGAAGAGCTTATGGAGGACACACTACCGCCAGCATTGTTCTTGTCCTGCGCTGCAATGAAATGCAAATGATTTCAAATATATATAAATTTCCAAAAATTAATCTTCAATAAATGCAATCTGGTTACCAAAATAAAAGGAATTTAAATGTCATTGTTTAAAATACGAAATTGAAACAACCAAATTTGAATAGTGGTATCGCTGTTATTCATTATCTTGCAGAATAAAACATTTGCAGCCCCATTAAGTATTTGAGTATTGCTAAACAATTTGAAAAGTCCATCTAAAAGTACTGGATTACGGAAACAGTTGGACTAAACTAATCAAAGTAATTTGGGTTCCAATAAACAAATTTAACACATTTATATAAACTTTATTGCGCTTCCCAACTTGTTATTTGAAAATTCTGATTTTGATTAGATAAGCAAATTTATTTTATGCATATTTACAAATTTATTTTCCTATTTACTATTAAAAATAAATCTGTTTTAAGAATTAAGAAAAACGCCCTTAAAATAACAATACCTAAATCAAATTGCTCTACCTGTATTTTTCATTCTTTCCCTAGAAAATGGAGAAAGTATTCTAAAAGTATTTTAACTTAAGTAGAAATGAACTTTCTTTAAGCTGCAGACAGTTTTCTAAAGTTGTGACGCAGAAGTTAATGTATGTTTTAAAAATTAGTTTTTTTTTGCTGGAAAGCAAATGTGGAAAACCTACATATTATGTGAAAATCTACTGCGAAAATAAAAGCACGAGACAGCATCACAATCGGGCAACAAATAAAATGCAAGAGCAGCCTTACGTTTCCACACGTTCCCACAAGAAGGATTTTTTAAACCCAAGAATATTTTGTTAGAAATTATATCTGGGCTCTTTATGGCTCAACGAGCTAGCAGAAATATTTTAAAAAAATTTAAACAGTCGCGTTATGACCAAATCTGCAGACCAATTCGTAGCACACAAGAAAATACATCTCTATTTTAAGGCTAAGGATCCATCGAATGAATAATTCATGCCCGTAATCTAATTTAAAAATTTTCATCCTTCTCCCACTCCCCGGCTATTAGGGATTTTTATAGCCTGTACCCAAAGGGTGAAAGGCTATACTAGTTTTGTGCGGATGTATGTAACACACAGAAGGAGGCGTGGCAGACCCCACAAAGTATATATATTCTTGATCAGGGTGGCAAGCCGAGTCGATATAGCCATGTCCGTCCGTCCGTCTGTCCGTCCGTCTGTATGAGCGCAAGGATCTCAGAAGGTACAAGAGCTAGAATAACCAAACTTGGTATCCAGATTCCCATAAGCCCTAGGCAGGTCAAGTTTATTTTTTTATTCTGATACACCCCCCCACTCCCCCGCAATTCGTCGCTGCTCATGAGAGCTGCCGGCAGCGCTGCCCGCAGCTATTGTTGTTGTTGCTGCTTGGGTTTATCTTTGGGTTTTTTAATTATTAAAAAAAATTTTCTTTTTCATTTTTTCCTTTTTGGTGGGGGGTACAGGGTATTTAAGAGTTGAGCTTGCTCGACTTTAGCATTCTTTTCTAGTTTATAACTCTGATATTTCTGGGAAAGTCGAGCTGAAATTTGGTTATTACGGTTAGTACGTAAAGTTATGGCAATAACTATTTAATTCAGACATCAATGTATTAAAATGCTTAATTAATATTCCAAAAAATGCCTAAATACCAGGAAATACCAGGAGACGGCCCTTTTATTAAAAACAACAATTTATTTCTTGTTTCCTATAAACGTGTTAAACATATACAAAGCAACAATTTCTTTCTAGTTAATTTATTTAATAATAACAAACTCCAATAATACAACAACGAGGGACCTTACTTTAAATTTGTTGGTACAAAATTTATTGTTTTATTCGACAAATGATTTAAAAACACACATCTCTACCTTAAAGAGTTCAAAACTACATTTTGCCTTTTTTAAAAATGACGCGATTCAACAATAAACCAATATTATTGTTATTCGATCTGTAATAACTTTTACTAACGTAAAGTCATTCTAAATGAGCTTTCCTCGTTTGGAAATTTTGAAACAACATCCCATTCCATCTACTTAGCACGAATAATTTCAAACCCACCTGCAGCTGAAGGAAAATTAAAATAGATTAAATACTTATTTCTAAAAAATATCATACCTATGTATTTTTAATTTGTAGTTAAAATTTAATTACTTGCGAATATTAAATTGAAGAACCTGTCTCAAAAATACCAACAAAACAAAAAAAAAGAAAAAGAATAATATTGAAATGTTCTTTTTTAAAAAAGGATATGGATATGGAAGTGTAATGAGCACTTACCTGCATCAGGTGCGGGTGAACTAGGATCTATGGAGTGATTGCTGCTGGAGTTGGTGGAGTGCGAGACATTGCCGCTGCTGGAGAGTTCCATGGCGCCGCCGTAGGCCTTCTCCTTGGGCGAGTGATGGAGTCCGGCATTGAACACGGGAAAGTTGGCGGCATGATTCATGTGATTTTGAGCCAGCATGGAAGTGCTGAGGTGGTTGTGGTGCAGCAGACGTCCCGTCGGCAGGCTGCTGAGTGCTGTGGGCGATGGAAACAGTTGCGAACTTTTCGACACAAACTAAAAGCCAAATTAAGGGAACTCACATGGCGGTGGCAGCAAACCGGAGCCGTAGCAGGGCGGCGAAAGTAGCACGGGTGGTCTATAAATTGAAGTTGCCAACAAATTTTTGGGCGGCTGTAATGTGTGTGTCTAAGTTATGCAAATGACAGCCTCGCACTTACCCGAAAACACCGACGGCTACTGCAGCCTCGCGCAACGCACGTCCGTGCTCCATCTCCCGCAGTGTCTCCGGCCGTATAGTGGCCGTGTTTCTTGGCTGTCGCTCATTTTGCACCGCTGTAATTGCAAAACAAATGCAACTAAAGAGATATGTGTGTACGAGTATGTGTGTGTGTGTGTGTGTGTGTGTGTGTGTGTTGATAAAGCTAAATACCACAAAGCACTAAGCCCACTCAGGCCAACACGCCCAGCTCGCTGGGTAACTGCAACGTGCTGGTAATGAGAAAATGTCACACACACATTGGCAATTTCCGCAGGTACACCCGTACCCGTACCCGTACCGGTACAACGGTACCGGAGCCAGAGCCAGAGCCAGAGCGCGTGCCTTCTCGGCGCTTCTCATCAGCATAACGGTGATAAATTGGTTTCGTGGTCACGTGTCAATCACGCCCACAAATTGCTTTCCCATTTGCTTATGTGATGAGGTCGGTTCGTGGACACTTTTGAGGCCGCGGTCGCTCAAAACTGTTGCCTTTTTGCATTCGCATAATAATTTGTGGTTTGAATTGAGTAATCGTTATGATGATGTATTTAGTACTTGTATTTCATTTGATTGAACAGCGCGGCGATGTGAATGAGAATGAGAATGAGAACGAGAACTGAGCTTGACAACGTTTGTTTTCGCATAGAAAACATCGGCCTTTCTGGCGCTCCTTTCTGCATCCAACATCCTGACAATGCCCAAAAGTAGCATTCACAACATAAACAATTGCTGCTCATTGATGTGCGCTCGAGCAGCTCGGATCTCGGAAAATCTGTCAAAGACAACAACGGCGGCAACAGCAGGTAACAAACCAATTGAGTGAGCAATATGTAAATAAAGTGCAGACCCATCCGGAGTCTACCCACGTGCACGTTCGAGGCGTGTTCAAGGGGTGACTCCGACTGAATGGTTCAAAAACAGGAGAGTTGTTGCTCATTCGTTGTCTAAAACATAATGAAAGTGTTTTTGTGCGACTGTCTGTCTAACAGTCATGCTGCGTGGGAAATATAAAGGGGTTTCGGTACCAGTACCCGTTCCAGTCTCAATACCAGTCCCAATAACCGCAAGTATTTAACAAATAGACATATTTACTTTAGACTTGGGCACGGACACGTGTCCAAAGCTTTTGAGGTTATGTTAAACACCAATTAAATGTGATTCACCTCATTAGAGCGAGTCGATAGCAGCCACCAAGAGTACACACGAAAATTTCTAGAGATTTTTCATTCAGTTGGGGTCACAAAAGTTCGAAAGATTACACAGTAGCTGGCCCGGTTCCAAATTCCGCAAATTTGGGACAAAAGAGTTAACATTTTGGTAAAAATCGTAGTTATTTGCATAGGATTTATTATACCCTGGCTTGAAATGTACAAGGGTGTACTAGTATAGTGCGAATGTATGTGACACACAGAAGGACGAGTGTGGCCAGCACCACAAAGTATATATTCTTGATCAGTATAACAAGAGGAGTCGATATAGCAATCCCGATCCTTCTATCCCGCTGTTCGTCTGCCTGTCTACTTGAACGCAAGGGTCTCTCGGTATACAGATTTCCCTAAGGCCGAGTTTGTTTCCCTAATGCACTACTTTGGCTAAACTCTGTACTGCACACATACACGAACATTAATGTATTCTATTGGGACTGTACGACTCTATGTACGTAATGTATGTATACACCTAATTCTGTTTTTACACGTTTTGAAAATTAAAAGTGTTATATCTATATGGTTACACGACTTCATTCCATTTAGCACGATTCAAAATAACATATGAGCAATGTCTTTTTTTACACTGTTTTTTTTTCTGTAACCAATCTACATCGAATTCTTTTTTTACACGGTCTTTTTTTACGCAATTTTGATATAACATGGTTTGAAAATTAGAATTTCCATATGTATTTCTTTAGAAATAAGGAACCAATCACAAATTTTAACATATGATCTTTTTTTTGCACGGTTGTTTCTGGAACCAATCTACCGTGTAAAAACAGAATTAGGGGTACCCTGTAAAAACAGAATTAGGTGTATTTTTATTTTATTATTAATTTTATTTCATTAATTTACGAGTTGAGCCCACTGGACTCTAGCATTCCTTTGTTGTTTCTTAATTTGTTTACGACGCGAAAAGTTGTTTGAATAGTGAGCTCAATAGCGAAGGAAATTGAGCTCAAAAGCATGTCAGAGACTCTAAACATCTTTTTTGGAACGACCTAACAAATTTTGGTTGATGTTTTGGATTTGAAGCGAGTCATAAACTGTCCCTTTTGTGGCCAGCCAGTTCTAAGTGTGGCTGAATTTTTGGCCAAACACGAAAGACACTTCTACCTGTTTCCGAAACTCAAACACTCGCTTCGGAGAACGCGCCATGAATCGATTAAAACCATAAAAAGTCATTCGCCGAAGGAACTAAAGGCCGGCCAATTCCCATAACAAGTGTATGGAAACTTTCAATTCCTGTTGACATTCTTATATTAGTTCAAAATAAACCTACATTGCAGACGATAATACAGATTTTGATTAAAGATTGTGTTTAAAGGTTTGCTTTTGTTCTCCAAAAAAATGTATGTACTTGGATCAACGTCAATAAAAATGGAGAATCTATTTTAGGTAAGTTTTGGGGCGCAAGAGCCAAATGAATTTTTCTAGTTTTACAGCGTTATTTTCCCAATTCGATTTTAAAATTAATCTTTTAATAACTGAAACAAATTAAAGATGAAATTTAAACAAATTCTAAAGTCACGTTTCAATTAAAAAAGGAGCTTACAGAAAAATTCTTTGAAAGCCTAATTCAATGGTTGTAAGATCTGATTGGGATTTCAAATCAACAGAAAGAGTTCTTTGGAACATCTTTGAACTAGAATTGGCTGGAAATTTGTATATAGGTATCTATTCTTGTATATGTACGTACCATCCTTGTTCATTCCCATTTGAAGGCACTTCTTGAGCCTACAGGCCTGGCATTGATTCCGATGCGCTTTGTCGACAACACAGCGTCCAGTGCCCGCCTGACAGCTGCAATGAAAGAGACCAAGTTCATAGTTTAATTGAGGTTGAGCACCAGGACACCATTGCGCTTCCATAATCAAGTTATATACGCACTTGTACGTCAGCACAAAACACACGCCGATAACAAGATTTGGCGTGTCAAAAATTGCAACATTTGTCTAAACCACCCGGAACACATACAACCGCCCACAAAGGTTCTTAGATCCTTACGGCCAAAGAGGGGGGATGGAGGCTCAGCCAACGAACCGTAAGACACTACACCAGCCACCAAATGCATGAATACAAAAGCACTCCAGCCTGTGTCTGTTCTGTCTGGTCTGTCCTGCTCCGTATCTGTGCCGATTTGGCTTTAGCCTCAGTTCATCAACGAACGGCAAAAAGTGCTCGTCTCTAGCGCTTTTGTTCTCTGCTGCCGTGCACTTGTGGCATTTTAATCAAATCACGATTGAGTGGAGTGCTGTGCAGGGATGTGTATGTGTCTATAAAATCATCATCAGCCAACACCCACCCACCCTGTCCTGTCCACTCCAGGACGATGACTACAGACTCTGTTTTCTCTTTTCACCATCGAGCCTCTGCAAAAATTCAAAACACAAAACGGCAAAGATGCTCCACTTATATACTTAACTGAATGATTCAAGAGTGCACACACACCTACATACATAGATGTATATGTTTTGACAAAACTGCCTCTAGAGCACTGCATGTTGATTGGCGGACCTTCAAGCAAGACTTTAAACACGAGTTAATATAGTACAAGCCATCAGGATTGTATTGAACCGTCAACTTAATAACCTACTCTTAATAACCTCGACTTAATAACCTACTCTATTATTATTATTACGACGAAAAAATGTCCAAACATCACATTATCTGCGATAGATTTATTTGAATTGTAATGATCTTTCAATCATTTACCAAACCACAATTTATCTCTGCAAATAGCGTCTCAATCCAATCATCACCCGGAAAAACTCTGACCATAGATTGTCGGACTGGCTAATAAATCATCAATTCTTCATTATTTAGTTATTTTTTTATTTATGGTGCATGGTGGTTAATTATTTCATCGCCTTTTTTTCTGTTACCGCGACTGCAACATTATATGAAAATAAATTAATTATGCGAAGCAGTGAAATACATACTCGTATATGAATATAATACCAAAATTTATTATTTAAAAAAATGGCAACAATAAAGCCCATTTATTTTAATCTCATTTTGAACATACGAAAAAAAGAGGCTCCAGAAGCCATACAAAGTGTTTGGCATTTACTAAGCAATATTAATTTTTATGTATGTAAAATAAAATGTGTAAAACAAATTTTTTTTTTGTTTAAAGTATTTGATGTAGTATTTAACGATTTTACAGGCAATAAATCTTTGTAAAAAAGCACCGTCAATTTAAATTTTTAAACAAATTTCATAATAACTTAATAAATATTTTTTAAACTCTCTTATTTTACATATTTGTTAATTAACGTTTTTTGTTAAAGGCATTGTTTTTTATATTTTCGATATGGAACCCCGTTTAAATTGTTAAGTATTGAAAAATAGCCTTTTCATAATATTACAAATTAAATCGCTACAGAAGGCTCAATAAAGCGCGCCAATATCATGTATCCTGGAAATGATAAAGAAGTTTTTAATTATGATACATGGAGATTATACGAAGAAACTGCTAACAGTCGGCATTAGGTCAATACATATTTTGGTTAATCAAAACAGAGCACTTGCAATGTGAAATTTTGAAATACTTTAAATTCGATTTTAGTAAATACGAATCAATTGATAAAGTAAATTGTTTTTAAAGGAATTTGTTTATATTAACCAAATAAATTGAAGAAGATGTGACTGCACTTTATTATGCATAGACTCGGTTGACTATCGGAAAACACGTCACGTAGCACCAAATATACACTTAAATCGGCATGTATCTGCCGGCCTCTGCTTCTGTAGCAATCTCCGAACAATACCTTCAAAAGGCAACATCAGCTGAAAAGGCACAAACTTTGCTCTATTTCGTTTAATAGCGAATAGAGCCGCCCCTTTTTTTCTACCGTACTTTGTTGTGATTCGGCTTAGTATGTTGTGTGCTCGACTGGGTGTGTATGTGTATTGTGTGTGTGTGTGTGTGTGTGTATGTTAGGGGGAATGAGGGACGGAGTCCATGACTGTGTCTTTGGTTTTGGGCTTTGGCTTGGGTTGTTTGGGTGGGCGTGCGGTCACATTTGGCCAAGTGTTTTGGGCTTAAGCCCTCCTTATCAATCTCATGGGAACGCAGGGATATAGAGATTTCGACGTTTGTGATTTACCGTGCAAGATGAAACAAAGGAAAAATATCACAAAATAATATTTTTATGTTGACTGCCAAATATTTTGTCGCCGCTAAAGCCATTTGGCTGAGCGACCGCAGCGCCAAATATAGTATACAAGTAAATATATGTATGTATGTACACACACATACTTTTATGAAATTGGATTTGTGTTTTGATTTAATGATAATTGAAAAAGTAAGACAAAACAAATGTAATAAAATGTGTGCTGACGACCCGAAAACTTTTCAGCAAAATGATTTAACTGCCATAAGCTGAACGAGAAAATGTATATATGTATAAACGTATGTATGTCTATTTATATGTACATACATATATACTTGTATCTCCATATGTATATATACCAAAAATTATCTAAGAATAAGTACACTGATATACAATTTCAAAAACAAATAATATCATTCCCAGGAAGAGAAGACTGAAGAAGTGCCATCCAAAGGATCTCCTCACGAGACCCCTCGTGTAAAATATATAGTATAATATCTTAAAGATATATATTATTAAATCTCAAATATTGTAAGATATAGATAAGCTGCCATATTGGTAGCAGAATACTGGTTTAATAGATTGTATATATGTAAAAAAAAAAAAAAAAAAAAATGAAACATTTTTCTTTCAAGAAGATATTGAACTCAAGTCAGCTCAGCTAACTAATATAGAAAATTTAATCTGGAATTAAATGCATGATATCTCACTATTGGACTAACCATTATCTAATTACTATTGACTTTGGAATCGTAAATGCTTGTCTGATGTGGGATGCTATCAATACCAATTGATAATGACTCTGGCAAATAGAATATCCATAGCATAACAACAGCACAAAACAATCAAAAAATAAAAAGAAGTGCACTGCGAGATGAAATAAAAGGAGCGGAGTCTAGAATTGGAAATCCAACTCTTTTAAAATATAAAATATTTTTTATGTCAAGCAATTCTTGTGATGGAAACCAGTCTATTTAAATATAAAAAATTGTATTGTATTGTATTGTTTTCTTCTACGAGTGTATGCACGCGTATATGCTTTAGCCGACGGAGTGCACAACTAAAAGAAAACAAACATAAAATAAAATCCGCACTTTAAATTCAATTACATTTCGGGCGCTGGTACTTTGATTTAAAAACGTCAAATTGAAATGCTCCGTGGTGCAACTGATGCCCAGGATTTGGCTTGGCAAGCCCGAAGTCAACGATGGCAAATGTGCGCATTCAAAAGTTGACGCCCAAATCCCAAAGATTTGAATAATTGTAATAAATTTCGAAACTGTTTGTAATCCGCCAACCAGGGGCCCGAGCACACAACCACCACCCACCCCCAGGTACGGTTGCGGAGCAAGGAACGTATAAAGTGCAAAAAAATTCTCTTTTTATGGTCGTCAGTTTTAGGCTGTACGGAAACTCACCGATAAATTAGTTTGCGACGAACGCTGCGCTTGAAGAAACCGGAGCAACCATTGCAGGCCAATATGCCGTAGTGTTTGCCGGAGCTGGTGTCGCCACAGACGACGCAGATCAGGCCCAGGTTTTGTCCCTTGATGCGTGGTCCGCCGGCTGCTTGATCCGCTGCCAATTGCACCGCTGAAGATGAAGGTGGGGGATTGGAGGCGACGGCTGCTGCAGCTGCCGCCGCTGCTGCTGCCGCTGCGCTGTGGTTCCAGCTAAGCAGACGACTGGACGTGGAAAGTGGGACTGCAGGTGGCGGCGGTGGCGCCTGTCCAAGTGATTGTGGCGGCGGTGTGTAGCAAAGACGGGAAGGACTGTGCAGCTCTGAAATGGTGAAAAAGATGTGGGCCCAATAAAATATCACTTATGTAGTTCATTTAAATTAAATTGTAATTTGTCAAGTGATGTGGTTTGGGGTTCCGGCAGGGACCAGCACACACCCCTGATCTTATCCTTGCGTGCCGACATTGACGCCGTGTAATCTGCAAATATATTTACACATTCAATTAGGGTGCCATTAAGCCAAACGCTCTACACTCAACTCGACTCGACGCGACGTCAATCTGTGCGCAAAATTTGCCTCGGGGGACAATTGTTTTGCCATCACACCCTAATTTGATTGTAGTTTCTTTAGTGATTTCTTGATGCACTTAACCCTCCCCCGGCTCTGCCATACTACGGTGGCACATTTGTTACACTCGCCACTTGGCAGTGCGCTCGAGCGTTCGTCCTTTTGGATTGGAATTTGGGTCTGGGTCTGGGTCTGGCTTTCAGGCAGTCTGTTCGGGTCGGCTTGTACACCAACTGCGGTCTAATACCGGCGGATTAGCGTCATATGCTTGCATTTTCTGGCGTTGTTAATTTTATGAGCTCGTTTCAATTCACTTTAGCATGTCCTTCCGACAAAAGTGTTAACGGCGCGCTGCAGTTCAGGCCCAGATGTGTGCTCTGAGTTTTGAAATTTTGGCAGACTGACTTGGGTTTAATTCAATTTTGTGATTATCATAAATTGAATTTGCGGCAATTCGACAAGAAAGGTCGAGCGTTCGTGCGTTAGACCCTGTTCTGGAATTCATTTGTATGCCGCGCTTGGATACAACTTCTTTTCAATACACATCTTGCAACGTTCATTAAAAATTGTTATTTTTTTCGTCACATCCCAACTTGTCCAAGAGTTTACGCGTTCTTGCACATTTTGTTGAGGAATAATGTGTTGAAACAGAATGTAATTAGGCAACATTTTTGAGGTTTAATTTTATCAAGGAAACCCACAAAAACGCAGACGAAAAAATGTACATCAGGAGCAAATGACATAAGTATATGCGTTTTCACAAGCAATTTGTGTTCTTTCGCCCGTAAATGGTAATCACGATTTTTTATAATTTTCTGTTGACCCGTTTTCAACAGTTCTAAAACATTTTCACCAGAATATACCAGTGTTTTTGATCACTTTAATTTAATTTAGACTTTATATAATTATATATATTTGTTCTCATTTGTCTTGTTTCTTTTTTGGCGTTAGAGTTAAGTATTGCTTAAATAGCATCACATTATATTTATTTTCGACAATTTAATACTATGTTTTCATTCTAGTTTTCATTTACCCTTTTACAGAACATATTTGATTCACTGATCTGAGCAGCTTATGTCAATTTTTTAGCATTTGATATTTTGAATTTAAATCAAAGAGCGTAGTATAAAAAACTTCTTTAAAACATTTTCGTTTCTTGGTAATAGCGATAAATATTTCGAAATATGAACTGGAATTAGAAGCACTTATTTATGTACACAACACTATTAAATTTACCTTGAGACGCTGGACGTGCGTCGTTCAAACTTTCTTCTTTATTCATTGCCAGCTTTGGGAGATTTAACAATGTGGACCAACTTTTGAGAATTTTCACAATTTTTGAATCAAACTTGACCCGAGGATCTTATTTTATAAGAGCGTTTTTTGAACTTACATTAACAAATATCGTACTTGTTATTATTAATGCCTTGAACACTTTGATTTACTTTGATTTTTAAACTCCATGTTACTGTTATTATAATTTCAAATTTTTATCCGCAGGTAAAGTCGACAATAACGCAACGGCAACGCGCACGGCAAGAATGAAATGCAACGGAGTCCGCGAAACACAAAAACAACAGACACAAGGCTGGTCCCGGTCCCATCAGCGATGATGATGTTAACGTCTCGATATACGATTTCAGATTTATCATAAAACCATGACAGAAGCTAAACACAGTGATGTGTCCACTCCAGCTACCAGCCATCCAGCCAGCCAACCAACTAGCCTGCCCTCCAGCCAGCCAGCCAACCCCGAAATAGAAAAAACAAACCGTAGATATAATCCACAGTCGGTGAGTGGGCAGAGACGCGTGTATGAGTGTGTGTGTGTGTGTGTGTGTGTGTGTGTGTGTGTGTGTAGAACAAAAAGCACACCACCAGCAACAAAAACGGCAGCAATCATATACAAACACACACCATTGCCACCCACCAAGAGCAGCAAGAGCAGAGAGCATCGAGCAACGAGAGCAACAACAAAACAAGGATAACCGCACCCGCAACACACATCCGTAAAAGCCAACCGCCGACCCAACCTGAACCGACGCCCACTACTACCATCGCTGCTGCTGCTGCTGCTGCTGCTGCTACTGCTACTGATGCCGCTGCTCTTGCTGCTGCTGATGTTACGTCGAGGACTTTTAGTGGCAACTCTGGTGGCGCATTTGCTTGTTGGCTTGCTTTGATTCGTTCTTCTTGATGCTGCGGCAACGGAGCGTTGGTCTTTGAGTGTAGGTAAGCCAAGCCGCAATCGCAATCGCAATCTCCAATAAACACCCGGCTGCGCTCTCTGCGCTCTAACAGTATAGCGGTACACGAGCGCACACACATGCACACACTCACTCATACATGCACACACACACAAACACACACACACACTCACTGCCAGCGCCGCAGCCGCCATCATGACAAACAGTGAAGAAGAAGAAGACAAATCAGCAGCTGGAGTAATGGAGCTCGTTTCTGTGCCATGGCCGCCGCACTAATACCGCCGCCCCCCACACAACTTTTGGCCCTGGACTATGACGCAGCTGCGCGGGCTGCACGCTCACATAATCTCCTTGGGTTTTGACATTTTGTTTTTGTTTTGTAATATCTTTGTGATATTAGTGCTTTTGTATTTCCTTGCCTACCGACACTCAGAAAAAAATATTGCATTAAATAAACGAATTGACGAATTTAAGAAACATTTTCGATCCAGAAATATATTCCATTCTAGGATAACAACCCACACAATTTTTGACACTGGACTATGACGCAGCTGCGCGGGCTGTACGCTCACATAATTTTTTTTGGGGTTTTCACATTTTGTCTTGTTTTGTAATATCATTGTGATATTAGTGTTTTTGTATTTCTCTTCCTAACGAAAAATATATTGCAAAAAAAGAACCAGGTTAGGCCTTTGATTTCACAAACATTTTCTATTAAGAAATACCTATAAAATCACAGCTAGGAAATGTTTTGAAAATGTATGTATTTCCGAAATTAAGAAAATAAATTAAAAGTTTGCGGTGCTACATATATTCTATAGGATTAACAAACAAAATTTCTTAAAATGTGTAAATTACGCCCCGTAACTTAGGAATTATCATAGAATTATTTATTATTCACAAATGATACACATTCATTATACGAGTATAACATTTAAAAGGACTAATCTTTTGGTGTAATATGAACCATCAACCCTTTATTCCTCCATTATCATGGGCTGCAAATTATACATAAGCCGTACTCTGCATTATTAACCTGTTTTGCATTTAGACCACTGACGTTCGGTAACATAACAACATTATCATTATTCAAATTGCTTGTAATATCATAATAAACAAATAGTTTTAATAGTAAAATCATTGCGTATGGTCTACAACTTTTTCTTTTGTTTTAATAAATATATTTTAAATATCCATGGACAAGTTAGTCTTTATTATAAATTGGAGGGGGTTTTTGCAAACACTTTTTGTAGTGTACAAGTATCTCTTCTGTTTTGTGTGAGTGTATGTGTATGTACACAGCAGAGGAGACAGAATGGCAGTTCGGCTCCACCAGTTTGGCTTGAGGAACTGTAATTTAAATGAACGGACGGCAGTAGGGTGAGTGAAATGATTCACTAGTCCTTATTGTTGACGACTCTTAGGTTTCGGTTAAGCAAACAGCAACTTCGATTTACGGCTTAAACAATAATGGAAACACAAATATTTAGATACATTTATTTTGTTAATATTTAATCGAGGACGTTGATCATAATATAAGTAAATACTATTCTTGTTATAAAAAAAAACGTATCTTTTTCTGCCTATTCCGTGGTCTAAAATACTCATAATAAGTATGTTCTGAATTCATATATTCATTATCCAATTATAACTTAATTTTAAAAAAATTATAGGAAAAAAATTTAGAATTCCATTTTCAATTCTTTTACATATACTTAGTACGCATGAAACTAAAATTTTCAATTAAATTTTTGGTTGCTCCGGAAAAACCTAAGCTTGCGTGTGAAAACATTAGCAATTCGACAATTCAAACGCTCTTAAGATGTACATATTGTTATGCATTGCTTAAAATATGTATTTGTATAGTAAATTTGTATGTACATATGTATGTATATTCATATTCATATCATAGCAAAATGCAAAGATATTTAAACTGCTGGGTTAGTGTATACAAATATCCAAAAATCGATACGATATTCGGTTGTGAATGCTAGCTGCTAGCCCACAGTTAGGGGCCTTCGGTTTCCACATCTCTTTTGTTATTTGAGGCTTTTGCTGCGCTTAATTCGCCAACATTAACTTAGTAACAAATGAGATGTCGGAATACAACAATCACCTACCAGAAGCACATCCTTTCCTGCCCCCAATAGACAGCACCCAGCAGCAGCGACATCGGCTTTATTCCAACACAAGCATCCCCACAACTCCCTCAGCTATCGTAGTGTGTGTGTGTGTGTGTGTGTGGTGTGTATTTGTGTGTATTCGATGCAGAAAAGTTCATGCGATGGTCTGTCGCGGGGCAGGCGGCGTCAGCTAACAGAAGTTTATTCCGAGGACAAAAGTGAACAAACGCAAAAGTCAAAGCGCTTTGCCATGTGGCCACGCCTACACTGTAGGAGGAGCGAGCGAGAGCGTTATCCTATAATATCCGTGCATCAAAAATGCCCGCCAGCAACAACAACAACTACGAATGCCGCCACAGTTGGATAGCGAGCGTATAAGCGAGATGGCTGTGCGTGTGAGAGAGCGCTATGCAAGCAAACGGGACGAACATAGTTGAGAGGGTTGGTTCTTGACATTTGAACGGGCGACATTTCGCTCTGCTAGTATACATATGTATGCATATGTATATATGTAGATACATACTAACATATATATTCACTTGTCCTGGTATGTATGTGTGCTATGAATGTATGTGTGAATAATCTCTGTTTTTTTTTAAGTGCAGTGCACTTTATTTAATCAATCAAAACTTCGCAAACGGTACATTTTTCAACTTTAATTTACGTCGTTGCAGTAAATTTATACTTGGGCTTTATCATCATACATATGTATGTAAGAAGGTTCAATAAAAAAAAGATATGTGAAGAGCGGCAACGATTTATAAGGGGCTCGAAAATTGTCTACATGATATACATTTTTTTATTATTTAATTTAATTAACTGTATCGCAATCAGAAGAATCGTGATGCCATGTCCAGTTCAATCTTCGGACCTTAACTCAATAAAGATTTTTAAGGAAATATCAAACGATTAGTAATAGTAGCAGCAAACTCTTCAAGATAATAAAAGCTTTGGCAAGTGGATTTAGTGGCATGGGCTCAAATTTCTTTTAATTTAGGATCTTATAAGCCAATGCAACGCAAAATTAGGTCTAAAGAAATACTTATAAAGAACATGAGAAATTAAGTTTTTCTTAGGTTTTTTTATTTTATTTTGCTTTTTAGTTTTCACTCAACTGCAGTACTATTTTCATGAACACAACTGCACTTAACATGTCCAACTTATTATACATGTGAAACAACATTATCAAAGCCTTGTTAAGAAGATTTAGATGCAAACGCTTCATTAATTATACATAATTTTTTAATTGGTTTAACAGTACAAGAAATAATTAAAATAAAACCAAGTATTTTTTTAAGATATTAATAAACATTCTACAATAGTCGAAGTATTGCAGAATTTCTCAGCATTATATGAAATCAATTTGTTGTAGTAGGGCATGTAGATTATTGAAAAATTATATATTTCGTTTTCGTTGTTATTCAACTTCTTAGGACAACAATGGGTGACAAATAAATAAATGAAACTAGACAATTCTGTAAGATAAGAATATAGGAAAACCAACAAACCTTGTGAAAGATATTATATAGGCACATTTTGGTGGAGAGAGGGTCTCTCGTTACATGCCTATGCAATTTTCTTATTTTTATACCCTGTACCCGTAGGGTAAAAAGGGTATATTAGGTTTGTGCAAAGTATGTAACATACAGAAGGAAGCATCTCCGACCCCATAAAGTATATATATTCTTGATCAGCATGACGAGAGAAATCGATCTAGACATGTCCGTCCGTCTGTCCGTCCGTCCGTCTGGATGAACGCGAGGATCTCAGAAACTATAAAAGCTAGAATAACCAAAGTTGGCATCCAGATTCTCCTAGGTCCGAGTAAGGACGAGTTTATTTTTTTTTTTTTAATTTCCCCCCCCCCTTCCCCCGCGACAGAATTTCGTCAATAGCGTCCACATTTCAAATGCTACCTAAACCAAACTTTGCACACATAATTTATATATAATTGTCTACTGTTGTTTAAAATTTTATTCAATTCGGTCAATTCTAAGAAAAGTTATTAGCGAAACAAATTCTTGCCAGTACAACCCCCCCAAACTGCAGCAACAAGTTCGCTCTTCTTCTTCCTCTTTTTGCTGCTGCTATGGGCGCATATAACTCAGTGACGGAAGTTTACCTGGGTACAGGGTATTACACTGTCGGGCTTGCTCGACTGTAGCGTTCTCTCTTGTTATCATAGGAATTGACATCATAGAGCCAAGTGCGTACGCCGGGGGGGCAGGGGGGGGGGGCGTTGCCCCCCCTAGAAAAAATTGTTCCATATAAAGTCGACCACACGTTCATTATTATGACGCACTATTTCGCCTTAAGATGGATCTGCGTTGGATTTGTTGAAGTTTTTTCATCGATCATATGCATAAATTATTTTTTAAATGCATCGGGCATTATTTAATCAAAATTTTAATTTTTTGGCCCCCCCCCTTTGGTAAAAGCTGGCTACGCCCTTGCATAGAGCTCTTAGTTTTATTAAATAATCCTAACTTATGTAGCTTCTTTATTTCTTCCGTTAAAGAACGCGCCTTACTTTACAAATTGACTAAATGGATGAATTGTGACTTAATAAAAAACAATCGGGCTGCTATTTCAGAAGGAATTTCTTGATAGAGCTGTCGTTAGTAAGTTACTTACAAGTTTCATCTACTAAGCTTCGACGGTTAACTTAAGCACAAATATTTTCATGACCTAATCATTTTTATACTTATAAAAATAACGCTCGCATCAGTTAACATTATCATTGCCACGTGCCAGGCACAACACATAAAACTTTCCCGAAATAAGCCCTGAAAAGGACCGATGAAAACAAAAGAACATTTCTAATGCCTCGTTTAACAATTAATTTTTCAGTTAGTGTGCACGCGGCTACCATTGTATGTTGTCTGTTTGAGTTTTAGTTATGTATTTGGCATATTTACCTTTCAACTTTAATAAACAATTTCCTTGCAATTGAGTTGTATCAATCATTATCATTTCAATAGATTGACTTTAGTGAATTGTCTTTATAAATACTAAGGGTGGAAGTCTACGGATACCAACTATTTATTCTTGTAATACTTATGTACTACAGCTATAAAGTGAAAAGATACACATAAATTATAAATACTGAGTAAATATATTGATGGACGAACGTTGAACGTTTCTCAAAAAAAGTCGGTGGGAACAAAATGCGTGTATTACCTAAAACGCTGGATTCAAAATGAATTTGAGTTACCATTCTATAGCTTGACAGTATATTAAATTTTTTATATATGGTAACTTCCTTCGCTAGCAGTTCTAAATATATAACTGTCAATTGCAATGAACTATTTTGTGTTTACACACTTTTCCAGTGCAGTAGGATAAGGCTGTAGAGCCATTCGGCAAAGATTGTTAGAAAGTCAACTAACCACCATTGAAACGAAAATCGAGCTTAACAACATTAAATATACTGTTTTACGATAGACGTACGTCTTTATATGGACTTTTTTAACTTCAATATTAAGATTTCAAAGCGTACATAACAATAATCGGATAAAATCCCATAAAATAAAAAAAAATATATAATTTGTCATTTATATTTCCTAAACGCTTTTCTTTCAATATTTATCTGCTGCCAAGAAAAACAATGTTTCAAATTAACTAAATTAAAACTACATATTACTTACCATATGACAAGCAAAAATTAAGGAGTAAACAAAGAAATTGTAAAAGCTTTAAATATGAACTCAATAATAATACAAGATTTGTTATACACAGATAAATACTTTATACAAATCGTTTAAATGTCTGATGATCACACCAAAGGTCGGAGGAAAAAACATAAATTCACAAATTTCTTTACGGCTTCTCTTGTTTGAAATCGGTTTATTTCGGATCAGCTCCGGTCCAATGAAGAATAAATCAGAAACAAAATGATATACAATTTGGAATGGACAAAACAACAAGAACATTGCGATGGCATTATACGGCTGCTTATTTGCACAACACTCGCCCCATCCATCAAAACAAGAGGAACAAACACAACATAGGTATAATTAAGGAAGGCACAGATATTAGTTATATGTATTTTGAAGACTCGGTTTTAATCTATAGCAGTTGTTTGTTCTATTTATCGGTGTTGTATTTGCGCTTCAATTTAAATATTTATTTACAATTTATTTATTTAAGACTTCCTTGTTCAAGTCAAATAACAGATGCAAATCTAAACAAGCGTTCAACTAAATTGCTTACGTGGCTCATCATATAATTTACAAGAAATATTTACTTAACTCTAATGTTATTTTCTTTCTCGCTTTTCATTCCTGTGATTTACTTTTTATTTATTTTAATATATATAAATATATATATATTTTTTGATTTTGTGGTTTTTGCTTCGTTCTTTATTTTTTGTGTATTTTTACTAGTGAGAATATTGGTTATTTAATTTTATATAATTACTATATATATCGACTTCTGCATGTTGTTGTTTCTGTTGTTGTTGTTGGGTGATCCACTATGCGTTTGCGGTTCATATAAATAAAAATATAATAATTTTGTTTCGTTTCGAATAATACATGCCCATATGTAGAAATACGTTGGATTATAATTCTCATAATTTATGGTTAGACGTTAACCACGTAAGACCTTCGAAGAGGCCATCGCCGGTTGTGGCACATGACGGTTGGACATACCAATTGCGATCTCTTATTCTAGTTAAACCTAGTTTTTCCTGGATTTCATGTGGTTTCATTGCTACAATAAGAAAATTAAGATTTCTATAGTAATGCTCTAAAAGTGGTGATGTGTAATATATATTTACCATCAGGTAAATCCTGTTTATTAGCAAATATCAGTATAATGGCGTCCCGCATCTCTCTATCATTAATTATCCTATGCAGTTCCGTGCGTGCTTCGTCTATTCGATCCCGATCCGCACAATCGACTACGAATATAAGACCCTGTGTACCTGTTACAAAAATACAATTAATTCAAAATAAGATGAATAAGCATTTTTTTACACACCTGTGTAGTAATGCCGCCAAAGCGGTCGAATTTTATCCTGCCCACCAACGTCCCATACATTGAACTTGACGTTCTTGTACGTTACCGTTTCAACATTAAAGCCCACTGTTGGTATCGTTGTAACTGATTGCCCTAGTTTTAGTTTATAAAGGATCGCTGTGAATAAGAGACATTACTTTATAAAGAATAATTAATTATAATCGCAGCTTGATGTGGGACCCACTTGTTTTGCCAGCAGCGTCCAATCCGAGCATAAGAATTCGCATTTCTTTGTTGCCGAAAATCTTTGATAGTAGCTTTCCCATGATGATCGTCCATAAAATAATGGCCAATCTGAAATGCAAATTCATAATTATATGGCAGCTGAGCACAATAACAAAATAACAAGTGCACACATTTATTCAACAAACATCGAGTAGTGAGACAAGTGGGAGTTGTTATATCAATTTGTGATATAAGCAAGCTAAAGGCGCGCACATTAACTTACATATGAACATATGCATGTACATATGTATGTATATATGGATGTATGTATGTATGTAAGTATATTTATGAACATATCTCACTTGTATACATATATGAATACACTGACTGGCGTAGTGCGTCAGCGGAAGTAAAGAGCATTATTTTGCATAATAATTTAACTTACATTGTTGTGGCCGCAAGTACAACTACAATAGCAGAACGTTAAGTTCAAAGAGAATTATCGCTGAAGCGCTTCGAACACGCACACATGCAAACACACACATACATACAAATATAGAATTGGGCACGCACACAAACACACACATATACAATACGAAAGACCAAATGAAGCGATCATAAATTAAACAGAAGTTTGTTGGTTATTTTAATGGGAGGGCAAGGCTTTGATGGTCCCCACTTGTATACCTGATTAGGGAAAGAGGGCGGGACATTTATAGCCGGCCTGGAGCGAAAATCATAATGGGCGGCTACCACAAAAGCGTGTGTTTTGTGGAATTTCTTCGCTAACACGTCACACACACCACTACATACACATACACACCCAAATTCTCGACAGCGACGAATGATGATTACGCACCGCTACTCCGCCCGATGCGTTTAATTCGTGCGCAAATCTATTTTATCATTAAGCGCAATCCCGTCACAATGTTGCATGCAATGCATTGGCAAAAAGAAAACACTAAAACTATAATTAACAACAACAATTTTGCACTATGTATACAAAACGAAGCCTTTTTTGTATCGATAATATTACCATTTTTAGTATTTTATTTATCGAAATGTGCAAGCGGCGAAATTTTGGATTTTTTAATGTTTACTGCCCTATTAGTTTCGGCGTTTCACAACACATGTACTCAAGTTGTACTTCAACATATCGGAACTTAGCAACAGCAATGATTTAAGTTCGGATGAAGAATTCCTGTCAACTGCCTACCATTTTTATCAATGCATGATCCAAAATTTTAAAGAAAAGTCACTTAAAACCGCTTGAATATAATCAAGCTATAGTATTTAATATAACTAGAAAAAATGTTATATAGAAAAGAAGACACCAGGGAACCAACAAAAGAAAACAAGAATGAAATTCTATAGTCGAGCATGTTTTTTAAATTAAATGTAACATAAGATCCCACAAAGTATGTATGTATGAATGTTCATATATGTATGTATATGTATCGACTCGTCATCCTGATTAAGAATACATACATACATATGTATGTACATATACCTTGGCCGATCTGCCATGCCTCCTTCTGTGTGTTACATTCATTCCCATAAACTAGTACTTTCATTGGGTACAGGGTATAAAAGTACTAGTTTACGATGCAGAGCCGAAGCAACAGTTTGATATAAGAAAATTATATATTACAACCGTCAAAAAATGTATACCGATATATCGCTTCGATGTTTGAAAATACATCGCAAACCCTAAACAATCGAAAAATACCGATACTCATGTTAAATATATCTTCGATTTTGGATGTATCGCTGTTTTTTACATCCCTGAATAAAGGCAATGTTTTCATTATAATTACGAAACAAAACCGCCAAAACTAGGACAAATAATGAGATTATGTTAACCGCAACACACAAAACCACTATATATTAATGTATACCACTATATCAACATGGCCGGAATTTATCCAAGGGAGGCGGTGCGCGTAAAAGTGAAGGTAAATTCAAAGCATGTTTGAGACAACAAAGAAATTTGTCACTCCTCACACCGATGGACCCTTAAACTGTCGCAACTACAAATAAGATCCAGACAGTCATTTTACAGAAATGTTGAAATTTTAGAAATAGAAATCTACAACTACTTTCTGTTTAAATTATGTATGTTTCTAAAATAATTAATTATCTCCGATCTGAATCACTGGAAAATCTGTGATATATTGAACTTATGCCTGTTACATTTTTAGATAGTTTCAAGAGTAGGGAAAGATAGAATACATGCTTATTTAATCCTTTGTTACGTCGTTTCCAGAAATGCGAGCCCACCTTACCCCCCGAGTGGCGCAAATTTAGTGTGGATCCGCAGATAACAACACTGGAGGTGCTATACTCCTTGCTTGCAAAGGCGTTTGACATCAAAACTGACTTCTCCATCAAATATAAGGCCTATGATCCTGCTGGAAATGAAATCTATTTGGCCGTGCTCTCCGATTGGGATTTGGATGCCGCCTTCCTGCGCATACACAATATATCTATACAAACAGCGTCGGAACCATGCCTGATATTACAAATCGATGTCAAGCCCTTTACCTTAGTACGCGACTGCGAATCGGAATCGCCATCATCGACAAGTCGGGCAAATAGCATTGCTGGCACCACTACTGTGCCCAACGCACCTATTGGTGGACCGTCCGGATCAGCTGCGCGGGATTTGATGTCGCCGCTTCAGTCACTGGGCGTCTCACAAAAATATGTGCAGCATATGCAAACGAAGTTACCGGGTTTAATCATGAACCAAATGGAAAAAACGTTCTCAATTGTGCAGAAAGCCTTTAATCTGTCTGAAGAGACGATGGCAAACCTTCCACCACGTCCACCTATGTCTGACAACGAGTTTCGACTGTTTTTGGACGCCTTGGGCCAAATTCAGCGAAATGATGAACTGCGAAAGGTAATCTTTCTCGGCGGCATCGAACCGAGTCTACGACGTGTCGTTTGGAAACATCTGCTGAATGTGTATCCCAGTGGCATGAACGGCCACCAAAGAATGGAGTTCATGCGCCGTAAGTCGGAGCATTATTACAAGCTTCGCGACACTTGGAAGGCTGCAATAAAACGCGGAAGCGTAGTTGGTGAGCTTGCTTACGTTACGAGTATGGTGAAGAAAGACGTTTTGCGCACAGATCGCTTGCATCCATTTTATGCCGGCAACGACGATAATCAGAGCATTGCCTCTTTGTTCAACATTTTAACCACGTATGCACTGAATCATCCGACAGTCAGCTACTGTCAAGGGATGTCGGACATAGCATCGCCACTGTTAGTCACTATGAACGATGAAGCTCAAGCTTATATTTGCTTTTGCGCGATTATGGCACGTGTAGGAGGAAACTTTATGCTGGACGGCATCGCAATGACGCAAAAGTTCACACACCTTACCGAGGCATTAAGTTTTTATGATCCTGAATTTTGGGATTACTTAAAGTCGCAGCAGGCCGATGATTTGCTGTTTTGCTATCGCTGGCTTTTGCTTGAGTTAAAACGAGAGTTTCCCTTTGAGGATTCATTGCGAATGTTGGAGGTACAGTGGAGCTCTCTGCGCTATGACGATAGAAGCGGCGATAAAGAGCTTCCCCTGTTTGAAAAGGTAACCACTATGGTTTTCTGATCCTAATTGCCTTATGAAATTCTTTTTCTAATCCAGGAATTTGTTCCCTTCGTGGACGCATCAGCCCCAAACAGCGCTAGCACATTTTCCGGATCATATAGTGCCACGCCAACAAGTCCCTCATACCTGCTGACGAAACCTCGCGAGAATCCATACACAAAGGTGTGTGCCCTGCGTCGCCAGAGCTCATCGGCATCGCTTAGCTCATTGAGCTCCTCGCTTGGTGCCAGTAACCTCGCCCTTAATGCCTCAAAATTGGACAACTCAAAACGACTGAACCACAGTCTCGATGACAATATGTCACGTCATGCAGCACGCAGGCAACGTCGCGCCTCGGCAAAGGCGCATCAGAGTCTGGATGAATCAAAAATGCTGGCACTAATTGAAGGCGCCATGGAGAATACAAAGTCATCCCACGAATTGTCCGCCAGCGAAGACACGGACGATGACGTCTTTGACAAGAGAGAGCGAGTAAGTTCGACAGCTTCGCCTCCAGAGTTCCACGAGACAAATCCTTTCAAGGACGACGCAAACCAAAATGTTGAGGAAATAGCAACGAAGCCTCCAACACGCGCTTTTCTCTGTAGTTCATCGTCGTCGAACATGGAGGAGGAGTGCTCCACAGCTCAGGGATTTGCTAAACGGCAACAAACCAACATACTTACGAATTACAGCACTGTAAGCAATATGATAGCCAAACAATTGGCATCGAATGCCAGCAATGTTAGTGAGAGCGTTAAACGCGTAAGCAGCTCAAGTGGCGGTCATTTTAAGGACCTCAAGGAGAAAATAGCGGCGACCAGTCGCATGGGCATCTCGTTCGATGGCGATACCGAGAACAAAAATCCGCCTAAACTAGTCAAGAATTTTAACGAGTTTCTAAACTTTGCAACGATCAATAAAAATCGCATATCTGATCGCTTTGCCAATCAACTACAGATAAGCGAAAATCAGCACCAACAACAACAATCAGTAAAGCCAACATCCCCAAAACATCAACAGATTAGCAAGCCTATTGTTCAGCTTACCAAAACCGGATTTGGGACGTCGCTAGATGAGTCTGATTCCTCCTCCATTCCAGAGACCACCTGGAGCGCATCGACAGCAGCAACAGCCATACAACAGGCACAAAATTTAAGCAATTACAGCTTACAGCTAGATCTGAATTCCATATCGCCTATTTCGGAGCAAACACCACCGCAGGCACAGCTACAAGAAACACAAATTGATGATGTAATTGGAAGAGAAGAAAGCAGCACGCCTGACCAAGATCAAGAATATTATCCAATGACGACAGCCATAACACGCGAATTACGACTGGATGCCGAGAATTTGGATCGCCAGGTCTTTGGGGTGCCATTTACGGAGAAACAAATGCCAGTTCTCGATGACATCGAATATGAGAAACTGGGAAAGGACACCCTTGACATGGTGGACGACCTGAAAGAGAATGAAATTATAACCTGCCCCGATGTCAGTGAGCTCCATATGCGACGCAAGCAGCGTCTGGCAGCCAAAAAGAGCAACAGTGTCCAACAGCAAAGCGAGTCGCAATATCAAATGAATCCTTTTATCGATGAAACTATGCTGCTAGAGGATGGCCATCCAACGCTTGGCCTGCGAAACAGCAACAGCCTTCCCGAAGTTATAATGCCCATCTCAACGGAACCTAATTTGGAGGTGCCGACTCTCATAGAGATTGGCACCAATGCCGATGATGAGAGCGCCTTCACTCGATCGCCGCAAAAGTCGGAATTAAATGGTTTAAGCAACACGACTACGGCGCTGCCACCGCCCCGTGAATTCGGCGGTGGCAATGCGTTCCTTATGTTTCTTTGCCTTACATTGCTGCTTCAACATCGTAATACGATAATGAAGGCGGGTATGGACTACAACGAGATTGCAATGCACTTCGACAAGATGGTCCGTAAGCACAATGTGACGCGCGTCTTGAACCAGGCGAGGCGCATGTACATCGACTATTTGCGACAATTTCACCAGTAAATTATAAATAAGTTTTATATAAGAATTAATTCAACCTAAACTGAGAATGGTAACCAAAGAGCATACTTATTATTTCAGTTCAAGATATTTTCCAATTGGTTGAACTTTGCTCAACACAGTTGCTGCTGCGAATTTTACTTACCTGTATGTTGTTGTTTTTCGAAGTGTGTATGAACAAAATTGTCTCATCAAATCTTCAAGATCTTTCAGAATGAAATTGAGAGGCCTAAGGTAATGGAGAGATAATTATATTCGAATGCACTATCATTTTTACCATATTAACAAGAACCGAATGAGTTGGCTTTTATTTTATTTTGTACTATGTATTATATTAATTTCCTGTAAGTCTGAACTAGCCAACGTTTCGTTGCCGAATTTGATTTGCGTTTAAAATTCGTTTTTATTCGGTTAGATGACCAAATGATTTGCATACCATTCCCAACGGTTTTACAAGTATGTCAAAGGATTTTCTATTTTAATTGAAAAATAATAATACTACATAAATCGATCATTTTTAACATGTAAATTTTGTTGAATTTGTGTGCAAATTATTTGACCGCAACACTACTCATTTAAATCTATGCATTCCATTCATATTTTAAATATTAATTATTGTACTATGACACTATTGCTGCTGTGGCGAATCATTTTTATATTCCGAAGAAGAGTTAAATGATCAATTTAAACAAGAAAAATTCTTATTAATCTACTCACAGTTATATTACTCTATGCTACTCAATCTGTTAAGCTTAAGCTAAAAGCAAACAAAATACATATTTATGTCCACAAAGCTATGCAAAATTTCAACTTTTTAATTATAACAAACGGAGCGTGGTAAATTTGAAGCCGACAATATCTATACTATATGTTAGCAAAAATCAATTGAACTTTTTAAATCTTTAGACATTTTATTGAAACAATTTTTCATTCGTATCATATGCGTGGGGTAGAAAAATATAAAATAAACAGACAATTCATGATTACTTCAATTCATATTAACTCATTCAGAGGAGCAGAATTAAAAGTTATACTTTTTCTTTAGACGTTCGCGTATAATGAGACCCTTGATTAGTTTTTTCCAATTCCCATAAACACGCGCTTCGTATTTCTCCTGCTCCTTCCGTTGCCGTTCCTCTTGATCTTGATACCAAGCCGCTGTCACTTGATCTTGAAACTCTTCGCATACAACGAAACCATCATACATTGGATGGCAAGCACCTTGATGGAAATCGAATCCGACAACCGCATTAGCGCAGTCTATGTTCAATTTCTTGCATATGCGCATCAAGCCGGGCACTGTTCGATAAAACGATTTGAATTTTTAATAGAATATTTCGAATGTTATCTTATGGCATAAAGTATACTTACACCTAAGATGCACAGTTTTTTTCGGCAACATACAGGCCTTAAATAACTCAACATTTCCATATGCATTCCTGGGAACTAGGCCTCCCTCTGCAGTAGGAGGCTCATAGTCCTGTGTTTGCCAAAATCCGAAAATCTCGAGGGGCTGATCCTTAATAACTGTGCGCGTCAGCTGTCCATGCGGTTTTAGAACGTTATTCTAGAACAGATTGGTTTTACGAACAACTTACCTTATCCCATTTGGGGCGAGCCTTCACTATTTTGTAAGGCTGCTCGCCCAACTTAACAACTCGCGCCTGCTTTAGCCAAATATCACGAGAGTGCAAAAGATGCACACACTCTCGAGCATATATAGGCTCACCTCGAATGAAGCCCAGCGTGGGGGCGTCGGGTGGATACAAAGCCTGAAACTTGAGCAAGTGCCGCTCCAGTACATAGAGCGGATGATCTTTGAATTCGGATATCGACTTTGGCATTGGTTTCTCTTCATGAATACGGCGAAGTTGTTGATCTTCAACAATGTCGCGTTTTGTGCGACGTCCCAGATAGGGTGTTAAGGTTTCGTCGAGCCACGCTTTCTCTACACGCCCCTTGCGCACCGTTGTCGTCCAGCTGGGACAGTAGCGGGCAGTTACATCTTTCAGGCTCAGATCGTCTTGAAACGCAAATACATAAGCCAAGTTTGATGAAGCACTTTTCTGTATATGATGATACATAGTTTTATTTTGTAAGTATACACATTCAACAAACTTAAAACGTTTTAAGAACTCACCCGTATGGTATCGACACAGTGCAACTTTCCTTTAAACAAATCAATGCAGATCCATTGCTCTTCAACTTCGGACCAAATTTCTATCCACATATCTGCAGCAGTTGATTTACGTTTCTCCTTGCCTCCAGCTTCATCATCGGTTGAGAGTACGCGTCGATCTTTCCGCAAATTCTGTACCGCTTTAGGTAGCATTGGTGACTTTTTCACGGGCTTCGCCGGACTCGGCTCAAAGTCCTCATCTGAATCTTCATTACTCCGTGATTTCTGCAGTTTCTCCAATTTGGGTCGCTTTTTAGGCACAGGAACAGAATCATCGGCACCATCGAACTGTGGTATAGAGAGACCCGTGGCTTTCGCCGCCATAGCTTTCTGTTGACGCGTACGAAGCTGTCGCGTAACCGGCATTTTTTCACTAGCGGGTTCTTCGTTGGAATTAGTTTTATGAAGCGTTGGCAATCCATCCTGATTGTTTGTACGTTCAGCAGTAGTTTTCAGCTTAGAGCGTCCGACTGTTTTCTTCATTGCAATGTTTGTCTGCAAAAATGTAGGTGATATGTGTACTTTAGGTGATTTGCTTCGTGATCGAGTCTCAGGAGGTTTGAGTTGGGAAATAGAGCTGGGATTTGCATTCTCCGAATCGTTGTTTTTAATGTTGCGCTTGGTGGTTCTGGTCCCCTGAAGTACTACTTTGGGAATTATTGGCGAGCCAATTTGAACTTTGGGCAAATCACATTCATTGGGTACGATTTGCTTTTCCTTTTCACCCAGAGCTTTACGTGTGCGATTTACTTGCGTGCTTATTTCTTCAGCTGAAAGTTTAGGTTTTTTGATTGTTTCAGCATCCACATTGGTCACAGTGGTCTTTGAACGTTTGAGCCGCGAAAGCTTCGGCTTTCCTTTGGCTTCATTTTCACTACTACTGCTTATTTTAGATTTTACTTCCTCTTTATGCTGGGAACGAGAAGTACTCGGTTTATCGTGTACCACGTAATTTTTGCTCGCATTTTGTTCAGCGGCTTTAGAATTGCCTTTTGTTTCAATTTTTAATGTGATTCTGGTAGTTGACTTTTCTTTGTCGTTATCTTTAGTTTTCGAGGACGATTCCAAATTAGACTTAGTGCTAGTTTTTTCCCTTTTCTGTTCTAAGCTCTTTGTTTTTGAAGCGTTCTTTTGTTTAGATTTCTTACTAGCCTTTTGAATTGATTCGTCATCGTTGGCATCATCATTGCCCTCATCTGTTTCATTTGGTTGGGTGTTGTTTTTCTGGTTTGTTGATGCATTCTCCTCCTTAAGCTTGATCGGAATAAGGTCGGCGGTTGCCGGTCGCAACGGTAACGGCTGCATATTTACGATCAGGCGGCAATGCATTCCCATTCCACGCGCAAGAACAATGAATATGAAGATCATATCCTGCTTGCAGCGTGCTTCCTTGCGTTTGATCTGCGCTAGAAGCTCATCGATAATGCCAGTTTTTGATTTTGACGTCTTCTCGGGATACAAATTCGGAGTTGTTAGCTTAACGGCGGTCTTGAACCAAGTTACAAAGGATTGCAAGTATTTTAACTCTGTGCCACGTTGCGTTGGATACGCGTTCTTACTAGGTAGCAACTTTAGGGCAGCCTGCATCAGACTGGTATGGCCCAACAGCCGATTGTATTTATAGCTGCGAGCAATTAAACACATCAAACTGACTTTGTGTAACAAAAGCTGCTTATCTTTAATATCGCGATTCATTCGTCGTTTTAAGGCCAGCTCTAGGTCGTGTTGTGTTTTCTTCTCCTTGTTAGCATGCCTTGAAGGCAGGTCGACATGGATTTCCAAGTCCCCAGAAACATTCGGAGTGACATCACAGTCGCTCTCCTCATCAATGGCGCCTGTAAAATGAAGTACAGTAAATGGGATATTGATGCATAGTTCACTGAAGATTAATTTCAGTTTAATGATAGTGTTTCGGTTTTTAGGATTGGAAACATTCAAACAAACAAAACACCTAAGATAAAAATTGTAGGTTTAACAGTTTGCATTTATTTATTTCATTTGATGTGCATTTTAAATTTTTATTCATGAATTAAATACAATCAACATTCACTAAATTGCGCTAAAATAATGTTGTTTTTTTTTTTGTGGGACTTTGCATTTTGTTAAACATTATTTTTTTTTTATTTTTTAATGAATATGAATACAATTTTGCTAAAGTAAATTCGTTTAACATCAGTTCTAATTTGATTAGCTATTTTATTCATTTTTCTTAAGTAAATGTTAATTTTTTCGAAACATTCTGAAGAGCCATAAAACAAAAATGTATTTTGATTGGCCTTTTTTCACTATTGTATTTCATATGTATATCTAAAAACCTGTAAATATCTTGTTTTTGTGTTTGTTTTTTGAGCATAATTTAACCAATTTTTTATTTTGAGAAAAACTAAATTTAAAAGACACTAAAACCATTAAATAAATGCATGATCTGTAAATGTTTTGAAACATTTTGATTTAAGTTTTCGTCTACGCAAAAAATCTTTAATTCTACAATGTAATTTTTGTGCGATAACATTAAAAACCACATTCAGAAATACATTGAAACTGTGTTTTCATTTAACAACACACATCCAAATTTAAATGCTATTGCATAACTTCTTTTTTTCCTTCTTTTCTAAGAGATGTCATCTATAAGTTCTGTGATCGGTTTGTTTATACGCATTGAAAGAAAATGTAATTTATCTTATGTGTTGTATTTGATTTAAAAAGCTTTTACATCAGAAATTTCATTTGAGAAAAAAACTGATTTCGAGATCGTATAAAATCAAGTGTGCTTAGTATGTAGATAGTGTAATGCAAGCCTCAACAGTATAATTTAGAGTTTAGGTTTAAGCATTTAACTACAGCTGATAGGTGTTCTACGCTAGTTCAGTCTAATGCATAGACCCAAAGTTTTTACAATATAAATGTGTAGTTTATTTGCGTATATGTATCTGCTTCATATTTTAATGCAGCATTTCGTTCCACTCTACATATGTAAATATTTGTAAGATTTTGATTGCTCGATGAAAACATGAAGCATAAAACAAAACTACGCAGTCTCATACGGAGAAATTTGGAAGCTTTAATCAGATACCAGAAGTCCTAACTACCATCAGTACCATCAGCAAGTACACCACCACAACCGTGTTCATAAGCACATCTATCTAACAGATTTGGATGAGTCTCATTTTATAATGTTCCTCTACGAAAAATTTTTCTTATAGTGACCAAATTATTCCAGCTTGTAAAACAATTTTACCGAATTGTTAACGTGGTCACAATTAGAGGAATTTTTCGCTGAAGAAAAATATAAGAACAAGACTTACCCAACGCATTTACCTAGGAGCGTAGTCATCAAACTACTTGCGATTCCTACCTGCAACTTCCTCCCACTCGGAATCGTCGGTATCGTTCTCCGCCACCACAGTAGAGGCTGGACGCGTCTTGGTATGTCGCTTTACGCGCGTTGATTTAGTCTTGCTGAGCCGCGGCGGTCCATCATCAGGTAGCGGTTGCTTTTCCAAATACTCTTTTTCATTCACGCTCGGCCCGTTGTCGTAGTTTTGGTTTTCGCCCAATGCAAGCAGTGCATTGACATCCATAGCTGCAGTTTTAGCATCCTTTTTTCCGTGCCCCTGACTGGGTGGTGCAGCAGTGGCGGTACGCTTAGCTAACGCATCTTTAGTGCGCTCCAGACTGTTGGCATTTTCAAGAAGACTGCGAAAATCGAACGCATTTGTAGTACTTTCCTCTATGCTGGATTCGTTGTTGTCCTCAGAGCCTGAGTCGGAGAGATTTGCTATACCCGCATTGCAATCAAATTGGGGTGCAGGAGATCTATCTTTGGCTGGCGCGGTAAAGAAAGTCGAACCAAGATCAATATCAGCGGGATTAACCAGGTAGTCCTCGACACTGGATTCGCTACTGGAGTCAACGTTGCGTTCGCGCGCACCGCTTTCATTGGGCGTTCTGGCGTTTTTTGAGGCCGTAGCACGATTCGAGCTCGACGCCGAAGGTGAGTTCTGGGAGGGTGATGTGGGGAATGTTTTTGGTGGCGGTCGATATTTGTTGTATAGTTTTGAACGCAGCGATTGACCGCTTGGCTTACGTTTCTTCACAGAGGCTCCCTTTATGCCACTAGGTTGTTTTTGTTCTCTGTGGACAAATATAGTTAAAACGGAATGCAACTACAACAGACTGACTCTTTCTACTTGCCTCTTTTTCCCTGCCACTGTGTTTGCTAAGGCGCGAGCAGAGGCCCCACCTACAGCTGCCCCAGCGGCTGGTGCTTCCTCAAAGTCGCTATCATCATCGTCAGAGGATTCACCACCGCGCACATCCTTAGTGGGCTTCCACTCGTCTTCACTAGCGGAAAAGCCCTCCGACAAGGACTCATCTTCTTCATCCGACATCCTGCCTTATTATTGACAGGGTGGGCGTATTACATTTATGTATGGAGCGCACTAGTTACAGTTATTGATTTTACTGCGTTTTGGAACAAATTGGAAATGAATTATATACATATGTATATACATATTTATATGTGTGTAGGTGTTTGCATCCTGCGATTTTGCTTCGTCTAATTCAGGATATACAAACCTCGGCCTATTGTCTACCAATTTTAATTTTTTTCAATATGTCTTAGAATAACGTTAAACATCAGTTTGTTATTTATTTACAATTTCAACGATTTGCGAAATATTCATCGTGCTAGCACAAGCGTAGCGTTGCTAGAGATGTGCAGTATTTTAATTATATGTATGCAAAAATATGTATATATGTACATACATAGATATCTGCTACTGTGCCGTGAGTTGTTCAAGTGATGGGTACCACTTTTATGTGAAAATTCCTGTCAGAAAGAAATAAATTATTATCAATTACCAAATAACTTGCCTTTATAAAAGCGGAATAATAAAATTTTAAGGAAATAGAACACTTTTCTTTTTTATTTTGATTTATTTACATATATTGTGATGAACATGCATTTCTGTATATAAAGTGGCATCACTGCTCAAAATACTCATTTAGTATAATAAGATGCCCATTAATTGTAAATCGAGCTGTGGTAAAAAGGCTGTTTTAAAAGTAAGTTTAGAAAAAAAATCAACAAAAGATCTTTAATACCAACTCTCCCATTTTGTAGCGTCCCAAAACTGGCGATGCTCTCTGCAAAGAATGCTTCTTTGCAGCCTTTGAGGCTGAAATCCATCACACGATCATCTCGAGCAATCTCTTCCGGCGCGGTGAGAAGGTTGCCGTAGCAGCAAGTGGTGGCAAGGACTCAACGGTACTGGCCCATGTGTAAGAGGAAAAGACATCTCTCCCGAAAAAATGCTTAACTTTTTGTTTGCTCTGTTTAGATTAAAGCTTCTCAATGAAACCCACGATTATGGACTCGAATTGGTGCTACTGTCCATTGACGAAGGCATTACAGGCTACCGGGACGACAGTCTAGAGACAGTGAAACAGAATCGTGATGATTACCAAATGGCTCTGAAAATATTATCGTACGAAGAACTATACGGTTGGACCATGGACCGCATAGTGGCGCAGATTGGACGCTCAAACAACTGTACGTTCTGTGGCGTTTTCAGGCGACAAGCATTAGATCGTGGTGCAAAGCAGCTGGGCGTTGACAGCATTGCCACCGGCCATAATGCGGACGATATTGCCGAAACAGTGCTAATGAATATCCTTCGTGGTGACACGGCACGTTTGCGACGATGCACCGATATCAAGACTGGTGGCGGCGACGACACCATACCGCGCGTAAAGCCTCTAAAGTATAGCTACGAGAAGGAAATAGTCATGTATGCACACTACAAAAAATTGGTTTACTTCTCTACGGAGTGCGTGTTTGCCCCAAACGCATATCGCGGCCATGCTCGTGCATTTCTCAAAGACTTGGAGAAAGTACGCCCTTCTGTCATAATGGATATAATCCACTCTGGCGAACAATTGAGATTTAAGGACAGTGTAAAAAAACCAGTACGTGGCGTTTGCGCCCGATGTGGATTTGTGTCATCTCAACAACCCTGTAAGGCCTGTGTTTTACTCGAAGGATTGAACCGAGGGCTACCCAAGTTGGGAATCGGCAAGAAATCTAAAGGTGACCGCATGATTGCCAACCAGGATCGAGAAATCGCTTTAAGAGAGCGCGCAAATTTAGTAAAAAACGATTTTTGACTTTACAAATTCTGTATTTCTTTTTTACATTATAAATGCTGCTCCAATTTAGGGTTCAACATTTGTAGCAGTCCTTCATATCTGCAAAAACAAAAATAAAGCCACTTAAATACAACAAAAAATATATGTAATTGCTTCATTAGATACAATTAAAATAAAACTCAGCGCCAATATATAACCATGTTCCATAATCGGATAAGCAAGGCGGGCTTAATACAAAAGAATATTGTAGAAGTTTGCCAATGCTCATCTTTTATATGGTGTCTGTGAATGGTTTAAGTGATCATCATTGGATTAGAGGCAGTGGGATTTACTTCATGAAATAAAACTAACCTCAATAAGCTCTGTAGAACATTGAACAAATCCATTCGCGAAGGTACATCATTGAGAGCCGTTATTTCAGCCATAATTCTAGAATATAAGAGAACATTTCTTAATAAGCTAAAGCAATCTAAAAATTTACATATATATATTTAATTTTAGTTTTAACTTCAGTAGTAAATTACAATAGTTTGAATCACATTGATCATATGAGGTGTCAGAAAAAAGTAAAATTTCATCACTGCTACTAAAACTATATACAAAAAAAAAAAAAAAAAAAAAAAAAACTAATTGAACATACCATTTTTTATCATGTTCAACATGTTCTAAAAGGTAGTTTCCATGGCCTTCCATTTAGAATTATCTGAAAGTAAGAACGCATTGTCGTATTACATTTTAAAGTTCACTTTATATTTTACAATTATAGAGTCGAATTGTAGACTTCGCTTTACTTTTGCACCGTAAATTTGAGAAATATAAATTTAGGTTTTGCTTGTGCGAAGTGCCGTTGCTCTGCGAACAGAAAAAAAGCACTAGCTAAAGTTGTAGATCTTTACACCAGCGACTCAAGTTCGCAAATTGTGGTTATCCACTGTATATTCATAAACGGACTTACCAATTTCCAACGCCAGATCTGGCGCACATTATCTTTCACCTAGAAAATAAAAAAGAAACGCTTTAATTATGAATGTGCATATAGTATACATATGTACATGTGTACATACATACGTATGTATGTATGGACGTTCTGTAGAGAGAATACTCAAGACCACGTGGATGATGGATATAGTAAGTGCACTACGAACAACTTTAATGTTGCAGCTATTGAGTTCTGCAAATTTGCTGTAATGCCTAATATGCAGTTATATTTGCTGCAATCTTATTTCTGTATCTTTCTAATACATTTAACGACATAAATACATACCTACATTGAATTATGAATTCAAGCCTCTCACACAGTGCACTTGATTCTTTCATCGGCAAAAAGGAAATGGCTTTCTAAGTAAAGTTGGTCGCGCTTCTTGCTAGGGATGTAAGTCAAAGGGAAAATATCGATGCTGATGTCCATCGATGTCTGTTTACAAAAAATCGATGCATCGATGCTTTCTGCGATGTTTTACAAAATTAACTTTCCATAGAAAGAACGCTCATGTTAGGAAGAAAATCAACAGAGATGCTTTCAATAAAAAATGCTTATATATCAAAAGAGGCTGTCATAGTATTTTACTTAATGTTGTTATCCAATAAAGTAATATTAAAACTGACTTTTAATGAACTTGTATGGTTAGCTTAAAAAATTATTATATATAATTTTCAAAACAAATCAATCCCACACTTCGCATTTTAAGCATATAAAATGTGACATTAAATACGAATAAAAATGAATATCAAATTCATAACAATTGAAAATATAAACAAAGTGCGCATTTTTAAAAATGTTCCATGTTTTTCGATGCTCGATACATCAATGTTATTATATATCCCTACTTGCTATTTCGATATCGGTAAACGTCAGCACACTACTTTGTGCAACGTTACCGATGTGCCAAGCATCCCTGTCGAATATCTTCACATTGCTCAACATTGTTTTTAACAGTAAAATATATTTCTTCAGTTGACGCCAAGGCTTACTGGTGTTGGGACATAAAACAATTATTTTCGTCGAATATTAGAGGATTTTTAGATAAAATGACACAATTCAACTCTGCAACGATTTTAATGCCTCTAGGTAAGAACAATCATTTCGCTAACATATCTTTGCTGCAATAACGCTATTTTTTCGAACAGACGAATATTACGATAAATGCGTAGAAGATAAACCAAAAATTCCAAAGAAATATCCAGGTTCATCTCGTAATTGGGAAAATGACAATCGCCAAGCTCCCCGTTTGAACAGTTACAAGGATCTCGATTACGTAGAAGATGATGAGAACTTTCTGTTCCCGATTTCCCAATCAAATTGCAGTCAACTTAAATATGAATTCGAAGAGTTCAATCAGGCTTATGAAGACGGTATGTTTTCTACAACTAAAAATAATGCACAGGATGCAGGTATGGAGCAACAAATTGATTCAGCACAGCAGCGCATGCACGATCTTAATTTAACAAATCCCATGGGTGCTGTTACCGCTATTCAACATCAGATGCCATCGCACCATGTCAGTAACAATTACAGTGGTGGTCACATGAATCAGCGACGCTTGACCAACGGCAATACACAACGTGTTGGTAGAACCCGTGGCATATACAATGACAACCGATATGGCCAAACATACCAACAGCATCGCCCAAAATTGGCCCGCAATGCTCAACATTTTCAGTCACAGCAACAACGTCAAGTAAAACAGCAGCTGAAGAATGCTTTTGGTACATATGGCGGCAATGTTTCTCATGCCACGCACGTCCATTCTCAACAAGTTGTACAAAATATCAAAAATGAATTCCAAACCGGCAAAGCCACTAATACTAATTCTAACGGCTGGATTTGTGAGAATAAGCCCAAATCTTTGATCGAGGGTCATAAAATGTCCGAATCTTGCACGGAACACTTTAATTTTCCAAAGCCTATGATAAACAACTTTGAAAGAATTGTTAACAATCCATTGGCCCCTAAGTCTATGGTAAATAATTTCGATCGAATTATTAATAATCCATTGGCCCATAAGGCACACGACTTGCCTGGCCAGCATATGTCAAACTTTAATTTTCCAAAGCCTATGATAAACAACTTTGAAAGAATTGTTAACAACCCATTGGCCCCTAAGTCTATGGTAAATAACTTCGATAGAATTGTTAATAATCCATTGGCCCATAAGTCACACGAATTGCCTGGCCAGCGTATGTCAAACGTGCCTCAATTTCCCAATGCTTATATGGAAAATGAACATCACATAAATGATATTGGCGAACGGGCTGTTTCGGCCCCGGCTCCATTGAGACTTGCTGACCTGATGAACCTCAGCTTAAGCGATTGCCAAAATATTGAAGGAGAAGTCGTTGCCAGGAATGCGTTCTTCTTTTTAGATAGTGTTATTAAGATGCAGCAGGAATCATCTCAAAATGACTTTGGGGTCATTCAAGTAAGTATATGGCTTCTTGTACATTAATGTATTTTATATAATGTGATTTCTTTTATTCTAGCCGAATAAAGAAGGAGTGGGATTTGTACCGAAAATTAATATCCGGAATAAACGTTTTTAGTAGAAAGATATTTTCAAACCGAACACATTAGACATGAGTTCCCCATACGTTATAAGTTACACTAGTTAATTTTATTGTTGTTTAAACTTGGCAACTACCGCCATACCGTGAATGATGCATCGTTATAGAAGAAGAAAATTAAGTGAATGGCGAACGCAGTGGCGGCGGCTTTCTCAAGCGAATGTGTAGAAGTTTCCTACTATTTGGTCTGATAAGGAAGAGGCAGAGGCTTATCAGCAATGCACAACAAGAATAAGCAGCTCATAAGCAAGTGATTTTCATTGCCAGTACACGTAGTAAAACGAAAGCGGACGAAAATAGAACAAAAAGCGATAATTTGTAAAAAGCAACACGAATTTTGTGTACGAGATGCCGATGACAATGTGAAAAATGAAAAGAGCAATATAATCCAATTAGCAAGGCAATTTTTCGGTAGATCCGCGAATATTGAAGTGTGCGACATGGTTCTTAAATAACAACACCATAACCCAAACATACATATTCAAATCATATTAAGCCACAAATGATTTAAGCAATAATAAGCAATACATACAGACACGCAGTATTTACAATAATAAAGAGCTGAGTTTTCTTCACCCCGGCAACAACCATTACCATTCTCTCTTCTTTTATTAAATGGACTTAAGTTTATAAAAAACAAGTTTGTCATTTTTATACGTACATATGTACATAATATTTATGTATGTATAAGGGCAGATGCGAAACTGAACGCGGTGTGCAACTTTATATTCTATTTCGTGAGTCCTAATTTGTGGAAATACAAAAAGAAATAAATAAATGAAAAGTTACTAAATGTGTGCTTAATCGTCGCTCAGCATGTTAAAGTCAAAACAATTGATCCAACAATTTGCTAAAGGTAACTAAATGGAGTTAGGATGCAAGAAAATCTAATTTTCAAAACATTAGTACCTTACTAGATTTTATTAAATGCTTCCTAAATATGCATTCCTAAAACGCAATTTCGAAAGCCCGTCATTATAAATACTATCTCTTTTCACATTAATTGCATCTCCAACCGTTTGACGGTTATCGCAAAGCTATATGTACATAAGTACATGTACATGGATGTACATAGGCGCAACTTCTGATTATGTAAATACATATATGTATGTATACATGTACATATATCTGTAAGTCGAAAGTGTAGGCCAAATTGAAAAACGAGAGTAAACATTATCTTATTTCTATATATGTATGTATGTATATATATATGTATATACATACATATGTACATAAGTAGAATGTACATGCATATGTATATTGAGAAAATTCAGTTTTAAAGAGTTTGTAGTCAAATTTTGACTGTTAGAATGATTTTGAGTGTCGGCCACGCCAAAAAAATTGTACCAGAGGGGTTAAGTAATTTATTTTGACCAGTGAGCCGCGCAGCCAACTAATCGGCTATATATTTACTCAATATACGCTGCTCCCCATTTACAGAATATGCCAAGTTTACGCCGACGAATTTTAAGCTGCAGCGAGCATTGGTGGTTACCAAGTTATCCCGCTATGAGTTCGAGCAACTGCGCCACCCGGATCTGTCGCGGGAGCAGTTGGAGCAGAAGCTACGGGACCGTGGCACCGATGTTGAAATGGTCCTTTATTTGCACAATCTGCATAAAGACTTTGAGCGCCGTATCGTTCAGAGCTTTCAAGACGTTGGCTGTGAAGTGAAGTTGGCTAGCAGGTGCGTATCCTTATCATGGCACATATTTATTGTGCACGCATGCATGTATGTATGTGGTGGAGAGCCCAGGGAGATGCTTGTTTGTCGTTGTTTTTGTTATTATTGTGGGTGTTTCGTCAAATCGTGACCTGACCACTTAAATCAAGGATTTTAACCGAAACGAGCAAAAATAACCATTCAGAATAACAAATGCATTTTTCTTAAAATTTATTTGAAGATGAACATTTTTATCCATGGATTGGTTCCTGTTTCCGATTAATTAGTTTAATTTATTACCTAAATGTCGTTTTCGGTATAAATCTGTTTTAACAAACACAATTGTATTTCCGCCATCCACTCAATGTGTCTAATATGGCCTTGTCATTGTTAACTTTACTAAAAAAGCAGACTTGAATTTAGAAGTTCACTGAGCAAAGACGTCATGAATTGGGCGGATGTTATTGTGCCCGTTGGTGGTGATGGCACCTTTCTGCTTTCCGCTGGACGAGCGAGTCCACTCTTTGCCCTCAGCCAACAGAAAACCCCAATTGTAGGCTTCAATTCGGATCCTCAACACTCTGAGGGCAGGCTCATGCTCCCAAAACACTATTCGGAAAATCCGGCCGATGCTGTATCGCGCATAAAAAGCGTAAGAAACGTTATATCTACTATCAGATCAAAGGTGCAATCAATTATTTTTTTAATTCAAGGGCGATTTTAAGTGGATGCATCGCTCACGCATACGCACCACCTTGCTAGGTATAAATGGCAAAATTCCGGAGTCAACCGATCTATTCAGGCACACGGTAACCAAAATGGAGCAAGTGACGACATCACCGGAAATGCTAGACGAGCATATGGCTAGTAAATACAAGGCCAAAATGAAACGGGTATTGCCCTATCTGGCTCTCAATGAGGTGCGCTTTTTGTTTTGTGTTTCGAACAGCAGTGATCCCAATCTAATCTCAAAATATGTTGTTATATTGGTGCAGGTCTTTATTGGCGAGCAGCTGTCGTCGCGCGTGTCCCATCTACAACTTGTGCTCAATCATCAGGATGTAGTCAATAAAACAAAATGCTCTGGATTGTGCGTCAGCACCGGCACAGGCTCCACATCTTGGCATACAAGGTAAATTAAAAATGTAGAACCTATGTATTTAATTCATTCTGTAGGGAATCTTATCTACTCTATATATACAGATATATAAAACCGCTTGTCCTGACTGAATGACTGACTGGTAATATATTAATATTTTTATATATTTTATGTGCAGCATTAATCGCATAACTGGAAGGGATGTCGAAGATTTGCTGCGTTCGCTGCCCAACAGCAATGCCGCCGATGTGGCTCAACTCAGGGAGAATGTTGAAGAGATTGCACAACGATATAATCAGAGTCTGCTTTTTGCCGCCGACGATCCACGTTTGTGCTACTCAATTAGGGAGCAAATTTGTGTGGGAGTTTGGCCCTCACCCAAAAATTTTAAGGAACGCGACTTTGTGCAAAATGTTTTTGTAAAGTCGCACTGCATAGATGCCAGTAAGTAAACTCGAATTTGTAAAAAGGCTCAATTTGAATGCCTCTTATGCATTGCAGACCTTGTCATTGATGGCAGCATCTCTTATCCCTTCAATGATGGAGCCAAGGCTTTGTTAGAAGTCTGGCCTGAGGATGCGCTGCTAACAATTTCCCTTGACTGAGACTGTCTTATGCTGAAAGTGCCTATACTTAAGCTTTAATATTTAGTTTTTACCCCTGCTGCATTTTAAGCATGTCTGAATTTTTGGAAATTATGTATTTAATTAGGCGTTTTGTAACTGCTTAGTCTAGTGTAAGCTCAAAAGTTATTTGTTGAACTATAAAATACTTTGATAACAAATTAATTTGCTTCTGAGGTATCTTTACTTTTTGCGCGCTTATATTTTTTCTCAAAGCGTGCACTATTTACATCTTTAAAGCGTTCATCCTGCAGCAACACCTTGCCTTCCCGATTCAATTCAGATTCGGTTTGGCGTTGCTTTCGTTTGCGACGAATTTCGCGTAGTTTTTCCTTTTGCTTTTTCCGATATCTGCAATGAAATATAATGATTACTATTTGTCAGTGTTTTGTCCACCTAAGTCTTACAGCGCTTCCATTTCATCGGGATCCTTTCCCTCAAGTATCCATGTTTTACGTCTATAGTTTTGAGCGCGTTCATCAAAATCATTGTTATCCAATTTCATCTCGGACTCCCGGCGTGTCACGTTTACTTGCATGAAGATGCGCTCAACCATGCGCTCTATAAGAAAACAAGAAAGGAATGCTGGAGTCAAGGGGCCTAACACTACATTACCCTGTACCCACCCCCTAAAATAAAAACAAGAAACGCCAGACGAGCGGGCTCAACTCTTAAATACCATGTACAACCCCAGAAAAAATATACATATATGTATATACTAATATAACCTTTTACCCTTTGGGACAGGGTATAAAAATTACAAATAAAAAAATTAAATTAATAAATATCCATACATTTATACCGGGACCGTGTCTATGCGTGCTTATGCATGTCTATGAGCGCATATCTGTACAGTACAGAATTAAGTCAAAGCAGCAACAAAAGTTTCAGAGATAACATAAATTGGCATAAATTCGATATCATAATGACAGATAACTACTAACTGGATGTAATTGTCGAAGTTGGGTAAGAAATTCTAAGAATTACCGGAGTTCAAGCTCACTTTCTCGGACTTAGGATACTCTGGATACGAAGCTATACTTACTGAGATCATTGCGTTCATACGGACGGACATGGCTCGACTCGTCTTGTCATACTAATTAATAATATATATTCTGTGGGGTTTGCCATGACTCCTTCTGTGTGTTACATACATACAGTCACACTAAACTACCATACTCTTTTAGCCTTTGGTTACAGGGTATAATAAACCTTACATTGATAGAAACTAACAAACGAGTTGTTTATGGACTCACGATCAATAGGATGTTCTGTTAGTTTAGTATTGATTTTGGCTTCAATTTCCCCGAGCAACTCCAGATCTCTGGGAAATCGAAATATCGATATAGCCAGTCCTTTCCGTCCAGCCCTTGCCGTTCGGCCCACTCGATGAATGTATTCAGTTGGCGTGCGGGGCAGCATATGATTAATGACCAGCTGCACGCTCGGTATGTCTAGCCCACGGGCCGCCACATCTGTAGCAATAAGTGTGCGTATGTGATTTGACTTGAAGCGACTAAGAGCCGCGACCCGCTCCTTTTGACGCATAAAACCATGCAAGCATACGTTCTCAATATCCATGTTTCTCAATGTCATCGAAAGAAGCTGGCAGTATCTAAAATTCATAATGGATTTTTATCCCTCTCTCTCTCAAAATATTTATACACCTCACTTTTTTGTGTTTGTGAAAATCATAACGTTGCACTTTTCGTTTTCCTCGCGGTATTTCCGCAAAGCTTCAATTAACACCATATCTCGATCATAATCCGCACAAAGTAAATAGCGCTGGTCGAGTGTGTCAACTGTGGCAATTTCAGAGTCCTGAGACCATTCTACACACTAGTTGGAAAAGTTGTGGAAGTAACATTTTATAGAAAAATAAGTTCATGTACTTACATCCGCAGCTATGGTAAATATGCTGGACTCTTTTATAAACTCCTTCATAGTGGCCGAAAAGAATAGATTTTGGCGGGATTGAGGTAAACATCTCTCAATTATGGCGAGGCTTTCGTCAAAGTCACCGTTCAGCATGCGATCTGCTTCATCAACGACCAGATATTTTAAATTATCAAATGAAAATGTATCACAACCAGTTAAGTGATCCGCTAATCGCCCTGGCATAGCAACAACAATATGCGGTCTTTGCATAAGTTTCTGGCTCTCGATCATTTGGTCAGTGCCCCCCGATACAACACAAACGCGCACACCCATGGGCTGCCCGGCAACCAAAAACTGTTCGGAAATCTGCAAGTTATGGGAAAACAAAATTGAAATAAAATCGTTGTTTATCTTTTCGACAAAAAATTTCACCTGATAGGCCAACTCATGTGTAGGTGTCAAGACCAAGGCAAAATGACTAACAGGCTCCTCACTCAACTTTTGCAATATTGGCAAGGCAAAGGCAAAGGTTTTGCCCGAACCCGTTTTAGCAGCACCAATGCAGTCCTTCCCGGACAATATTGCTGGGATGCAATGCTGTTGTATAGGCGTAGCTCCTTTAAGACCTTTAAGTTCGATTGAGGCAAATGTTAGTGAAGCAACATCATGACTTGAAGCCATACATATGTATGATTTTATGCATTTGCTTACCTAATTTTGCCAACTGTTTAGCTAGCCAAGGTCGCAGGCCCAAGCTTTGGAAAGGACTAGATTCCTTTGCCTGCATATTTAACGTATTAATAGTTGTTGCTGTGTAATTACTTCCTTTAATAATATTAGGAATTTATTAATGATTTCAATATAGGGAAAACAAACGAAAAACACGCAGCATGCAAAACGTGCATAATTCATAACAGCTGATTAAATCGATAGACAAAAACTCATCAGCAGGTGTTAGTATTCGTTTCTGCCGAATGCTATCAATAATACCAAGTCGTCGTTAATGATATCGAATTCAAGCTACAAACATATAATATGGCTTTCACATTGAATACATATCTTATCTTGGGTATGTATTTCATATTTGTTGCCCTTGTGCGTGTAACATTCATTCGCACAAAACTAGTATACCCTCTGGGTACAGGGTATAACAAACAAGCGATGATCTCCACTCCCACAAAATAATAAAAAAAAAAGATAAAAAGCTAAAGTCGGTTTCTCCGATTTTGAAATACTCTGTACCCATGTATATGTAGGATAATTATAAACATTTAAAACAATAACTCGGCGGGCGTAACACTTAGTGCCCCCCACTCACCAAAAACTTTTTTTTAAGTTTATATGCATGAAAGGACAAGGGACAAGGGAATAGTACAAGGGAATAGTACTTTAGTGCAAATGTATATAATACACAGAAAGAGCAGTGGCGGACCTCACAAAGTATATTTATTCGTGATCAGATCAAAATACCTGATTCTTAACATCATTGAAACGTTTTGATATAACGGCTATTCACCAGAGAACAAACTATTTGCACTATTCAGAGTCACAATATCGATTATTCCCCGGCTCTATTTAGTTCAAAAAGAGTTTAAATATTTTAAAAACTATTCGATTGCTGTACATCTGTAGCTAAATAAATCATCTATCGAATAAGCTATTTAATAAGAGCTGAGGGGCAAGCTCGGTTACTTATTTACAATTTCCGTATGTATTCTTCTGTCTTTTTTACTCGTTGTGAAATTAAACAGTCCGTCATCTATAGTATAGTGACGGACAAGAAACAAAGACCAAAAAAAAGGAATTAAAAATAGAAGAGAAAATAACGTCATAATGGATGCAGCGCCTACCTTATCGAATCTTAATGTAATGTGCGGCATTTGCACCGAGTTCTATAAAGCGAATGATGTCATTTTTACAACATCAAGTTGTGGACATGTTTTTCATAAGGAATGCTTGATGCGATGGCTGTTCACATCTCGGACGTGTCCGCAATGCCGCGCTATGTGCCATCGCCAACGGACCCATCGCATTTATTTAAACTTTGGAGAACGAACGGCTCTTGATGATGAAGAAATTGAACCGCCCGCCATTCAGTGGGTTCCGCTGGACTTGGATGAGTCAAATCCCCCAAAATCTCTACTGGACAAAGCCATTCAATGTGGCACTGACGATGAGGGAAACGACACATATGTAGCCCGCGTCTACTATGCAGATGATCTCCTTCCCGCAAATTACGTACCTTCAAAACAAGTTGCTTACGCTCCTTATGGCTGTCATGCCCATACCCTAACCGATCAAGTGGATATCCTAATTGACTGCGAACACAAATGGGTACCTGCAGAAAATGGGCAGGTACCCCCGCAAGCCATACAAACAGGTTACTCGGAGATTGGAGAAACTCTGTATACTGCTCGTGCTACTTACCAAGAATTCACTCTTCTCGGTAAAGTTCATCCCTCTCATAGAGTTATTTATATGCCTTTCCGCGGACAGGAAGTAAATTCATCTCAGTATGAAGTGTTGGTACTATCGCCCAAAGATCAGGCCGATCGCTAAATACATACATATGTCGTTGAAATAGCTGTAATACAAGTATATATACATATATAAACCCATTGATTAATTAATTAAAATAAATCTTGCACCCTTATTAATTTTTCTGTTCGCTTGAAGGAATGAATAAAATGATATCAGGCAATCAGGTAATTTGTATTTTATTAAAATTGGTAAACAAAGTTATTTTTTATGCTTTGTATGTTCATATTACTGAATCTGACTTCCAATTTCCCCGTGGGCTTTAATTTTTTCTGGCTTATGTCTTTGTTGTTCAACTAATGTTCACATTAACAATGCAGTATAAAGATGCATTGCATTGCATAAATGTATATGCAAATATATTTAAAAATGTAGTATGTATATAATTCGTAAAAATTTGCAGAATTGCTGTAACATGACATTATAATATATTTAGCTAAAATAAAATTTATATAAGCATTGTGCATGTAACATTTAAACAGCATGCTTACAATACAAATAGGATTTTTGTTATGACTTTGTACTTAGATTCTAAATCATTTTTAATGTATGGTTGTGTTTTTTTTATTATGTGTGTGTATATATATGTATATATGTGTGTATGTAAAAGTTGAATTCATGAGTAGTTTTCTACTGCAGTACATATTTACAATTTATTTTATAGTTGCATACAGATACAAATCTGATACAGCATTTTACATATAGTTTACTGAGCCACATTTGTGATTGTTTTTGTGATCGGGCATTAATTCGGAATTTGGAGTTTAATGAGTGGGTCTATGCGTGGCTAAAGATTTACATTTGAGCTCATTAGATATAAACAAAACAGTCTAAAAAGTTTCAGAGCTGATAGACTTTAGAACATATAAACGGCAATAATAATTAATAATATTTAAAAGTAAACAGCAAGAAAAATAGTTTTTTATGGTAGAGCAAAATGGTTAAGGGGCAGCATAAGCTTGACATAAAATCTGTTTGTAAATATATAATCTTATTTAGTATACAAAATGTTCTTATTGTAATCATTCCATTTCTTTTGGGAGAGCATTTTGTTTATTGTTTTTGCGACGACGTGTCCTTTTGCCGCGGGGACGCCGCTGACCTGGAGCCTTTTCTCATTTCTGCGCGGACAAATAGTTCATGTATTTTGTGGTTTGTTGGGCATTCCGAACTAACTCGGTCTCATCCTTGGTGCCTCCCTGGGCCTGCCAGTTCTCAGCATTCGGTTGGTGTATATCCGGCTGGGAACGTCGCGTGAAATTGCGATGACGCTGCTGATGATGCATGGCGGGTTGACGGCGATCAAAAGTGCTGGACGCCTCGCTGGCCAAACTGCTTTGGCTACTATAGCGAGAATTAAAATTACGTGGTCCGATAGCTCCACCACCTCGTGCCGGGCTCTGACTATAACGATATGATGCATTCGACTTTCGACCTCCCTCTTCCATTTGTGATTTTGGTGGGCGTGGCAGTGTGCGCGCGCGTGATGAACTGCGACTATTTGACTCGGGCCCATTGGAGTTGTAGGCACAGTTCTCATCCTGATAAGAATTGTTTATGGACGTATTGGAGCGACGCCACGTCTCGCTGTGAATCTTCTGATTGTCTTTATTTTGGTGCCCATGAGGTGAGTGATGTTGCTGTTGCTGCTGCTTTTGGAACCGTGGTGGCTTATCGTACGTATTACGATTGTGAAAGCGCCCTCCGCGCTTGTAATTGCCACGCTCATAATTGCTAATATATGAGCGTTCGCTGCGATCATCCCGTTGGTCCCAATTGGAGTTCACAATGCTGTTGTAATTGTTGCTGCCAAGATTCCTTTCATAACGTTCCTGGGAATGCTTACGACGATCGTGTATGCTATATAGACGTAAATTACCTCCATCGCTACGCACGCTGTGATGGTCGTCATCGAAACTAGCGCTATAACGACGGTGTTGGTTGCGCGAACGTCCGTTTTGATTATCACCATCGATGGGGCGATTAAAACGAGTCTTGCGCCAGCTAGGTAAAGGCTTAGTTTCATCACGATCTTCACTGTTTCCCACAGATGAGTATTGATCGAGTCCTTCGGAGCGGCTAATAATTTGAACAGTAAAAATGTTATCTTTAAGAGAATGGTTTTTTACAATCGCAATACTTACTCTTCATTGGCCGCCTGAGGGTGTTTCAAAGGACGCGGTGATGTGCGCGGCTGATATGAGCGTCGGCTTTGGCGATTCACGCCTCCTTCGTTACTTGAATTTCTGCTGCTTTCTCGTGCTGGTTCGTGCTTGACTTGACTGTAGGGATCGCCACTACCAATATCCGCCTCGCCAAAACCAATATCACAGAGCGAATCTTCACAGACTTGCTCGCTCCATTTCTTCGTCGTAGGCTGCAACTCAAAAGAATCGTTGGGGGACTCATTTGTTTGGCTGGTATTATCAGTGTTACTTCTCCCATGTCCTTCTATATACGCGCTTTGAGACTCTTGTTGTTGCTGGTACTGAGTCTGCGGTTGCACAGCTACACTATTGTTATTAATACCATCGTCTTCCGCACTCTCAGCAACCAGGTAGTCTGTGTACATTGCCTCCAACTCGAAGCCAATGTGTTTAAAATGGCTGTAGAACAAATCCAACACCATAAGCAGCATAGCTTTTACTTTAGGCGTTAGCACCGGCTGCATTATCAGGTGGCGTCTAATATGGTACAGCAGTTGGTCAATTTCTACCTTATGGCGCGAGCGCATTATCTCTCCATTAAGCGTAATCTGTGATAAAATCAAACGCGCCAATCGAGTATTTATTACCACTGAGGTGTCATTGATCTCCCTTGTAAGTAGATTGAGCAGCGATTCACCCAAAATTGTAATAGGAGCATTGTCGGCTAAACGAACGCGATGATAGTATTCGCCTAAAAGTGTTATGGAGTTGTACAGACGATTCTTGTCATGCTCTCGGTATGCGTCTGCGTTGATGAAATTTGTCTCCAGGATCTTTAGCATAGCACTTCGGACCTTTGTCTCCTTCATAGCCAACGCATCGAAGTTCCGAGATGAAAAAAGTAGAGCAAATTTCAGTGCAGTATCTCCATCGCCTAATGCTTTGTCGTTCATATACTCCATGGATTCACTGCAATATAAAATAAGAAAATTATTAATATACTATTTTTTTGAGGCATATAATATACATATACGGAAACAAAACTAATATTGCTCACAATGAGATATGTTCATTCCTACGTATTTTTGAAAAAATGGTCTATACAGATTTAAGAAAGTTTTAAATTGTGGTAACAAAAACATGCTTAGCTTTGTATGCACCTATGTATACATGCATGTATTAGTAAATGTATGTATATGTATGACATACTCAATACAGGCATATATATTATGTATATATCTTTTTATATATTAATCATCAATGGACTTATACACACCACAGCATCGATTCGTCGCGAACAATGTTGCAGAAATCCGTTTCTATGGCCTTTATCTTCCTGTTCAACACAATACCATCATCCTCCAGGTCAAGGCCCTTCATCATGGCAATGATGTGGTCGTAGACACAACCACCTGTTGGTATCATATAGTTGGCAGGAACTGTTTCTGCTCCCGCGTTCAGCACATTACAGGACATAACATCGCGCAAATTCTGCACCTCGCTGCCAGCACTGCCAATTCCACTGCTGTTCCTACTAGCGTTGTTTAAATTATTGTTAGTGCTTGTGTAGTTGGTGCCGTTGCTGCTGCTGCTACTGTTGTGATTGCTAATTATATTAGCCATTTCTTGATCGGAATTGTTGCTGTTTGTGTGCGCTGTGTTTGTCAAGCCCCGTTGTTGTTTCTATTTGTTTGCGTTCTCCACCAATGCCTGCTTGTCCGTTTTCTGCTACTGCCTCTGGCCGCTTCTCCCTGGTCCAAGAACTCAATTTGCGCAAAATGTTGACTTCACAAAGGAAATGCGCACGCAATTTGCGTATTCATTCAATTTCCGTAATTATAAATAATACACGTAAACGTTCCTTTTTTTAAATAAGTGATGAATAAAGTTAAAATGCACAGATCTATGAGTACTTAATTAAAATATTTTTTTTTATAAAATAACACCGTGTGTTGGAGTGCGAACAGTTCGCGGGTGAACTAGTTCGTTCACGAGCAGGTCGCGGCCGTCAATAAGTGATGACACTCCCAACTACAACATTTTTATGACAGTTTTAAATTTTTTCAAATGTTTTTGAGCAGGTTGAATATTTGTATCACTGTCTTATTTAAATACTATGTATATTGGCTCGTAGCTGTAATCGTAATTCTTGCCGGTAAGAACGATGAGACGGCTATTTTCACCTTCAACAGACCACAACCAAGGTTTCTCCTGTAAGCAATTTTGTACTTTTACATTTAAAACAAGATTAATAATTTTTTTGAACTTACGGTCAAAGAAGATATGTTTTCAAATAAATTTATTCTTAGGGTTGTTTTACGATTCTCGGTGATTCGATTTGCATTGAACTCGTAGTTGTCAAACAGAAATGTGCACTGTTCAATGCTTAAAAACTCTACGGTAGTTATTTTATCCATGAAATTTTGAAATGTTAAACATGTTTCAATGCAACAACTCTTAAAATATATTTGTGTAACATTCACAAAGCCATTTATCGAAATATCGTGTATATTTTGTAGTAACGAATTATCTGTTACTATTTTCAAAGAATTCACGTGCAGATTATGGTGTATAACAGCATTTAATGTGTTAGAAGAGTTACATGTTTCCAGAATTTTTAGGCTGTGACGGCCACTACTTTTCAATTTTGAACAAAGATTCCAAAGCGTTGAGTTTTGTCGAGCTGCACCCACAATCAGTTGCTTCAGGCTTACTAAATCACTAAAGTGCTTATCAAACCAAGATAATTCATCAAGATCAAGCTTTATTAGTTCTAGCCCGGACATGGACTCGATCGGTAGTGTTGCCATTTCAACAGATTTTCCATCGAATATACCCAGTTTTAATTCTCTAAGCTGATGCTTTTGCATAATTTTCACCAAATTTTCCACTTTGAACTTCGTGCAATAGGATAACGTCAGGCTCTTCAAATGTGAAAATTCAGTAAGATGAGCACCGGAAAAACTTCCATGCGGACTAAATGTTCTTATATTAGGAAATGCTGTTATTATTCTGGCGATATGTGAATCACACAAAAACTGACAGGAAGTTTGTGCAAACCGAAAATCTTGAACCTTTGGATATTCGTATGTGGTAAGGACTTCAAAATTTTCTGGTGTCAGCATTTTTAGACGCATCACTTCAACTGTTTTCATAATACTGCGGAGAAAATAATGCAGGTGTTCTTCCGTAAACTGTATTTCAAAGAACGATATGTTAATGGTTTTGTATTTAAGGCACCACACAGTTGGCATCAGATTATAAAAGCGCCAATGAACGGACAACATCGTTTGCTGATCCGTCAAATCCAAGTAGCTTAGAATACTTAATATTGCGTCATCATTTAGCTTCTCCATTTTGAACTCCAGATTTTAAAGGAAGAAAAAAAATGTATGCCTGTAAATTTTATTTTGGTAAAGACAATTTCCCGGAAAGGGGTTTAAATTACTGCTTGAGAATAAGAGCATCAAATACAAAATTTTACCTTGCTACGTGTATCCACTTCCAAAATTAAAACATATAAATGTTGATTTATGTAATTAAATAAATTCAAATAATCGGTTGTTAACAACCAGCAATGATTGTGCACCTCTAATAAAAAACACGTACATATGTATGTATTGTATCGATTACAGCTTTGATTCACTTGATATATCGATTAACGTGAGTCGCGTGTACTTCATATACATTGTACAATAATATTTGCATAAACAACGAATTGTCAAAGAGTAAAAATGCAAAAGTATGAGAAGCTTGAGAAGATTGGCGAAGGCACGTATGGAACCGTATTTAAAGGACGTAACCGCGAGACACTCGAAATAGTTGCCCTCAAAAGGGTGCGCCTAGACGAGGACGACGAGGGAGTACCGAGCTCTGCGCTGCGAGAAATATGTTTACTAAAAGTTCGATACCAAAGTTCGATACCGGTGTTCAAGTTTTGAAATTATAGTCGATTTATTGCAGGAATTGAAACACAAAAACATAGTGAGACTTTGCGATGTATTGCACTCGGATAAAAAACTAACGCTGGTCTTTGAGCATTGTGATCAGGATTTGAAAAAGTACTTTGACAGCTTAAATGGAGAAATCGACATGGTAGTGTGTCGTAGCTTCATGCTACAACTGTTGCGCGGATTAGCGTTTTGCCATAGGTGTGGGGTTCCTTAATTAAACAGTTAATTATACTTAATAGTATTTCATTTCAGTCACAACGTGCTGCACCGTGATCTCAAGCCCCAGAATTTGCTTATAAACAAGAATGGCGAATTAAAGCTGGCCGACTTTGGTCTTGCCCGTGCGTTTGGAATACCGGTCAAGTGCTACTCAGCAGAGGTGGTGACACTTTGGTATCGCCCTCCCGATGTTCTTTTTGGAGCCAAACTGTATACTACTAGTATAGATATGTGGTCAGCTGGTTGCATATTTGCTGAATTGGCAGATGCTGGTCGCCCGCTCTTTCCTGGATCAGATGTGTTGGACCAATTGATGAAGATATTCCGTGTGCTTGGTACACCAACAGAAGATTCATGGCCCGGTGTTTCCCATCTCTCTGACTACGTCGCGCTTCCAAGTGAGTGCCAAATACAGTATATAATTTATGACATTCTTTTTTTCAATGTATTTATGATTTTTGCAGCATTTCCAGCCATAACCTCATGGAGCCAAATCGTACCAAGACTTAATTCAAAAGGACGTGATCTGTTGCAAAAACTGCTAATCTGCCGCCCTAACCAGCGCATAAGTGCGGAAGCTGCAATGCAGCATCCTTATTTTACCGACAGCTCCTCTGGTCATTAGATTAGGCTTCGAATAATCGACTGCTTGAAGGATCCTAATATTGAATATATTATTTCTGTATTTAATTCCGACAACCAAATGTATTTAGTTATTAAATTGTTTCGATTAGTTATATGTACGTAGGCATACAACCTTTAACGAGGAAAGCAATCAGTTTTAAATTTATAAGAATTTAAGTAAATATATCTAAGAACCAATATTTTACTTTATTTAATATTTATACGTATCTAGAATAAATTTTGTCAAGGCATATAATCATGAAATTTTATTTACCCGCCCAAGGGTTAAAGCGATATATGTATTCATATGACATCTCAGCCGAGTCTGCGTGCGTACGTTTAATGTAGTTGATTCTTGGGCTTTCTCCGGTCCGGTCGTGTGTTCTGTTATTAAAATAGAAATTTAGTTTTATGTATCACTTTAATAAGAATTAACCAAAAGAAAGGCGAAATTTAGTTATATTAAATAAAACGCACAAATTGCTTGAAGAATCAAAACATCGTGAAATTTTCAACATATTTATCAAACTATTAGAAAAAGGAACAAATAATTATCACCGAAATATAATTGTTTTCCGAAATGACCTGGGGATTTGTGACATGCGGGCCTAATGAAGCTCTTGTCGTATCAGGTATTTAAATGAATCAACTGAGTTGCTTAATTATCAAACATATCACAAGTAAATAAACTGTATAGAACCTCCCCTCCCAAAATGACGTCACTTATCGATTTTTCAATATGCATGTATGTACTGCACTGAGAATGAAGAGTTCGAAGCCGTGTACGCACTCAAGTAACGCCGATGCCCTCAGCCGGCTTCTTATTTGTAAACACAAACGAATATTTTGTAAAGTAATACGTATTTTTGTTATGTGCAGGATGTTGCTATATGAAGCCTTTGCTGGTTCCGGGAGGCCGTGCTTTCGTCTGGCCCTCCATTCAACGTGTACAGCGGTAATTCAGTTTCTGATAAAATTTGATTTCGCAAAAATATAATAGTTGTACCAAACACAGCATTTCACTGAACACTATGACGCTTCAAGTGGAAAGCCCATGCGTGTACACCAGTCAAGGTGTCCCCATCTCTGTAACAGGCATCGCTCAGGTTAAAGTTCAGGGGCAAAACGAGGATATGCTGTTGACAGCTTGCGAACAGTTCCTGGGAAAAACAGAATCGGAAATAAACCACATTGCACTCGTGACTCTGGAAGGCCATCAGCGAGCTATAATGGGATCAATGACTGTGGAGGAAATCTATAAGGATCGCAAGAAGTTTAGCAAACAAGTTTTTGAAGTGGCATCCAGCGATTTGGCCAATATGGGCATAACCGTCGTTTCGTACACCATTAAAGATTTACGCGATGAAGAGGTGTGTAATTCAGAGAAATGTATAGTGCTTGCTGCTTTTTCATTGCCTTGATCTTGAAATAGAACTTCACATTATATTCATACATGCATATATTTGTATATAAATATATTTATTAGTTGGTTGGTTTAACACACTATATGTATACATAAATGTATTTTTGCATGTTGCATTATCATAAATGGATTTAAAAACTGTGCTAACGAACCCAGGGCGATTCCAAGGTATGTGCCAGTCGATGGCATCATTTTGACTTTTAGTAAAATTATTGCACTTTAAAAGTGTTGTGTGTGTGTGTTTATAATGTGTTACTAAAGAATTTACTTTGCAGGGCTATCTTAAATCCTTGGGCATGGCACGAACGGCGGAAGTTAAGCGCGATGCTCGTATTGGCGAGGCAGAAGCACGTGCTGAGGCACACATAAAGGAGGCCATTGCCGAGGAGCAACGCATGGCTGCTCGGTTTTTGAACGATACGGATATTGCAAAGGCTCAGCGCGATTTCGAACTGAAGAAAGCAGCTTACGATGTGGAGGTACAAACCAAGAAAGCTGAGGCTGAAATGGCCTATGAGCTACAGGCAGCCAAGACGAAGCAACGCATTAAAGAGGAACAAATGCAGGTGAAAGTAATTGAGCGTACTCAGGAGATTGCAGTGCAGGAACAGGAAATAATGCGTCGCGAAAAGGAGCTTGAGGCAACAATTCGTCGTCCCGCCGAGGCCGAAAAGTATCGTTTGGAGAAATTGGCCGAGGCCAATAAATTGCGTGTGGTCATGGAGGCCGAAGCTGAGGCAGAATCGGTAATTATTTGTTTATATATTAATTATGCTATTAGAAATCGTATTTTTCATTATATTTTAGATTAAAATACGTGGTGAGGCGGAAGCCTTTGCAATCTCTGCCAAGGCCAAAGCTGAGGCTGAGCAAATGGCTCAAAAAGCCGAAGCTTGGCGTGAATACCGGGAAGCAGCTATGGTTGAAATGCTGCTAGACACTTTACCAAAGGTACGATGTAGAGTAATATCAGAAATATTCAATGGTGTTTTAATCTTTTTTTCTCCACAGGTGGCCGCCGAAGTGGCTGCTCCGCTCTCACAGGCCAAAAAGATTACAATGGTGTCTAGTGGCCAAGGTGAAATAGGCGCAGCCAAGCTGACTGGCGAGGTGTTACAAATTGTCAATAAAGTACCGGAGCTGGTTAAGAACATTACTGGTGTCGATATTTCCAGGGTACGTTCCAATTCAGAGTTTATCTAAGTCCTCGCCGTAAAACACGTGAAGGCAACAACAAATTACTTATAACAAATGGCAATCAAAAGACTTTGTATAGCAATATATGTAACTGCACTTGATGTGCTAGACCTCCTTTGAAAACACGTTCAATTCTACTAAATGAAATTCAGTTTTACTTTGGCTTATGATTTTTAATTTTCAATCATATGGTTTTAGTTTAATTTGATTTCTATCTTTTCATTTCAGTCCGTGCATGCTGGCTAATCAAAATCCAAATCTCACATAAATCTGTCTGTACTCTCCATAAATGCCGCAAAAGCAACAAAAACATAAACAATTAAAACACAACAATTTAAAACGATCGAATATACATAAATTATCCTTTTTTTTATTGTATTGTATATGTAATGTTGTTTTTTTAACAACTCTATGCGAATCAACCAATTTTTGCAAATGTTTTGCACACAAAAAGAACAAAGATATTTTGTACTCAATGTAAGAATAATAAACCAAATATACATTCATACATACAAATGTGTATGCACAACTGAGACATAAAATTGCATTTTGTACATGTACATACATACGTATGTACACGTGCTATACAAAAAGTTGAATAAATATTTTTCTTAATTGAACTAATTGAATAGTTAATATTTAATAAATTTGAATTGAGGGTGGGACCAAAAATATTGTTTCTGAATATCACAGTATTTATACAAACATGAAAATACCGCACGTTACATACAAATATGTGGAGCTTGTGAATTGGTATTAGCTACAAATAATGTCAACTCGTCCAAAACTACACACAACTCAGCACTTTTCGTGGAACTAGCTCAAAATGCTGCCAACTTGGTCGTATCACAACGAACTGGAGCCGGTCAGCTATAAAGAAGAACGAAAATCATCTTTTTAGACGAGTTAGCATATCTAAGAAGACATTGCTAGTTTTGCACAGTGAATCGTTTGAGGATTTCGTAAATTTACTGTGGTCGATTAACGCGCAATCTAATAAAAAACACATCGCAAATTGTACATTTAAGTTATAAAGTTTCGCCACAAATAGTTCGCAATGGCTGACTCCAAGGGGTAAGTCCATAGCGCGCAAATTGAAGGCAACTGAAAGCCGACAAAAGTAGCCTAGCTACGATAACTTCAATTTCGCTCAGTCATTGGGGTGACTGAAAAAACCAAAGGCCACATATGAGTAACGAAAACTCCATGAAAAGGAGCTCTTTGTAAAAGAAATAACATTATGTAGATATATTTATCATGAATTGCATATTGCGGATTCTTTTTTTTGTATCATGTGTGCAATGTTGCGAAACTAGGCCAAACCAAGGAAAACGCCATTTCCCCATTTATTGTTGTTGCTGCGCTGCTACTCCCATCACAGCGCGCCACTTTATTCTTTGTTATTATGTTGGAGCATAAAGTAGGCCTTAAATAATATTTCGATACTGCTAGATCTTAACTTTGCTTATGAAAACTGTTATATTAAGCAAATTTTCAAAATATTTAAAAATATATATTTAACAATATATATAAACTTATTAAAAAATTGTTGCACGCATTTAAAACGCATTGATTTGATCGAAAATGTCGGGCCGGAACGATGGTGAATCCTGGCCGCCTTCGGGAAGTGGTAATAACCACGACATAACCAACTTTGTGCGTAATTATAGAAATGAGCAGGATGATAAATTAAAGAAAGATAATCCGGGTGTACCCAAACAGCAGTCGTCGTTTGAGAAACGGTTCGCATGGCGTCCATTCAGATATTTTTAATCTTATGCAGTTTAATAGAATCGGAATTGTGAGTTAATGAGTTATTTCTTTCAACAGTGAAGACCTCGCAACGGCGATTTTGAAGCGCAAGGATCGTCCCAATCGTCTCATTGTTGAGGAAGCTCAAAATGATGACAATTCCGTCGTGTCGCTTTCGCAGGTAAGTTGGACACGTCAGCTACTATTGTCATTTTTTTTTTATTATTCATATGATTGTGGAAGTCTTAAATAAACGTGCATTCTATATGTTCCTTTCGCATCAGGCGAAAATGGACGAGCTACAGCTCTTTCGAGGCGACACCGTTATTCTTAAAGGAAAGCGTCGCAAGGAAACTGTGTGCATTGTGCTCTCGGATGACACTTGTCCCGATGAAAAGATTCGCATGAACCGTGTGGTGCGCAATAATCTGTGTGTTCATTTGTCCGATGTTGTGTCCGTGCAATCCTGTCCGGACGTCAAGTATGGCAAGCGAGTGCGGATTTTGCCCATCGATGATACCACTGAAGGTGTTACGGGCAACTTGTTTGAAATCTATCTGAAGCCCTATTTCTTGGAGGCCTATCGTCCTATTCACATGGGTGATAATTTCATTGTACGCGCCGCAATGCGGCCTATTGAGTTCAAAGTCGTGCTGACTGATCCCGAGCCTTATTGTATTGTGGCTCCAGAGACTGTCATCTTTTGTGACGGCGATCCAATTAAGCGTGAGGTAAGTCCTTCTTTTTAGTAAAATTCGTGTGGACCGTAGCTTCAGTACCTAATTCCTTTTAACAGGAAGAAGAGGAATCATTGAATGCCGTCGGTTATGATGACATTGGGGGTTGCCGGAAGCAATTGGCTCAAATTAAGGAAATGGTTGAGCTACCCTTGCGTCATCCATCGCTCTTCAAAGCAATTGGTGTGAAGCCACCACGTGGCATTTTAATGTACGGTCCACCTGGTACTGGAAAGACCCTAATTGCACGGGCTGTTGCCAATGAGACTGGCGCCTTTTTCTTCCTAATCAACGGTCCCGAAATTATGTCGAAATTGGCTGGTGAATCCGAGTCAAATCTTCGAAAAGCATTCGAAGAAGCCGAAAAGAATTCACCTGCAATCATTTTCATTGATGAGATCGACGCCATTGCGCCCAAGCGCGATAAAACCCATGGCGAAGTTGAGCGTCGCATTGTGTCGCAGCTGCTGACATTAATGGACGGCATGAAGAAGAGTTCGCATCTGATTGTGATGGCAGCCACCAATCGGCCCAATTCCATTGATCCAGCGCTCCGTCGCTTTGGACGTTTTGATCGTGAAATCGATATCGGTATTCCAGATGCTACTGGACGCCTGGAGGTGCTGCGCATTCACACAAAGAACATGAAATTGCACGAGGATGTCGATCTGGAACAGATTGCGGCGGAAACTCACGGCCATGTTGGTGCCGACCTGGCATCACTTTGTTCAGAAGCGGCTCTCCAGCAAATTCGCGAGAAGATGGATCTCATCGATTTGGAGGATGATAAGATTGATGCCGAAGTGCTCGCCTCGCTGGCTGTCACCATGGAGAATTTCCGCTATGCCATGACAAAGTCAAGCCCGTCGGCCCTACGTGAAACCGTTGTTGAGGTGCCTAACACCACCTGGACTGACATTGGAGGCTTGGAGAATGTTAAGAAAGAGCTTCAAGAACTGGTTCAATATCCAGTGGAACATCCTGACAAGTTCCTTAAGTTTGGCATGCAGCCCAGTCGTGGTGTACTTTTCTATGGACCACCCGGCTGCGGTAAGACGCTTCTGGCCAAGGCCATTGCCAACGAATGCCAGGCCAATTTCATTTCCGTCAAGGGTCCTGAGCTGTTAACCATGTGGTTTGGCGAGTCCGAGGCCAACGTCCGTGACATTTTCGACAAAGCACGCTCGGCAGCCCCTTGTGTGCTATTTTTCGATGAACTGGATTCGATTGCCAAGGCACGTGGTGGTAATGTGGGTGATGCTGGTGGCGCTGCCGATCGCGTGATCAACCAAATCCTTACTGAAATGGACGGCATGGGTGCCAAAAAGAATGTTTTCATTATTGGAGCAACCAATCGTCCGGACATCATTGATCCAGCTATTTTGCGTCCAGGACGCTTAGATCAGCTAATATATATTCCATTGCCAGATGATAAATCACGTGAGGCTATATTGAAGGCCAATTTGCGCAAGTCGCCACTGGCCAAGGAAGTTGATCTTACCTACATTGCCAAGGTGACACAGGGTTTCTCTGGCGCAGATTTAACCGAGATCTGTCAACGTGCCTGTAAGTTGGCTATTCGTCAGGCAATCGAGGCAGAGATACGTCGGGAGAAGGAACGTACTGAGAATCAGAACTCTGCTATGGACGTAAGTTTAGAACATTTCACACTCCTTGCGTTTCAAATGCTTTTAAACATTTTTTCGCACAGATGGACGAAGATGATCCAGTTCCCGAAATAACACGTGCCCATTTCGAGGAGGCTATGAAGTTTGCACGTCGTTCTGTGTCCGATAACGACATTCGAAAATATGAGATGTTTGCTCAAACTTTGCAACAGTCACGCGGTTTCGGACAAAACTTCAGGTAAGTTCCCATTGCTTTCGACTATAAGGCAAACCTATTTCAATAACATCAATTGTATTCTGTTGCCATAGATTCCCCGGTAACACCGGTAACACCTCAGGGTCCGGCACCAACATGCCAGTGAACTCGCCAGGGGATAATGGCGATGATGATCTATACAGCTAGATTTTTAGTTATAAACAAACAAGTTTTATAAATGAATTTTTTCTTTAAATCCAAATATTTTAAAACAAGAACATTCGATGATTAAAATACACGACTCATCATGATGCAGCAGTGTGGAGGACAGGAAGAAACAAACAAGAATATAACAGGAAAACTTGCAATGAATAATTCGGACACATTTCAACTTATAATTTTGTCATACATTGGTCAACAGATACTGCAAGACCAAGTATAACCATATTTACATTAAAAACAAAACATTTTTAGGGCGCAGAGTGGATGAAATTAAATCAAACACTGGCAATGCTCTTATCATTCGTGGATTCTCGGTAGCTCTGATCTGGTCGATAACCGAGTTCTATTTACATATATATAATTGATGATTCACATACACACACGTACATTTAAAGATAAATATATTAAACACCATAAAATTATAAGTGTATTTGGAGCTACGTTTTTAAGTGAATAAAAATTATAAAGTCATCAACATGTTTTGTCATTTCTGTACATTTTTTAAAGAATAACAGACACAACTGGTTTTTGCTTTTATTAAACTTTTATTCATTCGTCATGTTTATTTCTCTGGTTTGCATTAATGGTTACGATATAACGACGATGCTTATATCAAGATAATTTGATTGAGTTTTCATATTCATTTTTTACTCGCATGTTTTACGCATTGTCTTACAAAATAGGGGATCTATGTTATTCACTTTTCTCTGCGTCGCGGAAATGTCTAATCATTGTTTAATTCAAAAATGTCTATATACTTACATACGAGATGTAAAGTATACAAATTACTCATCGAATTAATAAGCGTCTGACAAACATACATACGTATTTGCTTAAATCAATCGGCAAACGAAAAAATGCATGGCAAAAGTAAAACAAATTCCATAATTAGCTCAAGGAATTTACAATTTTGCGTTTGGTTTACAATTTTAATTTTTAATAAATTCAATTAAAACGTTCGCTATGGTAATTTACCACAATTGTTATATATAAGTATGTATATATTTTTTGTTATGAACGATTTCTAGCGCGATGCTTTGCTTTAAATATTATTTAATATTTAGTGATTTGTTTTATTTGTTACACATACATAAGTAAATACGATTGCATAATTACAACACAACAATTAAAAGTACGAATACGTTTACTTTAGTTTTGAAAATTTTTATTTCATATGCATTGTATCGGATTTTGAGCTTTGCTTTAGTTTTTAGTTTCGGCAATACGTACATACATACATATACAATTATGTATGTATATTATTTTACATGATTGTAAATGGCGTTGCTGCAATATGTGTGTGTGAGTACGCGAGTGTAAATATAGTATATGTGTGTGTGTGTGGGTGTGTTAGCATGTACACATACATAAATATGTTGTGGATTTTGTTGTTTTCAAATGCGTGTTGCGGTTTGGTTTTTGGAAGAAAATGGCCAGCACTTTCAGCTTCTTAAATAATTAGGTTCGGTTTTAAGTTCTATCATATACATATGTAGGTAATTTTTTTTTTATTTTGATATACATATTTTATTTTTGTTTTTTTTTTAAGAATTTGTTGCTTTTAAAGTCTTAACCATAGACTAGACACCAATTATGATTAAAACACATTATCTGATATTTCTTCTTCTTTTTGTTTTTGTTGCTTTTACTGCCAAGTTTAACAAGATTTCGCTTTTTATAAATTATGATATTTGTAGCATCTTAGCTCGCGCTAAGACAAAAGGTGAACACCTGTCGACTGTTGGTATGCCAGTTATATATGTATTTAATATGCATATATGCATACACATCTATATGCTGTGCTTATTATTTGATATTGATTATCCGTTTTAGGTTTGCTTTTGTTTATAATCGAGTTTACATCGAGCTCTTCAGAAACTGGGATTTGTTAGGTTTACCATTATTTAAGCTCATTTAGTAGGAAGGTATATACTACATACATATATATATATAAATATAAGTATAAAACAAATGGCATTTTTAATGGCAAATAAAAGGAAACTATTTAAAACGAGCCTTTTGAAGCTGGCAAGATATAAACGCCACTAGATCTTCGTTATTGCTTTCATTTGCTGCACCCATGTAATGTATTATAGCTACATATGTATATTACTATAGCTTATAGAGCCATAGAAATAAAATCAGAGATGAAGCATTTAAATAATAAATGTTGGGCGTTAAACAAAATACATACATATGTATATGTAATTGTAAAATTTCTATATGCTCTCTTCTGTCAGCTAAACATCATTTTCAAATGCCATTCACTAATATTTCAATGTTTTTCTAAGTTGATCCCTTGCAACATATTGATTGTGCCTTTAGCCTTTGTGTTCCTGAAGCATTTTCGGTTGTCCCTTCAAAATCATACAAAAGAAAGCAATACAATTAATAATAAGGATATTGAGATCGTTTTTGAGCCAAACTGATGATCAAAATATTGCCAAGTCGTTGAAAGGATCGACACTTCTATTCTATTCATCCGATTAGAAAACATTTGTTTCATTTTGTTATTGGTTTACAATATTAGCAGAAACATTTTAGCTTACTTGCTTGCCGAATTTCTTTTTATTATTATTCATTTATTCTTTTGTAAAAGCTGCACGCAGCCCTTAACATATAGACTAGTACAATGATTTGTTTTTACTTTATTTTATAAATAAATTAATTGTTTTAGGTTTACTTTTAGAAGTATTGTAGATATAAACTCTTTGTTGTTGATGTGTGTTCATTTGCGCTTATTGATATAAATATGCAAGTTGACATTCATTTGTTGTTGTTGCATTTTCCTTTCCTTTTTTTGCGAACATACTCCTGAGCTGTTCTCGAAACAAGGATCTTCTTTTATAATTAACTTAATAAAATAATAGCAGCAGAAATGTACCGTTTACTCGTTTGTTTTGAAATAGCAGTATGGTACCGACATTTTGCTTTCGTATGTTTGTTGGGTTTTTCCATTTTACAAAATATGTATATGTATTGTGCTAAATTATGCGTTAATATATAGTTTAAATAATATAATAACAAAATATGAATAATAATAAAGAAAACAAAACTATAACTATGCACTTTACATTTGAGCTAATGACACAATGAATGATTGTACCACATTAAGTATTTATCATAATTCCTTTTGATGATTTCCTTCCGTTCTCCCACTCTACTATATATCTGTGTTATCCATCATATACTCAGTTTGTTGTTGTTCCTTCAGTATGGGGCATCAATTAAATACAAAATAACATTACAATTGCTAATACATACACACACAATTTATCAATCAAGTTTAGTTTAGTTTAGTTTTTTTGTTGCTGTGTTTGAAACATTACTAGCATAATAATAATAATTTTTAAATCATTTCTATAGTGTTCTCAATATTATTTCCTTATAGCATAAATCGAATTGGCTTTCCTTTACCTTATAACATATATAATTATGTATGTATGTCAATGTGCTTCTGTGTGTGTGTGTGTGTGTGTATTTGGGTGTTAATTTTTTTTGTTTGGTTCGTGCTTTTGCATTGGCTTCTTGATTTAGCTTTGTCGTTCTTTACATTTATTATATAAGTAGTTGAAACAGTTGTTGCTGTTGCTCTTGTTGTTGTTGTTGTATTGTTTCGTTCACGGCATTAAATTTGATTCATCTAAGCTTCAAAACATCTTTAAAATTATAAACTCAAACCGCCTATAAGTGCTATCAGTTGATATACTCGTATGCATTAATATTACTTTTTATTTCTGATGGTACGATATATTTATGTAGTTGGTTGCTTTTGCTTCACTTTTTGTGGCTGTATTTGTTGTTGCTGTTGCTTTTGTTTTTATGGTAATTCAGACTTTTTATCGTGTATCGGTGATATTATTTTTGCTGCCAAATATTTTAACTAGCTGCGACTCGTAATCATCAATGTTGCGCTTCATAATGTCCATACAAGGTCCTAGCAGACGCTCGAACGCTTTCACATCCAGAACTATCGGTGCCATATTGTAGATATTCCAAAAAGAGAGTATCAATAAATATTGAATTAAATTTCTTCATTTGATATCAAAATTAAACATCGAACATAAAACATGCATGATGAATGATGGGTATGGCGATCAAAATAATGTCCTATTTTTCCGCATAATACAAGTATGATTTATCCATTCAAGAAGACCATGTGCTTTTTTTCTTATTTGAAATATTGGTGTTGGTTTTTGTACAGATTGTATATATTTTTTGGAAAGTGGTGGATTTGAGTGACTGTTGTTTTCTATTTTGTATTGCAATTTAACTAAACATATTAAAAGAAAAAATATTAAAATAAAACATAATAGTCATTATTTCTTTCGAAGCTTTAAAATTGAATTCGTATTTCATGAAATAAAAGTTTTTGGGAACAATTTGTGTAAATAATAGGAATAATATAATATAATAGCGATTGTACACCAAATGGGTAAAATAAAACCAGGTGTTGTATTTTTAAACAATTTTATATTTAATTGTTTAATAAAGAATGTATAGTCTAGAAAGTTAATCTCCAGTTATATCTACGTTTCAAATTATGCAAATCAATATATAAAAAGACAGCTAATATTTTCAATAAGAGCCTGTTTATGGAACTTATTTATTAAATAAAATAGTTCATGTTCCAAATCTATAATAAGTATGTATATAGTGCATTCAACAGAATACAACATTTTAAGAAATATTAATCTCCTTTCGAAGGCGATCGATATTTCAGTTTTTGGAAGTTGGTAAGCGATAACATTTTGTAACACGGTTTCAATAGTGGTTGGTAGCGTAACACTAGGAAGGGAGCAATTTTTCCGAATAAGATTTTCTGTAGTAAGCACATTTACCAATTTCTTCAATATCGCTTTGGTTCGGGAGCGTTCTTGAATATTTTTTCCAATATAGTATTAGAAGATATGATCTGAATTGAAATACTATTCCCAAACTTTTTAAAGGGGCTTACTCTCTATCCCTTACGTGATGAAGAGAATATGAAATTTGGGTTTCTTCTCTTTACCACAGAGTAGTTAGCCGTACTGTATTATTTCTTTTTTTGTCTGATATTTTCCATAGTCGCTATTTTAACAGATTTCTTGCATAATCGCTTCACTTTCTTGAATTCCTGACGTTTCCGAACACTGAAAGTTTTGGTAACCTTTGACAAGGATGATAATAAGAAAGGTATACCTCTGCCGCAACATGCAATGGTTAGTTTTACGAATTAGTTTACAGTTATAAACCATACAAACGAATTACACAATATCGATGTATAGTATGCAGATACATTAAGTTAACACTGCATGCCTATGCCAAAATGAGAGACTCTTGTGAGACACACAATTATCTATGTATGTTTGTAGGTTTGTGTGTAAGCCACAAGCCAAGCTCTCTAAGCCATAGCGCCGCCTATCCTAGAAGTATTTGAAGATTGCGTCGCTTACCAATAATTCAAAATTTGACGAATCATGTCTGTCGGCTAAAGACATTTTTGGTGCCACACAACGTTGCGTATGCGTGATTTTTGGTGTGTGTGTGTGTGTGTGTGTGTGTGAATGTGCAGGACTGACGGATCTGTGCATGTGTGGGTGGGGCGGTTGAGTCGTTGTGGTTTTGGGTGTATGGGTGTGTATAGTAAATGAAAAGATGCGTGCAATTGCATTGATCTCAACTGTCTGATATTATATATATTTTTTATAATAATCTATGGCCTGACAAGTTTGAAATGTTTACAGAAAATTTGAAAGCGTTTACAACAAAACTGAAATGAATATATAAGTAACAGATAATTTCCTAAATTTCTGCATCGCTTGGCGACTGCTTCCGTCTGGATTTTGAACTTGATTTCATTCGATGTAGCTGGAATTCTATCTCCGGTCTATAGCGGAGTATCGCGACGAGCCACATCCGTAAACATTTGCTCGTACAGCAGAATGTTGCGCTTGAGGACGTCGGTCAGGAAACCGAGAATGCGTTCGAAGGCATCAGTATCGAGAACTGCGTGCAATTGTTATTATGATTATGACCAACTTAAACCCGCTTTTCACTACCTGTTATGACAATATTGTGTGTCAAATAATACTTAGCTAAGTGTTAATGCATGTCTGACAAGCAATTTTGGTATTAAATGAGATTTCCATTCGATGGCAAAAAAAAAGCGATTACTGAATAGATACTGCGACTTTAAAATTAGGAATTGTATGTCTTCAAACGATAAATCAGAAAATCTGCCAGAATAGCCTTTCTTTACATTGCATCTTGCATGTCCTTCGACTCCACAGAGAACGGCTTTAAAGTTTAAACGATCTGTTCTGTTTGAGCTCTTTCTCCAGAAACATTCCGACCAAAACGCCAATTCGATTAAGTGGTCTTCTCTGATGGAAAATATTGCAAATGATGTTATGCACTTTTGTGCATCTGGTTTTGTAAATGGGCAGTTTTGACAGACACACAATATTGTCACTCTCGATGGTGAAAAAAGGGCTTCGGACTAACCTACTAGCTCTACAAATGTGTAACTTCTAAACTATGCGTAACTATAGGGCAAGCAGGCTGTCAAAATAGGAGCGCAAGCCGAGCTCCAAATAGCGATAATCACTAATGCCTCGCTCCAGTAAGTGACTACACTTGCCCAGCAGGCGTTCAAAGCAAACTACGTCCAGGACTACACACACGCACACACGCACACACATACACACACGCACACGCACACAGGCAGACACACGTACACACAGTGACAAGGGAAATGAACATAAAACAAAAAAGAAAGAGAAACAAAAACGAGAAACAAAACAAAAGCATTAAATTGTTGTGATGTTTGAGCAAAAGCAATAATATGGCAGCGTCTACAAATATGGAAGCAATCAATCGTTTAAGCGGACACTTGAAACGTTTTACGTGTCCAATGTCCAACTCTACACACGCTCCCAATCGGAACTTCGACTTACATGCCAGCTTGACAGGACCACCCACGGCGTAGACGGAAGCAGCACGTGGCCGATGTGTCACCAGAGCCAGCTCGCCAAAGTACTGGCCCTTGCCCAGTAGGGAAATCTCTATTTCCGAGTTATCCTGATCCATGCGCACCGACACTGTGCCCTCCTCAATGAAGTACATGCCGTCGGCCTCGTCACCTGTAGCCATCGCAGGAAAACAACAAGAAGGACACGCTTAGTGAGATGAGAGCTTTAGAAATAATATTTGAAAAATTATTACCCTGTTTGATGATGCGCTGGCCGTTCTCATAGGTCTTCGAAATCAGAGCATCGGCCAGATTCATGCGTTCGTAGTTCTGCCGAGAAATTTAAATAGAATATTACATTTTTAGAAATTGTTTGGTTAAATATAAGTATTAAGTTAATCACTAATTTTTCTTAACTAAATCTGTAAAAAGTCCGAGTACAATTCGATATTGGAAATTGAATAGATATATCAAATGGATATCGAAAAGAACGAAATTAGCTTACAAATTGCTGAATAATCTTTTTTCTTTGCTGAATATTACATTTTAAGAAATTGTTTGGTTAAATATTAAGTTAATCACTCATTTTTTTTTAACTAAATCTGTAAAAAGTCGGAGTACAATTCGATATTGGGAATTGAATAGATATAACCAATGGATATCGAAAATAACGAAATTAGCTTACAAATTGCTGAATAATCTTTTTTCTTTGCTGAATATTACATTTTTGGAAATTGTTTGGTTAAATATTAATTTAATCACTAATTTTTCTCAACTAAATCTGTAAAAAGTCGGAGTACAATTCGATATTGGAAATTGAATAGATATATCAAATGGATATCGAGAAGAACGAAATTAAATCAAAATAGCTGACAAATTGCGGAATAATCTTTGTTGTTTGCTGATTTGTGCCCTTAAAAACTTGGAAATATGTAGTACATATACTTATATGTATAACATTTGTGGTCTGATATACTATGTATTTGGAAATGTAGTTACACGAAGAATCAAAACACACTAGAAAAAATAAAACTGTATTGCATTATCTGCGTTGTTAACGATGTCGACGTAGATATCAATCCATATTTGATGACTTTCGAAACTTCGTGGTTCCACTTTTCCGTAATCTTTTATTAAAACCCCCCTAATAGCTCCTTTTTCAACTTGAGGCTACTTAAGCATTTCTGAAGGAATATTTCGTAAAGGACTACAAATTCGTTTCTTTTAAATATTTAATACACACCTGCAGTGCCTTCAGCATGGGCACGTTATTCAACAGCTCCTCGTACATTTTCCGCTTCCTGAATGCCGACTTCAGCAATATGCGTCGGAATGTCTGGCGATCCATGGCCCAGAGTAGTCCACTGGTTTCAGCCTGTACGGTAGCCGCTCTGATAATATGGAATGAAAAATCAATAGGTTTTATTAAATTTGAATACAATTTAATTAGTTTATTCCCAAATTTTCCACACTCGGGTCTTGCTAGTCATTTTTGTATACTGACAAATTAGCATTTAATTCTGTCGCCTACAGTTTCCAGGTGCGAACCGAAGGTGTTGGGGCAGACAAAATTTGATAAATTAATTCATGGTGGATCGTTGTTCACATACCTGGGCATATTGTAGAGCAGCGCTAATTCGCCAAAAAGGCCAGTGTTGTTGTAAGTGCTAATATATTTGTCATTTATATAGACTTTAAATATCCCACTGTTCGTTTGCCAAATTGTTTATCATGCATTGTTGTAGTTGTTATTTATAGAAGAAACATGAAAAAAGTGAAAATTCAATTGGTTTAATGAAATGTATATTTAGATTAAAAAATTAGCGTATATTTTAGCGGTCTGCATGGATGTAAGCAAAATATTTTCTAGTCATAGCTGCTAATCTTTAAAAGTAAATACAACAGCTATATATTTTCAAAGGAAAATATTTATTTGTAGTCTTATTTCTGAGCTTAATTGTATACTGGATTAGGTATTCTATATATTAAGATTCTATCCACATTTCCGAAATATGCTACGATTTTCTACATTCTATAATGCTACCGAGAACCATTGGTTTCTAAACAAACCTTAGGAATATATTGTCCAAGTGCTTTTTGAGTCGATAAAGCATAGAAAAACTATGGAAAATAGTCATAGCAAGGAATATATCTAAGAGAAATTTGTAATGCCAAGGTCTGTAAATGGCAGATACTATTACTAATAGTACTATTAGACATTTATCTTCTGCAAATTATTTATAATAATGAAAGGATAAAAAAGGAACTTATGTATAAAAAGAATTTTAAAGCCTCCAATCACAAATGGTTTTTAAATCGACCATCAACTAATAATTGTAAGAGAGCAATGATATAATAATTATTTTCTACTCCTATTATTATCTAATCTATCTAACTCTTCTCCTTCTAGTTGTCTGCTTCTTTGCTGCATTCATGCAGGGCTCTAATATGTAATATCCGCAGACTTTTTAATTAAGTCATGTAAAAAAATGGTCATAGCTAAATATAAATTAATGTGATGTGTATTACATTTAAAGTAATTGGACGCAATTTAATAAGCACTTCTGTATTGAATGTATCGAAGGCGAATGTATGTATACGCGCATGTATGTATGTATGTATTGGTTTGATGGACTTTAATCGGATCAGAAAATATTTGCCTACTTGCAGGCGCTCTCATCACTGTTTACTTGGCATGAGACGCATGAGACTTACGATTCAATGACGTAGAAGTTATCGCCATCGTCGCCTTGGCGTATAATGAAATCGCCCGGCTCCACCCTGCGCTCAAACATGGCATCCAGCACTTGGTTCATCTGAAGGAGAGGAAAAACAAGGACTTAACATGAGTCGTCAGGAAAAATGCACACAATTGCCACGTGAAGCAAACACAACCACAAAACAGGCAGCCCCACCACAAAACCCAATTGCCTGCCTATGAGAATGCGTTTGTGTGTATGTATTTACACACATGTGGGTGGTATATATGTGCGTATGTGTGTGTGTGTATTTACCTGTTCCTTTTCCAGTGAACGAAACAGCAGCACATTCTTCACCGACTCAACCAATCGTGCACGCTGCTCATCTGTTTTTGGGAATATGGCAGTGGCGCCCTCGTCATCATCGTCCGCCTCGGGATCATAGGTCTCGGCAAAGACTGATTTGCGACGTGAATGCTGCATTATTGGTGGTTCTGCAAGCATAATGAGAGAGGAGAATATGTTAAGCAAGTTGTCAAAATCATGAGAATCATTTGTTTGAACACAACTGACCACCCAACCACCCAACTGTTGTTTGTGCAAATATTTCTGCCGACTGCATTGTCTGGCGCTTGACTTTCATGTTTGCGCCCATTAATTGCACCAAATTGTTGCACAAACAGTCAGCAATACCAGGCAGGTGACGCTTGATTAAACAACCCCGCCCATCGCCTGTTATATATGTGGGAACATATATACACACACACACACACTCGCATAGCATGTGTTGAGGTAGTTGTGTGTAAGTCTGCGGTCAACATGAGGTTATGAGTCGATAAAATGTTTGCTCTAGATGGCTGACTATGCTGTGACAACACAGTTTAATCTGATTCCTTAATTGCTTCAGGCAATATGGAAAATTTCATAACTTAAGCCGATTAAATAATTTCAGATTAAATATAATCAACATAATTATTATTAATTCCATATGATTGAATTGAGAGTCATAGTGTATGCGTAAAATTAGCTTTTGTTCGTTGTCTGGTAGATCCAGTCCCCATCTTATCCTTGCAAACTTGCTGTTCAAAGGAAATGTCGCCTCTTAAACTCTTACTCTAATTATGGCAGTCAGTGTCTCTTGTTGGTAAACCCCAGGCCTGACCGGCCAAGCAAACAAATCGGAGGCTTTGATGTTTCAGTCATGGGTTAATATTTGTCTAGCCGACCCTGAAATTAATTGATTTTATTTTGTGTAAGCCACCAACCAAAGGGGTGGATTTATTGTTCGACGGAATTTAAAGTAGCATTAAATGGTAAATGGTACAATGCCTAATTCGTCTATGCAAGGGCGTACGCAGCTTTTTATACCCTGTACCCCCAGTTGGGTAAAAAGGGTATGATACGCTTGTGCAAAGTCTGTAACCGGCAGAAGGAGGCATCTCCGACCCGATAAAGTATTTATATTCTTAATCAGACGAGACGAATCGATCTAGACATGTCCGTTCGTCTGGATGAACGCCTGGATTTCGGAAACGGCTATGTAGACGCTCCTAGTCCCTGGTCAACACGAGTTTATTTTATTTTTTTCCATGGCATATTACTTAGTGTCGGACGTTTGTCTGGGTACAGTGTATTTCTCTTGTTGCAAATGGCGAAGGGAAAATTGCGAACATATATGTTTGGGTTAAATATCTTAATAGTATATATATTCCCATAGAGTATATATATTCTTAATCAGCATAGCGAGTCTGTCTGGATGTTGGAAATAGCTGAGCCCACATTAATCAAAGTTCCTACGGAACACAAGTTTATTTACTTTTCTTTCCCCACTGCAGAAAATTATCAATACTATCCACAATTCCATTATTAGTCAAACAATTTTACATAAGTACTTGCTCTTCTTCTTATTATTTTTGCTTCTGATACGGGCTTGCTTGACTGATGCAATATTTCTTGTCTAAGAAAGAATAATACATGTAACATCACATCCCACTTTTAATTAAATAAATTGATTTTTCCTTGATAACATCATTGCAATTGATTAAATATTTGAACTGACAACTGAACATATTTGCAAATATATTTCTGCATATTAAAGTATTAATTCCATATTCCTGTAATTTGTTCTTTAGGTGTATGATTAAAGGCTTTAACTAAGTATAGTTTTTTTTTATTGTTGTATTGTGGTTGTTTATCCAATTATAGATGTTGTTCTGTTGTCAAAAGCAAGGAAAATACGAGTATATAATCAAACGAACGCAGTCATGAGGAAATGAGCGCAAACACATGAAGTCCTGGTACAGTCCTCAAGCACAGAAATGCCTATGAGTAGGCGTATATGATACACTATGCGAGTATATACATACATATGTATGCAGAAGGGTGTACATACAAAGTGCGTTGATTACACAAAGTGCTGAACGTGGCCATAATGCTACAGCTCGTATGCCTTTGCATTTGTGTTTATTGAACTGAAATGTAAAATAATATGTGCCGCATAGGCACTTAGTTATAACTTGTAATACGTCGGAAACAAACGAGTAGACAACAAGAACAGCAGCAACAACTAAAACAGTTGTACATATATGTTATGGGATTGTAGTAAAGAGGAGATGGGGTTGAGGAAAGGGGAAGGGGAAGGTGGGTCGTTCGTTTGTCTGGTCTGATATGCAAACAAACTGTGTGCAATTCATCAGAATTGCCCCGCACTTGAAAAACAAACAGACTGCAAACCGCCGAACCAATTGGGGTAATTATTCATTTGGTTCTTCATCCAACTGCCCCAGGCACTCCCCTATCCTCACACAATCCCTACAGTCAACGACGTCCGTAAATCTTTCACATGTTGTGTTCGCTTTGGGCACGCATTTAACATAAATCTAAATAAAAATGCACACGCACACACATAAGTGTCCTCTATACAGTGTGACCTGACAATTGGACTAATAAATCAAAGGCGTGAAGATATACGGATTATTGTTATTCGCTTTATAGCTTGGCATTCAATGTAAAAAATTAAATAAAATTTATAAATTTATAAAAGTAGCCATTGGAATTCAATTATAATTGAGCAATTTTTCTGTGGAATATGAAATATGATCCATGAAGATCCCCTACTATTTCTAACTTTAATAAAAATATATATAAATACCATATATCCAAGCGTGAAAGGGTATACTATTTAAATAAGGCATCACAGACTAAACAAAGTAGCTATATTCTTGATTCGTGAAAGGAAGCGAGTCGACAAAGTCACGTCTGTTTATCCGTCCGTTTACATGGATGCAGGAGTTCCAGAGCTTATAAGAGCTAGAGAAAGCAAACATAGCAACCAGGTACTCTTCGGGTTGAAAAAAAATAAGTTTGGGTTTTTATAATTTCACCAACTCTCCCCCCTCTTTCCTCTTCCATAACACTTTTCATTGCTCTTGTAATTCTTAGAATTATAAACAATCATCGTTTACATAAGGTTTACTTGTATACTTAAATTTGTTGCTAGAAAAGTAAGGTAAGTCTCATAAATCTATAAAAGGAACAAAAACTGAGAGTTAAGTAAAAACTCAGTAATTAAGTTGATCAGATAAGATAAGAAAGTTTTTTTTACAGTGGAAACCTATATTTTAGAATATAATTATTTCGTATATCTTCCAAGTGTCTCAGGACTGCTCATAATTGATATTTACTGTCAATTTTCCGAATTTTTACAACCGGCCTTTAAGTTTAATGGTCATTCAATGTGGGTTTTTATTTTTCGTGTAAATAAATACATAAATTTTGTTGTTTTCTTACCGGTTAATAAATTGCTAGACACTTGCGTAGACATGGCTTAATATGTATCTGTGTGTACGAGTATGTAAGTAGATGTGTTGCCGTTCTCGTTTTTGTGTTGCTGTTTTAGTTGTGTTATTTGTGCAAACTGCAATTGCCACTTTGTGGCAAGCCAAAAATAAAAGCTGTTTGTTCATTTAAGCGAGAAACAACGAAAAGCTCATATAATATTTTTATGTATTGTTCAAGGTGAAAAATCGCAAACTATAACAGCAGCAGCCCCATTTTCAGAGTAACACGCTGCGTATGCGTGATAAATATTTATGATTTCATTTTTTGTGCTGCTGCCTTTATTGTTGTTCTACTCGTTTTTGGTGTTGTTTTTGTTTTGCTGTTTGTGAGACATGGATTTCGAAATTGAATTTTCATGCCTTGCCAAATCACAGCACTTCACACCAAATTATGTTGAGCACAAAAAGCAGAGCAAGCAGCCAAAGCCGTGTCAAGTGGCAGCCATGAGTGCTGTGAGTGCAATTTAATGATGCTTGCTGTGGCAAATGCAATTACACACACACACACATACAGACTAACTGACTGACAGAGAGACACTGAGACAAGTTTCTTATTGACAGACAGTCAAGTTTTTCGCAGAGCAGAGTGGTGGAGAGCAGAACTTGACAGTTCCAGCTAAGCAAGCAAACCAACTTGAAGTATCTCTCTATACAAATACAATAATAGCAACAACAGCAGCTGCACGTCGCCACTAAGTATTTATTTAAACTTGAAGCTCGGCTAACATTGTGGGCTTAAAGCGACACTACTACCAGCTCAAGGAGTGATGGACGTTATAATGGTGTGTATTTATCAGCTACTGCACACGGTATGGGCATTTGAATTTCTGCAAGCCAAGCTGTGAATAGGAAATGCAAATAACAGCCGTCGTTAATAAGAATACAATTCTCTATACGAGTAGAAAGTGGTTGCTTATTTATATGCAATTGAATTGAGTTCTGCAGTAGTAGAAAAGTCCTTGGCATATTTAAATAGCCTCTTATTTGGAGTAGAAAAGAAAAATGTATTTTCATAGTTAGAAGAAGAGGAGGAAAACGAATGTTTCTTATGATTGAGTAAGCTGGCTGGTAAATCATAAATTGTGGAATTGTAAGCAGAGTTCCAGAAAAAGTGATTTCAACAGCAAACATTTGGGTAAAAAAAATGTATGAAGCAGTATATTTTAATTATCATATAAGCTTCCAACTTTAAAGAATATATAAAGAATATGGGCCTAACTGAGTGTTGGTTAACTTGGTTTATCAGCCAAACGTTTTGAGCTATGGAACTGCATTTTGAAATAATTAAAAGCTCGTATAAGAAACATTTTTTTCACATTCGACTTATATTTTCTTTTTTACTGTCTAAGCGAACCCGCTCGCTTCATGTTTAAAGATTGCGATCAGATTAACGCGTGGATAGCACTTATCACTTGGCACTTCACTTTGGCTCGCGTTTCGTAATTTAATTCATTTTCATAGCTTTTCAAAGTGACGATTTTAGAATGTAAATTTAACTATTCATTTCACATGCATGTCATACATAATTCTTCATTGTTAAACAGAAGCTCATCCCACAAAACAAACGAATGCGCAGAAAACTATTTTAATTAAATGACTCAGTTACACATAAACATACGTTTGTGCATGTGTTGGTTGGTTTGTGTTTGTTTTATATGTGTGATGAAAAATTTAATTATAAATAGCAAATAAAACTTGGCTGCATTAATTTCATTAGCAGAATGAGATGACGACGGCGACGATGACAACGTAGCACGCAGAGCAGCCAACTAATTGGAATGAATGACAGACCAACTGACTGACAAACTAAGTGACTGGCTGACTGACTGACTGACTGACTGACTGTCTATAGTGAGGCTCACTAACTGTTTTATGTTTTGTGGCGCGGCGCAAAGTTAACGGAGTGACGGCTAAAAAACGACTAAACTGTTGATGAAGCCGCAGCAGCCGACATGGCAATGGCGCATGACAAAATGACAGGAGCAGCCCAGGATACGAGTGGCACACATATATGTAAGAAGAGAAGCCGCAGCATCAACACTGCTGCCCACAAAACGACAAAACAGAGCGGAAATAGTGCCTGTAAGTAGGCAACAGCCACAGACACAAGCGGCAGGAAAACAAACACAGATACTTCCATGCATTTTCATATACGAGTATATTGTATATAAAAGTGTCAATATAAATAGCAGCACATACCAAACGAAGCAATAAAAAAAGTATGTGTGTGTATGTGTGCCACTCTGTGCTATATCCATGCACATGTATATGGTATATATATAAATAACGCGTCGCTTTGTGTTGCCCGCCTTTGTCTTGATTAACATGATGAACATGAACGTATTTTATATTATTAAGCGCAACAGGGGCGCAACAGGGGCGCAACAGCAGCAGCAGCAGCGGCATACACCATCAGTCTGAGGAGGGGGAGGTGATATGGAATGACACACCAGTACAATCCATGACATTAACATGGACATCCGCCTGGTATGCTGGCAATATCCGTTCAAAGGCCTGCCATCCATTTTGTGCAGCCTCTGGTGAGGTGCGCGCAGTGCTCGATTTTGACTTCAAACGCCACTGGCATGTCAATAATGCCGCTGAAATGTTACTGCCAGCCTCACAACATACACGTATATGTACATAGTATATGCATGTATATATGTATGTATATAAAGGTGTTTCTTCGTCTGCCTCTGTGTGTGTGTGTGTGTGTGTGTGGACTCTCTGGTTGACTGGGCTACGCTCAAGTGAAGCGTGTTTAATGTGTTCTACAGAACCAAGCACCAGTTGTTATGCTTCGTTGCTCGCTCGTCTTTATAGCGGTTATTTATTTTTCGTTTTTGTTATATACTAAATATATGGTGCTTATTTAAGAAAAATAGATCCTAAAATGTTAATACAAACTACACTAATTTTTCATTTCTTGTGTGGAAGAAATTTAATGGTCGACACTTAACTGGTTGAAACTGCATCTTGAAAGTTAACCTTTTTTGTGTTAAGGCTTTCAACTTTTGTCACCAAATGTCGGTCCATTTGCATAGAACATGATTAATTTGAAATAGCAACAGAAATGCGTCAGATCACACAATCTTAATCGTTTTTTGAATAGCAGTCACAGCCGATCCATAATATTGATCCTAAAGTTGACTTAACGCTCCCTGTGTATCTTCCATAATTTGCAACCATTTGCAGAATGATCCCGCAGCTAACGTATAGTTTGTGAAGAAGATGAGTGAGAAGTACAAAAAGATAGTTGGAAAAAAATACTGAAAAAATACTTGATATCGATAATAATTCGGCATGGCAACCTTCAACATCGACTTTTAACTATTTTATCAGATCTGCCATCAGTTTAAAAAGAAACAAACATTATATTTTTCAAATAAAAGATAGACTTTTTACAAATCACCTCAACAGGAGAATAGAAACACCCTATATATTAAAAACTTTAACAAGTCCGGCAGACCCTCTCACACATACACACGCACACGCTCACGCATAAAGTTATATAGACACATTAAGCCACAACAGGAGCGCCATTTTGGCACCCAGAAATTGTTTTGCATGCCAAAAACGTGCAACCGGCATTTCATTACAGAAATGGCACGCGTGCGATGCGTCGTATACTTAATATTTGAATTTGACAAGCCGCATTTAAACCTCAACGACCTTATACATATGTGTGTATTCGTGTATATGTATGTACGTACAAAAATGAAATAAAACCACAGTCACCCACTAATAGACATCAAAGCGTAAAAATACAAGCGAAAATAAATAACAACAATAACAAAATCGATATTAAGGCTGGACACCACAGTCCAACGGGTGGCAAAAAGGGTAGCCACACACACCATCACACACACACACACACACATATTTGCGTGCCGCTTTCGCTCAGTTAAACTTTGGCTATTTGTGGTACGGACAATTTGAGTGGGAGAATTCACTGAGCAGACACAATGCGAGAGGAGGGCTGCAGAAAACGAGGACAGATGCGTGGCTTAATACGATGCACACCACAGTGGGGCCAAGTCAAGTGTTTCGAAAATACTTTATCAAACAAAAAACTCTTCAAAAGTTTGTAACGACGCCCTGGCGGCCATCACGAGGCGTAGCAGAAGACGAAAAGAGATTGAAAGAAGTGAGTTTTTAGTTTGGCCGCGCAGGCACACGGTTGTGAAATATTTCAAGTTGTAGTTTGATATTTTTCCAGCACCACAGGAAACGGGCCAATTGAAAAGGAAAGTATACCCGGGCCAGAACAACGTTACAAATTTTAAGTTTAGAATTCTTTTCCCGCATATATCTGTGTAGATAACAACACAAATAATAACTTTAAAACTAAACTTTTTGATATGAAAAAAGTATTAATAATTGAGGATGCAGAAATTTATTTAAATAAAAAATAATAAATATAATAACAAATGAATTTTATTCCTTGAAAATATGTTACTTACATTTTATTAAATGAAATAAATAATGTTTAATATAAAAGGAATGCAAATAATAATATTATATTAATAAAAGATCGAAAAAGAAACGTTAAAAAATGTTTAAACTTGCATAGAATTGTAATTGTTTTTTAACGAATAAATATCACTGTGCGAGGTAAAGGTCTGCAAAAGGTATTAGTTCATAAATGTCAGCATCCGTTTATACACACATACATACATATCTTAAATGCTTGTAGATATATAGTCAGACATGATCCTTGCCAGGCGCTCTCATCGAAAATAAAAACGAAATTTTAGGCCTTGCCGCTGTTGGCCTAGTAATTAATAGACTTTTAATGACAAACTCAAGGCTCATATATGTATATACTCGTACACATACACACACACACACCGACGAGTATATTGGCAGCAGACAGACACTGGCATAGACACATACACACTTGACACGAAGGCGACGCCATCGGCAACGCCATCGCCGTTGTAGCAGCCATAACGGAAGTAGCAAGCTGTGTTGGAGCTTGTGCCGGAACGTTTGTGTCTGCGCGCTGCGTGTTTGATTAACCGGAAGATAAACACGCAAAAGATGCTGTGAACAATATGTGATGAGATGCTCAATGGGGGCGGCGAGGGGTGCCAGTTCGCCTGGGCATACAACTTTATCATCATTATTATTTAATTTGCTGTACTTTTTCTTGCCATGCACATTGTTAGGCACGCAACGGCAGCCGCTCAAGGGGGTGTCCAGAGAGGGGAAAGATTTATGGAAAGATGTCCCACATATTCGCATGGTCAACTGCACTAATTGTCTACACGTGCCCCCATTTTTAAATGCAGACAGTGGGCGAACGCGAAGTTAATGTCGAGGGTGGTTTTTAGACATATACCCCACCAAGCAGCTTGATTCTCCATATAATTGAGCGCAAGCCACAACGGCATCAAGTTGTCAGGGGCATGACAACAAACGATGCAAGACATGGCCAGCCAAGGCAAGGTAACGCATTTTAATGAAATATACATATTTATGTTTACAGGAAACGGAATTAAAACGCCTTCCTCTGTGTACGGCGCTTTTGGGTCGAGCAGCAGAAACTTTTTAATTTGGTCAAAAACTGGCAGCTGTTAAAAAGGCTGAAAGGTCCACATTATTTATAAACACATACACACACACGCACGCATATATACCTACATTTATGTAAGCAAGCAACTACCCAAAGTTTTCTCTTGAAATATGTTAGAATTGGAATTTAGTGTGCTTCAGTGGAGACCATGTTAGCAAACAAAAATTTCAAAAAGGAACCTTAAAAGGTTACTGGATGGAGCACCTTTTCATAAATTATTACGTGCTTGAAAGGCTAACCATCGTAAAAACATAAAGAAGAATCCTTAAAGCTACAATGAGACCATAGTTAAATAGTTCCAAGAATTAAACCCTAAAAAAAGAGTAATAAAAAACAATATACATACGAGAATATGTATATTACTATATACATATACATATACGTATACATATTTGCACGTCAGTCAATGACTAACGATGTTGATGTTGATTTAAAGAATAACAGCTTGTTTTCGAATTGAATTGAAAGTAATAAGGAATTTTTGTGTTTCCTTGAAATAATAATGTAAAACAAGAGAGAACGCTACAGTCGAGCAAGCCCGACAGTGTAATACCCTGTACCCATGTAAACTTCCGTCACTGAGTTATATGCGCCCATAGCAGCAGCAAAAAGAGGAAGAAGAAGAGCGAACTTGTTGCTGCAGTTTGGGGGGATTGTACTGTAGAGAATTTGTTTCGCTAATAACTTTTCTTAGAATTGACCGAATTGAATAAAATTTTATACAACAGTAGACAATTATATATAAATTATGTGTGCAAAGTTTGGTTTAGGTAGCATTTGAAATGTAGACGCTATTGACGAAATTCTGTAGCGGGGGGAGGGGGGGAAAATCCAAAAAAATAAAATAAACTCGTCCTTACTCGGACTTAGGAGAATCTGGATGCCAACTTTGGTTATTCTAGCTTTTATAGTTTCTGAGATCCTCGCGTTCATCCAGACGGACGGACAGACGGACAGACGGACAGACGGACAGACGGACGGACATGTCTAGATCGATTTCTCTCGTCATGCTGATCAAGAATATATATACTTTATGGGGTCGGAGATGCTTCCTTCTGTATGTTACATACTTTGCACTAACCTAATATACCCTTTTTACCCTACGGGTACAGGGTATAATTAACAAAATGGCAATTTATCAATATAAATTCCGTATACGCCATGTGTGATGCATTTTAGCACCATTCTATAATGTTTGACGTCAAAATGGAAGGAAAACAGTTTAGCTTCCATGACAGAGGAAGTAACAAAATCAAGGTGTGCTCAATAAATGAATCATTTTAGCTGCAACGCATACCCAAGAACAACACTTCAATTGACGTAATGCTTTGGGCATAAATATAGACCAGAAGTCACGCCAGTTGAGGGGCTGTTCGTGCACATTTAAGAATACATATTATACTATAGTTTTAAAAATTGTTTGAACACACCATACTCACCATCGCCGTCCTGTGAGTTAATACTCTGATCATCGCCCCGCTGGTCATTGAGGATGGTTGGACGATTTGCTTGCATTTTGGTGAAATAGTCGACTGCATAGTCGACAATATCAGCCGGCTGTTCGACCAGGTAGGCTATAGAGAACTGCAAGAGCACCTCCTTCAGCTCTTCGGGCACTGGTATGCGTCTACTGGAGGAGTCCGATGACATGTTTGTGCTACAATAAAGAATCGGAAAAAAGCGAAATTCTTTTAAAAAGTTGTGATAGATAACAAATATTTACCCTCACTTGACGAACTGTACTTGTATATTTTTATGGCTGAGTAAAATTATTTTTAACCAAATGATTGTCATTTATTTAGTTTACTAGGCGTGTGCTGTTCATAAATAAACTGTGATGCCTTAGTTTTTTGATAGATTAGCTCCGCCTGTCTATTAATATGTCAAGTTCTCGACACTTTTCACGACCACAACAATACACAGAAATAAATAACGAGACATTCCTATAATTCCATACTTGACACTTTATGCAAAAGTTCTGCTGATAAGTGGTCGGCTGGCTGTTGACAAACCTTGTTTCACATTGTTTCAAAAGCTCGAGGGGAACAGGTTAGCCCTAGAGGAGCGTGTGCTATATATTTTAGTGAGCTATTGATATTTTTACAGCGATTATAAAATCATGTTTGGCCTAACGACGACACACAACCCTTCACGCAAGATAGAAATTGCGCTGTCAGAGACAGTCACTTCCACTTCTACTTCCATTTTCACTTCCACTTGGTCAGCAATGAAAATCGAGAGCAGACAGGCAACACACACTTGCAATCGCATTTATATGCAAATGCCAACCACAGATTTGTATTTGCGAGCCGGCGGCTGCCACATTGATGGCTGTCTGTACAAAATCCAAAGCGTTGCACTAAAAACATGTCGAGGCGACACAGAGAGACCGACGGGCAGTCAACGCTGGGCGATAGACCGCCTGCAGTGTCATAAAAACAATGCAATGTACAAGTATACCCAACTTCTACATATCGTTAAGAACCCCCACTGCTTTTCATTATGTGCACTCAAATTTATGAACAAGATAACAATGAGAACTTATGTGTTAAAGAGTTAAGTACTCGTATTTACATAATATTTCTATATTTACTTATATTTAGGATTTAAAAATTGATGATTGCCATCCTAAAGGCATGCCCAGCCAACGAGCTAAAACACTCGTTCGACATGTTTTCAAAACGTATGGAGTCCAAAGGGAACTGTTTTGAATAAAATAAATATATATTTTTGTAATTTTACGGCCTGGTTGTAAAAAAACATAAACAGTCCTTTGATTATTTTATATTTTAAAGTGAACACTTAAGATCATAGAATTTAAATTGGGTTTTTATTGATGTAGGGGCTGGAAAAACGGGTCCATATAGATAATATAATTAAATAGCTCTATATTTGTTTTGCCACTTCATAATCTTGAGTTAAATGACTTGTTGTATTGAAGACGAACATTGTAGATAAAATATTAAGTTGCCTTCAAAGAGTTGAAGTTAACGCAATAACATTACTTGTAGAAAGACTTTAAATTCTAAATTGTATGTCCATTATAAAAATGGCACATTGCATGTAGAAAAAGCTTCTTCTTTAGCGTAACCAATTTTTCTCAGAAATATTAATAGCACAACATGAAAACATATGTATCTTGCACCATACTTCATACGTGTATGCATATGCATATGTTTTCCAGATACATATCAGCAACAGAGCGGGCCCAACTGTACACTAACTAATGGGCGATGATGACGAATGGATGGACATTGCAGTAATTTGTCAACTGGGCAACAACAGTGGAGCGCTTGACCCCAAAAATGGGCAGAGTCGTCCGAGTCGCTGAGCTGGACAGTCAAGTCGGATAGTCAGTCTGCCAGCTGTGGGTTCGCTATGGTCATTAGTTGACACTGTGGCCCGGCAGCGGGGTGACAATGCCCCATGGGAGTCGTTTTGGATCACGCGGCGCGCGTGATTCAACATTTCTCAAATTGGCGCTCGCTACGTTCGCAGAAAACACAAACGTGAGCATCATGTTAATTCGCATTTTCAGGTGCAGTTATGGCACTTGTTTTTATTTTTCAAAGTAATAAACATATTTTTATATTTGTTGTGTTGATGGCATGCCAAACGATAGCTGCAAGTTTCGACTGAATTTTAAATTGCAAAATGCAAGTACTTGTACATATAGTATGTAGAAGAATATGAAGCCGTGGCTGCCACACAGCCAAAGTTTGTTGCAGCTGCTTGGCTGGACTTTGTTTACGAATGTGGAAGGCAAGGGTATCATATTTTTAAAGTGCTTTGCTTATTATTCAGTTACTTATTATGGGAAGTTTTCTTGGGGCTTCTTTGCTTGCGGCAATATTGCGAAAAATTCTTGTGGGCGGCAAGTTTTGTGAAATCTGAAACAACTTAATTTGAAAATCAACATAAATATTTATAAGTTATGCCAAATATGCGTAATTATGTAAATTGCGCAATGAGAGCTGGCTGTGGGCAGGGATACTAAATGTTATTCTTCTTGTTGTTGTACTTGAGGGTTGTTATTGTTGTTACCCGTGATGCTTTTCCACTCTTGGTGGTTACTGTTGCTGAAAAGTTACGCGCAACATTTTATTTGCCGTAATTTGAAAATTAATTTTTGCTCAGTCACACAGGATGTTCTTCTAAATGTTGTTGCTCTTGCTGTTATTTGCGCGCTGGTGCCGGTGCTGTTGCTTGTTATGAACGCACTACTGTTGTTTTCCAACTTAACTTTTTCAATTATGTTCATTAATATTCAAACGTGGTGGGGGTGGCTGCTGTCTTGCTTAAATTTTCATGCCTGCGGTGATTGCCACCAAAAGCAAAAATTGAATGCGAGGTGTGAAGGTGGTGGGTGGGTTTCCGCAAAAATATGTAAATATTTAAATAAAGTTAAAAACTAAGTGCAAAACTTACTCACTTGGTAGCCAGTTAGTTAATATTTTGCCAGGTAATGCCTTTGTATTGTACGCAATATTCATTCCATTACTAAACAGTCGATCGATTGATTGAGCAGACAATGCCCGCAAATTGCACGAAATTATGTATGAACGACTGTTTGGTAATGGAATAACAAGAAATATTCAAGTGACCCTTAACAGTAAGCAAACAACTTATTGAATAATAAATGCAGCATTCAATTTGTTTGTGCAGTGAACAAGCGCATGTAATTGAAAGTCGTCAAGTGATTAGCATGCAAAATAGCATGCGATAAGTATCGAAGGAAAGCAGCGAAACCACCCACAACCACCCACCTACAAACCATCCAGAGAGACGTCAGCAACTCGACAGCACAGCTAACAAGCATTGTCACTATAAGCATTGCATTTTAAACACAACACTACACTACTATACACTACACACAAACCCCCACACCCACCCATACTGGTCAACAACCATTCGACCAAATGCAGAAGCAGACCGCACGGCCCCCACTGTGGTTCCGAATCGTTGTGGTTCACACCGAAGTTTAAAACTAATCGAAAAACAAAGCTGATGTTAAATCGAAATTCAATGAACATAAATAAAATAATTTAATTTCGAGGCAGTTTATGTTCTTGTTATATTTATTTGTGATCACTATCTGCGAGTAAAATAAAATGACGTTTAAATTACGACACTAGGAACTGCAGTATAACGAGCAGCAATGGATACAATTTATTTATGCGTTTTAAAATATTTACCGTTGAGTACAAAAATTTCCACATACAAGAATGAACACCTAATTCTGCTGCTTTTACTCGGTAGATTGGTTCCAGGAATAACCGTGTAAAAAACACATTGATCATACGCAAAAATAAGTGATTGGTTCCTTATGTCTAAAGAAATATATATGAAATTTTTAATTTCCAAACCATGTTATATCACAATCGTGTAAAAACAGAATTAGGTCTATTATTTTAGTTTTCAAACCGTGTTAAGTCAAAACCGTGTAAAAACAGGTGTATGTATGTGTTACAGGTGTATGTATAGGAGTTGAGGCAACAAACACTAATATTAGTATGTAATACTAATATTTATAATAAAGTTACCCTCAACATAGTACATAAGGACGGTTCAGTTTCTTTTGTTTTTCTTGCTAATTTGAATTGTTGTTTAAATTAAGACAGTTGTCAAATTCTTTCGCTTTAATATTGTTATTTAATATATTTTTTTTTTTATATCTAAAAAGAAAAATATTTATTTAGTTTTTTGTATATTGATTTCAATCTCCGAACCACAGATTCACGTACGTGGTGTGGACAAATCATTTGTTAATGGTCGTCGTCATCGCAAGTGGAATCTGTGAGTGCATGATTGAGCGAACGACTTCATGAGACAGTCAGCCAGCAGCAGCAGCAGCGGAGGTTCAAAGTATAGCTGGTAATAAATGAAAATGAGAAAATCTATTTGCGACGCGACTTGCATCAGACTGGCCGATTGGCAGGCGAGTGGGCAGCGGCAACTACTGGCGAGCGGGCAATTAGTGGGTCAAGGTGGTTTACTCAACGCAATGCAATAAATTACTTGACAGCAGCAGACTAAAAATAGCAACAAAAATAAAACTAAAATCGGGGGCAAATGCATGACAACCAGCAATGCGTGCTTAGCCAAAACTGAACAAGTTGCATGACCCAAGCCTAAGCAGAGCAATTTCCATGCAAGCACGCACACGCAATTGGGGGAAGGGTACTGAGGTAGAGGAGTTGCAGTTGCAATGCCAACCAGCCTTGCAGCTGCCACGCCAGCAGCAACAGCCAGAAGTATCGACTTGAGATATCAGCCAGAGGCAGTCATGTGGCACAAAATGGAAAATGCAAAAAGAAAAAAACTTAAACCATTTTCATTTCCTCTCTATTTCGGTCACATATATATGTACTCGTATACACACACAAGCCAAGAACCGAGCAAAGGAGGGAAAAAGAAAATGAAACTTCTTCAATACGGCAAATGTTTGACTAGGCGTATGCGCAATGCGACCAATTCCACAAAATATCAATCTATAAAAAATGATAAACTAACTTTACTTATAATGTTTAAGTATAAAAGATTAGTGGCGGTGCGGCATTTGAAATTATTTCAATTGTAGAATTTTATTATTTGCGCTCTTTACAGAAAGTCAATTAAATTACAAAATACAATAAAAGAGTTCACTTTTGATTCTGTTTTTCTTTTTTAATTTATAATTATTTTTTACTATTAAATACTGAGTTTTATTGTAATTAATATCTATACCATGTACCCAAATGGTAAAAGAGTATGCTAGCTTAGTGCGAATGTATGTGAACATGAAAAAAGCGTGGCAGACTTCCAAAAGTATATACATATGTATATAGTATAGCAACATATATTCTTGATGAGTTCTACAAGACGAGTCGATATGCCCATGTCCGTCTGTATTAAGGGAAAGGGGTAAGAACCAGAATAAGCAAACGTTGGTACTTAGGTTATCATAGTTGTCCTTAAGTTTCATTGTGATGGGTGAATTCTGCGGAAAGTTATAATTCATAATTGTAATATTGTTGTTGTTGTTGTTGCTGCATAGATAGACAAAGATAGCCAATTAATGCAACATCTACTAAATGTATGCTTTTGAAAGCGAATATAGGAAAAGGGTTATCTAGGTTCGTCTATTATAAGTAACACATATATAGTGTGTTTATTTAATAACGCTTAATTAATGCTATTGCAAAAAAAGTAGTTTAAAAAATATTTCTAAATTTGTTGTTATATATTGTATCATAAAATATTAAAAATATTTCTTATCTGCCGTAAAATGGTATTCAAATGAATGAATGAATTTTAATATTTATCAAATTTCAAAGACAAAAACAAAAAGCCGTAGCAGCGAATTAATAATTTTGAAATTAAAAAATAGCTCCAAAAATACATCTTCCGATTCCTAGTGTATCGTTGGAAAATCTAGTGTTATTATTTTAGTAAAAATTCACAAATGAAACTTTGTTTGCCATTTTCTACTCGACTGACTCAGCACCCACAGCTAAATGGAATTACTAATTTTCATCGTTAAATGTTATGAACATTGCTAATTGAATTTTGAATAAGTAATCTGCATGTTTATAATTAATAAAGCGATACGCGCACTTAGCCTTAATGATTTTACTGTGGGAGTAACTTAGAAATTATGTCTTAGCCACTTAATTCCTAACCAATCTTTAATATTCCACCCGCTTTTATTACTAAGTATTTTTAGGTACTACTTGAAATCTACAAGTAAGAAAAGTTTCAGAGAAACTTTGTAGCCTTTTTTAACAACCTATTCCACTTGTGCGAGTCACTTTTCTCCCTCAAATACCAGCATCACTAACTACTCCACTCCCCTCTAGCGTCATTTTTCCCTCGTGTGTTGATGCTTCTCCATTATTAAAAGCCGCACTTGACACTTGTCTGTGCACGATTCGCTAGCTTTATATTGTAGCCACGTCTCCATGTGAATGCTTCAATTTGCCAAATGGCCAAGTTGGGTCGAGTTGCGTTTGTGCCGTGTCGTGCCGTGCCGTGCCGTTCTGTGCCTTGCCATGCCAAGCAGATGCGTGAGCAGCCCACTAACTGCCAAGAGCGAACGTACAGTAGTTGCCTCACCTTTTATGGCATTAACAAACCTCATTCGCCATTTTTGTCGCCATTATCACACCTTGCCGCTGGCAGTGGTCCGCTCATCTGTCTCCCTGGCTCCTTGTCTGACTGCCTGTTCCACGCCTGTCTACTGGCCTGATAGTTGTCCTCTGCCATTTTGTGTTCTAGTCTCTGTGCTCGATTCTCGGCGCTAGAGGTTTTGCGTTCGTCATTCGTTTAAATTAATGCGAAAAATGATTATGGCTTAGTTGTGTTTGAAATTTACTAGCAAGCTGTGCACTGCCGCTACCGTTTTAATGCCATTTTCAGTGTTTAGTTGCACACATAACTGTGCTACCCACACCCACAAATATACGCAGTCCCGTTTCGACCTCTTATTTGAGCCATTAGCCCTTGGCCATTGCGACGCGGCATGTGGCTCGTTTGCCTTCTGCTGGCTGGTGGCTATAGACTGCTTTCTGCATCTCATGCATATTCATAGCGTGTGGTGCATTGGCTGTTTTTACTGCTCCTGCATCCTTGACGTGGCACGTCGTGGTCGCGCAAAAGCGCGTCTGATATGAACTTGTTTGTGTTTGTGTGTGTGTACACGAGTACTACTATATGCATCATGCGTAACTGCGAGAGTCAGCGTTGTCATAGCTAAAATGGTTGGTGTGCAATTCTTGCACCAGAACTTAAGCTTATTAACCATGCAACTAAGTCTAACTAACTATACATACCCTTGCACACACACCCATTTACTTTCAAAACACTCGAAAGTCTTGTACAATTTTCAAATAAAACATTATAAAATTGTCCTTCAATATGGTTTTTATTTCGTTTCTAGTCGTAACTTGTTTATTTCAAACATAAAATGCAGCTAATGTGGCGTTGAAGTAAAACCAAAAAAGAAAGTACAGAATCCATTTCGTTGAACTAATTTTAAAGTAGTATTATCGGGAAAAACCTCTATCAGAATTTGAAAATCGCTAATTACTTATCAATATTGACTTTTTTCATATGCTCTGCTTATAAACTCGCAAAGCAGAAGCAATAGGGGGAAGAGCAAACCCACTAATTACTTTTCTAAATTTTAAACAGAAGTAAAGAATTTAATTAAGTTACGAATAAATGTATGTAAAGTTTAGTTAAATTGCTTTGTGGACAGTATTGACGCAATTCTGTAGCGGGAAGCAGTTCAAGAATAAAATAAAATAAACGTGTTGCCTGGGAATAAGGAGCGCCTTATTTCTCCCGTCATGCTGACTATGAATACATAATCTATACTTTATGGGGTCGGAGATGCTGCCTTCTGCCTGTTGCAAACTTTGCATAAACCTAATATAAAAAGAAACTTAAAGTCTTAGTTGGCTCACCAAATAGTATTACCTACATAGCTGTTTGCAAAGTACATGTTGATGGAAAAGCAATAAGTAGTATACCTTAGTTAAAGCATATCTTAAATCGTCGTACTACTCGGTTGAATAAATAATTGATGACATTTAAATATTGCATGCATGCAACAGACCCTCTTTCAATACGACACTATGTACCAGTATATATGTATGTACATGTGTGTGTGTGTGTGTGTGTGTGTGTGTGTCTTTCTAGCTGCAACACAAATTGAATTCAACATAAATTACATTCAACTTTGTCACAAATTTGATTCAAAGGCTCAGCTCAGCTGTTGTTGATGTATAGTATGAGATGAGGACGTGGATGTGGATGTAGGTGAATGTATAAGTCGTTGTAGGTGTTCGCCTGATGTTGCTGTTGAATAGAAAGAGAGAAAGAGCTGAGGTTGTGTGCAAAACTGGCATTTCATAGTGTGCTTGACACATGCTAATTGATTTCACAACAGCTTTTGCATGAACACATGCTCTGATTTGCACATGTGCCTGTTACCTGGCCTGACAAATTGAATCTGAAAGGACATTGAAAGGACTGGGTCTGAAGCCAGATTTTGCCTTGAAGTTCTTAAAGCTCAAGTTGATGCTGCTGCTCCCTTGTCGTCAACTTCTCAAATATCACAACAAACTGGACTAACGGGCTGAACTGACCTTGACGACCAGACCAGGCCATAACTGGTGAAGAATATGATATAAAAATTCTACCAACTGGCGGCATTGGTTGTCTCCTTGGTTTGCAGGCATAACAGTAAAAGCTATAGAATTACGTCAGTTAGATGATGCCACACAACACGCACATACTATACTATACTGCTGAAAAGAGAACCTGCTAGGCCACCTGTGCAGGTTTTGAAATTCAAGCGCCAAATTACGTTATAATGCGACCAACAAACAAGAACAAAATAGTCCGCTGACATACCATGCGTGGATGTTTGTCTTTTTATCGCACGCCTGTGCATAATTAGGTAATGCAACACACAAACAGACACCCAATCTACGCACGTACACAAGCCTCTGTACACTCCATTAATTAGGTTGAAAATTATAAAATTGAACAGGGCAAGTGTTTAAATAGTTTATAAATGCGCACAAAGCAAGGCTGGTCTGCCATTACTCGTATGGTACCTACAAGTATTTTACACACTTATCAGTGTCAGGCCGTCAAGACTAGGTTCGTACTTTTCGAAATTAGGTTAAGTGCAAATGGGTTAGAATCAATTTTGAATACATAATGCAAATGGACCCTGAACAGACACCCGTACTCGTACAATGCAAGTGCCAACACCACGCTCAAGCAAAATGTAATCAATGTCAGTAGTAGTACCTCGAAGGGAAAACTGAATAAAACTAGAAAGATAAAAAACTCAGAGCCCATGTAAAAAGTTCAACGTCATCGTGCTGTTCATGAAAAAACAAACAAGCACACATACACACACACCCACACCCACATAAATATATACATATATTTATTCAAGGACAGCAACAAAAAGTACTAAACAACAACAATGGCCAGAGCAACACAAACAAACCCAAGTGCTATGATAGTTGTTGTTTTTTTTCCCCTAAACACAACCATACAGACACAGGCCTGTTGCCCAAACCCATAGTTAGAGTGTGACAAAGAGAGAGAAACAGCAGAGAAGAATTTTCAAGTGGAAAAGCTATAACAACTTTTTCATAAATTAAAAGCAACACAAACAACAATAATTGACACCATTTTACAAGTACGTGTACTATATATGAGAAATCAGTGTAATTAAATAAAATAAAATATTACTGGAGCATTTAGGGTGCAACGGCTGATGGATAAGATGCCAAAAGTGCCGGTTTGGTTATTAAAACCACAACGCATGCCATATTGCCATGACAATGACATTTTGTGGCTAACCAAAAACTCAATGTAGCTCTCGGGTATGCATATACATACAAAAAACATTTTTAAAAAAATGCGCATACGCCGTGTCTGACGAACTCTGCACGTTGCCAGTGGCAACCGCAGCACAAAAACAAAAAAAAAAAGATAATGAAATGAAAACGCAAATTTTGTAATATAATACAGACATGTGTATGCAAAAGTCTGTGTATGAGTGCGTGGCAGTATACAGTAAGCGGTAAATACTTATAAACAATGGCCGAATTGAAGAGCAAGTAATTAAATGGAATAAAACAATATTGACAATAAAATCAATAAACCAATTGGCAATTGAAATTGATTCGCAATAAGTATGAAATAATTAAATTAGGAGATATTTGCGCAGCAAACATGCAAATCAAATGTATTGTTTGCTTAATAAGCATCAATGACAATTAACGGAAATTTCTATATTTTACAACTTAACAACCCTTCACAATGTCAATACTAATATTTGCAAATTTGGATATTTTTATTTCTTTGCGCTTTAAATATTCTTTTACTTTACAATTTTAAATTATTTTCAAAAAGATAAAATTGTCAATATAGAGGGAAACAGTTTAAGAGAAACAAATATGTAATTGGTTATGATTCCTATACGACTTATGTATTGCTTTTCGTATTTAGTAATAAAATAATGTAGCTTTAACGGAGTTTAAAGCTATATTTTCAAATAATAACGCATAAAAAAAGCTGAACGATGCTTAATTGGCAAAAAATTGGCCTTAACATTAATTTTTAACAATACAACTATGGCGAGCTAAGAAATACAATTGTACATATTTACTTAGAATGAACTTTGAAAAAAAATATTACTCATTTTATAGATCCTCTAAGTTACTTGACAGATTAAATCATATTTCTAATGAACAAATCGTGTAATCAGTAATTAAGCAAGGATGAGGTAAAAACTAAAAATATAAAAACATAATTGAGCACCAAGGAAACAGCTTTTGGCACTTCACTTTGGCTTACTCTTACAACTTTTGGGCCACAGGAGCCTTTTGTTTTACGGTCGGACTGATTTGGCCGCATTTTAAGAGGCACAACTTTTGCATTTGTAAGTGGCATGTGCACTTCCGGTCAATGCATCAAAGCCTTCTGACGCCGTAATGTCAAAAAGTGAGACAGCCATGTGACAGCTACTTAATTTTCATATGTCTCAGATACGGTGGTGGTGGTGTTTGCATGTGTATACTTTATACGCGTATTGTGGCATTAAAATACATATACCTAAGTATATACATATAGTATGTATATGTGTATATCAAAGCAAATTTATACCATGCTTCACGACGCAGGAGGCACTTGAGCCAAATGCCAACAACGACCATGATGAGCTTGGCACGACAAGTAAGAGCACAGAAAAAAAGGCGCTCAGCAACAGCGGTAAATTTAGAAATCAGCAAAGGCAAATTTCCCATATACAAGTGTATATATATGTACGTTTATTTTCACACATACATATATACAGACACAAGAGCACAAAATCCACGGGCATAATAAAAAGGAGTCCCGCGAGTATTTTGGCGCAAATTTCACTTCGTCACGCAACTTTAATGGTAAAATGCTTATTTGTTTGTATTGCTTGTGCGAATGCGTCTGTGTGGGGGTATAGTATGTGTGTGTGTGTGTGTGTGTGTATGTAAGCTCGCCCTTTTTGCCCGTCGTGTTAAAGTAAAAAGGTTATCAACTTGAAATGTTTGTAAAATACGACGCTTGGGTATTGATTTATTAACGCTCGAGCAACACATGTCGTATGCGTAATGCGACGTCACTCTCGCATCGCCGTCGTCGACATAATGAACGGGCAAGTATAATGAGCGGCAGAGCGACAGCAAGAAGTTCGACCTAGTATGTGGCACGGGTTTTCTTTTATTGTTTTTTGGCAACAATGTGGCCATAAACCACTTTTGCCCTTTACCTTTGGTGCTCATATGAAATGCTCTTTATGCTGTTTAAGTTTGAAGGTGGGGCCCGGTGACTGGCTTTATGGCACGCTTTAAGTTGTCAAAAGAAATTCTACGTTTTATAAATGCCCCCCACACATATAGTACATACTCGTATATACATGTGTGGGGAGTAAGTCCTTTAGCTTGCTGTCAGTTTTTATAGCATTTCGTTTTGTGAAATAAAACAAAAACGGAATACAAATCCATTTTCTCAGCAGCGACATTGTCTGCATATGGGCGTGAGGATGCATGGGCGTGTCACGAACAGTGCCCGTGCTAAGCTCTTGTCTATATTACGAGCATTTGCTGCCATCGCTGACTTGCATTGAGGCAGCCAGCCAGCCAGCCAGCCAGTCAGCCAGCCACCAGTTAACCTTTGGTGGCTCTGAGGTTGTCTCGGCGCCCAACCTTCCTCACACACATCACCCATCCCTACACCCACAGTGTCTGCTCAGTTATGTCTATGGGTTTTTCATTTCGTTGGCTGCGGTTTCTGTCAGCCTGTCCGCCTGCCCGCCCGTCCTACTGCCTGCCTGTCTGCCAGAGCTCTCTGAGTTCGCCCTCTTTCTCTCAGCCAATTCAATTATATTATAATCTATTGGATTTCCTCTTGCATGCATACGAATTTAAAACCGATTTGCAATATGTATGTACGTATTTGAAGGCATTTTCTCTTTGCATTGAACATTGGCATTTGAGCATTTTACATATTTTTATAAAATGAATTTTCTCTGCGACTGCGTTATGTACAAATTGGTCCGCAAGCAAAGCTATTACAGCGCAAAAGTATTTTAATAGCCAAGTGCAATCAAGCGTAGCAGAGGAGTTTTAAGTTCGTATATTCAATTTGTAAATGTAATATTCAATATATGAATTGGAAAACATAATTGAACATGGGAAGAGTTTTCATGTTTCATATAATACTCGTATTTCTCAGTTCCATTACCAAGAAAATAAATGAAAAGTGCTTCATACTTACTAGATTCAGAGAAAGGCAGAGTGCCTAGAAAGAGCAGAGTTTTTCAGCTGAAATATATAATTAATTTGAGTCTTTGATATCTGGTAATACAAATCCTACTTGTTAAAAGGTAAACATGTCAATTGTACCTAAGCACTGATGTCAAGTCCACTTGAATGTATGTGTAAATATATTTGAATAAGAACGGTACATGGCACAAACTTCTTGAGGAGAAAACGATGGAAAGGAGTTTGGAAAATACGAATTGAATATTAGTATATTAGGCTTGAATTTTGAGGAAAGCATATGTTCTTTTGAATTTATCTCACTACTTATATTCAGTTGTTAAGGATATATTAATTATTTATTGCTTGTAAATAACGAAAAGCTTTGAAAATGAAATTAATCATAAAATACGCTGAAAATACTTTTATTTAGGCAGATATTTTCCTCAAAATACGTAGAACACTACACTTTATTTAAAAAAATATAAATCAAATCTAAAAGTATTATTAGTGGTGCCACTGTCACTACCTCTGTCTTTATATTTATAATTATAAATCTCCTTAAAAAAACAAGTAAAAAAGCTAAAGTCGGGTGTCCCGACTTTGAAATACTCTGTACATATGTTTACAATAATTATAGAAAAAAATAAGAAAATTTACAAAAATTTGATCGATTTTACCTTTCTCGGTATTCGAACTCACGTAAAGGGTATATAATTGCACATATACAAAGCAATTGCGTCTATGTGAGTGTATGTATGTTTATGTGCGTCTATTTGTGTCTGTGTTAGCATTTTCGCAGTCAACTAAACAGCAACATCAACAACAGCCGTGGGCAGCGCTGCAGCAGCAAATATATTTATGGCTATAACTTCTTGTTAAATCGGTCTATCATAGTGAACTTGACACACGGACACATAATAGCCAACTGGTGGTATTTCCAAAATTTTAGTTCGAAATTCCAAGAATTACGGGAGTTAGAGAAAATCGCATTTGCGGGGGAGAGGGGGGAGGGAGGGGAATTCCAAAATATACTTTTTCTGCGTATTCACACAAGGCATCTGGGACTAAAATTTGGTGTTCCTAGGTCTTATGGTCTCCGAGATATAGGCGATTATACGAATGGAAAATCGGGAAAACCCCCATAGGGGGGAAGTGGGGGGGAAATCAAAAAAATAAAACAAACTCGTATAGCGTACATACATAAGACATCTTTGTGCAAAATTTGGTGTCTCTAGCTCTTATAGTCTCTGAGATCTAGGTGATCATACGGACGGACGGACGGACAGACGGACAGACAGACAGACAGGGCTAAATCGATTCGTCTTGTCATGCTGATCAAGAATATATATACTTTGTGGGGTCTACCACGCCTCCTTCTGCCTGTTACATTTTTCAGCTCGCGCAAACCTAATACTTATACTCTTGTACATTTCATGTACAGAGTATAAATAGTTTTAAAATTAAACACAAAATTAAACTCGAGTTAATTTGTATCGTTTAAAGCTGCTTTGGAACAAACCAGAAAAATTAACAATGTTTCATAATTGTTCTTAGTGTGGAAAACGAATTCCTTCGCCCCTTGGGGAAAGCACAATGGCTATTTGGCATTCCTTGAGAACAAACACTTTCTTGACCTTCCAAGTTTGCTGATACTTGCCGTAGGGCAGTCTAATGCAGAAGCATGGCGAAAAAGTTTTCGGGATTAAAATAATCTGCCCAGACTTTTGGGAGCATACAACAGAAACAAAATTCATGCAAATGGTAGAAAGGAAAGGGGGGCCCACGTTCGTCTTTCGCAGCCAAGTCGTTGTCGGCATCGCCTGTCGTCGTCAACTTTGTTTGTCACCATCATCGTCAATCACTCTGAATCTTCCAAGCTTTTCTTTTTGTTTTATGCCTCGAACGATGCCTGCTTGTGTATACTTCGTTCTGCAGCTATGACAAATAAAATAGTAAAGGCAAATATTTGCTGTGCTCGCAGAAAAGCTCAAGGAGCGCGAAAACTTGAACCGTAGGCTGCCTACGCACTCTTTTCCCTACCGACGATAAAATGACAAACTGCCAGCTGAAATGACTTGACGTCCATTAGCGTTAAATTAGAGCACAATTACGTTCCGCACAAAATGTTTTCATGGGGCGAGAATTTAAAGCATTTTGTTCGCAAGCAACCCCAAAAGAAATGTGAAAGGTTAGGGTTTAAAGGGGGCGCATGTTACAGTAAACATTCACAAATTCGACCAATTTTTCAAAATTGAAAAGTTATTAGATACATAATACAACTAAAACGGCAAGAGCAAAAATATGCTACAAAGTATTTAAGAAGTACAATATTTTTAGCAGGTATAACTTAATATTTCAGATTTGGTTTTCATATAATTAAATTGAGACAAAATTGAAGTTTTGCATTGCAATGAATTGGACCTACTTGGTGGGTATCTACTGTAGGCTTACATACATACACACTTCGGTGTATACCGACGCCTGCGTAACTGTCTGTGCATTTGTATTTTTGTATCTACACCGGCAAAAGCGATTATGTGTTGTAGGAAAACGTTTATCTACCATGTCTCGTTCGTCGCCCTTTATTACGCTCGTTCTGCTTCTATATATATATATATATATATATGTATGTCTACCCTAAATTTGTTGCCAGGGCTATTGGTGTTGCTATTGTTGTTGTTATGATTGTGGTTGTAGTTTAATTTTAAACACGCCTTTTGTAATTTTGAGGCGCGTGCACGGGTCACACGACCCCGTACCACAGTAAAAACAGCCGAAAACAAAAAGATAAAAAAAATAACAGAAACTTTTGTTAGATTTTCGACAATTAACAACATGACGGCAGTGTAGATATACAAAAAACACAGAACCCAACACCATGCTTATAGCACAAGCAACTGCAACAACAACAAGAAATGTGGCAACAACAACAATGTTGCTTTGGCCAAATTATAAACGGCAAGTGAGGCGACATCGTACGCTGCATTGCCTTGTTCCGGTTCGTTTCGCTCATTGATTGGTTGCCACCTGCCACCAAGCGTAGAACTGATAAATTAACTGGCATGGGAATGCGTGTTTGCGCGCGTGTGTGAGTGTGTGTGTGTGTGTGTTAGCACTGAGCGATAATTAAAAGTGTTCGTTTTTTATTTGCACCATTAACAGCACAGCCAACGAGCCGCAACAAAATATAAACGACAATAAACGAACAGTGGAACATTACGAAATCAAATACATATTTGGCGTCCATTTCACATTCAATAAATAATACTCTACAAACATAAATACATACATACATACTAATACATATTGTATATTTATTTATATAGCATACATCTGTGCGCTTCACTGATAAGATTCCACGAAACTAAGCTATTGGTTTTATATTACCCATTGCAGGCATTTCCTAGATCAAAGCCAACTCTCTAATTATACGAATTTATTTGGATTTTTGTAGTTCTTCGCAATTATACACAAGCCATTCGATATGCCTAATTAGGTCGAAACTCAATGACGATTACACAGCTTGACCAACGGCTTAAATTTGCTCTAATTGGCATCATATGCTTTGAGAAAGAATTCTTATCTGCGAAGCTTATGTTTCGCAGAATTGAAAGGTACTGTCAATTAATAAGAACAGCGGGCCCCTTCCAGGAGCATAGCTTTAATCATAAGTTTAATGTATGCCGTATGAACTTGTAAAGTAAACCTTATAATATATATTAGTTAACTGTTATGCTATGCCCAAATCTGCCGACGGAAAATATCATAATTTAAAAACATTACATTATTGTGGCACTTTCGCCTTAAAAACCAATATATTTAAAAAATGTAATAATTTTTAGGATACAAGTTTCAATGTAGTTTTTTTAATATGGTAATAATGTTGTTATTATGAGCATACTTTAAATAATAATCAAACTACGAGTAATTGCAAGTCCGTGAACAATTTGATAGATTTAGAAATTTTTAACTCAGGAGCACGAAAAGTAACATAAAAGTGTACCATAAATAAAAGGTCTTAACTTAAATAATTACAACTAAAAGGACAAGCATAACTAATTTCGTTTAATCTCATTGAATTCGACAAATACTATATATATCATTCGTAATAACTGGAACAGAAAATATTTTAAACATTTCTGAACGCTACCCAAAAAATCGAAAATAACAACAACTACATTTATATATGAATACAATCTAAGTCACTGCAGCTCTCTCAGCAAGATACGAGTCTATGAGGGGTGTTGCGCCTTAAAGCGTGCAACAATCTTGTTGCAAGAGATTGAATATGCAGGTCCATGCATGACCGTGTGCAAATGGCTTTGTGATTTATAGTCGAGGCAGCAGCTTGTGTTGAGGTAAAATTGAGACCATGAATGAGCCTTGGAGTGCTGTTCGCTTTTGTTTTTTATGGCAGTCAGACAAGAAAAGTGGCACAATATGTCTGTGTGTATGTGAGACACACGAATGAGTCTATGGTTTTTATAAACTAGGTCGTACGAGTATGTATGTACATTGGTGCATATGTTTGTTCGTGTATAAAAACGTTTGGCGCAAGCTGCTTAAATTTGTTCGCCCCACGGATAATTATGCAAAAAGCAGTTAAATTGTTTTCCATGTTTGCCATGAATTGCAAAATGGCCCTCATGTACAAACAATAAACAAGAGACACACACACACACAGACAAAGGCACACCACATGTGAGTACACCTCTCGCCAGTGGGTTAATGTGAAAAATGTGCTAAACACCCACAAACAAATGGCGGCCTTTTCGACTAGTCCAACAACAATTATACTGGTATGGGGAAAATTGTAGACAAACGGAAATTTCGTTTGCTATTTTTGTTGCTATTCTGTTTGTGTTTGCTGCAACAGAATAAATTTATGGGGAGAACTACGTCTGCTATTGCTGAAATTACCAAGACTTTGTGGCATTATGCCACATTCATATGCATATGACTAACAGAGGGGCCTTGGGCACTTGAAGTAACAGCAAATAGGCCCACTTCCTATGACTTCGTATGCAAATTATTCGGAGAGGACATTGTTTCCCTTTTTCTACGATTTCTATTTTTGTTGTGCGATAAGCCGCAAACATTTCGCATGCAACTGCATTGAAAATCACTTACGAGCACCAGCGACTGCCAATGGCACCAGTACTTGGTAGCCATTAATGTCGTGCAAGGACAGTGGACATGCGAGGAGGAAGTGAATGAAGGGCAGCACGAAAACAACAACAAGCCACACTATGAATGTCGTCGTGGCTGTGTGGATGACGCTGCTGACGTCAAGTGTGTCATGTCATTGTTGAAGTGTTGTTGCCACACATGCACACTGCAAGTCAAAATATCCGAGGCACGCACACACACCCATAAACAGTCATACATATGTATGCACATATGTATATACAAAAACATATATGCATTACTGCTGCATTGCCATTTCCACTTAACTCTTCATTTTTAACGTATGCCGTCATTAACAAGCCGCTCTAATTACTCTTCGTTTGAAGTTGATCAGAACGATAGCGATTATATAAATGTACATTGGAAAATAGTATAGTGTCATAATATTATATTACGATTTAGTATTATGCACAAGATCAGTAGATTTAAATTTGAAAATAATTCAAACAGTGAAAAACAAAAGTTTCAACAAAGCCTGGAATGGTTTTAAAGTCAGCAAACGCATCTCGTATTAAAAAAGTTGATGTTTGATTTCTATTAAAGTGTGAAAAAAATTGTTAAAAGTTCTTCCTGCAAATTTGTTGAATTAAAAAGCTTATCTTAAAAGGTAAACCCCAACGGAAAATTAAAGGTACATTTTATTCATAAGTTCCAGTACTTGGATAATTTGTTAACAAAAAACAGAATAGTGTTTTAGTGAATTCGAAAAGTTAAGCTTTTTTATATTTTAAACTTTGTTATATCCTTGCTGATATTTACATGTACAACAAGTTTTTTAAATTCTATAATATTGTAAAGTTTTTGAGCGGCTATCTTTTTTAATGGCCTTACGCTTGATTAGACATGTGTGTAGGATCCACATTCGTCCTTCTGTTTTAGTGAGTATGTGTGTGCATGTCTAAACAAAGTTGACAAAAAACCATATACACAGTTGACATCCTTCCGACTCACTCTAATGTTCGCTTGTGCGTTTGTCTTAATGAAGTTTTCGACATTTCCATTTCAATTGTTGTTGCGCTGCTGACGTCACGCGACATGTAATCGTATGTGCGCGTTTATTAATGTTTATGTATGTATGTGTGTACAGTATATGCATATGTAGTATGTCTCTTTGTTCATTTGTGTGGCAGTAATTACGTTAAATAGCCACAGCCCAGCAAGGCTAAGCAATTCAACCATCCGCCCACTCAGAACTGTGCCAACTCGTAATGTCATGCTAAAATATGCCAGCAGTTAGCAAACATATATGTATATATGTACATACATATATTTAAATGCTCCACAACAGAAAGTGTGACAGCAATTTGAAACGCTTCGTTGACATTTGTGCTGCGATAAATAAGTGAGGCTATTTGTATATCTATCTATAGCCTGTCATATGCCTTTTTAAGTATTCTAATATTGTCACACTTGTATGCAAATGCAAAACTGTTTTTCACACGTTAGCGAAAATATTGAAAAAAAAATAACAAAAAATACAGCTGTTTAGCCAGCTGCAACCGACAGTCTCATGCTTCAATGGCCAGACAAATGGCTGCAATTAATCGGCACACTTCGAGCCAATTATGTTTCGGTAAATTACACAAATTGCAGATCTCATTTATCAACTTGGTGTGAGGTTGGATAGCAAAGCTAATGGCAATTGCAGTGCAAATAAAGCTAGAGCAATTCCCAATATATCTTGTGCTATAATATCGTATATTATATGTATATGAACTTTTGTAAACAGAATTTTGTAGACTGTGTAAGTATTATAATTTCCACTTAATAGGAGGCGAGAGATTCCGGGATAGCTTTGCTTCTGTATATGCCATGACGAATCATTTGGATTGAGATTAAAAAAGTGGAAGTGAATTTTGCTTTATTGAAACTCATAAATGACTTAACTTTTATCTTACAATATTTTGCTTTGGTTTTTTACGATGTGTGATCCAGAATGCTATTCATTATTTTAAATACTTTAAATACTGCATTATAATTAATTGACTTACGAATATTGAGAATCGCGAAGAAAGATAAGTATTATAAAAAGTTTTAAGCGTGACACATTTGGGGAAAAACATTTATAAAAATCAAATATGCCAAAATTATAATTTATGTTATGTTTCGTATATAAAAAACACTAATAAAAACATAATCTCATCAATGTTATCAGTTTGGATTTATTATCAAATATCATCACACTGATTAGAAATGTAAATAGGGTCACTGATAATAATTGAATATAAACTACGCTCCTTAACAATTCAAATAATTACTAGTTTGTACATTTTCGACATATGTAACCATTCTTGAAGGGAGAATATTTTTATGTAAGTACATAGTTTTAAAGTGATTGAAATCATTTCACAGAATTTAATGACTAAATGCTGGCAAAGACGTCAAAGCTATTTCAAGTTAAACAAAAAAAAAAAAAAAACATGAATGTTACATGTGCTTTCGGACATTATGTAAACCAGAACTACCAACGCACTGAAATCCTTTCAACCTTCTTACCGCATAACCGACAGCAGCAACAATACAATGCTGGCACGAAACTGTTGCTATTACTTTTTGTTGCGAAACGGGAGCGACAACTTATGTTTATTTATGGTACATATGCCACAAGTCGGCGTCTGTAACTGCCACCCCATTAGTGTGTATATATTTATGTGTGGGTGTTCAAGCGTGAGCTTCAACTTCTGCGTATATATACATACATATATGTATGTTTGTATGTATGGCAATACAAAAGCGCAACATGTAGCTATTGCGCCTGCAACCAGATCCCTTTTCCATGCCATCCCTCCCCCACACGCTGATCCTTTGCTTTGCAGTAAACATAAATATAAATGCAAGGCACACACATCCACGTATACTACGAACACACATACATACACAAATATACATACATATATGTATAGTGAACGAATGTGCATGTGTTTTAGCCGTCGTGCGTTGCCATGAAAAATTAAATTTGCTTTAACTGTTAAAGCTGGAGCCATTTTCATTTTCCCCAGTTCCCATATCGAAACACACATACTAGCAAGCAGATGTACACGTAGGCAAAACACAAAGGAGCAATAAGTATAAATATTTCAATGTGACCATTAAATATTACACACATTGCGTTATTTAGACCACATTAATATTTGAATAGATCTTAAATTTGTAATGCACTTTCAATCAAAGCACAAACGACATACGACTATTTTGTTAGGCGTTCGAAAGTATTTATTGAAACTACGAAAAATTAACGCAGCGCTTCATAATTAAATGTAATTTAATTACTAATTAATAAGTAGTATGTAAGTGAATGACGAGCTTTTAATTGTTAGGTTGTACAAACTTTTCCACAACAACCAAAACCGATTAGCATAGTTTATAAAATGTTGGATTAATTTGTTATGATCCTTATATATCAATTTAATAAAAGTATATTTTCAAATCAAAGAAAGATTGTTTTAAATATTTATCCAATAAATATGCGACACATTTATATAGAAATTCTTTAATAATGCTGGTACCTTTTGTAATTCTGCATTTTTTTTTGTCAGATTATGGCAGAAGATTATATTTGTTTATAGCAAAATAAGAAAAGAAAATACAGCACGATTTATTTGAAGTGTATTGAAGAAGAATTATTTAAATAATTCACTCATATTGTCTATAACACCTTTTTAGTTGAATACATAAAATTTATATTCCTGCTCAAATATTTTTTCTCATGCACGACACTTTTTTTCTGTATATTGAACACAAATATCCATAACACTTTATTGCATAGTTATAGCCTGTGTTCCAACCACACGGACCAACCCAAAAGGTAGATATTGAATGGCAACAGCTTTTAGCGATATGCAGACCAGTAGATACATCGATACATATTTGCACACGTATGCATAAATATGTGTGTATAAGTGCTTCGAGTTTATGCTAACGTGAATGCAGAAAATAATATATTGAATTGTTGTGCTAGAGAGGGCAGTACAAGCGAATTATTTTGAGTTACACTTGACACTGCAAGTTGATTATGATTAAGTGCTCAGATTCACCATTTTTTTTCTCGCAGCCAACTCTACTGTTTACTTTATTTGGCATGGTGGTGCCTTTGCTTTAGTTGAACTATATGTTAGTAAATAAATAAATAAAGTAAAATATTTCGAAAAAAATAAAAATAGATAAATCCAATTGCTATCTATATTTATGCAAAACTATACAGCAAAAATTGTCAGCTTACAATTCAAAGTATATATACCATTAGGATAAACGATAAACGAGTCGATAGTTGAAAATAAATACATCTGCTGCCTGACTTTCCTATTAGAAATGTGCATTAAAGATGTTTCAATATTTAAGAGCCCAAAGTCGTCCATTTGGAGCAGCCATGGTAAAAGTTTTGACAAATGTGCCGCCGCACTTTAGGCATCTTACCACGCAACAACAACGTGTATTTTAAGCCGCTCATGACAGCCAACAGGGGCAACAACAAGGGCCGCATTATGCCTTCAAGCAGACAATGAAATTTTACCCTTTTTCTCTCTCGACCAAGACCAAACAGCAACAACAGTTGTCGAAGGGGACAGCAAAAGTTAAGAAAATAAGACAAACACACACACACACGCATACACGAGAAAATTAAGCCAAAACTTATGTCAGTCAAAATGACAGCAAGAGCAGTGAACGAGCGAATGGACAAAAACAACAGGGGTAATAACAACAACAATGCATGTGTCAAAGCCCCAACAGAATAAGCAAATCATTTTAAACAAACAATGAAAGTCAATTTCAAAAACAACGAAGAATAAGAAAGCAAAAATGAAGAAACATCAGCTCCCGTTCTTGACAACAAAATGTTGGCAATGGCGAAAAACTAACAAAAAATCCAATCAGAAAGCCTTTTTAAAAGTTTGCTTCACACCGACAATGCAAAGGAGAGAGAGAGCAACCGAAAAGTCTTAAAAAGCAAGGATAACGACGTTGTCGATGTCATTGCACATTTACGAACTTATCCTTTCGATGCAAACGACCTCTTCAAATAGTTGCCTTGAGGAATGTGCAAATAATTTTGTTGCCTAATCAAAACAGATTCTCGGGCTTAGTAGCTGGCGACGAGACATTAAAACACCAAAAATAATGCCACATTACGCATACGCCGTGTGTGCGTAGGGCTGTCTATATTATTTGCTGATAAGCCATGCAAATGTGACGACGATATCACCCAAGCAGAACGGCAACAACTTAATGTCTAATACCCAACTACAACAGCACTAAGCAGGCAGTTTCTATAAAATTTACTTCAACGTGACATCTGGGAATTAAGTGGGTGCGATAAGAATGCTTGGGGCCAGCTTTGTTTGGCTGTCAATTTAATAGTCCAACTACTCTAGAGTTAACTGATAGTTAAGCAGAGGTGGCAACAGTATTAAATAATAAACATTTTCGTGATTTGATACATGATTGAATATGCAAGCAATCCAAATAAATTTCCGTAAAAAAAAATTGAACAGACTTCCAAGCAAATATTGCTTGTCAATAATGTATTACAATTATCGTTAAATTTTTCGAAATATATTTACATATTCAATTGTGGAATTAAAAGATAATAATAATAATTCACTTTAATAACACTTTTACAAACTCTTCATTAATGAAAATTTAAATTTAAATTTTGCATTTAAATGCAAAAAATGTATTTAAATAGTTATCAGACAGTTATATATACAATATACTAAAGTCCTTTTATTTATCCCTATTATCATTATCCCAATGAAAATTTGTGGCTGTGTTTTCCCCTTAAGTTAGGCATTCCAATAGCAAACATAAGAGGAACAAATTATGCAGAATCATAATTTTCCCGTGCTCGTTGGCAACGCAAACTATAAAAGAAACTCGACTGTACCAACTACAAACTTTTTCCCCGTATACAAACACATGCCCCAAGGGACTGTGCACTTGACTTTTGGCCAATTTCCCTGCCAAGCTGCTGCACTCGTTAAGAGATTTTACTGCGACAAATTGTCGATAGTGAAAGGATGCATTGAGGGGTTTTTTATTATGACTTTTCCACCGATATTGTAGCAATTTCATGCATGCTTTCAAGCTTCACTGAAGGCGAGTTTAATAAACAGAAGAAAAAAATGCTAATTTGATTTCTCCTCTCTTGAGTTGCTGCACACTGCACTCAGTAAATTAGTTTACCAAAGACGAGAAATACTCTTACCTGGCTGGCAGTCACGCAGTCGGCCACTCAACCATAACTTGTTTAACAAACTCTTGAGAGAGCGAAGAGTCAAAGGTTGCTGCTACTCCATTCCTGATTGATTGATGCCAAGTAGACCAGTAGACCAACAGGAAGGCAAGCCACAACATTCAATTAGCCACAGCAGGCGAAAATATATGTGTGTATGCACTATGTATATATAGGAGTACACACGTGAATGCAAATCAATCGATGCTTGACTAAATATATACACACGCGCATTCTGGAAATATCATAATGCTAATGAAAAAGGTAATAACTTTGTAAAGTTGCGTGTTGGGGCGATCAAAAAAAAAGTTGACGCAACTATTTATAATTCATAATTACAGTTTGAAGAGTTTGAGTTGTGGTGGAATTGGAATTTTTTATTAAAGGACGGTATACACCAAAAATAAACTTCGTGGCCACGCAAAGAAACGGCTCTTCTTCTTAGTGTTTTTTTTTTTTTTTGTTTTTTTGTTGACCAGTCTAGGCTTTCATGCCCCACCCCCTTGATTGACGTCACGTAGCTTGTAGATTGTTTCCTTTGATGTTGGCTATCAGCTGTGGGCTATGGGCGACTGTTAAGTAAAATATGTGCGTGACCTTGGGCCAACAATAACAACAACAAAAAGAGTAGTAGAATAAGGCAGTCGTTGGAGCAAATTGTTTAATCGATTAGACACTAAGTTTTCACTTTTTTTTTGGCACGCTGCGTTGACAGGCACATTTCTAGTTGCAACCAACCACGAAGTTACTAACCCGCCACACACACACATATATATATATATACTATATATAAAAGTATAAACACACTCCCACAGACAAGAGTGAGAAAGTCGTGGGATGTGCGTCAGGCGGGCAATAAGGCAATGGGCCTAATCGCATGGCCTAAGTACAAAGTTTTGTAATCAGACGAGTCAAAAGTTCTGTTACTATAAAAGTTTTTCTAATTAACGCTCAAGTTGCTGGCGACACCATCGTCGGATTCAGAAAACCAAAAGCGACAGAAACGTTATCCACTTAAATGAAAATTGCAATGAAATTTTCTGCGCACAGGTGTAATCAAAGGAAATTGCGTGGTCTCAGTCTCAGCAGCTAAGTTAGCAACACATAAATATCTGTGCATAAGCCAACTTTAAATCGTGGCCCTGTTGTGTTCGTTGGATAATGCAGACAAAATCTACGAAATATTGCTCAGCCTTCGCTCGCTATACTTGCTTGCCACACATTTTGGGATAAGTTAAGAGAGCTGAAGTCTGTGATGTAGCTTTTGGTTTTAGCTAAGTGAACAGTTAAGGCTATTGAATAAAAGTTGAAGCCAAAAACATGCACAACTATTTAGTACACATACTCGTATAAGAGAGTATTTATGTTCTGTTCAATATGTTTCGGCTACTCATAAGCTCATTAGTTCAAATCCCCAACGAGTTAGGAATCGCAGCCATATAGCTGCAGAGCGATACGCTTTAATCTCATATGCTTGTTTCTCTCATTTTTGCTTCTGTTTTTCACAATTTGTTATAGCTATAAAATAAATTATTATTATAGTAATAATATTGAAAATTTCAGGGTACATATCGACAACTTCGGACACCAATCAACATATTCTAATGACTTTAGCAAGGCTATTGTTTTTTCCTATTGTTGGCTTTTGAAACGTTTTTCAACACGTAAAGCCGATTTTTGATTTGAGCCACATGAGTCTTGCCAAATACAAATGAGGCTAAAAAAAATACCACCAATAATGTTTGTTTCAAAATTAGGGAATAAAATAGAATACAATTTAAGTAATAATAAAATAAAATCCTAACCGTTGTGCGTTATATACACAAAATGTAGCCTCATCCGAAATCCATCCAAACGGACAGACAGACGGACAGAAATATCTAGATCAAATTATCTCATCGTGCTGATTAAGAATATATACTTTATAGGTTCTGAGGAGCTTCCTTTTTGCCTGTTGCATACTTTGAACAATTTGTATATACCGTTTTTAACCTGGGGGTATAGGGTTTGAAAATATATACAGGGTGCGTCATCTTTTATATCGCTATGCAAACATTGAATATTCTTGAAAATAAACAACCGATTTTCAAGTATGAGATACTTTTATTTAATTTGGTTTTGTACAATTTCTTGAACTGAGGTTTTCAACACTGGTCTACTCAAGTCAATCGGTTCACTGTATATATGTAACAGATATTTACCATTTGTAACTCTTTAAATAAGTTTTTCATCAGAATTAAATGGAGGTATATTTCACTTTTACTCAGCAGCTGATTCTATTTCATTGTTCAGAATTGTGCTTACAAACATTGATATATTTAGATATACATATGTACTATATGTATGTATTTGTTGAGATAGCTTATCAGTCATTCATACATTCACACAAAATAACGGGACCCATGCAAAATGGAAGCCAAAAAAGACGTCAGAGAGCAGTGGCATTTGCGTTGCTGTGCTTGTGCTTGAGTGGTTGGTTGGCCTAATATTATTATTGTTTCTTCTTTGCTCTTTGCACTTGCAAAAATGTTATGCATAATAAAGAAAAATTCTATTAAAAATTGCTCTGCTCTATATAATATATAAACCGCCCACAATTTATGCATGCGCTTGAAGCTATATATCTTTAATGGCCATACGCACCAATGATAAAAAAAATAAAGAGTATGGCCCGCTAATAAAAACAAAGACAATGACGGTGGGCAGCGACAAAAACAACGATGACAACGACGTCGAAAATGGCGACGACACAAAGTCTAATTTACTGCTAATAAAATGCAGACGAAACTGTCTAATGATTTCGGCAGCGACAACATAACACGACCAAAAAAATAAATAAATAAATAAACATAAACATAAAGCTATACATACAGCAAATGAAAAGAAAATACAATAAACAACATGAGAAAATTGCAGGCACAGGAGCAAAGTGGAAAAGGGCCAAAAACAAATCAGACACGACATTATTCACTTTCATTTGACACAAATTTCGCAAAAATTGCTAAATCCCAGACATTGGAACAAGTGCGTTGACGCTGCTATTCTCTGCCTCTACCGCTGTCTCTTTCGCTGTCTCTGTCGCTGTCACTGCCTCTGCCAAGTCAGCATTGCAAGCTGCTGTCAAAACGAGCGACAAACTGTCAAAAGAGTGCGTGTCGAGTGTTGAATGTAAACGACTGAAGGACTGAACGACGACCGAGCGAATGTTAAGAATCGAGGCATCAAATAACTGGAAACTAGGGGCTATGTCCAACAGTACCAGAATTTCAGTCTGTCACTAACTTGGCATTGTCAGGTTGAGCATATTGACAGACATCTTGGCTTTTAGTAGATTCAATTGGACAAGCCCACACACGCACATTCACAATATACACCCACTAGAAAATCTATAAGCAGTAATTTATTTGTAGTACCAATTAGACAAAAGAGGCGACGGCAACTGTACTGCGTTCAGTAAGGCTATGTGGTTACACATGTCTACCTCCAACTATAATAATATTGTTTGCTTAATTTTTCAATATTGAAAATTCCGATTGCAGGCTGAGTTTATCTCTATAACTGTTAATTCATGCCCACATCAGACTCACTTTAGTAACGCAAAACGATCGATCTAAGACCAAAAAAATTATTTTACTAAAACCCAAAATTAAAACAACTTGTATAGTAATCTATTGTTAACTGCAGACAGTTATGGTAATATTAAGTTTTCTCGTTGTACTGGAGATACAGGCTACTTGTATAAAAATGACCCTAGTTTTCCACATTAATAGTTTAAAAATATATACATATATTTTACTTAAAAGCACGCAATCGATAATAAGAAAAATATAATTATACTATTTTTGTATCTCATTACTCTAAGTGAAAGATTCATTATATACATTTATTTTATTTAATTGATTAGGTTTCGATAATGTATAACAGGTGTGGGCTGTCAGATATCAGAGTGCTGAATGGTGCCAACTTTCGATTTTGTTAGAATTTTCTGTTATGGCAGCATAATTGTGTTGTCTTTTCTAAATTATGGGCATTTTTTTATTAAAATATATTTGTGTGCGCACAGTTTTTGTTAGCGAGTGTACTGATGTTATATGCTTGTTGGCTCATATCATGCGTTAATTGGCTTTTAAAAGTCATTTAGTATTTTTGTTGTAGCTGTCTGGCTTGTTTTTCCGAAGAAGGCTATTACTTGAAGTACAAGGCGTATACGCAATCAACCAATTTGTGATTAAATATCATACTTAATAGCTTGCGCTCACGTGCTTGGGCTTGGGCTGATGTTTGCGTTGGCAGCAGCTTATCTTTCACTGACATTGTTGTGTGTAACTTTATCTTGGAGATACATACAGCACAGACAGACACAGTCATCTAGAGACAAGTGTTTTTAAATTACTTATCAAGCTGGCATTCTGTACTTATAGTGCAAGCATACAGCTTAAAGATAAGTAGCGTATTTTTCCCACTTTTTTGATTTCCACAATTCTTACTATTGCGGGAAGAAAGAATATTCAAGAAAAACTTTCGTGGCGAGCCGCATTTATTCTTTCTAAATTATGTGGACAGCCACAAAAGCGTCCAAGGCAAAATGCTAAGCAGCTAAAGTTGGCTCTTTCAAACGTAGATGGAAATTAAAATGCAAACTTTTTGTAATTATACGCATGCCAAAGCAAACGCAATTTGCACAGATGTTGGAAAAATAAAAAAGTGGAATATTGGAGTTATTTAATAACATGAAAATATATTAGATGAAACGTCAGTCAATGGAATAAAACATACATAGGTGGGCCAACCAAACCTGTTCTTCACATATATTAGAAATTTTGAACGAGCCTATACAACTAAGTAATACCTTTTACTAGCAATCAACAGTGTTGTTGAGGTAGGTCCGAACAATATGGCCATTTTTATAATAAAATATATGGATAAAACGATTAATTATACACAAAATTATGCATGTGTTTATAATTAAACATTATAGTGATAATACTATCAAATTCAATTTCACATATTACGACGACAATAAAGCGTGTTTAGAACAAAATATCGCAATGTTTCTAAATCAATTTGTTTGCAATGCATTCATTTTCGGATTCTAGATAAGGCACATATACATAAACGGCAATTTAATTCGTTTTGTAACGTAGCAGGTGCTGATGATTTTTGGTATCTAAGTAAAAAGAAACAAGACATGTTTGTACATGAAAATATACTTAGCAATTGCTTTATTGCAGTGATCGAATTTTTATGTTTATACCCTATTTTGAAGGGGTATACTAAATAGTCAGAATGTATGTAACAGGAAAAGGAAGACAAAAAGCAATAAAACAAACGGACAGGTGCAACTTTAACAAGCCTCTTGTTTCAAAATACATTTACATCGCCAATTACAAAATAATTATATAACATACATTATCAACGTACATAGTTATGTAATTGTAAGTCTTTCTAATTATAAGAAAGTTTTCTTCCCTTTAATACTTTATGCTTGTACTCTTTTCCATTTCCTATAGCCTGAATTCGCACTTGTCTATACCGACAACTAAACTGTCAGAACAAAGCCACCGCTAATTAGTAAATGGCGAATACTGAGTAGAAAGTGCATGGAAGCATGAAATGTTTGCTCGAGATTCAAGCCAAAAAAAAGTTAGTAATATTGATGAGCCAGCTTATTTGTCGTGACTATGGGGATAGAAATGAGTCTCCTCCATTAGTCTGTTCATGCGTTGGCGTCTACCGAAGGCCGTCGCATTTATTGGCTGCCTTTTTTGTGGCGCACACACAATTAAATAGATTTTTCCCACTTTTTATTGTTGTTTTTTTTTGCTACCATTCTGATTTTTTTTTTGTGTGCGCAGCAGTTTTTCACTTGCTCGCTCTTTCAGTTTTTATGTATTTTTGTGTGTTTGCGGTTGTTTTGGGGGAAAATTATTATTTCTCCAGCATTTTGCACGGCCCACGCTAACTGCGCCACTTTATTGAAACGCATATATCTGCGGCGTACTCAGTGAATCATAATTTTCACATTTCGCGCAACATTTTATTTACAAACCATTTATCAAACAAATACTACGTGTTCTTCCTCTCGTGACGTCATTAGTGTTTTGTACTGATTTACATTTAAGTCGCTCAAATGCAGAAAATATAAATTAGTCTTAAATTTATGCGTATTTGCAAAGGTTTATGCATGACAGGCTTTTATTCGGGGGAGGGTTAATTGGCGAGGTACCGGCAGCGCAAACTAATTAATAACATTAAGTTGTTAAGCTGTTACATAGGCAACTTAAGTCGACAGCCGAGTGAATGTTTTAAAAGCAAAATTCTTTGTGTTAGTTTCAAATTAAATTAAGCACACGATGGGCAGCTTCATAAAGCAGCTAAAAGCAATGCCCCTCTACCACGCAAAAAAATTTATTTTAAAAATAAATATAAGCTTAATTGATGTTCAATGTACATCTTTTCAATTAGAAAATCAGAAGACAATAACAAAAAATTCTTTATTCATTACAAAACAATAAAGAGCCAAGAGGGCTAAACTTATTTATAAAGTATAACGACGTTTTCTGTTATCACCACTTTAAATAAAACATTTTTTTTCCATTCCATTTCTGTTTTATTATTTTAACTAATGGGGATTTCCTATATTAACATTTTTGTGTTTTAAAATGTCTAGGCAGGATTTCAGAAAAAGCTGAACCCACATTGGTTAATGGACTTGCTAATAGACTTCTCTATTCCCTTTGTGAATATAACTTATGGGACGAACCGATATTATTGTAATTTTTAAATATACTTTTCAATTTCCTTAAATCATTATTATCTTGAAATTACATTTAAAGTTTTAATTACTACATACATTTGTTGCACTGCGTTTCCATTTAAATGTATGCTGAGTGCAGGCTTTCTTTGTTTTCTGTTCAACAAAAGCCAGAACTAATTTTCCTCGGCCAGATATGGAATTTCAGCCATTGATAATTGAGAGGTCGGAAACAAAGGCCTTGCATTTCTTTCTCATTTATCATGGCATTGCCATAGAGTGAAACTTTTTTCACAACGCGAGCACAGGTCAGGCACTCGCACAAAAATGCACCTGTGCGGCGACCAGAACAAAACGAAATAAAGTGAAACAACCACATAACCACCATATACATACATGTACATGCACAATGGAATGGATGTGCACACGCACACAAACAAGAATAAAAATTGATGGCCAAAAGAAATATAAAAAAGTAATAAAAAAAGAAAATAACAAACTTGTGCTTATGATGAGCTTTTCACGTGCGCGCGTCCTATCTGTGTATGAGGGTGGATAGGTATGTATGTATGTATGTATGTGTGTTTGTGCTGCGCTCACTCACAAAGCAATGAGAGGCACGGACATATGAAAGATAAAGGAACAACGCCTGTAGGCGCAACCCAAAACCCTTGTCAATGACATACAAAAAGAAGACTGCCTGTCGATAAAAGAGCTTTTGAACACACTATGCCACACGCCCTCACCTCTTACAACTAATCGCTTGTAAAGTCGCCTAGTCTGATGTATTTCAAGCACACCTGACCACAGATAATTACAGGCTGTGGCAAAACATTGAATTGCTTTCAAATTTAGACGAAACAGTGAACTATGATTTAAATAGAAATGAAGAACAATGCTTATAAAATTTCCATTGCATACAAAAAGGCGCATGGAAATGTGATCTGCATTGTAGTCTGGAAATGAAGAAATTGTGCAACAGTTCTTATTATTTGTGTATGCGGCATTAAATGGTCTTGGTCGATGTCCTAAATTGTATGTATGTGTGCATCTATGTGTGCGTTTAATGCGCGCCTGCTCTTTTATCTATCTATGAATCAATATTAATTGAACTTTGAAAGGGAAGCTCCTCAATTTAAATCCCTATACTTCAATTAGGAGTGTATATAGTCAACAAAGAGCATGAATAAAGGAAGTCATTCATACCCACAGCCACCACTTTCTCTCCGCCTTTTAATTTCCAATATTGTATTACATTTATCTCAAGACGTGTTCATCTTCCTCCAGCGAAACTCAATCAATAAAAGGCCCAGCGTGGAAAACCTACAGATGAAAAGCGACTGACGGTCCGCATCGCACAATGTACGAGGCGCGAGGCAAAATGTATGCCACAGTATAGGTTATTATGATGGGGAAATCCTATATTGCGCCTGCCTTAATTAATGCAATTGATAGAGTCAATAAACCATGTTTTTGTGCCATGCTAGGATTAAATAATGACAACTTTAATTGAAATAAAAATGGGTTCAATTTAGAAATAATTTCTTAGTACTCAAAAGTATATTTTTATTTCCCACATTCCTTTTTATATCATTATTCTTAGCAAATGAATAAATCCAAAACGACCGAACAAACCTTAACTGTTATTTATTACCGATTTTTTACACCAATTACCCTAATGGGCTGAAGTTTTTATCAAAGTTGGAAAGACATTAAGTGTTTAAGATCCTGTTCATTGGAATACTTTTTATTATTGTTCTGGAAATTTTAATAATGTCAATGCAACATTTGTTAACAAACATTTTATGATACCATAAGGTAGATATTCAAAATGTTAATGTCTCAACCATTCTGCATATTTTGACGAAAAAGATTCACAATTTACACAAGTAAATATAAATTGCAGCAACATCGTGAAAATGATTGAATCAGATGACATGTCAGGAGCAAAAAAAAACACAATGAAACATAACGAATCGACTCTCTATCTGTTGGGCAAACAGTGACAAGACGTGGCCACACACCTTAGCGGAGCTATCCACAACAATTCATTCAACAAAACAACCTTATTAAAATTAGAAATACTGAATATTTAACAATTGAACAACAAAAATTGTTAAGAATGCTTTGTTTCTTGGAGGTAAGTCGGTTTTAGAGGACCGACTCTGACAAACAGATAGTAAAATACAATTAGATAATCCAAAGACTGCCTGGAACCACACAATACTTATTCAGGAAAGTCAATCAACTAAGAAAGCAGCTTATCAGAATAGTGGCCGAACACCGGCTGATTCATAACTTAGCAGGCGTCGTATTATCAAAATCTCATCTTATCTTTGAAATCAGAACTAAGCTTCTTTCATATGCATAGTTTTATTCATGAACGAAAATCACTATCACATATCCTCAAAACCTATATTTTAATTTACGTTTATCTATCAGGAACTAAAAAGCAAGTACAAGCACGGTGGGCATATAAAGGTGAACGAAGCTGTATATGTACAGTTATACATACATACATATATAATACGTGTAAGCCTCAAGTCGTAAAGCCCAAAACGATATAAGCACTTACAGACTAAAGTAAGTATATATATACACTATGTATGTATGTGTGTACATTCAAAGGAAATTTGATGAAAATGGTGCACTGCCATCGCGTTAAACAGTAGCTATAAGCGTGACCGAATCTGCCACACACTCATACATACACAAGTAGACGGCGAGAGCTCTGTGCTTGTAGATGCAAAGAATCTGCGGCAGAAATGAAAAAGGCCCTTCAACAAGGCTCCCTTGTTGAGTCCCCAGCGACTCGCTTCGCTGTCAGTGTCAGCGTCAGCATCAGGAGCATGAAATCGAAGTTGGTTTCTCGTACCGCTCAAACGTCAGTAGTCGAAACGAATTTTGCGTGCCTGTGCCTTTGAAATGTTTGAGTTTTTTGTGCGTGACTGTGAAAGAGTATACTACTTATATGTAGGTGTGTATGAATAAAAGGCTAACTAGTTGATTAGTTATAGAACTTGAATAAAATTTTCCACAACCTAGCCTAAGCCAACATCAATAGACTTTGTGTTATGCCAGCCTAACCCAACTGGAATCGCCACATGCCACCACTGACTATACAATGCTAATGAAAATCGAACGTTTTATGGACTGCTTATCAGCCAACCCTTGAGTTCTACTGATAAGCCCGTTAAATACTTAATCACAAAACAAAATAAATATAAACAAAACAATACTGAAAAGCGACTTACCTGGTCTATATCTATATACGAGTATGTATGTATATATATATACTTGTATATCTATATATGTTATTTATGCGATAACTGTGGTTAGTTCCAAAAAACGAACGAATATTTTGCTGACTGGCTGACGTTGCTGCTGCGGTTCCTTCTGGTTCTTTCAATCGCTGTTGTTTGCTCTTTGAGTCTTTAACAAAATTGAATTTATTACTGTTACTCGACTGGTTGTTGTTTTCTTCTTCTTTTGTTTTTGGCAAAGCTGCGCCAATGTTGTTGCAGATGGATTTTCTTATTGCTGTTGTGGTGGTTGGATATTTTCCGTTTGCTTTCGGTAGCAACGTCTGTCGGCCAACTCTCTGTTTTGGGTATACGTTTTATATACGATGTGTGCGTGCGACGACAACGACTTTGATGTTTGAACAAAATTTCATTATTAGATTTGATTAAGAAGGAGAACTTACTGGGGTTCAACAAATATATCACACACACACACACACAAATGTCACTTGCGTTCGTTTTTGCTGTTGTTGTTTTATTTTTTTATTCTTTTTTTATGCACTTGTTTTATTTTCTTCTCTACTTTTTTGATTAGCTCCGATTGTACTTGTTGCAAATCAAAAAATAGCAAAATGGTTTTAATTAATTACTTTGCAGTGCTGATATAGAAAAAAAGTTGGAAATTGCTGCATTGGGTTTATGGTTGATTTTTCATTATGCGTATGGATATTTTTTTTAAATTGTGCATTAAATTCTACTTTTTTCGTGCTTTTTTATACGTTTCAGAGGGTGGTGGAAACTGAAGGCGTCAAAACTTATGAAACTTTTGCGTCGAATTCAATTCGTATAAGTTGGGTGCGAAATGAAAGAGCACACACACTCACACACAAGTATGCCCACGCAGACAATCATTTATATAGCCATACATGCACACATATGTATGTACACATATACAATTGTTCTCTACACATTTCTGGCAATATAATTGTTTAATTAAATTGTGTGCGAGAATGATTTTGCTTAAGTAAACAGACATGTATGCATGTACTCGTATGTATGTATGTTTGTACTTTTTCTAAAGTCTCTAGCAGCATTATATGGGTATGTTTGTAGTTCGTTAAGATTGTACATTATGTATGACCATTTATGTACATAAGTAAGTATATATACTTATAGTACATACATACATACACGCCTCTATTTGTATTGCCTCTTTGCAACTGCTTTGTCTAACCATGGCAACAGCAAGTTGCTATATGTAAGCTATGCTAGATATTTTTTGTCGGCTTATTTTGAACAAAAGTTAAAATAAAAAACCTCCTACACAGGCCCACCAAACTTGAGTGCCGCAAAGTGACGCCCGCTGTGCTGGGCACTTGTTTTATTGATGACTCCAAATGGCAATACACACAAATACAATTTAGAAATGCCCGCCTGCTGTTAACTTTGGCGACCATGACCCAATTCCATATTGCATTTCGATACCCATCGATAAGCTATAGTCGCCAATCAAATATGTAGAGCCAAACACAAGCAGGCAAATACACACAATCAGTGCAATTAGAAGGTCCGCGCGGCTAATTACTTTAAATTCTAATTAAACGAGAAAAAGCTGTTTGAGCCGCGCGTACTCCTCCCGGGCACAATGAGACACATTTTATTAAGCCCATTGGAGCGATTTATCTGCCTTTAATTAATTAATATAAAAACCGAGGCATATCTTTACAATCGGATTGATAGAGCTTTCATAAAGATTGGTATTAAAGCAATTTATACAAGTATATATTTTAAGCACTTGTTCATTCAACATTTCAAAAGCCGACGGCACATTCAAAACCGGCATTTGAATCACATGCGCATACACAGTCCACCGACCACCCCATCCCCCTAAGACACGACACGACGATGTCGTCGTCGTCGTCGTCACCATCATCATCATCGACAACACAACACCAACACACGGTACACGGCACACGGCTAAGCGTGTTTATTGATTGTCCCCCCCAAACTAAGGCAGCCAGCAAGCGAACCCACAGGCGCCCCCCAAAAACCTCGCCAGCACCACTGTAGCTGCACCGTCAGCAACAACAACAATCAACCAAGTGATAGGTAGATTTTTGTATGTATGTATATTTTTTGGGGGAGCCTGCCGCCTGACTGCTGCCTGCCTGCTTTCCGTCTACTCCTCGTGCAAATCGGCCTCGTTTTTTATTACGCGCACGTAGTGTAACTTTTTTTTGTTTTATCACATTTCGTACTACTCTTGCACAATCAGGAGATATTTAAAGAATCTCTAGTTGGAATTTATATAAAATCTAAAGTTGCACAGGCAGTGCAGCCTTTCTTTTAAGATGTTGACTCCTCTATTGAAAAGTTTTCAGTAATACTTCTTAATTTTGAAACGAACGAAGACGTATTATTTAATACGCGACGGAATATAACTACCTCTGACGACGACACACGTTACTATAATACTAAAGCTTCAACAATTTCTAATAGGGATGTAAAAAACAGCGATGTATCGATGAAACATTGATATATCCTAGGTAGATTTCACTAGATTTATTCGATACCATGACGCAGTAACATATGTCACCGCTAACAAAACGCGGGACTTTAAATTAATAATATGGAGAAACACAAAAAAGCAATACATAACTTTGGTCTGGTATTTTAGAAAAATATTCATTAATTTAAATTACCTGTTGCTGAAGTATATCAATCAGTTGTCTAAAGTAGATCAAAAAGTAAGAAGAAAAGGATATGAAGAATTGTGTTTTTTGTTTAAGATTATATTTTTAAAGAACTATTCAATATAAAATATTCCAATTTACGTACGTATATGTATGTATGTATGTAGCTATTAATTTGATATCTGAATTTCCTGCTCCAAAAATATACTACAAAGTGAAAATAAACACACAAAAATACCAAGCTATTTGCAGCATTAAAAAAGATATATCGATAAGCACAGACATCGCCAATAAGCTACTTTCATAATATCGATATCATTGTTTTGTACTCACATCGCCATTGCTTGTGTTGCGATTAGGGCAGCAGGATAGCAGTATTAAAATAGCTGATAAAGAAAAGTCGTGCAACCTAGATTTTCAACTTTGTAAAAAGCTTATGAAAAGTGACTAGCAAGCGGTGCTGTTTCAATTATTAATACTCAAACATGGCATTTAGCTAGGCCAATAACTTTCACTCTTGGCCGCGGAAAAGAAAAGCAAAAGTGTATATACCACAAATACAAATGAATGTTCTCATCATAAGCAATCGTGATTCATGAACCTATAGCTGTGTGCGATCACACGCGACTTTGATAAGCAGCAGCAACGGCCACTCCAGCAGTAGCTGCCACCAGCACCTCTTCTAGCTACCACCCCCCTCCGTTAATTGCACCCACAAACTCCCAACAAATCATAAACGCACTCGTTCAGTACATTTGTGGGGCTGCCGTCAAGTGTTGTAGCATGGGAAACGACGATCACGGAAGAAGGAAGACACCTTGCAGCTGTTGTATGAGTGTATTTAAGTGGATACCTGTGCTCTTCATTACCGCCGTCATCGGCTGGTCCTACTATGCCTACGTGGTGCAGCTTTGCATCTGTGAGTAAAATAGTCAGCTGGACAGTAATGTGATGTGATACCCCTTTATATTCGTATAATTTCAGTGGGCATGGAAAACCGAGTAACCATGGCCGTTTTTCTGCTCTTTTATCATCTGACTCTTGTGCTATTCCTATGGTCCTACTGGCAAACCATTTTCACGTCGGTGGGTCGGGTGCCGGACCATGTAAGTATCGAGAAGATCAAATCGTTGATGATGATTCACATTCACATGGTAGAGCGATATAAACACTAAGATAGAAAAGGCGCTTGTATATCCCTTATAAAAATATTCAAATTGTTGCACACATCATATACAAGTATTATGCATAAACAGGTTATTAATATGTCATTAATAAAACACGCGCCTAATTGTTTTACCATATTTGCACATTTTTGACGAATAAAACTCATAAAATATAGTCATTTCATTTTATTGAAATATCTGTAGTGGCGGCTTCCTGAATCCGAGGTAGAGCGACTGTTTCGTGCGGAAAATCAAGAGGCTCAGAAACGTATTCTAAACAACTTTGCACGCAACTTGCCTGTCACAAATCGGTAAGACAATAAATATATATACTTTTATTGGTTTGCACTTTTTATTAAAACTTTCTTATCCGTTTCCCGCATAGCACAATGAATGGCGCCGTGCGATTCTGTGAGAAATGCAAAATCATAAAGCCAGACCGATCGCATCATTGCAGCGTGTGTAATTGTTGTGTACTCAAAATGGATCATCATTGCCCTTGGGTGAACAATTGCGTTAACTTTTACAATTACAAATACTTTGTACTGTTCTTGGGCTATGCACTGATCTATTGCCTGTACGTTGCATTTACCACACTCAACGATTTTATTCAGTTCTGGAAGGTAAGTTTGTTAGCTTGTCGCTATACTCGATCTTCTACTCGTGTATGCATGAGTGTCCTCCTTACTGCCTGTTTTCATTTCACCATTCTATATGCTTGATGATAGACAAGTATATCCATATTTTTGTATGTAGAATAGATTGTTCTATTTATTACTAACCTTTATATCAAATTCTGGTACATTTGTTTGTACTTAATTATAAAGAACGAAAATCAATTATCGGAACAGGGACAGCTGAACGGGACTGGCATGGGACGCTTTCACATATTGTTCCTGTTTTTTATTGGAATTATGTTTGCGATCAGTCTTGTCAGTTTGTTTGGCTATCACATCTATTTGGTGTTCATGAATCGCACCACTTTAGGTGAGTATTTTCAATTTAATTATTTGTTTGTGTATTCATGTTGGAGATTCCTTAATATAGAGGCCTTCCGAGCGCCCATCTTCCGTGTTGGTGGACCAGACAAGAATGGCTATAATCTGGGTCGATATGCCAATTTCTGCGAAGTGTTCGGCGATAATTGGCAGTACTGGTTCTTACCCATTTTCACCAGGTATGTAGGCGTTTTTCTGAAATATGATTTACCATATTGTTGTACCTGATCATACCCACCGCATTTATACTAAATGTCCTGCACTGATGAACAAACAAAAAATGGCTGTGCATTTAGTTGTTGTTTTTGTGTTGAACGCTTTTTTTTTATTTTCTCGTCAATTTAAATCACTTTCAAAATTCTTTGTGTTTAATCTATTTGGCAAATTAAGGGCATGTTCTAAAGCTGTTTTCGCACTTATACAGATTAAATTATTCACTTTTTGCAACCAAATGTTCTTACAACTGTTTCGAAAGCATTTTGTAGTCCATAAATTGCAATCAGGTCCATTTGTGCGACATTAGATGAGGCACAAGGTTGTTCATTTTCCTTTAGTTACATAAATACATAAGTCTAATAACATGTAATTATAAATGTGTTACCAAGTGCTGAAGTTCCAACAAATGTAACTGTTATTTAATTTGTCTTTAATGTAAACCTAATCTAGCCCTAAGAAACATAAAACAAAGCCGTTACTAAAAACGCCCTAATAGCTTAGTACACTAATTATATTTTAATTTTACGTTTTTGCCAGTAAAACTTTTAGGTCAAGTCAAAAACCATTGTAAAATAGCAATAAAAGTTACAAGATTTTCAAAGCGTTCTCCCACCGCTTCTATGTTAACACCAAAAAATGCATATTTAACAAACACATGCCTACACTAAACCGCAATTCGATCTACATTAACACATACATGCAAAATTAAAAAATGGACTATTTCGATTTATAATAACTAACAGCTATATTGTAAAAAGTACCAAACAAACTAACTACTTGCTACTACCACAAAAACAACATATCAATCAACAATACTATTAGGCCTCTTACCTTTTCTAAACCCGATCAAATATGCCGAAAAAGATCTGCAAAAATTCCTATGTGTAATGAAAAATTCCTGCAAAACAATTGTACTAAAATTAAGCAGTGAAAAGCGAAATCTATTTCGACAAAATTGATCGGATCGGAAAAGGAAATGGCCCTGGATTTTAAAAAACAAACAACAACAAACAATGCCCGTTAACAAGAATTCAACAATTTTGCTTATTCACAAAATATATTCACCATGAATCAATAATAGTCGAGGCGATGGCCTGGAATTTCCCACGGCTACTGAACAACTTGGCAACAACCGCGGCGGCTATCGCTACGATGCTATGGGCGATACAACAACCAACAGGTTAGATGGCCAACCAACAGATAAGTTGATTGATGAAACATCCTTAAATACACACTTAAATAATCATCAAACTCATCAAGTACGAGACAACAATCAAGCCATCGAACAGCAAATAGTGCCGCAACAACAACGCAACCATTTAGAAATCACCCCGCCTAGTCAAGTCATTGTCAATGTTGAGGCACAGCCAGGGCCAATATCGCTGCCCCCTCCAGTTCCCGCTGCAGCTGCCTTTCCAGACACCAATAATTCAAACACTCCTGTAGTCATCAATATAATTGGTGACCATGGTTCAATAACGACTGCTGCTACTGCTGACAAAGGAGTTTGCGAACTAAATGGTGGGCCACATTTAGTCGCCAACAAAGCCATATAAATAAGGACATCAATTTGAGCCAGTTTGCAACAAAGAACTTACAAACCAAACTAACTAAATAAAAATTAATGTAACTTTGGTTTCTTTTTAACAAACAGCAAAAAAAAAAGAAGAAAAAAAAACAAGGCCAGAGCCAGTCTGTCATAGTTTTCTAGTTATTAAGATGCATTTGAGTATGAAATACTGTAGCCGCTTGCCCAGTCTGCCCTGAAACCCTAAGAGCTACACCCATAAATTTTTCTACTGAGACTATTAACGTATTTTATATTAAGTGTAATAATAATAATAATAGCTTCATACATACCTACATATATGGAATGATTAAGTTTTGTATATTTACACTCAGACACCCATTGAAACAAAAACATTTATGTAATGCGCATAATACGTATTAAAAGTAAACTCTAAATCGATGTTTGTTATGTAAGAATAGCGATCGGAAATTAATCAAAAGAAATCGGATGTGAAATTGAAATTTTGGCAATATTAGAGTAGTACATTAGAACTGTTTGTTATTTTGTTTAACATTTACATTTACTAGAAAATTTTAGGCAAAAGAAGCGAAAAATGCGGTATTTTGTGTGATTAATGCTAATTTTAAGTAAAACACTGACAAGGCAAGATGGAAAGATACTCATTGCCACATCATTTGGGAGAATTATGAAGATGAATGTTTCAATTATATGTATTGAAATAATTTGGCTTTTATTAAATTAAATCGTGTAGTTAGTTGTTTACTTTTCTGCAATTCTTTCTGTTCTGTCTAGCATAGCAAATATTTTATTTTTATATGCCATTTTTTATACTGAATTATTATTAAAAAGCATTCAATCATTATGTAAGTGATTTTTCATTCATTGTTAATACCACATAAGTTGAAGAACGAAAAAATATATAAATAAACACATAATTAAAATATATGTGTTGATGTGCATACAAAATGCAAAAGTTTGTTGTTTTTAATTTGCCAAACAAAACTTAAGCTCAATCTCAATTGTTACGCTCTAAGTACATCATTCAAATGCTTTGCTTCTTACACCAAAATCACTGCTCGTACATCACCACAAACAGCAACACACATTCATATCACAATGCACCCATACACACACTCCACATACATACATATATCACACCCAATATCTCGTAACTACATAGATACATAAATTGATTTAGAACTGCATTTTATTGAAATTATTTGTCACTGTGTTATGGCAAATCCTATAGCTTCGGCGATGGCATTAGCTATCCCATACGACATCTTGAGGAGGATACCGAAACGTTGCTGGGATATCAGAGCGATACGCGCATCGAAATGGAAGAGGATTTCTTTCCCGAAACACGCTTTCACGATACCATCATTCCATAGCTAATAATGACTAGTGATAATGTGGCAACATATTATATTTAATTTTAATTAAGTTTAGTTCATTTGCATTATTTGCTCATTTTAGAGAAGGCTGTTGGTTGATTAGTAGGCGGGAAACGGCATTATTCTCAACTTCTTCTATGTAAATAAAATAAGAGAGATAAAGGCAACCAAAGTGGCATAAAATGAATATATATATATTTTGTACTAGTTACTAATTGTTTCCAATATGTAATTTATACATTGATTGTACAATAAGAGTACCTATTGTTATAAAAAAAGTTGGTGTCTTATGTTGAACAGTGCAAGTGACTGAGTATTATAATTATTGTTGCTTCTCAGCTGCAAGTATCAAACATTTCCAAAGGTGTACAAAATAATGAAATTACGTGAACGTATAGTAGAAAAGATTTTAAATTCAAAATTCATGTACCACTTTGTTTAGAATTAAGCCGAGCAGTATATAAAAGCGTTTTGAACAAATTTCTGTGGAACAACATGTGTATTCAATATAATGCGCTTGTACATTTATACATATCCCTGCTTTCGGATAGAGAGAAAAACTCCAATTTTAAAGGAACAGAAAATTAACCTTTTCAAAATTGCATTGTTTTTCAATATATTTGTTGTAATCCTTTCTGTTTAATAGTTTTGCTCTGTCTATCCTAAAACAAGAATATGTATAAAAATAGAATCAGTATATAAACGTACCATTCGCAAGAGAAAAGGGAAGAATACATAAATACAAAATACATAGCATTTATAACAAATTAGTTGTGAGAAACAAGCCATTGCACGTCATATAGTACATACATACAATGTGTAGAGGACATACCAGATAATTGTGGCTACAATGTGTAGATGATAAATGCAAACCAATAAAATGCAAAAAACTCTAAATAAATTGCAAGTTTTTTATTCAAATCGACTAAGGTCCCCGCCAATACTGTTGGCCTTCTTATGGGTCACATCGTGAGCAGTAGAAACTATTTCGAAATCATCTTCAGTTATATCCTTATCGGTTACATCTTCAGCTGTCTTCTGCGCAAACGGATTTGGTCGACGTTCCGTTTTTTCAACGGCATCGACGGCCTCGATGGTTTCCACTATTCTTCGATTCTTTTTCTTGTGGCTTACTAAATTATCGCGTGTCATCGCAATACCCGTGTCTTCACTGCGTGGCAGCAAATCTATTAAATCAGTTTCCAGATCGGCGTTCTCGGGCTGGAGTTTATCTTGCAGCGCCGCTAAGGCTATGAGCAACGCCTCCTCTGTACGAATGGTGCGTGACCCTTGCTTGGGCAAAACATTTACATAATGATCGAATAATAATTCAGGATCGTCAACTTTCAATTTCTCATCAGCAATAAGAGCTGCTTCAAGACCCTGCAGACCGCCAAATACAATGAGCATGTGGTTGTACTGAAGGGATTTGCTAGGAATCTGGTGCACGTTAGCACCCCGATCGGATGTTCCCAGTGTCAAATCGTAACCGCCTTCATATGGTGATTTGGTAAATATTTCCGAAAGGGAGTGTGCTATTCGTACCTGATAGCCCCAGTAGACACCAGTCTCGCGTCGTGGCTCGTCCGGACTGACCAAAGTGCCACGAAGTTTCTTTGTTTGCTCTGCAGGATATGCAAAATTATCGCTCAACTTCTTATTGATATTATTCGGAATTACACGTACGTACCACTAGGAGCACTCATTTTGACAGTAACTCGCACGCCCGCTTCGATGGCCTTATCCACAAGCACATCATTTAACAAGCCTACATTTACATAGCTGTGGCCCTCCTTTGCCTGTTTTTCACTAATAACACCCTCGCGATATTGAAATTTGCTTTGCTGCCGGAGGTGGTGTGGTGTGTCCAGAGGATTCAAGAGGCCCGAGAACTTCAGATCGTTGTGTAGCGGAAAGAAAAACTTACGCAGATACTGCGGACACTCAAGATACTGCAATATACGCGCCAATTGAAGCGAGCTTCTCCGTACTGTACCGTTGACATTATCCTCGTCGTAGCTGCGTTTTGTCTCCCGTGCCGTTGCCACACCCACATCGTCAAAAACGATTACCTCGTTGACACGAAAAATGCAGGCTGCTCGAGCAATTTGTCCGGCCACATATGAGCGCAGCTCAGGAGACTGTGCATTCTCGAGTATGGATCCAGGAACTGCTATGCTCACCGTAGATGGATTAGGTATAGTTTTGGACTTTTTCGCGACATTCAGATCTTCTGACTTCTTGGCTTCTTCTGCCTTCTGCAGCTCCTTTAATAGTTTTTCTTGCTTGCGCTGTTGTTTAATCACTTTTCGCTCCGCATTGATAGCTTTCCACGATTTTTTGGATTCCAGAGTTTTATCTTTCTTATGTGTAGTGTCGGCAGCTGCTATAGCGGGCATGATGATTTGTGAACATCTAATATTGATATATTAATCTTTTAACAACTCGATTTGTATTTAAGAAATATGCACGTGTGAACTTGTTGTTTTAAGCGATTATTAAGTGAACCAATTTACATTGAACCAGTTCTCTTTAGCGATGAGAGCCCCTCTCGCATTGTAGTCTCATCTTCTACACAAATCTCATTTCATTATTGAGTGTGGTTTCTGTGTTTCCCCTTATTTTTGAAAACTCCACAATCCCACGCGCCCAGCTAAAAAATGAACACAAATGTAGGACTCAAGGATTCTAAAGGCGATATGTTAAACGCCGACCAGAATGCGGAACAGCCAGAGCCAGGTAGGTATTATAACATCAAATGCTTTTGTTTTCATTACATTCCATCTTAAAGAAGATGCAGCCGCGTGTAAAATAGAAGAGTTACCAGATAATTGTGGCTACAAATTAGCATTACAAATTCCAAAAGCCTTCTATGGCGGCTTTATGAAGGGACATACCAAACGACACATAGAGGCTGCGACAGAAACTGAAATTTATGTGCCACGTCGATCTGAAAAATCTAGCAGTCTTATCATTAAGGGAAAAGAACGAGGTAATTTGTGCACAGCTCTCCACAAGATTCGACTGCTAGTTGATACATTGCGCAAGAAAATGCGGCCCACCCACTTTTTGGCGGTTCCACTTAACACTGGGGCCATGCAGAAGCAGTTTTTGGCATTGAAAGTAAATCCAAAAATATAACAAATTAGAGTCCTATCCAATAACGCAGCGCTTCATTTCCAGAAATGCATTTTGGAAGCTCAACTCCCAGGCATTGACACAGATCTGTTTATTTCGGAACGCTGCCTTCACTTGACCCTAGGCGTCTACGTTCTACTGGACGGTAGAGAACGCGAAAATGCCATGAAAGAATTGCAAATGTGTCGCCAATATTTTACGGAATCATATAAATCATTTCATCTTAATATAAGGGGCTTGGAAATCATGAATGATAATCCGAGCTCGACTCGAGTGGTCTATGCACGCGTGGAGGCGCCAGAACTCCAAGAATTTGCGGACAAGTGTTTGAAACATTTCAAACAAACCGGGCTTTGTGCGTCCGCCGAAAGTAAACGCGACAACGTAAAATTGCACATGACAATCTTGAACAATCGTTATCGTAAGAAATTAAACAAACAAAGCTCCAACAGTTTTGATGCGCGTGAGATTATAAAACGATTCGGTGACTACGACCTCGGCGTCGCGCAGTGCGACGAAGTACATTTGTGTGAGCTTGGGTCCTCGGGAAAAGTAAATTACTTTTATAAGATCACCGGGACTTTAAAGTTTGAAGACACAATAAACACAAACAACAACTAATAATAAACTTGTATTCAAATTTCATCTGAACATTTGTGTTAGGGCTTTTATTTTAAAAGCTCAGTCGGGTCCCAAACTAAAACCTAAATGCATTGGTCGAAATAAAGGGGAATAGGCAGATCGTCATTGACTGAATTGAAAATGAAGGCCAAACCACAAGCCAAATCTAAAGTCAAGATAAATTATGATTAATTTAACAGTCCTAGGAGGAGGGGTTTAGTGGGTGCGAGGCCCAAATACCTCTCTGCGAAGGTATTTTCCCTTCTCACCAACAAAGGATGATTTTTATGATACATACATATGTACTTCTAAATAGAGACTGCTATACTCCCAAAATAACGCTATGGATAATAGCGATACGGGCGGTATGAACTATTATTGTTTATATGAATATAAAAAAAAACTAAAAATCACTTATAACTATAATACGAGTATATATGTATGTATTGCTATAATATTTTTAAACATTTATATATACGATTAAGTTTTGTTTTGACACATCTATTATTCTGACCGAAATATTTGTATTTTTTGAATTAACTAAACGCTAAGTTAATTTTAATAGCTAGTAAAGCCGTTTATTATTTGTTTTGTAGCTGAAGTATGTTTATTTTGAAAAATGATTGATTTTTTGAGAAAAATTTGAATATACAAATATAAAGTTTTTTTTGAAAAAAAATGTCTCACGCCTATTATTCAGTCCAGCTGTGTATGTATGTAAAGTGTGGTTTACACTCTTTAATTCTTTATTGTAATTTAATTTCGTTTACCGGCCCATCAACACTTTCAAATTGCTAAAACATAGAAACAGAACTTCCATAATAAAGAACAAAAAATAAATATGAGTGAACGAAACGAATAAATGAACTACAACTAATGGAACTAAACGATTAATTCGTTTTAAGTAAATAAACTAATGGAAAATATACAAACAGTAAATTATATTTCTTAATGAGAAAAGATTATTTAGTAGAAATTACTAGGACTTCAGACTTAATTTAAAATCTTGGATTATATGAGTGGTGTTGTTTTTAAACATCAACGGGGTAACTATGTGCATTAAACCAGTTCCACTTAGCGATGACAGCCGGTTTTCGTAATTCTAATTTACTAATCTGCACATCTCTTGCTAAATTACTTATTTCGGATTGCGTTTTCGGTGTTCAACGAATTTCAGCAAAATGAGCCGCGATATCCTAGCACCGCCGTTGCAACGTATGAGCCACAACCGCATGTACCGCGTAAATATTACGCACGAGGATTTCGGAGGCGATAAAACGAACGCTGGCAAAAGGGGGTCACAGGCAAAGGAATATTTAGAGACAGGTGGGTATGATAATATTATTTAAAAACTTTTGTTAAGCTCTCAGTTTCTTTACGTAGATTTATATGCCGAAGACGACTTTGATGATGAAGCGACTTGCAAAATTGTGGAGCTGCCAAATAACGAAGGCTATAAACTACCATTACATATTCCAAAAGCCTTCTACGGCGGCTTAATTGGGATGAAGGGAAACACCAAACGGCGCATTGAGAATGAGACGCAGACGGAAATTTCTGTGCCCCGTCCCAACGACAAATCGAGCGAGCTTCTTATTAGGGGAAAAGAACGAAGTAGCTTATGCGCAGCTCTCCGCAAGATTCGACTAATTGTTGAATCGTTACGCAAAAAAATGCGGCCCACTCACTTTTTGGCGGTTTCGCTTAACAGTGGCATCGTGCAGGAGAAGTTTTTGGCACTCAAAGTAAATCCAATTCAATAAAAGTTCCATCTAATAAAAAACATCGCTCGTTTTACAGCAAAGCATTTTGGAGGCGGAATTCCCCGGCATTGACTCAGATCTGTTTATTTCGGAGCGCTGCATTCACCTGACACTAGGCGTCTACGTGTTGCTGGACGATGAAGAACGACAAAAGGCCTTGGAACAGTTACAACTGTGTCGCCAATATTTGACGGAATTGAGCACACCATTGCAGCTGAAAGTGAGCGGCTTGGAAATCATGAACGATGACCCCAGCTCGACCCGTGTGCTCTACGCACGCGTGGAGGCGCCAGACCTGCAGCACTTCGCTGATAGGTGCCTTCAGCATTTCAAGCCAAGCGGACTTTGTGCAACGGATAACATTGAACGCGACAGCATCAAGCTGCACATGACGATCATGAACAATCGTAAACGTAAGGAACTGAACGCTAAAAGCCCCAACAGCTTCGACGCGCGTGAGATATTGAAAAAGTTTGGTGATTACGACTTCGGAATTGTACACTGCAATGAAGTGCACTTATGTGTGCTGAAATCGTCGCAGGAAGTGGAGGATTTTTATAAGATAACCGGCAGTTTGAAATTTTAAGTCGATCAAATAAAAAGGCATTTTATTATACACACATGTTTTATTTTTTGAATATTCATGCAATTAGTTTTTAATATGTAAGAGTTATGTTTTACTTTCAATTTTCCTGTTTTTTCGGCCTTCCTAAATGCTGTGCAACTCCGGCCACTCGAGCGTGTTCTGCGTTTCGCTTTCATTCGAATTTCCTTTTAAAGTAGCGAAATCCAGAACAGCAACTTCTATTATCTATGTATGGGCTTGCTGGCCCTTGCTTGTGCTTGTTTCACGGCTTTATGGCATTATTCTTGAATGCGCATGAATGTTAATCAAACAAAAACAAATATGCTCTGCGTGTTGTGTCACTTTTATTACAATAAATATAAAAACATAGGTATTCTCTATCTCTATGTGTGTCTGTGTGAAATCACTATATTTTTTAAAATTAACAAAAAAGTTTTAAAACAACGTAAAATGTGCTTAGGCTAAGGAGTAAGTTATACGTAGGTGACATTATTGGAAGAAAGAAAATTGTATTCCTCGTACGCAAGCACAGTTAGATTAATATCTGAGGAAGAGTAGGAAAGTAGATTCTTTCCATAACGCTGCTCAGCAGTGGAAGTGGGTTTTAGGCGCAGACGCACACACATACACACACGCATGCAAATGTTTTAAAACAAATTAATTTCCTTATCAACTAACTATGTAGATTTATTTGCGCCCTTTGAAATTTGCTTCACATGGATTGGTTTTCATTAGCTTCAGTCTAATTTCAAGTTTTGGTTTAGTTCGATTTTGTATTTAAACTTGTAATTTAGTTGATTCTAAATACATACGCACATATGTATACATATTTGATATTTGTATTTTTATTTTTGTATAGTGTTGTTGCTTTTATTTGTGTACGCAGGCAGGCGGGAATATTTTGAATTGTCATTAAAAACATATATTTCAAATAAGTTTGTTAAAGTTTGTGTTACTTCTCATATCATAGACTATATGGTAAACATTTAATAGTACAAGTACATACCGGAAGAATTCATAGCATATTACATTACGCGCGCATAACAAACATTTACTACGTTTAACAACAATTAGACAGCGTACACAATTATATGTAAATGAAATTTTTTGTTTTACGGTTTTGTTTTTTTTTTTTTTTTTGTTGATAACATGTCAGATTTATCCGAGTGTGCGATAATGACAGCCATGGCTAATGAACATTAATTGATATATGTTTGTATGTATATTGAGCAAAAACACTTGAATCGGTATTCGCTTATCATAATATTTGGCTATTTATTCTTTAGACAATGTTACAAATATTCCCTTATCTAGATGTATATAGAATTTATGTATATAAATTTGTCCTCATATTATCGTGATATCATAATTTTTGTAAACCGAAATATTTGCCAAATGAAACAAAAAACTTAAAAATGTCAGCAAGACGCAAATACGAGTATGTTTGTATCTAATAGGGTGAGTGTGTGTGTGTGTTAATTTTCTATGCGTTGTATATATGTATGTGATATATATATTATATACTGTGTGTCTGCTTGCTGTGCGCATAAATCTCAAGAATTAATCATGCATCACTTTTTCTGCTACCCATTTCTACCAATGCTATGATGACATGGCTGTTCGTCTTGGTGTTGGTGCTGCAGCTGTTGTTGTTGCTGTTGATGATGCTGCCTCATCCAAATTCGTTTTTGCCTCCTCCTACGGCAGCTGGTTATGTTGTCCAACTACTATTTGGCATGACCATTACTGAGCATTGCTGGCAAGACGTTGGCTTGCTGCACCACAGAATTGATAACCTCGATTTCCTTCTTTAGAAAGGTAGCGCTATTGTCCTCCATGTTGTTGTCCTCGATGACACAATTAGCGTCCATGCCATTCTCATGTGATATGTTACGCTTGCGCAGAGCCGTTGATGCAGCTACTAAGGAATCCTTGTCCAGATTGCCACCAGAACTTCCTCCACCTCCAATAGCATTAGTGACGCTACCTAGCTTTAGTTTGGGGAACTCGATATCGCGCATTAAGTCGTTCTTCAACTCAACAATGCCACTAACAGTTTCGGTTACAGTCTTATCTATAAATTCCTCAATATTTTTGGTTTCAGCTTCAATCTTCTCCTTCAGCTTGCTGGATAGCTGATCCATTTCGCATTGATCATGCGGCACGCTAACCGCGTCTCGAGCGCACGCTACTCGCTGTTGTTGTTGCTGCTGCTGCTGCTGTAGGTCTTGCTGCTGTGTGTTGTGGAGTATTATATTGTTGTGTTGTTGCTGTTTTTCTTGCAATTGATGCTGTGGCATATTGTCACTAATGTGTACTTTACGTTTAGTGACTCTGTTCTCTGCGTCACTTTCCTCGTGCTCATCATTGAGATCATCTGTTGCAGGAATAGCAGCCGTCGCCTGCTTTCCCGTCGGTCCTTTGTCCACTTTGGCGTCCTTGTTCGTCCTCGTGGTCTGATTGGTTGTTTCAACACTGGTGCTGCTACTGGACGGCTTGACGCGTTTCTCACCGCGTATAAATATAGGTAGAATAAATATGGTCACTAGTGAAATGATGTGAAGGCACAAATAAAATCTCAGGTACAATTGAATGCTGCCCTGTAATTAAAAGAATGACAAGACAAATGAGGCACAATTCGTTTAAATAATCACAATTTACTTACCATAAATTCAAGCAGAACAAATGGGAATGTAGCGTAACCCATCACTATACGTGTGGTTAAACAGGTAAGAATGTCGTAGAACATGCGCGTGAACTGTGTACTTTGGAAACGATGCCTGAACATGCGGCGTGCCTGTAAAAGAAACGCATTAAATTAGTGAAATTTTTGATATTTAAAATGTATAGGGAAATAATTAATCAATATTATTACCAATTCTCATACACCAGTATTCTCAAAAAATTACTTTTCCAGAAATGTTTATTAAATAAATAAAACATTCGTTTCTGTGTATACGTTTTGTTTCTTTTGTGGAAAATTTGTGGAATAGCACATTTTATGTATTATCAAAATTTATTTTTCGACAGAGGTAAAATAAACATTTCATGTATTCACATTTTAAAGTCAATCATATTGTGAACTTTGAAGCCAGATTAGTTTTTATTACTTTATGTTTTGTGAAAAATTAAGTTTCTTATTCGGAGTGATTTCACAGAAGTGTGAAAAATTGAGGAAGTTGTTCAAATGATTGCATAACTTTTTTTCAATAGTTATAACCTATTTAAAATTGGCCTTAACGAAAAAAATAGCATTAGTTTTCTAGGTTTAAAAATTTAAACCTAGATTCGTGTTGATTTTATTACTATTTTTATTTCGCTTTTATTCTTTTAACAATTCTTTCTTGACTCTATTAATTCTTCTATAAATCTCATCATGACAAAGTAAACTGTTTTTAATTTTGTAGATTTTTAATTATTATTCTATTACTAACTCACCGTACGAGCTGCTGTGACCACCAAAGCGCCTGTGGCAAAGGTTAAATAGTAACCAGGATAGAAACCATGCCAGACCGCGCTCAAGGCAAATGTTAATAGAGTACCATATTTCTTGGGCACCCGTTCATAGACAAGTGTACGCAGCCAGCGATTGGTGCCACAATTCCAGTTGTTGATGGCATCTCGGAAGTTTGAAGCGAACTGCAATGCATATTATATTATTCGTAAAATTACAATTTTTTCGAGCTACTGTTAAACACATTTTTGTGAGTTACAACTTACCTCAAACGACAGCACATTGATATTTGATATTAGATCCCATTTGGCATTGCCATCCTTATCGTAACCGGTGAAACCTAAACCTGAATTATTGCATATAGCATCGGCGAGGAGCCACGCATGATAATATTTAAAACGAATGCACGAGGTCGCCAACATGGCGTACCAGAACTTATAGCCAATGTTTGTATTGTTTAAGAAGTCATCATCTTTCATATTCTTCACCGGATACATTTTCACAAATTTCATGAATATGAACGCACACACGCAACTGCCGATAACCTTACGTATCACTGTTTTTGTAGGCGACGGCTCGAGAACCAATTCCGATTTCCCATTGTCCAAGTTGCCCTGCAAAATTGTTCCAAACGACAAAGGTGAGAGATAGATTGAGGTCGTGGGGTGTGCCAACGAATGAGTTAAACCGAAAGTGTAATAAGAGGTGGAAATTGAAATTGATAAATGGAATGGGCAGCAGGCGAGCGGATATGGAATGTGGCCGCACTATTTGAACAGGTGGGTTTGTGTGCGTGTGCTGCAGTTTCTGTAAATTTTGCTTCAAGGATGTTGAACGTATTTGGATCAAATTAGTGTTTAATATAATTCGCTGCCTGCGATTTCTTACGACTGTATCGACTTACGCCCCACAAATCGGGTTAGGTCCGCATTATTTGAATTATATAGAAATAGATGCTAGAATAAATGTGCCCTAATAGAGCATCATCACTGACTCCAATGCTTTCACTTTTTGGATAAAGCATTGAAATTACAAGGAACCGCATTTTCAGTTTTTGAAATATCTAATAGAATTGAGTGTTTCTCAAATCACTATAAATACACTCTAGATTACTATGTGGTTTCCACATCGAAACACAAACGTATGCAGCCAACATATTCAACTCTCAGCTCGCGTCAGTGTCCATCAGATTGGCAGAGAGGCTGCGGCGAGAGGAAAGCGAAAGCATGCGGCATAGATAATGAAATCACTGCAGTTCCATTATGCAGCAGCACATAAACGTAAAGGCTTGTTGAGCTGACCACCGCTGACCACCACATAAAAACTACACTCCGACACCTTCCCACTGGCCCCCGATAGACAGGTATTCAGTATTCATACGTACATTCGATGATGGTCGCTTCAGGAGATTATAGCCCTCAACAAACTCGATGTAGTCTTTGTAAAACACAAGAGGACCGGCCATCAAGCCTTGAAAATGCCACACATATGAGAAGTACTCCAGGGCAGATGGCATTTTTCTAATGGCATGATATTGCTGTGCCCTTGTCAAATCCTGTGGACACACACACACACACAAAATTAAAAAAAATGTGAAATTGAACATTGAATATTTTGCAAATTAGCAGCCTCTGCTGCCTCACCTACCTCGTCCTGACGCACAAAGCCATCATGTATGCTGAACGCCAGACTCGTTACCTTCTGTGTGATGATCATTAACGGTCCTGTAATGTCGAGAGCGTACGAGCCATAGTCATAGATTTGGCGCATCAAGTGAACGCACAGCAAATAGCTCATGGCCACCAACAGGACGGTTCTGCAAAGTAAAAATTCTTGTAAATTATTACTCTTCTGACCATTGAAGAAATTAATTTTACTTTGTACATGAAATGTACAAGAGTATGTTAGGATTGCGGGAGGTGAAAAAAGTAACAGGCAGAACCCACAAAGTATATACTTATATTCTTGATCAGCATAACAAGACGAGGCGATCTGGCCCTGTCTGTCCGTCCGTATGAGCACCTGGATCTCAGAGACTATAAGAGATGTAGACACAAAATTTTGCACAGAGATGCCTTTTGTTGCCTTTGTGATTTTCCGATTTTCCATTCGTATAATCGGGCCACAAAATTTTAGTCCCAGATGCCTTATGTGAATACGCAGAAAATGTGTATTTAGGAATTTCCCTCCCTCACCCCTCTCCCACGCAATTACTGATTTTCCATAACTCCCGCATTTCTTGGATTTTTTCATTGAAATTCAGGAAAATATCTCTAGTTAGTGATTATATGTCCGTATGCCAAGTTTCATGCATAGAATGATCGGTGCTTTTACTATTATTGAGAAAGGATATTTCGTGAAAGTATTGTACATTAGAGGCATCAATAATACGTCGTATATTAATATATTATTAAAGTATTACATTTGTATTTAATATTAAATTGTCTAAATTTGTAAAGTTACAAATCTCTTGGATGTTTTCTATTATAAAGTTTTCACACTTCGTGGATAAGCTGTTATCTGTTTCTCAATGCATTATTATTTTGGTTGCAACATGTTTCTTATTTGATCTTAATTACGATGTACTCTTTTTAATACTTTGTACATACATACATAAAAGTACATACAGACATAGGCACGGAACCACAACAGAACAATCTTATTAGCTACGTTAAAATACCTCACCTCTGCACAATGCGCGGATCCTGAGTCCTTATAACAATATAACATATTGCCGGCAATCCTGCAATGTGTATGGCCTGTTGTCCAAAACAGAAATAGCCAAAGGTCAGGCCAATAGATAGCGCAAATATGTGTCGCACTTTGGAAGACACTTTGGAAGGATGCAATAGCGACCGAAATAGCGAGGCCAGGAAGAGCGCTGATATCTGGCAGATTAGAAAGTTGACCTGCAATGAAAGAACAGAATAAAAAAACTTACTATCTATATACATAAAATATATTTAAACAAAAAATGATGAGTAGTCTGCGTAAAATAAACCCCTAACTGGCGTTAAATCGTAATCAAAATTTGACACTTTTATTATACCCTGTACCCAAAGGGTACAAGGGTATATTAGTTTTGTGCGAGTGCACATGGAACACACAGAAGGAGGCTTGGTAGACCCCACAAAGTATATATATTCTTGATCAGCATGACAAGCCGAGTCGATATAGCCATGTCCGTCTGTCCGTCTGTCTGTCTGTCTGTCCGTCTGTCTGTCTGTCCGTCTGTCTGTATGAACGCAAGGATCTCCGAAAGTATAAGAGCTAGAATAACCAAACTTGGTATACAGATTCTCCTGAGACCGAGAAAGGACGAGTTTGTTCATTTTTTCTGATCCACCCCCCACTCCCCTCCCCCCCCCCCCCCCCCCCTATTACAGATTTCCTATAACTCCCATATTCTTGGAATTTTGAACTAAAATTTGGTAGTCACATTAGGTTAGTAATTATATATCCGTATACCAAGTTTCATTATGATAGAACGATCGGAAAGAAAGTTATAGCCATATAACCAGGCCCAATGCACACATACATATGTACAAGTACACAAACACGCATAAGGCATGATTCTGATGTAAATGTATGTATGCATGCATGGAATATTTTATATTTAATTAGTTAATATTTAGTTAATTAATTAAATTAATTTAGTTAATTAATTAAATTAAATTAATTAATTAATTTAATTACTTTTTTGTGGGGTGGTACAGGGTATTTAAGAGTTGAGCCTGCTCGACTTTAGCATTCCTTTCTTGTTTAATATACAAACTATTCAGTGTATAAAAATATTTAAAGAAATCTGTTGCTCGCTTGTCTGTCTTGAAATAAATATTAAATAAAATAAGCGGTTAGTTGTGAGATAGCTGCTCTCATTCCTAATACTGGTGTTTATTAATTCAACCCATTATTTATAATATAATTGAAAAACAATATATGTTGTAACAAAAGAGTGTAACACAACATAAGAAATGTTGGCGGTAAGAGCTAAGGAAAGGAAATTTGACGATCTTCTTTGTCTAGAGAAAAGACTATAGACTGTAAGACTAGTGTGCATAACAACAGACGCCTATATCTGATTGCTCTACTTAGCCAATAAATAAATATTTACATATGTAGAGTGTAATTTGGACATGCACGTGTTGCAGTTACAATTTTGCAAGCCTTCGGAGAGTTATTTTCTATTTCTATTTTGATGAGAACTTGTTTGTAAAGCCTACAGTTAGGCACATGCTGGAGCAACGTGAGCTGTTTTATTATAAATATTTATTCATATTGGGGGCATCAAATGAGAACACACGGTCAGTCGCCAAGTCTGGCCCACCACAAACAGCCGCCCAAGCACAATAACAACAATACAATAGCTACAACAACAACAACAACCACGTCGATGCTATTTTACATCAACTTTGCAATTGTCGTAGTCGCTCAGGTTGGCGTCGTTCTCGTGGATGTATGTTGTTGCTTTTTGTTTTAACTCATTGCTCTTGATCATGATCACGCGTTGTGATCAATGTACAGCAGCATTTTCTTCCGCTGGCTACACACTCGATAATTTATGTCATTGAGCTCAACACATGTGCCACTTTATTTTAATTACATTTAATTTTATTTGATTTTATTTTCTGCACGTTTGCAAATGAAAATGTCGATCAATTGCAAGATTTATTTTTATTTGTTGTGCAAAGAGGCAGGACGCCCTTTGGCCACTTATCAACAAACGTTGAGGTCATTAAGTGGACAACCAATTGCTAATTTTTATTTTTTACGCTATTTTGAATGTCAATTCGGATATATAGTACTCGTACATGCAAATTTCAAGAAGCAACGACGCTTGAATTTTTATTTGTTTGCCTAAATAAAAATGTACTTTAATTATTGACCCATTTGAATGAGAAATCAAGCAAATCACAACAAAACAGTGTTTTTTTTTTTTTTTTTGATTTTGTTTAAACCTATTCTACCTTGACACAGTGGCATGTTCCTAAGGGGGTTACATCCCTGATACCAGTCCATTTTTCAATGGACTTAAGTCAAACCGAAAAAATATATATAAAGCTTTAATATAAAGCACAGCGCAAAGATAATAATTTTGTCAATTTGCAAAAGTAAGGATGAGTTGGTGATCGGTTTTTTATCAATTTTCATTATCAGAGGTATATACTATATATATTTTTACAGCTCACACACACACACACCATCAAGCAATCGGAATGGCACATCCAAATGCTTTGCTCATAGGGTTCCTCTATATTGTTGAAAATTTGAAATTATTCAACAGTCGACATTGGAACGGCATTTGTTGATAAAGCCCATTGGTGTCGCAGTGTTATCATTGCGAAAGTTTTTAGTTGATAAAAGGTGAATGGGCACAACTTTTGTTTTGTCTTTGAAACGCACTACTTGTATAATGATTTTACTTAGAAAAAATATTTATTGGCTTAATCAACCAACAACGTTGATAACTCCGAACTTTATTAAACGCGCTGTGCCCACAAAATGTACTGATAGAAAAATTTCTTTAATGGGTTTATAATGGTGGAACGGTATCAATCATTTACGAGTGCGTGTCACTTTATATATAGCATACATATGTTCAGGAACTATATTGACAGTCAATTAAAACATATATATATATATCTATGTACATACATTTATGCTAGCACGACAGCGGAGAATCATTTCAAGATATGGGCCGAAAGAGGCCAGCAGAAAAGTTGATCTCAATGTACTGTTAGAAACTTTTAGAAACTCAAGAACAATTTTGAAATACACCTATACTGAATACACATCCGTGTGCACTTTGGGGTCCCCAGCTCTTAAAATCTGTGAGATCTAGGTGATCATACGGACGGACATACAAACAGGTATAGTGGACTAGGTTTATGGGCGTCGGAAATGCTTCCTTTTGTCTGTTTAATTTTTTTCACTTTGCACAACCTAATCTGTATGTACACCCATTGTACCTTTTAGGTACAGGTTATAAAAACAATAATAATGAAAACTAAACCAGCTAGCTCTACCACCTTCTGGAATTTTCTCTGTATACAAGCATAGTACAGAAAAGTGCAGATAAGAGGAAATTTAAGAAGTTGGTTTGCAGAAAGAAGGGCAAATGACATGCATTGACTTTGAATTTGCGTGTGCTGGCTTGCATAAACGCAGTATATTTAATAAAATAACGGAATGCACTACCTGTCCATCATTATCATTATCTCTAGCACCAATACCAATACCACATCCTCCTCTACTTGACTGCAATGCCATGAAGCAGCCTCATTGCAGTCAACAATTAATTATATTATTGTCGTACACAGCCAATATGCGTAGAGATAACCATGCATATATGCAAACCTTTGAATGCTATGGCAACTGGAAGGGATAATATAGTCAGAACAGAAATTACTTTAGATATCTGGAGGGTCAGTTAATGGCATTTCAACCGTAACATTGTTAGGAAGCAAATAAAATGTGTGCTCCTGCCTACCATCACATCAAAAATTCAAACAATGATGGCAACATACAAGAACAGCCTTTTGCATGATGTAACGCATTTTATTGATGATATTGCATTATAATACAGTAGGTTATATAGAGAAATCTATCGATTTCCTAATTGGGTTAATTGCGCTGGGCTGGACAATTTAGAACCAACTCGCGGCTACGACAGGAACTGGCCTCGCGATCGAACCACTGGCCCTTCTGGCATCTGCGCATTATGCGACGGCCAGAGCGACATTCGTAGAAACGACGGCAGTGGTTCTCATCCAGCATGAAGGTACCATCAGACTTGTCATTACATGCAGAAGCACTACTTAGAATGTTGCGCAGAGGTTTCAAAACTAATTTTTCAATTATGCTGCTAGGAGTAGGAGTCTTTGAATCGCAGGGTGTAGTTGTTGTTTCTGCACATGGTGTGGTTGTAGGTGCTCCACAAGGAGTTGTGGAAACGCAAGGTGGTGTTGTAGTTTCGCAGGGTGGTGCTGTGGTTGGAGAGCTTTTCGGCGTTGAAGGAGCTGGAGTTTCACGGGGTGGTGTTATAGTTTCGCAGGGTGGTGTTGTGGTTGGAGAGCTTTTCGGTGTTGAAGGAGCTGGAGTTTCACGGGGTGGTGTTATAGTTTCGCAGGGTGGTGTTGTGGGTGGAGAGCTTTTCGGCGTTGAAGGAGTTGGAGTTTCACGGGGTGGTGTTATAGTTTCGCAGGGTGGTGTTGTGGGTGGAGAGCTTTTCGGTGTTGAAGGAGTTGGAGTTTCACGGGGTGGTGTTATAGTTTCGCAGGGTGGTGTTGTGGGTGGAGAGCTTTTCGGTGTTGAAGGAGTTGGAGTTTCACGGGGTGGTGTTATAGTTTCGCAGGGTGGTGTTGTGGGTGGAGAGCTTTTCGGCGTTGAAGGAGCTGGAGTTTCACGGGGTGGTGTTATAGTTTCGCAGGGTGGTGTTGTGGGTGGAGAGCTTTTCGGTGTTGAAGGAGTTGGAGTTTCACGGGGTGGTGTTATAGTTTCGCAGGGTGGTGTTGTGGGTGGAGAGCTTTTCGGTGTTGAAGGAGCTGGTGTTTCACGGGGTGGTGTTATAGTTTCGCAGGGTGGTGTTGTGGGTGGAGAGCTTTTCGGCGTTGAAGGAGCTGGAGTTTCACGGGGTGGTGTTATAGTTTCGCAGGGTGGTGTTGTGGGTGGAGAGCTTTTCGGTGTTGAAGGAGCTGGTGTTTCACGGGGTGGTGTTATAGTTTCGCAGGGTGGTGTTGTGGTTGGAGAGCTTTTCGGTGTTGAAGGAGTTGGAGTTTCACGGGGTGGTGTTATAGTTTCGCAGGGTGGTGTTGTGGGTGGAGAGCTTTTCGGCGTTGAAGGAGCTGGAGTTTCACGGGGTGGTGTTATAGTTTCGCAGGGTGGTGTTGTTGGTGGAGAGCTTTTCGGTGTTGAAGGAGTTGGAGTTTCACGGGGTGGTGTTATAGTTTCGCAGGGTGGGGTTGTGGTTGGAGAGCTTTTCGGTGTTGAAGGAGTTGGAGTTTCACGGGGTGGTGTTATAGTTTCGCAGGGTGGTGTTGTGGGTGGAGAGCTTTTCGGTGTTGAAGGAGCTGGTGTTTCACGGGGTGGTGTTATAGTTTCGCAGGGTGGTGTTGTGGGTGGAGAGCTTTTCGGCGTTGAAGGAGCTGGAGTTTCACGGGGTGGTGTTATAGTTTCGCAGGGTGGTGTTGTGGGTGGAGAGCTTTTCGGTGTTGAAGGAGCTGGTGTTTCACGGGGTGGTGTTATAGTTTCGCAGGGTGGTGTTGTGGTTGGAGAGCTTTTCGGTGTTGAAGGAGTTGGAGTTTCATGGGGTGGTGTTATAGTTTCGCAGGGTGGTGTTGTGGGTGGAGAGCTTTTCGGCGTTGAAGGAGCTGGAGTTTCACGGGGTGGTGTTATAGTTTCGCAGGGTGGTGTTGTGGGTGGAGAGCTTTTCGGTGTTGAAGGAGTTGGAGTTTCACGGGGTGGTGTTATAGTTTCGCAGGGTGGTGTTGTGGTTGGAGAGCTTTTCGGCGTTGAAGGAGTTGGAGTTTCACGGGGTGGTGTTATAGTTTCGCAGGGTGGTGTTGCGGTTGGAGAGCTGTTCGGTGTTGAAGGAGTTGGAGTTTCACGGGGTGGTGTTATAGTTTCGCAGGGTGGTGTTGTGGTTGGAGAGCTTTTCGGTGTTGAAGGAGTTGGAGTTTCACGGGGTGGTGATATAGTTTCGCAGGGTGGTGTTGTTGTTGGAGAGCTTTTCGGTGTTGAAGGAGTTGGAGTTTCACGGGGTGGTGTTATAGTTTCGCAGGGTGGTGTTGTGGGTGGAGAGCTTTTCGGCGTTGAAGGAGTTGGAGTTTCACGGGGTGGTGTTGTGGTTGGAGAGCTTTTAGGTGTTGAAGGAGTTGAAATATCACAGGGTGGTGTTGTGGGTGTAGCTTCACTGGGAGGGGGTGTTTTAGGGGGAGGACGAGTTACTTTGTTGCATGGTTTCTTCGGTGTTGTGGTTTCGCACGGAGGAGTTGTAGTTTCACACGGTGGAGTTGTCGTTTCACACGGTGGAGTTGTCGTTGCACACGGTGGAGTTGTGGTTTCACACGGAGGAGCTGCTGTCTGCACAGCATTTCCTTCGATTTCGCCATCCTGCTTGTTCACGTTAGAAGATGTAATTGCTCGCATCGCAAGTCCATTAACATTAACGCAGTCAACCAGGTTGGCCAACTTGCAGGCATTTGTCTGCACATCCAAAAATTGTCCAAGGGGGCAGTTTCTATGTATCGCGCGACCACTCCTACACACGTAGTATCCCGCACATTTCATTATATCTATCATAACAGTACCATCTGCTACATTGTCGCAACTTGGTCGGCGACGAATTTTTTTTGCGTATGATGGTGTGGTGACGACCACAATAAGGGCCACAAATGCCAATCCAACTGAAAGAACACTTGGGTTAAGGACTGTGCACTGTAAAGCATCTGGCACGACTTACGGAATTTCATTTAGAAACTTTTATATCGCAGTTTCGAAAGTATAACTAACAGTCTGTTACTTTAATACTTTCTTCTCAATGTGTCTGAGTTAGACTACTCGAGTTGGCTTTTATACCAACCGGCCATCACTTTATCTTTTAAAATTTAAACAAATTTTCATGTATCGACAAGGGTTCTTGAAACAAGTTACAAAGAAGAAGGAACAATGCAGTAGTTTTTACAAATATTTACATACAATTTCGCTAATTGAAAAAAATAATTTCTTGTGAACCAAATGCTAGTCAATAGTAAAGCAATTGTTTGTGCTCAAGAAAATTGTTGAACTTTTAAAATAGGAAAGCAAGGCATTTCTTCCCAAATACTTCACAAGTAGAGATCATTATTATGTATACTTTTTCAAGTGTCTACACGAATGCTGTCTATAGTACTCTACAGTCTAATGGATATGTATACATAAAAATAGTAACAAAGGCGAGGGCAACAACGGCACATTGACAATAACGGTCACAAAGCCGCACTCGATAAGCGATAGGGTCACAAACAATGGGCCGTGTGCTCTGAGTGGCTTTCTAATTCAAGTGCCACAAATTAGTTAAGATAATTTTTAGTCAATTGTGTAGGAAACACTGATATGGTGTGTACAAATAAAGACAATTGTACTTTGTACTGAGTTAAGGGCAACTATTTAAAAAGAAAATAATTGTACATAGTAGGAAATCGAACTATTCTGCATTTATTATTTTTTATATTAGTGCTAGTATATAAGGATTTAATCGAACTTAAAACTATTTTATATAACGATTATTTCTTTTCTATTTCATTTCAACATATTGAAGATTTTTCTTTCGCTCTTTCACATCTTTATTTTTGATTTAAAAAAAAATGATCTGGCTACGTTCCAGAATACTAGTGGCATGAACTGAAGTTATTTTTAAAAAAATGTGGCAGATAAATAAACATAGAAAGTAAAGTATATTAACAATAAGAGTGGAAACCATTCGGTTTATTGGAATTATTTTTTGTCATTGAAAAAGAGTAAAAATCACTCTATGATGACTTATTTTGACAGAGGTTTAGAGTGTGTAAAGAATCAGAGAATCCTTTTGGATTTTTCAAAAATCTTTAAAATAGTAATTGAGCCATTTCCTTTCACTGCAGTTTTTATGGAGTGTCTTATTCAACATAAAATACAAGTTACTTATAGTTAGTGACTTGAAGGATTTTTTAACTTGCATAAAATAAACTTCCATGACAAACTTGGCAAACACTAGAGAAAATGATTACCAATTACCCTGCCAATTGATGTGGCAATGAACATTAAATGCAATTATTCCAAGAGACCAATTCTCACATATAAGCACTGCTACTCTCGTCATATTCCCCATACACGTGTTTTGTAATGCATGTAAAATGACAGCTTATTGCTTTTGTAATTTGTCGGATGCAAAAACTGTCAGTGGCAATGATCAAATGTTGGCCAATCGAACCAGTTTTCATCAATATGTAACGATGAACACAAAGCGAGCAAGCTGCGGCAATATGAAGAAAAACAACAGCGAATGGGGGAAAACAAATGTATTATTTTGCTACACTGAACATTTGAAATTAATCTCATGGATGCAGCCAACAACCCACACTGCCAGTTGATATGCAATTGTTCATTTATATAGTACATAGTAGGTTGCCAGGCAACGTCCTTGTTAGACAGAAATCTATACATGAATGCCATGACTCTACCTGGGCTATGTGAAGTATTGCACAAAAGCAAATCAGCAGCTGCCAGCATAAGAGCCCTCGTTATCCACGCTCCAACAAGTGGCATCAATGCCAACATGTTGGACATACGGCAGCAGAAGCATCAGCATCAGCAGCTTATGCCTGAAACTAACAACTTTTTAATGAGGTCCATGTTCCAGGAACAAATAATGCCGCAGATGTTTTGAATCGCAAAATGTGACGAGCGACAAAGAAATGCAATTTTAATTAGACCCAAAAACACCTGCCATCATGTAAGCTCGTTATATACTATGACAAATGTCAGATTGTTCCGAGATGGGGTAATGCGAATAATTATTGAAATATGAAGTAAAAACAATTTTGCAGAAGTGGCAAAATGGCTGCCAAATAAAAGCTCCATTCAAACAAAAAACTCGAGGTTATAATATACCTTTCCTCCGGAAATATTAAAATTGCGATAAGAAAGTAGAATAGATTCAGAAGAATGCAAATTAATAAAAGAAATCATAAACTGCACAACATTAATGAACAATGTACTTGTACAATTTTTTTTTTACCTTATGACCGAAAATCATATTGAGAAATTGTAATACTAAATGTATTTCTTTTCTTTATAGATACCTATATAAAGAATTAATTGGTAATTAATTATTACTTTTCAGATATGGGTGCTACTATGAAACAAATTGTAGTCGATTAGTCTTTTGTCAGGCTGCCCATCAATAGAAAATGTACCGACAATAAACCGAATTAAATAAAAATATACATATCCATTATTGTAAAAAATTGATAATAATTAGTACTTGTATATATCGTTTGTTTGCAGCAATCTGAAATAGTACACCGATTTTTATATCTTCCCAAACAATAATTTATCATACTAAGACTTCATTTGTCACCGATCGGTCCTATGACAGCTATATAAAATAATAAAGTATATGCTTTGTAATAAGCTAATAAGCTGGCTTGTGCCACGCTAATCCTTCAGTTTCGACTTTTTAGCATACACGTTAGCTTGGGTACAGGATTTTTAAAATCAAAGAAAAATTTGTCAAATTTCATATAAATAATTTGCTAGCTCTTTTTGCAACAAAAATATTTGTCGGAAAAATAGGAACTAGAATAATTAAACTGCGAAACTGGAATTTTCAAAGAAAACAAAAGGAAGCAAGAAATCCTCAAAAATGAATATCCAGATTTTTATAAATATCCCATAATGCTTCTATAGAAAGCAAACTTTAACATGTCTGAGCAAGAGAACATTTTCACAATCATTTATAAACATTTGTTTCCAGAGTATGAAAGACAGAACCACTTGCGAGCTGCATGTATTAAAATTATAAGCCATGTTCGCGGAAGGAAACTGTCTGTGCCAAGAATGTTATGGCACGGTAGCAACAACAAAAGCAAAAACTACAGACATAAAAGATTCAGGCGTGATTTCTGTAGTCTTTGTTTTTGTAATGGGAGGCAGGAACATGAAAGAAGAAGCATTTCAGCCACGCCGACGCGGGTTCGAAACAAGTCTTCTATGCTTTCAAGGTACAAAAATGTAATTGAGCATACATACATATGTATGTATGTACAGGCACCAAAAGCCGCCATTCTCGAGTAAATCGACATGTGTGTGCGTGCATGGTTGTAAGCTGATTCTACAAATTGAAAAATAAAATAGCCAAATGGCATACATAAGTACAGAAATACAATAAGTAGTACGTGTGCACAAAATTGTGTTTGGTATTGAAATTTAAATTCTGGGTGTGTATTAAATATAAAATCAAGGTCATAAGTTGCCAAGACAACTAAAATAAACAGTCAGTACCAGCAGTTGTTTACAATGCCATTCTATAATGCTATTCTGGAACTGCAGAACGCCCATATGGTTGCAAATTATTAATATTTCTTATGTCTGTTTTAATTCATCATCTCTAGTTTCCGCTTATCAAGAAAATGTAATTTTGACAAAACACATTTTGTAATTTTTCACCATTTATATTCATAAATTTGGTTGCGATACCAATTTGGATAAAATCAATAAAAACGACAGCAACAGCATATTTCAAGTAATTTAACACTTTCGGAACTGTATTTTTTTTTTTTTTTAAAACTATCTACGCCAAAAATGTTTATATACTAAAAGTGTCCTGTTTCTATACTGGGACATGTAATCCCCATACGCAATTATATTGGAATATACTGTCCTATAGTTCATTTTAAATCAAAGGTCGACATCTAAATTTGCGTGTGAAAATGCTCCGAAAATTCGGATGACATTTAGACAAACAGGATGCATGCATCGATGTTTCTGCACAATTTTTCAAGAAGAGTCTTAGAGCATAACTGTTTGAGGTACGTAGTGTCCCAGTAGTACCGGAGGGGTTAAGCAACTATAATATGGCAGCTTTACACAAAACGTCGGACAATGTCATAGAAAATTGCTGCATGCATCAAGTTGCATTGTTGTCAGTGACCTGCTGGGCCGTTTGACATTATTGAGCTTATCAAGGCATTCAGCACACACACACGAGCGCTTTTGAACAACTGAAGAATGCTGGACAAGGAATCAGCTACGGCGCTTTAAGCAACGAATATTTCATATCAATAAATATTTTATTTGCCGAATTTTTCTAGTCACAAATCGCGCTGTCACTCCAAGTTTATTTTTGATTTACTTTACTAAAATATTGCAGTTGGCCAATATGATTGGAAATGACAAATCCATCTATGCAAATATTTATTTAATAAACGAATTTGTAAAGAATTTTGGTTGAAGTTCTTTGCGCTTAAGACGAATATGGTAAATAGTACACGACATAGTACAGTACAAGACTTTAGTAAAAACATGAATTTTAATACATTAAGTTAAATTTTCAGTGTTAAAGAAGCACACACCATATACTACGCACATGGAAAAAATAGAATGTACACGCTCATGAATTATCTAAAGGTAATATGTTTGTGAACCATAAAACAAAAAATCGTAGCAAATCGCTCGTCAAAATAATAATTACAGTTATACATACATATGTCATAAATTATCTATTCACTTATTTCTTATTAAAGATAATATTTACCTAGAAATCGGTATAATAACCACCCTTGTTTGCATGACTTTTATTTATCGTTCTTGCCATACTAGAAAAAAGTTTGTTGTACATCTCAACCGCGTATTTTGTAAATACACTAGCTGAGAGGTATTTCGAAACGTTTTTGTACCACTTCGACGCATTAACTCCCCCAAAATATTTTAAATCGGGTTTAAGTCAGCATACTTGCTATCACATTAACTTAGAAGTATGTTTCTGGTCAGTATCTTGCTTAGAAGCCCATTTTAGAGGCATATTTTCCTCAGCATTGTATTATGGTAATCAAAATATCTCCGTACTGAAATTTGGTCATATATAGTGTATAGTATCAGTTCTTCAGAAGAGATACAGCCCAGAACCATTATTTATAAATGGGATGTGTAATTCCCCCTTTATCTGGAGTTATTAGTATATAGAATCGTATTTTACGTAACTGTACAAAATATTGTTTCACTTTTTATTCCCATCTCATTTTTGGCAAATAGTAGCCTTATCTTCAAAAGGTTTTTCCCAAAACAGTAAAACTATTTTGGCGATGCGCCATTGCAAATTTACATATTGAAATCCCATTGCCATAGCATTTTAGCTATACTGACGGTCAGTAGTTTCAAACGGCTTCTTGGGTGGACTTCGACTGAAGTAATTGTGATTTTGGAATCTTAACATTCTTCAAATTTTCCTAATCTGGTTTAGTTAAATAAACAAGAATTCAACAAATACAAACAAATCTTTCACAAAATAGTGAACTAATCTCTGATAATTAGGAAAAAAATATATACCAAAGTACTTATTATTTTGGCCAAGAAAAATATGCACATATGATAAATAAAATTTGAAAAACTTCCTTCATGTATAAATTGTAGTGTCAAATGTAACACAAAAGTATTGTGTTGGTTAGTGTATCTCAAATATGTTTATGTATGTGCTAGGATATAATAAGTAAACTTAAAAGGGGAACTGGAAACGGGAAGAATAATGTTTTAAACTCGAAACATCTTATTCAATTAAAATAATTTAAATATGTTATATACATACATGATTTTTATTAAATATATTACTTACCACATTTAACGTACAGTTATCATCTCATATCAAATAACATAAAATGCTATCAATCACCTAACTTACATTTGTACATTATTGAGCGAAATGAAATGACATGTGCATATTCACATATGTATGTACATTGTGTATTCATACATATATATGTATGTATATAATAATGTACCTGTGCACCTACATACATACATACATATGTATATAGACCCAATAATTATTAAAGTAGGCCATAAATCATTTAATTAATTTTACCGCCCCTGCGGAACATCGAAACATTTCAACGAATAGTAGAGTGGTGGGGGTGGTGGTGTGGAGAGCTTCCCGGTGATTTTGCAATATCTAAACGAAGCGCTGTACGAAAAAGTGGCGTGATGACTATAAATAAATAAAATACTACAGCAACAATAACAAAAAGAAAACAAACACGTACATATCTCACCCGATATACTCAAATGATTGTATGGGTAGGGTATGTTCATATATATTTTCATGTAAACGCGATAAAAGCCTACAAAAGGCTTCATAATTCTAAAATACTTACATACTATGAGCCGTTGAACAAAATTATACAATTATAAAATCCACGTACTAAATAAACGTTGAACTAACATAAAGAGAATAAAAGAGAGCGTAAACAACAACAAAAAGAGCAGATAAAAACTAGACAAATACAAACAGACGCTCCCGCCACAAGTTCAGCCAACAGCTTAACTCAAGGTCGTCTGTATGACAAGACGGCACGACGATTTTTGTGGTTCAAATCTTCATATTTATGCCATGCGGAATGGAATACATAGGCAGAAATGTGGAAACAAACCAAATCTCAAAGCTTAGGCGCAACTGGTTGGGAACTTTCTGTAAAAAAAAACAATTCTCAAACAGAACTCGCACGCACGACTTATGTATACCCTTTACTTAGCTAAGTAATTAATTCAAAACTTAATTAATTTTTTCTTTCAAATTAAATTTTAAAATAAAACAATAATGTAAAAGTCAAAAAGCAGATAATAATGTACACACCAGTTGATGGGGAGAGATTACATTTCAGGAGTTACAATAACGCCGCATAACAAAAAAAAAACAATTACCCTTTCGAAAATTGGTAACTCTACTACTTAAACTTTCAGCTTATACATGTCTAGAAAGATTCGGTTTGTTGTGATAGTCAATAATATTATTTTGTGAGTTCTTTCACGCCTCGTTTTAGTTGTTGCCAAAGCTTAACGATTTCATAATACCCTTTTGCCCTGTTTAACCGGTACTGGAAATGTTTGGACTCCAAACCGGTCTAATGACTTGTCTCGCAGTGTGCAACAACTGTAGCATCAAGAGCGGTTGCAGTAAATAACAATTACATACATACATACTAAATATGTATGCATGAATGCATACGTGAATACTTATACATAAAAACAAAATAGAAGAATTTTGTAAATATGAAATCAAAAAATAAATAGCTTGAAATAAAAGAACAAAGCGTGGGTGTGCCAAATAGAGAGAAAGAGATGTAGAGAATGAAAGAGAGAGTTATGAGAGTTAATGAACCCGAGCACATCACAAAATAAACAATTTATTGGGTGCGAAATATGCATAAATACATACATATGTATGTACGTATGTACATATGTAGGTACATATAGTACGTATGTATATACATATGTACAAATCATATCAATTCAATATCAACGCTCATTAGTGTTGTATAATATCGTGGGTACAATACATGCATATACATTTACATAGGTACATACATAACTAAATGTATGTATGTATGTATGTATGTACGAGTATGTACAAACGTATTGCCGAATTTGCCATTTAGCGAAAATATTTGCGCATTAGCGAGTGCTTGGCCTCCAAATAATTTAAATAATGAAACTACTTACAAATGCATACACATGTATGTATGTATTTGCTTGTATTAGCAAACGAAGTCATAGGTTTACATACATACATTCGTATGTATTTACGCACATGTGCCAAATGACGGCCTTCTTACATTTTGAAATGTGCGAGTATAAAACGTAATAAAAAGCCGCCTCATTCGATTGTAAATTGTATACATGAGACACCCGGTGCAACTCTGACTCACTCACTTCTCGCCTCACAGCTGTGAAATGAAAACAAACAAAACACTCACACTACTGCATTGTTAAATTTTGTTTGCAAACAAAAGCAGCGTTTAAAATTCAATTATGCATAATATTAGCGTCAGTGCAAGAATAAGAACCGCGCCAAAACTTAGCAGCGGGTCGAGTTAAATTAGTTATGAGAGCCAAAAGCAAAGCAACAGATTTACAATTCAGAATAGTGTGATAAAGCAGCCAACAACAGTTCAATAAAACATACAAATTTGGTATTAAACACGTCATATTCTCACTTGTCGGCCTGGTCGACAATACAGTGATTAGATCATCGTATTCAACTGACAAAACCACAACCGACATAATGTCGACACCGAGGCGGCCTTAATGGACAGCTGATAGTCCAACAGTCATTACTTAGCAAATTTAGCTATGTGTGTAAGTGAATGTGTCTGCGAGTGATGTGGCTGGGATGAAGAGTTTATGGTTAAGCGTTACTATGCCAGCAAACACTCGTCATCTTCCTGCGCCATTTCCACCTACCCCGAATACAAATTTATTTAAAAGGATGGCAATTACAAGAATTAAGTTATGCCTCATCTAAGAACTACTTTGCCAATAAGCCAAGCTTAAGTATGAAGTGGCATGCATCATGTGTTCCTTCCTTTTTGTTCCACTTTTTTTAAGCTGCAGTTGCTCATTTATGCAAATACTAAATGACGTTTAGAATGCGATTGTGTGGGTGCGCGTGTTTATAATTGTGTGTGTGTATGGGGGGAAAGAAACGTGCCTGAATGACTGTTTTCAGTGTTTGTTGAAATACAACCGCAAAGTGCTTAATTCACCCATGCACCCGCTTAACAGGTAGAGCGAGTAGGTGACCGAACCTAATTTACCGTAACTTGATCTGATACATATACTAAATATAATATTTAATAGATATACGAATGTAGATATGTGTATTAAATAATATCCATTATTTTCGCATGCTGTGCCTACAAGCCTGTTAAAATGGCGAATTTAATAGACGCAATCAGAATCATATTTAAAGAACAAAAACAACAACAAAGAGGTTTAACAGAGGTTAATGACAGCTTGATAAGACGCAAGTAGAGCACACACAGGAAAAAAAACTGCGTAAAATACAAGATTAAACAATTGAAAGGCCGAACCAAATAGACAGTACACTACATACTCTGTAGTATGATTAAAGTACAGTACCATTGGAATATTATCAGTTAACATTGCAAGTTCATTTCGGAACATTGGAAAGGCGTATGAGCCAAAGTTTGCTATAAAACTTGAAAACCCTAATAATGGCAAAAATTGTTTATTATCTGAGTATTCCCATAATATGAAAATTTTTTTTAAATAATCTGTTGAAGGATCTGTGTATATATTTGCATAAAATTATGCAAAAAATATCTGACCCTTTTCGGTAGCACTATGGTCAAAGAAGCAATTAACCTTTGTTAAAAACCACATGCCACCTTACTTTTTATACAGATGGACGGCCAGACAACATGGCTATATCGACTCATCTCGTCATACCATGTACATACTTTAGGGGATCTGTGTTACATGTTCTTGCTCGAAACTAATATACCCTTCTAACTTGAGTCATACATATAATACTGATAAACACACGCCCGCAGGATAGTTATAAGGATATATATACGTTCATATGTATTGGCTTGTTTGCAGACAACTTACCAAATCAACAGACAGTCCGCACATGTCGGCCAACCAGGTGAAGATGCGACTTCCGTCATACTGGTCATTTACAATAAACTTAGGCGATTCCAGCATTTTGGATTAGTTTTTGTTTATTATAATAATCCTTTACTGCTTCATTTGAGATAGACTTTTGTCTTTGCAAAGACAAGCGCGTGGCCTGTCAGCTATTCGCTACGACACAAAGAAAACCGTGAACGCTACCGCCGCCGCGCACACACCAATGGAAAATTCTTGCAAATTATTCACGAGCACTTTATGAGATTTAATTTGTAGTTGTGGAGAACAGTACAAGTATTTCATTTGTCGCAAGCCACAAAATATGAGGCTGCGTTTTGTGCGTTATATTAAAGTTTACCGTAAATTTTGTGCACTAAATGAGTTTCAATAATTGTTTTGTAATTGCACCTTATGGGTGCGTGTGGAAGTTGCGTCGTTCTCTTTTCACTGACAAAATCTGAGTAAGAAAAACATCGAAACCTCTGTAGTACGCAATTTCGATGATATACATAAAGAACATCGATGCAGATTATTTTATATCGATTTATGTAGTTGAGCTCTCGATAAATGTTTAAGGTCTCTTACCACTTTTCGCGCCAAACGCACAAAAAGTATTCGAAACTGCGGTTTTTGATTAGTACATTTGTTAAAATTTATATTTAAATTCTTAAATTTTAATTTGGATTTGATTTTGAAAATATGTTCATTCGCCAAAACAACAGAAAAAACCCATTTTAGATATAATGTGCTCACAATTTCTTATATAAAGCACTACCTTTTATCATAATTAATAATTATTTATTTATAAATATTAAACAACTTAATTTTAATGCCGCATCGATGTTTTCGATATCGCTCTTCCAGTCGATATATAGGCTAAACTTACATCATTATTAATCGAGTAATTGCGCGCGGTAAAACTGCCAACCTGTTGGTATATTCAAAATGGTTAAATCAAACCTTTCTATTTGTTTTTAAATTTGTGATTTACGAAAAATGAATTGTTTCTAACTGTGAGTGCCCGCTTGCTGAGATTGAAAGCCGAAATTTTGTCTAGAAATATATGGTAATGTAGATGTTCGGTACATGCAAGCTGCCTGCTATGACACGAAATATTTTTCCTCAGCCATACTTCTTCAGTTATGTACACACTTGTTCTTGCATTAATATCAGCAAACCTACGAGTGGATTCGATTTTTACATTTGGTAATAAATTTGTTCCAATTAATTAAAAAAAAATGTTGGGCCGCAGCAGCGTTATTGCACGCAACTTCTCGCAATCCATGGTTAGATACAGTGGCCATGGTGGTGTCCCCGGCGAGGTAAGAATACAAAGTCTGCGCATGTGATTACATAATTTATATTTTGCACATAATTCACATGTACATATTAAACTAAAATTAATCAATTTGTAATCAACTTTCAGAACTTGCCATTCAGTCTGCAGAACAAATACAGAATAACTGCATTGTTCACTGTTTTCTGTATGTTGGGATTTGGTGCGCCCTTTCTGGTCGTAAGGCACCAGCTTTTGAAGAAGTAAAAAGTTAGCGAATGCAGCACCAAAAAGATAACAACAACAATTACACAAATTGTAAGGTTAACATTTTTTCATTGTTCTGGTATTATTTTTTAATGATCTTTTTCATTTTTTCAGCCCCCGTTTGTTGCACTCATAGTATTGCTGCAAAATTGCTAATCGTGTCACCATGTGTTAAGATTAAGTCAAAAGTGTACGCTTAAATAAAGTTACCAACTCTTAACCGGACAACTATGTTAGTATTTTTCTGTTTCCCAGTTGGCCATGATAATCTTGCTTACATTAAATCACAATATTCTGACAATTTAAATACTTTGTATCAACTTGTTGACTGATCTGGTTGAAAATTTACAAAAAAATAGAAATAGTTTTAATTTTTTGGTAAAGTTAAAATGTGGTCAATAGTGCGCGCTTCGGCGCGTAAGATGTGGGCTGCTTCTACACTAGCCCGTTCTTTTGGTTATGCCGGTGGTGTTCCCGGCAACGTAAGTAGAAAATGCAGACACGCTTCTTTTTCAATTCGCCGATAATCCGGTGCAACATTTAATCATAGAACTTGCCGTGGCGTAAGGGTATGGATAACCCAATGCGTTTCACTCTTTTCTATCTTATAATTGGGACTGTTGGCTTTGGTGCCCCGTGGTTGGTAGTACGCCATCAGATGCTGCGTAATGTCGTTGATGAGCCGTAAGTGGAAATGTAGTTCTGATTAAGAGTGGTGGTGATCTTGTTTCTATTTTAGTCCACCACCGGAAGAGGAGCCAGAACCTCCCAAGGATGAGAAGAAAAAGAAGTAAATTTGTATGCTGCCCTATTGTGCCCCAAGTACTTCCACAACATAATTGATTTTTCGCCCAAACATACATACGTACTCAATGAAATAATAAACAAATTGGTTCTTTAGTTTCTTCAACTGGAAAGCATTTAGAGTTTACTTTTATTGTCAGTTGACGGTCACTAAAATATAGATTTTAAATAAAACTGCAGTACAAAATAGGTCTAAGCCATTATAGGCAATTCTTGACGCTATTATAACAATGATGGTTATAGGAATTCGTTGGGTAGATTTGGCTATGAAATCACAGTTCGTCTTTCTCGTCGAACTCGTATTCTTCCTGTACAGGCCCATCCTCACAGTACTTGGCCTGCTCCGAGCAGATTTTTATATCCAAATCATTACCGACATCCTCAGCTTGGAATTCTTTTAGGAAAGCGTCCTCGTTGTCTTCGAGTACCTCCAGACAAAAGTGGCCCAAACTCTTGTTTAGGTCACCATCCTGTACGAAGTCGACTAGCGAAGACTCTGGATTCATTTTACCGTTCACTATCATTTTTAGAAGCGTAAACTTTCCATTGCTTTTGTAGGTGGCCTTCAGATAATCCTCCATTTTTTCACCTGTAAAGAGGCAGATTGAAATAGCCAATTGCTAAGGCTGGATCTATCATAAGTAACTCACAGATCTTCTCCATTAGCTCAGTCAAAAACATTTCGGACTTAACGAAGCGAACACGTTTGCTAATTGAATTACCATGTGCGTCCAAGCGGAAGCCACTCACATCGACCATCTTATGCGCGTCCTCTTTTGCAATAGCATCCTCCAATTCCTGCACTGTTGCCTTACACACTACATGACACGGAATAAAGTATTCAATTATTAAACACATGAACAATTTATATGAAAATTCTATGCGCCTGTTGCTTACCATGGCACTTGACCTCTTTGGAAGTGAAACTATAACCATGCGCAGGAAGTGTAGCGAGCAGTGCAATGCTGAACAGCAACAAATACTTTCCCAACATAATTTAAAACTACAAAACAACAATTTACAGCTATTTAAATGAAAGAAAACACCGGTAGTGAAAAGTAAACCACGTCACCACAACGCTCGATTTTGAAATGCGTTTAAACTAATAGTGGCGATTTGTTGTGTCGCAGAATCAAACTCTGCTAATTTCGTATATCATTTCCGGCTCTTCCCTAAACATGTGAGTGTGTTGTAGAGGGCTAGGTGACGCCTTCACGAATGATTCTTCGCCCAAATTTATCTAAACACCTAAAATATTTAAACAATTCATTTGAACGCAATGACAAAATAAATAACACAAGCATTATTTTTTCTCTCTGAAAAGCGGCTGTACACACTTTTCGTTTTGACATCGTTATCGATAGCACGCCTTCATTGTAAACGTTCAACGTTGTTCTGAACCTGGGCAATCTCTCGGTTGTGGTTGTGCGTTTAATTAAATTTAATAAACGGCAATATTTATAAGTGCAAGACGTAGAGTACACTATTCTTACGCGAATCATAAATCTCTAAAAATACAGTTCAGAAATATTTTGGGTAACTAACGCCATATACAACAAAACGCTCCAACACACATGCATACATATAACATGTGTATGTATGTAGATATATGTGAAGTTTTAGGCGAAGCAATTACCAACTAACACACGAGTATAGTTTTGTGGAGGCGCACTTTACGTGCAGAGCATACCAAAAATCGTAGGCGTTGGGGGCTAAATCAGCAGCAGCATAAAATCGATTCCAAGTGCATGTGTGCGCGCGTGTTTGTGTGTGTTGTTGCAAATGTAAGAAGCAGAGCCTCACGCGCTTTTTACCAAACTACTCACAGTAACTGACGCATAATAAATCTAATAAAACAACTTGTGCTCTAGTCACATATGGTGTGCAGAAATAAATACATATAGAAGTACATACAAATTTACAATCAATTGTAGACTATTTTTTATGGTCATATGCAGTCGATTTGTCCCTGGGTACAACATCTATACAGAGGTAGGTGATTTAAATGAAATATTCATACATTCAAATATCCGACTACGAACTGTAAAAATACAATTATATATGCATATGTTGACAATACATACATATGTACATACATATCTAAAAATGCGCGCCCATTGCTGCGTTGTCTGTGTGTGTGTATCAAATTGTACCTAACCTCAATTTCTCAATTGATTACGCTCCGCGATAACGTTCGACAAATAAACTGTCAACATGCACACGTTGTTTGCATTTTTCTGATAAAATATTTAATATTATGAAGCACATGAGGTTTGTCTTACTTTGTTATTTTTGCAGTCATTGTTTTCTTCGAAAGCGGAGCTTTTTTTGAGGTTAGAACAAAATGTATTAAAGTGAAGTTATCCAAACTTTTTCTGCTTTAATAATTTATTGTTGACCTCTGTCTACGTTGAAGCGATTTACTTACATTTTGTGCTTTGCATCGGCTATTGTTCGGTGTTTATTGTTGAAATTCTTATCGCCTCAAAAGGTGGCTACATTTTGTGTTCATGCATGCAAACATACATATGTATGTATGTATAGAAATATGTATGTATGTATATACATATGTACATAGATAAATATATAAAAGAAGTTCCGCAATATGTTTGATCTGTGCATATTTTGGATTAAATGTGGACGTCGACATTTTTCATTTGCCATTTTGATAAAGTAGAACAGGGCACATATAAAATATCTGTAAAGAGCATTGAAAAATAGCAACAACAATGACGCATATCATTTATACATATACACACACTATTGAAACTGCAATCAAAACACGTATAAAATTTTCTCCGTGTGCGTTTGGAGAATCGCGAGAGAGCGTGTTTATTATTGGCTCATTCACTGTATTGTTATTGCATTGGCCAGTGCTGCCAACCCATTTGTATTACAGTTTGAGTTTGATTATGGAAAATTTTAAGTTGGCAAACAAACTGCGTTTTTGAAAGTATACAAATATATCTGTGTATTGAACTGGCATTTATAGCTTTGTTGTTTTATTTAATAAACTATCAAGGCAATTCAACGACAAGAACAAATTAGCTGCAATTGAACCTTTTTACATACGTATTTCCACACATACTATATAGTATATTTATAGTCTAATGGATCATATGATCAACTTGTATAAAATTCATTGCACAAACTTTCTAAAGGTCGCTTACATATATATGTATATACATTGCTCAAAATTTCCTTCGAATGCTTGCATCGTCATCAACAATCATTTACCCTCCTCCTCCCCAACCCACACACATACACAGACCATTTTCCTTAAGAAGTGTCAAGTTGTAGCCTCCTCGGAGTCATACACTCAGCAGCGGCTGGTTTTGGGCTCTGGTTATACTTTTTCATTTGCCAAAAGATGTAAAACTTGAAAAACGAGTTCTGTTCGTAATTTGTATTTAAACTAGAGGTGGGTGCGGGCTGGATTTTGTGTGCCCGGCAAAGAAATATTTATCACGAAGCAGCACGCGCCGCAATAAAGAAATGTATATATGTATGTATATACATACATTCAAGTGAGGGTTTACTACGTCAAGTTCTATAAATAATATTAAACAAATACTATGATTTTCGTGTAAAAATAAATATTTATTCTTATTCATATATACTTATCATTTTCACGTTATTGAATATGCGAAGGAGAAAATTCTCCAGGTTCTTGACCAAATTTATTAATATTATCAATAATATTATTAATATTATCATACGTTCAGAACTTGTATGAAGTATACATACAATGTTGGAATTGAACAAAGTTACACCTAAACCAAATGGGTCGAAAATGGTAGCAAATAAAATCCATGTGCATCTTTACTATGATAAATAGCTCGGTTTTGTTAGGGGTTGGACTTTTAGATACCTTTCTTTCTTAATGCTTGGAGCCAAACTTAAAAGTCTTATAAATAAAATTTGTGTTTTTTCTTTTGTTTGATTTTGCACACATTTTTACTATAATAATAATTAATATAAAAAGACCTTAATTGTAATAATTGCATTATTCATATTTTAATAATGTCTTATCAATGAAATACGTACACACCAATTCATATAATGTTTTTATTTTGTATGTAAATAATAGCCTGTTTTCCCTAAAATCAACTAATCAATTAACTAAAAAAAATACATGTCTTTTATAAATTATTATTATTTTATGTTAAATTTAATTCGTGCCCATTTATGCTCACATTTATTTATACACAACTTTGAAAAACTTGTTCATAAAATCATAACAAACATTATTCATGTCTTGTTCGTCAAAAATGGTTGAATAATAATTTTGCTCTCGTTTTTGGTCGATTTTATAACATCATTTTATATCACATACAAGCTTCTGGAAAATATAGCTTGTTTATATCTACAAGTATATTATTGCTGATGATTTGTAAAATTCTCGACAAATACATTTATACTCATATTTTCATACATATTTATGTGGTCGACGAAACTGGTTATATAAACGATGGCTAAAAATGAACAGAATCAGCGTTATTGTACAATTATTTTGTTGCGATTGGTGTTGTTTTTCTTTGTGTTTACAAATATTGTGCAGTGTATGATTGGTTGATGTTTGTAAATGTTGTCGGTTGGTATTATTATTATGACCCCTGCATCTGCTGTCTTATGTAAGCAATTTCTTAACAATGTGATACGTATTCATAACGGTGGGATATAATTTATTATTGCTTGTTAATTATTGCGCAATTCACGATGAACGTCGTATTCTGTCAAACGTCGTGGGCGTATCACAAAAATTCTGAAATTAGTGCACGCAAATTAGAACACACACAGGAACATAGACAATATAGATATATACATACATACAACCACCTGACATATTCTCGCATGGCTGCATGCAAGAACACCAATATTTCCAGGAATAGGACAGTTTTGGTTCACATATAGCTGCATTTTCGGTTGAAAGGTAAAGCTTCTGGGCTAGGCAACGCCGAATGGAAACATTGCAGCATTGCGTTTATTTCAAGCTCTTCCACCGCACATCAGACCGTCCCTTTTGCACTTGCTTTGATTAAGGGGTCAGTCCAAGGTTTCGCGATATCACGGCGTGTGGGTGGCATGGGCGATGCTCCTGGCACTTTTTCAATATGTGCATCTGACGCAGATGCGGCCGGACATGCGCTGCAGTTGCAAGATGTCTTAGCCGCGCTCGTGAACTTTAAACTTTTGAAGAGTATCATTGTTAACGCTGCTGTCATAAAATCACAACAGAAAATCACTTACAGCCCTACTTTACCTGCACTAACTAAACATGGCAGCGACATAAACATTTTACTGGCAGGTGCCTTTTCTCTCAATGTTTTGCTCTCTTGCACTCTCTTTCTCTCTGTTCCTCTGGTGCATTGCGCAATGACTGCAAGAAATCGATAACTGCAAGGTTTCAATTTTCACCCATCAGTTCAAGATTTTGCACGTATACAGACTTTTTTGTTGCTTCTGCCTCTGTAATTTTGTTTAATTACTTTCTTGAATCAATCTTTCATCACGGTTTAGTTGTTAAAAGCGGTTTTGCCAATTTTCCGCCCTTGTCATGCAGCGGTTTGTTGTTTGTGTTTTTACTGCATTTTTTACCTTCTCAACCGTTGCAGTAGTTATTTCTATTTGTTTGGTTTGCTTTCTATGTATATTTGCCATCGTCTTTGTGTGCTTCTCATTTCCGTTTGTCAGAGTCATGGCACACAACACTAGTACTACTTCCACCACCACAAAACACTGTATGTATGCTTAAATGTGTGTGCGCCGTCTCCGCAAAGTGTAACCGTGGCAGCGCTATAGCCTGCTACTCGTCTGTTTGGTTTCTGGGCTGTTTCTGATGTTCAGTTTTGTCGATTTCGTTATATACAGCGCAAAGCATGGCAGTCTCAGTCATTATCTCTGTATTTGTATGTACACACACATATACAAATGTAAGCTCTCTCTTTCCTGCTCTCACACGGTGCTGATACCAATACCGACATCGTCACGGTTTGTGCACGTTTAAGTTGCTATGTCACGAAACACCCTGTGGTCACTATAGACATGTTTAGCAAACTCTCGTACTGACTGTTATTACGTTTATGTTACCCAGTACATAAGAATTTAAAATTAACTGCTTTATTTGTTATAACTAATTTGGGCATTAATATTTTATTAAAAAGGTTTAAATGTGGATGAGCACCATAATTACCATAATTCATGAATTTGTGAGAAGATTAACCTAAAGGAAATAAACATTTCATGTTTCAAGTTTTTTGTAAAAAAAAGTAATTGCGGTAGATTTTGTGACTTAAATTTGGTGACAAACCAACTAAAATAGAAAAGCACTTCGAAGGATTTTGCAGATAAAATCACGCGTCCGAGCCTTTAGTTGTAGTCCACTTTTGTATGTTGCTCTTTTTCGACCATATCTTGTAATGTTTTCGTGCTTTTGTGGTAGCATGAACGTAGTAAGTGACTCTCACCATAACTGCCGCGCATTTTGGACTTACGTAAGCTTACCGTTCGTTCCATAAGCTGAGCAAACAAAAATTGTCTAAGCGTACTTTTATTCAATTTTATCTGTCTGTTGGCTGTGGCTTATGTTCGATTTTCATATATTTACTTTTGAGTAGATTATTCCCTTTCAATTATAAACGCCAATCCATGCGCAATCCATGTACATTTGCTGTTCTTAACCTTTTTTCCGGCCATCTTTGATAGCTGACGAGATGTAGCACCGACTTAACATCCTCTCTCGTGCTTCGCTGATAAATACGTTTCTTATGTACTCATGTGCGTACATTTGTTTACAAATTCGCACTGCTTCTAGCAAACTATTACATTTGAGTACAAGTTAGATGGATTTGTTAACTTGAACGACAAGCCAATACCATTGCTTGTATCGTCGCACAACACCCACAGCCGCTCATTTCTACGAAATGTTCCTTTTAACAAAAATTGCAGTCCAAACACACACCAACTTCAACTCTCTACTAATACATACAATGTATGTATGTCTATATATATATATATATATCTCCACCAAATATGTGTATACGTATCCACACATTATATACTTGCAACGTTTTCACATATTCATTCGCGGTTGTTGTGCGTTGCCACCCTATTTGATATGTGTTATTGTTGGTGTAGCATCAGCCACCAAAATGAATTCCAAAGCAACACTGCGCTCGCGCGCGCTCTAGCTCTCTCGTTCGTATTGTTCTCTGGCTCTCTGCAATATTGTGAGCTCTTTTGTTTCTTCACACACACACACGTACAATAGCTAAGTTTTATAAGTACGTAGGTAGGTAGCGCTGCTGACTCCGTCTCGCTCGACACCAGACTGACTGCCTGGTCTGGTCTTCGTTTAATCGAAAATGTTTGCGGCGGCGTTAAGATGTACGAAATCGTCTCGCCAAATTTTCGTGAATATCCGTAGAAATTCACTGAGAAGAAAATTGTTGAAAAGTGAATTCAGTAGTTTAAAAGTGCTAAAAACTAAATTAGTTTATTATACGACGAAAGAAAAAGCGTTAAAACGCACTAGAAAATTATTGTGGAAAGGCGAAAAATAAACTTGTGCTGCCTCGCCGAGCATATACATACATATATATATGCATGTATGTTCATATATACATGCAAACATAAACTACTGAAAAAAGAAAAAGGTGAAAAAAGTTGTACATACACTCAGTAAAATAGATGCAAGTGCAAAATACTGCGTAAATTGTCGGTGAACGTGAAAGTTTCCTTACAAATCTTTTAAAGTTTATTATAAAATATTTTAAATGTTGACCCAATATCAGCGTCGCTGATGTAAGTCAATGGCACGGCGGGGGGGTAGGAAATGTTTAAAATGAAATTGCAGCATTCTATTAAGGGCAGCAATTGAATTGTGCATTTAAAAATGTTTACCATCTGAAGGGACATACAAATTACAAAAACTTGTGAAAAATACAACTTTTTAGGTTAGGTCAATCTCAATTGGTTTAAATACATACATATGTATGTACATACGACGACGGCACACACATACATATGTACGTTAGTATAGGCGCACAAAAAGTCGTCCGCAGTGATGGTGACGTTGTATGTGTGTTCATGTTGCTGCTGTTCACACACACATGTAATCATATACATACATACAAGTTTTTTAACTTTGCTTTTGGCTTGCTAGTGAACTGACTGTATTTTTTCAACGCAGTGTCGTTTTATTTTCGTTCGTTCGTTCGTATGTTGTTCTCAGTTCGTGCGCTTAACGCGCCTTTTGCTTTGATGCGCCATTCGTTTGTTCGTACATAGCATACCGTACATACATAAATATTTGTGCATATGTGCGCGAGTGGGGGACTGAGTGTGTGTGTACATTTAAATGGCTCCAATACTGAATAACCCGCTGGTGCCTCGATTGGTCACGACAAACGGCGACTATGTCTACGCTTGTGTGTATTTCAATGAGAGCATCTTGCTCACTACAACAATTTATTTACGTATATTACGAATATATCTACATGTGTATGAGTAGTTCATTTGTATAGTGGCTGTGGCGGCCAGTTTTCTTTTTGTTGTTCTTGCTTTTTGTATTTTGCCTTACACTAAATGTTTTATATACTATATATACCACACCATCTATTTGTACATATTTCTATGTCTATACGTTTGCACATATGTTTTATTTGCAAAATTTATTAATAGCGCCGCATCGCGTTATAGTGCTCTCTTGTCAGTGTTTTCGCGAGTACATCTATCTGTTTGTGTATATGGGTGTGTGTGTGCATGTGTCTGTGAACTTAAAGTCAAAGAACAAAACACTAAATACGCGTACTACTGATTACTAAATAGACAAGAGTAACGGGTGTTTATCACATATCATATAAAAACTAGTTTTGCCTTCGAACGCCTGTAATTTTCACTAACACTAGCTGGCCGTGGCATCAAGTAACAGATAATGCCAGAAAATTCGCTGAACTCGAGCTGCTCTGTGGGTACGAAACGGAACGAAAATTTGTAAATGTGGACAAATGCACTGCAGCCAATGGTTTAAATGGAATCACAAATATTTAATATAATTTTCTGCAGAGAAAACAGACAAAATGTAATTGTTGGGAAATTGAAATGAGCACTCTTCTTGATTTCTTTATTATAGTGTGACCGTATAATCTCAAGTTTGTTTGCACATACTGCAGAATTCGTGTGTAGCATCTGCATACAGCTGTTCCACAAAAACGTTTATAAATCCGAATCAGTTGCTAGAATACCACTGCGTTCATATTTTCCGTAGTATGTCTTGTTTTATTTCTTTGCGCTGTGCCCTGAACACATAGCAAAACAGATAAGATAATACTTGCTGCACGTAATATACTCACGTAGAATGCAAAGAGAAAAAATAAAATGGAGGGAAAATTTGCCCATTTGACTTCCCCCGCACGCTAGTATAGTCGTTGTATGTATATATACATATGTACATGAATACACACATATAAAGTTAGAGAACGAACGCCCCAATTTTGTGTGAGCAACACAAACAACACATACAATTACAATCCACATGCACATGTATGTGTGTGTTGTTGGTATGCGCAGACGGCGTTGATGATGTCGGCTTGCTCCAAAAGACACCAGCGGCGGCATAACAGCAGAAAAAACAACAATTAGAAGAGGGCACACACAAAAAGAGAGCGCGCGACAGTATGTACTTTCAACTTGTTTTTTTACATTTGGCCATAAGTCTTAAAGGATGATAATTTACTGACGAGAGAGCCTTCTCATGAACTAACCTATGTACAGTTTTCAATTACGATTTCATGAAATTTCTTAAATTTGTTAATATACGTATATGTATATTTTCAAACAAAAAAGAGACGTTAGGCAGATCTGAGTTCATCCATTGGTCTCCTTGTTGCAGCGGCATAACCAAAGTTAATGCCACTGCCACTTCATTCAAGTTATATTTACACTTCTTCTTCGTAGTATTGGGGCGCAACAGAAAAGGAGAGATGCGCAAGAGAGCATGCATTCCATAAAAATATGTACTCTCCCGCTCTCCAAGGCTCGCGCCAAGCGTGTTTGTTTGTGTATGTTCGCGTCTGATGGTGTTGGCCAAAGGGTAAAATAACTTACGGAAAATCGAGCTAAGAAGCTATCTTAGCTTACGCCGAAGTTTCATACCCTTCACAAAAACTTTATATATAATTTATAGTAGACCATTTTATTTTACTCATTTTGCATTGACGATGCATTGCATGGATGAGCCATGATTAACAACAGTATTGTAATTGTGGAATAGTCAGTTTCGATATGTATTTACAAACCAATATTAATTCTTCCTTCTGGGTATTACGAACACAGAGTATTCCTATACCTTTTTGGAAAGGGTACATACATATATACAAAAATCATTAATTGCAACAAAACAAAATTCGCGCTTCGCTCTTTTGAATATGTTGCGTGTTGCATGCTGAAAGAAAGCAGCCACCACCAGCAGGAGCAGCCGCAATAAAAGCTTCCCTTTGTTTGTGGCATGCCATTAAACACCCTGTTCTGCTCGCAGGGTGTGTAAAAAGGCGGTCCTTCCCTTCCATCTTTTGCAAGACATCATATTTACATACGTCCATTGATCTTGAAATATACATCAACTAGTTTGTCGCATTGAGACAGTATTTACTGTACTCAACAAAAACAAAGCTCACGCGCCCAATCCGGTTGCCATACATGTATCAAAGAATTACAAACAAAACGCGCACACCCTAAGCAGTAGTTGTTGTTTATGCTGCTGGCTGGGCTATTGGGTTCTTACTCATACAACGGAAAATATTTTAATTTTAATTAATTAATTCATTTTCTAAATTATTGCTACCTAATCAAGAAACTCTGTTCCCTAGGAAGACAGCTGGTGGCACTAAAAATATAACTGCCAAGCTTTAGATTCTGTATGTGTCTATTCGTATGAATGCAGCCTTGTGTGTGGTTAACATAGGTGGACACTGATTTGAACCATTATTTTAAGTGTATTTTTAATCGCATACCAATGGACAAAATATTATTGGAAATTTATGGAAAGAAGTACATTCTTGATTGGTCTGATATAGTATTTCCGAGAATACCTTTACTCTGCCCATTTACTAAAGCCTGTCAATGAACGCAAAGGCTTTATAAATTGTGAAATCTTAATTTTTGGCTTTATTTTTGTTTGATGAACTTACATTTATCAATTTATTCTATAGCTTGCACAATGTGATAATAAATATTTCGCAGACATTCTTACAAATCAAAAAATATGTTGAAAAGAAATAATCCCTAAGATGGTAGCAGACATTAGTGTTATTAAAATCCTATAACGCAGTAAAATGTAGGTAGTTTTTCTTATTCTCACTAATAGAGTAGTGATAGCAATGTGTATGGAGGGTATTTAATAGTCGTTTCGGCCCAACTCTGTTTTATAACTATATATTTTCAATGGAGCCGCATTTTTTATATAATGCTAAATCATGTAAGTGCTATATGAATACAGCAACTAATTTCACGCTCTTGTTTTCTTCATTTGTTTGCAGTAAAGACAACAACAACAGCAGCTGTAAGAACGACGTGAACGTGGCAAAGTTGAAGAAGTATAATTTGCAAATAGAATTATCGCCTCACATTTGGAGGTAGTGGCAACCAAATGTATAGACAACATATGAGGCACCTACGAGTTCAACAGCTGCATCACAATCAGTTACGACCGTTTGTTTCCTACTACATACGTTCGTAAAGGCAGTCTAATCGCATTATAGAGAAGAGACCTATCTTCAATTTAAGAAAATAGAGTGAAGTTTAGCTATTTAAGGCATAGACAAAGCCAAAGGCGCAGCGTCTCACACTCAATTCTTTATAAAATGATGAAACGCACTCGTGTCGATGAGGTGCAGTTTGGCTCAAGGCCCGGTCCTGGTGGCGTTGGCGGAAGTGGTGGTGGTGGCGCAGGTGTTGGCAGCGCCGCGTCCGCTGGCACTTCCAGTGTGGGCGTCAATACGGCCGGAGTTACGATAGGCACGGTGCTGCCAAATGCTCATAGTGCCACCATAAGTGGAATTGGCATTGCTGGCTCTATTCCACATCATCGGATTTTGACACCACAGCATGGTGGTGCACAGACCATTGCTTATTTGCCGTCTACAACGCCGACGGCGACGAATTTGAAAACAACGAGCACCATTGTCGATAGTGCCAGCACGGGCGCGCAAACCACTGTCGGCGGCGGTGTGGGCAATAGCGTAGTAGTGTCCACCGGCAGTGCCGCCACACAAACATTGCAGTATACCACTACATGTAAGTGTTTCGCCAACAGATTCTTCTTGGAATCATACTAATCTTTAGTTTTATTTGATATTCTCGCAGCTTACAGCGTGGCCTCCATACAAGCAGGTGGCACCCTGAAGGCCAACACATTAGATGGAAATACCGTACAAATCCACGTCACTGGCGGTGCCGCTGGTGCTGGTGGTGGTGGGAACACACAAACCGTCTCGAGTAGTTCACAAACCGGCAACATACGTCAGCGTACGATTAGTGGCACACAAACCGTCAGCACAGCCAGCAGTCTTACAACGACGGCACAGCAAACACAGCCACCGCTAGCGTCCCAAACACCGCCCGCACAACCGCCCAATGGACCGGGCAGTGGCGGCGGTGGCAGCACTCCACCGCAGGGTCAGTCTGGTAATGCCACTCCCCGACTCAAGGTCGAGGATGCGCTCAGCTACTTGGATCAAGTAAAATACCAGTATGCGGATCAGCCGCAGATCTATAACAACTTTCTGGACATTATGAAGGAGTTTAAATCGCATTGTATTGACACGCCCGGCGTTATTGAACGAGTTTCGACGCTTTTCAAGGGACACACAGAGCTAATATATGGCTTTAACATGTTCCTACCACCTGGGTACAAAATCGAAATCCATTCCGACGCACTTGGCTGCTCGGTACCGGTGGTATCGATGCCCTCACCACCGGGTGCGCCGTCCAGCACGGGTACAGTGCACATGATCGCCGGCAGTCCTTTGGCGAGCGCCACACATACACTGAAAACACAAGGAGGACCTGGCGCTAGCGCCTCAATTGCACCGCCCACCGCCGCTGGTGCTAGTCTAGCTCAAATTCAAACCGGCGGCGCTGTTAATCTGATGACGCATGGTGGAGCATCATTGACTCAGACTACAATACATGCGTTGCAGCCAACCCCGGCACAGGCCCAATCTCCAAGTCATGTGCATGTCAGTGTGACAAATTCGCCATCGCCAGCAGGCGTCCCACAGTCCCAACAGCAAAGCATATCGGTCTCTGCACACAATGTTCCCCAGAATTATTCACGAGATCGTGAGCGTGCCACTATAACACCTACTGGCGGGCAGGCACAAGCAGCCAGCATTGTTGTTGGCGGACCACCTACCCCCAATTCTCTGAGTGAGCTAAGTCCCCATGGTGGGGCTGGTGCGCAGCATAATCTACATCACATACAACAGGCACACCAATCTATTTTGCTTGGGGAAACAACTGGCCAACAGAACCAGCCGGTGGAATTCAATCATGCCATTACGTATGTCAATAAGATAAAGGTAAGCTATATAACTATCGAATATTATGCTTATTTAATATGAATACGACAGACCTATAAAGATTCCCGAGATGCATTCATTTATTTCCAAAAACTTCTATATAAAGTATGTATAATTCATCTCCATTTGACAGTTAATGGGAGTTTAAAGTTCTTCAGATCAACTATATATTCATATTCTTCAATTTGGACAAAAAAAGTAGTCAATAATTTCCGAAATAAAAAACATTTTATATGAAATTCAATGAAATAGAAATTTATAAACATATTGCTGTTAAATATAATTTAATTGGCTCATGCTTCTCAATTGTTGCCTTTGCAGAACCGTTTCCAAAACCAGCCAGCAAAGTACAAGAAATTTCTCGAAATTCTGCACGCCTATCAAAAGGAGCAGAAAGTCCTAAAGGAGGGTAGTATGAACCAGGGGAAAATGTTAACGGAGCAGGAAGTTTACACGCAGGTGGCCAAGCTATTCGGCCAGGATGAGGATCTGCTGCGTGAATTTGGCCAATTTCTTCCGGACGCCACGAATCATCAGTCGGCTCAGTATATGGCCAAATCGGTGCACAATGATCATAAGCGGGCGACAGCGACCCTGAGTGGTGGTGCGCATATTAGCATGTCGCCGGCACCTGGTGGTTCGCCTTTACATTTAAATAGTGGCGCAACCTTGTCGCAAATCGAGAGCAGTCCGCATGCAGCAGCCATTGGAAATTTATCGGCTGTAAATACTAGTGTCAGCATCAAGTCGTACAACAATAATACACAACAAAATCATGTTTTAAATGCATCCGGCGGTCTCAATGCAAGTACACGCAACGATGTGATCTATGAAAAGGATTATCATAGTGTGGCAAATGTGCAACATAGAGTACCAGGCGCTGGAGCAAACTTAGGAGGCGCTGCTGCACACCATTTGCCAGGCGCACCACCAGCCAACATGCGCAGCAGTGGCGGCGCCCTAGGCGGCTTTGAGAAAGATCATCGGAATAATCATCATGTCCAAAAGTACATTGGACACACACAACAAATGGCTGGTGCTCACCATAGCCTCAAGAAATCGCCCAGCTATGGTAGCAACATCTCTGTGATTGGATCCATGCCGCATATTAGCGACAATTCTATGGATCGCAGTTCTCCAGGCATCAGTTATGCAACGCAACCGTTGCCCAGTGGTGCGCATCATCATCATCCGCACAACTCTGGTTCCAGACGACAAGTAGATGATGGCGGCGTTATTGGAGGAGGTGCCGGCTTAGGTACTGGACCCCCGCCTGCCAAACGACCGAAGCCATATTGTCGCGATGTTAGTTTCTCAGAGGCATCGCGCAAGTGCACAATATCGGACGCAGCATTCTTTGATAAAGTGCGCAAGGCGTTACGAAACCCCGACGTTTACGACAATTTCTTGCGCTGCCTAACGCTCTTTAATCAAGAAATTGTGTCCAAAACAGAACTGCTAGGTCTGGTGTCCCCCTTCCTTACGAAGTTTCCCGATCTACTACGCTGGTTCACCGATTTTCTGGGTCCACCTGTGTCACAAATGGCCAGCGGACCGCTCATCGACGGCATGCCGCTGGCGGCGACGCAACGTCAAGGCAGCAACAGCTCGCACGATCGTGCCAGCAGCCATCAAAGTGCCGAGTACGTTCAGGATGTGGATTTGTCGCTGTGCAAACGACTGGGCGCCTCTTACTGCGCATTGCCGCAGTCTACGGTTCCGAAGAAGTGCAGCGGACGCACTGCTCTCTGTCGCGAAGTGCTTAACGATAAGTGGGTCTCTTTTCCGACATGGGCCAGCGAGGATTCTACATTTGTGACGTCGCGAAAAACGCAATTCGAAGAGACAATCTATAGGTAAGCGAATTTGCGTGAACATTTCTTGTGTGTGAACTTTCTGTTGCCTTCTTTTGTTCTTGCCTTTCGTTTATTTTAATTAATTACAACACACGTTCTAAACAAAAGGAATATTCACAGAACCGAGGATGAACGCTTCGAACTGGACCTTGTGATTGAAGTAAACAGTGCGACGATACGAGTGCTGGAGAATGTGCAGAAGAAAATGTCACGTATGTCACCAGAGGAGCTGGCCAAATTCCATTTGGATGACCATCTGGGTGGTACATCGCAGACAATACACCAGCGTGCCATTCATCGAATATACGGCGATAAGTCCGGCGAGATAATACAGGGCATGAAAAGGAATCCTTCGGTGGCTGTGCCCATAGTGCTTAAGCGGCTGAAAGTCAAAGAGGAAGAGTGGAGGGACGCGCAGAAGGTATGACCTAGATATTTCAATTCTTGACGATGATTTACTTACATCATGATTATATGAATACTTTACAGACGTTCAACAAGCAATGGCGCGAACAGAATGAGAAATATTATCTCAAGTCGTTAGATCATCAGGCCATTAACTTTAAGCCCAACGACATGAAGGCGCTGCGCTCCAAGAGTCTCTTCAACGAGATTGAAGCGCTGTACGATGAGCGACACGATCAGGAAGATGACAGCATGGAGCCCAGTGGTCCACATCTAGTGCTGCCCTATAAAGACAAAACCATACTGGACGATGCGGCAAACTTGCTGATACATCATGTCAAACGACAGACTGGCATACAGAAACAGGAGAAGCAGAAAATCAAACAGATAATTCGTCAATTTGTGCCTGATCTTTTTTATGCGCCACGACAGCCGCTAAGCGACGATGAACGCGATGACGGTAAGCCTATCCCCTTTTAATTGGGCCATTCATTGTTAATAGTTTCTATATACTATATGTACATGAATATTATCCTTTTGTTTAATTATTATTATTTTAATTTGGTATTATGTGTAGCTAACCCAAGAACAATTTTTATGTAACTAACCACCAACCAACAAATTTAAATAACAATGATAATTGTATTTTTTTGCTCGATAGCATTTAACTTAGTGAATGTTTTTTCGTTTTTCTTTTTCTTCTTTTTACAACATATGCAACAAATTATATCTTCTATATATAAATATAAACGCCCATAATACGAAATTCGAACAACGATTGAAATTTGCATAATCAACAACACCATGGCACACACATGCTACAAAATTGCAAAATTACCAATCAACCTGCCTTATCCGTGTGCTCTGCAACATCAACCAACAACGGCAAAAAAAAAACGGCATTTTGTAAAAAAAAAATATTAACCTATCATTTTATAAATACAAAATGATTTTTACATTTGGATTGATTATTTAATAACAAAATAAATATATATAATGGGCCAACGCACGCAATACACGACCACCGACCCAACAACAACTACCCATATTCTGTTGTACATGCAATATACTCTATAGCATTTCAATTTTCGATAGATGACAATTCAAAAATGGACGTTGACTCGCCCAGAAATGCCAAGATCCCGACCAGCAATGAGGGTGCTTCGCCAGCGCGCAGCAATGTTAGTAGCACCAGCAGCGGCGGTGCAGGTACAGCAACAACAATCAAAAAGGAAACTGACGAAGTGAATTCAACATTAGCAACACCAACAACAACATCCGGAACAACTGCAGCAGATGCCGCGCCTTCAACATCAGCTGCAGCAGCGGCCGCAGCAGCAGCCGAAGTTAAGACAAAAGATGAGCCTGCGCCTGGTGCTGTTGCAGATGCCCCAACAGCTGCAACATTATCGGGTACAACGGCAACGACAGCTGCTGCATTAAGTCCGTCAAGACCTGCAGAGGAAGCGGCTGTAGCTACAAGTAGCGATGTCGAGATTAAGCAGGAGCACGGAGAATACACTAATCCTTCCCTGTTGCCGCCGCATGCTCAGGGCCAGCATGAGGTGAGTTGATAATGAATGAACTATTTAAATAATTAATGACTAAAACTTATAATACGATTTCAGGATGAATCATATTCACTGTTCTTTGCCACCAACAATTGGTATCTATTTCTGCGACTACATGCCATCCTTTGCGAGCGTCTGCATTTAATGTACGAACGTGCGCGCCTACTGGCCATCGAGGAGGAGAAGAGTCGTGTTAATCGACGTGAGAGCACGGCCACAGCTTTGAGACTGAAACCGAAGCCTGAAGTGCAAGTGGAAGACTATTATCCCACCTTTTTGGATATGCTGAAGAATGTGCTCGATGGCAACATGGACTCGAATACATTTGAAGATACCATGCGCGAAATGTTTGGGATTCACGCTTACATATCATTTACGCTCGACAAGGTGAGTCACGAAAATAAAATGATTAATTGAATTAAATAACAATTATAAATACCTCTACAAATTTGCCCATCCAGGTTGTCTCGAACGCTGTACGTCAGCTACAGTATTGTGTGACGGAACGCGCTGCCCTAGATTGCATGGAGTTGTTCGCCAATGAACAGAGACGGGGCAGCACCGGCGGCTATTGTCGCGATGCCCACAAGTCATACGATCGTGAGATGTCCTATCAGCGTAAGGCAGAGAACATACTCAATGAGGAGAATTGCTTCAAAGTGTACATTGTAAGTTGATGATCGGGGCACATTCAATAATCAAAAACTTTTCTAATTAAAACAACAATAAAAATCAAAAGTCCTTCCAAATCCCATCGAATCAAATCATAACTTTTCAAAGCAAAGAACGCAATTATACATAAGCATTTACAAACTTATATTGCTCCTAAACAAGGCAAGGATACGACTTAAGCTAAAAGTCCAAATAGATATTGATAAAATAAATACTTATGCGATTTCTATTCCCCTTTCTGCTGGAATTTTTGTATAACTTTAAAAAGAGAAATTCGATCAACGTATGAATTGATTTTAATAATTAGATATTAATAGAGCCCTTTTATAAACATGTTGATTAATAATTATTATATTTTATTTTTAGTATAAAATCGATTGTCGAGTTACCATTGAGTTGCTTGATTCTGAGCCAGAAGAGGTGGAAAAACCGGTACTTAAGGCTCAAAAGTATAGCAAGTACGTTGATCATCTTGTGAATCCGGCGTGCAGTGGTGGCAACAATAACAATAATAACAACAACAGTGCAAATCAATCCTCAAATTTGGCTGCATCAGGCAGTGATCATATTGTGGAAACGTCCGACATAAAAACGGAGGAGGAAGATGAAAATGCTGAGGTAAGTGTCTGTGTGTGTAATATGCACTTGCTTTGTGTGCCTTTGTGTGTGCGTGTATGTGTGTGTGTGTGTGTCTGATGCGTGGTAAATCATGTTGTGTTTATAATTTAGTTTTAATTTATGTTTTTGTGTTTAATTTTTAGGTTATTGTAATTAGTTTTATATATAATATGTATCTATAATCCATTGTTTATATACCAACATTTTTGTTCGTTTGTTATTACAACTGGCATAGTTTAACGCGACCCGACGACGGTGCTGGGCGAAATTTTATTATCTGTATTATTTGTGTCGCCTTGTACATAAAGAAAGCTTGATCCTTAGAGCTTGACCTGACATGACCAAACCGATTATTTTATTTTTTTAAGTAAATCAACAATATTGTATTCCCACATGTTAATTTAGATTTGTTTTATAAATCAAAATGGGTCTAAAAATATTCAATACTTTGAAGGTTCGGCCATCCTCTAATATTACAATTTAAATCAATTTTCAAATTTATAAATTGTGTATTCGTAATTATCTAAATCAAATCTAAATGACCTGCGAAATATACCACTAATATTTACTTCTAATTTTGCTTTTGTCTCTGAAGAAATTTCTTAATTACGATTATATTTTTGCTTTCCTTAATGTTCCTTTTAATTTTCGTTTTTTTTTTTTTATTTTCCCACACGCCAACATGTTGCCCACCAATCGCCACATTTCGTTTCCAATAATACTAGTATCAAGTTTCTGTGCATACGACAAAAAAAAAATCAAAAGAAACAAAACAAGAAATCACTAATTAATGCTTTTTTGCATATTTTCTCTCATTTTTTCCGATTTATTTTTTTCGTACCAGGTCAATTCCAAGGCTTGAAATAACAAAATAGTTTTGATAATTTCACTGAACAAGAAGAAAAAAAAGTCATATTGCAAAATGAAAAAATAGTAATAATAAATAAATTTGTTTTTTGATACAACAAAACAAAGATATGAAAAAGAATTAAATAAAAGAACAACTTCCACCTGCCACCAAATAAGTCACAAAACTCACACACACGCCCCCACGTGCTCACTCACCCACGCCCACGCCCAAAAAACACAAAAGCATTTGTCCATCATTAAGTAACACCCAGTAACAGTAACAAGAGAAAGACACCAACTAATTATAATAATTATTATCTAAAATAGTTTGTAAACTAGTAGTATTATAATAACAATATATAAGTACGTAAGCACGCGCTTGCTTGCATTTCTTTTCTAGTTTCGTTATTTTTTGATTTGTTTTTAAAGAACAAATACGAATTAACTCGCCAAAAAAGCAGACAAATATAAAGAATTGGGAGTGCGTATTCTCTTGGGCAATCGTGGTGTGGTTGGGTGCATATGTTGGGGGCACTTCCATCAATATATACTTACTACCTACATGCATATGTATTGTGTAAATAAAATTTGTCGTTTTTATTATTGTATACATTCCTCTGTGTATATCCTGTGTATAGTATAAGCATTGCCATAGTTCATTTTGTAAATGGGCAGCTATAGTATATATTACTGAATGGAGGCGTGTTGGATTTCTTTTATATATACATGGGTAGGAGTATGAAAAACCTTTTTAAATAATTAAAGATAATAATTGTAAATTCTAGAGAGTAACACACCTTCTTATACGCATATTTATATGAAAATTCATTGAGTGAAAATATATATATACATTATATATAGAATGAAATCAGTTGTCTGATCTGATCTTTAGTGCAGCGCAGTGGGGGGGAATGTTAGGTAAGGGTGGAGTTGGGGAACGCACATACCATAATCTGAAAATTAAAAAAGTATCTCACTTTTAAGTTTGAGCAAGGTAAGTTTTTTACTCACTCGTCTTAGTAATATGTATGCCATTTATTGAAATATTTTCATTAAGCCCAGCAATTATTATAAAATACTGTAACTCGTACTGAGAATTTAAATTAAAGGTGCATGCTCTACATTTCCTCGGAGGTTGCACTTTTAGCAGCCTTTTGTAATATTGCATTGCTATATGATTGTATTATATTGTATATTTTTATTATTAATTTTAAAATGTGTAGCTAAATGTCCTTATTTAGATTTTAGGTTAATTATTATATTTATGTATGTAAATTATTTGCCTTTTAAACATTTTTTAAATGTAATTTTTGTTTTTTGATCTCGTGTGCGTGTCAATCTGCAGCTTATGTTTTGGTAACACATTTTTAGTTACATTTTTCTATATAAACATATTTCTGTATTAGATGCTTACATTAAGAAAAAAACGACAACAACAAAACCAGACAACCATAAAGCCACAGTTACACACACATACGTACAGCTTAAGTAACTCCATTCGTAAAAGGCATGTTTATATTGCATTTTAAATTTTAAGCTAATACTGTATTGCAGGTAGTCAGAAAAACTAACGGTTTTCGATTATTTATCATTGCAGCGGATACGGGGTAGTGTGCGAAAAGCGCGTTTTCTGTTGCGGAACAAACGCAAATCGCAGCTTCATGAGGAGCAAGTGCGTCAACTATTTGAGCAGAAACGAATTTGCGCAAACAAAACGTTGGGAACAGAGGCAAATCAACCCGATGCTGCAGCAGCCAACGCGAGCACCAGTGGCAGTGGAAATTCAGCAATAAATAATAATAATAATAACAACAGTTGGACTAAACGTGTACCGGAACGCTTTGGTGCCCCACAAGTGGGCCTGGCCGAGCAATATGCGTTTAATGATCGCGACGAAATAACCACAAATGTAAGCAACGGTCGCTGCTTTGTGACCAGCAAGAATCTCAAGCTACTCAAATACGATGCAGTGCGTCGTGCCAGAAAGGTGAGTAGCGCAGTGGCATCTTCAATTGCGGGTAGTTTGATAATAAAATAATTTTTTTTTTCAGACCCATTGCCGAGTCACACAGTCCAAGTACGCGCGCTTTCAGGGCTATGTAAACAAGTGGCTGCAGGAGCACGTCAGCGAGCAACTGCAGCAGCATTGTAACGATTGGTTGCTGGGAAAGACGGCGGAACAAATCAATGCCAGTGGTTGGGGTGCAACATTCAAGACCAAATCAGTGCAGCAAAAGGACACATCAAAGACGCCATATCGCATCTATACGCGTTACAAGGTCTTACCACCTGGTAGCGTAACAGCAAGTGGTCTGTCGAATTCCACAACTCTCAATGCAGCCGTCGCCGCTTCAGCAGTCGGTGGTGGAGCAGCAGCCATCACATCAATACCGGCAACGACAGCTGTTGTAGTAACGGCAACGTCATCGGTCTCATCGACAGCATCGAACTCGATAGCCAGCAACTTAATGGCTGCTGATAGCACTACAGCAACAACAACCAATACCACACCGAATGCACCACAACAGCATTGTAATAGTGCGGCAGCCGCATCCAGTGGCAATGCCGAGCCACTGCAGCAAGTGCGGCCGATGGAAAGCTAACCGGTTGCAACTGCCGTCAATTAGTCAACCTAGCAGTGTACAGATTTTCGGATCAGCCCTAATTTCGAATGGCACACATAATGCTGTCCAAGACTCTAATAGCTCCCAGGGGGAGCGGCCGGTATTATTGATATATTGGTGGTTTATCTATCTACATATATATTTTTGGAGGCTTATGTTATTAAAATTGGAAGTCAGTTGACAGCAGCTTGCACATAATTTAACAATTTTAAGAGCATAGTAATAGAACCATAAACGAAAACTGTTACAAACTACAAAGGCACTTTTCACTTTGTACAAAAGTCATTTATTCATTATTCATTTGATCCTAATTAGAATTTTATAAATATTAGAATTACATAAATAATGTGTATTTAGTGTTTAGACTATTATTGATGATAAGTTATATATACATGTAAGTCACGAAGGTCTAATCTAGCCCTCTGTAAATGTTTTGAGTACTGGAATGAAATAGTTTTGTTAGTTAGTGGTTTTATATAAACAGAAAAGAAACTCAACAATTCGAAGTAGAGTATTTTTTGATACAAATTAACCTTGTACAATTCCTTGTGAATACTAATATTAAATACATATTCTTAAGATACAGATCTATAAACATTAAAAAAAACCCACACAAATAAAGAAAATACAGAAAGAAATTTATTAAAATAAAAATTGTTTTTTATTATTAATGAAGTATACATAAATCAAGTCACTTTAACTTATAAAATTCATAGAATAACAAGCTAATTGTAAGCATTGTTTTTATAATCTTCTATAGTATCGAGTGCATATTTTTTAATCTATTCCATTTATATTAATTGTCTCGATACGAAGATAAAGGTTAAGCTTTATAAGTGGAGTGGAAACTCTCTTGATGGGCACCTCTTTGATCCGGAAACTTTTTCTCGAACATTTGTCCGGTGTACTAATTAAGTAAACTTCCTTTGCGTGAACAATAGTTGGCCGACGGTCCGGCCAAGAGGGTTTTCTCTGAATGTATGTATATATATTATTATGCATAACAGGCTTATCACTTGTAGAGGAAGTCTCTCCGCGTTATTATGCCGGCTATGCGATTCTCATTGTCGATGACTAATAGATGACGCAAGCCTAGCGCACGGAAAATGTTGAAGATCTTTGGCACCGAATCATGCTAAAATGAAGTTAAGTTCTTTAAAGGAAATCAACTACCATGTAATTTTGAGAACATACCGCATTTACACGGACTGGTGATGGATTCATGAACATTTCTAAGTCTACCGTATAGTTCATTTTCTCATCGAGTCTGCGCACACTCTACGAAAACAAAAGTATTATTTCTAAATATTATTGCTAAGTTCCTAAGCTACATGCCTTTATCGATGGATATCTCGGATACATTGAGCGGAATGTTTCGATAGATGTCTCATCGAGCCAGAATCTTTTTTTCTCCACATATAAGGATTTCATCAATATCACAATGAGTTGTGAACGTAAAATAATGCCTCGTACCCGGCCTTCGGCACGCCGATCCTGCAAATCATATATAAAGACTCGATGTATCTATGAAATAGACATTCTTACATCCTTCACATCGTCGACGACGGGAAATCCATTATGATTGCTAGACGAGAGGACGTCGTAGATATATTGAGCGCTGTCATGGAGCTTAATGCATATAACCGGCTTGCTGAGAATCTCGCGAGCCGTGAGACCTTTGTATTGAGGTAGTGGTTCCCAAGGCAGCACTGGCACATGATTCACTTCGATCTGTATGTCATAAAGGCCCTCATTAAAATAGTCCCCTACCCACTTGGCACTAATAAGTGTAATAATTAGCGGGAAAAAAAATGACGGCTCAATACAAGTCGTCTCCATAAGTATGACTGACAGACTGATTGTCATGCGGAGTACGCCTCCCAAATTGGCTGCAGCCCCTATGAGTGCGTATTTTCCCGGATGTAAAAAGCTCTGCAGAAAAAATGTAATGAGTAATAAAGCGAATGGTCCATAGGTCCACAGCTTACAGCCTCGGGAAAAGTATAAAACAGCAACATGGCGAAAAGTCGTCCCCAAGCAGCGCCCACCAGAGCAGTGGGAATGAAAACACCGAGTGAAACGTTGAGACCAAAAGTCAGGCAGGACAAAATGTAATACACAATCGTGAATATGGTCAGTGAGAGTATTTTGTGGGATCCTGTCAAGAAATAAAAAGAGATTGAAATAAAGAAAACAGTAGATTTACGGCAACTTACCTGGGGGATCATGAAAGAGGGCTCGCACCGTTGCTTCGGGCGTTTGAAACCAAAGGGCAGCCACCGCATTATACTCATTATCTTCACAGAAAAGCTGAACTGGATAAGCAGTTGGATCATTTCCAAGGGGGCGACAGTCATTAATAAGATAAATCATCATGCACGCTAATGTTACACCCAATATCGCCACCATTACTGCCTCGCAAACTCTCGCTAATTTCCAGCGGAAGTAACGTCTTCGAAAGCCATTAATTTTTGTATTTAACGAGTTCCAAGCGGCGCCAAGGAGGCCACCAGTTATACCCAGCAGCATAAAGAGGGGCAACTCATAATAGTTAAATGTCAAAGGTTGATCAAATTTTCCCAAATTGAAGAGACCCGTAAATGTTAAACTCTGAAGGCCATGATATGCAGACAGTACAATGTTCAACGTGAATGAACTTATAATTGATGCGACCAGTGTACGCCAAATAAGATTCTGGTTCCAGAAGCTAGCTGCCTCCTCCAATGAGAACAGCATACCACCAATGGGAGCACCAAAAGCAGCTGCAACGCCTGCCGCTGCACCGCCCAGCACAAAATCGCGCTTCTCGTGATCGTCCCGAAAAGCCTTGAATATGTGGAAATCCTTCACGAAAGTTGTGCTCTTACCCTGGGACAATCCTGCCGCTACAACAGCTCCAGAATGTATCATGGGACCCTCCTTTCCGCCAGCCAGGCCACCCACAACTGACGTGATCACACCTATAGTTTTGACAGCTAGCGTTTTGATGCGTACGATCCGTGGAATTTTGACGCCATTTAGATAACTTTTTACCTGAGGCATCCCACTTCCGGCGGTTATGGGCTCAATAAAGGTAACCATGGTGGTGCCAATGAGCACCGGAACAATGCTCCATGCGATCCAGTAGAGATATGGCCATACCAGATCGCTAGATTCTTGACGCATCGGCGTGTTCTCGTCCACAGCTGGGGCAGTTATCAAGAATTAGGTGTTAGTTGTATGGCTTTTGCTGGACTTACATTTCTTTAAGATGTTGTACTTTACTTCCGATAATGTTTCAATTACAATATCTATAACGCACGCAATCAGCGCCGTTATAATGCCAATTTGAATAAAAATAATCCACCGCATTATACCCTTTCGGAGCGAAAAACGTTCGCTCAGCCATCTACGCTCCTCTTCCAGAAACAGCTTGTTCTCGCAGACCTCATAATCCAAACTCTAAAAATTGAATTATTTTATAACAAATGCAATGTAGCATCAGAATTGTTTTGATACCTCGTAGGTGTCCTGTTCAATTGCTGCCTGTGCACTTTCAGCGTTAACAGCCGCTGTGCGGGACCGTAAATGAAACACAGGCTCCGGTTCCGATAGCTGCTGGGCACTAACGCTAGCGGCATTTGCAGTCTGACCCTTTGTGTAGCATTTGATGATTCATACAATACAATTTTAAAAATTAATATACGTACATTACATTGTATATGCAAGGGGCCGCAACTTACGAATGGAGCGTCGTTTCCCAACAACGGTGGAATATCATCCGTTGGGTCGGTATTATATACACCTGTTAGCTGGCGTTGTATACCATCGGCGTTCACAGATGTAGAACCCTCACTTGTTGCAACTGGCTTCGTGAACGAATCGTGTTCATCGTCGCTGCTTGACTCTTCCAATTCAATCAGTTTGTCCTTGTCAGATCGGGTACTGCCATTGCGCTTTGGCTTCATCATTAAATAATTACGCTCAAGTCACTCGGGACAACCCCAATATTTCTTTGTTGTTCCACAAGTTCAGACTACAATGGCTTCCAGTGACTCGCGATACTTTCACCGATAACATACTCGATAACTGAGATGCAATTTTCGACCCCAACATACATACATATATGGGAGAAAGGTAGCGTTAACTTTCGTAAGTGGTATTTATTTAAGTAACGAGTATATGCATTTGAAAATATGCTACATGTTTCAAGGAACTACAAATTAAGTATAGTAAAAATGCATCAATGGATCTGAAACTGAATTGTGCCATTCAGTTCATTGAAATGTTTCAAAATGAAATTCGGGATGTAGGAACTTGAATTTGGCAGCCTCCAAAAGTAAACGTTTCTGTTCGATTTGGTTGCGCATTTGCAGCTCCTGTCTAATTCCGTTTAACCTCTTGTCAATAAAGAGCAAGATATCGCGTGGCATTCCACTGACATAGGGCGATAACTGAGGAGGAAGAGTGGATTGAGGCTCCTGCAAAGTATTAGCACTTCGTTCTTTGTCATCGCCTGACATCGATCCAGTGCTTAGATCAATAGCCTCTGAATCTTGGTGCAATGGGGCGTTTTGCTCTGGTTTGATCACATTGAAAGGCAAATAGCGTGGTACATTCCCTATAGCATGACCGACGGAGGTAGATGGATTGTAGGTGGTGGGCATGGTTACGGATCCATTTTGATTTGTAATCAAAGCACTGACCAATGCTGGATTGAGATTCGGTAGCTGAAGATTGCACAAGTTTGCTAAATGTATAATACAAAACAATTATTGTTAATAATAACTCACATTTCGTACATCCTGAAGCAAATGCTTAATATTGTTGTTAGTGTCCGTTTTATTCGTTTGGTTGGTTTTTTCCAACAGCGAATCGCAGGCAGTAGTGCCCTAAGGAAAAGATAATAAGGGTATTCCCGCAACTGATTTTAATTTGTAATAGATTTATCTATTACAAATCTTAATCAGTTGACGCAGCGACTATTTTAATTTAATTCAAAAAGAAAGCGCTAAAAGTAAAAACTTAATAGACTGGATGACAATTTCGTTTTGTATCTAATAAGATAGGTTGGCAAACTATTTGGTCCAGGAAACAAAAAATGACCCAATAATCAAATTTTAATCATTCCTGGAGTTGATTCTTTTTATTACAGTTAGTGTAAACGTATTGTGCGATGTTAGTTTAAATGCATTCCCAATTGCTTGAATTTACCTTTTAAATATTTTGCATTTAATATTCACTCGTGATTTTATATATATATATATACATATATATTACAGCATTTAAATTAACCACGAGTGAACAGCAGTTCACCAAAAAATATTAAATATCAGGCAGAAGTGTAATGCCGTTTTGTTGAAGTTTCTATTTACTTTAATCAAAAGCGAATCTTAAACTGTAACCAGGAATACCGTTTATGTGAAGCGAATATGTATGTATGTATGTATGTATGTATACAAAATGATAAGCATACATAGATTCATTCAACGTCACCGAGGTGCAGTAGATACATACCAGCCATGCAAAGAGCGAGCTCTCTCAGTTGAACAATTATAACGGTAAACGCAGGCTCTCTTATTTATTCTACAGCGCTGATTCTGAGGATTTTTAAATAAAAGAATTCAAAATTTGTCTTACACTGCGCATAGCTGCCGCCTCCTCCTGCTGGTATTCTTGTTGGTGACGTTGAAATACCGTTTTGATCTTTAGCTCGTGATTGTTTTCAACCTTGATAGCCGCAGGTTCATCGACAGCCGTACCTGACGCCGTCGATGATTTCTTACGGTTTTGAACCCCCAAAGCACGATTTTTAATAATGCGATCGCGACGTTCCACTAGCGCTGCGACTTTCATTTCATGTAACTTTCCCAGTAAGGATGCATGACGGCGCTATGAAATACATATGTACATATTTAGTTTCATTATGTACATAATTACGTTACGTTTACATATTTATGTATGTATGTATGTACATATATATACTAGCATACCTTAATATGCATATGAAAATTGCCCGTGGAACGTACACTGCCGCGATAAATCCGTTCCGGAGGACAATGGCAACATTTTACGGTTACATTATCCCCAATTTGACTTTCGATACGAAACAGTTCACCATTCAATATATAGGGTATATGCTGGATTGTTGTTTCGTCTAGTTCAAGTTTGGCTTCATTAACTTTATTTTGCAGTGCTTTTATTTTATTTGTCATTGCAAGTGCACGCTGCAAAAATTTCACACACAAACTGCTTCTTTCAGTCGCTTCGTTGCGATTGATGGAAGAGTTAAAGAAAAAGGAACTTACATGGAGATACATACATACATATGTACTCGTATGAATACACACACACGCATACGAATCTATAAGAATAAGTACAAACTACTGTTGAAAAGCAACGTAAATATGTGAAGAATGAAGAATACAAAAAGCAACGGTGTTTTAGCGTACGAACTTGTCAGTGATGGGAAGCAGGCAAATACCCCAAAAATACTGCTAAACAGATATAAAATATCTTTTATTGAAAAATTTGTACATATCTTAACATAAATAAACATAAACATTTCTGCAACTGTTTTTTAATTTAGTTGTTCATAAAAAAATTTTCAAAGCATGCCGCGGATGAAATTTGATAATTTCATTTTGTGTTATCGTGCTATCGATGTGCGTAGCCCTCGTCGGGCAGAACAGCTGGCGCACGTTTTCCTTTTTACATTTAAACCGTAGCAATGTCGGAGCGGAGTCTTGAGTCCAAGCCAAATATTTTAATTACCGGTATGTAGCATATAGGCATATTATAATTGAAAACCCCCTTACAATGTCACGCATAGGCACACCTGGTGCTGGTAAATCATATTTGTGCGAGCGATTATCTACGCATTTAAAATTTAATTGGCTGGATTGCTCCAAAATAGCAAAGGATCACAATTTTATTGAAGAATTTGATGCGGAATATGAGTGCCCCATTCTTGATGAGGAAAAGGTAAATAGGATGCAATCGTAAGTTGTATTGTGTTAACTCAAGCCTGATTATATTAAAGCTTATGGACCATCTGGAACCGCTGATGGCCGAAGGCGGAAACATTGTGGAATATCACGGTTGTGATTTCTTTCCCGAGCGCTGGTTTCAGGCCGTTTTCGTTGTGACCTGCCCCAATAAAACGCTCTACGATAGATTGAAAGGCCGTGGGTACAATGCAAAGAAGCTTGAGTCCAATATTCAGTGTGAGATTTTTGGAACAATTCTGGAAGAAGCGCGCGACTCCTATAAGGCAGATATTGTATACGAACTTTACGGCGAAACAAAAGCTGATGCCGATAAAAGTCTGAAAATCGTTAAAAATTGGTACAGCATGTGGAAACGAAAATAAAATATCTGAGTACATACATACATACATACATACAAATACATATATATGTACGATGTAATGAGAATGTGAAACAAGTAGCCGAGAACTTTTTAATCATTTAATTTATAACATCTATATATGCATACATTAAAATTTACTTTTATCAAGTAATAAATTTATATAGCCGGCATGGATAAGGAGAAACAGGCTGAGGTCCAGGCAGCCCAAGTTGAGGCCTTTGAGTCAGGAATCTCACAAACGGGGTTTGGACTGTTCAACTATATTGTTATATTCTTAGCAGGAATGATGTCATTCGCCATTATATTTGCCACTAGTGTGGGATCGTATATATTGACGGCTATGCAAACCGACATAACTCTGTCGATAACCCAAAAGGGTTTACTGAACGCCTCCCCATATTGGGGAATGATATTTGGCGCCTTGATTTGGGCACTTCTAGCCGACTGCAAAGGACGCAGAACAGTGCTCATTATAACTCATCTGCTGGATGTTATTTTCTGTAATTGTGCTGCTTTGTCACAGACCATTACGTTTATACTTTTATTTAAATTTTGCGCTGGATTCTGGTAAGCGACCGAAAGGCAAAGTGACAAATTAATTTTTCTGCCAATTGCTATCTTATAAATTTTACAGCATATGTGGCGGCTATACGACTTTCATCATCTATATGTCCGAGGTGCATGAACAGAAAAAACGCATTCGCATGTTGTTCGTGATCGGGCTTATGTTGACATCTGCAAGCGCTGTCTTACCGATTTTGGCCATGCCTATTTTGCCTAACTATTGGAGAATCGATCCTTTGGGCTTGCGTTGTAAGTACCTCTACTGATAGCAATCGAGCACTGTCTCAATTCTTACCTATTGTTAGATACATCCTGGCAATTCTATATGACTGTAACAACAATACCAAGCCTAATTATGGGGATATCTTTTATTTTTCTACCCGAGAGCCCGAGATTTGACATCAATGCTGGTAAATCCTCGAAGGCGCATCGCACATTTCGAACCATTTATCATATAAACACTTGCAAACCGGCTGATTCGTTTCCATTACCAGTAGGTTAAATCCAGAGTTCCTTTTGCCGTATCAGACTTACTCTTTGCCTATTACATTACAGCCTCCAACCGATGCAGACACGTATCGCAAGTTGAATTTGCTCCAAGAACTTGGTAAATTTCGAATGGTTTTTCGTAAGGAGTACGCTGTATATGGATTGCTGCTCTTCTCAACCGATTTCTGTGTATTCATGATGTATGTGTAAGAAATATGAAAAGCTTCTAAAGGCTTATTTCAGGTTTTGTTTGCAGACAGAACACAACACGCCTTTGGCAGCCAACGTTGATTGCAGCCGCAGAATCTTTAAAGGGTGTAACCGACATCGACTTCTGTTGTCTCATCGAGAATGTGGTTTCGGCCACAGAATTAGCTGTACAACAGGAAGCTAATAGAAATGAAACAATGACGGAAGTGAAACCAAGTGGTTGGCGTCTAAACTGGACCTATTACTCGAATAACTTGGTTTTCAGTGCCATTGACTTTGTATGTATTTTTGCAGCATTTTTCTTTCTAAACTTTTTCGGGCCAAAGATCGTGCTTAGTAAGTGGTATTCATTTGCTTAAGATAATATATTAAAATTGTATTGGTTTCAGTTAGCGCATTTACACTCACTACCATATTGGCAGCCGTTCTTTACTTTGTTTCCAATTATTTGGTACTTGCTGTACCGGCATTTTATCTGGGAGTCTCCCATGTGGGCACCATATCACTGATCAGTTTAGCTGTCCACATGTTTCCGACCTCAGTTCGGTAAGCAATAATTAATTTATTAAAACCAAAGATAATACGAAAATTTAATTTTGTATTTGATTTTATAGTGCGACATTTATGTTTACATCGGTTACACTGGGGCGGCTCTCTACAACCGTTGGGCATGTGGTAATGCCTAAATTAATGACGATTGGCTGCATTCCGGTTATACTTTGGATATTCATATTCTCCCTAGGTAAATTAAGTAGAAAAACCTCAATACTTCTATAGTCCATACATATGTATGTACATATGTATATCTTTATGTATTTCCTTATTATTTTCAGCTTCCACTATTATATCTATTTTTCTACCTAATGCAGCGCATCTGAAATTGAATTAGGAGGCAGTATAAATTTCATTTAATATACATTTGTTTATAGATAACATGAATAATAATTTTTTAAAGTCCTAAGAACTATATGCGTGTCATTTTGAATCGTAGCGGGCCCTCCGGCGCATACATGAAGGTCACGGCGTATTCTAAAGGCGCATGATTGTACTCAAGCTTGTAGTTGCGCAACAGCTTGGCGAGCAGGATTTGCATCTCCAAGTCGGCAAAACGTCGGCCCAGGCACATTCGAGCCCCATAGCCATAAGGAAGCGAAGCGAAAGGATGGAGCTTGCCTTCGAATCCGCCCTGTTGGGTCTTTAGCCAACGTTCAGGCCTAAATGTCGCCGCATCAGTTACATATTCCTCCATGTTGCCAGTAACTATGGTGGGGAATACTGCCTGAACGCCTTTGGGAACTTGATATCCACATATAACGCTGTCCTCCATCAAGGTTCGCCCATTGCCAATCACTGTGCTGTACATGCGAAAGACCTCCTTAATGAATGCCTTCAGCTGATGCATTTGGTCCAGTAATGGTATCGTCAGAGGCGTGTTCGGATCAGGCAACAGTCGCTTCAGTTCCTCATGCAGCTTCTCTTGCTCCAAAGGTCGCGTTGCCAGTTGATAGAGCATTGAACATACAGCCATAGAAATCTATTTTGAAGGAATGATTAATTTTAAATCAATTCGGAATTTTGCTTGGGGCGTAGGTATGGGCAAGAAACAAGTTGTTTTTAAGTTTTTCAACATAGTTATTTCAAACTAAATGGTGTTTTTATTTAAACAAAACGTTTGGATCAAAATCACTCAAATTTTTATGTTTTTTTTTTTTTTAAATCGTTAGCCAATTGTACCTTATTTTTATCCTACAGAGGTTTCTTCTTTGTCTATTTCGTTGTTTTGAGGTCAATATAAATTATAAATTTTTTTGAAATATATTTCAATTATGTAAACACAGAAAATATGTAAATCAAAACAGAGGCCGAAAATCTAACAACTACCTTTAAATATTGTTGAGTTCAAATCGTTCTAAATGAAATTGGATATCAAACTTATTCATATATTAGATACTTTACCAAATTACTGAAGTCATTTGTGAAAATAACTAAACTATATTTCCTCCAACGGGTTAAAGACTTAATATTTTAAAATAAAATATCACCAGAAATTAAAAGACCTATAAATGCTATAATGTGAAATTTTAACTGGCAGATAACACTATGTCATAAAATGTAACTTTATACTAGTGTAATATCGGATAGAATTATATAGATAAAATAATCACCTAGGGCCCCTTATACCATTTTGTTCGTAAAGTCCATTTATAATTTAAAAATAGTAATTACCGTATCTATGCCCACTAGAATCAAATCCAATGCCATTATGGTAGCTATTTTGTCACTCTTCTGTGACAAAATCACTTTCTCGAGCAAAGAGGGCTCGCCTGCATGTTGACTGGGCCCTTGGGTCTTGAGACGTTCGGTTGCACTCTGTATGTATTTCATGCAGACACTGTAAAAAATTATATTAATGGTAAAAGTTTCAAATAAGATACAAATATATTACTCCACAAAAAAGTTCATATTCTTGACGTAGCGGGTCCATAGAGGCGTGGGAAAATACCGCCAATAGGGTGCTTTTAACTCCAGGGTTGCCACGTTGCGCAACGCATACTTTGCCGCATCAATAATTTGCTGTGGCTCCGAGTCGGGCGATAGATTTGGCTCCAGGCAACCCAACCGTGTGTCCAGCGCCACACGTCCTATGCCTGCAGGATAAATTATTATTATCTCAGAGCGTTTTTTTATATACTATATATTTCGCTACATACATTCCAAAGACCATTTGTGTATTTCATTATCAAAATCTGCGGGCAGTTCCTCATTTTCATCTAGCAGCTGTTCACAGCGTACCAGAAAATCCTGTGTGATGACCTCTAGGGGCTGCAAATACCGCCTTATTGTGGATAGTTGCAGAACAGGCTTTTGAACCCGTGACCGAAACTGACGCCAAGGTTCTCCGTGCCTTAAATTGATGGTGTAGAAGAAAATTTGATACACATTAAATAAAATAATAATACAATTATTCAATTAATCAATTTAAATTTTTGACAGTTTGTCTAAAAGCTCTAAAAACGTAGATTTATTCTTAATATACGGTAGATAACTGAACTGAATTGAACATGTAAATTTTATTTAACCATGGATATATGTACACATAAATATATACATTTTGCCAATTGTAATGCCAATGGTAATTGATAGTAAGTATCTAGAACTACTTAGAAAAGAAGCATGGAAATTTAAGAAAACCTAATTATTATGAATGCTTGATACTTTTACTATTAATCGATTTTTGAAGTAACCCCTAGGAGATATTACACCTAGCCCTCACGAAGGCTATCCTCTCATTCAAGCCCTCCAACGCTCTCAAACTTCACTTTGATTAATATTACCAGCTAGCCAGAGCATTTTAAATATCATATAGCTTTTCCAATGTCTAGTTGATATGTATATAGTCTTTTATATATACTTACACGCCTACTACGCCTCCCAGTTCACCAAAGAAATCTTTGCGCACAACGCTTTTGTACTTTACCAGACTAGGCATCGAGGGCCGGAATGGCGTTGGCCCTTCGCTTCGGTAGCACTGCAAACAGAAATAACTTCATTGAGTTTAAGAAACTGAAAATTTGTAAAGGCTTTGAGCAATTTTTTGAGTAATTTGCTATTACAGTCGTGGCTAAAAAAGTCGCCATAGAACGCTGCAAATTGTTGTAATGCCGACGTGCTTCGCTGCCAGTGGCAGTGTTCAGTCTTCCATAACAAATTATTCGCAAAGTTGGATTTAAACATGTCTTTTATTGTTTTTCGTCACACAGTCGACATTGAATTCAGAATAAGGAACATACCTTTTCGATTTCGTCGGCGTCGTAGATGAAGAGCAAATCCGGCCTACCAATCAGGCCGCCAAAACGCACAATCCTTCCATAGCGTTCGTGTAATAATGACGAAATTTTGGCCACATCCGATATAGTGTACTGTCCAATAATTGGCATTAGGCTGCAAGGTGTAAAATCAATGAAGTTGGCCTTCACCCATTGTATGAACCCCTTAAGTAAATGCTCATTGGGATTCGCATGACATTGACAATTTTGGTGAACAATGAGAAGCAAATGCAATATGCGAAAAATAAATTGCTAGTACTTGTATTTGTGGGTTTAATATGCATACGCAAATATTTATTAATGGTTTAGTGTACCATCTGGCTTGCACCAAAACATCACACGTTGCGCTGACCTTGAAATCGAAAAGTGCGCTAATTGAACGCTAATTGGATGATGACGGGGCGTCTGTGGATATTCCACAAAGTGGACGCTAAACAAATTTTGGGCACTAGCCACAAATAGATACATATGTATATGTATGTTAATAGTTGTTGGATAGTTTTGTGTAGGAAATGTCTAGTTAGAGGTGCCAATTATAATAACAAAAACCTTACGCACATTTAACAAGAATCAAACGCAGACATTTTTTGTTTTCCGCTTTTAATGATCTTCAAGAGGTTGCTAAATATTTGTAAACTAATATAAAACTCGTAACGTGTATTGGCACGCCCATGGATAAGAAACCCGTTTGGATGTGGTCAGTAAAATGTTTTGCATGCCTACTACAACCATGACGCACAGTGGCAAGTTCCCCTCATTTCTTTGGCAGAAATCAAAATATTTAAAATGGCTTGTGGCAAATGGAAAGGTTTGAGTTTTGGATTAAATTAGCTTGTGTGATGCCATTACTTTAATGTCCAATGAAGTCGAGAATTAGTGATGAAGTATTTTTCGCTAAATTTATAACTTTTTTGTTGCATTCGTTGTTGTATTAAGTATTAAGTAACAATCTTTGGTTGTAGCTAGTTGATTGTAGGAGAATTTATGTGCCTTAAATGGTTGAATATCGTTTTAGCTACAAATTTAATAAAATGATTTGTGTAAAAATTATTTGATTTGTCGCCAAATTAAAAATTAAAGTAATGCGCATTTAAATAAAGACGTTTTTGGCATATTTCAATTTATACTTTTCTGAAGTGTAGTTAGATGTACTTGTAAGTACTCATAAAAAAGAAATTACTTTTTTAATCCTTTCTTAAATTTGAAAACTTCTGACCTGTATACATAATTTCAAAGAGCTCCCAAATTAGGTTTTTTTTTTGCTTTTAGGAGACATTGCTGCATTCTTTTAGTTTTTGAAGTTGTTGCACATTCTACGACTCAAGTTTTAACTATGAACAATTAAGTAATTTACAACAATTTTGAAAGCATTTCCAAATAATTTTTCCATTGTAAATTTATGATATTTGCTACGCAAATACCCACTGTACGGCGTTGGGCTGTGCATCTTAATGTCAAAGCGAAAAATCAACAGCAGTTAAGCTGTGATCAGCATCGTCATCATCATCAGCATCAGCATCAACATCAACATCGTCGTCTTCATCAGTAACATCTTGTTCATGTTCATGATCTTTATGGGCAGCACACAATGCAGATATTTGGGTCAAGAGAAGCGTGTGGCGTAAAACCGAAAGTATGAATTTTTTCAAAAGTTGAGAGATGTAAGAATGCGCAATTAGCTGTGCCTCAAAGCCGAGCTTACGGAGTGTAAAAAATATATTTGTATGTGTGTATGTACATAAATGAAGAGGTGCATTAATTACAAATTATAGCGGATGGAGTGAATGGATGAAACAAAAAGTGCAGTGCAATGTAAAGTGAAAGCAAGCAAGTTTGTCGCCTAAGTCTTTTGGTTTGTTGCTGACGCGATTGCAATGGAAATTGTTTTTTCTCTTTAACTACCGCCAAGTGTTGCCGAGTATTGGTATGGGCTTGGGTCCAGGTATCTCATTATAGGGCAGTGCATTCTGCCACTCAGCGGTGGTGTGAATGCGCGATCCGGCGGCTTCCTCCAATGGTGCACTCAAGTGGGGACAGGTCGCAGTTTCTGCTGTGGTTGCGGAATTTTCACGCGATTGCTGTAAACTGAGCGGTATTTGCTGTTCATTTTGCAACAAAGTGGTTGCACTTGCAGCTGCCTTTTTGGCACTAAACTTTGACATACATCTGGTCTGTTGGCCAGTTGTGGCTCGCCAAACGCAATGCGGCAGTTTGTTCATTTTCGTTACGAAATTCGACACGTCAAAAGCTTTTATTTATTTTTTGTACACAGGCTGATTAAAATTCAAATCAGATTTCACTCGTCTTCTGTCTTGATTTCGAATTGGCTTATGTTTTCTTTAGCGTTGACAGATACGGATACTCCAGCACATGAATGCTTTATAGCTTAAAAGTCGCACATTTGAATTGCACGAACAAAATTCCGCCTCGTTTGCCTCAACTAAGCGCCACCGCTACCAAACGTAAACTGGTTGCCGCTTGGGCCCAACGTTGTGGCCTCCCGAGTTTTCTGCATATTGGCGGACGAGCTGATCAACTGCTTTCTCTCTTACTCCCAACACAGACATTACTCTTTATGATCTATGAAGAGCGCAATGCTCTTCGGTTCTAATTATTGTTGTAAAATGATGTGATGTTAACTTTCTGCTAAGCTCAGTATTCAATTTTAAAGCAGTTTTTGCCAAAAAGCATGTCAAGGGGAAAAAAACACTCAAATATTGGTATCTGTACTATCGGTAATGTTCGAGTTGAGCAAACCCAACTTTTAAATACCTAAATAAAGATTATTCAGAAATATTTAAAAGTATTTTTATTTTAATTATCTCACCAAATTCTATTTTTACACGGTAGATTGATTCCAGTAAAAACCGTGTAAAAAAGACATTGATCATATGCAAAAATAGGTGACAATCACACCCTTATCTCTAAAACCTATTAAAATTGGTGAAAAAGAAGGAATTTTTAAGAACAACCATTTATGTTTATTTTGATATACACAAAAAAAAAGATATGCACTCTAAGCTTAAAAGTATGTAATGTAAATTAAATTGTATGACAAGTTTAGGAACTAAAAACAATTATGTATGTATGTATGTAAAACAGCTTTGTTGTTAACAAAGAGAATGTTCAATTTATAAGATAAAAAAAATTAAAATTTAACATTTTTCATAAATACAGAATGAAATTTAATTTTGAACTGAACTCTCTCTTGCCCGTTCGGCATCTACCCATACAAGAACGGTTTCTAGTTGTTTGTAAGCTGTGTATGTTTTTATTCATTTGTGTTGTGTTATTTTAAATCGAACTAATATCGAACTCTGTTCTATTCCATAGAGTAAAAAATGAAAATTAATTAAAACCGTGTTAAATCGAAACCATATAAAAAAGAATTAGGTGTAATTTATCAGAAATTTCACTACTTAATTCCACAATATTTTTATATAATTTATCAGAAATTTCAAAATTTAATTCTCATTTCTCATCACTCAAGTACTTGGTATGAGAAAAGCAGAGGAAGGCGGCTACAAGTTGTTATTTAATTTAATTTATCAGAAATTTCACAATTTATTTCCACAATATTTTTAGTTAATTTATCAGAAAAATTCCAATTTAATTCTCTTTTACCATCACTTAAGTACTCGGTATGAGAATATCAGAGGAGGGCGGCTACAAGATTTTTGTATTTAATTTAATTTATGAGAGCACTCACAATTTATTTTTATTTAATTAAATTTATCAGAAATTTCACAACTTAAATCTCGATTTGCCATCACTTAGGTACTTGGTATGAGAATCGCAGAGGAAGACAGACACAATTTTAAAATGTAATTTAATTTATCAGAAATTTCACTATTTATTTTTATTTAATTTAATTTATCAGAAATTTCACTATTTATTTTTATTTAATTTAATTTATCAGAAATTTCACAATTTAATTCACGTTTGCCAACATTTAGGTACTGGGTATGAGAATCGCAGAGGAGGGCAGACACAATATTTTTGTTTAATGAATTTATCAGAAATTTCACAATTTAATTCTTGATTTGCCGTCACTTAACTACTTAGTATGAGAATCGCAGAGTAGGGCGGTCACAATATTTTTTTTGTTAATTTAATTTATTAGAAATTTTACAATTTCTTTTTAAGTTTTATTTATAAGAGATTTCACAACTTGAATTTCTATTTGCCATCACTTAGGAGTTATTAAGTATTTGTTTGAAGTCTAGATTTAAGTAGCATATAGTAAATGAATTATTTTGAATTACATGCGAAATGTAAGAATGCTCCCTTGTGCTATGGTAAACATGTTCCATATGCGCATCCATTAGTCGCATTATACTTAGATAAAAGGCACTTTATTCATCGAGATGAAACTGTGCAGTTTGCTTTTGAATTAGTGGGAGGCCAAAGCAGTCTGCTAATTATTATGCTATGCAAAGTGTTTGCAACAGATATAAGAAATATTTGCATGCACTCGGATGGTCAAGGGGCTATAGAATCCATCAATTTTATTTCGTCATATCCGATATTAGTGCAGAACAGGTGCACACCTCTTCACGGGATGGCAGCATATTTGTCTGTCTACTTCGTATGGGTCATATAAGCCTCCAATCTTCGGCTTCCCCCACAACGATTTCTGTAGGAGCTGCCGCGATGAGGACGGTGACTCATATCTTGACTGACTGCCCGGCCCTACTCAAAACCAGACATCGGTTTTAATGAACCAACTTCCATCCGAAATAAATCCTGATACACAAACCTTACTACTGATTCCTTGCATACCTCAACATTATTTACAGATGATATTCTACCTTAGCTTTTTGATTAGGGAACACTACATATTTATTTTAGTTTTTCTTATTTGCATATCATCCAGCCGAGTGTGACCGAGAGACGATTTCTAAAGCCAGTTCCCCTCCCCTATGAGGTGACGCCCTGTTATTTAAAAGCATTGGGTTCAATAAATTGGTTCCCATTTTATTGTGATATAAAAAAAGTCGCATGAACGCAGTAGACTATAAATAAATTGTGTATATTGCGCAGTTTTGAATTGCTAATGATTTTTTAAATATGATAGTCTTTTAGTCTGCGCTTCTGGAAATACTCTTATATGTTGTCTGTCTGAAAATGTTCCAATATTTCGGTTTTGATGGCAATGCATTAACTTTTTGTGATCCATTGACCAAGTTTTGTCTTTTACTAAAATATTTTTGATCATAACAAATCGAATCTTTCCGGTGGAATTACTAAATTAAGTAAAATAAATATTTGTTCGGATTATAAAAAGACATTTAAATATAAACTTTCAGTTGCGGTGCAAGTGTAATAAGAGTTCAGTGTACAGATTACCGATTTCTCTATTAATACTTTTCAATACTTTCGCTATACCGCATCAGTGAACAAAAATGTCCGCGCTAACCAGACGTGTTTTCCTTCTCATTGTTCTAATTGGGATTTGCCAAAGTCGAAAGCTCCGATCCAGATTAACGAACATTAAATGTACCTGTTTCGACAAATCGTTCGGGGAATTTACAAAATGTGAACTAAAGGTAATAAACCGAGGAGTAGTGGGTGCGAGTATATTTGCCAAAGTGCTTCAACTTCCGCTACCTAAGATAAAGGTTAGTTCGTGTGACTTTGTTTCGAATGTACTAGAATAATATTCACGCCCATCGAACATTTCAGATGAATGTGAGTGCCTGGCGGCGAGTAAGTGGATACCGTCCCTTTATTTATAACGAAACCATGGATATATGTGATCTCTTGGCGCAAAAGAGAAAGTTTTCATTTTTAGGCCCTTGTAATGGGGTCTGTCATGAAAAACTCGAACTTGAATCACACATGTCCCATTAACGTGAGTAAATCCGAATATAAAGCTAACAAAACATGTCCTTATACTCTCGTATTTCATACAGCACGACATAATAATAGATAAATACGTGTTTTTGGAAGAATATTTACAAAACTTACCCTTGCCACAGGGTGATTTTAAGTTTGAAATTAAATTCTTCTCAAAATTGGACTTGAAAGCGGAAGTAGATGTGTTTCTATTCAAGGATGAGATATAATCTAAAATTCCGTTTAAATAAACTCAAAGCAATGTCGATTTCACAAAAATGTCGGTATATATTTTTTTATTTTTCATTTATGGTTACAGAGTTTTGTTAAAATTATAGTTTTTTCCAAATTGTTGACGTGGGCTTTCTATCTTTTTTGTATTTCGTATTCACGGTTCAACAACAAGTAACATTTAAACAATTTAAAAGTTCAAAACTTCCCGATAAGCTGAAAAAATCTAAAGTTCCATTTCCATATATTTCTTTAACGTTATGCTTATTCTTGAACCGGTCATGTGAAAATGGTTTTGTCAAAAAGGTTAACATACTTATTAGTTATGTTGTTGCAAAGTTTGTGCATTTATATTTTTTTGTAGGTAATTACTTTTCAATCCGCAGCACATGGCCATTGAAAATTATTTTTACTGCAGGCATCTTAGTGGATTTTCGAAATGGAAAATAATTTAATTCTGACATAAGCGACTCTTTAGTAGGTATAAAATTTTGAACACATCAAAATGCACAAAGGGTGGCTTACACACAAATTTCATTACGAATAAATATGTATATAGTACATATACTTGTATGTATGAATATAGCGTATAACTGGTAGAGTTTAGGTAATAAATGCCGTCTTAGAATATAGTCTAGTCTAGTTTTTGACTTAAGGGCTTAAGTAAATAGTCTTTTATTAAATCAAAATGGCACGTTCCAAACTTAGGAGGCTTCTTGGAAAACTAAACGTCGGCTCTTACATAATGTAGACAAACACATATTGAATTGATATTTTTCGCAAATTACCAAGCACGTTTTGATTCTTAAGTTGAAATATGTAGCATAAATATTATGGTTTAAATGATTTACCAATATGAGACTTAGTGTATAGGGCTGCGTAGATCTTGTAAGAATGTGCCTTGAGTGACTTTATGTTTAAATTATAAAGATATATTTCTATATATATGTGTGTATTTATGTCGCATGCTTGCAGCCGAATGTAAAGCTACGGTCAGACATGGCAAATGATTTGCTCAGCAATTTGTCTTACTCTACAAGTACGAGACTATACTTTAGTAAGGAATTTTGATTGGTTTTATTTGAAGTAATATTATGTTTTTGACATAACTTTGACATTTGATATATTTGTGAGGAAATTATATGGATGTCTGACCATACCTTACATTTAAATGAAACACATGGTATTTAAGCTAGGATCAATAAATATAAATAAATGCCAGGGGCAGCATCCCAACAAACGTACATTTCTCATATTTCTTTTTCTCACTTGTTTTTTTTTTTACATTTTCGTTTAAAAATACCTATGATAAAACGTTATTTATATGTATATATGGCTTCATTAATATTTACAGTTATCATCGGTCCAAAATATGTATAAACTATATTATAAACTATAAACATAAAAGCTAATCGAATACTACACAAATGATAATGTACAAAAAATGGCCAATTCGAGTTACAAATTCGAGATAAAATCGCAACAGAAATTAAAAAACAAATAACATAAAAAACGGATTCTGCATAATACTTTTAACTATGTTCTTGTCTTTAGGTTATTGGTGTTAACACTCGAATTCGTTCGCTGTTATTGCGCTCAAATCCTTCATCAGTCCTTCGAGATTGGCCATTTCTTGATTTAGCTCCTCGGTGGATGTGCTGGGCGCCAGTCTTTGAATCTCGTCGGTGGAATGCGCAACTGAGCCGCCGCCTTGCAAGCGATTGGGCGTGGCGGCCGAGAACGAGGGTTTCTTGTAGGGCGATTGATTTTGTGGACGTATTGTAACGGCAGGAGCTGCTAAAGAAAAAAATGTCAGCTACTTTCTGGGGTAATCGTTTGTTTTCAAAGTCCTTACTGTGCTTATTGATGGGCGTTGCTCCGCCTGTGGGCGGTGGACCTGGTACGCTGAAACTCTTTAGTGGATGGCCACGCTTGGCGCTCTCTATGGTGGACACACAGCCGTTGTTGGGCGCACCACTGCCGCCCACATTGCTACCACCCGCATAGCCCGCATTACTGGAAGTGGAAGGAGTAGAAATATTAAGTAAAACATCAACGGTGTAGGGTCAATCAAAAGTGCATTCATTTCATAAACAGAGCCAAAACCTATACTAAATACTAGTTAATAATAAATTGAACGTCCACAATTTAATGCCATTAGTGCCATTAGACTGCCTTTTTCCGAGACACTGTTGTCATGGCTTTCTTCAGCGACGACTTCGTGCCACGCTTTGCCTCCTGCTTTTGGAAGTCAAGACGACGGGCTCGTTGTATTTGTTGCGCCTTCTTGGCCAGCTTAATGTACGGCTGACGATCGCCAATGGACATTACATTCCACGTATATGTGGCCAGTTCCGTAATTGTGGCAGCAGTGCGCATGCTATAGACGCCCTTATAGTGATGATTGATCAATATCTCATCGAGGCGGAACTTGTTCATGAAGTTTAGAAACGGCGACGGCGAGGCCATCAACAGCAATTGCTGCTCCACACGTCGTGGCAGCGTCTTATTGTTCAGTTGGACCACTTTGCTGGAACGACCGTGGATTAAATTGATTTGGACAGTGGGATCGACTCGTCCCCAACGCGTTCTTGTCGACATTTTTTAGAGCGGTAATTTTTTTCTTCGATCCAAGCCAAAAGGTATAGTATATTGCCTTTATTTTTGGAATTTTGCCTTACAACTAGTCTCTGATTTTCGATAATTACTAAAAAACTTAAAGCAACGGCTGCTATATAGTCCCATAAATAGGACACAATTATTTGTGGTTTCTTGAGTAGTAGGCTTTATTTATAGTACTAGGAAACAAATAATCCTCAATTGGGGGTCAAAAATGCGCCCCACAAACTAGCCTTTAATTAAATGCAGGATTACATGCTAGAATTTTTCAAATATTTATTTTTCTGAATTCTAGTACTTTCCAGAATTATACCCAGTGGTGTGATACATATATTTTCGTTTCGTATTTATAATATTTGTTTATAAGCATTTCACCAAAATAAATTGCTATCAGTTATTCTCAATGCTGTGTGTTTTCCGCTAGAAAACATTTTACAGTTTTCAAAATTCGAGAGTTCGAAGTGCAGAGAAAATAATCGTAGTCTCGGTAGTACTTAGTACATATTTTGTTCTCAAATACGATTCAGTAAATATTTAAATGTCTTTTCTGTAACTCAGTCTGTTTTTTATACCGGTAGATCTATTGACGCCTCTGACCACAGCTAGCCGAATGCAAATAATATTCCCACACCGGGTCGGAGGCGTTAATTAGATATTATTGTAATTTGATTAGATCTCTCCTTCTTAGGCTTTTTATAATTTTTATATATTTTCCCCTATGTCGACAGACAATGTAATAAATAAATAACGACATTTAATCAACAGGAGATTCCTTTTTTTTAGAGCGATGCTTTCTGGGAAAGCATAATTTTTGCACATATTTTTGTATCTTTGTACATTTTTCTTGTTGGAAAATGGAGCTGTAATTATTGGATTAGAAAATTCAGAACAGATTTCTCTTAGTAAAGAATTGTTTTTTTGCAAACTTGCAAAATTTTTGCGCAAATTATTTGCCTGTATTGACCATAAAATAAAAATGAGAATAACAATGATGATTTTGGGCAGATTTCAAAATAATAAATTCGATTTTAGAAGCTTACCAGAAATTGGCGTCATAGCCGCCATAGGGATGCTCGGGCGTTTGGGCCAACGAGTTGTTCTGTGGTTGTGTCAGACTCTGTTGCGACAGACCCGTATCCATGGTCATGTGGGAGCGATTCTGATGGTTATACTGGGTTCGCGGATATTGCGGTCGCTCCATGGTCGAGTTCATAGATGTTGCTGTGGAAAGACACATTTATGTTTACTGGCTGTAGAAATGGTGTTGCTATCCGTTGTTTCCTTACTCATATAGCCCGGTACGTATGATCGTTTATCCAATGAGTTGGTTACATGCGCTGGCACCGGCGTCTCAACTTCGTATTCACTGTGAACCACGGAACGGGGCAGTGTGAGTGCTCCGCTGCTGGAGGCGCCATCGCTGCAGACGGGAGTGGCATTGTGGATAGACTTGTCAATGTTTTTCAGCTCCATTTGGTCGTGATGTATCCATAGGTCCGGTGGTTTCGGTACACCCGCATTGTTCTTCTGGTAGCTGTCAGAGGAAAGAACATAACGCTGATGTGTGGTCTTTTTGATTTCTTTTTGGTTTTGGATGTACCTCTTCTTGGTATGCTCCGGCGAGGATTGCGGCTTACGACGGCACAGCAATAATAGGCCAATGAGCAGGAAAACCATTACCAGTACTGTGGCACAAATAATAATGATCAACAGCTTCTCATTGTCGACGCCTTTGGCTATGGTATCGGCCTCCTGCATGATGACCGCAGCACTTGTTGTGTAAGCCACTAGTGCAGAGAATGGTGCATTGTTGCTGCCTTTAGTGGTTCGCGCCTGCACCTTGAAATAGTAGGTGGTGTATGGCTTCAGATTTGGGAGCATCAGCATCGTCTCTTCGCCCGAAAATGCCTCGATGGACCAGTCCCGATCACGCTTTGTAGTATCTGTGGTGTAGTAGATGTTGTAGCCTGTTATTTGGCCCACAGTGTGTTTCGGTGGCAACCACTGGATTATAACATTATGCGGATTCTGCTCATCGAGGCGCACTGTCAGCTCGCGTGGTGGTGTCACGGGTACATTCTGATACGTGCTGTTTAGCACCGACATGGACCATGCCGACTCGCGTCGACCTTTGACTACCTTGACAGCAAACTCGTACTGGGTGTTCGGTCTCAGCTCGTTTATCATGCAGTTCAGATCGGTGGTGTTGTGATAGCGATATCGACCGGATCCGGTAATACTATAGCTCACAGTATAATGCCGATTGTCCGTCACATGCTGATTCTTGTTAAGCATGGTGTCAATCCAGTAGACAACAATGGACGAACTGGACATTGTTATAGCGCGCAGGCCAACAGGAACCTCGAGCGGTACGGGCACATCCACTGGCTCATCATCGCGGGTCTTTATGTTGTCATAAATGGGTTGTCCATCACCTTTGACATTGCGCGCGCGCAGCGAGACAACGTACTCGGTGTTTGATTCCAGATTCTTGAGGACATGGTAACGTTCGGTTTCTTTTAGCTCGATGGTATTCTCATCGGGTATGCCGCGGCCCCAGCCCAGGACATAGTTGCGTATCTTTATCTCCGGCTGTAGTGGCGGACCCCAGTGAAGCCCAATATTGTTCGCTCCTGGTTGTATGGCAATCCAGATAGGTTTCCCCGGCACCTGTGTTTCATCCAGGTCGTTTTCGAGCGTATTTATGCGATTCCATTCCGTAAAGGGACCCGAACCATTCACAGTCATTGCTGCTATTTTCACCTGATACTCAGCATTGCGATCCAGTCCGTTTAGCTCAAAGTAGCGTATGTTCGCGGGCGTGCTCTTCACCTGGGGTGCGTCTTTGAATTTGCGAAAGCGGATTTTATAGCCTGTTATTTGGCCATTGCGATCCTCTTCAGCTGGAGGCTCCCAGTGTACTGTGATGGACTGCAAATACGGATAATAATTAGAGTGAAAATGTCCTTCCCCGGATTTGAAGTGAACTTACACTTGAGCCCGTAACTTCCAGCGTAACATTGTTCGGCGGCTCAGATGGCGTTGAGGAGAATGTCTTCACCTTGATCTCTGAAGAGGGATCACCCATGCCATTACGATTAAACGGCACCACGCTTATTATGTAGTCCGTGTAGGGGCGCAGATCACCAAGCACAGCCTCCAGGGCGGTGCTGTCGTAATGCAAATCCGCTCCGCTTTCACCCTGCAAATAAAAAGTGATGTAGTTTTTTACCATATAAGATAGATTTTGTACCTACCTCAGAGTAGTAGATGCGATACTTGAGTATCTCGCCATTGGTAACTGTCGGTTGATCCCATCGCACGTAAATCTCCTTGTGACTACGCGCATAGCCCTCAAAGTTGCGCGGCGGTCCAGCTATGTTTACCTCGGGTTGTGTGCTCACCTCTAGGACTTTCGAGGACTCGCCCTGGCCGAAATTGGTGTTGGCGACCACTCGAAACAGATACGTCCTGCCTGGCAGCACTGACTGTATGTTGACTTGTTGATCATCGTGCGATTTGGTTACTATCTTTTGCTCGCTGCAAATGCAAAAGTGTGGCAGGGTAAGTCAGATATAATATGTTCAATTTTCTTTGCGTCATTATGCACTTGACATCCTGATTATCGGGCTACTTTCATTTCAATTTCATCTTATTGCGCACGCACGATTTCACTTTTACGGAAAAGGAAATGGCCAATGTATGGCAGACAGCCAAAAATCAATATAGCCGGATACCGGCCTACGATGATGTCAATGGTTGCGCCACGCCAGACAGATGCCCGACGGCAATAGCTTTAGCGTCTGTCCATTTTGTCAGTGAAAGTGGAAACGGGAAGTAATTTGTAGAGAAAAGCGGGGAAAAGGTCTAGACAAAATTTCTCACCCCACTAAATAAACGATGGGGACACGTCGGCTATGAATTTTGCTAGTTGTAAAGAATTTTATAATCTGCATTATATCAACAAATGTATGTATGTGTTTGAGTCTCAACAACGTTTATGTTGTGAAATAATCTTTAATTTCGATTATACGACTTTGCCAACCGGTTTTTAGCAAATCTATGAAATGTCTTAGGACATGATTTAAGGATTCAATATTTGTATGGAATTTCGTCAATGGTTGCTTGATATTCGTTCATTTGAACATGTAGTTTGCCTTGAGTATTCACGGTTAAAGGCTTAGCGACTGATTAAAAGATTAAATAAAATATTCATCTGATTTAATTGGCTGAATTATCGATTTTCAGGCTTAAATTGTTTTGGTGCGTATATCTGTAATTTAGGGTATATGTTATGTGAAGAAGATGACATTTAATTTTCTCACCAGTTAATCAGTTTAAGATATTTATGTATTAAATGTATTAAATTCGGAACAACATTATTGTGAATTATGGTATGGGTATCGCCTTCAGCTTCTACTCTTTATATTTTGTGGCAACTCAACGGACCACTGTTATGTTTTTTAAGCAAAACTAAAAGGTGTTATTGGGCATGAATTTGTTTTGTTAATTTCGATTATGGTTGTATTAAATAAAGATAATCTTTAACTTCGATTATACGACTTTGCCAACCGGTTTTTAGAAAATCTATGAAATGTCTTAGAGCATGATTTAAGGGTTCAATATTTGTATGAAATTTCGTCAATGGTTGCTTGATATTCGTTCATTTGAACATGTAGTTTGCCTTGAGTATTCGCGGTTAAAGGCTTAGCGACTGATTAAAAGATTAAATAAAATATTCATCTGATTTAATTGACTTAATTATCGATTTTCAGGCTTAAATTGTTTTGGTGCGTACATCTGTAATTTACGGTATATGTTATGTGAAGAAGATGACATTTAATTTTCTCACCAGTTAATCAGTTTAAGCTATTTATGTATTAAATGTATTCAATTCGGAACAACATTATTGTGAAATATGGTATGGGTATCGCCTTCAGCTTCTACTCTTTATATTTTGTGGCAACTCAACGGACCACTGTTATGTTTTTTAAGCAAAACTAAAAGGTGTTATTGGGCATGAATTTGTTTTGTTAATTTCGATTATGGTTGTATTAAATAAAGATAATCTTTAACTTCGATTATACGACTTTGCCAACCGGTTTTTAGCAAATCTATGAAATGTCTTAGAGCATGATTTAAGGGTTCAATATTTGTATGAAATTTCGTCAATGGTTGCTTGATATTCGTTCATTTGAACATGTAGTTTGCCTTGAGTATTCGCGGTTAAAGGCTTAGCGACTGATTAAAAGATTAAATAAAATATTCATCTGATTTAATTGACTTAATTATCGATTTTCAGGCTTAAATTGTTTTGGTGCGTACATCTGTAATTTACGGTATATGTTATGTGAAGAAGATGACATTTAATTTTCTCACCAGTTAATCAGTTTAAGCTATTTATGTATTAAATGTATTAAATTCGGAACAACATTATTGTGAAATAGGGTATGGGTATCACCTTCAGCTTCTATTCTTTATATTTTGTGGCAACTAAACAGACCACTGTTATGTGTTTTAAGCAAAGCTAAAACGTGTTATTAGGCATGAATTTATTTTGTTAATTTCGATTATGGTTGTATTAAATAAAGATCCTTAGGTTCTAAGGTTTAATTTGGCATAACAAGAGATACGATTTTCACCAACTTACCGTTCACTGTTGCTCATCTTGTAGAATACGGTATAGGAAACAACCTCGACGGAGTTCTGGAGCGGCTCCGACCAGCTGAGTGTGACAAAGCGTGGCTTCACAATTTGGGCTACCAGATCTCGCGGTGGTCCTGGAAGGCGTGCTATCAGACCACTTCCCAGCAATTTGGTACCACTTGACCCGCCCTGTGCAGCGGCTGCTGGACCATCACCTTCGGCTAAATCTGAAGAAGCAAAATTTGAGGGTGGAATTTGTTGTTCTGGCTGTTGGGGTGAATTCTGTTTTTTGTTCTTGTTCTGCCAGGTGGCCAGTATTTTGTTTGGATCATCGCCCTGTTTATAGGCAGCAATTAGCTGTTGTGTGCTATCGTTTGCATCGTCATAGTCGTCCTCGTCTTCATCTAAATCAAGCTTAAGTTTGTCGTTGTTGGGTTTTTTAAAGGTCAGTTCATCAAAGTTTCGGTCATTAAGCGGTTTATCGGGCATAGGCTTGTGGGAGTGTAAACTATCAAATATTGTCTTGGAATGTAATCGTTTCATTTCTTGCGAGTCGTCGCTGTCGTTTTCATCGTCGGCATCAAGACTGCCACCAGCTTTGGTGCGTAGCTCGCCCGAGTTGAAACCTTTACGGCGTTTATTGGGCGATAACATGTCCGAGGTCTGTAGGGACTTTGTAGAATGTCCTTGGAACTTGCGTTGCTTGATTTTGACTTTGGGATGGGATTCGAAGGAATTGATGTTCGTAAATAAGGAGTTAATGGATAAGAAAAAAGGAAAAAGAATATGTAAATTAATGAATGGAAATATAAATAAATTAATATTGTTTATGTATGATAATACGTAAATGATACAACTTAATTAAAATATGTACACAAAGAAAAGGTAATAGACGCACACAGAAAATTATTTTACAAAAGCATTATACATACTAAGTATTTTTACAGAGGAATGTCGATTTTATGGGGAAATGGGAGGTGAGGCACAATTTTTCTACGTGTTTTTACAGTCCTAACTTGGGCACCAATTTTGAAAGCCATTGGGTAACAACGATACATGGGAACTCGGCAGTACAGCATTTAACAATAGACACATACATTGCTGGCGAGTTCAGCCGCAAAGCACAATTATTATTAACAAATAATGTAAGGTCCTGAACTCGTCGGCATTACATATAATATTACAGAGTTATGACACTTACCTCCTGGTGCTACGATGCGCAGACGAGCCGCCGCCTGCACGCTGCCTGCTGGATTCGTGCCCACACATTGAAACATGCCAGCATCGGACTGCAGCAGTCCGAGAATTCGCAGATTGTGGCCCGCCACCAACTGCATATAGTCGTTGGGCGTTATCACATCGCCGTTCTTAAGCCACTTGATGGCCGGTTTCGGTTTGCCGCGTATAGCGCACTCCAGCTCGAGCTCCTCCTTTTCGTGGGCTGTCTTGTCCTTGGGACTTTGTATGAATTTCGGTGGCACCTGCACCTGCACGGTTGCTTGTGCATCTAATGAGTCAACAGTATTGCTGGCACGGCATTGATAGTTGCCCGAGTCAATGTCTTCGGCGCTTGAGATTTGCAGGGAGCCCGTGCCCACAATGGAGAAGCGGGAGTCGAGATCGTTAAGGTCCAACTCCTCGCCATTACGCAGCCATTTAATTTGTGGCTTTGGCACTCCATTAGCTACGCAGTCCAAGGTAACGGTGTCGCCCTCCCTCACCGTCTTCGGCGAAGGACCAACCAGAAACGAGGGGGCGCTTGGATTATCTGCTCCCGCTTCGTTTGCTTTTTTAATGTTCAAATTCGTTTTACTGCTCATCCGCGAAATGCTGCCCGAAGTCACATTGCACTGATAGACTCCGCGATCGGAGGGGCCAACCTCATCGATTTCTAGCGCTCCGTTTGGCAGAACCACCATGCGCAAATTGTCCAGCGGCAATGGCATATCATCCTTGTACCATTGCACGCTATGCTTTAGACCCGGTTGTCCTGAGTCGCCAATCATGCAGCGAAAATAGGCCGTCTGGCCAGGCAGCAAATACGTTTCGATGAAATCCTGATTCAGGTCGGGCAGCTGTGCAATAGCCACCAAGGCTGGACGGCTAACCACAGTGCCAATGCCATTGACACTAAGGAGGCACTGATAGGCACCTGTCAAGCCGCGATTTTCCTCCACGGAACTGATGTAAAGCGATCCATTCTTCAGCTGCGTACGAAAAGTGTCTCCAACAATCCCCAGATCCTGACCATCAGGTCCCCGCCAACGTATGTGGGCTGGCAAGGATTTCGAAGCCTTACTCGCCTGTGCATTTCCTTCGCATTGTAGCAACACCGAATGACCCTCGGGCACAATCGCATCTTGTGGTTCGAATGTGAATGATAATGCTGAAAGAAAAACGATAGAAAGTACACGTTATTTTTGGAACTACTTAGGCGATGAATAATCAACAAAAAAGGGATTAATAGAAATGTAAGCCCGTAGATTTTAACCACCTTGAATTTGAAATGATTTTTCTTCTTTTTGATTTGCTCAACGAAAAAGGTCACCCCCAAATGTGCAATTGGTGGTCCCCATCCTTGGCAATATTGGACAGACCAATACACATATGCCGGCACGCGTGTCCACTTGAAACTTTTACCAAGCCAAGGCGAGCAGCAGCTGCAATCTGTCAACTTGTAAACATGACTGAATAATTGAGGCAACAAAAGCCTTTGCCATTGGCTTTTGGCATGCGCCCAGCGTCCCCCTTTGGGCATGCAAATATTTGCATTTCAACTTTGACTCGACTTCAAGACACATCCAATGAATAGCTAACATGCCTTACACAACGAACGGCTTATGGCAAGCAAAGAAAAAATCGAATGTATACTTGTAAGCTCAAAGGCGGATGCCAAAGCAAACGCAGGCGAAGTAGTCATGGGTGGCAGGTGTCTGCACAGGACCTGTTCAGGCATTAAGTAAATGGGTGGTGTCGGTTGGAGGTGCTTTCCATGCTTTCCATAAACAGCGTTATTTCATGAACCACGGTAAGGGTAGTCGCTGATGGCAGCAGAGCCGACTTAACGGCTCGCTGCTTTAAGTCCTCCCCCCCCCCCCCCCCCCCCTCGTATCCAGCAAATATTTCGCTATGGCGGGTCTGCTGCTATGCGCCTTCGTGTCTGCTATAAAAATTAGCTATTTGAACAGCTTTAATTAGTCATCGAGCAGGGAGAAACGTGAGTTGGCAACAGCCCCTGCCAGCTCGGACTAAGGACTGCCTGCTTCCCTGTGTGCCTGACAACCCGGACAGCTGCCTAGCTGCGTCCACTTCCACCTCACCTACTTCCTCTCATTTACAAAATTTATTCAGCTGTGCAAATGGCGCAATGAATTACAAATTTAATTTTAATGCAGTTGCATTTTTAAGCGAGATCTGTAGCAATGCGGTGTGGTTCGGCTTTAGCCCAAATTCATTTTTAATACTCTTTGTGGGCGGGTGTTGTCGCCACCCAGCCATGTGGCATGTTCACTGACCGCACCTGAACTCACCGCGTTCTCCCAGATGCCATCCATGGTGCATTTTGCATGCCAATGCTTAACCTTTGAGAGCGCACTTTATAAATATGCCGGCAATTATGCACTTTGTTCTTCTTCCGCCTTGGTTTTATACTACTTATGTATATTTCTCCTTTTTCTGCATTCTACAAAAGTTTACCAAGTTATTTGAGGCGTGCTGCCTCATGCACCCAACCGGAGCCCGAGTCGGAAGCAGGCAGCATGTGCTCTTATGTTATGCGTTAAGTAATGTGTGCAGAGGCAAGTAATGAACAACAACAGCAAGAAACACAAATTAACTGCCTCGGCCGCCCTCTCTATTATTCCCCTTTGTTGCTAAAGCGCCCGAAATGTTGAAATTCTTATTCAGTTTAAGCTAACTTTCATGCTATGGCCAGACAGGCGAATAATTTTCACACTAATTTGTCGAGTTCGACAAGTTTATTTAAATTTGTAACTGCTATTTAAATAAAATCAATAATATTTGCATTAAAAATATGCATTATTCCAGCTTAAAACTTACTTTGTGTTGCCAAGCGACTTTCGAATATTCTTGATCTTAATGCGAATTAAGAATATACAAGTAATGTATTGTATAAAGACTATTGTATTAGCTGTATCCTTTCTTAACAATCTATGATACACAAACAGAAGGTTTTTGGGTTACGTCTAATTTGATCAAAATGAAAAACATTACGAAAAATGTGTTTTTATACCCTGTACCCGTAGGGTAAAAAGGGTATATTAGGTTTGTGCAAAGTATGTAACATGCAGAAGGAAGCATCTCCGACCTCATAAAGTATATATATTCTGAATCAGCATGACGAGAGAAATCGATCTACCCATGTCCGTCCGTCCGTCCGTCTGGATGAACGCAAGGATCTCAGAAACTATAAAAGCTAGAATAACCAAAGTTAGCATCCAGATTCTCCTCCGAGTAAAGACGAGTTTATTTTATTTTTTTTAATTTTCCCCCCCTTCCCCCGCTACAGAATTTCGTCAATAGCGTCCACATTTCAAATGCTACCTAAACCAAACATAATGCACACATAATTTATATATAATTGTCTACTGTTGTTCAAAATGTTATTCAATTCAGTCAATTCTAAGAAAAGTTATTAGCAAAACAAATTCTCCCCAGTACAACCCTCCCAAACTGCAGCAAGAAGTTCGCTCTTCTTCTTCCTCTTTTTGCTGCTGCTTTGGGCGCATATAACTCAGTGACGGAAGTTTACCTGGGTACAGGGTATTACACTGTCGGGCTTGCTGGACTGTAGCGTACTCTCTTGTTTTATATATATTCTTGATCAGCATGACGAGAGAAATCGATGTAGACATGTTCGTCCGTCCGTCCGTCTGTATGAACGCCTGGATTTCGGAAACGGTTGAGCGTACATTAACCAAACTTGGTTAGCAGACGCTGCTAGTCCCTAGGCTACACGAGTTTATTTTTTTGATTTTCCCTCCGCTCTCTCCGCTGCAGAATATCGCAAATACTTTACTCATTTTTAAACCTACGGAAAATTTGCACATGTAATCTATTCACAAATATCTACTTTTGTTATGAATTTCATCCAAATCGGTTAATTCTAAGAAAAGTTGTTAGTGAAACAAATTCTCTCAGATTATGCCATAACATGACAGTTTGAGATTTTTTAGATAATGGACCACTCTTCCAAATTTTTAAACTGCGAGTAACTTTGAAATCATGATTTATGCGATGATGGTAGACGCCGTGATTCAATCCGAGTCATATACTCAGAAAGGAACTCGTATTGTGGGATTTAATCTTGTTAACCGACCATCGAATATGGTGTGTAAAAAAACGAGCGAAATGTCAACTGGTTCTAAGCAATATTTGTAAATTTTGTAATTGATATATATATGTAGATTACTTATTCACATACATATTCACTAGAATAGTATGAGAATATATACAAGACTTTACTTATTCCTGATTTCTGTAGATTAGGCTTCGTCAACTTTCAATCGTATATACTATACATGGGTAGAAAAGTGCTTGGAGAAAGCAGCTATACTTTTCTATAATCACTTTTGCTGGACTCGATTGACTTTTTCAATTTGTGGCCACTCATGTTTAATGTCGGGTGGATATGGCCGTGAAGTTTTTATGTTTATTGCGTTGGATAGTTTTTCATAAGCTCGTTCCTCTTTATATTTGGCCACACACGCATGTATATATACAAACTCGTATATAAACTTGGCCCTTTTGCGTTTTATGTTTGTCGGTGGAATGTATTTTTTATAGTCGCCTTTTGGGCTATGTGGCATTAAAATAAGCGCCACGTTTCCGTCTTTCTAGTTGCGTTGCACTTGTGGAAAGTGTAATTAATTATGTAGAAATTCTTTAGTATCTTTAAATGTTGCAACACTACACCTGGCTGTCAGCCAACAATTGACACACGGGTATTGGACACAAACTCACAATTGCCATCATTACCGATACGACTTGGGTATACTACTTATTTTGATCTGCAGCTTTATCTCCATTGTGTCTCTGACAGACAGAGGCAGAGGCAGAGATAGAGACAAAGGCAGCGGCAGCTGTAATTTCTACATTACACATTTGATTGACATTTGTTCATTTATAGGTGAGTGAGTTCGTATCATTTTCATTGGCTGTACATTCACATCAAGACGAGCTGCCGTCACTTTCATTGCAATGTTTGACAGCTACAACAACAACAACAACTATAGCAACATTTCCATTCAATTCACATTGTGCAGGTATCGAGACAATTTGTCTAAACAGTGCTGCGGGCTCTCAAACGGTTCACTCGTTCTCTTCTGTTTATCATCTCAATTACGAATAGTCAGAAGACCCGCATATGAGAATTCCATACTATAAAGCAGACCATCGAAAACTGCATACTCGTATATACTTAGTACTTGAGAATGTGCTTGAGCTGCTCTTAAACTCGAAATTGTACGTTCTGGGGTGGCTGCTGCACCGTGTCAAAGTTTAGCATATTCGATAATTTTTCAAAAATGTTGATTATAAAACGAGCGACGCCCATGGCACTAAATCAAAAGAGACATCACAGAACTTCTTCGGTTTATGGTCTGATCAACAGCAGGGCGCGCTCAATTAAAAATTTATTACTCGAATTGATTTTTATTGTTTTTTTCATCTCTCTCTTCAGTTTTGGTGCCGTTTTCTTTGGCGGCGGGCAATCGTCATGGTAGCAAACGAACCATGTATCTAGATACACATACCATACAAATTTCGAAAGGCAAAAGGAGGTTATCTTGCTACAGAAACTGTGTCAATTGATTTTTAGTGTGGGCATGTCTGGCATCAGAGCATCGACAGGGACTGCTGTGTTTATCTATGAATTATGCAGCACCACAGCACCACCGCACCACACATTTCAAGTTCGTTAATTACAAAAATGCCATGACGAGTGGCCAATTGCAAATCACCACATGCCCAGAGGCAAACAAACCCTTCAAAGACCATGTCATATAATTTGTCAACATGTTTAACAAATGCAATTGACAGCACAAATAAATAATTAATGAGAGCAGTCACATGTTAAATAAAACGGAAAATAAAAGTTATAGCGCTTTTTAATTGAATGCTAATTGGTTAAGTAAATCATTGAATGTGCAAATAAAACATTTCTCCAATGAATTATTAAAAACTAAAATGCACCTACACTGGTGGCGTGAAAAAACATAAACATATTGCAGAATTTTTTAAAATTTAAAATTTCTGCGAACAATTAAAACTATTAAAACTTAACATACTACTTGTATTTTAATAAAGGGTTTTTAATTGTTTATTTGCATTTTTTCAAAAATAATGAAATGTTCTATTAATGCCTGACTCTTGAATATCCTGTGCGCGCCGCTCTCACCAGTCGGGATATCAAAACTAATAAATGATAAATGTCATTTTTGTGACGCTGACAGCTCTTTCCCGCTGGAAATCTTGAAAAAAGACAGTATCATGAATGTCATTAATCATCAGAGGGAATCAGTTCGGTAATCGTGTTAGAAGTCTTAGAAGACTGTGCCAACAGGATGCGCTACAACGAAGCTATTCGAGGCAGTTAAATGAATTAAATCGTGTTCCATTATATATTTTTTAATTGATAAAAAGAAACGACTATATTGACCACCTGGTATAAGGTTTGTAATACAATTGCTTTGCTTAGGGATAAGACAAGTCTAGATATAGAAATTGGTGCTATGGCTCAAAAGACCTTAGTGGTCATACGAACGGACAGACGTATCGTCTGCCACGCCTTCTTCGGCCTGCCACACACATTTGGCTTTTATACATTCTACATAGCATTATACCCCTAGGTACAGGTTATAACAGAATAAGTAGTCTTTAAAATGTTATTTATATCTCCGTCAGAAATAGTAATTCCCCTTTGTTTTGGATGTTGTAAAATGTTTCTCAAAGTAATATTTAAATTAAAAAAAAAAAAAATACAGACGAATTGATAACCTCCTCCTTTTTGGAAGTCGCTTAAGGAGGGAAATAATAAAAAATTAAGTAGCTTTTGTTTTTCCAAATCCAGTTTGAAATTGTATTTTAAATACCTAGGCTCTATTCATGAATATACTTATATTTATAGATGAATTACGTTCTGTAGCTCAATTAAAACAAATGTGGAAATGTCTTCTGGTGTCCATTTTTATATCCATTAGTGTACGTATAAATTATGTATGCGGCTTTAACAAAACTGAATGCGGTTGCCATGCAAAATCCTGCCAAAGCTCCCAAGCGTCATTAACACATGCAGACACACACAATACCCGCACACACATTAAGACACACCCATCCACATCCCAAGTGAGAATTCACTTGCATTTCCGCACACTCACAAATGCCAATGTTGTTGTTGTTGTTGTTGTTGCTGGAATGGGGAATGGTGCACAATTGACACCAACATGACAGGCGCTTTCGTTTGTCTAGAAGTTCTTGTGGGACCGGCGCCAATGATGCTCCCGCCATCATCGCAGCTTTATAATCAAATTTTGGCAGAGTCATTAGCAAGGCTTTTAGTTCTATTATGTCATACACATACGCAAACTTTTTGTCTAAAAATGTTATACTTGTAGTTATATCGTAGTTTTGCTTTTAGCAGCCACCGTAACATTATTTGTATAGCGATTATGCAAGTTTTATTTTGAAGAGAACTTGAATTAAGTTTGATAGAGTTTAATTTTTAATGGTTGTTCGTGTGCGAAGCACTTAATCGAAGCCAGTCATGCCCCTATATCTGTTACATTAGTTATGTAAGTCCTCCTCTTAATTGAACCCACTTTAGACACCCAAAATAGCCGTTTAAATCACATTAATTAAATTAAATAAAGCCATTTGTATGAAATTCAGCCCCTACTTATATATTTTGAAGGATGCCCTTTGCCCCTCTAAAACAAATTACTTATCAAGAACTACTTTACGAGATGAATTTAATTTCAATATGAAACCAATATTTTTTAAAAATGCAAGCGAATCCAAAACAGCCGAAGGGCATTTACATTTACTTTACATATGTAGTATACTTTATACACAGTTGCGGAAGCTAAAAACCTAAAAATATCAGTATTTAGTGGCACAGCAAGGCCAGTCAGGTATGAAAAAATTAAAGTTAAAAATAGATGTGTCTATTATAACTTTAACGTCTGTATTGTGTAGCTTTATCAAAATGCGATATTTATAAATATATTTTTCACATTATTTAAAAAAAAACGCAAGATATTTTGTAAAAATGAAGCTATGTGCTGCCTTTTTAATAAATATTTTGGTCTCTGGCTAGCATAATAAACCACGGTTCGTGGTTTTGGTTTTTTGTCAAGAATTAGGCAAGTAAATATATATGTATGTATTCATTCATTTACTACACACCAATACACACATTGTCACAATGAGCGCTGCTTGCTTTCCTTTGTTTTAACAGAAAAAACTGAAATCACTCCATTATTTGCATTATGTTGTTGCCAACCGGTCCTCCCGTTTGCTTTTCACGCTTGAAAAGATTTTTTGTAAATTCTGGGCGCACCACATTTTATGCAGAAATCGTTGGCCAGGCTCAGGGTTGTAACATTTTTCAAATACATATATATATAAATATATGTAATGCATATTGAAATCATGACTGCCACCCAGCCACGTTCCAAGCTGATGCTGGTTGGTTGGTTTTAAACCAACGCGCAAAAAAAAAGAAAAAAAAACATAATGTAAAGGGGACGCATTTGTAACTCCTAAATACAAATGGCAGACTTGCGCCACTGTAAGTATGCTTTAAAGTGCATTTTAAATTTGGGAAAACTTAAAAATTACTAAACGCTTTATGCAGGCCAAATTAAATGTTTAAGTATGCGCGAGATGCAAATGTCTTAGGCTCTTAAGGATTCCCCTTATTGCATTTGTCTGACTGACAACTAACTGACAAAGTCTGGGAAAAGTGAGCAGACAACTCGAAAGTCACAACTGGAGAGTGACGTCGGAGGTCTGGCCTTGCCAAATGCTACATATACGTATACGTGTACATACATATGAGTCATGGCAAGAGGGTGTTTATTTTAATTAAAGAAATAAAAGCATAAATATTTTTGTAGACCAAACGTTGAAATTATAATGACGAGTCTTAATTGAGTTGTAGTTGTCGTCATCGTCGACGGCGGCAGCTTTTAAAAATCAACAACAATTATGCGACTGACTGCCACTATTCTCCATCTCTAGCCACTCCTTTCGCTCTCCTTTCCTGTATCTCCCCCCTCCCTGAACGGCGCTTTAATTATGAGTGCGGGCATCGCATAAATTCAGACATTCATTGAATCAAATTAAACAATTACGGCTTGTCAGAGATTTCTATGCGCATTTCCAAGAAATGTTCGCTTTAAAGTTTCAACTGAAAGTAAAATTTGGAAGACCGGGGAAAAAACTCAATTGAAAAAGCAAGCAAATCTAATTGAGTTTAATTGATGCAACTGCACAAAAAATACAAAAAAAGAAAAAAAACGAGCGAGTCATGCAGGGCATTTACATAAACTAAAGACAAAATGAATTAGAGCGCTTTATAACAAAGTTATGATCATGTATGGGGTATGGATATGGTTTATGGTGGTGACCAAATAAGATAGATATTCATGTCGATGTTGGGAGAAATGGGAATACATTTGATGGTAGTGAGGCCATTAAAAGACAGGCGGACAACCTGCATGAATATTTATGATTTTTCCAATGAATTTGCATATTTTATGTTTTTTTTATTTCAAAACGATAAAAACGACACGCTGCAGCGCGCTCAACTGTGAGATGAAGCCAAAGCTAAGGCTAGTCTAGAGCAGGCTTAGAGAGTGCAGACAGCTCGGGTAACAGCAACAGCAGCAGCAACCAACAACCAACAACAGCAACAATGACGACGACATTCACGAGTGTGTTCACAATATGCAAATTGTGTTACAACAAATTTTCAACAGCAACAACAAGTCGATAAAAAATTAGCAGCTGCTAAGAAAAGCATTGGCAAACATTTGGAGCCGTGTCTTGTAGTCATAGTTGCTGGTAAAAGTAAACAACTCGTAAATTGTTGCCAGTGGAAATGGTCAGAAACTGGACCACAAAACAACAAATTTCTTAACCCAGATAGAGCTACATCGATAAATATCTCAAATTAAAATGTTGCCACATAATTGCATCAGCCATTAGGGTCGATGCGGCTCATTTAGTTTTCAATCGGCATGAGCAAACAATTGAACATTTTTAAAATGCACAATGGTCTGCAAATCGATGTTTGAACTAAAATTTGAAATATATAGTATACCTAAAAATATAGTATTGTAGACGATCACAATCAATTTAAAATTGATCATTAATCTCTCATTAGAACCGTCAGTCAGAAAATTAAGTGAGAAAAATCTATGTTGTTCTTGGAACAATGTCCATCAAAGCCTGGGAAGTTAAGTTTTTGTTCCATTAGAAACCATATTATTTTAGTTTTGGAAACATTCGAATTTTGTTTAGGATTGAGACAGCTCCACTAATTACAAATAAATATGCTTTCTGCACAACAAATGAAAAGCATAATATTCATTTAAAGCCTGCCAGTACCATAAGCATGATTAGCTTAAATTTAAAATGTATGCTAAAATGTTGGGTTTGTCCCCAGTGTGCAATGTGCGAAAGGAGAAAATAGGCAACGTCTTGAAAATACAAGGGAAACAAAACACAACAGCATATGGAAAATGTACGCGCAATTAGGCAAAGTAGCTGGCCACAACTATTTAAAGAAGCAACTGCAAAGCAGCTACAAAATGTTAGCAAAATAGTATCAGCAAGGAAATCAAAATGCGGCAGCTGCACCAACGGGCAGGCCCAAAACAGAGAGCAAGCAGCTGAAAAGAAAAACACATGGAAAAAACCATTAGAGCGGCCTAATGGTAGCACCTTTTAAGGTTAAATTGGGCAACAAAATAGAAAAGAAAGCTTATCAGCAGCACCGAATGAAAAGCCGAATAAAAAAAAACTAGCGTGGCAAATTTATGCGCGCAACAGCAGTCGAAAAATGCCCATTTTGTGTGTGTGTGTGTGTGTGTCTGCCACACATCCAAGGGTTAAATGTGCCACTAAGAAGCAGCAGCGCTATGGAAAATCGCATAAGCCAAATCTGCCAATGCAGAAAAGCAAACGTTTGTTCGGCGCAGCATTTGCATTTTGGCCACGACACCATCGACTGGGGGCCTTCTGGGGGCTCCTGCTCCACTATCGCAATGCGCATCGCACGCTCACGCCACAGCTCGCGACCCAGAGCCTGTGGCCAACCAACAGCCGGCAACCAGTTCACATTGGTTGTCTGACTAAAGCGTTCAATGTTGATTTTGCATTTGGTCGAAAAACAATAACGGCCCGAGAACTTAACACTCGATCGCAGTCGACTTGAAGATATCCTGTATAGTTAACAAAAAGTTCGATTTATTTTAATTATTCCAATTTAGTAATTTGCTGGTTCATTTTAAATCCACGTTTTCACACATTCTTTTTATATATTTATGTTAATTGTTTTAAGCTAATTGCTTAATGAGGTTTAGTATTTTCATTTCGTTGAAACAAACTATTGAAAAAAAAACATATAAAATGAAAGCCATTTTTCTGAGTAAAAATATTTTATTATAGTTGATAAATGCTATTATTTATGAGAACACGATATGAAAAAATTAGCAACCAAAAAGATAAATAAATAATAAATTAAATAAAAGCCAGCATTAGATATCGCCACAGTAAATCATTGGGTTATTATCAATGAGTTAGAGGTGGCTATATTTTTTTCACCCCATAATTCAAGAGAAGGTGTTCTCTTCAAGTCTTTATGTTATCGCAATTCCATCCCAAACAAAAATTTTAAATTTGTAGTTTTATTAGATTGCTTGCTATATTCGAAAAATAGGTGGTTCAAAAAATATAGAATAACCAAAACGCAAAGAAAATTTAAAGGTAGTTTTTCAAACTTTCTAAGTTATGAATAGAACTTAAATCTTCCTATTTATAAATTTGATATATAAAATTTATTTATAGTGTTCTAAATAGAGTCTGTTCGGAATATCTTAAATTTAAAAATAGTTTTTGATATTGCTGATAGGCAAAAAACAAAAGCTAAATTTGTATGAAATATAAGAAGTATTATCTTCCGTCGTGGCCAGCTCTTGTAGTTTGTTGAAATTAATTTATACGTACAAGTAGTTTGTAGAACAATTAATAGAAAGTCGATTTGTCGAGCCAACCCAACTCTCGAATACTCTGTACCCACCGTTTTCCCGCTGGAACCTTTTCTTTATTTTAGTTATTGTGGGGCATTCCTTTAAACCCAAAAATATAAAATTGGCTAAAGACATCTTAGCATCAAACAAAAAAGTTGTTGATACTTTGGGTACAAAATTACCCCAACTTTATGGGTAGGGCGTACAATTGCCTGAAACTGAGAGATGCACACCAGTATATGTAAAATTGTGGTAAGCGGAAACGATGCCGCATCCTATCGCAGCTGCGTGTGAATTTTTGCGTTGGACAAAATTGCAAGCGCGTGAAATGCGACGGAAATTTAAATTGCATTTGAAACTCATCAGTTTTCAGTTTATTGTTTATTTTCAATTAAAGCCACGCACGTGTACAATTATACAGACGTCGTATATTTGGTTCGTGTATGTACTTGTCAGTTTTGCTTTGCAGTAATGCGTAATTTGTCACCAATAATTAATTTAAGCTGTCTAGCCTTAATTTAATTTGCCAAGTTTCTGTTTTTTGTTTTTGATTAACACCCGTTTCTGTGGTGTTTAGCTTTCAGCTTTAAATTGATACAAAATGGTCAAAAAAGACAGTAAAATGCTTTGCTTTTTTCATATCTTTCTGACGCCTTGGGCGCAAAAACCTCTCACGACCAGCCAGACAACAGACAACAGACACCGACGACAACGCTGTATGCTGGCAGACAGATTTAAATTCAAAGGCGACAGGATAAGCCAAGCCGCACCACGTCGTTCGCAATACAGCAGGTCTCCCATCTAAGGAACAACCTAACACCCGCTTCCGCTTTTCGTGTGTGTGTGTGTGTGTGTGTGTTTGTCAGCCTAGCGACATAAAATGCTGCACAAATATAATTATAAACGTCTGCTGGCCATTAGGTGACGCCCTAACTTTACAGACTGTCGCACTCTCATTTCAGTTCCGCTCGTCTGCCGCAGTCAGACACAGTGTGAAATTCCAACAAACGAGCAGGATAATAATATAATAAAATAAACGATTGTTATCGAATTTAGCAACAGAAAACTTTTGCTAATTCGTACATTAATTTTCTTGGTGTTGGTTCAGTAGTCCTTGATGTCAGATGGATGCACAAATCCAAAAATATCATGATTCCAAACATTTAGCAGCATTTAAATTTTATTTTGTTATGCCTTATAAGGGTTTTCTAATAAAACTAAATGCTAAAGCTAAAATATTATTTCCATTCCAATGTCTAATCAGAAATTATTTTCAAATTTATTCAGTCAATACAATATGTTTCAATTGTGTTTAATGATCAAGTTGGTCTATTTAGGTACTCTTTGCATCTAGAATAGCAAAGAACTAATAAATATGATTTATCAATATTCCTACTAATAAGGATATTAACATTATTTTATTAAGCAAGCTTATTTAAAATTATTAACATTCTTCGCGCTACAATAGAAGTTAACTACCAAGATTGCCTATGTGCCCCACTGTTCGCTGGTCCTGCCATGGCATTGCGTGTTGACCCCCACGTTTGCGCTACATGCCGACATGGCCATAGCCAGCGGCTAGAGGTGAAGGATGGGGGTGTGGAAGCTTTTCCCCCCACCAATGAACATTTGCTTTTGTGGCCTGTGCACCAGGCGTTAACTGACGCTGGTCTGATCTAGCTTTTGCCGTCAATTCAACTGCGAAAGGGACTCACAGGCGCTATCGACGAAATTGTCGCATCAAGTGAAAAAATCAGCGGCCAGAAAAAAGGGCAAGAGACAAGTGAACGCTTTATATGTGCGCATTGACTTTGCCATTTGGTATTTGACCGGCAATGCTGTGATTGCTTTTTCAACAGCACATTTCAGGGAAGAGGTACCCACTTTAAGGGCCTTTAAAGTGCCCATCCAGACTAGCTGTACCTCTCTGCTCCATAAGTTACCCACACCTGCTTGCACGCTACATTTCAATTATGCTAATTACAAGCAGCCGTCAAACACCTAATGCTGCCTGTTGGCCAGGATTTATGTGCGTCTCATGCCAACGAAAACTTTTTGCCCCACCACTGGCTCTTTCTTTGCTCATTGCCGATGGCCGATGGCAACTCATCCGTTTGCGCGACTGTCTGTCTGGCCCCGTCTGTTTGTCTGTCCTCACGGCACGTTTGTCATTGAGCAATTGCGGTCTGCAGCTTATTTATGAGCTAAGCAGCGCACTTGGGCGGCGGCATGCATAAAATTGGCTATTGGCATGTAAACGAGCACAGCTTGCATTAGGAGTTAGTCGGAGGGATACTTGGGGAGTTTCTACATTCTCCCTTAGCATATACACCCAGAGAAAAAGGTATTTGTGAGAAGAAGAATGTTTAGATATAAAGAAAACAAACAGCTTTGGGGCCATACTCCTGGAATAAAATTGTTTGGCTTATGCCCTCTTTTAGGATGCACCGATTTGAATGAAATGTAAAAGGAAGAAAGAGAATAATAGAGTAGCGGGGGAACGGGGCAAAAGTCAAATAAATGAAATAAACTTATGTTGCCCAGGGATTAGAACAGTCAAAATAGCATTAAAAGAAGGCAGCCAGCTAATTTATTAGGATAAGATTTTAATTTTTAGCTTTTTTTTGTACTCTTTTTAAGTTTGGCGACCATGTAATAGTTAAATGTTTTGTTATGGCCAAAGTTGCATAAATATATTTATATATAAAAATAATAATAATAATATTTAATGTGGTTTCAATTTTGACACCAACGTAAGAAGAATGGCCTTAATAAATGTATTTTGATTGTTCTAAATTAAAATTTGTGCACTTCCAAATAAAAATGCTTACTCCATGTATTTTGTTATTGTGGAAAATTAACATGTAGTGTGAATCGCCCTTTGGTTTAGCGATAAATAACAGGGACCGCAGCGAGGTGGTTGTAGAAGTGGCTGCAGTAGCAAATCTGGCTCGCGGACTTGCTTCACTGAGGCAGACCCACTTTTGAAAAATGAACGACAGCAGCGCCAAAAAAAAGTGCATCGTTCAGCTTAGCTTAATCTCAATGCATTTTATTGTCTTCAAGTCTTCAATGATTTTACGATTTAATTAGACTTCAAACTTTCCACACACTGGTGCTTAAAAGATTCGCGTCGGCCGATAGAACTTTCAATAGAGAACGACTCCTTAAAGTTGGTTGTGTTTCAAACCATGAAGTTGGCTGCGGTAGCCAATTGGGACAGCTGATTGTACACAAATAAAAATGGACGTGATTCTACTCCAAAACAAAAGCATGACTTCTTTTGTTTTGAGGTGATAGCTTGATTGATTTAAATAAGTTTTCCAACACACACACACACATTTGTATGTGCCAAATATTTAACGAATTGTGGATTTAGTTAAATTTTTCTCTGGGTGTAGATAGCCCTTAAAAGTTTTCCAAGCATGTAGAAAATTGCAACGCAAAAGCATTTCACGGGCTATGCATAAATGGGAGTAGTAAAAAGGGAAACATACTTGGTTTTGGGCTTGGAGTTTTAAAATTTAGTTCAGTCGTTGTGGCAGCAAATAGCAACAAAAACAGGAGTGATGAAGATCAGACATGCAAGTTAGTTTGGTACAAAAGGCTTTTACGTATATTGGAAGCCAAGAGCGAGGAGAGCATAAAATTTAAGTAAATGGAACAAATGAAGTGCGGACGGTGAAGCTTTTGTGTTTTCCGAACAATACAAAGTAAGCTCAAATTACAAACAGTGCAGGAAAATAGGAGTTGCCCGTAGCCGCAGTGTAAGATAATCATCATCTATTATGCTTTAGCACATCATTTGAGACAACAAGTTTTATTATGCGCAGCGACAAGTTTATCGGTTGCCAGAAAGAATAACCACACAATAGTTTTTGTGAGAACTAAAAAGGCGCAAAGGAGCCAGCCATAAAGTGTCTGTGATGTACATATGTAGATAAAAATACAAACCAACATACACGTACATAAATAAATGTGCGTATGTGTAAGCAATAAAATAAAGCATGCATATACATACTTTTATGTTTATAGGATAGTATAGTACATATGTATATTGTTCTGGGGCTTTGAAAGCGCCACTCTGCGAATGTCATGCACATAAATAAAGGTGGTTGGCTGCTGTTATCAGGAAGACAGGCATAATTTCAAGTCACCAGCTTGGCTTGCATACAAATTGAATGGCCCATGAATGGGGCATGCTGCAAATTCCCAAGAAATGCGCAACGCAGACGGAAACCAAGACGTAGACAGTGACGACAAGGACAAGGAGTTAATGTGGCGCATATGCGCGACATGACAAAGGCTTACAGTTAGCTGCGTGGCATAAAAGAGCTTTGCTGCAAAATCAAGCTTAGTTGCTGCCTTTAGATACAGTCAAACACTCCTTTAACGATTTATAGCAATTTATATGGTCCTTTTATACTCGACGCTATCTGATCTGTACTTCAAGTAAATACCAGATTTATTTTTCCTAAGCCTAAAATATCTTTCAAAAGTAAAGAAAAAGAAGGGGGGAGTTGTAAAAATAATAACCGTTTAACAAATAACATTCACCTTTTTGGCATTTCCATTATTTTTAGCCTATTGCATTAGAATTTGGCACCTATTTTGGAAATATAATCAATTATCTAATCAAAATTGAGTGTTATACTTGTATATAGCCAACCCAATAAAGGGGAGTCCCAACGTAGTTCCGGAACATACATTAACAGTGTATTGGAATCTCAATCTATTCTTTGTAGAGCACCTCTACTGCAGCCTTTAATAACACTAAGGAAAATAATAAACGCAGATTTTCTGTTAAATCTGATGCAGGCATTGAGGTTGGCCATAAAAGCTCAACATTGCCTGCAATCAGGATGAAAAGGGTTGACGTTGACAAACCCAGCCAGTCAGTCGGCAAACAAATCCCACCTCCACCCTCCACCCTGCTATCAAAAAACACCAGAAAACAGCTATGAGCTGACATCAAATTTCAATTGGCTCTCTGTGGCGGGTTCATCAAAAGGCTGTGCACTGCAATTGTCCATTGAGTGCAGTCCTTGGGCAATAAATTAGTCTAGCCGCGTTGGCAAAGATTAAACGAACGCTTTAAGAATGCGGCGAAATGAGCAACTAGCTTTAAGTACTAACAACAACTTTAGAAAGTTACGCATAATGGCTGGAGAGGAAGGAAAGTTTAGTGCATTTGCAGTGCAGCAACCTCAATTAAGAACATTCCATCATCATGATTAAAGTTTTATCAACGGCAGCGCACGCTTCCGCATGCTCATCATCATTGTCCATTGTGATGATGCCAGTTTCACAAGTCAAACAAAAAAAGTTGCTGCTGCCAAGTGCAGAGCCATCAGCATCAGTCAGCAACATTTGTCGCAGTTGCCATTGTCGCCATAGCCCCCGCCACCGCCCCTCCCCACCTAGTGAACAATGGTGGGCGGCAGGCAAAGGAGGCAAGGCATTCAAAGGAATTGTCGACGACTTAAGTTCTACAGTGCGCCCTTGCGTAGGCTCTTAAAGATTTGTCGTTGCTGCATGTTTTATTCATTTATGTTGCCTTTTCGAAGCGCTCGGTAACAAACTCAACTTACGAATTTACTTCTCTACAAAAACAACAACAGCAAACTGAAGCGGTTTGAATTGCGTTTACCTTAAAAGCTGAAAACGAGCAGGATGATTGCATAAGTTGCAATTGCAGCTTGCCAAGTACAGGAGCGTAACAGGCTTTAGAACCCAACGCACAGCAATTACATCGACAACAACAACATCATCATCATTGTCAATAACAACAACAACAGCATTATTTTTATGCAACATCGGCATTGGCTGGCTTCGATTTCAATCAATATGGGGCTTATCGCATCTTTTCTTCTCTGTTGACTGCAATTTCGTTACCTACAGCTGTCTGTGCTTTTGTTCTCCTGCTGCTGTTGCTGCTGCTGCTGCTACTAGTTACTGCCGCCCTTGCTATTGTTTGTGTAGCTGCTTCTGGCATTTGCTCTTCAGAGCACGCTTTTCATTCAAGCCCATACCCAAAACCATTCAACCCAACACTTAGTTACAGCGTTAAGCCTTCGCACTTTATGACACTTTGGCGGAAAACTGAACCAAGTGTCCATCATATGTATGTAGAAGAGATCTGCATGACTCCATTCGTTCTATTCATTCGCTTTATCTGAAATCCACCTGGGGATAACAGCAGGCATATTGAGGAAAAAGAGAGCGGTAGCTAAACAAATAAGCACCTGATGAACACACATTTTCCTGACACGGTCAGGTAATTGTTATTGATCTCTCATCTACATATGCATATCCGCTTTGCTTTTCTTTACAAAAACACAAACTTAAAAGTGTTATGCCTCGTACTGTTCATTCATAGTTCACTATTCAAACACAAGAAATAAGAGCTGTATAGAACTATAATTCATAATAATTATTTTACGAATGTCTCAAAGCGGTCTTTCGATTCATTCATGCAACACTCTAGTATATACATAGGTCGTTGTATAAGCACTGATTAAATAGAAAATTGCTTGCAAAATATGCTGCTGCGTTGTGTAAGAACAAAAGCGACAACGGTTTCAGATTACCAAATCTTTTCTTATAAATAAATATGAAAATATTCTCCGTCCAGTTATTGTGCAATTTAAATTTACCTGAAAATAGAAGAGAGCGAAAGCAAATAAGTTAGTAATGCTGTTCAATATTACGGTAGCTGCAGCACTAATTACTATAGTTTCGGATAAATAACACTTGCCTAATAAACTTATTTTATTCATTTTGTTGAACCCCATATTTGCTCTGCCCACTCCAGAAAATATCAAATTTCTTTAATTAATGATTTTGTGAATTGAGTCATTTCTGCTGACAGATTGAATTCCCTCCTCAAGTCCTCAAGTATACATAAATAAAGTGAAAATTTTAGATAGCGGTCCTATAGTACATCTGCTGTAGGTATGTCTGTATGTTATTTATGTGGCTATATAAATTGGTTACAAAGAAATCGTCTGAAAATATTGATACCACATGCGATAAGATACTTGCAGTCAACAATTTCGAAGAACGATGCCATCACCACTCAAACGATAACTTTATCAAATTGTGTCAAAAGCTGTGCTACAATAATCCGGCGGCCGACTCAAGCATTTATAAATCAATTTTTTTCTGCCCAAATACTATATACTATATTAAGCGATGGTCAAAAGCGTTGCATTAAAAACGCTTAGCATAATGATGAAGCAAAGAGTGGAAATGTTGAGGAACTTACTTGTAGTTCGTTCAAGTCACTTAAGCCGCTTAGTATGTGTGTGTGCGACTGTGTTTGTAAGTTGCCGCCATATGTGCAGCATGCATTAGTATGGGCGTGTGTGTGTGTGTTTGCGTGATGTATTAATTAAAATTGACATGGGCCGGTCAGTAGGAATGAAAAAAAAATATAGGTAGTCGACTGGAGAGTCGCCAGTCGCCAGTCGGCTCGTGTCGCCGCCACACAACTCACGTCTCATATCGGTCAATAACTTGCACAGGGTTTGTTCATTGGTCACTATACGAGCATTTGTGGAAGCATTTTCTTCGGCTGACTTAACGTAGTCTTGGGGGCATTTAGAAAGGGGGCCAAAGTCTGGCCATAGGATTGAGTTTAGTCTAGATTTGCAATAAAATAGATTGCTGCAATTCCCATGCCCTATACTTGTGTCCATTCCAGCCATTTAAATATGAATGGCTAAAGACAAATGAGTGGTTTGCATGTGCTGCGTCCCCAAGTTTGTGAGTTGATGTATGTACTCGTATGTGGGAGGTTTAATTGCCTGAACTATCAAAGGGTGCGGCGTGTGTTTGCTAAATTGTAACCGAGGACGCTCCGCATGGGATTAGTATATTCAACCATACATCATAGCATTTACTTTAAATTTGACACACTCCCTCCCATAGAAGGCGAAGGGACATGGGAAGCACCCGCGCTGACTGGCAAAATGGCTGGCATGGTCGTGTAAACAAAATGGCGTCCACTGCCCGACGACACACACCGTAAGATGGCGAGTTCAATGTTTCCTTAACATCATTTTTCACTTGCTGCAAATTACTTTGGCAGCATGCTGTGCGGCTGCTTCTGCGACGACTCTGCTCCATTGCGTCACTGCACGCTTTTCCGCTTTTCATTATGTGGCTAGCTGCCTGGTTGCCTTTGCTTGTTTTGTGGCATCCTGCGAGGATGACGGCACCGCTTGTTGCGCACAACTTTTGCATTTTTATGAAATTGTAAAATTTTCTATCTACTTGGGGGGCGTTGCAGAAGCAACTGCGCACTTTTCTTTCCATATCTCTGCTTCTGGTATCCGAATACAGTTTTATAAATGTTTTCAGCATAAATTGCTGTTGTTGTTGTTGTTTTTGCCCAAAGCAATTTTACGCACGACTTTGGCACTGTTTGACTCTCTCCGTTTGCTTGTATTTTTGTTTGGTTGGAGGAATTAAATTCTTAGCAACTTGATTTGTTGTGCAACCCCCAGTGTGCAAAACTTTTCCAAAACTTTAAGAAAACGCTGCAATTTTTGTTCGAAGTTTGTTGCAAAAAGAATTTATTGCATACCATAGGACAATTTATGCACTGAATATTTAAGGGTAATTAATCTAATACTCGTACGTAGATTGCTTAGAACATAGAACATTTTAAATAATAATATAATATGTTTTAATTTTTAAAACACATTCAAGCTTGACTCTTCACAACAGTGCAGTGAGTTTTATCCCCAAAATGTTTAATCGTAATGATCATAAATTTATTGAGCTGCAGATACAAAACTAGATGGATTGGTTAAAAAAAACACAACGTGGATAAAAAGTAAGTACTATAGTTTTCTGCTCATTTTTAAAATTATCCATTAAAAGTGTAAGGTATCAGCCGCACAAATTGATTTCAACACAGAGCGAACATTTTTGCTGTAGTGAACACTCTTGGTTTAAATAATTTCAATCTATCGAGATTAATTCTCGCACTTGTCATGGCTTTCAAGACACCGCCGCTTGTATCATGTCCTCGATGTTTAAATTGGTCAAGCCAATCTGATATCAGACACAGCTTAAGTTTGGCGCAGTTGTAATAAAATAAACTATAGATTGTTCTGTAGATGTTTACAATTTACCCTGAATCATTGCAACAAGATACGAACTTGGTATTTAATTGCCTGTCGATTACGTCATGGCGAGGAACGAACAATTGCTTACAAACTAAAATCAAAATGTCCATTAACTTAATACAGATTTGCAATATGGTGTAACTTTTTACTGACCTATCTTATTCAAGGGTATGGATAGTCGCACTTCCCTTGGCACATACACCGAGGGTGGTTTACAGCTCTGTGGGAACTCAATTGTATTGATTTTATTGAATTTGTCATAGACCTTTATGCGATTTTCGTATATTAGCTTCCTCACACACACACACCCTTATCCCTAACTACGGCTTGCCCATGGTCGTGTGCCGTGCGTGTGTTGCATATATATTTGGAAAGGCCTGCCAAAAAAAACCCCCCTCTTTGTTTTGAAGGTAAATTAAATAACGCATGGCTGCGCAGCTTTTGTGCTTTGACAACCCGTAAGCCATGGCAGTAAAAATATGAATCTCATTTGGTTGCAGTTCATATTTTATGTGTCATGCTAAATGCACCAGAAAATATGGAGAGAAAAATCGTATCTTTCAACTTAATATGCAGTTGTTAAATTTTCAAATTGATCTATGAATTTCATAGCCGGCTGCATGCACCACCGCCAGAAATGCAGAAGGCCTAGCCCAGGCATTCGTTTGATGTTCGCCTTGCATTTCTTGCCTTCATTTTCATGTTTTCTTTTTGTTTTTTATTTTTGGTGGGGCGCGCCCTTGTGTGCTTTGTTGGGCAATATGCAGCCACGTTTGATGTGCGGCATTATGGGGCATTATGTATTGAGTAAATCGCTGTGTCAAAGAGCGCGCTAGAATATAAATTTATGATTTATCGAAAGCATATGTGCCCGAAATCCCGACTCTGTTGTGCACAGGAAGTTCATGACGGTTCGTTAAGAACACACTTTGTTGCTCAGATCGATCTGCTTAAACACATGAAAAGCATTTGAGTCCAGAAAATGTTAATGAAACAAATTTGTAGATAATATCATAGACCATACAAATTAGACAATAACAAGTATGTATCTGAATATGTTTTTACTAAATACGTATTTTAAATTATTAGTATACAATTTATAGAAGCAATGGAACAGAAAAATAGACATGCAATATTATAATTGTTCAGGTAAATATATATGGTAAATATATAATATGAAATGTTCGAGATGAGTCGAATTAATGATGTCTGTCTCTCTGTTCATCTGTAGATAAATCAACTAGATAAATCAATACACAGATGTCTTGTATGATGACACCCCCACTTCCCCCTCATTAATGATTTTCTCGTGCGTGGAATTTGAAAAGTTTTCCGGATAAACATCTAAAAAAGATACCGAATAAAACATGCTTAACGATTAGGGATTACAAAGTTTTATAAATCCATCACATCAAAATAAACTTTGAGGACGGCACGCCAAACACTATAGGCACCCACTGTAATTCGATAAAGATATGAGCCGTTGGGATATGGCATCAATTTGAAATATTCATCTTTCAAAACCAAATTGTCGATAAATAAGCTGTGCTGTTGGCAAACAAGAAGGATTGCCTTTCCATATAATTCCACAGTAAATCAGATCGTACTTACGTTATAAGGGCATTTATGATAAAAGTTTGAAACATTTTTAAAGTGGCTATGAATGATTCTAAAGACTGGATAACTCTTCTTTCGTTTTTGGTAGTCGCAAAAATCGAATGTCAAATTATATAAAAATGGCGCATAACCATTTACTTTTTTCATGATGGCAAAATTAACCTTGAAAAATATGCAATTACTTATTTAGAAAAGTTCGTTTCACAAGTTTTATATGCTTACCGAAACTTCTGTAACAGGAGTTTTGAACAGATCGCATTTCATATTCAAGGCTATAATGCCACGGCCCAAAACTTTGAGATCGCATCTTGAAAAGTTCGAGAACGACGTGTCCAAGCTCGTGCACTGAATATTTGTATATCTCGAATAGCTTTTAACGTGGAGGAGTTCCAGCAGTAAAAAAATAAACCAAACAACCAGCTTCATCGCTGTTATTGTACTGTACTTAAAAGGAAAGCGCTTGCAGTAATAAACGTACTCAGTGGCTTATTAGTGGCAAAAACCAACCGTTGGAAAAAATATTTTTTATGAACAATACTATACTTAATTCTTGCTCTAATTATTCGATCTATCCCTCGATATGTGTATAGTATGTACTTATGTACTTTTTGGCAATTTGACCTGTTCAAATGACAAATTGCTTGGTATGCACTAAAAAGCTGAATTTTGGATACATGTGTTCATTTATTAAGTAAATGAATACATTTTTTCATCCGATCTTAGTTCATTTGGAATTGTTGTGCTTCAATAACAATAATACCAATTAGTAAAAGAGTTGTATACATCATTCACTTCAACATCTTATCCTATCTTTCCATGTATTTGAACACAAATCGTACATACATTATAGGGACACTTATAACCAAAATTTGTAGCTCTCGCTATGCTATTATGAAAATCAGATAACTATGTGTGTAAATCTTTAAAAATAAATTTTAAATTTACCCAAAGGGTAAAAGGATATACTAGTTTTTTGTTCTTTAATTGGATATATAAATGTATTATTAGTAAACAAAAATAGTATACATCATTCACATCAAAAACAAAATATTGGACATGACACGCCAAGCATTATAGGCACCCACTGTAATTTTTTAAAGATATAAGCCGTTGGGATATGGCTTCAACTTGAACATTTCGTCTTTAACTACAAAGTTATCGATGATGATGCTATGCCCTTGACAAAAATGACGGATTATCTTTTCATGTATTTGAACTCAAATCGTACTTACATTACATATAGGGACATTTATGATAAAAAAATTTTCAAAATGTTATTATGAATGACTTTAAAAATCAGATAACTATGTGTGTAAGGGTAAAGGGTAAAGGGTACAAGGGTATATTAGTTTTGTGCGACTGTACATGGAACACACAGAAGGAGGCGTGGCAGACCCCACAAAGTATATATATTGAGTTTGAGAACGACGTGTCCAAGCTCTTGCACTTAACGCTTGTAAATCTTGTAAAGCTTAGGTAACTAGCAGCAGCCAAAATAAAAACCAAGCGACTAGCTTAATGGCTGTGATTGTTCTAAAGTAATATCAGAGCTGGTGCAGTAATAATCGTAAAATCGGCTGCGAAATGGTCTAAGATAAGTACTAGTGGCAAAAACAAACCCATTTATATTTCTATAGTATAGAATCTATACTATTGACAGCTGTTGTAATTTGAATAATGACACCTTGAAACGTTCATCCTTAATTACGAAATTGTCGATGATGATGCTATGATGTTGGCAAATAAGATGAATATAATAATAACACAGTAAATCGAATCGTACTTACATCAGTGATGAAGTCTTATAAGCCATTTACATCAAAATAAATATTCAGCATGGCACGCCAAATACTACTGACACCCATTGTAATTTGATAAAGATATGAACCATTGGGATATGGTGCCAACTTGAAATGTTCATCCTTTATTACGTAATTGTTGATGATGAAGCTATGCTGTTTGCAAATAAGGTGAATATCTCTTCACGTTATTACATAGTAAATCAAATCGTACTTACATTGTAGGGACATTGATGATAAAAATTTGAAGCATTCCTAATGTTGTTGTGAATGATTCTAAAAAGCGGATACCTATTCTTACGTTTTTGGTAGTCGCAGAAATTGAATGTAAAGTTATACAAAAAAGGATGATAACCGTTCAATCTTTTCATGGTGCTAAAATTAATCTTGAAAAATTTCAGAACTTTTATTTAGCGAAAACGATTCTTAAATTGTCAATGCTTACCAACATGTTCGTTACAGGCAACTGAAAGAAATCCCATTTCATACTCAAACCCACAATACCACGGCCCAACACCTTAAGATCGCATCTTGAAAAGTTCGAGAAGGACGTGTCCAAACTCTTGCACTTAACGTTTGTAAGTCTTGAATAGCTTTTCACGTGGATAACTAGCAGGAGTGAAAATAAAAACAAAGCGACTAGCTTCATGACTGTGATTGTTCTGAACCCAAAAGGAAAGCGCGTGCAGTAATAAACGTACTCGTATAATGGGCTACGATAAGTACCATAATTAGAGGTAAATACCAACCGTTGAAAAAAATATATTTGAACTATACTAAATTCTTAATTTTATTTATTCGAGCTATCTCTCTATATATATGTACTTATGTACTTTATATCAGTTTCATCCATTTAAATGACAGATTGCTTACTGGTATGTGCTAGGAATTATGATTTTCGACTAAACGACTTAAAGCTTCAGAATTAGGATACATGCTCTCATTGCATACATACTCAGGAAAACAAGAACCATTCACCGTGTTAATGTGGTGGGGTTTCCTTGGGAAACTTCTTGCAAAAAATGTCCAAGAATTTAACAATGCCCTTTTATTAAATTTTCGCAGTTCATCAGCTCACTTCAACTTCTATTTCTCTAATAAAATTTACATGTCATCTCAACAAATAACTTAGTCTATTTCTTCACATTTCAACGTTCTTAACTCTTAGCTGAGTACTAGCAGCGTTCTGTTTGTTAGCTTCTGCTAGTTAGCCATAGCCACATTACAGCTGTTAGGTTGTGCCGACAGAGCGTTGCCACATCAACACACCGGTTTTTATACCCTGTACCCAAAGGTTACCACTAGTTTTGTGGGAATGTATGTAACACTCAGAAGGGGGCCCGACAAAGTGTATACATTCCTGATCAGATGATGATATGTCCATCTGTCTGTCTGTATGAACGAAAGGACCTCAGAAGATACAAGAGCTAGAATTACCAAACATGGTATCTTGGTTCCTCTGGCGGTCTGCCACGCCTCCTTCTGTGTGTTCCATACATTCGCGCTAAGCTAGTATCCCTTTTACCCTTTGGGTACAGTGTATAAAAATAATATGAATGTAATAACATTTAGGACATCAATTATGATCATTATATACAATAACTATAATCAGTGATAAAGCCTTATACACCACTTACATCAAAATAAACATTTAGGATGGCTCGCCACAGTCATTCGAATCGTACTTACATTGTAGGGACATGAATGATAAAAATTTGAAGCATTTCTAATGTTGTTATGAACGATTTTAAAAAGCGGATACCTATTCTTACGTTTTTGATAGTCGCAGAAATTCAATGTATATAGTAATTATATAAAAAAGGATGATAACCGTTCAACCTTTTCATGGTGTTAAAATTAACCTTGAAAAATGGCAGAACTTTTATTAAACGAAAACGTCTTTCAAATTTTCAATGCTTACCGAGGCATTCGTTATAGGCAACTGAAAGACATCCCATTTCATACTCAAACCCACAATACTACGGCCCAACACCTCAAGATCGCATCTTGAAATGTTCGACAAAGACGTGTCCTAGCTCTTGCACTTAACGTTTGTAAGTCTTGAATAGCTTTTAACGTGGATAACTTGCAGGAGCCAAAACAAAAACAAAGCGACTAAGTTCATGACTGTGATTGTTCTGCACTCAAAAAGGTAGCGCGAGTATAATAACTGTTTAATGGGTTACGATCATATCATAGTTAGTTTTTAAAACAAATAATTGTTATTGATTCTGTTATGCAAAACGATTTGGTTGGTTGGTTTTACGATGTTGTTGTTCTTATCGTTCTGCATGAATACTACACTATTAAAATCATATTTATACTCTGTACATGAAATGTACAAGAGTATATTAGGTTAGCGAGAGCTAAAAAATGAAACAGGCAGAAGAAGGCGCGGCAGACCCCACAAATTATATATATTCTTGATCAGCATGACAAGACGAGTCGATCTAGCCCTGTCTGTCTGTCCGTCTGTCTATCTGTCCGTATGAACACCTGGATCTCAGAGACTATAAGAGCTAGAGACACCAAATTTTGTACAAAGATGCCGCTGTTTTATTTATTTATTATACCCTGTACCCGTAGGGTAACAAGAGAGAACGCTACAGTCGAGCAAGCCCGACAGTGTAATACCCTGTACCCAGGTAAACTTCCGTCACTGAGTTATATGCACCCATAGCAGCAAAAAGAGGAAGAAGAAGAGCGAACTTGTTGCTGCAGTTTGGGGGGGTTGTACTGGCGAGAATTTGTTTCGCTAATAACTTTTCTTAGAATTTACCGAATTGAATATATATATATAAATTTTGAACAACTGTAGACAATTATATATAAATTATGTGTGCAAAGTTTGGTTTAGGTAGCATTTGAAATGTGGACGCTATTGACGAAATTCTGTAGCGGGGGAAGGGGGGGAAAATTAAAAAAAAAATAATAAACTCGTCCTTACTCGGACCTAGGAGAATCTGGATGCCAAGTTTGGTTATTCTAGCTTTTATAGTTTCTGAGATCCTCGCGTTCATCCAGACGGACGGACAGACGGACGGACATGTCTAGATCGATTTCTCTCGTCATGCTGATCAAGAATATATATACTTTATGGGGTCGGAGATGCTTCCTTCTGTATGTTACATACTTTGCACAAACCTAATATACCCTTTTTACCCTACGGGTACAGGGTATAAAAAGGGTATATTAGGTTTGTGCACAGTATGTAACATGCAGAAGGAAGCATCTCCGACCCCATAAAGTATTCTGAATCAGCATGACGAGAGAAATCGATCTAGACATGTCCGTCCGTCTGGATGAACGCAAGGATCTCCGAAACTATAAAAGCTGGAATAACCAAAGTTGGTATCCAGATTTGTATTTTCTCCCCCTTCCCCCGCTACAGAATTTCGTCAATACCGTCCACATTTCAAAAGCTAGCAAACTTTGCACCCATAATAATAATTTGTATACAGTTACCTACTTTTGGTCCAAATGTCATCTAAATCGGTTAATTCTAAGAAAAGTTATTAGCGAAATAATTTCACGCCCACAAGCTGCAGCATCAAGTTCGCTCTTCTTCTTCCTTTTGCTTCTGCTAGAGGCGCATATACCTCAGTGTCGGAAGTTTGTCGGGGTACAGGGTATTTCACTATCGGGCTTGCTCGACTGTAGGGTTCTCTCTTGTTTATTGATTAATTACGAATTTATTCCACTGTATTGTAGCATTCCATTCTTCGTCGTTAAAAAAGTATGCATTTGTATGAAAAGCTAATTTCAAATTGTTTTTGTGATTGTACATCATTTGAATTTCTACGATTCTTGCTGCTGTCGTTTTCAAATCAATAGATGTTAGGGCACAGATGTTCACATTATAAAGAGCAGCTGCTTGTTATTGCAGTAAACGTTCCTTGGGGACTTCAATACATACATATACATGCCAAGGCAAGAGTCAAATTTATGAGCATAAGCGCCTTAACATCCGTTCGTAAAATGTATAGATCAGGCCACGAGGTCCGTGTTGCAGTTTTAACAATACCCCATTGGTGAAACAGTTCAATTGATTCCTGCAGTATGATAATCCACAATGGTGTTTGCCTTTATAATTCAAGGCAAGACACATACTAAGTACGCGTAGGCACTGAATACCATTAAACAACCATGAACTCATAAAAGTAATGAAATACTAATATAAGCAAACGGGTAGTAATAGGAGCTGGAAGTTAATAATCTATATCTATATCTAAATCTATATTTACACAGAAATACAGTTTCAAGAAGAATAGAACGCTCACATTTGTTCTGCCATTTGCCACTGGAGGCGGCATACCCTTTAATAAAACCAATATTGTAAAAAAAAAATCAACAAACCAGCAACACACTTTATTTCGGGGTGCCAAACTATAAATTGCATGTTTATAGAATTCATCAGTTTTGGAGATACATCCTCATTTTAACTCATTACTTAACTGTTAACATTGTCATGTTATATTGGTTTTGTGGTCAAAATCTGACGCTCATTCACGACCCACACCTAATCACAAAGCATCCACAAGCAACGCAAAATGTTTGCAACTTTATTACTTATCGATATCTAATAGAAAATCTGTTTAGATACGGCATTGCTTTCAAGCTAGGCTTCTCAAATGTGTTTCTTTATGATTCGGGTCTGTGTATAGAATACTAGAAAAGCCAGATTAATTTTTGTATTTTTGTATGATGCTTTCCCAACTGTACGCAAGAGTACAGAGTACTAAAGGCGACCTAAAAATATTATCAAAACACTTCCATAATCAAACTTATATACATATGTATATGGAAAAGAATGATTTGAGAAAATTAAAGTAAATTAAGTGTCTTGGGTGAAGGCAGCTTCGAGCTAAAACGGAAGTAGTGACGACGTGGGCAACTAACTAAAAATAGGCTGGCCGCAGAGGCAGAATCCAATGGAAATTGATGGCAACTTTTGTGACACTGACTTATGCATAGGTTAAGTGCTGCTGACAGATTTTGACACATTGTGTGCAGGCAGGCAGGCAGACAGTCGCCGGACGGGAAGGAAACGTTGAGAAAAATTGAGTGTCGAGCTGAGAAACTAAAGTACAGCTTGCTTCATGAATGATTAAGGGATGCTTGCGACAGTTTCCATAATTTTAAAGTTGCAATCAAACATTTTTGTACAGTCATTGTTGTTGTTGTTGCTGCTGCTGTACTGTCAGCCAAAGTGAGGAATGTGAAAGTTGTGGGGCATATATGCATATGATATGTACATACGAGTATGTGAAACATATACCATAAGACTCTCGGCGTAGACAACATGGGGGTCGCTCTATTAGCAGCCCGGCATCTTATTGCTGCTGAAGCTACTAATTAACATATGTTGTTGTTTTCATTTTTGGCTGCGGCTGCACACACACACACACACTCACACACACACATCCACACAACAGCTGGCTCATGTACAACTTTTTCCCAACCATGTTTACGTAGTCTTGATGGTTGGCTAACAAATTAATTTCGTATTACGCATACACTCACAGACAAGCACACACACACACACACACACATGGCGAGGTACTCATAGCTGGCTCTCAGCCAGGCAACAGGCATTAGTTCATTTAGCTCGAGTTACACGCACGACTCGAACGTGGAACGATAGGCGCCTTTAGTCTATTAGGCACATGGCCGGTCATGTTGCCTGTTACAGAGCTACTCCACCAACCTAACCGCTGCAATTTCAATTGAAATTAATGTTTTATGGTTTCATGGCGACCACACATACACACATATATATGTATACTCGTATGTATACATATAAACTCACATAAAACATAAGGTCAGCCAGACGGTATCCATTTGTTGTTTGGATGGCATTGTAATGTCGTAACTTCTCATTTCTAATGCCAATTTTCTATGCTGCTTTGACGCTTTTGTTTCATGTCTTCGTGCAGCAGCTTGAGTGACAAACCGAACTAAATGTTGAGCAGCATGGAGAAGATGATGTTCCATTACCATTATAGTGTGAGTGTGTGTATGTGTGTCCAATCCATTGTGTCTGGCCAGTTTGTTGGTATTGTTGTCGTTTCTTTTTGTTTCGTTAGTCGCAAATTGCACATTTTTCCTCTTTTTTTCACAAGTTTCCTGCTTATGCTCCATAAAATCCATTGAAGCGTTTAATATTGGCAACTTGTCTGCATTTGCGTCGCAGGGAGGGAGCTGAGCCCCTTGCTGCCACTTTCGGGCAGGGTTTGTCTACTACGTGGACTGCGTGTGAAATTGTGTTACGGCGGTGACGGTGGCGGTAACAGCAGAAGCAGCAGCAGCAGCAGCGTTGGCGACAAGTACATAAATTGCCATGTGGGTGTCTTGATTGAATTTGGCGCCCATGGATCGAGGCTGGCGTGGAAGTGCGGAAGAGCAAGACGAATTGCTTCGGATGGTTGACTCATTGTTGGTGTTCTGAGCATTGGTCATTGGAGTAAGTAACGAAATTTTCAATACTCAATAGTCGCTTGCCTTCAAACTTGCCAGGTTTCCTGTTTTAGCAAACAGGACAGAAACCTACATCCAAATACCAACGTACTCGTATATCTTTGTGTCTACTTGTACAAATGTGAAAAGTTAAATGCGCATTGAAATTTCGATGTGTTTGCCAACAACTGACAAGTGAAAAGCAGCACCAGAAAGACCAGAAAAATATCTAAACTTTCGAATCTAACGCGCTCATCTATTGAATACCCTGTAAACAGTTACACATAAGACTTTATTAAATAATTTAAATTTAATTTTTAAAAATTTAACATAACGTAAATAATAAAGTAATTCATAATTAAATTTTTAAAAATAAACCTGTTTGATTTCCCAAAGAATCTTAAATATTTTCACAATGTCACAATCTCAAAACGCTGAAACGTTGCCTTTTTTAATGGCTGCAGCGACTTTTTAAATATATTCATATGTCTGCCGAAAAACTTCAGAAAGACATTTAAATTTTGGGAATGCGCCTTGCATTCAAGAGAACTTATTACGGCTTAGTTGTAGCGTATATAACAGCATAGAACGAATTGAAAACTAATCTATATGATTGGGCTGGAACATTTGGTTCAATTGCAAACAATGTGGACAGTGATGAATGCTTTTGCAAAGAGATTCAATGAGAGGCTGGCAATCAATTTAAATTGAATCTCAATGCATTCAAACTGAGAGCCTGGCAGGCACTGACAAAAGCCAAGTGGCGCACAAATATTCAAAGTTGCATGCAATTACATTTGCAGTAATTTGATTTGCATGGCAGTAGTAGGAACAGCAATAACAGCAAAAACACAGATGTGTAATTATGCAATTAAAAAGTTTTTTAGATGAGTGCCACTGTCACAAGCATTTTTTTTTTAGTTTATTTTCATAAAGTTTGCCAAATTTCCATCATCATCATCATCGTGCTTACAAATACATACTTAGGGGATTGTATTCATGTATATACTATACTTGTATAGTAGTTATCATTTTAGTAGACGACAAGTGGGCTAACTGACTGCTGATTGCTGCAGGTTACGCAATGCCCCATGCCACTTGGCTGCACCTGGGAAAATGTTGCAGCTAGTCGCCAACTGTGTGCAACTTGGTGGCGCATCCCACGCATAGTTTGCCAAACTAGTTGCCACTTTGCACAACTTTGTGGACTGGCGCCGGCCCACGTTTATAATTTTAATTGAATTTTTGCGCACGCTCGAAATATACATATATATTGTACTTATACACATTTATGTATGTATGTATATACTTGAATGTGAATGTAGCCGTTCATAATACAATTTGCGGCTGCCGCAAAATATTAAACAAGTTTTTGTATAATCAAATTTATGTCAACATTGGAGGCGAATTTCGAAAAGTTAATTGCTGTTAACATCAATAGATTGTATGCTCATATTATTTTACTAGTATAATTGCATTTTGCTGAATTAAGTGCCTACATCTCGGCGCAATAGTATTAGGCGGCTATAAAGCAAAATTACGAGTAATTTATACAAGCAAAGGTGTGTGAAAATAGTAGAGTGCTCTAATTGAAAATTGTATTATTAAATTAATCATATTTGAAACATGTGTGGATTGATCAATAGGTTAGCAAAAATCTCCACTCAAAGTATTTGGTTGATTTTGAACCGTGCACTTTTTAGCTTTTCGAAAAATGCCTCTGCCAATGAATGAAAAGCATTTAAGGATTGTGCCAACATCCTGAAGGCCATCCCGGCCAACGAGACCGAGCAAATCATTGGAGTCCGTAGGGGACTGACTATTTTGTATGAAATATATAAATATTTGCCAAAGTTATTGTTTCTTTTATTGAATTTTTAGAAAGTCGTTTTTAGTTTGGTGCGCGCATTGTAGAAGTCCTCATAGTTGATTTATAATAAAAAAATATATTTTATTTAACAAAATGTTTTGTCTTTTAAACATAATTGAAAAATATTCAAAAGCCAGCCTAGAAAAGGGCTAAAGAATTAAATATAAGCTGCAATAATTTTGTTTTATAAAATTATTGTTAAATCTATTTATATAGAAATTTGAGTTAAACTATTAACCCCCCACCTTAATTTGGACTGTATTTAATAGCTTGTCTTCAAAAGACAGGTGTATAAATAGCTTAGTATTTAATTGTTTTTTCTCTCACGCTTTTTACGCTGGGCTTAACACAATCCATAGTTGCAAACTTCATTCGAACTCACCTGTAATGAAACAAAAACATTCATAAATTAAAAACTTTATCTTATGAGCATGTAAAATGCGATCATGCTAAAAACTTTGCACTTAAACTGGCAGAAACATTAGCGCCAGCCAAATGTACAGTAAATGTGTTTTGTTCACACTTATACCCATAGAAGATATGTATATACACACACAATAACAACAACAAACAGTTTAATTTTATGACAGCCTTGTCGTCGCATAAAAAGTTTTTACAAATTATTTTCACCCACCCAGAGAACAGAAATATAAGTAGTACGTCTCTGCCTCCCTTAGCGGGACCAAACACCAGCAGATATCACATAAAATTTGGTGAGCACACGTTGCCAACAAATTATAAAAATGAAAAATGCCATTAAAGCAACGTAAATCATCTGGCTTTGACTTGGATTAATATTTATGTGTGCGTGTGTGTGTCCGTGTTTATATCAGTTCTAAAAACACATTAAAAACAAAAGCCGAAAAAGGTACAAAATAATGGACAGGCTATGCAGCCCAGAAACTAAAATCAGAAGGCGAATAAACAATATTTAGATAAGAGAAAAAACTTTAAATTCGAGCTTTAATTTAAATAAGAATATCATGTTCTGATACTAAAGGAATGCGAATGGATATGAACAGCTTTTAAGGTACGTTAATTTAATAATCACAAGTGTTTTACCACTGACTTCCAATTAAATATCAATGCAAATTTCTTATATTTTCTACAAATCGAATGTTTTCAATTCTTTAACGATTTTTTCGGTATTTTGACAAAAGATAACAAAATAATTGACTCATGGACTAGATGGTTATGGTGATATCAGGACCCTCAAATAAAAATTGGTCCGCTAATGGTATGGTCTGCATTTTAACTGGGAAGAGTCCAATATACTTGTAGTTTGCTTTATATCACTTAAAATGAGCTCCGAAAAAATTTAATTAGGAACTATAATCTTTCCCCTTCTTCTGTTTAAACCGCGACAGGGCAGGTATTATTTTAATTAAAAGGAGCTACTAATCTTTTTTCCTACCTCTGTTCTTTTTCCATTAAATTTAATGTTTTAATCTCACCATTTCATCCTCAGATAAAAATGTCTTTAATAATTTGGTGCGATCAAAATATATTTAATCGGACAAAAAGAAATAACAATTGATCAAAATATTGAAAGAAGAATAATATGACAGAAAAGAACAACTGTTATGTTTCAATAACTATTTATGAACTTAACTCTAGGAGTACAAGCTGACATCATCAAAATAGTTACGCCTTTATAAGAAATCAAGTTTTGTATGTAAAATGGAATTGAAGCGATGGGTGTTTCCTCATCGGTTAATGACGGATTTCTAAAGTTCTATTAAATAAAATGCTTTCACAAGGATTAGCTGATAGTTCTGCGACTAATTTAATGAATGGTTTTGTGAGCTTGTCAAGTCAGTTCATGGCAGCTTGTAAAGTTGTTTTAAGCTAATAAACTGTTTATGACGTATGTAGTATATAGTATTTAGTTGCTGCAGCTGGAGCAGTCCTTTGCCATTCGGAACTGCGGAACAAACATTTAAATATGTATTTTTATTTATGAATCATCGTCGTCATCATTGGGAGCAGTCAACACAAAGCGAGTGCGACAGACTCTCAAATTATTTGCTATGACTTTTGCCCGGCTGAGTTGTGTTTGTTGTTATTGTTGTTGTGTTTTATAGCATTTTCCTTTTTCCCTTTGTGTTTACACTCTGGCCTCTGTGGCTGCCACCGACTACCCGCGCATATACTTGTATGCGACGTCAAAACAGCGTCGAGGAAAAACCACAGCGACAAACAAAAGTCAACAACGGGTGCACAAAATGATGCGGCGGGGCTGGATGCGATGCGGTTGAGAGAGCCAAGTCGACAACGACTATAACTTTTTGTTTCTGCTTTGAAAAATCCTCATATATACGTACGAGTTGGTATATGTATGTTTATATATATATATATATAAATATGTGTGTACATAATAAAGTGATGCTGTTGAAAGTTGAGAGGGGCAAAGGCACCCCATCCATGCCCATTCACAAGACCCGAGGAACGTCTGTTGCAAATCGGAAAAATATTATGTGTTGAGGGTGGGCTAACAGCGGGGCACAACAAAAACATCGACAGCTGAGTGCGTACACAGAAGAAAAATCGATAAATGCTTCAGATGTATGAATTATGTGTCTGAGCTCTCTCTCACCCATACACCCATTAACACACACTCTTCCGTTATCGTCTGGTTCTGGGCTTCAGATGCCATTCTTGTGCAACATTGAGATTTGCTTTCTTTTCTCCTATTTGCAACTTCGGCAGGTTAAGTTCAAGCAGCACTCATGTTGCCATTTGTCCATTGACGACTTTAGGCGAGCTTTGCTGCGAGTAAAGAGTGTATTTGAGGCTGGGGCAACAAAATATTTTACAGGCGCGCTTGTAAGCGGCAATTTTGCAATTAATTTTGCTGCAGCCTGTCGCCTGTTCGGTCAGTTTATTTATTTTTATGGCCTAGCAATTGGCGCCCACGCCAAACATGTGGCAGCATAGTTGTTGCCACTACCTACATGTGTGGCAACAAGGCAGGCAGCCAGACAGCAGCCACATTGACCGCATTTGATAGTGGACAGCAGGTCTGCCTACAGGCAATGGTCAGATAAATGAATACATGTACATAGCTGTTTCTGCTTTTAAAATTCTCAAACGCTTTTCAAATCCAAATAACACAAACTATTGTTAAGCTTTTAATATGGGTTGACATTTCAAAGTGCTGCTTACTTATATATATTTGCAAACAAGACAATAAAATGCCGCCCAATTCGAAAGTACAATAAACAAAGGCTCTTATATATATTTACAAACACACCGTAAACACAAACTTATAATTTCGTGCCAAATGAAAATTTTATGCAATTTCAAAAGACAAGTTTTGTGAAGCGTTTCTGGCAAAAATTGCAGTATACAGTAAGACTCGATGAAGACAAACTAATACTATTTTATTATGTCATAAATTAGTAATTGAAAAAATATAGTGTTTTGAACCAATCTTATTGGATTTTAAATATTTAAAAACTACGTAGCTTCTAGATTGGATATATTGTATATATTACTTAAGTCGCATAAAATGAAAGCAAATTATGAATACTAGATATAGATTAGAGGCTTTTACATTTTCATAACTCTATTTCTGGTGATATTTCAGTTATTTTTACGTTTCATAGTTTGTTTTTTATGAATATTAGTATGTTTTGTTGTGCTTATACTTGTAATACTTAAAACTCACTATTATCTCCTAGAATTTTAAATTGATTAAGTTTTTCAAAGCCGTCGTCAACTGTTAATAAAATGTCAAACCCAGTTGGGGCCACAATAAAGTAAATGGGAAATAAATTTGCATACACACTTGAGCAATTGCTAGACAATTATTTTTGAGAGCAAGATAAATACATAAATAGCTCGATAAAATCTTAAATGGAATCAGTTCAAAGGTGGCTGGCAAATAAATTTAAATTAACAAGAAAATGAATATCGTAAAAGTACTGTCCGTTTTTATTTCTCCAGCAATATACGTGCCAAGAAGTTGTATGTATAGTATAGTATGTCATTTGTTTTAAAGGTTTTGGAGGTCGATGAAAATAATGAGCTACACAGAAATTACAAATAAGTATAAAAAATAAAAAATAAAAAAATGCAGTGCTGGTTGAACTCCAACCTGCACAGTTTGAACGGGCAATGGGGCAACTTTCAAAAGCGAGGGACTGCCATAAATAATGCGTTTCCATTGCTGTGCCTCTTGTGGCTGCGTCCATAAAAAGAAAGCGTGTAATGCATAATGCAGACAGAGACGGAGAGAGGAGTTCATGCCAAACAGCTACCAAACAATAAATTTTTGTAAACGACCCACAATTTATTTACGAGTATGTACTGCCTGGCATGCAGCAGTTCCGATCACACGCCATGAGACACGCACGCACGCATGCAGCTCCAAACTTTGAAACTGGCCCAATAGGCTGACGTTGCGCGCGGGCCAAAAAGTTATCTATCCATCTATCGATGGGCAGGCAGGCTGGCAATCTACGCTCGCAGAGGCCGCGGTCTGATGCAGTTATCAACATTTATGTTTGCGCTGATAAATGGAAAATAAGCGCAGCGAACGGCAGACAAACAGCCACACATATATGCGGACATTCAGACAGCCAGGCCATTGATAAGGCAATCAATAAAGCAAATAACGCGGTTTATTGAACCAACCACGAAATGAACTGAACATGCATATATACACTGCGCGACAACCGATTAGCACACTCTTTAATCTTTCAGTGCAAATGCAAATAACTCAGTACTCTGAATATGTATCATGATCAATATTTTTATACCCTGTCCCCAAAGGGTGAAAGGGTATACTAGTTTTATGCGAATGTATGTAACAGGCAGAAGGAGTAGTGGCAGACCCCACAAAGTATATATATTCTTGATCAGGATGAGAAGACGAGTCGATATAGGCATGTCCGTCTGTCCGTCCGTCCGTCCGTCTGTATGAACGCAAGGATCTCAGAAAGTATACGAGCTAGAATAACCAAACTTGGTATACAGATTCTCCTGAGCCCGAGAAAGGACGAGTTTGTTCATTTTTCCCGATGCGCCACCCCCCACTCCCCCCCTATTCAAGATTTTCTAGACCTTCCGTAATTCTTGGAAATTTAAACTAAAATTTGGTAGACACATCCAGTTAGTAATTATATATCCGTATACCAAGTTTCATTATGATAGATTGATCAGAAAGAAAGTTATAGCCATATAACCATGCCCAATGCACACATACATACATATGTACAAGTACACAAACACGCATAGACACGATTCTGATTAATATAATATAATAATATAATAATTAAATTAATCTATTTTTTTGTGGGGTGGTACAGGGTATTGAAGATTTGAGCCTGCTCGACTTTAGCATTCCTCTCTTGTTTTCGTTCATTCTTCTTTATTTACACTTCTGATGCTCTGAAAGTGTACCGTTATTTTGATTTGCTGTTTTCTTTGGAGCGACAGAAACAAATGCATGGTTTTTTCTGCGACAGCCGATTAGCACAAATTATTTATTATTTAAAGAAATTATAAACAGGATGTATGAAGTCATAGTTAACCGTGGTGGCTCAACCCATTATTAATTCTTCTTAAATAAGTTAGGAAAATGCAGAAGCTTAGGTAAAAAATTAATTTCATGGTTTTCTGTGCCCACTTTCTTATGATATTCGATATTTACATAAAGGTGTGCTAATCAAATGTCGCAAAAATAAAAGTGAATTTTTGGTATTAAATTTGTTAAAATTCTGTTAAAATATTATTTATAAAGCTAATATAATAACTATTACTTTTTCTGGTGTACAATTTAATGAATTTTTATTAGCTAGAAAGTTAATTTTAAAGAAGCATAGAGTGGGCTAATCGGTTGTCGCGCAGTGTACATTGCATTGGTGAGGGGCAGCAAAGGGTGCCGGGAGCAGAGGGGTGGCTCATGTTTAATTGTCAGCTTTGTACGAGTATAGTATACTATGAGCGACAAGTTTATTTGTATCTTCGTTTTGTTGAATGTTGCTTAACAAAGATTTATGTTGCATTTGCGTGTTTGGGCGGGAGAGTGTGGGTGTTTGTGACTTGGGCTTAACCAACTGCTTGCACTGGAAATTGATAGTCAAATGTATTACACATAAGCCATTGTTTATGCATTAGTTATGATAAAGCCCCAAATGTTTGCCAACCATCAACAAAAAGGCAGCAAAAGCGCAGCTTAACTCAAGAGAACCCAGCAGCACACATAACATCACGTCTAAGCACACGTACACGTACACATGCATATGCAGCAAGAGGCAGACAGGCACACGCACACAACACACATCACACCATGTTGTTAGTGTCAAGTCAAATATTTACAGAAGACCAAAAGGCGAGAGATTTCTGTGAAAATATGTATGCGTGTAGGCATTTGGTATAAAGGTAAACAATTGTCGTCCAATGACCGTGAACTTCAGTACCTCTTACTGTACCATACATATTAGTAAAGCATTCTAAATTTTACAAAGACAATGTCAAAGGGAAATAATAATTACTTTATTATAATATGTTCCGTTCAAGGCGTTCAAATAAATGATCAATAAAGTTAAATATAAACATGCATTAAAATATAGCTAAATAAAAGGAAGGAAAAACAAAAGCAGGCAGATAGTAAATAAGCTTGTGATAAATGTACTACAGAATGTATTAATCACCAATCGACTTGTGAAAAACCAGCAAGAAGACTCTTGCTAAAAGAATAGGCATCATAAAAACCATATTAGAATACAAATTAATTTCTAATGATGTAAAAATTATGATGAATGTTAAAAAAGTAAGTACGTTAAACGGAATCTTCCGTTTCTACTATTTTATTAGAGTGATGGCGATGTGTTTTTACTTTAAAATTATTCCTGTGTGCAAACTGGACTTTTATATAGATCTGCCAATTAAGTGCACGACGTCCCCAAAAAGTATGCTATAGCAACAGCAATGAACATTTGCATACATACAAGTATATGCAAAAAATGCAATGACAACCTTTGCATAAAACATTTCGCTGATTGAAGCGCGTCCATCAAACCGATAATTAAATGCAAGGCACACACATACACATATTGACATGTACATACATGCTTACATATGTACTTGCATATACATATGTATGTATGTATGTATGCATGAACGTGTACATGCTTGGCTTCTGGTCATTCAGTTAACTTTTTCATTCTTTTTTGGACATGGCGGCACATCAATCACGTTTTGGCAGCTGTGAGCGTTATCTCTATTCTTCCTCGAGTTCTTTACTCACTACGTGACTTCCGCCAGCTCTAGGCAAATTTCATAAACATACACAGCTATGTATATACAAGTAGTATATGTACAAGTGAGTGTGTGTGCCTGTAAGTTACCCACATATTTGGCATGGCTTGCAACAATTACTGCAACTTGGCAACTACTCAAGCGGGCGTGCCAGCATGGAGCATGGAGCCCAAGTAGTCAAGTTCCAACTCTTGCTGGTGGCGGCCTCTGTGGCAACAAGGGCTTAAAGCGAGAAGCGTCGCTCTCTTGTCTCTGTTGTCATGTCAAACACTTCATGCAAAAGTTCAAGTGTTGTTTCTAGTTATTGTCGTTGTTGTCAGCTTCAGCGGGTGGGGCAAGTGCGCGCAATTTTACGCCTGTCAGAGCAAACAGCACAAAGCACAGTTGTCAGCCTCTTCCTATCCTCCAGCTCCCTCTCATCAGCTCCAAATTGGCCAACTATGTGCGTTGGACTTTATATTGCCCGCCTAAATTGCCAAGTCGAAAGTGGCGGAGCAAAGTGTAAAAGCTGCTTATATGGTGCACAATTAACATAACTACACTTGCGAAAAAACATTTTATTTAAACGGGATCATCACAAAAATTCTGAATGGCCGTAAGAGTATATATTTGAAAATCTGAACAAGATTTTCTCTGGGAAACAACATTTGTATACCAATCTACTCAAAAGTGGTAAGATAACAATAACTGTAAGCAGATTCTTTGACAATCATGCGATTTCTAGGGTACTTGGAGAAAAGAAATCCTATGCTCAATAATAAAACATGATCTAAAAAATGTTGGAAGCACACATTTCTAAATGCTTTAATGAAGACAGCCAACAAAGTTATAAGCAATCGGGAAAAACATTATATTATAAATAGCTTTACTTAATATTTGTTATAATTAGGGTTTGGCTAAAAATTAACATTGCAATTTAGAATTACTTCCAAGTAACAATAATATAAATGATTAAATAAATAATTTCGTTTATTTTATTTGCATTTAATAGAAGCTAAGGCTAGTAAGGCTAGTAGATCCTTTGTATGGGGTGAAACTTTTCAGATTTCGGGGAGGTTAAAGCTTTTTCTATCAGTGTACCAAATACTGCTTATTCACCAAAGCTGTTCATTAATTGACTGTCCTGTTAGGAGTTTATGAATCTGCACCGTAGCCGTAGTAACGTGAATAAAATTGGACGCTTCAGTGCCTTAATTGCTAGTTATAGTTAGTAGAAAAAGCGTCGCTTCCCATTTGAATAACCACAAAGTTTGCCCACGCATTTGCAATTTAATAAGAAATCTGTACAAGTCCTTTATGCCATGAACCCGTTCATTCCATCGTCATTAACGCGTTTCGCTGCGTTTCTATTCTCAGTTGGCATAATTTTATGCGTGGCATTCAATTACATGGCATATTAGGCGCTGCCAAAAGATAGAGATACAGACAGATAGATATAGGAGATAATGCAAATGCTGGGAAAAGCAGCACAAAAGCAATTTGTGTCATTGCCAGATAGTTTGCGTAGCTCTGTGTGCTTCGAGTGTTGTTAGTCTTGTATTTTACCACCTTATTACAACATTTGCGAGCATTTGCAAGACAAGGCAAGGCAAGGCAAGGCAAGAGCAGAGCTCAAGGCTTGCATTGTTTGTGCCACAAGACAAAAGGCAGCAGAGTTCGTTGCTTGCATATTTAATGCAGCACAATACAACAACCATGAAGACCACAAGGAATGACAACGGCAGACAAAATGACTGGGGCAGAGAGATATGGGGTACGGGACACAGAGCGACCAACAAACAAACAATCTTTTGCCTCACAACTACAAAAGCCACAAAAGGCGCGACAAACAAAGCAACACATGCTTTTGTTCTGTTTTTCAAGGATATATCTACATAACTACATGCTTAAGCTACACACAAATGGATATCATATACTAAAAACCCAAAATTTACCTTTTACCGCATGATTTTTGTACTGGCATGATATGAATCAAATACCAATTAGTTGAGAAATGTAATAAATAGGATAAATAATCTTATATTTAAAAAGAATGCGTTCTTTTAACAAATTAGTTTTAATTTTTTTTAACCTTTTTTTTTTATTAAAAAATATCTCTGCTATACTTTTGCTAACACTGGCATACAAATTTGATGTGCTCTTGATCTTAGAGAAAATTATTAGATAGACTTTCAAACAGTGAAAAAGTTGTACAATAATTGCTTTGCGTGGAGTAGAAATCTATAAGTAATTATGAATAAAATCGTGTAAATCCACTAGTTATACAACTTTTTCATAATAGAGGCAACTGACTGCTTTTCTAATAATATTTACATATATTTATATTCTGCTGTTCTTGTTAAAAATAAATAAAAGCCCCCCACAAATGTGTATAATTTTTGTCCAAATTTAATTAAGAAATATTTAAAAAAATGATATCCTAAATGAAAGAAAAGAAAACATTTCGACTTTTTAAATACTGAACAGATTTGTACTTCACCTGAGTCTTGCTTAAGTCCCTCTAGAACAGTTAAAAGAAAATAATGGGAACATTTGGTGGGCTTTTAGTTTGGTTACTAGACGTCTTGTACTCTGGTTAACATTCTACTAACTGTAGTGGCTAACAAGAAATAAACTCGTTGCACGGTTACACTGAAAAAGTTGTCAAGTGTTTGCGCCGCGCACATAAAGACAAGTGTCTAATGGTGTAAGACCACAATGTTGCCTCAATTTGTGGCAGCTTGCGTTATTTTTCGCTGCTGCAACCAACAACTAGTCGCATTTTAAATGCATACTTTATGCAAATGTCTTAAGCTGAGCAAAAGTTAGGAGACAGATACTCTCTCTCACGCACACTAACTATCTGGGAGGCACACACACACACATAGTCGTACCTACCTGACAGCTCCATTTAACTGATACGCGTTTAGCAGCAGCCCCCACTGATAATTACCATTAATCAGACGGCAATATCGGCAGTAGTTTCGACGCAATCACAGCCACAGCCATGCAAACACCTTTAAAGCTATAAATTGCACACACACACACACGTACGTACACTGCTGTTGCCAACAATTTATAGAACAAAACAAATGGCTTAGCCACTTGGGTTCAATAGCTCAAGAGCGCGACGGGCTATGAAATATGCAGCACTTAGTACCTACTTAAGTTGCACGGACAGACAAAACAGACATGCATCGTTTAAGATAAGATCACTTGCATACATACAAACAAATATATGTATGTATATGATCGTTGACTGGGCACGAGCGCAACCGACTTAAAGCTCTGCGCTGCGGTTTGTCGTGCTGCCACCACCGCTAGCAGCAACAACAACAGCAGCTCGATCAGTGCCCGCTCTGCTTAGCCTGGCACACTACAATAAGACTGTGTGTATTTAGGTATAAGTGGTATAAAGTACGTGCATTTTCTAGATAATAATAAAATAATAGCGACGACTGCGCAGCCGTTTTCAAGAGCTCGCCAGTAAATGCAACCGACGTTCAACATTCAACGTTCGATGTCTTTTGTCTGCCTCCAACAAATTACTTGTACCTCCCCCATCTGCCCCCCACTAGACACCGTCTTCATCACCATCGGCATCGCCATCGACATCAAGTCGTCGTTGTCGTCGTCGGTCGTTTGTCGACGCCGCGTCGCCAAAGCAGTCGCGCTCATTTTTCATGTTCTACTATTTTCTTGTAGCAAACGCGCCCAGCTTTAGAAACCGTCAGATTAGCGTTACAGATATTGCTTGGCAGTCGCCGTGCGGACCCAATCAAACGATCGATCTACTTTAGAAGGCAAGGCAGTCACTCGCATTATACGTGCATGTATTTATGTATGTATGTGTATGTGCAGTCCAGTTCACAGCTTATATCTAAGCAACATTTTGTGCGCATGCGCAGCCGTTTTGTGACCGATAAGAGAGAGAGAAAAAGAGCGACCAGCTGATACAGCTAAGATATAAAAACGTGGCAATTCAGAGGCAGCCACAACAAATGACTAACTTCATTTTCTTCAGCCTCCAAGCAAGACACTGCTATGTATGTAAGTATATCATAGCATCACAATATTCGTCCATGGCAGTCCCCATGAACAAAGCAAAAACTTTGTTTACAACACCGAGTGAGCAGCAGACTAACTTTGTTTACCATGCTGAGCGGTGCACAGTGGTTTTTTGCTTGAAATCGCAAGGTGGTTCATGTACCTTTCACTCTCTATAGAAAGGTTTTAGAGTTTCTGAGCTTTATTATCAACACTTCAAAAGATAATGAATATTTTGTTTAACTTAGACGTAAGAACAGATCTTAACATAATGTCAATAGTGTCTATGGTTATATTCATATAATAGAAGGATTCATTTATAATACAACCACTTGTTTTCAAAATAGCTAGTATTTAGAGCCCTCAACTGTTCTCTAGGGTCTAAAGCTTAAGATCAGTAAGCTTTTAAGACTGCATTTAAATAGACTTTGATGCGTGTCAGATAGCCTCAATTTAGCCTGTAGTTTTAAAACTCTTTAACTCAATCTCAATATTATGTAAACATACGATACTTATAAATTTTTTTAAAAGGATCAAATTCATGGTTTTTAACAAGTAGAAGAAACGGATTACTTTATTCATATTTTAAGTCGAAATTGTCAGGCACTATTAAATCAGTCTATATTAATGCTATCTAGTTATTTTTTTTTAGAAAACTGTCCAAATATAGCCCAACTCGATATTTGTATATCAATTTGAGTGTCGTATAGATGTTTAATTTAGCAATCTGGAAGTCTACAGCACGAGACTTAATGAATCAATTCAAGCATTTAACAAGTCTGACACTATTTGGCTGGCCAGTTAGTTGAATTTCAGACTCTGCCAATGTTTAAAAGTTATTCATTTTTGCACCCAAAAATAATAAATTGCGCCATAGTGCGACTGTTGCTGCTTCGTTTCGAGCAGTGCAAAGTTATCGCTTGGCTTGCTTGCAAAATAATTATGAAGCGTGTTTTTAAAGCGTTCTCTTTTGGTCTTTTTTGACTTGCCAAGCCATAAACAAAGTGCGCCTAGTCATGGCGCAAAGTGGTCGCTACTTGCTTGGCTTTACTATAATTGAGTTCTATTTGTAGTCCAGGCAGACAGTAAAATACAGAGGCATGATGGGCGTAGCAGCCATGCTTAAGTTCGAAGTCGTTTAGGGAGCAGCAACTTTTACTGTTGACTTCCGTTTTTGTTACTGGCTTGAGTGAGGGAGCTGCCTACTCTTGAGTTATCTATCTCAATATAATAGCAGTTAATACGATTACTTAACAACTTTCATTGATATCCCGTCTTTTCATAGTTGTGCTAGAGTAATTTTGAGTAACAACATCTTTATCATCAGGACTTAACTTTAAAGCAGCAGGAATTGTTCGTTTTTAATATTTCGTTTTTATATTTTCTTGCAAATCCTCCAAAAATACATTCATTTTTACTGATCTATATACGTGTACATATATACTAGTCTTTAAATATTTAGTATAGCGTGAAGTTACAAGCTTTTGTTTATAAAGTTTAATTTAATTTATACATATATAGATTACAAATTTATTTTTAATTATTATTTAATACCCTTCATGCGTTTTCGAAACACCCCGATAAAAAAATATATATTTCAGTTAATACATTTGATAAATAATAGTTAATATATATATTATGTTACTATAAGTTTTCCTTTTCGGTACAAAAACATTTGAGCTTCAGTAAAATTGATTCGAAAGTAGATTGTAGAATTTATTTATTTTGAAATTAATTAATTCTTTAAAAGTACTATATTGATTTCAGATTATTTTCAGATTAGTCAGAATCTGTTCAGATTCGACATCTAGAGAATATTAATGAAATTTACATGCGAGCCTTATTTGGATAATATATTAAATCATGCACGGCATTAACTACAATATAACGGCTGTACAACTGAGTCTCTGTTGATAATGTTGTTGTACAAGGGTTTCAAGTGCCGTTAAAATAACAACAACAGCAATAAGTAATGAGAAAGTAGAGTACATGACATGCTTGAATACCGGCCTGGGCTTAGACCTGGACCTTGGATATGGGCATGGGTATGGAGAGCAGAGCCACAAAAGCTTTTGAATCAGTGTGGCGATGCCATCAAGTAGCCTTGGTCTGACCTTTTTGCTAAGATGTTAAGGCTGGGCTCAGTTGGCAGCGTCATTGTAGTTGTTGTTGTTGCTGCTGTCAGTTGCGTTGTTAAGTTAACACTTTATTACCATAAATGACAGCGACGCTGTTGGCCATGTACAAGACACACACACACGCACACACACATACATTACCACCGATACACTCGCATATCTTAACATTGTATTTCCTGCATTTGCATGTGAAAAATGTCGAGTCTTAATTTGCAATAAGCTGCGATCCGTTGCATTTCGCACGCAGAAGTACGAAGATACGTCCAAAATACAGAGGCAGCTCAAATAATTCAGCTTGTGCAGAGTGTTTGAGCCACCCACGCAACTCTATGCAAATTGGCTATAATCCTCTGAAGCCACGCCCACTTGGCCTCACGCCTGCTGCATTGCCAATGCCGAGAGTGTAATTGCAAAGTGCCTGCCTGCTCGCCTGCCTCTCCGCTTGACTACTTGCCTGCCTGCCTGCCTGTATTCGACATTCTAAGAGAGAAACGCGTCAACATGAAAATAAAACCAAATGAATTTCATCCAATTTCCCCTTGAAGCGCCGGAGCTCAGAGCTGCGCTTCGCCTCCCATATTTGCCTTGAGATTTGCATCAACGCTGGACCGGCAGCTGTGCGTCGTTGTGGTTGACCAGCAAAAGTTTTCGAGAGCCTCTGACTGTGAGTGAGGGTTGTATGTGTGTGTGTGTGTGTGTGTGTGCATTTTACTGTTGTTAGTGTTGTTGTTGCTGCTGCTGTTGTTATTGTTGTGGGATTTCGGGTGCGTTGAACCATAGCCTCAAGTTCGCAGCAAGAGCGCAGCATTGTGTTTTGGGCTGCCTCGGAAGCTGCTCTTGGTGTTGTGGTTGTTGGTGTTGTTGCCTCAGTGAATTATTCATGTTGCATGTCGAATTGGGAAGAACTTGAAATTGCATTTGCTGCACGCGCATCTGTATGTAAGTATGTATGTAGATATATACATACGAGTATACATACGAGTTTGTATGAAACAACATTTGGGTTTTTGCTTTTGGCTGTTCATTTTTTTCAATTGCTTTTTGTTTTTTTTTTTTGGTTCTGCTTGTTCTGGTTGTTATTGCTTTTGGTCATAAAAATTCTCACAACATGACATGTCGAATTGCTGTTTCTTGGGTTTTTGCCTTTTTGTTTTAATTTAATTTTTGCGCTGCTGTAAACGTGTTAAGATTCATGTGCAACGCAAGTTACACAAATTTTAATTAACTCAAGCTAGGTTTTCTTTATAGAATATTGGTAATTTCTTCCCTTAATTAAAAATATATCAATAATCACACCCATACTCCTAAGAACAATACAGCCTTAAGTCTCTTTTACACCTATAGTATTTTATTTAACTTTAACACTGTATTTTTAAAATTTATATGTCTACATTTTTTCTTTTATGAGACTATTTAAAAATTTTGTAATACTACAATAAAATCTACCAGCAAACTTTTAAGATCATTCGAAAATGTCTAATACATTTAAAATAAATTCAATTTATGACGATGGAAATACCTTATTCTCTTCTATTAAAAATTGTTATTTTTTGTTAAGTTTTGCTGACTCACTGGCAGAACTTTTCTTATACGTAAATGGAAACACCTGTGAACCTTCCCATCCAATTTTAAATAGAAATTTCTGTACAGGTTCTGTGCAGCTCTAGAAAATGCTAGTGTAAGTAACTTTGAGGTATTTTGGGGAAAACAGCTGTTGTTCCAAACCCACATATAGTTTGTTGATAAGTAGTATATATATTATATTTGCACCCAAATGGTCATTATTACTAGTTGAATATGCGTTGTGTTATATGGGAATCTTTCCAGCATAATGATAGTAATAAGAAGTATGAAATTCCTGTCCATCAATTTTATGTTTATAAATTTGACAATGAAAAATGTTAAACTTGTGTTTTGACTATTAATTCCATTAAAAAATATATGTAAATACAAAAATACTGTTTTAACTAAACAAGTTAAAGACTAGAGCTGTACTCACTTTTAAGTTGTTGGCTAAATAGAATAATTTGAATAATTGTAGATTGTTTTAGTGTATCTTTGTTATTATTTTAGTTATTCATCATTTACTGCGATTTTTAAATACCTATTTAAACAGAAAAAGTGACTTGCCATTGCATGCCATCGGAGCATTAATTTTGTGCATTGTTCAAGCTGACTCTTCTCTAGATTTAACTGAGTGTGTATATACGTTTGTATGTGTGTGTCTGTACTCGACGTATGCCGCAAAACATCCTTGAACAATGTCAAAGTCATTACCAACTTAAACACAAAGTAAATATGTAAATGTGCAGCAAACTTGGCACAAAATGCTGTTGTTGTTGATGATGATGATGATGATGAAGTTGATGACGATGGAATCGCGCGCCCTTTCCTGTAAAGCGCAACTCGAAAAAGCGTTGAGTTCGCTTATTGAATGATGGAAAGGAAAGGTGTGGAAAATCATAAAAGGCAACCGCAGCCAAAGGCGATCCTTTCTGCTTGCAAAAATAAGTAAAAGTGCGCAAAAGAAAATAAACGTGTGGGTAGTAAAAAGTGAGCGACGACTTCCGTTTTGTCAACAGCGGGCGTCCAAAGAGTTTGAAAGTCTTTTGCCACGCTGGTAATTAGTTCGCAGTTGACACCATCCAAGAGTCGGCGTAACATACCGACAGTAAAAAAGTGACCTCATTTTTATCAGACACATACCTTCATACCATGCTTTAATACCACCATACGTACACACTCCGAACACATTGTGCGACATGACCTAAGGGCGAGCACATACCAGCAAGCATATGGAAATGTTTATGGCCACGACAACGACGATGGTGACGGTGACGATGTCGATGTCGACGCACCCTTTAAGGGCAGGCGCAAAATTAGAATAACATGTCGCTCATTGTATCACGTAACGTGACTAAATACCGACTTCAGCAAGCACATATACTCACACACACACCTACACGAAGTCACGCACAACACACATATGCCCACAGGGCACCATACAATTGTCACAATTCCCAGGAAGAATGAATTTCATGAACACAATACATAATAATATATCAAAGAAAATGGACATTTATATTTAAAAAATGTCAAAACTTAGTTCTGGTTCGGAATGTAACTTCTATCTCTAATTAACTAGAGGAGACCAAATACTGTTAATCTTAAATAGCTGGTGAAATATATGTATAAGCCGACTTACTTCCCCGAATTACATTAATTATCCAAAGAGAGGATATAGAACCTATAACAGGGGTAGACTAACCAAATCTTTGGGAAAACCCATAGAATTTTTTATATAAAAAATATATTAAATCATAAGTTAGACCATTCATGCAAGGACGAAACTGAGAATCGATTCTGTGTATTATTTCAATAGTTAAGTACATTTTTTTTTTTTGACTTAATGTTATGTACCATACTATATGATCTACTACACTTTGCTTTTATAAATCGAGTTAAATGATCACTGTTTTTTCTAAACCATCTGCATTATAGGCCTAGTAGATTTAAATATATAAATTGTGCTAATATTCTTTATTTTAGACTTACTATAACATGGAAACGTCAATTACTCCTAAAAAGCGTTACAAACTGTTCAATCAAACCTATGCTACCCATTCACAAAAAGTAATAGGGACGGGAAATATTGCTAAAGTAAATGAAAATAAGCATTAGCCTGACTAAGGAAAATTTGCTATGCTTTGGTTGCGTTCCATTACTTGAGTGTCGGTTGTTTTAGTTGCCGGTTACACCCAGTTTCGACAACAACTAAAACTAGTACCTACATACTACAATGAGAACTAAGTTTTAATCATGCCGGGCACATTAATTAGAGCGTAGTTGGGGAGCGTCCTGAACTCGTTTATTATTCCATAATTTTTTAATTAATTTCTATGGCTTGACTTTAGTTCCTTAAATCTTTTGTTGACCGCATTCAAAAGCGTCAACAATTTATGGCCCTATTTATGGAATGTCATTCAGTTCAGCTGTCTGACCCAATTTCGACACGAACCCCCTAACTGCAAGTCATTTGCATATGGACGGTGATAAAGCACATGGCCGAGCCGCAAGCGGAGGTTGGAAGGTTGCTATCATTTTTAGTCGTGTTCATTTTCCTTTGGCAGTGATAAATTCTGTGCAGCAAGCAAACTTTCGCCTGCTGCTGATAACGCACCCCCTGCCCCTCTGTCAACTGTTTCGAGGGGGTGGTTTTGTAAAGACAAAACTGGATTTGCTTTCCAGATACGCACAAGGGGAAAATCATTTAATTTGTTTGCATTATTTGCGCATTTTGTGTGGATTTCCACACAGTCACAATTTTTAGACCGTTGTTTATTTTAGGGAGCAAAACAGTTCGAACTTAGCCTACCAAGGAGACAGAAAGTGAATTGAAATGCTTTAAATAAAACAACCTAAGGCCTACGACATCAATTGGGATAAGGGTGAGTGCAGAAGGCAAGCGGTACCGACCGGATGGCTTATAGATTTGTCTTGCATTAACTTTTTTTTCGCCTGTTCGGCCGCTCAAGCGCAGCATGTGAGTCGGGCTACAAATCCTAATTGATTTGGCCCTTGTCAAGGTACATTTTTTACCTGCTTGTTGCCTGATAGTCGAAACGAGCCAGGCCGTGCATTTGAGCACTGACTGTGGCTGTTTTTGAGAGCAGTTAGAAGGGAATGTGTGGCGTGCTTATCGCACTCCATGTTATTTGCGTTCGTCGTTGAAACCAGATCTCAAGCTGTAGCTGATCGAATTCGAGAAAATAAACATGGACATTGCGAGCATTTGTTTTTGTAAAATAAATGCTTGGAAAGGTGTCGATTGGTTTGTAAATAAATACGAATACATGCATAAAAAACGAATCACATTTTCGATGAAGCAAAATAATATGCTTTAATTAACTGTTGCTTTCTAAATAATATTTCACAATATTTCATTGACCGACTATATCAGTACATTTGGACAGTTTTTAGTCTGAGCTTAAATCAATTAAGCTGTTGTTACAGAATTTAATCCCAATTGCCTCTTGAAGCCTAATTCACAGAACTCGTGAAAATATGGATATGCGCAATCTACCAATTAACTTTGTGATAATTATTATTGCAACGTCAATATCTTATCAAGCATGTGATAGTTGAACAACTGATGAGGCATTGCAAAAAAAACTTTGATTGTTTAATCTTTTTCACGCGCAGTAAACGGGCTTGGGACGTACCAACGGTTTTTCATTTTAAGAATCAATTAAATATGTACACAAAAAATATTTAGTAACAACTCCATTCTCATTGATAATTATTTAAACATACAAAAATAAGTTCCTAAAAGGCACTACGAACTTAATGTTTGAAGTAATGTTATATGCACTAGATTCAACGTATCTATAAAAAATACAACTAGCCCGTGCGAAACAACTGGACTTCCCCATTCATTGAAATCATATGAACAAAAAGCCCGCAATTGCTTACGTATTAAGAAAAACTAATTAAAAGGTGTTGACATTTTTCAGCTATAAGGAATAGTACAGTAAATGGAAAATTTAGCTTGAAAAAAACTCATTTTAAATTATACAATACCAGAAGATATTTCTAGATCCATTTAATATCAATTCAATAAACAAGTACCTTTAGTATTGATTAAATAACTGTTGCTGATTTTGAGCAAATCTATGTATGTATGTACATACATATGTCATCAAGGAGTGTGTGGTTATCTGTGTTTATGTATAAAGCCTGTCATAAACAAACCTCAATTCGTTAAATTTTAGCGCTTATCATTATTGACACACTCAAACTTATACAAACTCGTATATAGTTGTACATCTACTTTTTTATTTACGTAGATGTTGATAAACTGCAAACATGAAATTTCGCACGTCGGCCGTTGGCCGCTAGTCATCTAATCTGCAGCAGACGGCTTGTCACCTTTATTTGTGCACATCGGCTGTACTATAGACGTAAACGAAAGTCCACTGATAATGTGGGAGGACGGACATTTGACATTTGTGTGCCATTAATTGGCAAAATAAACTTCCGCTGCTTGAACACTTACCTTGACTTGCATGCAAAACATCCGCCAGCTGCGTCAGTAGCAGCAACGACAATAAAAAGACGCGCGTCCTCCTGGTCGGTGGTTTGGCCTGCGCACTAATCGAATTACTTCTGCTTATTGCCATTATTTTTGTGTTGTCGCGTTGTTGTTGGTAAGTATAGAGGACGGCAAAATATGAAACCAGCAGCAGTTTGAAACTCAGGAATTCACTACGCTACGTTTTTTCCCAGTATTTCGTTTTCCACTTTACTTTATGCACCGCATTGTGACGCTTATGCCTGGCAAGGCATGGCGAGCCACCGCTTCTAATTTCGTTTTCGTTTTACTATACACTTGAGTTTTACTTTCGCACAAACATTCTATACATTTATTACTCACTCCACTTTTGTTGTGTATTCGCCGAATTCGTCGTTAACGATGTTGTTTTTTGGCGTTGTTTATGCACGCTCTAATACATTTTCCTTATTTTGCGCAATGCGTTTTGATTGTTTTGCCGGCATTGCACTGTCTGCAACAACAACAACAATTAAAAAACTTGTTAAGGCGCTTTTGTTGCTTTTAATCACTTCTAGCCATGGCGCAAACAGAATAACAGCAACAACCACAAGCGCCACTACAACAAAAACTACATAAACAAATGACAGTAGCAGTAGTGTTGTCTCACTCTTACAAGCGTGCGACGATAACTCTGTTTTTCATTTTAAGATTTTCACTAAAACTTCACGTAAAACTAATAAAATGAATTTGCTGTAGGTATTTTATCACCTTTATTTTATGTTAATGTGAATTTTAAAGGCATTTTTATTTATTATAATCGTTAAATAACACTTATTAGCGGCAACCACTCGACAAACAAGCGCGCAACGTATTAACAACGCCAAACTCAAAATCCGAATGAAGAACGCAAGAAAAACAGTGTTGCCCTATAGTTAAAATACCAAAGCGCGTGAAAATGTGCTAAATTGCGCGACTCATGTACCATCCCTGGTCGGCGCGTGCTTGGTTAAATTCGAAAGCAAATATATCTATTCATATAATATTATTTGTTAAAAAAAAGTTATTGAATGGCAAAATTTTTTATGATTTATTTATCCTTTTTTATTCGGTCATTTATACAAGTTTTTATCGCTTTAATGAAAACATTGGAAAAGTTTTTCCATCAAATTTGTTTGGAATTTTCCGCTGGAAATTGTGGTTTTAAGTTGAAGTTGATGGTTGAAAGTTTTAAATCGAATTTCAATTTCCGAAGAATACTGAACAGGTTGCAGGTAAATCCTGCATGCAGTAGTTTTGAGAACAAAAAAATACGCATGCAATTAATATAGCTTACGGAATAAACTGTCAATAGCAGATGCTCGACTTTACACTAACAAAAATGCTGCAGTAAATTTGCAAACTTTCGAACTTTTAGTGAAAATATGCAATACTGCCGGCAAGGCCGCCGTCACATTGATTGAAGATCTTAATTTGCGAAAAGGAAACAAATCCAATTGCGTGCCAGCGGCACAACATGGCGGTGAAATGATAAATTTCACATTAAATGCAGGCATTTAAATGAAAGCTGTACAAAGGAATATGAAGAACCACAAAAGCGAATCGCAAGCAATGGAGGCTGTATAAAAAATTAAATTACGCTGCACATTGAGACTGGGCCGGACTTCATTAGCGTGCACAAAAGTAGGTCAAGTTGTGTGGATTTATCAAATTACCAGGCAAAAAAGATTTACGCGGTGGTAAATGCGTAAAAGAGGTTCCCCAAACGACCAAAGCCGGTAATTGGAGCTTTTTTCCTGTAAGACAGTTTGCAGTCGAGTGATGCTTGCTGCCTCCTCATTACAAACTACTAATTTTTATTTTAATTAACGGCAGTTGTCTGTCTCTCCTGCCAAGTCACTTCCTAACCGCCCCCAAATAAAACCAAAAAGGCGGATGGAGGGAGCTCTTGGGAATGTGTGAAGCATGTTTGTGGGGAGAGAGGTGCCCTGTTTTGGCCACAGCTTTTAAATGATGGTGATGACATGAAAAGGCGCTTAGCCGAATTTAAATTTTGATTTAGGCGGAAATATTTTATAAACTCTCGTAAAATGGGTTTCAAAGTACAGAGTTTGGTTATGTTAGATGCTGTAAAAGTTGTTGTTGCCACATTAAAGGGCCCTGACAAGACGCAACTTATGTGGCAAGGCAACAGACGCCGAATGTGTAAAAGAGTAAAAACCTATTGGCTCATAAAGGAGCGCATGCGTTTTTAACATTTTAATTGAAAGCGACGGCAACGCATACGCGCTCAAGCCACAAAATGTTGGCTTGCAACTCAAAGAGGCAACAGCGGCAACGACAGCTAAAATTAAGTTAGCGCCTAACACGTCGAATTCAAGTGGTTGCCCCGTCCCCCTGCCTATCCAAATATGCCGGCATGCAAGCCTCGGCTTAAATAACAACAAATATTTATACACAGTGGTGCATAAATCAAAATCAACTTGTAAATTTAATATGTCGCCGTGCTTGTGGCGCTTTGCCAGCCTGCTTGCAACATGATTTATGGTGATGCATTTTGATTGTGAGAAGAAAATTTAAAACCATACTTATTTCCATATGCATTATGTGCTTTCCGAATGGAATTGAAAGCTGTCAGCCAAAAACAAAAAAGCCAGCGAATTGTTGTGGTTTAATTAATTAATGACGTGGTGGATGAAGTTTTTGGGTTTATAGAGTACTCTTTCCGAGGGTATATTGATTTAGTTATTGGTAATTTCCTCCTCCAATGTTCAGAAATTTTTGTTATTTTGTTAAGCTTTCTCAGCTTTTAAGTACAAATTTTAACTTATATTGACAGAATATAATTGAAATTGATATAATAAAAATATAAATAGGGAGTTCAAAGTATCTTCTTCTGCGCTTATATCCTTCACTGTGTCTTACAATACTTGTAAATACTATATAATCAAACTTCATTTTCTCATGATATTATTTCATTTTTTAATGGAAAGCATTTTGAGCTCTTTTTGCATTTGGTCATCCAAAACATTCTAAAAATGCAATATTATTTCTATATATTTAAAAATCAAATGACATAAAAAATTTTTTAAAATGATTTAGTTTCTATAACAAAATATTATATGTGCCCTTCAAGAAGTATCCCCGAATTTGATCGCGATAGCTCCAAAACTGCGGGAGGATTAGTTTCTGAAGCTACTGTATGTATGTAGTATATATATATCAATATAATCCTTCACTTTTCAGTGAAGGGTATTCAAAAAAACATGAAATCAATATTAATCACACTTATATTATAATTCGATTTAAATTTATATTTTAAAAACAAACAAACTCAAACAAATTTGATAATCCAGTGGCTTTACAATAATTGTTAGTTCTTTTCATTTTGCAATGGGTTAGAAGATTCCAACTAAGTTATTTTGGTTCATACTCGTAATTTATTTCAAAACAAAAAGTTTACTAGTTTTGTTTGGCTTTTTTGCCATATTTGAAACAGTGTTAATTATTTGTATTAAAAAATTGCAAATTGAATTGAAACAAATTATAAAAACCGAAAACGCAAGACACTTACATATTTAAAAATATGAAAAATGTTATGAATGCTTTTTTCTTCGACCATAATTGAAGCGTAGAGTATTTATTTTCCGTAGTGCTTACACAATTAATCACAATTTGCTATTGCTTTTATACAATTTTCCACTTTCCATCAGCATACATCCAACCAGTGGTCAAGCAAAAATATTTGCCAATTTCTGCTGTTGACATTTCCGCTCAGAGGCAATTTAAAACTGAAATTGTTGTTGGATTATTGAACGTTGATTGTTCAATGGGCATGTGTGACATTTATATTTTAAACTTTAAGCACGGTAATTGGGAAACAAATCAGGTTGTGGTGTATGTAAATAATTCATTGAATTTCGTTAGCATAGCTCGCTTTAATTGTGCATCGCATTCATTGCCTATTCCATAGACGTAATGGCGTTAGAAATATAAAACCCAAATTTAATTTTCACACATTAAAATTAGTTGGAAACGCACACACACACGAGCTGACACTGAAAAATTACAGCTTCAGGCCTTGCCGACAGTTTGACAGCACATCTCAAACTTTATGCATTGGTTGGCCCCAAACTTGCGGGCGGTTGAACAAATTTTTTTTTCTATTTGAAAACGAATTTCTGTAACATGTTTTCGTGGCAGGCTCGAAGACGTCGCAACGCTGCAACCGCAGCCCCTGTTCATGCCCCTGAATTTTTGAAATGAAAGCAAAATTAGGTTGCACTTGGTGGAGGTAAAAGCGACTCCTTCCATCGCCGGCCATCACCAACTGGGCCAAAAGTGTTTTGGTGTAAATGCATGTAGATTGGTCTGGATTTTTGAGTGCATTGAATAAAATAAATGAGTTTGTCAGGCGGCAGTGACATGATTTGATAATTGGTTTTAAATGAAATTGGAAAGCGGTACGACAGCAGGAAGTATATGATGTATGAGCTTGTTTAACTTGCTTAAACGAAAAGAAACACTTAATGCGTTGATAATTGTCAGCATTAGTTAAATTGCCGCTACTTAAATGTGTTTCTTACAATGTAACCAACTTTGGCCATTGACTTTCATGTTAATCGCAATCTGTGGTAATGCCTTATGTTCATTATTGTTTTCCAAAAATTTCTCAGATTGCTTGCTTGCTTGCTTGAGTCACTTTGGGTGGGGTTGTGTTTGTGGGCTCGCCGAGTGTGGCAACAACTTGGTTTGTTGTGTAGAAGCCAAAACAAAGGCCATTAATGCTCATGACGCATAAGCAAAAATGTGCGAAAAGCCAACAGCGGAAATAACAAAAGCCATGTCGAAAAAGGCTCAACATAATTCTGACATTTTATAAGTTTTATGAATGCATTAATGTTTCGGCTCGTAAGTATCGATAGCGTCATGACTGGATCTGAATGCCTGGGCTAACTGTAAACTGCTTGACGGAAGCCATAATAAAAACAGCTTATCCGAAACAGTGTTACCAAACTATTTTAATTAAACGCCAACACATTAACGGACCCCTCAAGTGTTTGCACATCCAGCCACCAATTTGTCAACCTCACACTCCCTCCGTCTCTCCCACTGCCTTTACCACCATCTCTCACACCCACCGGCAGACACGCTCTCTCCCTCGTAATAGACTCATTAACACAGCTGGCGATGCATACATGTACATCCATGCAGACCTAAGTATGTATGTACATATGTATGTATGTATATGCGCGATGCTGTTTCTGCTTTCATACTTGCAATAAAATTGCAACCGTCCGTAATTGGCGCTGAGGCATGCAATGCGCTTCTCATCTTCATCTCTGCATGTAATAAATTATATCTGCGTGCTGTTGCTGCTTCTTTCATTCCATTTCCCTTTTTCCGCAAGTATTTCGTCGCATGCCAAAAATTTACAAGCAACAGCATTTTCTACATGCCTTCTCACACATGTTGCAGTTGTTTCCCCTTTTGAATGGTTTTGGGGGCCGTGATTTCTTCGATAACTGCAACTTTTGGCGCCAGCTGCTGAAACAACTTCTTCAGAGTAGGAATTGCTATCGCACTTCTTATGCCCTGAGGCAATAAGTAACTGCCTGACAGCTTTAGGCAGACACATGCGTCACATAACAGCAACTTGACCCAAAGCGCATTATCGGTTCAATAGCCAAGTTCAAGTTGAGTCAACAGCAACAACAACAGCGGCAACAGCTGAAAGAAAGCTTAGACCGTGGCTATCAAGTTGAGCAAGGCAAGCAAAGCGCCAATAACAACGCCTTAAGCTAAAACAACTCAAGGATATTCCCCTATATACTATAAACAAAGATACCATCGCACATGCCTAAAAACCAACACATATACAAGTATGTACATATACTATATACATATATGTAGAGTATGTTGCTTCCGTGTGTGGGAGGTGCTCGGTGGAAATGGAATCCTTGGCTATTTCGTGGGCTGTACGTCAATTCTTACAAAACACGCTAAAAAGTTCAAGGAAATAAATAATTTAAGGTAGGTACAAAAATAATATTTTTTTATTTGTAATGTAATGTAGAATCTCGTCTACTATTCATTCTACAAATGTTTTTGATAACAAAACACTGTACAAAATAGTTAATTGCTCCTGACTTTAAAATCCATTTGTTTACTCATTAGCAGTTATTACAATTTGACATTATATATATTTTATATGGTATTTGGAAATATTGAATGATATTAATAAGTGATTAATTTTATTATACTTTGTTAACACACAACGTACACAGAAGAGCGCAATAAAAAAGAACAGCCCTAACTCTTAAAAATCATGTACCCACTCTCACAAGAAAAAATTAAAAATCTATATATTTTTTAACTTCATGTTTTTTTAAATAATATTAATTAAATTAATAAAATAAAAAAGAAGGGTTAAAACACTCATGCACTTACAAGTAGAGTCGCAGAGTTTCAATATTTCTTCGAAATAATTTAATATTGAAGAATCATTTATGCAGATGAACATATTTATTTCTTATTTTATGTTGAAAGACTTTGAATATATATAATAAAATTCATACAAGCAAATAAGATATCTATAATAGTATTGCAATTTTTGGTATTTCCTAACCGTTCAAAACCGCAAGGGTGTTGCGGTTTCACTGCTTTAAAGTGATTTTCAATATCAATCAATACCAGCCATAATCGTAATACCCTTTTCCATTGAATCACACCGACACAAGTTCGAATGCCTCTATTGCCTCTATAATAGTATTGAAATTTTTGGTATTTCCTAACCGTTCAAAACCGCAAGGGTGTTGCGGTTTCACTGCTTTAAAGTGATTTTCAATATCAATCAATACCAGCCATATTCGTAATACCCTTTTCCATTGAATCACACCGACACAAGTTCGAATGCCTCTATTGCAATCAAGATAAGATTTCGAGTAAGTTTAAGTATGTACTATTAATCCAGCCCTCGTGTACAAGTACCTAGCATGTGTGTATCTATGTACATCCATATGTATATGCGTGTATGTATTCACTTGAAAGTCGTTGTCATGGAGCTTATTGCTATGTATGTATATCTTGTAAGATAGCTGCCATTCTTTTTGCAGCTTCGCATGCTTTCAACAAAATTAATTAAGAAGCACTTGCACTTGTTAAGCAATTGTTGTAGTAAGAAAAAATGAACAACAACAAGTCGTAAAAGTAATAAATCCTTCGTGCTGTCAACAGAGCGCCCCTTAATTTAGCCACATTGGAGCCGCCCTCGAAAACCTGAACGCATCTCTTCATTAAACTTAATAGAGGCAGGCACCGGCGCTGTCATAGAAAAACGACTAAATTTTAATCAGCGTGTGCCAAATTATTGTGCAGGTACGTATTACTTATTCTGCTGAAAACTGCCTGAATTAAAAATCCCATACAATTGGAGGACTGTTTACACATAATTAAAATTCAATTCAACGCAGACACGCACAGGCACGTTCGTGGGGATTACTTGATTTTAGCGGTTGGCGCCATATCCATCCATATGTAAACGTACCTGTGCATTTATTACGTGGGAACAATAGCAATACCAGCATATTTCAAATGTTCAGCATTGCCAAAATTTTGGTTATAAGGAAGAGCGTCTAGCACCTCCTCCCCTTCTTTCAGCATTCTATTTCTAATTTTGAGCTGAAATTTGTAGTTGGTGTCAAATGTTTCTGTGTTGGTGTGTGTGAAGCAGTGCTGATTTTTGAATAGGAGTGTTAACAGCACGGTTTTACAAATCAAATAGTAGCAGTTGAATGGCAGTTGATTGCAATTGGCGCCTGCAGTTTATTTTAGATAGATTTTTGGAAAATTGAAAATGCATGATGCATACGCACCCATAAATCAGATTTCGCATTTTAATTACTTTCTCTTAATTAAACGCTCTAAGCAACTTATATTTAAGGGAGAAAGGCAACTGATTTGAGATGCAATGGGAAGATTCAAGCCGCAAATGTGCCGTCTGATTTTGCAAAGCTCCAAATTTGCATGCTAGATTTATAATAGATTAGGATTTTCCTAAAAACCTGTAGCTTTAAATAAACTTTAAATAATAAAACTCCTAATCATGTATACAATTTTCAATCCCAGTTGAAAATCGGACATTTGACAATTGGTCATGGAATATTTTAAACTGCCTACTTATAAGATACATATGTACGTACATATTTTGCATTAGATAATTTATTAAATAGTCATTCAACCATAACTTAAACAAAAAAAAAGACATTTTTTGTATTGGGTGTATGTAGGTAACAAAATAACCTATTTTATGTCAATATAAATGCACAATGTAGGAAGAGAAAGGCTTTGCATTTTGTTAAACTAAATTAAAATCAAAATACACTAATCAAACCAATATTTAAGTATATACATATGTATACATACTCTTAGAGTGCTTTGCTCCTTGTATCTAAGCATTTACCAGCAATGTTTATATCATGAATGCCAGTACACGATATTGAACTTACGAGTTGTATGTGTTTACGTTTATATTTTGACAACTTATTTATATATGTTTATCGTCCATTCGTCTTTATTGGAGCAACACAATATACAAATTACCCACAATTGTTGGTGTAAAAGTACTTCAGGAGATACACAATACCACTTTAATGACCACATAAGTATATAGTATAGTATACACATGACATTTGTAAGATACGCTTGTATGTAAGTATATACATGTACATACATACATACGTACATATGTGGCCAGTGTGTGTTTGCGTTCATCATCAATCACAAAACGTCGGCGCTGTCTGTATGAAACTTTTAGCGAAAACGTTTAAACGTGACTTCCGACTTTGGGGAGCTGGACGTGCGTTGGGGGTCTTCCCTTAAGTGAAATATTTATTACAGCGATATGTTTATATCTAACCGAACACCTTGTTGTTCATTCACGTGAGTTCAGCTTTGAGCATGTATATGCATGTATCTGTGTGTGAAAGTGTGGGTAAAGTGTGAACATTGTAAAATTTGTTAGCACCAACAAGAGCCACGCACAAGCAATTCAATGCGCGGCCAAAAATATACATATGCATACCTGCAGATTTTGAGGCCACCAAAATAGTTGGCTGAATGCCACATAAATCAATTTATGGTCTTTACAGACATTATGCACGCTGTGCTTAAGGCCGTATGAATAACGGTATATTGTTGGAGTGGCACAAATTACACGAACCCTTTTCAACGTTGTGCACAATTAGATTAAGCTCTTTGACCTTTTATTTAAGCCGCATGCATTTCACAGTATCATGTTGTTGGGTAAAGCACCTTTGCAATGAAGTCTAATTGCCTCAATGGGCTTAATATAGCCTGGTTGCTTATAAAACCGGCCTGTGTGATTGATTAAAATTACTATATTTTACTTTGCAGCTCCGAGACATTCAAATTACAACTGCCTGCTTGTATATATTCGATTTCAAGTTTGGGGCACTTGCCAACACTTGCGCCTATCGCCAACCGCTATCGATATTTCAAATAACGTTTGGTTTCAGTGTTGTAAGGTACAGGCAAAACTCGCGCTCACATCACTAACCCTCCATTGAAGGCACCGCGACGCCAATCGAATTTGAGTTTGAATATTTAAAAAAAATAATTACAATATCTACATAAGTAAGTAATTTCAATCAACAAAATGTTAGCCGAATTGGGAAATCAACTCCAAGGCACCCGCGCAGAAGCGCAAAGCGCTGCAAATCAAATAAGAAGCAAATTCAATGATGTCTGCCAGCGCGGGACAAATAGCGTCGACTCAGCCACCAATGCATTAAAATTCAATTTGCAAGTGCAGCGACAATTGTGCTTGGCGTTGCAAGCGAATTGTTTTCAACATGCTGACATCTACTGCGATATTGTTGGTCATATGCTGCCAAAGATGAGGCCGTGCGCTGAAAAGCCCGCCATGTGGAACACGCATCTGGATTACCTGCGTTATTTTCATAACTCGCTAAAGGTAACTATATTTGTGGTATAGCTTGTAATGTATACATATGTTGCTCAATGTGATCTCTTAATAGCAAAACTTGAACGAATGCCAAAGACTGTATGCCATGATAAACTCGCAGCCCTGTCGCCTGCAAACTGAGACTGATTACAATATGTACCTAAAGATCCACATGTGCCATTTCAACGTGTTCCAAATGCAATGGCAGAATACAAATACCCATAAAGAAGAATACAAGAAAGAGCTGCACAAATCTTTGGTGGCCCTTGGCTCGCTTTTCGAAGAAATGTTGCAGCAAAAAAGGTCTCAACAATTTAGATATTCTGGCTTGTTGGGCGAACTAAACCTACTTTTGTTACACAAACGGAGTCCAGCATTCTTAAAATTTCTCAGCACGCTGTCCCAAGATCATACAAACAAAATGTTTTCACCACTCTTTCGGCTGCTTGGCTCCACCTCCATTCCTGCGGCTGAGCTTAACGCGGAATTTGTCGAACATCTTTGCGCCTTTCTAAGTCTTTATCAGATTGATGTGTTCTCGGTAGAGTTGCACCAACAATTTGGTTTGCAGTTCCTGCGCAGTTGCCGCGAACTTTTCAAGGAAAACTCGACTCAACACTATGCCATGCAATTGCTCTACTATTATGTGAAGCTGCTGTACGTACGTGAAGACACACCGGGCTTTAAAAGCACTTATATTGATCTTTGCAAAAAATTTGTAACTTTCTTCGGGCATAAATGCGCGTCCGTTGTTAAGGAACAGTGGTTTGTCGACCTTCTGCTAACCTTGCAGCGCCTCCTTAGACAGTTGCATTCTAGTAACAGTAGATCTGGGCCCTTTGAGTTTTTCTGGCAGCAATTAGATGGCAAAGACAGCACTCAATCATACATAGCACACCTTGAATTGCTGCACATCTGCCACAAGAATTCAGCGCACGTTACCACCAGCCAATTATCCACAAAATGCAGCAGCAGCGCCTGCACAGATGCCAACAACCATTACATACTGTCCTTTGGCTTCTGCGCCGTGACCGCTTACTGCAATTACCAACAGCAGAAGGATCATGAAATAAATGCAGTGAGTATTTATATAGTTAGTAAATAGTCTACCCTTCACCAGTTTCAATCCTAATTTTTAGCAAAATGTAGCTGTTTTTGAAAAGCATGTACAGACCATTGTTGGCAGCGTCGCAGATGTCGCGCCCAAAACTAAATGCTTGGGAAAATCCAACGCTGAGCTCATCGAGTTTGTGCGATATTTGGCTCTCGTTGCTAAAAACATATCATCCCCAGCGGAATTCCAGTTCGTGTTAGGTATAATAAAGCTTGTCCTGCCAATTCGACGCCTAATAGCAGCGCAGGAAACGGCTCAAATTCTGCGCTATGTTTACAAATCGTGCGCACACTGCGAAGATGCGGAATTATCTGCGCAACTACAAAGCGCCTATATTGCTAGTATTACGTGTCCATCTCGACTGCACATGCAACTCCGAATTTTTTATTATAATTTAAACCGATCACAGAAATGCGTCTCGGAACTTAATGAGGCCAGTCCTTTGCGGAACGATCTAACGCCGGCAGCGAAACATCAGCTTTTCGAAATGGACATGTCGGTGATTTTGCAATTTTACAAAACAAATTTGCCACTGCTGCAGTCGTTGCAGCGGTGTCGTCGAAATGATTATCAATTCGTGCTTATCGCTCGTCTCATGCGCACTGAGAAAGACATTGTTCAGGAGCTGAAAGAATTGCGAGCCAAGCTGCGAAGCATGAGCTTTAAAAAGCCGCTTACACGTCTACAGCACTTGGTTTACGCTCATGCCAATGCCATCACATTGGATGATGAGTTGAAAGCGAAAAAGGTAAACATACCTGTAAAGGAAACGATCGAAAACAACTTGGAAGAACTTATTATTAAATACAATCGATTGGACATTCATGTTGATAGCGAGCAGCGTCTTTTGAACTTGGCTACAGTGGCTATGAACAGTTTTAAGGAATTCTTCACTAAGGTAAGTCGGGAATGTAATCTATAATGTGTCTATAACAGAAAATGTATTTCCCAAACTGTTCAGATCAGAACGAAAAGGGTTTCCTTAAAAGCGTAATAACAAGAATAAGACAGTCTATAATAATGTAAAAAATGTGTATTTTAAATAGCTTGTTTTATAATTTATTTTGCAAGTTATAAAAAATATGTAGATTTATGAGGGGAAATAGGGTAACTGTGCATTTAGTACTTAAGATCAAAATTTTCCCGCCATTTTCCAACATCTTAGATTGTTACTATAACACCCTTTTTTTTTAGGCTGACGCAGAGCCCATAACCAGTGACGAGGCGATTATTGATTGGGAGGCAATGATTGAGGACTTCACACTAACCGCGGTAGCTTTAACCACCCTGGGCTATTTACAGGAGGCGGACGCCTCCTGGCATTTGCTGCTACGTATTACCCATCTATTGGGTGATAGATTCGGTTACTTGCGAGCGATCTCGCATTTATTCTCTCGAGCTGCGGATAAGGAGATCAGGACTCGCTTCAAACTAGCGGAAGAGGCTGAGAATGCGGAGCAATTGCTTGACGAGCTGTGGCCCAAGTTGCAAAGTTTTCCATATAAGCGTCAGCATACAATAGTGCTGCTTTGTTTTTGCCACTTGGCGCACTATTATGCAAGCCTTGGGCATCGAAGCCATGCCCAGTTGCTGTTGTTGCATGTGCAACGACTACGGAACGAGTTCGAGGAGCGTCGCGGCACAAAGGATATAGTACTAATCACTATGGAAGCGGTTCAATTCCGAATGCTCTATCAGCAGGAGCAGCGTTCGCAGCTCAGCTTCACAAGTCCAACTGCTTTACGAGTGATGGATAAACTACTAGACGACATACGGGATTTCAGCTGGTTATCCTCCGTAGACTCGTCATATTTATCCATCCTTACATTCGATTTGACGCGTGAGTGTGCCGAGTGTCTGGCTAATCGGATGGGCGAACGAGTTTTCTTGGTCAATAGTGTTCTCAACGCAACCTTACAAGGTGGATTCGCACTCCGCACTGTGGAGACGCTTATTTCGTGGTTGTGGATCAATCTACAAATGGAGAGCATGGACAGAGCGCAATCAAAGCTACGACTGTTGGAGCATTTCTTGTGTATTAAACCGCTCGATAAGCTTGACCGTCCGAAGGGAGAGCGCATCGGCAAGAATCCCGCTGCGTCCAAGAGCAATGAAGCGAGTCACATGAACGAGCTCATAAGTAAAATGCTGCTCATGCAACTGCAACTGGAACCAGTAAGAAAACAAAATCCAGTGGAGGTGAAATCGCTTTACGTGGTAAGTTATGGTAATTAGTGTAGATGTTGATAGAAATAGTGGGTGTATACCGCGAATCCGAAGGATAAAAGGGTATTCTTACTTGTTTATTGCGAATGTATGTAACATCTAGAAGGCATTACAGTCCCACAAGTATGACGAGATAAGTCGATAAAGCCATGCCCGTTTGTTCGTATACCCTGCTTTTAAAGCTTTACGGGTTTTCGGTGAAAAAATTATTTAATGTGGAACCACTGTTCGGCCAAGCTTTGCATTATAGATCGCAAAACGGTGCAATATAGTTCGTTGCTTTTAAATCCTTGAATCCTTGAATTATTCGCCATATATTTGCGTTAATATTAGACGATAAGACTCAGCAACAGATTTCTGTGATTAATTCAGAAGACTTTTATTTGGATCATATGTTGTATGTATTTTTAATTGCAAATGAGTTTGTGTACACCACACTGAATTTAATTCAACTGGTAATAAAAGATATCCAGGATGAGAGATGAAAATTTGGAACCGAAGTTTCTGCTAGTGCCATCTATTTGCAAACGAATGCCTTTTTTATATACCTAATATGATAATAATTCCGCTCGAAATCCCTAAATATGTATTGATAAAATGCATCAACAAGATTTTAAAAGTAGAATTTTTAATTTATTATTCTTCTGCAGGAAACCATGTCACCGAATGCCGCCAAATCACAACTTCAACGTTATGTCGATGAATCTCATGACACCTGTTCGGTGCTCCATAATAATGTGCAGCTACGACGCATCTTTTTTATTATGGGGTGTCTGCAAGCTCGCTTTTACTTTCTGAATCGAAATCACATGGAGCAGCTTGCCGACTTCTATGAACAGTCGAACACATGTCTGGAAAAACATGTCCAGACAGACGCATCCTTTAGCCATATGCTGATGGTGCATCAACTTTATCATGCCAATTTTCTGCGTGCGAATCAAAAGCATCAGATGGCCATTGGCATGCTGATGAACGCGTTAAAAGGACTCGAGACATTGCACACAAGGATGGACATTAATTATCGTTACAATTTGCAACTCCAGCTGCGTACTGTACAAATGGAAGTGCAGCTAAAGCTGCAGCCGCCAATGGAAGTCAAGAAACCGCCTCGTCGGGCCTTGCAGTTCAACATATCGCCGGAGGAGCGACCCAAGACGGCACTTTCTGCAATGAAGCGACCAAAGCCAAGGACAGTCAAGACCAAAATTGCTGTGGAATTTAAAATATATACAGATGAAGAAGTCAGCAGCATCAGCAGCAATCCCACGACCACTTTGTCCGAAAACCACAGGGATCCTGTGGACTTGAATTCATGTCTTCTAATCGACTGCATCGATTTAAGCGATGAGGATGATGGAAACTCTTTAGAGGCGCCTGAAGCTATTCCGCTTCACCGCATTAAATCAGAGCCCCAGCGTGCTACGAGTAAGAGGACGGAAATAATTGAGCTAGATGATAGCATTGTGGAAACGCCGATTGTGAGACGTGTTGCCAAGCTGGATCGTTGCAAATCTTTAGATATAAGAGCCACTCGCCAGCCTAAAGCTACCCCAAGGGAGACGCCAATGGCAGCCCTAGCGACGCCTGCAAGCACGACCCAAACCCGTACGCGACTCCGACGTACGCCCGCCTCGGCCGCAGTGACCGTGCCGGAAGCCACAAGCAGTAGATCCCTGAGCAGTAGACGCCGTCAACGTAACTGATGAACCAAATGCTCAATAGAAAATTTTACAATATTACAAGGGTATTTAAGAATCGCCGATTAGTTGCTTAACAGCTTAAAGTTAAAACTCTTTGTCTTTTTGTTTGTTATTTTAGATTCTCTGACATTTTTAATTCTTTTCTGTAGTTTTTGTTTTCCCGATATTGTATCTGATTAAATTATTATTTATTATTGAAGCAGTTAAGCATCTAATTAGCCTTTCGTTGAGACCCTAACTGTTTCTTTTCTTGTTCATTTTTTATTTTCTATATTAAGATTAAAGTGTTGTAATTATTAAAAGCACTGCTCGTGCTCTCACAAGCAGACTTCATCGTGATTTTGTGTGGCATGTTCCTGAAATAAATTCCTCTCCTGCTTCACAGTAACGTCAATAAATGAATTTGTGCAACAGTTGTGAGTCCAAATCCCACGCTGGACACATGTCTCCCGTCCCAGATAATGATAGTATGTGCCCTCGCCGGATTTCTCGCCGTGCTCAAAGACGCCCTCATAGCGATTGCCATTGACTGTAATTCCATGCAACATTAAAATTAATTGGATGTTCATTTAAATTACGCTTAATACTGAAAGTGACAAAAATTAAATTATGCTTAAAATCGACTGTTTACTTTTTTGAATTTGGTTCAAGATTTACAAAATAGACTACAAAGATTACACATTTACAACTTCACGAATAAACAGAAATCCACGAAATCTCAAAATAATTTACTAAATTGGTAAATTATTGCAAAAATGGCCTTCGTTTAGACTATGATAAAAAGAACTAAAAAATGTCTAGACTTTCTCAGACGAAATATTTCCACACAATGCCACTCACCATTGTAGAGCACTCCCAGGCCATGCATTTTGTCCTGCGCCCATTGGCCAACATAGATGCGGCCATCTGCATACCATTTTATTCCTAAACCATGGCGCATATTCTGCCGCCACCGACCGAAATAAACAGATCCATCGTTGTAGAACTGCTTACCCTCGCCCCACCGCTCATTTTGCTGCCATTGCCCCACATAGATGCGTTGTGCCCTGCCGTCTGGACACAGTCGTCGCAGCGTGCCGTAACCATGTCGCTCACCGTTGCGCCATTCACCCTCATAGATCAGACCCCGTTTGCTCGTCTTAACTCCATAGTTGTGATGGCGATTGTTCAGCCATTTTCCCTCGTACCGCCCACCACTTGGATACCGAAAACACCTAACGCCGCTGACGTTCGTACGGCACGACATGCTCCCATAAACTGAGACCTATGGCCCCAGGAAATTCATGTTCTTGGTTGTGTGACACCTGCGGTCGTACCTGTCCCGCGACAGCCGCGTGCGTGTTGCTTTGTTATATCCAGGATAGATGGGTATTGCGATTATGTTAAAATATCTTCCGCATATTATAGTTGGGAAGAAATGAATGACTGACGTGGTATGTACAACTATACTTGTATTATGTAAAATTAATTCAATACAAGTATACATATGTGCTATACTGAAATACGAGCCTACACGACAAGTTGTGGCTCAACACAGCATATTGCTCTGGTCAGACAGTTCTCGACATCACCTAATTATTCTAAATGCTGAATTTTGCACAGAATTAAAATCCTTTTCCTCCAACTTCGATTAAATTATTCAACCGGCATTCAGATTAAATAATTTAAGCTCTGCAAACGGATTTCAAAGGTTTTCGTTTTACCTTATCCAATAAATGGTTGTAATGTGTGTTTGCTGCCAAGTTTAAATTTATTCCCAATTTTAATGATTAATTTACAAATCGTTTTGAAAAATGCAGCCTATGGGTATTAAGCCTTACAAATATCTTATTCTTATAATAAATATAAGGCCTAGTTCGAAGACATATTATTTTGTAATCATTATATATTCTTATATAATAAAAAATAAAACTGAAAAGGCGGATCTTCTGTCTTTACGTTGTATAATTATTATTTATTGCATCGTTAACCAAATATTTTAATTGATTATTAATTGTTATAGAATTGGAATGATTTCGAAACGAGAACACTGTTGTTCATGCATTCATTCTGAAAAGGAAGGACCAAATTAAAACCAAGTCGAAAATAATAACATTTCTGGAGAGCATTAATGGACTCCAAATGAACAAATAATTCATGAAACTATGGTCAGACGGGTAAGTTATCTGCACACAAATTTGTCGAATGTCACAAGTATGTCGTTAATAAAATGTTACTTCCTTTTAAATCAATAACGAATCTCAGAATTACTTCTTATTGCTTGTCTGGCCATAGTTATATTTTGCATTACAATTTAGAATATATAAATAGTAATTATCTTTTAAGTCTGCTATGTGATAAAGTAATATTAATATTCCTCAATAGTTATAAGGACAAAGATAGGGATCTTTTGTCTTATCCACTTTTACAATGGTTGTTATTGCTAACTCAAATATTATAATCGTTGTACAGTCTTGTAAATAATGTATTTGGGGTGCGACGTGGAAAATTTGGGCGTGTTTTCGCAAATTTTCTGTCATGTTCTTTCTAATCAAGTATCGACCTCGCTACATGTCTTGTCGCCATTCTAATAGCAATTTCTCTGTTCTCTGGTTATGTGCCTGGCACGCGAACTCTATGTTGTTGTCTGTCACAACATTAAGCGTTAATTTTTATTGGAGCATGCACACCCGCACCCATATCCACATCCACATCCATATCCACACCCACAATCGCCTCACAATTCAAATTGATGGCCCTGTTGACTCGCGTATGTGTTGCAGTTGTTGTTGTCGTTGTCGTGGCAAAATTGTTTGCTTTGGAAACCATTTTGACTTGAGGTATCTGGAAAATAATTCCGTTTAATTACACTACAACGCATTTTCACTTATGGATATTATTTGACCTATCAATAAATATGGTACAATAAATTTATAAGTATTTCATAAAATTAGCGCTTGTCAATAATTAGTTTACAATGACAATACGCAAAAATATTTAGTAACATATAGTATATATGTATGTATAATTATAAAAAAAACACACAAATCTATTGCCTTATGCGTATCACAATTTGCACGAACTACAAATTCACAATATACGTGTGGTTTCTGTCTGTCCATCTGTCTGATGATTCCCAGTGCGGGTGTCTTTTTTCTTTATTTTGACTCGTACAGAGTGTGTTCCCATTCTTTAATACTACTCGTACATATTTTTGCATTCCTAAACGATGTCACCGGCGGCGCCATAGTGCAGTCCATTGTTGCGCGTATTGTGTTGGTGTTCCAGATGATCCTGCTCCATTTGCTCCTTGAGTATCTCCAGCTCTCGTATGCCCGAGACTGTAACCTCATATTTATGAGTAACCAGCGAGCGATAGAAGTGAATGGCGAATGCCAGGAAGATAATTAGCACGGGTATGAGTACAATACAGGCAGACCAGGCTGCAGGCTGGCTCAGATCGTAGAACTTCACCCAACAGAGTATCGCTATTTCGAGCAGAAAGAGTATCAGGCCCAGTAGTGTGGAGAACGCCCAGGCGGTCTCAATGTACCAGTGCAGACGTTCGTGCGGAGATTCATGGACCAAAGAAATGCTGTGCAGATTGCACACCGTCTCTATATTGGGAAGAATGCAGGTGCTGATCATCAGAGCCAACATATGGACCGCCACCAGCATTGTGGTGCAAATGGCAAAGGCAACGAGCATGCCCGCCGGCACCTGTGTGTCGTTATTCAGCTGCACCTCAACCATGGCCACCTGTACGGAGAGAAGCAGAGAGAGAGAGAGAGAGAGAGAGAGAGCGAGAGACAGAAAGAGAATTAATATTTGGAGAGATAGTCCTCGAATGCAGCTAAAGAGCAGGCGGATCGGGGTGACGTGCGTACCCCTTCATTATTATTATTAGCTACTTATTCGAAATGTAAATTTTTTTGGCAACAGATGCGACAAGCCATATACATTTCTATGAATGTATGTGTATAAGAACTAATTTATGCGATCTGCAACGCCCTCCATCTGTATGCCTCCCTCTCAACCAATTTTCTATGTAAAATATTTAATTCAAAAAATTGCGAGGGCCAGAGAAAAGATTGTTGGTTTATTATTGTAGAGCATACATTTTCATCAATTTCTATAAAAGACAGTTGCGTTACTAGATTTAATTGTAGTTGTGTTAGATTCTGTTTTAGGGTTTCTTTCTTTTAAGTTTAATTTAACGTATTTGTATAAATAATATTTTCTACACCTCTTTTAAGGATATTCCTTAATAAGCATGCTTATGTTTCCCTCTAATTAATTCTTTAGATTGAACTAGATCTTCACTCGTAACTAACTTTAAACTGAAAATCTATAATTTTTCGCACCCGTTTAAGATTGCTTTTATTTTTTTACTTTTTATACTCTGTACAAGAAATGTACAAGAGGTTTGCGCGAGCTGAAAAATGTAACAGGCAGAAGGAGGCGTGGCAGACCCTGATATGGCATGCTGATATTCTTGATCAGCATGACAAGACTAGTCGATTTAGCCCTGTCTGTCTGTCTGTCTGTCCGTCCGTATGATCATCTAGATCTCAGAGACTATAAGAGATAGAGACACCAAATTTGTACAAAGATGCCTTATGTGTGTATTCTATACGAGTTTTTTTTTTTTTTGATTTTCCCCCCCACTTCCCCCCTATGGGGGTTTTCCCGATTTTCCATTCGAATAATCGCCTATATCTCGGAGACTATAAGATCTAGGAACACCAAATTTTAGTCCCAGATGCCTTATGTGAATACGCAGAAAATGTGTATTTTGGAAATTCCCTCCCTCCCCCATCTCCCATGCAAATTGCGATTTTTTCTAACTCTCGTTATTCTTCGAATTTCGAACTAAAAGAAGTTATAGCGCTGCTCAATCGCTGCCCCCGACTGTTGTTGATGCTGGTGCTTTGGTTGACTGCACACATGTTTACACAGACACGAATAGATGCGCATAGGCATACATACACTCACACAGACGCAATTGCTATGTAAATGTGCTATTATATACCCTTTACTTTAATTTTCTTAATTTTTTTTATTTTCTATAATTATTGTAAACATATGTACAGAGTATTTCAAAGTCGGGACACCCGACTTTAGCTTTTTTACTTGTTTTACTTTTTTATTGAGGATGAAAGCCAATCACCGGCAATATCTAATGGCTTTAAAAGCCATTGAAATCGTCGCATGAGGATAAACTCCGCATTCTTGAATTCATCGATCAGTCAATATTAGTTATCTATAATTTTCTGTAGACATACCGCTTTATATTGAAATATTAGCTCCGAAATGTAAACAAGATTCAACCGCAAAGCTACTAAATGTAACGTGAAGATTATATAAAAGGATTTTACTTTATTTTGAGGCTAATCCTCAACAATATAATTACTAAGGCAAAATTCTCTTTTCAATTCGTTTAAAGCGGTTAGTTGTGTTTGATTTTCTCACAACTTATTGACTTGCCCTCGCAATAAAAATTTACAAAACAATCGCGGGCTGTATTTATGAGCTTATTTATTAGCAATAACTTTTGTTTAATTATATCCTGAAAATGGTGGATAATTACTTTCAAAGACATATCTTTCGGCTACTGAGAAAATAATGCTGCTAAAAAATGACGATTGTTCGGAAATGTTGTTTCCGTTGCAATTTTTGTGTCATAGCCCCCGTAGATGACTTTCTCATCCCCTATAATAACCCACAAAATGTTGAACCCTGACCATTATGAGCTATAAAGAATTTATAATGGGTGTAACTATAATTATTTTGCTGCGCCTTGAAGAAATTCCTAATTCCCTAGTTTAAAATTATGGCAGATTTCTTAGGGGTTTACTTGATTTAATAAGATAAGTATATTAGTCTGCAGATTATTTGCCTGTCTAGCCAATTATTGAGTTTTTCGACTTACCATTGCGAAGCCGGAGAGGAGGGCGGACGTCTTGCTGGATGCCTTTAGTTTGGCACGACTTAATTGCAACTTGCGCCACGATAAGTAGCTGGGCGAATGCAGATCCTCTCCAGATTGGGACATGCTGACGCTGCCGGCGCGGCGCGGCTGAAATCGAGAGAGTTGATGCTGTTGGTAGGTGCGAAATAGATATTGGGTGGATGACTGTGCTATGGAAGCATGCGGTAGTGGCAGCGGCGGCGGAAACGGCGATGGCGCTTGAAAGCGTCTGGAGCCAGCGTTTGGAGAATTGAGATTATAGCTGGGACAGCGTGCTGATTCGTTATAGCTTTTCTGATGCGCTAAACCACCCGAGCTGCAGCTGCTCGGACCCGATTGATTGGGACGACTAAGATTGCTGCTGCTGCTCGGACTGTGAAAACGCAGTGGACGACACGAATCGCAAAGGCTGTACTCTTGTGGCAAACAATGTTGATGGCCCGCGGGGCAGACATGCGGCGCAGGCACAAATGTGGAGGAGGCGGTGGCGGCGGCTGTGTACGGATCAACGCTGGCCGCCAATTTGGCCGTAGCATGCAGGGCACTGGCTATGGCCGATGCTGGCGGTGGATGCGGGGGACGCTGAGCAGCATTGGCGAATTCATACCGTCTTCGGCCAGCGGGCACAATTCGGGGGCCAAGAGCGTGCGCTGGCGGCGACCCTGTTAATGGCGCACTGGCGTTGTCTAGCGTTTCGCTGCTCTCTGTACGCTCTGTGGGCGCGGCGCTGTCGACGGAGGAGCTCTGATGGTTAAGCAAGAGGCTGCTATGGCTGAGGTTTGTGCGCGCATAACGGAGACTTGAGTACATACTGTTGATGCCGTTATAATTGCTCTTCTCGTCCTTCGCACTCTCCAATTGCTGTTGTTCTTGTTGTTGCTGTTGCTGCTGCTGCTGCTTACGTCTGGGCGGTTTGTGTGGCAACTCGTAGGGATTCGAACGCATATAGTTGCTGTTGTTGCTTTTGCTATTTGGCTAATTGGTATTCTGCTTTGCTCAGTTCTATAATAATTTTTTCTGTATGTGCTGATATTTCTCTCTCCTTGCTTGATCTTGTTTTATAGCGAATTTTCGGGTCAGTCTGTTCAAGAGCTTAATGATTAGATGTGCAGAGGAACAGAAACGAAAAAAACCTTAAGCATGTGCTCTGTGATTAAACGGCTTTACCCACACAAATCCATACATACATATGTACATATTTTAGTTAATACTTGGGAATTTCAAAACTACCTTAAAAACATACAGACAAAAACAGTAACAATTACAGATATTTCTTATTGAGTATAGTTTTGATTGCAAGTTTGGAGCTTGCCCCTGGTCAAGTTTTTTTTTTTTTGCATTTATTTTGCTTATCTTGACACAAGCCGCTGGGCCAATGCATAGAAAAATGCAAATCAACGTCAATCTCAATTCCCATTCACTCACTATAACATTTTCCTATAATTTTTATTTTTTTCGTTTCACTTCACTGATTTTGCATTGCTCTTACTCAGACTGCTGTTTGTTATTGTTTAATGATAAATGTCTCATTATGTTACTACTGCTCGACAATCGGCCAGCAATTATTCTGAATACATATACACAAATATGTACGTATGTACATATGTATATATTATTTATATGCAAGCGTTAGTTGCTTAATTATGCGACGACCCGACCGAATTTCAGCGCCTTTTCAGCGCGATCTCTACATGCCCTACCCTCTATACTAATAAGAGCATGAAGCACATTCGTTGAGTGAAAAGTCATGTAACATTCAGAAAGAAATGATAGAATTGTGCGTGATCGTGAAAGAGTGAATGAAGTGAATTTCGCAAACGAGACAATTGCCAAAATTATCGTGAAAATCGCGAAGAGATCATGCTTTCACGAAAACTCACGAGACGAGAAGAATGTACGAAGTCGAACATTTTTTTAAAATGAAATATAAGCTAGCACAGAAAGCATCGATCTCTAAAGCCATAACGCCTATTGTTTTACAATTGGAAACAAATTATTACAGTTGAGAAAAAATAAAACGATATTTTCTTTGTTTTGGATTATCAAAAATGTTTCTACGTTTTAAAAAATTAAATAAATAATACAGACAAGACCAAAGTGTTTATGACATCGTTCTGTTATGATAAAATAGTTTAAAGTTCGTGCGTGACCGTTAAATGTCACACACCTCCGTAACTTTTGAAAACATGACATAAAATGATTGACGACATTTCTGTTAATTCTAAATTCGCACACAGCTCTAGAGTGAAACAGTTGATCTTGATTAGCTGTGGTGTGGATTTATGTCTTTAGGAAACATTCTATATATAACCTTTCATTTAAAAAATTTGCATTTTATTTAAATACCGACTATTTTTATGAATACGTTGTTGTGTTCTGCACAGAACGAACCCTTGGCAATTATTCAATTTTTTATTATTTTGATAATTGAGCAAAGTTAAATATCGAAAACGTTTTCTGTTCTACCAGTTGTTGGTTAGTTATGAGTTATTATTTGGTGGCTGCTAGAAGAGGGTATCCCATAGACGACAGTCTACTATATCTAGTGAAATGATTTCACTTGATCTCATCTACATTGTATGTATGATAATTATGTATGTGTGTGGGTTTAGCCTGTGCCGCCGTATTGAAAGATCATTTACTATTTATTTATAAACATTTTATACGTTCATAAAATGTAAGAAATTGAAAGAAAACTGTGTTTTTTTTCGCAGAGAAGCGCGCACTTGAGAAATTTCTACCATTTCAACACAATTGGTACGAATGTGTGTAAGAACTGAGACATGGCCCGGTTATTACCGTTGTGGGCTGTTTGCACTTGAAACGCCATACGGACACAAACACAGAAACACACACCACGTACATTACATACGTATGTATGTATGTATGACTAAACACTGTATATGTATGTATGTATGTAAGTGTTGTTATTTATGTTGGACGCGGCACGAGATTTCTCATTTTTGCAACACTTCCGTACGCAGACAGCGTCAACGAGAAATTGAAAAGTAATTCCACTTTTTCGACACAATCGCGATTCAGATTCAGATTCGGATTCATGTAACAATCAATTTTATTTCACTCTGATCGCGTCTGCCGCCTGTCTATTTGTCTGCTTCGCTCTCAATCTCTCTCTCTCTCTCTCCTTCTGTTTCTCTTTGACACTATGAGCGTGCGTGTTCCTTGATGACGATTCGCGAATAGCGGCGGTGGTTCGAGTGGTGCGAGAGGTTCGAATGCGCGACGTAGCATCGGCGGCAACGACTGCAAGTTAACAACTAACTGATACGACAACGGCTTGTGCCTCAGTGTGGGCTGCCAGGCGCGTTATTCATTGACGAAGACGAGGGCGACGGCAAAAGCGGACGTGGTTGGATGATTTGGTGATGGTTGGCGACGTTGATGCGATTCGGTGCGGAGCGACGCGCCATATTCAAATTCGACAATCAAATCGCCGGCGACGGTGGCTGCGGTGTTGGCAAAAAAAACAACAGAAAATCGAATTACTAATGGCGTACGAATGAAAGCGTATAAGCGACAGTAAGCAACAGCTACAGCAACAACTACCACACAAACAGAAGCAATAACAATAAGAGAGAGATAGAGAGAGAGAGAGAGAGAGCAAAGAACTAAAGCAGGCGAGCGGAAGAAACAGTTTACGAATGACTTTCAGATACTCTTAAAAAAATATATTCATGTTTTAGATACATACTTGTATATATATTTTTAAGTCACAAATAGAATTCAAATAAAATACGTCCTTTAGAGCGAGTTTATAGCGTAAAGGTTGCAGTTTCTAAACGATAAAAATAATGACTTGTTTTTAATTTTACTTTTCCATTTCACAAGAAAATTATAAAAGTTTTAAAATGTTTCGATAATAGCTGTTTTATACAACTATTTTTAAAAAACGAATACTTTTTCATGGATTTAAATTTGTACATAAAAAATTTTAATTGTGTGATTTGCCAATCATTAAATTTTGGATAAACGTTGGAAATGTTTTTCATCGGAATTAAATTACTTTTACTTTCGTTCTTAATGCAGAAATAAAATTACATTCCAGTAAAATTATTTCCAACATATATGTATATAGGGAAAGCTTCTAAACTTTCAGAAATTGAATACTGAAATACAAACTTATATTAAAATAACCCTTTTGAAACCTAATGAATAATACGATCGGATTTCGGAATCCGAAACAATGATGATTTATTTTTATTTACTTATAGAATAGAGGAAGTAAGTCTGTAAGTCTGCCAGACCTTTTTCTTTAGTGTTACATAAACCTGTACGAGTTGATAGTATACTCCTACCTTTAAGAGTACACAATAGAAAAGCAACACATTCGGTAATCAATCAGTATTTTTACCTGTCGTTCTTTATTTATTTATTTTTTGTTTAATCAAATCGAATTAAATGGGGGAAATAAAAGCAATTTTCGTTGGCATAGCTTGTAACATTTAGTCGAAAAAGAAAAAAATGTGGATGCCATTGCCAAGTGCGTGCAGTGGCCCTGAACTGATTTGAGGCAATAAACTGCTAATTCAATTAATATCGAATATGTATACATTGTGTTTATTATAAATTTGAAGCACTTAACTCTTGAACCCATCAGCAAAAGATGGCCAACAAGACAACCATAAAAACTACTGGAGAATGGAAATATAGGCGCATGCTTTGCGATAAAACATTGTCGAGCCAGGCTTTATGTTCATAGAGACCACTGTACAGCGTGTCTATGGAACCTCCACAAATTCTATTTGGACCACCCGCGGCAATGCCGTAGAGGATACCATCACAAATGAGTGGACCGCCCATATCGCTTGTGCAAATATTGTCATAATATTCATCGGTCTCCATAATCAGATTGGGAATTGGACAGGAAAGTGATGTTAAAACATCCTCGCAGCTAGAACAGTTCTGCCTGTGCACATCCAATACAAGCAATTCACTTGTTAAAGGTCCATTCTGTAGAAGATGTAAATTATGTAGATGGAACGTGTTCTGAGGAATATAACTCAATCCTACTCCTCAACCTACCGTGAACATCTGTGACCAACCCATAGTTTGACACTTCTGTTCGTATTTCAGCTCAGAGTAGGCTATTCTAATGGGTAAAGCATTTTGATGACATTTGGGGATATACCATTGCAGCTCCAATACGGCGAGGTCATACAAGCAGTTTGCCCGGAAACCGGGATGTGCAATAATATTCTTGACGCCTATGATATTTTCCGGCATCGGATTCTCTAAACGATTTGTGATTCTCGCTATTACCACAATGTTTTTAGTCTTAATCGCATGCCTGTAGGAGCTAATGGTTTGGTTAGCAGAGACCAACTCTCCTGTTTATGGCTTGGCTTACTGAGTGACGCATTGGGCTGCGGTTAAGACGCGACTGCAAGTTACTACCGCGCCCGAACAAATGTGGTTATCGCCATTATATTCAAGCGGCTGAAAAGTTCTAATTGAAACGAGGTGATTGATACCAGGTAACAAATTTCGCAATGGTTTTGGATAGGTATCCTTTGAGATAAAATAGATTTTGCACCAAATGCCAGAAAAATGTAGATAGAGTAATAATTTAAATAGAAAAATGTTTACATAATTGTGTTGACGCATTGGGCTGCGGTGTGTTAGTAGCTAAAGGAGTGCTTGAAATTTTAAATAGGAGAGTGGCCTAATACCTTTCGAAATATAGTATATTCTAATACACATAGAAGTTTAAAAGTGAAGGTACTCACGACCAGTGGTTAATGGGTAACAACCAAGAATTGCATGGACGAAGTTTGACTAATTGTAACAATATACATACATAAATAATGGTTTAAAATTTGAGTTTTTTTTATTCCATATAGCCGAACGCTGAAAGGGGGAAGGTTAGTACAAAGTATGTACAAACTGCCGGATGGAAGCATATCCAACTCCATAATATAAAACTTTTTTTAATCAGTAATATTCTAACAAAATATAACATTTCTACCACATAAGAATGCCCAGAGAGCGTCAATAAGATCAAGGGCATAACTATCAATGCTTTTAGTTCTAATAAGAATGTCAATTAATAATGACTATATGGCTATAGTCAATTACCTTTAATGTGAGTGCAAGGTTCAGTCGAGATGGGTTTCTAATAACTTAGCATTTGAGACAGCTAATTTTTGTTTGTAAAACGGATACCAACGAGTGAGAAAATTATGAGAATTTTTAAAATTCAAATCTAAAACTCGATGCAAATAACTATTCAAAATATTCCATTGAATAACTATAATAAAATAATACGAGCATATCTACATTTATTTATTTTTTTTACAACTAAAAATATAGCATTGGGCTTTCCCCCAGTAGCCAGCCTGCCCTCTGTTAGCTTTAAGCATAATACAATATCAATATTAGCAAATAAATTAAGTATTCCCTTTTGTCAGTTATTTGTTTAAATAATTGGAAATGGGAAGGCTGTGTTATAGGTGCCAAGTGTTTGCATAAATACGATAACAGGGAACCCTTCCGGCGCACTTCCGCCGATGGGAAAACCGCCAAATTCCACAAAACATAAAATTTATAAAAATACGGGAACCAAGTGGTTTGAAAACAAAACGAGATAAGCAGTGACCAGGAAGGTGTGTACATTTTATTATCATTAATTTTTTTAAGCGACCGCCTTATTTCGTTGAGAATTCGGCAACAATTCTTCAATTTATATACCCAGGGTACATGGTTTATCGTAAGTAAACAGCTGATAAGTAAACAGCAACCTTAATGAGCCATTTATACGAATATGTAAGTTGGGGATACGGCAGAGTTTTTCGTTTCTGAATATAAGTTGGGGGCGATGACAATAAGCACGCTTTTTATGACGTCATGCCAATACATAAGCTCGAATTTTGTGTTCAATATTTTTGCAGGTATGTATATGTATGTGTATATATGTATGTATGTATGTAATACAAAGAGCGCACACGCAAATGCACACATACACTCAGACACTGGTTTAGGATGCGGACAATCTCGTTCCACTTGAAACGGAGGCCAAGCGCAATGTGAGCCTCTCGTGACGCTCCGCTGCCTTTCAATTAACGCGTGAACAGCTTCCATAGTACAGATTTTGATGAGTTTTTAGATCGCAATAAAATAAATTGTATGAAAATAATGGTATTGATTTGTTATTGGCTCTTACCTGTGCAAAATTTGGATTTGCGGTTGGTGGTGGATATTGACTCAGCGAGTTGTTGATGCTGGGACGCTTAAAGGCACTATTGTTGCTGCTGCTGGTCGGGCTGTTGCCGTTATTGTGGAACTGCTGATGTTGCTGTTGGTGATGATGACCAGTTGCCACCGATGTGGCGGCTGCAACTGCGGCTGCGACAACGTGTTGGAAATGCTGGGATGTGGATGTTGAAGTCGAGATTCCGTTGGTTTGATTTAGGAAAGTGGCAGCGTTGAAATTGAAATTACCGCCAGCGTGGCGTTGAGCTTGCAGGAATGCACTGCTTACTGTTTTTGGGTTCAACGGTTGTGGCTGAGACTGAGTTAGTTGCTGCAGTGGGGGTGTTGCAGTGTCTAGGCCAGCGGAGCCCGTTGTAGTCCAAACAGACATTTTGGGGCGACAACAACGGTCCCGGATCGTGCGTTGCTTGAGGAATACATTTTTATATACATAGATGTATCAGTATCAACAAAGCAAAAATATTCGTAGTACAGCCAAGCAGATAATAAATTAAGCAAAAACAAAAATATAGGGTGCACGGCCAGTTATTGTGTGAAAATTAAGTACAGAACGGACGGGTGCTTGACAATAAGCAAATTAAAAATGATTGCACATATCGGCAAAACGCAAACAATAGCGCGATTCTACATAATATCAAATCTATCAGAAGTTACTCGAGCTAGAGGTGAGATACAAGTTTTTAATTTCGCACACAAATTAAATTATAGATGCGCAATATTGTCACGAGCAAACAAGTCACGTGGTGACAAAGTACCACAATTACAATGTCACAATCCAAAGTATTTATTGGTAGAAGAAAAAAGTACTGATTTTTTGTCGGTAAGTTTGATTTGGTGTTACAAACTAAACTATTTTTCGTATTGGTCTTAAAAAAACTACTACCACTTTAATGAAATAAGTTTCTAAAACGTTTTGAAAGTCCAGTTTAATTTAAAGTTGTCTTAACTTTAAATATTTATTGATCTGATATTTGTAATAAATCAGCCAATGAACTAATATATAATTATATGCTTAAAAAATATTAATTTATTAATTAACCTACCACTCCCTGATAAATGTCTACAAGTATAGCCCGTACTTAAAAATATTGTCTTGTAATTTAATCAAAATTAAATGATGTGAAAAAATCGCAGTAACAGGCACAACACATTTCTGTCCATCCCTAACTGCGTACTGTCAGCAAGCAGCTGAGCAGTCGCTATCTGGCAGCACTACATAAAGTGGCAACGCCCACAACAGCAAAACAGTTATAAATTTAACATTTTCAAATTGTTATGCATATAATCAAGCTGTATCTAGTTTGTTTTCTTGTGAAAATGGTATTCAGCGAACTATTAGTTAGCTGCTAAATTTATTTGCGACAGTGACATAGTATTGCATTTAGCATTGCCAAAAATTTATGAATATTCCCATAAATCAAACACCCACACATTGTGTGTTAATTAAAATGTTGTAGCAAAAACTATTTTCTTGTCTACTAGGTAGCAGTGACACACATTTGCATTTTCTTAATTTGAATATGTGTAGCTGCTGTGGTGTTTCTTTTTTTAATTGTATTTCTTTTGGGGTAATGCAAATTTTCTTTTGCAGTCTTCCGGCGTAGGCGGTGTTCAACAAAAACAACAACAATAACGTTTGACAGTTTATTTTTATCACAGCAGTGTTTTTTCAACTAAATACATTTTTTTCTGCTATTGTTGTGGTTTTAATATCGAGCAATGCCTTGAACTTGCTCGTTTTGCATAAAATTAATTGAGGCCGATAAACAACGTACAAACAATTGTGCATGTGTATGTACGTTCAAAGAAGTGTATTTAGGTATGTGTGTAAGTAGGTGGGGGATTTTTTTTAAAAGTATGTTTGTGTACTCGTGAATTAATTTGCCAAACAAATCTTCGCCAAGAAATAAGTCATGTGCCCAATAAGCCTATTATCACAGTTGCTCTTTTTATGTGGGCAATAAGTTTAGTATCTATATATGTATTTGGCATTTATCTTTGCTGAACTTTATAAGGTAAATAAACAAACAGATATAAAAATTGTCTATTATTTGGGCTCGGTTTCTTTTTATAGCCCTGCGCCACCTTCGGGGTGTTACAAATTAACGCAAATGCCATTATCAGTTATCAGCAAATGCGACTGTTTGACGTTTTGTTTATTTAGAAATGGAAAAAAGTCATACGGTCAAATGGAATGGAATGAGGTAATTGTTGTGCACTCAACTTAGCATTTATTATGCTCGTGATTTGGACAGATCTGGTTCACATATGTACACACATACATACATATGTATGTATGTATCTGGAGCTTTGGCGCCAACACTTTCTTTGAATCGGTCTTTTTAATGACTCTACCTTGGACTGGTTGTCCGGCTGCATGCAAACAATTAAAGTCAATTGAAATCAATAAAATATAATCCTCAAATGTTCCCCAGTTGAGCTGAGTATGGACATCCGCGTTGTTTGTTTGTTTATTTTTTTTTTATATCATAAGATATATCCAAAAGTAGCGAAGTCATCGCTCATGGTTATTAATAAATCTTTTCTAAGAAACTCAACTTTCGATAACGAATGTAAAGTTATAAGTATAAATAAGTTTGCATGTACGTTTCTGTATTTGCACATATGTATATACAAACATACATATTTATGTAAATATCTGTAGATACATATCGTATTCTGTATTTGCTGGTACTTATTCATAAGTACATTAGTCCCTACAATATTTGCATTGTTCTTGTGTTTTTGTCTGGCGATGATGACGCTTGTTTCTAATTTTAATTTAAAATAAATAAAAACAAGCATTGTTGCTGTTTATAAATGGAATAACGATAATATTGTATAACTTGAACTTGGCATACTTTTGCTGATAAAATATATCTAAAATGCACTCAGTGAATCTTTTTTGTAAAATATACAATCAGATTTTTTGAACTTGCATACTGGACGATCCTATTATTTGCATTTATTTGCTTGAAATATTGTAACATCAGGAAAAGTGCGTTACGTAATACGGAATTCTCAACCATTCATATATTCTTCTCAAAATATAAAGCATTTCGCTTCGCTTCAGAGACATCGATAAGTATAATTATTATTCAAATTGGCTAAATTGACCGATTAAGGAAAACAAAATAATTGCATGTTAATATTAATTGATTTAAGGGGATTTTTAATGCTCTTAAAGATTGCTTAAGTCTATGACAATTAAAATAAAATATAAAATTGATAGATTACATAAAAAATTGCTAAGTACGTGGCATAACTAGAAGCTATGGACAAGATCTAAACATCACAATATTTTACAAATATGCTGCCATAGAACTAAACAGGTAAGTAACTAAATATATCATCGCATTGTCTGCTCGATAGAATCCATTGACTTCTTCCGCTGATTCACCTCGAAACGTTCCATTATCTTCGCGACAATCGAGGATGGTGGCATATCTGGATTGCCCGTTAGTCCGCGATATCCCAGAACGCTGGAATCGGCCAATGAGCTAGCCAGCTGCAGTCTTTTCACAAAAGCCTCTGTATCAATGCCACGGACTTGGGAGGGCTTTAGGAAGCGCTTGGGTATGCGCGACAATATGTCTTCGGAACCGATGGGTCCGAATCCCAGATTAATGAGTATAGCTTCAGGATCGGGTTTACGGGACTCCAGCAAACTGTCTACGCTGGAATATCGACTCGAGTCCGACTGCACGGAGCTGTCACGTAACAGGAGACTACTAAAGTGATGCTGCCGTTGTGCCAAGGGACTCATTTCCGGTGCCGTGCTGCACGAGTCGAAGGACTCCTCGTGACGCAAACAACGACGGGTTGGGGCGCTACTGCTGCTGTAAATGCTGCTGCTGGTGCTGCTGCAGGATATGTGACGTTGCAGCGCCAGGGCTGTGGCATTTGGAAGCGTTGGATGTTGGGAATGCAGATGTTGTGGCGCATAGAAGTGTTTGGGCAAGCGTGGCATGACAATGGCATCTTCTGCTTCTTCTTCTAGATCAGCGGCATAATCCATATCCATGTCGATATCATCGACATCGACGGCAGACTGTTGGCGTTGCAGTTTTCTTCTGCGCAGCGGCTTATTGGGCGGAAAGTGTTGCGTTGAACTGGACGAGATGCTAAGCGGAAGATTATCGCTGCTGCCGGCATGTGGCTTTGGCTGCTCAGCAGCCCCACCACTGGCCTCAAAGTTGCTGCAGCTGTGCGAGCGTTCCATGTTGCGCGTTGGGGTTCTGTTACGTATACGACGTGTGTGCCAAGAACATGCAATCTTTTCACGGTATTGTGTTACTTGGCTGACTGGCTTGGTCACGCTTACGCTTGCTCAGGTTTGTGTTGTGTGCCAGTTGATCATATTTGGCAAGAGCAAGCACAACAACCACACGACCTTCCCCTTCCCTTCCCTTGTTAGTCGATCCGTCGGTCGGTTGGTCGGTCGGGCGCTTATAGACGAGACTCGATGCGCTTCCGAGTGTTAAGTGCGCAAGTTCAAGTGCAAGTTTGTTCGGTCTGGCCAGACTTGATTTATATTTGCTGCTGTTTTTAATTATTATTGTTTTTTGGGGTTTCTTATGCGTGTTGTTGTCTCTCTTTCTTTGTGTGTGTGTGTGTTATTTTTGATTTGTTTTGCCCGTTTTCTGGAAAACACGTTTTGTGCGTTCAAGATTCCGCCTTTTTTGTTAGTACTGGCTGTTGTTGCTGAGGTTGTTTTTGTTTCATTTGTTTTTCATAAATTGCTTTATATACATACATACATATGTATGTACATTTGTATTAGTATTAGACGTTAATCAGCCGTAGCTGTAGCGCTATTGACCCCGGATTTTGTACGTTCGAGCTCTCTTTGCCACACCACTTGACATTGATGTGTAAGCGTGTGTGTTCGACTGGAGCTTTGTTTGTTTTTCTTCTTTCAATCAATATTCGACTTTTATTTTATGCACTCAATTTGTGTTGTTGTCCACTGTGCACTTGTACTGAGCTATTAGCACAATTGTCGATTTGATTGTACAGCTTTACTTATTTAATTATTTATATTTATTTATGTATTAAGTACACAAATTAATTTTCATACACTTGCTTTCTCGTTGTCCGTCGTCTACAACTGCCGCCCGCTCTCGCTTCGACGACGTGCACGACACCAAATGATCTTTAAAACTGAAACTGAAATCAAAACCAAAGCTCTCACGAAGCGAAGCTCTCATTGAAATTGGAGCTCAGAGCTCCAAGCACGGTAGCAAGAGAGAAGGTATAGCCATTTTGTTTTTTTTACTCTCACTGCTTAGGTACGTCATCTATGCTTGAGTGAGCGCGCGATAATCTTACGCGCCCTGTCCCTGAAATTGTGGGTAGATTTGATTTTTGTTATGTTCTTGTTGTTGCACTTCTGCTTCATTTTTTAATTACTTTACTTTGTTTGCACTTTCTCTTCACCAAATATGGATAAAATATCTAAAGTCTAGATATAAAATTAGCGATATTTATGAATGTAACTGGGCGGTAGATTACACGTGGCACAAAATGTTAAAATTATTGCTTTATGGTACGTCACAAAAAGAGAACATCGAATAACCAACTGACAAAATATCTTTTAGCTTCTTTGTACCTGCTCGGCCGATGCGAAGTCGTGCGAGTCGTGAGTCGCGACGAGTAAATTGTTTTGCGCGCATAACGTTTTCTTCAGCCAAGCAAGCACGCCAATTTATTAAACTTTTGATTAAAAACACACAGCCAGAGTATTTTGCGGTTAACTCTTGACCGCCCGCCTGCTCGGCCACGCCCCGTAGCTCTACAGGCTTTTTTCCATTGTTTTTGTTTACTTTGTGAGTTTCAGTTCTGCTTTGCTGTCTCTGGCACGCTCTGCTCGCCGGCCATGCTTTACTCGTAAGTTGCTTTCCTCGGGGAAAAACCTCTGTAGGTATGTACATAACTATGCATACGAGTATGTATGTATGTATGTACACACTTGTTGGGTATTTCTTCTTTTTTTTTATAAACTTGCAAACCGTTTCGGTCAGCCGGGTGAGCAGTTATTCCTTAGTTGTATCCGCACGTTGCTTTTATTTTGTTGCTAATGCATTTTTCATTGTGCATATTTGTTTAATTTAATTTCGTACATATTTGGTTGTGTGTGCCTTTTTAAGCACTGTCTCTCTGTCCTTCTCACCGTGTTTTTCAAAGTGTTTGAATTGTTTGAATGTTTAAATCAACTTTTTGGCATCACAACAATGAACATTTTAATATCTGCTTAGTTTAGATTCCAAAGAACCTTGAGTTATTCTCGCACCACGCACGAATGCTGTCCATTAGAAAATTAAATATTGATTTTATTGGCGTGAAGATTACGACAAATCTAACGAAATTAGCAAGCATTCTTTTAAAAGCAAGATCATTATAAATGTAGTCGACGATGGGATATTCTTTGCCACTTTGGAATTTTTGAAACCTGAGAAAGTGAACAGGAATTTTGTAATAAAATATAACAAGAAGAGCTGACTCACTTATATCCAGCACCATCGCGCCTTTTCTTATTTCAACTAAAATAAACTTTGTTTCACGAAGCGTTCTTAAACTTGATAAACTTATAAGTAGTACATATCAAATTTTTGTTATTTATATATAAATTATATTTTATTATATTTTGGTATAAAATAAAAAAAAATATATAAAAAATGATAAAGATATTTAACAAAAAAAATATTATTATGAGAGCTATAAAATAAGGATAATATAAACGGTATGTAATAATAATTATTTCTAATAAAAAATGTCAAATGATTTTTTACATTTTATTGTGAACTCTTTTCTTACTACACATGTTTGAATAAATAAACTGATAAAACAATGAATCCTATTATATGCTTCCGAGAAATGGTTATGGACTATAGCTTTTATAGCCAATTTGCATAAAAAATGAACGTATTGAAATAAGTATTGTTGTCGCTACTGAACAACACCTTCTACCGATAATTCGTTCTGTCCAGTAACTAACATTAAATAATTTTAATAACACGTATACAAATTCCTTTACTCACTTAATAGGTTTATAGGTTAATTGTTTTTAATAGGTTCGAAAACTAGGTTTTGTTTTTACAAAATTGAGTGGTTGAAAAGTGTTAATGATTCGATTTGAAGCATTGGTTTACAAACATATGTCAAACGAAATGTCTTTCCTGATTTTCGCACAATAATGAATTGCCCCCCTTAAGAGCTCTTTTGAAGTTCTTATTGTTCATGCTCTCGTTTGGTTGTAAAAAAAAGCTTATTTGATATCAATCAAAGTTCAATGTAAATAACTCTGGAATTTCCGGTTCTGTTTATCGGCATGCTACAGCGCTCTCGTATCTAAGAGTACGAATTCTGTGAATTTCTCAGCGATACTCGACACACTGTGTAGAATTGTTTGGACAAAAAAGCTCTCTCTTTTGTAAACAAACGATCAAATATCAAGCTTTAGCGTAGTTTTTTCAAATTGTATTGTACAAGTATACCGAGATATAGTAAGTACAGTGACGCTTGATGAAAGCGAAGATATAAATCTGATGTATCAATAGGTTTAAGAGGTCTTACATTATGGGGGCAGTCAACTGCATACCTCTGTGTAGGTTTTAGCTCTCTTTTTTTTATATTTTAGTTAAGTTTGCTGGCAACCACAAAGTACATATTTCATAATTTGACACGTTTTTGCCACTCACTTGAACGCTAGACTAGCGTTCCGTCAATCATGAGCGTAACTTGATGCCGTCATGGCAACAAAAGCCGTATGTATGATTTTGTCAACTGTTAATAAATTTTGTAAATGTCAGTCTTTTGATTGTTTATCATTAATACGGGTACATATACATATGTATATATCAAATATTGCGCACAGCAAGTGACACTTTCGACTTGATGGCGATGTGAAGATGAGAGCAAATTTAAACAGGCCTTGAAATTTAATTTTTGATAACAAGTTGATGACAAAGCCATAAGGCCTGTTGACTTTTCGATCGTATTTTATAAAACAAGGCATTTAATTGGTCGTTAATTTTACATTCATTCCCTCATTCACTTACTTGTAAAATTTCTAAGTAAATTCATAAATACATTCATTATTATTGATAATGCCACAATCAAGATAGGTAATTAACAATGCATTCACAGACAAGGGCCGCTTTTGCATTTATGTGAGTAAGTATGTAAAACTAGTTGGATCAAATCAAACTTAATTAATGTTCCCCTGGGGAGTGCCCCTCCCTAACAGTTGTTCAAACATACCGTGACTTGTTTTTAATTTTTAAACAGAAAAAGCCCTGGGGCCGCATTGGGAAAGTCCACAGAGACATGCAAAGTAAAGTTTGGTCTAAAAGTCGATGCCTTCAGGTTAGACTATAGTAATAATAATAATACTTAATAGCTACACAGTAGAGTGCATCGAATGAATTGCACAAATGCTACACTCACTTTTTTTTTTGCTATAATTAATCATTTTACTCAACGAATAGACAAAAATCAACAGGTAACTATTTTTGTATGACACTTCTCTTATTTAATATACATTTATATTTTATTTTTACTTCCAAAAATAAACAAAATTACATTCGAAAGTATTTATAGTATTATAACCAAAAGTCAACCCTTAAATGATCAAATGAACTATGACTATATGCTATAACATCTCTAAGAACTAAATATTTTGTTTCATTGCGATTATTTGTTATATTTTTATGGATAAGACTGCGCTTCTAACAATAATTTGTATTTAGTCTTTTCTACTGGAAACTAGTGTTTAAAGTTTTTGGAATTTTATATGAACCCTAGGCTCGTATGCGATATGTTGTAGGATTCTTGCCATTCCGCTCCCTTATTGTGCTTTTATAATATAAATGGAAATTTATCATATTCTAACGTTTATTTGGATTGAAATAACAGATTAGGAATATCCAACTAGAAGATTATTTTTATCAGTGTGGTAAGTAATATTGCGCTGCCCACTGTTATCATAGATTGGAGAGAATATTACGCCTTGTGCGATTTGTACGATATAAAGCACGTTATGTGAATGATATTTGAATAGTGCAATTACATACATATGTGCCGTAGAAAATAATTACAAAGCATCTGGCCAGATGGGTTATTATAAGGCTGGGCAAAAGGCTCCAAATCTGATGGATTGCGTGCCGTATTGTCTGAAACGCTACTAATTAAGTGCCAACTAAACAAAATCACGCGAAATGAAGCCAAATAATGATCATTTTATAGAATTGACATTTGCACAGCCTCATCATCATGGCTTGTGCTCATCGAATGCTATTGCTATTGACATAGTAGTTGCCCTTTCCAATTGAGCTTAATTGATTTCAAATCCAAGTTATAAATATTTACCAAAGCCAATCAAACGAAAGTGTTGCGACACGCATAAATTACAATAACAATTAACAGCATATTGTGCCTTTTTACAGTCATATGTCAAGCTATTAGAATTACAAATTGCAATTATCATTTATCATTTAAAACTCACCTGTATTCTGCACGACTGCAGACTAGATAGTCTGAATGGTTGGCTATGCACGAAGTATTACGTTTAGGTAGCAACAATTTTAAGCCCCACTTCCTGTTTACAAGTATATTGCTGGGAATATAAGAATACAGAGTGGGGCAGATCGAAAACTTATAAAACGATTTAATGATTAGCTTGGAAAGTGCAACTGCGCTTTCTATACCGCTTTCTAAATGCAAACTTCTTGAGAACTAGTTTCCAATTGTTGTTCAAATTCTTTCACTCAAGAGACCCAGACACGACCGGCGGCACTGAACGCACTCACTTGACTACTGGGCCCGGTTTTGAATTTTTCTCTGGGCCTTGGCCATCAACATATAAAAAAAAAATAGGCACTCGAACATTTGTATATATGTATGTACATTCCTATGTACATGTACATGTACTTTGTGTATGAATATGTAAGCGTGTGCCCAAGTTTGTAGCAACTGTTGTTATCAGCACTGACATTAGAGATCATCGGGGTTTTATCTTTACTGGCGGCGGCGCACTCATCATCATCTAACAATAGTGAGCCGGTTTGTTTATACTTGTATATATTTTTTTTTTAGCACAAGCGTAAATATTTGCACATTTTATTTTTTAAGTATGAATCTTTGAAAAACCAACGTCTGAAATGGCGCTTCAGTTACAACAAAAAGCACAATGAACAACAACAGCCAAGAAAAACTGCTCGACAGCCGAGTGACGAGGCGACGAGGCGATGATGATGAGAAGATGACGCCGTTAAAACCGCCACACGACCAACACAACCACACACGTTTGAAAGTCTACAACGACTGTGAATGAATGAAAATGCGCAGCATAGACGAGACGCCGAAAAGTGCATTGAGAGATATGGAACCTCGTTTCCATAGCAACGGCAAACTGGTATCATAAAGCTGCAGTCCATATTTATTTATTTTTGTTGCACTCTTTATTTGAGACCAATTAAACAGGACATGCGTTTTTAATGAGGAGCAATATTTAAGGGAAAATTTTGGAATTTATAATTTATTCTGGAGTATTCGTTGTTGTAAAACAAAAACAAAAGTAATCACAAAAGTAAGATACATAACTAATGTCTTGTAGCATACTTTTAGGCGATGCTTAGAGAGGCAGCACATTATTTTTCGAATCTCTATCTAGATATAGATAGAATGGCTGCTTTATAATTGTAAACAGTTGTGTACACCCCCACAATCTCCAGATATTAATCCTATCGAATATATTTGGAATTTGTTGGAGACGCAAGCATAATATTACGCTAAAGACAATACTGTCGAATGAGTGGGAAAACATTTCTGGAAACGACACCCAAGGCTTAGTAAGAAGTATGCGTCGACGCTTACAAGCTGTAATTGCTGCAAAGGGAGGTCCCACTAAATACTAATATAACTAAAATATAACAAGCTAAGCTAAGATTCGCCGACTGTACGTAAACTTTTTTGGAGTGATTTTTTTTTTTTTTTTTGGTTTTCAATGATATTTCCATGTGTTTGATACGATATGTAAGAAAAAAACGACTGTTATGTTCATAAATATATAACCAATAATAATCTGAAGATTTTGGAATTATTCTTGTTCGCAACCCTACTAGTTTCATCGAATATTCTTTAAAATACAAAGTGTACTTAAACTTTTTTTGCACACTGTATTTAAATACAGATAGGCACTAGTGTGGGAAGTCATTCTTGTTTACCTTGCCAAATGTAGGATATGTGAATTTTCTAGTAAAAAATATGTATTTACATAAATATGTTATTAAGACGGCTAATTAATGCTGTCGATATAGGGTGCTTGAAATTTTTAAAAAACACTTGCACGCTTCGACTCCAAAATCGCGTTAAAGGAAAGCAGCTTAAAGTATGACTTCATCGATATTTAGGAATAATTCAAAATAAACAAATGCGCTGCAATCGGAATCATTAGTATTGATTGCTTTACAGTATTTGTATTATTTACCCTTATCTCCACTGTGTCTTACTTGAACTTTGAACTTTGTTCATCAATGGTCATGGGCTGCAATCTATATACTGTTTCTGTACTTTGTTATATTTTTAACGTTTTTAACAGCTGGTCATTGATGTTCACCCTTCGTAATCTACGGAGTGATGCAAAATCATGAGATATGAAGACGTGTTTTTCGACTATTTAATTTAACGTAATTGTGTATTTATCAATGTATGCATTCAAATTTTTGAATGTATCAGATTTCTATCCATAATCAAAACTGTCAGGAAATAAATTTTTTATTTAATATTTGTGCATTATATTTTAGCATCGCGCCTACACAATTTTTGTTGCTGCTTTTGCTCTCACCTATTTGTATAAGAGCTTAACATTGCTTGGCAAACAACTCTAAACACAATTTCCGCACACTTGTGCCTTTTGTTGTTTGTACTTTGCGCTTGCGCAATTTTTTGTTTGCTTATTAACCCTAGAAAACTCGTCTTGTATATTCAAACATGCTCTTGCAGTTCCACAGATGCATATAACTTGTTGAGGATTTAGTGGCTGGGGTGGTTTGATATATTAACGAAATACGAAATATAAGAACATTGAATTGAATATGAATATATTAATTTGCACTATGCGCTATGTTGGTCCAAGAAATTATCCATATTCAGCATATGGAGCTATTTTTTGAATACTTCCGCAGTATACAAAGAAACAAAAACTTATTGAATCGGTTCAGAAGCAATTCATACTTTTCGCTCCCTGGATTAAACAGGGATCCCAACCTTCGCTTGCCAACTTATTTAAGGAGGTTTTTGCTTTTAAATCTTCCATCGTTTGCAATCCGAAGCAGTGTCCTCAGGGCCGACTCCACTTTTTTTTATTCTTTTAGACCAAAAAATAATTCATTTCCATTGGTCTTGTCAAAATTCACAACTAACTAAGCTTTGGACAATCGTTTTTCTAAGTACGATTTGGACAAAGAAACAAATAATTGCAGATTTTACTAAAGAATAAAATCTATGTTATATTATGAATTAAAACATGCTCAAAGAATATACTAATTTGTATTCAAATTGGATTGTATTTAGGTTCATAAATATATTATTAATTTTGGGGATTTAATTGTATTAACATATTGAAATTGTGTTGAACTCGTCATCGGGATATTAGTTCGCGTACGAGTATTGATGTGAAAATGAAAACACCGAAGTTCTGTTCTTTATTTTAATTGTTTGTATTTATTATTATTGTATTGTACAGGTCTTTATATATTTATCGAGTTACACACATTGTTCATATCATATGAATTTGAATTGTTCGTTTTGTATCGGCCTTTCCTTTTCTATTTTTTGCGGAATCTTTTCCAACAGTAACAAAAATAAATTATTTGCTTTTTAAATATATATATAAAATGAGCATAAAACTTACAATTTAAAACTAAATTTAAAGATTTATAACATGTCGGCAAGATTTTCGATTCTCCTTTTTTGTGGTTTTTGTTCTTCTTGTTGTCATTAATATAGTATTTATCAAAGTTGTGTACTTTAAATTAAAACTAAAAACAAATTGTGATGTACAACACCGAAAATGTCAAAAAAAAAGTAAAAGAGAAGATGGAATTGTGGAATAGAAGCGCAAACTACAATTACGAGTATGTATAGAAAGGTTAGAGTGAATAGCTAAGAATTGTTGTTGCTTTAAAAAATAATGAAATTGAACTTGAATTTGAGCAAGTTGTGCGGAGTATTTGTATTTGTATTTGGAATCAAAGTTTCGAAGCAAATATATGCAAGAAGGTTTTGCTTGAATTCTACTAAATTGTATACAAAACATTTGTTATTTAAGTTAAGCTGTTAATTATGGCAAACAAAGATTGTAAACGCACTAAATTATACATACACAAGTACATACATATGTATTGTATAATGTCATATGTAATTTGTATATATTTATATATGTATATATTTATATATCATATTTGTTGTTCGTTCATCGTTTCGTGGTGCTGCAAAGTTTTGTTTTGTTTTGTTTCTTTCTTTCTATAATTAAAATGGATTTTATTTATTAGTTTTGAATCAACTTGGTTGCTGTTGATTATTTTGTAGATTTTTTTGTTTTACAACAAATGCACACAATTTTTGAAATGTTTTTGTTTTTGCTTTTTGTTTTGTATCCTTCCTTTTAACCTAATTACAGCTTAATTACGATTTGTTTTTATTATCAACATGTTTTATTGCAGAGCGTACTTAACTATATGCATATGTAAGATATATATTAACGAGTAGTTTTTAAAGAGATTACCACTTTTTTGTTTGTTTTGTTTCGTTTTTTGTTTTTTAGGCATTGGAAGCAAACATCGACAAAATCAACTTGTTGCCTGTCTTTTGTTGTTTGTGTTAGCAGAGATCCTAATTTTATTTCAACATTATCCAAACCAATTGTCTTTATCGGAATAACAGTAGAGCTTAGTGGGCTAGGGGGAAGCGGGTTAGGGCTAAGTAGGAGTATTTTTCTCTTCAAAAGTTCAGTAAACATAGAACAAACGATTTGTGTGTGTGTGTTTTTTTTTTGTGTTTTACATGTAATTTTACAATTTATATTCAACAAATAAACGCTTAAGCCGAATTACATACAAGATACGATACATTTAAATAGAAAAAAACGCTACTGCATGCAAATGATACAGACATATAGTATATATATATATATATATATATATATATATATATATAGGCATATGTAGGTACATACAAGAGGGCTACTAATTTCGATAAAGAAATTAGCATTTGCTAATTGCATTTGTTTTTAGTTTGTTTGTTTTTTTTTTAAGCTTTTCAGTTTGTTTTCGCCTAATGCATGTGCATCTGTTTCAGGACCTAAGGTCTAGCATAGCAGGAAGCGGACTTATGTTTTACTGGACAGGCGTTTTTATCATCATTCTAAACAAGGTTGGGGTAAGTACAAGTATATAAAAGTTATTAATCATATAATGCTTAAACATATTACAATATTACAGTAAACATAGCGAGAATTTAAATTTTAATAAAATTTATGTAATCTCATTGTTGCTAAATAACTAAACAAAACATTTCTGTTGTATTTTTTTGTCATTTCTCCTCCATATTCATCATCTCGTTGTTGTTGTTGTTGTTTAAGTGTTTTTGTTCCGAATATCTTTTACACAATTATCAAAATTACAAATAACTTAAAGTTTATTTAAAATGGCTTATTGAAACAACTTGTTTTTAGCAAAATTGTGTCCACATTTTGTGTGTGTGTATGTGTGTGTGTGTGTGTGTGTGTGTGTGTCTGTTGTTGGCCCTATTGATTGGGCAGCTCCGTCAGCGTAACATCATACAAATCGTCCTCGATCTGCTGCACTTCCAGCAGGAAGATGTCCTCGTTGCAGTAGAAGGATATCATATCATCATCAATTTTCGCAGTAATCCTGCAAAGATAATGACGAAAGGGGCGACGCATTAGCACTAATTTGAAAAGGTTATTAATAGGTCAGTCGATCAGTAGATCAGTAGATCAGTACATCAGTAGACCTTTTCTACATAGCACCCATGCAATGTTAGCACACAAAATACATATATAAAACTTTAACGACTTAATCGGTGATTAGTTTTATTTTTGTTGTTGCTTGGCAACCGGCAACCTTTGCTAAGACTAATGAGTGAGGGGGGCATTCGGGAGTTTTAGATAGGATTCAATGCTGTGTTGTGTGCAGTGTTGAGGTGCAGCTACGCGCGCGCGTGTGTGTGTGTGTGTGTGTGTGTGTGTGTGAGGGTCTGTCTCTGTGTGTGTGTAGCACTTCATACGGCCTTGGTTACTTACCCTTTCTTATTTGTGCGATAAATGTTATTTATGCTCGTTGTTGAGATTTTGTATTTGTTTTCAATCTGCAATTGAGAAACGAGAGAAATATGATGTTTTGTCTTTTGTTGTTGTATCTGTTGTTTCTTGTTGTTGTAGTGTATCAATTTGTATTGTATATTTAAAAAAAAACTAAAATATTTCTCTTATAACTCGTGTGTAATTTTGTTCATTTTTTAGCCAATTTCTTTTTATTTTTTTGTGTTTTTGAAAATAATATGTGTTTTTGCATTCATTTTTGCGACAATTGTTTCCAAATAGTAGCAAACAATCCAGCTTTTAGAACAGATTGAATCACATTTTAAAGTAAAATGCTTAGCCGGTTTCCACTAATCTTCTCTAATATCCTAGATTTGTTTGTAGAGTTATTTCGCAATCTAATCGATTGGAGTCACTTTAATTTAGCTTAAATATTAAATTAATTAAACTTAAAAATTCAAAGCTAAATTGAGGCTTAGAAAGGCGCGAATCTTTTTCTAAACTATATATTTTTGACTTACAAATTTATTTAACCAATGGAAATATTAAATGGCATTTAAATAGTGAATAGACTGTCCAGCAAATACTCAAAGTATTTAGCAATTTCATTATAAGTTTTCCCTTTTTTGCCACAACAGTATATACTTTTTCAAATGAGTTTCCAACCCTGTCCATTTATTTAATTGCATAAGAACGAAGTGGAACTCATCTGAAATTCTGTAGTGGTCCTAATTTTTATACATTCCTCGCTAATTTCGAATATAACGGTGTTTCTTAAATATAGTCCCATGTCTATCTCCAATATTTGTCAGAAAAAAATAATTTAAAATTTCGCTTGCCCATATTTTTAAAATAAGTTATGAAAACTAAGTTGAACTCTCAAAGTTTGACTTTTGTAGATTGAATTATTATCCCACTATCATCGAAATTTAGATCTCGCTATAACATTCTGCCATTTCTCTTATTTAAGATGCAAGAGAACTGAACATAAATAAATTGTTGGTTTTTTTTTTTGTGCCGTGTGGTGTGTTAAGTGTAGTTGATTATAATTTGATAGATTTGAAACCATTATTCAGCTGATGATTACTTTTATACCAAACGCGAAACACAGAAAGCGCATTAGGAGTGGATTTTTGATTTTGTTTGGCTTGGTATTGATGAGACTTGGCGACCTATGACATTGAGAGTGACATTGACATTTACATTTACATTGACATTGACATTAACATTAGTTTCAACTACATACGATTACAATTTTCATTGGATGGTACAATTGGTGGCTTTGTACCCGAATTTGGATATTATGCTGTGTGTTTTGTACGAGTATGTGTGGTTGTAGAGATTAATGTGATTATACTTATATTATATGGAATTGGTTTAAAATGTTGACGGCATTTTAGTTCATATGCATTAACTTTAGTCGATTTATTGATTATTACGTATCTTCAACTCCTTTGTTTGTTTATTTTTGGTTTGTTTTTAGAACGTTTAGCATTTTCTTTTTCTTTTTTTTGTAATTATTAATTTGAACATTTTGGGTAATAACAGAAACGATTTTTTGTGGTTGTTGCTGTTGTTTTATCAAACCAATTAAGACCAAAATGAACAAAATTACAGCAGTTATTAGAGTTTTAAATAATATGGAGATATAGTTGTAGTTGTAGTTGGGTTATAAATGCTGTGCAGACTTACCGCATTAAGCAGGCCAATTGTGGTGGGCGGCACCACATGCAGGGGCGTGTAGACCTCTTCGTTCTCCTGTCGCACGTACAACATCACACGCTCCGTGGTCGGCGGCGTCATGCGTCCCCGCTTTATGGGTGGTCCGAAGTCGGCCATGGGTGCAGTCGCTAACATGCTCTGATCCAGTATGTGATCCTTTTTGTCACTGTACCATGAAGAACAACAAATGGAGCGAAAGAGAGACAGTTAAATACAATTTCACAGCAAAAGTGCAGCCGCAGGATTCTTAAAGGATAACGATTTTTACAATACTCACGTCTGCATGTCGGGCGGAAAGTGATTGTGAAATTTCAGCGTCGGCGTGGCCACCTTCTGGCCGTGCAGCAGGAATGGCGAAGCGCCCTTCAGGTCCGGTGAGTCAGTCTCATGGCCATAGAAGGTCTGCAATGATAATTATGTTAATAATGTAAAAGAAATTACATATATCTAGAATTTCTTTAGTTTCTCTATTAGAAAACATATTTGCTTTCATATTCAAACTTGCGGTTTCAATCTCATTGCTATCTTTGGTGATAAGCTTTTTCGCTTAAAATAAATTATACCTAACACTTAGTTTATTTGAAATCTTAAAGGAAAAACGATAAGCTGATAATCACAGGTTTATCATATAAGAGTTAAAAGTCCAAAGCCGATAAATAAGTAGAACCAACCTATTCTTTCAATGAATGCAATATCTGCGAAAGTATAGTACAGTTATCCCTGAATCATTTCTATAAGAATCTAGAAATTCTAGAATCAGCTGGAGAAGTCCAATCGATCAAGATATGTTTGAATACTCGTCTGATTTTCGAAAACGGTCGAGCACACATTGAACAAGCTTGATATATAACCTTTTTTACTCCAAGTTTGTTTTAATTTTGATAAATAATGATAATATTTGTTGAAAAAAACACTTTTACAATTTGCAATAAAAATTTGGTAAATGAGGGCAAGGGGAAATTATTCAAAGGAAAATTGAGAAACATTACAAAAACCAAAGCAATTTAAGCACTAAAGCTGAGAAAGAAATAATATCCAAATGTTTTGAGGTTTCTAAATGCAGTTCATTTTTTCAATATTAATTTATTATTATTTAAGAAACGGTTGGGTTGGGTAAACTCTCCTTTAATATGTAATATAATTTGGTAAATGTATTTTTAATTTTGTTGGCTATTTTGTTTAAATACATAAAAAACTTCCAAGATAGCAGAATATTGAGCGTAAAACATTTATAAATAATGTTTGCCATTCATTCTACTACAAGTATATTAAATGACATCTATAGAAATCTAGATATTATTTGAATCAACTGCCCAGAGATATAATATTTTCTTTGTTCTGTTTTATTTGATTAATATTGAAAATGTTAATTGACTACTTACCTTATCCATGTCGTCGGCGGGTGAGAAGAGTACCGGTGGCTTGATTAGATCCTGCATGCCGTAGAATTCTGAGCGATCTGTGACCGGATGATATAGCTCATCCAGTTTCTTGCGACCCGTCGCTGTCATTTTGCGTTTAGCCGCACGACGTTCCTCGTCGCGTGTCTTGCGCTCGGCGCCCTGCAAGATGCAAGATTTAAGATGTTCGATGGTTAGGGTTTCGTTTTTTGATTTTTGATTTTTATTTATAATTGCGGGTTAAGCCTCTAAGTGGGTTCATTGTGAGAGATTTTGTGATTAAGCGATTACGAAAGTGACCAGCCCGTTTGCTGCACAGGTGTGTGGCGCGCTCTTTGTGGATGTGAGTGAGCGTGTAATTAGCAATCAATCAAATACATGGATGCCACCTTTTTGATATTTCTGCATCGTCGTTTTTTTCCTACTTATTAATTAAATTCGTGTATGGCTTGGAGTGCCATAAGCTGTTGCTGCAGCAATGTTGTTGCAATGCAAAAACAAGTTTGCCGCCTGGGGAACTCTTTGTGTAGACTCGAGCTCGAGTACAAGCGTGGTTGTCGCTGCGCTTATTAACACAACAACAACAACAATAACAACAACACCAACAACAACAAGCATACCAACAACAGTAGTATGTTGTTGCTTTTGGTGAATTTCATTGCATTCAAGCAATTGGCAAAATGGTTTGCAGACCACCGTTAGGGTCAGTTGAAGAAGAAAAAAAAAAAAAAAAATTGCCGCAACAACAGCGTCGATATGAAAGCCAAAAAAATTATTATAAAATACTTAGATGCAACATAAATATGCATACATAATAAATAATGCGGCGGCGGCGGCGCCCCAAACCCCAAAGTCTGAGCCTATCTGCCTGCCTGCCAGCGTTCCAGGCAGCCAGCGTGCCGGCCTCCCGATTCATTGCTCGTAGTGGGCTTTGATTACTGGCCGTTGTTGTCTTGGCCAGGCCTACTCATACATATATAGTATGTAGTATAATATATAGTCTGTGGCTACTTTTGCAGCAATGATTGCTGGTTTGCGTGTAAGCAGATTCTCTCCTGCACTGCAGCATGCACTTTGCATTTGTAATTAAAAATCAGCAATTGAGCGGCTGCTGGCGACGCACACATTGCGACCATCGTTTGGACGCATCTGCGGACAGGAAGTGAGATTCTCTGCTTAACTGATGGCTTCGCAATCTTCTACGCCATTTTCATGGTAGCCATATTATGCAAGGATGTACGAGCATGCGTTTCCCTGCGCCCCCCCACTCCGTCCCTCTGCCGCTCCCTCACTTACTCAGAAACGGAGTTCAGGTCTGCCTGCCTGCCTGCCCGCCTCTCTGGTGTGTGCTTAGCGCTTATCACAACAATATTGCCTAGAGCTATGCATTGAACATGTCTGTATGTAAGTCCACATTTATGTATGTACATACATGTATGTATGTATGTATGTATATATTGTTGTTGTGTGTGCATGTAAATAACTGTATTTTATTACTTTTATTTTATCTTGGCAATAATATCGCCAAAGTTTGACTTGAGCTGAGCTGAGCTGAGTTGCTTTTGCTTGGCATTTTCTTTCCTTTTTTTTCTTCTTCTTTGATTTGGTCTGTTCATGTACATATGTACATATGTACAGATGAATGTATGCACATACATATTTATGTATGTATGGCGGTCAATGCGCTCCATTGGACGCAGTCGCCGTCGCCGTCGCTATCGCCATTGATGCGTTGCACGGCTCGGTTGTTATGCGCGTTAATCGATTTCAGAGTATGCCGATTTGCCGTTTCTACGAAATTGCCTGTGTGGGTTTTTTTTATTCCCCACCAAGATGCGTTTCCATATCGCCGCAAAGTGGCGCAACAAAATTAAGCTGTAGTTTCCCTATTAAAGCCATCCACACATTTTACTGCACAGGCTTTGACTAATGGAAAATTCCATGGATATGCAAAAGCATATATACGAGTATGTCTATATACAAGTAGATACTTAGTCGTTGAATTGCCCAATTCTGATAATGCACTGCAATTCCTCCATTGAATATTATCTAATATTGCACTTTCATTTGCATGCCAAATATATAGTATGTATAGTATTGAATACATATTGTTGATACAAATCATATGGCTCTTTAAATTTTAGATTCTCTAGTGATGTGTCGTTAATACGAGCACTGCTAGCAAATATGGAAATTGTAATCAAATATAAATTTAATTGCGACTATGGGAATCTGTTATATTTGTAAATATCTGTAAATATTTGTAATACATTTGCATATTTCTATTGTTACTGCCAAGATCTGCCAAGGTTCTTTTTTGAGCTTTAATTATAAAAAAGAACAGGTCTTTGCATTTTGAACCGTTTAATATTTGTGATCCGCGTCTGCCCCGGACCATGCAGTTAGATTCAACTCAATTGCTCCTTGGCACAAAGTAGCATTGTTTTTCCCTTAAGAATCCAATAAACCCACTACATTTTATTTACACCTATACTCTACACCCTCAAATACACATAGATACATGGTAAACCTATCCTATAGACGTCCTCTTCTCCTCTGCGACGTTCTTAGATTTGAATTAAAATAAATAATGCTCGTACTCTGAGAAAAATTAAAAGGAGAAACCGAACGATTATAAAATTATCGCAACAAAGCTATAATCGATATGGTGTACAAATATTTTCAATTATATCAATATTTTGTTAATACATTTATCTATATTTGATGGACTTTAAGAAATATTCATTTAGCTAGGGGTCACTATAACAGTTTTTCCGTAAGGAACCGTGATTATAAAGCATGTTCTTACTTAGCTTTTTCGAAGCAATGAATAAAATCTAAGTCTATTCAGATATTTATTAACTGTCCGATTGGAGAAAAATAATTCAATTGTATGTTAATGATTGCAGACGCTAAATTAATGAGCATTTCTCAAAGTTTATTAGAGCCTTTAGGGGAGTCTGTCCCAAGTATTGGACTCAATAATCATACAATTGTAAAAGTTCAAATGCAAGGCACATTCTAGGTCAACTGTTTATTGTTTTCGCGTATACCCTCGGGTTCAATTAGCCCATAATTTGTGCACAGAGGTGCCAAATGGCTCTGCAACTGTATATCTACATGCGTATAAGTACTGTTCGTATATTTATTGTAAGTGGTTGGTTGGCAGTGAAATCCCATAAAAATGTAGGTACGCGAAATTTAATTGATACATTTACCGATAAACATACGTTGTGGTGCGGTTTCAATTCCAGGACGCCCCCCGCATACTCTCCTCAGGTTGTATGAAAAAAGGTTGGCCCAAAAGTGAAATATAAACCCCGAATTTCGAAACAAACGTATGTACATACTTGCAATAAAACGCAGGCGAATGCATATCTGTCTGTCTGTCTGGCTGTCTGTCTGTCCGCATATATATGTGTGTTGGTGTGTGTGTGTGTGTTGAGGATGCAGAAGTGTAATGATATGAGAAAATTAAATTGGAAATCCACGAAATGATTTATTAATAAACCCCATCAAGCGAAAAAGTGAAGGGTTCGCATAAAATACTATACAATGACCGAAAAGTAAAAGACAAGGAAGGCAGGCTGGCTGGCAGTCAGGCAGCCAGGCCAAAACAAGGGCATGGCCAACAGCACAACAATAAGAAGAAGAGCAGCAGCGAAAGGATGTGCCGCACAGGTTTGGTTGGCTTGTCAGTGTGTGCGTGGCCATTTACTTTTGCACGCGTTACGCTTTCCACTAAAGGCTCAGTCACTGACTGACTGCCTGTCTCAGAGACAGACGGACGGACGAACGGACGGACGGACAGAGGACAGCAGCGAGGCATGCAACGTCAGTGGCCTCAATTCGATAAAAGCGGCAAAGGCAACAAGTGAGTCCAACAGCCGGCGGGCACAAGCATACACACACACACACACATTTATATATATATATAGCAATATATATCTGTGTGTATCTGAATGCGACTTCACTTGACTTTGACTGCAGCAGCACGTACGCCTCTTTGTGCAGCTTTTAGTTAGCTCATCAACCTGTTGCACGTGGCCTGCATGCATGTGAGTGTGTCAGCCAGCGTGCGTGTGTGTGTGTGCGTGTGCGCGTGTGTGTGTTGGTGCGTAATTATGTAGATGGTAGCTGTTGGGAAATAAAATCACTTACCTTATCGCAGAATACTTTGATCTGACAGTAGCCACGATGAAAGACTGTGGCCTCTCTGGGATCCTCAAATGTATCGATTTGTACGTGCAACGGCAGACCCTGCAACATAAAATTTGCAACAAAATGTAAGAAAATATGGCGCAAAAGCGAATTCAAATTGCCAATCAGCCATTCAGCCATTCCGCCATTCCGCCACTCAGCCAGCAAGCCAGCAATTCAGACCGAGTCCGGGCTACAATTAGATGTTGTCATTTGGTCAGGTTGGTGTTAAGCTGCCAACATCCGTTGCCAGTATGTAGTTGTTGTTGTTGGTGTTGTTGCAAGTGCATAATTTGATATTTGCTGACAATTTGCATGCTTCCCGCTCCGAGTGTGCCAGCTAGGCAGTCTCCACTGTAAGCGCTGCCTGCCCACAGTTGTCTGTTCAACTTGCTCTGATTCTGATTCTCTGCGAGTGCTGCCTCTCTTTTTTTTGTATCTTTTTATTTGTTTTTTCCGCTTTTAATGAAAACACAGTCCGTGTGTTTCTGTCAATGAAATATCAAGTTAATGTACGCATTACAACTTATGGAGGACGCACAATCCGCTTTAAGCAGCAACAGCAAGACAGCCTCTTCCTACGGATAATGCAAGAAATGTAGCAAAGATTCTGATTCTGCCTTTCTGACCATTGGCTTTCCTTCTTCCTTCTTTCTTTTTTCCCCCTCTCCTTTTTGCTTTTTATTTTTTCTTACTGTTTTAAAGCAGACATGGGCGCTGGCTAGCTGACTAGCTGGCTTGGCGTGGATTGGCTTGGCTTGGCTAGTCGGGGCTGGTTGGCAATTTGGTTTCCTATTAACAAGTATGGCTGACATGGCATTATTTATTATTAATGGCACTACACTCAGAAGAAAACATTCTAAAGATTTTATGAAATCGCCTTAAAATTTTAAGTGTCTGTCAATTAATAAAATCACATTATATTTCGTAGAAGTATGTATGTTTCTTATAGGAATCAAAGCTCTTGCTTTTCTTTAAATTAGTGATTAGGTCTTAATTATTCGAAGCATACATATGTATATGCTTTAAAAACAAATAACTTGAGACTTTAAATATATACCATATATATAAAGGTTAATTCAAATAAGAAGCGAAGACTGAAAAAATATTGAATGTAAATTCAAAATGCAAAAACTTATTATTTTTTAAAATAAGTTCCTTCAATTTGAACAAAACGAACGTTTTTTTAAACGCTTTTAAATAACATTCACATTATTTTTAGAGCGATTTCGACCTCTTTTCTGAGTGTGTGTAAATATATTAATTAAAGGCAAATTTTCCAGTTAGATAGCGGGAGGGAGAACTTACCTTCACACCCTTTTGACTGCTGAAATCCGTGCTCAGACATTGAACTGCAATGTTGATCTGTAATGATTATAAAAAAAGAAGTCGTTCAACATATACGAGTGATTAATAAAATGCAAGCAAAAAACACGACAAATGTGAAACAATTATGGCCATTTGAAAAAGAAAACAACAGCAACAAAACAATGAAGAAAAAAACCACTAAAAAGTGCAAATAAAAAAGCCAGTGAACTAAACAAGCGAATGCATTATTAGAAGCAATTGTTTTCTCTCTATTAAGTCGATGTCCTCTTTATGCCCACGACAGTTTAAAAAATTCCAACGCACATACAAACAAAAAAGTATATATACTCTATATGTATGTATGTATGTATGTATGTCTGTAGCGGGCCAGTTGCGACAAAGACAATAACAATAATAACAAGGCAATACACAGAGGACCAAAACGCGCTCCAAGCTCAGTTGACTTTGTATCCAATTCATTTTTAGTTCGATTCAGTTGTGTGTTTAAAGGCATTTTAAGCATGTCAAGCCACAGCCCCAACAGATCGGGCCAGATGCGACGATCAGCGGGCGGACAAACAGACGGACCAAAAAAAAAAAAAAATATATATATATATATATATATACATATATAAAAAAGAAAATCCATCAACGTAAAAATACCAAAGGAAACAATCTTAATGGTAAAAGTGCAGCAGCGGCGGCCAAGTTGGGCCTCAGTCTCAGCCTGTCTCGGCCAGCTCAGACCCAGCTTCAGTTAGCGAGCCGACGAGCAGTATTTAATGTGAATAATTAGCGGGCGCGTACCATATAAGAAGACGATGGCGATGGCGATGCAATGCGATGGCATGGCATGGCATGGACGAAACAACAGCAACAACAACTCAAGCAGCACCTGCGTGTCGGTGCGTACGAAAGTTTTGCCTCTGGGAAAGGCAATGCAGACACACACACACACACACACACGCAAACATATTTGCACATTTACCAACGCAGCTAACGGCATAAAACGAAAACAACATTATGCAGCAGACGCTCTCTCTTCAATGAGCGACGTATGTTTCTGTTTCTGTGCATCTGTGTGTGTGTGTTTGTGTGTGTGTGTGTGTGTTTGTGTGTGTGTATGTTTGACTGCATTTTGTGGCGTTGGCGAGACACTGTCGTTGGGATTAACATCTCAACGCGTAAACAATTTGTAAATAAAAAGCTCTATCAAATGCGACACACACACACACACAAACTAATAGATGTATTTGTGTCTGTCTGTCTGTATGTATGTATATGCATGCACTTATGGCGCACTCAAGCACTGGCCAAGTCAGCAGGCAGGTAACGTTAATAACCATTTGACCAATTTGGCAGACAGCAGCCAACAGAAGTCACTGAACTTGAATGAAAATCAATTCAATTTTGGCATTTGTTTTAAGTTTGTTTGTTTTTCTGCACATTGTGTGCAAAAATGTTGCTGTCACTTTACTAAAAAAGAAATTGACAGGCAATCGCAGATGTTGGTGGCAGTCGTTTGTGTGTTTGTCGAACTTTTCGTGTCGACTGGGCGTATGCGTAATATGTATTCACAATAAATGGCTGGCTATAAGGCGGCGCCCTCAAAGCCAATTGTGCTCAGGTATTGCGCATGGCGCTAGAATGGCAAGCATTTCAGGTGATTAAATTGTAGTTAATTGCTAAATTAATCGCTCGCGGTCGCCACTAAGTTGGTCAACAGCCACAAATTTTACTATTGAGATCGTGGCATATGCAACGAAAAAGTTATACATACATGCATATACGATTGCAATGCAGCTACACTAAAAAAAAAAAATACTACAGGATACACAAATAGGAACATAACTCATATAAATAATGCTGTACATGAAAATTGTATCAAGATCACAAAACCTTTATGAATTTTGCAGAACAATTGAGACAACAAAAATGTTTTTAATGAATTTGGGAATATCGTAAAAAGGCATTATTTAGTGTTTAATAACTTTGGAATGCAATGGCAAATGCAAAATTGGTAAGCAAAACACTTTGGCCTGAAACTAATAACCTGTTAGACTAATAAAGCTTGAAGATGTGAACAATTTCATTTGCTTCTTATGTACAAATATTTCTCCACTACTAATAATATTGTCGAATTTGAAAATTTGTTGAAATTAATAATAAGTTTTTTTATATAATTTCTATTGAACTTAAAAGTTAACTTGCATCGGACTTTTTATACTAAATTTTGAAGTCAAATTCAAATAATATCGATGCGCAAAAATTATAAAGCGGTTGTTATGAAAAGAAGTGCAAAGTTTTCATTTACTTCAAAAATGTGTAGATTCCGATCAAATCAATTCAATTAATTTTGATATACCTACTAATTTTATATCGTCCTTTTGACTTGATTGGAACATAACAGGAATGTTAATTAAATAATAAAATTGGTAAGCAAACTTGTTCTCGAATTTTGCAGATGTATTGAAATTTGAAAAACGATTGGTAAAACCGATCCAAAAAGTTGTTCTTAATTTAATTAACTAGTTAAATTATGATTTATGACTGTCTTGTTAGTTATGTTATTTTTCATTCGTTTAAACGAATAAAGATTGCTAAAAAGGATATGATAGTAGGTATCATTATACAATTTTTTGGTATTATTGTAATCAGCAGTTGAAGGATGGACGAGGAACGGTCAATTGGCTAATTGTGGTTAGAACGTATTAGGCTCGAAATTAGTGTGCTTCTATTGTGCTCTTACTCTCGCAGAAAACAGGAATTTCTCAATACAAATTTAATAAGGGCAGCAGAAGGTTGATTATACTTGTAATCGACATTATCTTTTATTTATTTTTACATATATTGCTTTTCTCTAGACAAGAGCATATTATTGTTAGTTTCTTGTGTTTTTAGCCATTATAATTATTGTTTTTTTTTAAATAAATCATTTAGGCTTTAAATAGTTCGTATTATTATTATTTGTATTTTGGTTTCAAAATGCATTTCACTCCTCGAAATAGTAGTATTTAATTCAATATCTGAATTGGATCAATTAAATATTTTCAAATGTGCATCCCTAGTTAGGTGAGCAATTGTGTTGTACTATATATGCAATATTTGTGGACTGCTAATGCCTTTGCAATATCAGCCATAAAACACACACAATCAGAAACACATATATACGAGTATATATATGTGTGTGTGTGTCTATACGGACGGACGGACAGTGTGTATGTGGCGCGCATTTGCTTGAAATTACCAAGTAAGTCATTAAAACTAAGTGTCATAAATAAATAAATGCATAAATTATTCTTTTGAAAAATGTTCAGTCACAATCACAGCGCCTGCTCGCCAGCAGCCAGCAGCTAGCAGCCAGCAGCCGTCAGCCGAGAGCCGCCGAACTGAGCCGCAACTGCGCCCGAACCTGCTGCTGACTGAGGCAACGAGCGAACCGCTGGCCACTGGTGACGAGCGGCAGAAAGGGATGGACATACACGTACACGCACATACACATACACACACACACACAAGCGCATGGCCTGTGTCTGTCTATATGTGCGATGTATGGCGCTGGCTGAATAATTTGCGTTTTACTTGCAATTGAAAATAAATCAGAAATTAATTCTTACACACACACACACACACACATACATACACACAAACTAGCAGTGGAGAGCTGCTGTTGTTGTTGTTGTTGTTATTTTTTGTTGTCTCGTTCATAAATTGTCGCGCTTTTTTGTGCTTTTTTGTTGTTGTTTTAATTGAGGCGGCGCTCTGTCGCAAAACAAAATGGACGTGGGGAAAATACAGGCACACACACACATACTACTTACATACTGGTATGTATGTATGTATGTGCGTTCATATATTTACACTCGCATATGCAGATAGGCAGAGGAGGATAACTAAAGAGGTAGAGAACTTACCTTGGCCGAACTCTCGAGCGGATTCCAATAAACGGCAATGGCATTATGCGACACTTCCTCAATGCAACCAACAAGGCCAACCGAGTTCTTTGTATCTGTCAAGAAAAATGAATAAAAGAAAACGCACAGTGAGAAATGTAGCAAGCAATCTGGCAGTGCAATAAAATGCAATAGGCAGCTGCAACAACACCAGCAACAACAATAACAACAGAACAGCAACAGCAGCGACATAAAAATATGTTTGTATTAACAATTAAGGAAATTTCTGTGTCTCGACTGTTGCGGCTGCTGGTGACAAGTGCCTAATGAGTTATGTTTGATGGGCAGAACGCAGCAGCAACCAAAGATGCAGCAGCAACCAATGTTGCAACAACAGCAGAAGCTGCAACAGCATCTGCAACAGCCGTTGCCGTCAGATTATCTGCAATCAAACAAACGGAGCGCAATGCGCGTTTATCAATGTCATAACTTGCGCTCTGTGGCCGCCGTGCGTTTTTCAATAAAAACCAGCAATTTACTGCTAGAAATACTAGACAATATGCTCAGCAATGGTCGCTGCTTGACTTCTTTACTGTCGCTGTTCTGTTGCTGTTGCTGCTGTTGTTGCTGCTGTTGTTGTTGTTTCTGTTTCTGTTTCTGTTTGTATGTGTAGCTAGCTCTTTTTGGTACGCACCTGCATCCAAGATTCTTTGCTTCACGGAATGCTGGCGACTGTGCCAGAATTGCCAGGCCTTTATCTCATCTTCGGGACTCTTCTCCTCACGAAACATTAACATGATCACACTCTGCAAGAAAACGTAAAAATATACAGCAAGGAATAAGCCAAAAGTCGTCATATTAAATGTCAATTTATGAGTTATGAAAAGGCGTACGAGTATGTTTATAATGAGTATTTGTTTAGAGATTTACTTAAAATAATGAATTATCATGTTTAATTATTGAAAAAAGCTGGCAGTATCTTTAAACATAATGCACATGCTATGCTTTCATTGTAATTGTAATATTTTATGTGATTTTTTGTTATATTTGCAAGACATTATGTTTCAATAGCGATTCTATAATGCTGATATTATTTGTAGAGTAAATAATTTCCTCCTTTTTGAAGTCGGCTAAAAACGAAAAGTTGTTTTCCCTAAATATACTAGATATGTAGCACTTATTGAAGCATGAACTAAAACACTCAAACAACAGTGTTCTGCTGAGCTTAAATGGCATGAATTCCAGTATAGTTAGCTGATTAGAGGATCGCTAATAATATTTAGTCTAGCCTTAGTAAAAGAAATATATATGATAATTAGTTGAAGTTTTATGAGGTCTCTTTAATAATCATGTTATACATAATTATTTTAATAGTACATATAAGACTGCTCTAATAGGGATATGGACTAAAAAGCGCCGCCAAAGTGCTAGTTAGTTAGAAAATATAATAAAATCTCGTTACCAAAATGGAACATGCTTTGGGTATGTTTTCAAAACAGACAATAAATGGTAAATGCATAATCATGGCTATTCTCTGGAAAAATTTGATGACTGATCAGTAGGAGATATAAACAATTTTAGTACTTCGCGTGACATAAAACTAGCAATAAAAGCGATCATACTCGATTGAAAGTGTTTTAACTAGCGGAGTTGATTTAAGGAATTCAATAGAATATGCTGATATCTTTTCAATGCTCTTTCGGCATATCATAGAACTGTTGAATTTAATGAGTTGTAGATAGTCGTAGCTATGATTTCAGAGATAATGTTGTTCACATTTTGTTTCCTGAGTATGACTCGGTTCAAAACACGACGCTACCATCTTCGCAAAAAAAAACAGCAGGCCGATTTGCAACATAATATAATATAAAAAAATAGTACACTCTATTATTTTCTGATTAACATACGAGTACAAATAGCTTCAATAGAAATAAATCAGAAGTACTGAACGTTACAACTCCTCTATTTTTTCTTTCTAGATTTAGAATGGGACGAATTTCAGAAAAACTTTGATTGTCTTAACGTCTAGGACTGTGTCATTAAAAAAATTGGAAACCAACCCTCTTTGCCCATCCTGCTCATCCTCAGCTCGGCTGACATATATGAGTTGTGACACTTTTGCTATCTAACGCTTCCAACGCCCCACGTAAAAAGTCAAAAAGATTATGCGCTCGAACAAAGGACGAATTAGATTTAGCAGAAAAATGTCTGGCACATTTGGTTTTTCGTTCCCAACATTTGCATTTTTTGTCTATCATTCACGAACTACATGCCAGTAGGTATGTGTCGGGCGCATTGCTTTGAATAATTATTATCTACGTTTCCGAAGGAAGCGCACAGATACGAATAGTCTGCCTCGACTCTGTACTACTAACAAATTGGAACAACCCTTTCTTTTGGCAAGAGGGTATCATCATTTGAGAAGTTTTTAGGAAACGGTTACCAAAAATTATTACAACATAAATATTTTGTATGTTTTGTGTGCCTTTTCGTCTTTAGTTTTATGGTAAAAGTTCTTTAAATATTCATGGGCTAATCAGCTCGTAAATTATGCTCTGCTCGCTTTTTTCTCCGCCGCCTGTTCTTGGCTCTTCGTCTTTTCTGCCGGATCAGTTTTCCCGTTAAACATATGCAAATGTGTCTTGCATTTTCATGGATTCAAACTGAGACTGAGACTGGGACTGAGTCTGGGACTGAGTCTGGGCCTGGGCTGTATGTTTTATGTGCTTGATTGTGAGGCAGAAGGGCGCTTCTAAGGGCTAAACAAATAAACTCGTAAATTAATTTTGACACTTTTTTCTAGCGCCTTGCGAATTATGGCAGTTTTATGGAAATATGAGAGCCTTGCCTCAATTTTTTGAACAAAAAGGACCTCGTCTTGCCACAATTAAAAGTTTTGTGAGCGGGGAGGTGTGGGGCAGTCGCCTGTCTACCTAGGAATGCATATATACTTGTGTTATATGTCTGGCATGGAACTTAGATTTAACGGTCACATGTTAATGTGGTTTGCATAAGCTTTAGTATCTCCTATCATTAGATCTTAGGTGCCGCTCCAATCCAATCCATTTCCTTCTACATTTTTTTGTTTGTTAATTTGTCACATTTTTTCCTCGTTTGTCTTTTTTCAAGTATCTATGCAAATGTTGTAGGCTCTAAAGAAAATACAATTGTGCTACTTTTTCACACGTGATCCTCGGCTGGGTAACATTTCTCGATTGTTGTTTACTTAGCGTGCTTCAGACTTCATCAGACTTCCGCGAACAACTGTAACTTCGATGTCATTCCCCAGCTCAACGGTTCATTTTACAATTTGCATTTCATGACCGGTAGCAAGGAGCAGAGACGTCATTTAAGCTTATCTGATTGATGATGTGTATTGTTGCGCTTGGGTCCTGAACAAACACATGTACGAGTATATGCCGATTGTTGAAAGGCTCACAATTTGCATTGAGTCGCATATTCAAATTCTCATAAAGGCGTCCGTCGCGGCGCGGCGCGTCTCGTCTCGTCGCTCCGCATCTCGTCTACGCGTCTCTCGTGTATCATTTATCATCAGCGCGTCTAGGATATGCATAAGCAAGCAAGCAAGGAAATACCAATGCCGCTAGCAGGATGTGTAATTGAGCAAAGGGTGTCGAGCAATGCGAGCTGCCAAACTTTATTAGTGCTCAGTCTCCGATTCCGCCCGGGGTGGCACCACATATGACAAATAGGGGTATGGGTATAAGAAGGAAAGGGCTTGGCGAAAGGGTTTATTTAGCCTGCTTGGTGCGTCGACAAGACTGTTGGTGGTGTTGATGGCATAAACAAAAACAAATGCCTGCCAATGGTACTGCCAACAACTACAACTACAACTACATATGGGATGATTGACAAAGCACTTAACGCTGCTCTAAAACTAAGTAGCTCCATGAAAATCATACTAGACCGTCAGCCGATAGATGGTTGGCTTCTCATTATTGAAAATATCGCATCCATACGCACCTTAACTGTTGTATTCTTAATTGGCTTATCCGCATCGTGCACATACTCCAGCGTTATGCCGTAGAACTGTCCCTTATTGATGTAGGTGATGCGATCATCCTCGCGTCGCTGCGATGAGCTTATGGGACTTTCCAGGTGATAGCGAAAACCCACATTTGTGAAGCTGCAAAGAGTAGGAAGAGAACGAGACAAAAACAGCAAAATTCAGTTCAGAGAATTAAAAAATTCAAATCTATAAACTAACATATGGGATGAGCTTTAAAAATAATAATAAATAATTTTTGCATTGTGTTCCCGCCGACTTCTGACTATAAAATTTCTGGTTCTTAGCAAGATTTATCTTTAAGTGTAGATAGATGACTATTTGATTTATACACAGCCTAAGAGGTAAGGTCTTAGAAGCTAAAAATTTCACACAATTCACGGCTCTGATGTAAGTGGACTCAAAAAGTCCTTTTTGGTAATTTGATTTCCCCATAAGTGGGTGAAAATTACCTTAAACTTGCTGTATATATACTTTAAATAAACATTTTCAAGCTAAAAATTTCACACAATTCACAGTTCTGATGTAATTGGACTCAAAAAGTTCTTTTTGGTAATTTGATTTCCCCTTAAGTGGGTGAAAATTACCTTAAACTTGCTGTATGTATACATAGTTTAAATAAAAATGTTCATAATTGAATTACTACGTACTAGCTGGTTTAAAAAATATGGTTCTATCTATCTATTCTAGCGAGAGCAACTACTGGAAATAAGTGCAGATAAGAGTTGCGTAGGATGTTAGAAATGTTCGTATTGACAGCAATAATATTTTTAATTTCCCCCCAAGTTTTGGCAGATCTTCGTGACAAAGTTAATTTATAAATAAGTATTTGGTGGTATGATATAAATAAATAAATTTGATAAAGAAATGCTCGCAGAATAAAACCAAATATTTATTAGATTTGGTTTATTTCAAACATAAATACTATTTCCACTTTTCCCATTTGTAGTTATTTGAAGAATGTCCGTATGAATGCATTTAGTTTAACTTTAGCTTGGCCGGGTATTGGGACATAAATGAACAAAATTATAATTATTGTCTGGCTATTGTAATTTAATTGCAATGTAGTTTGGGGGATTTTTAAAATTGTTTCTAGCTCGCTCGTATAGTTTTGGTTTTCATTTCCATATCCAAAATGAAAAGCAACACTTTATTGTGCCTTAAGGACATTTTTGTGTAGCCAATTATCGCGGCATTCATTATATTTACTATTTGTAGTAGTACTTACATTTTTGGTATTTGTATTTTGTCAGCATCATTTTGGCGGCCAAAATCATGCCAGGGCCTCGAGCGCGTCGAGCCATTTGTGCTCGTGTCGACCAACGAGGTGGTCGGACTGTTTTGACTGCCGTGGACGACGGTGCGTTGGATGTTATTGACGGATACGGGTATGGTGCCGCCATTGGCATCGATAAGCGTGCCCGGCTGACAGAGTTCCGTGTAGTCAAAGGACTGCAAAGTACATTTGGTTTTTGGTGGGTGAAAAGAAAAAGAATAAAGACATGCTTATTAGTGTTTGGGGTTTTCTCATAGGTTCAAAATATTCGATATAGATTTTAAAAAACGTTATGCGGCTATTTAGCTGTTTAATGGACACGCCACGCATTAGTAAACACACTCTACACTAAAATCGATCGATGGTTACTTACAGACTACAAACTGTTACTTATGGTTACTTATAGTATGGTAGGTTTCTAAGAACTCTCTCTCTCTATCTCTCTCTTCCAATAAGTCTTGCATACCTGTTGCATATTGTTTTGATCCCGGGGCGTGATGGCGTCCGTGCCGATGCCGGAGTCTGGACTGGGCAGGTCCACTGTGAGGCCCGCCGCTGTGAGGGTCTTCGTGTAGAGCGGAGTATTGCCATTTTTGCCGTTGGCTTGTGTGGGGGGCGGTGGTCCGGTTGGCTGATGATTGGGCGGCAGTCCAGTCGGGGCTGATGTGAGCACTGTGGGCGTGGTTGTTGTGAAGCGCCCCTCATAGGCACCACTAGACTGTGCTGTGCTCACATCCTCCCCATACATGCTGCGGGTGGTCGGCACATACCCACCCTGTCCATCGGGGGCAAAGTATTCGCGATAATATGGCTCCGTTATGAAGGTGGTCGTTGGTGGTCCGGGTGGTAAGCGTGTGGTTGTATACATGCCATAATTATCGGATGTTATGTACGGACCCGGACTGGGACTTTGTGTTTGCAGGGTCGTCTGTACTGTGCCCGCGCTGCTCGTTGTGGGATGTGAGGTGGTCTGTACATACATATTTGTTGTTGTTGTAGTTGTAGTTGTTGTTGTTGTTGCTTCCAGTAGCCGTCTCTGGCACTCACCTGTAGATAGATTTGTGTGCCCCCCGTTGTTGCATACATCTCTAGATCTGTTGTTGTTGTTGTTGTTGCTGTGCTTGCGGGACTAGTGGGTGAGTTATTAGCACTAATTTCTCTCTCTCTTGCCGTTGTTGTGGTTGTTGTTGTTGGGTCTGTTGTTGTTGCATCCACGTTCAAAATCTGTGAAATTTCGTTTGTTTTTTGGTTTGATGTGGTTTTGTTTTGTTTTTTTTTTATTTTATATTTTTGTGTTTTGTGGATTGTATTTTATTTAATTTTTGTCTGCCTTAAGTTTTAACTTGATTTGTATTTGCGATACGGGTTTATATCTATGTATATGTATGTATATTGTGTTTGGATTTGGATTTGGGCTTTTATGCAATCCCATGGGCATATGTAAATAAGCAAAATTGAGTTATTTGTAAACAAATTTCCAATCAAAATTGGTTCATTAAATATCTTGGCCTGGTCTCGAACCCATCGTCGTCGTCGTCGTCGTCATCGTCTTTGACTGATCGATCATCAGGTAGTAGTTAAAGCAACAGGCGGGCTGATTTAAGGCTACTTTATGGGCTTGTACTACATATTTGTAGAGTCAAGAGGCAAAAGTCAGAGTCAGAGTCAGCCTAGGGCAGCAGCAGCAGTGGCAGCAGCCTTAAGAGAGCAACTGTTGTTGGCCAGTTCGTTGATACTGTCATTGTTGTTAATGGCCGCAAATAGTGATTGATGAGTGATTATAGATTGGGAAGGTCAGCGCGCAGACAACACGCACCCAGTCCCCAACAACGAGGTGACAAAATAATGTCGGCGTTTCGTTGCGTTCTTTAAGACTGACCAACACATGCTTGGTGTATTTTTTTTCCTTTTTTTTATTATTACTTCTTTTTGAATGCTGTTGCTGTCTGATTCATAAACAAACAAACAAAAAAACCCGACGGTGGCTTATTGAAAAAGTCAACAAGTACAGTTTATAAAAAGTTATAAAATGAAACAGTCGAGTGGAAAGAAACAAATTAAAAAGCGTTGCGTTGCGGTGCGGTGTTGAGCGCGAAAAAATAAAAATCATCATTTATATAGTATAAGTATATACTCGTATGTGTATGTATGTATATATATTAGTATATGCATATGTTAATTATCATTGCTTTTTTATTGGCCGCCCAAAATGTCAAACGTTTTTGACTCTTTCGTCGTCGTCGTCGTTGTCGTCGTTGTCGTCGTCGTCCAATTCGTCGTCGTCGACGTCTTCGTCGGCTTCGTCGTCTTCGTTGCAAAATGAGGTAATACTAGCGACCAAGTCTGATCAATATGCCAAGCTCTGTCGTTTTTCATATCTATGGGCGACGGCGTTTTGTCTTATCTTCGGCACACATACTAATTGGCAGCCAGCCATATGCCACGCCCAGGTGCTGGTAGCAAGCGCCTAAAATCAAATTAGCAACTTTACGAACCCAATGTATTTTTGGTCTAAAGAAAGTGAAATCAAAATCATCGCGCTCTGTTCATTTCCGTTGCTCAATACACGAAACAAGACGAGACTGAGGTGAGGTGAGCCTCAGTCTTTATTTGGTGGTCTGAGCCGTCTCTATTGTTTGACAGGCCTATTGATATAATTTAGTTTGCTTTGATTTGGCTTTGGATTGGTATCTCTTTAGAACCGGTATTGAGTTACACAGGGTCAGAACACAAAGAACATTTGTAATCATTTATTTATTTATTTATTTAATTTTGTTAGTCCAGATCGTATTGACACACAAAAAAAGTCGCATATAATGTGTCGATTTTGTTGATATTTCGAATGTGTTGGTGTGTGTGTGTGTTTATAACAGAATTTAAATTTATACAAGTGCCTGTACATTTTCGACTGCTGTATAATTTAGCATCAAATTCTGTCTCAGTCTCAGCTAAATCGCTGAAGATTCTAGCTCCGAGCTAATTAAATTTGTTCATCGAAATCAATTTGCATTTTAAACTTAAACGTGCAACGTCAGAGAAGGCCTTGGGAGCATGCGCAGCCAGCACTCGGAGCATCGACTAAGATTTTGTTTTGTTTTCTTCTAAAATGGCTGTGCGTGCGCGCATTTTTTGTCTGCTTTTAGGAATCTTTAAGTATTTTCGTGTATTGATTAATATAAAAATAAATAATAGAAAAAAACAGCGCGCTTTGCATACGCTTTGTCTTTTTCTTTAGTATATGTTTACATACATGCTTATACACGTATATATGTCTTCTATATAGGCGAGCAGGAAGGCAGGCAGCAATATAGTATACAAGTATGTACCTATGTGGTTTCGATCTACAAGTATAACTAAGCTATGGATTATGATGATCAAGTGGTTGCTAGTTGCTGGTGGCTGGTGGCTGGCAGCTCTGACTGTTGCTGTTTAGAATTATGCTAAACAGCCCAAATGCGATAGCACATATGTATTTATGTATGAGGAAGAAATAAAAATTTAAATAAAGCCAATTAACTATTTTAATGCTTTTGGATGATAAAAAGTGAAACTTTTGTCTATGTTTTTTTGTTTTTGTTTCTTCGTTTGCCTTACTGTTGATTTTTTATGAATATCGTTAATTCTCGGAAATAAAGTGAGGAAAACAAATGAAAAAGCGAAACATTATTGTATTTATAAAATGTACGCATTTGGCATAAAATGCTACTTTTAATTGTCAAGTTCGGAGTGCGTGTAAAAAGTACTTGCCAAAATGTTTAACTACGCTTTAAACTATAATAAGCCTGTGAATTTTGAAGGTAGTACCACGATATTGTTGATTGTGATTGTTTTTTAGAAGTTTGTGAAATGCCAAGGGCTACATAATATGCTTAAGCTGCGGCCAAATAGGCCAAATTTCATTCTATTTAAAAAGATGACCTTGAAAAGTAAAAGAAGGGAATGTCTGCAAGCAGACAACTACGTTTTTCAAAATATATTCTTAGTTCATTTCGTTTTTTTTTAATTAATCTTCTTAAGCGCTTGTGGTATAGCCTTCGAAAATATTATAATTATTAATTTCTCATCTTGAATTATTGTATGCTAAATGTAATATTCTTTGAATTTAACATTTTCTTTATACATTTTTTTTTATGGTTTATTTTTATATTAATACTTAAAACTTTGAACTGAATTTGATTTCCAATCTCATTATTTCTTTTTAAAGAGTAATTGCTTCGAAAATTTGTCAAATTATTATGCAAATAAAATTATATATTATTCTGACAATATATTTAATATTATTTTTTTCTCAAGTCTAAACTATTGACTGAAAATATAGTTTGATTTTTCTCTATTTCATCATTTTTGTATTTTAGTATTCACTAAAATTCCAACAATTGCAATAAAATGCAAATCTTATGGATTTTATATTTTATAGTTTGCTGTATTTTCAATGCGCAATAACTATTTTTGCACATCCAACTATAAAATCATGTGATGAGTCACATTTTGTGGTCCGAACCATTCATGTAGAGATACCAGAAAACCCAATCGATTTGTGCTAATTTGTTTTCATTTTTTGCGTAGGCTATAGCCAATAATAATACACACATACATACAAAAAAAAATGTGGCATAAAATAATTGAGAATTGCAAAGTTGAGTCCAGTATCTATCTATCTAATTGAGTTTAGTTATGATTACTCTTTCCGGTCAGTCTCTGGCAAGTGTGTAACAAATTCGAATAACAATTTTTTAACATAAATTAACAATCACACGCCCCGCCATTTGATTTTGTTGATTACCACAATAACGACAACAACAACTAAACCTTAGACTTTACACTACTCCCTGGCTGCCCGGCTGCTTTTCTGCCCGTTGGTCTGTCTGTCTGTCTGGCTTTAAATATTTATGTGTGTGTATGCAAATTAATAAGACAAATATTAAGAATAATTAACTGTCAATGTAAAAAATGTACAATAAATTAGCGCACATGCAAATTGTGCACCGACTTTGTTGAGAACGCATTTCATATTGGTTTTATACACATAAATTTATATATAGTACATTCAGTATGTACGAGTATGTGTGTATAAGTATTATTCATATACATTATCAATATGTATTTTACTGCATAATTGTTTGTCGTTAAACAATTAGTTGTTACCGATTTTAGCTCAATGGACCAATGCCTCAAGCTCAAGCTCTCATACACATAATCCATAGGCAAGCCCACTCACAGCTGGCGTAATCAGACGGATCGAAATGCGATAAAAATAACTAACTACATACATACACACTACAAGCTGCAAACTACACGAGGAGCAACAACATTTAACAGCAAATGGCAACAAAATAGCAAAACAATCAACGCGACATTATTGTTGTTATTCTTAACTCTTGTCTGTTCAATTTCAAGAAAAGAAAAAGAGAAACAGAAAAGAAAAAAAACAAAAGACTTGGAGCACAAACTTGTTTGTTGTGTGGGTGTTGAAAGGCAACGGCAACGGCAACGCGTTGCGACTGCGACTGCGGTCACAACTGCCACTGCACGCCCACACAGGTGTTATTGTTGTTGCTCCTGTGTTGTTGTTGCTGTTGTTGCTGTTGTTTTATGTACTTCGCGCGTGTGCGTTTGGCGTTCGATTCATGTGTGTGTGTGTTTGTGTGTGGTGTTTCTTTCATTGATTTTTGCGATTGCGCTTGCGTATTGGCTTCGCTTGATTATAAATCGGTCCGCGCGTTTTGATTGCAGGTGTTTTGTTGTTAATATACCCTATATCTGCAGGGTATTAGGATATTATGAAATCGTTCAGATATTGTTACAACTTGAAGAAGGTGGAGCAGACCCCTCGAAGCATTTATATTCTTAGTCAGTATGACCAGAGGATTCGATTCTTCGCCTGTCTGTCAGCATGCACCGCAGCATCTCCAAACATCTCCTCTTAGTCCTTAAAAGGACTCTCAAACAAAAATATATATACGCGCTTGGAATGTACATACATATGTATGAGTTATGTAGCATTTAATTATTTTTAAATTATATTTTTATAGTAGTGACAATAGTAATTGTTTAATTAAAAGAGTTCTTCTGGACTAGACGCAGGGTATATAGGAGTCGGACGAGCGCGCGACTTTAGCATTCGACTTGTTATTGTTGTTCTTGCTTTTGTGATTTGATTTTTGTTCATTATGATTTGTTGTTACATACTACATATATACATGTTTTTATGATAGAATTTCATTAGCCAGCACTTGCAACAACGCTGGCGATGGCGATGGCGACGGCGACGGCCACATTCCAATCAAGCGGCACTATATATCATATAACATATGCAAATAGCGACATATCGAATTCGGGCAGACAATGCACACACACGCACACACACTGCACACGCACACTCAATGCTCCACCATGGGCCATAGACTGTTAACTGTGCCAGTATTTTTTTTAAATTTTTTTTTCTTTTTTTGGTTTGCCTCTTAGATTCTCGTGTCACACGCACGCACTTACACACACACTTACATTGAAGCTTTTTTCTTTTGAGATTCAAGCGGGGGATGCACTTCAATTGTTACGCGACATTCGTAAGTCACTTGATCTGATCGGTTTTGGCAGAATATGTTTGAATATAACGACGAATCAAACGAATCGAAACGAATCGAAACGATCCTACTCCGACAACGTGATACAACTGACTGAGGCCAGGTATGACAACGAGCGCCTCGCTACTGACAACGACAACTCACACACATGCACAAACACACACATATACATACATACATACATACATATAAGACATTCAGTTGCGTTGTATCGGACAGTTGGACACACACACACACACACACAGAAACACACTTACTCGCATATCAGTTCAAAATGGTTGGAATCTGTTGCTGTCGCAATATTCTGACATATGGACGGACGGGACGGAAGGGACGGACGAACGCGGCCGGACAGGGCGTTGCGAATCGGCATTAAAAAATAGTTTCATATGTATGTGTATTTGCAGTGCGCCTCACTCATTCATTGAGTTTGTTGTTATCGTCGAAGGAAGAACGACCGGAAGTGCGCACTTAAAGTTTGTCGCAAAGGCGCTCGAATTTTGTCATGTTGCTGCTTTTTGCGAGCAAATAGCTAATATTGGCAATTTCTGATTGTTGTGGCAATGTAGAGTTGTTAATCATTAGTTGTTGTTTTTATAATTATAATTCATAAAGCGCCTGGCAACCAAACATTCCAACATCGAACTTACAGCGCGCATGTTCGAACAACTTGGTGCAAGCGAACCAGACTTATATGGCCCAATTGGTGTGAGTGCGAGCGAGCTAAATATACAAATCACGCACACACACACACACACACACAAGCGCGCGCGTACATTTGTGGATGATCGTGCATAGCGCGTATAACATAAGGCAAGAGTGTATAACAGTTTGAATGCAGGCTGCGCCGTCGTCAGAGTGGTTGCTAATGTGTACGTAGCAGTAGTTGTTGTTGTTGTTGTTGTTATTGTCTCATTGCTTTTGCGTCAATAGAACACCGCACACTGATTCGTATTGGCTGCAGCACTAACACTCATTGCTCACTCACACATTCAGTTGACAGACCAATTGCAAGTCTTAGAGCAGACGCTGACGTCGCTGCCGTCGATTTTGTTGCTATGGCTGCGCACCACGCTACGTATACGTCATATGTACATACATACATATGTATATTTATATAGACAATCGGGCCGAGCCAAGTGTTGTAGTTGTTGTTATTGTCGGCACGAAATGATAAAGGAGCATGAAGCATGTGTTAATTGAGCATCAATGGGAATATGTTTGTCTGTACATACATACGTTTGTATGTGCTGCAGGATGTGTCGTAGGATATATGAGAAGGGGTGGTTGTGGTGGTGAGCTACACACATACATACATACATAAAATAGCCTGCTTGTATTCCTAACTATATAAGCTCTTCTATCTATTTATATAGAATTTAGCGTGTGTGTCCATTAAAGCGTTTCTGCTACTGAGAAGAAAAAAAATACAGTACAGGTTCGTTATGGCAAAGCAATCTGAATTCAAATATAATATGAAATAGGCAGACCTATTCCCATATTTGGCGGAAACGATTTGGAGAAATTTCTCAAACTTTCATATTATAAACAAAATTTATTGCATTCAATTGCAGTAATTCGATTAATTGCTGCATTTTGTAAACATCCAAGATTAAGCAAAATTGGAACAGGCCCTAAATATGAATATGAAGTAGTAAATTGAAAGGATGCAGCTATATTAATTGCATTCACTATAACGAATGTGCACTGTATTTAAAAGAAAGAGGTCTTACATGCTGCTTAGAGCTTTTTGAACCTACCTTTTGCGTTATGACTGAACCATTCGCTGCCGTGATGCTGCCATTTTTCGGATCCTTGCGCAAGTCTTCGGGCTCTCGTTTGATGCTAATTAGCTGTTGTTGTTGTTGTTGTTGTTGCTGCTGCTGCTGTTGCACTGCAGCCGAGACAATCGAGCCCGCATTGCCCACGCCCGCGGTCGTCACTATGGCTGTCGGATGCTGTTGCTGTTGTTGTTGCTGTTGCTGCTGGTGTTGCTGATTCGAGATTGTTGTCGTGGAGACAACCGGCGTACTGGCCCCAGCCGATGATGATGGGTGTGAACCAAGTAGAAAGCCTTGAATTTCATTTTGCGATAGGCCAGAGACATCGATAGGTGTGGTCTGTCCATTCAGTTTGCTGGCGTTGCTAGCGTTGCTGCAAATGCGAAAATACAAGAAGAAGAAGAAGAAAAAGAAGAAGAAGAGGGAGAGAAGACAAAGAGCGCACAGCATTGAGGTGCGCGTTAGTAAACGCTGCTAATTGCTAATAACAAGCTGCCAATCATTTGACACCATTTGGCACCCACAAATGTTTAAATTAGCGCTAAACGCGGCTTATCAATAAAATCATGCAAAATACGAGTATGTGTGTGGAAATGCACAAATACAGTAAGGAATATAAATATATACAGATAGATGCAATTGCAAAACTTAATCCGTTCGTTGCGGTTTATTTGTATCGTTTTGTTTTTAATTTTTTCCGTTTTATTTCTATTTTTTTGTTGCAATCATGCATGCTGCCTGCTGATAATCAGCGACTGCAGTGACTGAGTGGGAGAAAGGGGTAAGGAGGCTGGAGTAGAGGCACTATTTTTGCGCAAGGCGTCTTAGGTGCAACCAAATTGTTACGGGCGGCAACCAACACCTGTACACCTGTAACGATGTCGTCGGCGACGACGATGATGATGATGATGACGACGAGTTCACAATCCAGTTGCCAACTGGCAAGACAAGTCACAGACACACACACACACATACAGAGAGACATAAACACACATTCGAACACAGCCTTTGCAGCTGCTCATGCACACGCCCAAATAGGAGCAATCCAGCCATGATCATAACAACAACAGCAACGAATTCAGCGACAATAAGAGCAAACCAGATTCCCTCCTCTGTTCCCAGCATCAAGTGCAAAAACCAGCTATAAAAACAACGTTGCCGATGCGGCTTTGGTCCTCGACTTCGACTTCGACTCCGACTCCGACTCCGACTCTAAACAGTTGGCAACAAATTTTCACAATAAAAACAAATCCCATTGAATTGAATCGACAGAAACGTATCAACGAACGGTACACTCCGCACTCGAAGTCGCGGCGTCCACTTTTTTGTTGCACGTTTGTATTTCTTCTTTTTTCATCGCTTGCTTGTTTTTTTTTTCTTTTTTGGTTTGCTCTTATCACATTAAACTTATTTTGGTTATAAATTATCTGTGGCATGTTAAGATCTTGTGTGTGCGATAAATAAAATCGTGATATCTTTGGCATTTTTATAATACACTGCCTGAAACTGGAGGTTGCCTCAAGGTCAGTGCACAGGATTTTGTACGGTACTTCCCACTATCTAACGGAATTTTTTTACAGCCGCGACCCACTCTGAAGTTAGCGGAGACAATGCTTTGTGCTCCCATTACAAAATACTGTAACAATTTATAGTAGGGAGCATTAGTTTCTTGATTAATTCTTTTCAAAGAATAATTACAGATTTTTGTTACAAAAAACTCCACTTTATAACATAATTTAAGTGATAGAATAAACATTTAAGGTTTTAAAATACATAGACCTATACATCGATCTACTTATTATAATATAAGATTTTTAATTTCTCGATAAAATGTGAAGACTGACTAAAGAAGAGATGGTTTTTTGATTTTTTAAAAAGATTAATCAAAATTTGTAAAACTATATTTGAACACTTTTCTGCTCAACTATCTGCAAACTTTTCATATGAACTATTACTACCATAGGACCAGATTTTATAACTTTGCCATTAAGCTCATACTTTTGCAATCTTGTGTAAACTGTGATGTTAATAGAAACCTAATGTGCCAGACAAATTAAGAACTGCACAAGACCAGCGCCCGTTTTCACCCGAATTTAGTGCTACCTTTTGTTAGTTGTTCCGTTTCTCATTTCGAGACAATTTTTATTTGAATTTAACTTTTTCTGTCGTTTTGTTTTGACAGTCAACCTTTCCTTTTTATGTTCTGTAGAACATTTTTTGCTATTAAAATGACACTACATTAAGATTTTTCGTAATATCTTTTTTCTCCGGCTGTCCAAATGCTTTTTAGGGTCAGAACGCGTAAAGCACGTACACACACACACGCACACACACACAAGCACACTCATAACAAATTTTGAAAAAAGAGACATTTATTAGATAGTTTTACGCTAACGCTCATTTTATTTGTGTTTCTAAGCCAACTGTCGCATCGGCGACCTTTTCCATGCCCCTTGCGGACGCTATCATTGTTGTTCTTGTTGCTGTTACACGGTCACGGTGTCGTCAGCCGGAGCTTGCTATAAAAACACCGACAACAGCAACTACAACAACAGCAACAACAACAACAAGAACAACAATAAGCAGAGCACGAACAGTAAGCCAACATTTCATAACTCAATTTTCAGAAACGACGTTTGACAGCCGCTTTGCCGTCTTGCCGTCTTGTCGCCTTTCGGCCCCGCCCGACTTGCGACGTGCCACTGATGAACAGTTCCACGAAGCTCTGACCAAACGGATAACAACAACAATAACAAGCGAACGTTTGAGTTGTCGCTAATTTTTGCAAAGTTCAGATAGACAAGCTGAGCTGCCCGAATCAAAATTATGGTTCAAAAATCATTCTTTTTCATTTTCAAGTCGAAATTGAAAAACGTTCGAACTACGAACGAAATTTGCATAAATAAGGATATTTCTCCCATTCATATTATCCTTTTTAAACCTGAACTGACCTAGAACTGGCAAAGACACGCAAAGCAGTACCCCAGATTTTGGCAAACTATATATAGCAAGACATAATAGCACAAACACAATTATGTTATTATTGCTAAAAATGTTTATAAGTTGCTTTTTATTTAAGAGTTTAAAAGCTGGCATGGGGAGCGAGGTCGAAAAGTTAACCCCTTAAGTATGCTAAGCGAATTGTATTAATAGATAATACATAATTGTTATTTGGGCAAATCATTTTTAACAAGCTTAAGCTGCCATATTGGTAGCTGAATACTAGTTTAATAAATTGTAAATAATTTTTTATATAAAAAAAAATGTGGACAAATCAAACTGTTAGGTGATGGAAATGGAACCACGGACTCTTTTACTGTTTCCAATCTAATCTTCTGGCTATTACTATATATATGGTGTAGTTCATTATGGTGCTATATATAACATTAGTAAAAGATTAATCTGTGTTAATGGGCAATATTTTTTGCTACTCAATAAAATACATTTTTGGTGTCTTTGTGCTTAGAAGTGTTGATTGATTGTAGAATATGTATGCTATGATGGACTGGTTTAAGATTTCAATTTATTTTAATTACATATTTCATGTAAAGAAAAAAATATTGTTTTTTTTTAACTTTTCTACCCTCAAATGTGTTTCCACTTAATAGAGAAATAAACTCAATAAGCATTCTAATAACAAATATAATGAAAACATATATCCAAGAAATCATTAAAGTACTTAAAGACCAAAGCTGAGATTTATTTTTGTAAATTTTTTTCTTTTTTTTTAAATTGAAGTATTTTTTTACTATTCATAAATTATTTTTAATTTCGAAGTATTTATTTAGTTTCTTTTCTTTCTTTTTATTTTATTTTATTTTAAAGGAGATGATCCTTTAATACTATGTTTTGTAAGTCAAAGTTCCACCAATTTGATATTTGCTAATTTTGATATTTTTTATTCTGTGCCTCAAAAGGTTTCAATAATAATGTTTTTCCATAAATTGACAGTCAAGTAATAAAATAAAAAAGTCCAGCAGGACTCGTTAAATTTGTGCAATTATTAAACCAACAAAAAAACAAACGGTGTAAAATCTGATAGGCGATCTTTAGAAGAACCGTCTCAATGACGGTGATTTGCCATAACCATTAATTTTCTCCACCACTCCTGAACGGCAGGCGGGGTGGCGGGAAGGATGATTCTAAATGGGCTTTGCATTGACATCGTCGAGCCACAATGGGTGTTGGCCCGAGCTGAGTTGGCTGGACGGCGATGCTGATGCTGATGTTGTTGCTGATGGCTTTGGTTATGGGTATGGGTATGGGGGCTATGAGTATGGTTGGGCCAGCGGTTAACGGCCACTTACCTCCACACAAGCTCCTCTTCGTTGTTGTTCTCCTTCTCAGCATCTTTGTAGTAGCTGTAAATGGCGTATGTGGTGGCATGGGGCGTGTGCTGCAGATCGTGGGGCAGCATTTGCAGCTGCTGTTGCTGCTGCTGGTGGTGCTGGTGCTGGTGCTGGTGGTGGTGGTTATGATGATGATCGTGCTGCTCATGCTGCTCGCTTAGTTGTATCTCGGCGGCCACGGCCTGCATGAGGCCAGCGGCAGTTAGTGGCAAGTGTTGTTGCAACTGTTGCAGGTGTGACGTGGGCTGATGTGGCTGCTCCTGCTGCTGCTGCTGCTCATCCTTGTGCTGTTGGTGCTCCTGGTGTTCATAGTAGTGCGGCGGCGGCGGCGGTGGCGGAGAGTGTGGCGCGTATTGTGGTGGTGGGGGCAGTGCCGGTGGTGCTTCGTGTACGTGCAACAAATGCTGTGCCAGCGGTGCCGGCGGTGAATCGGACATGGGTGGCTCGCCCAGATTGTAGCTGGCGCCGCGTCTAAGGATTGCACGTTCGTTTATAATTATGTATCGATGCGGGGGGAACGGGCGGCACAAGCCCATGCCATGCCCATGTGTGTGTCCAGTTGTGTGTGTGTGTGTTTAAATCTGTGTATGTGTGTGTGTGTGTGTGTGCATTTTTGGCAGTCGAGCTGTGGCTATTAGCATTTATTTACATAACAAATTTATGGCCAAACTTAGACAGACAGCGAGCCCAAGACAGAGCCCGACTCCAAGCCCGAGCCTGAATGCGTGTGTGGTTACGGATTTGTAACTTTTGCGGCAGCTTTTTTATATTATTATTATTATTATTAGTGTTGTTGCTGTTGCTGTTGCTGGTATTGGGTCTTTGTTTTTGGTATCGAACGCGGCTTCATTGTGAGGCCAGCCAAAAATTTATTCGTTTAGCGCTATTAGCGTCATTAAGCGACTGTTGTACACAATCGAATCGCCAGAAAAAAACAGATTTGAACATTTTTAACACATTCGAGTAGTGCGGGCCCGATCTCGGCCTCAAGCCCGGTGCACTGCAAGTGGTCCGCAGATGAAATCCACTAATTATTAATTTCCCATGCCCAGGCACTCTGGAACACTGGCAGCGGGCACCATAAAAAAGCTTTTCAAGTTTTAAGTGCACACAGTTTTTGATTTCTTTGGTCGACTGGCAAGCGAGCCCGTGATTAGGCGACACCACTTCATTAGCGGTAGAACTTAGAAGTCAGCCGGCTATCAACCCCTGCCTTCAAGCAACAAGTAGCGAAAATTTGGCAAAAAAAAAACAAACAAAAACAAACACAAACATAATGCGAATGCACACAGCAGTAGTCTAACAGCTACAGTGGTTCTTCAGTATAAGGATTTGAAAAAGTTGTTGAAAATATTCTTTAAAGATTAAGCGAATAATAAGTTTGGATTAGCATCATTTGAGATTTGTACAGCGATTTATTTATTCCTTTTCATCTTTCCTACTACTTGTTCTAATTTTTAGTCATTATTTGAAAAAGGGTAGATTTAAAACAAGCAAAAAAGTGTCTGTATTTAGGAAACGATATCAAATCTCTTCGAACATGCTTGCAAATTATTATTCATAGTACAATCATTAGTCACAAAATGGAATGTTGGAATAGAACATGGAATGGAGTAAAATGCTTATTATATTATCATTCGTAAGAAAATTAGTCAGAAACTGGACTGTTGGCATCGAACATGGAATGGAGTAAAATGCTTGTCTTATTATCACTCGTAAGAAAATGATTAGTCAGAAACTGGACTGTTGGAATAGAACTTGGAATGGAGTAAAATGCTTGCCTTATTATCATTCGTAAGAAAATAATTAGTCAGAAACTGGACTGTTGGAATAGAACATGGAATGGAGTAAAATGCTTATTATATTATCATTCGTAAGAAAATAATTAGTCAGAAACTGGACTGTTGGAATAGAACATGGAAATGGAGTAGAAGCGCAAACATGGAGTGGAATGGAATTTTTCATAATCGACAAATTTAAACTTATTTTTATACTTGCTTGTCTTATTACCAATCGTAAGAAAATAATTAGTCAGAAACTGGACTGTTGGAATAGAACATGGAAATGGAGTAGAAGGGCAAACATGGAGTGGAATGGAATTTTTCATAATCAACAAATTTAAACTTGTTGCAATTCAAAGTTCCCTCAACCTGTATCTATTACATATTATTCGTGTGAAAAATAGTGCGGAATATATTGAAATATTTAATGGGAACGCCAAGTAAAGTAAATCGAAGTTCATATTGCAATTCATTCTTCTTCTTTTTGTGATAACAAGCATTTTAAGTTAAATAACATAAAGTGCAAAAACAGACAAGTCCTCATAGCACGAAAATAAAAGAGAGGGAAATCAGTTCGAAAATGAGTTTTGTTTCGTTTTAGAAAATGTGAACTGTGCCGCTACCCTTGATGTACTGCCGGTTCAGTTGGTGCTAATAGCAGCCCTGTGGTTCGATATGATTATAATGAACATAATGCGAGCATTTTGCACATGCAGCGCACGCTCATTAGCACCTGAAAACGCACAAATCGTACAGATCGCAGATGAATGGCCGCACCGCCACAAGGGGCTGGATGGGGTGTGCCTTTGCGTGTTTCCATGGGAAGTGCTACGACGGGGCTTGCCCAAAACTTTTGGCACTTTCGTCACATTCGGCCGGGCAAGTGAAAGCGTATCGTGACGAGGAATTGAAATTGAAAATGCCGAACTGGTTGTTCAGTTGCTAGGCAATGACAGCATCAGGACTTTTGTCTCATCTCGGGCCTGTCTAGAGTCTTGAAACGCAACGAAATTGTGTAAACAGGCAGCTGGCAGAGATATGCCCGGAGGGGTAACCTAAATGGGAAGACAGTGGAGGAACCGTTACGCGCTGCTTAAGTGATTTACTGTGCGATCATTATTGATATAGATTTGAAACGGGCATATATTTGTGTCTGTGTGTGCTCGGACAACGTCCATAAAGGCAGCGTCCGAGCGACCCTTTTTTTACGCGCCTGGCAATCAAGAGACAACAAAGCCCTCATTTGCATAATGCTTTCAGCTAAACGCGGCCCGGCGCATCACACACACACACACGCGTATATGCGATCGCACAAAAGGTGAAGATGCCGAAAGGATTCAATTTAGGCCTACAGCTTGAGATTCACACATCAGTCCGTCACTGTCTCTGCATTTTGTACGGTCGAGTGAAGCTCCTTGTTGTTTGTCATTGTTTCTCATCGTTGGACATCGCACCTCTTTCTTCTGCTTGTCCGAAAGTGGTGGTGGTGGTGGTCCTTTGGATAAAAAGATAGCAGCAACCCCTTCTGGACAGCCCAGTTGAGGTCGCGAACGAGGACGAGGACGAGGACGGTGCACATTTGCATAAACCGAAGCAAACTCAGGTAACTGAGTAAGTAAGTAAGTAGCCAGCCGGCCGGCCGGCCGACCGACCGGCCCGTGCAAAACTTTTTCAACCCCTGCTGCTCCTGCTTCAAAGCTGTGGACGTTATTAATAAAAACTACACACACAGACAGACACATTATACCCGTAGCTGCCCGGCGGCGATGGCTTTAAGGCAAAGCCCATGCATCTCCGTTCGCCTTGCGCATTTCTTTATCACAACAACAAACAGCGCGGTCCATTAATTTGTCCACAATGCGACTGCGCCTGCGCGAATGCGGATCCTTTGACCATCCTCAGTGTGAGAAATGAGCGAGGGGTATGTTCTGATGTTCTGATGTTCTGATTGGAAGCGGTGCTGCCTAGGGATTTGGGCACAGCAGCAGCTGCCCATTTCGAAATCAGCTCAGTCTTTGCCTCTGCAATCGCTCTGCCAGCGCGAAGTGAAATTATCAAGAGGTTTTTCTGTTTGGTCTTTACAGTTTCGTCGAGCCGTTGCATTTACATGCTTATATTTTATGCAAATGACGCCTAATACTAATGTGATTTTGCTTACGAAAACTATCAACTACTCCCTATACGATAAAGCCACACGACCAGCATGGTTTTATTTTGGTTTAAAACAGACAAAAATACAACCGCTAAACATTTTCGGGCGTAGGCAATAAATTTCTCATTCGTATCGCATTAATTACAACAATATTATCGGACAACAACAGCGAACACTGAATACTGAAAATGAAGACGACGACGACGATGACGATGACGACGACGATGATGAAGAAGAAAAGAGCAGAAAGAAAGAAATACTATACACATGTTCGGTTGATGAAACTGCTGGGGCGTATACGTATTAAAGTTTGAAGCGGTAACAAGTTACACAATTTAACGCACACACACACACACACACGCATAGGCTGTCAATAATTAAAATATTAAAAACAATTTTTTCCAGCAACTTTACCACGAAAAGTGTCATAAATATTTAATGTTTATGTTTCTGCATTATTTATTTAATCGCTGCACCGCACAATACTGTTACTGTACTATTGTAGATCTCAAATGTTCGGCATATATTTATGGAGAATCGAAATAAATGGAAATACAGCACTTCTCTAGAAGGCTTAGAAACTCACAAGAGAGTGTTCAACGGTCGGCAGTCAAATAATTTGAATACAAAATAAATCTTTTCTTACGAACTTGTGACAAAATTCCCTTTTTGGATCGAGTTTTTATTGCTTTTTTTAACCTTTCGGGTTTTCCACAAACCTGAAGAAGTCAAGTTAGATATTAAAATTGTTTGTTTTGATAAAAGTAAATCTTTTACAATACAAGTAATATTGTACAATTTATTTCAAATTAATTACGTCTTTTGGGAAATGAAATTATTTTAAACATTTTTTAAATGGTTCCAACGACATTGGTGAATGGCTTTGAACAATTATTGTTTCTATGGGGCTCGACTGTGTGTAGTGGCTTCTGTAATCCTGCCCTGAACACACACACACACACACACATGCAACACACACACTCACACAGACACATTTGTGTGTATGCGCGCGTGTACTACCGTGACTCGGCTATCCAGTCTGTGTAGGATATGGCAAAGGTGCTGGTTGCATCCATCATGCAATTTGTAGACTCCAGTCGGAGACACTGTCAGGTAACCAGATACAATATGAGACTCGATTGCGATTGCGTTTGCGACTGGGACTGGGTCTGGGACTTGGACTGCGAATGCGAATGCGAGTGCCCGCTAGCTTTGCATGTCCACACTTTGGGTTTTCATGTCGCATACCAGCGCCGGAGCGCTTTACAAATTTGCACCGAAACACATTTTCACATACTATAGTTGAGATACAATTTTTTCTTCTTTTTCTTTTAAGCGGATTATGCCCGGACCGACCACGAGATCACGACCACGACAACGACAACGACATCGACTCGAGAGAGACACTTAAATGTATTTTAATTTGACTGTTTTTTGATACAATTTTTGTTCGCGGTGTGTGATTGCTGGCGGTGTTGTTTTTGTTGTTGTTGGTGTTGGTGTTGTTTACTTTTGTTGTTATTAAAAGAAGTCGGCAAGAATAAAAATTTCAACTTGATGCTGTTGTCGACCTTGTGGCTTTTCGATATCAACTGAAAACCACTTTGAGCGTTCGATAAACTTGTAGCGCCAATTCAGCAGAGCTGGAGCAGAGCAGAGCGAAACCGAGCTGAGCTCAGCTCAGCTAAGGAGAGGGGGAGAAGGGAAGTCGCAGGGGCAGGGGCAGGGGCAGAGCGGACCAGCGATCGCCATATGAACGCACCACCAACAACAACAGCAACAACAACAACATTCAGACGACAGTCGAAAGCGTACGACGACGTTGAATTGTGTTAACATGTTTCTTTCTTGTCTCGTTGCCGTCGTCGCTGCTGCTGCTGCTGCTCTTGTTGTTGTTGTTGTTGTTGCTGCTGCTGCTGCTGCTGCAGGTAAACTGCGCAGGTGAACAGGTTTGTTTTTGTATCAAAATGACCAAACGCTGTTGCACCTTTAATATTAATAATAACAATAAAATAAAAAAAAAATCAAAATGGTCCATTTGCCATCAGCCTGTGTGTCTGGCTGTTTGTGTATGTATGTGTGTGTGTGTGTGTGTGCGTCATAACAAAATGAAGAAAACAACAAAACAATGCAAGGTATATTGAAATATTGTCAATCAATACAGCCAGACTGCTGCACAGCTGCACGCACTCTAAAGACACCCTAAAAATGTTCATATAATTTGTTTTCAACTGTCACTGTTTATTTTCAAATTTTGATTTTAGCTATCAAGTGTCACTATTTGGTTAGCCCGCAGTGTGCAAGCACAGCCACTGCCCCAGCCCCAGCCCCTCTATATACTAAGCGTTTAATGTATCGCTTGCTTTTTTATCGTTGAGAAAACGCAATATTAAAATAAATAATAAAAAATAAAATATAAAAAGCATTGACAGGAGTGCAAAAAATGAAAAAATAAAATAAAAATGACAGAGAAGAAAAAAAAAACAACGACCAGCAAAAATATGTTTTACAGCTCGGAAATTTAATATGATTACTAAAGTGAAAGTAAGTATCAGGCATGAGTCTGTTTTCGTATGTATATACACAGATATACATTTGTGTGTGTGTGTGTGAGTGTGCATGTCATGCGAGTGACCGCGAACGCCTCAGAAGGCTATCGTGAAGGGCATCCTTATGCATGGAAATTTCACAAAATGCATTCAATTAATTTTATGCAATTTGTGAGGTTTCCGCATAATAAATGCACTGCACTACAACGAATTTAAGCACGATATAGCAAAAGGATTCGCACATTGCTAGAGGAATCCTGCAACTGATTAATATTTAGTTAGGATAAGCTAGCGTAACTAGTTTATTTTCCCCAATTTAAGTTCATCCACCACTTGCGAGTTCAGGTTTTTTGCTTAAGCTTTTAAAAGTGATTTGTTAATTTCACGATTGCTGACAAAATATATTAATATAATATATGTATTAATATTAATATACCTCCTTATATTGATTGTTATGATTTAATTGCCTTTTAATTCATTTGGCAGCTAAACCGAAAAATTCACCCTAAAAGTATGCTATTCTCTACTTTGCGTTTTAATATACAAGTATATTCATTACTATTCGTAGATTAAGTTTCAAATTCATTAAAACTCTTAAATGAGTAACAGAAATGGATAAATAACAGCCCTATCTTCTAGGTTTAGTTCTCTAACCCTTAATAGACAGTTTCGCACAGTGATTTTAGTAGTAGGAGTAGTCCTTCTATATCAGTATTGAAACATATTTTTATAACGGAACGTATGGCTTTGGCATCCTGGGAAGGATCCTTTTTAGTCGAAACATTTTTTGTTTACCCGTTTGATTTTGCGAAATATCAAACGCCAGAATAGTACTAATAGTTCAAAAGTTATAAAGAATTATGTGCACTTTGTGGGTAAGTGTTTGTTTTCAATTTCCTTATCGGCCCACCTATACATACAAGTATATACTTAAATTATTTAATTGAAAATATGTCTAGGCAAAAGTAAGTTATGTATTTGCTTTTTTTTACGATTTGTAGATATATAGTAGAAATTGTTTACAGAACAGAAAGACTATCTATCCACCTGTGTGTCTCTATTAGACACCCATTTGAGATTTAATTCATTCTATTTATTCGATGAGAAGAAAAGCACAAAAAATATTCGTAGTACCTAACAATTTATAGTGCAAATTTCACTTAAAAGATATTTTGTTTATTTACAGCATTTTGAATATTGAAAATAAAAGTATTAACTATATAAGTAGTTTAATTTGTCTTTAGGGGCAAGCATCTACCTAAAACCTTATAAATTTTATCTCAATATGTCTAGAATTATGAAGTATTGCAGACTAAATCACAGTTAAATACAAATTCGTATTGGTCTTCTTACATAATCCTATCCAGCTCGCGTGTGCTTTTGATGAGATCTGCGGACAATAAAACATTTTTACAGCCCATACAATTAACATAAGTAAGTACATAGCTTTGCACTTAAACTTAAATGGTGTGGGCAATAAATGAATAAAAATCGGCTCTCTTTGTGGCATTTGTTGCTTTTGTTGTTGCATTTGGTGTCGAGCTGGCGACTTGGGCTTATGTCAGATGCAGGGATGCCTTGGCATTTAAGTAAATTAAATGCTCATCGGCCTGTCAAAAACCATGTAGGACAGTGTAATTTAATACGCAACTGAAAGGGACTTGTATAGTGACAGGCATATTAAAAGGATTTCGTTGCCAGCAACAACAGCAATAACGGCGACAAAGGTCACTGTTGACGGAGTGAATGATGTTAACGTGCACTGAGAGAAAAACCTACTAACAATACTTCATGAAGCTGATTAAACAAATCAAGACATTCCATTAAGAAGCCAAGTTTGACAATAAAGAGACGAAAAACGTGAAACAGCTTCGATTCTACAAGTCTTACTTCAATGAAAACAAATCTATTCATTTTTGGGAAAGGTATTAAATAAATTCATCATTTAAGAAATACCAACAACTTTGTTGAATATTTCATTTTACTACCGAAATGAATGCGAATGCGATCCTCATAAAACTAAAGTTATGCTAAGAAGAAACAAATTTAAGTCGTGAAACAAAAACTAGCTACGAAAGCATGACTACTGTAATATAAGTTTAGTGTCAAAGAAATTGACAGAGAAAATTCTTAGAAGAGAAGATTCTTAGATGAGAAGATTCTTAGAATAGATTAAGTTCCATTTTTTAAGGAAATCTTAAGGGCTTCATTTAAAATATTTTCTCATTACTCTACTTTTCTTCTTTGAGATTATGGAAATATGGAGTTATGGGAATATTTGACTTTTTCAATCATAATCACATTTAAAGTATTTACATTTAAAAATTGAGCAAAATAAATGGGTAAAATATGAAGGTTTTTTTTTAGAAAAACACTGCCTTTTTATTAATAATTTTGTTGGAATAAGGTGCTTGTGAAGATGACTTCAAATAAATTAATTATATTCCCCGACTAAGAGTTAATAGCTAATACAAAATATACACTTATCAATCAAATAGATTGATTTAATATTTTAATTAAAAACTTTAACTAAAGATTTAAAAAACTGCGCGTAATTAAGAGCCTTATTTGATAAATCGGAGTTTTGGAATTCACTACCGAATCTGTTTCAATTTATTGGATCAATGCAAGAAGTATTGAACACAATTGCCAATCATTAACTTTTGTGTATGAGTTGTATTAACAAGTTGTCACTTTATTTACGCTGCGTATATATTTGCAAACATTATTTATTGGGCTAGAGAGCCTGATTCTTTGGATCTGCTCCATATTTGTTTCTTGAAGTGTACAGCCTGCTCTCAAATGCCAAGATTGTTGTTGCCTCTGCTGGCCTGCCATTAAAACAATGTTGCTGAGGCAAACACACTTGGCTTAATTTGACTTTAATGAAAACGAAACGAATGCGAAGCTTTCCCGGTCGTGGGGTACTAGCTAGTGAGCCAAAGAAACAAATATAAAGTCAGCGCATGGACAAAATATCCTCAGCTGCTTATCATTACGACTAAGGCGAAAGAACTGTACTCGGACTAGGCCCAAACAGCGATGTGTGTTTGTTAGTTGGTTTGTTTGTTTGTTGGGGAATGAGCGACGTGAGCGCTGGCAACACGCAAGTCAACTGACCGACAGACAGGCCCAGAGCCAAAGCTAGTCCAAGTCAGAGCCAGAGTCCGAGTCAAGAGTCCGAGTCAGAGTCAGAGTCGGCCAGTCAGGCAGTCAGCCAATGCCAATGGCCAATGGCTAATGTGGCGCGTTAGTTGGCGTATGCGCTCGTTCGTTAGAATGCAGGCAGGCAGGCTAGCAGGCTGGCAGACTGGCAGGCTGGAAGGCAGGAAGGCAGGAGGCAAAGACATGGCCAAAGCTAGAGCTAGAGCCATCACCATCACCATCAGCTGCACAGCATCATCAGCAAGAGGAACGGCAAAGAGCAACGTCTTCGTCTTGCTATTGTTTTTGTTTCTGTTTCTCTTGTTGTTGTTGGCTTGGTCAAACAGCATGCCATACGTCAGAGGCGGCGATCGGGCCACAACGAATGGACGACGAGGCAACCAAGGCGGCCATATGCGGAAACGCAATTTTGTCGTTATTTATGGACGTTGCCGGGCCACGTACATGCGGCTTGCTGCATGCCGCATGAGGCAGGTAACCAGGCAAGCAGGCAGGCAGGCAGGCAGGCATGCAAGCTTTGGCTCTGACTCTGTCGCTGGCTCTATAACAGGATGCCAATGACTGAAGAAACAGAATTTCACAGACGAAGATGCTGCGACCGCCATGCTGCAGATGGCTCCATGCAGATGACTTAGTTGTGCAGCACCTTGCTGGAGGTGCTACGCTTGTATCTCACTTTGGCGTAACGGTTTTCTATTAGATTAATTTATATTCAAATTTTTATTACTTGCGCATACCAAACTAACTGAGCCCCTGTGGGAGAGACGTGGAAGCTGCGGAAAGTGCTGCGGAAAGTGCTGCTCTTGCTGCTGCTCCAAAATGAATTGCGGCGGCATTCGTTTGCGCCTGCGCAGTCAGCCAGATAGATACATGGCCCAACAACAGCAAAAGCAACAGCAACAACAACAACAACATGGTGCTTTTGGTGTTATTAAATCGCCTACTTGAAGATTCGATGCACGCCAAATGCCTGGCCTGGAGTTGCCCAAGTTGCCTGGCCCGGCGCAGGCGCAATGCTAACATATACACACACACACACTTTTATATACATACATACATACTTGCATATACTCGCATGTACATATAGGAGAACAGTTACAACGGAAGCTGTCATTCTGCTGGCATAGACGCTGGAGCGGACAAACGGCTGGCTTGGCTATTGGACTGAATCTTCGGGAATGCGCTGGCGTAGGCATTCGACTACATGTCCGTATTGCTTCTCTCCCCCTCTCTCTCTCTCCCTCTCTCTCTCTCTCTCCCTCTTTCTCTCTCACACACATGCACACTGTTTAGGCATGTGTGTTTGTATATCGCAATAATTAACAGTAAAATGGCAAACAGTTAATTGAAATGCATGAGAAATGCAAATGGCAAACTTTGATTTAAAGGACAAAATTGTGGCAATTAAGACGTCGCGACGCCGCTGTTGTTGCTGTTGCTATTGCTGTTGCAGTTGTTGTAACAGTTCTTGTTGTTGCTATTACCGTTGTCGTTGCCGCTTCAACACACTTGACACTGACAGTCCGACAATTAGTTTGGATTTATGATAAGAATACAAGCCAAAGATGTGTAACAAGAACCCACACTTAAAAGATACATATTTAAGATAGTTCTTGCACGATATACTTTATGTACATACATACATACATACATACATACATATGTACAAGTATATAAGTTTCTGCGGACAATTTTAAATATGGTCTGTATATCATCCTTATTCAAAGCGATGCGAATAAGCTCCAACCCACACCTTGAGATGCTAAAACGACCGGATCTGATTGATCTGCCAAATAGCAATCTGATTGGAATTGCACCACTAAAACCTTTCCTAACATTTAGGTCAAGCTTAAAGATAAGCTTCTTAGCTAAATAAGTCAAATTTGCAAAAACGAAGCAAATAAGATTTGATTAATTTCTAAACTAAAATCTAAGCACAAAAATTCGACTAAAAGTTAAGAAAAGAATTTCCATTAGGAAATATGTACTACAGAGAGTGGAAAAAATTTTGAAAACTTATTTGCAGTATGTGGGGAAACTTGCATATTGCTTCCTAATATATTAAGTGAAAAAAAAAACCAAACAAGAGAACAACAAATTACTAAATTTTGAAATGTTTTTTATTTCCTTCGATCGACATTTAATTTTGAAAGCACTTTGCAAAAGCATTGTACTAACCTTGAGTTTTACAAATTTAGATATTTGAAATTACATTAATTGTCTAACAAGACAAATTTGTAAGACAAATATTGGAAACTGCTATAGTACGAGCAGACTATCCTAGATAGCCTGGTATAACAGCGTATTTACCAATGCGGATAATAATTCTTATTGGGCTTATCGAGTACTAAAATTCTGAATTTAGCATCAATGATAAAAGTGGTAGCGAAACTTGGTCGATATGCGATACACAAATCGTAAAATGCATGATTCTATTAACTGATATTTTTATAAAAACTCTATTCAAAGTTAATAAAGTTGATAAAGTTTAATAAAAGTATTTAATATAACACTAACGAGTGCTTCAGGTGCTTCTTTTCAATTTAAAGATAAAAACAAGAAAGATGTACAAGTATTCTCCATCACTCACCCCTGTAAATGATCTTCGACTCCTGGCGGTAATGCTCCGTCGGCCACTATGTAGACCGGTTGACCTGAGGCGTTCGTTCCTGTGGCATATGGGAGACCTGCCTGCACCACAACCTGACCATCCGACACCAAGCTGCCAATATCACCACCCGAATAGATTTCCAGACCCTTCTGATCTGTTGTCGAATAAATGACAGTCTTGCTGCCATCATTGTAGATCAGGTCTATGTGTTTGTCCGTCTGATACAGATCCGGATCAAGCTTCTGTGGCACCGACAAGTGCGGCAATTGTTTTACATTGACACCGTTCGGATCCGAGGTGGTGTAAATAATGGAGCCCGCCTCATGCTTTTTGTGACTCTCATAGATGTCCGCCTCAGTCTTGATCACATTGTCATTGCTATAGTGTAGAACGGACGCATCCAGTGGCGACGTCTGGTAGACCGCCTGATGATCGTTGTTCAGCTTCTGGGCTTGATTGTACATGGCGGTGGCTACCGCATTATCATTCGGCATCAGCTTCGAGGGATCACTGACGATGCGGGTGAGTATGTGCTCGCCGGCCTCATTCCGGGACAATATGTGGTGTTCGCCATTGATGATCTCGCGCGAGATGATTTGCTGCTGTTCGCCGTTGGGACCCACAACTCTGATAATCTGATTCTCATCGAATTCGATCTTGGCCAGCGGCTGATTATCGGGCGCTGGCTGTGGCGGCGGCAGCGCTGCATGCTGTGTGCCCAGCTGGGCAGCGATGCGCGCATCAATGACATGATCGTCGGGACCACCATTGGGGCCCCCGCCGCCGCCGCCATCCATGCTGGACATGACCACCTTGGGTGTTTCGTAAATAAAAACTGCATCCTTTTCATACAACTTGGATGAGTCTGTGTGCAGATCTAGGACGTTCACATTAGTCATGGTGGCCAGCTCCGGTTGGGGACTGTCCGGTGAGCGATGCATGGTGAGCAAAGGTACACCGTTGGGCGCCAGGGGTGATGATGTGGTGTTCGTGTTGCTCACAATATTGGCGCCTTGCTGGATCGGTGACAACGGGGCGTGCAGTGCGTTGCTGTGCGAGGTGTGTGTGGCGTGTGTGTGAGCGGAGAGCGAGAGTTCGTTGGACGTAATGACGCTCGTTGTGGCGGCTGATGTGGACATTGTCTGCTAGCGCCTTTAATTGTGGTTGTATTTGTCTGTGTGTGTGTGTGGGTGTGGGTGTAACTAATTACGCGCTTAATTAACTAATTTGAACTTGATTCTAGATTGCACTTGATGTCTATTTTGAATGAATGGCGGCGACAGCGAGCAAAAATCATCAATATGTATGGCGTGGTGTTGCTCGGCTTGTTGTAGTTGTAGTTGCTGGTAATCGTTGTAGTTGTTTTGTTGATTGTTTTTAATGATTGTGGGTGTGGTTGTTGTAGTTGTTGTTGTTGTTGTTGGTGGTTGTTGTGATGTTTGTGGCAAGCTTGGTGTTACGAGTATAAACATAATAATATCACTTGTTGGTTTATTTTGAAGGCACTTGTTGCTGTCGTACTCCTTGTTGTTGTTGTTGTTGTTGCAGTGGTAGTAGTAGTAGTAGATGTTGTTGTATTGAATTCGTTGTTTAATATTGCATTTTATGGCACTAAGGAACTACTTTGACACCTCTACCAACGTTCAACAACAGCAAATTAGTTCCGTATCTGTAAAGAAATCAAAATGAAAATTAATTATTGCCATTCAAAAGACGGGCCCTTAATTAGCAGCACAATTCATTCAATAATAGCAACTTTTTTTTAAAAAATAACAAGCTTTATTTTCACACTATTAAGCGAACATTGTCCTGGAAATTAGGAAAACAGAAAATATTTCTTGTGCTTATTTCTTTCGTTTGTTTTTTTTAACGAATCACGTTATATGCTTTTTTCGATTTATCAATCAATCTTATTTGTGTATCTTGGCAGCTTTGCATTGTTTTAGAGTGTAGTACAAGAACAACAAACAATCAACAATCAACAAACAACACAACTAAGCCAGTCAGCTTGGCGCGCCATTTTACGCTCAGCTGAGCTAAGCTGCGTGTGTGTGGTGTGTGTGTGCCCCCAAAAAAAACAACAACACAAACGGGATTGGGTTCAAACGGGTTCGGGTTCACAACATCAACTTGTCCCTTACCCCAACCCCAAGATGATGAGCTGTGAAAATTTGCAAGTGAGCCCACAACAACAATAACAACAACAACAACAGAAACAAACACAGAGCGAACAATCCAACAAACGGACAGATAGAGGAGGGGCGGCCAAACAAACGAACGAACGAATGAGTGAGGCAGCAGCAGAGCAGCAACAGAGCAGCGGCAGAAGCAGAAGCAGCAGAGCAGCAAGTTGGGCTCACACGTGCCCGTCGAACTAGTTTGACTCCTTCGCAAATGTCAAACGTGTAACTGCATAACTCATCACACACATCAACAACAACAGGTAGAAAGAAGAAGAAAAAGCATCTGAGTAGTTGCCGCCTTATTTGTGTGTGCTCTGTTGTTGTTATTGTTGTTTGTTTACCATGCGCGAGGTTTTGTGTGAAATCAAATAAACAGCAACAAAAACCAACAATCAACAGCAGCAGCATACAAACAATGCACAAAAAATCGCATTACACCGGTTCAAAAGATGAACTACGAGGGCTGGCTGATAGGTAATCGGCCCTAATAAGAAAACAAGTGTGTACCTTTTTTTCTTCTAATTAGCATTATCCATCAGCTGATTGCTGTCAAAATATAACTGATCAATGAGTGTAATTTGGTGAGATTTTAAAGAGATTTGGGCGATATTTATGAATCACCCATAATATATGTATACCGTAGATGAAAACTTTTGAATATTGAATAATGAACCAAGCGAACAATTGGAATAAGAGAAAATCATGGCACACTCGAGGGAGTGTTGGGGAAACTTGGATCCATCCATGGAACAGTCGAAAGATACAAACAAAGGTCATTCAACTTAATCCCCTGATTTGGCCCCCTCTCTTAGCATATAAAATCTGCTCCGTATATTGAAAACCAAATAATAAGATGATTTCTGAAACGAGTGCTTATTAGAAGACTTTGGCAAAATTCTCATTTGAAGACAATAAAAAACTGGAGAATAGTGTTTGGTGCTTCTGTGAAAGATTTTGTTGAGAAACAAACTAATACTTATACCGATTATTTATAAGCCAGCCTCCGTACAACAAGCTAATTAGTCCGTAACCCAGCTACCGGTAACACAGGCGCTGACACTCATTGAGAAGTTTGATTCGCGCTTTGATTTAGTTTTGGGAGCAAAGAAGTATAAAACATGTTTATGAGGGACTTAGAGACGAAAGACCAAACAAACAAAACATCAACAGCAGTGGTCGCAACAGCAACAAGTTGTTGTTGTTGCTTTAGAACAGGTACCGGTAGCCAGCGTAACAACAACAACAACAACCATAACAAGTGACTCGCAACAGGCTAAACACCACCAGCGCCAATCCTTGACCTAATCCAGAAGTTGGCTAAAGCTGAACCTGACGCCGACTTTCTGGTTCGTCGTCTCGGTCAGCCATCCAGTCAGTCAGCCATCCAGTCGTCCAGCCAGCCATCGAGCCGGTCGGTATTGTTGTGTGTATTTTTATTTGATAAAACGCCACACACACCAAAAATTGCTGCTCTGCCCGCCGCAAAGTTCATTTTTCGTCGTGAGTCTGGGGATGTGGATAAACTTGTTTTGTCAGTCAGTTAGCCAGCTAGCCAGCTTTAGCCCGAGCCCGAGCTCGAGACCGAGCCCGCCAAGCAGCCAGTATACTACATATAATGTTTGTTCCTCGTTGCTGGTTTTGCTGGGTTCCGTTAGTAGGTGAGGTCAGTGTCATGTGGTACGACGCGTATAGACTAGTTTTGGCACACAATACACAATATTGTACTACAACCAATGACGCTGCTGCCTCTGCTGCTGCTGCCTACAACAACAACAACAACGAAAACAACAACGTGCACGCTAAACCAACGAACCGGTCAATATTGCCGCTGATGGTGATAATGATGTTGATGTTGCCGATGATTCTCTGTTATTGTCTGACGCTTCGCGCGTGGCCGTAAGCGCCAAAACCCGCCAATGCCGGGAATGGAGGCATGCAAAGATTTTAAATGCGATTAGACGATTAAAGATAGCTCGTACGAAATTGCGTAGAAAGTAGAAAGGCAATTAGGAAACAATTAAAAGCAAATAAACGACCAGAAATGTGCTGAGCTGTTTCAAGCTATCTACCTACGAGTATGTACGCGTATATAAAAGAGTATCTAGTCATCACATTAGGAAACGGGGTCAGTTTTTGCCAAAATCATGAATTGAAAAGCTTGCGGAGTGGGGCGGATGAGTGTCAGAGAAGCCGCTGGCACATCGAGTCCAAGGTGCGACAATGCCTCCACTCACCGCAATCCATGAATACGTACCTCCAGGCGTATGTTTTTCTAACTAACTCGCTGCGTAAATGGGGGTAAGGGAATGGGGTATGGATGAATGATTAGGCAGCTTTCTGAAGTTCGCATTTAAATGACGAATCTTTCTATTTTAAAACCTTGCCAATTGAATGATAGACCAGAATAATATTTCAAAAGAGTTGAGTCCCATATAATCACATTTCAATTCGATATATATTCTACGCAGTTTTAATGCAAAAAGGAGCACATTATTTATTCTCAGGGTCAGGAATAGAATTAAATACTAATTTTTACGAGTATATAAAACATTTTTTGGAGCTCTGTAAGCTTTTAATAGTTAAACTTAAAAGGAACTTTTGTTCTAAAATAGATCGGGCTGTTTTCGGGAGGTTGAATTGACATAATTTCTTTAATTATTTGAGGCTGCTTTTTGCGAATAGTGCGCTCCATGCCTGAAAACGATGATGACTTATCCGCTAAAACTAATCATTTCATATACATATATGCCATGAAGAAGATCGTTTTTGGAATATCAGACGTAATTGATCCTACAAAATATTCTTTAATTTGCAAACATTGCCTGGGTGTAAGGAATTGTGACAAACGAAAAGTGTGCGATCTGACTTATTATTAATATCTATTTAAAATCATACTTATATGACTGTTGCAGCTTAAATATCTTTTTACATATTGTAAAAGTTCAAGTTCCAAAATATACTTAATATTAACTATGGAAAAATAAATAAAATATATTGAATTCAGGGTGTTTCAGAGAGTCGTGTCCATTTGAATTTATAATTAGTTTACTATATGAGCTGTTTAAATTCATAAATAATGGCTCCTACAGAGCAAAGTAATCCGAATAACATAGAATATTAAAGTCTCAGTAAATGAAGTCTCTTAAATGAAACTGAATCTAAAATAAATTGAATGTAGACATACATTTGTGCATAATGTATACATTTTTCTATTAGGTTTGTTACAAAACCTTTATCTACATACAAACATACTATGAGTACATACATACAGCCCCTTTTAAGCCGAGTTGTAATAAAAACTATTCAAATGTTGAGACAACGCCTACATCTCTCACACTGGACGCGGATCACATTTCCCTCCAAACTCCATTTCGAATCTCGTTAGATATTTGACATAATTTAGCAGGGAGGCGGAACAAATACATGACTGCATGCATACAAACATACATATGTATATACATAGATACGATATTTATATGCACCCTATGCACAATCTTACCAAAGATTGGGAAAGAGCAACCTAACCCACCGATACAAGCCGGGGCATCAAAACTTGGCTCAAGCGCTGAGGTAGAAAAGGCAAAGACGGGGAAGAAAAGAAAAAACAATAAACGTTAACACGAACACGAAAATAAAATAACTCTCTCACGAAATTCCCCCTATAGCGTGTCTTTTGTGTGGGTTAAATGTTCATACATACATACAAATATACTATATAAATATGTATGTATGTATGTGTATCTTTGTCTTGTATGTGCGTCCGTATGGATGTATTTGTGTGTGTGTGTGTGTGTGCTTGTGCTGCGTGTTCAAGCTGCGTAGTGGCTATAACGTAAGACGACGACGACGGAGACGACAATGACGGCGATGTTCATTTTACTGTACCATAATCGCAGCTCCAAATTGATCACCATCATCAACGTGCGGCCACTAACAAAAATAAAAATAAAAGAACAACAACGGCAGCAGCATCGAACGATGAAGTCGAAGAAGGCAAAAAAAAAAGATACAATACACGAGAAAACGTAATCAAAAACACTCCAACATCATCGATTTTCGAACAGAGCGACGACGACGACGACGAAGTCAGAGACACAGGCAACACTAACAACAACAACAACAGAAGCAACAACAACAACACCTTTTGATCCCTTTTCGCTCCCGCTCTTTTGCCAAACGTGGCTCTCCCTCTAACATACAGACATATATGTATGTGGCCGCCAAGCATTGTTACCAACACTATTACCATTACCTGCTGCCGACGCCGATGCCGATGCCGGAGCCGACTCTGACGTCGGGCCACAAGCAACTTCGAAATAAGCCAAACAAAGAGGAATGTGTGCAAAGACACTAACAACACCAACAACAACAACAACAGCAACTATAAAAAGGCGACGTCCGCGCCTGCGTCTGCGCTGTCTTTTGCCTCACATACAGGGTGCTTTATATTAACTTTTATTGAGGTCTGAAGTTAAGCCAGGTTCGGTTACGTTGTTGAGCCCGAGCCTGCAGCAGAGTTGCATTTTATGCGTTTTTAATTACTTCTTTAAATGCACATGCGTGATTCGTGAGTGTATGTGTGTCTGTTTGTGCGTGCGTTTGTATGTGTGTCTGTGTGCGTACTTACCATGCAGCTGTAAACCATTTGGCGGCTTAGCCTAATGTTGCGACAGGTAAATTGCTTTATGAACAAATTTTGGCACTGAATTTCTTTCTCTTTCCCACCACTCGCTCTCTCTCTCTCACTCTATCTCTCCTTATCTTTCTCTATACGATATGATTTATGATTCTATGGCATTCACGAGGCGCACGCGGCTATCACTTGTAATTGTCACTGCAGATGTTGGCAACTCTTGCAGCCTGGGGGCGCATGTCAGCGCATTTGGCCAAAATCAAATCTCTCTGTATGTGTGTGTGTGTGCGCTTGCCAACAAATCGTTACGACTACTTTTGCCCCAACTGTTGAGCGTTGGCTTGTTGCTGCTGCTGTTGCTGCTGCTGCTGCTGCTGTTGCTGCTGGTGGGTGCACCTTTCGCCACTTTGTGTGGCTATTATTGTTGTTGTTATTGTTGTTGCGGCTGCTGCTTGCGACTTGGCTCCAAGCCTTGGCTGACTTACACAATGCGCTGACTTCTAATATGCGACGACTGTTGTTGTTATTGCTCTGACTGCGACTGCGACTGCGTTCGTGCTGTGTGTGTGTGTCTCTGTATATGATGTTTGTATGTGTTTGTACATATATGTATGTATGCACGTCTGTGCATTTTTGCCCAAGCGTTTTAAGCTTTAAAACTTTAACATTTCATTTACGTATGCGATTGGCTTGTGTGCATTTTTGTTGTTGTTGTTGCTGCTGCTGCTGTTGTTGGTTTATTTATATATTTTTTGCATTAAACTTTTAATTGCTATAAAACAGCGCGCTACACAACACATGAGGCAAAAATTCATTTGCGTCTTTTTGCATTTTACACATTTTTCATTTAGCTTTAGCGTTTATTTAATTTTTTCTCTATTTTTCTATTTATCTTTCGTGCTTTTTGTTGCTTCTGTTGTTGTTGTTTTTATATTAACTTGGCAATAATTAAACGCGCTTTACTTTTCACTCAGTATTTTTGTTTTTTGTTGTTGTTGTTTCGTTGTTATTATTATTTATTATTGCTGTTGCTGTTGTTGTTACTGCTTCTGCGTCTGCCGTTTCTGCTGTTTGTTATTAATCACTATTTTTATTTTGAATTTTGATTGCCGTTTCTTCTTTACCTCTAACGCTGGCTTTGACTCTGGCGCTGGCTCTGGCTCTGGCTCCGACTCTGGCTCTGGCTCTGATGGCGTCTCGCTTTAGTTCACAAATTCTACAATACACTCACCACACGAAACGAATTTTTTTCTTTCATATAAATTTTTTCTCATTTTCTTCTTCACTTGAATTTTGTGTGTGTGTTTTTTTTTCTTTCACATTTACGGTACGGTGTAAAATTTTCAGAGAGCACATGCGCACGTTGGTTTAATAATTTTATAAAGCGAATTGCCGAATTTTGTTAATTTATTTTCATAAATAATGCGTTTTAATATATTTATTTGGAGAGCAAAAGCACAAAAAGTGTATCTCGCTGCACGAAAGGTACGAAAAACTTGTCGCGGATGAACGTTGAGCTCGGCTATAATGCCCAAAGAGTCAATTGGAGATTGTTCAACTGTTGAATGTTGCTGTTGCCGTTGCTGCTGACGCTGCTGTACGTTGGTGTGCGTGTGCTTGTGTATGCGTGTATGGGTGTGTTGATGGCGAGGTGCTACGACTACGAGCATATATATGTATGTATATATGAACATATATTTATATGTGTATGCGCAGCCGCACAGGTGAGCGAATGTCCGTGTGAGAGCGCGCCCCGAGAGCGTCTGTGTGTGTTGGCTTGATTATTATTGCTTTTTATGGTTTCATCTCTTTCGTAACTGATATTGAGAGCGAGCGAGCGAGCGAGCCGATGTGTATTTTCAAAAACTCAAATTCATCGATGATGTTGTGTCTATACTCGCGGCACACACACACACACACTCACACAGGTACACATACACGCATATGTGACGAGCACAGGTAAATTGTCTACCTCTTAAGCCGCGCTGTGCCGATGTGTGCGTACACCTGCATAGCTTTAGTGCCCAGTGGCCAGGTATGTATTCAGGCAAAAATAACAAAAGACTTAGGCAACAAACTTGCGCTCAAGTATTTCCGATAAATCGATAATGATTTCAAATCATTGCTAAGCCATCCCGTTCTCATATATCTAACTATATATTCAGTCATTTTGAGTGAAATATTTGTTACTAGTATTATGGTCGCCATTTATTTATAAAAAATATTAAAAGATGTTCACATTTTTTAATGTTTTTACTGAAATTTATTTACTCAGCACCAAGGTGTAGTTTTTCTAAATACTTATCAATAATATTTGTTAATTATACAAGTAAATATGTATACACAATATTTAATTTTAAAGAATTATTTATTCCGGCACTGAACCGCCCCTGACTTTTGCGCGTTTTGTATCTTTCAGTTCGTTCATTTGCACAGTCTATGTTCATTTTCGAACATTCGCTGCTCGTTCGAACTTGCTGGCCCTCGTCCCTTACCGATCACCGCGGTCGCCTCTCGTCGCTGCCGTCTGTTTTGGGTTTTTTGTTTTGTTGCTGGCTCACAATATAGGCTGTGAAAGTGGTAGTGCAGTTTCGCATCAGGTAAGACATACACACGCACACTCTCGCATACTCACAGCATACTCACGCGCAGGCATACCTACGTACGTACAAGTATGTATGTTTGTACGAGTACATACGTAAAATAGTTATGCATGTACCTCGATGAATGCCATGTAGCCGTGCACAGCCTCCTCAGCCACCTCTGCTACAGCTTCAGCATCAGCATCAGCTTTAGCTTCAGCTACAGCAGCAGTCGCAGCCTCGACGGCAATCAACGTTGTGTCGTGTCGACTGGCTGACTGTTTGTTGTGTGTGCTTTTTTCTGACTGTCGCTTGCTGCTGGCTCGTTGCGATTGCGCGCCACTATATAGGGTGTCGCATCACCATAAGCCTGTGGTTCACATTGGCTAGAAGCATTTCATATAACTGGGGCACCAAAACTGAACTAGTTCAGCTACTTTGAATAAATCATTTTCTACCTTTTCCGATTATCTGTGTATACAAGTACATACATTTTTTTGCTATTGGGCGCCACTATATAGGGTGTCGCACCACCATAAGCCTGTGGGTCACATTGGCTAGAAGCATTTCATATAACTGGGGCACCAAAACTGAACTAGTTCAGCTACTTTGAATAAATCGTTTTCTACCTTTTCCGATTACATATCTGTATATACGCTTACATACATTTTTACGCTTTCTTGAAATTTGTTAGAGTTTTTCAAATTTTGTGATTTAGGTTGTGTGTAGTGTTGTATTGATTTTTATTTAATAATTTACATAACTTCGAATCCCAATCATTTTTACCCTTTCCATAATTTCTAATACAGGTTCAATAATAATGCTTGTTGTTATCAAGTGGAAAACCTAATGTCAGCTGTTCCGAGTATTAAATACTCTGTACATATGTGTAGAACATTTATAGAAATTATAAAAGAATTACGGGCGTTATACAAAATCACTAATTGCGTTGGAGAGGGAGGAGAGAGGGATATTACGAAATACACATTTTCTGCTTATTTCTTTATATACTATAATAATATAATTAATGGTGTCTCTAGCTCTTATAGTCTCCGAGATATAGGAGATTATACGAACGGCGTTATGGAAAATCCCCATTATCGGGGATCCATCTGAGATGCATGCGTTCATACGGACAGACGGATAGACAGGGCTCTGTCGACTCGTCCTGTCATGCTGATCAAGAATATATATAATTTTTGGGGTCTGCCACACCTCCTATGCTATGTTGATTTTGAGATATAAGTTGTAACATCTAGGAGGATAAATGGTAGACCACATGTTCTTCGCCATGTTCAAAAACAAGGGTATATAGCTTCAATGCAGAAGAGGATAACATTTCGGATCATTTTTCATAAATCTATAGCCTCTTTTGATAGCCTCAGATGGACTTGATCCTTTTTACATCGACCAGCAGCTCGACGGATCTTGTTAAAGGTCCCTGTTGTTTTTATATTTTTGGCTATTGCGAATAGTTTGTTCAAAAAAAGGCGTACAAATTCTCAATTGCATTGATATCCTCCTACTGACTTGCGCCAACTTCTATAATCTGGATCGACAACAAAAAATTAAATATTTTGCACCTCAGGGAAATTTATAATAATTTAAAATTAGAATAAAAATATAACACATTTATAAATATATTTTTACTTCATTTTTGGTATATTCAGGGTTACAAAATTAAATTAAATTATTAAATGTGATTGATTTTGCAATTTTGTTGACTTCTTACGAAATTCTTAGGCAAGTATTTTCTATAGATCTTGCTATATAATAGTGTATAGCTAAGTGGAAACTTAGGTAAGCTGTAACCTCCATCATAGTGCCTATTACTATTCCTGGTAAGAAGTCCTTTTCTATTACAATAAAATGCTAGTTTATGTAATATTTAAAGGCAGTGCGTTTTCGGACAGCTCTAGATTTATTTTCTCTCTGTCTTGGGAGCCTGAGCACTATGGTTACAATACGTGCTGAGATCCATTGTTTTGAGAGGTCATTTGTCCCGTTTGGCTTCTCTAACCTTCCATCGATCTCTCATACCAGCTTTAGGACTTAATGGTTGGCTTATCGATCGTCCTGTTTCTGTAATTAAATAAGAAGTTCAATAATTTGTGAAACAATTAATTTTTTTACAATTCTTTTAATTTGAGTTTTATTTTCATTTTGTTTATTTTTTGCAATATATTAAATATTTAAATCTAAATTTATGCTTACATACAATCTTTTTGTATTCAATTGTTTATTAAAGGTTTTCTTTGCAATAAATTTATTTGTTTTTTGTTTTTTTAACTGGTCGAAACTTTCACTAATGCTTTTTAATGCGATTACATTTAGTTTTATATACATATACAGGTTACATAGTATGTATGTATATATAATATATATTTGTAAGTGTGTAAAATTAAACAATCAACATGGTTTTTATCGCTTTTGGGTTTCTTTGTTATATATTTAGTTGTTTTTTAAAAAAAAGTCTTATTTTTTCTGCAAAGTAAAATCTTAGACAATCATATGACAAACATATTTCATAAACATATATGCATGTGTGTGTCGGTATGTTGTCTGTTGAACGTAGTTGATGAAACTATAGAAAACGATACAAAAACTTCTATAAATTTATTATTATATGCAGCACATTAAAGCGGTTGTCGAATTGTCAATTTAAATTTTGTTCAATTCCAAATAGCAGCCTGAGTGACGTAAGTTTGAAGGAGCGGAAACAAAATAATAAAATATTAAGGATGCAATGCTGTTAAGTTTATTGGAAGTGATGGAGCGATTTTAATATATATGTAGATATATATTTCATTATTGTATTGTGCAAAGGTTAGTCAGTTGGCTGGAAGACGCTTAAAAGCCAGCAAGTGCTTACTGTAGTTGTTTGTCTTTGGATTTGATTTGATTTGAGATTTGAGATATCGTTCGCATTGTTACCAAAATATATATAGACTACATATATAGTATGTATGTATGTATGTATCATTTTCATTTTAAAATTAGGCACACCAACTAGCTACTAAAAACATTTGCTTTTTGCTCTAACATAGTAAGATTGCATGTAGGTTTACAATTTACAATAAAAATTGTGCTTTAAAATGTTGTGCCTCAGAATCTACGTCACTTGTTAAAACGTTTGTTAACTTTTTCTTTTGAATTTGTGTATGAGAGTGTGTAATTCGACAACTTTTGCTAAATTTAAATAGTTAATGTTCGTTTTGTTTAGATAATACTGTTTTATTCATTTTTCTTCTTCTTTTCTTTGAATTTGCGCACATAAGTTAGACTAAATGGCCAATGTGTGAGAATCGAGAGCTTGAGAACTTGAGGGGCTTCAGGCTTGGGCTTAGCATCCTGGTATTCATGTATATGGATGTGTGTAAGTGGTGTCTGAAGGTTGTGTTCAATTACAGAGCTACTGTTCTGTATCGTACTCTTAATTGTGGCGAAAAATAAAGCATCCTTTTTTCTTTGGGTTTTTTTTTTTTGTTAATTGTGATATTTCTCTTGCGGAGTTGGCAGTGATATTGCGAAACATATTTGTTTTCCTTTTCGATTTCAAATCATTTGAATTAATATGCAAAACTAAATAGTAGTAGTTAGCGCAATGCTTTCTATTTCGTTCTTCTTCTTCGCATCATTTGTTGCATCAAATATTTTCATAAATATGCACATTTTTAAATTTTTTGGAATTATTTTTTTTAGAGCGCTGTTGCTCTTGTAGTTTTCTTTTATAAATTATTTAAGACAAATATATAATTTATATATATGCATGTGTACGGTTCACACGGTTACTGGATACCTTTATTAAACCTTAAGCAAACGTGCCTTGGCCTGTCTGGCAATTGTCTTGATTCAATTTTGTTGTTGTCGTTCATACAATTTTATTATCAATAATAATATTATATGCGCGTATATAAATTGTTGCTATTTGTTGTATTTACAAAATGCTTCGATGTCGTTATCAATATGACTAAAACGTTTTCAAAACTAATCGTAATCGTAATATTAATATAAATGTTTGTATTAGGTTTAAAAATGTTTGTTATGTTAGAAATGTTTGTGTTAAAGTTGTAGTATTTGGTTTGCTGTCCCTTCAAAATCGATTTTGAAATATATATGAATCCTTTACTATATAATTTTTTGATCGACGAATTTGTTTATGGTATCCGATCAACTATTTATAGTTGATATTATATTGGATAAAAGTTCAAGTGTAGCTGCTAAAAATGCATTTGTTCATGCTCCGATTAGCAAACTGCACAAATAAAGGGACCGACTATCAAATTACATTATTTTGTGTTTATCAACTAATTTTGTTTTGTTTTATTTTGTTAAATATAAATCTTCTAGTTAAGTACATTACTCTTTGGTTTTCCTAAGCCTTGTTAACGACTAGAACATAGTAAAGAAGGAATCCGTTTCACATAACGCATATCGACTAATGTTTATTTATGGGTTGCTGCTAATCAATAACTAATTACTCTCCTCTTGCTATTGGTATTTGTATTTGTATTGTACTAAGTTCACGAAACGCAATCAAAATGGAAAAGAGGTATTAAGTCATATTGCTTAGTCAACTGCAGCAGCGCTCTAACGATCACAAATGAGAACAAAACATAAAACATACTCCCGTACTACTTGCGTAGCTCTGAGAAGATAATCAATGCTATGCAGCTATGAAATAGCTCTAAATAATAAAATAATACAGTTATTCATAAAATATATAAAATCTAAGTCGGACTGTCCGCCTTGGAACCAGCATTCGAATTGTCTTGCAATTGAGCGAGTGTCTTGAACTTTTGAGAGTTTAGGAATCTGCAAGTAAGAGATATATAAGTTAGCGTCTATTAATATATATCGTATACAGATTAGCTCACCTCGGATATGAGTCTCTGTGCATTAGTGTATAAATTTGTATTTGAGCTTCGTCGAAGGTGTGCGTCGTTGGTTCAATCATATTCCGATTCACAATCTCACGCACGCGCGAGTCCAGGGACACCTCACGAGGCGACAGTATCGATATATAATCCTCATATATCAAGCGCGCCTTCTCCTCCACCACTTCGGCACTATTCTCCTTTTTGAGATCTTCACAGGCTAACCAAAAAAGTATGTTCTCCTCGCTAAATTCACTCCGCAGAAAGTCACGGAAGACTTTGCGTCCATCTAAGAATATAAAATAGCAATATAAGTATAAGGAAAAAACAAGAAGGAATCGTAATGCTTATTAAAACTTCAATTCTTCATTTATAGTCAGCACTAAAAATATAGACCAATGCTTTGTCTTAAAAGCCGTAGATCAGATACCTGAATGTATATCTCATTTCAATCTTATAAATTTCTGAAAAAGCAGTACATTCTTTTTTAACTAATAATATTTCCCATTTCCGAGGGTTAATCCTTTTAATATATCGGAATTCATATCAATAAATATCATAATATAAATGGAAAAATATGCAAAATATATATGAAGTGGAGCTCTTGTGTACTTCTGCCTCCACTGACTAAAAACTATTAGGCCAAAAAAGCCGGCGGTTTTTAAACACTTGAACCAAACATATAGTCGATATATCATCGATTGTCTGCATATTAGAAACTGTTCAATAAATATACATTATGATTTAAATGAAAATCACAGGTTACTCTGCTATTTCCCTGTTTTTTACGAATATGTATCGCAAGACTTTGCTGAATAAATATAAAAGAGAATCGAGAACAAAAAAAGTTTACTTTTAAAATAATGCTTAAAATTATCTCAAACATTTCTAAAAAGTATAATGAATCTGAACTTAGCAAACCGTAAAATATAAACTTTTATAACCTGGTGCTGACATTTAAAATAGGCTATGCTTACTTGAATTTTTCATTAGTTTGTCAAAGCTCTTGCCCCAGCTTCTTATCTCTTCTAAAGTGGGCCTGAAAATAAAATAAATAAATCAATTATTTTGACATTTGAGTATTGATTTTAGGCAAGTAGGGAGACAAACTTACTGGTCGCCTTCTAAGAATTCAGCACTAACGAGATCACGTTTGGTCGGCGCATTTTCATCGGCATTTTTGATGGCAAGACTGAAAAGATGCGATAATTAATCTATAACGCTCTAAGGTAGGCTACGATTTCTGGTGGATTATGTGTGTGTGTGTGTGCGTGTGTCCAAACGATCAACTAATCTGACAATAATGATTTAGATCGAATTTTTCATAATCGAAAGTTTAATTAGTATTTCTTTTTTTACATTTTTACTTGGATGTTTAGTTAACAGTGTGCGTTTTACATTTTATTCAGATAAATATTTGTTGTGACAATTATTATCACAAATGCAAGTAAAACAGCTAGTTAGTATCTTTATAGAAATCTTTATATAAAAGCTTACTTTAAAATACTTGTTTTTAAAGGATATGGTTAATATTGTTTTGACGCGTTAAATACTATTTCTGAATTATTGTTTTTTAAAAGTTAATAACAAACTTTATAATTTTTTTTTTTTGTCAGTAGCCACAAAACAAAACCATAACATAACATTTTAGAAACGATTTTTTGTTTCCACATTATACTGGAAGCCCATGCTGGACAGAAACGACTAAATTTATTTAAATTTATGTTTAGGTCGTCCTTAGCAAAAAACATTCGCTTCCAATAATGCTTAGGAGAAGTTTCAGAAGTTTTCACCTTTTAAAATCAGTTTTTCTAACAAGGGCGTAGGCAGCTTTTACCAAAGGGGGGCCAAAAAATTAAAATCTTGATTAAATAATGCACGATGCATTTAAAAAATATCTTATGCATATGATCAAAGAAAAAACTTCAACAAATCCAACTCAGATCCATTTTAAGGCAAAATAATGCGTCATAATAATGAACGTGTGGTCGACTTTATATGGAAAAATTTTTTTTTATGGGGGGGGGGGGGGGCAACGGCCCCCTCTGCCTACGCCCTTGTTCTCTAACAATGCTTTAAAACATGTTAAATAGGAAAGTATTTCTAGAATAATCTAATCTAACTGCGTTCTACATTTCTTCTAAGCACATGAATATGTACTCGTGAATATATAGTATATATTTCTTTTTGACATTTACCTAATTAAAAATTTATATATTTTAATAATTGGTTCGCAAGTAATATGTCTGCCTGAAAATTTTTAGCAAATACTTCAAATTCATTATGCTTATATATGTATATAAAAGTTACCTAGTATGTATGTACATATACACTCCTATATAAGGACAGAGGTTGCCAAAACTTGTGGCGCTGAAGGGCACATGACCTGCGAAATGGCGTGGTTGGTTTGTTTCATTCACGAAAACATGAAATGCCTAAAGAGCAGCCCCACAGAGTACTTGGACCACATACTTATTTATATTAGATTGAAACATGAAAGGCACACAAAAGCTCTGGGGTACTTGAGTTGGCGCTCCCAAAAATTGTGAATGAATGTGGGAGCGCACAGCTATTTTGTGCTCAGAGCTTTTACTACAATTGAGGGGCACAGTGTTGCCAACAACAAAGAGAACAAAGAAAAGCCATGGGAATGTGTTTTTGTGGGACTGTGTGCAGTGCTCCCAATTTAGCTTTTTTCTCGCCTGTTCGAGTTTGGGATTTTTGGCGTTTTTATACCCTGTACCCAAAGGGTACAAGGGTATATTAGTTTTGTGCGAGTGCACATGGAACACACAGAAGGAGGCTTGGTAGACCCCACAAAGTATATATATTCTTGATCAGCATGACAAGCCGAGTCGATATAGCCATGTCCGTCTGTCCGTCTGTCTGTCCGTCTGTCCGTCTGTCCGTCTGTCCGTCTGTCTGTATGAACGCAAGGATCTCCGAAAGTATAAGAGCTAGAATAACCAAACTTGGTATACAGATTCTCCTGAGACCGAGAAAGGACGAGTTTGTTCATTTTTTCTGATCCACCCCCCCACTCCCCCCCCTATTACTGATTTTCTATAACTCCCGTAATTCTTGGAATTTTCAACTCAAATTTGGTAGTCACATTAGGTTAGTTATTATATAACCGTATACCAAGTCTCCTTATGATAGAATGATCGGAAAGAAAGTTATAGCCATATAACCAGGCCCAATGCACACATACATACATATGTACAAGTACACAAACACGCATAAGGCACGATTCTGATGTAAATGTAAATGTATGTATGCATGCATGGACTATTTTATATTTAATTTAGTTAATTAATTAAATTAATTTAGTTAATTAATTAAATTAATTTAGGTAATTAATTAAATTTAATTAATTAATTAATTTAATTACTTTTTTGTGGGGTGGTACAGGGTATTTAAGAGTTGAGCCTGCTCGACTTTAGCATTCCTTTCTTGTTTTTTAAAGTTTAATTGCATTTTTGTTGCAAGGAAAATTAGAAAAGGCCATAGTATTAAAGTAATTATTAAGCAATCTGCGGGCTTTCATTTATTTAAATCAATTTAGCTATTTTTAGCTACTTTCCATTCTGTCTTAGCTTTTTTTGACACTCAAAAACTGCCAGCACTGGCTGTGTAAGGGGTTCGGATGTGAGTTGTTCTAGGAACTTACCATTTAGCCCTGTTGTAGTGGTCGTGTTGGTGCAGCACGATTAGCATGGCATGACAATCAATAAATAAGGTTCTCAATTATAGTTACACACAGTTTAGCTTGGATATGTACATTGTATATGTATGTACTTACCAGGAACAGGAACAGCAGCAGCACCAGCAAAAACAGCACGGCTTCTGTGATTGCGGACGCTGGAGCGGGGCATTCGATTCCTGCAGCACATTCGATGCACCACCAGGTAACGTTGTAGTTGTGCCGATTGGACTATTTGCACCGTGCTTGCCCCCACCACTTCCACTGTTCGTACCTGCTGCTCCAGATGCGCCGCCGGGATTACCACCGTTCCCGTTACCGTTACCATTGCCATTGCCGCTATTGGCGCCGTTGCTAGCAGTGCTTTGTGAGGAGGCAGTCATGCCGCGCAGCCGACAACCAGTTGGTAGCTCAGAAACGATGCAGGACATGCTATATAGTCGTAAAGTATGTAATTGAATTAGTGGTGGTGGTGACGGTGGTAGGCCAGTAGCCAGCAAGTTCAATGCGCACTATTTTTAACGTTAATGGGAAATCAACTCACACGCGAAGAAATCAAAGCCATTACCTGCCCTTTCAATGTTGAAGTTGACGCAGCGCCAATTGGCGGCGCGTGGTCGTTGGCGTCGTCGTTGCTGCCTGCTGCTGCTTCTTCGACTGCCACTGACCTACCGTTGCCCTGCTCCCACTCTCGCACTGCCGCTCTCTCGTCTACTTCCACTCTCACTTCTACTTCCACTCCCACTCTTGACAACAACGACAACAACAATGGCAATTGGGCAGAGCAGTCAGGCAGCAGTTGGCGCCCTTGCGCGCTCTCTAGAGAAGAGCACCACCGTTACGTATTTATGTTTTTCACTAAATTTTTTTATTGAATACTCAATGACTTTTCCGCTCAATTGATGCTCTTGATTTTCGTTTTTTTCTTTAGGAATTTTACTGTACTATTATTATTTTTTGTTTTTTTGTTTTACTTGTACATGTGCTTTGTAGTATAGAGCTATTTTTTGTTGTTGTTGCTGCTGTTCCTGTTGTTGCATGCGCAAAACTTTGATTATATTCTAGCACAATTATCAAAGAAAATAAGAATGTACATTAATGTGTATTGTTGTTGTTGTTGCTGCTGTTGCTGTTGTTGTCGTTGTTGTTGCTTGTCACGACATGGTATGCCACTAAATTCGCGCTCTTCTCACCTCCTTCTGGACAACCTGCCTGCTTAGCCTGGATAGCTAGATAGATTGAGCGTGGGCAGGTGTGGTGCGGGCTGTGTTTGTTGGTGAAAGCAGCGCCACCATTTACATATTTTATTATTGTTGATGTTGAATTAGTTTGTAATGCAGCGATTGATAAACAACCACAAATTTGAGTTGGCCAGCGCTTTTTTGGACTCTACAGTAATCGCGCACATTTTTTTTTATCAGCGTTACGAAATTGGAAGCTTCTGCTTTTAGTTTAATTTTATTTATTTCTTGTGGCTAGTCATTACACAAACACTTGCGCGTACACACACACCATACACATTAACACGCATTTGGCATAGTGGAACGTTTTGTTTAACAGTGGAAGGCGCGGCGAGGTCGCGAGGTCGGTCGATCGGTCGGTCGATTTGCTTGGTTTATTGGTCGGCTGGCTGGTGGGGCGTATGCGTGATTTTTCCCCCGTTCTATGTTCATTCGCTCGCTACTTTTGTATATGAATGTATGTTTATGTATGCTTTGTTGCTGTTGTTGACAGCACTGATACCTGTGGTCGTTATTGTATGGCACTTCTGCTAGCCTTTAATTGCACTTGGTTCTAGATTTGTTCTTCATTATAGATTTGGTCGCATGTTTATCATCACAATGCAGCCATTTGTTCAACACAGTTCCTTTTAATCTTGTCGTTGTTGGTGTTGGTTAGCGTTAAGGTATCTATCATTTTTTTCGTGTGCGCTTCCGTTCATATTTTAACAAGCACACACACACACAAACACACACTCACGAAAACACACAATCCCACACACTCCCACCGTTCTACACTGACAGTAGAAACATCATCAGCAGGCAGCAGCAATCACACAGTCTGTATGTATGTATGTATGTATTTAGGAGCAACGAGTACATACAAATTTTTGCTTGCCACTAAAAATATTTTTCTCCTCGCGTTTCTCCGAGCGTGTTTTTGCGAAAATTGTTTTGCTTTGATTTTACATTGATTTCCGTGAAATTCACTCGAAGCTTTTCAAAAATTGATTAACAATAATGCATCCTGGATACTATTATATTTCTTGCACGCGAACCCTTGCCATATTTCGCGTTTTCCTTTTACCACATTATCCCCATATCATTTTCACTGCTGCGCTTTTTTTCTACTATATGTGTGAGATTTGAGATTTTTCTTCTTTTTTGTGCTGCGAAAGGCAAAATCCAAATCCTCGACGACGGCCCGAGCACAAGTTGGACACGTCTCTCTTCGTTCGGGCAAAGGCAAGCGACTGATTTCGAAAGCAGTGCCGTTGTAGCGTTTGATTTTCCAATGCGCGCGCTCCCGAAAAGTGGAAAACCAAGAGCCAAATACTTATGATTAAAGCTCAAATAACTATACATTCACTATATAGAATCAGCGAGCGAACAGGCCAAAGAATTCCTGGTACACATGACACATGTGCGCGAGTATATCAAAGAGAAAATGAGCTTTTCCACCTCCCCTACCCACCCAACCAATACACTTGCTGCTGTTTATTTCACCGCTGGAATTTGGGTTGTGCTTTGAGGGTGAACCCAAAGCTTTCTCTTCACAGGCGGTTGCCAGGGCTGTATACACGTACAGATGTGAACTGATTTTGACTTTTGATTTTGTATCGATGAGGCGCACATAATCAAATAATTCCAAACGTACATATAACGGTTGAATATATTTTTTACAAATACAATTGTTTATTTAAGCACTACACCTAGTAATTATTTGTTGAATCTTACATATTAAAATACACGTTTTCTGGGGAGTTTTCTCATAATTCGTCAAATGATACATACAAACAAAGGATATAATGTTTGCATGTTAATCATTTAATTTACGTTTAAATGAACACGAAATCAAAATCCATTTATCAATTAGATTATTCAAAAAAAGATTAAATTACTGAGTGAAATATTAGATCCAAGAAAAATATACAAATTTGTATCAAATTATGCATTTGAAAATGAGAACATGACTAAATTATTTATTATTTTCACGTTAAACAAGACAAAAGCAACCCTCTCTGCCTTAAGTCTTCAGGAAAATTTTTCAAAAACATTTAATTGATCAGAAATATTGACAAAAAAGTAATAGGAAGTTTTTTAATTTTTGAAAACATAAATGCTAACATTTTACATAAAAACTAAAAACAACTCTGTAGTGAGTTAGAAAATGTATGTAAGTACAAGCTAGAAGCTTGAAAACTATCCCAATGACTTCACCGAATTATAGAAATTCACTAATGCATACTTTACTAGAGCAATTCATACAGATACGCGTTTTCCATTGAAAGTAAATATTGTTTTATATAATTTATATAAATTTCACTTCAGGTATATAATCTGATTGTAGTGTCGGCCCCCGTTGAAAACACCCAGGGCTGTACTGGATGCCAGGTCACATCTAAGACCCCAAACTCTTCGCGTTTTTCGTGGGTCTGCAACTTCTTAAGCGGCACAATCAACGGATTCTGCAGCAAGTCACTGAAATGCGATATAATTTATATTAAGCATGTTATAAATATAGGATTTATATTATTTTTAGACAGCTTACTTGTAGACCATGCCATGTGAGACAATCACAGCTTGATCATCACTGCCAGAGGCAAAGAGTGGATAACGTAAATGGAAGGCTACACTCCTCACAGCGTTGCGATGTAGTCGCATGGTCTGGTACGGTTTCGTAGACAGATCCAAGTCGAACCAAAGCATTTTCTTGTCGTAGGTGGAGACAAGAAGGTTATCGCCTTTAGGATGTATGGACATTCCCGATATCCACTTCGAATTGGTTAGCAGTTTCTTGATTAGTTCTTGTTTGACCAGATCGTAGATGCGTATGTTGTGCTGCGTCTGTGGAGATAATGTATTGCATAAATTCGATGTAATGCAAAATGTACGTAGAATACAGACCGCTACAAAGAAACAAGGTTTGATCGGATGGAACAGCACGCACTGGATAAGACCCTTGCTCTTCGAGAATGGTATTTGCGAACGTCGTTTGGAAAGCTGATGTATAAGTGCCGACCGATTGGCACCCTCAGGCATTACGGTGGCTAAGTAATCGCCGCGTCCGTGCCAAGTCACTTGACGTATAGGCTTGAAGTGTGTGATTATCACACGCACGCCCTTCTCCTGTTCGGCTCCCTCCGCATTCGACCATTGCACTGCAGCTTTGATGCGCTCATTTTCGATTACATCCGATGGAGGTGCTTCCGCTAGCAAGTCATCGGTTTTTTTTATAAGAACTTTATCGCCCACCTTTGGATTAACCAGCAAAAGACGATATCCAGTGGCTACCGCAATAATAGAGAGCTTGGCATTGGGACACCAGGCAACACATCGCACCACGTCATCAGTTTCAATTGTGCGTATGCAACGACCTGTTGCAATTTCCCAAACTGTAAGGCATTTCAATACATTAGCACGATAATAGAAAATGGTAAGATTACCTTTTGGCACTTACTTTTAACCGTTTTGTCGTCGGAGCCGGAAACCAAGTATTCGCCTTTAGGCTCTACACTAACCGATCGCACTAGATCTGTGTGTCCACGGTAAACGAGACTTTCAACTGTTGGGAATGGCTGCAAGTCGCGTGGTGAAGGCAATTTTGGTATGAGATATTCAGCATCGATGTTTAGCTTGACGCGTTTAGCGCGTGGGCATAAATACAAGTCAAGGCAGCGTAAGAAGCGTTCCCGCATGTAACGCGAATAGGCGGGAACCTCACGCAAGGATTTGAACTTCTGTGGCATAAAGTGAAGCTTTCGTTTGTGCGGCTCGTCCTTAAGCTTCAGCCATTCCTTGGTCTCCTTCTCGTCAAACAAATACTCTGGCGGAGGATTGTAGGACTCGGCATGTCCGGGCAAATCTCGTTTTGGAGCTGAAACAGGATCGTGTATGCGACGCATTTGATCCCGACTTGTGTCCGTCTCCCAAAGCATATAAAACTTGGGTCCACGCTTTTCTTGCTTTTCACGTTCAACCTCTTCCATCGTTTTCATCCAACCCATTTTAAGGGCGTGAACCATGCGGGAAACCTTTTTTTTCTCCGAAACCGAAGGCAGGAACGAGCGTTTGTGATCTGGCACATTTTTGATAGGCATTTTCTCTACTTCAGATGTGAACCAATCAATCCAAGGCTCATATTCGTTGTGCTCAGGGTTTGGTATGCGAGCTGAATTTACCCGTTTAATTAGTGCAATATCGGCGTCAGTCAGCAGCACTTCCTGTCCAGTCTGAGGATCTTTGACAGTGCGCCAAAAATTAGGATCCTCTATTTTACGCAAAAAGTCATCGATTTGATCGCTTTTTGGCGGTTTAATAATTTTTTTGGCATCCCAATCATAGCCAATGTGTTTGTATTCGTCGTACCAATGCATCGGTATATTGCCAACAGTATTACGTATGTCCTCTTCGTCGGATGTATCAGAATCTTCGTACTCGTCTTTCACGCCACCCGGTTGGGCCACTTTACCTTTAGTTTTTTTTGGCTTTTGAACCACCTGAACTGTCCTGCTGGTTGTTGGCTTATCCTCGGTTTCTGCATTATTAGTGGACTTTATTGGCTTGGGAACTTCTTTTAGGTCATGCTCATTTTCGCTGGACTGATCACTTTCACCGGATTCCTCATCGCTATCATTCACTTCGTCCTCATCCCCACTGTCATCGTTTTTCGCCAAATAATTTCCGTCTTCATCGCTCTCAAATTCAAGATTGCTGCTGCTATCTGAATGATACTCCTGGTCTATACCTTCATCATCGGTTGTATCTTCACCTTCACTGTTGTCTTTAATGGGTTGCAGCAAGTCCTTTTAAATACGAAAATATTTAAGCAGGCCTAGCGATTGATCAACCGAGCTTACCTGGTTTCCCTCATTATCGGACGTTTCAGAAACCTGCGCTACATCTTTGGAAGCCTCCGTTTCTTTAACGTTACGTTTTCTTGTTAGTTTTTTAGTCATCTTCGTCGAAATTGATGGCAAAAAACAAAACGAGCGACGCACGTGTTGCGAACGGCAAACTCGATAGAAAAATATCGAGCCATTCGATAGTAGAGCCCGATAGAGATGAGCGATGTTTTTTGAAAAGCCTAAGCAAAAATTCTTAACGGGCAATATTATTATCGATATTAGTTCAAGCGATTTACTTAAAATCTGAATCAATTGATGGAATGATCATTTCCAAAAGTACATAAAAACTATAATACCATAACGAACACGTTTTGACAATAAATCAATTTGACTTATATTAAATTAAATTATGAGAAAAATTTAAATCTTGAATACCACTAATACTACTTAATGTTTAAGTGAACGAATCTATGCCGAATCTATATATTATAGTGTACGATTTAGAATGACAAAATAACAAAGCAGAATGAAGTTACACTCACACGGCAGTAAATAACAGTCAATGTATATCGAAATAGCAAAATTATCGAAAAATAAGTTTGTACTCTTTGAGCTGTGCAACCCTAGTCAACAATAAAAAGTCTGAAGCTGGAATTCCTGTAATTGGTTCGTATTTTGCAGAGATTTCATCATCTGCATGCTTTTCTGAAAAGTATACGCCTTAAAAACTAAGTAAGCCAATTACCCACAGCCCAACCCACACAAGGGCCATAACTCAACAGAATCACAATGCTATTAATTACATTACCATTACTCACCTTCAGACGATACTTCAATTTGCGTACACACACTAACAACAAATACATACACACAATGACTGCGCCGCGTCGACTTCGCAAGGAACTTAGCGATTTGCAGGAGAGCAGCATTAAATCCTTCCGCGATATCAAAGCGGACGATGATAACCTACTGCGCTGGACAGGTCTCATTGTTCCCGACAACCCACCCTATAATAAGGGAGCCTTTCGCATTGAAATCAATTTCCCGGCTGAATATCCATTTAAGCCACCGAAAATTAGCTTTAAAACAAAAATTTATCATCCAAACATTGACCAGAGAGGTGAGGTTTGCTTGCCAATAATCAGCACTGAAAACTGGAAGCCGGCGACACGCACAGAGCAGGTGGTTCAGGCGCTGATAGGACTTATTAACGAGCCCGAACCCGAGCACCCATTGCGCGCCGAACTTGCCGAAGAGTTTCTTAAGGACAAGAAGAAGTTCATCAAGAACGCTGAGGACTACACCAGGAAACATAGCGAAAAGCGTCCTGCCGATTAGTCTAGTGGCGATGGCGAAGCGCCAAGCCACAGTAAACGCAGCCGGATGACGACAAAACCAAATTGAACTTAAAATTAACTATAGATGATTGGCGAGACCGGTAAGAAAAAACTTCGAATACAGCCAGGCACGAAATAACATTTTTGCATAGATGAAAATTATATCAAATGTTCCAACGATTTAAATTGTAGTAGTCGCTTTTTCGCATTCATGTTTTACCTAGAATAATAAACAAAAATGCGGATCTTTCGTAGAGAGGAATAACAAGATGGAACACAAAGGCAGGCAAAATAGTTTTTAAAATTTAGAAGTGTAATTTTATGCGAAAATACATGTTCGTTATGTTAAAACAGCAGTCTCTTTCATATTATCCGGTACCTGTTGAGTAAGGGGTGTAGAGTTCAAATTTACGGCCACAGTTAAGGAATCTTCACCCAGCAGTCGACGATAGCAAGCCAGAAGTACGCCGTTGTTGTACTGCAGCAGCACACTACTGAATTGGTTCTTGTGCAGCTCCTTGATGTTCAAAATACTGTGTGCATTTTCATCACTCATCAACTGCATTAATTGATGCATCTGTTTCAATTTATTTTGAATCAGTCCTGTAAGCGTAATTGTGTGACTGTTGTTATCAAATTCGGTGCTTTCATATATTTCATTTGTGAGGAACAGCAGTAAGGAGACAGCGTAGTGTGTCAGGAAGACTAGGTTCTGGAAGACCAGTTTTTCCGGCTTAAGGTCCAGCAAGGACTCAAGGAGAGCCAGAAAAAAACGCTGCTGAGTTTTGTAGTATGGTTCATCATCATTGAGCGGTTGATAACTAATTTCTTTTTTGTTTCCCAATTCACATTTTGGTGCCGTCTGCCAAATGGGGTCAATATCAAGTGTTTCCAGTATTCTGAAGCGTAGCAACAGTAGTGGCTCAGTTACAAAGAGACTGCTCTGCAGCTTTGAAATTGGCGTGCTTTTAGTTAAGTGCACTTTCAGCAGTTCCTGACGCTTTTCTACACATGTACAAATAGTAGCACCGTTTGTACATTTCTCTACTTGATTTAACTCTCTCCGCAGACAATAAATTTGCTTTAAGAGATCACCATGCTTAAGACTTTGTCGCTCCGTATACGAACCACCATAGACTGGCATCCAAAAACCAAGCGCTTTGTTCGTTTCCTCTTTTCTTACAATGCACAGATCATCCGCTAGGGATCGCACATGATAGCGATTGTAATACATGGCCGAGACCAGGCTTCGTAGCTGATGTATGTGCCGGAAATACTGCTTATCATTGGACTCGTAGGCATAGATGCTTTTCTCAATGGCATCACACTGAAGGTTCATAAACAGGCGGCAGCAGATTTCGTGCTGCAGCAGAAAATCTTTGGGTATTTGAGATTTGGTGAATAGCGGCATTACCATCGGATTGTTGGGATCATTTAGCTTGGCACGCATATCTTGCAGCAGATGCGTTAGTCCAGCCGAGTCTTTTAGATAATTCAAACAAATCACGTAGACCTCAGAGTTTCCACGCTTTGACGTCGCCGGCTTATAGATATGTACCTCATTGAAGATACAGTTAAGCATATATAACAAAGATACGCTGCAAGCCTCAAATAGAGTAAACATTTTGATGACGAAGTTGCCGCCGGCACCGAGTGTACTGAGAGCCGTAAGAATTTCGGCCGTGAATAGTCGGGCCACAATCTCTTCCTGAGCGTCCGGTCGTGCGGCACAATCAATTGAACCATCAGCTGTTATTAAATGTACGCCATCGGGGAACTCGTCGATGCAACGTTTTGACATATTGTCAATGTTGGCAACATTAATGAGATTACCAGTGAAGTCCTCATGGAAGATCCAGTAATCCAGCGTGTGAAACATGAAGCGATCATCAGTTACCATCTCATTCAATGCGTTTCCTTCATAATACGGATTTAGGGTTGTGGAACGCCAATTCCACTTTATCTGAAATAAAACCACTTTACCAATGCTAATATACTTTGAATTATAATTTCTAATCACCTCCTCTGCTTTGTACGTTGTGTGCATGTAGTGGTTCAGAGCCGCTATGAATGCCCCAGGTGCTTCGCAGAGGTGCAACGTATTCACTACCGACTTCCCAATCAGCGGGAATCTATTCAGGCACTCAAAGAACTTGCACCATGCCACAGTCACAAACTCTGCCTTGGTTTCGTTTTTAAGACGCCACACCACCTCACCCGAAGGATCACGCTTATTAGTGTGTGTGCTCCACTCATGCGTGCCATAGTCGTTTAGTTTGCTTTTCACTGCATTTAAATTTTCCTTGAGTCTTTGTAAATCTCCGAACTGGTAGAATTCACTGAAAATCGACTGCCCCTTTTCCGGAAGATGCCAAGCAACTCCTTCACTGGGCTTCTGATACAGGAACTTCTTCTCAAAGAGTTGTTCCAACTCATCTCTCAAACTAAGTTTTGGACGCATTTTCCAATTAACAACCAAACAATTTTAAGCGCTGCCGATGATAATAATCGTCAGCTGATGGGCAGTTGGCAACTCTTTGTTATCGACTAGTCGTTAACAAGCAGATATCGGCGGCTGCCATATTTTAAAATGTGCACCCATACGGAGTCATTTTACCAATGCACTTTTAAAATCACCTTCAATTTGATTATTATTATATTTAACAGTAAATTTATAACAGCTCTTTGGGAGTTGAGTGATATTATATTTTTTAAAAAGCTGAATTTTTATTGTAATTAATTATCATTAATTAATTATAAGTGTACTCGTATTATAGTATATATTTATAGTATCTAAATAAGTAGGCATTCAATCTATAAACTAAGTAAGCATTTGGTTTTATTTACAAGAAAAAACGAATGAATTTAATGAAATGTATTGAAATTTTGAATTCAGAATTCAGCGATTATGCTGAAGAATTTCTTCCAGCTTTTAATGTACTTGAATATGATCGATTCAGGACTCGCTACACAATATCCTGCAAACACACCTTTATTATCCACAGAAGCTAATCTAAAACTAAAGTAACTTGGTATAATAACAAAAGAACAACAAAGTCCCTTCATAATTCTTATTTTATTTAGTTTTAACAACTTGTATTCTAATTTTAACATTAAAAAAATGATTAGATTACGCAACAAAAATCAAGTTTTCATTTAACTGTTAAAAGCACCCTTATAACAGACATTTAATCGGACTAGAAGCAACTGATAATAAATCCTGAAAACGTCGACATAATGGTGGTGAAGCTAATAATTGAGATACTTTTGGGAATACTTTGGGTGCATCCATTGTTCTGTTCTACTTCCAGGTGCTAATCTAGAAGCTTGTAGTGTGCTGAAAAAAAGAAATTATCTTCATGAGCATGCAAGCTAACTCCAAATGAAATATTTAAAAGCTGTTTTCATGGTCACGAATATGAACATATTGCTAGAAATAATAAGAAAATTTTTTAGGGATTGGTCGATACCTCAGTGAATGACCAAATTAAATGAAGCGGCTGATTCGTTCGTTAATGTACGCATATTTACAGTTAAAAAACAAAACTGAACGCGATTTTTAAATTGTTTTTGTTAGAAAAATTAAGTTTTTGTAAAAAAAAGTTCGACCAAATTTCAAAGTTCTGCTGTTAGTCATCATAATTTATAATGTTGAAAATTACGGGCCTGCGAATAATGATTTTAGCTGAGCAACAAAAGTGCACAAATTTCTAAATTATGTAAAAAGTATAGTTATATGACTTTTCGTTTGTTTTCACGTCAAAGCCGCAGTCCTTAATGATGTTTGTTGCTGATGACTGCTTCTTTTTTCAAATTGAACATAACATATTTATTTCTATCGGATATTGAATTTTTTTAGATAAATCTAAGCTATCAACTAATTTTATAAAGCTCATAATAATATTAGAATTGCATATACAAATGTAGTTGTCTTCTATGAATAGTCTTTCGACAAATATATAGTTTTATTGTTGCCAATTGTATAATGGAGATATGTACATACTTACATATATACCATAAAAGGGGCATAAATTCATTCTAAGCTAGTTTGGATATAATACATTGAATGAACATTCTAAATGCGAATAAAAATATTCGCAAAATATTGTATTGCTGCATTAAATGCAACAAAATAAAGCAATATCGATTTTAGAAGAATTTTATACTGTCCTATTTCATAGCTTATTGATAATTAATCAATTGTACATTCATATGTATAAGCACAGTTCCCGCACCTCACCTACCCCCAGCCATAGTATATATTTATCGACTTCCTCGCCGCCAAAGTAAGAATCCAACAGTTAGGCACATTTCCCGACAATACGTACAAATGGGTGCTTGTGTGATGAAAATACAAAATGGTTTATTAAAATTAATATCATTTGGTCTATGATACTGAAGTTTCAAGCTTTGGGGGTGCGTAGAAAGCGTACACTATGTACATATTTGGGAAACAATAAAGTGAATAGAAATTCATATTAAAATAAGTATCATGAAAAAAATGTACCCACAATTGTTGAATGTTGTTCTGCATATTAATTTGACAATTAACTGAAATCTGGTGACAACAAGCTTAAGCGGAAATGGTTGTGGAGAAATGGGCATTGGGACGGACTGGAGGATTTTCTTCACGTGTACATACATATTTATGTACATAGCTAAACCAATCATGCTCGCAATAGTCTGCTTCTTAAAGCATTAATTCATGACTCGACCATCGGAATTCGAATTCTGCGCTTTTGTCGAATTTGATCATTTTATCCGTGCTTGCGTTCTCTGTCGTCTTTATAACAATCAAAACGTGCGGCGGCTACACATTAATAATATCATTCAAGTTATGACTTTTCAAAGCAAACAGGAGGATTCAATTGCATTGTTTCTATACTGATACATATACATACATACATACACATATAGAGTGTACTTATGTATGTACATACATATATAGAAACAAAATCTGGTGAACTTCTGTTTAGGCCCGTCAAAAGATTGGCAGTTCGTTGTATTCGTCGTTGTCATCGTCTTCTCTGATCAGTCTTTGTAACATTCTCGATTTGTATATAACGCAGACAAGCGAATGAAAGAACAAGCATTTACTCGTACATACAAATATGTGGAAGCCGGCACGTGACTGTTTTTTATAATCACTCATAAATATCTGTAATGTAATGCCCGCGATAGAATTTAGCTGAGGGCTGTAATAAAGAAAAGGCTAAGTTGTACCCACAGAGAATAGAAGAAAGTACATGAACTCTTGAAAGCTGCGGATAAGACGCTATGACCTGTGGCTACTTTTCAAATGACTGGGTTTAAGCGGAAGTACCATGAGTCCGCGCATGCGTGCCTTTCCACTGCAGGTAGTTATTTCTAACTCAATGAGAAATTTCATTGCAGCGTATGGATAGTAGGGACTGTCGACTTTTGCCGGCGACTAATTTTATTTTTCATATTTTTCCTAAAAGGGAGTTCATTAATATTCCGAGCAGGCGCCATTGCGCTAAAAACGTTTAAGCGGCGTATGAAACGACGTCAGCTACCTGCCGGTGGCTACCAAAGCCTCCTCTCTCCATTTATGCGCGACTGCGTGTGCTTGTGTGTGTGTGTGTGTGTCAACTAACACATGCAATGGCACCCCCACTTTGCATACATGTATATAAATATGTAGATATGTATGTGTACCTATGTGCAGTGCTGAGCTGTGCTGTGCTAGCAACGGGTTTTGAAACCGTTTTAAAAAATGTTGTTATGCGTTTTTATTTAAATGTCTCACTAGTGTGAGTGGTGCAACTATCCATTGTTATTGTATCCATATAGTAAAAGCATTCACACACGCATTGACACACACACACACTCCGTACACACACTACACCTAGTACATACATATGTATATGCACAGCCGCGCCACAAATAATTGAAACTTCTTCAATTGTCGTCGCTTTTGGCTCGCGTTTGTTAATTTTTTAGTTGTCCGAGGTGTGGTGCTGAGCTCGCCAGTCGGCTTCAAAATCAGTTGCCAATTAGTCTTCATCGCTGACGGATTACAATTGCCTTTGCCTTGCTTCTTGTTGTTTGTTCACAAGCACAAAAAACTTGTTAAGTGGTTTTCAAATAACAAGAAATTCATTGATAAAAGTGTATTGGACAATGCTATTTTACAATAACAAATTTTAAACTATGACAAAGTGTTATTAATTCTGATGGAAAACCCTTTGTACCTTCGGGTTTTATATTTCAGTGATGTCTGTTAGTGGTGTTATAGTATATGGATTTGGCGCGTATCTGTTGGTGAATTGGCAAGATGTCGGCATAGCTGACGTTTGATAGCGATTTAACCGCGCTATGCTGCATCTAGTCAGTTGGTTCAGCAGAACAATCAGCAAGAATGTGAAGCAAATTGGATATTTTATCATTTCCAGGACCATATTTTAGAAATTCTTATGTATAGGATTTCTTCAATAATAATACTACTTTTAGTTTCTTTCAGAGTATGGAATACCTGGGCACAAACTCTTTATATTAATAAACAGGATTACTCGAGGATTTACAAATCACATACATGGATCCTCAAGGCAGAAGTCATAGAAGGTCGGCCTGTTAGTGCATTATTTGTGCAGTTAAGAAATTGCATACATTAAGTGGAATGTCTTCCATTGCTGTTTAGTTGGTGTTATATTTGTACTTGTAAGAATGTATAAATTAAATTCAGGCTTTTATTTGTTAGAGCTTAATAATAAAACAAAGGGCTTATTGTAAAACCTGAAGGAAGCAGCCAGTACCGGCTATGGATCTGTTACCGCAAAGCCAACAACAACAATAATACTTCTATTCCAGCAAAACATGTTCGATGTTGTTTTTCATCTATTTGATTGCGGATTTAACTAGTTGGAAATTAAAACATGCCATGAGAATTTTGTTTTTATTCGTTCAAGAAAATACGAATGCATGCTATAAATAGCTTAAAAGTGTTATGTTAACAGTCTCAAAGCTTAAATTGGCTGAAAATAAAGATGTTTTATATTGAGTTTATTTGTAAGCTCTCCTCATTTTATTTGAAATCAGTGCTACGATTGGCATCACTGCATTTTGCAATTTTATTGATATTTGGAGACACTGAAACCATTTTTGATGTGTACGCACTGACCATAGTCAGCTGTTAAGTTTTGTTGGCAAACAAAAAGAAAAAATTGCCCATTCGCACCAATTCTTTATAGTTGTTGTTATAAAATACCGCTTAAGTGCGATTCATAAATTTAATCCATTAGCAGTTCAGCAACACACTGGCAAATAATAATTCATATAAATATAATCTCATAAGTGATGGACAGCCAGGTAAGTGTGCGTCGCAATTTTAGACTGCGACTGCCAATTTCATTTCTTTCTGCTCTGGGTGTAGCAATTAGCGCTCCCTATTAATTAGTGTGCCTGACTAGTTATCTGTATATACACATGTACAATAAAGACCATTGTGATAAATGTAAATGAGTGCAAAGTATTTGAAAGAGAGCTATCATGTTACGAGCGTTAGATGGCAGAGCGTGACGTAATCAAACAGGCGGATGTTTGCGCTTATCGGCCTACTCGTATTTTGTCAAATTTTTACCTTGTGAGTGGCGTGTATTCATAGTTTTCTCTTTAGGCACCAATTGATGATCTATTGTTGGACATTGTGGACAATGCTTGGCGCATGGAAGTGCTGCCCTTCGATCAAATATTAGTACCAATTGAAAAGTTACCAGATCCCGAGGCCGATGGTGGGGACTCGCATTTGACTTTGAGTGAGCAGGCAAGTATTTGAAATTGCTCTATTGTTATTAGTAGCGTATTTTATTACGAATCTTTGCAGGAACAAAAGTGGTCAGACTTGGCGCTGGGCTCTCTTGCTCCCGACGCCGCCCTGATTGACCAATTAAATATAACAACCATCTAACCAAGAACAAGTAGCTCTCGTGCGAGCACTTCGCCCACGCTACTAATACCACAAGTGCTGCTAACAACACCACAACATGACTAGTAGCAACAACAACAATAACAATAACACCATACATCAACATTTGCATTCACCTACCAAGCTAACAGAATTCGCACGCAACTTTGAGGACAAACCTGAATCACTTTTTGGACGCGTTGTCAATAAAATACAAAATGTGTACAATCAAAGTTACAACACTGTCAACGATATATCCAGCGGAGGCAGTGGCAGCCAACAGTCAATGCAAATCGGCAAGTCCATGTTTTATGATGAGAGGTCGTCGCCCGCAGCGGAAACTGGTGAGATGACGAGCAACAGCTCTTCGTCTAGTCTTAGCTTGACGCGACCACAGCCACCGACCACTCTGAATTTACCCGCCACAAGCGAAACACGCAGTAATAGTCATTCGACGACCGCAATCGCCGATGACTCGGAAGCAAACGAACATGTCGAAGAGCTGCCCAGCGAAGCCAATCACGGTCGCAGTGTGTCCAATGTGCTGAAGCACATTAGCAACATTGCCTCTTCGAAGAACAACAATGTTAGTATAAATTTTATTATCAATCTCAATGGCGGGCTTATTTCTCTTGTCATTGCAGGAATTGCGTAAGTACAAAAATACGGAGCTCCAGAGTTTCTGGATGCCTGACTCAAAGGCCAAGGAATGCTATGACTGCGCCTTGAAATTCTCAACGTTTCGGCGAAAGCATCACTGTCGCATTTGTGGCCAAATATTCTGTTCTAAGTGCTGCAATCAAGTGGTGCCAGGCACAATAATTCGTTGCGAAGGCGATCTAAAAGTATGCAATTACTGCTCGAAAATTGTTCCCACTTTTCTGAAGAACCCAAACCTAAGTGGGGATCTGCAAGCACAACAGCGGAACCTTACCAACAAATCGGAGGCAAATGACAATGCGCCCGATTGCTCTCCTCTTCTGCAACAACGTGCTCAGCTATCGCGTAAACCATCACTCGGCTATCAGGAGGAGCGGTTTAACTCGCAACATGCCTATACCACGCTGTCTGTGGATGATCGTAAGAACATATTGCAACAGTCGAATTCACTCATTACACTGCATGAGGAGATGCAAAGGAAATTACCCGCCCAAAATTGTGGATTGCACCTGATTGGATTTTTAAATACAAACAATAAGTCTTCCAACAAGGTGCAAGCTGTGGCAATATTAAATGCCATGTTAGCAGCTGGATTCCTGCAGCCCATTGTGCCCGACACAGAACAAACAGAATTTGATGAGAATTTGCATTATAAATTTGCGGACTTGCCGCGTCAAATTCAAGGGGTCATAAAAAGGGACGCCGCCGTACCAAGTAGCCCGCAGTTTGAAGGACCCAGTGTAGAGCCGCAACCTCCTAAGGATGTGTCGCTAAATTTGGCTTTGAATCAGGAACTTGAGCTAGAGAATCAAATGCGATTCACAACCACAAACTCAAAACTGCTGGAATCGTATTGCGATCATGAAGATCAATTGTTGAATCAGCTTCTTCTTGCTCATCAGCTGGATCCTGATTGGGGAAAGGTGCTCCAAACGTTGTGCTCCACAGCCGCCAACAATTTCAAGCCTGAAAATTGCTGCAACGATCTCATGGACATACGCAATTTTGTGAACTTTAAAAAGGTTCCCGGCGGCAAGCGCAAGGACTCCACAATTGTGCATGGCGTGGCCTTCTCCAAGAATGTAGCGCACAAGGATATGGCCACGCATGTAAACAATCCGCGTATTCTACTCCTGCAGTGCCCAATCGTATATGAGCGGATTGAGGGAAAGTTTGTAGGCCTGGACACTGTTCTACTTCAGGAGGAGGAATATCTTCAAAACGTGTGTGCCCGCATTATGAGCTTTCAACCAAATGTGGTGCTAGTCCACAAAAATGTGGCGCGTGTGGCCCAAGATATGCTGCGTTCCGCCGGCGTAACATTGGTGCTGGATGTTAAGCTATCCGTGATGGAGCGTCTGTCACGCACGCTTCAGTGTGACATTGTAAACTCAATTGAGTCAAGCATTACGCTCCCTAAGCTGGGCTACTGCAATGATTTCTATATAAGAAGTTATAATGATGGCCATGGCTCCGTCAAGACTCTGATGTTCTTCGAGAAGCTCAGCAGTTCAAGAGGTTACACATGTCTGCTCCGAGGTGCACACGATTCGGAGCTAAGGCGTGTAAAAAAAGTGGCATCGGCACTGCTTTTCGCACGATATAATTGGCGGCTAGAAATGTCATTTCTGCTCGATGAATTTGCACAACCTTTGGCGCCTAAACCCTCCATATTCGACTCGAAGGATACCAGCCCCAAGTCAGAGAAGGAGCCAACAGCCGATGAGCCCTTGGAGTCCGTGTTGCGGTCAGCTAAGCGTCCAATAACAGAGCGTAAGTCAGAGGATAAAATCATGGCCGCCATTGCCGAGAATGTAGCCGATTTCACGGACCCTTTGCGCTCTACGCATATGACATCGCAACCCACATCGCCTAGCGAGCAAGCTGACGTGGTGGCTCTGGCCGTGGAAACGCGGTACGACAATCGTTTTCGCAATGCCCTGAGCTCCACGCTGCTCTCTGTAAGTCCATTCTCCACATTCCCGCTACCGTATCTAGAAACGGAACAAGGTCGCAAGTGCAAGCTGAGAAAACTTTTCCCAGCCGAGCTGTACTTTTCCAAGCTGTGGTCTCAGAATCAGCCTACTTTGGAGCATCCAGACAGCAGCAATCTGAATGTTGAGCAAAACAACAAGGAGAACAAAGAGCAGTTACTGCCACCACATCCATTCTTAAAGCTTAAGATTACGGAGCCCATTACTAGTCGCGAAATTCAAACGAAATTGGCGGAGTTTCGAGCGTTTGGTGGTCGTTTTGCCAAGGGCAAGAAAAGTGAGTACTTAATATTGTTTATTAAATATTCATTTTAATTTTGAATTTATTTTTAGTGCTGCGACCAAAGAAGAAAGAAGAACCAATACAACGTCCACAGAAGATTAGTGACGATCAACTGTACAAGGACGCATTGGATCCCGAGAATCATCAGCGGCTGCCAGTACTCTTCTGCAGCTTCCATTACAATCCGAAATCGGTATCTTCTTTTTGCAAGCTGCCGATGCTACTAAACATGAAGTTTTATGGTCAACACGACATAATGTTGGGACAATTTTTGCAGCGCTACTGTTGCCTCCTCAATCCCATATGCGCTTCCTGCAAGTTGCCCATGCTGGGCCATGTAAGACGATACGTGCACTCCTTGGGCTGTGTGCATGTCTATCTCACCGAAGACCTAACGCGATCGGATCCAAAAATCATATATTTTACTTCTTGGTGCACCATTTGCAATGCAACAACACCCTCTGTGCCTCTCTCAGAGACATCGAAGTGCCTGTCACTGGCCAAGTACTTGGAAATGCGCTTCCATGGACACGCATACAAGAGACGACCTTTTACTGATGCCAGCGGCAACGAACCAACTAGCCAATGCGAGCATTCACTTCATCGCGACTATGTGCACCATTTTAGTTTTCGGGGCGTCGGTGCAAAGTTTCAATACACGCCAATTGATGTGTGGGAGGTGGGTATGCCCGACTTAAGGCTTGAGCTCGAACCGCCCAAGCGTTTAATTGGACTGGAAGTGCAGGAAGAGATAAAGAACTTCCCTATACGTGGTCACGAGGTCTACACACGCATTCACGAGCGTATCGCCGATCTAGCCAGCGAAGATGAGCAATCGCCGTTGGTGCTTAATCTGAGGACAACGCTGGCAACGGATCAGTTCATATTTAAACAGAAGATCGAAATCGTGCACACCTTGTTAACGGACAGCAAGGCCAGTTCTTACGACATCAACGATGCCATTGTTATGTCCAAGCGCGCCCTGGCCGAGAGCATCGAACTCTGGGGTCCGCGCCTTAATGAGATAGAGAGCGTGGCCTTGAAATTGGCCGGCAAGCAAGCGAATCAAATTGATGCAGGACAAATCTGCACCGAAGAGCTGCGTCCAGAACACTTGGAACCAGTTTCAGCCGGCTCGGATGGCACCAAACCTCCAAATCTGCAATTAGATAGCCACGCGCCTGTCGAATGCCAAGGGGAGGACACAGATATGCCTGGCAGTGCTCTCTCTGTGACTGAAAAGAAGTTCTCTATTGAACAAATGCTAGCTTCCACGGTCAGCACGGACAAGAAGTCGATTAAAAAGATACTGACACAACTGCTGCCATCGACAAATCCGACAAACCTTCTGCAATCGCCCTTCTCTGCCCAGGAACATTTGACTCTGCCCCTTGGCGCCATACCCATAAAAGTACGCGAACAAGACCTCAGCTCTGTTATTGCATATTTCCTGACATCAAAGGATTATCAGCGCGCACTCACGGATCTCAATGCTGGTGAGACCAGCAGCGGTGCCGAAACGGCACATGCTAGCCCACAGATGAAGCGCAAACAGCAGGAAAGCGATGCTGAAGATTCGGCCTCCATTAATACAGCCCACAGCAACAACGCTACAGCCGCCGATGGTGAAGAGCGAGTCAAAACCAAGTCATCCCACACCCACATCTCTCTTAGCTTTAATAACAACGGAACACAGTTCCACTGCAAAATTTACTTTGCCCGCGAATTTGATCTGATGCGGACGAACACCTTGCGACCGCCCAAAGAAGACAACTCGCTGTACAAGAAGCTGGAAAAGAACAAAATGCGCGAGGAGCTTAGAATCTCACAGAGCAGAACGACTGCCGGTGCCGAAATGGAGCTCATACGAAAGCCCAGCGATGCAGTGCGTCCGACGGCATCTCCCAACCGGCGCGATGAGCAAACAGACATGGACGAGTGCCGCATCGCACTAGCCCGTAGTCTCTGTAACAGCGTACAGTGGGAGGCACGCGGTGGCAAGTCCGGGTCGCGCTTTTGCAAAACACTTGGTAAGTATTTTGAAAGAATATTCGGTTAGAATGTGGGAGTGGGGTTTTTGTCAATTTATAGAATGAAAAGAATAGAATAGGAAAGAATGAATGAACGAGAGTAAAGTAGAATAAAATTATATAAATTGTAATAGAATAGAAGAGAAGAGAATATAATAGAATGAAATCAAATCAAATAGAATAAAACAAAAAAGTAATATACAATAAAATTGATTTAATATAATAGAATTAAAGCGTTGTTTCTCATACGAGAAATGAAAGAGGTACGTTAATAGACTTTTAGTTATAATAAGTAATTGATCTACAAATTTATTTTTACACAGATGACCGCTTTGTGCTTAAGGAGATGACGCAAAAGGACATTACAATCTTTCAACAATTCGCTCCCAACTATTTTGAGTACATCAATAAATGCCACCAACAGGAGCAGCCCACATTACTGGCCAAAATCTTTGGTGTCTTCAAAGTAAGCATCAAAAAGAAGGAGTAAGTACGCATCGAAATATTTAAATCTGAACTTACTCAAAATTCTCGCCCTACAGTCACTTTGAGGAAAAATCACTGCTTGTTATGGAAAATCTATTCTATGCGTGCGATATAACGAACAAATTTGATTTGAAGGGCTCTGAACGGAATCGCTTGGTTGATCCCAGCACTCAAATAGGCGAGACCGTATTGCTCGATGAGAATTTGGTGCAAAGTAAGGAACAAATATGCTTTCCAGTGTAGATCAATCGCTCATTTACATTATTTACAGTGTCTTGGTCAAAGCCGCTTTATGTCCTTTCACACAGCAAAGCAGTGCTGAGGGATGCCATAATTAGAGATGCTACGTTCTTGGAAAAGAATGGGGTAATGGATTATTCGCTATTGGTGGGTCTGGATCATAAGAACAGCGTACTCGTCTTGGGCATTATAGGTGAGTGGTTTTTATACCCTGTACCCGTGGGGTAAAAAGGGTATATTCGATTTGTGCAAAGTATGTAACATGCAGAAGGAAGCATCTCCGACCCCATAAAGTATAAATATTCTGAATCAGCATGACGAGAGAAATCGATCTAGACATGTCCGTCCATCTGTCCGTCTGGATGAACGCAAGGATCTCAGAAACTATAAAAGCTGGAACAACCAAAGTTGGTATCTAGATTCTCCTAGGTCCGAGAAAGGACGAGTTTATTTTATTGTTTTGGAATTTTCCCCCCCTTCCCCCGCTACAGGATTTTCAATAGCGTCCATATTTCAAATGCTACCTACACCAAACATAATTTATATATAATTATCTACTTTTGTTCAAAATTTTATTCAATTCTGTCAATTCTAAGAAAAGTTATTAGCGACACAAATTCTCTCCAGTACAACCCCCTAACTGCATAATCAAGTTCGCTCTTCTTCTTCCTCTTTTTGCTTCTGCTATGGGCGCATATACCTCAGTGTCGGAGTTTACCTGGGAACAGGGTATTTCACTGTCGGGCTTGCTCGACTGTAGCGTTCTCCCTTGTTTTTAACCGATTTCAAAAAAGAGGAGGTTATCAATTCGTCTCTATTTTTTTTTTTTTATTATTTACAAATTCTCAAAGTCGTTTAAGGAAAATTCGAGTGTTTTATTTTGTTTGTTACAAATTCCAACGAACTTACTTTTTTTTAAAAAAGCATAATGTAATTAAATTAGAAAATGTTATGAACTCACTCCAGTTTCCGACAAGGCAAAGAAACTCCCCAAGATATACATAATGCCGGAAAAGTATAATTGAGTATCTTCAAAGGTCAGAATTGCCAAAAATATTTAAAATAATTCTTTTGAAAATTATAAATTAAGATTTAAATATAAGTATATATTTTTCCAGTTCAAAAACAACTTTTGGAATGGAAATACCATACAAATCATAACCATTTATAACAACTGGTATTTATTAATTAATTCTTTTCCATTTACAGACTATATACGCACCTTTACATTGGACAAGAAACTCGAATCGTTTGTAAAACAAACGGGCATTCTTGGTGGTAGTGGGAAGCTGCCGACGGTTATATCACCGGAACGTTATAAACAACGTTTCATAGATGCTATGGATCGGTATTTCAACACAGTGCCCGACCGCTGGGAGGGTCTATCGAAATTTTGACATTTAAACTTACTGCGTTAACACTTAACGCGACTTAAGTGATTCAGGAGTGGGCTCAAATTATTTGCACAGGATCACCATTCAATTAACCTTGAATTTCGCATACACATATACTATATACTTAATAAACTACGGCAATAGTTGACCAAACCCACATTTTACTAGCCACCAATACCAATCCATGTCCACGCCCATGCCCATATCAAGGCACTAAAAACGCACTCTTGCTCAAGCCGCACATAAACAAGCCGACATTTCCGCTAACGAATTGATTCAGCCTTGACCCACATGGCCGAACGGCCGGCCGACGCCGTCATTCCTCCTCCCAACAACCAGCCGATGCCGGAAGCCGCCGTTGGTCATGACAATTGAAAGAAATGCACATAAAAGCGTTGCGCGCTGGTATTGCGTGTTGGCCAAAACGTATTACTTGGGGCAACGAAGGGAAACTATTATCATGATGGAACTACCTGTTCTTCGGCTTCAACGTCAAATGTTATAGTTAAGGGCTTAGGAAATAAACCAAATAAGTTTTATGAGCAGCTTGTATTGCCTTATAAACTTCTTTTTATTATCCAAAAATGTTGTTCATGGTGTAAAATAAGTGCGGCGCGTGAAGTGCCAGAAATAGAAATACCCTAAACATTTCATTTTCCCCATCTAGGTCATTGCAGACGCGGAGTTCAAAAGCCTGTCAGCGTCAAATGTGCAATTGAAATGAAATGAATGTGGCAGGTGCGGCAGCTGCAACAAAGCAAATGAAGTGCACTTTTTGGCCATTTAAATGGTGCCAGCACCGACTCGGGACATTTTCAAATTAAACGATGGCATGTAATTGCCGACAACACAGTCCAATAGTTGAAAACTAAAATCATTCCGAGCCCAACCACGACGCCAGAAAGTGATTTATTCAATCGTCTATGTCTTAGAACACACACACACACACAAAGGACACCTTGAACTGGGCCAAGTGACACCTCAGTAAATAGCGCCAAGCTATTGAAACGCGTTGGAGTTGTAGCTTACTCTTACACGCACACCATGCAAATACAGTACAGTAAACACTCGCTTGGACTCACTTTAATTCCTCCTCAGAAACTGCCGATTTTGATAGCTGTTTGGAGGGATTATGTGAGGGTTTTCTACATCTTTTCGACATCTTTTATTGTAATTACTTGACTGGTTCCTTAACACCTCTTGGGCTCATCTATATTCACATTTTTAATTCTATTTTATATCCACTGATTTGTTTGCATGCATTTAAAAATGTTTTCAAAAAATCCAGATTGATTGATTGTTGAGTTGTTTTTACAACCGAGAAACGGGAAATATCATTAGTTTCTTTATAAGTCTAGAAACATATGTACTAAATCAAATCAAAAGATGTTATTTATTTACGTATTTAAATTTCAAATCAATCCAAATCTACTTTGCCCAACTAATTCTGCTTTCAAATGATTTTTATTTAACACGGTTAGAAAATTAAAAATTTTATATATATTTGCACGACTTTATTTCATTTAGCACGATTCAAAGTAATACAGAATAAATAAATAAAAACACACTCAGCTGAAAAATAGCTAGAAACCATTATTATATGTGATTTAATAAAATAAACATAATTCCTTGCTTTTTCACTGATTTTTGTAGGTTTTAGAGATCAAGAATGATCAATGTCCTTTTTTACACGACTTTTTCTGGAACCAATCTACCGTGTTAAAACATAATTAGTTGTACCTCTTTTCTAGTCGTTATGATATTCTTCTTGCTTGACGATCAATTCCATAGATACATAGTTCTGACGCCTGTCAAATATAATCACATTGACTATAATATTTAAAGATACGGATAAAGTGGCTTTCCCTAACTACTTCGTTTGAGAAGCTCGGAGAAAGGACGTATTTTAAATTTATTCGTAATAATCAGATTATAAAACAAGAAGGGAATGCTAAAGTCGAGCAGGCTCAACTCTTAAATACCCTGTACCACCCCACAAAAAAATAAATTAATTTAATTTAATTAATTAATTAATTTAATTTAATTAAATATGTACTAAATCGGGGAAACATTAACAAACTCGTCCTTTCTCGGGCTCAGGAGAATCTGTATACCAAGTTTGGTTATTCTAGCTCTTAAACTTTCTGAGATCCTTGCGTTCATACAGACGGACGGACAGACGGACATGGCTATATCGACTCGTCTTCTCATCCTGATCAAGAATATATATACTTTGTGGGGTCTGCCACGCCTCCTTCTGCCTGTTACATACATTCGCACAAAACTAGTATACTCTCACCCTTTGGGTACAGGGTATAATGAATATGTTATATATGCGGTGGTATTTACTAACCTGTCTGTTGGAAGGCTCCTTAGAGCATTCACTGTACATTTTGCAGAGCCTTTTTCCCTTTGGCGAGGCTTGGCGTGTGAAAACAGAGTGGCAGTTTGTAGGACGCGTGCCGCCTAACTCAGTTGAGAGTTACGATCTAAGCAGTGCGGTCAAGCTATTTGGGGCGAATGCGCTTCAATGTTCGGATTAAATTGACCGGCGACGGGTCTTATTAAAAATGCGTTCACACGCCTTTAAGATTTGTGGCTGCCTTTTGGAGTTGGCCCTTAATAAAAGCAAAATGAAAGTAAAACGTACAAGATGTTCGCTATGTTTCCTTTATTGTGTTTTAAGGTGTTAAATGAAAAATAATCGTGAAAGCTATAAAATGACTACGTTTGATTGGAAAACCATCGACGGGTGCGTTTAAGAATTAAACTGAGCAAAAGTTGTTATGGGATTGAACCAACTGCAGGGTTTTCCCCTCTATAAATAACTGCACCTGCATACGCGTATGGATTTTCGCTATTTTTATTTGCCACACACAGTATGTGTTGCAAAACATGTGTTGACGCCATGGCCTTGACAATTGCCAGTGCCACAAAATGTAAACATAATGGCGCAGTCTTGTGCTATACTCGTATGTATGTCACATTATATAGTACTTATATTGTGGTGTATGGCGTGACTTGTGGATGTAAACAGCAATTAAGACACCATAAATCTTCATAATTTGTATGTAATTGTGTGTACCAACATATAAATGATTAGCATATTTAAATGGGTTACGTTACGCTGGTCTCTGAATGGAAATGAAAATCATTGGCTTAGGTCATTTGTTACAGCAGAAAGATTAAGCAACAGTGCCAGCACATTAAAGAAACCAACAACACACACAGACACACACACACTTACTACTAAGTCCGCGCAGTACATGAGCTACCTCTTTTTTCGTTGCATACTTTTGTGCGCCAATTCGGGTCAGCCACTGCTTTCTATTTATTGTTTTTATTGCCACTGCGCTCAACATGAGTTGCTCGTCTCCCAATTTAGTTCACGAACTTAAGGCTATGCATGTAATTGTCTGTAGGCTTGTGTGTGTGTGTGTGTGTGTGCAGGTGTGTCCCGTTTCCGCCGATTTGCCGCAATGCAAGCCTTTGCACGCACACCTGCCCCCGAAATGAACTGACAGTCCAGAGACGGCAGGAGGAATTTTTACTTTCTTTTTTCTTTTTGCACTGATAGCATACATGCAAAGCGATATGACTTGAATAAAATATGACTTATGGTCATATGCAGATTGGACTTCAAGTTTTCCCTTATTTATAGACACAAAAAAAAAAAAAACGTAATGGGAAAGGAATGAAGATTGTACAAATGCCAACCTATGCATATTCAAATGCCATATGTCGTCGCTACTTATTACCATATTCAGTCACAAGAAACTTTAAAAATAACTTTTACCAGCGCTCTAAAACGAAAACCTGCCGAGGCTTATTAAATATGCGAAACAACTCAATAAATTTTCAAGTGCAACAGGTGTGTGTTCAGGTATGCATTTCATAAAGTGTGAAGGAATTTCATATGGGGTACAAATTTATCATTTGTGCACACACACACACAGCCCACTGCCCTGATATTATTTAAGGGTTATATAGTATGTCTCCTATATATTTGCGTTTGGGTTCAATAAAATAACGAAAAAACAGTTGCCACCTCTTGAACTGTTCCTTGTTTATTGAACCCACAACAGTTGTTAGGGAACCGAACAGGGAATGCATTTGGCAACTATTGATTGAATTCGATTTCGCAAAGACAGGATTGCATGATATAGCATTGTGTCTGCCTTTGAATCAATTCAAAGGGACAATTTTCTAATTTGGCGCAATTTCTATTAGATTTGTTTATGTCTATGTATGCCTAGCAACATAAATATGTGTGGGTGTATCAGCTAATGTGTGTTTGTGTATTCCTGGCACGCCTTGCGAATGCTTTTACTGAATATAATGCCAGCGAATTTTTGACGTGTGGCCCTCACGACACGGCCTGTTATTCATAAGGCGCCATTTTCTTTCCATCAGAGCGCGCTGTCGTCTTCGTCATGGTATGTTTGTGTTGTTGTTCTTGCTACAAGTTTGCCATTATTAGCACGCTTCCCTGTTATTTACTGCCAAAGCAACCGCGTCTGTTGTTCAGTTGTAAACGTAGCGAACGATTGAAAGGTTCAGAATTCGAGCATAGCATACTTTTTGGGGTCGCTGGAAAAATCATCCATTTTCTGATTAGCACATACGACTCTGCCCTTGCAGCGCCAGCTTGAACTGGAATCGTTCCTTCTCCGAGCCCGACCTAACCAGCCAACAGCCACACAGCAATCGCTTCACCATAAAACACCCTCACGAGTATATAGCCGTAGATGATCTGAAATATTTCCGACGCCGCCAACCCGTTCACTCCAACTACCACAGCAACATCTGCCTCTATAATAGCGATGAGCCAGTCCTTCCCTTTGGATCTCTTAAAAGTGAATACACAAAGCACTTCCGTGCCTTTGCACCTAGCCTAAGGCCAGCTCTGTTGAGACGCGCGACCTCGTTGCGTCTGGAGGGCTTAATGCAGCTGCTTTCGGAGCATCAGGACAAGTATCATTGGTACACGCCCGAGGACTTGCAATTGTAAGTAGCCATTCCAATATTAAAAACAATTGTAATATACAATATAATATGCAATATATTCCAAAATCAAACTTATCTTAAGCGCAAAAAATAAATCAAAGTCAATTAGACCTTACCTTACACAGTATATAAAATTATACTATATTCGATCTAACGCGCGCCTTTTATTATTTATATTTTAAATTGTAAATAGCTTTAAGTAAATTGAAAGAATGCATAAGACCTAATATGTAAAAGGGTATTCTGGCTTAATCCGAGAGGCAAGAGGAGGCGTATTGTACATATTTGACAACACTGAAAGCTATAGCCACGTCCATCTGTCCGTCTGCTCCAGGAAGATGAAGTTTGTGTTTTTTTCCTGATGCACATCACTCCCTCGTCAGCTTTCATATGGTTTTCCATAACTTCCGTAATTCTTGGAGTTCGTACACCCTGAAAGGGTTTACTGCTTTTGTGCGAATGTGTGTAACACACAGAAGGAGGCGTGTCAGACACCCCAATGTATATATACAAGTATTCTTGATCAGTAGGACAACACGCATAGTTACGATTCTGATGGAAATTATTCTGTTGAAACTGCATATAAACAGTTTTGTATGTATGTATTGAATATATTGTATTAGTTTAATAAATTAATTAGATTAAGGTTTTTTTTAAATTAATTAAACAATTTTAAAAAGTTGTTTTCCTTTTTTTGTAGGAGTGGTTAAATGGTATTTAAGAGTTGAGCCCGCTCGACTCTAGTATTCCTTTCATGTTTATAATTACATCCGGTTACCTATTACGTGAATTTGAAAATATTTTGCTAATAGTTTTTTTTTTTTTTGTGGGAGTGGGAGCTGCAGGGTATTTAAGAGTTGGGTACAAAGTACTCTTTCTAGTTTGCTCAACTGAATTATTCTCTTTTTTTTAAATCGTTTATCGGTGATTAGTCACAAATTAGAACAGAAACTGTAAGTGTTTTAATTTTATTAAATGGAGTTTATTATTTAAAATAAATTTATTTCTGTTTTTCTGCTTTTATTATTTATATCTTTTTGTTAGGTCTAATATTTATCTCTGAATATTTTATTCAGTGAATCGATGCAGATGAGCAAATAAAAGTAAGTTTATACGTTGTATAAATAAACGAAATGTAAAGATGCAGGAACTGAACAAATCCCTGATTAATGTACATAAATAAAATCTGTATATCAACTGCTAAACTTATATTATTAGTTTATTGTGTCCGCTGGGTGCAATTTGCGTTAAATACCGCAATATTAGGCCAAAAAACTTCATTGGTTTCATATAAGCCAATTAGTCCTTTAGCATACAAGAAATAATTAGACAACCATGCTTTTAAATAAATTAATAGCAAATAAAAACTTTAATCATGTATTTATTTATTTACAAAAATTGAATTCCAAGTGATACTCTGTATACTTTTTTGCAGCTCACGAACTTTTCCAGTTCGCAATCCGGAGAACTTTCAACTTGGCGCCGACGCTGACGGTGGGGGAAACGGTGCGATGAAAAATTCCTCCTACCTCACATATCCTATGCTGAATACCAAAGCCAAGATAATGCTGCCTCGTGAAATGTTTGCTGAGGACAATGCGTTTACGCAGCGACGAGGCTCAGTGGCCCCATCCAATCGAGAGACCCCACAACCGCAGGAGCGTCAACAGCAGCAGCAAAAGCAGGGAGCAGTGAGCAAGCCTGCGTCGGACCAGTTTAAGCGGAACCTGGCTGTTCAGGAACAACACAAATGTCACCTGCAAATGCGAGCCCAGGCTGTGGAACAGGAGCCCATACCGTCCGAATACAAAAGGCAGTATGTTCAGTTTCCGATTGAAAAAGCGCACTCGATTCCGCAAATGAGCAGCATCAAGATACAGGGCGATTTCGTAGCTGTGCCGGAGTATCAGGATAGCTTTAAGATGTATGCCAACTATTCGAAGAGTGCGCCCATTAAGAAGCACGACAATCTGCGAATGTCCGGCGCCGAAGTAGAAGCCCAACCGCACGAGTATAGTAAAGATTTGCCAGAGTACAGAGACAAATTCAATGACCCACCCAAGCACATGGCCAAAGAGAAACCCTTAAAAACCGATGATCATTTGCATCCCCGTGGCGAGTTCAGCAAAGATGTGCCCGAATATTACGAGAGCTTCCGTGACCCACAGGTCAAAGAGATGCCCGAGCGTGGAAAGTGTCGGGAACCCTACTTGCGCCTTCGCGGCAAAATCGAATTTAATCCCGAGTATCGCAACACCTATTTGGACTTTCCGCGCTCGCGTCCCATTGTGCGCAAGCCGGCCTCTTCGTTCCGCTTGCCCACATCCGGCATACCTGGTGCGCCAGCCAATGGCACCAGCTCCAGCTTGACGGACAACCAGGCGCAAAGCTGTCGTGGACAGCAGGACTCAAGCTATGACCATATGGAACTGCCCAGCTGCACCACAGCCACCGACATGACTGCCACCCCGGAGTACAGGCGGGCTAATTATAACTATCAGCTGCGCGAACGGACACCCACACGAAAGCTACAGGAGAGCGATGGCGGCGGAAACAGCAAGCTGGTCACGAGCAACCTGCGCAAGAGCTCGGACTCATCGCTGGAGACCCGTCAGGCAGTCACATATAAGAGACGCACTTCACGCCCACGTCAAGTCAAGGACCAGCCCAACGTGCCCAATTTTGAAGAGGTTGGAGGTAATGCGGCCAAGAAACCAGCGAGGTTTGGACGACGGGCTTCCGTATTGCAGAATGCGGCCAATTGCCGAGAGAATTCTTCGATAATTGAAGGTAATCCCAAGTATGCTGTGGGTAGTCGACGCGCTAAGCATAAAATTGAGAACCAACAAGGCTCCTTCGTGGTACTCGATGAACCGTGTAAGCCTTCCAATTGGATGAAAAAATCCTGGTATGATTCTTAGAATAGATGTGTAATTATGCATTAGTTCCTTTAAAATATGCATACTTGAATAAAATTGATAAAATGAAAACTACTTCCTAATTTCCAAAAAGCTCATTATAAACAAGAATGGAATGCTAGAAGGGATGCTAGCCATAAACATTTTAAAACAATAATATAAATGAATTTTAATGCATTTTTATTAATTTTTTTTAAGGATTTTAACCATTAAGATATAAATGGGAATAAGACTTAAAAATTAAAACTCTTGTTTCTAGAAAAACACTTTAAAAGTCGAGCTAGTTAACTTCAATTTGTATTTTTTATTTTGTCTCTTTTTTAAGTTTTGAGGTAATTGCTGACATTTTTTGTGAGTGTATAGCATCTGTTTTTTTTTATATTCAGGCCCAAAAAGCTTATGTTTTTATGTTTAAACAACATTGATGACGTTTTTTTTTTTGGCAGATAAGAATAAATATAAACAAACTTCGCTTTTTCACCACGACCACGGCTAGGCCAACCCTTATCTTATCTGGTCCGTAAGCACACCCATTGATAAGTATTTCGAAGAGTGATGCGAAATAGTGTCGCTTACTCATGGGTCACATCGCAGTCGACATTCCAGTAATACAAGAAATTTCGCAATTGAAAGATGTAGAGGAGGAACGCTGTGGCAGCATAAAGCAGATAAAATTACTCATTATTTACCGAAAGCGGTATGGAAGTCAACAATGCAGCAATTCCCCCGCCTCACATTCTCGGCTACACGATACGCAGCCGCACTCGCATCTATGTGTCCTACATTGTGCCGACCAGTTTAGCCTTGTTAGTCTATATTGTGCAAACTTCAGCGGATCTGGCCCTGAGCTATCAACACTTCCGGACGAAAGAGCCGGGCTTTGGTGCAGGAACCTTGATTGTTGTGCTTCTACCAGCCATACTTACCTTTATCTTGGTGCTCAGCTCCAAAGAGCAGCGAACAAATGTGGCAGGAAGTCGAAGTACATTTTGGGGACTTCACGTACTGCAGCTGTTGCTTTTCCCATTTTTTGTTGTATATAGGTAGGTAGTGTTTTACATATGAAGACTTTTTTGTTGGCAACTCACATTTCAACGATAAGATTCACACTGCGCCTGTTCTGGGCCATCGACGCATTGTTCCATGATGATGATGATACCGAGCGTATGAAAAGCCTGGCCAAGGCAACAAAAACGTCCAGTATCGAGCTGTACCTGCTCATACAGGCCTATGCACAGGCAGCGCCTCAGATAATCCTGCAGTTGTATAACATGCTGGCACAGGATATGTTTCGCAACTACGAGACCTGTAAGTAGTTATACAAATATTTTAACTTACCCAACTCCCTAAGATTGTAAATTGTAGCCGCCGTTCAGGCCCTATCATTGATCTTCTCGGCAATCAATTTGGCGGCCATAACAACAAGCTATCATCGCATCGAGAGTCAGCGACGCGTTGGGCGGCATTATCCTTGGGCCACCAAGCGGCAAGTAGATGCACATCAGTCAATGCTGGAACAAAATGAGCGCATCTGCAAGGAGGCAGCTGAGCGGAAAAAGCGCGACTCGGAGCGAACTATTACCAGCTTTCCAGAGTCTGAAAAAATTATGGCTAATTTCCATGCGCGGCATGAAGCAACAGCTGAAGGCGAAAAACGCCATGAACTACACATTCAGGGCATGGATGAGGTGGACAACGATGCTGCAGAGCAGCAGGAGACAAAGGTCCTCCTACACACTCCCTCGAGCCAGAGCCATGGTAATATCACTGATGATGATAAAATTGAAAACACCAGACCCAAATTACGACTACACCGCGAAGAGCTTGGCAATCTGGATAGCATAGAAATACTCGACACTGTACCAGAAACGCCACCGCCCAGACCACCGCCTGCTACAGCCCCGCCAACATTGCCAGTATTAAGAAGTGCAGACATCGGAGCAGCGGACTTAAGACGGACTATGTCGGATAACGACAGTCGACGCAGTCGTCGAATGAATCGACCACTCTCCCAGCTCGAGACATTTAAGGATATGCTGCTGGTCAACGCTCAGCTCTATATTAAAGAAAACGTGCCACGCCCCCCAAAAATGCTCACAACACGCGTCGATAAAGAGCCAACTGACGAACACACTCCCCTAGTCCAGCAATCACCAGCCCCTCAAACACCCAATTCCCAAAAAGCATCGCCGCTCACGCCCAAAGATGTTGTGGACTTTTATTTTCCACGTCCTACAAAAATTGTCAATGGAATACAACAGGACGACTTTGCGGGCCGATCTGTTGCCTTCTTTGGCTGGATGGCTTTCATTATAATGCGAATGCTGTCGTTAGCCACTTTCTGCATCTTCTACCCAAAGGCTTTCTTCATAATTGTGGGCGTCCATTACGCCCTAATGATCGGTGCTTTGGGCTTCGAATCCCGCTTCCGGGGCACCTGGAATCGGACGCTTTTCTATCTTCTGCTCGCCTACATCTACATTTTCGTTCTTCTCGAGTTCCGTGTGTGCTTCAAGCGCATAAGATTGTGGTACACTAGTTATTTGATCCTAACGCTTGCGGAGAATATATCCATGACGGCCATTTGGTATAATAATGCAGATTTTGAGTCCTGGTGGTTCGGATTTATCTGGGAGTGGATTATCTACAGTGGTGTCCTATTTTTAGCCACAATCATTGTATATTATTTCATACTGCGGCCCAAAGAAGTAGCGCTAATCGTCGAGGATGAAGCGCAGGCGCAGTCTCAAACTGACACCCCATCGATTGCCTGAAGTTACATTCGTTGCCAGGGGCTGACAATTTTGTTTTTATTTAGTTCTAGGCCACACAGCAGGCATTTACAATTTTATATTAAAAATACACACTCAACAATAAATTATTTCCGTACTCGAGTACACTTCACAAATACCTATTAGAAAAATGCACGAAGGCAACGAAGAGGAGCTTGGAGGTGGCCGTGGTGAAGACCACAGAGAAGGCCGGGAAATGACGGATTGTCCGAAGGGGCTAACTGAAATGAAATATAGTTATAATGTGCCGAAAATCAAGAAGAAATTGAGTAAGAAAAAGCTCATATCAATGGAGAGAATTTCTATATCTTATTCTTCTCTGCCTTCCCCCAGCCACTCGTGCCAACCGAATGGAACAGTTTTTGTGGAAAGAGTTTTATGACGAGTACATTCGTCAAAATTCCATACCGATGGTGGAGCCAAAGCACAGCACAGAATATAACGATCAATATTGCAAGGAAATACCGAGCGATGATGTGGAGAAAAAGGAGGTGTTGGCCAATAAATATCCGGTCTATTGCACAACGGCCATTACTTTGTGGAATCACGAAGGCGACGTTACAAAGACGTTCAAGAAAAAGTACTCAATAACACGGCCAATAGCAGAGTGCTCAGAAAAGTTTGCTCCATAGAATTCACAGCCAATAATAATTGCATTAGCAAAAGTAGCAGTAACGCAACTCAAATATTTCGTCAGCATTAGGAATATATTTAACATAAATTAGAACAAAAACGAATACAATAGCACTAAACAGTTTAAAGACAAGAGGTGAAGGAATTCTAGGTGCATCATAGACGAGCCTATGAAAATATAACGTTTTTGTTTTGTTTTTAGTTTTTTCTGCATGAGTAATGCATAAGTTTGTGTTAACGAATAAAAATTAGTGTTAAATAATGAGTTAGATATTTTCATTCAGTTCAGTTTATTTCAATACTTGCCCACAGCTTTCATCCCGGGAATTTATAATTCTTCAAATAACAATTGAAGATCCATATTCATCTACATTAAAGTGCAGTTAATGTTTTATAGAGTTTTGATATTTTGTTATTGCTTTTGCAAACTGATTTTTGCACTGTACTTATTTAAATTGGTCGTTTTTTCCATTGTGTTTTGATATTGGAAATCGAAATGACGTTACTTAATATCATATGTTAGTGCAGTAAATTATCGATAAAATTGAACTTTAAAGGCAAGTGCTCGGCAATTTCAGTGTTGGAAGGTGGTCATATGCGCTGACGTGTCTGCACTGTCGATGAGAAAATTGGCCGAAAACGAATCAAGCGGTGCTAGTGCGGGCTATTTAATCACTTATTATTTCTTTTCCTAGCCCTTAAAAGTCGTTTAAGTACACAGGAACCAAAATAGTAAAATGTTCAAACTAGGTAAGTTTCAATTGAATGCACAGTAACCTCCCCCAAATACAAGGGACTTACGCCGGCATACGCGTGTGTCGGTGTGTTGCTTTTGCCGGCGTCGTCATACATACATAGATATCTTCATTTACATATGTATGTGTGTATAGATTAAGATAATCTGTGGTCAATAAAAACATTGCCAGTAAAACATTAATTATTTTTAAAATATGATCGCAGGTTTGCCAATATTTTGTGTGCTGGCATTTGCTTGTGCACCGACGTGGAGTGCGCGCACAGTTCACAGCCACCTGGGTCCGAAAGACCTCACCCGCCTACAGAAAGTTTTCGCCGATGGGCTGAGTTCCACAGACCTGCAAGCAATTTACTTTGCCAGCCTCAATCTTGAAACGACCGATGCTGCACTTAAGGATGCGCTATGCAAAAAAATCGTCACCCTGCATGCAGAGTCGAAACTGAACGTAAGTAAAATGCCAAATTACCTGACAAACAATAATTCTAATTATTCTTCTTATTGCAGAGTTTTGAGAAAGACTTCTATTTGATTGGTGCCAACACGAATTTGCGCTGTACGTCCAAAATAGATGAGGGCATACTGGCCAAGGTTTATAAAGCATTTGATTCGGAATTGGGCAGCACCCAGGAGATATTCTATCGCGTCTACACACATAAGGTAGTTGGTGTGCAGATTAATGATGCGGCCAAGGCGAAAATTGCAAAGCGTCTACAGGAATTGTTGAAGAAGGATGATACTCTTGCTGGACTGGGATATGCGTTTAATGTGGCCGTGGAATTGGGCGAAAGTGGTGCTTTTGTGGCTAACCGCGTCGAAGACGCTATTGTGCAGGCAGATGAAGTTGATGGCAAGCTACTACAATTCGAGGGCGGCCTAAGCATCACAGCTTTGATTATCAACGGCGCATTTGGCGTGACCAAGGCTTATAACAAACCAGCACCAATTACTGCTGAGCAGGCTGTGAAATTCGCCAATTATTTCCTAAGCCGTCGTTCGGTTCAGACCGCCAAAGGAGCACATGTGTTAATTGAAGCACTAAAGACGATTAGTGGCTCTGGAAAGGTTACACCCATCTGTGTACAACTAATTGGCAATGCGCAACTTGAAGCGCAGTCGCCTACATTGAATGTAGCAGTAGTCGATTTGCTTGGGAAGGCTCTGTCGCCAGCTGTACAAAACATCGAAGCAAAGATTCTCCTCAAAAAGGATAACTCTGTCTTGGCGGATAAGGTAAAACTCACCTCTAAATCGTCGGACAGAACGACGTTCGTTGCTGATCTGGGGAGCTATAAACCAGTTCGTGGCATTTATCAAGCCGAATTGAATGTGGATGGCTTGTACAAGCAGCAATTGCAATTTAAAGTTCTCGGCCGAGTCAAAGTGCAGAGTTTGGAGATAGGCGTTGCCGAATCAGATGCCAGTGCATCCACACGCAAGCAAAGCGTCACCTATCCCAATAAGTTGAAGGATTCACTGTCAGCAGACAGCACGCAGAAGTTGCTACTGAAGACATTGCTGGTGGACGAGAGCAATAACAAACCCATCGCTGTACAACAAGCGTTCGTACGTTTGTACAACAAGGCCACAGGCAAGGAGGTCATTTTTATAGCAGAGCAAGACAGCAGCAAGGCCTATAAATTCGACATGGATGTGGGTAACAATGGAAAGAACTTCAACTACAATAGTGGAACCTACAACCTCTATTTGACCGTTGGTGATGCTTCGCTCTCCAACTCCTTCGAGTGGCTTGTAGCTGATGTGCAACTGAAATTTAATCAGGACGGAAAAGGTACGAGTTGTTATTAACGAATAAAACCCAATATGTCCAACTTATTCGTTTATATTCCATAGATACCAAGTCGAAGACTGTCAGAGGCCCTTTACCTGAGATCGTGCATCAATTTAGGGTTCCCGAAAAGCGTCCTCCTCGCCTTGTGTCCGACATATTCACTGGCCTGTGTATAACACCGCTTGTGCTGCTATTTGTTTTCTGGGGAAAACTGGGGATCAATGTGTCAAACTTCTCAGTGGCGCTCAGCACAGTCGGTTTTCATGTGGGTTTCGGCGGCATCCTGGCGTTGTTCTTTGTTTTCTGGCTGCAGCTAAACATGTTCCAAACTCTGCGCCTGCTTGTACCAATCGCAGTATTCACATTCCTCACAGGCAACCGCTTGCTGCGACGTATCCATGCACAACGCACCGCCAAGAATGCATCATAAATGCCATCACATGATTCGTCGTCTATCATTCGAAATAAGTTGGAAGTGCATTTTGTATGTATGTTGCATTATCCGCAACCGACTGCAGATCTAAATAAATGAGTTATCTCTATGTATTTACTAGTAGATCAACATATAATATTGCAATTATATTTAAAGCTAGGCAATGCTATGTATTTACAAGATATAGACAATAGTAACAAGTTACGGAATTGAATTGTTGAGCCAATGCGAGAGTTCTACAAGTGCGCTTTCATAAACGGCTTCAAATACTTGTGGAATGAGGCATTCACTGGCTCCTTATTAAGTGGATTCTTCTTTGCCGACTCGAATATATGATCGTAGACATTGCCATCGTATGCGCCCAGTGCCGAGTCCAAGACACGATCGTGCAAATCGAAGCTGTCCACCAGGGCAACTGCATTTGGACGTAAACTTTTCAGGCAACTCTCCAAACGCAGCTCCAGCTTGCTGACATCATCATCCGTTAAGTCGATAAACTACAATATAAATAATAAATTTAAAATAACCTCAAATAGTATATTTAGAAGATCACGCACGCGCAAGAAGTTGCCAATGCGATTAAGACAGGCATCGATCAGATACAGCTCCAGCACAACCTTTAGGACATCAGCCAAGGCTGGTGAAACCGCGCGTGACACAGCGAGTATTTCATTATAGGCCGATTGCGCCAGAAAGGCACGTCCATGGAGCTGCAATGAAATTGTAGTGATATAAGTCGTGTGTCTTTAAAAGTTAAATTTCACTTACATCTGCCGCTTGCGTTAGTTCTATTCCACATAAATTGGCAGCCACCTCGGCGCTATGTCCTTGACGGCGTCGTTGTTCGATGCGTTCGTAGGCGATGCGCACTTTGCTGTTGGTTGTAATTTAAAGTGTAAGCAATTAGAGGTTTGCATAAAAGCTGAACGTGGAAAAATTACATTAGCTGACAATTTGAAAATGCTTTAACCCGAATGATAAATTTATTGAATGACTATTATTCTTTGTGTGAACTCACTTGGCTGCCACATAATGGAAAGCTCTGACAATGCACTCCAACGATCCATCGAAATTCACAAACTGTCTTTCCTTTAAAAAATCGTTGATGTACGCCACAGTAGGCACCAGCTTCTCGCCATTCAATGCCTGGCCATAGACTTTGACCAAATATCGTGCAGTTTGCAGCAGCATTACCGTATTTTCGCCCTCGTATGTGCACACAGCCGTAGTCATACCATAAATGGTCGGAAAATTTGAGACTTCCAAAAATCCGTGACCCCCACAGGCCAAACGAGAGGTCTCAACGCCCGCAGCAGCATCGGCGCTACAGATGGCCTTCAAACAGCACGAAAGAGCGTGCATTTCGGGCAGACGATCCAGATTTCCTTGCTCGATTTCGCCCGATAGCACATTGTACATATTCCATATGCCATCGCCGGTTGCCTTAAACACAATCGCCTTGGCTATTTGGGGAAATAGTTTTAGCTGTTGTGTGGTATGGTCCATGATCTGTGGTTCTGGCTGATTCGGATCAATGGGGCTTTGACGTCGCACCGCCGCATACCGCGTCGCAATAGTGGATGCCTTGGCTAAGCTCTGTGCTGTGTCCCTAATAAGCGCACAACGCACAAACATCATAGTTCCATAGGTAAGTACACTGTTCTTAGGCGCCACATAAGTGCCATCGGGCAGCACCTGCTGGTTCTTCATCAGCATATTCTTAAGTGGCACGCGCACATTCTTTAATCCCAAATAGCCATTGTTCACTGCCTTCATACCTAATTTTGTACCAATGTCGCCAATGTCTATGCCTGGCAGCGGTTCATGCGTATCCGAGTGACGAAGTTGCACGATGAATGGCGCCAAGCCACGGAACTCCCCTTTCGTGTATAATTGTGCAACAACGACTGCGTGATTCGCTGTGTGGCCCACTGAAAATGGTAAGGGAATGTTATAAAATAAACATTATCGGGGTCAGTAAGTACTTACAGCCTCCGGGCCACCATTTGTAGGCGGTAATTGTTGGCGAATTGATGACAAACTCTTGTGTCTTCTCATCATAGTCAGCGCGTGTCTCCAAGCCACGCAGGAATGTGCCGTGTCCCAGTTCGGTTTGTGCATAGGTGCCAATTATTTCACAGTCCCAGGCTTTGCTCAGCCATTCCACTTGCTGCTCCATGGTTCCCTGTCCCATAATCGTGGGCACAAACATTACATAATGAAGGGTTAAGGGATTTCCTTCCTTCAGAATAGCCGCGCCAAGTGAGCCGCCCAGCAATGCGCTATTCAAATTAGAATGAGTTTCGACAATAACAGAAATATTTCTATGCACCCTCACTTGTAGGTATCCACGCCATCTTCCCCTTCAGCGCGCAACTTCCTGATCTTCTCACCAATTACACAAGCCTTGCGCAGACTGTGCTCGTAAAGCTCTTTGTGAGACAAATATGATATGGGTAGATCATCTTTCAATTCTGGATCGTCCAGAAACATTTTCTCTAAAAATAAGTTATGTACATTTCAGAATGTATTAGTATGTACTATAATAAAAGTAATTAAAATCCTAAGAATGTATTGGTACATGTGTACTATAATAATGTAATATACACTTAGTTTTATTTTATTTTAGAAATAGTACATGTGTATCTGAATTAAAATCGTAACCATCCACTCATGCAATATACACAATACAACTAAAAACTCATGCTCAACTATAAAATTAGACACAACTCACTAACTTTAGTCGCAATTGATTTTACCATATATGTATAAAGTATATTAATATGGAATGGGTTTCTCTTTTAAAAATGGTGAATATACATATATAGAATGATATATGTAGGGCTGTAAAAGTATTTAATAAGTGTCATAAATAAATAAATGCTTTTTGAAGCTGCAAATCTTATAGCTATGTACATACATATGTTGTAGGGTGCTGGTGCGGTGAAGGTCACTACTATAGTACCCCCATAGGTACACTCTTGTTGGTCTTCCAATCAGTATTGTTTAACATTGTTACCAGCAGTGTTAGTTGCTATAATTAGCATTCGACAAAGCGATTAGCCCTAATCTGCCAGATAAAGGCAGCAATATTAGCGATTTGCGAAAGTAGTGGAATGTCCACAAGTGCAATGTAATGCTACAAATAACTTTATCACCTTAACTACAATAAGCTCAGCTTTACTTGCGAATGCGTCATATCAGTTCAAAGTTCGATCAAAGTTTAAAAGCTAAATGGCTGCGAGCACCGACGCTATAGTTTGCTTAGTACGGAAGCCCGACCGGTTTATGCCGCCGAATTGTGAAAAATTTATGCGTATAGTATTTTTCAATCTTTGCATATATATAATTAACATTTGAGTTAATGAATGGGCAGCCAAAGAAGCGATGAATCAAAACAAAACTGATGGGAAGTGCCGGCGGCTATTGTAATCAGTCGCTTCCAACCATTTACATATGCATTTCTTTTGGGTAGAAATAACAATACAATACCCCACTTCTTGGTGATAAGCAACGTTACACTTTAAATGTTTGTAAATTGTAAGAATACAATTTAGTAGTGTAAGTAGGGCCACAATCTATTATTCCCGTTAATTGTTGGCATATTTGCGACGCCTAAGCCACGTTTAGTGATTTGCACTGTCACGCTATTGGGGCAACTAATTGCAAAATGCGAATGCGCCAAGCGTTTTTCTGGCTAACAACCAGTTAATGGCAGACGATCTGGCGGGGTAGCGGTATACATTAGCACGAACGTATGTATGTACATATGTATGTGTGTTTGTATGTATGTGTGCATATACATATTTTAAAGTGAAAAAAGTAACTTACCCAAGGCCTTCTTTTGTTCATACTGTGCTGGGCCACCAGCCCACCAAACTGAGAACTCATTTGGATTAAAAGAGGCCGTGTTTCGCTCCTTTTGTAGGTCAGGATTAATTTCTTGTACTGGCATTGTAAAAAGTACTTTTTTTTAACAAACTTGATCCAAAGTGCAGTTTTATAAAACAGGTCTCAATAACTTCAAACACACAGTCACTTCCAAATACCCGACCGTCTTTAACGGTTGGTTCGCACTAACTGAAGAAACAACGAACGAGTACTTGTCCGTGCGAGCAGAAAGCCAAGATTAGTTATTAGTTGTTCGAGTCGAGTATGTCGAAATCTAATCGCCAACTGCGTCTTGTTGTTGTTAATGGATTTGTAGATGAACTTTAGCCGCTTGTACGATGTAGAAAACAGACATATGTACGCAGCAATCAGTTTATGTGCGCTTGTGTGTGGGCTTTAGCTACGTATTTCTATAATCAATATTATTGTTGTTGTTGTTGCTATAGCGCGAATAAAAGCAACTTGCTTTTGCTGTAATGTCAAAATCAGCTGTTAGTTGTGAAGCAGCTGTGGCTGACCAGGGCTGCTAGCTAAGAAAACCAATTTGGCGGTTTCTTCAGTAATTTGAATTTTGTTTAGGTTTTATTGTACAGTACGCTGATTGTTATTTGAATATATTGTATGTACCTAAAATACATGATTCTCATTGCTACAGCTACAAACAAATTATTTCAATGATTTTGACTGATTTATTTTCAACATGAACACCATTACTTTAGTTTATCGAAAAAATATTTTAGCTACCATAACTTACAAAACCGCAAATCTTAAAAAACAATCATTGCAAGATTTTGATACTCTTTTATGTCAATAACATTAACATTTTTAAACTAAGCCAGTACTTCATCTAAACACAATTCGAAAACCTTTTTGAAATTAGAAAATCAAAATCGGTGTACTAAAACGATTCATGCAACAAACTTTAAGTTGAATCACTATGGAAAAGATAGGGGAGGATACAGGGTACACAAGAGCAGGGCTGGTTTTACTTGTTTTAAAGAACTACTACTAGCGCAGCAACCAATTAAGTTAAGACAACAGGTATTTAATATAGTAATTTAATTTATTTTGTTTTTATTCAATGTACATATATTATTTAGAAGATCTAAGACTAAATCTTTGGCTTAATGTAGTCAGTTAATTTTCTTACAATTATTTATATGGATAGATGTAGAATGAAATCACGTTTGTAATACAATTTTTAGGTATTAAGTACATAAGCACATGGCGTGGCACAATTTGGTAGTTTGTATGTATGTAAATGCTCGATTGTGACATTAATCTTGCACCACCATATTTATAATCCATGCGTCTGACTGTTCGCGATTCTGCTCTGCTGTTGGTTGAACGCTCCATAGGCACAACCATTAGACACATGCGACTGCGAATGGTCTAGTTGCGCCAGTTCCGATGGATACCAATGGGCATGTGCATCCTGCATAGATGTATAGCTTATCCCCGTCACCATGTTGGAGTCGCTGTGTGGAATTTTGTTATAGGTTTGTGATTGTTCCATGTGTGTCCAATCTCTGCGCGTTGATGTAAGGCCCAAAGTTCGGTTACCGTGCTGTAAGTGCTGATGAAATTCAAAGGGCCAGCTCTGAAAGACAAAAATGTGTAATTTTTCATAAATCATTAAAGAAAAACCGCAGCACTATAAATGGAACAATATGCCACGACAGCCCACATCGCCTTTATTTGTTTACACAATTTTGATTGTTTTTAGTGCCTCTTTGGGAAATGTTTTCATAGATCAACAATAACAACGTCATTACGGATCTATAAAAACATAAACACCCAAGCACTTGCGGACACAATACGCAAGACTAGAGACACTCATCCACAACTATTTACAATATAAGCAGGGAAACCATACCAAATGGGTTGTTCCCACAAGGCGCTACAATATCATCAACATGCCATCTTTTTAGCAGCGGCGTGGCGCGTGCGTAACACAAATTAGGGTGCCTGCTTAGGATGCCGATGCCGAATGGGAATGGGAACGGGCTGACTAGTGCAAACAAACCTCTGCCACCATATGGGCGCAATACGCAGACAGGCATAATATTTGCTGAAATCTTCGTTCACAGCACATTTCAATATAAACAATTGGGTTGTGCACACAACTTGATGAATAGACATTGTACCATTTGTACTAAGCATTATTCTTGTTCATGCCACAGAATTCTAAACAAAGTCATTAGATACGTAGTACAAATCACTTTTACTTTAATAGATTGTCGTCAATTCACCTGACCGTCGTCTATATACATACATATGTACGTACATACAGGCATATGCACATACTTGTATTTAAGAATGTATGTATGTATTTTTATGAGAAAATGTCGCTCTAAATGAACCAAACACACTTTCCCTTGGATGTCATTCACTTTGCTCGCATCAAAGTTGAACATCTTTAAAAATAACAACAAGAACACGCATAGACTAACTAATGTTGCGGTCTAGATCTATGTATGCATGTACGTCCGGGTCTGCCACCACGTTGGTTTGGGCCTGTCACTCATATTTAATATTTTTGAAATTCACAAAAGTATCGCATTACAGGAAAGCAAGACAAACTGAAATCACAAAATGTGATTTAAGTATCTTAGGGTCTGCACCTTCAAAAGTTACGCACAAAGACATTGCTCAATGCCTAATACTTTTGGTATGTCTAGACGAATGGGAAATATGCAAAGAATAAAATAAAAAAAATAAAATAGCATAAAATAAAATGCATATTGTATTAGGGAACGTCTTACTGGAGGAGGGACGCAAAATTTGTGTAAAAGTTAATTACATGCAACGGTGTATTATTATTAGCGATCTAATATTTTTCTCAGAAAAAGAGAAGTCTCCTATCAAACCTAATTCATATGTTCTAATTGAACTTATTTTGCAGCATTTCCAATACGGATATCAGGATAGTATTTGGACATATGTATGTAAATTGAATCCGAAAATTCAGGGTAATAAATTTCTATTATAGGAAAAGCAGATTTGTTCTTCTGTGCCTTTGTATGTATCTTCATTTGGAGATTGTTTTTTAGGATTTTTTTTCATTAAAACAATTCTTTATTTAGGAGCTTCTTGGAATATATGAACAAGTTTAAACAGAGTTTTTGAATGGCTGGATTTGCAGCGAGATTATTGCCAAGGAGCAGAATAAAATAAGTGGCATTGGAATGACTCATAACTGAAGGAGTTTTTGTTTATTTAGATTTTCATATTTTAGTTCATAAAATTATTTATTTTATCGTTTATTTAAGGCCATCCCCTGAGTCAGTCGGAGCACATTTGTTTTCTGGGAATTCAATTATTTTTTTACAATTATTGGGGGATTTTAAAAGAGCGAAAAAATCTTTCTCTTTGGTGTTAATACCAACCAAAAGTGTCCTAATACATCCTTTGTTTGGGATTTATTTTTAAAAATATACTTTTTTTGATACATAGACAGACAAACATAAAAAAACCATAGTAAGGATGGCTGTCATCCTTCCAAAAACTTATTGGCCCACCTTAAAAGTTCGATTTCATTTCATTTTTAACAATCAATTGAATTCAATGAGTGAATTTAGCTTGTTATTTTGGAGTTATACTATTTTGCACTTTTCCACTTATTGAATAATTCGTTCAATTAAATGAATGAGAGTAATTGAATTTGGAATTATTATATTACAAGTCGAAATCAGTTTCAGGAATAGCGCAATTAATGAGCATACTATTTAATGAAATACTATAGTCTTATCAATGGATCATAACCTAATTACTTTGCACATGATCAGCACGCTCCTAAACGAATCTTAATAGAATTGAATAGATGTATAGGCTACATATCCCCAGTGACATTTATGTCACGCATTGACGGGACTCATCTGCAGGTGTGTATAAATAGCTGCTACAAATCCCACAGATTCCTCGACAGATGACCTGAGTATCTACTGCACTGTGCACCGCTAAGTGGTGCCACTGACTTCATTTATTTATACATATGTACATACATACCCGTAAATGTATGCATATACTTCTGTATGTCGTTTGTAAATCCAGCCACGACAAATTTATGACAAGAAGAATGTTAAATGATTGCATGACACTTACCATGCCGCTGTGTCCACCATTATGGAAATTAAAAGCACCGATGCCAGATCCTCCAGCGCCGCCAAGACTACCACCGCCGCTTCCACAGTGGGGCAAGTGGCTTGTGTCCAGATTTTCGGTGCCAGCGTTGACACCGCTGCCATTCTCAACAGCAGTAATTAGCTGTTTAATGTACAGAGTGGCCAAACGCAACGTATCCAATTTGGACAGTTTTGTGTCGGGTGGAATGTTGGGTAATTTGGTTTTTAGACGCCCATAGGCGCTGGATAGGACTCGCATACGCATACGTTCGCGCGCATTTGCAGCATTTCTTTGAACCGGGGGCTGGGAACCTGGTAACAGCAAGAGATGGGAAATTCCCGTTGATTAATTAACACTTCGGTCAGCAATTGCTTTTGCTTACTATGAGAGCTGGCATCCTCATCGAAATCATCATCGTAGAGTTCTAGGGGACTGGAGGAGCGCCTCTTACGTGGCATTATGTAATCTTTAAAATCGCTTTTTTTTCACCTTTTTGATTTGGTTTAGAAACAATTGTTCTTTTCACTGTCACTGCAATATTTACGAAATTAAATATGGTTTCTTTTTAGTCCATCTACTGTTATGATGATGTTACCACGCGGAACACAGAACCGTTGCGTAGCGCGTGAAAAATACGTCTGCCTTTGGGATTGAGAAAATCTTCCTTTATACACACATTCCCATTCTCTTACACATGTCAGGGCCTATTTTTGGCACTTGTGGGCGTGTTTAAGTCGTATAAAGTGCCGTTAGTCTGCTACAATTGGTGGAAGAAATAACATATGGTGTGATTTCCATACTCTCTCTCTTCGTGCTTGCTCCGCATTGGCCCGTTCGCAGACTAGTATGTAGTTTGAACCGCTCCATCGGAGCGAAAGGGCCTTGTGCTTATATGATTTCAAAGATTTTGTGATTTACTATAGTCTAAAGAAATAAAGTTAATTTTAAATCTAATTTCCTTTTCCGATTGTGATTCCCATCCTCAAAAATATGTATTTACTATACACTTTATATTGCACGATTTTTGATAAGAAGACGCCATCTGTCACTATTAATTTTTTAATGAATATTTATACTCTGTACATGAAATGTACAGAAGTATATTAGGTTTGCGGGAGCTGAAAAATGTAACAGGCAGAAGGAGGCGTGGCAGACCCCACAAAGTATATATATTCTTGATCAGCATGACGAGACGAGTCGATCTAGCCCTGTCTGTCTGTCTGTCCGTCTGTCAGTCTGTCCGTCTGTCCGTCCGTATGAACACCTGGATCTCAGAGACTATAAGAGATAGAGACACCAAATTTTGCACAAGATGCGTTATGTGTATATTCTATACGAGTTTGTTTTATTTTTTTGATTTTCCCCCCCACTTCCCCCCTATGGGGGTTTTCCCGTTTTTCCATTTGTATAATCGCCTATATCTCGGAGACTATAAGACTTAGGAACACCAAATTCCCCCCTCTACCCCGCAAATCGTAACTCCCGTAATTCTTGGAATTTCGAACTAAAATTTTGGAAATACCCCCAGTTGGTTATTATGTGTCCGTTTGTCAAGTTTCACTATGATAGACCGATTTAACAAGAAGTTATAGCCATAAATATATTTGCTGCTGCAGCGCTGCCCACGGCTGTTGTTGATGTTGCTGTTTGGTTGACTGCGAAAATGCTTACACAGACACGAATTGATGCGCATAGGCATAGATACACTCACACAGACGCAATTGCTATGTAAATGTGCAATTATACGTGAGTTCGAATACCGAGGGAGGTAAAATCGATCAAATTTTTTTTTTATTTTCTTAATTTTTTTATTTTCTATAATTATTGTAAACATATGTACAGAGTATTTCAAAGTCGGGACACCCGACTTTAGCTTTTTTACTTGTTTTTTCTTCTAATTTTAGAGCATTATTAAGATTTGCTTACGTTGTCGATTGATGAATTGGCATTATATTCTATACATACATAACGTCTATACAAATTTAGGGTGATAAGCCGCAAACACACCCCAAAAGTTTATCAGTCCACTGACCCATAAGATCAGAAGCCCCATTTAACTGATTGTCAATAAAAAATTAAATTCAACTATGTACACATATGATCCCATCCAATGCCAAATCAGGGCTCAGTTTAAATATTTAATTCGTTGCACGAGGTTGCGTTTCGACGGAGCTCCTCAGTATGTGGCGTTTAGTAATTCCAGCACCCTTAACGAGAGGGAGTCAAGGATTTTTTACACGAAGTCTCAGCAAGGCGAATGCGCCAACTGCCGAGCTTCCTTCTTCGGCGGATGTTGTGGTAATTGGTGGCGGGTCGGCAGGATGTCATACGCTGTATCATCTTGCAAAGAGAGGCGTAAGGGCTGTCCTCTTGGAGCGTGCCAAACTAACAGCTGGCACCACCTGGCATACGGCGGGTCTAGTCTGGCGGCTACGACCCAACGATGTCGATATTCAGTTGCTGAACAACTCACGCAATATGTTGCGTCAGTTGGAAGCGGAAACGGGTCTTGATCCGGGTTGGATACAAAATGGTGGAATTTTCATTGCGCACAACGAAACGAGGCTTGACGAGTACAGACGGTTGGCCACCGTGGGGTCTGCACTTGGCATTGAAAATCAAATACTGAGCCCCGAAGAGACGCAAAAGCTGTTTCCACTTCTCGACCCCCAAGCCTTCATTGGTGCTCTTTACTCACCCGGCGATGGTGTTGTTGATCCTGCAATGCTCTGCACAGCACTGACACGTGCGGCCACAAAGCGAGGGGCAAAGGTGATCGAAAACTGTGCTGTCAATGAGATCTTGATTGAAGAAGGACGATGCGGCAAAAAAGTTATTGGTGTTGCCACGCCGTTTGGCAACATAAAAACCGATAAGGTTGTGAACGCCACCGGAGTGTGGGGTCGTGATTTGGTGGCGAAACACGGCTCGCATCTGCCTCTAATACCGATGAAGCATGCCTATATTGTTTCAGAGTCGATACCGGGTGTGCGTGGTCTGCCAAATATTCGAGATCATGATTACTCCACATATTTTCGGATACAAGGTGATGCCATATGCATGGGTGGCTACGAGCCTAATCCGATTTTATTAGATCCGGTGGCGTCTGACTTTCATTTTGGGTTATACGAGCTGGACTGGACAGTGTTCGAGTCCCATTTGAATGGCGCTCAGAAATTGTGTCCAACCTATGCCAAATATGGCATTAAGAGCACAGTCTGTGGTCCCGAATCCTTTACACCTGATCATAAGCCGCTAATGGGTCCCGATACATTGCTTGATGGGCTCTATCATAATTGCGGCTTCAATTCAGCGGGCATGATGTTCGGTGGTGGCTGTGGTGAGCAAACTGCTCTCTGGGTCATTAATGGACAGCCTGATCTGCCTATGTTTGGATTCGATCATCGTCGATTCACACCGGAACAAGGACAAGCCACCCAATGGATACGGGAAAAGTCGCACGAAAGCTATGTGAAGAACTACAGCATGGTGTTCAAATACGATCAACCATTAGCAGGTCGCGACTTCCAGAAGGACCCACTGCATGAGGAAATGTTACAAAGCAATGCCTTCATGGAGGAGAAACAGGGATGGGAACGACCGGGTTTCTTTTTAAAAAACAACAAGAAAGCAGACGCATTACCTTATGATTGGTACGGCAGCTACGGCCATGCGCGGCATCAAAACAGCAACTACGAGCAGGTCTTGGAGGGCGATCTGAAGTACAACAGATTTTCGGAGCATCATGATCTTGTAAGTGACCTAAACGAGCCTATAAAGAACTTCTTCAATTACTTGCACCCATGAAAACGTAAGGGTTATCCTTTTCCTTAATATAGTCGTAAGCATTTCTTTCACCCATGAAAAATCAAAGGTTTTCCTCTTCCCTAACATATTGTATACTATTTACTTTTCGCGAGTGCTCTATAGATCGGCGAAGAAGCGCACGCTTGCCGCAATAATGCCGTCGTCTTCAACATGAGCTATTTTTCGAAATTGCTACTTGAGGGACCGCAAGCACAGCAGGCGGCTGACTGGCTCTTTTCGGCAAACACAAATCGAGATGCCACTAAGTGAGTGGCTTATCTTCAGACCCCGAGTATTGCAGTAATAATCTGTAATCTCGATTTGTTTTCAGAACAGTCTACACATGTGCCCTCAATGATGCCGGCGGAGTAGAGGCAGACGTAACAGTTTCGCGATTAGTTTCGGGCTCTGGAGCAATCTACGATCCAAAATTTAATGGACAGGGCTACTACATTGTGGCGGGTGGCGCCTCTGCCTTCTACACCTACAGCGTGCTGATGAAAGAGATGCGTCGTAAGGGGTTCGACGCCAACCTGCATGATATTACGGCCGAAATGGGTGTAATTTCAATACAAGGGCCGAAGAGTCGCGAGATTCTGCAGAAAATTGTCGACTGCGACCTTACCGATGAGAATTTGCCGCCAAACAGCACCTTGTTGGCGAAATGCAATGGCATTGGCCTGCGGTTGCTTCGTGTCAGTTTTGTGGGCGAGCTGGGCTACGAGCTCCATGTGCCCAAGAGTGACTGCGTTGCCGTCTATAAGGCTGTAATGTCGGCCGGAGCAGATCAGAGTCTACGGAATGCAGGGTATCGCGCACTGTACTCCCTCAGCAGCGAGAAGGGCTACCATCTGTGGAGCTTTGATCTTCGCCCCGATGACACACCCTTGGAGGCTGGCTTAGCGTTTACCTGTCGAAAGACCGGCGAGTTCAAAGGCAAGAAAGCAATAGACGCACAGCGCGCGGCAGGTATTAAAAGACGTATGGTATATTTGACGCTGGACGAGCAGACCGCCATATGGGGTCTAGAAGGGGTTTACAGGGATGGAGAGCCCGTCGGAGTTCTGAGGCGGGCTGAGTATGCCTACACACTCGGCAAGCCCTTGGGTCAGGCTTACATAACGCGCCCGGATGGTCAAAACATTGACAATGACTATCTGAGAGCTGGCAACTATGAGCTGGATATTTTGGGCAAGCGCTACAAGGCCACTTGCCATCTACGCAGTCCATTCGATCCGAAAGGCGAACGTGTGCTCGGCAACTACAACAGCTAGGCTCATATATACTTGTACATACATTGCGTGTAAATACATATAATACCTTGTAAATTTAACCGCATTCCTTGCTTCCTAGAACTGCGCATTTCTCCGCTTACGCATCTGGTGAAAGGTCTCCCGGCCAACCACTCAACCGCAGGCTCTCAAGTGGTGAGCGAAAGCCATAAATTAGATCACAAAAGTGTCAATGGTTCGCAGAAAGGTCTGCCAAGCAGCCAAGCTGTCTGCGCTTGCGCAAACTATTAACTGCTCAATTAATTCTGTTGTCAAACTGTTGTGACGGGCACCTCGGGGTTCTAGGAAGGGTTTCTGCTGGTCGCTCGAAACTCAATCTCCTGTTTGCGTGCGGCCAGACAAGCTGACGCCTGAACGTAAGTTAATTCTTTCTCTCATAAAGAAAACATTGTCTCCTCTATGGGAAATACTGTCAAAAGGCAAGGCTACATTTCTAAGTTGCATTTTAATTGTCGGACGCAATAGTCACGGTGGAAGACGTGTTGGGGCTTCCATCGAAATGGGCCGCTACAAGCTCTTCGATAGCATAGTTGAATTTGAAAATTGATCGCATTTCTGGCTTCAAGCGACAGACCACACCGGCCGAGCCCATATTCCAGTTCCAGCATACTAGATCGCAATGCAGCACCTCGAGATCCTCCTTTAGCGTGATGATGTTCTATTAGATTGGAATGAATTTTATGTTAGTGAATTGTTTTGCTTTTTATCAATGAAATATTTACCATTGCAACAGTATAATCGATAGAATTTATCTCTTCCCCCTTGAGCACAATCAAATGGGTTTCACCATTTTGTTGATTTATAAAGCGTACTACTTTTTCCTTTACATACTCGGCACAGGCATAATCCAATTTTTGTTTGACTTCAACTAAGCCAAATTCATGTCCGTTGATCTGTAAGAAAGGACGAAAAAGCAAGTTTTATAAAACATTAAATTGAGTAAAATCGGTAAATCGAACTTTAACTCAGTCATGTAAAATAGACTAAGTATTTCGTAATAATGGAAACACAATGGGGTTCCCCGAGCTTGTTTCACATTGTGCTTTATCGTACCCCTATGTATCTTTACTATATAATATTTTGAGCTAATTTCGATTTTGGAATTTGCGTATTGGAATGGCAAAATATTTGAAATATGATCTGAATCGGAAACGGGAAACTTAACTGCTACAAAAGGTTGGATGAGGAGTGATAAAACAGACAGACACTTTGTCTTATAGTGGCCATCATGTATATATGCTTAGGTCCACCAAGACTTTGTATATCCCTCAGAAACTGTCATGCCAAGATATAATATAATAGGCAAGCCTCTGACGGTAAAATAAAACAAGAAAAGAATGCTAAAGTCGAGCAAGCTCAACTCTTAAATATCCTGTACCTGTACTGTACCCACAGGAAAGTAAAAAATGAAAAAAAAATTTTTAAACATTAAAAAAAAGTATATTAATTAAATTATGTAATTAATTTAAAGACATGTTCATGTACAGTTTCAACAGCATACATTTACATCAGAATCGTGTCTCTGCGTATTTATATGCGTGTATGTATGCAGCACAAAGTTGAACCCAAGCAGCAGCAACAACAACAGCTGCGGGCAGCGCTGCCGGCAGCGGTACAAGCAGAGCATTGGTAGCGATTTTATTTATGGCTATAACTTTCTTTAGAATGGACCTATCATGATGAAACTTGGTATACAGACACATAATCGCTAACGGGATGTAGCTACCTAATTTTAGTTCGAACTTCCAAGAACTACGGGAGTTATGGAAAAAAACACGAATTGCGGGGGAGTGGGGGGTGTATTAGAATAAAAAAATAAACTTGACCTGCCTAGGGCTTATGGGAATCTGGATACCGAGTTTGGTTATTCTAGCTCTTGTACTTTCTGAGATCCTTGCGCTCATACAGACGGACGGACGGACGGACAGACGGACATGGCTATATCGACTCGGCTTGTCACCCTGATCAAGAATATATATATTTTGTGGGGTCTGCCACGCCTCCTTCTGTGTGTTACATACATTCGCACAAAACTAGTATAGCCTTTCACCCTTTTGGGTACAGGCTATAATAATGAATAATTCCTTCATATCTGGTACGAATACTCCTTTACGACAATGTTTCTCTGCTTGAACCATATCTCTTACCTTTTCCACAGTTATGTTTAGTTGTGGACGTGCACTGCTGTACAAAATGTATACAAGATTGGCAACAATGCCACAGAGTATGCCATATTCAAGGCTCCAAAATAGGCAGGTAAGTATTGTCACCAAGAACGGCAGAAGATCACGTCCTGCAAAAACCAACAATTTCAAATAAAAGGATTGATGTATGGTATTTGTGACTCACTTTTGGACTTCCACATATCCGTTATCTTGTGCAGTTCCACCAGCGATATCATGGCCGCTATAATTATAGCCGCCAGTGTAGCTTTGGGTATGTAATAAAAGGTTTGCGTGAGGAAAGCTAAGGCCATTAGAACTAGACAGCCAGTGACGGCACCACCGAGAGGTGTCCTCACTCCACTGGCATTGTTAACGGCCGTGCGGGTGAACGAGCCCGTCACTGGCATGGAGAGCACAAAACTGCCCATTATATTACACATGCCCAGAGCAACCATTTCCTGAGAGGCGTCAACGATCTTGCCCTTCGCTGGGATTAAGTATTTTTGAGATTAGTAGTAGAGTGCTTATATGGATGCATCACTTACAGAAAGCTTTTGAAATTGCAACAATTTCAAGAATGGCAATCATTGGTATAGAACCCAACGAGGGACCCAGAGTGCTGATCATCTCACCGAAGGAAACATAGGTACCGTCAATGGTGGTACTGAATGGTGGGGGGCGAAAAGGTGGTACACCTGCTGTAATATTGCCAGTAACTCGAAACGGCTGGTTGCCATCGCGACTGAGGGCATAAGCTAGATAGGTGCCAATTATGACAGCCAAGGCGTTGCGAGCCAAGGCGAGATATTTCCAGAAGGTCTTGTTGCCCCATTTGATGTCCTTAACGTGCTGAAATCAAATAAAACAATTTATGAGATGAGGTCTTAAAGAAAATCAACTTCCATTACCTTCATTAGAAGCAGAAAGACTAACGTTAACACTCCAAGTATGGCATCCCAGCGTCTAATCGATGTCAAGTGTGTGAAGAAATTCTTCCAGGCGGGCAGTAAATCGTTGGAGGGACCTAAAAATGTATATTGCGAAATATAGTTTGAAAAATCAGTGTCTTTCCACTTCCACTTACTGCTCAGACCCATTAAGTTATTGATCTGTGCGCTGCCAATTGTTGTTGCTGCAGACATAGTGAAGCCCGTTATGACCGGAATCGATATAAAACGCACTAATACGCCCATATTCAAGAGACCGAGTACGAGAATAATGCAGCCAGCTAAAAAGCAAGCTAGGACGGCATAATCGGGCGATATAATGGCATATTGATGCACCATTAGAGCCATTATGGCTGTGGTAGCTGTAATTACAAAATACACACACTCGTCTACAATGTTTTCATCCCGGACTCAAGAAATATCTTACCGATAGTGACATCTTTGCAGGAGCCAAAGATAATGTACGTAAAACAGCCCATGAAGGCCGAGTAGAGACCATACTGCGGCTCGAGGCCCGCCACAACACCATAGGCAATGGCCTGTGGGATGGTTGTCAGGCCCACAGTAAAGCCAGCAATAAAATCTTGAGCCAAGTATTCAGTACGATAGCGGGGCAACCAACTCAGTATGGGAAATTTATTGGTTACAGTCGTGGGTCTACATAGTTTCCGCCCACCATCAGTGACAAGGTTACAAACATTCGGCAGTTGCTCCCGGTAGAGGCTATCTAAATGGATAATTAAATTAGTCGGCACGTACTCATATCATTTTTGACATGACATCTATTAAAATGTTTATTAGTCCAGTTGCTGATTAGATTGATTTTTATTGATATGGGCAATATAAACTATACTACCTGATTATTTTTAGCATGGCAGCAAGCCACTTGGGTCCTATCGCAATTTGTATACGTTTGTACAGGGTATTTCCCAGTCGAGCTTTCTCAACTGCAGCGTTATCTCTTGCTTTTTTTTACAAGTGAGCTTTAAAAGCAATTCTGGTTGCATTTTATTAAAATAACTATATATACTATATATGACGTATTATGAAATTCGTCATATTTGCGTGCCCGTCTGACCATACCCTAAGTATTTTAAGTTAGCTTGTTTTGGATTTTTAGCTGAATAAAGAATAAAGTCTGGCTGCGTATTTGTATTATGAGGGATCATTGTGCTTTGTCTTGCTAAATGTCAATTTGTGGTTTAAGAGAAATCATTCATATTTCAGCTTTCCTCAACCGAAACACAAACTCATTAAAATGTTTATAATTCTCTGTCATAAAATATAAAAATGCATTGTAATTCTACCTGCTCTCAACTAATGGGGAAGCCCATTCCAACTCACCGTCATCTGCTCGCATCGCTGAGGCTTTGATATTGAAATTATTTCCGTGTGAAGTTTCAGCACAGTCTAGAACTGGCCGTGAGTCGCGTCCGCTCTCTGTGACGTTCCAGACTTAAATGCGACTCTCTAATCGTATATTGCTCGGTCGTAGCCGGCTGAATCGGCAGCGCTTGAGATTGTAAGTATGAAGCGCCCATAAATGACTTATTTATTCATATGTACAAGTATGTACATACATATAAGTATGTGTGTGTGCTAAAAACAAACAACATTATCTTAAGCTATTGTACCAATTTACTGCCAGACGTTCACGACTGGTACGTGAAGCGGCTAAAGCTTTGTCGAAGATACGAAATAGATTGAAAATCCATTCAGTTAGACTGTCGCCGCAGAACCATCAGTTCTTATTAATATTTAATTGATATTATAAATCGCTTACATTCTGTACAAAATAAACATGTTCCTATTTGCAAATTATAAACTCAATATAATAAAAGAAATAATAAAATAAAAGTGGAAAGGCTAAAGCCCTGACTTTGAAATACTCTGTACCTATATTTATGATTATTTAAAAAAAGAATAAAATGAAAACAACAAGAAATGAAATCGAAATAACAAATGTTGATTGATTATTCCTTTATCGGGATTTGAACTCACTTAAACGGTGTATCATGTATGTGTATAATGTGTTTGATGTATATTTGCATAGGAATTGTGTCTATGTCTGCAAAATCTGTGTGTGAGCATAAGTGCAGTACAAAGTTGAGCCAACGCAGCAACAGCAACAGCTATAGGCAGAGCTTAGACAAAGATAACATTTATGGCTATAGCTTCCTTTTAAATGACCTTACTATATTACGATTAAACTTGATATACGGACACAAACACTAACTAAAAGTAATTGATATTGATTCCAAATTCCAAGAATTACGTGAGTTATGGAAAATCCCTATTAGCGGGGTAGTGGGAGAAAGAAAATATTGAATTACATTTGAACTGCGTAATCATACAGAACGTACACATACGAGTATCTGCGTAAAAATTTGTCCTACCTCTTGTAATCTCTGAGATCTATATAAATGTTTATACGGACTGATAGACGGACGAATGCATAAAAACAGATTTGAAGACTTGGATGTACGACTCCCATTATCGATCAAGTGAATATAGTGATAAACGGAATTCAAGACCAAAAAAAAAAAAACACGTCAATTTCGCTTAAAAAAAACAAGGCTATGCTGACAGAATGCCAAGGTCTTTTTTGAGAATCGTTTGCGTGAAAGTCAAGAATCGGAATTTGTGGAAAGATAACTTTTTGTTCATGCACCACATTAATGCATTCGTTCTTTTTGACAATTTTGGCAAAAATAAGACTCATATCGTCCTACACCCCCCCATTCACCTGATTTGTATATTTAAAATTATTTAACCATGCGAATTTGTTTTTTTACATATATTTAACTATAAGAGGTTATATATACAAAATTTGTAGGGGATGTTGAGCGCCTTAAGTTTTCCTGTGTTGCTCTTTACACCTATGGTGTTAATTTAGGGCCTTGCATACAAATAGTTGTTTGGTTTCGCTTATCAATGAATAACTTAATTGTCAAATAAGCTCACGCGCTGTCAGGCGAAGATAATAAAGATGGACGGACAAATGCAAATAGTAGTAATTAATTTGCAGACATGAGTGTACATATTTTGGTGTACAAGAGTACTATTGGCACAGCTTGAATGTGTGGTGCAGCACACCAGACTTGTTAACCAGACGATAAACAAGTTTCATCGGGTAGGTACGTCTTCACGCATTGCTGCGAGCGCATTGTTATTTAGAATTTGCGATAATAAAGTCAGTGAACTTGTAGCATTTCGGGTTTGCATATAGTTGGATATGTTTTCAATTTTTATTAATAAATCAGATTTAGGAACTTTGACGCGCAATAAATCTGGGAACAATAATCTAATCTTTATTTTACTTTGAAGAATGATGAAATGCTCATACTGCCTTTGGCACCTTTGGCCAGCGCCTTTTCTTTGGCTGTTAGAGTGCGCTCCTTTAAGGGTGTGGGTATTGTTGGCGAGGTAATGCTCTCCTTTGCATCATCAATTGAGCTGTCCAGCAGACCACTACTAGCATCTTGGCCAGAATTAAGTTTGATTTTTTTACTGTTGTTCGTTTGTGCCTGTTCAGATTTTCGTTTCTGGGCCTGGTCTTCAGCAAGTGCTTGAATCTCAGTCGGTATTTTCAAATAACGCACAAGTTCATCGTAAAGCTCGACATCCAAATAGCGGCCCACATAATCACATGCCATTCGCAAATAGTCCGTTTCATTGACGGTGTTTTCATCAGAATGTTTTTCACTGCGCACAAAGTTCTGTGACTGCGCGCTGGTCCCGCAGTAGACGTTGTTCTCCTTCAGTGCATCCACAACTTTTCGAGTCTTCACGGCCAACCAAGCCTTTGTGCGCTCGGCATTGTATTTATAGAATTTCGTATTCCCGGAAACCTTAACATCGGCCACACATTTCAGGTGATCGGCGTTGACAAACTTCATCAGTAAGCGATTCGCGCTGGCATCCTGATCATCATGTATGCTGTCCAGTGACATTGCACGCTGGGCACAGTACTTACGAAGATAATGCAGCGCCAGGAAAGTTGTGTCCACGGGCGTCGTCATATAAATTCGACCATTGGAGCAGACTTCGCTATCAATAAGCCAACTGCGTCTTGGCTCACTGTACTCTACCAGTTCCATAATATGGTTACCTTTCTCCTGTTCTAGCGTTACGAATAAGGCGTCTCGCCCCTTTCCAGGATGAAAGAAACGTTCCAAGTGCAATAGCTCCTCCTCACCCTCAACATTGTTTATAAGGTTTTCCGATATATAAAAGACTTTCTTTGGTGCCACCACCTCTGATCCATGCTTTTCTGGGGCATCTGGATCAGGTTTTGGTTGAGTCGAACGTGTTGCTTTTTTACTCATGGCCAACAAAATTTGTATAAATATTCCCGCCTTTTGGTTGTTTATGTTGAGACTACGAAATATCCCAGCTGTTGTTCTCGTTTTTTCAGTGGATGCCACATAGCTAGAAATAGTAAATTGTTAGGTTGCCACCCAAGAGAAAAACAATTCGTTTCGCTTAAAAGTAATATGCTTGTATGAAACTGATTTGTGTTACAAATATTCTTGTAATACAAGGAAAGAGAAACCATACAGAATTTAGGAATATAATTATGCATGTTTTAAAATAATAGGAGCTTTTTAATATGTAACTGAAAAGGCATTCATTGATAAAAATGGCTCATTCACCAAAAATAATTGGATTTACCAAAACCGCCACCAATATAAAATTTATTTTTGTAATGAGCCTTTACACATTTCGTTTGTACGTCTGCCTTTGATGGTAACAACAAATATTTGTATTTGTGTGCCTTATGATAGATTCTAAAATACTTACATGTGTATGTAAACATTATGGAAAGTTATTATGTAATGAATTAAAATTTGTATTTGCAGCAGCTGAGCCCAAAATAAAGATAAGTACAATAGATAGGTAATAGATAATTTTTAATATTTTTCATTTCATTATATCGAATTACTCTTTGGAAAAGAGCTTTTCAAACTCTGATGGACTTTTAAAGTAATCGACCAAAAGCATGGACGAACGGCTGCCCAACTTATACATAATGTGTCTCCAAGGGTTTAGGAAATTTTTATATTCCTTAATTTCACCCCTATGAAAATAATGTTTGACAGTGCCCAGCGGCAGTTGTGAGCCATAAACAGCAACATATCTGCAAATATTTGTTTATATACCATAAATAGTACCGGCTAATTATTAGTTTTACTTACTTTTCAGGACTCTTGTAAATGCGTAGAGGATATTTGGCCACAAACATGCGAATAGCTAAATTAATGAGGACAAAGCCTACCACAAAGTAATATAAATCTGATTCCTCAGATACAAGAGGCCCCAAGTCTAATTTCAGTGCAATGTCCACAAAATTCATAGTTGTAGCTGCCTGATATAAAGCCACCAGACTAAGAACGCTTATAGTTGCAGTCGATATGTTTTTTGTCCAGGCGACGTAATTTTCCATTGGAGCACGGTACACGAGCTGGTATGTTTCCGGGATACGGTCCTTTCGTAACAGATAGCGTTCCACATCGGCGGATTGAACACGCGGCCAACTGCGGCGCAAATGGCTCGTGCTATCGTCAAAAATGTATAAGTTTAATAACGCTTAGAACAGTCAACCTCGATTTCAGACTTACCAAAACCCTTTGAAAAGCGCAACGCTGCTCTTAGCACATGAATTATTGCACTTTATACTGGTTCGTAAAAGTTTTACTGCTGCAAACATTTTGTTTACCTTTTTGACTGCAACAGCTGATTGGGGAATGAGAGATGAGAGTCAGTCTAATTTTTCCGCAGGTCACTTTGTCACATTTTCGTTTTTCGATTGTGAGGTGGACCATTTTAATTTAAAAAAATACTAATAAGAATAATAAGCAGAATAGTAGTTTGCGGTAGTCTCCTTCGTGACAATAAATATGTAGAGTACAGAAACGTATCTATCAGCTGATAGATATTTAGCAGTTCGTTGCAAGTAGTTTGTTGTCAAAAAGCGTTGCCAGATCACACAAGCATTGGATTTCATTTTCTATACCAACACAATATACAAGTCGATACTTTTTAAATTCGAAAATTGTGTAGCTCATAAGAGGACTTAACAATATTTGCAGTTTCTCATCGGTGCTAATTAGGTGGAATGGAAATGAAACGTGTGGGCGCCGCAGAAACAGGCGATGGGCCCGACGCTAAACGCCTTGCTCAAGATGTAGAAGACCGGATATCCGCTGCGGCCAATGTTGAACGGGTTGTAGATAGTCTATTAGCTGAGAGTATTTCTCGTTCCTACTTACCGGCAACCAGCATAAATGTACCTTTTATTGGTTCGCCATCAATGGAGTCATGCGCTTTGACGAAGTCATCGGTTGAATATAATCAATTTCTTCAATGTTTTGATCCATTTGTGGCTCCAGATCGAAAAACTTCTGCACATGATGGAATGTCGGTGTCAAGACCGGAAAGCCGTGTCAATATGCAGGGAAAATGTATGTAGGTAGATATATATGTTGTGTATGAATTTACAATTTGTTTTATTTTCCAGCAAATTTGAGAGGCGCCCGCAGTGCTCCAAAAATAGGGCGTCGCGAGCAAGGAACTCTACGGCGCCAGAATGCCTTGCGAGCCCTGGCCTTGGAGCATCAGCTTACCGATAAACGGGCAACTCTGAACTCTGTGTTGATCATCCACTTCCCAGATCCTGAAGTATCTCCCCAAGCGGTGGCAACATTTTCACAAGATATTCGCGAAGTTATCTTCCCAGTTAACTTAAGTCCCCGTCAGTGCTGTGTTCAGCTGAAGCCGGGCGTGAATGTTGAACGCACAATCGCCAACCTTAATCAGGTGGCATTTGGTAACGGTTTCTTGAAGGCCGAGCTGAAACCTTTCACGGATGAAGAGCTGGCCAGTAACATCGATCCATTTTCGTTGTATGTAAGCAACATACCATTTAATATGACCACCGCTGCAATTAGGGCGCATTTTCCAAACGCCCAGCGGGTCGATATCGGCATTATTAAGCGGGAGAAACGAGCTAGATATGCTTTCGTACGCTATCCTAATGTGGATCTAGCCGCAGAGGCATTTAAACATTTAGTGAGCTCTCCCCTTGGAAATAGGAAATTGACAGTGCGATATCGCCGCCTGCGGAAGGACAATCCTATGCCATCCTGGAACAACGGCACTTCGACTATGACAATCAACATAACTGGCACCGACGATGAAACGATCGAATGCCAAGTTATTTCGGCACCGCCGGTAGATTCGATCAGAATCAGCGATACTGATTCTAATTTTTCCGACACCTGCAGCATTTCCACAACTAAAAGCTCACCAGATCGAAAAGTAATGGTTAAACGGGAGAACAATGAAATACGTAAAATAAAGCTACGAATGTCGCAATTGGAGAAAACGATAAGGAAAATGAATACCGAGCCTGAATATAACGGCAAGTATAAAAAAGATTTCTCTAAATTCCATACCTTATTTAATACCAAAATAGAAGGTGCATCTCCATCATATCAAAAGCAAAATGTATCTGGAACGAAAGAACGGCGACTGAGCGCCCATTCGACAGTGGAATTGAAGAAAAAAGAAGGAGAAATACAGACAGCTACTTCAGTTCCATATAAGTCAAAGGATATCAACAGTGCCAACACATGTACCAAAGACAATGAAAAAGCTAAATGTAACTAAAAATCTAAAATATGTTAGGCTCTATTTGGTCAATATTATCTTTTTTTCACAGCATCCGATTGTTTTGGTTGGTTGTTTTCAGGTCTCGGTCGCCGTAAATATCCAAAAGCGCAAGATTCACTAGCCAAAAAGGATGGCCCCACTTTTAAAAAGCATATTGCGCAGCTGAATACTGATACAGATGCGTAAACTCAATCAATTTGCAGTAAATATTTCAAATTTTCAAGTTGAGTTCGATCAAAATTGCCCGTAAAGGATCATAGCAAGTGAAAAGCCAACGTTTAGATATATACATGTAACTTTTAATTTGTTTTTCTGTTCTTATGCGCACATTTTAGGGTATAAAATAAAATAATTACACGTACGCAAACTAAATAGTTTTTCGATTTAAATATTAAATCCTGGAACTTACACTTAAAAGACTTATATATCACCTATCTTGTAATCAAAAGTTAAAGTACGATTTCACTTAACCAACAATACATTTATAACAGCTATAGTTTGTATTATCATTATACCACATTTGTATGTAGATAGATATGTATGTACTAACGGGCCATTGATGACTGTGTAGTGCTACAACAATAACATGCATGTATGTATGTCGAAAATCTTAACTAAACTATATATGCTTATCATTTTTTGTTTTAATCGATAGTATTTATATGGCTGGCGAAATTTAAAAGTGAAATTTTGATTCGTAAGACAATAAAGTTATTATTTTTTTTTTTTTTTTGCATTTTGTTTCGAATATGGAATGTTAAGTCTAGTTTAATTTTGTTTTGTTTATGTACACAACAACAACCAAAGGCACCTGCTTACGCAATTGTTTTTAAAAAATATTTGCTCGTAATTTTCGTAAAATCCGAATTTGCAGAGTGGTAAAATTTTAAAAACTTTACTTGGACTGTTAAGTGTGAATATAAATTGTTCAGATTTGTCCTAAATTAAAATGCACTTTGGGGCTCTTTTAGCTAACTATGTATTTCGATATGCAGCACAAAAGTAGCGTACTGAAGAGCACGCCCACGGCTGAGTTGCTTGTCAGTTGGCTCATGGCACCAGATCCAGTTCGTCCTGCTAATTCGGGTACAGGTGGGTCATCATTTGTTTGGTGATCACCGACAGCTATTTAATTTAAACAAAAAAAAACCAATATAACGTGGGAGAAGTTAGTAAAATAATTAAAATATCAGAGTATAAAGTATACAAGAAGATAATTATAGTTATATTTAAAATTGTAAACATCAACAGGCAGAAGCTGCACTGTGCTTATGTGTAAATATGTATAGACTTAAAAATGTAGTACTGCATACATATATCTATGTATGTGTACCTTAAGTAAAAACAAATAAAAAGCCAGCAATTGGATTGCTGTAGATTAAACTAAACTTAATTGAATAAATTAAAAAAAATCTTAAATTATAAGCAAAATAATTGAAATAACATACTCTCCACTTTTTGCGCAAATGTTTCGTTTTGTTTTGTTTGCTTGGCGATTTTTTGAATGGCGTTCAGCAGCGGCGCAGGATTGAGGCGTGGCATGTGTATATATTGTGGCTCGATTTCAGACAGAGATCACTCAAAGAGACATAGACGAATGTTAACTTAATGCTGGTCACACGATACTGGGCTCGCGTTTGGTACAAGTACAAGGTATTAGTTGATTTTACTGATCGACAGTACAGAGGGACATATGCTTTAAATCTGCTTAAAAGAACCTGTTCGTCAGGCCCCACATCCAGCCGGGCAGTAGACCACCATTCGTAGTTGGGGGTACTGCATAGGCACATGTTTTCGAATATGTATACATATGAATTGTTTACGTTTTTGGCAGACATTTACATACACATACGATGGCATATACATATATATATAAGTCCACATCATATTGCGAAATGAAAAAATATTAAGAAAAAAATGAAATATTGCATAAATAACAACTCAGGATGAAATGAATTTTGAAGCAGTTTGTTGCGGTTTTGACTAAGCAGCATATGCATGTGTAGGCGTGTGCGAGCTTATAACGTAAATAATTTTCGCTACACTACGACAATAAGCTAATAATCAGTTTGATCAAGTAGAATGTTTAGAATATATGCATGTTTGTTTCGTTTTTTCTTTTTTTTTTGTATATACAGTTAAAGATTTACTACATCTACACATAAAAATATCGTACGGTGTATGCATATACAATCGTTAATTAAAAACAGGTTCAATTGCTGCTGCTGGTTAATTAAAAAAGGCACTAGGCAAGCCCACTTAGAAGCCAAAGCTTTGCGAAGCGACTGTGCAAGTGTTCGAATTTCTCTAAGCGAGAATGCGATATGCGATAATCGATATACGCGTATCAGGTGTCTGTCGACACATGTACATATGTATGTATGTATGTATGTGTGTATGCATGTACGATAAGTTTATTAATGCTGGAGTTCGTTTATCGTTTTGTCTGGTGTTAATTGTTCTGTTTTATCCGCGTCTTCTAAAGCCTGCAAGAAATACATATGTACATGACAAATACATTTGAAATTCAGCTCGTATGTAAGTTTAACGGTTATGGGAAAGGCACGTGCATGCAGTGTTAAATATTCAAACTGACGGTTCATAACGGGCGTGAATGTGGATGTGATTGGTTTAAATAGTATGTTGTGCGATGCACGGGAATGTATGTATGTGTGTGTGTGTGTGAGTATGTGTAAGAGTATGTGAACGGATCATGCAAATTGGGTACAGCCTTCAAAAAGTTGGTGCTGAACATTATTTATAAATATATACGATAGCATGCATCCGAAATCTGTAGCCATTTAATTTTGTGCCACAAATCGATACAAATTTTACGAATAGAGTGCCAAAGAACATCAAATTGCTGAAACATTTTACGCAGGAAGTGGGGAGTTTTCAATCTAATAAACTACCAGGTACGATATTAATTTGGTGGGGTGTGGGGGATAACACAATATTATTAATACAATAGATAGATAGATAAATACTTAGTTTTCAAAACTACAATTAAATCAATATGGTGGGTGGAGAATTGCATTAGACTCAGTATTGGGAAAATAATGATTTTGGTTTTATATCATTGTGGTGTTCAACAAATAGTATTGTAATAGTGTTGCATATAAAAAGAGACAAGTGTTGTTTCTTGTTCAGTGTTTTTTTTTTTTTTTTTTTAGATTTTAGTTGAATATTAGTAACATCTAACAACTAGTAATTTAGGGCGTTAAAGCCTGTTAATAGTTAAATGAAGCAATATAAAGCACATGCAGTGTTGCCTTCTATGTATATTAATAATGGAATGGTTTGTTGCTTTGGATTGGGTCGTAAATCAAAGCGCTTTTGGTTAGTGGGACCGACTGACCAGTTTACCAGTAGTTTCCTGTTTTCTTTAATATTTGTAAAGCACTGTAATCGAGTTCGTTTTTGAATTATTGTTTCAGTTGTTAACTATATATATTTGTTTTTCTTACCGAATAGTTGACAATAAGCACTTATTTTTTGTATATATTTATAAGTACTTTATAGTACATGGTATGCTAAATTGAGTTTGTTAGAAAAAAACCAAACCAAATATAAAACAATTGAGGCAGAGACATTTTAAAATTTACATGCAAATTAATAATAATATTATTATTTTATTTATTTTATTGTTAACACTAAAGGTTTTTTTCATAAAATCATAAATAAATAAAATAAATAACATGCAAGTTGTTTTTAAATTAAGATAAAGTTTTATTAAATGGAAAATTAATAAAAAATGAAAAATCCGACACCTCTGTTAGGATAATATTATTATAAAAAAGTAACCCTTACAAATTGTTATAGAAGATAAATATATTTTAGTATAAAGTGAAAAAAGTTGTAGTGTTGAAAGAAAGTGTGACCTAAGCAGTTGGAGAACACAAAAACAAACTAAAGTGAAACACCACAAATAAATTCGATAGCATTTTGGACAAAATCAAAGACAAGAAAGTGTAGAATATTACGAATATTGGGAGAAGAAATTGGACACACACAAGTCAAGAATTAGTTTTTGATTGTTTTTTAATAAAAATAAAAATGTATTTTTCATCTTTTAACGTTATTTCCATAGTCAATAAAGAACATATACATTTACTTCATTCAGTATAGATTTTGCTACATACAAATAAACTTAATTAAACATACCATATTTATAAATTCAATTTTCAAAATTGTCAATTTAGAAAAATTGGGCTTTGTTGTTCATTAACACAAAGAACAACTCATTACTTAAGAGATCTTTTTGACTTTGTTCAAGCTTTTGTCTTTTGTCTTTCTTTTGCATTAGCAAAATATTGAGAATTCATTTTTGATACATCGTTGAGATTCATCTACTCGTACGTTGTCTGGTGTTAAACAAAACTACCACTGAGTCGGTCCCACTCACCTGCTTCCAAATCAACATCACCATTACCATCATCGGCATGCAGTTGCGAGCGCTGCTCAGATTCGAGCGCCTCGTCTTCGACAATATTACCTGTGGACGAGGGCGTGTTCTTGCAGCCGAACCACCAGTGTGCTGTTGGCCTGGGAAAGGGTGGTACGGCTGAGTCAACCTGCGGTCAAAAAAAAAAAAAATACAAATGGGTCACGAAAATCCTAATTACTTGGAAGTTAAGTTTTAACTCACCGCGAATCGAGCATCGTGGAAGCGATAGTATTTGTCACCCTTGAAGAAGTACGTGTAGCCATTCGTGTATTTGAGCGCTGCATCCAGATTGTTGGGTACACCCTCCCAGTTGGAAATGGGCTTGGGATAACTGGCCTTGACGGGCGGTCGCTTCGCCGGATCGAAACGCCAGAATTTGCTGCCCTTGAAGAAGTAGATCTTGCCATTGCCGCCCCATACCATAGCCGCGTCCAGATGGTCTGGTATGCCAGTAAAACCTTCGCTGATCTCCTTTGGATAGACACCATCCATTTGGCGGCCCTGGTACCGCCAGTATTGTGTACCCTTGAAGAAGTACGTCTTTCCATTCTTGTAGGTGAAAGCTGCATCGATGTTGCCTGCAAAATATTTGTAATTAGTTAGAGATTGGTGCCCGGAAGCTGAAAAATGTAAACGCTACTTACTGGGTAAGCCTGGCCAGCCCTTTGAGATAAGCTGGGGATAGCCCTCTTCCACAGAATCGGTTGTGAGCTTGTAGTATTTGTCGCCCTTGAAGGCATATGTATCGCCCTGTGCTGATGTGAACATTGTGTCCACCTTGGAGTCCTTGCAAATGGTGTCATCGAGAGGTGTCTTTGGCGGCGTAAATGCGGGACGCTGTGTGCTAGGTGGGTAAACGTTTGTGGGCGTGTATTGGTTGGTCTTGCGCCCATAAAGCGACTGTATTGCCGCCTTATCGTCCTCGTCCAGTCTGAAGACAGGATCAAAGCCGCGATAGAATGGCGCCATCAAAGCTGAACTCTGATCGGAGTGCGATAGGCCCAGAGAGTGACCAAATTCATGAGCAGCCACTTGGAACAAATTCGTGCCGCGTGGTGAGCCAATAGTCCACAGCTCGGCATCATCAAAATGAGCATCACCGCCGAAGACTGGGAAGAAAGCGTGCGCCAAAGTGCCACCTTGACCATCAAAAGCATCACCATCGCCGTGCTCGCTCTCCACAAATCTATTGAGTTCCATACACAGAGTTACATAAAAATATACAAATTAAAATAATGCTCGTTCTTACTTGATCTCAATGTGCACCGGACCGGCAGCTTTTCTGGTGAAAGTTAGATCTGTGTCCTCGCTCCATACAGCAAAGGCACGCGCGATTTCCGCGTCAACATCGGAGCGCTTCAAACGCTTCGGGTATTTGGAGATTTTATAGGTGAGGTTCTTGACACGCCAGCGACTGCCTTGCAGAGCATAGCGCTTTGAGCGACTATCGGCCGTGCCCACACGATCCCTTACACCACAACGAGGCAGGGACATCAGCTTCATGGTCTCCTCATCCAGCTCACCGGTTATGTTTAGACCGGCAAAGCTCTGAAACTCTTGTATAGCGCTCACCCACGTCTTCTGATCGTGCAGCCCACTGCTGGCGGGATTACGTGCTGAGGCGGGCAGATAGCCAAATTGTGACAGATATATCTGCAATGAATAGACAGACAGCACAACAGGTTCAATGACTGATACAAAGGGGCGGTTGTGTGACTGTTCAGATAAGAAATGTTCGATGCAATTTCCCCAAACACAAGATCAATGACAAATGCGGCATAGCGTGCGCCACTGCCACTGCCACTGCCTGACACAGCTGTAGTCTGATTTATGGCAATCAGATTAGCCCTTGTTTTTGTTGTCACTGCATTGTATTCTCACTGCCGCGGTCGCTGTCCTTCAACAGCTGCCGCATGGCAGGCATTTGTCACATTTTCCATGCACACAACTTGCCACTCGGAGTGTTAGTGTAAAAATAAAATCGCCGCGCTTGAAAAACTATTTGACTTGCATAATTTATGAGCGACACTCTTGCAATAATTTATAATTTTTTTTTGTCATAGAAAAAAGTTGTAGAAGCAGAGCAAAAAGAGGTGCAGCGCATGTGGAGATATAAACAAAATATTATGTCATCGATCTCATTGTTTGGTCAAATTCTAATCGTATTTTGTTCATGAACTACAAAAGTTTGGATGTAGGTTGGCTGCAACAAGGAACTCGGGAAGGTTTAATTGGATAGAAAACACACTGTTTGTTCTTTATTTGATTGGTAATGACGATTTTCACAGCTCGTTTTCCCAAAACTGATAAGATTAAGTATATTTCTGTTTACAAAAGTGAAAGAGCTGTTTTATTGATATAATATATATACTATATATATATTGACTGTAATTAAAAAACTACACTAAAATTTGGGCTAAAGAGATTAACATAAACCCTCAATTTACAATGGTTTTGTTAGTCATGAAGTTAATTTCTATTTTTGTTTCAAGCATACAGTTAATCGTAATATATACGAAATATTTCGATGAATCAAATAGAAACAAAGCTTTCGCACTTGTTCTGAGGTGTGAAAATAAATTGGGAATTGATTTTCTCGCGGCAGTTAAGGAAGCATTTCAGTTTGAGTCAAGTTAAGCAACTGTCAGCTAACGATTAAGGCATTTTGATTTTTAATGCGATTTGTGTTTTTGTTATTGTAGCTGGACGCATGTAAAGCAATGCTAGTTAATTAAATTGTAACGCACACGTTGCAGTTAAACAAAGCGTAATTAAATAACTAACTACTCGTAACATTGAGTGTGCGACGTGGTGTAGGAAGTGCATCTGAACAATGCGAGGTTACCAGCGCTTTACGGTTATACACGAAAAATATGTATGCATATAGTATATACCGGTATGTATAAATAAAAGCAGATGAAAAAATAACAGGCAACAGCAATTACAACGGCAAATTGGCAGCAAAGTAAACATTTAATTGGCAACTAAGCAAATGCTTTGTTTTTCTGCTTTTATTTACAATTAATTAAATCTACACAATTGCTTAGTTTTTAGAAACCAGCAAACGGTAAGTTCTGTAAAAGTTAGTTTGCAAAGTTTCGGCAATGCAAGGCGTTTGCCTATAAACTCGTACATATGTACATACATACATATAGTACATACGTAGATACATATGTAAATGTATGTGGCATATACATTTTTGGCATGGAAAACATGTGCGTCTGCTTACGCGTCATGTGTCGCACATTTAAATGCGTCTTCGGTGCCGGGCAGAGGAGCATTTCAAAAATATTGTCAACACAAACACATACATATGTATATAGTAGATATGTACATATATATTTCTATACATATATGTATATGTGTGTACATATATTCAATCGCATAATGTTCGGCTGTTAAATTTTATTCCATTCCCATTCGGCTTGTGAGGAAGTAAATATTTTGATTATAAGTATGCGCGACATGGGATATCTGCGAAGTCGCAGCTACCATCAGCGTTGGCGTCGACGTCGGCGTCGCAGTCGCAGCCGGTAGCTCATCTACCGTCTTGCCTAATAAACTGGGTGGCGTTGGCGTTGGCGTGTGCGGTCGTTATGCGTCGCTGCTACCTGCTGGACAGCTGATGGCAGTGGGCCGACGCCGTCACAAACGCTTCAGATGGGGTTTGGCTTGGGCCGTTAATGTTGGTGTTGAATGTGCCTTTGACTTTGGCCGCAAAAAGGTAAATGAACTTGTAAGTGAAGTGACCGCCGCGAATTATTCGGCTTTTGTTTTGCTTTTCCTTTAAACATGCACACACCACACACACACACACACACACACACACACACACATGCACATGCACACACAATCAGAATATACAAAGAGCCGCATGCAAATTATTTGCTTACAGTTTGCATTTATTTTGATTTCTGTCAGAATTATTACACAACGAAATTAATCTCTTGACGCGCTTGATGGCATTCCATTGTGTTGTTGTTATTGTTGTTTACAATGCAGGCAAGTGACAGTCGTCGTGGTGTGTGACAGATGTGGACGGCACAAATATTTGTGCAAAACACAAGGAGCTCCAGCACTTTGTTTTATTAGTTGAGAAGTGCCTGAGTTGGTGCTGATTCATGTTTGAGTCTTTCTTTATTGCGAGTGTCCTCGTCGGGGTCAATATTGAAGCTCCCAAATGGCACAAATTCAAGATAAACACTTGTACTTTCGCTGGCAATGCTATTGATCTTTAGCTAATGCTGGCAGTATGGAAATCATAAATATTTACTTTTATTTTATTTTATTGAACTATCTTTCACCGGTCGCAATGATCAATACAAAGAATTTCGATTTAACAATTTAATAACAAAGTAGATAGAGCTTTGAAAAACATGTTTAAACTGAATTTAAAGTAAATAAAACAATTTCTCTTTTAAATAAAAACTAATTTATTTATATCCATTTTATTCTTTTCTCATTGGATATAAATATCCTATCAACATTTTTTGAAATAGTTTGTGATTTTTGAAACATAAACAAAGGGCGAAATTACAAAATTGTTTAGAATTGAAACAAAATATTTTATTATTCAGAGTGCTTGAACTTGGTATTTTGGATTCAAATGGTTACAAATTGATTTGCATTTCATTCGAGAATATCTCTTAAATTATCTTTCAGTTTTGTATGCAATATTTGCAAAACAATTCCATTTTTTGAAAGAAACTTGTGCATTTGAAATGTTCCCTCAGAGTTTTAGAGGCCAGTGTTAGTTTTATGTGTTTAATCCATATATGATATTAGCATAATTGTTGCTTTTCAAAATATATGGAAATTAAATGAGGAGCAGCTCGTGGGAACAGAACAAATGCCGTTGGCAGGCATGCACATTTGCATAATTATTACTAGTAGGTATATATTTATATTAGCATTAAACGCTGCAATTAATTTTAGACAGAGGACTTCGCTAAAAGCAAAAATGTTAAATGAAACGTGACGTACCCATGATGAATGTGTTTTTATTGGCGAGCTATAATAAATCGCATGACAGTGCCATAATAATAATGGCTATGGCTACGTGTAGAGAGTCAACACGAAGTTTATTGTCAAAACCTGAATTTTGCAGCCTTTGAAGTGCTGATAAGCCAGCGGCTATCAGCAAACAAATATAATGCACTGTTCCTAACATAAAGGCCTTGACAACAATATGCCATACACTACTCGCGTATCTACTATTTACGAATATCTGTTATGTTTTCTTAAAGAGCTTTACAGCAGATAAGATAGCGCATTCATTCATTGGCACCAAACCCCAGTTGTATAGAACACACAAGTATAAGTATTAATAGCTTATATGCACCTTATCGTTTGACCACCACTATGACGGCTGACTCATTTCGTGCGATTCGTACGAATTTTGGTTCCCGTTTTCCTTTTTTTCTTTAATTTTATTTACTTTTGATTACGTAGCCTAAAAACTTAAAATGCGTCACAAAATGGCCACGATGATACACGCCATATTTGAACGGAAGTGTACGGCGGAAATTGTTTCGGGCACATACTACATACACAGGCACATACTGCATACATATCTGCAATTTTGGACAGTTATTGAGTAAACTGTGATCTGCCAAATTCGACAAATTCCACAGCTAATGATTTATGCAGCTTTCATGAACATGCTTTCAAAATCAATCACACATTGCAATGCTTTATCAAATGTCTGTCAGTGTATCGATTTGTTAGCCACGACTATAAGCGTGTAAGTGTAAGCGCATTTGCATGCGATTAGTTGCATTCGAAATTGCTGCAACTCACCGTGTATTTTGCTTCATTCTATTACCACCGAACACAGTGTACAAATTGTAGAAATTATATACAAATTGCCATACATATGTGATGAATTGCACGGCGCGGTCAATGCTTCTAAAGTAATATTAAAAAAGACAAAACAACAAGAACAATGAACCTACATATATGTTAGTTCATGAAAATGCTCGAATCTATGTCACGTTTGAGAGGGCGTTGAAATTGCATTTCAATTTATGGGACTACAATGTAAATGGACATTGACACAAATTGGCAAGCATACACGGACATACTTGTTACTGACTGAATACAAGTATGTACATATGTTTAATACACGCAATTACAATAAGCTGCCTCCATTAAATGTTTCAAATTCAAAGTTAACTGAATTGGGATTTCTTCAAATTCAAATTACTTTTCTAAGCCATTTAATTTAATTTATTTGTTGACATTGTGCAAAAAGTTGTAGAGTTGTTCTTTGATAAAAAGAAGGAAATAGCTAGGAAGTAATATTTGCAAAGAAGTGTTTCCTAATTTTGAATCCGGGAAGGTTTTGAATGCAATACTATCAATTCTAATTTTTGAGACGGTAAAGTGACAATACAGCCAATTCAAGAAATGTTGAACATGAAACCATGTGGCACTACCTTAGTAACAACTACTTTTTACCTTTTTTTTATCTACATAGTTTATTTATCAAATATTTATCAAATATTTATAATGAAGATTATACATTTATTATGTACATTAACTGTAATAAGAGAAGAGGGAATATCTGGTTCTAATTAAGGTTTTAAATGCAATACTATCAATTCTAATTTTTGAGACGGTAAAATGACTACACAGCCAATTCAAGAAATGTTGAACATGAAACCATATGGCACTACCTTAGTAACAACTACTTTTTACCTTTTTTTTTATCTAGTTTATCAAATAAGCTTGCTTAATAAAATTGTATTTATAATGTAGATTATACATTTATAATGAAGATTATACATTTATTATGTAGATTAACTGTAATAAGAGAAGAGGGAATATCTGGTTCTAATTAAATTCAATTGGCATCAGAGTAGTACAAATTAGGGGGAAATGGGGATGCCAAAATTCAAGGGTGGTTTGCAAAGTCCATGGCCATTTAATTATCAAAAAGAGTGACCTTTATATACTTTATTTTCTTTGTAGCGCCTGTTCTTGAGTGCATTTGTTGTCTGCTAGGATGTATGCGCTAATATGCATGATGTGTAAACCCAACAAAAAGGAATAAGAAATGCTTCAAATTCAATGTTAAAATGCAAATGGTGCACATTTTTTACGAATATGTTGCCCAAATGCCGCCAGAGCGTCGTCTTTTTGGCTGCTCAACAAAAAAATGTCAACAACTTGGGCGCATTGCTTCATCCATTTGCCAAAGCACTTTAAAATGCCATTTGCTTGAGTTTGTCTTGTAGCAGCTGCTGCTACTATTTTCAGAAAGACTACCGTTTTTGTTGTTGGTGTGTTGGTGTTTCTGTTTTGTTGTTGTTGCTGTTGCTGTTGTTGTTGGGCACTTTCAATGGCGCAGTTTGTTTATCTGCGCCAGTTGACCTCTTTGCCTACTTTGCGGCGCTTTGCCGGCCCACCTGCCTGCCTATTCGACTGTGCCGTGCAAATTTACTTTTGCGTCCTCCACAGTTGACGTTGTCAGCCTAGGCACCGGGCTCTAGCCCGTAGACGTTGAACTTGTGTGCTCGGGCGGCAAGTTTGAAAAAGTAGGAAAAGTCTTAACAGTCTTCTTCTGCATTGCAAAGTCGAGCTAACGTTAAACAAAATGAATAAAAGTGTGAAAAATTTGTGGGAAAAAAATTGCTTAGCATGCATGTCGTGTCTGCGTGCGAGCCTCTATGTGTGTGTGTGTGTGTGTGTGTGTGCCTGCGTCTTAAGCAGTAAAGTATGCTATGGGAAATTGCTGTAGTCAGTTGGTTTAACCTTCAACTTTGGTTCTTAGTTAGGAAATGTTGGCAAACAAAATACACGTACGTATTCAATGGAATCTTAATTCAAAAGCTAACAGAACGCCAGCTGCGTCATAGATTTGCTTTGAATTAAGCCTGTAATTTAATTTCAAGTGCTGTATTATTAGTTAATGTAAATAATATGTAATTGGCGTGCTCAGCCCAAAATAAGCGCCAAGTCATTGAACCTTGTTCAAATTTTTAGTCCGCAATTGGCGTGCTTGACCCTTCTAAGTGGCTGTCCAGTAACTAGTGGGCAACGATGGTTGTACTTTGTATATTTCCGGACGAGCGAGACTAGGGCATGCATAAATTATAAACCAGCGCAAAGTGTTAGCTTAGTTTGCTTTTTACACATTTTACTTGACCGGAAATTGATGAGAAAATTGTGTTTGTACAAGGGCTGCGTGCTAAGCGCTCAACATTTTTATTTGGGTCACCCAGCCGCGGTTCAATGACATTTCACACTGATGTTTCAGGTATCAAAAGGTATGTATATATTTCATTAAAGCCAAAAGTTTGTTTTACAAATATGTACAGAAATGCACACGCGCCTGCCTACGTAACTGCAGAGGCTTGCGGCAATTAGAATTGTGCAAATATGCTTTGTGAATATGACTGGGGCCCTGGGGCCTTCGGGCCTTGTACAAACTAGAAAGTTATTATAATAATGATAAAACAAAAGCACTGGGCCAACCACGATTTGCAACTAACTTTAAATAAAATAATAAAAACGAATTGAAATAACATTCTCTTATTGATTCTTTTTTCACTGTGCAAATTAACAAGACACTAAATTTTTAAGAACGAAAAAGCTTATGTTTAATTATAATTTCTTTTATCCGGCTTAATTTCTCAAAAGTTTCCTGCGAAGAAGGACAATGACTATATTTATAGAAATGTCTATAAGCTGCATCCTTTTCTGCATTTAATAGTTTTTTTTTTAATCGTACCTAATAGCCTCTTGTGAAGAAGGGTATAAGAAACAAACCAACAAACCAATGAACCAACTACTTACTAACTGACAGCGGCAGTTTGTTTAAACAAGCTTAACTCGTTTGGTGCCTCAGCTGTTTGCCATTTCGCCTGCTTTTTTTAGTTTGTGTTTTTTTCTTATTACATCATTATTTGCTTTGGAATGGGTTTGTGAACGGCATCAAATCAAAGCGCCTACTTTTGCGTTACCAACTGCATTTCTTTGACTAATAAACTGGCTTTGTATAACTGGGCCGTACCTCTAAAGTGTGTCAGCAGCACAAATGGCCTAAAAGGCGTTGTGTAATATAGTGATTTAGATGGTGGAGGAAGGTGGAGTAGGTAGGTGGAGTTCTACTCATTAGGGCGTGTACTGTAGGGCTCAGGCTTTACACTTGACATTCTATTCAGTGAGAAGGCGGAAATACCAATAATATATTTGACATTTCCACTTGAAGGTGTCTTGTGGCAAATTAATGGCGACTCAGCCTTATTGTTTTTGCTGTTGCTGACGGTTTTTTATTTGCCTTTTTTCCCCGCCGCTATGCACGTGCGATAAATAAGCTTGAGATACAAAGATAACAAAGTGTTTAGCACGCTCAGTGCAATTTTGCGCATAGAAAAACAAAAGGATTTTGTTATTTTTTCTCCACTTTTGTTTTTATGGGCATGCTGACCTTATGGGTGGCTGAAAAAGGATGTTGCATTCATACGATTATTTAGATTTTCTATTTTTTGTGTGCACCTCTGGCATACGTGCCGTAGAAAATGGCAAGGTTGTTGCCAAGCTTTCCCTATTTTTTTTAACATACACACACCAATACACACGCACAATGGCATCCTTTGTTAGCATTTCGAGCGTGAAGGTCATGTGTGTGCCATTCAAAATGAGCTTGGGGTGTACACAGCGTGTCTAATCAATCAAAAAATGAATTGTGCAAACAATTCAGACGCCATAAGTCATCGCTTATTGAGGCTCTGCACGAGCACTTGTTGTGCGAATATATTGATTAGTTGGCCAACAAAACCTGATAAATTGGGGTATTGAAAGGGACTGCGTGACGCACGCTATGAGCCAACTTTACTTGGGTTTTAAGCTCACAGCAAGAACTTTATTATAATTAGCTCAAGACGTCATACAATATAAGTATGTACACGTATATGGGGGGCTGTAAGATGAGGGCTTTGCACCAATTGCGGGCTTTTCATGCATTTTAATTTCTGAAGTTAACAAGAAGAACCCACATACTATTCCATTCACACGTCATCGCAGACTCTGGGCCTTCCATTTAATTTGTAGAAGAAAAAACTAACAGCTTCTATCGCTCATTCCAATGAATGATAATTAACCTTTGACAGCGCACTTATCTGATGCCATATGCATATGCAAAACAGATACGTTCTGTGAACATCGCGTATACGCCACATATGACGCCACAAGCATTATTTATTGACACTTTGCCGATACGAAGGTGCACAAGTTCGCAGCCTAATGTCACACATAAAAGTGCAATGCCCATGAGTCATTTAGTTGTGTGGTGAGGCTTTGTGCTGCATAATACTCATAATTTGTATGTGAGTCGATCCTTTGTATTTGGAGAATGTGATATATGCGTGTCGTGTGCCCGATATTATCAAACAGCAATAATAGTCATTTGTTTTAACTGTAAGACAGCCGGAAGTTGCTTTGCATAACCTCTAAATAAATTCAATGTTTGTCATCGTTAGTGCTTGGCATATTCATGTGAAGAAAGTACGACTTAATTGTATTATTAACCTCGACTGCACGTTCCTTTCAACTGTGTATATGAGTTGTAGAACGATTGTTTGGGTATTCTATTTATCAGCAATTTATCAGAGCCCAGCTACATTAAGCATTAAGTGAGGCAAATATTACCTATTAACAGTGCTTTCTTAACTCAATTCAACCAAAGACACACCATTCTACTGTTGTTTACATTATTGCTATATTAAATCATTTAAAGCATTATCAGCATAGTATTTCGGTAAGAATTCCCATTCTTACCATTAAACGAATTAAAAAGGAGTTCGATTTACTGTTGAAGTGTGTTTAATCATTTATTTAATGTGCAGCTATAAAAATTTTATAGTTATTCCAAATAAATGGCATAAATTGCATAATTCACTTTAATATTACACTTGACTAATTTTGTCGAATTGGAAATGCAAATTAATGATGTCGTACATAGGAGAGTTGTGCTGACACGTTTAACGTCCAAAAGGTGTATTAGTAAACGAAACATTTCGTTAAATTCTGTCTGTTTGGCATTAATGTTGTGACATTAATTCGTGTGGAAAAATAGCAAATGTATCGAATAGAAAAACTTCATTGAAATTCTTAAAAGCAAAGCGAAATGATGGATTCAATAGAACAATCAATTATACATTCTGATAAATTGAACAGCCAATGCACACGATTTCACAAGTGTGGTCCGAGTCGCCACACCTCTCCCCCTCCCAAGCGACTCTTCCACCTCCCGCTGCACGCTACACGCCACACATGCATATGAATATTTTGTTGCAATGTTAAGCAAATTTATGACAATGGCTAACTACTGTATGGAGAGCAGAAAGACCCTCAACGTTGCTTAGAACGAATTAGAGGCAACAAAAGGCACTGGCCTGACATTGAATTGAGACAAACATGGGACGCACGGGCAAGTGCGACTAATCGTAGTCGTACTCTGTTGTTGGGCGACTGGCCAAGTAAAAAAAAATCTATACATACTATATGTGTAGACTGAGAGTTGCGATCATGCGCAGTCGTCAGTCAACAGGCCCAGGCCAAGTTATTGCTAAAAAGCAAAAGCAACAAAAAATGGCAACACGATGCGCGATCAACATATCAATTAGTTAAATCAGTCAAAACAAAAACTAAATCCAAACAAAACGCAAAGTTACGTAAAGCGTTGAGGTTTTTTTTTTTGTATTTCGTCAATTTGTTCTAGACACGCGCTCATGCGTACGGAACTGACGAACTGGCGAGTTGACAAACTGACAACCTGGCGAAATGGTGACCAATGCTTCAAGAGTAAGAATCGACTGTATTTTTTTGTGTTTACATGTGCCGTAGTAGAATGTAAATGGCCATGCAGGAAATTAAATGACTGGCGCGTGTTCTAGCGAAAAAGTAGAGTGAAAACAAAGCAGCAACAACAAAAACCGAAACAATTGGGACTCATCGAATCACTGCGTGCGTGTAATGTGCAAAGTGTGGCAGTAATTTGTTTCGGTCGCAGCTGAGACAGTTGATGTACGGGTAAATATGAATGCTATTGTCTCGGATCTGCTGCCTATGTGCTGAATATGCACTCAGAGATGAATGCTCCTACACTTTTGTGTGCCACTTTGTGTATACAATACCATACATTTATTCGTTTAATTATTAATTTATGCAGATTGCAATCTCAACAAGAGAAAACACTTTGTATTGAGCAGCCAGGCAAACGTGACAGCCTTGTCGGTGGCAACCTGCAAGCCTGTCCGGCTAATCAGCTTCGCTGCCTCATGATTGTTGCACAAATCCCCCACAACACAGAGCTGGCTTTGGGGCTCAGTCCACTGATGACAGCGATAGTCACGTGCGGCTCAGCGACTTAATGAAAACGATAGGAAATTAATTGTTTGCAAGTGTCAAATAAACTATGCATGACATCAATTAGCCAAACAATTGCATGTAATCTCATATAATTTGCTCAGAGAAATAAACGACTTAATCGGCATTTTGAAGAATCTTTTCAGCTGTGCTAAGCCCGGCATTTCAGCACTTTAGACCACTTCTCTTTCATTTGTCTATTAGTTTCTACTAAAACTGTGTTGACATCTTCATTGGAGTTGATTCATTCTACTTGTAGTTTATTTGGTTACAAATAAAATAAAAGCAAGCATTATATTCTTGAGGCTTTTAATCGAAATTACATCAACCATAAAAATTGTATCAATACTTGTTTGTGAAATGTAAATTTGTTTAATCTTTTAGATCTTTACTTAGCAGTACCAGCTTTTTGCCGGTGTCAAAATTCAATTTTATATTGTACAAGTCTTCAATCAATTTTAGACCTCACAATTAGTTAAATTAATAAATTGTTTTACGTCCTTTTCTTAGCTCTTGTATTCTTTTTTTGTAAATCTTGAATATTTGTTTAAAATGGTTCTCAAGAGCTTGGGTTGCTGATTTTCGAGTTTCGAGTGAGTTCAATGATTTGTTCTTTCGATTGTGTGGACATTCGGCAGCAACCGTTTAAAGCAAAAACGCAATGAGCATGCAATAAATGTCATGCAAGAGTTCCAATGTCATGAACGTCAACACTCATACTTACTTGTATATACAAATACATATATTCGGTACCCTACAGCAATTAAAAATTGCATGTTCGCGCTCTTGTGTGGCATACAGATATTAGTGTGCTGTATGCATGGTTATCGGCTCAAAAAAAAAAAAAAAAAAAAACACCAAGCTTAAGGCTAAGGCCAAAACGCATGTGCAAGTACATGTGATTTGAATGCGAGTGTTGGTCGAGACTTCGGCTCCCAAACAACAGAATGACATGCAATGAGCGTGAGCCTGTTTTATCGGTTTTACGATAAATACTAACATGTGTATATCGTGTAAAATGCGCTATTATTTAAGGTAATAAGTATAAAAGGCCAACATTCACGATAGATAGCCCGAATGCCAGAAATTGGTGGCAAAATGTTAGTCGAGTTGTGGCCGCACGCCTGACACGTTTGTCATGCAAATCGGAAGTATAAACTTTTAATGGCTAAATTCGTATTGCACAAATATATAAATATATATGCTATATATACATGTATTGATGTATGTGCATGCATGCTTGGCTGGGCTGTTGGTTTGTCGTGTTTCAGTTATTTACTTGGCCAGATAAAGCAACAAAGAGGCATTAATGCAGTTGCATGCAAGCCTAATTGTCACTTGAGGTCATTCAAGGCAAAGATCGACTAGCCAACTTTTTCGTTCGAGTCAATCTACCGCGCCTAGTTTTTGTTTTTTCTTTCCTCACTATAGCGTTCTTCCATACGCACTTACATATACTTGTACATACACCTACTCAATTTACATATATATTGAACGGATGATTCATACAACATAGCCAGCAAGACAAGCTTGCGTTGCTCGTGAGTCGTTCTGTCTGGCTTTGTCGGGCAGTACAGGCACTAATAAGTAAAAAAATTTAAACTTGTGATATGTACAAGTATGTGTCTACACTTGAGAAAATATTTTGCTAAATATTTAAATTTTATTTATTTATTGAATTTTTTTGGGGATATTTCGACTAAACTGAATACACTGTATGTGAAAAATAAATTAAGAACACTGTCAATAAGCTATTAATGGATATAAGATTATTTATCAGAAAAAGAAGTCCACCAAACATTAACAATCATCCTGCTAATATGGAAAATAGCCTCATATGGGAGTACTGGCTTGGTCTAAGACTATCCAAGACAACTCCAGGAGGCTTTATAGTAAGAAAGAACTTAGTATGCTTGGTTCTTGATTCTACAAATTTGTACAGATTTAATAATTTAGTAAAAGTTAGTACTATCTGTTTTGATATAGAAAAAACCTGTTTTCCTTATTGAAATATTTGACGAGAAATGTGAGAAATACGTAACCTATTACGTAGTTTCCGTCTAATTGCTAGCCTTCCACCTTAAAGATCATATAAGAATGAATGTTTTCCTGTATGGAAGTATGTATCTGTGTGTGACGTGCTTGGGACGCGTTAAGTTCTTTTAATTGTCATCATGGCTGGCGTTTTGTTTTGTGCTAACACCTTGCTCCTCACTCGCATGACCGCCCTCCGTCCTTTAGACGATTGCATGCTTTACATTTGTAAATTGCATTTAATTGCATTTGATAAACAAGCAAAAACGTTATTTTTTCGTTGTTAAATTATACACGGCGGCTACCGTTGATGCTCATTGTGGCAATTTTCTGATTAATAGCATGGAAAATTTTTATTTATTAACGCCGCATGTTTTATGTACTACGTGTAGTTGAATTCAATTGGAATTTATAAACTGCCGCCTGAATAATTTACATAAGTTTTATTTCGCCCCAAAACAAGTTCCTTGCACTCGAACGGGTAAAATTATGTTTCATTTTGTAGATTTGATATTCATTTTATTTTTTCATTGATATGCATTTTATTTTTGAATTCAACTTACCTCTGCCTGTGTCGTTGTGGAGACTGGAGCGCTGTTGGCGGCCACAATGATGATCAGCATTATGCCTAAGACTATGAACACTGAGCTTTGGCGGGTGGACATTTTGTAGCAGTTTAGTTGCATAGTTGCTGTTGTAGTCGTTTGTTGTTGTTGTGAATAATTTGAGCGTTGTATTATCGCTGATGCTGCTTCTATAATTGTCATGTAGAGTTCCACATGCACACGTTCTATGGCGCACTTTGAACTTCAAGCCTTATAATTGAATAACAACAGCTACGTCTCAGACCTTAGTTTCTGCAAATATCGGTAGAATAATAATGCCAAATACGAATTAATATTTCATCAAGTGAAGAAAGGAAAAACAATAACAAAAGCAGGCCAATTGGCCAAGTACAAGTGCAAAGGGCAGCTAACAAAGCGAGAACAGCTTACGGATAATGGCTAACGGAAGTTGCAGCGATTCACAAATGCCAACAGGTTGAAAGTAGACGCGTATTTATGGCTTTAAAGAGGACAAGGCACTTGGAGGCGGCTCTTGAAATGGAGCACAACGGAAGTGACGGCGTCGTGTGGCGCTATGCAAAATAGCAGGGCCCCCAACATCGTAGTATTTCAAGTGTTATTGTGTAGTAAAGCGTAGTAAAAATAGTTGTGGCAGCCACTTTGTTGTGTATACTACAACATGACGTGCAATATACCGGCATTTGTTGCCACGGCAGATTGCAGTCATGTGCCTGGCAACGCGTTGTCTTTGTCGGATTTGTGTGCATTATACATACACGTATACGTAATATGAGTAACATGTAAAATGTGGTTGCTTTATATTTAGACTATAATTAGGTTTTAGTCTGACATTTTAAAGATGGTAGCAGGACAGTATTTGTGTGTTGACTTGTGATATTTGTGGCTAAAAATAACATTTAATGGCCCTCTATTAGATGCGCCTTTCTAGTAGCTACACATATTGCCAAGTTCATTTAACTTATAAGGCTGCTTAGTTTGTTTGTTTAAAATGTGTATTTAATGGCTTATTAGGCGGGTGGCTTATGGCCTTATCACTCATTTGTGTTATCAGTGCAGATTGTTTGCCAAAGGCTAAGAAATGGCTAGTCTTTGTTGTTGCAGTCGTGACATCAGCAAAGTGCGATAAATAATATTAAGTATACGACATGTTGAGCGCAGTTTTCAACGCCCGCGACAACAAAAAAAAAACAGAAGAGTCAGGGTGCGCCAAAAATATTTGCTTATGATATGCGTAAGTCTTCATTTTACTTTTGCTTTTGCATTGTTGCCCATGTATTGTTTTATTTTATTTATTCTTATTTTTTTAGTTGACTAATCGTTGGGGATTTTCTACGTTTGTCCATGTTGTTGACACAATTTTATTATTTAGTATTTAAACTACTTAGAATAAACATACAAGTGTATGTTTTATGTAGTGTTTTGGTGGCACAGTTAATGTGTCTGATAATTTCATCTATGACTGTCATTCATCCATTTCATTTCAATTTGCTTTGGGCTTGCGATTTTTCCGTTTTGTTTTTTGTTTTTGAATTGTTTACTCGAACACACTCATTATCATTATCAGCGCGCACACACCTTTGACAACGTGTTGTTTGTTTGCTGCACAATTTATAAATCCCATAAATAATTTGGGCAATTATCTAGCGGGTTGAAGGTCGACTCCGGGCAGTTTAAGGTTAATTTCTGCCAGCTGTCATCGTTGTTGGTTAATAATGTCAAACATACTCGTATGTAGCAGTAGGTTGTATAACTGGCACAAGTCGCTATAACAATGCAGGCTTTCTTTCTTGTTTAATCAATACGCATTTTCTTCGGGCAGGACGGCAGGACGGGCTCAAAACTGTTTGCCAAATAATCAATAGAAGTTGCATTATGTCGGTATAAGGTGCTTGCTGTTGCCCCATTTTATGAGGGTGCTCGTATACGTAATATTTGTGTGTGCCGAAGTGGGTCATAATGGAATATTTACTACAGTAGAGTAGAGAGTTTTCAGTTTGGTCATGATAAGAAGAAATTTATAATAAACGTGTATAAATATTTTTGGCTAAATATTCTAAATATTTAATTGTTGTCAAACGGGTTTGCTTTGATAAAAGTGCAAACAAATGTTATAGTCATAAGTTGTACTCATAAGGCTTTGACGTCATGCCGCCAAGAAAAAGAAGCAGCCGAAATGCCTGGTCAGCCGTGCTGTAAATACTCTACAATAAAATTTCATTTCCAACTAAAAATGATTCATTTATGTATGTGTAACGAAAATAAAAATATTTTATCTTTTCAAAAAACTCAAAAACGCTCAGCGAATTGTCATTCAAAAGTGGTCAGTATACCAGTAAAAGCTACCTTTTTATGCGTAATTAATAAAAAATTCGATGCTCGCAAAATGCAAATGCTAACCAGTTTTGGCTGGTTAGCCGGCATACTAGATGGGTGCGTTGTTTTAAACTTTGGAACATTGTGTTTATTTTCTCCCCCGAATAAAAGTATAAGATTGCACAATAGGCTCGACCCAATCACTGTGTATTGGGTTTGACTTCGGTATGCCATCTTATCACAATGCTCGAGTATTTCGAGTGCATGTTCTTGAATATACGTGTACACTCATTCCAGATAAGATATGGTTATGGTACCCTTATATGTATGCTTTGAATTACCCAATTGCCGAACTGGTCATGTAATGGGCTTTGATGGGCGAACGAAAGAATAAATAAATTTATTGGTATAGAACTTGACCTTAGAGATATGTAAGTCGCCCAAAAGTTTATACATACTTGTATGATTAATGAGTAGAGCACACACATACAAGCATAAGTACACTTTAAAGTGAACTACGTGTCTGGTATTGTTTGCGATTCCTTAGTAAATACGGCTGCTTGCAATATACGAATACTGTATATCGCCCTCTAATGCGTACATACATATGAGGGAGTGTGCCAAAATCTCAAGTTAAATGTTTCTAGTACAGTTATCTGCTTGAGTTTCTTCGGATTTAGGTAATATTTTTTTGACTAAGCTTTCTTTATAGTGCTGTTGAAATTTGGATTAAGAAATGATTTAGTAATGCCAAGTCATTTGTATTTAAAGAACTTTTTCTTTTAAATAACATAAAATGGGAAAGAGATGCTTACATGATATTAGAAGAGGTTGTATGTTGTATGCAATTATTGCTGGGCAGACTGTTGCAACACACACATACACATGTAGCACACAAACAGACACACAGTGACAGATCGATATGCAGAGCCAGAGGCAGAGTCAGATCAATGAACTATTGCGCGCCGCGTACTTTGTGTCGTTGGTTGGGTTAGCTGCTCTCTTTGTGGCTGTCGTCACTTGGTGTTGTTGTCGCTTCTGCTGCTGCTGTGCATGCAACACTTCAACTGCCTTACAAATTAATTAATTAGTAAATAAATTATACGCAAGCGTGGGCGTGCCTGTCAGTGTTGATGCATGTAGTGTGTTTATTTATTTCGTTGTGTAAATTCTTCACTCGTATGTATTGTCTCCTTTCTTTATCTCTCGCTGAAAAGTTGCACTAATTACTGGCAGCACACACGCATTTCCGCAAAATAAATTACACGAATTCGAAAGCTATGAAAGCAACTGAATTTCTTCACTTTGCAAGCAATTTGATGAAAACAGATATTGTTATCGTTGATTTTTGTTGCTGTTGTAGTTGAAATATAAAAACAATAGCTCTAACTGAACGTTGGGTTGCTTGAAGTTAATATTTTATACTACTTCGTGTTAGTTGGCTCGCCGCTAACACAACCGCACAGAGCAGCGCGCAAATTTAAACTGATCGGCAACAGCGTCGTTGACAATGACGAGTGCTCGCTGATCACCAAAGAGCTTTCGCACTGCCGTTTAAAAGCTCGCACGCACTTCGCTGGCATTAACAGAGCGCTAACAGAGACGAGGGGATTCCGTGCCATTGTCTCTTCTGTCCATGGGCGTAGCGAAGCGGGGAAACGAGCATCCGTTTATTTCTTCATTCTTTTAATAAGCGTTTTATTTACTCGCCGGCATGAATATATTCTAAGAAAATTATTTTATAAGAGCTTTTATAATTAGATTTTGATTCCGAATGCTTTCTATGACGTGTCTTAATACAATTTGGAGCCACGCCTAACAATTTTCACCATACATACAAGTACTCGCAGTCGTATGAATAGACTTTGTTCATTTGAAATGTCTTTATACTATATGTACATATATGACGTAGTAAAGAGGCATAAATATCCTTTAATTTATTTCCATACAAAATATTTAAAAGTTTCGTAACGTGTTTTTATATATTTAATTTCTGTATTTATTTGCGAAGTGCATTAGTAATATTTGTGTTAATTTTTCATTTATGTTTTACCGGCATTTTACAAATAAAATCATCATATTCTGCATCGCCTTTCATTTTTTAAATAAAAAGTGTAATAGGAATAGTACCTAATAATAGCAAAAAAAAAACGTTACCCCTTTAAATGAGATGTTAGCTACGCTCATACTACTGCCCCCTGCCGCTTATGCCAATCGTTTAGTAAAAGCTACGCTCAATGAAGCCAAGCTTATGACTAATCAGATATTTCTTGGAAACAACAGCATGTGTCACACGCCGGTCCAGCTTCACCGTCTGGTAGCAGTGTCAGTTCATCTTCTGCTTTGTTTACAGTTTTAGACATTTATTTCATTTACAGTTTACTGTCAACTGCTTCGCGGGCTACCGACGCTATCGTTAGTTAATGAGTTGTTTCTCAAAATTGTAGTTTGTTTTCTTATAAAGGTCTGATTATTTGCAGTTCGGTTTCTCAAGCACGAGCCCTGCCCTCATGACGCGTCTTTTGTCGCTGAGAAATTTCACGCTGCCTAAGGGACGCGGGCGGGCCTGATGGGAAAACCACAAAATGATATTTATGAATGAATTTTGAAACATCGTATCTTGGCGTAATGGTATGAGTGTGCAGCGTGAGCGTATCTGTAAAATTGCCATTCAATATTCGCAGTGCGTTGCGGCCTCTTTAGTGGCTTTGGTGAACTTTGGTGACTAATACTTACATGTGAATGTATGTGTGTATGTTCATAAGTATTTATTTACAGACGGCAGGTGCGGAGAAACAATTAGCACTTGATACCTACTGAACATTTATGTGCAGACTGGCCTGGAATAATAGGCGTCAGGTCCAGACTCATGCTTATCGAAAAGTCATAATAATATAAACATTCTTGGACTTTGGAGAGACTCTTATACTTTTCAAGTTAAGCTTGTTTATATAATATACCAATTATTTATTAACGTAAAATAATTTTAAATTTGATAGGTCATGACAATAAACGGTAATCGCGGTGCTGAAGACTCATTTGTTCGTTTCAATTATTCAATTATTTCTTGTGATTCCTACTAATGCAGTTAATAATACGGTTAGTTTGCACATTGATATACATACATACTTGAGTATATATTTAATTTAAATACATTTACTATTTGGCCATTCGCCTTAACATCTGGTTTTTTATGTGCTGTCATGGAAATAGTAGCTTTCTTGAGTGAGTCAGCCGCGGCACACAATCAAAAATATTCTTGATTCTGTCTACAACGAAATGCTTACACACGTGGAGTAAATTGCTTAATGTACCATACACGCTGTATTAGTGCTAATATATGACAAAAGGCTATTTAAATATTTTCAGCGCTACTGTGCACACGAACAGGAAACGCGCGAGTTCAACTGTATTATTAATGTGGAAAGAAGTTGTATATCAGATTATTTCTTGCACAAGTCATAACATTTATAATGTTTAAAAAAAAAACTTTGTACTAATATTGTTTTTTTGCATATGTTCATTGAATATTGCTAAATAAATTTAATTTTACTTTTAATTAGCACAGCGCCTAAAACACTTTTCGCACCTTGTTGGAAAAATTCGGTAAAAAAAGACAGTTTTGTATGGATGAAAGATGAATAATAATAAAATAATTCAAAATGCAGAAAATTTATTTCATAGAAAATAATGGTTGCCGATATAGCATAGTATGTTAAGCTATACACTAGGGAATAGGACTGTTATTATTTTAAATTTTATCAGAATTTCAGTTTTTTGCACCATTTGGTGCATTGGCTAATTTAAGGGTCCCAATGAACTTCTCGATAAGTTTATTCGATCTAGTAAATTCAATTTTAAATGAAACAAAAATAAAATATTTTATTCTTATTTAATTTTTAAAGCTTTTTACTCTGCATCCGAAAGGTTCTATGGACATGGGAATTTTTATTATTTTAACCGCTAAATTTTGTTGCTGCTCTTTCCCTTATAATAAATTATTTACAAATAATTTGCAATTAAAGTTTGTTCAATTCATTTATAAATTTCATTTAAATGAATGCTTAAAGCTGTAATATTTATAGTTGCATTTTGTTTCATATTGCCTCTAAACACGCTCAAAAGCAATCGGAATAATAGTACCTATGTATATGTATTTTCTTCAATAAATTTAAGTTTTTCTCACTGCAAGAAACGAGAATTAATTTCTGTTAAGCTCATTTAAATTTTTTACTGTTCTTCAACTAGACCAAGTGCTTGCTTTTTAGTTTATGACATTACATGGCCTCCATAAAGTAAAAATTCCAACAAAAGAAGAAGAGCGCGACAGCTATAAAAAATACATATAGTATGTATGTATAAAAATCGTATATTCTGCATTTTATTTTGGACGATTGTTTGCCAGAGGCGACAGCTAAGGGTCTGACAGTCGGGCGGATAGAAGGACAGGACAGAAAGACAGCTTGCCTGCCTCGTTATGGCAACTTGATGCTGCCTTTGCCAACTTCAACTGTTGCACAGCACCAGCACCAGCAGCAGCATTGAATTCTGCAGATGTTGCTTGTCTGTCTCCACGCGTCTCCCGCCCCTGCAGCGCTAACAAGAACAATGAAATATTTATGAGACTCTGCCGCTGCTCGCCTCTTTTTTTAATGACAACTATTTGTGGTATTTATAGTCTGAGTAGCTGAGTAGCAGCACCAATAAGTGGCGGGTTCATTGCTAAACAGCTAACATTTTTTATGAAAGTGAAATGAACTTTTCGTATGGTTTTGGCTTTTGCAATTGTTTCATTGACTTTTGCTTTTGAACTTTGTTGGTCTCCTAAACTAACAAAGCGGAAAATTTCCATGAACGCTTATCATTAGCGCTGCAATTATAAAATCACATGCACCTGTTTCCATATAGACACTTGTAATTATACAAATACGTATGTATATAGTATACTATATACGAGTATGTTGTCGGAATTGTAGCCAATGGTGCATTACAATTTGGCATAGAGCTACGGGTCTGACAATGAGTGCGAAAAACAAAACGGATCAAAAACTGTTTCTAAACTCGATCACGTCACGGCCAGCTATGACAATCGTTTGGCAAGCAATAATAATTTCAATTGTTTAAGGGGGTGACCATATGCCTATGCCTATGCATACGTGATCATTGTTAATATTATAACAATCGATGCTTGATTGGCTTTGCGAAGGCAATTGGCACTGAAATTGGTTGCATCTAACGAAACAGTCCTCCAGAAAATGGAACTAACCGTAGAAGCGTACGCCAAAAATTGTTTACAAATAGAGTCAATTTTAATACAAAACCTTATGTAATTTCGAAAAAATCCGCAGCAACAAGTCTAAATAATAAGTAGCAAGAAGTATTTAATAACTAAAACGAAGTAGAAAAACGAAACAGAAAGCTGAGGAATTTAAACAAATCCAATTTTTATAATTTCTTTTAAATCTTAGTTACAAATGCTAACGATGTGTCATACTTTATCGATTGATAGCTATAATATACATACTAATTTGGTTAAGCCAAGTGTTGCTGGGAGTTTTGATAGTTTTTGTAAATATATAGATTTTGTTACAGAAAGCACAATTTACTATAAAATAGATAATTAATAAATATATCTGGGTGTATCGAAAATCAAAGTGAACCGGGGGAAACCCTAATTTTAAGCGCGGTATTTCATTTTCCACAATAACAACTATTCTATATGGATTCAAATTAATACCAATAAGAAAAAAAATGCTTGAGAACTAAAAAGCATGCTGTCGATTGTCCTTAGTTTAATTAGAAATTATCTCCAATAACTGAATATACGAGTTAAACCAACTTAATGGTTAACTAGAGATAGATACTACAAGTATGTCATGACTCATTCAAAGTAGGAGCTAACTTACCAGCAGCGCAGGTTTCTAATTGAGCTCTTGCTTTATAAATAAATAAAGACGTGTTTGTGGTTAAAAACAAAGTTTTCACTTAACAAATGGCTGTATCATGGTGTTGGCAAAATATCGGCGTTTGCAACTAATATCTATGTATTCACTTACACTATAAAGACAAATATTGCACAAGCACTTGAATCTTATCACAAATAAAAGATTGCACGCCTATGGCTGATTAGATGTGCGCTTTAAGATAAGTGAACCTCTTGTTGATAAGACAATTCAAAGTTATTCACAGTTGGTTACCTTATACGTTAATTTCTTAAAATAAATCAGTTGCACGATATCTGTTGCTTTTCGAAATGGTATCTTAAAACTTGTTCCAAAGGCAGTATCACTTTAAATTCAATTTGTTCACTAAGTGTTGGTCGGGCGGGTACACTAGTAATAATGTCTAGACTTGACTACGAACTAAGCAACTAGGTACTAGGAATCCGATTTGGATTCGGACTCGAGTTCTGGTTCGCATAGACAAGAAGCCAAAGCGAGCAGCGCAAAATACGCGACCGGTTGATAGCACGATTCGTTTGCGACTCGCTCGACGCTGTTGTATCGTGGTGGAAGCTAAATAATTTTCCTGTTAACTTGTCTTTATTGGTGTTTCTTTGCCCGCCCGCCTACTGCTGGGTGTGTGTCTGTATGTGTATGTGTAAGAATAATATATGTACGAGTATGAGCGACTCTGCCAGGCATTCTCTAATGGTACTATGTATGTACGTATGCTAGTGCCGTTGCCCATTATTGCATGCATCGCGGCTATGATGGTAGTTGTGGTTGCTTACAACTACATTTGTCGTGGTAGTTTTTCTAGCTATTTTGCCCAGCACTGGCGTCTGCGTCGACGTCGACGTCGACGTCTGCGCCTCAGCCTAGTCACGCGACTTAGCGACTAACAATCAACACACACATACATATATTCAGGCCGTGAACACTTTGAGCGCTGCCAAGTGGTTGCTTTTGAGCCATCAAAATAGTTTCCTTCCACTTTTTGTGGGGGAACTTTGCCAGAGGATTGGAAAAAATTGTGACTCTTGTTAGTTGGGTGTTGTTAGCCTGGCCATCTACGTGTATGTATTAGCCTGGCTAGGCTAAAGCAACAGGACACAACAAGAATGAAAAAGCTTGGGGGAACCAACATGAAGTTTCAAACTTACCTAGAGCTTTAAAAGTAATATACTCAGTATAAAAAGTTTACTTTGAAAGCCAATATAATCCTCAGAGCGGCCGCAACTTATGGTCAGCTGTTAGAACACTGTTAAGTTAAAAAACAGCCACAAAAATTCCAAAATCTTTGATGATTCACTCGATTTGTATTCACTCTCTCTCTCTCTCTCTCTCTCCTCCTCTCTTTTGCTCTCGCACTTTCTCTGTCTAACTAGAAGAGCAAAAGCTTTAGCAGCGGCACCATGCAAAGCGGAAGAACACACACAAAGTAATTTTAATTGTTGTTTGTTTTTAGCTTTTATTATGCACAGAAAAGTTTATTCCCATTTGTTGTATACGAGTACATCGAGCACACCAAGCAAGCAGCCACAAAGCGCACTACACTACACGATTTGAATTTCTTGTCTGGAGTTTAATGTGCGCGTTCCGTTTGCGTTTGCGACTCGACTGAACTTGGCCGCATTGAGCTTAGATTCTTTTATATGGCCTGTCGCCTGATCGGCTACTGCCACCGCTGCTGCTGTTGCTGCTGCTGTCAGTTATGTCTAATGCAACAATGCGGCCGACGCATATTCAGTCAACGTCTACGCCTACCTGTCTGCCTCGCCTGTTGATTGCCTGACGACGACGTCCTTCCTTGTCACACACCGCTCGCGTCCTCAACTTGGGCGTAATCGCAACGTGTATCTTCCTCGTTTGCTAAAAATATGCATAGATGCAAAACGCTCAAAAAACAACACAATTATTTAACACAATGCGACTGCTACGTAAAAGGCTTAGTTGCATTCCCCTGACACTACTTAGTTACATATATAGTTACATGTATAGTCGAACTTCTATATTCACCAAAATAATAAGCAAACAAGAAGAGAAGCTAATGTCGGGTGTCCCGACTTTGAAATCCTCTGTACATATGTGTAGAACAACAACAAACGCCAAAAAATTAGCGACCGTGTAAAAAACGTTGGACTGCAAAGTACAAACATACAGGGTGCGCCAACTTTTATGTCCGCATGTAAATATTGAATAACTTTGTCATTAGTGAACCGATTGGCTTGATTGATGTTGTTTTCAAAAATTAGTCTGAAGAAATTGTATAGAACCAAATTAAATAAAACAAGAAAGGAATGCTAAAGTCGAGCAGGCTCAACTCTTAAATACCCTGTACCACCCCACAAAAAAGTAATTAAATTAATTAATTAATTTAATTAAATTAATTAACTAAATTAATTTAATTAATTAACTAAATATTAAATAATTAAATATAAAATATTCCATGCATGCATACATACATTTACAATTACATCAGAATCGTGTCTATGCGTGTTTGTGTACTTGTACATATGTATGTATGTGTGCATTGAGCCTGGTTATATGGCTATAACTTTCTTTCCGATCATTCTATCATAATGAGACTTGGTATACGGTTATATAATTACTAACCTAATGTGACTACCAAATTTTAGTTCAAAATTCCAAGAATTACGGGAGTTATAGAAAATTGTTAATAGGGGGGGGGGGTGGATCAGAAAAAATGAACAAACTCGTCCTTTCTCGGTCTCAGGAGAATCTGTATACCAAGTTTGGTTATTCTAGCTCTTATACTTTCGGAGATCCTTGCGTTCATACAGACAGACAGACGGACAGACAGACGGACAGACAGACGGACAGACAGACGGACAGACGGACATGGCTATATCGACTCGGCTTGTCATGCTGATCAAGAATATATATACTTTGTGGGGTCTACCAAGCCTCCTTCTGTGTGTTCCATGTGCACTCGCACTAAACTAATATACCCTTGTACCCTTTGGGTACAGGGTATAAAAAGATATTCAATGTTTACATACCGACATAAAAGATGGCGCACCCTGTATTATTCCAGTTCAGCATTCAGTCGTAGGACTCTGCCGGGTGAGGACGTCCGCAAATTGTTTTGATTTATTTTGAAATAAATTTTTTTATTTTAAATTTTTTACTACAATTTGTCGGCAATCTGATCTTAAGCTATTTATACTCTGTACATGAAATGTACAAGAGGTGCGGGAGGTGAAAAATGGAACAGGCAGAAGGAGGCGTGGCAGACCCCACAAAGTATATATATTCCTGATCAGGGTGACAAGCCTAGTCGATATAGCCATGTCCGTCTGTCCATCTGTATGAGCGCAATGATCTCAGAAGGTATGTACAATTGATAGAATTACCAAGCTTGGTATTTAGGTTCCCCTAAGCCCTAAGCAGGTCAAGTATGTTTTTTTATTATTCTGATACATCCCCTCACTCCCCCGCAATTCGTTATTTTTCCATAATTCCCGTAATTTTTGGAATTTTGTACTCAAATATTGTACATCCAGTTTTGTGGTTATCTGTCCGTATGCCAAGTTTCATCATGATAGGTAAATTTTGGAGGAAGTTATCTGCCCGCAGCTGTTCTTGTTGCTGCTTCCATTCAACTTTGTTCTGCATACATGCACGCATATAAACACGCAGGGACACTATTCGGAAACTGTACATAAACATGTCTCCACTTTTGTATATATGTATTGAATAATTTGAAATAGCCTGAAATTTTTTTAATTATTAAAAAAATTATTTGTCATTTTTTTCTTTTTGGTGGGAAGTACAGGGTATTTAAGAGTTGAGCTTGCTCTACTTTAGCATTTTCTTTCTTATGTATATTGAAGTTTTTTGTTTTATTTAAATATCTAATAATTTTCCGATGGACCTTACACTCAAAACAGATATTTGGTGAAGGGTTTTTCGATATTTTTTCGATATTTTTTCTGTGTTTCTTTGTTAGTTGGTGACTATGTGATCCAACACAATTAGTAATTTTCGATAACTCTCGTAATTCAAGTTTAATTAAGATAGGCCGATTTTCAACATAGATATATGTAACCTCTGCCCAAGCGCTGACTGCACCTGTTCGTGTTGTTCCTGCTTTGCGGGGACAAACAATTCCTATGTTAATGTGCAGTTGTACGTGTACACTGTACACCCTTTAATTGAGCTCGAATACCAAAGCAGGTAAAATTGGTCAAGCATGTTTTCACATTTGTTAAATATTCTTAGTGTTTTTTATTTTTTAATTATTTAATGTGCACATATATGATGTACAGAGACTTTCAAAGTCGGGGCACCTGACTTTAGCTCTTCCACTTGTTTGTATACATACTACATTGATAATTATAATTTTTATATTTATATGATTTGCTTCCTTTGATTATTTCCAGATTAAACTTTATACAAATGGGTTTAATTCAAAAATACTTCAATAATTTTCGTTTTTAAATTAAAATAGCTAAGTAATTCAGAAATTAGGGGGTTTCCATTATCCATTATTTAACAGATTTGTAATTTTTTTTTCGTATTTTAATGGAATTTGAGTAATAGAGGCAAACTGTACTCCCTATTTTGAGCTCCGATAATTCAAGTTATAGAAGATTTACTGTATTACTCATTTGTACGCACTTTTGCTGCTTATTGTTTTGTGAATCAGTCGCGCATCATTAGCAAGCCTTTATTGACGTTACTCTTATACTTATGGGCTGCATATTTTCCGCTTTAGATACTAATATTAATCATGAGCGCAGAGAGTGTCTTTCCGATAAAAGTTCAACAATATCAGCAGTGCCGTTTCTGTGCTGAAGTTCAAGCTGAATCATTTAAAATGCACGCCGCTCGCTTGGATCGTATTCTTACTGTACTCCTCAGTTGTTTTGATGTTAAATTTCATTTTATATTGTTCTTATATTTTGATTTATATGCACTCGAACGTGCAGGAATGTTTTTCTTTTCACCTGTTTTATGGTTCTTTGTATCGTATTTATATTAAAATTGTTTTCAAAGGTACAAAACAAATAAAGTTTGCAATTTAGTTGAAAAGAATGAAGTAAGGAAGTGTCTGTGATTGTCAACAGGAAATTTTAATGCGGCAAGCCAAAACAAAAATGTTTATATATGCTTATATATATACAAGTAAGTATATATAACAAATAGCATTGGACTTTTAAATGGACGGAAAGAAATGATACATTACTGACTGATATTCCAAAACACAAAACCCTCAACTCTTTATTTTGAAATGCAAATATTGTCACTAAATAAAGATAATCGGAAGAGTTGGGCAAAAATTTCCGTTTTTCTGATTTACTGCACAGATTACTCACGAATTTCAGCAATTATACTGGAATTTTTAAGCAGACATTTGTATTATTCCGTTTGACATTCAATCATTACAAAAAGAAGGAACAAATGCATTTTTGAATTATATTTTTAATTTAAACTTCACTACTTGACAAATATAATAAAACAAAAAGAATTTCATGAATGGAATTGTGTTAAAATGTATTCAAGCCACCTGCTAACAATATTAATTCCCAATTTATTCCTTGTTCTCAAAGTATATCAAATTACAAGTAGTTATCAGTCATGGCACTTAAACCATTCAGATTGAATTCACTTTATAAATAAAAAATAAAATTTTACGATATTTTGAAGATGTTATTATTGAATTTCCATACAAGTCGCAACTCTTTTAAAATGGGAAAATAGTGGGAAATATTTTGAAATCTATAAAATAATATATAATAAGACATTCTTCGATTTATCGGTCTGTCCATATTTTAATATGTCTTAAATATTATTTTTATGAACAAATATCAACCAGTAATCACACATGTTAGAAATGAGTACGTTTAAAAATGCATTAACTATAGAATGATACACAAATACTGAGCAATTGAGTACACATTTTTTCTTTCGCAAAAGTTTTCATTCACTTTCCATCCATTATTTTAATGATAGATTTTTGGACTCTGGTATTTCAGAATACTTATTCAAGTACTCAATAATTCTCTATAAAATACGTGCAGTTCATTTCAAAACGCAAATATATTCTATCATAAGCGATATTATTATTTTTCACTTTCTTTCGAAGATTTAAAAAAATTGTTCCAACTGAGTTCACGCACAATGGAGTACACTTAAAAAACGTTTAAAACTCGATGATTTGGGATTTTTGTTTTTGATATTGTTATATAAATTAACTATTATACGGCTCGTTATGTTGATTTGTATCTTTCTGTCACAAATACTTTTATGCATTAAGCTGGTGCCATCTGTGTCAGTCATACATTTAGTTTTCAAACATGAAGGTGGAGTTCATTTTCTTTCTTTTCATTTTTTGTGAATTTACCCACGTAAGTTATTGCTAAATCGGCATATTTCATATTAATAACATCAAAGACGTAGGTTCTAGGTGAATTCCAATTCACCAACATCAAATGCAATAGCCGGGATGAGGATTTTGTGAAGTTTGAATACTGCTTTATCAAATCCGTGAATCGTACCTATAAGTATATGTCGTTAGGGGTTAAGTTACTGCAGACTCCCGTAACAAATGCGAAGGTAAAGTATTCGAAGTGACTTATCAAGTAACTAATCGGATTTGACTTTTGAAAAAGGTGAACTACGCTTTATTGAAACGTGGCAATGGATACAAACCGTTTCTCTATAACATGTCTGTGGATGCGTGCAGCTATCTTAGAAGGCCATTCAACCCGGTCAACCAATACTTTTACGGCTTGTTTAAGGGCTACACCAATATCAATCATACATGTCCCTATGATGTGAGAATACTATCTTCCTGTGCCCATATATTCCTGATTACCGCCCACTGACTGCAAAAATATTTTCAGCATGACCTTATTGTAGAAAAACTGCCAATGAATCATTTGGATAACGAATTGACCACCGTGCTACCCATGCCGAAGGGAGACTATGCATTCAATACTATCTGGTATGCCTATGGCACAATACGTGCTGATGCAGTTTTCTACTTTACTTTATCTTAAGACCCAAAAAATAACATCAGCATGCTCACTACAAATGTTTCTTTAATTCAACGAGTGAAGTATATAAAGTATTGATTGGAGTAATAAGATTTAGTAAAGACTATATATACCAGAAAATCCAGGTAAGTATAACAGCAATATCTATCAAAAGAGAATATAAAAATATAATTATAAAAAAACAAGAATGGAATTCTAGAGCGGTTCGAGCGGGCTCAACTCTTAACAGGAGGACACATAAGGAATGAAATTGAAATACCTAGAACTACGAGAGTTGTGGAAAATCAATTATAGCGGGGGAGTGGGGGTGCATCAGGAAAAAAAACACAAACTTAATCTGCCTAGGGCTTAGGGGAAACGCGGATACCAAGTTTGGTTATTCTTGGGGAGTCTTCGGGGGGTCTGCCGAGCCTCTTACTGTACTTTACATACATTCGCACTAAACTAGTATACCCTTCTTTTTACTATTTAGGTACAGGGTATATCAAACGGAGAAACAACAAGAGAGAACGCTACAGTCGAGCAAGCCCGACAGTGTAATACCCTGTACCCAGGTAAACTTCCGTCACTGAGTTATATGCGCCCAAAGCAGCAACAAAAAGAGGAAGAAGAAGAGCGAACTTGTTGCTGCAGTTTGGGGGGGTTGTACTGGTGAGAATTTGTTTTGCTAATAACTTTTCTTAGAATTGACCGAATTTGATAAACAACAGTAGATAATTGTATAGAAATTATGTGTGCAAAGTTTGGTTTAGGTAGCATTTGAAATGTGGACGCTATTGACGAAATTCTGTAGCGGGGGAAGGGGGGGGAAATTAAAAAAAAAAAATAAACTCGTCCTTAGTCGGACCTAGGAGAATCTGGATGCCAACTTTGGTTATTCTAGCTTTTATAGTTTCCGAGATCCTTGCATTCATCCAGACGAACGGACAGACGGACAGACGGACGGACAGACGGACAGACGGACGGACATGTCTAGATCGATTTCTCTCGTCATGCTGATCAAGAATATATATACTTTATGGGGTCGGAGATGCTTCCTTCTGTATGTTACATACTTTGCACAAACCTAATATACCCTTTTTACCCTACGGGTACAGGGTATAAAAACAGTGGAGTGTATTAATATAAGAATTTTTATTGGGAGAGTTGGCTTTGGTCGTTTTTTGTTTTCGAGAAACACAAGCCGTCAACTATCTGTTTGCCATTTCATGCACAGATTAAAAATAGATCTAAAATTATTTGTACATACTATATAAGTCAAATGGTATTTATTTATTTATTTATTTATTTGTTTTTTTTTTTTTTTAAAGCAAAGTCTTCCTTAAATGCTTTAGCTATTATAATTTTAGTAAACAATATTACGACCTATTTTGATTATACATGAATGAATTGTTCGATTGGACATGCTCGGACAACTTTGACGGTGTTAATTGCATAGCCAAGTAATTGGCATAAACGTGTATGAGATGGGTTTTCGAAACTTAACCTTGACTGTCTGCTGGAAGGCTTCGTGGTTGAGCCACCTACGGCTGTGTAGTATTATTTATTTGCTGACTTATACCTTATCAGGCTGAATGACTCCTGTACGTGCTGCGGTGGTAGGACACGCCTTCGGTGTCTCTGTTCTTCTTAGTTGCAATACTCATTAACTACAACATGGGAAAGCCCATATACTCGTACATACATACATACATACATACATACAAGTGTATAGTTATATAGGCCTTTATGTGGTCTGCGGTGCGATCTATGCGTCATGGTTTTCAGTTTATGGACAGAAACAAAATTTATATTTCATATATTTAAATTGGGAGCACGGCGACGATCACAATATTCTCAGAAATTAATGCGTAATGCTTTCGCTAATGCAATCAACAGAAAGCCAGACGCCCTGTAAATGGGTGCCGAAAAATTTGAATGCTCTTATGTATATATCGTACATGTCTGCATTTTCTTTCAGCTGGCTTCGTCGCAATATATTCCACTGACTCAGCTCATGATTCGAAGCAAATATATACACAACTGAAGCATGGAAACAGCTCACAGTAAATAAAAAAAGATAAATAAAACATAATGAAATCATTTCGCAGATGTTTTCTTCTGCCTTAGATTTTATTTAAGAGTTTGATTGGCATTCCACTAACAGTAGACAGCGACATCGGATATCAGCATCCTTAGTTCGTGCTCAACTTCCCATTTGTATGTGATTTGTGTATATGTTCGAAACGATTGACACATCATTGAATAGCTGCCAAATACTGAGACATTAAATACATATCGTCGACCCTGCCCACCACCCGATGCTGTCAATTATTCTCGTCTAGTTGAGCCACATTCAGCCACCAAAGCCAAGTAACTTGCATTGTACGTGCCCCATCAGGTGTAGACTATTGTCGAAGCCTTAAAACCAAAGTAAACTCGTGCATATTTAACTCTTGATTCAAAGTCCATGTAACCTTATTCGGCGGAAGAGAGAGGGGAATAAAAACATGTATACATACTTATGTACATTTCATTGCTGAACAGTTTATAATATAATTATATAAATCAAAACTGATTGCCTTAAAATCTGAAGTGGTTATTATCAGTTAACATACTTATGCTTAAAATATCATTTTAAAACGTGTTTATTATCACTGACTGTCGCAGATCTCTGAAAAACCTTCAATGGGAAATCTGAAATCTGAAAATCTGGAATATTGAGATGGAGGCATTTCTGAAACTGAAAAGAATAGAGATTTCTCTCTCTCGGCAGACTTTCCGCCTTCGGGCAACTCTTCCTAGATGATTTCACTTACACAACAAATCTGTAGAACCGTACGAATTATGTGGTCTAAGTGTAGGGTATAACGCTTCATCTATTAGGTAGATACCTAACATGCCCTTGTCATTAAGAATAATAATAAGCAGTGTGAATAAAATGTCTGCTAATATGTTATGTCAAAAGATATTATATATAAATATAATTAATCATGACAAAAACACCCAGTGCAGCAGTTTCTTATCTCGTCATTCTGTTTGAAATTATATTCAACTAATTCTATTTTTTCACGGTAGATTGGTTTCAGAAAAAGTCGTATAAAAAATACATTGATCATAAGTTATTTTGAGTCGTGCTAAATGGAATAAAGTCGTGTAACCTTAATAAAATTTTTAATTTTCAAACTGTGTTATACCAAAACCGTGTAAAAAAAGACTGTGTGAAAACATAATTAGGTATATACATACATATTGTGGACTTGGAGATCCTTCCTTCTGCCAGTATGATATTTTGCACGAACCTAATAAAACCTTCTTATACCCTGTATAAATTTTGTGCATTGCACAATTGATGTATTTTTTTATTTTAAGAAAATAGTATAAATATATTCTAAACATAGGTACAGGGTACTTCAAAGTCGGAGCACCCGATGCCTAGTAATAAAAGGTATTATAATATAATATCTAACCAATATTAATGATTGTGCTATTTAGTTCAAAAATATTCCATGGACTACTAAACATCATATCTACCTTAAATATTACAACATAATTAAAAAGTGATTTTAAATAAATAAACATCGACTACATTTAGTCCTATTTATGAAGCTCACAGATCAGTTGTCATATGTATTTAGATGTTATATATATTGTCATGAATTTCGCCAATTTGTTGGCAGTTCTTCTAATATCGGTTTCTATAATTATACAATATGTATGTGCATGTTACTTTATGAGCCTTCATTATAATGCATATTACTCTCATAGGTGGAAACTACTTTTGAGTTCACAAACATAAAATGTATCTCCTACGACGAAAATTTCTGGCAATATGAATATTGCTTCTTAAAATCTGTGAATCGGACATACAAATACATGTCGATGAAAGTCAAACTGCTTAAACTGCCCTTAACCAATTTACAGGTAATGTGCCATATGTATAAAAGTTGTCATGGTTGTTGGCTGTGCTATAACATTTTTATTTATTTATATCTTAGATTAACTACGGGCTATTAAAACGCGCCAATGGATATAAGCCTTTTTTATTTAATTATACCGTAAATTTGTGCAGTTTTTTGGCAAGACCTAACCACCCAGTCACAATTTTTTTTTATCAACTTATTAAAGATTATAGCAATTTGAACCACACGTGTCCTTATTATGTAAATATTTTTATTTAAATTATCGTACAAAAGTAACTATATTCCTATCAATTGCAGCACGATGTGGTTCTGGATAAACTACCTACGAGTTTTTTAGATGAAAGAATGACTAAAGTGCTTCCCATGCCGAGAGGAGACTTTGTGTTTCATGCCAAGTACTACATCGACAAAATATTCCGCGCAGAAGCCCTATTTTATTTCACTCTCTCATAGCGAGAAAGCTATGCCCCGATCCATAGTACCAACAAAAGAGGAAGCCCGACAGTGAAATATCTTGTACCCATACAAAATTCCGCTTCTGAGTTTATTTATTTATGTAACATAGGTAAAACAATATACATACATACGAAAAACAATATAAAGGCTATAAAAATTCATATAATTGTGGAAAATGCTGGAAAAATCTAATTAAATTACAATAATATCTAATAAGTGAAATGTAGAAGCAAAAGAAGAAGAAGAGCGAACCCTCTCCTGCAGTTTGTCGGCCACAATGCTAAACTAAAGACTTGTAACTTAAACAAGAACTACTGATTGCGCTGATGACGTCTAACAAGTGCTCAGAATAGCTTATGTGAAATACTTTTGTTTGGTTTTCGACTTTTGCCTATCATAATAAATATTCCATTTTGATCTAACCATTGCTGGGTTTGCATTTTGCATTTCTCTTTATTACTCTACACCCTCCACCATTACATTTTATAAATTTACAATTAATAATTTGATGAATGCTAAATATTTCAAACACGTCTTACGGGCAAGGGCAATGAACGCGCGAATTCGAAAAGAGCTTGTAAACTCGTCGTGGTTATCAAAATAATTTGAAGTTGGCGGGACGGAGCCATACATATGCATGCATATTTTTCACAAATAAACAAATGGTCGAATTGAATAAAGAAATGGCTTAGCCGAATCAGTGTGTTTTTGTTGTACAAACAATATAAGTAAATATTTAAATATATGCAAGTTTTTGAGTTGCAGCTAAAAAATGTTGATTGTTTGCTTATGAGTTTTTGCTTCAAAACAAAGCGCCTTTATTGGCCCGATTGCGAAATGCAAATTCGTGTATAAAAAAGAACACAATTTGTATTTGGTTTAGTAACAGAGTTCAAAAAACTGCTAGCAACACCTGCAATTATATCCACACACACACACTTACACACACCTATACAAGCTCCCATATTTGTGCTGGCCTGTGGCATTTGATGACAGAATTCATTTTATTTGCGTATATTTGTTTGTATGTGTTGGTGTGTTGCATTTGATGCATGAATTCCTCTTATTTTGGCACAGAAATTATTTTAAAATTCCACCAATGTATATACAATCAAAAGTAAAAAGAATTTCATGGCCGACATTTTAATATCCAGAATGCGCGACGCTGCTCCCTTTTTTTGTGGATTGCTGGTGATCATAACTTTCGTTTGCTTAAGAGTTTTCCTGGTTCAATGCATCAACTATATGCATATATTGAGTTTAAATTTCTGTTCGATATTCAACGTTATTTGATAAAGAGGTGTTGAGGCAACAAATATTGCGTATACGCATGATTGGAAGCTGTGGCTCGCAGAAACTGTCAATATTCGTTGAATTTTGAAATGTTGGTTGTTTTTTGTCTTGACGACTTGTGGTTTGCAGTGCCACTCAAGCATTTAAATCACGTTTTGTTCGCCACAGCACGTATTAATGACGTCGCCCTCTGAATCGTCTTCGCCGCCCCCGCCCCCGCCCCAGACTGAGAGCAGAAATAATATTTCGTTCAAGTTGCTGTTGTGGCCCATGTAGACAACAGTAATTGCTTTTAATGGCTTAAATATGCAGCAGTCATAATTTGACTTGCTGTTGTTCTTGTTTAAACAAAGTAAATAAACAAGCAATATTATTGAAGACTCCCATTGTGCACCTTTGAAGTGCCTGCTGTGTTCGCTCAAGGGTGTCCAGTTTTCAACTTCCGTCTGCCACTCCCACACCGACTCCCACACCGACTCCCACTCCTACTTGCTCTTAAGTCAAAGTTCTACGCAAATACTCGTATGTAGATATAAGTTTATTAATTGCAATTGTCCTTTGTTGCGATTGCGGGCGTTGGCCATTGCATAGAATATATGTATTTATAATAAGTATACAACAACAATTGGTATGACAATAATGAAAACCATTTCATAAATGCAATTTGGACTGCACGTCGCAGGCAGTCACGGATACAGGGAATTTGTATTGATTGTCAGCACCAGTCGTTGCTCAGTAGCCAAAGAAATTGAAGCCACACAGCAATTTATCCGGCTGTCGTATGCGTAATATCCCAAACTGGAAGACAGACATGTCATCAGCCACATTCATATCCAGAGCCATGAGTTTCTCGGCAGCCAAAGGATGCCACGAGCCAAATGTACAGGCCGAGTTCATCTGCAATGTGCAGGAAAGCAGATAAACGGTGCAATAAATAAATATACAAGTACAATGCGTTGCTTACCTCTTTGCTGTAGTAATGACAACGGCCATTGAGGCGAGTAGACGGCATATACTCTACGAAATCAACCTGCGAGCAATATGGCAGCAACAGAGCCAAGCCTGGTTGCCGCAGATAAGTACTTATATATAGTACAAATAGTATATTGTAATAATGTCAGCTTAGCCACTTACCAATGAAACCAGAGCTTGGTGGGTTGCGACGAATGGGTCGATTGCCAGCAAACATTTGCAAACTTTGCCAAAGGCGCCATACCGAATGTGGATCGATGAGAAAGGCACGTGATTTGGGATATCGTCGCCTGTATATCTCATAATTGGTAAATAAATCATAGTCCGCACTTGTCAGCCAATCCTCCAGAGTGCCATTATATTTTCCTGGATCCCAGGCGGCAATGGTTACATTTCGAAAAATGGGGGCATGTGGAAAATCAAATTCGGGCTTAGTTACCACCTAGAAGCCAACAAATATGAACACTTTAATAAATTATTCGGTATTTTCATTTAATTTAATCAAATTAAATTGTTAGGAGGGTGCTTAGGGGTTTAGTTTTAGTCGAAAATATTTAATCTTAAATATAAAAGAAGGAGCAATTTGATTTAATTTTCTTAAAAAATTGAAATGCACCATTTAATTGAAAGACTTTTATATTTATTTGTTTAACAGAAGAATGCCTGTTGTTCAGAAAAAACAAATCGTGATGAAGATTAATTAAAATTAGCGATCGGAATGAACAAGGAAAATAAATATGGTGTTTTTAAGGATATAGTATGTCTCTTAAACTGTGTTTAATATATTTTGAAAAAGATACAATGAAAATTTGATTAAACAGCTTCATTATAAGCTTGGAAAACATATAATTGTTTAATTGAAAAGCCATGTTAAATATACACTCTTGATTTTCTTTCGACATTAAATTTACTCAATCCTTTCAGTCTTATAAATATCGATAAAAGTATGTTTCTTAAATTGTGTCTAGTATATTTTGAAAAAGATAAAATGGAAATTTGACTTAACTGCTGCATTATAGGCTTAGAAAACATATAATTGTATAATTGGATTGGATTGTTAATGATTCACTTTTGATTTTCTTTCGACATAAAATTAATTAAATTAATTAAATCCTTTCAGTCTTATAAAAGTCGATAAAATGTTAAAAATAGCAATGGATATTTGCGCGAGTGTACTTTTATTTTATTTTGTTACTATTATTATGTAATTAAATAATATTGGAAATGTTGAAAAAGGAATGTTTTGCCCTCTATTCCTTTTTTAAGTGAATAGAGCAGTAAACGTTTTAGGCGTTTTTGAAACGTGACTGTAAATTAAAATGTTTTGTTCTCACATTATACATACGAGTACATACTTTTGTATATAACTGAAATTGGAAATGCCAACAAAATGCACAAAGGTGGAGAATAATGAGCGCGGAACTGCAGTTACCAAATGGCATTAAGTGCCGGCGAGACGGTGCTACCTACTTGGGAATTCACCACACGTATTGTTGTTTTGCTGCCAACATCCACCTCGTATCCTTGCGTTGGCGCGTGATTAAATCTCATTACAATGTCGTGTGTGTCTAAATTGGAGTACAAAAGCGCAGGTGTTAATAAATGATAACTAACTAACTGTCATCGACTTCGCTCTTCCGCTCTATTTGATGAGCCGTTGAGCTGCTTACACATGCTAGTCGCATGCCACGGACCTACCTATAAATCGCCCCAGCTTGGACCCCACAAGTGAACCGGCACTGGAAACAATGGCGCACGTCTTGACGCTTTTCACATTCCGAAATAGCTTCTGGCGCGGAAAAAGTCGTCCAAACGGGAGCTTATTGAATGGAGCATCCCGGCGTCTCAGCACTCGTACTCCCGCCTCCATAACCAGGCAGGTTGACGGGTAGTACTGCTCCTCGAAGCTATCGCCAAACACCGGCTTGTAGTCCACATTATAAGGATTAGTTTCGTTATCGCCTTCCCTCATCGACTTTTCCAGCGTTTGCACAATGCGCTGCCGAAACGCTAGTGTCTTGTTGTGACACAGTTCCGAGTATTTGTCATGGCAGAGATACAACTTCGGACTGAGTGTAAGCTTCGTGTTCTTCGACACCTTGAGACGCGGATGCGGTGCCAATCTAGAGGAATTAATAGCGGGATTCTCGCGACTCTCAACCACGAATTTCTCATTGGGGTTCCAGCGCACGTGAAAAACACTTCGAGGCAGGCGCTTGCTGTTAACTGCTGACAAATAAAAATTAAAAAAGATGTTATAGTCCAGTAATTCCGGCAGTGCAAATGCCCTGTCCCCGAAAGAAACTTTTAGCAAATGCAAAAGAAGAATGACGAAGCGTGTCCGAAGTGTAAAAAGGTTATATTTTGTTTGTGGAAAGAATGTAACCAAATCCAGATAAACCATGTTGAAATAAAGAAGAACTCAACCCACATTGACAATTCTTGGTATGCATATTCTAATAGAAGAGTTTACTTAAGTAGTTCCTAGTCAACACGAGTTTAATTCTTTTTTTAAAATTTATTTATAGATGATATGGATGGGGATATTGGAGCCTGTCCTGTTAGTTAATTAATTTAAATTAATAAAATTTGTTTTTTGTCTAGGTTAAGACAGATTTCAAATATAATTACAAAAATATATTTTTAGTTGCATACTTCGGCATGTTACATACATTTCCACAAATCTAATATAGCCTATTCACTCTTTGGGCACAGAGTATAAGTAAATATAAACAAATGTTTTTTAGAATCTAACAGCCACTTGTGAGCGCAACCACATAACGCACCGGAAGAATCTTCACCACCACCACCTCCGACGTCTTTGTTCACACGCTCGTTCGTTTGTTTATTCACCATACGAACCGGTTCGCGTCTTTGCTGAGCTTTTGTGAGCGCAATGGCTGCCGACGTCGCTGTCTTCGCCGCAGTCGCGGTCGCGCCATTTACCGTTTGTGCGTGTGGCAGAGCGTCGATTCGTTGGATTTGAATTATTGATGCGAACAGCAGAACGAAAATGTTGATTAGGGCAGTTAGAAATGCGCGTTTCGCTGCCGACATTTTAAGTCATATTTTCTGCGATTCCGTTTATGACTTTTATTGTTTTTTTTGGCTTACAAGTATGTTGGCAGGCACTTTCCGCACGAACAATGTACTGTTTCTCAGTTATGAAAACGAACAACATAAAAATGGCGAGCATAATGCAAAACCATTTTCTTGGCCATTTGTAATTTCATAAATATTAGATTTGGAGTCAGACACGTGATTTTCCCGGCTAAAGAGAGCAGTGTGCCTGAACAAAAACAAACAAACAAACAAACATAACATGAACTTTGACCTGTAAAATGAATCTAAATAAATGTAATGTGTCAGTATAAGGCAGTTAACTTGAATTCTGTAATTTGTATTCAGTGAGAATACCCTCCATTCAGCACTGGCAACACCTGCTTAAATATTTATTATAGCCTTTTAACACAATTCTAGCTCCATTCAGAATTATATAATACGAGTATATTCAGGAATACAATGGTAAAATGCTTTTGGACACATGAAGCTCTACTTTTCTTTTTTATTTACTTTACATAGATATAGAAAACTATAAGGGAAAAAAAGACTAACTTGCAAGTTAAACAGAAATCACAATTACAAATTAAATTAATTTCTTTATGTTTTTAAACTAGCAATTAGCTAGCAAAGAATTAAATACCATAAAATCGAACACATGATTAGCATTAGAAGCATTGCCAGCAAGCTCTTTGAAAATGTTATTACATTTTTATATTTAATTGTTCTGCCAATATACTCGTCTTTATTCAACATTGGAATACGTTGGAGCATCAAAATATACATATATTTCGGCATTGTTTAAATAAATTCCTATACAAATTTTGGAAACCAAATGAATGAGTAAATTTGGCATATGAAATTCTTTAGTTGGCCTAAAATTGTTGTTGGCAAAACTTCGTGGTAAATAACCTTAAATTTTTTTTAAATCTGAAGCAGATCTGCTATTTTCCTATTTTTGGGTAACAATGGAACGAAATATAAATGTTATTAAGATATGTAAAGCATTTTGCTGACACTTTTAATGAATTTCCGAAATTGCTTTTCAAAAAGCATTCATTATTATTTGTGAATACACCATAGTCCTTGATCCTTCTTTAGTATATTAATTATTTGTTGGCAGAAATAAGCGTCTGTTTCAATTATATTTTGACCTTTTTAAGTTATTTATGAGACGGCAAAACTTTGGAAAAGAAAGTTAAGCACAAAGTCGTGTAGCCGCCAATTATGAGGGCATATGAATGACAGCCGACCTATAGACACATAACAATATACGTATGTACATACATATATACAAGTATTTATATGTGTGTATAATACATATCCATTGCTGTGTCACGCAACTAATTGACATTAGCACCAAAATTGACATGCAAACTTTTATGAGCCAATTTTCGTAGCATTTCGGCGGGCTAATTTATTTTCTGTGTATTTTTGGCACAAATGTAATTTCATAAAAACAGGCCGCAAATACAAATATAAGCCAACTAAATGAAGCCGAACTACAAGTAAGGCAGACTTTAGTTGCGGCTGTTAGCTGTTGGCTATTAGCGCTTTCTGGTTGACCGTTGCGGCGGTTCGTTTGCCAGGCCATGGCTTTGCAAATATTTGGGCAGTTTTGCATGCAAAACAAGCCGCACACTCACACACACTCACGCACGCACACACACGAATGTGCGTACACGCTAACGACCGTTACAATTGTCGCACACAACCAAACGAGACGACTACGCGCACACACACATACGCAATTGCTGACGAACTGCTGCGTCTGAGTCCGCGCTCTGAACTTTCCCTTTCGACAGTCAAATCGAGTCTGAGCCATGTGCGAGATTTTACGATTTGTCGGCGCCACCAATTGACGAAGGCGCAGTTCCTGCGCCCGAACGGCCGTAACCGTATCCGTAGCCGTAGTGGTAGTCGTAGCCGGGACCAGGTCGTTTCTGTTAAGTGCGAATGCAAGTGTGTGTCTGTGTGTGTGTGTGTGTGTTTGAGGATTCGCGTAAGTGTTGGTAGCTTCAGAGGAAAAAAGGTAAAAAGCTTCAGAAGGGGCCACGGTCTCGGTGGTTTACTTAGTGCTTCCGTAGTTTCTTCCAACGGTGGCGCTTAATTAGAGTATGTTTGTTTTTTTCTGGATCATTGCGACCGTTAAGGATATAACGACTTACGGCGTGGAAAAGTGCAAGTTTTAATCTGCGGGTCTCTCTCGTAGCAATAACCAACATCAGAAAAACCAAGCGGGACCAACAGCCACAATAAAACAACAACAAAAAAACATCACGTCTGCGGCCGTATTAAGCGCAACTTTTCCCTTCTTTTCCTTTTTCAAACAAGTTTTAATCTGGCCTCCTTGTTTTTTTTGTCTAAGTGCGTGTGCTGTTTTTTATACGTAGTGTCCTCACAGAGCACAGTGGAAGAAATAAAAATTTTTTAAATACACTTTTACCACAGCGACACTATGCCTTTTCGATAATACCAGGGAAATAGAATAATTTTAGACTTTATCAGATCATTTTTAGGTTATAGCAAGAGAAACTAATTTGTTAATTCCAAAACCTTAATAAATAAGTCGAATAGTCTATTGGCTACTATGTATCAGTGTTTATGTTAGCTGCAGAGCCATTTAAAATATAAAAATAAATTATTCAGACAAATTTTTGATGTACTTTGTCTTTTTCTAAACATTTAAAACTACAATATTTGAAATGGATATGGGGTGGAAACACCGGGTGAAAAGTATTTTAATATTCTAGAAATGTTTCTAAATAAGATCTCATTCTTGATTGGGAAATAGTACAGCCTTGCTTACTTTTCAGGCTCATGTCTGTTTGTAAAAAAATGAGGCACAAAAAAATGTAGGTACACCCAAATTTATGAGGTTGAACTGACCTTGCCTATTTGCTATATAAATTAGTGTTGGGATTCCTCAAGCTGCAGTTAAAGTTACCCTTCCACACTGTTGGTTAATATTTGCCGTTTTTCCACTGTGCATACATAGTTGCTGCTGAGTTTGTTTTCTTTTCTATTTAATTTGCCAACTCATTGGGGTCAAAACAGGCCGCCGCTTAAACAAATTGCAAGAAAAGTTTCAAGTGGGACGCTTGAATTTAGTTGACTTGAGGCTTACGTTCCAGGCACTGGCGGCCAAGTACGGACGTAGAGTGTATTGGGGAGGATTGGAGAAATGAAATAAATAGAAAGCAACGGATTTTCTCATATATATGTATTTTTTGTTTTGTTTTGTTTTTTTTTTTTCATTTTGAACAATAATTATTATTTGTAATCATTTATTATTCATCGTCATAATCATAATAATTTTTCTATACAAATACATTCAATAACAACAATTTATCCATTATTATTTATCATTACATTTACGTCATTGTTTAATTATTTTACAGTTATCATAATTATGCCAGTTTCTTCATTATTAGTATCAGTATTAGTTTATCTCGAATTAAGATAGTTCGTTTTGGGGATTCTGTTTACGGTTTTCGGTTTTCTGATTTCTCTGTTTTTTTGACTTAAATAATCATTCGCCTTGTGGCTTAGCATTAGGACATGGCATGTAAGTTAATTTTATTTTATTTTTTATTTATATGAAAGATTCATTGTTTTTTGCTTGCTTGTTGTTTTCAATTCTAAGTTTTTCAGTTTTGAATTCGTTTCCATTTGTTTGTTGTTTTAATAACAAGTACAGAAGATTTCGGTAATTTGTTAAAGTTGTTAGCTGTCTTGTTTTTATTACAGATTTTAAATAATTGTTTATTTGTTTTCTTTTAATTTTAACTACCTTACGTTTGGGTTTGGTTTTTGGGAGGAGGGGTAGTTTTTCATTGTTTTGCGCTATGTTGCATTTTAGACATTTTAAATACATGCTATTGTATATGAATTTGTTTCATTTTCATTCACTTTTCAATTTAAATGAATGTTGACATGAGTTTAATTTTCGTTTGACTGTGTATATATATGTGTGTGTGTGTGTGTGTGTGGCTGTGTCTGTGTGTGTGAATGGTGTTGCATGGCGTCGTTAGTTTTTTCTGTTTCCGTTTTTTTGTTTTTATTTTTTGTTTTGCTTTTTGTGCTTGCTTTCATGATATTTAATGTATATTATTACTTTTTTCCTTTTTGTCTTGCACATAATTTATGTAAATAATGTACTTTTTCCTTTGCGGCCTAAAAGAGGGGTTTCTGTAGGGTTTTCTGTTATTTTGTTTTTTTGTAATTTTTTTGTTTGTAAATTTTTTTACATTAATATATTTTTTGTTTTTTTTTTTTTGTAAAAAATAATTGCTACATTTACCATAACATTGTCAGCAGCGGCTTCGTCTTTTTTTGTTTGTTTGTTTTTTTTTTCACGGCAGCTGCTTTTTAATTAGAAAATTATTGTTATACTTTATGTTGTTGTAGTGGCTTTTCGTTTTTTTTTATCGGTTTCGTGTTAATTGTTATTGATTTCGCTTTGAGTTTGCTAGCGCTGACGTTCATTATAATGTTTAGCTAGTTCATTTCATTATACAATATTTGTATTATAACATGGATTTATGTTAATTTACGTCGACAGGTCAACATGATGCATGATGCATGCTCTGCTCAATTATTTAATTCATTTGTACACAAAAGTTGTAATGTAAATGTTGCGGTAAAGTAATTCATTCTTTATTAATATCGGTATCAATATTATTTACCCACGTACACAATTCAACTAGTTTAGTTGCATCGTCATAATCATCATCATTACCATCATAATCATAATCGCCATCGTCTTCGTCGTCGTCGTCGTCGTCGCAGAGACTAAAATTTAGTAGAGAATGTTGTTTCAGAATGTTGCATCTACCAACTGCTCACTGAAGATAATCCATTTTTTATATATACGCTAGTGTTTTTGTTTTTGTTTTGGTTTCTGCTTTTGTTGTCAGCCAACAGTTCGACGGGAAAGGCGTTCGAGGCAAACGCATTTTGCCACCGTCATACACTGGGCTTGTTGTTTAAATTTAAATAAATTAACATTTAATTTATTATTTAGGCATCTATTCATGTTAACTATATTATATATATCAAAAAGTTTTACAAAAGTACACAATAATTCATAACAATTTGCATATGCGCGCAATTTGTGCCAGCGGCTATCGCTTTGAAATGTTGCCTCAAAACGTTTTTAAAAATACATATACATACACATACACTTACATATTCGTATTCGTATTCATAATCATACATTAGATCGATCTCCTGCATTCGGTATAAACATAGCGGTTGCCCCCTCCAATTACAATTACATTTTAATTAGTTTGACAGCTTTTAAACATTTCGCGAAAATCAAGTGAAACACATTTTTGCAATTCGCAAATGCCACTGACATGTTTTACTCCATTTTTAAAAAACAATTCCAACATTAATTAAATAATTGTGTTACAATTGAAATGCTTTCAGAAATACTTGACAAAATTTCATTTAACAATTTTATTCAAAAATTAAATGAGTCCATTAAGTGTTGTTGTGTGCAAATATTGCTGAATGAGATATCGTGTGTATAGTACATACTCGTACATAGGTGAGGAGGGGTTGTAACATTTCTGTACATTTTCGAGGCAAGGGGAAAGTGTGGGTTGTATTTGATTGGGTGCTCATATACAGTACTATATACTTGTAGTATAGCTGACTATCAAGTGTAAATGAAAAGGATTTTTGTTTTGTCTATACGGGTCTATATGTATGTTTATATTTGTACTAACACGCACTACGTTAAAACCAAAAGATTCGGACAAATCGTCGATTACTTAAGTGAAGAGGAAATGCAAGTAGTGAGTCCGCTATATCCGAGTATATATAGTAGTATGTATGTTTGATTAGGAATTCTTCTACAACGACACTTAACATACCGCACTAACTATCAAATTTTCTTCCATACAAAGTTACTGTTAAAGTAATGCGTCAAGTTGAATTTACGGACAAAAGTTGTAGTGGGAACTGATCCTGATTTTGTTTTTGAGAAATATTTGGTTTCCAGTACTGCCTGCAGTGCGTAACCATTCCGAAATGAAAGGAATAAGGATCATAGGATCATAGACAGCATATACGAGTACACAAAAGGAAAAGTGGAAGTTCCCGAAACATGAACTTATACACGTACCTGTGAATTGTGAAATGTGAAATGTTCAACTGGCGAGTGAATGTTGGTGTGTTGTGGGTGTAAATGTGTCAGTATGTATGTGTGTGTGTGCCTATGCAAAAGATTGTTTTGCTGGTAGTAGGCGTGGTTCAATAGGCAATTCGCTTATACCAAGAACGTCTATCATCTTCATAATCTTTCGTTATAGTAACTAATTATTTGACCCATTTAAATATTATTTTACTTTGGTTTTTGTTTCTTTTCTTTTCTTTTCTTTGTTTTTTTTTTTTGCCTACAGGTTTATGTTGTTGTTGTTGTTGTTTTTGTTTTCATGATCATTATCATCATTATTTTAAGACGCTTCTGCTGCAAGTATGTACGATACATGTAATATATATGCATGCGTGTAAATATAAATTGTTAATTATAAATATATTTACGCTACATAGAGTTCACTTTATTACAAAAATTATTATTATTATTATTATGTTATGCACTAATTATATAGTAGGTATGTTGTGGTTGGCATTCACATTGCACTGCCCTAGCCCGTGCTCTGTGTTCCGTAGGCGTGTGACGTCATTGCCTTGTTCATGAATCTTAATAATAGGTTTACTGTGCGCTTTATATACTTCATTTGTATAATCGGTTAAACAATGTTCATGTTGTTTTCGTTTTAAAAACTAAATAAAGACGATTTCAGACACACTTTGCAGCTGCTATATTATAATTGTTGGTTTTTTGTTTTTTGGTTTTTGGTTTTCTTTATTTATAGTATTTTATTTCCTTACTTCATTGAAATCAAATCGCCTATGTATATATTAATATAATTTGATCAATTTAAACTAACTCTTTAAATAAGTAAAATGTTCACGTTTCGTTTTCATCATTTTTGTTTTCAAAGATTTTTTGAAAGGTGGTTGATACGCGGCCTATACGACGATCTTTTAGTGAAATGTTTTTCGGGTTTACGAGTATTTTTTGTTTTCCGTGGGGTATTCAATTTGTTTTATCGTCGCTTTGCGCTTTCTGTTAACGTTATTTAGTTGCAGCGACGTTCTCATTTCACATTTCATCCTTTAAATTACATTAGGCTAATTGTAAATTTCATTTCATGTACTTGTTTTGGGCTTTAGCTAACCTAACTTTTCGTATTTTTCGGTTTTTATTCCATTAAATAGATTTATAACTATGCATGTATCATTATTTTCTGTTTCTGTTTTATTTTTAGTTTTTGTTTTGGTTATATACCATTGTTTAACGTCTTGCTGTTCTGCATTTTATTTAATGTTTACCTAAAAAACCTATTTTTGTGGCAGTTGTTTTTTGTTTAATTAAATATTAATATTTTTTGTTCTAGTTGTAATAAAATATTCTATTTGGTTTTTAATAGAGATTTATAATTTATTCTTCAATTTTGCTTATTTTCATTTCACTTGAAAGAGGACCATAAATATTTAAAGTGGTTTCGCTTTTGTAATTTCGTTAGTTGCTTCGAGTTACTCCTGTTTTGTTTTCTTTGCTTGTTTGTTTTTTGTTTTGTTTTGTTTTATTTATTTTCTTTACATTTTACTATTTATGCTAATTGCGTTCCTTACGTTGACTCTTCTTCGTTTTGCCATTCTTCGTGTCGTTCGTTTAATTTATCTAGCTTCAGTTTCCTATAGTAAGTACTATAATGAATGACATTTGTCCTGACATCTTCGAGTGCCTTCGATTGTGAGTGTGTGTGTACAAGTATGTTGTTTGTGCGCATACTTTTTGCGTGCACTATAACCCGTCCAGCCGCCATCTTCGCCACCAATCGTTAATGTTGTAGTTATAATAGTAGAAGTAGCGATAATTCCTATTCCTACCGCTATGCCCGCCCCCATCCCCGCCCTGGTTGTAGTTTCTCCTGATGCTGATGCACTTGATTCGTAATAGGTGTAAGTCTCTATAGTTAAGTATACGACTATGCCTAGACTTTTTGCTACGCGCGAATTTAAATTTATTTCTGCTACTAAAATATCGTACTTTACTAAGTATATAAGTATTGTTGACTGGTCGAAGCGACCACGCATCGTTCTTTTTAAAGACCCTACTGCTACTGCTACCGCTGATCCTGCTTCGCCTGCTACGGTTACAGCAGCCATGATGTATCCGCAAGCCAGTGGAACTTCCGCTTCCGGTGCAGCTGCCATACGCACACGTCACACTAGCCTTCGTCGCTCGAACGCGCCACTTGGGCGTCGACTTGCCCTTCTTTGCATGACTGGCACTGGCACTGGCACTGATACCATCGCTTTTGCTGTGTCCAGCATCGGCGACTTTAAGGCTCTGGCGCGCATCCATTAGCTCGTGGCAGTCCGGCGCACAGTTTACGGAACGCCACCCACGTACGCCCCGCTGCTGGCGCCGCTGCCGAGCCGCACCACAGCTGCTCAGCAGACCGAGTAGTGCGCTCAGACAGACGAGCAGCAGCTGCTGTTTCTGCGCCTGCGGTGCCTGCATCCGCTGGGGGTAGCTGCTGGAGGCATAGTAGGGGATGGTGCAGCGAGTGGAGACCGAGGGTACGGGGGCACAGCCATCGGAGAGCGGCTTATCGGGCATGTTTGTGCCAACAACATCGTCGTCGTCATCATCGTAGTAATATATACTGTCGTGGTGCGCATAATAACGCAATTTCTCCAGCGTCTGATCCGCCGGGGCGGTGCTCACATTCTTTAGCGCCAGAGCCACACTGGCGGCTCGTGCATGCTCGCCTGTAGCCGGACCCAGCGTCAGCGTGATGTTGTGCACATGTCGCGTCCTATTTGTGGACGTAGCGGTGTCTTCCGGCAGAGCAAATGCATCACAAACCGTGCACAGGCCTCGATCGACCCCATTGCAGTAAGTGTAGCAGCAACTGTTGGGCCCATAGCTAGACTTTTTCAGTTGTTCACCTGTTTCGGGTATATTTTGATCTAAAAATTTGCACAGAAAGTATTGGATGAGTGGGCATGTCTGCAAATTGGAATTTGGGAATTGGCTTACCTAGGCAGACAAATGTCGGCTCACCGGCATATTGGGTAGGCAGCGCTGGCGCCCGATCGGCAGGCAGCAGGTAGGGACACTTTTGTTCCACTGTTTGGCACACGCTCAGGCAGGGTCTGATACGACGGCGCTTTCGAAACTCTGCCTTTCGGGTTGATCTACAATGAACGTTAAAACTCAATTTATAGACTTGCAATTAATATATATTACAAATTACACAGAAAATGATTGTACTGCATTTATTTTCTAAAGCGGTATTCAGGTATGCTATTGTATTTATTGTTGACAAAGAATGGTGACTTAAAAGACACTCAATGATAAGAGATGCTGAGAGGTGTTATTTTACCATCAGATGAAGATTAAAAGCTGTCCCGCTAAACTACAAGCTGATCCATTGATTGATTGACTATGTATTGATTGAGTTACAAGTGATCCACAAAATGGAAAAAATATGAATAAAAGTGAATATTGATTGAGATATAGGTTTCACGTGTTTAGAAGTGCCGTACAACTGTGTTCGATGAACAGCGGCTAGGAGGCCCAAGGAGTTCGTTCGTAATAATATCAAATCAGTGCTTGGACCATTATGAATTCCTTCCGGGCCCACCTTACTTGTACTCGGCCGATCTGCCACCCAGCGCCTTTTTCTGACTCTTCTTGAAGGGATTCATCGATTCGGAAACGTAATTTGGAGAGTTTGAAAATCGTATTTTGAACTTAAGGATCTGCGCTAATCTATTGGAATTTTAAAAGTGTTCGTCTGTTAGAATTGATTTTTAAAGAATATGAATAAGCTTTTTGAAAACCATATATTGTTTTATTATATTGTATACTATACATATGTATAAAGCTGCAATTTGGGTTTGAACCTTATGCTCCCAAGTCACTCCACTAAAGGATTTAAAAAATATATGTATAATAAATAAAACCTTTCCATCTAATATTCTATTTATATTACTACTTTTTTATAGTGCTTCTACAAGTATGTTATATAATTAACTTTTAATTAATGTATATAATATGAATAGAAATAATTATTTCGAACTTAAATAATGTGCTGGCTATATAGCAATTGCATGCTAAGATTATCAATGATATGGAATAGTTCCTCAATCTTCAAGTTCGGCAAGTGTTAGTGAGAACTACGTACCTCTTTTGCAGTTTTGATATCACTGGATCCGTTGCACAAGGATCCTCATTATTGGCAGTCGATATGAAGTTATTAAAGTGTTGTTTTTCTAGTTGCTGTTGTTCTTGTTGTTGTTGTTCTTGGCCCATAAGCAACTGCTCGGGTTGCTTGCAACGTCCACTGGAATTGCGTTTTCTGCGTCGCAATAAACGCTCGTTGTTGCTATTGTTGTAGGTGTCGTAGCTATTGGCAAGGCCAACGACATTGTAGAAGGTTTCGGCCAATGTTTTTGCAACATCGCTGTCGCTATTTGTGTCGCCATTGCCGTCGGCATCACTCCAGTCATCGAGCTCCTGATTAATTTGGCGTTCGTTCATGTTATTACCGATATTTGATTTATTGTTATTGCTGATTAATTCCAAAGATTTATGCTTGTTTCCGCCCACGCCTTCTCCCACATTTCTCGCTGTGCGTTTGCTCTTCGTCGCCGTCGTGCTCCGGTCATCGACTGGCTGGCTTGTCGCAGTCTTTGCTTTGGCCGTGGGCGTTGCAGCAATATCCTCGTGCTCGGCAAAGTATGGCACTAGAGTGCTGCAGACCCATCGACGATACGCTTCCTGTAATTGAGCGAAACAAATCAAATGAATTTAAGTATATACAAGTATATATATGCATGCAATTTTGTTAAAAGAACCGTAAAAGTATTAACGCATTTCGTTTTAAAAAAATCAATAAACTAGTTTAGTTCCGACATCCTTTTTAATTAATAAAATTGTACTTCAACATTTCATATTTTGGTTCATCCCCGAAATTGAATAAAAGGCAACCAGAATGTGTTTGCGATTTGCACCCCAACTGCGGGTGTTATTTGTAGAATAACCTGGCCGACTCGACTCTGTTGGCTTCTATTCCGGCAACTGAAACTCCATTTACAAATACATAGATAGTGACATGCATATGCATGTAATCTGATTTGTGGAGCTTAAGCGTTGCCAAAAACGAAACAGTATTGATTGCTGCGGGTCATAACCACTCGCACAGGCACACAGATAACTAGTTGGTTGGAAAGGGAAGGGAAACAGCCCCAATCCGCGTCCCAAAACAGAGAGAATAAACAAAATAGTTCTGAGGCAAAATCGACACTAAAGGAACATGAGGGTATGTGATGTACGAAATTCTCTTTGTTTTCAGGCAATCGTTACTGATCTATTCCTTTGAAATGGACAAGGAAATATGTAAATTAACAAATATGGGATGATTACACCAAAAATAAATAATAATTTTAAACAAATTACTTCATACATATGAGCCAGCATTATATTAAGCATGCACATAAATTATGTATCGAATAATTAGATACCATCAGATAAAAGAAAACACCTAAGTATACAAATTGAAGCTTCTTTAACTAAAGGCAATTATGTAAACTATGCGATTTAGCCAATAATTAAAGGCTTTTTGAATCATTATTACTTCAAACTTTTCCAAATGATGATATTAATACTTTTTGTGCTTCAATTGAAATAATTCTTTTGATGAAATGATGTCTGAATTGAAATTAGTTTTCATAATTCATTTTTCCACGAGTAATATAAAAATTTGCTTTCTATTATTCAAACAGATTTTAAATGGTGGTAAGCAGGATGGTAAGATCTAAAACACAAATATTCAGACGAGCTTTATATAAAAGAACTACATTTTTCTACCAGTGTATGCCTCTTAGAGAACAGATTATATGGATGCACATGAATTTTGTTATTACCAAATGCAACCGCTTGAGCGCACTAACATTTTGCACTTCGTTCAGATGAAAGGCGAATCAAAAATATTTTTGCCATAAAAGTTTATTGCAACACACAAAAATGTGCTTCTTGCCATATTTCTACACTAGATGCCACTCTTCTTTTATATTTGCAATGTTTTGTACGCTCCACCAACAACAACTACAACAACAACAACAAAAATAAGGAAATTTCCATTCATTGAGCATTGCTGTGGCAATCAAGGATTTCTTCTTGTTTAATATTCAGGGGCTGAAGAGAAATGGTATTTGCATAGTTTTAGGCATCGTTGAGGCTTGGTACAGTGTTGGCCTTATTCTTTGTATTTCAAAAAATACTGCAATATAGTGCCAATAAAATACAAGCTGGCAACAAGCTTGGCTAATATTTGGCCAACCACTTGATTGCCTAAGTGCTGTCAAACTGCACTAATTGACTTAATCAATAAATGCAATTACACATCCGAGCATGCAAATGACATTTATGCGGCGCCCAGAGTCAAAACACAAAATTCTATTCATATATTCATACAAGTATTATCATTAAATCAACCGATTCTCTAATTACAGTAAGCAACTTGCCCCAACAAAGTTAATTGTATTCGCACACAGATACATATTCGTGCATACATGTAAATCTAAGGGATTATTTATATAAAACACTTCATTGCGCTTTAAATATTGCCTCGCTTCACACCCAACAAATTTTTAATACTGCAATTTAATATTCCTATACGAGTTTTGTAAGGAAGAGTATGCAAATAAATCACAAAATAATCTTGATTGCAAATTTGGAATTTCCAATCAGGAAATCACTAAAGAGGATAATAAGCGGTTAATAAGTGGAGCTTATTGGGTAAGAATAGGAACCCAATTCTTAATTGTAAAAGATAGATAATTAATCTTTGCTACGAATTGAAAATAAAGTGAATAAAATAAATAAAATACTCGAACGTGTCATTACAAAAAAAGATGTAAAATTCGTCACGAGAAGTAAAGTGTACTATATTTTTTAATTCCTTTCTTTCAGTGTACACGTACACATATTTTAAATTGGATAACAACTTAAGCTACAGAATTACAGCGAAGAGCTCAATAAACTCGCCGAAACCCTGACTGCATGTGGAGATATGCTATAAATGTCATGCTGACTTTGTAGCGGTGTCCTTACCGCTCGACTCTGCAGCTACAGCGACTTCGTTATCTTGTCACCCGATGTTGACAACATGGAAAATTATTATTTAATTACAAGAAGTATGCATTTTTCATTAATAGGACACCAACGTGCGCAGCGGCGTTAACGCTCCTTACTTTATGTGCTGCACACTCCACAGGGGTGGGGGCAGATGAGGTGTATATATGCACATATGTATGTAGATGGATGTATATACTTGTATGCATATATACATGTACATGTGTGACATGCCTCGACATAATCTCAAGTCTGCACGGCTCAAATGCAGCCCAGGCTGCTAACCAGTAAATGCAATTAGCGTGTCATGCAGGCGAGCAGCTGGCACAAGTTTCCCATGTAACTGTCTTAGCTCTACTTGTTGTTGTTGTTGTCTTGTTGCACATTAAGCGTCGGAGTTGCAAAAGTTTCGTTGTCTAATTAGGAATCGTTTGCAAAAATGCCTGCCACCCGCACAAAACAAAAAAACCGCCAACTGCTCACATAAGCAGTTGTGCGAGGAAGAAAGGACGAAGAGCGCGCGATAAGCAAATCCTTGGTAATATCAATAAAGCAGCTACCGATATGAAGCTGCTGGCTCTGCACTCGCACATTGCGATAACGCCAATGTAAAATGGTAAATGGCAAATGTCGTTCAAAATTAAGGATGTGTGCGAGCTGTTTTAAGACAGACAGACAGACGGACAGGCGGACTGTGCTCGACAAAAAGCGCAAAACATGCGCCAACGGCCAACTTTTCACCACTGATGGCACACACTGGCGACAGGTGACAGGACACTGGATTTATATCATAGTCCGTGAGCTCTTGTGTCACTCCAAGAGCCAAATAGTCCACGGACTTGACAACACGGCCGACAAATAGGTGCCAACAACTACGGCACAAATACTATACATCGGAAAATCACATTTTACGATTTGCCATTTAGCTACTGACTTCTAAGTATGCACATGCTTATATACATACATGTACATATATGTACGTGCATTACAGGTAGACTTCGCTAATGTTATCCTGGATGGCCCTACCCTTACATATGTTTATAAAAAGTTATTAAGGCTCTAAGGAGTTATTTAGGTACTTGGGAAAAAATATAATTTCTTTTAAAAATATATCATTCTTTGGAATCTACACCTGCACTTAAGGATTTTAAAAAGAAAAGTCATTAAGGCTCTAAGGAATGATTTATTTGGTAATTTTGATATAGCAACATTATAAGTTCGTTTAAAAATACATCATTCTTCGGAATGTTAGCATTTTTTATTCATACAAACAATTAATAAGTCTAATATTATTGCAACTTTTCAAGCTACATATTTTCATAGTTTGAATGCCTCCTGTTTATTATTTAAATAAAGAATTTAAAACCGACCAAAATGGAATTGCACTGAAATTTATTTCAAACTAATGAATAGGATTTTCCCCTACTTAGCGATTCTTCTCAGCGAATAATGCTTCGAAGCCAAATTTCACAATTGCGTGTCAAATACATATTTTCTGAATAATGAACAATATTGATAAGTAAACATACGGGTATAAAAACACCGACACTCTTATTGATAGATAGACAGACTGTCCCAATCAAAAATGTAGTAATATATAACTTATTTCGGAATCAAAATGCCAGCTAACCCATCATCTGACAATGTGTAATACTTTTTGCTTGTAAATATTGTCGAGTAGTACTTTCTAAAAGACTGTTGAAATAATGTCATCAACAACATTTTTCAAGCAGCTAGTCTTAGACCAGAAAACTAACATTTGGCTTGCAAATGTGTCAGTATTTCGAGCATCGAAATATTCGAGACGCGACTGTATACATACATGTGTGTGTGTGGGGGTGTGTGTGTGTGTATGTGCACAACTCGTCACCATTAAGTAGACACCGAGCACAGTGCCCAAGCATCAAAATCCATTTAAGCTCGCCTTCATTTACATGCCAAGCGCAAAAGTCATTCACTTTTACACACATACGCACCTACATACATTCATACATACATACATACATACACGTGTACATATAGATACGTATGTATATAAGCATGTATGTGTATTTGTATATACCCTCCATTTTTGCAACTGCTTGACGGCTGCATGGTTATGCGAGAATTTCGTCCATTACTTTGACATGCACATGCACGCATACAAATGCTCATCCTCCGAGTACACACACACACACACACACACACACACACACGTTCGTACTGGCTTACATAAGTGTGCGAATGCGGGTGGACAGCAAATACGCAAAGCAATGCGACATATCGATATGAGTCGGTTTTCCCGGACCCTAGACCATGTCCCCTGCTCGCGCTCCTTTTGCGAGTGCCAGTGTGCGTTTGATTGGCTGTGTTGATTTTGTCGAGGACGACAAGGACGACGAAAAACAAAAATAAAAATTCAATATTGGATAACGATGCGAGTGCGATGTGTACATACAATATTCATTTTGAGAAGGCGTGTGATGTTATTTAAACGAATTTTCTGTGAAAATGAAATACTAGCCTCCCTGCGGATGGCTGGGGATGTGTTTGCTTAATTGATTGTGTTAATTATAACGCTTATTACACAGACACAGACACATATACACACAAACGAATATATAGTGCACACATGTTTGTCATGTTTGTCAGTATTTGGTTTCACTTGCGAAAGAAGTGCAGCTTCATATTCGATATAATAACGTCTAGCCCGACAACAAAGGGATTCAGAGTCGCCAACCTTTGACAATGGAATTTGCAGCAATGACCGTTTCATGGGTCACAAATCCATAAAATGACAAATAATTGAAAACAAAGCGCACATAGAGACACACATAACAAAAAGCAAACAACAACAATTTAATGGTCAAACATTTTTATATTTGCCCAACCGAGCAGACATTGTGGCTTGATTTATGAAAGCAAACATTTTTAGCTTCTTTTATTTTCAATTTTTTTTTATTTGCCGTTCGTTTTACTATCATAATTTAATGTGCCGTTGAACTGTGTGAGCGTTTACTTTGAAATCAACAAAGAAAATGCGAAAGTATAGCCATGAGTGGTAGAAAGCAACTTTGTATTGTCGGCCAACAGCACAAAGAGTTCATATCAAATACATACTATGTACATATGTATGTATGTGTGCACATTAAATGTAATACAACTATGTATGTACTATATATACAAATAATTTGTAGCTACGAATGATCGCACACGTTTAAGTACCGTCGCCGTGGAGTGCACGATAGCCACAAGACCACCCGAACCCTACTCTGTCGGCCATGCACTTTCCGCAACACTGCCTGCCAAGCCTGTCTGGTTATTAGGATGAATGACCGACACCGAACACACTGATACATAGAAAGAACCAACAGTTCTCTTAAAAAAAGAAAAAAAGAAAAACTTGTTAATTGTTAATTTATGAAACAGATATAGCCATGTTCTTTGTCCGTCTGTTTGAATGCAAGGATCTCAGGAAGCACAAGAGCTAAAATAAATAAACTCTGCCCTAGGCATATCAAGCTATGGCTTATTTCACAGCTCCAGTAATTCTTCTGTTATCATTCGATTAGTACATATACTTGTATTAAGTTACTTCATGAGAGGTATATTTTAATGAACCACTAGCATTGAACTTTAATTAAAACGATATATTTATAGTTCTTAAGATAGCAATGACTCATTTTTGCATGAGCACAAAACTATATTCAATTAATTAATCAAACTTGGGTCATGACCTTAACCTTATATCGTCAACAATTGATTTGATTTCATTTTATTCAGAGCTTCATTTCTCTACCAGTGTATGTATGAATCGCTTGGCTTTATAAGTTTTGCATGTACATTGGCCTTCAATTCGAGTCAATGGTCAAACATAAATATTTTATAGATTTCTTAGCACATTCATTGCTTTCTTTCGACTTTATTCTCTTTGCACTCTCGCAGACACCAGTCACTGCTCGTAAAAGCAGAGCCCCGAACCAAGTGACTGCATGGCAGGGAAAATTTAATACACTTTCACTGGTCAGTGTGTTATGGAAACGTGACTGAATTGTGCAAAAGATTTGCTAAGCGAGCGCCATATGCATGAGTAGTACATAATGTAATTGATATATATTGCACAGACAAAAACAAACAAGCAACTATGCACACACACACACACACAAACACATGCAGATATACACGTATAAGCTCGCAGATGGACGTTGTGGACCTTCACACGCAAACATTCTCACAGAAACGTATCGCCAACACACTATGTATGCAAATAAGTTATGATTTGATTTGTACCATTGCAGTAAATTTCATAACAACAGCATTACAGCTGGCTCGACTTTTGGCAGACGCCATCAACGGTTGGAGAGGCAGAGGTAGAGTCAGAGTCAGAGGCGATGGCATTGGTTTGGTGTTGTTCTTGCCGTTTTTACTGTTTTATTTTGTATCCAATTTGCATAATGGCGCACGAAACCGTTGGAAATGTGGCCTACGAATGTGCGGCCTGTGTGAGTGAGAGTGTGTGTGTTATCACAGATGTGCGACTAGTGGTCATACACTACGGACGTGTGTTCTTGCCCATACAAGTATGCTATGGATTTTTGTGCAGCAAGCTTTGCGGATTTGAATCCTAATTAAAACGCAACCGAAATTACGTTTCGTGAATATTTCGTTAATGTCTAATAAAATCAGTTTCAACAGTTTCATACAAAAAAAAAAAATTTACAAAATTTTTTAGGGGAACTGGTTAATAAAATGTTACCGGTTTTTGAATTATCATAAAAATGGGTTAGAATTGTTTACCCAAGCATGCATCTGGACATTTAAGAACCTTGGGATGAAAATGGCCTGTAGCTTTAACTACAAACTATTTTTTAAATAACTACAGTGAGAGGAAAAATATTTCAAAAGGGGATTTCATTGCATAAATTGATAGTTTCTGTATTGTCTTTTAAATAAATGTATAGATTTTAAAGGACTTTTAGAAGTTCTCAGCCTACGATGCTATATGAGAAAAGTCCCTGTATGAGTCCGCAATAATAATAAGTTCTTTAAACTTTTGAAGGAAGTCTTAGGGATACTCACCTAGCTGGTGTTCTATCTTAATTGCATTGCCGCATTCCTTGTTCATGCACTTTTTGTATTTAATTGTTGGTCAAGTCTGTCAAATTAAATATTAACCCCACTTATAGAACTACAAAGAGCGGTGCAATTGGAAGACAATGCGCATCTTTTAAGTCCCTAATAGACGCATCAGGTTTCACTTTAATGGCAACTTCAAGTTGCAAGCACAAATAGCAGACAAATGCCCCGCGAGGAGGACGTGGGGATCAACCAAGGCAAACAAGGTAGGGCAAAGAAGTAGTCGAGCAAACACCCAGCCAGCAGCAATTTGATGCTATAGAATTACAACACGAAACAACTTTGATACTTTTTCCATTCGATGGTACATTCAGTGTGCGTAAATGTGTATGTGTGTGTACGTGTGTGTGTGTGTTTATTTTGTTAACCAGAACAAAAGTGCCAAGGAACAGCAGCAGCAACGCACTTGACCAACTGTGGCACGTGTTGTCGCATTGGCTATGGCAATAAGCTCAGTGGCAGCAGCAGCAGCAGCAGCAGCAGAAAAAGCAATAGTCCACGAATATATACAACACACATGCACACCTACATACTCCTATATGCATGTGCATACTCGTACATACACACATACACGCATATAAATGCACAACCGTGCCATGCTCACCACTCTGCGGCGCTTAAGTAATGCTTTTGGTCCAAGGGTAAACTTTTATTTTTCAACCATTTTGTTCGTGTTTCTCTGTGAATATTTATGTGCGTGTGTGTGTGTGTGTGTGTGTCAGGTTTTTTTTTTAAATTTTTTTTACTTGCTCTTCTTTGAGCTATTTTGCAGTGCAGCAGCCAGCGCTTTCAGCGTTCCATCTTGCCATTACCCGCTTGCAGTTGGTTGGTTCATTGCATCGTTTGTTTTGTTTGCCACACGGTCACGTGTTACCTCGGTGCTTGTCGCGGTGTGTTGGGGAAAGGGGGTTGGAGGGCGAGGAGCGTCCCTGGTAAGTGTAGTGAGTGCCGCCACAAACACACGCGCCTCAACTCTCACCGCTCACCATTCGCCACTCTCTTGTCCCCGGTCCGTGTGCTACGTGCAGCAGCTCGTTGCCTCCTCACTGCAACTGCCACGAATTTAAACCGCAAAATCCCACAAAATACCAAGCTGTAAAGCTTTAGCTTTAACATAAACCAAGCGCAATGAACAAATTATCATTAATGTTTTGGCAAAGACAGGCCAGCATATTTTCAATGTACTACTATATACTACATGTATAGTATGAAGTGAAGTAAACATATGTTTTTAGTGAAATAATGCGTCCAAGCTTTACATTTAATAGGTCTTTGATCAAATTAAAAGGAGAATGCTTGATCTTCCGAGTCAATCAAATTTTGAAAAAATCTTAACATGGGAATTGAACTTAATTAATCCCCAGGAGCTTAACCAGAAAATTCAACGAGACTGTAATATTCATTGGCAAGTTATATACATATTTAAAAAAGGTTAGATTTTAAAGTTGAGAGTTGTAACTGTACGATTGCATTATAATAATTAGTATACACTTTAATAGCATGTGTAAGAGAAGGAGTTAAAACTGGCATCGTTGTCCTCCTTGGAACTTGACTTCAGTGGCTCAGTCGACCTATATTTGTTATTCATTGTATATAATAGAGCTATGTTCTGTATAATAGAGCAACTGATGATAGTATGTATATTATTTAGTGACATAATCCACCATCTAATTTTTGAAATTAAGTATTTATAAAATTTATCACTCAATGCCTAGCACCATCCACTGAAGGCAGAGAGCTGAAAACCTTTACTTTTGAAATCTATGTAAGTACAAGTTGCCACACTTTTCCAACGCTGAGGCCTTCAGAAAGATTTCTTTAAACAAAATTATCGTGAAACTCTACCAGAGCAGGACGATTTCCCTGAGGTCCTACTGCGGATGTGTGTATGGACATATTTTTTTGTATGGCTACAAATCATTTGCACAAATTATACACCGCTTGGCAACTCTTTAGGATAATTGGCACGCAAAGTGCCGTCGTAGACAAAATTTAATTGCCTGGCATAACCGGCAGGTTGGTAGTTATGCCGACCAGCCAACCAAACACACAAACACACGCCTCCCATTTTTAAAATCATGTCTTTTTTTTTAAATTTTTGGTGCTCGGCTTTTGATAATGCTCAACATTTAAATTGTTTGCGAGCGGTCATTTTTCAATTAACATGTTTGCTTTACTTGTATGTCCATATCACACAGCCCTGAAAAGTATGCAACATTTGGACGCCGAGAGTTGAAAGGTCAACTGGAGGCTTTTACAGTCTTCATGAGCCCTTTGTTTTGACGACACTTTGGCCAACAGAAGAGTGTGCTTGTGTGTATGTGTGTGCGTGACGCACGAATACGAGCGTTGTTCTTCGCTTGTATTTGTAGCGCGGTTGGTCAAATTTGCATTTTTAAGTGAAAATATGTGTGTGCGGGTGTATTTGTGCGTTAGAGTGTGTCTGTGTGTGTGTGTTTATTACGGATATGTTACTGACAAGTGTCGGAATTTATGTACATGCATAAATACAAACAGTGTTATATGAAGATGATAAGCAGACTATGCAAATGTGTTATAAAATATTTTAATTATCACTTTACATGAAATCCTCTCTAATAGTCCAAAAGGGGTTGTGCCTCCACAACAATCCTTGATATTTGCATTGAGCAAATATATTTCAAAGCTCCTAATTAGCCATTTCGGCCGCAAACCCATAAATTTGCTGTGCAAATTGTAATGAAGCAAATTTGGTTACTGCTCCTGCCGTAGCATGTCACTATGTTTGTGGAATGCCTGTTGTCGTCTTTACACCGACATAACACGATTGTGACTTGTCTCTTAGCTATTTAATTTACAATTGCAGTCACTCCCTGCTTGCGGCATGCAACGTGCTCGCATGTGACTGCCACAGGGCGTGGCATCGTTGTGGTTGTCCCTTGGAAACATTTTATGAGAATTAGTGGAAAAATTTCCGGCGGCAGCAGGCAGCCTGCGGCCTGTGGAATGCGACATCAGACAGACGCCGAACGTGGCGAGTGAAGCGTAATTGATTTGCATTTAATGTTAACCGCTTTACAATGTTTGCATTTATCAAGCTGCGTATACGTATACGCCACGTATGCGTTGCCTACTTGGTGCTTCCTACTGCTTCTTCCTTGTGAACTGTACGTGCGTGGGTGTATGTGTGTTTATTTGTTTTATGGGCATTGCACATGACGCTCCATCAGAGTGACAAGCGGCGGTTGCAACGCGCGGCCATAGATACGACTAAAACAAACAACATAGATATATCTTATGTACACGTATATATAGTACATATGTACACACGTACTCCTGTTGTTGAAAATATTTGAAAAGCACGTTACTGCATGTGGCAGCCACCGTATGCCAGTACGCCATTATTTTTAATGAGTAGGTGTCCATGTGGCTAATATTTAAATATATATACAAGTATCACTTGACTAATATAAAATATTGCATGCCCAAACACATACTATACATATGCGAGAACCCCAGAAAGAGACTTGTCGAGCCAATTATATCCAAAACACCTTTGTTGCATTAGAAAAGTTCTACAGTGTTTTGTTTTTATAAATTTAATCAACTGACTGCTTTACTTGTAGTTCTATTCACTTTTTTACTACTTCCATCCTATACAACGAACAATAATAAACAAATGCTGCTGAATGAATATAATTTATTGTAGCCGTAATTTGTATTATTCTTTATTACTTTATGGTAATTATTCTTTTAAGAACTACTGTACTTTTATATTATTTTAACCAATGGATACATATTATAATTTGGTTAGCAATCCAAAAAAAAAAAAAAAAAAGTCGATCTAATGGTTGGACACATTATTACCAGCCATTAACTTAAATACTGAGTATCAGTATAAAGAAAATTGATCAGGGCTCATAAATTAAAGACTATGTATGTGGTTGCCTCGAAGTTTTGGCCAGTAAGTGTACAGATTTAATTATAATTGTAATACTTTTGTGTTTAACTTTTGTGTGGCTTTAAGCCTCATAAGAACAGCTTGCAAACCAAATATGGATCATGCCGTACAGAGCATACTCTCTCTCTCTCTTTCTCTCTTTCCCTCACTCTAAATAGTAGAATAGGCGCATTCACACTTACAGTAAGAGAACGGCACATAAACATAAATACATACACACACACACACACATCCACACATAAATAACAACTTACACACGCTCTCAGACACACGTTTACTAATTTGGTCATTAGGCGGCTGACTCATTGGCAACTCATTACATGCATACGCATAGAGGGCAGACATTCTCACACCCATACACACACACACACACACACACACACACACACACACACACACACAAACGTATGCAAACACACACAGAAGGCAGTCGATCTAATGGCGCATTGTGGCTCTGTTAGGCACAGCATGTGAGGCATCGGGTGCAGGACCAGGCCAGTCTCAAGCGCCAATTCCTCCATTCCCGCACAACTAAAAGTATGAATGACGCTAATGCTAGTAATACGCACACATACACACACATGCCCACACAACGCGCGCGTATATATGTATGACGTCAGCCTATGCATGAAAAGCGACCGTCGCTATTTGTCTACAGCAACAACAACAACAGCAGCAACAACAGCAGCAACAGACTGACAACAACTTAAGTAATGGCACTTGTGTCCCACTATAACACGCTTTATGCCTCTGCTCCCGTTATTTTTGTTGTTTGTAGGTTGCGCATTGGTTTTCACTTTTCTAGCCTGCGCCTCAATCGCTTTGCTACGAAAGAGGAGGACGCAGGGAGAGGAAATAGAACGGGAGCTCGAGTCAAAAAGCGTGAGTGGAAGAATTTAAATAAATGCTTTGAACCACACAGAAAGCGATTTATCTTTGTCGATTGTGGATTACGAACATGTTTTCCAAAACATTTTTCATATTGTAAAGACTATCGACATACACACAAACATAAGCGTATATTCGTACATCTGTATGTCAGCATGTGGGCCTTGGCAACTTCCTTTGCCTTTTAGTGCGTCTCGTTATTATGTTTGAGTCTGTCTATACTATATGATATATAAACATATATAAACATATAACATTTAATTTATACCAAAAAAAGACAAAAATATCACACAGATTTTTAACAAATTGCCTGCAATACAAAGATTAAAAACTAAAATAAACAGAAAATACAACAATTTCATTGATTGAACAACAAACATCGAAACATTAATTCTATTTGATTTACTATTTCTACTATTGCAAATGATGTATGTACATATTTGATTCAAAACTGGGGGAAATAAAATACTAATAACTTAAAAACAATTTAAAGCAATTTACCTATTCAACCTAGAATATCTTTGAAAAAATTGGGGGACAAAAGAAAACACAATTTTCTACATAACATACATAAGAAGGTGACAATAATAATAACATAATATTAATAACTTTTTTTCTACGTTGGTAAAGTTATTAAACTTAAAAATAAAACAGAAGGAGCACTAAAGAACTAAGAGCAGAAGACGTAGAACAACATAAGTTTCCTGTGCATAGTAACAACAGCGTCATCTTCGAAGATCCCACGCGTCGTATTCGCAATTTTCTGCGCAAGGCAGATTGGTGCGAGCGCCTTTGCTTGAAAACTGTCAAATGGCTAGAAGAATTACAACAACAAGCATGCGTGTGCTTGAAGGAAGAGGAAATGATGAACGACGTTCATTCAGCAATGTGTGCCCACGCAAAAGTCGATAAATTATTAGATTGTAAATAAAGAAACGAAACGAAACGAAAAGGCGACGACAGCGACAAAGTGAATGGGAAGGCGGCAGACGCTGCTGGAATGGAAACGAACTAACTGGGAAAAATGCAATAGGACCACAACGATACCAGATAGTACGTAAAACGATGACATATAAAAAAAGCAAAAATACTAAAACGCTGATGACAGGCGAGGCAGGCCAAAAAAAAAAAAAAAACAACGAGCAGGCAGGCTAAGAAGATTATTGAAATTCGCAAAACTTGTTCCCTTTTTCTTTCTTTTTTGCAATCGCACACATGTGTCCAGTCAAAGGCAAAGCGGAGGGGAACTGGAGGTGGGGCACGTGGTGCACACATACACATGCACACACACACACATACTCACATACTCAAAGCAAAATGTAGTCAGCTGTTGCCTGCCGCCGACAACAACAACTAGTGTTTAAGGCGCAACACTCAGGACACCTAAACGTTTGCGTATTAGTATGTCAGTTTGTCGACTATTCGTGGGTGTATGTGAATACCTATGTATGTATGCATGTATAGTATATATGTTTGCGTTGCGTATGCCTGCGTGTGTTTGCACATAAGTGAGAATACGTGTAAAGTGTGTGTAATCAATCATTTATGAAATTACGCTACTTCCGTTTTTGACAATTTTCTCTCAACGCCCAACGATTTTTTCTTTTGGCACACGGACCGATGACGTAAGTTAATGTGATATGTTTGTCTATGGACATATACATATATACATATATAAATATATATACATATTTATTTGTAAAATATCAAATTTACACATTGACACATGTGCGTGCCTGTCATTCCCTAAGTATGTGTGTGTGAGTGTGTTTTTTTTTACACGCGCGCCCACAGAAATATGTTTGTGTCACATAAAATTGAAATCTTTGTATGTGATCGAAATAAAAAATAAACTTGTAAAGCACGAACGCCCCTTAAACATTTGCTCAAGTCAAATGTTGGTTCGAAAATATGAACTGGTAGGGGCGCCAAAGGATAAGTGTAGTCCTTGGGCGGCACCAAAATGCATGTAACTTAATTAGCAATTAAATAATTAAATAAACTCAAATGTAATGCTTGATAAACGCACATATAGCATATTCATATGTATATATATAAATATATACATATATATATATATATAAGTGTGTTTGTGTGTCGCACAAGTGGGACATCTGAATAATTAAGAGACTAACAGAGTCACATGCCAACCAATGGCTGTGGTCAACAGTTTTCTTTTAATTTGCACACAAATTATGAGTGTGTGGGTGTGTTGTGTTGTGTGAAGGTAATCTAATTTGCTTTTATTTGAACATTGAATTTACCAACCGACAAGAACTTTGTCCTCCTAATGAGCGGGGTGTCGAGCACGCACGCACACATTCGTAAATTTTGACCATATGAATCCCTTTCGCCGTCTTGCGGTTGACCACAATGTCAAAGGCCCTTTTACTAATTAGACGACTTGTGGTTAATGTAATCATAAATAGCAATTATTGTTTATGCTGCTTAAACATGGCCAGATTGTATGAAAATTTTATGACATGTTTATAGGGTATTGATAAAATGCCTTGAATCACTTGCCATTGTCACTTCTGTGTGTGTGTGTGTGTGTGTGTGTATTCGTGTGGTTTATGCTATGACAACTTAATTAATTTAAAGCAGCTGCGAATGCTGAGCAAACTGTCTGCCGACTTGCCCAACTATATGGCCAGCCAGGCAATCGACGAAACGTGTTTCCTCTGACAGTTTTAGACGCGCATGGTACCAGCCATGCGATAAGACAAACGAGAATCACACGCACACACACACACACAGGCAGCCACACGAACTCTGACTGGAAAGCCGATGTGGGACTGCAAATTTGGGAATGGAAATCAAAGGCGCAGCAGCCAACACAGCATCTGAGAGAGCGACAGAGAGAGAGAGAGAGAGAGAGAGAGAGAGAAGCAAACGCGCGCAGTTGAGATTCAAAATAGCTGAAAAAAGTAAAATGTTTTGTAGAAAACACATCACAATTGCAAAGCCTAACACTTTGAATTAATAAATTGCAAATTGCCAACAATTAACCCCTGAATTATCTCCACTAATTATTAGTGGTGCTATAAATATTTCACAGACATGCACAGAAGCGGTGCCTGGCTTGTACAACTTATGTAAACTTCGATATTCAATGTAAGAGCCATGCGTCCTGTTTGTGTCATGTGAGCGGAACGCATTGGCTGAATGGCTGAGTGGCGAAGGCACTCGGACAGAGAGAGCGACAGCGAGAGAGAGAGAGAGAGAGAGAGAGAGAGTGGCTGGAGAGCGAATGGAATTAAGCACAGCTGCTGCTTTGGCTGCTTTGGCTGCTTTCACCTGATTTCCATAGCGTCGAAATTCGAACTACAATTATGTTAACGAGCAGAGAACTTGGCTGGCTTGTCTTTAAGGGATATTGCTGTTGTTGTTGTTGTTATTGTTATTGTTATTGTTGGTGGTGTTGCAGGGACTGCTGCGAGCATTAAATGTGTGCCACCAGGCGTATGCGTAATTTAAATTTAAATTTCTATTTAGACGCATGCGTTTACACACAAACAAACCTAAATACATTCAACACTAACTTATATACATACACACATATAGTATGTCTGCATGTGGCTTATAAAAGTTAACACACCAAAGTACTGACAGTATGTGTTTATGTGTGTGTGTGTGTGTGAGTGTGTACGGCACTGCTTAGCCTTTGCTCAAGTTACTGTTCAGTTTTCTTAATCAACGCCGCAATTCACGTTCTAGCAATGCTGCTTCGTTTCTTTTTCTTTCGCTTTTTACTGCTCTCTGCTTTTTACATTCAAAGCATTTCCTTTGGCAACAGCGATGCCCTCATTAGCGTGCTTATTGTCTCGCCTCTGACTACTTAGCGCGCGCTGTAACTTGGCCAGCAGCAGCAGCAACAACAACAACAACAGCAGCAATGTTAACGGCAGCTACAACCACAATATAAAACCCGTCACAGCTATGCAAATGGTTCTGATCCCGTTTCTCTTGTTTAGCGCAATTTAAAGCCACATTTGCATTGCAGGGCCTGGGCGTGATATTGCTCAACGGGCTAGCAGGAATCCCTCAATGTGCGTTCGTTCGCTCGGTTCGAATCACGGTGCTAGCATCAACATGCATAAGCATGGTTTGAAATTACTTGCAGAGTTAACATTCTGCAAGAGTGGTCACTTGTTATATAAAAATGTCCAACTGTTGTGTTATGGCCTCAGCTGCAGGCCGATACGCAACATAAATAAAAAATAAGAAAAACTGTATAAATTGAATAGGTTCAGGCTGGCGACTGATAATCAATATTGTATTGCGCATCAAATTACAAATATGGCAAGCACGAATGCGCTAAGTACACATTAAATAAAATACCACCAAATATGCACCGAAATATTTTCACACAAACACAAGGACAAGCACAGAAATGATCAAATCGGTGCTGGCTCTGGCGCTGGCTCTGGTGTGGTTAATGCCGGTGGCGATTTTATAACCCCTGACACAGGGGCCCCAAATTAACTGCCCGTGCTCACCCGACCATTTTGCCGAGTTGATAATTAGATGTAGAAATATGAAACCTTGGACAGTCTGTCGAGCGTGTTGCCATGGGGCAGACCGAAGCTTTTGTACGAGCATACCACTGAATATGAGTGTCTGTATGTGTATGTGTGTGTGTGTGAATTAGGGGAGACGGGTGGCGACTAGCGGATTGGGGGCAAGCAGCAACTTCAATTATTAATGAGCAGCTAAAAATGTCACGCAGCGACGCTTGCCGCAACTTTGTTTGTCTGCATGAAAGAAGAGCTTTGCTGTTGCTGTTCGTGCTGGTGTTGGTGTTGGTGTTAGCGAGTGTGGGTGTGGGTGTGGATGTGGGTGTGAGCAGACAATGAGAAACAAGCGTAATTGAAGGCAAGCGGGTGGTCAATGGTCCAGCTTAAGCATGTTTTCATTTTGCAGCTCTTGGCAACCCTTGCTCCGACATCGGTCTTTGCCATTTTTGGGATTTTCAGGATTTAACAAGCTGAATTTAAATGAATGTACATATTCAGGCAAATGGCAGCTCATAAAACAAAGTGTGGCATTTAATTAAAATTATGTACAAGTATTATATAGATTCATATTTATTATAAAAGACAAAAAAATAATCATCCACTCACCTTGCAGTCGTCGCACTGGTTGATCAGCGAATACATTTGCCGGCAGTCGAAGCGAAAAAGTATCTCGGCCAGTTCGCAGGTAATGCGATTTGCCAACGCATCTACATCCAATAGATTGCCCAGTATCCGTTCACACTCCTCACTGTCGCTGAGCGTGGCATTGAGGGCCAACGTGTGCAACGCACTGAACACACTCCGTTCACAGCAGTTGCGCAGGCGTAGTTGCCGCAGACGCGTTAACAGCTGGCTGGGTGCTTTCAGGCTGCACAAATGCTGGGGACTGGTCTCGGCGGCATCGCCCAGATAATCAAGGCACTGTTGTTGTTGTTGTTGTTGTTGTTGTTGTTGTGGCGCTTCGCCCGCGTCTGCATGGGCGCGCTCGGCACGCAAATGACTTGGATGGGGCGACATTATGGTCTCCTTAAAGCGGTCATCAATATTCTCAATTAGCTGATCGGCCATATCGCTTGTTGATTGTGTTGCCTGTTCTGCTGATGATATTGTTGTTGTTGTTGCTGTTGCAGTTGCATCTGCATCGTCATCAGCATCATCAACAATATCAACGTCTTTCGTTGCCATTGTTGTGCTATCCATGATGGTGGTTGTTGTTGCTGTTGTGCTTGTTGTTGTCATTGTAGCCGTTGTTGCCTTAGCCGGTCCTGTTGTTGCTGCTGTTGTTGTTGGTGCAATATCCGCAGCGCCTCTTGCTGTTGTTACACCTCTTTGGGGCTGCTGTTCATAGATATCGCGTCGCACCTTCGACATGGCTTTATAGTTATTGTTGTTGTTGTTGTTATTTTTGTTTTTGTTGTTGCTGTTGTTGCTGCTGGTTGCACTTAAACGCGTATGCGACTTATAGTTAAATGTATTTGTATTCGTGTTTATATTGTTATTAATGAAATACTTCATCTTATTATCATTTGGCTGCGTCTGCTGCTTATTATTATAATAATAATTATTATTATTATTACTATTTATGGGCTGCTGTTCGGCACACGAACGCGGACAAGTTGGCGGACCGGGTCCCTCATCGACCCAGGCCATGGGCAGTGTGCCAGCCGAGCACTGACCCTGTAATGACAGCACAGAAATGAGAGAAAAAGAGAAAGAGAAAGAGAGAGAGCGTGAGTAAATGTTGAGCATTAGCTAAAAAGGCAGTCAATTAAAAATTAGCTCAGCTGTCAGCTCGGCAATTAACACGAGCGGTGGCAAAAAAATATAAGTGTATGTGTATTATATAAAAAAATGTATGATTTTCAAATTATGCACATGGCGGCTGCAGGGCCACTTATTCTCTCTTGCACACTCACACACAACATACAAGCCCTGCATTAAAAACAACAACAACAACAAAATCCCAGCGGGAATAGAAACAAAAACTACTCTCGTATATTGAAAAAGTTTTGCACGCAGCTCGACAACAGCCAGCAGCAGCGCAAGTCATAAAAATAAAAGAAAAACAACAACAAATAAAAGCCAATGCAGTTACAACAAAAACAATAAGAACAACAAGAACGGCAGCTGCAATGAGTGCCGCTGTTTTTCGTTATTAAAATGACCGCACTTCGTTGAAAATTTTCACAAGCACATAAAAACTCAAAGAAACACATACACTATGGAGCAAATCGTAAATTTCACAGGCTATTTGATGACAAAAATATCCATTTTGTTCTTTATATAATCAAATATAGCTTGAACCTGCTTTAAGTTAACTTAAAAGGATTCATTTTCCAATTTGAGATTTTTAGTTTTTTCGTCATATTCGTAACATCTTTGCATTTGCAAAATCTAAAGCACATAACTGAATAGTAAGAGTAAATCCATATACACAAACCTAAATGAGATAACGATAATAATCGCAATAATGGCCAAGTTTTTAGTAAAATGTCAAGACATTTCTATACGAACGCTGGCTTCAAAGATATAGCCCCCAAACATACATAGTAAGTATGAATATTAGTAAATATTTAACTCAATTAGAAATATTTAATAGAATAGAAATATGTAGTACACAAATAATGATTACTACGATATCCAAGGAATGACGTCACTCACAAGGGAACATCAAACTCAGGCATGTGCAACTGCAAACTGCAAGAAATTTTCAATTTCCTGGTGCTGTACTGTTACTAGGAGTTCTCCCAGGAATTCGTAACTATATTTTGCTCAAATACAGAAGAACCCCCATTGATATTTTAATATCCATGTCATTCATACTTGCATTTGAAAACACCAAACAGCCTTGAATTACAAAAAGGTTGCTTAAGTAAACCAAAAATCATTGTCAAATTATATAGCTTTCAACTAGATTTTTGAATTGTTGAACTGAATGACTAATAATGAATCTTTAATGGTACATACATACATATAAGTATATACATAAAAAGTAATTTGATATTTGTTTCTATTATGGAAATGTTCTGTAAGTATATCTATAATGTAAGCAAAAACACGACGGGCAGGGCCTGGTAGTATTCATATATGGATTGTTTCAATATTTATTTATAGATAGAAAGTGCGTAGGAACTACAAGTACATATATATTTGTATAAGGGAATTTTGGATTTCAGTGCGCGGTTTTTTCAGAAAATAGGAAATGCAGAGCAGCAATTGAATTATTAAGGAAACCACCGCTTGTGCGACAAAAAACTCTATCCACTGCATAATTACTGTTTATTCCGTTTGATGTGGCGATAAAAACTTATTGCTAAATTGCAGTTGAAGGTGGATTATAATGAATGTTGATGTGTTTGGATTTAATAAAACCGGACCCCCTGCGAAAAAACAAAAAAAAAAAAAAAAACAAAAAAAAATTGAGCGGAAGCAATGTGCGAAGCAATCTTGGCACCACATTAAAGATTAATCAATATGTCCGATGTGCAATAAGTAAATTTCCAGTTAACATGTGTATGCCAGAGTAGACGGCAATGAAAACGACCGTTGGCTGTTTGTGTGAACAGTCAACAAAAAAGACCTCATTGAACTCGACTCGACCTGATCTGAATGGGGACTTGTGCCTGCTCCGGGCTCGTCTCTGGCAAATGAAAATTCACACAATGTCCTAACACATATAAGCACGCGCGCACACATGCATGCATGTGAGAGGCCATTGTTGATTTAATGGCAGACCAGCTGCGGCCCACTGCACAACAATGCGGTACTTATAAATTTTCGTCCTGGCCCCCTCTCTGTGCCTCCCCAGTGGCAAACAATGTAAGAGGGAATGGTAGGGAAGGCATAAAAAACACAACAACAAGGTAAAAAATACTCGTGCATAAGAAAAGAAAAAGATAAATTCTTCAATGCGCCAAAGTGAAATAAAAAATTACTTCATGTATTACAATTTTTTGCAACATACGCAAAAAACCTAATAAAAAAGCACCCGCCAAGTTGGAGCTTCTTCCTAAGGCAGGGGCACAGCTGACCCTTCTGTGATGCTTACAGGCATTAAAATGAATCGGGCTGCTGTTAAGCTAAGCTCATTTTTATTCTTCATTTTTTGTTTTTCGGTTTGCTTCTTTGCACTTCCAAAACTTGTGCTACAAGTTGGCAACAGTCGTTACCCAATAAGAAAATTCAAATGCAAGCCAGAGCCGCAAATTTGCCGTAAGCAAATTTTGGCTAATGAAAAGTCATTAAAGGGCCAGCCTTCAATATTTTCGAAACGAAAACTTGCTAAAGAACTGCCAATTAAATTATGCATAACGCTTTTAAGTCGTTAAGAGCGCATTAAGCGCCGATATTCCCCCACTCAACGCAAAGACGCTCTTCAACTTTCTGTCGAAAATTTCTGCGTTGTCTGCCAGTCAGTGTCCACAACTATAATAATGCCAATTCGTTACTCATACGCCTTGTTGGTCAGCAGCATTCTTACATCCCATCCCCGACATCCCAGATACGCACAAATATCGGCCATGTGCATATGAAAAATGTGTTGCCAATTGCAGTTAATTGAAATTGCAACACTTGCGTAAAGTAACTTGGCCAGGTCTGTGAAAAATTCATAAGCTTTGGAATGCCTTTACCGAGCACATTCAGAGTTGTGTATAAAAAATGCATGCGCCATGCCCTCGTTACCAGGACACAGTCATGGACATGCAGTTTTAATATCAACATCAATCGAGCATTTACAAACAGTTACTAGCTTTGCCTCCCTATTTACTTTCGATGGGAGACGATTCTCGAGTATACGATTCAATACGATATGTATTTTAGAATTATTTAGGAAGCTCTTGCGTGGTTATCACTTATTTTAAATCATAATACATTAATTGAATAATTGAAAAAAAAAAAAAAAAACACTTAGGCAGCCTCTTTAGCCACAAAAACTGTCGATTAAGGAATATATGCAGCCATAACATAAATTTCTTAATAAGGTATCTAATTTAGTGTTTTTTTTTTTTGTATCTAAATGGAAATGCTTAACATGACTTTATATTTCTTCCTTTATTCGTCATTTATTAATACTTGTGTACTCAATTGAATTCTGGATATTTTGATTAATTCCGTAATCAATGGGATTTAAATATTTTGAAAAGGGTGCTTTCAAAATATTTTGTGTTTTATTTACATATATATATATATATATATATATATATATATATATATATATATATATATATATATATATAGATATATATATATATATATATATATATATATATCTATATATATATATATATATATATATATATATATATATATATATATATATATATATATATATATATATATATTGAGGATGACGAGGCAGATTTAATATTCTGATTTTTCGAATAGTTACAAAATAAGGTATCAAACAAGAAAAGTGGGGATTTAATTGTTCTTACAACTTGCCTAGTATCTGTTTTATGGGCCCTCCAAACAATACATTATATTTGAAGAGTAATTCTCACACAAAGAAAATATACTGAAAAAACATTAAAACAGTGCTAGCCAGAAGTATTTATTTACTTAAAGCTGCCATTTGAACAGTTTTGGCCAACTTATTTTTTATTTATGAACCACTCACACTGCTGGATGGTATGGTGTTATTAGTGAGACACTTATGTTAAAGATGTTATTCGAAAGTGAATCACTTTGTCTTTGTCCTACGGTTGCTGTCGACTTTCTAGCTGAAGGACTTGAGCCTAGACTGAATGAGAATGCCTGTCATCGGAATGAAATGGTGCACTGACCATATATCAGTAGGCCATGCATTTATGCACTTTGCGACATGTGAAGCAGAGAATGCTTTGACTTAACGCTTCGGAGGCAATGAATAAATTACGACCACCTCGTCAACATGCAAAGGCGCTGAGGTGCTGGAAATTGTAGTGCAGTGTGCCTGCTGTGTGTGAAGGAGTAATTGAGCTTTATTTGAGCAGCGTTAGCTAGCTAGCTAGCTGCTCCAAAAATAGGCAACATATTTTTGCCGAAACTTTTGCCAAATATTTGATTTAGCAATTAACATTTGTTTTCCTGAGCAAGTAAAAGGTCCAAAATCATCAACAGGCGCCTGATACAATGGACTATGCCAAGTAAAACCAAAAGTGCACTTCAGCTAAACACCAACACAACAAAAAGAAGCAGCAACTGCAGCCACCAACTACTACAACAATGACGCTGATGGCAGCGGCAATGGAACCGACAACACTTTAAATGTTACAGCTTAACCTCGACTGGCAATCCAAACAACGCGCAGACTCACACTCACCCGCACATCAGTATACTTGTGTGCCTGGATGTGCTGGTGTTTGTGTGTTCTCTTATTTATGTGCAGTACGGTGGCTGTGTGTGCGAGTATGTCAAATTTAAGCGCTTGCTTATGAAAGCTTCAACAATGGCGCAAGAAAAATGCAAGTGGAAAACAGCGGCACCAGCAGCAACAACAAGGCACACGACGCAAACACCACTCAAAAATATCCAAATGCAGGCTCTACACACACAGAACACAATATATGTGCACACAGACACAGACACATACATGCATAAGTCAAAAGTGAACATTGCCTAAAAGAGATGCCATTTTAAAAACAAAGCCTATTCTGTTTTCAATTTAAATTAACTGTCTACTAAGAACGGATAATTTTTGCCAGCAACTATATTTTTAAAACTTATTAAATAAAATAATGTTAACAAGTATGAACTAGAAATTATTAGTACTGCTAAAAGAAGAGTCTGTTCGATTATTTTATGTCAATATTATTATTATTAAACGTCCTGTTATAAGGAAAAATTGCCACGAATATAAAAAACCTCCAATGGAACTCTTGTCTTCGATATATGTATATTCGTAGAGTTCATAGGCGTGATCTGAAATGTGAAAATTTTTAATTTTTGCTTCAATTCTAAATCCTTGAAAATATTCAGATTTCTGATTTTTGCGGAATCGACATAAAGATTTTCTAAATATGCTTATTTAAAATATGAATTGTACGTAGAAGAATTTTTTTAGAGAACATGCAGAAAAAAGCTAAGCTACAAATATTAATGTAAGTGTTGTATTTATCAAATTTATTATGATAATTACTGTTTTTGAATATTTGGTTATAGAAGAATATTGGATAAATAAGAATATTTATATTGCATTGTCGGTAAACTTTCTTTATAGGTTTTATCTACAGTTTATGACAGCACATGTGATTAGCTCATTTTTAAAGCATATACTATACAATTTAGATATTGTTAAAACACATGTGCCACATTTTACTGTAAATACCAAGTAAATATCTATATTTACATATGTATATATACAAGTAGTATATATATCTGTATGTGTTTATATTCAAATATATTTGCTCGTGTAGACGTGCGTTATGTGACAAGCATAAAGAAGTGACAGGCGACACAAACACACTCGCAGAGAGGCAGAGGCGGAGGTAGTGGCAGAGGTAGTGGCAGTGGCAAACGAGCCTTGCCACGTTGACGCGCTGGCAGCCGCCGCAAGGGACAAGTCGCCCCTCCATTCAACCCAACAAGCTGAGCAGGACCAACCCATCTCAGCCCAGCGCACGTCCCTTTTGCCTGTGCATAATTGTTTGTCACTTGACGCGCGGCCTGTTCCGCTGAAAGTTCCGCACTCAACGCACACACACACACACACACACACACACACACACACACACTCATCGTGTGGGAAAACCACTCGAAGACCCCTCATCCTACAGGCCGATTTGTCTCCTGGACTCGATCGGTAAGGTGCTGGAGAGACTGCTCTGCTCGAGGCTCGAAACAGCAATCGGTCTATCCCCCAATCAGTACGGGTTCCGGAAATCGAGGTCCACCATAGACGCGATCAGTAGAGTGGTGGATCTTGCGTCGAAGGCAATATCAGGTAGCAGATGGAAGGGAGGTGCCAAAGAATACTGCCTGGTGGTGACCCTCGACGTCAAAAATGCATTCAACTCGGCAGACTGGGGATGCATTCTCAACGCACTGGTGGATCAAGGCGTACCCACGTGCCTGGTGCGCTCCATTAGAAGCTACCTTAGCGATCGGATACTTAGGTTTCACACATTGTCTGGCACCAAATCCCTCAATGTTGTTGCTGGCGTCCCCCAAGGGTCGGTCCTAGGGCCGCTGCTCTGGAACGTCATGTACGACGGCATTCTCCGCCTCCAACTCCCACCCGGTACGGAGCTAGTGGGGTACGCAGATGACGTCGCAATTGTAGGCGTTGCGAAGGACATCAAAACCGTGGAAGACGCGTGCAACCGCTGCATCCGGTCGATCATCGACTGGCTGAACACCGTGGGCCTGGAACTAGCGGCGGGCAAAACAGAGGCAGTGCTAATCAGCAGCCGCAAGGCGGTAGAGCAAGCGCACATATCAATTGACGGTACTCTCGTGCGGTCCAAACGTTCAATTAACTACCTTGGGGTTAGATTGGATACGAGATTGTGCTTTCGTGAGCATCTGGAGCAGACGAATAATAAAGCTGCAGAGGCCACACGGGCGCTAGCCCGAATTATGGCCAACACTAGGGGCCCAAAGCAAGGTCGGAGGTTATTGCTTATGAGCGTAACCAAATCAATAATGCTGTACGCGGCACCGATATGGGCTGCCGCGGTGAACAAGAGGAGCTACATCCGCGACCTCGCTGCTACATACCGTCTTGGCGCTCTCCGTGTCTGTAGTGGATTCAGGACGGTTTCTGACGATGCCGTACTGGTGATCTCGGGGATGGCACCTATCGACCTCCTCGTCCTGGAGGCGAACTACCTTCACAGTTTTGCTGCCGGGCGGCCTCGAAGGGACGCGCGGGCGGCGGCTAGACGTACGACGGTAAGCAAGTGGCAAGAGCGATGGAATGCCTCGTCAAAAGGCAGGTGGACCCACACGCTAATCACTAACGTAGCATCGTGGATCGGCAGAACACATGGCAAGGTCGACTTCCACCTGACCCAACTTCTGAGCGGCCACGGTTGCTTCAGAAGTTATCTTCATAGATTTGGGCACGACTCCAGTGCGGAATGCCCGGCCTGCAGAGGGATACCGGAAGATGCTAACCACGTAGCCTTCCATTGCCCAAGGTTTGGGGCGGACAGAAGGAGACTGGAGGCGACAACCGGATCACCCCCAACGGCGTCGAACTTTGTGGCCAACATGCTCGCTAACGAAGAGTCGTGGGCTGCGAGCGCAAACTTTGCGGCCTCCGTTATGGGCAAGCTCAGGAAACAGGAGCGGGACAGGAGCGCGATATAAGCGGGTTGATCGGCCGGGCGAAGCAATGCCTAACGGCCGTACCGCCTGGACTTTGACCTGCGTATATCATTATTATTATTACTTTTACTTTTACTATTATTATTATTACTCCTATTGTTATTTCTACCTATTCTATATTGTTATTTTTCCACTCTAAAAATAAAGAATACAAAAAAAAAAAAAAAAAAAAACACACTCATCGTGTATATATGTGTGTGTGTGTGTGAATGTGTGTCAGCTAAACAAGCAGCAGCCATGCGCCCAATGCCATTTCACCTTGATGCTTGGATTTGTCACTGTGTATGTGTGTGTGTGTGTGTGTGTGTGTGTGTGTGTGTGCTGTTGTTATTGTTACCAAATGCAAATGTCGCTTTGTTGTCAAAATCATAAACATGGCCCTCGTTGTTGCTGCAACTGCAGCTTTTATTGTTGTCAAGATTTACAGCCATTTCATTCACACTTTTGTCAATGTGGCATTGGCGCTTTGCATGCCACGCACTTTGAAGCTGAAGCGACTGCCATGACAGACTGCCTTCAACGTTTTGCATAACAAGGGTCTGTCTCTCTGATGTTGTTGTTGCTGCTGTTGCTGCTGTTGCTGCTCCTCTTGCTGCAAACGTTGCATGCGCTCGTTCATTTCAATTATGCAACAATATTCGCTTAAAATTTCAATGGCTTCGGATTGTGCACTTGGCAGACAAGTGATGTGTTACCCTTTAAAGGTGCCCTTTGTAACATATTCTTTGACCCCACAGGCTTGCGGAAATACATTTTTTCCTATACCCGGTCATGCCAACGAATGGGCGGAAATTATTTGCAAGCCTTTGTTAAAATGTTGAAAAATCAAATCTGACTATTCACTGACACGCTCGCACGCACATTACTATACAACAACAATAACTGTGGGATAATGATGATGATGAAGAAGAAGAGGGTCCGGAACTGTTGCTGTCAAGCTGCCCATCAGGCGAGGCAGTCGAACAAAGAGGCTGGGAGACAATTACAGACCGTGTGCATAATTCAGTGAGTGCTCCCCAAGGTGTGATACGTTTCAATAAGACATTGTGGGCAAATTATTTTAACATTTTGCTTTACAGCCGGCACTCAAAGGAAGCGCACACATACACTAGCTCATGTGTGTGTGTGTGTGTGTGTGCGACGCCATATTAGCCAAGAGGCATGTCAGCACATGCAGTCAGCAAGGCAGAGGACCATTAGAGTATGAATGGCAGCTATTAGGCCATAAAAGCATTATAAATGTTTGCTCCTATTCATTGAATTTCCCAATTCTCTATACATTCAAATGCTAGCTTAAGTGTTAATAAATGATATTTGCATAAATACCACATGAAGTAGCAAATTAATTAAATAAATTCGAAATATCTTAAACTGAAAACACAAAGTATACAAATGTAATTAAGCTGAAAGGAAATTAAAGTCTTAATAAAGTCAAAATGTATTTATGTAAGCGATATAAACGCCCGCATCATTGCTCTACAACACAATTGTAAATTAATAAAAATATTCAACTTTTTATCCTTGTAGGGCATGACACCATTGGTTAATTTTATCTTCGTTCGACTTCCGCCTTTCTCTTACTTCGGAAAGAGTTAACCGAGTATTGTGGCAATAATAATAAGAATGCAAACGGGGTTGACGTTTTCGTTGCATCCTGTTTTTAACATTATTTTAACATAATATTACAATTAACCCAGCAGATGAATAAACATATAATATAATAATAATGGCCTACGAACTCAGACATGTAAGTAAATTGCATAAAAATGAATCGTTTTGTTGTCTTTTCATTTTAAAGTTACGATTTCTGAGCTAACCCTCTTCTGCAGCACTCCAGTGATTTACATATTTTGTTCTCAATTTATGATATTTTATGATTAATAATTTTGTAAATTGCATTTCATCTTTATCGGTCTCTTTCTGTTTATTACTATTGAAGTTTGTATCTAACCATAGGATAAATACATTATTTTGTTCCAATTTATTTTAATTTTTATCAAGTCTAGTAAGTTCTTTAGATATTAAAATCTGGGAATCATGGCATAGCCCCATCGAACAGGAAAACTAGCGGGTGTAGTAATTACAAGCGTTATTGTTTAAATTAATTAGTTGTGCCATTTAAATTCTAAACATTTGTAATTTTTTTTGTAATCTAAGAATTCACATTTTTATAATCCATTAAAATTGAAGAGGTCTAAGAGGTGCATTTATTAAATCATATTTAATTTTAGCTATTATTATTATTATGCATACGCATGTGTATCTTGATGTATACTATATATGCCATGTACATATGGTACGAGCATATATAAATCCAAAGGAAAGTGCTCATTATGGCGGCAAACAAAGAAGGCCGCACCCAAAATTGCTGACTGCCGCAAAGTGTTGTCTATAACAACACACATCCAGATATAGAGATAGGCATATTGGTATACGTATATGTACGAGTACAAGTATGTAGGCAGATAGATAGGTAGAGTATTGCGAGCTGTCAAACACCTGGCTGTCACATCATATTTGTTTGCACTTCTTCCAACGCATCCCAATGGCTGAGTGACAAAATAGTGAATAAAGTGAATGGACGTATGAGCTGGGCCTATGGCTATGTGCAAGCTAACGTGGCTATGTTTGTTAATATGGGTGTGTGAACAGGCGTGCCTATGTGTTTGTAGATTGGGAGCAACAATATCAGGCCTACAAAGGTCTGTGTATGTAAGTGTATGTGTATGTGTGGGTGTGGGTGTGTGTGTATTGGAGTACATTGTGGGCCGCCTTGTCTGCCACACAATTTTATCAGCATTAATTTGTCAAATATTTGCAAAGAGTCCAGCACTATACATCTGTGTGTGTGTGTGTGTATTTGTGTGTGTGTGTGTGTGGGGAGAGTTTGGTTGTGTGAAAGCGTGTGAGCGTGAGAGCGTGTCTGTCTAATGATGGCAACAAAAAGCAGCAACAACAGCAATAACAACTGAAAACATTAATTTAATGAATTTGCTTGTAAACAAGTGAATAACCCGGCATATCTTTTCTGCCCTTTCTAGTACATTAATGGAGTGCACTCCATTCACTGAGACACACACAAACTACACACACATGTGACCGGGCAAGCAATATAATTTCGCAACAAAATTTCATTTCACATCTGAACGGACATAAAACTTTTCAACAATGCTCATTCAATAATTCACGGCGTGTGCAAATGAAAAAAGAAAAGAGCAACAAAACAGAATCGTAATAAACGAACCGGCAGGAGCAAAATCATAAAAAAGAGGGACTATAGCGAGCAACGGCACGTATACGTAATGCATTGATCCATTCGCATCACCAGCGTTCCACTTAAGTGTGTCCCGCGCCAATTTACGTCCTGTTGTGGGTGAGCATCGGTCACAGCTCAAACTGGACTGGAGCTCAGCTCAGCTCAGCAACGCCCAGGACATAATTGCATTAATTTGTGCGGCCGTGCCCCTCCTGGATCGGACTGGGGCTGACCGATGCTGAACCTGTTACTGCTGGTGGCTCTTCGTTGGCATTGTCGAAACTGAATTTTTTACCTCATTTTTTCACTCTATTCGAAGCGAATGGCTAATTGCTGATGCAATTTTTTAGCGCTCGTTCTGCGATATTGTTCAAACACAGCATGGAGTTGTTTTCAACAACACTGGCGGACACAGTGAGTCGCAATTCATTTATAAACCACAGCGCAAAACTAAAACAAGCCCCAACTCGTCCTATCATGCTGATCCAGAATATATAGTATACATATACTGTTTGGGGTCTGCATCGCCTCCTTCTGCCTAATATACTGTAACATACCTTTATTTATTTAATCATTTTATTAGCCCAAGCATTAAAATGCAGTAGGAGCAGAGGCTAACAACCCAGCTCCCAAATACTGAAATATGCATTAACAATAAATCTGGCAAAGGTCACTGGAGAGGCTGTTTCATAGCATTTTAAGTGGATATTTTTTGATCAATCAGCAATTGAATTTGTTTAGTTAATGAAATATTACATATAATATTATCTAATAGTGGTATTCGTGACAGCTGTTTACTTTTTTTTTTGAAGTAATCTAAAACAATTTGAATCATTTTATAGAGGGAAAGCGACTAACCTATGATAAACTTTAGTCAAATTGATTTTGTTGTAATCCTGTTTATAAGCTATTGTTTAATGATTGTTTCCTCACACTGCCAGCACAGACGAAATCTTATTCACCTCTAATGATCTTATGTTGTGAGAATTGGATTTGGCATCCCCAGAATGAGCTGTTTTAGTTTTTTCGTAGAAGAGCAGGAGCTGTTTTTTTCTTATTTGTTGCACCTTCTATTTATTTCAGCAATTGTTGTTGTACGCGAAGGCTCTATTGGCATCAGGACATAACTAAGTAACTAGATGAGGAAATATTGACATAGCCAAGCGAACCCGACCTCGACTTCAATCGCCTTACTATGCCACACTTTTCTGTTAATTTTATTTCGTTGGTATTTTATCTTATAACAGGTTCATCCAATTAATTTTTTGTGGCAACGTAAAACTGAGAGAATTATGCCAGACAATAAAAAAAACTTAATGAAGGAACATAAAGTTGACATTAAGTATTATTTGTTCGATAATCTACATTTAATCAAATTAATAGAACTTACTTTAATTGGTGGATCGATAGTTTAATTACTAAATTAAATGTGTAGATGTCTGACAAATGACTACATAATTAGTCATCATGAAGACTCACATGTCGATTGTTCGAATGTCTATAGGTATCTGTATAAATAGATTTGCATGCATCAGTTGGTAAGAGTTAGTGTCGCAAGGTGTCAAGTAAAGTTAACCGCAAGTTGTTTAAGGCCAAACGCCGCCTGTCAATTGCCTGCGGCTTTTGGGCGACATCATAGCCGTATTGCCGCCACACCCACTTCCCTACCCCCTTCCGCGATAAGCAGGACCTGTGGTTTGTGGCTGTTGGCTAATGGATGGTGGCTGGTGGCAGGTGGCAGGTAAATGGGTGCCCTGCTCAGCTGTGTTTACGAAATGTCAACGGACTCTGTTGCAGTGGGAACTGCACTTAGTCAACAATTTGCATATTTACCGCCAAGTTGGCAACAGCTTGAAAAAATCAACGTGCCATCATTAGGCCATTAGTATAGAGCAGCAAACTTGGGCCAGACGCATGCAAATTGTGTGGGAAATCGCTTGTAATTAACGAAAGTTTCAAGTTTGAAGCATGCCAAACAGGCATCAACAGCCATGGCAACACACACAGTGCGCAGCAGAGAGGGGCGAAGGAAGAAGGACGAAGGACGTACGTAAGCTAAGGCATAAGGTGCGCAAAGCATCGTCTTAGCCCGACTAATTAGAATCGCAACTAATTGAACTTTGCATGCTTAATGTTTGGCCGTTTACATAGTGTGTTGTGGCTCAAGGAAAAGTCAGAAACAAGTTACTTTTAAACTAAAATGGGCTTCAAGCCAGGGCTGTGTTTAAATAAAGCACCAGATTTTTATAAGAAAGCAACTTTTAGAAAATAGTTGTTAGTATCTTTGCGTATCCACCCACGAAACTCGAATTGAAAACAAATAGAGGGCGACAGCTTAGATACCGACTCAGATACAGCCGTGTAAAGACAATAGTTGACGTTAAAAATGTCAAGTCTACTAAAAAAAAGAAAATGATTATGTATCTTACTGAAACGTATTGCATTATTAATTAATTATTTAATTATTAATTCATTGAATATTTATTTATTTCAAATCCCATTTTAATTTGGGGTTTAACAATTGACTTAAATGTGTTTGAGCTTCGATATCGTGAATAGACATATACTTGTAGTTTGTGTGCGAAAACGGATGGAATTAAGGTGCATGAACCTATTTCTACCATTAGAATGCCAACTTTTCATTCTTCTAGATGTGCAAATAAATTAGAGTTTGGTAACTAGAAGAGCGTAATGTTATTGGTAACTGTACAAAAGCTGACCAGTTTAAAACACTATCCGGTCTAAAACATGGCCCTCAGTTTGGATTTAGGCTGCACTCATAGTGCATGCGGTCATTTCTTTTTATATTTTGATCGCCAAAATTGTAACTTGTATATATCTTAAGTTGAATTATTTTTAAAATAGTCTAAAGATTATCCTTAGTCCTGTAAACAACATTCATTTCAGTTTAATATTAAGCTTGGAACATTTAGTTGGAAGCAGGACAAAGCTTTAACTGACTATTGTTTTAAAAAGAAGGAACTTGTGAACAAAAAATATGTGGCCACATGTATTCAATTTTAGAAAATTAGCTTAAGCTGGATATGTGATTATAAATAATAGTAATAATCAAAATTAGGGATTACTAAGTGCCAGTAGTTTTATAACTATCTAGACGTTCATCCAGGTAAGCGAACAGACGGATACGAATTTAATTCGGTTCTCTAATTTTCGTCGCAATACAGCTTGTGTTTAGTCGACAAACTGTAGGTTTACTGTTAAATAGGATGTTAGCTGCATTAGAAAACGTGGAAAATATATGCATGTATGTATGTACATTAGGCAGTACATACGTGTAGATCTGTATAATAAATCTAAATATGAGTAAAGGGCGCAAACAAATACAAAACACCTCAAGGGCTGAATTAAACATAGATTGCCATTGGAAGCTTGCCTTTTGCAACAGGCTGTGCCAGCAACGGAAATTCCACAAGCCACGAGCAACTGTAAGAATGTGCCAGTGTGAGTGTGTGTGAGTGGGTGCGTACGAGCACATACACACATACATACTCGCGTGTAGAATATGTGTGAGCCACAAGCGACCATGCTTGAAATGCTTGCACTTAAAAAATGTATAAACAGTCGACAGCTGCTGAACGCTCGACGCTGCCCGCCGGCCTGACATTCAATCAGTGTGTGTGTTCGTCTGTGTATGTGTATGTGTGTGTGTGGTGTATATGAATGGGTATATTATGTACATTGTGTGTAGTGTATGATGGCGGCTGCAAAAATCTCTGGAGCACACACACACAAGTTTTATTGGACAACTAACTCAAAGCGTTTTTCAATTGCAGTCAAGCCTGGGCACTTGGTCCCAACGAACGTAACGGATATTTATGACAGACGCCGCTTTCATTGCAATTGCAATTGCAATTTGAGTTGTCTGCGAGACTGTGAGCTCAGAAACGAGCTCTTCCAGTGAGAATGATGTAATCATTTTGTACAAAATATAGAACAGAAAACAGAAAACGGAGAACCAGTCATGAGCCATGAGCCATCAGAGGCAAAAGGCAAGAGGCGAGAGGCAAGAGTGTGTCTGTTTTTGCGTCTTCCACTGATGCTGTCGCTGCTGCTGTTTTTGCTTACAAAATAATTGATTTTATACACACTCACATCCTTGACACAAATAAACAGTCGCAATGGCGCAGCGACGCGTTGCAACATAAGCAGCAGTGGCAGTGGCAGTCGTTGTGGCAGTGGTAGTGGCAGTGGCACCAGTACCAGCACCAGCACCAGCACATGCTGTTGCAGCCAAAGCTGCAGCAATGCACGAAAGTTTAACAAACTGCCTGGATAGTTTAAGCTGACAAGCTGATGCAGGACCTGCCCGACTGACTGATTGCCATTGCCTGACAGTAAGGGTATGAAACTTTTATGCCATTGAATTCATTCAATTTACGCGCTCTTACTGCACACTTTTAAAACGTAATTTTATTTTTCCATTGCTATGATTTTTAATTGAATTTTCCCTCATGCCGCCAAACAATTTCAATTCAACAAATTGCTTGCATTGTGCCAGTTGCAAAAAAATTCAACATCAATTTTATTGTTGCCACCATAAATTGACGTTGCATAAGGTGCACGGGAATGTAAAAATTGTATTTGTAAGTACACATACATACATGTACTAAGTATACCTGTGCATGATTTCTCATATATGGATACATTTCGCAGTGATTTGTCTTTTTTTCGTCAGTACATTCTTTATTACTATATTTTTATAAATATAGTTTGCAAATATGATTGTCTTTGAAGTCGATTTTCGTCTCAAAAGGCAAATATGGGTGGTTGTAGTATCAGCAATAAATTTAAGTCAGGGGTTAAATTAAAGAATGGGAATTAGAACTGATCAGTAATACGTTTAAATACCACATTGCTTATCCTATAAGCAGACTTTAAAGAAGATGAGCATTCGACCAAACGCCAGTAGATTTGCGCCCATAAATAATCATTACTATCACGTTCTCATTAAGGGTCTGTACAGAGGCTTCTTCAGATCCCTATATCATATAGAAAGCGAATAAGCTTGAAAACCTTATTGCTTAGAAAGATATTGAAACCAAGTTCAATATTAAGAATGTTGTTATTACACCTGGTGTTGCTTTACTCGCTGGTCGCAAATAAATGCCAAAGTGCGAGTTTTTAAAGGAGTTGTTGTTATAGTTGGCGCCTTGTCTCGGTACAGACGAAGAAAGAAAAAAAAGCAAAAACACATCAACTTAAATATGAAAGCATTTTCAGATTCCATTCACAGTTTTTTGGAGTCCGTCTATACAATTTCATTAAACCATATCTGGCATCCAGAATGAAGGATGTGTGAACAGAGAGACGGTCTGACGATTTGCGCACTAATTGTAGAAATTCGTTAAACACGCGAATTATTTTAATGAGGAATAATACCCATATTTTTAGTCAAATTAAGATTGCGGATGGACAAAAGCCCTTAGGTCTCACTGGTTGACCCAATCCCCACAGTTTCTTTTGCTTCAAATACGGGTAAATACGATGAATTCTTGCAAGGCACTGCCGTCCGTGCACCCTTGAGTACGTGGAAGAGGAAAAAATGCAAGCAAAATGAAGCTGAGAAAAAGCCCACGTAAAGGTGGTGTTGTTATAGAGGCAAAGCCGGTCTCTGCAGTCAAGCTGATGAGTTGTTATGCACTCATAGCTATGAGTGCCATAACCCGTGCTTGCACATTCATAGGAGCCCACGTAACCGTCAAGTGCACCGACAACATCGACTGTAACAAAAACAGCAGCTATATCTGCATATCAACAAGAGTCAGCAAAGTTCTCGAAGCCTCATCGTATATTCATTGTATTCCCAATGAACTGCTGTCGCATAAGACTACGATGCAAAAACAAGGAGGAAAAAAAAATATGCATACTCGTATAAGAGCCGAGAGCACGTGTTTCCACTTGCTTACCATTTTCTAGTTGAAAATGTTTGCTAATTTCCAAGCAAGTCGAAATTGCAGTGCTCCCAGGCTTGTGTGCTCTGTACACTTCACATAACTGCCCCTTGGAAATGGCTAATTGAAAATGGTGCGCTCGAATACCATTTTGTTGTGGGGTCCAAAATCGAGTTGGGTGTCCGTCCTTCCCTGTGTAGCCGTGTTGACATTTTGCATACTTGTATGAAATATGAAACGATTGCCTGCTTACGCTCGCTATTTGACAGGAACTGCTGTGCGTGCTTGAGACTCTATTTGCCGGACTTATTGCCGCATTTTCTTGCTGCCTTGCCACTAGCACAAAAGGCAACTAACTAGGTTGCATCTCTAGCACAGCGTTAATCGCTTCTTATTTGACATTATCGGCTGCCAAGGCTGGACAGCTTTCGCTGAACTTTCCTTATAAATTTTGCTGTCCTTGCAAAGATGCACCTTGCAGGTAATACGCAAATGAGAGCTTAACATAAATATCTTTGTTAAACAATTTTAATATCGAATCTAAGAAATTGTAATGTTGAAGTAAATACTTTTTTTTCCAAATTCGTTACCCTTAATTAGGAGTGGCACCTCTCATAATTCTTTTGAGAAGTTTTCATAATGCTACCATATACAGGACCAAGAAAGAAAACTAGTTTTTGTGTTAAGCCTCAAATTTGTTACAGGAAAATGTTTTGTTTTTAAATAAACCTCATTATGTGTCGTTAATAAAACATTGTAATCTTTTGTTACATCTAATTTTATTTTAGATGCCTCTGCAAATCGGGTTTCATCACATGCAAATCAAAAAGCAAACTATCTCTGTACCGACCTATTTACAATATTGAGAAACGAAACACTCGATGGGGTCGCGAGTGAGGCATATTTTAATTAATATCAACATACACAGTTCCTCAACATTCCAAAACTTGATTAAGAATTTCTGCTCATTTATGATAAATAACGCTCATTAATCAATATTACATTTTCCAGCATTTTCCAAAAGCATATTTAAGAGTCAAATGCTCTCTCTCTCTTTGATATACATATGTACTCGTACATAATAAAATGGCCTATTATTTTGAAAGTAAATAATGGAAACTTACATTGTAAATCGACACTTGTATGTAACACCTAACTACAAAACATACGCTTGCCATCAGATATGTGGAACTTTCGACTTTATTTAAAATTTTAAAAAAATAAGTAAATCCGTCTATTTCCATTTGATATTTTAACCGAAATATTTACATGCATAACACAACAGCATATGTTTTTGGGAGCCCTGCAGTCAGGTTAGCCGGCCCTGCATATATTTTGCTGTCACTTTTGGCATAAAACTGTGTAAATATATGTATGTAGATTTGTGTGCGTATGTTGTGGGCGGAGAATGTACTGATATAAATATTTATGCCCTTTAACTAAACATTTGCAACATGTTTGGCTTGTTTGGCTTTCACTAACATCATGGAGAAAGAGCCCGTGACCGACAGAGTTGATTGACTTTAATTGTTTGATTGATTTAATTATTTAATTGCCAATAGCTGCTGCTGCTACTGCTGATATCGATTTAACGTTGCTATCCATCAAGTTGAACAAAAACATCTAAGTACCAATGAATCAAGAGGAACAAGTTGCAGGCCGAGGCACTTAACATCATTGCGCTGATTAAAAATCAATACTTATAGTATAAAATGAAAATAAAATTAAGAGGTAGGTAGGTAAGTAAAAGAAAAACCTGCCATGCTATGCCATGGCAACTAATTGGGATTGAAAACATTCGGTAAATAGGAAAGCCAGAGTGGCAATGAGAACTTTAACTGAGAGCCAATCTATGTGCTCTACCGTTTCAACATATTCTGCCACGAAATAATGGCATTTTAAACAAATTGCCAAAAAGTTTTAATTATGTTCTTAAGATAATCAGACCACAAATATGTCACAATGGCGCCACAAAAGTGCCAAACGACAAACAATAACAATGGCCGAAATGCAATCAAAATGCCATTGAGAGTAGAATGGCAATGCGATGAAATTGAATTAGATTTGCATAAGCAAACAGCGCACGATGCCGTTAATAAATATTAAAATCTGAATTATACTTGGCAAACCAATAGGAATTTTATTCGTTGATAGCACAAGGCAAAAACTGACTACTGAGTGGTCTCCCTCTTTGCACATCTGGAATGGGGGGAGGGGTGATAGGGAAAGTGGGGGAGTATGTGGTGATGATGTAGGTGCGGTCGCATTTTGGCAGCATTTCAAAAGCAACGGCCTGGCATTTCAAGTGCAAAAAAGAGGCAAAGCCAAAGCCAAAATGCTAATGCACAAAAGGTAAAAGGAGCGGCGACAACGACGACAGCGATGACGACGAATTGAAAAGTGTTTTTCAAATGGCGCACTGCTACAATTACCAAGGCATTTTCGTTGATTTGTAACACGCTGCACAGATGCCAGCAACGGTCGAGAGGCAAACGAGCTGAGCTGAGATGAGATGAGACGAGACCGAACGGAACAGGAAGAATGAATAACAAGGACGATGGCGGTGGCTGTGGCTTTGTAGACCTCGCCGTTCACGTCGCCAACATCCAACATCGTTCAGCCGGCAAGTTCGAGTGCCGCACGTTGCCACAATTGTCACACAAACACTTTGCATTTTCAACAAACATACTCACATACATTCAACGGCACAGAAAGCACCATTGCCGCTCACGATTAAGTGGCAGAATATACTTTGAAATTGAACAAAAAAATTTTAAAAAGCAAAAAATGAAAGAAGAAAGAGGGAAAGGAAAAAAGAAAGGATCTTTAAAATTGTGAAGGCGCACAAATCATAAAAGTACATAGAAATTAGGGTAGAGCAGAAAGCGGCACAGTCGCATTGCTTGCTGGCAAAGCGCACCCAAAGCCCCAGGACAAGTCAGTTGACAGCCAAAGTCTATCCTCGCTATAAACCTCCAACAGGACTCTGGAAATATGTAGCTGTTGGCCAATTTAATGCCACCGTGCCTCGCTGTTGGACTTTATTGCAGCGCTTAAGCAACAACAGTTGAATTGCAATTGCATTTCATTTGAATTCGAATGAAAATGCAAATGCAAATGCGACTGACGCTCGTTACGTCTGACATAAATTAATTCTTTTTTTCTCTCAATTCCTTTTTTTGCATCATGTCACAAGCATGCCAACGGGCATACGAGTATGCCGTCCCACATATTTGATTGTTTTCCCCCCCTATCTGATAAAACGATAACATTTATTGTGATTGAAATGTAACAGCTATAAAAAATATCATAGCTTTATTGTCCGATGCGTTCAGGCGAAAGAGTAGTATAGCAGTTAGTTTGAAAGTTATTTGTAGCATAAAAAAACCTGCCAAAAATTATAATTCTAGCACAATTAATATAGTCGATGAAGACCTAAACAGTTTTGAAAACTAAATAAAGTTTCACACATAACTTTCATTTACTTCAAATGCACAGTAAAACGTTCCACTTATGAGACCTCGCATTCAGTATTACAATGCCCAATAAATTGATTAACCTCAATGCAATTGCAACAATTTAATTGTCCGACTGCTCACTGGTAACAGATAGCGAAATGAAACGATAATAAATTAAGCAGATTACATGAATTCATGAATAAATCGTAATCAATTGATTGCCCCAAAAGGTAGGCTATAATTACTTGCCAAAACGGATAATTGTGCAGCCAAAGTTCTCACAACTTGACGTGGTAGCCATAAGAAATGCAATTAAAAATGTACATGTGCACTTATAGTATATGGAAATAAGGATCTACTTGGGCGGCTTTATTTTACCCTTCACAAAAACGGTTAAATGATATTAATTTTTGTCCTTACAGCTCAATGAAACTGAATTGGTGTATGAATAAAGGCCGCAGAATTATCGTTTGCATTGTGATTTAAACCAATAAGTGCTTGAATGGTAGGAAATCGATCCACTTTTGATGCGAGGATAATCCAATGTCGATCAATCAGATAAGTGCACTGTTGGGAACATTTTATGCCTGTTCCACTATCAATGGCACCAAAAATCGAGCCACGCTGAACAATTTCTTATTACGAACAACTATAGTGTATGGCAACCAGGAGTATAGTTTGAAACCACTCTGCATCTTCTACTCAAGAGCAGTGGCAAGGATTTGGCTGGCAACATCGAACACATGATATCTCGCGAATGCCCCCGCGAAATCAAATGATTAGAAAAACTGTAAATAATTGGTAAGAATGCAGTTCCACAGTTCATCTACCACTCACATTTTATTGAATAGCGATAGTTGGGTCCGCCCCATTCTAAATCAATAGCAATATCCTTTTCTCCTACTTTCTATGAAGTATGCCCAGAAGCGCTGTGGCAGTGGGCGCAATAAGCAGCTATTGAAACAAATTTGTATGTGCTCAAGAGCTGTGCATTGTTGTGGACAGCACAATAAATATAAGTGCTGAGAAAAGACGAGACAAGCAAGAAAACGCTGAACAAATGAAAACGTAATAACAAAGTGTTTGGCATTTCCATTGCGACCCACGCTTTTGCAGCGACTGTCCATACTCTTTGCGTCTTGCCTGCCAGCGAGCATCGAATAAAGAAGCCGCAGCAACAACAGCACCAAGCAGAAGCATGGAGAATGATGAGCTACGCAGATGGAAGCCCGTGCTCAGTATTCGCATTGAGTAAATAATTATGTACATATTTGAAATATGGAATGGTCCGGCAACGAGGAGCAGGCACTAGTTGGCGGGTAAGCTTGACATTGTTGTGGTTTTAAGTCTTTGTCTCTGCATTGGGCGTGAGGGCCAACTATGCAGTCTCAGGCACAGCCACAGCCACGTGCAAGGTCATGAGGGATATTATTTAATTTTGCAATTGAGTAAAGTGTCTGCGGCAGTTGGAGCCCACAAAATCTATCAAATATACTTGTAAGTATTTCTCTTGTTATTGACAATTGCGTAGATTCTTAATTAAACAGAGCAACCGCAATTAGGCTAACACCATTTTATGATTTGTAATTAAGAGTCGTTAACGATTGTTTTGTGTGGGTTTTTAAAATATTCAATTGTCAAGCTTTAGCCATTGTTTGAAAAAGTGTCCATACTGGTTAGTTGATGAAATTAAATAAAGGATGGTAAAATAAATCAAGTTTTCATTACCAGCTAATTTGATTTATAATCATAAAAACTATTTGAATTGAAATTCAGATGTGTTTGGAAACTTAGACTCACCTGCAAGTCGGTGCCTGTGCCCGGCTGTGCCAGATCACAAGCTGATATCCAAGGATTAAGGCGTGTTAGTGGGGATGTAGTGCCTAGTATGGACTTCTTAAGTTCCAAAGCGCCGAGCCTTTTAACAGTTGCTGACTCAGAACTGATCTTATCGACAACAGCAGCGCTCTGGTCGGGAGCAGCAATACCGCCGTTCTGCTGACCAACTAGTCGCGCGGCATAAACGCCAACGCTTTGCTTAGGTAGTGGGAGCTCGTTGGCTTCACGCTTGTTGTTGTTACTGCCGATGTTGCTGTTGCTGTTGCCACCTCGGAGCAGCTGCGGCTCCTGATGCTCACGTTCGTCCCTATCGTTGTTTGGCTGACTTTCGACGCGCTGAGGCTGCTTCGTCTGTGGGTCCGTCTCAGGGTCCGTCTCAGTGTCCGTCTCTACTTCTTTATAGCTCTCCAAAGGCAGCAATTCGTTCTCTGATGCAGCACCCAGTGTCAGTCTAGCAGCGAGTCCACTACTGCTGCTACTGCTGCTGTAGTCAGCGTCTTCGTTTGTGTCAGCAATCTTGTCGTCCTCTTCGTTGGTCGCGTACTCGCTTAACTTGACCAGGTGATCAAAGGACTCCTCCGACAGCAAGTCGCCCTCGGCCACTAAGGCAAAAATGTCGGCGTCCTCGTCAAAGCCGCGCAATGACTCGTCGTTAGCCTGCGAGGGAAACTGTACAGGAAGGCCGCCAGATGATGCCGCTTCGCTGTCGTCCTCCTCGTCGGTGGTGCCCTCCTCGAGCAGCGTGGCTTCGCTGGACTCGGGACCTTGGGCTGCGGAAACTGCTGCTCCTTTCCCTGTTGCTGCCACCTCTGTACCACCGGCGCGTCCCACTATATCGCTAGCGCTGGCGCTATCGTCGCTCTGGCCCGACTCCAGGCTGCGCACACGTCGCAATTCGGTACGCGCGCGTGGATCGTCGTAATGCAACCGCAGATGGGAGGGCAACTGCAAATGTAGCGGAGCGGCGTGCGCGGGCCGGCGATGCGAGTCAAAACCAAACGCAGCCTGGCCTTGATCTGAATCCTGTTGCTGGTCTTGTTGTTGCGGTGGGCGAAGGGCGCGCACGCCGCCGCCGCCGTCAAAGGTGCTACCGCCGCCGAGCAGAAATGTTGGCAGCAGAAAGGATCCACTGCCAGATTTAAGGTTTGTTTCCGCTGACTCAGTCGTCGAGTCGTAGGTGGACGGTAACGTTGCTGCTGAGCTGCCACTGGTGCTGCTACTGCTGCTACTACTGCTGCTGCTGGTGCTGCCACGCCGAGCCCCCGAAATAAACGCAAGCGCCATCACGACCAGCCCGGGTCCTGGCCGCATATTGACCTCGGGTTCGGCGGTGCTAGCATGGTGCAGGCCCGCTTGAGACGCGCTTGCGACTCCAATTCAATGCGAGTAATGATGGGCTCATGGCCCCATCATCATTAGTAATGTGTTTGGTTTGGTTCTATCCTGCTGCGCTGTAGCTGCGACTCTGACTCCGCTTCTGCTTCCTGCGCGTTCTCCTGCTCCTGTTCCCGAGCCACTGCTGCACTCGCCGCTGCCTCTGCCTTCGCCTGCACCAGCACCTTCACCTTTGCCTTTAACGTTGCAACTCTGGCTTGCGGCATGAATGGCCCTCAGTGAAGCTCAGTGGCGGCCCAGTTGCATTCGACTATTAATATTGCGTTTGGACATGGCACTCGACGTGGCGATGGCAATGACAACGACAACGTCAACTGCGATTAAGCTAGAAAGAAATATATTTTTGGTTATTCATTTTATAACATTTTAAGCTCTTATTAGATATTATATTATAGCTTATATATAGTATATGCGCACAGAGAAAAATTGATTTCACAAGCATTTACTTCATAAATACCTTTAACATACAAATAGTTAAGCAAAGTATGCTTTAATCACAATCACAAATATCAATTACTTGTATAATAAAAATGTTTTTTTTTTTATAAATAGTGCATACGTAATTGCAATAAAAAATATCAAATGCACACGAAATACATATGAAATAAATGTGAGCAAATAAAAGCTACCTCAAATGTTTTCAAATACAAAGGCAAATTATTTTATTTTTTTAAATTATTTATGCTGAAATCTTTATGTTGCCCAACATTCACAATTAACATTTACTTTTGCCACTAGAACAATGCCTTCGTTGAACAAATAAAAGCTATACTACATTCAATGATTTTTGTATTTTTTCCTTTGTGCAAATATTGTTGGAAGAACTAATAAACAAAAGACTATAAATTGTTTTCAATAAATACATATATATTGCCATATCTGTTAGGCCCTGCTACAATATATTTATGTAGTATAAAAATACCTAAAAAACTGCTGGCACTTCTAACAAAGGCATAATGTTAGAGACTTAACATAAAACAATCAACAATGAATTTTATTTAAGCTTATATGTATTTAAAGAAAAAACGACTACAAAGGTTAAAAGTCTTCTTTAACCATCAGTTTTGGATTCAACTGTAAGCTCCAGACCATTTTACAGATTTAAAAAAATAAATAAATGTTTGTGAGGTTATGCTTCTATAATTGAATTGCTTAGTAACGGCCCAAAAGTAAGAAAATATGGTCCCGCTGCAACCCAATGGCAACAATCATTACTGGTTGAAACATAGGATTCAGTTGTGCATTTCAGGAAAAGCCGCTGCTAATCACGACAGGGCATGAATAAGTGCTGATAATGCTCAGCGATATTTGGGTAGGATTTGAATGCACATTCGGATACCTTTCTTTTCATGATGAGAAACGTTTCAAGTCTCTTAAAATACTTGAAACGGAGTATTTCATTGATTGCAATTGACAAGTTTTAACTAGATACGAAATAAGGAGTTTTTAATTGACGAGCGATATAATTAATATTATTGTCATAATTTTGCAATTCGTAAAAGAAATTTCGACACGTTAGGAGAATTTGTTTAGTTGTTGGACATTTATAGTTCTGTATTTTTTATAATCTTCCCTATTAATCCTCGAATTCTGTTTAAAATGATTTTGAATTAAATACAAATAACATTACTGTGAATAACTTATGTAAATTACCTTAACTAATAACTGTTCATTGCTAGATTTACCTCGTGCTGTATTCGTTTAGTTCCAATCGAGGCTGTTGCAGCTCATAGTACTAGGCTGTGCGAGTTAAAAGTTTGATGGTCAGTTCACAGACGAAGAAATCGCGCGCGTTTCTATGTTAACGGATGCATGAGAGCTATAGCTTAGCTACGCGAAACTGATAGGTATAGGTATATATATATCTATAATAAACACACGATCGAATGGCAGCTCAGTTGGGAGCTAGTTAACTGCACTTTGGGCCATTAGAACGGTGCGCATTTTATTGACGAGACAATCCACGGTGGCGACTCCGATGTCGATTGGTGAAAACAGCGCGACACGAGTTGCTGGTGTATATATATATATATATATATGTGTGTGTGTGTGGGCTTGAATATGAGCGTGTGCGGCGGGCAACAACGTACACTGTTCATATAATGCTTATATATAATGCGGGCCACGGGCGGTGGGCAATCAAAACGCAACGGATGGAGGGACACGAATACATGAATTAACAACGATTTAACGATTAAAAAATTGAACGCACTTTTCTTTATGTCGCTTTGATTTTTAGCTCTATGACCACTTAAGATAAACTGGACATGGGCAAGAAGGCAACTCGAAGGCTTAAACGATTATTATTTTATATTTTTGTTGTTGTTGTTGTTGATTTCCGCTTGGGCTTTCACATATTGATTAAACACTCAAAATTTTAATGGCATTTAATTTTCATTCAATTTTTGCAATTGTGCTACATTATAAGTGACTGAATTTTAGATGTTGCTGTGATTTTAGTGCTGTTGTTGTTGTTATGGCTGTTGTTGTTGCTTCGGTAGCAGTTATAATTTGTTATTATTATTGGAGTTGCGGTTGTTGTTGTTGTTGTATTTTTGCAATTGCTCCACTTTCATTCATGCACATTAACCTTGAAAATTTGTGTTTCTTTAGATATTTTCGTAGCATACTTTTGGGAGGCACAGAGCGCAGTTTCCTATAATTAGAGCAAGATTTTCGATGAAAAAAAATGGGGAATTTTCAAACAAATGAATTGCAAAATGTGTATAATCGATTGTGATAAGTATTAATGTTATTAGTATTATGCACAACTTTGAAGGTTTCCCAAACTTCTTCATTATTTTTATATTTCAACTTGTATTTTTTTTTTAAATAATTTTTCAACACAATTTTTACAATCTCTCTCTCTCTCTGTCGTTCGCTTTCTACATCTTTCTCTCTCTCTGTGGTAATGCCGCCTGCGCTCACGCTCCATGCTCAGCTGCGCGCTTGGGGCTAACAAGCTCGATGCTCAGCACTCAGAATGGCAAATTTTGAAATGGAATGAAAACTCTGAGTTGCTTTGATTTTTTGAACGCAATTTCTATGATTTATGCATGAAGATGCCTGCAACCATTGTCCTGAAAGTTGTGCTAACTTCTTGCATATATTTCAGAAAACTTGGGGGCCACTTGCTGACCACATTAGATGGTCACGGTTGGTTAAGCGCAGTGCTCGAGAGTAGCGGAGCAGGAGCAGGAGCGGGAGTGGAAATGGGAGTGGAAGAAGATGAATGAGCATATGGCATGAGCAAGCCGAACGCGAAAAACGAAAGGAGCAGTTTTGGTTCCTGCAAGCACAAAAGAAGAAGAAGAATGCCGAAAAAACGTCGAGCAACGAAACTGTGGAAATCCCGTATATCTAACAAAAGCCCGCTCACAAAAACACACACCCATACACGCACACGTACACGCATAACCAAAGAGACAGGGCAAGAAATTTATATAATTCGTAGCCGCCGCCAAACGAAGAAAACGGCGATGGTGACGACGACGACGACGACTACGACGACTACAACGACGGCTACCGTTACTCGTGAGCGCTCCCGTTATTGTTGCTGCTGCTGCTGCTGCCTCTGCTGGTGTTGTTGCTGTTGTTGAGGCAGCAAACACAAAACAGCGGATCCCACAAGAGGCGCTTATTGCTGTTTTATGTGTGGGTGTAAATGTTGGGTGAGTGTGCGTGTGTCTCTATGTGTGAGTGTGTGTGTGTGTGTGTGTGAGTAGTTACTTAGGGCAGCCAGGCAAGCACTCGGCAATGCCTTTTGTAGCAGCATGAAGTAGTCGTTGTATTTGTAGTTGTAGTTGTATTAGTGTTAGTGGTAAGTCGTAAGTAGATGTTATGGCAGCCTCAAACAGCACGACGACGCTGTCCATGCATAAATATACATACATACGTATATGAGTATGCGTATGAGTGTGTGTGTGCGTGTGTGTGTGCGTTTAACATAAGCGATGGCGTCAAATTCTGTAGCTATGCGAAATCCTTTTTGTATTGCCAGCCAGCATTTCATTTTTTCTTCTTCGGTCTGTGTTTAGAGCATGTAAAATTTTTGCTTTCAGCTGCTGTGCGTGTGTATAACAAAAGCGGAGTACTTTTTGTTATATACATACATACGTATATATATGTATATATTTTTGTTGAACAAAATTATATAGAAATTGTTTGGATTTATTAGCAATGGCAGTCATGGCAGCAGCAGTCGATGTATGAAATGGGTGTGCGTATGTGTATGTATTTGTTAACTTTCACTTTTGTTTTATTTGCAGCATTGGCGCTGTACGCACACAGACACACAGACAGAGAAACACGCGAATAAATATGTATATATATTTTCTCTTTTTTTTCGTGCGGTTGTGTGTGTCTGTGTGTGTGGTTTTGCTTTTGTGCGGCACAGTCGCTGCCTTTACCGTTGCCTGCTGCTCTGGCTGCTGTACGCTTATATAAGCCCGGGACGCAGCATAAAACTATTTGAATTTGTCGAGGTTGATTCATACTGGAAAAACTAAGCATTTATTTATGCAATAATTTCCTTCTGTCGCTGGGCGTTTTAATTTTAACAGAAATTGTCTTCACATTATATAACATGTCGTTTTCGGAAACATACTTCTAGAGTCAGGCGATGGCGGACATGCAAATCAAGCTGATTGTATTAGGCTGGGAAGCTCAAATCTCTGTAAATGTATTTAGTTGAAAATATACACATATTTCCAAATAGTTGACATGCAGGCAAACAGACGGACAGAGCAGTAGAGAAATATTCATTTCTAGCCATATAGCCAACTACTAGAATAAAAATGAAGCAGAAACTCACACACAGGCACACATACACGCCACACACATGCACACACTAGAGGAAACATCCAAAGATGTTGGCATTCTTGTACACGTTATATTTGACAAGCAGTTTTCAACGGCACTTTCAGCTTCAGCTACAGCAGCAGCCAATCTTGCCACGTCCGCCACTTGACCAAGCGTAACTTTCCGTGCTGCATGGGACGGCACTTTCACAGACTTTGGCCAGGGAATAGTTAGACTGGCCAGCAATTGTGGCAGTTTGTGCCAAAGTTATGCTCTGCTTATCAGCCATTTATTTTAGTTAAATAGCACAAAAGTTTCCTCCGAGCTTGCATTTAAGCGTCAGCTATTATATGAGTGTGTGTATTTTTTCATTTAGATTTAAAATTTCAGTTAAATATCACACGCAACACTTTATAATTTAAATCATTATTGGATGATTTCAAATTTCATTAATTAATGGATTTCTTCTTGGCTTTTACTTTTTTCTTCTTTTTTTGCTTTTTGCTTCTTTGTACAAACAAATGCGCGACGACGCAGGATATACCGTACAATCCTGCTTCTTGCTGATGGCCCCAAACGGCACTGACTGTGCCACAATTGCAGATGGCGCTTAACTGGAATGCCAGCAGCCCGACAGCTCAACCGAAACTTACAGGCCGACGAGGTGCAAACGTCCTCGTGCTCGTGCCCGTCTCTCAGCGCTGAATGGCACGAAGCAGCACGAATAGCCAACACAACACAACAATGGCGCTGAAAACGGAGCGCACGCTCTTCGCCAGCTCTCTCTCTCCCTCTCTCCCTCTCTGTCTCTCACTCACTGTTTCGCTGCCGCTGCTCATTTCGAAGTTCTAATTCCAGTCCCAATGGCTCTCACCGATGGTCACCCTAATGTTAAGAGCCATGCTTGCTGCTATTTGGCCGTTGAATGATTCGCGCTTCTGTTAGCTCTTACGAGCATGTGTTTGTGCCTAGGAGTAAGAAAAATAACCACCTACAGCCAACCACTTAATCACCACTCGTTGCTGCTGCTGTTTCAAATTTTTCGATTGCTGCTCAGGCACAAGTCACTCGACGAAAAGGTGTAGCGCTCGACTCGGACTTCAACTGGCTGCAGCGAGCGTATCGTTATGGCGTCTTGTTCTATTTGGCCTAAATAACATAATACCTTGTTAATGTCCCTCAAGTCCACTTATCGTGCTTCAGTTGCACTTCCCTAAGCGGCTGAGGCAGCTAATAAAAGTCTAGCAAAGCTGTGTTGGCATCATCATTACACAGATTCTAACTAAGCAAGGGGATCAGTTAAAAATAACTGTCAACAAATACGTTCTACTTGTAGTGCTGTTAATTGCGGCTCAGAAACATTTATTTAGAATCTAAATAATACAAAAGTAATCATTTTTATGCAATTATCGATAAAAGGGCTATAAAGGATATTTTTTATTAACTAAGTAGCAAGAATTCATTAACACTTCTTTAAAAAATTTACCACCTCAGTGATGTGTTTAGAAAGAAAACATTTACATCTCTTTTTTTTTTGGTTTTTTCAAACATAAATTATAATAGGAATCAAATATTTTTATTATTTTAGACAGACTGTATTTAAAAAAAAAAACACTTGTATTATTTTCAGACGCATTGCCAATTCCACAATGACTTGAAACGACCCTCAACAGGACCAGAAAATAATGAAATAGTGGACGGCAGTTGATCAACCGACAGGCCAGAAGTTGAATTATTAACTTTTACTAATTAACTTAAGTAACTGAGCTGGTCAAATAAGTAAAATAAATAGCATACAAAATATACCTTCAAGTATAATTAAAATATGCCGCAACTCTGTGACGGTCCATGGCCATGCCGGCACGAAGAGGCATTAACCACACCCGTTGTGATGGAAAGCGAAAGTGAACGGAAAGGAATGGAGCGACAAGCGACAAGCAACAGCAGACAGAGAAAAGAAAAACTTAAAAGCAACGACAGGAAAAACAGAACAAATTATGGCAGCATGGAGGGCTGCCGGGGTACATACTTGTACATACTCGTAGAATAGAAAAATCCCACATAATTTAGCTTGGAAACCATTTTGCTTCAATTTATGCGCATTCCAATCAATAACTGTGACACATGCAGTCTCAAAGCGGCAACAACAAAAAGTATAACAATGAAGAGTGTAGGAAACCAGCAAGGACAACAGCAGCAGCAACAACAACAACAACAGCAGCTCGAGTGAAAGTCCTTAGATATTACGAGTACTCGTATACGGCGACGATAGCAACGGAAACTGAAGATGTTGGCCAACGAATGTTGGCTACAGGAATGAATGTGTCAAGCCTACATATATGGGCAAGTTTTATATGTGTATGCGTATGCGTGAGTGTGTCTGTGCGCTTGTATATGTGTGTGTGTGTGTGAGTGCGTGCAGAAACTGATAAGAAACAAAGTAACCCTGAAGAAATTGTGAGCGGAGAGGCAGGCGTGTGTTGTGAGTCGTTCAGTGCGTGCCTCTCCATTTGAGTGAATGTGGATTGCCATTGGTATAGGTATGTGTGTGTGTGTGTAACACAAAAGAAAAACCGACAAAAACAACAACATGACTGAGAAGAAGCTTAAAGGATGTCTACTGCCAGCCAGTGGCAGTGTCTGACTGCGCTATCCCTTCTTTTGTTTTTTCTTCATCATCAACATTGTCTTTGAATTCTTCTTGCTTAGCTAACGTGTAGAACTCCTAGAATAAGCGACAACGAAGGCGCCACAAAAGCAAATGTCAAAAACAGGCCAAGCACGGTTAGACATTTGGAGAAAAGGTGGGTGGCTGGTAGAAGGACCAATGGACCTACACTGGCCGCATTATCATCCTAACATCTGACAGTTGGCAAGTTGAGCATCAACGCAGCCGCCGAAGCCGAAGCTGATGCTGATGCTGTAGCCGCTAAACGCTACCTTGGCGTGAGCAGCAATGTACAGCTGGGCAGCTGCGAGGCAGTAGGGACGGCATTTTCACATAACCGTTACAAGGACATTGGCTGGCAGGCTGGCTGTTAGGCAGGCTGGCTGGCAGGCAACGAAGCTGGGCAACGAAAGGAAACGATGAGGATTTTGCGCAGTTTAGACGACGCCAACAGTGGCACTGTCATCTCTGCTCTTTTCTGCACGCACACCAACAACAACAGCAGCAGCAACAACAACAACAAGTTTAGTAAAAGACAGCCAGACGGGCGGGCAACGAAGTAAGTAAAACAACCAAAAAGCAAGCATCACAAGTTTTGTGAATGAAATTTCGCGCAGGCACGACACAAAGCACACAAACAATGTTAAGGTGGCCCTACACACACACACCCACACACACACACACACGCATACGCACACGCACACACACACACACACACACACACACACACACACACACACGCATACAGACGCACCCAGGACGCTTCAGGCTACCGGCCGCTCTGCATGATTGACACTGCCGGCAAACTACTGGAAAAAATAATTAGCAGAAGACTGGACGAAGCACTGGAAGGAGATGGCCTCTCAGACCGACAATATGGCTTCCGCAAAGCCCGCTCCACAGTAGATGCGATAGCAGCAGTTATACACACAGCGAAAGACGCCATTAAAGGAGTGCGGTGGCTCGAGGGAGAAAAAGAGTACTGCGCCATTATCACGCTGGACGTGAAAAATGCCTTTAACTCAGCAGACTGGGATGTCATTCTTGCAGCACTTGATGGGAAAAATGTACCAAAGTACCTAGTAGAGATCATTAGGGACTACCTTAACGACAGAGTGCTCCTGTACGACACAGACGAAGGCAGAAAGCATTATGCCGTGACAGCGGGTGTACCACAGGGATCAGTGTTAGGCCCAATACTATGGAACATAATGTATGATGGCATACTTAGGCTGGAACTGCCCAAGAGGGCAGAAATCACTGGGTTCGCGGACGATATAGCAATAGTAGTGACGGGAAAACACCTTGACATACTGACAAGAATGTGTAACAAAACTGTAGCAATAGCTAGGAGCTGGATAGCAAGCATAGGACTCAAACTAGCTGACCACAAGACAGAGGTGCTACTTGTAAGCAGCAGGAAAAAAGTAGAGTTCATAACAATAGAAGTAGGGAATGAACAGATCACCTCAAAAGCAGCAATCAAGTACCTGGGAGTCATGATAGACAACAGACTCAACTACAAGGAGCACCTCAAATATGTTGGAGGACGGTGTGCTGGAGTAAGCAATGCCCTAGCACGAATAATGCCCAACCTTGGTGGACCGAGGCAAGACAGAAGGTTACTATTGATGAATGTAGTCACATCAGTAGCCCTATACGCAGCGCCCATCTGGTCTGAAGCAATGGCTAAAACTTCATATAAGAAGCACCTGCTCTCAGCCTACCGAAGGTGTGCCCTTAGGGTATCTTTCTCGTTCCGTACTGTATCAACGGAAGCAGCAATAGTAATCGCAGGAATGCCACCGCTAGAGCTGCTGGCAGAGGCAGAAAAGCAGAGGTACCTTGGCAGAAGAACCGGCGTAACATACTCCCGGAGGCTAAGTGATGAGGCGATGGCAACATGGCAACACCGCTGGGACACATCCACCAAAGGAAGATGGACACACAAGCTGTTAGGAAACATAAAGGAGTGGATCGAAAGGAGACATGGGCAGGTCAACTACTATTTGGCCCAGCTGCTAACAGGACATGGCTGTTTTCGCGCATACCTGCACAAATACAAGCATGACAACAACAACACTTGCCCGGAATGTGCAAGTTGCATAGAAGATGTAGAACACGTGTTCTTCCACTGTTCGCGATACGACCGCCAGCGGAACCACCTAGAAAGGGTAGTAGGGGCGCAGGTTACACATAGTACGGTAGTAAACCTGATGCTGGCATCCATCGAAAACTGGACCCATGTGTGCGACTTCGCCAGAGAAGTCATAAAGCTACAAAGGATGACAGAAAAAGAAAGAGCTGCAACCCTAGAGATCAGCACTCGCTGAATCACCACCCCCTGAAGTCATGCTTGACGGCGGTACCGGGGGGAACACATGGTCTGGAGGATACGGATAAGGATGGGGGTTTAGTACGTAGGCGCGAGCAAGCCAAAGAGTAAGTCTTGTCTCACATGCGAATCGTGCATATTGGTAGCTCGGGCTACCAATATCTTTCGAAGATTACCCAGCCTTTAGCTCGTATAGCTATAAAAAAAAAAAAAAAAAAAAAAAAAAAAAAAAAAAAACGCATACAGACGCAACAAAGTCACGCGTTGAGCGTGTGCACAGTCTCCAAGCCGAAGGCGAATAAAAAATTAACAAAATAAGAAAAAAATCGTCTGAAGCAAAGCAAACAATGTGTTTGGGTTCAACTCAAAAGCAAAATCAAAAGAAAAAATAGAAAAAGGAAAAATAAATACAAAAAGGGAATCCACATGGCTGCGCTTGTGGTAACGGGCGTGGTGGTCCCGTGGTTCACTCTAAGGAGGCGGACATTCGTATTGCGTTGGAATGCTGGAAAGCGAAGCGCTCAAAACTAACGCTTGTCATCTCATCACCAACACCTTAAACCATAATGACCCGGGGTGAAGGGTAAAGATTTTGGCAGTGCGCTGACCCACAAATTCGCCATCGCTACTCCTCATACTTATACATACAAGTATATTGTATTGTATTCCAATGTTGCTAATAATAATGATACTGTGCTTGCTAATAGTGTTACTTAGAAAGCGCTTAAAGACGAGGTGGCTGGTTAGACAAGGCGTATGGGTAATAAAACCTAAAGGTGGGGTGAGAGTTTACGACAGCGCTGATCCTCATGCACCAGCACCCATGTGTACCAATAAATATAAACGAGGGCTGCTCAAAGCATAGTTGAAATTAATAACTCATTTTTTGCCATGAGTGTTGTACAAGTACCTTATAAAATACCTAATTTGGGAATATACATTTTTTCCGTATATGTACCACTAAAATGCATGCAATGCGGAACAAGCCATTTTTATATGGAACCACCCTCGTAAGCCAGTTTGATGAAGAGTACTTTACGACCAAGCGATAAAAATAAGGTGTGAAATATCATCATCGGCATCAAATAAAAAAAATGCAATACTACTTAGGAGCAGCTTTGTAATACTTGTAGCATTTTATCTATTGATTTCCAAAATTGAATGTTGCTTCTAGAATATGCTTCTGCTTTGTAGTTGGTCACCAGATAACTTGTATTCATAAAGCTAACCATTTCGGTACAGAACCAGTTAAAATAAAAGTACAACGTTTTCTCATTATATAAGATCTTATAAATAAAATTATATATCAAATAAAATTGGACAAGCATGGAATGCTTAGTGTACGACTAACAACGTCGAAACAATGCTTGGGCCGCCTTCAATATAATCCGCAGGACTTTTTGCGACGAGGCGTCACCCGTGATGAAACCTGGTTACATTACTTACACGCCCATGTACTTTCTGCAGAATGAAAAACAATTAAAAAGCAGTAATAAAATGCATTGTTGGACATATTTGATAATAAATTGAAGGAGACACAGCCCCATTTAGCTAAAACAAAAAAAAGTAATCTTCAATCACATTCACTTGTAATTGTTGCGCCCGACCTGGAATCCAACGACTTTTTTCTGTTCCCAATTTAAAAAGATGGGTTGCAGGAAAAGTGCCGCCTAAAAGAAGAGGTCTTCACCGAAGCAGCTTATTTTAGGTAGTTGGGAAAGTACAATAACTTTACAAGTATTGATCAGCCCTCGTACATTCGCACTATCCTAGTTTACCTTTTGAGTAAAAGGGATAAAAATAGTCATAAATTTTTATGAACAGAACAAAACTGCACTTAAAGGCAGGACAACATATAAAGTCTTAAAATAAAATGCAGGAACTACAATTTTTATTTGCAACTGCTGCTGTTGTTTTATGTTTAACTTTTATTTCGTTTGCTGCACAATTGAACCACATTTTTAGTTAAGCCTCTAGGTCTAGACTCGCAACGATAAGAGCAAGAGGAAGGGGTATATGTTCGCGGAGTTGACAAAATAGATAGGAGGTCAGTCTTGGAGTAACGTATTGTGAAGAGTGTTGGCAACTCTGCCATTAAAAAGTTAGCATATTCTTGATCCATTGCAGTTCTGGTACTCATGGGATTTTGATTAAATTTTTCCCCCGCTTTTTGTACATATTAGAAACTGTCCGTTCACTCATAAATTGTAAAACACAATTTATATATATTTCAGTTGAAAAGGCACCGTATAACCTGTACTCTTTATTATTAACTAATTATAGATACACACCAATTTATGATGACCATTTTTGTGAATAAATAAAATGAAAATTTCAATTTTGGTATTACAAAAGTAATATTTATTATTTCAAAAACAGTTTTAATAACTTTAAAGAGCATAAACAACTTTTATATGTATATATCTTAAAGTTGGCTTGCCAGAAGGGCAAACCTGAGGATTCGTATCGAAACAGACGGAACTTTTAGAATAAATGTCTCCGCTTCTGGAACGATAGGTTTTGTTTGCAGGACAGATAAGTATCTACTTAGAGTCGCACATGCACATAAGTATATACATACATACATACATTGATAGTACATATACACACATGCTTAGTATATCTACTGCACGTAGAATTAAAACTTCCTTCCTTTTTCTATTTTGCTTTGTTGTTTTTTTGTGTGTGTGTTGTATGCGTGTGCGTGTGCGTTTGCCTTTGCTTGCATGTATAGAATTTGGTGATAAAGTCATAGTAGCTCAGTGTGGGTCGCGTGAGTGTGGATAATGTTCCATACACCTACACACAACTACACATACGAGTACATACACACATACTTTCAAGGGTACATGTGCATAATAAGGTGCGATTTGTCTCGCGCATAAAACGAAATTTCCTGCCCCACACACACACACACACACACATACATACATATATACACAAACAATAGCCGCTCGAGTCGGGCTCACATGCAGGGGCATGGATCTAAGTGAGATTGTGTGTGCGTTACACATTCGATTGCTTGGCTGGCGTTTGTGTGCGACACCGACACAGTCACAGACACAGTCACAGACACAGACACAGGCACAGACAGAGACACCGACTTCTTTGTAGGTTAAAGCTGATGTCAAGGCAGGAAAATGGGCGTCAAAAAGCGTAAGAAGGGTTGCACGGGTCGAGGCAAACTAGTTTGCCATAATTATAGCTTTTGTTGCACACACACACACACACACACACACACACACATACAGATACATAAACGAAGGATTGCTTCCTATGGCCGCATTATTCTAACCGGAAATGTGTCTGTCTGCCTGTCTTCCCTGTGAGCACTTGTATGTATGTGTGCGTGTGTGTGTGTGTGTGTGTGCGTGTGCTAAATTTGTGAACTGCCTGAACTCGTGCTCTCAGATTTCTAAGCTCGCCCCAGCACCGGCGACAACATTTACGAAATTTTTATGACAAAGCCAGCGTTTTCATTTTAGATGCTCGCTCTTGCTTCGCTCTCTGACGCTCATTTTCTGAGCTACAGTCGCCTACTCACCCACACCCACACCTACACCAAACGCCCACGCCCACAGTCAACCCCACGGGCAATGCCAGCGCCCACTTTTATGACAAATATTATGTTAAAGACCGAATATGCGCTACACCATAAAAGTCAATCATTTTTCATTTCGCGTGCATCACGTCCCCAACTTTCTCTCTCGCTCGCTTGCTCTCCCTCTCTCTCTCTCTGTTTTTCTCTCTCCCTCTCACTTTCTCACTGTCAGTTCCTGTAATTCTCACGTCTGCCTTCTGCTCCAGCCGTGGGGCGCGTTTGCTTTACTTCTTTGCTGAGTTCCCTCCTATTTTTTTTTTTTTTTGTTTTTTTTTTGGCACTTTGTCCTCTGGGGACATTTAATTTTTGGTGGTCATTCGTTGTGATTTGTGTTTGATATACGATATGTTGAATGCAGTCTGTCTTTATGTATGAATGTACGTTCGTCGGTTCGTCTGTTTGTTTGTTTGCTTGTTTGCTTGTGTGTTTATGTGTAAGCGGCCGCACCATTCGGGCTGACGGTTGTTGGTTTTTGGCGCGGCTCGCTTCAATTTATGTTGTGCGTCTTCAATGTTTGCCTTTCCTGTCGATTTTCACGAATTTGGCTTGTTGTTGTGTTGGGTGCGCCACCCACCCACTCCATTCCACTACCTTCTTATCCGCATGGCGAGCTTAGGGTGAGTGAAAAACGTTTTGTTTTTCCTCTTCTCTTTTTTGTATATGTACACATATGTATGGGTGTACATATATATTTTTTATATTGATAAGTTCATTTAATGGACTTTGGACGGGCCATGCAACGCTTGTTTGTGTACACACATACATATGTATATTGAAGAGCCTTACGTCTAATGAGTTTAATACTTTGTTATCAGCAGTGTAATCTGATTATGTAACGTTCGTTGCTAAATTTTTCAACATAATTGAATGTTAAATTGTGTCGTTTAATGTTTTATTGTGGCTTTGACAACAGCTTACATACATAATACCTTTATATATACATATGTATGTACACATACATATGTATATGTATAGTCGCATGTTAAGCCATTTTGTTAATTTTATATCTTCCAGCAGACACACTCCTCCAATCACCTCTGGCTCCCCTCTCTAAGGCCATAACCAATTATTTGAACTCATATTGTCAATGACGGAAGCCACTTTCATTTTATAGGAAAAGCGAATGAAACTTAACGGAAAAGAAAATTACATCATGCTCGTTTCAATGGGTCCACATAATATTATTTTCTGCTTTTTTGTATTTTTATTTGCTTCGCAGTGTGTGCACGTTCGCACTTGCACCCTCCCAGTCGTCCACCCCACGCCTCAATTCGACAGGCGTAGATTGTGTCACTGTGCTTCATCATCTTCAGTTCTACACATACATACACACATACATATGCATGCATATATGTATATATGTATATATGTGTGTCTGTAGTCGTCGACTTTTTATTTATTTATTTTATGCCTACGCATATACGCGTAGATTCTGGAGCACGTTTGACAGGTGTCGCCAACTGAGTGGCTGGGCTGGCTGCCTGGCTGGCTGGCTGCCTGGCTGGCAATGCCTGCTGGGATGCGAAGCGGCAGGGGTTGGCAGCAAGGAGGGTGAAAAATGTAGCCTATTATTCTTTGTATTGTTTTATGTGGCATTTATACGTTTATTTTTGTTGTCTTTTAATAGGAGGCGCAAAGTACGTTCAATGAAGCAACCAAATACAAAAATGTGGTAGCATACAAAATAACAAAGACGACACCAGCCAGCACCAGCTCTCGCCTACACGTTCTTCAGACAGCCACTGACAACCAACCAAGCAACCAACAAGGACCAGCTAGGCACCGCGAAGACTACGGCTTCTGCTCCTGTTCCACAAACCAGCTGCTCGGGGCTGTGTCTGTTGGCGTTTTATCATCATCCAATCAGTAGATAAATAACACATAAAATGAGGTGCTTAATCGGGTTTGAAGTGATGAAAGTGAGACTGTGCCATAAGTATGCGGCGCTTTGTGTGCTAGCGCCGTCGGCTATGTCTTTGTCTTTCTCTTTTGTTTCAGGTAACAACTTTATATTTGGATATCATTAACAGTTATGTGATTTGTGTGTGTGAGTCCCTGTGTGTGTGTCCCCTAATATACACGACGTCACGCTCTTTATTTCGTCCAGCTTAATAAACTGTCTGTAGAGTGACAATATAATTTTTGTTTAAATTGCACGCGTAAAAAAGTGATTTGTCAATATTATGTGCATAAATTAGACCAGATCAGGTAACCTATAAACAAAAATAAAGAGGAAAGAACAACCACGAGCGAACATTTTTTATTTGGCTTGCAATAGAATAGAATAGAATAGAAAAATAAGCAATATTTGTATTAAATGCATTACCTGTTTTGAAATATATACAAGATTAAAAAAGTTCTTACATTTTGTGAATTCAAGCCTAGAACTTTTTGGCGGGCTAAAATACATTTATAAAAAATGCATACTTTCGCCGTTGAGGGGCGCAAAGTACACTTCTGGCGCCCTCAGTTGAAAATTGTGGAAGTAAATTTCGACAATTTGGTCACATTAATATTTCGATACATAATTATCGAAGCCCACCGATACAAATCGATGTGACTGCTTGAATATCATTTGCTACATTTAAATATCATAAGTAGCAGATTAAGTAGTCTCAAATTTTTAGCTTGATGTTAAGAAAAGATATATATTTTCTCTGGTGCATTAGCATCAACCATAAAGAAGCCCTTATGCTTTGCTTTATGATAATACTTACTGACCGCAGTCATACATTCTATAAAAAAAATTGTGCATTTATAGAACTAACCTTTTTGTTAATATTTATCTTTAATGAACAGTAGAGAGTAAAAAAAAGCGTATCACTTAAACTGCGTTAGCTTGAACTTCCTACTGGTAGTATAGTTCCAAATTCATTCCATCGTGGATTTCATCTGAATACGAAAAAGGGCTATTATTATTATCAAAGCCTAACATGAACATTTATCAAAGTGCTTACAGTCGGAAAGGCGAATGGGGTCCTTGTAAATTGTATACCACTTCTTGAGTACAATCTTCTCGTGTTTTGTACCTGTTTGTGCAGCTATAAGTTTCTTTAGGTCTCCAATTGTGTCGTCCGGGTTACACTTGACGCGCACCTTTATTAAACATAATGGCGCTAGTACTGTAATCTGGGTTAACGTAAAGCAATATGTCATTATTCTTACCTTCTTGCCAAGACGATCGTTGCAGGTGATTTCAATCATTTTGAGAGTTTAATTATATTTCTGTGCAGTTTTCAATACAACAATTCAACATTAGTGATGGATTATAGAGAAGGGCAATACTTACGACCCCGTTATTTGTAACGAGTACTAAAATTTCACAAGGTTTTTGGTGATTAAAGTATTTTAAAACATTTCCGTTAAATAAGGAACAATTCCTTCTTGGAGTATTAATGAAGCTTCATCGGTATGATTTTTTTATTCTGCCACTTGCAGCTTGAGTATACTCGACCTATAGGTCGAACGGCCAAATTCGAACTGTTGGCGCCGAAGAGCGCAAAATGTAGAAATCATCGATATATTGAAGTCGTCATCGGTTATCATTGTGGAACTAATAGAACACTGCTCGTTTCTAAAAGCCAATAAACAACAAAAGGCGCACTGTTTTCTACATTTTTTGTGATAATTCTTGTGTTGAATTCAATTTGAAAATATGTCGATGATACCATTTTTCCCGAATTTGCAGCCGTCGGTGCCAAATCAATATTGGTTCGATATGGTTCCCGTTAGTGAAGAGTCACAGACAACGCGCTATGAAGATGAGCGCCGAACTTGGGTAAGCAAGCAAAACCCCTAAAACAATTTAAGGTACGATTTACTTTGTACAATATTATAGCGGGAATCAATGAAAACAGCAGCGACAGATCTACAACCACTCGGCAAGGTTCTTACCCTTCCCGGCATTGAGACTGACGATGAAGACGGTAAGTCAGCAAATAAAGTTTATTCGCGTGACTCTTCAATTTAGTTGTTACAGCCAACGATGATAGCGAGGACTCCGACAGTCATGATGAAGAAGACGATGAGACCAACGACCGCATACCGGTCACTCAAGATTTCTACTCGGCTGATGATATACAAATGAATGATGATACATCCGCCACAGCGCCCTAGATGTCAGACACGCACACCCATTTGTCGCATAGACTCCGTATCAGGTATTGATTCTTGCGGTTTACTACGTTCGCTTTACAAACTGCATTAACAATTGTCAGTAACTTTAAGGCTTAAATTAAATTAAAACAAAATAAGCATTGTGGTGACAGTTGTGACGGGGTTTGCTGTACAGCCTGCAGCCTGAAACTAACTGGGAAGCCGGTACAAAGATGCACAAACAAAGAGTAACGTAAATGGGCGCTCCTCTACTTGTGCAGCGCCGCAGTCTCCAGCTTGGGCGAGGGTTTCGATACCAGACCAGAAAGCAGTTTCTTAATCTCGGCAATAGCGCGGCCGGGATTAAGACCCTTCGGACAGGTGCGCGTGCAGTTCATGATGGTGTGGCAACGGTACACACTGAAGGGGTCTTTCAACTTGTTAAGGCGCTCAGCGGTGTTCTCGTCACGTGAATCGATGATCCAACGATAGGCCTGCATCAGGACAGCTGGGCCGAGGTACTTCTCAGCATTCCACCAATATGAAGGACACGCAGTTGAGCAGCAAGCGCATAGAATGCACTCGTATAGACCATCCAACTTGGAACGATCCTCAACGGACTGCAAGTACTGTGCTTTGCCCTTCTTCTCAGTGGCTTCGTTTCTAGACGAAGTAAAGTAGCGTCAGTAAAAAGAAAATAGAGCGAATGAATTTGAATATCTTACTTGCGCTGCAACCAGGGCTGAATGTTTCTGTACTGCTCGTAGAAGTTGTTCATGTCCGGCACCAAGTCACGCACCACATACATGTGCGGCAATGGGTACACCTTCAGCGACTTTGAAGTGTTTGTATCTATTTTGCTGAAAGCAAAGGAATCATTTGTCTCAAGTCTAAATAACAGATTTGTATCTATACATACCTGATACAGGCCAAGGTATTGGTACCACCAATATTCATGGCACATGAGCCGCAAATACCCTCCCGGCACGATCGCCGAAAGGTCAGCGTGGGATCCACTTCGTTTTTGATCTTGATGAGGGCATCCAACACCATGGGTCCACACTCGCGCAAGTCAATCTCATAGGTTTGCATGTAGGGTTTCTCGCCGCTGTTATCCGGACTCCACCGGTAGATCTCAAACTTCTTGATTTGGGGCTGCTTGGCCTCTTTGGGCTGTGCCTGTTGGTCCAGTTGGGCTGTGCCATTGCTGATGGCTCGCAACTGCAAACGCGCATTAAAGCAATACTTGTATCAAAGTTGATTGTTGTTTTGTTGTTGTTAGTGGAAGACAATTTTCGTCACGCCATCTTAATCAGCAGAAATGTTTACATAATCATTTTCTGCGATTTCACTGCAGCCAATTACGGCATATTTTATACGAATTATTGCGAAATTTGGACTTTACGAACAGCTGTTTTCGACTGCAAATTATATAATTTGCATTTGCCAGCCAACAAGCCGCCGGCACGCCCACCTAAAGGGCGTCAAATGGTCTCTTACCTGATGACGTGCAGCCAAAGAACTGGCGCGACTAAGTAAGTGTCTAGCTTCATTGACCAACATTTTCGTTTTAGTAGGCGAAATTGAAACGACACTGCGTTTGCAATTAATTAGCAAATTGATTTTTCAATAAACGGAAAATATCTTCTCGAGCTGGTGGCAGCTAGAGATGAACGCTCTTCACTTATTTGCAACTGGCGTGATAGTCAGCTACTACCGATATATCACTTTCGATTTTTAATATCGTTGCTCGATATCTTACAATTGTTGGTTTGTGCCTTGGCTAAAGAGTTATCCATTCACGAACACTTATCCAACACTTATTTGGCGCGTATTTTATATTTGAAATAATCAGACTGTCTTATATGGAATTAATTTTGCTTTCTATTTATTTATCAGATGAGTTTTACATACAAAATTATTATTTAACTTTCCAAAAAAGTTTATTTTAAGATTATAAATAACTGTTTTGCAATTTATGTAAAGTGTGATTAATTTTATAATATTGAGTTACATTTCTATAAAATGTTCATTGCAAATTTGTTCGTTTCTGGAAACATAATAATTTACAAACTTATGGCCCTGCGGTTGGTTGACCAGAGTAATGAGTTCAACTTTCCAATTACAAACTTTTAATTGAGCGTGCAAAAATAAAATAAATACTTTGAATATTTTGCAGCACATTGTTGTATTTAAAGTTGAAGACGCAATGACGACGCACTCTCCAATAAATCAAAACCATAGACAGTTGGCGGGCAGCAGGAACACGGATCTAGTATATACAACTTTTTAAATAGCATTTCTGACCCCACAACTTCAACGGTGTGGCTCGACAATTTAGCGTTGACCTTAACAAATCATTGACGCAGCGAAAAGGTAGTGGCAAAAACTTTCCACCTCAGATTCAGCTAGTAAACGGAAAAAGTTGAAAAGTGGGTCTCTCGCTTTATGGAAAAGAATCGAAGAAAACTTTTTCAATGCTAAAACAAACACAAGTTTGCACAAGAGTTTCAACTGCCGCTTGGGACTTTCGAATACAATAGGCAAGCGCTCTTATAGAAACTTACAGGGCGCATTAAAGGCAAACAAAAACGTAAATAAAAATTGAGCGGACGCTGAGGGTGCTGAAAAATCGGCACAAAGCAGCAGCTTAGTCCCAACAAATCCTGCAATAAAGGGCGAAAATAACAACAGCCGCTTGGTCACAATTTATATGGCGATTATTTTCAATTTCAATTGATTGTTGCTAATGAATGCAAATGACGTCAGTGATAAGCCGTACACACATTCTTTGAAAACGGATTTGTTATATAAAATCAGTTGTTCGCTCCGAAGTTAAACAGGCTCAAAAAATCAATAACTCGGAGACGAAATTGAAAGCAAAAAATAATCCTAGAAATTGTAACATGAAACTATTGCAAAACACTGAGAAACTTACTGTTTAACAATGTAATATGTTTTTGAGTATATTTCTATTTGATTCGGATTTGATGCACTATTTTATTCACCATTTGTATTTCGTTACACCATTTCCATGTGATGCTTTAAGTATTAAATTGAGGAATTTCCATTGTCGAGCCTTTCAAACGCTGCCCCAAAAGATATGCAACAGAAAATCAATACAAATGGATGATAATAAAAGAAAAGTTCACTTTATTTACAGCAAAAGGAGGAAAATGAAAAGCTGTCAAGTGCTCAGATTTACCAAATTGAGCGGCCATTTGATAAATGCTTCTAGGGCCATAAAAGAGGCATGTTCGAATTGATTTGGACTCTTCCAGTGTTTAACTGCTACTGGCCCCACCAGTTCATTGATAAACTATTTTGTGGCTGCTATTCATGACACCCACACATTCGGAGAGAAATACAAACACACATTTTGCTATATAACTGCTTGAATAACTTTTGAAGTGCGCTATCAATGGCTACAAGTGACACATAAATGGCATTTAGATTTGTACATTTGTCTGGCGTAGCTATTGGGTGAGTGTGTGTGTGTGTGTGTGCCAACTGTGCGACAATATTGACAAAGTTTTCTGTATTAAAGCGACATTCATACGGCGCCATTTCCCTGGGGTGCCATAAAAAATATGCTCTTACGCAGTTAGAGCCTCTCACATACATACATAAACATACAGCCAGACGTACTATGTACGTGTATATTGAAAGGAGCAGGCAGACAGACGATTGCCTACAAGTACTCACATTGTAATTCAATATAACGACAATGAGTGGAGGCATGAGGGGTATGTGTGTAAGCCACTTGACGCACTTTGTTACAATCTATATGAATTATGTATGATTGCTTGATGGCAAGGGTCACATATGGAAACGTTTGCCAATCATCAATTGGGCCTGGCTCGTTATGTGTTTGACATTTAATATGTCATTAGAGCTGCTCAAATCACATGCATGGAAGAGCATCGTCAGACACCCCCACGTAGCGCACACAAAACAAAAACCTTTTGGTAAATGAACACAAATTTGCAGCAATTTGTTTACAGTCCTCATGCCCTCCTTCAATCAGTATATATACTTGTACGCGTCTTTAAAGGCAACAAAATCTTATTCACATAAATGCTAATCCTGTGAGTTGCTTTACAGAAATATTTTTAAGGTACCAACGATGCAGCACATTCATTGTGGCTATTCGAAAAGTAAAACCAAAACTGAAAGTCTAATTCTAACACTTTTATATTATAGCATGGATAGTATGTCGGTAACAAATTAAATAATATGTTAAAATATTGATTACTTTTCTGTTCATAACAGGGATTTGTTCTATATCAAACATTTCTAACATATGTACTTAAAACAATACTGAATAGAAATGTGTTTACTATTTTCTTTATCTATCTAGCCATGACAGCATCTTCTTTCTTAAACATTAACAATTAGGAGATACTACGACATAAATATAAATAATAAAAAATGGCAGTTACACTCTGTGTAAATATAAACCTACGCAATAAGTCTATAACTAGAACTTAGTTCAACATTTTGTATTTAATACTTGGAATTTTAAAATTAATTTGTTCTTCACATTTATGCTTATCATTAACAGTTTTCATGATTTCAATCAATTTTATTGTATTTATTTATTAACTTATCCAAGCGTTACATGTACCAGATTACTTTTAAGTTATTGCGCTAGTCATTACATATTTATTTCTAATTTAATACAGTCTATTAATTTAATTACTAAATCAAGTTTGATTTAATTTTATTTCACATTGAACATTACAATTATTAATTTATTTGTTTGTAAGTCCTACTAATATAAGTGTGATAAGTATTGTAATATATATTAATGAAGAAGAAGTAGTAATAATAATGAAAAAATGCTTATATCTAATGCAGACTAAATTATTTGTTCTTGATGTGGAAAAACTGATTCTTTTGTAAAAATAATTTGGTTCTGCAAGAATGTGCTATTCACAAAATAAATAAAGGATTAAAATGCAGCTTCACATTTTGAGATTTTCTTGTGTAAATTGGTAAAAATACTGTGCTAATATCTGTTGTGTCTAGAATTCCATTTGCGTTTTGTTTATGTGCACTTTTTTACAATTTTATATTTTCCCTCTTGAGCTGCTTTTACGGCAGCCAACTTGAATCTGTGAGCTGTTTCTGAGCTTGTTTTATTTTTGGATCGGCGACAGGTGCCCTCATCATAACAACATAATTTTTTGCTTTATTTTTGCATGCAAAATTTGATGTGAGTTCTTTTGCTGTTCACGTGCATTTCTTTTCTTTAGAGGAACAGCGTACGGTCGAGTTTCTTATTTGCCTGTCCTGGCAGTCGTGCTTAAGGACATCAAAATTTATGCGGTGTGCGCAAGATGCTTTAATGTGCTTAAGAGATGGAAAGATTGAAGTGAAAAGCGGAAAAGTGCGCCCTCGACAGACGTCGAGCGAAGGGAACCAAAACACCTGTGCGTGCTGTCCGCCAAAAAAAAGTTTGTTCCATTGACAGAAATGGAAAACAGCGTTGGTAGCGAGATTTAAGGTCAGCTTAAAGTTGATGTCAGTGGGCCGTTCGTGAGTTCGCTCTCATTTAAATCAACTTACAGCGACAAGTCTGTGTAATTCGATGCTCAGTCGAGACGCTATCGCCTTTGGCGCATAAAACTATTTATCAACCTGATAGCGGCGACTTCTCGGGTCCAACAACAAAGATGTCAGCGCAACGCAAACAAACAAGTTATCAAAGACGCATCAGGCACAAGGTCGCCGTGGCCTAGACACGGACCGTGTATTGCTGAGTACTGTAGTCACGAAGGCAGGACACACGGTAAGTTAAGCATGTACGGCTCAGATGACAACACGTACAATAAACACTTATTTTTTGTTCGTGCCCTGGCTTGGCAGTTGGGACTGATATGCCACACCAGTAACTGCTGCCTTCGCCTACTTTGTTTGCAGTCCACAGCAGCACGCACGGCTCTCGCAATGAAGTGGAACTTGCCAGGACATAAATTTCCCTACACACAGACCAGTGATAGTAGCATCGAAAGCCCATGAACAACTTTGGCTAAATATTTAAAAGGTAGTACGCAACGGTGTCAACATATTTATGTGCGTGCTCTCCGGCTCAAAGGCGCGCCACGGCTGCTGGTTAAGACATTCTATTTAGTTAAACATTAAATGCTTGAATGTAAATTTAAGAGAATTTTCGGTATAATATTTAAATGCAAGTTGATTTTCAAAGTAAACAGGAATATGGTATTATGTGATTACTTGGTTGGAAATACTTATTCAGTAAAATTACATGATATTTATTTCAATAAATGTAGAGTTATAGCTCACAAAGTAACACTGTAGCTGATTTATTGGTACAAAAATGAGCATTGAAAAAATAGCTATGCATTTTTAAATAAAATGTTTCAGTCGATGAATCAAGCTTACATTAGTAATTGATTATACCGTTGCGAGATCATGGGTGGAACACGCGGATTAAATGACGAAAACTATGTTTAATAATGAAGATGCAGTCGAAAAAGTGTTTAAACTGCATTCAAAATAATCATTGAAATCAATACAAATGGAGTGAAGCATCTCTAAAACATCTATTTCTTGCATTTTTGAGCGAAACTAAGCTAAACCAATTCAATAGAAATCCAACATTTTCTTGTAAATACAGCAGCTTTCACTTTTCAATAATTTCATTAAAAGCCTTATCTGATTATTATATAACATTATGATGCTGCTTACAAGTTTCATACAAGTTTTTCAACGACTTAAGCATAATCAAATTAAATTTTAGTAAAGCATACAAAATACGTAGAAGGCTCATCAAAACCTGTCCACTTCTGCTTATCGAATAATTGAATAAATTAATATTGAATTTCGGGTAGCAATATGAGTTAAATAGGGTTGAAGAGATTGCTAAAAATAAAGACTAAAATGCTTGGAATAATAATTGCTCGCGGGTAACATTTTTTGCGGTTGCCACAAGCACTTGAATCCTTTTCCTTATTTCAAAGGAACAGAAATGTCTTGTGCTTACGAAACAAATTTATGATATTAACAGTTATTTTTCATTGATTTTTCTTTGCGGCCAACTGAAAAGCAAACCTAAAATATTGTAAGTAATGACACATTTTGTAAACTTAAATAGAGAGAACTTAAGCTACGTCGGCTTGTTTTATTTGTGCACGATTAAATTATTTCAGTATATCAAATGTCAAACAAGGTTTTGAAAATTGAAGTGCCATAAACAAATTTGGCAAGCGAATTAAGAACAAATATATGCACAGCCACTTATGCATATTTGCACATCACTCGCCTGAAGGTCGCTTGATTAAATATCTTAATAGATGAGAGTCTAGTCGATGGACGCAACAAATGTGTGCCTACATATGTTTGTAGAACATTAATTTACGTGCTTGTGGTCAGTGCCAGCGAAACAAGTGCTCCTATATACGATTGCATATCTGTGATTGGCAAGGCCAAGAATAACATTCTACTGATTCATCGCCGTCGTATCTTGACTAATGTAGGAATATGTGTGTAAATAGTAAAAGCAAAGCCATAAAAATAACGGAAATAACTGGCACGCGCATGGCCGTCGTCGACTTTATGACGTGCGTTGTCTGACGCCTCAAGGATCCCAACCGCAAAACAATCACCATCGCCATCATTAATGCTATCGCGGCTGCTGCGTTGGCTTCATCTTCTGCTGGTTGTGGTTGGCAATGTTTTTCTTCTTCTAAATGACATTAACGCGATTTTCATGTGAAAAGCAGCGCATAAACGCCATAAACTCAACATAATCGGCGAAGCCGACACACACAGGTGTGTAAGTTGGTTGTCGAGCGTGCCCAATAAAAGTCACTTTAGGCTCAAGGCTCAATGTGTAGTTTAATGCCGCCTTAACAAAAGTGCCGTGAGCTGCTGCCATCCTCGCCAGTCAACCTGTTCTATCTTTACAGTCTGGCGGTCACTCCCTTAGGCATTACAAGTTAAAGCAAAGTTAGTATAGCGATAACATAATTGGTTTTTCGGTTGATGGTAATTCATTTGACTCTTATACAAAACATCTTTAATGATCAAACATTTGATTGAAACACTGAAAACTAAGAACATAAAATATATTCACGCTAACTTATTAAATGTAATAATAATTTGTCTTTCAAGTAGTGAAATGATATCCTTGGTTTGTTAGTGTTCTTCCTCCCTGACATTTTAAAGAGCCGTGTTAAAAAAAAACGTGTGAAAGGTACACACACGAATTGTTTTTATTTAAGAAAATGTGTTTATAGCCTGTACCCAAAGGGTGAAAGGCTATACTTGTTTTGTGCGAATGTATGTAACACACAGAAGGAGGCGTGGCAGACCCCACAAAGTATATATATTATTGATCAGGATGACAAGACAAGTCGATATAGCCATGTCCGCCTGTCCGTCCGTCCGTCCGACCGTCTGTCTGTATGAGCGCTACGATCTCAGCAAATACAATAGCTAGGATAACCAAACTTGGCATTCAGGTTCCTCTAAGCCCCAGGCAGATCAAGTTTGTGTTTTTTTTTTCTAATACACCCCTCCACTCCCCTGCAATTCATGTTTTTCCTAACTCCGGTAATTCTTGGAATTTTTGACTCAAATTTGGCATATACTTGCTTGCTCTGCCGGCAGCGCTGCCCGCAACTCTTGTTGTTGTTGCTGCATACATACACGCATATAAACACCCATAGGTACGTGATGTAAATGTATGCTGTTAAAACTGAACATAAACATGTCTTCTAATTTAATTTAATTAATTATTTAATTAATTCAATTTTCTTAAATAATTTAATTTAAAAAAAAATTTTTTCTTTTTAAATTTTTCTTTTTTGTGGAGAGTACAGGCTATTCTACTGTCGGGCTTGCTCGACTGTAGCGTTCTCTCTTGTTTTATTTTAATTGGTTTCTATTTTTTATACCCTGCAACCAAAGGGTATTAGGGTACACTAGGTTTGTACTTGTATATATGTCTGGGAGCGGGTGAATTAACTTGAAGAATGAATGCAGCAAGCTTTTTTTACTCTGTTTTTCTTTTATTAATTTTTGAGCTCCCATAAATGTATAGGTTATACTGAAAATATATTTTTTTAAATTGCAAAGCAAATAAAACCAATTAGAAAATAAATAAACAAACACGCAAAAAAATATTTAGATAACTAAAGAGCGAAAAATAAAAATACATTAATTTTCTACAATAATTTAACAAAACGTTAAACTTAAAACTATACAAAGAAGCTATAGAAAATAATTAATTAGTTAGTTTTAAATTATATTTTTATTTTGTACGCAATGTTAGGTTTTTCTTAACCAGCTCTCTGCTATTAAACTCCTATTTCGAATGTGAACTGCGCACAAAAGTATGCTACGAACTGCATAGTGGGAACACCTTTGTAGTGCTCCTAACAATTTTCAGGTGCTTACATGTTCAGCAAGTTCACAGCCGTTTATTAACTTTACGCATCGTCGGCTTTCCCTTTGCCTGAACGCTCTTGAAGTTATGCAAATGTATGCGCCGTTAAAGTGTTAAAGCACCAATCCGTATGCCTAACCACAATTTGCCTGCCAAAATGAAGTGAGAGAAATAAAATAAAATAAAAACTAACGACGCACATTTTTTTTGTTTTTTTTTTTTTTTTTGAGGGCTACATACATTGCTGATAAATTTCAATGAGTCAGAAGCAGAAGAGCGCAGGAACGTGTGGTTTGTGGCACATAGGAAAATTCTTGCTAAAAAGAGCTGCAAAAAATAATGTAAATTGCTTGCTACGCTGCGTTTAAGCTCTTGGCGTGTCAAAAGCAGATAACGCTCCAACAGTATCCGTCCAATGCACCCCGAGTGTTAATGCGCGGTCGATAAACTCATTAAGGCCGCAGGTGAACGCTATTGAACTCACCTCAGTCAGATATTCGCAGATATTTTCAACTTTTCGGGGTATTTGCTGGCTTCAAGAACACCCTTAGAACAACGGGTGCCCCAACTTTCAATACTCTGTACCTATGTACGTCTATGCATCTGTATGTGTGTGAGCATGTGCTTAGTATAGAGTTCAGCTAAAGCAGCAGCAGCAACAACAACAGCTGCGGGCAGAACTAGGGCAGAGGTTATCCGGATTAAACTACGTATACGGCAAACACATAATCATTAACTGAAAGTATTTGCCCAATTTAATTGCAAAATTCCAAGAATTATGGGAGCTTGGAAAAATATGAAAACTCTGAATTCTGTTCTGTTCTGTTCTTGGATTATAATTTGGTGTCTCTAACGCTTATAGCTCTTATAGTTTCCAAAACATAGGTGAATACACAAACGACGCGACGGAAAATTCCCTATAGGGGGCGAAATACATTTGTCCCTCATTCCAGACTAATGGTACAATACTTGTACTTAAAAAAATGTGACTCTTGCTATTATATTAGAAATCTGACTTACGCCAAAACAGGCTCTTAATTGTTTGTTGTAGTTGAATTTAAAATGCATCTTATTTCAAATAGACTTTGAGAAATATATACATATTCCAAAATGTTTTCTTTATAAAATATTCAATATGATGTTGACTTGAATGCTGCATATTGTTCATTTGTTTTACATTTGAACTTCAACAGCAACCCACTCATCATGTGCACTTATTTAATCCAATTTTTTCATGCAATGCAGTGCGTTTAAAAGAAACATGGCTCAAAAGCCGTGCGGCTCAATGATGTGGATTGCATTGCTTGTGCGCAGCTTTGCGCATAATTGAGAGAAATGTCAGTGTCATAATGTAATAAACGATAAACGCGAATGAAAAACGTTTCATGTTAAGTAATTAATTATGCCTTCTGTCGTTATGCGTTACACGGCATTTTCCGATTGATTCAACGTGCATCCAATTTAAACAAATGAAATGAAAATGAATTTTTCAGCACAACACTTAACGCAGCTAATAAAGTACCGAGCTTGCTGGCCACGGCCAGTAAAAATTAAAATTTAAATATAATTTAGAAAATATGCACATTATATGGCACACACACACACACACACACACACACACCTTTTCACTTTGCAATTCAATCTAAAAACAATTGCATAAAATTATGCTCAACAAAGCGAGAAATTAGTTTTTTAGTAGCAACATTTGCGCTGTCAACGATGTCAAGTTGGCTGGAGCGGCGAGTCGGGGGCCGGCATGGTGTCTGGCAGTTGACGATGGCAAGTGCAAACGTCGTGCTGCTACAGTAGCAGGAGTCGTGTTGGGCTCAAACGGACACATGTACACGCATATCAGACAAAGGACGACTGACACGCACAGCAGAACAGTTTGCACTGAGCCAGTGAACAAGTAAGCCAGAGCCCAACGTGGCGTATGAGCAATGCATGCAGATGACGCCATTTACCAGCTGGCCATTTGTGGCAGTTGGTTGGCAAAAGCGCAGACTGTGCTTGTATACTTGTATGTGTGTGCTCCTATGTAAGTACATACATATATACATATGTGTGTGAATGTGTGAGTTTGGGTGTAAATAGAAGAGTCTCCTCGACAAACATTTACTTTGTGCCGCCCACACAAATAAGCAAACACATTGGCCAGACATGGGCATGGACATGGGCATGGGTATGGGCTCGGCACGGTCATAGGCATGGGCATGGGCTTGGGCTTGGGCTAAAGTAAAAGCCACTCAAGCACAAGTAACTTTGGCACTTTTTGTTATTTTCCTATGGGTACTTCGCACAATGTCTTGATTTAAGCGCATTAATAATTAAAGTCATTTTGAAAGCCGTTTGTAGGCCGGCATTGTGCTACTTAACGAAAATTCCATCTGCCGCTGCTTAGGTGTGTTTAGATCTCTGTGCTTGTGAGTGTGCCGGTGTGTAGCTAAGTAACCCTTCCCAAATTATATGCGCAATTACGAGTCTGCCTGCCAGACTGAGCCGAGTACAAGAAAAATATAAGCAGCTGCCTGCTCAAGCGACAACGACATGGTTAACAGCAAAGTTTATAAACAGTCGTCGTCGTACTTACCAAACCCAATTTAGTAGCAAATTCAGTTAATCTCATTACCAACGTCATTAAAATTTTGTTTGGGAATCGGTATAATAATCACCTTTCAGCTTATTTTAATGAAATAGACAATATAGTTGACTAGGTTATGATTGGCGTAATACTGCCAAGGCAGATGATTTCTTATTAATTCGCAGAGTTCAGCTAATTGGCGTATCGATAGATGCAACAGGGAGATGGGGTAAGTGGAAAATTTCTGGAGAGCACTAAGGAGGAAAAAATCTAAAATCTAACGACTGTCTACCCTTTTTCCAAAGAATATAATAGATTAGATACATTCAAAATATAATCAACTAAATTAAGTTGAGCCATAATAATAATATATAATAATTAATTCATGTATTAATAGTCACATATTACAATTAATATTCGAAATTAAACAAGAATTGAATGCTGGAGTCGAGCGGACCCAACTCTACCCTGTAACCAATTCAACAACAAAAATCAATGTCAAAAAATTGTTTTGATTTAATTTTCTCAATTTAATTAATGAATTAAATTAGGGCACATAGTAGTATGTTCATGTAATATACGCTTAGCATTAATTGACATCGGGATTGTGCGTGTACATTTGTATGTGAGCAGTATAGTACAGTTAAGTCCAGGCAGAGATTAAATTTAAGCATATAACTTTCTTAATGATACTGCAGATAATCAATTACTGGATGGAACTATAAAATTTTCAGTACAAATTCTAACGCCCGCTCACTCCCCCGATAATAGTGAATTTCTATAATTATCGTAATGTTTGCTTCGGCTCAACTCTGTACGAAATGTATTTTTGCAACTTTACGACTCTATGTACACGTTATAAATTTCTTAGTTTTACAAGTATTAAATAAATTTAATTTTAAAAAATAATTAAAATAATATATATTTAAAATGTTTTATTTTTGTGCTTGTTGTTGGTTGCCAAGAAATGCGAGTTTTACAATTTCTGCGGTTGTCCACAAGCCTTGTTAAACCATTTACAAGTTTATTTGAGTCAGCTTATTGCACAAAACAACTATTGGAGTGACTACTTGTACAGTTGGCATATGAAAGTGCAAAATAGTTGTGTTATGAGAAAGCAGAGACGAACATAAGCAGGGGGGAAAGCACTTCCACCGGACTCGCTCAAAACAACACAGGGAGCAATTAGGCTACAGTGTTAACGGAAAAGTTGCCACTAAGCAAGGCAGAGGTGGGCCATGACAGTTTGGGCCAGCTTGCGAAACTCGTATGCATTTCCGGTGGTACCCGTCAACTTTCGCTGTGTGTTTATATTTTTCGAGGGGCAAATGCTTACAGTAGTCGGCGAACTAAGCCGCAAGGACCAAGCAATTACAGTGGTTTTGCAAATGTTTGTGCAAATTGGAAAACTGTTGTGGCATGAAAGCGCTGAAACAAATTTTCCTCTAAAGCTTACAACAAAATGTTAAATTACGTATATTGTTTTCGAAGTGCTACTTTTAGAGAGGGAATTGAAATGGATACGTTTTCCAGGTGCTTAGAACAAGTGCAAGTTCAATTCAATAAATTACATTTCGGGATGAAAATAAAAGAGCCCACAAATTATATACATATATTAGAAATATACACTATTTTATAAACATATACAAGACGAGTAAATACAACCAGCCCGTCTGTTCATCCGTTTGTCCATCTGTATGAAAGAAAGGATTTCAATATATGTAATTTCCTAATTACATTTATTTCTTAAAAAACTAGATACCTTTAAAAACGAATGACATTGCATTTCTAATATAATATTAAAAACATATAAATACACAAGGTACAATAAATACAAGAGCTAGAATAACAAAAGCCCTAAAAAATCAATTTTTTTTCTGATGCAAGTTATAGCAAAAAAAAAAAAACAATAGTCTCTGACAAGCTCTGCAGCTGTTGTTGCTCTATGGCTATGGTCTATAATATATATATTATAATATATTCCTTAAATAATTGAACGTTTATTAATGTGTGTATTACAAACCCTAAAGTTGAATAGTGTCCCATCGACCGATGACGCAAGTGCGCGAACTTCGGTCTCCACAATAAGAACTGTGTCAATCCAATCAGCAGGTCTAAAGGCAAACGTGTAGGGCTTCCCCGTGTTCTAAGGTGGCTTGCCTATTCAATCGCCAATCGACAGTCGTTCGACGGAATGGAACGTTGGCACAACAAAGTGGCAGTGGTGAGCGGAGCCAGTGCCGGCATTGGTGCCGCTTGTGCTCGAGCCCTAGTCGGTGCCGGGTTGGTCGTAGTGGGTCTGGCGCGTCGGCAGGAGCGCGTGGAGGAGCTGCGAGCCTCGCTTCCAGTCGCACAGCAGAAACAACTTCATGCGGTCAAATGTGACATTCGGCAGGAGGCGCAGGTGCAGTCAGCCTTTGATTGGGCGCAACGTGAATTGGGTGGCGTAGACGTGCTGGTGAATAATGCGGGCATAATTGCCACCACCGAGCTAAGCCAGAGCCATAACTCGGAGGCGATACGCGACACACTCGATACAAATGTGATGGGCAGTGTCTACTGCATTCGCGAGGCCTTTCAGTCTATGCGAAACCGCAACGCCGAGGGTCACGTGGTCATTGTGAACAGTATTGCTGGCCAGCAGGTGCCTAATCTGGGACCTCAACTGCCATCGCTCAATATTTATCCAGCCACCAAGTTTGCCTTACGGGCAATGAATGAAATATATCGTCAAGAGTTTCAACGCCATAAGACGCGCGTTAGAGTATCGGTAAGTGGTGGTACGACACATACGGTCTGTCGAAATATGTCTAAGCCGCCAAAATCAATTACAGACCATTAGTCCAGGCATAGTCAACACGGACATCCTACCGCAAGAAATTCAAGGCTTGATAAAACAGCATATGCCTATGCTTCGAAGCGAAGATATAGCGGACGCTCTCCTTTGGATAATTTCCACACCTCCTAATGTGCAAGTGAGTCGCCGACTTGGAAACAATTTAGTTTATGATCTAATTATGCTACTGTATTTCTTATAGGTTCACAATATTACAATCAAACCTCAAGGCGAAAAGTTTTAGTCGAAAATATGAAAAACGAACTAGAATTCTTTACTATGAAGTAATTACATACTACATATATGCGTTCTTAGGCTTAATGTGCTTCATTCACTTTTTCCTGATAACGCATTGTTTTATCTCAGCTACTAATTCGCGGGTGCAAGTTGATGCTTTAATCTTTTCATTATATTCTTTAATGAATTATTTAATTGGATCTATTGCGTACGCATGAGGCATCTAATACAAACAATATTTTATTATAATTATGTCTCTAAATTCCATAGATTATCTAAAGTACCTAAAGAACAATACTTGGAGCGGAGCATGCTTAAACGAAAATCACGTTACCAGTATTTAAAAACCCAACAGATTTTATTTCAAAACATTGCAACGATATTATAAAGCATTTATTTTAAGAGGTATAACAATTTATTTAAGATATTCACACAATTTTTGCTGATTAAAATGTGATACCTCTTGAAATTTAGCCAGGCTTAAAATAACACTATTAAGCAAAGATTTAAAACAATAAACCCATAAATTAATTGAAGTCTTGTAACGTTCCTCTGGCACGGGTATACAAGCCGACCAGAGTAGTTGCAAAATTTGATATTTGGGCATCCCGAAATAAAATAAAGTTATGTATCCGTTTTCAAATTATTTGGTACGGGAAGATCAGTGGGCTGCGCTAAGCAAAAAACAAAGTAAAGCTTAATATCATGGATGATGCCTTCGTGGCTGAACTTAGACTAAAACCGCCATTTTTTAATTAACATCGCCCTATCCTACTTACAAACTATTTCTCACCGTCGTGTTCAGTGGCGACACTATTCAAAAAAATGTTGAAGTATACAAGTTAAATGCTTTTATCTGTTATTTCAAACCGTTCAATTTTCATTGTCTGAAGATCGTGATGTGTTCGCATATTCCATTTAGTCTGTTCAGTCCTTCGAGAATTTTTCATTTGAATACAAATATGTGTTTTTAACAAACTCACTTGTTGTCTCATTTGGATATATGTACGTGTAACTCATTTGTTGTTATTAATCCAAAAATACTCATAAATATTTTTGAAAAAAATATGAATTGTGGGTTAATGGTCGAGGTTCCAATATAAAAACAAATGGAGAAGTTAAAATTCCGACTTTGAAATACTCTAATATGTGTAAAATTATTAAAATTTACAAAAATTAATAAAAAAGAAACAATAAAGGAATGCTAGAGTCGAGCAGGCGTAACTCTTAAATAAGTTTATCCAAAAAAATGTAACTAATTCAATACCTGCAAGACCTCCTATATAACAATAAGTTCTTTGGATCGAAAAGGTTCAATGACCCTAACTTTGAGCTAGAAATAGGAACTTTTTACTTTTCCGATTTAGGTATGACAAACTTTTTGCATTTTCTAATTAGTATTTGCTTTTTGCAATTCCAAAGAAACTATCATTAAAGCAAGTTGAACGCAATCCAACATGTTTAACATATTTATGTTAATTGCCTTTGGGATATTAGAGGAGGACGCGATAATCCTCAAAATCGCGCCATAATTGTATAATTTGAACTCACGGTGCTGGTTTGATTCAATAAGCATCGAATTTGCAAGTTCGACGCAAAGACGCAGCATTAATTCAACTAATATGTAATGCAGTGATATCTGAAACAGCACACCTCCATTAATGATAATTACATTTGCAAGTATGTTGTGAAACAACACGTAGACATAGATAACAGTCTTGTCACGTAAGCCCGTGTGTGGGTGAGTGTGTGCAGGCTTGTGTGCACCTGCACCTGCAACTGACTGACTGACAGACTGACTGACTGGTCTGCTATCCTGCAGACTTAATGCTGTCATAACGTGTCTGCAGGGAGGTGGTGGAGAGACAGGTAAGGATGGTGGTCGGCTAAGAGAGCATGTCATGCCATCAATATGGCGCTAATGTGGAAACAGTTGCTGTCGACTGCTAACTTCGTCGTCTGTTAATGGGCAAATGGACAGGAAATGTCATTAGTACAGTTTTCATAACCGAGGGAGCGAAAGGAAGATGCGACCTATATGAACATTCGATTACATCTGAGGCCTTCTAGTATAGTAATAGCAGCAGACACCAAGCTTGGTAAATGCAATCTAGGCTAGACATGAATGTTGGTTTATATACTAATGAAGGGGAGATCCATTAACAAGTGTCGTTAACTCATTTATCATGTTAACTGTCAGACAATTTTCTAAGGCCGTGTCTAGCAGTCGGTCGAAATGCCCGCCAATATTTAAAATGGAACTGTCTGTAAAGCTAAGGACTCTGGCGAAAAGCGTCATGGCAGCAAATACTGAGAAATTCAACAGGCAAAACGGCACAAATATCCAAAGAATTTTATTGTCAAAGCTGCTAAAATACCAACTTCGGCACCACAGACGACAATGCCAAGCAAAATAATACGTATGTATATACACATCTATGTATGAAAAGCACATACCAGACCGAAAACACAGTCGGGAGGCGGCGACGACAACAAGTCATAAAAATTCTATGGTCCGTGTCTTTATATATACTACTTGTATATATATGTGTGTATGTAGTATAAGTCTATATGAAACAGGACAGTAGTGGAGTATGATTCATGCGGAAATAAAGGCACTCGAGGGTGTTGTAAACACACGAAGAGCCACCGCAGCAGTGACAGCAAAGCTACTAACAAAAAAAAACAAAAAACGCGGCAATGTTCACGGAATTGGTCAAAGCGACAAACAAAAACAAAAACCAGTACAGACCTTGCAATTTCGCACCTTTGAGTTGGACACACACATATACACATACACGTGCACACAAACACACCGAGAAGAAACCCACATAAAGCACACACGCGGAAATGCCGCCACGCCATTTTCATGCACATTCTGTGTCATTGCCTGCCCACGGCTGTCACAATTGCCTGCCTGGTTACCTGCCTGCCTGCCTGCCTGCCTGCCTGCCTGCCTGCCTGCCAGCCTCCTCGCCCTTGCCAGATATGCGCAGTGCATTTTGTTGTTGTGCATATATTAATTCGCACTTTGATTGTTTCGTATTGCAATTTCATTTTATGACGCTTTTGGGCATTTTGGGGGGTAGGTTTGCTGGGGGATGGCCGGACCAGGTCGGGTTGTCTCAACTGTTGAAGAGTTCTTTAGTGCGCCGACTCACCATTTGTTCAACAGTTTGTTGCACAGACGAGAAAAAAACAAGACAGTATAACAACTCAGTATGACAACTCAAACTGATATTGGCAGAGAGACGGCTGGAGTATGAGAGTGCGAGTACGTGAGAGTACATTTTTTAAGTTATTGACTTGTTTTTATAAAAAAAATTCCCACACATTTTTTTATTTGTAGAGAAATTTAACTGCTGTTAAATATGCGTTACAAAATGTAGTGTTCTTAGTACATACAAATTAAATTCTGCAATTATAATCATTATCGTAATTAATTATTAATTACCGCATTTCCAAACCCCAAATTTTTCCATTTTATTACCCTGTATACAAAGGTTAAATACTATAATAGGCTCATTATGGCAAGACGAGATGATATAGATAGCCTATTGCCCCAAACCTTAAGCATCTTAAGAGTTGGGCTTGCTTTTTTTAGCCCCAACAATGGGCCACTCCAAGTTAAAAGAAATTCACCAAGGTTACAATATTATACAAAAAATTATAAATAAATAAAAGAAGTTACAATCCATTGGAGAGACTTAACAATTGGGCACGCTTTGTCCCGATTCACAGCTGCTTGTGGTCGAAGATTTCCATGAAGATGGCTAAATAGAGACATTTTAGTTGTGTAGAGAGTAGATGATAGAGTTTGAATATAGCGTTTCCATGATTTATGAGCTACCTACAAACTGAACAAAAATTGCGTTCAATTGTTATTTAAACCACTGTATGCAAAGAAAACGAAACTCACCTGTTAGCCTAGGCATCCTGCCATTTATGGTGAAGAGCACGACGCATTTTATGCTCAGTTTTCAAATTTAGTTGCGACGCGACTACGGAACGGTACAGACCTGTGAGCGCTTTATCAAATTCTCAATTGAAATTTCAATAAATTTTGAATTTTCTCACTTGAACACTTTAAAAACCCATATTTTGAGTGTTTAACTGAGAGGTGGTGCTTAAAATTAATCAAGTGTTGAAAGTATTTATTGTATATGATTTGCTCAAAAAATATCAACAAAACATCGAGTCGAGGTACGAAGTCGGACGCGAACGTTGTGCGAATTTTAGTTTGTCGTGGAACGCCGAACGCAACGGACGTGTGAAATTTAATGGGCTAGAAAAACGTTTTTCAAAGTGACTAGAATATATTAAAAATTATATATCTGTAAATGTAAATTACTAAAAAAATTAAAAGAACAAGCCGGTAAACGACTTAAAAATAGTTTAGAAATTTTACAAAACCTTAATCCAGTTTTAAACATTTCTTAGCAACTTTTCACTAGCTGCACCCAATTTTAGCCAAACTCCATTTTGGCTTTAAACCGTATAAGTGCATTTACTCATGCATCAAATAACAAACTAATATTGTGCGTTCCCTAAACACCTACATACCCATCTACTAACTCCGCTAAATACTAAAATTATTTCTACCTATTGCCCACTTATAAGAAATACCTGCACTTGAATGTTTGACGACGAGATTGACCTAGTTCCGTACGAATTAAGATTTCGTATTTTTTGCTTCGTTTTCCTAATTTCAATCCTTTTCTTATATTATTACGTTTACTTCTGCACCAGAGAAGAAGAACTTTATTTCGAAGAAGTGGCAGGTAAATATATTTCACAACATTCAATTTATCTTTACATTTCTCTTAGCTATACAAGTCAAATGCTGAAGTGCCCAAGTTGAAATTAATGTGTGGGAAACTTTTCTAAAGCTCACAGCTAAAAGTTAAATTACGTATATTGTTTGGGCAGTGTTAGTTTTAGCGAATGAATTAAAATGGAAAACTTTTCCACAAGCCCAGAACAAGTGCAAGTTCCACATAATTAATTACATTACGGGCTGAAAATAAAATCACGAGTAAATGCGTTTTTTCTCTACCGCAAATATTAATGGTATAGTGAGTCTATTTGGTTCAACAAAACGGTTGATATTATCTAACAAACAAAGTAATGAGTGCTCATCACGAGGCACATCATAAATGCAGATAAGCCAGTTTTGCGCAGTCTTTCACAGCAGCGATTACCATAGATATCGTCCTATAAATGATACAAATGTATATTTTTTGTAGCATACATTGTGGCGCACTGCATTAGTATATTATTTTCCATTATAGCGATGTGCCTGACGACTTTGCATTTAGTGGAAGAACGGTTTTTTGTATTCCCCAGAAGAGAAACTAATCTCTTTAACATTATAAGCTTATAGATTCGGCACAAATTCCTATTCACAAAAAATTTGAAATATGGCTCAGTTTGACGCATTAAATAAATCGGGATGATACTGTATTAGCTTTGACGCAATTTGAATTGCGCATATTAGCGTCGAACTATATAGATAAGACTTAATATGCGTAAAAAACGAGGAGCTAGAACCGACTATGTGCATAATTGTTTACCATTTAGGGTTCGTAAGCAATCTATTTTTGGTACTTATGTAGTCCACGAAGCCATGACAAATAATATTAAGTATACACAATGTATTCACTATACATACTTGCAATAACAAAGGAAGTGCAAGAACTGTGCTTAACTGCCGATATCCTTGACTTAGAAAATTGCGCTCTTTTTCATGTTTGAAATATCATTCGCAACACTTTTTATTTTTGTCCTTCACAGGCTTCAGGATACACATACAATAGGTAACAAAAAAACACTAACACTTACACTGCATAGCCAAAAAACAAGATCTGGTTAGTGTCAGCCTGGTTCAAGGGTATGTGCAATAAAAGCTAGCTTTGTATGCTTTTTATTTGTAGCAAATACTAACTATATTTGTACTTATAGCGATTTAATGGAGACTATTGTTTTTTATTAAGTATTTTTCCTAGTAGAATTTTGAACTTATAATAATTGCTTAGGAGCCGCTGTACCATGTGGCAGGAGACTTAACATTATTCGTTTTTCTGACACATGAGGACACGGCTCTTCAAATATTTACCAACACAAGTAGTAACCACAATTTTAATAAGTAACTTTCAATACTCTTTCTATAGCTTCCTTATATTCTAAATATATCTGCAGCTCTAAATATTATAGTGTGGACTCTTTAATTGGTGCCATTTTCTTTTACAGTTGAAGTCGAAGTGATTTCGCGTAATCTTTTGCTGCCAGGCCGTCGACACTACGCCGGGCAAGAGCAATGGGACTTTTGGAGGAATGACAACCACCGCCTCATGCATCACGGCTTAGAATCCCCCAACGAATGACAACAACAAATTAACAACCAAGAAGATTTATTTCATGTTCGGAGCTTGTAATTTTTATTTCGCATTACATATTATTTCCATTTTCGTTAAACATCAAATGAGGCTATCGCCAGCAAACTCCAACTCGTTGTAAGTCGCGCGCGTTCGTTTTAAAAATGTTGGGATTCTTTAAAGCCTAGCAAAGGCTTCACCGAAGGCCACAGCGATTGCTACCCAACATCAGTCATCAGCAACAATGTCTTACAAAAAGTAAAAAAAAAAAATCTGAAAAACAAAATAAAAAGCGGAGACGAAATACCAACAGAGACGCTCACAGTGAAGTAAGACAGCCACAACTTTTCTGGCATTTTGGTTTTGCGGATTCCGTTTGACGCTCACACGTGACTTTAATTTGACAATTCGGTTACTTTCTCGGCAATTGACAAATGTTTGGAGATTCTGTGTTAAGTTAACATTCAAAAGTTGTGGTGTGGCCAAGGTTAACATTAATATTGTGTTTGTGAAACAAAAACAAAATGAACTCGACGTCAAAATTAACGGAGTTATAAAAATAACCTTTGGATTTAAAATTTAATACATAAACGAGGTTGAAATCAAAACTTGTAAAATAAACAGCATAAGAATATTTCTTATAAATATACAATAAACAACATTTATAAATATACCAATTCAATCTACGGTATATTAAAATATTTAATCACATATTTAAGTTTATAAGTGCTTACAAAAAATTGACAAAAATGGCGATGGAATGGATAACTGCTATGGACAAACGGTGAGTAACTTTATAGTCAGTCTCAAACCTTCGCTCCATATCTATATTCCACATATTAACAAACAAAAAAATATTGGGTTTGCCCATCAAAAAGATGCTTTCAAATTAAATACAATGTTGTAGTTTTTAAAGAGGTTATCGCACAAACAAATCAACTCAATTATGAATAGAATATTAATTGTTGGGGTCTGCCAAGAGCCTTCAACGTATTACATTTCATTCAAACAGTCTAATACGTACCTATATTCTCATCCAATTTCGTTTTAAAATTATATTATATAATACCTGTCGAAATATTTAGATATCGACACTTAAATATAACAATACTCTTTTAATTTTTATTAAGCTGAAATGAAAAGCGCCTGACCATCCAGAAGTTCTAGGTCAGTTAGTCTATTCAATCCCCGTTGATTTCATACTCCAAAAAAAGTTTTTCCGCTCTACTTAAAATGCATAGAATTTTCAAAACATGTACTCGTACAGTCTCATACGGGCTTTTATTTGTTATTTTTCGTTTTCGCGTTTTAAACATCGCTCTTTGGCCGCTGGAACTCTTCAAACTTGAAATCTCTTACTTTTTATTTGCCATACCCACACACACACACACACACACACACACACACACACACACACATACACACACTGACAAGCAAATGAAATGCTTGTCAAGCAATACAGAATGAAATCCAAGCGTAGCTTTTAAAATGTTGGCGTCATGCTCGACATTCATTTGTCAAAAAGCAACAGCTGGGTCCATCATTAAACAAGCTGGCTACCAGCAGGGTCCTTCGACATAAATCTACGCTCACATCCACACATCAAATGGCAACAAAAAGTACACAAGCATAACAAAACGAAAGCTCCTTTTTCAAAACTCATGCTATATTTCAGTTTTGTTTTACTTCATTTCGATTTGAGCGCCATTATATCGTTAAACTCCGATCTAATGGACCTTCCGCTTGAAAAAAAGCAAAGCAAGCAATCAGATTTGGTTCGCTTCAAAGTGCCATTGAAGCTGAAAACTGGGGCCATTGCGGGCCTTTTAAATTTCCTTAAATTTTAAATTATTAAATAGTACTCAAGCATATTTTATAGGTTTGTGCCAGATGGAATAAATCATCCAAAAAATATATCAAGCGCTGATCTTAAAGTTCTGTTTAAAATTCACTGTATTGCCGCTTTCAAAAAGAACGCCTTTAGGTTTAAGGCCAGTCGCAATGGCCACACAATCAATCAGCGCAAGGCTAACAACATAAAAATACAGAGCGCAGTTTTTTATGCTCTGTTCTGGTCAAAAGCATGTGGCCAATCGAAGTACACTCACATACCCGCTTCAAGGCACATGCGTTTCCCAAATAAACAAATACGTTCGACCTGACCCTCCGCAAAAAGGTCACGTGTGAAAAAGGACTTATACTGCACCCAAATGTTGACATTATTCTGATGGTGGAGAACGCGCGTGTGTGTAACTATATGCCTATATGAATGTGTTTGTATTTGAGTCCAACAAATATTTACATACGATTTTGTCATTTAATTTATGAAAGATTCATTGGAAAATCATTTTGATTGCATTTTAAAATCAGCGCAGCAATAAAAGCAAAAATAATGATATTTTGAAAAGCCATAATACAGTATGTGATCGATATAATGAACGTATGTATTTTATAAAGAACAACTCATTTAACAAATTAATAGATACGAAATGAGAAATTACAACCTTTAATATAACCTATGGTCTTAAGACTGTCGACTGAAAATTCGATTTGAAAAATCACTTAAAATATTGAAAAGTTCACTCAATCATGAAGTGTTGGCTTATACACTTAACTCTCAGTAAAGTTTTTGGGTCTAGTGCCATAAGGCTGCTAGTTCCTGCAGCTATGGGGGAGAAGCAACATATATTTAGAATATCATACTCGTGAAAAAAAATCAATTGGCTTGCCACTCTCGATAGCAATAGTTTACTGTATCGATTATGAATTGCAGATATACATTTTGCATATATTTATAAGAAAGCATTACATTGCCGAGAGTAAATACTTTGAATACAACATTAAATCGCCTTATCATAAGCTGAAAATCAATTTGCATTTTAAATATGCAATCATTTTAATGAAACACACTCTATAGTATTTTAAATGTCATACCTTTTGATTCAAAATTGTAACTAATATGAATTAAAATTGTCAGTTCATGTCGATTGCATTTTATTTATGCAATCATATTAACGAAACACACTATATTTTAAATGTCATACCTTTTGATTCAAAATTGTAATTAATATGAACCAAAATTGTCAGTGTGTAAACAGAAGTTTATTATTGAACCAAAGAAAATTGATTCTCAAAGATACAGCCAGAATTGCCGCAAACTTAATTATTTAAATTGAACACAATTAATGGAAGCCCCTACTTCAACATTTTACGCAAGTCGCGTGCAAATTGCCACAACTACATAAAGTCGGCAGCCAAGAGGTCACATTTCAAACGCTCAGCTTGTAATTCTTTGGCATAAAACCTGATAAATTCAGGCGGAGGTACATCTGCAGCGCAACAGTTTAAGTTGTGCGAACGTACTTAAGCTTAAGCGCATAATAAATCCTTGAATGCAAACGTAAAAATACTCTTAGCAGCCTCTGGGCCGAACACAACGCCTGGTTCTCCTTCCCGACCAGAGATACGAGAATTGATATTGATGATGCTGCTAAGAAGTTAACTTAAGTGTGAGCCAGCAATGCTAAGCATCTATTGGTCGCCAGTGGCATGCACATTTATCATACGCCACGTGTGCTGCTCGTGCAATAAAATGGGTGTGCATGAACGTGAATGGGACTTCAATAGCTCTCAAGCATTGTCCTTAGATCCAAAAACATTTCAGCGCGCACAAATTTAAGCGCTCTTAGTTATTTATTATGCAGCAAACTAAGCTTGAGTCCTTGCCAAATTCTGAACAATGCTTACATAGCAATTATAAAAAGCCGCTTTGCATTTTTCTACCAAGCCAATGTCAATGTGTGTTGCGGGGAAAAACCACGAAACGCCATTATGATAAACAACAATGCGTGGGTCGCAACGCTCTTCCGGTTTTGTGTATAATAAATGTGCGTATACAAGCACTCACACACACACACACACACATATATACTTGTAGAGGAGCACGCTCGACCAGCCCATATAGACAAGCACTTCAGACTGGCGCTTTTTGGCTAACGAGCAAGTGAACAAGATGGGCGTGCGCGCACCCACAAAGGGGAACACCAAATTACATCCTTGACTGCCACGCTTGCCAAATGAATTATGTATGAGCCTAGCCAGTGAGCCGCTTTCCTACCATTGTGGTCGGCACCGAGAGCAGCAACAACAGCAGTGGCAACAAAATTGGTCGTCGACCAAGGCAAGGAAAGCAACAACGGCGCCTAAGAGTAGACCCAGAAAGTAACTGGAAAATAGCTTTATAGTGCTTTCCTTTGGCCTTTACGCGGCTGCCGAAGGCCACACAAGGTCTAATACTAAAGTACTAAAGTAGCGTTATGCTTTCGCTGGTTTTGATTTGCATGGAAGCCTGGCAGCTTCTGACGACTTGGTCTTCCAGTTTTATAGAATTTTTAATTAGACCAGCATAACAGAAAATATCAACTTGACTGACTTTTTAATGCGGTGCATTGTTTTTTGTTATTTTATGAATTTAATTGCAAACAAGTGCAGCTGAACTTCAACTACGAGTGGTAGAATTAACTGTGTTGCCGCATTAAGTATATTTTAAAACACGACCGCAATGATGCTCGCTAAAGTTTTTACTGCTTTTGCAGCTAAACTTTTGGCCGCACGAGCCAAGTTTATTTAATTTGCAGTGCAGGCAAGGGCCGCAGAAATTATGAAGTGAAAAGGATGCACGGGTTGTTTCTAAAAATATGTATATTAATCTACCAAATAAGTATCATGACCTGGTAGGCAAACAAGTTCTGCTGCCGTAGACACACAAACAAACATACACTGCCATGAGGACAGTCCTTTTCCTGGTAAGAAACAAAAAAGTTAGGCTTGGTAAGAGTTCTGTGGTAGCGGCAATTAGTGCTGCCTTGCTTTTATTTTTTGCCAAGCTTTTTTTTTTGTTGGCACATTTCCGTTTCCGGCTGTGTTTACCTTGGACCCCTCTTATATTTCCCCATTTATTTATGCATTTTTATTCAAAATGGCAGCAAAGAAAAATACTGAATAAAGACATTTGCATATTTAATTAGAACACACGAACAATTCAACAGACACTGGAATTTTTAATTTGAGCATTGTTTCTCCCTTCGGGGGCTTTATTTTTTAGTCAGCCATGAACTGGCAATAGTTGCAGTTGCAAGAATGCGACACTCTGATTGTGTGCAACAGATTGTGTGCAGTGTGCACTTTAATGTGTTATATTGTCTGTAGGCACAGCATGAACTTGCCCCCATTGTTATTTCACTTAGAATTAATTTAAATTGTCATTCAGTGTGCTTCCTGCTATGGCCCGGCAGGCTTATTGCTGCTTTCCTGCCGTATGCAAAATAGTCTTAACATATTTGGAATTCCATTAATCGCTCGATGAGGAACTATGCATAATAGTTGCTTTGCCTATTTGAATAATCCTTCATTTGGAAATCAATAATTGAACAATTCATTGAAATAAGCTACACTGCTAATGCTAATATGCAGTTTCTGAGTGTGTCGCCTAATATCTCTTATGAGGCCATACTTGCTGCTGACTTTTGAATATTTACTTACAACACCAGGAAATTAGGATGGGAGACATATACTCAGGAACGAACTCACATTGAAGGGTTCCTGTTACATAGCTAGTTGAGATATTCCAGGCCCCAACTTAACCATTAAAATAATTAGTTCACAAAATTAGAATATTTTTATTTTAAAATTTTAAGAAAAAACAAACATCGCAGAGTATATCTGAATTAGTATAGAAACCCCAATTTGGGGTCAGAATGTAAATACATCATTGAAATCCCACAATAGGGAATTTGTCGTTAATGTTTTTCATAAAAACACACAAAAATGATTCTCAATAAAATATAAGCTTTTCTTTATAACTTAGTTTCAGTTTTCTTTGTATCAGAGTGTTGTGAGTGTACTTTTATTTAAGGTATTTGGGTCACTAAACTCGCAACAAGATAAATAATTTTATTGCACACAAATCCTTGAAATTCAATTGTTGCTTTATGGCTTAAGCTATAAATACTTAAGTGTATTTATATAAATAATCGGTGATGCGTTTGTTTGTTTGCTTTTCATATGGCCATGCACAGTCCTTGTGATCGAAACTTACGTGATGTGGAACTAATATCCTGTCGCTTGCGTCGCGTGGAGCCGCTCTGTCGTCTGCCGGGCTCAGCCTTGCAACAGTTGGCCATGTGTGGGTTCTACGAGGATTTAGAAAAGGGTGTAACGCGTAAGTGAGATTATTAATCTTAATTATATGCTCGCTCAAATTCAAGGTCAACCGAAATTTCTGAGTCAAATCATGTCATTACTAACACAATTTTCATCTCCCTTTTCGCTCTCACAGTTTATCGAGCTGGCGAGCAAGGACGCTACTGGTATGCGGTTTTGGGGGGCTCCCTAGAAGTCCGCTACCATGCACATGCTGATGGCGACGGGAAGGTAAGTGCACAACTCTCCCCCAATGACATAGTCAGCGTGTAAACATGCAATATTGCATCAACAGCAAAATATATAACCTGTACGTGCTGCCATAAATATAGTTAGACAATGTCAAACGTTTTATGGCCTCAAACTCACTAAACATCGACAGCTCACGTGCTACGTGGGTGACAAACTAAGCTGTCAAAACGACAAAATGACATGGTAGGAGCGTTAAACTACAGTCCAGCCTGATTAAGATTGATTTCTTTATTTATTTATAATTATTCTTTAATTATATTCTTTTCACCAACCAATCTTATTAGATAGTACATCGAGCTTAAAAAATATTATAGTACATCAATAAAATTCAACAAAAAAACAATAACTTATTACCAAATCAAAGAGCAAATGGAATGAACAGTTCTTGTAGTGAGAGACCTTTTCTGGGTTTCAAATATTTTGAGTTTAGTTACGTTTGGTGCTAAGCTTGATTATAGATTAATTTGTTACGCAATTCCCTTCAAACTATTTGCTGAGCTTATATTTGCGAACTGGTAATTGTAAATTTCCTGACTACTTGTATATTGAAAGAAGTCCGCCCGTCCGTTTTAAAGAAACTTCACTATAATCTATTACAATAGCAACATGAAATATACATCAAGGCTTGCACTCTCATGCTATCATGGCGTTCAATATTCTGTTCGACATAATTGCAATAACAAATATAGCCACAGCGGTAGTGTAGTGTAGTTGTTGTGTTGGCTATGCCCATGACTACCATCTGTTGTCTGTGACGGGCCTTTTAACGTTCCAACTCGCCTTGCGTTGATGGAGTTCATTTTTTTTTTCTTCTCACCTTTGTGCACTGGGCATTAATTTCCGCACGGATATTGGCCTGGGCATTTTGTTGTTGTCGTTGTTGTGCTGTTGACGCTTCTCGATATGCTTCGCTTTTGAAACCAGCCTAGTCGGGAAAAGGTGGATAGCTAGATGGCTGGATAGCTGTTAATTGAAATTGCAGTAGCACAAAGTGGTAGAGCTTAGAAAGGACTTACTTGTGTGTCAGATAGCTGGCAGTATAAGGTACTCGTACTAGTGCATTAAGTCCTAATGGCATGCATCCGAGACACCATCTGCCTACAAAAAGACTTGGTGTGCATGTTGTACAAGTTCATTGAGGCGTACGATGGATGCACTTGTCGCTCTTCTTTTAGCCTGGACATGACAAACAATTTCATTCGACATACACATTTCATTCTGTGTAAACACAATTAAAGGCAAATGCATGTGTATTTTGAATACGAAATGGCCAGATTAAGTAACATTCCGAGCTCAAAGCTAAATAGCTGGAACGTGCAGGAGAATACTTTAAAATAGGGAGGCCACACACATATAGAATACTTTATATATACTATACATTGGCGGGGGGGAAGATAAAACAATAGCGAGCAGGTGTGTAAGCCAGTCGAAGTGGCAGCTGCAGCAAAACCCTTTCGAAACGCAATTGGTTTTAAATATTTTCTAATTTAAAAGCATTTTTGGAAATTCGAACATTTTGCTAATCCTATTGATTACATTCAATAGTGCATGGCAATGGAGTCGACGATATGGTTAGCCATTGAAAAATATATCTAATCAAGCAATTTCATATGTACATTTTGTTTCGATTTATGATAAAAAGTGTTTATTAGCTTTTATTAAAAGTATGTAACTGAAGTAAAAATGAGTACATTCTAAAAGAGTTTGTTGAAACAAATCGATATCGATATGTATATATGCCTGTCAGTCTTTCTGTCTGTCTGTTAAACCTACATGGGTCAGACTTCATCAGGGCATTTTTATAATCTTATTGCATTTTGTAGCTATTCCCATTTATTGCCTTTGTACGAACTTATCATTTGTAATGTTTAAATACAACTTAAATAGCAGAAGCTTCAACCAACTAATGTCGTCTGTGCACAATCTAGAACAACGTTATTCAACCTAAAAGGCCGGTCGAATTGAATCTTAAAATGCATAAATGGCGTTCACCAACGGGCCTGTTGCCAACATTTAAAACATAATTTCCGGTATTTAATTTACACTTGACCCGAAATTCTTGACTCAATTTTCAAAGTGACAAATATTGCCGAAAGAAAATTTGTCATTCTGGACTGTAAATTATGAATGAAAAATTTTAAATATTTATGGCGACGAAGAAGAGAAGTCGAATAGAAATTGTTTTTTTCACTTTATGAAGCAGTGAGTTTAATAGACGAATGGCGCGTGGTGGCGCGTCGAATTAAAGCGTGGCGTGCCACACGCAAAGCCCAATTTCAACAGCAGACGAGGCACAGAAAATCATAAATTTATTGAATTAACCGAGAGGCAGAGCCATGGTATTGTTGTTGTTGTTGTTTATGTTGAAAATTAGGCATCAAAACAATCTAAAAATAAATGCAAGGGAAAACCCGAAAACAAAGACCTAAGGCTGTATCTAGACGAGTGTGACACGCACATCCAAACACAAACACACACACACACACACACACAATTAATATATTTGTATGCATGCAGATACTTAAGTAGATGTTGGCATAGATAATGCAGAGCTCTGAAGATCGCTATCAATAACGCGGCAATTAATTTAAAGTAGTGAGCGCGCGCGCATCAAAATAAAATATATACATACTTGTATATATATGTATGTACATATAGATCCCTGAATGTATGTACGATGTTTAATTTATGTGTGAGTTGCATGTTGGTTGTGACAGCTAGCGCCCATTTGGTGCGAGTTCCGGCGGATTTCCCCCCTTTTGGAGGGGTAGAGTCAGATGGCTCACGTGACACAGAATATAGAATACGGGTGCGAGAGCGCCAACGGAAACAGCGATGATGACTTGACTCACGCATTAGCTAATGTTATTGTTCTTGTTGTTGGTTTCAATTTTCTATTTTCTTCTGCTTTTGCTGGATGAGCTAATTCTTGTTTTGTTTTCATTTTTGTTGTTATATACATATTTTAAAGTATGCAACAACGGTTGCCGTGACAGCGAACTTAAGAAGAGCAGCAGAACAAATTGCATTTAATTTATCAACGTCCGAGTTCAAGTGGCAATAAAGCTACTCTAAAGCCCACAAGATTGCTGCTTCTATCAAGGCTCCAAGGGGCCTTCATTAAAAGTTCTAAGCCTCATTTTAAAGAAACACAAATTGCGCTTGCACCTTGGTTTTGGGTCCGAGTTGCCGTTCGTTGATGTTGCTTTTGGTGCCCTGCATGTTGAAATAATTAGTGCACTTGAAAACCGTTATAATTAAAACCAACATCACCTATGAATGTGCACTGCGAGAAACTTTAATTCACATATAAATGTGTATCTGTAGTTTTAGAGTAAGTTATAAAATTAAATCAGATAAAACCTTTGATTCAAATACTTCAACAGTGAAATAATAATTTTATTGATTTTATTATTAACAGTTTCAATACGATTGCTGTTATAATATTTCTTCGTTATTTCTGCAGATGATTAATAAAACTTTGATCAAATCTATTTACTTAGAATTCAAATTTTTTCTATTATATTAAAATGAATGAACATAAGAAAATGCTAAATGTTGATTGAATTAATCTATTTTATTGAGACTTATATATGAGTTTGTATGAGAAGAGTCCACAAAAAGGACACTAATTTATCAGCCTAACTGAAGCTCATTTACAATGGAAATCCATATTTTTTTGAAGGGAAAACTTAAATATTAAACAAACAATTTTCAAAATTAAACTGAGAATATTCTATTTTCTTTCAACTAAACATAAAAATACCTTCCTGCCTTGCCGATGTAAAATGTTTATTCCCAATGCTAAATAGTTTAATTTAAATTAATTTCTCAAGGATGCTTTGTGGATTAGTAACACTTCGATCAAATCTATTTGCTTAGAAATCAACTTTTTTTTCTATTATATAAGAAATTCAAAACTTTGCTTGAATTTGTAAATTAATCTTTTTTATTCAGGCTTAAATATTAATTTTTATGAGAAAAGACCACAATAAGGAGACTTTTTTATCAACCTAACTGGAGCTCGTTTACAATGGGAACCACTATTTTTTTGAAAAAAAAAAAACTTAAATATAAATCAAACAATTTTCAAAATCAAATTTTGAAAACTGAAAACATTCTATAATCTTTCAACTAAATATAAAAATAACTTATTGTCTTCTTGTTATAAATTGTTTATTCCTAATGGAAAATAATTTAACTTAATTTCTGAGTGTTTTGAAATTCATTTTGATAGATTGAATATAAATTTTACACATACTATACTTTATCAACTTCGCATCGATAAAGAAAACTGTTCCATTGGTATGAAAATGTGCGTTTTTTCTCCAGATGTAGCATTCTCTACGGCCCATTCTGCCCATTACCCAACATCATCAGCACAACACGATTTGTTCGCATGTCTTGTCCATGTCTATTGGCTTCCGCTCACTAGCGTCGCGTTCTTTCTAATAGTCTATTCTAAGATGCTTGTACTTGTCAGCTCTCCAGGAACACGCAGTTCTTGTTCTTGTTGTTGATGTTGTTTTTGTTTTTGTTTGCGAATGACGCTTGAATTACACGATTAATCTTTGTTAGATGCCCAGCTACAGGGACTGTGCGCTTTTTGTACTCTCCGCGCTGGCGTCGGCATTGCCTTAGCCATCATCATCATAATTTTCATAATTTTGGTTGTTGTGCCGACAATGAGCGCTTTTAATTGAAATGATTATATAATTATAGTTAGCAAACACGCCTGCGCATCAATTATGATATTTTCCTAAAGCTATAAAACTAATGAAAACACATTTTACAAATAGAAAAAACTTAACCCGTATATAATTACATATGTGGTACTAAGCCGCTATAGTTACTTCCTCAGACCAAAGCCAAAACCGTATTCTCATTTGGTTCGGCCAAGCACTTTTTACTTTTTTTTCAGTTTTAAGTTCAATGCTTCTCATACTATAGTATATGTATATCCGTAAGTTTTTGTGTAGGTGGGTTGGACCATGAAAAAAGGCAAAAACAGTGAAAAGCCACATGTTTTTTATGGCTGCGTTGTGGAACATTTTGTGTGTGCTCCTAATGGCTTTAAATAAATATACAGATGAAATGTCACTACAAATTATGTTTGGTGTGCACATTTTATTACTTTACGACTAGGAGAAAGTTATAGCATTTTTAAAACTGATATTATCTCGAAGCTACTCGTAGAACATAAAACAATCTTCCACGGCAAGTACAGAGCAGCTGCAGTGAAGTTTTGGTCAATTTTAAGAAGATAACCCCGTCCAGAGTTCCGGTTCATGGGGCGAAGGGTTACAAAAATAATTGCAAGTACAAGCAGAAACTGTCAGTTGGGACTTAATTGATGTCCAAAGTTTTACATCACATAGCCCTGTCCTATTTTCTTTAGTTTACTGTTTCGAGCCTAAGATAATGAAATTTTAATTAATTAATTGGGTTTTTATGAGCATTTTACATTTTTAAATGTTCTATTTAATTTTTATATTTTAATATATTTTTGTTGTTCCTCGATTGGGACAAATTAGTGTCTAAGCTAATTCCATCTTACTGTTGTAGCGAAATTTTGTAGTGATTTTTTTCGTACACAGATACTTTTCATTTTTCTTACGAGATTCGTATACTTTACGTAAATATGTACGCTTCAGAGTTTTTGTGCTACCCACTTACCTAAACTACCTGGGAGGCAGTGAGCAACCTAAATACAATTTAAATTTATTGCCACACACAGAAATTTCCGTATTTGTCTTATTATCATGGCCGGAAGCTATAGCAATCCACTTTTGGTTAAGACCACAATCAAAACATTCTGGTGACCTCTTTGGGCGCCGGCGCTCACAGCTTCGCTTTCTACGCCTGGCAAGCAGAAATTCTTTTGGCCTCAATTTGGCAATATTTAATTAATGACTTATTAAATTAAGCTTTCGAGATGAGAACTAGGTGGCGGCTAGCAGCAATCATCGTCGATAATTTACATACAGCGGACACATTTGGAAGCCAGTGGGGCCTGCAGCCTAACAACAAATCGAAGCAGGCTAGTTGGACATATGTATCCACATCTAATAGTAGTTGGCCTGAAACCAGAATGGCTGGATTTGATGTCAGTGTGCTCGGTGTTGGGAATTTGTTTTTATGAAGCAGTCAAAACAGCGCAACAACAGACTCAAAGCAGCACCGAAAATTGAAAGGTGAACATGTGCGGCACGTTGGCTAATCAAAAGCGCTTACGGCCAAGTCAGTCAATCAGTCTTTGTCAGCCAGCCTGGCAATTTCCTTCAGTTTATCTAATCACTTAAACATTAACTGGCAATTAACATTGTTGTCAAATCAGCGAGCAGCAATACCATTGGGCTCGTCACCACTGATTAAGAGATGGCTGGGTAAATCTCTTCATATACATGTATCTGTAGCGAAAAGTGCAAGCAACTGTAATAAACAGTTATTTGTGTTTGACATGCAAACAGAAAGATAGATACGTGTATGCAGATGATGTTTATAGACCCTGCCGCGACAGTTGAAAGTGAATACTTGAGACAATTGTAGGAATGACAACAATTGTAATTTGTCGCTTTTCATTAAATGAAAGTGCAGTTTTGTCAACGACCCGAGTACGAGTATGTTTCTGTAGCTGGAGCTGTTCGTGCGGCTTAGGAAATGGAAGTGGAAATGGAAGTGGAAATGTAAATGTAAGCAATACAACAACAATTAGGCGCTGTCGTTGTTTTTGTTTCTTCTGTCAAACAAGTCGGGCCGCTAATCTCGCAGCATGCCCACATGCATATGCGATTGCCAGCCACCAAGCCAGCCAACACACGAATGAATGTATCTCTGTATCTTTCGGATACTTTTGCAGCCGCTACAGAAATTAATACGTGCTGAACAGTTCAACAGCACACATCACAGTCAACGCGTCGTCGCTCGTCGTGCGAACCCGCTGTCTTGATCGTTTCAAGCAGCTACGCTCTCCACGCGGAGTGAAAGAGTGATAGAGTGAACGAGTGAGAGATAGAGAGTTGGAGTGGTGGAGAGAATACTTGTAAGATCGCGAGAGATCTAGAGAGATCTTGGCTGAAGTCGCCAAAAAGTTCGCATGCGCACCTAAGTACTTCCTTTCCATTACTTTTATCTCATTTTACGTTCAAAGCGATCGAAGTTTAACAGAGTTCCGCATATGGCAAGACGTCGCGACCTTTTTCTCGCCCCGATCCACGCATCTGTTGTTATTTTATTTCATTTTATTTTGTCTTCCGTTTCGTGCGCTAGAATTTATGAGTGGGTGTTGCATGCAATATGCGCGGGCGTTTTAAATTCATAGCTCTGGTGCAAATTTGAAAGAAAGCTGTTAAATTATTAAAGTGCATTGCAAATCCAAACACAAAACAAAAACACAAACGTACATACATACTTGTATGTAAACAAAACAAAGCGTACGAGTTCTGACTGTAAATTCTGCATTTAACAATTTGCCAGTGTGTATTGGCATTTTTCGTATTTTTATTGGTAAAAGTGACTCATTTCGACTGCACTGTTTGTAAACAGAAAAAATCCATAGCCAATAAATGTAAAACTTGTAATTCTACGAAATTGCGTGCAATATTTACACATCCATGCGAATGTCATATTCGTATGTGTTTCCAAATACAGAGATCGGTCAATATAAAGCTGACCCAAGTAAAACGTAAAATAAATGTTCAATAAACATTACCTGCGTGCACACGGATTATCCACACATACATACATTACGTGCGATTACGTAAAACAAAACCCATTTCGGTTAGTATTCAATATTTACATATATAAAAATAGTATACATGATACATACATATACACACATACCCACATACATACATCAATTCACTGACTGTCAACTAAAGTGCTATAGCGTGCTATGCACTTTACTTTCTTTATCGGTATTGTGACCCTATATCAGCGCTATCTAATCTCACAATGATTGCACTGTTCTGCGAAAGCTAAGTGTCTGACTATCGGCTGATATATGAGCTAAATATAGCAGCAACAATTAAAGTCATCAATTTTAATAAACAGATATCCAATACAAGTATGTAGTACCATAATTCCATGAGTCTACAAATATTTTCATATTTCATAACAAAGTTTTCCTTTTGCTAAGTTGATTGTTGAAATTTCATTTCTTTCTTTATGTTTAAAATCGCTTTTCAGGCTAGACTTTTTTTTATCTAAAAGTATAGCTGTTAAGAAAAACTAGAAGTCAATACGTTTGCCACAAAATCATTAATATTGCAATAAGTATGAAAAAGGTCTTATGCTATTATCGATATTTGATGTATTTACTATATATGTCAGTAAAAGGAGTTTCTATTGTGTTATGTTTTCTCAAGTGATTTAAAAATGTAAACACTAATTCAAACTATTTATATTTAAATATTCATTTATAATATGTTTTTAATGTTAAGCAGCACATTCAAATGTTAGTGTTTAATGTTAAAAAATTTAATTTAGCAGCAACGGCTAATAAATTGAACAATCACGAAATATACATACATACTAGTATAACATACAAACATGAAGGTCAAGAGCGATTCATTAATTCTGCAAATACAAACTACTCGTGTTTGGGTTGCTTTGTTATGAGAGTATGGTTCGAGCGTCTGCGTAAATATATAAAAATTAAATATATTGACATTAAAAGTAAACACAATATTGAGCACTTCTATTAATCCGAACATTATATGTAAATAGTAGCGTTCTAATAATTAAAACCAAACAATTCCGATATTTTCCATATGCAAGCAACGGAAGAGAGCAAAAGAAGAGTGGAATCTACCATTCATATATGTGAAACATTCCAATAAGAAACATTTTTCGTTTATGATTCATTCTACTTTTAATCATATTTGTCTAAAACTCTTCTAAATACATGCCTTATTTTCAAAAGAAAATTCGTTTTTAAATATTTGCAAGATTTTTCGTAACCTATCTAGACAACATGCTTATAATATTAAAAATAAAAAAACAAAACAAATTAAAAACTAAGGCCGGGAACCTCGACTTTGAAATACTCTATGCATATGTGTAGAGCAATTACATAAATTTTTAAAAATTATTCAAATTGTTAAAAAAAACAACAAAATTGTAATAAAAAGGCAAAAAAGGCTTTCCGATCGATTTAAGCTCAAGGTATATGACTGCACTTTTACTCCAGGATTGTGTATACGCACTCGTATATGTGTCTATGTGTGCAGTATAAAGTTGAGTCAAAGCAGCAATAAAAGCTGCTGACAGAGCTTGGGCAGAGACTACATTTATGGTTATAACTGCATTTAAAATGAACGTATTACGAAACTTAAATTCATGTACAGGGTATTAATAGTGTCAAGTTTTCAAGGTTTCGCGCAATTCATGGGACTTTATTGCTTCCACAAAACTATAGCACATATAACTCAAGTCCGCAGTATCAGTAGCTGGAAACATGATACATATTTTATGTTTGCAGTAATTAACGCCTTTTAACTCATAGTCGTCATTCGTTAATTTGCTGCTCAAAATTTGCATGATGAACCAACCTCCGTATTAATTTCAAATTCCCGAGCCCATAAAAAAAAACTGCGAGTTGTCGCTCTGAATTAAAGCGCACACCGAAATGCCGACAGCAAACAATTTAAATCAACTGATTAAAATGGCCGCAAAACGAAACGAAATAAAACGCGTCTGGTATTGAATGTACAAATCGGAATGATTGATTGTTATTATGATTACGGAATGCCAATACTCTTTGGCACTCTGATTAAAAGCCAGTGAATACAACGCGATTGAATGAACGGGCGGCCACAAAGCAGGAAAAAGGGCAATATGTATAAAATTATTGATATGGGGTCCCATTATCGATGGCTGGCTGATGAGCAGCGCAGCATGCAGCTTTCAAATATTTGACCATTTCGAATAATAATAAAGACAATAAAAAGAAAATCTAATGGCTTAACTATTGAGATTTATGTGATGGAAGTGTGGGGTGGAGGTGGCGCATGTGGCAATGCTGATGCTGCTTAATTAATATTAATGGCATGCAACAAATTAATATGTTTGGTATTCCCCTCCGGCCACGATTCTCTTGTGCAATAATGCTAGATATTGGCTTTTTATTGGAACGTTTTGTGTCGAGCTGATGCGTCGGGCTAAATGCGTTTGATGCGACAACAACAACCTTGTCAAAGGTCAAAGTGTCGGCCCAGCGTCCTCTGCGCAGCAACCAGCAATGGAATGTGTTTTCATGGCATATGTGTATATGTATATACACATACTACTTGTATATATGTGCATGTATGTATATGTAGCCAATGCACATTTTCTCAACAACTTAACGCCGAAGCACTCGTCTGTATTTACATACTTCGGTGAGTGTGAGTGGCAAGGAGAGGCACATCAAATACATACTAATATTGCTCATGTTTTTTATTTTTATGGATCAATAATTTTGTGTTGCGTGTCTGCATCAGCCGCGCAGCTCCCGAGATCAAGGCACTTTTCATAATCTCTAATAGCATATGTATTCAGCCAGACTTGACGTGTGGCATTCTTTCAAAAATCGTGTGAATGAACTTTATCTTTATTAATTTAATGCCCCCTTTTGAGTATTTATAGACGAGTGTATACACGTACATACATCACTTTCCATAGTTGCAATTGTTATTGTTGCCCATTCCACATCTCCCTCCTCCCCGTCACACAGTTGCTGCCACATGGTGGCATGTCTGGATGATAGCAGAAAGTGGCAAATGCTCGTATAACAATGGGGGAAAACTTTTACGCATTTATCCTTTCGTCAGCAACACCTGTGCACTTATTTTTTGGTTGCTTCCTTTGTCGATTTCGAAAACTTACTGGCGCTGAGCGCCTTGGCCTGACATTGAAACGTGCTTGAAGCCGATGTGATGAAAGTTGCTAATTGGCGCAAAAAGTTTCTGATTAAATTTAGATGGGTACATGCATGGCTGAAATTAGTAATAAGGCAAATTATAAAGCATCAAATGAGAAATCACTAAAATTAAAATAAATAATTGCTTTGCAAAAGTTTGAAATGAGTAAAGTTTCCGATTCGGCATGATTGCAAAACAAAATTATTGCATATATATATTGCATTAGCAATATAACAATTACAGCAATTAACTAACGTGTATGCACATAAAATGAGAAAGCAATAAAATACAAAGCTCTGTAGAAGTTTTAAGTAAAAAGTAAAACTAAATCCTAAATGTTTTCAATTGAAATCTGCAGACCTTTGTATATTTCTAGACTTTGTTTTTGTTAATTTGTTGGCTCCTAATTCGCAATAAAAAGTAATTAAATGTTTTTTAATAAATAATGATAGAACTGGACTTTAAATTTATAACTGTTTACTGGAATATACGTAACAAACAAGTGATTAAGTACGCCTTAGTCAGTTAAACTCGCTGTTAATACAATCACATCTAAATAAATCTCACGATTCATTTACAATTGGCTAACATTTTAAAAAAGAAACAACAAATAACGTAGATATACTCAAAATTGGCATTTAGTCTTAGCCTATGACTGAATATTCTTTTCAAATAATTAATTGCTTTTTTTGCTTAATTTTTGTAAGTGTAAACATATATTAATAAATAAAGAGATTTTTTCTGCTAGTCTGCACAAATATTTCAAGTTCAAGCAACAGAGGCGCCTCCAATGCCCATAAACAGCATTAAATTATGCAAATAGCGTGCTGATAAGGTGCTAAATATATACAAACATGAACACACAGATATCAAAACAAACACAGACACACACACACACACACACACACCATGCTTGGTTAGAAAAGCCCAAAATTCAAACGAATTAGTAGAGCATGCCGGAAAGCAACAGGAAAGGCATGGAGACGTGCGCCTCATAAATTTAAGCACACTCCAAAATTTCCAACTCAAACGTGCAAATGTGCCCAAATGTGCAAAGTGACCAGAAATGCAAATTTCCAAATGAATTTCCATGCTGCGTATGGCTTAAAATGTTTTTTTATGTTTTGCTTTTTGCATTTGAGGCCTGCTAGCGATGTATGAAAGCATTTGTATACAAGAGTTGTGTTCTTTTTTTTAAATTTTGTTCTGTGTTTTCCATGCCAATAAGCTTAATGGCAGCATTTGATGTCGATTACCATAAATAATAAAAACACAACGGCAGCAACAACAAAAACAATGGCTACAAAACAACCAAACACACGATAGACGGGGGCGTTAAGACTGAAACTCAAATTAGACATTTGAAGCTTCCAGCTGGTTAACCTTGCCAAGGCAACAAGGCACCCGAAACATTTGTCAAGTTCAGTGGCACTTGGTGGCGTCGGAATGATTTTCATATGAAATTTAAGGAAAAACTGTTTAACAGCTTCTTCTTATCGCCATAAATTAGAAACGCAAATTTCCACTGGTGCTGGCAAAACTTCACGCAAAAAAAAACAAAATCAATATTTGTACAATAGAGAATTGTAAATCAAATATTGCTTGCTGTTTGGCGAAAATTTTGGCGTTACCTTTTGTTCTTCTTCTGAGCTCTACTCTGCTCTGTTTTTTTTTTTTTTTCATTTTTTGGCTTTGTTGCTTTTATCAACAAATCGGGTTTACTCTGTGCTCTGCTTGCATAAAGAATTCAGTTAAAGAAATTTTATTTATTTTTTCAAGTCACGCCAAGGCAATATTTGTGTGTGCTCGCAGGTCGTAGCTCGGCAGTGGCTGACTGCGATACGCCCAATTTACATTTGGAGCAAATAGAAAAAATGAATAGAATGAACAATTGCTGGCATACTGGCAGCGGTAGCAGCAGCAGTTGAAGCTTTTGCTCTGCCATGGTAGCAGACTCAGCAGCCACTTCAGCAGCCCAAAACGGTGACAACTTCAAAAAGGTTTTTGTTGCCACTTTGCTTGGCCATAAAAGGCACTCGCAACATTGTTGGCCATTGTTTGAAAGGGGAAAACAAATACTTTTTTTTGTTCTTCTAGTAGACAGACAAGTTTGCCGAAAATGGAAATGCGAGTAAGCAAATTGTCTGAGTTGTTGAAATTTAAAAATGTAATACTATATATAACAAAATGTAGAATAATAATACATTCTTGAGCATGTGGACGAGGTTTCCGTAATGCGTATGATCTTCACGCAGATAGAAACATGTGTTCTATGGGCAAAGTAAGTGGTCAGACAACAAATGTTTAGTAAGTACTATATTTCATTTTTTTAACGAAACATTAATTAAATGTATATTGTATATTGTGTTGGAAAAGAAAAAGACTTTCTTTAATATAAATTTTACTTTAAGCTAAACTTTAACTTTATTTATGTGGACTCTTTTTCTTCAATCGGTTTATTCCTTATTACAAGATACGTTCAGTTTTTTTTTATTTACCGATAATTATTCCCATTTTACTATTTCTTAGAATTTATTATTTTTCGTATTATGCAAACATAAATCTTTTTAAAACCGTTTTGCATAGTTTTTGGATAGATTATAAAATGTATAACACATTCAGTTCTTGTATTTGAACATAATTGTTGTTTTCAAACTTATTTGCTGATAAAAAATTAATATCTTTTAAGGAATAAATAATAGACATCAGCAATGATTGGAACAAATGCTTTTCCAACCACCTATTGTTTGTGATATATAAATATACAAGTATGTATGTATAAAGTAAAACGTTTACTCAAGCTGTTTATTGCAATAATTCACCGTAAAAACAGCAAAAATATTTATTGATTCCATTTTTGAACGCGAATTGAATTTGATGTATTTTTAAAGAGAAATACTTTAAACGCGTGTATTTACATAACAGAAAAATTTATTGGTGGTACTTGTACATCTTTTAATTATATCTCTAATAAGCAGTGTACAAGTATATAAATAAATAGTCAAAATTTGTTTTTGAAAAAATATATTTCACTCTTAATTTTTCTGCTTTTCTTGCTTTTGGCTCAACTCTTCACACAACCATAAAAACTGCACTTTATATAGCTGCGGAATACATTTTATGGCTGACCGCAGAAATGTTTGCACAGCACGCGACTCCTTTTTGTGTGTATGTGTGGATATACATACTTGTATGCATATAGCCAGAACATGTCTACCACACAGTCATAACATATTGATTTTTTTTTTGTGTGTGCTGGCTGTATTGTGGCTCACATGGCTCTGCAGGCCCTGGCACGCAATGCGGCCTAATAAAAATTTCAGTTAACCAAAACAAAAATGTGTTGAGTTATGCAGCAGGCATAGAAAGCAGTCCCACATAGAGTAACAAACAAACACACACTCTACATATACACTATACATATTTAAATACATACATGTTGCATAGGCTGATGGGGATTGGCCAAATTTCTCACATGGTCCGGTCCAGGCCGTGCACGAGCAAAGAATATTACATTGATATCGGTCTTATCTTAGTAGGAGACCTTTTTATACCCTGTACCCAAAGGGTACAAGGGTATATTAGTTTTGTGCGAGTGCACATGGAACACACAGAAGGAGGCTTGGTAGACCCCACAAAGTATATATATTCTTGATCAGCATGACAAGCCGAGTCGATATAGCCATGTCCGTCTGTCCGTCTGACCGTCTGTCCGTCTGTCTGTCCGTCTGTCTGTCTGTCTGTATGAACGCAAGGATCTCCGAAAGTATAAGAGCTAGAATAACCAAACTTGGTATACAGATTCTCCTGAGACCGAGAAAGGACGAGTTTGTTCATTTTTTCTGATCCAACCCCCCACTCCCCCCCTATTACCAATTTTCTATAACTCCCATAATTCTTGGAATTTTTAACTTAAATTTGGTAGTCACATTAGGTTAATAATTATATATCCGTATACCAAGTTTCATTATGATAGAATGATCGAAAAGAAAGTTATAGCCATATAACCAGGCCCAATGCACACATACACACATATGTACAAGTACACAAACACGCATAAGGCACGATTCTGATGTAAATGTAAATGTATGTATGCATGCATGGAATATTTTATATTTAATTAGTTAATATTTAGTTAATTAATTAAATTAATTTAGTTAATTAATTAAATTAAATTAATTAATTAATTAAATTACTTTTTTGTGGGGTGGTACAGGGTATTTAAGAGTTGAGCCTGCTCGACTTTAGCATTCCTTTCTTGTTATTTATTGTATGCTGTAATATTTCATTATAACTTCTTTTGTCAGATATTTTATTTGCCCGGACTGTTTGCACCTTTCGGTGTGCATGGAAAACATGAACAGCAGTTCATGTGACAGATTTTATATTTTGTGTGATTTTCCTCACTGAAAGCTTTTGTAGATAATTAATAAATTCTCTCATGATTCAGTTGAAGATGTGCACGAGCATTGAATTGATAAGAGCCTTTTTATTTATTGTATGCTGTAATATTTCATTATCACAGATTTATTCAGTCATTCTACTTGACCCGAACACTTGCACTTTGTCCGTGTGCATAAAAGCAGCTCATGCGACTGGATTTTAAATAGTATTTTATATTTTGTTTGATTTTTCTCACTGAAACAGCTTTTGCAGAAAATGAATAAATTCTCACATGGTTCAGATCAGGCTGTGCACGAGCAATGAATATTACTTACAATTTGGTCCTTTTTATACCCTGTACCCAAAGGGTACAAGGGTATATTAGTTTTGTGCGAGTGCACATGGAACACACAGAAGGAGGCTTGGTAGACCCCACAAAGTATATATATTCTTGGTCAGCATGACAAGCCGAGTCGATATAGCGATGTCCGTCTGTCCGTCTGTCCGTCTGACCGTCTGTCCGTCTGTCTGTCCGTCTGTCTGTCTGTATGAACGCAAGGATCTCCGAAAGTATAAGAGCTAGAATAACCAAACTTGGTATACAGATTCTCCTGAGACCGAGAAAGGACGAGTTTGTTCATTTTTTCTGATCCACCCCCCCACTCCGCCCCTATTACCGATTTTCTATAACTCCCGTAATTCTTGGAATTTTGAACTAAAATTTGGTAGCCACATTAGGTTAGTAATTATATATCCGTATACCAAGTTTCATTATGATAGAATGATCGGAAAGAAAGTTATAGCCATATAACCAGGCCCAATGCACACATACATACATATGTAAAAAGTACACAAACACGCATAAGGCACGATTCTGATGTAAATGTAAATGTATGTATGCATGCATGGAATATTTTATATTTAATTAGTTAATATTTAGTTAATTAATTAAATTAATTTAGTTAATTAATTAAATTAAATTAATTAATTAATTTAATTACTTTTTTGTGGGGTGGTACAGGGTATTTAAGAGTTGAGCCTGCTCGACTTTAGCATTCCTTTCTTGTTTTTGATTATATTTACTGTAATTTAATATTTCATTATAACTGATTTTGTCAGACGTTTTATTTGCCTGGAGTGTTTGCACTTTTTCCGTGTGTATGGAAAGCTTGAAAGGCAGTTTCTGTGACTGACTTTATATCAGTATTCTGCATTTTGTTTGAGTTTCCTCACTGAGACCGCTTTTGTAGATAATTAATAAATTCTCATATAGTTCAGTCCAGGCTGTGCACGAGCAAAGAAAATTACGTTGAGTGAGAGCCTTTTTATTTATTGTGTGCTGTAATATTTCATTTAACTGCTTCGGTCAGTCATTTTATTTGCCCGGACTATTTGTACTTTTTCTGTGTGCATGGAAAGCTTGACAAGCAGTTCATGTGACTGACTTTATAACAGTATTTTATATTTATTTGTATTGTATTTTATTCGTTTTCCTGAGACAGCTTTTATAGATATTTATTCAAACAAAAAATACGCATACGCACTGTGTGCCACCCATTAATGGCGCCTGTCCCCATGATTTTATGCCATTTGCAGCTTTTCCCGCCTGCTCCGATTTAAATCGAAAATTTGAACAGCCGATAAAATGAAATTGTTCGCTCAGTTGCTTTAATGGTATCGTAAAAAAGGTTTGACTTCCAAGCGCTGCAAAAACGATTTGCTTTTTTAAATTGCAGCATACATAAATCAACAAATGTCAACCGAATGATGTTTTTCTTTCAAGATAAAGCGGCACACTGGGTCTTTGTCATCAGCATCATCATCATCATCGTTATTAGCATCATTGTAATCACCATCATCATCATCATCATCAGAGCAGTCAATGCTGCTGTCAGCAATTGGTGCACTCTGTCTCTTGGTTGTTCATCATTTGTTTGTCAAATGCCTACAAAAGCTGCAGGCGCTGACATATTGACCCTGAACTATACACATATGTACTCATAGGTATGTATGTGTGTATTCATATCCACAGTATGCATGCCCAAGTATGTCATGTCAGTCAGTTTCGAATGGTGGAAATGCGACAGCTGTGACTGTGGCCCGCCTGCTTGCAGCATTGTGTGCATTCTCTGCTATTCATCAGTCCCTCGCAGATTATTCCTGAATATGTATACGTTATTTTGTGGATCTGCACCCCGTTAATACGCCATTAGATTCATATGCATGCAACTCTGCCTGTTTGATGGCCAGCAGTTAAACAGTCAATAGAACAAACATACTACTATATAAAAGGAGACGGTTCATAAATATATTCACTACACCCCATACGTTTATTTATGCAAGTACTTGTATATATGTATGTTTATTCATGTATTTCGTTCGACACGCCCTTTATCAACACGCATCGGCAGCGCCAAATCAATATCGAGAAACTGTGTGCATATTCAATGCCAGACAACCACCATCAACCGCCATATCCCCCATTGTCTGTCTGTCGAATTGTCAAACAATCACAACATCAAATATGTCACAGAAGAAATTCAATCAGTATTTCTCCACCGTTACGCATCCAATGAACTTGTCAGGCGGCAACAAGTCGGCAGCAGCTGCGACGCTTCGGAAAATTGCCTGACAATTTGGGAGGCAGGCTGCTGGGACCATACCCTTTCAAGGACCACAAAAAGTTAATCACAGTGTTTGCTACGCAAAGAATAAAGCATCAAAAAGTAGTAAAAGAGTTGAGTATCAATTTTCCGAAAACCATTGTTATTTTAATATCCTTCATAACTTCAAAAATATTTCAATTAAAAATTGTCCGTGCCCTGATCGTGCCTATTTAAATCGTGATTTCTTAAAATAAAATTCCCTAAGCTTATCTACATACTATATATGAGTAAATGATTTATAATGCCAATGTTAATCCAGTTATAAAGTTGGGAATGATATAATTTCTTTGACCATTTCAACCAGATTCTGAATATTAGTTCTTAGTTAGTTAGTTGACTTTGTAAAAAACTTTATATAATAAATGATATAGGATATAAAAATATGTATAAACATATATATTAGGGACTCTTCTGAGCCTCTTCACAGCCAATCAAGCACTCGCCCCAAAAAAGATAAACTGGTTGACAGTAACGGCAGACACCAACACTACGCTTCTTACCACTACACAACTATTAACTCAGAAATAAAAAAGTAACCCATTAGCATAAAACAATTCAATCAGGCATCTTAAATATATTTTACTCGCTCCGAGGGAAAAGCTTTCGATTGTTGAAATTGATTGATTTGAACATTTTCAAACAAAATATCCATCAATTGAAAATAAAAATCCAATGTAAATTAATGACTGCATTTTATTTATTTATGATTTTTTGGTTCCTATGCCTCAACATTTTTAATGAGATAAACATGCCATCATAAATTGACAGTAATTTCGAAATATTTAAGAAAGACACGTTAAATTGAAATGCAAAACAACTTTTTGATTTCAATTCTGTTTTGATATATTCAAACTAGAACATTAATTTTAATGAAGCCCAAATTGAAGTACAATTAATGTGTCATCAACTATTTTTAAAAATAACTTCTGCTTTTTTAGAGTACCTTAACTACTTTTCTCAATTATATTTAAATCAAATGAGATGTTTGTTACACTTAATTAGAAGCACATAAGCCTGCTCAAAAATGTCCCCATTCCCTCAGTTTTCTGTGTGGTGAGGACGAATTTCACATTATTTGTGTGTGGATGTGGGTGTTCTGGCTTCTGAATACTCTTCTGTGAAATGCGAAACTCATTTCATGTAAGAAAATTGTGCGAGGACAGTAATGTGAATAGGCATTGCGTCCACGTGCGGCTTATTATAAATTAAACATTTGCATTATAGCCATTGTGACGCACATCCTTACATACGTATATACATATGTTTGGAGGTTGTTGTGTATACTATATACTACATATGTATATACAGACAATTACGTGTGCTACCGAGTGTGTGTTGATGATGACGCTGCAATGGCAAGCGGAAGGAAGGAAAACTTAATTCCATTTGGTTGAATGGCGCATGCAAGCGGCCCAAATATTCGTACCACAAAGTACAACAGACATGTGATTATTGTTGTTGCTGTAGTTGTTGTTGGGCTCGCTTAACCCCCACAAACGAAACCGAAACACCATCCAATTTGGACTACAATTGCTTGACTCGCTTTGTCGTCTCTGCCAACTGCAGTCGCCTTCTTATACCACACAAGTATGTACGGTGTGTGAGTGTATGGGTGTGTGCCATCGTATTGATATAAAAGGCATTGGCGGCCGTGCCCTTAACTTTAATGTTCGTATATATAAATATGTGTATGCCTTCCCTCCAAAGGGTCGCTCCAAAGCGTCTTAGGATTGTCAATTGTGTGTGCGTGTCTTGGCCTCCCAATGGGTAATCCAGCTGATTTCTTTTCTGCTGCTGCCTGACTGAACCTTTTGCGGATTTCTTATTGTGATTGTGATTTGGCTTTGAGTCTGCAGCATCACATTTGAAATTTACATAATTTGCTTTTTAAAACGTGCGTCGGTGTGGCATTGTGTTTCGCCATCTCGTTTTCTCGTATTTTGTCAACAGACAGACTCAAACGGTGCACAGGAAATGCACACTACCTTAAGACAAATTTGTTAAAGTTAATTCTAGGTTGCTGCGCAAATGCTGCTTACTTGTATACTTCAGATGCCTGGCATTACACAAACAAACTAATTTATGCGAGACAAACGCTCGCACACACCTTGAGGAAGTCAGCTCGAAAGACCCCTTTCTGTCCCAGCTCGGCTTGTCAGATATTTGCATTTGAAAGGCAAGAGCAGCGGTGGCAGCCACAACAGCAACAGCCGGCAACACCTCAGCTCAGATCAGTCAAACAATTAGCTGTGGGGCTGACTGTTGACATAGAGCCGACCAAAGCGGGCTATGCGGGCATTGCACTGACATATCTTCCATAGCCTTCTGCTAATGAGAACTGCCTAAGACAACCGCTGCCATTCTGCGCTTCAAGCGCTTCTATAATTATGCATGCCGCTCAGCTTGGCCATCATCTTCTTTTGACTGACGTGAATAGTTACGCTGCCTTTGTTGTTGCTGCTGCTGCTGCTGCTGCTACTACTTTGTTTGTTTGTTTGCATGCTGAGACAACAAAGTCAACAACGAGAAAAGAGGTGCCACCGTGCGCGTAACTCAAGATGCACGAAACCAACGTCACCGTCACCGTCACCATCACCATCACCTTCTACTATATGTACATCATCATCATACAGAAGCCGGCAGCGCATTCAAGAAAAGGAAAATAAAACAAGCCAGCAGCAACACAAAAAACAATGCGACACGTTTCTTGTCTTTAAGGTACATACTCATACATATAAGTATATGCCCCTCAACAAGACCCTATCCTTTTGTTACGGTTTCTGCAGTTTTGGTTTACATTACATGTTTATAAAACATTTTTAACATTTCTTATTATCGCTATTACTAACTATAAACATGATATCTTGGTGCGCATTTCATTTGGCTTCTACTAGAAAGCCTATATATTTTAAAGTTTCTACTCTAGCAATTCGATTTTTTAAAAACTGCAGTGCTATAATTTTTGAATATTAATATAAGTATTATTCAATTTCAAAGTTTTTCCAATAATAAGTAGCAAGAAAAAGGGACACGAAAGATAAATCAGGCAAACAGCTGTGTTTTTTCATACTCCGAATGCGTTGTTGTATCCAATTGTCTAGAATGATATATAACTGATATATATATAGAACTTCACACAGAATATTAACTTCAAAGAATACTTTCATACACTAAATCTTTTCCACTGCGGCGTTTGTTCTTCCGTCTGTAAAAGCAAATAAAGTCATTTTATTTGGTCTATCATTCTTACCTCGATTTTTCAAATTTAATATTTAATTTTTGATCTGAAATAAAATAAATAAAATTTGTAAAACATAAATTTTTTTGAATATTTTGTATGCTAACTAACTTATGATACGTTACACATATCGAAATTGTAGTCTATTCGAAATATAAATACAATTTTAATTGTGCTACACTAGTTGAAGTTTTTATTTTACTTTAATTGTTTTGAAATCACAGATGTTATTTTGAAAGAATCCCATACACTAACAATAAGCAACTTCTCGGAATTCAAACCAATTCAAGTATGTATTTGCTGCTCAGTTCTAAATACACACAGAAGCTTTCGATGTGAAATAAATATACAACTATACATATATTATAGAACTGTACTATGTACTCGAAATAGATGAATAATTAAAGTGCACTCAGATAGATGTGAACTTCGGCATTCCGCTTTACATACTATCTGCAGGTTTTCTTTCTGTTCCAATTTCTTTGTTTTTGGGAAGCCCGTAAAGCTCGCACCCACATACACGTACAAGGTACCTGCTGGGCTTTACCAGCAATTGTTCCTGCTTAAGTTACATTAAGATTTGCATTTTTATTTAGCGGGTAGGTGCGGACGAGACTGCTTCCCTTCTTTTATTTTGCAACTGTTTTTCTCCAGCATGCGAACTTAATGCATGCACATGCATTCATGCTACCAAGAACAGCAACAACAACGACAACAAAATACTCGCATTTCGTGCACTCTCGTCTTGGCCAAGTTTCCTGTGTGCGCCAGACAAATTCAAATGCACATGTCTTGGCCCAGTCAACTGTGGATATAAACAGTGTCGCAATATTTAGGAAGCACATGCAACCAACCAGGCGATCATTGTGGCAACTCAAGGTCCAGTAGCGAAAGGACTTTAACATTTAAATCTGCAGTAGACATTTGGGATATTGTCCTCCTGAGAAGTATATAAGTATAGAAGTATATAAGTATTTATGAAGTGTACAGCGATTGTCAGCGTTAAGCACACTTAACACTTTTCACTTTGCAAATGGCACGAGAGTTGTGATAATAATATGTTGCCACACTCATCTCCTTGATTGGCGTACAATTTGCTGAAAACACATTTAATGTGGAAATTGAAAGTGCACTTCATGCAGATAATGTAGCAATAATAAATAATAAACGAATGCAGAGATGAGAGTGCCGTATGGCATGCACATCGGCTGACAGAAAATAAAATAATTACTGCACGGTAGTCAGATAACTATGTACGACGAAGAAATAAATGTCAATCATTCGATTAAGGAAATAATTAAGTGGAAACAATTATTTTTGGAAATCAAAAGTTCTTTCGCTTCAGTCCTTCCATAAAAATAAATCATATTTTGTTTCACTTTATATTAGTGGAATAGCAAAGTTCTAAGCACACTAATAGGTGTTGGTTTAAGAACGCCATCAGCACTTAGTGTGCCATTTAAAAACTTTCCACCACAGGAAAGAGAAGAGCCATTACTGGCCACTTTCGAAGAACTCACAACAAAGCCACAGGCTGGACACCATAAGAAGCTTATGCCCCCACCTTCAATGGTCGGGCCAGCAATGTGGTTGAAAAATACAGAAAAAAACGAAAGATTAAAAATCGCACAGTTTTTTTAAGTCGTTACAAATAAAACACGGAAAAGAACCGGGGAAGAGAGGCAACAACAAGCAACACATTCGCCGTTTATGCGTGCAATATTAAGCCAAAGCTACTTTAGCCAGTAAGAGCATGGTTGTTAGAAAGCCATTACACAGCTATTAAATATGGCTGGACTGAGAAGTGGGCACAAAACCCATACTTGTATAATTACATGTTGTGCTAATCTACAACTAGCTGGTCCTCTGCTGGCCATATCAAGCCAACCAGCTCTTGGTAAATTATTTATCCTTGACCGATAAGCTACAAAAAAACATATCTGTAACAACGATTGTTCTTTTGGCCAGTATGTGGTTGTTAGAAAGGTGTATAATTAGCTATAAAATATATAAAAAAAAGAGTTTTTCCCCTAACTGGAGATATTCATGTTTTTTGAAAACTTTATGAAAAACCTCTATCTGCTTCTAGTTTCGGAGAACTTATGCAGAAAACGAGAATTGAATACGCTAGAATTGAACGAGCGGTACTCTTATATACCTTGAACGCACTCCCTAAAAACAATAAATTTAATTAATTATTATATATACTTTAAAGGGTGCGTGTCAGACCTTCTATGTATGACATACATTTCTCTACCATTCCTATGTCTGTTATAATAAAAAATAGCTAATCTGACAACTCTGCTTGCCGATATAAGAGTAGTATAAGAGATTTTCTGCGCTATAGAACTTTAAAAACGAGAGACTATGTAGCCATCGACACAGTTATAGTATTCTGCCTGCCAGCATGACCGAGCGGGAATTCAAATAAATATTGACAAATTTGTTCGCTCTCAAAAATTGGAACTGCTGATGTTAGCTACTCATTTGAGGCAGTACGCTCTTATCACTCATTTGGTCAGTAGAGTGAACACTCGAATTGTTTTCTGCTTCATCATGCTTACTTGTTATCAAGTACGAGTAGCTTATTGTTATTAACTGGTTCTGTAGGCATTGCTGAGAATAAAATACGAATGCCGGCTGTAAGCGAGCTCAGTGAGTTCGATTCGGTTGTAGACAGCTGTGCTACACTCAAAATGTTTTTCCTACTCTATCCACTAATCGCGGTGCTAACGCTTATCGTTTATTTATTACATCGCAACATAAACTATTGGAAATATCGTGGCATACCCTATGACGAGCCGCATATAATTTTCGGAAATCTGATTGGTTTTCGCACAAAGCGCACAGTCCACAGTATCCATTACGAGTTCTACAACAAATACCGGAAGAGTGGACACCCCTTTGTGGGTTTTTACTTTCTGCACAAGCCATCTGCCTACATAATGGATACAAAGTTAGCTAAGAACATATTGATCAAAGATTTCTCTAACTTTACCGATCGCGGCCAATTCCACAATGAACGCGACGATCCGCTGACCCAACATCTTTTCAATCTGGACGGAAAGCGTTGGAAGGAGATGCGACATAAGTTATCTCCCACATTCACTTCGGGAAAAATGAAATTTATGTTTCCAACGGTCATCAAAATTGCTGAGGAGTTTGTCAATGTAATGACAGAAGAGGTACCCCTTAAGCCAGGAGGCGCCATCATAGAAATCAAGGAGCTAATGGCCCGTTTTACCACCGACGTGATCGGCACCTGCGCCTTCGGCATTGAATGCAACACATTGCGCACCCCAGAAACGGATTTCCGCAAAATGGGACAAAAGGCATTCACGGAGACGCGCCATGGTCCGGCTATAACCGCTTTCCAGTTCAGCTTTCCTGCGCTCGCACGTCGTTTGCGCATGCGCGCCATTCCCCAAGATGTGCATGAATTCTTTATGAGGCTTGTCGCAGAAACTGTTTTGTATAGGGAGAAGAATAATATCAAACGGAAAGACTTTATGGATATGCTGATCGAGTTAAAGCAGAAGGGCACCGTAACGCTGGAGAACGGAGAAGTCATTGAGGGCCTGAACATGGGCGAGTTGGCAGCCCAAGTCTTTGTTTTTTATTTGGCCGGCTTTGAGACCTCTTCATCGACAATGAGCTATGCCTTATATGAGCTGGCCCAGCATATAGACATCCAGGATAGGCTACGAAGTGAAACAGCGGATGTTTTGGCCCAGCATGATCATAAACTGACCTATGAATGTGTGAAGGACTTACGGTATTTGGATCAGGTCATATCAGGTGGGTTAGGCACAACAGGTTGATTGAAAATATTTCTATAACTTCCATTACTTTATTACACAGAAACATTACGTCTTTATACGATCGTGCCTGAGCTTGATCGTAAGGCTCTAAACGATTATGTGGTGCCGGGCAATCCCAAATATGTGATTGAGAAAGGAACCTCCGTTATCATACCAGCTTGTGCCATGCATCGCGATCCTGATCTCTATCCAAATCCCGACCAATTCGATCCTGATCGCTTTTCGCCCGAGCAAGTAGCTGCTCGTGATTCTGTGGAATGGCTGCCATTCGGTGATGGCCCTAGAAACTGCGTTGGCCTGCGTTTTGGCCAAATGCAGGCTCGTATTGGACTAGCCCGTTTGATACAAAATTTTAAGTTCTCGGTCTGTGAGAAGACAGACATTCCTTTGACCTATGACCCTAAGTCGTTTGTAATGGGCACCGTAGGTGGTATTTATCTACGAGTAGAGCGTGTTTAACTTTTGATTTACTAAGTATTTACGTACTATGTTTTGAAGTCTCCGAGCTACGCAGTTTCTGATGTTTTCATAACTCTATCATCATTGTTAATAATATATTGCATATGCAAATTGATGAATTTTTGCAAATACTATTTAAATACTCCCTCGTCAAGAACAACTGCTTCATTTATTTCCAGTTTCAGTCAGAATTTGTCAAATAATTTATCAACATTAAGAAAAGTAAATGGAATTTGTTAAATATTTGATTTAATTGAACAGATTTTTACATTTTAACCTTGTCCTACTCATGCCATCTAAAGTATTTTGTGAATGCTGCAAACTTTTGGCCAAATGCATCGAAAATTCTCGATTTAAATATATCTGGATTTAGATTCACGCTTCAACAATTTTTGTTATTTAAAATGTTGATGGAATGATTTTCTGCGAGTAATCGTTTCTTTTCTCCTTTGTGAAGAGGAAATCATGCACATGTATATGCAAAACTATTTTTAGTATTTGGTTATTTTTAAACGACAAACATTTAGATGCCACAAGTTCCTGTGACACATTTTTGTCCATATACTATATATATATATTTTTTTTCAAAGCAATCGAAGCTAAAAGCCTGATGTTTGGCTGAAGGGCATATATTCAAATGTATGTATGAGTATGTATGTAAATGCTTCCATACATATGTAAATGCGTGTATCTTTTACTCTTATATGCCTCTCAGCAACGTTCAGAAGCTTTGAGCTACATTAAAGCATTAAACGTATAATACTCTTGCCTCTTTTAGCGGTTCAGCCTGAACTTTTAAAATGACTGTAATAACAGTACACATACGTACATACATACTTGTACATATGTGTACGCACGAAACTTCTTCATAAAATTTGTTGTAATACATTGGTCTTTCCTTAAAAATGAAGCAATTAAGTCCACGCTCCCTTTGTTGAGAGGCAAAGTTTTTAAAATAATGCCACAAGAACATGCACGTGAAGTACAATTTTGCCATGTAATTACACTTTAAATACTTCTATCCGAAGGCGTGGAAAATTCTAACCAAGAAGCAGTTTTTCTAACGGTGCATAACACCAGCAACTCATTAAAAATAATGACACCTCATGTAAAGTAGGCAGCATTGAGTTTTTCATGAACGAAATATGCAGTAACCCTTCATAATCACAGTTATATACATACACCATTTTATATATAATTGGAAAAATAGAAAAGAAAACAAAAGCCAAAATACTTTGTTTTAAATGTATGTTTAAAGGCAATATGTTGTGAAATGAATAATGTTAACTCATTGACCTCAAATTAATGGGAGGAAATGTGTGTTTGCAAATTACCGATATTTTCCAAATATAAAAACAAAAAATAGTTGGCATGCACTTCCAACTGTAAACATTTTAATGAGCTAAAATATTGAGAAAAATGTGCATTTCTCTGAAAAATATATAATGGAATATGCAAATAACATGAAATAAACTATTTATACCCTGTACCCGTAGGGTAAAAAGGGTATATTAGGTTTGTGCAAAGTATGTAACATGCAGAAGGAAGCATCTCCGACCCCATAAAGTATATATATTCTGAATCAGCATGACGAGAGAAATCGATCTAGACATGTCCGTCCGTCTGTCCGTCCGTCTGTCCGTCCGTCTGTCCGTCCGTCTGTCCGTCTGGATGAACGCGAGGATCTCAGAAACTATAAAAGCTAGAATAACCAAAGTTGGCATCCAGATTCTCCTAGGTCCGAGTAAGGACGAGTTTATGTTTTTTTTTTAATTTTCCCCCCCTTCCCCCGCTACAGAATTTCGTGAATAGCGTCCACATTTCAAATGCTACCTCAACCAAACTTTGCACACATAATTTATATATAATTGTCTATTGTTGTTCAAAATTTTATTCAATTCGGTCAATTTTAAGAAAAGTTATTAGCAAAACAAATTTTCGCCAGTACAACCCCCACAAACTGCAGCAACAAGTTCGCTCTTCTTCTTCCTCTTTTTGCTGCTGCTATGGGCGCATATAACTCAGTGACGGAAGTTTACCTGGGTACAGGGTATTACACTGTCGGGCTTGCTCGACTGTAGCGTTCTCTCTTGTTTTTAGCTGTAAACATGTACATAGTAGTATTTTCCATTGTTATTGCAATTCCAATTGGATGACTTTTAATAAGAATGCAATGAATTTATTTATTTGTTTGACCTTGTGATTGTTTTCTTTTGCCAAATTACTTGAATGCTTTTATGCAAATATGTTGGTGTTTGTTGTTGCCAATGCTATAACTATTCGCGTGCTGAGCTTTCTGACAAATACAGCAGGGCACATGAACCGCTACTAACTGCTTACTCATTGTGCCCAGTCATTGACTTTTCCGATCTCGAAGCGACACAACGTCTGTAGTTTTGACTCAATGTTTTACATTCACTTACCTACCCAGAGCCGGCGCAGGCATGAAGCAATGCAAAATTAATTACAGGTCGCTGGCATACCGCGAATGTTTGCATGGTACAAATAATGGTTGAGCTCATAAAGCACACGTTGGCACAACAAAAGCACCAAATGAACTTAAACAATACACGAAATATGAATAAGACAGGTTCGTTCAACCTTAACACTGAAAACATAACTCAAAGCATCATAGCAGACATAATTAGTAATCAAGTAGTGAAGGCAAAAATTTACTTTCCTACTACATTTTATTTAGTTATAGATATTAGAAGGAAGGCAAGAGTCATAATCGTACGCTAAAGGCACCCCTTTATTTCATACAATTCCAATTATCGTGAGCAAATGTAATACGCGTTCAACCACTGCACTCCAGTTAACTTCTTCTATATTATTTAAAAAGAAACATTTAATTTTATTTTAAATCGTATGCAACTACATTATGCACTGACAGCATCAAAAAACTATGAAAATATTAATTAATGTGGGAAACTGGAAAGCATCCCATAATTACAGCATCTTTATACAAGTATACGTAAACACACACACCCACATACTTGTACACACACACACTTGTTCAGACTTCTATTTTCTCTGGACTGAATGGCGGACGTGGCAAACAGAACAAAAAGGAATGGTAGGGCCGGGCATGTTCGAGAATAGAATACCCTGTAAAGACAAAGCTATCATTTCGCATTTACAGGAGAGCTAGTTCCCACAGCCTCTCACCTGGTCTTGCTTGCGAATATACTTGTATCGGGTGTTTTTTCTTAAAAAAAGTATATAGTTAGAATTCACTTTATAATGCTTAAATTTTGCTCCCAATTAATGTGATGCTAAGTACTTATAATTCGCAATATTTCTGAAAATACTTGAGACGCTTCCTCGCTCGAAATCCGAGCCAATAATCATTAATTAAAAGCGTCCAATAAGAAGTTATTTCCTAATAATATATTAATGAATGATAATAATGTTACAACAGATATGGAGATAACTTATCAAATCCAAAAGGCCTTTCTATGTACATTAGACACGCTCAACATCAGTATTTTAGCATACCCAAGTTTCGCAAGGGTATAACAATTATGCGACCAGGACCAACTTCACAGCCGCGTTGCCGGAATATGCACCATGTGGTCAGGAACTCAGTGAAATGCAGAGAACCGTACAGTGTTCGAAATGAGGTTTATTTAGCAGCTTGTACCTCCACCGTGCAAGGTCTAGCCCCGAAGGGGGAGTGTTCGTATGGGCGTATACGGTTTTTTCAAACAACTTTTGGATGGCCACGAGTTGAAAACAGTGGACAAAAGCAACAACAACAATGACTCTCAGTTTTACGCTTTTGGGATATGAACATCTGTATACGAAGTGCGTGGGCCGGATGATAAAAACTGCGATTCTAGTATTTATAGTCTGAACTATATACGACCTTGAAAATGTTATTTATTTACTATGTTTAAAAACAAAACAAGTAAATAAGAAATCGGGAAATTAAAGTTGCAGCTCTTGTTTCTTACAAACCTAATTTCTTAAATTCAGTTCGTCTACGCGTCTCTAAATAAAATGAAATAAAATCAAGTAAAGGAATTAAGCAAGCAAAACTTGAAAATGAAATGATGACATTTATTTCATATGCGTACATATACATACGTATTCATGATTGATCAGTTTCTTGATTGTTTTATCCCGCACATGTAATTGTATTTTATTTTAAATTATTTTTTCACCATAAAATATGATTGAATCAATATTTGTGGGGGGCACTTTTTTTAAATAGCAACACAATATTATTTAGTCATTTTTACTCATATTCACGAACTGATTAAATTATACTGATAGGCTGTTCTATAAGGTCCAGTTGAAAACGCAATAGTAATAAATAGCATCACTGTTTCATAGTTTTGTTTTTTTTTTTAATTATGAAAGATATAATATTGGCTGTCAAATTGTTGAGTTGTGCATCTGATATGAAGTTGTTTTAAGGTATTTATATTCCCCCAGTCTTCAATAATCTGCCCAATATATAACAATGATTCCATCCCTGTTTTCTATTTATAGCTTTTTGAAATATAATTTTATGCTAAGATTCTTAAATGAAATCCTTTGAATTAGAAAAACAGTATCTAATACTTCAAAAGAAGGTTTATATTGTCCAATTTCCATATATTTTACTAGGTAGTTTTCCTGATTTTCAAAATTGTCACCAAACAGAGAAAAACAAATTAATTGGAATGTTAGGGTTCACTGATTATAAAATATCTGGAATGCTTATCATGCATGCTTGTCTACTACTCACTTAGGTACCAGGTAAAGCCTATTCCTTTACCCTACTAAAATAATAAAATAAAGAGACCCAAGCATGCTAAATCCAAATAGCCCTAAGTCCAATGAGGCATTTCATCTAGTCAAACATTGTAATGGCCAAAGCAAGTCAAGTTAGCAAGTCTAAGCTAGATTCCGGCGGTTTTCTCATGCATTTGAAACTGTCTAGAAGAAAATAATTAAAGAAACGTGATGGGGCTAAATGCAGGAAGCAGCCTGTTTTAAACCTATTCCCCTAATATTTCTTAAATGTCATGTAAAAGTATTGTTGGTGGTAACTGATTTAGAGTCCAGTCGAGACGAGTCACAGGAAATACAAAATGGTATATTTCTTTTCTCGCCTCAACTTAGGCTGCAAGTGATTCACATTTTCGCAGAGTGGGTCGTGCCTAATCTTGCTTGCTCAACAAATTAGAAATCATTGCTAGCGTCTATATAAGGTCAATATCGAACTGTTGGTTGAAGTACATTTCGGTTCATTTTTGTTGCAAAGGCAAAAACTTGTCATCGAGCCCTCTTACATGTCAGCAATTGCACTTTTTGCTGCCGACGATGATGATGATGACGTCTGTGTTCATATTCATAAAAACTAACATTTTGGCGTAAGACAATGTGGGCGAGGTATCTGCTGTATTAATTACAAACATTTGGCATTGGTTACCACTCTCGAATCTGTACGTCAGTGAAAGTTTTGAAAGCAGTAAAAGCTGTAGAAATGCAACACCTTTTTGCAGTGCGCACATTTACTGCAGATCCTCACATTTGAAGGCACTACCTGGGCTCATTAAAAGATTACCTCATCTTGTTGCATGCTGTGTGAGTTATTGATTATAGTTACTTATGCATGTATGTGTGTATGTACAAGTAAGTATACGCTTGATTGATCGCTGTCTAGCGCTCCAATTTTCGACATGACTTCTAGGCACGACAACCAGCCAACCAACAACCTACAAGTTAGGCAGCAGAGTGTCGCGTTGCATGTGTTGTTGCAATTTCTGATTGTTGTTGCTGTTGATGTTGCTGCGGCCACACTTCAGCAACTCCAAACAGAGTTAACGGACACAAAGGTGCATACACATACTTGTACATACACGAACACTGTACTTGTATAATATATGTACATAGACTGCTGGGTGGTTGTGTCGCCACAAATTCAAAGCGCATGCTGTCGCTAATTTAACGCAAAGGCATTGTTGCTATTGTTGTTGCTGTTGTTGTTTCTGCTGCTGTGGGAGCTGTGAATGCGTCTGTGGCTGCAACGCGACAACAACTTCAGCCAGTGTGGCTTGCGACTCAGTGCCGTGCGGTCGCCAACAAAGTAAAAGTCGAGTCATTGTTAAGTGGCCGCCTTAAAGAAAATCGTACTATATATACATATATATTCAAATCAGCAGTATTTTGTGTTAGGCTAACAAGCAAATATGTTCATAAAAATATGAATGTGCCCATTAGATATAATAAATTAAAAAAAAAAAAACATATGCGATTTCTAAATTTGTTTGTGTGTTGCTAATGAGTTTGCTTTATTCGGCCGCCCAAAGTAGTGCGCACGTTTCGTTTCTGTTGTTAACTAAGCCAAAAAATAACTAAAACGTCAACAATAACAAACACGTCAATCTATCTTGTACGTGCATTTGCATCGCCATAACAAATATGAATACAAAATTTACATGTTTTTGCTTCACATTCATTTAAACTATTGCCACACATTTTGCATAATTCATAACCGCCGGCCTACCGCGTTCGTGTGCCAAAATGTTATTCCGTCGCGGATGTACGTCATATAATGTGGAACAATCAACGCGACATTATGCAAAGGTAAAAACCGCTTGGCATTGTGTTTTTGCAACAAGTACGTTTAATCATGAATGAATATCGTATATGTACATAGTTACACATACGTTTATTTGCATATACTAGTATACATACAGTTATAAAAGTAAGCATATCTGTACCTGGTATTGTTGAGTTATTCATTAAAATGATTAATTCACGACTATGCCTTTAAAGGCTTACACACCAGTATTGCTTTAACAATAATAAATCAGCTCATAAACCATCTATCAAAAGAACAAGCAACTTCACTTTTAAATGAACATCATCAAATTTGAAATACACTGAATTACATATTTAGAGGAACTAGTTAATTACAAAATAAAAATAATCCAACACAATTATTTCACAATTATTTCATCTCTAATAGATTTTTAGTCTATTCGCGTCTCTACGAATCGGCTTCATTTTCTTATAATTTCATCTGCACTTGACACACTTTTTTGCAAGTAGATACGGAACAATAATTCCTAAAGCCAATTTTAAAGACTAAAGCGCAAAATAATGATGTAGAATTCAGAAATGTTTTAAGCTAATTGTAAAATAAATAGGCAATTATTTGCTAATACCGACTTTATACTTGGTAAACAAAATAAAAAGTTGTTTAATAAATGTATTCTTCTATTGGTTTTAGCGACATTTCTTATGTCTTTAAGTGGTTTTTCTGACATGTGTCTTGGTTGACTGAACGTTTTGATAACCAGCTAGAAAAACATATAAAACAGAAGCTTCAACTCTTTCCTCTGCGAATGCTGTTTAAAGTTCTTCAAATATTTTTTACAAATAGAATTCTGCAATAACTTGCAATATGACTATGGGTAATTTCAATTGCTTTTTATTGGTGGGCGAGAATATCAAAGAAAATAAATATTCTTATTTATACTTATTTGTGTTGTTCAATCGCTTTGTACATACTATATACTTGTATGTATAGTATGTTTGTGTGGACTTTGTAGCAAACGCTCGGAGCAATTTTTAAGTATTTTGGTAAATATTTACACAATAACCGCGTGCCCAACTGAGAGTTGATGTTGTTTGCAGGAAATTAAAATTCTAAATTTTATGCTTTCATTATTTTTTTTTTAAACAAGAAAGGCAAACAAACCCATAATGAATCAACAAACTAAATTGTATTTCGAAACAGGTGTGAAGTTCAAAGCGGCTACAAACACTTGACCACAAACAAGAGAGAAACAAAATTAACATTAATAGCAATAGCGATTGTAATTACAATTACATGGTGAACATTAATTAAATTATATTTTATGGCTGCTCTCTTAAGTGGTTGTCGCTGTTATTGTCGCCGCGGTTCCCGTTGCTGATGCTGCTCTTGTGGTTGATGTTGATGGCCATATACGAGTTGGCCGCAAAGAAAACTTGCACGCTGTCAACAAATGCGAGTTTTACAATTTCTGCGGTTGTGTGTAAGTCTTGTTAAGCCAATTACAAGCGCAGCTTATTGCACAAAACAACTATAGGGAGTGACTACGGTTGGCATATGACAGTGCAAAGAAATTGTGTTGTGGGAAAGCGCAGACGAGCATCAACAAAGGCAAAAGCAAAAGCAAAGACTCACCCGAATCGCACCAAAACAACACAGAGGGAAACTGAGCTGCAGTGTTAATTGAAAATGGCAATTCAAAGTTGCGGTTAAGCAACACAAGGCCCCTTGTGGGCCATGACAGTTCCAACCAGCATATCGAAATAGTCTGCATTTCCGGGGCCACCCATCAATTTTCTCTGCGTGTTTGGGTTTTTCGAAGGGCAAATGTTTACAGTAGTTGTGGAAGTAAACCGCAAGGACCAGAATTGAGCTGAGAATTGGCAATGCAATAAAGCAATTACAGTGGTTGTGCAAATGTTTGCACAAATTGTCAAACTGCTGCCAATGGCACGAAGACGTTGAAACAAATTTGACTCACATTTAACAATTTCAACTAATTGTGATTGCGGCACGAACAGCACTAAAGTAAACACACAGCACACATAGACAGCCACAAAAATACCAACAACAACAGGGGACCCATCCACAATAAAACGTATAAAACATTACAGGCATCATCCTTCTAAAATCGTCCTTTTGCCTCTTTCAGACAGCCGTAACTTTGTGCAATCTCGGCGTGGGAGCCACATTTGGTGAATCAATACTTCACGACTTGCCACGTGACAGCACAGTCGTGACAAAGACAACCTGTGAGCTGTTGCGTGTGGAGCAGCAAGACTTTCGACTCATCTGGGAGGTAAGTCGAATAAAATGTCTATACGATAAAAATATACCTCAAGAGCAAAACTGGGGGTATAACTGAATTCGCACTAGTTGGCAAAATTAGAGAAGGGTTTGTGAATCAATCCACATTTTCCATGTGTATGATTTGCTATTCAGTTAAATATAGTTTCACCTCAGCTGAAATCAAAATTGGAATATAATTAATAGAGTTCACAATTTTAAGTGCTAGTTTAACACACAAATCGTCAGACAGGCAAAACTTTTTGCAGGTAAACCGTCTAACTTTTCAAGGTGGTCATGATAATTAAATAAATCGAAACAGGTGGTAAAGGCTAATTTTTGGCAACCTCAAATTAAAGACCAATTTTGTTTTTAGATTAGAATAGCAGACAATGTTTTGACCTTACAGATGTTTTGTGCTCATATGGCTTAAAAAAAGAAGTGCCTTACTTAGAAAGCAATTTAAATCCTAGTGCATTTATTGGTTAAATATAATGCTTTGCTTTAGCTTGTTCTCTTCCAAAAACTTCTTGTTAAATAGATATACAATTTTGAAGTATAATATGTTTAATAATAAATAGGAAGCCCTTTAAATTTTTCGTTGGCCTTTTTGAGTTGTCAACCAGGAAAATTTTAAAATATTCGTACAACAAGTAAAAGTTTAGTTGCGCCATAGTATGACAGCTCTAGTTAGGCATTCATCCTTTTCCAGGCATCTGTAGAATCAACACAAAATAGCAACAACAATAATCTTGGTTTATTCTGAAGAAAGTTTTGGGTAGCAAAAGCGTTGAGTGCGCCTATCTTAGCCATTTGTCGGTGCTCATTAAATCACGCTGACACTTTTCACGACAGACGCACCGTCATCGCCATGTTAATGAGTGGGAACAGCAGCTCTGGGTGTACACTGATGAGGAATGGGTGGGGCGAGAGTGGCGAGAGGGGGAGTACTGGAGCTTATCTTGCTTGGTTTTACGGCGAGGATAAACAAATGGCACAAACAGCTGCTTTCTGTTCCACTTTGTAGGGCATAACTATTTGCGGTGCTTGCCTCATTGTGAAAATATTTAATTACGTATTTTAATTTGCATTTGATGTTGTGCTGTGTGGGCGGAAAAACTGTCATCTAGGCTCCAAGTGCCAAGCAGTTAGAAGTCTACTACTCGTAATGAACTTAAAGAACACATATTTAGCATTTAAGCCTCAATCTGGCTGCGGCTCTTCCCGCTGTTATTTTTGTTTGTGTGAGCTTTTGTAAGATTCTGCTCAAACTAATGTGCAGCACGTTGTTGCCTCAATGAGAGGCGGCTTTGGTCGCATTAGCAACGACTAAATAGCTTGTAAGTAACTTTTTCAACAACGTTAAGTTGTTGCTGTTTTGTTGCGTAACTAGAGCGTGTGAGTGCTTTTCGTATCTTGGCATACTTTTTGGCATACCAGTCTTATGTATTCTTCATACTATACATACGTATGTAACTGCATTAGACAAATTAAATGTGCATACGCCAAAAAGTTTGTCACAAGCAAATTTGCAAACTAAAATCTTTTTACAAACTTATCAAACTTGCTGACTCGCATGCGTCTACAAGTATGTTAGGGCATGTTAAAAGAAACAAATAGCCGACTCTTATGAATAGTGCAGACGGTTCAGTATTTGATTCAAATTTATAAAATATGAACAACAAATTTTTAAATATTAAATTTTAATTTAAATACTAGATATTAATAATTCATAATAATGCATACTTAGCTCGTAAGTGTGTGCTGCTGAATTGCAGAAGGCTCCTGAATCCGAACAACAAGTTCCGGAAGAGCGTGTGCAAAGAAATTTCAGATTGCAGATTGCAGATTGTTGCTTTCATACTTTTCGTAAAAGTACACTTTTATCTAAAGGTTTATTGGAATAGGTTGTACAGTATAGAATAGGCTTAGATTTTTTTGTGACTTAACGAGACAATACCAGTCATTTAAAAAATTAAAAATAAAGTGATAAAAAAATAAATTTAAATTTATAATAAGCTCACTTATTTCATTCACAAATGATTACGCTTTATTATACAAATATATAACTCGATGGGGATTATAAAAACGTATTTGTTGACTTTAAAAAACACAAACGGCACGAGAAGAAGATACACTTAGATTGAATAAGACGTCTGCTAACGATTTTTGGCAACTTGTGAAAAAGTTAAATCATACTAGTATAAGTATTTTATGAAACTTTGAAATTTTGTGAGAATTTGTGAAATTTCTTTTTTCATTGCGATTGGTATGTATTTCCCTAAGCTCGTTTGATTAAACGTTAGACCAACCATGATTGAAAAGCTTATAAGCAATTAGTGCAGCAATATTCCCAAAACATCAATGTCAATTTCAGTTAGCTTGGCAAGTGCACAAGTAAGTTAAATTGGCCTTTGTAATTGAAATACCAATGCCATTACACAAACATATGTATCTATGTACGTGTATATATGTATCTGCATCGTAACTTACCCAATAGCATTAGCAATTCTACCGAACTTGACAGCTTGCAGCTATTGCAACCACACCGAGTGAAGTTCGAGTGTATGTGTGTGTGTATTTATAAAAGTTTTGCCACAAACACAGTCAATGTGGGTAAACCAAAGATATGTTGCTACAAATACAAAGAAAATTACAAGCACGCAAGCCAAGTTTCCAGCTAACATTTACAAATTTTGGTTAAACAACAACAACACGGCCAGCACACACATATAGTAGACATTCAGCAGTCAAAGCCATCCATTCTCCTGGAAGAAAGCTATCCCCTGAGGCACTACCGCACTGACACGTGCACGCACAATATGTCACATACACACCCACACACCCCCCCGGCCTTAAAGGGAACAGAAGCCCACACCCAAGCATTCAGGAGACACAAAATGAATGAATGTATTTACCTTTTTCGTTACAAACCCTCAAATGGGAGCATATACAATTTTGCAACATTACGGTAACCCAGAAGGAGCATCATCATGTGGGGGAGGCGGTCACACACACACACAACTTGAATGTTGAATGGTAGAAAAAAGACTGTGCGGAAGGGTACAAATATTCCAACACTTGCCACGGCGTTGCGGGAAAAACCGAACGATAACAAAGTGACTGCAGCTAACTGCCAAGCAAGACACACACAGATACACGTATGTATGTATGTGCGCACTCTGGGTGCATGTGTGAGTGTGTGTGTGTGTGTGTGTGTGTGTGTGTGTAGAGTATGTGTGCAACAACGAACTGAAGCCATGAATAGTGCTGCAGAGGACTTATAAAAAATGCTAGGGATATGGATAAAGTCAAGTAAAATTGAAAATAGTATACTTGTATAACCCGCAGAGTTCATGGAGCTTGTGACTGCAAATTGTACTATATAGTATTGTACAATCTTTCATGGAAGGATGTGTGTAGTTACTTACAGTTGTAGTGATTGGTATTGATGTTTTTGTGGATTTGATTGGTGTGCCATTTGTATTTGCTGTGTGTAATGGCAGCCAACTTGGAAATTACCTAGAAATAAACAGCACTAATTGAGTGTACCCCAACCGGGAGTGCAAATATGAGAGCGCACAGCACGCGTCTGTACTTGCAACCTGAATGCAATGCAATGCAATGCAATGCAATGGTACTGCCAATTGAGCTGTACGAATACTTGAAAATTGAGCCAAATGGCAACAAATTTTCTGCTGTCAAGCTGCCAGCACTGATTAAGTGCACCACTCCTGCTCCCGAGTGGAAGCAAAGGCAGAAGCGAAAGCGAATGTGAAAGCAACAACTAAGCAGGCAGCTTGGCAATTGCTTATTGAAAGTTCACTTTACATCAATTACCCGTACTTGGACTTTCTAGTTGCATTGTGGGCTGGCCAACGAAGGGCCCAAAATTGTTGCCACACACTTCACTCAGCCAGAGCTGAGCGAAAACTAAACAAATTGAAATGGCACGATTTTCATTTGAGCGCACAACTGCTTTTATTGCATTTGCTGCTAGGTTGGCAATTCGTGATTTTCGTGCTTCAGTGTCAAGGAGGCAAACACAATTATTTTGCACGAGCACACACAGACTCATACGCCTATACATACATACATATAGTATTGACAAACATATGTATGTACTTCTGTAATATACATTCAAAACGGCTGAGTAACGAATCGAAAACCAAGTGCACTGCCCAAGGACCGCAGTGGGTGTACATCAATGTGTGTGGGTTTTATGCAGTAATCAGTTTCGGAAATTAGACTCGACGTTGTGGCAACACAAAATGTGGCAATTTGTAATTGAATGTGCTTAGCAACGACGGACATATAACCCAATAATAAACGAAGATACGACCGAACTACGAATAGCATGCATGCGGGCTAATTCATTTTCATCGCATACTCGTATTTGTTTTTATTCCCATTATAAGAGTACATACTTATATTTATTTCTTATATATACATAGTTGCCAGTAATTGTGTTCTATTATTAACCCTTGATGTAACACTATTTCGACAAAAATTGAAATATTTTACTAAGCAAACACATCGCGTCAAAAACTTAAAGTAATTACAAAACACAATTCAAATAATTTATTGCACGATTTTAATTTATTTGTAAATGCTCAATTACAGGGAAAGGCTTTACACTTCATTACATTTTTTCTTTGCCTATTTACATTTATTTTAGATATAATAAAAATTGACCTAATTGCGATGTCAGTGTATTCTCGTATTTAACAACAATTATCTATCTAAGTGATATTTTATTCATTGTCAATATTTTTTGATTATGGCTAACCAGCCAACCAACATTTTCTGACCATCATCAATCATCTAAAAGTCAACAAAGTCTTTTTTCTAACCCAGAGAAGTTGAAAAGGCTTTTTTTCGGATTACTGCCTTCAAGGTGAACTAAAATCCCATCAAGGACGCAGACTGTGGAAAATGTGCATGCCCTACGCCACCTTATGATTGATTGATTAATGCTAAAAAGCTTAGCCTAAACTATGACTCTAGTTTTGCTCAACAAAGTTAAAGTAGGACGGTTAATGTTTTAAAGTAAAGAGCGAAAAACATTTAAATATTTGTATAAACGGTACTATCTAAAACGGTACTATCTAAAACGGTACTATCTAAAAACACTAATATATTTAACGAAACAATTGACTTGGCATAAAATAAATGCTTATAAGCTGCAGTGCAAGAATAAATAAATATATGAATAAATGCTTTAGACATTGATACCTGCCAAACATTATTTATCAAATTTAACTATAAATGCAAGGACATTCAATGGAATTTATTTAATATTAAAACTAACCCAAAATCAAATTCAAATAAATATGCAATTATGTTTGTGATCTACAAGTTTTGAAAAGGCCAAAGGGAAACTAAATTTTGCAAAGGAAAAATAAATACTAATTATTTGCCCTAATTGATTTCACATTTCTGCAAGTAATTTATCATTTAATATATAGTAAATGTAAATAAATAGTAAATGGGGTCAAAAATGAGTTATACTTACATTTGAATTAAAAAATAAATTCTGCCGTCTTGTTGAAGTGTCGCTGGTCCCAAAAGGGTTAACTTATGTCTTATAAATCATGCATACTCGTATTTGTGGTATATGTGGTGTACAGATCAATAATAATGGCTGCCAGCATGTGGTATACGTAATATGAACATCATAAATAATTGCAAAGAAAATACGCAAAGTAGAGCTACGCAGCACAGTTGCGCATTGTTTGTAACTTCTGGATTCCAATGCCACAAAATACCACTGTCCTGCAGCCAAGTAAACAAGCTCATGGTCTTTGCATTGGCATGGCTCAATATTTTGGCTTTCATGTTATTAGCCTGCAGCTGTACTGTACTGTGCAAATGCAGCCTACAAATTCGAACAATGGCCAACAATAGACGAACCAAGTCTGATTTTAAGGTATCTCTAGCTTTGACTGTGACTGAATGGCTCACAATGCCCGTTTTTAAACGAAAACAAAAGCCAAATGATTTGCATGTCAGTGTAGCGTGCTTTCGTTCTCATAACGCCATTGTATGCCACGCACAAAAGCTCATATGGATGGCTCTGGCATATTTCGGCACTCTATTGTCTTCCCTCGCCTAATTATGCAAGATGTGTTCTTTCGAAGCCGGAGGCAATGCAGCAACTCCATCAAATGTATCCCACAACAATCGAATGTGTGTTTCAGTACAGATGCAGGCCTGACATTGCGCTTTCAGTTGCCAAGAACATTTTGGCCGTAATTATATTTCACTATTGAAAAACACCATCTGTGCAGTTGAAGGATAAATCAGATTACGAGGCATGTCTGTTTGAGTCAGTTAGAGATAAAATCACAAAGTGCACATTTTCGCAATACTTTACACTAGAAACTCTACCAGAAACTCTGCGATAGCAAGCAAAAATAATTCAAAAACACGAATTAAAAACTCAAAAACATATTATTCATACTATTGAGGATATTGTTACCATTATGAGAATACGATTTGGTCGCCACTGATAACATAATTCACAAAATGGAACCATTTGTCAAAATATGTGTCTGAAGTTATTTTGTGTATTTTTCAGTTCATTTTTATAAAGCTGTTCATTTAAATTTTGTTCAAAGCCTATGCTGCTATAACTTGTCAAAATGATTTACCTTTAACTAACTTATTTTCCAACAGAATCTATAATTGAATTATTTCTAATTGCTTTTCAATTGCGATTTCATTTTGATTTGAAAATATGATGTTGTCGGGTAATTATCTCCTGTGGCGTGGCAGTCATGTCCGTCTGTCCGTCTAGATCTCTGATATTATAAAAGCTACAAAAAAAATTTTGCGTTGAGTTTATTTTATTTGTTTGATGCACGCCCCCATTCCCCCCCTATAGGGGATTATCCAAAGTTTTGTTCGTATAATTTTACCACATGAGTAAAAAGTGTATTTCTAAATTTTCCTCCCTGCTCCCATTCCACCACCATATAATATTTTATTATAATTCACATATGTAGGTCCAGAGTATTTAAAGGTCGGAGCACCCGACTTTAGCTTTTCCACTTGTTTTTATTATTTTTGTCAATTTTTATAACATTTGTGCTCAAAAGTCTAGTAATTAATTGTGATTTATTGGATTTGTTTTTAAACTATTTTTTTATTTGAACAGAAAAATTTGTCTTAAATATAGGATATACGCTTGTGGAGTTAAATTGCATTTTTGGTGATAGACTCCAACGCCAGGGTAAGCCACGTTAGTTACTATATAAGAAAGAATACTGGTTTATATATTATTTATTAATAGAACTTTTATATAATACTAATAGTTCAAAAATATCAAACATGCAACTTTATTTAAGCATGTGGCAGAAAATCAATAAATATAAATAAGTTGCTTATTATTTGTACGTAATTCGCACAACACACATTTACTAAAGAAGTCTATTTTGCGACTGCATTGCTATTTATATTGTTATGCAAAAGTTGTGTTTGCTAACAGCAGATTATCAATATCGAGAGCACAAATACCATAAACATTATTTTTTGTGCAGATATGCTTGTTGGAACCAAAAAAAAAAAGGAAACTAATACACCATGTGGGTCACAGGTTATGATAGAAATAACCACTGCTGTTTCAATTTCACAAAAGAAACTCATTTTCATGATGCTAGTATTTTTAATTCAATTTCAGTGGATCAGGTAATTCCATTACGTTGCGAATCGTATCAATTAATATTTGTGCGTGGCCATCAATTTCCACAATTGGCTTTATCCCTCTTCCAAGGCACGCAAAACTGAGCTCTCTCCATGAAAATAGTGCTATAATGGTTTCGCCTCAGTGCCGTGCGTTTGATAAGCAACTTTAATTATCGCATTGTCGTCACCCACACGTACATTCCAGTAGATATGTACAAGCATGTATATACTATATAGCATACACAAAAGTGTGCGTATGGAAAATACACTCATAGGAACATGACTGCTTATCATTGGCGGCAACTAAGAGGGTTGTCATGCGTCATCTATAGGCTAAATATAGCTTGGACACCGACATTATTAGCACTTACCTCTGTTGCTTCAGTAAGTTGTTCCTTAAATATGTCACTAATAAGTAAAGCGTATTTAGAAACTACAATGTTTGCGAGCAACATGCTGAAAAACAAAGTAGTTGACAACCCTGACTTCGTTGGAATTGCAGAAAAAACAAAATGAAACTGAGAACCATTGATTTCTCAGTACGCCGAAGACTAGATTCCCCTAAAAGCTGTGACACACTTCTTAAAGCAGAATTTCTTTAGTGAAGAAATTTTTATTATTGTATCCAACTCAAAGTTCGTAAGCACCTACTTGGTATGAGAGGAAAACTGAGCTGAATTCCATTTTATTCATCTCAAGAAACCAAAAAGAAAAGAAAAAAATTTTCGCAATAATTTTTTTCTGTTGATCATATGCATAAATTATTATTTTAACGCATCGTCCTTTATTTAATCAAAATTTGGAAAAGCTGCGTACGATAATTATACAATACAAAACAAAAGTTTTTGAATAAAATATAATTTGCTTGTAACCAAATTGCAAATATTACTAAAAGATCGAAATTTTTAATGCAACTGAAAGATTAATTTTTAAATAACATTTTTATAGAAATTCAAAATTATAATTTGATAATTATTAACTAGCAATGGAGAAGCTTTGTAATTTTTATTTAAAAAGTTCAAACATCAGACTTGTGTTATAGTACTTTTATTAAGGGTATAATCGACAAAATGCTTGCTAAACCATCACTAGTACAGTGAAAAGCGCTTAAAAACAACCATTTTACGGGATGTCATTTAGTTATTAGATTCGACGTAATGCTAACAACGATTTTGTGATTTGCAGCAGAAGAAAGATAGCATAGTCCCTTAGTGATTTAATTTAAATGATTCCTTTTAAAAAGTGTTTTAAAGTATTAAAAGCACAAATAAAATACAGTGTGTAATTGAATATTTTATTTAAGCAAGCGCTACTGTCATTTTATTGAGTAGATACGTCATGTGGCGCTCGGCAATTCACTGAAGCGCTCGTTAAAATTTTCAGCGTGAGTTCTTATCAGTATGTGCGGCAACGTTTCACTGAAATCACTTAACATGTTTGCCAACTGGCTCAGAAACTTTAAAAATTAAACGCTAAGTTGCCAACATTTGGTAAAGGGCAAATGAAATGCGGCTGAGAAAGTGTGAAATTAAAAGCGAATTTAGTTCAATTAGCGGCTATGGCTATGGGAGCTGAACAGAGACGCGTGCCTCGGACGTGTTGCAAACGCTGGTCCCAAGTTGTGGCCAGTGATGAGATATCGCCATGCGTGCTGCTTCATTATCGACACCACGGTGACGAGCACTCTCCACTTCCGATAGACTTGGGGCCAGCGATAACTGCTACGGCTTCTGCGTCAATTGGCGCCACTTCCTTCACCATCAAGCTGAGACGCCTCGTTCAGCGCCAACAAGTGCGTCCTAAATCGACTGCATTTGAACACAATGAGTGCAATGTAATTATTATTTTAGTTACGGTTATGGTGGTTGCCTTTATTAACGTAAATTTAATTAAATAATATATTTGTTTGTTTTTGCATTGCAGAAAAACAAGGAGTTGATGAATGACATTATCACTAATTGCAAACTAAAGAATGGTAAGTCAACCGCAAAATGGTTTCATTACAAATCAAATAAATATTTTTGCAAACATAATAAAAATGTTGTCAGCGGCAGCGTTCAAATTATTTAAATCGCCCCTCATAAAAAGTACATAAAAAAATATAGGCATATAAAAATTGCACTAGAGCACAAAAGCAATTAATTACATAGTACACACAGCTGAATAAGTAATTTAAAATTGAATTATGAGCTTATTATTCTAGAGTATGTAAACACATTATGCCCCTATTGCATACTTAATTAAACACATGTATGGAATTTGCAGGCTTTGGTCCCGGTGTGCAGCCCGCTGCAGCAGCATCGCCCACAAAACGCCCATTGAGTCCGGATCATCCCAATCCAGCGCTTCCCATAACCGAGGTAATTATGAAATGTGCATAATATATAAACAAACACAACCTTCACTCCTTATCCTGTGTAATTTTATCAACATTTGCATTCCATAGTATTGATTTTTAGAGCTGCAATAGTCCAATGAATTAAATAAATATTACAGAAGTCCAGGATTTAATTATTATTGTTTCGATTCTTTCGAAAAGCTCTTCAAATTAGTAGAAGTTAGAAGTACATATAATTATGTTTTTATTTCTTAAGTCTATAAAATGCAACAAGATTCTGAGAAGATATCCTTCCTTAAATCGAATAATAAAGTTAATTTAATGGCAAAACACATTCATAAACATCCTTATGATATTAAATGCCAAAATAAAATTTTAATTACTTGTCTACCCTGTACTCACAGGGTAAAAGTTTAGCCTAGTTTTGTGCGAATGTATATAACACACAGAAACATAGATAAATATATTTTTGACCAATATGACAAGACGATATATATGGTCTAAAATAGCAAAACTGTATATCTAGTTTGTCCTCGGTCCCAAAGAGACAAGTTTTCTTTTTTGCTTTTTTTGTGGATTGTATGCAGATTATATACATGGCCCTATTAATATGGCTAAGTATTAGTATAATGATTAGGTTATCAGTAGTTTTAGATTTTGGCATGAGTTAAAAATGCATTAAATCGTACAGAGAGCTCATGTCTTTAGTTCTATAATCCATGAGTTTCCAAGAAAAGAACTACACTATGATTATTTTTTATAAATACACAATTTTCTGTCGTCTCCAAAGTTTGAAGGCCATAAGCGTAACCTTTACAAAAACTTAAAGCAAACATTTGTCTTCAATTTGCTCGCCCATATTTCAAGATTGTGTTTTCCTTTTTTGCACACAGACGCCGAGTCCTGCTATGAACCGCATGGGTTGGGCGCTGCGCACATTACTCGTTGCTGATAACTCAAGTTGTCTTAAGGATCGCAAGGTGAGTGAGTGAGCTGAGACGACAATTGCCAGACAGCATGATGTCTGTTGTTGCTTTCTTTATGGCTGCCAACTAACTTTTTTATGATGCTAATTATATAAATTGTCTCTTTGCGACCATTGCCATTGCTCACCAGGTTTCGGGAAAGTTAATACGCAAGTGTGCGCCCGGCACGGAGCTAGTGGATTGGTTGGTCAACCTATCGCCCATTGTACATACTCGTGCCCAGGCGGCTGGCATGTGGCAGGCTCTGCTCGAAGAAGGCGTTCTGACTCATGGTGAGTGTATACGAGTATTTTGTGTGCGTGCTGCTTTTATAACAATTCAATTAATCTTGCTTTTTACACATTTAACAATTTCCACGCTTCTTGACGCTTGCCTTTCACCAACGCAGTCAATAAGGAGCAACCGTTCAAGGATAAGTGCTTTCTGTATCGTTTTCGCTTGGATGAGGAGGGAGGTGCTCCAGCAGCTGGCATACCAGTGGCAGAAGATTTAAACACGGCTAATGAGTACATACGCGAGGCATTAAGCACGCTCTTCCAACGCGGTCCTGATGCCACGTTGCGTATGATATTACGGAAACCGTAAGGAAATAGTACCTAAGTGTTTTTAAGACTTGTTTTGACTTGTTTGATAGAAATGCGAGAACACAAGTGGCTGTTATGCTAGTTCGGTGGGCACACTGTGCGTATGCGTTATATTTTGTGTTGATTGTCTTAACAACGCTTTTACCTGCTAATTAGTTTCATTATCCAATACATACATGTGCCCCTGGCTGAATGGGTTGGCATGAAATCCCACTATTTGGTTTAATCAATTTCCTCTTCTCTGCCTCCCTCCCCTCATACAAACACACACAGGTCGCATGAACGCACACCCGAGGAACTGGAGCTGGTATTTGAGGAACTCGTGCATATTGCCGCGCTCTCACATTTATCGACTAGCATCAAGCGTGAACTGTCATCTATAATTGTATTCGAAGCCCACACACAGGCGGGCACCATACGTAAGTATACATATAGATGGTACATGTGTGCTTAGAGTTAACGTCAGCTGAATATAAGCTGAAGCAGACATAAATTAACTGACCGACATGGCCACATCACTCTGCATTGTGCAATTTCCATTAAATTAGAGTTGCCGACTCTACCACAAACGTTTATTTGTGTGTACGTGTATGTGCGCCAAATGATTTGTCTGATCGAACTGATGTCACAGCCACTGCCAAAAATATTGTTTTAATGGAAACACACACACACACACACACAACTAAATTGGAAACACTCCATTCGATGTTATTATTATCAAAATCTCAAAAATATATAATTTTGATTGAACCCGTTTCCCATTTATAGACCCTTTATGGGTTCGAGGCCCGCAGGAGATATTAACTATACAAAATCTTGTTTTTTACAATTGTTGTTCTTTGTATTGTGTTAGTATTTTAAATTTATATAATTATTCTACATTCACTATTCCACTATATTAAAGGCATATGCATATATTCGAACAACATGTTTACTTTGTACTTGTACATTTAAGGAGTTTTTCAACGAAGTCCTCGTACTTGTATGTTACTTTTATCGAGTATCTTTCGTAAAATTAACAAAATGTTTAAAAATTCTTATGGACCTGGATAATTTTCATATCAAAAGTAATAATAATAATAAATTAGGTTGTCTTTTTATCAAAACTCGTTTTTTTTTTATTTTTTTTTATTTAAATATTTTTGTGATTATGAAGATTAAAAACTTTAATACAAAAATAAAAACATAGAATTAACATAAAATTATTAATTTAGTTCCACACATTTAAGTAAAGAGAAGAAACACAAAATGCGTCAACATTTTATTTGCATATTGAGCCCCTTTGTAATCACGGCTACTCAAGCGGGTAGAATGATTGGAAGCAACGCGCAGAGTTTTTAATTAAATAAACAACAATGCCATTTCATTATGGCTCAATAGCCTGAGTGAATATAATTGAAACGCAGACAACGAAAAAGGCTAAATTAAACCCTTTTATTCCTTCATTTTTATCCTTGTTTGCTAATGACTACGGCTCATTAAATGAATGTCTACACCAACGTCATTGAAAACAACAACAATGGCCACAACAACAACAATGACAGTATTCAATCAAGGCGACGAGGGCCGATCCTGGTACATCTTGCTAAAAGGCTCGGTAGATGTTGTGATACATGGCAAGGGCACAGTTGCCACTTTGAAGACTGGCGATGATTTTGGCAAATTGGCTCTCATAAACGACGCACCAAGGTGAGTTCTGCTTCCCATCCTTCTTAAGCGAAATGTTTTAAAATGTTTGCCAACAAGGCCACAAACTTATTTTAGTCGTGCATCGCACTCAAGCATCTATTGAATAAAGCCCCTCTCCAAGTATAGTACATACACAAAGAAAAAAAATCGCTGAACGTTTTAAACTGTCGAACAAAAATTTGTCAGGCAAAAACTTGTACCTCAGTGTCCCTTCTAAAGTTAGCAGACTGCAACAATTCTTGGCGTATCACTTTCATCTTTGTTAAGAGTTGAATAGCCACTTTTTACTTATATTTCAAGAAGAAAACTTTTAACCTGGCAGCACAGAACAATAGCGCGCTCAACAAGTCGTCTGTGAAAATGGTAGCTGTTGTGTGCTTCGGCAAAAGAAAAAGGAAAACAACTGCATCGTCAATAGCCTTATTAAGACCATTGTTAGTCTCTGAACTAACAATTTGCCACTAAACATAGCACTGCATTGAACTTAGTCTTGTTTTGTTCACTACGTATTCATAGAAGCTCAAAGAAAATAATTTAAAACTTAGATTTTGATATTGTTGATATTAAAGCAAAGCTTCAAGCTTGCAATAGCATTTTAAAGCGCTAACTTACTCAGCTCTGTGTGAATGCATTCATTTATTTATCATTGCCAATATCCTGCTGTGAGTGATGAAATGCAATTCCGGCTGCAGGAAGGCACAGTGTGAATATTTTCTTAGCGCAGCGCTTAACATAAAAAAACAGAACGAATAAAAATTGAAATGCTGAACTTTTCTATTTAACTTTTGAAAGTTTTCCAGCAAGAGTTACCGACAGAATGCAAATCCAGCAAGCACAAAACATGAAAAGTTTACAAGAGAAATGTACACCCTCTCTCAGACTTTTTGCTTATATTTAATAAACATATATTAGATTAAAAAATGCTGTCCAAAAACGAACAGCTGCCGAATGAGGGCCAACAGTGCGTATAAGTAATTTTTTACAATTTATCTATTGCTTAACAGAGCTGCTACCATCGTACTCAAGGAGAACAATTGTCATCTATTGCGAGTCGACAAGGAGCATTTCAATCGTATATTGCGTGATGTGGAGGCCAACACCTTGAGATTGCAGGAGCACGGCAAGGACGTTTTAGTGCTGGAACGCGTGGCCAAGCAACGCGGACAACATTCGGCATTCAAGTGAGTAGCGTATTTTAATTATTTTTAATGCCCCAATCTAATCAATTTTAAATGAACGTAAAATTCTTAATTGAAAGCAAACAACAGTAACTTTCCCAGATATCTGCTGCTAACGCATTTAATTCGGTGCAATTGTGTGAAAAAAATACATGAAATTTTTTCCTTTATTGCCGTTTTTATGAACATATAGTATTTGATGGCCGAGCGCTTCGAGGCATTTATCGGCGCATTGCCGTGACCCAATATTAATGCTTTTGTTTGGTCTTCCATTTCCAGATACACGGTCATGTCGGGCACTCCCGCCAAAATGCTGGAACACTTGCTCGAGACCCGACTGGGACAGACGGTCAGCGGCATGGATCCATTCCTTGACGATTTCCTGCTCACACATATTGTTTTCATGCCCGTGGTGCAGCTGGTCGACGAGCTGGCCAATTAATATCCTTTTCAAATCACCAATAGCTGGCAAACAGCTTTAGCAGTTATGCAAAAAATCAACAAAGGAAGGCAGCAGATTGAAAAATGTTCAAAATAGTGCATTAGGCATTAAAAAAGTGAACACCCATGAAAACTCAAATACAGGGTCTTCATTTAAAGCAATATTTTTACGAGTTATAAAGCTAATTTGGTTGGTTAGCATTGCCAGCTGAATTGATAGTATTTTTTCAGTTTGTTGTGAGTTCTGCATTGTAGTCGTACTTATTTGAAGCATCTAGAGCATCGTCAATTTAAAATAAGCCCATACAATTCAAACCCGCATCGATAAGCCCATTTTAACATATAGACGAATGCTTATAAGTACTACAAAATTGTAGGTCTAGAAGCTTAATTCGTAGCAATAATTGTGATCAAAGCCATGACATTTTTATTTCTTAAAATTGCAACCATTCCGTTTTTGAAAATTGGCAAGCAATATACGTATAGCAGTAGATTAGAGTGACAGCTTAGTTCACCGAAGCAGCAGCATTAGTTCTTTGATATAAATTGAATATCTGAAGGCATATATTACGAAATGCGGCCACGTTTTATAACTTACGACTTAACTCTGCGCGTATATTAAGGGGCGAGCTGCAAATCCATACAGCTAGATTCCATTTCGCATTCCTTTTTGGGAGCCGTGCCTAAAAGGCCCTTTACTGCCTGGAATGGGCGTGCTGCTGTCATAACACTTTAAAAATTCACACAGAACAACTGAACATGGACAGTGTTGAGCCAGTCACGTGCCTTGAAACGCAACGCCCTGGGGGTAACAAACATATCCATAGCGACAGTTTGAGTGTCAGCAGCACGCAAACCACACGCAGCCCCACCGAACAAAACAGAACCGCATACAGAATCACAACCAGAAGCAGGAACCTACCAGATGAGAAGAAGGGGCATATATACCTACATATACGTATACACCCACTCACAACAAGGCTAACAAAGAACACATTCACATCCGTTCGAACAAAGCAACTGTTAAACCTGTTGTTGAAACAAAAGCCACAACAGCAACAACACCAACAACACGGTCGAGCTAGCTTTGGGTCAACAATTTGGTAATTTAGTGCGTCAGTAGAAGTTGGGTTTTGGGCATATACTCATACATAAGGTTCAATGATGCTCGAAACTAATCCCACAATCTGCATTGGAATACGTGATATGTTTAATAAGAAGGCAGGCAGCCAGCGGCAGGACTCTTGACAAAAGAGTGGAGACGGTAGGAATATTCCTGTTGTGCGTGCGTATAAGGCTGTAAAGGTGTATTGTTGTCAGGATAAGACCTGCTTTACTATTCCCCCCCCACATTTGCATTTGCATTGGTTCTGTCCTTAACCACCGTGTACCTTTCATTGTGATGCGCATGCTGAGGCCCAGACGCCGGAGGATCGGGAGTACATAATCAACTTTAAGAAACGCGTCATACACTTTATGCAGAAATGGGTCATGGCCGTGCGGCATGCGGCCTTCGAAGAGCCCAGCGTGTGCGATTTTATTGAGGACTTGGCTGCCGAAGTGGAGGCTGATCCCGATTTGAATGAAGAGACAAGCATAATACACAACGTGCTCACACAAATGGCGCGATACCAGGAGGATCGAAATCAGAATGCAGGCCAAAAGTGGAAGCTCCCTCCGAATGGCCAGCCAATATGTTTATTCAGCGGCAATGCGACGCCATCGAAAACGGTTATACGACCGGATGATGACAGTAAGTACAAGTTTAAAAATTTTTAAGCCATTCCACAAGCATTATTTTACGATTTTATACCCTTCATTGTAAAGTAACACCGGGAAGAAAGACTGGTAGACTAAACTTTGTTTATTAAGATATTAAAACCCAATTGAAAATTCAGAACTTTGTTGTCATATTGAAAATAACATAACAAAAAGATTTAAAACTAGTATAGCCTTTCATCCTTTGGGTACAGGCTATAAATATATATATTGTTCAATCTAGAACTAGTAAGGCAATTTGAAAAATTTTACTAATAAATATGATAAAGAAGGCCCAATATTTCCTAATAATGTTAATAATAAATGACCTGCAATTATATTAGTTGTTCATCGAAAATCTAATGTGTCTGGTCGAATTACATTTCTAATCGTTTCAATACATACTATAAATGGCATTAAAATAGCAGGAGAAACTAGATGAGCAAATATATGTTGTGTATGATTAATTCATCCATATAATATAAAACATAATCACAATGGGAAAGCAAGGGTTAATGTAAGTGTTGAATGACTTGTTCTTGTAAAAATATATGGGATTAGTGAAAATAAAGAAATAAAAATAAAGGTAGATCCGTTATTGCTTAAAGGACCTAGTAAAGTTTTATATTCTTTGTGTAATGTTAAAAGAATTCAATTTCAGATAATGTTATATCGTGAAGGTATTAATCAGTAAATAGGTGGAGTTATTAATAATCCTTAAAATTTTCTTAATCAATTTAATGATAGCTTAAAACATGCAAAAGGGTGAAATACAGAAAATAAATTAGTTACGGCCTATGACCATCGATGAATACAATTTTGTTTTAGAAAAAAGTGAATCGTATATAGCGTTGATTGATATTGCAGTTGAAATATATTATAATATATTTTGAAAGAGTATTTATTTCCTAAGCAGAATAAATAATATTTTTCAATAAAGATGTTTCTCCTTACGTTTTTCTAAAATATTGCTCCTTAAACACTTTTTATTTTAATGTACGATACTATATCTAAAGAGAAAGAACAAAATCGTTATAGAGATATATGAAAGAACAGACTGTTAGAGATCTTCTCATCTAGTCTTGCTGTTGTTACATATGAAGTCTGTCATGACTTCGTATTTTCTTTTCGAATATATAAAGGTATATATCAAGTATTTCCTTCTGATACAGGATATAGAAATGTTCAAATGGCGTGAATAAATCGAATCAAAAATATTTTGGAATTAATTGTCTGGTTTCTATATATATTTTTTATATATTTTAAATCTTTATGGGTTTTTTCGTTTATTGTTTCTCGCTTTACACTGTCGATTGTTGTTAACCATTTTTATTTCTCCATTTTGTTTAATTATGTAGTAAAGGTGCTGCCTGCACTCTTAACATTAAGTTATCCTTACCTCACTTGTTAATTCAAAATGTGAATAAATTGAAATTGAAAATATATATTAAATATAAATATAGAAAAATAGAAATATAGAGTGATAAGTAGAATGTATATGTCTCGTCATTACAATAAGAATCACCAATTAAATAATTGATAGGAAGCTTATGTTATATTGTGATTGTTGTAATTCCCAAGCACTCACTTATGTAGCATTTTTTTAAGTATTTATCCGAGTAGAGATAATGTTTTTTTACTGTATCCCCGGTTATTTGCAGTCATTTTTCGTGTGTATTGTGCCGACCACACATACTGCACGCTGCGATTTCCGATGCATACGACCGCAGAGCTAATCAAGGCTTGCGCCGCCGATAAGCTTCAATTGAATCGCGGCCCCGAGGACTTGTGCCTGGTCGAGGTGAGGTCGAATGGAGAGCGCGCCGTATTCAAGGATAACGATGTGAGCATACCAACTGGCTTATCGCTCAACGGCCGATTGTTTGTGTCCGTCAAGGATCATTTGGATGCACTGGTAATCAAAATTGGCAGAATCGGCTTCGTAGTCTTGGTGTACTAAGCGCCTTTTTTATTTCCACTCAGACACCACTGCAGGAGCAGGAATGCCCCACAGAGGGTGTCGACATCGATTTGGAAGTTTTGAGCACCAAAGAGCTGGCCTATCACATCACATTGTTCGAGTGGGATTTGTTTTGGGCAGTGCACGAATACGAGCTCCTCTATCACACATTCGGACGGCATCATTTCGGCAAAGTAAGTGAATGAACAAAGTTCTGGCCAACTTAGTTAGCTCTGGCCAAACGTTGGCATTTTGCTTGGCACTAATTTTGCTGAATGTTTACTTGCAAAATTATAAGTAAAATGTCTGAAATCATTTTATCATAGACATATCATTAAATCATATTCGAAAAATTATTGAAATATATGCTTCTTTATTTCAATTTTGCAGTGAATAATTAAATTTTGAATATTATAATTGTTTTTTGAATAATTAAACAAAAAATTTACGTTGTTCGTTGTACATCGTTGGAGGTAAAAAAAATTTGTATCAATACGAACCACTGTGCCACAAAGTTCTGCCTCCAACAACAAACACATTCCAGTTCATAGTTTGCAAAGCACCTAGGTGTGCATCTTTTTATCATGAACATTTTTCATAAATTCTAAGTGCAATTTTTAAGGCACTTCTGCCAGCAAATTGAGCAAACGAACTTACCAACCTGTAAGCGAATCACATACTGCAAAAGCAACTTATATTTAAATTTGCACAGATAACGGCTAACCTGGATGTGTTTCTTCGACGCTTCAACGAAGTGCAGTATTGGATCGTCACCGAACTGGTCTCCACGCCCAGCCTAAGCAAACGCGTAGGTCTGGTGCGGAAGTTCATTAAGCTGGCTGCCTAGTAAGCATCTAGAGTACTCTATTTAAAATGGATTGATTAAATGAAAACCTGAAAATTGCAGCTGCAAGGAGTATCAAAATCTCAATGCATTTTTCGCCATTGTCATGGGTCTCTCCAATATGGCTGTAACGCGACTACAGCAAACCTGGGAGAAAATACCATCGAAATTTCGGAAAATATTTCAAGAGTTCGAGGCTCTTATAGATCCCAGTCGCAACCATCGGGCGTATCGCGTATTTGTGGGCAAGCTTCAGCCCCCTTTGGTGCCCTTCATGCCGCTGCTGCTAAAGGACATGACATTTGCACACGAAGGCAACAAGACGAGCCTGGATGGACTTGTGAATTTCGAAAAGATGCACATGATGGCGCAAACAATGCGAACCATAAGATTTTGCCGCTCACGCAGCCTGGGTAAGCATTTCGAGTACCCTTACATACTTATATATACAAACGATGACTTAATTTTAATTTAATATTTTTGATGCGACAGGTCTGGAACCACCATCACCGAAGAGCGAGGGCGAAGTACGTTCGTACATAAGCAGTTTTCGTGTGATTGACAACCAACGCATTCTCACCGCCCTGTCACAGAAAATAGAGCCCACTAGAAAAGTTTAGATGTAATTTACAAGTACAAGTACTAAGTAAATTCAATATATGTTGAGCAGCCGCTTAAAGGCTTAAATAGCTATATTGTCATCAGTCAAATATTGAAATATTTTATATAAGTGTCTATAATATGTGTTTAACCCAGAGGCGAAACCGCATGGAAGTAACTTCAACAAAGAGCTTACCTATTCTAACAAATTGAGCATTTGAGTCTAAGCATTGAAATCTTAGAAAACTCCATCTCTACACTAAAACAAAACTTATTATTAAGCTTAGCCAATACCCCATAATATACACATTATAAATAGATACATACTTAAATATTTAAAACACTATTTATATATCAAGTTCTATTAAACTTAACCGCATTTTGTGGTAAATCTGTAGATCTATCAATGCAGTGGTATTGACCTTTTGAAACTTTATGCTGTAGTACAAAAGTCTGTGAAAACAATTGGCAACAAAGGAAAAAATATAATATGGAGTGGCATTTGAGAGCGTGATACTAAACTATTAGAAGAAACAATATCAGAAATGCACTACAACTTTATCCTAAAACTCTGCAGCACACATACAAGTATATAGTACATAACCACTACTACTATTTAAGTACTAAGTTTCAATATTTTGTAAAAATGTATAAAACAGAAGGAACCTGCACTAGCGTTCAAAAATGCAAGTACTTGTAGAATTCCGAACCCAAAGTAGTAACACAGACAAAATTTAAATTAAAAAAATTAGCAATTTATTTTTCTATCACTAATTGGGAAGTAAATACTATAGAATAGATATTAAGCAAAATTCTAGTTGAAACTAGTTATTAGCAAATACATACTTGTATGTAGTAAATAGTTGCGCATAAGTCACGTAGTCCTAGGTATTTTAATTTTGTTTAATATTTTTATTTTAAAACTTTATACAGAAAAATACTAATAAATTACAACTACATTAATCTATTTTCATTTGTTTAATTTATTCACTTACAAAGATTTGCAGATTTGCATCCTTTTATTTTTCCTGTCCCTTTTTCTTAAAAACCTCTAAAAACTCCTCCACTAAAATAATAAGTTATGTTGTTACATCCAAACTATCTACAATTATTATATTTATAAAAGCTACATAAGTCATGAAAGCAAAATGTAAACACTGGAGAGGGACCTTATTAGTTGTAGTCTATAATATTAATGAATTCACATACGAGTGATGTGTTTTAGGTGAATGTTTGTCAGTATCACCTTAAACCTCGAAGAGATAAGACGTGAGACTAGCGATCTGTGCACAAGTGCTTATCTTTCTATTAAAACAACAACAACAATAACTCAAAACAAACCACTATTCAAAGTAAAATTCGCAAAGACAAAAACAACTCTACAATAGTGCAGTTAATACCTTATCTCTAAAGGGCCCCGCCCTACATATATAAAAAAAAAAAAAAAATGAATCGCCCCCCCGATTTAAGTCAACACTACGGTGTAAAAACAAACAATAACAATAACGACGGCAAATACCTACTAATTACTAGAGATGACGACAGTAACTTTGATAATGTGAATCCATTTATAATTAAAAAAGTAATCGACCACACCTGCAATGGTGAAGTCGAGAGTTGTAAAAAAACAAGAGCTGGCTCTCTACTTATCCAAACAAAAACTTACCTACAAGCCCTAAAACTCCTTAAACTAAAAACTTTTCACAACTTTCCCGTCACAGCAAGTGAACATAAGACTCTCAACTCAACAAAGGGAGTAATTTACTCAAATGAGCTTCGTACCATCAGCGAAACCGAAATTAAAGAAGAGCTTAAGCCACAAAATGTGATCGATGTACACAAAATTTACCAAAAAGTCAACAACTCTCTTAAGGAATCCGGACTCATTACTTTGACCTTTGCTTCCCTTACTCTCCCCGAAAAAATAATGATTGGCTACGAGCAAGTCACCGTACGACCATATGTGCCACGCCCACTAAGATGCCAACAATGTCTACGATTTGGACATCCAACCAGCGCCTGCAAACAGACTTTCAAAACATGCCGCAACTGCTGTCAAGAGGAACACACTAAGGAGGACGAGACCTGCAACAGAACCAAATTCTGCATCAACTGCAAAAACGAAATTGAAAACAACCACTCACCCATGGATAAAAACTGTCCTATATTTTTGAAACAAAAAGAGTTGACAGCAATTAAAACAATTCATAAAGTAGACCACAAATCAGCTCTACAAATATATAACGCACGTCACCCACTTTCAACCACAACCTACTCCAAAATAGTAGCCAATTCTCCGAAACAGACATCTCCAGCGCAGCCGAACACCTCATCTAGCACATCGAAACCCGCACACAATACCATTAATAACCTCAGCACCACGCCTACAATCAATACCACTCACCAACCAAATCTAAAAAGAATCATCACATCTTACGCCGATATCGATATGGACACCACACCACTGATGCAAGACCAGCCTAATCACCAACACCCTCAAGACGACCCCAAGCTCCGAATTTTTCACGCTAAGCAGAATACTCTTACCAAGCCCCTAAAATCTAAAGAAAAACTTGACCCGAAACTTTTAAATTCAAAAACTTAACAACACCAGTGCTACCACAACACTATCATTTAATTTAAATACATATATATATATATATATATATATATATATATATATATATATATATATATGTATTTAAATATAAATATAAATATAACAACAAAATGTTGAAAGTACTCCAATGGAATCTTAATGGATACCTAAATAACTACAACCAATTGCAGCTTTTGATAAGAAAATTCTCCCCAAAAATTATATCTCTTCAAGAGACCCACCTAAATACGCTAAGAAACTTCCCTATCCCAATCAACTACCTTATATACAATATCAACTCTGCTGGCAACGCGTCAGGCGGTGTCGCTATTCTTGTACACAAATCCATTCATCATACTGAGATACACCTTCAACAAGACTTCGATTCCGTTTGCATCAAAATCCACTCTAAATTAACCTTCAATATTATATGCTCATATATCCCCCCCAATCATAAGATTACCATCAATAACCTAGAAAATGTCTTCAGCAACATAGACACTCCCACCCTTATCACCGGTGATTTCAATAGCTGGCATATGCTATGGGGATCGCCCCGTAATAATAAGAAGGGACACATCATAGCCCAATTTATACAACAATCACCGCTAATCCTACTAAACGATGGCTCTCCTACCCATTTCAGTACACATAGCACCCTGACCCATGTTGATCTCACTTTCGCCACCCCAATTCTCGCTCTTCATTCCTCATGGCACACCGAATCCGATACCTTCTGCAGTGACCACTTCCCAATTATCACATCCCTATTCGAAACCAACTCAACCCCAATAATAACTCCCAAATTCAAACTAGATAAGGCAAACTGGCCAAGATTTCAAGACGCTAGCTACCATTTTCACCACCAACGCCCTAAAAGTAAAAATCTGAACAAGGAATCAGCAAACATTCAAAAAATCATTCACCAAAGTGCGAACTGTTCCATCCCACAGTCCACTTACCAACATAATATAAAACACCAGGTCCCTTGGTGGAACAAAAACCTTCAAAAATTAAAACAATCTAAAAATTCCCTTTTTTTAACACTAAGACGAAACATATCTACTACTAACATAATTAATTATAAAAAAGCAAATGCACTATTCAAACGAGAAGTAAAAATAGCAAAACGCACATCCCTTGAATCCTTTACCGCCGAAATCAACCCCGGCTCTTCTTCCTCTAGGATTTGGAGCAACCTACGCTCTTTCTGTGGTCTAAAACCAAGTCTTTCAATCCACTGCATTACCAAATCAGATTCCCAAGTCAATATTACAGACAACTTAGCCATAGCCAATGAACTGTGTACCTTCTGGTCTGCCGAATCCAGTGATGAAAACTTCTCCAACACCTTTATTACTCTGAAAAACAGCTCCCTACTAGCCCCTCCCAAGTACCGGCCGTCCGCCTCTGCCTTAAAAATAGAGTCACCTATTTCCACTCTCGAGCTTAACATAGTTCTTTCAAAATTAAAAGGAAAATCCCCAGGCCTGGATCGTATATCTTACGCCATGCTGAAAAACCTCCATCCCTCAGTAAAGCTCCGTTTAGTGGACCACTTTAATAACATCTTCAATAGCCACATACCTCAGCACTACAAGCTGAGTAAAATAATTCCCCTAAACAAGCCACATTCCGATAAAACTTCCCTCAACTCTTACCGTCCCATATCCCTTAACTCGTGCGTTGCCAAAACCCTGGACAAAATTATCGCCAACCGGCTATGGTGGTTTGTTTCCCATAATAAATCAATTGATAGCCGTCAAACAGGTTTCAGAAAAGGAAGGTCGATTTCGGACAGTCTACTAGTTTTAGACCACTTGATTTCGTCCTCTCTATCTACAAAAAACCATGCCTCAATTATATCACTCGACTTTACCAAAGCATTTGATAAAATTGGCATCCATTCAATAATAGACGAGTTGCGTTCGTGGAAAATAGGTCCTAAAATAATCCAATACTGCGTTAACTTTATGACCAACAGAAAAATTAAAGTTTATGCCAACTACCACTTTTCCTCAACCCTTCCCCAACACAACGGCATCCCTCAGGGATCACCCCTGTCAGTTATCCTATTTATCATCGCCTTCAACAAACTTAACTCCATAATTAATAAACACAAGCAATTTAACTTTTGTGCGTACGCCGATGACTACCATATATTTAAAAAATTAAACAATAGCTCTCAAATAGACATAGACCCTTTACTCACCGACATTCTCTCCTGGTGCGAGCATTCAGGGGCCAAACTCTCGCTCTCTAAATGCAAGCACCTCCATATTTGCAAAAAGCACTCCTGCCAAATCAAACTTTCTACCACTCTTACCCCTATAGAAAATACAGACAAATTAAAAATACTAGGAATTACATTTAACAAAAGATTTAACTGGCTGGACCATATATCTAACCTAACCGCTTCAATTTCAACACAGCTTAACATTATAAAATGCATTTCCAACAATAAATACAACTGCAGCCAGCTCAGCGTTATTCACACTATTAATTCCCTAATAATGTCAAAGATAGATTTCGGTATATTTCTTTACGGAAACTCCCCTGCTTCCTATTTAAAGCCAATTAAAACAATTTACCATTCCGCAATAAGATCTGCTCTTGGTGCCTTCCGCTCCACTCCCATATACAACCTCCTCTTCGAAGCCAACATGATGCCAATAGATATCAGAACAAAATTTTCCACAGCCAAACTTATTAGACAAATTTTACTTTCAAACGGATCACCACTGAAACCAACAATAGAAAAAATACTTAAATCAAGAAAGCCAAACCCTAATATTCCATCCGCCCTACATAGAGCCCTGAAATCAGTTTTAGATCTTGGTCTACCCTTCAAACCTTTTCCCCAAGAGAGACACCCTATTCCACCCTGGAATGATGTATCTTCCGCAATAGACATCTCTCTACACCAACTACCCAAACTCATTACTCCGTTACAAGTTTACCACCAAAAATTCCTAGAGCTGAAAAATACCTACTCATCTTACTCATTCATTTATACCGACGGCTCCAAAATGAACGGTGCAGCTTCTTTTAGCATAGTAGCTAATGATTCTCACCAGCAAAACCTATTACCTTACTACAGTTCCATCTATACAGCCGAAATTATTGCCATCCACAAAGCAACACTTTTATCGCAACTCTCTCCTCATCCTACAGCTATCTGTACTGACTCCCTTTCAGCAATAAACGCCATCTCCAATTCCACCAATACTTCATATTACCCATCTGCCATAAGACAATTACTATTAAAAAACATTAAAAAATTAAAACTAATATGGATTCCTGGACACTGCGGGATAAAAGGCAACGAAGATGCAGATAAGACTGCCAAAGACGCTTTTCTCCTCCCACTCACATTTCACAATAACTTTAATATCACAGATATCCTAAAACATATAAAAAAACATTTCAAATCCGAACAAATATCTCTTTTTCATCAAACGAACTCATACTACAATTCCAACAACACAAAAGCGAATACAATATACGACTACGGTCGAAATCAATCCAAGCTTTCAATTCCTCGCTCCACTTTCTCGAAAATTATTCGTTTAAGATTGGGCCACACCAACCTCACTCATAGTTACCTTTTTAATCGTCCTCACATAGCGCCCCTGTGCCCTATGTGCACCAACCAGCGTATAACCATTCAACATATCCTGGCGGAATGCCCACATTTACAACCTATACGAAATTCTCTATTCCCCACAATAAGCCCCGTCCAATCCCTTTTTGATCTCAATCCCCTTAATATAGAAACGATAATCCGATACCTCAACAATAGCAATACCCTTAAGGCCCTATAACATAATTTGTACATACAATAAGTTAAGCCCCGTCCTATATATTTATATGTAACAAATTTAAATATCCTTAACTGTTATTTAATGCTAGCTTAAGGCCTCGTAGCTATAGCTAAATATTTGTTCGCCTGTACATTTTACATTGCAGCCGAACTGTTAATAATAATAATAATAATAGGTGAATGTTTGTAGTGAATAGTACATACGTAAATTTATTGTACTTTAATGGATATAGACCAAATATAAAACAAGAATTGTGCTTATTGACAAGATCGGGAAACAAAAAATTTTGTTAAATTTACATAAATTATTAGTTTACTAATTTGCAGCTGCACAATGTCATTGTAGAATTAGTTACAGAATATAATTACAGTTTGAAGCAAATCGGTTTGAATTTTATTCTATCACAAATAATTTTCAGGAATTGCGATATATTGTTTTTTATATAAAACTCGTATAGGTTAAAAAATAATTAATGAAATTACCTATTTATAAAAATGTTGTTTTCGGTATGTCATATAAACACAATTACTATTTTATAGTAAGAATCCGTAGTTTATTATACGTATGTCTAGAATATAACAAAAAAAAAAAAACCAAATCCTCTCCCAAAAAGGTCTCTCATACAACGACAAATATAAAACAAGAACCGAAAAGTAGGTTACTTACCATAGACAAAAACTCATATGATACAATATACAAACATTCATACATACATACTTACATACGTTCCTTGGTTTATATATTTAACAATAGTGCAATGCATCAAGCGTATCAACAAGCAGCAACAGAAGAAGAAATCATTGGTTTCCACCAAAGCAAACATACATAAGTAAATAATATTATACTCGTATATTTGACAACTTACTATATAGTAGTTATATATGTATATGAGTATTGTAAACACCAAGAAATAAATGTATATGTACTGTTAGTTTTGGGAAGTAATCATATTTTATTTAATGTACATTTATGAATACAAGTATATATTATCTAAAACAACGCAAAACACCAATTTTTAGTATGAGCTATGTGAAAAATATGTGAAAGTGTAAAGGCTTTTATTACTTTATCTACATACCTGCAAAGGCGTCCAATTATAACTTTTCTAGTGGGCATAATTCTTAACAGAAGTATTGTAATGTCATATGAAAACAGCAGAATAGGAAATACCCATATTTATATACGTGTACATTGTTTAGAGAAATGTATGTGTATGTTAGTTGTATTTAGACGTAAGTAAATTCTCCTAAAGCGTTTGTGGCAAATATTAAAGTACATACATATACAGCTATATATTTTTGGGCATTTCTACTCTATACCCATAGAAAAATTAGAAAGGAACTTTATTGATAATATTTTGGCAAAAACAACTACTGATGTGCTATTTGAATAATAGTTGCCAATATAATAATTTACAACTATGTATACAAAAAAACATAAAATTCAAAATTTTTAATTGTGATTAGATTCGACAATCTCAAAAACCTATGAATACTTTATTTATACGATATTTTGATGATTTCATTTTCGAACTTTGCATAAATTTGGCAAAACGATTATACAATTTTAAAAACTATAGAACAACATTTAATTCCGAAAAATGATACATTTAAATAGAAATATTGCGAAAAAAAATCAAGTTGATATAGCAAACATAAAAAGTGCAAATCTAAGCCGATGTTCAAACCAAATATATACTATATTACATCATGTACTACTAAATGTTCAAATAACTGTTTACAAGTTTTATCAATACATATAAATATTATCTGTTACACTACAAAAACAATTAGGCGAAACTACATACTATATATTGAACTCACCGGCATTAGTTGAATGTAAGTGCTTGATTTCATAGCGACCACAAATGCTCGAGCCCCGGCAAGAACCTCGTTTGTTGGATGCAGGAACTCGCATGAAATCAACACACTACACAGGAAATAATAAAAAAGCATAGTTTTAATGAAATTCTCGGAAGAGATCACAGTAAGATTAAAACACCAATAATATATATAGCAGCAAAAAGATAGCAACAATGCATCTGCTGTCAAAATAAGCTTAAACATCAAAGAAATATAATGCCTGGATATTAAGAGAGTCTTCATACCAAGTTTGGTGAATGTGGACTGAACCATCTTCAAAATCCAGGCGTTCATCCAGACAGACGGACCCTTTTTACCCTACAGGTAGAGGGTAGAACAATAAAATAAAATATGCAAAGTGAAGAAAGTAAATTTGGAAAATATTTAAATATTGCAATAGCGTTACATACATATATAAATGTACTTATATAAATGTCTAACATTTCTAAATCCAGCTCATACTATACTTTCATATTTAAATAAATTTGATGTGTTAGCAGAAATCGCCTGTTTTTAATTGGCCCGCCGAATTCGTGACACGATGCTGATGTGCGTGCGTAAAGCTTTAAGCTTTCCGCTAAAAGCTTTTGACAGCACAGCTATCGAAGGTAAATAATGCATATGGTAGGGAAATACTATTACGTGGCAGCCGCAAATGACGTCACACGCTCACGTCTACTCTATGCGGTTGAGTGATTGAAGCTAAATGTACAAATTAGTACAAACCGGCTGCTGGCACGGAACAGTTGGGAAGCATTGATGCTGGTTGAATAGATAACAAGTGGAAATCGCAATACGCTTCATATTAATTGCTGACAATTATCAACAAAATGCCAAATCTCGCGCCCAAAATTACACTAAATAACGGCCAGAGGATGCCATTGCTCGGACTAGGCACCTGGCGATCATATGAGTCGGAAGCATATCACGCCACACGTGCAGCTATCGATGCAGGCTATCGCCATATAGACACAGCTTTTGTGTACGAGAACGAGCATGAGATTGGACAGGCGATTCGCGAAAAAATAGCCGAAGGAGTCGTTAAACGTGAAGACATTTATGTTACCACCAAGCTGGGTGGCATACACCATGATCCACAAGTGGTTGAGCGTGCATTTAAACTCAGCTTAAGTAATTTGGGCTTAGACTATGTCGACCTCTATTTAATGCATTTTCCGGTGGGTCAGAAATTCCACAATGATCGCAATGTGCATGGCACGCTTGAGCTCACCGATGTCGACTATTTGGACACATGGAGGGAAATGGAAAAACTAGTGGACACTGGCCTGGTGCGCAGCATTGGTCTCTCCAATTTCAATGCAGCCCAAACAGAACGTGTGTTGCAGAATTGTCGCATCAAACCGGTGGTAAATCAAGTGGAGTGCCATCCAGGTTTCCAGCAAAAGAAGCTCATAGCGCACGCCACTGAGCGGAATATCGTGATTTGTGCGTATTGTCCGCTTGCGCGTCCTCAACCCGCACGCAATTGGCCACCATTTATTTATGACGAGAAAGCGCAGGCATTGGCCAAAAAATACGAACGCACGCCGGCCCAGATTTGTCTGAGGTATCTTATTCAAATCGGAGTAGTACCGCTACCCAAGTCCTCGAGCAAAACCCGCATAGTGGAGAACTTTAAAGTATTCGATTTCGAGCTAAGCCCGGAGGACATGGACATTATGAAAAGCTATCACAGCGGCGTACGGACTGTGCCTTTCTCTGGGATGGCTAGTCACAAATACTATCCTTTCCATGATGAGTACTAGAGATGCATATGTTATATATTTTTTTGGGTGTTTGCTTTTCAAATAAACACATTCCGACCATTTTAATAAACGTTTTTATTTGCTAGTATCTTATCTACTTTGAGTATTTTACATTAAATACTATTGTATATGGGGAACACTGCGGCTATCTAAGCTAACAAGGTCTTATATTTGAATTAAAAAGCTGTATGAAATTGTTTATTCGATAAGGTCCGCAAGATTTGCGTTATCAAAAATTCAAGAGAAAGTTGTCTCCTACATTGTGAAATGGAACGGCGCTGATTGGACCTGTCCACTTGTTTAAAGCAATTAATCAAGCTGGCAGCACTATATTTTAAGCTTACTGTAAAGCTTCTTTAGCGCAATGGAAACTCTAGATGCCAACATATGTTCCTATTGCTACTGGATTAAACAAAACCGCTTCATTTAATAATTGTTCCGACATCTGCAAAGATTTATTGAAATGTCGCTTTTGGTACGACGCATATTACGAGCCCCTTGGCTGCTCAAGGTAAGTTTCTTCATTCTCAAATATAATGCATTGCACTAAACTATTCCTTAACAGAAACACTACAGTTCAGAGGACGCAGCTACTGCTGCAACAGGCAAGACAATACCCAAAAATCCGCTAGAGGACAAACAATCCGCACAACTGCAAAAGGAGAACGGTGCAATATTTGACAAGAAACCATTCAAAATTCACCTGGAGGAGAGTAAGCAAACAAGATCGCAGGCTGCCGTAACAAAATAGTTTACATAACCCCCCACCAATTATATTCCACAGATAAAAACTATAGTTGGTGCTTATGCGGAAAATCGAAATCTCAGCCACTCTGCGACGGCATGCACAAAAATGAATTTCTAAAGATAAAGCAAAGGTAAAGGGTAGAGATAATTCAGCTAACAACATAATCACTCTATTAATTTCCCAATAGGCCCATTAAATTCAGGGTTGAAAAGACCGGCGATTACTGGCTCTGCAATTGCAAGCAGACTACCCATCGGCCCTTCTGCGACGGCACACACAAACAGCCACACATCCAAGCGGCTGTCAAATAGTTCAAGCTATGGTCAGATTTGCAAATAGTTTGTTATGTCCGCCTTTGCCAGTGCATCCCCTGTCGTTACGCCGGCTAGCCATCGGCTCAGGGTCAGATTCGACCGCGACAGGGGTGCGGCAGACCAAGGCGGACATAACAAGATGGCGCCCAATATAAATACACCTGGGTCTACATTTTAGCAAATGTTGCCCCAGTTCGAAGCGAAGTTAAAAGCCAGAGTCTTGTTGTTTGTTTTTTTTGTTGATTTGTATTCTTTATTTAGTGTTTACATGTAAATTTCAACAGCAATAGCTGCTGGCGGCCCCTGAGCTGGCGGGAAACGGTGCAACTGCCAGGTCCGTGGGTGAGCTTCACTAGGGCTCAGCCCATCGTTGCCGCAGTTGCATCTTTCTTACAGCGCGGTGTAGGTTGGTAACCAGCAGAATAGGCGCAGCGAAGGAGCGAGTGTAGCAGGTCCGTGAGGGGTCTTGGTGCCCACTCATTGTTGCCCTACAGGGTGCTCTGAGGCTGGAAAGATAGAGAGTAATGTCTGTCAGGTGTTAAGTAAAGAATAGTCTAGTTGCCTTATGTTTTTTTTGTGTTAGTTACCGTTTTTTTTTGTGGTTGTTTGGTGGTTCTTATGAATGGTTGCGTAGTAGGTCCATGTCCTGTCCCAAGCGGAAGGAGCATCGTTGCCCTACGTAGCAGAGCATAGGAGCAGCAATTCGCCATAGCCCGAGCAAGATTTGAGTTTTTAGTCGGCGCCTGGAAGAAATTGGGTGGTGTAAAGCGTGCGATACATATGTGTTTGTTTTGGTTGTTTACCTTCTACAGTGACTGCGTGCCGTGGTGCAGCGTCATACTGAGGATCCTCATCTCACCCTTACATGTCTAGTGTTGAGCCTGTGAGAGTAAAGAAAGATTGTTTTGATTTATGCTATTGTCTGTTAGTGTTAATTACCTTTTATTTATTTATTTGCGTAGCAGCAAATAAATTATCAATAGACAGGGAGTCCATTGTGAATGGTCCCGGTCAAGCACAGCTGTTCCTGGGCTGAACCATCGATATTAATAAGTATCGACAGGGTATTTTGGCACAGATTAGCAGGTCTGTGCATAGGGCGGGAATTTGAAGTTCGACTTATCGTTAGTTTGTTTTTTTTTGGAGTAATTTTTTTCACTTAGTATTTTTTTTGTTAAGTCTTTTGGTATACATTTATTTATTCTCATTTATTTATTCTTATTTATTTATTCCTTTTTTTGGTTGTGTGTTTGATGGTATTCCTATATATATATATACATAAGCATTTGATTGGATTAAATAATCCAACGGGTACTTAGCTAAGGATATTATCCCCGCTTATCATTTAAGAAAACACATACATACGAGTGGACCGATCTATTTATTTATTCGGAGTTTGCTCGTTTATAATATAGATATAGTTTTTTTTGATATTATAATCGGCGGGTACGGATCCGAGTACTAGCAGTGGTTTTTTTTGGTTTGGATTAACAAGGTACTGGGAAATGAATCTTGACCCGAATGTTACCCGGAAGGTCAGGCGGAGTCAGGAGTTTATTAGAAATAGGCCATTGGTTCACTTGGACTCTCCTCCTCACGTAGGATTGAGTGAGGCGGGCAAGCCAGCAGAAGCACTCCATGATGACGCATCGCCGCCGAGTGTAAACGAGGCAGCGTTCCGAGGATTCGGGGATGAATTTCCGAACAGTTCCGGAGCAACAGCCGGCGCACGCGCGCATGACTATGGCGGTGAAGAGCAGAGTGGCAGAGCCGAGTCTGCGCTGCCAAGCGAAATTCGGTCAGCGATCAACGTGGCATTAGCACAGGCCCACGAGACGTATCGCGCATCGTTGTCGTCAGAAGTAGAGGCCATTCGAGAGACGATGCAGGCCAGCATGCTGTCGTTCATGCGCGAGATTAATGAGGCAGTGGCAGCGCTGAGGCAGGAGAAAACGCATAGCGCGCCTCCGTCTGTAGCACAGGCGCCGGTGGGCAGGCCAGAGCGAGCTCACGCGCAAATGCAGCGGCCAGCCTTAGGCGGGTACGAGCCGGCAGAGAAAGAAAGAGATTTTGTAAGTAGTAGACCAGCAGCTGCAGCACCGACTCACCTGTTCGTCGACAACCGAACTTTAGAGGCAGAACAGCGGGCACATGTGGAGCAGCGGCAGTTCTCAGCCGATCCGTGGATGCGCGATTTGGGCCCTGACGTGCACAGGCCATTAAGGCGAACCACGATGGGAGACTCCCGGCCCGACGTCGTCCACATCAGAAAGTGGGGCCTTGTATTTGATGGCGAAACCAAAGGAATGCCGGTGGCAGAGTTTATATTTCGATTGGAGCATTTGCAGTCCTTGTATCAGGTGCCCTGGGCCGACGTGTTGCGAGACTTCCACTGCCTGGTGAACGGGAGAGCGAAAGATTGGTATTGGATGTACATACGTACCTCGGGCGTGCCGGACTGGCCGAATCTCCGATATGGGCTGCAGCAGCAATTTCAGACTCGAAGATCGGAGTTTGAACGAGAGCAGGAGCTGAGGGAGCGGAAGCAGCGGCATGGCGAGAGCATAGAAGAGTATATTCAGGCGATGCTGGTGTTGCGTTCTCGGTTGGTGTGTCCATTTTCGGATTATGACCTTATTAAGGTGATAAAGACAAATATTAAAGACACCGTGTCTAGGGTCATCTATCCGATGAATATAACTAATCTGCAGAAGCTGAGAGAGGAGTGCCAAGACGCCGAAAAGATGCTGGCAACGCGTTGGGCGCGGCCCTCAGCCAGTACCAACTACGGGCAGCAGCGAGAGCAGCATCGAGTACACGAGCTGGACGTGGTAGCAGAAGGTACACAAGGCGGCCAACTGGAGCATTTGGAGGCGGTATATAGGCCACATGAAACTGGTGGGAGCCGCTCGAATCTCAAGTGTTGGAATTGTGCACAACCAGGGCATACATATTTCGATTGCGAGTCGGCGGTGCGCAATATGTTTTGTTTCAAATGCGGACAGCCAGGCGTGGTGCTGCCAAGATGCCCGAAATGCCGTCCGGGAAACTCGGAGAGGAGTCCGACGCAGCCGGAGGAGTCGCACTCTCGGTAGACGGTGAAACGCGTACCTCCGATGATACAGTAGTTAGGATAGGAATTAGTAGCGATAAGGATAGTACCGTTAGTCATATTTACTCACAGATATATAAAGTCAACCAGGCAGTCCCACCGAAGAAAGTATGGTCGCAGCGGAAACCCTTGGAGCAGCGTCAGCGCGACTATGAAGTAGCCAGGAACCGCATATTTGGTAGCCAGCACGAACCGGATGCGAGAGGGGCGTCGAAGACATCCTTGCGGGCGCGTAGGAGACACCGCGAACGCCGACAGAAACGCCAGGCGGTGTGTGCCGCGGTGAATTCTGCATGTCGTTCCGATAGCCGCCCATATGCTACGGTAGCGATTGAAGGCAGAGAATTTACCGGTCTGTTGGATACCGGGGCGTCGGTGAGCTTGCTGGGAAGTGGTGCCATAGAGTCGGTCCGAAAACTAGGTTTGGTGGTACGCGAAAACAAATCCGCGGTAAGGACAGCCGGCGGCGCGCCACATTGCATTATTGGCAGCGTGATGGCGCGCGTTAGGTATAACGGAACAGAGTCGGAAATGGTATTCCACGTTTGCCCGTCGTTGTGCCAACCGCTTTATCTGGGCGTGGATTTTTGGCGCAGGTTCGGTTTGGCTCCGAATGTGATCCCGGCTGTGGACGAAGGACAGCACGTGGCTGAGTTGGAGGAGGAGCGCTTAGGAAAGAGTACGCCAACGGAGCCACACGATTTAGAGGCGTGGCAACAGGAGAAGTTACAGCGAGTCGTGGCCCAATTCAGATCCTTCGAGGAGCACGGTCTGGGTAGGACGCCAGTGGAGCAGCACCACATTCAGTTGACGGAGGGGGCACTGCCAGTGAAAGAGCGTTTTTATCCCGTGTCGCCGGCAGTGCAGGCGCTATTGTTTGCAGAAGTCGACGAGATGCTTCGGCTAGGGGTTATCGAGCCAAGTGAGAGTCCATGGAGCAACCGAGTGACTTTGGTGAGGAAGCCTGGAAAGAACCGGTTGTGCTTAGACGCGAGAAAGCTAAATCAGCTCACGGTGAAGGATGCTTACCCACTCCAGAGCATTGAGTCGATCTTGAGCCGAGTGGAGGATACCATTTACATCAGCAGCCTGGATCTAAAGCATGCTTTTTGGCAGATCGAACTGGATCAGGAAAGCCGGCAGTACACCGCGTTTACGATACCAGGAAGGCCACTGTATCAATTTAAGGCCATGCCGTTCGGGTTGTGCAATGCGGCGCAGCGCCTTTGCCGGGTGATGGATAAGGTGATTCCCCAGCGTTTGAGAAGCCATGTATTCGTGTACCTGGACGACCTTCTCATAATATCCAGAACGTTTGAGGATCATTGCAAGGTGCTGCTGGACGTGGCAAGTGCTTTGAAAGTAGCCAATTTGACGATTTCCTTAAAAAAATCCAAGTTCTGCTACAAGTACTTGAAGTATCTGGGGTTTGTGGTTGGCGATGGTGCGTTGCGGACGGATCCAGAGAAGGTCGAGGCGATTCGGGCGATTTCCTTGCCGACCAGCGCAAAGCAGCTCCGCCGATTCTTGGGGACCGCTGGCTGGTATAGGCGTTTCATTCGGAATTTTTCCACGATTTCCGCGCCGTTAACGGACTGCCTGAAAGGCAAAGGAAAGTTCCAATTATCGGGCGAAGCGGTTGCGGCATTTCAGGAGTTGAAAGGGGCACTCACCTGCGCGCCAGTGTTGGTGCATCCAGACTTTCGGAAGCCGTTCGTGATCCAATGTGACGCGAGCCAAGCGGGCATAGGAGCGGTTTTGTTCCAACTCGATGCAGACGGGGCCGAAAGGCCGATAGCTTTTTTTTCAGCGAAGCTTCGGGGCGCTCAGCTGAGCTATAGTGTCACCGAGAAGGAATGCCTGGCTGCAGTAAAAGCGGTCGAAAGATTCCGGCCGTACGTTGAATTGATGCCGTTTAAGGTGGTGACTGATCACGCCAGCCTGCGGTGGCTGATGTCATTGAAGGAGTTGGACGGTCGATTAGCGCGGTGGTCGTTGGCCCTGCAGAGGTTCGATTTTAATATTGAGCATCGGAAAGGCAAGGAAAATATTGTAGCCGATACCCTCTCACGGCCTTTCGAACTGGAGGAAGTTGATTTTTTTGATTTCGAGACAACCGAGTTCGAAGGTGCGGAGTATACCGAGCGGCTGAAGCAAGTGCGGGAGAACGCGGAGCTATTTCCGGATTTACGCGTGGAGGATGGGCTGTTGTATAAGCGGGCGCAGTTCACGCGGCCCGAGCGAGAGGAATTTTCCTGGAAGCTCTGGGTACCGCGTCCTGTGTCCGCAGCCCTTATACAGCAGGCCCATGAGAGCGACGCGGCTATGCATGGGGGCATGAAGAGGACCATAGAACGGCTCAGGCAGTTTTTTTTCTGGCCCGGGATGGTGGCACAGGTGAGGAGGTACGTTGCCGGCTGTGAAACGTGCAAAGCAACAAAGCACAGCACGCAATTAGCGAGGCCGGTAATGGGCGCCGAAACCGTATCGCTCCGACCAATGCAGAGGCTGTATCTGGATTTTCTGGGGCCGTATCCGAGGTCCAGGAGAGGGAATACCACCATTCTGGTTGTTCTTGACCATCTGTCCAAATTCGTGTGGTTGCGAGCGATGCCAAAAGCAACCGCGGCGGCAGTGGTCCGGTTTCTGCAGGAGGAGGTGTTTCCGGCATTTGGAGTCCCAGAAACCGTCCATACCGACAACGGTAAGCAATTTGTGGCCAACCAATCCAAGCCAACCATCACCCACGTACGCACGGCGAACTATGCCCCACAGGCGAATGCGGCGGAACGCGTGAACCAGACAGTGTTAGCGGCCATCAGGACATATGTACAGGGCGACCACACGAAGTGGGACGAGAAGCTCTCGGACGTGCAGTGTGCAGCACGCAGTGCTATCCATGGCAGCATCGGCACGTCCCCGTATTTCGTTTTGTTTGGGCAGCACATGTTCACCAGCGGGAAGGATTACAAGCTGGCACGCAAGTTGGGGGCGCTGGAGGATGCGGAATTGCGCATGTTGCCCAGATCGGATCAGCGGAAGGCAGTGCGGGATGAGGTACAGCAGAGTGTCCACCTGGCATATGAAAAGGCGAAACGGCAATACGATAAGCGTGCGAGGATGGTAGCGTACGTACCTGGCCAGGAGATTTACAGGCGAAACTTTGTCCTCAGTCGTTTTAAGGACAACGTGAACGCGAAGCTGTGCCACAAGTATGTGAAATGCCGTGTCCGGAGCAGCGTGGGCAACAGCCTGTACGAGTTGGAGGACATGCACGGGCGTCGGTTGGGAGTCTTCCACGCCAAAGATTTAAAGCAATAGCTAAGGCCCGGCTTTGTTCGTCGGTAGACCGAGAGACCCATCTCAGGGTGTGGGCGGTGGCCTACGTTGGGCAGAGAAAGAACCGCGGCGCTTCTCACTCCCGTTTCTTCCGTTTGGCACCAAAATAAAACCGGAGTGTGGTGTTATGTGCGGCGCGGCAGTATTGGGAAACCACAAATGTCGTCGGACAAAAGGAGTGGCAACTCGCGCGATTGGCAGCTGGAGCGGGCCGATAACAAGTACTCGTGCGTGAGGGGTGAGGACCAGTGCTACCAATTAGGAGGGTTGCAAAGTGGGTAAAATAGCAATTCCGGGGGAATGGCAAGTCGTGGCCTTAGGGAAGAAGAAAAATCAATTGTGGACAGTGAGCGAGAGACACGTGCTATTGCGGGAAAAAACAAAAAAAGAGACAAAATAAGCGGAAGACAATATTCAAACACCGGAGTGACGACAGGAGGGTTGGGATATACACCAGCGAGGCTTCATAGGCAGAGGTAAGGGTCTAAAAAGGGGCCAGTGTGCCAGTGACTAATTTCTTACTATATGTAATAGGAGTAGCAGTAACTGCGGGCGTTCTGGGAAGTGCGCTGTGCGCGGGTCAGCACCGACCGGCAGTACTGGGTCTTAGGCCGGACCTCGGCCCTAGCGGAAGTCAGGCCAATTTCCATGCAACTGGAAGTCTGGGCTAAGTACCCTTCAACATTAAAATACTAAATATTCACACACATTCCGCTCAAACATAGAACCAAAATTTTATATACACCCTACATACATATACATAGCCATCTCACATACACCAGTGCAGCATATAACACAAAATTCAACTAAATACTCACACATATTCCGCTCAAACATAGAACACAAAATTTTATATACACCACACACTCCTTTATATACACTCCATACATGTTCACATACACCATATTCAAACACACACCGAATTTCCATAGCACTCAGACTCACATTCATCCCATAGCCACATAATATAAAATACAAAACAAAAACAACACCCAAACATTTAACCATATTGTAATACACACACGCCCATAGCCACATAATGTAAAATACAAAACAAAAAAACAACACACAAAACAATTAACAATTTTCTGTTAGACACATAGCCCAAACCATTCACAACATAATATAAAACATTAAACAGAAACACAACACCAAACAAGTAACCATATTGTAAACAAAAATTCAAATGTATACTTAAGAAAAAAGAACATAAAAAAAAAAAAAAAAAGAAAAGTAAAAGAAAATGTATAAAAACTAATATAAGCAAAAGAGGTTGGAATGTGTATTGGAGCGGCGCAGTTTTTTTTTGTTTATCTCCTTGTCATTACATATCATTACACCCCTCATAACCACATACTCGAGTATAGGTAGGTTAGGAGGTTCGAAAATCGAATAAGATAAATAGGCACAAAGAGCCAACAAACTGCAGCGTCCCAAAACTCAATGGCCTAAATACCCGAATATATTTTTATTGTAATAAAATTTAAAATTTGAAAATGAATCTGGAGTAGAATCCATTTATGGGGTGAGATGGGGTGACTAAAGTCCCGGAGCAGAAGGAAAACCAAAGTGAGCATGTTGAAGGGAGCCGGCAACAAAATGCCAAAACCGGCTCAAGGTAGGGAGGGCCACGCGGCTACATGACACCAAAGTAGCCACAACTCCACCCAAATTCCACAGGCGTCCCTCAGCCGACAATATGAGTAGGTGTGTTTGATAAAAAAATATAAATTCATTGTTGGTCTGCCGCACCCCTGTCGCGGTCGAATCTGACCCTGAGCCGATGGCTAGCCGGCGTAACGACAGGGGATGCACTGGCAAAGGCGGACATAACAAGTTTCAACAGAAATTTGTCGAATTCGCAAAACCTTGTAAAATAACACAAAATTGAATTATTTGCAAATGTGACGTTAAGCTACTCGAAAATTCAAAATTTTTTTTTCAAGCATTTCTTATTTGAATTATTAATTAGAAATACAGAAATTTTGAATCAAGCAACATGGGCCTATATTTTGTTTTTAGTTTATGAATACGTTTCTATATGAACCATTTTTAATACACAGTTGATTCTTAAATGTAATTTTATATGTAGGCGTATTAAATCATGTTGTATGAGCTTCAAATGTCAACAAAATATTTACAGCTTTCCCAAAGAGTTGTCATACAATAAATTGAAATTTCTACACATTAGACCCCAGCATGCGAACAATCTGCACTTCAGAAACAATAGTGAGATTAACTTTATTATTATTTGTGTTGATGGAAACTAAAGTACGCGGTAAATAAAAGAAAATTGTGTTTGTTTAAAAATTAGAAAGATGCTTGTGTTTATTTGATTTTATAACGTTGTTCGAATTTTTACACATAAATATAGAACTAAAAGAATTGAGAGCAAAATTACTTAAAACTATATTCATAATATTATTTAGTTACAGTCTGCAACTATATCATTAGAAATTGAAAATTCAAAAAATCATTTTTATAATGCCATCAATGTTATATACTTCACATATACACTTCGCTCCTTCAGATTTTTATACTAGACACACAACAACAAAATTTAGCATGTGCTGCACACCCACATTCAGATACATACTAGATATCTATAAAGCCACAATTCCCTAATTTGACTTGGGGAACATAAAAACAACTTCGAAAACTCAAATTAGACAATTAGACATTCGAATATAAGTATTTCTGTAATGTTAATAACATTGTTTAACAAAATTTCGCAAGCTCGGTTTGGAGTTTGTTGTCCAGTGCAAACAATTGTCAGCATGCTAGGCATTCTCAGATTTATTTTTAAACACCGAATTTAATTGCAGTACATTAGATTATATAGAAAGCAGTGGCGTCAAGCAACAACGAATTATTGAAATTAAATGCATTGTTCGATTAATTATAATTACATAAATTTGCTTTAAATAATTAGAGCAGCATTGTGGTCTACTACTCGAAAAAGTGGAGATATTAGTTTTGTATTATACACTTGACGCCACTGTTGCCTTTGCCCACACAGGCTGTCTCCCACATTATTTTCGCGTTTGGTGTTTACGATTATGTTTATATATAAGCTTTAATTTTTTTTACAACATCGGCCTGACGTTCCGTTTGATCTTGTTATGCTGGTATTGGTTACTATTATCAGTTGTTATAGGCTTTGTTTTCATTTTGTTTCTTCTCCGTCTCAGCTCCCCCGAACATGTATGCAGCATATGATTTCTGTGTGTTGCTGTTGTTGTTGATAGTGGTTGGCTAGCAAGCGTGCTCTTAATATTCCTCATCCTCTGGTGGTGCATCGTCTGGAGGCGCAAAGCCATCCTGTTATTGAGTAAACGAAATAATTAGCAAAAAACAATTTAAATTTTTTGTATTTATTTGTCACCTCAGTCGCATAAAGTATGTCCAAAATCTTTTGAATCAGTGGATGCGTTTCACCATCATCAGCTTCCTGGCAACTGCACGTATTTTCAATTTAATTGAATTTAATTAGATTTGGTTCTTTTTATATATTGTGTTTTTTTGTTGTTCATACTCACAGTATTTCAATGTCTCGAAGCTTCGAGAAGTAGAAATCACGCTCCTTCTCCAATCCATCCAAATTCAAACGCATGTCCATTACCTGGAAAAGGAATGAACATCAATTTAATTAAATTTTTAATAATAATTTAAGGTGTTCCCATCCACGAAATGGTTCAAAAATGATTATAGATACGTATGACTCATGATAAAGATTGAAAATATTTTTAGAGGAACTACGCAAGGGCCCAGTCATATCTATCAGAGCTTTCAAAGACGGTTCTAAGCTAGATAGCCCCGTTAGCGGAGGTGTTTCCTGCCTGAGTCATCTATCCCTGAACACCGCGACAATCTAAACTAGGCCTTACTATATATTATATATGTCATCTACTAATTGAAACGTCATTCTATTTCTCCTGACGACCCAATATTAAATCTTAAAACTAGCATGTTTTATAGAATGTTATGAAGGAATTTCTCCTTTAGCGCACTCGAAGACTACAACCATTAAATTAATGTTCTATTTGTTAAAATTATAAAAACTAGCGTATCACCATACATTAGAGGACTACTCGCTTAAACACGTATTAGTTAGACACAAACTAATTTGTTTTTAATTAAATTCGAATAAGTATTGGACAATATAGGGATACTCTTTCAATGAAGAGATTTGTGCATTCCACAAATTTTTTAAGGTCTTTGTGATTCTGTAAAACGTATTTCTTAAAACATGAGCGCACTAAAACTATTTTGTGAAGTAGTAGTCTTATAGTTTGTTTGTGGATATATGTATGTACATACATATAATCACAGGATTTGTTCTTTGCTTTATAGAAAAGGTTGTCTGAGTCGCCGGGTAAAAGTGAATCGTTTTTACAATAGTTTCAAAAGATATTCCCAAGATTGTAGTATTCGTATACGCACCTGATTAGACAACTCTTCAATTTGTTGACTGGACACAGCATTTCCGGCATCGTTCTTCTTCACCGCGCCAGTGTTGTTTGATGCACCTCCGATTCTGCCAGGCGGCGTTGCATTGTTCGTACGTGGCAACACTTTTGAGACTGCTTGAGTGTTCAAAGAATTAATAGAGAGATTATGTAAATGTTCAACAACTTCAAAGCAAATGGGAGTGATATTTCTGACTACGATAAAAAATACGAATATTTTTCAAATTTATTTAACAAACGTGAAGCACGTGGTATGATGTTTAGTTGTTATGGTATTTGTTTTCTTTTCTTCTTTCTGTTTTGTGTGCATTCAGTTTTGTTAAACCAGAGTGTCAAAGTGTAAGAAAATAAAATAAGTATAATGACCGAGTGAGTAGTGCTTCTAACTCTATAAACAATTTACATATGTACAAAATGTAGGAGGGATCATGAATGGAACTGAGCGATTTATGTTCACCGAGTAACCAAAACAACATACTGGGCTTTGTGGCTGTCGCTGTCGCTGCGGGGCGTGCCGCTGATGTGGGCGCACGCCTGTAGGTGCTGCCAATGCCGGAGCCGCCCGTGCCCGGCAATGATTTTGCTGCTCCCGAACCGAAGCCCATTGGTGCACCCTCGCGCACTGCGCTGGCATCATAATCTCTGCCATCGTAGTTAGCGTCGAAGAATTTTTTGAACCATTGCAAAAATTCGAAATTATCTTGGAAGCGACCCTTTATCAACTTGTCTATGGGTATTATCTAAAAGTAAAATGTGTGAAAAAAAACATATGCAGAGGTATATGTGAAAACAAGGCGCGAGAGGACAAGAACACAATAAGAAATTGATTGTTGATAAACAGTTAAATGGTACAAAAATAAACGAAAAATCAAAATCAAAACACATATGAGATACAAAGGAGATTTGTTAGTATCAGGAATTGGAGAGACCACCATGTGCGTTGTGTGTATATTTGTGTGTGTGTGTGTTTGTGGACGTCAACATACTTATGTGTGGGTGCAGTGCGTGGTCATAACGTTGAATCGCAGTTTTGTGATGTGTGTATGAGAGAAGAGAGAATCGGATTCTCTAAATGGAGTCCCACACTTTAAACGCGTGCTTCACGTTCATTCATCAAAATTTCAACTCTATAATCGAGCGCATTCGACTATTGAATACACTGTACCAACATTTCGATTTTATTATTTTTTTTTTTTTTTGTTATCATTAAATGTTAATTTTGGAAGATTTCATGAAGCTAGTATGAACGATTGAAACCTTGAACGGACAGACTATTATTATTATTTTCTGTAGTTGAACATGCTTGGTATTTTGTGCTTTCCACACCTTTTGCAGATCAGCAGACCTCCTGCTCATGTTGGTGGTACAGAGTATAACAAATACATATATGTATATATATAGAACAATGCAGAAATAACGCTCATACAGCCACCAGCACCACCTTCTTCATTTTGCTCTTGATTATTTTGATTCAACAAGTCCGTACCAGTTTGGCTGCGCTGTATGTTGGGCGCGGTAGCGGTAGCCACACCGCCAGCTGCCAAGCGACCACTATTTGGCATTTGTATTTGCCGGCGATGCATCAAATGTATATCATTATGGCTACTGCCCACGCCGCTGCCTCCATTGCTGCCGCCGCCACCACCGCCGACGCTGCCAGTGCCGCCCACGCCGTTGCCCAGTTTGACTCCATTACGCTGAGCCAATGGATCGTACTCACGTCCATCATAATTTGCATCGAAGAACTTCTTGAACCATTGTAGAAACTCGAAATTGTCTTGAAAACGCCCCTTAATAAGCTTATCAACTGGTATTATCTGTTCCATCATAGTTTAAGTTGTTCAAGTAGTTGTCGTTTTCGTTGTGATGGTTGATGTTATTGTTGTTCACATATTTGATATTTTGTAACGGAAACGGCAGTTAGTTACAACATAACATTTAGATGGTAGTAGTAGTAGTAGTAGTAGTATACGTATGTATCTATGTATATTTTTGTGTTTGTTTAAATAATTAAGAAAAGGCATGTCTAGTGTCTCTGATTTGGTCCAACAACAACACACGCCACACTTTTGATTGCCTTCAATTGCCTTTTCTCCACTTTTTATGTCTCGTGTACATGTATATATAGTATATAAGTATGTGTATGTTAATTACAAAATCATGCGTAAATCAAATTAAATGAGCTGTAAAAACAAATAGCAATACGATCTATCAATACATCCCCCAATACCTTACCTTGTCCACAGACATTTTTTTGAAGCCCGCCTGCAATATCTTAAAGTTCTGTATGTATTCATGTTCCAGATTTGTGCGGAATTTAACACGCTTGATGGGCACTGAATTCGGGAATAGCATGTCCATAAACTGACAATACGCGGCCCCTAAAAATGAAATCGATTAGTTAAAACGCAACGGAAATTGCCCCAGCGTGAGAGAATGAGTTTATTCATTAATCACCCAAAACTCTTGTCACTACTTACCGGTACACAATTCCTCAATTTTTGAGAACTGCGACTGCAGGCAATCATTGACCCAGGCCAACATATCATGACGCGACAAGTTATCCGTTGTGACATTTGTGGAGTAAACGTTAACAGCCATGTTGTCTCTCTTTGTAGCAACTGGAACTGGAAAATGTAATTTTATTGGTCAAGAGGTAAACTTCTTAAAAAATCAACTTTAGCCAGATTAACTTTTTCTAACTTAAGCCCGAAACGTAAATAGGTATTCTACAAATTCTGAATAAAAGGCAGAAAGAGGCTTGGCCTCAATCGTCCGTATAAGCACCAGCAACTTTTGAATTGTAACATCTACAGACACTCAAGTAACATAGGAACAAACTCTTTACAATTTTTTTTTAAATTTAAATTTAATTTTTTAAATTTAAATTTTTTTTTAATTGTTTAAATATTTTTCATTTTTAGGACTGCTCTGGATTAACTATTATTATTTTAAATTACCTTTGTAGGCTGGTGTAAATTTATTTAATTGATGTTAAGCCTACTTTTATACTTAAAAGGTAGGAAGAATAAATTTTGTGTGGGAGCGGCCCATTTTTGAACTCACTTCGAATTTTGTGTAGCCAACTGTTGTTAATTAAGCCCGATTATAATTGTTTTAGCTGTGCATTGATGTGGCACACACATATTTATATACAAACATGTGCGTGTTCAATATCAAGATCACGATATACAGTGGTAACAACAAATACAAGAAACGGCAAACAGAAAATCATTGCAATCAAGCAGACAATGTTTTGCGAGACAGATATGTGCAAACAAACATACTTATATATACACAAACGTACATACATAGGTACGTGAGTAATTTCAACTAAAAAGTGGCCAACAGTACACGAATTTCTAAAATTGGTTGAAAGTTGTGTGGCAAGTTAATTTCGCTTTTAAATTTATGTTTGCTTTTAAGCAAATACTTCAATGATTGAGAAAAACGTTTGCCGCATCAACGGATGGTCAAGGCCGATGCTTTTACAGACCATAAATAAAAATGAATTTAAACGTATAACAAACTATAAAACATCAAAGACTTTCAGGCAAATTATTGATTCTTATGGAAGGTGAAGGACAATTTCTGCATTTCTATCATCTTCTGAATTTATTATTTACACATACGAGCAGATCTTTCAGCTGATGCCACAAAGGCACACAATAAGTATGTAAGGCTTACATGGTTCCCTTAGGTTGGTCGTCTTCTTCTTAACTTGATTAAGGTAAAATGCACTGCAAATATTAAATTTATCTCAACAATATAAAAAAATGTTTTAGAAACGTTTTTACTCTATACAGGATATAATGAACAAAAAACAACTGATATTTTTAGACGTTAAAGTTTTTTTATGAGTTTTCAGTACGAATGTCTATTAGTTATATAACGCAACGCCTTCTGTGACCCCAATTTTTTTTTTTTGCTCCTAACAAAACTGGGAATATTTTTTCGGATTATCAATATTACTGCTGATTACGGTAGTTTAAATTGAGCAAGTAGTCTAAAATAATCGAAAGAAACAATCATGAATGTCTGCAACATTTAGAAACATTTAGGGACTGTTTTTAACGCACTAAAAAGGAGCTTAGCGAAGGGTGGGTGAGTTCTGAGCCTGCATAGAACAAGCCACACCCGCAAATACGTACACACATGTGTACATATGTCTACATAAGCGATAGACATATAGATTGTCTTACTTCTTACAATAGTAGTCTCCGATAAATAATTTGAGGCCCGTCGTCACTAAACTTTCACAGCGTAAAGTGCAAATCGAGATGCACACAATCAGAAATATAAAATTGGAATGAAAATAAACAGCAATAGCAACAACAAAAACAGAAGCGACAGCAGAAACAACAACAACAACCGCCAAACGATATGAGACTTGAGCGCTCGAACAATGAACTTGTACTGTTCTGTATTATAAATTGTGTGACTGGCTGGATGGCTGGCTGGTCGTTGGAATTGCCGCCTCTCGGCATTTGTCAACGCTTCGCTGCCACCGAAGCCGCCGATGCCACCGATGGTTCTTGACGCAACCGCAGGCCCAATAAGCAACCGAAGCATAATGTTAGTCATAGGCAAAGGCGAGCGCCGCTGCGTCAGCGTTTCTTTGGCATTATCATCAACAAGAACAACAACATGACAGTCTGACAGTATGCAATGTGAGTTGGCTAACAACAAACGTGGGCTCTTGATAAAGAATTAGCCGGCATTTTAGAGCACAGCGGCCAAGAGCCAGCAGCCCAATGAAATGCGCCTAAAAATACCAACCATGAGCTCTCGCGCTGTATGCCGCCGCATGCATGTGTGTGTGTATATGTTGCCCGTATTTCCGTAAAGTTTTGCCACGCTACCTTTGTGGCAGGCACAAGTACATTGACCCCTAAAAGGGCGGTGCGCGTACTGTGCTAAACTTATTGCGGAACTCCATTCAAATGTGAGCTGCTGTTGTACTCTTTGTTGGAGCATATTGTAGTATATTGATTTAAATGCGCCCCAAACTGTGGGCAGCAACAGAGCTTAGACTGAAGAAAAAGCGAGGTAGAGCGCTGCTCCAGCAAAATTGTGCCCCAAATACAACAAGTTGGAAAAACTCATTACTATTTGTAGAAGGGAGCGGAGAGAAGAAATTTGTTTGTTGTGGTGTACAATCTGTCAATAATGTTTGTTTTGTCTATATATGTTGGGGGTGAGCGGATCAGTCGCTGAAGCGGAAGTCCCGCAATTGTGAACTAATTAAGCCAGAAAAAAACCGAATAAACTATGGACTGCTCACAAGTTAAACAAAACAGCGCACAATAAAACAATAAAAAACAAATATATAAAAAGAAATTGTGTGGTTGGCTGTTTTTGGTGAAAAGCGTTTTGGCCATCATCGCCATCATCATTATTTTTGTTATCAACAACAATGTGGAAGTGTGTCAAACGTTAAATACCAAACAGCTTCTCACGCATAGCACACAACAAACAATAAGCCGCTGTGGCATGCAAAAAAATGTATACTGGGAATATTAAAAGCTTAAATCATCTACAAGTATGTAGGTGTGCATGTTTGAAAGTATGTGTTAAACCCGTACCAGCGCCAACCGCTGACCAATTCTTTGTACGTCGGCGTTGGCTGATGTCGGCAATTAACTGAATCAATAAAAATAGTATCAGATTAAAAGAAAACCAGCCATGTATTGAAATGGTTGTGAGTAACTGAACACCTATCAGACAGACACACACGCACACACACACACACACACAGCGGCCAACAATAACAATCTGCGGGGGTTGACCAGCCATAATCAGGTTGACACATGCAATGACGTCATGTGAAATGAATTTGAATTGCCATTAACGTTCGACTAGCGGCATAAACAGAACAGCCAGTAACCAGACGCAACAAAAAACACCTGAGGGACAACAGTCTGGTTCTGGTTTCTGTAAAGAAAATATGGTTTCCCAACAATGCACACACGGAAATGGAAATGCAACGCTACAAAAGAAACCATGTAGACACCATAGAAGTAATGCCCTGAGGCACGTGCAACAGAAAGAGTGGGACACTATGAAATGGCAAAATGAAGTGGCAAGCAGTAAAAAGGCAAACAAGAGTCGGCGACGATGGCAGCCTGAGTGACGATGCAGATTAGCTGAGGCACGAAAGCGTACGGATTATAATTGCTGCATTGGAATTTTTATGTGCCGCTAGTGTAGTTTTGTTGCACGCACACCACCACCACGCCAGAAGGATGCACACATATTTTATTTTTGGGCACACGCGGAGAAAACATTTACGCCTGCAACTGCAACTCAGCGGCGGCGGCGACATTTAAATATCTACGCACACGAACACACAACAAAGGCGCTCGCTTCCGCAGCATGCGTACATATGCATGTACGTATGTACATATATGCATATACATACATACATACATTTATGCTTGTATGTGTATGTGGCACTGGCACGCTGATGTACAGATATTTTTCTTTACTTGGGCGCTTACACGCGCTCAAGTGCTATGCACTTGAAGTTTTCGACAAAGCTATTTTAAAATCACCGCACACACTCATATTTATTGCTGATGAACTTTCTTTTTGCTGACGCTACTTCTAGATTGCCATTTTTTGCACAAGATGGGCGAAAGAAAAAGAGCCGCAACAACTACCAATGCACACACACACGCAACGGCAACATTTGCCGCTTACTGCGCTTTGTGGTTGGCAAATTTAAATGCAGTATCACTCACCTTTTCAACTACTATTAATTTATGGTCGTTTTTCGAATTTATTTTCTGTACAACTACCGAATAATTTAAACTTTTTGACTAAGAAAAGAAACACCACTCTGACAAGCCGTTCCGTTTTCAGCATACTAATGTGACCATATCACAAAAGCCAAAAAATACTACTGGTTCATTACCAAAAGTATTAGTTGCTACAAGACATCGAATAATACTGAAACACCTACCCCGAAAGGGTAGGTAAATACTGAAAAGCTGACATTAACGGAAAAGTTGTAAGACCAGAAAATATGTAAGCAACCATTTCTAGTTTCAAAAAATTCATACTATTCACAAATTAAAATCACCAATTGCACAATTCCACAATTTCGACCAATGTCATGCTTACAGCTAATAAATGCAACAGTTTCAATTTGAAGTGCAGACATTAAATGCCACTTCATGTAAATGCCTTTCCCTCTGTAATCGGTACCCGATCCAACCGATCCCTACATACGGAAAACACCGAACTTTGTGTCATGTTGAGCATTATTTAATGCTGCCTTCAGGCTCAGTCCCAGCACCTGACGCGTATTGGCTGGATCAATAATGCCGTCATCCCACAATCGCGCAGAACTGTAGTAGGGCGAGCTTTCTTTTTCAAACATTTCCAAAATTGGGGCCTTCAATTTGTTTGCCTCCTCCTCCTTAAATTCTTTGCCGGCTCGCCTGTGCTGATCAGCTGTTATTTGGGCCAACACATTGGCTGCTTGTGTACCGCCCATAACCGAAATGCGTGCATTGGGCCACATGTAAAGAAAGCGTGGGGAGTAGGCTGAAATAAAGAAAAGAATCATTTAATTTGATAATATTTATGAAGTCACACTTTTCCCACCTCGTCCGCACATGCCATAGTTTCCAGCACCGTACGACCCACCGATGATGACCGTGAATTTTGGCACATTCGCACAAGCCACGGCTGTAACCATCTTTGCTCCGTTCTTAGCAATGCCGTTCGCCTCAGCATCGCGTCCCACCATGAAGCCTATGGAAATAATTGTCTCATATACAAATTAAATATTGCAGTCCTTCCGCTTACCCGTAATATTCTGCAAAAATACCAAAGGGATTTTCCGCTGTCCACACAATTGTATAAAATGGGCGCCCTTCAAAGCGCTCTCTGAGAAGAGTACGCCATTGTTGCCCACAATGCCGACAGTTTGTCCATACAACTTTGCAAAGCCACACACCAAAGTCTCTGCATAGAGTTTTTTGAACTCCGTGAATCTGCTTCCATCAACAATGCGAGCAATCACCTCGCGAACGTCGAAGCTTTTTGTGAGATTAGGACCCACAATGCCATACAGTTCTTCTGCATCGTATTTTGGTGCCTCTACATCATTATTGAGTGTCCTTCCGGTCGTATTTTGGAAAGTCTTTTGGCTTGAGTACAACAGCTGCTCGTTGTAAGCATTTGTTGCCGGCAAATTCAAATTACTGACCACTTGACGCGCCAAATATAAGGCATGCTCGTCATCCACCGCATAATGATCCGTAACGCCCGATGTTTTGCAATGCAGGTCGGCGCCACCCAAATCCTCGGCGGACACCTCCTCTCCCGTAGCAGCCTTCACAAGTGGCGGTCCGGCAAGAAAAATAGTACCTTGCTTCTTTACAATAATGCTCTCGTCCGCCATTGCTGGAACGTAGGCTCCTCCAGCTGTGCAACTACCCATCACCACGGCTATTTGGGGTATTCCCTGCGCAGACATATTGGCTTGGTTGTAGAAAATGCGTCCGAAGTGCAGCTTATCAGGAAACACTTCCGCTTGGCGTGGCAAGTTCGCACCTCCAGAGTCTACCAAATAAATGCATGGCAAGCGATTTTCCTGTGCAATTTCCTGTGCTCGCAAATGTTTCTTTACGGTTATGGGATAATAACTGCCCCCCTTGACGGTGGCATCATTAGCTACCACGACGCATTCAGTGCTGTAAGTTAATGAGAGAGTTTAGGCTAATAATGTGTACATATGTATATCACAACACATCCAGTATTTACCCACACACGCGTCCCACACCTGTGATAATTCCTCCCGCATTTACCACCTCTTCACCATACAGTTCGTATCCGGCCAAAGCACTGAGCTCCAGAAAAGGCGATCCCTTGTCCAGCAGAAGATTAATGCGTTCCCGGGCCAACAGCTTACCACGTGAGGTGTGCCGCTCATTGGCCTTTGCACCGCCACCAGTTAAAACCTCATGGGTTATGCTGTGAAGCTTGCTTACCAAATTTCTCATTTCCGCAGCATTTTCCTGCAACATAAATTTATACACACATTTCAATTATTTTATTGGCATTTGCCAATTTGTTTATACAGACCTTGTATTCGGCAGAGTGCCTATCAATCTCAGTAGATAATACATTCGCCTCCCCCACGTGCAGGAAACGGGCAGGACTGCGCAGAAGTTGTGAGACTATGGGCTTCTTTAAGAGGATCTGGAACCTAAGCATAATTATGGATCGAAGAGTTAATGGAAAACAGGACCGACTGTGGAAAAGCGGTTCGATGTTACGTCAGTGTCGATGTGTGTGGGTGTGCAAGTGTGATAAGACAGCACAGCTGTTTGATCGCGCAGCCCTCGATCGGGACAGTGGCGCCAGCAATTGGTCATTTTAAAAACGTTAACTGAATCACTAGCCCATTAATATCCCCTTTTGCTTCCTGTTGTGAATACATTTATTTATTTATTTTAAAGTTTAATATTAAAAATTAATCTGAAGACAACCTCTGAAGGCTACGGAAGGAAGCATAATCTTTTTGCCACAAATTATTAAATTCATGTAAAACTACTAATAGTTATTTTCTTAGCTTTATTTAGCAACTTTTAAATGTAAAACATAACTTCTATTCTAAGCCGCTATTACGAAACATCATATGGCTCCTTAATAATTTAGACTTAACATTTTGCGAACCTTAAAATTGTACGTAACTCACTGGTACGTGATTGTGCACGCCGCTTTTAACACATAAGTATATGTATATGCATGTAAGTATGTGAATAAGTATTTAGGTAAGGATTAATAGGATTTTTGCTAATCGATCACATCCATCAAACATAAACATTTACTGAATCACTTAGGTTTATTTAAAGAGTAGGTAAATATATAAACTATATACGTAATTAAGTTGGTGTAGATATTCCATGAAGCATTTCGAAAAGTTGTACTACAAAAATATTAATTTTGCTAGCAGCGTTTGCGTGCTTTGAAAATTGTTTGCAATTTTGCTCTTTTTAAGACTCACTACTTAATTTTAATTTTGTGCAACTTCAACTTAAAGCCCAGAACCTCGCTCAGCACGCCCGACAGTGCCGACAGAATGACAACTTTGATTGTGGTAAATAAATATGGATTGGCACTAAGTCCAGAGATCTTGAATGGCGTTTCAAGCTCCTTTAACAGATCAGCTGCTAGCTTCAGTACGCTGTTTGAGACCATGAGTTCGTCCTTCTTCTTCGGTTTTTGTTCAATCTGCAGGTACAAATTAATTTGTTCGGTTATCAAAACCGAAACGCTACGATATTTGTGCTGGATTTTGTTTCCAAGTGTCATGAAGCGTAGCAAAAAGATCCCAATTGTTATGGACCACATAAGCGCCTCTAGCGTTAGATGAGAGTGCAGATGTACCGAGTCCTTCAGCCACTCAACACTCAGAAAGGCTAAAAGCAGCAGCGTGACTATAAATGCGGCAGACACAATAATATCGACGGAGCGTTGTGGGCCGCGTTTCTAAAAAAAAGATATGCAAGGTAAAACTGAATTAGAAATCCCACGATCTTTTTTTTATGGCCTAACAGATAAATAATTAGCCCACAATTTGATCGAATTTCACTAGTATTTTTAGAATATACATACAATATATATATTATGCTTAATGATTTGTAAAATAACCCAAATTTATGTGCAAATTATTTTGATGTTTGTAGATTTACACACCTTCAGATAGGAACGCACACTGAGCCAGGTTTTAATGTTGCGAACCTTGTTAAGGCGAAAGTGCGGAAGATTTGACTTTCGGGCCCGTCGTGACGACGTCAAATGAGAAAAGAGTTTCGCATATAAAAAGCTAAAATTAAAGGATTAAGCTCAGAACTCATTCAGTGAGAGGGCCTCATCTACATACCGTTGTTTAAAGGTGCGCTCCGCCACAGCAAATATTATGAACAATATGAGGGTCAAGCATAAACGCTGCACAAATCCCAAGGCAAGCACTGCACGCTCCCAACGGGCCTCACCAAAAGCAAAGCCCAAAAGTGTGAAGAACGATGCCGATGACTTCTCCCACAGCATTATGGGTATATAGAAATAGCTTATCTCGCTGCTCTTATCCGCATCAATGGTAATCTGAACGAAAAATAGGGAGGATTAATGATTAAAAGAAATGGCATTGTAGATAGTGGTTATTAGCTTATAAAACATCAACCGCTTCTATGTCGATATTTATTTCTAGGTTTATAAAACACATGCTTGTTTAATTCGTGAAAAATAGCATGTGGATTTACTGGTTTGTAGATTTGTGTTTGTATTTTATTCGTACTCATTTAAAAAATGTATGTACATAGAAAGTATACGTAAAATAAAAATAAAAACTTCGTGGAAACAATAAATGCTGTTTAATTTTAAAATAATTTGTTAGAAAATAGTGGACATTGAATGAAATATATCTATATACGTATTCCCATCTGACTTCTAATTTGAAAAGGAAAGCATTCAGCAGACACAAAATATATAATGCAGGTTAAAACGTTGCCAAGATTATTTTTTATATTGATAAATATGTACTATATATGTACATGTTTTTTAATCTAAGCTTAATACCTAATAAATGATACATCAATTCCGAGTTAGTAATTATGTAAATTATTTTGAATAATATTTGTGATAAAAAGTAATCAGAAATACGAATATTGAAATAACAATTTCATTTGCGGTCTGATGTAATCATAATAAGACCCAGATTTCTTATCGTAATACATTTTTGCATTTATTACTTACCTCGCACAAACGACAGAAAGTGGGTATGAGTGTTAGCAGAAATGAGAAAAATATTCCAATATAAATGTAATCATTTGTTTCAGCCATCGAATCGACGCGTTCAATAATACAGGAGGCGATCTCAAGCACAGACATTTGGGCCTTTTTAGTGTCACGCTGATCCCAAATGGTGCAGCTAACTGAAATTATGCAAAGTAGGAATTGTGTCTATAAAGCAGACAAAAAAAGACATCTAACTTACTGCGATCCATGGTGCTGTGTGGATTTAATATGGTAGTGGGCGTTATATCCAGGTCTGCGTACTCTTCGTCAGTTGCTTGTTGATGCTTATAGCCATCCGAATGTTCCATCTCTGAGGTGTAGCTGCAATCCTCGCTGTTGGTTGTAACACCCAACCAGTCCGTTGCAGATGTTGTGCACTCATTATTGCAGGCCGAAGCGGGACTAGATATGATATCAACGTCATCGCATTCATCGGACTCTGCACAGCTGGTGGTGGACTCATTGCCACGGGTCTGGGATTTCTTTTCCACACCGATGGCGGTGTTCGTGCTTGTGGCCGTACTCGAAACGTTGAGGCGCAATCGTAGCTGGCTTGTTGTGGGTGCAGCAGCTGTTCCTGGAGCAGCTGGTGAAGCATTACTACTGCTCGGCAGAGGCGAATGATTGTTGTCCTCGCCACTGGAGCTTTTGCCGTTCAAACTCTCAAAGCCATCGTCTTCTCCAATGTTGCGACGAGGCTGAAAAGCAGGCTCTAGGTTTTCAACGCTGCCACTGCTACCGGAAGCTTTTATCTCACTGGAGACGGCTAAAGTTTTAAGACTTTGTGTTGAGGTTGGTTGTTCGTGCTGGTCGAATGTGGCACAGATTTGAATGGGGGTGTGCCAATTGACGTTGCGTTTTTTATGCGGACTATCAGTCGTTAATGCGGCCACTTGTTCGTTGGCGGTAGCTCTGAGATCGTATAGGGAGTCCGTTGTAATGGTTGTGCTGTCGGCCGCTGCTGTTTGGCCTTGATGAGGTTGCGAAATGATGGCAGTTGTAGTCAAATATGTCTCCTCGCTATCGGTGCGCTTCAGCATAATAGAAGGTGTGGGCTGAGCGCTTAGACAACTGCACGGTTTGTTTGGAATCTTGGGTACGCTTGCGGCGGGTGCTGCAAGGGCTAAAGCTGAGATTGCTGGTATGGCTGTGGGCGATGGCGTCTTAGGAAGAACTTCAATATTGCTACCAGTACTTGACGCTATCTTTGCGCTAGCTGTGCGCCGCGACAGAGAAGTGTTGCTATTTGCTGGCACGCATTCGCTTTCTGGTTGACGAATTCTGCAATACAAGGTGAACATTTGTTAAGTTGTTTTAACCAAGCTAGTTAAGCAATGCTTACCGCACAAACTTCTTACGCCGCCTTGGTCGCGTCTCACGTGCTGTGGATTTGTCATTGAAATTGGTTGTGGAGAAGCGTCGCAACTTGGTTTTATTGCCAGAAGGCGTACTATTAGTTGCCACAATTTGTGAGTGTATTAAACTGATTAGCAAACTAAGCCCCATTGGTATCAGCAGAGCACTAAGCAGATCGGCATGCTCTTCCGCCTGCTTTTCAGCATCTTGAGCGGTTGTATTGGCAACCGTACCCGGCAGCTGCACTGAGTTTTGAGGCACAATGCGATTGCTATTTAAAATGTATATGGCCCAATTGATCATTTGTGTGACGTACAGGCAGAGAATGATGCCAAAGGCGTTTGGCGTGGTTTGCTTGACCCACCATTGCGAATAGAGTGGCAACAATAAATAGCGCAATACGGCCAAACGTATCACAGTTACTAAAGTTTGTTTTGGCTTTGCCTTAGGAAATGTGGAGCCTATAAATACAAAAAGAAACATACATTATAAGGCGATGCTTTGAAAATTATAAAAAAATCAAAACTTTTACAATATATTTAATGTATTTGTTAAATATAAACGATCTAAATCTAATCTAAGAACGATAAATCAATATATAAAAACGATTAGGGCCTTTAAACGTTTGCAAAACGCCAACAGTTCTATCATTTTCCGAACTACTTATTGAACTACCAATTTGAATTCCATGTGAATGAAATTTTATTAAATACATTGAACACTTAATAGAAGGCTGAATGTTTAGCAATCAATGAAAACGCAAATCGATATTTAAATGTATATTTTAGGTATCATTGAAAGTCCGACTCACCCCGCACCAAATCCACATCAATCAGTTCGGTCTTTAGTTTGGTATTCTTCAAGTTAACGCTGTTAAAACCATCCAAGATGCGCTGCTCGACAGTCTTCTCCCATTCTTGCTTATCATAGGTGCCTATTTTTTTCTGGTACCTGAACAATAGACAACAATTGAGACATGATTGTGTAGAGAATACGCAATAGAGTACTTACCATTCAACAATTGCATCCAATTTCATAGTAATAATGACATAAAAGCCTTTGAATTACTGCGCGCCCTGTAAGGAAAGTCATAAAGCAATGATTCAATTATGGTTAATTAATTGGAGGCGCACAAGTGTGAGCACAAACATGGCATATGCCCCCACACCTCAAGTCCAGCCCGACGCCAACGTTAATTGACACCGCAATAAGTCTGTTTCTTGACGACCATAAGTTGATTTTCCGCATAAATGACAATATGAACAACATGTGTACTAATGATATGCAAAAAGCTTTATACGAAATCGAATAGAACTGCGAATACACTCTGGGCAGTTTACAATTAACTGCTAATTATTGTAGCTACATTTGGAAAGCAAAAATTTTCCCACACATACATGCATACATATCTACATATGCATGTGAGGATTAACATGTATGTGTGTGCATTTCACAAAAATGAAACAAAATTGGTAACCAGTTGCAATGTGTGAAGAGATACGAAAATTACTTTCACCTTCACATTGGCAGCACAAGATAATTAACTTAAAGTTCTCCTTCTGCCGATCGCAGGCAAAAAATGATTTCTTTTTAAGTATGTTTTTATAAACAAATGTTTAAAAATAGGTTTTTAGACATACACGAAATTCAATTGTTTAACAGCCTATTGCTCAAGAAAAAACACACAAAATCCAAAATATGTCTGCATGTGTGTCTGCAAATACATAAGTGTGTTGCCTTGAACATAAAAGCAGGTAAACAACTTGGCAGACAAACAGCTGATTTAATGCGGTGACAGCGGCAGGTGTACGGGAGGTGGAGGTATAACACATTTCTGTGTGTAGTGGCAGTGCAGCCGAATGGATTTTGGTATGCTTGGGCTTTGCTGCTATGCTTAGTTCAAGGTGATCTGTAGGTATGTACTTGCATTGAATAACCCGTGTACTGAAAATTATTGATATATGGAAACGTCCGCGGCAATCTGCATTTATTTTAATGCATCATGAAAATGTTTTAATTCAAACTTGCCTGAAATTGTTTAACCACAACTACTAATCGATTTTTATCCGGAATAGCGGTCCGTAACGTTTTTTTTTCTTTGCAGGCACTCTTCAATGTCGACGTCTGCGAGTTTCTTATATATATTTGGGCACTTTAAGTTGTGTTAATGTTGTAACTGTAAATTTTGTATGCGAGGCGCGATATATGCTTTAATTTGCGTTCTGCAGCGTCTGATAAAGCTTTGTTTTGTCGCGCCCTCGGCTGCTTATTATTGTTTAGCAGTCCCGGTTTCGATAATAACAATTTGCATTGGATTTTTTTTATGTGTTGTTTCGCAAAGAGTGCTGCACTCAGGCCAATGCGTAATTTCTACAATCTCGAATTTCAATAATGCAGCAAAACGCAAACGAATGCCCGACACATCCTCTTCCTACTAATTCTTGAGGCTTAATAAAATTTTAAGAGCTGTGTCGATTCAATCAGAATAGTTCATTGAACATTTTGAACTTCTGAACTAACTTAGTTCTTTTTTTAATTGTTCATTGTTGTTTAAATGGTATAAATAAATTAATTTAAATTTGTATTTTGCAACTGTGAGCTTTTAATGACTTAAAATATTGTTATATTCATTTGTTAGTAGTGCAAAGTCATTTAATGAACAATAAAATGGGAAGCTAAGAGACCTTTTAAATTTGGTTTACGAGTCAGTTCCTGCAAATAAGGTCGTTGTCCAACACAGAAATAATGTTTGCCGCTGTACAGCATTGCAATGGGGACAAAACAGCTGAACATCATCTGTTCCAGCTGTCAGCTGAATTTCTTTCGTATGACGCCTTGGAATCCACAATGTGGATTTTTGGCGCCAACTATAAAAACAACAATCGCGTTGGGTTCGAGGTTTGCATTTGCTCACATGAGAAAAATATTTAACAAATGACATATAATCGTCGATCTGATGAAATAAATTACATATTCATAATATTATACATATATGTACATATGTACTAAATGGAACTAGAATTTCGCTAGACATATGTACATATGTATGTATATGGATAATTATGTACTTAGGAGGCAGTTAGAAATCACGCTCGGTTCGGGACTGCATGTTAAAACTACTCTTTTCAGAAGAAATACGAGTGTGGAAAAACCTTTGGCGATTTTGGGTCAATAAAATAAAATTTTCAGTAACTTTTGTATTAGTGGCCTTATTACATGATCTTAAAGATATACTGATTTAATTGGATCTCTCTCTGAATATTTCACATTTTAAAATCAATTAATTTATACAATTTAGTTATTCGATGGCTCCACGCCGTCCACTATTTGCAATCGGCCGATTTTGCCTCCGCGAGTTGACTTTCATAACTTCAACATTAAAAAATGTACAAAAATATAAAATACAAAAATAGGTATTTATTAAATAAACGACTTTCAGATTTTGTTTACACACATCTGTGCTTGTATCAAAATAAACTTTTGCAGTTTTGTTTTGTTATTTTCAATTTTCGGATGAGATTGCCACATTTCATGATTGTTTTTTTTTTAATCTCCTTTGTAGATGTGGAACACTTTTTCCTGTTTGTTTTTATAGCTTGTTTCGTAAGACCACTGAGCACTTAGGAGCGATGCGCCGAAATGCATAAACAGAGAACTGCATTGTGGCTTATTTCCCAAGTTTTCACCACACTTTTCTTATTGTCTGTCAGTCACACTCTACGCTTCCACATACATTCGTTCTCTCGCGTGAAAGCTATTACAAAAAGCTTCTCGAAATACAAGATCCCTAAAGCTTGGCCAGGCCTCTTGAATGGCACAGAATTTTCACCAAAATAATTTCAGTTGCGAGCGGACCTCTGCACGGAGTGGAACAAAATTAAAAACTAAAAGAGATCAGTCCGCGGAAAACGTTCAATTTTTAGAAATATATATATATACATTTATATATATATATATAAGCTAATTTTCTCACACCTATATATGTTCTTCCCAATATATATGTGCACACATAATATATCTGTGTATCAAAAAAATTGTTATACATAAAATAAATAGCGAAAGAAAAAGAATTTAATAGTAGTGTATTCATTTTGAATTTTGATGCATATTAAATATTTGTAAAACCGATATTCAATTTAATTAAAAAACGACGTTTAACGAAAATATAATTTAAAAAGTAAAATCTAATCACTCTCGCGCGCATGTTTGAGTTTAATGTTTAAACAACAAATTCGCAACGGCAAGGTCAAAGTATCTGCTTAGAACGTACTGTGCCAATTGAAAGGATTCGAAAGATGACTTTCACGCGTATGAAAACCCTAACATTGCTCGTGTGTACGTTGCTGGCACTCAGTTTTCCCGGATATGTGAACTGCGCTAATAACAAGAAAGGATCACAGGCGCCATCGGCGCCACTAGAACCAGAGGCCGTCATCGAGGAGGTCAATGCCAAGCAGTTGGAAAAACTCTTGGCCGACAAGGATTATGTTGCCGTTTTCTGGTGTAAGTATCTGCTCGCACAGTAAAAGAAATCTGGCTTCTTCACGCACAGCAACAACAGCAACAGCAGCATCGACTTAATTTTGGACGCACGGCCGTGCTACTCGAAATAGTAACAGAAGCGATATTATATAAATTTGCGCTAGTGAAAATTCTAAAAATTCACATACATGTGAAAATATGTGAAAAATTCGTTGTACGAAATGTCCGAGATTTTCACTCGCTTTATTTTTTGTTAGTCTCTGTTCTTTTTCCTACTTATTTTTATTTTTCTTGTGCGCTATCTTTGCGTTCTGGTTCTGTTTATGAGTAGAATTCGTTTCGGTTCTGCTGTGAGATATAGACGATGTCTTTTTGGCTGCTGTTGTATCGGGTTTTTTTTTGCATTATATCTACATAAACACATAGTATATATCTACATACATATTTACATACATGTGTGTGGCAGACGTACTTTTTAGTTTTATATTTGCCGCAATTTTAGTTGTTTTGGTCGAAATGGATAAAACAATCATTGAACAGACAATTCCTAAAATATTCATCACATATTTCCAAAATTTAAATTATTATTATGAATTCACATATTTCCTGTATATACACTTAACTATTTAAAAATATATACATCCTCAAATATATACTCTATATTTCACATCAAAATCTTTGATCGTTTAATGCCCAAATTGTTTCAAAAGCATGGCAAATAAATTGATCAATTTTCCTCAAAAAAAAACTAAAGTCTGCATAATTAAACATTTCGGAAAGTAAACGGTCTAATAATAGATCTGCTCATTTTGAAATACGGAGCTTTTTGAATCGCTCATGCGATTGAGAATATACAGCTGCACTCGATCTGGAGTTGCCTCCGATAATTATTTATTTATCTTACTCAAGTTCAGACTAAAACTCATAAATTCGTTTCTCAATAACGTTAAACGTCGAAAGATCAGCGCCAAACTGCCCCGAGCAGATTCCAAAAATAATTGTTGACAATGAAAATATTTTGTATATGAAGTATCACTGAAAGCCCAATGACTTATGCAAGCAAATTAAGGAAAGCAAAAAGAAATTACCTCGGAAAATGTGTAAATACTCGTACATATTTTCGTTAATGAAAATGTGCATTAAATTAGCAATTGGAGCATTTGAAGAATGCAACAGATAGTTAATGTTATTGCCACATGTTGCGAGAATATGGGAAACAGATTGCTAATTGTAGTCATTATTTAAATTCACGCGCTAATTTAAATAACTTTCTCACACTATAGATATGTACATATATAGTAACATATATATTGAGATTATATATTTGCTTTGATTGCATATGTTCCCCTGTATTTAGCAGCTATAAAAATCCATACATAAAATCTAATCAAAAGAGTATTAGCCGCCATGATATCTGCCTCTTACTTGTTTATCATCAAACGAGAAATCCAGTGAAAACCTATTAATGCTTGTTTGAAATCTTTTATTTGAGATTTGGCAATTTATACCTGAGTAAAAACAAAGCAATTGTTTATACACAACTATTTAACATACACATATTTACATACGAGAATATAACGTTGCCTATATATATTTCGATTACATTCAAACATTCAAGCCACTCAAGCAGACAGCAGACAACACCAGCACATTGGCAAGTCTTTTGTGGTACGATCCGTTTTCCTAATAGCTGCTGCATAAATTTTTATGAATTAATTTAGACAAATTTCTGTTGGCAGTTGTGTGCACATTAATAGCTACAGTATACTAGATGTTTGGGTTCTGTCATTTCATTCACTAGTCTGGGCTGGGCCGGGTTGGGCTGGCACCCATAATGCCATTAGTGGTTCTATATTTTTGCTTGATTTTGGACCTTGGCAGGGGGCTGTGATGATGCATTTGCCATTATGAATAATCGCTTCGGCTTTTGGCGTCATACGCGACAGTTGCTAGCCGTCAATTTATGTTGGTATCTTCATAGTCTATATCGGAATAGTACACACACATACACGCACCATCGTATACATACTTACATGAACACAAGTTGATTTAATTTGTATTCATTGTTTAATTGGTTGCAGATGCGCGCAGCTGTGTGACCTGTGATAAAGTTTTAGCGGAACTCGAAAAAATCGACGATGACACCGATTCCTTTGGTGTGGACTTCGTTAAAATCAACGACAAACGACTAGCAAAACAATATGGCATCAAGAATTTCCCTGCGCTTACATACTTCAGGTAATAAAGAAAATCGCAACCAACTCTTTAGTCCTAAACTCAACGCTACAATTCTGACCTCAAATCCTGCCTGCACAGAGAAAAGGAACCGATTATCTATGATGGCGATCTTATGGATGAGGAGGGTGTGCTCGATTTCCTAACTTCGCTCGAGGCTATGGATTTGCCAGATCGGATCGAGGAAGTCAATGCAAAGATATTGCACAAGATTATCGAAGACACCGATTTCGTTGCTGTTCTTTTCTGTAAGTACTAATTATTCAATATTTTTTGACTCTACTACTATTGCTCTATCACTCTATAAAACATATGATGATTACAATGAACTACTTAGTAGAAACAATTTTGATGATATTTATTTTAAAGCAGTTGCAGTTTTTAGCGTAATCGTGCGAAACGTAAAAACAATTTAGCTCTCTTGTGACTAAACCTTCTACTAGGTATAAACTATTAAGTTTTCTCTATAATACTATAATTCTGTACAATATTTTATTTACTCATATCTATAACTGTAATCTATTGTGACTAACATAAGCGTTGCAACATAAACAAAATGACGGCATCCTAACTTAAAACATAACGATGGTACTTTTCTCATTAAATGAACAAAATTTCTGCAGCTAATTTACTTAAGAAAATGTACATTTACATATATATAGTACATATACATATATGTATGCATTGTATCTATTTAAAAAACTACAGGTCCAGATCATGAAACATGCCCGCCCAGGGTTATGGGTAAGTTTGTGCATATGATAAGGGGTTTATGTCTTGCGTGCCCATACATTAAACTTCAATTTCTTCTATTTCCTACAAATAAATTTCCCAAATTAATTAAAGCTAGAAAACCTCAAACCACATATGCACAACACACATAAATAAGCCTAAAAATCCTAAAAGCCTGTTTTCTTGTAACGTACATCTTGCCGAGAGACCTTTGTAAATATAACTTTATAAGTATGTACATATGTGTCCTGATAATAACCAATGACTTATATTAATATAAAATAACGAAAAGTCGTTTATTTAACATGACTGTATTTGTGTCTAAAATAACCATTGCGAATGAATCTATGAATGTAGCGTGGGATATTTCAACAAAATATTCAATTACAATTGAATATTTCAATTTTAAATAGATTTTGACAAATTGTTGTTTCACGGCGGATTGTTACGAATCATTTTTTGAAATGCTTTACAGGGTATAAAGTCAGAAAGTCAAATAATTAGCACAAGCGTTGATCAAATCTTAAATACACGTCATATTTCTTTAAACGAAAGAAAGCTGATAGTTTTCGTCTTCATTTTTTTTCTTCTTCTGAGAACTATGGCTTTCAGTTGTAAATAAATTTTAAAATCAAAATTGGGCATAGCCTTAATATACTATAGCATACTTTAATATATCTTAAGTAAAATGTGGTTCTTTGTAGCTTTTTAAGGCAAATATTTTAATATGAAAATCAATACTGGTTCCAAACATAGAAATCATTTAAATGCCCCGTCATGCTTATCATAAGTATATAATATATTATATACCGAGGATAAACATTAATTCTGCAATAGTCTATATATTTATTTAATTTGAAATGCACTGATTTCATTAAAATATGACACAGTAGCTCACAATTTGGCGATTATAAAGCTACACGAATGAATAGAATTTTATTGATTAAAGTGATGGCTGTTTTGCCAGTTACAGTTGTCATCTCAAAAACATTTTACACGGACCTCTTTCACTCAAGTTCACACGCGTCGTTGTACTATAGAAAGGCCAAATACGAGTATATATGTGTACAAGTATGTACGAATATAAATAAATAAATAAATATATACTATATACTTACTATATATTTATATATACAAGATATATGTATATAAGTATATGAATTTATTTTTCAACAATATATGCTACAGCATTCAATATAAAAGTAATTTTAACTAGCAAATAAATTGGTACATTTCACATTGGCAATCGCTACACACACGACGACGAAGAAGACGACGACAAATATTACGTATACGTATAATAATAACATTAAAACAACAAACATTACAAATGAATGTCTGGGCTCTGCGCCAGATCATGTGTGTACTGTATGTATGTATGTATATGTATCACATTTTGTGTGTGCCCTGAGCACAAGCCGGTGCACCAAAAAAACTATTAAAAAAAAGGCAAATCAGATTTAACAAGTAGAAACGCTATAGTCTGGCGTGTGCGACTAGGGAGAGATCCCCTATCTTCAAATAGCTCATGATTAATTAATTAATAGCGCCCATGAGGGCCCATGCTTAGGTACTAAGTTCCCTTTGTTACTCATTCTCAAAACCATAGAGTCAATCTTGACCATACAGATTTTAATTAAAACTCTCTATGCTGAATATCGTTAGAATGTCTTAAAAATATAATGGGAATACACAGATTTTGAAAGATGAATTGAAGAAAAATTGATTTGTAATATACCACAGTAAGATTTTTCAATAAGATATTATATATATTTTATAATTGATCAGGATTGGAATGAGTACTAAGGATGAATACCTAGATGAACAAGATGTAAAATAAAAGAAGTTTTTAATTAAAAAAAAAAAAAATCCAATTTTTTTTTGGAAGCGGTATTTTTATATAAAGTAAAAGTTTTTCAGCTCTTTTTTTAATATATTTGTTAGACTTTTATTGTATTTAATTTCTTACAACTTAGCTTTAATAACAGAACTGAAAAGTGTCTTACCTTTTCGTGCAATAGTATTTGTTATAGAACAAATACAGCAACTTTTTTTTTTTTTTGTTATTATAAGTGTTCAAATGGAAATGAGTTCCATTTTAAGGAAACGGGAATATGCAATCATAGTTTACCTGTTTGCTGTAGAATAAATATTTTACTTATAAATAACATAATATAAATACTTATAGTTGGGTATGGCAAGCTCTTTTCATACAGGGTATACAATTATATTTCTGACTCAATGTGTTGGCTATTTGCATAAAATCAGATAATCTTGTAATATTCGAAACAGAAATAAGTTAAAACATTGTTTTAATTACATCTGTAGAAACATACATGAATATGTACTTTATTTAAAAGCAGCACAATATGTTCTTTTGAGTTTATTGTTTGGCTGTTAAGAAAAAGAAAATAGAATTTTTTATATAAAACATGATTCGGAAATATGTATGTATGTATGTTTATAAGTAGCATAAATTACTATTCATATGAGCATTTATCTGGGGGTTATTCACGGAAATTCGCTTTTGCTCAAAGTAGAAAAACAGCGGTAGCAGCAACAGAAACAACAACAGAAAAAGCAATAACAATAGCAAAATGTATAAATTTCATTTATTTAGTTTTTATTTTTTCAACACAGCCACCTACAATTTTTGTACTAAAAATAGAAACTCAAGCAGTTGGTGAGGCCAACAAAATGATTTTGCGCTGATGCCGCTGCTTTCTTGCGGTTTTCTTTTTATTTTTCACTCAATATTTGAAACAACTAACTGCATACATACACACATATGTACTTATATACATGCGATATATATATATATATATATATATATATATATATTTATCACGCACTGACAGAGCACAGTGGCAGAGGTCTCTAGATGAACAAGATGTAGATGCGCGGAATACGAAAAAGATTTCGGCCGCTTCTGTAGCGCCCATTGTTCTATAGTAGTCGAAAATGCTAAGCGCATCGACAAGTGCACATTAATTTGGTTTCTATATGTCTGTCTAGGGTTCTTCTGAGCGTCTCTGCAATGCTTTCAGTTGCTTACAACTGCAGACAGACAGCACTTTTAATTGCTTTTGCATACAGCAATACATCAAGTTGTGCAGGCACAGACACTCGCACTCGTCAAAATGGGTAGAAGAAATACAATTTACATAATATACCTAAATACATATGCATAGCTGTGTGCATATTTTTAGTTAAATGCAATATAAGCGCCTACATTTGCAGTTCCTTTAATGCATTTTGCATATGAGTATGAAAATATATAACAAACTGTCAATCAGTAAAATTTTGTGGACGCCAAACAACATGTCTACACCCATACAAAATGCGAATAGAAAAATGTACTATATTTTCCACGCGACAACTGCAGTAATTCCTGCGTTAATATTTACATAAGCATGTATGTATGTATGTGTGGGTGTATGTATGTGTGGGTGTATGTATGTCTGTGCCATGGCCTTGCCACCTTGGTGACGCCCACTCAAGCACCCGTGGCAGCAGCGCACAGTTCCATTAAAAATATTGGCATATTCTTATGCCAGATTTTTCAGCGACAAATGTGTTCTTGAGACACATTCTACATATACTCGTATAATAATAATAGATAGACATAAAACTAATTTTTGTATGCCGACTCTCCATTGCCTTGTGCAAGGCAAATGAAAAACTTTTAATTTAAATTGAATTAAGTTATATGTATATATTTTTTGGAGTGTTTTAATTCCAAATACAAGGTTGATATTATCAAATGTGGCTTTCTTAATTAGTAGCTATTGTGCATTGTTTTCAATGAGTTAAACAGCTTATTCGTTGCTTGACGAACCTGTTATTCAAATATTTAGTAAGGCTATCTTTGTACATATTACGTATACGCCGTGAACTCGAGTGCAAGCAAGCGTCCGAAAAAGAAAAGTAGAAAATGGTAGAACATATGGCAAAGAGCGAGCTTTCTCGAGCAGCTAGCAGAGTATATAATATATGTAGGAAAAAAAAAACAAATTAGAAGACATTTTGACAAACTGGCATCAATGAGCATTTTTGTTTTCTGCTTTCCTCCTCTTGTGCACTTTGCATTTCCGCTTGAAAGATAAACAGACCGTGCAAAGGCATAGCAACAACAGGTGGTAGATAGAAACAGATGTTGTTACACACACACAAGCATGAAGAACGAACCTATTTTATTCTTCTCCCCAAAGCAACCAATCTGGTTTGGCTTATGTACTTGTATGTTTTTAGCAATTCCCCCTTTACTCCTTCCTCTTATATCGCATGTTGGCTAGGTGTACATACATTTCGAAAAAATAATGATAAAGCGCACAACGTCCAAAATGTCCAAACAACTAAACTAAACCAGCTAGCATTGTCATGTATTTATATAAGTAAATGCCAACTAAAACTAGACCCTTGGTATCCTTCTATCTGAATCGTATGCATTTATTGTGAAGCACTGTGTTTGCGACTTTGTCTAATATTTGCCCTATTCCACAAAATCCGCAATTCATCAGATAAGCAGCAATGCCGAAAATGTGCCAAGGCCTTGCAAGAATTGGAGAATATTGATGATGAGGCTGATCAACTGGGTATTGGATTTGTCAAAATTCACGACGAAGCTCTAGCCGATGAATACAATTTGGGCAGCTTGCCGGCATTGGTCTACTATCGCCATCAGACACCGATCATTTACGAAGGTACAAACTACAGCCCGTAGACGTAGTCGTTGAAACTCACATTCATACATATTGTTAATTTCAATATCCACCCTCAAAAAAAAAAAAAAAAAAACAATAAAATAAAATTTAAAATCCACACACACACACCCAATGCACGAAAAAATCCGAAAATGTTTGGCTCATGTCGTTAATACTTCAACTGTGTCTGTGTGCCGCAGGTGAACTTCAACGGGAGGAGGATGTCTTGGAATGGTTGGTGCAGAATAAATCAACTGGTGATGAGGACGATGTGATCGAAGATGTCACCACCAAGACGTTATCAACGCTAATCAGCAATATTGATAATTTGGTTGTGCTGTTCTGTATGTAATTGATGCTGTATAGAAGCATTTAAGTAAAGTATTGGTCGTCTACAGATGATCATGGCAATGATGATTCGATGACCGTGTTGGAGGAGCTAGAACAAATTGACGACGACTGTGACAAGCATGGCATACAATTTGTTAAAATTGATGATGCCAAGGCGGCTGCAGAATACGGAATTGAATCGGTACAAGCTCCATCAAGCTCGCATCTTTAATCATATAATCTCATGCCAATCTAATTCTGGTCTACGTAGATTCCGGCAATTGTTTACTTTGAAAAAGAAATTCCAAATGTTTACGACGGCGATCTCATGGATGAGGAACAAATCTTACGATGGTTATTGGCACAATTGGAACGAGATGAGATCGAGGATGTTACGGATGAAATGCTCGACACTATGATTAAAGAAGGACGAGTGTTGGCGGTGTTGTTCTGTAAATATCATATGACTAAATGGATGGACTCATATTAGCTAATGGTGTCATTTTCTAGATGACAACAATGATAAAAAATCCCAAAAAGTACTCGAAGAACTTGAGAACATTGACGATGAATGCGATGCTCTGGGCATTACGTTCGTAAAAATCGATAATCCCGAGGAAGCCGTTGAATATGGCATCAATAAAGTTCCTAAGCTAATATACTTTGAAAAAGGCATTCCAACTATATACGAAGGAAATCTGGAGGATGAGGAGAAACTTTTAAAATGGCTCGAAGAGCAAACGAGTTCCGATCAAATCGAAGACATTACCGACGAAATGTTGGACTTGATAATTGAAAAAATGCCACATGTTGCTGTGTTGTTCTGTAAGTGATTTCAGGGCCGCTGATTCAGTTCAAGAATATAATTGCAGACAAGTGCAAATAATATTATTTCGAAGTCTGTAGATAATGTACAGTGTGTATATGTTGTAAATCTGAGATGTGTCTGGATATCTGCACTATATTTAACAAAATATGTGAAGCCTGCCAGCTGCTGCTGTCAATGTACTTACAAATGTCTATATTATAAAATAGCTAAATACTCGTATATGCCATAAAAAAGCGCTTCAACTAATCAACCAATTGAATACGTAGGTGACTAGGTAGCTATCTGAAGGCGTAGATTGGTAGACATATTAGTAATTAGTTATGCTTAGGTTTCGAAAACTTTCAAAAATTCAAAGATGATCCGATAATAATGGTTGGCTTAAAAATAACATATTCGATCAATTTTCGCAGACGATAAAGACCAGAAAAAATCACAGAAAATCCTCGCAGAATTGGAAAACATAGACGATGAGTGCGATCAGAATGATATTGCTTTTGTTAAAATCGATGATGATAAGGAAGCTAAAGAATGGGGTATCGATGAGATACCATCGATTGTACTCTTTGAACGTGGCATTCCACACATCTACGAGGGTGATCTGATGAAAGAAGACGAATTACTTGGCTGGTTGGTGCACCAGAAGCGTTATTCTGAAATTCCTGAAGTTACTGATGAAATGAAGGACAAATTGGTCGAGAACACTGAGCATTTAGCAGTTATTTTCTGTGAGTATGCCACTGTTTTCCTTTATACTATATATAGTTTTTAAAACTTTCAAAGCAATATTTTTTAGACGACAAGGAAGACAAGCAGGATATGCGCATTCTGAATGAACTGGAAAATATTGATGATGAATTAGAAAAGGAAGGCATTGTGATTGTTCGCATTGATAATGCCGCTGAGGCCAAGGAATACGGTCTCGACCATTTGCCTGCGCTCATTTACTTTGAAAACAAAATACCTGCCTTGTATGAGGGGGATCTCATGAACGAGGACGAGGTGTTGGAGTGGCTGCTAGTTCAAAAGAAAACTGCTACCATTGAAGAGGTTACAGATGAGATTTTGGTAAATCTGATAAATGAACATGAGTATGTCGTTGTGTTCTTTACGGGTCCCTGCGAGCCAGGCGAGAAATGCGATAACACCTTAAGCGCCCTGGAAAGCATCGATGATGAGTTGGACGAGGCTGGCATTATTTTTGTTACTACTGAGGATACCGGCATTGCAAAGAAATACGGTGTCAAATCTTATCCGCGTTTGGTATTCTTCAGAAACCGTGACCCTCTTCATTTCACTGGTGATTTGGAAGATGAAGACGAAGTGTTGTCCTGGATAACCGATGAGGAAACACTTGAGATTCCCGGAAAAATTGAAGAGGTTAATGTTAAAATGCTGGATAAGATTTTGGCAGAAAACGATCATGTAGTTGTGTTCTTCTGTAAGTTTCAGCATATAAAAAAATACAAATCTTCTAAATTAATGATGTTTTTTTGCAGATACTGAAGGCGATAAGAAAGCCCAAAAAATTCTGAATGAGTTGGAGAACATTGACGATGAATGCGAGGAAAAAGACATCGACTTTGTAAAGACATCCGACCAGGATATTGATAAGGAATACGACTTGCCTGGATTGCCTGCGCTTGCATTTTATAGACATAAGTTTAGAACAATTTACACTGGTGGGTATTACATTTTAAATCAAAGAAAAATTCAATATTAATATGTTCTATTTGCTTAGGTGATCTGATGAAGGAGGAAGCTATTTTGGAATGGGTTATCGACTTACATGAGTCTACGGCTGATGTTATTGAATCTGTCGATCGCAAGACCTTGCAAGTGCTGATCAATGATGTGGAACATTTAGCTGTTTTCTTTTGTACGTGAGCTAATTATTTAAATAAAACATAATTTATGTTTAGAAACTTTTGTTTTCAGACGATGACGAGTGTGAAACATGTCCTGGCATATTGGAGGAATTGGAAAATATCGATGACGATACCGATAAGCATGGCATCCAGTTTGTCAAATCCAACGATGTGAAGTTGGCCCACGAGATCGGCATTTTCGCTTTCCCCGCCTTGGTTTACTACGAGACTGGCGTTCCAATCATGTATGATGGTAAGCCAGCCAATCACGCAAAGCAGAATACTGCTCATTTATACAAATTTCATTATTCCTTTTAAGGTAATCTCAAAAACGAAAATCGAGTGCTGCAGTGGTTAATCAATCAAAAGAGTAAGCGTGCATTTTTAAAATATATTCTCTGCTTTCTAACTCACGCTCATAAGCTAAACTTCCAATATAAAATCAATTGAGCCACCAGATTCAAGCCAAGAGGATTTTATACCAAATTCGATTAAAATCAAAGAAAATCAAGTCAGACAATCGAAGTCATCTCCCTGTTTTTTGATTGATATGAAGTGCAAAACGTAATAAATATTTTCAATACAGGCAGCGATGATGATGAAAGTGATGAGAAAATCGTCAAAATCAGCTATCCTAAAGAAAGCAATGAGGAAAAGAAAGTGAAATTAAAACAGTTTCAACAAGCAATTCGAAATAAAAGACTACGAGTTACTATAGACAATGACGACGACGACGACGACAAAAATGACGATGACGAAAACAACGATGACAATGACGACAACGAAGATGAAGATGATGATGAGGACGAAAATGAAGATGACGAAGAGGAGAATGAAGACGATGAAGAGGACAATGAAGATGACGATGAAGAGGACAATGAAGACGACGACGAAAATGAAGATGACAATGAAAACGATGTTGATGATGACGAAAACGGCGATGATGAAGAAGAAGATGAAGACGCCAATGATGAAGACGACGACGATGACGGTAACGGTGATGACGAGGACGACAATGGTGATGATGAGAACGAAAACGACGGAGATGAAGACGACGGAGATGAAGGCGATGGGGACGAAGATAACGAGGACGATGACGAGGACGAGGATGATAACGAAGATGACGAGGACAACGAGGACGAGGATGATAACGAAGATGACGAGGACGAAAACGATGATGACGAAGACAAAAAGGGAAACGACGATAACGATGATGACGAGGACGAAGACGATGACGAAAACGACGAAGACGATAACGAAAACGAAGAAGACGAGGACGATGATGATGAGGACAAAAAACGAAATGACAAAACCAATGATGATGAGGACGAAAATGAAGAAGATGAGGATGAAAATGATAACGACGATGACGAGAATGGTGACGAAAAAAATAACAATAGGGATGACGATGACGACGATGAGAATGAAGATGAGGATGATGACGACGAAGACGAAAATGACGATGATATCAAATTAACAAAATACAAAAAGAAACAAACTAAAGGGCGAACGATACATCGGCTATCTGAACTATGTTCAGGTCATCTAATAGACAAAATAGGTAAAACGTTGTTGTGAGTTGCTTGCCAAACTAACAGAAAATTTTCTATGTTATGAGCCCACCAGTATATTTCTATCAACTCCACCCAAAATCTCTCACTACACCCAAAACTACACATAAAATTTTCATTGTCTATCAACAGACATGGGTAAATGGAATTCGAAAAATAAGTTTCAAAAAGGTAAACAATACACCTACATACAGTATTTACACCTGTGTTGCTTTTGTATAGCTTCTGTGCTAATGCAAATCAACCAACTGAAACATTAAATTGGCTTTTTACACAACCTGATACCTCGTCAATGTATGCCACGTTCTCCCCAAAGTAGGCAATTCCGGTAAATCCCGCTAAAATCCCGCTATAATTTTGGATGACCTTGCAAGTTGTCTCCGTTTTATCCTCATAAAATATGTAGCCCACTTGGGCTTTTATTAAAATAAGTATGTAATTTAAAAGTTATAGCTGACACAATGTTTGATACGATTTCCACAAGGATTTCATATTAAATGAAATCTTGTATTTAACTCTTCTACGAAATCAAAAAACTATAAGAACATTTGTTAATAACTATTTTGTTTCATTTATTATTATTTTGCTGTAATACTTAAGTAATAGTTTTGTTTGTTAATTTATATTAATATCAATATCAAACTTGCTCTGCTATAAATTTATTTCTAAACAAAAACAACCAAATTAAGTTTGTATAGCGCCAATATCCAACGCTATAAAGTTAAATATGAAAATTTAAAAGAAAATAAGCAAAAAATATTAAGCACGCTCTACTCAAATGTACAACAATGAAACATTGAACAAACGAATTAGGATTGAGACCTGTACAGTCAGCATCAAAAGCATTTTGTCAGTTATTAGTTTGAAAAAATTCTTTTAATTTTAATTATACAAAACTTATTTTAAACAATTGAAATTCTTTGCATTCATAAAGCACGCTTTTATATTCTAGTACTTTGCCAAACTTTAAAGTTAAAGAGTTTAAAATAAATTTATATATAAAAAGGAATATTGTACTAACTACTCTCTGTGGTAATTGCAAAAGTGTTGAAAAGCAAAGGGCAAAATAATGAGTTCTATTTTTGTTTCTCGCCTACTGTGATGCACTTTTGTTTACTTTTTGATTATCGTAATGGACTTTCTTGTTAGTAATCTCTTAAAATTGTAAACCAAAACAAAAACCAACGAAGAAAGAACTAAACAATCTGACAAAATGTTTTTGTTTGTTTGCTCACACAGATGACGAATGTTTCTATGTTGGATTGGGTCATGACGGCCATTCAGCTAAGCGCGGCAACAATTATGTGCCCAACGATTACAAACCATTCCAATGCTGTCCAACCAAATTGGAGAAGTCAACGAAAGTTCCTAAAATGACGGCGCAACGCATCACACATAGTGACGGTGATTCGGGAAAGCGTCAGGGCGGCAACTTCCAATTTGCCTCGACGACCAAAACGCAAAATGCCAAGCCTACCGCGAAGCCTGTGGTGAACAAGAAACAGGCGAAGCGTGTGCAGGATGCCAAGGACGATGATGATGATGATGACGACGATGACGATGATGACAATGCTCCATTGGTGAAGGTTTCCTATGCCAACAAACGTACTGGCAGCAATAAGCCACAATCGGCCAAGAAGCCCAAAGTACAGGATGATGACGATGATGAGTCTACTGAGGTCGAGAAGTCGAAAAAGTCGTCGAAGAAATCTGGAAAGCTTAATGTTAAAACCGGTATGTTGTGATTCCTCAAAATGAAGAACATACTCGTAAAAACATAAATCATAAATGTCTTTAGTTGTCCTTTGAATGCTAAAAGACACATACAAGCTAATTGTAAGACACAAATCATTTCGAAGATTAACGTACAAGTAGTAACTGTTTGATTATCATGTGCACCATTTTTTTTCTGTTATTCTTTCTACCTACATACACACATACATATGTATCTCAGTCATACTATATGTAATTATTGTTGAGCTCGTTGTTGTTTTTGTTGGCAAAAAGCATCAACACACACAAGATTTGTCGTAATTTTATTTGTTTATTTCTCTCTCTTTTCTCTTTTTGTGTCTTGCAGGCATTAATTTTTTCCAAAATCGACTAAAAAATATATATGACCTCATTTTTCAGGATATCTCTCTGTGGGAGTAAGGCAACAATTTAACTGAATTAAACTTAGCAATATTCAATTGAATGTATGAGTGAAAAATATGAAATAATTCAAGTAGCACGTATCAAGCACTGCTCTCATGTTAATATCAAACAACAACAACAACAACAACAAAAAGATCTAGTTAACTTAAAGAATTTGCAATGCAAGTGCAAGGCACGCAATATAAATCTAAACAAGAACTATGAGAGAAATGAAAACCTGCCGTGGCACGCTTAACATATATTTATATAGTCATTAAATTTTTATAACCTGCGCCCAAAAGACAACAATTAACTGATTAACACATATACTTGTACATTGTGCATAACGTTCAATCAAATATACACAACAACAACACAAACAAATGCATGACAGTCCTATATGTGGTTGGGTAAGAATGCTAAAATGCATGGAAGTTTTATGTTCATTACCCAACGATGTTTGAAGCGCAAAAATGCCCCACTTGAATATTAACTATCACTCATATATTTATCCGGAGTCCGGGAAATGCAAACGCAAATCAACAACAAAGCTCACATTGTTTTCTGAAATCACAATGCAAGAACAACCATTCAATATTTTGCCATCAAGACTGTCACTCTTTGTTCCACTCGTAATGCAGAGGACAGAAAATGAAATAAGAACAACCAACCCGAATGTTGGCGGCACACGTAACTCGAAACTACATATTTCGACTTAACTACCTAATTTTCTTCAAAATAAAACGCATCACTATTTTTCATTTCTGCAACTATATGTATGTAGTTGCCTGTAACTCAAATAAGTTGCATTTTGCCAAAGGGTTTTTTGCACAAAAACTTTGTTCAAACTAAATGCAATTATTGCAACAATACACTAGTTAACAATAATGAATATCAAACTACTCAATTTTCACTTGTATATTTGAAAATTCAATTATTAAAATTTGCTATTACCAAAGCTCGTAAATAACAGGTCATGAACTTTTTGATACTACAACTTTTTGTTATATATATTTTACATGTATGTAGTCTAATTTAAATGAACGAAATGAAAATATTTTTTGTAACAACTTTACAAGTAACCAAGCTGCCATTTGGTAACTGTTAACTATTTTAACTAAACATAAACAATGAGCGCAAGCTTAAATACTATTTTGTAACTGTAAAGAAAAAATTGTATTTATCAAATAATCGTGTTGTGGCAGCCAATACTTAAATAGGCAGACGCTGACAGCTCGTCGAAACTCGCATAAAAATCTTGTTGCGTCATACAAATCGTATACTTAATATTTACTTAATTCTATAAATTTTCACATGTTTTGTAAACAATGGCCTCGCAATGCTAGCCATATTCTTTGTTTTTTATTAGAGGACGTCTAGCGTGCTCTAAATCTAATTTTGTTATCGATATTTAAAAAATATCGAATTGTAATTATTCAAAGAATTTCTTGTAGCTAATTTTTGAAGCCTTTATCACTGTTTTAACTGAGAGTAGTACATCTAAATCATTTTTGTATGCATTATAATATATTGTTGAACAACAGCTGTAAAGTCAAATGTTAACTTTTTACTCTTACATACTTTATTTTGTAATAATAAACAAATTTCAAGCTGAAGTAAAATTGTAAGTCTTTGCTAAGCACGTTTTGAAATAAATACATACAGTTTAACAGCTTCATATAAAATGAGAAAATACAAATGATATGGGGGTTTTAATTATAAGCATTCACGCAATTACAAAACAAAAGTCAAATACATTTACTCGTATTTTGGTTGTTTTTGTTCGCTGAAGAAATATAAAAATTTACAGGCACATTATGAATAAGAATTTGTATATTTTGGAACAACTTTATTATTAGATAGAACAATAATCTGGTCATCAAAACATATTTAACACATTGAATCATTAGAGACCATATGTCGCCATTAATTAAAGCTACCTCCAGTGCCAAAAACTTGGCATGTTGCCCGATGCTATTGATATGTAGCCAAATAACATAAACAAAACAGCTTCTACAATATCTTTTTTTTTCATATCTAAGCTAACAAACAAATTTTTGAAGTTAAAATTTAATCAGGTTTGATCAGGTTCAGCACAACACTTACATAAACTAAAACTTATGATTGATTAACGAAACTGCAGCGCTCGGGTAAGTGTGACAAAGAGAATGGAAGAACCATAGCCATTTTCTATATTGAATTGTTAAAAAAATTAAATGAGTTCTTCCTATTTCCCAAATAGGCAACATTGCAAGTAATCAGGAGGTATTCCATTGGATACTCGAACAGAAGGCCGACCAAAGCATTGAGCTTATTAATCGTGAAAAACTATTCGAGTATATAGACACCAAAGACTTTTTAGCGGTTGTATTTTGTAAGTATAAGTGCGAAGATTGGTTTAAGGTACATTAAGCATAGATTAAGTTTATTCTTCAATAAAGCAGACTATTTAGTAGAACTAAGCGCGCCCACTAAAAACTGTAACTGCCCAACAAGCGAAAGGAATTATTTCGAAATTATAATTATTATTAAGAAAATGTTTTACAATTCGCAAATATATATAGTATGTCTACTAATTGGATTTATTTTCAGACAAAGAGGACGATCCCGACGCACCTCGAGTGCTGCGCCACATCGAACTGATTGATGACGAGGCTGCTGAATATGGAATTTATATTGTCAAAATGCATGACAAGCTTATGGCCAAGAAATATGGCTTTAGAAACCCACCAGGTCTTACCTATTTCCGCAAAGGAAAATATATCAACTACGATGGAGACATCGACGATGAGGAGGAAGTGCTCGATTGGCTCACAAGTCCCGCAAATATGGAGATGACGGATCACATCGAGCAGGTCAACCGAAAGATGTTTGAGAAAATACGCAAGAATTCCGACTATGTGGCAGTTATATTTTGTAAGACTTAGCTGCTCATGGGAAAATGGGAAAAATGAAAGTGAATCCAATTTTCAATCGCAGATAGCGAAGAGTGCAAGCAATGCCCACGTGTACTGGCAGAGGTCGAACATATTGACGATGAAGCGGATAAGGCTGGAATCGATTTTGTAAAGATCGATGATAAACAAATGGCCAAGGAGTATGGAGTATTTGCTCTGCCAGCAATTGTATTTTTCAAACCCACTTCCAAAGAGCCAGTCATTTACGCCGGTAAGCTGTGGACTCTTTGTTCTTTGAACTGCTAAATTAATGTTATAATAACTGAATAGGTGATCTTTATGAAGAAGAGCAAATCCTCACTTGGTTACTTACGCAAAAGGATCCAAGTGGTGATGTCATTGAAGATCTCGAAGGCGAAAGACTTGTTCAATTAATTGAAGAGTCTGGCTCTATAGCGGTGTACTTTTGTAAGTTCAAACAAGCCATTGATAAATTTAATTTGAGTCACAAATTACTTAAATTTATCAAGCTCAAGAAGTGTAAGCTTAGGTGCTGCAATCGGTTTGGTGACATAAGTTTATATAAAGTCGGATTCTTAACAAACATCACCAAAACCGAAAACAAAATCGTATGTGTAGCATACTTTTCAGCGAACTTCATGAAAATTCAATTTAATTCCCCATTTGTACTGTTTATGTGTTATGTGAGCATAATTCAATTAGTACTTTATATAATTTATGATCACGCTTTTGCGCAAAAAGGTTGCAGCAATTTTTCTAAATTAATAATTATATTTTTTAACAAATTCGTATAGGAAGTTGTAACAAACTAATTACTCGTATACTATATAAGCAATTTATCTGCGCTCAATGTATGTATCTAACATTCAAGACTTTCTGCGAATTTATTTTTCTATTTCTTAAAAAAAAAATCAAACCACACCAAACTATTTACGAACCACACAAAAATTAATTTAAAACGAATAAAACGTAGGGAACAAAACCAAGTGCGATATTTGCAATTCAAAAGCGGCTCGTAAGGCACGCCTTAAAAAGGAACGTGACCAACAGCAACAGGAAGGTGGTGGTGCCAGTGCTGCGGCCGCCTTTGGTGGTGATGCTGAGGCAGCCGAAGGTGGTGGCGAGGGTGCAGCAACAGCAACAACAACGGCGGAATCCTCAACGTCGTCAAACAAACACGACGATGGTAGCGAAAACTATGAAATTTATAATACCTTTGCATAGCAAAACCGAACGTGAAATGGAATGTGTCCAAGAATGTTAAACCACATAACCAACAGAACCCAATTCATGCAAAACACAACAACACCTTCAACATCACTTGTATGAGAATGTTTTACCCAAACACTTTAGTAACTAGCTGTAGCGCCAGATTGTCACCCGAAACTTACCACTGTCATTGTCTGCAATCTACATGCTTCATATATGTACTATATCTCACTCTATGTCCACCTGCAGCGATGGTATCCACTTTCTGTCTCTCTTTATATTCTCATATATTGCCAATTGTTTGCTTTCTGAATCTACTGTATGTACATTATTATCCAATCAGCCCCCACGCTGTGCTTAGTTTATGTGTAGTGCTTGCTTGTAGTGTGTTGCCTTCGATCCGCACTTGTTTGCACTCTTTGTTAAATGATTTGCATATTTCACAAATGCACCTGTCAAATGTCCAGATGCCGATGGCTGTGAACAGTGCACGAAAGTGCTGGAGGAGCTGGAGAATATAGACGATGACTGCGACAAACATGGCATTACCTTCGTGAAGACGCGTGACTTTTCTGTTGCCGATGGCTACGGCGTGCATGAGTATCCAGCCTTAGTCTACTTCGAGGGAGGTATACCCAATGTTTTTGAAGGTAAGCTTATTTTTTATAAATAATAGTATTATGCAAACTATTCTTAATTAAACATTTATGCCATAGGCGAACTCAGCGAGGAGGAGGAAGTACTGCAGTGGTTGATTACGCAAAAAACTGAAGACCGTATTGAGCTAATAACACGACAAATGCTCGAGACAATGGTCGAGGAAACACAATATCTAGCCGTTTATTTCTGTAAGTTATCTCACACAGACTATCAAATGCACTTTTCATAATATCATACAATTTGAATTACTACTTATATCCCTTCCTAAAAACAACATCTGCACCAATGCATCAATGCACCACTCCAACACCAAAACAACAAACTGCACCACAAACAAATATATATGTATTTAAACCAAACGAAAACCCAAATCAAATATCCTTCACACAATACGGCACTCAGTGCCTCCTGAGCGTAAGGGCAAGCAACCCGCCTTTTGTCGAAGTTTCTGCTCCCCCACTGCCCTTAATGACAACAACCTGAACACGACAAAACATTCATCCAGCATATTCGTACAAAACTATATTTCTCGCAAAAGAAAACGTATTCAAAAACAAGGTATTCCGTGTACAAATCGCCATTTTTTCATTTCCAATAAAAACAACAACAACAACTACAAAATAACGCGCATGTTTTGTGCTCTAACCAGTCAGCCCCCTCCTTAGTACATAAAGTGTTGTATACCTCTGAAACTCTTACTCTGAAACTCTTACTAAAACATGGCTTCAAATGTATTACGACCAAACTAAATCCCAAAATCCCAAAAGGGCGATTCAAATGAAATTTTGGCGATGCTGCGAACATATTCAAATTTAGTTTGGACGCGAATACCTTAATTTTTGTGCGTTTTCTTTAACATCTTCCTACTTACCTACTCGATTTACAAATACTAATCACAGCATTAAATAAAACTCAATACTTTTTGCCCAAACATTATAAATGTCTATCTTTATTATCTGTTTAATAATAATTTCGTTTCGCTAGACAAAATCAACTGTAATATCTGCGATCAGATATTGGAAGGGCTTGAACTGATTGATGATGAGTGCGATGTATTCGGAATACATATGGTTAAGATACAAGACCCACAACTGGCCAAACGCTATTCAATAAAGACATTCCCAGCTCTGGTTTACTTCCGGTAAGTCTCATCGAATTAAGCTACGATCACACATGCAAATAATTGGCACACAATTTATTATTTTTGGGCAGCGGAACAATTTCAGATTTTGATTTAAATAAATTTTTGTTTCCAATCTTTTAATATTGCAATTGTTATCTACAGCAATGGCAATCCTTTGCTATTCGAGGGTGATCTGCAAAACGAACAATCTGTGCTTGAATGGCTTATTGACGATGATAATCGTGAGCTGGCCGATGAAATTGAGGAAGTTAATGAACGTATGTTGGATCGTCTGATGGCCGAATCGACTCTCTTGGTTGTATTCTTTTGTAAGTGGCTGCGAATTAGGCATTAACAATCACATTTCGAATGATTTCTTATTATAACAAACAGACGATGATGATTGTGCCGAGTGTGAGGAAATACTTGAAGAACTTGAGGAAATAGATGGCGAGGCCGATATGTTTGGCATTGACTTTGTGAAGATAGCCAGCGTGGAGGCAGCCAAAAAGTACGAAATTGTGAATATACCTTCCTTGGTGTATTTCAGGTGCGTTACATAAACACATTCCTTTAAGTTAGTTTAGCCAAACTAATAGCATGTTTATTATCTGCAGAAAACAAGTGCCTGTTTTGTATGACGGCGACATGCATCAGCATGATAAGGTCATTACTTGGCTAACATCGCAGGATGTATTCGAAATTAAAAACGAAATCGAAGAAGTCAATCGCAAAATGCTTGACAAATTACTCGAAGAAAACGAATTTATATCAGTGTTCTTTTGTAAGTATATACTATATAGCGAAAATATTTCCGAGATTGAATATACATATTATTTGTAGATGAGCACAATCAACAGGACAGCATAGCCGCTTTGGAAAAGCTGGAAAATATTGATAGTGAAACGGATAATCTTGATATAACGTTTGTAAAAATGGCAGACTCACGCTATGCTAAGAAATGGGGCGTCACAAAACTGCCGGCCATGGTTTACTTCCGTCGCCGATTCCCTAGCATATATAGAGGTACATTATCTATCTTTTATTGTATTATATAATGTAGTTTTAAACAATACTTTTCACTTTTCCATTCAACAGGCGACCTATTGTCCGAAGACGAAGTGCTGGAATGGCTGCGCAAGAATCGTTTCCGCCAACCCGAATTGAATATATTCATGTATGCTCTGATAGCCTTGGCGGTAGCCTTCGTCGTCTACACCGCCTTTTTGCTGCAGTGCTTCAAGCCAGCGCCCCCGCCACCCGTGCAGCATCCCAAGCAGTCGTGATCATGTACGAGCTGGCTTGTAGGCTCATTTTTGCTGCTTGGAGATTTTAAAATATTGATTAGGAAAGAAAGCAACTTGAACAAGCGAAACTGAAAGTAGAGGTGTCTGCTTCTAAAGAGGGAGAAAGAGAGAAAGGAAGAGTGAGAGAACAAGTAAAATAATCATTACAAATCATAATCATCAAACACACACAAACACCTAGTCATCGCTTATCATCCAATCGTCTAAATTAGACGCCGATAAAAAAAAGTGACTACGACGATGTACTACTGCAGCATTGCTGCTAAATCCTAGAACCAAACATTTCTGATGTCAACAACAAGAAGAGAAGGAAAATAAACTTTGCAATACAATAAATAATAATAATGGCAATCCGTTAGTTCCAAAATAGTTCCATGAAATATACGTTTACTATTGACCCAGTCTAATTACTTTGTGAGCCTGCCTTACAATATTTTTATGGATCAATAAAATGTAATAATTTTTCAATAAAATACGAGTATGTAGGTACTTAATAAATAAATGAATTAATGAACACACACACAAACAGAAACACACTCAAGTCATAGTAATTACTTTAAAATTAAATTAAATTACCAATATATTATGTAATAAATGCAAGCAATAATTTTAACGGTAAACTATTATGGATAAAAAAATATAAAAATAAAATCTTCAATGATACATATATATGTATATATATTCTTTTAGTTCGATTCAGCAAACCCAAGGCAAATCTGCAAATTTAAATGTATTCGAAGTAGAGTTCATTTGTTGGTAACACAATTAGGGTTGTGATTTTGATTGATTTTTTTTTTTTAGTTTATTTTTCAGCTACTGCCGAAATGTATTATTTACATTTATATTTTATAACAAACATGAACATCTATTTACGAGAATATATGAGTATATATTCCAACTTATGGTCTTCCTAAATAAAATATAATTGATTTTTCTTTATTCTAAAATCAAATTTCGTATTTGTATCAACATTTGGACATTTAACAAACATTTCAACCACTATTAACGGGAATATATGAGTATATACTCCAACTTATGCTCTTATTAAAAAAAAGGTGAAGAGACTTCATTTATTAGACCTGCACTTCAAAACATTAAATTAGTTATCCACGCTTCAATCGGTTCTCAAATAAATCCGTTATTGCATTAAAAAAGTCAACATAACTAAATTATTTCATGATTTTCCACTTGGGAAGAGATTTTTAATACAGACTAGAGGTAAAAATATATTTATATATTAGAATACTCACTTATTTAAAAACCAATTTGCGTTTGCTATTACTTTGATATATGTATTATTTAATGTTAATGAATCGCTGATCCGCTTAGAAAGTAATTGTGTAAAACATTTTCTATTAATATTGATACTGTCAAATATTAATAGATAACTAATGTACTACAAGTATACTAGATAATATTATGAATACTGAACAAAAAAAAATTTCAATACAAACTTAAGCATGTCAAGAAAAATGCTTTCCATTTTTTCCGGAATATGTTTTTATCAATTTACATATACATATCTATACATGTATATTTATATACTATGCAAGTATATACTTGTACATATACTCGTATACTTGCTAATAATATGTGGTACCGAAGCTCGATTGTGGAGGTGTTTATCAAACGAAATTTACCACTGAATATAAAACTGAAATGCGTTAGGCTTTTTGCACCTGAAAATCAAAGCAAAATGTAGTTATCAGTCTGAAATAATAACAAAGCCGGCTATCTGATAACAGCGTGATGGGCATGTGCAAAGTTTCATGAGCACCGTTGGCAACAGTTGAAATTTCAGCAACGACAACAGCAACAAACCTCCGATAGTCTTAAGGGTGTGACGTGCGATCAATTATATTTTTATACCCTGTACCCGTAGGGTAAAAAGGGTATATTAGGTTTGTGCAAAGTATGTAACATGCAGAAGGAAGCATCTCCGACCCCATAAAGTATATATATTCTGAATCAGCATGACGAGAGAAATCGATCTAGACATGTCCGTCCGTCCGTCCGTCCGCCCGTCCGTCCGTCTGTCCGTCCGTCTGCCCGTCTGGATGAACGCAAGGATCTCAGAAACTATAAATGCTAGAATAACCAAAGTACCCAGATTCTCCTAGGTCTGAGAAAGGGCGAGTTTATTTTATTTTTTGGAATTTCCCCCCCCCCCCCCCCCCCCCTTCCCCCGCTACAGAATTTCATCAATAGCGTCCACATTTCAAATGCTACCTGAACCAAACTTTGCACACATAATTTATATATAATTATCTACTGTTGTTTAAAATTGTATTCATTGTATTCTGTCAATTCTAAGAAAAGTTATTAGCGAAACAAATTCTCTCCAGTGGAACCTCCCCAAACAAGTTCGCTCTTCTTCTTCCTCTTTTTGCTGCTGCTATGGGCGCATATAACTCAGTGACGGAAGGTTACCTGGGTACGGGGTATTACACTGTCGGGCTTGCTCGACTGTAGCGTTCTCTCTTGTTAGTGTTGTTCAAAGCAACTGTGTTTAAGGTAATTATACATTTACTTAAGTGCTTCACCGGACTTAGGCCGCCGCATTTCGTGTGGTCTGTTTGTTATCTACTTCTACTATATATACAGGTTGTCAGCTGTCGTTCTCAACTTGTTTGGGCTTCAGTTCCTTCGGCAACAATGAGCAACTACAGCAGGTCCGCTGACATTTACCATCTAGCCAGAGCGGCCACCGATGTTGCTGAGAAACATGACCTGCTGGTGGCTAAAATTGTTGCCATCGTGGTGCTGCTGGTGGTCACATTAATTTTTTGCTTCATTCCCTATGCACTGGATCGTTGCTTCAAGTGGACAAAAAATCAGGCAACGACAAATGCGCGGGAGTTTGTGGTGGTGCTGTGTCTGCTCAACTTTGGCGGTGGTGTGCTCATAGCCACAACATTTATACACATGTTGCCAGAGGTGATTGAAGTGGTTGATGCCTTGCAGCAGTGCGATATGTTGGTAGCCACCCCATTCGGACTGCCCCAGATGCTAATGTGCACAGGATTATATCTAATGTATTTCATTGAGGAGACGATGCATTTCTTTGTGCGGCGGCGACAGGAAAAAAAGCGCCTACTGGAAATGCAGAACAACACAGCCTGTATTACCAATGAGGTTACCATAACCACCACAACGGAGGTCGTTGAGGTGGCGATAGCTCCACCGAGCTCCCCTGTAGAGGAGCCCAACTGGTTGCGCGGCCTGGGTATTATTGTCGCTCTGTCGCTGCACGAGCTCTTTGGCGGCATGGCTATTGGCCTGGAGCCCACCACGGATACTGTGTATTTTATGATGGGCGCCATTGCGGCCCACAAGCTTGTACTTGCTTTCTGCATCGGATTGGAGATCATGATGGCACGCACACGGCTCTTGCTGGCCATTATATATCTGCTGGTCTTCTCGATTGTAACTCCAATAGGCATTGGCATTGGAATTGCTGTCAGCGAGACAGCAAGTGCTAATCAGCCCAGTATTCCGTCCGGCATACTCCAAGGAATCGCTTGTGGCACACTACTTTATGTGGTCTTCTTTGAAATCGTAACCAAGGATCATGCTGGCTGGCGGGTGTATCTCTCGTCCCTCGTTGGATTTCTATTAATGTTTGGACTGCAAATATTAAGCAAGTTCAAATCAATGTATAAAGCTATTGGGAAAAAAACTCAAAATTCTTGTATATTTACAGTTGATGAGGCTTCGGGCAAAAGCTCGTATGAATGTCCCTAGGAAGACTTTTGGAAGACTGATTAATTACCTCTCAAGAGAAGCCAAAATCTGATGTGCATACCTGTTGAAATACAAAAATAAAAGTTGTCGATGGGCATCTTATCAGAAACTCATAATTATCAACAAGTTCGCCGACCTGTCGGGAAATGAAATATATACATAGATTTCAATTGTAGAAAGTTTTAATGTACACTCAGAAAAAATACACTCTTCGAATAGAGAATGGGGCCAAAACTAAAAAATTTGTATTATTATATATTAATATTAATATTATATATTAAAGTCAAAGATTTTGTTTTTCAAATCATTTACTTATGCTTTAATTTAGAGCAAATGACGAAAATGGATTTCCCTAGTTTTTAGATTTGTTAAAATGTGGTTGAATTTTGGGACTAACAAATTAAAACAGAAGAATCATTTGGCCTATCCAAGCTATTTTAATCAAACACCAAATTCTAATATTCTGTTGGAAAAAAATTACCTAAAGTTACTTATAAAACCTCCTGCTATTATAAAGAAACTACTTGCACAAGAGATTTGTTCCAAATTCTAATTTAAAAACATCTTTCTCATAGTTCAATTCCATTAAAAAACTGCCATCTCGGATGGATTAAGACTACATTTTAGGAGTAGTAATTCAGAATTCAAGTCTGTTCAACTTTTAAATTCTTACATGATTTGATGTTAATACGCCCATGGTTGGTTTCTATTTTTAACCTATTTTTCTGTTTTCAAGGATAATGCGAAAGTCGAGCAAACCTGACAGTGAAATACCCTATACCCATAACCATTACAGTTTGTGGGGGCGAAATTGTTTCGCTAATAACTTTTCTTAGAATCAACCGATTTGGATGAAATTTAAAACAAATGTACAAGTAGAGACATTTTTTTCATAATTATGTGTACCAAGTTTGGTTTCTTTTTGTAGCTGCGGAATAATGATTATTATTGGAATATTAATAGAATTCTGTAATGATATAAACTCGCCTAGGGAATAGGAGAGTCTACATACCAAGTTTGGACAATATGGGATTAAAATAAAGAATATATATACTTGATAGGAACTTCGTGTCTATTACATACTGTGCACCAATCTCGATAACATTTTACGGCGAAAGAAGCAAATGAAGAATTAAATAGGGATTCTCAAAAACAGGACGAGATACTTTCACCTGTAATTAAAAACCTCTGTTCTACATTGTTTTTGTGAGTGTACATAATATTAGCTTTTCGCTTATACTGCACTAAGTAATTCCACATGTCAATCAATAGTCAGGCACTGAGCACGCCAACATGCCGCTGATTTAGTATCTCTGATTAATGGCGAGCGGTTGGCCATCGAAAAAATATAAAGAGCGAGTTCCATGAGGGTAACATCACTTGTTACGAGTGTGTCGCGTAGTGAAGATGGAAGCACGGTTAGGTAATACAAGTATAGTGGGTGGGAGTGCCAATATCAATGGAAGGGAATCCACAGCTGCACAGGATGAGCACAGCCTGATCGTCGCGAAAATCGTGGCTATGGTCGTGCTTATTGTTGTTACCATCATTTGCGGTGGTTTGCCGTACCTGTTGGATCATCGCTTTAAGTGGACTAAACGGGATCCGGAAGACACGCGCTCCTCCACAGTTGTGCGTTGCCTGCTCTACTTTGGCGGCGGCGTGCTTGTCTGTACGGCATTCCTCCACATGCTGCCGGAAGTGATCGAAGTGGTCGAGTTGTTGCAACGTTGTGGCACTCTGGCGAAGACACCATTCGCACTGCCGGAAATGCTCATGTGCACGGGCTTCTTCCTCATGTACCTGCTTGAACAAATAATGCACACATTTGTGCATCGTCATCAAAAGAAACTGAGTCGCAAGGAGTCGTTAGCCAGTGCGGCGTTCGAGCGCGGCCATAGCGGCCGTCGTAGTGCGTTGCAGATTCCCCAGGATATCCAAAAAAGTAGCGGGCAACACCAATCTGCCACTGCCGAATTTGGAAATGGGGAACATTGCCATTCGCACCTTCCCATCGGAGCCAAGTCGGAGAGTGTGGGCTCATCAGTTCGTGGGTTGGGTATTATATTGGCGCTATCGCTCCATGAGCTCTTCGAGGGCATGGCCATTGGTTTGGAGAATACCGTCGGCACGGTGTGGTTTATGTTTGGAGCCGTTGCAGCACACAAACTCGTCTTGGCCTTTTGCGTGGGCATGGAACTACTTGTGGCTCAAACGCGCACAGCTCTGGCAATTATTTACATAATCACATTCTCTATAATGACGCCAATTGGAATAGGAATTGGCATAGCCATTAGTAATTCAGGGAGTGCGAATAGTACAGATGTTCCCTCAGGCATACTGCAGGGTATTGCCACCGGAACAATTATTTATGTGGTGTTCTTCGAAATTTTAACCGAAAACCAAAGTGGTTGGCGTTCATACTTTTCCGCCCTGGCGGGCTTTATTCTCATGTTCGGACTACAAATACTATGTAAGTACATAACTATGCTCACATTCTTAAGAAGGGGGCTCTACTTCATAAGTGATAAGAGATTACTGTCATATATTTGCAATTGCTATTACAATTGAGGTGGGCTTAGCAAATCAAATCAAATCAAGTCAACGACACGCTTCATTTATCGCTACAAAAGTGAAGACAATTTATGTTTTGTTTTACTTATTTACCTTCATTTATTTACCTTATCTCTTTTAGCGGACGAAGCAGAAGGCGAGGATAGTGACTCATGTTCCTAAGGCGAATAGTTTTATAAGTATCTAAGTTATATAAATTTTAATAATAACGTCTTCCAGTACTATTAAATTATACATGTTTCCATTTATGGAATAGTAATACTTTTAAAACTGTTAATATTTTAAATCTTTAACATAATTGAAATCTTGGGCTATTCCAAAAAACTTTTAGTTTTCTTAGGTCAAGCTTTAGCTGGAAATATGTGGATTTGTGCCTTTCTTTGCCTTTTTTCGATTCGTTTAGAAATGTGAGATATGCCAACCACTTAAGGGTTTTCAAAAACAAGCCGCCGTACAGAGGCTATTACAAGAAATCCACGCAGCATTGCTGGGTGGAACTTCTCGAGATAAGGAAAGCTATCTTGGAACTTGTGACTGCAAAGGAAATGGAACAACGCCATCTATTGCCACAAATTCTACTTTCAATAGCTGCCGTTTCTGTTCTATCAACTATCAGCCCAGAAGGAGGAGCTATGGATCAAATGCCCCCAATAAACAGGTAGAGCCAGGTGAATATTAACGTGGATGGATATTATTCTTCGATCCTGGAGATTGTCTAAAGCACCAATAACTGTAACAAAATAAGTGGCAGTATTAATTAACTGCTATTGGTGATAAGGAACTAGTAGGAATTTCTGGGGAATGGGAGAGTGGTCTCTCTAACTAATGCTGATGATTGATGGCGTCGCTACTTGGGTATGTCTCGACAAATATTCTTGAATGCATCAATTAAAAAAAAAAAAATAACTTTTTTTTAATATACGTGTATATGAAATATATAGAAAGAATAATAAAACCATCACCCTCAGCTGGACAAAATGGTAAAATTATATTCCTTTATTGAGTTTTTGCCCACCAAAACATTTTTAAAGTCAGAAGGAAATACTAATCGTAGAAAAACGTGTAGACCCCGCTCTCAGGTCAGTTTTAAGCAAATGGCTAATGTTGGTAACGCTTTGTCCTACATATTAAATAGCCAGCCTTTAAATTTTAACTCATCTAAAATTATTAGCAATTGTGTGATTGATTTTTCAGTTCTCATATTCACGTCAAAGGTACTTAGTTGTGCACACTAATGGCAATTTGTCAACTTAGCTACTTACTAGAAATTATTGAATTGACTGAGAAAAAATGTAGAACTACAGGGTGCGCCATCTTTTATGTCGGTATGTAGATATTGAATAACTTTGTCATTAGTGAACCGATTGACTTGAGTAGACCAGTGTTGAAAACTTCAGTTCAAGAAATTGTACAGAACCAAATCAAATAAAAATATCTCATACTTGAAAATCGGTTGTTTATTTTCAAGGATATTCAATGTTTGCATACCGACATAAAAGATGGCGCACCCTGTACAGAACTGTAATTTGGAGGTGTAACTAACCTTTCAAACAAGTATTCACTCACATATTAAGGTTTTATCAAATAATTGTATTTCGAATTATATGTTCCTTTGCGGAAACACTCTTCAAGTTCCCATAGTCATAGCAGTAAACAGACTATATATAAAAAAAAACGCCTTTTGCAATCCATATAGTCGCCAAAATGTTTTTCAAGCGTACACAACAGACTCCGAAAAGTATACAAGTAACAACATGTACTCGGGACTCAAGTACTGCTTTATTAGACAATTTACGATCTACCGGCATACGCTTTAATGGAAATTCAAATTTTAAGCATTTTCGATTACTAAGGAGGATCGTTGTATATACATACTTCATGACGTATTTGCCACTAAGTTTTCTGATCAACTTCGTTGTAAATATCTCAGAGTTCACACCAAATATGTTGCTTCAATCGGTTCAGGTTTCCCTTAACTGTTTTGCTTTCGTCTTTAAATTATTAACTATAATGATCTACTCAAAACATCTGGAAGAGATTAATATCTGCTTTGATGCCCTGGATACTTTTTGTGCTTCGAAATGGGAGCAGCTTGCCGTGCAACAAATTGTTACTAATTGTAAAAAAATCTACTTTGGATATGCAGCCGTATATTTTTCGTTTTCCACATACACCTTGATTGACGGTCTATACCACGGACATCCACCTTTCAATACATATTTTCCTTTCATCAACTGGCGTGTCAGCAAAACTCAACTGATTGTTCAATCGTTCCTGGAATACTTTGGCGTTGGCTATATGGTTTATATCGATGTTGCTATAGATTCCTTCGGAGTGATAATAATTGAGCCGTTACGAAAGCATATGTGTCTGCTTAAGGCTCGAGTGAAGCGCTTGGGAGAAATAAATGTGGACTTGGATTGGTGGAGCAATTCAAATGTCACCCATGCGGAATTGGTTAAATGCATCAAAGCTCATAAAATTATTTTACAGTCAGTGTTTATTAATTACACCATGTGTTTTTTCATTTGTTAACTACAAGTATTTGTATTTCTTGTCATATTAGCTTATACGATGTGCTTCAACCTGTTATATCGCGCATCATCTTTATTCAGTTCATTATGTGCGGCTCTATATTGGGGATTGCTACAATAAACATTGTGGTTTTCGCAGATTCTTCGACGCGTCTTGCCATATTGGGCTACATGTTGGCGGTTGTAATGCAATCCTTTCCACTTTGCTATTATTGTAATTGTCTCATAGACGATTGCAACGATTTGGCCGATACATTGTTCCATTCGTCATGGTACCAGCAGGATCAGCGATATAAGAAAACTGTTGTGCTATTTTTACAAAAGTTGCAACAGCCCCTGACTTTCACAGCGATGAATATATTTGAAATAAATTTGGCAACCAACATAAATGTATGGCCCGTAAGTCTTATGTTTAATATTAATACATAAAATATTTTTTTCCAGGTAGCTAAGTTCGCTTTTACCATCTATGCGCTAGCCCAGGGCATGAATTTGAACGAAAAGTTACAAAAAATATGATTGCCCAACAATATATACGAATATATGTTATATCACCAATTAAAATGCTTAAATTTTAGCACAAAATTGGACATTGGATGTAGAAGCTGAAACCTCTTTTTGCCCGGCTTAATTCTGGATTCTAGATTCCAGATTAAATATAATAAGTAGTTGCATGACAAATTTAATAAACGCTTATTAAAAATAGAAAAAAACAAGATAGAACGCTACAGTCGAGCAAGCCCGATAGTAAAATAGCCTGTACTCTCCACAAAAAAGAAAAATTAAAAAAAAAAAATTAAAAAAAAAAAAATTAAATTATTAAAAAAATGAATGAATTAATTAATTAATTAAATTAAATTAGAATACATGTTTATGTTCAGTTTTAACAGCATACATTTACATCACGTACCTATGCGTGTTTATATGCGTGTATGTATGCAGCACAAAGTTGAACCAAAGCAGCAACAACAACAACAGCTGCGGGCAGCGCTGCCGACAGAGCTGCAGGCAGCGCATGAGCAGCGATTTTACTTATGGCTATAACTTTCTTCAGAATTGACCTATCATGATGAAATTTGGCACACGGACACATTAGTACCAACTGGATGTACCTACCATTTATTTATTTCAAAATTCCGAGAATTACGGAAGTTATAAGAAAAAACATGAATTGCGGGGTAGTGGGGGGGTGCATCGAAAAAAAACTCAAACTCGTACTTTCTCGGTCTGAGGAGAATATGGAAACCAAGTTTGGTTATTCTAGCTCTTATACTTTCTGAGATCCTTGCGTTCATACGGACAGACAGACGGACAGACGGTCAGACGGACAGACGGACGGACGGACAAGGCTATATCCACTCGGCTTCTCATCCTGATCAAGAATATATATACTTTGTGGGGTCTGCCACGCCTCCTTCTGTGTGTTACATACATGCGCACAAAACTAGTATAGCCTTTCACCCTTTGGGTACAGGCTATAAAAATAACACAAAAGTACTATCAATATACATATTTAACTCGTTTCAATAATACTTAACTTTTTGTGGGTGGTGGATCCGAAAAGGATTACGAAACCTTAGCACACCTAATGAGTCGTAGAATAAAGTGGGGCTAAAAATGTATCAGAAGTCTAAATTAAGCTCAAAGACGAAATTCGGTCAAATGGTGTACTGATGTCGATTTCAAAGTTTATACCTTACGCTTTCTCCATTTGGTATTGTTACAAGTCTTAACTTGTTTATTTCCAATTCCTTAAAATTATTTTTGAATTTGTTGCACTGCAAACTTCTTATCTTAAATTTATGAATTTTATAATACAAACAAAAAGATAAAATAAATAAACATCTAATGTACAAATAGTTTGTTTCCACAAATTGGGGTAAATATTAGCTTCTTTAAATTATTTCAAATAAGGAGTATGTTGCTTAACTTCGTATGTTTTGGTTATGTTATTTTAATCTTACTGTGATTACCATTATTTCTCAAGTACTGAGAAGTTATAGATTTATTTATGTAAATGATCACTTAATAGTTATATTAAAAAGAACACATTTTAAATTAAATATTATTATTTTCACATAAATATACATAATGTTACCTTTCAGAATAAAAAGGTAAACTTAACCTGAGTCACTTGAAAAAACGTTAATTATACGAAGAATAAACATCACCTGCAATTCAAGGGCGTAACTGTCCTTTTACACATTAAATATTACCAACGCATTAGGATACACATAAGCATTAGCTGTTTTCAATCAGAACTTTTTATTAAATAAGCATCTGTCATTGTAAGGTGAATTATATGTTATTTTGCAGAAACACCCTCCAAGTTCCCATAGTCATACAAGTAATCAATGAACAAACATCATAAAAATAGAGACCTTTTAAGAAACTCATATAGTAAGCGAAATGTTATTCAAGCGCAAGCAGGTAGCTGCGGTAAAAGTGCCGACTTGTACTCGGGACTCGAATAGTTATTTAATAGACAATTTACGAACTACCGGCATAAGTTTTAATGGAAATTCCAAGTTGGGGCTTTTTCGCATTGTGAAGATTATAATATTATGTTCATACTTCATGATCTATTTGCCACTTAGTTTTCTGATAAACTACGTTTTGAATCTCTCAGAATTCACACCCGGAATGCTGCTACAATCGATTCAGCATTGGCTTAACTGTTTTTGTTGGTCCATCAAATTAATAACCGTAATCATCTATGGAAGGCATTTGGAAGAGATCAATAAATGTTTTGATGACCTAGACACTTTTTGTATTTATAAATGGGAACAGCTTAGCATCGATCAAATGGTTTCTAATTGTAAAAACATTTACAATGGCTTTATATCAGTGTATTTTTGCTTTTGCTCATTCAATTTAATTGACGGGCTCTACCACGGTCGTCCTCCGTTTAATATTTTTTTCCCTTACATCAATTGGCATGACAGCGAAATTCAATTGTTTATCCAAACATTCCTGGAATATTTTAGCATTGGATATATGATTTATAGCGGCGTGGCCATAGACTCTCTTGGAGTGATTATAATTCAGCCCTTGCGAAGGCATCTCTATCTACTCAAGGCTCGCATGAAACGACTGGGAGAGATGGAAGTGGACTTAGACTGTCAAAGAGTAGTGAAGGATGTTACCCATGCGGAGCTAGTCAAATGCATTAAGGCTCATAAAATTATGATACAGTCAGTTTCAGAAAATATGATCTTTGATTTCCATTCATTCATCATTTCTTTTTTCCTTATTAGCTTATACGATGTGCTTCGACCGCTTATATCAATCATAATTTTCATTCAGTTCATTATGTGCGGCTCTATATTGGGGATTGCTACAATAAACATTGTGGTTTTCGCAGATTCTTCGACGCGCCTCGGCATATTAGCCTACATGTTTGCGGTTCTGATGCAATCCTTTCCACTTTGCTATTATTGTAATTGTCTCATAGACGATTGCAATGACTTGGCGAATGCAATGTTTCATTCGTCGTGGTATCAACAGGATCAACGATATAAGAAAACTCTATTGCAATTTTTGCAAAAGTTGCAAAAACCCATCAAGTTTAGAGCGATGAATATTTTTGATGTAAATCTGGCTACAAACATAAATGTAAACATAGTATTATTGAATATTTTCTCATATAATATAAGGAATTGTTTATTTTTCCAGGTTGCTAAATTTGCCTTTACCGTCTACGCCATCGCTCAGGGCATGAATTTAAGCGAAAAGTTACAAAAACTCTGATTTCCTCAACAATATGCACATTAAAGTTTTTGAATGATTTTGAAATTGTTTTTTACACTAATAAGTAGTGATGTATGACACCATTTGAAAAGTTTAAAATAAGTTATTAATAATTGAATTAACTTAGATTGGTCGTAAAATATCGTTTATGCTTTTAAATAAATCGCTTCGCGCCTTCTGGATTTATGTGCGCATTTTTTGCACTGCGATGTGTACACACTGACAGAGACCCACGAACAGCTGCTGTTCCGCCGACCGCTCTCAGTTGATTTTGTATGTAAAGTCGGGTGGACTGTGCATAGCTGCGCCGCTGAGCTGAAAAACCAATAATCTGAAATATTAACGCAAATAAATCGAGAAGTCTACTACTAAAATTTGGTGTTAAGTGTTAAAGTAAATGAATTTAATCTACCTTGCTTTCGTTAAATATCGTTCAATTTTTTGAGCACGACGACTTAACAAACGCTTCTGTTTATTCAGGCCCGCCGCCCGCCTTCCCGATTTCCCGTGAACTTGCGTTTTTTGTTATTGGGTGGTGTTGTCATTGCCCCCAACCAAAATTTTGGCACAGAAAAAAAAAAATCGAAACTCCCGCATTGTGAGGCACTGGGTGATAGAATAGGAACAAACATACAATCAAGTTAAAGAAAAATAAATGTAGTTTTTGAAAAAAAAGAATAAATAAATAAGCAATACTTATAAATTTTATATAACGCAGAAATTCAACTTGTAACCAAGCCTTGACAATAACAATTTCCCAAATGCTGAGCAATTAAAATACAATCAATAGAAAATAAAAATATACATAAACAAAACAAATGTAATCTAAAAAAAACACGCTCCTACACATACAGACCCATTTCTATAGCATGCAAGGCCTAAAATAGATCAGTCTAGACGTGGGAGAATAATCTCCGCATCGCAAACAATTCAGTAGCTGTTTTATATATTTTGTGTCACAGTGCAGCAGTAACAGTAAAATAAAACAGCCACGGCAGCAGCAACACCAAGCAGCAGCGGTAAAATTAATAATAAAAACAACAGAAAATAATTAACGTAAGACGAAGCAATCATAAAGCAAACGAAGACAGCGACAACGTGTGTGAAAACAGTGCGTGCATATTTCTTTCTTATTTATATTTTAGACTTGCCGAAAAAAACACTGCACTACACCCATAAACATACACACGTACATACATATGTATATGTCCTACTTAAAATGTAAACAACTACAGTTAATACATTGAACGACAAAAACTGATGAGCCATGCAAAATGGTTATAACTTAACATTGATAATCAACAATATTTCGCAACAATTTGAAATTGCTCCTCAATTTATAAAAGGTTTGTAGTTTAGTAGTAGTTTTATCCTTTAAGTTTTTAAATACATACATACATATGTACATATGAATTTGCCTATGTAATATTATTGACCTCGCAACACTGATATTTATAGACACCAATATCTTTGGCACTTACATATTGGCTTTCTTAAGCGTAAATGTCTGTACATACATACATACATATTTATGCATATATGTATGTACATGCATACATATGTATGTATGTACATATTTTCGATGATTAATATTTGTATTTTGATTTTTTAATTTAGCTTTAAACTACGACGCATTTTTATGATTGTCAACTTGACTCTTAAATTCTCGGTAAATTTTAAAAATAATTTATCTGGCCAACTGACGGCTTGTTTGCTGGCAATTCTATAAATAGTGTTGGCTAGCATTTGACGTCAGTAGACACGTGTGCTGAATACAAATTATGTTTTTTTTAATTGTTAAATGTACTCGTATGCATAAATCGCATAATTATGGACTTTTACGCAATATGTATGTACATATGTATGTATGTGTGAATAATACATTTCGTGTGTACATTTTTTTTTTGCTTTGCATTTGTCATCGTTTTACGAGTATGATAAGCAAAAACAAAGAAAACTCAGTAAAAGTACAAAACAAAATGTACAAAACAAAATTGATAATGGTAGTTTGTTGTTCGTTGCTACAACAACAATAAAGTAACCGGGGGTGCCCAGACACGATAAATAAATCAATACCATACAAACGAACATACAGACATATTTTTATGATAAATCAAGTCCATTTACTCATCAGTTATATAATTTTTGAAATGTTGTTAAATGTCCTAACTGCCTATTCGTTAATCGTTGTATCGCTAGCCTGCGAACAAAGACGCTTATGATTTTGTCCAGAAGACAAAAGGCGTAAAAAGCTTGAAGTTTTTGACCTTGGCTTATTGACAATCCGCACACGCCAATTGTGGCGGCTGTGGGGCTTTTTAAACAAAGAGGGAGCTTCTGGCGCTGCTGCTGTGTTATTTGCATAAGCCTCGGCTGTAACGACAATCGTTCTATAAGTGCGTGCATACATACATACGTACATACATATGTACATATATAATCAGTTTATATAGCACGATTTAAGGCGGCTGGCTGTCGAAGAAGAGAACAAACAAGCGCGCCACCATTTTGTCGTCAAACATTTTTTTGTTTCGCTTATACTCTCCATTTGCACCATTTGAATTTTATTGTTTTCGTCTGCGCCAAGCTGAAGCTTCTATCTAGCTGCCACTGCCATTGCCACCCACTGACCCAGCAGAGCGTCAAGTGCCACATTCGGCGCATACGCACATTTATTATACATACCTACATATATATATATGGAAATACATATATAAGTAGTATATGTACATACGGGTATGTATGTTGTCTGTGTTGGCACTTTGTTGACTTCGTATTTATCTTCCCCTGGCTGAGAGCTTACCGATATGGTTTTGTCTATGGCTGTAGCTATTGTTGTACTTGGCAAGTTTCAAATTTGATTAAATGTTACCGTAAACCAATCACTTGCCAAATCCAATTTTGAGCAAGCATAATAAAGTCATTGACTTGCTGCTCAAAAACTGGTCCCACCACTTCCACATACACAGATGTACATATATGTAAAGTGGCATCCTTGTGCCATTATCATCAGTTGGCACCCCCGATCAGGCGAAGGTGTAATTAAGAAGAAGTCGTGGGATAGTCGTTTTTCAACAGTCGTAAGCAGCAGTCGTGGCATTCAGTCGTCAGTAGTAAAGTTGTACAGCAGTCACTAAAGTTGGTCAGAAGTTGCAAAAGTCGGCGTCTAAACATATTTTTAAGTCTTATGTTATTATATAATACTATTCTTATTGTTTGTCAAATACTCGATATACTTTATTAAACGATTTATAAACCTAATAAATCTTACATGGGGGCTCAACCGTGTCGAGCAGCCGGACAAATATTCAGAACAGTTCAAAGTTTTTAAGTGAAGCATTCATAAAAAATGATTCTTACATAAGGGCTCAGCCGCATAAATTTTCATACGCAGTCAGTTGAAATAATACATCTAAAAGTTGCAGTGCTTAAAAATGATACGCTCAAGCAGAAAAAATAAAAATGGCGCACCAAGCAAGAAAAATCTGTTGCCGGTGGCGCGCATGGAAAATGGAAAGACATCACAAAGTGTAGACGATCTCGATCTAACGTTTGAAATGGTAGAGGAAAGCAGAGCAGTGGTAAATGATGAACAAAGTGTAAATCATACGTGCGAAAAAGAGATAAATATATACAAGTGCGAACAAGGCACAACGGCAGGAATAAAAGAAAAAGGTGCGAACGTCGAACTACATGATAATTGCGCAGTTGAAAATACCGAGAAAAGAATGTATTCTGAGGAGACACACACATGTATACAAAACCACGATTTGTCAATTTTAATTAAAATGCTGAGTGAAAAGAACGATTCTAACCCAAACAAGAACAGTGTGTCGGTGGAAAGCTTTGCAAAAGTAGTCCCTGATTTCGATGGCATAGCTATACCAGTTAAGCAGTGGGTAAATAATTTCGACGAAAACGCCGAGGCATACGAATTAAGTGAAAAACAAAAGTATGTGAATGCAAGAAATAAAATGGTTGGCACGGCCAAATTATTTGTGGAAACTATTACTGTATCAAATTATGAAATGTTATGTGCAGCCTTAATAGAAGAATTTGATAAACAGCTGAGCAGTGCCGAAGTACATAAAATGTTGCAAAAGCGGAAAAAGCGTGTGTCGGAAAATTTTCATGATTATGTGCTCCAGATGCGAAAAATAGCATCACTTGGACAAGTTGAAGATCAGTCGGTTATAAATTATATAGTTGATGGCTTAGACGTGCGTGACGATCTAAAATTTCCGTTGTACAGTGCGCCCACGTACAAAGAACTTCGAAGTCGGTATGAGCTTACTGAATTAGTGGCAAAGAGCAGTTCGTATAACAAACGTCGCGAAAACGTTGATAAAGTAGGAGACAAACAACAACAACAGCAGCATTGCTACAATTGCGGTTCAACAGAACATAAGCGGGCAGAATGTAAACGAGAAACAAAATGTTTTAAGTGTAACGGTGTCGGTCACATAGCGAAGCAGTGCGTGGCAAGCAAACAAAGCGTTAACATTGTATTAAAGGAAAATCGCGTTAAAGAAATAAAAATCGGGAAAGCAGTTGTATCGTGTTTGATTGACACTGGCGCGGATGTTTCACTTATGCGAAAACAAAAATATGAAAACATTTTCGGTGACCAAAAGTTGCAAAAGAATTTTACTAAACTGTTTGGCTTAGGCAATATTGCCACTGTCGTGTTGGGTGAATTTACAGAAACAGTTGAGGTCGATGGTTTTGTGACAAATCATACATTTCTTGTTGTACCAGATGCAAGTCTAAAAGTTGAAATAATTGTTGGCTATGACTTTTTACAGAAGTTTACTGTCACACTAAATTCCAATGGTTACACGTTCGTACAGGCGCAAACAAAAGCTGATGATGAGCAGTCTGAGTTGAATGTTTTTAACGTGGTAAGTCCAGCAAGCGAGATCGATTTAAATGTTGAATCCCAGTATGCCGAACCAGTCAAACAAATGATCGCCAATTACAAGCCGGTGGACAATGCAGTAGAATGCCCAATAAAAATGACCATCATACCGAATGTTCCAAGCATCGCTTTTCGCGAAAGTCCAAGCCGATTGTCTACAACAGAACGTGAATTTGTACGAAAACAGGTGGATGAATGGCTTCACTGTGGCATTATCAGAGAGTCGTCGTCAAACGTTGCAAGCAAGGTGGTGTTGGCCAAAAAGAAAGATAGGACCTACCGATTATGTGTGGACTATCGTAAGCTGAATACCCTCGTACTTAAGGATAGGTTCCCAGTACCAGTTGTCGAAGAAGTACTCGAGAAGATGCAAAATGCGAAATATTTTACTGTTATGGATTTGCGAAATGGCTTTTTTCATGTGCAGGTAGAGGAGCAAAGTCGAAAGTATACAGCGTTTGTTACCAAGGAAGGGTTGTATGAATTTAATAGGGCACCCTTTGGATTTTGCAACTCCCCAGCAGTGTTCGTACGATACGTTAATTACATATTTCAAACATTGATTAACAAAGGCATAATGGAGATGTATGTTGACGACATAGTTATTTTCGGAGATTCAGCTGGTCAATGTTTGGAAAATATGCGAATTGTACTGAAGCAGGCAGAAATGTATGGGCTTGATATAAAATGGGCCAAGTGTCAGTTCTTAAAGAAGAAAATAAATTTTCTGGGTCATGAAGTAGAAAACGGACGTGTTTGGCCAGGTCAAGAAAAGGTAAAAGCTGTGAAGAATTTTCCTCTTCCCAAAAACATACGGGGAGTACAGGCCTTTCTTGGACTAACGGGGTATTTTCGAAAGTTCGTTAAAGATTATGCATTACTAGCCAGACCGTTGACACAATTGTTGAGAAAAGAAGCCGAATTCAAAATTGAAGGGTTACATGTACAGGCGATAGAACAATTAAAGAATGCTTTGACGAATGAACCAGTATTGAAGATATTTATGCAGAATGCGGCAACACAGTTACATGTTGATGCGTCAAAAGATGGGTTTGGTGCTACTCTTCTCCAGCAGCATGATGGCAAGTGGCATCCTATTCTGTACTGGAGTAAAAAAACGACACCTCAAGAAGAAAAGTTGCATAGCTATTTTTTGGAAGTGAAAGCAGCATATTTAGCAACAAAAAAGCTACGACATTATTTAATGGGCATTGAATTTGTTCTCGTTACTGATTGCGCAGCGTTTAAGATGACATCAACGAAAAAAGAAATTCCCAGAGAAGTAGTGCAGTGGTTAATGTATCTGCAAGATTTTACGTATACCATAGAACATCGCGCTGGTATAAGGATGAAGCATGTCGACAGCCTCAGTCGATTCCCAGTCATGATCGTAAGCACAGAAGTTCAGGCACAATTTTTAAAGGCCCAACGCAAAGATGAAACCTTAGTTGCAGTTGCAGAAATTTTAAAACTGAAACCATACGCAAACTACAAGGTCAGAAATCAGCTGATTTATAAACAAGTAGATGGTATTGATTTGCTAGCCGTACCGAAATGCATGGAAAAAGAAGTTATCAGGAATGCTCATAACTTTGGTCATATGGGTGTGAAGAAAACCATGCATCACATTCAGCAGGACTATTTTATAGCACACTTAGAGAAAAAAGTTGTGGAATTTATCGCGAATTGCATTGAGTGTATAACACATAACAGAAAGCTGGGTAAACAAGATGATTTTTTGCATTGTATCGACAAAGAAGATCAGCCGCTGAGTACACTCCATGTAGATCATTTGGGATCATTGGACCTGACTGCAAAGAAGTACAAATACATATTCGCTGCTGTTGACGGGTTTTCAAAATACACATGGTTGTATCCAACAAAGTCTACCGATGCGCAAGAAGTTGTTAAACATATCAGCTCGTGGGTAGCTATCTTTGGGAATCCACGGCGTATTATCAGCGACAAAGGAGCAGCATTTATATCGAAGCAGTTTAAAGATTTTTGTGAGGAACACAAAATAGAGCACATCGAGACTACTACAGGGATCCCAAGAGGAAATGGGCAGATAGAGAGAGTCAACCGAGTTATTCTGTCTGTTTTGTCAAAAATGTCTGCAGCCGAGCCGTCAAAATGGTATAAATATACATCACAGGTGCAACGATCTATTAATACACATGTCCACTCATCTACGAAGTACACTCCGTTTGAAATTATGTTCGGCGTCAAAATGCGTAATGAATCTGATCTGGAAGTGGTGAAAATTCTTCAGGACGAGCTACTGGAAGGCTTGCAGGATGAACGCAACCAAATCAGAGCTGATGCCAGAGTACAGATTGAAAAAGCTCAAAGTTGCTACAAGAAGAATTTTGACAAAAAGCGACGTAAGCATAGTGGTTACCAATTAGCAGACTTAGTAGCCATTAAAGTAACACAGTTTGTAAATGGTAAAAAGCTGGCTCCGAAATATATCGGGCCATACGAGGTTACCAAAATAAAACGTAATGGAAGGTTCGACGTGAAGAAAGTTGCAGAGTTCCAGGGTCCGAATCAGACTTCAACTTGTACTGATTCTATGAAACTGTGGCGTTACATGGGTCAAGACGAAGACGATGAAGCTGGAGAATCATCTGAGACAGATGATGAGCAGGATGGCCGAGTGTAAAGTGGCATCCTTGTGCCATTATCATCAGTTGGCACCCCCGATCAGGCGAAGGTGTAATTAAGAAGAAGTCGTGGGATAGTCGTTTTTCAACAGTCGTAAGCAGCAGTCGTGGCATTCAGTCGTCAGTAGTAAAGTTGTACAGCAGTCACTAAAGTTGGTCAGAAGTTGCAAAAGTCGGCGTCTAAACATATTTTTAAGTCTTATGTTATTATATAATACTATTCTTATTGTTTGTCAAATACTCGATATACTTTATTAAACGATTTATAAACCTAATAAATCTTACATATATACATATGTATGTGTGTAAATATGACATTGAGGATTTGCAATATTTACTGCAGTTCAATTGCAGCACTCACTTGGCAATCTAAAATAAACGTTAGAACGTCAAGCGACCAGCTGACGAAACCGGTACTCTTCGCCCAAACGACTTGGCTTAATCGACAACAACAATGTGTGTCAGCAGTGAATGTTTAATGCCAACAGCTGATTGCTTTGTGATGTACAGAATGCTTAAAAAACAGCACGCACAAAAAAAGAGAAACCGGTAATCCTCAGTTACGTGGGTCGCATATAAAGTCTGCTACTGTTGTGTACGAAAAATAGGTAATAAATGGTCTTTAACAATCCAAAGTACATGCCAAAGTATAAAACTATATCTTTCATTATAGGTGTGCACAATTTAAGAATTATGTAATATTTTACAACCTACTTATTTGGCTATCAGTTATCTTTCAAGTTTATTTTTGCCAAGTACCCTGTATTACCCAAAGGCTTAAAGGTTATACTAGAGAGGGTCAACACATCATACATATGTAACAGGCAAAAGGGGGCGTTGCAGACCCCATGTTGTTGTATATAGCATGCTGATCATACAGCATGACCCGACAAATCTGCCTTAATTCAAGAACTTGCCTTATCTAGAGCTAATTTATTACAAAACATACGTATGCATGTAATGTACATACTTATATACATATATAAATCTCATATCACGATGTTTCTCTTTGATAGACTCAGACATTTTGTGACTCGATTTTCATTAAATTTCACCTGTATCTCTAATTTGGTCTAACACAAAAAATAGAAGAGTTTGTATCTTAATTATTATTATTGGATACTTTAATTTACTATCTGTTCAATCGAAACTACTGAAGGCTGAGGGTAGATCGGCTACGAGCATTCGATTACAATTAAAATGCGTTAAATGTTATTTATAGCGATTAGAGTCGCATTCAAGTTACGACGAACTGGCAGCACTATTTAATAGAAAATATGATGATTTGTCCACAAGAAGAAAATATAATTTGTTTTTGAAATGTGAAGTGTCCATAAAGTACTAAATATAGCGAAGCACACCGGATCACGTAGCATGTATATAAAAGCCACATTACTTTATTTAAAAGTCATCACTTAGCAATATAACACTTTTGTTTATTATTCGAACTAAATTCGGTATTTATTAGTTTTTTATAATGAAACCGCCTTCTACCAAAAAAACCCAATCATTTATTCTTATCATAAGAAATGTACAAGTTTTTAATAGTCCTCACCATTATCTCAAGTATGATCAATATGAAATATGGGCATTTCCAATTCAGAAATTCCCAAATATGGTATTAATAGACAGATAATTATTATAACTGTTTTTGTTTTGTTTTTGTGTATACCCTGTACCCAAAGGGTGAAAGAGTATACTAGTTTTGCGCGAATGTATGTAACACACAGAAAAAAACGTGGCAGACCCTACTCTATATATTATTGATCAGGATTTTTTCGATGCACCCCCCACTCCCCCGCAATTTGTGTTTTTTCTATAACTCCCGTAATTTTTGGACTTTTGAAAATTTGGTTATTACATCCAGTTAGTGATTACGTTCCGTATGTTAAGTTTCATTATGATTGGTCAATTCTGAAGAAAGTCATAGCCATAAGTAAAATATGTTTCTGAATCCATCTCAATGTATTTAGATATCTTGTGTTTTGCGTACATACGAGTATATTTATTTATTTTGCTAAGTTTTATATATGACTGTATAACTGCAGAGTGTTATGAGCAACGGCAACAAACATAACCAGAAGAGAATTTATGGTATAAACATACGCAAACTGCTAGACCATTTTTATCTTATCGTAGTTATACTAATGAAAAATGTATGTACGCAAGTCAGTAATTAGTCTGAAGGTTTTCATCACATGCTTATAAATAAATATAAATAGATACATGTATTTGCGTCAAATGACTTCACTCCAATATTTATTTTTTGCCCCATTTATTTTGTTTGATTTCTAATTTGCACAGAAATATCTAAATATGTGTTACGTATTAGCGCGTATAATGATGTGATAAAACTCATTTAAAATATTATCCCAAATAAAATTGTTGAACGTCAATGAGGAAGCCACCTTAAAAAACTAAAAGTACTTATAGTAGTTTTTAATTTCATTAACATTGCAATTCATTGTCTTTATTGGGAAACTTTCTCTCTCTTCTGAACACAAAAGCCATTTAACTTCCAGACTTGACGTTGCATGCTTGTCACTCATGCGCGCTCATTTCTACCTAGAAGCTTTCAAGTTTGTTAGGCATGCACACTTTTTGCATTAATTACGCCCCTCTCTGTGAACTAGACCCCAACATCTTCCCCCACTCATGGCGAAAGCCACTCGACGCGACACGCACATTAAATTTGCCATGCTTATGTAAGGCAACAAAAAAAAAACAATGGATTGTTGTTGTTCAAGGCATCAGGGAAACTGTACTATATGCTTAAAACTTGCACGTTAAGTCGATTTTGGTATCAAAAGTTCGAAAAGAGCAAAGTGCACAATGGCCGAGACGTGATTGGGTTTGAAACTAGTGAGGCAGATAATGCAGTCCAAATGTGAGCAAATGCAGATAAAAGCTGTTCATTAGAACTATATATAACTATAACTATATTTGTATAAGAGAATATATTTGTATCTTTGTAACTAAACAAGCAAGTTTCGTTAGTCTCGCTTTTATATTTTCTAAAATTCTTACATTGAATGGAGAGGCACTCAAACGCATGAACAAACATGCATAAGTACTCGTATCTACCTTTATAAATCGAGTACACCTATTTCTGTTTCTACACGGTAGATTCGTTCCAGAAAAAGTCGTGTAATAAATGACATTGAGCATAAGTATATCATGCTAAATGGAATAAAGTCGTGCAACCATATATACAATTTTTAATTTTCATACCGTGTTGAATCAAAACCGTAGTAAAAAAAAGACCGTCTAAAAACAGAATAAGTGTATACTTCAAAACTTAAATCCAAAATAAGTTTTCGTAAAGCATTTCTTCACCTATGCATATGTTTCTTTCAATCCCAGACAAAAAGACAGGCATTCTGCTAATCAGTTATTGAAATTCAACAACATTACTTACTTCGTATTTGTATACCGATTTAAAATGTTCAACCATGAGTTTGATTGAGGACCAGCAGGTGTCTCGAACGGCAATCACCAAAATGGATTGGTTATTGGTTGTTATTTGTTAGCGAATTTCAGACTTTTATTGATAATAAAACAAAAGATAATATTTTAGTAAGCTACTCAACGGAATCAACATTTTGTGAGAGTGTGAGAACTGAAGTTTGCTGTCCTCCTTTCAAGACCGGCATAAGCATTTGTATGTACATACATACATATGTACTACATATGTGTTTGTTTGTATCTCAGAGCACTATAGTAAGTGCGCACAACTTGCCACGCAGCATTTATCTACTCAACTGGTAAATTTCCACTGCAAAACAAAAACAAACAAAGGGCCATCGTGCAACAGCTGGGCCGGTCCGTCTTAGTGGTTGAAAAACATTTAGAAAATTAAAGGCATCGAAAGGCGTTGCACAAACACCGGCAGCCAGAGACGCTCCGGGGTTGAGAGTGCATTAATGAACCACACATATCTGCTCATACACTATACATACATATCTGTACGTATATATGTATAGGGTGCCTGTGTGTGGCAACAAAGGCATTTGATATACTACAGCCAATCTCAAAAGTAGTGAGTGCCAATAGCAGAGGAAGAACTAAGACTCTGAGAACGTTTTTGAGAGACTGAAGACAGCCACTGCCGGAGTGGGGAGGCACATTGTCGTCATTCAGTCATTTCGTCATTCAGTCGCAATTTGATTCCAAGCTCATAAACAACACTGCGCTTCAAACGGCAAAAGGAAGCCATAAAGTAAAGAAAATAGATTCGATTCTTCATCTCTCTTATAGCGTTCGCTTCGTTCAGAAATTTCTGGCAACTTCATCGAATTGTTTTGAATAAAAACATTAATTCAATATTACTCTCCGGGTGAGTATTTGTTTGTTGACAGTAGTGTGTAATTGCAGCAGTGAAGTGTTGAGACATATAGTAAGCAAACTTATTAGAACCGGATGCATTTGCCATACTTATGACAATAATTAAAGCAATTAGTTGCAGCCAAAATATTTAGTGTGTAAGCAACTCAAATTTCTGGGCAAAAACAAGCGATCCGATCCATTCCTCCACTATCCGCAGTCCCTCCACTATTACCAGCAGACTGAACGACGCCGTAATTGACTTTGAGAATTTGTCACTGCGCAAGTAATCTAATCACATGCTCCTTGAACTGACCTTGCTGACAAAGTTCCTTCCATTTCTTATACATACATATACATATGTACGTGTGTGTGGGTATGCTGTTTTTGTGTTCAGTTTGGGAATGCGATTTAGTGTTTGTTTATCGTCTTCTTTTTCTTGTCCTGGGGCAGACAAGGTGAAATTTAATATTTTTCAATTTCACGCGTCCTTGGAAAGCGGTCTCTAGCCTTGCCTAAGCTAAATTAAATCGATAGCTATATTAATTAACAAACCCTGATTCCTAAGTATTCCTCACATTTAACGGCGTTCTAACAAACAATTAAGGTATGAAAAAATCAAAACAAAAACAATATACTTGTAGTCTGCATATAAAATAACTAAGTATGGAGTGGTAGAGTAACAGCTTAGAACCTTCTCAATGAGAACTTGATTTGTTTGATTGTCCAATTTTAGTTTCTTGAAAATGCTAATTAGTTTCGTAGAATACAAGTTGAAAACTAGCAATCTCCTATAAGTCCTACCTATAAACAGACACAGTGAGGGGTTTTAAAGTGTCTAATTGGTATTATCTGGACTGGCCAAAAAGCAGGAAATAAATAAGTCTCATCGTACATACAAGTATTATAAATAGGTCTAAGCCTTAAGAAAATAGCACATATACATTGTATATACTTGTATAATGGATAGCTGCAATGTAATTTATTTGTAGTCTGATTAATTGGAATGAAATAAATTAAAAGGTGCCTGTGATTAGTTTAGTTATATGCTAATACTCTTATTGCACTTCGTTAATACCTCGTTTGCATTTTTTGCAATCTAACGTTTGTTTTATGCGCACGCTATGAACAGAAAATAAAACTAACTTTTTGAAAGCACAAATCAGTTGACGCGACCTTGGGACTCGTAAACGCATCGCATGCTGCCCTTTTCAAATTACCCTTTCTAATCGGATTGAACTCAGAATTATGAACACATAACCTGTAGTGTGTTTAAATCAAATAAATGAATAGTGTAATATAAAATGAGTAATTAGTTTGATTTAAATTAAAAAGCATTTAAAAAATTTCGTTGTTGATATTTTCAATTCTTTTGTTTGGATTTTAGTCAAAATGGCATGTTGAAATCTTCATTTCTTACATAATCTTAGTTAAATTAATATTTAAATTTAAAAACTTGCCGTAGACGCTATCGAAGCCTTGTAGTAAGACTGCTGTCTAAGTTTTTATAGCCTGTACCCAAAGGGTACAAGGGTATATTAGTTTTGTGCGAGTGTACATGGAACACACAGAAGGAGGCTTGGTAGACCCCACAAAGTATATATATTCTTGATCAGCATGACAAGCCGAGTCGATATAGCCATGTCCGTCTGTCCGTCTGACCGTCTGTCTGTCTGTCTGTATGAACGCAAGGATCTCCGAAAGTATAAGAGCTAGAATAACCAAACTTGGTATACAGATTCTCCTGAGACCGAGAAAGGACGAGTTTGTTCATTTTTTCTGATCCAACCCCCCACTCCCCCCCTATTACCAATTTTCTATAACTCCCGTAATTCTTGGAATTTTGAACTAAAATTTGGTAGTCACATTAGGTTAGTAATTATATATCCGTATACCAAGTTTCATTATGATAGAATGATCGAAAAGAAAGTTATAGCCATATAACCAGGCCCAATGCACACATACATACATATGTACAAGTACACAAACACGCATAAGGCACGATTCTGATGTAAATGTAAATGTATGTATGCATGCATGGAATATTTTATATTTAATTAATTAATATTTAGTTAATTAATTAAATTAATTTAGTTAATTAATTAAATTAAATTAATTAATTAATTAAATTACTTTTTTGTGGGGTGGTACAGGGTATTTAAGAGTTGAGCCTGCTCGACTTTAGCATTCCTTTCTTGTTGTTATTGAATTGTTAGAAAATCATTTTAATTGGGAAAATGATTTTAATGCATCAATTTAATTTAAGTTCATTGATATACATATTTCAAATAATGCCTTCAAACAACGAATTTATAGCAAAATATCTGATGGTGTAATGAAAATTAATTTTCGGTCCGTCTGTCTGTCTGTATGAACGCAAGGATCTCCGAAAGTATAAGAGCTAGAGTAACCAAACTTTGTATACAGATTCTCCTGAGACCGAGAAAGGACGAGTTTGTTCATTTTTTCTGATCCACCCCCCCACTCCCCCCTATTAACGATTTTCTATAACTCCCGTAATTCTTGGAATTTTGAACTAAAATTTGGTAGTCACATTAGGTTAGTTATTATATAACCGTATACCAAGTCTCATTATGATAGAATCGGAAAGAAAGTTATAGCCATATATTTAATTTAATTAAATTAATTATTCTTAATTTAATTACTTTTTTGTGGGGTGGTACAGGGTATTTAAGAGTTGAGCCTGCTCGACTTTAGCATTCCTTTCTTGTTTAATTTCAAAATGTTTACTGAAGATACAATTGATTGTAATTAGTTGAATAAAGAAGGAAAAAGAAATCGAATACTAAGAAAATTTGAAATATGGAATGCATAAAAAGAATGTGCAATAAATATTTGCTACAAAATAAGCTGGCAAGAGTCAAAAGGATATTTTGTTGTGTTGCAAGAAAAACATCAGCAGCAGGCGAGGAAAATTCAGTAAATCTCATTTAATATGCATGCTGAGTGCACGGCACACACACACATACATGCACACACACACACACACGCCGACCCAATGGTCGCTTAGAACAACAACAAACTCTATGACGTGCAAAAAATCAATAAACAAATACCACTGGTATAGTATGTGTGTATGTATGTATGTATATAAATGCATGTATGTATGCTTTAATGTATATTTACGATGTGTATGTGTATGTTTGTTGTGTGCATGTGGCCACAAAGTTTGTCAAGTTTAAGGCGAAAAACAACATAAATAATCCTTAGCACATGCACGTACATCACGTAAATGTACGTGTACGAGTATGTATGTATGTATGTATCTGTGTCGATGCGAGTGCTTATGGCACTTTTTTGTCCAACACAGCGAAATTGTGAAAAATTGCAGTCCGTGTCAAATGCAGTTGCCATTTTCTTTTCACAATTTCTCTTCAAAAGGACGCGTAACTTTTGCGATTTAAAGGAAAGCTCTGCGAGTGTGTGTACGAAACTGTTGCCTTCTATGCGCATTTATTTAGCTTTTCCATTCAGCTTAGTGTGCTGGCAAAAAAGGAGATCTCTATTTTAAATCTCGAAAAGCTTCACTTAAAATAAAAAGTTATTTATGATACATTTGTTTATTCTTGCCCGGCCGTAAAACAAGAAATGCAGCTATAGATAAAACATGTTTATAGCTTTAAACTTGAAATACGCGGAAGAACTGGACATTTAAAGGGAATACCTTTTAAATAAACTACACTAAATCTGTTTTTACACGGTGGATTGGTTCCTTAAAAAATCGTGTTAAAAAAAACCGTGTAAAAAAGACATTGATCATATGCAAAATTAATCGTGCTAAATGGAATAAGGTCGTGTAACCAAATTTTTAATTTCCAAACCGTGTTAGATCAAAATCGTGTAAAAAAGACCGTGTAAAAACAGAAATGGCATCCTAGCTGTATAGTTATAGATTCTTACTATAGAATCTATAGTATAGAAATTTAAGCTGTAGATTGTGCTATTAAGCCATTAACTTCCAGAGATCTTCTGCCATTTAGAAAAAAAGCAAACATTTTAATTTTGTCTTTCTACTTCCGAGGAAAATTCTTTTAAAAGAAATCCATTAAAACAAACACTAATCCACAAACTATGTTTTATGAAATACAACATCAAAATTCACAAGCGAGAAACCAACAATTTTGAACCTCGACTATAAATATCCTGCAGAGTTTAAAAAAAGTCATTCAACTTCTTGAACACCTGAAAATGTGTTTCAATAGCTTGCGATTAACTTATCCACCATCTGATAGGGGGGATTGCAGTAACAAATAGATTTTATTGATATGTATTAATTAGGTATCAATTAAGTATTCATTTTTATTATGTAATTATCCTGAATAAAATTTTAATCCAAAACTGTTCCTTTAAAACTTGAAAATTTGTAAATCAGTATGTGTCTAGTATGTCTCTATAAATATTGCACAAAGTTACTACTAGAAGTTCCCAAAGTAAATAAAAGCTAACACAGCTCTTTATTTTCAACGCATGATATCTGACATCTGAATAATACGAATACCAAGAATTGCACTCATCAGTGTCTGCATAATGTTATTATTATTGTAACAATTGCTGTTCGTAGTTACAAGCGAATTCGATATCTTTCGATGCATTTAGTGTTTGGCCGCAAATCAATTAACAGCTAACAATAAGTTACTAATGTGTTCATTCAGATGGTATTATATTTAAGAAGGGGTTTTGTGACACATCTATCAATTACAGCTATTACACTTGCGGTAGCGACAGAGATGGCTGGGCGATACGTCTAGCAGTGACAGCTTAAACTGTGTGGCTCTTAACTGATTATCAAACGGAAAGCAGTCGTGACGTGCAGTGAAATGCTTGTTATGTTTACATACGTATATACATATATTTGTCGCCCATAAGTCCTAACCACAAGTTTATTTATTTTAGTTCATTGAAAAATATTTAAATAATTTTAATTTTTAATCAGACATTTTTAACGCGAACGAAAAAAAGTTTCCATGACATCAGCTATGTCAAGGGAGCTATAATGGTGACCAGAAATATCATGTACCGTCGGTAAAAATAATATCATGCATTTTATTGTTGCAGGAATAAACACATTTGAGGATTACACGCAATTCCCCAAGTCAGCTCAAAACACAGACATACCTACATATATGTATGAACTATAGTTCGGCAAACAAAGTTGTCCTTTCATGGTTATATTCTTTATTTGTGGTTGCAGGAACCTACTTTAAAATACACAATATTACTTAAGGGGATTCCGTTAATCACGCTTGAAAAAATCCATCGTTTGCACAAGTATATCGATTTGCAGGCATTAAGGGAATAATAAAAGATTTGTATACAATAGTACGTAAATAAATATGTTGTTGGCATTACATCAATCAACATACACACACACACACACACACATAAAGCCAATTCCAACTATGTCAAAGCAATTACGGAATCGCGCCCACACTCGCTGCTGCTGAGTCAAATTAAACCGACAGTTTAATAGTTTCAATTAAATATTTATTGTTTGCATTGAAAGCTGATTTGTGCGTATGGAGACAGATGTATAGTATAATTAGCTTGCAAATATTATTACAAATATTAAATAGGTGCATTCAATCGTTTAACACTAGATACGGACATATTGATACTATAATTTAGATATCACTTCACTACTTTTTAAACAGGAATACTATACATTTTCTACAGCTTTCATATTATATCTAACCTAATGAAAAGAATCCAGGCAGAATATTACAGTTGAACCAGCCCGAATGGGCTGATTCGGAATAGAGCTACAGAATTATAGTACATATACAAGAAATGGGGAATATGGGAATAAAATAAATTAGACTCGTGTTTCCTAAGCACTTGAAGAGTCCACATAAAGCGCTTATTCAAATAGACGAACTGCATATGCCTAATACTTGTAGAGTACATCAGGTAAATGGTATAATAATGCATTAGGAAGCCTCTACTTACGGTTGACTAGAACATCTTTGCAGAAGCTTGGCTGATCAATAATATAATAATAATTTTATTATTTATTTACACAGTTCTAATTTTACAACATGAAAGGAATGCTAAAGTCGAGCGGGCTGAACTTTTAAATACCCTGTACCACCCCACAAAAAAATCGAAAAAACATCGAACTCGTACTTTCTCGGCCTTGGGAGAATCTGGATACCCAGTTTAGTTATTCTAGTCCTTATACTTTCTGAGATCATTGCGTTCATACATATTCAGACAGACATTGCTATATCGACTCGTCTTGCCAGTCTGATCAAAAATATATGCACTTTGTGGCCTCCTTCTGTATGTTACATACAATCGCACAAAACTAGTATAGCCTTTGAACCTTTGGCTAATAATGGCTAAAAATAATTTTTCAACAAAGAAACAATTTGTCCACTCAAAAACTCGGAATAACCTGGCTACCAAGTTACTGCGTAGAAGTTCACGATAACATCAATATTTCTCATGCCATACCAAGGAAAGGAAAAACCTCAAAAAGCAAAAAATCTAATCAATTTATAACTTCGCCATCATAAAAGTATAATTTAAATTTGTTGCACAATGGAGCACGTATGTCTGCATTTTAATTAAAGAATTTTCTTATCGAATGAAGCTAATCGCCCCAATTGATTAAATCGAAAATAAACCTGGCGTAGGTCAGCATCAAACCAAATATTTCGGTATCAACCGACATACAAGATATACATACATATGTTATAGAGTCAATAAACGAGCTGATTAGCCACAATCTTAAAATCATCTCATAAACATTTTACAGGTCTTGGCAATGGAATTTCTGACTTATCTTCCTGTAGCCATAATGGCAATAAAGCTATAAACACTTTTTCTTGATTAAATAATTATAATGTGTATGCATTTTTATTTGAAGTTAAGGCTTAGTATTATCTTTATATTGGCACGTGGCCGCTGCCAATATTCTTAAGTGAAAGATTCTTATATGTAGTTATCAATTTTTGGCTTCGTAACTTAAAAGCGTATATGGGCTTGCCAAAATACATGCATAAATATGCACAAACTATTTTTGCTTTGATTGGTATATAAGTATGTATAATACATATGCACACATAGATACATATGTATGTACATATTGCAAGGCTGTGTGGCAACTACTTTTATGATTAAAAACCGTCGCATTGCCTTTTTAATGATGATTGTAACCCGAGTGCGTGCATTGTAATTTACAGAGGTCTCTCTCAGCATTTCACAAATGAAACTGCCAACATGTCACTGAGCTAACGGGCAGGGGTGGAGGGGTAGTGTGATAAGTATAAGTATATAGTATAGTATAAGCGACGCTCTTTGATAAGAAATTTATTAGATTAAGGCAGACGATTGCTGCGATTACAGTCAGAGCCACAGCCGCCTCCATAACCACCAGAGTCGTATTCGTAGCCTTGCCGTCGTTTTGTTTCATTCCACTTCGTTTGGGCTTTTGTGTCGCCTCTCCATCTCGGCTGCTGTCGCTTGCCACTTGGTGTGGCTGTGTATTTATTTATTAGTCTGCGAGGCAACCTCGCACTGGACGCTTCGAGTCGGCTGCCAACACTTGAACTCATCTTCCATGCCGGGCCATCTAGAGTAAATAGCAACTAACTTGTGATACAAAAACGCGTAACTACCGCACATATACGGATAATAGAAAATACCACAAAACTTGACACACTGAGGCCAATTCGAAAAGTTTTCGCTTTCAAGAACTTTTATTCATGCTTAGCAAAATGTATGCGCCAAGTTTTAAATGTGATTTATACAAAGTGAAAGTGTTGAGCCAGCGAGCAAAAAGTGGGGCATGCAGCAAGGCGCAGATGCTGGATAAATATCATTTGCTCAGTATATAAATGTTTTTTAATTAACCAAGTGAGTCGGAATTCAGTTTTCTGTTGCTTTCATAGAACTATTGACTATTATTTCGGTCCTACATAATTCCATTTGAAATGCAATGGTTTTTCAATTCCAATCACCACACATCTCTTTTGGTTGACGATTTAGATTTGAATTTCAATTGCTTTACAATTGAATTATATACATACATACACTGGCGTACAACTTGAGATCTGCAGTTTAATTCCATTTCGTCAGACGCCAGCTACAACACGTGATTGCTTTGCTTTTGCGTGTCAATTCGTGAAATTTTATTTTATTTGATTTGTAACACCCCGCTTCGCAGACTACTGCTCACATGAATACACAAATAGAAACAAAACGCTGGCACTTGCTAGATCTTATCAGACGGGAAATAATAGCAAAATTATATGGTCAAATAACCACCTTTGTTTAACGCAGACAGACACACACACACATACATTATAATCGCATTTGTTGCTATTTTTACCATTTGTACACACACTTTGGCACACATTTGATTTTTGATAAGCGTATTTTCGGCAATAAACTAATTCTACTACAAATACACAAATACATCTGTAAGTGTATTTATAATTAACAAAATAATAAAATGAAGGAATTTGTCTATCGACTTGTAGTGCTCGTCGCTGTAAGTGCATTCGAAATAAAAGCAAGAAGAGGCCACAATAACAAAATCATCAGCGACAAGCTCGCGTGAAATAATTTAATCGCATTGTGACTGACTATCGAACGTTGAACTCGGGAAGCGCTCCCGGTTCATTAACATGGCGAATTTCTGCTCACAACATTGAGTAAATACTATTACATTCTATTCACAGTGCATTTTAGATTACATTTTATAAATTACAATCGATAGGAAGCGTACACAATAGTCTTTGCTACAGTATATTTATAATTACCATTATTCGTACTTAGCGATATATGATTAGTTACTCCTAATTCTCTCTATGTTCTTTGATCTTTCATCCCAATTCATTTAAAAAATGCAAAACTAGTTAAAACGTGTCTTTCATTTAGGAATTGAAATCTTTTCATTTGTTTCACAAACATGAAAACTGGCCAACAACTTAATTTTTGCATCGCTCTTTTTCCTGTACATTTCGGTTATCAATTTCAACCAGAATCGCAAAATAGCGAATCAATTGATTATGTTGCCATTTCAATATTTTAAAAATATTTCTTTCTAAACTCATTTCATTTCTAGTAATCGAAACAAAAAACTCACGTCTTAATCGAAATTCGAATTGATCGAAATATTATCTGTTATAAACTGTTTATGTGCTTGATACTCTAAAGATATCAAATGAATTTAAAAGCACCGTTTCAGTGGAAATAAAATACATATATACATACGGAAAAGAAGAAACCATACTAGCGAATATGCTAACAACTAATGTATCAAAAATCACATATACTTATAATTGCTTCTATAGAAATTCTACAGGAAAATCATATTTCACATGTTGTTGTAAATAAGAATAGGGAAATTTAATTAAAACCTTTGGGGTTGCAACCGATTTCTTGAAACCTGGTTATTGCGATCATTTTCAATTAAATGTTTTCCTATTCTCTCTTCCTAATAAACAACTTCCATACGCACAGAAACAATTGCAAACGGGCAATGTAAAGGGTGATTTTAAAATAAAAATTGCCTCTAGCCAATTGCCTCTTCCAATGTTTGCTAATCATAGAAGTGCGTATATTATGTTGTTCTGATTTTTTGTGGCAAGGTAAAATTTCGGGTAACAAGACAAATCACCACCATTGAGCAGCAGCTGTTCTGAAATAAATTGAAATATATTTTTGAATTCTCTGAATTTGTTTATTAACAATAAAATTGATTTTTGTGAGTGTGTGTACTTCATTTTAATATTATTTTCAGTCGTCTTTCTATTGATCAGAATAAAAATAAATTTAACTTAAGTTATAACATGCCAACTATTGGCATCCAGTACTTACGATTATTTATATCAAATATCCCTTGAACTGAACGTTTATTTCTTTTTGCAGCTAGCCCCATAACGAGGCAGGACAACTAACTACAATACAAGCATCAGGAAGGGAGCAGCTTAAGCTGCTAATCGAGTCATATACGGGCAGGCTAATATCATAAATCATTGTCAATTTTCGCGTGCAAGGACAACAACTGCAACTCATCGACGCCATTGCGATTGAGTAACCAAACCAACGAATATTAATCATACGCAGTGTAAACCGCATTAACACAACTGCCGTCGATATGTTTGCGAAAGAGCCGCACAATGTGGGCATTTGACACGCGTAGAAAAACAGATAAATAGTCGGTTGATTGGACTGTAGAGACATTTTGGCAGCGTTATCCTTGCCACAAAATTAACCATTAAACGTGTTCTTTTTTTGTTTGCTTATTTTCTTTGTGTTTTGTACCATTTGTTGGTTATTCAGTGTTCAGTGTTCAATTGATGAAACCACAAAATTATTGTATTCGGTGAACATAATTAAGTATATTCGTGCCGCATGTGGCTGCCAACGCTGTCACATATAAAGCCAACGCCCATTGGCAACAACAGCAACAAATATAAAAAAAATAAAGCGACATCCTTTGATAACCTGAACAGCTGCCTGGTGCAGTCGTCAACTATTGCTCAATTAATTTTTCGCTGGTCTGTGATAAATACGTTAACATTCTTAATGAATGTCATTCGGTTAAAGTCACTTTATCGTACAACTAAAACGACAACAGCAACAAAAACAAAATCCACACACCACACCACCATACAAAAGCAGACGCAGCATCGTAGCAACAATAATAATAACAAGAGTTACGGGAAATCAACTTCATCACCAGCATTGGCAACGCTTGAGGCATCTTTTGCAGCGACCAGCGTCAACAAGAGCAGCAACAACAACCCGCGCACTTACAACAACAGCAGCAAATCAAATAAAGTGTTCCTCCATTACATACCCCGCGATCCGCGTCTAAGAATTTTCAATAAAACCGTCACGCTGAATAAACACTTTGGCCATCGCCATCGCCATCGCACTTTAAGCGAATTGAATATAACTGAAGATTTGTGTAATTATGGTGAATTAATTGGTGGCAGTGAGAATCAATTGAAACTTAAGGGCCAAGCTAAAATTGCGGAAATAACTAAGCTGAAATTCAATTGAAAAAGTGTTGCTCGACTCTTTTTTGTGATTTCAAGTTCATGTGTGATAGAAGGTGAATATTGTTGCTGGTTTGCCATCTCCTGGCATCTCAAAATTTACTCCAAAGTCGCACATTTGGCTAAGGTAAGCATCAAATCTATAAATCCATATACACACTATTACTCATTCTATAAATTAAGTGGCAAGCAAAATTAAAGTCCAGCAGTTTTCTCATATTTCTCGACAAAAACAAAAATCAAAAAGAACACCGAACAATAAATTCATTCCAGAATTCCCAGAGTTCCTAAACTAAAGGATAAAACGATAGCTCGTCTGGCATCCATTTCTCCTTTTCCAGAACTACTTTTTTTGAAGCTTTATGACATACTATAAATACCAGCAACCTCCATACTTCTTTGTATTTTGAGCCTTTACGAGTTCTTGCCAGCATTGTCTGTATTCTGCCTGCTGCCGTCATTTGGCAACACCTAGACTACTAAGATCCTTCATAGCTTGGTCGTCCCCTTCTGCGTTTCCCACCAGCAGAGTACGAATTACATACCAAAGATTCATCTGAAAATCTCTCTCAAAATCACTCTGTGTCGCCTTATCTGATATTAAGGTCTATCCATCGGCAGGATAAGGGACTTGTAGAGACTGTTTACTTAGTGTGACGAAAGAACAGTTCACTGAGCCTATAGTAGCCCCGATAATATACTAATACTAATACGACTATTTCTAAGGACTCATTAACAAATTTTAAGCTTTTTATTACTTTGCCAATAACTAAAAGCTGGTTAACACAACTTCATTATTCGCGTTAAACGGTCAGGTTTAATTGGAAACACTAAAGCTACTACCATTAAGATTGAAATTCTTACCAAATATTTGTTAGTCTGAAGTTTATTTTCTGAAGAGTTTTCCACAATAGGGAGGAAAATTTCCTAATTCTAGCATTCTGTTTCAACGGATTTTGTAACTCCTTAACATACATTTTTAATTAGCTCGCTGTCTTACTATAAGTCACGTACTTTTTCATGAATGTCTACAATAATTTTTTTTATAAAGAATATTAACTCTAGTGATTTGTTATGCTCTTCTTGATTGTAAAACCAATTAAATTAACTAATAAAACAAATCAATATAAGATGAAGATAAGCATATATCTTATAATATTATATAAAGTCAGCTAAAATCGTACATTCGATGCAATTACAGTTAAGCTATACATATTTTTCGCGGATATATGTTTCGTTTGCTAAATGGACCGAATAAAATTTCTCGTCCTAAAACCTTCATTTTTTATGTTTTTGACATAATATGTGAAATAAACAGTATTTATAAGTCCGAGCTTAGCTCTTTGTATTTGCTTGCCCACAACAAACTATCTTTTTGTTTGCGTGACCGGAGCCGAACAAAACGATAAAACAATTTCTGACATTAATAGTTCATTGAATTTAAATTGATTTTAAAGCAAAAGCAACGCCTACAACGTTAATTGGAGTGCATGGGCAGTGGCAGTGGCCTGTCATTTGGAAAATTTCCACATTATTTGTGTCTCTCTTTATTGAAATTGCGCCGAAAGTTTGTCTCGCATAAAACTTTTATATTCTCCTCCCTTGATTTTGCCAAGTGCTGTTTTAAAAATAAAACCAGACAGTCATTTCGAGCACAAAGCCAAAAGCCAAAAACCGAAAACAGCATAGACAGCCACACAAATGCAAACAAAATAAAAATAAATAAATATACATATATATGTATATATATATATATATTCGTACAGTACGTATTCGAAATATAGTTATAAAAATAAAAATTAGCACAAACAGCTGTTTCCCTGACGTGCGTGTTTCGTTGAGCACAAATGAGAGCTGAGCGAGCAAATTTCGTGCTCGTGATTTCTTTAATATTCTACTAAATACGAATATATACATACAGACATAGAGACATACAAACATCCATACGTGCTATTTTTATGAGGTCAAGTTGAAGGAAAATTGCAGCAAAATAAAATTAATTCTCTCTGAGGTTGGCAGGCAGACAGAGGCGAAGATTCGCCAAACCATCTCCAACTGTCAAATGGCGTCCAAACAGTTTGTGCGCGAATTTGCATTCGAAATGTTTTGTTTTTAAACAAATTTGCATTTGTTTGCAAACAAACGAATCAACAATAGCGGCAACAAAAAAAGCAACATATTGTTATGATCTTTAGTGATACAAATAAAAGGCAAATTTAAATACTTCTAATTAAACCACAACGACGACCATTTTGCTTAAACACAATGTTGTTCACTCACGGGGACAATGCAGATATAATATTTTTGAAAAAACGAACAAAATGTGCCCACTTTAAAAATATTATATACAAGTAGTGCCCACGTTTATATAACATTTCCGATGGCAGCAGGTAAAAACTATAGCAAGAAATTGTGTATGAAAAGTACGTGATTGTGGAAAGCAGTTGGTAAACTTTTGCAATTAATCAAAATAAAGCAAAGAAAACTGCTGGAAAACTTTGAACTTTGCTTACTGCAGAAGCCACTAAATATATAAGTTTGTACAGTTGCAAGTTTTTACATCTTTCTCACAACATTTTACACACCTTTCCATTCCTCTCCCACACACAAATAGCTACGCACGGCAGTCGTCAATTACCAAGAGCGGAAGTTATTGGAAAACGGCAGCTTAAGGATCGCTTTTCATATACATACATATATACTATATATCGTAGAGTAACGAATACTCATATAATCCCTACAACCTACCGCTATTTAAATTGCTGAAAAGAAAAACTATTGTGTTCAGTTCGTTTGGAAAAATTTGAGCCGTTGTAAAGTGCCGAAAATTGTAACCTACACGTAGGACCCCAATACACAATGGCGAAAATAACTAGCAGCAACAGCACGAGCAACAATAATATTGCTGCCGTTGCTAACAACAATCATAGCAGTGTTATAAACAATCATAACATTCAAGAGGATAGTGGCAGCAGTAGCATTAAACAAAATGGCAATCTGATTTATCGGTCACATAGCCGTGATAATGTGACGCCAGCACCCGCAAATACGCCTCTGAATAGAGCGATCAAGCATGATCTGTTCCCAGAGGTCACTTTCTGTAATCTATCGGTCGAGAATCTGCACGACGGCACCCACAATCGCACCGTCCGGAACAGCATAATCGCCGTAGATGGCGATAACACCATGACTTGCCTTATTAGCGGAACTAGCAATCAGCCGCCGGTGAAGAAGCGAACGCGTCTGATCTCTAACGAATCGGGCGATTCCATTGACTCTAGCTCGACGGAGAAGAAAATACCCAAAATGCCCGACGGAGGCTATGGTTGGGTGGTGGTCTTTGCCTCACTGGTGGTCTCACTGATTGCCGATGGCCTCTCCTTCTCCTTTGGTCTGATTCACACGGAGCTCTTGAGTTACTTTGGCGAGTCGCCTTCAAAGACGGCCTGGATTAGTTCGCTCTTCTTTTCTGTGCCTCTGCTCATGGGTCCGATTTGGTCAAATCTGGTGGACAAATATGGCTGTCGCAAGATGACCATCATTGGCGGTATGGTGTCCGCCTTCGGCTTTGCCCTTTCGTCCTTTTGTAACTCCATTGAAATGTTAATGTTCACGTTCGGCATTATATCGGGCCTGGGCCTAGGAATTGGATATGTCACGGCTGTCGTCTCGATTGCCTTTTGGTTCGATAAGAAGCGCACCTTTGCCACGGGCATTGGTGCATCCGGTACTGGTATTGGAACCTTTCTCTATGCCCGTTTAACTCAATATCTAATCGATTCGTATGGCTGGCGAGGAGCTACTCTTATCCTTGGCGGCACCATGTTGAATGCCTGCGTTTGTGGCGCTCTCATGCGCGATCCGGACTGGCTTATCGAGGAGAATCGCTTGGAGAGCCGTTCTCAGAGTGTCACCACATTTTCCAATTCGAGCGTTTGCTTGGAGGAGATCAAGAAACTGCTCGACACGGGCATTACCAAAGAAGCCGTGCTCGATACTCTGGTTACCAAAAATAATACGGAGGCCAATCAGCAAATAGAAGATCCCCTGGACTCAATCCTCAAACGCTACCGCAGCGAAATTTTCCTTCCTACCTATCTGAGTGCCCAAGAGCTGGACAGTATATGTGAGGCGAAGAGTATCAGTCGTCGGTCGTTGCGCCACAGGGAGGGTGCCGAGGCACCGTCACGCGATAATCTGTTATCCATGTCATCGGGTACGCCTTATCCACCCACCACAGCCATTATTGGTTCCCCGGACGACACCATGATGGGTGGCATTGCGGATGCAGCCATGGAGACAGCTAAAAAAACGTATCTGGCCTCAATCGAGACTCTGTCGCCGTCAGAAAAGCGCACCACGGGGGCAAACTCACCAAATGCATCGATGCGCTCCTCCGATGAGGGTTACCTCACTCAGAAACATAACGAGCCAACGCCACATGCTAACTCCCGTTTCTCCCTCAATGAAAATCTTTTTATGGCCCACCACACGACCCCCTCTCTTTCAAATCTAAAGGTGAACGGCCTGCGCCACAACTCGGTAGACATACTGAGCGATGACATGCACTGCTACTACATGTCCATGAAGGATGAGACATTTGCACTGCTCGATAAGGGCCAGGAGCGAGGTCCAACCGTGATTCCCATACCTGAGCAACCACTGACCAGCGAACAGGCGATACGACGTGCCCGTTTGGATAGCATAACCGGCATACGTCGTCTTTCGAAATCCAAGAAACCAGGACACCGCTCGAACCTAAGGCGTAACATTTCAATAAGGAACTCCAATTTCCTGAAGGACATGCGGATACATCGTAACTCCATCCATTATCGTGGAGCCATGCTCAACACACATCGCTACCGACTTCGCGCTTCCTCGTGCCCAAACATCTATCGCAACTCAATGACCACTATAGCCAAGGAGGAGGAAGATGTAAGTACAAAATATATTACCAGGGCACTTAAACCAGTGCCGTTATGGAAGCTCTTCTATACATTTTTATATTGAATAATGCAGCCATTATTATACTCTGTACATGAAGTGTACAAGAGTATATTAGGTTTGCGGGAGCTGAAAAACATAACAGACAGAAGGAGGCGTGGCAGACCCCAAAAAGTATATATATTCTTGATCAGCATGACAACACGAGTTGATCTAGCCATGTCTCTTTGTACGTCCGTCCGTCTGTCCGTATGAACAGCTGAATCTCCGAGACTATAAGAGCTAGAGACACCAAATTTTGTACTACTACTTTCCCCTACGAGGGATTTCCCAATTTTTAATATACACCTAATTCTGTTTTTACACGGTACATTGGTTCCTAAAAAAGTCGTGTAAAAAAAAACCGTGTAAAAACCGAATTAGGTGTATGGTGTATACAAAAAAAATAAAAAATAGGGGAACCTGAAAAGCCGCAAGGAATATACAAATAAAACAAATCATTAGATAAACCAATATTTATTCTGTACAAATCTTGTATAGTTTATTTTAAAATGATTTAATCAGCACTGCTTCCTTTATTTTCTTCAAACGCCTACGGTTTCCATATTAGTAATAAATCGATAGAAGCCATCGCGATATGGGCATTTTAATTTCCGTGTTTTGGCATACTCTGGATTTTGCAAATTAAATGAAGAATTATAATAAAGCTTATCATTATGGGATTCTCTTTGTGCCCCCTATTAATAACGAGCACAATATAAAGCGTTCAGTTTGGAGCTTGGGAGCGTTCATCTTCAAAGTACTCTGACTATTGTGTTCAATGAGCACTTCTAATACTATATATAGTATTGATGAATACGAGTATGTATAAGTGAGCGGCCTCTGTAGCTTATCGGCCTGTCAGAGTGCCTGACAACAGACTATTCGGTTTGTGTTTGCGCTCAACATGTAGCTCAAGGCACGGCTATCAATACTCTATCTCTGCTAAGTATATGTACATACTTGTGTATGTATAAGTGTACATATGTACGCAGAATTACTACATATTTTTATAATGTGTGGCTCGTTTATGCAGTAGGTAGACATAATTCAGTTCCGTATTTCATAAATTCGATAAAAAAAAATGTATAATTCTTTTTTTGTGTACCCTTCGCAGACCTGGTATGATAATCTCATGGACACCATGAAATCTGTGTTTGATTTCTCGCTCTTTTTGGATTTGAAATTCGCGCTGTTCAATCTGTCAACGTTGTTTTTGTTTATTTGGTAAGTTGGACATACATATACTTGTACTATACATACCTATTTACTTATCTACATAGTATATACTAAGAACTATTAAGCATGATTTGCGCAATAACACAAATGTATCGCATAGATAGCTGGTATACATATTGTACAAATGTACCATAACGGGCCCCAAGTGCAAATGCCACAAAATGTCGCAAAATTTGGCAAGCATTCAATACCGATTTTCAAAACATATACATATGTACATAATGCCTGCTTGTCGATTTTATTTGTTACCCACCTACGAATTGATGTACTTGTACATTGGTAGGAGTATAGAATCTATAATCCATAAAATATTTATGCGTTGACAATATCAACGATAGTTTTAACACACTTTTAAAAGGGTCGCCTTAAATATATAAATAAAGATCAATCAAGATTATGGACCGTAACATTTAAATCGAAGAAAGAAGAAATTTATATAATATTCATTCAATGTTTTTTGCCTCGATAAGGAAACAAAGACCATTCGTTTATTTCAGAAGCAAGAAAACTATTTCAAGCTCCGATTTTGATTTGTTAGAAAAAATATTTCAAAAAAGTTACAAATTAAAAAATATGCCCTAATTAATTTGGACGAATTAGGAAACAAGTACACGCTCAATTTCAAACTCTAACTTTAATTAAAGCAACAACTTAATAAATTTGATCTAGAACACTCCTCTATTGTACAAGAAGATTGCTAATTTAAACAATTACTTATTTTGATTTTATTATATGTATATGTACATCCTTAGGATTTATTCGTATACTATATGGGAGGTATTTTATATATGTATGTATAGTATATAGTGTAATCTGGATAATTATCACATCGCCGACCACTTATTTTTTATACCAACAATGTAAATAGACTTACTAGTCAGGAAGTATAAAAGCTAGAACAAAAAGACTTGGGCGCGACTGTAGCATTCGGTTCATGTTTTCTTTTTAAATATTAAATAGAAACTTTGGCGAATAAAGACAACTAATTTTATTTATTTTATTTATTTTTCATCGACAAACAATGCAGTCGATGTACATAAAAAAAAATCAATACAATAGAGAACTTAAACTATGTAAAACAAAAAAAAAAAGCCTATAAAAATGACAAAAATATCTAATAACACATCCGACACGGTGGGGGAATTTTATTTGCCAAACGGCCACAAACATTTACCTCTATTATTGAAATAAAACAATTATAAATACGTTTATTAATAAAAACAGATCCTATAAACAGATCCTTATTAATTTCTTAAAACTATACATTTTCGCAAAGCTGCAGAAAATTGCGAAATGAAAACATTTAAGCAAATAGGTTAACAAAATATTTAAAAACTCGAAATATTGTTCTGAGAATTAAATTTTTGTACACTCGTTTACTTACATATATGATTATATTTGCAGGTTCATTATACCCTATCTTTATTTACCTGAATATATGAAGCAATACGGTTATGAGGTCAACGTGAGCGCCGTAATGATTTCGGCGATTGGCATCGCTCAGACAATAGGCATGATCGGGTTGGGGTACTTGGGCGATCATGCGTGGATGAATATCAACATATGCTACTCCCTCTGTATGCTGGGTAAGTGGTGGTGAACTAAAAATTATGGTACCTATGTATAGTACATGTACAAACTTATATACTATATACTATATTTGCAGTCTGTGGCGTTTCCGTGTTCTTTATGCCGCTACTTTTGACCAGCTACAATGGTTTAATGACGATGTGTGTCATATTCGGGTTCACATTTGCCAGCTCGTTTTCGTTTACGCCCAGTATACTGGTCAGTATTGTTGATTTGGATGATTTCACCTGTGCCTACGGATTGGTTCTCTTGGTGCAAGGCGTGGGAATGATTGTTGGACCGCCCATAGCAGGCGCCATTTATGAGTATACGCTCAGGTGCGTTGGCATCATTTCGAGTCCATTGTGCGCTTAATATTATGTAACTTTTCTTATTCGCAGATGGGACGACTCTTTCTATTATGCGGGCATATTTATAGCACTCTCCGGCGTCTGTTCGTATATGATTGAATTCTGTGAGAAGAAAGCAACTAAGGAGAGTGATAGTGATGTCTTAGAGACTAAAAAAGCTCAACTTTTACATTAGTTTTCTAATTGTTAAGTGCTATAACTGAAACTGATAAAGTAATGTGTGCAGCAACAGTGCTAAATATATATACAACAAAAATTGTAGTACATGTACTTTCAAACTGTTCCGATTCGATGGAATTTAGCATTCAATGTTAAGCAAACGAACTTTCTTTTGTCAAATGCTGTTGCAGCTCTAAATGGAATACAACTTCACGAAAGATGATAATAGTAACAAATTGCTAAATGTGCTATTTATTAGTGCATAGAATAGTCTGTGTAAGCTAGATTCGACTACAAAACTGCATAGTTTTAGTTTAATGTTAATCGTAATCGTAATAGGACAACAAGCAAAATTGTAACTGGCAATAAAGCAGAATACATACGAGTAAAAACCAATTTTACACAACTATTTGAATATCAATTGCAGTGCATCACTGCCATGCGCAAACGGGTCCCTTTGATTGTCTTCTTGTCAACAAAAATAATAAGTTATAATATTAAATTTATACAAAAAAAAAAAATAAAAATAAAAAACAAACAAAAAATATATTGCAGCTATAGACTACTAACTACCAATCATGTAACGTATGCAATAACTACAGACAATTTTTGAATCAAGCAGAACACACGTAAAGTCTTCAACTAAATAATTATTAATTTGTATCAAACAATGAACTAATAATAATAAAGCAACAACTTTGGCACATTTTTTATACAAACACTAAACAATTGTATTGCAAAGTTTACTAAATAGTTCACCTTTTGTAATTCCCTTGTTATACCAAACTTTGAATCTAACACTGTATCCGCACTGCACCACCTCCCAGAAGTGTTAACTATATACGTATGAGTACTACGCAGTATGAGAAGATTTCTGAAGTTATTAATTAAAGAAAAACAGCTGAAGTATTATTATTAATTAATAAGGAAATGCAGTTGAAGAGCACATTACAAGTAAATACGATTACTGTTTAGTTAGCTCTATTAATAAAGTCTACCACATATATAAATATATATGCGCACTTTAAAAAAAGTTATAGGTTATTGTTGCAAACAAACACAAAAAAAAAAGTTTAGCCATAAGCACAACACTTTAGCAAAAATAATATATAACAAATATTTACAAACAAACAATTAATTAATTTAGTTTATTACTTATAGCAGAACAAATAAACTCCATTTAAACTTTTGAAACGAAAAGCTAACGGTGGTGAATTATTATTAAAAAACCCAAAACCAATCAAGGTAAGTTCCAAACACATTCTGTTTTTCAAATGAAAATTCTGAATGATTTCATTATTCTTGTTTATGTATTTTTAAATACACACACTTTTTAAAAATAATTCGCTTCCTTTTGTGTTTACAATTAATGTTTTCGCTTTATTAATTAAATATATAAACTTCGTAAAATACTAAATTGATCATATAATCGCAGCATTTACGCTTATTTGTTTATGTATGTCGTATTTACGTTAATGTATATGTACTTGTATGTTATTTTGTATATAAACTTATATAAACTTTTGTATTCAGCTCACAATTAGGTGAGGGTGCGATGTATATAGGTTACAGCAACAAAGCAAATGCAAAAAAAAAACAAGTTTTTAAATTATAACGAATATAAACCACTACCGCAAAGTGCGCGAAATTGACGTTTTTCAATAAATAAGTATTTATTTCAAAATACTATACGTCATTTCTTAATGTTGAAAATCAATACAAACATAAGTACCAATGCACGCATGTTAATATAAGCAGATAATAATCTTATGTTATCTACAAGTTATCTGTCACTGTTGCATACGAATGTAAGCATAAAGAATATGTATAGCAAAAGTGTCAGTCTCCAATAAAACTCTAAAGCGAACAGACGCACGGCGGTCCGCGACTATTGTCTTTTACTTTACTCCTACTGAGCCCTTCCCTTTTCAGCGAATATATAATCTATTCAATAGGTTATGGGCCCAGGGCATATAGGCTCATAGGAGAAGTTCAAAGTATTGTGAAATAGTAATCGTTTGGTGACTCAAGAAATATAACATTTAAAAAATGAGTGCGCTATATCAAATAGACAAATTGGAAGAGCATAACTATGACTCATGGAGCATACAGATGCGATCTGTCTTAGTGCACGCGGAATTGTGGAGTGTGGCATCAGGTGCTGAACCTAGTAATACTGAGAGTTCAAGGCCAAAAGATGAAAAGGCATTAGCAATTATAACGCTAAGTGTAAAAGCTTCACAATTGGGCTTCATTAAAAATTGCAACACTTCGTACGAGGCATGGAAAAAGTTAAAGGACGTTCATCAGCCGAGTGGACCTGTACGGAAAGTGTCGCTGTACAAGAAATTGCTAGGCAAACGCATGTTTCAAGGCCAAAGCATTTCAAGTTACATACACGAATTTAACGAAATTCTGGATGGTTTGTGTACAGTTGGCATCGAATTAAATGATGAGTTAAAAACAATCGTGTTGTTGTCAAGCTTGCCCGAACCATACGAAAATTTTGTCGTCGCCATTGAGACGCGTGACAATTTACCGTCATTTGATGTGTTATGTATCAAGCTGATGGAAGAGGGAGAGCGCAGAGGCAATGCAGATGGAGAGAGCGAGAATGCAAGAGCATTTATAGCTACGCAGCAGATCGTCGCGCATTCCAAAGCGAATTCAAAAAGGAATTCAAAAATCGTCGTTTGCTACAACTGCGGCGAAAAAGGGCACTACAAGGCACAGTGCAAGCGTGAGAAAATTCGCGGTGAAGGGAAAAAGCAATCGACAAAGAAAGAGATGGAAAAGCAGAGCAGCTTGTTAAATGCGTTGGACGTTGGAAAGATAGAGAACAACATGTGGTGTCTGGACAGCGGAGCAACAAGCCATATGTGTTGCGATAAGACGTTATTTTCAAAATTTATTGCGCACACTGAAATGATCGGTTTAGCTGACGCTGGTTTCCTGAAGGCCGAAGGCAGAGGAGAGGTGAAGTTACAGACAGAACTTTGTACCTTGGTGTTGTCAGATGTACTGTATGTACCGAAAATGAATGGCAACTTTATGTCCGTCAGCCGGTCAGTGCAAAAGAACAATGTTATACATTTTGGGCCACATTTTGCTAAAGTTATACAAAACGGCGAGTGTATACTGAAAGCGAATAAAGTTGGGAACCTTTATATGTTTCAAGGCAAACAAAATAGGTGTTATTCCGCAACTGAATCAGATGGTACATTGTGGCATAAGCGTTATGGCCATTTAAATTTTACCAGTCTGAAGGAAGTGATCAGCAAAGAGCTAGTGCGTGGTATTGGAAAGGTTTTTTTCCCAGACAACTTGAATTGCAAAACGTGTATGCTAAGCAAAATACATGTACAGCCATTCCCAAAGGTAAGCACTAACCGTGCCGAAGAGCTGTTGGAACTGGTTCATGCTGATGTATGCGGCCCATTCGACACGAAGTCACTTGCTGGATCCAAATACTTTCTGACCTTCATCGATGACAAGTCCAGGCGTATATTTGTTTATTTTTTGCGGAAGAAAGATGAAGTGTTCAGTAAGTTCGTCGAATTTAAAAACTTGGTTGAACGGCAAACAGATAAAAAGCTCAAATGTATTCGAACCGACAATGGAGGCGAGTTTGTCAACACAACATTCAACGGTTTCCTGAAACACCATGGTATTGCAAGGCAATTGACCGTGGCTTATACTCCGCAGCAGAACGGCGTGGCGGAAAGAGCAAACCGGACATTAACGGAGATGTCCAGATGCTTATTGGTGCAGTCGGGCCTAGGCGAGTCTTTGTGGGCCGAAGCAGTCAACACAGCAGTATACATAAGAAACAGATCACCTACCAGTGCACTGAACAACCTGACTCCAATGGAAGCGTGGACAGGTAAGAAACCCTGTGTTAGCCATCTAAAAGTTTTTGGTTCCATTGCAGTTGCACTTGCAAAGGGTCCCCGTAAAGGCAAATTCAAACCCAAAGGGCATGAGTACCGTATGGTTGGGTATTCGGTAGCAGCCAAAGGCTATCGGTTATACGACCCAGAGACGAGGACGATTGTCGAAAAACGAGACATTCTATTTGATGAGCGTTGTGGTGGTCATACCAATGAAGATACCGTTACGGTAGATTTTCCTGCATGCGAGGTTCAAGAGCATGTCACTCACACGGATGGTGACAGAAGCATCGACGACGATGACAGTGAGCACAGTTCTGACGACAGCAGCTCCAACGCATATGAGAGTGCAGTCGAAAAAGAAGACTCTGACGAGGATACTGTGAAGATTGGGCCAGGCCGGCCTAAAATTGTTCGAAATGGTAAACCTGGTCGTCCAAGAAAGCAATACAATGTGCTTGGAGCATTGGTTGCTAGTGACGTAATGGTTCCGACATCCTATGATCAGGCCGTTGGTAGCACACATGCAGTATTCTGGCAAGAGGCGATGCAAAAGGAATATCAGGCACTACAATCAAACGAAACCTGGCAGATGGCTGATTTACCAAAAGATCAGCGAGCAGTTGGTTGCAAGTGGGTATACAGCCTGAAACGTGACTCTGATGGAAAAGTCGAACGTTTCAAGGCACGACTCGTTGCTAAAGGGTGCTCCCAGAAGTATGGCGTGAACTATGTAGAGACGTTCTCACCCGTTTGCAGATTGGAAACCGTGCGGTTTATTTTGGCGTTAGCAGCGGAATTGAAGCTGTACCTTCACCAGATAGATGTGTGTACCGCCTATTTGAATAGCGACCTGCATGAAACTGTTTATATGAAGCAGCCACAGGGATACACAGATCCCAATAATCCAAGTAAGGCTTTATTGCTTAAAAAGGCAATATATGGATTGAAGCAGTCGGGGCGCGAGTGGAACTCCAAGCTCGATTGTGTACTACAAGGCATAGATTTTGTAGCATGTGAAAATGAACCGTGTCTTTACAAAAGGAACGGAAGAGGTGACTTATCATTAATCCTTGTTTATGTTGATGATATAATTATAGCATGCCGATCAAAAGAGGACTTGGCCAACATCAAGTCAGCCATTACAACATCGTTTGAATGTGTTGACAAGGGAGAGCTGCATTTGTTCCTTGGCATGGAAGTGCAGCGCGACGGTGAGCTTGGCGAAATTTCGCTAAGCAATTCGCAATACATCAAAGACATATTGCGTGAACATGGATGCGAGACCTGTAGACCTACAGCGACCCCACTGGATGCTGGTTTCCAAGTGATATGTACCAGCGAGCATTGTCAAAAGGTTGACATTGCATCCTACCAGTCTTCAATTGGCGAGTTAATGTGGCTGGCGCTTACAACAAGGCCAGACATATTGCATTCCGTTGCCAAGTTAGCTCAACGGAATCAAGATCCGCATGCAGAGCACCTAGTGGGTGTAAAACATGTGCTTCGATACCTGGCGTCAACTGTGGACCTGAAGTTGCACTACAAAGAGTGTGGACAACCCCTTACCGGCTATGTGGATGCAGACTGGGGTGGCGACCGCATCGATCGCAAGTCGTATACTGGCTATGTATACTACTTGGCTGGAGGACCCATATCCTGGCGATCTGAAAAGCAACGCAGCGTGGCACTTAGCAGCACGGAGGCGGAGTATATGGCTCTTTCAACTGCGTGTAAGGAGGCCATATACCTACGGCGTCTTATAGTGGAGATTGGCTGCGGTGACTCGAGTACTCCAACTATTCTTCATGGCGATAATTTAAGTGCTCAACAATTAGCTAAGAATCCTGTACACCATGAAAGAACAAAGCATATTGATATTAGATATCATTTTGCAAGACAGGTTGTAAACGAAGAACAAATTGTTTTACAGTATACATCAACCAATGAAATGATAGCTGATATTTTAACGAAAAATCTCCCTAAAGCGAAGCATGTTCATTTTACAAAGCTGTTAAATTTGATTTGAAAATTTTTGTAAAACATGTTTGCATTGAGGAAGGGTGTTGAAAATCAATACAAACATAAGTACCAATGCACGCATGTTAATATAAGCAGATAATAATCTTATGTTATCTACAAGTTATCTGTCACTGTTGCATACGAATGTAAGCATAAAGAATATGTATAGCAAAAGTGTCAGTCTCCAATAAAACTCTAAAGCGAACAGACGCACGGCGGTCCGCGACTATTGTCTTTTACTTTACTCCTACTGAGCCCTTCCCTTTTCAGCGAATATATAATCTATTCAATACTTAAGGTCAGAATATTTGCAGATTTTACCGTATTTATAGCAAACTAATGTATTGTACAGAAATATATTTATATATATGCATGTATGTATAAACATTAAAATATTACAAAATTTAGAAATCACGCACGACACACTCACATATACAAATTGTTTTTTTTTTTACCTTTTTTTAAGTTTTTCAAACCGGACTTTCTATGTGTTGTGTTATTAGTACACTTTAATTATATGCACATTTAGTTGCATTTCTAGACAAATAGTTTTAGCTTATGTTGATTTTTGGGCTGCTTTCAAAAGGATTCGTTATTTGTTGTATAGAGGATTAAATATTTTATTTGAAATCAAAACAGTTATAATAATCTGGTTCTATGTACTGCCTCCTCAAATAGTTAGTTACTAGTAGCTTTTACAGAAGCGGCTACTTAAAGGGTTTCTGTATCAGTGGGCAATCCCTAGCAACAGCCACTATTTGCCGCACCAGCCGCACCGCCTGAGCCAGGGAGCGATGGATTTGTAGGTGATGCCTGGGGACCGATTTTGATGCCGTTAGCCTGTGTAAAGTAAAAAAAAAATAATTTGAATCTAGTTGAACATTCTAGTTTACGAATGTATGTATACCTCATTGTTTATGTCGAACACACCCTCCTGTATTTTCTCGTAAATCTCTTTGGCGGTATTAATAAATGCCTCCTCCACGTTGGCGGCGGTACGCGCCGAAGTTTCCATAAACACAAGTCCATGCTCTCGTGCGAATGCCTCACCCTCCTCCTTTTTGACTTCACGCCTGGAGTCTAAGTCACTTTTATTACCTATAAGCATGATCACCATGTTTGAATTTGAATGCTGACGAGCATCTTCCAACCACGTTGTCAAATGATTAAAAGTCTCGCGTCTCGTGATGTCGTAGACGAGCAAAGCGCCAGCAGCACCACGGTAGTAGGAGCGTGTTATTGATCTGTATAAGGCGAAAATCAAGAGATATACATTTTATTAGTATGAGTTCAGTACGAGAATATTCATTTAAATGTGAGAACCTGAAAGCCTCCTGGCCTGCGGTATCCCAGATTTGCAGTTTAATCTGTTTGCCATCAATTGTAATCATGCGTGCACCAAACTCGACACCAATTGTCAAATCGTGTACTGGCTGAAAACGCTTGTCCGTGAATTGCAGCAGCAGGCATGATTTTCCAACGCCTTACGAATGCGATATGAAATAAAAGAAAGCAAAGAAAATTAGTAAAATGTTACAGACTTCCATAAAAAAACGAACGGGAGAAAGTCGAGAGTTTTTCCTACATAATTCATATGTGTATGATAAATACATAGATGTGTACACAGATAGTATATGTACATAGATAGATAAAATAAAAACAGCAACAGCTGGCGCATGTCCAAAAACGTTACGATCAAACAAATTCCCTTTTTTTGATAATAAAAGGGCAAATGGCAAACATCGTACGTATATCGTCCGTAGTCGGGGGTGGTTGATAGGCCCGTCGGTCAGTGGTTGACTCAGCAACGTTACTTTGTCCGCTCCCCGACTTCCCCAACTTGAACACCATCCTCATGCAACAATCTACAACAACAACGGAGTAGAGTAACGCCCGCGCCCCGTTGTTATGGTTTTATTGATTTTTCCTTGCTGTCCGCCCCACTCGTTTTTGCCAGCTGCTGCATCAAGATTGCACTTCGTATCTCTCGGTACGCCTTGAGTCGCGCACTATACATTCAACGCAGTTGCGTACCCCAGTTCAGCCTTTGTTTTTCACTCAATTTTGTATAATTTGTGCAAATTTGCACTCATATGGCAGAATTTGGTATACACCTGTCACACAAACTCACCAGTATCGCCAATTATTATATATTTAAACAAATATGCGTAAGACATGTTTCTAGTGTGATTGGGCAGTCACTGAACAATTAGTTTTTACTAGAGCGTATTATTTATAACAACAAATCCTAGTTTTAATACGCAATTGCTTCTTTTCTGCGCTTTTTGTGATGACTGGCTGGCTGGCGATAACGATGACAGAGCTCAGGCGATAGTTATCCCCATTGTTCAACACTGCTTACTTTTGGGGCTGCCAGCCTCTTCGAATTATTGACATCGGCTCGATAATTGACTCTGTTCATCGCTAGTTGTAGTTATGTATGTATTTGTGCAGCGATTGTCAAAAATTTTCCTGCACAGAGAATAATCACAATAAAATACCTGTAAATAGTTGTTAAAGCAGTTTGTGTGAAATGTCTTAGCAAAAAGTAGGAGCAGCATAAAATTGAAGACCGTTTCAGTTGCAGCATTTTGCAAGCGTGATCCTGTATTACCGATTCTGGGGTTTTCGTGCCTACTACACAACACATACCTTTTTTTATTGCCAAAGGAGGGCAACATAGTTGGGACGGCCGTTTCACTGCGTGAAACATGAAGATGGCTGACGGCTCGACGATATTGCGTAGAAACCGACCCGGTACAAAATCAAAGGTAGGTACGCCGGATAGGCCCAGATTTTTCAAGGCGCGTCCCCTCACTGTACAAAATTTACACCCACAACAGGACTTTTGTCGCTGGCCAGATGAACCGTTAGAGGAAATGGACAGCACATTGGCTGTGCAGCAATTCATTCAGCAACTCATCAAGCGCGATCCTTCGAATGTCGAGCTTATACTGACCATGCCCGAGGCGCAGGATGAGGGCGTCTGGAAGTACGAACATCTTAGGCAATTCTGCATGGAATTGAATGGTCTGGCTGTGCGTTTGCAAAAGCAATGCTCACCCTCGACGTGCACGCAAATGACGGCAACTGACCAATGGATATTCTTGTGTGCGGCTCACAAAACGCCAAAAGAGTGTCCTGCCATTGACTACACGCGCCACACTTTGGACGGTGCTGCTTGTCTGCTCAATAGCAACAAATACTTTCCCAGCAGGTATATCAAAAACCAAATAATAAATAAAATCCTTTTATGACCTTTTCTAAATTTCTTGCGTGGTTGCAGAGTCTCCATCAAGGATTCATCAGTGACCAAACTAGGCTCTGTATGTCGGCGCGTTTATCGTATATTCTCACACGCGTATTTTCATCATCGTCGCATTTTCGACGAGTTCGAGGCTGAAACGTATTTATGCCACCGATTTACGCATTTTGTCACAAAGTATAATCTGATGTCGAAAGAGAACTTAATTGTGCCCATCAATGAGGAGGAGAACGCTACACCCGGGGAGAGCGAAGCTTAAGTTGTTACAGCCCTTAGAAAGCATGGAAAAACACTCGTACACACACACTCTAGCGTAGTTGCGCTCATTAAACAAATATGTATTTATATTTACTAATAGCATGCACTAGAATAAAACCGACAATTGGGCAGCAGTAACAACATTGTGAAGGCAGAAAGTCAAATGTAACTCTTGTAGTTTAAAGGACAAATATTCAAAAGTATGATATATGATAACTAAGAAGAGAAAATTATTACACCGGCCCCTTCCCTTCCCATTTAAGTCAACATTTATTCCGTAAAGTTATATGACTATGATTATTTGTAACTTTTAATTTAAAATAAATTATACGTAAACAAATTTTATTTCTCACGCTGAAGCCAAACACAACTTTCCATTAAAAACTGAAAACTAACATCCAAACTTTGTAGTAAGTTTCCAAATATGTTGGAAATCGTGTACCAAACTAAAACTACAAATGCATGTGACAAAAGCAACCCGAACAAAGCAAAGAATGACTAATAAAATCTTTATAAACATATAATATTAGAATTACGGAGAATTAACTCAGAACCTGATATCTCACACAATATTCACTTCAAATACTGGGCGCTGTGCTACCAAACGCTCAAATCCTAATTGCGTTAAATCGATTGTGCTAAACTTTCCCTCTAAAATAAGTTCAGATATGGCACGTCCTACCGCCGGCGTTTGCTGTATACCGTGTCCGCTGAATCCTGTGGCTATATAGAGATTTGTGTGGTACGGATGTTGTCCAATAATGCCGTTCTCATCGAATTTATTGAAGTCGTAGTAACCAGCCCAACTGCTCTGCACCTTAGCTGACTCAAAGGCCGGCACGCGCTTCGCCAGCGTTGGCCAAATAACCGTCTCAAAAAATTCATGGTCTACATCCAAAGTATCGCACTTCGGCTCCTCCTCATCCGAAGGACTGCGGCCACAAAGGAAATTACCACCGAGTCCGTCGCGTCTGAAATACGTGCCGTTCGGGTCAACCGTTAGGGGCGTGGCCAATCCAGGTGCATTTCCACCCTGCGTATTAAATACATAGACATAACGCTTGCGTGGTTCCACTGGCACTGGCACACTCATAATATCCTTCCCAGTGCCGATGCCAGCCAGACTCGCCACCTTGCCAGAGTGTGCGCCAGCAGCCAGAACACAATTATCAAAATGCACGGTTCGTTGGGATCCATCGCCACAATCGACAATAGCGCCATTGAGCTTACCCGTGCCATTAAATGTGAAGCCAACCACTTCGCCATTCGTAAACTGGGCACCAAAGGAGCGCGCCTGCTTTTTGAAGCCCATCAGCAAGGCCCACGGATCAAACCAGCCCTCTTTTGCCAGGCCACAGCAGCCCAGCTCTACTCCGTCAGTATCAATCCAAGGAAAACGCTTTCGCAATGCCTCAGGTCCCAAGAGCTCGTTGTGGGCGCCCAACTCATTCTGCAGCCGAGAATTGTTCGTTAGTATTTCAGCTCCCTTTACCGAGGCCAAAAAGAGATAGCCATGTGGCATAAAGTTTAGCTCCACATCGCCCAAATACCGCTTCGAGTTGGCTATAAATTCGGCACCAAATAGCGACATTTGTATGTTCTCCGCCAGGGAAAATTGTTGACGCAATCCTCCCACTGACAGCACTGTAGAGGCGCGGGTATACTACAAGTAAGAAAAGATAAGATTGCCAATAATGAGCTTACACAAAATCCACTTCACTAGAATACCATTGAAACAGTTTAAGAGGACAATTCCAGATGATATTATGCTCGTACATAGGCTCTGTTACATGTAACTTTATAATGCCAAAATCAGTTTCCAAAGCCGTTTGTTTCGAAAATTGATTACAGTGGAACGTGAATTGCTCGCCGTCTTAACTGCTTTTAAATGCCAAAATATACTAAAACAGTTAAATAGAAAAAATTAAGAATATAATTTATCATTCAGGCTAGAGGGAACAACCTCGAAAAAGCAACTTTGGCAACAATATGGCTTAAGTTTGATGATTTTCAAGAATTAGAACAGTTCACTTCTCATTAAAGTCGATTAAATATGGTTCAGTTTACAGCTTTAACTGCAATCTTCAACAGCGCATTCGGATAGATCAATTGTGTTAGGAATAAAAAATATGTTGTAAATAATTTTCTTTTACAAATAATTTCTTGTTTTATGTTAATAATTGCCATCAATAACATGAACTCGACCAAGCCGAGAGTGCAATAACTGGACTATTGTATAATAATGCGGAAAGATCGTAAATATGTACATTAGCATATAAGTATAACTTAAATATTGCTACTTCCAGGATAATAAAAAATATAATATATCTATTGAACCATAGAATTAGACAAAAATTTTACTCCAACAAATAAAGTACAATTCCAACTTTCGAAATTTTACGATATATATTAGAACAGCTGCAGGCAGAGATTGGGCAGAGATAACATACTATACATGGCTATAACCCCCTTTCTAAAATATAGGTGATTATACGAATGGCGTAACGGAAAAATCATATTAGCGGGAAAGTGGGAAACAAACTCGTATAGCGTACATATAGGTATACAAAATAAATCAGTTTTAAATAATTTTGGTGACTCTATCTCTTATACTTGTAGTCTCTGAGATCCAGGTGTTCATTCGGACGCAAAGACAGATCGACTCGTCTTGTCATGCTGATCAAGAATATACCTTGTGGGGTCTGGCAATATACTCTTGCACATTTCATGTGCAGAGTATAAAAACTATACAAAGAATAATGGTATGGTCTACACTTTACATCTATTCCCCCCTTTCATATAAATTGTATATAAAAGGGATTAAAATTTACACAAATTCACTTCCATTAAATTGAATGAAAGTGCCTTAAAAATTAGATCTGAATTGCGCTGAACTAAGCCAGAGTATATAATAATGTTGATTTAATAAATTATTCACACTATGCATATTAATAGCAACAAATTGTAGTTGATTGCATTTTTTAAAACTTATTTTGTAAAATCTTGAAGCACGCGCACATTATTCAAGATAATGAATGGGAAACAATCTGTTAAAAAATCGAATCTTCACATCACTTAATAAAAATTGAGTTGATCTGGTATTTTACATTCGGAATGACGAGAATAAGATTTTTCTTCTATCCAGTTGACTTACGCACGCGTCACGCTCCACAACCACTACATTGAGTCGCTCCCGGGCCTTGGACTTCAGCCAGTAGGCCGCTGAAGCACCCATGCCGCCACCTCCAACAATGAGGACATCGCAACGGTCAGGTAAAGGGTCCCCTGTCTGGCTGGCAGCTGCAGTTGAGGCCGGTTGACTGCTAAAGCCCCGCAGTTGTTTAAGCGCCCCGACAACACGATGTTTTGCTAATCGCAGCATTTTACAAACTAAACTCGGTGCTCATTGATAAGCCCGCCTCACCTCATTGTTGAACAACGGCTGATAACTGGGAATAGATTAGATGTGCGGAACAGGGAGGCCAGCCAGGCAGCTACTTGTGAGCAGTTAGTTAATCAAATAGGTAAGATAGTTGAATGTTATCAATTAATAAACAGGCAGGAGATGTTGAGTGGTGAATTAAATGTACAAATATTTATTTGAAAGATTATTTTCTTTAAACTTGCACTTCACCAGAGGGTGTTGCATTTATCCATGACCACTGGTCATGTCGACATCATTTGGAAGCTGGCGGTGCTGTTGCGGCTTATTAGTATTATTTTTCTGGTAACGACCAGAACGTGGACGCTTGTTGGACTGTTGATTGCTGCCTCCAGCTTCACTGTGTTGTTGTTGTTGCTGCTGCTGCTGCTGCTGCATGGGAGCCGCATCATCGACCCAAAAATCGCTGCTAGTATTGGGCCTCTGCAAACTGTTGCACAGAATTGTTCATTGCCATTATTTCTTAATTTTTATCGTAATAATCACCCCGCGATGCTCTTATCCAGCTCGTCCAAGCTCATCAATATGTGCAATGTCGGTATTTCGCGTCTCACAATTATTTCCTCGAGGCCATCCATTTGCGGCTTCCAATGCTCCTCGACACTGTTGAGGACACAAAGAAAAGTGGCTTTAGATGTAATAGAAATTGAATGAAAATTGCAAACGATATACAAGTAGTATTTCAAGTGTCACAAAATATTCAAGACTAGTATTCTTACTTAAACTTCTTAAACTTACAATATATGCGGGTTTTGAAAAGAGTTTTAGTGTCAGGGATGTGAAAAGCAATACCTTTTTTCGGCACTTAATAAACGTTATAAGCTCGGAGATAATTTTGAAAATGTCTATTGCTAAATAGCCGAATGTGAAACAAGCGGAATACCTAAGCATTTGAAAGTTTATAAGTTTTATAAGTATTATTCGGATTGTTTTAGATTCTTTGATAAGGTTGCGTTGTGCAACCTATGTGGAAAGGAAACATGTTTAAACTCAATTACATATACCAAATTTTCTGCATGTACTTGTATTATAAGTAAATTATACAAAAGTACTTAAATCAGCTGAAATTTGTAAATTACATTTTATATAAATATGTTTTAGACTTTGTATTAAATTTTCACAGTTAATAATCATGATCTTAACTAACATAACTTTTCTAATCTTCAGAGCTTCCTTAAAAAAGGGAATTTCTGCTTTCAATTGGAAAATGTAAAATTGTATTCAATTTTCGCGACAAATAAGTATATTCAAATTAATAGTTCTTTTATGCATACAAAAGGCATATGTAGAGATAATTTTACAAACCTTACTCCGATATCATAATTCAGTAAATTTCTTAAAAGCGAATTGACCCGTTTATTTTTTTCGAATCCAATTTCTTAATTTGTTCTCAGGTAAGAAAATTTCTCTTGTCTAACTAATTTCGTGAAATTCATACCATTAATGAAAATTAAAAATTCGATCGAATTCAACATTTAGGAATCACCTGAATTTGGTAATTGGACAATAAACACCACTTACCTGGTGGATCCCATACGCGTAACCTGATATAGCTCGTGACTACGCTTTAGAATCTCAGCGCAGGATATGGTCTTGACAACTCCACCGCCCGAACCGCTCCAGACGACGGTACGGTATTCACCTTTGTTGAGTGCCGCCTCGGCGTAGCTAATGACATTGCTGACTTTGGTGCCGCCCTTAACCTTTTGTTCGGAAAGAATCAGCATAAGAATTTGAAGGTGTCTGCGTGAGCCTCCTTCACTTACATGCATCCAGAGAAAATCCTTTTGTGTCTTTGGCATGCAATCCTCGAAAGGCAAATCGTTCTTACTCAACTCCTGTTCCACATTCTCGGCCTTTCTATAGTGCATCATCTTGGTTGGCCTTGAATTACCAAGTAAGAATTTTTGTAGGCTATTTGAAAATTGATTGGGCGCGCAATTTTATTAACAAAAAATTATTGTGGGCGTTAACTTATGTAAAGCAACCTTGAACGTCACTTCCCTAAGGCTGGCGTGGGAGTCAAGAGCCATGCGCCCAGCTCAGTAAAAATATGGCAATCTTATATGGTAACCAGGCGCAAATTCTAAAACCAAGAGCCTAAAGTGTCGCGCACAGTTATTGCCATGACAGTCTGCGCAAATTGAATAATTGCCGCTTCGTTTATGGCCACGAGCTCGTGGCAACAAAAAATGCACGCAATCAGTTTTCGTAGCCTTTCTGATGCGCTTTATTTAAGAAATCAAATCATTCAACATCAATACAGTGCTGCTAAGAGTTAATAATCAGATAGTTTATGATATAAATGTTAGCTTCGGTTATGATCATGTTAAGTCTATTCGAATAGTATAAATGGCCTTCACATTCAACTTATCTTACAGGGCTGGATACTACCATATCTGTTACCCCACCGGGTTCAGAGACTATCACAGTTAAACCAAACATTTTCATTTATTTTCTTGTAATTAATCGGTTATGTTCGTTTCTATTGAAAGGAAATACTAGAAAGTTAAAACCCCAAATGTATGGTATTAGACTTGTCTTATCTATGCACAGAGCAAGTTTATTAAAAATATTTGTACATAACGTATATTTATACAAATTATAGTAACTAAATTATGGAGTTATAATAGAAATACTGTCTGATACACAATATATTTTTTTTTGAATTGAAAGCCTGTACCGTATTAAAAAATGGTGAATTTTTTTAATTTTCTCCTTTTATATTCATAATTCTCCCAACGTTGCCGGATTCATTTTCAGATATTATTTTTTAGCTTTTTACCTCACTCATTTTCTTTTTAAAGTTAAACGAGGGCCATATTTGCCATCAATTATATTACAAAAATTAAAGATTTAAGGAAAATTCAAGAATTTTTGAAGATATTCAAAGATTTATTTTCCTTTGCAATCACTTGAACTTTTTATTGAATATTTAAAAAGGTATTTCCATATTATTCAAAAAGAATAAATTAATCATAAAACACGAAACCAACGAGAACAAGAATTGATAAAATTGTTCAAGAACGAAAACCAATAAATAGTAATTCAAATTGTTTGTGAATTAAATAAAACAACTCATTTCTGATAAAATGTGTAACTCTAATTAGAAATGTTTATCATTGTCTTTAGAACTTGACATTTTCTGGAATGTAACTAAACTATAAAAATTAACCATTTGGTGAAACTTGTGCAATAAAATAACTTTTGTCAACAATTAAATGGAGTCATTTATGTGGATGACTCTTTATTGGATAATAAAAGCAAGTTTTTCCCTTTAAAACGAACTAAAAATAATAATTAAGTAACTACGTGCAAATATGCTTCTTTAGTTTATATGATTTATTAGCATCTAGATAATTAAATTAATTAGTTAAAACGATAATGAATAGAACCAAAAAATTTTAAAATGATGTATAAATAAAATGTAACTAATAAAAATAAGTTAAGTAGGCTAATTAATTTAATATACTTTTAATTTAATTTTATTCAATTTAATTTAATTTAATTTTATTCAATTTAATTTTATCTAAGAGAATTTAATTTTTGTGACTAGTGCATTAATTTTAAGATTTTTACTTGTCGCAGAAGGAACTACTAATAAATAAATAAAATAATTATTTAACGCTATTCACCAGAGCTGCTATGAACGTCTCTCAACCCTTCAAAATCATAAAGAGCTAGCTTGTAGGGCACCATGAAATTTTCTCGACCACGAGTTCAAGTAAAAGTCAATAAAAAAGCATTTCTACAGCAATTAAATACGCGCGGATGCAGCATTTTCCATTACTATAGGTTAACCCACCAGCCCGGTTGTCGGGCACTACGATGAGGACACGCGGTACAAGCCCACTTGTTGAAGCCCTCAATTTGTGGGGGATGTGGGCTGAGTTGTGCTGCAGCTGAATTCGACAGCAGCAACGAAAGTTTATTAAAGAAGTTTTTTGCAAAAAATTGTGGTTTAATAGTGGTAGTACAAAGTAGTGAAATAAAACATGTACGGCATGCCCATACAGCCATCCGAGTCCATGCTATCTGGGGGAACAGATAATGGTGTATGTCACACACACACACACACACACACAGAAACACCCATACACTCACGCCCACACTGACGATTTAAATGTAGACAATGCAGCAGCTATTAGAAGAAAATGGGCAAGGGGTGGGGGGAATTGTAGGTTATGGCATTGGAGGAAGGCGGCGTTTGGAATGTTTTGAGGAATGCGTTCGAATTCCTAATAGCATGCGCTGACTGCCTCATTGACAACGTCATCATACCGACGCGCAGAGCATTATTATCAAGAACATCATCACCAGCAACATCTGCGGAGCAGCAGCCTCATCGTCATCATCATTCCTATCAAGTACGTTGTGAACAATAATTCAATTTTGTGCGGAAGTTATTAATAAAAGGAAAGCAGCAGTGTAAATGGCGATGAATGTGGGATGTTGGATGGAAAACTGAGAAGTCGTCTGTCTATGTGGTGGGTGCGGACATGTTTTTGACAACATGTACATACATACTTGTATATATTCGTTTGACTTTTATTTTTTACTTGTATTTATATTTTTAGCATCGACACTAATTTCATTTTGAGTTTTGTACCCAAAACTGCGCCCAACAAAACTTAGCAGACAGCCAATGCCTCAGCTTCAGATTGGGCGTAAATTTAACAATTTGATATGCTAAGTATGCTAAGCATTTCAAAAAGTGACATTAAGTGGTTCACAATTGCATTAATTAACATTTGCGTATACGCAATATTACGTATACGGGCCATGGCCATGTAAAAGTCCTAGGCTGTTGACGATATCTTCTGAGCATACATACGAGTATTTGTATGTATGTATTGTATAGAACTCTTCAATCCAACAAGGCTATGTGCTGCATATTTCCACGCACAAACTCACGCACACACCCTACTGTACATAGGGTCTCACACTTCTCTCCTGTACATAGACAGGATAGAAGCAGCAGCTATGAATGAAACGCTGCAAAAATATTTCATTTATTCACGCCCAGCCCCCCCTCCACCATCAAGCTGAAGTATGCATTGTACATGCCAAGGAAGCGACGCGGACCGAGCTTAGCTCATAGCCCGACCACCATGGCAGGATCATTTAAGGTTTGTGAGCCGTCGCCAACGGTTGTCAGTCGCGCATAAATAGTAAGTCGATTCTGCAGCAATTGAAGTGATGAAAAATTCTCAGCTAAATGAGTTTTTACTTGTGCGAAAAATAAGTAATTTTAGAAAAATTACAAAGAGCACACATCCGTTAAGGTGTAATTATGAATAATAAATTGTAGGGCAATAAAAAAACCCCACACAAAGCCTTTTAATTACAAACAAAATAAAGTTCATATTTGTTTACGGTGTGTGCGCGAAAAGAAGAATTGCCCTAGACCAGACTAAAACGTATAACAGAGCTTTAAAAAAGAATTAAAACTAAATTACACGCAAACACACACTTTTATCATCAAAATAAGAGAGTTGTTGAATGCTGAAGACACATGTGTTCGCTCAACAGGTAACCAAACGTGACTGAGCGAATTTTTGCGGCTATCAACAAATAAACAAACTGACAAGCAGCCCCGATAGAAAAGCGTTGAAAATTAAATTCGTAGTTTCTATGCTGTTTGATATAAATACAAATTCCCGGGAAACTAAGAACAAAGCTCTAGTGAATACAAATTTATTCGAAAATTGCAAATTAAATCGGGCCATGTTTAATGTATTTACGGCGTAACCGTAATTTAATGTGTTTTTAAGAAATAATTTAAAAAACGGAGACAAAAATAGTTTCCCCCACAAATTCTTGTGAAACCTGAACGATATAATAGTTTATAAAAAAAAATAGTATGACGTACTCCTCAAAATGATAAGTTAATTGATCAAAATGCATTTTATTTTACGTGTTCGGATTAAAAACAATCAAACACATACTCGTATTTAAAAATTAGTTTATATGCATGCATATAGATTATTAATTAAATGTTTCTTTTCTCACTACCAACCACAAGTTGCTTCATTGATAAAAATCATCGCAGCGTGCGATTCAATAAAACAATACAAGATCGAAAAATAAAACGAAAAGAGTAGCGAAACAAAACAGAACATGGATAGCACCGAATTTCGAAAACGTGGCATGGAAATGGTCGAATACATTTGCAATTATTTGGAAACGCTAAATGACAGACGCGTAACGCCCAGTGTGGAGCCGGGCTATTTGCGGCATCTTTTGCCTTGTAAGTACAAAACTCAAATTTAAAAATTAATTGAAATAAAAAAAATATATATCCACAATGAAAACTTAAATTTGTTTGAGTAGAATTTTATAATTACCTTGTAAATTAATGAATTGCCCGATTTATGTTCAGTTAAAAGACAAAGCAACAACATTTTAGTCCTTCCCTCTATTAGTTTTTTTAAATGCTCTTAATTTAATTCAAAAGTCAATAGCTTTATTGAAAATAGCTGTTCATTTTTTTTATATAAAATATTTATCCACAATGGAAACTTAAATTCATTTGAGTTGAATTTAGATTTTAAATTCAGATTCAAAAGTTTAAAAAAAAAAACGTATGCAAAATCCTTAGTCCTTCCCCCTATTAGGTATTTTAAATTTTTAAAAGTCAATATTTTTATTGAAAATAAGTGTTAATTTTTTATATAAAATATTTATCCATAATGAAAACTTAAACTTGTTTGAGTAGAATTCAAAAATGACTTTGTAAGGAATTGCCCGATTTTAAATTCAACTAAAAAGCAAAGCGACAAAACTTAAGCAAAATCCTTAGTCCTTCCCCATATTAATTATTTTAAATGCTTATTCTGATTCCTAGCTCTTAACACAATTATAAGTAATAACGTAAAAGTAAATATTTTTATTGAAAAGAACTGTTAATATGATCGGGCAATCAAATAATTTCGTTACCATTTTCAATTTCAAGTAAAATATTATGATATAAAAATAAATAACATTTTTTCTACAAGAAAAAGAAACACTATTTACTATTCAAGTCGTAATTCTAATAATTTACCATTTTGTGTGAAATTATTTTTCCAATATTTTAATGAATGAGAATATATATTAACGTTACTTAAATATTTGTTCATGTCCTAAATTTGCGAAGTTTTTTTTAATAAAATTATTATTTACATTATATTATAAAATTATAAATTAAAATAAAGATTTGTAACCTTATTACGATATAATTTCAACTTAAAAGATAAGAAGGCCTAGGAAAAAACTGTACAATAACGTCTATTAATGCCTCCAACACGTTGGGGGAATTTTATTTGCCATTTGGCCAGCTATGCCCCGAATCAAATTAAATAATCAGATCCATTAAATTATTTGTCACCATTAAAGTCAGATGTTTGGTTAAATACATTGTGTCTAGATATTAAATAGCTTTGCAGCAGCAAACAAAATAGCTGCCGTTGTAATAATCAATGTTATTAATATATTTATCAACTTTATAATTGTTTGTTATCCCTTTTAAAATAATCTTTGTCAGCTGAGGCACCGCATGAGCCAGAAGATTGGGATAAAATCATGAATGACGTTGAGGATAAAATAATGCCGGGTGTGACGCACTGGCAGCATCCAAGATTTCATGCCTACTTTCCGGCCGGAAATTCTTTTCCCTCCATACTCGGTGATATGCTGGGCGATGGCATCGGTTGTATCGGCTTCTCCTGGGCAGCGAGTCCCGCCTGCACGGAGCTGGAGACTATTGTGCTGGACTGGCTGGGCAAAGCCATTGGCTTACCCGATCATTTCCTGGCACTGAAAGAGGGCAGCACCGGCGGCGGTGTCATCCAGGTAAACAAACACTGACGTACTATAGACGTGCGCCGTAAATGTTCGATTAGTTGCCAAGTAAACGAAATTGATTTATTTTGTGGCACACGCCATGCCTTTGATGTACATTCGCGCGTGCTTGCCATTGACGTTCTTCTCCCGATCAGACGTCCGCCTCGGAGTGTGTGCTGGTCACGATGTTGGCAGCACGGGCACAGGCATTGAAGCGTCTCAAGGCTCAGCACCCGTTCGTTGAGGAGGGCCACTTGCTGTCCAAACTGATGGCCTATTGCTCCAAAGAGGCGCACAGCTGTGTGGAGAAGGCGGCTATGATATGCTTCGTGAAGCTACGCATTCTGGAGCCGGATGAAAACGCCAGCTTGCGCGGCCAGACCATCGGCGAGGCCATGGAGGAGGACGAGTTGCAGGGCCTTGTGCCGTTCTTTGTCTCCACCACGCTGGGCACGACCGGATCCTGTGCTTTCGATAACTTGCCCGAAATCGGCCTCGAGCTGCAAAAGTTTCCATCCGTCTGGTTGCATGTGGATGCTGCCTATGCCGGCAATAGCTTCATATGTCCAGAACTAAAGCCGCTGCTCAAGGTACAAAGGTTCAATCCACGCATGACTTGCCAAATGATATTTCTATTGTGATGTGTACAGGGCATCGAATTCGCTGACTCATTCAATACGAATCCAAACAAATGGCTACTGACCAACTTCGACTGCTCAACATTGTGGGTGCGCGATCGCATCCGCCTGACATCAGCTTTGGTCGTGGACCCCCTGTATCTCAAGCACGGGTACTCGGATGCGGCCATCGACTATCGTCACTGGGGAGTTCCACTAAGTCGACGTTTTCGTTCGCTAAAATTGTGGTATGTACACTCAGAAAAGAGTCAAATCAAAAATTCTAACGCAATTAAGTTTGAAATTTTAAATTGAAAATCAACCATTATCATTGTCAAAGAGATACAAAACATTTAAGTCACAACAAGGAATTAGTAAGCAGCACAAAAAAACCTTAGGTTGAATACAATCGTTTTTTAGACAGGCTTAGTTTGAGAATAATCCATTCTTGAGCCGACAAAATATGGGTTTTAATAAGGCATGAAGGGATTGAAAACAATCGTCTTCTTTTAGGTATTTTCAAAATTAATAATAAATATTTATTTTATGGTTAATCATATTTGATTTCGGAACGAAATATACTAATTTCGCTTCACTGAATAGGTTTAAGATATTGAAAAAAAATAGTAGCTTTTAATTAAATGAAAATATGATATCAAAATTTAATTCAAATGTTGGATTAATAATAACTTTAATGATAGGGAAAATTAGAGAAATATGTTGTTAAAGAGACAAAAACAAGGAATTAGTAAGCAGCACAAAAAAATCTTAGATTGAATACGAAACAATCGTTTTTTGTAAGGTTTCAGACAGACTTATTTGAGAATAATCCATTCTTGAGCCGAGAAAATATGGGACTAAAAAGGGCATTGAAAACAATCGTCTTATTTGAGATATTATTAAGATGAATAATAAATATTTATTTTATGGTTAATCATATTTGATTTAGGAACGAAATATACTAATTTCGCTTCACTGAATAGCTTTATGATATTGTAAAAAAACAGTAGCTTTAGTAGCTCCATTTAGTGATAAATGGAATTAATTGAAAATACTTGTATAATATCAAAATTTGATTCAAATTTAAATTTTTCAATTTATAATAACTATTTTTAGCGAGAATTTGAGAAATATGTTAATAGTATGCGTATGTCCGTAATTGTTTTTATTGATATGTTGTTAACTTATTTACTTTTTTTGAGTGTAGCATGCTTAGGGAAACGGCAACCCAAAGTCAAGATCAAACAATAAGTACCATGTCGGATCCCATCGAAACTCAAGTTAGGCGGCCACAATGTGTGAATGGGTTTTTGTTTACTATTGCCAAAAAAAACCATCTTCGATTATTGAGCATAGATCACGAAAACTGACGTGTTTGCCATAAATATTATTTGTACGCGATTTAGTTGTAAAAGTCGGCCAAAGAGCACGTATACGTCAATGTTTTTCTCACTTCCTCATATACCATCAATGCATTACATATCAGTACTCTCTGTACTAAAAATAATATAAGGCCTGAATTTAGAAACATATGGGATGTTTCTACATTCGTTAGAATTTCTTACTTATGCGAACAAAAAACTGTATTAATGGTCGGTAATGGGGCTTGGCATTCAGTCCAAAATATCACATTTTACTCCAATAATTGTAACCCTCACAAACTGAAAAGTGTTCGTTTTAAGATAAAATGAATGCAAATAAATTAATTTGAAAATTATTAATAAAGTTTCATCTTCTCATAATCCCCATAAAGTCCAAAACAAAATTCTGGTAATCTTTTGTCATACCTGAAAATAATTTATACTACTTCTATACATAAATTAATGAAAAGGAATAATGTAACTTTTTATGAATACAACATTAGGTTTGTACTGCGTTCTTATGGGATTTCCGGTCTACAACATTATATACGTCATCATATCAAATTGGCCAAACGCTTTGAAGAATTGGTACTCAAAGACAAACGTTTCGAGATTTGTAATCAAGTCAAGGTGAGTTACATTTTGTAAATTCGACATTTGGTTTTATTGTTGTTCACATTACGGCAATTAATCAATCGGAAAGTTTATATGGGGATTTCATTGTTTTTTTCTCATTCTCCCCTCTGATGCCTATTTATAACAATTTTTATATTGATCTAAGCCAAAAGTTTCAGTGGTCAATGGCTTTGAATGCTGACGCAAATCTCCGTTCATATTTCACATATAAAAATGTGACTTATCAAATTAATAAATATGCAGGTATACAATGTTCAGATATGTTTAAATATTGGGCCTTGTCCATGCCTAATTCAACTATTAAGACGTCTCATGCGCCACAGCAAACGGAATCGTGCGAGCCGGCACGCCAAATGCTTCACAACAATGCCAAACAAAAGCGGCCGAAATAAAAGAAATGAACAATAAAACAACAAAAAAAAAAACTGGCGCAAATAGAGATTGAAGTGTTTTGGCATAATTGGCATTCAGAGTGTTATTTGGAGGCAGTAGCAGAAAAACTGATTCATAACTTACTGACGCGTTGCGAGTCAATCACACCGGCTTCCAGTTTGGCCAAAAGGCCAAATCATTTTGTTAAAACTAACGAGGCTAAAATCTCGTGCCGCAATACAACACAAAACAAAATAATACGTAACTTTTAAGTCGGGCAGTTACCTACGAGTATTTATGGCTGGCGTATACGCGATATTTCATTTTCAAATTTTCTTTCTCCTTTTGCATCCTTAGCTCGGCTTGGTGTGCTTTCGACTCAAGGGCAGCGACAAACTGAATGAGAAATTCTTGAGCACTATCAATGAATCGGGTAAACTGCATATGGTGCCCGCCAGTGTCAATGAGCGTTATATCATACGCTTCTGTGCGGTGGCACAAAATGCCACCGCCGAGGATATTGATTATGCCTGGGATACCATTGTTGACTTCGCCAATGAGCTGCTGGAGAAGGAGCAGCACGATGAACTCACAGAAATCATCAATAAAAAGAAACAGGACACATTGGCGCAGAAGCGATCGTTCTTTGTGCGGATGGTCAGCGATCCGAAAATCTACAATCCGGCTATCAACAAGGCGGGTACGCCAAAGCTCTCGCTAGATATTACATCGCCAGTGGTCAGTCGTGGCAGCAATCCCATTATACGCACACAAAGCTCGGTGGAGCACAACTCATGGATATCCTGGCCCTTGGCCTTTCTCTTCAATAGCAATAACGACGAGAAGAGCAGCAACGTGTCCTTGCGGTATGTATTTTTAAGGTTCTTCAAAACGTCGACTTTTTCATCCTTGACAGTGATATTTATCTGGCTATACAAAAGCTAACTTGAAATTTTCTTCGATCTTACTAAAGACCATTTAATGGGCAATAAAATAGATAAAACTAACTTTACCTATCCACAATGAAGCTAAACTTATTCATTTATTCCACAACTGTGTCCGACTTACTACTTGTATATCAGAAGAGTTAGCAATCGACTGATGGCGTTATCGCCGATTTGCTGCCTGACCAATAAGTTCCCTGTTTCGTCCCACAATCAATAATACCTACGTAATAGGGAAGGAACTTTACACATATGCGTCGAATAGTTGCCGATTAATGACAGATTTTAGATTTCGTGAAAATCAATTTATTTATTATTGCTTAAAAAAAGCCTGCATTAGGTGCTTCGTATGAGACCCTCGCTTTAATTTAGTAGAGCATGTGTTGCTTTTACAACTGTTCTTCAAAATAAACTTTAAAACTTAAATAAAACTCATTAAACAACTACATTTCAAAACAAAGAAAAAGATCTTTCAATGTTTTATTATTTTTATATAATTAGCAATTTTTGTTCCCTTTTAAAACCGGAAATCTTCACCATAGTTTCATAAACTAACACACACCTATTCAACAAATTTACAGCTTCCGACATCTGGATACAAATGTCCGGCCGTCATCTTCCCGACGAAATTCTGGGGCCGGGTCATCTCCGTCTCCGGAGAATGAGGTGAATTATGTAAATATGCAGCAGCAGCAGCAGCAGCAACAGCAACAACAACGCTCGCCCCGTAAATCGCCTATGTTTATGCGCAAGCTACCATCGACGCAGAATAACCACAACTAAATTATATACTAAACTACAAAGCCAACTCTTGAAAATACTTATAAATACAATATAGTTGAACTCTAGACCAATTTATGATAATATTATGACACATATATTGTAGTTTATGCGTGTACGCTCTATCTTGCCCCGCCTCCGTATCTCTCTCAATAAATTAAGAAAAGTTAATTGAAACAATTCCTCAATAATAAAGTGTTTTTGAAATATAATTGATATGTATTAATTTTAGTATATGTATAAAAAATGAAAATATAATGTTGGACATGAAAACAAAACAATATCATCATCTCGAAGTTTGTCGTTATTAAGAGCCGTATTTCATCTTATGGGGGAAAAGAAATAAAGACAAATACGATATGAGACAGGAATGAATGTTTGTAAGAGATGATCTTTTTATCTAAAAATATAATGTTGGACATGAAAACAAAACAATATCATCATCTCTAAGTTTGTCGTTATTAAGAGCTGTATTTCATCTTATGGGGGAAAAGAAATAAAGACAAACCCGATATGAGACAGGAATGAATGCTTGTAAGAGATGATCTATTTATCTAAAAATATAATGTTGGACATGAAAACAAAACAATATCATCATCTCGAAGTTTGTCGTATCTCATCTTATGGGGAAAAAAAAAATAAAGACAAACCCGATATGAGACAGGAATGAATGCTTGTAAGAGATGATCTTTTTATCTAAAAATATAATGTTGGACATGAAAACGAAACAATATGATCGTCTCTAAATTTATCGTTATTAAGAGCCGTATCTCATTTTATGGGGAAAAGAAATAAAGACAAACCCGATATGAGACAGGAATGAATGCTTGTGAGAGATGATCTTTTTATCTAAAAATATAATGTTGGACATGAAAACGAAACAATATGATCGTCTCTAAATTTATCGTTATTAAGAGCCGTATCTCATTTTATGGGGAAAAGAAATAAAGACAAACCCGATATGAGACAGGAATGAATGCTTGTAAGAGATGATCTATTTATCTAAAAATATAATGTTGGACATGAAAACAAAACAATATCATCATCTCTAAGTTTGTCGTTATTAAGAGCTGTATTTCATCTTATGGGGGAAAAGAAATAAAGACAAACCCGATATGAGACAGGAATGAATGCTTGTAAGAGATGATCTATTTATCTAAAAATATAATGTTGGACATGAAAACAAAACAATATCATCATCTCTAAGTTTGTCGTTATTAAGAGCTGTGTTTCATCTTATGGGGGAAAAGAAATAAAGACAAACCCGATATGAGACAGGAATGAATGCTTGTAAGAGATGATCTATTTATCTAACAAGAAAGGAATGCTAAAGTCGAGCAGGCTCAACTCTTAAATACCCTGTACCACCCCACAAAAAAGTATTTAAATTAATTAATTAATTTAATTAAATTAATTAACTAAATTAATTCAATTAAATACAAAATATTCCATGCATGCATACATACATTTACATTTACATCAGAATCGTGTCTTATGCGTGTTTGTGTACTTGTACATATGTATGTATGTGTGCATTGGGCCTGGTTATATGGCTATAACTTTCTTTCCGATCATTCTATCATAATGAAACTTGGTATACGGATATATAATTACTAACCTAATGTGACTACCATTAGTAGTTCAAAATTCCAAGAATTACGGGAGTTATAGAAAATCGTTAATAGGGGGGGAGTGGGGGGGGTGGATCAGAAAAAATGAACAAACTCGTCCTTTCTCGGTCTCAGGAGAATCTGTATACCAAGTTGTACGCAAGGATCTCCGAAAGTATAAGAGCTAGAATAACCAAACTTGGTATACAGATTCTCCTGAGACCGAGAAAGGACGAGTTTGTTCATTTTTTCTGATCCACCCCCCCACTCCCCCCCCCCCCCCTATTACCGATTGTCTATAACTCCCGTAATTCTTGGAATTTTAAACTAAAATTTGGTAGTCACATTAGGTTAGTAATTATATATCCGTATACCAAGTTTCATTATGATAGAATAATCGGAAAGAAAGTTATAGCCATATAACCAGTCCCAATGCACACATACATACATATGTACAAGTACACAAACACGCATAAGGCACGATTCTGATGTAAATGTAAATGTATGTATGCATGCATGGAATATTTTATATTTAATTAGTTAATATTTAGTTATTTAATTAAATTAATTTAGTTAATTAATTAAATTCAATTAAATTAAATTAATTAATTAATTTTTTGTGGGGTGGTACAGGGTATTTAAGAGCTGAGCCTGCTTGACTTTAGCATTCCTTTCTTGTTGTTGTTGTTAATTCGCATGCTTACGCAGAATGAAAAATCCTGTGATTTTGGTGTAAACACACACCACACAATAATTTTTTTTTCTCTTTTATAAATATGCACGCGAATCCCCGCATATTTTAGCTGATGTCGTTACTAAGTATGACGTTGTTGTCTTTTTATACCCTGTACCCGTAGGGTAAAAAGGGTATATTAGGCTTGTGCAAAGTATGTAACATGCAGAAGGAAGCATCTCCGACCCCATAAAGTATATATATTCTGAATCAGCATGACGAGAGAAATCGATCTAGACATGTCCGTCCGTCTGTCCGTCCGTCTGGATGAACGCAAGGATCTCAGAGGTCCGAGAAAGGACGAGTTTATTTTATTTTTTTTAATTTTCCCCCCCTTCGGGCGCTACAGCATTTCGTCAATAGCGTCGTTCCTTCCTTCCAGAAGAGGGTAGCTGCAACTTAAAGCTGATTTAAATACTGATGGCATTTTCATTTAAGCTTAACAACAATGAATCAGTAAAACACTTTCGTTCCGACCAAATGACGCGCCTGCTACTTTTATGGGTTCCAGTTGAGGCATTGCGCTATTTTCGGCTAAAGAAGATACATGAATCCTATGGGGAACTAGTGCAAGATGTTTGTGTTTTCTCGTATATGCCAAACAAATATCGTAAAACAAACACAAAACACACATGCCGCACTTTTTGTTGTTGTTAATTCGCATGCTTACGCAGAATGAAAAATCCTGTGATTTTGGTGTAAACACACACCACACAATAGTTTTTTTTTTCTCTTTTATAAATATGCACGCGAATCCCCGCATATTTTAGCTGATGTCGTTACTAAGTATGACGTTGTTGTCTTTTTTTCTTTTGGTAACCAAAATGTTGGAATATGACTAAGTGAATTGAAAATGCAAAATTATCTTTAAAAACTATAAAAATATATAAAGAGAGAGAGAGAGAGAATACAGAATGTTAATCGCTCTTGGGCATTTTAAATGGCAGCTCCTCTCGCTCATGTTTCTGTGCGAATGTCTTGACTAAGCGATTTAGATAGGCATCTTTCTCAATTGGGGAAAACATTTTTAGGCGTTTGGTCTGCACATCCCAATTGAGGTAGTTGGGCTTCTCAATTCCCACCTTCGACCTGCTTGCCGCTGCTGTTGCCTCTTCTCGACTAGATTGGGACGATGGGTTAACTGTGTTCTGAGCAGACGATGATTCAGGCTGTTTTATACCTCTTTGGCCATTATACATACTGAGGGAACGCTCCAAGGTGCCAAGCCACTGCGGCGTAGGTTTTCCGATCACCTCTTGTGGCTGTATTTGTATTTCCTTATTTTGAGCAGCGTACGCATCCGAAATGGGCGGACTGGCATTAATATTTCGACGCTCCTGTTCCTGAATAGCCAATGCTAATGGCAAAATATCTGGCACACTCTTTACAGTCTTGTCTGACGTCTCGGGAGCAGCAGACATAGGAACTGGTCCGGCTCCATAGTCTGTTGGAAGCGGCGGGCCAGGTAATGGTACTGCAAACATTTGCGTCATGTTTGCCTGCTGGGGAGCAAAATAGGAATTGGCCAGGTTCATGGACATGCCAGCAGCCCCAGTGGGTAAGGTGTCTGCTAGCTTGGGTGTATAGGCCTCGGAATACGCTCTGTTCAGGGTCTGAAATGCAGCGGTTTGTGTTGGTGCCGTTTTGAGAATCATACGCTGGAGCATATCATCAAAATTATTAGCACAAGGCACCTGCAATCCCGATGACTGAGTGCATATTTTTTCAAATTGGATATTCGAGTTTGGCGGAGGTGAGGCAAACATGTTGGATTCTCGACGTGCCGTTTCTTTGAATCGATTGTTTAGTTGCAGCATTGTCTTGAATTGTAGTTTTTGATTCAAGGGTTTTGAATCGATGTCCACATTCATGGCTTTTGTTTCAAAAAGTGGCGTCGCAGATCGTAATTTCTTGGACTTGCGCTGCTTTCGTAATACTGCCTCTTGCTCGGTAAGCTTTATGCGATCCATTAGCTCATCCATATATACTTTAATATGCGATGTATCCTCAAAGTTGTTGGGCAAGTACCCTTTCCGCTTAAGATACACAATCGGCGCGTTCCAGTTCTCTATCACATCGCGAACAACTTCATGATAGGAATTAAGCAGCTGTTGCTGTAAGTCATCAGTTTTCATAGCAACTTTATTGTGGCTTGATTCGGCAGCTTGTATCGCATTCAGGTAGCAGCAAAGAAACAAGGCGAACAGACTCATAAGAAACAGACGCATTAATGCAAATGTAAAAAACATGACTTTTTTTTTAATTTTCTAGTGAATTGTAAGTCGAGGCTAAAGGATGCGTAAGGAAACACAGCATTGAGCAGTTCCTTGAAATTGTGCCACCGGCATGTGTAAACCCAAATTTCATTTTAAGCGAACTAAGAACCGGTTGTGATTGGCGCACAAATTTGTCTCCACTTACATTTTGTAAGCCAGCTCTCATAAAACGCAATGACACGATTTGCTATTGTCATAAAACACCTCATAAAAACCCTTAACGTGCAAGAACATCAATAAAAACCAGACCTGCGCTCAAGAACCAATCAACAAAACTCAACGCGCATTTCAATTATCAACAAATTAGCATGCCCGACAAAACAGAGACAAAACCAAATTGAATGAAATACCTAAGGTGTGATTTAGCGCAATTCAAAAAAAAAAAATAAACATATTCATACATACAAATAAAACATAAAGATGCGAAGATCCGCCAGAGGTTGGGCCCAATACACAAGATTGTTGTCAAGCGCCAAAACAACAGTAACAAGACACGCAAGAAAACTCATCTTTAAGAAATGAGCTGCGATTTTTGGGCAGACGATGGTGTTTGGCTGTGCTTGGCGCATGTTAGACAAAACTCATAATGAATGGTAAAAATAAAGCAAAGCAAAAAATAATGACAGCCGGAGAAAACTTACTACATATAGACGGTCAGATGCTCTGCAACCAAGGTTTATTTGTGATTCAGATTTTTCAAATCGAAAGCGAATTTCTTTGCTGCTTCGGTATGTATTTCCAATTCAAGCAATCGAATTTTTCGTTTAATGTTCGATTTTATTTCCATCATTCTATTTTGTTATTTTAATTTTAAGCTATAAACAAATTCTAAAGAATTGGAAATTTAATTACATTCACATTGGTAGAAAGACAATATATATCTTCGATCTGTATTATTTCAAATGAAATATTTTGAGGGAGCAGGATTAAATGGAAATTAAATACTTTGAAACTATACTTATAAATTGTTTTATTTTAGTCCCAATTCGTCAACAATTAATTACTTAAAATTCTACCATCGTAAGTAAATTGGAATAAACACGAAAATCTACAAAAAAGCGATTTGAATGCGTTTATAAAACTCAAAAATAATGGAAAACAGGAACAGGAGCTTACATAGCAAGAAGAAACTGCTGAAGCACTTTATAGAGTTCATTAAAATTAGAAGTCGATTAATTAATCGAAATTAATAAATGGCTTTAACTCCACAAAAACTGTTACATTTTTCTTCACGTCTACAATGGAGGAGTACAATGTACCAGAATCGGATGCAAGGATCTACTCATCCTTAGTCAATCCGATCACTGAAATCAAATTAATTTTGGCCCCTTAATACACTAATAGTGATCAATATATATTATTTTGAAACGGAATAATATCACAAAACGTTAAAGAATATTTGGAATAGGCAAACAGCTTCAAATAAGTTATAGAGTGCAAAGGCTTGCCGGTAGTGACGCTACCAGTCACACGCTGCTACACACACACACACACATAGATATGACATACATATTTATATTGCTATGACTATATGGGTGCCCCTCAAGCATTTTGAAGTGTGACCGCGTAAACTGAATATTCAATTTTATATTTAGCCAAACGACGTCATTTTTAGCCCGAAGCTTGTGAATGAAAGTTCAAAGAGAGGCGCGCAGACGCAAAATCGGAGATAAACATGGAGATCGAAACAGAGCAATGAGGCAATACAAACTCCAATATGAAGAGCTGGAACAGGTCGAGCGAATTCGCCAAGTCATTGTCATGCTGTAAATGGCTTCCAATTTTTGGCGCACTTCAACCAAGCGCGTGCGCATCGAGCGGATGAATCAGCATAGCGAACTCTGCTCAGTAGATTTCCAAAGTTTACATATGTATGTGCATAGTTGTATATGATTTCAACAGTAAATAAGTTGTTACATACACATAGATAGTACACTATGTATAGTATATGTATTGTTACCGTTGCGCAACCCACAGATGGGTGTAGTACGAATGTAGAGGAAATTATCATGGCACAGCTAATTATTTTAACCACAATAATCAGATAGCCAACAAAAGGCGCACACACCTCTCAGTTATTTAGACAAAGCGCTAGCATTCATTCATTCATATAATCGTGCCCCAACACCCTCCCAGCGCAAACCTCCCACATGGTACTTAAGCAAAATTGTTTCTTATGTGTATTTCGATTTGTTTTGTTTTCGCGGGAGAGTCCACGAATTCGGGTGGGTGGTTGCCGCTTCCGTAACGTCATAGTTTTACAAAGATGCCCCCCATTTCATTATACAGTAATGCATTCGTCATACCCTTTGGTGAATTACCCTGCAACTGGACATTATTTTAACAATTGGTTGTGCATTTGTATATATGAGTGAGTGTACTTTCTTGTTAGTGAGGAAAATAATTTGATAAATAATTTCGCCAATACTCAAACAATTGCATTTGTTTGCATTTTAGTTTCTCTCTCTGTTTAGCTTGTCGCACGCAGGTTATTCCCCGCGTAAATTTCGACATCTGTCAAGTTGTATCCTAATTGTTAAATAAATAACATAGCTGAAAGAGCTCTTAGAACTTTTGCAAATAGTTCTAGACTTATCTCATAGCAGAAAGAAGTTGCTTGACCGGGTCTGAGCTGCACGTGCTTTAATATATATACATACATATAGATGGAATTTCTTCCGGTTAAAAAGTTCCCCTTAATTCAAACTCAGAAACATAAAGGCCGTTAGACACGCTTTGAAATCATTAACATGACACAGCCTGAATACTCGTAGCTGACGGGAGCACGTCAAATTGTAAAAAAGTTAATGAGCAGCAAACAAATACAAAAATTGAAAGCAATTAAAGTAAGAAAAAAATGTTCTTTTATTTGAGTAGGTTGTAATTAATACTTTTTTTAATTAATGAATAATTATTGTCTGCCTTTTAAAAATATTAAAACCATATGGAACACAAACTATATGCATTATATAACTAAAATCTTAAAGCCAACGCCAAGAAAATCTGTATTCTTGGAAAAGATCTTTCAATATTATTTTTTGCAAATATTAGCAAACCAATAACATATCAATTACTAATAATACATTCATCATTTAAGGTCTGTAATTGATACACCATTCAACAATCCAGTATGCCATAATTAAATTATAATAACAGCAGAGCTGAATCTGCAATATACAAGTACTTGTAATAAGGAATTCTCATCACAAAACTAATCATTCTTAACGGGAAAAAGAAAATCAACTCCCGTTAGGGGTTTCCAGCAAAAACGTTTAAACGTTTAAACGAACTGACCCACACTCCACAATTAAAAATGTAAAGGGATTTCCAACAACAACGCCACCCACTACGCTAATAATGATGACAAAGTCCAATAAAAAGCACCTACCAATGCAATTTGAGCGCCGCGTATGGGCCTATATATCTATATACTATGTTCGTACAAGTATGTGCAAGTATATGTTCACAAACCGAAATAAAAGATCACGCGCCAATCAACTTCAAGCATCTACACCTACACGCACTAACACAAGCACGTTCTCGTAACGTGTGACAGCTCAGGTGTAAATGCAAAAGAGATAGAGAGAGCGAGAGAGAGCGCAAGCCTACTCATGAGCGTGCAGTTGAAAACAAGCAGGTTGCGCATACGCCGCGTAGTCTTTGGCCATATAAAAACGAATTTAGCAACAAATCTCAAGTCATTCGCCAAAAGTAAGTTTCTACGAGCACACGTGAAATAAAAAATCGCAAAGCAACGCAAACATAGCATAGTTTTTGGCCATCAAATAATTGTACATTGTTTCGGATGAAAATAATTGAATTGTGAGCTTTATCTTCAACAAAATATTACAAAGATATAATTAAATCTCGAAAATAAGAACAACAAAATGAATGTCGAAGAGTTTCGTACACATGGCAAGGAGTTGATTGATTACATATGTAATTATGCCACCAACATTGAGGAGCGCGATGTGGCGCCCACATTGGATCCGGGCTACTTAAAAAAATTATTACCAGGTTGGTATTCAAAAAGAAGTGCAATAAGGATTTATAACAAGATACAGTGTAAAATATTACATTATTCAGTAATATTAAAGAATATAAACGAATATATTAAAAAAATGTGGCTATGATATTTACTATGGCTCTACATACATATTTAAACATGAAGGACTCGTGCCTATATACATTGTGCGGATTAAAATAGATTGTTTAACCAAAAACCACATAGTTGAAGGTTTTATTATAGACCAAGTGATAAATTGTTCACAGACACACATACTCGTAGTTAAACTAATTTGAATTGCTTAAACAAATTAGCAAATTTTTCACTTCACACACAACAATTAAAAGGCGGTAAGCAACAAAAAGAAAAAAAAAATTACTTGAAATTCCTAAACACCAACGTGCCAATTGAAAGGCAAAAATATTTCAAATAAAATTTTCAAAACAAGCCAACGGTCGTTTTCAATTTTGTGACCGCACTCGAATCATGTGAAATCTTGTTGACTAATTATATTCAGCGCACAGTTGTGGATATAAATCATGTGAAAGCATATAAACTATTGTGTTAATAGTACATTCCAATGGTTTGTTTTTGATTTTTTGTTTGTTTGGTTTTTGTTTTACCATTATTCAAGCCCACACATGACATTAGTTTTTGCAAACTTGCGTGGTGTGTGGGTGCTTGTGCGTAATTGGGCCACAAGAGTCAAGTCGCATTAAAAATCGTACAGCACTCGAAAATATTTGAAATGTTAAAATCGGTCGGCAATTAAATAATCTACACTTATTTAAAAAGGTACAAATAATTGGGAGGTAATAACGCAGTGTTAAAATACAACCGACAAACGAATAATTTCCACACACATTTGTGTAGTTTTTAATAACAACTCTTCTTGAGTAATAAGTTGGAAGATGGAATATTCGATTCATCTCTTCTTTTACCGATCAAAATATTATACTCCTATGGGTGTTATATACCTGCACTATTTGAGTATAGGAATATTTTGTTGAATTTCAAGTGAATTCCACGCAGCTAATTAAGTTAAATATTTATAGATGTTATATACTATGTACAGATGCCGCAATCTTCAGTTCAACTAAACAAATCAATTAATTATGCATACGCAAACATACTCGATCAGTACATACGCACACATATACGAGTACACACCCGCTCACTTGTGTTTGTGTTGATGTTTTGTTTTTGCCAAAAATAGCAAGCTCGCCATAAATATTGATGTGAGCTATATCAGACTTTATAGGTGCTAAAAGAAAAGCCAAAGCAACTTGGTCTGTCGTTTAGTAAATCTTGCCTGGACCGATTGTTAATTACTCTGCTGATGTACATATATTACCTTTATTAATTTGCAGCTGACGCGCCACAGGTTCCGGAAAAGTTCAAAGATGTGCTGAAGGATTTTGAACAGAAGGTTATGCCTGGCATTGTACACTGGAACCATCCGAAATTTTTTGCCTATTTTCCGTCGGGCAATTCGTTCCCCTCGATACTGGGCGATATGTTGAGCAGTGCCATTGGTTCGATTGGCTTCTCTTGGGCTTCATGTCCAGCTGCGGCTGAATTAGAGACTATTGTGATGAACTGGTATGCGAAGGCCTTGGGACTGCCCAGGGCTTTCATATCGGATGCACCTGGTAGCACAGGTGGTGGAGCTTTGCAGGGCTCGGCCTCGGAATGTGTGCTCGTTTCACTAATTACGGCACGCGCGCGTGCAATCAGCGAACTAAAGTGCCAGACAACGGTGCACGATAGCGTATTTCTGCCCAATCTGATCGCATATGCCAGTCGGGAGGCGCACTCCTGTGTAGAGAAAGCCACAAAAATGGCGCTAGTCAAGTTACGGATAATTGAGACAGATGCGCACGGGCGGATGAGCGTGGATTTGCTGCAGCAGGCCATACAGAATGATGTTAATGCCGGACTCACGCCGTTCTTTGTTGTCGCCACGGTGGGCACCACCGGGGGCTGTGCGTTTGATGACATTACAGAGATTGGCAAAATTTGTCGACAGGTGAAGAGCATTTGGTTGCATGTGGATGGAGCCTATGCCGGCAATTCCTTCATACTTCCCGAGATGCGTGTCTTCTCTGCGGGTCTAGAGTATGCCGACTCCTTCAACACCAATCCAAACAAACTACTTCTTACCAATTTCGATGCATCCGCCCTGTGGGTACGGGATGTAATGAACCTGAAGAGCGCCCTCAACGTGAATCCTCTGTATTTGCGACACGATCATATGAATGGAGTAGACTACAGACATTATGGAATACCGCTGAGCAGACGATTTCGTGCCCTGAAGCTGTGGTTTGTTTTTCGCACATATGGTGTGAAGGGTCTGCAGGAATATATCAGAAATCACATGGCTTTGGCTAAGAAATTTGAGATGTTGGTGCGTAAGGATGACCGCTTTGAGGTCAGAAATGATGTGCATCTGGGCCTTGTGTGCTTCCGCATGCGGTAAGTTAATATCAAGACTACACTTTGCAAATAGCTGACAATTATATTAAGAAACTATGTTTCTATCTTATAAACACTTCGATTATACGATCAAAATCTAAATTTCTACTCCATACAGCACGGACGACGAACCCAATCACAATTTACTGGCACTGATAAATCATTCGGGCAAAATGCACATGACGCCGGCGAAGGTCAATGGCAGATATGTGATACGCTTCTGTGTGACGTACGAGCACGCCACGGAGCGGGACATAGTCGATGCCTGGAGTCAAATCAAAGGATTTGCCTCGGAAATATTGCGCGATGTGCAAATGGAAATAGGCTCAGCGCCCACCACACCTGAAGCGGAACGCAACAATTCAGAGCCACAGCAGCCGGTGGCGGGCAAACCTCCCATCAAAAAGAAGCTCACCCGCACCAAGTCTCTTCGATTTTCATTTACACGAAGCATATCAAAAGAAGTGTACCAAAGCCAAAGCGATCATCTTATGGATGGTTGTACGCCCATACTTGTTGTGGATCCCAAAACACTACAGCAAAGCTTCCAGCAAGCGGCAGATAAAAATGAGTCCAACAATAATAATAACAACAACAGCGAAACTAGCAACAGCAACAACAATAACAACAGCAAGCTGAAGGGCATTGCGGATGTGGACACAGATGAGGCAAGCAACTGAGCAACTTCATTAGCTGAAGTATAACGGCAAACAAATCAAGTCCCCGATTTACCTCCTTTACACATCCCATCAAATACAAGTAGTACTCGTATTAGCTTTAGTGGGGCTGAAGTAGTTTTAATAGTTGGAAGTAGAGACAAGCTGAAATGAGGCCTGTACCTAAGCGCTTTTGATATACTACTTAGTATATGTAACCTGCTCAATTGAATTTAAGTATGTATCATAGTCTGTAAGTCGCGCTGCTGAATTTCACCTAATTTATTGTGTGTTCCTATTATTATTTCAAACCATTTACTCTTTAACATATGCATATGTATTTTTTATGTATCTAGTTAAAGCTCATAAACAAAAGCACTTATTTATAAACATTTTTATGCATTTTCTCGAATAAATTATGTCCTTAAAACTATTTTGTTTACTAGTCTCTTAATCTCTTTGGGAAGTTAATATTTAAATAAAAAGTAAAGCTTCTATGAACAGACATTTAAATAATTCGAACTCGTTATTTTACAAGTATACTTTAAAATATGCCTCTCATTTGGTATAGAATTTTTCCTGGGTTTAAATAAAATAACAAACAAAACATCCAATAATAATAAATTCCAGTTTGGGGTTTTTTTCCAGTATCATTCATCAAATATAGGGATATCGTTACTCTACGAAATATTTTAAGGATAATTTGAAGTAGAGGTATGTAAGTAGTAGTAAAAATACACCTCTAATCAGAAACCCAGATTATTGCCCGAAGGAAGTTCCGCTTTCAATAGTTACCAATTGTTGGAAAGAATAAAATAAAGAGTATCAGCAAGTGGTATGCTATCAATTTGTTGTTAAACAAACCTTTCAATCAAATGTCATGAACATGAACAATCAACACATACATATGCTGTGTGTGTGTATGCGTGTGAACTTTTCAACAAGTTGGCGCATCAGCTGATGGATGGATGCTCAAGGAATTCTGATTGATTTGTTTTCGTATCAATTGGCTGCCATAAAATAAGCACTTCTGTATGGCACGCGTGCTCTATGCAATAGGAAAACTAATAATAACCACAGGCAATTACAGTCAGCTCCCATGTACCTGAATATTTAAGTACAAATTATGGAAATTGGTCATAATTGACTTTTGAGTATAGTGAATAAATGAGCTTTTAAAACTAATCAAATATTACATAATTAAAGGCAAATGTAAGTATCTGGATTACAAGAATAATAATTTTACCCTACTTTTATACTTTACAAGTTAACAATTGTTTACAAAATCCGCCAGAGGGAGCACAGAACGCTTTCTAAACTTGAAAAGTCACCAGTATAACATCTTGTACATATGTATGTATGTATGCACGTACTTTGCAAAAATTAAATGACTGACTTTCCCTCCTTAGTTCCATCATACGACAAATCAATTAAATATATCCAAAATAATAATCCTTCTATACATATAGTATGCATATTGTTAATACGACAGCACACATGTGGATGTTAATTCGCCCCGGCAACCCTGACCGATCAAAATCTATTGTGTAGGCTGCAAACTTACCTATGTATGTAAGTTCGTGCGTATGCGCAAAAATGTTATGGCAGGCACTTCCAAACTTAATTTACACAATCACTACTAATTACAGTTTAATTGCACCTGCAACACGAATTGAAATACGAAAATAAACAACTCGACTTGCTCATTGGCATAACAATCGCGCCGGTGGCTATCGATAACACGACGTGCCTTGCTATCGACAAACGTCAGAAAACGTAAACAAACGCAACAACACCGGCACGCGAATAGTTTAGTGGCGTTCTATACAATTTAAGCCTGAATAAATAAAACCATGCCGAATTGGAATCAGATACAATCACAATTGCGGAGCTCAAACAATCCTGTCGTGTTCTTTGACATTGCAGTGGGCACAACGGTAAGTGATATTTCATATATTGGAAGGGAAGGTAATTTTAAAATTTTTTTTCTCTAAAGGAAATTGGACGCATGATCTTCGAGCTATTTGCAGACACTGTGCCACGTACAGCGGAGAACTTTCGACAGTTTTGCACCGGAGAGTACCGACCCGATGGGGTGCCTATCGGCTACAAGGGAGCCATTTTTCACAGGGTTATAAAGGATTTCATGATACAAGGAGGAGACTTTGTGCAGGGCGATGGAACCGGCGTCACAAGCATTTATGGAAACACATTCGGCGACGAAAACTTCACACTGAAGCACGATTCCCCTGGACTACTAGCTATGGCCAACAGCGGCAAGGACACTAACGGATGCCAGTTTTTCATAACTTGTGCGCGATGCAACTTCCTGGATGGCAAACATGTAGTATTTGGACGTGTTCTTGATGGCCTGCTAATTATGCGAAAGATTGAGAATGTGCCGACGGGTCCAAACAACAAACCCAAGCTACCCGTAACAATTTCACAATGCGGGCAAATGTAAGACGAATGTTTAATTATATTATTATATATGTATAATAAAGTTATGAATACTTTTTGTATACATTGCGAGTTTAGGTGAATGAGAGCTATTCAATTTTCTAAATTCTCTATATACTCTTGTTCAGCGTGTAATTGACATCAACCAATGTTTTCTCTTTACGCAACGTCTGGCAATCTTCGATTATAAAGCTGCAAAATATTATTTTGAATATACCATCTGTTGATATCTTTTCAAGATAACTCACTCGTAGTAAAGAGGCATTATTGGTACAGTAGCCAAATGCCACAGGGCGTGAGCATCGATTATCCATAGAATAGGCGGGAAATCGAGCAGCTCTAAACTCATGGCCATGGTAAATAGCACATAGAAACGTAATATACGTTTATAGTATGGACGTCGATATCGTACTAATCTGCACCAGATAAACCAGCCTACAGTAGCGAGAGCACCAGTTGCAATGTTAACTTTCATGTTAAAAGAATAGTTCAGCTTGCCGACGCTCAGATATGCAATATAGTTAATGTAGTACGAGACGAAGGCTAAAGTAAGCACACCACGAATAAATAGTGAGTAGCGATGCACCATGCTGCAATTGTACATGTATGTATGCATACAGATACTTTAAATATGTATAGCAAAATAATATTTACCGCATTACCATACAATATAGATTGCTTAATACAATGGAGTAGGCAAAGACGTAGTCCATCAACTCGGTCAGGGGAACATCTCTGGTATGAAATATAGCAGACCAGATCCAGCCATTGAGGCAGGAGAAAGTAAAAACATGGGCCACCTTAAACCCAGGGCTATCCCGCCTCACCTCCCGGCGTAGCTTTCGCAGCATTTTAATATGCACAAGGAAATTCATAATCGAGAAAATCACGGATGCAGGTTCTTGCATGCCAAACAATCTAAGGAACGGCCATTTTCCGTAAAACTGAGGAATGGGCCAACCCCGTTCCATAAACGCGAAAACAGTGCTCCACATGCATGCTATATAATAGTCAGATAATACATAGATATGTAGTAATCCATTATATCTTCATTATATACTCACAGTACATGCACTCGTCGGCGCACGTCCACTGGAAGAGCCGATCAAATATGGATTGTCCGTAGTATTTAATGGCCTGCTCCTGAATTTCTATGCCATCTGCAGCAATAAATAATCAACACTCATTGTAATTAATAAACATTATGTATGTATGTATGTTATGTATATACGTACCTGCAGAGCAGTTTTGTCTCTCGCAATTATGCCGGCAGTTATGAAAGAACTGGGTACGGTCTCCGCTGGAGGCGTCACATGTTATAATCGCTACCGCTAAAATTAGCAGGAGACATATTGCACTTATGTTCCAATATTTCATTTTTGTGATTAATCAAATAGCAAGTAAAGCATTTTAAAATTGTAAACCGTTCTAAGTTTGTAAACAAGTCAGTATTGATTTGTCATTAGTGGTGGTAGGTTGAATCCGATATACAAGTATTTACTATCGAAAGTGCTTTTTTGTGAATGGCAAAAATTGGCTGTCAAATTTTGGAATCTGTCGCAATTGCATCTGTGTGGTGTTTGCACTGCAAACGCGATGGAAAAATCGTAAATAAATGGAAAATCGCTCAACATTGTAGCAATGTTGAATACGAACTAAGGCAGCTAAGCTAAACAGTATTAGTGATCATTTATAGAGCCATGCCATCAATTAACTTAGGCATAAACTAATAAATAAGTTAGGTCGCGAGTGTAGATCAAACAAATGTCAAAATATTTTACCAATGCAAGCCCTAATAATTCCAACAGCAGCCAGGTTGGAGCTTCGTCCGCCCACGCGCCTCGATTGACTGAAAACAAGGAGCAGTTCTTTAAACACCAACAGCAGAACAGCGAAACTAAACGAAAGCAACAAAACAAGGTATATATTTATGTATGCATCTCAACCTCACGGAAGGTGCACTTTGATAAGAAGTGCAACGAGGCGGCATTATCTGTTTTGAAAACATACACTGAATAAATCATTTTACAGCGCGAGGCATTGCTACTCATATTCATAATGCGTCTGAATCTAAAAGTTGTACTCATCGCTTTAATTGTCGCCGTGGTGATAACCCTAGGAGCTTATATGCGCTCGCCCGACTACTCGCACGATCTCGTACGTCATCTGGACCGAAGGCTCTTTCGCACAGGTAGCAGCGAGTCGCAGCCCACTGGTGCCCATCCACTGTATGCAGCACCCTTGCAGGACATTGAGTGCAATATAAATCGGGAGTACAGCATACATTGCAAACGCGATGAAGAGGCAAACGAAGTCTACGTTCCATTCTCCTTTCTCCGGAACTACTTCGATGTGAGTGGTGCGGTCACCACCAGCGGTACCGAAGACAATAAAGTGCCTACATTTAATTGGATGCATAGTAATTCCAAAGTGAATTATCCAAAGGGCAAATATGATCCACACGGAGTCTTTACCTACTTCGAGAACTACAACGTAGAGGTGCGCGATAGGGTCAAATGTATCAGTGCAGTAGAAGGTGTGCCTGTGAGTACGCAGTGGGAGAAGCGCGGCTACTTCTATCCCACGCAAATTGCCCAATTCGCGTTGGCACACTATAGCAAGAATCTAACAGAGCCGGAACCACGTGTCCATATACTCGAGGATGCAGATGGCAACCAAATGGAGTGGACAACGCCTAAGAACAGCAACATGACACGCATCTGGCATCATAAGTTTAACACAAATGTCGTACAATATGAGACTGCGATTGGCTATGAGAGCGCAATTAGTATTAATGTCAATCAAACCATAGATTTGGTGCTTTGTGTGGATTTGCTGCTCGTAACCAACAGCAGCAGCCTGATGGTCACCGTGCAGAATCGAGATACTAGACATATTTACAATTTACACTATATACCTGCCGATCTGTTGCTCAGTGTCCAGGACTCAAATATCTATTATGGGTTGGGCAGTGCGGCACTCAACAGATGGCGGCACATTACACGTGACCTGCATATTGACCTGCAAAAAGGCATCGTTATGGGCGACAAGCATTCACCGCTGAAGATGCGACGGAGTGATTTGGAGGTGCTGGCCATTGCTTTCCTCGGCATTGGGTTCTATGACAATGTAACGCTGTCGACAAGCGATCATTTGGCGCATTTCTACGATGCCGCTGAATGGTTTGTAAACAATCAGGATGCAAAGACAGGCGGCTGGCTAAATCCTGTTCGGCGCAATCTCAACGGGTTTGCGGAGCTCCGTCCTGGCTGGATTTCGGCAATGGGACAAGGACATGCGATATCTGTGCTGGCACGAGCCTATTGGCATTCGGGCGGGGATGCGCGATACTTAAAGGCAGCAGTGCTCGGCCTAAAACCATACCATGTATTTTCGCACAAGGAGGGCGGCGTATTGGCCCAATTCATGGATAAATACTATTGGTGAGCATATCTGCATTTTAAACGATGTGTACAGAAGTCACATTCAATTTCTTAACTTTTAAACTAAGAGTAAATACATGTTTTGTAGTTTTATTGTTGTTATACTTACTCTTTTCCTCTTGAAAAGGCGAGAAATTGTGTTAATATATCTAAAACTTATTTCGTTTTTGTAAAAAGTATGGATTTAAGTTCTTAATTATTTTTTTTATTATTTATGCAGCATTACCTAACCATAACTACTGCAGAATGGTTTAAAAAAATAATCAATATGTTACATAGAACCAAATTCTAAATGCCACAATTTAATTTAGTTATTTAATGAATAGAAGAGATTATGCTGACTTTTCTTTGCTTTAATGATAGGTACGAGGAATATCCCACAACGCCTCCCTCCCTAGTCCTTAATGGTTTCATTTACTCGCTGCTGGGACTCTACGATCTCAACTCCACGGCGCCAAGCAGCATAGCACGGGATGCTGGTAAACTCTTCACCCAGGGCATGTATTCCCTAAAGAAAATGCTGCCTCTTTATGATACGGGTTCGGGAAGCATTTACGATCTTCGTCATCTTAGCCTGAGCGGCGTGAGTGTGGCGCCCAACTTGGCACGCTGGGATTACCATGCCACGCACGTGAATCAGTTGCTGCTGCTGGCCACCATTGATAGAGATCCATTGATAGCACAAACAGCCGAGCGGTGGAAAGGCTACATGTTTGGCAAACGGGCCAAGCACAACTGAGAACGGAGAAAGCAGGCGCAACGACGCCCGCTTTTACCCAAACGTGATATTTTTTGAAACTTGTGCGTCGTGCTGCCCCCCTATATCCCATTTTAAATGGCTTTAATTTGTTGCGTCTTTATTGCAATTGGAATTCTTGTCACTGTTAGCAACGAATTTAAGTTTCAAGTTTATTTTTAAGTTTCGTTCTACTGTGTGTTCTTAACTCGTCCAATTTTGACAAATTTATTTTTGTGCTTAATCCTTATAGTATTCGATATATGTATATGTATATTTAAGCGCTTAACGTCCTGCATACCTTCATAAACATCATAATCAGCTGTTGCATAGGGTATTTGTTAAACATTATTATTTATTATTGATGTAGTTGTACTGGAAAAAAAAACGAATGTAGTTGCACGCGTATTTTAACGGACAATATCGTGACGTGAGACACGCGCAAAACTCAAAGCTCTAATATGCTAGATTTTTGTTCTACTGTTGTAGTTTTTACTGAGCAAACAAAAACACACCCTGTATAAAGTAATGTAGAGAGCTTAGCATTATAAAACACTTACGAGTATATACGTATAGATCTAAACACTTGTACTTCTTTCTATAGACATGATGCCACAAGTTAACTGTAGTATTGGTTTGTTAGACTTTCAAAAAATTTCAAATAGAAAAACACGAGATTAACTTTAAAGTTAAGATGGTAGTTTGCATATCGGGACTTAAACAAAATACCCTAAAGTTACAATAATTGTCAAAATGTGTTAACGCAAATAATGATAATAACAGCAACTAATATTTACATATATAAATGTATATATATGTAATCAAATTGATTGTTGTAGGCCACTTTAAGATTTCTCAACTTAAACGATGCCATTCCATTTTAATTTTAACAACCTACCTAAAAATACCGGAACTGTCAATTAGGCAAAATTTTGAAAGCGGTTCACTAAAACATTTTCACACATTTTCTCCATTGGAAGCAAATTACAAACAAACCCCAAACGAGACTGTTGAATAACTCTTAACTAACGATTGATTTTAAAATTGATTTTAAGCGAACGAAATCGAAGTACTTACTTATCTTGTGTGTTATTAACTATAAATACATAACAGATACATTTAAAGCGAAAATCTTTATACGAGTTGTTGTGTTTATTTATTTACAATTTACTAAGAGTCCTGAACATTTAAAATTACTGTGGCAACGTAATATACAAACATTTAACTTAATCGAATGGGATAAAATGGGGCGAAAAGACTTTTAGTTGTAACTACGTCTACGTCACATCTGTCATGAGCGCTTCGACGTCAGGACATGCGATCGTATTGAGGGAGGGCCGCTGCGTCTTTGCACCTCCTCAATGAAAGCGCCCTCCATTTGTACACAAATCAGATCGAAGAATATATTTGCTATATTGCTGTGTAGGAGCGACTTGAACTCAAAGGACACCTTGAAGTCTAGCACGCATGAGTTCGGTATGTCTTTGAGGCCAGGACTGAATCGCCATTCATTCAACAGATAGTTAAACAGCCGTCCATCGTGACACTCTGACTTCACCAGGTTGGGTGGGTCAAGAGTCACGCGCGATGTGTATACCTCGTTGAGCGGTGGGAAGCCAACAATAAGGTCCGCCTTGAAGCCACTGCTGTCAGCGCTATGTACGTGAGATTTCTTCACATACGGAACGAATTTGTGATAGTTGTTAACATCCGCCACTACATTATACATTTCCTGCATGGAGTAGCTGTGGTTTCGGAAAATTAGGCTCTTGTAATTAATAGTGCTACTGCCACTTACCCAACCAGCTCCTTTTTGCTGTACCAGCGGTTCTTGTTCCGAAGGTCATTGAAAGTTATATAGGAGCGGTGTATGCCATTTACGAATGAACGCGTACTCGTCTGGCGGCAACTGCAACGGAACGCGTAATATAATCTGAGTAACAGTTTTACGTTGCCAAAGTATGTATATACAAATTTAAATGAAAATGCTGCGGCATTCGAATGTAGAGTTCAAGAGCGCTGCCGCCCCCAAATGCCAAACATGTGTAGAATATGTGAGCTTGAATGTTATATAATTTATGTATATTTACCTGCTGACCTTATTTCAATGACGCGCTGAAATATTCTGACATCTAATGCCTTCAGTGTGGCGCCTTTTAGCATTTTTGGCAAAGCTAAGTTGTTAATAAAACACTCTATTCAAACAAATATCTGCTCTATACCTAAAACGCACCCACAATAAAGAGTGTTGCCAGACCTTCGCCAGCTGTTGCATTACTAAAATTTTTTCAACAGCTGTGAGTGGGTTTTTAAAAATTTGATTATATTTTCCTAAAATAACCCAAAACATAGCACAACTAAATGAAAATTGTATTTTAAATTAATAAAATTTGCAAATTAATTATTTTTGGAGAGAAATCTTGCGCGTTTTAGCATCAAATAAATTTTAAGTCAATTTTGTTTTAACAATTTGCGGCCGTATTTGTTGTGTTGGTCACATTGCAACGTCATATGAATAGGAGAAGGAAAAACAAATCTTAAATACTAGTAATAAGAAATATCCATATTCAGAATTGGTACAATTAAGATTCGTAAATCGTTTCAGCTTTTCTTTAAAGCTGTGTGCAATTAAATCAGCTATTAATTTATTCTCGATGCCCAGCTGTCATTTCAATTGCTTCCGTAAGGCCGAATGTTTCCATTTTTAGAAATTTATTATTACTATCCATAAATTGTTAGCTTATCAGGATAGGTACAAAGATAGCTCAGCGCCGATACCAAATAGCTTGGCGAAAGTTTAAATATCGATACCTCCATGACACGACCATTTGGAATTGGTTCTTTCTTGGTTTCAAAACAGCTGTTACTTACCTGCTCTGATAATGCAAAGTACCACTCATGTAAGTGGGTTTTTGGGTAATTAATGACCTATAGCTACTTTTTAATTGCAGTTTCGCTTGCATCGATTGTTCGAAAATGTAAGACAACTATCCAGACATCGTCATTTCCAAAGCCAACGATTTGTCGAGCATCAGCACAAACGAAAACCTGCCGTTGCCACTCATCGTCTGCGGCTGGGTCTGCGCAGTTTTATTATTACAGGTGTGACCGGCTTTATCAGCTACGATGGACTTGTTAATGAGTTTACCTATTGCGGGGCAGCGGTACGGTTTGTGCGGTCACTTAAAACAGCGACCCTAATCGCCATTGATTATATGTTATTGAGGAGCGATGATAACGAGTACGATTCTAAATTGAAAGTATTACATCGAAGGAGTGCCGAACGGTTGCTAGAAACGTGTCTAATCAATGGAGGATTGTATATAAAAGTCGGCCAGGGCTTTGCCGCAATAAATCATATATTGCCAGAAGAATATACTGATACGTTAGCGCAGCTTCAGGACAAATGTCTCCCCACATCGCAGGCCGATGTGCAGAAATTGTTTCGCCAGGACTTTGGACAGCTACCCGAAGAAATTTATACTGAATTTGACTACAAACCCGTGGCTGCGGCAAGTTTGGCGCAGGTGTTCAAAGCAAAGCTGCCAAGTGGCGAGGCGGTGGCCGTAAAGGTGCAATACAATGATCTTCAGAAGCGCTTTATAAGCGATTTGGGAACAATCATATTTCTGCAGGATATTGTGGAATTTTTCTTCAAGGACTATAATTTTGGCTGGATTTTAAATGACTTGCGAAAAAATCTGGTGCATGAGCTGGATTTTGTGCACGAGGGACAGAATGCCGAACGTTGCGCCAACGATATGCACAAATTCGATTACGTTCATGTGCCAAAGGTCTTCTGGCCGTACACCAAAACGGTTAGTGGTCAATTGTCCAATATCATTGAAGTGCCGATTAATATAGTGTTTTATTCGTTTTAGCGAGTGCTTACTTTGGAGTGGATGGATGGTTTGAAGATAAGTGACACGGAAGGCATTAAAGAGCAAAAATTAAGCTTACGGGATGTGGATGTCAAATTGTTTCAAGTATTTGCGGAGCAGATTTTCAGCTCGGGCTTCGTGCATGCTGATCCGCATCCAGGCAATAGTGGGTATCATATATAACCAATGCACTAAACCAGTAGAGGCCAAGGAGGCGGATTTACATCCCTCTATCGTATTATTTTCAGTTTTTGTGAGAAGGAATGCGGAACGCGGCAATGCAGACATAATACTGCTCGACCATGGACTATATGAGGAACTGCCAGAGCCTGTGCGTGGTCCCTTGTGTGAGTTTTGGGAGGCAACTGTATTGCGAGATGAGCGAAAAATGGAAAAAGCCGCTCAAAAATTGGGAATTGTGGACTACATGAAGTTCGCTGAAGTGCTCTTCCAGCAACCCATACGCATTCATGGCGGCCGGGTGCGCAGTAAGCTCTCGCAGGAGGATATCGACTACATGCAACTAGTTGCGAAGCAAAATTTCGATGCCATCATGAGCACGTTAAAGGAAATGCCTCGCAGCATGCTATTTATAGTTCGTAATCTAAATACAGTGCGTGCCATTAGCCATCAACATGGGGATATAGTGGACCGACCACGTCTAATGGCCCGCTATGCCCAGCATTGTCTGTACGAACGCGATGGCGACTCGCCCTTCTCCTATTTCCGTTGGCTATGTCGGCGCTTCTACTTCGAATATTGCCTGTGGAGTGCGGCCATGAAGTTGCGCCTACTTGACGTGTACTTTAATCTGTTATACCTCCTCGGGCGGTCGCCTTCGAAGAATGTCATGCGGGATTTAATGCAGGTCCCCATTAGCTAGCGTGCTTACCCAATAAAAACTGTAACCTTGGCTTAAAAGATCCTTTATTATTTCTACATTATTGTGCAAAATGAACCGCCTTCCGCCTGTGGTGTTGCTAGGCCCATCAGTTCCTTTTGCTTAAGCTCTAGGTAAGTATTTTCATTTCGTTTTTCCATCCATTCGGGCAGCGGCTTGGCCCAATCCTCTGGCGGTTGTTTGCGCTTCTCCCATGTATTATTCGCATAATGAGCGTGCAGGCGAATTTGTCTCCGTTGCTCCTCGCTCTTTATGATCGCCTGGCCAGCAACCACATCGTTTCCATTGGACTGTTGGAAGCGCTCACAATTTTTATAGTCGGTCAGCCATTGCGAGCAATCGCTGTCCTTGCCATGGATGAAGTACTGGTGGAAACGTGCCTTAAAACTGCTACAATCGTCGTATTCATCCTTGTACAAGTGGCATGGCCGAATCTACGAGTACTTGCACAGTCACCGGTCTGGTTTATGGTCAATTCAGTAGTTTATTACTTACCGCCCATGCATCCTTTAGCGCTGTAGCCTGTTCTTCCGGGTTTGTCTCAGCTTTTTCGTTTTGTCTGCCCATTATATAAAATAAAGTCGAGCGAGATGCGGCTGGCAGCTGATTTTGTTTATGTTGGGAGCTGCCGGAACCAGTACATCACTGGTTCATTTTTTCCTCACGTGCACATTAGTATCGACATCGAAACTTCATGACGAGCCCATTTGAATCACAACTTAAGTAAGCACACTTCTAGGCGCCGTGCGCGAATCAGATTTAAAAAATATTACTCAATTAATAGAAAGGAGAACTTTTAAAAAGAAATAAAGACCCAAGTATGGCACGGAATTAGGGCAACATTACAAATTCGTATTGCAATGAAAACTATACGTTTGTATATAATAATGTTGTATATATTTGTATAAAACCAAGTTTTAACTTATTTTTTTATAGTTAACAAAGAACTATTAACTTTGCAAGAAAAAGAGCAATATAAATATAAAAATAAAATTCAACAAGTGAACCAAGCAAAACACGTCGAAATTTTTATTTGCTTAACAAACTTATTTTAGCAACTAATTGGTCCTTTTTGTATAGTGCGGTTGATATTAACCTAGCCGTCAAGTTTTTCTACGACACTATTAATGCTCTTTTTGATGTATGTATGTCTGCGTCATCAAAACCTCTTTGGTTTTCACCAAGACTTTCAAACTTAAAAAATCGAATTTTGTTTTTCTTAATTCCCGATGTTATAATAATTACCTTGCCCGATGCAAGATGCAATTTGGAAAAACTGCTTCTCTACATTCATCATTTTTCCTTAGTGACAAAAAGCCAGCAACGATTCTGAAGCTGCTGACTTGTTTGCCAACTTCATCCAGTCAACTTATTCCTCTGTCGCTATTAGTAGTACCTCTTATCCTTATAGCATTTCATCTTCCCACACTATTTACGCTCCCATAATTACTGATAGCTGTCTACTTTCTGCTATCAAATCATTAAAATCTTCATACTGTCCTGGAGCAGACAACATTTCTAGAAGTGTTCTCAAGGAGTGTTCTAGTTCCCTTTTACAGCCATTACTTAAAATCTTTAATCTGTCACTTGGTTCCTCAATCTTTCCACCTATTTTGAGAGAATCTTTTATTATTCATCTTCATAAAAAGGGTGGTAAGTCTGATATTTCAAACTACAGAGAATTGCAAAGTTGTCTGCCGAATTATTTGAAAAAATAGTTTGCAGCACCTATGTAAATCTGTTATCTCAACGTATCTTGCTTAGGTCGCATATTTCTAAGTCTGTGTTTGCATCATCAGGTGTGCCTCAAGGTAGCCATCTTGGCCCCTTACTTTTTACATTATTTATTAATGACCTCCCCGCTACCTTGTCACACTCTCATATTCTTATTTATGCTGATGATGTGAAACTTATTCTGACTTACAAAGACCCTTCTCATTTTCATAGCCTGCAGGATGATCTGAATTGCATGCAATCTTGGTGCTTAGCTAACCACTTGCACCTCAATTGCTTTAAATGTAAGTTCATGACATTTCACCGAACCTTGCTCATTTAGGGACGTATACGATTGACAATGTGCCATTGCAACGCATATCGACTGTTGAAGACCTTGGGGTTCTTTTTGATTCCAACTTGAACTTAACCCTTCACATATCCAGTATTGTCAATAAGGCCAAGGGATTACTTGGATTCATTAAACGTTGGTCCAAGGAATTTAATGACCCTTATACCACTAACCTTCTTTACACTGCTCTAGTACGCCCTGTGCTTGAATACTGCTCATGCGTTTGGTCTCCGCAGTATAGAAAGCATCAGGAAAGTATTGAGTGTGTTCAGAAGCAATTCCTTCTTTTTGCTCTACGTGGTTTAAGCTGGGATCCCAATCTCTGCTTGCCATCGTACTCTAGTAGACTGATGCTAATAAGCCTTCCTTCCTTAGTAAATCGTAGGACGGTTCTCTGAATAGTTTTTCTCCACAAGTTGGTTATCGGTGAGGTTGACTCCTCTGCCCTCTTAGGTCGCCTTAATTTTTCAGTTCCTTGTAGACCAACAAGGAATTATTTGCCGTTCATATTGGCAAGATGTACAACTGATTACGCTTTGCACAATCGTTTTCGGGTCATGTGCAGCCATTACAAGTATAATGATCTTTCACATTTACTTTCGACAGGACTCTCTTTCTCTCTCTCTCTGTTCTATCAAAATTATTGTTTATAATTATCTGCGGGGAAATCTCTGACCACTAACTGCTGTGAGTTGGGGCATAGCTGTCCAACTGGCAAATAAAATTCCCCCAACATGTCGGAGGCATTAATAGACGCTATTGTACAGCTTTGTGTTAGGCTTTCTTATCTTTTAAGTTTAGTTTAAATTGTTATATTAAGTTATATAATCATATAATCGACAGAATTATTGTTGATTTTCTAAATAAAATAAAAATAAAAAAAAATTAAATAAAAGAAGTAGAGTAAAATAGGATTAGATACTGTCAGAATCAAGTTGCAAGTATATTAATGATGAAATAGTCTTAATGGAGTGTTCGAAGGATATGCTGTGCGAAAAATGATTGTAATTAGAACAGAACACACGAAAGGGTTCATGTGAAGCAAAGTTAGACCTACAAATAGGGAATCGAAAGGTATGAAATGCACGACTAAATCTTAAGGGAACTGCCAAGTCTACGTGGATAAGAAGGAAAGGGGAGTCTATATCACCAAAAATAAGTTTGTGAAGGAGGGTGACTCCTGAACAAATTCTACGGTGATGTAAGGATGGTAGGTCTATTAGTTTTAATCTGGATCTATAAGGAGGCAATCGGCTGTACGGTCCAAATTTAGACTCCGAAGGGCAAACAGTAAGAATTGTTTTTTGACAGATTCAATCAACATTTCTGGAAGTACCAAATTTGGTATCGAGGTTCCTCCACGCCCTAGGGCAATTTTTTTTCCGTAAATACACCCGTAAATAGCAATTTTCCATAGCTCCCATATTATTTGAATTTCTTATTCAAATTTGGCAAATTACTTCCGGTTAGTTCTTATGTATGTGTACGTATGTGCTCGTTTTATCATGATAAGTCAATTTAAAAGAAAGTTACAGCCATAAATGTCATGTCTGCCTCAGCAGCTGTTATTATTGTTGCTTTTTTGGTTCAATTCTGTACTTCACTCATAATCATAAATGGAGAAGGATACGCGCAAGGTACAGGGTATGTAAGAGTTGGGGCCGCCGATCATTCCATTTAAATAATTAAAACGTATTTTTAACATTTCTATCGAATTCAAACGATTATCACAAGTTTTATTTGCTTAGACAAACCCGTTCCCGAAGATATGTAAGTATTTTTAATTTTTAAAAATTGTATTTAAAAAACGCAAAAAACAAATGTACGAACGATGCATTGTGTTGTCAATTATTCTTATTGTTTTTTTAACCATCCATTTTTATAGAATTTAGCACAGTATCATCGTCTAAAGCTTTTTAAATTATTCAATTCACTACAAATCTGTGGAATTCGTTTGCTAATTATGAAGGTTTGTATAAAAATTTTTAAGTATAAATTCACGAATGTGCTCCTGCTGAATTCAAATAGAATTCAGAATAATACAATTTTTATAATTCATATTGCAAGCACAATTTTATCCCCGTAATTACCATGAAATGAAAAACTAATAAATTCCTTTCATTTTATACTTGTATTTTTCAAATATTTTTGTTTGTGTTAGCAAATAATTGCACAGTAATCAAGTAATTTACACATCAAGACGCTAAGTTTAATTTAAGTTTATGATTTTGTGTTTACCCGCTTTCTGCCAGTCAAATATTCATATTGGGCATCAATTTAAACATTTTGATCTGAAAATAATACAATTTTCTGTGTAATTGCGCTCACAAAATGCTTAAAAGGGTTTTTAGGTCACTATCGAACTTAATTAAAGCCTTTTAAAGTACATAAATGTAAACTAGCAAGATTACAACAGAACTTAAAAAATTAAAATAACGTTCATTCATTTTCAAACTTCAAATACATATATGTAAATCTTATTAAGAGCTAAACCCGATGGCATGATAAACTAAAACGAAAATATACAGAGTAATGGTGAATATTTGAAAATTTGTTTCTGTTCTTTCAAAAACTTGCTACGTATTGCTAGAACCGTTTTGTACACATATGTACTGGGGTGAGAATCGGGAATTGGGCAACTACAATTCAAAGCATATATGTAAGTATGTATATATAATGTTTACGTGTAAATGTAGTATGTATGTATGTATATTAGGTTTAGGTTTATGTGTAAGGATTTATATCTAGAATTAAACTTTAGTTTGACTTTTAAGACTTAGAATCTAAAAATGAAGCGCACAACGACTCTATTTGTGTGCTGCCCACGAAAACTGTTCCGATCTACTAATAGCTGTTGCTGATCATCAAACATCATCATACATTATCCTTTGAACATCATCATTAATCGCTTTATGCTATTCTTTTTCTTGCCATCATACCACAGCTAAGGCAGCACACAGTCCAGTTGCAATAGTTGTAATAATTGCCGCTGTTGGTAGTGATGATAATAACAGCTCGACAGTTAGTATTTGTTGTGCTGTGCCAGCAGCTGCATATCTGTCAGATACTTAATGATGTGCACCTTAGCCTCGGCCTTTTGCCGCACGCCCAGCGTGTTGAGCATATCGGTGACGACCATGCCAAACGATTGGTCTTCGGCGCTAACTGCCTGCGATACATTGTTTTGGAAAATCTTGATGGTGTTCAACATGTTGTCACTGTGCTCCTCCTCGGTGCGTTCTCGCTTCATTGGGGGCTCGTAGAAGTAAGGCTTCTGGTCCTTGCCCACAGCGGTGGCCAGCTGCGTGTCGCCTGTAACTGTAATTTCTAAATACATCAACTTGAGTGTAAGCTCGTGAAACAACAAATTAAATGCAATAAAAATTCGTCACACAAATGCATGCGATTGGGATCCTTACCATGCGGATGGGTCAGTGCCTGGGCAGATGTTGTGGCGCTTCCATTAAATGGTTGCGCAAATATATCAACAACTGTCTGCTGCTGCGCTTGCTGCTGCTGTGTCGGATCGGCCACCTGATTGGCATTCTGACTGCCATTGGCGCACTTGCCGAGCAAGGACTCGCGGTACTGCCTGATAGAGTCAACCAAAAACTGCATCTGTTTGAAGTAGCGCCAGCGGGACTCCTGGCAAAGTTTCATTTCACGAGCGAATTTATCACGCAAACTTTTCCAGCGCTTCGTGCATTTTTGTTCTGTAATTATAGAAAAGAATTTCGATCAGATCTTCGTTCGCAAATAATTCCAACTTAACTTTAACATAACATTAAAAAAAAACAATCAAAATAAATATAACAGTTGAATTTTGCCTGAGTGAAAATTTGTATTTTGATTCCAAGAGCCTCTTCAAGTATAACTTTTAATTACTTTATACCGCGTATATTATTTAAAACAAGAAAAGAATGTTAAGAGTTAAGCGGAATTAAATACTAAAATACCCTGTACCCACTCCCACTGAAGAAAAAAACAAATTCAAATTATTAATTAATTAAAAAATTAAGGTAATTTACTTAATTAAATATAAAAAATTCAATACATAAGTAGAGACATATTTATGTTTATTTAGTGTTTCAAAAGCATACAATAATTATCAGAATCGTGTCTATGCATGTTTATGTGGGTGTATGTATGTGTTCAATGCAGAATTAAGTCAAAGCGACAACAACTGCGGTCTGAATTTAATTTATGGCTAAAGCTTTCTTTAGAATTTATGATGCGGGGAAGTGGGGGGAAAAAAGGAAAATAACTCGAACTCGTACTTTTTCTGATATCTGGATATCAACTTTGGCTATTCTATCTATAATATACTTACATACATACATATGTATGTATGAGCATACTAAAACCGTTAGTTTAAAGAAAACAGCACTTCCTTTGTTTTTCCCCATGGAGCATTTGAATGCATAAAAGAATGTGAAAACATTGGAGAACTTAATATTAATGCCGATAGTAGCTATTACCCGGAGTAGGTGGGGGTGTGAAGAATGTGCACGTAGTACAAACTACTACTACATACATATGTATGTACGTATGTATGTTGCCTCGCCGCAATCATCAAATCACAATAACAATCCAAAACCAAAACAAACCACAACGCACACTTTAGCAGCCAGCTGACAGAAGCAGCAGCAAAAGCCAAAGCCAACATCGACAAATCCAAAGCAACGCACAGTGACGACGCGCCGTCGACAGAAGCAGCAGCTTCCGACAGCCATTGACGTCAGCGTCTCCGTCATCGCCACCGTCGTCGCTCTGACTGTTTTTTGGTGGAATTTGCGCGCCTGTTTGCTGCTGACGACAGCAGCAGTATTGAGCAGCGGCGTTACTGCCGACTTCAACTGTATGTGATGCCCAACGCGGGTAAGCAGACCAAAACCTGTCGCTCGGTCAGGTGTGTTGCATACAACAATCGTGTTGACAGCTTTGGCGCCAAAACACTCCGAGCACACTAGATTCTGGTTAAAGCAATTGCATAACTCGAAAATGTATCTACTATGTACACAATTGCATGTACATACATACATATATGTATGTATAAACAAATTTTTAGTTGTAGACATCAGTGACATGGGCGCAGTGAATAAAATTGATATTAACGAGTACAAACATACATATATACATATGTATGTAGATATGCCTATAGAATTTATATATGTGTGTATAAACAATAACTATATCTCAAAAAGTGTTGCCAATTTAGCTATTTTATCGCTAGTTTTGCTTGTAAATTTACGGCTGGCTGGACTTAGCGATTTTGGAAGATCAGCAAGCCTTTTCCTTGTCATGTGATCATAGTATACCAACTCGTTTTAAAGATGATAGACATTTTAATTTGGTTAGCTAGAAATATCAAAATATAGAAATTCTGAAGCTCAAGAATTGGCAACATTGCTTACATAATGGCAGTTGCCAGATGTGTTTACATACAATCATACATAAACAAATCGAGGTATATGTATATGTACATATGTATATACATATGTATGTAATTGGACGATACATTTTTATTTACGTATATACATACTTATGTACATACATATGTATATGTGTGAAAAAATTGTGCCTAATCAAATGACGCACAATGTACATACCAATAATATACATACATACATATATACTATATATATTATATATGTATGTATTAACACATACATACATACATACAGAAGTATACCACGAAATGAAAGCTGAGTTGCTCGAACCAGATGGGACAGATGGATGGACGGACAACTGCAGCAATCGGTTGCGGCCGACAGCCGTATACGAAAATAAACGTCAGCTTGGGCCGCAAACGCCAGCAGCGTAAGTGCGACTGAGACGGAAACAGCGACGCGACGGCTCGGCGACGCAAAAGTACAGCAACTTCAAAAATATTGACTGCACGCACACACACACAAAATATGTGCGCGCAGGTGTGTGCAAGGGGCGCCCGCTTAGGGCGCCTTAAACATTTTATTATATTTTGTGAAATGATAAAAACCCCTTTAATGTACACGATTATACAAATTGTTTAAAAGGCTATCTAATTTGGACCATACCAATATTTAAAAGCATATTTCGATAATAAAAATCATCTTTTTTTGGCGCCTAAAATAATTCCTAACAATTTCGCTCCTGAAATTTCACAATTTCTTGTGTCTGCTACTGCGCCGTCGTCGTCGTCGCCGTTCACTTTTGCGTCGTTTCTGTACACTTGCTTTGCTGCCCGCTGTCTCCGTCGCCGTCGTAGCTTCCAACCCACTCTCGGCGCTCCCTCTCCAATACTATACAGAATTTAATCAAAATTTCACTTACCAGGCACACCGAGCGTTTCGGCGATTTGCTTCCAGGTCTGGGCCTTGCGCACAAAATGTTTGTAGTTATAGTGAGATCGATCGTAAATAACTGGATTCATCTTAACAGCTTCGATAAGATTCAGATCGAATTGCTGTTCCAAATTTGCGTCCAATTTATCCATCTCGATGGCTGATGTTAGTGTGTGCACTGAATACGCAATGTTATAGTACAGTTTAAACTATGTTGGCAAGGAAAAACTCACTTAGTTGTTGTTTGTTAATTGTTTGTAATAATTGGCGCGCGCGCACGTTGTTTGTTTTTATTTTGATTTCGGGGTCTTCTTCGAAGAAGGAAAAAGTCGCGACGTCGACGTTTAATTTTATTTTCTCAGTCGCTGCCAACTGTGAAATTTTTACCCAAGAATGCAGTAAGCGTAGCAGTCGGCTGTGAAGCAGCAGCACTTCTATGTCTAGTATGTATTTTTTCCCGAGACGTGACGAAGCAGCGACGAATAACGCAGAAATAAAGGCGTCGCGTTGAAGCAAGCAGCGCCGCAGCTGCCACATTTGAGTGCTCTCTATTGCCATTTCGCTCGCTCTACTTAATTTTCCGAGTGCAATGTCGTTACCTCTTTTGCGCATGCACCTTTCGACCAGTGTTGGACATCGAATTTTTTTTATGGGCTAAAATTGAATTTGACATTTTTTAAATCTTAAGAAAAAATGTATTTTATCTAGATTTTTTTTTAAATATCCATTAAGTCTGAAGATCACAGCCTTGTGCGCAAGCAGATTACCCAATAGGTTAGGGGAATTCTGGTTTATTGATTTTACATATGTATGTACGTTTGCTAGAGACGGACTTAAGTCTAATGACATCTAATAACGACATTTTCTTGGTGCATGAATTTTGAATTGAGGAAAGGGATGTATTTATAGAAGTAACAGATTGGTCTTAAATGAAACAATATTAAAAAGAAATAAATATAATTTAATAATTCGACACATTTCAATTTTTTGGTTTTCGAACCAGGCGCGATTGATGAAAGAGCCAAGTATGACTATGGATCCTTTTAATCACAAAAACAAAGACATTATATGAATTTATTTGAAATCCGTCATCTTAAGGTTGTGGTACTAAGTAAATTCTTTCTGGATTCCAAAGGAATGGCTTTAAAACCCCAAAATAACCTCAAAAAAAGATGATTTGAGAGCCAAGAATAAAGGCACTGTGCCTTATTGTGCCATGTTTAAAAATTAAAAATGTTATATACAAAATAAATAAATAAAAACATCAACAGCTTAAAAACAGCTAGAAACCTTTTAATATGGGTCGTTATGCATATTATAAATAAGATTTAATAAAATACATATAAATTCTTGTTTTTTCACTGATTTTAATAAATTTTAGAGATAAGGAACCAATCACCTATTTTTGCATATGACCAATGTCTTTTTTACACGGCATTTTCCGGAACCAAACTACTGTGTAGAAACAGAAACAGGTGTAATACTTAGTAAATTTTCGTCACTATCGTAGACGGCCGCCTGCCAAAAATAGGAGTACTTAAAAACGCACGGCATATATGTTTTTATGTGCCATGGCGATTTAGTTATATAGTTTATAACTTTGATTTCGTGGCATATTTTCTTATTATATCAATCAGAATTTTTATGGTTTATACCATCATTTTCCTTACCATTATTCTATTAATTTCAAGAGTCCATAAATGCATATACGTATTTGCAGCGTCTTTCAGGAAAGGAATCCTTGAATTTCATCATTTTTTTATAAAAAAAATACACGCTCTTAGTAAATTCCGTAAATGTTTGTTTTACTAATTTGAGAGAAATAAAGTTTAACCTTTGCCAAAAAAAAAAAAAACAATCTAAAACGGAAACTTACTGTTTGGTTTAGAAAAAGCATTATATTTTAAATAGATTGTAAATATCTGAAGTGATTCTTTAAATAGAACAAGAGATTACATTTATGGCTATAACGTTCTTTCTAATTGACCATTATGAAAATAATGTTACGTTTTTCACCTCGCACAAAACTAATATACCCTTTCACCCTTTGGGGTACAGGGTATAAAAATCATTTAATACAATCCTGTTATATAAGAAGCCGAATCTTAGTATAAACATAGTATCTAACAATAAAACGCCACTATTTGAACAATCCATGAAATACATCTGTCCTTGAGGAAATGCATGACCAGGGACCGCAAATAATGATTTTGTTTTTTTTTTTAACGAAAAAATCATTCACTTATATTAACTTTTGGAAAGCGAGGAATTTACTCACATCCTTTTTAAGGATTATCTATGTATTTTCACCATGATTTATAAATTTTAATTTGTATTCATTCGCTCACAATTTAATGATTAATTTTGAGTTTTACTTTAAAAATTAACCAATAATCATTATTGATGAGCAAAAAAATAAAACTTATAAAATAATGATTATTCTTTTATTTTTGATCAAAAAAATAAAACTCAAGCTGAAATTTTGTCTGTTTCATAAGGATTAAGGACAAAATTTATGTATATCCTTAATCAGTGAGTCAAGTTAATAAAATTAAACAAGATAGAACGCTACAGTCGAGTAAGCCCGACAGTAAAATAGCCTGTACTATCCACAAAAAAGAAAAATTTAAAAAAAAAAGTTTTTTAAAAATTAAACTATTAAAAAAAATTAATGAATTAATTAATTAAATTAAATTAGAATATATGTTTATGTTTAGTTTTAACAGCATACATTTACATCACGTACCTATGCGTGTTTATATGCGTGTATGTATGCAGCACAAAGTTGAACCAAAGCAGCAACAACAACAACAGCTGCGGGCAGCGCTGCCGACAGAGGCAGCGCATGAGCAGCGATTTTACTTATGGCTATAACTTTCTTCAGAATTGACCTATCATGATGAAATTTGGCACACGGACACATTAGTACTAACTGGATGTACCTACCAAAATTGATTTCAAAATTCCGAGAATTACGGAAGTTATAAGAAAAAACACGAATTGCGGGGGAGTGGGGGGGTGCATCGAAAAAAAACTCAAACTCGTACTTTCTCGGTCTTAGGAGAATATGGAAACCAAGTTTGGTTATTCTAGCTCTTATACTTTCTGAGATCCTTGCGTTCATACGGACAGACAGACGGACAAGGCTATATCGACTCGGCTTCTCATCCTGATCAAGAATATATATACTTTGTGGGGTCGCCACGCCTCCTTCTGTGTGTTACATACATGCGCACAAAACTAGTATAGCCTTTCACCCTTTGGGTACAGGCTATAAAAATAATCATTATTTTGTAATTTTTTTTAATAACACTTATAATGATTACAGTCCCTGATTCTGACACATTTTGGATAACCTTGCTTTGAATGTATAGTAATAAAATTTTAAAATGTTTAGAAAATTTCGAACAGAAATTTGTTGTCTGCCTTTGAGGTAAAAGCTGCAAATATAAAATATTTAAAATCCAAAGACCATTTAAGAGATATATCGTGTTCAAATTTATTGATTACCATTTGCATGGATACTTTCTTTTATATTTTAATGTATTTACGCACATTGGTTTACTAAATCAGGGTTCTTGTTTAAAATTGTAGTATGTGTGTGTGTTGCTTACTTGCCATAATTTAAATACATTACTGCTTTTAAAGAAGGTAAAACAAGTCGGTCGGTCTTGTGCTTAAAAGTAATAGAAAAACAATTTTGCTCAATAGTGTGTAAAAGGTTAACAATAAAATAATGTGTAAAGTTTGAAATACATTCACAAAAGGTGGTGAAACCCTAATTGCGCTCATTATCTTATGTATACACAAGGAATGACTTAAGAGTTAGTTAAAAATCATCTTAGCAGTAAGTTTTATGTAGTGTATTCGCTTAACCTTCCTGTCTTGTGGCATTCGCCATATGCGATACTAGGGGGGAAATGCAGGGTTTTCTTTTTTAATTTAAAAAAATCACTAATTTAAAAGCAAGTAATTGAAGGTGGGCTGGAAACGGATGTTAAGTTAGCATAAGGAGGAATTGAAAGTTGAAAATAGTTTAACACAATGATTTCTTTAAAATTAACAAAAATGAGGAGTGTTACAAATTTGTACAATTATATTTGTTTTAATGGATTTGAACATGAAAATATTTATCAATTATACAGTGTTATACAGTTTCCAATTCAATGATGGGGCTGTTAAGAGTTTTGTAATGGAACTTGGTATTTGAACAACAACTGCCACAGTCCGTCCACTTCAGTTTCTAGAGATGTATTTTTCTTCTTACAAATAGCTTTAGGTTTTTTGATTATTAGTTTGTGGTTTTTCTCGGGTTGGTGTTCTTGTCTAGAATATGTAGCTTACATTTTTAAAGAAACAAATGTAGTTTTCTTGTTGTTGTTGTTGTTTTTGTTAGCTCTATCAAAATATGATGTGTGTTCTTGTTGTTGTTAATTATTTGTTTTGTTTTTGCTGTAGCTGTTGTGTGTATGGGTGTGGATGAGTGTGTATGAGAGTGGTTTGAATTAAAGACGATTAAGTTGCGACTTTAACCATCATGCTTTCTCTTCTTGCCCCTGGCTTGCGACTCTTCTGTAAAATTAGAAAGTCTTATTAATTTATTTCAAGAGTTTTTATAATTGAATCATACCTGGCTTTTCACCATCTTTATCATTGGCATTCACCGCAGCAGTCGACTCATTTGCCTCACCATCGGCCTCATCAATATCAGAGTCCTCATCATCATCTTCGACGGCATCGCCTTCATCCCAATCGGAATTATCCTCTTCGAGATCATCGTTATAGACCTGTAATTCGCAATATAAGTTAGTTCTGAAATATGTATGTTATTGTAATCTGAAAATATTACCTCTGAGAGCGAGACATCGCCATTGTCTTCGTCATCACTTTCATCGCTGTCCCCGTCCTCCTCGTCGTCATCGCCAGAGCCTGCAAAGAGTTAGGAATAATTGTAGAATTCTATTAGCAACATCATTACAAATATCAATGCTTACTATAGGCGACACTGGCCAGATTTAATATTGCTAAAACCCAATAGAGTAAAATTGCAAAATTTGTGGTCGGGTGGTTGCTACATAGTTGCGGTTCTGTTGCTGTGGTTGTTGTTCTGGAATTTGTATTTGATACATTCTTCGAATCGGGTCTTTGGCTTTCAGTCGCAGACTCTCGCAATTGCAACTCTTTTAAGTATTCGTCTAGTTCGTCAACTTCATTGTCATCAGGTGGCTTTTTTGCAGTTGTTGTTGTATTGGACAAGCGTTTCTTAGCCTGAACACGCTTTTCGAATTCTTCTAGTTCGGCTAAATCGATTTCTAAACCATTTAAACAGAAGGCATTTTGACCATCTGAAAAGCGACAGAATCTGCGTTGAATTTGTGTAATACGATACAGATACGATAACCAAATGGCTTAAAAAATGATGATGAAATATGAGTTGAAATTTCCCTGTTCTACCCTATTACAAAGTCAGTCGTTCGCAAGTCATAACCAGTGAGCCTATATATTAGTTAATGGGAAACATGCTATATATTGTACCCACCATCTTCTTCTGAATCATTGCCATTGACGTCGTCGTCATCTTCACCATCTGATGGCGCCTCTTCATCGTTGCAATCAAACCTAAAATTTTTTTAAAATATGTTTAAATGTTTTATCACAGACTTATAATTTAGTGAATAAATAAATGCTTACCCATCTAAAAACCTTAACGATGGCAACATCTTAAAGATTTTCTCACGATAGTTCTCAACTTGGGTGGCGTCGTTATTGAATAGATCCAGTATTCCCAGATTTTTGAATTCCTCCAGTGGTTTCAATGTTTCCAAATCCTTAATTTTATTACCAGACAAATTCAAATACTGTAATTTGGGGCTGGTGGTCAAATAGTTGAGGCCATTTGAAATTCTATTATCGGATAATTCCAATTTCTTTAGATTGGGCAACTTGGGAAAACCTTTTAATGTGGTAAGACCCACGTTGATCAAGCTTAATGATTCCAAGGCGGTGTACTCATCTGTAAGGCCAACGATGCTTGTACTTCGGCAATTGTCCAGATTTAGTTCTGTAATCTGTTTAAACAATAAAACAAAATGTATTAAAAATGTATCATTTTAATCTTTTTAAATTTAAAACGCCGTTACGCTCGAGAGATTTCAGTGCACTTCCCTACACTGGAAAAATGAGAGCGAAACAGTTTGGTAATGAAACAGCCGACATGCGTCCAGCAATCAAATGCTTTTGCCAGGTGCGAAACAAAGATGAAAATAGTCGCATTTCAGCGTTGTACATGACAATAACGCCGCCATGTCTGTGTAAACGTGTGCTGAGCAAACGCAAAAATACAAAAATGAAAAACAATACATACAAGCCAAAACGCAAAAAACAAAAATCGATCAAACGAAATGCCATACATTTTTTGTTGTCGAAATTATTACCATATGCATAATGACACAAAATGGTGCGCAATAAATTGTGCATTAAGATCGTATTTAAACAATTAATTTCTGGTTAAAATTTGGTGCTGAAATTTTTTTCAATAATTTACGCACTGGCAGCACTGTGTTTATGTAATCGTTCTGTCAAGTCAGCTGGGTGTGTATGTGTGCGGCGTGTATGACGTACGTGCGCACAAAGTAGAATACGCTAAAATGGGTATTAAAAGAGCAGCACAAAGGGGAGGACCGATAAAATGGCAGCGGACAAATACGCGTGCGACAAACAAATGAAATGGAATGCGTTTTGAATGCGTGGAAGCTGGCTTGTATGACATGCAGATTCGCTGGAATGAAACAAGCCGGTAGTAGCAGCAGCAGCAACAACATGCTGTGACGTCTTAGTTGTTGCGCTTGTTTTGGGGTCCATGTTTGTGCTACAAATATTGGCAAAATATACACATATGTACATACATACAACCATACATAAATGTATTTATGTATGTATATTTGTATATACATACATATGTATTGTCGCAGCTTTTTTTTATAGGACAATCTGTTTGTTATTGTCTGGTGCTTTTGGAAATCTGTGAAGTACAAACCACTCTTGATTGATTTCTGATTGACCATTTATCGCAGCAGCTAAAATTGCCACATTTTGCCAACTAGGCGATTAGATAGTGGCTTTTACTAAGAAGAGACAAAATGAGAGTGTGGCACACGTCTCTGTTCAATGTGTCTTACGACCTTCCCCTCGCCCAACCATTCATAAATGAGTAGAGTTGTGGTGGTCCGGTCCGAACTAGTTCGGGTCTTTAAACACTGGACGAGGATGTTGGGTTCAGCAAGTCTAGTAATCTTTTTCGATCATTGAATAGAGTGGGCTGGTATACAAAATTCGATAAATTTATAAATATCTCAATAAAGATTACTTGGGAAGTTCAACAATCGGGTGGTACTCACACAATATGGGACAAAACAAACTGCAAACTTTTACAACTCTACAAATAAGACTTGGTTCCAAAGTGGGTGCATAACAGACTTTAATAGTATGTGTATGCGTTGTTGTTCTCGTCGCCATCTTCGTCATTGGTACATACTCGTATGTATGTACATACATACATATGTATATATTTTCCCGTGGTATGAATATATGCATGTACGCGTGTGTATGTTTGATTGTATGTATTTAGCTGCAGAAATGGGCGCGCTATTGGGTGGGTACGTGGGTGTGGGTTGGGGCCGCTGATTGAGTAGGCCTTGCCAGAGCGCATGTTTATTAATCAGCAGAAGTGCTACACAAAAAAGGCCCAAGATTGTCTTTTCTTTTTCGCCTTTTGTTGTTGTTGTTGCTGGTGCTGCTGCTGCTGTCAAAGGATGACTGAGAGAGCGCAATGCAATGTAAAGGTTGAAAAAAGGGTGGCCTATGGGGCGGAGAGGCGAGCCGAAGGCTGCGGCCGGTTTTGTGTAAGGTGGAAAGTCTAGCATTTGTGTATGTAGGAAGCTACTGCCCCAAGCACAGGGTATTATTATGGCTGCGCATTCAATACACATGTATGAATATGCAAGTATGTACGCATGTCTGTATGTACATATACATGTATGTATGTATGCCGTTTGCCTGTGGTACAAACGATAAGACAAGGAAGGCAGGCAGGCCGGCGACCACCATTGCGAGAATGTGTCGATTATTTTGTGCATAGCTCGAGTGTATGTACATACATATGTATGTATGTTTGTTTGTGTGTGTGTGTGTGTGTGTGTGTGTGTCTTTTGTCGCTGTATGCGTGTGCTATTCTGGCTTACGCGTTTGTGTTTGTGCGCGCTCTACTATAATGTTGTTATAGATACATTTTGGTTTCAAATAACCTGAAATTACAGTGTTTATCAGCATAAAATTATGCACGTATGTACATACACATATACGTAGGCACATTTTTATGTGTGTTTAAACAATGTTTATACAATGAATTCCCTGCTTATGTTTTGTCACAATTGAAGGTCGACCCGCGGCAACAACAACAACAACTAGAATAGAGCGAGCCAGCATTGCCAGCTGGCGCACTAAAACGGCCCAAAGCGTGCATCTCGCGATCACGTTGAGTGGGGGCATGTCGGGGTCTAAAAATTATATACATAACATTTTTTAGGATTACACATTAGTTATAAGTATGCCACATGGAAAGTTCCTGGCTTGTATTTTTTTCGTACATTTTTGGTTTAGGAATTTACATAAATATGTACATACATATCTATATACTAAATCATAAATTCACTATTAACACATTAATAAAGCCAATTTAGATAAAGAAATGAAATTTGGACAATCTACATAATTGTAGGGAAAAATTTTGATCAGAAGAAAACTGACCTATAAAATTAATTTTGTGTTACGTTATGACAAAAGTTATCCATAAGGAAAAGTATTTAAAAAACAAATTTCTCTTGAACGATCGATCTGGTATAGCAGAAAAGGCCCGAAGAACTCTGAATGTACATATATATACATATATTAACCGACTGGGTTTATATACATATGTCTGTATGTATGTACATGCATACTATATACACAGATGCCGTAGACTTGGAGAGTAGGTGCACTGAATTTGTAAAATTGCCAATGCCAATGCAATGTAGCGCGTATTAGGCACAGAAAAGTGCGCGCAAATGGCAACACTGTTCATGCGACACACACACACATGCATACATTATAGCAGTCATATGAGATTATGTGTGTATTTGTATTTGCTTATGGCGATCAATTTTTTCGTTTTTGAGGATGGATGGATGTTTGCCGCTACACCGCTGTTGCTTCTTCTTTTTTTCAACGGCTTGTGAGCTATTTTATATGATGTATGTATGTATGTACACACGTATGCATGCATGTATGTTTATATGTATGTACATACGTACGTATGTATGTATGCACGGCGCACAAATTGAAACGAGATTTACATGTGGCGTTGTTGCTGCTGCTGCTGTTATTGCCTTTGTAGGGCACACAATGCCACACACAATCTGCCTTACAAACACACACACGGCAGACACAGACTGAATATACGCGACGTTGTAATAAAAATTTGTGTAATCACAAACAAAATTAATTCGATGACAATTTAGCGCGTTTTTCGGCTTGTTTCTCACTTATCACAACTACTTACCTGATTCGCTTTGCGTGCGCGTCGTTCCAATTCTATTCTTTTCTCCATTTTATTTGTGTGCTTAGTTTTCGTTGCTACAGCGGCTGCACTTGTTTATTAGATAAAAAGAAAACAGCAATTTTCTCTTGCTATCGCACTTTTCCAACCAAGCTCGCAGAAATACCAAAGGATACACCAATACTGTTGCAATTTTCTGTCCCTACGACAGCGCGCACGCACAGGGGAGAGCAGAGACTCGCAGTAATCGTCGTCACACACACAAACAACACCTTGCGAATTTTTCTTTTTTGTGCTTCTTTTTCGGTATTGCTTTTGCCGCCGCCGCTGCCGCGCGTTCGATGGCTAGTGGGTGAAGAAAATGTAAAAATGTAAAAAAAATGAATTGTTAAGATGGCTTGTTAGTTTATTCACGGCTTAATTTCGATAAACTCATACGTTAACAAAAAAATCTACGCGTTTACAACACATTTAGTTTTTCAAACTGCGCTTTTCGCATCGTTTTCATTCGATAGTGCGCAGAAAACTGGCTATTTTTATTTACCATTCTTCTCTGAACTTGTCACCAACTTACCTCTGGGTTTATTTAATATTAATTTAATATTTCCAAATAACCTTTTTATGTATTTTCTTTAACCACTAAGAAGCAACACACACGCTTTCAAAGACGAACAAGAACAACACACACGCCACATTAAAATTGCTGCCGCTAGTTGACGGCTGTGGAACTTTTCTATAGCATTTAGCTTTGAGTTCCACTACAGTGTTGTACTATCGATAACTACTATTTTTTAGTGTTGATATCTGTTTCTAACGGCTTGGCAGGGCTAAAAACGACGCGCGATATTTGAAATGAATGCCCATAACCCGAGATTGGACTTTAAGTTTAATGCTACAAGTTACTCTAATAGGGTATTTATATTTAATGTTTTAATATAGTTAACTACATTTTTTATATTTCAACATGGAAAAGTAACAAGTATTAAAAGCAAAAATCGCTTAGACGTATTTACATAAATATTTTATACATCTTCTAATTATTTGTTTTTACGACTAAAGTACGCGCAATTCCAAAGCATTTTAATTGAAATTACAGATACAAATCAGATACTGATTTGCTTGAGCACTAAATCAAGTAATTAGGTGTTTTACTGGTTATATAAATATTTGCATTTTTGAATCATACATCTTAAGTCATAAAGTATTTAAAAAAAATTACAAATAACTAAGTAATTTTGATTATATATGTTGGAATCTTAAATATAGCAAAAGATAATAAACCAATATTACAAGTAATACGTATAATGCCACAACTTAGGGATATATTTATTTTGTAAAAACATTTGTTCAATATGAGAAAACCTAACCCAGGAAGTCTCTAATAAGAGAAATAAAATATATTTATTTTGTAAAAACATTTAATCAATATGAGAAAACCTAACCCAGGAATTCTTTAATAAGAGAAACATCTTAAAAAATGAAAGTTAAAGCATTGCATCTTGATTCAATTGCATATATTTAATTTTATATTTATTTGTGAATACTATGTATTTTATGGTTCCATAAGAAATCCTTAGGTTACATGATAACTCTCTTCTTAAATGAAAAACTTTATTAATTTAAGCTCATTTTCATTTCACCAATGAAAGCCAATATTGTACTCTTAAGTTAAGTATATATTTAAATATGTATGTAGACTATGAATTGAAAAAATGGAAAAATGATTTAATATGGAAATACGAAAAATGTATTAAGCATGCACGTTCTTTTTTTTTATATTTTTTTTGAAGCCAATTTCAGGCCCTTTTGTTTGGGCCAAAAGCCCATTCTGACTCGAACTCCGAACGTAACTCACATCTTTACAACTTTTTCAGAATTGATTATATTTTCAATATAGTCGAAGGTAGCTTTTCAGCGTCAATGTAAAGAATGCTTTAAGATTCTGTCAAATGAGTTGAATATTCTTGATTCGAAGCATGCTTGAACATATATTTCAATTTCATAAGCACTCGAGATTTTGTCACGTATAGCAACAAAAATTTATTTAGTATTATTAACACACCAAACACAGACCTTAGATTCGAGTTCATTGTGTTTCCATTAAAAGCATTTATATATATAGCTATATTTTATATTAAATAAACGCACCTATACGAACCGATAAATTTTCAAAGTATTGCAAGTGGATAACGTTTTTAGCGAAATGAGCAAGAAAAAATTCTTAGTACTGTTGAGCTTCGCTTGCGTCCTTTGCGTGAGTATGGAATGGAATGCTGATTGCGATTTCTACTAAATAGTGCTGCCCTTTTAGTTGACACCCATCGGGAATGAGGCCGTACCATTGCTAGTCCGGCCAACAAATCGGACCACTACTAATCACACAACTCATCCCACCACACATAAAACCACAGTTAGGTCGTTGGCTCGCTCAACAACTAAGCCAGGAGTACGTCCAGCAGGACAAAAAGTAGCGTGGCCAGTGCCAGTCAAGGTGACTGGCAACCATTCCAAGGTGGGGGATCATGGAGCGGCTGCACAAGAATCGGCACATCATGCTATACGACTATTTCCAGGAGGTTTCCGGCCATTGACTTTGAAAAACGTCACAAAGGCGAAGCATCGTGACGTGAAGTTGTTGGCACGGCCAGACGAAGTCATCCAGCCTCCGGGGGACGGTGCTGCTCCGGCTGACGGCACTGCACCGCCTGATGGTGGTGCTCCGGCTGATGGTGCTGCTCCGGCTGAAGGTGCTGCTCCGGCTGATGGTGCTGCTCCGGCTGATGGTGCTGCTCCGGCTGAAGGTGCTGCTCCGGCTGATGGTGCTGCTCCCGTTAGCGGTGCTCCTCCGGCTAACGTCATTCCTATGGCTGAGGGCGGACCTGAGGCCCCACCTGGCGAAGAATCAACTGCAGCCGCCGGTGCTGAAGGCGAAGCACCAGGTGCAGGTGGTGGTGAACCTCCAGCGGCAGGCGAAGGTGAATCTACAGGTGCAGGTGCTGGTGGGGGTGGAGCTGGTGAGGGCGGAGCTGGTGGGGGTGGAGCTGGTGAGGGCGAAGCTGGTGACGATGATGGCAAAGATGAAACCGTCGCGGCCACCGAAAGAACCATTTCCATACCAAAATTCGAAACCGATGAATTTGGGAACTGGGTGTACAATCCCTGGGCCGTTACCTTTGGCAAAATCTGGCAGGATACGCGTTTCAATATTGTCGGTCGTTACACCATACCGCGCATGCGTCTAGAGTCCAAAATGGTATTCGACTATTATCTATCAGCGAGCAAATATAGCACTGTATGCATGGGTCGCTCCACTGTCTACAATAAGCCCAGAGTGATGAAGTGGCTCTCCAATAACGTTTACAATCAAACCCATGAACATCGACCCGTTTGGCTGGGCATCAGGCGTGAGATCTACGAGCATGGCAATTCGGAGGAGTGCCACACATCCAAGTTTAACGCATTTCGAAGATATTTCGAGTGCGCTATGCGTCGCAATCAGCGAGTGGAGTACATGATACCGCAATATCCGCTTCACCAACTTGGCTATAATGGTCACTATTGGGGCAATCTACCCAGGGAGGAGAAAGAGCAACACTAAGGCATTGTCTAGGCCTGGTCCATGAAATGAAAGTTAATGTAATGTACCAGATAAATCATAATTAAACAACAAACGACATAGCAACAATATCTTAAAATTGTCTAGTTAACAGCTTAAGTTATGAGCTATGTTTTAAATCAAACGTTTTTGATTTTTCACCTAACTCTAATCATCACTATTTGTATTTAAAATGTCAGGAAAGGTTAACCAAAAACGAGCTTTGTACAAGGTGCATCCCAAAGTAAACTTGTTTTTTTTTTTTAAATATTAAGATTAATAGCCTTCTATTAATAATTATTTAACTGATCTTTTTATCTATAGAGTTTACATTTAATAAGTTTTTTTTCAAGTTCTGGTAAGTTAGCGTGCATTGTTGGTAGAGGAGATGTATCGATCGACAAGTCGTCGATGTGGCAGCCTCGCGCACAGTTGCTGTAACAACAGGTACCGATGGAGGCGAATGAGGTTGCCACATATCCCGTTGAAGTGGTGCCATATTAATGATGCTAGGTAGGTATGGACATGCCGTTATAATGTCATGACAACCGAATGTAAGTAATATAAAAATGACGATCGAACAAAGGAAAAATATTGGTTCTGTTACGCCTCCCGCTCTTACTTTTTTATAGAAGCGTATAAGCATCAGATACATGTAAAATTGAAAAGGTAAAATAAAATATAAATGGGTAGCATGGAATTAAAATTTTTTGCGGAATTTGCTGCCGCAATCTCGCAACAACCGATGCCAATAAATTGGACAAATGCTGGCAGCTGGCAGTGAAGGCTTCGAGGAGTCGTTTGTCCATGTTTAACATAATTACGTTTCGCTTATTTTTGTAACTCGCTGCTGCAGCGTCCTCCCCCATAATTGAAATATGTGTTTAATGTGTCCACTGACTGCCGTTTGAGAGCTGTGTGCGTTTAATTTAATTTCACTCTCATTACGTGCCAAAAAAGAAGCCATGTGCGTGAGAGTGTGCGTTGATGGCCAACAGCCGATAGGCGCGCTCGAATGTATGCTACAGTTTGCTCTGCTTGTTTATCATATCAATTAGCCGTAGTCGTCGTCGTCCTTCGGCACCATAAATTTGCCAAACGTGTGTCCTCACTGTATGCTAGGATAGCGTTTGGAACCTTGAGCAGTAGGTAGCATTGTTGGCTGCTGCTGCACCTGTAGCTATAGCTACTCATCTAGTATGTGTGTGTGTGTGTGTGTGTGTGTGCGTGAGTGCGTGAGTCCGTTCGTGTGCGTCAGGCTGTTAATGTGCGACATAATCTATTGAAAGCGTGTTGATTCAAAGCGTTGCTATTGGACAAATGCCAATGGGTGCGTGGGGGCGCACATGTGAGTGTGTGTATCAATGTGTGTCTGTGTGTGTGTGTGTGTGTGTGGATGCCCACGTCAGAGCTTTTTCTACACGCTCTTGCTTTTTCTCTCTCACATTCGCTCTCTGAAATTGGTAACTGTTGCTTTTGGTAGACCGTATCGCTCACACATCACATTCACATAAACAAACAAAGAAGCGGAATTCTTATATTATATTTGTATTTGTATGTTGGGCCAAATAAATAGGAAGTTAACAAATTAGTTAAATCAAATGGTCAACCTTAAGTGAAGAATATAAATCACAGATATTTCTTATTTAATGAACACTGAATACATTACACATGCATTTTGTTTTCATGCTACAATTATTGGTAGAGAATACTTGAGAATAACTAGAAGGTTGCACTATAGAAGAAGAATGCTGCCTTCTATCTAATGTGTGCTCCGTAAAGAATGATTAGCTTTTACAAAAACTGGCTGAGAATGCCAAATGCTTAAACTGTTGGTTGGGCTTATAAAAACAAAGCAAAGATTGTGAACTTTACAATTTAAAGAAAGAGAGGAAAAGAGAAAGAAATGTCTTATTGACGATTGAGCTTCTTCGAATCGATAACAAATAACTATGCCTCTAAATTATCGATATCGATGCGAATTCTAGTTCAAGTGCAGCTTCTAATTTCATTTAAAAAAAGCTTGTCGCAACAATTTTAGGCATTTTTGATGAAGCTGTGGTTTAAGTTTAGTTTCATTAACTTTCGTTCAATTTAAGTATTTCACAAATAAATTACATCTCTACATAAACAAACTGAAAGCTACAAAATATTTAATTTATTTATTTACATAGTTTACTAAACTTGTAAAGCTGATTTTATAGGAAAATATTTCCTATTGCACTGGCTGCTGAGGAAGATATTTCCTCAGGTAGCTTAAGAGCTAACGAAATAATGATAACAGGAGATGTGGATGCTCTTATTAAAGCTTATATAATCGGTTGTTAAGGAGATAAAAATGTCTGCAAAACCGAATCATTTTTCTGTTGCTTTTAGTTACTTGATACAATACATACAGAATTAATAACTACATACTTACAAAAAGGGAAATAAAAATAAGAATTCCATACGTTACAGCCATTATAAGAGTAGATTTTCCAGTATTTTTCCGTTGTTCAACAATTCAAAGTCACTTTAAATTTAGTCGGAATAGATTTTGGTGCTTAAAAAATCAAATATTGTAACATTTGTATATTTTAATTTTATTCTTTCACCATATTAAAGTCATAATATGTAGTGAAAAGTCTGTAGCTATAGAAATATCCATGTGCTTCCATAATTTATTAGAAAAAGGCACACTGAAAACACTTACAAGCGTCTATCGAAGATAAAAACAGTAGAAGATGGTAAAATTAAAGCCAAACTGAATAAAATCTAAACGTAAAAAATACATACATTTTAAAACAACTTAGTTTGCAATAAAGTACTTATGCGAATTTTATAAAGCAAATAGGGCCTCTTATATATTAAATTCTTTGTTGCCAAAAATCTTTAAAGTCAAAAGTATCCGTGTTTTTAATGTCTGTGAAAAGCCCAATAAGAATTTAAACAACTCCATAGAAGTCAAGAGTCATGAAAGACGACAGACCTCACGCAATAAACAAATTTGCACACACATTTAAAGTTACTCTCCCGCTCTTTGTAATTTCTGCCTCTCTCTATATATATATATATCTCCCTATCATTTGACAAAAGCTCTGGCAAAGCTTTTCGCTTGCGTGTGTGTATTGGTGATGGGAAAGATGCTGCGAGCAGCCACAAGTTGTCTTTTCGAAATTTGCAACAGTTGCTGTGGAGTGTCTTCGAAAAGCGGACGTGGCAAGGTAGCAAAGCGGACAAATCATTTTAATTGACGGCCCTAGGGCAGAGCTGGGCACTTCTTGGAGAAATGTTATCAGTGAACTAAATTGTAAAACTAGTTCAAGTGCAAGCGTGTTGCGAATAGTTGTTGGCAACAATGTTGCTGACATCATTTTGAGAAATGCTGCGAGAAGCACAAATAAAATCAAAATACAAATCAAATCAGCCGAAGTAAAGATTACTTGTAAAAACCATTTAATTGCAACGAAAACTGAACGATGTACACATACCTACATAGATACATGCATATACATAAATTGTATAGTACATATGTAGCATTTCATTCAAAATTGTTCGCATGTGCAAAATTTCATTAGTTCATAAATCGTAAATTAGGCACCACAAGTGCTAAAATCACTGAAAATTGTTTTAAAATTTGTTTGTCCAAAGTGTTAAAGCAAAAGAAATGCAAAAAATATTATTATGTATCATAAATCATGTTAATGCAACCAAACCGAAACGTGCCTAATTCAATCGTGTGCGTCTACATATTGCAAATGAAATTATAATTTGGTCCAAACAACAAGCAAAGTAAAGCCAGAAAGGAAAGCAAAACGAGAATCTAAATTACCATATGTAGTAGCACATAAGTACACACAGCATTTACATATGTACGCACATTTATATGTGTGTAGTACGTGTTTATGTAAGTGTGTGCGTTTGTGCATTTGTGTGCTTCTTTATTTGACTGACACGTGCTTTGTGGGCATCAAAAATTGTGTTTTGTGCCCCGCCCCCTCCCCCAACAAATTCAACACATCTCTTCACACGCATTACCCCCCCCCCCCCCCCCCCCCCATTATTTATCTTATTTTGGCTTACTTTCCATGACACCGCAAACAAATTTGCTGAAAAATATTGATAACAAGAAGTTAAAGCAACGTGTATAACAAACAACAAACATACAAACAAACAAACCACAACCAAAGCAACAAGCAAAGCAACTAAAACAGCTACAGCGCAACAGTTACAACAAGCCTGCTACTGCCTGCAAGGCTTGCCTCTGCTTGGCTCGGCTCGCAAAAGGAGAAGAAGAAGAAGGTATGTTGATTTGGGAACATTTTTCGTGAAAATCGTGTGAGAATTATTTGCTTTTCCTTTGATGCTTTATTTGCCTATCAAAAGGCTCCCTGATAATTGAACTGTTTGGCTGTCGTATGTGATTATCGTGTCTGGAATGGTGTTATTCGAGTATGGCACACACTGCGTATGATTGATGCCTCTGCAAAAATCTGCGTGTACAAAAACACAGATATACCATATACATATATTAATATAAATATGCGCGTGTCTGGGAATAGAAGCCATCTCGTTGATTGTGCCCTATGGGTGTAATTTTGAAGTCTAGCAGGCACTGTCAATGTAAATTCAAATTGGCGTTGAGTCGAAAGTTGGAATTTAAAAATAGATATTCATTTAAAATGAGAGTTGCTTTCAGCGATGTCATGAAAAATTTAATTCCCTGATTGCCCTTAAGACATAATAATCTAATTGTAACCTATGGAATATTTAAACTGCAGATAAGAAACTTCAATGTAAAACCTTTTGTAATAGTATCAGGGTTTCTATATTGACCTTTTTCCTTCATGTTGTGTTGCATATAACATAAAAGGAAACATGGCAGTTTATGTATAGCCCAGATGTCCAGTTGTCCGTCTGCAAGACTGTCCTTCGGTATATATGATATTAGTATTAACCTAAGCACTTTTATTTAAAAACTTGTTACAACTACAAGACCTAACTCGTGGTCTGATTCTATTTCTATTTTTTAAACATGTGTGATTTGCTTAGACGAAGCTTCTGTTGAAGCTTGCATTTTAAAACGAACAAACTTTAAGTCTAGAGAGTAAACCTTACAAAAATGTATGATCTGGGAAGTTAATGAATACATGGGTATTTCATTAATTACTTTGTTTGATACCAAAAGTAGTCCGAAAAATTGAGCCTTATTGGCTTGTACTTGTAAGAATGCAACTATTATTCCTCAAAAAAATAAAAAATAAAAAAAATAAAAATGAAAATAGGATCCCATTTTAGTTAATGCCTTTTATATAGTATACCCTTGTTTTTAAATATTATTCTTTAACTAATCGAAAAAGGCATTAAAGAAATCCAGCAAGCATTTCAATTACTTAACATCTGAATTCAGTTGGATTAAATGCATCTATCTGTGTGGTCCGAAGTATTTTCATTCTTTAATTGAAAAGTTCAGTTTCTGTGACAGAGATTTTCTTTTTGCGTCGTTTCGCGTCAAAAAGATAACTTTGTTTTCATCAATTCATTAATTAGGTGAAAATCAGCTCTGCACTCGGATTTCGTTTTTTTTTTTTTGTGTTTGATGTATTGGAAACATTTTAGCTATTTTTAATTAATGAATAGAAAGCTTACTGCCCAGTGTGATTCGTATTTGGTGCGCAACAATTGAATACAAACCTTTATTATGTATTTAATAAATGTATCCGTTTAATGTTTGATTGAATATTTACGTAAAACTCAACCGTTGCGACAATTTAAGTAAATTGAATTGGCAAAGTTTAAACGAAGTTACATTTTATTGCCGCGTCACTGCCTGCTCTTGATTAATTTGCGCAGCTCGTTAAAAGTAAATGAAAGTTGGTTATTATTTAATTAGGCACCTCACACATACATATACAACTACCCCTGCTTCTTCGCCTATTACCGACGCCCCTATGCACTGGAATTTTTCTCCAGCATTATTTTATTTTTTTCCCTCCGACTGTTGTCAATCTGTCACTTAATTGGCCGTAAATGAGTTTGTTGCCAGAGACAGGCGCATCCTTGGCACTTCTCACCTTCGCTTTGGGGGTGTCAGTTGCAGGCCCGACATTTAAAATATTCCATAGCATACTTTTGCGCGTGACCCGGGATCCTGCATTCACAGCCAACTTTGCGATATTTCGACCCAAAAACAAAGGCATGTGTAAGGTCGTGCAAGTCCATTTTTGTTTAAAAATGTGATTTGCTGAGATGCGCTGAAAAAGTGTCATAAAATATGCAATAAACCGGAGCTGGCAAGGAATAAAAATTAACAAACTAGAAAACGCTTGTTTACTTGCATTCTTTAAAAGCCGTATATTTTTAATATTTTATGCATACATTTTTTTTTTTATGCTGCTTTACAGAAATATCAAAACACTTGACCGAGTTTTGCTGCCTCGGCTTTGATTTTTTTTTATGACATTCTTTTTGTTTGCTGGCTTGTAAACGAGCGAAATGGGAATGGCCATAACGGCTGAGGCCCGGCAGCCACCAAGCAACATATATAGATATATAGATAGATACATAGGTCAAAAGAGCAGCTGGCTGAAGTTTGGAATTTTGTGTTGAATTTGACGAGAATTTGGATAGTTTAAGGGCTCGCTTTAAGTTGAGGTCAGGCGGAATTGCCATGGATGATGGCGCATGGAAACACTTGACTTGCAATCATTTTTTTTTAGTTGGATTTCAACTTGTTTTTTACGATGAGTACTACTATGAATGATAAATTTAATAAATGCTGAAAAGTTAGTCTGCATTTTTTAAGAAAAATGAAATATTTATAAATTGTGTAACCTTCTTTCTGTTAGGTTCAAATAAAATGAACATAGTTTTAAAAGTAACAAACTAAGTAGAAAGGTGCTCCCATAATAAAAATTTATTTTAAATACTTTAAAATACATTTGCAATTAAATACTTGAACTGCAACTATGCACGTACTTTTGTGGGCGGAGGGCTCTCTAACCAAACCAGGAACAACAATGGCAGCTGTTGCTGGCAGCTGCTCTATTTTTAGAGCTTACATTTCGGCACAATAACGAGAGTTATTTAAAAGCTTATGGTGAGGAGGGAATGCAGCGAAAAACACACGAGAATAAGCCTGAACTTTCTCTGGCATCTGGTAGTTTGTTTATCAGATTTAGTTCATATAGGCGAAAGTACAGTTGCACAAGGCTATAGCTACACGTTTGACCAGGCTGATTAGAAATACTATATACTCGAATATACGTTCTGAGACAGGAATATATTATACTCTTTAGACTTAGAGTAGGGGTTTTCATTTTTAAAAAATATCGAATCCTTATTTAGAACATTTTCTCGCACCATGGAGTTTGGTTCAAAAATCTGCATTAAGGGATTGTGATAAAATTTAAAAATGTACTTTGTTATTTGTGTGTACTTCAATTTCCTATTGTTTTTATTACTTCTCTTAAACAAGAAACTGTAACGAAAAGGGGGAGACATTTAATAGAGACGAAGAGGCAAGTGAAAACAAGTTGAAATTTTAAAAATTTTGTTTTCTTTAATTAAAAAAAAAAGCAGAAGTTTTAGGAATAGGTGATAATACTACAACGTTATAATGAAGCCTTGAAATATCCTTAATAGTAGAAACCTGATCAAATTGCAATTGCAATTCGATGGGCCACCTATGTCCCGAATCATAGGCAATTGTACTATAGTCAGAGGCGTTTATTGAACTCAGCAAACATTTCAAAAGTAAACGTAAATGAAAATGTGCAAAGAGCGATTAGAGTGCATGTGACGGGCAGCGGGCTACAAAGATTATGGTTTTCATTAACTAAGTTTATAACATATTAAAAGAAACGTAAGTAAACTAGTAGCTCATACAAAATATGGATTTTACCTAGAATCCCAAGTGGAATACATATAGTTAAATTCGTTCGTTTTGCTTATAATACTACTTTATTTTCTTAAAACATATTCTTCTTTCCCTGAAGAAAAAGAGTTAAGAGATAATTTCTTTTACTTCTGCAAGGAACTGTGAAATGAAGACGACCTAAAAGGGAACGAGAACCGACAGTACCGAAAATAAATTTGTAGAGGAACACAACTTCAAGGACAGTCCTTTGATTAGTCAGGGAATAAAGATTTATGAGCAGAACTGTGCTTGAGTAGCGTGGCCAGCTTATGCGGCCATAAATAATATGTCTTATATTAATTATTCACTTTATGATAGAAGATCTAGAAATTAGTAAAACCAAGACTACTGCTATCCTATATTCCACAATTATTAGGCAGTTTTTTGAATATTTAGCTTTTATTGAATAAAGTTATAGCCGGACTGGGAAATCATTTTATAAGTAACAAGTACTTTGTTATGATACTTCAATCTATAATTTAGTTACTTGGTATGTACTTTTTAAGCCTTCTCCTGAAAATTCACACATAATTGTGTAAGTTGTTTATGTGTGGCTGTCCGTAGCTTAATGAACATATAAATATGCATTTAATTTGTTGTTAAGTGTTAAGTTTTCAATGAATAATATGTTATAGTCCGACAGGCAACACATTTAAAAAATACTATACCATTTGTCTTCAATATAATGATATACTTCCTAGAGAACCAATAATGATTGCATAATTACGATTTTCTTCTTTACTTTTTAAAATCTTCCTGTAAAAATCGACTCATAACTGCGTAAATAATTTAGTTTATTGCATTAACTAGCCGAATTAAACACTCTGAATAAAATAGTTATAGGGTGTAAAATTATAAAAGTTCAACTGTTGCCCAATCCGACAATTGTTCGTATAGTTCAGATGCAAATACAGTCGAGTTTAAGCAGAAGTTCGATTTAAGCTCGTGGGTCTGCATGTGAAATAGGCGAACAGCTCTCAGAATTGGGCAATAGCGTTATGCCTATCGTGTTGCATGTTGCGTTGCCGCATCTTTTGCTCGACAATGTGCTGGCAAATTTGTAGGGCTTGATAACAACCCAATAGCAGGGCACGCGTGTAGCTGTGCTTTGATTCTCGTTCCATAGCCATAGACTCATCGACCGCCTGATGTTTTTTGTGCTCCAGCTCTTGGCATTCCCGTTTCATGGACTCGAGCTCGGTATGCTTTTGTATCAGACATTGGCGCATTATGCTTCTTGCATAGTAGGAGCGTAGCTCGAGCTTTTGACGTTTGTGCTTCATATACCGCATGTAGTCCGCATCTGCTTCGGGTGCACGTTGAAAACACTCGCAAATGCAGCACGTTTGCACATTGCAGATCGTCTCTGGAGGCCTTGTGGGCGGTCTCTTGCGTCGTCTGGGCTTTTGTGGTGGTGGAGGCTGTCTCTGTGCTGCCGGCTCTATTGTGGCTTTTGTTGGCTCCTTGTCTGAGAAATGCTTCTTTATGTTGTCCATGACAGAGTCCCATAGTCCCGGATACAGCGTATTGAAGTATATTTCTAAGCTATGCGTTCTTTTGTACTCCGCAACAAGATCCGATATGAGTAGTGGCTTGAACGAAGGGGGCGACGCGCATGACAATATCGACCTCTCAGCGGGTGAAAATAGTTCCTTTTCATACTTCTTCAGAATGGACAGATGGCTGGAAACATCTGGTGGTGTATCTGGTTGCGGTGTTAAAAGTGCGGCTTTTGCACGCTGCTCCTGCAAATCCATTTCATCCAGTTTGTCTTGGTGAAGTAGGTTCTGTACTCTCGGTTTTGAGATTTTGTGATCCACCTTTATTGCGGGCTTGTGAGGTTGAGCCTCATCTGGGCTAGCGATATCCCTGATACGATTAAGCCATCCTTTTTTTCTGTGCGCATAATCGGAAAACCATTGGTTCTCAGTCAGTATGCTGTTCGAGCTATTGGCATTGGGGTCCCGCGGAGATTTCATGTTGATAGATGGCTGTGATTGCATGCTCTTAGAGTCGCCCAAGCTAGATTTACTCGCAAGGAATTCTTTTGGCTTTATGCGTCGCCCAAAGCCGTGATCATATTTAAATAGTGTTCGTTCTCGTATATTTTCTTTGTCGATATCATCATCATAGATCATCTTCTCATACGATTTCAGATCGAGGCAGCTATAGCTCTTGAGATATTTCGCTGCCACTAATCTACTTCGTTTTTTATCATTCTTTTTTGTTAGTTTCGTTTTTTGTGTTGAGGCCGTTTTTGCTTCCTTTCTAGATCTCTTGGATTTGAATTGTTCACCAAGACTTGATGCACTGAATAGAATTATGCTGGACGGGAATTGATTGCGTTTTAGTTTCAGATCCGTCAACTTTTTTGTTAGATCCTCTACGGCATAGGGATTAGTGCTTCTTCTTAATTGTTCTTCCACTGCAGCCTGTTCAGCATCCAGCTTTTCGAGCTCCTCCTTGGACGTAAAGCGCCTGAATCTAGGTTTTCTTTTACGACGCTGCCTGGCTTTGGAGAACTTCCCTAGCGGGCTTTCATCGTGAAAGCATTGCACGAACTCTTTGTAAATAATCTCTGGTATTGCGTCGTGTGGTGCAGTTCCTAGTGCAATAGTACTATTCGTATTTGAAGTTGAGAGGGGAGTGCTTCGAGGCCGCAGGCTTCGAGAGTTGCGTGTCAGCAGTTGAAAAAAGGATGCAGCTTTTTGATCTTTAATATGCGCTATAAAGTCAGTATTTCGACCAACGCGGTGACGTATGTCTTGCATTCGTTCCTTACATCCATTTGCATAAAAGCTCCATGTTGCGTGAAAGAAAGCCTCTCTCTTCTGGAACCACTCCATCTTATTTATGAGAGGCGATAGCCTTTTAATTTTGTGCTGCAAGCACTTCCGGTCCAGCTGCCATGGACTGAGCCTTTAGGGATCGGTCTTGAGAGCAATGTTTGGATTATAGGAGTTCGATTGGTGTAAAACTTCCATCATTCTAATTAATTTTTAAGGTATTTTTCAAAATACTTGAAAATTTTGTATTTTTATCTTATATATAGTATATATTTCAAATTGAGTTTGAAGTTTTATTTAGTTTCAGAACTAGCCCACTACAATCTATAGCTTTAATGGAATCTTAATAAGCATAAACCATTTTAAATCAAACCTTATCTCAGAAAGGTTTGCGGAATACGAATATGTTTCTCACGTTTCTCCGTTTCTTATCGATCTTCTTGCTACCATAAGTTTATCAAAATCCGCAAAAGTTTTTGTCATGAATGGGTTGGTAGTGTATTCAATTAATAGCCTGAATTAAACATGGATACTTTTTTAACTTTGATAAAAATAAGTAAAATATTGTATATTATTATTTATTTATTTATTTATGTGCTTTATTTCCCTAAAAATTGACAAATATATTGCTTAAAGGTAGCTTTATTTAAAGAAATATAGCTAAGAATAATAATCTGAATATGTTGTACACATTTACAAGTTTATAGTCGACTTTAAATCTAACATTAAATGCTAAAGGAAAAACAGGCAAAAATTAGAATGAAAAAATAAAAAGCGGGAACTTCAAGGAAGTTCGCAACATTATTTTTTTACATTAAATATTTAATATATTATAGTACAAGAATTGAGATCACCTATCGTTTTAATATTGTTTTCCTTATATGGTTGTTTAGTCGAAGACCGTTTAAATGGTATTTTTCAAATCATTTTTAATATTTTATTCTGGGCAGGTAAACTAGTTCTTAAATGGGTGCATGCACTACTAGAAAAATATGGTTTTTCTATAAAATAAGCTTTTGAAACCAAAATTTGGATCTACAATTTATAAACAAATAAAGAAATAAACTATAATCGATAGCTTTATAGTTTAAATTGCTTTAGTTTGAGAAATGTTCTACTATATTATATAAATGTAATAGAAACTATTATGAAGTATTGCACGCTTATTATATTTAAATAAATAAATGTCAAAAAAAATTAATTTTTTCTTAGTTTTAAAAAAATCAAAGTTAAGGGTTTTCATTTGTTTATTAAATAATCACAGCGAGGGAGAGTTGTCAGATATGCGTAAAATATGTCTAAAAAATGAATTAAAAATCTAAAAAATGGGCTTTTATGAACGCAAGTAATTGGCAAGTAGCTGATTGTGTTTGAAAATCAGCTGCTTGTCCTTCACTTGGGCTCAAAAGAGCGCCAATGCATTCATGGAGATACAATTATCTTATAGACAATGTTTCGGTAATTTGCGTTTTCGAATTCGTCCCTCTATTAGGCGATCACAGTGGCACAAGACATTGTAGCATCTCTCCAGTTGGCATCGCATATTACCGACTTGTAGTTCAGGCGTTGTGTGGAAACTTGTACAGCTCCAGTTGGGGATTGTGATCACCGATGGGGACCGTACTGTCGTCCTTTGTCTCGCTCTGCAGTGCTGTCGATAATACTCCTTGAGTTCCTCTCGGGCTCTGCTTTTCAACATATCGGCCATGTAGGACTCATCTGGTTCGGTGTGGCAGTAGAGGGACTCGCAAATCTCGCAGCTCGCTGCCGACTGCCTGTCCGTTTGACTTTCTGGCTCCGTTTGACAAATGGCTATATCCTTCGATCTGCACTTTGGCCTGCGTTTGATTCGCTTTCGACGTTTTAATTGCTTGGTTTTTGTTGCAGATGTCGTTGCTCTGAGCAGACGTTTGGGTTTCTTTATTGGACTGGGCCAGTTCAGTGGCGTCCTTCGGGTAATATCAAAGTCATTGGCATGGGTACGCAAATATTCCTGTATGTATCTTGCAATATTGAAATCCCCGAAGATATAGGTGGAGGGTGTAAAGCCACTTTCGCTGGGCCTGAAACTAAAACTACCGGACACTGACGAAGACTCGGATGGGGCTACATTGCTCCTTAATGGAATATCGTTAGTTGACGATGCTCTATACAATTTGACTTCAATGTTTTTCAGATTAACCTTGTTGGGCTCACTTTCATGCTTATCATCTCCCTGAGAGAGGCCTGGTGGATGCTCCGATAGTCCCCCAACAAAGGTATCTACTGAAGTTGAATCTCCTGCAATATTCTGCGCTACTATTTTGCCTTCTTTTGCTTCTTTCTGTTTGACTGCGTCTGCTGATTTATGCTGTAGGTCTTTAGGTTTTTCTACTGCCTGTTCATCTTGATTTATTTTGTCAAGTGACAGAATCTTGGACTGAGTTTCGCTGTCCTTGTAGACGTCGGAAGCACCTCCTAAAGATAAGCTGTCTTCACTCACCAACTGTGGTTCCTTAGGTGGTTCTGTGGCTTCAGACTCATCCACTGATTTTGTTATTGTTACTTTTTGTTGACTTTCTTGTTTATCGGCTATATCAGTTATTAGGCTAGTTTTTTTCTGCGGCTTCAATGACAGCTCACTCGAGGGTTTGGTGAACTTCTTTTTAGTTATGCCACTAGGGCTCCTTTGCAGATCTGTTACCTTTAATAGCTTCTCTGAGCCTACTGTGAGCTTATCTGTAGTTTTGGCCATCTTTCTTATTTTATTGCGGCGCAGACCTCTCCTTGATTTGTTTTCTATTGGTGTCGGGTGCACAAAGCAGCTTTTGAACTCTTCGTAGATATGGCCATATGTTTGTGCCTGCATAGATCTCTGCTCCGATAAGTGTTGGCTGCCGCCGTGCCCCTTTTTTAGAGGTTGTACCGGCTCCAGCATGATTTGGAAAAACTTTGACGCCTTCTCGTCCTTGATGTTACGCCAGAATGTTGTGTTTGCCTTAATTTTTTCCCTCCGCTCGAATCGCGTTGGATCCTGTCTATTCTCGGCGTAATATTTCCACCAAGCCCGGAATACGCAGGCATCGTGCAGATGTTTGCGCTCGCTTAGCACCGTAGGCTGCAATTTTTTTAGAAACGGCTGCAATTGCTTTACCTTTTCATGCAAACATTTTCGATTTAGCAGCAGCCGGTTGTGCGATTGCTTAAATGTCTCGTAGGGATTGAAAAGTGTGATTGTGCGTTTCAGATTGAACATTTTCAATTATACACGTTCACACTAATTACTGGTAATTTGGCTGAAATTGGATATTTTCTCAAAATATTGTTATATTTATTAACAGCATTAACTATTCGTTTTGTAAAATTTGAATGATTATTATTGCCATACATACATGTACCCGCAGGGTAGAATTGTATACTAGGAACTATCTAATTGAAGTAACGGACAGAGCTCATGTCACAGGCACATTATATACTTGTATGTTCATTATAAAGCGACTTCCCGAATTAGTCATCTAGGTATGTACGAGTGTAGGGAGCTGTGTTACTGAAACAGCTTGAGGGAGCCAGCTTGGATCTGCTCTCTAAGAAAATAAAGTCTATTAGCGGGGAAGAGCACGAACAAGCACGTCACGAAATAAAATGGTTTCTTATATTCGTTAAATAAACTAAGTCTTTTGAAGTCTAAAAATTAATTTTATGGGTTAGCTTTTAGCACCATCTTCGATTGGGTTTGAATCTCTTCAGCCGTGTAAAAACGGTGTCCTAGAAGTGGACCTTTTAATTTATTTAATAAATTCGAAGAAAACTGTCGGTCTTGACTTTCCTTTCGTTCGATTGATCGGTCATTTCTGAGGCGTAAGCAGTGATTCAAGTCCCATCTCCAGTTATTATGTAAGTTTTTCGTCTTATCAGTGTAATCAAAATGCATTGCCGTTTTCCCCAAAAATGATTAAATTTAATTTTTTGCTCCCAAATAGAAATCATGTTGGAATTTTGCTCTTTTTCTTAGAGAATAAGGGGACCGTTTTTATAAGTATATTCTTAGTCAGTGTATTATAGAGGTCTTGGTTCCCTGACTAAAAATACTGTATACGAGTATATAAATTATTCCAATATTCCATAGGAAAAAAAAACAGAATTACAATTTTAGTTTAATTTGTACGCAAAAAACAAGTAAAAAAGCTAAAGTCGGGTGTCCCGACTTTGCAATACTCTGTACATATGTTTAGAATAAATATAGAAATTAAAAAAAATTAAGAAAATAAACAAAAAAAATTTGATCGATTTTACCTCTCTCGGTATTCGAACTCACGTAAAGGGTGTATAATTGAACATTTACATAGCAATTGCGTCTGTGTGAGTGTATGTATGCCTATGCGCATCTATTCGTGTCTGTGTAAGCATTTTCGCAGTCAACCAAACAGCAACATCAACAACAGCCGCGGGCAGCGCTTGAGCAGCGCTGCAGCAGCGCTGCATCAGCAAATATTTTTATGGCTATAACTTCTTGTTAAATCGGTCTATCATAATGAAATTTGGCATACGGACACATAATAACCAACTGGGGGTATTTCCAAAATTTTAGTTCGAAATTCCAAGAATTACGGGAGTTACGATTTGCGGGGTAGAGGGGGGAGGGAGGGGAATTCCAAAATATACATTTTCTGCGTATTCACATAAGGCATCTGAGACTATTGGTGTTCCTAGGTCTTATAGTCTCCGAGATATAGGCGATTATACGAATGGAAAATCGGGAAAACCCCCATAGGGGGGAAGTGGGGGGGAAAATCAAAAAAATAAAACAAACTCGTATAGAATACACACATAACGCATCTTTGTGCAAAATTTGGTGTCTCTATCTCTTATAGTCTCTGAGATCCAGGTGTTCATACGGACGGACAGACGGACAGACAGACAGACAGGGCTAGATCGACTCGTCTCGTCATGCTGATCAAGAATATATATAGACTTTGTGGGGTCTGCCACGCCTCCTTCTGCCTGTTACATTTTTCAGCTCCCGCAAACCTAATATACTCTTGTACATTTCATGTACAGAGTATAAAAAATAAAATTTAGGATTAATGACTATTTTATGACTTTTATTTTTTGCTCGTATATAATGATTTAAATGATTAAATTATAACTCCAAATTAATCATTATATTCTGAGCGAATCAATGAAATACTATGAAAAATATTCATTACTTTGTAATTTTTATAATAATGATTACAGTCCCTGATTTTTTTCTTAAAAGTGAAGTTCTTTTTCGTTTGGAAACCGTTCCAGTATAATGTGTAAGGACTAAAAATTGTCAAAAATGTACAATATATAACATTGTCATTTGTATTTCATATGAGTCGCATGCACTTATGCCTAATTAAAACATAACTAAGCTGAAATTTATATTTTTGTAAAGCCAAGTGTGCAAAAAGCTGAAAAATAGAATATTTACATAATATGTATTTTCTTTGGAAAAGTTGTTTTCTCACAGTTTCCAGCACAATGACATAGTGAGCATATGCTTTTTTTTCTTCGAATAAGTAGTTTTTCATCCTTCTTTCTCCGTGCTCTGAATTGCTGTAATTCTATGCGCATTGTGGAAAATGCACAAAGCTTAAAAGCTGGGGAAATGTTCACCGCAAAAAATGCATTTTAAGGCCTGTTGTGATTTCATTTTTTTGCGCTTAAAGGCTTAGCTATGAATATAAAATATAATATTCCAGACAAAGTTAACACACTTCGGAGGAAGATTTACTTAGCCTTGATGGCACTTTAAGATTGCCACAAAAACTAGAACTTTGTCTACGTAAAGCACTTAAAAATATGTTGACCAAAATTGGTTCGGGTGCCATTGACGTTGGCTTTTTGGTTTTGAGTTCAAAAGATTTAAGGTGCTGTGAAATGTTTGGGCTTTTTATTCTGATTTTTTAGTGTTTTGCTTTCTAAGTAAACACTCTTTATTTATACATTTGAGGTGTACTTCAGAAGAAAAAATACAAATCATTTGTATACTTTACAGTATACGAAAGTTAAAAAATTATGAAAATATTGGAATTGTTGCATTGTGTAATTGCATTTCAGTAATTATTTATTTAATTTATTGGCAGACCCACATACTAAGTATATTGCAGTTGTTACAATTAATGGCAATTTTAAGCACTTTCGTCCCATCATTTCAGTCTATTTGTTTTTATTTTTTTATGATAAGTAGCGCATTTCAGTTTTGTTTGTTTATGTGCCCCTTAAGCAGTGCAGAAAGCATATTGTATGGCGCTAAAATAACACAGCTGCCTGCCTCCTTTTTGTTTTCCTTTCCTGCAACTATCTGACAGTATCGCTCTTTAAAATTAAATGCGTAATTTTGTTCATGGCGTATGTTTAAGTCACGGCAACGTTGAACCCAAAAGATACCAAATTAGCATCCAGACCAAGCGTTATATGCCATTTTGTAAACACACACTGGTTTATGAGCAATTAATTCGAATATTAAAAGCACGAAATTCAAAGTCAACCGTGCTGCTATTTATTGGAAGCTGAAACAAATTCTACATATATGAGTGTACGTTCGACCGTAACATAAAATCGAAAAGCAGTACTAAAAATGATAAAATAAAGTTCCTGGAAAAGCAATATAGTTTTAAACCCAGGGAAAACTCGCTTTGTCACATGCAAAATGTTCATGAGAAAACAATCTGTTTCTTTTTTCTCGGTTTGTATAATCGCTTGAATCTATGTACATACATAGATGTGTAAATAAAATTCTTATGATATTTTCCATATGTTGTTATTCGCTTTTAATTTATTTTCTACGGCCTTGTTAATGAACTGCCGAGCAAAATGCAATTTCAATAATAATAAAAAGCTGAAAAGCTGCAACTCTCAGCTGCGGCTTTAATTATTGTCTTAAATCAAATATTTGAACACAATGTACAATTGAAATGTGCACTTTATTATATACAAAATCGGATAATGGGAAATAATTATAAACACATATTATTTACCACATGAGACAAAACTTCAAGCCTTTAAATTTAAAAAGTGAGAAAAAATCACGTTAATGTAGTGTTTATTTTTCATTATGAATTTGCCAGCACAGATTGACTTTGAATAATTTATTTTTCAGCTTACATTTAGTTAGTTTCAATTTAGTTTATTCATCATTTGGTTGAAATGAAATTGAACTATAATTTGTATTTGTATAATTCTGTTTGCTTTTTAAACTGTCAATATCCGGTTGTGTTGTCAAAATTGCGCTCAAAGCAAATTGATTTATAAAGCAGCTGTTCAAAAATGTTTTGCCAGTTGGTATTTAACGGGATGTTGACTGTAAATGCATATAAAATACGAGAAATTAGGCCTTCCTCACTCCCGACTAGCTGTAAGGTAAGAAGTGCATTCTCATCTACTCGAAATTTTCAACATTCAGATCTCGCAACATGCTGACTTTGAGGCAGCACTTTTATTTTCTAAGGCAGCCATATTGCTGATCAACGCCTGCAACATGTCTTATATTTTCTTATGCAACATCATGTTTATACACATTTGATTTATGTTTGTATTCATTAACCATGTATTTATGTATGTATACTAATTAGTGTGCACACCCTTTGAAATATTTCCGCTGCGAAGGCGTATCTTATTACACCTAATTCTGTTTTTACACGGTCTTTTTTTACACGATTTTGATTTAACACGGTTTGAAACTTAAAAATTGCATATATATAATTCTTTAGAGATGAGGAACCAATCACCTATTTTTGCATATGAGCAATGTCTTTTTTTACACGGTTGTTTCTGGAACCAATCTACCGTGTAAAAACAGACTTAGGTGCATTGTGAAATTTTCATTTAGTATTAAAGTAACTACAGTTTAATAAACACGCGTTTTATTACTAAAGTCCACTTCTCTTCCCTACACTCTTCCCTTTCTTCTCAACTTCTTAGCTCTAATGTATGTAAGATAGGATTTGTTTTCCTATTAGTTTATTATAATAATGTTTATTATTAGTTGTGGCTATTGGCTTAAGCATATAGGTAATCACAACGATAGAGAGTTCGTTTTACAACAAATTTGTTTGGATGGATTTTTCTTGGTAACCTGAATGCCGACTTTACTAATCATAACTTACTTCTCTTGTGGTAATATAGTTTTCCTTAGCTTATAATATAGCTGAAGTAATGCAAATAATGGTCGTTAAGTTGATCAACAATTTAAGGGAGTAACTTTTTCCTTCTATGCATAAAAGCTACTCTTTCATCAAAGGCAAACATTTTAGTTTATGGTTCAAAGCATAATTGCAAGCAATTAGCATATTTTATGGCTGACAATTTCAAGTGCGTTCTGCAGCTTTTTCTTATTCCTTTTGCCTTGTCATTGTCTTAATATGCTAATGCAAGTGAATTCTTTGCCTTATGACTGGAATTTTGCAATCATAAGAGACTGTGTTGAAACATTATATTGATTCACATTTTACCTATTATCGGCAATGTGGTGCTTGGTGGTTGCTTTTGTGGCTCGCTCGTATTTCGACTTGGCTGCGCATTCTATCTAGTCACTGTGTTCGCTTGAATGCGTCCTGAATGGTGCTTGGCACCAAGGATTTCAATTTTGTATTTTAATAGGGCTTTGGGAGCACATATAATATACTTACATACATACATACACATGTATAAATATATAGCCTAAGACTAGCGTTAGACTTATGCGCAATTAAACAATAGATGAGCTTGATTATTTCATTAAAATGCTTGACATGGAAAAATCGTCTAGTTGCCAAGGGACGAATAAATATACAACCATACATACATAAACAAATCAACATATAAAAGCTGTCTTGTGCCTTTATTCAGTAAACTCGTCTGTTTATATATTGGAGACAGAAGCATATGCATATACATATGTATACATAGTATGGAGATATGTGTGCCAGACATTAAAGCCATCAACAACAAGCGGCTTGTCGGGAGCAGAAAACTCAAACGGGCCTATAAATAAAAACTTGTACACATGTTTCATTTTAAACATTTCTGAATGTGTGCTGTTTTAGCTTACAATTAGTTTACTTTTGACTTTTGTTTGTGCCAATTTCAAGGCGATACAAGCAATGCAAACAAGCGTGAGAAAATGCGCCTACCATTCACATACATATACGTGTACATATAAGTACTATTGTACATATACACTTTCATACTTCAGTATATTTAGTGTTCCCGTAAGTATTATATAGTATGCAAGAATACAGACTACAAACAACAGAAATGTTCTGCTTGATTGTAAAAATAAACAACTTAGCCCACTAGACCAATTATACGTCTTGCTAGAGAAAGAATGCCAAATTCTAAGCAGGTGTTTGTTTTTACTTTCAATAACTTGCTTTTGATTTGTGCGTTGCACTCGAGCCATATTGTGGTCGGTAATTGGAAAAGCGCACTATTCTCGTACTCGTACCATTATACATTATACTTATATTTGATAAACAAGGTCTATTGGGGCAATGTTCGATTCTGTGTCGGCTGCTTTGTGTTCACGTTTGATTGACTTCTTAATGGATTTCTGACATTGTTTTGATGGTCGCAACTACAATATATATTTGTACAAGTATTTTTATAGAATTTTGTGCATATGAACACAATTGCTTGCATTTTCCTAAACTGTAAACAATTGAACAAATTTGCAAAACTGCAATAATAAATTGCATGTGTATTTTTTAAAATAATATAAACATACAATTGTTCAGCTTCAGCAATAATATTTTGTTTCGTTTGTTATTATTAAAATTTGATGTAGGAAGATAATTTCAATATTCAACATCATATCGGGTATGAAATGAATTGTCTACCTTTATCATTTGATCATTTAATTTAATCATTTTTAAAAAATGCAACAAACAGATCGAATCGGAAATTGTCTATAAATAACAATGGTTTTAAAATTAAAAAGTGTATCTTTTAAAATTTTTTATTTTGTGAATACATTTATTAAATTTTCCCAATATTTGAAAGACATGTTTCAATTTGCAATGTTAGATGTGTTTCTTATACGAATAATTGTAAGTCTAACTTTTGAAAAAGTAAAAAACTCTGTAAAAACAAATTCACTTTAGCAAGCGATTACCAGAGTCGCGACGGGTTATTATCGTATTTTAATACCTTGTACCCAAAATATAAGCGGAATACTAGTTTAGTGTATGTATCAGACAGATGGAGGCGTGGCCCCAAATGTATTCCATATATTCTTGAGTCGATATCGCCATGTCCTTCTGGCAGTTCGTATAACCGTCTGTATGAACAAAAGAACCTAAGGAAGTACAAGAGCTAGAATAACAAAATTTAGTATCCAGGTTCCCCTTATCCTAGGCCGATCAAAGTTATGTTTCCTTTTCTGATATTAAGGAACGCATAGTTACAGTGCCATTCTAAATGAATGCCCTTGAAACAGTATGTAAACATTCAGTGTATCTCCAGCTATTCTTTGAATAGTTTTCAATTTTAAAAAAGAAATTTAAATTTGTAATTTAATTTAAAAATATTTAATATTTCGTTTTTTGCAGGAGTGAGGGTATTTCAGAGTTGAGCTTAGCATTCCATTCTTGTTTCTCTAAGGTAGTGTACAAAGTATTTATAGGCTAATTTCTTCCGAAACCTTTTAAGTTCTTTTTTATGGCTGTTAATACATCCTTTAAATAATTCTCAATGTTCTCAATAGGTATCTTTTAATTTTATCTTTACATTTTAAATATTACTATTATGTTAAATAATTATTATTCATTTTGATTTGCTATATATCTACATATATATTTGAAATCAATTATGAAACATTTTAAAAAGAAAAGCTTTGCCTATTGCTTGTATGGAATAAATGCATAATGCTGTATTTCCGAGTATTATTATACTTAAAATATTTAGCATTCTTGTATTTTTAACAACTATCTTTTTTAATAATAATCTAACATTTTACAAACAAATTATGTATTTTACATACAAATTATTCTACTCTGCATTTGTAATACAAAGTCAGACTGCTTTTAATTTGTATTAAAGTCATCGAGCATGCAAGTAATGCAAAGCATGCAAGCAATTCTTACCAAATTATTTTGCACATTCATTCATGCAAGCGCCTCCCTTTCTAAGGACAAATTTATTACTCTTCCTCAAGTGCTGTTCACATATGAGCGTAAATTGTTTGCTTGTGCATCCATACATTTGAGATTTCAGGCTCTCAAAAAATAATTTAAAAAAAATACTGCCCAGAGATAACAAAAAGAATGATTCAATGTGGCTGAAAATGTAGGTTGCCAAGGCTAGAAAAATATAAGTCCACCATTAGGGCAGCTCAAAAATAATAAATAAACATCTGCAGGAAAGAGGACACAAAACAACGTGCCTCTAAAAACAAACTCTTTGCAACACATACACATACAGAAGCCTAAAGTTATGCCAAAATAAAAGCCCCAAAATGTCCTGCGGCTAAACAATGTATTAAAGTATTTTGGCATCGCCGACACCCACAAAGTGTTCCTTTTTTTATGTGGCTGTATGCCACTTGGTTATTTGTTTTTTTTTTTTAATTTTTAGATTCTTTCCATAAATTTAGGAGTGAACATCCTGTGGCGTTCTCATTAGAAATACTTCGGCTGTGTGAATTTAATTTGACTCCGCAAAAGTTGATACCAATGGCAATAAAACTCAAAGCAAATAACTTTGTGAATTGCAAAAAAAGAAAATAAATTCATGGCCAAGCAAAGTTTCACTGTACAAATTCTTTTGTGGTGCAACTTTTATTAATCTTGCCATGGATATACATAGGTATTAAATTAGAAATAAGCAAATTTCAATGACTTGCCACAAGTCTCTTATTTGGCTTTCTTATGAATTATCGCTTGTCATTCTTGGCTCATGATTATTCATGTTCAATATATGCCTTAGTTTTCAATATTCCGACGTCATTATCGTTCTATTTTCATTATTACTTTGGCAACAAATATGTTGTTAGACAACCTATTCAAAAACCATTTGTGGGCTGCTGTCGAATCTAAATACTCATAACGCTAAGAAGTTAGGCAACACATATTTCTAAATCATGCACTTGAACATAAACAATTTTTGTGGGTCTAGAGGCGAGGGTTTGTGTGTTTGCGTGTTTGCGAGGCACATTAATTAAAGACTCTCGCAGCTACTGAATGCAAAAATTAATAAGCACAACACGTGCAATATTTTGCTGAGCTGAACAAAATTTGTTGCCAGGACACAAATACAGGCATGGACATGAGCCTGGACTTACAGTTGGCAGCAGCGGTTCAGGCAAGTCGGCTGTTGGACAGTGCGCAGCACAAGTTTGTTGTGCAAAGGGCTTTGAAGTCTAATAGGATTAGCTTTGGCCTACACTTGGTGGTGTTTGTACGCCCAGTGTGCGATGGCAACTGCTGTGGGTGTAAATGTTAGTGTTTTAAAGATGGGACTGACGACGATTTCCAACTTAGTTTCGATATTCACGCATGCTATAAAAAGATATGCTGATATTCGAAATTGTTGAACTCTTTCGCTAACTAGCATTTTATACAATGTATATTATGTTTAGAAGAAAGAATTAATTTTAATTTTAAAATTGCATTCCGGCATTTTATGCATAATATATTTCTAATACTTGTATATATTTACTTGTATTTTAATTTAAAAGAAAATTGTATTCATTATGTCAATCAATTCATTTACCTTTAGTTGTTATATCAAATAAATATTTGTAATTTTCTGCACTTTTCACTATTATTAGCAAACAATGTTGTTATTATTATGCAAATTGCTTTAGATTTATGCTCTTAATTGACATTTCGTTTTCCCAATTAACTGTTCCATATCTATGGCTTTTATTCATTGTCACATGATCTATAATATGTATATTCATAAGAACACAGTTTTATGCAAAATCTGCTAAATGCTGCAGTTTGAAATTCCTGCTCAATTTTCTTTCAATGTCCAACTTAAAGTTCAGCTCATGAACATATAGAATGAAAGAAGAGCGAACCTGGTTTCTTCTGGTATATATTGGATAGATATTAGTAGTAAATATATTATAATCCGGGTTCGTAAAGTGTGCTCACGATCTACGGCTACCCACGGTAGTTTTTTTCGTGGGTCCAAATGGGTCGTGCTCGCATTTTACGAACCCTGAATGTAACAAAAGAGTATAGCAGAGGTGTCATACTATTCATATAAAGATAGTTTATTAATTCCCATAAAATGCTAGAAGTACCTAAAACAAAGAAATCACATTTATTACTTTTTACTAGAAATGCAATTACCTATAGAGTTCCCATTAGGATGTAGTTCCAAATAATGATGGAGTGGATGCTTTTTAAAATGCTCTCAGTGCTGTCAACCATGATGGTTTTTGAGTTTCTCGCATGAGCCGTGCTCATCTCTAATCTGTAAACTTTGCAGGCGGCTTGAAAGGCATGATGAGCAAGTATGCTGAGCACACAAATCATATTGCAATAAATATTATTCAATAAGGTATAGCGAACAAATTGTAAGCAAACATTGCAAGGCATTTCATTTTTATTGCAGCTAATATATTTATCTATAGAGTATATACTATGAGGTGATTGGTGAATGTTGGGTAGTGCATAAGTGGGTCAGGGATAAGGTTAACGCAGCAATATAGTTCCGATAGTGTTGCTTAATTTTGAATAACTCGGTCATTGAAGACAATTTTCAAATCGGTCTTGGCCATATTTGAAAAGGTGTTGCAAAGGGCGTTCAAATCGTCATTGGGCAAACGCCTGTCGAAGGGGAAGCCCATGGTGCGCTTATCTGGATAGAGTTTGTCCTTCAGTCCACAGAAGGAGTAGGCGTCGTTGCACGGATTGGATGGGCTGCAATCAGAAATATGCAAATGTGGCGAAATGTTATTCCATGTAATTGCATTGCGAATAAAGCACTCACGTATTTGGCTGCTGTACTTCGTCCTGTGTGTAGTCAGAAATCATGACGAACAAATCGAATAGCATGCCGCCATCTTTGCCCTTCGGCAGCAGCAAGTGCTGAGGCCAACCGCAACCACAGAAACGGAAACGAGCCAATTCATCTGAGTCCGTGGGCTGATAGCTAGCGCCCACAGCACGGAAGGAGCGCTCAAATGGTATGGCAACTGACGAGCTAGTTGACTCACGACGAATCGTGTTTGTTCCTGGCATCACTGCAAGGACAACATGCAATTTAATCGAACAATCCTATCATTAGCAGAACTTGTCGCTTACATTCCACTTTGAACTTGTCCATCTCAATGGCCAGTAGGCGCTGCTCCTCCAGTCTTAGCGGTGTGTTGCGCTCATCAGCCTTGGGGCAGATAAAGATACGGCAGGTACCGGTACGTTTAGCGTTGCCGGCATTGGTCACATTAAAGCTGTAGGTGAAGGGGGCGTTTTGGAGATGCGTGAATGAGGCATAAATGTTGCCATTGGGGCCAAAGTCAAGGCCAGCTGCCAGGTCGGCGCTGGATTTTTGCAAATAGGTCAAAAGCGTGTTGGGGCTGGCATTGCGTGTACCGATTTTGGCCTCAATGTAGTTCACGGTAACTCCCTGGAAGCCTAGTTGCGACTCGTTGTATGGGGGCAACAAGGTCTTGAACTTGTTAAAGATGTCGTCAATGAAGCTGTGCCATCTGTAGAAAATGGGATCGCGCATGGCAGTCGTAACATCACCCATCACTCCAAAGTCTTCCAAGTGACGGGCATCGGGATCGTGAGCAAACGAAATAACGGTGTGGCCCTGGTTATGCAAGTTACCATAAAATTGACGATTGATGGACAACGAGGAAGCCTCGATCATGTTGCCAAGGATATCAATGCCCCGCACTTCGTCCAGCGGTATACGCGTGCCAGAGGGCTGAAAACACAAAACTCTTAAGAATTTGAAGTCACGGCATTAAGTAAATGCTTTAACTTACGTCCTCGACATAGCCCTGATCGATGGCGCCCAAAACGCGATCACGCCAGCGTTCCAGCTCGGACACCTCGATGCTGGCATCCTCGCGGCTTACATCTTGCAGCACTTGGTTTGTAACACGAGCCGGATACGTGCGATTCTGCACGCTGGCCAAAATCTTTGGGAAATATCCTTCGGGCACGGGTGCACGCAAGTTGTTCAGGGATTGAACGCGCTTCAGATTATTGCAGAAACGCTCCACATTGTAACGGGCAATGATCTGATGATGCATGTAGTAGAAGAGCTCACCACGGCGATCCTTGTCTACCACCTGGCGCGGACCCTCCGTGGGATAAACCAAGTGCCAATGCCAATGATGACTGTTTACGCCAATATCCTCGCGGAAATAGGCCAAACGCTGCTCGTATTCGCGATCCGAGGCGGTGTAGTTTCGTGGTATGTCCACATGAATGCGATCGCCAGGGTTTGTTATGAGCGACGCTTCCTGGCGTGCATCCTGGAAAACAGATGGTTCCACAAAATTGGTTGGGAAAACCTGCGAAATGTTGGGAATGGGCACTTGTTGAGTGTCCGGGCGATGGGAGATGGCCACAGCATAGCAATATTGAAAGAGCACAGGATTCAAGCGATCCCTAAGTGTACATGAAAAATGAGTTTTGATATAAACATCTCTATTCGAATCTCACTTACTTGGTATAGGCAGCTAGTGCCACAAAGTTCTGTACATCAGGCGAGTCCAAGTAGAGTTGAATCAACTGGCTGGCAATTTCCTTGTGACGACTGTTGAACAACGAGAACTGACTCTTGCGTCCCAGTTTCTTGGCAAAGTCTAGATTTGGCTTTTTCGGCAAATCGCGCAGCGGTATCTTCAATTCAACATTATCACCGAAACGACTCTGAAGCTCCACATTGTTGCCACGATAGCGCTCCGAATAGAAGCTATCAGGCAAGTCAAAGGCAGCCTTGCCCTGGTCACGCGAGGTGAATACAGGCTCCAAAGGACGCTGGAAGAGCAGCTCCAAAGCCTTAATGTCGGTGTTGGCCATTTCAATCTATAAACCTCAGATGAGTTGAGTTTACGAAAATGTATAGAGTGTTGTCTTGACAAGCTGACTCTGTCGACTGTCTGCTTTAGTTCTGCATAAACGCCCATTTATAGTAATAGTGCCATAACCGCAAGAATTCCATGTATAGAGATTAGCGCTTCAATGACCACAACGGGGGCATAAGTGTTGTGACAAGGCAAAGGGTTGTCCGACTTGTGTGCCACACTTTAGCAGCAAATGCTGGCTTATCTTTTGTTGCGGCAGACATATGTTAGGAGTTTACGAAAATAGTCTGTAATTGCTTTCCAAAACCTTATCTTTTATAGTAAATAATAATAGTTTTCAAAAAATAAGTCACATAGAATATACTCTCATAAATGTTCATGTACTAACTAAGAGTTTAAAGGTGGAATCATGTGTTTTCTGCTTTTTTTTTGGTGACAAGCTACGCAGATTTTTAGAATTTGTAAATACATGAAACCAATATATGTATTTGCAAACTAGTTTTGAAAGAGAATAACTTTTGAGTGAATTATATTGTTATTATTAATTTAATTACTTTCCAAAACCTTATCTTTTATAGTAAATACCATAATTTGGAAACAATATAGACCACTATTTGCATGTAGAGCTATGAGTTCAAAAGTGGAATAATATTTATTTTATATTTTAATATTAATAAATCAACAATGAGTGCTGTCGATACATATTTTAAGAAACCCTAAAAAAAACTGCACAATAACCTCTATTTGGCTATGCCCCGATTTACAGCAGAAAGTGGTCAGAGATACCTATAAAAGATACATTTTATAGAATAGAGAGAGTTGAGGCACCCTAAGAGCGCAGAGGACTCTACCTCACTGATAACCAGTTTGTGGAGAAAAACTACTCCAAGAACAGTCCTGCGAATTGTTAATGAAGGAAGGTTTATAAGCAACAGTCTGCTAGAATACGATGGCAAGCGAAGATTAGGATCCCAGCTAAGACCACGTAAAGCAAAAACCAAGAATTGCTTCTGAACAGATCCAATACGTTCCTCATGCTTTCTATACTCTAGACACCAGACACAAGAGCAGCATTCAAGCACAGGGCGTACTAGAGAAGTGTAAAGAAGTTAAGTAATATAAGGATCAGTAAATTCCTTGGACCACCGTTTAATCAATCCAAGTACACCCTTGGCTTTATTTATGTTTACAAATATATGTTTATATATGTTTCTGTTTTCATCCTTTTATTTATTTTTTATTTAGTTACCCAGATATTAAGAATTTGTAAATACATAAAACCGATATATTTGCGAATGCAAACTAGTTTTGGAAGAGTATATCTATTTATTAGTGATCTACATAATCTTCTTCTCATTATTATCTTCTTCGTAGACACAAGTGTGTGTTCGGTGCTAATGCTCAATTCCATTATTATTTTATATTTTAAAATAAATAGAATGTTTGGGCTATGAAGTTATTGATATTTAAATATTCTCCTCAGCCTACGTAATAAAATCATCTAATTGAGTGCTTAAGCGCCTTAACATATTAAAAATATATTATTAAATGCTTACATAATTCATGAAATTGCTTGATAATAAATTTATAGTTCAACCCACATATTAAATACCCACAGAATATTTAAGTAGAGCGTTAAAACTTTAAAAAGCTTGATTTAAGCATTTATTAATAGAACTATGCATATGTGAAGTGTTGCTTAAATGGCTGCCTTTAAAATTGCATTTTAGCATTGGGGAAAAAGAAATATGTTTTTTATTTTATGAATTGCCTCAAAGCTTGTTGACTAACAAAAGGGAACATAAAAGGCATAAGTCTTTGGGACAAACCATTATGAGAAACGATTCGCCTCTGTTGTTATTATTGTTGTATATATGGCTGTGGGTTTTATGGTGAAATCCAACCCTATGCCCACTGGCTAGAAAATAAATTAGGGAGCATATTTTGTGCGCCGTTTGCCCGCTCACTGTTTACATACATACATACATAACTTAAAGCACTTGCCACATAAATTTATGCGAAACACAATACCCACAACTCGCATATACATTTAGGTCTGTCAGTATCTGTGTACTATGTTTGTATGTATAGAAGGATGTTTGTGCATGTATATATGTAGTAGTATAACGAGCTGAGGCGTTGGTGATTAAAATAACAGCACTGTAAATCAATTTTTGCGCTTCATGGCCAGACCAAAAGTTTGACCAATTGTCAATAATAAATATCTGTGGAAGTGTGGCTGGACCAGGCTGCTAAACTTAGACATCTGTGTGGGAGATGCGTGCGCATTAATCTGTGAAATTGACAGCGTCAAGAGAACAAAAAACCAACAGCAAACAGCAATTTGTTTTATGCATAGTACGAGCACGCCATTTTGCTGCACACCGGCTGTTGGGGAATTGAAAATATGATTTCTCACACTTTTCTACTTTGGCCATAACAACATGAAAATGACTTTTTGTTTTGGCCTAGACTTTGGATTGGTTGTTGACTTTTCGCCCATGGCGCTTGAGCTCTGCACAATACGTATACATTTATTCAAATTTTTCGCTATATAAGTGTTAGTATTTTAAGTATTTTGCTGTATCTATAAATGTTGCTTAGCAACTGCAAAACTAAAGCCATCCTTCATTTTTAATTCAATTCAAAAATTTGTACAAGTATTTGAAAAATTGCACGTATTCGTATATATGCATATATAGTATAGTATATAGTATATCCATAAACATACTTGATTTGCTGAAAAGTGAAGAGCATAAAAGCTTGTTGTTTGCACGTGTCTACGTGCAAAGTTTAACTTTGAGTTTAATGGCGCCGTCCATGTTATTAAAAGTTATTACCAAAACTTTTTAAAGTCTTAAAAAGCTGAAATTTTGTGTGTCTTGCTTAAAGAGCCTTAGCTAAACCCAAAGAGATATTTAAGTCATAAAGTATATGATAATGTGGACTCATGTGTATTATAATAATGGTCAGACATTTTATTTGCGCAAGAGCCTTGCTTAGCATATACTATACTATATGTTCCAACGAATACTATTTATCATGTGTTTGACAACAATGGTGCATTTTTATTTAGAGCCAAGTGGGTGCTATTGTGGCTGCAAACTATGGTGAGGTGCTGATAGTGTGTACATGAATCTTTTAAGCACGATATATATACTTTTTGCTAGATTTTGAATTTAAGCTTGATGAACAAATTATTAAATTATATGTTAAATCCCGTTTGAGGATTTGTGGAACTGATAAAAAATACGAAAATCTAGATCCAAAAAATTAGATCAAATATCTTGTGCATAGAAATACGAAGCTGAAAATTTACAATGGAGACATATTTTAAAATATATAATCCAAATTTTATAAATATATATTTTGTTTTTGTGAACGTTTCAGTGTGTAATAATATTTTGGCGTTTTAAATATTTAATTTTTTGATGATTTCAAAATTTTGTGAAATGATATTTATTGGGAACTAGAGAAGGGAAGATAGATAGCTAGTTTGATGATCTATATGGCATATGGTCCAACGGATCAAGTCTTTCCAGCTTTTTGTTGGTGGTACCGTTTTGAAGTAGATTTATGACCAATTTGTTTGGAAATAAGTAAATGATTAAATGCATATAAAATTCCACAATTTTTGCGTTTGATAGATTAGTATGCTAGGGATGTAAAGAGGCAGTTTGCGGCAATTCAAAGTACACCTAATTCTGTTTTTACACGGTACGTTTTTACACGGTTTCCATTTAACACTGTTTGAAAATTAAAAATGTTATATATGGTTACACGACTTTATTCCATTTAGAACGATTCATTTCATATGATCAGTGTCTTTTTTTACACGTTTTTTATTTTAACACGACTTTTTAGGAACCAATCTACCGTGTAAAACCAAAATTAGGTGTACACAAGTATACAATTTTTGTGTTGTACTTTTGACATTGCGATCTAGCTCATAGCTATGTATACTATATTGTTTGAGAGATATCACTTGAGAGAAATTAAAAAGCTAACTTGATGTTTGAATATTACTTGAAAGAAATTTAAAAGCTAATTGGAGGGTTAAGTTAAGAACAGAGATACATAATTAAACAAATAACAAGTAAAAAAAGATAAAAATATAAATTTGTTACCAGGCTGTATATTTTATGTAATACATTTTACTTCAAAATAGCTTGAAAGGCGGTTAGACAAATTTTTTTCTTTGCAGCTTCAAAAACCGCAAGCATTTGGTTTTCGCGGTTTAGATAAGTGCGCTGTGCTTATCAATAATTTAAATGCTCGTGTCGAAGTTCACAAAAACAGAATTCAGCACAGTTAATTAAAATTGTATGCTCGAAAAGTATTTGCCAATGGGTGAGTTGTTAACAATATTTATTATGCCGTGGAAGCGGCTATTAACTCAAAATGAGCGTGTAATGAAATACTAATGTGTTAATATATAGTACGTACTCAAGCCAGAGTGTGCTGTTGCATAAATCAAGGCGCACAGATGTACGGTCAAGACAGTTTGCCACAAGAATGCACAATGGCCACAACATTAACAGGACGAAGCAGTGCGGAAGCCTAGGCTGCTAGCAGCCACAGAAGACCAATTAATGTTTTTACATTAATTGGCTGGCTGTGTTCGGTGAGGACGAAAAGGGGTCTATTTGAATTTGAGGCTCTGTGGAAATGTTTGCAATGTTTGTTCCATGTGTCTATTAAAGCGAACTTTTCTGTTCAAGTTTTTTTTTATTTATTTATGTAATGCTAGCCTAAAATTTAAATCTTAAAACTAACAGAAGAGATTATGCTATCAATGGCTTCTAGGGCCTTCAGTTAACTTTGTATGTACATTTAACAGTATTAAAGAAAAAAGTAGGAATACATATGTATGAGCAGTGGGCTTAGATTTTGTGGTAAATGTTTGTGGCTTTTAAATATTTTAATATGAGTTTAGAGTTGTGTCGTCATGGGTTTGTAATTAAGGTGATGGGGTTAATGTTTGGGAGAATTGTCTGCAATGTTTAGTAGCGCTTTATTGCAGAGAGGGCAGTGTTTAGATATAGTTTCGTCCATGTAATGTTTCTGTTAAAGTTAAAGTTGGTGTAAATGCTATAAAAATGTACAGAAAATCGATGACAGTTTCGTGAACTGCTGTTCGGGCATATACTTGTACAGTACATGTAGTTAGCTTTGCGACAGCACACACTGACAGCTGGCTCTAACAATGTTAATTGTAATGAGCACACATTCACACCAGTACACACGAATAGACAACACACACATGCAAATCTCTGATGTCTAATTAAAATGCTATGCACTGAGCAGGTGTGCTGCCATTCCGAAAGGGTAGATGGGATGCTTGTAGCTTTTAATTGTGCTGCCACAGTGGCTGACTGGCAGAAACGAATCCCATGTGCATGTAACGACCATTGTGATAAGTTAAACAAGGTACGAGGGAGCGCGAGTGGCGGGCAGCTTAACAAATCATTAAGCAAACATTTTTACTTGCCACGCAGACAACGTAGTCCACATGTAAAGGATTGCTCGTGGAATACACATAAAAACATTATTAGTTGCTGCTGCCGCCATGCCTTGTCCGCCAAATGCACATATTAGTTGAGCCATATGTGCAGACAGCCAACAATTCTCAGTCAGCAGCCGAGACAGTCAGACAGACAGACAGACACACAGGCAGTTAAATATGTATGTAGGCAGGTTGGGGCTGCCATGTTGTGTGCCAAGAAGGTAATTGAACAGCATTTGTTGAATGGCTTGGAACAAATTGTGAGATATTATGAACATGGCAGACAGCTGGGTACAGATGCCACGAGCTGACTGCTTACTGTCTACTCTGACACATTGACAATTCGCCGGCAACTCATATTTTCACGCACAAGGACTGCTCGCTTATTTTTTGCAATATTCAATATTCATTGTACAGTAAAATTTCACATAATTGGATAACAATTACGAAGTTGCCAGCTTAAAATACTCCTTTAAAGTGCGATCAAAAACTTTGAAATAAAAGCGCTTGCAAAGTTATATATAATTTTGTTCAACTATATGATATTGGCAGACATTTGTCAGAAATAAATAAATATAAATATAATCAATGCTAGCAACTGGTTTGCTAATTACATGCTCGAATATAAAATAGAAGAGAAGTGGGACAGATAAGAAGTTCAGACAGAAGTGAAATATAATAATAAACAAGCTAAGAAGTTATCACATAAAGGATTGCTTCCATTGGCTTCCATTAGCTGCTCATCATTGCTCTAGGGTCTACATTAAACTAATATCAAATTTCAAACAATTTTCCACTTACTCCACGTTTGTGAAATCTCTGAAAGATTGTTTTATTGTTTTTATATTAGGACTTATTTCATAGAATACACTTTGTTAGGTTTGTGTAAAGTATAAAATGTGCCATGCAGGTCCACAAAGTACATATAAAAGACGAGTCGATTTAGTCGTGTGTGTCCATCTGTCCGTCCACCTGTCCTTGTGAACACTTAGATCTCAGAGACTATAAGAGCTGGTGACACAAAATGTTGTACACAGATGTCTTATACTCCTACGTGTGAGCTCTGCCAGTTTATTTAATTTTTTTAATACTCCATCCTCCCTCCCTTCACTCCTCTGACATTAGTGATTTTCTACAACTCCCGTAATTCTTGAAATTTTTAACTCAAATGTGGCGAATACCTGCAGTCAGTGAATATATGTTCGTATGCCAAGTTTAAAAGTTTAAAAGGTTATAGCCATAAATGTAATCTCTGCCTAAGCTCTGCCAGCAGCACTTGTTGTTGCTGATTTGACATAAATACATAAATACAATTGCTATTTAATTGTGCAGTTCCACCCTTACGTGATTTCAAATACCCAAGAATGAATGTTTTATCAATCAAACAATTTTGGTTGAATATTACAATTCCTTTACTTTTTTCTAAATGTTAGTAATCCTTTACATTTTTTAAATTAATCTTCTCATAGGTACAAGTATGTAGGTAGTATTTAAAAGTACTTTACTTTAGTCTTTTCGCTTCTTATAACATCATTACCATAATTTGGCAAATGCACTCGGGGCTATGTAAGGCTTAATGGGACTCTCTGCTGAATATAATTTATTTCTATTGTTGTTCTCGAAAATTAATTCATGTAATAATACATTTGGTTAAAATAAAAATATACTGTCTTAAGAAGAAAGTATTAGAAAGTATTTTAATTTTTACAAAGCATTGCAAATATTGTTGAAAGGGCTTTAACGAAAAATAATCAAAATAGAGCCATAAGATTTAAAACCATAGCGCAATGATGTAATAAGAAACATTTCAAAATATTTTGCTTATGATGTATCCAAAAGCTTGTGTATTTGTTGGTAAGCAAAAAGTTTGTTTTGGTAAAATCAACTTTTCCATTGCTGTTGGTATGTTGTTAAGAAGAGTGTTCGTTATTGAAGTTGGTCCACTATGCGTTTTGCAGATGTTGCTTATGCAGAGTAGCAATACAATTTAATATGATTTTTCTTGGAAACATACATACATAGTAATATACAATATCATGAATAACCACAGCATAGAACTAAAACCTGATTCCATTTACTGCTTTTTCTAAGTCTTATTTTTCTTCCGGCTCTTATTGTTGTTGTTGCTATTGGTTTTGAGCTCAATACGTGCTGTTAGGTATGCCTTCAGTAGATACATGTCCTTCACGTGGTAGCCAAATTGAATGTGCACTGGCGTTTCCATATTTACGGCCGGTATTAGGCTCAGGTCAAAGCGGAAGCCGCGTATATAATAGGTTTTGTCTTTTTCAAAGGGACACTTGCTGGGGTAGTTGCTATAACGTCGGACCAGGTTTCGCGCCATACTGATTAGAGGCACCTGTTTCTTATTGGCCAGCGTGTTGCAGCCATCACCGGTGACATTCAGCAGCACAAAATCTTCTCGACTCCTAGGCATCACAATTGCCATGTAGTGCTCATGTTGGTCCAGTGGTTTCCGCAGGATGAATTCCAAGTTAAAGCTGCGTCGTCTGACATTTTTGCTGAGGCCACAGCTGTAGTTTTTGAGGTGGGAGAGAGCAGTGTCATCACTGGTGCAGGTGAAGTTCTCAAATTGTAGCTCAAACTCCGGCTAAGGCAGAAGATTATTAAAGTACAATTAACACAATACTGTGTACAGATATTACGTATACGCACCTTTGCCATTACATTGTTTAACAAAGTAACACAAATTGCTAGCAATGGCGCGTACATATTTACGCTTAAACCTTAAATGGAAGCTAAAGGGCAATCGTGCCTTGATTGAAAAAAAATGACCATGTTAATGTTTATATAACGACAAATAAATGCGTTGATTATTGAAGCGTATCTGATATAGGCGCGCGTAATAAGTGAGCTGCAAATTAGTTTTACATCTGATTTAACAATTTAATGTATTTTTCATTGCTTATCATGTTGTATGCAATGATTTTGTGGAATTTCAAAAATAATACTTTTATTATTTTCTCATTAAATTAACATAATTTTAAAATGTTTTCATTTTCCGCGTGATATAATACCGTGGGGAGCATATTTTGCATCAGCTACGGTCATTTTCAATTCGTTCAGTATATTCACGTACTTGATCAAGAACTTAATGCAGAGGTAATGCTGGTTAATATGTTAAAACATATTTTTTGTAAAAGTATAAGTCTTAGTGCTGATACTCTGAAGCAATCAGTTGTAGAGCATTTTAATAACCTTTAATTTTATTTTAACTTTAGTTTAACAAATGGAATTTTAATTAACACTCTTTATTTATTTTTTGTAATATTTTGTTAAAAATTTAGTTCTCAAATATGGGCAGAACCTACAAACTCTAAAAAATATTTAGTCGCATCTAATGAGTAAATATTATACAAATTCTATGCTCTAATGTAGTATGTTAGTTAGGATATAATTAATGTGTTTATATGGGAAACAAATTTTAATATTTTTAATACAGCAATACAATTGAGAAAACTTAATTGCAGACCCATTCAGAAATAAAAAATAAATGGATCTGTTGTGGGACATTGTACTTCAAGTTCGACTGCCCTACGAGCATTGAACATTCATGAACCGATAGTTATGAATGATTGCTAAAGCCCTATCTGCTCAGCTCAAGCTATAGTGTTTTTTTCTATTTTATTGTTGTTAAGCCACTTTGTCTTTCAAAGGGTATACCATGCTCTTACATATGCTAATTACATTTTAGGCATAATTACAATACGAAACGAAAATGGTAATTAGTGCGCATGAATACTGTGTGGTTATCCGTTTTGTATAATCGAAAAATCTGTTATTGTTTAGTCAGTTGGGCCGAGTTGGGCAAGAGAAACGTAAATCAAATGAACCTGAAGTTGACGTTTACCATTGTGTGCCTTTTTTACGGCTTACTTCATACATACAATGTTGATGCAAAGGTGGGATATCTGAACTGAATGGAAATTTCAATTATGAACATTTTAATTAAACAGAGTGAGATGGAAATGACGTTCAACAATTGCACGTGCAGCATGGATGATCCTGAGAAGTTACTTACCCATTTGCGTTGCGGTATCAGCAAAAGCATAAAGCGGCGAACATTCTCTATTGAGATAAAATTCAGTCAACCTGTCACCAATTTCTTTATAAACCTGCGTATGGTATTGCCGCGACGTGCGGGCATGGATTTTACAGTTTTCAATTTAACTGATATCGAAGGATGTCGTTTGCTATCGAATACAAAACAAATTCCAATTTTGCAGGTTGGACGCATCCATTTAGATCATTTTAGCAACTTACCAAAAAATTGTCCTTGGAAACCGAATGTGATGTACTATATACGCGGCTTTCGCCCTAATATGGAATCGATGCCAGCTTTCAGTTTTGAAACGGACTTAAATTTGTGGTTTGATTTTGTTGTCAATCATAGTAAGATTATAAAGGGCTTCATGGTCGGCCATGTACAGCGACGTCAGATTGGCAAGAAAACATAAATCTATGCCTGTGGCATTTGAAAAGTTACGCAAATAAACATCATAAACTAAATACATGTCCACGAAGTTTCGTTCGGGTTGAGTTTTCAGATTTTGCGTTCTCTCCTTTCTGTTCAGTGAAGTGTGCGCGGAAACAGATGGATATGATATACTTGTATGTATGTTCCCTCGACACACATGCACATACAAGTAGACGAGCATGTACCTATATAATTGTGCTTTTGGGCATTTTTCCTTTACCGGCACTGTTTTTTTATGTAGCACGTGCCACTCACAATCGCCATATGTATGTGTGTGCTGATATACAAACTTACTTACGAGTATGTAAGTGTATGCTTGAGTATCCCCGAAATTAAAAATGCCACGCGCGTTTTGGTGTTACAAGACATTTTGGCCACTTTAAGTCTAATGTGAATGTTAACGTCGTATTTGGGGCAAATTCTGCTCAAAGTGAAACGTATTCAGTAAATATTTTCCAAATTGATGCACCCAAAAGCCCCGATCCATTGCCTTTGATGTGCATGATTGCATATTTATTTATGCAATTTATTTTTACTGATAAACATTTTTATAGCCAGTTGCTTTTTAGAGAATGCAGGCGAAAGTAATTCAGGTGTACATTTTGATAAATCAATGAAGTTTTAGTTTCTTTGAAAGTGCTGAGTGACACAAGAATAAAACTTGGCAAGAAGTTTGCCTTCAATTTGTGTTATTAATTGCTTTTGGCAGTTAGAAAGTTTTGACTTCTCGCTGCATGCGCCCCAAAGACTTTTCTCTTGTTCTTATACCACATAATTGAATTAAAAGAAATAATCACATACACATAACATACGATTTTATACACCTCCTTTTATATGAACAATTTATTTCTGTCAATTTATTCGTCCTAACTGTTTGTAATGCAGTTAAAGGATTATCACTTTTCTTAATATGTAGTCCTTAAACTGGTCTCTAAAAAAGGTCGACAGCAACAGGAATAAATACATAGATTTAAGCTTAAGATATTCTAATACCCATTTGTGTAAAAGGCATTAAGATGTTGGTGGACCATTTTTCTTCCCAGTCAATAATTTGTGCAGAAAATTATTGTTTGTTTAATTTTAAGAGTAATATTCATGCAAATATTTAAATATTTAAATAAACTTCTTCTTTTGAAGTCAGTTTAAAAATGGGTTTCGATGCTCAAACCATTTATATAATTGTAAATAAAATTCTAAAAGATAAAACTATATTTAACTGAATGTACTTCTTGCAATTTGCAATCAATATTTCGCATCTAATTTGTCGGCAAAAGATTTCTAAATCGTCCATAAAACACATCCAGCTTTTATTTTATTTGTGATTTGTATCCGAGAGAGGATATGTGGTTTGCATTTTATATGCTCATGTAAAATGAGTGTTTTTTTCAAATCACGCAACCGGGACCAGAGTATCATCAGTCTAATCAAGTGAAATAAGCGGAAACGGAAATTACACATACTATATAGTCGTAAATAGTGCAGTCATGTGAGTGCGTGTGTCTGCTTAGCTCAAGCTTCTTGTGTATGTCAATTCATGCAACATGTGTGCCTGGCAGGCTGAGTGTCTCCTATCTGTGCGTTCACAGATTTTAGCAATCATACATATGTTAGTGGTACTTGACTGGTTTGTTGCCTCTGACCGCTTTGCGGAAATGCTGGAAATTCGCAATTTGTGGTTTGTATATTTATGGGCATGCTTGTGCGGATTTTTACTGGATGCGTCGACAGCATAATATATAACATATAGTATGTACGAAAGGAGTGTATAGTAGAAGGAGAAGTTTTCTTAAATTTAAATAAATGTCATGCAAATTGTAAAAATGCTTAGCTTTGAATATCAGTTGTACATACTTTCCACCAAAGTGTTAGGATGTATATATTAGATCGATAGTCAACGATATTGATATTTGATCGTATGTTGATTTAAAGAAATAAGTTTAAAATACAAATATATATGTATTGTTAAATTAAAACACAAATTTAAAAAATGTATATTTGATTTTCCTTAAACTATAAAATACTATAAAAAATATAATTATATATTAGGTTATGAGCCATGACTTCTTATTTAACAAGAGCAACAAACTTAAATAACTTTTTGCTCAGGCGAGTTCTCCCTTCTGAAATAATGTGTCCAGCTTTACTGTGAAATCTTGTAAATAGTCTGTCAATGTTTTAACCCGCTAAAATCCCTTTATTAAATGTACCTTTCTCGCCCTCGTAATGATAAATAATAATAATAAATATAATTATGGTATATTAAATATTAATGAACTCCGTTAAGAAGCTTAACGCAGCCTGAGTTGTGAGTTCTGGACGCCATTTTTTAATGACTCGCTGGAAACTTAGAGTGGGAGGTTCAGATCATCCACCATATAGGTCGGATCTGTCGCCAGCCATTATTAGCTTTTTTATACTATTACATATCGTAACTAAAGCAATCCCTATTAAAAAATTGTGAAATAAGGATGAAAAGGGATTGGATAGCAAAACTAATATAAACAGTTTTGCTGTTTTACTGTTTATATTAAATGTAAATATGTATATACATAAATATATTTTTTGTCTTTATTCCAATGGTTTACACTAAAGATTGAGTCGCAATATTGCGAAGGCTTTCAATAGATTAGGCGTTAACTTATAATATTTATAATCATTACTTCTATTTCAGAGCTTTATTGACAAAAAATAATTGCTGTAATAGTTTATAAGATATAAATATTTTGTACCATATATGTGGGACTTAACATGCATATTCTCTATTTCCACTTGTTTCTAATAAATGACTCCCAAGAAGCAAGAATACTGTAGCTTATGAGAAAGAAAGAGATAGCATTAGAGGATTCGTAAATGAGAGTTTGAGTTTGACTTTTATCTTCGAATCGCATTATATAATTATGATATTATGATTAAATATAAGCCGACATTATATTGTTATAAATAGTAGAAAACAATAATTTGCCAAATGTTTTAAATATTGAATTCTAGTTATATTTTCATGCTGATCGATAGATATTTCACAACAACCCTGCGAGCATGACAAGATATTACCTTACTGACAGCATTACAGAACACTGTTAAATTGGAACTTGCTGGCTCTGCAACCATTTCTCATAGAATTGCGGGAACATGTTGGAAGCGGAAACTCAAATTAGATAGATCTCAGGTCCAATATTATGAGTATTCGGGACTCACCAGTTATTAGAAAAAAATACTAACCTTTCCCAGCTGCAGCACACAAGGAGGGAAAAGTCTTGCGGTAGGGGAAGGTTTGAGTGATGACAGAACCGACAAACCACCGCTTATAGCAACCTAAATACTTATCAGACGTACCTCGTAGAGCAGTATTGATAGGTACACAATGTGCACATTTGTATGCGTTATATACACATGTGGGTATACTATATAGTAAGTAGTTAAGCTTTTATCAGCGCAAATTTTACCTCTTCTGTATTATTATTATTTTTTCGTGACTGTCAGTTGGTGGTGACGGGCGCTATTGACGTTTTTATCACGGCAGCTGCTTTGAGTTTTTGCAATCGCCATTGGTTTCCAATATTAAGGGCGCCCCGAAGCTTTCGCTCACTTTCGATTAATTTAATAAAAGTTGGCGTTAAAGCGACATGCTAAAACGCAACAGCTGTCAGTTGCTGTAGTTGCGGTTATTGCTTTTGTTGTATTTGTTGGTGAATCCGTTTAAAATTAACATGACCGCCACCTGAGTTGTTTGTACGAGTATTGTTGTTGTTGTTGTTCTTGATGCTGGTGGGGCTGCCAGCAGCTCATTCGCTCGGTCAGGAACGTTTAGTGTTATACAAGCTCCTTGGAGAGCAGGAGGGCGAACATGTGCGCGCGTTGTTAGCCTTTGGCTGCAACCATTGAAAAATATTACAAAAATAAAACAAGAAGTAGCAGCAAACATTTATTTATACCACGTTATTGCTGCTGCTGGCTTATTGTGTTAAAACGCTGTCTACGTTAAATGGACTGGCTATGTTGTGCAGGGTTTTCAATTTAAGGCAACATATTTTTTCATTGCTGCAATTTTACGCTGCTGTGTCGAGGCCTCGTTAAACAATGTGTGGCAAATAGACCAAATAAATTTGTACACGTATATTGTCGAGTGGTGCGCAATAAAATTGGACTTTTGTGTTATTTGATATGCATAATTAATAAGCAGCTAATTAAAATGCAATTTGCCACTGTAGAGCAACGAAACCGCAGGAGCGGTCATGACCCAAATTCGAAAGCAAAATGTATGCAAATAGTATATATAATTAGTATTTGAATTGTCTGTGACCTTGTACATTGAATAATATTCTCTAATAATATGTAATTATTTCTAATCTCTTTACAGTTGTATCACACAAAAAGCGCTCATATAAGCGCCCAACCATTTCCATGCCAGCGCGCAAGGGGTTGCTTGCACCCCAAAATACTTTCTTGGATACGATTGCAACACGGTTCGATGGCACGCGTAAGTCGGAATGCTAAACGATTTTCAGGCATTATGCCTTCAAATGTGACTTTTATTCATATGTCAGTTTTATTAAGTGCCAGTGAGTGATGAGCATAGCTTGAAAGGGCTACATGATCCATATACGCGTTTGAATAAATATAGCACACATGTGCGAGCCTACACTTGTCGTTACAAGTATGTTACTCAAGGGCGAACGCGGCACATAAGAATTTTATGCACACACAATCCATTTACGTACATACATACATACATACATACATACATACATACATATACAAATGTCAACGAAATCCCTGCGGCTGGCCTTTGAAAAACAAAAAACTGGCGCATTGTGATGCATACGCCAGAATGGATGTCACAAAATTTATCCTTATTGAAATCTTAAAAGGCGCCTCGAAAACCATACACGTGCCTGTACGCAGGGAAATTAAAACTATGTAGTACCTTCATATCGTTGCCTTTGGGAGTGCTTTTTGGCCCTTTGTCGTTGGTATTGCCAAAAATAAAGGCAAAATCTAAGCGCACAGCATTGTCTGTTATGGCTGTGCTAAATTGATATGCGCTAAAAATATTCTTATTAATATGGACTTTTATAGAACATAAAGCAATATGTAGAAGAGCCTAAGGAATTCCAAATAACAAGTATAATGTATATTTAGAAGCATGTAGGAGTCTGTTATGCAAAGCAACAAAAATAGACTATTAGTTGATATGGTTTCACGATTCTATGTAGCAGAGGGTTCCAAGGATTGTTCGTGGAACATTTTTGCAATAAGGGCAGGTGCATGGCTACCTTTTATATGCTGTACTTAAAAGGTAAGGTAAAAGGGTATACTAGTTAAGTTTAGAGGCGTGGCAAACCTCACAAAGTATACATATACGAGTTCACCTAATTCTGTTTTTACACGCTTTTTTTTATGGTTTTGATTTAACACGGTTTGAAAATAAACAATTTCAAATTTTTGTACACGATTTTATTCCAACACAAATAAATAAAATCGCACACAGCTCACAAACAGCTAGAAACCATTCTTGTATGGGTCGTTGCAAAGAATTATACAAATAAATAATTGGCCAACAACGGCTCATAACAGAGTTTACTGTTACGGAAGAAAGCCAAGCTCAAAATTATTTCAGTAATGCTAGTGAAAGCCTGCGAATTCGAGTAACTGACAGCAATTAAATTTGTGTTCCTGTATTTAAGATAAAGATTTCTTCATTTTATTTCCCTTTACCTTAAAAATTGAAAAACTGATTCTTTTTTGTTTTACATATGTACATTCATAAATGTTTTTAGTTCCTGATCTTCTCATACATTTAATTTACATACATATGTGATTTTATAAAACACACATGAATACTTGTCATAAAATATCATTGTTTTTTCACAAATTTTAATAGGTTTTAGAGATAAGGAACCAATCAACTATATTTGCATAACCTCAATGTCTTTTTTTACATGGTTTTTTACACGGTTTTTCCGGAACCAATCTACCGCGTAAAATTATTAGGTGTATATTCTAGGTTATAATGGCAAAACAAGACGATATAACCATGTCCTTCTTTGTTCAAAAATAAAACTCAAGCTGTAAATTTATCTATTCCATAAGGATAAAGAACAAAAGGGCGAACATTTCTAATTAATTCATTTTTAATTAATCATTCCGTTCATACAGACGAACGGACAGACAGACTGATGGACAGATGGACAGGGCTGTGTCGACTCGTCTTGACATCCTCATCAAGAATATACAAGTATACACTTTGTGTGGCAGACCACACCTCCTTCTGCCTGTTACAAACACTCATATTTGTGAATTAAAAAAACATTAATTAATTAATAAATCAGGGTGAAAATTCCTAGATAATCCTTAAAAAAGGATATCTGTAAATTCCTCGCTTTCTCAAAGCTACTATAGTATAAGTGAATGAATTTTTCGTTTAAAAAAAAAACAAAATAATCATTATTTGCAGTTTTTGGTAAATTCATTAGTTTTATTTAATTAAATAATAACTTTCTACAAATTAACCCATCCTGATAAAACTGGCATCACTAACTGGAGGTATTTGTGGAATTCGATTGAAAAGTTCCAAGATTTTTGGATACTCATGGGAGGGAGAGAGCAAAATTTTGAAACACACTTGTCCTGCTTTCTCACTCTCTAGTTCTTATAGTCGCATAGATATCTTGCACGGTTTGATATTCATTTTCTTAGAAACTGTACTTCTAGACAAACAACGTTTTCGCTTGCCACTTGAGCATTATTTAATTAGTATGAAAATTTAAATTGTCATTTTAGCAGTTTCACTCACACGCCTCACGTGAAACACAAGTGGGGGGCTATTTGCTTTTGTTCATAACCGTCCAAGCAATTAAGCTGAAAGCACCACGATGCGGCACGAGCGCGAATTTGCAGAACGCGTAGCCGTCTGACATTTGTAGTGTGATGTGGGGGGGTGGGGGAGCTAAAACGTCTTGTGTCCTTAGTGGCAGGACGCTTGATGCAACAAAGACGCTTGATGGATTGGCTATTGATTGGACTGGTGCAATGCGATAAGTGTGAGCGTTAAGCAATGTGACTTGGTTGTTGCAGTTGTTGATACTGCTACCACGTACAAAGGACTGTTGTTGGTATTGTTGATATTGTTTCATTGGCAGTAAAGGCAAAGTAATTAATTGACATGCCCGTTTTAGTGCTCTAACTGCTGCCTGTTCCCACTGCTGTTTTATTTACGCACTTGTTGTAATGCCTGGCTGCATGATTGACTTGAGTATAATCGTAAATACACAAGCCAACATGCAGTGACAGCATTAATTGACTTGCTGTTGTCTCTCATACGTGTATATGTACGGTACATATAATATATATGTACACATCTATGTATACACAATTCAGAGAGTTGACGCAAATTACTGCGAACTCTATGTCTACACACGCATTCGTTTAATTTAATATTATCTTTTTTTTTGTTGTCTGTCTGTTCGGTTAAAAAGGTTTTACGAGCCATAAATAATAAAATGAGCATATTAAATGAGCATTCGTCTATGCGCTGCAGGCAAGGGCAATAATTTTTGCTCTGCCTCTAAGTGATTTGTCTAAGCTCGTGCCTTTTTCAGTGCTTTGCCAACATGTCGTATGCGTGATAGACATGAATTTAATTTGCTGCCAACTGCTGTATCTTTGTATCTGTATCTGTATTTGTACATGGACATGCATGCACAGTCAGCATATTAACAAGATAACAGCTTGAACTCCATGCCAGCTGCTTTAAACATACTGTGCACAATTTATTAAGTACGAAGCGTTTACGGCCAGCCCTTTTGCGTGCTCGAAACATAAAACACTTTCCATAAAAGCTACACTCTGCTCAGCATGCATTTGCAATTAGTTGCAGAGAAGAAACGCTGGTTAGAGCAGACAACCAACTTTTTAAATCTTTTTTTAAATCCATGAATATCTATTCGCCGCTGATGAAGCTCACACTTTATTTATGTTACTATTTTTTTGATGGACTTCCTTCCTTTCTCGTACATTAAATGAGTTCAAAAAACTGAGTTTATTTCTTAAAAAGCTGCTTTTATATGTATACTAACAGTCGCATTTTATTTTAATGGCTTATCTATTGGTTACTTAGAGTTGTGTTGTGTAAACCCATCTGTGACTTATCTATTATCCATGTTTATTATCTATCGTACTTAGTATAGCCAGTTATTTTTGGATGTAGTTTTCAAACATGTGTTTTTTGGTGTGAAATATACATGCATGTATGCTTATGCTAAAACATTCTGTCAGGGGCCAATTTTTATTAAAGCCTGCAGATTAAGGATGTTTACTTTTTGAACAAGATTTTATCATTTATACAGTATTTTCTTTTTGTACTAATGAAAATTTAATTTATTTGGTTTCCTTCTCAAAAAATACATATTTAGTTACCAAATGTTGCAATTTGTTTTTTCTTTCTTTTGGGATGAAATAAATTTAGTTTTTATTACGGCCTAGGACATTATGAAGGACATGTGGCTAATAAAGCTTTAGGTAAATCGAAGTTTTTAGATTTTACATAACAGTTAGTGTTTAGAGAGAGATAGAGAGAGAGAGAGAGATTCTACAATACCTTACAACCCGTAATCTCCTCTCTATTCGTTTATCTATTTTAGTATATGATGTACTTGTATATGTAAGCCTATTATCTGGTCATTGTGTATACATATAATATAGCTGCAATCGTTAAGCTATTTATAGCTCACATTTATTCATATTTCTGGAAATGTATTTTTGTATATATTTACGTTGTAGAAGGCAGCTTGCGTGTGCGTGTAATTGTATATTTATAACATACATTTGGTCCACAGCATACATTCTATTCTGTGCAATATTTTGGAGATATTAAATATACACGGATTAAATTCAGATTATATGATTGCTGCTTATTTCTCAATTCTAATATCTGCATTGCATCCTCAACTTGAATTACTACGAACTGTATGCTTGTATATATTTAATTGTCATATTTTTAAAATACATGCACACAAAGGAAAACACATCCTCATTTATTTGTATGTATGGCTCTTATGTTTTCGTTGCTTAGACACATATAAGTAGTATGTGTGCGGATTTTCAATCAAATTGATTACTTTACTTTCTGCGCGGTAAATTATTTATTCAATCACACTTAAGTAGTAATTAGCTTGCATTGTAAAATTCTTTGAAATACTTATCAAATAATCATAGACATAAGTACATAATTATGCATAATTTTTCCATTTCAAAATATATTCATGTTAAGCTTACTATTGACAATAATTAATAGAAAGTATTCACTTTGCTTAATTATTAAATTAACTTAATATTCTTAATTTAATGATATGCTTACGCGTAAATCCGTTCATACAATTTTAGCAATAATCGGCTTAAAACATAACAGTTTTTGTCTTATAATAAATATCTTATTGGTCCACTTAGCGACATCAACGTATTGTGTGTCAAATTACAAATACTTTTAAAGTATAATAGTAATTAATGCAATGATTTCATCTCTAATGGATGCAAGAACACGTCTCGCAGTAATAAGTATTCTGTCAATGGTTGGTCTTTTCTTATTTATAAAGAAATAAACGGTCAGAAATAATCCGGTCAGTTCGTTCACTGTCACACGAACTGGAGTCAGTTGGTTCGTAGACGTCTGTCACTTCACATCGCCCCGCGCAGCGATCATAATCAATACATATTATACCACACAATTGTTCACCAGCTGCAATTATTATATTCAATAAACAATACTACATAAGCAATGCGCGCATATCTAAAACTGGCGACGAGGATGGGATAAAATAAAATATTTAGAGTGCGTACATTGTTTAAAAGTTATGTGTACATACGGCTGTACATACCTCAGTGCATAATTACCCAACAACCGCGTGTTCACGAAATTGGTGCGAAAGGAGAACTCGCAAAAGACATACATACATACTCGTTACCGAGTGAGCGAAAAGCAAGCGGGGTGAAGAGGAATCGAACAAATTCCATATTGTATGCAGCGTGGTCATTGTTGTGCGTAGCCGCAAACATACCAAGAAAAGTGCAGTAATTCGGAGTAACTGTTCTGCTGATAACGCATGGCTAGTCTAGAGAACAGCGAGCAAGCATCGAGTAGTAGCGACGAGGCAGTTGTTAAAAGTGAAGGTGGAGAATCACATGTTACTGATCGAGTGAATGCAAAAATTACTCACATGGCTGGGGTTGGAAGTCTGGAGCCGTTCGACTTGGGTCATCCGCACAAATGGTCAACGTATATGGAGCGCTTTAATTTGTTCCTGCTGGCCAATGATGTTAAAGAGGAAGAGCGGAAAAAGGCGGCATTTCTTACGCTTGCCGGAGCGCCCTTATACGACCTTTTGACATCATTGGCATCTCCTAAACAGGTCAGTGAATTGAAATTAGCCGATATTTACAAAACTCTAACCGACCATTTGTCTCCACGTCCCTCCGAAATCGCCGCATTCTACCACTTTCACAAACGAGACCAACACGTGGATGAGTCCGTTAGCAACTATATGGCAGCACTTCGTACATTAGCAGTCGATTGCAAATTTGGAGCGGCGTTAGATCGGATGTTGCGCGACCGATTCGTATGTGGGTTAAGAGATGAAGGTCTGCAGAAAGGGTTCTTGGCAGATAAGGATTTGACTGTGCAACGAGCCTTAGAACGCGCCATGTCTAATGAAGCAGCAGCGATCAGTGCCATGGCTATTAGACAAACTGGCGAGGCCGTTCATATTATTAAGATGAATCGTTACCGGCATTCTCAGCGCGGTACAGTCAACAACAAATACGATGGACAAGTATGTGGCGGCTGCGGAGGCCGACATTCCCGCAAGCAGTGCCCCCACCATGATACTGTGTGCCATGCCTGCGGTCATAAAGGGCATCTTAAACGAGTCTGCCGTAGCCCTGACGCAGCGAAGTCGACTAGATCTATATCAACACCCAACTCACAGCAAAGACATCGAGGGATGTCAACACACAGATCGTCTCGTGGAGAATCTGTCAACAAAATCGTGCCGTTGGTAAATCAGAAGAGGTCAATTTCTCTTGTCATCAATGGGTGCACGTGTTCTTTTGAAGTGGATTCAGGGTCGCCAGTGACCATAATGACGGAAACCACGTTCAACAATATCTGGGCTCAAGGACAGCCAGATCTCGCCAAGTGTGACTTGGACCTAACGGATTACCAACGCAACCAAATTCCGATTAAGGGTGTCATTGATGTGTCAATTCGTTACAATCGTCGTAAAATTGACAATCTGCCACTGATCATCGCCAATGTAGGAGGCTCAAATTTGGTAGGATGCAACTGGTTCGACGCACTGGGCATACGCATCGAAGGCGTGTTTGCAGTCAACAGTGGCGTCAACATAAAATCCGTGCTCAGTGAGTATGAGCATTTATTCGCTACAGAACTGGGGCGCCATAACGGTCCGCCAGTTACACTGCATATCGATACGAGCGTCGCCCCTGTGCGTCTGTCACCGCGCCGTATACCTTTCGCAATCAAGGGTCTGGTCGAAGAAGAGATCGAGCGATTATGCAAACAAGGCATTTTGGAGCCAGTAGAATACTCTGACTGGGCAACACCAATCGTGCCAGTCGTCAAGAAGGATGGATCCATACGCATCTGCGGCGACTATAAATCAACATTAAATAAAGCAATCAAACCTCATTGCTATCAAATTCCAGGCGTCAATACCCTATTAGCTTCGATCGAAGGAGGATCGATTTTTGCAAAAATAGATTTAGCACAAGCTTACCAACAGCTTGTAGTCGATAACAATTCAGCATTGCTTCAAACGGTATGCACACACAAGGGAGCATACAAAGTAACACGGCTACAATTTGGCATATCATCAGCGCCAGGGATTTTCCAGAGTTTCATCGAGAATCTTCTACAAAATATCCACGGCATTTTGCCCTATTTTGATGATATAGTCGTAATGGGAAAAACAGAAGAAGAGCTTGCGGAAAGGCTCATACAAATGTTCTCGCGTTTTGACAAGGCAGGGTTACGCCTACGCAGAGACAAATGTCAGTTTGGAGTGCCATCAATAGAATTTTTGGGCTTCAAGATCGATGCATGTGGAATTCGGCCAACTACTGACAAGGTAAAGGCAATTCACGACGCACCAGCACCCAACGACAAGAAGCAATTACAGTCATTCTTGGGACTGCTAAACTTTTACCATGCATTCTTGCCACAAAAAGCAACCGTGGCGGAACCTTTGCATCGCCTCCTAGATAAGCATGCGCGCTGGAAATGGGACGGAGAACATCAGAGAGCTTTCGAAGAACTAAAGAGTTTAGTTACATCGAGCGACGTGTTAGTACACTACAATGAGGAACTACCATTAATACTAACATGTGACGCATCGCCTTACGGACTCGGAGCAGTCCTAAGTCATAAATTACCAGACGGCACTGAGAAACCAATAGCGTTTTATTCTAGAACGTTGTCAAAAGCTGAACGGAACTACTCGCAAATTGATAGAGAAGCCGTAGCGCTTATATCAGGAGTCAAAAAATTCCACAATTATCTGTATGGCCGTTCTTTTACGTTAGTTACAGATCATCGTCCACTATTGGGAATTTTCAACGCGTCGAAAAGAGTACCGGATGTCATTTCATCAGTTATGCTGCGAAGATCAATCTTTCTCAATGCCTATAGTTATACACTGATACATCGTGCTGGATCAAAAATTGGAAATGCAGACTTCTTGAGTCGTTGTCCAGTACCATCAGAAGTAGAAACAGCAACTAGCGAGGACGTATTAATGATTGAACTGGTAGCAAAGCCAATCGTGAGTGCTGAACTGATTGCGTCCCAAACTTCGAAAGATATCAATCTCTCGAAAGTTTTAAACTGGGTGTTAAGGGGATAAGGAATTGAAAGAACTCCTATTATTTCTGAAACCCAAATACATATCCAACCACTTAAAAATTGTATCAGGCAATGGCTAAGATGTTAACCTATTGTCTTCTTTGTATCTGAAACTTAGGCCTTAAGTTCTCAGACCTCGGCACTGAAAAAGAATATACATATAGTCCTATTGCAGATGTATTACATCTCTGCCAGAAATGTTTTAATATTGGCAATATTCTTCTTCTTTTACAGACTCGAACTTTGTGCTTGGCAATGCGCAGGCAAATGGCAATCCAATTGTTTATTGCTCGGATGGGTTCGTGGATTTGACAGGATATTCACGCGCTCAAATTATGCAAAAGGGTAAGACAGACGTGCCAACAAACCGACGGGCAGACGAACAAACAGTTACACAGGCAAACGGGAGATAAACGAGAGACAAACGGACTGACAGAAAGACAGCGGCAACTTATTTTACACTTGAATACTCATTTCAATGTTTTGTACGTTTTATTCAATTGTTTGCTGATGACGAAAACAACAACGATGACTACGACAATGCCAAACAAAATGGCCATACCTTAACAAAAACCCAGGCTGCTCCTGCCATTTTCTCTACGGACCGGATACGAAGGATGAGCACAAACAGCAAATTGAGAAAAGCCTCTCAAATAAAACGGAACTAAAGTTGGAGGTTATTTTCTACAAAAAGGAAGGTAAGCACAACAAGAAATTTGTTTCTTAGGAAAAATGTTTTTGGGTGCAAGTTACAAACATCGGGAAGCGTAACAAATAGAGATAAAAAAAGCAAGAGAGAGAGAGAGAGAGAGAGAGAGAGAAGGAATAAAAAACACAGAACGAATGTGAGCAAAATGTGAAATAAATTGTTTTCGTTTTAATTAAAAATTCGTGAAAGTTCATTTGGCATTTGGCAAGTGTGGTAATTTGTGTTAAGCAGACAGGAAATTATGCGTGCATCCGTGTGTGTATGTGTGTCCGTGTTTGTGTGTGTTTGTGTCCGTGTTTGTGTGTGTGTGTGTGTGTGGAGGGTATTCGCACTAAGCCAAGGCGCAACACGTTGGGACTGTTTGCTTGCAGCTAAGTAGAAAATTACGTGCCTGGCAAAGTGAAACTAATTTTAAATGAGCGGCTTTCGAAAGTTAAAGCCGCAGCAAGCAAATTGTGTTTGTGGCCAAAGAAAAGCCAACTTTATCACAAATACACCAACATACGAGTATACATACATACATACAAGTATATATATTTATGCGCAAACTGTTATCTTTGGAAAGTTGAACATTGAGGTTGAAAATTTCCAATGCCAGTGTGATATCAAATGAAATGTTAACCACATAAGAGAAAAAAGTTTTATTATTTGCGCTCATTGTTTTGCGTTGCCAACCATAAGTGGAAGCACTAATCCAGAAGCCGCAGCCACAGCAAAGGATTATAACAATTACTGGCCACATGCTGGTGTGGCTGCTGTTGCTGCTGCATGTCGAAGTTGAAGGACAGCAATTGTGGTACCACGTGTCGAGCATGCTTCTCAGCAGCTCGTAGTAGGAAAACCCATGGCAGGAGTGAGCTCTTATCTTGCCGATACGATTCTCCCATATTGACCCTTAATTCCTCACATAAAATGTGGGTAAGAAAAGTGCAAGCAGGCCATTTCCTGTGTGCATTAAGACAGTGTATATTATCAGGTTTTATTGAGTTAACGACGAGCAGCTTCTTGCCTTGAACTACTTTTGCCAGTCCCCCATGACTAGCCTCCTTCTTCTCTCACAGGACACAAAGTCCTGCCAACACTTGTTGAAATGCTCTCATGAGCCTTCCGTTTTGTCCGTGCGCTGTGTGGGTATGTGTGTGTGTGTGTTTCTGTACTCATAAATACTGTCACGTTAGCATGAGGCAGACAACTATAGAATCCACTCGGCTATACAGACGACACAACAATAAATTTGCTCGTGGCATTCTTGCACGTTCGTGTCGCGGCATTTTGTTCTTTAATGAGGTCACGATTAATCAGACTTCCAGCCCAGAGTGATTCCGTGGCCAACCACTGCGCTTTTGATATACATATACATATATTTCATATTTCCTGCTGATATTAGCTTGTTAATAAGTTTTCTAATTAGCGTTGCGCTCAAAACTTTTAAACGTTCGTCCTTAATGTGTGTATGTGTTTAGTAATTCTGAATTGGTTTCCTTTGCCTCGAGCATCGTATACCCGTACTCAATTATTTCGCTAATTAAAACGCAGCCTACATAATTTTCCTCTAATTGAGTTGCTATGCAATTTATTTTTGCATTGTGCGTTTAATAGGCGTTTAAACTTTTATTAGTTTGTAGGTTAAGGTATAGAAAATAGGGTATGCCTAAAAGGAGACACTGTTTATTTTTATACATTATTATTAAATAAATAAGTTTTAATAAATAAATAATAATAGTTTGTTTCTTGCAATTAGCATAGAAGGTGCCACAATTGAAAGCAGTGAAGGAATTGTTAGGCTGTCGAATAATAAAGGCTTAGATTAATTAATAAAAAATAAAAACGAGTTGAGTCTAATTTGAAAGCAGTTTTTTTTTTAAATAATCGTTGCGTAAATTCTTTAACACTTTTCTTTAGAGCAATGCGCAATCGCATTAATATTGAGTCGACTCACTGTCCCGGGGTATGCTTTCTACCAAATTCTTAGTGTATTCGATTGGAAGCAATTACCAAATTCGTCAAATTTGCCGGCAGAATTGTTGTCAAGTTAATACCCGATTTCACTTAGGCTTATGCTTTATACATATCCAAATGTTTTCCCTTTGATTGGCATTCGGTGACTGTTACTGAAAGACGGCTGCGATGCTTGTGAACGTTACCCTTTTGTAGGATCCATTCCCCAGTTGTTGGTATCTTTTGGCGGTCAGCATATTTTTGTGTGGACCAAAATCCGCAAAGAGAAGTTTCACTCACGGTCAATATTGTCCTTTCCCCATGCGATACGTTTGTTGACGTGTTGTTGATGCCGCATTGGTTTTTCCGGCGAAGCACATCGCCATTTTAAATTATTTCCACGTAATTTTCCTGGATACTCGCATGTATATCAAGTCCGGTTTGCTATAATTTTATTTGTATTTGACACAAGGACAAGCGAGAATTCCTTGATTCCTTAGCTTTTCGACATTTGTAGTTTTCTTTGTCAATGAAAAACAGGTGTTAATATTCAATTTTTCCAAAGACAAAAGCTCTAGCTAACGGTATAAAATCTATTGTTGATCACGTGATCTAATCGCAAGTAATTCTCTAAACGTTCTTACATATTTATGTACTTGTGAAAAAATTATAAACATTTATCTTATAATTTAAATTCAGATCTGTGGGTTATTTGTGCCAATAAATAAACAAAGTATTTAATTGATTAAATTATTTATCGCAGTTGCTACTTAAGCACGCCAATTATTGTTATTTATTTCCCTTGTTCCAATACTAGATTAAATATATGGAATTTCAATTTATTGGTCAAGTATTTACACATGGCTATCTGGGCAATTTTCTGGGAGCTATTACAATGAGCTGTGTCACGAACTATGTACCATTTTAATTTAAATTACTTTAAAACGGTTGGTATTTTGGTAATTAATTAGAAAAATAAACTTGAATGAAATACAACAGCAAGACTGCTGCTCCATTTCAGTTAAAATGATTGGAAAAGTTTATTTGCATGCAGAGCTCAATATGGAAATATTCAGTAAATATATTTGTGGGTCTCAAACAAATGCAATTCGGTTGATGCAGCAGACTGTAAATTACTCATAAATACGAAACTATTGCACATGATGTTGAACATTATATTGCCACTTGCAGCACCTGTGCTATAACGTGTGTGTGTGTGTGTGAGTGTGGATGGTGTGTATGCATGAAAGTAATTGAAATTAAAATTGGACTCTTTTCATGTACACTTATTTTTGTAGGTGCTCCATTTTGGTGTCTCTTCGATATTGTGCCCATTAAAAATGAGAAGCGCGATGTTGTCCTGTTCTTGGCATCGCACAAGGACATTACGCATACGAAAATGCTGGAGATGAATGTGAACGAGGAATGTGATAGCGGTAAGTATATATATATATATTTAAATATAAAAAAGCGAAGCCATGCTCGTCCTGGCAATAAAGAATCAAATCACTGCCAGCATATTAATATAAGTAATGCATTTTTCATTTGATATAAAAAAGAGATTTTAAAAACTGCGCGCACAAAGTAACAAGCCAATTAACAAGACCACACATCCGCACACCACACCCACATACAAGTATCCACATATCCACACTACAAAATGATCAAAAGGCACAAGAATGTATAAAACATAGTGTTGTGTTGTGTAAAAAAAATAGATTGGAACCACCTACACACGCTTGATTATTACAAATGGAAATAACATTGCAAAATAATGGTTAACCAACACCCACTCTTGAAATAATAAACAAGCGCGCTTGTGGCCGCTGTGTTGCTGAATTAACATTTCACTTTTTGGTGTATGTGTCAGCATGTCAATATATTCACAACTTATGACCCTCACTGCCCTACTACTTCACAGAATTGTAGAAATGTTCACCACCTTCCTTTTTTTGTTTTTTGGTTAGTCTGGCCAAGGTTTGTTTGTTATTTTGGCGTTTGACGCTTCTGCGTGACAAGAAAGTGTATTTGCATTGCCACGGCAAACTCACTTTTCAACCTGCAGTTTCTGTTTGTGGCTCTCTGTGCGCAAGCCGTATAATAAATAGTACGCTACTTCGAAACTAAGTTTGGGTTCTTAGAATTACAATTAACCTTCACTCAAGTTATGAAAACTGAATTAGAATTACAGTTCCTAGAAGTAGAATTGATTTCGCTTAACTTATTAGAGCTAGTTATGCTGTGAAATCAAACGTATACATGCAATACATTTCTGTATGTTTCATTGTTCTGAAATATTGGTATTTCAGCTGGATCTTCATCACTTGTTAGCTAATCTGAAAATGTTTTGGCCTGTATTTTACTTCGGAAAAACTTTGACACCTGGATCTTTGATTAGTCCTCTGCTCAATAGTCTGTTATTTGTCGTTTCAATTCCTCGAGATAATCTTCTCAAAAGCGTTTATAGCAGGTTCTGTGATTGCTATACATTATTGCCTATTGTTATATAATAGAGGACCACTCACAATTCAGCCTGTCACTATAAATATGTTCATTACAAGTTTGATAACTCATTTAATAATTGTTTGTTTCGTTGTCAGTCATTTAATTATAAAAAGAGAGGCTCTCAAATCATTTTTGATCGTTTGGCGTTTGGTAGTTGTTGCCCAAATTATATTGCCTTTTAAATTATTCATTTAAAAATCATAGCAACTACAAGTACGTTGCTGTTATCAGAAAGTTTTGTCAATTTATCTAAGCTTGTGATAGCTATGTAGTTTTCTTCATTATCTCTTACACCAATGGGCATAATTTTCCATGAATAGCTTTATTTGGCTTAAGTATCATGGCTTGAGTGTCTCTTTCAAATATTCGTCTATACCACAGAATCAAATATGCGAACAATCTAATTAAGCAAATTAGTTTGTCAAAGAACTTTTTGAGTGGCTGAAAGCACCGCAGGGAAAAGAGAAAAATTTCTTTAGTTTAGTTTTTTTTTTTTCTTTAAATATTGATAGAAGCTGAGACAGCAGTGGTCCCAACAATTCAATTATGTGAAGTGAAAATAAACAACAGGTAAAGCATTCTCCGAGTACAAGTACATCGAAGCAGTCGTACAAATAAATTTATGCGTGTAGGTCATTGCACATTCAACTAATTCGCATTTCTACGCATGCAGAAGCTTGTGAGCAAGCTTTGTGGAGCACTCTGAACTGTGGAAGTCTGGAACTCTGGCATTTTGAGCATCTTTCATTTGCAGTTTTATTACCTTCATTATTCATGAAATGTTGTTGCCGTGCTTGTTTGTGGTTGTGCAGCCATGGAAAAGCCAGAACATGAACAGAAAATTGGAAGAAAAATGTTCAAAATGCTGCGCTTGAGTGTCAGAAGCATTTTTCTCACACCAGCTTCATTCATGTCAACATTAAAGGCCAGATTCAAGACCAGCGAGCACATGCTTTAGCTCTAAATTTGATTTGATGTGTCGGTCAAAACAATATACTTGTATGTAGTTTCACTGAATAAAGATTTAAGCGAGTTTTTCATTTCAAATTTGCATTTAACGCTCGACTTGTGCATGCAAATTTATATGTGTTACCCATATATGGATGAATATATTTGCACAAGCTGACAACGAGCCCGTATGTTTATTACACATAACACACTGATGGCACTCGTGTATTTTTTCATACAAGTATACACCATCTCGTAGATGTGAAGTGTTTCTGGGTAAATGGCATGTACAAGTAGTACTAAAAAAATTTGCATTTTACGAGGCACAAGATTTTGTAATAAATCTCATTAATTCCAGTAAGGCGCACAAGTATAAAATAATTACAATGTTGACGTGAAGATCAGGTGCTGATTATGTCAAATAATACGAGTACGCAATTAAAAATAAATCATTCCAAGCAACCGCTGCGTATACGCAACAGTCTTGTTGTGAATTCGTGCTATTTGCGATTTTATGCAAATGAAATTAAATCTTTGCTAATAAAGCTTGACATTGCGCAACGCATTTCTGGCATGGGACTGAGTCAATGCCCAAAGCAAATCCAACTGTGTGCGCACCGAGTGGAAAATTGAGTGCTGATCCACATCAATTGGAAATTAATGCGTGTCAAAATGCCACGGAGCGAGTGGGGCGCTGACAGGCGCGTGCGGCATAACAATGGAACGGGAAAATAAGCAGAACCGTTACTGTGGGCAGCGAGTTAATGAGCAGCATTAGGAAAATGGAAAAGCATTTCAGCGACTGAACGAGTATCACAAACATTTTCTTTTGCTTTATTATGCATAAACTGTAGCATAGAATTATGGGCAACTGCTTAATCTTTGACTTGACATTAGCAGACATCGCTTTATACTTGTACTGCTGGTAAATATATTTATATTCTACTATTTCGATTGAGCCAAATTATGAGATCAATTTAAGTGTCAAATGCCGCCATACTCAACACTTGGCTGACCAGCGGCATTTCACACATCATTAGTCACTATCAGAATTTTATACTTACCGGAAAAGTGTCTCAACATTACGCCCGTCAGTTTTGCTGTTTTTGTTGTTGTAAATGGCATTAAGCCCACGTGCAACAAATGTCCCAACGCGTACATTGCCGCCTGCTGTTTGGCATCCGCTTCGTTCCACTCGAATGATTCGCGCATATTTTGCATTTGCTTTCCTTCATTTTTTTCTGTTTACCGAAAAGCTTCGAGTAAATGTGTCCTGATGTTCGCTGATAATCAAATAAAACCGTTTCTGAGCGCATCGAATGAAGTATCTTGAATGTAAGATGACACTTCGGACTGACTGCTTTCAATTTCAAACCTTTGACGTCATCTTGACTAGTTGTATGAACAAATTATTTAAATATGGCAGTTAGTTATTTCAACAAATAAATTGCTTAAAAATTGAAAACAATTATTTTTAAAGGAAATTTTTAAAAAAATTTAAAAAATGGTTTTGAAAAAAAAAAACTAAAGACTTCATTTTACAAAATTGTTTAAATTGTTGACAAATACCACATAGGGGCATTTAACTTTCGGTGACGAGGACTTATAGGACATTTTTCTATGAAATATGCGCACTCTACTTGCCTTTTCAGCTGGAAACCTTGGCGAACTTTAACATGTAGACATTTTTTTTGCTCGTCCAGGTAACTTATGGGATCATTGTAGACAGTCCGGCTTGCTTAATTGGCATTTTGATATGACAGGCCGATACTCTGGGTGCCAGGAAAACGGCTTCAAAATGGAAAATAACTTTCAGCTTGGGTCGTTGGTTGTAAAAGCCCGTCAGCAAGGAACGTTGGCGTACAATTTGCAAAGAATTTTCTTTGCTTTTGTTTTTTGTGTTTATTTTATGAATTTTGTCAGTAACATGGCAAATTAAATCCTTTTAATTAATATGGTCGGGTAGAGAAGGTATAAAAAAATTTGAGTAATCTTATGTAGGACTCTTGCTTCCTGCTTCTCGCCTTTTTTTGTTTTTCTCTTTTAGTGCAATTTTTCACAATCAGGCTAATTGTAATTTATAGCATTATGCGCAATACGACGCTGCCTCAAGGTGGACACAAATAGAATTAAGTTAAATTTAATGGTCAGCTTGCTTGAACTTACTTGTGTTGTTGTGTTGTGCCTTTGCATAGCCCACGCTTCATTTCAGTCTATTTACATATCAAATATATTTTCAGAAATTTGTGTTCTCTGAAAACTGAAGCGACAAGTCCTTTTTATGCCCTTCTATTTTCCGCAATTTGGTTTTAGGGCGCAAATTGTTGAGTTTATTAGCCTGATTTTCAATTCCTATTTACGGCACACGTTATTTTTAGCCTCTTTGGGGTTTTGTTTGCCTGCTTGGGCAAGCATACCATTATTGGCCTGAATTGTGGCAGTTCGAACTACAAATAAGCTATAAACAAATATGAGTGTTGCTTTAGTTCTTGGAACTTGTTGAAAATATAAAATAAAACATTTTAAGTCTATTCGTTAAGCTACGTAATTAAATATTTGTAACATCAAACGGATACTAATTACATATTTAGCCTAAAATATTTAGCTGGAATGGCAAAAATGGCGTTTAAAGCCTACTTTGTTTGAAAGAATATTTGTATATAAATATACTTCGTTTGGCCTGATTTATCAAAATCTAGTTAATTACCTGTCTGCTCATTTTTGACAAAATATAGAATTGAATTCAATTGAACTTGCTACAGAAGCACATCTGCAAACAATGTGTGTTTTTTAATATTTCTGACCAATAGCTAGGACGAAATTAAATTTTTTGTTTCTGAATTACATAACTATAAATTAAATTCAAATTTTAAATTGTTGGTGTGTAATATTACAATTGTTTCAAAACTGATACAGTATTTTTGGGAACAGGACTCATTTAAAAGCGAGTGAAGTATTAAAGTTATCTCAGCCCGACTCTGGAGTATATTGAATATATCCCTTTACTCGCTGCTGCCATTCAACCAATTATTCGCATGTCAGCCGTATAGTAAGGGAGATAGCTTAAGGTGATAAATAGGAGGCGTATAAAAAGATTACACTTTGTTTGTCTTATCAAGTTTGATTTTCGAAGCTGAAGAGTAGAGGGCTTACAAATGATCATAAAATAAGTGAATAAATCAGTTTAGACAATCAGAAAAAATAAGGAAACTGAACTTTTCATCAAGACGCTCAGTCTTTCAACCATGGCTATCATTAAAAAATTTACGCACAACAACACGCTCTTATATACATTTTTATATTACATTACATTACACAGGAGCAGAAACATACAGAAACAAAAATATTCAGTGTTCTTTGTGCCTAAAATATCAAATTTATAAATATACAAATATATGTCTATTTCTTTAAATATGTATGTAGTTGCAATTGTTGACGTTTAAATATGCATTTAATTAATTAAATACATGCAAAATAAATAGATATACGTATCAAAATTTTAAATATATTTGATTCAAAAGTATTTGTAAAATTTTCGTATTTTCTTTCTTTTCGCTCTTTTTCCCACTCTATACGTAATCTTTGTATTGTTCGAAACACATTTCACTTCACCACCCACATGATTGCTAAAATAACAAAAAAAAAAAAAAATGAAATTAATTGATATACCCACAACTTTTGCGCTCATTACTTCGATTTTATGTTATTTTTGGTTGCGACTCTCTAAGTTTTTGCCCTTACAGCTGCACTGTTGGGAGCGCGATTTCGCGCCGGTTCCAATGCTGGTATGCTTGGATTGGGCGGCTTGCCTGGCTTGGGTGGCGCTGCGGCTGGGGACAGTGATGCGGAGGGTGGTGAAGGAAATAATTTGGATGTACCTGCTGGCTGTAACATGGGGCGACGGCGAAGTCGAGCGGTTCTGTATCAGTTATCCGGTCATTACAAGCCCGAAAAGGGCGGTGTCAAAACCAAATTGAAGCTGGGCAATGTAAGTATGACAAGCGTAGAAGGAGCAAGAACACTAACAACGAAATCGTTGGCCTTAGTTTAAATGGCGGCGTCAGATTCAATTAACTGTGAATCAGTTTAAATTTGGGTTCGCCTTTAAATTTGCCGGTCCTACGTGAAGTTTTGTTTGCTAGTGGACTGACGAGCCCATATTCCATTCATTTTAATGCGTGCATTGAATTAAGACTGTATGCCAAACTAATCCTTTTGTACAGTGAATTTTATTTACCTTTGAAAACTTTCCACTTGTAGAACTTCATGCATTCGACCGAGGCTCCATTTCCTGAATACAAAACGCAATCGATAAAAAAGTCACGCTTGATTTTGCCCCATTATGGCGTTTTTAAAGGCATCTGGGACTGGATAATACTGGTAGCGACATTCTATGTGGCTCTTATGGTGCCCTATAACGCGGCCTTTGCCAAAGCGGATCGTCAGACGATGGTCTCCGATGTGATTGTGGAGGCTCTATTCATTGTTGGTATGTATTAGTTGAGGCAATGGCAACTGGCTCAGTCATTTATGGTTTGTTGATGTGTTTTCCTTTCTGGCCCTTTTGTTCTTTGCATTTTCATTTGCCTTGTTGGCCTTTTGTTACATTTACGGCCAACCTGTTGTGTCCGCTCATCTTCATCAGTACAAGTATCATCATCAGCATCATTCTTAGCCTTCAGCTTCAGTGCTTCTGTATTCATTTATGTTCATTGGGGAAATTGAATTTGTTTCTTGTTGCTTAATAAACGTTTATGTTGTACTCCCCCTGCTGCACGTCTTGATATCACGCATTGCTCTTATTTTTATTGCTCTTTTATTGCAGATATTTTGTTGAATTTTCGCACGACCTTTGTCTCGCGCAAAGGTGAAGTTGTCTCCAATTCCAAACAGATTGCAATCAATTATTTTCGTGGCTGGTTTGCTCTTGATTTATTAGCAGCTTTACCCTTTGATCATCTGTATGCTTCTGACTTGTACGATGGCGAGGTAAGTTTTCATTATTATTATTAATCTATCGAACTGACTCGTTTATTATTCGGTATTTACGTTACTCTTTTAATTAAAGAGCAATATGTAATGAGTAGAAAATGTATTTTATCGAATATAATTGTATAATTATTGAATGCGTGGGATTTATGAAGGGACATTTAATGTGTTATAAAATGTCATTCACTTATGCGGGACTTCATTGCTGTTCAGTTGAATTGTTTATACCGGCAGACAGCACTGAGCGTCTCTGGTTGGAATTAAAAAGGAAGGGAAGTAAACAATTTAATTAAATATGGCATAAGAAGTAGGTATAAATAATAATGAGAAGGTATTAAAAATGAAATGGATAATAATGTTTGATACATTTCGACCAGTGATACGACTTCCAGAACGGTCTTCAAAAGATAAATAAGTAAAGCACCTACATATGTCACCTTTTGGATTTTTGGTTGAACTAACACTTTAAAAGATTTGTTAAATGTCATGAATAGTGATTTATTTATTTACTTAACATTTAATATAACTTTATATTATACACTTTGAGCATTGTCATCCTTTGCCGTTAAATTCTGTTTCTGCCCAAGGGTTTCCTACTGCTTATTTACTTGACGCTTTAAATATATAATTTATGAAAGAAATCCTGTTTCTATGTTACGTTTTTGTTTATGTTGAATAATTCAACTTGTGATCATAAGCAACTACTTACTTAACATTTAAGCCACACTTTAAGTAAGTTTCATCGTTTAGTAAATGGCATTTAGGTGATTTGCATAAAACAGTTTGTCGCATGCATAATTCTTGGTTGCCAGCTGTCAACTCCTGGCAGTTTTGTCACAGGAGGGACCAAATTGTGTACGAAATAAAGTCAAAACTCGTTTATCATGCATAGCCGCAGAGCTTGTTGGATGTTCGCATTTGAAATGTGCTTGCCTGTCAAAGAAATTTTCACTTTTTCAGCGATACAAATCATTTTTAATTCACATTCCAGAGGCTTCTCTTCCTTGTCCCTTTTACGACAGTGCGATACGCGCCAACTGAACTGGATACTCAGCAATTTTAGAGTGCACTTGCGGTCATTAAGCTGATTACTTGGCCCCATGGACAACGCGTTTCCCGCCATGGCGACCTCTTTCGCTATTGTGCTGTTTAATATAATTATAAACTGCGACTACCATAGTGCACTAAGAATAGCGCCGACGGTGGCGCAACTAGTACGGTGTGACCTAAATGTACGAAAATTGAATTTACCCTGAAAAGTATGCTATGAATAATATATTTAAGAATCAAACGCTTCGAAGTATTATCACATTGAAAGAAGCAGTAGTGCATTGTGCAATTAAAACGCAATTGCTGATGTCTGCTATCTGCCCAGCACGGCAGCTACGACTGCTAGAAGCCTTGGTCGCGCAACACTTGAGGCAATATGCGGTACTTTGCTTTTATTACATTTCATTGTTATTTTATTTGTCAATCTTCTCTCTTTCTTTGCACAGTTGTTGCGTGCTTGAAGTGGTCAACGTTGTCGCGTTGATTGTCTGAGACACTGTCTGGTAAAAAACTAACAAAACAAAAAATTAAAAGAATGGAAAAATAAAGAGAAAAACCGCGCTGGCGCCTTTATTGACGTTTCAAGGGCATTGTAACAGCGCCTAAGCTGGTGTCTCTTAGCTTCCCTCTGTCCGTCTAGATAGAAAAGAAAAAACACAGAAATGTAATCAAAAGCATAGTTGTTGGTGCGTTATGCCATTGTGCTCTAATGCGTCGCGAATTTGCTAAATTTAAACACATTTTTCTCATCGATTTTTCGAATTCTCAAGGCTCGGACAGAAAATATTTACTCTGCCCACATTGCTTGCTTTTGCTGCCTTTTGATAAAATAAAATGATATTAAATAGAAATCATTTTAGTTGCTTCGTTGACTTCCGCATTTATTCGTGACAGATACATTCTTTGTACTTAAACTAAATCACAGAAATCAGAAAAGTAAAAAAGAGACAAAGCTTGTTGCTTACTTTGTGAAAAACCTCCCGCGGCAAGGCAACGGAGACCATTCACTTAAATCTCAGTGTCTGCTAAGCTGTCCGGTATTTTCCTAACTTTAAACAAATCCTTAATGTGCTCTAATTGCAAATATTGTATGCCGGAAAGTTATAAAGTAGTAAAAACACATTTAAACCTCGACACAGCTCAAGGCGAAAAACATTTTGAACGTGCGTGCAGAACTTTGTAATATTCTTGCGTGTATCTTCCATTTTCTGCCCAACATGTAAGCCAGCTTTTTATTTTTTCAGCTTTCCGTGAATAATATTTAAGCTAATGCACCCGAAACGTGGTATAAATTTAGTTCGTTCCAAAGTTTTAATTATTTTGGAGACATAAGTGGCAACAGGCACCGAGACTGCGAGTAAATCGTGCCTTTGACAACTGAGTTGGTGTATGTGGCTGTGCTTGTGCGTGTCCTTGGTACCGGAAACGGAAGTTTCCATGACACCGACTCAACTTGGTCACAAAGTAAATGTTGTAAAAGGCGAAGCGGCACGAAAGTTTTTTAAGAAAGCAAAACTGAAGCAACACAAATGCAACATGAATTGCAATTATATTACATGCGAGGGCAGTTCAAAATGTTTCTAGCCACGCCATGAAGAGGACCTCTTATATTAACCCAAAATTAATAAAAAATCAACATTTGATTATTTAAGTCGACATCAGTGCTTGTGTAAAAGTGGATAAAATGGAATATCAAGAGTTCAATATCAGTCAAGAGATATTTGTTTGAAAAGTTTTTCTTAAAACCAAATTTTGCTTGGATACAGAAAACAACCGTTTTGAGGAGCATAATAATTTTTGGACGTGTTGAAGAGGTGAGAGCATCCCTGGAAGAATTGTATTGTGTAAGAAGGAAGCTACTTTGAAACTGTTGTATCATGGTCAGGTTGCAAACACTTAGGGCTGCCCTCGTATTATACTATATAACGTGTAGGATTTGCCGCTTTAATGTCTGTCGCCCACACTTTTGTATGTCAAACGCTTAAAGGAAAAATCATATGTACACATGTATTCTACCATGACGCGTTTTTTTCTAAAGAAAGCTTTATTTTTCAAATGGCAATAGTTGAGGAGTAGAGGAAGTGAGCTTTAAAAAATTTACTTTGAATTATTATTTATTTTTTCTTATAAAAAAATGATTTACAATTTATTGAACCAGTATTCTGCTACCAATGTGTCAGATTTTGCTATTCCATAGTTCACATCTAAAGGACACACTTAAATTTATGTAAATACTATATATAATGAAAAATTAAAATATTATTAAATTAGATATGAAACATATTTTATGATATTATATATTTTACACTAGAGATCTCGTGGGAGATCCTTTTTCATAATCTTCGCATTCCGGGTCTGGAGAGCAGCCGTCTCGCTAGTGCAGGAGAACCAAAATAGTGAAACTAATAGATTTTTGGGATTATTTGAGACCTCTCTGAATTCGCTGCATGCGCTCGTCACATAGTCCTTTTATGTTCTGATGCTGCTGCTGGTGTAGTTGCTATTCAAGGAAAAGCCGCTTGACAAGCCCGCTTGCTACCATTTTATTCGTGCTTTGTACATTTTCAGTACGTTTATTGAATTTGTTGCAGGGCAGCTGCTTTTGGGTTTATTTCAGTGCCTCAGTTGATAATGCTTCAAACGCTATACGTACGAGTATATTAAAAAAAAAACGTTGCTGACGGCAGCGTCCAATTTGAACGCACATTAGGCAACGCCTCGTCAGTTTCACGACTTAACTTTATAATCATAAAAGTACAAAAAATTGGTCTGTAGTTGGCAGCCAAGCAACTGTCGGACGACCAGTTCGTAACTGGCCATAATTTTAAATGGCGACAACGGGGGCGTAATGTTGTTTATGTCTGTCAGTGTTGGCCACCTCTGTGCGTGTGTCTGTGTGTAAATTAACCTTCATTCTGCTCAACGTAAAAGGTTGCCCTTTTTCTGGGTAACTATGCCTTGATTTTGCGCCACAGCACTCGTTTAGTTTGTTCTGTCGTTATGATCGTTTCCTTTTTGATTTGTGTTGATACCTTTTATGAAGTAAATAGAAAGGCCGGAAGTATATTTTGTATGTGTCTATTTATAATTTAACAGGAATTTATAATATATAACTAAAGATCCAATAAGCGTGTAAAAATGTGAGCTAATTAAATTTATATTAATTTCGAAGTGACATAAATTTGGAGCCCTAAAAGTAAGGCACAAATATATTTCGCTTAACTGCGCAAAATCTCAATGGATAGCTGAAATTTTGACAAAGCTGGTGAACCTTCTGTAAGGTACAAAATTAACGAATTAAGCAGACATTTTTTGGGCGCGCTTAAAGGTCAACTGTTGTTTGACATGAAAGTTACATACGCCTTTATTTGCATGGTCAACATGGCTGGCTTTTACAGAATGTCTGAAAAGTCCTTTGAAACTGTCCGTATCGTGTACCATCAACACGAGCCCATGCAAAATGGCGTATCGAAAATGCGTACACTTGAAGAAAAATTATCAAAGTAATAGATAGTGTTTTGTTTACAACTTCTCACCATACGTTGCTTGTTGTTTGCTTTTATGTTTAGGAACCTCGGTCCATTTCGATGGGTAACTTACTATACTTGTTATGTCACTGCTCTCAGAAAGAAATGGTTGAATTCTCAAGATATTATATCATAAGTATAACCATCATCAGTCGACGTTTTCGAAAAGAACTCTAGAATTGAGCTGCGAGAATATTCGGCTTCAATAAAGTTAATCATAATCTGCTAATTGTTTCGAGCCTTTAATAGTTGTTGGATGGAAAATTTTGGCTATAATAAAAATAGATTTAAATATGTTTTTATTTGTTTTTAAAATTATTAATTAATAATAAATACAAAAATAAAAATAGTAAAAGATTAAAAATGCTTGACTGTTTTTAAAAATAGTCGCATTAGTCTAAAAATGAAAACAAAAGGGTCAGCATTATTTCGTTTTGTACTCATGGCATTCAAAACTAAAATAAATATGTTTTGTTTCTAACGACCAGATATTTACATATTAGTGGCAGAGAGTATGAGTACTAGTTTTATAAGTACGTGTACATTGTTCAGCAATTATTGGCAGAATATTGATATTTTACAATTGCTCTTCTTTCTATATTTTTTCGTTAAATAGCATTATTAACTTGGTCCAAGTTGATTAATGTTTGCTCGAAAACAATCTTGAAATTGGAGTGTACATTTGCGTATTTTGATGGGAGATGTTTTTTTTTCTCTTTTGACATTTTCCATGCTTGTTTACCACCATGGATACATAGTGTTCGCTTTACTATTAACGATGCATCTTTCATCCTACACACATAGGAATCACACATTCATCTTGTCAAATTGACGCGTTTGTTGCGCCTGGCGCGGCTGCTGCAAAAAATTGATCGATACTCTCAGCACACGGCCATGATTTTGACGCTTCTGATGTTTTCATTTACGTTGGCGGCCCACTGGCTGGCCTGCATTTGGTACATCATAGCGGTAAAGGAGTACGAATGGTTTCCCGAGAGCAACATCGGTGAGTATGGACATGACTAAGGGCTGGGCATCCAACATAGTCAGGATGGGCACACTGTCACACGGTCACACATGTTGACTTGTTTAGGTCCCTTAGTTGGACAGTAATTTGGTTAGTTGGCCGGCAGACTGGCCAACGGCGTTGATTGTGTTTGCACTGCACGTCAAATGTCGAAATTGTATAGCTTCGGGCATAAGCACCACACACAGCTACAGGTACATACATACATACATACATATACTATACACATACGAGTACGTACTACATAAGGTACTAGAGCTGCAGCCTTGGCATTGACTTTGGCTTTCAAATGCGCAGCGCGCCGCAAAGTTTAAAGCATGCATAGCTTTTTTGATTAGACCCATTTAAATGCAAAGTTTTGTGTTTTGAGGCAGCCGCTTGCTAGAAACTTCCACATAAAATCAAATTAGCTTTTATTGTAATTTAAATGCATGTGCCTGTGTGTGTGTGTATTTGTGTGTGTGGACTTGAAAAGTTTTTATTGTAATTTGCACATTTATTTATGCGTTTGCCACTTGTGCGCTCCAGTTGTTCTTACTGTTCCTGCCTTACCAAGCAAACAACAACAGAAGTTAGCGAACATGCCCCCAGATACTAGGCGGGAAAACGCTCCCCATGTGTGTGTGTGTGTGTGTGTGTGTGTGTGTGTGCGAGCCTGCCTTGGAACAAGCAACAAATTGCCAGTTACTTTTCACGTCAATATGCTGCAAGCATGATACATTCGTGTGATAGTATCTTTTGTGCTAGAGAAAGATGGAAGATTAAAGCAACAAATGTCAGCGGCAGAGCGAAGTTGTTTTTCTTTCTTTTTTGGTAAACACCAAGGGATTTGTCATGCTCTATATACATACATACATACCTATGTGTATATGTACGAGTATATATATATATAAATACATATTTGGGAGATGTCGTGACATCTTACAGTCCGCTGACTAGCTAACTGACTGGCAGACTGAAGGATACAAGCATACAAAAGTATATACATATACATATATACATACTCAATAATATAGACGCTAGGCCAAAACTTATACCAATTACGCTGCAGATTTTCATTTCATTTTGGCCAACTCATCACAACTTTGGAAATCGTGCGTCAATTTAATAACTGCAATTCGTTTCCCGCATTACCATTAATCTACTCGCATGTGCCTTCCACGTTCGGCACGTATATAAGTACTAACATACATATGTACATATAAATATAAATTCATACATATATGCTTTTCGTATATATGTGACTTACTAAATGATTTCTTTCGATTTTCTTTTTCTGCTCATTAAAATCTTCAAGTGTTGCTTACAGGTTGGCTGCAGTTGCTTGCCGAACGTAAGAATGTCACCGTGGGGATGTTGACAACGGCTGAGACTTATTCTACGGCGCTATATTTTACCTTTACGAGTCTGACATCGGTGGGTTTTGGCAATGTCTCGGCGAATACAACGGCTGAGAAAGTGTTTACTATAATTATGATGTTGATTGGTGGTAAGTAGAGATCTTCTCCAATAGTTAGCAATACACTTGGCGTTTGATTTATCGTCGAGATGTGGAAGTGGGTATATACATACTAAATGTACATGTATATAGATAAATACATATACAACATGAATGTATTTCCTTTAGTAACATTAGAAGATTATCAGAAATCACACGAAATGTCAAGATGTTTCTAGAGCCATTGCGAAAAGTTTAAAGACACCTGATGGGGATAAAAATCTTTAAGATTTTGACAATTAACTTAAAGTGAAGAACTTTCGTTAATTTATATTTTTTTATTTATTATTTTTAAGACAGACCTGAATTTTGGCATTTGTTTTTTAATTTTCAACAATGGACTGCAGTTTTCCTCAGAAGACACATCAAAATATAGTATGTTTGGTGGAATTTGAACAAATCATTATTAATAACAGAAAAAGATAATTAATAATTACAAAATTGGGAAAATTGAAAGGAAAATACTTATGTGTATAAATAAGTCATCCGGTTAGAGAACGTTACATAAACTATTTATATTTTATTCAATAAAATTAAACAAATTAAATTCCTTGTATTAAGGAAATTGGAAATTGTTGTAGACGGTCGTAGTAAATTGATTTTTAACTCGATTTTCTGACTCAGCCGGTAGTTTCACTGAGGATGCTGTAAATAAGGATTGCAAGCTTTTATTTCAAGCCATATACTTAATGAGTATTGCTGGCCCTTTTCAATTTATTTATTATTATTTATTAATTTTAAGACAGACCTGAATTTTGGATTATGTTTTTAGTTTTCAACAACAGACTGCCGTTTTCCTCAGAAGACAAATCCAAACATGTTTGGTTGAATTTGATTAAACCATTATTAATTACAGAAAAAGATAAATATAATTACAAAGTTGAGAAATTGAAAGCATAAAGAACGATAAATAAACTGTTTATAGGATATTCAATTAAATTAAAAAAAAAATTCGTTGTGTTATGGAGGATATTGATGCAGACGGTCGTAGTAAATGAATTTTTAACTCGATTTTCTGACTCAGCCGGTAGTTTCACTGAGGATTACAGATGCTGTAAATATGGATTGGAATCATATATTTCAAGCCATATTAAGCTTATGTGTATGTGTATTGCTGGCCCTTTTCATACACAAGTAGTGTGGCCAATTGTGGACAAGGGAAAGCAATAACCTGGTTGTGAAATGTGCTAACTTAAACGAATCATATTTGCACATAAATCATTTATAAGTTTCCTTGCTTTTATTTCCCATTTCCCAGCGCTCATGCATGCCGTTGTTTTCGGTAACGTGACGGCCATAATACAACGCATGTATTCACGACGTTCGCTCTATGAGAGCAAGTGGCGTGACTTAAAGGATTTCGTTGCATTGCATAACGTAAGTAGAAAAGGCTCTGTGCGTGGGTGGGTGCAGCTCATCAACTCTCAATAGCTATGCACAAGTGGGTTTAGGAGCAGCACACCAACAACAACAATACTATACAGCTCAGCAACAACTGTGCCGTTATGAAATCTGCTATCGCAAATCAATTTGCAAAATCACCGGCCATACCAAGAGCGATACGCGTACTTGTATAACCATTTCAACCGTAACCCTCGATGGCCGCCCAAGTGTCGGCTCCTGCACGTGTCCATGGGTTCGCAATATGCGGTCGTCGAGAGCTGAAGTGTTCATCTCTGTTCTTCTCTATTGGATTGCACGGCCCTGTTTGGCAAATGCCATGCAACATTAGGCACAGGCAGGACGATCAGAATTGCGCTTGCAATATGAAACGCAGACGCTTAAGGCCTTCATGAGAGCATTGCTGTGGTCCTGGCTGGAGCAACTCAATGGCATGAATCGAGTACAAATCAATAATTTATTAGAATAGCAGACAGAGACACTCACGATATCAATAGAATACACTCGTTCTTTTGCTGTCCAATTTTATTGCGTTTCAAGGAAATTAAAGTTAGCTCAAATAAACAATTGCTCGGATCGACCTTGAAATATAACTAATTATAGAAACTAAGAATGGAAATGGATGAAGAGAAGTTTTTTGCTGTTGCCAGGTCTGCATGCCTGAGTGGTCGGGTAACTTTTGAGTTATTCAGAGTGCCACCATAATCTGAAGTTTTATAAACATATAGTATATTTCTGCTGTCACAAAAGTAATTTTTTGTATAACTTTACTGAAGCTTACTAACTTAATAAACAAGTTGAGTAGTTCTTTTCAGTTTTTTGAAGAAAATTAAATATTTCATTAATGTTGCAATTCCGTTTACTCATTCATTTCTCTTCATTTCTCTACTAATTCTTGCAACGTTGTTTTCGTTTATTAAAAATTCGGATTGGCTATCGTTCGTTTTCGTTTAACAATGATATAACTGATTTACCTATTTACTGCTTACTATTTAAAAAAAAAAAAAAAAAAAAAAACAACAGAAGGAAGGGTTAAGTGAACAAGTCCACTCTGGGCTATGCTCGGATTAAGGTTTTTGATTTTAAGCAAGTTCAAGGGACCTAATGGTTGGAGTTTTCAATATTAGGTGGGCATGATTAGTATTTTTATTGGCCAAATGGATATTGCGTTTTCATATTCTTCTGATAAGGTGCTAAACTTAAATGCACGGATTTAATGCTTATATTAAATACAGAAAAATATTCTTCTGATACTCAGCTGTAGAAATAGATGTGAAGAGATTGGACCAATCATAGCACTTTTTAAAGCCATTTAATATTACCTGTATTAGTTGAAATGCGACTAAAAGACATCCCTTGGTTTCCCCAAATATGTTTCATTCATTCTCGTCATAATAAAATTCAATAGAATTAAATAAAACTCAATTCACTACTGGGCCAGTGCCGTAAAAAGGATGTGTGTACACGTATACGTGATGGTTGCGTAATCAAGAACCTTGCATTTCATACTGCCCTTAAGCGAATACGGTTGCATGCAAATTAAGGAAACCTGTACAAAATGCAATTTACATTTACGGCTAATTACAGAATATAGTTGTTAATTCTGTTGTACATTTTGTGTTGTTGTTGCCACTGGCAAAGGGCCAAACCAAATTAGAAGCCATTGTTAGAGAACACAATCTTAGTTAAATACTGATATTTGTTCCCTTCTTCTTTTACACTAACAGATGCCCAAAGAGCTGAAACAACGCATCGAAGATTACTTTCAAACTTCATGGTCACTCAGTCATGGCATTGACATTTACGAGGTGAGTAAACAGCACAATACGAGTCTGTATAGCATGAAGCATATATATGTGGAATTGTAATACACATAGGGAAAAAGTAATAAAGAAACCATAAGATCAAGAGATGTAAAGCAATAAGAACAGCATCGAAAGTAAAACACAACTTATTCAAGTAAAAATAATTTTCTGGAACATTAAAATAGTTTTTTCCAATACCAAGAATTTATATTCTAAGATCAAAGATTATTTGTCTTAGATTATTAGATTTCTTTTGACAAAGTATAAGTTCGATCTCAAAAATTTAAGGTGATTGCTTTGGAAATAATAAAAAGATTTTTAATGATTTAAAATTATTTTATTATTTTAAGATTGAATGAATATTTCACTATTTATATTAAACAAACATTAAACATCGGAATAAAATATTTGTTCGTTTATTAAAATTTTAGAATATATTTATATTTAGCTTGATTGCAAACTGAATTAAGTGATTTATTAGAAGCTGATATGTATGTATAAATTTAAGAAATTTAAAATATTTTTTCTGAGTGTACTTGTACACTTGTATGTTTGTATGCCATTTAAGGGACCATTAATGCTTTTTGCGGAATCGGAAAGTTTCTGCCTGAGCGCCAAATCTTCAGATAAAGGCGCTGCCCTCTTGATTTTCGAATTTCTCTATATATGAGTGAGCTGTTTGTCTGTCCATCACTCCATTTGTCTTCCAGGCCGTCTCTGGCTGTTGTTAATTAAACGAATGCTGGTAGCCGGCCATTCCGTATTGACAGACTGGCTTGTATATCATATTGATTGGCATGCGCAGGCTAAAAGTCAGTCTGGCTCGAGGATGGACCTTTGATTGCTCACATGTATCCATATTTCTGTGCGTATGTGTGTGTAGTATATGTGCATGTATTTGTTTTATTGTCCGTGCTTCTGACAGAGCATCTGCTATCTGCATCATTCAAAAATTCATATTTATACTCGTATGCGCCGTTGGAAATTTTTCATGAAAATACATTTTAATAAAATACTTATGCGGGCATATTGATTAATTGATATCGGCAATACACTTTTAATGCAGGTTCGATTGAACTTTAAGTTGAACATTTTTTGGTTATGAAGTCTGCACGTTACAAACCATACTATTTAGTAGCCCTTTATAGGGTTTTGGAGAACTACAAGAATATACTATAACTATTAAATCCGAATAGAACCACCGTTTGTTCTTCTTAGATCAGGCTGTTTATGAGGGGTTCGTCGATTGTCTATCTTCATATAGAACCTCATTAAAACACAATATTAATAGTTAAAAATAAAAATGAATTTAAATTGTTTAAAATATAACTGCTTTAATACATAAGTATATGTATGTATGTCTTGTCTTTTTGGTAGAGCTGCAAAAAGAAACGATACATAATCGATTTAAAAACTGCCAACAGCATTTTTATAATGGAAAAAACATAACACCAGTATCTTTATTTATTTTATTTATGAAGAAGCCATATACTATGTTTAAATTAATATGACTTAAGTATTATATTTCCTGAACTTTCGTCTCTTTATTATCTACGAAATAAATAAAATGTCCTATCAATTCTTCCCCTCCACATCTTATTCATATTTAAAATTGTATTGTGATATTTAAAAACATAGTTCAGTCATTTTTACTGCTTCTCATTGCATTGCTGTTGGACTTTTCCTTTGCGAAAACACTAATGTGTAACAAAAACACAGTTGTTTATGTTTCTAATGTGAACTTTGTTGCGCGAAAGAGCCGGCGTGGCACGCTCTTTTTGAGTGCAGTTCAGGACAAAGTTCGTCTTCCTCTGAAGAGCTAATACAGTTAGAGAACTTTTAGTTGCATCGGGCATGCAAAGGAGCATACAACCTGGTAGTGCTTTTGTAAAGTTTCAATTGCGAGGTGTGATTGGGGCTCAGGCAGCAGGGGAGCAATGCATTCAATTGGCAACACCACAAATTGCCACAAAGCGTGGAAAACTTTTCTTTCCAGAACTTTTCCGCATAAAAAGTAAAGGAAAAATGGTGAACAACAAAGCGCGCGCGCATTTAATAAATGAGTTGCATTTAGAGCCCTGCATTGTGGTATGACAGGTAAGAAGTCATTAATAAATTGCAAACTGCTAATGACTATAATCGTTAGCATGAAAGCAAACAGATACACGCATGGAAATTAAAAGTTGTAAAAAATTACTTCTTGCTTAAGCTTTGGGATTACAGTGCATACAAATGATCTTTGATGCCAAATTCTGCAAATAAATTGGTGCATTAGCTTGTTACCTGCCATTCAAACATTATAATAAGTTATGTTTGTGAATTGAATGGGAAGGAGTACCGTGAACAGTATCTCTCAACTTAACTCTTTTCCTGCTTTTGAAGTTGGCTTAATTCGCACTTGGCAGCTGCTACTTCCTGGTAAAAGAGCTTACCATGCTAAGAGGCAACAAGTTCATTTGTACTTCTAAGTCTGCAAGGCACACACTCGACTGATATACATAACTTCAATAAGACGTTGTGCAGGATTTGTGCACAAGCTGCTAATTACTGAAGTTGCTTATGTGCACGTGTATATCATATGTGAACTCACTTGCAGTCTATACCCTTCTATAAATAAACTTTGTAGTTTGGTTTAGGCATGAATGGATTTGCATGTAGTAAGAAGCCTCACAGTTGGAAGTTGAGGAACGCTAATACCACCTAATTAGTTGAGTTATATTACAAAGTTTCCGTTAATGCTTCAGGCATTACATAATAAAAACCGATATGTATGCTTGAGTTTTGCAGACGTATTGGATGGGAAAGGCGCACATCGTTACAATTATAACAGTCAATAGTACATTTATAGTAGTCGTGTGTTTGTTGCTTAGAAATTGTTTAAACAAAATTGAATTTAATTACGTTGAAAACATGAATTATTGTAATACGCCCACGGGCGTAACAAGCTGACACGTACAGACACAATAACATATTTATACGCATACATTTTCCAAACAGACATCAACAAAATGTTCGAGCAATATGCACAATGGCGCAAACTTTTCAAGCCGGCAGACAGCATGTTGGCAGTAAATTAAATTGTTAATTTATTGCGCACGAAAATTAACTGGCGAAACGTCAGACAGCCAACAACGCTCTTTCGCCACAATTCAAATACAGTAAAAATTCTTTAGCTGATATTAGAATATGTTGCTTTTCAATTTTATGCTCTTGCTGAGCTACCACAATTTTTTGTATTCATAACAAATGTCACAAACAAAAGTCACTTGACTGATTGAACATTTTAAGATATAATTTTAAGATATAATTTAAATTAAAATATTAAATATCTAATAAAATGAAAAAGAATTCAAATCAAATATTTGTATGAAAACATCCTTAAAAGCAACCAATTGTATTACGAATTTAAGATTCATCCGATTGATAGTCCACAAAGAACAAATATCAATCAATTTTACGATAAATTATTGGTTTATTTAAAAGAACCAACATTACTATTATTTCTGGAATAGTACGATTTCATTATTGATTCTGGCTAGCTTTGCAGAAGCGCATTCTGCTAACATAGTTTTCCAAGACCTTGGTGACAGTTTCGGGCTCTATCTCACGAAAGGCGACATTGAAATGTGTGATATATAGAATTTAAAGTTGAATACAAAGCGCGAAACTAAAGCGCCTCCAGATAATCATCATCATTCATCAGGTCAACATGCTTTTAATTTATTATTCGAGAAGTGCATAGAGTCTATCACATCTTCTGGTATATGGACCACAGGATCTGTCAATTCCACACCGAATAAAAACTCTATCAGCGATTTGGGTGTCAAATACAGTCACCACGATACATCCACAAGGGGAATAATATTGAAATTCTAAAATAAAGAAATCGGTGAGCACGCTTCTAATTCAGCCCCGAGAGTCTTGGATTGGGTGCGCAAGATTTTATGAGTAGAGTGGAAAAATTAAGTTAGAATTTTCAATCAGATTTCCGAAAGATACATGAAATTGTTTTTCTCAATTAATTACCAATTGTTTGCAAATAAAACAAGAGAGAACGCTACAGTCGAGAAAGCCCGACAGTGTAATACCCTGTACCCAGGTAAACTTCCGTCACTGAGTTATATGCACCCATAGCAGCAGCAAAAAGAGGAAGAAGAAGAGCGAACTTGTTGCTGCAGTTTGTGGGGTTGTACTGGCGAGAATTTGTTTCGCTAATAACTTTTCTTAGAATTGACCGAATTGAATAAAATTTTAAACAACAGTAGATATTTATTTATAAATTATGTGTGCAAAGTTTGGTTGAGGTAGCATTTGAAATGTGAACGCTATTGACGAAATTCTGCAGCGGGGGAAGGGGGGGAAAATTAAAAAAAAAAATAAACTCGTCCTTACTCGGATCTAGGAGAATCTGGATGCCAACTTTGGTTATTCTAGCTTTTATAGTTTCTGAGATCCTCGCGTTCATCCAGACGGACAGACGGACGGACATGTCTAGATCGATTTCTCTCGTCATGCTGATCAAGAATATATACTTTATGGGGTCGGAGATGCTTCCTTCTGTATGTTACATACTTTGCACAAACCTAATATACCCTTTTTACCCTACGGGTACAGGGTATAAAAACATACCATTTATTTTTATTTTTATTGAATTTGATTTTTGTTTTAGGACTGTTTACTTTTAATTATTTTTTTCTTAATTCTTTATTAGTGGTCTTCACTGTAATGAAGTCTGCATTTATTCGATTTTGTATATGATAAGTCGCATGTCAAATTTGCGCTAGTCGGACAAATGCACGCCCATTATTTACACAAGGAACATTGTATACATAGTGGACCTTGTGCAAGGATCACAACCCAACTGTTGCTTGGAAAACTTTTGCATTTGCTGCACGCAATTAATTTTAAATATTTCACAATTTGGTGAAATTTTTAACTACTCGTGCCACCATCCTGTGTTTTTTTTATTTAGTAAGGCTGCCGTAAATAATTGTTTGTCCCCTTGTGTTGTCCTCAACAGGCGCCTGGGGAAAATTTGCATTATGAAAGTAAATGGAAAATATATTTCAGGCCATTCGTGGGTCGTAAATTTCACATATTTGGCATTCTACTTGTAGCATAACTAAGATTTAAATGGAAATATATTTTAGGCATGCAAATAATTAAAGTTGGTTGATTAAATTAATTAAAAGTTGAAAATAGCAACGTTGAAGAATTTTCGCTGTTTTACATAATGTTAAGTTACTTAAACTATTGAGCAACATGAAGTTGGAGGAAATCTGTCTCATGCCATATAATATAAAATGTAGCACGGAATGACTCTTCATGAATCCAGAGCCATGTAAAATATTTTGTCATTTCGCGTATACGTAATATTCATTCATAAAGGTAAGGGATACGAGTAGAAAACAGACAGGGATATGCAAATAAAAGAACAATATGTGTCAAACAAAACACAGTCCACTTATATATGTACACACACACTTATACACAATACACACATGTAAAATAAACAAAGAGTATGGGAAGCCTTTTCAATTTTCATATTAATCCCCACAACAACTTCAACAAATACACTTGGCTACCCCTGAGCCAAAACACAATGCGCGAAAAACCACAGGGTCTGAGAAGATGGCAGACAAACAGAACCTCAGGTAAAAATATAGAAAAACAACAGAGGCCAGATATTTATTTTGTACATGATATGAATATTACAAAAAATAAAAAAATACAAAAAAGAAGAGAAAAGTAGTGACAAAAAAATTGCACATTTCCCCAATGTGAAACATTTCCTCACAATTTCATTCAATTCACTTGCCATATTTATGCGAATACTGATGCAAAAGGATACACACACACACACGTACTTACTTTTGTATGAGGTATGTGCGTGTGTGTATGGGGATTTTTGTTATTTGTACGGGTACCTGTGTGGCTTCACCTTCAATATACATTTGGGCTTTTTCCATCTATTTGCCAATTTTCATGTATAGTATATAGTATATATGCTTATATTTGTATTTACATGTTCCCTTATTTTCCAGACGCTGCGCGAATTTCCCGAGGAGCTGCGAGGCGACGTCTCCATGCATCTACATCGTGAAATATTACAGTTACCCATATTCGAGGCGGCCTCACAGGTGCGTGAAAATCGATTTTGTTATTCGGTGCTTTGCGTTTGGCGATTTAAAAGCGATTCGGCTCAGTGAATGGTGGCGAATGAGCGGCAAAGCGCAGCAGCGGCAGAGAAAGTGTCACGCAAAAGTCAACTGCGGACCAACATGAGTGTTTACTTTCTCTTTAAGTCTGAGTTGGGTAATGGAATGTGTTTGGCTATGTGAGTGTGTGTGTCTATGTCCTTACAGTTGACGGCTTCGTCATAGTTTCAACCACTCGTCCAAATGGAAAATGACTTTCAAACACACTCATGAACCTGGCTACAGGTAAACTTTTTGACACACTAAATTTATGTGCGAATGTGGGGCCCAAAGCTGTTTGGCTTGAGTAGTTGGAGCGTATAAATAAAGTTTTTATTTTTTTTACCCAAAACTTGTCTTGTGGATGTGAAAGTAATGCACATAAAATGTGGGGAGCCGAAGGGTCAATACCCATGTCACTTGAATGCCAAACTCTGCAGGAACTGCAGCTCTTCGTCACGTAGGGATGAGGAAAATCATTTTGGCAAGGTGTTAAAAGTTAATCGGCCTTTGGCATTAACTGTTTGGCTAGAGTAATTGATTTTGCAATTAAGCTGAAGGTTGATTTCCGTATATGAAAACTGGCAGGTTGTTGGTAGAAAGCTCTGCAGGGGGCGAATGTGGAGTGCTTAGTGGATTATCGACTTGGGTTGGTCTGCAAAGTGCTTGTGGCTAATAATCTTTTGCCAAGCTGTGGCTTCCAGCTCATAAGGCAAAATAATAGAATAAGCGTTCAGACGAGATGGATGGAGATATAAGTTTGGAGGTTGCTTCACTCGATAATGAGTATATGAGAAAATTAAGACGTTGCAGGATTCTGTTCTGTATGTATTATACCATATATTTTATTTTGTGGTAAGAAAAGTAAATTACCTATACTTTAATTACGATGGTATAAACGAATTTTAAATTATATATTTGAAGCACAAAAGTTGTGAGCGATGGACTTATAATAATTTCTATCACAAGCCCTGGTAGTCCTCAAAATGATATTGATTTGAATAGTATAAATAAGTGCATAAATGTTTTTGTTTCTTTTTATTCAGTTAATTCAAAAAAATAGTTGTATATTTTGACAAAATATTTGTTAAGTATTTTTAGGCGTGACTTTAAAAATTTTCGCTAGCACTTAGTAAGCTAAGCTATTTATTTAAAGCTTTGTTTGTGAAAAGTAGATTAATGCAGCAGCTTAAAAGTGACAAAAAGACGAGCCACAAAACAAAACAATGGCAAATAATAACAACGCGCAACATTTTTTATTGAAAGGGCAAGCAAATGCAAACAAAAACCACTTAACAAGCATAAGCGGGCTTTAAGCCACTTTTCGAAAACCAACTGAACAAGCGGGTAGACGTTGGCCAGACCAAAACATGACCTAGCACAGCTGTGTCGACACGTCTATATGCTTTATGCCGTCATTTTGTTTTATGGGAGCAGCCGACAACCGATGCGCTTAACGCTCTTGCAGGGCCAACTCTAGAAATCTGAAATTGTACAATATACAATATATAGTACATACCCGTATATAATCGTCACTTATATTTGTGTTGTTGTTGTTGTTGCTGTTTGGCCTCATTTAGGGCTGCCTGAAACTGCTCTCCTTGCACATCAAGACAAACTTTTGCGCGCCCGGCGAATATCTAATACACAAAGGCGATGCGCTCAACTATATTTATTATCTGTGCAACGGTTCCATGGAAGTTATCAAGGACGATATGGTTGTGGCCATTTTGGGTAAGTTTGCTAAGCACTTAAATGTTAAAGTACTTTTTGTTTATTTCTCTAAATACGAATAGGAATACGAATACGCACTGAGTTCAATGAACCAGCAGTTCGTTCGCTTATACCCATATACTTGTACTATATATGTACTCGTATTGTGCAGCTGCTTATTTATTCATTCCAGTCAGGAGCTGCGGCTGTCATCAACGTTGTCTCTGCCTAGACAAATAGTAGCTATTTTTATGCTTATTGATTCTTTGTTTTTGTGCCTCGGTCCGACCTGAAAAGAGAATAGGCCCGCCCCATTCCATTCTGTAAACATAAACATAATAAAAATGCTCTATGCTGACCTTTCGCTTTCCGTTAAATGCTTTCTACAGGTAAAGGTGATCTGGTTGGCTCCGACATAAATGTGCATCTGGTTGCCACCAGCAATGGACAAATGACGGCCACAACAAACAGCGCAGGACAGGATGTTGTGGTGAGGAGCAGTAGTGACATAAAGGTGCGTAAATGCTCTTTAGTATTCAAATGCTGACGCAGCTTGCGTGCTAGCGTTGATGTGGGTTTTTGCTTTATGGTATATGTGCGTGTGTGTGGGTGTGTGGGTGTGTGTGGGTGTGTATCAGCCCACTCGTGCGATATCAAATAGAATGCCCTGTAATTAAATAGAATTTATTTTCGTTTTTATATGCAAGAATGCCAGAAGTGCACTTTAATTATTTTTTATAGCAGCATCAAGGGGTCTGTTTGTATACTCTGCTCGCTCCTTAAAGCTCAAAGGGACTTTAAGGTGACTGCACTGGCTGTTATTCGGTATTGTCGTTAAATTTAAGGCAAATATCGCGTACATGTTTCGCGTGTGGAGCATTTGCCGTACAGCGACACGCCCAGAAAACTACCGTCTTTCTAGACAGTTACGTGAAGAAAGAAAGACACCTAGGGGTCTCTCAATTCTCCTTGACTGCACAATATTTGCGTCTCACGGCGTTTGTTTCGCTTGGCGCGTCCATATACTTTTATTTGAATTTAATATAGCGCCAAACAACGATGCCATTGCACCCTCGAACACAAAAGCCAATGAGCCCTAAGTGCTTGTTTGTGACGTGGTATGTATGTGTTGTGTGCATGTGATTATGTGTGTGTGTGTGTGTGTGTGTGTGAGTGTGCGTGGCTCTAATTAAAGCAATAATGTTTTCTGCTTTTCAGTTTGAAGAGGCTTAACGCATAATTAATTCGTTGAAAATGTTTTTGGCAATGCCAATTGTTATGCACACCACAGACACGTTCTTGTGTCTTGCCGCAAAATTATGAATATTTAATTGCATTCATATTTTACAAATTAATGATCCCTTAAATAGTTCAAAGTCCTTAAATATGCACGGTTTTTAATGCTATGATAGATATTTTTCATTCATCTGTGGATAGATAATTAATCTTTGTATTGTGTTTTTCTTAATACATGCAGTTTTTTTAAAAATTTTATATTAGTAATTGAATTATGTAACTATTTTAATTTAATGAATTAAAATTGTACATGGGACTAGAATATATGTATTAGGTTAAGATAAACAGGTGGACTATTGTTGGCAGTCCCATATCACACCAGATTAGTGCTTAGCGTTGCCGTATGTTGGAAATCAATTGGGAAGGCGGTTTATTAACCCGGAAGCATTTTTTTGTGTGTTGGGGGAGCACTTTGCTTCTGAGTAGGCCAGACTTCCTTTCACTGGAGTTGCAGGAGGAATCGGAAGAGTTTTTGGTCTCCACCCTTGCGACTTGCTCGATTTTGCAGTTGGCAGTAATTTTCTGTTTACCAGCTTCTTTGCAGAGCTAATGCTCTCATCTACTGGGGAGCGCTCTAATTAATATAGGTATGTAGTCCATCTAGGCTAGCTTTGTTCCACTGCCAGAGTGTTCCTCATCTTGTTGCGCCGGTGGCCGGGAATCCATTAAATGTGCACCGTTTTCTCGGCGCTTAGCACATCTATCGCCAGCCGGTTCCGCAGAATAGTGTTTGAGCAGATGATGGACGCCTGCAAGAATCTTATAGCTGTAGAACGTTCTCCGCAGCTTGTGGCGAAGGCGGGGTCTTGGAAGATACTACAGCAGTCAGGTAACTTAAACTGCTATTCAAGTTCAGGATCAGGGCAGGGCCTTCAGTGCGTGTTAGTTCAGTCCCCTACACTATCCATCTGGTCCCATGGATGTTTATGGAGCAGTGCACCTTATAGGGCAAATATAATAACATCATTTCAATTCAAGTTTTTAAGGGTGAAGATGGTAGAGGCTTAAATGCTGCTTATCCTGTTTTATATGTATCTTTTCGAAAAATATTTAAGCAAGAATAATTATTTGGGAACTTAATGTAAAAGTTAAATTCTGCTAAGTTTTAAACTACATGTATGTTTAGATTCATAATAATGAGTTTTTTATTTAAGTTTTCTTTTTTGGAAAATTGTCTTTGCATATTCCGCTAAATCACTTATTACTTTCGAATTAATTTGTTTTAGTGAAAAATGCTTGTCAAATGCTTTAATCACATGAAATTGGAAGAAATCTTTAAAAGAATATTGGTATTTACATAAAATTGCTCATTTTTTATGTGTTGCTTCAATTTAAAAGTCAGGTACGCTTTGGCATTTTGAAAAGTAATGAATTTATAGACACGAAAAGAAAATGGCTTTGGTCTAGCGTTCATAAATGAAAATACCAATTCTGAGGGCAGTAGCATCAGCATTGTGTATCAATTTTTTGTTGCCTGCTTGTGTCTTACTTTTTGCTGGCATGTGTCTGCCATGACAAGTGTCGCACTTAAAGAGCAGACATGTTAATATATGCTCAAGCGAACACCAGCCGGTAAAGTTGCAGCGCCCACTTTATGTTAACAAGAAATGCCAACAACGGCGACAACAACAACTACAAGCGAGGACTACGGGGCGTATGAGTGCTGCTTCAGCATATAAACGTGTGTTTGCATGCGTTTGCGCACATTTTAGTATGCGCGTGTGTAAATAAACACAAGCACTTCGTTTTAAACGCCAAGATGGCGCACTTGAATTTGTAAAGATGAAGACGAAGCCATGGTGTCAAGGCGGCGTGTAGAAATGTGTAAACGAACCTATGTTAAATGCTCTTCGAAAATATTTTATGAATGAAGTATTGTATGCTATAGCTAATGAAATTGATCTGATGATGTGATGATATTTCTGACTTGTGCCATAATTTCTGTAAAATAATATGCTTTCCTCTTGAATTGGGTGTGCTTTTAAGCAGAGATATAATGAAATTGTGTTGAACTAGACCATAAGATTGTTTCCGTTCAAATTAGTATCTAAGAGAGTGTCCGTTAAGTCGTTATGTAATAACCAGTCGTTGAAAGGGTATAAAAAGTGCATGCACACCCAACGACCTACCCAACCCACCTTCGTTCTCTTTGAGTGCATAATCGCTTAAGCTTAATGCCTTTGACTTACTTTTGCAGGCACTCACCTACTGCGACTTGAAGTGCATCCACATGGGCGGTCTGGTGGAAGTGCTGCGCTTGTATCCGGAATATCAGCAGCAGTTTGCCAACGACATTCAACACGATTTGACCTTTAATCTGCGCGAAGGCTACGAGAACCAGGACTCAGACATTGGACCATCATTTCCGTTGCCCAGCATTAGTGAGGACGATGAAAACCGTGAAGAAGCTGAGGGTAGTGAGGTGGACAAAGAAATTGGCACAGCAGGCGGAGCCGCCTCAACGACAGCCTCGCCACATCACAGCATCAATTCGCCCTCACCGTTGCATGCCCGTTCCCCACTTCTCGGCATGAATAGCCCCCGGCACCAGCGACTGCATCAGCGTGGACGCTTCTTGATTACAATGCGCGAGACTGGAGGAAATAGGCGTCAGCGTACCTTGAATGCCGCCAGCAGCTTGGACCGTGGTTCTTTTGAGGAGACCGAAGCCGAGGAGGACCCGGCAGCACCCACCAAGCGACCCTCACTGGAGCGTCTCGACTCGCAAGTCTCCACTTTGCATCAGGATGTCGCCCAACTAAGTGTTGAGGTGCGCAACGCCATAACAGCACTGCAGGAGATGACATACTCGACAGCTGTAACGCCCCAAATGTCGCATAAATTCGCACCCGCCCGGTCCATACCCAACATCAGTGGAGCGGCCGCCATGCGCAGTGGCATGGGCAGCGTAGACGTCGTCAACCGTGGCATGAACGTGGGAATGCCCGGCACGGAGGTAGCCGCAGCCATGCAGCGCAGCTCCTCTCATCCACCGGAGATTTGGGGACGCGAATTGCATTTACCCGTTGGCGATGTGGCGAATAGTGCACCCAGCTCCAAGGCTGCTTCACCGGCCAGCTTTGAAACAGAAAAACGTACACGCAGCTGTCAGACGGACTTCTATCGCATTGATTTTCCCACCTTTGAGCGCTTTGTGCTGGCCAATCCGCGTCTTGTATTGGGTCTTTTGGGCATTGAGCCCGCCATCAAGACCGAAATGGAGCTGTTGCAGCAGAAGCAGACCTTACAAATATCACCACTGAATACCATAGATGAGTGCGCTTCGCCGGCAGACCCCACGCTGTGCAGCTCCAAGGAGCATCTGTTGGACACCCAATCCCGAGCACGAACTTATCCGCCATTGGATGATGAGAACTCAAATGATTTTCGCTGGACTATGAAACATTCCAGCAGCCAGCAGAGCTGCTGCAAAAGCACAGACACATTAGTGACTTTGGATGAGCAGGCACCACCGCCACCACCATCCACCATAGCCGTAGACTTGAATGCCAGCAATTATCCACAGCAGCAACAGGTTCAGCAGCAGCAGCAGCAGCAGCAACAACATCATCATCAGCAGCAGGTGCCGGAGCAACGCATGCATAAGCGGTCCCATTTGCGTCGCAGTGGCAGTGCCAGTGGAAGCAGCGGCAGCGGCAGCGGCAGTGGAGGGCAACTACACCATAGTAATTCCAGCCTGTCCAGTAGCTCGAGCTCCAACTATATTGTTTCGCAGAGCACGGGCAATTTGGCCACCACATCGGCGGCAGTGCATTGCAGTAATAGCGGCAATAGCATGACGGGTATGACGAACACGCGGCGCGCCTCTTGGAAGCTGCACCACTCACGCAGTGGGGAGTATCGACGTTTGTCGGAAGCCACCGCCGAGTACTCGCCACCAGCCAAGACACCTGCTCCATCCGCCAACACTTATGGACGAGATGAGGAGGAGAGTGTAGAGCTTTTGGGTTCGCGGCGGGGCTCACGTACAAGTGTTGGCGGTGGTGGTGGTGTTGGTGGTGGAGGTGGTGGAGGTGGAGGTGGGGGTGGAAGCGGGGGTGGAGGCAGTGTGGGAGGTATCATAGATGGGAAGTGCCCTGTTGCAACCACTGTTGCAGTTGCAAAGTCCAGCATCAACAGCAAGCGCGGCGTGTGTGCGACCACGCGCGTGTTGTTAGGTGTTAGTAGCGCATCGCAGGCCCAAGGACAGGCCCTGAATTTCCGCTTTTCAGCCGGCGATGCCGACAAATTAGAGAAGGGACTGCGTGGGCTGCCCTCCACGCGTTCGTTGCGCGATCCCAGCCTTAAATAAGGGGGTTGTGGCGAGCTGCATTTTTTGTTAGGACATTGTTTTCAATTGGGGTTTCGGGTTTTGTTTTAGTAGCTGGCATTTCTGTGTGGCTATAGATGCATGGATAGGCTGTTTGTGTATGTGTGTGTGTGTGTGTGTGTGTGTGTGTGTGTGTGTGTGGGTCTGAATGATGGTGGATGGATGTGGATGGCTACCAGCTACACGTATATATATCTCTATTTACACACGCCACCATGCGTGATTTATTTCCTAATTAATACTGAAATACGAAGACGCTTGTACTTTTAATATCTTTAAGATACACACCTACGTACATATTGTTCTAATTTGGTTGTTATTTCTATGCAATTAAGTTTGTTTTATAGTTATAAGCTGAGAAGAGTCAAACTATAGTTATTGAGTTGCTCATCCATTGAATTTTAAAGTGCAACACAAAACAAAAACCAATATTAAAAAGGGAAAATTTAAATCAATAATCATATGGGAATGCTAAATTTAAATAATACATATTTTAAGGCATATCAGAGCAGAATCTATTTTTGTAACTGAAACGAGTATTGAAATGTAACTCAGAGTGCAAACTAATTTGCTCTTATCATGTGAATGTGAGGCTGTCAACAGGAAGTGCAAAACTCGAACTGGGAATGAATTTTACAAAACATGTGTGAAGGTCTATTTTACAAGGGGAATAGAAGAAGGAAATACATACTATACATACATGTTGCAAAATAAATATATCAAATAAAATATACATACCTACATATTAACCATATACAACCAAATAAATACATACTATCAGTGTATCAATTATGCACTACAACCAATTATATATCAATGTTATTTGTGAATTACAGAATTTCAGTGTATTTAGATGTCACAAAGAAAAGATTACATTATTGTGCAGTCAAATAAGATTTAAAGAAATCTGAGCAAATCATTAATACTAATGTTTAAATAAACAGACATTTCCCCACATCTGAAATACATTGAAACTACTTTTCACATCTGCAAAGAAAAATTTAAAAAAAAAAATACAATTTTTGAACGACGAGTTTGTGGAATGACAGTTTTCTAAACACAAACCAAAAATGTTCAATGCATCAAAGTCAAGTTATAAGCAAAAGAGGAACTTAAAGTTAAGCTAAATAAATGAGCAGAACATGAAGTCAAAGCATAAACTCGCAGCTAAAGTCTTCAAAATATTACAATTAGAGCGCCAAAAATATGTAACAAACAATTTTGAACAAAAAAGTTGTAATAATTACAGCCAGGTGAATACGTTCTAACACAAAGCTACAACATAAATATTACTTCCCATTTTAAACGACATAATAAAAATGGGTTTCAATAAAAATACCAACATGTTTTTTTGACAGAGAGTGTAAGAATGGTGTTACAATAAAAAAGAAAGATAATTAAAATGAAAACGCGATTACAATTTATTGCAGGAATATTGACATTCATTAAGTCAATAAATGTACAATTCCAGCTACGCTCTAAAGTTTAAAGTCATGCCATTTGTATTTTTATAGAAAGGATGGAAAGGGAGCATTTAAAAAAGCTAGCACTGGCTGAGCAGACATGAAATGATATCGGATTGAATTAAATGCAGTTTCAGGAAAAGGAAATGCCTGCCCGATAAATATGCCATCACAACAGCAGATGGCAAGAAGGAGAAAATATGATTGCAAAGTGGTTTTCAATGACAATCGTGTATACTAAAGCTATGCACTTGTAAGATATGCAAGGTGAACTTCCCACAGAATACCTTTGTGCTGGGTTCGATGATTATAAATAGAAATTTGTGATGCCATGCAAAATATTGTATGCAAATGATGAGATATGAGTTGACGGAATATTTTTTCATAGAAATATCGAGTAGTGTATGAAAATGCAAATGGGAAAGCAGACAAAATGAAAATAAATGAAAAAAGTGTTTAAATTAGCATTAAGTTGAAAGGTTTATGTGTAATTGTTTTAAGGTTATAATTATAAATCAAAAGAACTCTGTAAACTTCAAGTGGTGTCTACATGCAAAATCACAGAATGTGTGTGTGCATGTATGTACTTGTAGCTATACATATGTAAATGTTCCCAACAACTATAAAGACTTGTGCTTCAATCTATCTTTGATGTAAGCATTCTATGATAATAAGTGTATAAGTATGTGACTTTTATATGTGGCAAATGTTTTAAAAAATGAATACATGTTTTTGAAAATAAGCAGAATTTATTGTAAAGTAGTCAAACCGTTTTGATTTCATGGGATATACTTATATATGTATGTTAAATTAGAAATATTTACTGGAAATGCAGCAAGTCAGGAGATTGGCCTGCCACGTGAATTGTAGAAGGCAGGTAATGTGAGGACTAAATCGAAGGAACTACTATGTATGAGAATTGCGGTTTTTAAATGTTTTAAATAATGTTACCTAAGGCTATTTACTTGTAGTTATATACTAAAAGTACAGCAAAATATTCAATATTTAAATAAAATAAAAGAAATTGATGTCAAACTCAAAAGCTGCATTTTATTTATTTTTTCACAATTTCTCTATACAAAGATTGAAAACTCTACCAATGAAAGCTGTTGTTTTTTGGTTTATTCAATACCAATGAAATATTTAAGGTTATCTTGTTTTGGGTATATACGTGTCTAATATCAAGCATGAAGAATTTTAGAGTTCATTAGAGGTACATTTATTATCTGCATGACGAGACGAATCCTGACTGACATAGAATATTTATTTATTTATCATTGATTGTTCACATAGAAGAACAATACTATATATAAAAGTTATAAAAATAATCTTATAAGCTGGGAAAGCCTAAGTAGGAGAAATTTAATCAAATTATAATAATATCTAATAAATAATAAGCAAATAATGAAGTATTTCGAGATCAACTATAGTATATCAGACTACTGGGGGGTGTGTGAGAAAGAAACACAATTTCATACATTTCGGCATTAGGTAATACGTTTGGTCATTGTAGCTCTTTTATTTTCCGAGACCCTATGTGGGTTTGTCACGCCTCCTGCTGTGTGGGCATAAAAATAAAATAATCTAGAAACTAGTCGTGGTATGTGAGTTTGGTTAATGTTTGTTTCCAAGCGGTTATGCGCGACGAGTATTTACTTAATAGGATCCGAAATGCGTCCTCTTGCTTTTTAGACCCATCGTACACAAGGCTAATATGAAGTTGTTATCTTTCAGGGCACAGGGTATTCTATAAAAATATTAAATCAGATTAGCACCCTTTTTTGATGTCAAGTGTAACGAAAGCTTTTCATATTTTTGACAGCTTCAGCTTTCATTATATTTTCAGTTGGTTTGTGTAAAAATATTTGATTTGTTCTAAATAGAAAAGTTGTTTAGCTTATAATTATTTGCATGAACCATTTAAGCTCACGAGCTTGGAGCTTTTTGAACACAATTTGTGAACAGCAAGTGCTAGCGCCAATGGCTTCCTGGAAAAGCTTTTCCAGGATTTTTTTGGTTGTCGTTTGTAGTTATTTGGGATATTTTGAGCTTTAGGTTTTGGGTTTAAGTCTTAATTTAAAGCCCTTTACTTTGATTCCGTTACACCGAGTGCGTTTTGCAATGTCTTCCCTTTTTGTGCAGCGTTTAAAGTTAATAAATTTAATGCAATTTTCTTTATGGTGTCACCTTGATTTTTTTTCTTTGTATGCTTTTATCTAATCGCATAGAAAGCACAGAAATCGTAATTGCATATTTTGACATAATTTACATAAAAAGCAGTTGGAGTTTCTGAAAAGTTTTTAATCTAACATTAAAACATTTAATAATTACAAAAGAAACTTTTCAAATTTACTGATAGATATATATATATAGATCCACTATGTATATAAACATTCATACACATTCGTAGATATATTTTCCATCTTGGTAGACAAAAACTTAAAGTATGGCAATTAGGTTAATAATTGCAAACTATTATCAAACTCATTGCCGCGATTTCAAGGCAATACTTGCTGTAGTTAGAAGAATGAGAATTCCATAATTTAGGAAAAATTGTATTTTGGTTCATTATGAGATTTTAATGCAACTACACTCAAATTTCTGTGCTGCTGCCAAAGTTGTGCAAGAGTTTCGGAGAAAGGAAAACGGAAAGCTACAGTTCGCATTTGCACAACTTTTTTGAATGCAATTTGATGTTTGAATTTTCAATGAAAATACTTAAACCACTTAATAAGCTTAGCTAAGTTGATGTTGTGCCTAATTTTTTGATGGCAATTAATGTTGCTTGGCCTAACCAATACTAAGGCGGGTGGTCTTACAATGCCAGCGATATTTGATATGGCTACTTAATGTATTGCCGTCGGTCACTGGCATTGTTTTAATCGGAATTGTTATTGCGAGCGCCGGACAAATTACAGACTGGTGTGCAGGCAAACGCCAAATGTGGCTTGTGTGTTAATTGCAATTGCACAAATTGGAGTTGGCCTGTCTGATATAGATTCGGAATTCGTACTATTGGTTGATCATTAAATGCATGTGCATTGTTATCCCTAATGCGATTGGTATTGTATTTTCCAAATTATGTATACAAATTACTAACTAGCAGCGGCTATGTGACGCTATAATACGAGTATGTATGCATCGGTATTGATACGGATATGTACTTATATACATACATGGGTTGGCTGTAACAGACCATGACCAGTCTATGTTGTTGGAATTCCTATTCTATTACACTGAGAAAAATGCAATCAATATAATGCTTCGTCAGAATTCATGCCTGTTAAAAGACACTGACTCACTATTCTGCGCAAAACACTTATTAAATAGTCTAATGCAGCCCAACTGGTATTTATAATAGAGAACTGCATTTTTTCATTGAGTTTAAATTTAACCAAACAAAATCAGAACAAATGGTATTTAATTATTTCATGTACAATTTTGGACAAATTCAAGTCAAATCGATCTAGAATTATTTATTTATCTATTTATCCCCAAGTGTATTGTTCACTATGCACTCTGTCTATAGTGATGATGCTATTTTCCGCTCTAGTTCTGGTCATGTGCGTATTTAGTACTTGCCGCTGCTGAAGTTGCAGTTGCAATGGCATGTTGCATTAGAGCGAGTTGCAGCTGTTTTGCTACCATTGTTTCTGTTTAATTGCGCTGAAAACATTAAACCGCATGGCACGTCGCTAAAGATGGGAATATACAGTGAGATGTTAAAGACAAGATTGGATTTGGTTTACTGGCAACAGCAATAGAATTACAACGTTTTGTATCAAAGTCAATTATTGTGTCCAAATAGTTCTTACCTGCTTGTTCGTCGACTAGCATTTCTGAATATTTGAATAATATCTAAAATATAATCAAGTTGAAGCCTTGAAAAATCGTCCTAATAATATGAAGCTTCTATTAATCATACTTTATTAATTAATAACTGAAAGGCCACATTTTGATGATAGTTTTCAAAAAGTTAATAAATTGTTAATTATAATATTGATTTCCACACATTGTTTTTTTTTTTTGCCAAAAATAAGACATCAATAGCTAAACCAGTTGACAACAGTTAATAGCTTTTACGCGCGGTTGACACAATACAATAATAAAACAAGAGAGAACGCTACAGTCGAGCAAGCCCGACAGTGTAATACCCTGTACCCAGGTAAACTTCCGTCGCTGAGTTATATGCGCCCATAGCAGCAGCAAAAAGAGGAAGAAGAAGAGCGAACTTGTTGCTGCAGTTTGTGGGGGTTGTACAGGCGAGAATTTGTTTCGCTAATAACTTTTCTTAGAAGTGACCAAATTGAATAAAATTTTGAAAAACAGTAGAAAAAAAGTTTGGTTTAGGTAGCATTTGAAATGTGGACGCTATTGACGAAATTCTGCAGCAGGGGAAGGGGGGGAAAATTCCAAAAAATAAAATAAACTCGTCCTTTCTCGGACCTAGGAGAATCTGGATGCCAACTTTGGTTATTCTAGCTTTTATAGTTTCTGAGAACCTCGCGTTCATCCAGACGGACAGACGGACGGACGGACGGACGGACGGACGGACATGTCTAGATCGATTTCTCTCGTCATGCTGATTCAGAATATATATACTTTATGGGGTCGGAGATGCTTCCTTCTGCATGTTACATACTTTGCACAAACCTAATATACCCTTTTTACCCTACGGGTACAGGGTATAAAAACTTTGTTTTTACAAATATATTGTTAGTCCAACATTGCTTCTGTGTCTCACCTAACATATTATTAAGACAAATTACCAACGAAATACAAAAATTAAAAGTGTCCTTTCTAACGTAACGTTTTAATCTTTAACCGTTCATCTGTTTGTTAAATTTGAACAACTTTGAAAGCCTATAGCTTAAATTTCAAGGTCGCAGCGGCAACAATGAAACTTTGTTGACTCTTTCAACTTAATAAAATTAATAGTTTTGAGCAGATGAGCCCACACTTGTTGACCTTTAAAAGTTTTGTCCAGTCTGAAGCTTGCGGATAAAATTCTAGTACGTGCAACTCGAAAAAAAGGAGAAACATCGTATACTTAATTTTAGTTCATCATCATCATGCCAGGTACTAAACGCAGCTTTGTTTATCTTGTGTGTAGTTTTAAGTAGAAATCGTGAAACTACGCGTTTACAAAGCTGTTGCATATTTTATTATCCTCCATATTAGGTATGAAAATATGTATATATAAAAAAGAAGCCGAATTAATGTATGTACATTAATTATTATATTTATACATATTAATACATTTAATTTATTGTGTTATTTTTGATTGAGGACGGAAAGCAAGATGTTGGTGAATAGTGAGTATATCCTGAACAGTAAATTCACAATCAGTAACCAACTGTTAATAAAGTTGTAGTACACTTAAACTTTCCGTTGCACAGCAATTTTGATTAAACTCTATTCATGCTCATAACAAATTTATGGGCAAACTCAAAATCAATTGGCAGCATGCTGGGTGTAACCACAACAGTCTTATTTCACTAGCCAAAATGCTCCAATAATTTCTAATTTATTTTAAGTAAAGGCAAAGCAAATGCACATAAAGCAAATTACCAGCCGTAATCGATGAAGCGGCACCGTTAGGCGCGGAGGGTTGTGGAAACAGAAGAAGGGGGAAAGACGAAGCGGACAATCGCGGGGAAAAACTTCTGTGCAGAAAATAAAAGAAAAGCATGCCCGGTCTAAGACTATAATTGTGTGTGTGTGTGTTTGTTGGCGGGGTGGGGGTTTCGGGTGTGCGAGCGTAGGATTGCTTATGACTGTGTGTGGGCTGCAAAAGTTTTACACTGAAATTCAATTGGAGTGCAACAGCAGCCAGTAAGCCACCGAACCAGCCAACCAGCCAACTAGTCAGCCCAGTCAACCCGTCGGCAGTCAACCAGTCAGTCAAGCCAGCAGTGTGTGGGCGAGGTGGCAGGTTGCGGGCATTGGCCCATGGAATCGTCAGTGGCAGCAGGAAGGAACCGAGCCTTGGCAGGCCGGCATTTGCTCTACATAGTAATTTCTGGTGCGAGCGTTAAATGCATTTGAAAGAAGGGCCAATAAGTCAGCATAGCAAGTGTCGAGAATGTTCTATGTATACTATAGTATGTACTATATGTGGACTTGAATGTGTATGCGGGTTGGAAGTATAGATGGAAACAAGAGTAGCCTTCAGTTACCCCATCAGGCGATCGTCTGTCAAATGCGCGCCTCCTCTAATGCGCGGTTCATTAGATAAAGTTGACCACAGAGCGCCGACAGACGAAGTCTGTGGGAGGCCCCTCCAATAAGTGCTCAGTCAATGCTCGTAATCGCATTAAAAGGATTCATGGGAGTAATTAGCAAGGCAGCTACACTGGTCTGTCGTTGCAAAGAGTAGCAACTGCCAGAGGGAAAGTATTATTCAGGTGTTCGATTAGCTAATGACACTTCAATCTTTATGTTCATGTAACTACAAGTAGAACTGCTATAAAACGACAAAATTGCACCCATTTCGAGTTTTTTATTTTAAAATGGTAATTTTATTTCTTTAAGCTCTTGGAAACTTTTCATACGCCGTGTGGAAATCAAAAGAGCCACAAAAGTTGCTATTAAAGCTCTTGCCACTTTTCTTTTCTCGTGTAGAAATTTGTCTTTGTGTTTACAAAAGCCTTTGAGTTTTTCGAAGCAAATGCCATTCACAAAGTCATCAGTTAATACGCACTTAATAGTCAAGTCATAAATTTTAAATACTGCTAAATGGTTGCTTCAAGATATGTTTAAGTGTGCTTATATGCATAATATGTGAACTGACATACATATATCAACCACACTCGTGTTGTGGACCAGTCTGTATGTACAGACAAGGAAAAATGTTGGCTTATAAATTGAAAAATGTCTAGTACTCGCACAAACTAAATGGCTTTGGTTGGGGACTTAAAATTGATGTTCAGATGTCGTTGAAAATTTATGAAAGTAGCTTTGAAAGGACATTTGTTTATTCTACAAATATGTAGAATTATTTTATTTTTTGTTACATATTCACTCATAAACTGTAAAACCACACTTTATATATTATTAAGTTGATAAGGTCTTATAACCGCACACACACAAATTTATGAGTTAATTTTTGTCAATAAGTGATAAATAAATAAATAAATAAAAATTTTATTTTTACCAAAAAATTAAAATGTTGATTAAAAAAATATCTTATGCATGTGATCAATGAAAAAATTTTGTATTGTGATTTGCATAATCAATAGAAAGCTATTTACTTTGTTCTTAAAATTTATATAAATTTATAGCTTTACTAATACAACTCTAAAGGGAAAAAGCAAATTGTGATCATTTTTCGGGAAACATATTTTTTGGCATTTTCAAATATTTAAAGGTTTGTAATTGATTTTGAAGAAAGGTAACGAAAAAGGATTCCCCCATATCTCCGCAACGGATTGTGAAAATTGTTTGTATTTTTAGTATCATTTGGTTTATTTTGAATCCCTAATCTAAGTTCGCATTAGCTCATAGCATTTGAAAACCGGTTCCACGATTTTCCTGCCCTGTTCAACATTTTCGCTTGAGTGTAACCACAAGTATGTGCTTTGTGTCACCCACAATGGGCAACACAGAAATGTACACACATACTATGCACAGAGAGCGTTGCGTGCACACAGAACTTCGATAAACGCATAAAAATGATGAGTTATTTGTTTTTTAGTGCATAATTTATGAGTTAAATGAGTTTTTCATATGCGAGTGCGTTGCTGCTGCTTCCAGATCTGCCATTGTGCTATTGGACGGGCTTCCTTCTAAAGATTTGTCAAACACATACACACACACACACAGACACGCACTTAAGCACACAGCAAACAACACACACACACACACCCACAGGCAACAAGGCACGCACAAGCTTTTTTATTTATGACTTTTACGCGTGAAACTTCATTCGAAAGCGTTTAAGTGGAAGCGCGCACACATACACACACACACACACACACACATACGCACACACATGCGCTAGGGACAGAGAGAAAAAAAATGGTGATGGTGGGAAAGAAGAGGAAGCAGCAGTAGCAGCTGCACAATATTTGTTACGCTGCTTCTTACAATTTGCTCAAGTCTTGTAAAACTTTAGGAAACGTTTGAGTATGCTGTCACTCATAGGGACATACATATATACCCTTTTCATATATGTATCTACATAGAAATGTATGCATGTAAGTATGTGGCACTTAAGGATGCTCTTTGTGGTGGTCGGGTCTGCGTTTATTGGTTTGATGGCTGCACACGCACGTTCATCATGCAAATTGCGCCTAATTGTCTGGAATGGGATTTGTAATACATTACTGAAAGAAAGAAGCGTCAACCATATTCTTTGGCATGTTAGAAGATTGCTGAAGCGTTGCCAAAAATCTCAAAGTAAAATCTGTGTAAAGTCATTTTAGGCGCCACAAAGTTAGAAGTGAAATGTGCATTAAATTCTGTGACGCAAAGCGGTAAAAATTCTCCACACAACTTAACAGACATGCTGATTTAATTGTTTACCCGGCGGGTCGAATAAAAAATCAGCCCAAGCTGTTTATTTTTCAAAACTTTATTTGGACTTACGCCCAAGCTTGGTGCTCTCATACTCTTTTATACAACAAGAGTAAAGGTATCTACATACTTGAAAAAATGTGAGAGCTAATTGTGCTAGATTTCGGATTGCTTAGAATAAAGTCTCTATAAGGGAATTTTCCTCGTAGCACTTGGGAACACAATGTTTAAATTTATATTTATATTTATTAAAATTTGAGCCTGCAAATGGGTGTCATTTATGATATCACTATGCATAATAGGTAAGTGGTTTCGAAAAGTACACGTATTTCCTCTTTGTTCACAGTGGGAAAGGGTAGGACAGTTTGTAAGTTGCTGTTAGTATAATCAAATAAAATTTCAAATAATACTTTCACATTAGTATCATTAATGTATACACTATATTACAACTTAAATTTATTATAGCTTAATTAATTATAATTTACATTCAATTCAAGAAATCCAAACTCGTGAATACCAAAAAATATAAATAAACCAACGATCCAAATACCTTATTGCTTAAATACTTTATTAAATACTTCAATGCATAGATACGGTCACTGTGGAAAAGTGCACAAATATGCAGGAAAGTTTGATTGGAAACATTAAATATGAGTACGGCTTGGCTACAATTAAAATACTTTATACTTCGTCAAATATTTAATACTGACCTGAATATGCATGAATTATTTAGGACATACCATGGTTGGTTCATTAAAGGCAAATCAATAAGCAATGCTTGATTGTTTATTCTATACATATGTATATACCATTAATTAATACTTACAATTTCAGCTGTTTAAATGCAATTTCTTTCGCATCTTTCCTACTGAATAGAGGTCAATTATCACCACCAAGGAGATTTGATTCATACAAGTATATACTTGTCGAGCTCTATCAAGAGGTATAAAGAAGGTTTCAAAGCTAATACCTGGACATGTAGCAATTTACATTTTATCTTTCAAAAACTATCAACTGTTACAGTTCAAAAATAAATGCATTCTTCTTCCATTGTATTAAATTTCGACAATAGGTGGTCAAAAACTAATGACAACACCTCGGTACAAACAGGAACAGGAAAATCCAAAAAAAGGAGTAGATAATAAGTCTCCTTTATGTCTTCTTAATTAATAACGATTGTATGTGTTTCATTGTCTGTCAAAATAACATGTTGCGAGAATACACATTCTTGGTGTGAAGAGTATTTCATAGTCGAATGCAAGTCATTTTAATTAAATTTTCGTTGTTGTGTCTCTAGAAAATTTCGCGGCAACACTTGTCCAAGTGGAAACATTAATTTTTAACGATAAATGCGCAAAAAGCGGCGCTCCTAAATGAATTGTGTGAGGAACCGCACACGGCTTCGAAATTCCTAAACACCCCCGCCACTCCCCCAGCCCGTCCGGCAAAAACGGTTGCATGTAAATTAGAAACAACTTGCAATTGCCTCCGACGCTTCTGTGTGCGGACGCGCATTGCTTTGTTTGTGCCACAACAGGACATGAAACGACACGAGTCGTTTTTTTGTTGTAGTTATTTTTGTTTGTATTTTCTCTTTATTTTTGGTACATTGGTGTGCGCTGGTTTAGTGATTTCTTTCCTTTTTGTGTGCGCGTTGCGTCTGTTTTCCTTTTTGGCTTTTTTTGTTGTTGTTATTCAGCAAGTCGATTGCTTTGCCCTTTGGCGTTCATTTGGCAACGGTTGGCGCTTTGCTGGCCCCGCATCGCCAACATGTTTTTTTTATGCTCTGGCCTTTGCTGCTACATGAACATTTTTCCGCCTGTTGGTTTGCTGGTGTCAGAGTGTGCCATCAATCTGACCCCTGGCTTCTGGGGTGGCTTCAAACTACCAAACTACCCAATACGGCAATGGCAATGGCAACCCAACAGTATGGCACCGCAATAGCAGTTGCAGCCTCTGGCCTTTAATTTAAAAACTCTTTTACGCCGTCTCGCCTCAACTGCCTCAACTGTGGTCGCCACTTGCGCCCAATAATGTGAATTTTATGTAATTGAAGTGGTAGAAGCGCAACCGAAAAGCGCTGAAAAATGTAACAGCATAACTCTTTTTTGGCTTAGAGTTGGGTCGCCTTCTTTCTTTTTTTTTCTTATAGTATTTGCCTTCAGGCATTTAAGACAAAGCGGCAAGCTGCTACGCGGATGCGTTTGATTTTATGTCCGGGTGCGTAGGCAGGGAGAGAGCACTCATTAGGTATAAAAAGTATTTAGTAACAGAATTTCAAAGGTTTAATGCTGTGAGTTCATGCAAGGATCGTAAAACGTTAAATGCCAGTGTAAATATATTGCACCGCCCCCAAATGTAGGCAACAAAATTTAAATTATTTTAATATTATTTTCAAATTGGTGGGATTACAAAAGGGAAATTGTTGTTATTTAGTGCCTCAAGTGAAGTCAATCTAAACAAGGGACAATGTCGAAGTCGAGCCAGACAGACACCGAAATACCCTGTACACAAACAAATCTTAAACACTGTGTTATACGAGCATGCGTTATTAGCGTATATAGCAGACACAAGAAGAAGAACGGTGGGACATGTCTAGATCGATTTGTCTCGTCATGCTGATTACTCTTTTTACAGTTCGGGGACAGGGTATTCAAACAAACGATGCCAGAAATAGCAATGCACATACACTTCGCGGCCTAATACAAAGCTGAATTAATGAAGCTTGATTTGCACTTAATTACACGCAGTCAACCGACCATGAAAGAAATGCCGCTCTCTCTAAACTATAACTGTTTAGTAATTTATAGAGCAGAATAAAAATCCTTCTACAGTCAACATGGAATAATATTAAATTAAGCAAATGTCGCCTAAAGACCCCCTAGTCTGGCTGTGTGACTCGAATTTATATTCAAGTCTATGGATGAGGTAAAACGAATGTAAGTATTCAGATTAATTTGATCATGTAGAGTGCAAAGGAAAGAATTGGAAATAAACTGGATTAGCTACAGATTAGCTAAATAACAAAATATAATAGCAAAAGCACTTCAATAAATGGCATTACTGATGCGTATGCTTTAAGATTTGCTTACTTTAATAATAAATAGGGAGAGAGCAATTTCGTTTAAAAAATCTTTTGTTACGAACTATTGATTCACATAAGATAATCCATTAACTAATGAAAGCAATTTCAACAAAATATATTTATATTTTTCACGCTTAGCGGGATAAAATTTCAAAACAATATCAAAAAATGATAAATGGACATACATTTTTCAATTTGATTACCCCTGGAAGCTTTTTGTATATTAATGAATATGTGTAAAAAAAAATAAAAAATCTATAAAGCACTAACAAGACCAAAAATTGCAATTGGTACTAGGGTTATTATTTGGTTGGTAACCGCCAAAATATATCAGAATTCTACTCAGATAGAGTATGTTCCTCAACTTATGCATATTTTGGAGCTGTTCGTGTAGCTGTTCCAAGGTCTTTATATGTGAGAAATAAGAAAAACTAACTCCGCATTAACTCAGTATGGTATTTATATGAAAGCGCCTCAAACATTAACGCCTTGAAACTCCACGGGTTCTAATTATCGTAACCTTTGCATGTGAGACAGTCATCCTGAATGGAAATTCCAGTTTCGTTGGAATATTGGCATCAACATCAATAATTGTGCCAATGTTAGTTCATACCAAGTATTATTTATATATCACACAACATTAGCATATCAAAATCTATCAGTGCAAGATTGAGGAATCTCTTTCGTCTCCTCAACAGCAGAATCAAAGTGTCGTTGAAGAATAAACTTCTCGTCTAAAAAACAATTATGAGTCTCATGATTAGTTGCATCGACTAAAAAAATATCCTAGCGCACTCGTCAGGAGCAGCACAGAATAAGAGGTGTTAGGCCGGCGAGGACCCTGTGGATCTCCCAAACAGACATATTTAGTGTCTTGCATCACGCCTTAGGTATTTTGTTTTTGGTAACTGACTCCAGACCAGAAGGTTGCGTGTTCATATCACGTCGGGGTCACTCATTTGGTAATGAGTTTATGTGTGTAATTTATTCAAATAATGACCAATAATAATAATAATTAATAATAACAATAATGAAATAAATTGAAAAGAAAATATAAATCGTACACAACTCTAAGAAGCCTGTTCAAATTACTGTTAAATTGACCGCAAAATAAAATTTCTCAGCTGGTGCATATATTTAGGAGGGTTGGGAATTGTTTGATATTCCGGAAATCTGTATTTATGTTTATTAATCATAGGCCCCGTAATTCCGCGCCCATCTCTAATAAGCAATTGGGCAGTTTGAGCAGTTTGAGCGTCTGGCCAAAAAATGGTAGTAGCCAAGACAAAATGTATTTGAAAAAAATGAAATCAAAATATTTGTTGCAGCCCATGCAAACAGCCATTACACAGCGCTTTTAATTTTTTGAGCAGCATCGACTAAGCGTGATTTGGCAGAGGGCCAGAAACGCGCTGAATTTGCAATGCAAACAAGATGCTGTGAATTTTAGCATCAAATGTATGCGCAAACCCTGCGGCATGGAGAGTGGAGTTGCATGTAAACAAAACCCTTGCTCTTGCCAGCCTGCCAGCTGACGCATGAGCGAAAAAAGGGGCACTGACAATATGCGTCTTTAATTAAGGTCAGAGTAAATAGTATGCCGAGCGCATTTATTTATTTGCTGGGTTCGTCTTTTTTTACGTTTTTTGGCTGGCATGTTCATGCAATAAGTGGAAGTAGAACCGGTTGCTGTCTGGGCGCTTCATATTTATGATAAATAAGTGGATGCTGCGGCGCTTTGCATTTTCGGCTTTGTTTCGCACTTGCTGTTGATTTGATCTTTTTGTTGGGATTTTTTTTTGGGCTTCTCTGGTCTTCTTAATTGCCGAAGGACGAGCATATTATTGCGGGCTTTTATTCTCTTTTGGCGGTAAAGTTAACAAAATAAATTAATTAAATTTGTACACAGGCAAAGGTCATTTAAGTGAACTGAATTCTCGTATTGCCTTTCAATTTCCAAACTTGTCGAAGGACGAACTCATTTTTATTTCATGCGAAAAGCGCGAAAGCCGCTTTAAAAGCGCTCGACTCGTGCTGATTTTTATATTTGCGGCAATGAATTTTAACACATTTCTGTATATATATATTTACTTTTTTTTGCTACTCGAATGCTTTGTCCAGCGTCCGTCGCTTCATTTGGGATGGCCAACCCTTTCATTTTTTGTTTTCCTTTTTGGTGGGGCGTTTTTGTGGGACATTAAAAAATTACACAGTATTATGAAAATTAACCTCAGACTTACAGCGCCTTTTTTTAGGGGTTTGCACATTAAAATAACAAAAATTTTGTGTGACAACACGAACATTGCGTATACGCGGTGTGGACATTTGATTTGCAATTTGTTGGGCCATAAAGTTTTGCAGCACTTTTAATGCTGATGCTAAGCCGATTTGCAGTGAAAGTTATATTTGTGTTGCAATTGATATTATTTCAATAGCCTGTTTATAAGGTTACAAATAAATTGCTGATGTTAACTTGAATTGGCACTTGGGTACATCATAACATTACTTAAATTAAAAATTTGCATGTAGGTACTTAAATCAAACTGATTCAATTCATAAAATTGATTGCGCAGAGTTTTGAATGGCATGGATTGAAAATTACAGAAGCCGCAAATGGGAAGCATCACATCACGCACACGTAGAATCAATTAGGCAGACAAAGCGATGCTCTGACAGACACACTGACGCACCAACAGTAACGCAAACATGGAGCCAGTATTTATGTTGTATAGGTTAAGGGTCGAACTGGCTTGTCCCAGCAAAAAGGAGCCGACCCGCGTTTAGGCAACAAACACAACTCAATTTAGGGAGAAGAAACAATTACACAACTGATTAGAAAATCTCGGCACAAGGGAGCAAATACAGGCCATTGTTTAGTTACGCCCTCAATTTTTGTTTTCTATTTGGCTCTGCTATCTATGCTAACAACAAAAAAAACCACACAATTTGCAAAAGCAACAACGGAATGATTTCAGACATGACACAAAAACAACAAGCGTGCCCCAAACAGTTTTACATAAAAACGAAAACAAACACGTAGCTGTTTGAGTTTCTAGCGTGTGTGTGTGTGTGTGTGTGTGTGTGTGTGTGTAATGGGCGTGTATCGAAAATCGAAAATGACACTTTTGCTAATGCGTGGGGCTTGAAGGCAGAAAAAGAGAAACAGAATCCGACAAAGACGTGGTCATGGAAATACAGAAATCGAATTGAGTTAGTCAGACAACACCTGGCATATGTAATGGATGCTAAAGTGAAGACTGAAGGCAGCCAACTAAAGCCAAAACCAAAGCCAAATTCAAAGCCGATAGAGCCTGGCCAAGGAAGCTGCGGCCCATTTTGCGGGTGCGTCGTTTTTGCAACAGATTTTTGTTTTCTGTTTTGCTTTCGGTGTCAGATGCCTTGAACCCTTTTTGGCTTTGTCCGCCATACCATTTTCATTTCATTAAATATCTGTTGTTCTCGTTGTTGCTACAGTTGTTATTGTGTCAGCCGCTGGCTTCCGATTCTGGTTAGAAACAGAACGAGTTTTAGAAACTGTCGTTTGAACGTCGGCTCTCAAGCATGGCAACCAGTTGGTAACAACAGACAAACATATACATACACCGTACCGTACATAGGCATACAAATGTTTGTACTATGTGTATGTACTTATGCATGTATGTGTGTGTGTGTGTGTGTGTGTGTGTGTGTGTGGGTGTGAGTGGGTGTGTGTGTGTGTGTAGAAGCTGGCATGTGACATTCGTTCGTTTCATTTTGCTTTCATTTGTGCGCCTCTGTTTGCGATTTCGGCATTGCACTCAAACTGAAATAAATTTCAGTCAATCTCGTGCGATGCCAATAACGATAACAATAATTGCTGTCCAGGGACAAATATGTTCACCATTTTCCAATAGCGTCAACCGATGTTGTTTCTAATAAAAAAAAAATGAACGACTAGGGCAACAGCAACAACAAATGGGAGCGGCAGCCGACCATGCGAATGCCCAGCACTGTGCACAGCTGTAACTGTAAAAGCTTTCGGTTGTCGCTCTCGTTCCATGTGTGTGTCTGTTTGTGTGTGTGTGTCTATTTGTGTGTGTGTGTGTGTGAGTGGGTGTGCGTTTCTATTTGTGTTTGTGTGCAGTAGTGAGCAGCCAGCGTTCACATTTTGCTTGATTCCACATTTGTTTGTTCATTGGATTTGCTTGGGCTTCGCTTCTACTTTTATTTTTGGGGTCCCTTTTTTTGTTTTATCCCCTCGAAAGATGGGACACATTTTAAAGCTGCCGAAAAATGGCCAAAAACTCGAAATCGATTTGAGCTAAACGCTCCCTGTGCACAATTTGCTGAAGCTGTTGCTCTTGTTGTTGCTTTTTATTGCTGGCGTGCAGTTTATTTATGCCCTCGTACAATGTTTATTTGTTTGTTTTGGAATCTCACCAAGCATAGCGAAAATTGTTCAGATTTGGCATGAGTGATTTTAACTACATATATTAATCTATATACATATACATACACATATATACATAGAAATATAAGGGTTCATAAGTATGTACAGCAACTTAAATTCATGAATAAATGGCCCTAAGGCTATCAATATTTCTGACCATTTCCGCTGTTTTCCATAACTTAGCGAATGTTTTGCATTCGTTTCCAAGCTAAGGTAACAATGCTTAACAGTTGAAAATACTAGCAATTATTTAGAATTAAGAAAGCCTGGCGGCCATTTCCGCATAAATGTAAGTTGATGTACCTTTGTAATTACAGTAACTCTAAGCTAAAGTTATTGATATTCAGCTTGGCCCAAGCATGAAAATAATTAACTCAAATAAGAACATAACAACTTAATTAGAGAATATTCATGTAATAAAGTTAAAACATTTCAGTTGTCTTTTACAACTTCTGAACTTAATTACGCATTTGATTATTAAACTGTATTAGCTTAAAAATTGTTTATCATCTGACCCCATGGTGTAGACGGCTAGATAAATCCATCTTGATCGGTTAGTCCATCTGTCTGTATGAAAAAACAACTGACTTTTGGGAACGGATTTAATTTATTAAAACTTTTTATACTGTTCAAACTTCTTTATTTTATTTTTTTGTAAATCTTTAATATTTATTAAAGATCTGTCCTATGTTGATAAACTTTGACAATTTTTAAATATGCTTCTGTCATGATAGTTACGGCGCGATTCGAACCGAATACTTTCTCAAGGAACAAATTCACATTATGGAATTCACAAAAATTAATAAAAAAGGTTTCAGAATGTACAAGTATAGTATATCTTATTATTCCTATGGTTTTAATCGAATCAAAATCTGCCAATGCATCGAAAAGTTACTGGCGAAAAAATTGTACTCCAGACAAACATTTCTATATCGACTCGTCTTGTTATTCTGACGAAGAATAATAAACTTTGAGTGGGTGTTTGTCATGCCTCCTTTTTTATATAGTCAGATAAATATATTCAGATTATACTACAAAGTATACCCTCTTAACCTTTGGGTATAAGGTATAAAAACATACCCACAATAGTTTAAACAAGCTATGATTTACTCACGATGAAATACCAGTCCCTCATACACTTAATTTGTATATTGTTTATGATATATATACTTGTAATGGACATTTTTATTTTTTGTTGTTGTCAAAGGGCGCTAAGTTAAAGACGTTGATTGGTCTGGAATAAAAACTGTTTTTGTTGCTTGTTGCAAACGTAGTGTACAAAAGTCTTAGATCAAAATAAAACTCCATTCCATATCGGAATAGCACAAATTAATTTTAATATGTTTTCTAGAGCTCATGATTAATAAGGTAAAACCAATTACCATTGCTTTAAGTAAATTGAACTTAAAGTTTTTTTCATCAGAGCTTGTTAAACAAAAAGTAATTTGAATAAAGTAGACCCATTGAAGAGGACAAAAACCTTGATGGTGTAAGTTTGCTGAATGAAATACTTGTATTTCTTAATGTCATAAAAATATGCACAAAGGCTTGTATGTAAAGTTCAAGGGCCATATTCAAGGTGCCAGATGCATGCATGCATATTGCACAAAGCCTGCGGATTATTCTGCTGCTTTGCCGTTAACCAAACTCTTGGCATAAATAGCTGCTATGCTTTTCACACAAAACCAAGGGCTTGCGTGTATGGGGAGCTATTGGTGCTTCCGTGTGTGTGTTATTCAAGGAATCGGCTATAGCTGCAAAGTTTTCTAATTAAGTTACTCATACGCACTGGGTGTCAGAGTGCATATGACTGACGTGAAAGTAATTTTAATGCGGAATAGAGAAGAAGAGTGAAAGCCGAATATCCTTTAACCAGGTATATAAAGTATGGTAGGCATCTCATGGCTAAATTACAAAAGCTAAACTGCAAAATTAGCCAGAGCCTGCCCGACTTTCCCAACTATGTATATATGTAGGTATGTGTGTGTGTATGTATGTAGTATGGATAGTTGTAATGGTAGTGGTTGGATGCGGGTAAGTATGAGTCGGCTTAGAAGAAAACCGACATGCTGCGAAAATAAGCTGGAACATTGCGCTGAAAACATCCTTAGCATAATTATAAAGTTTCTCTTCTCTTCTTTATTCGCCTTCATTGCTGTGCGTTGACTTTGCTGTCCTTGTTAATTTAGACACTTTGCACGTAAAGTGAATGAAAAGTGTAGCGCATCTTTACTGCCATGGCACCGCCGTAGGCTGTCATCTTAGCAGAAGGGGACAGGCCTGCAATCCTTTTTTATTTTTATTTTTCTCTTTTCGTGCGCTCTTATGCGATACTTTGCCTGCTTGTGCTGTTGTTGTATTGTTGTTGTCGTTGTTGTTGTCGTTGTCGTTGTTGTTGCTTGTTTTACTTTTAATTGGAAATCTCAAAAGATTAGTTATGCCTCGGTGCTAAGCGCAGCGTTGCAGCTGCAACCTCCATCTAAGGCTACCACCGACGCTCGTAATTGGTGCGAGGCAATTGAAGTGTTTGGCATGCACGAATGCCTGTCTTGGGGCTTGTGGTAAGCGCTCGAGGCAGCTGCCATATGACGCAAGTGAGTGCGTGTGGGAGTGTGTGTCTTATGCAAACAGGTCAAATGCGGCTAACAAAATTTATAGACAAAACTTGCGAAGCTCTGCACAAGCTGTGCGCACGACCCGGTTTGAACAGCCGCACACCCACACGTGTTCATTATGAGTATCACATTTGCTGGCGTTACGCATACGCCATGTGACTGTATTTACTATATGGAGACCTACATATTTGTATATCAAAGCATTTCATTTGCACTGGCCACATAGTAGTATCCAATCAACATTGTATACCAGATAATTTCCCGACTGTCATTAAGTTGCGGCTCACAAAGAAAAGGGATTAACGGAAATTGATGAAGTTTGCAAGTGCAAGTGACAACTTTGCCAACAAATCGCAGCTCGCCTTGACGTCTTCAAGATACACAGAGATTCTCGGAGATACATGAACAGAAAAAAGGATGCGCTAAACCGTTGTCTGTTGTTACTTTGTTTACGTGCCTCTGTGTTTATCAAGTTGACACGCTTTGTGGAATAAACTGCTCATCTTAGCCACAAAGCGAAATCTCAACTAATTGCTTTTTGTACAAACTTCACGAACACTGCCCAAAGGATATGCGGTTAAAATAAACTCAAGACTGCCACAGGCAAGGGCAACTTATATATGTATATAAAAAAAAAATTGAATAGCGTTTCTAAAGTCAAAAATACGATATGAAAATAGCTAAATTGCATTTGCTTGCTGGCAAAGGGCGGCAAAGAACAAATTGAGAAAAAATCCAAGACAAAAATAAGAAAAGGAAAACCGAACGCCAGCAAAGAAAAGGCCAACTGCACTTGGGAAAGTTGTCAACGGCGCCAAACTTTGGCGACAAAGTGCAATCAATGGTAAATTATCACCCATTTCAATGAGTCCCTCGTTCTCTCTTAATATCAATGAGCTTCTCCAGATTACTTTAGTTGGTTACGGAGTTCCGTAAAGCACGGATAAAAAAGAAGAGAATATGCAGGCAATGCTGAAACTTTTTATGCCAGACATGGCAAAGGAAAACATTTTAAGCCAAACAACACAATTAACCTACAAATTTAAAGCATTGAAAGGGTTTTCTTAAGGATAATATATTTATTGTAGCCTTTAACCATAACAATTTAAATTTTTTGAAAAATTGAATATGAATAACTAGAAATAACTAGAAAATAGCATATATATTATATGCAAATTATTTTTCAATGCTCAAAAGTACGAAGAAGGTAAGTCATCGTTTTTACCATTAATCACATTTTTATTACATGAAGTAATTAAAGATTACAAATTTAAGAAGGAGAACCCCTAGTTTCAGTCATTAAGCATCAATAAAAAAAACCATTCAGCCTTCACGTTGCTTTAGATATATACGAGTAAATACCATTTTAACTTATTTACTATAATTTTTAATACTATTACGATAGTTAACTTATTGCAAACGCCATGATTAACAAAAATGTACATTACAGAATTTCAACTACATAAACAAAATACATTTAAGTTAGTGTTTTAAACTTACTATTATAACGTGTTTAATCTTCGTAGATTATATATATAGCGTCGAAGTATATATTAGGTCCGCTGGTGATTGGGCGAGCGTCAAACTGCTGCAACGGTAATTCCTAGCTTTATTCTGAAGCGTCTAGACTCATATCCGGTTCGGTCGCCGCAGCTAATGCTCAAATCTGGATACCGAAGCTCCACGTTGGCATGATGATACTGTGGTACAGCGCCCTTTGGCAACGCACTGGCAGTTAGTCCTGCCAGCCAGCAGCTAATTAAATTGTGTCAGTTTTCTTCGGCAGTGGGCGATTGGGGCAATAAAACGCGACTTGAAACTGAGCCTACGGTCAAATATGATAACTAGGTACTTGGCCTCTTCCTTGTGCGGCAGCACTTCCTCGTTGAGGCAGACATCAGGTACTATTTCTCTCATTATTATGTAACAGACCTTTCTGTACTTTGTCGAGTTCAAGCGAATTTTCCAGTTGCAAGCACAGCTCTTAAGCAGATGCAGATATTCCTGTAGTCCATCTGCTGCCTCGTATTCGCAGGGCACAGAGCTGAAAATGCAGATGTAATCTGCAAAGTGCCAATCAGAGAGTTCCCCTCGGCTATTCCCATCTCTTCCACCTGCACCTTCTTCAGTGCGGGAATGTCTTCCGTGTAGCACGTAGAGTAGCGCCCTTAAGACCCTAGGGTGCTCCTGCCAAGGCAACAGCTTCTCTCACCCTGACATGCACTCATCCCCGTATGATTGCAGTAGTGCGAGTAGGTAGAAGAAACGGGGCCGGTAAATGCTCCTTTTATCTTGGCCAGGCATCCCGTTGCCTGTTCCACATCGATAGGATATGATACACCACCCTATGAACATGTTCAATGGCCCCCTGCCCTGCCCTTTCCTGAAACTTGCAGATCCGGCAAGATCTCATAAGGTTCCACTCACTCTGCAAGACCGTGGCGGTCAGCTTCAGAAACACCTTCAAAAGTGAACCGAGAAGATTGATCGGCCGGTACGATACTGGATCGTCCTCGAGCTACCCAGGCTTGTGAATTAAAATGGCCCTTGCTAGCCGCCAACTGGACGGGCTGTACTAGATCCTTAGTTTCCTATTGAAAACCAATGTTAATAGACTTAAATTTATATTTTGCTGGGAAGTCATAAATACTTAAACAGCCAGAAAAATGTTTAAAAATATGTAGAAGCACCTAAAATATCTTGGTTCTTCTGAAAATCTCTGCTTAATATCCTCCGCAGTTAATAAATATTTAGGATATACATTTCGTTTAATTTAGCTATGTATAGCAAATGCACTCAACAACTCAAATTGAATTTTGAAAATAATTAGAAAAATGCATTAAATATTGAAATTTAAGTGTAAAAGCATTTCTCAATACATAAGCACATATAAAGTTGTGATAGAACACGAAAAACTTCGTAATGATGTTCCTTCCCAATAACATGTAAGCTTCAAGTGCATTGTGGTTTCTACATAATATTTAATAAGCCATAATATTTAATAATGGACACGTGCACATACAAGTATATAGTTCGACTAACTGACAAGCCCCAACCAAAAGTTCACGTCCGCAAATTGTTTTTAGTCGAAAAATATAGAAGAAGAAGTTTCTACCACCACAAAAAGCTTCCGCACGTAATTAACACTTTAAACAAAAGCCGCTCTTGTTGTTGCTATTCCAATATTTGAATTTTCAATGCTTATTTTAGGTAATTTTGGGGATGCTCTTTTTGCCCGAGATTTTATTTGCTGTCGTTGTTACGCACTTCTAGCTACCGAGAGCAAGTGGGAGCGGAAAGGATGGGTGGCGGTTGGTTGGAGGGTTGGTTGGTGGGTTGGTTGGTGGGTTAGTTAGAGGGTCGGGTGGTTAGGAAACACTTTGGTATTTTCTCTTGCGTTTTGTGTGCTGTGGCAAGAGAAAATATGGAAATTTTATTGCTCGCTTATGTTTGAGTTAATTTGGCAACAATTTTGTTGAATTTTAATGAGTGTGCGAAAACATAAGTCCCACGTCCGTTCCAAATTGCCAGGCAACTGATGAGTGGGTCCGAAATGTAGGGACTGAGTTCTCGCCTGACGAAAGAGTAGGCTGAATTAAGCCGTTGGTAGTGACAGTTGGCAGTTGGAAGTTGGCGGTTGGTGGGGAGCTGCTGACGAGATGGAATGGCGCGAATGTCGACAAGGACGACGATGATGCAGCTGATGAGTTGCGGCTGCGGTTGTGGCATTTCACAAATTTCGGTTCTGCCCTCGTGCACAGTTTCTAATTAAGCCAAAGCCATGCGTTCCCAACACTGACATCGACTGTCAAAATGTGCGTAGCTGGCGCACTTCAAATTATGCGAAATCTTAAGTCATTTACAAAATATTTATGATGGCATTAGCAAAATAAACAGCTAACGCAAAAAACACATACAATATGTACATATATAAGCGAGCTAGGCGGCTACTATGTAAATAAAAATTTCAAAATGAGTTTAGTGTTTATCTTTGCTGTTGGTTATGTTAATTGTTTTGTGGCGACGAAATTTTATTTAAAATTTGGCCCTGTTCGATGCTGGTTCTTGTTGGCAATATGACTTTTACTTCCACAAAAAATCAAAAGCAGCTTTAATCGTTGAAGGCAACGGGGCGTATGAGCCAGAATGTATTAATTAAAAATGCCTCATTTGCCTAAGCAATCAGGCGTGCAGAAAATATTGAGCAGTCAGTCAGTCAGATAGTCAGAAAGATAGGCAGGCAGGCAGCCAGGCAGCCAGGCAGGCAGACAAACAGACGAGCAAAGTGGTAGGCCAGGATAAGGCAGTATATTATTTATGTATGTATATAAGATGATATTGTTTTGTAAGCAAGTTTGTATATACATATATTCTATATAAATATATATCTGTGTTTGAAGTATTTTGCCCATGAACGTGACTTTTGCAATGCAAAAGTTAAGGACCATTATGTGGCCTTTTTGTTTTGTTTTGCTTTGTTTTCTCGTTTGTTTGGCCTATTAATGCAAAAATATTAATTTTGAGCCGATTCTTTTTGAAAGTTATGTTTGCCACGTTTTTCAACTTTTTCTTATACATGAGTATGTACTATACACACATACATAGTCTCAAAATATTCGCGTGCTATAAATTCAGAGCAAATATTTGCGCGCACAAAATGAAGGAGCAGACAGGCTCTAGCGCCAGTGTCGAACGTTGGGGCTTCATTATGCCAGGACAGCGTTAGCTTAGCATTAAAGTTTCAACTTGTTGGACTCTCAGTTTTTATGACTTTGATTGCGTGGGTGTTGGTGTTGGTGTTTTTTTTTGTTTTTGTATTTGTTTTTGCTGCTTCCTGCTTCTGCTGCTTGTTCGGGTGGCATGCATAAAGTTTTAATTTGACAAATGTAATTAAGTGGCGACCAGCGCTGAAATTCAATTAAATGAATCTTAAATTGAAATCACAGTCATCATCAATGTGGCTGGTTCTGGTGCTGGTGGTGCTGCTGTCATTTGCTGTCTGGCGCCTATTTACACATCATTGTGTGAATCATTATAAAATGGCACATAAAATTTTAATGACTACAAGTGTTATTACAAATGCTGAGTGAGTATTTTAGCATTGTTTATGTGCGCACATAAAACTTTTAGTTGTTAGCGTGTTAAATTCAATTGGAAAATGTCTCGACAAAATATTTTAAATAACCATGCACAATCGTTTCATGTACAGTAATTGCAGCTAAAATAGTTAATGGTAAAGTTTATGGCTTATATGTGCAAATTTATTTTCAATTTTCGCTGTCAAAAATTACAAAAAAAAAAATGAACGAAAAACACCGAACCCTGTACAATTCCATTCAAACAAGTTTTGTTGTTGGCACACTCCATTCAATATTGCGCACTCAATTAAGCTGCCTGAATGCCTGAAGTGGTGGTCGGTTCTCGATAAAAATAATATTAAAAAAAAAAAACGGGCAGCGATTTTCTGCAAACGTTGCGCTTTTGCCCAAAATTGGAAATTTGTGCCCGATGGCCACCTTTGCTTCCCCCACAACCACCCGCTGACTTTTTGGTTTTGTGCTGAAATCGAAGCGCATAAATTGTTAACGCATGATTAGCTCTTGATTTCACTAATTAGATTTATTTCGCATTAAAATGTGATGCGCTGTTGTTGAAGGTGAAATTAAAAATTTCTGCTTGATTGCGTGCCCACTTCACATAGCGATCGCTTTCTCTCTCTCACTCACTCTCTCCATCTCTATCTGCTTGCCTTGCGGGCTCCCTGAGGCATGGTGGTGTGGTGTGATGTAAATTTCTTACTTTGGGGCACAGATTTGCCAACATTTGTAAGGGCTGCACAATTGCAGGTCCATTTGTGTCAGCTTCGACTACATTCGTTACTGGGCCATGTGATGAACTGCCAATGTGTCGGTTTGCGTATTCGTTAACTTGTTTGGGCCTGGCAGGGTAATGGCATTCAAACGAGCAGCAATCAGTTGTTTATCACGCTGAACTACACAAACACATGCGTGGGCAACTCGTAAAGTTTCTCCAATTTCTCACATTACCGCGACCATTTTACAGCCAGTATATATAAATCGTTATGCATTCAATATTCAGTGTATGATTTATATAACAGGCTAATTAACTAGCTCATATGAAAAGTAGCATCCTTTTCATCCTTTTATAGCATCGCTGCCGCATGTATTACGCCTGGCGGAAATTTAAAATACGGAGCATTTTTGTCATGGAATTAGAAAACTAAAACTTACTTTTAAAATTATGGCAATTACTTAGAAAGTAAGTGTACAAAGTAAATATATTGATTTAAAATATTGTAATTTATTTGTGATAATTTTAAATTTTTTCTTCAATTGATTTGTAATTAATTTGTAAAACCTGCTAATTTCAATTCAACATTTTCAACGACTCGTACTTCCAATCATTGTACATAACAGGTCGATTAACATGCACCTGACCAGCCAAGTGGCTTTTTAGGCACATGTACGTACACTACTGCAGAATCTTAATTGACAGAGATATCCCAGCAGAGAGACTGAAACATTAAGAGCTGGCAGGCGACGGAACAACCGCACTCATCCCTCCAGCTGTAGAAATGAGGAAGAAGATAAATGTGTAGTGTACCTTCTCTGCTATGGTCCAGCACTTAGTAAGTTAAGGCTTATTGCTCTAGGACAAATATTCTCAATTGATCTCACAGAAATAATAAAAATTTTGACTGCGATCGTAACTACTTCTAATAATACTATTAATTGTTACTATATTATCCTTACTATTTATTGCGTTTTAATTAAAAACATATATCATATATTTTAAAACTAAATGTTGGATAATAGCTTCCTGAAGTAACACAATTTATTATTATTATTATTACATACTTATGGCACCTAAATTTGCAGAGTCATGTTAATAGATTGGGAAACTTTCAGTACTGCCCACTGAGTATTACCCTTATAGTAGATAGCGACCGCTGGATGCCGCAGTTGTTGCAAGCAACTGCGAACGCATGCATCAAACTGCTTTTCAAACTGAAATGGTGGCCAGTGCAAGTCCTTTTGGCTCGCTCGCTGGCTCGCCAGCAATAAGGAAGATAGCTTGTGGGCTTGCCGTTGCCAAGTGTGCGAAAAACTCATTTATTACGGCATAAAGAATGACTTTCAATTACTTGCAAGTGAACAAACTTGCTGCCAGCACATTGACAATGCCAATAAACTTGTGCGCATTTTGTTCGCCCGAGTCAAGTCTTGGGTCAAGCACCGCGCCAGCTGAAGAAATGCTCAAGCAGCTGTTGCAGTCTTAAATACTGTATTAATTATGCAATTTAAAGCTCGACTTATAAGTGCCTCTTGCCGATTCGGAATTGCCACTTTTTAGTTGCAATCAAATTGAATTCAGCTTTATCGCGGCAAAGACAAATGAAGTGTTAACTGGCATTTATTATATGGCTATGTAGCCATTTTATTTGCATGGTGCGCCCCGAGCGTGGATTTGGTCCTGCAGTTGCCCATAAATCAAGCTGGTGCTAAACTTGTTTTTATTTTCGTGTTCGTTTTCGTTTTTCCTGTTGTTTCCATTGTTGTGGCGTGCTATTCCCGTTCTAGTGATAAAAGTGCAAGAATATGCGAGTAGTTCGTTTTTGCATCGTAAAAAATGCGACAACACAATGGCAATCAATAGAAATCCAAAGTGCGTCGAAGTGGGACAACAAAGAGGCGTGGTCCTTTTTATTCGCTGCCTTTCACAGAGAATAAGCACGATAAATAAAATTGTTGATTTGATTATATTTATTTGCGTAGAGTGGTTAAAAAGAAAATGCACGATTGACAAAGCAATTGACATGTCAACGTCACTTCTTTTGACTGATATCAGCCAACAGGGCCAAGAACGAAACATGGTTATGGATTTACTTAGATACTGGCAAGACAATTCTATTTTTTTCTTTGTGGAATAAAAAATGTGTTTCTTTGCTCGTCACCCAATAATTTGAATACTTACTTGAATACAATAGCCATTCCTTCGATGGCCATTTAAATAAAAGTTTTTATTCTATTTTAATTTAATTTATTTAATTTAATTACATATAAATTAAATATCTAAATCCACTTAAGCAGATATTATGGCACCAGTAAAAGTTTAAAATGAAAAATATTCGAAATTATTTCTAAAATCATTACAATACTATTGATAAAGTTGTTTTTTTCTACCAAAGTAACTCTTTTGTAAAAAATGCATCTTCACTTAATTTAGTTACAATTTCTTTGATTAATACTATTAATTTAATAGCATCAAGCATTCGAAATCCACAGTTTTTAATATTTACATTTATGTAATGCACTTTAAGTAATTGCATAGATCTAGAAGATTACATTTTATTATAGCTTGTATATAATTTAATTTCTTAATTTAGTCTTACATACTTCTTTGACTTCTTTGAAACCCCGTTTGGTGCCTTGCTTTTCTGTCACTTCAATTTACTAATTTTATTGATTTCCTCGAATCAAGTGATATACATTTTACTATCAAAATAGATACAATACTTCGTATACTTAACGTAGTGTCCAACTAGGTTACAATTCCGTGAAAGTGGCAGATTGGGTATTAAGTATCCTCTTTGTTGTAACACCTTGCTTTTTACCGGTAAAATGAAGTTTTAATAATTCTTTGATGTAGAATTTTGTAGTACCTTAAATAGCATTAGGTATTTTGTTTCTGTTTAAATATTCATCATATTTTTTAATAATTAAATTATTTTAAATTTAATGAATAAAAAATATACAAATTTGTATCTTTTCAAGCTCCTTTTTTAAATCAAAACATTCCGTTTCGAAATAAAACTCAATTCCAATATGTGCCTGAGCTGTGGTTAATTTGATCTCTCAATTTCCATTAAATAAGCATTCGATTTATGTTTTGAAATAAAACTACTAATCCAATTCCAATATGTATCTCAACTGTGGTTAATTTGATCTCTCGATTCCCATTAAATAAGCATTTCATTTATGTTTAGTCGGTGACGCGCTAAACCAATCAGCTGCCGTTCGCTAAATGTTTTCAATTAAAGTATCTATTGCCATTTAACTGTGCACACATAAATCGAGCTCTCTTAGAAATCTTTGTGTTTTTGCAATTTGTAGAGCAAACAAGCGGAAAAAATATTGAGCTTAAAAAATTGTGCACTTGCAGCGAAAAAACTGTGTGTGTGATCATTTTTGATGGGAGGAAATATGCAGTTGCCAATGGGTGCTATGCTAAATGCATGGACTAGAAATAATAAACCACATTCGTTTTGTGAGAAGGAGAAAATAAAAATCCATTCATAAATAAATTCTCATGATGAATTTAGTTAGCTGGGCTACACATACGAGTACATAGCTACGAAATAACGACGTACGATGGACGCTGCACGTATTTTTTATTGCTTTCATTTTTTCAATAAATTTGATTACGCGGCGCTTTGTGATTATTGGCGCGTGAAAAAATAAATTTAATTTTTCCAGCTTCGGCCAACGCCAATGGCAGCCATCACACCCGCCCCTGCAATGTTTCACCTAAGCCGTGGCTGCTGTCATAAAATGTATTGGCTCGCTGGATGGGCCCACACCTTGCTCCTTCTTCAGCTCCTGCTGGGCATCAGCATCGGCATCGGTATCGACATGGAGATGGACATTGGGATGGGAAGTCTGCTCGTAAAGTTCGCGCCAAAATAAATAATAAACTTGCCTTTGGTTTTGGGGCAAATTTGTTCTACCATTCCTGTTTTTGGCGCGGCCGTGTCCAATGGCTGTCGCCTGATAAGGCGAAGCCAATGGCTGTGTGGGCCACGCAGGTTATTTATGATTTTTTGTTTTTCTTTTTCCTGTTTTTCCGCTCAAGCATACGAACGTACTATACATATATTTTTTATAGGTTTTATGTACGCTCCCTAGACCCATCCCCAAGTGCACTCTCACTCTCAGTTTGGCGTTGGTTGGTTGTCGGCTATTGTTGGTGGGATGCCGCTTTTGTCGTTGATTGCATTGAATAAAAAAGAAAGAGAAAGAAAAAGCAAATGCAATTTTATGGCGCTTAATTTTTAAGTCCACGCGCATATACGCAAATCTCATTCTTATCAAGCGTGCAGCGTGTGCGGCTTATTACGTTATTACAATAAAATTAAAATGGGGCCATCCAACTTTTTATGGCAGTTTAATGATTCTGCGTGTCCAGTGGAGATGAGACATGGTTATTGAACTGAAATAAATACCAATACATATACGTGTATAGATGTATTATGTTTTTTTTTTTTTTTAGATATATGCCCGTTCAATTCTATCAAAGTTCAAAATGCAAGCGCTCATGCATAAATACTTACCTGCCATAATGTTGCCAATTTTTATTACCCGGCTTTTGTGCTAAGCCACTTTTAATGAAAATGAAAAATTGTGGTCGAATTTAATTAAATTATGGCTTATTTCTGCCACATTGAATTGTATGTCGCTTAAAAAAGTTAATGTATGTAAATATTGTATTACATGTAATTAAGTGGAATTAGTTATGCATGATGGATCAGAGTAATTCTTATTCAACTATATATTTCAAATTGATTTAAAAAGGCCGGAATATATGATTAAAGGGACAGTAAAAAGTTTTGTGACAACAGCATCATTGCAGAGCTTTATTCGCCCTATATAGTAGTAGTCATGCAAGATAATCTCGATTAATATATTTGACAATATTTTTAAATTACATTAAAAGCTATCAGCTATGCAAGTAAAAAGCATTGAAGCCATTTACATTTTTGGATTTTTTCAATTTTGTATACAAGGAAGGCTGTAAAAATATTTCATTTGTCCACGGCAAACAGTTTTAAATTAATTTCGCCTGTTTTTGTTTTTTCTTAAACAAACAAGGGAGGGTAAAAATTCAAAACATTTATATATAGCTTTTCAACACAATTTTATTTATATTTTTTGCAAATGAACTATAAATTATTTATTTTGTTTTTAGTTACTGTATCGCATAAACAGCTTCAATATGAAACCTAAATGAGTGTAATTAAAAAAATTACTTTAGTGTGGCATAAATAGTTAAAATTTTATTCGACATTTAAATATTAAAAAACCAAATTGGCGCCGAATGTGTGACTATTTGACAAATATTAATGAACATTTAAATACTAAAAAACCAAATGGGCGCCGAATGTGTGACTTTTTGTCAAATATTAGTATTAAGTATAGGTTAAGCTAAGCTTGTAAGTCAAAAAATAAAATTAATATACAAATTTATATATTTGTAGATTCGAAAGTTATCCACTTTAATAGTTTATTTATTTTATTTATGGCAAAATGGTTTCTAATATCCTGTTTATTGTATTGACTTAACTAAATGTGCAAACGACAATGGCTTAACGATGCGATTGAAACCAAATTCTGTTGCCGGTTTTCTGTTTGTGCAATATGTTGAAACCCATTGGCGTTGCTAATCTACAAATGAAAACGATATTAAGTAGTGCGTTTTGGATTCCCACATGTGTGTACAACTTTAAATATTATTTCAATGACGAATTTTCATACTACTTCTTTACTGGAAGAAGCCAAAAGGTACGATATTCGAAATATTTAATTTTAAAAAGTCTGTAACTTTTAATTTTATTTTCACTCAAAGCTAAGAAGGGTTACTTCTTGTTTTGACCGCGATTTTATTTCATACAATTGTGGCCTTATGAAAGCTTAGCTTAACTTTACCTTAGCGTTGCTTTAACGTCCTTCTTTTGTTGGCAGTTAATATTTGCGACTATGTTCAACGTCCCGGGTTTTCAAAGTGAATATAGCAAAGATTTAGCACTTTTATTATTACGCTCGAGTTAAGTAGCAAACTATGTTGAAAGTTTTCTACACTGGCTACTATCCAAAAGCATCGCTGCACATTATCAGCATCAGCGTGTTGTGGCAGGACTCGGTGTCGCCTGGTGTGGTTTCTATGCTTGGCTGCCTGCGGCTCTTACCTTTGTTGTTGTATGCCTGATGCGATGTTGCCGCGCTTGTTGTTACTTACTCGTTGTTGTTTAGTTTCGTGCAAAAGTTTTCAGTCGTGCTCGGTTGGCTTCATAAATTTTTTAAATAATCAACACACGCACACGTGCTAACGGCAAGCAGTGACAAAAGTCTCAACAGAAACAGTTTTAAACATATTTAGCCCGATGAAAAACATATTTTTTATATATATCCTTCATATTACATATAAAACATAAATTTGCTCACCAGTATTGCTCTCGATTACAAATTGCAAATTGTCAAATTTGTATGTGACTTTGTCTAAGATGGGACTGAATCATGATATCGATTTTGATTTACGCTCCATTGTAATACCAAACCACAACAATAAATGTAACAAGAATAACATCAGCGATTGGGTTTTCTATAAGGCAAAAGTAATTTGTGCAAAACGTTGTCAAAGGCATTACAGTTTTTGGCTAGAATAAACGTAAACAACACCGCCATGTTGAACAACAAGATAATCACGTATACGCAGCGTGTAACGTTGACAGACGTATCGCACACATACACTGAGACTCTCTGCAATGTTATGGTATTGTGTTGTTGTTGTTGGTATTATTGCGGGCTTGGCTCACCGTAAAATGCGACACTCGGTGCTGAATGCCGACGACGACGCCAACAATGACGACTACGATGTCGGTAATAAAAGCACACGTAACAAAATGAAAATAGAATCATGTATGCGTGACATAAGACAAAACGCAACAGCAACAGCAGCAGCAGCAGCAGCAGTAGAAACAACAACAAAAATGATGGCAGTTACAACACAACAGCGCGGTAGAGTTAAACCAACGTAATGTATGTATGATGGCAATACAAACAAACACACGTGTAACTATATAAGTGTGTGTGTCTGTGTGTTTGTGCGAAATGTTTGCTCGGCGATTTGCTGTCTTCTTTGGCGGCAGCACCATATGGTGTAGTCATTGCGCATAACGTTGTCAAGGTGACGCATCGTTGACAAACAATGGCTTCGATGGCAGAGCGCAAAGAAGATGGCAAGAATCATTTCGGTGAACTGCTCTGTGCCTGTTGGCTTGACAAAAATGTCTTTCGTTGCCGAACACAACAAATGACAAATTGACACCCCAAACATTTTACATACATACTGGAAGGTGAGAGGTTATTTTATTTGTGTGCGAAAGTTGTGGCGAAAAGGCAATTAAAATCATTGTTTATTCTGCATTTAGATGATACTTAAATAAATACCAAAGTAACGGAACAAATAGCAAATGTAAGTATTTGTTTTATTGAATCAGCGTATTAGCTCAGCAAACCTATGTCTTGTATCTTTTCCCATTTAAATTGGTTTTAGCTTTAACTTATTTATTATGTATGCGTTTTAGAGCCGATTGCTTGCAGCAGGTGAGCAATAATTCTGTCAATCTGTTCGTAGTCGGCGTTTCTCAACGACACCCGTTAAATGCGAGTGTGTGTGTCGGGGCCATGTCTACCTGGAGTTGAATGGTGACCTGGATCGGCAAAGGGATAGAGTTCTAAATGTGTGCTTCGCTATTGACTGTTGATTGATTGTTGTTCCGTTGTTGTCGGTCTTTACGGGTAATCTGTGACTCACTTTACTATTTATAAAACACCATCTCCTTTTAGAGAACATACAAGTATATTCTTTTGTAATGGTGCATAAAACTAATACACCAAGAAAATATAAAGCAAAACAAACATGATTCATCACACATACATAGCTCATACTCCACCTGGTAAATAGGTTCCACAGTTTAGAACCATATTTTTTTTTGTAACCAATATCTCCTTAATCTCTGGAAAGTTTTAATTCAGTTACGTACAATATAACAGAGGATTTCATGAAATTTTGGACTTTGGCAACACTATCTATCTATCTATCTATCTATCTATCTATCTATCTATCTATCTATCTATCTATCTATCTTTCTATCTATCAATCTATTTATCTATCTATCTATCTATCTATCTATCTATCTATCTATCTATCTATCTATCTATCTATCTATCTATCTATCTATCTATCTATCTATCTATCTATCTATCTATCTATCTATCTATCTTTCTATCTATCAATCTATTTATCTATCTATCTATCTATCTATCTATCTATTTATCTTTTCTTCAACTTTATTCGGAGTGCAAAACACGTCTGATTATCCTGACGACCTTACACTTATTTGATACTAGTTGATAGAAAAATTACCGTTCGTACTATGATTTACCAAAAAAATCATTTCAACGGAACACTAAACATAAAATATTTTAAAATGAATTGAGAGAGCCAAAAACCCTGAAGTCTTACTGTTGGCTGACTTTTTAACTGTTTAATTTGATATTTCGCCAACTTTATTTGCACCTGGTAGAACAGTTGTATTTCCACCTTTTCATGCTTATTTTAAATGTCTGCGTATATTTTTCACGAGCTGCTTTTAAATAAATAAACAAGCAAGTGACAGTTCATTACACTTGTTTACGGTAAGAAATACAATTCTTTGAAGCACATGGCTAACGCTGCGTATGCGTTATGTTTGTAAATCATTTAAATGGGGCTGACGAGTGCAATGAACTCGGATGCGTAAATATTGTTAAAAATGCAACAGCAACAGCAAGTCAAGTACACACATATGAGTACTTGAGCCATCGTGTTGAACAAACGAAAACGAAATTGCCACAGAAAGTAAGTCAAAATGTGCTCAGCCAACTCATTAGCGTTAAAATGGCAAGAAATATAAAATGGAATTATGAATACGTTAAGTGACTAAGGAAACAAGTAGGCACTTTTCATTTTGCTGAGGAAAATTAAAAGGCCGATGGCATCGTACGTATGTATGTATGTCTTTGCCGCAGACATTCGCTAATTAGCAAAAAAACATTTTTCAGACGAAAACAACTTTCTCAAAAAGCGATGATGAAGTTCGAATGAAATTGTTGTGCTTGTGAGCCCACATGAAATATAATATTATGTACATTCGCAAATTAATATTGGAATTAACTTAACTTGGCAAAAATATGCATACGCACTCCTACGTAGGATTACATTCACACGCAAGTATAGTATACGGAGATAATTGAATCGAACGCCGACAGCATCCATTTGGGGGGCAATTAGTCATCATCATGTTGCAAGGCCGTAAACTAATTCATGCTCAGACACCAATCTTCGGCACAGACACATTGTTTGATGTCTGCACTTTGAGAAAAACGAGGAATTCAACATTTAATCGGCCTAAATTATTGTTTGGTTGAAATAATGTCGTTTTTATGTATTTTTAAACCTCTTTTCTTAATATCCGCTGCATAGAGAAGGAAAATACAATTCTCAAATTCGTCCAAAAATTAAATCTTTCTCCAAAATATTCTAATAATATATTTTTCAAAGGAACTACTACTAGCCCTCTAGCTGATTTTGCGAATCAAGAAGACCTTGTACCTTAAAGATTCAATATAGTTATTGCTTTTCTTTTTTAAATTTAATCTTTTGAACAATACATAGATGCATTTGAATGAATATAAATTGCATTGGAACAAATAATAAAAATAAATGGAATAAAAACCACATATTAAGACAATAAAGCAAATAAATTCAAATTATGGACTTAGAACCTTTTATAAACTTATTAGTATCTTTGAGGTACTTACGAGTGAATTTAATATTTGAAATTTAACTTGAAAATTGTGCACGGTTAAGTTTTTGTACAGGTTTTCAATTTCGGCTGACTATAACTGATTGCCAATCCACAGACAACCCAAACATTAGAAAGCGGTTTTATTTTAAAATGCAAGTAAATTCGGTCCGCAATAGTTGGATAGAAATGGCCAAAGTTTGTATTGAAGATAAGTTGCTTTCGATTGTCATTAAATTTGGGGTGCACTGTTCTTGAACATTTTCTTCTATTTTTATCGAACGAGAAGTTTGTGAAATGCATTTCATCCGACTAACTTTCAATAAGGGGTAAATATTCACCTGAATACTTGTATAAACTAAAACATGACGTCTGCCCCTGAGGGCAACATGGGGGAAAAACAAAATCGAACATAAAGAAGTTTGGGCGTATGCTTAGGGGCGTCACAACTTATACACCTTTGCAAGTTTATTGGAATTTTTTCAAATCAATATAATATTGAATAGTATTGAATATTTCCATTCCCAAATAATTTAATAATACTTAAATCTTATAAATATGAATGCAATTGAATGTATTTTCTTTTATATCACTATACCAGCTAGGAGGCCACGTAGCTTTGTCATATAATTAATTCGATTTGATTTCAAATTTCAAGCTTTTGACGCAAAACTCTTTGGTTGTTAGTCGCTTCTTATTTGTAATTATTTATTTATTTTAACATTTGTAACTTAGAATTAATATACAATCACAAAATTTGATACATATAAAAGTACATGTATAGGCAGAGCAACAATTTGTAATTATTTATTCTCTGAGTGTAATTGAAACTCTAAGGTTGCATTCGAAATCCGTTGTGCAAACATTTGCTAGCCCCTGGCCCTTAACCTGTGCGTTAAAATTACAATTAAGCAATTTCCCACCTGTTAATTCATTAAGCGAGTGGCCGCTCACACACTTAGCATATCGCTGTTAGCTAGCTTTGGTTTACTTAACCAGCGGAAAACACCAATGGCGTCAAAGCACAGCCGTAGACGCAGCAATAACAAGCTCAATGCCTAATGACTTAATGAACATAAGCGGCATTGTGAGGTGTCGGTCAAATGACCGACTTCAAATCTCGCATGCACATGGTCTAAACCAGGTGGGCGTTAAGCTGCTCTACGCCTACTAGCACACAAGTGCCAGGGATTTCTCCATATGCGTCCGTTTCGCATTAACTTAATGGCTGGCCAAAGACATGTAGGCAGCAGCAGTTCGGGGCAGTCTTTGGGTGTGCAAACGGCAACTACTAAAAGCACTTTTGTGGCCAACACAGAAACCAAACGCAGCTCAACTTCAGAGTCGCATTGTATAATAGGGCAGAAAGTAATCACAACAACAGCAGTGGCATGAGCTGTGGCAGAACGGGGATCAACAACACGCACAATGGCTTTTAGTGGAAAACACAGAAACCAAAGGGCATAAAAAGTCAATGACAGCGACGGCAATGGCGGTAGTGACTGTGGCAAAGGCCATAAAGAAGAAATATCCAAACTGTGACTGATGCCGATGCTGGGATCAAAATGCTAATGTTGCCTGTTGGCTCGAGTTTGGGTTGGCGTTGAAGGCTGGCGTTGCGTTTCCGTTGATTATGGCCGAGTACAATGAGTTGCAGTTCACGTTGCGTATAATGAATATGTCCTTGAAACACAATATGCCTGAATAAATTACCGTAACATAACAGAAAAGGTGCGTGGCATAAAGCCAACAACTGTTGGCCAACAAGTTGCTCTACTTGCGGGCTGTTGTCTGGTTATGTGGCTTCATACAGGTGCGAGACCGAGGCGAGAGCGTGAACTCGAGTGAGAAAGAAGACCATCAATTGAAGTCCGCAAGGAAAGTTTTGTTGCTACGCCCTGTTGTTCTCTGGCTATGACGTGCAACAATAAAGGCGAACACTCGAATCGGAGATTGTAGACGAATTGAAGGTCAATCACGGAAATTGTAGCAAAGGGGATTTAAGTTCAAGGTCGACCAGTACAGGTTACAGTGGAGCGGGCCAGACTGGGCTGAATTGAAATACTAATCCAATAAAGTTAGGGCGTTACAGAACGGCGCAATGGGAGCGTGCTTTAAGATAATTATTTATATATATAGCTACTCGTTTAATGCAGTTATTTTGATAATAAGCATGAATATGTTTTTTTTCTAAAGAGATAAATAACCTTTAATTAAAGGGCAACACATACAAATGAAAATAAAATTATTACCTTTCTGATAGATAATTTTAAGGAATTATTATATGGTGGAAATTTCGGACTAATGGCTGTTGTTGTATGTTAATTATTTAATTCCTGGTTTTTTCAAAATTATCTTTTTATGAGCAATTAGTATTCTCCAACTACACGATGTAAATTCTTCTTATGAGTTAATTGAATTTATAAAATTGATTTGATTTCTGAATATGCATTTTAAAACTATATACATATGTTGGACTTACTGAATATTCAAAGCGTTCCAGTGGAGCTAAAGCATCTTAAACCAGCGTATTGTGGATGTAACTGTGGCTATACTACTTTTTGTACCCTGAACCCGAAGGGGTTATCAAAAGGAAGCAAGTCGACTCAGGAGCCGTGAGTTTTCCTCTGCCCACTATATTGACTAAATATTGAGATGTTAGCAACTAAACTATTTACTATTTACATACAAGTACTTATATATAACTATATGTAATGCCTTCTGCTCAGCTGTAACTCGATTCTTGAAGCTAGCATTTAATTTTCCGATTTCGAGCAAAACTCGTAATTAATAGTCATTTGTTAGCTGACAATTCCCATAGGGCTGTGAAGCATGCTACTAATTTAAAAGCGTTGTGGCAAGCTGAAAGATTAAGCTTTAATTAAATTGCTCTTTGATAGTCGTGACACAGAAATGCGAATACACCGTAGCGTTTTCCAGGTATGTGCTATCGAGACAGGTAAATGACATCTTCAACAACAACCACAACATCAACGATTACAACACAACTATGGCGGAGAGCCAACGTTAAGTGTCAAATGGTTGGGGAGGGGATACACGCCTCTGTTTTATTGCGTTAACTTTTTTCGTGCTCGCAAAATACTTTGAAAGTTGAAGTTGTCGGAGTTAAGAAGAAGAATTTTAATTGATAAATTGCCACTTGGACCATTATGTCTATCTGTTGATGTTGCCACTGCTTGCTGATGATGTTGATGTTGCTGTTGCTGTTGTTTTTGTGCATTGCGGCCAACGTTGGCTGGCAACAATGGTTTGAATTATTTGCCCAAGTTGCCAGGACGGTGCTGTGAGAACGTGCTTTGAGAAATGTTTGCATCATCAAATAAAATAAAACGCTTGGACTCATTTAAAAAGCAATTAAATATGAAAAACACTTGTACAATTGTCACTGAGTTGGGGCGCCTTCCTTCATTTTGGAATTGTGATTGTTACTTTATGTTTAATTTACAAGTTTTGCCCTTGGCGTCTTGGCGCTGGTTTTTAATAAAACATTTGAGTGCTGCCAAGTCGCTGTGGTTTCCTTTTGAGTGATTATTCAATTAATTAAAATGCCTGGCGAAATGTGAGTGGAGCTGAGGAGTTGCAGCCATATTGAAATTTAAATACACATCACGTGCTATCGGCAATGGCAAAAATTATTAATAATAATAATAAATAAAGAAGGAAACTAAAGGCAAATCCTCCAAGCGATCAACAATATCTGCAATCAGAATGCGTTATGAAGGCTTAATGTTCTGGGTTGAGCATTACCGGCAGTTAACCGAATCATTTCCTAAGCGGTAGTCAGTTTATTAAATGTACCACACAGATATAAAAAAACACACACAAAGGCGATGAACAAAAACAAAGCACAAGACAAAACAAAAAGAAAACAAAAAACAAAAAAAAATGTATATACAACTGACTTGGCAAACACAATAACAAAGTCGATGTATGGGCAAGGGTGAGTAAAAAGAATAAGAAAAAAAATAAAGAAGAGGCTTGGAAAAAATGGCAGAACAAAAAGAAGAGAGTGGAGTAAACGCCAAAATATTCCATTAATTTGATTAGACTTTGTGCGGAAGGATGAGCAGGCAAGCCGAGTTGATTCCTCAGCCGCCTTCGGCAATTTTTGCAAGCGGAGCAAATTAAATGCAAAGCGCTTTTTACTTAACTGCTACAAAGGAACAACGCGCAACAACAACAACAACAACAGAAAAAGGGCAACAAATAAACTGTGCATGTGTTTGCCACACCTTCAGCAACAGCACTTACAACAACAATACTGATGGCCTGGATGAAAAAAGGAAGCGGAAAACAAGGACTAATATAAGGTGCCACAATGAAGTGCCGTTATTAAATATGGGCGGCAACTTTTCGAACATTTCGCCTCGTAAGAATTTAACGCACAAATGCTCAAATTGTCAATAAGAAACTTGGCACGCCCCCAGTCAGCCGTATGGCTAAGCAAACTTATTTACTTTTTATACCTCAGCGTCGTTTCCTCTATCGACACCGACATCGACGCCGCCATCTTCACCATCACCAGCCATCTTTCTCGTCATCAGCGTCGCCAGCTGCACACATTAAACGCTAAGCCAAATGTCCACTCTTCTTCATTAAGCGTCGCGGTGGCACGAGCGCGTAACAATCATTTTTTATGAAGGCATTTTGTGTAGCAGGGGCACGCGAGCGCGAGAGCATCAAAAACCCATTTGGCTGCCATTAACTTGATTGAGTCGAGTCGAGTCGAGTCCTGTCGAGTCCTGTCGAGTCGAGCCGAGTCGACTTCAGTTCAGGCCTTCGTGCAACATTGTTGGCTTTGTTTTCTGGCATTTAACTTTAAGGCCAGGAGCACCAGGACACAACAACACTTAAATGAAAATTGATCATGGGCCTCAGAGCCTGTTAGACGGCGTACATGTATTCGATAGTTATGTGTATGTAAGTGTGTGTGGGCTGTGTGTGTATGTTGTGTGTATCATGTTTACAACTAATAATATTTTTGCCTTCAAGTTAATATGCTTTTACTCTTACTGTTAACTTTTGGCACCAATGCGCCCATTTGTTGTCATTAGCGCGCACATTTGGCTAATTAAAGTTTTACCAAAAATGACGCTACTCCAAGACATTAGCGCCCTTCTAAGTTAAGCACTACCGTCAATGCGTCTGCCTTAACTTTATCGGGGAGTCATTATCAGGAGGGGTCGAGTCATTCGGTCATTTGTCAAAGTGTGTGGCATGCTTTAGATACCTTAGCTGAAGATATCAGATACACTCGAAGGAAAATCATGGTACCATGGATATTTTTGAAATATCAACTAAGCCGCCTTGATTCCAAATTTCTTAGTCAAAAATTTGAATTTCCTTGCATTTCTGTAATTCGAATAGTGCCGTACACAGATTGCTTTTCAAATTGTAGCCAGATGGCCATCATTTATAGTGCTGTTATTATTAAAGCAGTAAGGCGGAGCATAAGGAAACAACAATGTATTACTAATAACTAAATTTTCTTCACTGGAATTTATGAATGAGGCACTAATTATCCTAAGCCTAGGGCCGATTTAATTTCCATAAGCACAATCACAAATAGCTCAATAGATCACTAGCATGCATATGGAAATGTTTTATTTTTCCTATGTAATAAAATACTTTTGAATTCGTATACTCAAAGGTTTAGTCTACATGTTATTTACCAAAAAATTAAAAAAATTTAAGTAAACTTTGCAAACTTAAACCATAAAAGGGTAATTGTGGGAAGAACTTAAGAAGAAGGAAACAAATTTTAAAATTGTATAGTATTTTGTGTAGTAGCAGAAGTAGTAGTAGTATTAGAAGTAGTAATTGTATTTCGTTATTATATTGTGAAGCTAAAAATAAAGCTATATTTGAACTACATTGGATTGGCTTAAACCGTCGGTCGATTATCAACATTTACCCTGAACTAGACAGGTTATTACACATGGCTGCACGGGTATTCCCCAAATACCATATCGTTGGCCGTGAAGTTCGGCTAAGTAACTGATTTTACAGCCTTTCTTAATTATGCAATAAGATCTACCGTACAAATGTTTACGAAATGTATTTAACAAATATTGTTGAAATTAAAAAATCATATTATTACATTGAATCATCATTATTATTATAGTATAGTTAAGTGCTTAGGATTTGTTTTTAGAATCTCAGAGGAGCATATTGGAGACCAAAATAATTTATGAAACACGAAAATGAATTGGTTTTTGGTTTTTGGGACTGTTTGCAGAAAGTATCAGAACTACACAGCACTTTAGATGATATGTATTTACAGTGTATTCTAAGCTGGTTTTACAATGTCTGTACACACGCTAATAGGAATGCCGCTAATTAAATGCATGGGAATTATCGGCTTCTCCTTTTACTTGAAGCAGCAGTACAGTGTGCGCATTGGCAGGTGAAAAGACAAGTATGTTAGCACCTTCTGGTTGCATCTTCCATAACTGAGACTGACCCAGTTTGGCAGTTATGCCACCAGCAGTTTAACAAAGTAAACAGCCAGCAGCATGTTGCATCAGCAATCAGCTTTGTGTTAAAACTTTTAAGGCGCTTATGGGGCCGTGCTGTTGAATTTCTTAAAGATTAGTGCCTTATACTACGACGTCAAAGCTCGTGCGGATCGGCGGCCAGTTTTTAAAGATGTGCTTCGCAATATGCTACACAACTTCTAAGAGTGGATAAGTCTATAACTCAGATGTCAGTAGTATTGCTGGGAAACGTGCAGTTACCAAGCAACTGTGGTGCATTTAAGTCAAGGCAGGCAGCCAGCAGCTTGCATTTTCAGTTTATGGTAAGACATTTTGCAGTGGCATTGTAAATAACACAAAAATAAATAAATGTGATTTGTCATTTTGCAAACACAAAGTAGCAGCAGCAGTAGCAGAAAAGGAAGCAACAAGAGGAATTCTTTGAGCACGAAATAAATTGCAGTCAAATGGCACGTTCTATGCATGCCAAATGCGGTAACAGTAGCAAATAGACACACACACACACAGCATACGAGCAGGAGTATACTCGTATATCCAGCGATATTTGGCCAATGAATACGCTTTGCTAGTGGCTTGTCTGCCGGAACTTGGCTCAGTTGGCCTTAGTTGCAGCAGCAGCAGCAGCAGCCTCGCTACTGCCTCGCCACCGCGTCGCCGTTGCTGCAACATCACACAAGCTCATGTGTATTAAATTATTCGAGCGTGCGGCGCAAGCAACAGACTCAAATACTTTTGTATGCAACACTGCACACAAAATGTGCTGCACTCGCCCTGAAAGTTGACAACTGGCATGAGCATCGGAATGGGTACGGATACGGGTACGGACATGGGCATGGGCTTGAGTACGATTTTATTTAGTTGACTTTTGTACAAATTTCTAGCTGAACTTGAGTAGCGTAACATTCAAATGTGTTGGTTCATCAAACGAGTGTCTACGAAAGTAAATGTTATACCACTTTGCTCTTGCAAGTAGGAGCAGCGCACGGCGTTCTTTTATATATTTGTACATTCTGTATAATAATGTGTGTCTGTAAGTGTTATGTCAGGAAATCAGCAGCAACTCAGAGTTCAAGTCAAACCCAGTCATGTCAAGTTGGGAGCTCTGCAAAATTAATTTGGCTAAAAAGATTTATACACACCTAGACAAATTCAAGAAAACTAATTTCAGTGTACATCGAACTACATACACTCTTTAATTCATTAATACTCACTGAGCAGGCAAACCAATTAATTGTGATAGTCTCCTTACAGATGGTAGCAACTAAAGAGGGGGCCAAAAAAATTAAATTTTGATTAAATTATGCCCGATGCATTTAAAAAATAACTTATACTTATGATCAATGAAAAAACTTCAACAAATCCAACTCAGATCCATTTTAAGGCCAAATAGTGCGTGATAATAATGAACGTGTGCTCGACTTTATATGGCAACATTTTTTGTGGCAGAACTGCCCCCCTTGCCTACGCCCTCGGATGGTAGACTGACCCTTGTTTATCCTTGTCTTCACAAAACGTCAGCAAAGTTTTAACTTGTCTGTACTATCTTTATATTAAGAATAAAATCAATTTATTGTCTCTGAAATAAAGTGAATACTTTGAAGCGCACGGTTCAATAAATTTGTGGTCAAACAATTTGCAAAATGTACTTGAACAATTTTATATTCATCTACAATTTATTGTGCAATCATTTTATGGATTTGGCTGAGGTTTTTCTCTAGCTTAACAGCTTGTCTTACCACTTTTCGTATTTACATTGCTTAGAGACATCTGCTCAAGCAAATATTTTTTATTGGTTTCAAATAAATTGCAATTCCTTTTTCATTTTCAAAACATTTGAAAACTGTTAAATAATGCAATGATGTGATGATTGTCCTATAAATTGCAACCCTATAGTGGTGTCTGTTTAAAAATCCTATTAAGAAGGGTTTGGTTAGTTCGAGTTTCAAGCTTCATAGTAATTTTGACACACTCCTAGCTGTTTTAAGTGAACTTACTGGCAAATCAAAGGAAAGGTCAAAGTACATAAGCTCCAGCATGAAAGTTGTAAATGAAATACCAAAAGATGCGTGCTTTGCTTGTCAGCTTTGATGAGGCATGCCAGAAGCCAGCCAGCCAGCCAGGCAGTCAGTCAGTCAACCTGTCGTGCTTCGTTTGCCTGGATTTGTCTGGCTGCTGGTGCACACACACACACACACACACACACACACACACACACACACACACACACACACACACACACACACACACACACACACACACACACACACACACACACACACACACACACACACACACACACACATATTAATATATACTATGTATATGTGTAAAAATATTATGTGTGTAAGTGTCGGGGTTCCATATGCTCGAAAGGTTGCCCTGCTATTGACCTTTCAACAAGAGTGGTAGAGCAGTCGGTATCAGACCCTGAGTCAGAGTCGGAGTCCCAGTCAGACATAATCGACAGTGTCACGGGCATGCCGAATCGTTTGAAGCCTTAAGCAGCGCTTTGATTTCATGCACTCGCCCTGTCGACTTTTACAGCTGCCTGAGTACGAATGGTGACGGCCAGCACTCAGGCATGCGGTGTATGTACTTATGTGATTGTGCAAGTATGTGTGGAATCCAAGTGTTTTTGACTCACTACTTGTATACTATACAGCCATGGCGTATTATAGTAATATGACAATGCGCCTGGTACTTGGTATTTAATACTTTGGCATTTCTGCACGCGCAAGTTGAATGAAAGAAATGAGTTCAACATTTGAAATTTAGTTTTTATTGTACAGCTCTATAGCTGTTTTTGAACAACTTCCATATATTACTGTCGGTTGCAGAATGGTGAAGGAGCAGGTCAGGTCGTAGCTTATGTTCATTACGGCGGCCGCGTTATTCATTTGTCCACAGTAGTTGGGAGCAGAAAATAATGTTATGAGGTGACGACTGGCAAAGAATTCGTAGCCATCCTCTACTACCTCATGGGCACGAATCATCAAATCGAATTTGTGACGCTTCAGAAAGCTGCGCACAAGAGCCTCGTCGAAGGTGAAACTGACCCCGCGAACATTACGACCCCAGCCAATACCATTGTGATTCAGGTCGGCCCAAAGTAAATCGCACATCAGGCCCTGATCGGGGACATCGGTAGGTCGTTCCAGACACTTGATTTGATCCATGGTATGCAGATTGGGACTGAGGCCGCCATGGCAGCAGAAGATTCGATCGGCCACAACTGCCGCAACAGGAAAGAAGTTGAAGCAATCGGTGAAGCAACGCCATAGCTTCACATTATATCGACGCTTAACCTCATCATAGAACCTGGGCAAGGAGTAAAGGTAGAAAAAAAGGTAAAACAAAGTAAAAATGGGGTACTTTTTATTTTGTTTTCATAAAATTGATTGGCTTAAGTTTAAAATGCTGGTTAATTTTTTACACAATTTATTCGTTTGCCAATCTTTGGAGTCAAATTTGTATAGATAATCAGCAGGTTATAATTGAATTTTATTAATATATAAGCTGGGTGTTTTAAAGAAATATAATAATGTTTCTATAATGACCATTCAAAGACTATTTTTAAATTTAATTAATTCAAACCTAATTTTCCCAAAATGGTCGCGAATATTCTCACTAACTAAATGCTCATTTTAACCTACTCAAAACATATGGAAATTTACCTAAAAGCTGTGTAAGCAAATATACAAGTATACTCTATTTTAAGGCATTTAATATACAATTTGATAAGTAAATGTGTATCTCGCAAATATATTTTTAGCAAAAATTCTCGATTTTACAAAGGTTTGATGAGGTCAATGAACTTTTTTTATTATTTGAAATTGAACAAGGCCGATTTACCAAGAATGCTTAATGGAAACATTGTTGATTAAGCAATAAAGCTACTTACCCGTAGATACGATTAACACTGGCGCATTCATGGTTTCCACGGAGTAGAAAAAAATTCTCCGGATATCGTATTTTGAAGGCCAGCAGCAGGCAAATGGTTTCAAGCGACTGCTGACCACGGTCGACATAGTCACCGAGAAATAAATAATTTGATTTCGGTGGCCAGCCACAGCTCTCGAAAATGCGCAATAAATCTGAGAACTGGCCATGTATGTCGCCGCATACTTTAAGCGGCGCTTCCAGCTCCAACAGCATGGGCTGTCGTATCATTACCTCGCGTGCCTTTAGACACAACGAGCGAAGGATTTGCTCATCAAGTGTGCAATATGCACCGTTGAGTGTAATCAGAGTTTCAATTAATCCATCAATATCGCCTAGAGTCAGCATGGTGTGAATGCAGCGGATTAAAACTTTATTCAAAAAAGACAGAATCCGTTTCAGAATTGTTAAAGGCGTTACAAGAATTTTGTTAATATTTGTAATGAAACATGAATGTGCTATAGAATTTGAATTATGACAGAATATCCATAGAGTAAGTAGTTGGGCCCTTATATATATATACATATATACTTGTAGTTGACGTGTATGTACATATGTATAGTAACTGTATTATTGTTGATAATTTGCAAGGATTTACTTCAGACCATATATTTACTTTAAGCCTTAAAAGGCTTACGCCTAATTGACAATTCATTTATGTGAGTTTGTCCCTTGGTGTTTGCCGGATCCTTTTCGTAGCTGTGTGGCTGTTCTTGTTTGCACAAGTAGACTGACCAAAAGCCATGTGGCAGGCAAACAAAATGCCGCCCAAGGCCATTGGCGTACAAACACACACATACACACACACACACACACACACACATACGTGTATCATATCAAGAGTAAGCAGACAGGCAAGCAGGTCAACATTCCATTTATATTTGTGTGGATGTGTGTGTGTGTGTGTGTGTGTGTGTGCATGTGGCAATCGTCGCAAGTTAAAGCAGAAGCGTTAAAGTGCAAAAGATTTATGAAATTTATTTATGTGCCAGTAAAAATGCCAGCGCCAAGGGGGCATCATCACATCACAATTTTCTTCTCATGGCGCGGACATAAGCGGATTTGGGACAAAACTTTACTCCCACTCCATGGCTACCGACACGCTCAATGGCACCAGCCGAGGCCGGCATACGCTTGACGGACATGGACATGGACATGGGCATGGGCATGGGTATGGGTATGGGTATGGGCATGACCACGACCACCCTCAAGTCATCATTCCCGCCCTCTTTCTGACTGTCCTCATTGTCGTCATCGTTGTCGTTGTAGCCGACATTGTCGCCGTCACTTGTTAGCAATGACAGCATAGAGCATTGAGTCTAAATCCTGTTAAAATTTAGTGAAAAATAAGATAGAATGTTGCCGCTTGTCCGTTTTCCGTTTTCCTTGCTGCAGAAGAGGCAAAAAGGCAAAGTAAATTATTTCTTTTACATTTTCATTCATTCATTCATTCAGTTTCTCAGCAGTTTTTGTTGTTGTTGTTATTATTATTTTTGTGGTTCTCATTGTTGTTGTAATGTTGCTATTTCTCTTCCTGCACTTTCACTGCCTGCACAGGCAATTTTCTCATTCAAAATAAAAAGTAAAAAAAATTGTCGAAAAGATTGGCGTGGCGGGGTGCGGCTGTCTACCACTGTCCATATATATTCCGCTGGTCATAAATTGTCGCCAAAAGCTCCGAAAACAATAAAAATAAATGAACTTGAGTTTGCTTTTGGTTTGTTTTTTGCGTCCAGCGTTGTCGTTAGTGCCCCTTTCGCCAAGAACTAAAGCAATTTTATTATTATTACTTTTTGCGCGCCAACTTTTGTCGGCTATTGTTTATTTGACCCAAGCTATTAATATTTATGGTTGCCAGCAGCATAGGAACGACAGCATAGGAAAAAATACGAACAAAATAAATAAATAAGATGCGAAACGCATGCTAAATGATATAAAATACTTAAGCACTATCTCTATAAAGTCACGTACGCAGCTCAGAAACAACAACAACAACAACAAAGCTGCCCTTAAAACTCGTTGTCGTTCATCAGCAGTAATAGCTCCAGCAACATCATATGTTGCCTACTTTGCGGCGCAGCCAATGTATGTGCGTGCACAGTAAAATCTGTAAAAAAAAAAGGAACTACATACAAATACTAAGTGTTGTGTACTAACCTGGCTAGTTCTGCAAAAAATGTGAGTCAAGGCAACCAGAAGTCGGGTAAACATGCAGCGGACACCAATACAACATACGGACACGGACACGGGCACGGGCACGCATCCGTTAGTCAGAGTCCGGAGTCAGAGTCGGTGGCATGGATACATGGCATTCCTTTCAGTCCGCTAAGTCCCTACACGTGCGTTTCCTTTTTCGCACTCCGTTCTCAATGCTAAGGTACTTGTTGTTGCTATTTATGTGGGTCGAGTTTCTCTGTGTGTGTGTGTGTTTGTTTTGTTGCCCTACATGTGTCCTGCTTTCATTTTTTGTTACCTATAATATTTGATTTTTTTTTCATTGCTGGCAGTAAAAAGCGAAAACTAATACAGATAGTTAGTACTTTGTAGTAGTAGTTTTTTTCGTATTTCACTTTTCATTAATTCCATGATGTGTTCTGTGTACATGTCATAGCTGCTGTATTGGCAAGTGCTTTTACCTGTTACAAATCATAGATTTTAAGCGTATTAGAAAGACAGAATTTGTTATATTTTTATGTTGACTGTTAAGCTGCTACGTTTATGTTGAGTTGCTGCAGATTCGATAAGATCAACAGTTGTGAAACATTGAATTGAAATACTGAACTTAGCTGTAATAAATAATAAGGAGCAAGTAAGTTAAATTTAACGTATCACATTAATTAAATGTTTCTTCAATCAAACGCCATAACATTTTATTATAAAAAGATTTAAAAATAAAAATCAAAACTTGTCATTTAAATTTGTATTGGTTAACAAGTAAAACTATCATGTCATGGCACTTTTTATATTAAAACGCCAAATATTTTACAATCAATTTGATAATTTGTCGACATTGGAAATATTATGTATGTTGAAATTTATTGTCAACTTTGAATATGCAATTTGAATTAATTACGTTCTGAGCATAAATACTGTAAGATTTCAATACAAATTTGTTAATTTAAGTGATGTGCTCATTTAGTATTTGATTTAGGTTAACAAATATTTATAAAAAGATTAATGCGCACTATCACAAACAACAACTGAACTTTCCGTGGCTTTGACGAAAATCTCTTTCACACCGACTCTTAAGGCTCTATTCTTTGTCGATAATCTAAAATGGCATCACTTCTGCCATAGCAAGGTGCCTGTTATCGCCATAATCTGCACGTACTTGTATGATGTGGCTTATATATTTTAAATATGCGTCTATAAATACAAAAAACTGTATAAGAATATGTAGAAAATGTAAGCTGAGACGTGATTAAATACTGTGCTTCCAATGTACAATTTTCTTTCTCAGTTTGAAAAAATCAAAGTATTTTGGCAAAGGCATAAATGACTTCTTTGGTAAATCTAACCAGTTGACAGCTTGACAGTTGAGGTTACAAATACATATCGAAACAGCTTTTGTCGTTAGTCCATGTAATCTTCAATATTATTAACTATAAGCTGAAGTAGCGGCTGACCAAAGTAATTTATTTCAGCCATAGCAGCGGCAGGAGTGTCTTACGAATAGAATCATTCATGCTTTTTAGAGCATGAATCAAATGCAAATGGGCTTATACATACAACAGGCTATGCTTACGTCCAATGTATATAGATGCATAAATCAGTATGAAAATATTATTTGATTTCCGTTTTGCAAAATGGCTTCACAGCAGAAAGAAGGATGGTCCGAAGTCCAAGGCGAGTCGACTAATTGGAGCGTAAAGTAGTGCTTAGAAACAGTTAGAGCAGCAGGCAATGTGTTTTTTGTTTCATAACGCCTCTCTTTCTGAGCTGTAAAGCGGAAGCAAAAATGTTGACAGCTTGTCATGTGGCATGTAAATTATGAGTGGCTTTCGTGAGTTTAGGCATTGACAGCAGCAGTGCAAATAACAATGAGGACTTCCGCATAGGCAGCAGTGAGTTTTTAACTTTAGGGGTTAGCATTTCCATGGTCTGGAGATGCCTGGGGATCCGAGAGCAGCTGCATAGTTGGTTTGCAGATGGCATTTTTGCAATCAACTCGTGCGTACAAAAGAATGCAACAGAAAGATGCGTGTATGTGCATTTCATGCATAAAAGTTAGGCCAAGGCAAACTTCAGACAACATACACATACGAGGGTAGCCCCAGAAGTATTCGACCTAACAAGAAACATTTAAGCCATCCATGAAGATTTTATTGGCTGTGGGAATGATTTTTCTTGCTTTGTTTAAGAAAAAATCTGCACACCATTTTGTGTTTTATATCAAATATTTTTAAACCATTCCACAATTATTTATACAAGTAATTTCAATAGCTTATATTGAGAGTAACAGATTTTGTCACAGATTGAATTTCTCCATTTTCGAAGCAAATCTGGCAAATAGGAAGCTATTCAAATTTGAATTGTCCATTGTTTTGATGAAACAGAACTGTTGTCACGAGTCAAAGCATTGCAATAAAACTTCATCAAACACTTTATTTAATATTATTCAATATTGGTATTAGATGTACGAAACATCATTTCTGGGGTGGTCATACTATTTGACCAACAACTGCGGTGGTTGTAGGCTCTGCCAGAGAAGAATATAGCTTCACTGCTACTTGTCTTTGCATGACTATAATAGGACTAAACTCCTAGTTTAAGTTGTATTTGTATTTAACTATAAGTTTATTTAAAGTATAAATATAACAGTATAATTTTAAAAAATATGAAAGTACTTTCCAATAAATTATTGCTTTATTTTCTTTCCTTTTGACAAACCAAGAGTTTTTTGAAAATGATCGTCTAGAAGAACAATTGACTGCGCATTTCAGAATCATGTTGAACATACTCTCATCAAGTTTTACCAACATTTTCTTTGAATTTAATAAAAAATTGTGTATTTGTGTGAATGAGAGGTCTACAAAAAGATGTTGTTAGATACATTCACTTTTAAAATATTTATCTGTGTCTTAACTAAGTAGAGATTAAAAACTACCCATTTCAGCTATAGATTCCAATAGCAGTAGTAATTTAATGTTAAATGTTCTTTAAAAAAAAAGTGCCAACTCATTTTACTTAAAAGGACGTTTTTTCAGATAGTAAAAAAGCTGATTTTAATTGTCCAAAGAATTAATTTTATTTAAGGTTTGTTGCCTCAATTCGAATTTGTTACGGAGCTCAGCTTTAGTATTTTTTTTGGGGACTTACAAACACTTCAATTCACGCATTATTTGTTCAATCCGAGTTTTGTTAAAATTCGTTACATATAAAGTATTTGATGATTTTTCCTTTATATTTACTAAAGTAATTTTATAAAAACAATAACAATATTACCCTCGCATGTCGACGTACAGACAGAATGACATTCGAAATGAGTTTTTTTTTTGAATCGTTTTCGTATTGCTGTTGTTGCACTTGCCGGGGTACTGTTTAATATTTCCGCCTGCGCGCTTGCTTATTTATTTTGCTTCCGCTTTTGTTGTGAGTTGCCAACTGACGGCATGGGGTGTGCAACATAAAGCGTGAAACGGCAACCAAAGCGTAATGTTAGTCAAAGCATAAACAGTTGCTCAGCGCTATTATCCTTTGGCTGCCACATGTGTCCTGTTGTGTGTGTGTGTGTGTATGTGTGTACATTGCTGTCGTGCAGTTGTTATTTCTGCTTTCTCTTTCTTTAATGCCTTCTCTAATGTTTTTTCACTTGACTTCTTGTGTCTGCTGTTTTCAGTCCCCACAGTTGTTTCTGCTGCACTCTCTTGTCTTGTCGTGTCATGTCTTGTCTTGGCTGGTTAAGTGCCTACACAGGATAATCTGCACAACTCAAGTCAACGTAATTGTAGTCCCCAGTGCTGTGTCTGAGCAGTTGACTGAGCGCTGCCCTAAGTTTGACTTGTACACTCGTTTTGTATATTTTCACTGCACTTTACTTTGCTTGCATTTATCTTTGAAGAATATTTTTTTAGCTCACGCTTTAAGTTATTAGTACAGAGCATAAAATCTACAGCATGCCTTCTGCCGTTGGTAGCCAATTTTGGCGAACATTTTCGTATTTTAAAGCTATTGAGTGCGAGTGACATTTGGGCACAAGTGCCTTCTTTATGATGCTTGATGTGCACACAGCATGTTGCTGTCGCCTTAAATGCGATTGTCTCCATGCTTAGTATTTTTTGTTGATCTATGGTGAGCCATCAGCCAAAAAGATGAGCAACCAAAACATATTTTTTGCTATAGCTCTTGCGGACGAGGCCACATGAAGCACAGTTTATTAAATAAAACTGCACGCTGTGAAATGCAGCCGCTGCAGTGGCAAGTAAGGCCAATAACTTGACTCCTGGGGTGCTATAGACTCTGGTTCTTTTTGTCATTTACTATGTGGATGTAAACAATTATATTCATGCTTGCGCAATGCACTTAATGTTCGCTTTATAAATGTAAGTGTATAATGATTATGTGTATCCTGTATGAGAAGGATAAAAATTAAAAATAAGTATGAAATTGACACAGCCAGTCCGTTTATCTGTCCGTTAGTCAGCCCGTAATATATAATTCTCTACATATTGTTGTTTCAAATTTCATTTCAGATTTTTCAAATTCGGGTAGTTTTAATAAAAGTTATTAGCGAATAAATTTCCCTTCATTTTTTGATTCTGCTTTATAACTCTGCATCGAAAGTTTGTTTGGATATTTCACTGACAGGCTTGCTCGACTTCTTTCTTATTATTATACAATATTAATTATGTATACAAAGTTTAGTTGGACAGTAGCGGAAAAAGGAGGGTTAAATAAAATAAACTCGTGGTGCCTGATAAAGAATATATACACTTTATGGGATCGGAGATGCTTCCTTCTTCTTTGTACTTGCTTTATATGTATACCCTTTTTTGGGTGAAATGTATCAAAATAAAGTTTGAGAACTCCTTCTTGAGGGACAAATTTTAAAAAATACTATATTTTATATTTATACAGTACAATTGAAACAATTGAAACAATTTAAAAGAGCATAATAATCCATCCGTTATATGTCTGATAAGAATCGTCTGCTTGCCTTAATGCCAAGGACGTACGCAGGGGGGGGGGGGGGGGGGGGGGGGCTACAAAAAAATTTGCCATATAAAGTCGACTACACTATTATGATGCACTATTTCGCCTTAAAATGGTACTGAGTTGGATTTGTTGAAGTTTTTCATTGATCATATGCATAAATTATTTTTGAAATGCATCGTGCATTATTTAATCAAAATTTTAATTTGGTAAAAGCTGTCTAGCTGAGCGTGTACTGCGCTTTCATCATACAGGTGTTGAAAATGTTTACAATAAACGTAGATATCGTCAGGTGACCTGTTGGTCAAGTTAAACAGTAGCCCTTAATAGATGCAAGGTGAAAGTGAAATAGCAGCAGCAAACGTCGATAGAAGGAAGAAATTGGCGCCTTTCACTGACGCTATGTTCAAAGCTTTCGTTGGCGCCAGCGGTAATACGTTCGGTCTGTTTTATACCGAACGTCAACCAAGCCGGAATGTAAAGATCAACTATTCGAAGAAAAAAAAACACTTTTTCTTGTGCTGGCAAGGAAGGAAATCCTTGTGCGTTTTGTGAAAGAAAAGTAAAGTACCTATACTAAGTTAAATTAAATACTAATTGTTTTGTTTAAAGCGTTTAAATGGAATAAACCATTATAGCCACTAAAAGATTTGTGGAAGAAAGGTAAAGGTAAGGGTAAGTAATATTATGCAGATTGCGTGTTTTTTTTTGCAACTAGTGTTTCGGCAAGGCAGTCGAATAGGCATTAATTTCATTTGCAGGGGCCTGTATCAGCTGTCTACAACAACAAACCTTCCACTCGATCGGCCGCAGTGCTGAGAGGAAGAAAAAGGGAAACAAAAGAAGAGAGCAACTTACTTCCAAGCTAGCTTTGCCGTCCACTCGACACCAGCCAGATTTCGCTTTCATTTGTAAAAACGGCGACTACAGCGACCTAACGTCGGCGGGGGTCGCGTCCCTTCTTAAATTGGCGCAGAAAACTCTAAAATAAGTCTAGGAACTCGCCCAAAGGTGTAAATCATTTTTTTTGCATATTTTTTTTTGTGTTGTGCCTAGTGGGAAAAAAAAGAAAAAACGAATAAATTCGGGTCATAGTTAAGAGACCTGCAAGCGCGCAAGAAATCGGATGGCGGAGTGACAAGTATTCTTAAGGTTAGGTTTTAATTATTTTTGCTAAAGTGTAAATTTAACCTAATTGGTGGCAAAATTGTATTTAATGTATAATTTTACTTCGTTCTAATTGTCAAGCCGCCTTTACTTTTTGCATCTTTTTCTTTGGTTATTTTTTTCGTTGCCTTATTCCGTAATTCGGAAGGCACACGTTTTTTTTTTTTTTTGAGAGAGCGCGAGAGCGATCATTGTTGCTCTCTCGCGCTTGTGCGCTCCAGTTTTGTTTCCCGCTGTTTTTTGCTCGCTCTTTTTCCAGCATTGCAGCTACGCTCATTTCTAGACGGAAAGCGCTTTCTGCGTGGGATCAGCAGCACAGCCGTAAGTAGACAGCTGATTATTTTTATTTATTATTTTATTGATGAATTTTTCGAGAAGTAGGGCATTGGAAGCGCAATTTAATATTCACTAAAGAAAATAGTATTTACTTCATTTTCTTACGCTATTTGATATGTTTTTCGTAGGGCAATATTTATTTATATTTCAAAAGTTATAGTTGTTAAGTTTTGTAATTGTTCTTATTTTATTCTTCGATTTCTTCATTTTGTAATAGTGTTATGCTACTCATTTTTTTTTTTTTTTTTGGTTTAAATAAATTGCTTATAATTTATTGCTAATTAACGATTTATTTTTAATTTCACACCGAACCCCAATAAATAAATTGTTTATAATGTATTGCTAATTAACGATTTATTTTTAATTTCACACCGAACCCAATGCCTTGTGAGTCTTTGTTTCCAGCGTAATACACCTTTTTTTTGTTGTGTTCGTGGCTTTTAGTAATGACCAAGGTAGGGAGGGCGTAATCAGACTCACCAACATCTGAGTTCTGATCATGTGAGCGCAATATAGTGAAGGTACAAGTCCGTCCGAAGTCAGTTTAAGTGTTTCCCGGTCGGTTTTGTTTTCTCGTCATATGCACGCTTTTTTTAAAATACATAATAAGCAAAGGAACAATCATCATCGACTACCTAGTCTCCATATCATTCTGTAACCGTTACATGACGAATGAAATTGACACAGCCAGGTGCGTCTGTCCGTTTATCTGTCCGTCAGTCTGTCCGTTAATCTGTCCGTTAGTCTGTCCGTAATATATAACTCTCTCTTTTTGTTTCAAATTTCATTTTCTATTTTTGAAAATCGGGCAGTTTTAACAAAAGTTATAGGCGTATCAATTTCACTTCAGTATAACGTCCACAACTGGAGGGTTTGCTTTTATTTATTTATTTTTTTTTTTGATTCTGCTATATAACTCTTCGGCCGAAGTTTGTTTAGATTGTTATTTCACTATCAGGCTTGCCAGACCGTAGCATTTTTTCTGGTTATATATTTATTATGTGTACAAAGTTTAGTTGGACAGTATTAAACAGATTCTGTAGCGGAAAAATAGTAATAAAATAGAATAAACTCGTGGTGCCTGGTAAAGAATATACTCGTATACACTTTATGGGATCGGAGATGCTTCCTTCTGCTTTGTACTTGGTTTATATGCAAATTGCAAACCCTTTCTTGACGGATAAATTTTAAAAAAATACTATATTTTGTATTTATCCAGTTCAATTGAAACAATTAAAAAAAGCATAATAATCCATCCGTTATACGGATGATAAGAATCGTCTGCCATTTAAATGTCTTGTGTAAATTTGTTTTGAACGCCTTCGCTAATGTCAATGCTGTCGACGCCGACATAAAATCGAGAGGCGATGTTTCTATCAATAAATCGGATACGTTTGATGTTACTTGCTTTTCGGTCGATGTAGCTGAGAGTGTTCTGCGTTTTCATCACACAGGTGTGGAAATTGTTTACAATACTTGTACACACAGACATCGTCAGGCCCACAAACACATTTCACATGCATCGTGTCAGTAGACGCGTTGTGGCAGTTTTTCTGTCTGTGCGCTATACTCGTATATATACTTAAATGCAGCACAAGAGGGGAAAATCAAACTTAATGCATTAAAAGAATAAAAAAAAAATTTGGAGCAGATAGGGATCTTTACATTTTAAGTCTTTGTGTAAGTACCAAGATTTTTATACTCTGTACATGAAATGTACAAGAGTATATTAGGTTTGCGCGAGCTGAAAAATGTAACAGGCAGAAGGAAGCGTGGCAGACCCCACAAAGTATATATATTCTTGATCAGCATGACGAGATGAGTCGATCTAGCCCTGTCTGTCTGTCTGTCCGTCCGTCCGTCCGTATAATCACCTAGATCTCAGAGACTATAAGAGATAGAGACACCAAATTTTGCACAAAGATGCCTTATGTATGTACGCTATACGAGTTTGTTTTATTTTTTTAATTTTCCCCCCTATGGGGGTTTTCCCGATTTTCCATTCGTATAATCGCCTATATCTCGGAGACTATAAGACCTAGGAACACCAAATTTTAGTCCAAGATGCCTTGTGTGAATACGCAGAAAATGTATATTTTGGAATTTCCCTCCCTCCTTCCTCTCTTCCGCAATTTTCTCTAACTCTCGTAATTCTTGGAATTTCGAACTAAAATTTTGGAAATACCCCCAGTTAGTTATTATGTGTCCGTATGCCAAGTTTCACTATGATAGACCGATTTAACAAGAAGTTATATCCATTAATATATTTGCTGTTGCAGCGCTGCCCGCGGCTGTTGTTGATGTTGCTGTTTAGTTGACTGCGAAAATGCTTACACAGACACAAATAGACGCGCATAAACATACATACACTCACACATAGTAAACATATGTTCAGAGTATTTCAAAGTCGGGACACCCGACTTTAGCTTTTTTACTTGTTTCGATTACAAACATAATATATGTAAAAACTCAAAATCGCAGATGGCAGACCACACAAAGTACATATATAGTATATTCTTGATCAGCACGACAAGACGAGTCGATATAGAAACAAGGATCTCAGAATGTATAAGAGCTAAAATAACTAAACTTGGTAGCCAGATTCCCCGCTATAAGTTATTTTCAATAGCTCAGTATTTTAATCTTTAAATATCACAATTACAACTAACTGGATGTACTGGATGCTTATATGCCGTCATTATAAATATACTTGTACAAATATGCACTTTGGTTACGCTATTAATATTTCAATCACTTAAATTAAACTTATAGCAAAATACAAATACAACTTAAGCTAAGAGTTTCGTCTTATTATAGTCATGCAAATACATGCAGTTTCTACCACGTGTTTTAAATTTTATATATTTCTTTAATGTATTTATTTTAAAAATTAATATAAAAACAAAATATTTTTTTATTCTTTTTGTTGGAGTTTAAGAGAGTAGTCGACCATAACATTCTTTTTTTTCACGTAAAAAATTGCAGCAGAATATTTTGGTGGATTGTTACAGAAAAAAGATAGATAGATAGGTGCAAACATTATTTCGCCAAACATTAATTTTTCACATTCAACTTTATTATAAAAGGAATTCGGAAGCGATGCAGTAGTGGAAACAATTTATCGGTTTCATTCGATCAACTGAAATTCGCAATCAAATTACAGTCAAAAAAATTCGCTTGTAATAACATTTTGTCCAGAATGAATATGGACGGGTCTATGAGTTGACACCAATCTGAAAAATGAATTGAACAGCTGAACAGCTTAGCATTATTAAAAGATTCCACAAAAGTTGTTAAAGTTGGTGTGTGGAAGTGTAATGGCATTTCCATATCAGGCAATATAAAAGCAATTCACTTATGAGACCAAACGTCTTGCCATGCGATGTCTAATGTGCCTTTGGCTCAACGTACTAGTGACTCGAGCGCACAAGCGAACCAACTATATTACGACAGATATTACAAACACACACATGCGCACACCCTCACTTTTGCGTATCTCTGTACGTATGTATACATGTATGATGTGTAGAAATGAACGCGTGTGTACGTGAGGCGAAGTAAGTAGAGCCACGAGCGAGTGCGTCTCAATTGCATGCGAATTTGCATAAGTTGCCAGCTGTTGTTTGTCTGCCAAAGCGCCCGTCCTTCTACTTGTCCTGGCTCTTTCCAGGCTCCCATGCTCACGATTTTGTGCATCCCAAATGCACTTTGCAATTTAATGAGTGAGTGTTGCAGAAACGTTTAAGTTACAGTTAAGTCTAAGCGCTGATTTAAGGAATGCAAGCATGGGAAGAAGTATAGTATGGGATTCACCTTAAATGTGGAATAAGTGCTCATGTATATGTGTAGGTGGAGTCAAGGAGGAGAATGAAAACAACAGAGAGAATTTAAATGAATGCACATACTAACATATATATCTACATATATACACGCTTAAATATTTGCATGAAGGATGCCAGAGAGAACTTAGTTGCCATGCACATGCACCCGTAACATTCCTGTTTCCACTGAAGCGAATGCTTTTCACTAAAAATCTCAACTGTGCCTAACCTCAAAGGAGGCAATGCAACAGAACAAATACAGCAACAGCAACAACAACAACACAAACAAGTGCCACTAAACAGAATGCAATTTGCTTGTTTGACCCAAATTGTTGTGAGATTTGCTTTTCACTGCTTTTGCGCTCCCCCCAGATTCGCATTTCCGCCATCGCCCCCACCATTTGGTAGATAGTACAACGAAGTTTATCTTTCAGCAATTGTGGCACGCCCACCCGGGGCGGGATAACAATGAAGCGTTACTTTCACTTTCGCTTTTGTTTGGAAGCAGCAATGCAGCAGACGCAGCAAAAGAATAGAAGCAGCTGCATTGCATATTTTCCTTGCACTTAGTTGTCCGCTGTAGTTGCCTGTTGTTGCAGTACCAGTTGGTGGTGTTGTTGTTGCTTTTGCTATAAACATTTTCTTTTATATGCACAGTTTCTATTTGTTGTTTTCGTTGGTTTTGCTTTTTTCATTTATTCTTTTTTTGTTGCACCCTGACACACCCTGAAGCATCCTGCGCGCATTCCTTCCTGTGCCGCAAAGAGCGTTTTCTTGTTCTCCCTGCAACTGCAAGTGAATAACAGCCAACAAACGCAACAGGCAAAAAAAAAACAACAATAACAATTGCACGACCAGCCACAGGTACCCAGAACATTTTGCATTTTCAATTTTTCCATTGCTCTTCTTTTTTACTGCCACTTTCAAGTGAGCAAAGGTGTTAGTCTCGGTTCAACAGATATTTAATTCAATGCAAATAATTTCTCAAAATGCCCGAAACAAAGAAATTCAACTGCAGTGACAAATATGCAACACAGAGAGAAAATCTTCAAATACTCCGGTACTATTTATAGCCTGTACCCAAAGGGTGAAAGGCTATACTAGTTTTGTGCGAATGTTTGTAACACACAGAAGGAGGCGTGGCAGACCCCACAAAGTATATATATTATTGATCAGGATGACAAGACAAGTCGATATAGCCATGTCCGTCCGTCCGTCCGTCTGTCTGTATGAGCGCAACGATGTCAGCAAGTACAATAGCTAGGATAACCAAAGTTGGCATTCCGGTTCCCCTAAGCCCTAGGCAGAACGAGTTTGTGTTTTTTTTCTGATACACCCCGCCACTCCCCCGCAATTCGTGTTTTTCCTAACTCCGGTAATTCTCGGAATTTTGAACTCAAATTTGGCATATACATACAGTTCAAAGTTATTTGTCCGTATGCCAAGTGCCATCATGATAATTAATAATTAATTAATTCAATTTTATTTAGTAATTTAATTTTTAAAAACAATTTTCTTTTTTGTGGAGAGTACAGGCTATTTTACTGTCGGGCCTGCTCGACTGTAGCGTTCTCTCTTGTTTTCATTAAAAATATTAAAAATAAATACCTAAATAGAACAATTTTTTCTCAATTCTTCATTTACTTCATGTACCTTTATCCCTTTTTTAAAAATCAAATCTTTTCTTATTTAATTTACAATTAATTACAAACTCGGATTAGAGATCGTTGAAGAAGATATCGATGGGAGGCGAACTTTTTCATAACATAAAGAGTTTCGCATTTTCCTTTGAAATCTGTTCTTTTACAAGTTTGATGGAAAGAGGAAATACAAAATAACAATTTGAAATATTCAAACATCATGTAAGATCGCAGATTATTTTAAATGGATATATAGAACACAATGAATTATATAATTATTGATTTTTGCGTTTCACAAGAATAAGTAAATGAAATATAGGGTCTCACTGTTGAAATGTTGAGGCATTTATAATTAACCAATTATGGAAGCAAGGTTATTTCGATCAACCGCTGTCCTGTATCTGTTTGTGGCAACCAATTTAATTTGTTTTAATTTGGCGCAATCTCAAAAGTTTGAAAACTCAGAAAAATGCCCCAAGTTGAGGGCGAAACAAAATGATAAATTCCTTTCTTTTGTGTATTTATTAAAAAATTTGCCTAAACATCGACCTCTTGTGTCTGACATGGCCCTTTTAATTTCCTATAGGAATTATCGTGCCAACCAGTGGCCAGTCAGCTAGCGGCTGCTGGTTCTCTCACATGGCTTTCTAATGTCTTAAGTGCTTGGTGGTTAAAACGCCACACTTATTTGCTAAATTATTTAAATTCATTGGTATTTGCGAACACACTCACACACACCTACACACAAACACATATACTTAGAAACAATCTGGCCATGTTGTGCCACTTGCTGCTCAGTGTGTTCATAATTTATTTAAATAAGCCCCTATGACATTTTTAATTCACTGACAATGATGGCAGCCGTGGAGGCAGCTCCATGGGAGGTATCCGCTCCTTCTGTTCACCTGTATATATGTATGTATGTGTGTACTATATATTTCGTGTAGGTATGTAAAGCGCGCTTTTCGTTCACGTCGTTGTGTGTGTGTGTGTGACGGTGTGGGTGGAGGGTGTGTGTTTCACCTGCTGTTGTTTTTAGCCGTTGTGTAGCGCATAATTTGAATATTTTTGACATAAAAACAAGAGCGAAAAACAAAATCAACAAACGACAGGCGACAGACGACAGACAACAAGCAACAACAGTTAGTACGGTGCTGACAATGACAAGAACGAGCCTGTTGGAGAGTGGCGGACAGGAGGGTGAAGAGGGGGAACAAAAAATACGAATACCAACAACAATAAAGCGTAGGCAAAATCTTGTCACCGAAATTTTATGTTATAATTTTTCTCATGGCATTGTGAAATATAATTTTTCTCAATTCTAACATGCTTTGCGTGTTTCTGTTATTGTTGTTCATGTTGTTGCTGTGATGCCTGTTGTCGCGACAATGTCAACGTGCTTCCACTGCCACTTCCGCCACTTCAACTGTTACTCCTACTGCTGTTACTGCTAAGGCTACTGCCAATGCTACTGCTACTGCTGCACATACATTAATGTATTCTCTCGCTCGGTGAAAAATAATATGCCTGATGATGATGGCGCTGACGCTGACGCTGCCTGACTCGCTTGCTGTTGCTCTTTGACGCTGTTGTCGTTGCTGTTGTTGTTGTTGCTATCGTAGGCGTCATATTAGGCGTGCAGGTGGTGACGAGGTAGTTGCCTTTGCCTGCTTTTTAAAATGTATTCACTGTAAAAATTAGCATATTTAATGCGAGCGGCACGTTAGGTTATTAGACCCTGACGTTTGCGCGAGTGCGGGTATATCCCAGCAACAGTGTCGTTGTGTTGCATGCAAATACACACACACACACACACACACACACACATACAAACATACTTTCTCATAGTTGAGGGACCAACGTATATACGAACGTTAAGTAACCATCGCAACATTTTGCATAATGTTTCCTCGCAGCAAAACTTCTCATGGCGTAGCAATGAGGTTGTAAGCTACTTAGTTTTTATTACACTAGGCGCATTGTTTTTTATGCGTTACTCGCTTTACATATACATACATATATACGTGCAGTGTTCCTTGAGACTGCTGTCGACCGTCTAATTTTTCCCAAACAGCATTTATACTCGCTTGCGCTTTAACATTTTCGTGATTTTTCACGCTACTTCAAAGCGCAAATTGCATGAAATGTTTCTGCAACTTTACTATGTTTTCTGTTATACTCTTTCCAAATTGAGTGTCATAACATCAGGGCTAAACAAGAGGGCAGTATATTGGAGCACCATTGTCCCAACATGAAGATATGTATCTAGTACATAGATTTGGAGATTAGCTCTAGATTAAGCTATTAATGTCGCTTCAAGCTTTTCATACATAACCATACATCATTATGTAAATCTAAAAATTTGTTATATTCTCAATTTTTTGTAATATAAATGGTTATATGGCCATTATTTTAGACCAATTTCGTGAAAGAGGCAGAAAGAAAGGTTATTGCAAATAATAGTTAAAATATACAGAATACTCAACTTTATTTGAAGAAAATTGTTAACACCAGGAATCTCTTTTAAAAATAAATTAAACTATCGATTTTAAAAGTTACCTTTTCTAATCAAATTTTAAAGTAAATATTTTTTTGTTATATTTTATAAATTTTGGTAAATTTTGGGAGCTCTGTTTCAAATGATTTTTTAATTATTCCGAGTTCACCTAAATAAATCGTAGGAACGCTTGATTTCAGATCAAAACATAACCCACACCAGATACGCTGTTAATCAGAGCTCACAAAATTTGATCAATATTAGGTGATGCTGTACACAAATGTATGTGGATAGCATATTTTCGTATTGCTTTTGCAATGATACACAGGCTATGTAGTATATTATTTTCATATTTGCTTTCTGCTTTCATCTCATTAACCTCAACTAGTGTAGAATTTAAAGTGTTTCTTTCATAGCATTTTATATCAGGTAGTGTATAGCAATGTCGTTATTTCAAGTATGCGTATGTGGTGGTGATTATTGTTGCGCAACGTTGCTTTTGCTTAGTGCGTGTTGCTGTTGGCCTTCGGAAGTTCATCTTGGCGTGGAAAAAAGGCAAGGGATTAAAATTAAAGCAATACTGTTAGCGAAGCCGCATGGTGCTTGCTTTAATATCAGGACTATTAAATATGAATATACGTGTATATGGATAAGTGCAACATTTATGCACAATACCAGAGGTGCCAAAAAGTAAACAAAAATGTGGTCCCCATCTGGCAGCGGCAGTAACACGTGTACAGTTGACACTTGGCAGTGCAATTTTTAATGCCCCGATAAGGAAAACAAGCAACTGGAAATGGGCAATGCTGGAAATCGATGCCCCAAACTGGGTGGCGGCTTGTTTTTTGTCATGTTGCTGGCCTGTCGCTGCCACGGACGTTGCCACAATGTCGGTGGCATACAAAGAACCACATGCACGTGTGCATTCGCCTGTGCACGTGTAAGAGTTAATACACACACGTACATGTGTATATATGAGTGTACACGTACATACATGCATGTATGTGTGCTCTGTTGTGTTGAGATGTTATCAATCATGGCGTTGGGTCTGCATAGCTGCGGATAGTGCGGTCAGTTGTGGGCACAGAATGTGGGCCAGTCTGCCAGTGCCTGCTGTTGTCGCGTTTGTTCTGCTCATTAACGCTTTAACACACTCAATTTAATTTATTTAAACATTGTGCGAATGTTAATATATTCAAAGTGAAATGTGGTAAAGCGAAATTAATTGTGACGTTTTTCAATCAAATACTTGAAATGTCAAAAAAAACAATTGAAGAAAAAAAACTTGCTTTTATTAATAGTTTTTTGAAGTGCAAAATAAAAATCAAGTTTTCTTTTTTAATGTAATTCATACTTGTACAACAATTGTTTTCACACTCTCTCTGCCTTTCAAAAAAAGTGCAATATAAGGCCATTTGAATCCATTTGTATCCATGCGCTGCAGCCTTTCAACAAAATAAACTTTGCTATAATTATTATATTTTTAACCGATTTCAATAAAATAGATTGGTGGGGGACTAGGAGAAAAACTAAAAAATGTCCAATTGGATTATGAAAGAAAAATAACATGTACATATATGCAATAGGAAAATGATTTTGATATTACTTTAGATTATAGCGAAGCATTTCAAATGAAAATTTTGTAGAAAATTAGGTTACGATTCAAAATTGGTTACCAAAATAAGATAAGATTCACAGACGGATTATATACATTATGCTAACTAACTTTTTGCTTAAAAAGATATCGTAACTGGGGTTGGGTATTTAATTGTTTTGTGCAAGGTGCACAAATACATTTTTGTATAAAATATATTTGCTTATTACAAAAAGCTGAATGGCTAATGGGTTGCGGGGTGTGGGTACAGGCTACTGGTCGTGAGTTGGCGCGACTTTAATGTTTTATTTTTTTGTTTTTAAAAAGTGAATGCGTTAAAGGTCATAGGTGCCACTATTGGCTTAGGATTTTATGACATGGTTTGTAAATAATACACATTAATTATAAAAGTAATGAACGTCTTCCCAACAATAACCATCAAAATATTATTTCCGGCGTTTCCTGAAAATATAATAATTATTACCGTGTAGAAAGAATGAAAACAGCATTGATGCATAGTTATTAAAGAGACGAGAGGGCCCAACCTTCAAACATTCTCTACCCACTCTATATGTGTTTATGTGTTTGAATCTGACTTGAAACTATCTTAAATATACTCTTAGTTGCACATATATATTTGGCATTGGGTACTATGTATATTTTTTGGTACTCAATGTAGTTATTTTTATGTAAGGTAGTTTTAGTTTAACTTACTTTCTATGGATAATTTGTTTATAATTGGGGCAAATCTACAAGTGTTTGTTGGTCGCGGAAAGAAGAAAAATGTTACAGCAGCTGTAAACTTAAAATAATTAAGCTTTTGTAACATTCCGTTGCTTGAAGTTTTATTATTTTTTATATACACATATACACAAGCCTTGAGGTCAAAAATATTGTGCGCACTTCAGAGTATCCGACACAAGTCGGAAACAAGCCGTTGCGGTGTACACATAAAATTTGTGTATATGTTTCTATATAAAAAATAATAAAACTTCAAGCAACGGAATGTTACAAAAGCTTAATTATTTTAAGTTTACAGCTGCTGTTACATTTTTCTTCTTTCCGCGACCAACAAACACTTGTAGATTTGTAAAGTTTTGATGCAAACAAAGAAAAACTCAAACAAAATATAAAATTTACCAGAAAAATGTTTAAAAAAAAAAGGAATGGCAAAGAGATGTACAATGCAGTGCAGGATTTTTGTTTCTTTTTCTTTCGTTTTATGTTTTCGGGTTTTTACGAGCATTTGTATTTGAACAAGTTTTGGGCAACAACATTTTGTCGTGAACAATTTTGCTTTATTTTCAGTTTTTATTTATTTTCTATTTTTCATGTTATTGCAGAATATTTTTTGCGTCTTTCGTGCAGCTGTTGCCGTTGTTAAGGTGCCAAAAACGTTTAGTGACACCCTTTGCTGGTAAGGGCCGCAATTTCACTAGGTTGTAGTGTTGTCTTTGTTGTTGTGGGTTATTCTGGTCTCCACAGATTTCTGCGACATAACCGAAGCGAGTATGGCAGTGTCAGGCTGTCCTGTGTGTTTAAAAATACTTATGTTGCTATTTGAAGTACAAAACAAAAGCTGAGTTGCCACACTTAACAGTGTCTTGCCAAACCCTGGAGTTGTCTTTTGTTGTTCTCGACCCGCAACGCTTGCTAGAAAGTACGTAAGAATGTATAGTATGTAGCGAAAAATGCTGAAATATCTTGTTTATTTTTTGTCAACGCATACATACATCCATACAAACACACGTTGCTTGACTTAATGGTGAAATGTCTGCCCCCTCTCTACCACAATCGTCGCCAGCGCAAACAAAACTTGAGCCAACTTAACAAGTAATGGCAAAATTTCATGTAAGTATTCTTTAAGTTGCATTATTTGCTCAGATGCTGACAACGTTTACATAAAATGCCAAAGCACAGCATCAATTCCTTTTGATATAAATTGTTTCACGTTCGAAGAAAGTTCAATTCAAATATATAGTATGTGAATAAAACTACAAAATAGAGTAATATACATATAACATTTATTCATTAGCACCAAAAATGCGGAACTATAAGGTATTTATTACAAATGAACGAATTTATAAGGAACAGTAATGAATTCATAGCTTTCTTCTTTTGATAGAAGAATGTTGATTTAATTGCGTATTCAAAGGTAAAAATTCAATTTGAAATAAATAATAAATTCTACATATGAAAAGTGTAAATTCTGGATTAAAAACGAAAAACAAACAATGAGAGCATACATTTTTGTTATGAATAAAGTCTCTTTTCATTCACTACTACATGTGGCTGTAACCTTTGTTCCCTTGGCAACACGAGAGTCCATATTTAATTTGAATGCAATAAAAAGCAAAGATATATCAATCTTCGTATTTACAATGAGCGTCTCTGCCTGATACATATTATTTCTTCAAATCAATTTTCGTGCCCTTGCTGGCAGATTTTATTATGAATGTGATAAGAAATATGGCAGTATGTATATATGTACGTGTATACATACTTGCACAAGTTTATGTATTGTAAAAGTTGATTGCAGAACTTGAAAAGTCAGTAAGGCTGTTTGCACAATGCTCAAGGAATTCCCTGTACAAATATCAAATGCCAAGACAGACTACCAAAAATAAATAAAGAAGAAGTTTCAGCCCAAAATGATGGGAGGGCACTTAACAGCTGTAGCGTGTCAATATTGTGGTTAAACGGAAATTTCATTACAATTTAGTGTTTGGTATTGAGAATATGTTAAGTGCATTAAATTGAATCAAAATGCCACAAACAAATCCCCTTTTCTATGTGTCAGCACCGCAAGCATACCATACCAATAGATGTGATAATGGGCCGGGGACATGGAAAGAGGCCCATGTTAGGCGTCATAAGTAATTCAAATCAGAGGGCATTACAAGCATTTAGCAGCAACAGCAAAAGCAACAGTCGGACCTACAGTTGGCCGGCATTACTCATGGACAGAGGGACAGCCAAGCAAACAATTCGTTTTTACATACACACAGACCCATACACGCACACACACACACACACACACACATTTACAAACAATTGTAGACAGTGTTGCACGTTCATGCGTGAATAATGTATGTCCTTTATGGCAACTGGGATTACGGCAATGGTCTAATGAGACAGGCGACAGCTGGCCAGAAGGCCAGATATTTAGTTCGCCTGCCGACATATCAGGTCTGCTAGCTACATATGTACAAATAAATAAAATACCGACGTCTGCTGTTGTTGTTGTGATTGCTTTAATACTAACACACAATCACATACACGTACATACACTGACAGACACGTGTGCGGTGAGCACACCGCAGCAATAATGGCAATTTAACGTACACACAAATAATAATAATGCATATGCATTGCACAAATTTGCCAGAAGGCCAACACAAATAGCAAATATGTATGCATGAAGCCAAAGCTCTAGTAATAACCACGGCAATGACTTGCAAAAACAAATGCGTGCACTCGAAAAAAAAACCCATATTGCTTTTAAAATATATTTGACTTATTTATCTGATAGATATTTTGAAGAAATACTTCAATGTTTTTTTTAAATTGGAAGATAGATTTTAGAACCAGACAGAATTGTGCAGAGAATATTTATTTTGTATTTTAATTATTTGTTTTAAAAAACACAGCTGTCGATGTTGAAAATCAATATAATAATCGAGAACTGAAACTAAATAAATATTTTTGAATGTTGAATGTTTTTTCAAGTTGAAAAATATATCTTAAGCCAGTAAAAATTATGCAGAGATCTGTTATTTTTAATTTTATTTATTGATTATTGATTCATCAACAAGCACAGCTTTCGATGTAGAAAATCGATATAATCGAGAACATAAACTAAGGCAATATTATGGAATGTTGAATGGTTTTTCAAGTTGAAAAATATTTTAAGATATAAAAAATGTTGCTTTGAGTATTTATTTCTTGTTTTATTTATTGATTCTTCAACAAGCACATCTGTCGATGTATTATTTTATTATTTTTCTTCCAATTTTTTAATTAAAATGTATTTCTCCCGCTACCGCTAAGTAACACTCAAGAAAGTTTTGTGAGCTTAAGTAGTATTTTCTCCAGTGTGGGAGCAATGCAAACGACAAGAACGGGCCTGCTATGCCGTGCATGACAAATAACCCAAATGGAAAATCTGTTGATGCCTAAAAACCATCAACATGACAGCGTTACAGAAATGCAAAATCGATGATTTCATAGTGGTACGTTGGGGTATTTAAAAGGGTCGTTTGGATGGCTGAGATTGGTTATGTGCGTGTGCAAGGGGGGGAAGTGTGGAACGAATTGCCTGCGTGACATCAATCGTTGTTCGAGCCGTTTAGTTATTCTACTTACTGAAGTGTCGAGCAATTAGCAATAGCATGTCAGCTCGACACAAGGATTCAAGTAGCCGACATAGCAGACAGACACCAAGATAGACAGACAGGCAGACAGAGAGACATGGACATTTGATTGTGCTGCAATTTGAACAAAATTGCATTTGTATGCGAATACGCTCGCAAGCTTATGCTTTGAATTGAAAACAAATTAAGTTGCTGAGCACTGTGCTATTATTTATGTGTTGCACATACCAAATTGAAATTGCAGTACATGATTATAGAGCTGTACAATGTCTACGAAAATTTAAGCATTCCTGTGTGTCAGCTTGTTCAGTGTGGCGTATGCGTAACATTTTCTAGACAATAAAATGTGTTCATTTATATGTGTGGAATACTCATGCAAGTTTTATGAGACGAATTTTTGATTTTTCAGTTTTTCATTTTCAATCAACTATTCAATTCAAATCAAATATTTAAAAATTTAAGATAATTTTTGATTCGTTCATACATTAGTACGAGCATGTGTATAGATTTATTTTTCTGATTGAAGGCTATGCATTGTCGCAAATGACTGTTCTGTATTTCGAGAAATTCTTTAAAAGGTTAATTGCTGAATGCCATCAACTTTAATTACAATTTGTAATGCAGGCTGAAAGTTTGTTTTTCGGAATTGATTAAATGACTTTGTGTAAATTGTATGTTTGTAACTTGTTAAGAAACTTTGGTCATAATAATGGTAGAAATTTGGCTTTGATCTGTAAAGGATTTCGATGTCAATTATAATTAGAACAACAAAGCTCATACTGTAAACTCTATCTTTAAATTCTTGTTAAACGTTCACATTATAGTGGCATTCTAATGTATTATCTTTTAAGCAGAATCTGTATTTAATCTGGATTGTTGCCATGCCTATATTACAATTTAATTGAAACGCAATAAAATTAAGATCTAACCCTTCCTGGTTATGATTTCATTTTGCCCATATTTATGGTAGACTCTTATATATCTACGCTTTGTTTACATAATTCCAAGCTGTACTTATGGTCTTTCTATGCAAATAGCTGGGAGCCGCATATATACCATGTGTACACAAATAAGCATAATAAAACTGTTTGTTGTCTTGTTCAATTTGGTGGTTGGGCTTTTTTTTCAACCAAATACTGAAGCCATATTGTTGCTGTATTCCGCATACGTATATTTCTGTGTTTGTGCGTACATGTACTTGGCAAACCTCTTACTTTCACATTGTTACCAGACACAAATATGGCGACAGGCTTCGCAAAAACAAGAACAGAAGGATACTGAGTAGCAAAAGAGCGCAAAAGAAAATTCAATGGTGCCTGCTAAAACATTTGCGAAGGCCGCATATTTCACGTTACTTATCTTTATCATTGCCGACTAATTTCACACAGAGAAAGTGAGAGCGGGACTAAAAACACAGCCAAATATATGTACATAGTATGTTCAGCTTCGCATTCATATACATATAAGAGTAGATACGTATGTGAAAATCTGCTGTGTATTTCGGCCAAAGCCTGCTGGCCGGCTCGTGAGAAGGGCTTGCATACAGAATATTTGTTTATTTCTAGTTCATATCTTTTATGTGCGCTACACTTGCGTTATATTTCTTTTTTTTTTTTTTTTTGTCTGCTTGTGCCATTTTGCGTTTTTGTTTATGTTTAGTTTAGCCATTCCATACAATCATATATTTACACAAGCCCGCACACACACATGCATGTACTCATGCACAAATGTATGTGTTCGCTTTGTATGTAGCGTTTTAAGCGTTTTTATTGTCTTTTGCTTAGGGTTAAGTCTTTTTTGTTGTTGCGTTTTTCTCTTGTCATTGCCACGTTTTGTTTATTGTTGGAACTGCCTCTCGCTTTTTTTTGCATTCGGCTTCCTGCCTTGTGGTAAGTGCCTGGTATGTTTTAGCAGCGTTTTGCAAAAACGCCTTTATTTGTTCATACACACATACATGCATATTTAGGTATGTATGTATGGCTGTGTAAATGTGTGTGTATATAGTTCTTAGAATATAAGCGGGGTTGTGTGTACGTGTCTGCACACGCGCCATTGAGTTAATCCTTTTGTTTTATGGCATTTAATTTATTTTTAAAGCTCTTTTTACAAAGTTGTTTATGAGCCACAATACGGCAAAAAATAAAAATCGCATAGCATACTTTTCTGCGTTCACAAAATTTTTCCGTTTTTTGTGCCGTTCTTCAAAAAGAATTCCTAAAACGAAAGCAGGCTGGAGAGGGAATGCAACAGGCCATAATTGGGTATCATTCTTAAGAATTAAACGACAATTGTAACGCACATCTAACCTTCTAAGCGCACATACACATGCAGAAATATATAAAGAATATGGGATATCATACTTCTGTGCGTTCATAAAGAATTTAAATCGTTTTTCTTTTTTTTCAAAACAAAACCTGGACAGGCAATGCAACAGGCCTTAATTGGGTATAGTACTCAAGAATTAAATGACAATAGCGGCGCACACCCAAGCATTTAAGTCCACATATATATACGCAAGCACAGGCCCCATTCATGTAATTGGCTACAGAATTGCAATAATAACAATAACAATTCAATATGCCCGCAACAGATGCTTGCGTTAATGTACGTAAACCTTCAAAAGTAACGACAACAGTAGCAGCAGCTGCTGACCAAACAGCGCCTGCACTGGTAAGCCCGCCTAATTGGCGCCCATTACATCAAAGAGTTTTGCGTTGGGAATTCTAAGCAGAATAAAGCTTGCTATGTCTGTAGAGAGTGTGTACTTTGCCAGACCCCATTTTAATGAGTTTGAATGAATATGAGATCTGTCTGGACTAACATGTCCCACTTGTTGGCCTTCGGCCGCACGCATCGTTTGAGCAACCGAATATTCCTTTATTGCTCCTAGAGGCTACGGTTACGGCAGTGTGTACCAAAATGGATATGTTCAACAAGATTGAATGCTGGATAGAGCTCTACAAGCAATTAAGCCTGCGTACCTCCAAAAACCAACACGTACATGGGAAATGTTAAAGTAAGAGAAGAGCGAATTTAATGTTCAGTTCAGAACTAATAAGGACTTCAGTTGGAAATTGTGGTTGATTATTTCTCTAAGATATGTAGTACATAGTAGAATGTAATTTGCTACGGCATCTTTGTTCAATTCACCATTTTGTATGTATGACTTCTAAGCAGAAACTTGTGTGCCAATGTTTAATCAATTTCATTACGTGTTTGTTAATCGTCTGTGATTACTTTGTTTAATGCTGCATGCATATCGTAATATAAAACATTTGTTTTGTTAACATCATTATTATTTTTACAGTGAAATAACATAATATACATATCATCTCTATATATATAAAACAGTTTGTCCTGACTGACTGACTGACTGACTGACTGACTGACTGACTGACTGACTGACTGATTGGCAATCAACGCACAGCCCAAACGGTAAGAGCTAGGAAGCTGAAATTTGGACACAAGATCCCTCTTATAGTGAAAGTGAGCACTAAGAAGGGGTTTCGGAAAATTCGAACGCCAAAGGGGGGAAAACGGGCTCCAACGTTTGTATGAAAAATCTACAAAAAAAACTGTATACTTGGATTTTCAATATTTTTCCTGCGGCCTGAATAATAATGATTTTCCGGTGGAAAATTCGGTAAACGAAAAGCTATGTGCAATCAACGCACAGCCCAAACGGTTAGAGCTAGGAGGCTGAAAATTGGACACATGTTGTCTTCAGTGGTGTAGGTGAGCACTAAGAAGCGGTTTTGGAAAATTCGAACGCCAAAGGGGGGAAAACGGGCTCCAACGTTTGTATGAAAAATCTACAATTTTCATCCAATTAACTTCAAACTTAGTTTGTATACTCTCAAAAAGAATACAAGAAAAACTGTATACTTGGTTTTTCACCATTTTTCCTGGGGCATGAAAAAGGGGGGGTTTTCCGTGGAAAAATTGAAACACAATCAACACCCCACAGCCCAAACGGTAAAAGCTAGGAAACTGAAATTTGGGCTCAAGTATCCTATCATGGTGTAGATGCGCACTAAGAAGGGATTTTGGAAAATTCGAGCTCCAAAGGGGGGAGAAGTAGCTCCAAAGTTTGTTTGAAAATTCTGCATTTCTGAATCGATCAACTTTAAATTTGGTTTTTATAATCTATAAAAGAATACAAACAAAACTGCATACTCGGTTTTTCGAAATTTGTGTTGGAGCTTGAATTATTGGGGTTTTAATATTTATTCATTTTTTCAAATGAAAAGTTTGTGTTATAAATTTTGTCCGATCGATTTCAAATTTGGGTAATATAATCTACGTAACTAAAATTACAACTTTGCATTTAACGATTTTTAAAATATGCATTTTACAAATGCAGGCAGAACAAACAATACAAAATATCAAACAGTTGGGGACAACTAAGTATACATACACACACACATACATATATACAAGCAGCTGTTCGTGTAGTTGCGTGCAAACGGTTGAAGTAGCCAAAGCAAAATGTGAGACACTAATGTGTGAATGTTCATTTGTACACATGTATGTACATACATACATACATATGTATGTACAAAAGTACATTCGTCTTGCACTGACAGGGCAAGAAATGTTAATTAATTAAAAATTATTAACATTATAACATAAACATTTGTATGTTATTTTTTCTTTGTTTAGTACATTTGGCATAAGGGATTTCAGGACAACGGACTACAAGGGCGTACGCAGGTTGGGCAGGGGGGACATTGCTCCCCTTAGAAAGAATTTCGCATTATGAATTACACCAGCACCATATGTATTACATACGTACATACATATATACATACGTCTGTATGTATAGTATGTACATATGTACATCAATAAGTATGTATGTACGTACATACATTCTTATATACATATATAGGTTTGTATGTATGCAGTGGGCCATCGAACACTGTTGTTTAATTGTAATAAATAGTGTTCTATGTTTTCAAATCATAATTTTTAAAACAACAACAACAAGTTATTGGCTCGCAAAATTCTTTCGTTTTGATAATTTACGGCTGTTAATTGCATACGAAAAATGCCAAAAGTTTACAGTTACCGTACACACACATGCATGTACATACAAAACAACAACAACAACTTTAAGTTGTTGGCTCGCTCTTCTTCTTTCGTTTTGACCATTTAATGTTAATTGCAAAGGCAAAACGCCAAAAGTTTACAGTTACCGTCGCTAAGCAACGACTGCGTAAGCGATAGTAAAGCAGAAACCGAATAACGGAGCTACGCATATTCTGCTTCGCATTGCGGGCAGATGTATGTATGTATGATTTGTTCTTATTGATCTCAATAAATAATTAGATTTTATTATTTAAATATTCTGCTTATTGCATTCAAACTTCGATATTTTATGGTATCGGTGGCTTCAACTATCGAAAGTTTTACTCTAGCAAATTGAGATGAGAATTGTCAGTGCTTTTTGATCGTGGCTCATCGCTGCACGGCATTGACACGAGTGCCGTGTTTCATATTCCGAGTTTGTGCGTGATCGTATTGACTCAATATGACACGAAAAGGCTCAAATGTGAATTTAAAATTAGGATATACCCTTATAATTATTCCCCCTTTTTTGCAAATCGTCTATCTTAAAACGTTGCGTTATCTCTATATATAAAACAGTTTGTCCTGACTAATTGGTGATCAACACACAGCCCAAACGGTAAAAGATGAAATTTCGACTCAAGTATCTTTTCATAGTATCCATCATAGTGTAGGAGCACACTAAGAAAGGCTTTTGGAAAATTCTAGCTCCAACGGGGGGAAAACGAGCTTTAAAAAATATTAGTTATAGTGGTCATGTTCGTTGAAGGAAATAGTTTGGCAAGAACAAAAATGTAACGGACTACTGAACAATTTTTTGTCAAGAACAGAAAATGTTCATTTAAATACCTTAAATGCCTTCCTACTGGTAACTTATAAGGTGAAAACATATGGGTAGGTTATGCACACACAAAATAAATACAATTGGAAACATTATATTGAGCCGGGTTAAGACGGGCAATACCTGCTAGTTTTACATATATACAATTTATTAAACTAGTTTTCTACTACCAATATGGCAGCTTAAGCTAGTTGAAAGTTAGGGAATACAAAAGTTGTCTATAGTAAGCATCTATAGGGCGCACTTACATCTATGTATATACAATATTTACAATGTTTTACATGAAAAATGAAATTATATTTTATGATATATATTATATATTTTATACAAGGGATCTGGTGGGGAGATCCTTTGGATGGCACTTCTTCTCTTCATGGTGCAAGCAGCCATGCCATCTTTCCGGCTTTTGGCATGACCGATCGCTTGACCATTGTTGTGAGCTTGCTGAAGTTGAGTCTTCTGTCCAGAATGACACCAGAATAACTTGTGCGAATTTGTATGACTGAGCGTGGACCCCAACATTGTAATATCTCTGCATGAGGACGGTCTTGTTGCAAATGTGACATTCGCATACTTGCTGGCGTTGATACCAATGTTCCAATTAAGAGCCCAATTCTCGAAACTACTTACATACTGCTGTAAGGCTTCCGAAGCTACATCAAAGTCCCTGCTTCTGGTAAGCCCCGCAGTGTCGTCTGCGTAAGTAGCTATTAGTGCGTCATCCTCGTCTACTCCAATGATCTCTTGCGGTGCAGGCATATCAGCAGTAAATAATGTATACAGGGTAGGGCCGAGAACACTGCCTTGGGGCACCCCTGCACAAATTGAGTGCCTCGTGGATTTCACTCCATCGACAGCAACTCTCAAGCTTCTGTCCCTTAGAAAGCTTTCGATGAGTTGAAACAATTGAGGAGTTAGCATGCCTTTCAATTTGCAGAGGAGTCCATCATGCCACACTCTATCAAAAGCTTGTTTAATATCCATAAACACAGCCACTGAGTACATCTTTTGCTCCATGGCTTCCAGGGCGAAGTTGATCACACGGTGGAGCTGTTCCGGAGTTCCGTGACTTCTTCGAAATCCTAATTGCCAAATGTAGTGAAATACTAAAGCTCAACAAATTTGCGCGTTGAAAGTCAGTCAAAAGAAAAGAAAATATAGAAATTAACAATTGAGTTAGCTGAAAAGCCTGCAACTAAAAGTATGTATTTCAAAAATTTAAACTGCGTTGCGTTCAATAAATTTGAATTGATGCTGCAGTTGTTTTATGTAATTGCCATGGTTATGTTGAAGTAAAATGTTTTTGTGTTTGACATCGGTAAATTGCGTTCCGTTAGTGACTTAATTATATTGTATTGCAACTAATTACATAGAACTCTTGCTTAAAGTTTTGCAATATAGGGTTTCTTTTGTATAGAGTACTAAATAATAATAACTTCTCGAATTTCGCAAATAAACATCGTAATTTGAGGAAAATTCAATTTGTGTTTGTTGTTTTCATGAACATCCATATAAATGCCACTACACTACAACCGGAATTCCAGTAGTTCAATGCACACGTAAATAAAGTAAATGCCGTAATAATATGATTGCCGAGAGTACTGGGTACAGCAATATGCGTACGGATAGGTGTACTTTACTTCGCTGCGCTGCAGAGCATCGAATGATGACATGCGAACGGCGATCGATTTCATTCCATTAACGTGGCATGGCCATAATAAAACCATTGGCAAAACGTTTTCAGCAGGCCGTTCAGCATGTACGTGTCTGTCATTTTGAATTACGTACAAATGTAAAATGTCGTGACGTTGGCGCACGTGGCGTATGAGTAACGTCGTGGAAATTGCTTTGCTTTGCATTTGAATTGTAAGCCGAAACTGGCGTGCTGTAGCATAATTGTGCGTCGTTAAGTTTATTATGAAGTGTGCAGAAGACTGACACATGCACACCCACGCACGCTCACACACACACACACACTCAAACACACACACACATACTCGAGTAAATTTAAATGTGCAAATGGCGCACTTTAAGTCAAGCAATTGGAAACTAAATTGGAATTTTTATGACAAGCATCGCCATGTGCCAAGCCAGGACAGCAACAACGACAAAATGGCTACCCGAGGACATGGGAAGTCTGTCTGATATGTATTGTGTGCCCGCATTTGACCGACAACTAACTGCCAAACATGCCTTCATCATCTTTATCTCTTTATCTGTCTCGCTCTTATCTGTCCGTCTTCCTCTGTGCCGCATAAATACTGGCATAGTTATAATGCGTTGCGTGCGCCAATTTGCAAAATTTCCCTTAGGCCCCGTTTCGCTCTGAGCACAATAAATTAAAGTGACATTGCCAAAAATTTCCACTTGATTTGCTGTGCCGGTCCAGTCAACTGTGCGAAAGTGACAACTAAATCCAAAGAAAAAAAGATATAAAAATTTAATATGACATAAAAAATGATTTGATTATGAATAATTCAAATATTTCAATGCATAATTGAATCAACAAGTACACAATATATAATTTAAAGATGAATGAATGAGTGCAAACATTGACACTTCCACCAGCGCGGAAAACGCAAAGTTTTATATGTTTTTTCGACACTTTTTAGTTTTAGCTCCCAGAGCTTAAATTTGCACATTTGCTGGACTGCATATTATTATGAGCCTTTGATTGTTGACTATGGCGCTTCCATTGGTAGCTTTTATTTGAACAGCTTCACGAATTTCTTTTCAATGAATTTTTGCTTTTTGGTTTGTGCCACTTAAATTCAATAAATAAATGGCGTGCATTTAATACCCGAAGCTCAAGGGATTTGCATACAACCCGCAGCAGCATTGGCGGCGAAACGACAACGACATCGACAACGAAAAGAACAACAACGTATTACCTCTCTGCCATGTTATTTGTATGAGGAAAATGCTACGCTTGCTACAGCGCCCTCAATCTGAATAGGTGCACATATATTCTTTTTTTTTTTAAATATATATATATATATATATATATATATATATATATATATATATATGTAAGATTTATTAGGTTTATAAATCGTTTAATAAAGTATATCGAGTATTTGACAAACAATAAGAATAGTATTATATAATAACATAAGACTTAAAAATATGTTTAGACGCCGACTTTTGCAACTTCTGACCAACTTTAGTGACTGCTGTACAACTTTACTACTGACGACTGAATGCCACGACTGCTGCTTACGACTGTTGAAAAAAAACTATCCCACGACTTCTTCTTAATTACACCTTCGCCTGATCGGGGGTGCCAACTGATGATAATGGCACAAGGATGCCACTTTACACTCGGCCATCCTGCTCATCATCTGTCTCAGATGATTCTCCAGCTTCATCGTCTTCGTCTTGACCCATGTAACGCCACAGTTTCATAGAATCAGTACAAGTTGAAGTCTGATTCGGACCCTGGAACTCTGCAACTTTCTTCACGTCGAACCTTCCATTACGTTTTATTTTGGTAACCTCGTATGGCCCGATATATTTCGGAGCCAGCTTTTTACCATTTACAAACTGTGTTACTTTAATGGCTACTAAGTCTGCTAATTGGTAACCACTATGCTTACGTCGCTTTTTGTCAAAATTCTTCTTGTAGCAACTTTGAGCTTTTTCAATCTGTACTCTGGCATCAGCTCTGATTTGGTTGCGTTCATCCTGCAAGCCTTCCAGTAGCTCGTCCTGAAGAATTTTCACCACTTCCAGATCAGATTCATTACGCATTTTGACGCCGAACATAATTTCAAACGGAGTGTACTTCGTAGATGAGTGGACATGTGTATTAATAGATCGTTGCACCTGTGATGTATATTTATACCATTTTGACGGCTCGGCTGCAGACATTTTTGACAAAACAGACAGAATAACTCGGTTGACTCTCTCTATCTGCCCATTTCCTCTTGGGATCCCTGTAGTAGTCTCGATGTGCTCTATTTTGTGTTCCTCACAAAAATCTTTAAACTGCTTCGATATAAATGCTGCTCCTTTGTCGCTGATAATACGCCGTGGATTCCCAAAGATAGCTACCCACGAGCTGATATGTTTAACAACTTCTTGCGCATCGGTAGACTTTGTTGGATACAACCATGTGTATTTTGAAAACCCGTCAACAGCAGCGAATATGTATTTGTACTTCTTTGCAGTCAGGTCCAATGATCCCAAATGATCTACATGGAGTGTACTCAGCGGCTGATCTTCTTTGTCGATACAATGCAAAAAATCATCTTGTTTACCCAGCTTTCTGTTATGTGTTATACACTCAATGCAATTCGCGATAAATTCCACAACTTTTTTCTCTAAGTGTGCTATAAAATAGTCCTGCTGAATGTGATGCATGGTTTTCTTCACACCCATATGACCAAAGTTATGAGCATTCCTGATAACTTCTTTTTCCATGCATTTCGGTACGGCTAGCAAATCAATACCATCTACTTGTTTATAAATCAGCTGATTTCTGACCTTGTAGTTTGCGTATGGTTTCAGTTTTAAAATTTCTGCAACTGCAACTAAGGTTTCATCTTTGCGTTGGGCCTTTAAAAATTGTGCCTGAACTTCTGTGCTTACGATCATGACTGGGAATCGACTGAGGCTGTCGACATGCTTCATCCTTATACCAGCGCGATGTTCTATGGTATACGTAAAATCTTGCAGATACATTAACCACTGCACTACTTCTCTGGGAATTTCTTTTTTCGTTGATGTCATCTTAAACGCTGCGCAATCAGTAACGAGAACAAATTCAATGCCCATTAAATAATGTCGTAGCTTTTTTGTTGCTAAATATGCTGCTTTCACTTCCAAAAAATAGCTATGCAACTTTTCTTCTTGAGGTGTCGTTTTTTTACTCCAGTACAGAATAGGATGCCACTTGCCATCATGCTGCTGGAGAAGAGTAGCACCAAACCCATCTTTTGACGCATCAACATGTAACTGTGTTGCCGCATTCTGCATAAATATCTTCAATACTGGTTCATTCGTCAAAGCATTCTTTAATTGTTCTATCGCCTGTACATGTAACCCTTCAATTTTGAATTCGGCTTCTTTTCTCAACAATTGTGTCAACGGTCTGGCTAGTAATGCATAATCTTTAACGAACTTTCGAAAATACCCCGTTAGTCCAAGAAAGGCCTGTACTCCCCGTATGTTTTTGGGAAGAGGAAAATTCTTCACAGCTTTTACCTTTTCTTGACCTGGCCAAACACGTCCGTTTTCTACTTCATGACCCAGAAAATTTATTTTCTTCTTTAAGAACTGACACTTGGCCCATTTTATATCAAGCCCATACATTTCTGCCTGCTTCAGTACAATTCGCATATTTTCCAAACATTGACCAGCTGAATCTCCGAAAATAACTATGTCGTCAACATACATCTCCATTATGCCTTTGTTAATCAATGTTTGAAATATGTAATTAACGTATCGTACGAACACTGCTGGGGAGTTGCAAAATCCAAAGGGTGCCCTATTAAATTCATACAACCCTTCCTTGGTAACAAACGCTGTATACTTTCGACTTTGCTCCTCTACCTGCACATGAAAAAAGCCATTTCGCAAATCCATAACAGTAAAATATTTCGCATTTTGCATCTTCTCGAGTACTTCTTCGACAACTGGTACTGGGAACCTATCCTTAAGTACGAGGGTATTCAGCTTACGATAGTCCACACATAATCGGTAGGTCCTATCTTTCTTTTTGGCCAACACCACCTTGCTTGCAACGTTTGACGACGACTCTCTGATAATGCCACAGTGAAGCCATTCATCCACCTGTTTTCGTACAAATTCACGTTCTGTTGTAGACAATCGGCTTGGACTTTCGCGAAAAGCGATGCTTGGAACATTCGGTATGATGGTCATTTTTATTGGGCATTCTACTGCATTGTCCACCGGCTTGTAATTGGCGATCATTTGTTTGACTGGTTCGGCATACTGGGATTCAACATTTAAATCGATCTCGCTTGCTGGACTTACCACGTTAAAAACATTCAACTCAGACTGCTCATCATCAGCTTTTGTTTGCGCCTGTACGAACGTGTAACCATTGGAATTTAGTGTGACAGTAAACTTCTGTAAAAAGTCATAGCCAACAATTATTTCAACTTTTAGACTTGCATCTGGTACAACAAGAAATGTATGATTTGTCACAAAACCATCGACCTCAACTGTTTCTGTAAATTCACCCAACACGACAGTGGCAATATTGCCTAAGCCAAACAGTTTAGTAAAATTCTTTTGCAACTTTTGGTCACCGAAAATGTTTTCATATTTTTGTTTTCGCATAAGTGAAACATCCGCGCCAGTGTCAATCAAACACGATACAACTGCTTTCCCGATTTTTATTTCTTTAACGCGATTTTCCTTTAATACAATGTTAACGCTTTGTTTGCTTGCCACGCACTGCTTCGCTATGTGACCGACACCGTTACACTTAAAACATTTTGTTTCTCGTTTACATTCTGCCCGCTTATGTTCTGTTGAACCGCAATTGTAGCAATGCTGCTGTTGTTGTTGTTTGTCTCCTACTTTATCAACGTTTTCGCGACGTTTGTTATACGAACTGCTCTTTGCCACTAATTCAGTAAGCTCATACCGACTTCGAAGTTCTTTGTACGTGGGCGCACTGTACAACGGAAATTTTAGATCGTCACGCACGTCTAAGCCATCAACTATATAATTTATAACCGACTGATCTTCAACTTGTCCAAGTGATGCTATTTTTCGCATCTGGAGCACATAATCATGAAAATTTTCCGACACACGCTTTTTCCGCTTTTGCAACATTTTATGTACTTCGGCACTGCTCAGCTGTTTATCAAATTCTTCTATTAAGGCTGCACATAACATTTCATAATTTGATACAGTAATAGTTTCCACAAATAATTTGGCCGTGCCAACCATTTTATTTCTTGCATTCACATACTTTTGTTTTTCACTTAATTCGTATGCCTCGGCGTTTTCGTCGAAATTATTTACCCACTGCTTAACTGGTATAGCTATGCCATCGAAATCAGGGACTACTTTTGCAAAGCTTTCCACCGACACACTGTTCTTGTTTGGGTTAGAATCGTTCTTTTCACTCAGCATTTTAATTAAAATTGACAAATCGTGGTTTTGTATACATGTGTGTGTCTCCTCAGAATACATTCTTTTCTCGGTATTTTCAACTGCGCAATTATCATGTAGTTCGACGTTCGCACCTTTTTCTTTTATTCCTGCCGTTGTGCCTTGTTCGCACTTGTATATATTTATCTCTTTTTCGCACGTATGATTTACACTTTGTTCATCATTTACCACTGCTCTGCTTTCCTCTACCATTTCAAACGTTAGATCGAGATCGTCTACACTTTGTGATGTCTTTCCATTTTCCATGCGCGCCACCGGCAACAGATTTTTCTTGCTTGGTGCGCCATTTTTATTTTTTCTGCTTGAGCGTATCATTTTTAAGCACTGCAACTTTTAGATGTATTATTTCAACTGACTGCGTATGAAAATTTATGCGGCTGAGCCCTTATGTAAGAATCATTTTTTATGAATGCTTCACTTAAAAACTTTGAACTGTTCTGAATATTTGTCCGGCTGCTCGACACGGTTGAGCCCCCATGTAAGATTTATTAGGTTTATAAATCGTTTAATAAAGTATATCGAGTATTTGACAAACAATAAGAATAGTATTATATAATAACATAAGACTTAAAAATATGTTTAGACGCCGACTTTTGCAACTTCTGACCAACTTTAGTGACTGCTGTACAACTTTACTACTGACGACTGAATGCCACGACTGCTGCTTACGACTGTTGAAAAAAAACTATCCCACGACTTCTTCTTAATTACACCTTCGCCTGATCGGGGGTGCCAACTGATGATAATGGCACAAGGATGCCACTTTACATATATATATATATATATATATATATATATATATATATGTGGGATGGTTGGTAGAATATAAGCGAATAAACTAAACAACCCTAGACAACAATAAGTATAACGGAGCCATAGAGAAGAGGCAAAACTACAAAACTACGAAGGCGACAATTATGAAGTGATCGACGGCGCAAGCATAGAGTTCGGCGAAATGACGAGAGGCGACAACAACGGCGGCAAGAAGTGCAACACAAAGCTATGACGGGCGGCGTGTGCGAGAGTCTTCGAGAGTTTGTCGAGCAGGACAGACGGTCCAACAACGATTCGAGTAGAGTTCGTCGAGCAGGACAGACGGTCCAAGAACGTTCGAGTAGAGTTCGTCGAGAAGGACAGACGGTCCATGAACGACGCAGAGAGTTCGCCTTGAGTCATAGTGAAGGACAGACGGTCCGCCAACGATGTATAAGACGAGCCAACGATGTTAAATGAAGTTTAATCACTTTTATATTTCAAATACTCCTAAATATTATATTGTAATCCAAATATCAGCTTAACCAATAAACAGAACCCCACATATATATATATATATATATATATATATATATATATATATATATATATATTATTTTGACATTTGCTTGCAAATATTTCAAATCTTGGATCTCTGAAGTTTTAAAAAGAAACATATTTCTTCTTCTGTAGACAATTTTGATTATTAAGTCATTAATGAAAGACCTTATAACTGTTTATTAAAATACATTTTACTGTTACAGCTTTGTAACTAAGGTTCAGGGTACATCAATTGCTTCCATAGAACCAGCTGGTTGAAAAAATGAGAATTCCCCTTCACCAAAAATATTAATAAAGAGAGCTCTTTACGAATGATTCTATATGTCAAGATAATACAACTTTCAGTGCGTGAATAATAAACTGAAAAAAAGGAAATGAAAACAGCTGCAAGGTAGTACTTTCTAAAATGTGGATGTTCATAGATTCTTGGGTTTTTATTGTAGACATGGCTGACCTGTAGACATACTTAGATAGGTATAGAAAATGTGCTTATTCCGCTATCTAAAGCTCATCGCTCTACTCGAAGTTAGGTGTTTAGGTGACAGGATATAGTCTATATCCTATCCTATCCTAAACTGACATTATTTGATCCACTAAATAATCACTTATGACAATTGGTTTCCATTTTGCACAGCACTTTGCCTTCCTATTCAGTTGTGCGCTAACGTACGAGTATGTAAATATGCTCGTATGTGTGCACATGACATCCTTTATGGCACTGTGTATGTATGTATGTTTGTATGTATGTATGCTGTGTGCTTTTTGATAAGTACTTGTGTACATAACAGCAGCAACAAAAATTCTATGTACATATCAGTATAAAACTTTTTCTAGTTTGCTTTACATTCTGTGGCTGATTTGACTGAAATCGCCTTTAGCGTTTTGGCACATGCAAACATGTTGGCACAAGAAGCTTTTCTGCTTTTAATGGCAACAGTTGCGGATGCGGGTGCACTCTGCACATTTTTGGTTTATTTGGCGGTTTTAGTGCAATTATAAGCAAAATAAGAGTTCCTCATACGCACATAAGTACTTACTTCAATTCTTATTTTGGCAGATAAGCCAAAAATGGAGATAGTTAAAGTGGTATTTAATTATGGAATTCATTTATATAAATTGGAGAAACCAGTTTTTGTAAAGATTTTGATGCACCTAGTTGGTATAATTTTCCATACCTCAGGTTTGGTCATTACCTTCTATACAACTAGATTAGTCGAGATAGTTATAAGGATAATAGTTTAATAATAATAAGATTTTGAACATACATAAGAATGTATTCATAAAAGTGAGAAGTGGAAAGTGGCAATAAGAAGAATTGCAATAAATAAAAAGTTGATCGATTATACCTCCTTTGGGGCTCGAATTCATAATTGCATCGCCATTGTGGCAATGCCTCTCTGTGTGTGAGTCAGTGAGCAATACAAAGCTACAAAGCTTACAGCTGCTGGCAGAGCTCCGACAGAGATTGCATGTTTTGCTATAACTTCTTATAAAACCAGGGAAAATCTTAATTTGACTTGTGTGGGGGAAAAAGGAAAAAGAAATTGAAACATACATGTGTTGCGTACAGATACTATATAAGAGATCTGTGTGCAAATTTTGGTGTCTCTTGCTCCTATAGTGTCTGCATCTAGGTGCTTATACGGACGGATGTACAGGCTAAATCGTCGTATCATGCAACGCCCCCCTCTGCCTGTAATATTTTCTACTTTGCACAGTCTGGACATACTATACTCTTGTACCTTTCAGGTGCAGTCTATCAATAGTTTCGATGTTTATACACACATTGTGTAAGGCTTTAAATTTAATTGAGTGTTGGTAAGATTCGGAAAGTTTAACAACCGCAGAAGGCATTGGGACATTTAGAAAATCTAAAGCTGCAGAGCGTTCACAAGTGACTCCATTAAATAAATAGGATATCATTCAATTTAAATGAATTAAATTTAGTTTAATTGAGTTTATTTGCAGAATACTCGGCAGGCTTGAGCAAATTTGCGGTTGCCCATTAGAATTTCCACAATTTGTGCTCAAAATCTGTAGAAAACTTGTATTAGCTTCCAGCACACGTATGTGTATGTATGCATTTGAGAACTTTCTCATACATCTAAAGGAACCACTTTAGAGTGTGGCTTGGACTCTATGTTGATTTAATGTATTTAAAAGCAAAATAAATAAAACGCAAGGAGAGCTGTGAACTGTCTATTGGCTGAATACAAAGCTAAAGTTGTATGGAAAATAATTTGTAGAATTATGCAATTAGAAGATGATAAGAATGGTTTAAATATTTTTCAAGAGGTCACTTTTTCTTCGTCAACTTGAGGCACGCTTTAATGGAGTGCACTATGACGGGTGCATCTTATGCATAACTTGCCACAAGCGTCAACGTGGCCCTCGAAATGCCAGAGGGAACCGTCAACGTCAGGAGCATCCCCTCTCGCCATTGTCGTCATCCTTCGTTCCACGCGCTGTCATCATTCTCAGCACACAATTTAGCTTTTATTAACTGAAGAAAAGGAAGCTGTAGTGGGAGCAAAGAAAATGGCAAGCAGAGAAAAGTGAGCAGCGTCTGGTGGAGAAGTGGTTTTTGTTGTTGTTGCCATGCTGATACTGATAGCCGCCTGTTGACAGCAACTTAGTGCACACAATGAGGCAGTAGCCAGACAAGCCAGCGTCTTACTAATAAGCCATATTGCAATACCGAATAGTCGCATGACACTTCGTTTGCATAAAGGATTGATGGAGTCTGGCGTATTTAGTTCCGTTTCCTTGATATTATATTAAAATGCGAGTAGTGGTATTTTCTTTTTTTTTTTGCATAATTTTATTATGTTTTATTTCTCGTTCATGTTGATTTTGCAAATTTTTATTACATTTAACTACACAGACTTAATTTCTAGAAATGGCTTTTCTTTCAAATTTATCTTTCTTGTGTATTCTGGAATATTCCTCTTCATTTACTACAAGTGTACATATCAATTCTAATTCTTATTTACATTGTTATCTTCCCCAGTTTAGTAAGTATTCGGCATTATTCTAGCAATACTGTGACTTTATGATTATTTCAAAATCTTACTTTGGGAGCTGCCGATTTATTTTTATGTTTTCTTGATTGATTGCAGGATGCCGTTTATGTTGTCAGCTCTTTCAAACAGCTATTGATGACGGTATCTACTTTCAACTTGCCAAATATCTTAGCTTAGACTATTTTGATTTGATTTTCGCGCGCCTGGTTAAACGTTTGATTTCAAAGTTGTTATTGCTTGTTAGCAATGCAGAATGCTCTTTATTTTTTTCCCCGTTTGCACTTTACCCGACCTTTTCAATTATTATTTGAGAATTTTGCCGTAAATGAGTACTAAGCCAACGAATATACTTTCCTTTTCTTTTCTCTTTTTTTTTTTGCATTTATGCAAATAACTTAACTGCTCTCAGTTTTAGATTTTCAGTAATTACTTATAATTAATAGTTGTCTAGTTTTTAATTGTAACAAAAGTTTATTTACAGGATTCATAAAATTAAGTTGATCTCAAAACTAAATTAAATTTATTTAGCAATTATTAAATGGTAGCAATTAAATAGTTCTGTATATACAATTTCCATAGACCAAATCTAAATCAAATAACTGCTTTTATAAAAACTAAGTACTTAATTTAATTGTGTTACAAAAGGAGTAGGACTAGACATACATGTTGTAGACAGCTGTATATAAGATAATTGTAGTTTTAAGATTAGTTTCTGGTTTTTATCTTTCAGTTTTTTTTTTTTTTTTTTTTTTTTTTTTTTGTATAACTTAATACATATCTATGATTAAGTTGACTTAAAATCACTTACATAAAAGCTCTTCATGCTTTTAGTTCAAAAACTTGTTTCCTTTTATACATTTTCAAGTGAATTCTCTGCTCATTGCGACACGTTAATGGTTATGCTGGTTTCTCGTTCCAACCATAAAAGCCGTCGGGATTGTATTAAATACTCAATAGAATATTAAATGAAACGCTTGCAATAGTTACATGCACCTCAATAAAAAGACAAACAACTATAGCTTATGGTTTAAAATTGAAGTTTAACTATTACGGCTTTCCATCAACGGCTTTCCAATAGTGCTCTTTTAAAGCGCCTATTAATTACAATTACACACACATGTATGTATATATTTCATATATATGTATATATATATATATATATATATATATAAATAAAGTTATCGTTTGCTATAGTTATATATGAAGGGCTTAAGTACATACATTTACTGATTTATTCTTACCAATTTCGCCAAACATTTGATGATACTTTCATAGAGAGTTATTGATAGAGCGTAAGTAAGTGATGTGGGTGTTTTTCTTTCTTTTTTTTTTTTTTTGTTTGTTTGTTTGTAGTGCTTGAAGGTATGTATGTATTATGCTAGTTTGATAATGAAAGTTGCGTACGTATGTATGTATGAATCGTTTATGTTATGTATGTACGAGTATGTATCTGTTTGCTTGTACAAGAGAGAAGAGAGTAGGAGTGATTCGTAGAAAAGACTGTTCTTGCTTAACTAATTACAAGTTAGTAACATCTGACAATTCCGTGACAATCTACACAATCTTCATATATATGCTTGTGTGAAATATCCGGTAGCCGATGGCAATGATTACCACAAAAATATGTAGTTGCGACTGCGCCGTTTTGGTTGAACCACCGACGTGTCCATGATACATAGCCGCGGGGTTATCACCTGTGTAGGAAAAGACAATACAAAAGACATTGAGAGTGGGCGAGAGAGAAAGTGTGTACAAATTAATTAAACGAGATAGTTGTGGTCGTCTGGGGATACACATACTATACACAAATAACAGAGTGAAAGCACAAACATGAGCTGGCACAACAAAGCTTAATGAGTGGCTACCATTTTGCACAAATCCTTTCTTCCCCCTAAGTTTGTCAGAAACCATGCGACGCTTATAAGTATTATAAAATATGATGTGTGTGCCTTAGCACTTAGTTTTATATGCCGTTAACATGGCCGGCCAGCCATGCAACGTGGAGGTGTTCACACACATGTGTGTGGGTGCTTAGTTGCTGTTTATGGCCGCTTCCTGCATAGCCTTTAATGGCAGCGCGACGTCGCTTCGTGCTTTTTTGCGGGCGTTTTTAATCCGCATGCTTGTGGTTGCGGTATTTTCATAAATTACTTTTATTGCTTTTTCCTGCTTGATGTACGAAGTGTGAAAGAGCTTTTCACTATACGTGTACTCGTACATACTGGTGTTTGAAGTAAAACAACAACAACAATGAACATTTCCTTTATATTCATTTCGAGCATTTATGCCATTTTGCAATGCTCGCGAATTCTGTAAATTGAATTCCCACTTTCACCCCATTGCACATCAAATTAATAGTAATTGCTGATGCATTTAAAAAAAATGTCCCCTCACTTACCTTTGAAAATGTGAACCAAAACGCTCGCAGGCTGGGTATTGCTGGCCACGCATGTGAAATTTCCCGAGTGCTCGCGACGTGTGCGCAAAATAGTAAGCTCGGATGATTGAAAATCTGTAATGGTTGGCAGCATAAATATTTACTGTGCACACACACAGCCAGCTTACACATTTACCTGGGTCGGTGGACACATTTATGCCCCGATCTATATCATAATTAATCATGCGGTTGTCATGGTACCAAAATATATACTCCGAAGCCTCGGTATTTTGCACAACACGGCATTGTAAGCGCAGCGTGGAGCCCGGCGTTAGATAACGTATTGGTGGTCCTGATATTTCGGCGCGTGCTTCTAACCGAATGGAATGACATTTTGGAAATTGGAAATTTATCGGCCCAATTGGGTGTGTAGCATGTTAAAGAGGTAGAAATGCATTTAAATTTAGTTCAGAGTTGGGCAAACATTAGGTTGTATGCGAATGCATATGACGCGTCAGTTTTATAAATACCGTTTCTTCATAAAATAACTAGATTTTGTTTATTATTTATTTTATTCCCTTAGACTGAAAATACTCAATTTGTAGCTTTAAATTTTTGAAATTTGAACCGAATGAGCCAAAGAAGAAGTTGTCTTAAATGTTCATTTTTAAAATTCACAAGGAACTGACAAAACAGCAATGGCAATCGAATTAATCAAAAGATCCTGATTGGAAATGAAACCAATTAAACCAATCAGTAATCAATGTCATTGTACGAACAAATTTAAGTGAAAAGTAATTTTTCAAAAAAGTTTTGTGGTCTGTTCCATTATCAAGTAAATTTGAAGGGGTTTTGGGAGCAATTTTACAAGTAGTTTGCAAATTAACAATTCAAGCATTAAAGTAAATCAAAACCAAAATGCAAAATACGTATATGAAAATATCTTCATTTGGAAGTCCACGACTACGAGACACGCTGAATACTCTGAAGGCTGTTTCCGCTGGAATATTGGAATACTATACATATATAGCTAAAAATGCACATTACAATTTAAGCATTATTTTATGTAACAAAAATAAATTTGCTAGCCCAAAAGTTTGGAACTTAGTTTCTTCCTAATTTAATCAAAAAGGTAAATTCGATGAGACTGACTTAGTTAAATATGTATGTTTCAGAGTATATCGTAGTCATGTGAAATCGACATAGTGCTGCACATTAGCATGTAAGAATCGTAATTTGACCCTTCTTCTTTTTGCTTCTGAGCTTTGTTTTTGTGAGAGAAAAAAATGGCCATTAGGGCCTACACATTCATGGCAAATTGTTTGTTAAATTTAGAATAATGTGCGTCACTTTGCCACGACCACATGCCTGACTGCCAACGCCGACGATGTTAGAAATTTGCTGAGTCGTTTCCATTGTTATGTGGATGCGAGTGTGTTTGTTTGCTTGTGTGCCTGTTCCCTCTTTTCTAGTCGGCTTTGTCTGACTGGCAGACCAGCGTCCCATACACGATTACACACTGACTTTGTTGCTATCTTTCTGGCATAAAGATGTTTCTAATTTCGGCTCGAGCGCATAAAATGCTTGCCAAAACCCAGAAAAATTGCACGAGTGAGTGGCCGCTCTACTGACATTTTTCCATTTCAAGTTCTCGAGCTGCTCAGATCTCAGACGCACAATTCACATTTCATTTTTTATTCGTATTTAGTGGGTCAGCAGTTTGGAAAATGCATTAAAGCGTAAAATTATAAAGAAGAAAAATCTTTGCACTTAGGCATGAGTAAGTCTGCGCTTTAGTGGAGCAGACTACTTGCTTCCACTTGAATGCAAAAACAATGGGGAGTTTCCAATACTAAGGCGCTGAGTGGATTGCCATTTATCGAGTACATTTGTCGCTTCATCTGCTTACTTACCGACTACACTCAGATGCAGAAATATCGATGTGGGCGGATGTGTGGATACTTGGCATTCGTACACGCCTGCATCACGTAGTTGCACGAATTTTATTTGCAATGTCCAATCCTGTGTGAGATACATATATGCATGAATATATTATGAAATGAACTGTTGCAATATACACACATATAGATATAGAAAATTGTTGGGCTTGAACAGTGGATCACTGCAAATGTATGTTATGTGCAAATATTTTAAAAATCAAATGTAGAGTGCAGATTAAAATTATAATCTAATCCATAATTTAAAATAGAATTAAGTGACATTTGTAATATTTTAATAATAACAAAAGTACCTTATAAGCAATTTTGTTTCAATGGAAAACAAATAGCTGCTATTAATAAAAATGTTAATGTATCCAAAATATAGTTATTGCAAGAATTTGTCTTTCAGTTTTGACACAAATAAAAAAAGCAGAAATAGAAGCTTCGTAAAATATTTTCACCACGAAATCAACAAAAAATATATAAACAAGTATAAATAAATAATATTCTGCGTAAAATAAATTTTTGCACCACTGAACTATATATACAAGTATTGTTGATGCAGTAGCAGTTTTATTATTTTCCTTTTTCCATCTGCATTGCTCTGCATTTGCTTAGACGTGTCAATATTTTGCAATATGCGACACAGCACACACACACACAAGCACACAGACAGAATGACAGATATATGCTCACACGTGCAGGAGTGTATTTTTTTGGATTGGGACAGAAAAATGTTGCCACGTATAGCATATGCGATGCCGTTAGACTCAGTGGTGCATGTCGCATAGTTCAAGGATGTGCGCATTGTTACGCGTGCTTGCATTCGTGCGTGCGTGAGTGCTTCACGATGCGTGGAGTTGTATGAAATTGGTTGGTATAGTGACCTTGCCATTAGCTGACAGGCAGACAGACAGATAAACAGACAGACAGACAGACAGACAAACTGACTGACGAACTGCTCGGAAGTCTACCGACATGGCGTAGCAAGCAATCAGTTTCAAATTGCTTCAATTGCCAATTCTCTCCGTGTCCTTGTGCTTACTCACCTCGGAATGTTTCAAGTGGGTGGCGCTGAAGCGCTCATCGCTGCTGTAGGTGGTCAGACCGACTGTTAACAGATGATAATCCTTTTTGCGTATCCATGATACCTACAAGAAAAGATGGGTAAAAAGGCAGCATGCCATTAGCAAAATATATACAATGAAGCCCTTCGTTTAGTTTAAGGGCTTGTGAAAATGTGAGGCATATGTCCGCTTCAGGGTCGTTCGTGCGTCTTGAACAAATATTTGTCAATCCATCAACAATTTGTTACACACACACACACACATACACACAAAGGCATACCCAAACACACACACAAATCGACGACAACAACACGATGACGATGCAATTTTGAAAAACTCAAAAGGCAAAAAGATACAGCTTAAGGGCAGAAGGAAAAAAATATCAAAAAGCAATTACGTGTAAGCATTGCAATAACAACAATAAATATAATAGCAGATTGATTGATCCAACGCCCAGAGTTCAAATTGGCTGCTTAACAGTAAATAGACAAACAAACATGTTCAAAAGTGGCGAGGGCCCAACACCCAACTCACCCCTCAGCACCCAATTACAGGTTGGAGCCAGTGGGCAGTGGGCGAGGAACACAGCCCCGTGGTTGGTATCCCAAATGGGCGTGCGCGTAGCCATATTGGAGGTTCGTCACCCCCTGTGCGTGTGTGTGTGCGTGTGACTTTTCTTAATCTCAAATGACCATTAATCATTTCGTCATCTACTTTTGATGAGGGCCCATCCCACACCACCGCTCTACACCACTCTGCTTCGATTAGCTTTCATATGCTATATTGCTGACGGTAACAAATCGAAAATGGCCGACAAAAAATGATAGAATGGTATTGGGAATGAGGTAGAGTAGGTTTAGGCAAAAAATGAGCAATGCCTTAGAGTCTGCTGAAGTGACATGCAAGCCTAAGTACGCGGGTGTATCAATCAATTTTCAATTGATAAGGATTTCTATTTATTGGCAAAACGTAGCAAAAGAAAAAAAAGGAAAAAAACATGTAGGCGAAAGTAAATCGAGGCGCCAGCGACTGGAAAACGAGTGTACAACTTTTTAGCGCAAATATTGACACACGCACGTTGGCGCTTCGTGCGCACGAGTGTGCCTTTGACAAAAAATGTTCAAATTAAGTTGAAAGGTAGTAAACGAAATTGAAAAATCAATTGTGCTTAGCTATAAGAAAATTATATTTTCATCAAATGCTTAAGGCGTCAGCTTGTGTGCACACGTAAGACTCAAATTTCAAGATCCTACGAGTACAAACGACTCTAGAATGACAATTTAAAGACGATGCTGTGATTTAAGCACGCTGCTTCAAGTATCTTAAGGAAAATGAATGATTTCATTTAAAAAGGATATTTAATTAAAATATTCTTTGAATGCCTGTCTTATTATGATAATACTTATAATACAGCGAAGAGACATCGGAATGCAAAAAACGGCTACCGTTTTCTCGAGCTGCGAATAATACCTTTACTATTAAGTGTAAAGTTAATTCATACCATGTTTAAAATACTCTTAAGATTGCTGTTGGCTGAGTGTGTGCATTCACATCAAAGGCTCCTATCAAACCCTTTATGCAATAACTATTTTAAAATCAAGTATAATCAACTATTTTTTGAGAAAGAAAATCGAAATAAAGCTGATGTTGTTCTTGATTTTAACACGGTACCAATTGAAAGTTTGATTAAAAAATGACTTCATGATAATATTTTTTAAAAGCTTCATATTCTACTAGCAGGTCTTGTCCGTCTTTGGTGGGCTCAGTATTATTGTTACAATTATAAGTTTATTTACAATATGATATTTCTCATCCGACACTCTCTAAAGTTGCCAAAGGAACTGCCAATAGCACATTGGTACATTCCGAAAGCTAGGGCATATACATACTCTGACCATGCCCGTACTATTTACAATAGTACGATTTAGTAATATTTTTACAATAGTAGTAATATTTTGAAATTAAATTGTGAAATTTTTAATAAATTAAACAAAAACATTGTGGGCGCCCTCCTTTGCGATGCTCATACCAAGTATCTAAGAGCTGGCGAATCGAGAATTAAATCGTCCAATTAAAAAAAAATTAAATAATGATATTGTAGAATTAAATTGTGAAATTTCTGATAAATTAAATTAAAATATTGTGGGATCTCTTCCTCTGCGATTCTCATAGCAAGTACATAAGCGCTTGCAAATCGAGAATAAAATTGTAAAATTTCTGTAAAATTAAGTAATAAATTTGTGAATTTAAATCATGAAATTTCTGATAAATTAAAAAATTTAATAAAAATATTGTGAGCGCCCTCCTCTGCGATTCTCATACCAAGTACCTAAGCACTAGAAAATCAAAAACTAAATTGTGAAATTTCTAAAAAATTAAATAGTAAATTTGTGGCTTTGAATTGTGAAATTTCTGACAAATTAAAACATTGTGGGCGCCCTCCTCTGCGATTCTCATACCAAATACCTAAGCGCTGGCAAATCGTGAATGGAATTGTGAAATCCTGAAAAATAAAATTATGATATTTTGAAATTGAATTGTGAAATCCTGAAACATAAAATTTCTCTGCGCTTCTCATACCAAGTACCTAAGCGCTGGCAAGTAGAGAATTAAATTGTGGATTTTTTAAAAAATTAAATAATAAATTTGTGAAATTTGTGTTGTTTGTTATTTCTTGCTACTGTTATATTATTATTATATTATTATATGCCCCAAATTTGAAATCCATCGGACAAAATTTATAACACAAGCTTTTCAATTGAAAAAAAGTGGTTAAATATTTAAACCCAAAAAACCAAGTATATAGCTTTTTTTGTATTCTTTCTGAGAGTATACAAACTAAGTTCTACGTTAATCGGATGAAAATTTTATATTTTTCATACAAACGTTGGAGCCCGTTTTTTACCCTTTGGAGTTCGAATATTCTAAAACGGTTTCTTAATGATCACTTTCACTGGAAAGGAAAGAAATTTGTGTCCAAATTTCAGCTTCGTAGCTCTTACCGTTTGGGCTGTGCTTTGATTGCCAATGAGTCAGTCAGTACAAACTGTTTTATATATATAGAAATTATTGGGAAAATTTAAATTTGAATTTCTACCATTAACTAAATGATATTATTTAATGGGTGGCGTATACAAATACGATACAAAATTTTTCATTCGCTTATACTCTATGTTCGTTCAACCGGCTGCTCTTTGGCAAATTAAAATATATGTTGAAAGCATATTTCATGCTTTGGCAAAATCTGCACTTGAATGGAGCGACGAATATGCTCTTAAGTCGTTTATTATGGTGTCTGTGCCTGCTGCTGGCAAGCTACATATGAAAATCTATATATCTATTCAATACAATCTGCAACAGTGAAACAAGTAAGTACAGAGGTACAGAAGTGTGAGGCATAAATTGTGCATAAATTTAATGCGATTTTTCCCTTAGCATACTCTCTGCGCCTGTGTCTTGGTGCCAAAAATATTCAAGCTCACACATCCACTGCAAAAAGAGGGCATGAAGAGCCGCCGACTCAGACCACATACATATTGATATGTATATACTGTATATATTTATGAAGCCTAGTGCTTCTACGTGTTGGCAAATAAACCGAGCCGCTAAAAAGGGAGCACAAAATCTTAAGCAGTGAAATATGCGACTGAAAAAAGTATATATACTCGTATTTAGAAATAAATATACAACAAGAGAGAGAGAGACGGAAAAAAATATCAAGATGGAAACATTTTGATGTGCTCGTCGAATATTATATACTCTTAGAGCTATTTTTGAGATAAAAATTCGTTTACAAATGGTTTTTGTAAGTATTTATATATAAGTAACTAAATAAGTAAGAAAGTAATTAGGTAAGTGAGTAAATGAGTGAGTCAGTAAGTGAGTAAGCGAGTAAACGACAAAGTTAGTAAGTAAGTAAGAAAGTAAGTGATTTAGTAAAGAAGTGAATATCTAAGTATGTAAGTAAGTGGGTAAATGAGTAAGTAATTGAGTATGAAAGTATTCAAGTAAGTAAGTAAGTAATTAATTAAAAAGCAAACTAAGTTTGTAATTTACTAGGTTTGTAAATGAATTAATACATTGGGAATTAAGTAAATTACACATAAAATAAATAGTAAGTAAATGTTGACACGATTTCGAACAGAATTCTCTTTTTTAATAGTCAGTCGATTGACAAAAAATGGTTTCCTTAAATGGTGTAGAAATCTTTTTACGGTTATTCTCGTAGTTCAATTTTTATTACTCTTCTTTTGAGTAATAAATTTCTTCTTTTTTTACTCATATTCTTACATTTTTCACGATATTATTTTAATTTTTTTGACCAGACAGAGTTGTTAAGAGTAATTTAATCAATTTCTATAAAGAAATCATTTAATAGTAAAAAAACGTGCTTTACTTTTTATGTGTTGAAAGCATAATATTTTACCTTTTGCCAGGATATAAAAATATGTAAAGATATGGAAGGGAGCCAACAGCCGAAGTAAAGCCATCACAACCCAAACTGCCAGAAACACACTCACACACACACAAGAACACACACATGCATAAGCAAAAAGGAGCGTGAAACGCAAAAACCGAAAAGAAATAAAATGTTGCTGCAATTAATCAAAAGGATGCGAATTCCTTTGGCAAATGTAGGCGACGACGGTATGTGTTTGTATGAATTGCTGCTGCATGTGTATGTGTACATGTAGCGCATAAATCTCTGGGCCTGTCACATGTGTGTGTGGGTGTGTGTGTGTATATATATATATATATATATATATATGTAAGTGCGTATGTATATATGAATGGGTAAGGGTAAGTGGCACTGCCATGACTACCACTGCCATTGGTGGTTACGGTTGTGTTGCAGCTGTGCGCGCGTAGATAATTGTTTACATTTTACCTTTTACTTTTTTTTAAAATATGCATGTATGTGTGAATAAAAAGTTGCCTTAATTTATGGGCAAAAACGCAGTGTTCGACAAACAAAACCAAAATGCAGAAAAACCAAAATGTGGGGCCCAGACCGCTCGCCTGCAGCCACAAATCACTTGTTACCAAATTTATGGCAAATTTATGCTAACTACTTGTCCCTTTTATGCCAACAGCCAGAAGCAACAACAAAACTCACGCCAATCCCAACATGCTCTGCATAGCACCCAAAGGTGGGCAATATCGAATTGTAGCCGCAGACCGAATTGAAATGTATTTATTACTTTCTGATTTGTTTACGACTTTTTTCCCCTGTCTGTGCAGCTTATCGGCCAATCTTTGACAGCTGTGCCGCGCACATGTGTCGCGTTAGAAAGGGGGTGTCGGGAGGCGGAGCGGGAGGGGGAGAGGCTGCGGATGTTTGCGTTAATAATAAGGATTGCGCAAAACTAAATCAATATGCAAGTGCAAGCCATTTGGCATGCGCTTTTCCATTTGAATTTGAAATATGTATTTGAATTGTTGTTGCAAGCAAAACCTGCGGATTTGTGCACATTTTATCCCATTGGAGTGCTATGTGGAGAATGTGTTTGGCATACACGTACAATATATTGTTTTTCTGTTTCTCAACCAATTTCCGATGCCACAATCCACACCCAATCCACAAAAGAATGACAGACCATAAGGAAAATGAAAAAGCGCTGTAAAATTTGGTAAAAAACTTTTTCAATGCAAAAGTTTGAACAAGCGATTTTAATAAAATTCTATTTAAGGTATCTGTATTTTTTTTTTTTGTATGGCTTTTGTCTTCTCTTCACATCCATCTGCACATAAGTGTAGACATACATGTTTATATGTATGTGTCTGCGTGAGTGAACAGCAAAATTGTATTCAAACTGCACGTCTACTTGTATGAATGCTCTACCAATGTATTTGTGTAGGTGAATACTCATGTATGTGTAGAGAGATATTCACATGTATGTATGAGTATGTATGCATTTCCATTTCATTTTTAAGGCACGAACTGTGAATTTAGCTAAAATACTGAAACTTTGAAGCGAAAATCGCTCAATTTACTGTTATGTGTATTTTAGCGTCTACATATGTATGTATGCGTGTGCATCTATGTATATAGTACATATATATGCATTTGGTTATGCCATAGTTGATAACTATTTTTGCATTCTCTTTACCCACAAACACAACTGGGGCGCCTACACTTTCCTGCAACTGCACACGGATCCCTCACTCCCCCACTCCCCCACTCACCATTGTTGCAAGCGACATAAAAATGGGCTACGCAAATAGCAACAGAAACAGCAACAAGGAGCTTTTGCATATTTGGCGGTTTCTGTGTGAATGGCCATCTAAGTGTTTGCACAACTTCTAGTTTGTTTGCAAAATTAGGTCAGTAGCAAACAGTGGTATGCAAGTGTTTGCAAAAACTATAAAAAAAACGAATGGAGATGAAAATGTGAGGTCGGGCAGCAATTGTGCTTGATGATAGCTTGCCATTTTATACTGATTCACAGGCATTGTGTCTTGATGAATACTAAAAAAGACCCATCCATATCGCTCCTTTAATTGCCTTTTATTTTTCTGAAAACAATTGTGAAATGTTCTGAAATTGTTAATAATATATCGATCGATAGTAACAAAAAAATCATATCCAAAAACAAAGTTACTGTATTTTTTTAAGCCACCAAATTTTTTAAATATTATGCCCCGATTAAAAGGGGACTCCCTCATTCGAGGGGCTGCTGGCAACAACATTGCATTGTCGTAAAGAGTTTAATTTAAAAATGAGCTGAAATTATTTATTTATTTAATTTATTAATCAATAAAGTATGCGTAGTCGACATATGATTAATGTTCAAAGATATAAAGCCTCAATAATAATCTAGAAAAAATAGAATAATGTGCGATAACGCCTTCGACCCGTTGGGGAGGTTTAATTTGCATTCACAGACAAATCTGACAAATGCTATAAATATTAACTGACCCAACAAGTAAAAAAAAGATACAAAGCAGTAAGTAAAAAAACCTGAATTCTAAATAAGTAACTTAATGACAAAAAATAGAAGGAAAATCTTCAACCTGGTAGTGTTAAGTTTTTCTCGGGAATTATTGTAAAAAGCAGTTTTTATAGAGCAGAGAGAGAATCGTGTTGAGAGTAATTAAGAAAGATCACATAACCCGAAAACGATTGTGCACAGTTGTGACTCGAGACAAAATGAATGGAAAAAATTCCTTGATGTTCTACAAGGAACTAAAAAATTAAGTCCATCTAAAAGGACAGTCAAAGTCCCTTTGCAGATTCGATGTTGATTGCATAAACAAGAAGCTCGCTGCGATTGAAGTAAATAAGAGTGCTATACATGCAGTTAATGCATAATTAAGCAATTATATTCACGCTTACCACGTGCCACAAATTAGGCTGTTAAATTGAAAACGCACCCGTGATTATTTCTGGCATTGATGGTCGTGAGACCCAAACAATGGGCTTTCAGTATAAGTATTCGCCTCAAAGGCAAAAAGCCGCGAAAAAAGGGCGGAATGGAAAAATTACCGTTGCCTACTTTGCAGCTGTCAGCGTTTTGTCAACGCCCACCAAAACGAATATGATTGTGAATGTGAGTGTATTGTGAAAGGCCTTGCCTTGGTTTCATTTCCATTCAATGTAAACAAAGAGGCACACACTTAGCTGTTGGGATTGCTTGGCATTTTTTGTTGTTGTGTTTTTGGTCTTTTGTTAATTCATTAATGTCCACAATTGATGTAATTAAGAGGGTGGAACGAGAGAGGAAAACGATTGTTCTGCAATTAAAATAATTAAAATGAAGTGCAGTATTAAGTGAAGCTAAAGTAAACGAGCCTATACACGAGCCGCTCACACTCTCGCATTTGGTGTAACGTTAAACTTTTGTTGTTGAAGGCACAAAAGTATTTTCTAGGGCGTTGTTCCATTTCTGGACCCAAAGTTGCGCCTGCTGCTGTGTCACGGCATTGAACTTTCACCTCTGTCGCATGACAATACTTGTAGTATATAAAATGTCAGCATAGCCGAGCAGTTACTCAACTTAGTCAACAGCATCAACAACACCAGCAGCAACAGCTACGATGCTTAATTGTTTAAAGTTGTGTGCCCTTGTCTCTGGCTGTGAGTGTGTATGTGTGTGTGGATAAAAGTTTATAGAAATGATAAAGCTATTTTTCAAGCATGCACACATACACATATACAAGTATATACCCAGAAGCTCTGAAACTTGTAAAATTGTCTTAGGGCATAAAATCTGGGTCAAAAATGTGTGTCCTTTGTGAGCTCAACATTGAAACATTTGTTTTAATAAAACATTGTTACGAGCAAAAGCAGGGATATGACAAAAGACATGCATAGAGTGGCTGTTTGGGTTAAGAAGGCGGACGACAGCGTTTGACTCCTATGCACATCATCAACCCTTTCTTAGGTTGACCTATCCTCTACAGGCTGGCCCAAACGTCTTATTAAGTAACAAACAAACAAACAAGCAAACAGGCAGGCAGGCAGGCAGACGGGCAGGCCGGCCGTCAGAAAAGCATGCTGGCAGGTCGGCAGGTTGGCTAACAAGCGCTCGTCACTTGTTTAATTACGGTTAAGGCTGCCAGACAACAAAGTGATAATGATTTGTATTCATTAAAAAGGTTTATGGCAATTTTCAGCAGAATTAATTCTGCGCATGGGCGTTGCAGACACGCCTGGACGCTAAGTGGCTGCGTTTAATGAAAATGTGTTCCCCTGCTAATGAGCTTGGCCATGAAATTATAAAGCTGGCAGCTCCAGACGCACATTCCATAAACTTTGGCACATTTTAATAAGCCGCTAAAATCAAATATACATTTTGTATACGAGTACTTATACTTGATTCATAAATTTATGCAATTTAAATGCAAATGCTGTATAAACGAAAACAATAATACGTACACACATGAACGCTCTCCTACGCAATGTTTTGGAAGTCATTGTAAAAATAACAACAATGGAGAATGCTGCAGTCGATAAAGCCCGGCAGTGAAATACTATGTACCCAAAACTTTCTGCCGCTGCTGAATTACATAGTTACATAATAAGAGCGAACCCCCTCCTGCAATTTGTCGCGGAAGTACTGGAGTGAAATTATTTCGTTAATAACTTTTCTTAGAACTGACCGAATCCGATGAAATTGGTTGAGAAGTAAATAATTATGCAAAGTTTGGTTTATTTAGCTTTGATATTGTGGGCAATATTGATGAAATGATGTACCCCTCCCACCCGATAAAGAAAATGATAATATATGTATATATTAAGTGCCACATTGTGTACACAACAATATTTTTAAATTTTTAAAAATATGTTTGTCATTTTGACGCGCAAGTCCCTTAAACGGACAGTAATAAAAAATGAGCGAAATAAAATCGAGGCAGCAATAACAATAACAAAGAGCACATTTAAGTCAGTGCGTGGAGAAAAAATTTTATTTTTAAATGAACAATACAAATAATAAAAAAAAAAAACAATAGCAAACGTCTAAAATAACTGTACATGTGTGTATGCTCGTTGTCTCTATACAGAGATAATAATTTATGTGTGCTGGCAAAAAATTTAATTTATTCCTCCGTTGAATGTGAAAAAATAATTTTCATTTGGCAAACAAAACAAGGCGCTCGTATACAAGTAGAAGTATGTAGGTATGCTATATACTACGAATATAGTATGTATGTTAAGTTCGAGTATACATTTGCCTGCAGCAATTTTTAGAAAATTCATTCAAATACAAAATATTATACTATACATATACTTGTAGATAATATACATACTCGCACATACAAATATGGGTTTGTTTTCATACATGTGTATTTGTATATTTGAGGCCATGTCATATGAAAATAGAGATATAGTATGTACGCATGTGTATGCTATTATTATTGCTATCCATGGCCTGAATTATGTGCTTGTTTTTCCCATGCAGCCGCAGCCTAAGAAAAGGCCATACAATTTTACAAACATTAATTTTTTCGCATGACCAATAGTAATTTATATGTTTATCTGATCTTAAACTTTGAAAATTGTACTACATGCAGCCTGGCACACTCGCACATACCTTTAGTAGAGAGTAGGGGGCTGCTTAAATATTTGTTTAACCTTTTTTATCTTAACGATATATCGCTAGCTGGCTGAAGCTTCCAATTGTTAGCCAGGAAAACCCTTCGGCGTTAATTTTCATAAAATACCAATTTTGGCATTTTTATCTCCACTGTTCGTCCCGTCTATGCAGCCTTGGAAAATATTTGAGCTTGTGTGTGTGGGTGACTAGGATGTGCTTTTTTGTTTGTTTTTATTTTTGTTGTTATGAAAGAAAAGAAACCTTTTCTCGTCTATCTTAAATAATTATATTTTGTAATTTGCATAACAAAATTTCGCCAGCAAATTATAAATAAATTACCTGCTATCATTTATACGATCTAAATTCCCGACAGTCGCACACTCAGTATGCGTGTGTGTATTTATATACATATACATGTAGTACTAATATGTACGAGTATGTGTCTGAACAGTTTTTACGGTTTCAACGTTTAAGCTTTTCACATTTTCTTCTACCTCAATTTCTGTATCGTATTGCCTGCTACGAAAGTTTTTGGTATGCTGTGAGCACATTTAATTACTGCTACTTTGCTCTGGGAAAATATCTACGAGTCTAGACATTAAAAACGACAATTTATCTAAAAAGTAATTAAGTGCTCAGGTCACAGATACGTAGACTCGTACACACAGTGGCGGACTTTACGGAAGCCCACAGCTTGGCTCTGTAAGTAGAACGTTTAGTTGCAGCGACTGCTGCTGATTTCGTTCAATTTATTTGCACACACTTAGAGAGATGCTCGTATAAATAGAGAAGGACAGCTTAAAGTCGAGCTGTTGAGTGCCCTGCAGCGCACACGTACTATATACTATTTGCTTATTTCATTTAAAATTGTAAATGACTGCCTGCCTCCGCCCACTTCCTCTCTATACTCATCACTTCCTATTCTCTCTATTTCTCTAATGACATATTTTAATGTCCGCCCGGCATATTCGAGTGTCTAGTTAAATGTGTCGTAATTTTTAATTAAGCAAGTGTGTATGGCTTGGCAGTCAGACGTGTTCATATGGGAATATATCTACTGTACACATGTGTGTGTATGTGCTTGGAGGCGTGCCTAGAGCTGTTGCCATTTTGTGTCTGCATTTGATTTATGTGCTAAAAATTTGTTCAAGTTTGCTTGCAATTTTCTTCTGGTCTTAAACTTTAAGTATTATTGTGTGTTAAACATGACAAATCGAGTGAGAAATTGATTAAAGGTGAGAAATTGTGTTTTAAATGTAAGTCTAATGGAGGTTTTCTTAATCATACTTTATTTTCAAATATGCGTATTGGAAAGAAAATAAATAAAATGAGTTTGAAGAAGAAAATTAACTCCACTTTGTTAATTTATATTCTCGGAAGCAACCTTTTTATTTATTAATTATTATAATTTTAATTATAGAAGTATAGTTATCTTCTTATAATTCTTTTTTGTTTATTTAACAATAAATTATCCATTAAAAGACTGACAAATTGAATTTTTTTATTCCTTTTTCTTTAATGTGTTGAAAACCATTCTATTAAGTGAATAGATTATGCATTATAAGAAAGTAATTAGCAACAACTTTCGTTCTATTGAGGTATTTTATGGCTGGACCGAATTTTAAGCTTATATACTCTTAATCGCCCAATTGGAGTAAGTTAAATAGAAATTATAGCTCAAAAGAGGAAAAAAGAAGTCCGAAAATTTACGACATCAAATTAGAAATAAAATAAAATGCTAGAGCAATAAATGTGTGAAAATATAACAAGAAATGGTGGCAATAATAATGATAACAAGAACAACTAAAGACGGGTGCCCCAACTTGCAATGTGGACTAGTTTTTTCATGGCGATCAAGAATATATTTACTTTGTGGGGTCTTCCACACTTCATAATTAATTTATTACTTGAATTTAATATTGCATTAAATTAGTTTAAATATGTATGTATTTTTTTCATTTTTGTGGGAGTAGGTACAGACTTGAGCCCGCTCAACTCTAGCATTCATTTCTTGTTACAGTTTTGTTGTGTGGAGTTTACTCTGCGCCTTTGCCTTCACATCTTTCAAATTTGCCAACAGGGAGTGTGGTTAAAATTAAAATTGCAGTAAAGAGGTGAAACAAAGGCGCAGACATTTTCCTCTATAGAGGAAGCAATTCATTTATTTAATGTTTCCTGCATTTTATTGTCGTCTGAAATAAATTTACGACAATAGCACCAGCAACGGCAACGGTAACGGCAAAGGCAACAAAAAGCGCGGAAATGTATAATACGAGTATGTACGTACATTTAGTCAACCCTAAAGGCGGGCGAAAGCGAAAAGAAACCCGCAGCCAAAAGAGGTAAGAGTCAAACCTTTGGAAAGCTAAAGACAAAGGCGAAAAAATGCTGTTGACCTGCCCTTCAAGTGTAATGAAAAAGTCGCTATGATTGAATACGACAACAGGATAAGGGGGCTAGGTGGGCTGATAGTCAGGCAAGGGTGGCATTGGGGAGTGGTCCTGTTGGCTAAACTCTGGAGTAAGCATTATTTATTTCTATATGAGAACAATTTACAGTGCTGTACGGAGTGTGCGGCAATACATTTTCATTGAACCCTTATGCAATACCTAACGTTGCCACAGAGTACTTAGCTCAGCGCATAAATTCTAGGAAATATAAATGTTTGCTTTTGTACAAAGGTACATTTTAATGCACATGCAAATGTATGATAATAGCAAGGAAATGGAATGGAATGAAAAAGCATTTCTATTATGTCGCTGGTAGAGGTGTGTACTTCGTATGAAATGTAAACAACAATCGCAAGACCCTGATGCCATGGCCAATTAAAGCAACAATATTATTATGAAATGTGAAAGCTTTATATGTGTTTCGTCGTGGCAAGGCATTGTGCCATATAATATACTCGTATGTGTACTATGCAAGAGAAAACTATTAAACAGAACTTATAAATTTTTAATAAGCGTATTAGTTTATTTGTTTGGAAATATTCCTAATGGGCACGCTAGATATATCTGAGAATCTGACTGCAATTATTTTTTGTTCAATATTAGCATGAACTTGATTGGATGTTTTATAAACATTTTTATGCATAAATACTATTGTAGTATGGCGAGTGAAACAAACGTTCTCCTTTTCTCATTCGTTTAATACTGACTCTATGAGAGATGAGGCTCAACGGAGCTCATCTCGATATTATTTACATTTATCGATATATCTTACAAACTATATTGCAGAGGTACATTTATATTGCATCGCTATAAGTATATACTAACTATATACTACACTATTTTTAAATGTTCTCTTGTAAATGGAACCAAATTATCCTTATCACCAGAAGGTTTTCAAAAATGAAAGGTGAAAAAGGTTTCTTTTCAATTTTTTTTATTAAGTAGCTTGCAGTTTTTCATTTATTGTATTTGTTATTTTTTTTGTAACTAACAATTATAGTTCAAATAGTTGCACTATTTACAGTATGAAATTAAATTAAGTCCTCAACAAATTGTGTCTGGTAAAATAAATATAATAGCAATAGAAAAGGTTTTTCAAAAACATGTATTTGAATCATCCCAAGACTGAGTATTTGGAGTTTCAAAGACACTTGAACTTGAAAAATTGGGGGTAGGGAAAGAAGCGTTGGAACATGAACATGGTGATCAGTAATTAAAGGGGCACTATAAAAAACCCCATTAGAGAATGATGAATTCAAAGGAAACTGAAAAGTTGAGTATCTAGCTCTGCATTTCCAGTGCAACAAATGGCCATAACGAGAAAGAAAAGAATTGTAAGACTGCTGAAAAATAAAGGAAATTATTTTTTATTGAGTCAGTAACTTTCAGAGCCTCTGTCGCAGGCATGTAGGCTGATATTAACATTGTTAATTTCACATTACATAATTGCTAGCATGTGTTATTGCATAACAAGTTACTGTACGACACTGCTGGGCCTTGGCATTTAATTTTACGCCTACACGTGTGTGTAAATTACGGGCTGACTGGTCATGTACTATACTTGTACATATAGCCACAGTTCGGTGGATGTCAGGAGCCAGCATAAACATAAATGAACCATTTCGGTGCTTAACTACTTATTAAGTTGAGCACACTTGGAAGCGCAATTATGAAATCGTCGATTTAAACCCATGCCAATGACGCAGTCATACGCACACTCGTAAGTGCATAATACATACGTGTATAAGTATATAAGTATATGTGTGTGTGTAGTAATGAAATATATGAATTGTGATCATGTCCAGGGCTTGACATGTGCGAGTGTATAAACACTTCAGTTGCCTTCTTGATGCCAAAATCCAGCTAAATGCAAACACATACACACACACAAACAAACAAACATAAACTGGTGGAACGTGACACACGGTGCGGATGAGTAATAGCTCTAGACAAGCGGAAAATTAATATAACTTGGGGCCATGTAATGTCAATGCTTAAGTGTAAGTGTGTGCGGACCCGAACGTATTTGTAGTTGATGTGTGCATTACCTAAAGGTGTAATTTGTTTTCCAGCAGCCAAATGGCAAAGCTATTCTATTTTCCCATGCCTGTCTAGAAAATGAGCGCGTGCGTTCGTGTAGGGACGCCTAATGACAAACGCAGACATGTTGTTGAAAATGGCTAAATATTTCTCGTACAATATTAGTTTTTGGTATATTGCTTTTCGCACATATGTATGTACGCCACTCAGAAAATATACACTCTATGTAAGTGCACTTGATAAGCAAACATTTAATTAATTTCCCTCCATGGCGCAGGACAGCACGTGGCCAACCGTGTGCACTCGAGTTGGCAAGTGAATAAGGACGAAGCGTTCACTTTCCTGGTTTTACGTTTTTTTTTTTAAATATTTATATTATTGTTCAGAAGTTGGATCACAATTGAGCCACACAATGATTAATTGATTTCGAACAAAATGCAATTGATGAAATAATTCAAACAAAACCATTCAGCAGACGTGCTGACCACAACAGAAAGTAGATTTACTTACCACACCCTCGCCAATGTGATGCACGGTGCAGGGCACGTGCGCTGTGGCGCCAATCTGTGTTGTCACCACCGTCGAGTTCTCTGTGCCAAAGTACATGGGCGTGCCGAACACATTATCCGTACCAGCAACCCCGCCACTGCCGCCATCCAGATGATTGTCCGCAGACTCTGGCCTGTGTGCTGGTATGGGATATGGACCGGCGGTGTCTTTGGCTTGAATGCGTGAGTGTGGCTGCTGTTGCTCATGCGGATGCGGATGCTGCTGCTGTTGCTGCTCCTGCTGATGGTGCTGCTGCTGGTGTTGGTGCTGTTGCCGCCTGTCATCGATCAAGTGGTTCGAGTCGAAGCTTGTTATACTGCTACGGCTGCCCGTGCGCGCGTAGGATTCCACCTCGACCTCACCGTCGTCTGCTGTCAAGGCGGCCGCCGAAGCGGCGGCAAAGGAGGCGACCGGCGACATAATTAAATTTTGATTTATATGCCGTTGTAATTTCTCACTTGTGGCATGCTTCCCAACTCCCGCTGTTTGTGCTGACTCTGATGATGCCAGCGAAGACGTTGTTGTTGTTGTCGTCGTCGTTGTTCCTGAAGCTGTAGCCGTTATTGTTGTCGCTGTTGCCACTGCTGGATACCCTGTATGTGAAAAGAAATAATAGAGAGAGAAAGAGAACAGAGTTCAGACATTTTTAAACGTGTTAAGATGTAACGTTTGTCACATAAACAAAAACAGCATGGGGTCCATTAATTTGAATATATATTGTATGCATGTATTGTTCATGCCTTTACGCTACGTATACGTAATATCTTATTATTTTGTCATTTATTGGTTAATGCTGTGTGTCTGCTTGCAAATTGTAATTGACAAATACCTACAAAGGATATATATATATATAAAGTTTATGAGTTAATTCGCAAATTCAAAGAATAACGCAGAGAAAATGGTTTTCTTTGCAAATACTCTAGAAATACCAAAAGGTGTTACTCGCAATAAAAGGTTATAACAGAGCTTTGAAACTAGTCATAATTGAAAATAATAATCAAAAATACTTCCGGACTCGGCAATATGTGTATACCCTGCTCCTGTAGGTTAAAAAGGGTATATAGGAGTTTATATTATTTTTTTTTCTCCCTTTCCCACTAGCTACAGAATTTTGTCAATATAGCCTGTATTTCCAAAGCTACATAAACCAAACCATATTCACATAATGATTATGTAATTCCCTAAATTTGCTGTACATTTCATCCAGTTCGGTAAATTCTAAGAAAGATTATACTCTATTAAATTTCGCTCCAGTACTACGCCCACAAACTGAAGAAAGGGTTTCACTCTTCTACTTATTCTTATTGCTTCTGTCTTCTGTATTTCACTATCGAGATAGCACGACTGTAGCATTCTTTTTTCCAACCATAAATCTGTACAAATCTTACATTAATTTGAAATGGTAACATATATTAATAATCGTTAACTTTAACTTTTGTTATTTTGTCAATTATCCCAGTTGTTGCAAATATTTTAGTCAGTAATGGCAATTATAATACATAAATACATTTTTAGCTCGGTATTCTGCTTTTAAATTGGACCGTGGATATATTATATTTGCTTCACTTCAAAAATATAGCAAAGCGGCTTTAATGTTATTGTTCGGTAAAGGAAACATAAAAACAACACAAAATGAATAGAATTATTTTTCACTCTGTACGCACTGAACATATTTTTACACTGATGCTGTCACAGTCTATTTGTGTGTGTACTTTCTATTGTATCTATATTTGCAGACAAACATATACAAGCATAATATGTAAAGGTTGGCGCGCGAATACAATTTTCATTAATTGGACCACGTTAAGCATTTCGGCTACACGTATTGTACACATTAGCAAGACCAACACATTCGCATACCACAATAAACAATAATTGCACTTTCAGAGAATTTTTGTTGAGGCAAACCGCTAGGGAACTTGAACGAATACGTTTGTCAATTAAAACAAATTGATATTTGATTTCTGGCCACAAAATAGACAGTTTTCCATTGTTGCTTATTGCGAACTGACGCAAGAATTTCACAATTCTCAGCAATTCCTGACCCTAAATCAGTGGCTGCAACAATTAAGTGTTGTCTAACTTAATTGCAACTATTCATCAATATTTCTAATTGAGCGAAATTTGAATAGCTATTGCACATTGAACACTTAAAATGAATAATTGTTAGCAAATATGTATTTTCCTACTTCTAATAAGGACAACTGCTTTCAACTTGCTTGGGAAAACATGGCATTTAATTAACACATGGCCTCCACTTCGGTGAAATATGTTGAGGGCTTGCTATGACCGTAGATAAATAATAGACATAAATTCAATGCCTAACAACTACTTAAGTATGTGAATTGAACACTTGCTTTGGCAGTTGACTGAAAGTAAATTTACCAGATTATTTTACTCTGTACATTATAGTAAATGTACATGAGAATATTAGGTTTGCAGAAGGGGAAAAATGTAACTGGCAGGAGTATGCGTGGCATACCCTACAAAGTATAAATATTCTTAACTAGATTTCAGAGACTATTTGAGAGAGAGACACCAAATTTTTTACACAAATGCCCAATGTATGTACGCAGTACTAGTTTTATATTTTTTTGATACACCCTATAGACGATTTTCGGAAACGCCGTTTCTTATAATCTATGTACATATTATTATATTATATATATTATACAAGTATATATAGTGTATATACACGCAGAAAATGTGTATTTCGGAAGGCTTAGAATAGTCTTAGTCTTTTTTGATAAATATTTAAAAACTTAAATTGCATTAAATAACTCTCTTTAATTTCACTTATTAACAATGATTTTACATTTTTTTACACTCAGAAACTTATCCATGATGTTTTAATTAGATTGATTAAAAATACTTTATTTAATTATTAAAGTATGCGCATTTTTTTGTAAAGTGATTTTTGTTAGTTTGAACAAGAATCGGATTTAAAAACGGCATCAAATGTCTGCGGTGTTTCAAAGAAACATTTTATATAATTGTAATAATATAATTTGGTTACAACGAAAAGCGCATGCAAAAATGGGAGGAGTGGATACCTAGGCTTTATTTTATTTCACGTAGGTACATATAACACTTGTATTTATGAATGCTGGCTTGTTTGTTCTTGATTCCCTGATATTTCGAATGGTAACCATATGGCAAATAGTAGCATATTAGAACTAAGAATTAGCAAACGGGCTTGATAGACGGACTGATAGACGGACTGAAATTTCAGGACAGCTGAGCAACTTCATTAAAACTAGTGTATTGCAAAAATAGGTATGCTATAGTCAGCATATAAATGTAATGTAAAATAATATGAAATGAAATAACTTGGTTGCTTGTAATTACTCTTTTGTTGTAGGTTTCATATTTGAGTTGTTCTAGCAGGTATGGCTTTACCAATTATCGTCAAAGGCATTGTACTAAATACGTAAAGTAATTTGCCAATATAGCAATTGCAATATTTATACTCTGTACATGAAATGTACAAGAGTATATTAGGTTTGCGGGAGCTGAAAAATGTAACAGGCAGAAGGAGGCGTGGCAAACCCCACAAAGTATATATATTCTTGATCAGCGTGACAAGACGAGTCGATCTAGCCCTGTCTGTCTGTCTGTCCGTCTGTCCGTCCGTATGAACACCTGGATCTCAGAGACTATAAGAGATAGAGACACCAAATTTTGCACAAAGATGCGTTATGTGTGTATTCTATACGAGTTTGTTTCATTTTTTTGATTTTCCCCCCCCCACTTCCCCCCTATGGGGGGTTTTCCCGATTTTCCATTCGTATAATCGCCTATATCTCGGAGACCATAAGACCTAGGAACACCAAATTTTAGCCCAAGGTGCCTTGTATGAATACGCAGAAAATGTATATTTTGGAATTTCCCTCCCTCCCCCCTCTCCCCCGCAAATGCGATTTTCTCTAACTCCCGTAATTCTTGGAATTTCGAACTAAAATTTTGCAAATACCCCCAGTTAGTAATTATGTGTCCGTATGCCAAGTTTCACTCTGATAGACCGATTTACCAAGAAGTTATAGCCATAAATATATTTTCTGCTGCAGCGCTGCTCAAGCGCTGCCCGCGGCTGTTGATGATGTTGCTGTTTAGTTGACTGCGAAAATGCTTACACAGACACGAATTGATGCGCATAGTCATACATACACTCACACAGACGCAATTGCTATGTAAATGTGCAATTATACACCCTTTACGTGAGTTCGAATACCGAGAGAGGTAAAATCGATCCAATTTTTTTTTTCTTTTTTTTTTTATTTTCTATAATTATTGTAAACATATGTACAGAGTATTTCAAAGTCGGGACACCCGACTTTAGCTGTTTTACTTGTTTATATTGTACCCGATTTTAAAAACATAAAGACCTTTTTTTAGTTGAGTAGAAAAGTTCTACTGCTTTCCAACGCACTGCCCAAGAGCTTGAAATAGAAATTACAAATTTGATTTCAGCAAGGAATGAAACTGACTGACGTTTTACAAATTGAGACTTCGACGTTCTTGACACAATTGCCAGTTGTCGTCCAAGGACTAGTTTGTATAAGAATGTGTATGGTGTGGAGTGTAGTAATGCTAGTATGCAGCCGCAAAAGTTTGTTGGAATGCAGTCTGAAAATTGCTCCCATACGCATAGCCGTGGCAGTCGGAAACCATTTCACATTTGTGGCTCTGTATTGTTGTGGCTGAATTTGAGGGTCTGCAGAGGATCGCTGGGGCCACTCTCACATGGAATTCAGGGTCGCGTTATGTGAATGGAGCAAAACATAAAATTGTACGTACGCGTACATTCAGATAACAGGAAGGCAGCCTACAAGAGTTCTACAACAGACATCGTATTGCAAACAATAGAGCATGGGCAGTAGCCTTAAACATTTGGCAACGTGCAAGACATTTACACGCAAGACTTGTCGCAAAACGCAACGTGGCGTATTCGTCACGTTCGCACGTGACTGCTTACAGCTCGGCGCTTGAAATGAATGGTCAGAGCTCGTCAACTGCATTCAGACCACGAAGCTCTTGCTGCTGTTGTTGTTTTTGTTGCACTTGCATCGCATTGCTACGAGTTGTGGCAATCGACCCGCGGTTGCTGTAGTCGGGGGTGTTGTTGTAGCGAATTCGGTGGCATTGGCAGCCGTTTGTGCGACTTTGTAATTGAATTTTTGTTGTTAGTTGGTGCTGCCGCCGTCATTGCTGCCACTGCGGTTGTTGCGTATTTCGGGCTCTGGTTTTTACAAGCGTTGCGCATTTTATGCCAACGCCATCGCGGCTAAATGTGCGCACATTGTCAACCAAAAAGCCAAACACTAAAGGTTCGAAAGTCAAACTCGGCGTACATTACGCCACAAACATTTTGCAGCAAGCAGCAATGTGAAACATTTGAACTTTTCCTATGACTATACGTTCTATATAAGGGGTTATATCCGTTGGGTGCTGGGATTGGGGTTGCGTTTGTGAATGCATGATTATATGTGCACGTTGGCAAAACATTCGCAATTTGCAATTTGTGCTTTTTGCCAATGCTAAAGTTTATGTATAGTATAGTATGCTCTGACGTAAGCCGCCTCGACAGTCTCGGATTGCTGTGTGTGTATTTGTGTTTGTGTGTGTGTGTGTGTGTGTGTGTACGCGCGACATTTTAATCAAAAGTTGTGTGGTCCCCCTGCTGCTGGCATCGTTTGTTTATATATTGCTAGCACAAACAAACACACATCTACACACATGCCTCTACATATATCAATGAATTCTCATGAGTCTGCTGTTTCTATTTCTGCTGTTTATTTATTGTAGCGTAGCATAATTAAGTGTCCTGTCTGTCCAATAGATAGGCAAGTTTTTTGTATTATACAGTTTGCAATTAGAGCTTAAAAGTAAAGTACATTTTAATCTGTGATGGAAAACAAATACTTCACACATATTAATATGTATATTCAAATGTTTTGTAGACCCAGTAATTGAACACTTGCAAAAAAATCCCTTTGAAATTGTACGACCTTTGCTGCAATTGAAAACCATTGCCTTATTTATCTTCTGAAGAATTACAATTAGAACTTTAGAGAGTATTAGGTAAATATTTAACTTTGAAATAAGAGTCTTTATACATTTTTTTTTTGAGCTATTTGGTTGTTTGCTTTTATGTGGAATTTTAAAGTTTCAGTTGTGAAATGCTTGATATCAATAGGCGATTTAATTTTAAATGCACATACTTGTAACATAAAGAAAACATCCATTATTGGTGCCAATTCTACAAGTATTCAGTAGCCATTGCGTTGCCTTCGATTTTTTAGAACGATAAGTATAGAGTTTTGCTCCAAACTCATTCTTGATCCCAACTGCCATGCGTTTTATAAAATATTTCTACGCTTACTGAATAATTAGGATTTTTATGTGAATAGCAACTAATTTGAAACCTCAGTAGGTCAATCAATAATGATGTTAGCAATTATTTTGATAAAACAGAACTTCACATCGAACTATTGTTCATACTTAACATTTTTCAATTAAAATCTAATGCTGTAAATTGCATTCAAAAAGCAAATGTCATTACCATAATTAAGCAGAAACAATACATAGTTATTTGTATTTGTATTTATATTAATTTAATTTCGTTTCATATTTCACAAGTAGCATTACGTGCATTGCTCTAATTAAAATTCCAAATATGGCATTCTCATTTCCGTTTCCTGGCCATATGTGCGGCTCCCTGGGCCCCTTTTCACATGTGCGTGTGGGTGTCTATTCTCATACATTTATTCAGCTAGCTGCAACATTTATAAATGTGCTATTGTTGACATGGTCGCATTTGCAACTGCAACAATTTACGCCAGTTGTCAAGCAAATTTGCGGTGGCAATTATTTAAAGCGCACACAGCAATTGACTGATATTTGTAAAACTTTCCGACTTGACGCATTACTACGCGTACTACGCTTAGAAACAAAATAATTAAATGCTGAAAATGTTGCAATGCGAGTGTGTATTGTTCCTGCTTGGTCATAAAACTAGATTGAATAGTTTTAATTACATTTTGGGGTGGAACATTTTCCATTAAAAATGTATAGTCAATTACAAAGCAACAAAGCCAATATTATGAATTAAATAAAAGCCTATTCATTTGCTTTTTGTTTTCTTCTTTTAATCACAAATGCTTACAAGAAGGTATAATTTCACAGCCTACGAACATTATTTTCAGTACTGTTGTAGTTTAGTTCGCCATCATAGTCAATCAAGGCACAAATTTATAGCAATTACTTACTTGGATGGCAGTAGATGAAATAATTCGAAGCAACTTTGTTCACTCAATTACAAAGCGTGTTATATGAATGGAAATGAAAATGTATGCACTATAAATCAATGTAAAAGGAAAACATTTTATTTGTAAAATATGCAAAGTATGTATTTCAAATATGTGCACACCTTTGGTGTTATTATTAAACATATTTTCGAGGGATTCTTTACAACAATACGTGCAAAAGAATTTTGGCTTAAATTAATTAAATAATTTCAGAGTTTCAAAGGGCAACATTTACATAAAATTCATGGTACAGTTTTTCGGCTTCATTTTAATGAAAATTCGATTCAATGCTTTAAGCTGCGCTAGAAATGTTGAGTAAAACTATTCTTTAGTAAGCAACTTAGTTATTTTAAATTCCACAATATAAAAAGACAAAATCATTTATGTATCTATCTATTTAGAGAAAATAAGTCAAAAAGATGGACTCGAAGGAACAATTTGTTTATTCTAATTAATAGACAATGTGAAGAAATTATAAAAAAGAAAATATATTCTTATAAAATTCTTATAAAAATATTCTTAATACCAGAAATTGAATAACTGCGTTATTGAAGCCTTTTAAAAAATGTTATGAAATTTGTTTGTTGCCTCAAGTTTCGATTATCATATCCGAATTAAAGTCTACCCTCCCACTTCATTATAAAAACTTTTTTACGCTTGTTGCTGTATTCGTCTGTCTTTAATTATTTTGGCCTTTGTTGAATGTATTTTGGTTGCCTAGTGTTTGCGTTTGACACTTGGCAGTAATTTTGTGTAAATGCTTCAATTGGCCTTTGGCGTTGGCCACTTTATGGCGCCCCATTGCCATCTGAGTCAACATGAAAAACTTTTGCAGTCATTTAATTGAAACATGAAAATGCCTGGGCGCGTCTCACTCGCACCGCTAGCCGAATGGAAGTCTAGTAATACACGTTAATGGAACGCCTGGCAAGTCTATGTGCAAATATGTTCTAACAGTGCAAAATGGCGTCGCTTTAATGTGAGACAGAAACGTGGGAGAACGGCCACGTTTAGTTCGGGACCACATTTAACTTTGTGACTGTCATAATTTTTATTATAACATTAACGACAACAACAACATAAGGATGGTCGGCAGCAATAATAGCAGCAACAATAGAAGACGAACAGAAGTGTAAAATCAGATAAGTGTGGCCTACTGCGCATTCGCGACTATTTTCCATTTATTTTCCAATAAAGCAGAGCAAGTGGCGGGGCATAAAGTGCGGCCGTACGGCTGGCATCATTAATGTTTGAATTCCACTCCCATCTGGCATTGCCATTGGCATTCTGGCCACGAGCGGTGGCGTCAGTGTCCACACTCACATTTGCGTCAACATTCGCATCGCATCACATCGCATCGCATTGTATCGTATTGCCAAATGCCAGTTTCACTTACAAGAGCACTAACTGCGCACGCGGGCGCTCATAAAAAGGCATTAAGACAAAAGTAAAGTGCCTATTTAAGTTGAGTCATAAAATTGGCTTTCTATCTCGTAATAGCAGGACGTTCTGAGCTCACTCCCGTTCCAAAGTGTGAGCCAAGGAGCTGGCTAAAGCATAAGGAGAGCACGCTAATAGTAGTCAGGACAAAGAAAATGCCCAACCCCATAGACAATCCAGCAGCAAACATTGTAATTTTATTTATTTAATTTCGTTGCGTGCCTGAGAGTTCAAATACAGTTTGAACCTTCCATATTGTCGTTTCCAGTTTGTGCACAATATAGCATTGGATTGCAAAGGAGAGACTGCAAGCCCAAATTAAAGAAGAGTATTTTAACCAAATATAAGTTCGCTTAAAACTTATTTTGATATGCAATTTTAATGATAAGTTCATTATAGTTAAATTATCAATAAAAACTTGTTTACATGATTTTTGATTAATGAACAACGTATGCGAATATTGCAAGGCACCCAAGTTAAACACCAGGATTATGCTGAGCAAGGGGAAACTCTAATTGCTGGCATACAATTCAAAAACATCTATTGATTGACGATTTGACGATTATCTTATTTTACTTAGGTTTATGCTTTTGAACCAAAATTGAAGCAACGCTAACACGACTGTTCTGGTCTGTCGTCTTAGGCGCTGAGCTTTAGCGAGCCACAAATCAACATATCGATAGATTAAGCAACCCTGTGGTGCTTTATGTATTAAACGCACTTATCGTCAAGATAGGATATAATAATCCTCAATTATCCTTTTAGGTCAGTCTGCAAATAACTATAGTTGAATAAACACCTTTGCTAGTCTTAGTTCTGGCTCTTAGCTATCAATACTCCTAGTCCATTCACAAGATTCTGAACTATAAATACACCACTAAATAATTTATCATATCCAAGTAAATTGATGATGTAAAGTAAAATTATAAGGCAAATATGAATCCTATTTGTTCTCATCACAAGCTGAACCAGCTTATTAATTTAATTTATGTATTTCTTTGTTACCCAAAAGAAGGCTCTTCGTCTCGTAATATTTGAAATAAATATAAGTATAAGAAATAAATATAAAAAGTAACAAAATATGTATGTATACATAAATGCTGAAAAGTAACATGTCTAACTTGCTTTATTTGAACATAGTATGTAGGTACGAGTATATTCTAATGTAATTTCTGTAACTGCGCACAAATTCATTTTTTTCGGGGCTTGCTGTCATGAGTTTCAATTTTTTCTCTTGGGCACTTTATCACTACATCATATGGGGGCTTCAACACTTTTTTGTGTGTGCGCATATATTTTTCTAAATATAAACTACATAAATATCTGTTTGGTTGCATGAATATATAAAAAATGTGCCGATAAATGACGGCTTGATGGCAGCATTGTTAAGAGGCCCGAACGCCCTCACGCCCCAGCTCAAATGACGCACATTTTGCAGCGAAAAAAATGAGAACAAAATACATTTATATGACATGGCAAGCAGCAAGCATTACAAGTTTAATAAATTATGCGCACAAAATAAATAAGGTACAAATATGCTCGACGGGTTTTATCTGTAACGCCGTTGAGCAGATACAAAAAAAATCGGCGCTTCTTTGTGTGGAAGAAATGTGTGTAGGTTTAGTATGAATGTACGTGTAGGTGTATGTGTGTCAAATCAAACGGAAATAAAAGCCAAAGCAAAAAAAGGAGGAAACAAATGTAAAAGAGCACAAGCTAAGTGCGCCATGCCGGCAAGCGTCTGACTTCATATCTCGACTGCTTGGCTTGCGCGTCGTCTGGAAAATGTAGGCAGCATTGTGCCTAATGAAGATTTATACTTTCAATAGCAACACACTCTCACATACCCTATACCTATACCCATACCCATATACGTGTACACTTCACACATCAGTGGAACTGGCAGACTGTGTGCAATGCGTCAGATTTGCTAAATTGCTAGCACGTGCGAATTAGAATACACGTAACACAGCCAAAGCCGTTCCTCTAACCAAACCCATAGTCATAGTCATACTCTCAGTCATAGTCGCAGTCGCAGTCACAGTCACAGTCACAGCTATAGCCATAGCGTAGTCATAGACATAGCTAAGGCATGCTTGAGTAAGCACTTTGAATAGTAAGGGGGCCGTCGGGGCCAGAGAGCAAATGCCAATGGCTTCAATAAATGTTTATTATCTTGGCCGGCGTTCTGGGCCCACGGCTATGGCCAACAAACTGCAGAGGGCCTCCAAAACCAAAGCCAAAGCCAAAGTGATAGCCAAAGTGAAAGCCAAAGTCAAAGCATTGCAAAACTAACCGAGCAGAGAAAAAAAGCGGCGAGCACAGCCAAGTACATAAAATTAAATTGTCAACTTCCGTAATGCGGCGCATAAACACACAAACACACACATACACCCACACTCACATCTATTCTGGGGACATTTGTATGTATTTGTGTGTGTGTGTGTGTGTGTGTAGAAACACATTGGCTGTCCGCTCTTGACTAAGCATCAAAGTGAAAATATTATTAAAAGTAAAATAAAGCAAAAACAGAATGCGGCCAGTAGAAATAACAAATCCTACAACACAAACAACAACAACAATAACGACAACAACAGCAACAACAGTAACAACTATAGCAATGTCGAAGGCAACGATAACCGCAATGGGAACTTTTTGGCAGTCCACTTAATTCAACGGCCCCAGACGCTTGACATTTTATACAAAGCAGTTGAATCTACTGCCGGAGGCGAAAGTACTGTGGGCCCTTTGACCGCAACGCTTTACAAAAACCAAAATTACGATTTCTATGCACAGTTTATACAAGTAGAAAAATTCGATACTGAAGCACTACTTCAGTTCACATATTCAAACGTGATTGATAGCCCATTTCTAAACAATATTTATTTAATTTCAGCAATTTATAGTAGTTCGAAATGAAAAATGAAGATAAAGAAATATGAATAAGTCGCATTCGTATATACTTGTAAATATACAGCCTTATTTCTTTCAATTACGGAAAGGGCTTAAGGTGCTCGCAGATGCACAAATACGAATCATTTCAAAAGCGCTAACTCGCTCAAAAGGTTTCACGAATTTAACAGAATGACGATGCTTTCAACATCTTGGTTCAGGTTTGCTTTGAACCACATATTTTATTCAATTTTATACAATGGCTGAGCAAAGATTAAATCACTTTGTGCAAATTTCTTAGTATTATTGATACTTGTTTATTAAAGTGGATTTGGTATTATGGTTATGTTTGAAGCACATAATAAATTACACGAAACTACTGTCTAAAGTGGCGAAAACTGCTGGACCTCTTGGCTTTAGGGCTTTTAAGGACGACTTATTTTCTCGACTGATTGCTGAACCAATTCATGAATCATGTATATCATCCGCTATCGCTTATTATAAAAGAAATATATTAAAAAACTATATTACTGCAAATATTTAGTAAGCGATCAATAGTATTTTTAGAAAGTAAGTTAAATAATAATAATTTTACTTGCACGTTATGAGCTGCTTATAAATTATTTTTAAAATAACACCGATGAGTGGGCCCCACTGTACGACGATATTGATGGCGATGACGATGGCAATGGCAATGAGGAGGATGTCCGACTGAAATAAACTGCTATGCCGGATGTGGCAAATTTTGCGGCGCGCTGAGCGCTTTTCCCAAACGCTTTCTGTGCGCACAATCAAAACCGGTTTTCCTTTTGCCGTTTTTCATACTTACTGGTATATACCTTGCCAGCCATACTCGTAGAACCATCCAGCAAGCCAGCCGTTCTTGGTCCCAAAAGCAAGCGCGCATCAAGTTTAATGTCGTTGACGTCTTCTATTTAACTTCAATTTATTTGTGGACCAACAGCAAAAACAGCAGCAATACTTAAAAAAAGTAAACGCACGGCATTGATCGATTCGCATTTGAGATGTGTGGTAGTTGGTATGTAGGAGGAACCCGAATCTCAACTTCCAAGCTTCGACAGCAGCTGTATAAGCGTGGATGCTGACACCGAGATTGGGCAATCGGAGTGACGCCCAAAAGTTGACAGCGTCTGCCTTTTATGTCCTCCCCATTTCTTCGCTTTTCGTTTGCTTTACATTTGATTCGCATGTGCTGTTTTTTTTTTCTATCTTCCTTTCTTTTTTTGGTAACTGTCACATTTGTATTAGGCTCGGCCCTTATCCATTTTACGCTGTTGACGTTTCTCGCTAAGCTCAAATAGAAATGGGCTCTAAGTCGGCTGCCCCAAAATGGCTGCCAACTGTCGCCATCATAAAAGAATGTCCGCAATGACGTTTTGAATATAAAGTGTTTAGTTGATACGCATTTTAGCAAGCATTCCTCTTTTTGTATTTTTAACGAGCAGAAACTCATTCCATTGGGATAATGAAGTTGCGGCTTTTGTGTGTATTTTGTCAAAATTGCTGGCAGTTTTGTGGCTTTTGTTGTCAGGTCCAGCATTAAACAAAAAGAGATTCGGACTCACTTATCTGGCTCAATTAAAAAGCAAATCACAATCAGATTGATTCCTGTATTAGCACATTGTATACACTTCTCCATAAATACATACTTCACACTATTGGTCAGATGTGTTGATGCGGTTTTTTATTATACATGTACATTTATTTGTAGACACCACTCGAATGAATATCCAGAGAATTGGCGAGACTCTGCACTGAATATATAATAAAGCTATAATTGTTTGGCTATGCGATGCTTGCCAGCCAAATCCCAATGGTATTGCACTTGCTTTGTTGTAGTTGTTGTTGTTGCTATTGTGCAACTAAATTGAATTTGTGTTGCTTGGCAAGCAACAAGCGAGCATTGTGTCTGCACACAATTTGTACATTTGTGTGGGTTGTTTTGGCTATAAGCTAACCCCGATTGGCTGCTTGTTGAACTGAATAGAAAATGCGGTACAACCGGACAAGCCAAAGTATTAGTTTCCATGCCAATCTGAGTCTGTGTGTGAGTGGGTGTGTGTGTGTTTGTGAGTGTGGGGGAGTTGCCGTCAAGAGCAGCTCATTTGCTTGCGTGCGCATGTTTACGATGCACGTAAATATTTACATTTTCATGGACAAATAAGTTGTTTTCAAGTACTTTTCCATGGCATTTTACAATAGCAATTATGTTGTTGTTTCCACATATGATTAGAATGTATCTTACAAAAACGTATGCAATTTTATGGAAATAAAACCACAATAGTTAAATAAGTATGTGAGGCTTACTTACTACTTCAGAAAACAAGTATACGAGCCTTGTGTCCAGACTAAAATGAGAAACACCTAAGCAATATTTGAATTGGACAGAACTAGCCGATGCTCATAATTCAAATAGCTTTGCTAGGAGTTTCTAGATCTTGAGTAAAAGTATAAAGTAAGGTATCACTGGCATTCCTTCAAAAGCAGTGTAGCTTCTCTTAATTTGTTTTCCTTCTTCTTATAATCGTGTTTTGAAAGTTTGAAATAAATTTTGGCTACAATTGCACATAATTTAGTTAAAGATGAATATTATTTTTTTTATTTAATAGAAAACACACTGAATAATTATTTATGTAGAATTTCTAGCAAATTGAAATATTATTCAAGTCCGCAACTTGTAAGCATAATATGAATGCACGAATTTCTCTCTATCCTATTCTATTCTATTCTATTATGTATATTCTATTCGAAAATAGTCATATAAGAATTGGAAAAGAATAGTATATGTGTAAAGTGACCTCATTGGCTATATGAGTATTTCATGCACCTAAGAATATAGAATTCCTTGCCACAACATTAAAGCTTGAAGTTCTAAACTTTGAAATTTTTCGACCGAACTGCAAAGCTATGTACCTGAATAAAATGGTATTATACGTCATTGCTGCCACTTGTGCGTTGCATAAAACTAAACAAAAACAACAACTATAACAAACTCGGTGGTGGAAACACGAGCAGAACGCAAAGTAGCCAAATGCTCCAGCAGCTGCAGATGCCAACAATGTAAATTTGAGGCATTCAACACAACGTGGCGCCATGTGAGGCAACGCCACAAAACATTACACATGCACCCACACAGCCACACACGCACACTCACTCGCACAAACACACACACATATGTAAGTGTGTGCACGATGGCGTATACGTAATATAAGTTGTTGGCTGTAAATTTAACTTTTTGCCACTCCCCCTATGAAAGTTTCCGTTGCCACACAAAACTGAAACTCGTCACTTGACTTAGTGTGTGTGTGTGTGATGTGTGTGTGTGTGTGATGTGTGTGTGTGTGTGTGAAGTCTTTATTATGGGAACAAATTGACTTTAATTCTGCGGCAGCATTGGCCATTAATGCCAAAACAAATAGTGAACAAGTGCATGCACCTTCCGTGACTTCCTCCCATTAAGTCCAGTTGTGAACCCTACTGATTACAGCCTAATAAAAAATGTTTCGGCTTCACATCACGTGCACGATGACGAGCCAAATAAGCAGGTACAACAACAAACAAAACAAATGATATAAAAACTAAAAGAAAAAGGAAAGGCGCACTGCAGTTGTGGCTGTTCGTGTCAAGGCAACATTTCTCCTGTTTGCCCCGAACAGAATTTGGTTGCAGACAACTTAATTACACTGCAACGCTCAAGTGGGCAGTTTTACATTGAATTTGCTGGTTGTGGTGCTCAAATCAATTTGGGGAATTTTGAAAAGTTTGCATGCTCATTAAAAGTTTATGCTCAACCCATAATGATGGTCAAACTCGGCGGTTTCTCATTTCCCGAGATTCTCATCGATTTCTCGTGCTCCACACGATTCTCTTTGGCATTTTTGCACTGCTCTCTTTTTGAAGCTCGTGTCAACTCGTTGCCAGATTGATGCGTTGAAGCAAATGAAAACCCATTACCTTATGCTGCAGGTGATGCCAAGTAGGATTGAATAAGATATATAGTATATTAATACATCTTTTGTAAGTACACAAAAATATTGATTTCAATATCAATATTTATTTATATATAGAATGGCATTCAAAATGCTGATAATTAGGCTTGCTATAAAGATAATATTAATTACAGTATAGAACTTGTGGCATGAAAAGCTATTACGAGTAATTGTCAGCATCGATTTAATACTATTTGTCAGCTCGCGAATTGTCTGGCAGTTCTTAATTGTCGCTTAATTAGTTCATTCTGTTCAAGTTAACTTAAATATCCCTTTTTGAATAATAACATGGGGCTTGACATGGGTTTGAGGTCGCATGAAGAATGATAAAAAGAAAGTCATCCAACTTATAATGGAACAATAGAAATATAAGAAATATAGCAAGAAAGTCATCCAACTTATAATGGAACAATAGAAATATAAGAATAAATTATACCATGATAATTCAATAAGCAACAGCTTTATTGCTTACTTTATATTGACATTTTGAGCAGATTGCAGATTTGCAGATTATTGGAAAAAAGTTTATACAAATTTAATAAAACTCTGTTTAACTTTTCAACAATTTTTGCTTAATAGTTATATTTGTTATTTATGAAAAAGTAAAGTTGATTAAAGCCTAAGCGCTTTTGAGTGATAAACAGACGGACGCTGAAAAAGACAGTCGGACAATCGTGTGAAAAATTAAACAACATTTCCTAACGTATCACAACTTTCTTCAGCTCGTTGACCATTTGGGCAAAAACATATTTATTACAACAACCCGCAAACTTAACAGAAACGCAAACTTGCGGGTTAACTCAGTTAAGCAACAAAGTTTTCCACTTTCGAGTTTTGAACGGCAACGCCCCCCACTTCGCACCGCCGGCCCTAACAACAGAACTTGACAAACCAAGCGAAAGTGGCCGCAACTTGCCAGGACTTGAATACAAAGCATAAAAAAATACATGTATATACAACGAAATATATGTAAATATAAGTATTTGGGGGGAGGCTTGGAAGAGAAAATTAATTCTACTTAAGACTTGCGTCTTTGAAATTCTATTTGCGTAGCTGCGGCAATGCATGGCTCAGGCACAGATGACAGGCGACCAAGGATAGCGGCCATGTTTCGCAAAAAATGTATAACGGCACAAACGATTTTCTTATGCTGCCTTTTGGCGTTTTTCGTGGCATGCCGCCTAGTCGCATATGTGTGTGTGTCTCTCTGTGTGTGTGTGTGTGAATTTGTTCAAATCTCTGCGTGCAAAGCAGGGAATATTTAACCTATGCGGCAGACTCATGTTCCAAACAAAAAAGAATATGCTCTTTCCTACAGCAAAGTCAAGATAATGTTAGGCATGAATGAAGAGCAAATGAGAGCTTGTAACTGTTAATGTTAGGATCTACCTTTATATTAGTGTGTTTATGAAAGTTCAAAAGCATGAAATAATTTCGGCATCAGCCCAAAACCTTCAATTGGGGTTAGACACGCAATTATAATTAAGTGCTTGGATTTGTAGAGACTACTTGACTTTTTAGCGTTGCGTTGTTCAGTCAGGCTTTTAGTTTAATATCTGGATGAAGTTTTATATAAAAATACTTTGATTTATAAAAGGAAAACAACACAAGCGCAAACTGTGGGAACTTTAGTCATTCTTCCACTTTCGACAGCCAATTTCGTGTTCAGGCGCAGCACTTAATTTAGAACATTTGTATTTCTTAAATCGAAATTTGCCTCTATTGACAAATATATATGCTTGAGTTCCACTTAATTCATTGTTTAATTGATTTGGTAAATATTAAATTAAAAATTTCTAGGGGTGTTGTTTAGGTGACTATCAAAGCAATGTAATGAAAAATATAAATCAATTAGTTCCTTAAATAAATTAAGAATAGCAGAAGTAAATGTTCATTTAATTCCCCAATGAATCTGGTATTCCCGTCTAATTTCTTATCGACTAATAGCAAATAATTCGTCTATGTAAAAAAGAAACGCATCTGCAGCAAATACTGTGAAAACTCATGTTAGAAGAGCAACTCTCTACAATTAACTTTATCAAAAGAATTACAACGGGCCAGGTCTGTCTGATTGTCTTTTCACTCTCAGCTCTTCTCTGGACTTCAAAGCTAAATATTTTGGTGTTTTTATGCACGTTTCCACTATTTCAAAAATTAATTTATTATGGCAATTCACATTTGGCAACACTTTGCAGATAACAAAGGAAAGGACAACTTTTTACTCACTGAAAACAAACAGTGTGAGCGAGCGGCGAAAACATGAACGTACTTGATTTCTCAAATTGGAGCTAGCGTGAAATCTGCTCCCCATATAAACAAAAGGGTCTGTGTGTTTGTGTGCGTGCGTCTACGGGCACCTCCCCTTTGGCATTTTTATGCAAGCAAGATTCGCGCCGAATACTTTCTTATACTACAAGTACATAGAAGTCTTTCCAATGACAAAGATTTTTTGGTTGTCGTTATAGTCTTTGCTGTCATCAGCTCTCATACTTGTTCTCATCTTGTTGTCCTTTGCTCATTTTTGCTGCTTGGCAAGTTTTTTTTTTCTAGTCGCATCCAACCCTCGGCCGACCCCTTGTCTTCTAGCTCTTTCTACAGTTACAGCTACAGCTTTTGTTGACAGTATCATTAGGCAGCACAGCACACAGCACACTGCTCCTGTTACTGCTTTCTCTTTTGTTGATGTTGTTGTTGCTGTTGTTATTGCTCCCTTCTTCCCTTGCTGCGTGTTTACTGCTGCTTTTACATATTTTGTACTGTGTACCCCCACTTGCCACTCTTCCTGCTGGCATGGCTGGCTTCGCTATGTTAACCGTTATCATTTGTCCTTGGCTCGCTTTTCGGTCTTTGTGTCTGAGCTCAAATCGCGTAAATTGTGCCCCAAAGATTAAAGCCAACAATAACAACAACTGCTACAGCTACAGCTACTGCTACTGTTACTGTTACTGCTTCTTCTGCTGGTTCGTTAGTAGATTTCTTAATTTTTTTTGCTTAGCTAGCAAGAAGAACATTTTATCAGCGCACAGCTCGCACTCACCAATGTTATTTATAATCTTTACTTCACATTTTTTTGCGTAAAAATTTGTTGGGAAATTGTAGCTGAAACTTTCCCTACTGTCGCATAATTAATGAGCACTCTCGTATTTAAGGGCGCCTTGTTGGACATGTTCAATAATTACGAGCTCGGCCGAGGTGCTGAAGTTTTCATAATTATGTAACCACGTAGCACGTGGCAATCATAATTTCCCAAAGGATCATAGAAAATAATTTGATTAAATAACATAAAAATCATTCTTTAATAATGTTTTAATTGTATTTATAATGGATATGTTAGTTTGTCTAACAAAAATTAAACATATCGCAATGTTATTATATTTAAAATGTTGCAGAATTTCAATCGTTACCATACAAATGCTTTTCATTTCTTCTTCATTTTTTTTTTGCTTATCATTTGTAAATCAATATCGATTTGCGGTATCACAAAACCTAACATGTCTTTATTAATAAATCGCTTAGGGATAAAGAGTACTTGTATCATACAGGTATTAAGTAAACATTCGTCATTTTATTTTATATTATTTCATTTATCATACTATCATCAGTTATCATATGTACATACTATATTTTAAGTCCTTCTGTCTAACCAACAAATATCGCTTTTTGGCGTTGCTTGTGTTTTACAGTACTGGAGAGTACTTAATTAATGTCTAAGAGATAATGATTTATTTCAGCTATTTCATCTCCTCTCGTCCTCATCTTTAATTGTCCTTTGTATTTTTGTTTGTCAGATGTCCCCATCAGTCATTAGTTTAAAGGGTTCAAATATATTTAACGCTAGTCCTAATAATTTTTTTGAAAAATAAGCATATCTTTATTATAACCTGTACCCATCGGGTAAAAAGTGATACTAGTAATAAGCAGAAGAAGACTATGCATACTTCACAAAGTATGTATATATATTCTTGATCAGCATGACCAACCTATATCGCCAAATCTGTCTTTTCGTCTGTCGGCATGAACGCAAGAATCTCATAAAGTATATAATAAGAGCTAGAATAAGAAAATTCGTATTTCAAGATTTGCTTTAATATGAATTTTCCATTAAATCAAATGAAATCATGTATTTTTTGTATATTTTCTTATTTTTCCATATACGCAAGGATCTCGGAGAGTATATAATTAGAGTAAGAAAAAATATTAGAATTAGAATGAGAAGATTTTCAATATGAATTTTCGATTAAATCATGTGAAATCGTGTCTTTTCCGTATCAGATATATCCAATCCTTTTCACCCAAAGCAGCGTGCAGTTTTTCTTCGCAACTAGCTTCTGCTTGCCAAACCATGTGGCTATAAAAGGACATGCGCTCAGCCTTAATTGTCGACCCGCTTACGCACTCATGCACTTGCCAATATTTTCGTCGGCAATTTTCATAAATTAGCTTGTCGCACTGCTCATGGTCGTCGCCTCCACAAACTGTCACAAACTACGACTGCTTCGGCTCTAAGCCAAGTTGTTACGCAAGATCTGGTAGCGGCGTAAAGCAGCAGTAAACGGCACCACCATGGCCACCCCATGGCCCACAACTGCTGTCGAGCTCGAAATTGTGGCTTTTTAGTCACAACTTATTGCGTGTGTGTGAGTGTGTGCTTGAGTTTGTTTGAATGTTTGGAGAGGCCGCGTAGTTGTCACTGTTGCCGCTGAATTTACAGCGTTTTAAACTTTAATTTATTTAGGGGGCAACTGCAGTGACAAGAGCAAGAGTTCAAGGGATGGCAGCAAAATGGCGAAAGTGTAAATTATCAGCGGTAATTATGTAAGGCTCGAGCATGCGTGGGATGGCTTTGATGGCTGTTTGTCCCATTTTGTCTATGTTGTGTGCGTGCTATAAATTTCTAATTTAATGCCACACACCGAACAAGGCACAAGCCGCAGTTACAAGCCGACCAAATGTTGCGTGTTTGCCGCAAAAGCCTACAATACGGGTTAACAGCAGTAGTCAAATTTTTGGCAAAACAAACACTTTAAATTAAATTGAGCGCAACATATAATTATGCCACAAAACGGCGTAAAAATAGTACTTCCCGAATACGGTTAGGCAATTGCCGGAACAATGTCCTTGAAACGAAAGCAAACCGCCACGCCATCCTTCCTGTCCAGCGGCTTGGCAGGCAAGGACCCAACGGTAAAATTAATTACCGCACCACGTCGGTGCCCAAAATGCCTTGACGCGAATATTACCGCGCTACGCTAATGCCTCAAAAGTCATGTCTAAGCTCGGTTGTGTGTGTGTGTGTATGGGCGTGTGTGTGGGTGTGAGCGCTTCAAACTAAAAGTTTCTAATTACGAGCATGAAACCAGGGCCGCTCTGTTTTTTATTCACTTAACGTGAACGTTTTTTTTTTTTGTTGAGCCCCGGTGTTGGAGTTTTTAATAAAATGGTCAGGGGATGGTTGCCTTGTTTTGTATGCCACCGTATGTAGTATGTGGGGATGTGGAACAAGCCGCGCTAATACAGCTGCCAAAATGGAAGCCATGTAAATTGTAATTACACTTAAAACCATAATCCTGCTTTATGCGTAAAGCGCGCTCTGCAAATGGGGCGCACCGATGGGCGTTTATAGTCATGCGCCCACCGAGGAGAAAAAAGCGGATGAAAGGTCTTTAAAGCTTAGACAGATGGTATGTATGTATGTATGTAAGCATGTATTTATGTGTGCGTTGGCGAGGGTGCAGGGATGGGTGTGTTGGTGTAGCAGCAATAACAAAAAGGATCTTTCCAACTGGCAACTGAATAAAAAATTCGATGAAAGCATCATACTTTTGAGTGAATTCTTTCTGGATTACCAACTTGTGCTTGAGTTTTTTCTATCAACTATTATCCTTTTTTTTAAATACAGGTGAGTCAAGCAACAGTTCTGCTTACAATTTAATTTTTACGATTATAATTGAAGCAGTCCCCAATCGTACAATATTAAATGTTTCGTTTAAAAATACAATTATTTACTAAAGGAAGTAAATATTGAATTCTTTGTTAATTATCAATTTTCACAATATGCTCTGTTATTTTTATTTTGATTATCAATCGCTGATTCGTGGAATAACCGGGAGAAAGCTTTTTGTTTTGTCTGTGTTTTTTCCAAATATTTTTATTGTGTAAATAATTGAATTTAAATCAATATTCTTGTTATTAAAGAGCTCCTGTTTCCCGTTTCGTGTTAAAAATAACATATGCGAGTACACGTTGTCAACAAAATTGTGAACGTATTTTGATTGCTTTTAATAGATTTTGGTGTTTTATGAAAGTATAACAAAATACTGAATATTTATAATGAAGCAAACAAAGCTTCAGGGAAATGTGAATGATAAGTTTTTAACTGCAATTGTATTTGTGGTGTTATACAAATACAATCGTTTGATAAGGGTGGAAGAAACATCTACATGTATTTATTTATAGATTCTGTGAAATTAAAAAGCATTACAAATGAAATTGCAATGGCTTTTATATTTTTGTTTCGGAATGTGTTCATAACAGACCGATACCACAGCTACTTCCTTTATATAAATATGTGTACAACAATAAACTCAACTAAAACACGCCAACGAAACTTTTCTTTCACATTTACATTGGCCACAAGTTGCAGAAAAAAGTTTCCACTTCTGCGAACTTTTAAGTTCATGACTTTGTATGTGTTTTTGCTAGTACATGTGTGTGCGTGTGCGTGTATGTGTGTGAATGCGTGTAAGGTAACTTTCAAGCCATATTATACTCGTACAAAGAGCTCAGAAGACTGTTCTGGATTGCAGCGAATAAATGAAACAATTCATTCGTATTGCAGAAACATGCGTAGGTAAGAACTTGTGGCATGTTTGGCATGCAGACCATGTCTGAAATTGTTTCGCATAACGTGTTGTCTTTCAAGTTCTGCACATGTACAAGCATGTTTCCAATTTCGAGCAGTACAAGAATTTAATACCTTGTCTTGATGACCGCGGCCGTTTTGCTCAAAATTCAGACACACACACATATACACTGATCAAAAAAAAAGAGGTGTTGAACGCACTTAACTCTGTGACTAATCTTTCAAAGCCCAACAGAACCTAAAACAATACAAAAAATGACAAATATATACTAAAATAATCCTCATTATTTGCAAAATTAAATAAGTGTGTGATTACAACTTCCTCTTTTAAATTTTAATAATAAATATTGTGTATCCAAACAAGCCAATAGGGATGGAGCTTCTAAGAACAACATTTTTCGATATTAAATTACGAACCTAAAACAAGATTCTTGTACCTGATAGAGGAACTTCCAAGCCCACTTTACTTTTTTCAAAATCAAAAATCATTTTAGATGAGTACAAAATCTTTGATTTTTTTCTCTTGGTGTACACATATACCAAGAAAAACGCAGAACTGACGCCATTTTACTTTACATTTCGGCGTCAATGTGCTCGTTTGGTATTTAAAGTGCAGACTGTTTGCTCCAGTTGCTGCAAAGCACAATTACTTAGACAGACGTAGGGATAAGCGAACAGAAGGGAAGACAAACAGATCCAAAATAAACCAAAAAGATAAATGCGTGTGTGTGTGTGTGAGTATATTTTTGGCAGAACTTGGAAATTCAGCAGAAAAGCCGTAAGTAAGAGCAAGAACTCGCGCAACATAAAACTTTTTGCTCAAAATTCTTGCAATTGCTTTTGAAAAGTTTCAATTTTTGCATGAATCTTGTCCTGTAGTTGCGTTTTTGTCCCGACGTCGCCAGCTGTCGCGCAAGCACAAAAAGCTAAGCAAATTTTTCACAGCTCTCCGAGAAGCGAGAGTGAAACTTTCATAATGAAATTGTGTCAGCAAAATTTTGATTCCAGTTGTCGCGCATTTAACTTCAAAGTGAAACACAGCAACTGAAGTGACATAAGACAAAATTAAATCAAGCGTACCCCTCGAGCCAAGGCAAGCGTAATTGCGTAAACAAATAAGTTTTGAAAAGCAGTCAAGCGCATTAATAATTACACAAACAACACCACCAATCATGCCACCAACTCCGCCACGCACCTCGACAAAGTGTGAAAGGGTTGGCAAACTTTGATAGGTTAGTGGTAAAGGGCGCTCACAGAAAAAAAAAAAACAAAAACAAAAAAAATGTAAATGCAAACGCGGTCACTTCTCAAAGTTCTTAAGAGGACACCAGTCGAGCCAGCTCGTTAGCGTTTCCCAAAACTGTGCGTGCTTGTGTGTGTGAAGATTTCTGAAGTCTGAAGATGTTTTAACAACGTCATCATCATGAGCATTATGCAGCGATAACGATGATGCTCCGCCTTGCCGGCGAGAGTTTCGACTAAAGTTTGACCCGCACATATACACACAGCCACAGAAACACACACACACACACGCACACACTTGAACATGCCTAGTGAAAAAAAGGTAAATCAGAAATCCATTTGCTTGCGAGCCAACCAGCCGCTTGTCCATGCTGTTTAAGGACTAGTGATGGCCGTAAGTGTCTTTTCATCCCTGCGTGACACACTGTGAGTTCTTAAAAGTCCTATAAGGGTTCGGAATTTACTGAAGACCCTTAAAAACGAGAAAAAGTTTGAAATAGTGAGAAGTGACCAATGATGCGATCATGTGTAGAAGATAAGTCGTGATACTAATTCTGCAAAAGCAACAGATTCAGGAAATGAAAGCATCCGTTTTAGTTAAAAGTAAAAAGCATAGTTGTTTATTTTAGTGCTTATTTTAATGTGTATTGAACCAGGGCTTTTACAGTTGATAATGAAATTGTGTAAATATTAGGAATATGAAAAGAATTAAACGGATATCCTCAAACCAAAACAAGAGGTTTTCTTCACTTCAACATTTTCATAATTCCGCTATTAAATATGCAAAAAATTTGGGAAATCAACATAAAATAACACACTATATAATTTATATTAAAAAGACATTATCAGCAACACTATTGAAATATATTTGGTCCAGTTCTAACAATGGCACGTTCAGTAGCTATACCCATATTCCGAAAAATTAGTTAGTTACCTTAGATTTACTAAAAAACAAAAACAACTTCAAAACAAAAATATTCTAAAACTAATTAAAATGCACTAAAGAGTAAACAAAATAATTAGGTATTATTCTTAAATAATGTATGTACAAATATTGTTTGTTTTTTATTCGGTTTCAGCTAAGGTAGGCTGTAATTAAATACATTTCTTGATTCAACGGTGTATGTTTAAACTATTCAGTAGGCCTAACTTTATGACATCATAATGAACTGAAATTCTGTGATAAATATGGAGAATCGGCACTCTTCAATACCATATACTCGTGCATAGATTAACTGCTAATCATGAATCTTCAATTGTTATAAAAAGCCAAATTGTAGGTTTCATCAAATATTTGATATGATTGAACAAGAAGAATACGAAAATGAGTTTAAAAATGATAATACTACAAAAATTCATTCATGAATCACAATAACAACGAATTAATTGTGTCTTTTTTTGGGTTTGAGTATAAAAAGTGACTTCCGCACTCACATCCCTACTGTGCCCCCTTAATAAGCAGTAGGTTGAAATGTTTGTCAGTTGCTCTTGGCCTCTTTAATAGACGAGCATGAGAAACAGAAAACTCGGGTGAAAAGTACCAAATGAGAAATGCATATTACGCACAGCAAGCAGATAACTATCTGCCCACACGCTACACACACCCTCACACACACACACACACATAGTCGTACCTACATGCATGATTAAGGTGCTGCAGATTGCAGGAAGATTGCCAAAAAGGTGTTGCTGCTTCTGAATTATGTAAAGTTTACGTGCTCTCAGGTACCAGTAAGTTGCTGCAAAGTGCAACGCCTGTTTGTGTGTGTGTGTGTGTGTGTGTGTGTGTGTGTGTGGTGAGTATGTGTGTGAGTATGTGCCCATTAGTTTTTGCGCTGATTATTATGGTTGCCACGACGCCCACGTGACGTTGCATTCGTAACAGGTGAGCTTTATGGCTCTGTTATTCCCACATGCCGAGCCAACTCATGCCTCGTTTGTATGTGTGTGTGTGCGTGTGTGTGTGTGTGTTCTTGTGTGTGTCTGCATATGTGGGGATGCGTTTGTATGCGTATTAAATTATGCGCTGTAAGCTGCCCGCATGCAAGCCTTGACCCGCTCAACTTGCAAAGTTTTTCGATGCTGCCATCACCATTACCCGTGTCCTTGCCATTGCCATGGCATGCTTACTTCACGCTGATATATCAGCCGTCTTGGGTGTTATTTAAAATTATTACGTTTGAAATGAAGAAATATTGACGCAAGAACTCCTTCTGTCTTTGCCGAACGAATTTCATTTATTTTATGTGCCATTAACGCAATGAATTCTGTTTTCTGTTTGCGCGTGCTTTTCATATCATTATTCCAATATTTTTAAAACCAAGAAACGGAAAACGTGATACTACTAATTAGTACGATTAATCCTTGATTCCATTCGTATCTTTAATATATACTAATATACGTTATATAGAAGCATACAGTTCTTCCTCCTACTTGTACTTATTTTATACATATGTACATTTGTTAAAAGACATTTAAATTATTAAATAATTATGTGAAAATGATAATTGCTAAAGTTGCTGATTGCCTGAAACTTGAAATATAATAGCAAAGCAAAAAAGGGAATTTTAAATAAAATAGTGCACTTCATCGGCTTATCGCTGCACCGCTCCATGAATTTGATTGTTTGGTCAGCTTTTTAAATAATTGTTAAGCAAATGTTGTCATTGCCATAAACTACTTTTCGTGGATTGTATTTTCGTTTTGCGGGAGTAAAAGTTAAAAGTTCATTTCATTCTAATTAAAAAGTTGCACTTCTAATTAAAAATATAATTATACATTGGTACAACCGTACTACCCGAAGGGGAAAATTGTACATTACGTTTGAAAATAGTATGTAACATGCAGAAGGACTACCCCATAAAGCATTTTCTATACTCTTCACCAACACAATTTGTTAAGCCTTAAAAAATAAACTTTAAACGTTGAATTCATAATATTTGAACTAGTTTGCGTGAACTAGGTGTACTTAGATTATTGTTACTTAAGACCTACATTATTTATTGTGTTCTAAATTTACTTCCTCTTTCGTTATTTCCCCTTTAATTATATGTATTACATATTTCCTCTTCTGATTTTCTTCTGAACGGGACTAAATTTACTAATGTTTGTTTTCTCCGGTATCGCACTAATTGATATCAGATGCTTACAATGTGTGCCTATGGTAGTTCTTGAGTTACTCGCTTACGGCGACCCTTTTTTATTGCACTCACATATGGGTGCATTAATATTTTGTGGCTTGTTTGCCAATGTTTATAGGAGTGTATTTTCTAATCGCCTGCCCAATGGTTTTCTCTTTTTGAAAAGGGAACTGTATAGATTTATTGTGTATTTTACATTTTCTTAGATATCAATACCATATTTATATTTAACATAATCAGATAAATCGATGTAGATGAGTCTGTCCGTCAGTCCGTCTGTCTGGATGAATGCCTAGATTTTGAAAACAGCTGAGCTCACATTGACTAAAATTTGAATATAGACCCGGGTTAAGTTTATTATTTGTTAAAACTCTCCCATACGTAGAAAGTTTTATCTGGTACTGGGTATTATTCTCTCCTTTTGATGATTTGCCTTAATGAAATGCTGCAATGTAAGGTTTTCCTTTTTCCAATTTCCGAATAATCAATCAATCTTCTTGCTATTTACATTTATTTTATTCAGTCCTATGAAAATTTGTTGAACGTGCTTTTGCTTTTTCTTTGTCTCTTGTCGGCTATCTTTTTTCAGTTCTCACTGATTACTCTTTAACTCGCAGTTTATTTGTAAATTTGTTTAGTATTGAATATATTAAAAAATAAATATTTAACTTGCCCAATAATTTGAATACTTTCCGACGGTTAAACTTACCCGTCGGCCATTGAAATTACAGAAATATTTAAATTACGTTTAAAGCGGATCGAAAACTACGCCCATCATTAGCACCGCTGGCACACATGCTAATTTTCTCTAATTACATTGGACTGAGGTGGTTACTATCGGTTCAAACAAATGTGTGTATTTTCCAATTCGTAGAGCTCGCCCCCGGAGGCAGGTGGCCAACATTGCTCATACGCCATGCTGTGTGACGAAGGACCAGAGGCGATTTACCTGCTGGACTTTTGATTTATTCAGTCACGCGTTTGACTAAATGTTGTGCTCCAGCCGACAACTATTTGCATGGCTGGTTACACAATCACAGCGCATTCAACGTGTTCATTTAGTGGGCTCTCATTGCCGCAGTGAATGCGTCAATTGAGCTGCTTACTCATGCCACATTAAGTGCCAATTGAGCCACTCGATTAATACGCCGCTGGCGGATCAGGTGTTGGGCACTATAGGGACGATGAACATATTGCATGTTGCCGTTTGATTCAACTGATAGATGAGGATGTGGGAATTGTATCGATTGAAATTATGCTTTCACCTTTCGTTAGTTCTTGTTGGTTTTTCACTTCAGCGCTGTGCGATTTCTCGCACAGTTTGCACATTTGCTGCAATTTGACGTTTGAATAGTCAGCCAATTACCCAGTCGCATAAAGGAATCGATGTTTTCATATTTGATTTCGTCGCGACCACATGGCTGCATGCAATTGTCATGCTCTGCTTACTGCTGCCAATAAGTCGAGCAAGTGGCACATGGTACGTGGCAGAGTTCAGCGAAAAATCTGTTCAGTCGACTCTATGCATCATGCAAAAATTACATATAGTAATACCTAGAGTACATCGTGGTTACGTATTTGCTTTACTTTTTCTATATATACCATATATTTGTAGTTCACTAGACTATCTCCCCAATGCAATCATATTTGCGACTCTGTGCTTGTGCGCTCAATGCCAGTTTATTCAACCTTCAAAGAAGAACCATATATACGAGTATATTTGCTTATCGTCGTTACATATGCTCCAAATATTATATATATCAAATGTCAAATGGCAGTAAGCATTCATGTACATCCCATATGCCGTGGATGGTGGGTGGTGGGTTTGCAATCTGTTGCATTTTTGCTTTGTCAACTTGTCCATTTGTAAATATTTCATTTTGCCAGAGCACAATATGCCAGACATCAGCAGCTGTGCAGCATTGGCAGAGATTGGAGGAATTCCAACAGCTTTGGCAGTGAGAAAAAAGACAAGGCACAGTAAAATGTGGGAGCTGGCTTTTAAGTACTAGTACTGGGAAAAAATATGAATCTTAATTTAATAACATAACCATTTTGTATACCATTATTGGAAGCTAATGAATGTTTAAAATGTTTAAAAAGCAGAGAACAATAGGAAGTGAGATGGATAAAAAGCTCAACATCTTAAAAAGGAGAAAAACTCACTCCAATAAACATCACGAATTATCGATAAGATCAGTTGTCTGCTTTGGCAGTTACAGGACTTTAGTCATTTGGGAACATGAAATATTAATATAAGCATATTATTATGCTATGAATTCTTCAATATTTACACCAAACTGAAGCCTAATAAGTTTGAAATGGGTCAAATTATTGGCCAAGATTTTTAGCTATGATTATATTTTACATTTTCCTCGAATAAGATCTAATAGGTCTTATAAAGCGAACCAGTTCTAAAATAATTGATTGAGTAAAAAAAAATGTTTATTCACATGTAGATGCAGAACCCAAATCAATTTCTTATTTTTGAAACAAAAGAAATGGTGCCAACGTAAATGTATTTCAAATATTTTCAATGATGCATTTCAGGTGACAATATTTGTGTTCGTACTTATCAGGCGGCCCTCGTATTTGAATTTTGGAGCAAGGAAAGCAGGCCAAAAAGCAGATGGTATGTACTATACATGATGCTGATATACTTATATGTATTATATAGCCGACGCCAACAATAACTTATTGCAACAGTGCACTGACTATGCGTGTATGTGCGTGTGTGTGTTTTAAGTGTGTGCGCGCTAAAAATGTGCAGCCCTTGCTGTTTTTGTGCCCCAAGCACAATGCCAGAGGGAACACACACGCGCATCTGCAAAAAGCCATCAAATGCGTGAGTGAGTGTGCCCGTTTTTATTTTGTTTTTATTTTCGGGGACAACAACTAGACTGTCTGTCTCTGTTTTGCTCCATACTGGTTGGCTGGTGTGTTGCTCTTATTTGTTTCAATGAATTTGCGCCACACCGCAGACGAGAAAAGCATTGGCCCAGAGCTGCGACAATATAGCTACCAAAAGCGGGCAATATCTGCCATTGTTGATTGCCTGACAAATTGCCAGCAGCAGCCCACTTTGAGAATACACATGTCTATCCGTATCTATGCATAGTATTTCCGTCTGTCGGCCTGTATTTCTGTGCAACACTTAAGTGTTGTTGTGTCAAACATTGACAAGTGGCATACACGATGTCTGCGCTGTGCCCGTCGTCGAGGGTTCTTTCCATGTGTTGACAGCTCAGCACACAAAATTACGGTGTTGATTTGAATTTTATTGTTTATTTTGGGGTTGCAGGTCAGTGTTTTGGCCAGCCACTTCCTTATCTTTGATAATCGAACGTCGATAAATCACGCTTCTTGAACTCAAATTTAGTGGCCATCATAGATGCCGAAAAGATTTCGCGTAAATATTTTCCATTTATAATTTCACAAAAGCCACTCTCAGAAGTTATTTTACTTTACGTTCAAAGACAAAATTATAATTTTTGTATTGAAATATATCCAGCTTAACTTAAATACATACATATTCAACAAATTCAATACATATTCAACACTTCAGTAGAAAATTCAATTAATGTGTTCAACTGGAATCGAGTGTTCATTAATTCGAAAAAACATGTCTGGGCAGCACAGACGGTAGGTAATTGTAGATGTTATATATACATAAATATATTTGTATTTTTATTACGGATTGAGCTGCAAATTAATATACGCATACTTTCTCAAACATCATTTGAATGCAATGAATTTCCAGCAATAAATTATTTTGCAATTGTCATGAATATGAAATGTACATTGCTTACATTTTTCCGCCTGCCAATTTGCATTTGCTGACAAATGGTATTTATTCAATTTAAATCAAGATACATATGCATGTTCGTGGAGGTAGATAAATATTCTTACCGCAAGTCGCCAAGTATGATACAAATATGAGTGCCCACGTTTTCTGCACGTTGCCAAGGACACGCCCGTGCTTGATGTTCAAAATTCCACTTGATGTCGGCATGTTGTTGTTATGCTTCTTGTCGCGCAGACGAGCGTTGAATAAATGCCTAATTTATTTCTTTGGAATTCACGAATTGATATAATTTCCTGTCAATTTAAATCAATTTTTTGACATGTTTCCATCGTGTTTTCTTTGCCAATTTAATTAAACTGCTTAGAGGTTTTTATACGACATTACACTTTATGAAAAACACATTTTAATTTTTTTTTGTTAATTAATCTTTATATATTAAAAATAGCACACAAATAATTGCAACAGTATTTGTGGTTCACTAATTTTTATTTGTTTATTTATTTACGAAGCTTTTGCTTATGCCACACTATTCGCGTGCTTTAAGATTCAATTAAATTGTTGAATGGTTTATCAAAGTGTTGCTTTTTATTTAACCCTTTTTCTGCACCCACACTTACACAAAATATATAAACGGGCAACTGTCACATTGTACGAGTTTAACTGCAACTTGGCGGCACTTTTGGGTGCACGCTCGGCAGCTCACGAGGCCACATTGGCTGCCTTGCTGGTTTATATTTGGGCGACTTGCTGCACTATTTCATTTGACATGACCGCTGTGCCACACGTGCCGCACGTGGCTGCCACATGGCGCGCATATTGAATGTGTTCGTTACTTTGTCGGTTCTGTGTTGGCTCACAATTTAATTTGTTTACGATTGGCACTTTCATATTTTATGTGAATGCAAATGCGGCGGCAAGGAAAGTGATTTCCTGGTCTGGCATTCCAGATAATTAAAGGGTTAGTGTTGCACGAATTAGCATTTCTCAAGTCGCGGACGTGATGCCGCACAATTGTTGCTAAAAATAAAATACTTTTCCACTTCACGTTGCGCATACGCCGCGTTGTCCTGCGCCTCGTACTTCAACTCAAATTCACTTTCAACTCAAACTCTTTGCGGCACAAGTGGCCACTTGAGTTCAGTTACCCGGCCATGGGCTGTAACTGTATGCAATGCCTATTCAGTTTCTTTTTCTACACAGGCGCGACAACAAAACCGAGAACACACCCGTACCCGCTGTGGTCAGAAATTAACTGACTGTGTGGCGTCAAAGGATGTGGCGACCAAGCGACCGTAATACCGATTAACAACGTCGACGACGACGACGGCAACGACGACTGCGACTGAGACTGAGACGAGGGCAGCAGCAGCTGCGGCCATAAGGCGCGTCACTTCTGCTCACTCACACACACACACACGCACACACAAGCTACGCGGCTTTGCTCGCTGCTCCAGTTGTAGTTGTAGTTGTAGCTGTTCCTGTTGTTGTTGCCACTGGCATTACCAAACTTCGGCGCTTTTGTGCACACTCGGACACGGATTGTCTGTGTCTGTTTACTTAACGCTATCGCACGCGACTGCGACGGCGAGGACACGAGCGTCATAAGCAAGCTAGCCAGCCAGCCAGTGAAGCAGGCAGCAGGCCGCAGGAGCAAACAGCAAGAAGCATTCACAACATATCGGAGCGTGCGTCTCAATTTCTGCAAAGGCAGCAGAGACAGAGTAAATACTCGTGTAGTGGCCGCTCCTGCCGGCTGCTCTTTCAACTTTTATAGCAAACCTCTGGCCCGAGTTGGTCCATAGGGAAAAGGGTTAGCAAACATGTGATAGCAGTAAAGCGTCAATTGAATTGATACGAAGCTGTAACAAACATACTAATTGAAAATTCGACAAAATTGTTTACAACGAATTTATTTGATTAACATTTTTCGCAAGGCATTCTCCGATAATAAGTGTTAGTTTTTGTTGCTTTTATAAATTAAGATTTACATTTCAACTCACATTTCTGATCATACATATCATACACATACATATCTTCTACATATCTCAATAACATTCTTATAAGCTATCCTTATTTAAATTTCAGCGTTAACTCTTTATACAGATTTGGTATTATTAAAAAAATAATGAGAAAGTTAAACAATCGATAATCAGAAACCGCAGTCATTAAAAAAATAGTTCTGTAACTGAAGAAGTTTTAAGCAAATTCCGATATTTATTTATTAGTTAACATTTTATCGAGCTAACAAGTTTCTTTACATATTTATCTGCTCGGCAATACAAAAAGTACTTCTGTACTTGGAAAAGCATTGGTATATTTTATTTTTCTAATAAATTCCAAATAAATTTTCAAAATTTTAAAAAGTTTTTGTAATATTGTCGAATTTGTTTTGATTACTGTGTCGTGCTGTTTGTTACTTGTTTGGCAGCAATAATAGAAACAGCTGTTAAAATTTATAGCGAAACATTTGAAATGTTCCTTCTCTCTTTCTCACTGTGCTTGACGGATTCTGCGCAATGCGCGTGCCATAAATTGGCCCGTCGTTCGCTCTCGCTCTCTATGTTACCTCTCAGTTTTCTCTTCTAGCAAGTCAACGTCAACGCCGACGTCGAAGTTGTTTGCAGCGCCTGCAATGAACCCTTGAGCCGCTTAAATTTGGGTTATTGTGCTAAAATTAGTTAAAAGATACGTTTAGTTATTTGCTCTCTAAATTGTATATTTCTTACCTTTGCTGTTAAAACATTGTAGCAATAAATAATTTGTAGCATACTTCTCGGCTGGGTAACAAAAAGCCAAAATAATGTGTTGGATACGACATAGCTTGGTATCTCTTGTATTTTAAGGCATCGCACTGCTTTCAAAGTCACAATTTTTGTGCCAACTTTCTGCGTGGTGGGTATGTGGGAGTGTGTCTGATGCTCTCACTATCTCCCGTGACGCCAACGTCAACACGAGCCTTATTCTTCTTGACTTCGCCGGCCGCGTCGGCCTCACAATCTTGCTAAGTGGCATCAAACATACACATACACACACATACAAACACTTGTCGGCCAATGAGGCCTAGCCCGTAATCTGAGCTTTAGCTATGATTTCACGTGAAGAGCAAGCACGCGTGCCCCTCTCGAGTTCGCCATGACGGCAAATACTTGTATGCTTAAATCATATTGGCAGTTATTTCATTAACACATAAATGAATAAGACTAACTGTCTGAGTCATATGGCATATGGTATAAAAATTGCAGATAATTTATGTGGTTTTTCGTTTAAAGCCACAGCTAAGCGTTCCTACTTACATTTGGCCAAAGTTTATTTATTCTTTTCTGGCGGCATATCAAAATAAATTGCAAACAATTTCCAAGTGCGAACCCAAAACATGCACACAAGTGAAATACAAACACATAAAAAAGACGAACTTGGCAACTCTTACTTTTGTTCATTGTGTATAGTATGTGTGCATATGTGTGTTTCTGTCTGTATGGATACTTTCATTATCTAAGAACATGAAAATCACAGACAATCAGTTAGCGGAGCATAGGAAATAAACTCGTCAAGCGAGAGCTCCAAGAGCCATTGGATGAAATCGTGTGGAGTGTGCGAGTATAAGGAAGTAGGACCAAAACTTTGTCTGCTGACGTCGCTGCTTCCGTCGTTTTACGAGTTTGCAGTCAATGGTGCGTCATTATTTTCATTTATTGGCGCAATCAGTCAACGTTTTATTTCCGGAATGTAATTAGGTAAGCTGCCAAACACACAAACCAACACACTACAACGAGCGACATGCATGTGGTGTGCCAACATGAAATTGTGCCGGAAATACGCAGACAGTGCTCCTAATGCAGGGGGCATGGAGACTGCAGACAGTATCAGACAAAAGAGAGTGAGGGAGATCGGAGATGGAAGGGAACGAACAAACGCACGCATAAACATACTGTATACGCCAAAACAAACAGCCTTGGGCCACACACATTGACACAGCCCCCACATATGTTTGGCATTGCTGCAAAGTATTTTTTACGAGCGAATGCTAATGCCTGTTATGACATACATATAAAGCTATCCACCTAAGCACATACGCGCGCACACACACACACACACATACTGACACAGCACGCACAGACTCATAAACGCAGACAGGCACTTGCATGGCGTTGGCGAAGTGTGCACTTGTCTGAACTCAAGCATGTTTATTTGTCTGCCAGTTAGCTTGCTAATGCGTATTTGTGTATATGTGTATGATGGTGTGTCTATGTTGAGATATACACGTATGTGTATATGTGTGTTTCGAAGATTTGTGTTGCTTGTTGGGCTGGTACATGGCCAAGGCATTGCTTTCCGATTTTCGGCTTATATGCATTTGAGGTTTTACTGTCCAATAGTCTACAAAGCGCTCGCTTTCGCTTTCATACACATTTAATTGCTTATGCCAGAACAATGATTTGGCCCATTTCCGAGGATAAGAATAGGCTATGAAAATCAATAGCGAATTTTATAGCTTTTCCTTGGTCCTTTCACTTTACACTGGCAAAGTAAATTTGGCATAAAATAGCATTTAATAAAGTTATGGAGCTTAAATAAATAGCAAGTTATATCTATAAGATTAGAATTATATTTATGAAGTATTTTAGGAACTGAACTCAACACATTATTTCGCCGTGAATGGAATAATAATAAATTGCAAAATTATGGTAAGATAGTAATTATTTATAAAAATGATGAATCGATTAATAAATCAACTAGTTCTAAATTTTAAATATAATCAAAAATTAAAATACAGTCTGAGCGTCTTGTACCAGCACTTGTGAGTACGGGTATCTATTGAAAACCTTTAATTTGCAAATTGCGAGCTCGTGATATAGCCCAAAAAAATTACCTACCGCACCAACACGAAAGTTAAATAACACAAAATACGAGTTCGCAGTTCGAGTTCGATAGCAGTATAAAATGAATTGGAAATGATGTCTGGCAAGTCCTTGATGTTTATTGCAGCCAACAAGTACTGAACAAAAATATACTTAGCTAGAAAAACATTGGTCCAAAATAGGAGTGAAAAGCGTAATAAAGCGCGACGAGAGCAGCGACAAGTGGTGGAGGGATAACGAGGTAAAAGCAACAATCCCAATATATCGAAATTCGAATTTTGTTGAGTCAGTCAAATATTCTACTTACCTTTCGTATGAAATTTCTGAAAAACAAGCGAAGATGAATTGGTGCGAGAGCCCGACGTTGTTGGCAGCATTCATTCCTAGTGCTCTCGTCTACCTTTCACAATGCCTGATAGTCAGTCAAACAGCTAGTCATCCATTCAGCCAGCCGTCGAGTGAACTGAAGCATTGTAAATAGAATTTGAGCGCAGTAAATTTTCAATCGACTCACTAATAAAGGCAATAAATATGTGATTCCTTTCGTTGCGTTCTATAACGATTCAGTGCCCAAGACGTTTGATGCACACAGCTGAAGCATTATGTTTCAGCAATTTCTGTTATGTTTTATAATTTGTTCAGCGTCGGTAGTGTTACAAGTGTCCTTGGAAGTAAATAAGTTTTTAGACTAAGAACTGAAATAAAATAGGTAAGTACACTTATCTTAAAATTGGAAATTTATCTTAAATTATATAGGCTATATTTAATACATAAATCTCCGGTTGATTCTCTTTAATGAAGCACTTATATATTAAGAAGGATTATTGTGCTATGAAAAATAGTTCAATTGGGTAAAAATCAAACTTACTACAAGTATACAGGTAGTATTTTCCAGAAGTGGTTGTATTAGTATTTAGTGTAGCCTCTAACAAATAATGGATGCATGCACGATGCCTTAATTGTACATAAAATATAGCTTAATTCATAATATTTATTATTTAAAGTGTTTTCAAGATACAAGTTAATAACTCATTATGAATAGCAAACACTGATTACTGAGGTAATTTATATTAATTTCAGTTGATCTCTAATCATCTCAGCTGAACTTTGACTATCTTATAACTTGTCTTGAGTTTGAAATAACCACTAGTTTATACAGTTTTGATCAATACGTGTGTTACAATTAATGTCTGCCTGTTACTGAGCCTCCTTCAAGAATATTCCACTTTTTTATGTTTCCTTCGCTAAGCTCCATGGACGTTTAATATTCCTCCTTAGTGCTGTATGTTTGTCTGTCAGCCTTGTTTGCAATTGTTTTGCAGTTACGCTGCCACCATGTTTGTGTGTGTGTGTGTGTGTGTTTCAGTATACTTTTCAGTTCTTTTTCATATACATACAATGAAGGTTTCTTTTTCATTTGACTCGAGCAGCAAGCTGACAGCGAAAATTTCATTTCGTTTCATTGCATTTCACGTTAAATTCAATTTAACGTGTTGGTATTTTTCACTTCTGCCCACTCCTTGCTGCTCTTTTGCCTTCGAAAACTTTTGCCTTTTTCGCACTATTTTCTAGTAAGCATTTCCCACAACGACGCTTTTCACTTTCTCCTTTATTGCTGTTGCTGTCCCATTGCCGCAGTACCAGTAGCAGTCGCAGTAAATAAAAGCAGTCACCAAAGCAGAAATGAAGAAATTCTCCAAACATTTTGCAGCAAAATGGAAATGTGTCACCCAATGATGCCATCGCCATCGCAAATGCCATCACCACCTCAGTCCCCTCTTCTGACCATTTTCCCGGTTCACGTTCGGTGCTAAACGTACGTAAATGAGCTACAGTCAAGTGAATTGTATGGCTTCAGCTTCAAATTGCTGACGTTGACGAACTGATAATAGTTTGACTTTATATTGCCAACATTTTGCTAAACAAAAAGAAAAATCTGTGTATTTTTTTCTTGTAATGAGTTTGTCTGTATATTTGTGTGTATTTGTGTGTGTGTGTGTGTGTGCGTATAGTGTAGTATAGTGTTGTATAGTGTATTGTAAAGAAAAGCGTTCAAAATATGCAAGCTCATTTTCATTTTTCAGCCGTTGTCAGTTGTGTCAGTTTTGTCGACAAGAGGGCCCAAAGAATTTGGGAACGGCGCCACTTAAGTGAATTGAATATGGAAATTGATTTTTATTGTAATTCTTTTCGATTATTTATATTGAAAAGCAGACGTTCTATTTGGCAGAGCCCACAGCTACAAGTACACACACTTGACTTGAAACCAAAACGCAAAAAAAAATAAGAAAATGTTGTAAGACAAAGCTGGTACAACAACACGCCACTTGCCATCGATTTCTGTAAGCAGTTTCCTTTTTGGTAAAAGTATTTTGTAAAACTTTTTCCTTGCCGCTGATTACAATATGCGTTAAGATGAAAGTTCAATCAATTGAGGGCAGCGGAGCACAGGCCTAGAAAGAAACTTATTGCCTGTAACTTAATTCAACAATGTTGAAAATATGGTCAGAGCAAGCCACAAAGTATGGTGCTAATGGAATTTTAAGTCGTAACATCCACAAATTAATATGGCTTATCCATCACGGACCGTGCATAATTACAAATGTAAATGGCTTGGCATTGTCTCGAGCTCAAACTCGAGCCATCAACATGACGTACTTATGAGCAACAACACAATACGGACTATACACATACATGTTTATTGAATATGACGCTGCTTTTGTTTGCACCGCTTTTCGATAGCAGCATACATTGTTCGTTTGTTTGCGAGTGCTGGTTCACGTTAAACATATTACCCTGATTGTTTTTCATAAAAAGGACGCCACTCAGAGCAGAAGCTGTAGCAGCCAACATGGAAGTCGTTAATTATTTTTGCACAATATCTCCGTCAGCGACGAAATGGTGTGACAATGACAGTGCAAGCTGCACTGGGCTTCTGCTGTCCTGTTTCTGCCGGACAATTATAGGACATAATGCTGAGATTTAATATAAAAATCTCGCAACTGTCGTCAATGAAGTAATTTAGTGGCATGTCATTGATAGGGAGGCGTTAAATTGCTGTCATCGTGTGTTTCAGGCACAGTTCTTTCAAGAATCTCTACAAGTGTGTCCCAAAAGATTCCTTTTCGTACTATACTGGTACACGTACGAGTATATGCTTTTGTGCCCCTGAGCCTGCCATTTCTCCCATCACAATGCCACAATTTACGATTTAATCCGTGCTTAAAGACGCATCCACAGCCTCCACACGCATACACAATGCCTGTCAGGTGAGGCTGGCGAAGCATTATTTAATATTATTACAATATCGTACCACGGATCTGCATTGGCCATCGCCATCGCCATGGCCATTGCCATGTTGGAGGAGCCAACAATCGCCAACGCCTCGTTGGTGGCCACAGCCGCAGCTGTCGTTGTTTTTGCCACTTTGGCAATTGGCTTTTGTTTGCCGATTGCATTAAAATGAAAACGCTCCACTACTCTCTGCACAGTTGAAACTTTTAAATTAAAAGTCTAAGCTAGCTTATGGCTCAGTTTATATCCGCTTAAGCCGCTTCATTACGACAAAGGGCCATCATATTGTTCCTTGTCAGTTTTCATGTGCTTAGTTTTAGTTCGTTGCGTGTAAAGTCTTTCAGTTTCATTTTACAACAAAATGGGGTAAAAGCAATTAGTTTGTCAATCGATGGAGAAAGTTTTCTCCTCTTGCATTCTTTTTAGTATTAGCAAGGTATGTTAGGCTTCTTTCTTTTAGGTATTGGTTGTCTGAAGTTTTGGTACAGTTTTTCTGAAACCATGCATATGAATGGCATGTCGAAATGCAACACATATTTATACTCTGTACCCAAAAGGGTGAAAGGGTATACTTGTTTTGTGCGAATGTATGTAACACACAGAGGGAAGCGTGGCAGACACCACAAAGTAAATTATTGATCAGCATGACAAGACGATGTCTGCTTGTCTGTCTGTCCGTCCGTCCGTCCGTATGAACATCTGGATCTCAGAGACTACAAGTATAAAAGCTAGAGACACCAAGTTTTGCACAAAGATGCGTTCTGTGTATACGCTGAGCAAGTTGGTTTTACTTTTTATACTCAGTACATGAAATGTACAGAAGTATATTAAGTTTGCGGGAGCTGAAAAATGTAACAAGCAAAAGGAGGCGTGGCAGACCCCACAACGTATATATATTCTTGATCAGCATGACGAGACGAGTCGATCTAGCCCTGTCTGTCTGTCTGTCCGTCCGTATGAACACCTGGATCTCAGAGACTACAAGAGATAGAGACACCAAATGTTGCACAAAGATGCCTTATGTGTGTATTCTATACGAGTTTGTTTTATTTTTATGATTTTCCCCCCCACTTCCACCCTATAGGGGTTTACCCGATTTTCCATTCGTATAATCGCCTATATATCGGAGACTATAAGACCTAGGAACACCAAATTTTAGTCCCAGATGCCTTATGTGAATACGCAGAAAATGTATATTTTGGAATTTCCCTCCCTCCCCCCTCTTCCATGCAAATCGTAACTCCCGTAATTGGAATTTCGAACTAAAATTTTGGAAATACCCCCCGTTGGTTATTTGTTGATGCTGGTGCTTTGGTGGACGGAACTGCACACATGTTTACACAGACAGGATGCGCATAGGCATACATACACTCACACAGACGCAATTGCTATGTAAATGTGCAATTATAAACCCTTTACGTGAGTTCGAATACCGAGAGAAGTAAAATCGATCAAATTTTTTATTTTTATTTTCTTAATTTTTTATATTTTCTATAATTATTGTAAACATATGTACAGAGTATTTAAAAGTCGGGACATCCGACTTATATGTGTGCCTGTGAAAAGCCGTAACAACAACAGCAGGCACTGCTTGATCACACACACATATATGGCTATAACTTCGTGTTAAATCGGCCTATCAATTAGACACTTGGCATACTTGGCATATTATGAGTCCCATAATCACTAACTGAAGATATTTTCCGAATTCCGAATTTCTATCAATTCGTCGTATAACGTATTGACGGAATGACGTATTGACGGAATGACGTATTGACGAAATAACGTATTGACGGAATGACGTATTGACGGAATGACGTACTGACGGAATGACGTATTGACGGAATGACGTATTGACGGATTGACGTATTGACGGAATGACGTATTGACGGATTGACGGAATGACGTATTGACGGAATGACGTATTGACGTATTGAATGACGGATTGACGTATTGACGGAATGACGTATTGACGGAATGACGTATTGACGGAATGACGTATTGACGGAATGACGTATTGACGGAATGACGTATTGACGGATTGACGTATTGACGGAATGACGTATTGACGGAATGACGTATTGACGGAATGACGTATTGACGGAATGACGTATTGACGGATTGACGGAATGACGTATTGACGGAATGACGTATTGACGGAATGACGTATTGATGGAATGACGTATTGACGGAATGACGGATTGACGGAATGACGTATTGACGGAATGACGTATTGACGGAATGACGTATTGACGGAATGACGGAATGACGTATTGACGGAATGACGTATTGACGGAATGACGTATTGACGTATTGACGGATTGACGTATTGACGGAATGACGTATTGACGGAATGACGTATTGACGGAATGACGTATTGACGGAATGACGATGACGTATTGACGGATGACGTATTGACGGAATGACGTATTGACGGAATGACGTATTGACGGAATGACGTATTGACGGAATGACGTATTGACGGAATGACGTATTGACGGAATGACGTATTGACGGAATGACGTATTGACGGAATGACGTATTGACGGAATGACGTATTGACGGAATGACGGAATGACGTATTGACGGAATGACGTATTGACGGAATGACGGATTGACGGAATGACGTATTGATGGAAGGACGTATTGACGGAATGACGGATTGACGTATTGACGGAATGACGTATTGACGGAATGACGTATTGACGGAATGACGTATTGATGGAATGACGTATTGACGGAATGACGTATTGACGGAATGACGTATTGACGGAATGACGTATTGACGGAATGACGTATTGACGGATTGACGTATTGACGGAATGACGTATTGACGGAATGACGTATTGACGGGAATGACGTATTGACGGAATGACGTATTGACGGAATGACGTATTGACGGAATGACGGATTGACGGAATGACGTATTGACGGAATGACGTATTGACGGAATGACGTATTGATGGAATGACGTATTGACGGATGACGTATTGCGGATGACGGATTGACGGAATTGAACGGATTGACGGAATGACGTTTGAACGGAATGACGTATGTGAACGGAATTGACGTAGTGACGGAATGACGTATTGACGGAAGGAACGTATTGACGGAATGACGTATTGACGGAATGAACGTATTGGACGGAATGACGGAATTGGACGGAATGACGTATTGACGGATTGACGTAAGTGACGGAATGAACGTAGGGATGGAAGACGTAATTGACGGAATGACGTATTGACGGAATGACGTATTGACGGAATGAAACGTATTGACGGAATGACGTTATTGATGGAATTGGACGTATTGACGGAATGACGTATTGATGGAAGGACGTATTGACGTGAAAAAAAAAAAAAAGTAATTGAAAAAACGGAATGAACTAGTGATCGGAATGACGTATTGACGGAATGAACGTATTGACGGGGGGGGGAATGACGGATTGACGGAATGACGTATTGATGGAATGACGTATGGACGGAATGACGTATTACGGAATGACGTTATTGACGGAATGACTGTATGACGGAATGACGTATTGACCGGAATGACGTATTGACCGAATGAACGTAATTGACGAATGACGTATTGACGGAATGACGTATTGATGGAATGACGTAGTGGAACGGAATGACGTATTGACGGAATGACGTATTGACGGAATGACGTATTGACGGAATGACGTATTGACGGAATGACGTATTGACGGAATGACGTATTGACGGAATGACGTATTGACGGAATGACGTATTGATGGAATGACGTATTGACGGAATGACGTATTGACGGAATGACGTATTGACGGAATGACGTATTGACGGAATGACGTATTGATGGAATGACGTATTGATGGAATGACGGATTGACGGAATGACGTATTGACGGATTGACGGAATGACGTATTGACGGAATGACGTATTGATGGAATGACGTATTGACGGAATGACGTATTGACGGAATGACGTATTGACGGAATGACGTATTGACGGAATGACGTATTGACGGAATGACGTATTGACGGAATGACGTATTGACGGAATGACGTATTGACGGAATGACGTATTGACGGAATGACGTATTGACGGATTGACGTATTGACGGAATGACGTATTGACGGAATGACGTATTGACGGAATGACGTATTGACGGAATGACGGATTGACGGAATGACGTATCGACGGAATGACGTATTGACGGATTGACGGAATGACGTATTGATGGAATGACGTATTGACGGAATGACGTATTGACGGAATGACGTATTGACGGATTGACGGAATGACGTATTGACGGAATGACGTATTGACGGAATGACGTATTGATGGAATGACGTATTGACGGAATGACGGATTGACGTATTGACGGAATGACGTATTGACGGAATGACGTATTGACGGAATGACGGAATGACGTATTGACGGAATGACGTATTGACGGAATGACGTATTGACGTATTGACGGATTGACGTATTGACGGAATGACGTATTGACGGAATGACGTATTGACGGAATGACGTATTGACGGAATGACGTATTGACGGAATGACGTATTGACGGAATGACGTATTGACGGAATGACGTATTGACGTATTGACGTATTGACGGAATGACGTATTGACGTATTGACGTATTGACGGTTAACGTATGGACGTATTGACGGAATGACGTATTGACGGAATGACGGTATTGACGGAATGACGTATTGACGGATTGACGGAATGACGTATTGACGGAATGACGTATTGACGGAATGACGTATTGATGGAATGACGTATTGACGGAATGACGGATTGACGTATTGACGGAATGACGTATTGACGGAATGACGTATTGACGGAATGACGTATTGACGGAATGACGGAATGACGTATTGACGGAATGACGTATTGACGGAATGACGTATTGACGTATTGACGGATTGACGTATTGACGGAATGACGTATTGACGGAATGACGTATTGACGGAATGACGTATTGACGGAATGACGGATTGACGTATTGACGGAATGACGGATTGACGGAATGACGTATTGACGGATTGACGTATTGACGGAATGACGTATTGACGGAATGACGTATTGACGGAATGACGTATTGACGGATTGACGGAATGACGTATTGACGGAATGACGGATTGACGGAATGACGTATTGACGGAATGACGTATTGACGGATTGACGGAATGACGTATTGACGGAATGACGTATTGACGGAATGACGTATTGACGGAATGACGTATTGATGGAATGACGTATTGACGGAATGACGTATTGACGTATTGAATGACGGATTGACGTATTGACGGAATGACGTATTGACGGAATGACGTATTGACGGAATGACGTATTGATGGAATGACGTATTGACGGATTGACGTATTGACGGAATGACGTATTGACGGAATGACGTATTGACGGAATGACGTATTGACGGAATGACGTATTGACGGATTGACGGAATGACGTATTGACGGAATGACGTTTTGACGGAATGACGGATTGACGTATTGACGGAATGACGTATTGACGGAATGACGTATTGACGGATTGACGGAATGACATATTGACGGAATGACGTATTGACGGAATGACGTATTGACGGAATGACGTATTGACGGATTGACGGAATGACGTATTGACGGATTGACGGAATGACGTATTGACGGAATGACGGAATGACGTATTGATGGAATGACGTATTGACGGAATGACGTATTGACGGAATGACGTATTGATAGAATGACGTATTGACGGAATGACGTATTGACGAAATGACGTATTGACGGAATGACGTATTGACGGAATGACGTATTGACGGAATGACGTATTGACGGATTGACAGAATGACGTATTGATGGAATGACGTATTGACGGAATGACGTATTGATGGAATGACGTATTGACGGAATGACGGAATGACGTATTGACGGAATGACGTATTGACGGAATGACGTATTGATGGAATGACGTATTGACGGAATGACGTATTGACGGAATGACGTATTGACGGAATGACGGAATGACGTATTGACGGAATGACGTATTGACGGAATGACGTATTGACGGAATGAAGTATTGACGGAATGACGTATTGACGGAATGACGTATTGACGGAATGAAGTATTGACGGAATGACGTATTGACGGAATGACGTATTGACGGAATGACGTATTGACGGAATGACGTATGACGGAATGACGTATTGACGGAATGACGTATTGACGGAATGACGTATTGGATGACGGAATGACGTTATTGACGGAATGACGTATTGACGGAATTGACGTATTGACGGAAGACGTATTGACGGAAATGACGTATTGACGGGAATGACGTATTGACGGAATGACGTATTGACGGAATGACGTATTGACGGAAATGACGTATTGACGGAATGACGTATTGACGGATGACGTATTGACGGAATGACGTAATTGACGGATTGACGTATTGACGGAATGACGTATTGACGGAATGACGTATTGACGGAATGACGTATTGACGGAATGACGTATTGACGGAATGACGTATTGACGGAATGACGTATTGACGGAATGACGTATTGACGGAATGACGTATTGACGGAATGACGTATTGACGGAAGGACGTATTGACGGAATGACGTATTGACGGAATGACGTATTGACGGAATGACGTATTGATGGAATGACGGTATGACGGAATACGTATTGACGGAATGACGTATTGACGGAATTGACGGAATGACGTATTGACGGAATGACGTATTGACGGAATGACGTATTGAGGAATGCCGTATTGACGGAATGACGTATTGACGGAAATGACGGAATGACGTATTGACGGAATGACGTATTGACGATTGACGTATTGACGGAATGACGTATTGACGGAATGACGGAATGACGTATTGACGGAATGACGTATTGACGGAATGACGTATTGACGGATTGACGTATTGACGGAATGACGTATTGCACGGAATGAACGGATTGACGGAATGACGTATTGACGGAATGACGTATTGACGGAATGACGTATTGACGGAATGACGTATTGACGGAATGACGGAATGACGTATTGACGGAATGACGTATTGACGGAATGACGATTGACGGATTGACGTATTGACGGAATGACGTATTGACGGAATGACGGATTGAGGGAATGACGTATTGACGGAATGACGTATTGACGGAATGACGTATGACGGATGACGGATGTATTGACGGAATGACGTGATGACGGAATTGACGATTGAATGACGTATTGACGGAATGGTATTGACGGAATTGACGGTATTGACGTGACGGGATTGATGACGTTTTGAATGACGTATGACGGAATGACGTATTGACGTATTGACGGAATGACGTATTGACGGAATGACGTATTGACGGAATGACGTATTGATGGAATGACGTATTGACGGAATGACGTATTGACGGAATGACGTATTGACGGAATGACGTATTGACGGAATGACGTATTGACGGAATGACGTATTGACGGAATGACGTATTGACGGAATGACGTATTGACGGAATGACGTATTGACGGAATGGCGTATTGACGGAATGACGTATTGACGGAATGACGGATTGACGTATTGACGGAATGACGGATTGACGGAATGACGTATTGACGGAATGACGTATTGACGGAATGACGGATTGACGTATTGATGGAATGACGTATTGACGGATTGACGGAATGACGTATTGACGGAATGACGTATTGACGTATTGACGGAATGACGTATTGATGGAATGACGTATTGACGGAATGACGTATTGACGTATTGACGGAATGACGTATTGACGGAATGACGTATTGACGGAATGACGTATTGACGGATTGACGTATTGACGGATTGACGTATTGACGGAATGACGTATTGACGGAATGACGTATTGACGGAATGACGTATTGACGGAATGACGTATTGATGGAATGACGTATTGATGGAATGACGTATTGACGGAATGACGTATTGACGGAATGACATATTGACGGAATGACGTATTGACGGAATGACGTATTGACGGAATGACGTATTGACGGAATGACGTATTGACGGATTGACGGAATGACATATTGACGGAATGACGTATTGGAACGTATTGACGGAATGACGTATTGACGGAATGACGTATTGACGGAATGACGTATTGACGGATTGACGGAATGACGTATTGACGGAATGACGGATTGACGGAATGACGTATTGATGGAATGACGTATTGACGGAATGACGTATTGACGGAATGACGTATTGACGGAATGACGTATTGACGTATTGACGGAATGACGTATTGACGGAATGACGTATTGACGGAATGACGTATTGACGGAATGACGTATTGATGGAATGACGTATTGACGGAATGACGGATTGACGTATTGACGGAATGACGTATTGACGGAATGACGTATTGACGGAATGACGTATTGACGAAATGACGTATTGACGGAATGACGTATTGATGGAATGACGTATTGACGGATTGACGTATTGACGGATTGACGTATTGACGGAATGACGTATTGACGGAATGACGTATTGACGGAATGACGTATTGACGGAAATGACGTATTGACGGAATGACGTATTGATGGAATGACGTATTGACGTAATGACGGAATGACGTATTGACGGAATGACGTATTGACGGAATGACGTATTGACGGAATGACGTATTGACGGAATGACGTATTGACGGAATGACGTATTGATAGAATGACGTATTGACGGAATGACGTATTGACGGAATGACGGATTGACGTATTGACGGAATGACGTATTGACGGAATGACGTATTGACGGAATGACGTATTGACGGAATGACGTATTGACGGAATGACGGAATGACGTATTGACGGAATGACGTATTGACGGATTGACGTATTGACGGAATGACGTATTGACGGAATGACGGATTGACGGAATGACGGATTGACGGAATGACGTATTGACGGAATGACGTATTGACGGAATGACGTATTGACGGATTGACGTATTGACGGAATGACGTATTGACGGAATGACGTATTGACGGAATGACGTATTGACGGAATGACGTATTGACGGAATGACGTATTGACGGAATGACGTATTGACGGAATGACGTATTGACGGAATGACGTATTGACGGAATGAACGTATTGACGGAATGACGTATTGACGGAATGACGTATTGATGGAATGACGTATTGATGGAATGACGTATTGACGGATTGACGTATTGACGGAATGACGTATTGACGGAATGACGTATTGACGGAATGACGTTTTGACGGAATGACGGATTGACGTATTGACGGAATGACGTATTGACGGAATGACGTATTGACGGAATGACGGATTGACGGAATGACATATTGACGGAATGACGTATTGACGGAATGACGTATTGACGGAATGACGTATTGACGGATTGACGGAATGACGTATTGACGGATTGACGGAATGACGTATTGACGGAATGACGGATTGACGGAATGACGTATTGATGGAATGACGTATTGACGGAATGACGTATTGACGGAATGACGTATTGATAGAATGACGTATTGACGGAATGACGTATTGACGGAATGACGTATTGACGAAATGACGTATTGACGGAATGACGTATTGACGGAATGACGTATTGACGGAATGACGTATTGACGGATTGACAGAATGACGTATTGATGGAATGACGTATTGATGGAATGACGTATTGACGGAATGACGGAATGACGTATTGACGGAATGACGTATTGACGGAATGACGTATTGACGGAATGACGTATTGATGGAATGACGTATTGACGGAATGACGTATTGACGGAATGACGTATTGACGGAATGACGGAATGACGTATTGACGGAATGACGTATTGACGGAATGACGTATTGACGGAATGAAGTATTGACGGAATGACGTATTGACGGAATGACGTATTGACGGAATGAAGTATTGACGGAATGACGTATTGACGGAATGACGTATTGATGGAATGACGTATTGATGGAATGACGTATTGACGGAATGACGGAATGACGTATTGACGGAATGACTTATTGATGTAATGACGTATTGACGGAATGACGTATTGACGGAATGACGTATTGACGGAATGACGTATTGACGGATTGACGGAATGACGTATTGACGGAATGACGTATTGACGTATTGACGTATTGACGGAATGACGGATTGACGGAATGACGTATTGACGGAATGACGTATTGACGGAATGACGTATTGACGGAATGACGGATTGACGGAATGACGTATTGACGGAATGACGTATTGACGGAATGACGTATTGACGGAATGACGTATTGACGGAATGACGTATTGATGGAATGACGTATTGACGGAATGACGTATTGACGGAATGACGTATTGATGGAATGACGTATTGACGGAATGACGTATTGACGGAATGACGGAATGACGGAATGGACGTATTGACGGAATGACGTATTGACGGAATGACGTATTGACGGAATTGACGTATTGACGGAATGACGGATTGACGAATGACGTATTGACGTGACGAATGACGTATTGACGGAATGACGTATTGACGGAATGACGTATTGACGTAATGACGTATTGACGGAGAGTATTGACGGAATGACGTTTGACGGAATGACGTATTGACGGAATGACGTATTGACGGATGACGTATTGACGGAATGACGTACGTAATGACGTATTGACGGAATGAACGTATTGACGGAATGACGTATTGACGGAATGACGTATTGGACGGAATGACGTATTGACGGAATGACGTATTGACGGAATGACGTATTGATCGGAATGACGTATTGACGGAATGACGTATTGACGGAATGACGTATGACGTATTGACGTATTGACGGAATGACGTATTGACGGAATGACGTATTGACGGAATGACGTATTGACGGAATGACGTATTGACGGAATGACGTATTGACGAATGACGTATTGACGGAATGACGTATTGACGGAATGACGGAATGACGTATGACGGAATGACGTATGACGGAATGACGTATTGACGATGGAATGACGTATTGACGGAATGACGGTATTGACGGAAATGACGTATTGACGGAATGAACGTATGACGGAATGACGTATTGACGGAATGACGTATTGACGGAATGACGTATTGACGGAATTGACGTATTGACGGAATGACGTATTGACGGAATGACGGTATTGACGGCATGACGGATTACGGAATGACGTATTGACGGAAATGACGTATGACGTATTGACGGAATGACGTATTGACGGAATGACGTATGACGGAATGACGTATGACCGTATGACGTAATTGACGGAATGACGTATTGACGGAATGACGTATTGACGGAATGAGTATTGACGGAATGACGTATTGACGGAATGAACGTAATTGACGTATTGACGGAATGACGTATTGACGGAATGACGTATTGACGGAATGACGTATTGACGGAATGACGTATTGACGGAATGACGTATTGACGGAGTGACGTATTGACGGAATGACATATTGACGGAATGACGTATTGACGGAATGACGTATTGACGGAATGACGTATTGACGGAATGACGTATTGACGGAATGACGTATTGACGGAATGACGTATTGACGGAATGACGTATTGACGGATTGACGGAATGACGTATTGACGGAATGACGGATTGACGGAATGACGTATTGACGGAATGACGTATTGACGGAATGACGTATTGATGGAATGACGTATTGATGGAATGACGTATTGACGGAATGACGTATTGACGGAATGACGTATTGACGGAATGACGTATTGACGGAATGACGGATTGACGGAATGACGTATTGACGGAATGACGTATTGACGGATTGACGGAATGACGTATTGATGGAATGACGTATTGACGGAATGACGGAATGACGTATTGACGGAATGACGTATTGACGGAATGACGTATTGCCGGAATGACGTATTGACGGAATGACACATTGACGGAATGACGTATTGACGACTTGCCGGAATGACGTATTGGGGTAGACATTTCAAGGTGCCTTCCATTTCTTTTAATTTCTAATGTTAGAGAGATAGGCGAGATAATTTGCTGACAGGGCTATTTACGAAGCGCTTGTCCAGGTGCTGGTAGAAAAAGTAAAAAATACTTTCCTTTATACGTATTTAAAACGGAATATTTTCTATTACGTATGTACATACATATAAATTGTTAATGCTTTTATTGATTTCTTTATTATTTAAGTTTATAATTTGTAAATTATTCATGCAAATTCATCAAATCAATAATACACGCTGATGTTCAGCATATTTCTCAAATCAGTTCTAACAATTCAATTCATACGTAAACAGACAAATAACTGCCTCAATTTAAGAAATGACATGACACGTGTTCTTTGACTCTGTCATTAATTTGACAACTGTCTGTATTAGTTCTAAGCTGACAAAACATATTACTTTTTTGTGTCATTTAAAATAGGTAGAATTTAATATTTAACCCAAAATATGTCAAAATCAGACAAGTGGCTGAGATGGAACTTCAATGGGATTGCAAAAAGGATGATGGGCCATTTAATATGCAGCAAGGAACCTTAAGGCGATTCGAGCAAAAAGGTTAAATTGGAAACAGGGTTCTACTCGTATGCTGAATGTCAACGGTGAACTATGAGTGGATGTAATGGAACTGTGTTCCGCTAACTATCGTTTTAAGCGAGGAAATATTTCTTCTATTACAAACAACAAATATTTCCACTTAAATTAAGCCTTTATGTATATATTTCTGTCAAAGAGTCCCTGGAAGCAGGGAAAGCAGGCAGAACAAACAATACAAAATATCAAACAGTTGGGGACAATTAAGTATACATACACAAACACACACACACACACACATGCAAGCAGTTGTTCGTGTAGTTGCGTGCAAACGATTGAAATAGCCAAAGCAAAATGCGAGATACTAATGTGTGAATGTCCATACATATGTGCACATCTATGTATGTACATATGTATCTACATATGTATGTATGTACATTCGTCTTGCACTGACAGAGCAAGAAATGTTAATTAATTGAAAATTATATAATATAACATTTTTAAAAGTAATTTTTTCTTTGTTTAGTGCATTTGGCATTAGTGTTTTCATTAATAACTTTATGCAGCAACAACAAATATCAAATAGTTGGGGACATCACATACACACACTCACACACAACAAGCAACAGTTCGTGTCTATGTGTGCGGTTCTCTACGTACGGTTGAAAAAGTAAATATGTATGTATTTATGTATGCCTGTGTATGAATATAGCATGTATGTACATTCGTATTAATGTATACATTGGGCAATCGAACACAGTTGTTTGATTGTAAAAAAATAATGCTCTAAAAACACAACAACAACTGCAAGTCATTAGCTCGCTCTTCTTCTTTCGTTTTGACCATTTAATGTTAATTGCAAAGGCAAAACGCCAAAATGTTACAGTTACCGTCGCTAGGCAACGACTGCGTAAGCGATAGTAAAGCAGAAACCGAATAACGGAGCTACGCATATTCTGCTTCGCATTGCGGGCAGATGTACAAGTATGTACATATGTATATGATTTGTTCTTATCGATCTCAATAAATAATTAGATTTTATTATTTAAATATTCTGCTTATTGCATTCAAGCTTCGATATTTTGATGGTATCGATGCCTTCAACTATCGAAAGTTTTACTCTAGTAAATTGAGATGAGAATTGTCAGTGCTTTTTGATCGTGGCTCATCGCTGCACGGCATTGACACGAGTTCCGTGTGTCATATTCCGAGTTTGTGCGTGACCGTATTGACTCAATATGGCAAGAAAAGACTCAAATGTGAATTTAAAATTAGGATATACCCTTATAATTATTCCCCTTTTTTGCACATAGTCTATCTTAAAACGTTGCGTTATCTCTATATATAAAACAGTTTGTCCTGACTAATTGGTGATCAACGCACAGCCCAAACGGTAAAAGATGAAATTTGGACTCAAGTATCCTTTCATAGTATCCATCATAGTGTAGGAGCACACTAAGAAAGGCTTTTGGAAAATTCTAGCTCCAAAGGGGGGAAAACGAGCTTTAAAAAATATTAGTTATAGTGGTCATGTTCGTTGAACGAAATAGTTTGGCAAGAACAAAAATGTAACGGACTACTGAACAATTTTTTGTCAAGAACAGAAAATGTTCATTTAAATACCTTAAATGCCTTCCTACTGGTAACCTTTAAGGTGAAAACATATGGGTAGGTTATGCACACTCAAAATAAATACAATTGGAAACATTATATTGAGCCGGGTTAAGACGGGCAATACCTGCTAGTATTAAATAAATAAGTTTGTTGAGAGTATGTTTTTTAATAGCACGCTAGGTTCAAATAGTATAGAGATATGCTGATTGAATGCAAATAATTGTTTTGTGTAAAATATAAGTATATGCAAGTAGACCAATTCTTGAATTGCAAATATTTGCCTCTAGTGGAGATTCTAACACTTTTATGTGGATTCGCAAAACTTTCGGCGCACATCTGAGTCGCAGAAACAGGAGCAACAGTTGCAACCAAAACAAAAAAAAACAATGCTCACCACCGCTGGCCTCTGAATCAATAACAGCTATATCGAATTATAATTATGATGATGCGGGGCTTTTGCGTTTGTTTGACCGGAGCTTAACCGCTGGAAATGAACATTGGACAATTGTGCGTAACTAGCAACATGTCCAGCATGCGTCGACAAAATGCGAAGGCTAATTTGTTTCCATTACACTGCGCGCCTTTTTGGGCACACACCCTGCGTAAGAGGGAGCAGGTGCATGAGCCTATGCACCTACACATTCATACATACGAGTGCATATGCAGATGGTACAAGCAACGCAGGTAACGCAGCCGCAAACGCAGGCAACAGAGCAGCAATGCCTGCTTCCGCTTCGTCGCTTTCGTGTTGTTAGCGGCTGGCGGAACCGGATACGGATGCGTTCAGCATGTGCGCGCACACAAACACACACATGCACCTCGCACACGAAATAGCGGTGAGACTGCAACTGACTCGTCAAGTCTGCTGCTGGCATGTATGGATGTGTGGGTTGTGTGTTGGTTTAGGTGCAAAATGCATCGTGTGGGTAATGCCATTTAATTGGGGTTGCTTTTAGTTGCATTTAATAAATACTATTAACGACAATAATCTAGTCATTATCTATGGCTATAGGCAGTTATGGTTTCGCTCCAATTAAACAAAGTGACTGATGTGCGTCGGTTTGTTAACATCATATTATATATGTACGCCGTTCATATTATAACTAGTATAACTATATATTTATTTAGTTAGTTATTGATCGACAAACAGAGCTGTCGATGTGAGGAAAAAAAACAAAACAATACAAAACTAAAGAAAAAAAAAACCTATAGAAATAACAAAAATGTCTAATAACGAATCCGACTCGGTTTATTTGCCAAATGGCCAGCTATGTAAAGTGAAGTAATATTGTGATAATTCAACATAATAATACTGGCTCCGAATATCAAAATTTATACTTTTAATCATAAACAACAAATATATAAACAAATCCTACCTTATATAAATTATGTTTCATTTTAAATTTATTTACTTTACTTACTTTGCTTAAAAATATTGTGCATTTAAAGGTGAGGTAAAGATATCTTAATTAAACAAAATGGAGAAATATAAAAAGATAAACAACAATAATGCCAGTGTAGAGCGGGAAAAATTTTACAAAATTATAAACATGAAATGTTTTAGAAATAAAGTAATACATCCACTAGAACAGTTTTAGAAAAAATTATAAGCTTATTTGATTCTATATTCTAATTATAAGTAAGATTATAAGTACAATCGTGTAAACAATACTTTTTTTTTTAATATTTCGATAAATTAAATACGAAATAGAATTTGTACTTTCAGGAGTAATTTATCTGAAATAAAACTTATTATTTAAAATTAGAATAAGAACAAAATCCAGGTGGCTTTGCCTAAGAGCCGTTGGTTTTAAATGCTAACTTAATATCGACTACTTAGATTATTGATAAGAGTAATTGCATATTAATTTAATTAAGTTAAAAAAGTTGATTCTTCAATTTTTAATAAACCATTTCAGACTAAAATGAATTTTAGCTCTTAATCAATGCATTTAACATAATTTATTAAATGTACTTATTTTTCTGATAAAAAAGGCATTCTTGAACAAATTGCAGGTTCAGGACTTTAACTTAAGTTAAACTTTGCTGTATTGAATATAATTTCACCTTTAATGGACCATTTAACAAACTTATTAATGCAGCCGTTAAGTGTTTAAACGAGAATGGCTTGACGATGTTAGCAATGGAAACTCCCATAGTATCGTTTAAACTACATATAAATCTACGACACACAAAGGAAATGTGCGCTATTCCCCGACGTGCAATGAAAGCGTTAATAAATTTCACAAACTCAACTACGTTCGCATAAAAAGGCGCGCTTTCAAATGCAAATCTTATTTTGTCCTTGCCTTCGTTGTGGGCCGCTCGATTAAGGTAAGGCTGCCCCCGGACCTTTCGGGTCGTATTGAAAAATGTAAATCACATTTACATTTTCAATCTGATTAAATCTCAATGAGCGAAATTCAAATGTTGCTTTGCTTTCACATGCAGTCAACCACAAATGCTTTGACAGAATCAAGGCCAACCATCATGTCGCCTACTAGTGAATATCGTAAAAACTTGTTAATATGTACCTTTGTATTCAAAGGACTTTTAGACGGCACGGGGCGGAGTGTGGTTTTGTTGGCGAACTACATACGTAAATATTTATTTTACACGAAGTGTAAAGTTTCAGGCCGCACGAAGGTGTTTACTCGAATTAACATACAACAATATGATGTTTTATGACCATTTGCATGTACATATGTTTGTTTGTAAGAATCAGTGCTGCGCACACTCACCGATTCCATAGTCGAATCATTTGTGTTAACTGTGATTTCCCCGCAAATTTTAATCTTAAATGGAAATTGAAAGGGAGACTCTAATATGTGCCACCATTAATCATTGTGGATCATCAAACTTGGAGAGACACAGCAAATAAACTCAAGTCGATAAATATTGGGAGCTTTGACAAATTTAAATGAAACGATTGAATTAAGAAGAGTGAAAGCCAATGAATAGTATATACAATATTTGGGGAAGCTATATGCGCCATTCAATTCCAATTATATATTGAAGGAAAAATAGCAACGGAAAGCATTAAACCTCATTTGAATTTAGTCAAATGTATTTGAGTTCATTTTTGGAATAAATACATAAATATATGGAATAAATTCTTTGTTTAGGTTTGTCAACTAAAGATGATAATGTTATTATATTTTGATAACTATTTTTTTGCTACGATTTGTAGCTTAAATATATTCCTAAAATTCCCTACTGCTGGCCCTGGAGGACAATTATTACAAAAGTTTAATAAAAGGTTAACTGCTTTAATCAAATTTCTAAGTTCCTTACTTACTAAGTACTACTTTCCTTACTTTAGACTTATTCAAAAGAATATATTCAGTTATTATTATTATTTATTATTTATATTTGAGTAAGCTTGCAAATGCAATATATTAATAAAGTTGTGATTAAAATCATTTAGTTGGCTAGCTGGCGAACAAATTGCAGATCGTGTTCACATGATTTTTCGATCGAAATGGCTAAAAAATCAACACATTATTTCACATCACTGGTGTAATAGCAATAGTAACGGCTTTGGATGTTTTGTTATATGTTAAACATTTACCATGTTTTTTTAATGTGAAATTTTTGTGCAGTAACATTTGTGCATATTTTTACAGCAAGCAAAGAATTACAAATATTTAAAAATAAAATGGCCTGAAGTAAGGTTTCCACGCCAACGCAGCGTATAAATTTGAATAAAAAACTCATTATGAATTTCAATTTAGTTAGCCGCAGTCGGTGCAAAGCTACAAAGCCAGCCAACGAAGTACAGTGGCAGGGACGGTCAAAACTGGTTAAATTCGTACACCCAAACATATGTTTGTGCACATTTTGCACAGACATCTGAACAAAATGCAGCTGTGTGCAAATGGTAGAATAATTTCCATTTACATAAATACTATATGTACTTACGAGCATACAATTTTTTTCTCACGATGTGAATCAATAAAAGTAGGCTCTCAACAACTTATGATGTTGTAAATAGGGTTTCCTGGATATTGGGAGAGTCTACTTACCAAGTTTGGTGAGTATGGGCTCAACCGTCTCCGCAATTCATCCAGATAGGCGGACATGGCTATATCGATTCGTCTCGTCGTTCTGCTTAAGAAGATTGGAGATGCCTCCTTCTGATTGTTGCATACTTTGCAAAAACCTCGTATACCCTTTTTACCTTACAGGGTATACAAAAATAAAGACTCGATGCTGCAGTAACAATTGCAGAAACTAAATTCGGATGCCCCGACTTTGAAATACTCTGCACCAATGTCTATACGTGTCTGTGTGTGAGCACGATCGCAGTATCTTGATAAAACTTGGCATATGATGACATAATTACTAAGTTGAGGTTTTGTTAATTTGTTAAATAACTTGAGAATTATTTATTTAATAATTTTAAGAATTACAGAAGTTATGAGCAATCACTAATAGCGAGGGAGTGTGAAAGTTATGCTGACCAAGAATATATACAAGTATCATGCTAACTGTACTATATAGCATGTTTTAACACAGTGCTGGAAATCACACGCCTAGTTATTCTGGGAAACGACATCTTTGTAGAAACTTGTATGTTTCAGTATGAGAAAATATTAAACCAAAAAGAAAGGTTATAAGCGCATGTTGCGTAGGAATGGAAGAAGTCTACATCAAAGTTTGGTTAATGTACTATAGGTTTACTTGATGCTGTTGCTAATCGAAATCAGTTCGTCTGTTCTATTATGAATGAATTATAAGGAATATTGCTATATAATATTGATGTACAAATGTGGGTCCGTGTATATGAACGCAAAGATCTCAGAAAGTAGTTAGCTTAGTTTTAAAAATGTAATTACTTTGTGTAGTGAATTTAATTGCATATTGGAAGATTCCAGTCCGATAAATATTAGATTAACTAACTAAGTTGGGCGCATGAATCACCAATTCCAAACAAAAATGTTTACGAATTGAAGGTAGAGTGCTCTGTACTCGTATGTACTATGTACAAGTATGTACGAACGTGTAAAAACGTTTGCAGCTATGCAGAAATATATGTGCTCGGATATGGGTAGGTATTTTGAATTTCTTTAATTTATTTTTAATAGCACTTAAGCCTTTGGATATTGTGGCCATTGTTCGCATAAAATATTTTCACACTACATCAAATGCCGGAGGTATTTGCAGGCATTCCTGCTTGAATTATTTATTTGTTTTTTACAGCTACTCTCAAAATTAAAACGTCCATTGTGCGTTACGGTCTAGACCGCCAGTTTATTTCCAAACAAAGCCAACAACACTGGGGTGGTGAGGGTTGAAATGTAAAAATGAGGAAATGGTGACAAAAACTCCACTCCACACCACACCATGCCACACCTCATGCAACAATGTACAGTATGAACGGGATGAAATGCCATTTTGAAAGATAATAAAAAGCGAAAGAAACGAAAGGCAATGCTTAAAACAAAGATAACGTGACACATGATAAAGAGCTTTTCATGCATAAATCATTGTTCATTTCAGAAGTGTGCAGAGGAAATGCTTAACAGCGGCTTAAAAAGCAAAAACAACAGCAGTCAGCAACCAACAGCCAACATTACAAAACGCGTGTAAATGGCACTCTTGAAGCTTATTACATGGCCCACTTGAGAAAATGAGCGGACAGGCAAAAAAGCAAACGCGGCTCAGATATGTCCAATGATAATGGGAGTCATAAATAGAGCCTCCTGCAGCAAATCAGCATTCACGCCAACAAACAAACGTACACACATACTTACACATGACACATGTCATGCAGCAGTAGCAGCAGCAGCAGCAGCAGAAACAACAGCAACACAAAAGTTGTTGCCACATTCAAAGTTGCCAGCTTAGGAAAAGAACAAAAATCTGTTTGTGGTTGCCCCGCAATGGTGAGGCTGGCGAGGTTTGATTTTCACCTTTTGCCACAGCCGACATTTAAATTAACAGTTGGCGCTTGTTAAGTTTGCACGTGATTTCAGCAAAGTACAAGTATACGTGTACATCCCACCCACCTGGAGCTTGGAGTGTTTTTAAGTGCCGCTGCTAGCTTAGCGCTTGGTGTTGACTCTGAGGCTGGCATTGGCATTCGGTCTCAAGTAGCATACGCGAGCCCTCCAACATAACCAACCACTCAAGTGTCGAGTGGGGCGCACATGCGCTTGCCAGCCAGAGACGCCTCCCCACACACCATCTCACACATACCCACAATCAGGGGCTACAAATTTCATCTTGTCTGCCTCTTGGTGGCTCGTTTCTGCATTAGGGGAGGCCCATTGTTGGCAGCGTAGCCATTAGTGGTGCCAAAAGTTGGTTGCACCACCAGCGCCACCCCTGCACTTTGTACTCGTACTTTTGATTAATCGTTTGAGTTATGCGGCCCCCAAATAATTTTTCTTTGGCTGCCTCGACTTTTTTGTCTCTAGAGAAGCCAGCGATGCGACTTGTACAATGTTTTACCTTATAAATCTCGTTTGGTGTGTCGCATGATATATGAGACTCACACACACACACACACACACACACACACACACACACACACACACACACACACACACACAATCATAACATCTACATCTATAGGTGGGTGCGCACGCACAGCAACAAAATGCCGGCGGTGAAAATCTCGGCAAACGCATAGCTCAGTAAATTTACATACACACATACATACATACCACATACATACATATATACATACCTGTGTACGTATATACATATACATACATACTCACTCTGTCTGAGCCCATAATGCATGTTTTGATAAATTTGTCGCTGCCATTGTTGGCAACAGTAAATTTTGCCACTTTTCAGAATTGTTTTGCCAGCTTGGCTGGGACGCTCAACCGATGTGGATTCTCATTTTTGTATGAAAAATGAATCGAAAGTTAAAATTTGTTTGGCAATTGGCTGAAATGTGTCTAAGCAATGGCGGATTATAGAGGTCGTTCGTACTCCAAAAGTAAAACAATGAAAATGTATTAGGGAAACTAATAAAACGTTAAATTCTTTGTGCATTTTTTTCTTGTCAGGCAACTACAAACAAAGAAAAAACATACGAATATAACTAAAGAACTGCATAATGTTTGGATAATTTGTTTTCTTTTTATTAGATGATATATTTCTGACAGCTATTTTGAAAACTTGGGCTTAGTCGTTTTGTGTTTTTTTTTTATTTTATAGTTAACTAGCGGAATTATACATCCACCAAAAATCATGATCTCTACTAGAAATCTGTAAATCTTTCGTTTCCTCGAGATATATGTATGTATATAGTAGCAAAGTTTACATTTCGAGTGTAGGGTATAAATATTACTTTACCCCAATGAATCTATTTTTTATTGCTCACGAGACTTCACCTCAAACATCCGACAATTTTCATGCATTAATAAATGTATTCTGTTAAAGGCGATGACAAAGCGAATTGAGGTAGTGTGTCAGCACTTATTGCTTCAACTTCACACTGATAAGCGAGTTCATGGGAATATATAAAAATGTTAACGATAAGTGGGTTTTCAGCATTGATTTGATTTGATTAATTCCAAGAACTCACTTACATTTATTGGCGATTTTATCAGCGAATAGAAGCTTTAAGTGTTGTTTTGAAAATTCAATTCTAGATCATTTACCTGAAGTAAATGAAAATATGCATTGCCACTCGCCAATTATTGCTAAACTGCCAGCACTCTGAAATATGTTCGCAAAAAATGTTGTGTTAGTCATACTGAGTCAGAAACCAGTCCCTTAAAATAGCTTCTGCTATCGTTTTAGATAAAACACCACCCAGACTTGCTGACACCTCACTATATGGCGCCATGAGGTAGGTGATTGATAAAAAAAAGTCGTGCGAATTCGCATGAACATGAACAATAATTGGATTTTCGATATTGTCTGTCTGTGTTATTTTAGAGTTTTTAAGCCTCAAGGCCGTACAACTATGCATTAAATCTGCACAAATATTAATTACTACACATTTCACTTGTGCTCTTGTATATCCATATCTTATCACTTTTTCTCTATTACTCTGACTAATTGCCTGTTTAACCAAGTGATTGTAAAAAGGTATATAAACACTGATGCTTGGAGCACAAATGAGTAAATCACTCGAAGTTCTTAAAAAACGTAGATTTATAATATGGTGCTCATAACAAAAGTCTTTTTGCTGGCTGTCGGCATCCTGGGCGTAAGATCTCGTAATACTGATATAGGTTCTGTTCCTGCTAACTTCGTTCAATGTTTAGGTGTACGCAGTTCCCCAATTTGCTGGGAACGATGCCGTAGATCAGAGCTTTTTTCGCATGATCGTGGCTCGAATGGGCTCGCCGTTGATCGAGTCCCGGGCTCTGTCTCCTGCTGAGAAAACCTGTGGCGATATTTATAATAATGCCACCAACAAAATCTACATCGACTTGACAAACGACACCACCAAATGTGTGGATGAGGCCAATCGTACCAACACCGACAACGACAAGACAAGCAATGCTACTGTAACCACAATTCGCAATCAGTCGCTGACTCTGGAGCAGAACCTGCAAAGGTGCAAGAATATCACAGACAATAAACTGTATCTCAACTGCACCATTTCTCATGTAGGTCTTTCATATAAATCTTATGAAGTGTCTCTCTTGATTCACTCTTAATCCCACAGTTCGACAGCAGCCTGCAGCTGTTGGATAGCTCCAACACATTGGCCCTCCTTGTGAGTTCTCAATTCGAAACCAATGCCACCGTTGTTCAGGCCCAGCGCTCCAACTGCATTAGCGCCGCTGTTAGCAAGGCCAAGGTGAAGTTAATTGAAACGGCTAACGATTACAACACTTGCTTGGCCAAGGCACAGTTGCAGCGTCAAGTGCCACAGGAAAAGCACCAGGAAAAGGAAAAGCCAGAGGAGCACCCAAAGCCACTGCATAATGAGAGCGAGCCAGCTAAGAAGCCTTAAAAGGAGTCACATGATGATCACAAAGTTGAGCCATAGTTGGCCTTAAAATATTATATGGGCTTTGAAAAGCCATATTTAATTCGCAAATACAAATAGCTTTCTCAACAGAGCATAGTATCCACTTGTTTCTTCTATACCTATGTGCATTTGATATCAAAGAGGAAAGGAATGATCTCCTACATCTATGCTTAAATACTCATGAATAGGATTCCGCAATTTTTATCCCAAACTTTGTTTGCTAAAGTACTTGAACAGAACTGTTCACAATTCTCTCCACAAAAAGAGAATCCATGAATAACACCCTACCCTAAGCCGATTACGATTCAATTTCTATTTTTGCCTATCATGGACACCTGGGATCCCATTCTTAGTTTGTTATGATACTCTTACTAAAGTTACTTACTACACTTACTAAAAACCTTGTAGACTTTCTATGAACTTTTTACTATTGTTCTTGCTATCATCAACTAAAAGTTATCTGTCTCTATATAGTAGTATGTATTATATTATTATTTATTTGTTAATTCTCAATTTTCGGTCTTAATCGTGCTAGCATCTCTGCCTACATCTTTCTGTGTATCGGGGCATTATCCCTTAGATATTGTAGATTTTTATGACTGTTGATAACGGCATTCTCAGCTATTAAATCAAATCTATTAAGTGTCAACTAATGTTCTTTATTCAATTGTTAACGGTCCATTCAAATGAAAATATACATATTTCTAGGAAAAAGTAAATCCCAAACTGTTATCAAGCTGTCGTGAGATAGCAGCTCATTCTAGTGAATAGTTGTTTTATTTTAACTTCCGCAATATAGACATTGCTCATGCCAATTTCTTATCTACATCACTGCTAAATATAAGCGATTCATTTTGATATACATGTACCTGTTATTGTTAAAAAATTTTAAATTAAAATATAATTTACGTTACCGTGCCAAGCAATCTTCATTAAAGCAGTAATCAAAATCACAGAAATTAGAATCGAAAATATATGAAGGTTCCGACGTTCCTGCGAAATACAGGGCAGTCGCAATTGTTTCTAGCCTGGCCATGAAGACAACATTCGATATTAAACAAACTTTGGTATTGTGATAAAACATTTTTAAATGTGTTTCCGCTAAATATTCTGCCATATCGATATTTTTGTTATTTATTAATAACCGATTAACTCATTAGATATCAGTGCTTTTGTTAAAATTGTCGCTCAAATGAGACGCACAACTATAAGGTCTGGGCAGTTGAATTTTACTGTCGATATAAAAGGTATATAAAGATAAGAGACGCCCGAGATGCCCAAAAAATTTAACCACCGACGAAAATATCGCCAAAACATCACCAAAAAGTGTCAAAAGACGACGTTTTATTAAATGAGGAGGCTATACATTTGCAAACAAATATTTGAAAGAGTGGGACGGCGTATATTTATTGAAGTGGTTGAATAGGTGGGAAAACTAAACAAGAAAGTAAAGCTAAAGTCGAGCATTCTCAACTCTTAAATACCCTGTACCACCCACAAAAAACAAAAGTATTAAAAAAATTTAAATAAATAAATTAAATTATAAATATTCCATACATGCATACATACATTTACATCAGAATCGTGTCTAGTCGTGTCAAAGCAGCAACAAAAACAGCTGCGGACAGAGCTTGGGCCTGGTTATATGGCTATAACTTTCTTTCTAATCAACATATCATAATTAAACTTGGGATACGGGTATATAATCACTAACCAAATTTTAGTTAAAAATTCCCAGAATTACGGGAGTTATAGAAAATCGCGAATAGCGGGGAAGTGGGTGGGGAGGGGGGCGGTGAATCGGAAAAAATGAACAAACTTGCCCTTTCTCGGGCGTAGGAGAATCTGAATACCAAGTTTGGTTATTCTAGCTCTTATACTTTCTGAGATCCTTGCGTTCATACAGACAGACGGTCAGACCGACATGGCTATATCGACTCGGCTTGTTATCCTGATCAAGAATATACTTGTATATACTTTGTGGGGTCTGCCACGCATCCTTCTGTGTGTTACATGTACACTCGCACAAAACTAATATACCCTTTTACCCTTTGGGTACAGGGTATAAAAATGTTGAAAACAGTTGTCAGGCGAGAAATATTACGGACTACCCTCGTATACATCGATTGCAATAAAACCAAATGCAAATTTTCTTTTTTTTTCTAAAATTTCGCAATCGAGTTAAAGATCAAAACCAAAACACTATAGATCTTCCCTCTTATATTTTCAAATAAACCCATTATCCAGCTTGCCTGGACGATGTCGATGGAGATCTGTTTTAACAGCACTTTGTAAGCTTTTTTTCTAAGGAAGTGATCGGGAGCTTTGAGAAACATGTTTACATACTTGTAATGTACGCTAAGCACCCACGAGCTTATCATCATATTTTTGATTACTGGAAACACCGTTTAATACGTCAGACAATCAGTTTTTGCGTTAGGGCTTTTCCAACTAGTCGTTTACAATGTAGATGTTACTCATGCCATATCTATGGCACTTTGCGAGGTATATCTACTTGAAATAAAAAACAAAAGCTTTATTTGCATACTTCCACAGAAATTTTTATCATCAATCAGCGTACTTAAGCCTTATCATGGGGCTCAAACTTAGTAAACTAATTTCATTTTTCTGATAAGCGAGTAGCTTTTATTGATAATTAAAAATAATAAAAAACATTTTAAAAAACACCACATGCAAGCAATTATTTAAGCAGACACCAAACAACAAAGAGCTCATAACCGAAACGACCCACAACCATGAAGGGTCTCTTGAAACTTCTAATAGTGGGCTTGCTGTCCTTCAGCACTTCTGTGAGTAATCTAGCAATACAGCAATAAAATATCACTAATGGTACAATATATTTATTAGCAATATGCATCTGCCGATCCAGTATTTTCAAATAGCAATAGCAAAGTTCCTATTTCATCCAACTTGTTATTTGATGCCATTACTAAAAATCTGAACTTATCCGATTTCGAAAATGAGTTAGCCAATGAAGCTGATTGCTTGGCCACATATAGTGTGAACAGTGTCGAAATATTGATTGATGCCGGTTCGAAGTTGCGTCAGTGTGACCAGGTCGATCAAGCTCAGTCCTTCCAAAGCTCTGATATACAAGAAGTAAAGAATACCTTTCAGCAAAGGTTCACAAAATGTTCACGGACAAGATCTCACCAAAAGAAACATAGCTGTTACGTTGACTTGGTAAGTTAAAAATGCAAGAACTTTTACAAATGACAACATTTTGATTTGATTTCCCTTAAAATCTGTGTCGTTCCACATTAGGTAATGCATTTGCTCGAGTCAACACCGGGACAACACAACTTGAACAGGCGTTGTATATCACATGAATTGGAAAAAGCATTCTCAAAGTTACATAAGGCTGCAGACCGATTTAAGAAATGCATTTCGGTAGATGAACCAAAGTGGAATCGCACAACATCTGCTCCCCAGTGGAATCGCACAACATCTGCGCCTCAGTGGAATCGCACAACCTCTGCTCCTCACTGGAATCGCACAACATCTGCTCCTCAGTGGAATCGCACAACATCTGCTCCTCACTGGAATCGCACAACATCTGCTCCTCAGTGGAATGTAACTACTGATATACCGTGGTGGAATCGCACAACGTCTGCTCCTCAATGGAATGTAACTACCGACGTTCCATGGTGGAATCGCACAACGTCTGCTCCTCAGTGGAATGTAACTACTGATATACCGTGGTGGAATCACACAACATCTGCTCCTCAGTGGAATGTAACTAGTGATATACCGTGGTGGAATCGCACAACGTCTGCTCCTCAATGGAATGTCACTACCGACGTTCCATGGTGGAATCGCACAACATCTGCTCCTCAGTGGAATGTAACTACCGACGTTCCATGGTGGAATCGCACAACATCTGCTCCTCAGTGGAATGTCACTACCGACGTTCCATGGTGGAATCGCACAACGTCTGCTCCTCAATGGAATGTCACTACCGACGTTCCATGGTGGAATCGCACAACATCTGCTCCTCAGTGGAATGTAACTACCGACGTTCCATGGTGGAATCGCACAACATCTGCTCCTCAGTGGAATGTCACTAACGACGTTCCATGGTGGAATCGCACAACATCTGCTCCTCAGTGGAATGCAACTACTGATATTCCGTCTTGGAATAGCACGACACTGGGTCCTCAATGGAACGTTACTACCGATGTACCATCTTGGAATAGAACGACACTTGGCCCTCAATGGAACGTAACTACTGATATACCGTCTTGGAATAGCACGACACTGGGTCCTCAATGGAACGTTACTACCGATGTACCATCTTGGAATAGAACGACACTTGGCCCTCAATGGAACGTTACTACCGATATACCTTCTGGGAATAGAACGACACTTGGTCCTCAATGGAACGTCACAACAGACATACCGTCATGGAATCTTACTACTATAATTCCGGAACTCAATACGACAGAAGCTTTATCCACTACTGAAGACAATGCTACCACCGTGAGTGAAAATTGGTTTGACAAATTTTTGGATGATCTTAAAAACATGTTCAACTAAACTTTCAACCACAATCTTAAGCAACAGGCAGCAAAAGCAATAAAAAAAATGTTATCAGCATTAAATATTAATTTGATAATTTTTTGACCAATCAATGTTTCTACGTACTATATAGATAAGGTTTTATTTTCAGAGGAGCACCAATTGCAAAAAAGAAGCCGAGCGGCATTAGAAAATGAACGCTGCAAATTAGTCAAATGGCCCTGAGGGTTCGGTAACGCCCAGTATCAGACTTAACGGAAACCTGATTAAGATTTATGAGGCGGCTGCGGGGCACGTGTCACAGACGGTTGGAGAAAATGATGGATTTCAGGAAAGCGTCAGCAAAATATTGCACAAAGCTTGTCAATAGGAGACGCAAAAACATGCCGTATCCGTGTACATGGGGTGGAGACGGGCAGCAAGGCGAGACATAAGCACAATAATTAGTTACAGACGGTGTGGGTAAATAATGAGCACATGTCAGGATGCTGTCGAAGCTCCATTTGAGCAGAAACAAAATGCGGTTAATTTAGCAGAGCATGCTCGTCCGTTTGGGAGAGTAGTAAGTGCGAACCAATGAAATAATCATAAATTAAATAAACGTTTGCTGCTAAAGTATTAGTCACAAGGGTCGGGCATGACTTCAACTATGCTGAAAGTTGAATAATTGCGCATGGGGTTATTCAACGCAGCTCAAAATTTGCATAACTGTGGGCTTTACAAGCTGCAGGCTGCGCTCAACCATGAATACGTGTTGGTGCGGATGAGTATGTGGTGGCAATGGTCGTTCATACAAAGGGAGTCTGACCTAAACAATGGGAGTTTGCGCAAAACTTTTAACCTCAGCACCAGTAGATAAATCAACGCGGATCATCACCTTCAGCATTCGTGTCAGCACAGCCACACAGCCATTGTGCGAATGTGTACCTCCAATGTTTGTATGTAATGGTGTGGCTACAGGTGCGGGTGCGGGTGCGGGTGTGGGTGTGGTTATGGGTGGGGATATTGGTCGAGGATAGGGTGCAGCACATTGGCTTGCTGGCTGTGACCTGTGGTGTTGAAGTTGGCATTGTTGGTGTCGCTCCGTTTAAACAATGCTTGCCTGACCAGCGCAGTCTTGTTGGCAATAAATTGCATGCCAGCATGTGAGGATGTGTGTGACCATGTGTGTGTGTGTGTGTGTGTATGTCTGCTTGTGTAAATATTTTCAGTGTTAATTCAACTTGGATGTGCGGGTCCATGATTCTTTGCAAGCATGTAAATCAATGCAAGCACCGAGCTATGCGAAATGCCAAACTTGTTCTGATTTTTCCTCGAAAATCGACAGCTTCAGTAACTTCATGAAAATTTCCAGAGCAACTTTCGGATGAAACTCTTAATGAAAATGTACAAAATTAAGTGGTCAATTAACATTGATTGCCACATTACTGAGAAACATAACAAAAATACTAAAGGTCGTGTGAAGAAGCATTGCCACAGCGAACTAAGCAACACACACAGTAAATCCCTAATGGCTTACAAAACGAATGCAAAAAAGAGGGCACAACAATTTCAGAATCAAAGTTTGGCATATAAAGCATAATACTAAACTTTAATGACACGAGTATGTCTGACGAGCCAGAGACCCAGCAGATCAAAAATAAGGAGCCTTTTCAGCTGCGAATTACAATTTTTGTTATGAAAGGACGACGGCAATGCAAAGCGCACAAACTGGAATTAGTAAGACATTAAAGAGGAGCGACCCAAATACCGGTGAAAAAAAATTATGCTTAAAAGTGAACATCGTTTCAACCAGGTTGCATGATATACTCGCAGTTGTTGTTGTTGCTGGTGTTTTGGCGAATGCTGGCAGTGAACGCGGCAGTCGCCGACAGACTGACGTTTGGGTAACTAATAGGCCCTATTTGCATGTTAATTGCTCTTCACTAAGTCAACAGCGACAGCGGCAATGGTTACGACGGCAAGAACGAGGGTAAACGACAGCATAAAAGTATTATAATAAGAGTAGCGCAATTTCAGCGCAACAGCCACAACAGCCATAGCAACAACAATAACAAAAACAACAACGAGAACGACAACAACAACAACAATCGGGGCAATGGCAGCAAGAATAATGAGCCGGAACAGCGAAAAGACAAAAAGTGCAAAATGCGGAGCAGCAGCAGAAGAAGAAGAATAGGATGGCAGCAAAAAGACAAACGCACGTTTCACATTAATTCATCAGAGGCGCGCTGAAAAGTAGGCAACACTCGTTTAATGAACACATTAAATTTATGCTACAGTTTATGCCTAAAATGGCAGCTGCCAAACGATGCAAAAATGGCGTGTCATTGCCATAGCCATTTATCGCATATACATATGTACCTACTCGTATACATACAGCCGAAGCATTTAGCGCATGCAACAAATAAATTGCTCTGACTTTTCCTATTTTTTTTTAGCCGAGAATTTGCAAAAGTTGCATAATCAAATAATTTTTATTTTATTTTGTTCGCTTTGTTTTCCGTGGCATATTTTAGCTACAAGGCCGCTTTTGCACATTTATTTCATGCATTTTCGTTTATTAATGAATGCAGCCAGATATGTGTTGGAAAAATCACAGCCGCCAAATATTTATCTACTGGGAAAAATAATAAAATCAATCAAACTTTGTATAATTAAAATTTGCATTTGGGTTTTTTGTGCTTTAGTTTTCTCTGCCCACTGCACATGTATATTCATACGTTGTTAGAATGACTTTACCAAAATATGGCAATTGAAGCCAGCACATAAACATATTTATTTACCATATATTTAAAACATTCTATCAAAAGGTATATTTTATGTACTATATACATATATAATAAATAAATTTATATTGCTAACAATATAAAAAAATATATATAAATAAATATAATGCATATTTGATTTTCTACATAACATAACACAACAATATACACTATTTTTTAATATTTTTCAGATGTGATGGAAAATATAATGGTAAGCATTAGATAACTCGATTCAATAATTAACATTTTTTTCATTCCATTTTCCTGAAACACTCTCAAATATAAATATTTTGCCTTCCACTCAACTACTTAAGCAAACCAACTGGGGTAAAATATTTATAAATATATATGTATATATTATCAATTCTAATGTTTCTGTTAAATCGATCAAACTACAAGTGCAGCATTTGCATAGCTAAGGAAACACTTTAATAGGCACAATTAGCAATCCGTAAAATCAAAACAAATAAACATGGTCGTAAAATAACAGGGAAAAGTCATCAAATTAATGCTGGCAAATCGACACGCTATGCCATGAATTATATAAATCATGGCTGCGTGCTTGTGTATTATTTGCTGACAGTTATGCAAATGCGTTCGTTGCTGTGAAAATGTAGTTGGCACATGAAATGAACAGATTTGTTGGCAGGTACGAAAACATAACAATGCAGCACATCGTACCGAAAGCCCTCAATATTAAGTACACACAATAATTTTCAATTCAATTTCCCCACGACAAGGCCTGAAGGCTAACAAATAAGACGCAACACGCACGTATAAAACTTGATTAAAACGCAATGAAAATAATATTGACGAAATAAAAACCAAACCTACAAGCGCAAATCTTGGGGCAGCATTGCATTTATATATTTCAGCACATCATAAATAAACCATTAATTCACAATAAAGGCAACGGAAAACCCTTGCAAGACAAACGATTTTCTTTTTTTTTTTTCGGCGCGGCGCCTAAGGATTTGTGCGCGAAATCAACTTGCCACGTGTCGAGCTCACATGGCACTTTTATGTATCTTATATAAATTTAAAAGAAAAAAAGGCCACGCCATAAAAATCGTAATTTGTTTTGTAAATGTTACGACAACAAGAGCACTGTAAAGGTTTACAAGAATAGCAGTTGAGAATGCGGAACAAATGCACAGCCTCATATAAACACAATATCTACCCACACATATGTATACACAAGGAGGTGTGAAATTAATACGATAAGACAGCTTTCACTTTTTGCACATAGCACACAAATATTGAATTGCTTTAAATAGTCGCATCGTTTACTAGACGCTTTCATCTTCCGGCTGCCTCTTGCTGTTGTCGTTACTGTTGCTTCTATTTAGAAAAAACAAACCACTGCAGGCTATGCCCATAAATCCGCAAGCGCCCATTATCGCCAAGCAGTTTATGAGCTCACATAGAAATACACATACACATACACACACATAGACACACTCCCATCTACACTTATAAGTCCCTTTCTTTTGCAGTAAAGCATAAAAGCCGCTTTTACCACAAGCTCATAAATTTCTAACCTAATACACCGTCACAGTTCGAAGTTCGCCGCTCGAAGGCCGGCATAATAGCCCCAGTAGTTAGCAGTAGTCAACATTTGCGGAATCACCTCAGATGCCAGCACCGCATTCTATTTACCCGCAAATGCGCGACTCCATTAAATTGTCAATTGGAAAAATGGAAAAATGGAAAAACTCGTCCTGTGCCACGCGAATGCTCCGTCGACTTAAATGCAAAATAATTCCAAGCAAAGCTTATTGAGCAAAAAGAGTGCGGCATCGGCCTCGTCTACGGCTGCGTAATTTAACTTTACAATTGCTTAATTTACTGCAATTTAGCTCTGTTCGCTGGACGCAAATGGCATGGTGATTGAAATAAATCGAAATTTAATGCTGAAAAATTGAAAAAGAAACGGATCGCGCGGGCCATTTCATGACAGGATATTGAATTATATTGAAAAGCTCGGCGGTGGCAGTAAACGAAATTGTGGATGCGACTAGAACAACAGTATCATTATTTTCAATTTAAACATCACATGTTTTGTTCACTATTTTATCAGAATGTAGTACCAATCAAATAGATAAATCATTTTCAGATAGGACTGCTGACATTGTGACTGCGCATAATTATAATACGAAGCATTCAATCATATAAAGACTACCTCTGTACACATAAATTAGCGTATTATAATACTTTTCGGCTGGTTTTGCAAAACACGCACATGCACATGTATATAGTACTTGTATATAGTACATTTGTACAACACATACAGTATAGAAAACGCTTTTAGATGGTGCTTGTGGTCGGTGGCATTTAAACGCAATACCAATGTGCTTTTGGTTTCTGTTGCAAGGTGGGTGCAGTGTTTGTCTATGTGTGGTCGACTGGCTTTGTTTTGTTGCGGCTTCATATGAAATATTCACTGAACAGTCCACCCGAACACCAACTATTTGGACACAAATTCATCAGAAAACATAACGAGAATTTAATGCATAGAATGCGCGGCCAAATGGTATAACTCCACATATTCATAACAATGAACACGGCAAAATGTTCATTGCTTTACCTTAATCTTAATCTTTATGTAAATGTGTAATATTAAATTCATTTTTCTTGGCTATTCCTGCAAGTAAAAATATAAGTAAAATTTGTTATTAAAATCGATGTTAAGGTGAAACTATTTTCAAGCATTTAATGGTCATATTACCGGCTAGCTCTACATATTTAATTTTTTTTTTTTTGCCGCAAAAGTATGTATTTAAAAATTTAAATTTTTGAAATACTTTCCCATTTATATATATTGCATTTAAAGTGGATTAAAAATACTAAACCGTCCGCCCACTCTAGCCTGGTAGGTCTCTCCAATAGTTAGAAGCTGAAACCACAGCAAAGCTTCAGAGCACTAATAATTCAAAAATTCTCTTTTCATACCAATTACATCTTTTAGTCATAAACAAGATGAAGAATGCGAGGATGCTTTTGCAATATTCAGAAGAATTTTAAATTACTTTATATGATATAAATTTGCATTGTCAAGCGACCGCTTATAGGAGCCTCTGCAAATACCAAATAGTGGGGGCTGTATTTATTATATTTTTTACTTGTCTATGCGATTGAATATTAACGAATAAAAGTGTGTGTAAAACCATGATGACTCTGTGCCTAATACTTCATTTATGAAATGAAAAGTCGTTTAGTTCTATTAAGTAGCAAAAAAAAGAAGTATTGTTTTTAATTAGTGAAAATGCATTTCATTTTAAAGCCATTGGTCAATATATGTTACTCGCAAAAAGTATGCAAAAATAAAAGAAACTTTTAGTGTCTTAGTTACATACTATACATTACATATGTATTACATACATATTGCACTTACCGATTTAGGTTTTATTATAGCCTGTACCCAAAGGGTAAAAGGCTATACTAGTTTTGTGCGAATGTATGTAACACACAGAAGGAGGCGTGGCAGAACCCACAAAGTATATATATTATTGATCAGGATGACAAGACAAGTCGATATAGCCATGTCCGTCTGTCCGTCCGTCTGTCCATCTGTCCATCTGTCCGTCCGTCCGTCTGTCCGTCCGTCCGTCTGTCCGCCCGTCTGTCTGTATGAGCGCAGGGATCTCAGGAAGTTCCAGAGCTAGAATAACCAAACTTGGTATCGAGGCAGGTCAAGTTTATTTTTTTATTCTGATATACCCCCCCACTCCCCCACTCACCCGCAATTCCTGTTTTTTTATAAATTGGAATTTTGAAATTACATTTTGGAAGTTACATCCAGTTAGTGCTAATGTGTCCGTTTCATCATGATAGGTCAATTCTGAAGAAAGTTATAGCCATAAATAAAATCGCTGCTCATGCGCTGCCTGCAGCTCTGCCCGCAGCTGTTGTTGTTGTTGCTGCTTGGGTTCAACTTTGTGCTGCATACTTACAGGCATATAAACACGCATAGACACGATGATGTAAATGTATGCTGTTAAAACTGTACATAAAGATGTCTTCTAATTTAATTAAATTAATTAATAAATTTATTGAAATTTTTTAAATAATTTAATTTAAAATTTTTTCTTATAATTTTCCTTTTTTGTGGAGAGTACAGGCTATTTTACGGTCGGGCTTCCTCGACTGTAGTGTTTTCTCTTGCTTTTATATTGCTTTGCAAGTTTGATTTGGCTATAAAAATAACAATATTAATAGCACTTACAAATAGGACAAGCGAATCAATCGGCTATTAAATACTGAGCAGATTTTAACTAAGCTACAGTTTTAAATTGTTATGTGCGACCTAGTAAATGACTTAGAGAAGTGCGCTCTTAAATTGCTTTACTGCGAGCTACGTATGGCGAAATGTGGACAATGAATTTAATATTTGGAGAGGATCATAAAAGGGCGTGTGTACTCGTATATAGTGTGCAAACATAATCAGGCCCGATGCACGATGAAAGTAATGGAAGGGTTTGGAGGCGAAAGAAATACTTGCTTCTACATACACGTACATACATACATACATACATATGTCCAATATATTCACGTATTCACGCACATATGCACGAATACTCGCACGCATTAAACTAACTGTGAGCAAAACTTTATGAGCACATTTGTGAGGGTGTATGTGTGCGTGTGTGTGTGTGCTTAGTGCGGGCTTTGAAGTGCCGAAAGCGCAAACACAGTCAGTCAAGCAAGCAGGCAGGCACGGAGGCACATATTGTGTATATAATTGTATATATGTGTGTGCATATACATACATATATGTATATTTATGTGTGTATGCGCGCATAAAGCACAGCAATATAAAAGGAAATAAACCGGCGACAGCGATGCCAGTCAGACAGTCACCCGACCATCCAGCAACTTCAAGCTGGTGAGCAAAACTAAACGAATATATAAAAAAGAGGAAGAACGTACAAAAGTATAAAAAAAAAAAACAGAGAAAAGTTTTTTATATGGAGACGTGCAGAAATTTTTAATTTGCGGTTTTCCATTGCAACAAACGAACACAGCCTTTTCGCTCGCACCTCTCCTTACCCCCAGTCATCGACACACTGTGTTGCTCAACTTTGCAGCAATGTGCAGCGTTAATGCTGGCACCTCCCCCCTGCCCTCTCAGCTGCTGGTGTTGGCCAAGTGCGTCGCTTATTATAATTTACATATTTTTTATGCTCTTTGCCAACAGTGAAATGCTTAAGTGAACTTTGCCCAAGCCTTAAGCTTCCCAGACATTTGTAAGTGCAGTTCGTTGGCTCGGTGTGTCAGTCTGTTAGTTTTTGTTTTTTGTTTTTTGTTTGCCAGTATAGGCTTCCATTACCATTTGAAACTAAGCAGGAAGCATATCGTTTTGCAATTAAAGTGCCATTCACGGCATCGATGGCAACTGAAGGTGAAGGCATGCGATGAGCATAGTTTATGGCCCAGCTAAGTTCTTCTGCTTGCCGCTGCCCCATCTTATGTTATGCGTCATTTGCTAGCCATTTCATTGCATACGCTCAGGCGCGCTGAAGTCAACAAAGTGCGCAAGTACGTGCGTGCGGATGAGTGTTTCCATGAAGTGCGAAGTGTACAGAGCAAATAAGTGGAGTGTAGTCTAAAATATGTGCCCGACACACACACACACACACACATACAGAACTACTTGCCGTTGACAGCAAAGATGACGACGCGGGCGACACTGAACAATGTGTGCGACCGCATGGCTTTTCTGCAAGCTGTCTGTGTACTCTCTGCTCCTCCGCTCCATACGACTCTCTGTCATTTGCATATTTAAATTGCAGCAGCAGATTGTCATCGGACCATTTTAAACGTTGATAAATGCGTACCATAATTTGATGGCGGTCTCGCTAGTACAAGCCACAAAAACTGCGACAAGCCACTCACTCACGCACCCACTGACACACATAGTCCGGGCGCTTAACGCTAGTCCGTTTTAAATGCTCAACATGGCGTATGAGTAACGTGCACAGATGCCACTGCCAAGTGCCCACCCATCCCATGATTAATAAAGTTTTTCGATTTATCTGATGCAGTGCTAGCTGACAAAATTGTCTAATAAGCTGCACATTGGTAAAACCGGCACTTCTTAATCTCATTCCTGCTAGAGATGGACGCACGAAGATGCGAAGAGCGAAGCAAATAGTTTCTGCTTTAAATTCTTTTAAATTCAATTCAATTTGAAATTTTTGCTAATTTACATGAGCTCTGTGTTTAGATAATCAAAGGACTTGCTCGTTAGGCAGCCCATCCAGACGAGAATTTGTTCGTCGAACTTGTTCGGCCCACTAACGAGGCTAACAGTCATGGCGCACATCATTTGATAAGAACTTTTTGCGAGTAAGTACGAAAAAATGTATGCGGAAAAAGCACAATCCCGGCCTTGATGGCAATACAAATATGCGTAGAGCAACATATTTAAATTGCCGCAGCACAGTAAATTTCCCCATGCTTTAATGCGCAAATGTTTATTTTTGTAATCTTCACTTTTATTCTCCACAATGATGGCTCATTTTGAGGCATTCAATGAATTCTTTGCTCATTTTGGCACGTGTTCACAAATGATGTTCGAATATGTTCGCAGGAACAGAACAAGCTATTAGCATTTCTATACTTTGCGAACAAAGCGTCGTACAATAAAATTGATCGAGGTATTCGCATCGAACATTTCGTCAAACCAAGCAATTTCGACGAGCAAATTCGTGGATGGTCAGCTTTATTGAATTTTCTAAATTCTGAGAAATAAACACGATTGATGTTTCAGTTTAACGCGCTGAAATAAAATTTATATAAATACATATAATTGTTTAAAAAAGCTGTCAGCTAAAGTTCTTCCTTAAATTTCTTCTATTTTTTTATACTATTTACCGGCTAGTACTGCCATATGGGCGATATTTAAAAAAATATTTGTAGGATAGGCAGAAGGTAAGAGTTGGACCGTATAGGGTAGTGAATGCTAAGTATTTGTGCACCTAATCACATTCACACAAGAGATTTGCTTGCAAAAATGCATACTCGATATGTTGTTAAGTCTTATCACAATTTATTTTGATTAAATTCTTCAAGTTCGTGACACGAATGAGACTCGCCACATACTCAATTCTAGTGTGTGTTCTGGCATACTCGTACGCTACTGCTCCCACTTATAATACATATACGTATCAACTGTGAAAAATTTTAATAAGCTGAGCAAAAATAACAGGAAGACATGGTTGTGACATTGAGCTTGAGCCAACAACGAAAAACGGCAAGTACCAAATGACACTTGACAGCATTGCTTTTTATTAAATAAAAATATTTGGTTGGCATGCCAACGAAATCAATATATCGTTAGCCCGGGCCACAGATCAGTGCAGAATATTTGCCAAAGCGCTTTTTGTATATACACTGGTCGGCACAATTATTTTGACGAACTGTACTCACGACTATCGGTGCTGGTTGCTTTTAGTTTCAAGGAATAACGGTACAATTTTCATACGGGATATAGAGTTCATAGCAACAACAATATGTAGGCAAAATATTTTGCCTATTACTCTTCACACCTTCTTTCTACAAATGACAATGTGAGTTGACTGCGGATTCAGGCACGGCATAAGTATTTTGACCAAATCTTTGTCGCCGTTTTCGCGTACGTTTTATCAAGTGATACTAAAATAACTTTGGTGTAACAATTTTTGTTGACCTTTTTACATTATTTTCATTAAAATTTGATTCAAAAGTAATCGATACAATGGTAAAAAAGACAGAATTAAGTTATGTTGTTAGAGCCTCAATAGTGGCGAAGTTTAATGCCGGCGTAGCACCAAAAGACATTGCAAATGAATATAATTTGTCGCGGCAAACAGTCCACTATCAAATTAACAAATATAAGACCCACAATCACGTCAAAAACTTGCCTAGATCAGGTGCTAACCGCAAAACAACACCCATTGAAGATCGAGTCCTATTGCGGGAATTTAAAAAAAATATTCATTTAAAGCCGCAAGCTGCTGCAGATCAATGGAATAAGTCGACCAAGACTCCAATCAGTGAGCGTACTGTTCGGCGACGCCTAAAAGAAGTAGATTTTAAGACATACAAAGCGAAGGACATACCTTACATATCAAAGGTGAACAAGCTCAAAAGATTGGCTTTTGCAAAGGAGCATCTGCATAAGCCAAAAGAGTTTTGGAGAAGCGTTCTATGGACAGATGAAAGCTCCTTTGAATACAATTCATCAAAAACAAAGATTTTTGTAAGGCTCCCACAGTTTCAAAGACAAAAAAATATCCCCGTATGTCAAAAAGTGAGCCATGGCGGAGGCTCAGTCATGTTCTGGGGATGCATTGCGTACAATGGGTTAGGTGATTTCGTTCCCATCACCGGCTCAATGAACCAGCAACAATATTTGAGTACCCTTAACGAAAACGCATTCCCTTCCGGTGACAGGCTGATTGGAGAATCATTTATCCTGCAACAGGATAACGCCCCATGCCACAAAAGCAAAATGATAAGAGCATTTTTAACCGATGTTGGTGTTACTACTCTGGATTGGCCACCACAAAGTCCGGACTTAAACGTTATTGAGAATGTGTGGTCTCTTGTAAAACGTAAAAGAAATGCGTCTTTGCATAAAACCGAAGAAGAAACTATTTCCGAGGTCACTTCTCTTTGGAAAGAGATACCATTAGAGGTCCTTCAAAATTTAGTGGACTCAGTTCCAAGACGTCTTCAAAAAGTTATCGAAGCCAAAGGCGGGTATACATTTTATTAATCTACCATCAATTTCTTATGTTTTGTTTAGTATTAAGCTTTGTTTTTTTTGTTAATATCCATTGTCAAAATACTTATGCCAACCCATGAAAATTACCTTGATTTATAATTTTAAAAGTCCTTATAAAAATATATCCTTTGAATTATTTTTAAGTTTGTAATACCAATATGGAATTGAGAAAAAAAATTTCCTTTGATATCTTAAACCAATAACCAGTTATTGACAAAAATGTATGATTTTCTTCTCGTCAAAATAATTGTGCCGACCAGTGTATTTTCTTGCCATTTGCCACACTTCCGGTAAAAAATGATTGCAAATTTATGCTGCCTTGGTTCTGGGGCGTGGCATACCAAGGTAGTTTATTTAACACTTCTGAACAATGTCTGTGTGCGCGCAGTGCAAACGAAGTTTGTCGGAGTATATACAAGTATAAAAAACAACATAAAATAAAATAAAAAGTGAAATGCAGTGTCAAAGGGTGGAAAGCTGAGAACAGATACATATGTACATATACTCAGTATGTGTATATGCATGTATGTGAATGGGTTTGTGCGCACACAGGAGAGCATAAAAAACTGAACACTTTGTTAAAACGTCAAATGAAACATGTCATTTATCATGGCAGCACTTAGACTTCACTTGTTTCGCACACTCACACACACACACACACCCATACACACGGAATTTCGACTCTTATCTGTTTTAACAAGCGTTACATTCTCAGCAAATTCGTTTGTGCTGTGCACAATACTCTAAACTTGATATTCGCCACACTCAGAAACACACACAGAGGCACAGACAGTGACATAAGCGCGATACTATTTCTTCCTTCCGCCACACACACACACACACACTTGCCTGTGGCGTGCGAGCAGCCAAACCTTTTCACACTCCAACATTGCCTCGAAATGTTTGTTGTAGTATGTAATTTTTGAGCTGAGAATAGCGCTATGGCGTGTGTATATTATATGTATTTCATATATGTACCATAATACATATATGCGAGCAGGGATGTTGGTCTTGCTTTTGGTATGTGATTGGCGCGGCCTCGTTCTGAAATTGAAACAAATTCAAAATGAGGCCCTTGCCCTGAGTATTTTGTTTAAATTATAACATCTACACGTACATTCTAACATATGTACTTGAGGTTCTTCATTTCGTTAGTTTTCAATACAATTTTGAATATACTATATCTTACGATAATATTAGTTATTCGTATACAATTTATTGGCATTACACCTGAAAAAGATTTTTATCAAGACATTATTCGTGGATAAAATTCAACAGAGCCCTTACCTTCGCCCTATCAAAGAACATACGTTTTAAAAACAATGTTCATGAAAATTAGCTTGCTTAAAAACAGAATACCACTAATCATACTGTATTTTAGTTTTTACCTTTTTTATAAAGGGATTTTGAACGTAACGTAAATTTGTTTATTTTATTTTATGTAACCAATTAACCAAACCCAAAAGCTCAAAATATTAGTAGTATCTCCAGAAGTACCCCGCCGATTTTAATTATGTAGGCTATATGGTTGGTTTCATCATAAGAGATAGTACAGTTCAAATACTAAAATTAGAATTATTTAATTATTAAGATTATTTATTAAGAGTCTCAAAATTTGCGGCAAACGGCATTAAGAATAGAGGGACGCGTCAAAAAAAATATCTACACAATCAGCGCGCAACAACAACACAGACAGCAAACGAACCGCACTTTAAAACTTGCACCACTAGTCCGTTTTGAGTTGGTCATTCATATCAACTGAACGGATTGATAAATCCTTAAGCATTAATCATTAGAAAAAAGCACTGTGCATTGGCTACGATTTCAATAAGCTGCAAAATATGTTCTGGAAGTTGGACGTTGCTTAGAAAAGATAATTTTAGGACAATTTTATATTACTCAGAGCAAAAAAATAAGTTATTACTCTACGTTCTCTGTCCTCCGTTTTCTTTATTTGCGATATCTTTCATATCATTTTCTTTATCATTTATCCATACATTCAGTGCCATTCATAACAACCCAAAAAGAGAGACGAATACTAGGGCTGCTATCAAAAAAGTAATTCTTATACCAAGTACCTAAGCGCTGGCAAATCGAATTTAAATTGGGGAATTTCTAAAAAATTAAATAATAAATTTGTGGATTTAAATTGTGAAATTTCTAATAAATAAAAATATCGTGGCCACCCTCCTCTGCGATTCTCATTCCAAGTACCTAAGCGCTGGCAAATCGAAAATTAAATTGTGGAGCTTCTAAAAAATGAAATAATAAATATTTGGATTTAAATTGTGAAATTTCTGATAAATAAAAATATTGTGGCCACTCTCCTCTGCGATTCTCATTCCAAGTACCTAAGCGCTGGAAAATCGAGAATTAAATTGTGGAGCTTCTAAAAATTAAACAATACATTTTTGGATTTAAATTGTGAAATTTCTGATAAATTAAAAAATTTAAGTAAAATATTTTGGGTGCCCTCCTCTGCGATTCTCATACAAAGTAGCTATGAATTTCCCCTCAAAAGCTTTCTCATAGCAACTACAATTAGGCTTATTGTCAATAAGCTCGCAGTCGCCCGCATAATTGCATAGCTCGAAGGAACAAGGCTCGCCCCCAACAGCTTGCTGCCACAACAGAGCAAAATATGAAAAATAAAGAAATAGTGTAGCCAGCATGTCGTTGTTCATGCATATTTGTTGGACTAGGTATGTGAGTATCAGGAAAAAAGTGTATATATATTCCCGCTTTTCCGCTATTGGTTATCACAGAACCTAGGATTAGCAATCCTAGGATTAGAACTCAAAGCGAAGTGAAGAATAGCCCGCCTCGAAAATACATTGCAATACGTTCCACACAGTAAAATTTTATCTGTGCACAGACTTTTTGATGGTGAACAGAAATCCCTGTATTTATTTATTTGTAGTTAGATTTGGATTTTTGTAGCTTACAAATGGACAATTTTTATGGAAGTTGTTTGATTTATTTGTATGAAATATTTAAGAGCAAATGGAGTCTTTTATAGTAGATGCCAAATGTTACATATTCAAAACATGCATCAAAAGACCTTCCGCATAATTCCATTCAAATCGGGAACGTAATTGAACGTTTTCAGTTGCTATGCAACGCTAGTGTATTGCAAAATCGCAATAGTTTCGTATACTCGTACAATTTTATTAAAACTGCAGTAGCCTATAAATAAATGCACGAACGAGTGCTTCCCGTCTCCTTCCATCAATCGCAACTGGTCGCCTGTTTAATGCACTTCAAATTGACAAGCAAATTGACAAGTGAAACCGCAAAAATTCGATGACCTAAAAAAAAAATGCATGGAAAGTGCAATGCGAAAACTGTTTGGTCAATAAAACAGAATCAAACTGCGATAGTTAAACTGTTCTTATGTGTAAAAACATATACGTTCACTCGCATATATGTAAATCTGTTTATGCTGCATGTGCATAAAACGAACAAAAAAATACAAATATAAAAACACGCTAGTGAAAATATTTTTGTAAATGCCAAATGGCAGAAAAAATGCGAACGTTTAAATACAAAGAGCAAACCTGAAATGCTGCCAACATGGCAAAAAAAAAAAATACAAAAGAAAAACCAACACAAGTGTTGCGTGCTTCGCATTGAAACAAAGCCAAGCTATAAAAATAAATATAAATTTGAAATTTTTTGCAATGCGCATACGCACGAACAAAACTGAATGAAATAGCGGAGGCAGCAGCTGCCATTAGTTGACAACCAGGCTAACAGCCACGCAGACACACCATCGCCCACAAGCGTTGCCAAAAACAACAACAAAAACCTTTTCCGTTCAGCGACCTGAGCCATACCTGGCCCTTGCACTATGGGATTACAGGCAGGGTTCGTTCGCAAATGTCCTTTCCAAAATTCTCAAACTAGCATTTGAAGGACTTTTGTAAATTTATCAAAATAAAGGAAACAATGAAGTAGCGGAAAACGAAAACATTTATTACTTTCATTATTTATTATAAATAATATTAATATTAATTTATTTATAATGAATATAAATCAATAAATTATAATGCACACAAAGTACTTAGCTTTACACTTTATATTTACAAGTAATTCGAATTAAAATACACAATTATGCAACATTGATGTGGAAAGAAAAACAATTAACAATGCCATGCAATGAATGTAAAAGTTTAGGTTTATTTGTAAACTAAGATCCAAAGTAATAGTTTATTGAAATAAGATTAGTTTTAGAAATAGTTTAGAAATAATTCAATAATCATGTATTATTGCTTAATATTTTATTGCTTCGTTGCTGCTGTTGCTTCATTAAATGTCTGTCGGCGCTTGGCCAGGTTTAAATAGCGGTTTTCGTTCTTAGCCAGGAGCGACCAAATGTGTCTCAAATTCATGTGTTGAAATTTGAGACAGAATTGATTTTAGCAAAAAAAAACGTGTTGGTGGCATTTTAGCCAGAATAAACGAGTAACAAATCAGGCAATAAGAACATTGTAATTAATCGTGCTTAGTTTAATAACAGAAAATGAAAGCCCAACCCATAGTGCGGAATTCCAGGCACTACTTGTATTGTGGGCGCAGTCAATGGCGAATGCGTCTGTTGCTATGGCTCTGTGTCTGCCCTTATGTCTGTGGTAATGTCTGTCCAGCCTCGGCCAACGCCCGACAATGACACAGCATTTTGGGAGTTTTGTTTTTTATGAATTATTTCACAATAAATTCTGCTTAAATGCTCCTTTTTCCTTTATGACAGACGCAGCGAGCCGCGCCAAGAGCCAAAGGACACCTGAAAGCCGCATACATGCACACCAACAATGACAAAATTTAACGCCGCTTGAGTTTGCTTGTTGTTGGTGTCGTAATAATATAAATAATAAAAAAGGCTTCGACTGATGCCACTGGCATGCATGTCCAAGTGGTGTGGTCAGCGTTGCGGTTTTGTGTTTTGGACAAAAAGTGTTCAGCGGTGTCACACTTTTGTGCGGAGACTGCCGTCGCTGCATGAGTGTGGTGAGTGTTTGTGCGTGTGTTTTTGTTTGCTGTGTGAAAGCACAAAACAAATATTTAAATTTAATTAACTTTATTTACCAAAGACATGCAGGAAGCTATTAAACTGCCACGCACATGCGCCACTGTTTGTCTTTGAGCTTGGCATCAATCAAATCGAAGTAAAATGTTGGGCCAGCAAATTGGTGGTGCTGTGAAAGTAACAACCACACTGCCAAAGAAAGCTTCAGTTTTATGGCGCAAAAACTACATAGCTCGTAAAAAGCGCACAAAAATCAGCGCCATTGTCAGCGGAGTGGGTGTGGGGCAAGGTTGAGGGCAGCACTTACCGCAAAGTGGAGGCACGTGCGCCCCAGAGTATCCTATAGTTATACTCTGTACATGAAATGCACAAGAGTATATTAGGATTGCGGGCGCTGAAAAATGTAACAGGCAGAAGGAAATATATTCTTGATCAGCATGACAACACGAGTCTATCTAGCCCTGTATGCCTGTCTGTCCGTCCGTCTGTCCGTCCGTCTGTCCGTCCGTCTGAACACCTGAATCTCAGAGACTGTAAGACTAGTGACACAAAATTTTGCACAAAGATGCCTTATGTGTGTACGCTATACGAGTTTGTTTTATTTATTTATTTTTTTTTTATTTCCCCCCCCACCTCCCCCCTATTGGAGACTTTCGGAAACGCCGTTCGTATAATCACCTATATCTCGGAGACCTAGGAGCACCAAATTCTATTTCAAGATTCCTTTTGTGAACACGCAGAGAATGTGAATTTTGGAATTCCCCCTTCCCCCTCTCCCCAGCAAAAACTGATTTTCCATTTTCTTGGAATTTTTGACTCAAATTTGGCAAATACCTTCAGTAAGGGATTAGTCCGTGTCCCAAGTTGCATTATGATAGGCCGATTTAACAAGAAGATATAATGTCAGGCCAGGCATTGCCCGCAGACACACACAAACTTGTAAGACACACCTACTAGGTACAGAGTATTGCAAGGTCGGGACTTTAGCTTTTTTACTTGTTTTATTATCAATCTTGTCTATCGACGCTCTCAGCTGTACTAATTTAACACACTTGCACTTGCAGCATATCAAATGCCAGCCTGCTCCGCTTGCCCGGATTAGTTGGCGTTTTATTTCATTTTTAAGTCGACCCAACACACAATGCTACCAATGGCGGCCGCAAGGACATGTGGAGTACACAAGCAAACGCATATGTACAAGGGTCTGACAGAAATACGGCTTAGGCTCAACAGAATTAGCATTAAAATAAAATGCAGGAAATGGGGCGCAGTGTGTTAAACAAATAACACACACACGCACACACACGCACACACAGTTACACAGCACATAAAGCGGCTTGTGCTTATGCGGGTAGTGGAAATTTATCCCTTTGCCATAAATGTTCGTTTTTAGACATTTCTAAATTTTAATACATCCGTTCTGCGTCCCATACACACACACACACATATATATATATATATATTTGTATATATATACGCATATGCCCATTTGTTTAACTCAAAACTGTAACGGAAACGGAAATATATGCTGTCAGCATTTTATTTGTTTGTGAGTGCGTGATTTTTATGCTTTTGCCTTGGCAAACAAAACAAAAAAAGGGCTAAAATAATAGCAAGAGAAAGAAAAGGAAAACTGCTGGGCGAACGGAAAATAAAACGGAAAGGGACTTAGAAAATAGAGCAGCAAAGCTGAGCACAATGAAATCGCCCGAAGCATCACTTTTAGCCGCCATTTGCGGCAAATGCCCGTCATTTTGTTAAGTTTCATTTCAATGGCAACGGCAGTGCGCCCCCAGCATTGTATTATTTCATTTTACAAAATTTCTATTTGCAGCTGCTGTTTGTGTTGTTTTGTATTTTTTTTTTTTTTAGTCTGTGCAATCAGCGATGCAAATATGCGGAGCACAACAAAGAGGCAAAAAGGAAGCAAAACGTTTACTGCTTCAATGGCTTGAGGGCCTCTAATGCTTTTAAGGCCATAATTAAAGCCAGTTAATATCAATAGATAAGGCCAATAAACAACAATTTACAACAAGTGCCGGGCTTCTCTAATAAATTCACACAAGTGGAATCGAAACAAAGCTGAAAGCCGAGCGGCAGACAGCAAGAACACAGCCAATACATAAGCGATTGCACACAAAAGCAAATAAATCCGAGAGCATCCACCAGACGGCTGCATCCATTCGTACCATCGCCTATAGTCTATACCCGTAAGTGTGAAGTATGTACGTGTATGTGTATGTGTATGTGTGGAACATGCGCTAGATTCTCATTGCTGTTGTGGGTTTAATGCCTCTCCTTTGTTTATCATTGCTCGAGCTGTTGAAGCCAACGCCGATCCCGTTTCCAGCATCAAACTTGCAGACTCATTGCAGTGACTCAGCGCATTAGCAAGCGGAAGTGTGTGCTTCGCTATTAGAGAACAACAATGCTGCGAATTACCGTTGGAATATCTTCAATAGTTCTAGAGTATTTAAATTATAAGTAAACGCAAATTAAAAGTAGATGAACATTCCGATACTAGTAATTAAAATCAAAACTCAATTGTGGAAATATTACGGATCAACGCCAGATTATTAAACCAAGTGTACGCATTTCTATACGTGTATGCTCTACAAGTAAATAATAATATGTGAACAGACGTCTTCACTTCTCTTCTTTTGTTAAATCTTAAACATACCGCAGTAAAAATTATATACAGGGTGTCTTTTGAATATCTTTGAAAATAAACAACCAATTTTCAAGTATGAGATAATATTATTTAATTTGGTTCTGTACAATTTCTTGAACTGAGGTTTTCAACACTGGTCTACTCAAGTCAATCGGTTCACTAGTGACAAAGTTATTCAATATTTACTTACCGACATAGAAGATTGCGCACCCTGTATGTATGTGCAATATGTTTTTTTTAGTTTCATAGGAACTCCTGCATGTTCGATTTTTATTTTTTTAATAGGTAATAGATATTGATAATAAGGAAATATTTCATATTTAATTATACGACCCTAAAAAAAAAACAAAAACAAATTGTTCATGGAAAGTTGATAATTGTGCAAATGAAAAGAAATTAAGATTTTAAATATTATGTACATTCTAAATACAATTTTCTTAATGTTTTAGTAGGATATGGTGTATCCCTTCTGGAGTCGGACCATTTGCAACCGTCGGGCATGGAATTTACTAATTTTTGAAGGACCGCTATATCAATATTTGGCCATTCCTGGCCAATGGCCTCCCTTAAATTTTGTAAGAAGTCAAATTGTATTCCACCTCTGAACAATTTGGCTCATAAGATAGCGATATTTCGTACATGCCATTATAAATATGCATTGATATTGGGAAAAACATATGTTTTTTACCAGCACACATACAAGTATGAGACTATTGCATCTTCAGAGAGTGGCAGGCAGTTTGGTCCGGATCAGTGGCATCTTTGGTTAATTTTTCTTTGAATATATTTCGGTCAACGGCGAGCGCTACAAAGGGATGATTTTTTGTTGCCGGAAATTTAATTGTGTTATCATCCGTTTAGACGAATTAACAGGCAAAGTTTTTTTCTTTCGAATAAGCTAATAATTATCCGGCAAAAATTTAAAACGCAACCAGTATATGGGCCATCCTGTATATTTTACTTATTAATTTAAACTTTCATAATCATTCGTCTTTTTGTTGCACCATATTTTGCGTTCATTGGAATCAAGACTAATCTAAAATGAGTTTCTTTGTTAAGTTATTATACACTTTAAATAAATACCAACAAGAAGATTCAGAGCTTGGTCCTGCGGCAAACGTGACGAAAAAGTCGAAGAAATAAGTTCACGGTTTTGGCAGAATGTACGCGCTAACCCAAAAACAAGGACAAAGTACACTCGAATTGCTTATCTCTAGTTGCCACATACACAGCGGCGTTTTGTGCCACTCAATATATAGCAACAAAAAAGAGCTTCCGGTTTTTGTTTTCATAAATTACGCCGCATAAATTGCGCGTTCAATCGTGTGTGTAAAAAGACACAGCATGCAAGCGGGACTTGTGTTCGACTTGTGTTGTGTTGTGTTGTCCCTACACACGGAGAGCTCCTCTGCTGTCTGGTACACTTTGCTTTTACGATATTTTTATTTACTTGGCCCGGTCTGGCCCTCAGGCGAGCTGAGTGTGCCGTTGTTTACTGTAGTTGTTGGCAGGCTCTTTTTGCGAGCGAGTGTTCGTATTGGTGTTGATGTTGGTGTTGGTTTTGCGTTTAACCCGCATCTACAATTCAATTGATTTTCATTTTTCCGACGGCTGTTGAGTCATTTGTAAAGTACGCGCTTCGCAGCCCTCCAGTTTGCACTTTGGCAATGAATTCCAAAGCCTATGCTCAACACTCGACCCATTCAATTACAAACGAGGCGGGACAGCAGTGTGGCGCCTTTTGTTGGTAAACATGCGGGGCAGGTGGCAAAGTTTAATAATGAAACACATAAATTGCAAAAGGTTAACACTACACGGACGCCGTAGGGTGTGTTTGTGTGTTATGTGTGCGTGGCAGATAAATGTACGAGAGACCATAAAAAGGAACACCGGCTGGCCAGCTTGCCAGCTTCCTCGGCAAATATGCGGCATGCTCTGATTTCATCCTGTCCTGTCCTGTCCTGCTGGCCTTCTGCTAAGCCACTGAGTAAAGTGACGTTGTAAATGAGTGCAGGTGCCGTGGCTGTGTTCGCCTTGCCTGTTTGACTTTTCAATTTTGTGTTTCAACAAAGCACACAACCAAAGTAAATTAGCAGTTAGTTTATTATAAATATTTGTGTTAAAGGGAGAGAGCGTCGCCATGTTCCACAGCCAAAGCCAAAGCCAAAGGAAAGCATATTGTAAAAGTTTTTATTGCAAATCCAATTAAAATACTTTCCCAACACACGAACACACAAACAGGCTCCTTTCACACACACACACACGCACGCACGCAGGCAGGGTAGGGAATTGTTAGGCTTGCAGCTGTAAAGAATTTTGTGAGCCGTCTGCGATAATAAGGTCAGGCCGGATAAGAGTGGCCCCCATATACTTGACCCCATTTTTCGGGCAATAGCCATATTGCAGGCCATCTGGGTGGTGGTTGCTCAGCTCCATTTAACTGGACATGCTCTGCTAAATGTGACAAATCTCTCAGCTTGTACTACACACAGATTAAACAAATAGCCGTGTGCTTATTGTCAATGCTTCCACACATAAATATGCATTTATTCAATACAAGCCGAATATAAGTAGCTGAAGAAGAATACAAGTAGAGCAAACAAAAGAATTATAAATAAATTTCAGAGTGCCTTGAACAGACCAAAAGTCTAGACTAAATAAATCATGATGCATGCGCTTTCTGCCCTCCGGGAGCTAAAACAAAATACCAAATACTGAAAACCAAGCACTGAACTACGCAGAAACACATGTGACGTGTGAGTCTTAAATTATATAAATTGGCCAACTTTTCAGCAGTTGACTGTTAAGTTTTTCCTCTATCAATCAAATTCAAGTACGCTTATGACGGACAACGGAGCAGCTGTACCCACCTGTGTTGGCCGCAGTTCTTCAATTACTTATGTTTTACTCAAAATGTGTAAAATTTTAGCTTTGTAAGTACTTAGTTTTAGCATGCACAGTACAATGTCATTAAATACAATACTTCAAAAATCTGAGCACTAAATTCTGGTTAAATGAAATCAGTTCCACCGTTTGACTAACAAATTGGGTTTTATTAAAGGTTTTCCCATTAAGGAGCAAACAAGTCGAAACAAGATTATTTCGATCTACTCAATCATACGCGGGTATGATACCAGTCCGTGGTGCACTCTACTTCCTCTAAAAATGGGATAACTTTGAATTCTGCTCAGGGAAAATATCAGGATCGGATCCAATGGTCCAATCATCTACTTATCCAAATTACATTTTTGTCTTACACTATGTATTTATACCAAACAACCGCTGAAAACCGCCTTGGGGAATTCTAGTCAATGTTTGTTTAGTATTTGTTATTGGAATACGGTGTATATTAAATTTAAATATGGTTCAACATTAAATTAAGAATGAGACGCTTTAAGGATGAAGACTTCCACTTTTATGTTGAATATTATTCATGTTTCTGTAATTGAATATGTTTTTAGTTAAATTTACGATTTTAGTATTTGGTTAAAGCACGAAATATTAGAACATTGTATTGAATATGAAAATATTCATATTTATTATCTTAAATAACGGATAATTTACGATGACATAGCCAGGACAAATAAGCTGTGTGTATGAAGCTATAATAAGGTATCATTTATGTTTATGAAGGCATTGTATCAGTTTCCGTGTTGTTTAACAATTAAAAATGAACTAAACTTTAAACACATTTTAAATCGGAATAGTTTTAGTTTTATAGTTTTAGTGAAAATATTAATAAATTAATTAAAACTACAAGTATATCAGAGTAAAAATATAACGAGTATGTGTAAATACTGAACGTAATTTTTCTTGGAGTTTTTTAATTCATCTCAGCAAACAGGCATTCCTTTGACTGTCTGTCGAGTAGCCTCATTGTCTAGTGAAACGGAAAGAATGCCAAGCAGATAATTAATTGCTTCTTACAAATAATAGACTGCATATTTGCCAGACCTTAGCAAAATGGAGACAGCGCTAAGTAGATTATAAATTTCTTGTTAGTGACTTGAGTGGAATATTCCTCAATTCACTTCACCATCAGCATGTGTCTTTGTGCATTTTTTCCAGCACAATGAAATTTTTTCCACATATGTGGAGAATTTGAGTGCCTTATCTATAGTGGTTATGCACTTTCAAGCTAAAGCTGCTTTGAAATTTATAAAAACAATTGCATTCATAACGATGTGTGCACTATCGCCACTGCTGTTGTAATGACATCCTGTGGCTGCTGTCATGATTTTGTTCCCCCCTCAGCCTGTTTGTTGTTGGCACATGGCCTTTGGCAAATAGCATGACACCAGCCCGGCAAACGCCATAAATGTGCTTAAATTTGCATTTCAATTGTGTTTATTTGTTTATCAGTTTGTTTGTCTTAATGCTTTTCATATGTATTGAGGCAATTCTCCCACACACCCACACACACCCAGCTTAAGCTTATAAGAGCTTTTTCATACAGAAGTGTACAGTGTTCGTTTAACGTCAATGAATATTGAAAGCAACTTTAGAGCTAATTTGCTCACCAATATGAACTAATACAAGTATGTGCGAGTATGAACTCGTATATTTCTGTTTAGATATTGGTTGGAAATTGCTTCAGACCATTAAATCGGATTACAGGATTTAAAAACTACCCACAACATTGAGCTAAAAACGAAATCAATTATTGTTACTACATTCATATGATAAATGCTATTTGTTAGCTTTTGCCAACCAAATTAGCAGAACAGTCTTAAAACTAAAGGGATTTTTGCGCATTACAAAGAGTTGAGGAGTTTTTCGGACTGTTACATATTTACAAAACAAGACTACTCACAAATAAATGTACTTGCTTACGTTGCTCTTTTAATTTACGTTTTAAGTCCCTCCATGTTTAATTTGTCCTTTACATGCTTTATACTTGTATATTCAGTACAATATATACATTTACATACTCGTATATACATACGTAGTCCATAAAGTATGCTATTCATACTTTAAATTTTTGTTCATTTCCACTCAACTGATAATTACTACTATGCAACCATTCCAAAAGAAGCGTAATCGGAAGAAAATTTGAACAGAAAAAACTACACGCTTTTACCCAACGCTGGTTGGAATAAATAAAGTATACAATAATCTGTTCATACTTATTTTGTTTCGTGAACATAAAACAAATATCTAGTCAAATTTTGAGAAAAATATCTTTATTTTTTCGGTTAAAATGTACAAGTATATCTAGAAATATAATTTACAATATAAATACAAATAATTTATGCCATAAATATATAATTCTAGTTTTGGTCTCTCTTAACTTTCTCATTTATGAACAACTTATTTATCTACAAGTATATTATGTGTTTACAAAAGCAATCTTTCTAATTGATTTTATGCATATAATAGAATATGTATCTGTAATTTGAATAGTCTAATATTCAATGTTGCATATTAAAAGGGCATTCTTTTCTTTTTAGAAACGTTGATTAAAGAATGTATTTTCATTTAACAACTTGTTATCTTTTAGAGATTAAAATATAAAATTTTAAACAATGGTTTGGCAGAAATGTTATTTCTTTGTTTTAACATATTCTCTTCCCATTGGGTGAACCCAAATTCTCGGTATACAAAAGAGCATAGCTATTAATACCCCACAAATTCTAGAGAGGGAAAAACACTAGGCCTACCTTTAAAGTAGTGCTCTACTATCACATGTTGCTTGGACTCGAATTGCAGTTTATAAGTAGAAATAAATGTATGTAGATAGATTTTGTCAACTTGGCTATTTAGCAGTTCATTTTGTGGTCAAGTTAGACGGAAAGTTTGAGCCACATAACCGCAACTTATTGCTGAGCAAGGCGCTAAACATTTATTGCTTTATTACTTGGAAATTTTATATGTTAAAGGAGTAGGTGGGGGTCGTCAGGACATGTGTCGGTTTCCATTAAATGCGGTTGTATTAATGGGCCATCGCACATAACCCAAAACACATTCAAACACACAATCGCACCCATTGTACATGGATCGTTGATTCTCGTTATTTGTTTTGCCATACAGACAATATTTCTTTGTCGGATTTGAGTGTAGACCAGCCGTCAATATGCCATTAATAGGATAACAAATGACAATTGTTGTTGATCGTGGTAATTTGTTTTGATTTTGGCCTGCGACAGCATGACAAGCACATGAACATGTTTAAAGGAGGCAAAGTTTTCAAGCCAAAAGTTATTTTCTTCCTACTCCTATCCCTCTAGGAGGGAGTGTGTGTGTTTGTATTACTTGGCCAACAGTTAGGGCTCATACTAATAATAATAATGGCGATATTTGCTTAAAGCAACTAACGCCATGTAAACATGTGCACGCATCTAAGAGGGGATTTGTTCGACATGTTGTCATGCGATTTGGCTTTTTATTATCACCAAAGAATTTTCATGGGCTTGCTGGCTTGTGAATTTATTGTTCAAATATAATATTTTATGGTTGCTTTTAGCCGCTTGCCTTAAGAGCCATTTATGCTTTGATTTCACAGATTTCCGCTGTCAATGGTTATTAATTGCTATCTAAAGCCGACGAAAGGGCAAATTTAATAAAAAAGCCAACAATTCACTAAACTGTTTTAAAGACTGTGTGCATTGCCTAAAAAGATAATTTGTTTTTGTAGTTGAATTTTAGGGATGAAAAATATGCTTGAGTTAAATTCTTATATGTATTTTTCTTTGGTTAATGTTATCCAAATATTTTCCCTTTGCAACATAATATTAACAAACCTCCACTCTGCCATACACATATGTATGTAGTATGGTATATATATGTATGTATGTATGTATGTATGTGTTTCTATACATTACGTGTATGCCACGATTATGTGTACTTTACAGGCTTCGTCAGCATAATTACATGTCAGGCTCCATAGTACTTGCAACGTTGACGCTTGTAATTAATTTCCTTGCACCACATAATTCTAAGGATAATATGTATAAACAATTCGATAAGCTCCGGCTGGGTGTGTTGGAAATCCGCTCTTAAGCATGCGATAACGTGCAACGAATATACGGAGATTTCGTGCCACACATACAAGTAAGCCAAGCAGTCGCCCGTCGATGCTTGCACAGGCCTGAGACTCGAACTGCCAAGGCTTTAATCGCATTTCAGCAACGCTGCCATGACCGCGAGCAACAGGAAGCTAACGAACACGCACAGCAACCGATTACATGACAGCACTTCCCAGACCAGCCATCCTGGTCAATATCTGAGCCTGGGCCTCAGTTGAGCCTTGGCCTACACCTGTGTCAACGCCAATATCGTTTGGCGTTGACAGAGCTCGAGTTGCGGGCTCTGTTGTTACTCTGCTGCTGTCCCCGATGTCATCGCAGGTGCGAGGGAAATGGTTAAATGTCCTTTGATTTGGTTAGCAGCAACGTACGCATCACCATCGCCATCACCATCATTATTAACATCATTTGGCAGCCACATACGATGGCAGATTGTTGCGCGACCAAGCCCTGTAATGCAATTTGCAGGCATTTCACTAAATTACAAATTCCGCATATTCCAGTTATTGTTATTATACCTAATCATCAATGTGTCCATCAGCAGCAACGACCCTACACAATAGATGGGAATGGAAATTCCTGCCGAGTGATGCAAAAACACATTTCAGCTAATTAATTTACTTTTTCACTCTCGTACCGCAGATTCTCATTTAAAATTGTGTGGAATACTTGTTTAAATATCGGTTACCAAACATTACGACGCGCTCAAGTCCCATCGGTAAAACAGCTGCCACATCATAGGATTGTTCCCTTTTTTCATATTATTAGCTCAGCCAGAGCATATTGCTTTTTGGTAAGATCGATTTCCGCTAAGAGCAGCTTAGCTATCTAATGCACAAGCATTTTTATTTTTCAGTGCTATTATATCAGCTAATTAAAGGAGATGTGCAAGTAACGCAACTAAACAGTGCATGCTGCAATAATTATATGTGTCTTTTTTGGCTAAATGCTTTTCAACGGGTCTAAATGCTTGTTAACGGGTCTATACCTAATTGAAACCGTCGACGTCTGCATACTCTACACGCCTGCTTTAAAAATATTTCTTTTGTTGTGACTCTAAGGATCTCTTTATATCAGTCGAACAAGTGTAATGAAATGACGAGCGATTAACTATGGTTTGAAATATGACAACTTAGGTTTGTTGTCTTGAAATAATTGAATTCTATTTTATACAACTTTTTTAAAATATAAATCAATTAAATTTTAAAATCTAAGTACGTGTGTAAAAGTATTAAAAGATCAGTAATACTTTCTTTAGCCAGAGAATCATCAATAGAGGCACTGCCTGGAAAGGGATTTCAATTTAATTCAAACTCTTCTTTCATACTTTTGTTAATAATAGAGTATCATGCCGTCATACTCCACAGTATCAATTAAAAAATTAATATTTTGATTAAATAATGCACGATGCATTTAAAAAATAATTTATGCATATGATCAATGAAAAATCCACAAATCAACAAATCCAACTCAGTTCCATTGTAAGGCGAAATAGTGCGTTATAATAATGAACGTGTGGTCGACTTTGTATGGAAAAATGTTCTGCCTTCGCCCTTGTCTTTGCGATTAAACTCAAAATGAAGACACATTAGCAACAATTGCATGTAATTGCCAATTTAGTAACAAATTTCAACAATTACGAGAGTGGGGAGTGGGGGTGCATTTAAAAACACTACATTGATCTTCCTAGGAATTATGAGAACCTGCATAACAAGTTTGATAATCTAGCTCTTATATTTATACTACTTGTACTTTCAGAAGAGCAGTTTCAATTTTGGGTACAGAGTTTGAAAAGGTAAAATCTGTAATTAGAAATCGTTTCATATTTCCAAATTTTCAGATAAAGCTCCCTATAAATATAGGCCATAGAAATACTCTATAGCACAACGCTATCAAACCTTAGCTTTAAATACTTGTACGCAAATCGTTTTAACAATGAATATCTAGACGAAGAGGTATACATGTACGAGTGTTCATGATCAGCATTACTAGTCTAAATTTCAATTATAGTGAATGGAAAACACACTAACTTGCTCCTTGGCTCGCTCCCTTTCCTTCCCTTCCCTTCTCTTCCACTCGTCTAGAAAATTGTAGTGAAGTGATTTTGTGGCATCGTTTCATATTTTATTGTTGAAAGAGTTTCTCTCTAAGTGTGAATAACGACCATACATGTGCACTTTGTTAATCGATTTTCGCGGCATTGTACCCCTCAGCTGCGTAATGCGGTGCGCTTAGCAGCAGCGGGAAGAGCAGGAGCAGGAGCAGGAGCAGCATCTGGGCGAGCTATAGACCATGGCTTATGCATATGCTGAAACGTGTTAAATTTATGGTTTGATTTCGTTTTGGCAGCGCCAATATGGCTGGCTAACATGCCCTGCGCTCTGTAATATTTATGGATAAGACGTGAGCACATGTGCCAACCGACGCCGATTCCCCATCAGTAGTTGGCGCTGAGTTGCAAGTGTTTAAGGCTCCGTTAGGGGAAACTCGAAATCCGTGCATTGCAACCTGCGAATGTCTGCGGATGCGACAGTAAATAAAGAATTTATGGCCTGGCAGAGTGCAAGGAGCACTTGGGCAATCTAAAAGGAAGCGCATATAAGTAAGTAAACAAGATCAAATCATTGTCAGCAACAGCAGCTTTATTAGCAAATATATATTATAAAATTATAAAATTATAAATTACCGGCTACAAAGAAATCTATCAATAATTCACAGCTATGCTTTTGCTCATCTTCCTTTCAAGGGCATATGCAAGGTTACTGCAATCGTATAATTATAAAATGGTTTAATTTCTCTGATTTATGATTGCTCGCAGAGCTAGATTTTTATTCCAGAGCGAGGGGAGAACCTCACATGCTCGGCAACTGCTTTCAGAATTGTAGAAAGCAAATAAAAATAAAAGTAGAACAAATTGCTGTTGTGCCAACTTCAATTACAGCGGTGCACGTAAAAATCACGTAAGTTTAAATTCGCTTTAACATCATTAAGATAAAGTGCACTCGCTGCCTCGCTGCCTCGCTGCAATGGAACCCTTTGCCCTCCGCACCTCCCCTTCACAGCTCCACTCTCCTCCACTCCACCTTAGACCATGCACATGCCTTTAGCAGTGAAAGCAATTGAGACAGGAAACGAAACGGTTGGCGGTGGGAAGGCGGCGGGGACAGCGGTTGCTGCGGCTATGAAAACAGTCTAATGAAAATTTAAGTGGTGCATGCTTGATTTAGCAAATGAGTTGAGTGTTGAGTGTTGCTAAGCACACCCACCCACACATAGATACACAGCCACATACATACCATTCCATACCATACCATTCTATACTATATAGTAAGTGTGTGTACGTATGTTTGCACGTGGATGATTACTTGCTGCCTGAGTTGATGAAGAGCCATGTTGTAATTTTCAAATTAATTAAACGCCAAGTGTTTTGTGTGTTTTTAATTGCGCTTTTGAGCCAACAACTTCGCTTACGCAAGTTTAGTTTAAGCAGGCTTTCATAAAACGCTCATAAGTATAATCGGCAACCACACAATGGATGTGTCTAAAATGAGGACGAATGAGTTGTCGGCTAAGTGTGCCAAATCCCTGAGAGCTAAAAACTTCGATATTTAGTTATGTATATATACTTGTATGTATATGTATGCATCAAGACTTCAGCCTCAGTTTCAGCCTCAATTTTCGTGAATTTTGTCGGCCATATTTTCGCAGCAAGTTGCTGTCATAAGCCTGCTAAGTGCTTGGGCATGAAATGTTATCGAAAATTCATAAATCTATTTATAGCAGCGAGGCAGACAAGGCAGACATGTAGGAGGCGCCCTAATCTTAACAAGCGTTGCTGCACAGTTTGAGATTCTGGCGGCGTTTTTAATGGGCGCGCGCCATTTGAATTCAGATGCGCCGACTGCTGACCGCTAGCGCACGCAGCGAGCCCAGCGGGTGGGCGGCCGGAAGGAGGAAAGTGGAAAGCGGAAAGCGGGTGATGACGACTATTACGACTGCTAGGACTACTGTCTAAAACAAAATGTCGAGCACGCCGCCATAACCTTTGACCCATTAAGATAAGCAAGTGCAAAAAACAAAAACGCAAAAGCAAAAGCAAATGGCCGCTATGTAAATATAAGCGTAGTGTGCAAATCGTGGCCGCCAAGTAAACAGGGAGAGAAAAGAAAAGGAAAGAAAGCGACAAAAACTGTGCTGCGAAATGAATTATTTGAGCAGGCACGGGCAGGCCTGGGCGATAAGCAACTCGTTGGCCACTGCCACCCGCTTAAAGACAAGGCAATGGCCGGCAATTCATTAGCGGAGCTTTAAAAACTTTTCCTGTCGCAGACGGGCCCTAAAGTTGGCTCATTTGTCATTGTGGCCACCGCAAAACTTGAGCCATATTATAATTCACCTCCACAAAAAAATAAATGGTAAAAAAAGCTCAGATAGAAAAAAAAAAACAAATCGAAATCGAAATCGCTGCATCTAAATCCAAATCCAAATCCGAGTCCAAATCGAAACCGAAATGCAAATGCAAATCATTATTTTGTGGCATTCGAAACTGCCTGAGCTGAGCAGAGCAGAGCTGAACTGAACTGAACTGAGCTCGACTGCGAATATCTGAATCGAGTTACTTGACTGCGACTGCGACTGCCTCGAGTGCAGGCGCACGTGCTAGCCAGCAGCCACGTCTCATTGCGGAACATTTCGCATAAGTATCGCACTCTCAGAGAACTTATTGATGCGCATAAATCAGTGGAAAGCAGCGTCGCGGCCCATAGCGAGGCGAAGTGGAAGTGGAAGTGGGACGGAAGTTGGACCAACTAAACGAAACGAAACTTTAGACGATGCATTCAAAATCACTGCAGTAGAAAATTAGAAAATTTTCTGTTGGGCCCGGCGGCGTGCACAAGAAATACAAAGAAAAAGCGAAAAGAAAAAATAGCAGAAGAGGAACAAAAAATTATATTTAGTCCGCATCGGTTTACGTCCATCTGCACGTAGTTTGGAGTTGCGTGCATATCTGCATATCGTTTGCCATCATTGACGACAGCCTGAGATGAGCCGAGCCGAGCCGAACTGAGCTGCCAAGCCCGGCGGAGCAGGCAGTTGGCTCAATGGCTTACACAAAATGAAGTCATATATAAGAGCAACGTGACAAAGGTCCTTCCTGGTGAAGATGAAGACGAAGATGGAGATGCTGATGCTGATGCTGAGGGCAATGGTTATGGAGGCGGGGGCTAAAGATGGCAGTGAGAACTTGCCAAACGATGCTAAAAACTCACTCTTAAGCGCATCACGACCAAGCGCAAATTGCAATTAACTTTTGGCGCTCTCTAATTAGCTGGCGGTCGTTGTTGTTGCTGTTACTGTGGCTGCTATTGCTTTAAGTGCTCAATTAGCCTGCAGCAAAAGGCGTTTGACAAAAAAGCAACCACAACAACATCAACCGAAAGACAATTAATTCAACATCCACCCACTTGTACTTGTAGTTATACTTGTAGTACATATAATACATGTGAGATTGCGAACGCACCTCTCTAAAATGTACGTGGACATGGCTACTTAAGCCCCAATCGGGTGTACAGACAGCCTCGTTGGCTGGACAACGACAACGTAGTGGGTGGTCATACCTTTTGCCGCTTATCAGCTGCTCATGTCATCAGTCAAACGCTTTGTCGTCGAAAAGCCCAGCAGGTGTGAGGTCTGAGGTCTGAGGTGTGTGAGTCGTTGCTACGTGCGAAGGGGGCGTACCTTTGAATACGTGTAAGCGCGAGCCATTGTTGCTAAGGCAAATCAATTGTTAAATATACATATATATAAATATAAATCAAATGCTGATATCATCATCATATGCCGACGCCTCAATACTCTCTTCAGTATGATTGTTCATTTAATCTGTACATTCTCTAATATAATTACTATTGACTAACAACAATTTCTCACATACGCAACAACTTAATTCTCACGCAATAGATAACAAAAAAGCAGCTTGATAAGATAAGCATTGAAAATATGAATCTATGTTGACCTCATCGTGAATAAATATATTCCATATTCTGTAATCCATATAATACCAATAGTAAAGCCTCTATATCTTTGAACATCAACTCAAACTAAATACTTTTTGTATAGAGTATACAAGTGCTGTAACGAATAATTGGCACATACGAGTAGTGCCCGTAATGAATATTTTAATTGCTTTCAGTCCAATTAATTTAATTGAAAATGCAATCGTGTATGCAATGTGTGGTACATACATATACAAGTACAAGTATAGTAATTGAGGAGCGGTTGCTAAGGCGACCTCTTTATTTCAGCCAAGTTAGACGAACTGCATGCAAATGTCAAATAAAATGCAGACAGTTTAAGTTGCTGGTACTTTAATATAAAAATAATTAATTGAAATGAAATACAAAGTCCTTTTGCTTACGGTTTAATTATATTAAAGGGGGTCTTTTCTTTTAATGGCCATTCAAATGGCGTATACAATGCAGCACTATATAGAATACTTATATATCTTTATAACATTAAAAGCAACGTCACTGTTTGACTCGAACTTTATGTTACAACATTTGCGCTGCTCTTGCATTCCATTCGCACTTCATTTAAGAATAACTTTTAATTTGATTAAAAATTACGGCAACAAGGACATCGCCGAGCAACGGCCCAAAAGTGAAAAGCAAGTGGAAAAGCAAAATCTTATGCAATTAACTTAAAGCCAACTTGACTTGGCGACTTGACTTGCTGCAGTGCAGAGGACAAGCGTTGTTGCCATTGCCCCGGCTAAGGCTGCCAGGCTGGCAGACAGGCGACGAAGGACTCGCGAATTGCCTGCCGCCTTCCTTTGCTTTAAAAAACTAATTGACATCGTTACAGTAGCAAGAGGCAGTGCTGACAGCGTTCGCGAAGTTCCTTTAAAGTGAACAAAAACGCAAAAAAAAACACTGCACAAATACTCGTATATCCGCAGTTGTGTTTTTACTATTTTCAATTTTTTTTTTGCGCTCGACAGTTTTAATTTAATTTTACAGCGAAATTTTCGAGCCATGCCCTTCCAGAAAGTAGAAGTACAAGTCATCGTCGTTGCCGGAAGGAGACGGGAGGCAGGCGACAGGCGACAATTTTCGCGCCATCCTCGACGAGCGTCTTTTTGTGGCTGGCGTGCACATTTTGGCCAACTATTGTCAGTTGTCAGTGTCATTAAAAAAGTTTAGTGCGATTTGAGCGGGCGCACTCGCTTAATGGCTAAGATTTTAATCAGAAAATGAGTTAAACGCAAGCTGGCAGCTGAAGGAGCACGAGACCTCGTCCTCCTAAAACAACGACGCCTGCCACTGATTGTTGCAACTGATGCACAATTACTTGCACACGCAAGTCCTTTGCCTCAAGCCCATTTGAGGCCAATATGGCTGCAAGATTATAGCCAAACGGCTTAGCAAAGGCGAGGGCATTAAAAGTTTCTTTCATACCCGTGGCATTAAAATAAAAGTTTCATCAAAAGAGGGCTTAAACTTAAAGGCGCTACTGATGTATTCGGCCCAACTACATTTTGTAAGCCCTTTCTATCGATCAATCACACAGTTTGTGGAAGCGACAAACTAACGAAAAAACATGCAAGTGGTGGGAAAAAAATTAAGATTCATGGGAGCTGCTGAAATTCGGGAAATGGCTTGCCATTGTTTTATCTGAAAGGTGGGAAGGCGTTAAAATTGATAATGGAGGGTTCTACTAGTTTTATGTTCTAAGTTATTCCACCTGTCTATTATTTAAGTAGCTCAAGTTTTCGCACTTCTACATATTGTCAATAGCAACAACAACTTGTATCCTCGTATTCTATTGAACGCAGTGGATATAGTTTACGATTGCATTTAAATTGAATATATCAAATATGTAAGTCTGGTATATTCAAATTCTCAATGGGTGAATCATCTACCAAGACAACCAATTCGGGCAGTACAAAATTGAATTAAGAATATAACACCTGAACTTATTTAAAGAGCACGAAAGAATCTGTATCTAAAGCATATATATTGATCATACTCGAGACTACTATTCTATGGGCTTTAGTGGTTGCATGGGCTGCCATTCCAGGGGCTTCAGCGTCTGCATCGGCTGCCATTCCAAGGGAGGCAGTGTCTGCATGGGCTGCCATTCCAAGGGAGGCAGTGTCTGCATGGGCTGCCATTCCAAAGGTGGCAGTGTCTGCATGGGCTGCCATTCCAAGGGTTTCAGCGTCGACAATGGCTCCCATTCTAGAGGGTTAAGGGTGGGTAGGGAAGCACAACCAGATCCGCTGCACTGCGACTGCGATTGTGTGCCATCACCAGTCTGGCTCTGACTCTGGCTTTGTGAGCCATCCTCAGAGGTTTGGGTTTGACATCCAGGTCCAGTTTGCGTCTGCGTCTGAGAACCGTCGGCTGAGGTTTGCGTGTGGGTGCCACTGCCCTCATTGCATTGCAATGTACGAATAGCCAGCGACTGTTTTAAAATAATTAGTATTCTATATAATTCGATATTTCTTCGTTTTGAACAGAATCAATTAGCATTACATTTACGCAGGCAGCCCCGATAATGGCTAAAAAGCACGCCAACCAAATTTTTCCCATACAGCACGTGTCGACTACCAATAATCAACTAAAACACATTCCCACATTGTGAGGGCATGAGCATAACACAGTAATATAAAAGCAACTGTTTACACACAAATTGTTGAAATGATAAAAGCATAAGAATAAGCAGTGATAAGATATTTGGCTTTTCGTTGTATCATATATAGAATATTAATGTATGTGTTTTTCAACTTATTAGCGCCCCTATTCTACTTTTTGTTTAATAAATTAAAAAAACAATTCACAAGTTTTTTCGGCAAGCCGAATACTAAATGCACTAAATTATAAATAATATAATATAATCATTTTAGGAAAATTAATATATTTTGTTTTTATTTAATTCGCAAAAACTTTACACAAAACATAAAAAACAGACAGAATTGTTTTTAAATAAATTAAATTTTTAGTTGTACAAAATTCATATACTATAAGACTATAATGTCGGTTAAAATATAGATATTTAGAATTAATTCGAAAACTGGATCAGTTTTGTTTTTGTCTTGCAAAGGAATCTTTCTAATGATTTTGGTTTTATTCCTCTAATTAACGGAACATGTCGTCCATACTAAAGCTTTTCTAATTCGACGAAACAATGGGGGCAAATTTTGGGTTTAGATTGGTAAAACATACAAGTAGATTACACAAATAAGCACACAATCATATGTTTTTTGTCATAACTTTTTATTAAACTAAAAACGGCAGTCCAACGCTTTGTTGCCTTCGTGCAAATAACCGTACAACTACTTATCCAATTAATTATTATATAATAATCCGCTTGTCTGTATTTTTCAACACCATATGTTCAAACAACAAACAAACAATAAAGAAATTATAGAGTGGAGCCGGCTCAACTTTTAAATACCCTGTACCCACTCGCACAGAAAAGAAAAAAATTAAAAAATTAATTTTAAAAAAATGGCATTAATTTATAATATTAATTTACATCAGAATCATGCCTATAAGAATTTAAATATATATGTTCGTGTGTGTGTGCACCCGAGATTACACCCGAGAGATTACATTTATGGCTATAACTTCCTTTTTCATACCGACTGGTCTTATCATACTAGTCAATAATATATTTACTTTTATGGGTCTGCCACTCCTCCTTCTTTTACCATTTGGGTACTGGGTAAAGAAAAATAGAAATTCAATTCAAAATAGCGATGTTTAATTCACTCGGATAAGAACTCTCAAGAAAAATGTAAACGATAAAATAACTTTAAAACAAGATGAAAGTTTTGACTTTTACTTAAAACGGCCTACTTTGTTTTAAACTGTCTTTGTGGAAGAAAACCAGCTCCGAACGTCCAAAACAATATTGAGGATTGGCGGATGCGGCAATTGAAGCAAATTCACTATAGATTGGAGAGTTATCTTGTTGGAAACGCCATTTTTGGACCTGGACAGCCCAAATTCCATGGAAGGCTTCCCACTCATTAGCTTCCGCTTCTTTGATGATGATCTAAAAAATATTGTTCCCTCCGTATACTGCTGAAATAATATTTATAAACATCAGGTTATTAATTTCCATTCCATAAAGTTGCGCGTAAATACAGTAGGGTCTTTACTAATTGACAATTTTTATACCCTGTACCCGTAGGGTAAAAAGGGTATATTAGGTTTGTGCAAAGTATGTAACATACAGAAGGAAGCATCTCCGACCCCATAAAGTATATATATTCTTGATCAGCTTGACGAGAGAAATCGATCTAGACATGTCCGTCTGTCCGTCTGTCCGTCCGTCCGTCCGTCTGTCCGTCCGTCTGGATGAACGCAAGGATCTCGGAAACTATAAAAGCTAGAATAACCAAAGTTGGCATCCAGATTCTCCTAGGTCCGAGTAAGGACGAGTTTATTTATTTTTTTTTAATTTCCCCCCCCTCCCCCCCCTCCCCCGCTACAGAATTTCGTCAATAGCGTCCACATTTCAAAAGCTACCTAAACCAAACTTTGCACACATAATTTCTATACAATTATCTAATGTTGTTTAAAATTTTATTCAATTCGGTCAATTCTAAGAAAAGTTATTAGCAAAACAAATTCTCACCAGTACAACCCCACCAAACTGCAGCAACAAGTTCGCTCTTCTTCTTCCTCTTTTTGCTGCTGCTATGGGCGCATATAACTCAGTGACGGAAGTTTACCTGGGTACAGGGTATTACACTGTCGGGCTTGCTCGACTGTAGCGTTCTCTCTTGTTTTTTTTTTTGGTTTTTTGAGATGTTCTTTGTAACGAAAACTTTGAGTTACAGTCGAAATACCTGACTTTAGCCCCAAGTCAGATCTAATTTTGGGAGCTGACTGAAATAAAAGAAAGCTATTTTGATTAAAGCTCGTGTTACAGTCGCTGAAGACGCCTTTTTGGTTCGACAGTAAGTCTTGTTCCCATACTTGGAGGATTTCTGAAGAAAATGAAATACTGCTTTAGAACTCTTTCCAATTTTTCCCCGATTTCTCGAAACGACTACTTCATCTCTTTATATGGCAAGGCTTTATCTTCAGCCGTCAAAAGAACGAATTCTTATTTATTTCATTAAGCTGAAACGACCTCCAATAAAGATAACGAAGGACTGATCGTTTTCTGATATTCTTATTATAGTAACGCTAAAGAGGGCGCTATTTTAAAACAAGGCTGCGCTCAAGGCACGGTACTTAAAAATAGTTAATAAACGTTAGTTTCAAAGTGTCATAAACCAATTTATATTATAGAAGAGATATTATCATGTGAACTCAATCATGTTCTTATTCAAATGGCCAGAAGTATATGTACATAAATAAATTTATGTATTTTGAAATTGAATGAGCGTGCGAGTAGGACTAGCTGTGTTCCAATTAGTCAATGAATGGAGCCCTGTATAACCATATGAATATGGTGGAACCCTCTTGGCATGTATCCCAAATTTGTATACAACCTAGTAACCTTCTTCATTATTTCACTAAATTTGCTTATATGTTCTTGTTTGCTTTATTATGCATGCTGCAGTAATTGAACGCTCATTTAGACGCTTGAGGCATCTGTCGATACAGATGCTTCGGGTGCATTCGTTGTATCGGTACTGGAGTCTACAGTAGTGTCAGATGTTGACGAGACATCAGCAGTGGCGTCGGAGCTAAGAGTAGTAGCGGCAGTAGTGCTGACAGTCCCGACTGCTGTAGATGTTGTGGGTAATCCGTTTTTCAGACAGCTGTCCAACAGATCATACGTGGCTGCCGTATCACGCACATAGTTGCTCTCTGTGGTGTTTGTGCACTGATACTCCGTGTCCTGTATGGCCTGAATGCCTTGGCTTAGGGAGTTGGCCGTGCTGGCGGCATTGGTGGAAATGTCGTAAATTACAGATACATCGCTCTGGGCCTGCAGGGCAGTAATTAAAGTTATATTGGTCTTCAAGACAGTTGAAATGAGACTTACAGCAGCGGCGTAGCAGTTGAAGAAGGCAACAGTATCGTTGTCGCTGTCGCAACTGGTGAAGGCACTGCATATGCTGGTAACTTCCTGCTTGTACAATTGCTGGTTGCTCGCTGCTTGCGAAGTTATATTTGCAATTTCTTCGTTGGCCACAGCGATGCATTGCTGATACTGGCTGGAGAAACTGGCGGCCACCTCATTGAGCATGGGCAAGTAGAGCTGGAAGCATTCGGAAGTCACATCGGGATCAAGATTGACATCAAAGTCACGCTGCTGAAGCAGATACTGCTTCATTGCATTTTGCACACTCGCGCTCACTACGCTGCTGTTGGGCTTAGCCTGTGTTCAAAAATTGTAGATTAAAAGCAGATGCTTGATTTCCAATTCAAACCTCTTTATACTTGCACATAAGCAGCGAAAGAGCTGACCAGGATGAGAAAACTACACAGAAACTTCATATTTCGTTCGATTCGTTGCTGGTTGAACTGTGGGTGGCAATGGGCCAGCCCATTTGCTTTATATAGTTGGCAATCCGTCTAAGCATACAAATGATTGATAAGTTTGCAAATGGTATTTACGTAAATATTTTCGGTGATTTTTGTGCATGTCTGGGCTGGCAATTAGGCTGATGGAGTTGCTATTTCTGAAAATTGTACGCACTACCCCAGCCGACTCATCAATTAGATGGCATTAATTATACGCGTACGAGTAATACTTTGCGCCAAACCGAGGCCTCAAATTGCTTTGCATGTGCATTTCAATTGATCTCATTCACGTGCAGCCAGGGTTAACACGAACGGCCCCTTCGCCCATCCCACCAATGAAACGCTAGGTTGTGCGTGTGCCATTGGTGAACACCTAGGTATTGATTTCTAAGGTATTATGTACAATTTGTGATATCATTGTTCGCAACTCTGCATTTGTCGAAACGCACAAAAGTATACTATACCCCTTCTATGGGTAACTACTGTTAATACACAGTTTGGAAACAACTGAGCTTTATCTTCCCTGCCTGCCTGCCTACCTGCCAGCCTGCCAGTCCGCCTGTCTGCCTGCGATAACGGCCAGGCATTCGTAAACAAAAACAAATCATGCATCACTGTCATTTATCATAAGCAAATACGAGTTTGTCAAACACAAGCCTTCCTGCCATGGAAGCATGCGATAGCAGTAATATTTTGGTCCCAGAACCGCGCAGACATGAAAGCACTGCTAACAACGCTGGCCTTCAGCATTTGGCTCACTGTAGGTTAAATGTTATACCCGTAGAATTGACTAAAAAATTGTAGCTTCGAATAAATACTTCAGCACTCGCTGTCCTATCTGGAAGAAGATGGTCAAAAAGTCAGCGCTGCCGGGAACGACACGACGCAATGTTTTTCGCTTTATCAACCACTTCTTAAGGAGTTGGGTGCACAGTGGTCCACAGACTATGAGCAATGTTTGCAAAATGCTTCCACTATTCGCGTTCAACTCCTAACTGATATAGGTGCTCTGAAAGACGACATAAAGCAGGCGGCAATGGGCGTATCCAATTTTATAGAAGAATGCCTACAGTTGACCGATGCTCTGGAATATTTCAATTGTTTTTCCAAGTTTGTGAGTATTGCAAAAATTGTGAACTAAATTATAATTACGTCTACTTATTAATGTGTCATATGTAGTCCAAACAGAATCTAGCTACTGTCTATGCAATATCCTTCAATGCCTCAGCAGATGCTTTAATCCTCAATGAGAAACTGGCCAGCAATGAGATAAGCAAGTATCAGTGCACCAACGAAACGGAGCGTGATTATGTAGTGGGGACCTCACAAGTCTTTGACGCCCTGGACCACTGCTTGCTCTACGGGCCACCCTCAACAGCAACGACCACATTTTTGGGATCTTAAGTTAATTTACTAAACATTAAAATATGCTATTCGAACAGTTTTCCATCTGTGCACGACATTCCAAAAGTTCATTGTAGGCCAGTCGCACACTGTTCACATAGACCTGTTGCGCCTCGAGAGTGCACAGCAGGAAAGTCTGGTGCACCTCGTCGTAGTCGGTGCGAAGACGGGTGTGTGCGCTCGTAGCATTAAAATGAATCTCAACAAGTATGTCCAAGTTCTTGTTTCCCTGTAAAAGTGAAGGCGTCGATAAGCACTTTGTCAAGTTGAAAGCATTTAACCATATCTCTGAAAGTACTTACAATCTCACGAATGCACTTCATGTAGTCTAAGTCGTCGGCAATCGCAGAGCATTGGGCCAAATTGTCACATACTGCCCCGGCACCTTGTTCGATTTGCATTCGCTCCAACTTTTCATCAATGGTCAGCTCAATCATTGTGTCATTAGCCGTCTGCTCGCATAAAGTGTAGCTCGAAGTATAAGTGTTCGACGCGTCTGCAGCTTGAAGAGTATACGTATTATGGCAGCTATCGTTGTCGACTTTAGGCGCCATGTTCGCCAATGCTGTTGTACCTACTGCCATGAAGAACCCAATCAGGCACAAGAACTGGAGACTTCTAGTCTCGGACTGGTTTATTGCTAGCATTATTTTGGAATTCAAGTGTTATTCTGTTGTACGTATAGGAACTTAATATCAGTTGGGAACTTCCGACTAATTTGTAATAATCAAGTCGTAAATACAAGTATTGTCGAAAATAAAAATACATAAATATTTAAGATTAGCATGTACTCGTTAATCAACAGCAGATAACCGTTTCTAGTAAAATTCGTTGCCAGTTCTACGAGTTTGTTTTGTATTTGTATGATCCGATCTCCAACAGAGCTAAATTCAACTGCACCAGCTCTAAAATAAATCATATGTTACATGTGTGCGATTTGTCTTAGTGGCTGTTTTATGATATAAAGATAGTTCTCAATTGATAAGTTTATTGTCCGATAAGAACTTTGTACAGCTGGTTTTTAAAGTGCAGCCTAGAAGTATGCAATGAAATAAATTACGAGTTTTTTTTTTCATATATACTTGTTTTTTTTTTTACATATATACAATTTATTAAACTAGTTTTCTACTACCAATATGGCAGCTTAAGCTAGTTGAAAGTTAGGGAATACAAAAGTTGTCTATAGTAAGCATCTATAGGACGCACTTATATCTATGTACATATATAAAATATTTACACTGTTTTACATGAAAAATGAAATTATATTTTATGATATATACTATATATTTTATACAAGGGATCTTGTGGGGAGATCCTTTGGATGGCACTACTTCAGTGTTCTCTTCTTAGGTTTGGACAGGAGCCGCCTCGCTAGTGCGTTGGGGTGACTGCCGAGTCGCTTCTCGTAATTGCTTGCGTGCACTTGAATGACATCGCCAACCTTGGGGACACATAAGTCTCTTTCGATGTCCCTAGTTGCATTGTTTTTGCATATTTTTCTCAGTATTTTAGCTTGCGCAACTCTTAGAATTAGAATTCTTCGTATAAATACGCGAGATCCCAGATTTCGATGTGCGTATGTCGTAATCGTCAGGGGAGACAGCAGAATTGAGCGCCACCTCCAGCTTATCCAATTTGTTAACTTGTGGCACACAAATAGCAGGAGGCTTAGGAATAGTACTTCCCTGCTGGAGACGGCTGGCTTCATTTTGCTGGCTCGATCGATCTTCGGAATCTGGCTCTTCCATTTCCATAATGGAATCAGCTTCTTCCGAAAGTGTAACGACGCTGGCGGCGAATATCGTAAATTAAATTGCATTCCCTTAGTCAAGCAGCTCATTGGCTATTTATGTTTACGCACTGCTTGTTTAGTTACGGTTTGAATTGGCGATTCGTTTTAGCGCCAACTGCCTATGATCGCATTTTTATTATTCTTGCCTTAGCAGACGAAACAAACCAATTTTCCATAATTGTTTTTATATATGTACAAAAAAATTATTTTCTGCAGCCGCACGGCTATCGGCCACCTATGGGTTATTTTCAGTATTGCTCAGTGGCATTATTTGCTAGTTGTCAGTGGCCCTTTCTTCAACCTTGACCTGTCAAAGGGAGATTGTCAGAAGAGGGGGTGAAGCAATTTCCGCAAAGAAAAGTTGCTTTCTTTTCGCTTGAAGATCGCATGGGAGCAGGTTGTGCCCAATATACTCTGGCTGGCAAATATATGGTCATACATATAGTATAACCTATAAGCCGTTTCAAATTCGGCTTGGCCAAAGCGTAAAGCCTGCCGCAACAAATTTGCAGAATTTGCAGTAATTTTTCACTTTTTCACTTCAATTGTGTTAGCAAAAGGAATTCTGCCTGGAGCCACTTCCGGATATCGGGTAAATTTTATTTTTTTTTTCGTTTATTCGCATTTAAAATGCAAAAGCTAATGCTATTTCTTCATTGTACATTGTTTTCGTGCAGAATTGGCACTTAATAAAAAGTCCAATCCCAAAAAGTGCATTAACCTTTGCTTATCGCTTTGATGGGCACTTGCTAGAGCGACGACTAGGCAAAGGGAAGGGCACGGGAGAAGGAGGCGTGCAAGAGACGAGATCGGCGCTTCGCTCAGGCCATTGAAACGGCGAAAAGAATCACCGCCTCAGTTGCGTGGATCATATCAGATATGACAGTCGTCGGCTTAAACTAGTGCACCTGTTTTTTTTGTTGCGTTTCCGTGCACCGAAAAGGTGGCAAAGCCCCATGTGGCTTTAGTGAAGAGTGCCTGCATATCAAAAAAAAAAATTTTTATATTTTTTTTATTTTATAACTATACACAAATGTGGGCCCTGCAAAAACAACAAAAACGTGCTAACCGAGAGAAATAGGCATTTTTTTTTTTTTTGGTATTCTTTCATCTTATATTCTTTTTTTTTTTGTCGTATACGGCTCTATACTTAAATTAATCTATATTCGATGTGAGCAAAGCAGCACGGCCTGGTGTGTAGAGCGAGAAAAAAAATGAAATAAGTGAAAACCAAAAAAAAAAGGAAAAGAAAAGGCGAGAAAGGCAAATCAACAAATAACAAGAAAGGAATGCTAAAGTCGAGCAGGCTCAACTCTTAAATACCCTGTACCACCCCACAAAAAAGTAATTAAATTAATTTAATTAAATTAATTAATTAATTTAATTTAACTAAATTAATTTAATTAATTAACCAAATTAAATATAAAATATTCCATGCATGCATAGATACATTTACATTTACATCAGAATCGTGCCTTATGCGTGTTTGTGTACTTGTACATATGTATGTATGTGTGCATTGGGCCTGGTTATATGGCTATAACTTTCTTTCCGATCATTCTATCATAATGAAACTCGGTATACGGATATACAATTACTAACTGGATGTGTCTACCAAATTTCAAAATTCCAAGAATTACGGGAGTTATAGAAAATCGTTAATAGGGGGGGAGTGGGGGGGTGGATCAGAAAAAATGAACAAACTCGTCCTTTCTCGGTCTCAGGAGAATCTGTATACCAAGTTTGGTTATTCTAACTCTTATACTTTCGGAGATCCTTGCGTTCATACAGACAGACAGACAGACGGACAGACGGACATGGCTATATCGACTCGGCTTGTCATGCTGATCAAGAATATATATACTTTGTGGGGTCTACCAAGCCTCCTTCTGTGTGTTCCATGTGCGCTCGCACAAAACTAATATACCCTTGTACCCTTTGGGTACAGGGTATAAAAACCCCTTTGACTAAACGTTTCAAAATAACATTTTAATATGCATGGCGACAAGTGAATGTACAAGTATGAAAAGAGCATGTTTTAAAACAAAAATTTCAACATAAAATTTTACATTTACAAACAAATTAAAAATCATAATTAATGTGCATTTAAGCAGCAACGAGCCTATGCAGAGCGCCTCAACGGAAAGATCTTTCGACGTTGGACGACAACTGTAAGTAGAACCGTTTGAATTTTATTTACTTTCATGCAGGAGAGCACGCGTACAAAAACAAAAAAAATAAAACACCTGTTCATATGCGTCATATGTCTGCCTGCTGGCCATGTAAAGTAAAATTTCCGCATTATTTTTTTTTTTTTTAAATCACCGTAATAACGTAATACTTGTTTGCGGTCATTTCTTATTTAAATTTATGGCCAATCTTTGCAAATAAGGCACGCCTACGAAAAGCGATGCAAGAATTTATAACATTCTAAATATCAACACATTCTCTTACATCATATTTTTATTTATTATATTACGATCCATTTCAATTATTAACCATCTCTTACAGCCAAGCCGTTGCTTTACTCACCTTGCTCAATTTATATTTTAATTAGTATTTTAGGGCAGTCATATGTTCACCTATTCTGCCTACTGGCTACGAATCCAGTGATAATTAGCTTTAGATTTCTATTATCGGTTAATGTACGGTCACTTTTTGAATTCCTTGAAAATTATGAATTTTAGTTTTTAATAAAAAGTTTATAATGTTTGCTTAAATTCCGCCTAACATTGATTTCCGCTAGCCACAGCATGTAGAGGTTCGAAGGGGTCATTTGCATAATTGTTTTTGGATATAAATGACCAAGGATGGGTGGGCCAATACTTCCTCAACACCAACAGAGGAATACCAGATGTGTGTACACTTGTGTTACGTGGTCTGCCAACCAACGTTCCTTTTGTTAGTCCTATTTATGTATGTCTTTACCGGTTTTTTTTTTTGGCTTTCACAATAGCACGCTTTAACTTTAAATAATAAGCTTAATGAAAGGCCGTATGATTTGAGAGACATCGAACACCACCCACTAGCCGACGAGCCCGAGCCGGAACATATAGCGTGCGCTCTCAAACATACACACACCAACTCGCGTAATATAATGGGATATGTCCTATACCCGTTACAAAAGGGCTGCAAATCTATTATTTTGAAGCGCTGGCGGAGAGGAGGACGCAGTTCGTTGTCCTTGGGTTGTATTGACAGGAGTTGGCTTATTTTTTTGAGCCGATTTTAGTGACTCGACGGCTCCTTTTCGCTTCCTATTAATACCGGGTACTGGCATTTGAAACGAGCAAAATTTGTCCAGAGTTGGATTTGCAACTAAGTTTGTGATTGAAGCCGGTGTACTCACAACGGCGGGTGTGGAGCACAAACTGTCATTTGATGTCGCTACTGAGGTGTACATTGATTGAGAGTTCACCACAGAAAATGTAAGGGTACTTGTAGTCGATGTACAAGTGGTTGAGGCAATCCAGTTACTGGTTGAACTTTACGTATGGTTTTCCCATTGACATATGCAGGTCCTTGGTTATTTTTCCTCTCAGCTCCGAAGGTGATTTACCAGAAATTTTTCTCATCTCCACGTACTTCGGCATCTTATTGACTACTTCCTCAGCTGCTCCGAGAGCGGCCGAGTCTTCATCAGCATCTCAGTGAGATAAGATGATTTGCAAAAACAAGCAAAGAAGAAAAATTCTGGGCTGTCTCTGCTTCGATGACGTGTATACGTCAGCAGAGCAGCCCCATACAGCAGATTAATTTTTGAATGGAATCCAAGAAAATAAGGACACTAAACGATTGCCAAACAGCCAAGATGAAACTAGGTTTCCGGGTGATTTTTTTTTTTTTTTAAACGCACTAGACGCGAATTAATTGAAAAAAAAAGAAGGAATTTAATACAATTTTTCACGAAGCGCACAATCAAAAGTCGACTAGTCGACAACAAATGATTTACATACTTTTTTTTTTGGTACATTACTTACAATTTATTAAACTAGTATTCTGCTACAGTCACCCCAACGCACTAGCGAGGCGGCTCCTATCCAAACCTAAGAAGAGAAGACTGAATAAGTGCCATCCAAAGGATCTCCCCACCAGATCCCTTGTATAAAATATATAGTATATATCATAAAATATAAATTCATTTTCCATGTAAGACATTGTAAATCTCTATATATATAAAACAGTTTGTCCTGACTGACTGACTGACTGACTGATTGGCAATCAACGCACAGCCCAAACGGTAAGAGCTAGGAAGCTGAAATTTGGACACAAGATCCCTCTTATAGTGAAAGTGAGCACTAAGAAGGGGTTTCGGAAAATTCGAGCTCCAAAGGGGGGAAAACGAGCTCCAACGTTTGTATGAAAAATCTACAATTTTTATCCGATTAACTTCAAACTTAGTTTGTATATTCTCAAAAAGAATACAAAAAAAACTGTATACTTGGATTTTCAATATTTTTCCTGCGGCCTGAATAATAATGATTTTCCGGTGGAAAATTCGGTAAACGAAAAGCTATGTGCAATCAACGCACAGCCCAAACGGTAAGAGCTAAGAGGCTGAAAATTGGACACATGTTGTCTTCAGTGGTGTAGGTGAGCACTAAGAAGCGGTTTTGGAAAATTCGAACGCCAAAGGGGGGAAAACGTTTGTATGAAAAATCTGCATTTTTGAATCGATCAACTTTAAATTTAGGTTTTATAATCTATAAAAGAATACAAACAAAACTGCATACTCGGTTTTTCAAAATTTGTGTTGGAGCTTGAATTATTGGGGTTTTAATATTTATTCATTTTTTCAAATGAAAAGTTTGTGTTATAAATTTTGTCAGATCGATTTCAAATTTGGGTAATATAATCTACGTAACTAAAATTACAACTTTGCATTTAACGATTTTTAAAATATGCATTTTACAAATGCAGGTAGAACAAACAATACAAAATATCAAACAGTTGGGGACAGTTCGTGTCTATGTGTGCCCATGCATACATACATACATATGTACAAGCATATGTATCTATGCCTGTATATGTATGAAGCATGTAAATACAAAACAACAACAACAACTTCAAGTTGTTGGGTCGCTCATATTCTTTCGTTTTGACCATTTAATGTTAATTGCAAAGGCAAAACGCCAAAAGTTTACAGTTACCGTCGCTAAGCAACGACTGCGTATGCGATAGTAAAGCAGAAACCGAATAACGGAGCTACGCATATTCTGCTTCGCATTGCGGGCAGATGTATGTATGTATATGATTTGTTCTTATCGATCTCAATAAATAATTAGATTTTATTATTTAAATATTCTGCTTATTGCATTCAAACTTCGATATTTTGATGGTATCGGTGGCTTCAACTATCGAAAGTTTTACTCTAGCAAATTAAGATGAGAATTGTCAGTGCTTTTTGATCGTGGCTCATCGCTGCACGGCATTGACACGAGTGCCGTGTTTCATATTCCGAGTTTGTGCGTGATCGTATTGACTCAATATGACACGAAAAGGCTCAAATGTGAATTTAAAATTAGGATATACCCTTATAATTATTCCCCTTTTTTGCACATAGTCTATCTTAAAACGTTGCGTTATCTCTATATATAAAACAGTTTGTCCTGACTAATTGGTGATCAACGCACAGCCCAAACGGTAAAAGATGAAATTTGGACTCAAGTATCTTTTCATAGTATCCATCATAGTGTAGGAGCACACTAAGAAAGGCTTTTGGAAAATTCTAACTCCAAAGGGGGGAGGTTTAAAAAAGTATTAGTTATAGTGGTCATGTTCGTTTAAAGAAATAGTTTGGCAAGAACAAAAATGTAACGGACTACTGAACAATTTTTTGTCAAGAACAGAAAATGTTCATTTAAATACCTTAAATGCCTTCCTACTGGTAACTTATAAGGTGAAAACATATGGGTAGGTTATGCACACACAAAATAAATACAATTGGAAACATTATATTGAGCCGGGTTAAGACGGGCAATACCTGCTAGTATTGTATATATGTACATAGATGTAAGTGCGTCCTATAAATGCTTATTATAGACAACTTTTGTATTCCCTAACTTTCAACTAGCTTAAGCTGCCATATTGGTAGTAGAAAACTAGTTTAATAAATTGTATATATGTATGAAAAAAAAGTATTCTGCTAGCAATATGGCAGCTTTAGGTAGTTAAAAATTAAAGCGAATACAAAAATTGCCCATATTATATATCTATAGGACTCATTTAAATCTTTGTATATCTATGTTTATATGTACAAGTATAGACAATGGAATATTTACAAAATTTTTAGATTTTTAGATTAAATACGGAATATATTTTATGATATTATATTATATATTTTACACAAGGGATCTCGTAAACTTGAATGACATCACCCACCTTAGGAACGCCTAGATCTTATTCAATGAACCTAGTGCGCACATACATATAAATTGATATATATACATACATATATATGACAAAAAAGAAAGGAATGCTAAAGACGAGCAGGCTCAACTTTTAAAAAGCCTGTTCGTCCCACCAAAAAAGAGACTGAAAAAAATTTTAATTAATTAAAAAAAAATTATATTAATTAAATTAAATCAACAGCATACATTTATATCAGAATCGTGTGTCTGCGTGTTTATACAAGTATGCGTGTATGTATGCAGCACAAAGTTGAACGAAAGCAGCAACAACAAAAGCTGCAGGTAGCGCATGGGCAGCGAGTTTATTTATGGCTATAACTTTTTTCAGAATTGATCGATCATGATGAACACACATAATCATTAACTGGATGTATATGGCAAATTTGAGTTCAAAATTCCAAGAATTGGGGGGTGTATCAGAAAAAAACACAAACTCGCCTTTTCTCGGAATTAGGAGAATCTGGATACCAAGTTTGGTTATTCTTGCTCTTGTACTTGCTGCGATCCTTGCGTTCATACAGACGAACGGACGGCTACTTCATAGTTACTAAACGTTGCATGGATTCTCTGCTGAGTGAGTAAACATTATGTTCAATGCATATAAATAGTTTTATGTATTTAATTTGTTTGTGGAATAATTTAACAATGTTTCTTTACTTTCAAATTTGTTTACTGAATAGTTCGTAGTCGATCGCACCCTTTCTATCAAGATTGTTAACATGATTTCTGATTAAAAGTGGCGCTTAAACAGTTGCCAATTATGTTTTTGAAGCAAAGGCAGAGCTTTGAACACATCCTCTTCTTGACTTTTCTCAGTAGTTTCTTCAGGAATTATCTCCTCAGGCGTTGTTTCCTCAGGTGCTGTCTCCTCAGGTGTTGTGGGTTCTTCAGTGGTGGGCTCTTCAGTGGTCGGCTCTTCAGTGGTGGGTTCTTCAGTGGTGGGTTCTTCAGTTGTTGGCTCTTCAGTGGTGGGTTCTTCAGTGGTGGGTTCTTCAGTTGTGGGTTCTTCAGTGGTGGGTTCTTCAGTGGTGGGCTCTTCAGTGGTCGGCTCTTCAGTGGTGGGCTGTTCAGTGGTGGGCTCTTCAGTGGTGGGCTGTTCAGTGGTGGGCTGTTCAGTGGTGGGCTCTTCAGTGGTGGGCTCTTCAGTGGTGGGCTCTTCAGTGGTGGGCTCTTCAGTGGTGGGCTCTTCAGTGGTGGGCTCTTCAGTGGTGGGTTCTTCAGTGGTGGGTTCTTCAGTGGTAGTTTCTTCTGTGGTATCCGAAGAACCGCCAGCCAAACAGGTCTGCAAATTCTCATTGGCAACGTCCATGTCCTTCGCATAGCTTAAGCGTGCCTGATCAAAACAGACACTGAGATCACTTTCGATAGCCAAGTAAGCAGCGCTTATAATAGTGTACTGAGTATTGGCATCAGAATTCAAAGTGAACAGGACCTTGTATGTGTCACTTGACTGAAAATAATTCGCAAAATGTACTTATATTATAATAGCTCTACCAAAACACCAAACTCACTGCGCCATTGTAACATTCAAAGAACTCCAGACCGTCAGTGTAAACATCGCAGACCGTCAGAGCTTGACACACATCGTTGCTCCGAGACAACAAGTCATTACGCTGCTCTGAGCTTTCTTCAGTTAACTTGTCTTTCTGACGTTGGGCCACATCGACACATCCATTGTATTCTTTATTATAGCTATCAACAACGGCTGCTTGATCCTTCAAGTATCCATTGAAACACAAGTTCACTAATTCAATATCGTTGGGCGTATCATATGTGGAAACCAATGATCGCATGGCAATGTGTTGATGACGTAACAGTAAATCGAAATCGATATGTCCCTTGGAAAACAAGGCGCTGCAACTGCTGGCCAGAAGCAGGCAGGCTGTGAATGCGATCGCGAATTTCATGACTTCCGGTAATATTTTAGACGCAAGTTCACAAAGTCGGTTTCAGTTAAAAGGTTTCGAATCTTACTAATAGCAGTATCAGTACAGACTTCACTTTTATAGTCGCACATTAATCATTAAGCCAGTGCACTGGCAGTGGTCGCTTCCTATAAAAGTTATTGGTTGATTAAAACCCAATTTTGAATTTATCAACACTTGAAATCATGGCAAGATTATTCTGATTGTTCTTTAATGAGATTTTTAAGAAGTCTTATTAAAAATTGGCAACTATATAATGACGAATACGAATACCAGACAATCGCACAAGTTAAAGAAGATCCTCTTGTTGATAAGAATTTGTTAAAAATATCCCCGTTTGCCAAAGCCGAGTGCCGATCGACCCTTTTATACCCTCTAGTTATTTTTTTTTAATGATTCTAGAAATTAATTCGTATTGCAAGAACAACATTATGGTAGACAGAAAATGAGCAGCACATTTTTTTAGAAGATAAAGTACATTCGTGGAATAATTTCGTTGATTTAAGAGCCTAAATTGCCAATAGTCTTTCCGAAAATCCACTAATTTCAAAAGTAATAAAAATATTCAAATGTACATTAGGAGCCCTGTTGTGCCTGCCAAACTCTTTGGGCATAGAGTATAACGAACAATGTTTAATGGTAAGCCACAAACAAGAACGTCACTTCCTAATCAAAATCGTGTGCACACCAGAATATATCTGTACCATTCATCATACACTAACACGAGTCTGACTATCTCTGAGCAAAAAGCTTTACAGATATTCACGCAAGGCCTTCCATTTTGCTATGGCAGGCAGCTTATAAAAAGTATAATCTATTGAAAATTGTGCTTTATATTTTAACATATACAAACAAGACTAAGCTAATCGCATGAATCACATCGTTGGAAGGGGCGACTGGAATGATAACCTATTCCTATATCAGCCACATACAATATTACTGAAGCTTTTTCAATTATATTGTATACAAGTAGAAAATGAATTGAATTTTCTGAAGATGGCGTACACATTTACACAGCTCTGGCTGTTCTGTATGGAATTACTTCATTTTAAGCTCGCCATAGAAAGTCTTAAGCAGCTTTCAAAATAATATTCTCTGGGCAGTTCAAAAGCTTTCAATGTCAGTTAAAAATCAATTTGGGCATTACAGTGCAACTGCTCTTTGCGAATGATAGTTAGCTAGCCAGCCATCTTGCTCAAATTTTGACACTTTTATAAATGATCAATTTATTTTATTTTTCCTGCATATTTGAGGTGAACAATTTGCTTTAAAAAAGCAATAATTGTATATTTATGTGCTCAATTCAATAAATGTTAATGTATAGTCCAAAACTAAATTCACCATTCCAAAAGGTTGTTAATTATTTATGGACGAATAAATTCAAATGCAAAATGATCTGAATAGCTTTGAAGGTCTACGCAATAAATAATCTTTACTGCATTGAACAAAGGTGGCCAACTTTTATGGTCAAACTCCAATTGTAGTGGAAGTATAAAATACCCTACATTGGCCCGGTGGGGGGTGTGTCACAATTTTGTGTCTTTACTATAGTCTCTGAGATCCAGGTGTTCATACGGACGAACAGACTGAAAGGCGGACAGACAGACAGACAGGGCTGGATCGACTAGTTTCTTCAAATTGATCAAGAATATATATAAGTAGTTTGCGTCAGGCACTCCTCCTTCTGCCTGTTACATTTTTAGCTCGCGCACACCTCTTGTACCTTTTAGGTCAAAAGCAGTCAACACGAATATTTAAAAAATTTACATTCCTGTTGGCCACATTAACACAAAAATCTCATGTAGCTTCAAAGTATGTGCACAAAAATTCATTCTTCTAAAAAGTAGGCTTTGATAAAAAGTTTTACAATCATTTTGTAGCTGCAAATTGGTATTGGTTTTTTATTGAATTTGATATATATTCATGAACTTTGATTAAATTGAATTGAAAATCACTTTTTTTTACAGTTTTCCATTTTTGTTTAATTATCGATTATACAATTTGTTGTAATACTAAATTAGGAACGCTGGAACTTATTCTTCCAGCCGGACAGCCATTTGTCGAATATATCTTTAATATCCTCTTCAGGTGATGGTTCTTCAGTAGATGGTTCTTCTGGAGACGAGTTTGCTGTTGATTCCGAAGAATCTGAAGGAGAGGAATCCTCGGGTGCGTCTGTTGGCCCATCAGTTGGTGATGGCTCAGAAGGAGATGACTCAGACGGAGAAGGCTCAGAAGGCGATGGCTCTGAAGGGGAAGGCTCATCGGTGGATGGCTCAGAGGGGGATGGCTCAGCGGTGGATGGCTCAGAAGGAGATGGCTCAGAAGGAGATGGCTCAGAAGGGGAAGGCTCATCGGTGGATGGCTCAGAGGGGGATGGCTCAGCGGTGGATGGCTCAGAAGGAGATGGCTCGGAAGGAGATGGCTCAGAAGGAGATGGCTCAGAAGGGGAAGGCTCAGCAGTGGATGGCTCAGCGGTAGATGGCTCAGAAGGGGAAGGCTCAGCGGTGGATGGCTCAGAAGGGGATGGCTCAGCGGTGGATGGCTCAGAAGGGGATGGCTCAGCGGTGGATGGCTCAGAAGGGGATGGCTCAGCGGTGGATGGCTCAGAAGTTGTAGATGATGCTGGCGCTGAAGAGGAAGACGTTGCCACGGGCACTCCTGCACCGGCCAAACATTTACTAAGCTCTTCATAGGTCTCAGCGGTATTTTCAGCGTATTCCCGCTCTGTTTTGTTTGTGCAAACATATTGATTCACATCAATTAGTCGGTATTCTTCGCGTACTTTAGCCAACAGCTCAGATGCATTTGCCGATATGGTAAACATTGATTTTGCATTTTCAGAACCCTAGAAATTTGAAAGATGATACTAAACGCTCCTTTGAATATTGATATAGTTTCAACGTACCGCTTCCGCGTAGCACTCGAAGAAAGGAATCGAGCTACTGTTTTCGTTACAGTTTTGCAGAGCAGCGCAAGAACTGCTAGCGGAATCCTCGATAGCTTCACGATCGGGTTTCGTTGACTCATCAACGTCCAAACGTTGGGCATCAGCAACATCCAAGCACCTAGTGTACTCCACTTGATACTCATCAGCAATATCCTTCAGTATGGGAACATAGTAATCAAAACAGGACAGCGAACGGGTGGGGTCGTCTTGGGTCAGATCACGGGACTGCATCATGAAACTCATTAGACCAAGCTCGTGGAGGTTATTCTGCGGAACAGCTGCATAGCTAAGGCAAATGCTCAGAAGGAGCACACACAATTTCGTGAACATTTTTATTGTTTGGTAAATGCTTTGCTGTATTTTTCAGTAATTTTCACTTTGTTCGTTCGTTCGCGACAAGCGCGCTTTTACTACTTGGCCGTATTGTGAACCTCAGTTAGGCTTTATAGGCATCGTAGTCAAGTACTAAGGTCCATAAAACGTCGAATATAAATGTCATGTTATTGCCATATTATTACTTTAGATTTCGTTCTATCACTTGAGTTATCGTGGAATCCAGTCGGCGTTATCATTCTTATCACGAAGCCACTACTCACAATGCGTTTCAAAAACATTTCCGAAGAAGCAGTTAAGGGGTTTTTCTTGCAGGAGATAAGGTATTTATTATTTTTTATTTCATTCAACACAATTAATATTATAAAAATATTCTCGAGTTCACACAGTATATATTTTATATAATTTATTTATAGCATAATCTATATAAAAACCCAAAAAATTGTACACGCTCACAATCTTATCAGAAAAGTGAAAGTGTTTTTATAGTTTTAGGCGTAAAAAGTAAATCCATATTTATTGCTTCCTTCGAATCTAATCATTGAATTCTAATCTTGTGTTACTACTTATAATAAGCTGTTAAATTACATGCATTAACAAAGTATAACAAATCTGTGCAGTTTATTACTAATAATTTAAAAATTTTTATTTCTAATTATTCAGTAATTTTATGAGTATACCCGCAATTATTTTATCTCTGCCACAAATTTAGGTGATGGTCATCGTGTCATTGGCTATTGCTATCAGGTTAAGTTTTAAGTACGCATGGCGCTACAACTTGATAAGATTTCCCCATGGAGCTACTTTAGTATTTATTTATTGAAAATATTAATATACTACGTGTTACTTTAAACACTAAAAACTATACATCAATAATTGTATTGCTTGGTGTCACCGGAAAAAAAAATCACAATGTCCCCTGAACATCGTCTTATCGAAACACGAGGTGCGTAGTTAACTGAAAAAATCACAAAAACAAATTAATATACATGAGTCATGAAGTCTAGGACTTGTTACTCTTCGGGTCTCTAATAATAAACATCTAATCAATACTGATAGCGATAAGCTATAACAAGTGGAAAAGCAAATGTCGGGTGCCCCGACTTTTAAATACTCTGTGTACAATAATTAAATAAATTTATGGCAATCGGAAAAAAGCAATTAGCAAAATTGTAAAAAATTAAAATGATTGATTACTACACATTTGCATCGGCATGCAGTACAGAGTTGGTCCAAAGCAGGAACAGCAGCTGCTGGCAGAGCTTAGGCAGAGATTAGATTAATGGCTATGACTTCCTTTAGCCAATCGTGATGAAACTTTACATATGGATACATAACCACTAATTGGATAAAATTAACAAATGTTACAGTAGTTATGTATATAAGGCATCTTTTGCTTGTAGCTCTTACACGAGATGAGATCCAGGTGTTCATACGAACGGAGTTTTTAAATATCCGTAATACCCACAGCTATAGTTAATGCTTCATTTTATGCCATTGAAGATAATCTGAGCAAATTTTTAATTAATGCAATTTTATATCTGTATAGAAAGGCAATAAACGACGCTTGAGAAGATAGCAACATGTTATGAAAAAACATTCAATTATCAGTCATTGTCTTATCTCGCGATCTCAGTAATTTCTTGGAAGAGCCCAAGAATTTATCTAGCGCCTACAATCGCATGCCACCACCTGAGACCTTAATAAAGCAAGCAAACGCAAACACACATCACTACACACATCTTCTAATTTGCATATCTTAATTGCGTTCTTTGTGAGCACTCCGAACAGCACGCAGCCACATCACTCGCATATATGTACAAGTATAGTACTTGCATAAATGTGTGCACACACAAAGGCCAGTTTGTTGAGGTACATTCAACTTGCAACTTGCAGAGTGCTACGCGTTGCACGGTGCCTATGTTATTAGGTTCATTTGTGTAGGGCGCGCCATGTTGGGGCAACTGCAGCATTCGGAGCTTATTTTAATTGCTAAGCCAGCAACAAAAACAACAAAAACCAAAAACAAATTCAATTAAATGTTAATGTTAATGACAAAAACGCCTGGGGGCCAAAATGCAACAACTGTTTATTCAATTCTTTGCCTTGCATTAATGTGGGCTCCTACTTGTTTGCCGGTCCTTAGCAACAGGCGTGAAAGTTAACAAACTGATTTGCATGTTTGCATTTTAATGTTGCTTCAAGGCTCTTTGATAATCCACTAGCAAAATTAAAATCACGTCGCAAATGCAAAAACTTTGTGGCTCTCCCACTCTCTTCCGCATTGCCTATGCAAATTGCAGAACGGCGGCTCTTTACTTTCCCATGTCGTTAATTAAGTTGCAATACGTTTTTTATGCCGCGCCGTCTCTCACTTGACGAGTGTTGTCAATATCAGCTTTAACTCGTCACTTTATTTCTAGTAGTTTTTAGTGCTGTGCCTGCGGAAATAACCAGGAAGAGAAATTGAGAAAGTTGGCCTTCTCTTCACTCATTCGTAGTCTGGTTTTCATGTTCTGCCGCTAAGCCAGCAACTTTAACAAACGCATCAAACAGGAAAATGTACAAAGGCATAACAGGATTATAAATTCACTACCTATTCTGAAAACCCTTTATCTTACACAATATAAGCTGAAAAATATTTTTGGACAAGTAAAAAAGCTAACGTCCGGGGTTCCTACTTGGAAATACTCTGTACATATGTTTAGAATAATTATTAAAAAAAAAAATTTATTGATTTTACCTCTCTCGGTATTCGAACTCACGTAAAGCGTGTATAATTGCACATTCGTCTATGTGAGTGTATGCTTGGCTATGAGTGTCTATTCGTGTCTGTGTGGGCATGTTTGCAGTCAACCAAAGCACCAGGATCAACAACAGCTGCGGGCAGCGCTTGGGCAGCAAATATATTTAATGCTATAACTTCTTGTTAAATCGGTCTATCATAGTGAAACTTGACATACGGATACATAATCACTCACTGGGAGTATTTGAGCTCGAAATTGCAAGAACTACGGGAGTTACGTTTTGCGTGGGAGAGGGGAGAGGGAAGGAAACTCCAAAATACACATTTTCTGCGTATTCACAAAAGGCATCATGGAATAAAATTTCGTGTCCCTAGGTCTTATAGTCTCCGAGATATATTCGATTATACGAATGGCAAATCGGGAAAACCCCCATAGGGGGGAAGTGGGGGGGAAAATGAAAAAAGTAAAACAAACTTGCACAGCGTACACACATAAGGCATCCTTGCGAAAAATTGTGTATCTCTATCTCTTATAGTCTCTGAGATCCAGGTGTTCATACGGACAGACAGACAGACGGACAGACAGAAAGACAGGCAGGGCTAGATCGACCCGTCTTGTCATGCTGATCAAAAATATATATACTCTGTGGGGTCTGCCACGCCTCCTTCTGCCTGTTACATTTTCAGCTCCCGCAAACCTAATATACTCTTCTACATTTCATGTGCAGAGTATAAAAAGCAGCGCATTAGTTGAACTCACTCTTGTCTCGTTTAACACGATTTCGCTTAACACGAGGTTCCCTAGTAACGCAAGCGAGTGGTAGGTGTATATTTATATTTCATATCGACTTTGCTTCATTGAAATACATGTATAATTATATATACAATAATTTGTTCTGTTTTGATTTGATGTAGTCAAATCAATCAAACGTTTAAATGTTTGATCTTATTCAAAATATTTGCGATGTCGCTATTAAAGTTGTCCTCCGGCGGCGTTGGTACGGTGGTTGGCGTCGTCGTGGTCCTGGTTGTCGTGGCAACAGTTGTTGATATGGTCGTCGGTTCAGGTGTCGGCACAGGAATCTCGCCCTTCAAGCATTTCTGAAGATCAACATAGGCCGCATCACAACGTTGCTCGTATGCATTTCTGGAGGTATTCTTGCAAGTTTCTTCCTCGAACTGCGCATATTGATATTGCAGCAGCAACTGACCATAGTAAACCGAAGCGTTCGTTGAAACAGCGTATATATCTTTGGAAGATTCGGGTCCCTGAAACCAAGCCATTTGTTAAATATCTTAATAATAAGTCGAGATAGGGTGTTGTACTTACCACCTGCGCGAAGCAGCCAAAGGAGTCCAGTACCCTTGACGAGTCATAGCATGCGAGCAAATTAGTGCACGCCAAGTCCGAATATGTATTCAGGTTTTTTAGTGACCCCACATAGTTGGAATCGTATTTCTCAGTTAAGTTCTTCGCATCAGCCTCACACTGTGCAAATTCAGTCTCGTATATCTGCAAGTACCCTTCGAACAGCTCACTGTAGTAATGGAAACAGTCCAGAGATCGCTGAGGATCAGTCTGCTGAGCGCTGCGAGTGGCGCGCATGAGCTGCAACAGCTTGGAGTCGCCAATGGGTAAGCTGGAACTTGCGCTGGCGCTGGCCAGCAAACATGCCAATAAGGCAAACAAATAGCAACATTGATGCATTTTCATTTGAATAAAATGTTTAAGTAATGTATATTAATATTCGGTAACAGCTTTAGGGTCTGCGCCTTCGACACTGAGGCAGCTATTGAAAAGGTGCGCATTTTTATACGAAAAGATTTTGATAATTGGCCGGAAATAGATCGACAGTCCACATATAAACTAAAAATATCAGTATAGCAGTACACATATTCGTATGCTTTTTTTATTCAATTTGTTATCAAAGTTATAAAAACAATTGTTAAATTCTAAGACTTTTAATAACAATTTCCATGCCGCCGCCCACTATGTTATTTAAACTTAAAGAAATTGTTAAATGTTATCGTACAAAGTACGCAGATTAAGTTATAAACAAGTAGAAAATGTAAGGTCGCGCGTCCCAACTTTGAAATACCCTGTACTTATGTCTAGAATACTTGTTTCATTTTAAAAAATACACAAACGGTTTGAAAAAGCAATATGCAAAATTGTAATAAAAATGATTTTATATGAATAAAGCATATGTGTGATGGACAGACATACCTCCATCGATTTATGTTGTCCTGCCGGAGTGGCTAATAAATCTTCCCCCCAATTAACAACTAATTCTAAGCTTCTTCTCTCTGTTAGGCTTTTTATTTTTATATTGGTAGATCTGTTGCCGCCTCTGTCCACACTTGGCAGTAAGACGGGCTTAGCTAGCCGAAAGGCAAACAACGCTTATTAGATACTATTGTAATTTGATCACATTTCTCCTTAATCTTTCCTACTTTGTAAAGATTTTTTTATAATCTTTATATATAATTTCCCGACAGTGAATTTTTTTTTTTTTGACATAAATATAATTAATAAATAAAATAAAAAATAATTTATTTTGTTGGGTCTGCCACGCCTCCTTTAGTATGTTACATTTTTTATTTTGCAAAAACCTAATCTAGCTAATTTTCCTTGGATTTCTTTACCAAACTTTGCATCCGTTCAGTAATTATGTGCCATTAATTCTTAAGGAAATTATACCCATAAATGTATATGTGCCCAAGCTCTGCCAGCAATATACGATTTGTTGTTGCCGATATGACTTAACTCTGTATGGACCGGATATCGAAAAGTTCGGCAGGCTTGACTCTAGCATTTTTGTTTGTTTTATTGACTGTTTTACACTCGGAAAATATCCCGGAAATTGATTCATGCAATAGGCTTTAACATAAGTTTGTCAATTTTAGCTGCATATCGTGAATCCCGTGAAAAATACATTTTTTGTATGACTTGGCAATACTTAAGAGCTGACTTGTCTTTATCAACAAATGATTTATTTACAAACTTAATATAGATAAATCGACACGTTATCAGCCGAAGGTATGTCAATGGCAAACATATTGGTTTTATTTATTTTAAAGGAATTCCAAGAAGCACCTTCCGATTGATATTTCAATCGAAATCTTGGCCACATAGTGGTCAAGATAACTTTAATAATATTCGCAGACAAGTACTCAGGAAATTACAGTAGTGGCAAAAATCCGTTTCGTCTCTCTCAATAACGTAGTCACACAACTGACACACACGCAAATAATTCATTTCATTTTGCACGCGCACAATTCACAAACGACGGACTTAAGAGTTTACGCCAACAGCGCGTACCACCACCTCCCCCTCTGCCACCACCCCAGCACCCGACCACCACCAATAACACAATGAATTTTCAATTTTCCAATTTCTGCACGCGCTGTTTGATGCATGTCTGGTGGCAGCCGCCCTTCACCTGCGGCACCGCTGTGCGTATGATTAATTTTATTTACTTAAACGTGAATGCTAACATCGCTGCTGCAGCTGCCGGCCCCCGAAATGCTTAGCGTGCCGCGACCTGTCTGCCCTGAGCTGAATACTAAGCGAGCTCTGTTGCTCCTGCCACATAGCCACACCGCCGCACAGCTCTACTGCCACGGTGCATCAAAGTGCATTTCAAGAGGCTGTCAGGCAATATCTTCTGCCTCGCAAATGAAGTCGTGCAACACATACAGACGAATAAGCGGAGCGAGAAGTCAAGTAAGGAGGCGTGGGGAAAGCCGACATTGAGTTACTTGCTCAGCGCTCTGATAGATTGGCACTCATCAGCGCCGCTGTTCTTAAAAAGGCAGGAACTGCATTTGCAGCAACATCTGACGAGTGGCCCACAACTAATTTTTTTCTTTCTCAAATGGAGCTAAAACTACAATATAAACACTTTTCCGAGACAGCAACTTTGGAAATGCCACATTTAGGTAATGTGAATCACATGAGTACACAAAGCTATCTAATGGGGAAATATTTATGATCTAATTTCTTTATTTAAGAACTAATAATCTCCAATTTGATTCGTCTTTTGACAAGCTAAATTAAAAATTTACATGTCAATTAAATTCCAATAATTATTAATTTATTAAATATGAGTAAGCACTTACAAATCACGTAAAAAAGCTAAAGTCGGGTGTCCCGACTTTGAAATACTCTGTACACATGTTTACAATAATTATAGAAATTAAAAACAATTAAGAACATAAAAAAAAATTAGATCGATTTTACCTCTTTTGGTATTCGAACTCACGTAAAGGGTGTATAATTGCACATATATAAAGCAATTGCCTCTATGTGAGTGTATGTATGTTTATGCTCGTATATTCGTGTCTGTGTAAGCATGTTCGCAGTCAACCAAAGCACCAGCATCAACAACAGCCGCGGGCAGCGCTTGAGCAGCGCCTGCCACGCCTCCTTCTGCCTGTTACATTTTCAGCTCCCGCAAACCTAATATACTCTTCTACATTTCATGTACAGAGTATAAAAATTTAAAATAACGTACATGTAGTCAACTTAGAGGAAATATGGAAATATAAATTAAATTAGTTTTTTTTTAGTAATTTGCACATTCATAAGCTTGATCTTATTCAAAGTATTTAGGGTTCCACTATTTTTGGGAATAATCTGTCACCCGACAAGCGTTCTCACAGTCAATATGTACAATATCGCAACGATCCTCGTAAGCACTCTTCGATTTTTACCTGCATGTTTATATATTGATAAAGTAACGACAACTGACCACAATACTTAGAAGCATTCATTGATATAAGGATTATGTCCTTCGAAGATTGGAGTCCCTGAAATTTCATTATATTCAGACTCTACTTGGTCAAGTTGGTCATCTTAAAGATATTCTGACCAAATAAAAAATTTTGTGTGTAACTATTACATACTTAGTTACATTATAATTAAATTTAAATAATTAAACAGCTAAAATTTGTAAAAGAAAATATATAAAGTATGTACTATACATGGGCTCTGTCATACCTCCTTTTCTTCATTAAATCAATCGGAATGTACATATACAAATGGTATATTGAAGTCGAATGAAATATTGAAGTCGTTTTATAAAAAGGAAAAGAGAAAGGAAAAGGCATTGTTGTTATTTATTATTAATTAATACGTCAACGACAGAGCATGCAACAATAATTGAAAATTTATACAGTCAAGATAAGAAAGTTTCAGAAATACTCTAGCAGCATTAATATAACACCTCCATTAGGGGAATTTTATTTACCATCCGGCCAACTATAGCCTGACTCACGGCCAGATATGGTCTGAAACGTTATTAAAGTTACTTAAGTTAGAAAGTGTAGTTTTATTGTCATGCTTTCTATAATTTACAAAGGATTAGATGTATAAGGATCATTAGAATCCTTGCATCAACGTTTAATGAATACAGTTGTGGAGATGTGAAGATTGAAGTTAATTTGGAGTCAAAATGTTCGCAAAGGTATTCTTCTTCCAATGGTACATTTTCAATAGTATAAGTGGCTAAATGGGGTATAGTTCGATGGAAGATCATAAACTTAAGCTCATATTAATTTAAGTGGAAGTGGTTAGCCAAGCATCATGATAAAAATACTTATTACTGATTATAAATCAGAGTTTGATAATGAGATTTCAGGGACGCCAATCTTATGTATTAGGGTCAGCTGTCGCTGCGATATCCATATGTAAAGTTCGATGAAGAAACTTGCAAGAATATCTCCAAAAGCAACGTTGTGATGATCCTCAGAAATGCTTGTCGGGTGACTTAGCTTTAACGGCACCTGCAACGACAACAGATGGTTAGATGATTTAAGTATAAGAAGAAATTAAATCGCACCTACACACATCAACGCAGTAGAGCTAAATTTACAGGTCAACGATGAGTATGTAGACTTACGTATTGAGGTCAAGCAACATTTTGAGCGGGCCCGGAGCAAATACAAGCACAATTATGGCAAGAAGAGCCTTACTAAACATGGATGGTTTCGTGCCCATTAATAGGACACATTTTTTTGCACTTCGCAAGATGCCAGTTCATTTATTGGACTCAACAAAATCAACAAAAAGTGAAACACAGCAGGTGCTTTGATATATCGAAAGCTAGAAACGACGTCGAATTCTGAATGTTAGGCATTAATAAGTCAATAAAACATATTTCAATATGATTTCTTTATAACTATTTCCATATTTCTTAGCCCTTGACTTTTTGAAATAAATGCAATGTTATATATGACTTTGGATCTTATTAATTTGATTTTGGATTTCATTTTGTACCCTATGGAAAGAAGGCACAGGTGCGCAATTCCTAAAAGCAGACAAAAGAGTCCACCATTTGTGTTGGATCGTTGCAAGGAAGCAAACTATTGTGTGCCTCCATTGTTGAATCATTCAAGTCGTCTAGTAGCTACCTATTATTGGAATCATATGTTTCAGGTAATTCTTGGGCGTCAACTTCTCTGTTGTAATGGAAACCTTCCAGAAACCGACCCGAGCAACACCAGGTTAGATTCGGCATTGCCAGAACTTTCGCTGGCGCTGGCAATTCCGTATAATATATAGTAGAGTCAACTATATAGCAGGAAATGAGAAAGCGACAAGTCCGTGAAGCGGATGTTCATAAATTTCATTTACAATAAGATTCAACGGCCGAGTAGCAACAATAATAACTATTGAAATGAATTTGGCATTTAGATAAGTTCCAAGAAACCTCATACGACGTTGGCAACAGCTACTTATATAGCTTATCACAAATCCAACCAAACTTAAACGTGACACGGCAGCAGTTTTTTGTTGCTTTTATGTCGATTTCTCAGTCCTTATTGGCTAGATTAGGACTGTTTACTTTGCGATAATTGTTTTTTAATAGCAATCTCGAGCAACATCAGTAATTGAAAGCAAAGCAACAAACAAGGTTTGCAGGAAATTGGGAGTACAGCAAAATATCGTAATATTAAGTTAATAATCCTAATCATGTTTTGTAAAGCTGTGTGAGTTTAAATTATTATTTCGCAGCAAAAATAACGTATTCGCGCCGATGTCATGCTTATTATTATTATTATTTTTACGAACTACACACAACGACGAGTACAGCAAATTGTTGTGCCGTAATAACAAAAGATTTTACGATTGCAATAACAAGAACTGCGCGCAATTAAACACGCTGTCATTTCCCGGATGCGAGTCCAGGCAAGGACAATGCACATAAAAGAAAGAAGCTAAGTTCAGCAATGAAACGCGAAATAAAAATAACAATTCGCCAATTGTGTGTGTGTGTGAGTGGTTGTAATACTTAATAAAACTTGGGCGTACCAAGTGTTGTTGTTGCTATTTTTGTTAATGCTTCTGCTATCTCTTGGCTAGTTATGAGCAACTATTGGCAGAAGCGCGTTCGAACTTTACGAGGGAGTGCGAAATTCAATTAAAGCGCATGTTCGTATTCCATATTAGTTACAATGGCCAATTCTAACGAGGCCCATAAACAATAATATTGAATCGCATCGATGGTGGTGGTCGATGGACCGCAAATGCGGCTCCGGGGCGGTATCAATGCCAGTGGCAGTGGCAGTGGCAATGGCAATGGCACTGCCAATGCTTATCGATAACTCCTCATGTAAATGTCGGCAAAATAGTTGCCATATGATTTATGCCACAGAGAATTGTAGAAGCGCTTGTGCTGCACATCAGTTGCCCTTTACGGCAGCCATGTGGGCGTTTTATGGTCAAAAGCTTGTGCGTCACTTTTATCGTTAGCCGCACATATCTGTAACTACGAGTATGTACTATTATCCGTGGGCATGCGTACTATATAGATTACACGCTGATTATGAGTTCTTATCAAAGCACAAGAATTTTAATTGAATGCGAGTCCGTTGCAGTGTTTGCCGCCAAACAGCGGTCGCATGAAAATTAATTAAACACAAATTTAATGAACTGCTGCAAATGTCCCTGCATCTAATTGTGAGCGTCATAAAAATTTGATTAGCTGCAAGAACAAAGGCACTCACTGGGAACAGCAAGTAGCAAGCAGTCATAACACCATCAGGAACAACCAAACTTGACGGGCTGTTACACATAAAGTACAGAAGCAGATCCAACCTCGACTAGAGAAGTAGCAGAAGCAACAACTTCCCTGGCAGCATAAATTGAAATTTTCGCCTTGTTGCACAGAGAAACAAAACGAACCAGCCCGCCTGCCAGCCAGCTTTCTTGTCTACTATACTTCGTATTTGTGTGCAACGAATGAAAATGCTAACTAATTAAATTTGTACTTGCACAAACATTTGAAGCAGGACCAGCGAGGTCTGTCTGTCCTGTTCCCGCCCGCCCTTTCCCTATACGGCCAACTGCATGTAATTGCCATGTTGACTTAACGTAAAGACCAGTATAGTATACGAGTAGTACTCGTATAGAGTACTATAGTTTTTCCCCTGTAGGAAATGCAATACATTTTTAACAGCCCCCACAATATTCCCCAATAGAATTTAAAATAAAAAGTACGTTCACAATCACATGATTTTATTTGAGGCTTATAAATTTTGAGCATATCTCTCTTTTCAGTTATATTAATGGATTTATAAACGAGCTAAATATTATATTCGCACAATCTACTATTAAAATGGACGTGGCAGCTTGGTCTTGTCTTGTTGTACTGATAATACATATATATGTTCATACTTGTATGTACATAAGTAATAATACCTTTACTCAGCCGTCCTTCCTTCTGGGTATTACAAACAAAATAAAGAGTATACACATAAATAATACATATTATTAATTCACACAGAGGTTAAGGATCTACGATATATTCGTACTGACGTGCTAAATAATAAAATAAAAAAACATTCTCAATTTTCATTCCGCAATTTAAGTTTTGGAATAGTAAAAATCTTTTGAGGAGATATGAAGATTTTTTAAAAACGCGTTGTTAGAGTTAAACGGCTTTTAAACCAAATATCTATTTTTAATTGCTTTATTCACTTTAGCTTATTATATAAGGTACTTACAATTGAGATTAAGATATTCTACTTATATATTATAGAAAATATACAGCTGTCAATGTAAAGTGGGAAAAAATTTTACAAAAGCAATCCATTAGGTAATTTATATCTATTTTTTACAATCATACATATTTTATATTTAGATCATAGAATAAGACCAAATAGAATAAATTTCCAACAAAAGGTTTTTACAGCTTTGCAAAACCAACTTAACTAGTATACCCTTCTGCTCATAAAAAGGTATAAAATATGTTAGCTAACAATGTCTTCTAATAATGAAAAATGTACTTATTACAACATAAATGTATATACAAGATATACGTAGAATGCTGCAGTCGAGCATGAGGACATGTCTGGAGTAAAATCGATTCGCCAACATCGTTTCTTAGAATTCACCAATTTGGATAAAATTTTAAATAACGAAAGATAATATATTAATTCTATTATACATTTATTATGTATGCAAAATTTAATGAATATAGCTTTAGAATTTTGGTCAGATTTGTCAAAATCTATTTATCGTATGACGAGACATTCCTATTACAAAATATAATAATATAATACTATATATAATATGTATACTTACCCTTTTTACACTTCGGGTACAAAGTATAATAACATAGACAAACCGATAAACAATTTTAACGTAACAAAATTAATGAAACTGGCTACTTGAATCCCACAAAAGAGTGCAACTGCTCTATAAAATGAACTTTTTTCCAAATTCTACAAAATAAGTTTTCCAGAATAAATATGTAGAAGCATTTCTAAAGTAATACTGCAACAAACTACTGGACAAAAATGAAAAACAAGCAAAATAATAATAAGCCTCCATAAACACAAAAGTTGTCTCCCGCAGCTATTTTATGAACTTTAAGTTAGAAACGCCGAGAAAAAATGAAAGTAAATGTTCCAAATGAAATGAACGAGGCAAAAAAGTGAGCATTTATGGCCAGTTGTTGTAGGAGGCAACAAAAACCGCAACATGAAATGAAGTCAACAACGTCAACGGTCGCCATCAAAGCAACTGAATGAGGCAGGCTGCAGTATACAAGTAGTTTTCCGACTATGCTTTTAAAAGTTCGCCAAGTTATGCTTTTGTAAAAATTTGGTTGGCTTATGCAAAATGTATGAAAGGAGACCAACAACAAACGTTAGTTGAGCAGCTTACTTGTAAAAATGTTGCTTCGTTGTTATGTGATGTCAACTTATTGCTGTAACTTTTTTGGCGACTAAATACGTGAATATTTTTCGACGAATATTAAATTTCTTGGCAATAAAGCAGCCAATTCGCACAACTATTGTGGTATATCAAGCACTAGGAGAGTGCGTACGTAACAGTTTCCAATATTCAGTAAAAATACAATAAAAACCATTTAAGCCGTTCAGAGCTAAGGAAGTATGCAGTGCAAGCAAATGGCAAGGAACACATTGCTATTTCGAATATTGGAAAACTTGTTAAAATGAAAAAGCTGAAGAAAAAAAGCCAAAAATATCAGATTGCACCACACAGCCACACTCACCGAATTGTATTAAACCGAGCTGCAAAGCCGACTGAAAACAATAGCTGCATTTTACAACGGACAAAGCCGGCAGCGTTCATGTCGATATCGTCCAATGTAAACAGGAAAAATTTAAGTTTGCTGGAATAAAACAAGAACCTGCCAATTCTTAGATGAGGGCGTGCATGGGATTGCCACGAATATCGGCACAATAAACAAACCAACAATGACACAAGTTGGGCATGCCAGCACACACACCCATTTGGGTATACGAGTATACCCAATTAAATCGCTTACTCTTTGTTGAATCACAAAGCATGTTCAAAATGCTGTCAAATGTCTTGAATATGGATGGGCGTGGTTTAACGTTTTTGTGGTGATACCATCGATGATTTTTGAGGGAAAGTTTTATTATCATTTGTTGGTCTTCAGTAAACTTTTAGGTCTTACAAAGATTCTCTCTTATCGATTAATTATAATTATTTACATTTGATAATTGACAAATTCAACGTTTTCAATTTTGAACGTTTCTTTCAATTTATAACATGTTAGTCAAACTCATTGTTTTGCCACCGACTTTTCATCAAGCAAATTGATGTCGCAGTACATAATATAAAGGAGTAAATGGAGAAATTGGGGAGAAGTACGCTTATATCGTCACGTACCATTGTACCACTGTACCATTGTGGCTTTATTGACTACCGTAACAAATGCCATCGCGCCACCCATTGGGCCTACGCTAATATCACGATTGACTTATCTTCTACTTTATTTATAAACACTCCAAACAACACACGTGTGAGCACTAACACTTTAAACAATCAGCGTTCGTCATTCCGTAGTGTGCTATATATTTTGATGTCTAGCCACTCTTGATTAAAAACAATAGAAAAACAACGATTACGTTCGATACAAATAAATAAATAAATACAAATAATATCAAAATCTCAAATATTGATCATTTTACAAAGACGTTGGAGCCATAAAGCTTAAATGTATAATATAAACAAATATATACATAATTAATTATCTTTTCTACTCCCAGAGTTCTAGCACTAAAATAAATGTTTTATTTTACTAATCATGTGGAAACAAATAATGTTATTATCTTCTGTACAAAAAATGTATAAGATAAATGTATATATTAGGTTTGCGGGAGATGAAAAATGTAACAAGCAGAAGGAGGCTTGGCAGACCGTACAGAGTATATACATATATATATTCTTGATCAGAATAACAGGGCGAGTCATCTACTCTGTCTGTCTACAGAAGCTAGAGACATCAACTTTTGCAGACAAATGCCTTATATACGTACGCTGCGCAAGTTTGTTTTATTTATTTGATTTACACCCCCACCCATCTATTGATCCCCTTCCCATCACAACTATGAACTGTTTTAAAACAAACAAACAAAAACAAAAAATGAGACCGGAACTCGCCATAAACCGGATGGGACCGCAAATCCCTCAAATCAAATGGTCATAGACTTGACCGTCACAAGAATGGGAACTCCCATACCATTGCCGTCAGTGCAGGTGGAGCAAAGCCAAAATGCTCATCGGGTGTGTCCTTTTCTGCGAAGCAGCTTAGCCAAGCTGCCAAGCCAGACATCACCAGACAACCAGGCAGAGAGGATGGTCTTATCCCAAGGTACAGATGGACAGGAATCAACAATGAACTAATATATAATATATATACATACTAGCAGGTATTGCCCGTCTTAACCCGGCTCAATATAATGCTTCAAATTGTATTTATTTTATGTGTGGGTGCATTACTACCCATATATTTTCACCTTATTAATTACCAGTAAGAAGGCATTTTAGGTATTTAAATGAACATTTTCTGTTCCTGACAAAAAATTGTTCAGTAGTCCGTTCAGTAGTCCGTTCTTGCCAAAATATTTCGTTAAACGTACACACACATGACCACTGTAACTAATATTTTTTTAAGCTCGTTTACCCCCCTTTGGAGCTCGAATTTTCCAAAAGCCTTTCTTAGTGCGCACTTACAATGTGATGGATACTATGAAAGGATACTTGAGTTCAAATTTCAGCTTCCTAGCTTTTACCGTTTGGGTTGTGCGTTGATTGCCAATCAGTCAGTCAGTCAGTCAGGAAAAACTGCTTTATATATACAGATTACACGTATTAGTATATATCTAAATACTTGCAACAAATAAATACATAAATAAATAAATACAAAGTTTTACAATTACGATTGAAAACTACAAACTAAATCAATTATATTTTGGCAATCGGTATTTTTATAAATATTATGTATATGAATACATAAAACTATCTTCTTTTTCGTAAAAGAGGAAAGCAAAAAATATATGTTTCTCAATTGCTTATTGGACATTCGAAAATGAGCATTTACTGTTAATCGAGATCGGAATGATCTCTTTGAAAATCTTTTAAAACAAAGGAAATTGAATATTTTTTCTATTGTTTTGTCACTTCTATGTGGAAATGCCCACATAAACATCTAAACAGAAATTCTTCACTAGCTTTAATCAAAATTACAGTAAGACCCATCCTTTTATTACATCAACTTGCGCGTTCAGAAGTAGTCTTTGATCTGAATGAAGCTACATAAATATCAAAACAGAACTAATGTTTGCATTACAATTTTATCATTATTTTGCAGATGCATTATTTAAGCGAGGAAAAGGCCCCAACATTTGAACTGTGATAGGAGCGACAAATATTAGAAGGGAATAAATTATGCAAAAATTAACTACACATTTGAGTGCAAATCGAAATGATGCCCAAAATTAAGGTCACGGTGGCACAAATTGATTCAATTCTCTATGGCCACTTTACGTCGAAGTTTCGATCGTTGTTGGTGTCGACGTCGCGTCGACGTCGCGTCGTCGTCGTCGTTGTCATCGTTGACGTTTGCGCTGCACGGTTGTTTTGATATGCCAGCCAACGTACATGATACGCTCATAAATCAAGCCGAAATTCAAATGTTATCAGCATACAGTGTGGGAAATTCCAATGTAGCAAACGACGTAACGCCAAATAGTTGCCCATGTGTGGGTGCCCATGAGTGCGAGCGTGTGTGTGCGCCTGTGTATTAGAGATAAACAAGCAGCTGCTACTCAGTGAGTTAGTGCCACTGCAGTGAACTGGCAAAGCATGTTGTACACGTACACACGTATCTACATACTATAGAAAGATAGTATGCATGCATATGTATATGATGTATTGCTAGTGTCTGTGTGGGTAGCTGGCAAAAACATTAATGAAATTTCTTGCCGTGCCCTTTTTACACGTTTTCCTCTATCTCCATATATAGTAGACTCACTCACACACACACACACACACACACACACACCTATAATCACTAACACAATCACAGATGTGTTCTCTATCACTTTTTACAATTCCTGACATGTCCAACACTACACCAGCTGCAAAATCTTAGCAACAGCTTCAAAATCAAATTGGCAAAGAGAGAGTGAGTGAGGATAACTAATAAAGAGGGGAGCGTTAAAGAGCGCTGAAGAGCGTTGAAGAGCGCCGTGTAAGCGGTACATTAGTTTAATTATTGCAATTAAATAATTGCGGCGTCAATGTGGCTAAGTTGACAACAACAACAGCTTTACTGTGCCAACAAAAATTGCTCTTATTGCCATAGCGGCACCTTTAGCCAATGGCAAGTGTCGCTTTCTATGTATAGGTATAGCGTTAGCTTTATGTATCTAACAATAGAGGCTTCAGGTTATATAGATATCACTGCATACTTTGAGGGCGCCCGTTATAAATGGCTCCGTGCTGCGGTTTCTGTATTCATTTCGGAAAAGGAGTCAATTCGCAATTCGTGCGCGCTGGCCCTAAAAGCACAATTTCGGATAAATAAAATTAACACCACAAATATATTAATTTAAAAATCTGTTGCGTTGCATTTGGGTGGAATTGAAAACTAAACACGCTATAAAACTATTATAATTATCATTTCTAAGCAAAAAGTGGCGCTTGTATTTAAAAGAATCGAACCACTTGTGTCCAGTGTTAATTTTATCGCCAATCGCCATGTTCACCAGAATATTGGTAAGTCGGCAACACTAAATATAACATCATAAGCTTCAACACACGTACAAATTTGGCAATGTTAAAAGAATTTTCAATTTTCGAACGAGATGACCTGCAGAGCATGCACATCAATAAAGGATATTGGATAGTCACATCACTCCATCACCAGCCAGAGTTTGACAGGTCGGCGCCTTTTCAAAAGCTCAAAAACAAATTGCTTCCAGTTATGGCTAAGGCAGTAAATGCTAATTGCATAATCATGACGTGATAAATGCGATTTTCTGACATCAATCACATGTGCCTTCAAAATTGTTGGTTATATGCAGCTTTTGCTATTTGTGCATAATTAGGAAATCAATGAGTTTACTTTCAGTCCTAGCTTGTGAAATCGTTTTTCATTATGTAATGTTATGGAAATAATCCTTAAAGTGAGCTTTTATTTAAAGCATGCACATCATATACAAAAAACATACAAGTAATAATACTTTTCTTTCATCATGAATTTTTAAATTTTATTAAAGAACGCATTTCTTAAACGCTTTAAAAAATATCAAGCTAAAAGAGATAATCGTTTTTAATAGTTATATTATATACATAAATCCCAAAGTCTTTAACAGCTCCACAAACATTGGATACGCCTATACCTCTCTCATAGACACATATTTTAAGCAGTCTATGCTTACAAAGTGGCTGCAAACTTTATTATTATGGCAACGAAAAAGTTGCAATATGTAGCAATTTGTTAACCACAATAAACAAACAATAACAAACAAAAACCAAACATTACAGAAAAGGATATTCCTTCTACGAATGCAAAACAGTTTTAATTATTTTGAGGGAAATGCACAATTTAAACTTAAACATAGCATACATTTCTGCGCAATGCAAAGATGCATTGAATGAAAGTTTGGAAGAAAGTAGATAAAGGCATAGAAGCCCAAATATGAACATACGCTAACATACGCGAGCTCTAATTTTATTAATGCCGTTAGTTTGCTTCAATTGTAAGACCAACCGCTACAAATGCCAAACGAATTATTGGTTAGTCGAGCACACAAGTACACAAAACACATGCCTCACAGACACAGGCGTAGGCACAGAACTAGACACACAAATGCTCAGACTGCAGAAAATGGTTAGAAAATTGCAAATTAACAAAAACCAACACTCAAAAGTGCTGGAAGAAATTTAGCAGAAAACCCAGAAAGGGGGAAAAACAGCAACCGATCACATTGCTTGGGCAAAGGCATGACCATGTGCTCGGACGTGCGTGTGCATGTTTGTTGCTGGTGTTTTTGTTGTTGGCGCTGCTGTTGCACATCAATGCTAACTATGTACGTCGCTCAGTTGAAAATGCGAATTAGTGTAGCCACTCGACAGTTTGTACAACAAGCTAGAAAGCAGGGGCAAAAAGTGAGCACAATACCAACCAAATCAGAGCGAAAGCGTTGCGGCAGTAGCAGTGGGAGAAGCACCAACAAAAAGTTGAAAGCGGGCAAAAAGTGTTGAATTTCTTTCAAGTGCAACAAGAAACGGTTCTCGTAGCATTTTTTGTTATTTGTTTCGCCTTTTTTATCATTGTTTTTGCCGCCTACAAGCTCCTTCCGTTGCATGTTTAACGTGTCACTCGCTTGGGACGACAACGATGATGACAACCAGACAACCGGAGTCCGCGCCGGCTCCGGCGTCGACGTTGGTGTCCAAAATATAAAAGCCTTGCGCAAAAATATGCAAATTAGACATCAAAAATGCTTTAATGAAAATTCCGCTTGCAGCTAAAGGCAAGAAAAAATGCTCATTTTGACACCATGCCACATTATGCCGTTTTTATTCTTGTGACACTTTTCCCACTACACTTTCACATTTCGCTTTTTGCATGTGAATACCAATTGTTTTTTCTACGAGTGCGCACACCGCTTGCACGAATTGCTTTATAGCAACAACAAAAACAACGACAGCGGCAGATGATGAAAACAATTAGCCAAAATTTAAATTTTAATGAATGCTAGGATGAGAGTGCATACAATATTTTATACTCAACACTGTTGCCAACATTTGTTGCACACAATTGCGCACCAATTAAGCTTGACAACCGCAGCACGACACCGCACGACGCAACAAAAAATAAGCAAAGCAAAAATTCAAATATTGCGCATAAAGCGCAGTAATCGGTCGTCATATACTCGTATGTATGTATATATTTTATATGCGCTTACAAACTCAAACATTTACCCTGCAAACATAGTCCAGAGTTCGCCATTTTTGAAGGGTTTTGAATGCTGGATTCTCCTACATTACATTAAGCACGCAATCAAGAGCAATTGATTTGCCTTCCTTTCATTTATGACTACCGCACCACTCTAACTATAACTACTATAATTTTTTAAAGTCGCAATTTTTTGTGGTTTTCGATGGTTTCCATTTATAAAAGATGCCCTTACCAATCCAAAAAAAATTAAATCATTCCAATACAACCGTTAAGTTTCACTTCAATCGCGTGTCGCCCTAACTCAAAAATTTCTTTTAATATTTCCAAAATTTTTTACTTTCTTACAGTCTTTCTAGGAACACTAAGTAAGATTCTCCTATTCATCGTAAAGTAGTTTATCGTCTAAGTTGATATTCTACATTGGCAATACGAAACCTAAAACATGATTTATGATTTAATATTTGTATAACTTGGCTGTATTCTTTACTAAACTCTAAATAATATAAAAACCTAAATAAACGTCAATAAATATTCATTCTATTTTCTTCTGCAAGAGAAAATGTTCGCTGGATAGATGACTGTGAAGATACAAACATTCATAGATACGTAGTGACCAGCTGCATGTAATTGCTATGCTAAACGACAACCACAAAAATTGTTATCGGAATATATTCTAAAAGCTTGACCATTGACTTCAAAGCGCACAAATTGCGAACAAGTGACATATAAAAAAGGAACGGCTTTCCTTTATTCTTGTGCATTTGGTGAAATGGCCACGCAGATTACCGATTTTAGTATTTGAACTGAAAAATGTCAATAAATTCGTAAAGGTCCATTAGCACTTCAGGCCTTTATTCGAGTATGACCAAAGTTATATTTTAAAGTTTTAGTATTTGATTGCATATTCTGACGGGAAAGATATCCCGGAATGCGCATCATCAGTGAGTGTATTCAGAAAGTGCATAAACAAAAGAGGAAACACAACCCTCCTCTACACCACACAATGAAATAAATTTTTCAATTAAAAGTTGCACTCCTTCGAAAACATTTGTCACCGCAAATAAACGTAAATTAAGTTTATTTTGCATTTCGTTACATTTTTTCTCTGGCTTGTTTCTTTGCTTTTCATTTTGCTTGTCTTGCCGGTTTGTTAGCAGTCCTTATACACACACACACATAGATTCGCGCATATCTATGTATGTGTGCATGTCCGTACGTACGTATGTAGGTATGTTTTGTTGTTATTTTCTATTTGTATTTTGTTGCGCCAAATGGCTAAATAGGAAACACGAGAGAGGATGCCAAGTAGGAAAACAAGCGCTGCTTCCGTTGAAACTGTAACTCGCATTTCATGTTGTTTTAATTACTTTCTGATTTATTTAGCGGGCCAACAATGACGCGAACTCATACACACACTCCATTTGTGTTTATGTTTTGTAGCACTGTTTATGTTTGTGTTTTGCTGGCTACTGCAGTTTCCTATTCAGCGTCCCAGATTGCACGTTGCTGTGCTTAATTATTTGCATTGTCACCTGAGCGCTTATTTTCCCCCTCAGTCCGCTCCCGATTCACAAAATGCATTACTAAACAAAACCAAATGACATAAATGTTAAGCATGGTGCTGCATAAAATTCAACTAATTTAATCTGAAATCTAAATGGGCTGGTGCCCAGACACATATTTGAAATGCAAAATCACAGGCAAAGAGCCAAATAATATTTACATTATTTAAGTGCAACATCAGAGCTAAAAAGCAACAACAGCCGCCGCTATATAAGTGCCTTTGTTTTGCGTGATGCGCTCTTGCATAGCGTATGGCAAATAGTTTTTGGTTTCACACCATTTTCCAAACAAGTCAACATTTTCCATGGGGAATTGGAAATGCTAAACACTTCTGTTTGACTAGTGAAAAGAAGTGGATCCCAGGAAAACAACCATTATTTAATTCAAATGGAATAAAATATCAATTAAAATGCAACAGAGCGAAACCAATTTGCCAAATAATATAATACATTTCATTCAAACGTGTGTATGATGTCGAATTCCGAGAGTAATCATAAAACAAAAATTGTATTTACATATAATCCGAAGACAAAACAACATTGGAAAGCTAGTGTTGAGCGGGCCAACAATTTTTTTTAAATTAATGAAATAATATTAAAATTATCAACACATACAGACATACCTCTGTTTAGGTACATTACTGTCTGTATCTATGCAATGAAATCCTTTCATTCAAAAGGACCAACATCCGTAGAGAAAGACAGGCGCTATATCTACTGGTATTGTCACCTGATTAAAATACTTTTTAAATATTTACTTTTTGTCGTCTGCCGTCCCTCCTTCTGCGTGTTACATATTTACATTCGCACGAAACCAATATGCCCTAATACATACATTTACAAAGTATAACAAAAGAATTAGAGAATTTTTCTTTCTTTGTTGCATGAAATAATGTTCTGGAATGCATGCCGAAGAACAACTGTGTTGTTATCGAAATATACAACAATAGTAGGGATTACTCGTATGAATAATTTCCGAATAATTGATGAACAGCATCAAGCCCAACCCATTGTTAAATTTGTTGAGCTATTGAAAAATTGAACCGCAGTGTTTCTGTTACCAACCATTAGATATTCAAAAATGGACATCAGTCATTGCTAAGTTTTCATATGCAGCAAATCTATTGTTAATTAACATTTAGGTCGGTAGCTAAGCAACCGTCTATCCAATTAAAATGTGAGCTCAACATTTGCATAAGCTCGAAAAAGTTTATGTGCTGGCGGATTAGAAAATACTGCTCGCTCTGCTACCGTTACATTAATTGTGTCGGTCGAACAAACTCAAAAATTGCAAACTGCACATTGCGTGGCTGTCTCCAAAATTAATTGGAATTCTAAATTCTGCATACAAAATACATTTAATTGCATACTTTTCGGCGTTGCAATTAACTGCAGCAAATTTCTGCCACACACAAAGAGACATACTACTTGTATACGAGTACATACATGCATATGTGCGTATTACATTTTTGCTGTGTGGCGGTGGTGATGGCGATGGTCTCTATGGGAAATAGCACAAACGAATTGTGGAATGCAAATTGCACTAAATATTTAGCTGTTGCCTCGCCTCGTGACAATTACAAAACTAATGTCATTTAATTAAGTTAACACGTGCCACAATTAAATCCTCAACGCTAATTGATGAACGTGCGAAGCGTGTGCAGCAAGTTTTGAAAGGCAGACAAAAATTCACACACTCAGTACATACATATGTATCTGTGCGTGTGAGTGTGAGTGTACGCCTATGTTTGTATGAGTGCGTACATCCGGTGATGCATTCAAAAAACTCACGTAGTCAGCCATCAACAAAATAAAGGAATGAAGGTATGCCCGCGCGTGGGTATGTGTGTGTGTATGAGCGTAGAAACAGAAATCGTGTTGGGAAATCATAAACACTTTTTGCCCTTCTGTTATATAGTACACCAAGTATCCTTTTTGGAACTAAGCAAACACTCACACACAATAAATACACGATTTTGCTTACGCGATGCCCATGTCCATTTTATTTTTTGTTTTGTTTTGTTTTGTTGTAATTCGGGCATCCTTTTTCACTTGCTTGCCCGGCATTAGCGTAGATTGTTGTTGTTGCTTTCACTGCAGATTTGGCACGTTTGCGCTTGGCCGGACGTTGGCGCCACCTTTTTGTCCAAGTGGGCGTGTCCGGCCCGAAAGTTAGTGGCGGCATTTATTTTGGCAGCAAGCACAAAAATTCGAAAATTATTTAGCAAATTAACACGCTGACAAGTTAACAACAAGTATTGAAGTGGACGTGAATGTGGACGAGGCCCAGCTAAATTATGTGACCTGACTGCCATATGTATGTGTGTGAGTGCCTTTGCGTTTTTGGCCTTGTTTACTTCGCTGTCATTGTGTATATTTATGTATTTCATGCATTTCAGCTAATAAACGCCGTCCTACACGGACAGCATTTAAATAGAGCCCACAGCAATTTAGCAAACCTACACAGGTAAACAATGTGTTCATGATTGCTCGCGTGTGTGTATGTGTGTATGTGTGGCTGCCAACCAAATAAATATGCACAACTTGAGTTGGCTAAAGTGTCCAGGCTTATGCTCACAGCCATTGGCTTTAGAAAGCGAGTTTATGGCTGCTGACCGACATGGTCATACATACGTACGTAGTCTGAGCTTGCACGTAAAATACAAGCACGTTTGAAGTAATTTTCTTATTGTTTTGTTTTGCTTTGTTTAGTTTTTGGCTTTTGCTTGCTTACTTAACTTTTCGAAGCATATATGTATACTCGTATAGACATACACATTCACAAACTCTCGTACCTGTCTGGCTGTTGCATTTTACTATTTTTCTCTCTATATATATATATACAAATACATATACAAACGTCTGCATTTACGCAAATATTTAAGTTACGGTGGTTGAGCAACTTCTGAATCTCACTAGGAAACACATACGCCGGTACCGCAAACTTGTCTGTGGCCACTTTTATTATGTGCATGTGTCAGCTTAATGTCTTGTTAAAACCAGCTTAGTCAGTTCAAGCGGCCACACAATACAATTCCATGTAATTTGCCAGGACATATTAAGTTTTAGACGCTACAGAACAAAGCGTATTGTTCTTTGCATCGTTGAACAAACCATATTCCATTGAATTTGTTCTGCACATTTGAATAAGGCATCGAATGTTTTCGATAGCCGTTGAAAACAGGCAAAACGAGAGCCCTTCACACTCTCAACAATGATTGTAATATAAGATAATACTTAAATCGTACATACATATGTGGGCAATACTGTTGAGGAAGATTCAACAATTACACTCTCATAAGTTGACCCATTTAGGATGAATGTACTAGTTATTATATGACCATTATGATTTATATTTTTATGTTTTCTTGCAGTGTTATATGTAGTTATTTGTAGAAAAGAATAAATATCTTCAAACGAGTCGTCTATTTGCCATTAAATATTCGGATACTATATTTAAATGTATTAGATAATGAATGTACTTAGATAATGACAAAAATAACCCAAATGTTCGAGCGTACACACCATAGAGGGGACAACAATATTAATTAATTAATATTCAATTTGCACCTCTCTTCTAAAATAAACTCGATTATGTCATTCGTTTAGTTTTTCAATTGAAATGAGTTCATGACTTTGAGGGGACAACAACATTTGCTTCGAATATTGTTTGAGTCCTAGTTCCTCGAATAATGTCAGTATTTTCTTTGACTTTAGCTTAGCATTTAATTTCAGCACCTTTCTTCTAAAATAAACTAGAACACGGCATTTCTTAAGCTTTCCAATTGAAATGAGTTCAAGTTGTATGCGCAAATAATTAACTTTAAGCCATTGAGTAAGCACTCAATATTTGCTGCGAAAGTATTGGGCTTCTCTTAAGTACAAGATAAGTTCATTATGGTGCAGCAGACATCTCGATATATTACGGGACTGCCCGCCTCAAGTGTACAGTCAGTGGTTGTGGATGCACTTGGCATAATTTGTGCAGCCAAAAACTTGCTATATATCAGGCAAGCACCCAGCTGGCAGCAGGCAGGCTCTATGGAGAAGACTTACGCTGTGTTCGACAAGTCGACTAAAAAATGTGTGGTCGGCAAACTGCGAACGGCAAACGAGGTCAACGACTGTGGGTGGCAATGCGCATTTAGCCACGGGCCTGAGGGTGGCATCTGTGCGCAATGGTCAGCCACTTGGTGGATAATAAAACAATTAAACGCAAAGTCAACATGGCGCGCCAAAAATGTCGCTTGCCAAATGAATTGGAAATGGAAATAGAAATGGAAATGGAATAAGGAGGAGGTGCCTCAAATGCATTTAGCTCGCACAATATTCGAATGCAAACCGCTGGCAGGCGAGGCCACATGCGGTCTGTAAGGGCGTATGTTTAATCAAAACCTAAACATACGCGGTGGGATAGAACGCCGCTTAAAACCACTGCCTTCATATATATGTAGCCTTAGACCATAAACGCGCTTGCCCCGGCAAGTTTAATTGGAATTTATGGTTGACACTATGACCAAAGCGGCGGTCATTTAGAATCGTTTCTCTAAAACCGTCCGCTTCACGTTTGATTTGTGCCTTTGAAATTTAGTTTTGGGCTTGTTAAAAATTTCAATTATGCATATAAGATATCCAATTACACATATTTGCGCTTCAACGTCTTGCCAGCGCATGGCTCTCTTCCGGCATATATAGTACATGCGAGTACATATGTATGCGAAATGTGTACGAAAGGAGCGAGTTACGTCGTTTGTAATGCTTGAATGCGCTGTTGAGTGACGTTATCCGTTGAAAGTTTTATACGCGCTACGCGCATTATTAAGGCACACAAATAATGCGCTTATGGTGTCGTTCTTGGTCTTGGCCTCCACGAGTGTGTGCTTATATCTGTGTGCGCGTGTGGACATGTTTGACTAAAGCTAAAGTTACTGAACATTTCAAGGATGGGAATGCTGCGCATACTTACATACATATTTCATAAGCATTATACAATGCGTCGTGCAGAGCATAATTTTACCCGACATACTAAAATTGTGGTCGTAAAGCATTGTGTGGCAGACACCGCAAAGCAACGATATACTTGTATGCATGTGTGTAGTGGTAATCTAGTTAGGTATAGTTAGGCGAAGACTTATGCAAATGCAGAATACATAGCACTCACTGGAATATTTAGCAATACCATATGAGATAGTCAATTCTGAACATTACTGTTTTTAAGACATTCGATTTATTTTCATTTTCATATTACATTAAATTATGAAATTTTACATAATAGCTTCTTTATTGATCATTTAGTAAGTGATATTATGGACAGATGTTGAATTATTCGCACACTATCTCTTATTAGTACTATACACTTGTCCACTCGTAAAAATTCTTAGTTTTTACTTACATTAGAATAAATACAAGCATTGCAGAACAGCATATTTTTCAATATTATTCTTTTGTTATACTCGTAAGTATAATCTATTTAAAGTTGTAAGCTGAAATTGTTGAATAATTTGCGTTAAGCATTTGGCGCGTGTTTTCCCGCATACGTTTATTAAAATGGTAAAGTTTCCATTCAAGAATAGTATATCATTTTTATGTACAGCCAACAACTGCCAGTTAAGCAGCTCTAATGATTAACTGGGTCATCATTAATGGGCATTCAGAGGCACTTTATTGGTTTTGTGCAGAATAAGCCTGCCTTTGTGCTGGCATGCTGATTGGTTTAAGCGAACTGAATATAATGAAGTGATATCCGCCAATTGAGCTGTATGGGCGATTCAATTTATAATGCGCTCAATTACGAGAAGTCAACGAGCTCCAAATTTTTGCATCTTACGGGCTGGGCAAATATATTTATAAATTGGTGCAACACAGCCGACGCATTGTTTAAGTGGCCAGGACCAGAACAGACGACACAGCTGAGTGGCGCCTGCAGCACAATAAAATAGCGCAAAATATTATAAGCTTATGCCTTTTACGACTCACTTGTCGCAAAGTTTATGCGCCGGCGACAACAAGCGAAGCGATCACACTAACAATAACGATGGCAACAATGGTGGATAAGAAGACAACGACATCGACTCGAATTTCGGGAGCAGCTTACTACCGCTTTATCCCCACAGACTGGGCCATGAGGAGAGCGTGGGCGAGGGCGAGGGCAAGGCAGAACAAGGAGGTGTGGTGCTTGCAGCAACCACATATGTCGGCGTTACGGCGCTGAACCATAAAATAAAAGATAATCATTACTCCTCTAAGATTGCACATAAATTCTTCGTGTGCGCGCTGTAGCGTCGAACGTGCGGCTGCACTTGGTCAAACCATACACACACACACACACATGCACCCACCCCACATGCACATGCACATGCACACCCACACCCACATCCGAGAAGGCGCACACATAAGCGCCGGAAATGCATCAAAATTCGTTGACGTTGTATGGCAGCGGCCGCCGGCAAGCTCATGGCTTGTAGAAAGCGGAGAGGAAGAAGAAGGAAACAAGCTAGCGCACAGGAACAGGAATAAAGTACGTAAAATATATGTATGTACAAGCGTACAGACGGATGCGGCGGTGGAGCTGGACTGGCGGGCGGATATGTGTGTGTATATGTTGTAGGTATGTATGTCGAGTTGCAAAAAAAGTGCCCAAGCGTTAAGAATGCAGCGGTTGCAGTTGGCCGGATGCAGCTCATTTCACTCAAGCGAGCGCAAAATGCGAGCCACACACCCACGTATACACCGATATACAACAATATACCGTACATGATGCAACGTGATAGTAAAATAATACATTTTCGAATATTGAAGGCGTGTGTATTGCTTATATACGCACAGTTCTTAGGCCCACCATTTACTCTGCTCCATGTGCGTTTAAATTTAATAAATTGGTTTCAAAGGAAAATACTCAGTATTCTATTGCCATAGAAATAAAATGAAAACTTAATGATACAGAAGCCCTTTGTGTACTTGATTAGATTTTTAAGGAGAATTATTTTGAAACTAATTACAATGTCTCATTGAAAATTCATTAAGCTGCTAGGTTGCAATTTAAATTTGAATGAAAACCAAAAAATATATATCCAATTAGTCTTTAAGCTAGTTGTGTTGAATACTTGTACAGTATACAAGTATGTGGGGATTCAACTGGCAAATTTTTGCAGCTAACATTAAACAATAATAACTGATATGAAATCAGAAGTAATTGGCTTAATGTATAAATCAAATGTGATTGAGCCAAAAATTGTAATATTAGAGTAATAATTACTAGGAATATTTTCAAAATCCAGTACATTTCTTTCTGCCCTTCCATGAAGGGCACGCAGCCATGTCTGACTTACTATTATTTATTATCTATTTCAAAAACAAGATTCTTATCGCATTAGTGTTCTTCTTTTTTGATTATACTTGCTTTGAGCAACGTTTTTACTACTCTCAAAATAAATTAATATGTCTAATTTTTAAAGTACCCCGTTCATTGGCCTAAGAACTGCGAATTGCACAGTCCTACAGGTTAGGAATCACAAAGCCTATTCAAGTCACATAGCTTTCTCGTAAATCATGCAGCACAATTAGCAAGGAATATACATGGAGAAGAGCTGTTATCCCTGGCCATTTGGTTTCCTTTACAAGCTGTGTAATAATGATGAAGCTTTAGACCAAACTAAACAAGTTTATGTTTAGGAAGGAGCAAATGAAAAAACGATTCTTGCAAAAAGTCTAAGCTACACTATATTCAAGAAATTTTTGTACATGCCAAACAAAAGTTAACTAAGTTATCTAGTGATTATGTATGCGTTCGTCTGGTATCGCAAGTGTATTAAAGAGGTGGTATACTTTTATGGCCACACTCCAGTAATGTGCACACACACACACTCAATATATTACAAACGCACTTCGTATATCTGTGTGCACTTATGCCTTCCATTACAAGTTAAAAAGTTTCGTGCGCTTAATTAAATGTCGTATAAATGAAATTTGCGATAAAAAAATACACGAGAGCAGCACAAGCTTCAGCCACAAAGACGAGCTCAGCCCTGTACAGCCTTGGCTGAATTCGAGGAAAGACAGCCAATGTCGTCGAGAGGACGAGCAGCCACATCCTTCATGTCTGAAAAGTGATTAAATTGAGCAACCATTAAAATAAATATGGCGCCAAATGGCATAAGTGGTGGGCGTGCTCCAGCAGCTCAACGCATTGGACTGGGGAATACTCATTAAGGGGCGCTCCGCTTGTCTTACTCCCCAGCTTTATGTGTAAATTGCTAAAGTGTAAAAAATGCCACAAAATTATGCGCAAATGTGCGCACTCTTGTGCGGTGTGATTTTTTGTTTCAGTCTATTTAATAAAGCGCCGCCAGTCCCAGGACCTGTAGCCGTCCCAGTGGGCAGGTAAACAGCAGCTGTTGCTACTACTGGTATCAAAACTGTGAACAGCGGCAGTTAATTAAAATGATGCCAACAACTGTTGGCCATTTATTAAACGCCGCTGCGATTAAAGACAAATTTAAAGTCCTGCCTACCGCAACAAGCGCATTGAGACCGCAACGTCATGACCAAGTGGGCACAATCGGACTTGAAGCCCCACCAAGTTTGTCACAACAGGCGCTGCAAACCTCAACCTCAGCCTCATATTCTGCTTAAGCCTCACTATCAGTCTCAACGTCAACGAGTGACAAACCGAGCAACTGTCGAGTCATCCAACAACAGAACGTTGCCAAGTACACAACTTACAACTACACTTACCAGCTATTTTGACCACTTTCGTCTTGGTGCTGCCCCTCACCCATCCGCAGACAACACTGTTGTAGTTGGAACACTTTGACTGCCAGGCATCCAAATGTAGCGCCCCATAGCGCTGCGAGTGTTAGTAAACTGTCATTGAGCACGACCAGTCTAAAGCAACAGCCACAGACAGCCGCCCCATGAACACAATTACCCAACGTTTTTGTGTTGCTTATAATATACAAAGGCATACAGGCCGCACCTGGCGCGGCCTCAGCGCCTGCAGGCAGTTTTACAGCGGTCCTGCAAAATACTAACAACAAATACAAACAAATATAGTCCCATCACTTGTGTTGCGCCTTTTGCACGCTAGTTAGTCGTCGTTGTCGTTGTCGTTTCTGTTGCCATTGCGATGCTTGGCCACTTTATCAGCCCAGACAGCAATGACGTTTGCTTATTTATTTTTGTTTCCGCCACTCCTTGCACCCACACAACAACAACAACAACAACAACAACACCAGCAGCAGCACCACCGCCGCACGCTCCACACCGCATAAATCTTTCCGCACACTTTAGCAATTTAAACATAACCGCTGGCATTTATTGTCACTTTGTCGAGAGGCTGAGCGTGTCTTACCCACCACCTAGCATTTACGAGTACATCGGCAATCGTTGCTCGCCATTGTCGCAACCTCTTTGCGCGTTTGTCACCCAAAAAGTGGCCCGTTTTTACACACTGCCTTCGACCGATAAAGTCATCTTGTTTTTTGCCCACGGCTAGCCAAGTTCTGCGAGCTGCGAGCTGCGAGTTGCGCTGCTTGAGCTTCAAAGTGTCACGTTGCCTAGTCACTTATTAGCTGGGCACATTAACGTTTTTGGGCGAACCTACTCGGGGCATATAGATAGCAGGCCAGAGATCAAATTACGAGGCGTGCATTTGTTGAGGTAAAAGTATGGCCACAATTTATAGTTTTTTCTGTTTTCCTTTTTCTTTTTTTGTTCAGACCACAAATGTGAGCAATGGCTGCAAGAGTAAATAAGTAGAAAGCTAGTAGAAAGCGTGGTTTTTCCTTTTGTCATTTGCAGGTCACGTTAAGCATGGCGTGGCAGTTGAATTTGCATTAGTCAAAACGAAAGGCGACAGCGTTGACTGCCAACATATATAAGTGTCACATTAGTTCACGCTGCGCATACGCAATGTGTGCTTAAATATTAATAATATTACGCATACGCACTGCTGTCTTTAGATGCTGAAGTGCAAATGTTTTTGCTGAGAAGAATATATAAAATGCAAATAGCATCATTAGATCCCCCAATGGCTAGCAGTATTTCTAGTTTTGCAAATGCGGCTTAAAAAAAACATTGACGCCTTAAACTCGACCTCATTTTTCTTAAAAGAGGTATGTCTTTAAAGCACAATCAAAACGTAACCATTTCTTTATTTAACTCCGCCAGACCAGAACGGCTGTAAAATGCTTCCTTAGATAAAGAATATATATGTTCTTTTGAGATGTTATTTTCAAAATAAATAATAATTTTGGAAGCTCAAGTTTCTTCCTCTTATTATATCAATAATGTATATATAAAGAGATATAGATATATATAGCCACTTTAAAAACCGAAAACCTCAACCGTTTTCAGTAAAAACGCACTTCTAAATTTAACACTTGAAATAAAAAGAATAGGAACTAAATAATCTGCGAAAAATGAGAGAGGCAATCGGAAATAATGTTTCTAATATATGTATATACTCGTTATATGTACATATAAAGAAACCAGTTGTTAAACTTACCAAGAACACTTATATTTGACTAAGTTCATTTTCGGCATCCCCGTCTGCCATAACATGCAGCTTGTCCTATAATTTATACTTACTTATGTAAGGCTTGAATTATCTACTCAATCAAGGCTGAATGGAAATACAAAACAATGGATGCTTAGCCAAGCCAACAGCGTTCAGCAGCTTGATGAATTAGCACAATAATGCCGCATCATTATGCTCGACTAATTGTGGGCTAACCCGAGTCATTTGCAAAAGTCAATTATCATTGCATTGTTCTCACCGATCTCAGTCCTGTGTCTCTCTGTGTGTGTGTGTGTGCGTTTGGATGGCTATTTGTGCGCAAAGAGTTTGTCATAAATTAGGCTATTTGATGATCTAACAAACAGCCAGACAAACAAAATAACAAACAAACAGGCTCAACAAACGGAGCAGAGTCACACAAAACACATTTAATTGATTATTATGAAGCCATTGCCCCATATATCAAAATCACGCCGAGGCCAAGGCAAATGTCACTATAATTGGTTTTTCACAGCGCTTCCAACACGTTTATCTAGCGCTCGTCGTTGCCTCAATAAGCTAACAAACTATTGAATAAAGCAGCAGATGAAAACAAAAGTCGCATTGATACATAATTGAGTGTGCACACATTGTCACATATTGTCTGCCATATAAATAACACGCAGACATCCGATTGCCATAAAACTGACGCGCACCAAACTGAAATGGCGCCCAGCCTTGGCAACAAAACTTCCGTTTTGTGAACTAACACGGTAAAGCCCAACCAATGGCAAAGAATGAAAAAAAGGAAGCACTGGCTGCTACTGCTTCTCTTTCTACGTCTTCTTATTGCTTACGTTTGCCACTGCGGGCGACAGCTTGAGAGCCGATCAGGACACAGCAGGCAATAGAGGCCCCAACAACGCATCCAGCACTACCAAGTCGAAAGATGGTGGCAGAAATCGTAAATTTCAATCAACGCCGCTGACAGCAGAGGCGGCAGCGCTGATATCAATACCGAAAGGCATCGAGGCAGCAAGGCAGTAAGGCGATGACTAACAGCCGAATGAGTGTAAAGTGTCATTCAATAACACCCACGACAACATGACGGATCGAGCCCAGGCCCAGGCCCAGGCCCAGACCCAGACCCAAGGAGCGCAATGTCTACATAGTTTTGGCGCCCGCCACGCCCACTCCCGAAAGTTGACGACCGCGCGACGCGTTGAAGCGCAAGTTGGCTAAATTCATGTTTTATTGCTGTAAAAGCCATTTTTGAGGACGAATGTTTGACAGTAAAAGTCAAAATCCGCACAATAGACAGATAAATATTTTTGTCGGTGTTTGTGTTGAGTGTTTGTGGTCATTCAGATGCCGGTAGTGCCGGGGCAGAGCCGTGGCTCAGGGAAAACATTTATAGTATACTTTCGCAGAATGAGATTTAATTGAATGGTTAGCTACGAATACAATTCAGGCAATTTGGAAGGGCTTCATGAGGGCGAATATAAAATTGTGAAAACTTCCTTCCATTTCAAAGCGACACAAAATTACAATGCAGTGTGCACAACTAGCCAAGCAATAAATATAAATCTTATCTGATGTGGTGTAAACCAAAAAAAAAGCAACAAATTGAATCGAACAAATTGATTTATGATTGAAATCGGTCTTTAATAATTAATTTTTGTTCATTTTACATTTACAAACGAAACACAATTTAGAAAAACAATTATCATACAAATACCACATATTTAAAACAATCAGTAGACTTCTTGAAACTTTTTTATAAATATCAGAACTAAGAAAAATTCCTTTCGATAGACATGTGATTAAAAATGTGTATGCAATGCATTTATTGAAATTTACCATAAATATTATTAGAACACTATACATCGTATGAATGGGCTTCAAATGTAAATATCTTGATATGGATTTCTATCTTCATAGCAAGACTTTTATATTGGAATATGCAAGCACTCTCGTACATAAGCCACAGCACAGACGCTTACTTGCCTCTCAGGAAGTTATACTTGTACTTGACAATAGATGGAAAGTTGTCTCGGTGCGTACTATCAACAACATTACTACAATAGCGACCAAAACTGCTCGCCAAGTATTTTACTTTTGTCCAACTGTTCTCAATGGACCATTTCAAGCCAAGCTCAAGCAAGCAAGAAAGTTGACAGAAATCGAGAATGCTGTACATACCGGTATACATACATATGTATATTCATATTCTATATTATTTATGTAGAACAGCGCTTTTGGGGTGTTAGAGACTGGCCAGCAGCATCGTCTTCATCTTCGTGCCTGCCGTCTGTTTCCCATAATAGTTGCGGTTATTGTTGCTATTGCTTTTGCTGCTGCTGCTATGGCTGAGCAGGTTAATCGAAAAACTTTTGCTAAATAATTTGAAAATTTTCAAATTGCCATTTAAATAGGAACGCAGCCGCAGGCAACAGCGACAACAGTAGGGTTTAATTTTTGCCATGTCCCTTATTTTGACTCAGAGTTGGAGGAGCAGCTTAAAATAGTTATTCATTGTCTTTTCAAGCCAATTAAAGCAGCTTTGAATTCTTGCTTCAAGTTGAGTATTCTTGTGCACATGTACATACAAGTATATATATATTATATACAAATGGAAGGCTAATAAGCTAATTTTACTCACGCACACATCAAAAGTGTGATTTATGTATCTTCATTAGCCACATGTGGCACCTCGATGTACATTATTCAATTTTAACAAGCTTTTGGAACGATTTCAATGCCCATTTATCCACATCCGTTGCACATATTTTGTGTTTGTTTGTTTGCTTTCAAAGTAATTATGCACATACATAATAAAACCGCAATCTAATGGGCGAAAAGCCGCAAAACACAAATCAAAATTGCATGAGGTTCATTACCCAATAAGTAATTCATTGCTTTATCTCTTTTCACCTTTCTCTTGACAAATGAGATGAAATTATCTAACAAATTCAATATATATGATAACAAATAATGTAATTGCGGCAATGCCAAATAATAGGCAACATTAAATTCGAAATAAATAAAATGAATAGAGTCATTTAGTTTACAAGTATTATCAAAAATTGTTGCAATACAAAAAAGAATGGACCGAATGATCTTTTTATTTGTATTTATTTTTTCCTAATGTGCCAACCTGTCCAGGATGAGCCTGAGACACTTTTCCTAATATGAAAACACTTTTCCATGAATTGAAGTGTAAATGGAGTACATTCAAACTAAAGCCACATCAAAATACCGTTCATATCCCGATTTAATCGAATAAACGAAACGAGCACATTAAAAGTCATATGTCCTATTTGGAAAATAAAAAACGTATAATTAACAAGACCGCAGGTCAACACACATTTAAATAAATAATTGCAATTGACGGTAATTTAATCAACATGTGAATTAAATATTTATAATGTGTATCAGACAAGTTACAAATGCATGCAATAAGTTTGTTTTGGTCTCTGCATACAACAAAATAACAATATAATTTTTCCATTAAATATTCCCACCCACATGCAGGTCTGTGCAGCTTCGTTTCGATTGTACAATAAATTGAAGGAATTTTTTAACAAGACTTAAAGCGCAGACGAATAATATTCGGACAGCATATTTTACATTTCACTTCTGACAGGGTAAAAAAGTCAAATGTGATGTTTATTAAATTAGCATATGCATCGTGTTAGTGCTGTCACCAAAAAGAACGCAATGTAAAACGAATTTATATTTTGAATTTTGCCGGTTCAACAAATGCTAAAGCGCCGATGTATAAGTATAACAACCCAAAAGCCAAAAAACTCAGTCACTCTGAACAAGTCGAACCCACAACCGGCGAATACCGTCGGATGTTTATGGAGGCGCACTCAAGTCGTAAAAAGTATTTATGTATATACATTTGATTTGTTTTTAATGCGGCTCACACTTGTGACTTGCAATTCCTGACTTGTGGCCCTTGAGCTGTGACGCCTGTGCCTGCGACCTGCCCCTGGGGCAATCAAATGTTGGCCGGCCATGTCTGTAAACCAAGTCCGCCACCATTTCAGTGCCTTCAAATTTTCGACGCGTACATGTTCCAGTGATAACCAAGCTGTTGAAATAAAATGTCATGTATACCTACATATATACTGTAGATATAAAACTGCTTGACTGAATGACGATATTGAAAAATATATGACTAAGTGGCCACTCATACAGCCTTGAGTTTTTATAGTAATATACTTCTTCTGTACAACAGATATACACTTTTTATTTGCTGCTGCGTTTTGTGCTTCCACTTGACCCTTTTTCCTTTCCTTCGTTTATTAACAAACAACATTTTTAGGTGTCACTAAAACGAGTTAGCCCAGCAGACCGACAGACCAAAGGCAATTGGTACGTCATATGATGTTTGTATATGATGTTTGTCCACTGGACATTGCCAACTGTGTTTGTGGAAAGGCTCATATTCAGACATATAGTAAAAGCTTTATGTGTCAGCAGTTTGTACACAGAACTGGCAGTTAAAAAGGCACTAGATAAAAAATTGAAAATTGCGAAATCTAAAATCTGTGTAAAAAGCAAAGTATCAGGACGAATGCAACCCACTAATAAATATACAATATAGATACGGATATTGATAAGATATCCACCCCTATTGCTTTCTTTGAACCTTTCGATTTATTCACATGAAATACTTTGACAAAGTGCTGTAAATAAACTGAAATAATAACTTAATGCACGAATGTACCTAATCGTACATACAAAGGAATATAATCATTTTAATTCTTCACTTATTTAATCATCCTTTAAATATTTGTGCTCTTGTAAGCCATAAAGATACGTATATTTTTTAGAAATTTCTTAGAACACTTCAATGGCTTCCTTTACCTAAATTACTTTAATATAAATAATATAAGTATAAATAAATAAAAGCGATGACTACATCTGATTCTGAGCATTTATTAGCAGTAATATCGATTCATTTTCTTCTCAAATATATTTCCGTCCTCTTGGCCACACTTGCTATATACGAGTAAATTTCTAAGTATTTTTGTACATTGTATTTTGTGTATTGTGAGCGCTGTGATTGATATTTTGTTGGGCGGAAATTTGGTTTTTATGATATTATGTATAAACAACTACACACAAGGAGCCATAAAGCATAAGCAAATCCAATATTAGCCCCCTATGAATATGAATAAATTAATGCGCCCTATTTAAATACGTGCGCACACTGCGTATGCGTGATGTGAATTAGTGTTTGGTTCTGGGACTGGGCATAAAGTAATCAAATAGTGGCAAAAAAAAAATCGCTTTAAGTTTGAAGCTATACTAATTGTTAGAGAATGACAGTGCTGTAATATAATCCATCTAGATTTACAGATTGCTGAAGTTCAATCAAGGTTTATTTGAGCTCGAGACGAATATTTGTATACTTGTACATATGCATACGTACATGCCTGAATAGTTGCTTAAAAATACTTTTAGCTCGAAATATAAATCAAAATAAATTGCCAAATCATGAACTTAATTTAAATGTCATGCAGTTTCAAGTGCTGACAGGCATTGTTAGCAGCAGAGGCAGACACACACCCACACGCACTGGCATCACAGTTGACTTCAGGCATGTTTGTAGTACGTGTTAATGGAATTTTATATCGTAGAGCCGACTGACAGTTCTCATTTTACTTTTCATTTTACGAATACTAAGTATGTTAGAGAAATCAGATTTTTGCAAATGCATTGCATATCTTACGTGTTTTGTTTATACTTTTATTTGCGTCGGTTACCCCCAAATACGGACAGCTGTTGCACATCAAACGAAACACAAACGCAAACGGAGCGCAAAAAGGCAACGACAAATCCATTTAAAGGCAATCCTTAATGCTCCTGCTCATTGGCTTTTATTTATGCAATTCGAATTGCTTTGCCCACAGCTTTCACTTTCGTTTCCGCAATCCAGGCGACCATCCAACCATTTTTCTTATCCTGCTGGTGCTGCTGCTGCTGCCACTGCTGCTGCCACTGCTGCTGTTACTGCTTTTGCAGCTGCACGCTCCATTTTCGCAGCCATTGAGTAAAAGGAAAATCGAAATTAAACTGTCCAAGGCTGCAGCACAATTTACGACCTAATGCAAACGATGACTCTGCGGCTATGTGTCCTTTCATTTGGCCGCAGACATCCTGCGGCGTTCGCGCGTGCCCAGCCCTCTTGCACCCCTCCTCCCACCCACCTTCGACCGCCCAGCCACACCATCATCTCTTCTTCCTCATCTCGTTGGTACTGTTCAGTGAAATGACTTTGTGGTTGATTTTCACATAACGTGCATGTGAGGATAACCAGCCGCAGACGACGGAACAGTGGCACACAGTGCGACATCTAGCAGCGTTGACTGCCATTTAATCCTTGTAAGAATTGTGCGCACTCACACAAAGCTATGCAAACGGGCACACATGCACATGCATTGGTTTGGTCTGGCTTTCCAATTTTTGATTTTTGGACCTTGTCCTCGTTGTTTTTGCGTTGTTGCGGTTGACTTCATGAATGTTAATGTCACTTTGTCGAGCGCATTGAAGTCATGATTATTCGATTGAACACAATTCCTGGTACAAAGCGAACATTTGAGTGAGATTATGATTATAGAGCAGACGAGGGTCTAATCTAAGTAGGCCTGTATGTAGATTCGTATTGGCATCCTTTGTTTCAAGTCATACGATAGTGGTCCCAATTCTTTGAGCCATTGCTACTTTTCCATTCGTCTGCTATAGAAGAAGCATTTTAACGAAAGTAGACTTTTGTATTATCGATAGATTTTCATTGAACTACAATACATAGTCGTCGATATATAGTACTTGCCAACGTGTAATTGCTCGTCCATCTTTTCCCATATAATTGCACTCTTATTTTAAGTAATAAATTTTGTTGAAATATTTCTCCGCTACCACTACAAAATAGCAAATTGTAATTTAATAGATTAAAATACGCACTTATAAATGCAAAATTTCAAATTAAATTAGGTAAAACGATCACTGCAATTCCGAAATATCGAACATTGCAATTATAAGTAATAACAATAACAATAGCTTCTCTCTGTCTGTTATTTCTAGTTTGAATAGGCGAATGCTTAATAGAAAGATTAGATCTTGAACATTTACTGTATTCAAATATTGCTTTTTGGACTAAAAATGCTACTTATGTTTAAAAGCAGATTGTGCTATGATAACAATATCGAGGAGTTGTACTCTAAAATGTTTGGCAATACATTTTTCAAGCACTTCCTGAGAGCGCAAAATTGAAAAATTTCTGACAAAATAATAATGCTTTATCGCGTTCTTCTCGTTCAGGACGGTGAAATGTATTTTTTTGCTTGGCTTTCCAAAAATCGCAAACAGAAGCAGCTATGTGGGAAAATATGTGTGTGCAGGCACGTAAATAGTTGAAGCACTGCTTAGATACACATCCAAACATCGCTTGAGTGTTTGCCAGTATCCATGCGCTTCGTTGCACGCACAAATTGCCACTCGAGGCATACCTTTGCTTGAACTCTAGCAATATACTATGTACCTGTGTATGTATGTAAATAGTCGCAGGCATACTATTCTGTATAAACATGTACATACATATGTACATATTTATGAATGCATAGTATATTGTAACTACTCGAACGAGTAGTAGTACTGGCCCAACAACTTAGCCATAACACAAAGACAAACAAAGCCAAATGTAAAAAGTGTTATGGCATTTTTTTGTCGCTCAGTTGCCAACCAATGTCATTTGTAAAAGATTCAACCACAAGGCTACTCTAGTGGTCTTTGGGATAAGCCGAAAACATTTGTCATATGTCGTGATCAAATAAATAAAAAATATAAATATTTAAACTAACCAACCGACAAAGGCAACTTGTCAAGAGTAAAAGCAGCTTGATACCCACTCACTTAGGTGGCTTTCAATTGTAATACGAGTATATGAATATTTGAATATGTGAACTGTAAAAATTTTAAATCTTATGGGTTGGAATTTAAAACAAACCCTATCCTTTTTCAAAATCAATTTTGTGTTCATTTTGCTACTGTTTTATATAGGACATAGGAAAGGCTTTCACTCGGAAACTAAATTACTTACAAAGGATAACAAATCGGAAGCTCTTGACATAAAACTTCATAACTTGTTGTAAAAAAAAAAAAAAAAAAAAAAACATGAAACATGATTTCGGACTTAATTTTGAATGAATTCAGTATGTTAAAACCACTTATATTTGGGACTAAGTACGGAATATTTAAACTTCTAGTAAATAAACCGATATTAATCAAAAGATTCGATCTGTTATATGAAACCTTTACTCACGGAAATTTATAACTGCACAATTAAATCAATTGGCCTACCAACGACATACCATCTCTATAAAATACTATTTAATTTTCTTATATATTGAAGATTATTTTTAAAACGAAATTTAGGCGTTTTTTATGAAATACATAAACTTTACCTCTCCCTTTCATTATTTTAAATATATATTCTATGCAAATAGCCTCTAAAGTTGTAAAAAGGTAACAGTTACCAGATAATTTCTAACAATCCTAACCATCCAACCACCTAACATACATACATATATATCTTACTTTGATTAGATTTTGAGCATACAAAATATATACTACTAAGTTTAATTTTAAAAATATCACAAAAGGCAATCACAAAAACGTTTAATCAACTTCAGGCTTCATAGATTTTGGCAGAGTCTATCGTTGAGCTCCATGTCTAAGCGAACAATCATAAAACAAAGTGTGCAAGTGAAAACTTCTCATCAAAAATGCAGCTTGGCAAAGACTAGCAAACAACATGGCGCAATTACAGGCGGTTCCTTGCATTAGAGCCCGAAATTGCCAGCCATGATTGTCATTTAGTGTTTTATTTTATACTCCGTATCTCCAACCGAACCCTCAATGCTGGCAAAATAGTACGCCACCGGAAGTTGGTCTAACATGATATTTATTATTGTCAACGCCTGCTATAAACTTCAAAGGGAAAATGGACATGGTGGCGACAACTGAGGCACTCACCAAATTGTTAAATTGCTCATGAGCTTCAGCTAGACATCTTTGGGCTCACAAGCAACACAGACAAACGATGGCAAAAACAAGAATGAAACAGCAACCACAGCTGAAAATGTATGTGCAACTAATTACAACAATTGTCACATAGAACAAGCAACTGGAACAAACTATAAACTGCAATTGCACAAATTTAGTGCAGAGACATCTCGAAGAACTCTTGCTGTTGGATTCCACTGTGTGACATGCTGTGGCAATTTCCGTTCTTGATTGAAATAGTTGAAATATGTTTTGTGATAAATTGTTGCGCCCACACATACAAGCACACATACATTTGTTACGAGTTTTTACTTATAATTCAAACTTTTAGGAATTTTAGCAAGTCCCATAAGAAATAAACGAACAGTCACAAATTACTCAGCATTCGGTCTGCAAATTAATGGTTAACCAATATTGATATTCACACATACAGGCACACACGAACGGTTCCAACTATATTCAGAGCTGAAGCAAGATGTCTTAACTTAATCAATGAGAGATTAAACTTTTGCATGCAGATTGTCTGATTGTCAGATTGCCAGATTGCCAGATTGCCAGATTTCAGATTTCAGAGCATCAATTTGTCACAACACGTTTTTGTTGACAGTGAGGGGGGAAAAGGGAAAGCAATCCCACTGACAGCGAGCAGTGCAACAACAACTCAATTGTACTGTGCACAAATTATGAACATTCTCACAGCTCTGGCATTGCAGAAGCCAACAAGAGTGCCAACAAATACTTGGAACGAAAACGACTTGAAGGAAAATCCCAACAATGTTGAAAGACTTTTGTCATATTTTGACATATTTTAATGCGAATTTATAACAGCTTTTTTTGCCGTCAGCACTTGAGTACTACTACCATTCCTCCCCTCCCAAATCCCCACTACCTACCGCTTGTCATTCTGACAGTTGGTCAACTTTTATTTGTATGGGGAAAAGGGCTACGGGCTGTGCACTGAACGCCTTTAACTAAATTTAGTGCTGCCTACTTCTCGGCGCTACATGCCAAGGGACCGTGGCAGTAAATTTAATAAATAACTGAAGCAGATTTTGTATCTTCTGGGTTGGTAGCTCTTTTTTTATTGCGGCGCACCTCAATCAAAACATGTCGCAACACAATCGAGAACCCTGTGCGCTTTTCCACAGTGTCTTCAATAATTTTTCACACACACTCGTATATTTTGGCAGCTGTCATGTTAAATTCCCAATAGGCAGGCCACTTTCTCACTTTGTCTTTCTCACTTGATTTCCCCTCATATATGTATATGTATATTTTTGGGTCTATGTAAAATATTTGTTCTCCTTTTGCCTGCTCCTAGGCGCAAAGGGCTATGTTGCGAATAGAAAAGCATATAAAATATAATAAAAATGCAAAAATACAATAAATTCGGAGAAGGTACTCGTATTTGAAAAGTTGTGTATATATATAAAAATGGCTTTCAGTGCTCTGCACAGCTTTTTGCCAAGTGCTGATTTCAAATGCAAAATTTAGTTTGCGTGCATATATACACTGGTATAAACGAGTACATATACAAGAATATGAATAAGCATAAGTGACTAAGTGGATTTTTAATCTGACAGCGGACTAAGAGTAAGAAGCTTATTGGTGTCAATCGTATAGTGCATAAAAAATAACCAAAGAATTAGATGTGAGTTTCTGTCCTTCTGTTTATTTTAAACATTCGATTTCCCTGTATTGTGCAATTAGCTTTATTGATAGATGACACCACATACGAGTATTACCACAAACTTGGCAAATATTTAGCATATTAGCGTATAAAAATATTCAAAATTTCACTTTACTTGTACAATACTGCCCATTTACCCAAATCATTTACTAACAACAGCAACTATTAAATATGCGTTTAACAAGAAAACAAACAAACAGATGCGTGTATTTGGCAACGAATTTCTCGTACGCATAGAATAATGGCATGACGTGTATATACGCACATAACAGTCAATAAGTGGTTGGAAATCAAAGCAATGCGGGGTCCATAAAAGGCAAATCCATGAGAAGAAAACAAGGCTTATTCTACACATTCTTGTAGGATGTTGCAACTATTTTAAGTCAAAATGTTCTTTGCTAACTCTACGCTAAACTAGTTTATACTATATTCACTTAATTTCATCACGATGTTAGATCTTTTAAGCTCTTATCTTAAAGATAAATTCTATCTAATTGCTTTACTTTGCCGAATTCAATATATTTCATGTACCATTTATAAACGTGAAAATAATAGACATAGCAAATGAACTCCAAGAATAATTATATACAATTGAATTAGAACGCATATCTTTAATAATCTCACATATGTGTCTAAGCATATATATACATATGTGCATGCTTCTGAAGCGACTGTTAAGGAAAGCTGTCAGCTGCATTGTATTATTTGCCAATTGTAGAAGCACGGATGCGGGCCAAACAGCAGAGCTCATGACTCGTAAACGTCCTTTTGCTGTGGAGCCTCTCCTCGTTTTTCTAATCAAAAACATGCCATTTGTAATACTTGCTTTCGAACTTTGCTGCAAGCACACAATAGCTTCGCAGACAATGGAAACGTTAAAGTAGTCTTTGAAAAATGCACTCTACTAGGTTTTGTGTGGAAGCGTCAATATTGGAATTAAAAGATTGCAGCATTTGCTAAGCCAAGTGCAAAAAAGTTCCGCATCAGAAAGCTAAGAACATTTGAACAGATTGCCCAACAATGGCATATAATTTGTGATAAAGCGCACATACAAGAGTCATAAAAAGTCAGTTCAGCTTAAGAATAGTTTTACTCGCAGTGTGTCCGAAATACTCATTCACAACGTTTTTCTGCATATATCGGAGCTTCGTCTAAGCTGGGCCGCATGCCGACAAGCCCGTTCATGGCACAAGGCAAAGGACACCAGAAGCCAAATGCCACAGCAACCACTAATTGCAGCATTAGAGGTCATGCTGAAGAGAGCCCAAAAAGTCAAAGTCGTTGCATGTGGAAAAACTCATGTGTGTATCAGGTACGGTGACAGCAGAGAAGAGAGCAAAGAGACGGGATAAAATAAGCAGCATAGCTGCTGAGGAAGGTTATTAACAGGATTTGGTATCACTGACCAAACTATAGACGAACACATATGAACTATATGTAGATGTAAATGAATGTACTTGTATGTATGTCTATGCATTTTTATAAATATAATGAGAGATTTTGTCAAAACATGCTTCGTAAGCACATAAAAAAAGTATAGTGGTGAGCGAACTGCGTTTTACTGCGATTTACTGGTATCCCAGCAACATAACAACCTACAAATACATATAATATACAAAGAGCTTACCCGTTCCATAGATAGATCAAATGAAAATGTAAAGCATTACCTTTTCAGCAATCATGATACATTTTATTTAATTCTTCGTATACTAGCAGTTTGAGCTGACGGAGCTTAAAATATAAATTCCGGATTTCTCAAAATATTCATTTTACTTAAGAGAATGACTAATATTTATTCGGCCGGTGATGCATGCACATATTTTAGAAAATAATTTAAATTAAAAGTGCACCAAAACTCACCTTAAATATCTTTAGAGCAATAATTGTCACTCAGCTGCAAGTGCAGAGCAATATTGGCAGTATGCTTAGCTGGCAACTTAATAAACTTTTATGAATGGGAAATGATGCCCAGACCATGAGAGAAAAACAATGAGAACACAAACAAGCGTTATAACTTTCAAATTGGCAAACTTTGAAATTAATTAAAATCGCTTCATTGCATTGATGAAAACATAACAAAAACTAATATTTGACAATTGCCAATAATCGTCAGCCGCATGTATTGGCCAACACAAACACGCACACTCACAAACATAAGCAACAGCAGCAACAAACTGCGACAACGGGCAAAGAACAACTTCGAATAGCAAAAATAGCAGACGGGCTAACCAATTGGGGGACCAACAACAACAACAATCCCTGTTCTGTGAGAGCAACAATTAAAACGAATCGAAAAAGAGCAATGTACAATTTTCATGTTGCTGTTGCCATTTTTTTTTTTTTTTGTCGATTTCATGGCAGCCTTGTGGGCACGTATTGGCCCACTCTGGCCTTTGCAAGTTCGCCAATATGAATATATGTACATCTTCGTGCATACATATATATGCAAATTGGTAATGGTGTGAGGTTGTGCTTGTCGCCTACTTTTTGTTGGTATATTTTTTGTGCATGTTTTTGTTATGAGGACAAAGTTTTGTACAATTGCTGCCGTGAGCAAAATTCAATTGAAAACTCAAAGGTTACAAATTTATGCAATATGTATTTCATATATGGCATGTATGCATCGCATGGAGGCAAGTGTATCTGTCATCAGTGTTCAATAGTGAATATTGCTTGTTTAATTGTACGCAACACACCAACGTGAAAAAACATATACATATATTGATGTATAAGAGCAGAAATGTCAAAAACAAAACAAGTTGTAGAATACTTTTTTTTATCATGTTTTATTCATATCTTCATAAGTAAATAATCAATAGTTGCAGAAATATGAAAAAGGTGACCAACTGAATAATATACAAGTATGTTCAATAATATGCAAGCAAGCCATAGATTTTTTTTATATATAAAATACTAATATTTATTATTATTTAGATATATTGAGTTTAACTCCTTTAACTCAGAGTAAATAAGTAGCAAGTAGTAGTAAATAATTGGGTGGCATAAACCTTTTTTTTTTTTTTTTTTTGAAGCGCTTTTCTCATTGACATACAAACAAGCTGAGTATTTAAGACCCCTTGGAAAAATATTATATCAATAAGGCTTAGAGTACCTTTGTCTTTTCCCATATCCTACACGGTGTCCACTAAGCCTTTTTATTATTTCCGATTGATTATTATAAAATATGTTTAAAATTATCGAAATCAAATCATATGTTGAGCTTACTGATTATTTCTCCTGCACGTATGTATCTGCACCATAACATAGAGAAAACAAATGTAGAATATAAATATAGATGTTTCTGCCGAAATGTATTTACTCTACATTCCAACAGAAACAGCTGGGAAATGCAGAAAGGCTAATCCAATTAGTAATGTAAAAGCACATTGATAAATTTCACATGAAACCACTAACAAAGCCAATGTAAATAGAGCGGCAACACAAGACTTTTGAAACAATCTTAAATTGACCCAAAATTCGTTCGGTTTGAGGCCAAAACCAAAATTCCGTTAACTTAGACAAGCAGCTTAAGAAAACATACGCTGAACTTTAAATCAAATGCTTTGGGTTACACCGAATCCACCTGTGATCCCAATTCCTAAGACCAAGAAGCCCTAGAAGAAACTATTTGGTCACGTATCCATAGCTCTAATGAATGCGCCTTGCCATCTTTATCCTTCCTGTGCCTATGCGAGCGTGTGTGGGTGTGTATGTGTCAACCTATTGGGCGCGCGTGCTGCATATTATCACTAGAACTCGAACTAGAACTAATGCCGGCCAACCTAATTCGGCGCAGCATTTTACTCGAGGCACTGTTTGTCTTAACGCACATCATCAAACAAGGACAGTGTGATAGTACGTAAATAAAAATAGGACAAATGCGAAAGTAGAACAAAAAATATGCGAATAAATAATTAAAATACCTACTTTTCGACTTCGGTCCGAAATTTGTTCACTTTCGGGGGATTTGCCGTTTTAGAGGACTAAACAGACATTAATTTTTTTGAAAATACATACCTGTTTCTCTTAAAGAAGACGTCAAAGTCAATTTATAAAATCATTTTATTTTTGGATAATACGAGTGCCAACATATAATAAGAATATCATTTTATAATCACCATCGTAACATTGTGTTCTATTCACAATTCATATTTCTAACCCAAATATTACCATTTTGTCAATAAATAAGAAGTTATCGAAGTAAGTTTTCCTATAGTTTTGAGCTTCTTGACTGATTAGTAATGAATCTGCAAACACAATATAAAGTCTAATTTAAATAAATGCACCTCATAAATGATATATTTAATATTTATTTATTTATTTTTATGATAAATGTAAATACAACAAGTTGAACTAATTTTGTTCGTTTTGGACTCACTGTGAGAAACACAAACACAATCTAAGTCTTGGGCATTTTACCGCTGACGATGTCTAACTCCCAAAAACCGCCAAATAGGCGCGTGCACAGACGGCTTTCACTTGATGAAAAGTTTTGCAAGTTGTTTGGGTTTGGTTGCGGTTTGGTTTTTCTTTGGACATAATGCCTTGGGGTCGACCCATCGTACTGATATTGATTGTCAACGGCACTTCCCAAGCGAAAGGGAATTGAACTTTAGAAAAGTAAAAAGTTTACGCAGCTGTCGTTTCTGGTGTTTAAGTTTGTCTGTGTCTCGGTTTATTTGAGTTACAAAGACTCTCGTCATAACTTTTTTACTTTAATTAATGGTCGATTAGTTGGCATTTTATAGTTCAAATATTTTACTATAACTGAAGCTTTTAAAAGAAGAAATCAATTTTACATACAACATTTGATACTGTAATAATAGCTGTATTTGTAATAAAAATTCAAATGCTTGGCTGCGCTTTACTCAATTCAAAAAATTCAAAGAAACTCGTGTTGCCTGGGTATTATGTAGCCTACCTACCAAGTTTGGCCGATGTCAGCCGTTTCTGAAATCCAGGCATTCATGCAGATAGATGTACATACATGGCTAATCGATTCGTCTCGTAATGGTCATTAATTATGTTTAGATACAAACCTAAACCAAGATTTTTGTATATATTTTGTATTTTAACTACGTTTTAAAATTAATATCCCATAAAGGTAATAGCACATAAAATTCCATGAACCAACCAACCATAACGCTAATCCGACAACGTAACAAAGCGCCACCTGTTGCTCGACAGTCGAAAACAATGGACATTAGCTTTATAGATTTGACTGCAACAATAAATTCAAATAGCTAATTCAAAAGCGGTCACCATGAAAGGGCTCCAACACACCGACACTCGTATGGATACACACACAAATACTCACTCACAAAGCACTATCGAAAACTATTTGAACAACAATGATATTAGCACCACAATGTAATTGTTTAACATTTCACTCTGCTGCTCCATTCTTAATATGCATTTTGTTTGTATTTTGCTTTTATCTTTGCCACATTTACAGTTGCTTGTCGTCGCTATTGTTGCTGCCACATTTTGTAGTTTTTCCAAACGCTCTCTCGCGCTTGCCTGCGAGCAGCAGGACATTGATGATGCGGCAGCGGCGCCAATGGGCGCATTTGCGCTCAAAAACAATAGATACAAAAACAACAACAATAACAAGGAGAATGACTACGACAACAACTATGGCTATGACTATGTCTATAGCTATGGCTTTGATGCCATTGGAGATAGCAACAGTAATGGCGGCGACTGGAGGAACAATGAAAACTATAACAACAACAAAGCGTCGACAAAATGGCAGCAACAAAAAGCGTACGGAAATCCCAGGAGCATATATACTAGTGCCAGCCCACGGCAGAAACAGCAGCAAAATGAACATCAACAACAACAAGAACAGCACCAGTTTGTTGATGATCCTGAGGATGCTCGCAATGACTTCCGTCTGCGATTGTCTGACTTAAATGAGGCCGTTAAAGGTGCGGGTACTGCTGTTGTTGCCGGGCAGCCGGCTGGCTATGACAATGCCAACAACAACAACAACAACAAAAATAACGACAATGCGTCCCAGCAACAGGAACAAAGTTTGTCATTCGACAAGCGCCGCAGCCAAAGCAACGTACAAAGGTAGGCAATCAAAAATGATGAAACGATGAAAAAGTGAAACCACAAACAAAAATTAGCTATGCAGCATTACATGTACATAGGTGTGTGTGTGTGTGTGTGTGTGTCGATTGGTGCTATGTATGTATGTGTGAATTTGTGTTCGTTGCCTGTTTAAGTTCTGATTGCATCTTAGGTCTGTCCAGCCATGATTATGACTATCTTCAAGGGAGTATCAATGGATACCATGAGGACATGAGGGAGCGGACAATGCCCCCATATCCTTCATAAATAGTACTAATTTTTAGTAAAATTTTTTGAAAACGTATATGGTTCGTTTTCATAGAATGAATTGAATCACCCCCTCTCTCAACACTGACATGAACATCGGATAGCTCCGAATCGCTTTTTCGTCACTCTTCCCATGTCATATTTTTTGGGTTTCTCCTTAATGCCTTGACGTCATTGTGAACGTAATCGTAAGCCCTTAAGCTGATTCGTTTCTTCTTTGTGCATTCCCCCTTCTCAGAATCACGGATCAAACCAATTCCATGCCAATGTTGTTATGCAAGTTGTGATGCAATGTAATCTAACAAAAACATTGTTGCAAGCTCAATGATAAAAGCCATTGCGGATTTTTTGATGCAAATTGTAAATTCTTTTATATAGTATATATGATTTTTCGTTTCGACATACAAGCATATAAAGTTCCTATATATATATTATACTTTATATAGTATACAAACGTTGTTGAAATTCGTTGACACGAGCGTTTTTAGCCAACATTATTTTCAAGTAAATGTATTAAAAATGTTTTACTCATAAAAATTGTGTTCGCCGCGAAGCGAAACTTTATTTATTTATTACAAGTATTATTGAAAGAAAACTTAGAGTTGCAGAATTATGTTCGTCACTAAAATGCTTACCTCGTGAAGATGCTTTTTTTAATTGATGTGCATAATTAGGGTTTCAACTTTACTTTGTTCTCTTCATACTTTTATGCGCATTCGCTTGAAAGCTTCAAAAGAAAACTTGTTTGTACGGTATTGTGTTTGGGCTTTTAGATAATGAGACAAGCTGGAATTATCAGTAATAATTCGCATACTAGTTGGTAGCTCTCCACCGAACACTGAACATGTCAACAAAGCAGTTCTGCACTATCAGTTGATTTGTTCTCTTCTTCAATTATACACAATTATATAGGTTTAATAGCCGACTAGTCATAAAAATGCCCAAGCTTTTGGAAATAATAGGTAATTAGGTATGTGGGAAATGTCCACTTGGATGATTTGCTGAAGGTTTAAGCGCGACAAGCAACTTAGCAACATCACACCTAGACATATGTCATATTTTGAACACAAAGCTACGTATGTATAAATTCCGATTGACATAAAAAAAACATGCTCAGCTCGCTTCGGGAACAGGTCGAACTAGTCGGAATGTGTCAATGTTTTTGGTATAGATCGAATAATTTACGCTTCATTTTTAAGGTTGGTTAGTCGTTACCAGGTCTCTCACCTATTGATATGTCTGCAAATCTTTACTGCTTAGTAAGTTCGGCTTTACTTGTTAAAGCAGTTTTGTTTAACTCCGTTGTCAGTTGTGTATCGTATTGCTTTGTAGGGTGGCATGCACAGCACCTCTGCAAAAGCTGCATATACCAAATGTTTCATCCGATGGGGTCGAGCTAAAGGTGGCCGAAGACAAAAACTCGTACACTCTCAGGTATACTAAACATGATAAAGAACAGACTATAACTAATTTTTTTCGTTACTCTTTATACTCTCAGCATTTTATATAACAGTGGCGCACGCGAGGAAAAGGTGCAATTGATTGATGGAGACGTCCTTATAGTCAATGGTCATACCAATCAAGTGTATCCTACTCAGGGGGGAACACTTCTTACAACATACACAGCCGGTCCCAATGGCACGTATGTCAAGTATGAATATATAGGCACAATTTTATTAGGCGCGTCTGCGAATGCGCTAAAATCATCAGTTGGCTAAGAGTCTACATTTGACAACCAAAGTTGAAATTAAATAAATGGAAGTCTTTCCTCTTCAGAATATAAGTCTTTCTATAATTTTGTGTGTATATATTCATCTTAATAGTTGTAGGATAAACTGTGCCACTTAAAACTTGCGACTAGTTCCACCTCCAACGCGAGCCCTTCACATTTCTGATACCAATCGGAATTTGTATGCAGTTAATAATAAGATACGTACATATGTACATATGTACGTTTGTGTTCAAAGTATAACATTCGACTATGTATGATTTTTCTCATTCCTAGCCGAGGCTTGAGCACTTCTGGGTATCAAAGTTAAAATATTTCACTTACGTAACCAATTCTGAAATTTTATTAAATTTGTTTATCCTTCCTGTAATATATTTTTAAAATGTTAGTTTCTGATAGTCGAAATTTTAGTTGTGTATATAATTAGATACAATTAAAGAGTATTGTTCTGCGCAGAATTGTCCCCTTAACTTGTTGACTGCTCAATGGGTAGCTATCAACTATATGAATTGTTAGCAACTTCTCAGCTTGTCTCATCATCATCTGCTCAAGCTTAATTCCGAACAAACCAGTTTTCAGCGAATGCGGAAAAAACATTAAGTACAAAGTAAAATTTGAATACTAATTATACTTAATAATATAGAAAGCTTTTGACGAGGTAAGAAACTAGTGGCAAAAGTAATTCCCTATTCATAAAATTTCAAATATGTATTTGTGCCGAAAGATACAAAACACTGGTACTGTTAGGTGTTAAGTTTATTTAATATCAATTCAATATTATCAATGTTTAAAATGTTCGTTACATAACAAATTTGTTTTTCATTAAAATGTCTATAAATAATCATGGAAATTTCGCATAGAAACCAACAAATTTTGTATGCGTATAATAATTGATAACACCTTTGACTAAACCGCTTCTAATAACCAATTGCACCTTCTACTTATGGCTGACTTTTTGATATAGCTACAGTTTAAATGTTCTTTATCAAGTTTTATTACATATATTTGTAATCGATCGCAATTACTCGTTAAATAAAACAGGGGATAGATGCCGTTATTTTAGAGATGCTGTGAATGCGATGAAATGCAATACACAACTGACAAAGGAGTTGAAAAGAAACGTTAAGATCAAAAACTTAACTCACTAAAAAATGTAATGGCATGGCTTTTAGGAGGTGCTAACAAATCTTCTCCCACTAATAATAACCTAGAACCATTAAATCAATAATAAAAATTATATTTCTTAGTAACGTAATTTTCACTATCAATTAATGACCTTTGACAGAAGATACCAAATTTTATACATATGTCACTAATAATAAATGTCAACACTAATTATTAAAGTAATTGCTTTGGTTTCATGATAAATTCATTTCCGCCAGATTGGCTCCTTGGCTCTTGGATCTTTAAAATACATCCATATCTATACACATGTTAATAATTGTGTACTTTCATAAGTGAAATTGCGTTGGAGCATTCAAGTTGAATCTCACTGAAGCAGAAGCTCAATCTCCACAAACGTCGAATTTCTAAACATTTCTGCCAACTTTGCGACAAAACTATCTAGCCGGGCTTTAATGGATTATATGTTTTTTGGATGGCTGCGTTTTAAAATATGTTGGTAAAATGGGGGGCGAGTATGGGGTGTTGGCTGACAAAAGGCAAAGCTTCGACAAGGAAAAAGGAAATCCGTTGCCAGCTACGGGCAGAGTCGCATAACGGCGAAGCTTTGGGTGCGCCATTCCGCTTTTTCAGTGCTCCCGCGGCTAAAAAACGCTACAAAACGAAAGCTAAAAAATTCATTGGCATTTGCTGCAGTTGAATGCGGAATGATGCGCTTTTGTTAAGCAACAAAAAAAAAAAAAGAAAATGGAATGAAGGAATATATTTGTGTACAGTCCCATGCAAATAACAAACGTCAAAAACTTATTTTTGTTCTCTAAAAAAACTTTTTGCAGTCAGCCGCAACTGCTTCCGGCACCAGCTGACTGCCTCTGGCTGCGGCTGTTGCTGCGGCTGTGGCGGCGTCGGCTGCGGAGCGTGAAATACGCCACGGCGTGAATTCATTGCCAACGCTGACTGACGCGCTTAACTTTTCTATGCATGTGAAATTGCAGCGAACGAGGTCAGCCAGAATACTATGATTATGACGGAATCGATGTGGAGGGCGAGGAGGATTACGCAGTGGCGGACAATGCTAGCTTCAACGATCTCCCAGATGACATTGATAGCGAGGACGCTGATGAGCTGAGCTCGCAGCTGCCATACGGCATCCAAAATGTGCGCAAGCGTCTGGTCCGCAGCGTCATGCCTCCACCCCACCATACTGGCAATGCTGGGAACGATGGTGTAAGTACACACAGAGAAGAAATCTGGAATTTTGTACATGATAGCGACAGAGATACAGAGCCAAAAGTGCAGTCAGCTCCTTTTTTTCTCCATCATAGATTCTTTATCAACACGTTTCGGCATTAAAATATTGCATATGTTTTTAAATTTATCTTGTTTTTGCAATGCTATTAATACGTGTTTTATTTTAAAGTGAAAACTCGGTTATCTTCATTCATAGTAATTACCTTGCCTAGAAATCTTTAATATTTTAAATAATAGCCCATTAAACGAGCAAGACCTTTTTTATGAAAGATTTTGAATGTGTTGGCCTTAGGCTTAAAAAAAAAACTATCAAAGAAAATAGCCTTATCTTAAGTAATTAGTTTTAAAAGCCATTTTCAAAAGTAGGCACATAAAATAGTATTCTGCAAGGCAGCTGCTAAAGATTTAACTTCAATACAGTGAGGTTATACTTAGTTGGATTGTTAAAAAAAGAAAACTATTAAGGGATCCTAATTAATTTTTCAACTTTTGCCTTGTTCCATATAATTGAAGAATAAAAATAGAAAAAATAGAAAGAAAATAGCATTATCTTAAGTAATTAGTTTTAAAAGCCATTTTCAAAAGTAGGCACATAAGATAGTATTCTGCAAGGCAGCTGCTAAAGATTTAACTTCAATACAGTGAGGCTATACTTAGTTGGATTGTTAAAATAAGAAAACTATTAATTATAATAGTTAATTATTTTTTCAACTTTTGCCTTGTTCCATATAATTGAAGAATAATGTTGGCAATTTTTTCCTGCAACATTAAAAGAAGGTGAAAGAATACTATATTTATGAAATATGCAATAGGCGAGATCGATATATTTTTTAGATTTAATCAGTAATGTGATGGGAATCTATGGTAATCTAAAGAAACAAATTTATTAATTGACAGATTACATACCAGTCATTATGTCCAACGAATCGGGTGACCATTAAACTGGAAAGAGGTCAATATCGACCCAATCATTATGTGGAGGTCACATGTGCTCATAATTACGTGCCACAGCCAATACGGGCCAACAGCAACAACAACTACGAGTATAAGTATAGAAGCAATGACCTGACACTTCTGAGAGCACTCTGGGCGGAGGGATCAGGCGAGAAGCGTGAGGTAAGTCCTAAACAATATCATTATTTTTTATACATGCATGAACACACTAACTAAATGCTACACTGGCAGATCTGCTCCGCCACAGGCTTTTCGTGCATCCAACTTAATCGCACCATACACTTGATACGTCTTGATGAAGGATCCGGCTGTTGGGAATCGGAGACGCGCACGGTGCCCTCCGGCTGTGAGTGTATGTGGCCGAAGCATAGCTACGGAGACATTGCCTCTTATCATCAGACCCAAAAGCGCTTCGGTACGCTGACCAGGCTCCGGAATGGCGGAGACTACAAGTCGGGCATCGGATATCGCCAACAGACTCTCCGAGCCCGTGGACAGGGTGGCACCCCAGGAAATGCCGCTCGTAGTCGACGCGACAACGTCGGCTACAATGACATATACGAACTCAATTGAGTACTAGGATAACGCTGTGAGAGTAACTGCCAGGCAGACAGGACCATTCCACATTGTGGTCGATTAGCATTTAATAAGTGCATATTGTATTCAAAAATAAATTATTGTCGCTATAATTTAGTTTTAATTAGCTGTAAATTACGATTCCAACTGGACAATTTTTTGGTTGGTTCAATATTAGTTAATTAATAATAAAAACTACAATGGGGCAACAGATTTGATTCCCAATTGCCTATTGAGTGGTGTAAATTGGAATGCTTGGCATTTCAATGAATTGACATCATAAAGCCAATAATGATAAAATACTCGCAAATGTCTGCCGTAGCTTATGCAAATAGATACATACGTATGTATGTATTTATACACAAACGGTATACAAGCATACATACAAACATACTACTCGTATATCACGCTGATTTTTTCAGCTTATTTGAGCAATAAATCAACGGGCGTATAAACAAACACACGCTGCGTAGGCCTATTTTATGAAAATCATAGCAAAAACAGAACACAGTTTGGAGTTAATATTCACATTATTTAACTTAAATTTAAATATTTGATCTTTAATTTACAAATGCAGCATAATTTATAGCTCAGCGTGCACGCGTAAATTAAAAATTAAGCGGAGGCAACAAAATAAATGTGGCCAAATCATTTAAAACAAATGCGCAATGCGTAAATCAATGCAAATCCTTTCACCGTAATTAAGCACCAGAGAAAATGTATGCACATACATACTTGTATGTATGTATGTATGTATGTACGTATTATTTTGCTCAGTGAAAAGGACTTATTGACCTACTACTGCAGCAACCTCAGATTTCAGCAGTAAAATTAAGATTTCGAGTATAAATTACTTAGTCCTTAAAACTTTACGTAAAAGTGTCACTCAAATGCTGAGCAATTTAAATCCTTCCCGAATTACATTGACGTTTCCTGCCAATTCGGCCAAAACAGTAATTAGGTAATGTCCCTTTCCAATATGTAGATTTTGCACAAAGGATCCTTTGAATTGCAGCAGCTCTCCTGTGGATTAAATTTTATTTTTGATGCTGAGTTTGAAATTAGAACAGTACAAATATTATCTACAGCGTCTACAATTACCCAAGCCATCTGCTGAGCGTCCATATATTATTTGCTTGTTTTCAGTTTATATAATAAGGAAAACAGTTTTTAAAAGCTATTGTTTTTTGTTGCACCGGTAATGCAATTTTCGGTGAGCTGCGACGGTTCGCTCATTCGAACTGGTAACTAAGCTGAACTATTAAATTGATTTAGTAATTGTTATTCCCTTTTCATATAAAATTAAAAGCACTTTTTGCCTGCTTCAAACATATCTAAAAGTTTCGTAATTTTAATCTATGTATCTACAAATTTAAACCACTACTACTTAAATTCATAACTTTATTTAAATTGCGAACACAGACTTGTTCACAAAATAAATAAACGAACTAATTCACTTTATTGAACAAACGAGGGATGCGTAAGCACGGTTGAGCGCATGGCAAAAAGCTCTCTGCTACGCGATTCTGATGTTTCATGAGCTACTGAATCCACCGCTCGCAAGTTGGTGAATCGTTCATGAACCACAAAACACAGAAGCGCAAGCACACGTAAATTAATTTTCGTTTAAGCAATTGAAACACGCGAAAAAGGCAAGAACTTGTAGCGGCATTAGTATTAAAACAGTATAGTTTAAACGGAATAACAGTTGCTATGTGTTAGCAGAAAAGTGCGTGCGCCATACGATTTTGTAAGGCTTGGTTTTGCTTGCGGCCCAAAACAAGTAATTTGCAAAGAATCGCAACGAAGTTGCGATGCGCTACAACTGAGGTATTTTACAAATCACGCTTGTTTGTGTGTTCTAATCAGTTTCTAAAACTAAACAATGTCCTCACATAGCACCTTATGTTGCTGACCACGTATCATCTAATCAGCTATTTAAGCGCTTGTTGTGCATTAAAAAGTGTCTAGAGTCGATGTTGTAAAAAAGTATCTGTGTTGCAACGACCGCGTGCTTGTGACGTAGCGTGCAGCGAAAGCGCTGGCAGTACCAGGAGCAGTCAGGCAGGCGGGAGGCAGGCAAAACAACGCTGGCAACTGTCGATAACTTTTGACGGTGTGTCGGGAGTTATCGCGCAAGGACCACGGAGCGATTGCCGCTAGCACTTTTGTAAGTGGGTGGTGTGAAAAAAGTGCGTGAGGAATTGTTTATACGTGAAAAACAGTAAGACTAGCAAGCAAGCAACGTAATAATAATTATGTCGATATTGTACTAAGGTAGTTGCTTGCTAAGCAGACGCGCAAGTCGGCTTAAGAAGTTAGGCAAGTCCTCATGCACCTAATGGGCCTTACTAGACTTACTGGTGTTTGGCCCATTTTTGCTTGGCGAGCAATTTGCTGTGGCTAAATTGCCGCGCGTTAATTACACGAAATTTACTTGGACACAATTTCTGGGTACTACCGGCTTCGTCATACTGAGTTGTCCTGTTTGTTTCTGAAAACGCCGGACGCAGATTGATTTTTGTTAAGTTATGCTTCTAATTCTGGTAAATTCGTTCAGAGTTGAATGATCTCAGGTCAATGCTTGAAAGCAAATCACAAAACCGCATTTAATTTAGATAATTTTCACTCACTAAAAGTACCCAAGGACAATGTCCAATAACAATCATCCACACGGTCATTTAAGCCAAGCTGCACAGAATCCTTCATGGAATCCCCTGCAAGTAAGTAAATGCCGGTTAGGCCATTGAAGTACGTTCACATTGCTCTGCATCCTAATGAGCTGTGGTGTTATTGTTGTTTTTTTTTTTATTTTACAATGCTGCCATCCATCTGCAGATACCATCGTATATACCGCGACAACCGCAATTGGCGCACATGTCCAACGAACGGCCCATGGTGCGCTCCCCGCTGGCCTGGCATGCGTCCGCACAGCCGCCGCCAGATGCCATTTACAATTTCATGTCGGCCAATCATAAAAACGTAATTAGCGTAGTTTCAAAATAGCATGCACGATATCCTCGCCTTCATCATACTCCCTTTTGTCTCCATCTGTACGTCAGTTTTGTTATTTCTTGAGTGCGTGTTTTACCTTAAATCCGAACGTAGAGCTTGCAACACTCCCACCCAAATAGTCCAAATCTTTTGCTTTATGCTGTACCATTATGTTTTAATATTTTAAAAGTGTTTTGTTCCAAACTATCTTTCAGTTACAATGCTAATGCAGATATTGTTGAATATATTACAGTTGGATCATCATCATCAAATGAATCCACTTCTAGCACCGCCATACGTCTCTGGAACATTGCCATTTGACTCCATGGATTTGTCGCTACAATCAAGTCGCAGCTCTGCTCCGCCACTCAGCAAGTCTGGCTTGACACAGCAATCCCCTCAACAACAACAACAGCAATCGCAACAACAGCAGCAGCAGCAATCACATGCAAATACGCATCAGCAACAAACTTCCCATCTCCATGCGCCCAACTACCCAACGATGTAATGCCAGTTTTCGACTTATCCAGCTCTGATAACATTCAAAATATTGTCAAATTGTTTTTTAGCCATAATCTGACGTCTAATGCATCTGGCTCACAGCAACAGCATCTGGCGGCCATGGTTGCTGGGCAGCATGCACATTCAAGCCTACTGCCCAGCAATGCGCCGCCCACAGCCACACCCACGTCGTCGGCCACCCCTATCAGTGGACCGCCAAATAAGTACATCAATGCCAATGGAAGCGATTGCGAGTCCTTACTGCCGCCGCCGCCTACCACGCCCACTAGTCTGGTGGCCAACGCTCCCAGCAGTAATCATGCTAGCAGTAATAATAACGTTCATTACATGCAATCCAACCGCGATGAGAACTTCAAGCTGGCGCAACTAAAGCGCAACTTTGAACACGAGGTGCGTGTTACATTAGGCTTTTTAATCCAAGAAGAACGCCTATTTTATTTAGAAAAAGATTTAGGTGTAAAATATTATGCAGTATGTTATCGTATTAAACTGACTTTTTATAATTGTTTACTTGTATTTTGTTAAAGTCCAAGCCCATGCAGAAACCCCCAGAACTGCTCGGGAAAGACTGCAGCTTTGGAGCTAGTACTGGAAAGCTGTCCACTCACAACTTGCAGCAACATGTGGCAACTAACAAGAAGGGTAAGTCCCCCATCAGTTGTACCTTTAAAAAGATTGCTAATTCTCTTGCTATCCGCAGGGTCGCCGCTACGTAACTACCATCAACAGCAGCAGCAATCATACAGCATGAAGTTTAATGGACCCCAGACGCCTCCAACGCCACAGTCGCCAGTAATGCAACAAACCCCACATCAAATGCAATCGCCAACAGCACACGGGCCTCCGCATGGATCATCTGGTTTGGATTATAATCAATTGCATATGCATCACCATTTGCATTCTGGAAATTACGGGCCACAGTCGCACCATATGTCACAACAAGAGCAACAGCAGCAGCAACATCATTTACACTTCGCGCCACATCACAATCAGCACCTGCCCACACAAATACAACAGCAACAGCAACAACAGCAGCAGCAACAACAACAACAGCAGCAACAACAACATATACCAGGCGCACAGTATCACGCACAACAGCAGCAGCAATCATCGCCTCAACAACAGGCACCGCAACAATTGCATTCCCGTAGCTCGCAATTAACGAATCTCGACATTTTGCCCAAGCCCAAGGAAATGCCAGCACGGGAGGATCTGAAGGGTGAGGAGGATCACACCGTCATAACCGACTTATCAACAACTGCTTCTTATCGCACACATGTGCCCGCATTGCCGCCACCGCCGACGACGAGCTCATCTGCCGACAACGAAAAGGCCTCGCAGCTTTTAGATGCCCCTGAATCGCCTTACTTGACCACATCGAATGAGGAGTCGCTGGAATCGAACAGCAACAGCAGCAGTCGTAAACGACGTAAACGAAAATCCAGTCAAGTCATGCGTTTGACGCCGAGCGACAATGGCACAATCTCCACCACCGCTGTTGCCGCCGAGGAGCAGGATGAGCAACTCAAGCGTTCCCGCATGTCCAACCAAAACACAAACAGTAACAGCTGCAGTCCCAAATCACTGCCTGCACAGCAGCAGCTGAAGTCTCCAAATAATGGTGGCACCGAACTGGATACGTTTGCATTGCAGACAACTAACAAAAACAATAAGATGGACACTGAGCTCGCCCAAGAAAATGGATGTCCAATGCCAACACATACTCAGTCCACGCCAGGAGCCACTTCAGAAAATAGTAATAGCGCACAGCTGTACAACGATGACAAGCCCAAGACTAAGAAACAAAGACAGGCGCTACTGCAGCGGAACATAAAGGAGCAGCAGCGTCGGCAGACTGAAGATGAATCCCAGGATTTGCCGGCCAAAGAGGAGCCTGTGGCACAGCCTATGCCGCCAAGTCCGCAAAGTAATAGTAGTAGTAGCAGCTCAAGTAGCTCCAGCGGCGGCACTCACAGTAGCCACAGCCATAGTCAAAGCGATAATACGAAAGCAACGACAGACACGCCAGCTTCGCCGGCACTTGTGGAACAAGGGAACATCGATACCAAGCCAGTGGTAAGTGTACACGATGATGAAGACGACGAGTTGTTCAAGAACGCGGAAAAAACAACCGCTATTGTTGTGGCCCCTCCGACAACGGTTTCAGAAGGTGGCAGTGAACCTTGCCATTTCGAAGAGGTAAGCATTTAATTTTATTTAACCGAATTAACTGAACAATGACATCTACTACCTTGGCAGGTGGAGGACAAGTTGGAGGAAATGTTTGCCGGCATTGAAGATGAGCCCGCTGAGCAGTCAACTCGCGTCATATCACCAACAAAGCAGGTAGCAGCTGCTGCTAGAAATGACCTTAGCTCGCAACTCACGTTAGAAAACAGTGTACGGGCTGCTAAGGCAGAGGAAAGCAAGTCAAAGGAAACTGAACCGACTGCAAAACTTCAAGAAGAGCAGCAGCCAGCGCCTACGCCAGAGGTGCGACCAATGGCTACAAAAGCTTCAATGAAGTCCACAATGCCTAGTCCCATACACAGCCCCACACCTGAGGCACGCTCCACATCTACACCGGTGCCAGCCCCACACACTGATCAGAGTTGTAGTGATACACCCCCACAGTCACAAGAGCAGCTACAGAGTCCACCATCAGCTGACTTTAAGTCTACGCCTAGTCGCCGCTTGCCGCCACGCCGACTGTCCGTGGGCATTGATCCATCGCTTTTGCGTTTTATGATAGACGATCCGTCGAAGCCAAAAAAGACTGCAGGAGCGCGCAAGAAGCTGCAAGGCTCAGGGACCCCCGATCTGCAAACGCCAATTCATAACGAAAGTGATGATGACAAGCCTAGCACCTCGGCGGCAGCGGCAGCAGCGTTAGCAGCGCGCAAGCTCAGTGAGGCGGCAGCTTCGCAGGTGCTGCTTGATCCAAAAAGCACGTCGACAAAAACGCCGCCCTCAAAAAAGAAAAAGGCCACGGCCAAGGGAAAGAACGCCAAAAGTGCGGGTGCTTCAACGAAAAATGCTAAGAACAATGCCAAAAATGCCAAGCAGAAGAAACAAATTGGTGGTCGCAAGCCTCCAACAACGGATGAGGATAGTACACCAGCACCTAGCAAAGAGAGCAATGGCTCATCCGAGCAGAAACTAAAATCCCCATACATACTTATCAAGCCCGATGGTAGTATCGTCATAAAGAACGCACATACATCCGAAGACGTCAACGATAAACAGACGAAAGTAAAAAAGGCACCGCACGAACGCAAAAATGTTCGTGGCATGCACTCTTCAACGCTAAGCAACCGTTACGATGCCGACACCACCGACTCCAGTTGGATATGCGTGTTTTGCAAGCGCGGACCACACAAGATGGGCCTCGGTGATCTCTTTGGCCCATATCTAGTCTCTGTAGATTGCGAGGAATATCGCATGGCAATACAAGCGCCTGGTGCGCAGGAAATCGATGCTAAAAAGCGAATGCGTAGCGACATGGTTCAGACGAATGCACGTAATGTGCCCGCGGTGGCGGCCACATTGGCGAAAATCATGCAGGCGCCAAAGATTACAATGGTGAGTGAGAAGTTATTTCATACATGAACTAATACTAATGATTTATTATAAATTGAAGCACAAGCGCAAACGAAAGCAACCCTTCGAAAACACCTATTCCTGCAGCGATGATCAGAATGAATCGCAGTGCTCGTCAGTGGATGTGGATCCGCTCGACTGCAGTTACGAGACAAAATTTATTGAAACATTTCGAGGCATGTGCAAGACTTCGGAGCACGGGTACGAGGTGTGGTTGCATGAGGATTGTGCTGTATGGGTCAGCGACATACAGCTTATTGGCGCCCATCTACAAGGACTTGATGCAGCGGTGTGGGATAGTTCGCGATCTCAGTGCCTTCAGTGCTGTCAGCCCGGTGCCATTGTCTGCTGCTTTCAACGCGCCTGTGAGGCGAAAGCTCACGTGCCCTGCGCTCGTTCCGCCAACTGGAGTCTCGACGAAAAGAATCGTATGGTATTTTGTGGACAACATGCACCGCCACCATCGACAGGAACAACAACAGAAATGGTGTCTCTAAGAACGACACCAGCTACACCAGCGTTAGTTTCCGCCGCTCCTCTGGCGTCTACGGCGCTTAATGTCAATTCGCTTCCCTGAGTGCGAGTGCGCCTGCACAATTGTCTGGCCATTAAACGTTGAGCGTGCCAAGTGTATGTTTCTTTGTCCGTTTCGCTGTACAGTGTACACACGAGAGTTAATCAGTTAGAATGCGTTAGTTATTTAGGGCAATACACTTAAGCACATATGTAATGTTACTTTATGTTAAGACTTCAGTGTTTGCACTTTCATTTGTGGTTGTTACTTTAGAATATTTCCTTAATATATCTGCACTGTAAATAATTTGAAATGGCCAAGGAATAATGGGAATTCTCCCAAAGCTATAGCTACTGCAGCCGAAGTGCGCGCACATTGCATTTTAAAGTAATATTAATATTTTGTATAAACTAGCTGCGGAACATTTAAGTGCTGACGTTTTGTTTTTATTATTTTTGTGTTTGTTTTTAAATGTCAAACAAGATTATTTACGCCTTTAATTGATCAACAATTATTAGATATTAATCGTAGGTAGCAGCAAAGTTACAACAAATTAAATGCCCCAATGGTTTAATTAGCTTGCTCATTTGCTTAGCCCGTCCCATTAGTTTTCACAGCATCACATTATTTTTCTTCTCGACCAAAATTTCATTTTCTTTTAGTTCAATTTGTGTGTGTATAAACAAATACTCCATGCCATAACACTTAATATCCAAAAATATGCATAACATATGAGAAAAATTATAGAAACGCAATGTGCACAGCATTAACTGAAATAAGCAACTATGCATAAATAGAAAATGTTTGACACTAATTAAAACATTCGTAAACTATTTAAAATGTAATATTGTAAAACAATAAACAATTAATGTAACTAACAATTACAATAATGACTATGACTACATTTACATGTAAAACCTTGTATTGTATTTATTTATAGGCATTGTACGTATTGAAAATAATTTTAATTCTAAAATATAAAATATTAAAAAGCTATAGAAAAACCAGTCCTATGTAGTTGCCATTATTTGCTGGGTATGGATTATACCATTACTATTACCGGCAAGTTATTCGGTGAACCTTTTTTGAATGCAAATTAGTTGGGAAATGAAAATTACGAAAACGAAAAGGAGGCGTTATGTTATTGACACATAGATGATCGGCAAGACTCGAAGAATAGGTAAAATACTTTCGCCCTGTCCGTTCCTGTTATGTTATGCGTTTAACATAATATACTTGTAGTATCATCACCGTGAACATATCTAAGTATTTGGACCAAATCGGACTACTATGTAGCAGACATTCTAAAGAATAATACATTCTCAAAGGATAATACAATGAACGAACGGCTTTCAAAACAAAACATATATTTAGTAAAATTGAAAGCTGCTGATCCCACATTTACAGTTTTAGAATGTATATATTCTTACAAAAACATTTTAGCATATCAAAAATAAAAATAAACAAATGATTTCCAAAGGTAGCTTTTTGTAATCATATTTTTTTATTTAAATAAATATGGAAGAGGTACAGAAGTTATGAATTTGAACAATGAGACTATTTAGAATGCTTAAATATTGTACAACGATTTTAAACGGTACACATTTCTAACTTAACTTAGACGGATAAATAAATTAGCTAGGAATAATCTCATTGAGAGCGGCTCAATAATGGCGTACACGTCGTCGCATCTGATGCGTAATATCGTTGGGCAGTCGACCGACACTGTTTTGGGCGACTTCGTAAGAAGTGGCGCCACGGTAGAAATCGGTTTCACGACCCTTATCTGCCCTGCTTCCCAACTTCAATTGGGCGATGTTTGGATCGCTGCGTCTCTGAGCCACCTGGAGTGTGGGTGCCGGGATCAGTCCATTCGCTAATGCCGGCAGCTGCACATTCAGATGACGATCAGTGTTTTGGGTTCGGGAGTTACCGATCACCGAATATGTTGCTGGCTCAGCTGCTACCTGTGTCAGCGGTGGAAACTGTGGCAATAGTTGCTGTTGCTGTTGATAAGGCACAAAAATGTTTGGCGTTAAATAGGGCTGTTGAATCGATTGTATCGTCGGCCGCTGCTGAGCCTGATGGAAATATTGCTGATGTTGCTGCTCCTGGTATTGTGGTTGCTGCACATATGTTTGTTGGGGCGTGTGGTAGTAAGTCTGCTGCTGTTGTGGATGCTGTTTCTGTTGCTGCACTACTTGTATTTGTTGCTGCTGTTGCAATAATTGATGTTGCTGTTGCTGCTGTACTAACTGTTGCTTCTGCTGCTGAACAAATTGCTGTTGGTGCTGCTGCTGCTGCTGCTGCTGTACTAATTGTTGTTGCGACTGCTGCTGCGGCAGCACGATGTGTTTCTGTTGATATTGCTGAGCTATAAAACTTAACTGTTGTTGTTGCTGCTGCTGCAGTGGCTGCTGTTGCTGTAGCTGTTGGTGTTGCTGCTGTTGCTGTTGGTGTTGCTGCTGTTGCTGTTGGTGTTGCTGCTGCTGCTGCTGCTGTAATGTTGCTGCTGCACCTGCATCTCTGAATTTATTGTTTAGGAAGTCGTTGAGAGACACATACGAGCTGCTCTGCGTGACCTTCACCTGTGGCTGTCTAACCAGGGACGATATAACGTTGCTGACCGAATTGGGCTGAATGCGTTGACCCTCGGCGCGGGCAATTACGATGCCCGGTGGCTTAACTTGAGGAACTTCTGCTGCGACTATAAAGTAAACAGAATCTTAGTTGTACGGTTTGATAGCCACGGCTAGTGAATTCGCCTTACCTGGTGCTACGGGCTTCAGATAACTGTAGCTGTTGGTCACCGTTGCCGCTGCAATTCTGTCCACTGATGGCTTCGCCACACGCTGCTGCGGTCTGCCAGCTTGGTACGTTGAAGGACCGCGTGATGGGGTTGCCTTGGTGTGGGTTACTTTAAAATTCTGCAAGTTGGAATCGTCAACAATGGCACGCGTTAACTTATCAAAGGGAAGGAAAGCGGAGGATGAGTCTTGAGTGCCGCTCACTATGGGAGCTGCGAATGTTTGTGCTGGTGTGTTGTGTGTGTTGTCATTGATGTGGATGTTGTTGCTATTATTGATTTGGGCTGCATTTGGCTGCCTTCTGGGCGCCTGCGTGACTGACGTGGCCGTGTAGCTATAGCCATGATTGTAGTTGGATGCTAAAGCTGAAATTTGCTGCGCCAGCGTTGACAATGCTGTGGGCGTTGTTCGTTGGGGTGTTACTGGTGTGGTTGTTGTTGTTGCTGCTGTCGTTCTGCTAGTGGTGCGTGGAGTGGTGGTGCCACGGGTACGTTGTACTTGCGTCTTGTAGCTGTTGTAGCGATTGCGACCTCGGTTGGCGCTGCTGCGGACGGGCGTCGCCTCAGTCGTAGATCTACTTGCGTGCTGAATTGTAGTGGGCGTGGTATTACTAGCAGGCGTGGAACGTGTGGCAGGCGTATAGACGCGATTGCCTCGCTGCACCTGGAACCGTTGTAAATTGCTATGAACACTTTCCCAGGTGGCCTTGGAGTCGCTGCTTTGCAATAGATTAACAGAACTTGTGTCCTTTTCAATATTGCGTACGGTGAGCTTCTTATTGGGACCCGAGTCAGCTCCGCCTCTAACATGTGCCAATGGTGAGGGTGTGGTTGTTGTTGTAGTTGATGTTGAACTTGGAGTTGATGTTGACGTTGTTGTGCTTGTTGATGATGTTGTGTGTCTTGTGGCAGCCGATAGGCGCGACAAACGCAGGCGACTGGCAGCCAAGCGCTCCAAATAGCTGCGTGTGGGCTTTAGTGTTGTGCCCACACTTGTTGTTGTTGTTGTGGTGGTGCGTGGTGTAGTGCTGCGTGGTGTCGTGCTGCGAACCAGGGGTCGCAAATTAGTGCGGCGCTCGTAGAGCTGTGAATGGTGCTGTCTCTTCAGCGTTGCTGCTTCGCCTGCTCGTTGTTTCTGCGAGTTACGTCGATAGCCACGAATTCGCTCCTGCGTGCTGCTGATTTCCGTAACCGTTTCTGTTGAGGTGCTCATGGCTGGCGTGCTGCTGATCGCTGCCACAACAGGAATTGTCGTTGCATCAGCACTTAAATTATTTGTCTCGCCGTCGTGAGAAGTTAACTTAACTCCAGCCAGCAACAATTTTTCCGCTTGCTGATTAACATCCACTTTTTCCGACTGATCATTTAACTCAACGCCCTTAGCTTGCGAGCCAATGACGCCTTCCTCTGGTATGGCCGCTGTCAAAGCTGCGGCTTGGCCTATGGATTCTATGGCGGGAAATTCGTTGATATCGTCAGTGCTGGGCAAGATCGGCGGCTCCAACAGTCCTAGAGGCACCGCCACCACTGAGTTTGTTGCTATTGTAGTTGAGATTTCTGGCGTAGCATCTGTTAAGTCAGGTTCAGGTGTTGGTGTTGTTGTTATTTGAAATGCCACAGCCTCGGCTTCATCGGCTGGAGATAATGTGGGTGCTATTAATAAATATTCGCCCACATATTCATCATCGTGCGGGGCTGCTTCCGTTGTACTGGTTGTGGAGGATTTGTCTTCACCAAGCTTTAGCTTGTGGCCGGAATCTTTGTGTGTATCAATAGGTATTTCATTTGGCTGCAGTGTTTATGTGTTGTTTGTTTATGTGTTGAATTGTATGGGTTGGCAGAAGGTGTGACAATAGTGGTGTGGATAGTGGAGTACAGACAGTTAAGCACAGAGATAGATAACAAGTTAGAAGCATAGATAGAAACAGAAATACAAGTAGAGTAGAAAATGATGTTGCAAGTTTAGCTTAATGTCTGCTCACTGGGAATCTTAGTTCGTTCAATTCGTTTTAGCTGCTTAGCTTACAAGTATTATATAAAAAAAACATAGCGGCTACTGCGAATGGAACATTATAGCTCTTTCGATTTGAAAAGGCAAACAATAAGCTAAATTTTTAATAATCTGCTAGCATTCAACATACTGATGTACTTACCGTAAATCTCACCGTACTTTCCGTCTGCTTTGGCCTATTATACACATACGATGTAGTTCCCTTGCCCTGCGTGGCAAATCCGCGACTCAGAAACCTAAAAGGTTGCTTCACCTTTTGTGGCGCCATTGCCTGATATCCCGAAACACTTGGATCCAAATCTGTAGAAACTTCATCAAGCAGATTATTGATGTTTGATACCAAATCTAGCTGGGTGGCCTCCTCGTTGGTATTGCGTATTTGCTTAATGTACTCCGGTGCCAGAACCTCATTCTCATTTCCGTTGCTAGACAAATCGCTCAGCTCGTTTAAGCCTGAATTGACGCGCTCCGCGAAGTTCATCTGCTTTTTATAGTGATACTCACGCGGATATTCGGCGATGATGTGTGCATTAGTGTGATCGAAATTGATGCCAGGATCAGAGGACAGCTCGCCCAGGCTGTTCACATAGATGTCATCGCCTTCGGATGTGATGCTTAACGGTTCGCTCTTTACAGCCTCACCGCGCGCCGATTTCTCATCCGATGTCACCTGAACTTGATCAACCGAAATGGGCTTTACAGCCGCAGGCTTGCTTAGCACTCCACTTTCATGGGACAAGTCCTTACTGAGCGACTGATGAATGCGCTTCGACTGCAAAATAGGCGCCTCCCCTTGCCCCTGCTGCAATGCCTTGGTTATGGTTTTCATAGGATACTCCATCATTTGGCGCACTCGCTCCATCATGTCATGTGTGCTGCCGACTGTGCTTTCCATATTCTTTTCATAGTACTGCTCCGATTCATCGCAGTTAACATTGCGATACCAATCGCATACGAAATGCTTCTGACTGAAAAGCGTTCCATTCGGACAGAGAAAACCAAAGCCCTGCGCCGAACGTGCGGTGTGAGCGCAAATTCGAAAAGCCTGACAACGGCTCTCCACGTCCGCATAGTAACCTAAAGGTAGAGCATAAAACTTAAGATTAATTTCGATTACGAATGTCTGAGCCCCAAAATTTCCCTTACATCATTTTTCAATGTTCAAGCCATTCTTAAACATTAGATTGACCTCATATGGGAACGGTTTTCAAATTATGTCATTATACTGAGGGTATAACCATCACAGCAGAGATGGGGTTTAAAAGAAATTGTTTGATTGCTTAATTTTCTGATTAGTGTAAATAATACACGTATTTTTATTTAAATAAGCATTTAAAAGCTAACCGTTTAAGCCGGTCGGCCTCAGACTTTCTTGTTCCTAATTATATAGCTGATAATTCTAAAAAACAAGTTTTATATCTATTGCTGTTTAAATAGCGACAGATTTCACACATCGCCTACCTTCGTGACGTCCTTGACATACAAAACTGGTCTTGGGAACGGTGCTCAGAATTGGGTAGTCCACGCCTGGCTCGCCTGGGATAGTGTGTCGCAAGTCGAACTCCTGGTCCGTGTACTCATTGGATTTGTCAGCATCCTCGAAATTGTCCTGAGCTCCAACGCCTAGCAGGCCTCCCACGAACATAACAAGTAGCAAAATTTTCATTTTTGGCGCTCGCATGCTGAAAGCAAAAGTGTTTAACTTATTTAATATTCCACATATTGTGCCATTTCAAAGCGTTCCGTATTACAAAATATTATGCATTGGACTGATTGATAAATTATGAATAGATAAATATTCATTGATTAAATGACCGCGGTGTTGAAAACTTTGCATATAAATACAAAAGCTATCAGACGAGCCACAGAGCAACTGCCGGTAAATTAGCATACCTACTCAGCATACACATGCCCCTCTACTCGCCTTCGCCCTTCTATCGGACCGGGCTCCGCTCTTATGCATTTCTCACGTAACCGAAACAAATCAATATGAATAGCGATATAGTTGTTACACATTTAGGTCTTCTTCGGAGCTAATTTATAAACTCAAACAAATACCAAATAGAGCTATACATAGACTTATACGCGGCACTGTCAACCAACTAGACAGGCAGGCGTGGGTCGCTCTCAATGAATTCGTCATTTGTTGCTTTTTTGGTTGCCATATAAAACTACGCACTCGTGCCCAGCGTAACTCACACAAGTGAGCGCGTGCTTTGCCTCAACTCATAGAAATCGAGCTTCATGTTTCGAGCAACTGCAATAAAAGGAAGTGATCAGGCCTAGGTCGTACAACCTTGAAATATTTGCTCCAGTTTCCATCTGATTTAATGCTTCGTTTTATAAATATTTATGGCCAAATTGATGGTGACATTTAATTTAATTATTAATGCGTTGCATAGGCCGAAGCTTTGTTTCCATGTTACATAAGAACTTGCCTGAAGTTTGTTTAAGAGACTGATAAAAATGTGTCTTTTTGTTGCTTAGCAGATAGACCTACGCAAAATTTAGAAACTAAATTATTTTAATTGACAGCAAGAAAAAGCACTAAATTCGATTTCATTGGAATGCGGCTAATTGAAAATAATCAAAAATGTCTTAAGCACACAGACTCAGCGCTTTCAATGCTTATATAATAGTGCTCGAGTCAGTAGATTATCAATTAAAGTGTGATGTTCAGTTGAAAAAGTAAAGGAAGCACACAAATATTCTAGAGTCGTTACTATACAGAGGCAGGCGGCAGCTGAGTTCAGCAGCTGTTATTGACAGGCCATCAGCTTTTAAAATTATATGTGCTGACAGCGTATAGTGTTATATATTTAGCGAATTGTCGGCTATTTTTCTATAATAATTTATTTAATAACGGATCTCACTTGATTTGCCAAAAGCAAACAAAAGACTTAAGACACGAACTTGCCAAAAGCGGACAACCACTTCGCATGTTTTCTGCAATGTGCTTGTCAGTAACCACCGCTATATTAACCGACAAGGGTACAAAAGAATGTTAGCAATTGAGTGCTGCGGTGGCAAGTGCCCGACACCCATAGATTCGAGTGCAGCTCATGACAGATGGGAGTGCACGCATATTTTTATGCAAATTAAATGAAGAAATGGTGGGTTGGTTTTTGTTTTGTTTTCATATACTATTGCAAACACTTCATAAAACGCTTCACAACAAATATTGAATAATCCACAAAGCATGCAACAATATTGGCAAAATATGCAAACTCAACCTGGTATACGGGTATATATTATTTTTGCTGGAGTAAAAGCGAATCAAAGCCAGCGAAATAAATAAACAACATATACTCAATTATTTTCCAATTTTAACTGTCGATGCCAAATTTTGATAACATAATCAATTATATAATGCCGCATGCATGCAAATCTTCAATTCGTTCGTATAATGACTGATGATGTAAACATCATAAAATAATTATAATTGAGGCTTATTATTTGGCAAGCATTTGAATTATTTTTATTTCTTTGCACTTAGCAATTGTGTTGATGGGCCATTTCTGTAACAATTTATTGATGCTTTTAGTCACGCCTTAATTGTGTGATTGTTATAGTCTGTACCCCAAATTTTATAAAATCGAGATGTGTGATGTATAGTAGCTGCATGTCATGCTGAAAAGTTGTAAGCCGTAGCTTAGTGTCACAAATAAAATTCATATACGAGTAGATATAGCCACCTAAACGGTAAGTTTTATTTCAAATCTAAATGAAAACCCAAAAAAAAACTTCAGGCTCATATTAATTTTGTTTTAAGCTTCATAAAATTCCAACATATTTATATTTTCGTAAAAATATATAAACGAGGAGTTTTAAATTTGAATTATTCTTTTGTTTATCACCTTTTTTATGTGTCATAACCTAATAGTCATTCATTTGTTTACTTATATCGACTTATTTATCAATGTTTTATTAAATATTTATACTTGCTTTACAGCTTAATTGTACCAATAATTTGGGTTTTCAAAAGAAAAATTCATATACAATTCAATTTCTTTTATTTATACTTCCAACTATGTACATAAAAGAAGAAATTGCTTTGATATTGATTAAATTGATTAAATTAATTGGATAACTAAAAGTCTATCTTCAAAGCATCGGAATTTAACTTGGAACATCATTGAATCAAAATATCTTTATGACAAAATTGGATTATTGACCGAATAGTGGTGCCCGACTCGATGTTTGAAGCTCCTTCCATTTTGAAATAATTTACGCGATATGTCAGTAACCTTCAGCTTCACATACATGAAAATGCTCGTATGTATTCTATATGCTATATGTACCCATATATTAGCTTTTTGTTAGCTAACAGCATGTCAACAAACTGCAAATATACTAATTCTATATAATTTTGATAATTAATACTTAAGAGACATCTAATGGAATTTTAATGATGTGCGTTTGTGAAGTCTCTCCTACAAACCATGTAGCATATACATATGTACATATGTATGTATGACGTATGTAAATTTCTCATTGGAATGCATTTTCACGAAGTGTATGAAAAATGGCTTTTGCTTAATTTAAAGCGCACCCGAGGGCAATTGTAATTGTCTGCAGCGGTTGAAAAGGCAAAGAATATATCTGAATTATAACAAATGATGATTTCGTTCGACATTTTCAGGGTCAATATCAAGATCAATAGCGGCAGCAAACATCCAAACAATACAAGTAATACTACATATTTACAGCAACCACAACAAAAGCCACAGAAATTGTAATGCTGCCGCCAACAATGAGGAAGCGTCGCTTAACATTCGAAATCAGCAGCATCATCTTCAGCATGTGTTTCAAATAATTTGACTACAACTACAGAAGTTGTACTTCTCATTGTTTTTCAAGCACGGATGGTATAGAGAATATGTTGATAACAGCACAGCACTTCTGCATTAATGTGTAAAAGAGAATGGCAAAACTCATTAAATCATTTTGAATGATTTCTTGAACTTCAAATAGCAACTGACAAATTGAAATGTTTGAAGAGTCTCAATTTTGAAATGGTAAATCCGAGTTTGTGTAAGCGCAGCAGTTCACCTTTGTTTTTATTGGAGCTGTAAGTAATTTGTAGGCCAATCAGATCCGCCTCAGTTACAGACCCTAGGCCCTTGCTGGTGGATCGGTCGTGGCGCCCCACATAGCTTAAGGACGTTCGTGTGTTGGTAAAGATGCTTGAAGTTTTAATTATCTCTTGAGCTGAACTGCCTGATTTCTATGTCTAAAACGAGGGTATTGGCAACGTCAATAAATCAATAACAATACCACATGCCCACAATTAATTAAATGACTCTGTCAGCCAGAAAACTGGTTTCGAAAGCCGAATTCATGGCATACTCTTGCAGTTAATTATAGAAAATCTTATTTTGGTCACTTTTGTTTTCTAACATTGCCCATGCTAGAGTCTGACTTAAAGGTAAGCAAACAGCCACTTAAATGTCATCGAACGCTTGATGGCACCCCTTAAGATTTTTAGCAGGAGAAGGATCTGGTCCATCATTTTTTCTTTTCGTAAACTTCTGCCGGGGTTTTTCGTACGTTATTTGATGGCCCATGCCGGTACTTGATCGGTTTGTTTGATTTTTAAAGTGTGTAGTCTTGCTGCCACATCGCAAAATGACTCACATTCTCTATCACAAAAATATACCTTGGCTTACTAAGCGGCAGATAATACGGTGTTACTAATTTCATTTCATTGAATAATATATTCAGAATCCAATTATATTTTTACTCTATGCCCAGCGAGTACATATTATGATTTTAATTTAGTGCAACTGTATGTAACGCACAGATCACACCTCTGACCCCACGAAGCACATATATTCTTGATCAGTATGACAAGACGATTCGATTTAGCCATGTAGCCAGATTAAGCAATTGTGGTATTAATTTATCTCAAATATCTAGGCAGATGAAACTTATGTTTTTTCCAAAGCAGTCCCCTACTCCCCAGCTCATATTGTTCTTGATATTTGTTGCTGAATTTACAAATACATCTAGTTAGTGCTTATGTATCATCATGTCATGATTCATCGTTGTAGTGTAATTCTGAACGAAGCTCAAATGTAATCTCGTGGCAGACCCCACAAAGTATATGTATATATTCCTGATCAGCATGACAAGACGAATCCGTCTGTCCGTCCGTTCGTATATCACAGACTATAAGAGATAGAGAAACCAAAATGTTACACGCAGATGCCCTATGTGTATACGAGTTTATTTTATTTTTTTGATACACCCCTCTCCCCAACACTTCTCTGTTAATAGTAATAATTTTGCAGTAATGCCGTTCGTATAATCACATATATCTCGGAGACACCGAATTTTTTTTTCAATACGCGGAAAATACATTTCAGAATGTTCCTCCCTCCCCATTTTCCATAAATTTCAGTATTTGGCAAATACTTCTAGTTAGTGATTAAGAGTCTGTATGCCAAGTTTCATTATCATAGACCGATTTTAAAAGAAGTTATAGCCATATATGTAATCTCAAGTCGTCGCACCCAACTTTAGCTTTTCCATTTGTTTATTTAATTTTTTACGACATAAAGCTATAGAAACACGTATACAAATTTCAATAATCAATCAATATGCATTTCGACAAGTTTCGTTTTCTATCGAGCTCAAATAAGTAGAACGCTTTTCAAATATTCATCAAAACCAACAATCTTTCATTTTATTTATTTAAATAACCTGTAACATAATTTTTCATTTATAATATTTATGATGTAAAATATATGAAACCTTATAGAAAGTTTTCTAATATTTAAAAAAAAAATTGACTAAGATGTGGAAAATGAAACTTGTGTATATTGAAATCTCATGATATGGATGAAAAGTGTTGTGCTAAAACAATTGTATGATTCAAAATCATTTGAAAATACATATCTATCAGTTACCTTGATTGAATTATCAAATCAACCTAAAAATAATAAGTTGGTAGGAAGCCAAATGTGTTTTGGATCTTGGTCCTTTAGTTTGTTTATCAATCAATTTCGATCACTACGATTAGTTTCTTTTGTAATTGATTTAATGGATATTCGGTTTTTAAACATTCACAATGAGTTCGTATTTATTAATTTATTTACCTTAAACACCGGAGCATAGTCTCGCAATATGAAATATTATGTATTGATAAGTTTTAAGTAAAACTCGTTTAGTCCTTGTCACGCACTATGAAAACACTTTTCGTATTCAACTTCACTTTAACAAAAGAAGTTTAAAAGCATAATTGTGCATTTATCCTTTATTATCCTTCAGGCGATTGTTTCTCACATTCGATAATGAAGGCGACTACGCGCCAAGACAAAACTTAACCGCTCGACACGCGAACTTGAACTGAACTGTATGGCTAAAGATAATCGAAATATTTGGCCAGAAAGAGCAACAGCACCAGCAGCAGTATTCGTCAGACACCATGAAAGCATCAGCAGCTGAAAGAGCAGCAGCAGCAGCAGCAACAACGACATCAGCAATAACCGATACCCAACACCCAAATATGCCATAATATGTTTAAAAGAAGAAGACACCGAAGCCAAAAACAAAAACAATCGATTGCGTATTAAATGGTGAAGGCGATGATGATGATGATGATGCTGTTACTATAGCTGATGCTATTGCCCGGCTTGTTATTGTTGCTGGGGCGAAACGACGACTACAATCGCGAGTGTTGGCTGAAGACAGTGACAAGCTGAACTACCTGCTGGGAGTGCTCCCCGGTAGAGCATAACAGTTAATAATGAATTAATAAAACAGCTTGACAAAAACAAAAGACAGAGCAAAAATGCAGGGCCCTTTTCTGCATGGGAAATGCATTTAGCCTTACTTTCATTTTCATGAGCAAGTTGTTTATTTTCTTTCTCACGATTTTGTGCGTTTAAGAAATGCAGTATATCGAGTTATAGAGGCAGCAACAAGGTATGTTTGATTGCATTTACTTGAAATTTATTATGCATATACTTAGTAAATCAATTTCAATGCCCTGCTGTCCAAATAAAAAACACATTCATCTGTCCCATCATTGGCTATTTCCGCATAGCATTCGTACTAATAGGTAGTATTAGTAACCTCTGCTAAAATTGCCACAAATTTTGAATATCATATGACCCAAATCTTGCCTTTTAATTTAACTACAAACTGTGCGGTCAATTAAACGTCCGTGTCCAGCTCACACACTATCGGTCTTGTCTTGCTTTTTAAATGCTCCGTCAGTAGTCGGCTTTGGGTTGCACTTCAAGCCTAACCATGTTGGCCAAATGATTAATGTTTTAGCCAATGGTGGTGGTGGTAACGAATTCGTAGCGGCTCATCACACTGTACGCATGAAATCTCACGCCAATCAGATACGAATCTGAACAATTATACCGACACCCAGAAAATATTTGAAAAATACTCGACATTAAAGCATATAATATAAATACTATTTTGATTGCATATAGCTTTAGTGACTCATGAATGTTTCGAAACTTTAAAACTGATAATTTAATAGAACGAATACAAAATGTAATACTATAATAATAAAATGTAAGTATTTTATTTGTATTATCTATGTAAACTAAATAAAATTGAAGTTTTTGTTTTTGAAATCCAAATAAATTCAATAAAATTAACTTTTAATTACTTAGCAAGCCAAGGAAAGAAGGTGAGCATTTCAATATCGATAATGTAAAGAAAACCCTTCACGAATTCACATTTAGAAATTCATAATTCAAGGACCAGCTCGAAAAATTCATTTTTCGGATTTTTTTAGAATTTATATATTTTTTTCTTTGTGTATACTTGTATGTAGTATGTTGTTGTGGAGATATGTTTACTAAATACTTGTTATTTGCTGTTCAATAATTGTGCATAATTTTTCAGCGTTGGTTCTACTAGTTTCAATATGTAGGAGTAACTAAAAATTAGCAGAAGCAGCGGCAAAAATAATAGCTACGGCGGCCGTCGCATTTAAATTGTTTTAAGCATTTGCCCATGATCCGCTTTTGGGTAAACATGTGGCCGACACAAAGCTCGTTATATTTGCGGACTGTGAATGTTGATGTCTAGCAAATAGACGAATACTATACCAACTGATCCAATATGAAAATGGGGCCTACGATGTGCAGTGGGTGTAATTGCCTATAAAAGTGCAATGCACAGCTCCCAGTTAAGATATTATTATTATTTTACGAAATGTCGCTCATCTTTAATTGGAGTCTTGGCATAGCACTCATGCTACTCCTGGCCTGTGAATCGGTTAGGGCTGTGGATGATGCTGAAACCCTCGACCTGCCAATTGTCGATTTTGATGCACTTTTTAGAGCATATTTGAAGCTGGGTGAGGCACTATTCGGCGATTGGCAACCACCCAGCATTGACATTGCAAGCGGCTTATACGGATCAACACCACACTTTTAACAGACATCAACCGTACGAGTACATATAGAGTTTTTAAAACAAAAACTCTCCTATCTCCATATTATAATTAATAAATACGATTCGAATAAATAAATTGAATAATTGTATGCGAAACAAACTTAAAATTCTTGAATGAAATAATTTTGGACCATTTCGAACAATTTTCGCTTTTAATTTTATAAATCCACGAAATCAAATCTATTTACAAAGAGATAAATGGAAATTATCAATAGCTAACCTCGAAAGACAGTTACTATTAATTAATATTACATACGTATTTAAGGAATATAATTTTTAAAACGAATCAATCCTCTACGTAGATATCACAAATTATCTAAAGAAGTAAACAATTTTTGTGAATAACTCATAATTTTGGAAGAGTTAAATTAGATTAGATGACGGAAGGACCTTTCACTGGGTCGATTACTTTTAAAGACGGACGAAAGACAGTTATCATTAAAATGTATTACATATTTAAGGAATATAATTTTCAAAACGAGTCACAGTAGTAAAAAATTTTTCTGACTAACTCATCATTTTATAGTTAAATGAGTTATGAGTTGTTGTTGCGATTAGATGATGGAAGGACCTTCCACTGGGCCGATTACTTTTAAATTGAACTGCGTGTAAATATTATGTATTCAACGAGAGTATAAATAGTGTTGGCTTAGTCGAAGCTGCATTATTTATTTTTGTTACATCCTATCAGTAAATTAATTAAAGAAACAATCTAAAGAGACTAATTAATCAGGCACGCTTCAGTTTTAACTGTTGGCTTTCATTTATTGGCCAAATCATTGCTTTTGTTACTAATGCCATTTTATTGGTGTATTGTATTTTTTTCAACAACTTTCAAACCTTTTGTATCTCTTATCTTCGAACATGACACTTCATGTGTTTCCAATCGATGGCAAATTTGTTATTAAGCATTATTTTTTTAAGATTCGCACAAGTCGCAAAGTCGAAACCGAAACCGAAACTCGCCAAATCCGCTATGCGCCCGCTGCCATAAAACACATTTGCCATTTTATTCATCACATTATACACATCGATCATTTTCTTAATCACATTCAAACATTCGATTTTATGCAAGCTCGGCACTTAATCGAATTCTGCTTTTGGCACCCCCACAATTAAGACTTGTGTGTAGAGATGTGTGTGTAGTATAGAAGTAAGCGTTAGACAAGCACTTGTCGCTATTCCATTTATTGTGTTAATGATAATGGTAATTTTGGCAAATTCTTCACTTCAATCGAACATACAAGTACGGGTATAAGAAATGAACTCAATAATAATGAGCTGATCTGATCTCACGGGCTTTGCAGTTGGCCAAGTGTTGGGCTGAAGTGCGTTCTTCAAGTCGCCTTTTGTGTTAGCATACACGCATTATTAATTAAGAACTCCAACTTTTATAAACTGATATTTATTTTGCTCTATAATACACAAATTTACGCATCATTTGTTTTCGTTTTGTGTTTCTTGCAAACATAATGCTGTGATATTTCACCTGCGGCCAATTATTGAGGCGTGCGGCTTCATTTCGGTCTCCGTTTCGCTTTCGGTTTCCTGATGATGTGGGCGCTCATTTTGCTTCCTGCACGTGTCAACAAAATTACTGGGTACGGCTCACAATTTAACAATCATAATTGCAGGTCTCTAGCCACAAAAGATGGTTGAGTCTATTATTAGGCAAATTTGCATATTGTTTGCCAGAACATTGCATTGGCCGATACACATACTCGTAGTTTTGTACGTGAGTTCGATGAGGAGTTTTTATCATATCACTGACAATATTATACCATTTTCCCTAGGCCTATGCCCTAACCTACTGCATTACATACCAAATGCCTAGCTAATCCTTAATCTTAATTTGTAGTGCTCTCATCTCAACATAAACCTATCATGATCAAATTTTAATAATGAAGCAGTTAGGTGGTTAGGTTAATGAAGTCCGAAAGAGATTTAAAACTTGCGTTCTAAGTATATGTGCTTAGATATCATCAGCTTGTAAAAAGCGTTGAGACTTGCTGTCTAACTTTCCAGCAATTATAAAATGATTGGTTATCAGCTATAGTTTGAATCAGACATCGCTTTTGTTGGAGTCTAGCAACAATTCGCGTGCCACTGGGCCTCAGGGGGCTTCAATTATTTATGTAGCAGGCAAATCATATGCAAATGTGCTCACATTAAAAAATGCTTTAAGCCCAATCCAATACATATAAAGTGTGCATATGTATGTATATGAAGCTACGTACATGTGTATTCTTTGTCAGCGCACACATAAATAAACATCGCAGACTCCGATTTTGTATATGAATGCCATCTCCAAACATAAAAACATTAAAAAACATGTGTGGGCACGCAACTGAAAGCCAATTTTTATAATCGGCAGAGTGTTTAAATTCATTTATTTTCTTTTTCAAACAATAAGCTTAAAATAAATATTGGCTACCTGAAAGCTACTACCTTCTTCTCCCTTGTCTTGAAATTCCCACAAGAAGAGTAGCTTGAGACTGATGGGCGTTTGCTTCTAAATTCATGTCAAACATGGCTCGGCTCAGTAGTTTTCAAAACCGTCCGAAGCTGACATTGAATATAAATAAAAAAAAAAACAAGATAAGGTAGACTAGCAGGCGGGCAGGTAGGCAGACATATGGACGCTCATGCCAATGTTGTAATCAAAATATGTGAAAGAGTTTCACTTTCTTGTATAGTAAGACACGCGTATTCGTATTATATGCCGCCAACAACCACTTGACCCCAACCACGCCACGCCACGCCACCCCGCGTCCACTTCCACGTTCCATGCACTGATTTAACATAAAACACATTTGGTAACCTTTTAAACGCGTACGAGTATTGTTGACATTTACATTGACGGTGAACATGTGAACCGGCAGGCCGGTAGAAAAGAAATATCGCACAGATATAGTTTTATAAGCGTTTATAATCATTTAAATAAATATGCGCGTCATTTTTGAATTTTTATTTATTGGCATTCCAATGAATTAATATTTTGAATTTGTATGTAAATGAGGCTTATATAAGTGCACGTATATATTTGTGCTAATGCATCCAACTATCTAATTGAGTGTGTGAGCTGCACAACTTCATTTCCGCTACCAATTGCCAATAGCAAAAAATTCCAAAAACTAACACCGAAACCGAAACCAAAACCCAAATTCAATGGCATTTTAAAATCAAACGCTCATTACATCACACGCATACAGGTATGTATGTCTGTCTCTCTGTCTGTTTGTATCTCATAGATACCCACACAGCGCGCTGACAAACACATGTTAATTTAGTCTCAAATTGTATTTTATTTCTTTTAGTTTCTTTCTCCACATACGCACATGTGTATTATGGATTTCTTTTGGCAACAACGCCAAAACTCCAAATCAAATTTCATAATACATGCACACACTACTCTGCCGGATTATTATCAGAGCTATAAATTAATCAACACATGGCGACAGCGAATTGCGCCGATCGGCGAACTCTTCAGTTAGGGGAGGGACACGGACACGGGAACGGGAACGGAGGTCCCAATAGAAATGCATATGCAAATGGGAAGAGCACGGAAACGCTTTGATTTTGCCGGGTGTTTTTTTGAGGGCCGCATACACTCCACAAACATGTAGCGATGTGTGCAAGCGAAGCATTAATTTAATTTTATGTTTTTATTATGCATTTGCCGCATCAACATACAACTCTTACGATTGGCCCAAACCCAGACCCAGCCCAGTGAGTCGGCCAGCCGGCAAACTAAAATGCCAGCGGAGAAAGTGGACGCTGCAATTAAAGCTTCAGAGAGCGCGGAGGCGCAGTAAAACATGTTTTTTTTTGTTTAATTTCCATTTTTAGGTCTGCTTTTGGCCTACAGGACCATTTTATTATTGAAAATGTTGTTGTGGAAAATGTCATAATTGAGGTTGCGACCGCATTCGAAAGGAGCCAGTCGACCCGTAGTTGTTTGTATACGTGTGTATAACTAATTGATTTTATTTCGATCGCGTTGCAATAAAAGTATACAATTTAGTAGCCCTCTGTTTTGTTTGCATAAATATTAGGCGATTGATTAGTCATCGCCTGACTGTAGATTAGAGACTTATTAGGTTTGTGAACGGTTTACAGTTTTGATCGGAACTTGCGAAATGCTGCCAAATTAACAAGCATTTCGGACTTTGATGTCTCACGTCTGTCACTCGATCTCTGTTGTGGGTTTAGAAAATAATTTTCACTAATTTTTATGATATTTATGTAAGCGCTGCGTTGCTTTGATTAGCCTATTGCCCATTGGCTATTGTGTCGCATTTTGGGGGCAGGGCTTGGGTTATTACGGTCATAAATAATAATACGAGTGTCTATTTGCGGACATAATATGATGCTTGAAAGGCATATTTGTTATAATGATGTATATCAAACATTTTTAAAAATATGCCAATCCGTCTTCGTCTTTTTGTTTTTAATATTAAGTTTTTAAAATAAGTGAAAAGTGAGTGGCTTTTTGCATTTCTGTAGCTTTATTTCAATTTTTATTTCAATCGATACATTGTACATAATTATAATCGTAATGTCTTGCTTTATGGAAATAACATACTAGTATGCTGGCGCACAATAGACAGGGTAAATGGTAAATAGACAACATAAACAGTGTTCCTTCTTTAAGACTAACACTAGCACGTGTTATTGATGTTGGCTTACAACTACTAAATAAAAGTGTGGTTACCCACCCATTTATTTCGATTATTTTTTACGCACCGAGCGCAAACTTCTCGCACAGTACATTTAACGCGCTTTTATACTTAGTAATTCTAATAAGAAAATAGTTGATTTTCTCTTTTGTTTTTTGAATTTTGAGAAGATTTTGCAAAGCATGCATTTTTGAAAAATTGTTTTTAGGCAAACTTTTTGGTCTTTTGCAAAATCTTCTGTCAAAATAAACACGCATGCGAACAATGTGCACAATGATAGTGTGTGGGGGTTATGTTTAATTTTAGTATACTTTAATACTGGGTGTGACTTTTAATAAGTTAAATTTATGTATAGGTATGCTTATGTTATGTTTAGTCGTAACAAATCATGCACATTGTTGCTGAAGGCGCGTCGATCTGGACATCAAAGGCCTTGCCGCCAATGATTACGTTTTGTTTGGTTGTTTTCGTTTTTTGCTTAGACAAAATACATTTTACATAATGCAACTTAACACTTAATGTGCTGTTTAATTGGCGTGTGTTTTCTTTATTTTTATATAAATATATGCGTGGGTATATGAGTGTGTCAGTGTCTGGGAGTGTATGTGCTATTGTGTGGAAGAAAAAAACATTAATACTATTGTACAAATTTCACTTAATGTGTGATATTCAAATACAAAAAATCGTTGTGTAGGTGCAGGCAATAAAACATTTAAGAGTAATACAAAACAAGCTACAATAGGATAAATAGAGGACATGAAGCATTTAAACAACACGCGCTTTTTTCATAAATATGTTCAGTTTTTCGCAGAAATGGGCGCACTACACAATAGAATACCCTGTAGCATTTCTGGAGCATAAAACAATTCAAAAGAATTTGCTGGAATATAGTGGGAGTTCGCAAGTAAATAAATAGCCGTCAGATGCGACTAGGTCGACTTCGGTTAAATGTAGCGTTTGAAGTTTTTGTGTACAGGGTATAGGTAGCATGGCAAAAATCTGAACATTTACAAAAGGATTTTTAAACATTTATAATTAGAATAATGACGATTATGCAAATTGTATTTTATGACTTAAGAAAAACATCAATGTGCCCACAATTTATAGCAACACTTTTACTCAAACCACAAAGCAATCGCTTAACTCTACCACTTATAATTATGATTTCTATCTTCACTTCGGTAAATTTTGTGCATTGCTATAAATTGTACAGCAATACCTAACAAATTTCAGCAACGCAACAACTTATTTATGAAAACACGCCAGACACACACACATTGGTCGGCGCATTTTGAAAACTACATTGTTTGTTCGTTTGAAATTTGTTATTGTATGCATCGTTAATTCAATGCAGCTTAAGAATAATATTAAAATAGATTCATTATTAGCCGAGTTCCATCAGACATGCCAGCACAGTGTTCCTGTTGCTGTTTAGTAGCTTCTTGTTTACATTTTGTTGACTTTGAAAATAAATAAATACAAAATTTCACCAATATCTTTATCTCCATTATGACTGGGCAATAAATTTTCCATTTATTTTTTCAAGCGCTTGCCACTCATCGGAAGCACAAGAGTCTGACCTGCCGCCTGTATACATAAGTATGACGCTGGTTTTGAGCTTCGTTCATCAATATAATTCAATAATGCGTTAACAAGTACTCTTCCTATAAGACTATTTCGTAAATGTTTTGGGTATTGTATTATGTTCTTGCTTCATTTATCAACTTCAACTTCAACAACAAATAAATAAATATAATAACAACAGTTGGCACAATGTTAAATTCAGCAATATTAAATCCACTGTGCCCGCTGTCACACATAAATAAATAAATAGTTATTAACTAATAATTTGCTATTTCAAAATAGTACAAGTGCAGATATTTTTCATATTTTGCGTATTTCAATTTCTTGTATAATTTTGCACACAGGTTCAGTTTTAAGTTTCATGTTTTTTTTTTGACATTTTTTTTAGCTTTTGTGGACGGGTATTTACGAGCGATGGCAACAAAGAACTGCGTTTTTTGTTTTATTTTTTAGCATTGTTCAAGCCGAGCTCACTGAGAATTTTCAATGCGTTGCGCGCTGCATCGTTTTGCGACTCATCTGAACTTTTGCCAACGCCATGACAAATCTGTGGCGGTTCAGTGGAGAGTGTAACAATGGTGAGGAACTCGTTGTGATTGCCTTTCGGATAATCGGAGAAGTTTACCTAAAATATGATAAAAAATAAAGATTACTTATCTCATTAAATTTAAGCATGCGAATTGTACCCAGACACTAGTGTCAAGTACTATAAGACCCTCCTTAGGGACTGAATGAATGCTACTCAACATTTTCAAAACATTGTGGAATTGAATTTAGTTGAATAGGAATTGAATCAGTTTTAAATTCATTTCGATTCCCCTTGATACACAAAATGTACTTAAAAGCCGGATTGAAACATTGTGTAAGACAAGTTTCGACATCAGTTATAGCATTTCAACTACACTTAAGCGGTTTTCTTCATCACTCATTACCGCTTTCTAAAGTCCCCATTTTCTAAGACTGCTAGGAACTACATTAGGAAAATAAAATAAATTATTTTAAAAAAAATATTGTTGCATGAAAATTAAATCGTCTCTAGTAAGCATTTTGGATCAGGCTTCTTTAACTTTTTTCCATTTTTAATTTCACAGCTTTTTTGTGTAATGGTTCAACATTTCGAATAATGCATATTGTAGCGAACTTCTAAATCCAATCCAATTTTATGTAGATTTGAAGAAATTGAATTGCTGGCGATAGTTTTCAGTTGTAGCGTCAAAACCTAAGGCATTCAAATGTAATTTGCTTGATTTACTGAGAAGTAAATGCAGCAAGCTCTGTCAATAGATTATAAGAAAACGCACCTCGAAGTCTAGAAGTTTGCTTAAATACAATAGCTGCTCCTTCATGTGCACACCACCGCCAACTGCACCACCGCTATTTCCGCTCGTACTACTGCAGGAATTGCCAGCGTTGCTGCTGTTGTTCTTGCCATTACTGCTGCCAGTTGCATTGCTACTATTGCTGCTCACGCCGCTCGTGTTGCTTCCCGTGGAGGTGTTGAGTACGCTCTCAGTTGTAGCCTCGGGTGGATTAGACTCATTGTTGGTATTATCCTTAGACTCATCCGCTATAGCTATCGTCGAGGTTGCCGTCTTTGCCGTTGTGGCCTCCACTATAGCTTCTTCTTTGAGCTCCACGTTGTTTTTCACAATTGCCGAAATGTCCTTTTTCTTAGCTGCTTGAGGGAAATTATATACAAATATATTTCTTGAATTCATAAGATTTGGTGGCGCACTTACCTTTCTTGTTTTGTCGTAATATTAATATGCCGGGAACGGGTCCTGCTGGTGTTGAAACCATTGGTACATCTAGCCCAGCAACAGATTCAATGGCTGGGAGGGGGGCTACGGCTGCTGCTGAATCATTTTCTATGACATGCTCTGCTTCCGAGCTGGGAACATTTTCCGTATTTTCTAGCAATTCCAGGAGTGCTGTTTATATCAAGAGGAAAACGATTAGATTTTACTTTTAATAAAATGGGTTGTGACTTACCCTGCGCTGCGTTTCGTTTCGCCAACTTTTTGCTGTTGCCTGTCCCACGTGCTGTGTTGCCATTGGCGGATACTTCAATTACAAATTCCCGCCTCCTGGAACTCTCATTGCCATTCTTGGCCACTAGTTCGAAAATGGGCTCCTTTTCCTTGCGGTTCTGTTGCAATTGTATGAGCTTCGTAATTGGATTCTCCGCATCGTCCAGTTCCACAGTCTTCTCCTTAGTTGTATTACTCGCTCTTTTGCGTCGCTCGCCCTTCGCTGGGGGCGTGGCAGCAGTAGCTCCCTGGCCATTACTTGCCGCTGCTGCAGCGCCTTTGCCGGGTGTTTTCACTTTAATGCGCTTCATAGGGGTTTGTTTGGTGGGAGTCAATGGCGGCAGTTTTTGCAGTTCAGTCAACATCTTCTCCGCGGCACGCTTTTTCGAAATTTTCTTTCCATTGCCCTCGCCCTCGGTCACTATGGAGCCCACAATACAAGCAGTTATGAAATTCTTCATGTGAGCCGGTCCCTCCTCCCGGAGAACCTTGAAATGCACCGTCATGTTGCGTTTGATGCCGATTTCGTGCACCTGCGAGATGGGAGATTTCTTATCACCCTCATCCATAGAGTCATCCAATGCCTCTTCCGTGGAGCTGTTTGCCTGGGCCTTCAGCACCTGCAGCGCTCGTGCTGCTGCATCATGTTTAGCCTGCTGAAGCGTGCGTCCTATGCCCACGAACTTTTGCTTGCCCACGAACAGTGTTATCTTGCTGGGCGTGACGGGCAGTGGGGCAAAGGGACCATGTGGTCCGTGCATCATGTGCCCACCGAGCGGTGGTGGAAGCGCATACCGAGCCGGATATTTGGGCGTGAAGGTTCGCTGATGGCCGTAGATTCCACGATGCGGCTGCAGCGCCAAATGCGGATGTATGGGAGGCGCCGGTACCATATAGTTGCCATTACGACGCATGGCGTACGGAACGTGATTTGAGGGCGGTGGCCCTGATGCTTGCACCAAGCCAGCGGATGGCGGCGTGGGAAGCAGTGAGGCCCCATAACTATCCGTAGTCAGCATGGTATCACTAGGCGGTACTTGGGTGGGATCCAGCAGATAATAGGTACGCTGACCAAGCTTCATTGCCAGAGCATTGAGCTCTACTGTGGGCGTAATGTGGGTCCGAGACGGGTTAATTTCATCATTGCGCCGCACCTTGGGCGGCGGATGTTTATACGTGGTCTCCTCTATCGCCTTGGAGGCTGCCAAATGCTGTGCCTTTTTGATCTTAAATCCATCCGCCGAATACTCTTCCTCACCCAGTTTAAGGGTTACTGTAAAGGTTTTGCAATGTGCCGGACCGCGTTCGCCAGTTAACCGATACTGGTGCGTAATCTATAATGAGAAAAAGCAAAATACATTTTAATCGATATTTCAGTTTAGACTTTCTTTAATTTATAAAACAAAATTAATTTGTTCATTATTATCTAAAAATAATTTTAAAAAGCGAATTTAAGACATGTTTGAATATTGCATTTTCTTCAAAATAATTAATCAGATTTATTTAATGTTGCTTACATATTTACTTTATCTAAACTTTATTCGGCTTTCTGTAGGGTTAATGGGTAACGAATAAATTTAAGAGGTAGAATAAGGCCCGTTTATAGATATAATCCCTAATCTTGGCGTTTTATACGTTGAACAAAAAATCAACAATTTTATATTCGGTTTTCCGTGTCGTTATTATATGTCACCACTTTATTGGCTTTTTATGATTATACCACTGACCTTTACGTTGTGATTAACAAACACAAAAAAAGTTTATTTTGCGAACAATGCTCCCTTATTGTAACCATTTCTTTAAATGATATAAGTTTATTAGTTTCAGGTTTAAGCAATTTAAATGCACAGTTATTAGTTTATTTAGTTTATTTATTTTATAATTTCTTTCATTAATTCGAAAGAGCTACAACAATTATATGACTTGCTACTGCTTCTCTCGCCTCTAAGCAATTTTAAATACCAATTTATTGGTTTATTTAGATTATTGGTTTTATAATTTTTTGGTTAATCCACAGGAGCTACACCAATTAGTAATAGTTATAGAAGCCTATGACTCGCTACTATTCCTCTCACCTTGTTGTATCGCGCTAACTCATTAACCAAACACATGGGCGTTTTATCCTTGGAGCTGCGTGAAGTGCTGTTGTCCTCGTTGGGTAAATTGCCAGCTGCATCGATGTGTTCCGAGCTGCTGCTGATGTTGTCCTCGTTTGGAGTTTGAAGCGCCGAAGCAGCAGCCGTGTCCGTGGCTTCTAGAGACGTTGTCGTCGTCGTAGTCTTCTCGACGAACTCGCCAGCTGCATTGTCGTCGGGCGTGATGACAATATTGTTGCTATTGCTAGTGGTTGCTAACGGAAGAAGCTCTGTTGCTGCTACTACTACATCTGAGGCGGGAACTGTTTGGCCATTTGTCTTGGCATTGCGATATGTGTTTTGCAGAATGGTTTTGGGCGCATGCGTAAAACTGTTGTTGACACTATTAGCATTGTAGTGGCTGATGTTGTTGTTGTATTTGGAAGGCTTTGTGGCATTGTTTATGTAGTAGTGGGGCGGTTTACCGCCCATTATGGGCTGCGGCTGCGCAGCATAGCCCCCCAAATGGGCAGTCATGTAGGGTGGGGCTTGATTGTAGGAAAGTGCCGCAGCATTCGCTGCCATGTGGTTGTAGGTCTGCGGAGCTGGCTGATTACATTTCACATGTCCATTATTGGTATTCAGGTGCTGATGCTGCTGGCGAATCTTTTGCATTTGATTCGTATTGTGATGATAGGTGGCGGTGCTGGCGTTTGCCGGCTGTGTGTGATGATGATGATGGCTCAGACTGCAAGTATACGCAGGAATAAAGCAACAAATTCGGTTGATAATATTGACAAACAACTTAGAAGGCAGCGGTCAAAGTTTGTGGCATGTAAACAAAAACGCGCGCACAATGCGAGATATCAGGCGTGAAAAGGATTATGGAGGAGCAAAATGTGGCACACACACACAATTTATACAAAATTGGGCGCATAAAAATTCTTAAGACCTACTACAAAATACTTGAACGCGCTTTTCTGTATATGTAGTATAAGTACGAACATGGCAAACAAAATTTGGCAGCCAAACAATCAAAATACCAACATAGCCATAGAAGCGACAGAAGCAGACCCAGCCGTAAGGAAACAGTCGGCAGCAGCAGCATGCCTATCTCACCCTTTCGCTTTGTGATCCTTTATGCCTTGTGGTTGGAGTTTTTGCCGCGGCCGAAGCTTCTGACAACAGCGGCGAGTGGGAACAATAGGGGAAATCGTAGCAAAGCACAAAAGCCGCATTCTTTTTTGTATCGTGTCATTTTTCGCCAACTGTCAGTTTCAATTGAGACGCACCTACCGCACCCCGACACCCGAAACTCTACACCCAACAACACCCTGATATTCGTAGCTGGGCATGCGCAAATGCCAGCGGCATGTTGACCAATAAACTTATGAATTTCACAATAGGCAATGAGAATTTGGCACTTTTTAATCGCAAGATCAGTGAACTGTGGAATGGAATCAAATTAGCACTGATATGGGTAATTGCATCCAATTTCAAATCAACACAGGCTTCAAAATGCAGACATTTTCGATAGAAGTTATTATCAAGAATAGAAGTATCAAATAGGGGAGATATTTTAACTAAATTACATTATTATTTTAACTTTTCTTTTACAATTCAGCACTACACTCTTTTGCATTTATAACTCTCCCAACTTTTTCTTTTTGGATAATAATCTTTCACCTGCAAGTTTGCGTTTTAATTTTGGCATGCTGCCAAAAATGATCGAGAATGCACGTTTAAGCTGATAACGGCGAGTTGCTGCGCCAGACACAAGCGACGCGAGTGTGATTCCAATCGCAGCTGAATTCGAACTGAGGACTAACGAGGATGAGAAGCTCATTCCTATGAAGTCGTCGGTGCAAAACATATGATATCGGGGAGAATATACGAAACGAGGCACGCAGAACTGGATGCCGCAGTGTATGAGTAAATGGGCAAGCGATCCAACGTCAAGGATAATTGCAGCGCAGACTTCGAAGGCGACGTCGTCGCCAGAAACCCGTTATTGAGCGGAAGTCATGCTGAGTGCGAAAGAACAAAGGTGCACTGAAATTATAATTTATGAGTTGAGAAAATGGGATGATGAGTCTCACACCGATTGTCAGTGACAGGAATTAACATAATTGCTGAAACGCATAAAGCTAGACATGCTGCCGATTTTGATGCTGTCAAGGGTAACGACTAACCACTAGGCTAAAGTTTAACTTTAATTTTGCTTTCGCCCATCCCTAATAGATTTAAGTTCATTGAAATTATTTCTAAAAACGTTTATAAAACTATAAAACGAATAATTCAAGCAACGTTTTTTCTCCTGATCAAATTTTCATCAATCTAGTCAAATATATTATTATTATAATCGTACTTGTATAGCAAAATACTTGCTAGGTCCTAATTCTAATTGCCATTCAAATGGTTTTAATAAAATGTTTAATATTTAATTCAATTGAATTGAATTCATGTGTTGAGAATAAGATTTCAAATAAATGTGAATTGAATATTAACAATATTTCAATTTTCGATTCATTTGAGAGTTTTGACCTTTAACATATGTAGTATATGTACCGTGCATGGTGATGTTCCCGCTGTGTCTGTTGCTGTTGTGGAGCTCCAAGAGCTACCGTCGCAGCTGACGCTCCAGGCGCTGTCGGCGGTAGACTGGCCATAAGCTGTTGATCCTGTGTGAGGGCAGGCGCCATGGCTGGATGTAGGGGTATGTGATTGTGATGATGGGCAGCACGGACGTGTGGCGTCTGTCTGGCCGAATGCACATGATGTTGCATCTTGTACTGATTGCTCCCAAGGTTCCCGATGGAGAGGGAGTTGACAGAAGGCTGACAGAGTGCTGCGGGCAGCTGCAAAAAGAGTTAACGTTCAGTTCAACAAACAAACAAGAAGAGCGCGGCACAATGCAATATTTTTATTGGCGACACAAAGGGGCAAAAGGTGTCTTATTGTTTGCCAATTGTGTGTGCTTTCAACAGGAATCGGAAACAACATGTAGCAGGATGGACACTACATGTAAATGGATGCACCCAGCCCAAGATGAGTCTTTTTGTCTGTGCCTAAATCAAATTGTGACAGGCTCTTTGATTTGGTGGCGGGTTTAGGGGCAGCAGCAACCATCAACCACCAACAGGGAGCAGGCAAGAAATGTGCAATGCAAACACATAGCTACTTTTACACACACACATGCGTACATAGTACGTGCAGCAATGCAACGCGACACAAACAAACATATACATATGTGAATATATTTGTGTGGAAGTTGTTGCACTTTTCTAGTTTTTGTGGTAGTTTGATTTCGATGCATTCAAATGTGTGCTTGTATCTCTGTATGTTCATATTATGTATATGCATTGAAATTGGATAAAATGCAGCTGCATTTTTGATTCAAATAAATTGTTTTGCATATGGAAATCAAGTTCTAAAGGACGGACCGCACTTACGTGCATTGAACTGAACACTCACACAGCAGAGACTGCATAGTTTGTGATTTTCGTTAACCCCTTTGTGTGCACACATATGCGACGCCACTGTCCGGTGTGGCATAACCATTTGTTGTGCCGACCAGCGCTTGTACGAGGATAGTTCTACTTACCGCTTATTGTCAGCGTATTTTTGTACTTCACTTGTTTGTGTGTAAAAGGCCAAACGCATTAAAAGGCAATGCAGCTCGAATCGAATCGGTTTGTGTATGTGTGGTGTATATGTATATGTATAGAAAGTATTAGAATTTACTGGTGGCGGCGACAGCGAGAAATCGTTTTTAAGGGACCGAGACTTTTAGCTACACAAAGAACACTTTAAAACTACATTAACACTTAAATTAAATTGATGAACTTATTAGACTAACATTTAACTTTAGTTTAGGACATTAAGTAAGCCTTATTAGTTGTTGAAAACTTGCTTTAATTATAATTTATAAACGTGCGGCCATACTTTGCACTGTGGCTGCGGATGAAACTCGACAAATAATAATGGCATTTAGGTAAGCGGGACGCGGGGTGTTTGCGCTTTGGTGTTGGTAAGTGTTTCGTTTCTGTCAGGGTTGTGTATTGTAGAGCTACCACTAGATTTAAGCACTGGTGTTGCCAGATCAATGTAACTAGTTGTACAAATAAATACCATACTGAAATGGTTCAAAAACTTAATTGAAGTTTTTATATGTGCCAATGGCGCCCTCTTTTGAAAAGGACTCGAACGTTTCTATAAAAAAAACTGGATTTTTTAACATTTTGGCCTGGGACTTAATAGTTGGTATTACTACTTATATATAATAGTTTATGTTTTATGATCTGAGAGTGTTTTAAAAATGAAATTAATTAACGTATAAATTTGAACGATTGCCCTTCAGATTAAAAACTAATATTTATTTAACGCTCGTCTGTCTGTTTTTGCTGACATCTTTGCTACAATGCTTACTGGCCTCTATGCTGGCCGTTTCATGGCACACCCAGAATTTCCGGCTTTATGAACGTTGACACCCACAGCTAAGAGAAGGCCGCTCTCAAACTTCCGCAATGACGCCTCCAATCCGGTTATTAACTAATTTCGTCAATCTTGTTCCAGAATAAGATGGATTATCATTTGAACGTGGTTCTCACCGTATTGGCGTCCCCCAGTCACAGGACAGTATAAACATAGCTGAAATAGCACTTGTTAAGAATGTTTCATTTCGAAATATAAAAAAAGATTGTAGAAAAACTGTAACATAAGATACGTTTAAAAACGCTGTCATAGTAACATAATATTTGTGAAACTTTTATTAGCTATTGTATAAGTAACTAATATGGCAGGAATTATAATTCTCATCTTCGAGAAGGGGGTTGTGGAATAATTGAATCTAATTGTAACTCAAGATCCTGTCTTTTCCATGGCGTGTTTAAATATCCAGAAAGGACTTTTGAAGCCTTCTGATCAAGTTTAACTTTCTCGAAATTCTCAAAAATCAGGACCTACTATTTTCATAGGTAATTAGAAAAGGCAATACTTATTCCTTACATAGTTACTGAATCGTAAAACAAGGAAAGTTCTTTCCCCCCTACGCGTAAGACTAACCATTTTTAATTATCTACCAAATTTTATATTATTTTATTTCTTTTGATGTATAAAACAAAATCGAAAAGAACGAACACTAACTCGTAAAGCCACATTATGAATAATAGCAACATAAAATGAAACAAATTTGCTTATAACTTTTGAATACTTGGTCCGATCATAGTTGATGTCGTTGGGCGTGGAATTAAGCGGATTCAAAAAGTCAATTTAATTAACTGTTATTCAAAGTAAATATTTTTTAGTTGGCTTAAATTAACTAAACTAGGCCACAAGTTATTTATTAAAGAAATACATTTTTGCTTCCATATTACCAGGATATTAGAGATACGAAGGCTGACGCTGCTTATATTAAATTATTGCTTAAATTAAATGAAGCTATTGTTAAATCTTACAGTAAGCTTCTATAACATAATAACAAAATTCCATAGTACAGGGCAGTTGTTTCTCAAATGGAGTTTAATTCGAAATTAAATGATTATTCATAAAACTATTTTTGTTTAGTATGTACTTAGTAACCTAAAGATGGGGAATGGGTTATACATTTTACAAATCACACTAAATAAAACATTTCAGAACTCATCAATTAATAAGCAAAGATTGCAAGTGCATTGAGATTTGCAGAAATTGCTCGAACACTTTTTCAAATTGCTGTTGGGCGGAGAAGACCACTCCCTGTTTTTCCTACTGGAAACCTCAATAACCAACTCTATCAATCTCGTCCGGTGCAAACAATGAACCGACAACTCAACTGACTAATTTTTGAGCAATTGCCAAAACCGATGAAAACAAAATAATTTCAGAATTATAGCAATGGCCACAAAATAATAAAATTTACCACAAAATGTGCAAAAATGCAAAACCTTACTGCGCCATAAATTCTTGAAAGTTAAGCAATCGAATAGTTAGTTGGCAAGAGGAGATGCTTGAACGAGGGGAAGAATGTAAAATATGGCTTTTGAGGTCAAGTGTAAATTCTGTGCGGTTTTTGAACGCTGTTGTGAACCAGAAATACAATCAAAAGCAATTCGCATGACCAGTCATATATAGATATTCAAAAATACGTATAATATGGCAAAAAAATATATTCCAAGCAATTGAAACCTGGCCTCAGATTACAAGTATTGTAGCTAATTAACACACTATATGGTACTCATTAAAAACACGGAGCGTTGTTCAATCATATGTTGGCAATGTAAGTCAGGCATAGTACACTTACACTTAGTGAACTACAGATATACTTGTATGTACATATATATAAAGAAGAGTGTTTGTCTGGGGCTGCCCAATGAAATCGAAAACAAATAAAACTCAAATAAGCACAGAGCGGAGCCAGAAAAATAACATGAAATTTATTTAAAGGTAAATAGAAGCACAAAAAGTCGAAAACCAAGCCAAATATGTACATTTCAGCAAACAATAATAAACTTTAGTTCCGCGGGGAGCTACAAGCCAAATGAGAATTCTTGTTTGCAATCACGCAAAGCCACGGAGCCCAGAAAAATAGAGGGCGAGAATGAGTACGAGAGAGTCACAAAAAGCCCGCCACTTGAACGAGTCAGACATCCAACAACTTAACAAAACAGCTTCAAGTGTCTGAGACTTAGTCGAAGAAGAAGTTTTCACTCAGTGCCGGCGATGGGAAAGGAAAAGAGGAAGTGGGCTGCACCTTCTGCGCCAGCTGTTTGCCACCAAATGCAACAAAATCAACGGCCAACAGCTTGTTCCAAGCTCGGAACGAGGCAATGAAATTTGAAAGCCGTCATGAATTGTAAACAATCGGAACGAAGACAAAACAAATTTAAAATGTTGCATCACGGATTTGTGAAAATTCAGTTAAAGTTGTAAATTTGTAAACACATACATACATACATACCAGAGAACTGCAGCGGTGCACCGCAACAATAAGTACACCGCATACCTACTTAGAATATTTCACTCACGATCACACAAAACACCGCATAAAAAATGATGCGGTGTTGATTATACTCATGGCCTTCTTATACTTAGATCAATGCAATCACAACAAGACTTTTCGCTATCCTCTTCACTCATTTTTGTACTTATGCGGTTGGTGATTGCAAAGAAACTTGTGAGAGTAAAAACCACCACCAAATGTTTGCGATCAATTGAGTATTGGGTTTTCTCGCACTCGGCAATTTTTTTACTCTGTCTTTTTGAGTGTTCGCTCTGCACCATCAATTCAGATGCGGTGCCTGCAATACTTGTACTTATGAAAGTATAATTTGCGATGTTGACCTTGGATATTCAGTGCACATGTGTTTACACGTATGTACATATGTATGTAGTAGAACATGTATGTATGTTCTTTTGTGTGTACACTGTACATATTCCGCTACGATTTTGTTTTGGCTATATCGCTAAGAATACAAACATAAACAAGGCAAGGTAAAAAAAAGATGTGTACAAAATTAAAAGGATTTATTTAATTCATTTTTTTGCTCTTATGAATACGATCATCTATGATCGATTCAACACTAATGAGGCTTATGCAGCAATTAACTATACCCTTCCATATGAAGCAGAATGCAGAAACAAATAATTTACAGTGCATTATGAGCATACATAAAAAAACGCCGTTATGCACATGCGTTGTTTTCAGTACTTGGTCTTTGCTTCGCTTCGATTTTCATATGCGGTGTTTGCAGTACCCGGTCTTTGCTTTGCTAATCATCACATTGATTTTGTCAACTCTTCTCTCATCGTTTCTTGCGCACGCAATATTTGTATTGTGCGCGTATGAGTATAAGTACGATTGCAGAAAACGACAACAAGAATGTGCGATGAAAAAGTAAAGCAGAAACCGCATACACCCATGATCGAGTACGAAAGTGATCCAGTCATACCAATACAAAAATGCCTTTTGAGTATGTCACTGAATTGACAAAATAGTATGCGGTGGCGATCACACCGCAACCGCTTTTTCAGTAAGTATACTTAGAGTCACAAAAATAGGCACTCATGCAGTTCTCTGATACATACCTAATACAAATGCTACTTCTAAAGTGTCTGTGTCGCTGCGGCAAACTCTGCGGTAATTAAACGAAGCGCCGACTTGCTTTAAGAAATTCACTGCATACTCGTATTGCCAGAAATGTTGCAAAACAATTAAAAACTTTGGACTTTCATGAGTCAATCAAAAGCTGCATAGTCAGCGCCACGCCCCCAACACTCCCAACGCCCTTAACGCCTCTTACGCCCACAACGCCCACATCTGTCGCATACAAACAACAACAACCACCGCAAACAAAATGCAAGTTGGTAAAGTTATTGTGGCAAGTTTTTGCAAAGCACTTTGAATGCCAGGCGCAATATTTTGCCAAGCATAACACAACACGCATCCGCCGCGTTGGACAGCACATCATACACACATCCACCCACATACCCACACATGCTACTTATATACATACATGCATATAAGATGACAGCAGCCGTTGCTTTATGCAATTTCTCGTGTGTTTTGCAATCAGACAAGCGAAACGAGTGGGCGGCGCAGAAACAACAGCTGTTGCGAAAACAAAATTTTCAAAAATGCCTAAAAGGGGAAAATAAATCAAGAGAACTCGTGTGCTTAACAGAAAACGCAACAGTCAACAGGGTCCGATGTACCTAGTATGTATATGTCCATTGAGACCCACAAAACTCATATAAATACATATGTATATATACAGCATTTTGATGATTTCTACCCACATTTTACGGCCACAAGCAGTGCACATTTAAATCCTATTTTTCCGTGTTTGTTTTTATTTCAGTATAAATAAAATCAGCTAAGTTTGTTTGCTTTAAATATTTACTATTTGCGCACATATCGTGTGTGGAATCATTGGAATGCATGCATACATATATTTCAACTGATTTTAAATGGAGAACACTACTGAATTACCTTAATAAATTACTTAATTACTAGGCATTAGAATAAATTTCATTTTAAATAAATAACGAGCTCGAAGTCCCATGGGCTTACCAGCTGAGCAGAGCCCACGTAAACCGACTGGACAGGCACACCAATCCCCTCGCCATTAACCTGCTAGACAACAGCACCTCCACCCGTCGTCCAAGAATATAGCACCTTCCTCATCGCACAAACTAAAATTCCGCACCCATATCAGCCCACCACCCTACTAAGTCCCACATAATACAAAATCCTAATGCCAATGTTCTCCCATTGGAATTTACTGATTGTCCAATCGGACAGATTGCAAATATAAATCATCTGTTACAAAAAATTAAATAAATAGAATGCACTTAATATAATTTGAAGTATCTTAATTGAAATTAGGAATGGAATGCTTGAGTCGAGTGTCTTTTTTTTCTATCTTTAATATAAGCATTGACAATACATGTTAACAAATATAAATAGTCTAACCTCGGGCACTTTCGCGCCAGGATTAATAAGTAAGGGGTGGCTTATGCGTATGTAATTGTTTTGACAAATCCTAATCGTTTTAGCCTTCGCAAAGGTCTGGCAGGAAGGAGTCCTCTTGCAAGCAAACTGCGGTACCTCAGTAGCTTGTCACTACTTGTCTACTTGTGTGCCTTCCAATCTGCTCCTCCACGGTGAACAGGCTTAGGTCTCGGTGAAGGGTCGAGCCGGTCGAGCCGGTCGAGCCGCACGTACGAGGGACAGTTAGTAATTCTTGAGTCGAGTGCTAAGAATAACACCAAATTCACTTTTACGCATGCTATTGCAACTGTTCATAAACATATGACTCTTAGTATACAAGATATTTAAGATCTGGCATTTCGTAGTTTTAATGAAGAAGAAACCTGTTAATTGTAATGGAATTATCAACTATTTTCTGCTGGAAGCATTCCTGTTTAAGCCGCTATAAGTATAATAGTGGCTGTTTGTTTAAGAGAAATACGGTTGAAGAGTCCGGTTGCTAGCTTAGCCCGCATGGCATGTGTTTTGTCAGGCGACCGAAATGTTATGAATAACAAAATAGCACAAGATCCACAAGCATATATGAATGTACGTGTATATATATGTATATATGGAATTTGATGCCGGTTGCAGGAGTTTCCATTTGCAGTAACAGGACAGTGAGAGAGGCGAGACGCTTCGGCTTGTGAAACCAAAGCAATTGGGCTGTCAGACAGCTCTTCATAAATTAAATTTCATTTAGTTAGTTGGGCTTATCAGAAAAGACAACTCTGCAAATTATGCAGAAGAGAACAATTTAAAATTTAATAGTAAATGGAGGCCACAAACTTTACATTATAGAGGTAATGCAATGATTGGGCGTTAATTTACTCGCATCGCCCCGGCACTGGTTGTGGAACCAGCCATAGCGCCAGCTGGTCGCCTCCGGGTAGTGGTATTTGAGCTCGGGACAGCGCTCATAGCGCGTTTCTAGATACGTGGCACGTTGCCCGCTCCGCAGCAGCTGCAACTCGGCATCTGGCACAGACTTCATCGCATGATGGCAGTGGCCGAAGTTGCGCTGCTCCACCTGAGACAGATCGTAATCGAAGGCGCAGGATGCGGCTGCACGGCGGCTTCGACTACGCCGCTGGTACGAGGAAACACAATTCCACTTGGGTACTGGCTTCGATGTTGCTGTTGTGGTCGAAACAGATTTTGTTGCAACTACTGCTGCTGCCTTGCTGCGCATGTGTGACTTGGACTTGGAAGCAGCTGAGGAGTTGACGAGCGTATCGCGCTTCACCTCTGGCAGAACTTTATTTCTGGGGGACTTCTTAGCCGCAGCAATGGGCGCTGAGTTTGGCGCTATCTGATGCTGTGTCCTTGTGGCACTCAATATTCGACTGATATGTGCTCCTGGACGCTCTTCCGTACTTCGTCTTAGCGCCGCAGTCATTCTGGTAGCACTATTTGAGGATCGATTCTTAGTCGCGTTTTCGTTCTTGTTTTCAATACGTTGCTTTTGCACGCACGCATTTTGGAATTTGGAAGAGCTTTGTGTAGTTTTAGTACGAAACATTTTCCACCAGACCTATAACTGAAGTTCATGGCAGGGCATTCCAAGTGTCTAAAGATGGGAGAAAATTTGAAAATGTGTTCTGAGCTAAGACGATAGTTCCCATATATTTCATAAAAGCCTGAAAGCCTTAGGGGATTCAAAATGTTTACATTTTAAAATAAATTATAAATACTTTAGTTAATTTAATAGTTAGGTATTTTTTAATTAAAATATAGCTAACATTAGAATATTTTCGTTTTTCAATGAACCTTTTGTAAAACCATTTTTAAATTAAAATAATTTGTGAATAAACACGATCCACTATCACGATCCAATATCAGTTGTTATTGTTTCAATTCAAATAAACTAAATGCTTTGAATAATTGCTGGGACGCTAATAAAACCCGTGGGCGTGAAATCTCCATTGTTTCACAAAAGATTATCGCTCAGCTATTTTATTTATTCAGGTCCCGGTACGAACCTATTTTTTAAACGTAAGTAATCGCGGTAACAAGAGTTAATGTTTATTTTCAATTTCCGCGGTACAGTGAAAGTATGAAGTGGATTATGTAGAGATAAGAGCAATGCGCAGATACAGTTTTTTACAGTCGTGCATATCCGTATCCGCGTATGGATGTCATGGAACGCTGCCAGCGCACGTTGGCCATAAAAATATCTCAGATATGTATGTTGTGCACCGTGAAATGTTTATACTTGCATGCATGTGGGTCGCGTGCCGTCGCTCGCAGTTCGGCAAACAATTGCCATGTTTGGCACACGCTGGGAATGGGAAGGGGAATGGGAAGAGAAGAGACGAGACGAGAAGGAGACTTGGAGAGGAGTAAGTAAATAAAAGTTCTATCGACGACAAGGCCCTCGTGGCAGCATAAATTGCAGCGACTGTCGGCGCCAATAATCCGCCGGCATGGCTGTAAGGGCTAATCCAAATAAAGAAAAAAGAACGAAATGTTGGTTACAGTTTTTGTGGCTAATATCTTTAACGGCTTGAATGCCAATCCGTTTGTGAGTAGATGGTTGTCTCTTTGAATGTTTAATCCGTGTCTGCAATGATTTTGGGTTTTTTCTTGCATTCTGTTTTGGTACTCGGTGCTTTACAGAAAGGTGCAATTTACTTTGGGTATTTACTTTGGTGTTCTACGAAACATCCGCAGCAGAATATTTTTTCTAATTGAAAAATGTTTCAATGGATACAATTCTATTTCAGTTTACTTCTGTAATGGTCGCCTGCATTAAAATAAAATTAATGTTACTTTTATCGCAGCTCGGTGCTACAAAATTAGCACTTGCGATAAAAAGGGCTAATATTTGTCCCAAAGCTTCAGGCCCCTATCAGCTGTATTACTCTGAAAGCTTTAGTTAGTACAACTCTGGGTTTTGGTTGGAATGTAAAGCGCACCTAACTTTACGCACTTCAGTAGTTCCCTGGAATGAGGTGTTATAAAAGGCCTGATCTAGCTAAAACCGACCTCTTTTGTGCATTAACTTTTGGATGGCCAAGTTCTACAAAGTAGCCACGTCCGTCAGCTACGCCTAACACGTGTTTTGGGTGTTATTCACTGGCCCAAAAGGAAAACGGCGTGACACTCTCGAACCCTAAGATTTTGTCCACGTTAACCTGGACCTTCATCGAGTGTAAAACCGTGCGGCTGGAGACGATTTGAAGACCCCCCCCAATCTTTATGGCATTTTCCGCCTGTGGGCAACTGCCTATTAAGGGCGCTGCCAAGTAATCGGTGCGCATCCGTCACGAGATTTGCGACTAACCCCTTGTCGCTGCTGTATTGGGTGCAGCCGAATCAAATAACTTCGACATAAGGGTTATTTCCCGGTGGAATTCAAACCGCAGTCGTTGTTTACACTTGGACGAAACATTTGGTTCCAACCGGCAAAGTGAATTGCCGTATGCTACCAGTCCGTCTTCCAAAAAGGAGCTTGCGAACATGCGGGATATATCTTTTTGCTCTGGGTGTCGAAACGTCATTAGCCCAACCTGACCACCGCCGACTTCCCTCTGCCGTAGAAACCATTGCCGCCACCACCACCTCAGCGTTAACTACATAAAATGTGTTACTGCTCACAAAAAGAGCCTATATAGTGTCTAAGTTTGAAAATCACAGTTTCACAATTGAAGAGAGTGTGTGTACAGTGCCTCGAAAGGGAAATGCCTTAAAACCCAATATAGTGCATATACTTATATGTACCAATAGGTACAGTTTTTTTAGCAGACATGTGCATTTAATTTTTTTTGCTATTGTTTTTTTTCGTGCCCAAGATCAGTGCATACAAGCTTAAACCGAAATAAATTCTCGAAAAGGCATGTGTACAAATATATATCATAATAGCAAACGAAAATGAACCCGAAAAAAATATGCCTCGAGATAAATAAGACCAATTTAAATAAGCCCAAAATTAACCCATCCATATAATAACACACCATATAAATATGCATTTGCATATAAATGTATGTGCATTGAATGAATCTGTACATAAAACAACGACTACACCTCGCTGGAGGGCCCTTCATCGCTGGAGTCTGTACGTAAGTCTGTATTTATCATTGCTATTGCTTTTGTCTCTTATCTCGTTTGTAAGCCGAAGTTAAATTGATATAATGTGATACATGCATACATATCAATTTTAGTACAGAGCTTTTGCTCGACAGTTATCGCATGTCAATTTACTTTCGTCTTATACTAACTTTTTCTCTTATACTAATATGCCTTTGAGAGAACATATGACAATAACTTAAAATGCGGAGGTCAATGAACCCGCAAAGAATGCGCTGATCTGCAGCACTGACCTACCTCACTATCACTCATGTGAGCTTTTAGTTTAGTTTTGTTTTTTTTCATTTAATTGCCTTTAAATAAACTGCTGCTGATTCGGGTAGCTAAATTTTGAATCGACGTTACTTTAACACATAAAGAATAACATGAGAATAAATAACATTAAGCGTATATGCACACACACTTTCTGATTTCACAATAAATTTTTCCAATTTTTTTTAGACTATAAAATATTCAGCCTATGTTCTTTGAATTATATATATAAATAACTACTTGGCTTAAATTTGTATTTTTTTTTTTACTCATACTAAATAAGTTTCTTCAATGAATTATACCTATTATGTTTGCATTGTCATAAGAATTTATCCTGCTAATAGATTTATAATTTGTTTGCTCGACAATGTATATCTTTATAATTAATCATGCGTATTATTAAATTTTGTTTAAAATGAATTAGTAAAGTTTTATTTTCTGGTGACATGGTGACGTAAAACTAGCTAGAACATTTACTTTAGGGGAACTCCATAAACAATACTCGCATTGGAGCTCCATGGTTGGGTGGGTATAGAACGCGAGCATCGACTTCCATCTCAAGATCTCGCAAAATAGCTAGACATATTTTCTGATGCAAGAAGCTATCACTTGTACCGTCAGTTTCCCTCTCCCATTTAATTGGCCTTTGATTTGTTTTAGTTGTTTTGTTGGAAGTAGGCCTTCCAAAATTTAGTTTCAGCAGGGACTCTATAATAATTTAATTTATGTACTTAGAGTCTTCAGGACACAGCAAACCCACCCCACCCCGAAAGAGCTAGGGTATCAAAGGGTCCCGACCTCCGCTGTGACACCGTCGGCTCACGCTATCTGGTTTTTGTTGTTTTTACATCTAGCCAGGATACTTCAATGAGTAGTTTATTACATAAATTTTTGGCGCCCAACGTGGGGCAAAACTAGATAGCGTTTTACAGCAATGATTAGTTTATTACATAAATTTTTGGCGCCCAACGTGGGGCAAAACTAGATAGCGTTTTACAGCAATGATTAGTTTATTACATAAATTTTTGGCGCCCAACACGTGGGGCTGCTACTGCTTGTGAATAACAAAAGTTACATACATTTAGACCACAACATGTGTGGCGGCTGCTGCATGTGAATAAATAAGGGTACGATGGATTAAGAACATAATTGAAGTGAAGTCCATTTATGCGCAGTAGTAACTCCTCCCAAATTTTTCGAAGCTGTATTTTGCAATATAGAGTTCATTATGACTGATGGCACGTATGTGTTACCTGGCACAACATAATGTTCTTTAAGAGTTGTGATTACGTTTCAATACTTCAGAATATACGTACTGGAACCTGGTATTTGAGTGCGATCGGATGCCTTGCCGACGTTTATTTTGTTGTGTATTGACTTAATCAAATTCGAGTTGTAAAATCCTAAACAGATAGAATAACATCGCTATCACACTGCTTCGGAGTTTTAGCTCGTTTTGTTTTCGATTGCTTTTTGATTTTGTCTAGATTTTGAGCATTTTGAGTTTTGAAATACTATCGTATACTTTCTGGAATCTTGCGTATTCAGCTAAGATTGGATACCCTGCCGATTGTCACTGTGAGAGCCTTTTCATTGATCAGGTATTCAAAAGTTTAGTAGATATTAAATTGCGTCACCTTCCTTTCGGATCGTAAGATTGATAAATGGTTGTTAGTGTTTATCTGGTGATATTGGACTCCCTTTGTTTCTGGAATAGATGTATCATGCTGCTTCGGCATATCGCTACCGAGCAAGGGCGGTCAATTGAAAGGGTACATACATAGCACGTTTTATTTATCTTTTTATAAATGCAATAGCCCATATAAAAAAAAAAAAAAAAAAAAAAAAAAAAAAAAAAAAACACACTACTTCTTGCACTTGAATAATGTCTAGTTGATTTTTGTTCTAGTTATTATGTCAACCAAAAATGTCATATATCAGAAAAATATATTGAAAAGTATTATGCCTATTGAACATAGTCCCCAAAATGCGCAATCCTCAGCGGATACTGCCGCAAGGAATTGCAATATTTGTTGTCAGTTAATGACAAATACGCAGTCATGTTTTATTACAAACTGTAAACACATTTTTCACAAAACATGTCTTGAAAGTTGGCTAGAGTCTCACACTGAATGTCCCAATTGTTCCACTGTGCTAGAGGTCCAACAATTTAAATTGGTTATAGGAAATTGCTCTCCACAACCTAAGCAAGTAGATCCTATAGGCCCTGGTCCAAGTCGTCGTCCGGTCACTAGAAATTTGGCAAAAAGCATGAGAGATGCTCAAGGCCCTGACGAAGTTATTGATCCCCGTCCTCTGGACGTGAGCGATGCACCAGTGCCAGAATTAGATGCCAGTCAAGTTACAGTTGCAGCAGACCCTCCTCCACAGCGAATTGCAAACACTAGGAGAAGAGGTCGTCCCAATCGTGTCGGTCATGTACGTGAACAGCCAGTTAATTATTCTACTATACAAGCTATGATTGAACAAACTGTATCTAGAGTAATGTCCTCTTTGAATGTGAGCCCTGTTTCGAATGCTAATTCGTCACAAGTAACGACAGCCGCAAGATCGTCTAATAGTCGTACTTCAGTTCATCCCAGTAAAGTGGCAGAGGTAATACAGAAGTGGAATTTGCACTTTGATGGTTCTTCGGATGGTTTAGGGGTCGAAGAGTTTATTTATCGCGTAAAAGCGCTTACCGATGAAACTCTCGATAGCGATTTTACTGCATTGTGTAAACATATGCACATTCTGTTCGTAGGAAGAGCCAGGGATTGGTATTGGCGATACCACAAACAAGTGGATCACATTGCCTGGACAGATTTTTGCCTTTCATTACGACAGCAGTACAAAGAGTACCGATCAGAATTTGCAAGCAAAGAACAAATACGGTCTCGCAAACAGAAATCAGGTGAAACTTTTGCTAATTTTTATGAAGCTGTAATCGCATTGATTGATAAATCTTCGATAAGGTTTGAGGATGAAGAATTGATTGAAATTCTTAAAAATAATTTGCTCCCAGAAATCCGCCATAAGTTGCTGTATCAGCCTATTCATTCCATAGGTCAGCTACGTAGACTTGTACAAATGCACGAGAATCTGGTGAGCGAACTCAGTTGTCGCGCGGAGGGAAGACAAAGAATAACTCCAGCTATACCGCGTCGTCAATGTTATGCAGTTGAGGAGATTGAAGTAGAAGAGCACACTGATCCTGACATCGATTTAAATATGGAAAATGAACTCGCCGCTATTCGCAATGTAAACATTACCTGTTGGAATTGCGATGGGCAAGGCCATGTATGGGAAAATTGCTTGGCAGAACGCCGAATATTCTGTTACGGATGTGGAGCTCTCAACGTTTATAAGCCACAGTGCCGAACTTGCAATCGTCGTCGTTCGGAAAACCGCCAGCAGGGTGCATCCAACAACAGCCGGATGCCCCCAACCAATTAACTGAGAATGTCAACAAGGACGCCACAGATTCTCTTGCTCCTGTACAAGTGATACAACGACCGCAAGGGGATAAGAATGTGTCCGTCGCCCCTCAAAGTTTTCGTCCATATCATGAGAGGCTGAGAAATTATTTAGAAGTCAGAAATAGAATCTTCAATGATATTAATCCTGTAATATCTAGAAATACACAACGGATCAAAAACTATTTCCATCAAATTAGGAAACAATGTAAAATGTTAGTCGCGTCTGTTATTAGTAACAAAAATGATATGCGTTGTTATGCGGAAGTGTCATTTTTGCAATTTACTGAGCACGGTCTGTTAGATACAGGTGCGAATGTAAGTTGTATTGGCTCGAGTTTAGCTTTGGAAAACTTTTCTATATTACCTGAGTTTAAAGCTATTAAATCACAGGTAAGAACTGCAGATGGTAAAGCTCATGACGTCATTGGCGTTTTGACCGTCACTATGACATATAAGGGTACTGCAAAATCAATTCAGCTGTACGTTATTCCTTCTATAAAGCAGAGATTGATTTTAGGCATTGACTTCTGGAAAATTTTTGCTTTGGCCCCTAATATTATCAGTTCGTTAGAATTTTCCACTCTCGAGAAAAATGATAATAGTACCGACCATACAATTACTGACTCGTCTTATTATCCACTTACCAGTATACAAAAGCAACAACTTGATGTGGTGACAAAATTGTTTCCAAACCGTTCAGAAGGTTTGGGTCGCACTCGTTTAATTCAACACCATATTGATGTTGGTGATGCCCGTCCAGTGAAACAGCGTTTTTACCCTGTTAGCCCAGCAGTTGAGAAATTGTTATATGCAGAAATTGATCGAATGTTAGAATTGGATGTTATAGAGCCTTCTTCCAGCGCTTGGAGTTCGCCAATGCGGCTTGTATTAAAACCTAACAAGGTTCGTCTATGTTTGGATGCTAGGAAGTTAAATGATGCCACTAAAAAGGATGCTTATCCTCTACCAAGCATCGATGGTATTTTTGCTCGCTTGCCAAAAGCAAATATAATCTCTAAGCTCGACTTAAAAGATGCATATTGGCAAATTGAGCTTACGGACGATTCAAGACCCTTGACAGCATTCACGGTTCCTGGTAGGCCTTTATACCAATTTAAAGTGATGCCTTTTGGCCTTTGTAATGCGCCGTCTACAATGTGTCGTCTAATGGATGATATCATTCCTCCTGATCTTCGTCATTGCGTTTTTGGTTATCTAGATGATGTTTGTATTGTTTCTGAAGACTTTTCTTCCCACCTTTCGGTGTTGGTTCGTCTTGCAGAACAATTTCGTCAAGCAAATTTAACTCTCAATATTGAGAAAAGTCAATTTTGCGTGAGTAATGTTAACTACTTAGGTTACGTTATTGGCAGCGGTGGTATCTGTACGGATCCCGCAAAAATTGAGTGTATTTTGAATTGGCCACCACCAAGAAATCTCAAGCAGGTTCGAGGATTCTTAGGCGTATGTGGCTGGTATCGTCGTTTTATTGCAAATTATGCAGACTTGACATGCCCCATCACCGAAATGTTGTCAAATAAAAAGAAGTTTGTCTGGACTGAAGAAGCACAGAAAGCCATGGATAACTTGAAAACCATTTTGACTACGGCTCCTGTGTTGCAAAATCCAGATTTCGCCAAGAAATTCTATCTTCATTGCGATGCAAGTAACTTCGGAATAGGCGCTGTGCTAGTGCAATTATCTTCCGAGGGTGATGAAATGCCAATTGCGTTTATGTCTAAAAAATTGAGTCGTGCACAACGCAATTATAGCGTTACCGAACGTGAATGTCTGGCTGTTATTTTAGCAATTGAAAAGTTTAGGTGCTACTTAGAACTTCAAGAATTCGAAGTAGTTACAGATCATTCCAGTCTTATGTGGCTAATGCGCCAACAAAATGCTTCTGGTAGATTGGCCCGCTGGATTTTCCGTTTACAACCATACAAGTTTACCATTTCACATAGAAAAGGGAAAGATCACGTAGTTCCTGACGCACTGTCTCGAATGTGTGAGGATGAGTTAGCGGAATTAACAGTAGGTCCTATCATTGATTTGGAATCAGATGCATTCTTTGATACAGATTATAAGGAATTGAAAGAAAAATTTACTCTGCAGCAATCCAAATTTCCTGACGTTAAAATTCTAAATCAGTTTATTTACATGAGAACTGAACATGCTACCGGAGTAGAGGAACAAGAACCAAATTCTTGGAAACTTTGGGTTCCAGAACGCTTAAGAGCCGAGGTGCTTAAACAAGCTCATGACAGCGTAGTCTCTTCGCATTGTGGTATGCAAAAAACTATTGAAAAGCTTCGTAGAAATCTCTACTGGCCTGGTTTAGCGAGAGATGTGCGCAATTACATTCGTAACTGTGACGCATGCAAGGAAAATAAAGCTCCTAATTGTATTCTTCGCCCACCTATGGGTGCGCAAACACCAACGTGTAGACCATTTCAAAGGTTATACATTGACCTGCTTGGCCCATATCCACGTAGTAAAAGCGGTCATATTGGACTATTAATAGTTCTAGATCATTTTAGTAAATTTCATTGGTTACACCCGTTAAAGAAATTTACTTCGGCTGGGATACAAGAGTTCATGTTAAAGCAAATATTTCACTGTTTTGGAGTGCCCGAGACCATTGTAAGCGATAATGGAACGCAGTTCAAAGCAAACGATTTTAATGCGTTCTTGACAGAATTAGGCATAAAGCATGTTTATACAGCATTGTACTCTCCGCAAAGTAATGCTGCTGAACGAGTAAACCGTTCTCTGTTAGCCGCTATTCGCTCGTATCTGCAACAAGATCAAACCGAGTGGGATAAACACCTTACAGCCATTTCTTGCTCATTACGCTCTGCTTTACATCAATCCTTGGGATGCTCGCCATATAAAGCCTTGTTTGGATTGGATATGATAACACATGGTTCGGATTATCGCTTGTTAAAGGATTTATCGTTGCTAGCAGAACCTGTTGTTCCACTAGATCGAAAAGATAATTTTGCATTGCTACGCAAAGATATTCAAGCAAATATTAAAAAGGCTTATGAACGTAATGCAGCTCAATATAATTTACGATCGAAGCCAGTTTCCTTTAAAGAAGGACAAGAAGTGTTCCGTAGAAACTTTGCCCTTAGCAAGTTTTCGAAAAATTTCAATGCGAAATTAGGACCACAGTTCATAAAGTGCAGAATAGGTAAAAAACTTGGAAATTGCTTCTACCAACTAGAAGATTTTCAAGGTCGGGATATTGGAACTTATCATGCAAAAGATATTCGAAGCTGATTCTCGCTAATCTTCCAATATATATAGTCAGATTATCGTGTGGTGTAATGGTCGCCTGCATTAAAATAAAATTAATGTTACTTTTATCGCAGCTCGGTGCTACAAAATTAGCACTTGCGATAAAAAGGGCTAATATTTGTCCCAAAGCTTCAGGCCCCTATCAGCTGTATTACTCTGAAAGCTTTAGTTAGTACAACTCTGGGTTTTGGTTGGAATGTAAAGCGCACCTAACTTTACGCACTTCAGTAGTTCCCTGGAATGAGGTGTTATAAAAGGCCTGATCTAGCTAAAACCGACCTCTTTTGTGCATTAACTTTTGGATGGCCAAGTTCTACAAAGTAGCCACGTCCGTCAGCTACGCCTAACACGTGTTTTGGGTGTTATTCACTGGCCCAAAAGGAAAACGGCGTGACACTCTCGAACCCTAAGATTTTGTCCACGTTAACCTGGACCTTCATCGAGTGTAAAACCGTGCGGCTGGAGACGATTTGAAGACCCCCCCAATCTTTATGGCATTTTCCGCCTGTGGGCAACTGCCTATTAAGGGCGCTGCCAAGTAATCGGTGCGCATCCGTCACGAGATTTGCGACTAACCCCTTGTCGCTGCTGTATTGGGTGCAGCCGAATCAAATAACTTCGACATAAGGGTTATTTCCCGGTGGAATTCAAACCGCAGTCGTTGTTTACACTTGGACGAAACATTTGGTTCCAACCGGCAAAGTGAATTGCCGTATGCTACCAGTCCGTCTTCCAAAAAGGAGCTTGCGAACATGCGGGATATATCTTTTTGCTCTGGGTGTCGAAACGTCATTAGCCCAACCTGACCACCGCCGACTTCCCTCTGCCGTAGAAACCATTGCCGCCACCACCACCTCAGCGTTAACTACATAAAATGTGTTACTGCTCACAAAAAGAGCCTATATAGTGTCTAAGTTTGAAAATCACAGTTTCACAATTGAAGAGAGTGTGTGTACAGTGCCTCGAAAGGGAAATGCCTTAAAACCCAATATAGTGCATATACTTATATGTACCAATAGGTACAGTTTTTTTAGCAGACATGTGCATTTAATTTTTTTTGCTATTGTTTTTTTTCGTGCCCAAGATCAGTGCATACAAGCTTAAACCGAAATAAATTCTCGAAAAGGCATGTGTACAAATATATATCATAATAGCAAACGAAAATGAACCCGAAAAAAATATGCCTCGAGATAAATAAGACCAATTTAAATAAGCCCAAAATTAACCCATCCATATAATAACACACCATATAAATATGCATTTGCATATAAATGTATGTGCATTGAATGAATCTGTACATAAAACAACGACTACACCTCGCTGGAGGGCCCTTCATCGCTGGAGTCTGTACGTAAGTCTGTATTTATCATTGCTATTGCTTTTGTCTCTTATCTCGTTTGTAAGCCGAAGTTAAATTGATATAATGTGATACATGCATACATATCAATTTTAGTACAGAGCTTTTGCTCGACAGTTATCGCATGTCAATTTACTTTCGTCTTATACTAACTTTTTCTCTTATACTAATATGCCTTTGAGAGAACATATGACAATAACTTAAAATGCGGAGGTCAATGAACCCGCAAAGAATGCGCTGATCTGCAGCACTGACCTACCTCACTATCACTCATGTGAGCTTTTAGTTTAGTTTTGTTTTTTTTCATTTAATTGCCTTTAAATAAACTGCTGCTGATTCGGGTAGCTAAATTTTGAATCGACGTTACTTTAACACATAAAGAATAACATGAGAATAAATAACATTAAGCGTATATGCACACACACTTTCTGATTTCACAATAAATTTTTCCAATTTTTTTAGACTATAAAATATTCAGCCTATGTTCTTTGAATTATATATATAAATAACTACTTGGCTTAAATTTGTATTTTTTTTTTTACTCATACTAAATAAGTTTCTTCAATGAATTATACCTATTATGTTTGCATTGTCATAAGAATTTATCCTGCTAATAGATTTATAATTTGTTTGCTCGACAATGTATATCTTTATAATTAATCATGCGTATTATTAAATTTTGTTTAAAATGAATTAGTAAAGTTTTATTTTCTGGTGACATGGTGACGTAAAACTAGCTAGAACATTTACTTTAGGGGAACTCCATAAACAATACTCGCATTGGAGCTCCATGGTTGGGTGGGTATAGAACGCGAGCATCGACTTCCATCTCAAGATCTCGCAAAATAGCTAGACATATTTTCTGATGCAAGAAGCTATCACTTGTACCGTCAGTTTCCCTCTCCCATTTAATTGGCCTTTGATTTGTTTTAGTTGTTTTGTTGGAAGTAGGCCTTCCAAAATTTAGTTTCAGCAGGGACTCTATAATAATTTAATTTATGTACTTAGAGTCTTCAGGACACAGCAAACCCACCCCACCCCGAAAGAGCTAGGGTATCAAAGGGTCCCGACCTCCGCTGTGACACCGTCGGCTCACGCTATCTGGTTTTTGTTGTTTTTACATCTAGCCAGGATACTTCAATGAGTAGTTTATTACATAAATTTTTGGCGCCCAACGTGGGGCAAAACTAGATAGCGTTTTACAGCAATGATTAGTTTATTACACTTCTCCGCTTCCTGTGAATATTTGCGTGTTGTTGTAGAAAGCTACGTAAACAATATAAGGCTCGTTCAAAAAAAAAAAAGAAGCAAAACAACACCAAAATAATTGGTTGCCAAGCACTGTTGTATACCCCGTAGAGTGTTCATCATTTCCCTTTGTTCTCACCTAGAATTATGCAACTATATTTTTAAGCAGCCGGATATATTGTGCTTTTTAAGATATTTTCCTACTTGTACATTAATTTTTAATTTCCAGTAATAAGTAGCATCTGTAGAACATTTTTGGACATATTTTGAGAATATTTACCAATGGAAATATGCAATTTGAAATAAATAAACCTTGCTTAGGGGTTAGGGAAAGTTTGGTTATTTTATTTCTTATAATTCCTTTCGTTCATACAGACAGACGGACAAGGCTATATAGACTCGTCTTATCATACCATTACTTCCATTCAAATTGGCCTATCCTGATAAAAACGGTCTTCTAATCACTAACTGAAATGCCAAATTTTATAGAAAAATTTCAGGAATTACGAAAGTTGTGGAAAATCATTAATTTTGGGGTAGAAGGTAAATTCTTATAGAGCATCTTGGACTCAAATTTGGTGTCTCTACTTTTTATAGACTCTGAGTTATATAAACGGCGTTATGTAAAATAGCCTACATAGCATGGGGGAGGACATACGAAGGCACCGGCGTACAAAATTTGGTGCTTCTATCTCTTATAGTCTCCGAGATGCGATGTTCATACGGAGGGATAGACGGACAGACAACTTTGTGGAGTCCGCCCTGCCTCTGCGTGTTAAATTTTTCACTTCTCGCAAACCTAAAATAGTATTGTACCTTTTAGATACAGAGTGTAAAAATTAAATAAACTACATATCAAGTTTGGTCTACGGACAGACGGATATCGGACATTGCTACATACATTGCACAAACCTAGTTTACCCTTTTTACCCTTCAAGTTCAGGGTATAAAAAACCAAATACCTAAACCATTTATAGGAGTTATCCAATTTGGAATGAATTGCTTTAAAATCTATACATAGTTACATTCGTTGGCAGGCATGTGTATGTGTGGGTGTGTGGGTGTGTGTGTGCGCTCTTATATACAAGTATGTGTGTTTTTAAAAGCTTCAACTTTCTACAGTTGCACACACAATTTGCCTGAATTTCATGCTAAAAGCGCGTCGTCTGCGTTTTGACCATTAGTGTCACGTAGCTGTCCCTGTCGCCTCTGCCAAGGAGCATCTAAATTTTTTCCTGGCGCTTATCACTTCCCTGCTCAATTTTCTCCATCAATACATTCAACGCCACGGATCCATTAATTTGCACGACTCTCCTCGCCACTTGGCCTTTAGTTCGCTTTCAGATACGAGCACTGCTGGGTAACTGATGGAGTGACTAGTTCTTCTCTTCATCCATGCCTGACGGTCTGACTGTCTCACCGTCTGACTGTCTGATTGGAGTCTGCATTGCATTGCACTTTAGTGCAATTGGTTGCACTTTAGTTGTGCTAAGTGAATGCGCATCCCCCATCTTTCTTATCGTTCATTTAAAGGCAGCATATTCTTCTGCATGGGTGGGTGGTTTAGGTAGATTTTAATATTTAAGATGAACCCTCTGGCATTTTATTCAAACTTACTGTGCACAAAATACTTGTAGTATATTTCATTTCTTCAAAGGAAATTTAATTGTTATAGGCAGTCCTTGATATTAAGTGGTATTTAGTATCGTTTCAATATTCGAGACGCGTTTCCGTCTCTCACAATCCCCAACTGCTATTCAATTAATATATAAGGTCGTTAGCTTCAGTTGCGTCCAGCACGACTTCCTAACTGCTCTTATTAAATCGGGTATTAGTAAAAGCCAATTTCGGCACACGTACTGATTAGAATTGATATCAACTTGAATAGTTTGACAACTGGCGTTCGTAATGAGTCGGACATTGAGACGGGTGGATGGGCAGGCAGAGGTCAGAGACAACTTCGGGCTTTTGGCCAACATGTGGCAAACTTACATAATAATCTGCGTGCCGAGCAAGCTGCCAGCAATGAGAAAACGCATCACGTTCAGTGAGCGGACATGCATAAGAAGGACAGGGAACAGTTTGGATGAGGACACAGAGACAGACACAGACACAGACACAGCCTTCCATAAACAGTAAACGACGACTAAATAACTGGTGAGGGCTAGTGGTATGGGCTTAGCGGGGGCTTGTGGGGACGGTGACAGTTCGTTGACACTAAATGGCACTTTTGGCGCACAACTGGGCAGGGTCGAGGCAGGTGCACGGGGCGGACAGCTGGACGGACTGATGCCACAGTAAACAGCGGCGTATGCCGTTCGGTTTATTAAAAGGACTCAGGTGAATGGCATGGCGCCATTTTGAGCATAAGGCGCGGCACGACGTCAACCATGTTGTATCAACTGTTTACTTAAGTGGGCGTACTCACACATTCACAATATACACCTTTGTGTCTGTGACTGTGTCTGTGTCTGTGTGCGTGGAGGTGTGCACTTCTGCTTGGATGCGTCGTCAGTGAGATGGCACCTGTTAGTAGACAACACTGTGCTGGTATGTGTCGTGTGTGGGTGTGGGTGTGGGTGTAGTTGTAGGTGTGTGGGTGTAGCTGAGTGTGAGTTGCCTTCATTAAATCTCTGTCTTGTTTGGTCAAAGGCCATTTGCATTTTGCACTCGTCAGCTTCCTTTGACACCGTGCGGAAGGGGCACTGGGAAGGTCAAAAGATTATGCGCCCATCAGCAAGTTATTAGTTACAAGTGTGTGACAATTAACTGCACAGACGAAGTGGGGTATAAGCCTTAAAAGCGAGTGCTTAGCTAACGAATGACAGCTTAGAAGTGTGACACCACTGTAGTGCTGTGCCACCACTGGAGTGATTGCGAGTGATGAGGCACTGTGGAAACGGGATGTGTGGACCTCACAGCGCTTTGAGCAGCTTTTATCATATGTAGATACAAGTAATTTGAGCAATTCCGAAAAGGAGTCTATCAACAATGATAAATCTCATCCATTTCAGAATTTGCAGACAGTCTTTTCTTCGGTTTGTTAATGATTTGGATTTACAAAGTAACTTTGGTCTGCGGATTGAGCCATTTAATTTATTAAGAAGTCAGAAGGCGCACCCAGCTCAATTAGTCAAAAATGTTGGTTGTGGGACAATCTGCGTCTTGTTTTTGTCGATAAGGTCTAGAACAACGAGTGCAGTGGTGCAGTGTTTTTGGAACCAAACTACATAGATTTGACTTTTTCGATGCACGAAAGTGCTTTTAAATTGGTGTTGACTGATACATTCTGTAGAAATAGCTAGCCTCAGCACCAGATAATCGAGGCGCCTCTCTGACTACTCAAACAACCGGACCACAATCTACTTGACAATAATACCTCCAACATAAAATTAAAGAGACTCCACCCATTAGAACTGCCCTTCTAAACAGTCAAATAGTCATCAACCCTTCATATAGTCCACTATTAACCCATCATTACAAAAATTCACTATTACACAAAATTTTCCAAATCAGAAGCACTTAATTGCATTTCAGAAACAAAATATTGAAACTTTCAAGCCGTACCTAAAAAAATGTTGGGTTTTGAGGAGTTTGGTGGAGAGTTTAAGTCGGAAGGGATTACAAGTAGTATGTAGTTAGTTTTTAATGTTGACATTTTATAATATCAGAAGCAAGAACACTGTGTCATGCTATAAATCTGGAGACCGTAGAAGCTCAAATCAACTGCTATGCTAGGGCGGTAGAACGACCAGTTGATGAACCACCGCAACAGGCTGGCCTGGCCCCTACCTCATGAACACCCAATATCACGGCTCGAACGAAGACAGCCAGCTGACTTATTAGGATTAGATTGGCAATTGTTCGCATTAAGTTTTTGTAAACTTTCTTAGTTGCATGTCGATTCACCAAGGGGTGAATAGGTAAAGCGTTCTTTTCGTTCTGATTTTATTGGATATAATGCAGAGTTTACATTCCCATACAAGTTTCTTAGATTATTTGATGAGATCTAGGTTTTAAAATGATTGTCAGTAGTATGATGATAAAAAAAATTGATTACTTTTCCAACGCAAATGTTCCTTATGTGTTGTACTCGTATGTGTATAGTATGTGTATAGTATTTGTAATAATAGTGAATGGGTTGGTAGATAGTGTGCTGAAATGCTTACCTATTTAAAATATTGTTTAGGTATTTGCAGATTCTCAGCGATTTTGCATATCTTTATAAGCGAAGCGTACGATTTGCAAATCGCGGAAACAATTCGACGCACCGTTTGGAAGCTAACGTGTATACGAATACAAACATAACTACATACATTCTTTTGAATACGTTTGCTGAAAAGAATAGAAAAACCCTAATGAAATCACTTTAAGACATGCCAATGTATCGGTGTAGGATTGCTGAAAATTCAGCATAGCACTCCAAATTTTGGGTGTGCCTTTGGGCCGCACGCTTCCTGTCGACATGGCTCGTGTATCTTGTAATTATACAAATTTGAAAATAAGCTTAATTAGCACGCACGACTCTTACAGTTAGTAAACAAATTTCAGGCAGAAAATAATTGTTACTCAGCACCACGTGGCATGAGAAATATGGTACTTGTGCCTCCAGCAATATGCGAGTACACGCACACAAACAAAACTCACAGACACATCCACTCGCATATAGTACTTACAAGCAAGCACTTATTGCGCTGTTGTTGTTGCTGTTGTTGTTGTTTCCGCTGTTGCCGTACTTTCACTTTTCGTTATTGATCATTAATTTCCACGGGACAGAATAGCAGAAGCGACAGAGGCAGCAGCATATACTAGTAAGAGTCTGAGTCAGCTTGTGGACGTTCAAAAATTTCTCAAAGTCGCAATTTGTTGTTGTTGTTGTTGTTGGTGGTGTTGTCTGACAACACTTGAAACTGCACTTGGAACGGTGTTTATCCGCAGCCGCCCCCTCCCTTATTTTTTTATTGGCCCTTAGCCGCGTCGCTAACGCTGGAGCTGGCGAAGAAAAACAACAATCAACACCATTTGCCGTTACAAATTAAGCTTGGAGCAAACAAATCGTGGAAAGTTCCCAAGTCTTTCGTTTTCACTTCTCTGCGTCAAGTGTGCAAGCCCACGGTAGTGTAGATGTGTCGGTGTGTGTGTGGGTGTGTGTGCGTGTGTGGATGTGCATGTGTCTGTGCCTGGTTGTGGCCTTGTTCTGTTCATTTTACGAGTAGTTGGCTGCCGGCTGCAGGCAATAACGTTCGTACTCTCGATGTTTAGACGCATAACAAATATTTTGGCAGTGTTCGATGCGCACTATTTACAGGGAAAAGTGCTTAATCAAGAGGCGGCCAAAAAACACACACATACACACACACACACACACACACAAATGCATACGCACTTCGCACCAGTGCGTATACTTAATTTTGTTATTTGCTTTAGCCTTTGGCTGAGTCAAGTGTGCAAACGTCTGCATGAGAAGGTACATACAAGTATGTATGTTTGTATGTACAAGTATGTCTGTCTTTAGGTTCTGTCTATATGCTTGTCTACCCATCTGTAGGCGTTAGTTCGCTAATGAACCTTCATATTGCTCGCGGCAGGTTCGCACGAGCTGTTTATTCTTATTTAAGTTGTTTGCATTTAATTTCAAAATTTAAAGTTAATTGAGCGCTGCTAAGAACTAATGTGTAATTATAAACAAAATGTCATTCAGTTATTAAATGAGAGTTATAAATACTATATAATATTATACTGAGCTAGACGAAGAGAATGCTTGCAAAACTATTCACCTTTTAAAGTCATTTCGATATCTCGTTGTATCATTTTGAAAAAGAGGTGTGAACTATCATACATTTGAGGCGAGACATTTTAGATACATACATCGAAATTTATTTCGCGTGCAATATGCATAAAAAAAGAAGAGGAAAAAAGTTTTCGCAATAAATCAATTCATTCTTAATCATTTTATTGTCACTTTTCAAATATGTTTACAGCAATTCATTTAACGCTCTCCCCACAGGCGTCGTTTAATATATATTGTATACTCGTATATAGCCGTATATAAACAATCCTTTTCATGAAATGTCCGTAAAATGTTTTAATATTTTGTCTGTTGGCATTTAAGTGCATTTAAGAGGCGCGCTCAGTTAGTATCAGTCAGATTATCAATATTAATTCAATATATGTGATTGGCTTAGGTTTTTTATTATAAACCATAATCTGACAGTAGTCAAGAAAACCTATTTCTATTGAATAAGTGTTGGCTCTGCTCCCATTGATTTAATAGATATTACATAATTCACAGTTTATATCCCTACTAGATACTTATTGAACGGCCCTCGTTTGTACACGTATTTAAACATGCACCCATACATTTATTTCACTGTTAATTTCCAAATTAGAATTTCGGGTTGCTGAGCCAAAAACATAGGTGGATACTTATATGAATTTTATGCAACAGCCCACAATGAAAATATCGTTTATATTATTTCATTTGTGTAATTCTATTTATTGTTCATTTTGTTTACAGTCGTGCTGCACTGTGCTGTGTGGTTTCGGGCCCGAGAACGGCACGTGTTTAATCCTCCTAAGTATGCTGCCGAATTGTGTTGCAAAAATCAGAAAAGGACAGCTCGGTACCAGAAAATAGGGTATGACAGGCAGACCCGAATTTGAAAGCAGGCCTTGGCGCACTGTTGTCATAAAATGTTAAATATAAATTTATGGCTTATAGCGCATTTGTGGCATACTAAGCAACGCATCCCGGTGCCGGCATTTACTATGGCTCCTCAGCAAGGAGGCGTACAAAACGCACACAAGCGGGTTGCTAACACATTAGCAAAATTAAGATACCTATTTTTAGATGAAATAGCAATAGATTAACTCATTTGTTATATTTTGAAATTTAACAATCGCCTGCACCTTTTTAGAAATGTATAAATTCTTTAAACATGTTCTTGCAATGCAATATTTATAACAAATGAATGTATTTAGTCGTTCAATATATTTACGTGACAAACGAGCTCGTAAGTTTTATATTATTTAATTATTTATTAAAACATAACAGTGTAAGAAATCGTAGTTTATAAATATTTATTTTAAATAATCAGCCAAGAGGTCGTTGAAGGGTTTGCTTGGCCGCTGTTTGTACTTAAGTTTAAACCCAAAGATATAAAAAGCTGATGGACGAACTTTGCTTTAGACATTTCGGAATTACTTTAAATAGGTCCTTTGAAAGCTTTATGGTCTTCGCACCGAAAATTCGGTCCTAATCAAGTTGATGAAATTTTTAGCGATATTCAGCGGAAACTTTTTGCAACACACACACACACACACACACATTCGCAAGTATTGGGCCAAAGTAAGAAAAGTAATCAGTTCAAAAAGAGGGGAAAAAATATGAGTATAAAGTGAGCAAATCACTTAATTTGTCTCAAGGGCATGTTTATGTGCCGAAGCACGAGAACGCATCGCCATCACCAATGGCCACCCAAAACACCGATGATGCCCGGCTGTCTGGCTAACTGTGCTTTTTGCTGCTCCTGGCTGTACTTGTATAAACTTTGATGACCCCCACCTGCCAGACGGACAACGGAAGGTGTCAGGTTTGTTTGCGCCCGATGCTCCAAACGCAGCGCACACACAAAAGCGAGTTAAAAACTTTTAAGTGAAAATGGGAATTGAATTTACGGCAGAATTGCATGAACACACGCCCTCGCACACGCACACAGACACATACATACATATGTGTCTGCCCAGAAACATACATAGTACATGTATATATAGTATGTCTTTACATATTCGTACTCAATCGGCAGCAAGTCCCGCACAGGTTGGTAAACTGGTTGAGGGCTTTGCTTTCTTTTTATCGTGACTCCGTCTTGTTTGCGCTGCGAACTTTTCATGTTGGCCTATTTGTTGTGGTTGCCTCAATCAAATGTGTGCCCTGGGATGTGGCTATACAGGTACATACCATATGCATGTGTGTGCTTGTGAGGCAAGAAACTATAGGCTTTACACGAACTTCAATTGGCAGAAGCTGGAAGTACATGTAGCCAAGTTAACTGACTTAACTTGCCCCAAAGCCTCTTGCAGACAAGGAAATAATTTCGTAATTGCATTGAAATGCTTGAATAGGAGAAATAGTATTGATCTGTCTATATTATCTGTATAAGTTCAAAAATTATAATTATAGACATATTCTTAATAGTGATGAAATTAATTTCAAAAAAGAACAAATCAATATAAAAAGATAATTTGAAATAGTAACACCCAAAAATAATTTAAACTTATACAATTAATTTAGTACAATTTAAAATAGATTTAAATACTCGTATCTTCCTATTATATATGTATCTTCTTTATCTTCATTATAAACTAAGTACATACATGGAGTGGAAGCCCCCGCTTTTAATTCCGCTATGGAATCGTTTCCAGGCGAATTCATTATGATGACATGAGTTTAAATGTTAATTCTTATAATCATCCAGTGAAAGTTTAGCTTTTATTCAAAGGCACAGGAAGAACATAGCTTGCAGATAATGTTTTACCGTTTACGTTCAACAAACTACTTGTAGATTCAATTCCATCTCTAATCGACCAATTATTTCTTAAAGTTCGTTAGGCCCGCGCGTATTATCTCATCGGTGAGCAGCAAATTGCACGCAATAATGGAACTGGAGCTAATAATTTGTTTTTTCACGCAATAATTGTCGAATATGTTGCAGTCAGCCGGGATAATGGGTTTCCCAGACACAATATCTAGACCTATTAACTGCTCTTGCTCGCTATTGTATGCTTGATCCGTTATCCGGACAATAGTGTCCTGTACATCGAATCCGCTATTGGTGGTCAGTGCCTTTGGAATGACGAGCAGCGAATCGGCAAACACTTGCACGCCCAACCGGGCCTTGCCCTTGACTAAGTGCTTAAATCGACAGAGTTCGTTGTAAGCTCGCACTTCTATTGCACCTGATCCGGGCACCACGCACTCGTCCTTTATGGAGTTGTGAATGGCATGCAGACCATCGCGAATGGCATCCTTTATGGCGGCGGTCTGGTGTCCACTTTGTCCACGGATGAGTATGGTAACCGATGCGGGATTGCGGCATTTCTCGATAAACGTGTACTTCGTCTCACCCAGCTGTTGTTCGTGAACGAGGCCGGCATATCCTAAATGCTCTGGCTTTAACTCGTCGAGTGAGTTCATGGCTTCGCCACCACAGGCCCGTACCAGCCGCTCCATATTGCGGCGTTTGGCGCGACGCAGTGCCAGGATTCCCTCAGCGGCTAACGACTCAAGCGAGGAAACATCGATGCCTTTCTGGTTTATCACCACGAACCCCATTTCGGTGCCGGCACACAGTCGTCGCTTCAGCTCGATAATTTTCTGCACACGTTGATCTATAAAATCATGCTCGACACTGGCGCAGGCCTCACGCTCCTCCGCCGTCTTGTAGCAGAAGACGGAATCTACGGATGGCTTTTCCAGTTCCAGGGAAACATTGCAGGTTAGGATGTAGGCGTCCTCCAAGCAGGTTGGCATATTAACATGTCGTCCACCGTGGTCCAACACCAGACCATTCACCAGCTGGCTATCCATGTGGGTGTGCTCCTGCATTTCCATCAGCTCGATCATGTTCAGATCGAAGAACTTTTCACCATCGCGACGTATGGCTAGCACTGCATCAACACAGATATCTGTCAGCAAATCGGCGAGCTTGCTGCTCAGTTTAGTTCGCAGACTGGTTTGTGCCACCGCCAGCAACAAACTCCTTTCGACTTGAATGGGAATTTTCATATCGTCCAGCAATGCCAGGGTCTTATCACGTGCTTGCATTATTCCCTCAGTAAGCAGACGTGGATGCAGACCCTCAGCTATGACCAATTCCGCTTGTCTGAGCAGCTCGCCAATCAGCAGCACCGTCGAGGTGGTGCCATCCCCTGTGGAGCCGTCCTGTGCGACACTGGCGCGGGCAATCATTCCCGCTGTCGGATGCTTTATGTACATTTCCTGCAGCAGGACATTGCCGTCTTTCGTGATTTTAATGTCTCCGGCGCTGGAGACAAGCATTTTGGTGGTGCCCTTGGGGCCGAAGTTAGAGCTCAGAAGTTGCTGCAAACCAGTGGCGGCAGTCAAATTTATGGCTAATGCTTGTGCGGCGCGTGCTATTTCAGCTTTTGGATTTATAAGACTAATACTCGCCATGTCTAAGACACTTCAGGAAATTTTAGTTTTTGTTTTACAAAATAGTTTTAAAATTATGGAAGACTACATTCCTAGACAGCAAAGCTAGCTGATTGGTGCGGTTCAAAAACTATTGACAAGGGTTTTGAAGTCATGGTCATAAACTAGATCATTATTTAAATTGAAACAACGTTAGAAGTGCTGAAATTAGAAGATGTCATATACAAATACATACGTAACGTTGTACTTGTACTACTTAAGAGCGAAAAACTAAGAAGCCGGACTCAGTGGCCATTTAAAAAATAACCATGTTGGCTGAGATGGCTGACATAATAAATGTACATACGAGTATATCGAAAGCACAACAAAGCTAATATTATGGTATTTCTGGGCATTTGGAGTGGGCAATGACTAAATGAATAAGGCGGCCTACATGAATATTTTGAAAGAATATTTAGTTCATGGTTCTGAGAAATTGGAATTAAAGGGTCGGAAATGGGTGCTCAACAAGGCTATGGCTCTATACACTCCTCATTACTTATTTATCGCTATAAATAGCTCACAGTCACCAAATCTGAATTCCATTGAGCAAATAAAAAGCCATTATGGGCACTGAGAAAGCCTAATAAAGCTTCAATACTGTCAAGGCCAAGAGAGGGAGCCAACTATAAGGGGGCTTCAATTAGGAAATACAAGGTGTGTTCCAAAGCAAACAGGACTTTTAAAAAAGAAACAGAACAAATGGTTTTTTCGGCAAAGTCAATTTATTTTATTCAAAATAGTCTCCTTCTGCTTCAATACTTTTGGCTTTTTGCACGATCCAAAAGCATGTCGAACGAGTGTTTTAGCTCGTTGGCCGGCATGGCCGCCAGTATGCCGGTGCAAAGCCTTTTGAATGGCCTCTACGTCTGCATAACGCTTTCCTTTCATGGGCAAATGCATTTTTCCGAAAAGGTAGAAGTCGCACGGTGCCATATCAGGTGAATACGGCGAGTGGTTAATGGTTAAAATGTGATTTTTGGTCAAATAATCGGTCCCAAGCGTCGATCGTCTGAGCTATTTTTGGTCGTCAGTCAATTTGTGCGGCACAAACCGTGCACACACCTTTCGTAAGCCCAAATGTTCGGTCAAAATGCGATAAGTCGATGTTTCGGAGATGTTCAATTCCATTTCCATCAATTTCAATGATGATTTCGGCTGATTTTTGATGAATTCACGCACAGTTTCGATGGAATTTTCGGTGATCACGAATTTTGTTGATCGTCATTTATGTCCTCACGACCAGTTTGGAAACGTTGAAACCACTCGTGCACTCTGCTACGGGATAGGCAATCATCGCCATAAACTTGTTCCATCAATTGAAACGTTTCGGTAAAAGTTTTACCAATTTTGAAACATTTTCGCACCGATAACACAAACATGCTGACACTTAAAACGCAATAACTTCACTTCCAATCGATGAAATCGATCAGCATAGCAGATTCTAACGTACCAGTCGACATATAGATAGCGCCACCAGGGGGCGATAGATTCAAAAAGTCCTGTTTACTGTGGAATTGACAAAATTCCATAATCGATTAAAAAATTACATTTTTTTTTTTGCTGTAATATTAAGTAAAATGGTCCATAAACAAAATTCAACAATTTGTTTCTCGATTATTTAATTTGATGAAAAGTTATGCTCAAGTAAATTTTAAAAATAGAGATGTGTCAATATTTGTTTGCCTAAATGTGGTTTGATCTAATTTTTGAAAAGTTGTCCATAAGGAATGTGATAAGTAATAATAAAAATATAGTTTTATCTAGGGATAGGTGCGTAAAATTAATAAAATTACAAATGAAATAGATTTACATTTCATTACAAAAATATAAAAACATTTCAAATAAGTATAAACAAAACAAAAGAACTACAGCCCACAACTAAAATAACGTCACTGTTGGTACAAAAATTACGTCAGTTGGATGACCATAAGCTGAAGATTAAATTTGTTCCTGCTAAAGAAATAGTAAGTAGGCAGAGATCCTGTAATGTTCAATGCTCAACCAATGGTGTAGCAGTTATGCACATTTTGCAATAATCCACTTATTTTTGTTAAGCTCAATTAGAAACGAGAAAGCAAGACGTCTAGGTGGGCCTTGTGTCAAATCAGTTTCATTCCTTCTACAGACTTGTTGCTTCCTTGTAGAAATGTAGACGCAAATGCTTATGTAACGGCAGCTGGGTACACGGTCCGCAATCAAAATCCACTTGCTTAGCGCACAACCGGCTAAGCCGATAATGGGAATTACGTTCATTAATGCCAGCAACCAATAAGTCATGCCTTTATTATTTACTCTTGCGTGTCTGCTTTCCTCGGTTCGCGCCACTTACTCACATTGTGGCCAAACATTCTGTCGTTGGGGGGGAGGGGAAGGCGCAGGAATTGCGCAATTTACTTGCGCCTTGGCACTTGCCGGCAAGTGAGAACTCTAGAGCCTCTGCGAATGGCGATGCCATTGCCATGCGGCTCCGCAGTGCTGCCGACTTTTCACACCTAATTTCATTAAGTAATATTTCATATTGCAACTTTTATTGAGTTTTGAGCGTGCACGAGTATTTGTGAGGAGGAGCGCAAGACACAGGCAGGAAAAATTAACTCAAAGTGCGGAGGAAGCCAGAGAGAAGAGCGTACCGTTAAACAATATGCCCCAGCCTTTTATGAAGGTTTAAGTCTCAAGTATCTGGCAAGTGCTGCACTGTCGGATATATTAAGTATACGCAATGTGTTTCCGTGAAATTTGCCATTGTATGTCGCTGAGTTCTTCGGCCCCTTTTGTTCCACTGCAATTCTGTTATACATTCGCCCATTTTGTGCTTTTGTTTGGCCCCACTTGTTGCGTCGACTTTATCCTTCGTTTTGTCTGGTATTGTGCGCTTTTGCCGTTCGTCTTTATTATTACCGTTCAGGCGGTCTGTCTTTTGTTTGACTTGCTTTATTTATTTTGTATGGCATTCAAAAAGTAAAACAATTTGTGTTTTTCAATTTGTACTGCACTTTGTTTTGTACGTATACGTGCATTTGTGCTAGCTTTTCTTATACTATAATTGTTGACGAAAGCCATAAAATAAATTAAAAACTCTATTCTTTGGTTAGCCACATTTAATGTCATTGTTGTTATGATGTGCATTCATTCCTATTGCCCTGGTCCCAAACAACGCGGGTAATGTGGCTTAACGGCAATGTTAAAAACTATTCATTTAAAAAAGGTCGCAGCCAATAAAATCGCGGTCAAATGTCGAGCATTAATTGTTTGGCTTTCCAGTTTGCACAATTTAATTTTAAACCACTCTGGGGCTCAAATGACGCGTGGCCTGCTCAATTCAGTTTCTGCCGACTGCAAATGAATTACTAAAAAATAATTTACAAAAATTCAAGTTCTACCTGCCGTAAATTCTACTGCACAAAAATAACACAAAATAACAAAAAACGGCTTAACCCATTGTAGATCTAACTGAAAAAACATCAACAAAACGTAATAAAGCTCATGCACAGGAATTGGATTGTCCAGTGATGTCCATTTTGTTTACTCTCTCTCCACAATGTGTATTTTCAAGCAACGGCATATAAAATCCTTGTCCTGTTGGGACTGTTACGTCATTGTTTTGAAGGGCAAATGGAGTGCAATGAAATATTCTGATATTTACCAAAAATTCCGTGCTGAATGACACTTCAGTGCGGCTGCAATGCAAAAAATATTAGCAGCTAACACACACACACACACAGGTTTTGTGTGCACTCCGTAATGGAATAATACGTAGAAATACGATTTCGTTTTGTGATTGACAAGGTTTTTATTATTTAAAGAGAAACCATTTTAAAATTTGGAAATATTTTAGTACAATTTACAATTTTTCAGTTCCGCAAATAATTTGTCTTGCTTTGAGTCGAGGCTTTAAATGATGATTTTTTAACTTTTTAAAGCTTCGTCTACGGTATTGACGAAATTGCAAAGAGTAAAAAGGGGAGTAACAGTTGCAAAAAATTAAATAAATATTATTCCGAAGTTTCACTCTTCAATATCTTGGTGGCTATTAAAAACAATGATTATAATCTAATTGTTGACCATTAGTCTGAATAAATGAACAAATTATAAACAATGACAGATTTATAGAATGGCTGGCAGCTTATAGAAGCTCGTTTGATTTAAGTGCTCTACTCTACATTTAATGTCGTGGATCTATGTATGTATGTATGTATGTGCTACATTTCTATACTCAATTTGTTAACTTTTGCAAATTAAAACTTTTGATAACTCGAGAAAAGTAAGTTGCTGCCGTTAATTGAAGCTGTGCGCTTGACTAAGTATATAATAAGAGCATCAAGGTCTAACGGCGGCTGATTAACCCGTCGGGAGCCGCAAGTAGAGCGGCTTAGCGGGCCCACCGCATCGTAATTATCTTGATGAGGTCCACCGCGACAGGCCATTCGGCCCAGTGGACAAGCAGCTAAGCAGAATCTCGATGGCGCCGTCTGTTTGGAGGGTTAATGGGTTGTTGGCCGGTTCGGTTTTTGGCGTGGTGGCTTTTGTGGCCGGCCTGCTTCGGGGTCGGTGGGTGCGTGGGTTGGTCCATTGGGCTCATCAGCCCGAAGAGCAGAAATTAAGTTATGGACGGCGGTGCAGAATGCTTGACATGTCCTAAACTAAATGAAAACAAAAATGAACGCGCGTCAGTCGCAAATTGATGAAGGAGTAACATAATAACTTTGTCAACGCACAAATTGGAATTTATGGGCTCTTTGCTCTTTGTGCTCGCCCACGTCCACTTCAGGCGTAAGGATGCCACTTGGTGTCGCCATTGCCAGCGCTGATGCCGAGCGGGGCCAATGGCCGTGGTGGTCTAGACTTGTGCTAAACAAAGCGCATAATACGTGCCAAGTGCCAGTTCAAGGGTTATGGAACACGCCCACCTCTCAGGCGGTCCAACGGTCGAAGGACGAAAAGGAAGTGGAAAAAACTTTGCGGTCAGTTTAAGTGCTTTTAAAAGACCATTAACGTCATTTCCCGCAACTGTCAGCCTGCATGCCGACGCTAGCCGTCATTCTGCCTTTAAAAACGCACTCGGTATGGAGTAGATGCATCATGGTACATACAAGTATTTATATAATAAGCGTATTTAACAAAAATTTGATCAGAACAGCGAGTATAGGTGAATGGTAGTTGGTTGTCCGTTCAATCTTGGGACTACTTCGTTTTCATTTCTGAACAAGGGCCCATAGGCGGCTCATTCTCCACGCAAACATATTTGGAGCACTCGAAGGAGTCGGTGCTCTCGATAACGGGCATGCCGGTCTGCCGCATGCACGCGATTGGGATCTCCACTTTGCATACACCGGGCTTGACGCGTTCCTCTGCCGCCATTTTGGTGATCCTCATGCAGTTGCGTAAGATATCGTTGCGGTCGGCCTCCTGCTCCTTTCGACACTTGTCGCGACGCTCGTACTCCTTCCACTTGCGCTCTGCCTGGGCATAGTAGCCGGGCCAGCAGAAATCACGCAGCTGGCTGCGCTGAATACGAGTACGTGGCGGCTCCAGGGAGATGTTATTATCGCGCTTGTACTTCTCAACAGCCCTGGCTATGGGATGCAGCGGTCGACCCACCTCTTTCGATTGCTTCATCATATCTGCCGCCTGTTGGAAGAAATATTTGTCGTTGGCCAGATGTGGGTCCACTTCGCAGGAACTGATGCGCATTAATTCATCTCGTTTGCGCTCTAAGAACTCTGCACGTTGTCCGTAGAGTACTTTCCTCAGGTCAGCCATCTCTTTATTTCGCTTGCGCCGCGTCGATGCCTCAAACAGTTTGTTCGCCTCAGCGTTCTTCAGACGCTGCGCCATCTCGAAACGTCGCAACTCCATCTCGCGCTCGCGTTTCTTCTCGGCCCGCTCCTGCTCCTCCTTCTGGTAAGCCCTGCGCTGCTTGGCCAGCTCCTCCAGCTGGCACTGACGTCGCTCATCGTCAATGTGCACCTCTGCCTCGTGACGTTCCAGTAACTGTGCCTCCAGCTCCTCAGCCTTCCGCTTACCCTCTTGTTGCATCTCATGAACTCGCATGGCACGTGCCTCCCGCTCATTGAAATTAGTATATCGTATATGGCGGACATGCTTGTTATACCGGGAATCGAGATTACGATGCGCCACTTGGACGACACAGTTCCGGCGATCGTCGATGGCGTCGCACACACGGTCACCTGTGGCAGATAAATAATGTCTGTAATTAGCGTATTTTACAAATATGCTATATTATCATAAGAATCGAAAAAACATGGATAAAAAGCTGAAGCGGAAGCTGAACAGCTGCGAAATTTAGGAATATGCTAATGCTTAACTCGGACAGATAGGCATATACAAATATTCTGATCGTATTATATAGTACATCCGATTACATTAAATGAATATTAAATAAATCAAATATTAAATAAAAAATTCTTTAAAAATGTCGCTAATCCTAAAATGGGAATGGGCCCCAAAGTTAAACGAGATTTGTTTCTAACTCTAGATTTTCCAATGTCTGTAAAACTACTTAAGGGCTTTTCAGATTTAGTCCACCCAAGCAGCATCTTTATCTACACAACAATTTGGTAGTATTGCGAATACTTACGTTCGGCTAGTGCGGCCTTCTCCTTGAGCGAATCGTGGTAGGCACGACGGCACTGCTCCCGCTTGCGTTCCTTAAGCTTTCGTGCGGCGAGTTCCTCTTCTTCGAGGCGGCACTTGCACTGCTCCCGCTCCACGATGCCCTCAAAGAGTTCCTTATCCTTCTGCTCGAGCAGAAGCTGTCGCTTTGTCTCAACATCCTGCAGTATGGCGTCGCGCAGGGCCAGGGCCTTTTCTTTCTCTTTGGCCTTCAGCTCCTCTTCGGTCATACTCGTGAATGGTATGAGCGTCTCTGGACACTGTTCCATCTCCAGGCGCTGCTGGCGATCGGCTGCCTGAGCAAACTCCCGATTGAGCTGTTCGTTATATTTGCGTTGATGCAACATCTCGCTCTCAAGCAGGGCCCGATGGAGGGCAAGCGGTCCCTGCTTCATATTTTCAAGAATTTCAGTGGCGCGCTTGATACGCTCCTTGCGCATTCGATCATTAATGCGCCTGGTCTCTAGATCTACTTCTATTTCCTTCAATTCATCGTTCTCCTTCTTATGAAGCAGCTCCTTTTCGTCTTGCTTGGCATTGAGAACGCCAGTGAAGAGCTTCACCAGCGCTGCATTTCCATCCTTGAGGTACTGCTGGTATCTTTTCTCCTCTTCCGCAGCCTCCTGCATGGCCAGCTTTTCAGACTGATTGGCACGCGATAGCATGCCATCGTAGCGCTGGGCAGAAACTATAACAGGATATTGTGATTTGCTTTTTTTGTGAATTTGAAAGGACGTGAGTACAGGCTTTGCCTTGCAACTCAGCATTTTTATTGCAAAATATGATTTGTGATTTTAACAAATGGAGTTTAACTTATGTGCGTATTTTGGTGTGTAACTATTCGATTGATGAAATGACGACGCTGCCTACTGAGCTCCAAAAGACTTACATAAGTCAAAACGAATTGTCTTTTTGAAAGAAAAATCTGTATTGCGAATTACTTGTATAATAAGTAGTAAGGCCACTTAATAAAATCCTCAAGCTAAAGTGAAGACAGCTATGGGAATGACAAGGAAACAGCTCTACTCGAAGTGCATCTTCTCTCTCTCAAACCACAATTGGTGGTCAACTAGGCTAGCTTAAACTTTTCCATTTAATAAAAGTTGAGCACAAATATCAGAGCACTTACATGAATTAAGCTTCCATAAGCCTTTACCAAAAACACATTGACATGCATGCACAATAATAAATAAATGATATCTGTAACATTAGCTTTCATCTGCGCATATTTATGAATGTTTCTGGATGTCCTTTGTGGTTAGCTTGGTCTGTATTTAAACAAAACCCAAGCCATTACGCCGAGTGAATAAATTTAAACGCCAGCTGACCCATGTCCTACCCAATTAGGTGATTATCCAAAAGAGAAAAAAAAAGGAGAACGAGGAAGAAGTATGGCTGCTCCAAAGGCACAAAGGTCAAATTCATGAGAGTTTGAAACTTTTTTATGTTTGGATTTCGTTGACTTTTTCCACTTGAACGTGATGCTCTGCTCACTGCCCGCAATTAGATAAACTTCAATTAGTGTTCTTTGGTTCTGGGCTACTTAATCAAATTAGAGAAAACACAGGGGCTCCGATAAGGCCAAACGCTGCCACGCCACACGCAATTCTCGGCAAGCGTCAAATTGAACAAAAAGTCAAATGGCACACGAATGTGAATCCGAAATGGGCGAAGACGAAGGAAACGCGTCACGCAGTGGAGTTGATTTTCATTGGAAATTGCTGGGCGTGAATTTGCTCGCGTAAAATATGACTCTGGTCATGTCGTTTGGGCGTTTGGGCGTTTAGGCGTTTAGGCGCCCAGGCGTTTGGGAGCGAGGTTTGGTCGGCTGCGAGGGGCAAAACACCGGCGATTATTGTAACAAAATGCAGCAGGGCATGTAATTTCGCTTGGAATACGCAGCGGGATTCTCGAATGGAAATTCAAACTTGAATCCCAAATTCAGATTGAGATTCAAATTGCCCAAAGAAGCTGCCAACACGGCGCATGCAAAAACTTTTCCTCCTCCCCCTCTGGTTCGCATGCTCTGATTTCTGTGGGGTCTGTGGCATCATTGTCTGTTGGCTGCTGAAAATTGTTTTGTGAAAATTAGTTTTTAAACTTTTCGCTCTTCTTTTTTCTGTATTTTTTTTTTTTTTTTTTTTTTTGTCTGTATGCGAAGTAAAAGCTAAACGCAGTATGCGAAATTAATTTGCATTTTTGGCCGGTTCGCATTGTTAGAGTGTTCCTTTTTTGGGCTAATAAAAATCAAATTTGAAAAATTTTTAATTTATTTAGGTTTTCCTTTCCTTCTTCTTCTTTTTGCTGTTGATATTTCGATTACAAGTTTTTGTATGCATGTATAGATCGTTCGTGTTTTCGGTGTAATTGAGATTTTTTGGGTCAGCATTTTGTAACTTTTTAAATTATTTTGATGTAATTGCTTTTGAATTGCCGCCTTAACAGTGACAGAGAAAAGTTCATCTGTGAACGATGCTTTTGGGCATTTCGTGATTGACTTTAAATTATGAATAAAGGAAAGACTTCAGTTGCTCATTATTTCAAAATATGTATTTAAAATGAAAGTCTCATTGGATAGTTGGGTTGTTGTTTTCAAATGTGTTTATTTGATTTTATTTCATATGTCATATTAGTAGACTATGTATATCTGATATATTTGTAATATTGCGTTATATACATATCAATATTTTATATTCTACGCTAAATTATAGTTATATTCAATTCTTTTTCTTTAGCTACCGTCATTTATCTACAAATTAAAAGTCCTTTAATATACTCGTATGTTTTAGGTATGAATAGTCAGCTCGATTTTTATATCTACGCTATGAACTGTTCATTGAATTATATAATTAAGTTAGGTTTTGGAAACTAGAAACAAATTATGTAATTTTTATTATCTAAATTGAGCAATAGAATCCTCTCATGGAATTTGGTATCTTTATGAGCCGGACTGACATCTGATAACAAATCCTTGAAATAACTTAGATTTAAATGTTTGCCACATTTAATGCTTGGACAGTTTTACGCAGCTCAGCTAACTAAATTGTAAAAATATGTCAAAGTCTCAGCATATTATTTCACAATTACAATTTTACAGATATACAATATATATGTATGTAAGTTGCTTGGATATTTATATAGTAAGTATATACAGACACAAACACTTCACAAACACACAACATTCAGTAGCTTATTTATTTTTGCTGTTCGCTTTTCAAAAAAGAGTATCACAAACATACAGAACACTTATGAAGGGTAACATTTATGGCTTATGTAAATATTAATGATTCATTCCTAGTGTCCCTTGTGGGATCAGAAATGTTTGCTACCTATACTAGAAACCAAAAAAGAAATCACCTTTTAATATCTTCCAGAAGTGATAAATTATTAAGCTGTTAAGATTTGCAACATGTTGTTAACCTCTGAAAGAAATTGGTTCCTGGATTCAGTTGACAAAATCATTGGCTCAAAAGTGCTTTAAAATGTATTCTTACGGGTAACACCTATCTATAGTAGACATTTCCTTCCAATATTCTTTACACATATTCTATGGTGTCATTCTCCAGGCTTCGAGCAACTCCTGGATATTTTCTAGAAGACTAGTTGAAATTGTTTCCAATTTATTTTAAGCAGCGTCCTAAACCTTAGTGAATACTTGTTATTTTTTTTACACGATATACATACAAGTACATATACGATGCGACCAAAAAGTGTTAGCTATGCTGTGACATACAGACAGATGGACACACACACAAACAAAATATATTAGTTACTCAGTTAATCCTATTGCATTTACAAAATATGCAAACCAATCTCCATGTTTACTTCCGATACTCGGCCAAGGGCAGGTCTGTTGCAACTGTTGTCTGCTCACCACCACCTTTTCCGAAACCACCGCCTCCGAGCAGCGATGGCGGCGGACTGTGGCAAGCGACGCGCACGCGACTCAGACGCAAACCGCTGGTGTGTTGTGGTTGGCTGAGGGGCAAGGTGAGGGGCTTTGTGTGCGCCTGGTGGTGCAACGGATGGTGGGCGCATTTGGAGCGCGCTATCTGGCTGTTGGCGAGTATTACGTCTTCTGCGTACTAAATGTCCGGAATGCTCCGCCCAGCTGCAAGCTTGGCGGCTGTGGTTGAGTCTCCAGTGAGGCCGCTGTTGGCCTTACTCTTCGCGCAGTGGGCATCATGGAAGAGATGCTCGCACAGCTTGGGCTCCGAGTTAGAGAATTTGCTGAGCTCGGCGGCAGTGGCTTCTTGCGTGGATATGTGTAGATTAAGATCGCTGTGCTTGCTGAATGACGTCGTCATAGTGTTGGTTGCGCCGGAGCCCGATACGGCGGCTACCTGGTGCTGCTGTGGTTGGTGGTGCGTGTGATGTCCGGCATGGTGGTGGTAAGGCATATGTGGGATGCTCTTCTGCATGGCATTCAGGTTGCCTGAGCTGACAGTGCGTTCGAGTATCTCGCCCCAATACTTTTCCGACAGTCCCTCGATATCGGGTCGCACAGTTGCGTAACCACCGCGCTGGTGGCTATGACTGTGGTGAGCACCACCACCCAGTGTACCTCTGATGTACTGTGATGCGCTGCGACTGAGGCTATTGGCACGAGAACGTGCACAAATCCCTAGTACTGAGCCACCAATGGTGCTACCAATCCCTCCACCGCCACCACCTGCCCCTGCACCGTTGCCACTACCGCCAGTATTGGATGTGGGTGGTCGCGAGGAGGGCGGCTCGGGTGGCATCGGAAGTGTTGTGATTTCAAAATCGTTTGCATTGATGTGACAACAAGCTGATTTGTGCTCGGGCGTATCCTCATTGGGGAAGCACTGAAAAATGAACAAAGAAACAAGAGAAAGGGGGAGTGAGGGCAGAAACTCAGGTCGTCAATGAGAGCATAAATCAGGCATCGATTTCGCTTTTGATTTCAGTAACACTCGTTGTTTTAGCCGGAAACATCAACCAAATTAATAAGCATTTTGAACTCCCCTTTGTCCGTCAGTACACCCCTGGGAATCCCATAAATTTGAACAAATGTCCCCCTTCGAGTTCTGCTGTTCGGAAGTCAATCATGCAACATGACTGCGTTTCTAAAATTGAATTTGCTGAATTTTGTATGAGCTTTAGTGCTCTGTTCTGACATAAAATAGGGCGGGCTTGGCGCCAGTAGACACCGTCTATCATGTAAATGCCGCATTGTGTTCTCTGATTCATAATTCAAAATCCATTCTCACAATTGTTGTTGGCGCGCCGAAGCACGTCTCCTTTGCCTTGCACCTATTATATTGGATTCATGTCCAGTGGTCTGTCAATGTGTGTTCTATCTGGCTCTACGTTTGTACTCCTTTTAAAATTAGCTTGTACTTGTATGATTCACGAAATAGAAACTACAAGTATATTGTGATTTTTACTGTAGCAGCAAGTGCTGGGAATGATTTCTTTTTAAAGATATTCTTGAAATACCTATTGGAGAAATAGTATGCCTGCCAAAAGTTATGTGATGTTTTTCCTTGTTTCGAATGTGGGAAATATTTGAAATTGGTTTGCAAACAACAAATCAATTTGCAGATTTTTCAATACGTGGACTGTATGCTTTTTTTTTTAGCAAATATAAATGAATCTACACTCACTTTGTTTGGCATCAACTGACGGCTCAGACGCCGGAAATCGGAATTCAACAGCCAATACATGAAGGGATTCCACAAGCTGTTGCTTAAAGCTGTCCAAGTGACCACAAAATCCAGGAACGGAGGCAGCTGTTAAATTTGAAACACACGAACAAACAATCGACCAAATCCAGCAGAGGAGAAAAAGTTGAATGGCATGGCATGTGGAAAGCAAAATGAAAGAACACGTCAAAGTTTAGTGGTTTGATTACGTATGCGTATCGGTGTAGCATGTATAAACATATATGTATATGAATTTATATCGATGTGTGTGTTGCCGCTTGCCTTGGATCCCGTGCACGCAGTGACAATCTCCTGAATGGTCCAGGGTGTGACCATAACAATGAAACCCAATGAGATGGCCGCCATAGAACGTGACGTGGAACCAGCCGAGTTCTTCTCCTGTATGGGCACAATCTGCAAAAAACGTCGACCGTTTAACAATATAATTAGGAATGTCGTATGCAATTTGCAACAAAAACTAATTGGGTCACCTTTTTGGTAATCTTATTTGTCATACTCGGCATGCCAGCCAGGCCCATGCTCATGGCCATGCTCAGATTCATGACTGGCGTGGTGGTTGGTCCCAACCCGTGGTGGTGGTGATGAGAGTGGTGCGAGTGTCCATGTCCGTGGCTGAACGGATGATGTGACTGGTGCTGCTGATGATGCTGTTGTGACTGCTGAGGCGGATGGTGTGGATGCGGATGATGTACCGCTGCGGTCAGCGGCATTGTCGGATCGTTCAGCCGAAAACGGCTCATGTGGAAGCTGGAGCCATAGCAGTACATGAGGACCATGGTCGTGGGAAAATAGAGCGCACATGTGGCTAAAATGCGGTACGATGGCTTGCTATAAAACGGCTCGCAGGCCATTAGGCCCGTGTTGTTGAAGTAATAGCCTTTGAAAATACAATGAAATATAAGTATAACTGTGCACCTCACAAATACATATATATACACACATACTATACTATGTAGTATACTATGTAGTATGTGTGTGTATTTGTGGGTCATTAGATGAAATACTGGCGACTCACCTTTGGGCAGCACGAGGAAGCCAAACACTGTCAGGCTGATTATCCAAGTTAAGCTAAGTATAGCAACACAACCCTGCAAGAATTGAACACCAAAATGTTTCGATTATTTTCAGACACACCACACAAACAGTTTATGCATGTATAGAATGCATAACTATCTACTTGTAGTTCGGCTTATTGTGGTCTGCCAGTTGCTGTCAAAGTGTCCCCATTTCGACTGCCCATTAGCTAGCTTTAGGCTCCCGATTGGCGCCATTTGGTCATGTGATTTATGACTCCCGCTCATGTAGAGCTTTTGTGACTCTACACGCCCATTGTTGTGGAGCTCAAGTGAATTTGATGCATCCCAGTTGTTTGTATTGCACTGGACTCTGCTACTACCTTCTACTCTCGGATCAGTCCCCTGGAATCGTCTTTCAAACGCCGGTAGCTTTTGTGTACTCCAGTTCGTACTTACTATGGAAAATTGTGATTGCGTGCTTGGCATTGACATCGCCTGCCCTGCCCATCAGCATGTATTGATTGTTTTAGGCTTAATTTTGTAAAACTGGCCATTTTAAAAACCATAATAGTAAAAACCAAATAAAGCTCATGCTGTTAAGAAATGTTCTCAATTAAATCCTAATCAATTAAATTTAAAATTTTTAAATAATTTTAAGGAAGAAAAGTACAATCAAGTGATTAGCTTCGATTGAAAAATTGCAAAATGAAAAAGAAGAAAGCAAATATAAATTAAAAGAACAATTGAAAAATTATTAAAATTGTTCATGGAACGCATTGTTGCCTGAACGAATAAAACAAATGAATAAACAAATTTGAATTGTTCATGAATAACAAAAATATTAAAAAATTGAATCATTAATGAATGCGCATCAAATGGCGAACAAAGTTCACAAATCAGAAAAAACAAAGAAAATTTGTCTCGAATTGAACCAAGCTCTCTACCAAACTTTTCAATTGTATGAAAATGTTACAAACATCATCATATTTTTTTTGAAACTTCTCTAACTATTTCAATGAAAAATTTTAAATTGGAAATACAAAACTGACTTGGTTCAGAAGTCAGAGAAAATAATTGGGATTATTTACTAATTGAGACGAAAACGATGAAGCAAACATTTTAATTGTTTGCCAATTGCTCCTTGAAAGGATACAAAAAATAAAAATCAATATTAAAGAATATAAAAATAAGATCCGTAAAAAAGGTACAGATTCTTAATGGAAACAAAGGAACCTTTCTAACAGCGTTGTTCGTCGCTAATCAAAAATCAAAACCGAGATGTATGCATTTCTTTGAACAAATAAAAATTGTTGCATGTTTCTATTCCCATGAAATTGTAGTTAAGCAAACGCTATAGCATAGGGGGAAAAAAGCAACGGCCACATGCAGGAACTCCAGCGGATTTATTTATTTTTTTACGAGATGCAGATGGATTCTGAAACGTGGACTGACACGTGCGCAAATAATCGCTTTAGGTTCTATGCATAGCTAGATAAAAAGCACGGGAGGGGGTTAGGGGGTTGTATTTGAAATGAAGTTTTCCTCCGGCGAGTTGGTGGCCACAGTCGAATACTGCCGACATCTGTGGCTTCCGCTTTTCATACTCAGCTACATTAAATATTTATCCTTATTTTTGTATTCCCGCTATATTGTCTTCCACCACTACGTTCATATTTTGCATTATATTCAGAAATTATTTGGATGTGGCTGGAAAAAGTTTATCATAAAATGGCGTAAATTAAATAAATAAAATATGCCAGCACGCTGTAAAATGTCTAAAGTTTTGTGGCTATTTACGTAGCTCTACGCTATTTTCTATTGTCTCAGTGCATGAGAATTGTTCTCATTTTCCACTCACACTGTCAAGTCAACAGTGAGTCCGCTGGCAAGTTAGGAGTTGATGCAGCTTTTCAAAAATGTTTTGCTTTGAGTATTTGTTTTTCATTTTTGTGGTCTGCGGCAAGTTGTTTTTTCAATTTAATTCAATGCATTTAAGCGCCTAAGATGATAGTTGTGTTTCAATGTTGCTTCAATTAAATAAAGTTTCACTTATTTTACAAGCCCCTGAGGAGTTTATTAGCTACGCAAAACTGTGTAAATAACTAATGCAGAACCTTTTGCTTAGACAATGAAATGGCAAACTTCGTCTTTAGTATGATTTTATTGTAATCGATCTAACTTGAAAAGTACAATTTGCAAATTGAAAATGCATTCTGACATACCATGACACTCAACTGTTTGTAAAATCAATAAAAGAATTATAGCTATTTTTTGAAGTTTTGCTTTGCATCTTGTGTAACTGTAAATAAATACTGAAACAACTTTAAATGAATTAAAAAAGATTATGGTTCGTTGATAATGGCATGCCTTGCACTTGCAACTTTAAATGGATTTAAAAAAAATAATAGTTTGCTGAATGTGGCATGCCTTGTTGTAACTTTTATTACCACAAATTAAACAACATAAATTACAATTTTTGTTGAACAAATGAGTTGCAATTTATGGCAGTTGGCAAAGAAACAACCCTTCAAAATCGCAGCCGCCCATCTTGCCTTCCCTAGAAAAAATAAACGAAAACTTCGTAAGTGCTTGCCGCCAGCTCTCAATTCGTTGCCATTATGAGGAAATTTTGTGCGCCAAGAAAATGCGTAGCTTAAAAGTCGGCAGAACCAGATGGAGAGTTAGAGTCAGCATCCATTTATTAATTTTCGACAGCACACACTTTATTACAAAAGGGGCGCGGCAGCTTTCCAATTTCTCCGCCTTTTTATATCGTACATTCTGCCCAGCCCAGACCAACTGCATGGCAGCCCCTATAGATTCGTTGGCCAAAATATTTGCATACGTTCGAGGCGAACTGAGCCACGCAATTTTATGCAAATATTTTCAACTAATACTTTTCCTTTGTTCTTTCTTTTTTTGCGTTTTTTTTCTCTGCGTATCGCTTGGTCATATATTTCCCCATTTTAAGCCGCCAAGTATTGAGTACTAATAATATTTGCAATACGTATTTCTATTGGTTTTTATGCATGCTTTAATGGGAGCACTGAACTTTAATAAGTGCCCGCAAATTTTGCAAATTTATCTACACGTCGTTATTAAACCAAATTGGCCAACTTGCGCAAGTGCATTTGAATTTTAGCATTAAAGTGTTATTTGGGTTATTTTAAATCGGGATGTCATCTCACATCCCCTTAGAATTTAGCCCACTATAAATTCACACTTATGACCAAAGGTAGCGAATTAAAAGCTTAAATCAAAAATTATATTGCATTTTATCTTTACTGACAATCACATTTTAATAAAACCTGGTCGTAGACCCAGTAATTTTCAATAGATGAAGTTTGCCCTACAAAATAATACTTGGGGTCTGGCATAGCCCAACGAGCTAATGAAAATTAAATAATGTGTGTTTCTTCCTGAGTATGATTCGGTTCGAATCACGGCGCTATTATCATCGCATAAAGCCCTATTTTAAAAATTACTTACACAATTCTGTAAGAGTGGTCTCATATTTAAAAATGTCAAACTGTCGTGTTATGGGCAACTCTGCTGGCCGATTTTTAACATAATAATAAAAAATATATATATCTGCAAGAACTAACTGGCCTGCGCGTCAAACTTAGAAAGTTGCGCCATAAAAACTGCCAACTCTTTGTAAGAGCATTATTATATTCATTATTTATATTTACGTTGTGCTGTCGAATTATCAAGAAAAACAAAAAAATTTTACCATCTACTTAAAAGCGCGTTTTAATGCTTATTATCATACTGAAGGAAGCACGCAAGAAAAAAGGGAAAAAATTCAGTACAAATTTCGCGTCGACGTGGTTGTATAAGTACGACTATATAGCATGACATACGATGGCGGGCTGTCCGACCTCAAAATTATTTCCCTCTGCTTCCGTACACTTTTGCTAGCCCATTTTTCGGCGCTGCTGTTTGTTGGCCCATAAATTATGATGTGAGTGTCTATGTGCGCATATGGGGTGTGTGGGTGAGTTGTATGCCAGAGAGCTGGACAGTTGGACAGCTGGACGCGGACTGTACGGTTAGGCGGCCATGGCCATGTCGCTCGCCTCGTTTGCTGCCCATGCTCTTTGCCTCATGCGGTTTTGTGGACAACGGCACTGCTTCATTTGCCTGACTGGCTGACCCTCTCCCCCCTCCCCCTCCGCCTTCTGTGGCCAGCATGCTCTGTTTCCTCGTCGTCGTGTCGCATTTAGTTAAAGTCATTGCGCGCAAAAAAAAACCAGAAACCGACAGCTTTTTATCTCTATTTTATACACAACTTTTTGACTACTTATGCCATTTCACTTGTTTTGCTTGCCTTGCTCTTTCATTCTTCATTTGGTTGTTGCTGTTTTGGCACCGTTTTGGTTTCTCCGCTTTTGTTTGTATTTGCTTAGTTTCGTGTACGCTTTACTTTTACTTTACTTTTTTAATGACTGCCAAAGCTTACTACAGCCCATTATCCTTATTTATCTGCGTAATTGGCTCGTTCTGTAGCTCTGTAGGTTATTTTGCTGTTCGTGCTGCGCTTCCCTCATGCTGTATTGTTGTCGTTGTTGTTTACGCTGCTTATTCGATTTTATTGGCGCGTGATTTCTTGTAATTTCCCTTACGCTTTGTTTATTGCCATTGTCCTTTGACAAGCGTTGCGATAAATCGCTATCTTAAGCTGTCGCACAGATGCTTTAAAGATGCTCGATAGATATTTATATTGTATGCCATAACGTGCCTTATCTATAGCTACACGGATTTCCTCTCTCTTCAAGCAGCGAGCAGCAAGCATCAAGCCCCAAACACCTACGCATGCCCCTTGGCTTATGCAACACTTTCGTTGCTGGCCCACTTACCTTTTTACTTGAGTGCTGGTAATATCGGCGCGGATGCAGCGCACACATATATCTGTCCACGGCCATGCAAACGAGTATAACGGCACTCTGCTGCGAGAGTGCGCCACGCAGGAGGGCCTGCAATAAAAACGAGATATATAGAGATAGTTAGTCTTTAAATAAAATTCCGCATGGCGGCGAATAAAAGCGAATAATTTAATATTTTTGGCATGCATAGAATTTCAGCGCGACTCGTTCTCCTTTTGCCGCTGACTTTGCGGCCGTTTTGACCGCACAGCGAAAACCCTTTGGCTTGAAAATCTAATCAAAATGGGCTTAATAAAAATTGCGTTCTCCGCGCTTTGCATACAACAATTTCTACTGAGCGCCGCGTTTATTTTAAAACCAGTATGAAATATTTTTCCTTTTTAATAAGAACATGTTTGCTGAAGTGGCCAAGGAAACGAAAAGTGCTTCACTTTAAAAACACAGAACAATTTAGTTTTGAAATGAGTCGCCTTGCTACGTCATGAACTTAAGTACACTATGCTTTAGATTCGAATGGATGTATAGCCTTCATTATTTGTAAATCATTTAAATTGCAAGCTTTCCATTTGATGCGGAACAAGGGATGAATCAAAATTCAGCTGTCTTTTTTTCTTGAATTATTATTATTTACTTTGTCCTTTATTTTAAATTAAAACTCGTCGTATTACTTTAAATTGATCTTGTTCTTTTTCTTATTCAAAAAGATGCTGTTTATGGCAGAAAAACGCCTTTTCTGACCCGATTTTGTTTTAAAAAAAATGTGTACCGGTTTTTTGGAAGAAAACACATATGTTTTTGTAAAGTTTAAAAACGCATGTAAGGTAGAGGTATTATAAATTCGGGGCGGTATTGAAAAACTCTTACAATTTACTTTTGGGGATCACAATGTAAATTGCAACATTAATTTTATGCCCTTCAATTCGACTCATCGATTTAATATTTTCATTTGAATTAATTTAGTAAATGTCGTATGCAGAGGGGTCTTAAGTGCATGCAGCTTGGCTGATTGGATAAACATTTGCTCTTTAACTATCGGGCTTGTTTCAAATTATTCGATTGACAAAACCCAAACTGAACTACAATCTGTACATCTGCATTATTATAGCCTGTACCCAAAGGGTGAAAGGCTATACTAGTTTTGTGCGCATGTATGTAACACACAGAAGGAGGCGTGGCAGACCCCACAAAGTATATATATTCTTGATCAGGATGAGAAGCCGAGTCGATATAGCCTTGTCCGTCCGTCCGTCTGTCCGTCTGTCTGTCCGTATGAACGCAAGGATCTCAGAAAGTATAAGAGCTAGAATAACCAAACTTGGTTTCCATATTCTCCTAAGACCGAGAAAGTACGAGTTTGAGTTTTTTTTCGATGCACCCCCCCCACTCCCCCGCAATTCGTGTTTTTTCTTATAACTTCCGTAATTCTCGGAATTTTGAAATCAATTTTGGTAGGTACATCCAGTTAGTAATAATGTGTCCGTACTCCAAATTTCATCATGATAGGTCAATTCTGAAGAAAGTTATAGCCATAAGTAAAATCGCTGCTCATGCGCTGCCTGCAGCTCTGTCGGCAGCGCTGCCCGCAGCTGTTGTTGTTGTTGCTGCTTTGGTTCAACTTTGTGCTGCATACATACACGCATGTAAACACGCATAGGTACGTGATGTAAATGTATGCTGTTAAAACTGAACATAAACATGTATTCTAATTTAATTTAATTAATTAATTCATTCATTCATTTTTTTTAATAATTTAATTTTTTTTTAATTTTTTTTTTTTTTAATTTTTTTTTTTTGTGGAGAGTACAGGCTATTTTACTGTCGGGCTTGCTCGACTGTAGCGTTCTATCTTGTTTTAAACAATGTTAAGATGGTCCAAAAAATTTAATGATCATTATACCAGTGAGCTAGAGTTCTTTTATAAGGCCTCGGCTTGAGTACTGCTGATGCCATTGGTGTTCCCAGATTGAAAGCATCACGATTGTACGATCGGTTCAGAACAAATTCAATTCGCTCAACCTACTTAAGCAGACTTCTTATTAATATTCCGTTAAATTTTATAAATGGTTCCTTTACAAAGCAATTATTCCTTCTTATTCCTTCTCTTAGCTAAATTGTATTTCTAAATTTTAAGGTAAGTCTACAAACGTCAGATCGTCAGATGCACTTGGCTGTAAATCGGGGTATAGCTGTTAAAGTTAACATTTTTCATAAGAAATTAATATATTTTCATTAGACTTGTTCTATTAGGGATATAAGACTTATACAACTTTTTTATCAATGTTGTCAAAGTAAACCAATTAAAACAATTTTGTGTAACCTCTGCGAAATGTAATTGAAAGAATTTATTTCAACATATTACAAAAAATACGTTAAATATAAATTATGTAATTATAAACTTTATTACTTTAGAACAACCTTTAGTCTGATTGATTATAATGCGCTATTATCTTTTAATCCAGTCAGCCATTTCACACACCACATATGATAATCAAGTTATCGAATACCATGCTCGTCAACGTACCACAGAGTAAAATATTGACGTTCATTGTGGATGTTGATGTGATCAAACAGGATATGCCCATTCCCTTCCTTACAGCCATTAGTTGTCGTGCGTCGTGATAACTTAATTGCGAACAACAAACTGGCGTATTATGCAACAAATTAACACATTCGCCGGCCATTGTGTGCGCGGTACTCCCCCTTGTTGTGATTCACTCACCTGTATCTGACAGAATATCTCGCCGTATGGCCAACAATGAAACAATGCTGGCATTAGGCCGAACGGCGTAATTAGCAGACCGATTGTCAGGTCATTTAATGCCAACGAGGTGAGTAGATATCGCGGCTGAAATGAAATAAAACGGATATTAGGGTGTGGGGAGCTCACCCCGCATTCTTTTCAATTTACCTGTTGGTGTATATAGGCGGAGTAGCGTCGATTGTTGATGACAAAGATGACCAGGCAGTTGGCACCAATTACGCCTAGCGTAAGCACCAGAATGAGCACCGCCTCGATGGTCTCGGCAATGCCAATGTGCACAATAAAGTTGTGGCCCGAGTAGCGCGGGTGGGAGCAACTGGAGTTCTTAACCGCGGGCGCCACAAGCAATGTGCCAGTCTTTAAGTCCATTGCAGTGCTATATGCAGGAGAAATAGCGAAAAAGAGGAGAGTTAATTTTGATTTGGCGTATCGTTCGTTGGCTTGAAGGATTGAAGCTTCTCCTACCCTGAAAATTTTCTGCTCTAGCGAATCGCATTTGAGATTTGCTTTTGCATGTGCAAATATTCAAAATGGTGGCAATTTGTTTCGCCATAATCAAGTCAAAACATGCGCCAGCATCGTTGCAGCGTTGACAATTTATCTGCTGTGGTTAAGAGAACGTTGACGACCACAAACACGACTACGATGACACCAAGGCAAGCCGCAGCAACACACACACACACACATCCAAACATCCACATACATATGTATATGTGCACGCACACGCATTCTGTTTCTCTGTCACTGTCATTGAAAGCCACACGCAGTCTAGGACTCTGCGACTGGCGCCAAAAACGGGCAACCATTCGCAATATGGCGACGCTTTAAAACCGCGCCCATTGTCCAGTGACATAATGAAACTTTACAGGATAATTGGATGATTTCGTTTCTTTGACTTTTTTGTTGGCATTCAGTTTTGGCTGGCACGATAAATCAAAAATGTTTCGGACGCGCTCTACACTCGCAGTGGCGACGAGCCTGGGCAGACTGATGAGGAAAACTGCTTGCTGACTGACGTTGATGTCTCTGTTATTTTAGCTTTGTCTTCTTCTCTTGTCTGCCCAAAAGCGACATTGAGAAATGTTACATCCCCAAGAGGCAGAATGCACAGCGACTTGTTGTGAGCCTGAGACGAGTGCACAGCAGCTTACTTTAAAGAGTTGCTCTTGTCTACGCATAGAAAAAGTCGTGAAAATTCAAAGTAGTCTATCATTTGTTTAAGTTTGTTTTTCGGTTTCCTTTTCCGTCTCGTATTTGTTTATTAGGTTTGCTACGCAAACGAAAAAAATATATACAAGTATGTATATCTGAGGGTTGTGCTCTAGCTGTTGGGTGATTTATTGTTCTACGATGGCGGACACAGAGGCCACGGAGGCCACAGTTTTGTGTGTTTACGTCAAGTACACAAATCACTGCATGAAATATAAATGAACGGATAGCATTAGGTCCACTAGCCCAGGCAGGATTTAGAGCGGCAATGTCGCCAAAAGTGATTTCGAATTGCATCATGAGGATCAGATGCTTATCTAAATAATCCATTTGTTTTGGCAAAACAGTCTTGAGAATGTTTAATTGCCGGCTAGTCTGGACAAATGGAAATTCGAAAACGTAGGTGATATCTGCGTTATCAATTTTAGTAACAATAAAGCAATAACACAAGAATTTGTCTTGTTAAATTGAAGTAAGTCGATATTATGTAATTGGAATTACTTTGGACGAATTTGATTAAACTTTGTAGACATTTTTATCTCTTATACTTGTATATTTGTATATATGTGAAGTCTGGCGTTATCGAAGTGCCAACTGCGTTAAAATAATCGAACCCGAAACAGAATCAAAGAAGCAGAAGGAGGAGCAGAGGCAGAGGCAGCAGCAGTGGCAGCAGGGTCAGGAGCAGATGATAAAAGTATACCCGACCCGTTCTGGTGTCAAATGCGAAACCGCGTAATTGTTTTAAAATGCACAACGAAAAAGGCAATAAAAGTGAGCAAAGGAAGTAGTGAAGTACGAAAGGGTGGTGCACGGAAATGCACGCCATTTAAATAAACGAAATTTTCATTCGCATTGCAAACCAGTTTTTTGTATTTGTTTTTATTATGTTGTTGCTATTTTTGTTACTCTTGCATTACATTTTGTTCGCTGAACCAGCACAGAGCGGTAATCATCAAGGTTGCTGGCTGTGTCAACACCCATCACACAACAATTACAACAACAGCACCAACAGCACGAACAGCAACCACAAAAACTACAAGAGCCGACAACCAGCGTCAGCTGAACCGGAGCATCGCCAAAGACAAATGCAGAATAAATAATTTAGTTGTAGGATTAGAGCCACAATCCGCTTTTGAATTTACACTCAAGTTACTTCCATTAGTGGCATTTTGGTCGCTGCAATGCAAGCGAAACTATTGCATATCATTAGGAATTTGGCGAGTGCCGCCATTCAACACTCCTCAACAAAACTAAAAGCTATTTGGAAAATCCTTAAAAACAGACTTAATGGTGATTAATTCAATATTTAAAAAAATATATTTAAATATGTACATTTTTTTCGTGATTTATAATTCGAAATAATTTTAGAAAATGCTAACATAATAGCAGCTTACCACTGCAGCTTTTATAAAAAGTACAAATTTTTATTTAATTTCAGGCTGTTGTAAGATGGCATAAAATCGAAATAGTACTTATCATATGATAAAATATCACTACGTATTTAACACATGAGCATAAAAAATACATTTCTTCGTACGTAGGTTTTTAAATTTAGTAAAAAACCAAAAAATTTATGATATTGTATTGTTAATTTCTAATATGTCAACGTAAATTTTAATCGACGTTAAAACTTTTACATTCTCTGCTAGATTTCTCATCCAACAAAATATTTAAATCAGACTATTAATCGGCTAAAAGACATAAACATAATAAGGATGTTGGATTTACAAGTAAGACTTTATGCATCGGCAGAATCGATTTGTGGCCCCACACAGCCAATGTAAGCACAAGATGCGTCCAAAAGTTAACTTTTGGAGTATTAAATATTTTCTAAATGACGACAAACATGTTGGCCTAAATGGCTAAAAATGTTTGATTGCAGAGTGGGTGAATGCATCAAATATTGAAATTAATAAAAATTAAACATCTGCAAAACATAAAATCCGTTTTACTCCTATTTTCAATTTATTTTAAAAATTGTTTGGAAAACATATGCCACAACTTGACATTACACTTTGTATGTCGGTGCAGGTGTTATGGTTCTGTTTTAGTTACCATAGCCGTTGCACGTCGGTTTTACTGGCATAATCCTATGGCAAAGTTATAACGTTGCCTTGCCTAGGCGCAGCCATGTCTGTCTGTAATTGCCGCGCCAAATGCAAAAGAAAATAAAAACTCAAGCCATGCAGCCACATAGGGCCAGCTAATACCCATCCACCATTACAGACAGACACATCCACAAATACATGACCGTGTGGGTGACTGAAAGGGGACGCCAATTTTATATTCACAGGACGTTTTGTCTACGCAACGGATCTGCACGTGTGCATCTGTGTCTGTGTATGTGCGTGTGAGTGTGTGTGTGTGTGTGTGTGGACGTGATCTCCGTGCGTGCGTGTTAATGTACGAAACTTTGTCGACCGCCCATCATTTCCATTTCCTCTCCCACCTCCATGCATTTTCATGCACATTTACTTCCATTCATTCATCACATGAAAAGTTTGAAGCGGTTACCAGCGATGTACTGTGGCTTTGTTCTTAAGCCAGTACTGAGTGTGTGTGCAATGCAAATGCAAATGTTCAGCGCTTTTTGGCAGCAGGTTTTTTATTTGTTTTGAATCCCATTTGACAGCACATCCTGGATTATTGATAAGATTTACTTCGAAGTGCCACTTTTCGCACATGGACCAGAATTGATTGCACATTTGTTGCAGCAGGCAGTAATAAGTAGCAAGTCATTTAAATAAAATGGTTGTTGGTCTGCGGTAGCTGTGGCTATATTTCATTCTGACTAGCTTAGCATTTACTTCATAATTTTGGCGCATAGAATCAATCAGAACCATACGGTTCAGAACTTGAGGTTAAACGTAATTTAGATTAAATGTTAAATGCTCTTGATTGATTTTAATTGAATTAAATTTCAATCAAGCTATACTGAAATACTAATTGAGACTCAACTCCAAGAACTGTAACGTTATTTATAGTTGCACGCAATGAACGACTAAAATTCATTTTATTAATGGAGCCTAAGAATCAAGAAGCAAAAAATAAACTTTTCAAATTTTAATAACTATTAAGAGATGCACTCGTAAGAGTTTCCCCAAACTTGCGAAAAGTCATAACGTAAGTTCAATTCCATTAACGGGATGCAATGTGCTTGAAAATTAAATATTATTCTCGAGCAAATACGAAACGACGCGTCGTTAGGGAAGCGTCGACAACAACACTCACATGCTATAAAAGTATATACAAGTACTGTCGCTCCCACACTGCATGCTTAAAATAATATTAAATAATAAGCAAGTGTAGACGCATGAAAGACAACCGACAATGAGTATGTGTGTGTGTGTGTGTGTGTACGAGTGTGTGCTCAGCAAATTTGTTTTCATAATTCATTTGCTCTGCGTTACTCTGTTGATTTCAATTAGACGGGCAACAAATCAACACGTATACGTCATGTTGTGCTAAATGAGTTAAAACTTGTCAGCAACGACATTAACGGGAACATCAATTAAACATCATCTGCAACTGACGTTTGAAAGTCCTTGGCACACAATTCGACTGAGAAGGAATCTTATTTGGCTTGTTTTAAATTGCAGACAGACCCCATAAAGTATATATGTACGTGAGGGTTTTGTTATAGATTAAGTTTAAAGTTATGAAATAATATAATTAAGTAGGTTTACAAAGTAATAAACATCGTTAAGCATTGTTAAACATTGTTAAATATTGGCTTGTTGATGGACCGTGTGTCCTTTGGGGCGATTTGAATAGAACTTGTGTAAACGTCCTTGAATTGTCTAATCGAATGACCCACACGCTGCCCGTCGTAGCTTTGTGTGAATACTCTTTGCTCCTTTTGCTGTCACCTCTTACTTATTTGCAGAACTCAATGCGAGCGCTGTCTATCAACTTATTTTCGCTTTCATCGATTTTTTTTGGCTCCGTTATATTTCATTTTTTTCTAGGGCTAGTTACAAGTTTGGTTATTCTATACTTTCTGAGATCCTAGGGTCCATTCAGACAGATAGACAGACAGCCAGACGTGCCTATATCGACTCGTCTTGTTATACTGATCAAGAATATATACACACTCCTCTGTGTGTTACATACTTTCTTACTGCTTAGTAAGGTTTAGTGTAATCATTTGGGTACAGGATACAACTTTCATTTTATGAATTAAGTAAATGTCCTCGTATGCTTTTTAAATGGAGCCTTTAAGAAGTAGAAATATGTTTCAATTTAAAAGAAATATAATTATTAATCAAAAACCTAAGAATTATTTGAGTAAGCCGCAAATATGCCAAGCCAACAATTAAAATTTAAAAGCTAAATCAGAAATTGCATTTCATGATTATTCAACATCACAGAAAGTTCGCTATGTAACCATTGATTAAATATTTGACTTCAAAGCTTAGATTAAATATAATTATTTAAATAAGTAAATGGAAGCCAAGAATAGAAATTAAGATGATGAAAAAAAATTCGTGCTTAAAATCTAAATTTAATGTTTTTCCTCTGAGTTATTATTCCGCAAAACTTTATTGACTATTTATTAATGATTAAATGGGTGTTAGTAATCGACCGCGTGAATATTGCTGAGCAAACTCTAACTGCAGAACTAATTATTATTATTATGCAAACTTCTGTTCGACAAACTCCTCTCGACTGATTAAAGTTGGAGCATATGGCTAAATAAAACGTATGCGCTAAATTTGAATTAACATGAAGCGTATGCAGTTGCAAAATATTTTGATAGCACTCGTATGTATGTATACAAATTTCAATTAGACCATTAGGAAAGGCCTGTCGAAACATATTTGGTAACTTTTAATTTCGTTTTTGTGCACATTTCGGCACCTGGCCGTGCGGATGACAGATTGACTGACGTGGAAACGGGGGCGAGACTATGTATCGGGTGTTTAAATATCATTAAATTGCCATTAAAGCTAAACAATATACGCATTTAGGAGTCAGAGAGCAAGACCTGGGCCTTATATATTAAATCCGCAATAACATGAATTATTGATTCAATAATGTAAATAAAACGCATTAAAATATTTCGCAGACGCTTCGGCTGCCGAACTAATGGCTTTGACGACTCTGGCATAAAATTGCTGCCATTTGATTATTATGCAAAAGTGATTTCACAAACAGGCAACCCGACAGACAGACAAACAGACAGCTGTCGCGTACAGACGATTTCTCACGAATAAAATCATACACACATAAGGCTCTTTGGCTCTTACTTTGCCAGCGAACTTCAAGCCGAACAATCATAAAAATGGCAACGAGCTTCTCCGCGAATAAGGGAATTCAATAAATACGTGTACTGCATTGAAAATTTCCTTTATTTGCTTTCAACGCTTTTAATTCCTCATAAAAAATAAACATGACCGCAAAAAGGCAAATGATAAAACTTTTAAAAAATAATCACTTGTTTGGCTGCAATTAACGAATTGGCTTCAAATGTGCCTTTTTGTCTGAGTGTGTACGTGTGTGTGGTTGCGTGTGTGTGGTTGCGTGTGTGTGGTTGCGTGTGTGTGGTTGCGTGTGTGTGTGTGTGTGTGTAGTAAAAAAACTTTTCCGTTTGGCATTCGTTGTCACGTGCACCTAAAACTGGCGTAAATGTTTGAAAAGTTGCATAAAAGTTGTTATAAAGTATTTGCGAACAAAAAACAAGTAATGCATACAAAGGCAGACAATCGTCCACGCACGCACACACAAGGCATTGAGGGTTAAAGGCACAAAAAAGGAGTTCCAGCGCACTCGTAGAAACTCTGAAGAAATTAGCAGCTATATTTTGGGCCTGAGTTGGTGTGAGTTCCAAGCAAATATGAATATGAGTGGAATTGTGTGGATGTTAAGCGATCCCGTTGTCGCACAATCGAAAATTACAGGGTGCGCCAACTTTTATGTCGCTATGTAAATATTGAATAACTTTGTCATTAGTGAACCGATTGACTTGAGTAGACCAGTGTTGAAAAATTAGTCTGAAGAAATTGTACAGAACCAAATTAAAATAAAATATCTCATAATTGAAAATAGGTTGTTTATTTTCAAAGATGTTTACATACCGACATAAAAGATGGCGCCCCTGTATATACCCTCTGAGAAATGTATGATGTTTTTTTTTGATAGTGAAAAATCAAAAGATAAAAATTACCCTCGTATTTTGTTCAAAATAAAAAGTGAATTTTGAATTTTCGCACGCTGTGTACATTCGACTATCGATATTTTTTTTTTGTTATGTTGGTACTCATATATTTATCACTAATATCAGCCAACTTGAATTAGTAATTTGTGGTTGACAACTGAAAAGGTTAGTCAAGTTTTTGTGTGTTCTTCAATGGTTCAGTTTTAATTTTTACGTTAATTTTTTACGTTACGTTCGACGAGTCCACTTTGTCTCACAGCAGTGTTCACAGAAGGCCGAAAAGATGTTGACGGTGAGCGTCCTGGAGTTGCAACCACGTCATCAAGCGAAGAAAACATCGAAACAGTGAAAAAAGTTGTTTTGAAAAATTGTCGAATCGCTATTAGGGAAGTTGCAGAGGATGTTGGCATATCAATCGACTCATGCCATGCAATTTTCTCGCATGTTTTGGGCATGAAACGTGCGGCAGCGAAGTTTGTTCCGAAATTGCTAAGTTTTGAGCAAAAGCAACGTCGTTGTTCATGATTTTTTGGTCAAAAAGCCGCAATCACCGTGTTCACCAGAATTAGCTCTCTGTGACTTTTTCCCATTTCCAAAACGGTAGAGACCAAAGAATGGAAAGTGTTTTGCCACAATTGATGAGACAATGCCAAAATCAAAGAACGATCTATGGGGGATTACTTTGAAGGGGCAAAATGGATATTGATTAATAAATAAGTACTTTTCAAAAAAAAAATTCAAAATGCAACTTTTCTTTTGAACAGATAACGTAGATATTTGGAACTTGCATTTAAATATACGATTTCCTTCAAATATTTTAATGAAATACGACAACTAGTGAAAATTTTACAACTGAAATCCAAGTTGAACTTAATCCTTTTTCAATTCGTTCCCACGCATTTACATTTCTCTCAGATTACATTCCTTTTAAAAATTGCCAGAAATATGAGGAGCAACTGCAGAAACGATAAACTGATAAGTGTCTTAAAATTTGCACTTGAAGCATTTTTTGAAGGACGCTAAGATTCTACACATAATTACTTTTCTGATCACAAGAAAACATTTTCTGGCTCTTGCCTTAAACTGAGCCCATTGTGCGTAGGGGCAAGATGAAAGGCGGGACAATCGTAGAGAATTGTAAGAACTTGTTTGGCATTTGGCTTCGGGCGAACGGGGACAAGTTTTGTTAGTTTTTGTAAACGATGTAAGAAGGAATTGGTCCCATGTGCTACTCTACCTTGCGCCTGCCTTCCTGACTGGCAGGTACGGAAAAGTTGCGGTTGCGGGTGTCTAGAAGAGCAGTTCATTTGGGGTCGTCCTCTTCCGTTTGCTGTTTTCCTTTTGACAATGTTTGTAATTATAGCAGGCCCGGCAGCATTTTGGCTTCATAAGGAAATGTTTACTTTGGTCTTTTGAGTTTACCGCGACTTTGTATCGTCACAAGAAATTCAATTCGTTAAAAAATATATATACTAGTAATATACATGGGCATACAAGTAAGCTCATATTTAACACATATTTAACAAACCAACTGCTATGGTAATTCATTTGAACGTTTCAGTACAATAGCCATAAATCAGAGGTACACGCTGGCTGGACTCATTGATAAATACAAAGGTCAGTGATGAATTATGGTCATTTAAAATTTGTTTCACTTTATAAATACTATATGCATATAAAGCAGCTTTATATAACTGTTTGTATATAATGCGTGCATAAAGTATGATCTCATTAATAATGGAACATATGGCGTGCTTGAAAGCGTTCACGGCATTTAAGCCGTGGCCCAATTATTTCATAAATGCAATTAAAATCAATGCAGAAATCGTAAATAAAAATTCCATTCGAATTAAAGCATTGATGCCATGCATGTAAATATGCACCCGCTAACGCTAACACTCACACTCACATACACACACACACACACACACACTCACATACACACACACACATACAGACGTACGCACATTGAGGCGTTACATGACTTAATGATGTCTGCATCAAGTTTGCAGCTCGTGCACATTGCAGTCATTTATTAAATAATAATTGCGGGCAACATGCTTGAAGTGGAGGGGGTTTGTACTTCAACCTAAAGCTTGTGACTGCCTGTTTGTTCAAGGACCAATTTTAATTGATTTTTAATTGATAAGTAATTAAAATTAATCATATCCATATTTGTGAAAACGGAGCATATAACGTGGAAGCATTTACCAATCAGAAGAATGTTGTCAAGGAAAACATTTCAATGCCCTTTGAGGGTTTCACACATGCTCTCAAGATGCAGGCATTGGGGATAATTAAATTTTAATTAATTTTAAATCACAATCTTCTGTGCATGTCGTACGCATGACAACTTATTTAGCGTCGCAAATACTTAAGTGCTTCTTCCACTTGCATTTTTTGCATTCCATGAAAGCAAAGGTTTTTTAAATGAAGATTTAAACACATTTGTTTTCAAAACCCCAAAAAAATAGTTTGGCACGGGTATCGGTGGTCTTTAATAATACCTTTAAGTAGATGTCTTCTATAACTTCTACTTTTCTAAGCCCTTTGAAAATGTTTGGACCGTTAATGTGGGTTGAGCAGTTTCGTTCACATTCATTTGAAAAATAATAATAATGGGTTGTAAATAAATCTGCGGATATAATATAAAGCAGATAAGATTGATTGTTTTTCCCCTTCATTCATTATGCCGATGGAAATTGCTTTACATTAATATGACAGTTATTCCGCTTCCCAAAATGGCTGATAATTTACAGCCAAACTCGTGCAGAGCAGCAATCAATGTCATATTTCCGCTATTAATATGTATATCATCCTGAAATGGCAAATAAACAAGTTTGTAGGAGCAGCCATATGCGTGACGACGCTTCCATAAATGTGTTGTCATTTATAACTGTTGCCAACATTTTAATCTCACACACAAGCCAACAGAAATACACCACTGGACGACCAGTAAGACTAATTACGACAACACATGTTACGTGAATCAGTTGATGAATACTTCACAAATGTGGATCAGCAGAATCATTACTTATATAAAGTGTAAATGAGACGAAATAATCGTTGACAGCGGTAAAGTAGAAAAAATCCTTCAATATAGCTTAACATTTCAGCACTTTACAAAAATAATTCAATGTCTTTCACAATTCATGTTGAATTTTCTCCATTCGATTGGAGAAAAACAAAAAACAAATGTATCCGTTTATATAGATTTTCAAATTAAATAAAACACCAAAGCGATTTTAATTGGAATTTGCAACAGTTTTCTAAAGTTTTAAATGCTTTTTTAATAACAGTACACACATCTCATTAATACGAATCAGATTATTCAGTGGAGAGAGTCGTTATCCTGCACTTTTAACGACCTGCCTGGGCGCTCAACTATTGCCTCCCATAAATAACTGTACATGGATATCAAACTCTTCCTTTCGGTTCGTATTTAATAACTTTAATCAAAATACATAACATTATTTAATTATTGCAACCACATAATGTCATTAACAATACGATAAACATTTCATGAAATTAACTTATTTGTTTTTTTAATTCGTTGTAATAGTAAATGGTTACATACAATTTACATTTGTGGTTTAAACGGGCGGTTATTTTTTTGTACAAGTATTCATGGACGTAGCCAGGTTCTCATTTAGGAGGAGGCAAGAGATCTTTGGTACCGCTTGATAATAAATACGTCTCCAAAAAAAAAATACGACAAAATAAGAGCTGCAAAATAATTGATAACTATCGTCTAACAATTTTAGATATAAACAAGTTTTGGGAGAAACAGATTTGGCGAGAACAAAAAATAATACGTAATAAACCATAACTTTCAGTCAAAATTATTGAACCGGAGCTCCAACATGAGCTTTTGGTGTTTATTAATAAAGTAAAAATCTTTACCAAAAACGCATTTCAACCAAAGACAGAAAGAATGAAGATTTGGCTTTAAAAATTATAAAATAAAATAAAAATTATTTTCCTCGAAATTTTTCATCATAAAAAAGAGGTATTACTACAAGTATTTCACCGACAGGACTTTTTTTTAATATCAACGATCTCAGTTCTGGTATAATTCAGAAAAGACGTGCAAACATTTATTAAGTAGTAAAGACAACCCAACAAAAGATGTTAATATATTATTTTAATGGGCACAATATTGTTTTTTTGTTCCCGCCATCTTGCTTACCCTCCCTTGGTACACCCATGCAGGCATTTCAAATAAAAAAATATAGGTGGGGAGTCAACAGTAATCAATTACTCATTTCATCAAAAGTTAAAAAAACATTTCAATCCAAATTATGTAATTATTTGATATAAATAAAATATGCAAATATTCATCGTCTGTAAAGGTTTTTTTTAATAATTGCTGCTTATCTCAGTAGCGAATATTTTAAAAATTGTGTGGAGTTTCTTTTTAATTAATTGAATGGTTTTACCTATTTGTTTGAGCTTAGGAAATGGGTAAACAAACACAAACTTCCTGTTATTAATTACTTCGACCTCAATAAAAAAGTGCTTTATATAAGTGCTCTTATATATGACCACAAATATTTATCAATGCATCAACCAAAATTCCAGCATTACATTTAATTGAATGTTAGTACGCTAAAGATTTTGCGGTCACAATAAAATGATTAATGGAATTGTGTGCTGTGGGAAACGATTTACATATACATGTGGGACTGCCCTGACACAAAAATAAATACAGCAATAAATATTTATATGCTATAGTATATGGGTGCAGGATTCAAATACTATATATATATTATTTTATCTGTGATCAGATCTATGACCTATTTAATGATTTGAAGATGACGTCAAGCAGCAACTCCATAAATAGGCAGCTTTTAAGGTACTCGTGTATAAGAAGGTCCTCGAACGAGGTGGTAGGATGTTATATCCTGCGACGAATAACAAAGTTGACGACGCCGTCGAACATGTGCTTTTAAGAATCCTGTATACTGCAATGTATCCTGACAACCAAACTGCTTCAGATGTCAAGTCCTGAGTACCATCATGCTTACGCATCAACACCTTTGTTATATTCTTATTTTCCTATATAAGTATGTACGAGACACACAACTGTCTGTATTCCGACTCTTATAAATATGTCAACATCTGCTTACGTTTTCGTCATTCTTTTTATAGTACATACACATACTTGCTTCTACTAGTATGTTTAAAATAAGAAGTCATGGAGTTGTGACTACGCTTCACATGCTCATGTCTGAACATATTTAAATTTGATATTCATATGGTATCGGCATTCTTAAAAATATATGAGTGTGTATGTGTGTGTGTGTGTGTCAACAATAAAAGTGCAGTCACACTCTTGTGCACCCAAACAAGTTCAGCTCGACAAAAAGAAGTGCGGCTGTCAGTACACTTGTACGTGTACTTTATTTATTTATTTATTTAAATGTGCTTAAAGAATCGACGTTAAGTGCAGCCGATGAAAATAAATTATTAATTATTTCTCTGAATGAATTTTTCCTTTTTACGAATTATGAGTGGTGGCCAACATTTCCATGATATAAAAATCCAGTCAGCATTCCTGCATCTTAACCAATAATTGCCGCTGTGGTTAATAAATAGGCTGCTTCATTCAACTTATTTGTATTCAACGTCGAAAACTCGTCACAAAAAAATGCAGCACAAAAATAATTTTCAATTATAGGCTGTCAAATTTATTAAAAAGAATACTTCATCATTACTATTGCTTCATTTTTTGCGTTAAGTTCTTAAATCGCACTGCCATAAATTTCATCCACTTGATCACGTTATTGTTACATGAGGCTATTTTTTATGTATTTCGAAGTATTGCATGTACATATATAGTATATTGATGAACTCCTTGTTCGGTCACTGATTTCTCAAATATTTTTTTTAAAGGCGCATATTAATTAATTAATTGACAGTGGTGGGAGTCCCACACTAGAACTCTTAGTTTTTATTGCACGTATAGAGGCGGGCAAAGTGTCAATTAAATAGTTAATTGCATTTTAAGAAGACGGATTTGCATTATTCATTGTATTATAAATAAGTTTTTTAAAACGGCCGGAAAGGCCATGCTGAAAATCTTATGCAACAACATTGACGGTTGAAATATATAAGTATTGTTTTTTCAGACATCAAATATGAAAATTATTTCTACTACTGAGGTTTTTCTTATACGGATTATACATATGCTTCTTGTTTCTACAATAAACTTTTTGCAAGACAAGGGGCTATTTCTGAAACTATGTGAGTTGGATGAATTTTTTTGCTTTTCAAATTTAGCATTGAAACGAATTTCAGTATCATATATTCTATGTATTGAGATAGTTGCAAAAGAGTATAGTAAATAGCCAAGTGAGAAACGCGAGAGCTGATGGAGCAGAAGTCTTTAAGAGAGAACAATAATGTAAATGTAAATTATACAATGTAAATTGATTTAAATTACTCATTAAAATAATATTAATTATTACATGCAAACAGACAAAATGAATATTTAACATTTTTAACTACATCTACATTATAAATTAGACTATTGAAAGTAATAATGGTACGTGGTCTCTGGGTCATTTCAATTTCTACGAGAAACTGAAGATCACATATATTTATCTAGAAATGTCTACATCGTACATGTCAAAAAACTCAATATATTTATAATTAAATTTCAAAAATCGACATTTTACTCTCAACCCGAATCAATTTGTTCTCCTCCTCCAGACTTACTGTTTCGTACCCAAAAATTATAAATATTGTATTTAATAAAATATTTTCAGATTAAGGGGACTATAAAAGTTGGGCGTAATCGAATTTAGCAATTTATTCATGTTTCTAATTGGCTGCGTACATTTAAGCAATTATTTATATTGGCACAATAGCTTAAATGGTTTTAGGGGAAATGTGTTTGGAAATCCTCAATAAATGCCTTATTTAATGCGAGTTTTTATTTAAGTCATTAGACAGTTTACCATCAGCCTGTTTTGAACGAATACTTGAAACATAAATACATAAATACACACAAACAGTGGGGGAAACCATATGCCCGCAAAATATGTTGTTGCAAAATATAATTTCGAAACCACTAGACAGAATGAGAATAAAACGACAAAAAGAAATAAAAGGCACACGCTAAACAAGCGTTAAATAAATACGCGTAAATGAATTCAAAACAAAAGCCAAAAGTGGCGAATTGTAAACAAGGATACAGGGAGCCCATTCCCAGTAATAACGGCAGACAAACGGCATGCCATTTAATTTTATAGTTGTCGGGCTGTATGTGTGCGGGTATGCTAGTATTGGTGCTAACGAAAGTGTGTGTGAGTGTGCATGTATATTAGCCATTTAATCGCTAGCACGCGTTAGTTTATGGTTGGGTTTTTCATCAGGCATTTCCTGTTGCGCAAAACAATACAAATTCACACATATACAGTACATACATACATAAAATACGTGCGATGATGAATGAAAAGTAAAACAAGAATAGACGGTGAAGGATAAAGTGTGCCTGTGTGAAATGAGGGACACGTACGGAATTAATTGCCCTATGTACCATTAACATTCAATTTCTATCGCTTGATCGCATTGGGAATGCGGACATGACACGCTTAGAATTTCAACTTGTAAATAAATACAAATCCATTGATCTACAAGTATGTATTTACGAGTATGCTCGTCTGTCTTTGTCATTCTGACGTGTTTTCATTTTGAAATGGCCAGTCGATAGCACAAAAACTCATTTTAATGAAGTTTAGTTTCGCTTCCAGCCATTCAAAAGCCAAACGCCAAAAGCAACGATTGATGAATGCGGCGAACCTAATTGAGTTTTTCCATCCAGAACATCCCCACACTACTACTAGCTACTACTACTACTTTACGTACATACATAGTTATTTCAACTACATTTACAATTGCATTACTGCCACATTACGTATACGACTAAACTGAAACTGAAATGAAGCGGATAATGCGCTTTACAGGGCATTTGAACCATGTGATATTCAGGCTCGGGCTCAGTCTGTCAATTCATGTGACTAATTGAAGCTTTACATTACTCATTTAATACGTATGCCACACATTTGGAAATGTTTCAGTCAATGCGTACATCACTTGACTATGATTTGGAAATAATATTTTGGCCGTACCACCGATGCGACCAATACTATTACGAAAATATAATTATTCGCACAACTCCATTTTCAATTGCTTCTTCCAAAAATTAGCTCGTGTTTTTGTGAAATCAATCAAATAATGTAAGCACGTGTCCATAATCCCTACTAAGAGTCTACTTACCAAGTCTGGTATGAATTCCGGCGTTAATTCAAGCGCACGGGCAGACTGTTATGTTTTAATCGATTTGGCATAGTCGCGCCAGTCTACTTACAATAAATGCAAAAAAATTACAAAAGTGAGCAGAGGATGAAGTTTAAAAATGTATTATAATAACATAATAAGCCGGCTACCCACCCCAAGGACAACTTTTTGGTAAACTTTGCATTCAGGCGCAAAATAAATTCAAAATTGCATCCTCTTTTGATGCTCTAAAGTACAAATCAAAATAAAATTAAACTGCGTCCCTGTCTATTTTCCATTTTAACGATTAATTTTGTTTAATTTTTAACGTACCGTCGCAAGAAATAAATACTTGAGTAATACAAACTTTTAATGCTTAAAGGATTTATGTGCGATCATGCCTCTTGTGCCTGAGGTTTTGTATGACAATTAAAATAAAATCTGATCCCAGAGTGATGAGCACTTCACGTGATTCGGAACGCATGCGCAAAAATGTGACGTCATCGGAGGGATCCAGATCGCGCACCACGTTGCGAGCCATTGTTACCAGGGGCTTCAGCATCGAAACATAAAGATTACAGCGCTTTGTGGGAACCGTCCATCGAAGTGGCTTGCCATGGGAGTCTGTTACGATAATTTCGCGAGCGCCTCGTGAAGAAAAGTGCTTAATAAATGTATCCCCATCGTAGGATTTTTCCCGTCTTTGTGAATAGAATTTTAATCACTAGATAATTCATAATTCTGATGCTTTTACTTACGGTACTTCCTTTTGCGAATGACCATGGGATTTTCGGGGTGTCGGCGTTAACTGATGCGCCGAAGAAGCTGATGCCGTTGAATGTAACCTTGAATCACCCATTTCTATTAAATTTGCACTTTCTAGTTCTGTATGAAAATGGGATATCTCTGAATTTCTCAGTGATTGTTTCGAGCTGAGCTGTTGAAAGCAACTGAATTTTAACTTGACTGCTTTTCACACACATACCTTGTTTGCTTCTAATCATAAAAAAAATTGCTCATTTATTATAAGTGTCACCAAAAATAATTTCTATAGCTATTTTTCTGCAATAAAAATGTTACTTGCGCTTCGAAACAATGCTTGTTTTCTCAGTTGAAAATATCTAATAGAAACAAAAGATAGAATGTTTAGAATAATTGTACTATGAGTAGCACTAAAAGACACATATGAAATTGGTTATGAAAGAAAAACAGTTGGTGGGTTATCCAACATTTGGCTTTTACTGAAAAATGAGCGATTTTAAAATTGGAATTTTTTGGATTTTAAGGACAAAGAAAAAACAAGAAAGGAATGCTAAAGTCGAGCAGGCTCAACTCTTAAATACCCTGTACCACCCCACAAAAAAGTATTTAAATTAATTAATTAATTTAATTTAATTAAATTAATTAACTAAATTAATTAAATTAATTAACTAAATTAATTTAATTAATTAACTAAATATTAACTAATTAAATATAAAATATTCCATGCATGCATACATACATTTACATTTACATCAGAATCGTGCCTTATGCGTGTTTGTGTACTTGTACATATGTATATATGTGTGCATTGGGCCTGGTTATATGGCTATAACTTTCTTTCCGATCATTATATCATAATGATCATATCACTTGGTATACGGATATATAATTACTAACCTAATGTGACTACCAAATTTTAGTTCAAAATTCCAAGAATTACGGGAGTTATAGAAAATCGTTAATAGAGGGGGAGTGGGGGGGGGTGGGTCAGAAAAAATGAACAAACTCGTCCTTTCTCGGTCTCAGGAGAATCTGTATACCAAGTTTGGTTATTCTAGCTCTTATACTTTCGGAGATCCTTGCGTTCATACAGACAGACAGACGGACAGACAGACGGACAGACGGACAGACGGACATGGCTATATCGACTCGGCTTGTCATGCTGATCAAGAATATATATACTTTGTGGGGTCTACCAAGCCTCCTTCTGTGTGTTCCATGTGCACTCGCACAAAACTAATATACCCTTGTACCCTTTGGGTACAGGGTATAACAAAACTAATATACCCTTGTACCCTTTGGGTACAGGGTATAAAAAGAAATTTACAGCTCTGGTATTTAGTACAAAGGCTGCATGCGTATATGTATCCAAGAACTACGTAGTTTTAGTGCCTGTGTTGTACCGGCTTTACAACCAGTTATGATTGTCGATTTAATTGGTATTAGATTCTTCTGTAAGCTCCGTTAAATATCATCACAGGATTGGCGTTTTTTCACAACAAATCTCTTGAAATCTTTTGAGAAGTGGGCGTGACAAAAAATTTACATGATTTTAGTATTTTTGAACTTGAGGTAGATAATACCTTTAGGCATTCTTTCGAACTTAAAACATTTTTTTAGCACTGAAATTTTGGGTTTTCCATTACTCGACATTTTTGTGAACACAAATAAAGAGTTCACACAAACTTTTTGTAGTTGTTTGTGCAAAACATTAATCCAGGAAGGCTCAAATATAGTATTTCTATAATTATACATTTTTTTAAATGGCCAATGATTTGATCCGACTGAATAATTAACATTCGAACTGTTTTCAGCTTCGTTGGCACTTCATTTTGCCAACATCAACATTTAACTGTTGAATTCTCGAATATGTTTTCCATTCTTGAGGTGTACTTGGATTGGAGCTCCCATTTATTTGAATGCTTTTGGCGGAGAAAGGCGTTTTCAAACAGTTATTGGTTTACAATTGTATTTTATTTGGCAATCGAGTACAAAGAAAAAGCGAAGCTTGTATATTGGTAGACCAGCACAAATTTAATAACTCTTGTTTGTATTTTCAATAGAGCACGCTTTGAACATTGTACGAGTTGTTCGCAGAGATGATACGATTTTAAAATTAGCAAAGTACCACTCCTTACATAGTACTAGCAGATGCGGGTATACGGCCGCGGAGGTACTCCATAATTGCGGCGGTACCTTGGGACAAGATCTGGTGGCGAGGCTGTCGAAATGGATTGCCAGTTAGTTTCAGACGTTTAATGTTCGTCAAGTTGCCCAGAACGGGTGGCACAGTATCAATATCATTATTGCGCAGATCTAGCGTTATGAGACGCTTTAGGCCGCCTAAGCCCGATTCGCTAGCATTTAGCTCCCTTATATGATTATCGTTGGCCAACAGCACTTCCAAATTCTGCAGCTCTCCTATGCAAAGAGGCAGCTTGTCGAGGCGATTATGCGAAATGTCCAACTCACACAGCATTTGCAATGCCCCAAATTCGTTGGGCAAGTTTCGCAGCAAATTGCAAGAAAAGTTGGCAACCGAGAGGCGTGAGAACTGCGAAATACATGCTGGTATGAAGGCAATCTGATTCTTGGCTAGCACAAGCTCGGACAACTGGTCGGAAAGGTGCTGGAGTCCACGCGGCATGTGATGCAGCAGATTTCCCTCAAAGTTGACGACAGTGACGTGTTCGGCACGAGCTGTTTCTAGCAAATCATCCGGCACCTCCTCCAGCTGCGCCTTCATGACGGACAGGACACGTGTGTTGCGCATCGTATATTTGTCTGGTATGCATATGGAATTATCTTCGAGAGCATCCTTTCCACCCTGCACACGAGGACTGTTCAGGCCGTCGCCCACCATTCCTTCCATTAATTTTGAATCGAATGAAATGTCTTAAAAACTAAGACAAATTTAATAGTATATGTTGAACAACAAAAATAACTGCTATGTATATGTGTAGACACGACGAGGTGATGAATGGAACTGAGTAATAGGTTTTTCTTTGTAGGTGTTTGTGTGACTGCATTTTCAAGGAATGCTTCTTTATGGTCAAATAAATATGATTTACAAGTATATTGAGGATTGTTTAATTTACAGCCGTCTTTATTAACTTATTCTTTAATTGAGAATTAATTGTGTGTTTGTCCGTCTGTCTGTCTGTCTGTATGAACGCAAGGATCTCAGAAAGTATAAGAGCTAGAATAACCAAACTTGGTATACAGATTCTCCTGAGCCCGAGAAAGGACGAGTTTGTTCATTTTTTCTGATCCACCCCCCCCCCCCCCCACTCCCCCCTATTCGTTATTCTCTATAACTCCCGTACTTTTTGAAATTTTAAATTTGGTAGACACATCCACTTAGTGATTATATATCCGTATACCAAGTTTCATTATGATAGGTTGATCGGAAAGAAAGTTATAGCCATATAAGCAGGCCCAATGCACACATACATACATATGTACAAGTACACAAACACGCATAGACACGATTCTGATGTAAATGTAAATGTATGTATGCATGTATGGAATATTTTATATTTAAGTTAGTTAATTCATTTAGTTAATTAATTTAATTATATTAATTAATTAATTTAATTTCTTTTTTGTGGGGTGGTACAGGGTATTTAGGAGTTGAGCCGACTTTAGCATTCCCTTTTAGTATATATTTTAGTTTTAGTTTGTATTATAAAAGGGAAATGGTGTGCTATTGCACAATGTTTTCAAGCCAAGCGCACACCAGAAATTTTCTCTCATGACACATTAAAGATTTGGATGTGATCTGAGCAGCATCCGGAAAGTTCTACAGTACACCGCAGCCTTTCATAACAACTAGGTCGTGCGGCTTAGCCAAATGCGATGTGGCGTCCTGGATGCGCTCCAGCAGCTGCAGTCCCTTGCGTATCTTGCCAAACGCGATGCGCTTACCATTCAGAATGGAAAGTGGCTTAAAGCTAATGGTAAAGTTGAGGGCGGTCCGGGAGCTGCCTCGCACATAGCGACTGGGAAAGGACAATATTCCCGCGTCGACGCCGTGGTTCAGCACCTCGAAGTCATGCTCGATATGAGACATGTCGAGGGTGCGATCCGAGTCGAGCGCAACCTTCCCCTCCAGCCAGATGGGCGCAAATGTGCGCGTGAAACAGATGCGTCGGCTCTCACGCAGGGTGCAGAGACGCATGAACTGTAGCACCACCTCGGGACAGGCCTCCGTGAAGAGCTGTATGGCCAATCGTCCATGGACTCGAGTGCCACGAACCTCCACATCAAAGTAGACCTGCGGACGGAGAAGTTTGCAGAGCATTCCCACGTCACACTTGGGCATCAGTTTCTCGTAGCGATGCAGTACGTGCATGGGTATCTCGTAGGTGAAGGGCTTGGTAGCGCCTTTTCGGGATCGCGACTTGCCGACGTTTGGATCGAAGAGGCCGCCGCCTTGGTACAGTTTCTTGTTCTGCTCCTGCTGCTTGCGTTCCTTCTCGCGTGCCACGTTGGTGTTGCGCCAACGGCCAGCGGCCAGGCGCTCCGGGGACTTGGTGAAGGTGCGCAGTGTATTGTTACTCTTCCGATAGAGAGCCGTCAGCATTTCCATGTAGGACAGCTCCATGTGGTTGCCCTCGATCTTGAAAGTGGGAGCTGGCAGGTTTGTGTTCACCTTGCCCTTTATATTGGCCATGCGCTTGCGATGCTGGCGATAAAGCTCCCGCTGCTCGTTCATGACCACGTGGGACTTGGCCTTGGGCAGCTGCTGTTCGGGAGTCATCACTAGGTGTTGGTAATACTTATGGTTGTTTTTGAAGGCCTTCCGGTCAATGTTTATGACATGCTGCTGCTGCATCGGATTGCCCTCAGCCGGATTGTTACGTTGGTCGAAGGCGCTAGGTACTGGATTGCTGCCATAGACCGGATTTGTCAGTGTGTAGAGTCCCCGCTTTACGGCGGCCAGATAGGGCAGTGCATTCTTGTGGACGAGCATGTTTCTTTCCCGTCCAGTGTTGCGCGAATCTTCTCTAATAAACATTCTTCTGGAGTTTACTAAATTATCGAAAATTAAAACTTGAATTTTTCCGGTAGTTCAGTTTCGAACTGGCAACTAATCGAGAAAACAACTGAATTATGGGTATGACAATAGAAACTGACTTTGTTGGCCCCGACTACCCGGTCAATTTCAATTTTGCTGCTCATAATTCGATAATTAACCAACCAATGGCTCTTCTTTAGATACTGCAGACTGGCAGCCAAACGGAAAATAGAAAGCAATCATGCGGCAAAACTTCTACGTCAAATGAAAAACAAAAGCTACTGACAACATTGCAGCGAGCATGATTGCGCTGAGTTTCAAATAAAACGATAGAAATAGCAGACCGCAGGAGCGTCGATGCGTATACACAACCTGAGGACAAATGCAGTGTATTACATGGAACATAGAGATAAACGATATTCCAAACAAAAAATATACCAGTCAACCCAAACTGGCAGACAACCGCAACAATAAAAATAACAACTGCGTGTGTTGATATCCTTCAAGTTGAAAAGAAATCAGCCAGCAGGCAAAATCAAAATAATAAACCCGGCGAGCTTGCCGCTTGGCATATTTGATTGCCAAATGTTCAATCAATTGATTGCGAAATTCCATCGCAGGTCCAATTGGCCAGCAAAAATATTTCAGTTTTCATTTGAGCAGCACAATCTAAAGCTTCAAGAACTTGTATTTTAATAGCACGCACTTATTTGGGTTGTGTTCATACTAATCAGTTGGAAAAAATATTTTCCTGACTTAATAAAATACATGAGTGAACAAAGTGACGAAGGTCTATAGTATGTCTCCTCTCAGATTTCATATTTTTTATATACTTTTCTACTCATACAATATAAGCTAACAAACGCTTGAAATGCGAACTTTACACAAATGTTTATTTAGTTACATGTGTGGTAAATTAATTAAATGCATCAATGTTTTTAAAATTACTATTTGTGGTAAGTCTAATAATGTAAACGTGTACCCGCATAATTACTTATTCATTTAACATTTTAAATTCATTTAAACAGGTTTTGAAATTCCACAAATGTTCGTTATGTGACTTTTTAATGTTTCCGAAGTGGGCGCAATGCCTTTATCTACACACTATGCATTACCATTCCTGGCTTTAAATTTAATTAATGAACAAATGATGGCTATTGTTAGGTGAACCTCCCCTAATTAACTAAAAAAGCTGTGCAATGGTAACTTAAAGCCGAACTTACTTGAATTATGTGCAAATGTTTGACGTCCCGCCAGTAAATAAATTCTCTTTTAAATACAGGATGCCTTAAAAACTACGAAAACGGCATTCAAAATATATATATATGTATATATATAAATATAGAAAATATTTTTCTTCGCTTAGGCTTAGCTTAGACCGCATGTAATTCGTAGCAATATGCAATTTATAATTATAAGTAATTATTGATGTGGAGATTATTTTCTTAAAATATTTTCTCACGACACGAACGGGTATTTAGCAATGAATTAAGTAGTACTTGTATATTATATTATATGCGTGTATATTAAATTCGAACTTATTGTACACCTCAATTAAATCGGTTGTGTAATAAATTGAAAACCGCTTTGCGTGTGGATTCATACAAACTTTAAAATAATTTAACGTTATTAAATGGATATCTGCGATTGAAAGATTTGCATTAGCGCTGCATGCATGCGTTAAATAGTATGAATGGAAGAGATTCAATGGAAAATAAGCTTTGTAAGAACATAATTTTAAAAAACTTCAAATACAAAAATACATATGTATAGTATTTGTGTATATTTGTGCATGTGTAAGTCTTTGTTTTTAAATATATTTAATAGTCCGTCATATACATACATATATTGGTATTCTGGAAACCAAAATACAAAACGATTTTTATTGTCGAGTACGTCACAAACACACAATCTCTTACATACTCGTATATAGTATATTTGTGTTCACATATTTGGTGCAAAGTGGAGTTACAGGTATTTCTATATAAAAAGTATATATATAGTATTGGTATATACTTAGTACAGGCATAGTATGGATGATGAATATAATGAATAGTTATTACCTGTGCTAATTTGCTATTTAAGTCTAAAAAGTAGATAGATGCTGATTAAAAATGTCAAGTCCAGCATTACGGACGCAATCATGGCTACTAAAATACATAGCTCTCAAGATTATAAGTTTCTAAGTTCATAATTTTAAATTCACCTTGGCCGCCATTGCACTTATTTGAACAATCTTATTTATGTAGGGTTGGCAGCTCTTGAACCAGCAGATAATCATCGGACTATCGGAGTGGTCAGTCCAGGGTAGTCTAAGAAAGTATATCGTTTTAGCAGTACGAGTTTGGCTTCGGAAGCGAGGAGACGTTGTGAACAAGTTATGAATAAACTTTAATTTAATTTGATTTAATTTGCACATTAATAAATATTGTACTCCATTAATTAAAACGCCGACGTGTGGTGTACTTATTATTAACGGAGTTTCTGGAGCAGATTTTTACTCACTCGTAGGGAACTCACTAAAGATTCTCTACATTTATGTAAATAAGACAATTTTCTTTTATTTTTCCCACCTTTTAGCATGTTGTTTCATTTTGTATTGCTTTATAAGCCATTTTAATAGTGGCATCAGTGGATTCGGCGGCTAATAATGATTTGATTTTACATCAGGAATAATTCTTACATTTGCTTAAAGAATAAGACGAAGCGAGGTGTGTGGGGGTTGTTTGAATTTTTAAAATTTGTGCTCCCATTTCGCCATTTCATAAACACGTTATATGCGTTCACAATTGTGGCATTTGTTGCGGACATTACAATCCAGTTGGTCATATTTACCAAACAATATTTATATAATTTCAATGTCCTTTGAAAATGTTATTAATATTTCATATATAAAATTATATCAATGTTAAGTTTCTAGTTGAATGTAACATGTGTTATGTTTATTACTATTAACGACGAAAGCGACCTGATGTGATTGCAGCCTTAGGCTGCGAGCTCTGTGAAATAATGAGAGATGTGAAATACACAGCTATAATGGGCGGTATCAGTCAATGGCCCGCCAACGACGATTTTCAATAGCTTTTGTTCTTCCAAAACTCCAAGTATTTACATTGCATTGCATAAATATTAATATTAAAAAAAAAAACGTGTGACTTAGATGTACATATAGCCCTGCTATTCATAAATAGATTACCAATAGTCCTTTCCTTTATCCTTTATTTATTTTAAATAATTCAATTAACAAAAATATGTAGGCTTAACAAATTTAGAAAAGTAGTAACTCTAGGCTTAGTTGGCATTACATGTGTACTCAATCCTTGAGTATTTCAGTTTAAATGAAAGTTCAAATGAAACTCACGAATTGGCTTCATATCAATGGGTTACGCTTTTTCTTTCTTCTTTATTTATTCTTAAAATAGTTAAACTGTGCTCTTCATACGAAAAATAAAATCAAAAACCAAATTTGTAAAAAATATGTGACACTTCATTACATAAAAATAAGGAAGTGGCTTTTCTTGTTAACAGCTTAATGTTGAAATGAAATGGCAATTTGCTGAATACTTGTATATGATTCGTCAGATTACTAACCACATACGTGTGAATGCATTAAGTCTTAAAGCATAAAAAAGTTTATCCCCAAAAAAATATTAGTCGAGAACCCAACGCTAATTTTTCATTTTATTTTTAATGTTTCATATTTACTTTATTTCGTATGTTTTATGCCTCATATAAAAAATTTGGACCCTCGCGAGTGTTTGCCTTTGCAGCAGGCCATACATATAAAAAACGCGTTAGCGTTTGACATTCATTTTCTTTAATTTTTATGGTCGCCAAGATGGAGGGCAACCACAGTTGCCAAAAGTTAAAAGCATAATGGAACATAAAAGCTTTTTTGTTAAGTGGAAATTCACTTTGTCTTCATTTTAGCGTGCGGCAATTGTTAGTCAGGTTAATTTTTTACCTAGATTTTCCAGGATATGTGTAAAATGTATAATTTTAATAACATTTTCCCCATGGAAACGCAATGAATTTTAATAAATAAATGAATAACCGTTTTCTAAATGACAAGGCGAAAATTGATGACAACATTTTATATTTACAATTTGTAATGGTCTTTTTTTTACACAAACTTACCCTCCGGCGCATTCGTTTTCTGCTTTCAAAACTAATTAACGCCCTGTGAGAGCCATAAATATGCTTCACGACATGTTCCCACCCATAAATGCTATACATCGGTTAATTAATTCCATTTAAGTTTGACAGTAGCGGGTAGCTGTTAATTAAGTTAATTGACAAATCAAGCCCCCACATACGTATAAGTACATGCGACACTAAATCAGTTAACAACTTAATTAATAAAACGATGAGATTTTAATGGCCCATTGCCAGCTTTAGAGTGAAAAATCTGAGCTCAAATGGTTTTTAATCTAATTTTAGGGAATTGTGAGAAAGACAAACAACGTTCTAAGCAAACACGGTAATGAGAAACATACAACATACGCATTAACAAACCATTTCAAGGTTTAACACTCGACCTTTCAGTAAACCAGCTTTAGTCACGTGTGTTTGGGTCGAAAGTTAGTTGAACTCACCTTTGTATGGAGGCACTGAAACGAAAGCAAGAGAAAACCAAAGGTAAGATGTTGCCGTGAAAATAAGATTAAGATGGGATAAAATTTTAAGTATGCAGGTAATCCTTAAACAATTTTATTAGAGACCAAGTGCTTTGTATCTGGCTGTAGGGAGCGGAGCACGGCTGAAGGAGCACAGAGGTGCTGTCTTAGGAGCCAATTAGGTTAATGGCCTCGAAGGTAGCTAAGTATGTAGCTTATTTAGCTCTGCCCAAGCTGAAATCTCTTTATACATTTTCAAGGCGATGTTTGGTTTTTTACACGAGACTAACTTGTGAAGCTTTAAAGCAGATTACATTTTAAGAGCGGCATATTTAAGCAATAAGAAGTCGCGTTCAGAGAAAAATAATAATAATAATAATGTCTTATTCATGCTCGAAACAAAAGCAGTATGCGAACATTTTCTTTTTCAGTTTTTCTTATACTAACGATAAATTTGAAAGGAGCGCAAAAAATGTCAATTTGATTTCATAAACTTTGTCGCAATTTAAATCAAAATCAAACGTTGGCCACTTGCCTTCACTGCATGCATCTCATTATTAATGATTTTGTTGTGCGCTGAGGGTCGTGCCTCAGGCCCTCAGGCCCTCAGACCCTCAGATCCCATGCCCATTGCCATACGAGCATTTAATGCGAGAAGTGACCGTATGGCCCATATTGCTAATAAAAGTTGATTTAGCACTCATTTCAAGTGGAATTACATAAAAAATCAATGGCGTTGGGCAATGAGACGCGTCAAAGCTGAAAAGCGAATTATTTCGCATCAGTAAACATCAACGTATTTAAATTTGTTTGTACATATTTAAAAAATGTATGTACTTATATACTTTTTTAGATTCTAAGCATCCAATAACTATAAAGTTTCTAAAACCTTAGCAAAGAAATTGTAATAGAGGAATTTATAGAAATGTGAATATACTTTTTCTGAAGCAGCTTTTATTTGATGCTATTAAAGAAAATTACAACAAAAAAATGTTTAAAACAAATAGCTCACTTGAATCACAATAAGTTTCTTAGTAGTTTTCAGCATATTTTAAAGTTAATTTTTCAGGCAAATATGCGCTAATAGTAAGAAATATATACTTCATAAATAATCTTTAAGCTAGATTCGTTGAATTTTGTTGTTATAAATGTAATAATCAACGCAAAATCATTCAAAAAAAATAAATTTATATTATTGTTAATTTCCTTTCAGCCTATTGAGTTTTAATAAGTTTGATACGACATACTATGTGTAAGTTTTTAGTTGAACACAAATCGCTGAAATTTGAATCAGAAACAAATGTCTCGCTGTAGATGATTTAATTAAAACCTCACATTCGGTGCATGTGTGTCATCCATTGCAGTCAATGCAGTGCTTTATGTAAATGCTCGTGCGAACCATCCAAGGTGCCTTTAAGGAACACACAAAGCCACAAATAGCACATGCAAGGCACAAACATATGCATATATGTATGCATGTGTGTATATCCGTATACATATCTACCTATGGACTATTCTCACAAAGTTGCGCACAAAAGTGGCGTTCTACAGCCATTTATCAAAACACTGAATAACAATGGCTATGGCAGCCATGGGGGAAATTCGAAAGGAGTTTTACATCACACTGGTAGCTTTTGAACACGTGTTAACATTAAACAGAACACTTGATTTCAAAGCGACTTTAGGCAGTGCAATAATAAGAGAAAACACTATTCAAGCTTTTTATTTTCAATATCAAATTTTACATGCAATTACATTTGTTTTTTCATGCGAGAATATGTATTGTGCATGTATCCAGTTTTAAAACGTGTACGAAACTATTTGGGTAAAATATATTTATATTCAATATCAGTATTTAGTTGTATTGGGTCGCCCTGACAGCCCCTTACAATAAAAACATAATATTAAAAGACCTATTCACATCAAACAAGCATTAATAAAAAAAATTAAATAAACTATCAAAGTAAATAGCTTGCGATTCTACATAAGAGCACTGATACTTTTGAGAGTACTATATATAGTATAATCCCGAAATGTTCGATGAGCTTTCTCATCAGCAAAGAAAGGTCAGATCTTTATTAAAGTAAGCCTGATGGCATGATGAGGGCTTATATGCTTGTTAAATATTTTGGTATGCAGTTTTTTAAAGTTTCTAAAAATATAGAAACATTTATAGGCGAAAGTTAGATTAAAACTAAGTTCAATAGAGCACCGCAAATAAATATATATACATGTATGTGCGCTTTAATATTAAATTAGAGACTATTTGATGCCGTTAGGTCGTTGGCTCGTAAATAATGAAAACTATAGATACTCGTAAATAAAACGAGAATGTCGGTGCTGGTCAGGCGCTCAATTGCACATATAAATTGCACGGACCATAAATTATAATCAAAGAGAACTGCCGTTGTAATAAAGTAAAAAAAAAAAACTTTAGAAAACGATGAAAAGAAGGGCATAAAACACCCTTCTCCAATGGGTAAAGCCCTGCAGAGGGACAGGGCTAAGGACGACTAAATGCGAGTGCATGTACTCGTATGCTAGCTTTCGTCAGGCTGAAAGTCAACCACACAAGGAGGGAAATGTCTACAAAGGCAGCTGTAAAATAGTTTTTCATATCCGCTGGCATTTTTCATTGTGTTGAGTTTGCTTCCAAACTGTGGGGCGTTCCACGTATGAGCATGCACGTACTAGCATAAATGTTTGTTGGTTTGTCACCTGCAGCTTGTGTGTGTTGTTCTTATTGTTGGTGGTTCAGCTGCTGTGTCTCTGTCAGCTGTATGATTGCACATTCATAACATTTCCTATTTCTTTGGCCTTCTTTCCTTAGCACTTCCATATTACATCCGCCCTTTGAATGTGCGAGTACACTCATTTAGTTCGTATCGCTTCGGGAAATTTGCTGCCACTGCAGAATCAATGTAAGGACACTATCACAGTGCAACTGGCAACGCAAAACTACAAAGTCGAAGTATCTGCCACTAAATAAGCTTTGATTTATTTATGCACACTTGGCACTTTTACATGAGTAACTACATACATATGTATGTATGTATGTATGCATCTACATATGTGTGTACATTTATCTTGGCCTCGAGCAAAGCCTTTTAAGTCATTGTAAATATTTTGTTGCAGCATTTTAGGCGCCAGCGGCATCTTTCAATTGTGTGTGTGTCTGTGTGTGTGCATTTCCTTGTTTCTGCTGCAACTTTGAACTTTCAAGTTTATTTTCAAACGACAACATATACTCTGCATTTGTCTTTATGTTCAAGGTAACAAAACAAACACGTGCCAGGGAACAAAAACACACCCACCACACCACAGAAATGCATTATTGCACGGCCAACCAACCACAATCTGTAGACAATTTATTTTCCACACAATTAGGATGTAGTTTTCGTACGTGCTCCTCTGTTATGATGATGTCAAAATGTCATTATTATGGTAATGCATGCACACATTTACGAGTATATAAGTATTTAAATGCATACGCCCCTTTAATGCCGGCGGGGAAGGAGGAGTGTGCATTAAGCTGTGACAAGCAGGTGTGTGGCCCCCAATTCAAATGTGACGTTTGTTGACTAACAGTAACCCAAAAAGCCGAGTCGAGCAAAGTAAATTATATTTTCGAAGCCAAAAGTCACGTTCGAAAAGTTATTATTGCAGTTTAAGTGAAAATAATCGTTGCAGCCATTCAATCAAAGTCATTCAACATAATCCAATTGAAACAAGAGAGAACACTACAGTCGAGAATGTACGGCAATGAAATACCCTGCACCCAGACAGACTTTCGGATAAATGCACAGAATCAAAAAGATGAAAAAGAGCGTACTTGATGCTGCAGTTTGTGGGCATAGTACTGGAATGAAATTGTTTAGCTACTAGTAACTTTTCTTAGCTTGCACGAAATTCGAAATAATAAAATAATTGTAAATAGATTACGTGTGCAAAGTTTAGTTTGTGTAGTTTTTGAAATGTGGACGACATTGACGAAATTCTGTGGCTCGGTGAGGGAAAGATTAAGAGCGTCGACACACCAAGTTTGGTTAATGTGCGCTCAACCGTTTCCGAAATCCAGGCATTCATCCAGACGGACGAACATGCCTAGATTTTTTTTGCATTATACTGTTATATTTAATTAAACTTATAGTTAAATACAAATACAACTTAACCTAGATGTTTAGTCTTAATTACAATTTAACATTTATAAATCTGTTGGCAAGGTCAATAGGGTTTGACCTCTTCGGCCTCCTTCTCGCTATTTTTCTTCGCCGTTTCAGCAGACGCCTTGCTAATGCATTTGTGTGGATTCGCAGGCGCTCCATGTATTGAGTAGCCTGCTTATTAAGCACGTCACCAGCTTTCTACACCCCAAATCCTTTTCTATGTAGTTGTGGCGATACTTTATGTGATCGAAAATGCCTCCTTCTGCCTGTTATATTTGTTGCACAAACCTAATATACCCTTTTTACCCTACAGGGTACAGGGTATAAAAATGCACAAGATTTAGATGAGTACAGGCACAAGTTTGTTTATTTTCACAGATGTTTTTGAATGCAATTTGTTTGGCATGCATTTTCTTGATGCAGTTTCAATTCAATGTAGCTTTACGTTTTGCTTACTCCTATGTAACAAAAAGTGCTCAGCGATTATGTCAAAACTGATGCGATATCACAATTTTTATTATTTATCTATCGCTGTCCAAAGATGACTGCTGAAATCTTCGGCACGCTTGTCAATAGTTCATGCAACAGAATAAGCTTCCACAGCTTTACTGCATATGCAGCCATCAAATCCAAGTCGCATGGCACAAACTTTGAGAACTTGTTGCAAAGATAATCAGCATAAATCCGCTTGCACGCAGGGACATTGTGCGACAATATGAGAGAAGACAGAAAACACACGATATCGTCAGCAACGATGATGACAAAAGTAAAGTTGGCATGTGGAGATGTAGCAGGTAGACAATCATCCGTTAGCAAAATATATATACTTACAACTTGACAGAAGTGTTGGCATTGTTGTTGTAGCGAAGCAAACGTAAAAAGGTTCGCGTTTCAGCTTCTTGTTTCCCAGCAACACTGTAATTTAGTTTTTCCACTAGTCATTGTGTTTGTTTTTAGGAACTAGTGCTTATCAATCACTGTTTTTAAAATAATCATTTCTATAGACAAAACGTTCGAGCAATTTGTTAACAAAACCAAATTTTTTTTAATTATTGTAAATATTTTCCGACATCAGACATTATAGATTTCGGTAATGCTATTCAAATTAAAATTCATTTGCATATTGGGATCAATTAAATGATTTGAATACGCCAAAAATTATATAAATAGTAAATAATTGATTAATATAGTAGAGCGGGGGGATTTGTTTATTTCAGTGCTTTATTTATTTTAGTAGTAGTAGTTCCGTTCGTTTTACATTGCATTTTAAATATTATTGTTAATAAATGTGGACATAGAAAATTTCATATCTTAGAAAAATATATATTCCCTATTAGTTTTATTAATTTGTATTTAAATTAATATTCTCGTAAATTTAAATGCATAAGACACATCAAAGATTTGTTTTTTTTTTTTGTGAAGAATTAATAATATATAATTGTGTATGTTTTCAAAAATTGTGGTAACGATAAGCCACTTTACTGTTCATCGATATTTTGCAACCAGCTATACAAAGATTTATTAAAGTTAAACTCTAGTCCAAGCTATTAAAGAGATTTACAACATAGCTACTCCAGTTCAACAACAAAGACAAGGCATATAAAATATGGAATAAATTGAAAATAAGCATAATAATAGTCAACTATAATGATACAATGTGATGTGTCTAGCCAAAAGTAAATTTTCTTTTAACTTACTTAGTAAACAGAAAAAAATGATTTCAAAAAATTTTCTAGTAATTCGGAATAAAATTAATTAAATTAATTAAGTGTGGAACAAAGTTAAGCATAATTTCAGTTGATATATATTCTCTTTCGTGGATGTTCTTTTAATCCATACGAAAAACTTATGGTAATTTGTTTTGTTTAGTCTGTATTAATAATTTAAAAAGATGAAAGCAGAAGGCGATAAGAGTTTATATTTAAATGTTCCTTATAGGTTAGATCTAGAAAATAAGAAAACTATAAGCAATGTTCCTTATTTGAACTGAAATGAAAGTACGTAGATATTTTTATTTGCTCTCTGACCTGTGCTTTAATATTTGTTTGAATACTGCAATACTGCTCGCTCTCCCGCATTTCAGGAATTTATCTAAGCGTCTTTGTGTGCCAAAGCCTTATGCTAAATTCCGCTGATACTGTTCCCCATGCCAAAGGCCAAGCTCAAGCCCAAGCCACAGGAGCAGCATCATAAAATTTACTTTGTGTGTCAGATGGTTTTCGCAATATCCTCGCTGCCGAGAGCTTCAAGCTGATGTTCAACGGACAGATAGAAAATATTCTATGGCAGCTTCACAAGGACCTCATATGCATGTGATGCGTTTACGGCGCTAAGATGAAGTGCCAATCCCCCCCACCTCAGTGTCAGCTCACAATTGCGCATATTTACATGTGTGTGCGTGTGTGTGTCTGTGTGTAAATATAGAGTACAAGTGGTGGAGACGCAGCCAGATGACACAACAGCTGAATTTGTTTGCTTATTATGTTATAATTTTTACATACTATACTATATCCATTTTTCTCCATGTTGTTGGCACAAATAACACCCGCCAGAACATGTAACAAAAAAAAACACACACACCCACACCCAGACTGGCACATGAGAAGGAATTTCATAGCCCCTTTGTGGCACGTCGCACTTCATGGAATCGCTGGGAATGAAGGCACGTAGTAATGTTTGTACCCGAAATGTTTCGGGTTGGATCTATGTATGCCTTTGAATATAGTTCAATCGATAAGCATTTGCAGCCTTGGCCTTGCCATTGATGGACGTTGGTTTAGTTGAATGACCAGCCCTTGACCAGTCCATGATGGGAGAAGCAACGTCCGGCTTGACTGTGCACAATTCTGTCTGTGGATATAGGTATGTGAGCATATATATATGCCGGCCAAATGTTATGACATTAAGTGGCATAAAGTGGTGGTCAATGGCTGAACGATGTTGTGTGTTTAAATGCACATGAAAGCGTTCGTGGGAAACAGAAATATGTTAAATGATAGAAATTGTATCTGTGATTTATTAACAGCAATATACGCATAATTAATTGAAGCAGAATAGTACAACGTATTATTAATTATTTACGGATTGCGAACAAATGCTGGTAAATAACTTCCATCTTATAAATATAAGGAAAATTTATACGGACATTGCACAAATTTGCAAGATTTTACAAAATTGAAATTAAGCCTCTTTTAATTATCTACATACATACACATTAGAATACAAGTACATATAATACTATAAGTATGTATATGTATTGCACACTCAACTAGGTAAGAGGCATTAACAAGCATTTTGTCATATTTCCAAGCAAAATAAATACATACACGCATTTTCTTTTTATTTAATGCCGCATTAAATGCCACCATACAACCTACATTTAATCAATGTTGAAATGAGACGATTATTTCAAGCAATAACTTTTTCAAGAAACGTTTTAAATACAATTCACTGCCTGGCCCTAAAAATAAATTGAAAATCTAGACTCACCCGCCTATGTCACAATTTTTAAGAATCTCAATTCTCACGAATGAGTCAACATTCCGCGCTGGTTAAGTTGAACGTCAATATCAAACTGTCTGATATGGGCGCGGCAGTTCTGAAAACCGCACTGAACATAACGAGGCAAAGCACATTTCTGAGAAATCGAACAGAGCTAACAAATGAATTGAAAGGAGACGTCTGGGCGCCAGAGCTCAAACTTTTTTCTGATTGAACTGTTGACTCGCAATACATAGTAGCACCGAACACAACAAGTTTACTAAGAAATTCATGGCAATAAAGTACTACTACATACTCGTAGGTACATACACGTATATCGGCAAATAATTGTAGTGAACAGTGGCATATGCACATCGGCAAATGTTCATTATTATTATACAAGTAGCAATTCAAAATTTAACAGTGGTACTAGCGAAGCTTCAAACCACTTTGGTAAAGGCATCAAGGTCTTGTTAACACTGATATGCATTTGACACAAAGCTCTGTTAAGCTTGTCAGACAGCTGTCAATAGTTGAAACATAGGCTACGAATTTAATTACTTCCTGCACTCGACCTCTTTCTGTTCTGACCGCTGGCACGATCAGTTGTGCTTTATTTAGCTGCAATAAATTTTGTTTAAATTATTAAAAGTGAAACACGTGTATATTTTCGTGTGCAAATCGTGCTATTGAGAAGCCATCCTCAAGGAGGCTTTATTAAAACCTTGTAAGATCACCATTTCACAGCGTTTATCTGTTCCATTTTGGATTATTTTTTGCTTCAAAGAATATTGTAAGTGTGACTATATTGACGCAACCAATTGGATGCTAATATATGTTCCCAAAAATTATAAGGTTGTATGGCGACATGAGCTATTGTCTTGGTCGGCTCATCCACAATTAAACGTTGGATTCATCCCGTCAGATAATCAGGCGAAGCTGGAATTTGAATGCAGAAATTAGCGACAAGGCAGAATTTCAATAGGCAGCAAACGTAGCAGCAGCAGCGGCGGAGAGAACTCGACTTTTACAAAGACTCCAGTACCCTCCAAAAACCAGGAGAAAGAGCCACATATACTCGTATATGTGTACTAACGTTAACGAATTTGGTTTCTTTAAAATTCAGGCAGAAATATCAATATTACGAATTTTTGCATGCTTAACCTAAAAGCAGAGACCCTGTGCTTACAAATTGCATGTACAGCGCAAGTACAAAGTCCAACTTTATTGGCATAATTTTATCTAAGCATCAGCTATTAATAGCAATTGTTTAAAGTAACTGTATTTTGGTTTGTGCAAAAGCAAAAGTTTTTCTTTATCAAAAGTTCAAAAGTAAGAGAGCCTCTTACATAGGCATATAATTAATTCATACATACATATATATTAGAGCAGGCATTTGCAACTCAATAAGTGCTGAGTTTGGAAATATTAATATCTTAATTTTTTTTTGTTTTTTTTTTATTGGAGATCGAAAGTGTTGAAATAGTACTGCTTGTATAAATTAATTTTGATCCCATACTAACATACACAGCAACATCTGGAAACCATGGAGGCCTTCATCGGATTTTTCAGAGGGTGAGTCAAACTTGCATATCTATTTCTTGCTTATTTTCGATCATCAAGTGTACAGGTTAATAAGTAAATTTCAAATATATAAAAGTACGGCTTTTAAAGTTTTGGGGTCAATGCCCTTGAAAGCTTTTCGTCAACGATTAAACATATGATGCCCAGCATCACAGCTTTTTAGTTTCAAAGTTTGTTTTGATTTTTATTGCTAATTGCTGATACAGTTCGGTATAACTGTTTTACTAGCGACTGATAATAATATTTTTATTTTTGCTCTCGATGCACTTATGCTTATTACTAGATATATTTATGCATGAATTATGGCTTTTTCTTTAAACCGGTATACTCTGATATCATTTTTCATTGTTTTGAGGAAACAAACTTATATCGCAACTATGAATTACTCTTGCTTATGCAGAATAACTTTGGTTTATCAACTCTTATGTGCTATTGATGAATATTAACCTTTAATTTTAGTTTGATTATGGTTTTCTTTTATTTACGTTATGATTACTTGAATTTTATAAATGGAAAAGAATGAAGTTTATTTGGAATTTAGTATTTTTCATTATATATTGAATAAAATAACTATGACTTTGTGAATTTAAATATATTTTTCCTAATGTAAAGGGATAAGGCAGGCGAAGTAGCCTCTTCTTGGGATTTTTCTTAAAATAACGCACAATGGAAAAATCATTGGTAGGGTGGGTAGAGAGCGTAGCAACCACACCATCTGGTTAGCTTTGAAGAAGGTATTGCTGTTTCTTAATACATTTTCCGATTCTTTTCATTGTCTTTCTTTTTTCTTTCTTTCACTGTTAGCCTATTGCAAGTGCCGCCCCAACTATCTTTTTTTTCTATGTACCAGGCATAGGGATCTCTATAAATTAATTATGTATTATGGGTGTTGATGGAGTGTACGGTCAAGAACCCTCCCACAGGCTGTTTTGCTAGCCGCCGTCAATGTATCCCGCACCGACCCTCTCCCCCAACAACGTCAGCCCATAGAATGTGTATGGTTGTACATTATACGTGTCTTATTGTGTGTACATTACATCTCTGTACAGTAAAAAAATTTGGCGTGCAACCTTATCTGTTCTCACCTTACATAAATTTGATGAGAACCAGACTAATTTCACATTACATAATTTGGCGCCCAACGTGGGGCCGAGGCAGTTAGATGATTTAAGACGAACGTGAGGCTTAAGTGAATCTTCTTTTCCCTATTTTCTACTATCTTTTCTTCTCTAGCTACTAGTTTGCATAGGAAGATGGGACATACGGAAATCGACTTTTGGCGTGTGTTCAAAATATCGACCGATCTACATTTTTCTACGTTTTCATGCTGGTATGCTTCTATTTGTCATTTTCATGTAAAAAAGGCATTGTTTTCTCCTTTGTGGAAATCATAGTTTTTGGTGAGGTCCAAATCTTTGACCCGAAGATAGATAAAGAGTGTTCGAAAGTGTCATAAATTAAATTTAGCTTTCTTCCTTATGGAAATCATAACTTTTGGCAGTGACCAAATTTCTGACCTGAGGACAGTGGTTAATCTTGTATCTTATTTTTTCTTTCCTCTTCTTTTTCTTTTCTTTTCTTTCTTTTCTCATATTTGTTGTCCTATACTGTGTCGTTACATGCTTTCGTTCCGTAAGGTTCATAAGTTTTGTTGAGTAGGTTCTTTGATAAGAATGGAAAATTGCGTTTTGGCGAGTGACCAATTCACAGTCCGCTTGGAAAAGTTCATTGACTTAACTTGTGCTGGTGAATTCTTGGGAAAGGAACATGTTTCTCTTTTTGCAGTTATTCTATTGAAAAATAATTATATTTTCTTAAAATCTACAATAGCCCAAAACAGCATTATTTTTCCTTCACCTTTCTTATCCCTTAAATATCGTTAGGAGAAACAACATAGATTTTTTTTAGTCATCTATATACATTTTTGTTTATTTAAAAAAAAAAAAAAAAAAAAAAAAACCAATTTTTAATTATTTGGTAAATATGCCAGTAAGAAGAAGTTGTGAGGATATTGCGAGTCTTCCAGTAAGTGAGCCTGTGCTCGAAGCTAGATGCGAAATTTGCAGTGAACCACTATTAGAAACACAGGATGTAGTTGTTTCTAGATGCAATCATGCTTTTCATAGACCATGTATTACAGACTGGATATCTAATGTTAGCGAATGCAAAGTATGCAAGGCATTGTGTCATCCGCGTGATTTAAAGCCTTGGACTGTTTATTCAGACGTTCAAGCACCAAACAATACAAATGTAATAAATACCCCAAAAGTGCATAACACAAGAGGTAGATCAAAAGAACAGAAAAAAAATACGGTGGCTGATCAAACGCAATGTTTGGAAGCACCAACACAAACCCTGAAGCAAGTTTATAATGAAGAGCAACAAGCAGGAATTGTTAAATTAAGTAAAGGCAACAGAGGTCGACCTAGAGTAGGTAGAACTACAAGACATGATAGGCGAGGCTCTCCTGTACACTTTGAAAGAGCTTCAGCAAATACTATTGATTATGAAAGAATTTATGACAAACTAGAGGATCTTATTGACAGACGATTTTCAAGTTTAAATTTGTCAAGTCATTCGGCAAGCTCTCAAGCTCATCATGCGTCGGAAAGAACAGGAATTCGCACAGATGAAGTTAGACAATCCGTAAGATCGAATGTTATGTCTTCACTTAGTCCGGAAAAGGTGACCCAAATCGTGCAAAGTTGGAATGTTCGATTTGATGGATCAACAAAAGGTCCTACAGTACAAGAGTTTCTATACAGAATTCGTGCACTAACTGAAGATAGTTTAAATAATAATTTTTCCTATCTCTGTAAAAATCTTCATATACTGTTGATAGGTAAAGCTAGGGATTGGTATTGGCGGTATCGAAAGCAGGTAGATCAGATTGAATGGCAAGGTTTTTGCGAGGCGCTTAAATATCAGTATCGCGATTGCAGAGACGAAGATATTTTGCGTGAGGAAATTCGAGCGCGTAAGCAAAAAGATGGTGAAACGTTCGACGCATTTTATGATGATATTGTCGATCTGATATCTCGGTTGGCAGTACCAATAGATGAGCATCGGCTCATCAAAAGACTTAAAAGGAATCTGAGGCCGGAAATACGTCATGAGTTACTCTATGTTCCCGTCCATTCAGTTGCTCATTTGCGTCAACTGGTTCAGATGCGAGAGAATTTGTTAAAGGAAGAAGATTTCAGACGTAGCAAAGTTAAAACTAATACAGTACCAGTGAAAAGGCAGATTTCGGAGATAAGTGAAAGCGTGAGTAAGTTGAATTCAGAAGAACCATCTGTATCAGTAAATGCTATTACCATTTTCAAGAAACCTTACAAGTGTTGGAATTGTGACGAAGAAGGCCACACTTGGGATATGTGCCTCCAAGCTCGGAACATATTTTGTTATGGCTGCGGAGCGAAGAATATTTATAAGCCGCAGTGCAGTTTTTGTTTAGGGAAAAAGTCGGAAAACCTGTTGAAGGGTCAGTCCGCCGGCAGCAGTCGGGTGGCCCAATAGGAGATGCTGTTTTATTTACACAACGCCCGCCAGCGGCTAAAAATATCCCAGATAAATCAGATCGTACAACTATTCTCCCAAATAATAACAAAACAACCCCAATCTTAACCCCAATCAAACCATATCATGAGCGCTACCAAAATTATATAAAAGCTCGTGCGGAAATTTTTAATGATAGTTTATATATACGACGTAGACCAAGACGTTCTACGAGGCGATTACGCAGGTTTTGTCACAGTGTTCGGCGAACTAAAAAGATGCTAGTGTCGGCTTTGGTGAATGAGTCATCTGATGGAAGATTTTATGCCAGAGTTTCATTTTTAGACTTTGTAGAACAAGGTTTACTTGACACCGGCGCAAACATTAGTTGTCTTGGCGCAGCATTGGCAAAAGGTAACTGGGAAAAATATACCCAATTTAGAAAGATTACTTCACAAATTAAAACTGCTGATGGTAAAAATCATCCCGTGATAGGATTTGTATTAGCAGATGTGTCCTATAATGGTTTATCAAAACAAATCAAGTTTTTTATTGTTCCTTCACTAGATAAAAAAGTTATTTTAGGAATTGATTTTTGGAAGGTTTTTGGTTTAGCCCCAGCTCTGGTGTCAGCGATTGATTCTATTGGTGAAACTGCAGAAAGTTCAAATGCTTATCCCTTATCGGCAGATCAACACAGACGATTAGCGGCAGTGGTTTCGCTTTTCCCAAACTTCGAACAACAAGGTCTTGGCAGAACAGCAATTATTTCACACAGTATAGATGTTGGCGAATCTAAGCCTGTAAAACAACGTTTTTATCCAGTCTCACCCGCGGTGGAAAAGCTGATGTATAGTGAAGTGGATCGAATGCTTTCTCTTGGTGTCATTGAGGAATCAACTAGTGCATGGAGTTCCCCAATGCGTCTAGTAATAAAGCCCGGCAAAGTTAGACTTTGTTTAGATGCGAGAAAAATAAATGAATTAACAAAAAAGGATGCTTATCCGCTCCCCAATATAGATGGAATTCTTGCAAGATTACCTAGGGCTGAAATAATATCTAAAATTGACTTGAAGGATGCTTACTGGCAAATTTCTCTAACAGAGGAATCGAAAGCCCTAACAGCATTTACTATCCCTGGACGGCCACTTTATCAATTTGTTACTATGCCATTCGGCTTATGTAATGCACCACAGACGATGTGTCGTCTAATGGATCAAATTATCCCCCCCGATCTTAAGAATTGTGTATTCGGATACTTAGACGATGTGTGTGTAGTTTCCGAAGATTTTGATTCACATTTAGCAGTGTTAATGCGCCTGTCTGAACAATTTCGTAAGGCGAATCTAACATTAAATATTTCCAAAAGTAATTTTTGTGTGACTGAAGTTCGCTATTTAGGATATATTATTGGAAATGGTGGTATTGCTACAGACCCCAAGAAAATCGAATTTATAATGAACTGGCCTCCGCCGATAAATTTGAAGCAACTGCGAGGGTTTTTAGGCTTAGCAGGTTGGTACCGACGCTTTATCGAAAATTTTTCCGATATAGTTTTTCCTATAACAGAACTGCTTTCACATAAAAAGAAATTCGTATGGACAGAAGAAGCTCAGAAGGCTATGGACCAACTAAAGTTAAAGTTAACTTCTGCTCCAGTATTACAAAATCCCGACTTTACAAAGAAATTTTACGTACATTGCGATGCAAGCGATTATGGAATAGGTGCTGTTTTAGTACAAATTTCTGAAGACGGCACAGAAAAGCCAGTCGTTTTTATGTCACGAAAATTAAATTCAGCTCAGCGTAACTATAGTGTCACGGAACGTGAATGTTTAGCAGCGCTAGAGGCTATTCAGCGATTTCGTTGTTACTTAGAACTTCAAGAGTTTGAAGTTATAACAGACCATGCAAGCCTGGTTTGGCTTATGAGACAATCCAATCTCAAAGGCAGAATGGCAAGATGGGCCATGCTACTGCAGGGATATCGGTTCAGCGTAAGTCATCGGAAAGGACGTGATAACATAGTTCCAGATGCCCTTTCTCGAATGTATTCTGACGAAGTAGCAGAGTTAGAAGATGTCGGTCCAGAAATTGATCTTAATTCTCCATGTTTTGATGATGAGGAATATCAAAATTTGAAAGGCAATATTTTGGCAAATGAATCAAAATACCCTGATGTACGTATAGTTGACGGTTATGTGTACATACGTACGCAGCATGATAGTGGTGATGACCCTATTCAAAAAGCAATTTGGAAATTATGGATTCCGAAAGGTCTGACCATCGTAGTAATTAAACGTGCTCATGATTCTGTTGTTGCAGCGCACGGTGGTATAGCAAAGACTTTGGATTTAATCCGCAGGAATTTTTATTGGCCAGGAATGGTTTCGCAAGTGCGTGACTATATTCGTGAATGCGAAGTTTGTAAATGTACAAAATCCCCAAATGTAACGTTAAAACCTTCTATGGGTAAACAAGTTGTTTCTGAACGGCCGTTTCAACGTCTTTATATTGATCTACTTGGACCCTATCCTAGAAGTAAGCGCGGTTATAAAGGATTACTGATTGTGTTAGATCATATGTCGAAATTTCATTGGCTTTGTCCATTAAATAAATTTTCAACAGAGAGTATTCAGGATTTCTTGCAGAAGATATTTTTTACATATGGAGTGCCAGAAACTATTGTTAGTGACAATGGGTCACAATTTAAAGCAAATACCTTCAATTCATGGCTAACTTCATTAGGAATTAAACACGTTTATACTGCTCTCTATTCGCCGCAATCCAATGCGTCAGAAAGAGTTAATCGTTCGTTAATTGCAGCGATGCGAGCATACCTCAACGAAGATCAGCGAGATTGGGATCAGCATATAGACGCGATTAGTTGTGCGCTTAGAAATTCGGTACATCAGAGTACACAGTTTTCTCCTTATCATTCGTTGTTCGGATTAGATATGGTTACTCATGGCTCTCAATATGACCTATTACGTCGTCTTAATCTACTAGATGAACCTATTTGTAAGCTGCATAAAGATGATCAGCTAAAATTAATTCGAAAAGAGATAAAACAGAACCTAAGACATGCTTATGAACAAAATGCAAAACAATATAATTTAAGAACTCGAGAAATACATTTTAAAATTGGACAAGAAGTATTTAGAAGAAGTTTTGCACAGAGCAATTTTCAAAAGAACTTTAATGCGAAACTTAGCCCAGCTTGGATAAAGTCTAGAATACGGGAAAAGTTAGGCAATGCATTTTACGTGCTTGAAGACCTACAAGGATGCTTAGTTGGCACTTACCATGCTAAAGATATACGTCAATAACTGTTCTTTTTTCAGTCTAATTCTTCTCATTAAGAATGGCCGAATTATCCAGGGTGTAGTGAACAGTGGCATATGCACATCGGCAAATGTTCATTATTATTATACAAGTAGCAATTCAAAATTTAACAGTGGTACTAGCGAAGCTTCAAACCACTTTGGTAAAGGCATCAAGGTCTTGTTAACACTGATATGCATTTGACACAAAGCTCTGTTAAGCTTGTCAGACAGCTGTCAATAGTTGAAACATAGGCTACGAATTTAATTACTTCCTGCACTCGACCTCTTTCTGTTCTGACCGCTGGCACGATCAGTTGTGCTTTATTTAGCTGCAATAAATTTTGTTTAAATTATTAAAAGTGAAACACGTGTATATTTTCGTGTGCAAATCGTGCTATTGAGAAGCCATCCTCAAGGAGGCTTTATTAAAACCTTGTAAGATCACCATTTCACAGCGTTTATCTGTTCCATTTTGGATTATTTTTTGCTTCAAAGAATATTGTAAGTGTGACTATATTGACGCAACCAATTGGATGCTAATATATGTTCCCAAAAATTATAAGGTTGTATGGCGACATGAGCTATTGTCTTGGTCGGCTCATCCACAATTAAACGTTGGATTCATCCCGTCAGATAATCAGGCGAAGCTGGAATTTGAATGCAGAAATTAGCGACAAGGCAGAATTTCAATAGGCAGCAAACGTAGCAGCAGCAGCGGCGGAGAGAACTCGACTTTTACAAAGACTCCAGTACCCTCCAAAAACCAGGAGAAAGAGCCACATATACTCGTATATGTGTACTAACGTTAACGAATTTGGTTTCTTTAAAATTCAGGCAGAAATATCAATATTACGAATTTTTGCATGCTTAACCTAAAAGCAGAGACCCTGTGCTTACAAATTGCATGTACAGCGCAAGTACAAAGTCCAACTTTATTGGCATAATTTTATCTAAGCATCAGCTATTAATAGCAATTGTTTAAAGTAACTGTATTTTGGTTTGTGCAAAAGCAAAAGTTTTTCTTTATCAAAAGTTCAAAAGTAAGAGAGCCTCTTACATAGGCATATAATTAATTCATACATACATATATATTAGAGCAGGCATTTGCAACTCAATAAGTGCTGAGTTTGGAAATATTAATATCTTAATTTTTTTTTGTTTTTTTTTTATTGGAGATCGAAAGTGTTGAAATAGTACTGCTTGTATAAATTAATTTTGATCCCATACTAACATACACAGCAACATCTGGAAACCATGGAGGCCTTCATCGGATTTTTCAGAGGGTGAGTCAAACTTGCATATCTATTTCTTGCTTATTTTCGATCATCAAGTGTACAGGTTAATAAGTAAATTTCAAATATATAAAAGTACGGCTTTTAAAGTTTTGGGGTCAATGCCCTTGAAAGCTTTTCGTCAACGATTAAACATATGATGCCCAGCATCACAGCTTTTTAGTTTCAAAGTTTGTTTTGATTTTTATTGCTAATTGCTGATACAGTTCGGTATAACTGTTTTACTAGCGACTGATAATAATATTTTTATTTTTGCTCTCGATGCACTTATGCTTATTACTAGATATATTTATGCATGAATTATGGCTTTTTCTTTAAACCGGTATACTCTGATATCATTTTTCATTGTTTTGAGGAAACAAACTTATATCGCAACTATGAATTACTCTTGCTTATGCAGAATAACTTTGGTTTATCAACTCTTATGTGCTATTGATGAATATTAACCTTTAATTTTAGTTTGATTATGGTTTTCTTTTATTTACGTTATGATTACTTGAATTTTATAAATGGAAAAGAATGAAGTTTATTTGGAATTTAGTATTTTTCATTATATATTGAATAAAATAACTATGACTTTGTGAATTTAAATATATTTTTCCTAATGTAAAGGGATAAGGCAGGCGAAGTAGCCTCTTCTTGGGATTTTTCTTAAAATAACGCACAATGGAAAAATCATTGGTAGGGTGGGTAGAGAGCGTAGCAACCACACCATCTGGTTAGCTTTGAAGAAGGTATTGCTGTTTCTTAATACATTTTCCGATTCTTTTCATTGTCTTTCTTTTTTCTTTCTTTCACTGTTAGCCTATTGCAAGTGCCGCCCCAACTATCTTTTTTTTCTATGTACCAGGCATAGGGATCTCTATAAATTAATTATGTATTATGGGTGTTGATGGAGTGTACGGTCAAGAACCCTCCCACAGGCTGTTTTGCTAGCCGCCGTCAATGTATCCCGCACCGACCCTCTCCCCCAACAACGTCAGCCCATAGAATGTGTATGGTTGTACATTATACGTGTCTTATTGTGTGTACATTACATCTCTGTACAGTAAAAAAATTTGGCGTGCAACCTTATCTGTTCTCACCTTACATAAATTTGATGAGAACCAGACTAATTTCACATTACATAATCAGTAACTTTTCTATTGAGTGCGCCCGCCTGGCAAATACACTACATAAAATGCGAAACTGAAGAAAGCAAACACGAATTTAACAATTTCTACATATGTCAAACGACGTACTTGTACTTGTAGATGACCCTTTACTCCAGTAAACGAAAACTCCTTACAACAACATTTGCAAGTACTAAATAAAATGCGCAAGTTTGTACATATATAGTTACACTATATAATACCCTATTTTGACTACCTATATTGACTCCGGAAAATACTGAATTTATTTAGATATTTAAATCAACATCAATCGTTTGCCGTAAAAATAAAAGTCTTTATGTGATTTGGTTATTTGAACAAAATAAAAACCAATTTCCGCAGCCTCGCAAACATCAACAAAATTGCTGCCAAAACAAAAATACCAATAGTGGCAATTCATTTGTTTGTGCGGTGTGTGGCCAACTTGGTCCAAATTTACATAATTATTGGTTAGGTGTTCTGCACTCTTCGATTTGTTGATGTTTCAAAATGGCTGACAATGAATAGAAACGATAATGCATTTAGAATAAGAATAGAACGTGCTTCTTTTTATGTGGAGCCATTTTTATTTGTATGCATTGTTTGGCGCCGAAAATTGAGTTTGGCGGTACTTTTTTGTTTATTAAAATCGTCAGTGCAATATAAAAGATTGTTGTGCCAGCGTTTTGAGTGTCTTGAAATAAAACTTAAGCTTAACCCATTCGAGGACTTGGGAAAGCCATTTTCTCGAACGCTTGTGCCTTACAAGATCCCTTCCTTAATACCTATAAATGGACGTCATGCTGTTGCAGTATATTCAAGTATGTATGTACGAGTATGCATAGTAATAGTTTTTGGAAACTGCTGTGTCTCCTCTAGAGTGTTACTTATACATCAACGATTTCATTACAGGCTTTTACCCTTTGGGCATAGCAAATACAAGAACACACTCGAGTAAGGCTGGGAGATGGTGGGTGTGCCGGAAGTCGATATTTGCAGGTAGCTAAGAGTAAACAATCCCGAGCATATTCGTACATATTAAAAAATAAAGTACAGTAAATAAGGAAAATACTGTCAAGACATTGCACAAACGAAAAGCGTGTAAAGTGTGTGCTTTAAAATGTTTTTGCGCTTTGCAGATAAATAAAATTTTACATCATCTGCAGGCTGTAGCACTTATTTATGAATATGCTTGCCCATATGTACATGCAACCGTACAAGTATAAATGCATGAAATTGTATATGGATGTATATATGTGTGTAGATACATATGTTTAAGTGCTTGTGTCCCATTTAAATGCCGCAAATTTAACGACATTTTCAACACGAAGCGGAAACGCGCAAGCATGGACGTGTATTTATTTGTTTTTTTTAGTTGATGTGGTTGTGTTGGTGTTTTTCTTGTTCCTGTTCCTGTTGCTGTTGCCGTCGTTGCCACCTGTCGCTGAGGGCTGTGCAAGTGTAACTGAAATGCCAGCTAACTTACCCGCCTCAACTTACGGCACGGCAGGGTCCTGCACACACACACACACACACACGCACACACGTTGCTCGGGGAAAGATACGCGGCGTATAAGTAATCCATATGATGTGCGCAACGTTGTCGCGACTCGCGATGTTTTTTTGCGGCTTGCTGGCAAGCAGTAGGCGGAGTGGTCTCGGCATTTAAAGGAAGGGAGTAGCGACAGCTGCCTCAAGTTTTTCGCAAGTAAATTAAATTTAACTGTGAGTTTAGCTTAAATGGAAACTTTTCATTTTACTTGCTCATCTTTTGGCTGCTGCTGCTGCTGCTTCTGCTGCCCTTAAGTCTTTTAAGTTGCGTACTTGTGCCCATATGTATATAGATATGTATATACTTTATGCATGGGGCTTAGTTAGTATGTCTTAATTAAAACGCGACTCAACGCAAACTTGTGCTCAACGCCTTGTTTTTGTGTGCGCCTTTTTGATACTTAATTAAAATACTTATACGCCATGTGGTACGATGCGAGCGATATGCGTATATATGTCAACAGCAGCTTATAATGCCAAGGGCCTCACACTTTGACACAAGCTGGCTGTGTTTGTGTGCGAGTATATGTGTGTTTGTATCTGTGATTAACGTGAATGCGAGTGAAGTGTTTGTGACGTGTTTTTCACTTGTTTTTGTTCCATTGGCGTACGCCAAAAAGCGCAATCAACGCTAATTTGGTCGCGCATCCCCTCTCTCTGGCTCTCCTTCTCTTTGCTGAAATGGTACAGTTACGATTAAGCATGGTAATTAAATGGCTGGAAATCTAGGTTGATTCACTTCGTTTTGTGGAAGCAAGCACGAAAGTTAGAAGCAGACTCCATCTTGTTGATGCTATTCGAAAAAAGTATGCAAACATAATTTTCCTTTTAATTCAATTAAGTTGAGCATTATATTAGGTCCGATCATTAAAAGATAGGGACATTGTTTTTGAAACAGGATAAATTTATTTACGATTTGAAACGATTTCTTTCTGCTCCTCTCCTAAAAGTCAATCAACTTTATAAAAAATCGAAAAAACCCTAAATATACATAGTATTACAGATTCATTTCATTTATGTATTATTTTTTGTCCTTTCCATCTCATTTTACAAACTACTTGTAAATATTGGATTATTTTAGATATACCTTTTAGCTTTTAGGTAATGGATCTACAAAACTGTTTTCATTTTGTACTTATTCTTGCTGTCAATATTTAAAAGGCACAATGAGGCGTCTGCACATTGTGCTGTCTAATATGAAAAGGATTACTGAACTTTTACTTAATTTTTCCTGCAATCCTGGCTCAAAAGTTCTCTTCGACATAACAGCAACTTTTTAATTAAAAATCATTTGCCTTGCTATTAGTTGTGTCACTTTGTATTTGGAATGTTATGCGGCTCATGTCGCATGTCATGCCAGTGCTTACACAGAGCAACTCACACACACACACACAATAAGCATATGTATACAAACATATATAGTATAGTATGCACGCCATTCATTTTGCGGTCCAATTTTTGTGACCACATTTTTCGTTTATTTTCTCTTTTTGACATTATGGGTTGTAATTTTATGGCATTTCTTCGTACCGATTTTGTGGCTTTGTTTTACTGAGGTTTGCGGTGGAGCGATGCGAGGTATCAGTCCGTAAGCAAGACGACAACTGACTGAATGATGAAAATTATGGCAGACCTGACTCCGATATGAGGGTCTCAGTGCGACTAATGAGCGATGCTGCATGAGATTATTTACAACACATTTTGGCTTAAATAGCGAATATTGTAGACGAAGTCCCAAGACTTTTGACGCGTGTTGCTCACAGATTAGGCTTACTTAGTTGCAGCGAGTTCGTGTGTCTATATGGCTGCTGTTTGTTCTCATTATGCTTCGGTTAACGAGCTGGCTAAGCTGGCAAAAGTCAGCAGCTATGGTGCGGGATTTTATTCAGAATTTGCAATATAATATAACAATTTATGCGAAAATGAGTTAAAGCGATTTATTCATTTATTCATATACATACTCGTACATGTGTATATGTTTGTTCTGCACAAGCAACCAAAGACGCGTCATATGTAATCATTTCTCACGCATTTTAGTGGCACAAACATTTAGCGCAGACAAACACAAAAACCCCGGGCACCAAAAAGGCTTTTGGGCTTATGGTAATCGGGTGGGTGAGGGTGTTTCTACATGCTTTTGAGTGACAATGTCTTGTTAGCGAAATTGGATTCAAGTTGTATGTCTGTACCTTATATTCACACTCATAAAAAATTGGCGATGCTTGTAGAAGTAAAACTGAATGGTTATGTGGGAAAGATTTAATTTAAATACATTTACTTTTTAACTGACGAGCCTTCATAATTACTCAAAAGATGGACTAGAATGAAGATGCTTTCGGCTGAAATGCTAGGTATATGCTAGCCAACACATCCAACTACGAAATCATAAAACTCAATACTATAAAACTTAAATTCTTAAGAAGCGTAGCAAAAATGTAACTCTGTAATTGCCATCTTAAATAGCTTTCCCAGCAAAACCAGTTACCTTTGAAGACATACAACTTCAGTTCAAAAAACAAAAGACAAACACGCGAAGATGTCTTGGACGATTAATTAGCATACTCCAAAGATTTGGAATTCAGAGCTCAGATTTGCCCACGCCCAGGGAAACCGAAGAAGTCGATAAGGATAACGTGTCCTTAACCACATACGATGACGATGACGATGACTGTGTGCTGACTAGACACTCAAAAGTAGTCAGCAACAAGAAGGCGTTGCAATAATGAGGATGCAAGTATGAGGATTTGAAAAGTGGGCTTTAGATAAGACTACAAGCATCAACGCCAGCAAATGCGCATGCGTCACATTTGCCACAAGACCTCGGTAATGCCCAGATGTTATAAGCATGACATACTCACAAATAACTGGGTGTGATCCATTTTAACTTCTGTAAAATGTTGTATGAAAATATGTGAAAAAAATTAAAAAATGCTATAATTTTTAATTTACCACTATTAATTAGTCGAAACAGTTTTTTTTCGGGCTTTTCGATTTGGAGACTAACGGAGATAAACAAATTAAACTAAGAATCTGGCAGTAGGTGTATAATTATAGCTAACATTCATGCACTACTCTCAATAAACAGTTTTTGATGAGCTGCCCTTTTACGGCTTCTACAATGTTCCAAAAGTTGTATTTAATTGATTTTGAACACTCAATTATTTTTTTGAGTGCATACCGAGTGTATTATGTGTGTATATTTATGCAGCATCGTACTTCAGTTATTGGCCAAGCCACAAAACGAAAGCCAAAAAGTTTAAAAGGGTTATCAACACATAAAATCGCTGCCACATTCCTATATCCACACACACTCATACATACATACATACATACTTGTACATACATACATACGCTGAATAAGAGTGCGTGTTTGTGACTGGCTTGGTTTGGTAAAATTTTACCCTTCAGCACACAATTCGCTTACTTTTTTCCGTTTTCTTTCATGCTTTTGACGTTTATTATATTGCATTATATTCGTATTTATATTCGAGCTGCTGTTGGCTCAGCTTTTGGCTGAGATTTAACCAAAAGGCGTGTGCGAATTGGTGTATTGTGTGTGTATTTGTATATGCATGTGTATGTTCAAAAGCGATGGCTGCGGCTCTGTCTGCGTCCCAGGCGTTGACATCGTGGGGAACGATTTTGGTATTCATTGTAAATGTATTTATTCTGATCAATAAGGGCTTGTTGTTAGTTGTTGAGGAAAATAATACAACTAAAAATTCATATTATACATTCGAGTATATAAACAATTTTTAGGCCTTTTATCCAAAGGCGGAAAGGGTATACTAGTTCTTTGCGAATGAATGTAGCACACAGAAGTAGGCGTGGCAGTATGACAAGACGTAATTGTGTCCTTCTGAATCATACTAACAACACTATTTTCTACCGGGGCTCCAACAAATTACTCATTGAGTGCCACGCGTTCGAATGTAGAAAGCAGACAAGTGTGTATAGTATTTGTATGGTATAAGTACTACAAGTATGTGTGATATAGGGGTTTTCTACGATGGCACGCGTGAAGGTACATATCATAAGGCGGAATGTGGGAATGTACTGTTCTTCATTTTCTACCCATCGGTTTGCTCCATATCGGAAAAAAAAGAACTAGTTCCTACCATTTCTACTAAGATGTTTGCTTACATACAATAACAACTCTAGTTCGAATCGTCTCATCTTATTCATCAACCCCGGTAAAGGATATAGTTAAGTGGTCTGCTAGATACTTAATCACATTTTACCAAATAAACAATCCACTCTTTTATGTGGGTATTTCAATCATTTTGAAAACTAATTTTGGTCTAGTGTCAAACACAATTTTAGCAAATAACAATTTCAAGAAAGTCTAGCAATACAAAATTTTTAGAACCTTTGAATTACCACCTTTATCTAACTTTTTTCCTATGTATTCAGAAGAGCCAGGTAGCAATGCACCTAAAGGTATTTCGAACTGCAAGAAATTAAAGCTTCTGCTGTGGAAGAATTGGGTTCTTCAATGGAGTCGAAAAATGCAACTAGTCGGAGTTATTTTATTGCCAGCGCTCTTAATACTGCTTTTGATCCTAATGCGACAAACCGAGACGCCCGAAAATGTGCCGGAACAACGCTTTGCGGCTGTACCCATTGATAATCTTCAACTATATCTGAAAAGAGTGGTAAAAGGAGCTATTTTCGTACACGATAATGGTACATTAAATATGCCCATCCATGTGCTATGCTATACCCCCAAAAGCAACGAAAATGACGCAATAGTCCAGGAGGCTGTAAAGATGCTGCAACTTACGGGCTCTCGCGGCTATAATACTCCCGACCACATGGAGTACGATCTTCTCAAACATAATTATATCGCTGGCGTGGTATTCAAGTCCACTAACATTGACACAAGAACCCAAGAGTATCCAATGGTCTTTAAATATTCGTTACGATTTCCTAGTGAGCTGCGAACTTCAAATAATACACAAATTTTGAATTGGCAGACCTATAGAGTTTTTCCAATGGCTGCACATCTCGGACCCCGAAATGACAAGGAAATTGATGGAGGTGTACCCGTCGGTTACATAGCAGAGGGTTTCCTACCAATACAGCATGCACTGACCATGTCCTGGTTGAAGCTAGCCGACGAATCCAATTTTGAATTGTTGCCACAGCTCCAGCTTAAGCGATTTCCCTACAACCCATATATCTTTGATAGTCTTCTGCTGGCGTTAGGTGCGATTTTTCCATTTTTTCTAGTGACCTGCTATATCTATCCCTGCACGTTTATTACAAAGTATATTGCAGCCGAGAAGGAAGCTCAACTCAAGGAGATCATGAAACTTCTTGACCTGCACAATTGGTTGCACTGGGTGGCATGGTTCATCAAGAGCTACCTGGTGCTATTTGTGATAACGGTTATAATTTTGGTCATGCTTCTTGTAGGAATTAATGCTCCACCTGTTCTTCCATATAGCAGTTTTACGGCCCTGCTGTTCTTCTTCCATTTCTACATAGTGGCAAGCATTTGTTTTAGCTTCATGGTGGCAGCCTTTTTCAGTAAGGCCAGCTCTTCAGCTGCCATCCTGATCATTGTATGGTTCATTTCCTACATGCCTTTTACATACGCTCTAATGTACTATGATAAACTGGGCTTAGCAATCAAGCTAATTCTGTGCTTTTTATTCTCTAATACGGCGCTAGGATTTGGAGCCCACATAATCGTAGCCTTCGAACAAATGGGTGAAGGTATAACTTGGGGTAACATCTTCAGCTCAGTTTCGGTAGACGATAATATATCTCTCCTCCACGTGATTATCACGCTAGTATTAGGATCCGTGTTATATATGCTAATCTGCCTATATGTGGAGCAGATACATCCGGGACACTATGGCATTGCAAAAAAATGGTACTTTCCCTTCCAACGAAAATTTATGTATCCATTCACATTTGCAGTAGTATCCCAAAATAACAGAGACGTGCCGGAGGAGCCGTGTACATGCCCCCCTGTGCAGTCTGAGGCATTGGAGCAGCGAGTCGGCATCCGGATACGTAATCTTCACAAGCGTTTTGGTGACAAGGTAGCTGTACAAGATCTTAGTTTAAATATGTACCAAGACGAGATAACCGTGTTGCTAGGACACAACGGGGCTGGGAAGACAACAACCATCCACATGCTTACCGGCATTATTTCACCTACATCAGGCACGGCTTATATTAATGGTTGCGATATCCGAACCGAATTGGATTGTGCTCGCAGCTCGCTGGGGATTTGTCCACAGCACAACGTTCTTTTTGGGGATATGAGTGTGCGTAATCATATTAAATTCTTCAGCCGTCTGAAGGGCATGGAAGGAGAAGAATTGAAGCTTGAGATTAAAAAATATCTAGTAATTATGAATTTGGAGAAGAAACAACATACAGCCGCCAGTAAGCTATCAGGAGGCATGAAGCGAAAGCTATCGCTGTGTTGTGCTCTCTGTGGCAATACCAAAACAGTTCTGTGTGATGAGCCCAGCTCCGGGCTAGATGTGGCAGCACGGCGTCACCTATGGGATCTTCTGCGAGCCGAAAAACCAGGTCGTACCATTTTGCTAACCACACACTACATGGATGAAGCAGATGCGTTGGCGGATCGCATTGCCATTATGAGCAATGGAGAGCTAAAATGTTATGGTACCTCGTTTAGCCTAAAGAATAAATACGGATCCGGATATCGGTTGGTTTGCATTAAAAAACCGGGTTGCAGGTCAGATAAGGTAACCGGATTTTTAAGTAAATATATACCTGGCATAAGGCCAGAAACTGAAGTGGGAATGGAATTAACCTATCGGCTCCCCACTCGGAGTACTTCAGTATACGCGGAAATGTTCAGTGCCCTTGAGAATGAGTTACAGCGGTTGCAGTTGGATGGTTATGGTATAAGTGCGGCCTCATTGGAAGATGTATTTGAAAAGACAGGTGCAGACAGATATCGGAATGTCGGTGGACATGAGGTGACCAATAATGTAAGACTGGGTTACAGATCAAACCGAAAGCGTTTAGTTGCCGGTAGAGAACATGGTATCTTCGATGATGACGTATACGAATCCCGCTCAGGTGTTCGCTTTGGTATGCGTTGGAGAGCAATGCTGAGGAGAAAAGCCCTGACAACAAAACGAAGCTGCTGGCTACTTATTCTTCAGTTATTACTACCTATTTTTTTCATGGCAATAACACTAATAGTTGCGTCCGCCCAAAGTACGCCTAAAGTGCTTCAACCTCTAGATATTTCATTGAAAATGTTTCCCTCCGCCTATGTGGTGCTAGAGGACAATTCTGGGTACGAAACCAAGGAAATTGCCGACGCTTATAAGAAAGTCGTAGGCAAAGATGCAGGCCTATTAAACACAAAAGGCTCCAGTTTTGAGGATTATATTTTGAAAGAGTCCAAAGAAAATCGAGCGCTTGTGGATCAGAAATATGTAGCCGGCGCAACGATTTCAGAAACTAACCTCACCGTCTGGTTAAACAATAAACCACTTCATACGGCTCCACTGACGCTTAATTTAATGCACAATGCTATGGCGCGTAAATTATTGGGATCGAGTGCACGTACTCATGTGGTTAACGATCCTCTACCCTTTAGCCAGGACACGCTACAGAAGCGTTTGAAAGCTGTGAATGCTGTGGGACTTCAAGTTGCATTGAATCTGGCTATGTGCATGAGCTATGTTGTTGCATTTTTTGTGATACCCATAATTAAGGAGCGCGAGACACGAACAAAACTATTGCTGTTCCTTACCGGGGTGGATGTCTTTTTATATTGGGCCTCGCATTTATTATGGGACTTTGTAATTTTCACTTTGGCTGTACTACTGGGATTAATTACTATAGCCATTTTCCAGGAGCCCGGATTTTCTACACTAGAAGACATGAGTCGTTATCTGGCCTTGTTACTGATGTTCGGCTTTGCTGCTATTCCTTTCGCTTATTTGATAGTCAGCTGTTCAACTGAGACCGCTTCAGGATATACAATGACAGCTCTAATAGGTGCGATAGGTGGAATGGTCCTATTCTTATTTCACTTCACATTGATCCATGCCAAAAACAAAAAATTAGCGGACAGGCTTGTAATATTTTTTCGGCTCCTTCCCCAATTCTGTCTCGCCAACGGTGTTAATAACCTTTATTTAAGCTTCATTTTGCGCGAGGGTTGCAGCTCCCTAGCCGTAGAAAAGCTATCTTATGGTGATGCCTGCAGCATTATTCCGGCTTGCTGTAATATACCTCCTTACTTTGGGTCGCCAGAGCCTGGCATAAGAGTCGAAATGATTTACCTTTTTATAGAAGGCATTTTACTATTCGTGTTACTCCAAGTCTTAGATGCAAAAATGTGTGCTGGGTTGCAGAGTTTCCTGAACGAGTGTTGTGGCGTAATTTGCTGTAAAGCCGCCAATAGGCCGGAAGGCGGACAGGACTCAGCTCGATATAAGAACGACGTTCAACTAGAACGGGACGCCATTGCTAACATGACACAGGACGAGCTAAATGACCTGCCCCTTGTTGTGGATCGCATAAGGAAGAAATATGGGAACATCCAAGCTGTCAAAGAATTATCATTCTATGTTGCGCATTCCGAGTGCTTTGGGTTATTGGGCGTTAACGGTGCTGGTAAGTCGACAACATTCAAGATGCTTACTGGTGATGAGGTAATTACTTCGGGAGACGCCTATGTCGATGGGATCAGCGTACGCCAGAACATGTCCAAGGTGTACGATCGCATCGGCTATTGTCCGCAGTATGATGCTCTGTTAGAGGAACTTACCGGTGGCGAGACTATGCGTCTATACTGTATGCTTCGAGGCGTACGCCGACGTTACATCAAGGACGTCTGCAATGATTTGGCCTCAGAATTGGGCTTCATTGAGCACATTGATAAGCCTATAAAACACTACAGTGGAGGAAATAGACGCAAGTTGAGTGTTGCTATTGCACTAATTACCGACCCCTCAGTGCTATATCTAGATGAACCGTCGGCTGGTATGGATCCAAGTGCTCGTCGCAAAATGTGGAAAGTATTGGCGATGATACGGGAATTAGGAAAGGCCATTGTGCTGACCTCACATTGTATGGAGGAGGTTGAGGCCTTATGTATGCGAATTGCAATTATGGTGGACGGACATTTTAAGTGCATAGGCTCTACGCAATACCTTAAGAACAAGTATTCAAAGGGATTTATTCTTAAAATCAGAGTGGCGTCCGGTAAAGCGACAAATACCCCGCAACGTCCATCAACGGCATCCCACCCACGACCCAGCGCCCGTGCCTCAGCAACCATCCCGCGATCTAGTACCCGTGCACCAGCACCTAGCCCACGTGCAAGCCAAGGTAAATCACTCTCAGGCCCACGAGAACGGCAACAATCTGGAGCAACGAACCCAAATGACTTTCCTTGCGCAAAATGTACGGACAACATTCGTCAAATAAAGAAATTCATAAGAGAAAACCTCCCCAACGCCCAGTTGAGGGAAGAGTTTCGGTATCAGTTGACTTACTTTATCCCAAAACAAAATGCAAATTGGCCGAAAATATTTAATTTAATTGAAAGCAATCGCGTGGCATTAAATGTGGAAGACTACTCCATTACCCAGATGGCATTAGATGAAATGTTTTTAGAATTTGGAAATAATCCGAGTAAAAAATAATTCAAAGCCTTCATACGAGTATTGCTGAACATTCTGAGTGTTTAAAATTAGTATTCATTCTCAGTCTTCACTTATATTCATTTAATATACTTGTAAAGCCCATATGAATTGGGAATGATATTAAAAATTCTCTCTGAAAAACGTCAGTTTAATATACGTCAGAATTGTTGTTTTACACTACAGTTTTAAAAGCTTTCCTAAATATATTTGATATGTTGTGTTCTGTATAATGTTACAACATTTACATCACTCTTTACAATATCCTAATACTATAACACAGGAACGATTTTTAAATGAAACAAAAATTTCGTTTTTAATGATATTGAATGAAAATTGGAAATGCAAAGCCTGTCAATTCCATTTAGTTCACGGAACTTGTAATTTTAGAGACTGATGTTTGTGTAACAGCATATAAGAAGTTGCAATAGTTATCCTTTACTGTTCCAAAAGATGAATTCTTACCGGTTTGCAAGCGTCAATCTATGGACTATAATTGAGCAATTTTACAAAATCAGAAGGACGATGTCTGCCTTTTCAATGTGCATTTTCTGTCAGCATGTTCTTGGCAATTCTACAAGTATATATTTCCCACAACGGATACTTGAAGTCAACCTTACGGCTTAATTGGACCTTTTCTGGTAATAGTGCCTATACTAATTAATAACCCAGTTATAATTCTAATATTGGTTGCAGCTCCATCATGTTAAATGTCTCTATAAGGCGCACCATTTTTGTTGATATTCGTTTTTTATAGGAAGAGGCGTGACTGACACATAAATCAGAGAGTTGCGAACACATCTGGCTCGATCACTTGATTTATGATGATCGACGAAAAACCGAGACGATCGAGTATGAATATGATCTTGTTCGAAGCTCGAGGCAGATGCCTTCCCCTCCTACTTCAAAACATATATTTATTTATACAAATTCTTAAAACATATATTTATTTATTTATTTTGCCTCATGTTATGTTTGATTATGATTCGTCAATTCTACAGAAATATAATCTCTGCACATGGTCTTCCCCCAGCTGTATTTGTTTTTGCTGGTTGGATCAACTTAATTCTGTACTGAACATACATACTTGTATGTACCCAGTGTACTACCCACGCTTAGAAAAACATTGGCACAATTCTAATCTTAATGTATGTTAACGGAACATATATGTAAGTATATACCGTATTATATCTCCGACCCCATAAAGTATATATATTATGAATCACCATGACGAGAGAAATCGATCTAGACATGTCCGTCCGTCTGTCCGTCCGTCTGTCCGTCTGTCCGCCTGGATGAACGCAGAAACTATAAAAGCTAGAATAACCAAAGTTGGTATCCAGATTCTCCTAGGTCCGAGAAAGGACGAGTTTATTTTTTTTTTTTATTTTCCCCCCCTTCCCACGCTACAGAATTTCGTCAATAGCGTCCACATTTCAAATGCTTCCTAAACCAAACTTTGGCCTAACTAAAGCGGGTGTCCCGACTTTGAAATACTCTGTACATATGTTTACAATAATTATAGAAAATAAAAAAAAACAAGATAGAACGCTACAGTCGAGCAAGCCCGACAGTAAAATAGCCTGTACTCTCCACAAAAAGGAAAAAATTAAAAAAAAAAAAATTTTTTAAAAATTAAATTATTAAAAAAAATGAATGAATGAATTAATTAAAATAATTAATTAAATTAAATTAGAATACATGTTTATGTTCAGTTTAAACAGCATACATTTACATCACGTACCTATGCGTGTTTATATGCGTGTTTATATGCGTGTATGTATGCAGCACAAAGTTAAACCAAAGCAGCAACAACAACAACAGCTGCGGGCAGCGCTGCCGACAGAGGCAGCGCATGAGCAGCGATTTTACTTATGGCTATAACTTTCTTCAGAATTGACCTATCATGATGAAATTTGGCACACGGACACATTAGTACTAACTGGATGTACCTACCAAAATTGATTTCAAAATTCCGAGAATTACGGAAGTTATAAGAAAAAATACGAATTGCGGGGGAGTGGGGGGGTGTATCAGAAAAAATAAACAAACTCGTTCTGCCTATTGCCTATAGGAACCTTGATACCAATTTTGGTTATCCTAGCTCTTGTACTTACTGAGATCCTTGCGCTCATACAGACAGACGGACAGACGGACAGACGGTCAGACGGACAGACGGACATGGCTATATCGACTCGTCTTCTCATCCTGATCAAGAATATATATACTTTGTGGGGTCTGCCACGCCTCCTTCTGTGTGTTACATACATGCGCACAAAACTAGTATAGCCTTTCACCCTTTGGGTACAGGCTATAAAAAGAAAAAAAAATTGGATCGATTTTACCTCTCTCGGTATTCGAACTCACGTAAAGGGTGTATAATTGCACATTTACATAGCAATTGCGTCTGTGTGAGTGTATGTATGCCTATGCGCATCAATTCGTGTCTGTGTAAGCATTTTCGCAGTCAACCAAACAGCAACATCAACAACAGCCGCGGGCAGCGCTTGAGCAGCGCTGTAGCAGCAAATATATTTATGGCTATAACTTCTTGGTAAATCGGTCTATCATAGTGAAGCTTGGCATACGAACACATAATTACTAACTGGGGGTATTTGCAAAATTTTAGTTCGAAATTCCAAGAATTACGGGAGTTAGAGGGGGGAGGGAGGGAAATTCCAAAATATACATTTTCTGCGTATTCACACAAGACATCTTGGACTAAAATTTGGTGTGCCTAGGTCTTATAGTCTCCGAGATATAGGCGATTATACGAATGGAAAATCGGGAAAACCCCCATAGGGGGGAAGTGGGGGGAAAATCAAAAAAATAAAACAAACTCGTATAGAATACACACATAACGCATCTTCGTGCAAAATTTGGTGTCTCTATCTCTTATAGTCTCTGAGATCCAGGTGTTCATACGGACGGACAGACGGACAGACAGACAGACAGGGCTAGATCGACTCGTCTTGTCACGCTGATCAAGAATATATATACTTTGGGGGGTCTGCCACGCCTCCTTCTGCCTGTTACATTTTTCAGCTCCCGCAAACCTAATATACTCTTGTACATTTCATGTACAGAGTATAAAAATGTGGATAGCCAATATTTGTAGACAAAGGTTTACTACTTCAGTTGAAGAGTCTCTCTGGGATTCTTTTCAGAAGCCAACATCAAGTAACATCAAACATTTTCCAGTTTTCATTTCACCTTTTATGAACATTTCGTGTTTGTCGTTCTGTAAGCCCGGGTTAAGTCTCGTGAGTACTAAGCACAGCCACACGTGTGAGAATTCCGTAAAACAAAAAAGCCTTTAAGTCTGATTTGGGCAATTCTTCAGTCAGACAAGTACTTACTATGTGTATGGATGCCATACAAAGACAAAAACAAAAGCAACCGCGCTGCATATTAAAAAATCCTTTTGCTGAAAATAAACGAGACATTCCTTCGGCGGCAACAGCAAGACAGCAGGAGGCAGTAAGGCATGGACCACCTATTGGTCACATCAGCATGTCAGAAAAATTTTGTGGCTCCACATGAGTGTCTGAACGAACACAATGGCAGTGCCAGTTGCCATCACAGCCGCAATGACATACGGCGAAGACAGCAGGAAAAAAAAGATATGTGATGGGAATGAAGATTAATATGAAAATATTGCGTACCCGCAGCGTAGACGTGCGTGCGCGCTAGGCTGACATTTTTCAACACCTTTTGCACACAAATGGTGACAAAAAGGGTATACAAGATTGATATACATAACACCCATTATAATACGCCTGCTATAGTAATTTCCAATACCGTGTATTTTCGTGTGTAATGTCTGTAGAATTGCAGTTTAAGCAAAAGAGGGAGACGCACTCGGCTACGTTTGTTGTTTAATATTAACATTTATAAAGCCAGAGTATACTGTTCATAAATTCTTTTTTTCAATTCTTCTGTCTTACAGAGTTTTATATATTAAATTGAATAAGTCAGTTACTGCCTTAAAATGTTTATGCTGTAAAATGAAAAATGATTCCGCGAATTCTAAACATAGAATTGTCCAAAACTTTTCAATCTTTTTCCTTGTTACTCGGTTGTTAAGCCTTGCATAGATGGCGAAAAAGTCACACACAAGAGACAATTATACATTTACAATTATGTATATTTTAAATTTATCAAGAGCACTATGCAAGATATTCATACAGTTGGTCCATCTAGTTTTTTGAAAGCTGGCAAATTGATATTATTCAATGTCCATCAATAAATGTGTAGCATTTTTTATTGAGATAAATTTCTCATAAATTTCTTGATTTCATGAAATTTCTGAATTAAATTAAAATAAACTACTCAACACCATGTGCACCAAAATATAAATCCAGACTACTGCAAATGTAAACAGATTTCATAAACCTTTAGGAGATATTGTAAATAAGCCCCTTTCTGATTTCAAATATTTGCCAAGAATTGGCGTAGAGCTGTTTACGGCTTACGACTTAGGGCGTACAAGCGGGTAAGCCAGAGCAAAGCGTAAAAATAAACAAACAAATAAAGAGAAGCGGCAAAAAAAGTTCAAGTTCAGGCTGATTGAAAATGAAATGTGGCAAAGCAACGCAAAACTTTCAAGCGGCGAAATAAAAAACATAAAATATTGATACAAAAATGCATTAAGCATTTAGTTGTGAGACTGCTAGTGTGGATAAGAGAAAACTTTCACAACTTTATTTACAAACTAATGGATTTTGCGAGTAGGCTATGAAGAAAATAGCAATAGACGTGGCTAAAATATTCGCTGAGAATGCAGTTTTCATGTTGATTGAAAAAAGCAAGAAATACTGTTCTCCCTATTTGTTCAAGCACATACTATATTGGTATACACTAGTATTTTGGCACAATTGCAGAGCAGATGAATCAAATTGCCAATAAAAAAATAAAATAAAAGGGTTTTAGCCAATTTTTTGAATTGCACCCTTCAAGATCTTTTTAATATATAATCCGCTTTTAGCAACCGGGTATGCAGTAAAAAGGTCGCGCGTGATAATATCGAAAAGTTGAATAAAGGCGGTCAAAGCGTTGAGACAGAAGCTTGAACAAAGTAAGCGAAAAAGGAAACAGAATTCAGCCAAGAGTAAAAGAGCAAAAAATAATAATAATAATAAAGAACAACAAGCCGCGCACAAGCTGCAGAAAATCTTGAACAAATTTGTGGCTTGCGAAGCGCCCCATGGTGTATATGCAGAGATGCGGCATACTTAAAAGGATTTTTCATTTGATTTTTATTTAATTTTATGCGCTTTATTTTTGACAAGCTGACCATTGACTTTCCACCCTCCCTGACACGTTCTCAAGGTAAATAACAGCAACAAGAGGCCAATGCACCTCGGCATTAAGCAATTGAATAAGCATGAAAAACAAGTTAAAAGCTCCAACAACTTCCAACAAAAATTGCCATAGAGACATTTTATATAAAAATATTGTGGAAAAAAAGTTGTTTATCATGTCAATACAGTTTTTATGCCTTGCCATTGCCTTCATCTCTCCTGCCCGCCTGTTTTCAATCTTACTGTCTCGCCCCCTCTGACTTTCCTTGCTTTTGGCAGCTTAAAATTGGCGCCGTTATGATTTTGGCACACGAATACTCTTCTGTGTGGTCGTTTGCCTGCGTGTCTGTGTGTGTGAGTGTGCGATTTTCTTGATTTGTATTTTTGCCAAAACCGAATAATAGCAACAACAATGAACTGCCTTAAAACTTTGCTTTGGACAAAAGGAAAAAAAGAAAGAAACAATCGAATCGAATATTCAGGCGCCGCTTAAAAAGCATTTACGCATGCATACAAATTTCAGCTAAATTATTTACCATTTACAAAAATGTCTTGCTTTGCAATAAACCGTGAACGAACCCTTCAAAAATGTTCCCAAAGACCTTAGTAAATAATTTATTAAATACTTTGACTTTGACTGAAAATAATGCAAATATATTTTTGCTCCACATTGTGTTTATATTTATTTTCAATGGACTGCTGTATACTAGAGTCCTTTTATCTATCTGTGAATATGTAATAACCGCAGTTCTCTATAATCTCTTTCTACTTAGTATTACTTCTACGTTTTATCTTCTGCACCCGAAGGGTTAAACAGGAATATTAGGTTTGTGCAAATGTATGTAATAGACAGAAAGAAGCTTCTCCGATTCAACTGATTTGACAAAAATTCAGTTTATTCTGAATTACTATGCAGTTTGTGGAGTATCTTAAAATGGGAAAAGGCGCGGATGGACAAACAGATTAATCGAGTAATCTCATCATGTACCCCTTCGGGTATAGGGTATAACAACGTGAAAAATATTAAGTAAAGAACTGGATTTGAGCATAAGTATGCTTTAGTTATTTAGGACATCAATCCATTGAAGGGACAACATCCTCAGCTATTACGTTTGAATTAAATGATGTATGGCTAATACATTTAAAACTTCGTTTATCGGCGAACAGTTAATGAAGAAAATACGAAATTCAAGCAGCTATCGCACTACGCGATTATAACTCTGTCCTGAAGCATTTCAATTAGTACGTACACGCCCTTCTAGCAGCAACTCCAATTTCCTCGTCTATGTCTCTTTATTACTTTGCCGATGCTGTTAAGTATCTTTGCCTTTACCTTTGCCCGCGAACGGTAAATTGTTGACGATGTCTTCATTAAAGAACAAAATTTAGCACTTCATGCAATTTCGTTTATTTCGTTTTGTCTAATTTCCCAGCAAATGTTCTCAGTCCACTTCTTTTCCCTTAGCAATTCCATGTCCTCTGCCCCTTGTCCATCATGTCCACTCAACCGTCTGCCAGACGCTTTTTCATCCTGGAAGGCAGGTGCCTCCCTGCATGTCCCTTGTCTTCTCCTCTTTTAGCTGTCTTCGTTGGCATTTCCGTGCCTTTTTCCACCTGTTTATGATTCAGAGAAATTTACGTCATTTTATCAGCGTCTTCACGGCATCTTGCATTTTTGAAATGTACTTTTTCATCTTTAATTCCATTTTCATTCATTCACATCTTTCAGTTTTTATTTTTCAACTCTTTTCCACTGCCTTTCCACTTGTTGGCCTGCCTTTTATGCTCAGGTAGCCATGGCAGGCACTGTGAAGGCGAACTTCTCGTTTTTCCCATCCGGCGTGCTTGTCATTCAATTTGACGCCACATTTATTCAAATTTTTTCGTGCCTTTCTATTTGTTTTCAGTTCTTTGTATATTCTTTATTGCATTTCATTGTCATAGTTTCTGTTATTCTTTTCATTTTCTGGTTACTTCTTTTGCGATTGCCACTATCAATTAGTCTGTCTGGTGCGTCAAAATAATAATTTATTTAGTAATTAACTCTCTAGTTCCAATACATACAGTATGGTATGTATATACTAGAACATAGTGTATATACAAACATATATATATTCAGCGAGCGTCTGGCTCTTCACATTTCAAACACTGCAGAGGAAGCTTCTCCTTTGGGGCAATTAATACTTGTACAGCTCAAATGACAGTTGAAAATTCGTCCAATGCTGCGAAGCAGAAGGCACGAGACACCCCCACCTCCCACCCATCCCTATTTGTTGCCACTTTGTCTCCGCTGACAAGGATACTAGAGGCCTGCACGAATGCATACAAAGCCGTAAGAAATTTGATTAATGGAACGATGGTCTCATACTGCTTGAATTGAAACGATTGAATAAACAATCGCTTCATTTTCCAATTAGATGCAAACAATTGTATTGCCAATACGAATACTTTTCACATAATCTACGCTTTCACGTTCAATAGCGATCATCTCAGGGGGAACATATATCACAAAAAACAGCACGCAAATATACTTACTATTCCAGAAAAAGCCACTTTTATTGCAGCAACATCCGACAATAATACATACAAGTATATATTACATGGGTATGCTTAAATGTACTTATGTTAAGTATATAGTATGTTTGAATCATGACACACAGTACCGCTTAATTTATTTAGGTACCTTCTCCCTTGAAAGTAAGTGGGAACTTTCGCTTCGCCAGGACAAAAAGGTGCATTTGTTAATTCTACTTATTCACCTGAAGGCCTCACTATGTTGCTAAATGCAAACATTTGGACAATGAGCTAAGAAAAATGAGTTGGCTGTTGGGTTTAAGAATCTAAGCTAAAACTAAGAAGCATGTTTTTAGTAGACAAGCCAATCTGGACATATATCCTCCACCTCTAGGGCGCAAAGCCCATCCGTTTATCATTAATGAGGACATTCATCAGGAACTTGATAAACAAAGCGGCTCTATAACCCTAACAACCTGGCCCTAAATCTTCTAAACAACAGTACCACAGGAGACTAACAAAATTTTGCTCATTAGACCTGCCATTCAAAACATTAAACTAATAATCTAGCGTTCCTTCTATCTCTCACCTTTCACCTTTAAAACATCAATATTGAAACTGCCAAGATTTTATTATAAACTTTAATGGCACACCATTGCCTTAATGATTTAACTGTTAAGCACTAATCGGCACCATTCTTGTAAAGCGAATGATTCATTCCAAGATCGTCCTTTTCGTACAGCATTTGAATGCAGCTGGGCATACCTCTATTATATTTAAACATATGCATACCTATATGTAGAGATGTATACAGATATTTAAAATTGCAAGTCACAGCAAACAACAACAGAATTCCCCCATGTAGTTGGACTCGACACACACTATTGTCAGTCAAGGACTAGAAGACAGTGATGGTTACAGTTCACTACGAATATGTGCGGGTATTTCTCCGTCTCCGTCTCCGTCTCCCTCGCCATCCCCCCTCGATCCGGTCCACAGCGTGCCAACTATGCATTTTGGTCGCACTTAAAATTTGCTAAATGAAAGTCCCCCGGCGTCACACAATTATGCATCATTCAAAATGATGCGGTAACAGTTTGCCCCAGCCTTGCTCTCCCTCCGTCCCTCTATCACTATCTCTCTCTCCATCTCTCTTTCTCTGCATAACTAGCGCGCACGCGGGACTATCACACTTCCCGCCCATTGTTGCCTTTTTTTAAGCTTTGTGGATACGTAGTATTGCTGCTTCCGCCTTTCGGGCGTCCATTGTTTTGATTTCCGCTCGGCGGTCGAGTGCTTTTGTGGTGCTGATGGCAATGCTGACTCTGCTGCTGCTGCTGCTGCTGCTGCTGCTGCTGCTGCTGCTTTTGCTACTGATGACTACGATGACGCTGATGATGTTAGTGTCGGGCTGTACATCCGTCCGGTCCAGTGTGACGCTTCGATGGCAAACAATAATGAGCGCTAGCCGCCTGCATATCGCCCCGCTTGTTTGTGTTTCAGTTCACATGCCCACTCCCCCATATAACCCCATATGTATGTATATACACACATATATCGGGATCTGTGTCAGCACATAGATTTAGTGATCCATTACAGCGGACAGTTGGGACTCCGCAATGGGACCAACGGTGGCTGGCCATTCTGCCAGTTGGTTTGTCTTGGTCGCTGGTTAAATTGTGCAGGCAAATGTTTAAGTGGACGCCCGAGACGCCGAATAGCCTACGCCATTGTTTTAACTCCCGGCTGCAATTTAAGTTGTAGTTTCTGTTTTTATCTTGTTGTCTGACCCACAGACATCAGTTGAAGTTTGGTAGGGGTGTGGATGTTGGTCTCTACCAAAAAACATTTCATAAAACAAAAAAGACAGTGCCTCTGTTTTCGTTTGTTCAATAACCATTAAACTCGACTGTACGTGCTCTTAACTGTGAGCCAAGAGTGGTCCTTAAATTGATGGAATTTATAAATAGTTTTCAGTTTGATTTGTACTTGTATACAGTGGTTATTTTTGATTTGTATACGCTGTGCATGAAGGTGGCAGCAGCTTATGATGTATGTTAAAATGTTAAGATATATATTCGTATATATATACTTGTAATAGGTTTACAGTTGAATTTTCTATAAATATATATTGTAAACGCTTGACTTATACCCGCGCTTTGGGCAGTAAACAAAACATAACTATAGTATGTATGCTGTTTATTACCGCATAATATTGTCATGTTACAGGGCCAATAACTAAAATATTTTTTAGTCTCTACAATCGATTTGGACAATTTTAATTTTAGCTAATTTTATATAAAACTGGAATATAATATATATTTTGGTATACCTATTCTATTCTACATTCTAAATTAATAATATTCTCAAAGCGGGCATTAAAGCAAACAAATATCTTTAATCCTATGATACCTAACCTATTATTTATTTATTCCAAGTTTCTTACGAAAAACAAAACTACCAACAATTTGAGGTAACTCAGACTTTTCGCCTCAAGTGACTCTAAGAACTAACATCTGTAGTAAAGCTATTGCTTCATTTTTGTCAATTAAGTGTTGGTGTCAGGAAGTTTGAACTGAAGAGAAACTGCTTCATCTAAATGAAACATAGAAATTCACTTTTATCTATTGGATAGCAGCTCGTATTTAAATTAGTTTTCCTAAAATTGCACTTTTCAAGTTACTTCTAGTCCGAAATGAGTAGACAATTTTACAAGCACGTAAAACACTGTGTTCTCGAGTAACGGACTGTAACTTTAATACATCCTTCTCGGCTTGAGGATCCACTTATTTACTTCACAATTTGACACTTATGCTTGCGCTTTTAACAAATGTTAAATAGTTAACATGGCGCCTGCACTTACACAAGCGCTTGACAATGAATAGCTGTGTATGTGTGCTCATCTCTTTGTGTGTTTATGTGCTTGGGTAGACTTAGTGCCACACATTTTTTGTTTCATAATTTATGTTGGCAGACAGATTTCAAGGCATTTCCGGGCCTTTTTGTCTTATTGTCTTATAAAAATACGACCACTTACAAACAATCTTGGCTACAACTGGTCGCTTGTGCATTCACACAGACATACATTAACACATACACGTATGTACGAGTATGTATGAAGGATGTATATATATGTATACTTGTGTGTAGATGGTCAACTATTTGGCACGTTGCGCACATTAGTATTTTTTTGTTATTGCGTTTTATTGTTACTTTCCCATTTAAACCCAATCTCCATATCCCTGAAAACAAAGGGAAAAAAGAAAGAAGTTGGCAAGCCATGTCGTCGGCAGCTTCTAAGTGAATCTTTGTTGGGTTCATCTCAGATACATTTCTGGACTGAGCCAGGCAGCCCTACTTTTCGTCCTGCTGCCGTTCTACATTTGTATTTGCCAGCATCTCAGTCTCAGTTGGGACTCACATTGATTGCCTCATGGTCTATTATACTAAAGTGCTTATCATAATTTGGATAGCCGACTCTGAAGAAGTTTATGCTAAACCAGACTCGTCTACATATAATTTACTTTCTTAACAATCTGACTTATTCACTCACAGCCATGACGGGTGTCTGTCGCGCTAGCTCTTCTGCTCATAAGTCGCCTTAGCGGCAATTCCCCAGAGCAAACTAAAGGAAATGGATGTGCTGTGCGCCAATCAGAGCCGGAATCGGACGTGTGAGCCGGCCAACATGTAAAACAGAATAACTTCTTAGGCAAGAAGCTGTGCCATCTATGTTTTTAAAGTCACTTTATACTTAATGGCAAATTGCTAAAACAGAATTAACTTTTCCGGTGTCGGCTATTTGTTGTTTGGATTTTAGATATCCATTCTGTTTGTCTTGTATGGCATACAACACCCACTAACCACACATACACATTGTTCATTATGAAAACGCAAATATTTGCCTCTCTTTGATTCCTCTGATATCGGGCAATCCCATATTGTTGCCTCCGGCTATTTGCCAATTTTATATTTTTATTAGCTTTCCATTTAGCCCAGAACGACATTCAAGAGTGCTGATTGAAAATGTGAGATTTAATTAGCGTGAGCGGAAATTATTTATCGATTGGCCTGCCATGGGAGCAGTGTGATTTTCCTTTATTTTTGTTTCTCATTATTATATTTCTCTCGATATTGTTTTGTTTTATCCATTACTGAACAAAAAGTAATGGATGTTGAACTTAAAAAACTGTTGCCTACTTTTTAGGTCGCCAATTAAAGTAAATAATAAGTATACTGACCTGATTTTTATGAACGTATGATTTTAATTTCGTATTAAAATGGCTGATTAAATCAAATGAATGAACTTTTATTCAGAGTTTCATTTTTTATATCTTGTTGGTTAATATACATGTACTGAATTTTTCAGAAAGAAATGGAATATTTTCTGTATACTATTTTGTAGAAAATGTATTTCGCGTTTATTCCCTTTACCTTTAATAATCAATTGTTGCTTACGACTTCATGTTTTATATCTTGTTGGTTAATATACATGTACTGAATTTTTTCATAAAGAAATAGAATATTTTGTGTATATTTTTTTGTAGATAATGTATTTCGCGTTTATTCCCTTTAGTTTTAATAATCAATTGTTGCTTAGAAATAGAAATAGAGAAATAGAAATAGAGTTCTTTCTGACTGTTTGATCTAGTGATGTGGTCTTATTAAACTATCAGTATGTTCGTCCCTTCATGTTGTGGTCTACCAAGTGTTACAATGAAGTGTTTCAATGAAGAATATAAAAATATGAACTCAAAAAAAACATGCAAATTTGAACAGAATCAATGATAAACTCACAATTTAATTATTAATTAAATTCTCTAAAATACATACATAAAATCTATTCAAAGTGGATCGATTTATTTATTTTTGTTTTTGACTCTTTAATAATGATAAGCAGACTTGCTTGTGGATACGTTCCTTAACAGCATTGAAATCATACGACCGATAGAAAAGCAACCTCTAAACGTTTCATAAGATGTTCAATAACTTTTCCACAAAAAAAAACAACAAAGGAATGCAAAGGAATGAGTGTCAATTGTTCGAAGTCAAAAATGCAGTTAATTTGTGTAATTATAAAATAACATTACACGCACAAAAGCAAGTAAAGCAGATGCTACTTTTAAAGCACTTTAACTTAAAATGTATGATGTTGTTTTGAACAAGTTGTTTGGACATGGAGAACAATATGTGGGGAAGTGGTTTTAAGAGCTTTTTATCCTCATAAGTTTTTCTTTTGTTCTTGGTGCTCTAATTTTGATAAATGCGAACATATTCCATGTGCCATACGCACAACATAAATAAAAGAAATGCAAACCAATAAATATTATTTTCGACTCATAGTCTGTTTGTCTATACATATATGTCCGTCTGTTGCTTGGCGCCTTGGCCTCTCTGTGGCTTTGTTTTTATTTGTGCTAAGGGGACAAGCATATTTGAAGCAGACGACTTGCAATCAACTTTTGCTTTTGTTGCTATGCTCAATGATCGTATTATGCCACACAATTTTTCAAGAGCGCTCATCTAATAGTGATGAGTTATTGTAGGATAAAGAGTGGATATGTGTGTGGGTGTGAGTGTGAGTGCAGAAAAATTGAACAAAAAAGCAAAGATGCCACAATAAATGCTTCGTTACAACTTTTTGTTGGGATAATTTAATATTTTCTTTGTCATCGAAGGCACACAACTCACACACATGCATATACGTGTACACGACGAGCCTAGGCGCCTCAACACTTGAAATCAAAACACAGCTCTGCCTTGATTTCATATTACAGACATACAGACATACCAAATAACTAACCACAGGAAATAACAAAGTCAATAGACAGACAAACAGCAAAAAGATAAATTTAATGAGCGACCCAAAAGGAGAAATCGAGTGAATGGGCTGGGTGTGGAAATTATAATGTTTGCCAGTGCCGTTTTTTCCTGCCAGAAGCACAGGATCTGTGCCTGTATCTGTGTATCTGTGTATGTGCGTAAAATATACATATACGTGTATATACATACAATTTGCTTGTGTACTATACTCTTACATGTATTTGATTCTCTATGCGTCGCCGTCCACATTTGAGTGTTGATTTACATTTTTGATTTATTTTATTTATTTAAGCTTGTGTCGTTTTTGGGCCGCAACAAGGCACAATATGTATTGCCTTTCATAATTTTTATGCTTCTACTTTTTTGGATTTTGGTAATTTTTCCTTTGTTGTTTTTTTTTTCCTACATATTTACTTTCTTCGTTTCCTTTTCCTCTGGGGCTGACTTCGTTTCGGCCTTTGTTGTGAATTTATCGTAGATTTATTTCTTTATGTAAGTATTTTATGCGAGTCCTGTTTCCTTTAACACAGTCACAGCATTCATCACTGGGCGCTACTTGAGAAAGATATAATAAATATGTGTCAGCGATAGATGGCCGGCAACAAACAAGACTTATTGTGTTGAATTAATTGAAGTGGATTTGAAGATAAAAAGTCCGTATTCAAGTATTATTATGTGCTCGTATAATTCATAACAAAGTATTTTAGTTATTTTCTTTTCCAGTCCACGTATTTGTATTTTGAAATAAATCCTAAATTGAACTAAATCCTTCCAATCATCTGTATCTACTGGAAAATTAATACATTCTAACACATCGGACCTCTTCTGTACTTTCGAAATAATAATGGCAAAACAGCTCCCCATTTAAATATTTTCAATCAGTTGGCAATTGAAGCACACAGTAGCTTAAATCAATAAAAAATAATAATGATAAAATATATTTAGAATAATAATAGCCGTAATTTATTTAAACTTTAATTTAGAAATTGTAGTTTGCTTCGTAGTTTTCTACGCTTTTCAATAAAGCCTATCAAAAACATAAATTCTACTTTAATGAGAAAAGAAGAAATGGATAGGCTTAAAAAATAAATGGAACCTTATTTTCATAATGATAGCTTGATCGGAAAATTTGTGCAATCGTAAGCAAAACCGCCACCTTTTGAGAAAAAGGAACACAAAATAGGACAATCTTAAGAGCAAAAAACAGGTTATATTATTGCCACGCAAATGTAAATTTCTATTCTATTCATTAAATATATTTCTTTTAAATACTATTGTCAGAATTTTTAATAAAACCACAATATATTTGAAGGTTTCGTCTTTGCTTGCCTTCTTGAATTTCTGTACAAAACCATTCACGTGTGTAGAGAAAAACAAAACAGATACATTTGTTAATTAAAAATGACCTCAACGTGTATGAAACTAAATGCTAAATTTCTTTGTGATTGTCAATGGTGGCTACCACAAAAATGTTCAAACAATGACACACGTTATAAAAGATCAAAAACAAGTAAATATTCTACCACAATATTTGTGTGCAAATTGGGAGTTTCAATTGAGGTAGCTGTTGTCCGAAACTCATTTATTAAGAGTGGACACAATATTCATATGAGCTACAAACTGTGGCTTTTGGTTTGCCATCAACGCCTACGCAGAATGATAATACAGGCAGGCAGGCTGTCGAGTTGGCCAATTAAATTTACTTCTATATACGGCAACTGTTTGTCTATGACCTCGAGTTCAACTACTCGTATGGGGTAGCCATGAATTTATGGGTTTCTCACTCGCACTTGCTAGACAAGTGTTGAGTCAGCGTCCCTGTCGGCGTCTGTCGCTTTGTCCATGTTTATGGACTCATAAGTAATACGTACACATAATTATGAAAAATCCACTAGCACACAAACACACAGGCACAGACACACCCACACACATACACATAAGCATACGAGTATGAATGGCATAAAGTGTGGCTAATTTTTAGCAGGCGTCTGCCTAGCTTTATGCTAAAATATTTGTAATTGGGTAACGAATAATCTCGAGTCGCTTCGAGCTTAAACATCGCTTGTCAGCTTTTCCCTTTCAGCTGCCGTGTTTGTCTGTTTTGTTAACCATCTTTTGGGGTCAACATGCAGTCGGTGTTAATGCACGTCCCTGGCTTAATGTAAGCCATCTGCAAAACTGCGTACACCGACGTGAACAGCCACCCTAACACACACACACACACACATCCACACAACTTACAACAACCTTTGCTTTCAGGCACTTAAAACAACAGTAAATTAAACTAACGCTCAGTTTTCAGCACATAAATGTCTGCCTTTGCGCCCATCCGTGCGTGTGTCCATGCCCAGAGGACCTACAAAATAATTAATAAACTTATGCCGTTAACACAATTTCAACTTTAATACATTTTGCAACTACTTCCCATAAAACAAAAAAAATTGGGCCCATAAAAATGTAATTTATTTGCGAGCTGCACCCAATTTATGTTTCATTCAACATTTCGCACAGTCCTTAAGATGTGAAAAAAATGGCGACTATTGCTTTTGACTCAATTAGTTGGGGCCATCAATCACACATACACATACACATACACGCCCACAACCCCACACTTCATTGAGCCCTGCAGGCAATTGAAATATTTAATTAAATCTCATGCCGAGCCAGGGCACGTGCCATCACCAACGCACTGCCCCAACATTTGGTTTTGTTGTTTAAATTATTAATAAGAGCCACCCAGCGGTGCAAGCACAAATACGTATGATATACAATACATATATACATGTATTTGTATATGTATTCGCAGAACAAATTGGTCAGGTCTTTTGTGCTGCGAATTAACTATAGAGTCATTTGCAGGTATGCCAGAGATTTGACATCGGCTAACGTGATTTTCGATCGGAAGTTCTGATGTTGAGGTGGACAGAAATCTATAATATTTTTGTTACTTTAAGCATTTTAATTGGAATTTATTTTTAACTCGGCTGATCGGCTTCGATCGGATGATCTGTATGAATCGAGAGTTATGTATATGCGATTTTTTAACAGAAATTATGGTTCAGTAGAGCACGAAATAATATCTTGATATGAACCAAAATTACCGCATAATTACATAATCTTGAAAATAATCAACAAAAAAGTTTCTGCAATGAAGAATCAAGAAATGTTAGCTCTTCTTTATTTAATGATATATTTAGTGGTTTTTTAAACTAATTTGTCTTAGCTATGTAATATGCTCCTAATCAAATACTCGTATAAGTTAAAATTAAATTTGTCGCTTTCAAATTTGCTTGACTTGGTGCTGCCATAAACATTTCATATAGCTTGTATGTACGTGTATATGGTATATGATTCGCACATTTAAGGAATTTGCAGGCACAAGGGCGACATGCCAAACATTGCGATTGCCATTGTCAGACTATAGACAACAGACAAGGGGTACCAACACAAATGGCCATGACATGGCCACATGTTCGGCTGGGATAATAACGACGCCGAGGACAACAACTGCATATTTCAACAAGTGCCAGCATAAAATACCTTCTAATGTTCATTTCCGAAGCAGCCATAGGCATGTTTTATATACGTATTCATTTAATTATAGATGCGAGAGCTGATGCGAAATTCGCTGGACACTGGCACGCAAACTTGGCTGGTTGGTCTTGGTCCACTTGAGGATCTAGAGCAGGGCTGGGCGGGGTTCTCTACGAGTGTGTGGCATATTTATGCGCTCAATGGGGCGCTGAGGGTTCGTGTTCGGGTTCGTTGGTGGGGCGATGGCGGCCCGTTGCCCCTATAAAGAACCCCGTCCACAAACAGCAATAAAGTAGCAATTAGAGGAATACTCGTATAACAAATAAAGCAACCCCAAACTGTTCAGTTTTGTTCTTAAACTTTTGTTCGTTTCTCGAAAAGAATTTAGTCTTAATTTTAGAGTATGTCTTACAACAAGGCAAAAAGGTTAGCATGCGAATACGAACTTATTTCGCAAAAAAGGCTAAAATAAGAGTTCAATGCTTGTAACTAAAATAATTCTTTAAAAATATTTGCTGCATTTTAAGGGAAATACTTCTATGAGTATTACTGTTATTAGTTGTGAGATACACTCTTGAAAAAATAAAAATAAAAAACTCTCTTCTACAACAAATAATTAACCCACGACAACAAGCACAATAAATTCTCAAGCTCTATTTTCGAGATCACAAAGAATACAAACTGTTGTTGCCCAAACACATTCCTTACCAGCGCTATTTGCATGTGAAACTTATTAGTTATTAATTTAATTTAATTTGAAAACAAAAACAATTAGAATTAAATGCGAATTAATTGCGAAATTTGTTGTTACGAAAACACTTTTTATTTGAAATTTTGTAAATATCTGACACTCAGTACCGGCACAGCAAAGTAGGATGAAATAGATCGAGCTTGTGCCGTAGTCGCGTGACGATGTTCAGTTCATCCGTGGAGACTATACAGGCAATCACGTTGGAAAAATTGTTCAGGCCTACGGCAAGAATTTCGACGTGTGGCAGCTTTCTGCAAGAACAACTACAAATAAACCAAAAATAGGTGCCTAACGCTGCCGCGGAAACGCTGTATCAGCAAAAGGAAAATCGCCCATGTCGACAGCATTGTGTTTTTTCAATTCCTACCGTAACATAAGTGATTAAAAAACTAATCAAAAGTTGTGTGAAGTTTGCGAAAATGCAATTTTTTGTTAAGAAGAAGAGTTAGCTTTTCGAATTCCAGTTCTCTACATTAATACACAAATGTATTTAAAGGCGAAAGGTTCTCAGTTGTGCGAGTTATCAAGCTAAATTATTGTATCAACGGAAATTTTGACAATAGCTGCTTACCTACAATCCTCTCTGGGAACTCTTGGGTACTTCAGTATTTGGTGTTAAGTCACAATCAAAAGAATCATTCTTGAAAATGCTATACAATATGTGCAATATCAAATGTCGCATTGTAGGAGAATTTTAGTAAGCCAGGTACACTAGATGGGAATGGAGCAGTATTCTGCTTTTAAACATCTTTATTCTTAATATAGTATATTTGAAGAAAATGTTTGAATAACACATAATATTTTGTTTGGTATATTATTTTCCCCAATTTCCTTCTTAGTTCATCAACACCTAGTCCAAGTATTTTAGCTCCCAATTAACTTTCATAATGGACTTTAATGCTAATTTGTTGTCATGTATTATTTGATCAGTCCAACACACATGATTATTTTAGCTCAGTGGTTCGAGTTGGTTCCCTACCACTTCCCCTGTTTACTTGCAAAACAAGCTCGATTGCAGCTATGTAATTATAATTGCAACAATTTCTAACCCAAACAGGAACAACGCACGCACACACGAGCATACCTTAAGACTTGACAAACACTCGTAAACAAAGCAAAGCCGCAGAATAACACAGAACACCATAAACAAACCGCTCCACCCGCTTTAGCAAACTTTGGTAATTCCAACCACATAGCACGCACACACATACATACAAGTACAATATAAATGTTTATTTCTGTATATATGTATGTATGTGTGTATACAAGTATACTATACTCCATATACACGTGCATGAATGGTGGCTTATGACTCGCAATTATTTCATACAGCGTAAAAAGCAAATGCGTAAACAAGTTGAGTTCCACTGCACTTACCATTCACATCACACGTCGTGGCCGTTGCTGCTGCTGCCTTCGTATTCGTGTGCCGTTAGTTAACCAACACAAGCGCTGTAAAAAGTTTACCAAAATTTCCGCCAGCTGCACTTCCGCTTCCGCTCGTGCGCTCAGTGGCAGCCGTTGCAAAACACCGCACGGGTGCTAACACGAACAACCGATCCGCCAATGCGGACAGTAAACAAAAAAAATATTATAAAAACCCCACAACACGGAGACCGCGCTTTAGACGTACAGTTAGTTGTTTTAACTAAATTTCGTTGTTAGAACTTCAATTGTTGGCACGCGTGCAAAGTTCAGAGTCCAACATTTTGACAGAACAGCACCCTGCACCCTGCGAAAAGTCGGAAAGGGTTTAGGTTGAGAGACTAGCTGTCTAGTTTCCTTAACTGACGGGTTGGCTGGCTGGCCAAAAAACTTTCTGACAACCCAAAAGTGGCTACTAATGTAGCAGAGTCGGCCGACTTTCGAGCACACTTAACTTTCACGGAAAACTTTGCCACACACTTAACAGCACTTGGGTGCAACTTTATAGATTGTGAAAAATTTTGCCATTTTGTAAATATTATTTAAATATTGAATTTGCATTCAGTTTAGTGTTTCCAGGATTTATTCGTTAACTATTTATTAATTTGCTTTCACCGAAAATTTTGATTACATTTTCAGAATTCCCAAAACACGTCATCCGACTCTAGTGCAAGATTATTCGCGTAATTAGTTCGCGCTTGATTGCCAACCGCACCGTCTAAGGAATCACCGCAAACTGATTGCCTGTGTCCGAGTCCAGGAACCAAGAGCAGTGGCAGTGGCAGTGGCAGCGCCAGTCGTGGCAACAGTTCACAGCAAAAGTCTAGTGGTAAAGAAAAACATCGCCTGTTTTTATGAATGAATGCGATGTTTGGTACAAGAGGCGGAACGCTGTGGAATCGGAACGTGGCCGGCACATGCGCATTGCTCGTATGCAAGATTTATGACAGTTACGAGGTCAATGCGGCGAAGGCAAAGCGTTGAAGACCGTTGCAAGCACGTGCGCCCCAACAAGTGTGATAAGCGAGAAAACACGCGCTGATAACGCCACGCAAATTTGACTTCTTGTCTAAGGTCAGGGACGCTTACTGTTGACTTACATTGCTGCATCTGATTGTTGTTGACTGACGGCATGCGATGTTTTTGCGATGGCAGTTCGCTGCTTATTTCACACAGATTCGGCACAGCAGCACAGCTCTGCTTGTGCTCTACAGCTGGCTTTGACAAAGCCATTAAGCCGATTTTGTTTCTGGTTATTGTCCTATTACGCTCGACTAAAAACCAAACACTTGCACACTCCTGCTCCGGCTCCACTAAACTTACTTCTAAAGTCCAAATTCCAGGTTCAGCACCACACAAGTTGATCGTAACAATTGTGCCAGCCCGACTCTTGAATACTCTGTACCCATCATTTGCGCCGATACAGGGGTTTAAGTAAAATAAACCTTTGTTGGCAGCTCGGCAGCTGTTGCTTTGGGTAAAACAACAGATTGTTGGTACTACGAGTAATCGTGATTTTTCCACCAGTCGTTCCTTAGCTATGAAATATCGTGACACGCAACTCATAAATACCAAGTTTTCTTTAAATATTTCATAGACAATGGAACTATAAGACTTAGAATATAGGGGGTATACATTATTTGATTCTCTTAAAATTTGTTACGGATGAAATGAAAAATATACAAACACATTTATTTAAGCGATACGTTATCGCTGTCAATAAAAAAAAAATGCAAAACTAATTAAAAATAAGGAACATTTGCAATATTTCATGAATGAAATGAAGTACCTCTTGTATACTTAGGTAGCTGATTAACGTATTCATTATATTTAACCAAAATGTTCAACTGCAGTCTAAATCACTTCAACGAATCGTATTGCTTCGTTGTTCCCACAAATTCAATTTAGATTTCTGGTAATGTTAATTAATTAATTTGTCATCTTGTTACAGAAACCACTTTCGCCAATATCTCTTTCACAGCAATTCATACGCTTCAATTGCTGTGACTACTGAGTGCGTGTGAATATATACTCGTATATGCCTCTGGATTGCTTGTACTTGTGTTTCCATTATAATTAATTTATTATACAAGCATGTCAATTGTTTGCGGCTTTTGCACCGACTGACACTGATAATTTTCCAATGACTGAAAATGGGAAACCATTTAATGAATCATAGCAGGCGAACCAACACGTAATGCGTAGCATTTAAGTTGGGCAGCATTTTAAACACAAACTAAGTATGTGCAGATACTCCATTCCTGCTGAAGTCCTGGACTTACATTCATATCAGCAAAGTATCAGAACTTACTTACCACACTCTAAGTTTTTGCATTCATTTATTTGCATGGAAACTCCAGGTGAGAGGTAAATGGCACCTCACAACATTTGCCCTCTTCTTCAGACTTTTTGCGCACTTTGCCGCTCATTTTGCAACACAAATTTTGCCGTGCACTAAAGCACTTTGAACTATTTTGTTCTTCTGTAATTTTATGTAAATAAATGCATGAAATTGCTTGCTTCTTTATGTAAATGCTAGAACAGAAAGGAGCTATGTCTGGTGGAGTGGACGTACTACGATGCTCCTGCACAGAAATACCGAGTTGGGAAAAAACAGAATTTAAAATTGCACAAATAATTACATACAAAAACAATAAAATTACCTCAAAAAACATGTGTGGAACTGCAGATAATTAAGTGGTATTTTATATAGGTCTTTAAAATGCAAAATAATTGTGCATTGTGGCAAGATTATCGGCGCTTTGATGAATGCAGCAGAATGCAACAATTAAACTCAAAAATGTTAATGTTAACCAGATCGTAAGAGCTATTGATACTATAGGAAAGAAAAACTTTGTAGTACTTATATTTGACTTCATTTTACATTTTCCTTTTCCTGATCGTGTCAAATATATATTCACTCGGGGCAAATAAAACTGAGCTTAAATTATTATAGATAAAAAATCATTTGATTTAAAATACAAGTAATATCGGTTTCCCTAAACAGATGGATCTGGGCAATGTGATATTATTGTTCACATGGAATGTCAGCCCTAAGTAAAATCGCTGTCATAGAAATTGAAAGTAGAGGAAAATAAAATAATTTAAGGAGGAAGCCTGATCCTTTTATTGTTTCTGATTATTTATTTAAGGTTTATCAGGTGTCCATCGAGTAAATTACTTATAATATCTGATTGGGAGTGTATAATATTCTTTCTGATAATAATTAAAATAACATTTCAATTCGAACATTTAATAAAAAAATTTAAAAAAAATGTATTTTCTATTAATAATAATATCTATTTTTGGTAACCTTTTTAATAATCATATTTTATGCCAACTCATTATATTTTAGACATAAAGGATCATTTTGAGTTATTTTGATTATTTATTTAAGGATTATTTCATAAATACATTTTAAAAAATTATATTTTCTATTGTTTTAATATTTGTGAACCTTTTCAATATTTAAATTCTATTCCAAGCCATTATATTTTATACTTAAAGGATATTTCTGAGTAGAAGAATACTAAACCGGAATATTAGGTTCTATAATTGGTTTTGGAATGATAGACAATCCGAGCACAAAAGATAATCATTCACTCTGAACTTTGTATGCTGCGTTTATACTAATCATAGAGTAAGCGCCAGCAATTGAATTCGATATTTGTGTAGTGATGCGAGTATCTGTGTACATTAAAAGCAATTACAAACTCGAAATTGGTACAAAAACAAGCGACAACAAGCAACCATTTACAGTTATGAAAAGGGCTGCCAACACAATTGCAATAATTTAACTTCCGATTTAAGCCGGCATTTTGAGTTTCCGTTTGTGTTAGTGTTGCCACCGCCATTCTCATTCAAACTCACACTGTCGCCGTCGCTGCCACTGGCGTTTCTGCTGCACCATTTCCTTCCCAAACACACACCCGGCGCAATCTGTTCGATGGCATTGCCACTGTTGTTCCCGGCTGTAGTTTTTGCGCTTCATTCGAGCGCGATTTTATGCAAACCAATCCCAACCACAGCATAACGAACCAGACCGCTCCCTCCACCACTAAACACTCTCAACTTCTCAGTGACTTTGTAGTGTCCGAACAATAACGCCCATAAAGCCCAGTTGAATATTACGAGCTAAAGGGTTTTCTTAATTTAAAAAAGTATTCCGGAATGGGTTTAAAATTTTTTGTAATATATGAAATAATTTTTTATTCTATAGGTATAATTTTTCACAAATTTAAAATAATAATGAATACATTTGAAATCCGTATTTCATTAACAATAAAATTATTATTAAACAATTCTATTAAGTATGTATCAAAAAGTACCACACTTCCAGTGTTCTTGACCAATCCGTATAGATATGTTGTATGATTATGCGCATTTTTAAAGACTTAAAATGGCGATTTCATAGTGTTGGAATATTCATTCTAATGATAATTTAAGCGATTCATTCGATTATGTAATAGAGCAGTCTTGCCACTTTCATTTGCGATCTGGCATGCATTTTTAATTACTTCTACAACGGCTTTAGTATTCTCTCTCTTTGGTATATTTCCGGTTAAGTATTCAAACTTCGAGTAGATATACCCTTTATAAATATTTTAACCCGAATATGTTTCTGTCCATATAATGAAAGAATTTGCCCCAGAGACTTTATTTAGTTAAACGTTTGCATGCATTTAAGTTATACTTATCAGCGGAACCTAATGCCACCACCATTATATCACATAATAGCTTTATCATTGCCAAACATTAACTCACTATAAAGAAATCAAATTTTTATCGAAAAGGGGAAAAGTCATCACTATGGATCCATGAGGATGATAGAAATATTACAGCTGGTTACTCCAATTGTTTCAAATATTTACTATTGGATATAATTATCTCATCACGTTTTACTCTTTCCTCTCTGTCCTCAGTTGAATCAATATTAGGGCACATGAAAATGTTCATGAATCTTTGTTAACCCATTAATGCCTGGAAAATTGCCGGACCATTACTTGCATAACAGAAAATTCATATATATATATATATTTTCTTAACACCAAAACTAACTTCAATGTCTATTTATTAAATAACTGTATTCTCAATGGAGTAAAGAAAGGTACAAATAATAAAAATTGGTGCAGTTTTTAACCAAATATAGCAAAAAGGTCAACAAATGGACTGCAATTAAATAATTTGTAGGATTGAGCACTGAAATAGTTTAGTTTAAATTTATTCATTTAAGAATCAGTTCAATGTTACGATATGAGTTTCCTATAATTTACATATATCGCTTTAGATCACCTATCAATGATTAATTTCAACCTAGATTATAGTGTGTTTCGATCTTGGTTTGATATTATTAAAACGAAACAACGTCGAAAGTTCCACAAAGTTCTCATAATATTTTTTGATAAATGAATTAAATTATTCTAAAATTTTGCTGTGGAAAATAAAAATCAAAACGCTTTTAATCTAAGGTAACAGGATACTAAAATTTCTGCCAAAATTGTTAACTATTCATAAAACTTCACTAGAAACAATATGAGTAATTTGAACGAAAGTTTGGCTCATCTGTGACCTAGTTCATAGTTCATTGAACTTGTTCAAGCCAAACGGACAACTCTAATATACACGTCCCACTCACTTTACTAGTCCAAGCAATGGCAGCTGCTCGAGCGCAGCGCTTAACTAAAACACATTCGTGTCCTGTTTCGCTGGTTGCGGCCCTTGGAATCCAATACTGTCCCCTTTAATGTTTCGCAAGTGCCTACACACACACAAACAAACACACACAGATACACACACACACACACACATTGCATTCTTCGAAATGAAAGCAAAATGTAAGCGTCGCAAAGCGCTCTCGTAAATTATTCAAATTTGCAGTCGTAAATAAGCGCGCATAAACATAAACACTAGCGCAGAACTACTATACTACTCCCCCTCTCAATTCCACTTGCCACTTGCATCTGCTTTGTATTCGCCAGCCACGCCCACACAACATTATTCAACTCAAAAACGCTCCCAGACTGCCATAAACCGTTGATGTTTGGCGCTGTTGCGGCAAATTGTCGACATTTTTGACTTTGGTTTGCGCTCGAATTTGCAGCATACTTTCCAGCGCAGCGTAGAATTGCTGAAGCGCGTAAAGGCTCGCGTGTAATTTACATCGAAACCGCTGTCAAGCAGAAATTGAAAAGATGCAGATAGCAAGAAGTTTGTGCGGCTCAACTTTGATTGGCGTTTTGAGTAGACATCTTCTTATTTGGGTTACCGTTAAATTGGCCTGCCAATTCATATGCTCAGGTGGGCATGGATGATGTGGCATCTGTCGGCCCCTATTCCAATACTATCAAGATTTTCATCGCCGACATCTTATTGAATTATTTATGGTTCTTGGATCGAAGGCATACACAATTTCCTCAAGTATGAATTTAGTTCACGAGCTGGAATTATACAATTTTGTGGATATTATATTTATCTCACTTGTTGCTTACAATTAGGAACTTCCTTGAATGTTTCGTAGCAATTACAGTTGTTCCTATTATGTTACTCATTTATTACATTTAACAAGCTTAAACGTGTTCGTTAAACACTAATTTGTCTAATTCCCCACCATTGCAATGGGCAAACAATAAACGATCAGAGTATATTGCAATTACAGTCGTGCTCTTGAGTCATGTCCGATTACCCATTGTTTATTACTTACAGCTACATATGTTGCGTATTTGCCATGCAAGCAGTATCCTTGAGTCGCCGGTGCTTGCAGTCTTAATTACGACGCCAGCCATTTATCATCGCACACTAATTTCAGTATACTGCAAGTAAAAATGTCGTTGTTGTCCTGTTTACTGTTCTTTTATAGACTACTTAAAAGCATACGGAACAGCAAACTGAAGATTGTAATGCAATAAACATATTGGGCCTCAACAAATGGGATCTGCTGTATAAAATAAGTATTTATTAATTCGAATGCTCCGAATAGGATATTCCAAGTCTTGTCAAATGATTTTTATACAAAAAACAATTAAAATTTTGTATTTTTTAAAACTTTTTGAACTTATTACGGAACAGCAAACTGAAGCTTGTAATGCAATAAACATATTGGGCCTCAACAAATGGGATCTGCTGTATAAAATAAGTATTTATTAATTCGAATGCTCCCAATAGGATATTCCAAGTCTTGTCAAATGATTTTTATACAAAAAAAATCCATTAAAACTTTGAATTTTTTTAACTTATGGAACTTTTTTCAAAATTAACCTTTACAATCGGTTTTGGCCATATTTTTTATATGACTTTATAAGACTTTCGAAGACCGAGAATTGTGTTCCAAAATCGGACACAAATAAATAAACGTATATTTTGTACGTATATATAAAAAACGCTTACATGAGAAAAATAAAATAAAATTTCTAAAACATGTCAAAGTGCATAAAATGCAGTGCAGCACGGTGTACTAAGCTAGTTGTGGGAAACAGGACTAACAAAATACGTAAATAATAAGTAATTACTGCACTTACAATTCACTTTCACGGACCATAAAATTTGTCATCCTGCAATATTTATGGGTCTGCTGAAGAATTTCGATAAATTTAGGACAACTCTCCCACTACGCGCTAGTTTTCAGTTCCCACGCAGTGTACCACTTTTGCAATCGCATTTCGTTTTCAGTGCTTAATTAAGTCCAATTTGGACTGCACGTGGCCAGTGGGGGACGCTCGAATAATAAAAACTCGTGTTGCCAGCTTGCCACGCCCCCGTTGCCACCCACAGTGTCACCTATTAAGAGCATGGTCAAGAGCCATTTGTACTTCGCCGTTTACTATCCAATTTGTACAATACAGTGGCGATGAGGAATGCGTTGTCAACAGGAGTAACTGCAGCTGGAGCTGGCACTGGAACGACGACGAAGTATACTTTAGTGGCGTTTAAGCTTTTTGCACATTTTCGTTTATGGCTTTTACCATTTCGCTGGTGCATCCGAATGCCTTCTGTCTTTGCTGCAGGCACAGTCATTTGTCTTGGTGCCACAGTGCCACCAAGGATGCGACATGTCTCATATCCCAGGCGCATTCTACACTAGTTTCTGCTCTTTTGTTGTTATTGTTTGGCCTCAAAATTGGAATGTCATAAAAATGCGCTTGCTTATTTAAAAATCGTAAAAGAGAGGAGAATGAAAATAAAAACACAACACATCTTGTTCTTGACTATGTTTTTTCCTTCTGTTATAAATGTTGAGCTGGCTGTCACATTTTCCCTGTCCTTCCTTTTTTTTTGGGCAGTGAACGATTTTATGCTCGTTTTCCTCTGTCGATTTCGCTTTCGCCTTCGATTCCTTTTGTTTGTTTGCTTTAACTTCCGGATCCGGTTACACGGTTGGCATCGCTTTAATTTTTATAGCCTGTACAAAATGACAGCGCATGTCCATTAAATGTGATGCGTTATTCTTGTTTAATCCTTCACCTTTAAATTGATTTGTAGTCGATGGGCACGAAAAGTTTTTGATTATAATGTTTCTATGCGAACCAAATGGAAAAACAAGCTCAAATCCAATACCAAAAAGCCACAAAATGTTTATTTTATTTTTTATTTTTGATTTATTTTGTACCGTTTTTTTACCTAATCATTCTATAGGAACCATTCGCACAATATAGTTGAAAAAAAAAATGCAGGTAAAGGGTATTTAAAATCCGGTCTTATGCAAACTTAGTGTCTGTTTACTCCTTTTATTTGGGCTTTCATCGCATTGACCCTTTTTATGTGCTTCATTAATGTTGTCAAATAAACGATGGTGTGCGGAGAAAACAATGAACTACTAATACAAGTATGAAGTGCAAAATATCTTTAAGGAGTTTCATTGTCAATAAATTGTTGTATAAAAAATTTATGGCACATATTTCTATCGCAGATACGATTTTAAAAAATGAGTCAGAAGGAAATTTATTTAATTACTATTTTCTATTGCCTTCATTTGCTTTTACCAAAAGGTTATTTAAAAGTTATCTGAATTTGTTTCAAACTATTGAGTTTAAGCTGATTTTGTTAGTCGATACACTTGGTTCTTTATTTATTTATTTATATGTATCATCTGAATTTATTTGTGTAATGTAATTAAGTGAAATGCAGAATAAAAGCTTGAAATTATATTCATTCATTCCGATATAGTTAGAACGAAATATAATTTTTCTGATTCAATAAATTCTGCCTTGAATTTCTTTTCATTCCCAATTTCATAAAAGAAAGGCAAATTAGAATTACCCTTAAAGCAAAAAAGCCATAATAATATATACAATATATATATATTGGTTAAAGTCGTTATTTTTCTGTAATTTAATTCCCAGCGTAATGCGTTTCTCAGTTTGGGACCCAGAACAGCGACTTCAGCAGGAGAATCAGACGCTAAACACCCTGCGTATACTCTCACTAATAGTCTGGAGAATAATGAAAACCCTTTCTTCGCGGAAGAAATCCTTTACTAAGGTTCTTTTCCTTCCCGTAATCAATCTGGCCTGCTTGGTGGTGTTGCGTTCATGTGGCGAAGCGGTGGTGGAGGACAAAATTATATTTAAGCGGGTGAATATTGATAACTTGGATTTAATGCGTGAAATGATAGCGGAAATAAGCAACGAGACAGAAATAAAACTAGAGGAGACAATTTTCTTTACGCCACCTAGCCCTGCGTTTCAAAAAGTTATAATAAAGACGGTTGAGAAGCTTCAGTTAGTGGGCTTTAAGGCTATGGATACTGTGGATGAAATGGAAAATAATATGATGCATAATCATATCCTGGCGGGAATTGACTTCGGCTCTGAGAGTCGAAATATATCAACGTTGCCTCTTAATTTGGAATACGTGATACGATATAATCCGATTCTTAAAACTAGTAAGAAAAAGGAGGTATGGGCCACAGATAAACTGTTTCGGCCCATGGAAAAGGTTATACTGCGTGGTCCACGCAGGGATAGCAGTATAACAGAATTCACTGGCGTACCGCCGGGGTATATGGAGGAAGGATTTATTCCGCTGCAGCATGCAATTTTTATGTCATATCTTGAATTAAAATCTGGCTTGCCATTATCGCACCTACCCTTGATAAACATGGAGAAATTTCCCTACCGTCAATATATGAACGATGAGATGTTTGTGGCGGTCAAAATATTGCTACCTATTGGAGTAGCGTTTGTATATTTGTTTTCCAGCTATTATATTGTCCACCTGATTTCAGAAGAGAACCAACGTGCCACCATACATATAATGAAAATAAGCAGAGCCCTTAACTGGTTGGCCTGGTTTTTCATCCTGTTCATTGCATATGGCATCGTTACGCTGCTTTCAGTTTTCATATTAAGCTTTCAATGGTGGGAAACTCCCATCTACGACCATAGCAACTGGATACCGATTTTGATGTTCATGTTGTGCTATGTATGTGCACACATCACTTTCCTCTTCATGGTATCCGTCGTCTTTATTTCACTGGGCATAAACGTTATATATACGCCGATTATGCATTTCCTAACCCTCGTGCCATACATGTTTATATTCCTATTCTACTTCGATATACCTGTGTACTGCAAATTGGTTAGCGCTCTTCTACTCAACACAGGCTTGTCGCTGGGCCTCCGCATCATTTTGGCATATGAGCACACAGGTGAAGGCGTTCGGTGGTATAATGTAGTCAGGCCCCACTATGCGGGAGATAGCCTCACCATGGCGCACATAAATGTCATGCTGTTAATAGCTTCAGTTATTCACATAATAGTGGTGGAATATATAGAACACAGATATCCACCTGACTATGTTGTTCTGTTGGTGGACAAAAATTCAATTGCTAAGAGCTGGTATTATCCGCTGACTTACATTAACAGACGCATTCAAGTCTCTTGGGCGACTTTGAGACAAGACAAAAGCTATCCGATTCGGAAAATAGGAAATTTTCTGCTAAATCATTTAACAACGCATGAAGACGAATTGGTTAACGAGTATAAACAGTACTTACCGATGAGACGACGCGGCGGGGAGGACAACGACCAGAGGAAGAACCAGAGAGTTAGTAAGGAAACTCAGGTACGTAACAGTGATATACGCAACGCGACGGAAGAAGCGCGAGCAGCTACGGAAGAGACGGCTCCGTCGAACAATGAAGTATTAGTTGAAAGAGAACCCGCCGAGTCGGAGATCGCTACTGCTTTGGAAATATCACCCGAAGAAGCTCAAACTTCTGCCGCACCAGCAGACGAAACACGAAAATATTCAGTTAATTTTACCTCAATTGAGGCCGACGAGTCAGAACAGACTAAAGTGCCAGAAAGAAGACACAGCTCAGTAGGACTCTCAGCAAGGACGACTCAGACTTCGTCGACAATATCAGATATAAGCTATATTATAGAAACCATAGAGCTACCACCTTCATCCTCTAGCGATGAAACCGACAACGCTGATCGTCTCTCATTGATGCGCCAACCACCTGTAGTTAATGAGGAACTCTTTGACGAAAGCCGAGGCATTCAAGTGCTGAACGTTTGCAAATCCTATAAAGGTACAAAATATCTTAAGAACATTACAATGACTATACATCCCAACGAAATCACTGTAATACTTGGCCACCAGAAAACGGGTATAGCGATGTTAACCCAAATAATATCGGGCCACATTCCCATGACATCTGGCCAGGTACTCATCAATGGTGTTGACATCACTCGAGACACGGATGCTACTCGCATCTGTACCATGCCAATACAGAACACAGCATTCAACGATTTAAGCGCAAAGGAGAATCTCTACTTCTACACGCACATACGAGGCATGCGCAAGTATCGCCAAATAGCGCGAGAGATACGCAAATACTTGAGCAAGCTGCGTCTGGAGGATATGGCCGATGTCCCAGTCTCAAAGCTTAGCTATGGCATGGCACGACGCCTGAGCCTTTGTTGTGCGTTATCCGGCGGTGATCATCCAGTGATCTGCGATGAACCGGCCCTTGGACTAGACACACGCAGTCGACACCATATGTGGGATTTGTTGCGTCTTGAGGGCCGAGCTAGAACCATTATCGTAACGTCGCGATACTACGAAGAAGCCGATGTACTGGGCGACCGAATCGCTGTCATTCGACATGGTAAGCTGGAGTGCTATGATAAAAAATCGAGCCTGAATCAAAAATATTGCAATGTATACTGCCTGAGTGGGTTGAAGATCGTCGACAACAACTTTAGTTTGGCGGCACTGTCAAATCTGATATTCATGTACATTCCATCGGGCTGGTATGTTGAACACGAATCGGATACCCACATTGATATAAGCCTTCCAGCGGGCCGTGAGCGTAGATTTGCGCCTCTGCTAGACAAGCTTGAGCATAGAAGTGAGCAGTTCGGTTTGACAAGCATATCGATAAAGCGGAAGACCCTAAGCGATGTGTTCATGATCACAGGTCACAAAGATCAAAGACTTTCACGCGCCTCTACTATCAATATAAAAGAAGAAAACTTTATGAGCTTTAACAGGAATTACATTGAGCAGGATAAGCAAAAGGTCAAGTTATGGAGTATTCGAGCTGTTCTTGGAAGAATGTCCATATATTTAAAGCACAAATGGTGGGTGCCATTAATCATTTTAATTATCGCTACAGCCACTACATCAATCGAGCTCAGCCGGGTGATGGTCCATTCGTATAACTTGCCAAAAATTCATCTCGATGCAATTGCTTATCCAAACTCAGAGATATTGCTAAAGGTTAGTTCTGATGTTAAAAAGGGCTCCTATGCCTATAAATTGGCTAAGGGCTACAGAGAGCATGAACAAAAATTCGTGAAATCTTCAAAGACTGGACACAAATTCACGGAGCTTCACGGGCGACGAGAGCTGGTGCCCTACATACTATTTCAGCAGCTGGAGTCTATACTAAGTGTGGAGACGTTCTATGTTGGGGCTGCAGATGTGTACCCTAATCGAACAACCTGTCTTTGGAACAATAAATTAATGCACTCTGCCCCTATGTCCCTGAATTTAGTGCACGAGTCCATGGCACATGCGTTCATAGGCTCAGGTGCCCATGTTAAGGTATTCAACCATCCAGTACGGTTTAACAACAAAAACTATATGATGCTGCTGAGGAACCAGAGCAAGCTACACATACTATTCGGTAGCACCATCGTCATTGCCTGTTTTGGTCTTATTGCGCTAATGACTACGCCTATTATTACGATGCGAACCAGCGGCACTCAATTACTTCAGTACATTAGTGGTGTCACGTTCCGCGATTACTGGATGGCCCAATTCATGTGGGACTTTGTTTTGATCATACTGTTCTATCTGTATGTGTTTTTAATACTAATAGTGTTTAACACTACACAGGCGGAGCTTTATCATGTGTTCAAGCACGATAATGAATTGCTAGGCCTGGTAATGCTTTTGATTCTCTTCTGTGTGGCAGTCCTACCATTTGTATACCTTCTAAGTCACCTGTTCAAGAGAGCTATCACGGGGTTTATAGTGACTTTTTTCGTACTAATTAGCTCCAGCTTTGGAATTATACTGATGATTCCATCATTGATATCAATATTTGAATATGAGGACATTGAGAACATATGCCACCTTTTCCGTTGGTCCCCCGCGATGAATCTGTTTATAGGACTTCACAAAATATACCTTTTAAGCGAAATGACCTCAACTTGCGAAAAGGTAGGCGGGTGCGAAGGAGCCGTCGATTGTTGCACAGTACCAAGTTCTCTGGATATCGAGTATCCGGGCATTCTCGTCGATCTAATCGTACTAACTCTTCTAATTCCCATTTATGGCTATATACTCAGCAAAGTGAAGCCGCTTGCATGGGAAAATTATATGCGACGTAGGCGGGACCGCAAAGAACAGAATGTTGGGCACGATTACATACCTCTCGACAATGATGTCTATTTGGAGCGACACCGCGTAAGTTATCTGTCCCCAGCCGAGTTGACATCATTTCCAGTTGTTGTGCGAGGCATCAGCAAGCGCATAAAATCGAAAGTATTTATAAACGACATATCGTTCGCCGTCGAGCCACAGGATATCTTTGGCTTGGTCGGCCTATTTGGGTCTGGAAAGTCAAAGACCATCGAGCTGGTGGCGGGCATGTTTAGCATCGACAAGGGGGAAATATTTGTATATGGAATCAATGTGCGACACGACACCACCAATGCCTGCAAGGGCATCGGCTTCTGTCCACGTGCAAACGCTCTCTTCGATTACATGACTGTTCGGGAGATATTTGCATTCTACTGTGCACTAGAAGGACGAAAGGAAAAATACATCAATGCCATCACAACGGAGCTGGCTATGGAGTTTGATCTGATGGATAAATTGGATACTCTCATCGAGCATCTGGTGTTTGCAAACAAACGCAAATTAACAGTCGCTTTAGCCATGTTGGGCAGCTCAAAAATACTGCTACTGGACGAGCCAACCTATGGAATGGACCCAGATGGGCGAGCACAGGTCTGGCACATGATAAAAGTAATGCAAAAGATGGGACGGACAGTGTTATTGGCTACCGATAGTATCGAGGAGTGCATTGCACTCTGCAATCGCATCGCCATCATGGTGAATGGACGAATACAATGTCTTGGCTCAACAGAACATCTCACCTCCAAGTTCTCGAAAGGTTGCACCGTACATATATATTTGTCTGCATTAGCCATGAGTATGCGTATGGCTGAAAGGCAGAAATACCACTCCGATTTAGAAAAGGGCAAGACCGGAAGTACTATAGAGAAGATGGGCTTCGGTGATACAATAAATTCACAAAATGACGAAGACAGCAATGCACAGAGCTTGGAGTCCATTTCCAATGAAGATACATTCCAGCCTCGAAGAACATATGCTGTCTTGGCTGCTGGCAAGCTCTGGGCAGAGCGCACCAGATACTATAAGGATGTCAAGAGCTTTATGTCTGGTGAAATACCGAATATCACTCTGCTTGAAGAATACGAGGAGTTTCTGGTTTATTATATACCCTTCAAATCATTAGCACTTTCTAAAGTCTTTCAAGCAATGGAGGCCATTAAAGATTGTTTGAATGTTGCCAGCTATAAAGTATCATGCACCTCCTTAATGGATATCTATGAGAACTTTATTAAAGAAAGAGTACGATTGTGGGGCTCGGAAGTAACGAAACGCAGGGTAAACTATCTATATGCAATAACTTAACTAAACTTCCTAATATCTTTTATTTGTAGCCGCAACGCACGTTCTTCAACAAAATTCCGTTCTTTTCAAAAAAATAATCCATCAGCTGTGGATCTAAGGACTGCTCAAACAAAGTATTTAAATACTTCATTTCGGAAGAATCTCTCAATAAAAAGTCATCTATTAATACTCTCTTAACTAACCCCTATTTTCTTTGCAAAAATAAATTCAGTTTTGCGGTTACGAATATAATAAACTTTCTCAATCTTCAAATAAATTTAGACAATTCGATAATTTCATTTCGTCTTCAAAACGATTCAAATCGATTATTATCGATTATTAACATTCAAAATAAATACACCGATTCATGTCCATTATAAGCTAAAACAACCTAACTAAACAATCGAGATTGAATCATATGAAAAAACATATAGTAATCAAAATATTTTAAGAATTCAATTTTATTATGATTCCAGTTAATCGAATCTATGGAAGGAAAAGCTTATAAATGGCTAGTTCCGTTAATCAATATAGGAGTATAATCAATTACTTTGTTTTAGTTGCAGTTGGCACCAGATAATTGCATTAAAAATTAACAATTCCTGAAGACTAAAAGACCGAAATCTTGAAGGACATCTAAGCAGACGATCTTAAACATTCATTCCGTATGACTGCATGGAATCAGAAGAGGATTATTTTTCTACCAGCCCCTTTGTGAAATTAAAAACACCTCCTAATATGAGACCTACTCGCTCGTACATTATCCACTCACCTCGATCTCAAAATAAAGACATAGTACTCCCGCGACAACCAAAATGCATCTAGCTTATAACAACATCAAGCTTTTTATAAGCCTTAAGTAAAAGACAACATGAACAGGTCGTGTGCCGTGTTAATTGGGGACCACTTACACATTTCAGGATGGGGCGCCTCATTTATGCTGTAGTCTGGGTGCTGGGTGGGGATGTTGGTAATGCCAGGCTAAGTTTTTCGCCATTGGGGTCGCTATCTGTGTTCCGGTGCGCACAATGCAGACGGGAATGAAATGCAAACGGAAGATGCACACTCGGCAATGGAAATATATTTTATACTTTGTATAAAATCAATTTATGTGAGCCCTCGTTTACCCTTTTCTCTCTTTATGCTGACCCTTCTACGGGCTTCCTTGTGGTAATACAGTTTTCGCTGAGATATGCACAACACCCCGAGCAACACGGACATAAAAGGGACACTGGATACAGCGTATAAGGACATCCTGCGCGCCGTGAACACACCGTACGCAACACGTCCTTTAAGAACTTAATTAACTTTTCTGCCACGCTATCATCTGCCAGCAATGGCCGCACATTTCTCATTCACCGGGACCGTGCGGCCATAAAAAATGCACAACAATATTTAACTGTCACATCGCGCGACTTTTTACGCTTCGACAAACGCATAAACAAACCGCGTTGCGTGCTTCGACTTTTGCAAAATGTTCTCAATATTGTGACTGGAATATTATTACCGCAATACGGCCGTATTGTGCACCCGTGTCTAGTGGTGAGTGGAAGTGGAATGCTCTTCCGTGGATGTCCAGCATTTAAATTACCTAGATGGCGAAAAATATCTGTTTAACGATTACTTCTATTTGCTAAGACTTTACAGCAAAAAAACTGAGGCATATCCGAACAAAAAGGTTTCATACATGTATTTTCCAAAAACCTGTATACACGTTATTTAAAATCAAATAAAGGAACCCGCTAGATTAAAAAAACCCCCCTTGTCAATCAAACTTTTGTTCAAGAAAATAAAGAAAGGGGTTATAATTTAAAATGTTAATGTAAAAATGTGCCGACATGGGAATTTTTGCACATTATTTTGGAAAAATTGTTAAGTAACAATGGAAAAAATTTTTAAATTAATACAGAACTCTTTGTTTTATAATTTTTAAACAAATAAAATGCTATTAATACTAATACAATATCGATCTAATTTAGATGAAAAAATTCACAAAATACATGCACATTTCAACTATTTAAAAGAAAATGTATCTTTACGAACTTGATTAATCGATGAACAGATTCATCTGAGTATCCTTAGATATAATGGCCATTACTATCCAAGTTTTTATACCCTGTACCCAAAGGGTACAAGGGTATATTAGTTTTGTGCGAGTGTACATGGAACACACAGAAGGCAAGGATCTCAGAAAGTATAAGAGCTAGAATAACCAAGCTTGGTATACAGATTCTCCTGAGCCTGAGAAAGGACGAGTTTGTTCATTTTTCCCGATGCCCTGCAATAAAATAAATAACAAAATAATACTTCAGTCGAAAAAGCCCAACAATTTAATAATTTGCACCCGTAAAAGGGTACTTGTACTGTCTATGTACTAGTGATATATACATCACACATCTGTGCTCAAAATGCGATGTCTCTATTTCTTATACAAGAAGTCTCTGAGATATTGGTGTTCATACGGACGAATAGGCGGAGAGACAGACACAGTTGACTAAATCGACTAAGCTACCAATGCTGACTAAGAACAGTATTTTTACTATATTTACTTTATGCTCCATTCTACCTGTTAGATGTTTCTTTCTGCACAAACTTAATGTACAGGGTAAAAACAAAAAACCAATATGGGTAATTTAATCGGACTAAGAGGTACACTATACAATTAAATATGCTCTTGAAACCTCATTGAAATGTTCGATATTGTAGAGTAAATACTTGTAGTAATGCTGCGAAATGGCAATCAATCAGATGTGCTCTGAACTCTTAACCGTGGTGGCTAACCGCATATGGCTTATAAAATAGCAAAACCTAAGGCCCACACACACTTAAATTAATTTTTGTGGTCAATCGATTATTTGAAAAGGAAATTGCTAATTAATTTTAATACTTCAGGTGTCATTATAATGTTAAATACTTATAGCGTCCAATCGGCAAATAAACATAACAATTATTTTGCATTGTTTACTTTGCCAATTCCACAATGCATTCACAAACATAATACTACTTAAGCAAAGAGCGCATCTCATTTTCACATAATCTGCATTTAAATTTTTGCAACATTATTTTGAAATGGTTGATTATGCATATTTTTGAATATGTTCGATTTATTCATTTAAATCAGCCAGTGAAGCACACAATTCTGTTTTCGTATCTAAAATGCCAATTTGAGGCAATTCATCCAACCGATATAGGGGAAAAACAAGCGAATACATTTTGCAATTCAAGTAAATAATCAACAGTAAACATTTTGCCATTCAGCGCAAATCGCACGTAATTAATCATTTAGAAGTGGTCGCAAAAAAAAAGAAAAAAGAAAAAACTAAGAGCACACTAGGGAGTGCGATTTGCAGAGTGCGCCTTTGTTTCAAGTTTTGGGCTTAACAAATTGCAATAAATAACAAATATGGCGCATGAATAAAAGAGCCCTGGTATGTTGTGTCGGTCGCACTTGCAACGCATTTTGGTTCAACAATAGCGAGATCCCGTGGCGCTATTGTGATTTCATCGGAATGCCATGCCTGGTGGCTGGCTCGCAGCCACAGGCATAGCCATAGCCATGGCAACAGCAACAGCAACAGCATCTGAAATCCTTTCACGTTAACAGCCAACTGTGTATATTCACACGCATTTGCGCTTGGCCTTACCCAGGCGGGTGCCTGGCCCTACACATGGACATGACTTTGAAGCACGAAATAGCAAAGAATATGAGACTTAGCTCTGGCTTTTCCACCACGTCCTGACAAATGCAAATCTTGTGGACGTATTGTTTGCATCAATACAAATAGCATGCTCGTCCTCGACGCACTGCCCATACAACAGGCACCTTCGCACTTTTGTCTGGGCCGCAAACGGCTGGAGCCGATAACACGACAAAGGGCAAGTTCTATGGGCGAGACCTGTTGTGACCTGCCAAGCCCAATTCCAAGCCCAAGCCCAAGTCCAATCGCAACTAAACGAAGCGTGAACAGGCAGAAGGCACGGAGAAGAGAAATTGACGAGAATGCGGAAAATTGGGACCGGCAAGGGTTAAAAAGGAAATGAACAAAAATGCAAATATTGAACGAGTCAATCAAATATGCAACAGACATTTTTTGTATCAGCTGCGGCAAGAAGTATTCAGCATAATAAACAGCAACAGCAACAACACAAGCAACAGCTTCCAGCCCTCAATGTACTTGTATTGCTTCCCTGTTTATTGTTTTAGTGGTGGCCCCAGGGACTGTCATCTGAGAAGCATAAACAATCCAAGGGGAGTTCAGAAAATCCTAATATTAAATATTCAAACAGTTAAAGCTACTTATTTTAAATATCTTTGTGTAACATACATATAGTTGGTTTATAATAATTATTTGTGCATAGTTAACAATATAAATGATTTAATCGCCGCCTTCTAAAACTTAATTCAGATTAATATACAACACTCCTACGTCACTTACAGAAATACGTCCATTCTACTTTATTCAAAAAAAAGAGCAATAACTGGGGCCTGGACATAACTGTTCTAAGAGAAACTTATTAAAATATTAAGATTTAAATTAAGTTAATATGAAAAAACTTTTATTTAGTAATTCGATTTCCGATTTAATTAAATCATTCAAAATGTGACTTATTAAAATGTCAACTTATTATATATTTTTAGAACAATTTAAAACAATCCTGAAAGAATTTAAATTTATTCACTTTTTCTAAAAACATTATGAATTTACAAGTAAGACTACAGTTAAGACAGTTGAAGTGGGAAAAATTATTTTTAAAAAACCATAAAGTTGAATGATTTCAAAAACAATTCTGAAACAAATAATAAATAATTAAGAATTAATAGCAGTAGCCTTGGAACATTTAAAAAAAAATCGGTTATTTCATTATGATGATACTTAAATATATGTACATATTAGACATCTGCAAGAATGGCAAAAAAAAAACTACATTCAAATGCACAATGCTCAAGTGAGTGAGTTGAATGAATTTGAATGCAAAGCCAAACTGGTGTGAATAAATGAGTGCAACCACGCACGACTCAATCGCACAAGAACGAAACGTAGAAAAACGATTTGAATGGAGTGAGGATACGAAAGAGTGCGACGTACTTTTTGAATGATTCGAATGGCAAATTATTAAAATAATAACTACAGAAACAAAACAATATCAACAAAATTCGCATTTAAAATACATGTAGAATTTACGGCTTCTTTTACCCTTATTTGCTTCGTAATGATGCGCCTACATGATTTCGTCGAACAGCAAGCACCAAATGAGAGTAACTCGAATGTTTTTCGGTAAGTCAATTGTTTCATTCCGTTTTACGCTTCATTTATTCTCACTCATTTCACTGAATGTCGAATTATATATTTATGTACTTGTGTGTATGTATATGCTATGAGACACAATTTCATACAATTTCATTTCATTTTCTGCTTTCCACTAACTAAACCACTCAACTCAATTCAGTTCGATTCCATTCTTTTCAACGTAGCTTATGCAGCTGTCTAATACATACTATACGTAGTTATCGTATAATTAATCTTCAAAAGAAAAGGGTCGTAGACTTTCTATACTATATTTATAATGAATTAAATATTACTTTGTCAAACAGTAAGGGGTTAGGGCGGCAAGGTACAAATCCACCACAGCCGAAGCCGCCTCCCACGCGATCGCTTAAGCTTCGATCGCAGCCTCCTCTGCGCTCTAGTTTTAGTAATAAAACGTACTCGGGACGCTTCACACCGCACCGTGTCAGTGCTCCCATGTTGATGCATACGTGTACTTGTATATACAAATTGTTCACACAAATCTTCATATACACAAACATTCGTCAAAATAAACCACACAAAATCTCAAGTATCAAGCTAATTCATAATTTGGGAAGGAACACACAGCTACTACCCAGCGAACACCCCACTCCAACATTAGATACGCAAATTACATTAAAGAAAGCTTGCTACACTAACTAGACGGCATGATTGTTTCGAAATGTAGAAATGTGGAAACTAATGTGCGGATTGCGACAAATTTATGTGCCAGCACATATGTACACGTATGTATGTATAGTATATGTACATAGTATACATCAGACACATATGCACGATTACATGCGTACACATCAATGCGCTTTACACACGATGTAATTTCAATAAAAATTTTCACAATGGTTTACAAGTAATGCACTTGTGAGCATGCATGTGCGTTGGCGCGTGTCTGGGTGCCAGTGGGGTTGCTTTGAGTTAAATGTCCTTCGCTTGTGGAGGAACACACCCGGACACACATGTGTACGTATATTTGGCTCCAGCGCTTACAGACTCAACCAATGTTTGCACTTGTGCACACAACTTGTGAGTAAGCCACAAATATTTTTATACCCTGCACCCGAAGGTGAAAGGGTCTACAAAAAAGCTTAAATATTGACACCCACAGAGGGAGGATATGTAGTTATAAGTTCTTAAGCTGAAGTTCTATAAGCATCGGTGCACTACATCATGGTTAAGTAGTTTGGGAAAAGGTAGAGCATTTCTTGATTGGTCAAATGCTCTGCCCTCAGCTGTTTTGCTGCTCTAACTCAACTCTGTACTACACACAGACACGCATAGAGACAGGTGTGTCCCTCAGAATCCCTCAACTTAAATAAACTTCCTTTTCCCAAACTATTTAAGCCATATGATATAGTGCACCTATGTTTATAGAACTTCAGCTTAAGAACTTAACACGAATTGAACATTTTAGGAAATACAAAACAAAGCGGGCGTGTGGAGGGGCTTTGTTTTAATTGGAGTAGATTATCCCCAGAAAGTTTCTTCATTATACTTATCAAATACGTCCAATTACTTTTAAATAATTTCAATAAACTTTCTCTCAGTGTCTATAATAGACTTTGATTTTAATAGCCCATAATATAAAAATTCTGAATTTTATTTTTCCCAGCAAAACTATCAAAAAAACAATTTATGAGTCAACCCAAAACCATACAAAACCACTGACTGATAAGTGCAATCTTAACTTCAGGTGATATTTAAATCGGTCTGTAGAAAGTAAGTCTGGCACTGTTATGGCCTATAAAATAAAAATCGTACCATTTGTTTGCTTTCTGTCTCGACTATGCATTGTCTAAGATAAGCAATTTTGCAGCTAAAAGAGGGAAATGATTTTCGAATTTTAATCAGTCCGAGCCCACATCGTTATACTACTTGTAATAGTATAAAGTTTATACTATAAACTAATGCGAAAAATTTGAGTCCATATTTGAATATGGAAATCATAATTCTGTAAAATATTCAAATTGTAACTCACCATATTTTGAGGCGATATTTGAAGATCTATCAATAAATGAATGTAATACTTTTATAATTGATTTGAATTTGTGTTATCTGTTCATGCCAAAAGAGTATTTGAAACTCAAAATTTTAGCAAACCAAATTTGCAATGCCTTTAGAATGGCATTTAAGGAATAACCCAAACGGTCTAATGAATTTCATTATCAAAGTTATGGGTGTTAAGTAATCTACACGCACTTGTGAGAACAAATAACGGTTATCAGAACTGGAAAGAGAGAAAGAGAGAGAGAGAGAGAGCCATAAAGTGATAAAAATAGTTTGTGCTAGCAGTATCAACACATATTAAATACCCTACACTAAAGTCTTAAGCAATTTAATCAGTATTCATAATTATAGAAAAACGTTAAGTTGAGAATTAAGTATATAGGAGTATTTAATTTGAAACATAAGTATCGCGTATTTAATCGCTAAATACTATAATGTCTAACGTACCTCATGGTGGATGTTACATACACTTGCATGATTTTACAAATACCCTTGTAACTGTAGTACAATTTTTAAATTGAGAGCGAGTAACGAATTCAACGGCTAGACAGCAAAAACTATACGTTTGTTTGGATTGGCGTTAGTCGTCAATGAATCTCAACCCAGATACCTTGATCCAGCATGGACTTTGAAAAAATATTGTTCAAGTGCGGCGATGCAAGTCGCTATCAGATCCTAATGCTAGGCTTGTTCGGCTACATTGGCTTCACTAGCACTATCCATTATTACTCGCAAAATATCATTAGTTTTGTGCCTGGGCATTGGTGCTACCACAAGCAACTAGAAGACAAGACCTTTGAGGAAATCGCTTCCATTTATGCACAATTTGGCAGTAAAGCTTCGTGCTCCCGTGTGGAAACAGTCGATGGCCATAACTTCACACTCAGCAGCGATCGCTGCGAACGCTGGATTTATAATTATGATTACGGATTCAAGAGCATTACCACTGAGGTGAGATACTATCTGTGTACTGCAGTAAAGATATTTAATTAACTTTTTTTAATGACAGATGAATTGGGTTTGTGACGATGCGTACAAGGTCCGCATTGGTCAATCTTTCTTTTTTATCGGCTCACTTCTTGGAACTTGGATATTTGGACAGATGGGAGATCGATTTGGACGTCTTCCAATCTTGATATTGGCCAACATGTTCGGATTTGTGGGTGACTTGAGCACCAGCTTTGCCAAGGATGTATTGCAGTTTGCCATTTGCCGATTTATTTCTGGCTCTTCCGCTACCGCAAATTTCTATCTGATGTTCACATTAGGTAAGACGATATATTCTCCCCTATAGTTTATTATTTATTTTATGCTAATACCTTAGTGCTCGAATATGTGGCGCCACGATTGAGAAATATGCATTTCAGCTGCACCATGGCAATCAGTACCTTCTTAGGTGCCTTAGCCGCATCTTGGCTGGCCGTGTGGGCTGGAAATTGGCGCAGCTATCTGGCCTGCACATCATTGGCTTTGCTAGCCATAATACTTTTTTACTTTGTGGTGCAGGAGAGCGCACAGTGGCTTATAACTCGCAATGATATTGAAGGCGCCACTAAACGACTGAAGCACATCGCAAACTTTAATCGAAGGCAATTGCCTGTCGAGGATTGGGATGAATTTCGCAGCCATTGCATCGAGAAGCGAAAGGAAATGGAGCTTCGGAAGGACCAAAATGTTAAACTATTAGATACCTTACGTATGCCGCGTCTGCGCAGAACAATCCTCGCTGCCATATTTACCTTGTAAGTAGACAATGCTCCCGAAACTCCGTCACTAAGCCAGTAAAGTGGTCAGTACTAAATACTCTGTTCTTGCAGCATGATGAACTCTTTGGCTTTCAATACCATCTCCCGCAATGTAGAGGGCCTGGGCATGTCACCATTTATAGTCTTCTCCCTCTTTGCTCTCACCATACCGCCATCAGGCTTAATACAGGGATTGATGCTTAACCGATTTGGTCGCAAGGGCACAGCATTTCTGGCCATGATGAGCACAGGCTTGCTAGCCTTAACAGTGGGAATTATCCAGTGCTTTGATGTGAAGGGAATCGCAATGCTATTAGCTCTTGCACTTCCTATGCGCCTTGGCGCTTCCATGTGTTATTCGACTGCATCGCAGTATTTGTCAGAGGTTATGCCAACCTGTGTCCGCTCAAGAGGCATAGCCACCGCCCATGTGGCTGGAGCAGCAGCATCGTCCCTCTCCCCATATTTAATACATCTTGGATTGAAACTAAGAGCAGGTCCTTCCCTTGTACTCGTCGTAGTTTTGATGTCCGCCGCAGCAGCCACACTAATGTTACCAGAGACAAATAAAAGGTCTAACCAAATGACAAACAATACATTTTCAGAAGCTTTAATATATCTCATTGCTCCACAGGCAGCTGCCCATAACGCTGGAAGATGGGGAGCTGTTTGGTAAAGACGAATCCATCTTCACTTTTCAATGCATCAAGCGTAAAAATAGTGATGTACAACCACATTTGGAGGAGCTGGAAACGTTCCAGACTAAATCTGATGCAGCATAACTGCACACCTTTCACAAATTTGTCTGTGACATGCATTTATGAAGATTTGGAACAATTCAGGAATAGGATTTCAGTCGTAATCGTCAGTTTCGATTGATAGTTCCAACATACGATTTTAACCAAGTCACCAAGCTCCTGAAGAGTGCAGAGCTCTACAAATGTTCACACAACCTTTGTGTGACGTTTCAAAAATTTATAACTTTGTATATTTTTATATTTTACGATAAAATAAGAACGAAATTCCATCTGAATTGAAAACAACTAAGGGTCGTCAATGTGGTTCTTCTATATTTTGCATTCATTCATGTCATCTACTATATGACAACAAACCCACACTTCTTTTATATGGGGCAAAACCTTCTGAATTGAATTTTAAAATGCAACGAAAGGAGGTGGCGATTCAGTAAAACAAATCTATGGGTAATGGGTCAAAGTTCTAGTGCCTTTTGTATAAATTACCAAAAACTTTGCATCAAACTGGGTTCTTTTATTAGTTTTAAGCATTATGTATAGTATATCATTAAATCAAAAAATTGGACTGAAGTCAGATTTAATGTTGTGATTACAAAGACGGCTATTTTGAAACTTGGTCCAAATATATTAAGATGTTATATTTTATTTTTTTATAATGTTAAACCCCAAAGAATTGAAATATAATTGTATCCTATAATAAATAAACTAAGCAACATAAAAAAAATGTATAAGCTGGGAATTTTGTACTTGGGGATCAAACAGCGATAATGTCAAATCGGCCGTAGTCGTTTCGGCGAAGAATAAGCTTAGTGTACGTAAAATAAGAACAACCATCTAGTATTAAAGCGAGTAACATTTTAAAGACGTACCAGACCGAATCTTGCATACCCTGTACCCACCTTTTACCCCGCCACAACCTGCAACTGAAATATGCTTTGTTCTACCAATTATTCCTATGACACTTATATGATCAATTTGAGTGATTTTCAGGCACTACGTATACAAAATTCGACAAATCTTGTCAGTCTCTGCACCGATCAATCCTTTGAAAACTATATGATTTGTACCGATTTCGATGAAACTTGACAATATCATGAGCAAGCATGAAAAAGGCATAGCTCCGGATGATTTGTTTAAGATATCTTCAATGTAGGAACCTATTTTTTTCTACCGATATTCCAAATCACAGCAAGTGGGCGTGATGCCGGTTTCTGCTTTATGTCTGGCGCCTAAATCTTGCCACCTGCTTCTTTAGCTGGCAGGCCAAGTCAGCAATTGTCACGCCCCTATGCCGACAACAGTCATATTTCCTAAACAGACGCGTTGCTGGTGTGTTGGCGGGCCATTTGTCATATTTACACGAGTTGTATTTTTATTATTTGATTTAAATGTTAAGTACCGAAAAAGTATGACTTTAATTCGAAGAGTAAAATAGCAATTAAATTTAATTGTAATTGTAAGCCTAGGAGTGGCTTTAAAATCTTTGACCTATTTGGTGTAATGCCAAACAATACGATTCAATATTCAATGAATTCTCAGAACAATGGTAGCTCCTAGTATATATGTATGTACATATATAGAAAGTAATTGAACCTGTGCCAAAAGTAAAACCAAATGAAAAACGATGATTACACTTTCCCACATAGCGGAGAAGATTTGCTGCAGCGAGGCGGCAAAGTTCGTTGTTACTCAGTCGATTGGTGGTAAGCCTTAAGCTGCGGTCAACAAATAAATTACACATAACTATGTATACTTATATTAAATTCTGCAAGTAATCCATTATAAATAATGAAAACGTTCTTTATGTATTGCACCGAAGCTAAATTTAAATAAAGGCTATAGGTATTTAAAATAATTTATGTTAAAATTATCGACGGCTCCAGAAACAAAACAATTTAAAAATGATCCATGATGTTCTGTAGTGTGTTAAGTTTAACCGCTTGCTCAGCGGCCACCAAGGACTGTTCAACTATCTGAGACTGGACGCTCAGTTTTCCGGCTCTAGCTCGTCGACTTTGGGGGTGGGAGTCCATCCAGCTCAGAAATAAATATGTCGGGTGCTACTCTGACTAATACATTACAATATTAGAAAATAAAGGGGCGTGCTAGTTGCTAGCTAATAGAAAACTAGGGACAGGTCGAGAAATAAAGTAGATATAGAATAATATATAATGGCATCAAATGGCATAGAATACAGACAGCTGTGATTTTAATGCTCTAGCTGCATTAGATTATTGCATATGCGAGCAGAAAAGAAGTATAAAAAATGAAAAAAAAACTTAAGAGAAATTTTTTTAATTGTAAGAGATTACAAAACGATTAGAATAACTGGACATTATCCGCGCAAGAGCAGTAATCTATTCTGCTTTCTCTTTAGCTCTTCTGATACCAAGGCAAACAAGCAGAGAGTAAATTTATGCCGTTTTAAATATTTGTTTCTGGTTTTCAGCTGCTACGCGAAGAAGCTTGGGCATTATCGAAAAACGTTTGGATAAAAGCAATTTCAAAAACTTACCCTACTCTTAGCCGGCGATGAATAATTTAGCACAATAAAAAAAATAAGCACAATTCACTTCTGCCTTCGCATGACAGAGTTATTTGATGGAAAGAGATGAAAAAACAATAATGAAAAAAATGAATTTTTGATTAAATACCTAGATCATTCCTCTATGTATATGTATATAAACACACATAATAAAATGTTCCTCTTGCTAAATCGTTTTTCAACAAAACTAAACGCTGAAACCTAAGCACTATTTATTTTCCGTTTAATCGCGGACCGACATAAATGCGGCGATTTGCCGGCGCTATCGCTGCATTTGCACTAATTCGACAATGGCGCCGGTGCCGCTAAATTGTTGCGCTCTCTTTTTTCCTCCTTTTCTTTTCAAATGGGGTTCAAAGTCCGCTGCTCATGCGCGGGAAGATTCAAACGCAAGGAATGGAGCCACTGCCAGTCGCTTTCTCAGAGTTCGCTTAAGTTGCATTTATTTAATCGCAAGAAAATACATACATATGTATATGCGGCAGGCCACAAATAAAATGCATTCGGTTTCTTTTCTTATATACTTATATGGATGGACTGTATTGCACTAAAGCTAAATTAAAAGCTTACCCCTTATACTTGGTGCAGATAAGAAAAATAATATTACATTTTTAACCATGTATGTTTGAACATGTAATTTTGAAATGAAACAACTTTAAGAACGCAAATAGAAACTGCACTTTCAAGGCTTCAACTCCATCCAACTATGATGGGGAATTTAGAAATTCCAGAGAGAGACTTTCACCCTTTGGAACACATCTAATTTGCATCGCAACCCACAGAAATTACGCTAGCGTCACCTAGGTGGCGGTATTTAAGCCCAGTGCTTCTCAAACTATAACTTAAAGAGAAATATTGCTACGAGCGCCACTACAGTTCTTGACCCATTCCCACCAAAAGAGAAAAACAAAATTTGTTTAATATTTTAAAAATTAACTGTAAAAACATTACATTGATTGAATTAATAAATTATTTTTTAATTAGAAATATTCAATGCATACAGTAGAGACATACGTTTATATACAGTTTTAAAAGCAGAATTCACATCATTATCGTGTCCGTGCGTGTATGTGTGCAGTACAGAAGTAAGTCAAAGCAGCAACTACAACAACAGCTCCTGGCACAGATTACATACAGGGTGCGCCATCTTTTATGTCGGTATGTAGATATTGAATAACTTTGTCATTAGTGAACCGATTGACTTGAGTAGACCAGTGTTGAAAACCTAAGTTCGAGAAATTGTACATGTATATGGCTATAACTTCCATGAAAATCATAATGGAACTTAAAATACAGACATATAATCATTAACTGGAGGTTTTTGCCACATTTGAGTAAAACATTCAAAGAATTACAAGAGTTATGGAACAGACTCCAGAGACACACAGAGACGCATAAACTGAAGTAGGCTCGTGAGTTCCGCAAATTTCATTTTCAAATTACAAACAATACATTTTCAGAAACTTTAATATACAAGTATATCTGTGCTCCACAGGCAACTGCCCATTACGCTGGAAGATGGGGAGCTGTTTGGTAAAGCCCTATCCTTCTTCACTCTTCAATGCTTCAAGTGAAGTGAAAATAGTGATGTTCAGGAACATTTGGAGGAGTTTTTAAACCATAAAATATAATAGTTAGAGAACCCCATCGTAATCATTTAACTAAAAAAGCTTTGTTGTACCAATTATTCATCCAAATATTACAAGTATAGAGAATTAAAACAAGTCTTGTATACATCACCGACTTCGATGAAACTGGGCAAAGTCTTGAGGCACTATGGAAAATGCATAACTACCGGATTTGTTTCAATGTACGCCCCTATTTTTTTTACCATCTTACACTATCTGCTTGTAATGGGCTGTAACACAAATGACTGTCGGTTTCTCGGCAGGGGTGATCTGCTTTATGTCTGGCGCCTAAAATATTGCCACCTGCTTCTTTGACTGACAGGCCAAGTCACCAATAGTCACGCCCTATTGCCGACAGCAACCATTTATCTTAAACAGTCGCGTAGCTGATGTGTTGGCGGCCCATTTGTCATATTTACATGAGGGTTGTGTTATTATTATTCATTTTAAATGTTAAATCAATAGTGTACCGATATAGTACGGCTTTAATTCACAGAGAAAATGACAGTTTAATTAAATAATTGTAAACCTTATACACATACACGTGGCTTTAAAATCCGTGCCCTATTTGGGGTAATGCCAAGCAATATGATTCAATATTGAATGAATTCTCAGAACAATGGTAGCCTCTTGGTTTATATATATAGTAAGTAATTGAAACTGTGCCAAAAGTAAAACCAAATGAAAAACGATGATTACACTTTCCCACATAGCGGAAAAGTTCGTTGTTACTCAGTCGGTTGGTGGTAAGCCTTAACTGCCGTCAACAAATAAATTACGTATACGTATTTTAATTCTACAAGTACTTGTAATCCTTCTTCAAGTATTGCACGAAAGCTAAATTAAAATAAAGGCTATGATGAAAATTATCTATAAACTACAAATGTTCTTGATTAAAAAAAAGGAGGCTATTAGTGTAATATGCCTTTCCCTACAGCTCAAAACAATAAGCATACAGACATATATTGGAGTTTTTAGCATTCGACAAAATTTGAAATGAGTGTCTTTAGAAAATTACGTGAACCAACGTGCAGGCAATTTTTTTTCAAATTGTTACGTTTCTACAGCAACAATGTCGGAGACAGTAAACCACCAATTCAAAGCGGAGAAGAGCCATCGAAAAAATGTGATGGCGACTCAAAAAAAGCGGCTGATGCCAAGGGCAGTGACAAGTCAAAGGGTTGTACACAGCTTAAGGCCGCAAGCATTTGTAGCAGGGATGCAAAAGCGGTGGGAGGTTGTGCACCAAATGACCCAAGAGCATCTGCGAATAAAAAAGAGTCCGAGCAAGCGAAGGCAAAAGTCAAAGCCACATTGATCGATGGCGTTGGTGTGGGTCCCGAACTGACCAAAGCTGTACAGACAGTTTTCTGTGCCGCAGAAGTTCCAATAGAATGGGAACAGTTTCATGTCGAAGCAGATTGTCAAAAGTTAGAGCCCGAACTTGTTACTTCAGTACTAAAGAACAAGTTTGGCCTCAAGGGCCCAGCTGCAAACAGCAAATGGCTTATTGAGCTACGTAAGCAGCTAGATTTGTATGCCTTTGTGGCCGTTTGTCGCAGGATTGAGGGCTGCCAAACACCTTATGGGAATCTCGATTGTGTTATTATCCGCGATCAGACAGAGGGCGAATATTCGGGCATTGAGCATCGCGTGGTGCCGGGTGTAATGCAAACCATCAAGATAACCACCACCAAGGGGGCCAATCGCTTGGCGCGTTATGTTTTCAAATATGCGACCGAAAATTGCCGTAAAAAGATCACCGTAGCCCACAAGGCAAATATTATGTGGCTGACGGACGGCAGCTTTCTGAAGGCCATGCGCAAGGAGGCTTCCAAGCATTTGGAGAAGCTTCAGTTCAAGGAGCGCTATCTGGATACGGTCTGTTTAAAACTGATTATGAATACGGAAGCGAGCGATGTGTTAGTCTCTTCCAGCATGTACGGCGATGTTCTCACATTGATTTGCGCAAACATAATGGGTGGAATCGCGTTATGTCCGTGCTTCAGTGTCAGTCCAAAGCTGAAGCTTTACGATTGCATGAACTTCGAAGGCTGGGATATAGCTGGCAAGGATATTGCAAATCCCACGGGCATGTTGCTCTCCTCTGTTATCATGTTACGTGATATGAAGTTGGAGGAATATGCCAACAAAATCGAGTGCGCCGTACTAACTGTCTTTAAGGAAAGCAACTGCCGCACAAAAGATTTGGGCGGCACGGCTACTTGTTCAGAGTTCACGCAGGCGATTTGCGATTGCCTTGAAATGAAATCAAAAGAATCAGACTAGCAGTATCACAAGCATAAATGTGATATTTAATATATTTTTGCAAACATTGCATTCGTTAATTTGAATAAAAATGTTCATTCTTCACAACTGACCTAACTTGAAACTTACGCACAATCCGCATGTAATTGAATGATTTAAGTTCAAAATTCCAAGAATTATGGGAGTGATGGAAAATCAGTAATATCGGGGGTTGCATCAGACAAAAAAATCAAACTTGATCTGTCTGCATACCAAGTTTGGCTCTTTCGTTCATACAGACGAACATAACTACAGTATAATTTGCTTAGCTGCTTTCAATACTTTGCGCAGGCTTTTGAGACAGCTATTTTATTTTTTAAGTAAAATTTGTATCTCTTGCGGTTTGTAGACAATATACTTGTATGTATGAAGTTGCATTATGTTGTCGGTCATTATGTATACACATTTTTTAACATGCATAAAATTGCATAGAAATAAGTACATAGTCTGTAATTTGTCGCCCAAATATGCTATCTATTTATACTCTAATTTAAATGAGTGATTAATGCCTTAGTCTAGCTGTTGCATTAGGATTTATAGTATTTGTATTTGGTGGAAAATTTAATATTTTCACAGCCTTTTCCGATTTTGCTTCTTCATCGTCAAGATAAGGGATTATTTCTTCCTACAGTTTACTCGTTGTTCGATTGTGTGCGTCTTTTCGTTGGCGCGACTGCAGATTGTTGGTTTTCGGTTTGCTTTTCAATAATATACATAGTTAATTGTTGATCTGGTACAATTGTACATCTGCAATAATTTTTTATACCAATTACGTGCTTTGTTTTACCCGTTTTTATAATTTAACAATTACTTATGTATGTATACACTGAAAGATAAAAGCCACGATGAAATCAACAAAATGGTTTTAAAAGAATATGTACACATTGCCATTCTAAGTGAATATAAAGGGACCAGTGCTGTCATTTTAGCTTTTTTCCCCGCTAGATCTGGCTTTTTTTTTGAATGCCAGGCGGGAAAAATTCGAAAATGGCGGGTTCCCGGAATTCTAGCTTGAAAAAATTTTTTTATCTTTTTTTAGCTTTATTTATATTTCACCATAAATTTGTTTCCTTATCTTTGTCAACACTTAAAATCATGAATATAAGCAGTGATAAACGACTTTCTATAATAATATCTATCAAAATCACCTCCAGGCTCGAGCATAAGCCGTTTTTTTCTTCTTCGCTGAGTGTATATAGTAAACAAAGTGTTTGCGAAGTGGACCGGGTCTTCAGCCACGTGAACTTAGTTAAATCCAAATTAAGAAACGCGTAGAATTTAAATACGCTTAACTCCATTTTAAGCGTAAGGTAAGTTTTTTGTAAGCAAAATAAACCATATTCATAATTAAATTAGCTAATTTTCAATTTAAGATACGGACTTAATCGTAACACCAAAATTATCCTGACGAAGAGGCAGTGAGTTTAGATAAAGATGAAGAACTGTAGAATTTTTAGCTGATTTTTCTACTATTATTTTTACAAGAATCTCATATTATTATTACTTGTATAAATTATGAATTAAGAATATAGAATTAATATGAAAATATTAAAACAGATATTTCCTTAAATTTAACCAAGAAAATAGGCCGGCTTGTTTTTTGCATTGGATTTAGCTTTTTTAACTTTATTTTTTTGGCAATCTAGCTGTTTTTGATCAACAAATTATGACAGCACTGAAGGGGCTACTTAATTTGAAAAAGTGTTTCATAGATGGCGCAGCTAAATCTTTTTTATATTCATAGGAAAAAAATGATGGCCGATATGCAGCGCTGAAGTCCATAGGAACTATCGATGCAGCTAATTATGTAAGATATGTGTTCATGGCTCTACCTTACCGCTCCACCCATTCTTATATCAATGTCAGTAGCAAGGCCTAAAGAAATACAGATTTAAAAAAGTTATTCGGTAACAATTTCCCTTAGTTGTAAATTGCTTTTTCTTAACGCGAATGTACAAGTAGTTATATCTTATTAGAAAATATTGCACATTTTATGTTGTTCACTTAGTGTACGTTATTTTTCTTTAATTTCCTTTTTAGAGCAAATCCACTTAAAATACTCGTACATATCTTAAGTAAAGTAACAAATTCCATATAACAGTACAACCACTCTAAGTGTTTGTAGCCTGCGCCAATTTCCATCAAGTGTGTTAAAAAAAGAAAACGAAAACAAAACTGACAGGTAAATAACCCTGGACATACCATAAGTCAACTTGATAATGGGCGTGAGTTGTGGGCTGTGGGCAGAGCTTCGAGCAACGTCAAAATTTAATTATAACTACATATTAGTTGGCTGCATAAACAACGACTAAAAAAATCTTTGCAATTTCCCAACCAGTCAAATGGCATGTTTCTTCCCGGGCACCTCCCTCTCTACGCCATTCGAGCATTTCTGAAAAACTCGGCAATTTTACGACCTGCAGGACAAACTCTCTTCCTCCCCTGCAAAAACTGACGTCTATTACTTGTTTTCGTTGTGAAGGAAGAGCCAGTTCCTTCAGCATTTCTTGCTGCTTCTTGTCTAGCCATGGCCATAAATTATTAAATTTTAACAAGTTTTTATGCAGCAGCAACTTTCCGTCTGCAACGAGTATCTTTTGGCGTAAATCGACAAACTTGGCTTACTTTGTCAGCGGCCAGTACGTGACTCCTGCGGCTTGTTTGTGCCACTCCTCGTGGCCGACACTCTGTCTGCCTTTTCCTCTTCTATGTCTAATTGCATTGCACGGATCCTGGGCCGGTTTGATGCTCCAATAAGGGTTCTTTGATAAAAGCAACTTGGCCAGCCATTCCTCATTATACTTGTAATATGACAATACCCAATACATGCTCACCAAAGTATACGAAAGTTTCAGCAGCCAAGCAGTTAAAACTCAAAACTAAATAATACCAAACACCTAACTTTCGCACTCATTTGCCCTTTTAAGCCAATTTGTGTCCCAAAAATAACTTCGTTCAACAGTTTTATAAACAATAACTAAAAACTAAACTCCTAGTCAGCTTAAAACAACACCCTTTTTACGGCGTTTGAAACGAATAACTTTTCATGACAAAAAAAAAAACGAAATAATAAAGAGTAAGCAAATTTCATTTGCAACTTTCAACTTCTGGTCAGCAAACAGCAATAGCTACCTGTGGAGCTTGTTCATGCGCTCGAACTGATGACGTACACTAAGAAAAATAAATGTATATTATAAGAAAATATGTTCTCCTAAATAATAAATAAAAGCTGCAATACCAAATTTTTATGCGACGATTTTTAAAATTTACTGAAGATTTTTGAAGTGCATAAGCCATAATATTCTGTGTAATGTGTCCAGTTCATGTTCAGTTCAAAAACTAACGGTACTGGAATTGTAATAAGGACTCGTAAGGATATGAGTTTAATGTTTATCTCAACATTGGTTGAAAATATTAATTAATTATATATTAAAATAATTAAGTAAGCTTTGTAAAAATAAATTCAATTAGTAACTGATGCCCCCAAGAGAGTTAATGCGCATGTATAACCATTTCTGCTTCTCCCAATAAATATTGACTTAATATTCTGAGTGTATTCAAAACAAATTATTCATTGGCAGTATTTTGCTTACAATATTATCGAAGCTATAGTATTCGTACATGTAATGACACATGTAATTATAACAAGTTGGTACAAATTAGCATTTGTATGTAGATAAATAATGCAGAAAGAAAACATTTTCTTTCCTCCCATTTATTTTCATTCGAGTTCATGGCATCCACATTCACTTCCTTTACGCCAACAAGTCTCTTGCATTTTCATGCAAATACTTCACACCATCTTATTGCATGCACAATAGCAGTCATGACATCCGCCGACCACTTTGCCAGCACAATCCAGCACCCCGTAGACATTCCGATTCACTTTTTGCCATCGTACTTTGCATAATGCCCGTGTAGTGATAATAAAAAAGGCGCTTGGGAACTTTTGTTTAAGGCCATCGCATGCAGCAGGCTACACTTTGTACTGAAGAGCCTTACGCTCGTCTCCCAAGTCGCCTGCCAATTTGTACGCCTCAGTGCGCGCGCACATTTCTGGGCACTTAAGTTTCTTTATGACTGGCTGACTTTGCTTAGCGTCCATTTCCATGGGTTGTCTTGAGTGCGCCGGGCCCTAATTTCTACTTTAATGAACTCGTCGCACTTGCTTGCCATTTTTTTGCCATTGAACATTTTATAAATCGGGACTGTTTTGCATTTCTCATTATGAGTTGGCGTGGACTTTTGCTGCTCCTTTTTGCGTCAACACCGTTGATGAGTGCAATTAACAATTTGCATAGTAAGAACTATAGAAATTCTCTTCTTCTAGTTGTTGCTTGCCCAGATTAAAGTTGCAAATGCCAAGCGAAACAATTTCCATTCATAAGTTATAAGTGGTTGGGTATCTTTGCTTAGTTAGAGCTGTTAGGGACTAACTATTAATTAAATTTTGGCTTACGCTACTTTCTTTTTCTAGATTACAATTCCCCCATACTCTTACATGCATAACAACATGCAAATAATTTGCACACAAGTGCGTATTGGCATTTTTCAAGTGTACTTTGAAAAACAAATCCCAGCAATGTTTCGTATTTTAGCAATGAATCATAATAAACTTTGATTGAACAATATATTCATGAACTATGTATGAAACAAGTCAATATTTGTGTAGGTATGATATGATTTAAAATGTTACAAATAAAACTAAATTTATATAAAATAAGTCAAATTACTATAAAGTGCTTAAATTTTGAGAAACCGGCGTGAAAATTCTTTATCCATTTCACCTATTATATGTCAGTTTTTCCATTTTCTCATTTCGGTCCTTTTAAATTCCGAATTACTAAAGTAGATATAAATTATTATATTTGTGTTATTTAATATTTATTTCATTATTCATTATTATTATTCATCTTTAATACCTTAATTGTATTTCAATTATTAGTGACAGTAAGTTCACAAACTAATCACGGACAGGAGAATTCAAATTTTAGCAGCCCCAAAAGTATGCAACCCTTCAATTTTAAATTTCTTTCATTTCCACTGTACCAGTAATTGTATAAACACTGATTTATTCAAATTTTAGCAGCCCCAAAAGCATGCAACTCTTAACTTTAAATGTGTTCCATTTCCTCTGATCCTGTAATTGTATAAAGAAGTGATGTTAACCATCTGTAAAAGTCAAATTTTAACCATCCTAAGAGTATGAAATTTTAATTTAAAATGTGTTCCATTTCCAATCAACCTGTAATTGCAAAAAAAAACGTTACATTTGAAAATATCACATTCTTTCTTTTGGAAAATTTTCTATCATTCAGCCAAGAATACAAAACTCTGTTTCTGTTTTGAAAGAAAAAGCAAAAAATGCTCAAAAATATCCATTTATTTATTTAAAAAAAAAACCAATTAAAAATTTTATATATGGTTAAACGAGTTTATTCCATATAGCACGAACTATTTTGTATATTATCAATGTCTTTTTTTATACGACTTTTTTAGGAACCAATCCATCGTGTAAAAACAGAATTATGTGTATATCATGTTTTGCATTACTATTTATGTATAGTTTTTATACTCTACTGTAGGTAGCTGTGATCACTTTTTAACTTTTATATTATTTATGTGATTTTGATTATAAGCGCAGCTTATTATTATTATTTTTTATTTTATTCAATTTTTATTTGGATTTTATAGCGGTGCTCTAATAAATAATAATATGAGTTTGATATTCCATGTTAACCACCCTCTGCTTGTGCAATATACTTGTATGTTGAGTTGAACTAATGCATTTACTTTTGTGTACTTAATCTGTCAACTAAAGCTCGGAAAGCAAAGAGCATGATTGTATCTTTTATCTCTTGCTTAAGTGTGAGTGTGAGTGTGTGTGTGTGAGTAAGTGTGTTTGTAAGTATTTGTCAATGCTGTCGTTTGTATGCTAAGCACGTATTTATGTTGCCTTTAGCTCACTTTTCAATTCATTTCCGTACAAAATGTGGCGACTGGCGTACGTGGTAGGGTTCGCATTTGTTCTGCCGCAGATTTATACTTCTATGCATAGAGTGCATGCCCAACTAACCATATTTGTGTCAAACGAGGCAGGAAAGCATTAAACCACAGGTTTTACGTTTCAGCAATTACCACTACGCGCCGTATTGGCATAAATAATTTATGCCCACGTAGGTTCGAAGGCTAGCACAGCTTCCGCCACGGACAGATCATCGCTCGTTAAGCACATAATATTGTAATTATGGCAACAATGCTCCATTTTATTTAGCACTTCACTTTAATTTGGTAAGCGGCAAAAGTGCAAAAGATAGCCATAATTAACCCGAGAGCTCGCTTACAGTGGAAGTGTGGGCGCGCAGTCGGACGTCGCAATGGCCGCGCTGTATTTTAATTATTTATTATTATGGTAGTTGCCATGATGGTAAAGGACCTGCAGAAGCTAAAGAGACGGCAACTGAAGCATTTGTGTCTGAGTCTGTCATGTTTCGCTCATAGGCGTTTAAAATTTAACAATTATAGTAAGGTGCAGACAACAGACACTTTATTTTTCATTAAGAATTATCTCCTGCATTTATAGTTGCGGGTGTTCATTAAATTTTAAATACTATCTTAAATTACAATCAGACATCTACTGGCATGCCATAGAAATCTATTCCACCACAAAATCAAGAGCATAAACTTCTGTGGCTGCCATAAAAAAATCGCAAATGTATAGCAAATATTGCGTAGATTAGTTGAATTTCAAATACTATTACAAAAGCACATTTTTAATGAATTAACTTTTCACAGATGAGCAAAGACTGTTTTCCACGATGCACTAAAAATAATTGCAGTCACAAAATCCAATTACATAGTTGTGAAAGATATCTGAACCGCGCTAGACAGACTAAATTAAGGTAATCGCAAGAAAATTGAATAGTAATCGCAGTATTGTCCTGTTTGTTGCACATTCCTTCATATTAGTCTTTTCTAATTAAAATAATCAGTTGTTTTTTAAATTCGAATACAACTTCTAATTCTTAATCTTTGACCCCACAAATTTTGTACACAGATATCAAGTATATGTCCAATTTTTCATCCTTTCTCCACTCACCTCGGAATGCGTAATATTGCTTAGCTCCCGTGTTTCTTGGAATTTTTCAATCAATTTTGGCAATTATCTCCAGTTAGTGATTATGTGTCAAGTTTCATCATGATGTGTCAATGTTAAGGGAAAGAGTATATAAATATAATCTCTGACCAAGCGCTGCCCGCTGGTTTTGATGTTGTTGCTGCTTTGGCTCAACTCTGTCCTGCACACATGCTCACACAGAGTACAGAGTATTTCAAAGTCGGGACACCGACTCCACTTGTTATAAAAGAACTGTTTTGTACATCAAATTTTCATATTCATTGCAGTTTAAATTAAAATGCTTTTAAATGTGTCATTATTTTATATATTTTAACGAAATAGCTTTAAATAACACATTACAACAAGAAACGTAAGTTCTAATTCCAATGTTTGTATAACAGTTTTCCTGCCAAGCGATAATGAAACGTAGGAATTGGAACAAGACGCACAGCTAGCGTACTTTAAATGTGAGAAAGTATAGCAAAAAAAAAAAAAAATGTGACAACATAAATCTTAATAAAAGTTTTAAAGTTTATCAATATACTCATTTGAATTTGGTTTTTCAATCATGCATTTCCAAAAGACCATCAATTTGTGTAACATTCAATTTCTACATTTCTAAGCAACAAAACATAAGTACTTACATAAATAATACCTTTTCCGCCTCTGTACTGTGACAAGCTTTCTAACTTGATTTAGTTGTAATTTTTCTCTGACAGCATTCCCAAGTTGCACAGCTTGGAAAATTGTGAATAAATTAAGTTAATTTGTAGTGGACAGAAAATTGCAATGCAAAGAAAGAAGACAGACCCCATCAGAAAATAGAAATAGTAGAAGTGACCACGCACAGATGTTAAAAAAAGCAATACAAATTGAAGCAATTTTAATGGCGGCAATTTATGAGCACTTTATTGCATTTCTTAGCTCCTTCTTAGCTGTATAACTAAATTGAATTGCCGTTCTCTGATGCTCTTTAATAAGTCTAACAATATTACCCATTATTTAAAATAAATGAACCACATAAAATGGCTATATTTTATTATTTTAAATATACAAAATTATTAAATATGTATAATAGAACTTATGTGCATTCAATTTTATTGAATTTCTCCACCTTATCAAAGCCATTTATCATTTTGTATATCTTTGCTTAACTATATCTTTTGAGCGTTTCTTGCCCATACACTGTGAATGGATTTATTTTTTAATTGTCAAGATTTGTTTACCTATTAAAACGAGCAGTACGCATAAAAATAAAATATAACCAATTTGTACATAAAATGTATTGCAATCTGCAGAAAGAACGGGAAACATTTTTCGTTGCCCTAATTGGTTAAAATATTTATATTTTCTGTGCAAATAATAGATTGACCTTAACCCTATTTAAAGCTATTATAATTCAATTCAAGATTTAACTAAAATTCATTTAATTAAGAGGGAAATATTTCTGAAATAAATGTTCTCTTTATATGCAGAAAAATCCATCACAAGCCTATAGTTAGTTGTGAATCTCATTTTGTAGTATGTTCCTAATATGTATTTTCTTTTACTTAAACACAATATGTGTTAGAATCATTTTTCGTGGCCACATTGCGTATTGAAAACAAACATGTAAAGTTTAAAAAAAGTTCGCTTAAAAACCCCTGCCGAAACCGGAAATTGAACATCCGATGCAAAGTACTAAAGTGCACTGAAAGAGGCAGCCAGAGAGTGGCAGCGGCACGGACGGAAGCCGAACGAAGGCCCAACTATTGCCCAGGCTGCAAACTCAACTTAGCCCGACTGGCTGAACTAAAAAACTAAAATAAAGTGCGCGACACACACACACACACACACTCATGCACACACACACAACACACAGACACATGCACATACTCATGCACGCTAACCCGAACACAGATTCACGCACATTTGGTGGACGACATTGCTGATAATGCTGATGACTCTAAATGCATGGAACTCCCTGCAGTTGCGGTTGACGAAGATGTTGGGATGAGGGGCAGTGGCAGGTCGGTCGGTCGGTCGTGGCTTACTGCCTTGGCTGGGCGCGACACTGGAGTCGCTTTGGAATGCAGCCTAACTAGGCAACTGGCCAAATCTAAACGAAGAAAGGGAAACGTAACGGATAACCATGAATGAATGAATGCCGGATGGTTGCCACGACGGCGAAACTACCATTGCAGCGAGCGTGATTACAACAACAATTAGAGCGAAGCAAAAAGTGAAAAAGCGTGCCATGGATGCGGGGACAAGGATAAGCAAAATAATGTGACAAGGCTAAATGGCGAAGCTGACATTGCACGACTACTGGCATGGACATTGCAAAAAAAAAAAAGAAAGAAACGAACCGAACCGAACCAAACCGAAAAAAAACTGCAGGCCAGGCGCCTTAGTGGCGATGTGGGCAAGATTTAAAACTGACTAAGCCAAACTTTTGTGACTTTTAATTACTTTAAAATGTCATTACGCTGCTTTTGTGTTCGTAGTAGCAATATTAAAAAGACGTAGCAAATATATATTGACATTTACGGTCATCTAATTATTGTTAAATTGTTGTAGCTACAGGACAGTCTGACATTACTAAAGAGAATTGTACGAATTGTAAGGTAGAACACGATCCCAAGAAATTTTTGATTAAAAATCAAAAAAAAAAGTAAATAATAACTAGGACCTTGGAGCGTCCAAAAAGCAAGTTTAGTTAATGTGCGCTAAGCCGTTCCGAAATCCAGGACATGTCAATAAAAAAACTCTACACTCAAAAAAAAAAACAGGTAAATTTAAATATTTACACGTACAGATCAAACAATTTTTACCAAGTTGAATATTAAAATATTAAATTTATAGTATGCGTTATATAGTATTTAGTAATTAACTCTTTTAAATAACGACAACAATGAATTTAATAACAAAGTTGTACACTTTGTTTTGAATATGATTTATATTAAAACAAGTAAAACAGCTAAAGTCGGGTGTCCCGACTTTGAAATACTTTGTACATACGTTTAGAATAAATACAGAAATTAAAAAAAGTAAGAGAATTAAAAAAAAAATTCTTGTACATTTTATGTACAGAGTATAATCACTAATTGAATATTTTTTTAGTAAAATTTACGATGTTTTTATTTGATTTGAATATGAAATAGTATAACATTAATTTGACTATGAAAATATTTATTTGTACTATGTTTTTTTTTATCAGTTGGTGAATGTGCGTGGTGTGTTTCGCTTATCGCGTCTACAAAATTATTATCGTTGTAGATTGAGGAAATAAAGCTCAAGCCACTACATATAAAAGCAAAATATGAACCATTTTTAGTCAGTCTGAAATCAGCAAGTAACGTAAATTAAATTTTAAGCAATTGACCATAATGGCGCAAATGTCAATTAAATCGACCGCGAAGAATTTGCGATTCCGTAACAAAAATGATAGTCCGCACGGGGTTCTTAATAACATTGAAGTTAAAGCCTTACTGTCAGATGCAGTTAGCGAGTCCGAAAATATTGAAATTCACTGCCATACCGCATCCGAGCCTGCAGCCCCAGGCGAAAAGATTAATTTGTCACCGCACATGCTACAATCAATGACGAACACGAAAGATGTCTCTCAGCTGACATGCGATAAAATGACCTTCATGGATAACAAAAACTTTGCTTACACGCTCTCTAACTGTAGGATTGTAACTAGCACAGAGAAAGAGCGACAGACCAATTTCGAAAAGTACAAGGTTTTGTGTAAAGAATCGGGAATTGATAACAACACAAAGGCTTCAACTATTAAGGATCGGAAACGCTTGTGTCTGGCCTTCACAGCCTACAAACATGATAAGACTACGGAAAAACGCATCAAACTTGGGGACACGGTCTACTCCAACTTTATTTACGACTGTGGTAGTTTGCGCATAAATTTCTTTCTACATGAGATCAACGGGTACATAGTGGTCGGATTATCCGATCATTTTCACGAATACTATATGCGTATATGGCATATTGCTGAAACGAGCTTAAATAGCAATTGTTGCGAGGTCCGTGAAATGAAACCCCTACAAAACGAAGAATGCATTTTAGGTAATCGCGACAAACAAAAGTCGCTACGCAAGAGCTGCAACATGTATATCTACAAGATACAACCATTTGCCTGCCCCCTCCATGGAGGAACAAGCGGAACGTATACAGCTAACATCCAAGTTTATTATGAGAACATAAAAAGTCAGGTCCTTAGCTATACATATAAGTACGACCATGTCACTGACTATAGTAACAATTACAATTATTATTTGCCGTAATAACTCTAATTCAATACGATATATAAATATAGTAGACAATAAGCAAACTTGTCAAGCTGTTTTTAATCGAATTAAAATCTGGTCGATAATCATGTACGAATACAGGCTTATTTATATTCGGTGATTTGTAGTAAATAGTAATTTATATAGTATATATTTTAAAAAACGAGTGGGGAAGCTGAATTCGTGTATCGCGACTATGAAATACTCTGTATAATTATAGAAATAAACAAGTAAAAGAGCTAAAGTCGGGTGTCCCGACTTTGAAATACTCTGTACACATGTTTACAATAATTATAGAAAATAAAAAAAATTACGAAAATAAAAAAAAATTTTGATCGATTTTACCTCTCTCGGTATTCGAACTCACGTAAAGGGTTTTTAATTGCACATTTACATAGCAATTGCGTCTGTGTGAGTGTATGTATACCTATGCGCGTCTATTCGTGTCTGTGTAAGCATTTTCGCAGTTAACCAAACAGCAACATCAACAACAGCCGCGGGCAGCGCTTGGGCAGAGATCACATTTACGGCTCTATCTTCCTTTCAAAATGACCTATCAAGATGAAACACCTACTGGATGTATTTTTAAGTCAAAAATACCAAGATTTGTGGGATTAGTGGAAAAACACTAATGGCGGGGGAGTGAGGAGAAGGAAGAAATATAAGGCATCTTGGACTTAAATTTGGGTTCTCTAGCTCTTATAGTCTCTGTGATCCAGCTGCTTATATGGACAGACGGACAGACAGACGGACATCGACTCGCCTTGTCATGCTGCTCAAGAATATAAAATACAATTATATACTTTGTGGTGTCTGCCCCGCATTATTAATTAAAACTCAAAGTTACTTTCATTGTTTTATTCGCCTTTGCGGGACACGTATTGTTTTTCTTTTCAGAAATAACTATTTTAAAAACAAACTTGTATTTCAACCGTGTAGACCGTGAATCTTTTACAAGTATGTTTAAAAGAAGTTTAACGTTGTAAACTGTTCTTAAATTGAATTTAAGTCGGCCATCATCACAAAAATGATTCCATATTTTATTGCATCTTTTTTTGGCTTGAAAAGTATCTGCTGACTACATTTTATAATAATTTTTTTGCATTTCTTTTATTGCGTGTTTAGTTGCTTTTATGCCATTTCGTCCATGCGTAAAATGGACACTCGGCTATTTCAATCGTTTATAGAATGCGCATAAAACTGCATTGACTCGCAGATGAATCTGATGGCTCTTTGCTCCTAGGGCTTCATTGCTTAACTACCCATACACAAATACGTACCATGTGGATATACTATATACTTGTACATACATACATATGTACACATTTGAATGCATTTATTTTTTCGGTAAGTAAGGTGAACCTTAAAAGTTAAAAAGGTAAACTTTATGAACTAGTCTAATAGTAGTATAAGTAGTTGATTTTATTACGGCAAGCAGTAAAGATTTTTAATTTTAAATTAACTGCGGAAATATCGCTCATTTCACAATATTTCACTATTTCACTCTAATTTTCAATTGAAAAGTGAACGATTATGTCAATGGGACAACAATTTGTAACCATAAGATTCAGAGATCAGAGTGGCCTTCTCTGGTCAGGTCAGCCTTGCTCGAACATACTGATTTATGTAATGGCAGCACTCCTAGGGCCGTGTCTAAGGATGGATGCGTATAAGAAGCCTACAAGAGACTAGAGGAATTCCGTTCTTCTTGGTGTAAATTTATATCGATAGATAGAACTTGAGTAAATATAGACTGAACTGCAATGGTTGGGGATACAAGACCGCCTTCCCGAGTTTCTCTTTGAGTTCGGAACCACCCATGAAAACATTGGTGGCATTCACTCCCATGTTGAAAAGCCCTTCCCATTCCTGTTGCTTGGAAGTCATTACTTTGTAGTCCCTTTTGAAGATTATCCTTGGAGTAGAGTAATCAGTGGACCTTACATGCAGGCGGAGTACCATTGCATATCCTATGGGTGCGTTGCTCCATGCCGAGGTCTCTCTGGTATTAGTGTAAAAATGTAGTCTTACTGCATGTGTCTATTTCTTCAGTTTCTGAATAGTTTGTGTTTTTTGATAAGGACCAGTCTAATATAATAACATTCATATGTAATTACAAACACACGCTTACAAATACTTCACCAGACATACACGTATATATCTCCATGGCCAGTCCCGGGTACTGTCCCTCCACCAACGGCAAATTGTTCAATCGACAAAACCATAAACGTGCGCACTTTTCATGCTCCCTTTGTTATTTGATTTAGAAGGCACTATATTTGAGTTATTATTGTTAAATATGAATATTTATTGCATTCTGCGGCGCGATTGTTGTAAAACGGCATTTTGGGGATTTTCATTGCAGATGGGACTGCAATGGCGCCAACTGTTTGTTGAGCTCTCTATGTACATCCATATATATATATATATATGTGTCCATTTCAATCCAGAATATATTTACATTGCCTTCGAATTTAACTAGACTTCAGGTCCGTAATTACAATAACAATGCATTTTTATATTGCAAGTTGTCAAGATGTTCGAAATGGTTATCACAACAAACTCATTGCAAAAATTAAGCCTTCGTGTTAAAAATAAAACGAACAAATATTTAGCTGCACTTTCTGACAACAAAGTAAGAAAACAAATCAAAATGAAAATATTTTAGACTATAATATTCTAAAAAAGGATGGTAAGCATACTTGGCCTAGCACTTAATAAGTATAAGAGGTGAAATATGAATTTAAAAAAACTCTTGAGAGCAATACGAATTGATAATCATTACCGTAAGATTCACAGATAGATTTACTACACTCTATAAAGAGCTAATGAAAAATATATTAATCAGCTGTTGTAAATTATTTACTTTTATTGTTAATTATAGCCTTATAATAAAAGTAAATTCTTATACAAGAATAAACCAATTTATATCGACAGAAACTATTCGCAATGCGTCCTAAAGAAATCAAATCAATAATTGAACAACAAAATATAATTGTACCCAACCAGTCTTCCTTCGCTTTTTTACTCATTCACCACCATTTAAAAATGTTTCCCAATAGTTTAAAAATTTTTCAGTATATTTGGTTTTTTATGCATGTGTTACGACCTCTGTGTTTACGAGCAAAAATAACATTTAATAATACTTTATTTACAGTAGTTGAAATATTAATATGAACCTGAGAAAATACCATCTAAATAATTTTGTCCTTTTATTCCATTTTACACGCTCATATTGTGAAAAGAAAAGGAACAAATTACTTTTTATTTTTAATACTTTCATTTATTTTAGATTCTCATAGATTCTTTTTTGGAATTAAAGGCATTTACTGCTTATACTACTCCCTTTAGTTTGGTATAAAAATAAACTAACAGAAATGTAGTTTTTTTACGCTAAATCCGTTCATATAGTAGCATGAATAATTTATAGAAACACATGTGAAATAAATGGATAGGAGCCAGTCTCTCTCCCATTCCCTTGGATGGTCGTTTGTGTACAAATATGTATGTACGTATGTATGTAAGTGTAACGGTTGTTCTCCAACTTATGCTGATTTATGTATCAGCAAGCTCATGCTCTTCTTTTGTCTTGTCCAACATTAATCCATAAAACCGTAAACAAACTTCAACAAACAAAGTGCATGAGGGCCAGCATGGTGTGGAGCTATTAAAACCAAAACCCATGCAGCACCAATACAAGTACATATACATATACATATGGATTCAAGTGAAAATATATTCCTTTTATTTTCTTTGTCCAGCCATGAGCAAATTTAGTTTTAAATAAGATTACTTCCATCATGCAACAGACGAGTGTAAGCGATTATGTAAGTATTAGGGTTTCCAAAAAGTTACAAATCGCTGCAATTGCTATTATATATTATGGCTTACTAATTTCTATACCTGGTACCTGACGGGTATTATAATTGTGCAGGGAGACGAAAGCATCTCCGAACCCATACATTTTCATCGAAATCGTTCAATTTTAAGAAAAGTTCTTAGCGAAAAAATACTTTTGTGTTTTATTGTTTAGTTCACGCACTATGGCCATTTTGCTAACTGATTTAACTGACAAGAAATAAAGCACACATACATACATACATATTTTGTAGTACATACATAGATGAGAGAGGGATGCTTTTGGCACATAGTACGAGTATGTGAGAATATTTTCATTATCAAACCGAAAGGCAATCAAAATGAAGTGCCGACTCCATGCACAATATCTTGGAAGAAATGTTCATTGACTCACACACAATAATTATTGAAAGATAACGATAATTCAAATTAACACACATTAAACAAGAGAGAACGCTAAAAAAAATATAAAAAAAATTTTTTTTTAAATTAAATTAATAAAAACAAGATAGAACGCTACAGTCGAGCAAGCCCGACAGTAAAATAGCCTGTACTCTCCACATAAAGGAAAAATTAAAAAAAAAAAAAAAATTAAAAAAAAATTAAATTATTAAAAAAATAAATGAATTAATTAATTAAAATAATTAATTAAATTAAATTAGAATACATGTTTATGTTCAGTTTAAACAGCATACATTTACATAACGTACCTTTGCGTGTTCATATGCGTGTATGTATGCAGCACAAAGTTGAACCAAAGCAGCAACAACAACAACAGCTGCGGGCAGCGCTGCCGACAGAGGCAGCGCATGAGCAGCGATTTTACTTATGGCTATAACTTTCTTCAGAATTGACCTATCATGATGAAATTTGGCACACGGACACATTAGTACTAACTGGATGTACCGACCAAAATTGATTTCAAAATTCCGAGAATTACGGAAGTTATAAGAAAAAATACGAATTGCGGGGGAGTGGGGGGGTGTATCAGAAAAAATAAACAAACTCGTTCTGCCTAGGGCTTATAGGAACCTTGATACCAATTTTGGTTATCCTAGCTCTTGTACTTACTGAGATCCTTGCGCTCATACAGACAGACGGACAGACGGTCAGACGGACAGACGGACATGGCTATATCGACTCGTCTTCTCATCCTGATCAAGAATATATATACTTTGTGGGGTCTGCCACGCCTCCTTCTGTGTGTTACATACATGCGCACAAAACTAGTATAGCCTTTCACCCTTTGGGTACAGGCTATAAAAATTGAATTAATCAATTAAATTAATAAAGAAAATTTATTTAATACATACATATTCGTGTTTATATGCGTGTATGTATGCAGCACGAAGTTGAACCCAAGCAACAACAACAACAACAGCTGCGGGCCGCGCTGCAAGCAGAGCATGGGCAGCGATTTTATTTATGTTATGTTATGGCTATAACTTTCTTCAGAGTTGACCTAACATGATGAAACTTGTCATACAGACACATAATCACTAACGGGATGTAGCTACCTAATTTTAGTTCGAAATTCCAAGAACTACGGGAGTTGTGGAAAAAAACGGGGAAGTGGGGGGTGTATCAGATTAAAAAAATAAACTTGACCTGCCTAGGGCTTATGGACATCTGGATACCGAGTTAGGTTATTCTAGCTCTTGTACCTTCTGAGATCCTTGCGCTCATACAGACGGACTTTATGGGGTCTGCCACGCCTCCTTCTGTGTGTTACATACATTCGCACAAAACTAGTATAGCCTTTCACCCTTTGGATACAGGCTATAAAAACGTATATTCTTTTGAATATTATAAATTGTGTACTTATTTCAGTTTATTCACATTTTTAGTTTCACAATTTGCTAAAAAGGCAATACAAATAAATTGATATTAATGTAAATTCTGTTTTGCCACGTTTGACTAACTTTTTATTAAAATGCCATCAACTAAAAGACAACCATTTAACTAATTTTTTATAGGCAACATTATTGCAGAGCTAAAAATAGTTAGGCTTCTGTAAGCCAATGATTCATTATAGGTTTCAAAAACTGAGCAGTATTACATATAAATTTGTGCCAAAACTTGGACTTCGAGGGCCCAACTTGTTGTTAAATTGTAGAACTTTCGGTCAATCAACGACATTCGAATTAGGCAAAACCTTAAACAATTTCAGGCTGCATTCAGTCGTCAGTGTCTCGAGCTACTACAAGTATTTGGCTATGAAAATGCACCACAGAAAAAGCCAATGCTTGCCAACTGGGTGTCAAAGTTTGTACTTTACTTACCCTTGGCAATATGCTTATGACAAACTTGGAGCGCCAAAGGCAACGCCCATAAAATGGCAAATGCCTATTCTTAACATTTCCAATGTTTCAACAACTTTTGCCAACTTCTCGCTTGATTTCATTTGTGACCCGGAAAAGCTAAAAACAAAAGTCCCAGCTTGGCTGAAACTTGAATCGGTACAAATTCCTGACATCCACAAGTGGCCGTCCGAAGTCGTAAAGGATGGGGATGGGAAGCCGAGTTGGGCTCCTGGACACGGCCATAGTCCAGTCTGTTGGCTGTCAGATTTGTCGCCAAGCCAATTGGCCTAATGAAGTTGCTGAAACTTTGACATTGTCATTTTGCTGGGGCGTTGAATTGATTTGCTGGCCAAGTGAGAACATTTGCATTGCAAGAAGTTTTATTAAAATTTAATTAAGCAAATACTACGCTTGTCACTCTAAATATGGATGAACGGGAGCTCACTATGATTGATGTGCAACCTTTTCAGGGCTGTGGTAAGCTGTGCAAATGAAATGTGGCATAATGCAAAGTAACTGTCATCAAAAGGAATAAAATCTTTTAGCTTAAGACCTCAACAAGTCCCATATGCGGACAAAATGAAATGCTGCAGCACCAATATAATACTCGTACTTGCCCGAGATGTCGTTCGCCAAATGCACATCTCTTACCATTCTTCTTCCTGTGCTTACGGTTGGCTTTCTTTCGGCTTATACCACCGGCACATTTTACATGCACTTTCGTTTGTCACTTTCACACACTTTCACAGCCACACAGCGAGCAGTACCGCATGTGCACATTCAATCCTGCGCAGCAGCATCTGCATCTACATACACCTGTCCTCGTCCTCCTAGAGGAGGACTTCTCTGCTTTCAGCGGCAACTTTTCGTTGAGTTGTTAAAATAAGCCACTTGAGGTAACATAAAGCACACGGCACACATTGCATGTCATGTATGCAGGCACATCCTGTGCTCAATAGCCAGTCTCCGTGTGGCCGTGGAAGGACGCCACACATAGTGTGGCACACGCCAAGGCTTTTCTTGTCGGCGCAAATATATACAAGTATGTGTGTGAATAGATAGATGTGCAGACGTGTGTATTTGTAATATATTTCTAATACAAGTTGAGAGCTCGTTAAGCTGCTAGTAGGCTTAGGCGGGCGCATAGAAATATGACCTTACATAATTGCATTTCGCTTGGAACTAACTTAAGGACATTGCAATTAATCTAATCATTTGCGAATGTACCACAAATATTCGTTGACTCTAATACAATAATTATTGAAAGTTAACCATAATTCAATTTAACAAACATTAACAAAAACGTATTTTCTTTTCACATTTTCAGCTCCACAATTTGCAGAAAGATAATAAAAATAAATTGATATTAATTTGAATTGAGCTTTGCGACGTTCAACTAACTTTTTCTTAAACTCAACTCATCTCAACAACTGAAGAGCTAGCTTACTCAACAACCATTTTACGAATTACTTTTTATAAGCAACATAAAAGCAGAGCTAAACAATTAATAATAAGCTATCACTTTTATAAATGAAACGATAATTAACAAGAGTAATTACAAATTTGAATGGCTTGTAGATACATATTTAATAAAAAAGACTTATATTCGATTCATCGAAGACCAAATCAGACTCTGCACATAAGGTCTACGAAATAAAATAGATGTATTTATTTTACCAAATTTATTTATATAAATACAAATAAATATTAAATGTTGCTATGCCCATTTTAATAAATATTTTTCTTATTTAAAATAAATTTCTTTAAACTTTAAACTGTTTAAAATTACAGTTTAAATTTAGTTTATAAATATTTAAGAAAATTTTCTTTAAATTAAATGAAAATTTTTTCAAACGAAATAATTGATCTGATCATTTTCAAAAAATTATATTTCTATTTCAATATACTTGTGTATTAAGGTTTAATTTCCTGGATATGTCCTCCATTGCTATTAAATACCCTTAATATGCAATCTGACACTCTGGCCCCCGTTACGATTGCTTCTTTTAATAATAAACAAAAGTTACAATTAACTTAATAAAATCTAGAAAAACTTAAGACATTCTTTGTGTTGTGTGCTTAACTTAAAATTGATTCAATAGTGTTCATTAGTTTCTTTATAAGAAATAAGAAAGTTTTTGTGTTCACTCTAAATATTCAATTTCTTAAAAACGTCTTTAATATTTTGCACTCATACAAAATGAATATTTTATTTTTGTTAAAGAATTAACGTTGACGCGATTACTCTTCCCCGCCATATTTTTCTCGAAATTTCCGCAAAGATTTCAGCCATGTCCTTGACACAATTTTACGCATTCAGGCAGGCCCCCTGACTGCCTTACGAGCATACCACAAAGATACATACATACACACAATAATTGTACAAACTTTTGATTTGGCTTGTAGATTATTCTGCAAAGACGCCATGGCAACAGAAGTCAAGCGCTTTTTTGTTAGTGGATGCTGGAAAGGAGCCTCGGCAGGCCACTTAAAGCCGCACTGCAAATGCAAAGTAAAATATGTTGAATGAAATGAAAGTGCGACGGCGACAGAAAGAAAGCAAATAAGGAAATCAAAATGGGAAGGAAGCGAAGAAACAAGCCAAAAATTGAACATCCGTTTGTGTTGGATGGTTTCTTTGGAGGGAGAGCGCTGCTCTGTAATTACGAGCGACCGCGATAAGCAAACGGTATGGGGAGGCGCCTACAATACTTGTTAGTTGGAACGAGACAAACACTATTCTAAAAGGGACGTTCGGTGCTTGGCCATTTGATGCTTGAAGATCCAGAGCCACTCTGCGCAATGAAAAATGTCCTCCAGTCCTTTCTGCACGAAGGATGACGTTGACATTTTGCAAATTGCCATCAACATAATAATCAAATTTGTGTAAATTCGAGAAGGAAATGATGCCCAGCTTCCAGAGTCATAGTCCAAGCGTTGCATTTTAAGTTAATGGATTTTTCCCTTCGGCTTAGGCGTTGCCTTGGCAAAACGATGGCAGACGACTGTCTTTTTATATTACAAGTATACAGACACCAAATTGTTACATTTTGTTAAAATATTTTTTTGTTTTTTGAAATATATATACACTTTAATTGTACTGTTATTTCAATAACTTAAATTAAACTTATAGCTAAACAAAAATATAACTTAAGCTTGGAGCTTAGTCTTACTTACAATTTTATATTGATCATTTATTTACATCTATTGTTAACATATGAATGCTAGGATAGACACCTTTTGGTGCTCTCTAAAATGGTTTTAGTTTTTGTTGGCAAATTAAACCCAAGAGTGCTCACAAACCAACAAAAGCTGCCGCACATTTTCAATTAAGCATTGCATTTTTTTGAAGATATGTATTAAAGTTTAATGGTTGATTCACAATTATTTAACTAACCACTCTCCGAGTGGCATGTTTCAATGACTCTCGCATTTTTTTTTAAGTGAGCAGCCAGACCTGAACATTTGCAATCAATAAGAAATTGTAAATGTACAGTATTAATTATTTCAGAAATAAAAAAGCAATATGTGAGTAAAATATAAAGAATAATTAATTACTGCAGGCTGAGTAGGTTCTGCATGTGAACAGGTTGTGGATACCATATCCGTATGTTTCAATAAATATGGCCTACAGCACTTCCACTTTTGCGCCAGCGCCGCAGATTCCTTGTTGTGTACATTATTCTGTAGCTGTCGCCAAATGCCGCACAAACGTTGAGTTGCAACCTTTCGCTGAAAGGCAAATATTTATTATTATTGTTGTCCACATTGTTTGTATCCGTACCTACCATCAACTTGCTTCGAAACAGGCATTGATTCGCATACAATGGGTTACCGACTCCCATTTACTTTTTTTTTTAAATAATTGAATTTTCAAAATTAAATTAAAGTAACATAAAGAAGAAAGGAATGTGCGAGTCGAGTGGACTCAACTCTTAAAAAGGGACAAAACAAATAAAAAATGTTAACAATTAATTTTAAAAACAAATTAAATTAATTAAATAATATAAACAATTAATTAACTTTCTTTCAATCAAATTAATTAATTAAAATGAATAAAATCAAAAATACCTAAACTGTGACTTTTTAAATGATCGAATTGAATAAGACTGATACCATTTGCGCTAGGTTCCGTACAGTCTGTTCTTATCAGTATTATTCAATGCCGAATAGGTAACGCACTTATCGCATGACCTTGACTGTGAATCATACAAAAGGATATAAAAGTGTAGAGGTAGGTCATGGATACCTCAACATTCACTTTTAAAAGCATGCACACATGTGCTGTATGTATACTAATATTATAAAAGAAAATATATATTTCTTTGTTTATTTGAATATAATACGCTCCGAAGCTACTGGATTTAAAGATTCTTTCACTGTTGAGAAGCTACACTATCCCCGATTAACATCGGCTATATTATATTTGCAAAAAAAACAACGACAATAATGTCGCTTAAGGTGTACGAAATATTACCAATAAAAATTCTATTATCGATGCTATTAGTTCAGAATCATTCTCGAAATATTATTCAAGTCTCCAGCCAAATGAAAATGAAGTAACAACGCCAGATTTAAATTCATCTTTTGTTTACTTCCTTGCCCTGAATACCACACACATGTATAGTAACTAGGCATATAAATGTAAATGTATCAAGGTATTAGTTTGTTCCTATAGAGCTTATACATTTATAAGTACTCGTATATGTTACTTTTATCAGGTCAGTTCAACAAACGATAAGCATGACAGACAAGACAAAAAATGGTGCCGTAATCGAAAACTTACTTACATTTTAAGATTTGGAATTTTCATCATTTTACACACACACTCACATACACAGTTCTCCTAAATAGGTCCCAACCAACTCGATCAAATTTGTCGTGTTGCTGTTTCATGTGGAGCACTACACATAAGCTGGAAAGGATGGCAAGCCAGCAGTATCAGTTCATCTGGCGGACTGTGGCCGCCATCTCGAGTGGCTCCTTCATTACTTACTGCACCATGAAGCTGTGCAACAGCAGCAATGCCGGAGACATGCGGACAGTCAAGGGGCAGGTTCATGACATTGGTGGAGGAGGCGATGGTAGCGAACTGTCACAAATCGGCAATGGCGCATGGGCACACGACTGGGATTGTCGAGCACCCATGACGGTGCAGCCGGTGTCCGAGGATCAGCAGCAGGAATCGGATGATACTAAGAGCATGCCCGTGGCTCTACGTCATATTGTGCTGGTACGGCATGGAGAGTACGTGGATTTTAGTGATGGGAGTCATCACTTGACCGACCGTGGCCGCCTGCAGGCAAAGCTCACAGGTCAGCGGCTGCACGACATGGGGGTACCGTGGGATCATGTCGTGGCCTCGACCATGACGCGTGCTCAGGAGACAGCTATGATAATACTGAAAGAGATCAATTTCGATCCGCTGAAGATGAAGCGATGCGAACTGCTGCCCGAGGGAACGCCCTGTCCGGGTGACCCGCCACAACACCGTAGCGTCCGGAGAGTGCAAGAATCATTTCGCCGGGATGGACCTCGCATAGAGGCGGCGTTTCGGCGCTACTTCTTTCGCGCCTCTCCCGAACAAAAACAGGATTCCTATCTACTTGTGATTGGTCATGCCAATGTCATACGATATTTGGTCTGCCGTGCCTTGCAATTTCCGCCGGAGGCTTGGACGCGCATAAGTCTTAAGCATGGCTCTATTACTTGGCTAACTGTGTGGCCATCTGGCTATGTGACCGTAAAGTGTCTGGGCGACTCAGGTTTTATGCCCGTCGAGCAGCTGACAAGCCGACGGCCTCAAATCAAAGCACCGCAGGATCAGCAGCAGCCGAAGGACTTGCATATGATAGAGAATGTCTAGGCCAGAATGTATTACCAAAAATATGAAAACAGTATAAAATTTGGCTTTCTTATTGTATATGCAATGCGGCGCATAATATTTTTTCTTTCCACCTCTTTTTTTTTTGTCATTTTTCTGGTCACTTTCGTTGGCAGGGAAATGAAAAATTTTACGGCTTTTGAATACCGAAAACGTGACTTTCATGCACATTTCGACTTTGCCAGGCATGTGTCCACACATCCACTCATATTAAGTGCGAGAAAGGGGATAAGCGCGCGGGTTGAAGTCTGGCCGGAAGAGGAAACGCCGCTTCAGCGGCATCAGCATTCGCCAGCACTCGTTCAGCATCTGATGCAGGAACAGTTGCAGGCCCGAAAAACCCACTTTAGCTTCAGCCAAATTCACTTTAGCAGCCTTCTGGCCCCATCATGCCCACATCGTCGCTGCCACATTTGCGTGCATTTGGTTTTGTCTCTGCTCATTAGTGTGGCTTTAATTTCGGTTATTGCGTTTTGCGAGTAACTCGGGTTGGGTTTTGGTTTTGGTTTCGGTTTTGGTTGCGGTTGAAGCAGAACTGCCACCGGCACATTTTTGAATTGCAGTTTCTCATTTAATCTGGCACTGTCCTTTGAACGTATGTACATATATAGTTGGATATATATTTGAAAGCCATTAAATTGCATCATGTGTGAAAGTATGCATTATTGTTCAGACCACGCCCTTCGCACGCGTGGCAGCTGCTAAATATTTGCATTGGAATTTTTAATAAAATGCTGCCCATGTCGGCCTGCTCGGTGCTGCTCATGGAAATACGATATTCTTTGTTAGTGTCATCTAAGCGCCATTGTTGTTGACAGTGGCAGACGCGATATTTACATAATCTGCTAGTATTCTTAGATCTGAATTGGTATGCCTGTCGCTGAGTTGTAACACTTTAAGTAAAGGTTCAGAATATTAAGAGATTTTCGTTGACTTCCCCCTCAAACATGTGTTTCGATCAATAGTTCATATTTCCATGTTCAAATGTTTAATTAAACTTTCTTTGAATTTGTATAATTAAGATTAATTCATTTTAATCTTCAAGTTACAGTTATATTGCCATAAATTGGAAAAACAACATATTTTTCGAATTTAAAATTATCAATTATAATTACATTTAAATAAGTTACAAGGTATTGTAAATAATTAATTATTTTTAAATAACACACAATGCATAAAATTTAAAATAACACTTGGATCTAAGAAACATAATATTTTAGAAATATAAACAATTGTCATATTTTGAACAGATGCTTTGCGTCAAATCTTGGCTTAAAAATTGTAGAAACTTCGTATTAAATATTTTAAAAAATTAAACCGTTTTTCATCTAGGGCTCTGCTCTGGTCGAAACAGCAGATCAATGCTAACATAAGTATGGTAAATAATACCGTAAATATCGATTATTTGTGACAGTGGAAAATTGAAAATAGTGTAAATTGAAAGAAGTGCTTAATTTCGATGCAAGTCTGTTTTTATGAGCAGTTTGAAAATGTTAGGCAATCCAACAAGTCCGTTTCCAATCAAAATTTCGCCAAAGTACAATAAGAGCGCCATGTGTATGTTAATTATGGAAAATAAAATGTATGCTGGTGCAGAAGAAACTGGAACCACTGTGGAAGCTAAGATTGAGGAGCAGACACCAAAGCCTAGGCCAAAACGTATTACCCAAAATATTGAAACAGTTTAAAATGTAGATTTCTTATTATATAAGCAATTCGGCGCATAATACTTTTTCTGTTCACCTTTTTTTTTCAGTTTTCTGTTCACTTTCTTTGGCAGGGAAATAAAAAATGTTCTTTGGAAATCTGCAATTTTTTTTTTAATAATTATTCTTTATTTAAGATTGGTGCTAGGTTGAACAAATATTAAACTTTGCAACGAAATCACATTGTTGGATTCCTGCTAGCCCCAGGCCCCAATTTGAAAATTTCAAAATTTAAATACAAGTATGTGGAACACTTTAAGTCGAGAGGGGCGTGCCTGCATTATGACTAAGGACGTTGCCACGTTCAAAAAGCTCCCAATTTACAAAAATGAATGAGTAACGCTTCAGCCCGCTACGTACCAGACTAAGGAAGAAAGTCTCACCTTATTTAAATATTAGGCTCCCCAAAAGTTAATAAACCAGACAAAATGTGGCATTTAGCAACTGGCTTTACATCTAAGAAACTCCATCTCTGCTCGGTCAGGTTCGGTTCAAAACTAACTTCACACTTAATTTCCTCTTGAAACTACCCTTTAAAGGGTCGGAGATGCTTTCCTTTACATACATTACACAAGCCGTTTTATACCCTTAGCCTATCGCCGTTCTTCTACTTCGTAGCGACATCTCGAGGCAGTCACTAAGCGTCGTTATCGAAACATGTCCTTTTAAAAGCAATATTAAAAGTTCCAATTGCACTTTTCTGGAACTGTAAACTTAGAAATATCTTTTTAAAAATATAAAAATTATATTCCATTGCTAAACAGCTGTCCAAGACAGAAAATGCAACACGTTATAGTTTATTGATATGTTCTGCATTCATTTCGAACCTTGAAATACCCTTACCGATCGAATTTCTCGTTAACTGTGCAAGCAATTTCTGAAGCCGCTTCCCCAAATTCCTATCTAATAAGAGAGCCAAGGAAAAGTTAAAGTTTTAGATTGTTCACAGATACTTTAAGCAACAAAAGCAACTACTATGGGGATGGCGATGGCGATGTTTGGGCTGCGTTGGGCTGCCGTGAAAATCCGACAGTAAATGCATAAATCAAAGGCAAATTGAATTTTAGCTATGAAAGGCATTGCAAGCGCTGAAGCGCACAACAAGCCGTTCATACCGCTGTCGTTGTCGTTGTCGTTGTCGTGGAGCCCGTTCTAGCCCGCTGTGAATTGCGACAATATGTTGGAAGCTGGCGCCTGACTCGGCCGAGAGATGCGCGAGTGGGTGATTGGGCGCCAGTTCCCTGTTACAGTTACTGTTACTGTCATTGCTTGTCTGCAAGGAGCGCAAAAAGTTTGCTGGGCATGACGCTGATGCTACTTTAAAACACTTTTCTCTGCATTATGCAAACTTCAGGTAGATAAAAAGTACTGCGAGAATCTGCAATCTAAACAAAATAAAGCAACAACAAAAAACGACTAGCTATAACTTTATTTTCATAAGCATTGTGAAAATGTCAAAATAAAAAGATTGCTCATAATAATTATGATATTTAAAGTAATATATCATCACAAGTCTCAACCTATGTACATATTTAGCCCTTTCAGACTCTGATGTACCAATTGTGCGGGTAGATTCTGTTATATTTATATTTGACGAATGTTTATTACACTTAAACGCATCGATTGTGTATGTTATTGTTTACGTTTGTTTCTCACATTGTTCCGTGGTTCCCCTCACCGTTACTTGAACATGAGTAAATTTCTCGGGAATCTTTTCAGTTTTGACAAAATAAGCTGCAGAAATAAGAAGACACTTCAATATAAAATTCAATTAACTGCGAAAAACTAGCGAAATTAACGCATTTTAAATGTTTTTAAAATAAATGTTAGTGTTTAAAATGAGTTTCAGTCATTTGTTGCAAAAAAAAATATTCTTTTCAGTTAAAATTTTAAACTGATGTCCAAAAAATCCATGAAGGATATTAAAATTGCGAAACCTAGACATTGAGAAAATTTTCATTAAATATAAAAACCATATATTTCAAAATTCATAAACAAATTGGCAGTGGTTTGTCGTGGGGTCTGAAAGGGCTCGTCCAATAATAAAGCTTGTGTTAAGAGTACTCATGCCATATCGTTTCCGAAATCCAGTCATTCAGTTGAAAAAAATGAATTTATGTACCCTTTAATGGGTCGGAGATGCTTTAATCTGCCTGTCACATACTTTGCAAAAGCCTAATATACCCTTATTGCTCTTCGCGAACAGGGTATAAAAATGAGGGTATAAAAATCAACATGTTTAAATATATTTAGAACATATAGCAAATCAATTGGCAAATTGTTTTACTATGTCTTTTTTGCGAAAACTATGAGTTTTAAGAAATATAAACAAGGAATTCTAAAAAAAAACCAAAAAAAAAGAAAAAAAAAGTGAATTCTTATTTTTGTATTTGTTTTATACTGCAATATAAATGGAAATTATTGAATGAACTGATACGCACATCTCTAATGACATACAATATGTACACACTGGACTGAAAAGTGCGAGAGAAACCTGAGTTGACAAACAAATGAATGAAAAATCTAACAACAGGCCGCCAGTCAGCCTATTGAGCCTATTGTGGAATTCCCGCCAATTGGCCAACACTCACGTGTTTCCACATAACAACATACGAGTACAATTCACCACTGTTTATAGCTTGTCACACCATACTCTTCGTTTGAAGAACAAAAGAAAATAGGAAAACTTCTAAGTTTTCTTTGCTGATTATTTGGGCTTAAAGCATTTAACAGTTCAGTCTTGTGGCGGCTCTTGAAATTGTTGAACGTTTGGCTATTCGCGTTGAAAAATAATAAAAAGAAATATAAAATAAAAATAGTGCTCCTTACCAGGAGCCTGCAGCAGAGTCCTGCAACAGTTCATTTTACATTACACAAAAAATAGTAATTATAAGCAATAAAATACAAAAAGTGGTCCTAATGTAAACACAATACGAATGTGATTCGCATAACTGAGCAAACAAAATCAATAAAATTTGCAGCCAAAGCGGAAAGTTACATTTTCTGTCATGCAAATAAGCATATTTTTCATAAATAAATGCAAACACAATTTATATTCAATTTATTTGTTGACGACGAGTAAAGTAAATAAATGCACAGACTGACAAAATTGTGTATCAAAATAAATCGACAAATCAAATTTGTGCTATTTGCATTTTAATGAGCCGCAATTAAAAATATTAAACTGTAATGTCAACTGGCATTTCACAAAAATATCAATTATAGCAAACAAGAAATACTCCTTTTCAATTAATTAACACGGCAAATAGTGTGCGTAAGTACTCAACCCATATACTTGTACGTATTAGTGTGCATGCCAGTAGCACTTGATTTTTGAATTAATCATGAAGCTAAAAGTGTTGAGTCATCTCATTAAGGCATCATATTATTTATAGTAATGGTCAAATTCGAGTATACATCGCATCAGTTAAAGGATTTTTTAAGAATCACTTATAATTTTGTTTTCTTTTTATGGGGATATATTATATATCAAACATTTTATTTAAGCCAATGAAAACATCTGGAGAATGTTTCTACGAATCCACAACAATTAACACCTACAGATATTTTATAAGTAGCAAAGCTTCACAAAAACAAAAAAAAAATTAAAAAACTGTTTATTTTGTTATCATTTAATTTTTTTTTTTTTTTTTTTTACATATATACAATTTATTAAACTAGTTTTCTACTACCAATATGGCAGCTTAAGCTAGTTGAAAGTTTGGGAATACAAAAGTTGTCTATAGTAAGCATCTATAGGACGCACTTATATCTATGTACATATATACAATATTTACAATGTTTTACATTAGAAATGAAATTATATTTTATGATATATATTATATATTTTATACAAGGGATCTTGTGGGGAGATCCTTTGGATGGCACTTCTTCAATCTTCTCTTCTTAGGTTTGGACAGGAGCCGCCTCGCTAGTGCGTATTTGTTAATTTTTGCAACTAAGCTTCAGAAAAACAAAAAAAAAAAAATTAAAAAACTGTTTTTTTGTTATCATTTAAAAATTTGTAAATGTCAGTATTTTTATGGAAAAGTTTTAACATGCACCCTAAAAGTATGCAATTATTTTTGTACCCTATACTCAAATGGTTGAAGGAAGCAACTCACATAACGGTATAGTATATTATTGAACACGGTGGAAATATGAGTCAATATAACCATGTCAGACCCATCTCCTCATTTCCTAGGTCCAAAAAAGGAAAGTTTTTCTTCGGTGCATCTCCAACTTCGTATTTGTTAATTTTTGCAACTCTTGCAATTTATTTAGTTTATTTGATATGTTAAGGCATTTTTGTCAGTAAATGTTCACCATGCTCTACCAGCAGCTGGTGGTGTTTTTTCTCAATTCTGAAATTCACACACTTGGCACATACTTAAAGACACAAACCCGAAGAAAATGTATGATATTGAAACTGTACACAAAAATTTGAGCAATACATTTAATATACCCTTAGATAAAGGGTAACACTAGATCTGTGCGAATGTGCATACGTAACACACAGAAGGAGACCTCCCAAAATACAGAACTTCTTTATTACTATGACAAGACGAAAACAAGAGAGAACGTCGAGCAAGCCCGACAGTGAAATACCCTGTACCCAGGTAAACTTCCGACCCTGAGGTATATGCGCCTCTAGCAGAAACAAAAGGAAGAAGAAGAGCGAACTTGATGCTGCAGAATGCTTCAGAATATATATACTTTATGGGGTCGGAGATGCTTCCTTCTGCATGTTACATACTTTGCACAAACCTAATAGACCCTTTTTACCCTACGGATACAGGGTATAAAAAATGTCAAAGTTATCATAAAATTTAATAATTGTCCAACCTAGGACAGATTAAAGATTTCAAAAAAAAACTTATTACTTTTTTGCTTCTGTTTGCATGACTCTACCATTCCATTCTTGTGTTTTTTTTTTTTTTTTTGGGTACGCTTTAAAAGTTATTTAAATGATTTTCACTTGTGCCATTCGAACTAATCGTTTAAATATTTTTTAAATTTATAATCTACTCTTAATCTATCACATAATCAAACTGATACTATCCCAATGGATAATAATATTGACATCGACATTTTGAACCCATGTTTTAATCTCACCCAAAAATATGTTTAACATATTTAACTGAAGAAATTATTGAACTTTATGCCATCAACGACTTAATCGGACTTAATGTAAAACCTTGTTTTTCCAAACTATTGCTTTCGTTCCTTAGTTCATTTAGTTTTCATTAATCGCTCCTCTCTTACTCACAATAACTTCCAAGAAGCGCTAATGGCCAGTTGCCACATTATCTGACCCCCATGAACTTTGTCTCTTGCGCATTATACGATGGTTATCATAAAAAGACTTGTACTTAGCACTTATAACACAAACAGCCACAACTAAGTACGATTATGTTTAACAAAAACGACGACTTTTGCAATCACAAGTCTCGAATGGCTTTCAACAGCGCATTGCGTATCGAGTTGCCTTCAAAACAGCTTGCCCGGCGATTTCAGCGCCTTGACTCGTGGCCATTGAGCCCACATAATCACACAGCCAGAATAGCCCAAGCGTCAGCCCCTGCCGCCCTGAACCCATGCCGACTAATAGGTATCGAATTTTAATGACCCACTTTCGGGCTCAAGACTATTTAAGTTTACAAGTATTGGTTTGTGCTAATTCTGCAACGGTGCACCGGGCAAATCCCAGAGCACACAGAGAAATAAGTATGCCCAGTGAGAAGAAGAAGAAGATGAAGCAGAAGAAGAAGAAGGGGGTGTGGGACCAACGACAATGTGCCGCATGGCCGGTCGAACCGAAAACTACGTATTGTCAAGGAAACAGCAAGCGAGTTGGCGGGCAGCAATGAACGCCTTTGTAGGGCTTCTATTACCGGCGGGGTAGCCGTACTGGCTGCATCTATGTATATCTGCAACATAGCGCCTGCCTCAACGTTCAACGGCACGGTCGGACCTGAGTGGCAAAAGCAATATCAAGAATTAAACAAGACACTAAACAGAAGTTAAACGAATAAAACCAAATTGTATGCCATCGCATAAAAGTCTTTACCCGTGCGGCGGCTTTAGATGTGCTCGTAAAACAAAATAAATTTATTTTCCTCTATGTGCTTCAAATTTTGAGTAGCACCGCCACATACAAGTAGATAGTGAATGTCAGTCCGTGTGCTTGCAAAGAGGAAAAGGCGACGAAAATGAAACTAAATAAAAACGAAATTAAAAGAATTAACGTGTGAGTGCAAGCAAAAAAAAAAAAAACAAAACAATTGAAGGCAACACATATTCGGGGTCACTTGTTTGAAGACAAAATGGAAAGCAATTGATGGAGAATTCACTAAATTTAGGACATTGCCTTGACAAACAGAATTCGATGACCATGTTTAAGCAATTAACGCATGGTTGGGTTGATTCCAAATCATGAGTTTGCATGGATAAAACAGCTAAAAAATTAAGAATACATATTGTATCTTATTTACTGAGTTATGCCATACTTGTAGAATACAATGTGAAAAAAACTCGAAGCTCAAGACTTTCACAAATAAATATAAAGCTATGAAAGCTATTCATTTCCTGAAGGTTAAAGTAAAAGGCCAGCCATTAATCCAAAAGATCATTTTTTTTATGAAACCAACACACAGATTTCAATGTGAAAAAAAAAATTTTAAGATCAAGACTTTTAAAAATAAATGTAAGTCTATGAAAGCTATATATTTCCTGAAGGTTACAGTAAAAGTTCAATCATTAATCCGTTCTTTAAATCATTACATTAAATACCAATAACGAGTATTGGCCAAAAACTAGAAAAATTATTGACTTTTTGTGACTTCAATTCGATTTACATCGATTTGCATTTTTTATTTACATTAAATTTCAACTACTTGCTGCGCCTTTTTGATAAAAATAATATAAATACAATGGATTTATTTGTGCTGTACACAATATTTCTGAATAAGAAATAGTGATTGAACACACAGATTTAAAGAGACCATGTCTTCCTATAAATAGTGTCTTCCTATAAATAATGTCTTCCTATAAATCGATGATATACTTAGAAATTAAAATCATACAATGTAATCATTAGAGGTGTTATTAAAAAAGACTACAAAATAATGATTTTTTTTTTATTCATTCTCTCACAATTTAATGATTAATTTTAAATATTAATTTAAAAATTAACCAATAATCATTATTTTTGAGAAAACAAATAAAACTTATAAAATAATGATTATTCATTGACTTTTATTTTTGTTCAAAGCTGTAGTTTTGTCTTTCTCATAAGGATTGAGGACAAAATTTATACAAGTATATATCCTTAATCAGTGAGTCAAATTTTAAATTATGCGAAAGCGCAGAATATTTATTAATTATTATGGACCGCAAACCACATACGAGTATATGCCTACGCATGCATCCATATGGCGAAGGTTCCATCTAAAAATACAAGTATATGTATATTCTCGTACATATGAATGCATAATTGGAACATAAAATACCAAAAATATTTCATTGTACAACATCACTACACATACACCCTGGCACCCAGACACACACACACACTATATGTGTAGTAGTATGTATGTTTTTATGTGCGTGTATTCATAGCTTTTCCATTCCTTCACTTGCAGGACATCGTTATCCAGGCTGAATAGGATAGGAAAAGAGCAGACGGTGTCCAGGAGGAGCGACCACAATTCAAGGCGCCTGGCCAGAAATGGCCCAACGTAATCTAACACTGCCAACGCCCACCGCAACAACAATAATGCTGTCGTCACCAGCAACAACAGCAACCACAATGGCCGCAACTACAACAACGACGCCAACCACATTTTTTACATACAGTATACCAGGCATGGACATTGCGCCGGCCCCATTTATATTCACCTACGTTAGTGAATTTTTATCGCTTATCACGCCCGAGGAATTGCCATTCGGTAAGTAACGGGGCTGAGGATGAGAATACGTGTATAGCCACCAGTGGCCTAGTTTATCGTGCCTGTATACGACATTGTGTATCCACACTTTCGACGGACTGCGAACATCTACCGGAATTATACTTTACCATCATCATTTACATAGAAAAGATGTCATATTCTAGCAATGGTGGCTTTATAATTGTGCATTAATTATGAAATATTTGCATACAAATTCAGAGTTTGTATGTAACAGAAATAATTTTATTCTTGTCCAAACAGCTCTAAAACACTTTGACCCTTTTAACAAGGCCCATTCGTTTGCCTTATCATGCTTATTAATCGTCTATGTTTACTAAGAAAATAGACTAGAAGTATACTTGTAGTCTTTCCAGTTACATATCTTCTCAAGTTCATTGATGGTAAGCTTTCTTGTTTATTTTAAGCTAACAAAACAACTTATTTACCTTTAAGACTTTTAGGACAAGAAATATTTTTGCCAAGTATCACACATGGCCATGGTCGGCTTAGTTCATGGAAATATCTTTAAAATCTTTTCTGTGAGATATTTTTAATAATTTTAGATCTTTTTTAGTGAACTTTTACATTTCAATCAATGTTTTAAATCAATGCAGAAATATTGAAACTCTAAACGAGTCATATTCATCTCAATATTATTATTGTTTTTATATATTTTTTTCCAATTACCTTGCTTTTTGTGCGTTTATCGATTAAATCTATCGAGTGTTAATTAAATACTTAATTAAATTTTTTTTTAAAAAGTAATTTCTAACCTAAAAAAATTTTATAAAGTCTGAATTTGCTATCCTTTTATCTAACCATGCATGGGCCAACAGAATTAAGCTAAAACCTATTCTGCCTTCAGTTAAAAAAATCTTTTCTGTGAGATTTTTTTAATAATTTTAAATCTTTTTAGTGAACTTTTACATTTTATACTCCAATCTGTTTTAAGTCGATGCTGAAATAATGAAACTCTAAACGAGCCATATTCATATCAAAATTATTAAAGTTTTTATACTCTGTACATGAAATGTACAGAATATTAGGTTTGCGGGAGCTGAAAAATGTAACGGGCAGAAGGAGGCGTGGCAGACCCCACAAAGTATATATATTCTTGATCAGCGTGACAAGATGAGTCGATCAAGCCTTGTCTGTCTGTCTGTCCGTCTGTCCGTCCGTATGAACACCTGGTCTCAGAGACTATAAGAGCTAGAGAGACCAAATTTTGCACAAAGATGCCTTATGTGTGTACGCTATACGAGTTCCCCCACTTCCCCCCTATGGGGGTTTTCCCGATTTTCCATTCGTATAATCGCCTATATCTCGGAGACTATAAGACCTACGGACACCAAATTTTCTCTCACTCCCGTAATTCTTGGAATTTCGAACTCAAATTTTGCAAATACCCCCAGTTAGTTATTATGTGTCCGTATGTCAAGTTTCACTATGATAGACCGATTTAACAAGAAGTTATAGCCATAAATATATTTGCTGCTGCAGCGCTGCTCAAGCGCTGCCCGCGACTGTTGTTGATGTTGCTGTTTTGTTCACTGCTAACATGTTTACACAGACACGAATATACGAGCATATACATACATACACTCACATAGACGCAATATATACCCTTTACGTGAGTTCGAATACCGAGAACGGTAAAATCGATAATTCTATAATTATTGTGAACATATGTACAGAGTATTTCAAAGTCGGGACACCCGACTTTAGCTTTGTTACTTGTTTTATATATTTTTTTGCACTCGCGGACAGATAAAAGAACAAGCGGATATATCTATATCGATTCGTCTTGTTATGCATATTGTATATGTACCTTTAAGATACATATGTTCTCCAAAATCTCCTTCTGCCTATTACATACATTTGCATACCCTTCGCATAGTCAATTAAATGCATACATTTTCTTGTTCAAACAAGGGTTTTTAAAAACAATTTTATATAAATTGAATGCATAGTCCGCTTCAACTTAGAATACCTAAGAACTCCTCTCGTTAATCCGGACTTAGTTTTTATCCACTATTCTTACTTTAGTGGTGTGAATGGGCTAAGTTGGCCAAGAGAGTACTGAATTTGTATTATACTATGACATTTTTGCGTAAATTTTAAAAGCATACATTTAAATTGTTTTTCTTTTTCTACTAAGCCATGTTTTTTGGAACTGGCCATTATTAAATATGTAAGTCATTCCGGTGACAACAAGGCTGACAGAGGCATCAGCTAGATGTGCCCTAGTTCCAAGAAAAAAATGCGCAGCTTCAAAACACTCAGCCCCATCACAGGTCATTTAATATTCTACGCATCAGTATGAATTTATGAAAAAAATACACAAATATATTCCATTCAAAAAACGAGGACGCCGGCAGGAACTGCCGGTTGCCAACCTAGAGGGGCCTACGCCAGTCTCAGAGGTGTCCAATGATCAGATGTCCCATGAGCAGAAGGTGATTAGCTTTATGCGGAAACATGGCGTGAAAGAGGATGTAGCGCGCTACTATCTTAGCTCAAACGGCTGGCTGTTGGATCAGGCCTCGTTAAGGTATGAAACCGAAAATGCTGAAGGTGTGGACAGTTCCAAAGATGTCGACAATTCCAAAAATGCCGACAGCAATGTAAGGATAGACCCGAAGGGCTTGGAATCGCTTCAGAGCCTTTTAAGCCAACACGATGCTCACAAATCGGAGGAAGAGACTGAAAATTATTTTGCGGGTGGTTCGGAGACGTCGGGTCAACAAATTTTAGGTCCAAAGGCACAAAAACGTGTCCACATGGACACCTCAACACCGGCCATTACCTCGACAGACAGTATGCGCAGCTTACGAACTTGGGGTCATGGTGAACGTCTGGGCAGTGCTCATCCCATCAATCCTCCCTCAACACGGCCACACTCCAGCCCCGTAGAAGGCCACGAAAGTGATTCTGACATGAGTGATAGCGAGCATAGAATTGTCATATTGCACCTTTGGGCGGAAGGGTTTTCACTTGACGACGGTTCTCTGCGTCCGTACGATTTGCCCGAGAACGAGCGTTTTCTGCGTGAAATACTGCGGGGCCAGTTCCCCGAAGAGATGAAACAATATGGCCACCGTATCGATCTTTCTGTACAAGATCACACCAATCAGTCCTTCCGCCACTTGTCGCGCAGACAGTTCATGGGCTCAGGCCGCTTGCTGGGCAGTCCGACGCCAGAGCTTTCTGTTAACATATCGACGATCGAATTAACTCAGGAGCAGGTTCTACAGGAGCAGGAGCTTCTAGCCGAGCGTACACTCAATTTTGATGAAACCGCACCCATAGTGACTATACAGGTCCGTCTAGCTGATGGCAGTCGCATCTCAGCACGCTTTAACGAAACGCACACCATTGGCGAACTCTATCGCTATGTGCGAATATCGAGGCCTCAATACTCCAGCGTGGAGTTCGTCCTGATGACAGCATTTCCACGTGAGACCCTGGATGAGAGAGATGAGCGCACATTGGCTAAAGCGAATCTTAAAAAAGTGCTGGTCATACAACATATCAACTAGTTGCTTTTACATCAACATCAATAAATTTATTAGTCGTTCATAGAAATAAACAAAATTCCACCTGCAAAGAAATCGAAATTGAAGAGAAATTGAAATTTATATTAATATTGAATCATTTGAAACGGATATAGTGGCTTAGAAACCTGAATGGAATGAAATCAGAGCTTTATAAAGAACGCTTTTTGTTCGCGCAGACAGGAATACTAATGGCCAGGGGGAACACTTTGCAAACACAACTACTCTTTATCCCAGGCAATATACAAGTATAATGCTTTCTTATTCCTGTCTATTCGCTTACAAAAATGCTCAACTTGAATTAATTGGTTGCAAGTTAATAGAAATTATGCATATAAACATAACCTCTTAAGGTTTATTCTCATAACTTAGCCCAATTTCAATATACTAGCAAATTAAATTTTATTATTGATAACAAAAAAGGAAAATAAAAACTGATTCTTCAGTTCACAAAAATGTACAAAAAACATTACCAAGTGGGAAAAGATAAAAGAAGATTAGATTAGAAACCACTTCACTGAAATTTGACTTGAATTGAAATTAAAAGATATGTGCAAATCTCAAAACTCGTTTAGAATAAGCCAGTTTTTGAAATCCGTATGTAAGCCAAAACGGTGCGTTATCGTCGTGAGTCCAAACAATTTTTTTCTTACACTGATAAAAAAGTTGCATAGTATAGACGAATATTTTCATATTAAATTTAGTGTTCTAAAACTAATTCATAATAACAAAAGAATTTTAAAATTACATTCTGTTAGAAATGGTTCTTTTGAAAAATAAATAAAATATGCATCATGGAAATGTCAATGTTGAAAAGAGTAAAAAAAAAGTAGAGTGGACAAAAAAGTGGAAAAAACATTTTAGAATTATTAAAATCCAGACCACGTCTCCACATTATCACTTGTGATTTAATATCGACACACTTTAAATTTAATATTTTTATATTAAATTTCAAAAGTGTGCACACTTCATATTTGTTAAAACACGCAAAGGTGCAAAATCGATGGTAAAAATAGTTAAATCTACGCGTAAATATTGAAATTTTCGTGGTTTTTTTATCAGTCTACATTTACGTTATAAGTAGTAAGAACACAAATCTCTAAGGTGTAAAAACTCATTGCAAAAATTTGCCAATTCTACGCACAACACACTTTGTGGAAATATTAAATATAAAATATAAATTGAGTATATCTTTTCTAGATTCTATACGCGATGTCCTACATAATAATGTCACACTGCTCGACTTTGCATCAAATGTAAGTTAATGTGATCCTCTTCGTCCGCAAAAATGCATACTATATACGCGTATGTATGTATGTATGTATATACTTATGTCGCACACCTATGGCCAATTAAAACGTACTATAAATGACATTAGCTTATGGATTACAGGCCATGAAAATCGAATCGGGTTTCATAGCAATAATCAGTATATTCGCCATACTTGCCCTCGTCCCGCTGATTGCAACTTGTGCCTGGTGCTGCGGCCGACGTGCCATTGAGGAGGAGGCAGAGATGAGTCGCAACGCGCCGGTGCATATACGGGACGAGGCATTCGAGGAGAGTCTGAAATGCCGCAAAAGCGCAGCAGTTGTCACGCTCTGGATTGTCTTCATACTGCTCACGTACGTTTTAGAGACTTGCATGTTAGTTTTTACACTTCAATATATATATATTAACGTCGGGACGTCTGCCCAACACTTTGCAGCCTGAGCGACTTTTGCATATTTTATGCAAACAGTCGCCTGTCGACTAGCATCGAGATGACACCCGAAATGGTCAAGTCTGCTGTGCACGACGTCGAAGCCTTTCTAAAGGACACGCATCTACAAATCAAACACAAACTGGATAATGGCTTTCATGTTTCCGTTGAGAAAGTCGTCAAAGACTTGGAAGGTCAGTGGGCGGCTCCTCCAGCCGAGTAAAAGTTGTGCATTATGCGACAACTTTATCGCCAACTATGGCCGCAGAGCACATTTATAGTTTTCGATATATGCTAAAAGTTTGCGCTGCTCCAGTTTTATGCACTGTATTTTGAATTATTGTACGCTTTCCATACTGCCTGCCCTGCCCTGCCCTGCCCGACCCTTCTACCTTCCAAAAGTTCGCCCATTGCCATGGTATATGAGAATACGCCTTCAACTTGCTCACAACTCTCTCGTACTCAATTCTTTGCCTGCCCATAGACGTGGATATTCTCCTTGGCGAGCCAATTCAAGCGGAAATATCTGCACACACTGGCCTTGAGCTGGCATATGATTCATTGACGACACTTAGCCTGGGTAAGTCTCTGTTTTAAGTCCACCACTATGTTCACACTGGCTTTGTTTTTGCGCTGGACTACTAGGAGTGAATGCGGTGTACACTTGACCCCAATTCCCTAAGCAAATCTCAAAAAGAGAACACAAGCTGATAACGCGATTGTCGATAGAAAGTAGCTATATACGTGTGTTTCAAAGTAAACAGGACGTTTTAAAAATAAATGTAAATACAAGTATCAATTTATTTTATTCAAAATAGTCTTCTTGTACTTAATATACTGCACGTGCGAAAAATATGTATGTCAAAGAAATTTTTACATGCCTTTTGGATGGCTTCTAAGTCCACAACTCCTTGCGGACAATACCCTTAGAATCACGTATGTCTTCTTTTTTGACTTATCCAAATGAAATTTTTGTTTTGGCTGTATTTATTTATTTATGTCAACAAACATATGATTGTCGACATAGGAGGAAAATACATCAAAATTATAAAAATCATCTTATAAACTAGAAAAGCCTAAGAAGGAGAAATCGAATCAAATTACAATAATATCTAATTAACGCCTCTTACCCCGTCTCACAGCCAAGTGTGGTCAGAGGCGTCAATAAATCTACCAATATAAAAAAAAAACTTAACAGAGAGAAAAAGCTTAGAATTACTTAAAAGTTAATTTTTAAAAAACAAAAAAACAAATATTTTGAACTATTCTTTCTTTCACCAATTTTGTGGATCACCATTTATGTCCTCACAAACAATCACAGCCACAAACTTGGCTTATCAGTTGACGCGTTTTCGGTAGATTTGCCCAATTTAAAACAACACTTAATATTGGCTCTTTGTTACTTTGTCAACGATAACTCAATTTTCAGTAAAACAATTGTAATGTAATTATATTGTAAGTCGGTAAGAGATAATATAATATACCTTTTCAACCAATTAGACACCACCAAAAAATGCCCTCTAACTATTTACTTTGGAACGCACCTTGTAGTACAGATTCAAAATTGTTTAAAAAATTGAATAGCAACATTTTTTTGATACCGACATTAACGTCAAAATAACTCTTATATTATTTGATTTCACTTTTAATATTTGCAATTTTTTTAAAGAACTAAATAATAAGAATAATACTATTCGAGAATTACATAAAGTATGCTATCAAAATAAAAGAAAATCTCGAGTTTCTACATTTTACAAGTTTTTAATCAACTGATTAATAAATAACAAAAATCATTAAAATCAGTATTCAATATATTTATGTACATACGACTATAAATAAAGATTTCCAGGCATCAACATATTGGTTGTCAATGCAGTTAGTTCCCATAATTGCTCCAAATACATTCATTGAGACTCAAAATCACGCTCGAAATACATACTTGACATTGTCAGAAGCATACTTTTTTCAAAGCAAACAATTCCAATGCTCAATCTGCAATACAATGATAACTAAACTTAACACATACGAGTACGCACACACACACACACAAATATGTACTAACAAATGGCTCAATGGTAAATATCAGACTAGAGCTGGAGCACAAGAAAACTGATTGTTTGCGCACAATTTCATTATGAGAATGCAAACGGCAAACATGACGCCTTCCAGCCAGAGAAGGCGCCCAAAAGCATGCTATACGTACACGTATATGTATACTCGTATATAAATGCGTCAACAAGGAAAGTTGAAGCTGCAACAAGGCAACTGGCAACATCCGCTGACAACTCGACACAAGCGCTCGACAAATTCCAAAACGAAAAGTGTATTATATTTTCACAATATGTAATTTAGAGGAGTGTGTTGAGCAAACGGCAAAATAAACGCACAGCAATAATATTTTCATACATTTCTTGCATTCCTCATTGCACGGCAGCGAACGCCGAGCTCATCTATCGGGTCCTGATGCTGCAGGAGACGGTTGGCCGGGCACTAAAATTGTCCCAAGAGGCGGCGGCACGCATGGAGGAACTGCAGATACAGCTATCCGTGTTACAGCGCCAATGCACATACCGAGATCGACCACTCTGCGATACATTGCGTATACGCAGTTTTGAGGAGAACGGGGTCGTGGATGCACTGAAGACGGTGAGTTGGTGAGTTGGTCAGCCATGGCTACAATAAATGCTGACTGGAGCTTTCAGGGGTCACTTGATTTCGTGCTAAATTTAATCTCACTCCTTTTTCTTTTATTTTCTTCTTCTTTAATTTGTTCTCTTTCTTTTACTTCACAATTTTGCCTGCCATTGCCGGCTGTGTACGCAATATCTTATTTCCTGTGCCGTGGCTACACGTTGGGTGACAATTTGTCAGCTGCAAGAAGACCAGAGCATTTTTCGTATGCGCTACTTGGGTGAAATTGAATTTGGTGCCACTGTCAAAAATCTGACGTCGGAAGTTGGTGTGTCACGTTCCATTTTCAGCAATTTCCCGCAACAAGTTAAACATGACACGGCATATGAGCGAAATTGTAAGTCCAACAACTACAACACCAAAACTAGAAAACATGGTAAAATATAAATGAATCATGGACATAAGAGAATGACACAATTTTCAATAAAAATAAAAAATGAAAAGTTGTAAGCGTCAATTCTTAAGAATACATTAGAGATGAAGAAAATTGCAAAATATTAGATAAATTATAAATCAGATACATACAAGTATATAAATACAGCTGAGTCGACATATTATGCGCCATAAATATGCTACCCCCACACATTATATTTCGATTTTTTGGTAAAAAACAAGAAAAAATAAGTTCACATAGAAATAGATAAAAAGATAAATAAATAAATAGATAAAAATATAATTAGATAAATAAATAAATAGATAAATAAATAAAAAGATAAATAAATTAATAGATAAATAGATAAATAAATAAATAAATAAATAAATAAATAAATAAATAAATAAATAAATAAATAAATAAATAGATAAATAGATAAAAAGATAAATAGATAAATAGATGAATTGATAAATTGATAAATTGATAAATAGATAAATAGATAAATAAATGAATAGATAAATAGATAAATAGATAAATAGATAAATAAATGAATAGATAAATAGATAAATAGAAAAATAGATAGATAAATAGATAAACAGATAAATAGATAAATAATAAAGAAGCAAATGTAGTAGATACACGGGATACTTAGATAAATATATAAATAGAAATATATAAATACTTGAAAACATAAATAGCTAAAGAGATACATAAATAAATAGCTAAATAGATAAATTAAAATAGATAAATACCCAATCAAACACTCCTTACACATTGAAGTCTTGAGTTTTTGATAAAAATAAAACCGTCATAAGCAAATGTCACTCAGCGGAACACACACATCTATTCCCGAACAAACATTGCATGAGTTGCTTGTGCTTTTAATTACGCCTGCTCCCCACAATAATGTGACATACTGAATTCAAAACTCAATTATGGGATCAATTTAAACGTAAAACCCAATCAATAACACACAAGTATATGTACTTTGTAACGAGATAAATATAATATATACAAGGGATACTTAGATAAATAGATAAAAATACAAATAGATAAAGAGATACATAAATAAGTAGCTAAAGAGATACATAAATAAATAGCTAAATAGATAAATTGTAAAAGATAAATAGATAAATACTCATTGAAACATCTAATACATTGAAGTCTGGAGTTTTTGGTGTTTTCAGTGGAACACACACCCTTAGTGTATACGCGTATTACTTTATTGTTTGGACCTGAAATCGATTCCCGAACAAATATTGCATAAGTTGCTTGTGCTTTTAATTACGCCTGCTCCCCACAATAATGCGACAACCTGAATTCAAAACTCAATTATGGGATCAATTTAAACGTACAATCCAATCAATAACACACAAGCGTATGTAGTTTGTAACGTTCCCCACCTGTGCATCCCTGACAGACGCAATTTCCGAAACAAACATGCCAACAGGGCTACGGCTGGCCATCGACAAGTTTAACTCGATATTAATTATTGTCACCTAGGTCGCAACATTGACAAACACACACACACACACACACCCACACGCACACGCACACACACGCAGATGACACACCCACAATAAAACACAAGCTGACCATCTAATTGAATTGCTAAACTTTCACGCAGACACACTGGACCAGCTGGCGAATATTCGCCACCGAACCACCGCCAATGCTCAATTGTTGACAGCAACGGTGAATAGATTGCTGACGCGGTTGCAGGGCACCTGGGACTCAATGCAGCCGGCCTACAACGAGCTAAAGGACTGGGCCAACACCTACTGGAGTCTAGGCTGGATAGCGGCGATGGTGATTGTTTGGGTAATGCTCTTCATGCTCATGTCCTACTGCTGTTTTCTGTGCGAGTCGAACACAAAGTCGGGCGTGGTGTTCTTTATAGCTGTCCTGATTATTTGTCTGGGCAGCGTAGCCCTAACTCTCTACGGCATATTCTCACTGGCCATTGGCGGCAACTCCCAAGTATTCCTCTGCCGTTCACTCTACGCCGACAACAATTACGAGCTGCTGGGTAAGTTGTTTGATAAGCCGGGCTATGTATACGCAAGGGAACCGCAGACGGGAATTATTGGCGAGCTTCTGCGACCGGCCGGTGTCAATCGCTCCGTCGTCAATGTGAGTCTCGGCACGGCGCTCAGGTAAGTGTCATTTAATGCACAATTGTGGCTAATAGAATATGAATGTTCCTATTTACAAAAGAGCAGCCCACATAGCCCCAACCGCCCAATCCACCGATAACCTAACGAATTATAATATCCAATTACTTTGATACTGTACGTGCCTGTCATTTTGGTAGTCACTGTGTAAGCATGCAAATATGTGCTAATAATGTACAGCGCAGTTCAAGCGAATAGATCAGGCGTAGCTATAGCGTTTAACGGGTCGTATACATTAAAATACAAATAAGGTTGCGCATCTGCATTGTGAAGCAGAGCGGTTTAACATTTAGGGTATTGTAAAATAGTTTTTCTATAAATTAAAGATTCTCCTGCTTCTTGAAAAATAATGTTGCATTTATTCATTAAAGCACCGAAAAAACACTAAATTCATTATTTTATAAACAATAAAAACTAAAAAAAAGACAGTCCGAAGAAGACTCACTTGCGCAGATATTTTTTGTGTAATCTTCTGATATGTATGTACTTGTAGATATCTGATGTGTATATATCCTATGTATAAATATATGATGTGTAGATATCCAAAGTTAAATTAGCTGATGAGTAAACATCTGATGTGTAAATATCTGACGTGCTATCATCTGATGTGTAGGCGTCTGAGATGGCATCTGAGGTATAGACATTTGACGTCTAAGCTTACGACATCTAAGCTACTAAAGCAGTCTAAAAATGAAACTCTTAAAATGCCTTTAAATTAAGTATAATAATTTATTTTTGATATAATGTTGAACCCATTCAAGCAAGGAATATTCGCATATCTAGCGCTTCCGGATTTGTTTCGAATCTTTTACAATTTGTTCAAGATCTGCAACGCCTATTTGCATGTTACGACGCTTTTCATAAAATATTTAAAACTACTTCCCAAGCACAATCACAATCACAAATTTGCACTGCCCAGCCAACCAGTCAGCCAACCAGGCAACTAAATTGTCACTGTAGAACTTATACGAGTAAAAGCAAAAACCACAACACACTCTGCACACTCACACAAACGCCTACCACTAGTATGTGGGTGACGCCGAAGAAGCTGGACGAGAAAGCCACAAAGTTTTGAAAACCCAATGAAATTTCCCAGCCACATAGCACTCAATTTTACGCAGATTCTTGATGCAAACCCCAACAGCAGCACTTGTAGCCACAAAATTTTAAGCACGATTCCAATTATCTGCACAGATACAAATGCGCATGCATGCAAATCTTTACATACATACATACGAGTATATGTATACATACATACTTGTATGTACGAGTATGTACACTCAAAAAAAAAAGTTCCAAAGTATAAATGAATATTTTCATATTCAATTTAATGATCTACTATTTCATATTCAAATCAAATACAATCAACGCAAATTTAACTAAACACACATTCAATTACTGATTTAAATATGAATACTTGTAATATTCAAAACAAAGTGTAAATATTTGTGTTTAAGGTGTGTCATACTCAATTAAATGTTAATATGGTCCATATTTAATTTAAAAATAACAAATAGTTACATTAACTACATTAATCCCATAATAAATTTTAATATTTATTTCATCTTTAATTTGAAGTTTTTAGAAGAAAAACATTAAATTTTAATATTTTTAATATCTTAATCGAATTCTTCTGATCTAAACTATATAAAAGGCATAAAAAACGTCAAGTTAATTGATAATAACAAACAAAAATTGAAAATTACTTTCTCCTAAAAAAGCTTCTATACAAAATATATGTATGTATAGTATATAAGAAATAGTGGAGGAGTAGACAAACAAGTGGGATAAATATTTTATAATTATACAAAATAAACCTTTGCAAAGATCTTTATTTTCCATTATTACCTTTTATTAATTGGCTTTAATTTATTCGACTGGCACGCACAAAAGATATAATAGGCGCCATTTTTTCAATTTTTTTACTTTGAAAGCTCACAAAAAGCTTCAGTAAAGTTTTTCAAATTTTTTTTTAAATTTTTTTTGTGTATGAGATATTTAGTTAAATAATTTAAAATCAAAAATATGATATATTCACATCGAAATTTCGACTTTATGCCAAAAAAAAAAAAACGACTTCTGGACCATTGTGCTTTGGCGCGAATGAAACCCACGCCCACATCATCACTTGTGATTTAATATCGACACTCTTTAAATTTGATATTTTAATATTAAACTTGAAATTGAAGTGTGCACACTTTATATCTACTAAAGTAGAACACGGTGGAAAATCGATGGTTAAAGTATTTAAGTCTACGTACGTGTAAATATTTAAATTTACGTGCATTTTTTTTATCAGTGTATGTATTGCATGCCTGTGCGTTTGTAAGTAGAAATGCAACCAGCACGTTAAGCTAACAAATTTCGTATAGTACCGAGTATGCTCCAAATTGGCCCGACAGCAAGTGCACAACGATGAATAACGAGGGCTAAAAGTTTGCTTTGACTAAACAAAAACTCTTTTTGGACATTTCCTTGCCGCCTCAAACGACGACGACTGCGACAACGACATCGACGACCAACTTAAAAATGCACATCAACACACTTACTTCCACGCACACACGCACACACTGACTTAATTCAACTGAACGCACGCATTGAAAACTCAATCATCATTGACGCACACACACACACACGCGCGTACACGGCGTATACGTAATGTTTGGCTAACGGACCGCACCGCACTGCAACTCCTGTGCACCACAGGGGCTGCGAACAAAATCAAGCATCGTACAATGTCTTTCAATTGGATGCATTCGTTAATACGACAAAAATAGCCGATTTGAAACAGTTCCCAAAGGTTTCGTCGGCCATCGATTCAATTTCTGTGTCGGAACGTACACTGCTCTCGCTGACTCAGGCCATTCAGAACATACTGGAGAACATGCTGCAAACGTCCGCATTTAATTTGACCACATATCGCAACAGTGTGGGTGCTCCCACGCCCGAGAAGGATTTGGCAACGTTCATTGATCAGATGCAGCGAGTTGCCCTCCAGGTGATTATCACCAACAACAGTTTTAACTGACTCTAAAAACATTTACCAATGGCTAGTCCAAGATTGAGTGCCATCTTGGACAGAGAAAATCTATAAAAACCAGTGTATTGCAACTTGTGCATTCTTTGGCAATTGGTTACAATACCAGAAATATTTATTTGAATCGATAACATTGCATCATTGGAGAGTTCAGTTCAGTTCATAGCTGCGGGGGAAATTGAAAGCTAAGATAGCAGAATTTGCAGAAAATAGAGAAAATATGAATTTAAATTATTGGCTACCATGAAAAAGACGATGTATCTTCCACAAAGCAGGTAAATACGCCCAGAACTTGAACTAAGCTGGATATCAATGGTTAAAGATTTTTAAAAACCATTATATTTGAACAAGTTTCAATTTTTTAACTATGCTAAGAATGAGATTTTGATGCCCACGAAGACACACTATTTAAGGTATTTTGTACATAACGTTATAGAATATATAATTATAGGAAATTAAAATAAAATTTAGACCAACGCCACATTCATTTTTTGCGAGTTCTCGGCTTATGAGCTCTTTGGAAAACATCTATGTTTTTTTAAGGAACGCAGTTTTTTTTTTAAATGTAAATATATACATACTTGTATTTTTTTTAAGGTCGCGTTGCAACTTAAACAATATATTTCGACTATGCCAAGTCGAATTCCAGACCATCAGTAAGGATGTCATGTCATTAGCCTGAATACCGTTTTTATTTCCATTGTACAACACGTTCAGCCATCTTCGAATTACCACATAAATTTTAAGAAATCATTGCTTCAATCTTGATCGGTTAATTATCTAACTATTTTAAAATATGTTTGAAAACCACAGAATTCACAATACAGTACCTACACTATATTTAAAATACTTGTATGTCATGTTGTTTCTTTGATGTTCGAGTCTAATTTGTCTTTATATTGACAGATAATTGTTAAATCAAGTATATATACAAATACATATCTATGACAGTATTGGCTTACATAAACGCTTCATTTTTTTGTACTATAGTCGTAATTGTTTACATATAGCATTTATTTATTTGGTCATGGGAAATGGAAACGTTAAATGCAATCGATTGAAAAACGAACTAAAGTAAACAAAAACTGTTGTTATAACTTAATAATGAACTGAATAAAGTTGAATGGAAGTAGAACGTGAACTAACTTTTAATTAAATCTCTCTTCCCCCATTTAGATTCAAGATGTTGCCACATCATCACGCATGACAACGCTTGGTAGTCGCTCAAAACGTTTACAAGCTTCCATCCTGCAGCCTTTGGAAAACCTTCAGAATGAGATATTGTACCACCTGACTGCGTTGGAATTGCAGCGAGATCCCTGGGCGAAGCAGGTCAACCAGACGCTTAACCATTTGAAGAATATACAGGGCTACCTGGAGAACAAGGCCGGTGAGATTTGCCACAATCAGACGCGCGTATATACGGAACGGTGAGTGTAGCCCAATTATCTGGCCACCCATCTGGCCACATGCCCCACTGTATCGGTCTAATTGCATCACTCTACTATGTGAGTGATGTCTGGGAAGCTCTCCATGTGCCCAACTGTCCACCTATCCTGAATGCATGGGTGTGGCTCAGCCATTCAGAATGTTTTGTTTTATTGGTGTTAGCTCAGTTTTCACAGCAAACAGACAAACAACTCAAACTTGCAATTGCACACAATTCGGTGTTTTATCAGATAATTGAAAGTAGTAATCGTTTTATATGGCTCGCATTCCTCCATTTGCATGTTATTTCTGTGGTGTAGTTGTACTCGTGTAATAAAAACGACAATACCCAGTAAATCCGACAGCTTTAAATGCAATTTGTTGGCTTCCCTGCAACATAGAAATGTTATTGGAGTTAAAATGCAAGCAACAGTTTCTGAGATTTATTAAAATTACAAGCAAAGCACAATCACACATTTTTATCATTAATACTTGTACATATACATACCTGTATATTATACAACAAAAAGTTGACAATAATACAAAATTCTGTGCAAAATTACAGATCCTGCAATAGGATTTAAATATTTATTGCAAAAAATAATTATTATGAACTAATATACAATTTTATGCCTAAAATAATAGTTCAAGATTCGATTCTGAGTTGCACAATTTTGAGAAAAATGTGTACAAGTATGTTATGTACATGTAGTATAAAGAACTTAAATTCACCTTCCCTCTCGCCTTCATAATTTCACTAGAGATGTGTGCGAGCATATTTATTAATTTGTATTTAAAGTTAATTTTTGCAGATAGTGCAGCCTATTTATTGCAGCACAAGTCACAAAAAAACAATTATTCTACAATAAACTTGAGATTGAAATTATTTATTAACATACAAAATTGAAGAAAAATTTAAAGCCAAACTAATGCTTAAACTATTCTATATTATTTCATTGAGTAAAAGAAAGTAAAAATATAAATATATTTTTGTGTAGTTCCTTTTATTAATTTTGTTCATTTATTTGGCCTCACTTTTTAGTTTATGATTAATTATTTCATATTTTATGTCAAATTATACTATAAATGTTTGTCAGGAGTTGATTTTTATTTAATTTTCGATAAATGGTTGAATACTTACATATACAAATATGTAAGTCTATATTATTTTTATTCCTTTTTATTTCTAAAACCAAATAGCGCTTCCTTCATTTACAACTTAATCGATAAATTGTTAAATTTTCTATAATGATTAAACAAATCAAATGCTTCCATAAAATTTAATAATTGTCCTCCTAAGGACAGATCTTAAATAAAGAATAAAGAATTTTTTAAAAATAATAATAATAATAATAATGTTTATTTTATTAAATTTAACTCTTGTCATTTACTCATATTTTATTTTAGTTAAAGAGATATATTTCCGTAAGAAACGCTTTACATTTGTGATTGGGTTTTAATTAATTAGAATGAGGAGAGAAAATATGTCTTTATTTTGCGAATATTTTGATTCTCAGGTAAAACAGATACACTAGTAATACACTATATTTTAATAAAAAAAATATATGACTAGCTTTCGAGTTTTTAATTGCTGCTGAAAATATAATTAGTCCTTTACTTATTCTTACTACTTTTAAACTTTCAATTTGAAACTTAAAGAACGTAGTTACAAATTTTTAAAAAAATGTTTTTTTTCCGTAATTTTTTCTATTTTTCGATCTTGCTATTAGCTTGATTTTTTCAAAAACGTCGAAAATTTTTGTAATTACTTCCACTAAAATTAAAATGGAAATATTTAGTGAACAAGTAATAATTTCAGTTATAGGCTATCTTAAAAGGTGGATAATTCTTTCAATTAAAATGCTACTCCATAATCTTCTATACACATCTATATTTAAACTACAGATGTCCTATCATAATTTATAGGCTGATTAATCAAGAATAGCTATAACTATTTTTCCCCAACTTGTTTGTGTTCAGCCTCAAAACGTATCTGACTAGCAGCCGTGCGACCATGGAATCCCAGCTCGGCGACACAACTACAAAGTGTCGTCCATTTTATGACACATTTGATGCCAGTCGGACCTTCCTCTGTCGAAATATGGTTGATTTCATAAATGCCCTGTGGTTCTTCACCTTTCTGACGCTGCTGCTCTGGGCCATTGGTACGCCAGTGGGTCTTAACCTAATTGGCATACAAACCCGGCTGAATGCCATGCAGGTGGCCCAGACACGCAGCAAACATCATCGCAGCGATCAGCGAAGTGGGAGTCGAGGTCGGGGACGGGAACGGGAACGCGAACGCGAACGGGAGCGGGAACGCCAGCAGCAGCGAACCCGTAGCAGTAGTTCTCGACGGGAACAGCGTGAGCGTAGCACGAGCAGCACGGCACGCGCAAAGCCGCCATTGTAAGGATTCTAGAGCTGAAAGAACAAGGCATACTTTTTATTAAACCTTCATTTAACTTTAGACGACGTACTGCCACTGAAGAAACGCTGGACATTGCCGATGAAGATTCAACACCCTCGAGACAGCAGCCACAACAACAACAACATCAGCCACAGCAGCAGCGACGTCAGGAGCAGAATCAAAGATCTTTGGAGCGGGAGCGAGAGCGGGGGCGTGACCAGCGCAGTCGTGAGCGTGAGCTGAGTCAGGGACGGGATGTATCGGCACCCAACACGCCCGCCCGCAGTCGCCAACAGCTGTAAGTATAGAAAAATAAAATCAACATCTAAGGACACAATCATTACAGCCGACGTAGTGGCACCTTGCCCGATGATGAGAACTGGGGCTCGTCCAGTGGGCCCAGTAGAGCCACCTCCAATGAGCGCGAAACCAGTCAGTCTAGAAAGAATCTAAGCAGTTGGCAGTCAAAGAATAAAACCAAGCCACCGCTGTAAGTTGAGGCCCCTCCCTTCCAACCTGAACTGAGTCAGCACTTGGTCCCATTTGCACCAACCCCTGAGCTAACCTTCTATAGTTGTTACTCCGTAGTAACTTCATCTAAGTATCAACAAACTTTTCTGTCTTAGTCACCGTCAAAGCACTGAGGAGTTTGACTTTGAGGATGCAGCTGCAGAAAACGCTTGGCGCGGACCCACCAGCGCCAGTCCCGAGCAGCGGCTCGATAGCCGTCGGCAGCCGGACACACGCAGCAATGTCCGTACTAAGCCAAAGTTGTAAGTGACCCCTTAAGTGCCAAGTGTGCCAGACACGCTTCAATCATTTGCCGTTCAACTTGGCCCCAATTTCTCATTTTAAGACGTAGTACGGATGTGGACCGAGCTAGAAGCGAGTCGGTTCGTCGTCCGGTAACGCCCGTATTGAGAGTGAATCCTGATGCTCAGCCCGCAGTGCCCATGCCCCGAACGCCGATGCGTTTGAAAAGTAAGGTCTCGTTGACTGCTCGAGCCATGCAGGATATTGTTAACAAACGGAGTCAACGACTGTGAGTCCCAATTGTCTGTGCCCCGAAATACTATGTCTTTAACTAATATAGAACAATAATAGAACAAATTTATAAGCGATCAAATAAAATATAGCAGGTTTTATATAACGTAGTTGGACGCCGTATTTCTATAGTTTTTCTCTATACAATTTAAATACAGGAGAATGTTTGTTGTTCTCTATATAATTTAAATACTTAATGTTCAATTACATTTGCTTAGAAGTGTAAAACCGTAGACGACGGACCGCTTTCACAAAATTATCAAACTTGCTAAAAACTTTTTGCTTGATTCGATCAACAGTTGTAGATTAATCTGCGAGTATTATATAAACAAACTCGGACTTTGCACTGAAGATGTCAACCGTAGGAGTAGTAGTAGTAGTAGTGGAACTACTTCCTAATCCTTTTACCATCATTTCTTACAGACAACGCACCGGTACCGATGATTACGATCTAGAGGAAAGTGAAACTTATGGTACAGGTGGCCATTTTGATGACGCTGTAGCGGCGTAAGTTCTACAGAGTAGTGTTCTATGTATTACAGGGTTCGTAAAATGTGCCCACTACCCGCTGCTACCCATAAGAAATTCTGCCGCGGGTTTTAGTGGGTCGCTGGCGACATGCTCGACACGCTCGACTTGTGCAGCGCGGCTCGTACGCCACTCTGCTTCAGTCGGCAGCGACCCACGGCCGACACGCACGACCCATGGCCTCTGCCAGGCGGCTCAGGCGACACTCTGCTTCAGTCGGCAGCGACTCACTGCGACCCGCGGCAGAATTTCTCGTGTGTCCGAATGAGTTTTGCTCGCATTTTACAAACCCTGATATATTCTCATCTATATTTAGCAACTTTTCTATATTTTCAGTGCACGTCGAACGCCGCCACGCAGCGCTCCGCCGCCACCGCCTCCTCCAGCGGCCGGCATGAACAGGTTTTACCAACGTTATTGAATATTTCTCGAGTATATTTGTTTTTTGTCACTTTGCTTTTTGGCTTCTATTGCATTTCGATTTGCACTTTTTCCCACAAATACCAATCAATCACACAAACTCTTATGTGTTCACAGCGACAGTGTCTATATATTCTGAACTTACTTTTTTTCTTCTGCCGCCAAACAACCCCGATGTGGCATTATCGCAATTATTGCATTCGATAGCAAATGTAGCAGCGAACGAACTGTCCGCTGGAATGATCCTGATGAAGAGATGGTCTTTGAAGAAATCTAATCACCCAGACACAGTCACAAACCCCGTTAAATTGAAAAACACAATAACTCGATATTTCCACATAGTAGGCTTAGTGTGTTTGGAATATTCAAGAATTTATTTTGTATTTGGCAATGTTTTTTCAAATGTCACTATATAGATAATGTATTTATATAGTTTATGTCGCCGATTAGTGCTAACTATTTATTTATATATCTTTAATGTAAACAATCTATAACTAAGCATTTAATTTTACCAGCAACCACAAAATGTATGCAGAATAAATCAACAATAAAGTTCTGAAAAGAGTTTAAATGTTGTCTAAAATATGAAATTTTTTTGTCGATTAAACTTTTCCCAATAATAGCAAATCTGAATAATTACAAGTTCATATTTACTTTAAAACAAAATGTTCAGCCGCAGTAGTTTTTGTTTAACTATCTTTAATAGATTTTGACGCTGATGGGCCATTAAAGGCGCTGGAAGTAATGAAAAAATTCACTAAATATAGTTGATTGTTCTTGAACTATGATGAGTTTAGCGATTTGTTCTCTTACTACCTTAGAAATGGCATGGGCAACCATGGCCCACATCCTATTAAAGAACATAAATACTTTTCAAATAATAAGCAAGGGTAGGAAAAGCTGCTTCATAACATAGTGCAGCGATTTGCCGAATATATAAAAATTTCAAAATATACTAAGATTGATTTATCCACCGATAAGTTATAATATGCATATGAATATAATATGCTATATGAATTGAATTTGATGAGATTTAAAAAAATTTTACAACACTAAGTTTTCTTGATATATAAACAAATAAAAATAAGTTCATTCTAATCACATTTAATTGATTATTTCAATTATTATTTATTATTATTATATTATATATATTATATTATTTTAAAATTTTAGAGAAATTTTAGAAGAGTACTCCAAACTTCAGTTCAGGCGTATACAAAAAATAAACCTTTGTCTTAGAAGTCTAAAAGTTCTTGATATATAAACAAATAAAAATAAGTTTCTTTCTAATAGTTAATTGATTATTTCAATTATTATTTATTATTATTATATTATATATATTATATTATTTTAAAATTTTAGAAGAGTACTCCAAACTTCAGTTCAGGCGTATACAAAAAATAAACCTTTGTCTTAGAAGACTAAAAGTTCTTGATTTATAAACAAATAAAAATAAGTTTCTTTCTAATAGTTAATTGATTATTTCAATTATTATTTATTATTATTATATTATATATATTATATTATTTTCAAATTTTAGAGAAATATTAAAAGAGTATTCCAAACTTCAGTTCAGGCGTATACAAAATATAAACCTTTGTGAATTCCATGTTGTTAGAAGACTTTTATTTTAAAATTTCAGAGACATTTTAGAAGAATACTTCACATTTCAGTTCAGGCGTATACAAAAAATAACACTGTCAATTCCATGATGTTAGAAAATTTTAATTTTCACATTTCAGAGAAATTTAAGGAGAGTTTCACACTTAAGTTCAGGCGTACACAAAAAAATAAATCTTTGTCAATTCCATGTTGTTAGAAGACTTTTATTTTAAAATTTCAGAGAAATTTTTGGAAAGAGAGAGTACTTCACACTTCAAGTCAGGCGTATACAAAAAATAAAACTTTGTGAATTCCATGATGTTAGAAGATTTTAATTTTCAAATTTCAGCGAAATTCAAGAAGAGTTTCACACTTCAGTTCAGGCGTATGCAAAAAATAAATCTTTGCTAATTCCATGTTGTTAGAACGCTTGTATTTTCAAATTTCAGAACAAGTTTTGGAAAGAGAGAGTACTTCACACATCAGTTCAGGCGTACACAAAAAAATAAATCTTTGTCAATTCCATGTTGTTAGAAGACTTTTATTTTAAAATTTCAGAGAAATTTTTGGAAAGAGAGAGTACTTCACACTTCAAGTCAGGCGTATACAAAAAATAAAACTTTGTCAATTCCATGATGTTAGAAGATTTTAATTTTCAAATTTCAGCGAAATTCAAGAAGAGTTTCACACTTCAGTTCAGGCGTATGCAAAAAATAAATCTTTGCTAATTCCATGATGTTAGAACGCTTTTATTTTCAAATTTCAGAGAAGCGGGAGATTAAATTGGCAACATATTACTTCTTCTTCAGGAATGGGCTAACTACAGCTGGAGCCGCATAGGTGGTGATTGGGGCGGTGTAGGCGGGTGCAGCAGCGTAGGTGGTGACAGGAGCGGTGTAAGCGTGAGCGCCATAGGTTGTGTATGCTGGAGCTGCGCCGTAGGTTGTGTAAGCGGGCAAGGCGGAGTAAGTGGCGGCATAGGCTGGAGCAGCAGCGGAATAGGTGGCGGCATATGCCGGAGCAGCAGCGGCGTAGGTGGCCGCATATGCCGGAGCAGCAGCATATGTTGTCACGGGGGACACAAAGCCAGCCTGGGCGGCAGCAACGCAGAGAGCCAAGCAGATGAGGAACTGTGAAAACAAACAAATAATAATTAGTTCAAAATTTTTTAACGAACGCCTATTTTCGACTTACTTTCATTTTGTGAGATATTTTTGGGTTGATTGGTTTGTCAACGACTGATGCTGGTTGTCAATTGGCTCGATGGTTTTATAGCAAAATCGATCCGAAGAGCCTGCACTGCAAACAAGTTTGCGGCTTAAGCTCCCCAAATAAAAAGCGCTCAATTAGAACGCGGTCGCAATGAAATTTTTGTCGAGTAACGTTCATTGAACGCGGATGCTGCAAATCAAAAACCAGAGCACCCACAACACAGATGAGAATTCTAGTGGCGATTATGTGCAAATGCTGGTTGGTAGGTTGGTTGTTTGGTTCTCTCTTATCGCCGGCGTGTCAAATGGATTAATGTTTCCCATTTCATGTTTGAGGTAGCTGTCGATCAACGCGTCTCGACAAACGAATACAAGTATAACAATAAAATCATATTCAATGGGATCTTATCACAGTTTTTACATATTCTATAAGCAACAAAATCAATCAAATGAAGTAAGAAGTAAATATAAAACTGAAATTGCATACACCTTTTCGTAATAAGGGTATTGCAAAATAGTGTGGATATGTTAAAGAACACATATCCATTATGTTGACTATCAATTTAATCTTGGATATATATGATGCGACTTGAATTTGGGATCAAATCAATGCCAATTCCGCAATCAAAAGCAAAGGCTTTTATATCCACACATATTTTTAGAGCATGCGGGATCTGGTTTTTAACATTATTCAGGACTGATTCAGTTTACAAAAAGGCTGATTCAATGCTAAACGAAATACAAAAAATACATAATTGAAGTTTTTTCGAAATCGTTTAAGATCGATTCAAAAACGCAATTCTACATCTTTTCTTTAAAATGATTAAAATGCAGCCAGACATTTTGCTGCTAGTAGTTTCATCTAAAAATTAATGAGCTTTTACTATATTTTTTCTTGATCAGCAAGTCAAGACGTTTCAGTTTTGGAGATAATACTATCTCCCAACTTGCAGTAAAAAAATCAAAACATTTGGTCCACTGTAAAGGACAAGTATCTTTCTGTTTTCGCAAGAAAAGAGTATCGACTAAAAAGTCCATTAAAACTATTACATAACATAACAACGAATAGACAGTTAAATATTTAAAAATTATCTTATTTTATACAAATCGCAAATATTTAAATAAAAAAGAGGCATATTATTATTTGACGATAATCAACTACTAAACGCCATTTTTTGTCCTTGGAGTTTGGGAGAGATTTCTTGGGTACCAAGAGAAGTGGGCTGTTATATTCAGAAATAGATGGTTCAACTATACCATCTTTTATTAGTTTGTCGACGTGTCTGTTTATTTCTGGCCTTTCTGTCTCTGCGCTTCTATAATTATTAATATATACTGGGGTTCTGTCTGCCAATCTTAATTTTTGTTTATAAAAGTTATTTCTTGAAATTGCCTCTGTTTCTATAGTAAACCGAATATGTCACTGTAATCGGTACATAAATCAGTTAATTTGTTTTTAAATAGTTCAGGAAACTTTAGTTTTTTCAAGACTTCATTACTTCTATTATTTTTGTCTGTAAATTGTGTTTTAATTTCATAATTTTTTATTGACTCAAATCGTATTTTTGGGTTTTGTATTTTTATACCCTGTACCCGTAGGGTAAAAAGTATGTAACAACATAAACAATGACTAAGATGTATATTCAATCAGAACAAAGTAAAAACTTCTTCAACAATTCAAAGAATAATATTCGATTCCATTTTGGAGTCACAGAGCGAATAGATTAGTTAAATACTCGAAAATTACATTATTTTGTACAAATCCCAAATATATTCAATATATATATTCAATCAGAACAAAGCAAAAACTTTTTAAAAAATTCAAAGCATAATATTCGATTCCATTCTGGGGTTACAGAGCGATAGACAATTAAATATTCAAAAATTATCTTATTTGATACAAATCCCAAATATGTCAATAAAAGAAGAGACATAACCACATGAACAATGAGTAAGATGTATATTCAATCAGAACAAAGGAAAAACCTCCTCCTTTAAAATTCAAAGAATATTCGATTCCATTGTGGAGTTACAGAGCGAATAGACAGTTAAATATTCAAAAATTACCTTATTTTGTACAAATCCCAAATCTTTCAAACATATTTATTTATTGCAATCATTCAATGAAGCACTTCAAATTATTTAAAGCAATCATCTTTTGTACATATTTTATTTAGATAATAATTATACATTATAATGAGATCAATAAAAAAATGAAGTACAAGGACTTTCAAACAGAAGGCCTTACGTTAAACGAAACTGTGCACAACAGCTTATATGACTTACAAAAATGAGTGGAACTTCATACTTTGGTTTCAACGCTTAGGCTTACATTATACTCAGCTTTAAGGACTTAAATAAGACACATACTTGTACATTTGCACTGGAATGCCGTAACCAGACTTCACGTTGATGATGGCTGTTTTGGGGCCAAGTCTAGCGTTTGTGAGTGCAACGGCAAGTTTCGCCGCACATCAATTTCGTAAAGTGCCAAACCGAACTGATGAACAAACGAGCTAAACTGACGAGTTAGGTAGGAGAACCGCAGCGAGGGGGCCTGTTCAACATCACAAGTGCCGCGCAGATTATCATGCGCCCAATGTGGAGCATCGACATCGCAGGGATGACGTCCTTGCATCTGCGGAAATGCCTCTGTCGACAGATGCGGATAGAAGACGGACTGCAGCTCGAAGTTTAAATATGTACTGGAGTTCGAACGCTGAAACGCTTCATGAAGAGATCCACTCAGCGAGGCTGGGATTGCTAGATACATCTTGTAACGTATACGTTGACTGCCGGACATCCGCAGCTCGCAATTTCCTATAATCAGCTTCACTTTGTGCAACAGTGTGTCCAGTTCTAGGCCGCCGTATTCGTACAAGTAAAAGTCACGCTGTCGCCGATAGCGCTGATGGGTTTGAGCGTTAAAGTGGAGTAGCCGCGAGCTAGGAACGTTCACGAGATGCAACGGCAAACTGTATGTATGCGAGGTAAGCAGATGCACATGTGTGGCCGTTGGCTTCGTCGCCACCACATGTGCCATGTGCTGAGCGAGCGGGAATACACCAGCCTGGTGTATAAAGCCAAAGAACACGGTCAACAGCACATTGGCTATGTACCAGATTCTCAAAAGGTGCGGAGCCGACGCCTTTGAACAGAGCACACGATCGTAGATCCAGCGCAACATCGGATGCTCCGTTTGAAAGGGATATGCCGGGCTGAAGCCTGTGATAAGTTTTGGGGCGTGCAGCAGCAGCAATGGAAACGTGATGGGCAGCAAAAAGCGCGGCTCCTGGTGGTTGATGAGCGATAGGAAGAAGAGCGGCACAAATATCGCTCCAGACATCAGGGAAACAATGCTCTGGAAACGAGGCAGTAGTTGATATTCGGCGTGAAAGAAACGCAGAAGAAGATGAGTAAATGCCGCAAGAGCCGCTACGCCAAGTACATTGAACAGCATTGGTATATTAACCAACAGATGTACATAACATGGATGGACTCCATGCATGGCCGTTTGAGTCGAATCGATGTTGTACTTAACAAAGTTCCAGGGTGTGAACACAAAGTTGTCAATCCCCAGCTGCAACATGTGTAATTCGCCAACGGTCAGGTGCTGGTAGTAGAGAGAGTCGCAGAATATGAAGAGCAGCAGAGTGGGCAGAGCGCAGAGGCAGAAGAGACCGATGCGCATATTGAAGTCCCGGAATGTCACCGTTCTTGTGCCCATTCCGCGCAGCAGCCAGAAGAAAACCATTGGTGCGCCAAAGAGCAAGAATGTCGGACGATTAAAGACACCAGCCACACAAATGCTGGACATGGCGAAAAGGTACTGCAGGTTGTGCGCAGGCAGTGCATTCTTCAGCTTCCATATCTTGACCCGTTCACTAATCGAGGCAGCTTTGTCGTACTTCTCCTCCAAATACTCCTTTTTGTACACAATTGTATTGGTCTTTAGCATGCACTCGGCAACCAGACACAGCAGCCACGAGCACATGACCAGTTCCAATGTATTGGAGAAGGTGCGTGTGCCAAAGACCAGCAGCACCCATGAGCTGCCCAGCGCTAGCAAACGGATCTCGTAGCGCAGTCCATAAAGCCTACAGATGCGATACACACACCAATCGATGCTAAACGAGAGGCATGTGTAGATAAGACGTGGAAACACGAGGAAAGCGTAGCTGTTCACCAGCTCGATTCCACACCACATACGCACATAAAGCGCTATGAACTCGTAGAAGCTCCAAGGCACGCGCAGCAAAGCAAATGGCAGCGTTATACTCCTTAGCGGCATTGTGTTATTAAACTCCCAGGTGCGAGTGTGCTCCAAGCGAAAATGATCCCCTGCAAACAAAATAAACACATGTCAACATTCGAACGATTTTTATATATGTATGTATGTATGTACATATGTCTCCACTTACCGGTCATCACCTCGACAGACTGAAAGAATTCATCGGGATGGACATATCCATTTTGTGGAACCAAAACCAAAACAAACCGAAGAACCGCAAAAAAATAGTATGTGTGCAGATGCGAATCGGTTGGGGCGCGCGTTTGCCACAGTTGTGACAAATGTGCGCGCATTTTCTCTTTATTGTAATATAATGTTTCTATATTAGTTTTATTTAAATTAAATTAATTAAAAACACACAATTGGCAAACCGACAAACTAAATACAAATCGCGCAATGGAACAGGAACAATGGAACTGAACTTGAACTAGTTTTCAAACAGCTGTTGTCTTGAGAGGTAACTCGTTTCAGTTCATGCATAAACCAATGCGTTGCAAGCAGTAAAATTTACGCACTGCTTGGTGTGATTTTCCGTTAAGCTGCACTGCTTACGAACTGCAGTAAAATCCATTTAAAAACTTTACTCTAAGTAGAAATAATTTATGTAATATATGTAATTAATCTAATAGAATTTAAGCTTAAAATTAAATAGGCGAATATATTCATCTACAAAACCAATTAGAAATTTATATACGAATAGGTATATAGCAAGTGATTATCAAGTGAGCTTAAAATATATTTTTGTCTGCGCCGAAGATATATGGGATTTATTAAGTCTTACTATTAATATTTCCTTCATTTTGTATACCCTACTGTTTCCGTACTATATTGCCTTTCATTAGAAAGAAATATTAATTTATTTGTCAAACAATTTTATCGTCATATCTTTGGAAATATAATATAATACATATTGTATATTTTATGTATATATAAAGCAAAATTTATTCTTATTTCTAATTATAGATACTATGTCGCTTGAAAAAAAAACACTAACTGTAAATTAGGCAAATGAAAACAAACTGAAGGAAATAAAAAATATAACCCATTATTTAAATATTTGAAGAGCTGCGTTATTATACGAACTATGATTGGCACAAAAAATAATATACATATATAACAAATAAAAACAAGCCACATACATAATTATCAATTATCCCTCTTTATAATGCAGTTGAACATCTTGGCACACACACACACACACACACACACACACACACACACACACACACACACACATGCACACACATACACATACTAACATATGAGTAGCTGCCCCGCTTAAATTTGATCTTGACATCTCAAACGAAATTACGCGACAATTAGTGGGTAGCAGTACTTAATACATACACATACATAGATATATGTATATGAACACTCATGCACATGCATATAGTATATGCTTATGACAATGCAAGATATCGCTCCGCTCCCTTCGCTCTCTTCACCGGCGGAGATCGGATGATTTGGAAAACTGTTGATTGCGCTTGCCAATGACGTATGCAGTTTTGCGGCTGCTGGTGGGTGCTGGCTAGGAAATTTGATATCGAATTACAATTATATAAGTATATAAGTTGTGGCAAAAATGTTCAAATTGTTGGCCACTCAGGCCGACGACAGACAGTCAGACGACACGCGAGTGGTAGCACACGGCGTATACGTTATCGATTCAAAACAGAAACTCACACGAGGCCAGAGGAGGCAGTAAGCGAGCCAGCTAGTTACAAGTTTATAGTCGTGATTATTCATTATTCCGATTTAAATGATTAATAAATTGTGCATAAGTGTCATGTTACATATTTACAAATGCCCTGCACTAGAAAGTCTCTTTAACACTCCTATTAGAAAAGCTTTTATTTTGCTTAGAAAGATAAAAAAAAATTTCAAAATTATTTCTTAAAAATTATATACTTTTATTCAACTGTATTTTTAATTCGAATAGCTAAAGCTAAACCTTATTTAGTAGCAGAAAAGGCGCAATTTTTTAAATTTTAAATAAATAAATAAATCAATAATTTTTATCTTAATATACTATTAAGAATTGAAGTAGTTCTTCTACTTCGAAGTGAGCTTAAGGTAGCATTTTGTGTGGAGCCATTAAGGCTCTTCGACTTACATGAACTGATGTTGAGTTCTATATTTAATAAATTATAATATTTTTGTATCGTTCTAGTCTAAAGTTTCATTCAAATTAGTACACTAGTAAAGCGAATTCGACTGAATAGGTTCAACGATTCTTAAAAGTTCAAATAGTTATATCTTTTCAACCAAATCGTCGATTTTGATAAAATATAATGTTGTAGAAGGAATAATTTATTATTAATAAAACAGCAATGTTTGGAGCTAGAAGGAAATTGTTTTTCCTTTTTTTTTTTTATTTTTTCAAAAACATAACAGTAAATGCCTATTTTTGTCATTCAAATCAATTCCATATCAAAAACTTCATATGAAGTATATGTAAATTTTGATACATAAGTACATATGTACATACAACAAACTTTATTTAAGTTAAAGAACTGTGATGCGCAGAGAGGCGGGTACAGTATCTGCAAGGGTATATCAAATAAAGCCCCCTTATGTTAGTGACAGGCAATGCATAAAATACAGGCACCAATGCTTCATACATTCACCATCCTTTTGAAATGAGCGCCGTCCGATAATGAGCATCCAAGTACTCAATCCAACAGCTCAATCCGTCACTCATTCAATCACAGTCGCGACGATCGCAAATCTCTCGTTCGCCTACCTCAACCACATAAAATGTGTTCAACGCAAGGCGCCCGCAATCAGTACACTTTAGATACCGAACCCGTAACCGTCGCCGGGGCCGGTGCCGCACGCCGAAAGTCAATTGTAATTAAGCTGATTTATTTATTTGACTCTTTGTCAGCTCTTTTCCACGGATCCGCGTCTTTGTCTGCGTCTGCGCCCGCGCACCTCTCTATAATTTACATACGAGTTGAGGCGCATGTGATTTGTTTTCTTGTGGCGCCAAAGCAGCCAAATAACCGCAGGCGATATGAGCTGGCAGATAATACCCGAAAAGCTAAAACCAAATAATAAATAAGTGCCAAATTATTTGGCTACTCATGCCAAGTGCCAGTGCCCGTTGGCAGCTACTGATAAATGGAACGGGTGCGGCAATTACCTTTTACACTATTGTTTAGCCCGATTGGTCCCACACATAAATCAATAATATTCCCAATAAATATGGCATGTGATATATAAAATATAAATGATGATAGAGGTATTGAAATGCAGTCCAATTCCTCGAATAATGTTCGAAATCAATTGTGAAATACATGTGATGCGTTAATTATATTCCTAATTAAAACTAAAGCCAAATAAACATCAATACATCAATTGTTCAATGCACACAATATTAATAATAATGGATTAACAGCCCCAAGCATACAGTATTATAATATTTTAGTTCAATAAAGCAATTAATATTTTGCAATGAATGGAAATCAAAGCAAAAAGTGAATTGTTTTTAAAAAAACAAAACCTATCAAAATGGAATATCAGTGAACCGTTTTTTGCAGTTTTTGGCCGATAATGGTAAGTTGTATATAAGTTCGAAATAAATTTAAGGAAAATGTTAATATTAAATAATTAATAATTAATAATACGTATGGCTTAAAGGATAAACTAATTTAATACACTAATAGTTGATGTGGAAACAAGACCTTTTAATTTAGTGGCCCTCACGTTAGAGCAAGCCCGACAGTCCAATACCCTGTACCCAAGGAAAGTATGTTTTAAAGTATCCTAAGAATAAGAAGGGCAAACCGGCTACTTCTCTTATACATTTGCTTAAAACGAAATTTCAAACTGAAATAGAGTTGTTAAAATTATTAGTATGCAATGTTTTGTTTTCCAACCTTTGGAATTGTGGACAGTATTCAAGAATCTCTATAACGGGGGAAGAAAATAGCAAAACCTGTATTACCAAGGCATTAGGAGGTTCATTATAGCAAGTTTGATCTGCATCCCGGCATTTATTTAAACAGACGGACATGGCTGCATCTGATTAAGAATATATTACTTTATGGGATCGGAGATGCTTCTTCTTTTTGTTACATACTTTCCACAAACATAATACATAAGTATACTCTTTTTCCCTTTCGGGTACAGATTAGAAGAATCTTGTTCTGAGTACGTTCAAACTCGAATAGTCTTGATTATAAAATATTTTAATCCCATTGATTTGATACAAAAGATGATCAGGTAAAATTTTTATAATATTTGTATGCAGTTAAGCTATATCTGATTATAAAAAAAAAAATTTACTACTTTGTTACATACATTCCACTATCATGTATACCCTTATTCTCTTCGGGTACAGATTAGAAAAATCTTGTTTTAAGTACGTTCAAACTCGAATAGTCTTGATTATAAATTATTTTAATCCCATTGATTTGATACAAAAGATGATCAGGTAAAATTTTTGTAATATTTGTAAGCTATATCTGATTATAAAAAAATTAACTACTCATTTTTTGTGCTACTCATATTTTCTGTTTCTGTCATATTGTATTTGTTTGTTTATTAATTCCTAGTACGACAAGAAGATTTCTTATAAATTAATGTACTAGGCACAAAGTATGCAATTTTCTTAGATAAAATTAATAGTGATGTTTATAACCTACTTAACCTATTTTTATAAGATTAATATTATTAATACATACATTTAAGGCGTGTTATACTCTGTAAATGAAATGTACAAGAGTATATTAGGTTTGCGCGAGCTGAAAAATGTAACAGGCAGAAGGAGGCGTGGCAGACCCCACAAAGTACATATATTCTTGATCAGCATGACGAGACGAGTCGATCTAGCCCTGTCTGTCCGTCTGTCCGTCCGTCCGTCCGTCCGTCCGTCCGTATGATCACCTAGATATCAGAGACTATAAGAGCTAGAGACACCAAATTTTGCACAAAGATGCCTTATGTGTGTACGCTTTACGAGTTTGTTTTATTTTTTTGATTTCCCCCCCCCCCCCCCACTTCCCCCCTATGGGGGTTTTCCCGATTTTCCATTCGTATAATCGCCTATATCTCGGAGACTATAAGACCTAGGAACACCAAATCCCAGATGCCTCATGTGAATACGCAAAAAATGTATATTTTGGAATTTCCCTCCCTCCCCCCTCTCCACCGCAAATGCACTTTTCTCTAACTCCCGTAATTCTTGGAATTTCTAAATAAAATTTTGGAAATACCCCCAGTTGGTTATTATGTGTCCGTATGCCAAGTTTCATTATGATATACCGATTTAACAAGAAGTTATAACCATAAATATATTTGCTGCTGCAGCGCTGCTCAAGCGCTGCCCGCGGCTGTTGTTGATGTTGCTGTTTAGTTGACTGCGAAAATGTTTACACAGACACAAATAGACGCGCATAAACATACATACACTCACATAGACGCAATTGCTTGGTATATGTGCAATTATATACCCTTTACGAGAGTTCGAATACCGAGAAAGGTAAAATCGATCAAATTTTTTTAAATTTTCTTATTTTTTTTTCTATAATTATTGTAAACATATGTACAGAGTATTTCAAAGTCGGGACACCCGACTTTAGCTTTTTTACTTGTTTTTCTTTCGGTTTTTTCCTGTTTTTTTTTTTTTATTATTATTAATACATATATTTAAGGTGATTTTTCTTTTGCTCTTATCGTTATCATTAAATTAGTACAAAATAGTTGCCTAATATACCTGGCTCAAGACTCAAATTATTATTGTTTCCGTTGGGTTTTAATTAGATAAAACCTCAATTTGAAATGAGACTTTCATTAATTTTTTGGATAATATGCTAACAGTACATAAATTAACGATAAAATACTAAACAATATTGTTGTTTATATTTAAAGTGTTTTGTGGCTAAATAATCGAATTGTGTGTTTCATATTCCCCAACGACAACTAGCTATACGCAACCTATAAGCGCATATTTTAAAAGAAAGCAGCTTCGAATAAATGTCGTTCATTCAACTGCCATTGTCGAAACACATGAAGCTAGTTCCTCATTTGTTTGGCAAGCAGCAACAGTTTGTTGCAATTTAAGTTACACTTAAGCACCAGCCCACCTGTTTGAGAGGCAGCTCCTTCCCACACACACTTGACTCCACTCAACGCCCATTCCCCAGTTCTTACCAATGGCCCGCATATTTAACCAACACACATACGAGTACACTCTACACTGGTGTGTGCTGTGCGCACACGACTGACATGTCCTGGCGCCGATTGTGGTGCTCGGCTTCATCCTGGCGCCGATGTCTCGACCGCCTGCGCATTTTCAGTATAAAAGGAGGCGTCAGGCTCGATTTCTCTGCAGTGCCAACGGCGAGGCGACGCGCGTCTCTTAAAATACTTTGCAGTGGACTCCAAAGCTAAACATTTAAAACCTGCATATAAAGCATATAGAAAATATAAATTAAAGTTGCTTAATTGTGTTTAAAAATTGCCTCAAAATGTTACATTTAAAAACGCTGTAAAAATCGCAAAGAGTGTTGTGAATTTTATTTTACAAATAAATAGGTGAAGTACTGAGAAATTTAAGCATATTCAATTTTATCTAAATTATTTCCAAGGAACTAAGATTTATGTATACAAATTTTATTAAATTAAATACGATTCCCTTATTCACAATAATTTTTAAAAAGAAAAGTAATTCAATTGTTTTATACAAATATTTTCACCTAAATTTCATTAAAAAAAACAACATTTTTCCAAATAAATATTAAATTTTTAACAGTAATGAGGCTTTCTAAAATGGAAAATATTTTAAATTAAAATGTACAGGTATAAAAATAAATATGTTCTACTTTATTTCATTTCTATACATACATTTAACTCCAATTTAAAAAAAAAAAACCAACATTTTTCCACATAAATATTAAATTTTTAACAGTAATGAGGTTTTCTAAAATGGAAAATAATTTCAAATTTCAGGTATACAAATATATATTTTCTACTTTATTTCATTTCTATACATACATTTAACTCAAATTTAAAAAAACCCAACATTTTTCCACATAAATAATAAAATTTTAACAGTAAAAAAAATGAATAATTTTAAAATGGAGAATAATTTGAAATAAAAGTAAACATATTTTCTGCTTTATTTTATTTCCATATTTTTAACTCAAATTTCATAAGCAACCAATATTTTTGCACATAAATAATACATTTTTAACGATAATGAAGCTTGCTAAAATGGAGAATATTTTAAATAAAAATAAATCTACTAAAACATTGTCTAAACACATTTTCTAACATTTTCATGTTTATATTATTATCTTAAATTTCATAAAAAAAACCACAATTTTCCCACATAAATCATAAATTTTTAACAGTAATGAAGTTTTCTAAAATGGAGAATAATTTCAAATAAAAATAAATCTACTAAAACAATTTCTTCTTTATTTCATTTGTATATTAGAATTGAATTTTTAACGAATATGTTGGCAGAAAGGTCGCGCAAAAGAGCTGTCTCAATAAAATCTTTGATTTAATGCCTAGCCAATTAAAAAAAACAACTTAAATTAAAATTAAAACAACATTGTATGTGTTTCTAAAACTCTTCGCCTTCAGCACATTTCTTGACATTCACAAATGCACTCTCAATTTAAAAATATTGACTTTTCATTTTAACTTTTCGATTTTTTATTACTTTATATTATTATTTTTAATGGCTATCCAATTAAATAAAAAAAAATAAAAATAAAACAACATTGTATGTGTTTCTAATTTAATCTAATACACAAATGCTCTCTCAAATTAAAAATATTAAATGTTTCCAACACACAAATTTTAATCGAAAAGTATTCGGACTTTTCATTTGAACTTTTCGATTTTTTATTTCTTGGTATTATTATTTTCAAAGTATTGCTTTATTTAGCGTTCAATTATTAAAGAATATGCGGACATCATATTCTTGGCAAAATTATATAAAGTTAATCCGGACTAACGCGTGTCTGCAAATAATTTATATACTATATCTATATACTATATCCATGCAACTGGCGCATGTTGTGCTGTTATCAAATGAATATATATTTAAACCCCTTCAATGGCTAAGAAAAAAATACGTCCAAAGTTCACCAGCGCCCTTCTCCCATATCTCTAAGTGGCTTTTAATTACTTTAAAATTGAGGTTTCATTTCATTCAATAATTAGTCGCATAGGCGTTGTTATCAAAGTTGCTTTTAAACATTTCTGAGTGTTGCATGTAAAACGTGTTTATTCCATTATTTTGAAATTAACAACATTGCAGAGAAAACAATTAAAAGATATGCCAGAAGACGCAAATATCTCCCCCTTTGCTTACGACAAAAACTGGTCTTAGGAACTTCGCATTTGAAATAATTATATACGAGTATGAAGGAAACCAAATAATAAGGAGAATTCCTTTCATATTGTGTGTTCATTTCCCTTAGCAAGAAACTAATGTCAAACAGGAAACTTTAGCGATTGTCCTATTTAAATATCCAGAAGGCTCGCATTCAAGCACTACAATATAATATTCACATATCGAGACTCCCATTAGGTACACAATCGTGGCTCAGATGTGCCATCATTTCGATGAACTTGACCAAAAATCCGAGCCGAAGGCTACACACAAATGCATTGATAACGTTAATGGGGATAAGGTCAACAAAATATTTACAACATTGACATTGAACGGCAACATTTTGGTTAAAGCGAATGAAATGGGGGCCAACCAGTTGGCCACCTCTGACCATAGCGGCCAGCCCAACCGCGTCGGCACACATACTACTATATAGTACATATTTTACAGGGAAAGGAGACCTCGGGGACTCCGCATACTTTAAAAGTGTGTGTTTGTCGTTAAAACGCATACAAATTTTTTGCAAACAAGCCAGGGGTAGTCATTACCGATAGTTTCCATTGCAAATATATAAAAAGTCAAACATTTTACAATTAAAATTGTTTCTATCAGCAAAGGTTTCATAATTTAATAATTATCGATAGTCATTACCGATAGTTTCCATTGCAATAAATATAAATATAAATAATCAAAAAGAGTACAATTAAAATTGTTTCTATCAGCAAAGGTTTCATCATTTTCCTCAATTCCTCCAAAAAAGAACTTAATTGATACCTTTATGACATACATTTGAAATTGGTGAATAAAATTTGCATACCACTTTTTTAAGGGTTTAGATGTGATTTTATTTTAGATTTTAAACTATCATAAAAGCGCTTGACCTAACACTGCTAAATAAACATTTCTTTGAACAAAACTTACCTCGGATTCCTCTAAGAGCAGAGGATGATACGAATTTCCCAAATAATAGGCAGTATCGTGTTCATATCTTTCAATCCAAAATATAGTTATTGTTTTTTTGAAATTCGGTTGGAAATTATTTCGATATTTAGCTCAAAACTCTGACAAAGTGCAATGGAAACTTGAATCTTATATTTTCTATAGACATATTCTATTACCCCGACAGGCATAAATAAAACCAAATTTTTATTTTATTTTATAAGTTTTATACATAATTCATATCAACCATCTATTGACTGCACTCAAAATATGTTAATTGTTTATACTTTATTTAGGAATTTATTAATCTTAATCTAATTCTTTTAAATTGCTACATTTTCATCAAATAATAACAATATTAAAGTTTATAAAAATGTTGCTTTCTTATTGAACATTACAGCTAAATAAGGTGTGCGAAATAAGTTTATGAGAGAAATTAAATTTTTGATTAAGCAACTATGTTTTATTATTCTGTCTCGCATATAACAGCACTCCCAAAAGTACTTTAAATGCTATATCTAAAAAAAATGGCTTAGGACAAATAACAGAAAATAGATATACTTCCTTAACCTGAACTGGATTCCATGGAATTTATTAGGTTTTGTAGTACTTTTGGGTCAATTTTAGCCAATTCCAGAACAATAGCATCTTTGACATTTTTCAAAGTATAGGAAGGAAAATAACATCCCTTAAGGGTTCCAAATTGGATTCTGAAAAGTTAATGAAAACTTTTCTATAAGCACTTTATCTAAGAGATGAACATATTCAATATTCATTCGAATTGTTCTAATGTTGGATAATGGGGTAATCAAAAGTGAACCTACTTAAACACCTTTTTTGATATTCGATAAAAATCTCTATTATCTCCTTATGTGTATTAGCATGTAAGTGAGGACTAATTTAAAATAATCACACACCTTTTATTCATTGAACTTGTAGATATCGTTTTGGCTAGGACTTTCCGATTTTAGTAAAGAGGGTGAATTTTAGAATTAGGTTCTATGAGATATTTTTCCTCTCCAGGTATTGAGGTTCAACTCGCAAAGTTAACCGATATCAAGCCGGCTTCTACAATTCGCAACTGTATGTTAAAAACTGAGCCAAGGAACTAATGTCTTTACCGACAACTTTCCAAGAGCGATAAATACATACTTATATTTACTTACAAATATGTAAAGGCTAACAAAAAATAACGTATGTACATCTAAGGCGCACCCTAATATTCAATAAAAGCCTTTCAAAGGATTATGCTGCTGGTGTACTTGTGTAATTGCAATACTATATATGTGTCTAGGAACAAATGTAGTAAGTACATACGTATAGTATAGTTTGTATATGTACAAGCGTATTTAAATAGTATGAACATAGATATATACATACAGATATTGTGTACAACATTCGGGTGGAGCCTCATTACCAATTGCTAAGCTAGCCATTTAATTTGTTTCCTCTACCACTTTTGCAGTTTAAAGCCATCCGATTGAAGGCCGTGCCAATGATACCAGAATGTGAAGAGTGAAGGCAAAATGCAATTTATAGTGCACTGCCGACGCTAAACGGCCGGAAACGACGCAGCCAGCTTCCGCCCTCACCTTGAATCCCCCACTTACGCCAACCGCTGTGGAATTGCACGCAACTGCCGTCGGGCTCAGATACGTTCACAGTCTCCGGCTGGCTGCTGTGCCCACACTAGTGCCGCGATCGGCATACACTGCCACGCCCACGCCCACACTCGCACACCACCCCACACACCCGCCTACGTCACCGTGCGCCATGGATCGCAGCAAGAACAACAGCACCGAGTTCGGGCACAACGCAGCGGCCACAAATGCTGCAACAGCCTCAGCAGCTCCCTGGACCAATAACAAGGACTCGCCGAACAATGAGGACGACTCAAATGAGGACGACGGCGATAATGCGACACCGGCCAAGGTGACCGATCCCCTGGCACCACGTCTCACCAACAACGAGGTAAATAAGTTAAACACACTAAGTAGTAAATAAAGCTTGGAAGGCTGAGAAGGCCAGAAATATCCATGGTGGTGGGGGCCCTCACGGGCCACTGTCCTATTGGCAGACATGCATCAAGGCTGAACATTCCGTTCAACGACTTCTCTAGAAGCTGCAGAGACGAGGAGGAGGAGGAAAGTGTGGAGCACCTCCTCTGCCACTGCCCGGCGCTGAGCAGGCGCACTCTACGCACCTTAGGGAAACCCTTCTTAGGCGACCTCTCGGAAATTCAAAATGTGGAGCTCGTGGAATTAACAATATTTTTAAATACCACCGGGTGGCTGAAGGCTGTCCAACAAAACTAGGGATTATTTGGTATTACAACGAGCCTTCTAGGCCTAAGTGGGGGGTGATTATCATCATCTCCGCCATTTCAACCTAACCTAACTTATTTCCTTTCATTTCATTGATTCACAAAAATTGGCATCATAAATTGGTGTGTATCTACAATTAGTTAATAATACTTGTATAGAGTACGGGTTATAAAACCTTATCAACTAAAATATACTTGTATATAAAATGTGTTTTTACAGTTTATGACAGTTTCTAATATGTAAGAACAAAGTGGGGGAAAATTTTATCAAAAAGATTCGAAAGATCACACTACACACTACCGTCGGCAGCAGCAAATTTCTTCATCTTATATTTATATTTTTCCAATCAAACCACATTATGGACAAATGAATATATGCATATATGCAGGATTACCTTTAATAACCGGACTAGTAGTATTTAAAAATTTCAAGAGAACATTTCGGAGTAGCGAGACAATAATTAAGAACTAAATAATAATAACAAAAAGCGATTGTTATTTGTCGAGGATTCTCTTTGTTTTACAAACTTTAACTCCTCTTTTAGAATAATAAGTTTTGAAATGATTTAAAACCGATATCGAACAGATCGCACACATTTGAAACGCTTTTCGAATGTGAGAATTGTTTTGTAGAAAATTATTTTAATTATGTGTTCTAATTTTTAAACAGTCCTGTACTTGTACATACTCGTATATAGTATATGTTTAACAATTTTCAATATTTTCTTATTTTACTTTACTGGTATTTTTATAATTTAACTAACATTACATAAATATTTAAAATACATGTATTGCAGTTTTATGAGTCTATTTAATAGATTTTCATTTAAAAATTAATTTCAAAAAAATATTTCCATAAAAGTTGATAATCTTGATTAAAGAACTATTAAATGGTTTTTATCAAAAATATATTACTTTTCAGAACACTGTTAATTTTGTTTTTTTTATATATATTTGACACATATTTATTGAAAAGAGTAAAATCTGTGGACAATTCTGGGAGCTTTAAAAAGTTGTCCTCCCGGCAAAAATTCAGTTTACTTGTAGAAAACTAGTTGCGTACTTTGTTTTCTAACTGAAAACTAATGGCTTTAATGCTACTAAGTGTAAGGATTAGGGAAAGTACAGTACCCTTCCAACGCGAATTCTATGAAAGAAATAATATTAAAAACCTAAAAAATTAAAATTGTAAATTGTAAATTATACAACTCTAATGGTTTCATGAATAATAATAATAATGAAATAATTCAGATGTATGTAACTGCTTTCAATAAATGGAAACGCTACAATATAGTGGAGCTTTATATAATATATGTAGGTATCTATAGGATAACTTCTCAATTTGGGAAATACAAAGTGTATCTGCTTCAAAAAAGCCCGTTTTCCAAACAATTTCTTTGACGTCGATAAACTAAAAGCAACACATCGTTTTGATGTTCATGTTTCGAGATTCCACAATATTATATAGTATTACAGTTTTATTTTAAACATAGAATTCCTACCAATCTTGTAGTAACCACACTCCAAACTCAATATTTTTGTTCATATTCCTTGCAGCGTGTTTTAGTAGTTTCGGTCACAGAAAGACGTCGCGAAACGTGGGGCCAGAAGGCCGAGTTTTTATTGGCCGTCATTGGATTTGCTGTTGATTTGGGAAATGTCTGGCGGTTTCCTTACATTTGTTATCAGAACGGTGGTGGTGCATTCCTCATACCCTACTGCGTGATGCTTATCTTTGGTGGCCTGCCCCTCTTTTACATGGAGTTAGCCCTTGGCCAGTTTCATCGTTGCGGCTGCCTCAGTATTTGGAAGCGAATATGTCCGGCGCTGAAAGGTGAGCTTTTCAAAAAAAAGAAGTACAATTTAGTTAAGTTTTATATACTTATTAATAAAAATAAAATAATGGCTCAACTTAAAAGGTTCTGCTTTGGTCTAATCATGAAGAAATAATTACGAGTATTTGGCAAAACTTTACAAATAAGCCCGAAGTTTGTTTATACTTCTTTCTAAATCCATAACAGCTATAGAATTTTTTGAAACTAGAATAAACATCTTTAGGATTTCCTTTATAGGGTGACCCGCTTGCTTGGGGCTCAATATTGAAAAAAGTTCTCGTGAACGCGACCACAGACACGAAATGTACATAAAAAAGTAATCGTCAGATATGTCAGGCTTAAAAATCTGCACACAAATTGACAAGATTAAAACTGAGTGGTTTCAGCTTTTTAATTTTAAATTAATTGAAGTTATTAATAGTAAATAATTTACTACATGCCAAGAAACTTTAATTTACATTGTTTTTTTTTTTGGCATAAACTCCAAAAAGGGAGATATCGTATTGGCGCATATAATATTGTTGTTATTAGAAATGAATAGTACAAAATAAGGGCGGATTGAACCACGCCCACTCCTACCTCCCATACGACTCTACGAGCCTGTGAGAATTTTCAGTGTATTAAACTATGTATTTGTTTTGTTTTTAATTATAATAACAAGATATTCACCCCTCCCCTCTGTCCCCTCTGTAATTTCGTCAATACTGTCCACATTTCAAAGGCTTCATAAACCAAACTTTGCATACCTAATCTATATACAATTATACTATATCTTTGTTTTAAATTTGGAGATTTATGCCAAAAAAAAACGGTGATTTAGACATATACGCTTTGCTTATAAATCTGAAAGCTATGTATTATTCGATGACAAAAAAAAAGATAATAATTTAATTATTATAAATTAAATGATACCCCATTAATTTATAATTATTGTATTTTGTGTGCAGATTGTCTGCCTGAGCTCGTGATGCTCGTGCTAATAACATAATAATAATTGTGAACTTTTTACTGGCCTGTCCGATTCATTCATCATGATGCGAAATTTTTCTATTTAACGGTATTATTGAAATTAATTTTGTCACGCGATGAACAACATCTTAGGCTTAAATATATGTAGGGTCATAGATGCAGAATTATTGTCAGTCAGCAATGTTCTAAATATCAGTTTCGTTTCTCTTTCGACTCAGAGAAAATGTTGCTCCAGTGATTTTTAATATTGATATTTTTATATAAATATACTACACTCGTATATTGCATTAGTACCGATTCGATTTCGATTAAGGCCGCATAGCTTACGGCATTTCACATATGTATGTATCTAGCAGCTACCTGTACTCATAAAATCGCAAATTAAGTGCAAATATTGAATTTAATAAAAGCAAGCAAAAAATATAAAGCAACATATGGATTTATATGTGAAGCGTCTGCGAAGGTTGAAATGCCAGCGGCAAAGTTTGAATGCACACTGTTTGTATCGGAAAAAAAATCTACAGATATATGCATTTAACATGAATTGGTATTAAAATTTTGATTGGGCTTTTAAATGTTTTAATGTGTATCTAATGTGGCAGGGATATTCATTTTTTGTGATTCATTTCGGCACATTGGATGGTAAAAGTGGGTCGCCATTATCTCAACCCAATAGCCAACCACTTTCGCAAGGACCCGCAGCAGCTGCTTTCAACATACGAAAAGTGTATGCGACATTATCAGTTGGCCGTTGAAAACAACAATAAAACATAAAAGGACACATTTTTGGAGACTTCACATTGTGGCCCTCCACTTATTACTGTTGACAGGCCAGGGCCGGGGGCTGAAATTTGGCATATATGTTGCAACAATTAATGCTCCATTCAAAACAAGCTGAATAGCGAGCAAATCAGGGAAGCGCGAACTCAAATTAAATTTACAACGACTCGGGCTGTCATCTGTTCCAGAGACAAGCTGGAGACAAGCCGAGTATTGGTTGGGATGAGACGATGAGCTATCCTTGTCGCAAAGTTTAGATATCAAGTTGATAATTTCATTAAACGTTCCAACAAGTGAGCACAAAGTTTCTCTCTGAAATGGATTTGCTGTGGCTTTTTGCGCTTTAAATTTGACGCTTAGATGCACAGTTGCATTCAATGCCTCCATCGACTTCGACTTTGCGCTGAGTCAGTGGCCTAGTCTGGGGCTTTCAGCAGAACAGCAGAACAGCAAACATCACTTTGTGGTAGTCATCATTTGCTCAACAAGTGTTTGCTCTGGCGAACCTTTTTGCCAACTTGCCAAGCGATTAAAATGAATGGGTGAAGATGGCAGGAAAGGCAGGAAAGAAAATGAAATGGGCCCCACGCCGCCCCCCCCCCCCCCTTACATCCCCACCACACTCGCTCAAAGCTGTGATTCACAGCCACGTGAGGACGTGTCTTATTGGCCTCATAAGTAAACTGAACGCTGACAAACGGTGTATATTTAGTCGCAAACTAGACTACGTTGCTAAAACGCCGCCATTGTTATCAATAAGCGAAAAAATACCAAATGTCACGAGGGATACTTGTATTGTCGCTGATGCTTCTCTCAGTTATCAATGCAGATTCAAATTCCCCACAGGTTTCCCTTTCATTACGACAAATGGTGAGCAACTTTTCAGTGGCAGTGCAGCACAGAGCGAGACACAATATTTTCTTTATATACATTTACTAGCTTTCACAAAAATTACAAAAGTTATAAATTTTATAACACACACTCTTTTCGCTATGAGTTACTAAAAAAAAGTTTAATTATAGACAAAGTTTATTATATTGATGATTGTTTTTGTTCTTTTTTAGATTTTTGTTATTCTTTATTGAGTCAGAGCTTCCCTGTGAACGATACTTGTATTTGATGTTGTTTTATTTTATGGCAGCAAAATAAATTGATTTTCAGAAGCTCCGACCCGAGATAGGCCAACACTTATTTGCCATGAGCAAAATATTCCTTTCGTAGGCCGATCCGCACTAATTCAAAGGTTTGGCCTAGGGACTTGTTAATAGTTAACGCGAAAGATGTTTTTTACCGGAAATAGAAGCCGTGTAAATGGAATTTACAGATCAACTGGCATCATCAGTATCCTCGGTATATGAGTTGACCAGCTGTTGGTCCTCTGATAATGGTTTAAGTATAGCACTTAAATTCTCCAGTACATGGTCGGAGAGCTTAAATTTCTCAAAAGCATGATGGGAATTCCGATTTTTAACTTCAATTCATGTGGCGACAGTTTAGAAGAACTTAAGGAATTTAAAAATTCCTGTGGGTAATGAACTGTGTCTTCGATATTAGTGACGGTGTCGATCGATTTTTAGTTTTTTATTTGGCTGGGGGCTTTTTAATAATATTGCCTTAATATTTAAAGTGACAAAATGATTCTAGTATGATTCTGAACTGACATCATACTGTTTAGGAATTGGCGTTTTAGCGAGCATCTCTATCTCTTTTGCAAATATAATATAGCCTATGTTAACTGAGGATAGTGTAGCTTTCCAACAATGAAAGAATCCTTTAAATCGGTCCAATAGTTTCGGAGCCTTTTCAATTCAAACAAACAATCAACTCTTTCCTCTTTATAATATCAGTATAGAAGTATAGATGATATAGTTAGTACTAAGCAAGCCCACGTCAAGGTAAAAGTATATTATTTGGCGTCTTTTAGCATCAATTATGCTCCGATTCACAGCCTAACTAAAGATTGGTCAGATGAAGAGAAAAACTTAATTCTAATTAGATTACTGAAGGAGAAAAGAAAGAAAATACTCGAATACTATAACAAGCTACTATAACAAGCAAGTAAGCGAGAAAGATCGTTATGATCCGAAGAAAAACGACGCCATGGTCAGTCTTTTAAATAGCTAAAAAAAAAACACGATGTCACGCAAAGGTTGGGATGACAGTGGAGTGCGAAGAAACTGAATTGCTTCCGGACTCGACTCAATTCCTGATGCCTTTTATACTTCGCAGTTTAATTTGTAATCCAAAAAAGACTCCGAGTTTTTATACATACTATATTTATATTTTATATTTTAGGTTTTTCGTATACATAAGTAACTAAATGGGGCCTAATTCAATGAAAATTATGATCTTAAACTTAGAACAATACAATGGATATCATAGAGGGGACGAGGCTTATAAATAAAGTAAATAATAAAAGTCCAATATGAGTTGTATTCTTTCTCAAGTCGTATTCAGATTATTTTATTCGATTTGAGAAATTTCAGTCAGGTGCCTAACCAGAAGTTTCAGGAGTAAAAAAACAAATTCTATCGGACTCGACCTAATCCCATTTCATACTAGTATAAATTCTCAAATTAAGTAATAACCAGTCTCAAATTTGAACTAGTCCAGAAATTAGAGAACTAATAAGTGTGAGTGCTTTGGTTTCAAGTCGGCTTGAATTAATGCTTATTAAAAGGTACGTGTATGACATAATATCTATATTATTTGTATCAGATTAAGATCTACCACGGAGTACAGATTATAAATAATGGGTAATATCACTATAAATAACAAAAAGGTGTAAGGTAATTGACAAACACAAACAAATAGTCAGAAGCAGTCCTTTAACAGGTCTATAAATACTTGTAACTACATATTTCGAGATGAACTTAATTGTTTAATTTTGTACTTAGAATTTATTTAAGAATAATAATAACGCTATATAATAATAATGCTTTTTTTCGCAGGTGTTGGATATGCAATATGTCTTATCGATATTTATATGGGCATGTACTACAACACCATTATTGGCTGGGCCGTCTACTATCTGTTTGCCTCATTTACCTCAAAACTTCCATGGACGTCCTGCGACAATCCCTGGAATACGCAAAATTGTATGCCAGTCACGAGCGAAAACTTTACTGAGCTGGCCACATCGCCGGCCAAGGAGTTTTTCGAGTAAGTTTTGGAACAAGCTATTCGGACCTCTAGGTATCACCTCTAACTTTTAGACGAAGGGTCCTGGAAAGCCATAAGGGCAATGGCCTGGACTTTATGGGACCGGTGAAACCAACATTGGCTTTGTGCGTATTTGGTGTCTTCATCTTGGTGTATTTCTCCCTATGGAAAGGAGTACGGAGTGCAGGAAAAGTGGTTTGGGTCACAGCATTGGCTCCCTATGTGGTGCTCATCATTTTATTGGTGCGTGGCGTCTCCCTGCCCGGTGCTGACGAGGGCATTAAATACTACCTTACGCCGGAGTGGCACAAACTGAAGAACTCAAAAGTATGGATAGATGCGGCCTCTCAAATCTTCTTCTCGTTGGGTCCAGGCTTTGGTACTCTGCTAGCCCTCTCCAGCTACAACAAATTTAATAACAACTGCTATCGAGATGCGCTAATCACGAGCACCATTAACTGCCTGACCAGCTTTTTAGCGGGCTTTGTCATCTTCTCCGTGTTGGGGTAAGTTAAAAGTGCTTACTCGTCTATAAATTGATTATTTATAATATTGCTATATCGAACAGATACATGGCGTACGTGCAGAAAACGTCTATTGATAAAGTCGGCTTGGAGGGGCCTGGATTGGTTTTCATCGTATATCCCGAGGCGATAGCGACAATGAGCGGCTCCGTCTTTTGGTCGATTATATTCTTCCTAATGCTCATTACACTCGGCTTGGATAGCACTTTTGGAGGCCTCGAAGCCATGATAACAGCTCTCTGCGACGAGTATCCGCGTGCCATTGGCAGAAGGCGCGAACTTTTTGTTCTTCTCCTGCTCGCCTGCATATATTTGTGCGCACTGCCAACAATGACTTATGTAAGTAATAAGATTAGGCACATAAGGCTTACATACAAGTATATATATATAGTATAGGTTTCAGCCACTGTGATTGCTTTAATTAATTGTTATGTAAATGTTCATTTAGATATCTATTTAGTAGAGCCATGCAAGGCTCCTTGGTGGGTCTCTTATGGGTTGCATACCACACTCGTATGTGTTATGCATGACTGGCGATTGTCTTCCGACCAAGCGGCCACTTCACCAAACTGTTTAGATATGCCAGTGAAAAACGATGGATTGCCGTGTTAAGTGCTTTTTATCGTTCATTCAGTTAATCTCACATACTAAGCCACCACCGACTGAGCTGAGTTGATAGACCAGCACCAGCACCAGCCCTCCTCCACCTTGCATTTTTATCACCTGTCAGCCGGTCAACTGGTCAACCTAGCTGCCAATTTAGCACCTTCTTGGTCCTGTCCTTGCTATTGTTATTGTTGTTGTTGTTGTTTTGGCTAACACAAACACTTGACGGTGTGGCCGGTTGTTTGTTCAGCACCCCGCCACTTTGTTTGATTACATTTGAAATTGTAATTTGTTGCGTTCCATGTACATATACATACATATTTCACTTTAGCAGCGCCACTTTGCGCTTCTTTCCCATTTGAGCTGTACCGGTCAATGGATCGAACTACTTAACAATCTATGTACGAGCATGTGCAAAGATATGCCCTAGAAAGAAACTTTTTCAGATTATCTGTAGGCAGGCAAAATACTATAAGTAATGGTGAAAAGTTTAGTGTGATTGAATGATTGAACGGTTTTACTCCAAAATTGAGAATTTGTTTTAATGCCTACATTTATTGAAGTAATTTTAATTATACATACAATATAATAATCTGACGCACAACGACTTTCTATACTTGTATGTCAACACATTTCTCTTATTTAACCTTATTTCATTAAAAAAAAAAACTAAAAGTGAAATGTCCTGGAATTTATTTTAACTAAATAGCAGCCAAGTATTTATTTTGAGAACTTAATTTTTTGTTTATATCTGTAAATACGGTATCATCAGTATCTCAAAGAAATAAAACTTTACTTACTTTACTTTAACTGTTTTATTCGTAAACTACAAAAGATACATATTTGTACTATAACTTTTTCATTGTAAAAATTTCAAATGATGTGGACCAGTGTTCCTGTAAATACGACATATACTCTTCTATGTTAAGATAAGGCCTTTTAAGCCGTTTTAGGTCGTTGTGCTGCGAAACATGCACCAATAACAAAATCAGATCTTGTTAAATATAAAATACTAGCAGGTATTGCCCGTCTTAACCCGGCTCAATATAATGTTTCCAATTGTATTTATTTTGTGTGTGCATAACCTACCCATATGTTTTCACCTTATAAGTTACCAGTAGGAAGGCATTTAAGGTATTTAAATGAACATTTTCTGTTCTTGACAAAAAATTGTTGAGTAGTCCGTTACATTTTTGTTCTTGCCAAACTATTTCTTTAAACGAACATGACCACTATAACTAATATTTTTTTAAACCTCCCCCCTTTGGAGTTAGAATTTTCCAAAAGCCTTTCTTAGTGTGCTCCTACACTATGATGGATACTATGAAAAGATACTTGAGTTCAAATTTCATCTTTTACCGTTTGGGCTGTGCATTGATCACCAATTAGTCAGGACAAACTGTTTTATATATAGAGATAACGCAACGTTTTAAGATAGACGATTTGCAAAAAAGGGGGAATAATTATAAGGGTATATCCTAATTTTAAATTCACATTTGAGCCTTTTCGTGTCATATTGAGTCAATACGGTCACGCACAAACTCGGAATATGAAACACGGCACTCGTGTCAATGCCGTGCAGCGATGAGCCACGATCAAAAAGCACTGACAATTCTCATCTCAATTTGCTAGAGTAAAACTTTCGATAGTTGAAGCCACCGATACCATCAAAATATCGAAGTTTGAATGCAATAAGCAGAATATTTAAATAATAAAATCTAATTATTTATTGAGATCGATAAGAACAAATCATATACATACATACATGTGCCCGCAATGCGAAGCAGAATATGCGTAGCTCCGTTATTCGGTTTCTGCTTTACTATCGCATACGCAGTCGTTGCTTAGCGACGGTAACTGTAAACTTTTAACGTTTTGCCTTTGCAATTAACATTAAATGGTCAAAACGAAAGAAGATGTGCGAGCCAACAACTTGAAGTTGTTGTTGTTGTTTTGTATTTACATGCTTCATACATATACAGGCATAGATACATATGCTTGTACATATGTATGTATGCATGGGCACACATAGACACGAACTGTTCCCAACTATTTGATATTTGATATATGGCAAGTAAAAAACATATTGCTATATTTTAATCGTTAAATGCCAATTTGTTGATATAGTTATGTTGATTACATTACCCAAATTTGAAATCGATCGGACAAAATTTATAACACAAACTATTCATTTGAAAAAGTGAATAAATATTAAAACCCCAATAATAAAATTAAATGCGATATATCGAAAATATCGATACTTGTGTTGATATATCGTAATACATGTCGAATACAAATACATCGAAAAACATCGTTTGAGAGTTATTGATTATAATACTGTATTCGATTGTACACTGTACACATACATACATACAAATTTATTTGTATGTGTACTGTAACTGTAAACTTTTGGCATTTTGCGTATGTAATGAACAGGCGTAAATGATCAAAACGAAAGAAGATTTGCGAGCCAATAACTTGAAGTTGTTGTTGTTGTTTTAAAAATTTTGATTTGAAACCATAGAAAACTATTTTTTACAATTAAACAACAGTGTTCGATAGCCCACTGCATACTTGTACATACAAACTTATATATGTATATAGGAATGTATGAACGTACATACATACTTATTGATACATATGTACATGCTATACATACAGACTTATGTACGTATGTAATACATATGGTGCTGTCGTAATTCATAATGCGAAATTCTTTCTAAGGGGAGAAATGTCCCCCCTGCCCAACCTGCGTACGCCCTTGTAGTCCGTTGTCCTAAAAACTCCTTATGCCAAATGTACTAAACAAAGAAAAAATAGCATAAAAATGTTTATGTTAAAATGTTAATAATTTTTAATTAATTAACATTTCTTGCCCTGTCAGTGCAAGACGAATGTACTTTTGTACATACATATGTATGTATGTATGTACATACATGTGTACAAATGAACATTCACACATTAGTGTCTCACATTTTGCTTTGGCTACTTCAACCGTTTACACGCAACTACACGAACAGCTGCTTGTATGTATGTGTGTGTGTGTGTGTATGTATACTTAGTTGTCCCCAACTGTTTGATATTTTGTATTGTTTGTTCTACCTGCATTTGTAAAATGCATATTTTAAAAATCGTTAAATGCAAAGTTGTAATTTTAGTTACGTAGATTATATTACCCAAATTTGAAATCGATCGGACAAAATTTATAACACAAACTTTTCATTTGAAAAAATGAATAAATATTAAAACCCCAATAATTCAAGCTCCAACACAAACCGAGTATGCAGTTTTGTTTGTATTCTTTTATAGATTATAAAACCTAAATTTAAAGTTGATCGATTCAAAAATGCAGAATTTTCAAACAAACTTTGGAGCTACTTTTCCCCCCTTTGGAGCTCGAATTTTCCAAAATCCCTTCTTAGTGCGCATCTACACCATGATAGGATACTTGAGCCCAAATTTCAGTTTCCTAGCTTTTACCGTTTGGGCTGTGGGGTGTTGATTGTGTTTCAATTTTTCCACGGAAAACCCCCCTTTTTTCATGCCCCAGGAAAAATGGTGAAAAACCAAGTATACAGTTTTTCTTGTATTCTTTTTGAGAGTATACAAACTAAGTTTGAAGTTAATTGGATGAAAATTGTAGATTTTTCATACAAACGTTGGAGCCCGTTTTCCCCCCTTTGGCGTTCGAATTTTCCAAAACTGCTTCTTAGTGCTCACCTACACCACTGAAGACAACATGTGTCCAATTTTCAGCCTCTTAGCTCTTACCGTTTGGGCTGTGCGTTGATTGCACATAGCTTTTCGTTTACCGAATTTTCCACCGGAAAATCATTATTATTCAGGCCGCAGGAAAAATATTGAAAATCCAAGTATACCGTTTTTTTTGTATGCTTTTTGAGAATATACAAACTAAGTTTGAAGTTAATCGGATGAAAATTGTAGATTTTTCATACAAACGTTGGAGCCCGTTTTCCCCCCTTTGGCGTTCGAATTTTCCGAAACCCCTTCTTAGTGCTCACTTTCACTATAAGAGGGATCTTGTGTCCAAATTTCAGCTTCCTAGCTCTTACCGTTTGGACTGTGCGTTGATTGCCAATCAGTCAGTCAGTCAGTCAGTCAGGACAAACTGTTTTATATATATAGAGATTGATTGATATTTCACAATCTAAAAGAAGATTTTATGTGGAAACTAACCCTCCTTCTCCAGATAGATACAATTCTTCAATGGTTCTTTATTCACTCTCCTTCTTGGTTATTGTAAGAATCCTAAAGGGTATTTGGGAGAGAACGCATTTGTTTTTAATGAAAGGATAATTTAAGGTTGGTGTACGAATTCTGAATGATAGATAAATAAAAATATTTTAAGTTTGTTCCTGTTACGTTTGCAGCAAAATATTTCTGGAAAACATTTTTTATGTGTTTAGGAAAGCAATAAAAACGCAATGTACTTCATGCAAGCCCATAGAATTTTGAAATCAATCCCGACTTATCTATCAAATTTGTGATGCTGATTTTTTAAATTCAACCGATAATTTGCAAGTTCTCAATCCCGACTAACAAAAGTTATATAGTTTACATGGTTTTATACAAAACTGAAAAATTACATAAAAATGTTAAATAAAAGATTGGGTAAATTAAAACCTATTCGTTCCTTTTTCCACTCACAAAAACTGTTCACACGAGCTTGGCCATCAATTTTTTTTCTTAGTATCTAATTTATTACACAACATCACTTCATGAACATGCTGGAATAAAAACATGTGTTACAAATTTTAAAGTCAACAAAAGAAATTAAACAGAAACATTTATATACTAAGTTTTAGATTTTCTGCTGATAATAAGAACGCCAGCACCATTACAAAGCTATGAAAGTTCCGTTTTGAAGAAAAATATATACAAGAAAGCTCAACCAAGATAATCTTTTAATATTCTTTGAAAGTTCTGGTCCTATTATCGGATTAAATTTATTTGATTTCGTGCTCATCATAAGCGATGGTTGCCATTATTAGAAAGTAAAAGTAAATTTTTAAAGAATTTAACGCATGTTTTTTAAATTAAAATTTCTGCCTATTTCCTTTGACACTCATTGGTCTAGAAGGTAGCTTAGATTACGATTTTATATCAACATTAATGATAATCTTAAACAGAATTTTTCAAAAAATGTCATAAATAACGAATTTATTGGTCAAAATTGAAACAAATTTTATTAAAATGCGGTATATTTTAAAATAGGAAATTATAAAATACGAATAAATCTACTAACTATTTTTTTAAAAATAATCAAACAATGAACAAGAGACTAGTCATAAGTAGTTCGAAATCAATGGCATTCCAACAAGCTGCACGGGTTCGTCATCTAACCAGGGAGATTTTCCATTTAATGAAGAAGAAGAAGCTCCTTAGCGTATACTTTGAGACTCGCAACAAACACATTTTCGTATTCTTTTCTCCAAAACTTTGATGTCAGCCAGCAGCTTAAGGCAGAGCTGGCTATCTGAAGGACAACCAGAACGGGGTCCACATTTGGAAGAGTTTCTGTTTGGTTGATTTCTGGGACTGCAAGATTTGGTGGGTTGGGAAGTCCTTGGGGTGCATGTCGATGATTGTGGTTTTGGGGCACATGTCGTGGTTTTTGGTTCGCATTCCGTGGTTTTTGGAGTACACGTCGATGTTTCGGGTTTTTGTGATGTTGTTGTTGCGCGTGTAGTTGTTTTTGGAACAGATTTCGTTGTTTTTGTTGCACGTGTCGTTGTTTTTGGAACAGATTTCGTTGTTTTTGTTGCACGTGTTGTTGGTTTTTGTGTAACTTTTTTTGTTGGTAGCGTATGATCGGATGTTTTCTGTGTATCATGCTTTATGGACGACACCTTTTCGATTATTATCCCAGCTATATTAGCTATCTTTGTTTGCTTATCTGCACCGAGGCCAATCAATGTGCTCGAGGACTGACTCGAATAATTCATTATAAGCAGGATCGCTTTTAAAAGTATCAAACGTAATTTTGATTAATTTTTCATGATCAATAATTCCCTTTTCTTTACTCACCTATCAGATTAGCAAGAGTCAACTTCATATTGATTTCTCTATAACTTCGCTATGAACACTAAGCTGTGGACTGTTGAATTATCCCACGGATGGTTTCGTATTTATAGTCCCACGACGGCATTACATCTTAAAGGTCGCAACTCCAAAAACAATTGTCTAAATAACTTTTTAAATTTTAAAACAAACTCAGACTATTTTAAGCCAATATGCTAATAATAGCAACTGTTAAAAATGCCAGTGCACGGAGAAAGATATTTTAGGACAGTAAATAATTATTATTAAAGACTCCACAACTGGGTATTATTGCTAATAAAGTGCACCGACTCCAATGGACAGCAAAATATCACATGAATTGGCAGAGATAGGATTTCGCTTTTTCAATAATTGATTTATAACATAACATTACTGTTATCCTCATTGTGAACCAATCTGTATTGCGCTTAGAATGACCTAGATACCAAGTTTGGTTATTCTAGCCCTTGTACTGTCTTAGATCCTTGCGTTCATACAGACGGATGGGCAGACGGGCATGGCTACATAAACTCGTCATCCTGAACAACAATATGCATATAGCGGAACTTGCCACGCCTTCTTCTGTGTGTTACATACATTAGCACTAAACTAGTATACCCTTTTACCCCTTGGGTATAGGGTATAATCAACAGTCTATATGCAACATTTAGTTACTTTTACAATAGACAAGAAAATTGTTGAAAAAAAAGTGTTTTTTTATTTAGAGGAGTATGTTTCATATCAGTTCGTTAATACACTATATAGTTTATAGTTGATATCATTATCATAAAAAATCCAACACATTATATTTCTTTTTCTAATTCAGACTTTGTCAATATTATAGAGTATTTTTAATTTTTAATTTTATTTATTTATTTTTTTGAAATATAAATTATCCAAATATAGTATATCTCTATATATATAAAACAGTTTGTCCTGACTGACTGACTGACTGACTGACTGACTGACTGACTGACTGACTGATTGGCAATCAACGCACAGCCCAAACGGTAAGAGCTAGGAAGCTGAAATTTGGACACAAGATCCCTCTTATAGTGAAAGTGAGCACTAAGAAGGGGTTTCGGAAAATTCGAACGCCAAAGGGGGGAAAACGGGCTCCAACGTTTGTATGAAAAATCTACAATTTTCATCCGATTAACTTCAAACTTAGTTTGTATACTCTCACAAAGAATACAAAAAAAACTGTATACTTGGATTTTCAATATTTTTCCTGCGGCCTGAATAATAATGATTTTCCGGTGGAAAATTCGGTAAACGAAAAGCTATGTGCAATCAACGCACAGCCCAAACGGTTAGAGCTAGGAGGCTGAAAATTGGACACATGTTGTCTTCAGTGGTGTAGGTGAGCACTAAGAAGCAGTTTTGGAAAATTCGAACGCCAAAGGGGGGAAAACGGGCTCCAACGTTTGTATGAAAAATCTACAATTTTCATCCAATTAACTTCAAACTTAGTTTGTATACTCTCAAAAAGAATACAAGAAAAACTGTATACTTGGTTTTTCACCATTTTTCCTGGGGCATGAAAAAAGGGGGGTTTTCCGTGGAAAAATTGAAACACAATCAACACCCCACAGCCCAAACGGTAAAAGCTAGGAAACTGAAATTTGGGCTCAAGTATCCTATCATGGTGTAGATGCGCACTAAGAAGGGATTTTGGAAAATTCGAGCTCCAAAGGGGGGAAAAGTAGCTCCAAAGTTTGTTTGAAAATTCTGCATTTCTGAATCGATCAACTTTAAATTTGGTTTTTATAATCTATAAAAGAATATAAACAAAACTGCATACTCGGTTTTTCGAAATTTGTGTTGGAGCTTGAATTATTGGGGTTTTAATATTTATTCATTTTTTCAAATGAAAAGTTTGTGTTATAAATTTCGTCCGATCGATTTCAAATTTGGGTAATATAATCTACGTAACTAAAATTACAACTTTGCATTTAACGATTTTTAAAATATGCATTTTACAAATGCAGGCAGAACAAACAATACAAAATATCAAACAGTTGGGGACAACTAAGTATACATACACACACACATACATATATACAGGCAGCTGTTCGTGTAGTTGCGTGCAAACGGTTGAAGTAGCCAAAGCAAAATGTGAGACACTAATGTGTGAATGTTCATTTGTACAAATGTATGTACATATATACATACATACATATGTATAAAAGTACATTCGTCTTGCACTGACAGGGCAAGAAATGTTAATTAATTAAAAATTATTAACATTATAACATAAACATTTTTATGTTATTTTTTCTTTGTTTAGTACATTTGGTATAAGGGATTTTAGGACAACGGACTACAAGGGCGTACGCAGGTTGGGCAGGGGGGACATTGCTCCCCTTAGAAAGAATTTCGCATTATGAATTACACCAGCACCATATGTATTACATACGTACATACATATATACATACGTCTGTATGTATAGTATGTACATATGTACATCAATAAGTATGTATGTACGTACATACATTCTTATATACATACATATATAGGTTTGTATGTATGCAGTGGGCCATCGAACACTGTTGTTTAATTGTAATAAATAGTGTTCTATGTTTTCAAATCAAAATTTTTAAAACAACAACAACAAGTTATTGGCTCGCAAAACTTCTTTCGTTTTGATAATTTACGGCTGTTAATTGCATACGAAAAATGCCAAAAGTTTACAGTTACCGTACACACACAAATACATTTGTATGTATGTATGTACATATGTGTACAGTGAACAATCGAATACAGTATTATAATCAATAACTCTCAAACGATGTTTTTCGATGTATTTGTATTCGACATGTATTACGATATATCAACACAAGTATCGATATTTTCGATATATCGCATTTAATTTTATTATTGGGGTTTTAATATTTATTCACTTTTTCAAATGAATAGTTTGTGTTATAAATTTTGTCCGATCGATTTCAAATTTGGGTAATGTAATCAACATTATATCAACAAATTGGCATTCAACGATTAAAATATAGCAATATGTTTTTTACTTGCCATATATCAAATATCAAATAGTTGGGGACATCGCATACACACACTCACACATGCATACAACAAGCAACAGTTCGTGTCTATGTGTGCCCATGCATACATACATATGTACAAGCATATGTATCTATGCCTGTATATGTATGTAGCATGTACATACAAAACAACAACAACAACTTTAAGTTGTTGGCTCGCTCTTCTTCTTTCGTTGTGACCATTTAATGTTAATTGCAAAGGCAAAACGCAAAAGTTTACAGTTACCGTCGCCAGGCAACGACTGCGTAAGCGATAGTAAAGCAGAAACCGAATAACGAAACTACGCATATTCTGCTTCGCATTGCGGGCAGATGTATGTATGTATATGATTTGTTCTTATTGATCTCAATAAATAATTATTTATTTATTTTATTATTTAAATATTCTGCTTATTGCATTCAAACTTCGATATTTTGATGGTATCGGTGGCTTCAACTATCGAAAGTTTTACTCTAGCAAATTGAGATGAGAATTGTCAGTGCTTTTTGATCGTGGCTCATCGCTGCACGGCATTGACACGAGTGCCGTGTTTCATATTCCGAGTTTGTGCGTGACCGTATTGACTCAATATGACACGAAAAGGCTCAAATGTGAATTTAAAATTAGGATATACCCTTATAATTATTCCCCCTTTTTTGCAAATCGTCTATCTTAAAACGTTGCGTTATCTCTATATATAAAACAGTTTGTCCTGACTAAATGGTGATCAATGCACAGCCCAAACGGTAAAAGATGAAATTTGGACTCAAGTATCTTTTCATAGTATCCATCATAGTGTAGGAGCACACTAAGAAAGGCTTTTGGAAAATTCTAGCTCCAACGGGGGGAAAACGAGCTTTAAAAAATATTAGTTATAGTGGTCATGTTCGTTGAACGAAATAGTTTGGCAAGAACAAAAATGTAACGGACTACTGAACAATTTTTTGTCAAGAACAGAAAATGTTCATTTAAATACCTTAAATGCCTTCCTACTGGTAACTTATAAGGTGAAAACATATGGGTAGGTTATGCACACACAAAATAAATACAATTGGAAACATTATATTGAGCCGGGTTAAGACGGGCAATACCTGCTAGTATATATATATTCTTGATCAGGATGAGAAGCCGAGTGGATATAGCCTTGTCCGTCCGTCCGTCTGTCCGTCTGTCCGTCTGTCCGTATGAACGCAAGGATCTCAGAAAGTATAAGAGCTAGAATAACCAAACTTGGTTTCCATATTCTCCTTAGACCAAGAAAGTACGAGTTTCAGTTTTTTTTTCGATGCACCCCCCCACTCCCCCGCAATTCGTGTTTTTTCTTATAACTTCCGTAATTCTCCGAATTTTGAAATCAATTTTGGTAGGTACATCCAGTTAGTACTAATGTGTCCGTATGCCATTTCATCATGATAGGTCAATTCTGAATAAAGTTATAGCCATAAGTAAAATCGCTGCTCATGCGCCGCCTGCAGCTCTGTCGGCAGCGCTGCCCGCAGCTGTTGTTGTTGTTGCTGCTTTGGTTCAACTTCGTGCTGCATACATACACGCATATAAACACGCATAGGTTCGTGATGTAAATGTATGCTGTTAAAACTGAACATACACATGTATTCTAATTTAATTAAATTAATTAATTCATTCATTATGTTTTTTAATAATTTAATTTTTTTTTTTTAATTTTTCTTTTTTGTGGAGAGTACAGGCTATTTTACTGTCGAGCTTGCTCGACTGTAGCGTTCTATCTTCTTATACTCTGTACATGAAATGTACAAGAGTATATTAGGTTTGCGGGAGCTGAAAAATGTAACAGGCAGAGGCGTGGCAGACCCCACAAAGTATATATATTCTTGATCAGCATGACGAGACGAGTCGATCTAGCCCTGTCTGTCCGTCTGTCCGTCCGTATGAACACCTGGATCTCAGAGACTATAAGAGATAGAGACACCAAATTTTGCACAAAGATGCGTTATGTGTGTATTCTATACGAGTTTGTTTTATTTTTTTGATTTTCACCCCCACTTCCCCCCTATGGGGGTTTTCCATTTTTTTCCATTCGTATAATCGCCTATATCTCGGAGACTATAAGACCTAGGAACACCAAATTTTAGTCCCAGATGCCTTATGTGAATACGCAGAAAATGTATATTTTGGAATTCCCCTCCCTCCCCCCTCTACCCCGCAAATCGTAACTCCCGTAATTCTTGGAATTTCGTACTAAAATTTTGGAAATACCCCCAGTTGGTTATTATGTGTCCGTATGCCAAATTTCATTATGATAGACCGATTTAACAAGAAGTTATAGCCATAAATATATTTGCTGCTCAAGCGCTGCCCGCGGCTGTTGTTGATGTTGCTGTTTGGTTGGCTGCGAAAATGCTTACACATACACGAATTGATGCGCATAGGCATACATACACTCACACAGACGCAATTGCTATGTAAATGTGCAATTATGCGTGAGTTCGAATACCGAGAGAGGTAAAATCGATCAAATTTTTTTTTTTATTTTCTTAATTTTTTTATTTTCTATAATTATTGTAAACATATGTACAGAGTATTTCAAAGTCGGGACACCCGACTTTAGCTTTTTTACTTGTTTTTAATTAATTTTTCTGCCTATTTCCTTTGATACTCATTGGTCTAGAAGGTAGCTTAGATTACGATTTTATATCAATATTAATGATAATCTTAAACAGAATTTTTCAAAAAATGTCATAAATAACGAATTGATTGGTCAAAATTGAAACAAATTTTATTAAAATGCGGTATATTTTAAAATAGGAAATTATAAAATACGAATAAATCTACTAACTATTTTTTTAAAAATAATCAAACAATGAACCAGAGACTAGTCATAAGTAGTTCGAAATCAATGGCATTCCAACAAGCTGCACGGGTTCGTCATCTAACCAGGGAGATTTTCCATTTAATGAAGAAGAAGAAGCTCCTTAGCGTATACTTTGAGACTCGCAACAAACACATTTTCGTATTCTTTTCTCCAAAACTTTGATGTCAGCCAGCAGCTTAAGGCAGAGCTGGCTATCTGAAGGACAACCAGAACGGGGTCCACATTTGGAAGAGTTTCTGTTTGGTTGATTTCTGGGACTGCAAGATTTGGTGGGTTGGGAAGTCCTTGGGGTGCATGTCGATGATTGTGGTTTTGGGGCACATGTCGTGGTTTTTGGTTCGCATTCCGTGGTTTTTGGAGTACACGTCGATGTTTCGGGTTTTTGTGATGTTGTTGTTTTTTTTGTTGCGCGTGTAGTTGTTTTTGGAACAGATTTAGTTGTTTTTGTTGCACGTGTCGTTGTTTTTGGTACAGATTTCGTTGTTTTTGTTGCACGTGTCGTTGTTTTTGGTTCGCATTCCGTGGTTTTTGGAGTACACGTCGATGTTTCGGGTTTTGGTGTTGTTTTTGTTGCACATGTCGTTGTTTTTGGTTCGCATTCCGTGGTTTTTGGAGTACACGTCGATGTTTCGGGTTTTTGTGATGTTGTTGTTTTTTTTGTTGCGCGTGTAGTTGTTTTTGGAACAGATTTCGTTGTTTTTGGTGCACGTGTCGTTGTTTTTGGTTCGCATTCCGTGGTTTTTGGAGTACACGTCGATGTTTCGGGTTTTGGTGTTGTTTTTGTTGCACATGTCGTTGTTTTTGGTTCGCATTCCGTGGTTTTTGGAGTACACGTCGATGTTTCGGGTTTTGGTGTTGTTTTTGTTGCACATGTCGTTGTTTTTGGTTCGCATTCCGTGGTTTTTGGAGTACACGTCGATGTTTCGGGTTTTTGTGTTGTTGTTTTTGTTGTTGCGCGTGTAGTTGTTTTTGGAACAGATTTAGTTGTTTTTGTTGAACGTGTCGTTGTTTTTGGTTCGCATTCCGTGGTTTTTGGAGTACACGTCGATGTTTCGGGTTTTTGTGTTGTTGTTGTTGTTGCACATGTCGTTGTTTTTGGTTCGCATTCCGTGGTTTTTGGAGTACACGTCGATGTTTCGGGTTTTTGTGTTGTTGTTGTTGTTGTTTTTGTTGCACGTGTCGTTGTTTTTGGTTCGCATTCCGTAGTTTTTGGAGTACACGACGATGTTTCGGGTTTTTGTGTTGTTGTTGTTGTTGTTTTTGTTGCACGTGTCGTTGTTTTTGGTTCGCATTCCGTGGTTTTTGGAGTACACGACGATGTTTCGGGTTTTTGTGTTGTTGTTGTTGTTTTTGTTGCACGTGTCGTTGTTTTTGGTTCGCATTCCGTGGTTTTTGGAGTACACGACGATGTTTCGGGTTTTGGTGTTGTTGTTGTTGTTGTTGTTGTTTTTGTTGCACATGTCGTTGTTTTTTGTTCGCATTCACATTCACCGAGGCCAATCAATGTGCTCGAGGACTGACTCGAACAATTCATTATAAGCAGGATCGCTTTTAAAAGTATCAAACGTAATTTTGATTAATTTTTCATGATCAATAATTCCCTTTTCTTTACTCACCTATCAGATTAGCTAGAGTCAACTTCATATTGATTTCTCTATAACTTCGCTATGAACACTAGGCTGCGGACTGTTGAATTATCCCACGGAGGGTTTCGTATTTATAGTCCCACGATGGCATTACATCTTAAAGGTCACAACTCCAAAAACAATTGTCTAAATAACTTTTTAAATTTTAAAACAAACTCAGACTATTTTAAGCCAATATGCTAATAATAGCAACTGTTAAAAATGCCAGTGTACAGAGAAAGATATTTTAGGACAGTAAATAATTATTATTAAAGACTCCACAACTGGGTATTATTGCTAATAAAGTGCACCGACTCCAATGGACAGCAAAATATCACATGAATTGGCAGAGATAGGAATTCGCTTTTTCAATAATTGATTTATAACATAACATTACTGTTATCCTCATTGTGAACCAATCTGTATTGCGCTTAGAATAACCTAGATACCAAGTTTGGTTATTCTAGCCCTTGTACTGTCCCAGATCCTTGCGTTCATACAGACGGATGGGCAGACGGGCATGGCTACATAGACTCGTCATCCTGAACAACAATATGCATATAGCGGAACTTGCCACGCCTTCTTCTGTGTGTTACATACATTAGCACTAAACTAGTATACCCTTTTACCCCTTGGGTATAGGGTATAATCAACAGTCTATATGCAACATTTAGTTACTTTTACAATAGACAAGAAAATTGTTGAAAAAAAAGTGTTTTTTTAGTTAGAGGAGTATGTTTCATATCAGTTCGTTAATACACTATATAGTTTATAGTTGATATCATTATCATAAAAAATCCAACACCTTATATTTCTTTTTCTAATTCAGACTTTGTCAATATTATAGAGTATTTTATACATAGAGTATTTTTAATTTTTTTTATTTATTTTTTTGAAATATAAATTATCCAAATATAGTATATATTTATATATAGTAACCAAATATAGTATATATTTATATATAGTATATTATTGTTAGAAAAGTAAATCCTGAAAGGTCAATATTAAGATTACTCAGCGCCATTCTGAACTCGGCTCAATGCCAATGCACTGCCACCTATTTTGGTTTTATTAAATAAAGTCACTGAAATTACTCCACAGAGCTTGCTTCGAAATGTAAATATTTAGGTTGCGAATATACATATTTTTAAAAGTTTATTTAAACAATTGGAATTGTACGATACATTCAGCTTACAAGCGCCTATAAAATAGGGATGGTTAACAGGCAAATCGTCAGACAACGAAGAATCGTTTTCAGAGTAAAGTTCTTACTGTCGAATTTATTAACTAGCGAGATGAAACCTACCCTATTTAGTTTTGTTGGTAAATTAAACATGATTTTTGAAACCTTTCCAAGGGATTCTGTTAATCTGTACTTATGTGGACCAGTGCTCGAGTATATTTGATATCCTCTGTAAAGAGCCGCCCACGGATATCAAAGTTATTAGGGAAAGGATCAGCAAATGTATTTGCGGCTCTTGATATGTATCCGTGACGTTTTCTTTCTTGTTTTCCATTTGGAAGTACGGCTTTATTAATTGGTTAGAACATATTATAAATTCGTTATGTCGCACTATTTCTCCTTTAAATATAACTTAGTTGGATTTGATGAAGTTATATAATCAAAATTTGTTGTTATTGTTTCGTGACAAGGCTTAAAACATCGATATACTTTTAACAATAAATAACAATATAATAAAATATATGCAAAACACGATTTCGTGGAAATCAAGAAATAATACAAACTTACACAGCGTACACACATAAGGCATCTTTGTGCTAATTTTTAACATAAATATTTTGATATATTCTCTGCGATCGAGTCTTGTGCAGACTGACCAATGCATGATGCTTATGAAGCAGTTGCTGTAGATCGTGAAGAATTGCTCTTTTAACTGCTGTGTTGATCTCTTGATCTCGATCGAGTTGCTCCTTCATATTGCCCATGAGGTACATTTGTAAGAATTTGTGTTATGCATCTTCAAGAGGTTGTAACGATAAAACGATAATAATGATAATACAGTAATACTGATTTAAAATCTCATGTTTTCGTCATTATAAATCACCTTGAATGTTGGATAAAATCCGTGTTCTTCTGGAATTTCCGCTCCAAATGAAGTCATTTCGTTTCTCCAATGCCGCACAGTTCCGAGAAAGGACGAGTTTATTTTATGTTTTGGAATTTCCAATTGATTGTTACTTCTTCTTAATAGTACAATGACTCCATTGGTATGTTAAACTATCCACAGCTTTAAAATTATGAACACTACCGAAATCTTTTAACCATTGCTTCCAAAATCTAGCTGGATATAGAAAGGAAAATATCAAAACAAAAAAACTATATCTTATATCCTTTCTCACCACATTTTTAAGGAAGGTTAATTATGGAAAATCATACAAATCGATGAGAACAAGTATCGATGATAACATTATATTTTTACCCCACGGGTACAGGAGATAAAAAAGAAACAAATTTAATATGGGATCGAAAATAAATACAAGTTCTTCAACTGTAAATATATGTACGTTGCAATGGTATATTGTTAATCGTCAATGTAACTAGATATTGTCTGAATCGATGCAATAAACTTACTTAGAATCAGAGCTGTTAAGGTGCAAATGGGTAGCCAAGCAAAAATTGGAAAAATGAAATACTCGTATGCTTTGATTATAAGTCTTGATGATAACAAGAATAATAAAAGGCATTCTTTTATATGCGGTACTACTTTAATTTAAAAATATTCAACATACATTTTTATAGCCTGTACCCAAAGGGTGAAAGGCTATACTAGTTTTGTGCGCATGTATGTAACACACAGAAGGAGACGTGGCAGACCCCACAAAGTATATATATTATTGATCAGGATGAGAAGCCGAGTCGATATAGCCTTGTCCGTCCGTCCGTCTGTCCGTCTGTCTGTCCGTATGAACGCAAGGATCTCAGAAAGTACTTATACTAGAATAACCAAACTTGGTTTCCATATTCTCCTAAGGCCGAGAAAGTACGAATTTGAGTTTTTTTTCGATGCACCCCCCCACTTCCCCGCAATTCGTGTTTTTTCTTATAACTTCCGTAATTCTCGGAATTTTGAAATCAATTTTGGTAGGTACATCCAGTTAGTACTAATGTGTCCGTATGTCATTTCATCATGATAGGTCAATTCTGAAGAAAGTTATAGCCATAAGTAAAATCGCTGCTCATGCGCTGCCTCTGTCGGCAGCGCTGCCCGCAGCTGTTGTTGTTGTTGCTGCTTTTGTTCAACTTTGTGCTGCATACATACACGCATATAAACACGCATAGGTTCGTGATGTAAATGTATGCTGTTAAAACTGAACATACACATGTATTCTAATTTAATTAAATTAATTAATTCATTCATTATGTTTTTTAATAATTTAATTTTTTTTTTTTAATTTTTCTTTTTTGTGGAGAGTACAGGCTATTTTACTGTCGAGCTTGCTCGACTGTAGCGTTCTATCTTCTTATACTCTGTACATGAAATGTACAAGAGTATATTAGGTTTGCGGGAGCTGAAAAATGTAACAGGCAGAGGCGTGGCAGACCCCACAAAGTATATATATTCTTGATCAGCATGACGAGACGAGTCGATCTAGCCCTGTCTGTCCGTCTGTCCGTCCGTATGAACACCTGGATCTCAGAGACTATAAGAGATAGAGACACCAAATTTTGCACAAAGATGCGTTATGTGTGTATTCTATACGAGTTTGTTTTATTTTTTTGATTTTCACCCCCACTTCCCCCCTATGGGGGTTTTCCATTTTTTTCCATTCGTATAATCGCCTATATCTCGGAGACTATAAGACCTAGGAACACCAAATTTTAGTCCCAGATGCCTTATGTGAATACGCAGAAAATGTATATTTTGGAATTCCCCTCCCTCCCCCCTCTACCCCGCAAATCGTAACTCCCGTAATTCTTGGAATTTCGTACTAAAATTTTGGAAATACCCCCAGTTGGTTATTATGTGTCCGTATGCCAAATTTCATTATGATAGACCGATTTAACAAGAAGTTATAGCCATAAATATATTTGCTGCTCAAGCGCTGCCCGCGGCTGTTGTTGATGTTGCTGTTTGGTTGGCTGCGAAAATGCTTACACATACACGAATTGATGCGCATAGGCATACATACACTCACACAGACGCAATTGCTATGTAAATGTGCAATTATGCGTGAGTTCGAATACCGAGAGAGGTAAAATCGATCAAATTTTTTTTTTTATTTTCTTAATTTTTTTATTTTCTATAATTATTGTAAACATATGTACAGAGTATTTCAAAGTCGGGACACCCGACTTTAGCTTTTTTACTTGTTTTTAATTAATTTTTCTGCCTATTTCCTTTGATACTCATTGGTCTAGAAGGTAGCTTAGATTACGATTTTATATCAATATTAATGATAATCTTAAACAGAATTTTTCAAAAAATGTCATAAATAACGAATTGATTGGTCAAAATTGAAACAAATTTTATTAAAATGCGGTATATTTTAAAATAGGAAATTATAAAATACGAATAAATCTACTAACTATTTTTTTAAAAATAATCAAACAATGAACCAGAGACTAGTCATAAGTAGTTCGAAATCAATGGCATTCCAACAAGCTGCACGGGTTCGTCATCTAACCAGGGAGATTTTCCATTTAATGAAGAAGAAGAAGCTCCTTAGCGTATACTTTGAGACTCGCAACAAACACATTTTCGTATTCTTTTCTCCAAAACTTTGATGTCAGCCAGCAGCTTAAGGCAGAGCTGGCTATCTGAAGGACAACCAGAACGGGGTCCACATTTGGAAGAGTTTCTGTTTGGTTGATTTCTGGGACTGCAAGATTTGGTGGGTTGGGAAGTCCTTGGGGTGCATGTCGATGATTGTGGTTTTGGGGCACATGTCGTGGTTTTTGGTTCGCATTCCGTGGTTTTTGGAGTACACGTCGATGTTTCGGGTTTTTGTGATGTTGTTGTTTTTTTTGTTGCGCGTGTAGTTGTTTTTGGAACAGATTTAGTTGTTTTTGTTGCACGTGTCGTTGTTTTTGGTACAGATTTCGTTGTTTTTGTTGCACGTGTCGTTGTTTTTGGTTCGCATTCCGTGGTTTTTGGAGTACACGTCGATGTTTCGGGTTTTGGTGTTGTTTTTGTTGCACATGTCGTTGTTTTTGGTTCGCATTCCGTGGTTTTTGGAGTACACGTCGATGTTTCGGGTTTTTGTGATGTTGTTGTTTTTTTTGTTGCGCGTGTAGTTGTTTTTGGAACAGATTTCGTTGTTTTTGGTGCACGTGTCGTTGTTTTTGGTTCGCATTCCGTGGTTTTTGGAGTACACGTCGATGTTTCGGGTTTTGGTGTTGTTTTTGTTGCACATGTCGTTGTTTTTGGTTCGCATTCCGTGGTTTTTGGAGTACACGTCGATGTTTCGGGTTTTGGTGTTGTTTTTGTTGCACATGTCGTTGTTTTTGGTTCGCATTCCGTGGTTTTTGGAGTACACGTCGATGTTTCGGGTTTTTGTGTTGTTGTTTTTGTTGTTGCGCGTGTAGTTGTTTTTGGAACAGATTTAGTTGTTTTTGTTGAACGTGTCGTTGTTTTTGGTTCGCATTCCGTGGTTTTTGGAGTACACGTCGATGTTTCGGGTTTTTGTGTTGTTGTTGTTGTTGCACATGTCGTTGTTTTTGGTTCGCATTCCGTGGTTTTTGGAGTACACGTCGATGTTTCGGGTTTTTGTGTTGTTGTTGTTGTTGTTTTTGTTGCACGTGTCGTTGTTTTTGGTTCGCATTCCGTAGTTTTTGGAGTACACGACGATGTTTCGGGTTTTTGTGTTGTTGTTGTTGTTGTTTTTGTTGCACGTGTCGTTGTTTTTGGTTCGCATTCCGTGGTTTTTGGAGTACACGACGATGTTTCGGGTTTTTGTGTTGTTGTTGTTGTTTTTGTTGCACGTGTCGTTGTTTTTGGTTCGCATTCCGTGGTTTTTGGAGTACACGACGATGTTTCGGGTTTTGGTGTTGTTGTTGTTGTTGTTGTTGTTTTTGTTGCACATGTCGTTGTTTTTTGTTCGCATTCACATTCACCGAGGCCAATCAATGTGCTCGAGGACTGACTCGAACAATTCATTATAAGCAGGATCGCTTTTAAAAGTATCAAACGTAATTTTGATTAATTTTTCATGATCAATAATTCCCTTTTCTTTACTCACCTATCAGATTAGCTAGAGTCAACTTCATATTGATTTCTCTATAACTTCGCTATGAACACTAGGCTGCGGACTGTTGAATTATCCCACGGAGGGTTTCGTATTTATAGTCCCACGATGGCATTACATCTTAAAGGTCACAACTCCAAAAACAATTGTCTAAATAACTTTTTAAATTTTAAAACAAACTCAGACTATTTTAAGCCAATATGCTAATAATAGCAACTGTTAAAAATGCCAGTGTACAGAGAAAGATATTTTAGGACAGTAAATAATTATTATTAAAGACTCCACAACTGGGTATTATTGCTAATAAAGTGCACCGACTCCAATGGACAGCAAAATATCACATGAATTGGCAGAGATAGGAATTCGCTTTTTCAATAATTGATTTATAACATAACATTACTGTTATCCTCATTGTGAACCAATCTGTATTGCGCTTAGAATAACCTAGATACCAAGTTTGGTTATTCTAGCCCTTGTACTGTCCCAGATCCTTGCGTTCATACAGACGGATGGGCAGACGGGCATGGCTACATAGACTCGTCATCCTGAACAACAATATGCATATAGCGGAACTTGCCACGCCTTCTTCTGTGTGTTACATACATTAGCACTAAACTAGTATACCCTTTTACCCCTTGGGTATAGGGTATAATCAACAGTCTATATGCAACATTTAGTTACTTTTACAATAGACAAGAAAATTGTTGAAAAAAAAGTGTTTTTTTAGTTAGAGGAGTATGTTTCATATCAGTTCGTTAATACACTATATAGTTTATAGTTGATATCATTATCATAAAAAATCCAACACCTTATATTTCTTTTTCTAATTCAGACTTTGTCAATATTATAGAGTATTTTATACATAGAGTATTTTTAATTTTTTTTATTTATTTTTTTGAAATATAAATTATCCAAATATAGTATATATTTATATATAGTAACCAAATATAGTATATATTTATATATAGTATATTATTGTTAGAAAAGTAAATCCTGAAAGGTCAATATTAAGATTACTCAGCGCCATTCTGAACTCGGCTCAATGCCAATGCACTGCCACCTATTTTGGTTTTATTAAATAAAGTCACTGAAATTACTCCACAGAGCTTGCTTCGAAATGTAAATATTTAGGTTGCGAATATACATATTTTTAAAAGTTTATTTAAACAATTGGAATTGTACGATACATTCAGCTTACAAGCGCCTATAAAATAGGGATGGTTAACAGGCAAATCGTCAGACAACGAAGAATCGTTTTCAGAGTAAAGTTCTTACTGTCGAATTTATTAACTAGCGAGATGAAACCTACCCTATTTAGTTTTGTTGGTAAATTAAACATGATTTTTGAAACCTTTCCAAGGGATTCTGTTAATCTGTACTTATGTGGACCAGTGCTCGAGTATATTTGATATCCTCTGTAAAGAGCCGCCCACGGATATCAAAGTTATTAGGGAAAGGATCAGCAAATGTATTTGCGGCTCTTGATATGTATCCGTGACGTTTTCTTTCTTGTTTTCCATTTGGAAGTACGGCTTTATTAATTGGTTAGAACATATTATAAATTCGTTATGTCGCACTATTTCTCCTTTAAATATAACTTAGTTGGATTTGATGAAGTTATATAATCAAAATTTGTTGTTATTGTTTCGTGACAAGGCTTAAAACATCGATATACTTTTAACAATAAATAACAATATAATAAAATATATGCAAAACACGATTTCGTGGAAATCAAGAAATAATACAAACTTACACAGCGTACACACATAAGGCATCTTTGTGCTAATTTTTAACATAAATATTTTGATATATTCTCTGCGATCGAGTCTTGTGCAGACTGACCAATGCATGATGCTTATGAAGCAGTTGCTGTAGATCGTGAAGAATTGCTCTTTTAACTGCTGTGTTGATCTCTTGATCTCGATCGAGTTGCTCCTTCATATTGCCCATGAGGTACATTTGTAAGAATTTGTGTTATGCATCTTCAAGAGGTTGTAACGATAAAACGATAATAATGATAATACAGTAATACTGATTTAAAATCTCATGTTTTCGTCATTATAAATCACCTTGAATGTTGGATAAAATCCGTGTTCTTCTGGAATTTCCGCTCCAAATGAAGTCATTTCGTTTCTCCAATGCCGCACAGTTCCGAGAAAGGACGAGTTTATTTTATGTTTTGGAATTTCCAATTGATTGTTACTTCTTCTTAATAGTACAATGACTCCATTGGTATGTTAAACTATCCACAGCTTTAAAATTATGAACACTACCGAAATCTTTTAACCATTGCTTCCAAAATCTAGCTGGATATAGAAAGGAAAATATCAAAACAAAAAAACTATATCTTATATCCTTTCTCACCACATTTTTAAGGAAGGTTAATTATGGAAAATCATACAAATCGATGAGAACAAGTATCGATGATAACATTATATTTTTACCCCACGGGTACAGGAGATAAAAAAGAAACAAATTTAATATGGGATCGAAAATAAATACAAGTTCTTCAACTGTAAATATATGTACGTTGCAATGGTATATTGTTAATCGTCAATGTAACTAGATATTGTCTGAATCGATGCAATAAACTTACTTAGAATCAGAGCTGTTAAGGTGCAAATGGGTAGCCAAGCAAAAATTGGAAAAATGAAATACTCGTATGCTTTGATTATAAGTCTTGATGATAACAAGAATAATAAAAGGCATTCTTTTATATGCGGTACTACTTTAATTTAAAAATATTCAACATACATTTTTATAGCCTGTACCCAAAGGGTGAAAGGCTATACTAGTTTTGTGCGCATGTATGTAACACACAGAAGGAGACGTGGCAGACCCCACAAAGTATATATATTATTGATCAGGATGAGAAGCCGAGTCGATATAGCCTTGTCCGTCCGTCCGTCTGTCCGTCTGTCTGTCCGTATGAACGCAAGGATCTCAGAAAGTACTTATACTAGAATAACCAAACTTGGTTTCCATATTCTCCTAAGGCCGAGAAAGTACGAATTTGAGTTTTTTTTCGATGCACCCCCCCACTTCCCCGCAATTCGTGTTTTTTCTTATAACTTCCGTAATTCTCGGAATTTTGAAATCAATTTTGGTAGGTACATCCAGTTAGTACTAATGTGTCCGTATGCCATTTCATCATGATAGGTCAATTCTGAAGAAAGTTATAGCCATAAGTAAAATCGCTGCTCATGCGCTGCCTCTGTCGGCAGCGCTGCCCGCAGCTGTTGTTGTTGTTGCTGCTTTTGTTCAACTTTGTGCTGCATACATACACGCATATAAACACGCATAGGTTCGTGATGTAAATGTATGCTGTTAAAACTGAACATAAACATGTATTTTCATTTAATTTAATTAATTCATTCATTCATTCATTTTTATTAATAATTTAATTTTTTTTTAATTTTTTTTTTTTTAATTTTTTTTTTTTTAATTTTTCTTTTTTGTGGAGAGTACAGGCTATTTTACTGTCGGGCTTGCTCGACTGTAGCGTTCTATCTTGTTTAGTATACATAATAAATCAAATATATAATTAATAAAAGTTTAAACTTATAATACAATCAACAACCACAATGCCAATCTAAATCGAACTCATCCCATCAATCAGATGTAATTAATAAAAAAAATTGTCCGTACGCCAAGTTTCATCATGATAGACCGATTTAACAAGAAGTTATAGCCATACATATATTTGCTGCTCAAGCGCTGCCCGCGGCTGTTGTTGATGTTGCTGTTTGGTTGACTGCTAACATGTTTACACAGACACGAATAGATGCGCATAGGCATACATTCACTCACACAGACGCAATTGCTATGTAATACGAATACCAAAAAAGGTTAAAATCGATCCATTTTTTTTTTTTTAATTCTCTTACTTTTTTAATTTCTATAATTATTCTAAACTTATGTACAGAGTACTTGTATTTCAAAGTTGGGACACCCGACTTTAGCTTTTTTACTTGTTTTCTGTTTGGGGCAGTCCTTATTTATAGGTCCAAAGAGTTCTTAGCTATCCACCCTCGCGTACATTTGTTTAAATATTTGTGCAATATTTTTTCAGTTAAATAATCTCAATTCTAAACGTTCTCTCTACATCTGTGTAGCCTGTATGTTACAAAAGCAAGCAAAATGAACACGTGTGCATTTTTTACTTTACTTAATTTATTTACTCGTATTTAGTTGCCTGTATTACGATATAAGTACAAGGTAATTGAATAATAATTCATTTATTTATGTGTTACTTCTTGTATTTTAGGGAGGTGTTGTGTTGGTGAACTTCTTAAATGTGTATGGTCCAGGACTGGCCATACTCTTTGTTGTGTTTGTGGAAGCGGCGGGAGTCTTTTGGTTTTATGGAGTCGATCGCTTCAGCTCCGACGTGGAGCAAATGTTGGGCACGAGGCCGGGCATATTCTGGCGCGTATGTTGGGCTTACATTAGTCCAGTATTTCTGCTGGTAAGTGAAGCATGAAATGTAATTATTTGTACGCTTTTTAATAATTTCCTTGATAGACCATTTTCATATTCTCCATACTTGGCTATGAGGAAATGTTAGGCGAGGAGTATTACTATCCGCCGTGGACCATTAAAGTTGGCTGGGCAGTCACCTGCTCCTCTGTGATGTGCATACCCATGTACATGATATATAAGTTCTGCTTTGCATCGAAAGGCGGATGTCGAGAACGTCTGAATGAGGCATTTAAGCCAGACGCAAGCTGTGGATCTGTAGTGCCCGGACAGCAAGGCACTTCGGTGTGACATGACAATGCTGTGCATTTGAAGATACACACCAACAAAACAAATATTAAAATCTATAATTTAAATTGTAAAAGCTTTTCACCAACAACTACAACACCAACAACAACTACAACAACAATCAGTCATAATCGTAGAATTGATGAAGCTTCAAGATACAATAATTTGGTAGACCTTAACAGTTACTACGCTTACTACACAAATAATCTTAATTACATGGAGGTCGATGAAGATGACGATGAGCAGGGACTGCAGGGGGCCAGTACGGCTATCCCCTGTACACGGAATAGCAATGATATTATTAATAATAGTGTTAGGCAATCATCGCATGCGCACACCAGTACTGTTAAACACTTTAACAATCTTAGCCATAATGGTAGCCAAATTCAAAGCTTTACTAATAATCTGGGTCGTGAAAAGAGCTGCGATTTAACCGAAACAGCTGCCGATGACAATAACTTCGCACGCAAACCGATGAGATTTCCCCTCACCAGTGAGTGCGAGTGGTTAGTTTGAATGCCAGCCGACAGCAGTAGCAGTAGCAGTAACAGTAACAGTTCAAATAATAGGAAGTGCATCAGCCCACTGCTTGCTGCTTACAGAAAGGTCGGCAAAGCAGCCATTTTGCCGAGCTTTCGTCACGGGCGCGTGGTGGGTTTTTGCAAGTTTCTATCGATAGTTTGTTGTGCGTTACTTTTTCTACATCAGCCATTTATCTACATTTTTAGAATATCTACCCCCTTAGTAAATAAATAGCAAAACATTTTTAGGCCAGTACTCCAGTACGTGTGCATCATTTCGTAAGCTCCTTAAAGTAGCAAGTCTTAACGTTTATTGTTCTTCGAAGAAAATATGTGAATTAGGTATTGTAGTTATAAGGCTTAAACCCTAGCATTCAATGTTTTGTATTTGAATAAACGTGTAAGTAATATAAATATGAAAAATATGAGCAAATATAAATGCTTACATATTGTCAAAAAATATAGGTATACTGGACATTGTATAACCTGTAATAGCAATGCCCTGTACAATCTTTAAATCTGTACATCATACATACCACAACATTTCAATTCATTTTCACTAAGCACTTCAGAAATGAAATTGTAACACAGCCATATACAATTTCATTTCTCAATTCATCGGGACCCATAATATTTTACAAATATAATTTCGGTGGTGCAAAACCAATAAGAAAACAAAAACAATCAATTTTGCATTCTTATTTAATTGGAAGACTTCAGAGCAGGTGGATACATTATTTACAACGGAAGCACAATCATATTATTATAATTCAGTTGTTTTATTTAATTCAGGTGCAACTTGAGCATTCAGTTGCCAAATAACGGTTTTTTTATCTTTCGTCGTTGACTAAACGGAGGGCAGTGTTGTGTATCATCCCAAAATATTGTCGAAGATTCCTCTGCTTGTTTTATGTCAACAATTCTTTATAGCAGACCTCTTTTTTTTTCTTATTTTCAGCCAAAACCAGGTGACTTCAAATGAGTATTTTGGCAGAAATGTTTTTAGACACATCTTTTTTTATTTTATTCTTTAGTATATTAAAACCATACCTACAGTAAGAAATCTGGCCAAAGAATGCAACAATTGCGATGGCTAATTAATAAATATATAGCACCCATATAGCTTTATGGGAATTGGAATCTGAGAATTTCTGAAAAATCTAGCTATAAGAGAATCCAGGTACCTCAAATCCGAGTCCTGCGGCAAATAACTAACTGCCCCTGGTAAGTGGGCAGCTTAAACCTTCACTGAGTCCTAAAACTGTTCACCATGGAAGTGCAGCTGTATGCTTAGATATAGCGCGAGACTACTGAGGCATCGCAATATGCGGACCAGAGGACCAGAGCTTTGCGAAGGCTAAAACGAATATGGTTTGCAAAGATGGTTAGATAAAAATAAACCACAACTTGGCGATAAATCTCGCGCGGATGTGCTCCAGGTAGGATTACTTTGGATACTATATGTCAACTTGTATTGTTAAGGTACTAAATCTGAATGTATTATATAATCAGTTGAGCAAGCAAAACAAAGCACAGGCCGTATATATGAAATGTACAAGTATAGTATAGCTAAGTGCTTATAGGAATAATTAAATTCATTATACCAACATTAAATGAAATAAATGAATGGGGCTTTTAGCAATGTTTACGATAATGGAGATATGAAGATTGAAATTCAATTTTAAAATCAAAAGTAAAGAAAAGTCAGTTTACTCTTCCTGCAAAAGCTTCTGGCTACACTGGAGGGGTCGAGACTAGATGTGCATGACACTTATTTTTATTTTTGTCCAATAACATCCGCTAAATGAGTATGCTAAGGATAGTGTATTATTTTGAATGAAAACTAAGCAAACACTTCTTTTAGATAACATTTGCCGAAGAAGTTGGATCCCAGATTATCTAGCTGATTTTTAAATATATACCATATACGCGCTGCTGTATTTACAACTGTTCAAATACGAAATTTAAATTTATTTGAGTAAATATTTCCAATTCGGCAGCACTTACAGCTGGACTTAATTTTAGCAAATAATGCGCTTAACTTTAGGTTACCCTAGCTTTAGGTTATGAAGGGTTATTAATATTTATTTCTGGTTCAAATTAAAGATTTACTCTACAGAAATCTGAATGGTCGGTATACTTGAATGATATTCCATAATATTTAATATGAAAATTTGGATTTAAAAGTATAGTCAATGAAAATTGTGGCTGTGGTTGTATGTTCTGGACAAAAATTGTCGAGTTGATTCTATTGTATATTTGGAATAGTTTATTATGATGTTTATTAATTTTTATACTCTGTACATAAAATGTACAAGAGTATATTAGGTTTGCGGAAGCTGATAATGTAACAGGCAGAAGGATGCGTGGCAGACCCCACAAAGTATATATATTCTTGATCAGCATGACGAGACGAGTCGATCTAGCCCTGTCTGTCTGTCCGTCTGTCTGTATGAACATCTGGATCTCAGAGACTATAAGAGGTAGAGACACCAAACCGTGCACAAAGATGCGTTATATGTGTACGCTGTGCAAGTTTGTTTTATTTTTTTTATTTTCCCCCACTTCCCCCCTATGGGGGTTTTCCCGATTTTCCATTCCATTACTTGTTTTTTTTTCTGTAATTGTGTTTTAGTCGATGTGAAACAGGCTTTTGTTACACTGGACTTATCTTTAGATTATAGAAACAACTCCCTGGTCTCTTCTACCTGCTGTTACGTTTCTATCTGGCTGAGCGACAGTTCCAGATAAAGGTTAGAGTTCCCAAGTAACCGAAACATTCAGCAGTTGCGTATCCCAGAAATGCGTGCTGTGACCCCTTCTGTACTAAATAAGAATTCCAGCACCTACTGTAGATGGAACACCCGGGTCGATCCACGTAAGTGCTCCCACACGCTGCGCTACGACTGCGGCCAGCAGTATGGCTAAATGGAGAAACGCTGATATGGCCAAATATCTTGGTATTGTCTTAGACACGAAGCTCACCTTGAAGCCGCACAATCTGATTACTCTCACCAAACATCTGCATCAATCTGCACCATGACTTAAGTCTGCAAAACGTAGAGCTCCAGGTCAGGCAGTATAGTACAATGAAAGGCTTCAGAATCAGCGCAGCAGATGTGCAACTCCCTGATGATCGCTCCATCTCCCGGCTGAAGAGGCCTGAGACAACCGGAGGACCTACTAGATTAAGCTGCTATATGTATGAACTAAATCCCTGTTAAATGTAATTCGTATCTCTCATATATACATATACAATAGCTGACATGTTAAGCTTGTGATCAAACGCGTTACTTGTATGGTGAGAGCGGCAGGCCGATTTGGAGTAATAATAAAATAACATTTTTGTTAATTTACAAATAGTAAACACCCAGTTTTTATAAAAATAATGGTAAGATACATTTGCACGCTATTCAGTTGACCACTATTGTTCATAAAAACCACTGCATTGTTGTCCGAATTAACGATCAGATAAATAATGAAAGACGCAAGCTCGTACGCAACTTTTCTAAAGGGGGGCCAAAAAAATTAAATTCCCCCTCCCCACCTGCCTCCCCTGCCACGCGCTGCTTAAACCTTGGAAAGAAGTAACAATTTTAAAGTGCAAGTAATTTAACTTTGTAAAATATCATGGTTTTATTTTAAACAGTACTCTCTGATGCTTGGTTTTAAATCCCCCCGACCACACAAAATGACGCCCACCTCCATGCCCGCCTATTACTCGACTGTTACACACAACTCGAATTGATACATGAAAAAAGCCTTTGTTTTATTCATCAAATCTTTTTAATATTAAAGATTTTTTAGAATATTGCTGTGTAAATATAGAGTCGGAGTATAATAATAATGGTTGGAACATCTTTTCCCACTCAATATGTAAGTATGTGTTCTCTATAAAATTTCCAAGAACTCAATCATGTGAGTCGACATTAGTTTTGAAAAAAAAGATTGTGTATATAAATTGTTTTTGTATTTTTATATAATTTTTAAATATTTTCGATCAGCTCTACATTTACAATTACATACATATTTGTAAGGTTTTATATTGAATCTGCTCTTATTTGTTAAATTTGTAGATATATTTAAATGTTTGTATATATAACTTGTTGAATTCTTGATTTAAATTTTTTATTTGGTGAAAAGTTGTTGTTCTCTTTAACGAATGAATCGACAATTGGCTACATATTAAAGAAAAAATTCTCATCATACTCGTAATTGTTTATCATTCGCTAACAACATTTTTACACGATCAACTACATTCAAAGTTAAAAATTGCGAAGTTTGTGTTTTATATTATATTTTTATTAACGCACTCTATACACAAACATTTACATTAGATTGTATGACCAAACATTTTCATTTATTTTATATGTCTAAACATAATTGTAAAGGTTAAAGTGCACAGTGCCAGAACTGGACGAATCGAGAGTAGAAACTTTAATTTATGACTTAAATGGAATCGAAAAATCGAAAATAAGCGACTATGTAGAATGCCTAAATGGCCGCTATACTTGTAGTATATATAACGAGCCTCGCGGATAAAAATAATTGAACATACACACTTCCATACATACAAACCTAAGCAAGAAAAAAACAGAAAAGTTGCTATTTTATGTTTGTGTCACTGTAATTTATATAATTTGTAACTTATTTTATGGTTTGTTTTTATGCTTTTTAGTGCATAATTGAAGGTTTTAAGGGTTTTTCTCTTTGTTTTACGATGTATTTTGTTTTTGTTTTTGTTTTTGTTTTGTTTTTTTGTGGGTTTTTCATTTTGTTTTATGTCACTTAGAAAATTACATTAATAAAATGTGTGTTTAAAACTTATACGAGAATCGGCGCATGGACGCCACATTTACTCGCTCTCATCCTCCTCATCCTCCTCGGATGACTCTTTCTTCTTAACCTTCTTGGCGGGCTTGGCGGCAACCTTCTTTCGCTTCTTGGGTGCACCGGAGTCTGTGCCACCGTTTGCCTCGTACTCCTTTACCGCCTTATTGTAGTCCTCCTTCATTTTGATGGCTTTCTGTTCCCACTCCTGCAAGAAGAAGGCAAAAGGTATTGCGTTACAACTTAGTTAGACGTTGCAAGTGCCACTGTTACTCACCGTCTTGTCTTTCAAGCCACGCCACAGCTCACCGCCTCGCTTGGCAATGTCCGTGACCTTGCTACCGGGATTTTCCTTTTTAATTTGTTCGCGGTTCTCGTTGAGCCACAGCATGTAAGCAGAAAGTGGACGCTTCGGACGTTCCCCGCTCATGGTTGCTTAAGTTCTTGCGCTTTTCTTCTTCGAAAGTTACAAAAAAGTTCTACAGACAGGGCTTATTTGCTGTAACGAGAGAAAATATGCAAAACACTTATAAATTTCAATTCTTTCGAAACGACTAAACTAAATATTCATTTCAAATTAAAGCGCTCCCGAAAGTTAAATTATGATGCTGGCGATAGCAAGAAACTTGAACTTTGACAAGGGAATGTGTCTTCTAACCCAACTAGGAGTGCCAACCAACAACCCACTTATTTATACATTATTATTAATGATATATTATTTATATGCTTTGCATAAATATGCCTCTACCTATGCAAATGAATGCCATTAAATATTCATAATTGCATTGGCAACATAATTGAATATTGGCGAACATTGTGTTGACAACTGTACGCATTCCATGTACACAAAGGCACTCAAACATACATACAGACATACATACATATGTATGTATATAAAGTATATCAATAATGCAATTTTTGATTGTATCCACACATGCACATACTTTTGTGTGTGCGCGAATTTACAGTAAAATATCTTTAATTAGGCCCCGAAACTCTATTGCTATTCAGATAGTTTCTTTATTCTGTACTGCAAGAATTTTCGCCTATTCAAAATGAAAAATCATTTTTCATTAATTAGGAAAACAGAAAGACCTTTTTAAAATTGATATGACTTTATATTTCAATTACAAACAAACTCGGGAGTAGAAAGTTATTCAGCGTTTTATTTGACGGTACAAAAATCGATCTGGTTTTGGTTTAATACGTCCTAAAAATTAAACTTTTCAAACATGAAATGCTTTAAAAATTTTCCATATAAACTGCTTTAAACCATCTAGAAAGAAAGCCAGAGTTGTTCTAATTTTAAAAAATTCAGGCCTGATAATTGTAATCTGATTTATCAGCTATTGGCTAGTTTTATTTGCTGGGTATGTTCAAAAACTTTTTCAAATTTTATTGTTAAGAAGAACACTTAAATATAAAAGTCCACCAAAATTGCAAAAATAAGTTACTCGAATTTTTTAAGCTTATTAATGCTTCACATCAATTTTATTAATGGTTGCTTCAGTAATTCTCAAAGAGCCTTATTTTCAATTCTGCATTAAATAGAGATATTACTGTACACTATATGTATATACTGTACATATTTATATTTTCATATGCTTGGTTGTGTGTTCAAGTAAATAGGTAAAATATTTGTATTATGAAAATGCGGGCTGACTTTTGAGTGGTTTGAGTACTGTAGCATGAGCATATGTACTGTGCTTATATATACTTGTATTTATGTGGTTGCAATATGGATTAACTCTGTATGTACATATATACATAATAGTATATGCACAAATGGCCGCGCAGTTTATGTGGCCATTAACCTTCATGAAATCCCATAAATACTTGTACTTGGTATACAAGTGAAGAAACTTTTTGGGGAGCTACAATACTTGCAGTCAGCCAACAGTGTGATGGCAGCCCTGGCAAAAGGAGTGCTATACGCCAATGGCGGACCCAATGCACTTGACCCAAATTAAGAAGAGAGCAAAACATGACGAGACAACGGGACGTCGTTGGTGACGACAGCAACGAGGAGGATGATGGCCACCAAAGCAACGTGAATTGGGTTAACAAACGACGAGCCTGGCTAGAACAATATGAGACAACAACAATAAATCAAATCAGACTGCAGATATAAAGCCAACAAAACAGAACAGACGTTGCCAGCTCTAGGATGCAGGCAGACAGACAGGCAGTGGGCAGGAGGTTAAGGAATCGGTCCCACAGACACGCTAACCTAGACACACACACACACACACACGCACGTGCGTGCCTATTCACTGCCTCAGAGGATACGTGCGAGTACATATATCCATCATATACTCGTATACGTCGGTCAGTAAAGTCAATGTGTCCGTCTGCAATGGACGTTAAATACTCGCAATTGGTGGGCAGGAAAAAGATGGCAGAAGGAGGTGGAAGAGTGCATGCTGTGAAGATGTGATAATGAACAGGCAACATACATTTGATGGCCATAAACGCCTTGGCTTATACAACACGCGCCCATAAACAGTTAGCAACCGCCAACAAAACCACATACTTGTATATGTATGTACATATACTCGTATGTATATTCGTTTGTGTGCGTGTGTGTGTGTGTGTGAGCAACGGTGGCCAAGCAACACGAAAATGGCGGCAAATGTTGCTAGTTTCACGCGCAATGCAGCAAATTGCCTTCCTCCGCTCCCCTCTCACCCAACGCATTGCTCGACATCGAAAGCTGGCAGTTGCCGACAGCATACGAGCCAACACGTGATATGCCCCTACCGTCACACCACACGCCATCCAGCCATCCAGCCAGCCAGCCAGCTTCGTGGTTACGCATGGTGGAGCTCCCGCAGGCATCGAACGCCCACTTTCCTTACACATATACATACATATATCATTGGCAGGATATATGGAAGAAAATGCCACCTAGAAAATCGAAAGCGAAACACACACTGTGTCGCATCAGCTCTATGGACATGCTTATGGATCCCTGGTGTGTTTGGGTGGGTGTTCGAAAGGATAGCAGCTCACTGGAGCTAGTCACGTTGTTACAAATTTTTCTTCTATTTTTGTGTACCAATGATGATGATGTTGATGGGTTAATGTTGTTAGCCATTTCATTGAACAGGCCGTAAAATATTTATAGCACTACGCAATGACTTAACCCTTTAATGTCCTTACTTGTAGTACTGGCTCTTATTGGGCTATTTTAAAATACCATTATATGTAATATAAATAACATGGGAGTTGTGACGAAAGCAATCTGGATTTAAATATGTGGCTGAATAATAAACACTCAATAGTGCTACTATTTTATTGCTCTTTTACTTTAATTGAAATGAAAAATAAAATTCAGAAACTAAATCAGAAAAGTTAATCAGTAATATTATAAGCAATAGCTTCACAAATACCATTCAAGCAACTTATATTTTGACCCCTGTATATGATACAGTGTCGCATAATTCAATATACATATAATATTACACATACGCAGTGTTGTGCCAAAAGTCGGCAGATTCAGCACTCATATAGACACAATTCTATATAATAGGCGAGCGGGGGGGGAGACAACTATTATTACATGGAATATTAAATAAGGAGCAGCGCTTTCCAGTGAGGATATAAAATTTTAAAGAGGCCATCGCCACCATGTCAACGCCAGTGGGCTGAAACAAAGTACATATATGCCTACACACACATACTTATACACATATGTAAATATATATATATATATATATGTGTGTGTTTATATATAGGCGCCTAAAAAGGCTGATTGCACCGACAAAGGCGTAAAATTGCTGTCAACGCTTATCTCTTTCTCGTTGTGCGTTTGTTCCTGTGTGTTTATACCATTTTTAATGGCAACATCAGCGTTGACGTCGCTGCCGGCGTCAGTTTCGACGTCAACGCCAACGTCGGCAGCTCTGCCCAGCGGTTGTTGTTGGCAAACGCAGTGCTCAGGAACACAAAGCAACACAACGAATCGACCGAACAAACTAACCAACCACCCAGCCAACTACGAAAACCGAGCTTGTGCGCAGAACCAGCATTTTAGGGTAGATACTTTTACAGGGATTTGCGCAGTGGATGCCAACGAGACATGGCCGAATACTTCAGCGTCGACAGCGACGGAAACTGCGACTGCAACAGCAACAGCGACGAGAAGACAAACAATATGGCAATATTGCTGCAAAATCTAGATACATACTTACATGTATGTACAAAATACTTGTATGTGTGTGCGTGCAGACAAATTAGGGCTGTAAAACAAGGGTTAATATATGTAATTGTACCCTAATATTTTCTATTAAATACTAACTCTACGTGTTTCAAAACATTTACATGTACGAGTACATACATACAAGTAGATTAAAATATGCACCAAATTGATTTTTTCCTGCCATAAATTTCCTGTCGATAAATTAATAAAAGTCAAAAAGATAATAATACAGATTTCATATAAAAGCATGGTATTGCCACAGGAATCTATCAAATATGGGGGATTTAAACTATACAAATATAACAAATTTACGGGCACACAACGTTTTTAAAAACAATAAGTTTCACTTAATGTCTACATATATTGAAAAAACTCTACTGATAAACTGTACTGTATTTACGTCTTTAAAAGCATTAACTTTTAATTCGTCAAAGTTCTAGTTTTCAATCATATTTTTAATACGACGAGCAAATAATATTTTCTATCATGTTTAATAAAAATATGAATTCCGAGCAGTTTTTTGAATTTCCTGTTTTCCAAAAATGTAAGAAATATTTTTCCTGCTTTTTACAACCATTAACTTTACAAAATTGAAATAAATAATTCTGGTTAGTGTTTGTTCAATTTGAAAGAATTTAAATTTTCGTTGAATATTTGTTCCTAAGCATGAATAAATAAAATGAAATGTAATAAGCAATTATTACATATTTATCAAATCGATTTATTTTCATTTACATTAGCAAAATGTGCTGTCACACACATTACAATGCACAGCACTATAGATAAGAATTTCTCGGAATAAGCCCGCAAATCTGTTGAAAATCATACACTTGAACAATGTGTGCGTTTTGAACACAAAAGCTTTCTCAAAGAAAGAAGACAGGAAAAAACAAACAAACATATTACAAAGCTCACAATGTGAAGATCGTCAAATCACAACAACAACAACTACACATAGCGACAGCAATAAGCGCAATGTCAACAATCACTACGATAATAGTGACGGATAGTCGGACAAGCAGACAGCCCAGTAAATGAACGAGTCACGACAGTCCCAAAGCAAGAAGAGAGAGCACTGTGTAGCAGTCGGCAGAGGCAGCAAAATCAGCGCCGGCGCCAAAACTCAGCGTACTCGACCTGTCAGCACTTAACGAAGCGTCAGGTTAATGATCGTTTTGAGAACGCATGCCAACCTGTTCTCATTTCCGATTTCGCTCCCATTATGTGAAATTGGTGCATTTGTCCAGTTTCTAAAAAACAATTCGACTATTCAATCGTAAACTGAGCTTTTGAACTCAAAGACAAACGTTTTTGGAAATTGATATCAATTCCACCAAGAATATAAGTGCCACGGCAAAAGCTTTCCACAGAGTCTACTTGTATGCAAGTGTGCTCGGAACTTGCACGCTCTCACTGCCGCTCAGCAACGTACGATTCTTTCACGTATGTATGTACGGGTATGTACATATGTATGTAATGTAGAAAACTTTTGGCGCCAATTTAGTCCCCCATTGGAGCTCACCGCGCGCGAAATGTTAACGCGCGCGAAATACGAAACAAGCAAAACAAATAAGACGCGGAAGTCATCGGCTAGAAGAAAAATACGAGACAGAACAGTCATAGTCAGGTCATAAGTACATACATATGTATGTATGTATGTATGTACGTATGTATGGGTGTTGCTTAAGCTTGTTTATATCAAATAGCGTAACTACTTGTTGCTCTAATCTATTCCCAAACAAGCAAAGGAAGACTAACAAATGAAAAACGGACAAAATATTTTTCCAAAAGAAATTAATCAAACAAAGATCCGTCTAGTGTTTTTATTTACTGACTTATTTAGAATTGGCAGTCGCGTGTGTGCACGTGGAATCAAATTAATATTATTTAAATTGTACAGCTGATTACAAATTATGAATTTGTGATTAGCCCCTATTGTTGGTTCAATACTTCAATTAGCTGTCATCTGTGCCAGACTCCAGACTTTTAATACCATTATAGCGAAAAGTGTAATCGAACTAACTCCAAGTGTTTTGTAAAATCTTAACAATTTGTCATTCAAAAGTCAGCTATTGCCAGTTGGAGTGTTTTAAGCCGAATGCTTAAAGTGACAGTGTTGCTGCTGTTTAAAGAAGTTAAAAGTTATTTGATGTTTTCTAAAGGTTACATATTCTCGATTATTGAATATCTTATATACATATATTTTCACAGCGATGTTTTTAATATTTTTTGATATTCTACTCTCCATGTCAGCCGAAGAAAAGACAATCAATGTCCCAGTACTGTTTTAAAGACAAGTTTCTGTATTTTTTTATACCCTGTACCCGTAGGGTAAAAAGGGTATATTAGGTTTGTGCAAAGTATGTAACATACAGAAGGAAGCATCTCCGACCCCATAAAGTATATATATTCTTGATCAGCATGACGAGAGAAATCGATCTAGACATGTCCGTCCGTCTGTCCGTCCGTCTGGATGAACGCAAGGATCTCGGAAACTATAAAAGCTGGAATAACCAAAGTTGGCATCCAGATTCTCCTAGGTCCGAGTAAGGACGAGTTTATTTTATTTTTTTTAATTTTCCCCCCCTTCCCCCGCTACAGAATTTCGTCAATAGCGTCCACATTTCAAATGCTACCTAAACCAAACTTTGCACACATAATTTATATATAATTGTCTATTGTTGTTCAATTTTATTCAATTCGGTCAATTCTAAGAAAAGTTATTAGCAAAACAAATTCTTGCCAGTACAACCCCCTAAACTGCAGCAACAAGTTCGCTCTTCTTCTTCCTCTTTTTGCTGCTGCTATGGGCGCATATAACTCAGTGACGCAAGTTTACCTGGGTACAGGGTATTACACTGTCGGGCTTGCAGGACTGTAGCGTTCTCTCTTGTTAAACGTATCGCTCTATTTGTAGTGCTGTGATACGTCTAAGTTTTTTGCAAATAATTCAAGCAATCGTTGTTAAAAGCATTTACATAATGAAAATATAGTTACGTAGCGTGGTTTAGTTCCGAGCTTTTTGTTATAAATAATCGATTTTACTTAGCTATATTTGAGACCCTGTTCCGAGTTATAGCACAATAAAACCCAGATATCTTATCATTTTGTCACATGTTCAAATTGTGTCAACAGGCTCCCTCTTGGGGATGAATGAAGTGTGCGTGTTTTTTAATGAGAACACTAAAGAAAAACACTTAAAGAACTTTTAACATTTACTTTAAGAACAAATAAAATATTTCCGATGCTCTTCATTGAACTATTAATACCAATAAAAATCAATTTAAAAATCAAACAAGTTTTTTCCGGTGGAACGGAAAAAAGAAAATGCACTTCGAATAAAACTTAAAAAGCAATTGAAAACCTTTTTACTAAATCTCCAACAAGAATTACTATTTCTTGTTTACCAAAAACAAGATTTTAAATGATTTGAACACGTGATATTAATAAGTTACACACATACATATTTGTATTATGTATACAGCTTATTTATCTTTGCAAACTGAGACTTTTTTTTTTGAGTGGCCGGCATGCATCGCAGCCTCATGTCCAAATAAAGTTGTAAATAAAGCTATAGCTATTGGTATACTACACCACAATTTACGTTCTGAAATTGAAGCTATTCAAAAATAAACAACTGAAACGTGACCATTGGCTATTGCTGAGACTTCGTTTTAGCCATAAGCGTAGGCCCAAGCATGTGAAGTGCTTTTGATGCAATTTTTGTCAAGCGTTTTCAATGCGCCTAAGTTGGCGAACTTAACTCTTACATTGAACAAATGTAGAGGTATTACTTGTAGTTATTATCAAAGGTACAAGGTAAGTACATATGTCTATGTAGAAATGATGTTTTACAAAACTTAAGCAATTTTAAAAACACATAGAAATAGCTGCCGAAAGGTTGATGTCCTCTCAGTTAATTAATTTTTCGGATTGTTACTTTCCTCACATAAAAGAGTCACAGGATTTAAACTTCAAAAAATCCAACTCAGTGTTCCCCCCCTGCGTACGCCCTTGTATTTTAAATATATGTACTATACATATTTTTATGTATACTCATACGTTCAATATTTGAAATCATTGACTAATTGAAACCGTCGAAATTTCGGCTAAAATTTTCTGCGGAAACTGACAAATTTGTTTTGGATAAATTGGGGCTTTACCGTTTTCAGAGTAGGTCGGCATATTTCACAAGAGCGGTTCTTTTTGCTATTTTAAAAGTTGCCCTTTAGCAATAACATTGTGCTCAGCTCTCTGGAATAATTTTTATTTAGCCACTAGATATTATTTGGTCTGAGTAAAATGAAATATGTTTCTATCAGAATTTGTTGGGTTATATTTCTTTATTGTAAATTATAGCTCATACACAATTTAACATAAAATGTCAGAATTTCTTGGGTTATATTTCTTTCTCTATATGATTTGTACACTTTGTTCCCTCGATTATTCTCCAAATGTTCTTTGAGAATCCTTAATAAACATAATATAGAGTTTCCAAATTGTTGTCATGGATAACAACAGTCTTGCTAATTTATGTTTCAAAATTTCCCGACCAGCCTACTTTCCCCTTTTACTAGGTGGACTTGCACGGTAGATGAAAAACAAAAACATCTTGTACAACAATGGATTTGGAACATAAAACGCATTGTGAAGGATGTACGATGCATGAGGATTTGTTGAGTGCCAAATGCCAAGAATATGTCGAGAGACATTCCATTGGTTGTGGACTATTTGTCGCAATTAGCCAAAGGTTTCTTCTTCTGGCCGGCGTCGCAGAAATTAGCGACAGGTGGGTGGAACGTACCCGGCAACGCAGCCAAAACAATGACTGAAATCGAAAACGAAATGCAAAACAGGCGACGCAGTTACTTGCTACGTTTGATGGTGCACCATCGTATTAATTACAGTCATGGCTACCAATATTGGCACATATGTATGTACGTATAAGTTATAGATCTAAGAATAATAAACTTGAATTATCGCTAATAGAACTTGCAAGAATAATATTTGGATAAACAAGTGTTTATACAATTAAATTAAACCTCAGGAATTATTATTATTTGTTTTTAATGCTAAAATCATTTCACCTTTACTCTAGATTATTTTAATAATTTGTTAATTAAATCACTTTTGTGACAACATCATCTCATTTCAATATAATCAATTAAATCTATTTCACAACCAACAAATTAATTAGCGATATATATGTATGTTCTTTTATACGGAAATCAGTTGGCAATTCAAATAATTTAAATGATGTTGCTTTGTATAACAATTGACCTGTCAATCATAAATCGAACATCAACTAATATGCCTCAGTGGACCATTTTAAATAAAGGCTGTATTACTTATACGCCGCTCACTGTCCTGCCATCCAATACCTCGAAGTGCTCAGAACAAAATGTAGCTAGCCACACATACGAGCATGTAAGTCAAGTTACCAATGAAAATATCTACGTACATGTACGTACTTTGATTTCCTCAACGTTGGCTGAACGAACAGTTTAGTTGAATTCACTTTTGGCCGCTCTGTGCCCGAGCTGGTCGAACTGCTGCTTTGGGTGTATGGTATGGCAGCAGAAAATTGCCTCTGTCTCGGCACTGAAACTGAACTGAAACCGAACAAAATGTACTGCGGCGCAACGGCCATAGAAAACTGAAACTGAACTGAAATTCAACTGAAGCAGCTGTACCAAGCGAAAAGCCAAAGGCAGAAGCGAAATACACACGCAGCGCTCAGTCGAACAACCTACGTAGTACATACATACATACATACATATATACGTACGTACATACGTACATACGAGCGAGTGAGCAACGAGACCATCAAAATACACAAGCAGGCAGGCAGGCAGGCAAGCGGCCGCACAGCACACAGCAGCAAAAGTATCAGAGAGTCGAACAATCCAACCGATACAGAGACATAGACAGCGAAGAGGCAACGGGAGAGCGGGCGGCTGGCAATGGCGGGTAGACGGCGAGGCCGGGCCGGGCCGGGCCCGCCACAACCACAGCAGAACGTGTAGTGGGCACAGTGGTGGCAAAACGCGTGTACACAGCTGCTTGCACTTGTGTGAAGAAAAGAATTTGCGTTTTCACGGTGGCTGCACAGTGGCGGCTCAGAAAACTAGTCCACCATCATCTAAGTTGCATGTACAATTTGGCTCTGCATCTTAACAATGATGGCGCAGAATATGGTGACAGGTATATAATTATAATTTATTCATGATGATAGGAATTGGTTTATCTCAAATATTAAAACTAATCACAACTATTCACTATATATACATATAATGTAAAAGTACATTCAGAATATCAAAAAGGTAGTTATTTGTATTAACAAAATGTTATCTTAATTTTCAAACAATTATATTTAAAGAAGCAAAAATAATAGTAACGACGAGTTGAAAATAATTCAATATAAATGACTAATAATAATGAACATTTGTACAATTTTAAAGCTAGATATTTGGAAAGAATTGAAATACGTCAATTTTGAATACATGGAGCCAAGGCCAAGAGAGTCTTTCGCCAAACACTTTTAATGGACAGTTATAACTAAAAATCACCGTCATGTTTATGTTAAACAAAAAATTTAAAATAAATGCGAAAAAAAATTCATGAGATCTTGGAATTGAATATTTAATTATGGAATACTTTTTAATTTGAAATATTATGGAATACTTTTTAAAATACTAATTTCATTATTTCATTTCATTGTTGCGAACGCTTCCAACAACTTTGACAACGATGTAAAATAATTGGTGTGGGACAGGGTAGAGCGTGCTTTGGCGTCAACACATTTAATGTTTGACTATTTTTGCCGCGACTGTACCTCGCTGCTCATTGCTGCTCACCCATATGAAAGCGTGTGGAGCGAGCGTAAGCGCTCTGTAGCTTTGTGCGAACGAAATGCCAGTAGCATTTGCCGCGGCGCCGCTGCCGTCACTGCCATAGACGTTGTCGTCGTCGTCGCCGACGCCATCACACTCGTCACATATAACCACAATGAGCGCCTCAAACCGTTGCAGACCCTCTCCCCCCTCTCCAACAGCGAAAAACCCCTCCTAGCCACCCCGCACACCTAAACCGACAAGCCGACCGACCGTCCAACAGGCCAACACTAACTACATACATGCCATACAACTGTACCAACATATGCATAGTACACCCCTCTCTGACCCCCTGACCCCCTTCCCCTCTACGGAAACAACCGCCCATCGCCCCCTCCCCCCCCCCCCCTCCCTCAAACTTTCACGTTAAGGCTCTCACCCCCCTCCCACTCAGAAACAACCGTGACTATTGAAGACAAACCGCCCGCTACCGTCCCTAATGAAACGCGTCATCAATCAACAAATTTACAACTTCACAAAAAACAAAAAAAAAACAAAAATAATTTTCAATTAAATACCTATAAAGGTATGCAGATACCTAAAAGTTATTCATTTTCTTCAATTTGCCGTTCAATTAATTTATTTATTCCTTTTAATAATCATATTTAAACGTTAAACATACACTCGTTTTTGATTTTTTTTCTTTACCCCTTGCTATTGAATAATCAACAATTTTACTTATTATTGTACTAGTAGTAGTAGTTGTTGTTGTTGTTGTTGTATTTGTTGTTATTAGTGCTTACATGACCCCCGGCCATGCGCCCATATGACAATATTGAAACATATTCGCCATCCAGTACATGACCACGTAGCGCCTAGACAGTGTATATACTTGTATTTTCAAAAAATAACCGTCAATTATTCGCGCGCGCCCTCCATTCAAAATTTCATTTCAATATCGTTGCCTGCCGAGCGCCACAATATGAGCACCAAGCCAGAGCAGAGCAGAACAGAGCCAGCAAGGCAGAGGCAGTCGGCAGCCATGTTTGTATGGCCAACGAGTCAACCAGCCAGCCAGCCAGCCAGCCAGCCAGCCAGCTAGGCAGCCATATACTTTTGCTTGATACGAGAAACCCACGCCGCAAATTGGGTCGTTTAGTTTATTTAGAAAATTTTATATAATAAATCGCCACGAATGCGTAGCTTTTTGCAAAAATAAACTAATTTAATATATGCTAAATCGATTGTAGTGAGACACTTTTCACTCACCCGTATGAAAATTCGGTGTAATTTGCTATTTAATTGCCGCACTACAGCCACACACAAAATTTTTACACTACAGTTTGTTCACTTTATAAATTTTCTTCTACTAAAAACCCAAGTCAGTTTTGTTCAGCGCTTTTGCCTTCAGTGGAATATCAAATACACAGAACGAATGCACGAAGCAGCAACCAGCAAAGGCCCAAGCACCAGGCAGCCAACAGTTCAGAGTCAGCAGCTACAGCTACAGAGCTCTCTATACGACGCAAACGCAGGCAGCAGTACCCCAGTACGTGAAAAGTATCTGTATCTGTGTTCGTTCGTAGTACATTCGTTGGTTCGCTTCTACGCTTGTACGCTTGTTCGTTCGTTGGTTCGTTCGTTGCCCGTTGGCTGTTGGCTGGCTTGCTATGGCTGGCTATGGCTGTGGCAGTGGCCGTTGTGTGTGCGAGTGCGAGGCCGAGGCAGAGGCAGAGGCAGCAGCACAGTATGCGCACATACACTCACATAAATTCACACACACAAAGATACGGATACGTGTGTATCTGGCATGCCTGCCAGCTCGCCTGTACTCGTACTCGAACACGTACACGTACACGTATGTGTGTGTGTATGGGTAGCTGAACAAAAATTTCGTTTCGTTCGTTATATGAACAAAACACGGCAGCGGCAGCACCAGCACCAGCACCAGGCACCACTCGTAGGCCAGAGAGGGGAGTATTGCGGCAATGGCGGGGCCAACAACGAAGAGCGCAGAGTCAGAGCAAATGTTGAACGACGTTGAATATGACCGCCTGCCTGCCTGCTTTCTGATTGTGGCTGGTTTGCTTGTCATACTCGTGGTGCGCTACACAGTTCGGTTTTCCTGACTTTCCTAAATATTCCTCCCCAAAATCCCATGTGCTCGCTTTATATTCAAGAAAAACAATTTAATGGCAATTTATTTCTGTAAATCCTAGTATTGTTAGAAACAGAAAGGGGTTATTTTTATGATAGGTGATAAAACTATTTTCGACTTTCAAAAAAAGTTCAACTCAATTATTTGGTAAAAAAAAACATTATTAAATCTGTTGTTGCGCTATGCTGAAGGTATTTCATTTCTTTAACTAGTGATATTACATAGAAATATACTTTTATGATTCTTATCCCTGGTTAAGATTTCTTACTGTACAAAAAATAACTCGTTAAAGTCTTCATATTCTGTTCATGATCTGGGGATGTCATAAAGTCATTTTGTATAGTTTATTATGAAGAACAAAATGTTTTATTTTTTATTAATGGTTCAGGTTTTAAAACTCTTTATATATTCGAGGAAATTAAGTTATAATCGAGCAATAATTTCTGCAATGATCACACGATTCTGTTTTTTGACTTTCTGCCTCAATTTAGAAACTGTTTTAAAGCATTTATTCGAACATGTTATTCAAATTATCACTATTCTAGGCCTCCTTTCGAACATTTCGTCTTAAATAAAGTAATTATAAATATAGGATCACAAATTCCTGAGCGTTTGCCAGTATAATACTTAATGTTGTTTAGCGTTCTACTTAGTGATGTTTTAAAACTAGGTAATCTTTTGGAAGCACATATGTATATATAGATTGGAATTGTATTTGATTAGGGAACATATACAAATTTATTTATAATGCAGATTCAAAATTGCTTCATTTTTTAAAAACAAGAAACTGGAGAGTTAAAGACTACCGCGAGATCAACATTTTTGAAGCCGAGCAGCTTTATGGTCTCACCAATTTCGATGACGCAGAACTTCATAGAATTCGAACAGAGAACAGGGCTGATTATGAGATTTTATGGCCGTCATTGTTTTAATTTATGATTCACATATGTGCTGTTCCAGTTCTCCAGGTAACAGGGATCATATATCGAATACAAAAAGATACTATATTTCCTCATAAACACCCAAGACTTAAGGGAAAAGGTTCAGGTAGAGCACAAGCGATTTCGACCAGAACGACACTTTTTCGGCCGTTTGGTTCGTTTCGCTGTATCTCTGTGTACTGCGCTCTATAGAGCTACAGCGACATACAGGCACGGCCACAGCCAGTTTGCTGAGCAGCAGCAACGGCAGCAGCAGCAGCAGAAACGAACGAGTGAATAGGCAGCAAAGCAGTCGAGGTATTACGAGTCGAATGTGATGGCAAGCGCGGGCTTGGTGGTGGTGAGGCGCGAAATCGACGGTTGCGCCAGTACAACGGCTGGCTTTATGTATCTGTATCTACGTATACGAACGAAGCGCTCAGTACAGTGCATAGCAGAAGGCAAAAATTTTATACGAGCAACAGACAAAAGCGTAGGCCATCAGCACGTTGCCACGTACGAGACAAATGCGACAACAAATTCGTTCTGCTCGCTTTGTGTAGGGTGTACGGCAGTGGACTAAGCTGCAATGTAAATATGATTGGGTAACGTTAAGCGTCATGGACTCTGGCTAATATTGTTGAGTCCAACCCAACTTAAGATGTAGTTTATGAACTTTGGGTCCGCAACAGATTATACTTTGACTTTATATGGAACGCACGGGGTATAATTTTCCACCAATCCCTATGATTATTCTTTAAGGTTAATCGTTTAAGTTACAGATTCTGAATGAAGAAAAAAATTCCAATTTGATCCCACAATAATGTATGTAATCCTGAAAACTGTTTAAGCACGGCAATTCCCACAAATCCCATTCTGAGATAATCAAAACTGTCAGTTTTTTTTTATTATTTATTTTTTAATTAATCTTATTAACTGATAAATAATCAAATTTAAAATATATTATAGCATTACATTATACAAGTATTATCTATTACAACTGTATAATAGAATAAATTTACCTCGCGATTGTGGCTATGTGTGGCATGACTTTGTGTTTTAGAAGTTGTGTAAAATTCTCTAGGGAATAATAATGCTAAAATATATCAATAGTGCATTTATGTTTAATTTTATAAACAATAAGAAATATTTCATCATAAAAAGATGAAACTTGTATCACATTGTGGAGGGCTATTAAATCCTGAAGATTAAACAAAACAACGAGTTGCTTAGTGGATAATTAAGAAAATTAGAGTTAAAACTCTACGAAACTTGATTAAACGCTTAATCGTTAAGCAGTTAAGCTACTTATCCCAAATTCGTGATAACCCTAACCACTTTCAAAAACAGAAGTAACTTTCGTAAGGGCTATTTTAAAAACAACACCTCGTGGATGAATTTAATAAAAGTAGGTATTAAGAAAACAATAATATGCAAAAGTTTCAAATACACAGCTAAATAATTTATTGGTGATAATTGTTTCTCGGGTACGCTTTGTGCCAAGCTTTCCTGAACATTATCGAGCTATCAGCCCACAGTGCAGTGGGTCGATGATTATGGTTGTTTGTCGTCTCATTTCAGTTCTATATCTGTATGTGTGAGTATACGAATGCAGAGTATACGAGACCAGGCCAAAGATATTGGGCCAGGGGTGAGGGCGTGTGTGTGTGTGTGTTTGTGTTTTGGGGCTGTGCTGAGGCAAGGCGCCTAATACTGCAGCCTGCCACCCGCTACCGGCTGCTGTTGGTGCTACTGGGTGGTGAGGTTGATGCCATCATACCTTAGGTCGAACTAGAATCAAGCTGTACAAAATAAGATAGATTAATTATACTCACTAAGTACTAAGTATATATTTATATTTTTAATTCATTATCTAAAAACAATGAAAATAATATTATAAGGCTTTGGATATGTTCGCTTTTATATAACCATTATCTACATGTAGTATTATATTTGAATTGGATTTCGGTTTCTGTAAAAAATCATACTTTTTAAATACCAGCTGTTGCTAACCAAATCGTCTTTATGTTAGTTCATACTCCATTTATTCTCAAAAGTAAGAAAAACATAGTTTTTTCGAAAAAAAAAACTTAGCTTTTGGTTGATTCATAAAACACAAATATTTTCCGCTCGACAGAATAATACTTGTAGGTGTGCCCAATAAAAATATTAATCAATATTGAAATTTTGTTATTTATAAACCCGCATGTTACTGAACTGATTAGAGCGCAGTTATTATTTGTGTTAACGCTGAAGTATGTTTATGTTGAAAACTAACTGATTTTTTGAGAAAATATATGTATATAAAAGGCACGCTTTTTTGAAGAAAAAAAAATGATCGCACCTATTATTCTGTCCAGGTGTGTATATAGCCTGTGTACATGATCTATATTCTAAAATGTTGTATTTCCGTGTCACCGAAAATGTTGTTCAAATTGTTGTTCAGATTCTGATTGTACTAAAACTACATACCAAGTATATATTCAATATAGATATAGATGTATGTCGCAAAGGATATATGCAAAATGTTCAGTTTCAGAGCTCTTAAATATAAAATCAATCATAAAGTTAAGTTGAAAAGCGAAATTTTTAGATGTGTTGCATAGCTGGGTGGATAATGGGCGAAAAGGAGACGTCTTTTGCGCAGATAGAATCGAGATGTGGACGATAGTGTGCATGGGCTGTGTTGGTGGTGGCAATTGTCGAGCGAGCTCTGCGTTGCGTACCCGACTGCGACTGCGAATGCGAATGCGAGTGTGTATGCAAACCAGGCTGTGGCAGAGACAGAGGCAGTGAGCGAACGAACTGACGAAGGAGCGAATGGGATGCGTTCGCGCCGTACTCGACAGGATGTGGATTTGAGTGTGCGTCCGTATGTACTTGTATGTATGTACTTTTATCTATGTATGTACGAATGTAGGCATGTTTGTCGTCAGTCATTATGTTTGTGTATGAGCATGTATGGTAGCATAGAAACAGAGTGCAAGCTGGTAGGCACTTTATACAATGCATTACACTTACATACATACATACATGTATATACAAACATACATACATACACAGCCATTCAGCATATTGAAGAGCATATGCTCTCCAAAAAGGCCGAAAAATATATTTTAAAATCAGAAATCTGAAATTCCAAAAAACTACAATCTTTATGCAGAGATAAAAAATATCTCCCGAAAAGCAGAAAATTATGGACTTTATATTTTAAATTCAAAACGATTTAGAATCGTTAGAACTTTTCGAATAAAGTTGCACTTAAAATCTGCACGTCCATCTACAAAGATTTATGGACCAGAAATAATTACTTATAGAAATATGTTTCTCACACTACTATACATATGTACATATGAGTATGTATTAAATGTCGTTAAAAAGTTTCAACATAAAATTGAAAATCACTACATTTTCAACTTAATAATTGCAATATACTATATATAGTATATACTAAAGGTAAAAATTGCATTGTATAGTTGAAAAATGCCACAGTTTGTGTGGAAAGTGTATACTTGTATCCTCAATTACCAACGACGACGGGGTGGTAAGAATCAGTGGCACTATTCCTACCTCTTCCTCCTCTCCAGGACAGGAACAGGAACAGACTAAAATGGCGACGGCACAGTTGCCAGCTTAGCTGCATTTTCCTTCGTTCGCTCGTTCATAGTTGGACATTCATGTCTGCATATATGTATGCATGTTCATATGGATGTAGTTGGTTCCTTTGTGGAACTGGATGACTCGTTGAGTGAGTGTTGCAGTTTTCACAAACGGCGGTGAGGCACACACCTAAATACAGTTCGGCACAGCAGGATGGCTGACAAGCAGGCAGCCAGCCAGGCTGCCAGACAACCATCCGAATCATTCAGGCACTTGTTTTTTCTGCAGTTCGTTGGCTGGCGTCTTCTTTTCCACCGTATTGCCAATATGCTAACCATATGGATAGAATACATGTGTTAGTCTAATAGTTATTTTGTCTTTTTTTTTTTTGTAAACGTCATTTTCGAATGAACCATATTGCATATGAAAATAGTCAAGTGTGATCATTTTGTGAAAATCTTTGTAACACCAATTCAGAAGGCATACAACAAAGATTAAGTATTAAGTACTTGTACACTTAGAAAAACTGAAGTAAATCAAATTCGATTTAAAATTGTTTTTTTTATTATTTTTCTTATATTTGTTCAACTTTTTGTTGATTGATGATTTATTTATTCGATATTAGGGACAATTGCATTTTATATACATATTATAATATTAATAATAGGTTTTTTTTATTGTAAATAACATTTACATTTTTAACCTTCTTTGTATGACGTTTCTTTACTTTTTTCCTTATTTTTACCAATACTATACTTATTTCCCATTACGAAGATAAATTTTTCGATTATTTACTATAGTTATTTTTCATATTAGTGACGATGTTTTTCCAAAACCTGATATTTTCAGTATAAGTATAATTATTAATTAATATTGATATTAATATTTATTTTAAACTAACTTGGATTTAATTCTTAACTGGATCGGATTGGAATTTTAAAATATATTTCTAATATAAAACACTACTGTATAACGTTACTAAAACGAAATTAAATCGTCGTGTAGGGAGCATGGGCTCTTTCTTTCTGCACTTACTTGCCGAGCTGAATTTTTGCACTGCCTTGCTGACGCACCGTTCGGTAAATACTTGGAGCTATTGACTTCTCGCTTACATCCTATAATATTTCATAAAAGTTATCTATGGCTTGCCCGTTTCAAGCGATCGATTAAACCTTAATATTAGTTGTTAGACAAATATAACACTTATGGTTATTTATAGCCAATAATCGGTACCTTATATTACAATCAAACTTAGCGATACAATTAGATGACCCAGTAATAAAAAAACAGTGTAGCAACATTACAAATCTCGCGATCACTATCCATTTAAGACCCAATAGCTGTTTTCTTCCCAGCTAACGTCGCTCTTTCCAAACAAGGTATCTTTATTTTTGGTCCCTTGCTAAGAAATAGAAACACGTCAACCTAGGATGAGAATTATGTTAGTACGAATTTTAAACGAGCTACTACAAACAATATATCTTCTTCGATTATATTCTTACGGCTTAATATGTATCATCATGCTTCATCTGATAAGCAATTCCATAATCCACAGCATGTACTATTAGCAAATGGGAGAAGGCAGAAGCAATCAACATACAGGTTGAAAATGTTAACCTGTACCCCCACATATGCCGGGTTTTGGTGCTTCCGACACCGCTGCATTGGCGTTTGGTTTTGCACGAACAGCTGATAGTCACACTGATACCACAAACTGCACGAGTCGGCTGCCGTCGGGGCCGGTCTCTGCCGGCCGGTTAACGACAAGCCCCCTTAGTCCCAATGTCTTTTCAAAGGCCAAGTTCAGTATCTTGAATACATTTCATGAGGCTGTCGCCTATTGTTGTGCGAATGGTGGCGGCGGCGGTGGCGGTGGCGGTGGCAGTGTTGGTGGCATTGGCGATGGCGATGGTGATGTTGAAGCGCGATTGAAACAACAGGACCACTATGGGGCCGTGTGGACTACATACTGGCGCACATACATACATATGTACGTATATGTGTGACCTAATTTTATGTGCGCGCTTGCAGCATAAATACGGCCACATATTTGCATAACTGTCCACATTGGATGCACAACATAAATAAATTGAAAAAAATAAAATCATGATCGAGTCAGGTGGATATTTAATTAATGGACCTTACAATAGTTATTTGATTTAATAGAATGACATGATCACTCAAATTAATAAAGCTATTTCAGAAATGTACTAAAGCTCTTATGATGAAATAAGATGTTTCTTACTTGTCTGCCTGCCTGCTGCAAACGAACGTGTGGCTGCTGCCCGTATTAGGAACGTTCAATGAGATGCTTTTTACGAATCCCGATTAAAACAGAGGTTTGTCTAGACTCTAGAGTATCCACATACCAAGTCTGATCTATTTTGATTTAGCCTTCCCGAGATCCAGACATAGCACTAGCAAACTATCGAAACAGAAACATGTGACAGCACTTCTAAATTAAGTGGTCGACCACACGTTCATTATTATGACGCACTATTTCGCCTTAAAATGTACATATCTGAGTTGGATTTGTTGAAGTTTTTTTATTGATCATATGCATAAGTTATTTTTTAAATGCATCGTGCATTATTTAATCAAAATGTTAATCTTTTGGCACCCCCCCTTTGGTAAAAGCTGCCTACGCCCTTGGACGGGTCCATTAAAAAATATATACATACATATATATATAACAACGAACAATAATAGACTAATTGGTGGGGGCCACGGCGTGCAAAAAGCAGAAGCGATAAGCCAACAAACAACAACAGCGCTTACAATATAGCGAATCAGCAGTTCGCTTGTCGTCCGGTTTCAACATAAGCATGCGACTTCTCTCTCACAACTTATGTACATACATACATACATACGTTCATACACATACATAATCACGTGAACAGGGTGTACAGAAGTCGGTTTTGTACATTTTCAAAGCAATCTCTTAAATTGTGCAAATTATTAATTCCAAAATCAGTAGATATGTATGTATGTAAGTATGTGCATATGCTTGAGCACATTGTCTGCATTTTATTTTCCTAAAACTTAACGAAACTACATAGCAACAAACGCACGCTCACAAGGCGTTCTCTAGCTTCGACATTCGCTTCATTTTATATGAATGTACATACATGTGTATGTGCATATGTATGATTGAAAGTGGCGCAGTAGCCGAGACGTTGACGCTGCGCTAACAGCGACAGCGAAGCTGGCGTCGACAGGCAGTCGTTAACTTGTCGTTTGTTTGCCCTCCATTGCCTCGTCTGTTCGTTCGGCCACTTTCCGTTTGTTGCTTGCGTAGGCACGGCAAGCATTTAACAAGCATAGTACAGTTAGCTTTCGTGTAGCCTTTTTATACCATTTTGCTTTGCTTTTTCGCCCCTTCGCTTTGAGAATTCTTTGGTAGAAATCCTGCCCTAGGTTCTGTCCGCCCTGTGTAATACCAGAATACATAATTCGGCGTGTCTCACGCTACAATCTAAATAAAACGCAAATGGTACTACCCATGTACATACATATGTAATTACATCTTTAGTTGTCTCGTTTTTCGGACTCTGCTATTTTAAAAGCGTCTTTACTTTCTTAAATAGTATCTGAAGAGTTACTCATTCAACAAAAAATCACCAACAAATTTTCGCACAAACCTTTCTGAGATCTAATACAACAGCTATTAAATATTTTTTAAAACAATACCTGTTAGTAAAACAGTCCATTTTACATGATGGATCATTTCAGATAGTTAATTTTTCGCATAAAAAACAAACAGATCTTATTATATAGAAATTTTAATTTTGTGATATAACATTTAAAGCTCATTTCTAGATATTTTAAATACTATATGTAATGTATATTTGTAGGTAGATATGGACATTTTTCTATCTTTATACACATATGTACATATTTATGCTTTGTAGAATTTATTTCGAAATTTTTCGTATGACGCAAAAATATTAAAAGTAGTGACATGCTAACGTCGGCTAAGAGTATTTTTAGAGTTAATATAACTTTTTTATAAAATTATAGCAATAATACTGTCCATAGGTATTAGATTTGTTAATTTTAAATTTGATTCATTTACAAGTAAGAATAAGAGAGAACGCTACAGGCGAGCAAGCCCGCCAGTGAAATATCCTGTACCAGCCAAACTTTCGGCTTGATCTTGATGCTATAGTTTGTGGGTCCCATGGTCCCATGGTTTGAGTATGAATTCTGTTTAAACGCAAACAAATGTTTCTCAAAGGCAATAAAAAGCTGACCCATAACAGGTGTATCACATGGAAAGTATAGATATACTTTATAAATATTATTTCCTTTATGTTCCGATATTCCCGTTAATCTTGCGCCGCTCTGTAGATAATAAATTCTGAATATTGGCCTGCATCAGCATGGCATTGGAAAGTGGCATGCTCCGTAGCTGGGCCGCAACGCTTAGTCCAAAAAAGTGGAATTCATCCTCGTTTTGAAGTGGTTGCATCGGATTGCGTTCGATGGTAGATGAATTATTTATATTCTTGAGAGGCTGATGTAGCGTAGTAATTTCAGTAATGTGAGGTAATTGCTCAGCGCGATAGTTTAGAGGAGGAGGCAGGGGAAGCGGTGCGGATGTTGGCGGTGTCAACAGCCTAAGTGGTGGGGCCTCGGCGTGAGGAGAAGAGCCAACCTTGACCAAAAGCTGTTGCTCCGCCGATGGTTCGCTTTTTATTTTCTCAACTTGGGGCTCCACTACCTCTATACAATCTCCTTCATCCTTCAAAGGTAGCAACTTTATTGTTTTTAATCTGGTAAGCTTTATTTTACAACGCTTTATGGTTGACAAAGGTATATGCGTAGCATCATCTTCGGAAACCTGCATATGATATATGAGTAATATTGGTAAATTAAATGTTGGAATTATGCAAATTTGGATATCTTACATCTCCAGCTGAATCCCCAACCGTCTTAAACTTGCTTTGGTGTAAATATTTAGCCAAGAACGAGTGTAATGGTTTAAAGCAAATACTCCTAGGTGTGTAGCCTAGATCAGACTTCATTCTCTTTAACTCCTGATGATAGTATGTGCGCAAATTCTTTATTTTCACTTTAACTCCCTTTAATGTCAATGGTTCTTCCCCAACCGTTCTTTCGTTATCCATTGCCCTTCTCAACCGATCATATGCCTGTTCGCGCTCTTCTTTGCGCGCCCGTGTCCGATTCCATAGACATTCGGCCCTCCGATATTCTTCAACAAACTTCAACGTCTTCTCGTCTGTAAAACGAAACGGCAGTGCTCCCTCGCTCATGATGACGAAATGAAATGCAATTCTTCCGATACCAGCAGAAAGGTAAAGTAATAGGCAACAAGCAAGTGTAATCAACGTCCACTCGCTCGGCAAGTCCCCAGAGAACTAACTATTTTGCGTCTCACATTTGCTTTTGCTATCTTGCTCTGGCGAGCGAGCAAACGAAAGCTGCTTTAATGCAAACGTTCGCTCGGCTTAGCAAAGAGTGATCGGTTCGCTCTTCTTTGCGCTTTGCTTTTCGTTTAGTTTTACTGCTTAATGCTTTTACAATTGATCGGGTGATGCCGGATAAAGTGAAAAATGTGCTTATATTGCACATACGTGTACATACTTGTATGTTTTCCAGTAGTACCAAGCGTCAGGGGCTGACTTGGTGATTTCATCGCACTCTTTTTACCATAACTCGCCTCTCCGTAAACCCTTACAAATATTTAAGCTTCTACGTATTTCAACGGCGAAATTTACTGTAATTACTGTACTTGGCTTGATTCAACAGAATCAGCCCTGGTCAGCACTTTATGGGGCCGCCACTTTGGAGCTAGGGGGTAATTTTTGGTGTACTATATAGCCACACCATTCTTCAACCCGCGTTGGAGTTACGGGATAGTTTTTGGTGTAATATATAGCCATACCGTTCTTCAACACGATAGGCTACAATTGATTAGCAGTTGCCAAATTCTACTTATACATTGTTATGCTTTCTTCTTTTTTAGTTAAAGATAAAACTGTTCACCTTCTTTCAACCATTAATAAAATACATACATATCTAGCTAAGCGACAGCTTCCAACTGAACTATCACTAATAGGTGCCGAATATATAAGATGCAAAATATTGAATACGCTTAAATATAAAAGTATTAACTAGTAACCAATTTAGAGACGTAATGATCATGATAAACAGTAATGTAGATAAGCAAACAAGAGGTCGTGGGTTCGAGCCCCACTCATGGCTAGAGCATGACCCGAATTCTAATTATTATTTATACTCTCGAAAACTCTCCTAAATTGTAATTGTTATTTCTCCTCTCGAAAAACTCTGTTTGTGTTTCCCTTCAACCACAAAAAAAAACACATACATCCTCACTATCTGGACAACGCAATAGTAACTTAGACCCCCTAAGACGCCTCTCCCCCGGCGGCGACTGGTGGCAGCCTCGCCATATTGGGATAAGTCGCATCTGGCCACAATCGCCAGGTCGACTGAGAACTACATGATGGCGCTAGACAGGAGGAATCCCAAAGGAAGCAGGTGGGTCGGCAGACGAAAACCTGGCGGCGGACCAACTTTCAGGAACACTATCCCAGAAGAAAACCACATGGGAAACAGCTAGACAGATGGCTTGAAATAGAGAGTCAGATGGAAAAGTTCTTGTAGAAGCCCTAAGCTCCCAAGTGGAGTAAAAATGTATATAAACAAGAGAGAACGCTAGAGTCGAGAAAGCCCGACAGTGAAATACCCGGTGGCCAGACAGACTTCTGTAGTAGAAGCAAAAAGTAGAAGAAGAAGATCGAATCTGATGCTGCAGCTTGTGGGCGTAGTACTAGAGTGAAATGTTTTCTTGGAATATAACGATCCAATTCCGAAATCCAGGCGTTCATCCAGACGGGCGGACAGACAGACGGGCATGTCTAGATCGATTTCTTTCGTCATGCTGATTCAGAATATATGTATATGCTTAATGGGGTCGGAGATGCTTCCTTCTGCCTGTTACATACTTGGCACAAGTCTAATATACCCTTTTTACCCTACGGGTACAGAGTATAAAAAAATAAAATGCTGCAATTTTTTTACTCACTCCCTCATTCTCTCTCTCTCTCTTGCAGTTACGTCAGAAAAAGGAGCGCAGTTACGCGTGACTAAGCAGACGATCAATTTTTAGCTAGTGAGCAATATTGTAGATATGGATAATAATGACGGTATTTCCATAAAAATTGTACTTACTCAATTAGTTCAATATTGTGTACAACACCCACTATATGTGCGATGATTTTGTGACATCACACGAAGAGCGTATGTGTAGACCTATGTATGTACTTGTATATAGGAAATTATTATTACTACAAAATATACAAAAGGTAGACAGAACATCAACAGCCGATACCCACAAAATATGAATGACCTGATGCATCAAAACACTATATATTTATATACTTGTATGCATGTACAAGTATGTATGTTGCCCATAATATAGTGTATTGCTTGAAATACCAACTATACCAACAAGCATTGAACAGCACCCTCTGACGTTGTCTGTGGAATCGAATCTACGCAGCAACCGGAACTGTCAAGACGAAGGATGTTGTTGTTAAGTAGTAGTGGGTTGGAATTCAATCAAAAGTGCAGGAAATTATTCAAAGTCGAAGGTCTGCTTAGATGGGTGTGATGGCATTGGAATTGAAAACAAGTAGAAAAAGCGAAAGTGCAGCATCCGCTTATATTCTTTTAGTTTAAGCTGTAAAGTTACAAATTTTATAAGATTATGTATTTGAAATACCTTAACAGCAGACAAATGTATGTATAAACAAATTTCTATATATTTCTATATGCAGTTCCATCGAGATAAGGAGGAGAAGGGTGGATTCCTTCGATCCCGGGACTTTCAAAGAAGTGTTTTTCAAATTCTGAACATTGTAACATATTTCATAACCGGGTCTATATTTCCTCGGGAACGCCTTTAAGCTTATAAACATTTGTGTCACACAGAATTTGGAATAGACCTATCACATGTAACAAGGAAAGTTAAAAGTTTTCACAAAACCTTTGTACTTTATCAAGCATTCCAAACAATAAATAAAAAAAATAAATTTAAAAACGAATTAAAAATGTGATTAGGCAAAGATTACATGTATGGTAATAGTTTCGTTTAAAATGGTCCTATTTTATTAAAACTTAACATGAGGGCAGGAAAGCACTAACTGGATTTGATTGTCAAATGTTGGTAAAAAACTTCAAAATATACGGATGTTACAAACAATTTATAGGGAGGGAGATGGAAGTACATCAGAAAAATCTCAAACTCGTCCTTCTCGGTCTTAAGAGTCCCCTCGGTCAGAGTCCCCCGGATACCAAGAATGGTTATTTTAGCTTTTATATTTTCTGATATCCTTGAGTTCATATAAACAGACGGACATCGCTATATCGGCTTGTCTTGTCATCCTAATCAATAATATACTTTGTGAGGCGTCCTTCTGAGTGTTACATACATTCACAATTAATTAGGATACTCCTGTACAGCGTATAAAACTTAAATTTCAGTAAACTAAAAAATTTGCAACTTAAAATCTATGGTCATGGTGGCAAATAATCCGCACACAAATTCTTCAATTTTTCAAGCAATTTACTTGTGAATGAGTGATTTCAATTAAAACAAATACATAGGTATTTTAAATAAGTATATAGATTTTTTTCGCAGCCTACATTGTGTAAAGCGCTTCCAATCAAATAATTCATTCAGTGGAATGGGAAAAAGCAAAGCAAAAAGATCCGAACGAAAGCAAATTATTCGGTATGTATGTACATATGTACTTATAAAATGCTCGACTTGCCTACGCAACGAGTGATCTGAAGACGCTCGAACGAACAGCCCTCGCGACGGAGGGCAAATAAATGGACCGAAAAGTTAACGAAAGTCTGTCGTCGCCAGCTGAGCTGCCGCTGTTGGCGCTACGTCAACTGCGCTGCTACAACTACAATTTCACACCCTACCTAAATATTAGCATATGTATGGGTGTATGTATGTTATGTACATGCATACTATAAGTACATATATACTATGTGTAAATACATACTATATGTACAGTGAAAACTCTCTTGGCCGGACACTCACGGTCGGCCAATTGTTGTCCGCTTAAATACACCCATCGAATTTTTCTTAGAAAAAGTGTCCGCCGAAGAGACTGTCCAGATAAAAGAGGTGTTCATTAAGGGAGTTTTCACTGTACATTCAGTGTAAAAAATGAAGAGATGTTAATGTGAAATTTTGTCTTGGGTTTTTGTAGATTCGTTTGGTTTATGCAAAGTAAAATATGAAATTGTTGCCAGTGCAAATGAACCTTCATACTTTATTCGATGTCGATTACCGAAAGTACCTCCTTCTAGCCCACCAATATGTTTTATTTTTAATTACGTTTATTTTCTTAAATTTATATACATATGTATTGTATGTACATACATTTGTAAACAATATGGTGCCCTTCAATGTTAACAAAAAGCACATAGATAAATTTAAATAATTGTAAATCTGCATATGACTCATATGGTTTTTAATTTGCAAAAATTCGAAAAAAAACTTAAATAAATATTTATAAAAACTCATTACTAAAAAATCTAGTTTGCTTAAAGAATTGACGCACTCCAAAAAAAATTTTTTTTTTTTTTAATTTTTTAGTAATTCCTTTTTTAAATCAAACTAAATAAAATTAATATAATTGAAATATATGTACATAACACGTACATAGGGTCGTACAGTTTCAATACATTTCCCTTATTATTGTATCTATGAGTGTCTATACATACATATGTATGTATGTGTTTGTGTGCATGCATTTGTGCAGTACAGAGTTGAGCCAAAGCAGCAACAACAACAACAGCTACAAGCACTAACGCAATGTACCTGCCAAATTTGAGTTCAAATTCATAGAATTACGGGAGTTAGAGAAAATCACTAAAAGCGGAGGAGTGGGGGAACGAACATGTCCTTTCTCGGGCTTTGGAGAATCTACCTACCAAGTTTGGTTATTCTAGCTCGGAAAGTATAACGAGATCTGTATGTAACAAAACGTCTTCAACGGGGTAGTGGCGGGGTGCGTACATACATACATACATACGTACATGTATGTATGCATCTGCATCTGCGTGTGTCGCGCGATTCAATTTGTTCGCACACAAAACACTCTGCAACGCTGATTTTAGCACCCAGTTTCCTTTGGGCTTCGTAATGGCTTACTGTTTTTTTACGCTCCTTTATGAATTTGTGGCGGGAAAAATACGCTAGAATCAAATGCACACATGCCTGTAGACTTAGCACAACCGTTACAATATCATCTTTTGCCGCCTTCCCTTGTTTCCTTCATTGACGCTTTTCATCATTGCAGCTGTTTTTGATTGTATACAGGAATTAAATACGAAGTTAATAAAAGAATATTGGCGAATATTTGAGTTTTTCGGCTAACAAGACAAATGTGCCTGTTTCTATTGTTCATTTTGTTTTTGCGATAGAACCTATACAAAATAGATAGTTCTTTTAAACATATGTACTTACGTGCACATACCATACAATTTTGAATCGGATCCCTAAAGGCGGTCACTCATTCACCCTTGGCAAAAAGCTGGCCGTCACAGCACGCGTGCTCATGTGAACAAGTTCTTTTATGTAAATGATTCGGGACAAATGTATCGATACAAAGAATATGCAATATTAAATCCGAGAACAGTTAAGAAAAGTCAAGCAAGAGGTGCGTGCAACAAGAAACATTGAATAAGTTCATTAAAAAGTATTGATACATAGTTAATTTGTGCATCGATCGTTGATTTTGCCATCATTTATATTTCAAGTATTTAATGTGAGTGAAAGCAAGCGTACATGGGCTACCTTTTCTATTTTGCGCCTATCAAAAATGTGTTATCCGCTCGATTAAATTTTATCTTTTCCATAGAAAAGTTTAACATTTTATAATAAGTATACATGAATGGTTTGATGTTCAAGCAATTTTATATTATTGAAAATTTCCCTTCTAAGTGACTTACATTCACTATTTGCAATGATGGTATAATCCATTCATCCAAGAGCATCCTCTAGTACAGTACAAATCTTGTAAAACACAAAAAAAAAAAAAAAAAAAAAAAAAAACAAGAAATAAAGAAATTCATTGTCTAGATTTCCAACTTAAAAATTATTATATAAGCTCATATTGAAATTACAACAAAGCGATCAACTTCACATTAATATTTAAATTTATTTTATATTGTTGCGATTGAGGTTCAATTTTGGCGCCATTTTTCATGATGTTTGTTTTGTGTAAATATATATGTGTGGGGGGACGCGGGCTCCTAGATGGTTACTTTTGTGTGAGCGGAATTCGTGTATTTCCTTAAATTGAATAAGCCAAGCAAATTTTTTCTTTCTACGTTCGCATTAATTTCTACGTTATTCGTTTATGTGCCATTTCTGCTTCAAAAAAACATTTACATTTCAATGTTTTATTTGTTTTTACATGGTATTTAGCGTTGTTTCCCTTTCGACCTAGATTCGTCGATTTATCTTTTATCTGTGATGCCAAAGAGCACATGCAGAACCGGCTGCCATTTGGCTTTGTCAACCAGAGAGAGAGTTAATAGATGAGTAAATACAAGTCTCTTTCTCACCCACCGTTGTTCCTTTTCGGTGGCGCAGCAACGTCTCACGACAGCGTGTCTTCCATGTGTGTGTTTTTTTTTCTCCCTTGCTTTATGTTTGTGGAACAGACGCCAAGCTCCGTACAGTCGAAATTCAGCAGCAAACGAAAAAGGTTGGTTTTAAAGCGTCAATAATCGTGAAATAAGTGTCCAAGAACTATAACATTGCTAAATATTGTTTTTTCGCAAACGTGTTAGCCTATTTAAAATTTACAAACATTTGAATCTTTTTTTTGCATTGACGGTGCTGTACCAAACGGTTGAAGGCAAGAGAAAACGTGTATTTTTTGTTGTGAATTGCTAACCAAGTTGCAAGATATTAAATTTGTATTTTTTCCCAATAAAACATGCAAGTTTTTTTTTTACTGTCTAGCCGTTTTTTATGTGAGTCATGTCTTGCTCTCTACATCCATCTCGGTCCAAGAGAATTGAGTGCACTTCAATTTTCTTAAATTCTGTACATATCTACATATATATGTATATAAATACCAACGGTATATAAGGAGCGCATATACATAAGTAATCGTTTGTGATCATATTTTAAACTGATTGTGTTTATGTTGCGAATGCGTTTTGTTGTAGTTTTTCTATTTACATTTCCATTTGACGTTTATTTACGGCATATTTGTTTTTACTCGCCATTTATCGTCGAGTCTCTTTTAATTTCATTTGCCGATTAATTTGCCGGCTAGCATTTACTTTAAGAGAGAGCCAAACTCTCATAAGTGCAATTGGTGGTGTGTGCGAAGGAAGCACAACGCACACATATAAACAGTCCACATCTGTCGCATGAAATGCTGCCGACGTCGTCGTCGACTGCAGCAGCGGCAGCATATGCGTTCGTTACCTTTCCTCTGTGGTAGCGACGCTAAGTCCGTACAGTTGAAATCGTCGAACAAACGAAAAAGGTTGGTGAACGCATCGAGTACTGCTGCTGCTGCTGCTTTAACTTAAAATTGTGTGCAAAAAAAAAATAATAATATAATTACAAAGTGTGTACAGTAGTAGCCTGAGAAATCAATGTAACTTTTGTATCTTTTTGAAAGTGTTGATTTAATGTCTCGCATTTTATTCATAATTTAAAAGATAGTGTTCGACCTAAATTCGTGCATAACGGTGTTCGTTTTTCTTTAACGAAATTAAAACGTTTTGGTGTATAGAGCTAGCTGAATATTTTCAACCATTTACGTTCGAAATTTTCAATAATAGTTGAGGCTTTTTTTTTTATTTAATATGTATTTCTTCTACGCGTGCCCATCAAATTATATTTTTTCGCCAAATGGCTGTACGCTGCTGTACCAACGACGCATACAGAAAAAAGTGTTGCCATTTCGGTCGCTTTGAAGGCAACGAAGAAAAAAAAATGGCTGCTCGAAAAATTTTGATTTTTCATGTAATTTTAGTTTAACTATTTTGCATTTGTTGCTGCAGCCTGTAATAATTTTTCTTCATATTAATAGTCGATAACGGCGCGAGTTTTCGCATTCAATGTGCGCGCGCGCGCTTTTCTTTTCAGCTTTACAAATCGCCGCACATCGTGTGTGAATGTGTGTGTGTGTCTGTGTAGCGTGCTTCTATAGCCATCTCGTTTGGTGGTGCGCGGCCATTGCTGTCTGCTGAGCGCGCGGCTCGATGCTTGGCTTGGCTGGCGGCTGCAGCTGCATTTAAGAACATTGCGCTTGCAGGCTTCCAATCGAAATACGTCCCAGTTGATTCAAATTATTTATGCTTCCTTTCTTTTGTTTCGTTGCAGCTTGAAGCTTGTATTTTAGCTAATTTTCTTAGTAACATTACTACGTACAAAACACAAATCTAATATGGCCGACAAACCAAAACGCCCACTATCCGCATACATGCTATGGCTGAACAGCGCACGCGAGTCGATCAAGCGGGAGAATCCCGGCATCAAAGTTACTGAGGTGGCGAAGCGCGGTGGTGAACTCTGGCGCGGAATGAAGGACAAGTCTGTACGTATTCTGCAAAAGAAACACTTTATTTTTTAATTGATCACTAATTTTCTCTTTATTTTATAACCGTTTTTACAGGAGTGGGAGGCAAAGGCAGCCAAGGCCAAGGATGATTACGATCGTGCCGTGAAAGAGTTTGAGGCGAATGGTGGCAGCAATGCAGCCAACGGTGGTGGTGCCAAGAAGCGCGCAAAGCCAGCGAAAAAACCATCGAAAAAGAGCAAGAAGGATGAGTCTGATGATGATGAGGAGGACGAGAGCGAGTAAATTTACAACAGTGGACCTGTCAATCGTCGTCAGATGTATTTCTCTACTCCAAACTAAACGCCCACCCGATCATCCTACCCCCCATCAAATAGTCTACAAAAATCATTATACAACAACAAAGATCCGATCGAAAATTGCATTAGCGTGGGCCAGCTTCAACTGCCGCCTTCAGCAAAATCACCTCCACACAAAACAAAAAACAAAAATAAATTGTATTTAAATATAAGTATTTAAGTTTATAGTAGTCGTTTCTTTTTTAAGTTCACACAAACGAAAAAAAAGAACGAAACACATTTGTAAGTCGAGACAAGGAAAAAGTTACAAGATTGTTTTACGGTGACACGGAAACACCCTTCCCGTCGCCGTAGTGTAAGCATAACCGAAACGAGAAAATTGAACTTGCATAAAATTTGTAAAGTAAAACATAAAGTAATTCCATTAAAATAAAAATAAACATACACGAAATTCATTTGTTCTAAACGATAAAGTTGACACCGGTTACAAGTAAATATGATGATTCCTCCTTTGGTGCAACAATACGAAATCATAAAAAAAAGAACTAGGATGCCGAGCTATATGTACGCAATGGCGATTGATACTCAATTGTAAAACACACACACGCACTACTTAAAACGTGTCCTGCAACACACAGTTTGTAGTACAAATAAATAAGAGAAGCTGAAAGTCGGCTTTTTCGAGGTAAACCGAAAATTTGCTCAGGTTTTTCGTACGTATTGTATGTATTTAGTTTCCATTGAACACATCTTGTTACCCAGTTAGGAAAAGATGTGTTGCATTTGATCGGTAGACTTAATAAATATTCACATTAAATAATTGAAAGCGATATAAAGTGTATTTAAAGAACAAATAAAACATTTTTTAAATGCGTTAATGTTGTCTCCACATTTGTTTTTAGGATTATGAAAGGCATAATTTACTTTACATTCCTGGCAGAGGCTGCATTCGAGTCACATAGTGCGTCTACTGCAGACAAATTAATAAAATGTAGATAAATTTTGCTTATTGACTACGCCTACACAAATCAAAAGGTTTATTCTTTCTATGGGGATAATGCTCACTCATTTGCAGCTTTCAAGTCCTTGGGCAACGTGGACGTACGAGCCTAGAACATCTGAGAGGTCAAGGACATACAAAAACGTCAACAAAAGGTTCTGGACGACAGGCTGAATAAAACATGAATATACCATTATGTATCAAAACAGTGAAAAAAATCCCAAAATTAAGGCATACTCCCATATACTGATTATCTGGAGAGACAAAAATCAATGACGAAGGCTATTCCGCAAAGTTGTGCTTGGGCGGAAGAAATGTTCATCAAATGTTTACCTTTTGAGGAGGAGGGCGGCAAATACTTTTTGGAGATGTTGAATGGGTGATAAAATCGCTGGGAGAAGTCAATTAGTTTAGAAGACGATGTTTACAAATAAACAATTTTAAACCTAAACATTTCGGACTTCTCTCGTACATTAATTAGGATTTAAATTATAAAACGGACTTTAAAATCTTTGGAGATACGTAAGAGTTAAAACAAGCGTGTTGGTTAACAAAAAAATAAACAAATGAATAATGCTGCCGCCATAGAAACGTTATTAAAAATCATGTTCATCATTTGGGGTGATCAATATTGTTTAGCTGCTCCACAGTACTTATGTACATATATTGAGCGCTATTGAAAACCTTTTGTACGAGATTCCTAGAAGACACTAAAAAGTATATAATAATGATATTCAAATTATACAGTATTTTATAATTGGATTTATCTTTGAGAATCATCGGCTATACTACTTCCCGTGGATATTTTAGCCATGTAGTTATTAAGATATAATTATAGCTTTAAATGCACTTTACATATACATTAATTGCCTCCAATACCAGGAACTCAATATTGACGCACAATTCGTTGTTTATTCGAGTAAAAAAGTCGGTAAGGATGTATATAAAAGGGGATTGTTCAATTATTTCTTCCAACTAATCCTAATCCTCAGCAGGAAGAATGCGCCCCAAAATAAATTTTATACAAGAAACATCTTTGAGATTTACTTTTTAAAAAAATTACCCAAATTCGTGCTTTTAACTTGGAACAGGAAGATGCGGGACAATGGCAATTTCTATTTGGATGATTTTAGTTCATGTTTGAATCTTGTATAAAGAGAGTAAAAAAGAAAACTTCGTTTTTGACTATTTATTTAATTAAATATGAATTAAACCAATAATGGATTAATTCAATAATCGTTCACTAACACACCTATTTTAACACCTTCCGTTAAAATATTCAAATGTAGACATTGCGTTACAATTATTCATTTATATGAATATACATACTTGTATATTTATCGTATGTTTTGTGCCATACAATTACTGTTAGATCTTCAGTTTTTATTTGGTCTATAGACATTTTTTCAATGGGATTATTATTGTAAACAATGTAAACGTATTTTAGTACATAGCTAAAAACTAACTTCAACAAAAGCACACAAGAAATCGGAGTCAGATCGGAGAGTATCAAAACTTTGATTCTTCACACTAGTTTTACAAATCACGGTCTATATATATATATATCTATGTGTGTGTGTGTTATTGGCCAACATTTAGATAAATATAAACAAATTCATTCAGTACCGTGCTTGGTGTAAATAAGAATTTTAAAGCTTATTGTATATAAAAGATTTTTTCGGGCGGGTCCTTACTATTAAAGCATGCATTTATGATTTGAATTGATTTTTAGTTTCCAAAACGAACCAACACAACGAGGGCTGCTCAGTTTATTACGGAGCTTACAATAAAATATGGCAAACAAAATACGAGACTTTTCGCGCCTCTCGCTCCCCAAAGTCAATTACAGAACAAAACGAAAATGTGATATTATTGATGTGGCCTCGCGATTTGTGTGCCAAGATAATGCGGAGAATCGTTAAGATGGTGCTCCAAGCATGTAAATGAAGCCCGCTCGCCCGTTTAGTTGCGATTCAGCCAGAAAATGGCCTTCAGTACAAAATAGGCCAGTCCAAGACAATAGACAATCTTTTCACGCTGCAGGCGCTGCTCATTGTTGATCTCAATGTTAAGGACGCGTCGATTAAGCTTGGCCAGTTGCCGGCGCAAATAGAGGATCTCCTCGTGTGGAGTTAGCTCGCCCATGGGTGTGCCATCACGCTGGCTGATCAGCGATGTGTCTAGATTATTATAATGCTGCTGCTGCAGTTGTTGTTGTTGGGAACGTTTGCTTGCACTGCCAGTTGTTAACTGAAATGGAACAAAAATATAGACATTAATTTGGCGTAGAATGGCAACTTATGACTTACTGAAAAGTTTTGATAGACCATTATGGAAAATATAATAATAAATATCTGTGACAATCTCGATTTGAATTTGTTTCAAAAGTTGAGGCTTCGAAATTCAACAATTACTCTGCCTTCAGCGCCTTATTAAGTTCAGCAAAAAAAAAAAAAATTATGCTCGAATTTTTTATAAATCTCACAACAAATTAGAAGAAAATTCAAGTACACACAAACATTTTAGATTTCGCAACATGTCGCAGGCACGTTTTTCGGACGATGACGAGCTGCCAAAGCTGGAGTCAATAATCAATGCGCTGAAGTGTGAACAGACCGGCCACATCATGGAGGCAATTCTGCTGTACGAGGAGAGCATCTACAAGCTGAATCAGATGGCCACCGCCGAGCCAAACAAGAAGCAGCTCTGCGGCAAGTATTTAAAGATGTATGAGGCGCGAGCCAAACAGTTGCGCGATCAGGTGAAGACACATCTGCATTCAAGCAAGATGCTGGATCGCATTAGCATTGAGCGGGACGCACGGGGGCGCAGTTATCAGCGCCTTTTTGGACCCTACCTGGATGACAATGTGAAGGAGGCGCATCTGAATGAGCCGCATCTTACAGAGCAGAATCATTTCAAAAACTTGCTGAACTTCTTTGAGGTGCTGGTGAAGAACTGCCGCTATCTAAAGTATATACGACTGACTACACGCCCGGATCCGGTAGTGCCGCAAAATCAGATACACATATTGCAAAAGATACGCGCCGATCTCGGCACCGGAAACATACACATGAACTTTCAATTGGACGATACGCTTCACGATCGCAAGATTGTGCTTAGCTCGGGCGTGGTCATTAAAATAGGACGAGGATTGCACTATTTCGAGCCGCAGGACAATGAATACACCCTGGGTCAGTGCGACTTTGACTTCCGCAAGTGTTTAGCTACCGAGGTGGATATTTGGAAGTGTCGTGCATTTGCAAAGAAGCCAAAGGAATTGCGCGATCGCGACGAATACCACGAATCGAGTCTGAAAGAGGAACACGACCGCTCCAGCGCCATAGCACGCGCCTACTCCAGTGAATAGAAGAAAATGCTGTCAGAGAGATTTGATCTCGACCGCAGGACATGCCAATCAAAATTCTAGTGCAAAACCGAATATTGTGGTATTTAGATGAGAAACAATAAATATACATATACAACCAAAAATCAAATGGAATGATTTTAACTTTAATCCCAACTATTCTCAAAGTGTCAATGCTAGCCAAACAAATTTAGTAACAATACTTTGTTAGTCTCAAAATAATCGCGCGGCACCGAAGTTCATATTTCGTTGCATGAACTGATAAAAGCTAGACAGAAAAGATTACGCATTGATATTGGGACATGAAATCGACGGCATAGATCGTGAAATTTGGAAGTGGAAACTCCTATTATGCTCACCTGTGAGTCCGATTCAACGGAGTTGGCATCGTTGCCATGAAAGCCCATGCGCACGGTGCCATTGGACCGTACATATTGTGTAGCACGACCCTCGTCATCGTCGTCTGCGTCTAAATCGTGTCCGTACAGATCACCATTTGGTTTTATGGGAGAGCTCTCTTCAGATGCCGAGGGGAAGTGATGGTCGGTGAGTGTAATGACGCGTGGCGGTGTCTGCACACGCACGAATCCCGTAGATGGGTTCTTGGGGAGAATTGAGTTCTCTAGTTGAATTTCTCGTGGCGCCGAACGCGTCTCCAGATGCTGATTGTGGCCCAACACCACAATGCGATCGGGCACATTCATGTCGATTTTGTCGTGGTAGTTCCATGAGTTAATTATGCCATTTTGATTGGACAGTAGAAGATCTTCATCGGAGTACTCGCCAGTGGCCTTAATTCGTTTGGGAACACGCATCTTGTCGTTGATTTCATGGGCGAACTTTGCATCGGTGTACAAATCCTCGTCCAGCCCATTGAACATTGGTGTGGGCGACTGTGGTGTAACCATTATACTGGCTTCGGGTATCGACTGGCCGTCTGTCTGACTTTTACTGGCACTTCTGAGTTCTGTTCTAGCAGCAGGCGTTGCTGTAGGAGATGGGCACAAGACGTTTGGGAGGCGTTGAAAGAGACGTTTTCATAACAATTTCTTCACTAGAGATTTAGCTCGTTGCACTACATAATACTATGGGTGTGATGGTGCGTCTTGGAATTTTGAATGTGCTGCTACTTACATTTTTTTCGACTGACAGGAAAACGTTCAGTAATTTTCGTATTTTTTCAGATTTTATATTAATATGTATGTGCGAAAAACAGCACAAAAGCGCAGCGCTAGAACGTACTAAATAAGCCCAAAACGCGAAATGCAAGAATGCACCGAAATTAGGGCTGCCGAGTGCACATGATATGTTAATTTGCATGCACATAAGTACTCTTTAAGTCATAAAATTAAAAAATGTAACATGTTATTAACAAAACATTAATATTTATATGCTGCAATACAAAAACAAAAGTATAAATATTTACTTCCATTTGCTAGTTCACGATTTATGAGAGTGAACTAATCGTATGTATATCGTTTATCGATTTGTGCAACGCGCTCCCCGCGCTCATTTACAACAAAGTTCGGCAAGCAGACAAGCGAAAACCGCGCGACGCGCGTCCCTTTTCTTACACGCCATCCCATAAAATTATCACAATTTTTAATGTGTAAAACAAAGTTTATTTCGAAATAATCGCAAACTTTAATCATACAACTAAATACGCACGTGCTCTGCGATTTTCAAAACAAAGTAAGAGCTTCAAACAGTACCAGCAGTTAATTGTATGTCCGGCCGGGTACAGTACGCGCCGTTTTTTGTGGGCCAGCTTGTGTTATGTGTGCGGCTGAAAACTATAAATAAAATTTAGCGTGCTCTTAAAACATATACATATGTACCTACCATAATAAATGTGCTCTACATATAAACACATATGTATATATATATTTATTACAGAACATTTTGAGCATACAAGTTCGTGAATAAAATGGAGCGACGCTTAAGAGGACGGCAGAGTCGGCTTGAGGATGCCGCTCCAGCCACACAGCCACCAGCAGTTGGAAGACGTGCCGGTTCCACTACGACTGCTTCAGGACCAACAACACGCACACGATCCTCGCCAGCACGCAACAAGACATTAACTGCGACTATAACAGAAGATGTCGGGCCGCGAACACGCCGCTCCTCCAGACCGCGATCCGCTGCAGCTCTTCCCAATACAGCGTCAGTCACAACCAACGTAAAGACACGCACACCCATCAAGGAAGGCAAAGAGGTTGGTTAAGAACATTCTTATTTGTGTGGAATCCAGTTCTATACCCTAAATGAAGATTGTGATTGCATTTACTTATTGTTTTACCTTAAATTTTCAGTCCTCATCGCCGCGGCAATCCACCAATAATTTACCGACCACGTTGACCACCAACACCTCGACACGTGCACCAAACAAATCGTTTGTAACCTCATCGGTTCAGAGCTCCTATAGCAGCACATCGACTACCACAGAGCGCATAGAGATTCGTTCGGACGGTGGTGGAGAAATCAACACAGACTCCATACGCAAACGCCTAGCCGACCGGCTCCGTCGCTCGCTGTCCAAGACCACATCCAATGCGGCTGGTACGGAACGGACGCACACACCGAACACCAATACGGAGGATGCAGGCAGCCGCTATAGTCGTTCTGCTTCTCGCTCCGTTTACGACGACGATAAATTTTCCAAGGCCAGCTACTCGGATGTGGAAGAGGAGGAGGAGGAAGAGGCCCGCGAAAGCGCTTTCCGCAGCTTCAACGTGACACGACAATCGCTGTCGCCGCAGCCCAATGCCTGCCGCAAAGTTGAGGCACCACGCGAATTTGGCGGTTGGTTGGGCGTCAGTTTGCTGATGATTCTGATCCCTGCCATGGTCTATTATCTGATATGGAGCTGTGCGGGTGTTCGCAATGCTTGCGCCTTTAAGCGTATAAATCTTACAGTGCTTTTGGACTGGTCCTATTTGTCACGTCAGGTGTTCAAGTCGGATGTGATATCCGCCTTTTTTGGCTACCAAGTGGTTATGTTTTGGCTGGTGGCCCTATTGCCAGGTCGACGTGTTCATCTCACGAGAGAGACATACAAATTCAATGCGCTGACAGTGGCTCTAACCATACTGCTTAATGTTGGCATTGCCGAGTATCTTAAATATCCAGTGGTCAGCTTTATACTCCGACATTATCTTCGATTCTGCATTTATAGCTGCGTCAGCGCATTTGTGGCAGCCGCTTGGAGCTACTGGCGTGTGGATACGACTCTGTATAATGTGCTGCGTCAGCCGCTGAATAACGACTACGGACGCTCGGGCAACTTTCTCGTTGATTTTGCATTGGGACGTCAATTGAATCCCAAGTGGCTTGGACGTGTGGACCTTAAACAATACTACTATCGTCTATCGCTGATCAGCGCGCTACTCTATGCCGCCGGCTATATCTACCAGACGATCCAATGGCCCGCTTCCCCAGTGGCTAGCGAGGAGGGCCTTCAGTATATTCTTCGCTATTATCTGCGCAACATAGGCTACGATGCTGGCACAATAATGGCAGCCAGCTTGCTGGTGCTCTACCTGCTTGATGCCATTGTCTTTGAACATCATTTGTCCTCTTCCTTCGAGCTACAGCACGAGGGCTATGGCTGTCTGTTGCTGCTGCGCTATGCCGTCACGCCCTATATACTAACTGCAATCACCAAATACATGTACGAGCAGCGTGTGCCCATCTCCTGCTGTTTCGCGCCCTACGGCGCCTTCGCATTGCTGCTTCTCGGCTTGGGTATCAAGCGTTACAGCTGCGCTTACAAGTATCAGTACCGCCTGAACGCGCATAATCCAATCTTCTCGAACATCGATACTATCCATACCTATCAGGGCAGTCGTCTGCTTCTGAGCGGGTTGTGGGGTCGCCTCCGTCAGCCCAACTATCTGGGCGACATTATTGCTTTGGGCGCCCTCAGTGTGCCGCTCTTTTTACGATTCGCTTGGCCGCCTCTCTTGTTGCTTCTGCTGCTCGTTTTGGTGATTCTTCATCGGGCCACACGCGCCAATGCTCGGAACCAGGCGCGCTACCACTCCTCATGGCATCGCTACTGCGCACAAGTCCGCTTCTATGTCCTGCCCAAGATCTACTAATTGGCCATCTAATGCAGCGTGCAATTTTAAGTTTTATTTTTATGTTCATCCCCACCGAAATTTGCACTCAGTTCGATTTGATCTGTATATATAAATCAATTATTTCAATTTTTATTCAGTGTGTTTCCCTGCCCCCCTATTCAATTTTTTATTTGTCGATTATAAATAGTACAAAATTTATTTTACAACTTAATTTACTTACAACATAATTTAATAAAAACCCATTTACTACATTTTATAACTGTAGTTGCAATGGGAATACATTTATATTTAACAATCAGTATACTTGTATTTGTAATCGCCTAGAAATTATATTGCTTAGCTAAACGCTTTTAAATTATATAGAATTAGATATTTCCCGTAAAGCATTTACTCTTAACTCAATTATGATAATTATAATTATATACAAGTCTGTAAATAGCTATAATAATGATCTTTTATAAATAAAAACTTTAGTTTCTAAAGTCAAAGAAAATTTTTAAATTCTTCTTCAGAATTATGGGAGAAAATAACTAGAATATGGTTAAATCAATAACACAAATATTAAACGATTATAATATGTATGTATAAACAGTACATACATACATATGTACATACACATATAGTGGGGTGTGGAGCCGCAAGGCGCATCACTAACGGGCGATGAGCAATATTCCGCTTGTGTATGAGGAACATTTGTATTGTCATCGGTTTGAGTCCTATTTAGATATATGTATGTATTTAGATATACATATAAACGACTACAAAAGAGCTTAAAATGTACACATGTATATCAGTAATTAGAAAAGCTAGAAAGATCCCACTTTAAATAAATTAAATATTAATATTATTCTTATAAATCTATTCTGCTCCAATAGTTGCTTTATTTGCAAAAAAAAAAACCTACATAATAGATGTTTTATATTTTGTTTTATGTGATACAATGGTCTAATCTTGCAGGTCTTGACACGCTGTTTGTTTCAATCTTATTTACTCGGTATTTATAAATATCACGACAACCTATTTTATGGTATACAATAAAGAAATATTGGCGCTCCAAAAATTATCGAAAGTTATTGATAAACATCAACATTGCAAAAAATATATATACATTCATATGTATATATTATTAACAATTCTACAATTACTTTTTGAAACGGGTACGACCGTTGGACTTCCCCAAGGCAGCATACTGGCATAGCTATACACACCTATGCACTGCAGATATCAGAAGAAAAGTCATAACTTATTTGTTTCCAAAGTTATAACCAACAACAACATTTCAAATATTTACCTAAACTTGAACAAATTGAAGGACTATCATCGGAAATACTTTTTCGTTTAGATAGAATTTCTAAATTTATTTCCGCATTATATAAAGAATTTTCTCCGACAAATTACCAAATCCAAATTTGATATGTGCATTTCAGTTCTTATATATAAGTTGATATTATTTATATATTTCATATCAGATTATAAAAATTACTCATGCCTTTTCAACCGGCATGAATCACAAAGTCAATATATACATTATATGTATGTATGTACATATATTAATAAATGCATACAAATACATAGATACATATATATTTGTACCCTGTATTTTTCCTCTATGTCAGCATATGATGTAATGTGATGATAATAATGTAAGACCTTGACTTGATGTTAAAGCGTTTTCTTTTTTCAAAAATAATATTCAGTAATTCTACTTACTACCCGTATGTATACTATATCTGAAACAATAACTCAATTGTGAAAACGTACAAACCGTAAATATGTAAGTAGCACACATATTGTTATCTGGAGTCGCACTAGAACAAGTTTGTCGTCCGTACAGACGCTACTTAGTTATAGTGGCGTGATCATCGCCAGTTTGTGATAACTAATTATTTCCAACAAAAACGAGAAGAATTCCCAGAAGTCTGATTACCTTTGGTTTTTGGTCGGACGATAAACAGAATGCTTAAGTGCGTATAGAATTCCAAAGAAAACACATTGTTTAGCTGCTTTTGTGTAGCGCATATAATATATTTTTGTTGTGTATAGTTATGCAATGTTAAAGTGATCATATATTGGATAATTTTTTTTTTTTGAGCACATCGAAATATGTATGTCCGTCTATATTTTTACAATTAGCATTAACCTAAGTGTTTAACGAGTGTTAAATACAAATGGAAACTTACAACTTAGCTAGGGGCGTACTTCTCAAGTACAATATCAATCATATACTTATGAATATATATGTAAAGCCATTAACGACAAATTCTGTACAATTAGCAACAGTTACAGCTTCTATAACTAAGAGTGCTTAAAATAAGGGGAGCGGCCGGCCGAACTTAAATTGGTTGTAAGGGAGAAACTATTGGATCCAAATAATAATTTTCAATTTGAAAAATTAAATCATCAATTTGAAAACTTCAAATTGTATTGAGTTCACAACGAATTCAAATTAGGGAATAGCTCATCAAAATTACTGTGCCAGGGGAAATCCTCGTCATCTGTGGGCATTGTGCTTTCAATATCAAATTGTGATATAGTTGTAGATGTCGGTGAGCCCATTATTGACTCGTACCCATGATCCGAGATTGCTGAATGCGATAACGCTGGTGATTTGGCCAATGGTGAGATGGCTTTAATACGCGGGCGGAGAAACTTCTCAATTGGATCAAAGTTCATATCGTCATCCGAATCGTCGGTCGCATTGACGACATTGAGATAAACCTGTGAGGGAGATGTCGCCGGCGTTGGACACTTCATGATGACATCGGTAGTATCGTCTGTGGCGGCAACGCCCTCACAGTATATCTCTTCGACGGCTTCATTAACCGGCACCGCATCGCCATCCATGACAATGGTTATCGAATTTGTTTTGGCATCGTAGGTGCCGTACACGGTATCCGGTGTAGGCTGCATAGCTGCTGGAACTGTTGATGTCGTTGTTGCCACAACTGTATCTTCTTGTAAGTTTCCATTTATGTGCAACACCTGCAATTCTAGGTTGCTGCCGTTTGTTTGTAATAGAGGGGGGGTTATATCATTAACGACATGCTCATTATCCGGATTGGGGGCTGAGCTTGCAGTGGTTATGCCATCAGTTCTATGCCTGCTGGATTCCACGCACTCTGCTGCGGGCCCCACCACTGATCCAGGCAATCGCTCTGCGTCGCTTGCATCTTTGGCAGAAGTTTTGCAGCTGTTTCCAGTGCCTGTCTCCAATTCTGCTGTGATATCTGCGAGCAGACTCTCTGCCAGCTCTTCAAGCCGCCGCGCATCGAACTCTTCGTCGTCGACGAGCAGCATGTCTTGTAAAGTAGGCAGAGGGCCACAATCTTCCAGAGCGAGGCTGTTGTGCTGCTCTTTTTCAGCTGCTCCTGCAACTGCGATGTCGTCAATGCACTCGCTGACGACTGTGTGTCCATGTTTATACCCTGCTGCAGAGGGTCAGTATTGGATACTGCGGATCCAGTGTTTATGGACGCACAGCCATCAGCGTTTGCACTGGCGATGCTGCTGCTGCTGCTGTTGCATTGGTTTGTGGCCTGTTTCATTTCGGAAAGTTCCTGACGCAATAATTCCACTTCTGTATCTAGCTTTTGATTTTTAGCTAGCAGTGCGTCATTGATGGTCTGTAGACTTTCACATTTGTTTTGTAGGATTTCAGTTTTCTCGGTTAACTCCTTGATTTCAAATTCCATTTCCTCCATGCGTGCCTTTTTGCGATCTCGTGATGTTTGCGCGGCCACACGATTCTTAAGCTTCCTGTAAAGAAGAAGCTGGTTAGTAACGATTCCATATGGTACACTTTTTTTTATTCTACTTACTTTCTCTGAACTTTCTCCTCCCATGTCAGATGATCCAAGCGGCGCTTCTTCGCCTTTGGGGCTGAGGAATTTCCTGCCATTTGCTCCTCCTCAACAACGCTGTTGGACGATGATGCGTAGCCTGAAGTGGAGGCGGGTGACGCAGCACCCAGACTCTTGAGCACAGCTGTAGAGATGGGTGCGGGGCGCAGCTTGGGCAAGCTGTTTGATGAAATTGCTACGCACTTGGGCATAGGAATGACCACTCCGTTACTAGGTGGCGCCATTGGGTTGTAATTAGTTTAGCTTTCCTTGCTATATTATTTTGCTTATTGTTGTTTGGGTGCAACTTTAAAATTTTATCAAAAATTAAAATTGCATTTTAGGGTGCTTTGTGTTGACTTTCAGTTTCAGTGTTATCCAAGCGCACTCTGAATTATATCTGATGTTGTTTATTTTAATCCATTTGTGGTGAAGCCTCGACTTTTGCTTCTGCTCTTGCGTTTCTCAGTCGCCTTGTGCTTTTCGTTTTCTTCATCGCACCTACTTGCTAGGTATTTTCCCAACTTGATCTCACGCAACTTTTTCGTGTGCCTTGTAATTCTGCGCAGTTTTCACAAACACTAATCTTTCACTGACGTGGTGTTTTTGGAATGGTCGAGCGGAAAAGGTGACGTGGCCTAGGGATGTAAGAGAATCAGATTCATCGATTTTTGACGTTTGCAAGAAATTTCCAGCTAGAAATTGCAGTGCTGCCAATCACGAAAATGTAGAAGTAGTTTTACCTATTTTATTATTTAAAAAGTTTTTCAATTGGTAGCACTGATCCATAACTGTCTTTTAAAATATTTTTGATACACAATGCTCGCGTTAACTACGAACTACGAACTAAACCATTTCGAACGCCTCAAAAAGTTACAGCTGACATCAAATAATCTTTTGCAATAAATTTTTGACAATGAAAAAAAGTAATTATTATATTAGAATAATAGGTATTATGATTTAATAATTAAAATACGTATTGATATGGTGCTCTGGACGGAATACGCAATGCAGATTATTGAGATCTAAAACTATTTGAATTGTTGCATTTCTGCAACAAATAAGTATTATTAACATTAAAATAATGTTTCTTACTTTCATTTTATTTCGCTCACAAAAAATATTTGAGTTAGAAATTTGAACTTAACTGTGGTTTTTTTTAAAGTACAGATCACCTTAAAAAAAATGGACAAAAATGATGAAATCCTCAACCGCACCATCGTGCCGTGTCAACAGCTGTAGGTGTCGAACACACAGCATAGTTGTAAATATCAAAAATAGTCCCTATTTCATTGTGAATGTCAAATTCAAACACCTGAAAGGTAGTACAATCGAGTAACTAATCGACTACTTCGTTATCGGGTACTACAAGCAAACAAAAAAATACAAATCGACAAGACTATACACCGGCCTGATAATTTTAATAATAAATTGCTATGTTTAAGAAATCAAATATTAAGTGCCTTTACAAGTATTTTATAAAAATATGAAAAGTTGTCTTTTTGGCAAATGCGTAAGTGTAAACTGGCTGTGGACGCCACGCGTTAAAGGACACCTGCTTGGATGGATACAAAATGTTTTGAATTATGAATTGAAAACGACTATGGCTACATAAGTATATATGTTTAAAAATTACATTCTCCTGTTTTAGCAAAACCCGGGAATTTTAGAATTACTTATAGTAGTGGTAGTGAATGTTGTTAGTGTCTTTCATTAAGTTTGTTCGTGCGTACTCTACGGATGGGTGTATTAAACGTGCAACAGGTTGGCGTGTACTTTTATACAGATTTTATATTTCTATAATCGGGTTGCAGTTTAAAATTTATTTCAAAATTTTCCAGAAGTGCTAATGTATCTATAAATGTGGGATAAACATTGTCTTGGAGTTGTTTATATTCCCTAAATTAGAGCGTCATTACGTTGTATGTATGTACATATGTTTGTAGCAAAACATGTCGGAAAGCTGATGGCTACAAAACGGTAATACTAGCGCCATCTATTTTAGCTTCAGGGGCAAATAGGCTAACTATCGATAGCTGTTACGTTAGGTCTGCTCTTCATTTAGTCGTTACTCTGACTTCGTTGGTTTTTGGTCGAGGCGCGCGTGTTTTATCCCAACAATTATTTTTTCCATCATAAAAACAAATAACGCCATTGTATTACTTTGTACAAAATTCTCATTATTTAACAATTAAAAAATTAAATGTATGTTTCGTCAGTTTGTGCGTGGCTGCACAGCAGGTGTAAAGTTTTACCTAAAGACGTCTTTCGGTCACTGTCCCAACGTGTTTTCGCGACATTCGTTCATCGTGCGCCAAAAGCGGCAACTTACTTGTAGACCAACAACAAGTTCAAACATCGCCATAATACAAAAGTTAACAAGTGCTGTGGTGTTGTGCACAATTTAAAAAACGCGTTTGTCTTCCACACATGCATCTTTCGAAAAATGAAAGTGATCAAATTGTTATGATCGATCTCTCCAACTCCTTCGAGCTAAATAACTACAGCAAAAGTCGGCATTTTCCACAAAAGCTCATTGTTTTTCAGCAACAACAACAATAACGACAATAATAAAAAAAGGTGTGAATATTGAAAGTGGTTTGGCTTATACTATACATACATATATCTACTGAAAATTGCTTTAATTGAAAATAAATATTCGTCTGTCTGCACATGTGAATTTTATAGAAAGCAGATAATTACTTTAATGATTGATGGTATTGGAATATGTATTGATTGTTTGTATCAAAATATGCATACCTGTTGCCAAGTTGTATTGTTCTTTGTTTAAGAGTTCAATATGAACTATATTGGGGAATAGCGATACAAATAAAGCATGTCTTTTCTATTCAAGTAAATAGATAAATGTATTATAGAATTTAAATACTTTTGTGTATTGAGCGAATAGCAGATTTGGAAAGCAATGTCTCATTGTGAAGAAACCCTCATGGGAATCATTTTCTTTTGCGGTAATTTTTTGCATAGTTCAGCTTTTAAGCCAGACATTAATAATGCGAACAACCAACTAACATGATGTTCCCATATAAATAAACCGCAGTTAAGCGCCAGCTTTGTCAACGTGCCATCAAGTGGTTGCTCCAGCAACAGCAGCAATAACAACAGCAGCAACAACAATTGCAGCTACAACAAAGGCAGCATAAAAACCTTTTGAAAAAATAAAAATGAAAAAATAGCAACTAAGGCACACCACAATAAACGCTGATGATAAATTTCACCCATGAAGTGAAATTATTATTTTTTTGCGGCTGCTGCTGCTGTTGTTGTTGTTGTTGTTGGGTGGTACTTAACTGCAACTTGTTGCCGTTGGCCGCGCTCCTCGTTGCAGTTGAAAGTCGAAGTCGTCAGTTTAAGTGCGCGCGCTTTTTTCGCCATTACCTTTTTGTGGCTTTCGGAACGTGCACTTTTCGCTTTTGCCAGCCACTTGGGCCGCTTGGTGGCACGAAAGTGCGACAGGTGGTTAGTTGGCTGGCTGGCTGGCCAGTTGGCTACTTGGTGGCAGGCGTGCGAGTGTGCCGCCTCTTGACCGCAGGCCGCACCGTGTTTGGTGACTCGTTTTCTCAGCGACGCTCTGTTGCAGTTGCTGCACGTTCCACAACAAATAAACACACACACATGCATGTATAGTATTTCTACACGTTTTATAGTATACACACACACTAACTCTATGCGTGTGTGTGGGGGTTACCTTTAGTTTTTTGTTTGTCTGTGGCATCATGTCTGACTGGTCGATCTGGTGGCATGGTCTGAAAACTCGTTTTTCGCCTTCACTGTTCTTATTGCCGTGTTTGTTGTTGGTGTTGCTTCTTTTGTTGTTGGCATTCTTTGCTGCTGATTGTTGCCGCAGTTCCCTATAGCGGGTTGTTTGCCTTACAACGTTTTTTTTCTTCATTTCATTTTTTTCCTTCACGTTTTTATTGGAGTAAATTTTTCGCATCAGGAATTCAATGTTGTTGGTTTGCATATATTGTTGCTGCCTTTCAGTATTATTCATAATTTCATGTTGATCCACGGAATGAGTCAACGCTTTGATATTTCGTGGAAAAGCACGCTTTTTTCCGGATTTCTATGAAATCAAAAAAAGGTAGTCATGCGGGAGGCAGGGGGTCCGAATAACCCATGATGAATAGGCCTAAGTGATTTATTCATGGTTGTTGGTTTGAGGGTCATTCACATACAAAAGTGAGATTGTAAACGTGTAATACACCTTGAATTGAGAATATAAATAAGGATTACGTTTCTTAAAATAGCTATAGGATAAATTTTGTTTGATAAACTTTTAATTAAATGAATCAATACTTTGTGAATAATTGACCCATTAACAGCGACTAAACATGTATGCTAAATTAAATGTTTCTTTTTTCTAAAAGCTCATACGCTTGCGACCTCGATTTTGGATTAAGATTTACATTTAGACTTACGTCTGGCCCTCTCTTATTTTTTATAATATGACTACAAATACATACATACATGCAGATATTTAAATACCAATATGTTGCAATGACTTCTAACAATCCTACGGGGGAAAAGCAATTTAACTCTTCATTCATGACTGGCGTAACTGACTGACTGACTGACTGGTCAGTTGAAATGACATTCGTTACATTTGTCAAGCTGTCAGGCTTGAAACTTTCTTAATACGAGGCAAAAATTGTTGCACATTCCGTGGCAATGCTTCGAGCGCACAATTTTCACATTTTTTTTCTTATTAACCGCAATGCAACAATTTGTACAATTTGCTTTTCTTCTTCAAATGCCTCAAGAAAAATTACCGGTCGCATGCACAGCCATTAGAAAAGTTATTCCCTGTTGCTTTGTTAAATATCTCGTGTTCTTAAATTTGATATACACATGTGGGCCGATTGTCTTGAAGAGTTAACAAACAATAAATATCAAATGTCAATATATAGGTATTTAAAAAAAACGCGCGTTAAACAAAAAGCTGTTTTCCTGCTTATGCTCCAAATAAATAATAAGTGGCACCATTTGGTATGCTTGGTAAGAGAAAATCTTTCGTCTTGATCTAAAACAATGGATCCAAAAGTATATCTAATGTTTCTATTTAAATTGATATCTTAACTATTAATTTTGAAGCTGTTCCACTCTCTTTAGTTCCTACTTAAATATATAAGTTATTTCCAATAGCTAATGCATGCATTTTTCTACCCTTTTGCAGACTCCAGCAGTTATAAAGCGATACATAGTAGTCCGCAAATGCACAACGAAAGATGTGATGATGTGAAGTGTGATTATTAAACACAACTGAATGACAGAAATGATGAATTTGCAAAAAAGGAAGAGCAGATAGTGCCGACAAAAAGTTGAACAAAAAGCTAGACAAAACATTCCCGTACAAGTATTAAATAACGCGACAAAAAAATAATAAAAACGAAATATTCTTTGATCTTGAAGCTAAACGAGTTGAGACGAAACAAACGCAAAAAATGCTAATGAATTAGGCAGCGAGAAATAAACAATTGCAATGGCAAGCCTTGGTCAGTAATTGTAGCCCAAGTTAAAATGATGAAACACACAATTTAATTTATAATAAAAGTGGAAGACAAAGACGGGGAGGCGAGCAACACGAAATCGTGTCTGAAACGCTACGGCAATGCCAATAATAACAGCAACAACGACAGCAACAAGCGGTGGAATAGTAGCAGCTGCTGCCAGAAGCGGTGCAATCGCTAAGGCCGTGGTTGGTCTAGACATTGGTTCGGCTGAGACAGCGAATCTAACGCCAACGCCACCAGCAACAGCGACGACAGCAGTGACCAGTGATTACTTATTGCTGCAACAGCAGCAACAACAGTTCAACCATCATTATTATCAGCACCACCAGCAACAGCAACAGTTGGCGGCGCCACAGACCATGCTAAACGCTGCCCACCAACATCCTGTGAATGCTGGTGCTGCTGCTGTTGCTGTCTCATCAGCACCAACAGCGGCAACGGCAGTGGCAACAGCAACAGAAAATCCAACGGCAGCCGCAGATGTGCCAATTACTTCAGCAACGGCAACCAGTTTTGCAACATTTAACGGAAATTCGAATCTAAATTCTAACCTTGCCAACGGAAGTAATCATAGCAGCAGCAAGAATCTGAATTGTAATAACAATGTCAACGATAACGGTTGCGATGTTGCCGGCAATACGAGCAGCATCCGTCTGGGTCCTCCACCACCACCACCAGCAACTAAAAAGTCTATGGCCGAGCATGCTTCGCGCGAAGATGTTGCGTCTTTGGGTGGCACATCCTCTGTTAATAGTCAAATGTCTGCTCACAATCATTTCATTGGCAACACCAACAACAACAACAGCGCCAGCAGCAACATCGGTATCGGCATCAATGGCCTTCCATTGCACATAAACCACAACCATATAAACAATGCCAACAGCAATGGCGCGCCTGCTCGGCCCACTGGCCATCCAAGCAGCATTTTAAAGGGCAGCAAGGGTAAGTTTTAAAATAGATGCATTTTTTAGGTGATAGCTTTTAAGTAGCAGGTGATGTTAAACATTCGATGATGGTACAACACAACTGTTTCGACTGATGCTCATAATACTAACTTTCTACTATTGCGATATGGGAAAGTGCGCGAAGGGGAGCTGGCGAAAGTAATAGTTGAAATTTGTAGATATCGTGAAGGAGTAAATATTTCGATCAGATGGTATCCTGGGAAAAAACAATGGTTGATTCTCGTTTAAATGATTGAAATTAATATACAATGACAAGTTATTGAGCAAAAAACAAAGCCCTAACTGTGTGGAATGCCTTGTAACTGACGTTTATAATTAAATGATGACATTTCACATTCCAATTCAATCAAACAAAACAAAAACTACCCTACTTCAACAGATGAATTTCAATTACAAACATCCCTACTCTATTGGAAAATCATCAAAACCATTTTGTTAGTCGGACAATATAATTGCCAATACAAAAGTCTTCCGCACAAACCGTCCAAGTTGTATTTTCCAATTAGCCACTCCACTTAATTATTGATATGCATTTTTAGGGCTAGTTCGTGGCATTTGAAATGCTTCAGAGTTTCGACTGCTGGTTAAAACAAAGGGTCTGCCTTTGGCTTTTAGTTCCAATCAGCCTCCAAACACTATTTAAAAATGCAGTTCAATAGGGCGTATGCGTTATATTTAAGAGTGGGCTTAATTGATTGACTTGTTTCGTTGTTTGGCCATCGTGTTTTTGTTGGTTTTACAGCCACATCCACGTGCCGCCAATTGATTGTAAGCATGAAAATCATGAAAAGCACTCAAAACAAATGGGTATTTGTAAACAAAAACCATTTCTCACCTCTGTTTCTGTCTCTTCTACTGCTGCTGCTTCTTCGCCATCGTCTTCTTCTCGTCTTGTGGGTCTTCGTTATTAGTGTCTGGTGGTGTGGCTAATGATTTCACTTTCGATATTACACTAGATATCATCATATTTATTTTGTCTTTCCCACTTTTGCTTTGCTCCCTTCCACATATATGTTGTTCTTCACAGCTTTTATAGCTTAAATAAATATAATAGAATAGAATAGGGGTATTACTGATTTTGAACCTTATGCATTCAATTCCATGCACGCCTCAACTTTTAAATTATATTAAATTCCATATACGAGAAAAGATGATAGACACATGCTTTTTTCGCACGCTTTTGGGATAATTTCAAGGACCAATGGGTCTTAAAATACGTTTGTTAGTTATTAGTAGGCTGAAATAATATATTGTAGGTATTCCCATACAAGATTGAGTAACCAATGTCTGTAATGGGGTTATTAATTGAACCAAATGAGCGCTTGCCATGATGGATTAGAAAAGTTATAAAAAAGTCTTTAAGTTTTCCGAGAATTAAATTCAACATTTCAGTGATATTTGAGTATGGCATCATAGCTTGTAATTTGCTGATGAGAGCACGTAATTAAAATTGGTTTCCACTTAAGCAAAATCATTTCCATTTCCCTACTTGACCTCCTCCACTTGTAATGAGAGATCTGTTCCACTTGTAATGGTTTCTTACTGCACTCAAATGCCACTTTGAATATAAACACATATATTGTAGAAGGCGCCCCAAAATGTTGACCATTTTACACATGCATTAAAAATGTTTTAACTCTGTTTTGCTCGCGGCGTAGTAAATTGTAGTAAAATAGAGGCGACAAAACGCTAGTCGTCAACTTCCATTCATGAAATCGAACCACATAAAAGCATAAAACGAGTTCATACCAAAGCTAAATCGACTCATATGTCATGTGAGTGGGGGGCATTAGCATTGGTTGCTGTTTGTTGATGGACTTTGCTGTTTTTGGATATTTAATGAGGGAGTGTGTTTGTGCTTTGGGGCGTCGTTTGAACGACATTCTTTTACGCCCATTGATCTTTAATATTTATGGTATGCATAGCAGATATTATTAAGTCGTAAAACGTTTAATATATGATTGCTTAATTGTCGTTAAGTGCTCTCCATGTGGGATTTTACAATTTACAGCAAAAAGTGTTGCCATTTACTTGTAAAATTTGCATTTTTTATAATTTCTGAGCTTCTATTTAACAGACAATTTTATTGAGATGAATGAGACGACTATTGAAAAATGTGGGCGTCCACATTTTTTTGAGTACTATTTATTGTTCTTGTTTTCTGATTAACGACTATCAAGCTTCTCTGTAGCGAGCTGAATATTTGTACTTGTAATCACACTTTTCTAGAGTATTTCTTTCGTTTTAAAATCTCGAACTTTAATCGCCTGCAACAATAAATAAACAATATATATGTACATGAGGTTTAACGAACTTTTTTTTAAAATTTAATCGAAGTTCTGTAAATCATGAAATACATATATATAATATATAGTAATATATATATAGTTATTCCCGACATAACTAAATATTTACATACGTTATATTTTCAAGCTAAAGAGAATCTCATTTGCACTTTATCTGGGTATTTACCTATTTAAATAGCTTTTTATCTTTATCTATATATATATTTATATTATATATCTATAAATTTACATATAATTTTCTATGTAGATAAATTAAGTTCTATTTATCTATGTAGATACAAAGAGGAACATAGATTTTACGATTTTAAAGATCCTTAATAGGTATGAAAGTAAGAAATGTTGTTTCTTGGTCGGGGCATTCTAAGTATAACCTTCCAATCGAGCAGCGTTTTTCAAAGCCAACCCACAACATCTGCGCAGTATAACATTTTTCAAATTGGAATTTTCGGCTTAATGTGCTGTTGTGAATGTGTGTGTGTGTTTTGATCAGCTATAATCGTTTTCGGAAGTTGGGCAAGAAAACTGTCTTAGTCAACGCATATGTACATGTATGTATGTAAGTGAATCAGACTAGGCACCTGTATTTGTGAGTTTGCCGCTTCGTTTGGTTTTCTGGCACTCTCTTTTAAGGCAGTCTTTTGGTACGCGGGCGTTGAATTTGGTCAACAACTGAAAAAATGAATCGCTTGGCTGTTAACTGACTTGTATCGCGCAATCTGAGTCTCCATTTGGGTTTGTATTTTAATTAGCGAGTTGTTAGTTTTATGGGTCCAAATGTGTGAATTTATTGTTTTGAAACATTTAGTGGGTAAGCGGTTTGGTTTGAAACTGAAATAAAGAAAAACGAAGTTGATATAACGAATGTGAAGGGACCTGTACAGAGAAAAGAGAAAATTGAATTTGCAGCCAGAATCATCTGAACTTAAACGCTGGTGGCAATGAACTCGTACGTCGCTCACCCACAAGGAAACACCTCGACGCTGCTTATCATTTACGCCTCACGTCAGAAGCAATTAGCAGAAGCAGTCCCAGACCCAGTCACTGTGGTTGTAGCTGTGGCTGTGACTCTGACTGTAGTTGTGGCTACGGCTATGGCTCCCATTCGCGTCATATGATGCGATTATTAATTTCTTGATTACGCGAAACGGCAACAGTGTGACATGCAAAAGGAAATATGGAGCGAGCGGGCCGGGCCGACACTGAAAGAGGAGGCCCCTGGGGGAACGCTTAATTTATGGTGTGCCATGTAAGCTAAGTTAACGAAGCAACAAAGCCAATTAGATGCAATCATTAACCGACAGCGACGGCGACGGCGACGTCAACGTCTTCAAACGTGCGAATAAAGAATACCACAGCTAAGAGATACCGCAGTGAGGATGGGGACCAGGTGGATGAGGGATAGACAACATGTCAGCGAATGTGCAAGGAGCCGATGACGAATCAAGTGAAGCTTATCTGGGTGTGCCACAAACTGCTGGGGTTAGTACCTTTTCAAGTGCAAGTCAGGCCACATACGAATGTCGACCAACTCAACTGCCAAGAGTTGTTGTTTCTGGGGGTTGTCTACGAATTGACGGGACGACGATGATGAAAACAAAGGCACCAGTGGCATCATTGTGGGCCACAAAGTGGGCCGTCGCTCCATCGCTAGAATTGCTGACATTAATTGAAACGCGCACATGGGAAAGTTGTTGGCCGTACATGTTTAATACCCAAAGACCGCCCGCTGCCCTTCTTCAACCGGCCAGCTGAATAGACGTTCATTCATACCCAACGATGATGGCACTTGATGATCGCCTTGCCTGCCTGTCTGCCTCCAGGCGCGTATAGTTCTTAGTCCAGATTCTTGCCATACCAATTGGCGACTGCGCACGCTTGTGGGGGACTTAGAACTCAGAACTACATCATTAATAACTGGAGGCACCGAATGTCAGCCATCAAGTTGGGCAAATTATTAGTTTCAATTAGTTAAAGTGGTAGGCAGAGAGTCAACCACTTTAATTTAACCAGCTAGGCATACAAGGAATAAAGCTGATGATTACTTAGTAAGTCTCTATTTGGTTTGGGGAATGCGAATAGGATTTAATCTCCTTAGGAAAGAAATTAAGTAAAATCGAAAATGATCCAGAGATCTCAATTAATGGGAGTTTTTCACATAATCCGACACATATGTAATATACTTAGGTACATCTGTTATTCAAGCATAATTAGAAATAATCAAAATGATTCTGATACTTAAATATTTAGTACGTAATTATATAAATGTTATCTAAAATATTGTGATTTCCTATGAATTTGTATTTGAGAATTTTTGTACCGAACTGATGGGATAACCTTGAGAAGATTATGAGCAGAGATAAACAGACTGAAAGTCCGAAACACATACAAAACAGAAAGTAAGATCACATTTCTTATAGCTCTAGGCTGTGTTCTCTCTCTTTAGCTTTTTGAGAAAATGATGTAATATCAATTATAAAATTTACAACGGTAGAACTGCAGAGGAGAATCTAATTTAACCGATGCTTAAAACTTTTGCTAAAGATCGATCGCAGTAATTCTCTTTTTTATTATCATGAGGTGAAATGCAGACTTAAATTATCACATCATGTGTGATGTCATCGAAAATGACAACCAAATTTAATTTTGTTCAGTTAACAATTAATCCAATTAATTTCGGAGTATTTTGCAAACTTATCGTAAAGACCGATGCAATCAACATCAATTATTTTGCAGCTCAAGTACAGTATTGGTTACTGGGTTAATAGATTAGAAGGTTAAACAAAAAGCCATGAAGACTGCAACAGCCGAGAAGAGAACTATATATTGATAACGTATACAAAGTTTGGTCAATGTAGCTTTGGAAATGCGGACATTTATATGAATATTTATATTTGTTATAATTTTGAAGCAGGGAAGGCAGTGAAAAATTAAAATAAACTCGTGTTGCGGATGAGAAGATTCTACATACCAAGTTTGGTCAGTGTGGGCTGAGTCAGACAAGGTTATATCGATTCGTCTCCTCACCCTGTTACATACTTTGCATACACCTAGTATACCCTTTTTACCCTTCGGATAAGGGTATAAAATTATACGAAGAGTAATGATATTTCATAGACTCTGGTCGTTCTTTTGTTGTTATTTGGTTAAATAATGTTGCATGTTGCAGCAATTATCTATTTTTCCTCGTCTTGGTATATGTGCAATATTTATGTAAAGATGATAACAGTACGCATTAATTTCGCCAATTAGAATCAAAGAAAGTTTCTTTCTTATTTCCTTTATATGAAAAGTAGAGCTACGAGTAGCTTGTACTTGCAGGAAGCACAAAAATACCGGAACAAAGAACGCAGTGCCTTTTCCGTTCCATTTTTAATGAATGAAAAGTTTGTGTTCAAAATACATATCCAACATCTTTGTAATTAGAAGCTGTTGTCCTTTGGAAGTGATGATCTTATTAATACAAGAATTTTTAATGGCTTCTTTTTGTTTTTATGTTATGGAATTACTAACAGGGGTTTTAAAATCTATCTCGATATCGAGTCGATCCATCTTAACACCATCATTTGTGTCGAAAAAATACCGGGATGAATGGATAATCAAGAAAGCTTTCGGTGCTTTGCTAGTTTTCGTGTTGCATGGCTAAAAATAGGCCTCGCTTGTTGCAGTAAACATGCGGACCATCTGTGTATTACTATTTGGGGCAGCTGGGGGACTCATCGATAACAATGCAATTGAAGCGAGCACAGCAACCGCAGTGTAGTACGAGTATGTTGAATTAAATAAAAATACCATGGAAATCGGTTCATTGAACTCCAAAATGAAAACAAACTAAAAGCAGGCATTCACATTTGCTTGCTTATAGTATAAGTTTTTACTCACGGTTAAAGGCCACAATTGGGCGTCACGAAATGCGTGTTACGCACGCGTCGCACAATTTCCATGTCGCGGCCCCCATGTTTTGGTAGGGACGGGGCCAAAAAGCGTCGTTTAGCTTGAACTTGTTACGGAGCGTGGCCCAAGATTTTGTGTTTTTTGTTGGTAATATTGTTATCACCTAATTGCCCGTGTAAGTCGATTTGATTTTCGTCTTTCTTTTTGCTTAATTTTAAAGCACGACCTAGAAAGCTTGTATTTAGCTGAGGAAACAATCACACACACACACACACATACAATTTATTTTAATCACTTTCTCATTTCATATGTCGGATCCGCCTTTTATATTGCAAACATCAAGTTTGCTGCTATTGCTGACAAAGCGAAGCGAAATAAATTTAAATTTAGAAAGTGATGTAGGAATACACTATTTGAAGAAAAAGAATAGAGCGGCAAACAGGAAATATTAAGTCATAATTCGTACCATTCAGTTTTTTTTTTGCCTGTTTTCCTTTTAAAATAACTCGGTAGCTATACTTATGACGCTGATTTAATTTACGAGCCACAGGAAAGTAAGTTTTAAAAAAATCCGAAGAAGGTACTCTCTTTTGTCTGTTTTAATAATATTTCTTTTGATAGGAATTACAAAAGAATTACGATATATTTTTGAAATTAAAAAACTTTTTGCCTGTCTGATCACATATTATTTTGTTTTTTGCACTTTTGACAATTTGCAACCGTTTGCTCAACTATTTTGAATAATAACGGTATCTATGCTTTTTAATTTGTTGAAGTCGCTGCCATATTATCTCAAGGTTGTAGTTCTTGCCTATCTGCGCTATCTGTTAGATATATGTACTTCAAGCAAACATTAAGATAAAGTAGCTGTGTGTATCGTAAAGATACAGAGTGCTACAAAGGCAGCCAAAAGCTCAGCCCCGTCGCAATGAATTCGCTTTGGCTGTAAATATTATTTCGCAGTAAATACTTTCCAAGATTGGCCTAAAATGATTGACCTTCAACAAAATGGACGATGTAATTGAAATTGAAATTTTGTCTACGAATCGAGCACTGAAAACGGTCCAGCAAAGTGCAGCTGTGTGTTAAATAGCCGGGCTAATGCCACATCTGGCAATCAAATACCTTCTGCTCTCTCGCTTCCACAAATATTTACACAACACACACATCCACACGAGTGATACCGGCGGGGCAAAAGGGAACCATTAAGACCATCAAACTGTGCCACAGCTTCGCACAAAAACGCAACGCCAGCAGCAATTTCCGTGCCGGGCTTGGCCGGGTGGGGCGCCTGTTCTCCTTCACACTCTTTGGATTATGGGGCGGCATATGGAGTTGCACTCAAAACATTTACCCACCGCCGTTGCGCCTCTCCCTCTCTTTTGATCTGTGAATGTGTGTATGGGGGGATTTATTCATTGGAGCCCCAAATGGGTTGGTTGTCTCGGGCGCGTCTATATGCAGTCAGGCAGCCATTGATGAGGCAGTGTGCCTGGTTCAGAGCTCTGTGTCCGATTTGCATTCGCTTTGGCATCAGAACGGCAAGTGGAATCTAACGTGTCGCATATGCATTTACCGTTTAGTTACCTAACCCAGATATTTGCTAGCTGGGGCCCATCGTAGTCAACCTCGTCGCTCTATTGATAATGTTCCGTTCAGCCTCTTGTGTTGCAGTTGCGACTGTGGCTGCCACACCATGCCAAGTGCTTTTTATAAATATTCATCTTCCTATATACGAGTATGTATGTAAATGGGTTTGTTTGTTTGCAACATACTTGTATTTTTTTAATACCTGCCCTGGTGGGTTTTTCCTCCATTCGATTGCTCAGCGATGTTCGCACAACTGCTGATGGCTTTTCTAAATTTACATACGAGTATACTCGTAGACTGACTATCTGACTATCTGTTAGTCTATGTGTCTATGTGGGGCGTGTGCCTCGAAAGGGGCTAACGATGTCCGCACCGTTTGCTGATTTGTTCTCATTTGCATTAGGAACTGGTTTCCTTTTGTATTTCTTTTAATGAGTTTTCGATTTGCAAGTAATTTAGCATTAATATAAAAACCACTTCTGGAATTGAATGAATTCTACGGAGTTCACTGAGCCATGAGTAAACACTGATCTTGCATTGATTAATCGAGTAAATAAAGGCTAAATCTGTTGAAAATGTCTAAAAAGATACACTACTGCGCAAGAAAATATCTACAATATGCCATAAGTGAAGAATATGAATTATTTTTATTTATTATTTATATATTAAGTAAATATTTCCAAATTGTATTCAGTATTGGAATTAAATAGGATAACTTTAATAAAATTATTAAATCGGAAATGGATAAAGAGGTTTATGTCTGGTGCATCTTAAAAACAAGTAATTAGTAATCAAGTCCAATTAAGCTAGACTTCATCTGGCTTTTAGTCCATCTACTTTCAATATCTGCTTCAATCTATATTCGTTCTTATGTCTTCCAGTCTACTTAGCTTATAAAAAGTTTTCTTTTCACTGAATATTGAAATCGTCCTCTTTTGCGTATAAAATTGTACTCTTGAGATAAGGTTGAATATAAACAAATGGGAATATTTGTTCGGTTTTATCTTTAAGAAAATTGATAGTTTAGGCACATATATTTGTATAATTGTTTAGGCTCGTTTCCATATTGATTACAATCTTAAATAGGAATCTCTGACTGAATGTTTTCTCTTCTGCAGCGTTTGCACATTCCAAGGCCACAAACAAATTTCACCATTACTCATGGAAACTGAATGCGTTTTCAAATTGCTGGTATTATTTCCAGAGGTTTATCAGCCAACCCACAATCGAGTAATAACTACAAGAGGCATTTACACTTGCAGCATCTAAAAAAAAAAAAATTAGCCCACCTGTCATCTGTCGGCAGCGTTCATTTAACAAAAGAATTTGCGACTCATGTCAGCTAGTCAGCATCCATCTACGGCTTCAGTCTGTGGTAAAAGTGGGTCATTAGCCCAACTAAGCCAGTCACCTTAGTGCTAATAATATGTTGTCATCAACATTGTTGTTGTTGTTGTTGTTGTTATGTACCATGTCCAAACAGTTTACGCTTCATTCAACAGGGCGAGTGTGAATACGGAGGCAATGGACATTGGCAGCTACAAACATTAGTCCAATAAGCCACTATAGTGTAGTTCAATGTTGAAGTGTTCCAACGATTCCCTTAAACTATTCGCGCCTGGTTGCACAATTTCGATTGAGAGCTATGGGGCGCGTTTTCAAAATGCGCACCTGTGGTGGATCTATTGGATTGAGTGGGCGCTTTTGTTTTCAAAAGTTAAAGTACACTAACCAAGACCTGTTGAACGTTTGAGCCTTTCATCTTCATTGGTTTTTTGAAGCTATATTTTCCTTATCTTACTTGAACATTTTAATTATATTATTATAAGAACGTCTACTTATGAAACACCCTTTGGGGTCTATTTTAAAACGAGATTCTCTTACAACTATTACATTATTTTGTAACAAGTTTCTCAAATACTGATCCTTTTATTTTAAGAATCTTTATTCCCACCATCCATTATTTCGCTGTCAATCCTTTCATGGCTCATTTTTAATCACAAAGTGGTGGTAAATTAAAGGAATGAGAATCTATCCAAAAACGTGTCTCTTAAGCAATTGAAACAGAGTATTGTCAACGGTCCAATGTGTGATTGTGACTAAAAAAAATAAAAAAATACCAAGAGAGCTTGGTTTGAACGGTTTGAACTACTTTTTATATTTATTCTTACTATGCTCATTTGGTTTAGGAGATAATAATAGGATCCCAATTCTGTTCGATTCCTTTAACTTATGCTTTGCCTTCCTTTGCAGAAAATCTTCTTCAAAACACTTACTACAATGGTGAGGGTGGTGAAAGCAGTCTGGGCAGCGAGTGCGGAGGTATGGATAACCACAACCATAGTCATGCTACGGCCAGCCACGAGGATCCCGGAGATGGCTTGGGTCCACTTCCCCCCAAATGGGAAACTGCCTATACTGAGCGTGGGGAACTGTATTTCATTGAGTAAGTCCTTGATAAATAAATTTTATAGAGATGTAGCTGATTAGTTAATTATATTAATTACAGTCACAATACTGGCACATCCCATTGGCTTGATCCGCGTCTATCGAAATATCAGAAGAAATCGCTTGAAGATTGTTGCGAGGATGAGCTGCCATATGGCTGGGAGAAGATCGAGGATTCCCTCTATGGTACATATTTTATAGACCATGTGAATCGACGCACTCAATACGAGAATCCAGTGCTGGAAGCAAAGCGCCGTGCCGCAGAGCAGCGCCAACTCCTACAACAGCAGGAGCAGCAGGACCAACAGCTGCAACAGCAACGTGCTAAAACGCCGACAACAACACAGCTGGTGCAGGATCCAGTGGCAGCCTTGGATGCGGCGACCGAAGCGACTCCCAAGACATTGCTTCCATATAAATTTACGCGCAATCCCGCGGAGCTGCAGGGTCAGCGCATTAGCACCACGTTGTTAAAGTCAGCACGCGGCTTAGGCATTACCATAGTGGGTGGCGATGGCGGCAGCAACCCCAACGACGGCGGTGTAGAGGAGTTTTTGCAAATCAAGACAGTGGTACCCAATGGACCCGCCTGGTTGGACGGACAGTTGCAAACTGGCGATGTGCTCGTTTATGTAAATGACACCTGCGTGCTGGGCTTCACGCATCACGACATGGTTAGCATCTTTCAGTCAATACTGCCCGGCGAGACAGCAACCTTGGAGGTGTGTCGTGGCTATCCGCTTCCTTTTGATCCCAACGATCCAAATACGGAGGTGGTAACGACCATTGCCGTCGACGGGATAACCAGTGAGTCGGAGAAGCAGCGCCGAATGATCATGGATCTCAACATGGACGGCAACTACAACTTTCTAGATTTGTCTGGAGATGGCACCAGTAAAGGGGCGGGCAGTGGATTTATTCTAATGAAAAAACCAGAGATACACACATTCAGCATTATTAAGGGAACTATGGGTTTCGGTTTCACAATTGCCGATTCTGCCTGTGGTCAGAAGGTGAAAAAAATACTGGATAGGAATTGCTGCACACAGCTGCAGGAGGGCGATGTGCTGCTCGAAATAAACGACATCAATGTGCGCAACAAATCCCATGTCTATGTGGTAGAGGTGCTCAAGGAATGCAGCAAGACAGCGCCCACGACAGTTAAGATACAGCGCGTGCCAAATGAAGAGGTGCCAGTTGTCAGTCAGTCCCAATCTGGAAACGGTGGCAACAGTTTCGGCAATGTGGCGAAGCTAAGAAAAAACTTTGTTGGTGGTACGGCGACTACGGGCGGTGGTTTGTTTCGCAGCAAGACGCCAACGGCGGATTTGTACAGTACGCAGCCCAAGGAGGTGTTGCCGATGCGGCCAAAAACTCCGCTGGTGGACACACGGCGCGCCCGTGTTCAGACGCCTAACGAGCTGCTTGAGACGGATGGGCCGTTAGCTACACTCGCTGAAAGCAAAACGCATGTGGACGGAAAGTCAAATAATAGTCTGCAAGAGCTCGACGAAATACCCTTTATGGATCCGTATCCCAAAATGGTCAGCCGTCTGAGCGAACGTCTAGCCGAGGCGTCTCTCCAAAGCGACAACAATGGTTATAGTACGGCGCCAACACACTTTACGTCCCAGGAGCAGTATGTTAGTCCCAATTACAATCCCATCTATGGCCTCACTGCGTTGCCCCCCAGCATGCAGCCATTACCACAGAATGCTGCTGCGACCACTGGTGCGCCAGCACCGACGCATTTGTATGGACCACTGACCACACCCTTAGGTCTTATGACACCCAATAGCACAGCCAATACAGGAGCTGTCTACGGACAGACTCAACATCATCATGATTCCTGTTATTGTTACGATTGCCAGAACCTGAAGTTTCGACCACAGCACGTTTCACCACTCGGTTACTTTGCACCGCAGCCTCTTCCCTCCTCTGCCAGCACTGCCCAATATTCCCCGCTTCAGGCTGCACACATTCAGAACGAGAGGATGCAGCGACGCGTCAATGAGTTGCTCAGCGATCGCCGACGTGTGGGCTTCGCCAACCTCGATCCTCCGCTCCATCAACACCAACAGCCACAACAAGACCACCAGCACCACCATCAGCAGCTCCCACATCAGCATTCACCAGCGGCAACTTCTTGGCTGGCGGGTGGCACACGCAATGGGGCCCTGTTGGATGCTTCAGAAGATGCTGATCAGTGCGAACTGACCGAAGTAACATTGGAGCGGCAAGCTCTGGGCTTTGGTTTTCGCATTGTTGGTGGCACTGAGGAAGGGTCGCAGGTAACGGTAGGCCACATTGTGCCCGGCGGCGCGGCCGATCAAGATCAGCGCATAGCCACAGGCGATGAAATTTTAAGCATTGACGGCATCAATGTGGTAAGTCAATGTATACTTTTACTTTATCCAGGTTTCTCATTCGCCTACTCTTGCAGCTGAATTCTTCGCACCATAAGGTTGTGTCACTTGTGGGAGAGTCTGCGTTGCGTGGCCAGGTCACTATGATATTGCGAAGGCGTCGTACGCAGCAACATGCAACATTGACTCAGCTGCGACGTTATCCCTACGATGTCATCGTCAGTCGGCACGAGAATGAGGGCTTTGGATTCGTCATCATCTCCTCATCTAATCATTACTACGGCTCCACAATAGGTAAGCAGGATACACAGATGAAACTTTCATACTCTTATCTAATACGTTTTCTATGTTTCAGGTAAACTGATACCCGCCAGTCCTGCTGATCGTTGCGGAGAGTTGAAGGTGGGCGATCGGATTATTGCTGTCAATCGCATAGATATAGCCGGCATGTCGCATGGCGATGTTGTAAATCTCATCAAGGAATCTGGTCTGCATGTGCGTCTCACCATCGGTTGTCCCATTAAGGAGGGCCCCAGCCCCAGTGGTAACAGCGGCCTAGGCAGTAATACACCTCTACAGGCCTCACCTAGTTTACTGAAAAGTGCGCAATCGCAGCTGCCACCCCAACAACAACAACAACAACAGCACCACCACCAACCACAGCAACTGGACATGATTGGTGGCTACATAGAACGGCCCGGCACCAGCATGACCACATTATCTCTGCACCAGCAACCGCAATTATGACTTTGAGACCTACGTATTAGGCTCTACAAGAGCTTTCTTTAGCGCAGCTCCTTGTTCTTAAATTGTATTTTAGCATATTCTGCCGTTTATGTCATATTTGTTTTTTTATACTTTACTAAGTAACCCCAAAGACTGAATTATTAAGCGCCTATATAAAGTTTTACACTGCAAATCTCAAATAAAAGGTTTCACAACGCCGAATCTCTCCATAATTGTTGCCCGCACCACCAGTTTTTAACCCCATAAACTTAAGTATATATACATATGTTTTACTAACATACATATACGCATAAGGTAATCCATTAATCGTGTAGCGTTAAGTAGAATAAAGGTGTTTTATACCATTATTTAAATGATTGTACAAATGTAAAGTACTTAAATTGAATATGTTTATTTACATTCAAATTATTAAAATCTAAATATAAAAAACTTGGAAAATCAGCGAGTTGATTTATTCTTAATTGGTGTCAATGCCTTTTGTTTTATTAAATGGGCTTAATTTTGAAATGCAAGCCGATAAGTGAAAATACTAAGCACTTGAGATCCTGCACCAGGTAATAAAAGCAACGTAGTCCTTCCGGATCTTTTGACCTATTCACATCCACCAAGGAGCCGGTCTTAGAGGTAGTAAACGATATATGTTCGTCGCCAATGACAATTTCCAATTCCTGCGTAAAAATACAATACAAAACGAATGTAATTTCTCAATACACAGAAATCGTTATACACATTTACCTGGCGCCCAACGCGATCTGGAGGCGGCCAAGGACAGTCGTCTTCCTGCATTATTTCCGAGTCAATTATAATGCGCTTTAGCTCCTCCATCACCGATTGGTGTACAAACGCCTCCTTACGGATCATGGTGTCGTTTTTGTAGTTGGAATTGTTTGCATACCGCAATTTGCCGTCCGGGCGGAACTCGAATTCGAGAAACTCGTGGCCGAACTTTCCCTTGTGACCCACATAGTAGCGCAAATAGAAATCCTCAGTTGACATTATATTTATAAGCTGGAATTAAATCTAATTTCTTTCTTTTTATTTAGGTAAACGCTTCACCAAAAAATGGCATCTGTCCTACCTGAGATGCGGCAGCCAGAAAAGGTAGGGCTGCAGCAAATATCGTCAATGGCAATCGATTTGCACTCACTGTTATTCGATAGTCGATGGATTTGATGGTGTTTGCGTGCCCATTGAATAGCAATCCCAGAAGCCAAAAGAAGAAGAAAACGTTTTGTATTACAATGTGTTGAAATGTAAACTCCCTAAGGAATTGTGTATAAAATAGTTCGTAAATACAGTAAGTGGGCTATAATAAACTGCTGCAACAGTATAATAATACAACAAACTAGAAATGGCAACAATGTATTTGTCAAGTTGGTTTTACCTTGGCATTTGGCTGTAATGTAGTGGCATGAATTCGTCATCAACATCAGGGGTATGTGGCTGGGGCGGTGACGGTGTCGGATATGTTGAAGCTCATCGGCGGGCCCAACAAAGCGACGACATGTGGCGTTCGTCGGCGATAGCGTCCATATACAAGGATTGGCGTATATCTCGGTCAAAGTAATTTTACAAAAACACAAACACCATTAATTTGTGAAGAGTGGTGGCAGTGGAGAGTTGCGTGAGAGCGTGCCGGCCTCGTCTCCCTCGAAACGAAAGTGCAAGGATTTCTTTGGCGTCCCACTAGGCGCCTGCGCGATAAATGGCGGGAAATCAACAAGCGTTCCAAATACACTGGTGCGTGTGTTGACTTCGTTGCCCTTCGTGGTCGCTCAAAACTCGGTCGTGCAACAAAGTTGCGCTCAGCTGGTCCCGACGCTCTTTTTATGACTCCGACTCCGTGTTGGTTGGAATTTGTTTTGACTGTGTTCGTAGAATCGATGACATTGAGCACAACATAGTTGCTCTGTTTTTATCTCTTCGTCCGGCCGATGCAATGCAGCCGCGCCTAGTAAATGTCTCCTTTGCTTGATTTCATAATAATTGCAATAACAAGCAAACACACGTTTGCTCCGAAACTTTTCCCAATGTTCTCTCCATCCAGCATATGCCGGTTGTTGGTTCTGGAGTTGCCGCTGCTGCTGCTGCTGCCGCTGTCGCAGTCAGTGCGGCAGAGTGTCCTTCACTACTTTGTTAACTTCGTGTATGTGCAGTCGGTATCGAGGACAGTAACCGGGACGAAGTTACTTTGTTGCGCATTAATTGATTTTTTCCGGGCCCTGGGTGCAGTTTTTCTGTATTACTGCAAAACGCCTAAAAGTAAAAAGTTTGAAACTTTTAACAAATGACAAACCAAAGTTGAACAAAAGCATGAATGCAAAGCTTGTGTTAAGTTAAGAAAATACTTTCAGTATTACTGCTGTAGTAAATATACATACATATATTTGCTTAAAGAAGTATGTACATACATACATAATATTGTATACATACGTACATATGTTTTAGAGACACGTTTAAGTGACTACTGGTGTTATTTATATTTAAAGGTATTTTAGAATCCAAAAATAAATTATGTATATACCGAAATGTATTTGAAACTTTTTTGTTTGAGACCCTCTTTCTTCTATGAATATTTATACAACTACTATTACTAACTTCACTTAATCCTTTTCAGAAAATGTAGAATCTCCCCCGATTAACTCGTCAACCATACATATGTACAACATTCCACCGTAAAGTAATTATGGATACATGAGGTGCAGCAACGGCTTGACTGGAATGCATATATATAGAAGTATATAAAGTAACGCCAGGCAGTAATTTAAGAGTCAGCAACATGTCAACGAACCCCAACCCACAGCAGGAATACGCACATGCACACCCACTCATAACGCAGCAACATCAACAACAACAACAACAACACACACACAGAATAATCACACCATTATGCAGTAGTCGAGGCAGCAGTTCGCAGCGCAATTTACTTGAGTTCCTGTGCGTTTGCATTGCTTGCATAGCCTGCTATTATAACAGCACCCAATGCGGACTGGTATTTGACGATATAAGCGCCATACGCGATAACAAGGACCTGCGACCGAGCACGCCGTTGCGCAATGTATTCCTGAACGACTTCTGGGGTACACCAATGCGTAAAGAGCAGTCCCACAAGTCGTACCGTCCGCTCACGGTGCTCACGTTCCGTTTCAACTACTTGCTGCATGCGTTGGAGCCATTCGGATATCATGCCGTCAATGTTGTGCTGCACGTTGCCGTTTGCGTGCTGTGGCGTCGCGTGTGCCGGTTTCTGTTGCACCAATGTGCAGGGCACAGTAACGCTACGTCATCGTCGGCACTCAACACATGCGCTTTTGTTGCCACGCTGCTCTTTGCCGTGCATCCTGTGCATACCGACGCTGTTACTAGCGTCGTCGGGCGTGCTGAATTGCTCTCTTCCATCTGCTATCTGGCCGCGTTTCTCTCGTACGCTCAGGCAGTGAGCACTTCGTCGTTGTCGCGTCGCTGCCGCACAGAAGCTCCCACTAACTGGCTGTCCTTATGCATTTGCTTTGGCAGTTGCCTGCTGGCTTCTATGCTGTGCAAGGAGCAAGGCATAACTATTGCGGGTATTTGCTTGGCCTACGAATTGTTTGTCGTGCAACAATTGCGCCCCATACATCTGTGGCATTATGTGCTGCGATTGTTCGAGGAACAGCACGTACCCAAGCCCACGTCACCTTCAAGCGCCGGACGTCGCTGGTCGTCGGCTCTGCTTAAACGCTTGGCCTTTCTGGCTGCCATCACTGTCGCTCTATTGGTGGGCCGGGTCTACGTGATGGGCGCCCAATTGCCCATCTTCACACGATTTGATAATCCGGCCTCGGCTGCGGACACACCTGTACGGCAACTTACTTACAGCTACCTCATCTACTTGAACTCCTTGTTGTTATTGTTTCCGTCGAATTTATGCTGTGATTGGACAATGGGTAAGCTTTTAGCACTATATTATAAGAAACATCCTCATTAATCAATTACAATTAATTGATTTACAATTATCATTTCTTTCAGGCACCGTCCCTTTAATAGAAGGTTTCACCGATGTACGTAATCTGGCCACACTAGCCACATTCGCGTGCTTGCTAGGATTGGCAGCCCAAGCCTTTCTTACGCGCAATTTGACGCAGTCGCGCATTTTGCTGATGGGCCTCGCTTGGTTGGTGTTGCCTTTTCTGCCCGCATCGAATCTCTTCTTTCCTGTCGGCTTTGTGGTGGCCGAACGCATTCTTTACATGCCGTCTATGGGATACAGCCTACTCGTTGCTTATGGCCATACGCAGTTGTTGCAACGCTGGCGATGGCGGCGCGTATCGCAGCTGGCTCTCATTTGCCTGCTGCTGGTGCATGGACTGAAGACGCACCTGCGCAATTACGACTGGCGGAATGAGTATACGTTGTTCATGTCTGGTGTGCACGTAAATAATCGGAATGCCAAGCTGTACAACAATGTGGGGCATGCGCTGGAGAACGAGGCTCGCTACGAGGAGGCCTTGCTGTACTTCGAGCAGGCGGTACGCATTCAAGAGGATGATATTGGCGCACACATCAATGTGGGCCGCACCTACAACAATCTGAAACGCTATGCTGAGGCGGAGCAGGCTTATTTGCGTGCTAAGGCACTTTTCCCGCAGGCTAAGCCCGGCGTTAGTTATCATGCGCGTATAGCGCCCAATCATCTGAATGTCTTCATTAATTTGGCCAACCTGATAGCAAAGAATCAGACGCGCCTAGAGGAGGCTGACCATTTGTATCGGCAGGCGATAAGCATGCGAGCCGATTACGTGCAGGCTTACATTAATCGCGGCGATATTCTGATGAAGCTGAATCGCACAGCACAGGCCCAGGAGGTTTACGAGCAGGCTCTGCTGTACGACAGCGAAAATGCGGACATTTACTACAATCTAGGTGTGGTGTTTCTGGAGCAGGGAAAGAGCCAGCAGGCGAATGTGTATTTTGATAAGGCGCTCGAGCTGTATCCGGAACATGAGCAGGCTCTGCTTAATTCGGCCATTCTGCTGCAGGAACTGGGCGGTGCGGAGGCACGGCAGCTGTCCCGTTCCCGTCTTTATCGCGTCTTGGCCAAGGATGCCCACAACGAAAAGGTTTACTTCAACCTGGGTATGCTAGCCATGGATGAGTCGAGCTTCGATGAGGCTGAGCAGTTCTTTAAGCGCGCCATTCATCTCAAATCAGACTTTCGCAGTGCATTATTTAACCTGGCGCTGCTACTGGCCGATACTCAGCGGCCGCTGGACGCTGTGCCGTATCTTAATCAACTCATTCGTCATCATCCCACTCACGTGAAGGGCCTCATACTGCTCGGTGACATTTACATAAACCACATCAAGGATCTGGATGCCGCTGAGACGTGTTATCGCAGCATCCTCCGACATGAGCCGCACAACACGCAGGGCTTGCACAATTTGTGCGTTGTTTTTGTGGAACGCAAGCGTCTGGCGAAGGCAGCTGCTTGTCTCCAATATGCACATCGACTGGCTCCTGGCGAGGATTACATTGGGCGACATCTGCAGATTGTGCTCGCACGTTTGCAGAAAATCGATAAACTACCTGAAACGTCGCCCGAGCGTCAACTTGCCTATGAGGACTATAACTCAAAGGAGTTTAAGTTGCCGATAGATGCTCGCACGCACTCTTAACAATTGAATTCTATTTATCATGAAGGAAACGCGATTCGTTGCAAGTTCTATTGGTAATTGCTGTAAAAGGCAAAAAGATTGATCGTCTTCCTTCGATATATAACTCCATTTCTTCACAATTTTTGGGGAATGTTTAGATCAATGCTTAGCAAATGTATTTTCATGAACTCTGTGATTTCTCAATATTCATTCCAACAAATGTGCACGTTGAATTGTCTGGACGTGAACAAATGAAAAAACGCAATTACAAAATGCCAACATTTTAACATATTGTAAATACTTTAAAGGTTGATTTCTTAGTAAACTAAGCCTTATTTAACTAATACTGCCCGCACATCAATTGTGTTTATAAGGCTTCATTTTCGAAAGAGAAGAAAAATCCAGCAATTCAAACTATTTGTACATGCTAAGATAATTATAATTGGTTTTATTTATGGAATTGTGCACTAACTATATGCATTTTCATGTAAATACAAATAAATTGTACTTAATTATACGTACCTATTGAATAAATCAGATTGTACTTAACTATAAGAGATGGGCTTTTTATACCCTGTACAAAAGGATGCGTAGCAGACCCCAAAAGTATATCTATTCTTGAGCAGTTTGACACGAAGAGGCGATATAGCCATGCCCGCCTGTCCGTATGAGCACTAAGATCTTAGATAGCATAAGACCTAGAATAGCCAAACTTCGTTTTCAGATATTTCTAGATCCGAGAAAGGACGATCTTATCTTTTTTTTTTTTGATGTACCTACCCACTTTATAACTACCGTAATTCTTTGGATTTTTACTGAAATTCGATCAAATTTATAAATGGGACTCGTAATGCTTGTTTAAAATGGATTTGTAGAGATGTATGTATTCCTTTATGTCTGTTCTGAGTCCTACCTTAATTGATATTCATATTCAGTCCCATTCGAGTGATTTTACTTTGTCGTTATAAAAGCCCGTTTCCAATTCAAAAATATATTTTATTTAATGTACATAAATTTTGATTTGATTTATTTGTGTCACATTAATTCAAATACATACTGCATGTATAGTATGTATATTTTGATAAATATACATAATCTTTGCGTTGATTTCTGTTTGCGAACTTAACTTGACGCATACTATAAGTATTATAATACATTTTTTTGATATATAGTATATTTTGTTCACTTTAAATTAATTAATTGTTTATACCCAATTAGTGATCAGCATAAAAACTCTGGCGCTGCTACTGGCATTTATATGCATATTTGCATTTATACATAAAAATACATTACTAATTTCTCATTTAATTGATGTTTTGATTTTGTCCTTCATAAATTTCCTCGATTCTACTATATATATTTCAATATGTCAATTTCTTTGGTTTGTGTAAAAAATCGGTGAGCATTTAGTTTGAAAGTACGGTTTATGTACGAGTATACAAATTTCGAATCTTGAAACTGTAATTGGGGCCAGAGGGTCTTGACTAGATTATTAGACTTAGCATTGCAATGTATAGTACACCTACATAAATAGCGTTTACACAAAATTACCACTAATTGACTGTTTCTTAAATACTTATTAAAAATAATAGTAAGTAGCAGCTAACACGCCTGCACATAATTCCAGATCAAGTACATCCACATAGTAGTTATAAGGCATCTTCAATTGAAAACATGGCCTACTCGCAGGCTATTTTGCCATCAAAACTGCTGAGTGCGATGGCGAACGCTTGCATGGCGCACAGGGGATAGCGATAGTCCATTGTGAAAACGTCCTCGGAGGTGCGACCGAACTGCATGACGATGTATTCCGGATCCGAATCGTGCACTAGTTGAAAATTCTTAACAGATGCCTGTGTCACGCGGCCGTGAAAGTTGAGCACGTACGATTGAGTCTCATCATTCCAGACGGGCGTTTTGTTGTGCAACTCCACAATGTTGTCCATGTTCTGAAAAGCCATTAGATAGGGGTGTCAGCGAGATATAGCGCAAAAGAGACTGCCAATTTCCGCTTTACCTTCATTTTCCACAAGTCCAATATGCCCTGCTGCTTGGGATCTGCCGAATTGATCTTGACGCGCTGATCATCTTCGGTCATTCCAGGCAATATGACAGTCATGTTTCGAGGCCCCTTGAAGCCCAAAATATTGGTGTCCTATGTAATGCATGAAAAGGAAATTGATGACTTGTGCTACTTTCATTTATGGACGCCTATACTCACGTAGATAACGACTGCTAGATCGAGTCGCGGACTCTCCGTGCTGTCCTTGTTGCCATTGTCGAATACCGTGAAGGACGTGCCGAACACATTGGAGCGCAGTTTCCCACAGAAGCCGTCCGCATTTCTGGAAAGGTCTGTGGGGTCACAACTTATGATATAGTTGGATGTTTTGCTCTTCTTGCGCTTGCGACCTATTGAAGCAGAGTCAGTTTCGTAATAATTAAAAGAATTGCCCTTTGCCTACCGCCTAATAAGAAGATCTTTTTTCCATAGTCACGTTCTAGGTGCAGGTAATAAATTGGAAAGAGTCCTCGATCCATACCCTTGCGATCGCGTGTAATGCGGCATTTGTAGAGCACACCCTGCGGCGCCGGTTGCATCACAAACTGGTCAATATTTCCGATGAGATCACCCTCGGACTCGTTGCCACCGGTGCTGCCACTGCCATTTGTTGCTCCACTCGTACTATCCAAAATGGGCTCTTTGAATGGAGATGCTAGACCGGCAGGTCTAACGGGCGCAGCGCCCGCAATATTCCGATTCGCATAGTCATCCTCGTCCAGGGTGTCGCTGAAGGATTGTTGTCGCGTTCGTTGCCGTTGGGAATTCGCTGAGTGGGTGGTTTGCTGTGCCTCTAAAGCCGTTACCGGACTGCTTTCCTCATCCTCCATCTCATGCGAGGAGATTTCCTCAATTAGATCTGCATATGCCAAACACAATGTCTAAATAAATAAATCCGCATGGGAGTATCGAACATACCTTCTTGATTGATCGTGCTTAGTGTTCTCATGTTGTTGGAGTTGTTACGACTCGAGTTAGAGGAGCTCATTGAGACGACTGTGCTGCTGGTTATTATTTGATCCGGATTTTGGGGCGAGCTGATGAACTGCATCGGTCCGTCGTAGGCGTGCAATTCACGGCTGTTGCTCCGCATCCCCGACATGGGTCGACTGATTTGCAGATCACTCGCTTGGACCATGCCCGGCGAGGCGCGTTTCTGACGGATGTATGCCTCCATCAGTTGGCGCTGTAAGAAATGTATTGTGTTAATTACACAATGCCATGAAATTCTATATCTTTTATAGGGTACATATGTATCTAAATATGCCAACTATAAGTACGTTAATTTTTCTTAATTTCCCTGGATTTGTGAAGTCAACAAAAAGTTCCCAACGCATCTATCCTTGTTTTTCCTCTGCGAAGCTTTTTGTGATCGGACCTAAATACTCGTATATGAACTTACTTCTCAAAAAAAATATTGAAAAATATTTTTAATTTCTTTACCCTTTACCTGAAACGTATGTATGCATAAGAGTATATTAGGTTTGTATAAAGTGAAAAATGTATGAGGCAGAAGACCTTTCTTTCTTTTGTTATTATTGCAATTTCATTAATTTGTTTAGTTTCCTAATTCGCTTAAATTTTTCAAAAAATGTGCACATTGACACAGATTATATAACTTTATTAAATATTTTTACCTTACAGATTTTCAGTTGTTTACTTGAAATCAAAAAGTCCTCTAAAGACATTATGACATTATGCCGTAAAATAATAGTATTAAATAACATTTACGTATTCATTACCTTCTTATTAAATTCAGAAAAATGGTAAAATCTAGCCTATTATTAAATTAAAGATCTACTTATAACCAAGTGTTTATTGTGGCTGGTTCAATTGTTCTTTCTCAAGTCGGGTTTTTTGAATATAAAATATAACACCCACATGTTATACAAATAAATAAAAATGTTATATAAGTAAATAAAACTTTTTAGTATTTGACTATATATTGCTAAAAAAACTTTCTTTCATTTTCTGTAATGATTTGCATATATTGTTTTATAAGGGACTTAAATACTATATATCAAATTTTTTAGTACGATATTTAATACAAGGCTGCTTTCTCGGATGACTTTATTCTGATTTTTGGTTTCATATTTTTTCGTGAAAAAATGAAAAATTGGTTAAATAAAGTATGTATCTATTAAATTTGTTAATTGATCTTGTTCTTGACAAACTGTACATCCATATGTATGGGCATAAATATTTCTTAATTTCCCATAAATAGTTACAAATCTACATTTCGCATTTGTTTATGCAAAATAAATTATCCAATTGTAAAAATTACGCCCACAACGTGCCCACGAGATATGAATTACAGCAATAAATGAATTTTACCATAATGCTGCACAGATATCTCGGATATACGAGTACATACTACTAGCTGGGCCCTGCTTTGGGCGTCCCAAATCAAAATGCGGCGCTCACTTGGCTGCTGTTGTATTCAGTCGGCGACAAAACGCTGCAGGGAATTGGCGCTGCAGCTTAAACGATTGCCCCTGAGCTTTGCAGCTTCAATGTGCAACGCTTGCATCATCACACACACACACACACAAACGGCACACTCATCTGCAGCGACGCTAACCCCTGCTCTGGCTCTGGTTGGATTGGGTTCGGCCTGTCATGTGGGACCCCGCACAGCTGCTGACTTGCAATGATTTCATTAAACATTTAAATTTCAAGTTCACATTGCAAAAAAAAAACGAAATGGGTGATGAGAATTGCAAATTTGTGTTTTATTTTTATGGAATAAATAAATATATGGCACCCGTACGTGTGTGAGAATATTCTCACAAACATATTCGATGAAGTGTTGAATATTTAAGTTTCACCTTTTTCAATAAAACAGTTATCTGGGAAAGTTGTAAAATGCTTTATCAGAAATTAAATGCCAAACATTTAAATAAATGATTTAAAAGCCAAACTGATTTGGAAATTGAATTGCATTCTTAAAGTTAAAAGGCAAAGTATTTAATCGCATGGTTTTCTCCATAGGGACCAGGCTATTATTTAGGGTTTATTAAGCAAGGTGGTACAATTTAAGAGTCGTCTCCGCTTTGTCAATTCACATTTGAATTCAAAGCCAATTATCTTTTGCCAAGGATCAAATTTTTATTGAAGTCCTTCAGGCACGTTTGGACATTTCTTTTTTATGTGAAACTTTTAATCAGCTTGGTTGAGCTGTCCGAAAGAATAGCTGAGCAAAGCAAGGACAAGTAATGGAGTACGCGCAGCAATCAGGAAACTTAAAAGGAAATGATGAACAGAGTAGAAGGAGCTCTCGCTAGCGATTTTATTTGATGACATACCTACAAGCAAAATACACGTACATACATAGTATATGTATAACGACAAAGTTTAGAAAAGAACACAAAACTACAAAAAGTTAACATTGCTTAGGATGCTTTCAATGGTGGTGTTCACCACACGCTGATTTGACGCCGGAGTGCACTGCAGCTGAAAGAATTCCGGCAGATCCGATTCCAATTCAAATGCGTTTGTCTTGTTGGAAGGCAGCCAAACGTCCATGCGATCATAGATGACACCCGTTACGCCCTGCGCCTTGAACCAATCAATGGATTCGCGATCCTTGAGATCCGCGCCCCACAGCAGTATTAGTGGAAGCTGGGCCTTCGCCCGTTGCACCAGCGACGTATCGGCCTTGATTAAGACGGCATTGGGCACAACCCCGGCCAGATCAAAGGCCTGGGCAAAGTTGATGCTCTGCAGCACAGTGTCGGTCCGCGGATCGGCATACACATGCTCCTTGCTGGAGCTGAGGAAGAGGACTGGGTACATGTTCTGCTTGAGGCGAAGCATTGTGCATATATCCGCATCGAAGCTCTTGATTATATTTAGGCGTCCACAACCATGCTGCTGGACCACCTCCAATATCCGATCGACGAATAAATTCTTGTCTATAGTCTGATCGCTCTCGAACTCGCCATTTGCCCGTTGTTGTGGCCACTTGATTTCTATATCGAAGCCCACACTCTGATTGACACGTTCGAAGAAATCCTGCAGCGTGGGAAAGAGGCGTTGCTCCACTTGCTCGACATTGTTGTGGGCCGGATATTCGATGATTTTGTTGCCCACTATTTGGTAGGTCTTCAGGTTCTTCAGCTGCTCATAGGTGATATCCTTGAGCAGGACCTCGATCAGATCGTTACGATTTGTTGGCGTTTTGGAATCAATGCACACGCGTATGGAGTAATCGTGATGAATAATTGGAACCAGATCGCTTGTCAGTTGTACATCGAATTCAACCAGATCGGCACCAAGATCTGCCGCAGCCACCATAGAGGACACGGTGTTCTCAATTAAGGGCGCCGCATTTGTGGCCACTGTCAGACTCTTCCCCAAGCCGCGATGGCCAATTTCCAAAGCCGTCCAGCTTGAACGCCAGTAGTTTACAAAGCTGGTGCGGAAATCTGCGGTGCCATTAATCATGGGATGGACCACAAGATATTGGAGCTGCAGCTCGCCAATCACGTGCCGCCAAATGGGGGAGACAAGGCTGGCATTAATGTTGCCCTCACTGCCCTGCAGAGATGTGGGCTGCACATAATGGTAGCCCAGCAGATGCACCAAATCACTGTCCGGTTGTCTGGCATAGAGCTGCAGTTGATAGGCCACTTGGGAGATTTCTGCCAGCTGGACATGGTATATGAGTATAACGTCGTCCTGGTATGGCACACCGAACTGCGGTTGCTCCCGCAACTGACTGTCGCCATAGGACATGCGTGCATATTCCACATTGGCGCGTGCGGATGCCAGAATGGGTGTCAACGTGCCAGGATCCACAGGCTGCAGACGGAGACGTAGCTCACCACCACCAGGGGTGGCCTCATCTAGTTTCAAGGGTCGCCGAAAGAGCTTGAACTGCACTATCTGACCGCTGCTCAGCCAACCTCGAGTGACCTGCCCCTCATCATCACCATCACCATCACCATCGAGGCGCCCGAACTCGTCGGACCGATTTCCCGCCAAACGTGTCGTATTGAAACTGCGAGGCTGCACCTGTGACTCCCAACGGCGAACTTGCAGGGCGCCCCCACGACTCACAGCGGTCACAAAGTATCGGTACTCCACACTGCTATTCTGCGGCAGCGAGACGGCACCCACCCAGACATTGTGCGCTATGTCTGTGCGATTGAGGAGCAGAGCACGATCGGGCCGCCAACCACCCAGCTGCTTCAGATTTCCCACCAAAGCGAGCTGCTCGTGTGCCGCCAGACCGAAGCCTGTTGGCAGTGTAAGCGTAAAATTGAAGGGCAGTAGAGCGTTCCGCTTGAGCGGCACATAACGACGTGCCGCGTAGTATTTCTCATAATAGGATGTGTCACAATGCGTGGCCGCCGGCAAGAGGCACAAGGCACTTATCACGGCGACGGCGAGGGCCGCGAATGTCTTTGACATGTTACGATACGGTTGCGATGTGGTCTGAGGTACGACTGACAGTGCTACGATCAGCACTCTGGCCTATCAACTGTCTGCACTATAATAACGGCCGAACAAGATTTATGGCATCTTGCATGCCCTCGGGCCAAGTGCGCGATTAGTATGCGATCAGCGATTGCCTATCGCTCAGTTATTTTTTACTTTATAGCTACTTGCGAATTTGAGCTACAAACGCGTTTATCTCGATTTGACGTGCCCGTGTTGACTGACTGCGGACTGCGGACTGTGGGGCCTCAATGGGAGCTCCACACACGTGCAACGCCAGAAACCGTAGCTAAATCAGCTCTTGTTGTTGTAGCACTCGATTCGTATTCATCAAAAAAGCTCTACTTATTGTGGTTGTCAGTGTTTGCAATTTTCATGAATTAAGAAGCTTTTGGGGGGCGACTGCTTCTACCTTGATTGCGTATGTGTATTATATATATTTGTATATAGGGTCGCACTCTCTATGTAGTGTCTGACCCCCAGAATCAGGAATTTATTTGGTGAAAGTTTGCCATCCGCATCAATCATAGCGTCTGACGTCAAGCGATCCAAGCTTTGATGATGCAGATATTTTGTAACATCTGGGAAAGACCTCTGGATAAAGCGTGAAAATTCGCAGCACAAACATTTCGAATAGCAACAATTATAATAGTAGTGCTACTAGTCAGCTATATATAATCGACTTAACGTTATTGTAAAGTAAAATCTAGGTAACCTTTCATAATACTTATATTGGATATTACATTTCTTTTAATTTGTACGCATATGTGAAAACCATTATGTTTAACGTGAGATCAATTTAAATGAAATACATTTCCAAACAAGGCGAACGTTGTCTACAACACAAATCCCTATTTGGTTTGATTTTTCATGACGCACTTGTTACATATGATAAGTTTCTATGGGGTCATTGTTTATGTAAAACATTAATTAGAAGTGTATTGTCATGTATTAGCTTTATTTTGAAGTGAATAAGCAATTCGAGTAGAACATAATGTAATTAACGCCAAACTATCGCCTCAACCCGAGATCCAAAGGACTGAAAGGACTTATTTAAGATTAGTTTATTTAGATTAGTTTGAATAGAGGACACATTTTGATACTTAATAATTTCTTTGTAAAACTATAACTAACCGTTATATTAGTTTAAAGATACTTCTGCTTATTAACCTGCCTCTTTTAGCTAGTTCTTGGTGTTCTGTTCTTCCACAAATGAATTGTCGGAGATGTTGATTCCTCTATGCTTTTAGGTCGTTTCCATTTTTCTGTTCCTTCCAGGCCAACAAGGAACTTTCTGCCTCTTCTACGTAACAGATGCACTAGTGATTCCGCCATGCACAATTCTTTTCGAGTATTATGCTCTAATTATAATACTTTTTACTTTTTAGTCTCAAGCGAGCTCTCTGCTGCGAGTATTTTATTTCTTTAGTTTTATTTAGTTTAAGTTCTCTATTGTATTGATTGCTTTTTTCTTTTACATCGACTGCATTGCTTACCGATGAAATAAATAAATAAATATGACAAATAAAATAAAAATAAAAAAATCGGTAAGTTGAGCTCTTCACTAAATTATGTTTCATTTAAAAGAGCTATTTAATTTATTTATGTTTTACATGTAAAAATTGTCTACTCAATTCTGGTGTAGGCATAAATGGAATCTGGTTAGACTAGCAGCCCGAAAGATAATTGAAACATAATTCAAATAAAGCGGAAATTAAATTTGACTTACTGTTGTTGCTTAGGATTAAGGGAAGTCACAGAAAGAGAGAGCTGAGCTAAAGGTCCAAACTCCACACTCCACCTTAAATGAAATGCGACTTAATGGAGTTTTCAAAGAAAGCATTTATTTTCATTTAAACTGACAAATTTCGGTAAAGTTAGGAGCCACCTGCTTTGCATTCGCATACACGGACACATGCACCCACACACATACACACAAATACAAACACACACATACAACTTTAAACCATACTTGAAGTAGCTTATTGTGTATATTGTGTGGCATACTTTTGGGGTCGTATAATAAAATAATTACGCATACGCCGCGTATTACAATCAGCATATTTAAGACAAGGGAAAATGCTTTGTTCCCACGACACACAATACAATTTATTGTAAGTTTGCAAACAAGCGTAAAAAATACATAATGCCGTGTAATATTTTCCAAAAAAAGACAAGCCGAAATACGCTTCAACACATCCATGGACTCATATGTGTGTATGTGTGTGCGATGACTTTTGTTTATTTGCTGATGTTTACATATAAAGGATTATATTCACGTATTACAGTGGATTAAGGGAGCTTGTAATGCGCCAGGACAACAGCAGCGCACCCAAAACTAAGCCGAAAAGCAACGAGCAATATCTTTGAGCTTCTTGCTTTTTACACTCGTTTTTTCGTTGTTGTAGTTGCTTTTCATTTTCATTTTGGCTTTATTGCTGATACATGTGGCCTTCTTGTTAGCAACACGACGAGAATATGTGAAGGAATTTATGTAGCTTTTAAATTTAAATGAGTGCCAGCAAACTTTATTATCTTAAATTTGCAGTCTCTTTTGCCAGCTCACGTACAAATTGTCGGTCCAACAAAAAAGTAAAAAGAGGGAGAAAAAGATGCCCACAAAACGCACAAGACCAGTCAAATAATCGATGGCTCGGAATAATGCTCATCAGTTTGCACAACGACCAAAGTCAACTTGATGTCTAGCTGACGATGCAGCACGATCCAACCATCAAGCCCCGCATCTACGAGTACATCGCAAAACCCCATGAAAAAGAAAAAACCCAAAAAAAAACGGAGTATTGACCGACGCAAAGCGATGGATGGCCAACATGATGAGCCCGCTGGCAGCGCACGTGTGAAAAACTATTACCAGCATTGGCAGCGCATTTGTCAGCCAAGGGGCTATCTGCCTGGATCCATGTTGACATTCATTTGGGTCGCTTCATTAAGCCATAAGCCATGTCGAGAAGGCAGCCGGTGTCATGTTCACTCTGTTAGTTTTGACAAAAGACCTGCAGATGGTATAGATACATTGGAAGCTAAAATAAGCTCACATCAAGCTCAAATATACCCATGCCCAAGGCAACTAGTCCGAGGATAATGTGTGCCCTTAAAGTGTTTCCGCAAAAGTGAATGTGCGTTGCCTACAACGACATGCAAACATGAATGTAGCTGCTAAATTTGGAACATAAACCAAAAATAACATTCACTATAATGTTTACTTCACGGATTCATGGGCCATAGTTTAGGGTAATGCCATTCGCATTGTCATTTCAAGCAGCACCAAAAAGGCACACATGTCGATGTGAAAAGGCGCCTAAAAGCAAAGCTAAGGGCACGAAAATGACAATAGAACTGTAATCTTTAAATCGAAAATGAATATCAAATGGCAATTTTTTTGTCATTATAGCAATTATGTCATCATTCCATGAGGTTAGGACGTGAAAAAATAATAGGAGTAGCATCCTTTTTTTAAAAAAAAGTATAAGATGAACTATTAAATGATAAATGTATTGAATTATGTATTATTATTGTACGCCTAAATGAAAAGTGTATAGTTTTTGAAAGGAAAAATGGTAGACCACAAGTTGTATTATATATCATTGCGTTGAACAACGTTATAAAATTTATTTTTTTGTGACTATGGCTCCGACCGACAGTCTTTGATTTGTCGAGAACAACAAAAGAAGAGATAAAAGCTGCCGTGTGTCGAGTTAAAAAGGCAACAACATCTAGACTCTTCTAAGGCTTGTGTGTCGATAGAAACTTCTTGACCAAATTCGGTTAGAGCAAGTTCCTAGCTTTATAGTACTATAAAGCCGCATTTGTAGATCAGCATTACATTATGTTATTACAGACAAACCTTCGACGCTGACGAAAATAAGAAGGTGATGCTCGAGTGAGGAAATACTTCAAAGAAGATTCGGTTGATATTGTACTATATTTTTCTTGTAGAATGTCGAGCTATATGAAAGCTCTTTATCAAAAATTAATAAATTATTTTGGTGTGTGATTACAAAAACTTTGTAACACAAATGAAGCTAAAATATATTTAATACAATAATTAAATAAAAAGTGTAACAATGTAGAAAGCTACATTACTCGCATTTAACACAAAATGCTTATTATCCGGAAATTCATTATTAATCAAATGTATATATAAACATATTTTTATTTTTATTGGAGGACAGATTGAATAAACATTTTCTAACTTTTTTTTTAAAAGCACAAGACTAATAGGTTTATGTATATTACCACAAAATCTTTGTTAGTCTCTTCAGCACTATGGTTGTGGCAGTTTTGTTTATTGCTTTCATAATTAAGCGGAACGCTGCATAAAAATGTTTCAGGTTAAACGTATTTTGTCTCACGCACTTAAGCATTCAATTTCCGGTGTAGCTCGTATAAAATTTTCAATTTGTGTCCACGTGTAAGGCATGCTTTGAGACTAAATTGATAAAAATGTATATAGTCAGCTATGCACGTACGTATAGAGGCGTGAACGCAAATCCAGCCCACTCCATTCGCACGCACATAATGCGGGTGTGCTCGTTCGCACTCCTTTGTGTTCACTTAGTCATAGGCCAGACAAGAGACAAGTCATATGGGAAGAAATGAGAGTAACATGGTTTCCATTGTTGCGGCTTTCACTTGTACACAAAGTATTTGCATGTGATTTGGTTTTTTACCCCATGAAATGCCACAAAAAACACACTCAAACACAAAAGGGCAAACACTTCATGTTGCAAGGACAACGTTGATTATAGCTTGTTAGAATGGAGGCTGAAGTTAAGGAAGAAATTTCCCGGCTCTGTGGCTTTTGAACCGAACAAAAAGCCAAGTTCAAGCTGCATTAAAATTTCAAAAGTAAAAACTGAGCCCTTAAGCCAGAAATTAGCAACATTTTTGTGCGGCTTTGCGAAGTTCCGAGACCTAAATCTGCCAGTTAGCTGGTTCAATGAAGAAAGCACGAAGATATTTTCGTTTGTGGCTCTTGTGTAAATTTCTAATACCAACTACAAAAGCCGCATTCTTGACAAGCAGCGCCTTACAGGCGTTATTAAATTACCTACACAAGCATACACGTACGTGTACGTTCAGGCGACATTGAGAACCAGCCTGGAAGTAGGCAGTGAGAACAGCAAGTGGCCATGTGAGGAACAAATGTGGCACGAACTCAAACGCCAACGTCAACAAGGCAAAGGAATATCACCTCGGGTGCTTGATGGGCTGATGGGCTTTGTTATCCTCAAATACAAACAAGAATTCACACAACCAGGCCCACAGATAAACTGACACGCGGACGGACAGAGAGACAGATAGTGTATATGTGTGTGAGCGACAAACAAAGAGTTCATAAATTCCCTCGTTAGCACCATCAGCTTTGTCCTCCGTCCGCATCCTCAGTGGCAACAACAACAATTGAGCTTCGTTTTGTTACAAAGCCTGTTACAAAGGTCAATTCTTGTTTTATTGTTGCGTGCTCTGTTGCGTTGCTTTGTTTATTAGAATCGAGTCGACATACTACATATATGCAAAGGCAAAGTCATGACTGGATGATGGGCGAAACGAAACGCAAACTCAAAATCGGTGGATATGCGCCCACTTCCAGCCCCTAGTCTCATTTGGGATCAGATGTTGGCGCTCTGGCAATCAGTGCTAGATTGTTTGTGAACAGTAAACACGTCCATTTTGGTGCTTACCAGTTCGAAATAGTGCCAAGAAGCTAGCACTGCTCGGTACTGCCAATGTGTTTGCTTTAAATTCAAACATATTGTGCTTAGCACACGCTTCTGAGCCGAAGGCAGCAGTTTCAATCATTTAATTGTGTGGAGATCCTATCATATGGTGCTACAGAATGTTGTCAGGTTGTTGTCTGATTCTTTCATTACTTAGCCCGGCAATTGGATTTTAAAAATACTTTGGATAGGAGTCCCCCATTTTCTGTGAAACAGTGATGGAATTATTTGAAATTTGTAGATTTATTGCGCTTTTCCTGAGAGTTGTTTTTTCTTCAAATAAATGCTTTTAACTTTTTATAGCTTTTACCCAAACGGTAATATTACATCTGTGCGGATGTACGTAACAAAAAAAAAGGAGGCTTGGCAGACCCCACAAAGTATATAAAGTCTTGATCAGTATGACAAGATGAGTTGATATAGCCATGTCCGTCTGTCAGTTTGAACGCAAGGTTCTCGGTATCCACTTGGTAAACAAATTCTCCTAAGCCCCCACTCCCTCGCAACTATTGATTTCCATAGCTTCCATAGTTCTTGGAATTTTTAACTCAAATTGCATCCATTTACTATTTATATGTCTTCTTTTAAGTTTATTTAATTTAATCTACTACTATTTACCTGTACCATTTTATTTAGCTAATTAGATGAGTCACAGTCGTAAAATAAATAAAAGCCAAGTATTAAATAATTACTTTTTTCTTTAATCAAGTAGAAAAGCTCACTTTAAATTTAATATTAATACTACATATATAACTACTATATACTTATGTGTCTCCGTTTTAAGTTTCATCATAAAAGGTCAAACGTAAAGGAAGTTACAAGTATAGCCATAGGTGTAATCTCTGCCCAAGCTCAGACATAGGCACAATATTAAGGTAAATGTATTCTATTGAAACTATACCACTCTATGTAGGTGTTGTGTATTTTGGATTTTATTAATTTTATTTAATTAAGAAGCATTTCGTAACCAGAAGAATTTCTGTAGCATTTACTGCAGATAAACGAATATAGTCTGAAATGTTAGTCGGAAAGCTTATTCTAAAATAGCCGGAATGGCACATAGAAAGCGAAGGACCACCACCCACCAGACAAACTAAAGGAATATATTTATTTATTCACACTTCCGTTATGCTCCTAGTACCATACCTTTTTTATTGGTCCCATCCTTATTATATAGTATATGACTGCACTTGTTTGTGAATCGAGGCATAGCTGGCAGAAGTGCAAATAAAATTCTACCATCTACCGGAGGCTTTTATGAGATATAATCTCAATTTGATTGGAATTCTCCTTTTTCGACTTTTTTAGCTTATACTATAAAGCTTTGTACTGATTTATCTAAGTATATCGGTAATGTTTGTGTAACATAAAATTCATACTCCCATAATATCGTAATCTTTCCCAAAATTGTGGGCATACTAATATAATATTCTGAAGATTTGAAGATCACTTAGTTGAAAGTTGTCTCACCAAAATTTTCAATGTCTATTTATTTTCATTAGCTTGAATGCAACAACATTTTTACTTTGTGAACTTAAATTATATCTTACACACTTTGCCAAACATTCTCGTTAAAATAATAGCAAAAATGCCACACCATAAATATTACGAGCGAAATTAAAAAACTTCGATTTTGTAAGTTTTGCGCTTGGCGTTAAACTTTGGCCAAGTTTCAACAAAGAAGGTAAGAACAATAACAATAAAAACTATATAGAAAGTTTTTTGCAATACTCTCTCATTTATATGTATTGTATGTACATATACCCTTATGAGGGATTGTTATGGTTTCACACCCTACTTTTAACCTATTCATCTTTTGCTCTGTATTTTATTTCAAGACATTCAGCGTACAAGCTAATGAATATAAGGGAATCTCGCTAAAAACTTTTGTATACAATGAAGTCGGAAAGCTTTGGAAATGGTGTATGTTATACAAAACCAGATGCCAGTTTGTTCTTGTCTGCTTCAAAATTAAAATTAATAGAGATGACAGCACTTTAAAGATGTAACTTTGCAACATGCGGTTGCATAAATATTTTCACATACGTGCTGCATCGAAAAGGCAACGACAACGTGCAAAATTGCCTGCAGTTTAGTCAAGGTCCTTGCCTGGCGCTTTTTTGCTGTTGTTCTTGTCAAACTGCAGCTGCTGTGGTTCCTTTTGTGAGGCAACAGACGTCGGTAGCTGCTCGAGGAGCGCTTTAAAATGGCAATGGACCGAAATTGTTGCATTTTGATGATGCGTAATGTGTGAGCATGAAACACAGCACAGCGGCGCACATCCGGGTAAAAACTTATTTACACACACACACACACACACCTAAAAAAACACACATGCACGTCCCTGGCAGTCGAACGCACAGAAAACTTTTTGCAGGCATTCCTCATTTTATTGGCGGGTTTTTCACTCGCCATTTGCATACATTTTTCTACATTGAGGTAGCTCACTGGCCTTGTGACTTTAAAGCCTGCCACTCCCTCTCATATATTTTTATTCACTACACATCAAATATTATTCGTTCCTTCCGTAGCTTGAGAGTTTTCTACCAAAAATATGCTTTTGTGTGGAAATTTCTTGTCGAACATGCTGATGCTGCTTTCTAAGTCAACCTGAAAACAGCATACATTTGCAACTGAAGAAGATGTTGTTAAAATGTTGATTTAATGTAAATAGTTTGCAAATTAGAATACAAAGTACATGCTTTTATACAAACGGAATGCATGCTTGTAAAACCGACACTAAATAGAGTATGCACATGCGGCTTTCAGAATATATTTTCATGGAACTAGTATCGGAATGTAAGGAAGCAGTAGCATAACTTTAAAAACCTATGCAGCCAGAGTTGAGTTTAGTTATTGATCTTATCTGATTAATTTTTGTACCAACGTTTAATAAATAAATAGATTTGAATACTTATGAATAATGTGAACTGATTTACAGTTGCATTGGCTTAAATACACACAGATTAAACATTAAATAATATATCTGATATGTTACTAAATTATGTTAAAATACACTGATTAGAAACGATTTTTCTATCTTTTCACAAATAAAGATAAGCGAGAAGCAATCAAAATTGCACTAAGCAGTACAAGCCAACACTAAAGTAAAAACTTAAAATAATTGTGAGAGTATTTAAGCATATAAGTACTTTAAGGCATTTCTTTATGAATATGTACAACAAGGCAGTCGCAATATAAAACCACCTAGACCACCTATTTGAAGCAGTTCTTCTTTTATGGCATTTGCGAATTCTATATTCAATATTTAAGGGCTTGATAAGTTAATAGTAAAAGTTTGGTTAATCATTTGGATTAGTCTTACTTTAGTGCCTACTTATTATTGAACACAATTTTTATTAAGTTGAAGCACACATAATTTGATAGGAAGCTTTAGTATTAGGTATGAATTTTAATCATGCTCTAGCAATACTTGTGACCTTCTCTGCTGCTCCTTAAGTACATTTACAACTCACATTTTACATTTTTCAACTCACATTTGTTTTCAAATTAAAATTGAAAATGAACTCCTACATGTTTTTGAAAGTGCTTTAGAATTTCAATTTTATGCTCGCATTAAAAATCAATTTCCAACGTATTACAACTTGAATTCCTTGTTCATTTGAGAACTGCATTGAAATAGAAAAGGTATGCAGCCAATAAAGTTTTTAAACTCACAGTCGGTTGCACAGATTGCAAATAAATTAAATGTCTATACATGTTCGTTCATATTGAAACACAATAAGTTGGCATTTTGGGCTTTTATTTGTCGAATTATTATGCTCGATCGAACAGGCCACTTCTCTCTACAAAAATTCATGATGGGAAAGAAAATTTGTAAGTTTGTTGGTGACCTTCTAATCATCTGCATACCAAATACCAAATACCAAATTCCAACATTTTCAGCAGATTGCCTTTCGTCTCTATTGAATATTTACGCATCTACTTGGTTGACAGAGGCGGGTGGTAACTGGCAATTGCCAGCCGAGATTGGATGGTTCTCGAGCGTTTGAATTATTGAATTTTATCTGTACTGACACAGATGGGGCAGCTGGGAGAACCTTGGGGCATACTGATAATTTATGCACAATTATATGCCATTGTGCGTTGTTGAAAGCTGGAGACGACACTCGACTTAGCTTAATTTCGCAAATAGCCATTTGAATTTTATTGTTAACTTTATAGCAGCAGCCGTTGTCGATTAACGTCAGTCGCACACTTCGATTTGATGAATGAATAAATAAACAAATCAACATTGTTGTTTGCTTGTCCATGAATGACTGCAGCTGTGTGTTTATCTTTTGCAAAGTTGGTTGAAAGTTCTCTCCTGTGATGGCAGTAATACAAAACTTTAGCATACTTTTCAGCGCACCACTTGTTATGACATTGAAAGTGTGCGTCAAACAACCTGCCAAGTGCACTTGGCACTGCACTGCAGCGGCCGCATCCATGGAAAACTTTCTTTTCATAGCTTAGCGACATAATCTAGATTTGAGCGACGACACTAAGACGTTGCGGCAACAAAGTCTAGCAACCATAATGAAAATCCGTCTCGCTTGTCAAGTGCTGCCGGCATCTCAGCCCAGTTTTAATGTCAACGTAAAATTTTAATTATTCTAATTAAGATGAGTGACCGTCGTAAAGTAAATAAAAGCGATTCATTACCAGTAGATGGACCATCGAATTTAAATTTTTTAGGAAAATGTCTTCACAGTTGGACGTTGGGATGCTTTTTTAAATGTAGAAGTCAGACAAATATTAATTTAATCTACTTCTATATACCAGTAGAAAACGTTATTTGAAATGGGTCAGTGGTTAGAAATAAAGTTTGAAGTAAGTATTGCAGCGCTGGATTTGTATAAAATAATTACTTGTTCTTAAATCAAGTAAACTAGCTCACCCTAAAACTAAAATTGATTTAATACTATATTTGAATACGTTTTACAAATCTTGCAAAATCTTTATTGGGATCCAAAATCTGTTCTTGGTAAATTTTTTATCTAGAAATCGTGATTTTAAAAAGCCTGACGCGAGTTGGATGCAAGTTAAGAGTTTTTGGTTTGAATGTATTTTTATATTGTATCTGTTTCTTTTAATGTTAAAAAATGGCTGATTAGTCGGCCTAACTCTTAAGAAAAAGCGCTATATTTTGAAACGGTTAATAGTTGGTACGTTAAACACAGAAGCTTAACAGATTTACAAACAGTTTTCGTAACACCATTCCTCTCCTATATAAGATTGTAAATTCTAATTGTTAACTTTGAAACGTAAGAGACACTTTTTTATATATACCTTAAAATAGTCATGTTTAGAACAATAAAGAAACATTTTACATTTTATAAAAAACTTTCTCTCATAATTCTAATTTGTAAATAGAGCGCAATATCCAAATTGAAATCAAATAATAAAACTGAAACTAAACATTTGAGAATATTTAGAATAGTTTAGTGTAGAGAGGTGCATATAAAATTTCATTTTAATTTAATCAAATAATTGCTTCACTTCTACCCGATGCTTGTGATTATATAGCATAAATAAATATGTAGCTCGACTGCACATTTTAATATTGATTTACTCATGAATGCAGTTAGTATGTCCACCTTGTGTGGTTTTTTCACATAAATCATACAGATACCTTCATAAAAGGAATGTGAGCTGCGTTGCTTGATTGATGGACTCCAGAGCGTTTCTACTGATGTCAACGTGAATGAGGACAAAAGGTTGCCAAGTGAAGAGACGAACACACACACACACACACACACACACACACGCATGCTGGCATATGCAAATGTGGACACAATGAATTCTCCTTGGCACAACAAATGTCATAAGTAAAGTTTTATCAATAAAAACTGTTCAAAGTTATTGCAACATGCAATAGCTGTTGAAAATGTTGTTGCTGTGGCAGCTGCAATTGCTGTCAGCCCGTTCAAAGGTGCCGTTGTGTAAACGCACACAAACATACACACGTACAAATATGTATGTACATACAAGCGTGGCAAGGATTTCCTTGACGTTGTCATGGCATTTGCGCGGCGATGTTTTTCATTACCGTTTTCATTTAAATTGAATTCAATGTGCAATTTCATTTGGCTTTTTTTCTAGAGCGCAAAAGGTACAAAAAGGAAACATCTGGAATGGCTAGGAAAGAAGGCCAGAAGAAACGGAGTGGGCAACAACTGAACAATGCGCGAGCAATTTCTTTGTGTGTATTCGTGTGTGTGTGTGCGTGTGCCGCATTGCTATCACAATTTCAATAGTTTTCAATCGACATTTGTGTCCTTGATATACTTTCATCTACATATACACATATATAAATACGTATGTATGTATGTACAGACTGATAAAAGCATTACAATACGTAGCTGTTGTTATTGATATATGTCTTTGTGTGTGTGTGTGTGTGTGTGTGTGTGTGTGTGTGTGTGTGTGTGTGTAAGGACAAACATTAAAACTCAATTAAAATATTCAAAGGATATTATTGTTTTTGCGCTTAAAGGAGTGCGAATTTCCTCGATCTACATATCGGCCCCAAAAAGCATATAAAAACAATTTCAAGCCTGACTGAAGATATTCAATTGAAATTTTCTTCATTCACAATTTTCACAGAATTATTGTGTCTTTTCAAAATGAAAAAGTCTTCAAAAGACATTCAGATATAAATTTTAAATCTTTTAATCTATACTCTGATAAATATGACTTTTAAAAACTTAATCAGAATTCATAGTTTAGTTAAATTAATTACAAATAAAATATTTTTAGAAATGAAAATATTTGTTGGAAAATTTGTTGTTTAACTGTATTTTTTCTCAAAAAGACAGATATTGAATAAGCATTCCTAAGCAAATATGTGTATTTTAGTAGCAGTAGCAGTAGCTATAGACATTTTCCAGCCAGTACAGCATTGCCCCGATATTCATTAATTCTACATGTGTAAGCATACCTAATGTATGATGTATATGGGTTACTTGTTGTTGCGTTGATTGTTTTTTTGATAAATTTGACTCCCTAATGGGGTACAATTGGGATTGCATATTCTATATTAATTACTTGATGGAGTTTCCGGGCCGCTTGGGTAATTTAAGCAGGAGGGCTAATATATTGAGGATATTAAAGTTCATATGGGGAAATGTATAATTTTTATAAGACTAACAAATTTAATTGCTTTCTCCCAGTTTCTGATATTTATAATTTAAAAATCTTTAAATACAATACTGGTTTTGAAGTCGATTTTTTGAACTTCTGTTAGTATACAGTATAAATTGGTCAACAATAAACATACAACATAAAATAATCATAAAAATAACCCCACCTTATGGTAAATAATTATATTGCCATCAAGGAAGCTCGCACTTTTTTAATTAATTAATATTTATTTCGCAGCTTAGATAAGTGGCACGTACTTCTAAGAGTAAGCGCACAGCAATTAAAGTAAAATTGTTTGACTTGTTTGAAAAGTACGAGTATTGCGCACAGACTACGATATATGTACATTTAATTAACGTTAGTTGGAGAAATAAGAACGAAGCATCGAAATAAACTTACGCACATCATACAAGTAGAAGCACAAAAAATCAATGACACATTGAGAGAGCGGAAAATTGTCGTATTTGTTTACCTGGAATAAAAGAAAAAAGTTAATGTAGATTTAATTATGCACTTAAAGCTATAATAAAGGCGAACCTTGGCACCGCGTGGTTAAAGGAACTTAACTAAAATAAAGTATACGCCGCGTGGCAGTAAGCGTTATTATCTAGTGCAGTGGTCGAATTCGACAGTAATTGCCGACATTGGAAGGCCCCGGCGCCGGGGCCGGGGCCGTTAATTCATTCTAAGGGAAGGCACAATCAATAAACAGGCAAAAAGTGTGGCAGGTGGTCCCGTAAAGCGACAGGTGAAAGGCGTGCTGCTAACGCAAACATGTCTGTCCATGCGATTACACAGGTGCAGCAAGGACAAAGCTTTACCTTTGTGGGTGGAAGAGGGGGAATGGGGTTGGTTGGTGACTGGTGAGTTGTATGTGTCATAATCGCTCACTAAGCAACCCGATGCGACGGGCGCGAATAAACAGTTGGCGGCCAAAGGGACGTTCGCCAGCTAACAATGTCAATGCAGCGTTTTAGTCAAGTGCTGGCCCTGAGCTCTGGGCTGGAGCCCGCGTAGACGCAACCAACGGGAGGGCCAATGGAGGGTCTGTCGGGTCTGTCGCATGCATGAATGGTCAGACGAATGAATGAATGAGTGGGAATGAGCGTGTGTGTTGTCGTTTTGGGGCAATGCTAACAAAAACACTGTTAGAAAACACAAAAACTAACAAACACACATGTATGTATGTGTGTATGTGTGTATGTAGTCATATGTTCGATTTTTTATTGTGTGGATTGACTGCGCCACCCGCTTGTCAATATTCATGAATTGAAGGCCTCACTCTAAATCATTTTTCATGCGACGTGTTTTTTGTGCGTGTGTGTGCGTGCTTGTATGTGTGTATGTGTGTGGTACAATAATTGTCATTAGTACTCAGCTTGTGGTTGTTTTTCTTGTTGCTGAAGCTCTTGTAATTAAGGCAAAAGTTAAGGGCTTGCCTTGACCGCAAACATGCCCACGGCTATGTACACGTACACAACCGGACTTTGCGTATGTTAAGAGGAGCGTGTGTCAGTGTGTATGTGTATGTGTGTAGTTGATGAGTTAGTGTGTGGTTGGGTGTGTGGTGGCGTTGATTGCCAGCCTATTCATGAATCACTGTGGCTTAAGGAGTCACTTGAGCCCCAACAGTTCTATTCACGAGTATGTGTGTTAAATCAAACTATGCAATCGATTTTTGCGCAGATTCCGGGGAAATCTTTTTAACCGTTTCGGGGCTGCTAGGACAGTACTTGTACGTCCCAGGAATGCGTTTTAAATTTACTTTCTGTATGCAATTGTGCAACGCGAGCAGTCAATCTTCTTAGAAATTCTTGCATGCCGATGCATGTAACCACAAGTTTTCGAAAGAATCTGAATATCTTTACGAGTTTTTGTATATTTTTGGGGGTGACAGTCGAGTGTACGAGTTAGGGGAGAGATTGTAAATCTTCAAGAGAATTCAAAACAAATTAAAGCTTAAGAGAACTTCAGGGAAAAATATTTGACTATTTAAGTAATAATATGCTTGTCTCATGAACATGTTAATGTTAATTCAGGTTATTTATGGCTTCAAAATAATATGTGTCTTTAATATTGTAAACAAATCATTGTTATTCAAATCAAATTAATGTTGTATAGTATATACTTGGACATTGTGCAATAAATTATAAATCACTTAAATTAAGAATAATTATACATACTAAAAATACTAGGTTAAATTAAAATAATGCATAAGCAAACAATATGGTAACGCCTGAAAAAAGGACAAGTTGGCAACTCAAAATTATAAAAAGGGGAGTTGAGTTTTTAAAGCAGAAGCGTACGCATGTAAGAAATTAGAGCTGCCTAAAGAAACGGAAATTAATGGAAATTATAAAATAAGAAAAATTATAAAAAACCCATAAGGGCAAAGCTTTTTATTCACCCTTACAATATAGGTATGGAAATTAAAAAAAAAAAAAAAAAAAAAAAATGTATGAATTTCTTTACAAACTTAGTACATTTTTAAGAAACTTCAAGCTAATTTCTGCCCACGATTTTTGATGTTATTTATTATTATATCAAAACAAAACTAGTATACCGTTTTACCCTTTGGAGTTACACTTTTTGCAATTATAATCAATTTTGCGACTGCTTTCACACAAATACTGCCTGCGGGACTTGAAATTAAATTCATTAAATCAGCATTTGCCTTGAAAATTCTTGGAATTGATAAAATAAGCATGAATTGAACAGAAGCTCGACGGAAGCTTCAATCAAGAGCCAAAATAAAGAGAAAATCCTTCATGTGACTGTTACTAACAGCAGTTGACTGCTTCATTAAGTGTTGACATTTTGACTAATTTGGTTTAGGACTGCAAAAGGATCACAAATAAGGCACATTTCGAAATAAAAGAACGTGGTGAAAACGCACGATAATTGCAGAATGCGGGAAGCGTTAATAAAATGGCATATTTAACATCTTTCATACATCAAGTTGACGGCTTTGTTACTGGAGAGCCAGTTTCGCTTATTCTACTTATTTGTATATACATTTGCGTCTTATCGTTCCCTGGCTTTTATATGTAGGCTTGTATATGTATATATACACTGCCAAATCGCTTTTCTCGTCCTCATGCACTTCATCAACTCAGCCGCTCAAGCCTCTAGGCAAGTCTTGTGCACTTAATGGGCAACAGGCAGCGGATTGGGGCGCAGGAGTAACGCAAACGACGGACGACTGTCATCAACTGCCGGCTGCTGCACTTGGAGGACACGACCGCGCACCCTTGCAAAATGTTTACTGCAACTTGCGTCCATTTTCATTTGCAGTTGCCGAGATTCTCTTCTTTTTTTTCAATTTGCAATTGCCCGCTTCCGGGTTGCTTCTTCAGACCCCCCATATTTTCTTCATTTGTGCAGGTTCTGCAATGTCATAAAATGAAAGTTTCAAAGGACATGAAAAGTCGAGACATTTTTGTTTGCAATGCTTGTTGACAACGTAGTTAAAATGAAATTGAAAATGTCATTTGCCGGCTATTTGAATGCTCTTATCAAACACGTTTCTCAAGGCCTAAAGCGAGTTTCAACGGAACTTTAAGGTTTATTCCACATGTGTCTTGAAGTCCTTCTTGGACTTTTTAATCTGCATGAGATTTTTATGAAAATATGTGTGGAGGAATAAAGTAAAATCTACCAGCTACGTGGTATATTTGGTATCCTGTCCTATATATGCGAATATACATAATTTTAATGTGCTATTACAATACGCACTTTTGGCCATAATTCATTTTTGAATTTCTTGTCAAAATGTCTGCTTTAAATTTATGCGCTCAACATGCAAAGTAGGGTAGTGGTGCTTAAAACATGATTATAGCGCACGTGGGAAAAATAAAAGTGCAATAAGGAACTCTTTGGGGAACTGTTTCAGTATTGATTGCGAAACAACTTTCAAAAACTGCTCTAATCCCCATTTTAAATCATTTAAATTGCCTTTGCAACCCAACTATCCTACATTCGCTACATTAAAGTGGTTTAAATCTCGAGAGATCCAGACTTTGCTTCCTGCATTAAAGTTCAATTTAAATTTCAGGCCAAAATATATTGTTCCTTTTTGTTTGAAATATTGTTTTTGTTTTTGTGTATCCAAAACAATAAATGTGTTGATGTTTGCCTTGTAGATGACTTTGAAAATATTTATTTATGTGTACCTTAATTCAATTTAAATTCCATTGTGCTTTTGCACAAAAGCCTTTGAGCTAAAAAGTGCGCATGTAATTCATTTTAGTAAATCAACAAAAATGAAATATTTAGTTGCTGTAGTTTTTCGGATAAATTGAGCGAGAGAAGCCGAATATACTCGTACATTAGGCATTAAAAAATACTGACGATAAATTTCATGGGACGACATTAATTTTGAGAAAGTACACAAGCATCATGCTGCTGGTATTGCTCTCAATTAGAGCCTTGAAAACGTCAAGTGCCGAGAAAGTTGTAAGCTAATTAAATGTTCAGAATACGCCCCGTTGCGCACGAAGTGCTCTAATTACGAATAAATCAAATTAGAATGGAAAATACAAAAAAAAAAAAATGGACCAAAAAATTGTAGGCAGGCATTCTGGTCACATCATTTGAATACGCGAGGTAATTTTTTGTACTTGTCAAGCCGCATAAACGGTGACTATTAAATTTGAATGTTGTTGCAAACTTTCTAGATATGGATTTTTTTGAAAATTTAATTTAAATAAAAATACAATGTGACTTCGTGGCTCGGTTTGATGGAAAACCAATTTTCGCGTCATAAACACGCATTTAATGCCAACGCAATAAACGCCAAATACTTTGCAATTTATCCAACCTTGTACTAAGTATATAGGTATGTGAGGTACAGCTCTTTGGGTTTACTGGGCCGCATAAAAATCAAAAGCATAGCAATAAAACATTTATTGCTGCCGTCTCTTTGGCGCTGCTGGCAGACATTTAAATGGGCCACACAGATGGGTGTTTTAAATACACATACCCACCCATCCAGACATAGAAAGAAGCGAAGTGATTCCAGCGGCAGTGCCATTTAGTTGCCTCTAGCGCCACAAACACCCGCAACGGATGATGTGTTGAAAGCGAAACAAGAATCTCGCACCACAGACAAAAATGAAAAATTGTCTGAAAATCTTCAGCAACAGCCACAAACCACAGCCATAGCCAATCATCAGTCGGATGTCTGGCAGTGGATGGTACGTTCTAGATTTGTCATAATGCGGATGGTTTTGCAATTTCGCTTTAAAGCGTTTCTTAATTAAGTTGTGTTGTGGGCTTCCTCCTTCATCCCATTTATTGAAACTTTAGTGGTATTTTCTGCGGGCGGCCAATTAATGCTCTACCTTGGGAATAAGTTCAGTTTGTTGTGTCATTATTTGATTTCTGAGCCACGCAATTTTCCGGTTGCAGAGTTCCACACAATTAGCTTGCGTTGATTGCCCCGCAAAGTATGCAACACTTGATTCGCGTGAAAAGCCATTTCTAATGATTTAGCCTTCTGCTGAAATAAAATCTCCACAGACGACGTTCAATGACCGACATTGATTTTGTGGCCAGGTTCCGCCCTTGCCGCTCATTCTGGTGAAAACTTATTGTTGCTTTCTGCTAATTGCGGGTAGCCTCTGCGAGTGATTCCGCGAACAAAAAAGTTGGCCTTTTCCGTTCCCACTATTTTGTATTGTTTGCCAGACGCCTTTCAATGGCAGCTGATTTCTATTCTCTGTCCGAGGCAATTGTTTTAGCTAATTCTTGGCTGTATGTATGCAGGTCTACTTTTGGCACAACTTAATTACACAAAGAGATATTTGAATTGTTCGACAAGTTATTGCAGACAAGGCTTGAGACAAGACATGAGTTCATGACAATGGCATAGATTGTGAGATTTACTTTATATTAAGATCAAATTAAATACAAATAGAAATCTTTAAATGATTGTCTTAACTAACTAACTATTTAGACTTATGTGTAACAATGTGTAAATTGTGTAAGTATTTTAAAATTAAAACTGCTTTCTTATCATTATACTACATTATACACTATCCAATAGATTTATATAAAGTATAAATAATTCAGAATTAAATGGAATAAATAATGAAATAAGACTAAACTGCTAGTTAAAGTTGTATTTGTATTTTTCTATAAGTTTAATTTAAGTATTGTATATAGTAACAGTATAATTAATGTTTTAAATTAAAAAAAAAAAAACTAATAGTTATACTCACTATAAGTATAATATACAGTATAAGCAGTATCAGTATATATTAGTGTTAGCTTTATACTCTAGCCCTACACGTATGAGCTTTAGAATTTTCGAATTTTTTGTCAGTATTTTTTTGATTTATTGTTTTTGATATCAGATTGGGGCACAGTTGTTTTAATTGCCTCCCAAAACTAAAACAAACATACATACACATAAGTGAGTAATTAGTTTTGAACTTCAAATCAATATTGCATTTTATCCTCCCAAGACTAAAACATACATGCATTCACATAATTGACTAATTAGTTTTGAACTTCAAATCAATATTGTATTTTATCCTCGCGTAGCTAAGCACCACGTGTTGAGTAAACAAAATTTCATTAATAGCAAATGTGCATAAATATTTAATTGGTACGAAATAAATTACATTTATTGACATTAATTTGCTGCTGTGCGTTGTATTAGCGAAATTGCTTTTGGCAACATATTGTAAAATATATCTATATGTATCTGTACGAGTATGTTAAGCCTGTGGCTTAGATCACACTGCAACATAATCAGTTGTCGTGTGGCAGTAGTTGACACATATGGCAGTGTGCTGTATGCTAAAATCACAACATCAGTGACTAATGGCATTGGTGATTATTGTCCAGGGAATTGCGACTCGTGACAATGACCACACTAGAGTGCACAGATAGTACTTGTAGATACATTCCTCAGCCGCAATGCCTGCTGATGATTTGTAATTAAATTAAAAAGCATATTCGGTCCACTGTCCAATGAATGTCCAAAGCCACAGGGCAGGCATAGGAGAGGACATAAAATAAAACCACTTCATCAGTGATACAGCTGGCTGTCAATTGCAGCTATATAGCTAACCACTTGGTGTTACAACTTTAGGGGAGGCGGACATTTGCAGCTTTAGTATTTCATTGCCTTCAGTCCTCCACTCAACTTAATTTCCTTTTCATATTGGCATTTCAATTTAAGCCCATTCTCATGCAATAAATTGGAAATCTTACATCTTAATCGTATGTTGAAGTTAAATTGTTTCTTTTAAATTTTGGTTTCCGATATTTGCTCGATATTTTTCTCCACCCTGAGGACATACTCGCACACAAGTTGAAAATGCTCAAGTTCTCATATTTGTTAAAAATTCCATATGTATGAATGGAATGAAAAGTGACATTTAAAATATTTCATTTGAAATCGTTGTGGTTGATTTATTTAATATATGTAGTTATTACATTGGTGTGAGTTTGCGGGCTTTCTCCATTGTTTGAATCGTTTAAATAGCTTTTAGTTATGTTTCACATACTCGTATTTGTTGACTTGATAAGTCCAAAGAAATGGGATTTACATAGATTCGGCTTTTTATTGGTTCTTTTTATATAGAAAATGAAAAGCGATTAAAAGTAAGCGGATTATGAGTTATGTATGCGGAATATTTAATAATTTTGCCTTGCAGTTACATTTGAATGCGCTTTTTTACCGATAATTGGCAATTAACAATTGGGATTTTACTACTTTGTTTGTGTGACAATCGGATATAATCGTACTTTATGCACAACAAGCAATTTTAATCTTGTATTGTATGCATTTATTTAGAGAAAGAACTGCAGTGAATTTCCATTACGTCAGGATTATTTTAAAACAGAGTTGCATCTTTTAAATGTTTATGTATAGCTTCTTCAATATAGGACATTTTTAAGGCTTACGAGATATAGTGGGAACATAAACTAAGTAGCTATAGCGCGTCAGGTCTCGAGTTCAACATTGTTCTACCGGTTCTAAAATAAAATAAAATAATTCATCTAAGTGTAGTTTATATAAAAAAACGATTTTTGAAATATATTCATTTGTACTGCTGTTTTAAAATTAAGTTCTAAATGGAACGAACCAACTACTAAATCGACTCACCACATTCTGCTGACCATATATACATACAAGTACATACATATACTTGTAGATTTTTGGGAATAGGGGCCAATGCCCTTTGTATGAGTAGAACTGCAAATCACAGCGGTTTTATTAAGAAAATGACAATCAAAAATGTAACCGAACAAATACATCTATACATTTCTTATATCGTCATTTAAAGAATGAAATATACATAGAAACTCTGTCGATAGTGTTCTATTTAATCATGGAATTGTGTTCATTGCATGATTTATATTTTATTAATTATAATCAAATTGAAAAAATCTTTTTTTAAAATCCATTTATATTCATATGTATTTAAGAAAGTGTCATTTGTTTTCCCAGCAACCTAAAGCCCAATTAAAGTGCACGGCAAACTTGGCAAACAGACATTTGGAAGCTATTTGGACAAAGCAAGCTCCTTGGTGAAATTTTGGTGGAAAGTTGTCGAAAACTTTGGCTATCAACGCGCGAATGCGGTTTATTATCACAGCCAACCAGCAGGGCGGCAACCAGTTTCCTCCTAGTCTCCTATCGTATTGCTGTGGACCAGATTTATTCGCAACGTTGCACTGGTTGTTGCCACTGCAGAAGACTGGAGGCGTTGGTGTGAACCTGCCGGTCTTGTTGTCGCCAATAATAATGAGCGTGAGCTCATGAATATGCAAAACTTTGATGGGAGCTCTGCTGCCGTGGTTGGAAAATTGAATCAAGTTGGCGGACCCATTTGTACTGGCTTGCAATTAACTACATTTGCAATGGAAATTGTAGTTTCCCCTTAAAGTTATATGTCCAATGTATTACTGGCCTGCCGCCCAGGAGCTAACGATGGCAACGCCTGTTGTAGAAATTTCAAATTAAGACTAATGGTCCCACATAGCCAGGATTTGCTATTATGTTGGCTATTATCTAATGCAAAAAGCAAAAAGATGAACTGTTTTTTGTGTCTTTCCTTGCACAGCGATCCTTTGGCTTCTGCTTTCGCAACTGCGCCTATTTGTATGCCATGATTTTTTAAAGCGCAGTCTCCAAAATGGTTTTGAGTGTTTTTGGTGCAGCGCTTTTTGACACTGGATTCCGTTTGAACGTGAAACGTAATCTCAAAGTGGAAAAGCACAGTTCTGGCCAATTAATTCGCAATTAAATGTTGTCTTGCAAAGAAATACGAGATGGAAATTTAAGCTGTCCATTTACTGAGGATTACCTTTGGCAAGATATAAGAATTTTATTCTCAATTGTCAAACAATTATCAGGCAGTAATGTGGCAAAAAACCATGCCGAGAATATAAACAATACCCTCTAGGCTCAGATTGTAATCTCATTTATAACAATGTTCGATTTAAAAGCCGAGATATGCAAATTCTTTGCACATATTGTCACAGAAACAATGCATTTGCATATTGGGTGATACTCAGGAAAGGATTTTGTATTTTCCATGACCTTATGGAAAACATGCATAAAACAAATAGGATAAACAAATTCGCCAGAGTCGCAGTCGTTATGTCTGGGCACGAGTATGTGTTTTGCATTTCAATGTGGGACAGCAATAAAAGTCTATTTGGTGAACATAAAAATCCAATAGGACTTGCCTTTGGTCGCAACATATGGAAATCTACAAGCACGTGTCGAATATGAAACAAAATCATATTCCCTACTGTTGTGACATCGAATGTCGTAGTCTGTGAGTGGTTGTCGTTTCACAATAATAATGCAAACGAGCATGGGCCGGAAACTTGATGAACAAGGCTCAGGCATTCGCAGTAGATGTTGAACGCTTTCTTGAAAATGAAAATGTATTAAAATTTTCGGTTATAAGAAGATTCAAAATTATTTCCTTAAAGAAACCCCTAAAACTGTAATTTATTTTAAATCATGTGAGTTTTAGAATATTCTCTTATTTTTTAATATCTTGAGTGTTATTTATATTATGAATAAAATCTCTCTAAATAAAAGACTTATTTATAAAATCCTAATAACAAAACAAATAAAAAAGCTAAAGTTGGGTTTCCCGACTTTGAAATACTCTGTATATATGCTGTAATAATTATAAAAATTAAATAAGTTAAGAAAATTTAAAAAAATGTTGATCGAAAATCAAAAAAATAAAACAAAAGTCGGGTGTCCCGACTTTGAAATACTCTGTACATATGTTTAGTATAATTATAGAAATTAAAAAAAAATTTTTTTTTTTAATTTAAAAAAAAAAAAATGATCGAAAATCAAAAAAAAACAAAAACAAACTCGTATAGCGTACATACATAAGGCATCTTTGTGCAATATTTGGTGTCTCTATCTCTTATAGTCTCTGACATCCAGGTGTTCATACGGACGGACAGACGGACAGACGCACAGACATACATAGATCGATTCGTCTTGTCCTTCTGCCTGATACATTTTTTCTTGTACATTTTATGTACAGAGTATAATTATAACTAACATTAGCTGCCTCAAAGTCGATAAAACAAAACCGTTAGTTGCCTTAATTATAGCTTTAAATTATCTCTTTTTTCAGCTATAAACATTATCAAACGAGATAAGTTTGTAATAATGAAGCGTTCATTTACAAAAGCTCCCATGCTCACATGTTACTTTGGGACTTCTAATAGAAAAACAAATAACAAAGTGGAACATTTATCAACTAACAGCTAACTGAGTTAGTCGTGAAAACTTAATGCAACCAATGTCGTTCATCAATGTGCCGCTTGGGCATCGCACAACCCTTCACATATAGTACGAGCACATATGCAAACTAACCGGATGCAGATAATAAATGCTTTGGGGATATGGATGAAAAAATGTCTATGGAATATTGAATTTCCGCACTTTACACAAGCTAAGTGAAAAAGGGATTGCAAAATCGACGGATGCTGCGGCAAAATTGTTGCACGAGTGAATTTAAATGGCAAGTACCGTTGGCACATTGTCAGCCTTCCGTTCGACTTCAACAACTTCACAACAGTCGTCGTAGTTGTTGACTAATATCTCTCAATTAAGGCGTGAACTAAGGGATAAAAATGAAATGGATGGCGATAAATCATCGAACATTTGAATGTGATTAGTCAGGCGTTCAAGCAGTCTTGTTACAATTGACAGAAGCTGGCGGATCCTTTCAGATGTCAAAACAGCAGCAAAACGAAGGCAAAAGGACTTATAGTCCGCCAGAGCATGGATGCCAAAGCTTTAGTGTGTTAACAAATGTAAGTCAAGTGACGACGATGTAATCAAGTTAAGAGAAGAGGCGGACAAGAGAATTAGCGAAAAAGTGCAAAGGATGGTGCGAAAACGACATAAACAGTGAGACCTTTAGTGAAAGGATTCTCTAGAACTAAGCGATGTAGGGTAGGAGAATGGAAAAGCGCGCATTTAAAAATACAAGTAGAAAAGATTTGATGCGAATTTGATGAGAATGTATCAGTAATTTAATGAAAAGCAGTGACATTACATAGAAGAAGAAACTCTATATTCCAAAATTGAATTATTACTTTTCAAGTAATTATATATATGAATTTGGGTGTCAATTTTTTAATTAGTTAATTAAAACAAAGAAATTAGTTGTTTGTCGGAATATAATGGTTGTTGATGACAATTGTTATACATAATTTAAGAAGCGGGTAGATTGCCGAAAATGAAAAGAGAACCCCATAAACGATTCAGATTGGAAACAAGTGTAGTCTAGGGATATTCAAAAATATCTACCAGCATTGATTCAATTTAGAAAAACATAGGCAAGGGGTACAGTTAAGAATCGGCAATTAATAGAAAGGTGTTGAATGCATTCATTCTTAACTTAATTTCAAGATCCTCCAGAATGCTTAGAAAAAATGACAAGAACATAACAAAAAAAAGGTTTAGCTGAGGTAAACAATTATTGTTAAATATATACATATATCGATTGCAAGGAGATATCATATATGCCGCATGTAGTAAACATATTAAAGCTTTGTTCTATGTGAGAGAAGCATTCAAATAGATGTGGAAGTATGTGGGCATATTTAGGCATTTATGCCGACGGCTCGCAATCAGGCTACATTTACTTTTATGACATTCGATTATGTTCTGCCCCATTTGGTCTTTGACCACCAAAGGTAAGGTCAAGAAACTTGGGGCACAGCACACAAATTATAGCAATCAGAAAAGGCAGACGCAATGGCATGAAAACAATAGTCGGGGCGTTGCGTCATTTCCGGTTTGGGGTGGTCGCAGGCAGCTAAGGTGTTGAATGCGAATGCGAAATGTATTTGGTGGTGTATGTGTGTGTATTTGTGTGTAAATATATTTTTGGCAGCACATGGAAATGAGTGCTTGCGGGCACTTAAGCGCCCCAACCGCTGCATCACTTATTAAGACAGCAAAGGCGGCGATAAACTGAAATTATTTTTATATGTCGGCAGCAAGACGAAAAAGCAACAGTGGATACGAGCATGTGTGTACACACATGTGTGTCAGTATGTACTTATGTATGTATGTAGGTTTGCATATAACCAACCATTGCAATGGTCGTAAGTCACAAGCTGTTTGGAGTGAGCAAACAATTGCTTGACTTGTGGGATTAATTTCAGCACAAAACCAGACGCGAAAGCACTCGCCACATTGCCATCGATTTTTGTCAATGGGAGGCGAGAGTTTGTATGTTACTTCTCGAAAATTCCTCGTTCGCCTTTTTTTATTTTAATGTCATTTAATGGGCGACAATGGCACAACAGCGGACATTAACAACAATCAAACATTGTATGGTGCACAAATAGGAGTATATGTCGTATATCTGTCTGCGTGTCCAAACATATTATTGTACATACAAGTATGTAAGTGTTTGAAAGTCCGTGTGTCTGTTGTCCTGACAACGTCGGGCAAAACAACTACAACAAAGGACAAAGCCTTTCCAATCCAACTTTTTAGCCATGTGTGCCTAAAATGCGTTCCCTGTTAATTTTGTATTAATACTTTTGTTGTGTTCCGTTTATGAGCCAATTGACATAAAATCTGGCGACACACTATACCCGACCTACTTAATTAAAACTATAAAATTATATTAATTTCCTAATAACTAAATCTATTTAATAACAGGGATAGCAAAAGTCTGTTAAAATTAATGAACCAACTTTGTTAAGTTCTTATGAAAATAAACTGATTTTTGCTCTGACATGCATTATTAATATTCGTTGCCACTCAAGAAATACTACGTTTAGAAACTTACAAGTAATTTGTTGCTTCAGGCTGGGCTTCTGACCTCATAAATTTGTTTCGGGTAATTGACTTTTGCTCATCTTGAGTCTCCTACCAATTTGCAGGAAATGAACAAATTTTGGGGTTCCATGAGCTTTTCCATTTAATGGGAATTATGCTGCATGACTTTTTGTAATTATGTAACCGTCGAAATCTGACAACAGGTAATCGAACAAACTAATATTGGGTTGAACACCTGGCAACCGATTCATTGTTTCTATTGCCTTACGAGTATGTTGTTAACTACAAAGGAGGCCCCGTCGAGGGGACAGCAACCACATAAATAAGGGCAATAACAATTGGGGCACCTGGGGGCGGCAAGTGAAGATGCAATAAGCCACCAGTAAGGCAACAGTAGACGAGAACCGGCAACAATGCTGACAGCTTTTCAACGAACCAAGTGTTCACGGGGCGATGGGTAGTAGAAATTGGTAGACACCCACACCATGTTAGCCCGCAAGTTTTGGAGGTTGAGTTTCGATTTATTTCGAAGCCGTTGCCAAGGGAACAGTCAAGCCGTAACGCTAAGTTCGCGGCCGGTCGAAGAAAAATAAAACCACCAGGTTACTGACAAACAAGCAGGAGGAACACAAAGCACCTTTAAAAATAAAGCGAAAAAAAGGCGTTTAATATTCACCAGCACACTAGTTTTCGGTGTTATTCGATTGGTTTACCAGCCTGCGACTAACTACACTTCATTTTCCACTGCAACTATTGGCTTATTGTTTTAGTGGCTTTTGATGGTGTGTTTCTTACATTTTTGTTCGCTTCGCTGCACCTGTCCTTCTTTCGTTAAAGCTCTATTTTGGGCCCCTACATCCATACTTTAAGAAAGGTGCACTTTTATTGGAGAACTTAAACATTCATTAAAATCTTCAAATAGTAATATTATTAGCAAAAGAACTTTAACCTTGATCTTTAGCTCTAGAGCACTGCATAACGCAGAAACACAAAGAAAATAAATGAACAATTTGTAATAGAAAACTTATCAGTAATTATTTATATTATACATTGTGTAGAAACTTATCAGTAATTATTTCTATTATACATTCCTCTGTACATACATATGTATACTTGTACGTACATTCAGAAAAAAGCAACTATAAATTCTAGACTGATTTGGCTTGAATTGCGGCAATGTTATTCATCTTATTATTGAATAGAATTAGTGGATCGAAAAATGTCAATATTTATAAATACAATCGAAAATGGAAAATGACTTTCCATAAAAATACACCTAATTTCGTTTTTACAAGGTAGATTGGTTCCAGAAAAAACCGTGTAAGAAATGACATTGATGATATGCAAAAATAGAGAATTTGTTTCGCTAGAAACTTTTCTTAGAATTAACCGATTTATATTAAATTTGAAACAAAAGTAGATTATTATGTATAAATTTGGTGTGCAAGGTTTGGTTTAGGTTGCTTTTGAAATGTGGACGGTATTGACGAAATTCTGTAGGAAGGGGGAAGGGGGGGGGAGGGGAATTAAAAAAAATAAAATAAACTCGTCCTTCCTCGGATCAAGGAGAATTTGGATATCAAATTTGGTTATTCTAGCTTTTATAGTTTTTGACATCCATGCGTTCATCCAGACGGACGGACAGACAGACGGACGGACGGACATGTCTGGATCGATTAAAGAAATCGTCATCCTGATTCAGAATATATATACTCTATGGGGTCGGAGATGCTTCCTTCTGCATGTTATATACTGTGCACAACCCTAATATACCCTTTTTACCCTACGGGTACAGGGTATAAAATAAAATGTTATTCAATTTTAAGGGTAAAAAATATTTTAAAAAAAATTTAAATTAAAATCATAAATTGAGGAACTTAAATTTAATTGCTGTCATCATCAGATACTCGATTTCGCATGTTTCGAATGCGTATAAAATAACTATTATCGCTGGAATAATCTTGAAGTGAACTCTCTTTTGCTCGTTCGTCATCTACATTTATAACACTGAACTCTGTTATGAGCCGTTGTTGGCCAATTGTTCCTACCTGTTTGTTTAATTCTTTGTAACGACCCATACAAGAATAGTTTCTAGCTGTTTGTCAGCTGTGTGTGTTTTAATTTATTTGTGTTGTTTTAAATCGTGTAACCAACTTGAAAATTTTTTATTTTCAAATCGTGTTAAAACAAAATCGTGTAAGAAAAGGCCATGTAGAAATATAATTAGGTATATGAGATATCATCATTGAAAACAATGGACATAAAGTGGATGACAAAAAAAATTGTTGATAAGCATTTAAGAAAGAATCCTTAACTCGAAGGAAACCCGTTTTATATAATCATGTTTTTTGTAAAGAACAAAACATATTTAAATCGGTTAAACTTAAAAATATTCTTTAATTTAGGAATTTGTATTGAGTCCGTTTGTACTTTGTTTTAGAAAGAACATCCTTGATTTTTTTGAGTGCTAACGAAAGTCTATGAAGATAAGCATTATAAACGTTTAATAAAGCTGAGTCTTAAATGTTAGGTTTATTCGAGAATTGGACGTTAAACAGTTCGGTCTACTGCTGACTTGTAGAATATGCATTTAATAGCATCATGTGTGTTTTTATACCCTGTACCCGTAGGGTAAAAAGGGTATATTAGGTTAGTGCAAAGTATGTAACATACAGAAGGAAGCATCTCCGACCCCATAAAGTATATATATTCTTGATCAGCATGACGAGAGAAATCGATCTAGACATGTCCGTCCGTCTGTCCGTCCGTCTGGATGAACGCGAGGATCTCAGAAACTATAAAAGCTAGAATAACCAAAGTTGGCATCCAGATTCTCCTAAGTCCGAGTAAGGACGAGTTTATTTTATTTTTTTGGATTTTCCCCCCCTCCCCCCGCTACAGAATTTCGTCAATAGCGTCTACATTTCAAATGCTACCTAAACCAAACTTTGCACACATAATTTATATATAATTGTCTACTGTTGTTTAAAATTTTATTTAATTCTGTCGATTATAAGAAAAGTTATTAGCGAAACAAATTCTCGCCAGTACAATCCCCCCAAACTGCAGCAACAAGTTCGCTCTTCTTCTTCCTCTTTTTGCTGCTGCTATGGGCGCATATAACTCAGTGACGGAAGTTTACATGGGTACAGGGTATTACACTGTCAGGCTTGCTCGACTGTAGCGTTCTCTCTTGTTAATGACTGTTTTTTTTACAACTAATGCCGAATTTGAATCAAATAATGGATCTTTGGACATTTATGAAGTAAGTATACTTGTAGTAATAATGTTTATGACACATTGCATAAATAAATGTAAATGATTGCAGGGAAGAAACGAAACGGAGGATCTATTTTCATATGTTGATAGTTTAATAGATCGGTATGAAAAACATTTCCACTATACTTGTATACCTTCTAAAAACTTTCAGAGTAAAAGCACTTTAAATTAATCCAAATGGTTTTTTGTTCACTCCATAGCTTGGAGCAACGCAAAAATAAGTTACAAAATATGAAAGAAGATATTCAAAATGGTAATGTTACAAATAAGCCTTGTTCTAAACTCAAAAAGAGTCTTTGCCCTTGTTTCAGAGGCCGATGATACAAACTCGTATCCCTCATCTTGTTTGGGCATAAGTATGGACAGAAAAGTTTTCAACTTTACTGTAAAAGTTCCGGGTCTTAGTCCTTTCCCAGTAATGTGTAACTCCGAGATAGCTGGAAATGGTTGGCTGGTTATACAAAGGCGTAAGGATGGCAGTGTAAACTTTTACCGGGACTGGAACGATTATAAAAACGGCTTCGGGCAACTAGATGGCGAATTTTTCATCGGCTTGGACAAATTGCATGCTCTTACAGCATCTCAACCATTCGAACTCTATGTTCAAATGGAAAGTATAAAAGGCATCAAAAAATATGCCCGATATGATGATTTTGCAATCGGTAATGAGTCTGAGTTGTATGCTCTGAATGTGCTAGGTAACTATTCTGGTACTGCTGGTGATTCCATGGAATATCATAAAGGGCAAAAATTTTCAACATTTGATAGAGATTATGATATGCATGGCAAAAAGAATTGTGCTGAGTTTTATGTTGGTGCTTGGTGGTATAAAAAGTGTCATTATAGGTATGTATATATTAATGACGTAATATATATATTTGGATAAAGATTGTTTCATTCAAATTTTAATATTTTTCAGCAATCTTAATGGACAATATATGTATCATGGACGACCATATGCCAAACCGCATGAAGTCAGATATATTTGTTGGTCCACATTTGAGGACTATAGGATGTTAAAATCTACACAGATGATGATTCGCCCTAAATTTGGGTGCGGTGGTTATGAGACCTCAAATTCAAATTTTTAAACACCGAAATAATTTGGTAGTCAACCGCAAATCGTACCGTCCTTCGACTACAATAGTAAAACAACAAAAATAGTAAACGTGTATTTGCAATCCAAACAATTACTCTAACATCCCACATCATATAAATGTTAAAATCTGCCTCTGAACAGATTTTTATTAAACAGTCCATAGGACAGTTGCTCGAAAAAATCAAATTAGAAATTGGTGATAAAAATAAAAATGATAAATAAAAAATTTAAAATATACTCCCATGTACTTAGATACAAATATAAAAATTTGCACAGTAAAGAAATTGATGCCGGCATTAGTAGTATATATTATATAAAATGCTTGTAAGTAACAATATTATTTAATGTATGTATAATAAGTGGAGGACAAAATTTGGCACCTACCTGTTGTTCCATTTTCTGATTGCGACTGCTAATTGCAGACATTGCGATGCTATTTATTATTGCTATTATTGTACGCTTTAAGCTTTCGTTGTAAACTGAATTTTACATTCAATTGTTGTTCTTATTAACGCTGCTATTAGAAATTGTTGCACACAAGTTTCGAATACTTCCGATATTTGTGTGTACTCGTAGCACTTTTTGTAACTATGCACAAAACTGCGAAGTAACAACGATTTGAAAATATGCATATATGTATGTACGTGTGTAGTATGTACATACACTGGTCGGCACAATTATTTTGACGAACTGTACTCACGACTATCGGTGCTGGTTGCTTTTAGTTTCAAGGAATAACGGTACAATTTTCATACGGGATATTGAGTTCATAGCAACAACAATATGTAGGCAAAATATTTTGTCTATTACTCTTCACACCTTTTTTCTACAAATGACAATGTGAGTTGACTGCGGATTCAGGCACGGCATAAGTATTTTGACCAAACCTTGTCGCCGTTTTCGCGTACGTTTTATCAAGTGATACTAAAATAACTTTGGTGTAACAATTTTTGTTGACCTTTTTACATTATTTTCATTAAAATTTGATTCAAAAGTAATCGATACAATGGTAAAAAAGACAGAATTAAGTTATGTTGTTAGAGCCTCAATAGTGGCGAAGTTTAATGCCGGCGTAGCACCAAAAGACATTGCAAATGAATATAATTTGTCGCGGCAAACAGTCCACTATCAAATTAACAAATATAAGACCCACAATGACGTCAAAAACTTGCCTAGATCAGGTGCTAACCGCAAAACAACACCCATTGAAGATCGAGTCCTATTGCGGGAATTTAAAAAAAATATTCATTTAAAGCCGCAAGCTGCTGCAGATCAATGGAATAAGTCGACCAAGACTCCAATCAGTGAGCGTACTGTTCGGCGACGCCTAAAAGAAGAAGATTTTAAGACATACAAAGCGAAGGACATACCTTACATATCAAAGGTGAACAAGCTCAAAAGATTGGCTTTTGCAAAGGAGCATCTGCATAAGCCAAAAGAGTTTTGGAGAAGCGTTCTATGGACAGATGAAAGCTCCTTTGAATATAATTCATCAAAAACAAAGATTTTTGTAAGGCTCCCACAGTTTCAAAGACAAAAAAATATCCCCGTATGTCAAAAAGTGAGCCATGGCGGAGGCTCAGTCATGTTCTGGGGATGCATTGCGTACAATGGGTTAGGTGATTTCGTTCCCATCACCGGCTCAATGAACCAGCAACAATATTTGAGTACCCTTAACGAAAACGCATTCCCTTCCGGTGACAGGCTGATTGGAGAATCATTTATCCTGCAACAGGATAACGCCCCATGCCACAAAAGCAAAATGATAAGAGCATTTTTAAGCGATGTTGGTGTTACTACTCTGGATTGGCCACCACAAAGTCCGGACTTAAACGTTATTGAGAATGTGTGGTCTCTTGTAAAACGTAAAAGAAATGCGTCTTTGCATAAAACCGAAGAAGAAACTATTTCCGAGGTCACTTCTCTTTGGAAAGAGATACCATTAGAGGTCCTTCAAAATTTAGTGGACTCAGTTCCAAGACGTCTTCAAAAAGTTATCGAAGCCAAAGGCGGGTATACATTTTATTAATCTACCATCAATTTCTTATGTTTTGTTTAGTATTAAGCTTTGTTTTTTTTGTTAATATCCATTGTCAAAATACTTATGCCAACCCATGAAAATTACCTTGATTTATAATTTTAAAAGTTCTTATAAAAATATATCCTTTGAATTATTTTTAAGTTTGTAATACCAATATGGAATTGAGAAAAAAAGTTTCCTTTGATATCTTAAACCAATAACCAGTTATTGACAAAAATGTATGATTTTCTTCTCGTCAAAATAATTGTGCCGACCAGTGTAGGTACGGGTAGATATTAAATAATCAAACTTGTAGTGCAATATGTGCCAAACAAATGTATGTATGTTCACACATAAATACTTGTATGTACATACTACATCCACAAATTATTTAGCCACGTATGTATGTACGAGTGTGTTTCGGGCAGCTGTTGTGCAAATGTTGAAATGAAAGGAAATTGATGTGGAAAGCAAAAGAATGCAGCAAAACAATAACAGAAAGTACATAGAACCACGAAATGCATCTGGCAGGGTGCCGCAAACAAACATAAAGAAGGGAAGGTTGAAACGCGTGCACACCAATCACACACACGACAAAGTTTTAGCTACACGGGGCACATAGGATAACATGGATATGAAAGTCGAGTTTTACTATCAAATTCAGTATTTTCGTTTAATTTGTGATCGCTGATTCAATTTCTTCGTATTTACAGCGCCACGCACATTGTACAGTTTTGCGAAAAGAGTTTCACAAGCCGGTGCGAACAAAAAACACGCGGCTTCGCAGCACCTCAAACATTCAAAGACAGTCGATTCGCGCGCCTTTGGCAGTGACGTCTAAACGAGTTTCGTTCCGACCGTCTATGTCGTCCGCACGCACGCCTTTCAAAACAACAACTGGTCGTTTTTCGGCGGAGGCAATACTCGTAAAACTGAAACAGAATGGAAGTGGAACAGACAAACAGGCGACCGCACACTTACGATTAAAGGGGCGCTCGGCTGCGTCCTGTCGAGAGGCGAATCCAAATGGCAAGTTAGCCGCGCTCTCTCAATTTGCGCTCGTAAGTCAGCACTTTTCGTGCTCAGGGGTTGGTAAAATATATCTTTTGCGCTCTCTTTCTGCGCTTGGCAGATGTGTCGCCGGTCCAATCACCGGTAAAACTCGTAATTTCTGTCTTCCTTTCGTCGCACGCATTTAGCGCCAAAGTGGATTTGAGATCCCTCCTTTAAGACAGACGTGCATTGGTTTATAAATCATATGAACATATGTTTAAAACACACATATGTCTACATACATATGTATGTCTTTGTGACCAAATGCGACCAAAGCAACGAACATTTTAATATACATTTTAATATAGTTGTGCACTTCAAATGTTTAGTTTTATTATTAAGATTAAAAATCTAAATACTAATTAGGCCTACTCGTATTAATTCGTATTAAAATTTGTAATAACGTATTTGTTGGTTATATTTCACTTGCAAATTTATGAAAAATCTCAAAGGAATGCTAGAGTCGAGTGGGCTCAAATCTTAAATACCCTATACCCACTACCACAAAATAATTTTTTTTTAAATTGTTGTAGCTATTTTTTTTTTTAAATAAACTGTTTAATTTAAATTTAACAAGAGAGAACGCTACAGTCGAGCAAGCCCGACAGTGTAATACCCTGTACCCAGGTAAACTTCCGTCACTGAGTTATATGCGCCCATAGCAGCAACAAAAAGAGGAAGAAGAAGAGCGAACTTGTTGCTGCAGTTTGTGGGGGTTGTACTGGCGAGAATTTGTTTTGCTAATAACTTTTCTTAGAATTGACCGAATTGAATAAAACATTTGAACAACAGTAGACAATTATATATAAATTATGTGTGCAAAGTTTGGTTTAGATAGCATTTGAAATGTGGACGCTATTGGATAAATTCTGTAGCGGGGGAAGGGGGGGAAAATTAAAAAAAAAAAAATAAACTCGTCCTTACTCGGACCTAGGAGAATCTGGATGCCAACTTTGGTTATTCTAGCTTTTATAGTTTCTGAGATCCTCGCGTTCATCCAGACGGACGGACAGACGGACAGACGGACGGACAGACGGACGGACATGTCTAGATCGATTTCTCTCGTCATGCTGATTCAGAATATATATACTTTATGGGGTCGGAGATGCTTCCTTCTGTATGTTACATACATACTTTGCACAAACCTAATATACCCTTTTTACCCTATGGGTACAGGGTATAAAAATACTCAACACGTACATAGAGTTGTAGAATTGCAATAGAATACAACTCGTCTTCTCTTGCTGATCAAGAATATTCACATACATACGCACAAAACTAGTATAACCTTTTACACTTTGGATAAAGGGTATAAAGATAAGACCATATTTGTTCCAAACAAGAAATACAAAAAATAATATTAATAATTTGGCAACTCAATTCCTTTACCTTTTTAATGAACACCTCAGATGTTCTATGCAAATATTCTTTTGTCCTACAATCAGAGAAATTTTCTAGTATTTTTTATACAAGTTTTATTTTAAATTTAAATTTACATTCTTGGTATACATGGATATATGGTAAATATATTGCTATTGAATATACTTTAAAGATTATATTATTCAAATTTGGTCTAGGATGGGAATATATAGTATACTATACATAAGTATAAAAATATCTCTTAGAAAACCAAGTTTTTCGTTTAGGAACATTTTAAATTATATTTGTAATACAGATATTTTACTTACAACAACCTACATTTTAATATAATTATAATTGATAAAACTATGGTAAACTGTATATAAGTAACCTTGAACTACATAATTAAAATATTCCAGAGAAAACTAAATGTAGTAGGAATTGAACTGCTGACAAATTAATTAATTGTATGTAAAAATGTTGCAAATAAGAAGATACTAAGAATACTATGTTGGCACTCCTTTGTGTATAAGCCTGACTTTAATCTAACCTTCCCCAGATGCGTTCTCCTTTTGACGACTTGTGTGGGACATTGAAGCCTGTTCTTCAGATAAGTTGTCCTGTGATCGCTCCAGTTCATTTCTGCTGCGAATTCGGCCAATAATCTTTGCCTTGGCCCGATAATATGCGGCTTTTATATGCTCTGAGAGAACGTCGAGAAACATTGCTATAAGAATCATTCCAAAAATGAAATAAATGATGCTTAACACTTTGTAGATTGGTTCTTTTAGTGGCGACTTTCCGTGAGAAATAGAGAAAATTGCAGTAAAAGTAGTATAAATTGATCTCTCAAAACTAATATCATTGAGCAAAGACAATAGTGTAGCGCCACATAATATGTAGGCCATGACCATAAAGGCGGCCACTGATATTGGAAGACTGTTATCGCAATCGTTAAAATATCCTGACCGTTCTTCCTTATCAGTCCCTTCCTGTTGAACATTACAGTGGCAAGCACGTACAAAGAAATCCCAAAGACGATGCAAATAGATCCATATAAGCTTCAGGATACGTGTGAAAAGTCTACCCATATCCGTCAATAAAATTAAGTACAATGGTATTCCAAAAATAGCGTAAACGATGGTCAGCATACGTCCAAGTGTTGTTTTAGGAACCATCGAGCCATAGCCTGCAAAAAAGAGTCATACACTTAGTTACTACAAATATGACAAGTGATGATATTATTAATTAATAAACGAGGAAAAATCAGTTCCGAAACCATGCAATTAGTGTTTAAGTAAATATATATTTCATGCAACATTTCTAATACATGTATGTGTTATGTTGTTAAATAAAAAGACGAAAAAAAGTAAAACCAAGATAAATATATAAAAATAAATACCTTTACTATATGTTGGAATTCGGATTCAATAATTGTACAATAACTGTAATATTATTAGGGAATCAGGCCCATGACACAGATAAGACAGTTAGGACAAGAAAGTAGAAGATGTTTCTAAAAAATTACCGTAGTTTGACAACAAAATCATCTCCAAAATATCCATATGCTGCATCAAGATCTAGCAGTCCTATCGCAGTCATGATGCGACAGTTTTTATAAAAAATTAACAATTCTGCAAATAGGGTCTTATTCTGATAAAATTGAATAGAAGAAAAACAACTAGTAAGTAAGAGTATATACATTTAGGTATATTATAAATAAAAACAAAAGTAATTTCAATGTATTGTCATTTGTGAGTTTGCCTTTAAGGGGAGTATTTTAATCTATCGAGTTCCGAAATCGTAGTCTATTTAAATAATCCACGTTTCTTCTTCTTCTTCTGTGCCTCAGCTGGCTGCTGAGCATCGACTGAGACCTGACGCTTGGGCAGCAAAGGCGGCGGTGTGCCATCAGATTGAATTCCACCAGTCTCCGCCACAGATGTGGGAGACACTGGACGGGGCGAACGCAAGATCGACGTCAATTGTGCGGATGCGGGTGAAGCAGCATTAGGGAGCGGCTCGTGGCCGTCTTCGTCGATACGATCCAAGCGTGATCCGTGCACCGAAGCCAGCTCCGATGGCGTCTTGATCTGCGATCCCATTTCATCATCAAATTCGCTGGCCATCTCCATTCCAATTGTCGCCCCCACTTTGGCGCTGGCGCGATTAAAGTGATCGTGAAGCTTTATTTGGACCACATTGATGAACATAGATGTCAGGGCGAGCCCGAAAATGAGATAAATCATGCTGATCATGACAAAGAGCGGATTACTGGGGACCAAGTCGCCGAATCCGATGGTCGACATTGATATGAATACAAAGTAGAACGCATCCGAATACTCCCAGTCGCTCTGAAGCAGCTTATAGCCTACGGCGCCACACAGTATGTAGGAGATGAGTAGCATTGTCGCCACAGAAATAGGCAAGTTGAATTCGTCGTCCACTTCAAAGGTCTCCGGATATGGTGATGTGGGTGTTTCGGGATGGGAGGTGCCCAGCGATTTTCCGGCTTCGGCATCCTGCTGCGACTCGACTTCCGCGTTCGCAGACATGCCAAAGAACATGCTCGGCCGGCGAATGGCCATATCGTATACCGTGGTGAAGCCGGTCATGGCGTCTCGAATCTGCTGTTGCTTGCGTATCCTCCTGCAGGATCGTGTGTAGTAAACCCGCCGCACATACGCCCAAATGAACTTGACACAGCGCGTAAAGAGTTTGCCCAAATCGGCTAGCACGATGAGGAACATCGGTATTCCGATGATGGCATACACGATGGTCAACGAACGGCCGAGCGTTGTCTTCGGTGTGATGTGACCGTAACCTGAAAAGAATTAAGGATTCGATTTTTTACATGGCACTTGTACAGGAACAGGTTAAAATGAAAAAATTGTAGCAAAAATTTTGAGCAAGCAGATTATTTCTAACCGAATTATTTTGAACCGATTTCACATATGTATTTTACCTATAGTTGTGATCACGGACCAGCAAAATATGAAACAGTTCACAAAGTTCCACGACTTTTGGCCAGGAAATCGGCGCAGACCCAATTCGGCTAGCGTATTAAGTTCGTCTTCGAACTTACGTAACTTCTGGCGCGCCACGGATTTCCAGTCATCCTCTCTGGCAACAAGTAAGAATTGTAAATTTCAAAAACCGATAACCATGTCTACCAGAAATCTACCTCATGTTATGACTGCCCGCCCAGAGATTGTCAATAAAGTCGCGCTTCACTTTGCGCACCTCACACTTGTAGATGTTTTCGGAAGTGCCTTCGGTGTAGCGGAACATCAGGCCCCCAAAGCCGAGCAACAATATCAGCAATATAATGTGACTTATGCACTTATTGCGTAATCGTCTTGTCTCCGCCACAACCTGAGGATAGTCCAGTTTGAGGCGCCGCCACTCATGACACGCTTCGAGACGTAGGCGCCTTAGAAATGCTATTGAGTTAATCCTGTCCGGCAATGCGGTGGTTAACTCATCTGTTGCAGTTCCAGTTCCAGTTGCAATTACAAGTTCAGGCGCTATTTTATTCCTTTTCAGTTGAAAAAGATTCCCTATCCGCTGTAATGCTGATGGCTTTGTCGTTGATTCAGAGACAGTGGACGCCACCTCATCATCCACATGTTTGTCATTTTCAACTATTGGGGTCTGCGGGGTTGCGGCTGTTGCTGCTGCTTTCTCCAACTCCGTAGGTGGCTCCAAATTGGACTCTGTTTTGGAGTTAATCGGTCGCTCTAAGCTTGTGCTACGTTTGTTCTCGGGCTTGATCTTCTGCCCCTGATCTGTTGTTCGCAGACTGTTGCTGCGTCGTAAGCCATCCGAGCCCACATTTAGGCTTAGAGCGAGTGCCGCCTCGGCCGCTGCCGCCCGCTCCGCCGCTTCCATATACTTGCGCATTAGTTCGGCCCGCTGTTCGGCCTCACTCTGCCGCACTGCGGAGTCCAGTTGTCCCGTACCGCTCTCGCCCACCTCGACGTACTTGAGCGCTGTTTCGGCACGTTGTTCCGGAGTTTTGGAGCGTCGTTGTGGCCGTATCGGAGAGAGCGAGCTATTTCGACTGGCCGATCGGCGTTCCGGCACCTTTGGTGGCACCGATGACTCTGTAGTGGATGGCGGTGGGGGTGGAGCCCCTCGAATGGGTGCTGCCACATAGTGAACATTGGAGTTTGATGAATTCGATGCCTGTCTCCGCGCTGGGCTAGTTGGCTTGGTTGGACGTCTGGACTGAACATCCTCCGCCGTGTCCGCATCAGAAGAGCTAAACTGTGTGGAGGACTCGTCGTATCCGCTACTGCGATTTCGCAGACGCACCGCAGGTACTTCGTGGCGTTGCAGGCGCAGGCTGTGCACCAGTCGCCGACGTTCCTCATCGTCCTGTGGCAGCTGAATCCGATCGCTGAGCTTGCGATAGCTTTGTAGCAGCCGCTTACGCTCCTCGTGATCGAGCATTTGGCGATGGCGTGCTTTGTGTTCGCGCTTCTCGCGCTCGAACAGACGCTTCTCTGCATCGAAGCGCTTGCGTTCATCCTCGAAGCGCTGCAGATTCTGCTCCAGACGACTGAGCGTCTCGCTAGTGGAGTCAATTATTCTGCCACGCGAGCTGGCTCGTGGTGCGGTGGAGCTGCCTGTAAGTTCACTCTCGCTGGACTCGTCCTTGTGCCTGGGCGAGGAAAGACTGCGATGCTTTATTAAGTTGTGGGCATCGGGACGGGTAAGTTTCTCGGCCTCGCGCGGCTGCGACTGACTGCGGGACGCTGTGCTGGCGAAGTTTTTGTCGCGGCGACGTAAAATTTTGCTCTCGTGTGCAGATAAGGCGCCTGGGGCACGTATTTGCATTCGAACCAGCTGTGGTGAGGGCTGTGGGGTCGCTTCCAGCAGTCCATCCTGGTCCTCGTCCTGCTCCTGCTGTGACCTATTCTGCCGCCCATTGGCCGACGCAGTGACGCTGGCCTCAGGCGTCTGTTCTCGGTGAGGCCGACCCATTCGTCGTCGATGGCGCGGCTGCTCCATGGCCGTAGCCTTCGATCGGTATTCCAGTTGTTTGTTAAGCGTCTAATTCTTATGGTTGTGCGTTTGTGGATTCTCTCGTACTGGCGTGCTCGCCTATTTAAATCTATTTTTAAATTTCGTGCCACTCTCCGCTCTGCTGTTGCCGCCACACGTTCATAATTTTCATTTGCCCCAAAAAGAATAAAGAATTATTCTTCATGTATGTAAAATTATATCACTTTCGCATTCGATTTCTTGGGACAGAACATATTTATAGCATTTAATTTAGTAGAGAATGCATTACGACAACACCCTTCAATTTATTTCTTTTCCTAATTAGAAGTTGATCGTACAGGTACACAGTATATAATTATATAGAAAACTATGTGTATAGAATATTTTGAGAACTTTTCACAGCCACTTTTCTATTTCATGTATTTTCCGTTTTATTTTACTTCGAACTTGGTCGTCTTGCCTGCTCGGACGCTAGCGAACTGCTGCGAATGAAAACTTTTTTTAATATTCTGTATAATTTTTTTGAAAACAGGCGGACAGCTGATTGCCGTTTATGTTTTTTTTGTGTTTCTCTTTCGATGTATGTATGTACATATGTAATACCTCATTCTCACAGATAAATTCTTAAACATTTCAATTAATTTGACGTGCAACATGAATACAAGAAAGTGCTCCTGATTAGTCTTTTTTTCTGCATATTTTTTAAATTAAAATTGTTACAGGAATTTATTTGAGTTAATTTGAATAGGCTTTAAATGGGCTTAAAAGCAATAATTTGCACACAATTTTGTGATATTTTACATTTACACGGTAAAACCATTTGTAGCATAAAACTATATTTTACTATAGTACACAACTCAAATTGGTGCGCAAATAATCTGCTTGTCTGACCGTATCTATAGATATTTTCAAATATTTTGGTTTGGTGTAGACAAGAACCGATTATCCTAATGGCATACATATTTGCTTGGTACACGACTGTACGAAAGCTTTAAGCTCCTGCGTTCAAAGCTCGTAAGCTTTTTAGACGGCCAACATAATGTCAAATTGTGCTTAAAAACTTGTAGACAATAATAGTCATAAAAGTTATACGCATTCAATTAAATAGTTCAGCATGAATAAAGAGTGGAAACTATACTTTAAATGAATGTTTTCGTTATTAAACCAAGTACTCGAATGGCGTAAAGGTATCCGTAATATATAAAGAGTAGAACGTGTAAAACCAAACTCATATAAAAGGCAGAATGAGCCTATATTAAAGGATAAGCATGACCAGACGAATCTATATAGATATGTCTGTCCACCGAGAACTTTTGGAGACTAAACTTATATTATCCAACCGTATTGTGTAAATCATATACAGCCATAAATAAGATAACCTGGTTATTTGAGAAGATATCTTAAGGCATTAGTATTAGTATTTACGAGTTTTGCATCTCAGGGATATTGTAAAGTCTCGTCATAAACGGATACTTAATCATATAGCTTCCACCCAAATGAATGGATGTGAATGGATTTTGTTCTTGGGGTGTCTCAATATAAGAGGACCGCAGTGCCTCTCCTTACCTTCCAAACATTTTCTTCCAATTATCAATTATAATTACATATACATAATATACGGTTGGATATTTCAATACTGTTGAAAACACATTGAAAATCAAATAATATAACTTGCAAGTCCTATTTTAATATATCGTAGTTGTCAGTATCCATATGAAATATTCTCATCTCATAATCCGTTAATTAACCCTCGCAGCGGCTAATACCACTATTCTCCTTGCTACATTATTCTTACTTTGGCTCTTTGTCCCAACCCATACCCTGTAGTCAAAGAGTAAAGAGACAGAAGGAGGGTAATATGTGCATCTGTCTATATAAAGTCAAGGATATCTAATCTCAAGCCAAACCGATTTCCCGTAGCTCTTGTAATTCTTGGAATTTGTTACTCAAATCGGACAATTACACCACATTAGTGCTTTAGGTCCTCAAAGTATAGTTTAGCCCATTCTTGTTTTGTTTTTCTATCCAAAGTGATTAGAAAATCTTAACAAATAATCTATATTTACCAAGCTAAGGCTTTTTAGCTTATTTGTTTAGAGGCAGAATTACAATTTACTTACTTGTATTTATTATTCAAATTGCAAATTGCATTGCGTAATAACTTGAAATACTGAAAGTGAAAATAGTATTTCATCTACGATCCAATGTATTGCATTTTCAACAAGTTCAAAATAAAAATCTAGATTTTGAAATATCCATCAGAGGCCCTCATGACGTTATATCAGCACTCAAATGTTCGCATTGATTCGCAAGATGTTGAAAGTTCGCGGCCAAATGTATTTAATGTGCAGCCAATTTCGCCAAAAACTTTTAATTGTGTTGCTATTGCTGCGTGCCTTCTTATTGGACCAACGTTGCGTATGCGCAACGTTCCTTATTCGATGACGGATCGTATTTGTTTCTAATGTAGATCGCTTTGGAATCTCATTCACACAAAGTAGCTTTTGTTTATTTTTTGTGGTGCTTCATTCGGCGTACTTAATTGTTTATAAGTGTGATTTGTTTGGTATTTAGGCATGATTCCGTATGACTCTTGTGTGCCTCTAGGGAAATATTTGATTCGAACATGTTATTATGATGATGTTGGCACTAACAGTTTTATAGCTGGTCAAGAATTATTATTGGTAACAATTAAAATTATGGGCTAACAAAACATTGTTGAGGTGTGCGCAAGCTTTGATTTATAGCAATATGATCAATTAATCGAATAAATGTATTGCTTTATTACCGATTCCGACAGACTTCAATTTCAAAGCCAATTCACCTTCCCATTTCGAGTATGAGGAAAATTAAAATGTTATTGAGACTAAATAAATGCACTTATGAACTTATCAACGTACATATCAAACTCAGTTAAGATCGTGACTAGCTTGTACTAAATGGCTAGGCTTAGTGCGTATTAGAGATAAGCGCTTCTCGATTTCCGAATCTCTTTCTTCTTCTCTCAAAATATCCCGTGAGCTTACATGCGTTTTGGGGTATGCGAACAAGATGAGTAGAGAAGCAAGAGGGGCTTGCAAAAAGCTCCGATCAGCTATTTCAGGTTTTACCCCTAAATTTGGACATCTTCAATTGGGCTGTCGATTTATGTTTATTACAGTTGTTTATCCCTAATTTGTAAGCAGTTTACTGTGTTTTTATTTAATAAAAATAATATAGGGGGCACAGAAATTGTTGGGAAGCTCTTTACCCAAATGAGTTGATTAGAACACACAAAGTCAACGATTAGTCTTAAAATTCTTGAAGAATAACATTGAGGTTTTTATTACACTATGGTAAATATTTAAAAATTACAGTTATTTAGGGATCAACGTTTGTTGTGCCTGCTTCTGTTTATGTGTGCCGCCCTGTAATAAGCCAGTGTAATACAGTTTTAGGTATACGTTTGACTTTTTGTGTTGTTCAACACCAAAAGGCAATTTTAAATATTTGAACTTTTTTAGGGGAGCAGCTCGTGATTTAAACTTGATTTAAAATAAAACAAAATTTTTAAATGCACAAACTTAAGTCGTAGATGCTTTCTTTGCTAACAATCACTCAACAAAAACAGGCCTAATTAGCTAATTAGCTCAACAAAAATTAATTCTAAGTCTTATGCAAAGTTACGTTTGTAAGAAAAACTCATTTTAAGCTGTTTTCTTAATTGTGTTTTTTACGTAAGTACTTCATATGTTATAAAAAGAATGCATAACAAAGAAGCTAACAAAGTAATTTACTTTTTCCATACAAATATAGTACGTATGTAGTATATACTTATAAGTAGTATGTACATACTCGTAAATGCAATTACACAAGACGTATAAAATATTATGTCCCCACTGCAACGTCGTACGTATGACTGATTGTGGGTGATGAAAATGTTTACCAACACATCATAAAGTTTTCAATTTTACAATCTTCGGACACGCCGAGATTTTCCATTTTAATGGCGTGGAAATTAAATCAATTTTATTGTCTGGCATCTAATTGGATTAATATTCGGCATGTGCCCAACCAAAATAAAAAATGAACGACCACTTGACCTAGCCAGGCGATGCCATTGGTTTGTCGCTAAAATCGGAACGACCACACTTACACACACACATCTACATACATATTTATATATGGTAGACGTACATTAAAAAATATGTATGTGGATGTTTTATTTTTGAATTTGTGACGCTTGGAAGATAAACATACTATATATTTTCCCCATGAATGTTTGGGCTAATTTTGACGACTTGATTACAGTCACAAACTCGCTCAAGAAACTATCACACTTCTGTTTCTAAATCGAAATACACATACACATATGTGCACATATGTATGTCATATCTAATATTTTTACATAGCTATCGTTAATTTTGGGTCGAAAATTGCCCTTTCCATTAATTGCTTCTGTGCGGCCGAGTTAAAAACATTTGCATGTTTGAAATATTTTTGGAAACTTGTCAAAAGGGGGAGAAACAAGCATACGAATACGTAATTATTTACTTGCAATACATACATTAAAATGTATGTAGTACATACATACATACAAGTATGTACGTAGGTATGTACGGGTATATGTGTACTCGACGAGGGTGTTAGCTTGCTGCCATTGCTATTTAAATAAATGTCTGTACTCTTTTAGTCTCTGTACAAAAATACATTGAGTGTTGAAAGCCATTCAGAACGTTATGAACTACAATGTTCAAATTTATGCCGCTGAGTCATGTTGAGTTGTGTTTAAATGTGGGTCCAACAATATATTTTTTTATACTTGTATGTAAAAAAGTTGGCTAGTCAACTGATAAGTTGACTGCCAAATTCATGCGAAAATGTTGTCGCATGTTACGATTTCCCAAATATTCACCAAAAAATATTTATAATTATAGTATAGTATAGTTCCTGATTGCATTTATGTAGACGATGTAAATTATTCAAAAATCCACATTCTAGATGATAAAACAACACCTTAATAATTGATAAAGGTTTTTTAATTTAGTGCAAATATTATTTGCACATTTAGGAATTATCCAAAACAGTGTTACTGGAAACCCCAAAAGATTTATCGTACTGTATCACTCTTAATATTAAACAACTATATTTCATCTTGATATACGTGTTAAAAATGAATTCAATTAGTTTAAATAAGGGTTTAATATAATATAATATACATATATAACATATATGAATCTTGACTGATCGCGAAAGGGGAGAAATGGTACCAGCATTTTGTGAACATGACAAAATATTGCTTTCGTTTAATTAAGGAAGTATTTTCGCAGTTTAAGTTAAAACCTAGGCCTTCTCTTGCCGATGTAATATTTTAAGAGTCCCTACCATTATCGTTTTTCCCTAGGCTGCCTCCTAGTATGGGACCGTTTTTATAACTAGTAGTTCAACATCTAACCTGAATCGCTTCTTAACTCATTAAGTATTAGGCTTACACACGATTAATTTTCGACTACTTGTCTTCTACAACTGGAACGAATATTTAATTAGCTTTTAATTAGAGAGAAATTCTACATTTTGACAAGATATCAACCACATCATTTGTAGAGTCGTTTATTTTATGTGTGTATTTTATGTTGATTTAAAACGTTATTTCATTCGACCTGATCTTCATACGTTTTCATGACATGTTTATTTTCTAGTCCGTGACAAAATAAACGAGTATAGAAGCATATTCCAAGCAAAATCTTCTGCTGAAAATGTGCAAATGTGTGTGCTGATAAATCCCAAATTACAAATAAATTTATTAAATATATGTAAAATGATTTCGAAGAATCTTGCGCCATGAGAGTGTAAGAATTTGTGTTAAATGCGAATAATTTTCAGTCTTAATAAAGAAGGATGACAATTTTCCAAAGAATTCTCAGCCGTGTCTGTCAAGAGATATTATAATTGTCTGCGCAGGCAGAGGCACATTTATTATAACGTATAAATGCCATTTATACATCCATAGGTATGTGTATGCCTAGAGGCTTTTGCCCGCAACAGCCAAATGAAAACACACTCGAAACTACTTATGTATAAGTATTTTGTTTGTATATTCTGTCGCCATTATTCTTATGAAGAAAATGCGTAGACTAGACAAGTTGTTCGTATAAATAGATGCGTGATATGCGGCCTCTGCGTGGGTGTTTTTGCACCAACAGAGCGCCCTCTTGGACCCCGTATAATCATTAGATCGCTTAGGACTGAGTATAACTTACCAATCGTAGTGTAGATGGTGCTGCTGTAGACCATAGCGTTCCAAAATTCCCACGGATTATTTTTGAGGGCCTCCTCCTCCGCCGTCAGATTAGAGCGCAGCAGAGACTCAACGGCCGACTGATGTGTGTGAAGGATGTTTAACACCGTGCCGTCAAACTTTGTTCTATCCGAGTCCCAACTCGTGTTTTTGCTCAAATTGCGAACAGCGTCAAAGAATTTCTTCTGTTGTATTTGTTGTTCCTGTTGTTCTTGTATATGTTTTGCTGCCATTCCCAGTTTAGCCTTTGGTGCTAAAAACGGTCCATAAAAATCAGTTTTAGTGTTTCCACAATGTTAAGAATTTAATTGAATTTCAATTTTCAATTTCCTTGGCAATAACTACTTACTATATATTGAGTGAGAACGGGCGGCTTTTAAACCACCTCTCAAAAGAATTCTTTGTGCATGTTCCCCAAAACAAAATGCACGCCTCATAAATCCTAAAAGCTTCACTTAAATCTAGAGAATCCAAGTGACCTTGACCCAGCACCGCACAAACTAAAAACCGAGCCAATTATCGCAATGGAAAACAAATTGGCAAGACTCCCATTTGGAAAATTGCAACTGTATGCCTCATTCATATGCGATGCTCCCTAAAACCATTTCATGCGCTTTACTCACGTTTAGGGACAGTAATATTTGAATATTGATTGTGGCATCTTCTTCGCTTGGTTTATCGTCATGAAGCTAGATTGTTTACGCGTGCCAGTCGCCAGTCGCCAGTGGCCAGTTGCCTGCGCCAGTGGCTTGTGGCTCTGAATCATTTGTATACCTCATGGATTTGTATATTCCTGTCCATTCACCTGTTCTTCAAATTGATTGTGCTCGCTTGTCTGCCTGCCAGAGAACGTTAAATTGATGCTGCGCTGCTTTCGCGATATAATGCAGACATTAATGCAGATGCCAAGAATTGTGAGAGCGACGAGTGGGGGAAGCTTCTTTAATTTGTTTTTCAATTTGTATTGTTTTCCAAACAAATACCATAATCCAAATAAATACTCTTTTCGGAAGTAATTAGGAACCTTCACATATTTAACTCTATACATATTAAAGACTCTAAAAAAGTCTTTAATAGAATACTCGTATATGGCAGGATGTGGTATTCAGAAATATTGCAGTTTTGGGGTGCACGTTATTTGTTGGACATTTCATATTTTGAATCTATTCTGCTTGAGCTTCATGTTTGAGGATGTTTATAAAATTAATATTAACTTAAAATTTATATATTTTCATTTGAATTGTACAATAAGCTGAACAGAATTTGAATACTCTTTAATAATGGTGCCTAATATTTAACTTGGAGCTTTAGCCCTTAAGACCTTACCGATATATTAAAACTTTCTCTTTTCGTAATTATTAATATTTATTAATATTTTCTATATATACTGCGGTAATTAATATTCATTTTTCAAAAATTGAATTCTTCTTGGTGGGCATTTAATATTCTTTATCGCTATTTATAATAATGGTGCCTAATATTTAACTTGGAGCTGTAGCCATTAATTTAAATCTTGGGTGCCTTAGACCTTACTGATATATTTAAAATTATTAAAACAATCTTTTCGTAATTATGAATATTTAAAGGTTTTCTTTTTAAAATTTAATAGTTTTGCGTATTTCCTTTTCGGTCCTTCGGTGTTTAATATTCATTTTTCGAAATTGAATTCTTCTTGGTGGGCATTGTCGCTATTTGGAACAAATGCTTAAATTTATTTGATTTCCTTGAATTGATTTCCCCATTCAATTTTGTTTTAAAGTGATTAATGACTGATAACTATATTTTGTCAGTAAATCTAAATTATTGCTGATAAAAGATGCCTTGCTTCGCTTACTTTACTTGTAAATAGCTAGTAATATTAATAAAACATTTGTTGACTCACATTCCACTGTCTGAAAGAGCAAGGCTCCACCGACCGTGTATAGTGCGAGGACAAAAATCAGGAACATGTGTGTAAACCACTTCTTGGACCACTTCCCAAGCTTATTGTACAAGCCATACGTGAACTTCTCGCCGAAACTCATGCCAGACTTTGTCAGATCCACGAAGCCCTCGAAGCCCTTGGTCATGAAGTTGTCCGGGCCGAAGGGATTGCCCATAGTGGGCCAGTAGGGCTGGCCCGCCGGGCCTGTGTAGTTTGTCTGTGGAGTGTAGGGCAGTTGTGCTGTTGGCGGCATTGAGCCCAAGGCCGAGCCGCTGTTGCTCATATTGTGCGGGTTCTGAATAAAAATGCGCGGCGGTCGCTGCGCCCGACGCGATGGCGGCGGAGTGCTCGGAGTGGGTATTTGGGACATTTTGTACCTCCAGTTGCAGTCCCTTCAGTTTAATTTGATTGGCTAGATTGGGACGGACAGTGCGAATTGGACTTTTTCCTTTAGCAACTAACAATTTCCCGCATGTTGAAAGGCACTCTCAATCAATTGCTTCGTTTGGGATGCGATTGTGTACAAATACTTGTATGTTCACTTTCTTTCTTATACATATACGTGTATTTTCAAACGAGCATATATTTTGATTTTCACGACTTTTGTGATTCAGACGCCGCGCACATACGCGTTCTTTTCTGATGCTCGCTTCCGTCCGCCTCGTTCTTGATTTCAATACAAACTGAAGCAAGCGTATCCGCAACATCTTGTCGCTGTATCCGCAACGAATCCCCTGAACTCGCCGACGAGCGCCCGACCACCAGCAGTTGTTATGACGACATCAGCATCGGCATCGGCATAGGCATCCATGAGCTCACTCTTGACGCTCTTGCTCTCCATTTGGCTACCTCACGGCATTGGCGCCGATCTCTGGTGTGTGTGCTTTTATCGTATTTGCGTTTTGGGGTATCAGCAGCTGTTGGCTGCTAAGCCAACAATGGCAGGTTTTGTATTTCGCCGCTTCATAGTATACTTATTATAATAACTTATAGTCTTTTGAGCACCCAACTGGTATTTTATAATTGCCACAATTATACATAATAATATACATATACTCATGGGCGTAGCCAGGATTTAGTCCAGGGATGCAAGATTTTTTTGGGCGATTTTTTACTATCAAATTATTTCCACTATACAAAAAACACATGAAAAATATGGAAAAATAGGGAAAAAAGAAATTCAAAATAATGAAAATTTGAAATTTCAAATGCAATAAAATGTAAAAAAAAACTTGGTAAAAAATAAGAAGATTTGTGATCGTGGAACTAATATAAATTTGGTCCCGTGCGACATCGAGAGTGTAAAATTTTGAAATTATGTTTTCTTACATAAATGATAAATTTTTATATACTCGTATATACAAGTACATACGTGTACATACTTTAAAATGATTGAAATCTAGATGAATAATATCGGCTGCGAAAAAAATAAAGTGGCGTGCAAACGGTTAGAAAAATATGTAATTTTTCTAATGGGTGCTGCCCCCAGTTTGAAAATCAATTTATAGTATCAACTCCAGTTAATTTTCTAAAAAGAAGCTAAAATAGAATGGGAGCCGTATCTGGGGTCGGGGCAGTTATCAAAAGAACGTTATGGCAGATAAAGAAATCGAAAATCATTTTGTTTCGACAGTTCAGAACTGAAACTGCATTTTCTGAACTGTTATACCAAAACTATTTTTAAGAGACAATAATGCACAACGTTTTAAAATTAGTCGCATTAACATATATTGCCTCAGGTTTCGATAAAATCAGCGAATTGTTGGCCGGAAAAACAACTTATTTGCCCCGTTTGTCCCGTTGCCCAAAATCAACCTTAGCACTAAATATAGGGCTAGTAAAGAGTTATAAGTTGAGCATATTAACACAATATTTTCATGCCCATATATATATATAGGTATATATTCTCAACATTATATCTTCATAGCCATAAAATGGATGTCTTTTTTCGTGATTTTTGTACAAATTCAAATTTGTCTGCAAAATTTTTGATCCGTTCAGAATCTAGTGGGAGGGGGGGGGGGGGAGGCTGCCGCTTTGCACCCCCTCGCTACGGCCATGCATATACTCGTACATTAGTTTGTACAGCAGGTAGGAGCACAACTAACAACAAGCTGTTATATGAAATGTGAATCGAGATACTAGAATATCCTAACTCCAGATAATTCTGTCGATTATATAATATAACTTAATATAACAATTTAAGCTAAACTTAAAAGACAAGAACGCCTAACACAAAGGTGTACAATAAATTCTATTAATGCCTCCGACACGTTGGGGGAATTTTATTTGCCAGTTGGCCAGCTATGCTCCGATTCACAGCCATATGTGGTCAGAGACATTATAGACCTAAAAAACTATACAAAAAGTAAATAGAGGAGGAAAATGATGTATGTATGTAACTTTTAAGAGTCGTGGCCGCCTGGATAACTTTTTAATCATAATAATTAGTGGCACCAAAGCTGGCATGCAAGCTTGTCTTATTCAACTTTATGAGAAACCACATGTAGATTATATTGTGAAGCTGCCACAGTTGCCAGCGATGGAAAAAATACGCCTAGTAAAATTGTTGTTTTGTTTATACCTTTATTTATAAGTTTTGTATAGTGCCCCATCATATTGTGAACTCTCCATGATACCGGCTTCATTTGTGATTAGTTATAAATGACACGTCTAAGTATATGTGTAGTATGTATGTTATTTCAGTTGAAATGCTGCAACGGGAAATTGGGCGGTTATAGGGTATTCTATAGGCCGGCTGACGTGACTTCTGCATTCCACTCGTGTTTTTTTTTAGTCATTGCCATCATTATTTCGCACAGCTTGACTCCTATGATTTTATTTTCATCCTTCTGATTGTTCGTTCTGTAATACTCGTACATTTTTAAACTGTTTCAAATAAATCAGCTTGTCTAGCCGCATCTGGACTAAGTTAGTCACATCTAGCTGTTGCGCATACATTTCCGAAGAACTCACTTTATTCATAAATTTGCAAAGAACAAGTTTTTCCCGACCATGAGGCATGAGGGGGGAAAGATAAATTGCTTTAAATCGGCGACTTGTTTTGATCGCCAGCATCCAGCTATTTCTTAATTATATATTCGTTTCGATATTGATAACAGTAAAGGTTTCTAAATATTATTCTTTATTTCTCTAGTTTAAAATTTGTATATGATATGAAATTTCATGTTGCTAAATATGCAAGCCACATACTACTTATGATGTCTAGGTCGCATTTCAACAATTTTAAAAACAAATCATTTTTGTATTTGGCTGCCAAAATGGTGAAGGCATTATAGTAGATAATTTTTTGGAACAAATGGTATTTTTGCGTGTATTTCTGGTAATTTATTTTGTTATTTTTTCTGCAAATTCGCTACGAAAATAATCAAGAACAGCTGGGGCTACGTATTGTTTGTTTCTAACAATATTTTTGGGGAATGCACTAAGAAAAGGCAAAAAGACGACTCAAGTATGTGAAAAAGTGCCTCAATTAAAGCCATTATGTTCGAAATAATTTTGAATATGTTTGATTTATTGCCACAAAACTAATTGCGTAGACAGAAACTATAAATTTTAGTGAAATAAAATTGAAATTAAAATTATTTTCAAAACAATCAATGAATTGCTTTCGCTTTTACTCAACTGCCTTTTAATTTCAATATGAAAGTATAAATGTACTTACCTTTTATTCTGTAACCTGTTTCTATTTTTATTTCTTTTTTGGTAAAGCAATTACGAATAAGTTGTCAGCATTTCGTATTTGAAATGATTGATGGTACGATGACTGAGCAGTGATACGCAATTCATTATAACTCGAGATGAGGTCATTACAGCCCAGTGGATATCTGAACCCGTACGAATATACGTGCCTTGGCATAAATATGAAAGCAAATAAATAGTTTAATTCTGCCTTCGTTGGCTTCTTCATTTCTTGGTAATGACAGCGATTCCGCTGCCGCTAACTTGTTATACAATTTATTTTAGATTACCCTTTCCTTTGCCCCTTTTAGTAATATTTCTTACTCTTATAACATTTCCTCCTCACTCTATATACTTAGAACTGTCAACTTTCTACATTTAAATCTTTAAAATCTTCATACTCTCCTTGGATACACAACATTCCCAGTTGTATACTTAAAGCGTGTTCCTTAATCCGAGAAGTGATTACATTTTCGATTTGCCGCTTGATTCTTCAGCATTTTCTGCAATTAGAAGAGAATCTTATACAAAATCATTCTGCCCGAAACTCTATTCTCTAAGTCGCGGCATTGCTTGTCGAACAGTGGATTCAATTGTCCTCCAATAAATTGGAGGTTTTTTTTTTAAAATCTGTTTGTTGTGATTTTTCCGCGTTAAGTAACGATTAAGCTATTAATTATTAATATTAAAATAGAATTACAAGTACTTCAACATGACGAAGTCCTTAATAGACATTATTGTAATTTTTTTTTTGATTATTTTTTGCTTTTTTTAGATTAAAGTTATAACGTATTGTAGAGTTCAAAGTAGTATGTCGACTGCAAATATTTGTTAAGCAGCCGTAAAACTTGGTGAATATAAAGCCAAGATTAGACTTTGAAAACTGTCTGTAATTTTAAAGCTATTGCGAGAGCGTGACCTATTTCCAATTTAAATTAAGTATCCGTTCTATGTAGCTATAAATTGACTTGCGTCAATCAACAGATATTTTTGATAAAGTTCTGAATATTGAAAAACAGTATATGTTTTTAAAGGTATAGTTAGGTATTTATTATTTCAATCTCAAACTATATACATACACGTATGGTTCATGCCTGCCATTCGACTAACAAACATATATTCTATGTATAACATTTATATGTGGGCTAGCTTCTTATATGATTCCAGTTCTTTAAGGCAATGCCAGTAACATTAACGACCAAGAATTGGCATTTTTGAAATAATCATAATTGTTTTTTGAGAAATTGAAAGCTCGCTTTTGTTTATAATATTTAGTTTATATGTATATTAGTAGAATGTATTTTTATTCGCTTAAAATTATTTTCAAAAATGTCAACTAAAATTAAAAATTGTTTCAAATATCATTTCCAGTGTATTTTTTGTTTTTTAAATTTACTCACAGTCGCCAAGGTTTAATTTTATAATATTTTTATGTTTTTGTTTTATTTTTTTTTAGAATTTGGACGCGCACAAAATACAACAAAATAGAACGCAAGACTAATTTTGAAATGAACGAAACGCACAAATATAATTAAATCGTAAACCAAAGGGTTTTATATAAATCAGACAAATGAATGCTGTTGCTTTAGAAATGTAGATATTAATGAGTCCTCTATATGCTAATGATTACAAACGTATATATAAATCTGTGTATATATAAGTATATGTATATATATGTGTCACGTTCAAATTTTCTTTGGATCGGCCACAGCCGTTGGAACCCATCGGCGAGCGCTCTTCGCTTCTACAGTCTAATGTTAAGCCTTTAATGGGAACTTCGTTTGTCAGAATTCTTAAACGGCTGCTGCTTACAATAAACTAGGGAACAGAACTAGACATAAGCACTTGGATAGCAAGCTATGTTATTCTAATGCATGGACATGGCCGGTGTGGCTCAGCTACTCTGGTTACTCGTCTGCAACGACTCTGTTAGTTAACAGTGTCGATAAGTCTATTTGAGCGCTTCTTTGGCGCGCTGCTCCCATTCGGCGCGACGCTGATGAATCCCCTTAAATTCGCCGACTGTTGCCGAACGTTCAATGCACTTGGTGGGCGTGGCGGTGGCGGTGGCGGCAGCAGCTGACGCTGTTGCTGTTGTTGCCTGCGTTGGCTGATGTGTTGGCGTCGAACTTGTTTGCACATTGCCGCGTTCGCGCTTTAATTGCAGCGAGTAGCGCTCATGGCCGACCTTTGCGCTGCCGTTCATGTTGCCAGTGCTGTTGTTGTTGGTGCTGCTATTATTATTATTATTGTTGTTGTTGTTGGTGTTGGGTGCGTTGCTGGAGCTGCGCACGTTGCTGGTCTTAATGGGTGGCAAATAAGATAGTTTTTGTATGCCCGGTGCTGTGGCCGCACTGCTATTGTTATTATTGTTGAGATTTCGAAAATCGGCCACAGAATTTCGATTGTTGCCGCTGTTCCGCTCCGTTCCAGTAGTGGGGGTCAGCTTGTCCAGCTTCTCCTCGCTATTCGACTGATTCTCCTTGTCACTGTCCATGCTCTGTTGCTGTGGGGGCGAAACGACGTTCGGCGCCTTGGCCGCATTAATGCTGATCTGGGCTAGAGCGCTTACATCATCATCCTTCACCTTGAGGGAGCGACGTGCAAAGACTTTCATAAGCTCGGGCGTGGCATCGTCCTTGACAACATTGGTGCTGCTACTGTTGCCTGTGGGAGCGTGTCCATTGCCATTGACGATGGCGTTGGCGTTGACATTGGAACTGCCAAATGATTTCTTTCGCAGCACCACCGCATTGTGATTGCTGTCGCCTAGATCTGAGGGAGACTGTGGCTCGGCTTGTGTCGATGTCAGCGATTTACGCTGCAGTTCCTCATTGATGGACTTCTTGCGCTCGAAGCGCATTTCAGCCACCTTTCGTTCTGATTGAGATTTCTCCTCGCCAAGGAATAAACGCTTACGCTCCTCCAAAGAGAAACGATTGCTGCCGGAGCTGGCCTTGTTCTGTTCCACAATCTTTGTGGCGGCAAGCAAAGGGATTGCCACTGCTGTCTTTGGCATCGGTGTGATTGGAGAGTTTGCCTTGGTGGGAGTGCGCGGAGTAAGGACCTCGCTGCTGCCACCCGTGCTGCTCTCATAACTGGAGCGCACGCTGTTTGCGCTGACAGCGCGCTGCTGCTTGCCAATGGCCTCGAACTGTGGACTTACAAAGTGTGTTGACGACTCCGTCGGCTGCGGCGTCGATTGTTGATGCTGTGCCGGGGAATTGGGCGATGTGGGTTTGCTGTTATCTTGGGAGTCCCTATGGCACCGCATGCTTAGATCGTCAGTGCTTTGGCTGCGCTCCGTTGAGTCAGGACGCATGTTTTTCGCCAAAACTACGTGGTTAGTCTTGTTGAGGAGACGAGCGTGATCGACCCGATTTAATTGGATCTTCATGAACTCAGGAAGTTGGCTCTTTCCGGGCTCTTCTTGATCTACAGTTTCCACATTACTCGAATTGCGACGGCTAGACTTTCCACTTGAGGCTTTTGGAGCTGCAGCGATGATTATGGGGGAAGCTGGCGGACTGTTCGATATCTTGGCCGTTTTGGATAGAGGACTAGTTGTGTCCTTAGTTGGCAAGGTTGTTTGCTTTAACTCCAGTGCATTCGGGCGCTGTGTCGGAGGCACCGCCGCCGTTGCTGGAGCACTAGACGGTGCCAACAGCTCTTCGCTCACTGTTGCTGATTTTCGCAGCACACTGACCATCGGAGATTTAACGATGAGGTCTATGTTTTGCTCTATCTCAGATATGTTGGTGCTATGTGCAGGCGATAATGGCACCGGCAGCTGAACTGGCACCACAGTAGTCGCGTTCAACAGCTTTGTGGTCGTTTGATGTCCCTTCTTGTGTGGAGATGCTTGCAACTGACCCGTGGATTCAGCTCGTGCCTTAGCTGGCGTAGAACGCAGCAGCTTGTTATCATTAATCTCAAAGCCCAGTGAGACGCACTTGGCCCCTGGAGACATGGGCGACATGGGAGACATTGGGGACATGGATGAACGGTCTGTTTGTGGCGCCTTCGATTGCGCCAATTCATTGTAGTAGGAGGGTACGCGGAAGCTAATGGACAGGTCTGGCAGACTGGGCATGTTGTGCACTCCGGTGGCAGCACTGGGTGCCTCTCGCTCGTCCTGGTAGTTTCGAAAACTGCGCGACTTCTCCACCATCTTCCGCTGCTTTTCCTCGTAGTACAGGGGAGAAGGTTCGTCTGTAGATGTCTCCAGAGAGTTGGATGAACTAGAATGTTGTCCCACCGAGTCTGTGGAGCGCGAGAGTTTCTGCTGGAATGCGCTTAGGCCCACAATGCGCGGCTTGCGTTCGAAGTGAGCCTCCGGCTTAATGGGGGCCACATGTTGTTGTTTTGCCGCTTGCGTCTGCACTTCTCGCACCATGGTTGTGGACTGGAATGTGTCGTTACCACGCGAGGTTTTAGAGAGTAAATTGGTCACACTGATGATTGCCTCGTCCAGAATGCTGTTGTTGCTGCTGCCAGGACTCGATAGCATAGGCTGAGGCTGTGGCGGCTTCTTCTCCAATGTGCTGCTGGGAGACCCAAGCTCCTGCGGCATGTAGCGCTGACGAGCAGCTGGACCGGACTTGGGCTTGACCGATGTCGGATGCTGCGGCTGCACGCCAAAGTTACTAACCATTGCATTAAGTCCATGTCTGCCCTCATTCTGTATCTCACGCTTGATTATCTGACGCGTTTCCTGAATGTTTTGCTCATGCGAGGTGGCACTGCGTGATTTGTTTGGCAGCAGTACTGGTTCCCGTGAAGTTGCCTCCAGACAGGAGGTAGAGATTTGCAGCTTCTTGGCCACACTTGAGTCGACATCCTCCACACCCTCATTGGCCCTGGCAATGCTGCGCTTCGAGTTCCGATGCATGAGTCGGCGCAAGAAGCCGCTCTCCCCTGCTTCTGCTGGCATGTCGTCTGTCGATGATTCGCCACGGGTTTCGAACAGCGCATTGGCCTTGGCGGTGAGGGCGCGAAGCCCAAACATATTTGATGAAGCACCATTTACTGAGGTGGATGAAATCGAGTTTGTTTGCTGACTGCTGGAACTGCTGATGCTGCTGCTTGTTGAGGTCGTGTGGGAGATGCTGTGAGTCTTGTTGGGATTGGAACTGGAGCTGGTGTCCTTCTTAACCACCTCAATTGTCTTGGTGCGCTTGCTGCTGCTGTTTATAGTTTCTGTAACTGTGGCGCTATTTGTGCCAACGCCGAACGACTTGTCGTTAACACTGACGCCGGGTGGTAGCGAGCGGGTCTTTGCTTTGGAATCCGCATCTTTAACAGGGAAAATGGTAATTTAGAATTGCAACTCATACAAATGACTGGTTACGCATGCTATGTGACCTACCTTGCACATTTCTAACAGCCTGCCCTTGAGCCTGACCCAACTTCAGCAGCTCCTCATTCGCCTCTGGTATTGAAGTCTGTGGAGCAGTGAATGGAGAAGCATATTTATTAGACTGCTTAAAAGTGTTTGCTTGCAACTTACCTCTAGTGTTCGCCTATGTTGCCGACTAGGAACATTCTTCTTAGCTGGCCTGATGGCCATTTTGTGTTTGGCGGCCGCATGCGAAAGCCGGTGTCGATCCAAACCAACCACATCCACTTCATCGTCGTGGTGGCTGCGCAGTATGTCCGAGCTCGTCGATATCGAAGAGCTAGTCGATATTCGCGAGTTGTATCTGCTCTGACCTTGGCTCTGGTTCTGACTCTGGGTATCCTCTCCATCGGTGCTGTTCATGCTCAACAGGCTTAAAGAAGACACTTCGCCAGCATTGCTGGCACCAGCGCTAGTACTGGCACCGATCCCGCCGCGTTGCAGGTACACGCCACCGGCAACATTGCGACTCTGTGAGGTAGCCGCCCGACGATGCGGTGACGCCGGGCTGCGCGGCAATCCGAGATCCTCATCAGACGCATCAGGCCGATTGCGCCGCTTGCGCAGCACATCTGTGAGTTCGGCCTGAAATTGAAATTGGCATTGGGTGTGGTTGTAATACATACAAGCCTGATTGTGCATGTGAGTTCGCGATGGTGTGTTGTGCAACAACAATGATGGGAATGGAATGGAAAACACAATTTTTACCCAGCTCTTCCAGCGGAAAATGAAGCGCGCGCGCAGACAATTGCGTCCGATGCGACTCTCGCCGCCTCCAACGCCAACGCCACTGGCATTCAATTTCATTTTGAACGGATTTTGCTTAAAGTCAATCATCTCGATGCCTCGCCATATAGTCGAGACTCAGATGGGTTGGCTGAGGCTCTAACGTTGAAAGTGTGCAGTTTGGAAAGTGTATCAAGTTTGTATTGTGTGTGTTTTAGTTCGAAGAATACCCTATTTTTAAATCCACTAATATTGATGCTATCCTAGCCACATACTCGAATTGTTTTACGTGCATATGTTTTGTAAAGCGATCTCTAACTAAATGGTTTATCCTTTTATTATTTAAGAGAGATGCTAACAGCTTAAGCAGGTCTAGATATCCAGTAACATACATAGAAGGATCAGACTATAGCACGTTTTCACATTCTATTCATCTTCATTCTAACTACTCGGCCACAGAGTCTAAACTCTATCTGTTTATGATATAATGTGATCTAGGGGCGAGGTTAACATTCTTCTTACAAGATTTTAGAAGAATTGACAACGTAATCGGATTTCAAATATCACTGAACCATTGAAAAACACGTAAGTATAAAAATGTTGGCACATTTTCATGTCTAGCGCCTTAATTTGAATTGGCTTGCCATTTATCTTCACAACAAGTATATTTTACAAATCGATCCGAATCCAAATACAGGAAATTTAGGAAATTTCAAGAAGAACGTAAGCAGATATTCAACCATTTAGTATATTATTATAGCTTCCACATTTAACACTTATGTAGTTTCCATATTGGCTTACCGTGAATGAGAGTTTGAATGGTTCGCCCTGAAATTTCAGAGCACCCGATTTTCCGGCCACCATTTCAATGTGAAGACAATACCCAAAACCAATGTAAATGAGATGTTTTTTGTTGACTTTTGTCAATTAACAAATAATTGTAGTTTCTGCTGTTGCACTACACCATCTCAAGAAACCCGAGATGTGGGCACGCAATGATGCAGCGATTTCACTTTCCGCTAAGCCGCTCCGAGTACTTGGAGGCGAGTAGGACGCGAGACGTTGTGAACGCTTCGAAGTGCAATGTGCAACTGAATATCGTGACATGCTGATATGCTGCAGGGCAGGCAGCAGATGCAACGGCAACAACAACAATAACAACAACAATAATAATGTAGCTCCGACTTCTTACCTAGCCAAACACAAATACGTGTACGTATGAACAGGGCAGGCAGGCCGGCAGGCAGGGACTGCTAATGTAAATACAAGTATATAGGTATGTTTATAAAGACAACAACAACAATGAGATTTCAAGGGTATTGCGTTGCCGCTTACTCGGGAAATCCAACCCTCTGTAGCATGCAGGTATACGAGCACATGAAAAAATCGGTTCAATGTCCCAATGAGCTCCAGATCTTAAGAACTTACGAGCTCGCGCAGACTCCTTCTCCATTCCCTGCATTCCGGAATTTGGGGTAGGTGAACTATTTGTGGAACAAGGTCTTTCTCGTTGCCTGTGCCCCATTTATCATCGTCTATATTGTGTGTTGTTGCACATCGTTGACTGACGGAGGAGATGGGGCCATCTGTTCGTTTAGATTTCCTCTTCAGTCAGTTTGTTTATTTAAGAGACTCAGTTTGGACGATCCTTGAGAATTAAGTACGTGTGTGTGGCAGGTCGAAGACCTCTGCCATTAATTACAAGCAAATTATAAACGAAAACGTATTGAGTAATCTTCAACTTTGGAGCAACTCTCTACGGCTTGTAAGAGATCAATGAACTTATTCCATGCATATACAGAGAATTAACAATTACAAGCGAAGGGTTTGCAGTAATTTATATTTCAAACGGAATATGGTTTGTTGGCTAATAAATGGACATCTTATACACATACTTCTGTTTTTACACGGTTTGATAATTAAATATTGTATATATGCTTACACGACATTATTCCATTAAACATGATTTAAAATAACCTATGATCAATGTAATTTTTACACGATTTTTTCTGGAACCAATCTACCGTGTAAAAACAGAATTATGCGTATTTACATTTTTTCTGGAGCGTAGACAATGCATAACGTAATTTGTATTTTAACTAATATTACAGGTAAGACATCCTTTACATTGATTTGGGAAAGTTCCAAAAAAAAGCAGGGAATACCCAAAGGAAACATATTTTTCTTGATAGGCAATCATTATAGAGACAGGTAGGGAGGTAGGAAAGGACAAGTAGAAGGCAACCTCTTAACCCTTTCAGCAAACCGTCGCTACGCGTGGCTAGTACCTGCCCCTCTATCCAAAGTTCATGTCACTCCAATCGCCAAATCGGTAAACAACGCGTCACATTCAATGATTTATTGGCACACACCGATGTCGAGTGGGCCAGGCCAATGGCCTACTGTACAAAATGCCGGCACGGCATGACGTCGATTTGCGTTAAGAGGCGCAAGTCTGGCGATTACAACAGCTTGCCGAAAAGTGTGTTACCGCGAGGCAGGCGGTTTCAATTGCCAGCAGCTCTTGCACCGCTACCCACACGCGATTGCAGTGCCAAAAACAGGTAAGCCAATGCTTACTGGCCACCATCCGCCATCCGCCACCCGACCAACAACCACAGTGACCAACTGAGTTGGCAGTCGGGGTGAAGCGATCGCGTCAAATTAAGCGAAATTGCATAATTTCGCTTTTGTAAGCTGCATATGCCAGACAAATGGAGCCAGCCAGCAGTGCAGTCTACATTGCAGTTTTCAAGTAAATAGGTTTAGATACATAGATAATACATATATACTTGTATACAAGTATACTTGTATATATACTTATGTACATATGTTAAACTATGTATGAAAAAGCAATCTCAATACTAAATTATACAATAGCATTCACGATTAATTTGGCTTGCGAATTTTTTCGAATGATATCCGCAAATATATGAATTAAATAAAAATAAATGTGCTGGCCAAAATATTTTTGAATCATCGATTAGAAATAGCTATTCAACAGAACACCTTTCTATGTCTGATATCAATTCATACGTTCTGAAGAATATGTAAAGAGATTTCTGTTTTGAAATTATAAGAAACTAAATCACATACTTTTAAAAGTCAATGATAAGCGGCCGAAATCCACTTTAAAGTGTAGACATAAAAGTCTCTAGGAGGATAAAAACTATTTGCGATCTTATATTGCAGGCGGGTATTTACAATTTGGAGATGGACAATATGTGAATCGAAACACATTTTTAGAATTTGGATTCATTACGGGATTTATGTATTCCGATTAGTCAGCTCGACTTGTTTGAAAATTGATTTTATTTTCCTGGAAACTTTGAAGTCGCGGCCTATATTTTTAAATTGTTCGTCATGATGCGACGTTTATTTATTAAAGCGAAGGAATTTGTTGTCTAATATATATCGATTATTGAAAATGTATCATCCCATGCAGACAGAACAGACATTTGATTTTAGAAATATTGGAAATTGCAGTCATTTTTTGTCACTAAGTTTCTTACATTTCTTGCTTCCCATTTGGCTTCCCGTTTTTATTTGCAATAAAATTATGTGTAATTGAAACTGCTAAATTAATTAAATTCTTTAAACATTTTAGGGTTATTCTCTTTGGAAAATGTTTTTAGTTGTGTTACCCATCAAACTTATTATATTCATTTAAATAAAGCTGTTGCTATTATGATATACAAGTGTAGCTTCTTCATTGCAAAATCCAAGTTGCCTCCAGTATCCTCTGTCTGTTAACAACAAATATTTTTAGATAACTCCTTTTCTATATTGTGTCTTCGTGGACTATCGAATAATTACCGTCTCTGAGGCAGACCATTAGGCAGACTAATATGGACATGGGATGCATATTTTTGCAGAGATTCCTCAGCGTACACGGAGCATTGCAGAATGTTGGTCACTGGGCGCAATGTGTGCAGAAATCGAACAAAAACTTGACGCGGATGCCGCCGACAAGTGGACTTGAAATGCAATCAAATGCTGTGGCCGAGACTGCTTAGGTTCCAGGAAACGTGTCCACTACCAAATGCATGAGGAAATCTGTCGACCGACCAATCATGCAGATATTTATGCAATTATCGAGACTACTAAACGGGAAGTGTCTCAAAACCGAAAAATAGTGGGTTGTGATTGGTGTTGACAATTTCGGCTTTCCACTTTTCAGTCCATTTCAAAAATTTGCATGTCATCTCAAATAGCCGATGTCTAGCCAACTGACGGCTTGTCCAGCACAGTTGTCCCCATCGCCTGACTCGGGAGCGCAATTAAAGTAAAGCGTGTGAAATGGCATTGCATGTTGAGTCCGCCGTCGACTGTTCATCAACCGGCTGCGCTCTTGACAAGCACAGACTATTGATTGTCATTGTCTACTTTTCTTCTTTTTTCCTGTCATCGTTTCTTGCAGTGAAAATTGCACACACATGTGTATATAGCTGAGTGTGTATGGGTGTTGGTTATTTTCCCATTATGGGCATCAACTAGATTTTTCTCCTTAGAGTTTTTCAATTAATACATCAACCGATATTTATTATCAACACTGGCACTGGAAAGTCCAGAAATGTTGTGTTTCTCTTCACAACATGACTTGGAGAACGCAGACTAATTGCATTCAATTAATATTATCTATAAATATATTTGTGCTTGTATTTCTATGAAAGCTAATAAATCTTTTCTCTATTAATATTATCTATAAATATTTTTGTGCTTCTATTTCTATGAAAGCTAAAAAATCTTATCTCTATCTATAAATATATGCGTGCTTATATTTATATGAAAGCTAATAAATCTTTTCCCTAATATCCCATCACAACACGTAGCTAGTGGCTTTCCATTTCCCCGGAACATGAATTTATCAGAAGTATCAATAGTACGGATATCAGAAAAGGTAGAGATACCTTTGCTAGCCTGATAAAAATTGCAACGAAATGCCTGATTTTTTAGTTTGTGAAAAATATTATTATTAGCACGAGCTTTTTCTCGTTCCAACGGAGCTTTTTTTTTTAGTCTAGATCCTTTTTTGTATGGATATTTAAAATAGCTGCAAAAACTTACAACACCAACAAACAATAATGCATATGCAAATATTATAACTAAAACCTACTAATTAATGCACACTTTAGTCATTATGTTAATTTTGTAAGCTAAATATTAAACAATTAAGCCAACATCACACACAAGCACACACACTTTCCGCAATACTATATATGTGCGACACTTTGTTTTTTAAGGCCTGTTCTAGGTACATACATATGTATGTATGTATATACGAGTATGTATGTCTGTAAGGATACACTCTTGGAAGACTCGTAGTGGTGCCGCATAACACGACGAACGACGTTGTGGACTTCCAAATGACTCGATGCAAACTGATTTAGCGGAAAACTTTGCCGGAGTTCAATAGCATAGAAAGAAAAAAAAAACCGAAGAAAGAAATGCGATTTATTTGTTAACCAGGTTGGCACATAAACCAGCTGTTGCCGCAACGCTGAGGGGTTGAGTGGGTCGGCCGGGACGATGCGGGGTGGGGCGGGCTGCCAGACTCGCATGTCAAGTGGAAAAAAGTGGAAAATCAAGAAGCTTTATCGAAGCGGGTGCAGTGTAGGAGCCAGAGGGGTGTCTATGACGGACAAGATGGAGAGCCACGGAGCCAGCGAGCCAGTCAGCCAGCGAGCCAGCGAGTGAATGCAGTGTTAAGCTCTAGTGTCGGACGGCAACGCTGGCGGCGGGCGAGCAACACCAACTGGTTGGGTAAGAAGCAGAAGAAGCAAAAGAAGAAGAAGAAGAAGAAGCAATAGAAGTACGACAGCAGCAGCGGGCGGCCAACGAAGGAGAAGCCGCAAATTGCCACGCGTTTGAAAGAGGCAAAGAGCCGCATAAATGCTGGCAGTTACGAATGCAGTTTGGCATGGGCGGGGGCCAGGAATGGGGGGGGGGCTGCGTTGCATGACGACTACAGGTTTCGGTTTTCAAGCGACTCGTGCTGCAGCTTCTGCTTTCTGCCCCTCTGCTTTCGCTTTGTTTGTTCGCCAAAACTTAGACGCCTCATGTCGTTGCGACTTGGACGCTTTTGATGTCTAGGCGGGCAACGACGAAGTCGCACCGATTACACCGACAGTGGAAACTTGGTCGATGCTGGTGATGATCATGTTATTAGGTAACTTTATCATGCATATTGTTGTTGTTTTCGGTTTTTCTCTTTTCTTTTTCTGTTGTCATTGTGGTGTCTGCTTCTGAAGAAAAACTATTCTGCTTCAAAGCTTGTTCATTCCAGACAAACAGAAAATACAAACTTTTTGCAATTGAAACGGGTCAGTAGTTAGTTGGAAGTTTTTAATTACTTTTTTCTGTCATCAAATCAATAATTAAATAAGTGTCATTGACTTAAAATAGATCCCTAGGACAACAAAATAGAGGTTCTACATCAAAAATCTGCTCAAAACCATTTCCCATTGCTTATCGTTCGTAAATATAAGCCTAGAAAGCGAAAATAAAGCGAACCAAACCTTTCTTTGAAAAGCCAATATTTCCATTTCGCGAAAGCTGCAAGTCTCACTTACAAGTATATCATATATATATATAGCAAGCAGATTCTTCATGTATATTCATAGTTAATATTAAAACCTTTATCAGAATTAATTGGTGGCAAGCGAAGGGAATCCAATTCATATTCCCAATCACAGATTTCATTTCATTTTTTTTTTACGCAGCCAATTAACAATGCTTAGATACTTGCCCATAGAAGGGCAACACAACAATGGCAGTGGCTTTAATAAAATATTGTGCAGTGCCGCGTATGGCGACCCCTAATCGTCAAGAGAAATAACAGTCGCATACTCATTTAAAAACACAATACATGCTACTGAATTTGATTAAAATCAATTTAAATTGATTACAAACCAACAATGAGCAATGGGTGTTGAGCAATGCTCATCAAATACTTGTATAGTATGAGTCGTTCCCTAGGGGTCGCCTATGTTGTAATTTACTTTAATGTCGCTTCAATTAAAATGTCTGCTGGAGGCTTTTGTACTTGTGATGAGGGGGGAGGAGCCGGTGACTCATGTTCGCGTATTATGGTTTTATCGGGACGAGGGAGGACGAAGAATCTCAAGAGCTGATCAACTCACCTTTAGGACAATGGATAGACTGCTGGCTGTGGCTGATTCTGAAAAGACGCTGTCATGCGACTGAGAGAGCACTTCGCGCGTGTAATCCCTGTCGAGAAAGTCAAGGAGAATTAGTGGGGAAGGCTTAAGCAATATTTTAATAGCAACTCACCCGTCCAGCAGGCGACCCTCGCTTAGGCTGCGCTGACTATCGCACATGTCCCCGCCATTGGAGGCACCGACAGTGGGCTGCGCCGTCTCGTTTCCACTGCTGTCCAGGTCTAGTTCTTGGGAGGAATCGCCAACGCTACGCAAATGCTGGCGCTCGGCATAGAAGCTGCGCCCCATTACATCGGGGAAGACACCCACGCCCAGGGATTGGCGTTGCGCATAGCGTGGCTGTTGCTGTTGCTGATGGTAGGTGGTGCTATACATTTCAGTGTGCTGTGGCTCCGATTGCTCCCCGTGGTGGATGTGCTTGCTCGCCTTCTTTTTTCCCAGGATTACGTTCAGCAGCTCATCGCGGTGGGCCCCGTAAGACTTGGACTTGGGCAGCGATTGGGTCTGATAGCTCTCCTGCAGTTGCTGATGAGTGAGTGGTGATGCTGGGGAGGAGGCCGATGTGGCTGCCGCTGTTGAGACCGATAGCGTGACGCTGCGCAAATTCTTTTCACTGGAACTGCTTGCAGGCGGTGGCAGAGTGCTGCAAGATCCTGGCGATTGGCAAGTGACTGCAGCTTTAGCGCCAGCGGCACTGTCTGAGGCGTTGTTAATGGTGCGTCGGCGAAAGATACGGCGAAGATTGCGAAGCGGATGGAAACGCCGGCGCTTTTGTTGTTGTTGCTCTGAAAGGATAAGGAAAATGGGAAACGGAAAATTTAGTAAAGCGCCAAATAGTGAAAGAAACAATACAATTTTTTTATTACAAAGTTCGCAAAGCATTTTTTTTATTGAAACTAGAACGAAGCTTGTTTTTCCTTTTCTAAACGGAGGTTATTGAACTAACACTCGAGTGGGTGGGCTATTAGTGCACCCAGGTCTACCCAAACCCCATTCTCAATCGATGTTAGGTAATTTGCGTGCTGCTGGTCGGTGGCCATTAATGACAAACATGCGCCGCCATTTTGTCCGCACCGCACCTTTTGAACACAGACGAGGCGTCGTCATCTGTCTCGTATTACGCATACGCCATGTGAGCCGCGTCCCTGCGGCATAATCGACGCGTTTTTAATTCGCTTGTCCATCGGCTGACCAGCACCAGCATAAACATGGGCACGGTTTTTTTTTTTGTTGAGCGAATTATGATGCATATTTTGATGTTGGAAATGATGTCAACTCATTGGCCCATAAAATCAATCGTCTGCGTTTGCCGCCAGAGGCAACGTTAATGCGATTTTTTCACCCACACACACGTGCCGAGCGAGAATTAGACGGTAATGGGTGGCCATTTATAATCACTGACTGGCCCGCAAAGCAATTGAATTTTGTAAAATAACAAAATGTCTCTTCAAGTTGCTTAAAAAATACACATGAATAAACAAAAAAAAATTACCTCTTCTGTTGTTACAAAAAAAGTTTACAGAATTCGAAACAGAGCTGAAAAATACGTTTCGTGCTTACATTTTTTGACATTTTAATAGTCTGATTAAAAACTTTATTTTTTTTTCAGTCAAAACTAATATTTTTCTTTAACCAATTAATTAGCAAACATACATATATATTAACAAATATATTATGTATTTTGTGTCTTAACACTTGGAGTATTCGCGGCCAGTTGAACACCAATTATTTGAATATAGGGTATTTCACTGTCGGGCTTGCTCTGCTGCAGCATTCTCTCCTACTTGGTTTCGGTTCCACATGCATACATACATATGTAAAAGAACTGGAGTTGAACTTTGCAACCAAATAATGGTAAATTCCAGGGCATTTGGCAATCATCGAAATCGCACGCAACTTTGAAAAACCCTTACGTGACTCTGCATAGACAAGTGTTCAGATATTTGTCGAGACATTTGCCACAAACAAATAATTGCGAGAACGAACATTAATCGCACTTACTATACCTTTATAAATACATTCACATTCTTATCAAACTTCGTCACTAAATATTGAGCTAACCAATCGTGAATAGAAAGCCACAGTCATTGCTTTTGATGAAATGAAACAAAAGGAAATGATAACAAAATCCATTGCGCTCGCAAGCGAACGAAACGAAAACATGCCCATAAATAGTCAAAACGTTGTTGCGAAAGATCCAAAAGAGAGTAACTCCCTCAGAGAGAGGGAGAGTTGGAGAGAGCGTGAGAGCGGAACAATAGCAATTGGTTTTGATATCACGCTCTTATGGTTCGTTCCGACTTCTATGTTTCGGCATTTATTTTCAAATTGTGGTAGGCAACAATTGTCACTTTATTATTATTGTTTACATGATTTTTAAACTTTTTTTTATCATTCCACGTACTTTCTTAATCAGAACATACTCTTGAGCCGAGTGCAAACACAAAAGCCATTAGACACTTCCGCAAGGTCGTATCTAATCGTTTGCATGTTCTGGTAGGTGATACTGGTAGGCTGTATTGGCTTTTATTGTGAACAAGCTTACGCATTCATGCTTTTATTGGTAGTACAAGTGAATACACTCTTAATGGCTTTGCTCGCTTCTGGAGCCTACAATGACCTCGCAGTCATTTACCCCGCCCCTTTGTCCTGCACCTGAGCACACAATTCGGCCCACAGCGCCATTTGTTTAAATTGTAAAAAGTACATAAATATATAATTTTATTGAGACTGTTAAGCTATTTTTGGTAATATTTATGACTTTAAATCAATAACCTCATGGCATTTATTGCTGGCTCGTATGTTTGCCAGACAGCAAGCTGTCGCATACTTTTCGATTTACGAAGAAATTCCTTAAATAAAATCTTGATGCCACGCGATTTTGTAAACACATTTGTCACACAATTTTACTATGCGTCTTTTATTGCAGTTACATGATCAACACGATATGAAAACTTTATCTATATAGCAATATATATTATCGCAATCTTTTGTTGATGGTTCTTTTAGCTTTAATGAATACATTCCCATTGCTTCTAATTGTAGTTTGCCCTCGGTTGTTATCAATCCGAATACAGCTCTTAACATGTTTAAATAATTATTTACTTCTTTTATTTTTGCAGTTAATTGTCAATCGAAAAACCGATTGAATATTAAGCTATATAGTACATATATGTACATAATTGTGGGCATAAATTCAATTATTCTTAGAATGAGCTCGCAATTAAAAATAAACACAGAACCTTTAGATAATTGTGGGTAGACCCAATCGACAAACTGGGTCTACTAATCGACAAATGACTGAAAGAACAACAAAGTGTGATTTGACACACAACTGAAAATATTAATTTCGAGTCTTGTAAACCAACATTTCAATGACTTCAACATTTTTGGATATTTGTCCAATTGTGGAAAATTGTCCAAAATTATTGTCCATCAATAAAGTCATACAACTTTGTAGCGAACACAAAAATTGACTCATTTAATTTATACTTATACTTAGTGTGAATTTGTATGTGCTGTTTTTAGTTGTAAGTTTTCTCATATCAAAGGAATTATTTCCAATTCCCTCATCATTGTAGTATCATGGGTGGAAGTACATTTTATCTCTCTTGCTATTTTAGTCATGCCATTCGACTAAAGTGACTCACTCTCGATTACTCTTCTTGCTCTCCTACTTGTAAGAAGCATAAGAAGTAAAAGAAATACATACTTGTAGATACAAAAAAAAAATGTATTTAAGTTAAAATTGCGTTAAGCGAGAGCTGCCAAATTAGTGATAAGTTGTTGTTTTTCAACAAAGTGAAAAAGGCTAGCACCAAAAAAGAATTGAGAGCTGTCGGAAGTTAATAAAGGCACACTTCTCGAATTCCAATTCAATTCTCCGACTTGCGTCGTTAGCTTAGTTACCGTTAGTTGCTAAGCAGCGAAGGGCAATGGAAAACCTAAACACTACCATGCTGGTCACGTTTTGGGAACTCTGCCGTCACACACTTGGGTAGCGGAAAGCAAACGTCGACGTCCTCCAACTCTGGTTTTTTCACTTACTGCATAAAAGAAGGCTGACTCATAAAGCCAAGAAGCGCTAACTGCACGACCTTTCCATCACCCACAATTACAGCCAAGTTCGCGGCACAGGACAAAAGCAAGGAGTACTTCAGTTGGCCGTGGAGTGAGGTGGAGTTGAACTTCCGGGAATGTTTTGCCCATTGGGGTGGCAATTATGCCAGCTCTGACCAGAGGGAACGCCATCAAGGTGATACATTCGAGTTGTAGGCACAATTATGTACATATATTTAAAACAAATAATTGGGTCAGCATATTTATCCTTCGGCCTTTTCCATCGGCCACTTGTAAAGAATTGATTTATGTTGAGCCGAATGTGGTCATATGGAAATTGTGAGCCGCACAATCTGTTTGTTAATGATATATGTGGCTTAATTGTCATCTGTTTATTAAAGTTTCAATACTTTCCCGTCTCGTTTCTACCATTATGCAATCATAATGACGGTAAAATGTGTTGAGGCTTTTGTTTGAGCCAATTTCGAAAGAAATAAAATGTTTTATTGCCGACTGCTGTCACTTCGCGTGACTTTTGTTTTCTCAATCGAAAACAACAAAACGATATTTTCAGCAATGAAAAGAGGAGACAAAACGTAAACAGCTTCAAATCATGTTCACATATTATAGAAGCATTTATGTAGAAGCACTTTAATGAGAACTTGGGAATTCATAAAACAGGTTTGGACAGAAATAAGGGAGAAATAAAATACACGACTACCGCATGTCTAGAAATGTTAAATGTGATATCAGCAATGACTCACATATGGCTCATTAATAATAACATTACATCAGCAACAACAAATGGCGTTTTTGCGAATCATTTAAAGATGATTTGGTAATAAATAGTTTTTGAGCTCAGACATAAATTAAACCTACACGATGTGGGTGTTAAAGTGTCTGCCACCCTTTTATGATTAGTGGTATTGATAAATCTGTTATGCAGCTCACGATTTTAAGAATGACTAATAGATGTGGATGGAGTTTCAGCAAGAGGGGAAAACTTTCTATCCATATGCTGTTTTAACAACATGACCAGATTAATAACCATGGATGATGTTAGCTCTTAGAAAATGTATGTTTTTGAAACCACTGATGCGAACATTAGGTTCTTAAATTGATCACTAAACATGTTTTTACATACTATGAGATATAATTTTTATTTTCAATTCACTGCCTAGTTTAAAACCGCATATTCCACTTTTTTAATCACCAGTAAAGGCGTGTATACAACATTCTTAAATAAAGCCCCAAATCTCTTGTTTTCGTGATCAGCATTATGAGAAGCAGATTATAAATAATCAAATGTCAAAGATATCGTACATTGAAGGTCAATTATTATTTATTACACCATTTAGTAACATCAAATCCGAAGTAGCATGTTTTGGAAAATTTGCGAGTGTTACTTTTAATTTATTTTAACTATGAATAGGAACCTATACACAAGTCGGCTTCTTTTGAGCTGCGTATCTCTACCAATACATGAAATTGTCCAGGCCACGTAAATCTGGTATTGGCGATTAATCGAGATTAAAACGGAAGCACGACCCCTCCATTTACTGACGTAATTCTACTCCCGTAATGAGGCAGTACGTGTTTTAAAACCTGTCATGCATTGTGTTTAAATATTTTAACTGAATGTTGTAACGTGTAAATTTACATACTAACTTATATTGGATGCAATATATAAACACTCAACAAAAATACACTTTTTACATTTAAAAAAAAATAGCTTGAAATTAAATCGCCCATAATTTAGAAACATATTCTAATTAACTACAAAATTAGTTTACAAAACATATTCTAATTAATTAAAAAATTAGTTTACAAAAACTAAGAGGCCACATAAAAGTATAAGAAATGATACAATTTTCTCCCATTTAAGGCAATTCACACAAATGGAATTTTAATAAATTTAATTTTCAAATTTAAATTGTATGTATATTGGTTTTAAAATGCCAATCATCTTTGAAAGAATATAAATATTCGAAAAATGTAATTCTCTGGCATAAATCAAACCTATTAGACCCATATTGCGAAGTTGTAGATACATATATTCAATCAGAGATACTAAGGCCTGTTTTCGCTTTCACGTTGAAAGAAATTATATATAATTGATAATGGTGGAGTTGCTTAATTTAAATAGTTCTGCCCCAGCCTAGTGTTTAAGCAAATAATCAAATAATGAGTTAAATAAGAAACAATTACCAATTTCGAATTCGGTAACGGGAATATCTAATACTCAGTCTTGAATATCATTTTCTGATTTTCAGATTTAAGAAACCATCCCTATTTTCTGAAAAAAAAAAAACTTGCTTTTAAAAAAGAAAAAGTGGGGCTACCTGCCTTCAATCGCATTTTACGGGATGCTTTCGGCCATTTTTTCCGAGTGTTAAAATATATAGATATACTAGTACATACGTATATTGCATTTCATTGTAACAGTCAGCAATTGCCAATTCCGTATGCATATTGTTGTTCTTGTTGCTGTTGCTGTTGTTTTTAGTTGTCGACAGTGCCAGTTTTTGTTGCTGCATATATCACGTATGCATTCATTTTTGAACACTTTGACACCAATTCCGAAACTGAGTTTCGAAAAAGGCGTTCGTGCACCAACGCGCTGTCTACGTTCAGTCTCGGGCTCAGCTCGAGCTGTCACTTTGAATGTGTTGAGGCCAGTAGGCGCGTTTATTAATTATTAGCTCGCATTTAAAATCTACAAATGTTGGGAAATCCATCTATAAAGGGAAGGGGGTACTCAAAGAATTTTGATATATTCAAAACAAGTCCAAATACAATTATGTTCTGACAGCATTTGCCTATCGGCGAGTTGCCGTACTTCAGTATTTTTTTTTTTTTTTTTTTTTTTTGAGTATTCCAAGTATTGTAGTTGTTGCTGAGAGAGTGTGTGAGCGGCGGATGCTTGAAAAGCGACAAGTGCGTTGCGTGAGCGCGCGTTTGAGTGTGTTTGCATGTGTGTGTGTGTGTGTGTGTGTGTGTGTGTGTGTGTGTGTGCAAATGCACAATACAACTTTGTTCTTTGGTTTCACTTGTCTGTTGTTGTTGTTGTTTTTCTTTTTTGCCACGCTTGCGTTGCTTGTGGGGAAGGTCAAGTGAACGCCGCCGCTCCTCGCCAACCTCTTTTGGCGTATGAAAAAGTTTTCGTTCTTACTCGTATTGGCACTGTTGCTGGCGTAGGCCGCTTATCCGCTTTCAAAGTGCCTAATTAATTTATAAAAATAAAACAACGAGCAAGCAAAAAGAACACAAATTTGCACAATTCCGTTCGCGTTGGTGGGTTGTTTGCAAATCTTTCAACTCGTGGGTCCGCCAGCAGGCGTTTATTTACTTTTACAGTTGAGCAAGTTTTGTAATGGCCTTCACATCGAATAAACAACAACTATATACTATATACAGACACAAAAATATATGATTGTAATTCAAGATTTACAGAAAGCACAAGTCGATAATTCCTTATACATTACGTATAAGGTCTATTCATAAAATAGCCCAACAACAATCCTATGGCCAACTTATATACAAATATTTAATTTTAGAAATTAGTTTTGTGTCATTAAAAAGGCCATCAGTTTCTTATCATTGCTCAGATATGATAGTGGATTCATTAGGCAGATAAGGAGTTGGATTTCCAATACATTTTCATAGACTATGTGAACTGCAGTTTTAATCTTTTTAAGCATAACATTTGTTATCTGTCGTGATTTATTAACAATCAAACTTTATAAATAAATTCATAAACAAACAAATCGCAAATCTTACAAAACAGATTTTTAAAAATGCTATACTATAAAGATTCACATTTTTGTAGAAAACAAAATATAGAATATATGTAATTATAAGGAAGCTCTTATCCAAACATTTAAAGCGGAACATTTAAAGCTGCACATGTACACATATACTATAATCAAATAAAACTTGAATGCTCCTACATGTGTATGCCATGTTTATTTGTATCTGAATCTTACTATAATATAAGTTTAATGTATAGAAAACATGATTGACAAATGTGTATGGATGAAATCATTACTGACACGCGATACCCAAAGCTACCTGACTGAATTTTAGTTTACGTTATCAACTAAACTCTTTAACCAAAGTCTGCACCAATTATTGTATAAGCACTTTATACGTAATTGTCCGCAAGTCCCCATTTGTTTGATATTGCCACGAGACTCCCGCAATTGACACAATTGCCATTAAGTACCGACTTTTAAAAGCGATAAGAATGCCGCTATAAAGGAACGCCTATCTCGGCAAAAAAAAAGTTAAGTTGAACCGCGCAAAATGAAAAGACGCAGCAAAATACTTATCGATCCATAATATAAGATCAAGTCGCAACTTTTCGCACTCAAATCATAAAGTACAATAACAACTATATACAATAAAGTTAAAAGCTCACAAAATTGATTACACAATGTATTTGATTTCAATTAGACGCGTCTGCCCATCCTCAACTCCAGAGATGGCACATATGACACACATTTCACTTCTCGTGATTACTTGAAGCTTACCAAAATATACAACAATTGTATTTATGAATGTACTGAGAAAAAAGAGTTATTTAATTTAATCGGCTAATTTATAAATCAAATTTGTATAAAATAAAATAATAAGCTATTTGCTTATTTATCACCTTTTATAACCGAGTCTACAGTTTTTCTATGTGTAGTACTCTTGTAAAAGGTGTTGAGTCGCGTCGGTTGAAGTGAAAAGTACAACAAATGGAGTGGAAATCAGCTTCACCCAATTTGTCAGCGCCAGTGCGTGTAACAATAGCGGATGACCAAAACAAACACAAGCTGATAAGCTTTTCACATTTATTTTGGTGCTAGCCGGCGCTGACTTACATAACTTCCGCTTTACATTGAAATTTGAAGAGCGGGCGATCCGGAAAGGGACACTTTCGGTGCCCATTAATTGCTTGTATGCCGGGTCAGATGTTAATATTTTGATATCAACAACATACTTAGGTCAACCTAACGTGTCTAACATAGAACACAATTGTAGCAGAACACTGGCTTTTGTAATTTATGATTAAGGTTACGTATACGACATGTGGTTCATTAGCTTGAGTGCGCTATTCCCAACTGATTAGATGTGGAAACGTTCGTGAAAGTTAAACAGTTATTGTTTAATTAACTCATGGGTACATAAGCTATTCCATTTGAAAAGATCCTGCCATAAGCTATATCGTATCTTAATAGCTTAATACAACTATTTAAAATAAATGTTTCACAAATTTTTTTGTTTTACTAATTAGCAAAATGTTCCTTTCAATGTTCAATACAGAAAACTTCCACTACTCGTTTCGGTTACTAATGAGTTATATACATTTTTCCCAATTACCGGAGAAGCTACGGGCGCTAAAATATTTCTCAGTAATAGAAGTACAGATAGATATTTGAGCATTGTTTGTTATTTCAGCCGCAATGCTGCAAATATACATACAAGTATGTAGAAAACATGTTCATTTTGTTTATTTAAAAATTAAATTTATATTTTTCTTTCTCAAAAAACTTCAATACCTGTTCAAGCAAACGAAGACGTCGAAAATAGATGCAGATGTTTTCGATAAGAAGCCACCTCAAAAAAATTTCGTTGAAATGTTTACTTGATTTTGTAAACAAGCCAACACAGTTAGAAGAAATGTACACGTATAGATACTTTTATTTTAAATTGCATTATTTCACTTCATGCTATTGTAAAACACAAATTTTCACTCGACTAATATGAAAGGAGAGGGTATGTCTCATTTAATAATCTGTAAATTTAGATTTCTTTTCGCTTTTTCGATAATATTGATTAAACTTTTGGTTACGTATTTGTGTATGTATATATATTGTTCACTCGAATACCATTTGCATTTATTACATACAATGTGTGTCTCTCTGTGTGTGTGTGTGTTTCTGTGTTTGTGTTTTGCGTTGCTCCAATGCGTTTCCGCCACAAACATAAAAAATTCGCGTTTGCAAAAAATAATAATAATTTTTTGATTTCGAAATCAACCCGATGAGTGTTATTGCGTTCGCGTTTCAATTCGGTTTGAAATTGTGCGCGACTCGTTGCTTCAATCCAATTCAATTCAATTTACTTATTACAGTTACAGTGGCGCGCGCGACGTGCCGCGAGTTCACCTGCACAGGTTGAGCAGAGCGAACAGAATGAATCAATGAATGAATAATACAAACAGAGGCACCAACGGCCGCAACGGCTACAACGGCGGCAACGACGGCAACTAGTGGAAATCGAAAAAAGGCCGCGCAAACCCGAAATCGAACAGCGGCAGCGCAAACGAAACGAAGAGTAAAACGACGAGACAGCGACAATCGAGCAGCACGCACCACCACCCGCCCCCAACCAACAACAATTGTTAGCCTTATTACTACCCAAATGGAGCTAATCGCTGTAGCGCGCTTTTTTCATTAGCGCTAACAGCGCTGTTAATGTTAACTTTAACAGCAGTTGGTACGCCAATGCTGTCACCCACAATTCTATTTACACATACCCTTTACCCAAAATGTAAACAGCTAGGGAGACCTATCTTGGGCCTATCTTGGACCTATCTTAGCCACACTTTAATCTGAAGTTTACTCGAAATCGATGAACGAATCATATAACTGCTATAGTATGAACGACTGGTGCAACAAAGTACTTGTAGTTGTCGAAGGACTGCGGACGAGAGTGGGACTGGTGCAGAAGAGTATACAAATACCGAACTACAGCGACTCTAGCGTTCTACTTCTTATATTTACCAAGTTCCACGAGCTGGAAAATGCGTTAACCTATTACAATGGTTGATTGTTTGCGCTACCAAAAAATACGATGGCATTCATTCTCAACAGAACTCTGCAAAATTCTCCGAAATTACATAAACATTAAGCCCATGCTAAGCTTGTTGTTGTTTTTGCACAGCCGCTGCGTCATGGCAGAGCAGCTACCGTAATGGCAGCAGCCCCGTCCAACTTTCCAATAGAGAAACAAAACACAACAATAGCGACACAAAGACCTGCACATATTAATATGTACATACTAATGGATGAAGGTAGGTGCATTGTTTTGTTTTATCTCCACATTTATGTAGTTTTTGTTTATCGCTACGGCAGCGAGAGCGAGCCACATAACACTACCACAAAATATAAAACAGAGCCGTAATCAATGCAGCCACAGCTAATTATGCACATTATAGAAATCTAGCCTACTAAGGTGGGTTAGAATAAAATGGGTGGAATAGAAATGGCCGATTAGTCGGTACTATGTACTATATTGCGAATATTACTAATTGAAATACATTTTTTTTATTATAGGTAATTAAATTTCTATATTTTATCTTTAATTATCAACTTAGTTGTACAACAAAAACGACGATGTATCGCACAAATCTAACCAAAATTGTATACTTTTTCAAAAGATAGTCAAGCCCCCACTCAATTTTTCACACATTGTGTATTTTTTTAATTATTAAAAGCCATTTTTCTTACATCACAAAATTTAAGTGTTGATGCGCCAATATGTTTTCTAAGTTTATTGTTTGTTCGATCCAAAACGATTGCACAGTCCACCATTTCCCCACTCTTTACACCAAACTTGTGCGTTTTATTTTTCATTTTCCTCACTCACATTTTCTTTCCGCATGTTGAAGTGTGCAATTCATCTAGTTTTTAATTAAAGCCATGGCTTTTTTAATTTATTTTCTGATAGTAAGTTTGTAAGTATATAGGAGGTTTGCTTTGGAGCACGTTTCCACAAAAAGTTGAAAACATATTTTTACATAACTACAAATACGAGTAACTATTTTGAATATTTGTTTGACTTATTTATGTGTCTTTCTAAAATGCGTGTTCCTCATGATTTATGCTGGAGCTGCTCTCTGTGTCGGCACACTTTTGTAAGTGATGCTTAATATTGTGGATGGGTCTTTTCAGCAGTCATTTAATTATATATATGGGTATACATCACAATCCTTTTAATACCCTTAAGCAGATTGTGATTAACCTATAGACTGTGGTCACAGTCACTAACCAAACACGAGGATAAAACTCAAATGAAAGGCCTAAGACCAAATAAATAAGAAGTAAACAATCAGATGATAGTTTATTTATTGAACAAATACAAAAGCTTTTAAGCCATCCCATGGGTTGTGTTAGCAAAATGTTGGCCCTTTCCTACTATCCCTAATACGGTAGTTGGCCCATCAGAGGAGTATGTAACTAACCTGGATTGGGCGATGCATTTGGCTCGCCACCTTCATTAGTCGCAGGCGTCCCTTCGGGGCTAGCAAGGGGCGTAGATGTGGCTGCTCCTGACAGTACATGTGTCCTACTATTACCTTCCGGCAACGACAAAGGCCCCGATGCACTCATATCCAGTTCCAACGGGGGAGAGTTTTCCCGCACACAAGACATCAATGCCGAAGACATGCTGAAAATAAAAATGAAAAACAATAAATCCTCTAATTAATAAATTAAAACTCAAATGATAATTCACAAGTTAGAAGAAGACTTAAGTCAGAGCAAATTATATGCAAAGCACCCCAATGCATCATGACATACATAGCTGGATGGACAGCTCTAATGGAAACAACATTATATCAGCCACAGCAGCGGCTATCCATGGCCAGCTGATTGCACTTTTCTCCATTAGCTGTGGAAATCAAACGTCAAACGCCTGTTTACTCTAAGAGCGAACGCAACTGACGGAAATTAAATTTAATGAAAAGTAGCTCAGGGCCTTTATTTAAACTGAAATGCGGCCAATGCACAGTGGATGCCTTGCTTAGAACTGGAACATTTATTTACTTAACAGCTAGTCATTAATCATTGGCCAAATCTTCGGTCAATTATCCGTTTTATGAGCCTAAAGTAGTGTGAGTTTGAGTACAAAATGGCCGAGAAAATTGCAAAGGATGGTGTTAAAAACTGTTGACTCTCTTGTGATTTATTACTTCGTCTTGAGTGTTATTAGGATGATTTTGTTTCAAGTTGTTGAAGCTTCTGGAGTTCCTTTCCTCAATAAATAACAATGAAAGTTAATGAACACATAGTTGTCATGATCATTACTTTGATCGGAAGCTTGGAATATGAAATTATTTAAAAAGGTATGTCGAAATTAAATAATATCTATTATAAGCTCAAAATTGCCTAATTTTAATTCTGTCTATAACTTAAGTAGGTGGCCTTTTTATGGTCCATTCATAGTATACTCAATATTCCAATCCAGCCAATACACGACTAAGTAATACAAAACTAAAATAATTATAGGGAAGAACTTATGAAGTATTTTTATACTAATTTAAGAAGGAAACATAAGAATGCATTACAACCATTCCATTGTCATGCCTGTATACTTCTGCAAAACGATCATTCATTCATTTATTCTAAAATCGACCATGAATTCCCCCATATATAAAGGGGAATATATGTTTTTTAACTTCATTACATAAAATATTATACATTCCAATCCATCATCCAGAATCAATTAATCTACGTTTTTAATTTAAAGATTTGTTTCTTTTCATTTCTTCCCAATCACAAATTTTTGAATACTGATTATTCTAAATATCTCATTCAGATAACTCTCTGGCTTACAGATCTGATAGTCACATGGGCACTTGTTAACTTTCAAGCTGAAAGAGGAGCTCCAATTAAGCCAGAACACGATATGTCCAATTCGTCGTCGTGGATATCATATAACTATGAAATAGGCACCGTGATGCGTTACAAAATGTCTTAACGTGAAACAAATTTAATGAATATTTATCACCCTCAACATTATATACCCTTTTTGGGTACATTTTTCTTGGACCACTTCTTTATGCTCAGCACACATATACATACTTGTAGATTAAAATATATGTTTTAGCAACATTATAGATTTGGAAATTATGTGGGTATGTGGCTCTTAATTTTCGAATAAATAAATGTGAAATATTACTTTTGTTTGCTCTATGTTTAACAAATTAAAATACCAAAAAGCTAATGGACAATTTTTTGCACTAAATGCTGATTCGATTATTTATAATATTAAATTCGAAGACGACGCATATAAAACATTGGATGCTTAGTAAAACAAAAAGAAATAAACAAAAAAATTACGAGTTTAACTCTATTTTCTAAGCCTAAAATAAACATTAAAAAATGGGTTTTGTTTTTGAACTTGTTTTGAAAGGAAACCAACACTTACATCATATATAAAGATATATTTCTTAAATATTTAAGCACTCCAAGGAGTTCGATTATTGTTCGTTTTAAAACCATTAAAGAAAGAAAGAAACTGAGTCTGGAACATCGATTTAAAGTACGGGCTTAATAAGTGCGATAAACACTTTATTTTTCGTTCTGCTAAGCAATTATTCCAGAGTGAAAAATTGGCTTACTTATACTAAGATATTAATCCGTAAACTTTAGATTTGAAGAAGTAGTTCAGAAAAGTCAACTGCCTCTTTCTCCTATTTACCTTCATACTACTTGTATATATGTATATAAGATAGTAAAAATTTTCTATGAAGTCGTTACGCAAAATCCATAACTGATGCGAGTATATGTCTTGCTGATATATTTTTTGTTTGATTTCAATAGCCATTAAGCGCAATGAGATGTGAGTAAAAAGTATTTAGCTTTTAAACACCAATATAGACTAATACTATGTTTCCCCCATTCAAGCAACAGCCAGTCCATTATTCATTTTGGTGTTGCTAATTCTAGTCCAGATCTGCGTAGGCTTACGCCTGCCGCCGCAAATAAACTCACTCTCGAGCGGCCACCATTTGGAGGAAGGCCAAAACCTAATTATCTCTCCTGCATCCGCAGTACTTTCTCTAGTGGCGCTGTATCTGTGCAGCAGTGGGAAGCTAAATGAGCAACTGAGGAATCTGTTGTGGCTCAGCGAGTCTGAGAATGATGTGAGAGACACTTTTAAGTCCATTCTACATGACCACACAAACAGAGGATTCGAGCTACTCTTAGCGAACAAAATATACCTTTCATCGGCCCACCCCGTCTTGCCAAGTTTTAGGGAACTCTTAACTAGCACCCTGAATGCAAACGTCGATAATATTGACTTCAAGGACAGTGAAGCTGCTACCGACAATATCAATCAATGGGTGGCCTTGCAAACCAAAAACAAAGTTCTAAACCTGATCCAAAATGTGCCGCCTAAAACAGCATTTATATTTGTAAATGCATTGCATTTGAGAGCCACATGGGACCAGCCCTTCAATAGAAATCGCACCTCTGAGAAAAAGTTCCATATGACCCACACAAAGACCGTGAACGTGAATATGATGCATCTGGAAGCCGAAGTTCCCTATGGCCATCTATCTGCAATTGAGGCGGAAGTCCTTCAACTGCGCTTTAGAAATTCATGCTTGTCCATGTACATATTGTTGCCTGATAGGCTGGAAGACCTGCAAAAGTTGGTCAAAAGGATGTCACAATTCGATGCCATGAGCTTGCCCAAGCACTTGGTTAATACCCGCATGAGCATTACTATACCAAAGTTTAACATCGACAGCAGTCATAATCTCATACCACCCCTTGCCTCCTTGGGTCTGACGGACATTTTCGTAAGCCATCGCTACCCTAAATTAACGAGTTCAACGGTTCCCATCAAGGTAGACCAAATCCATCAAAAGGCTGTGATTAAAGTCAATGAAATTGGCGTTGAAGCCTCGGCAGCCACAGGTGAGCCAAAAGGATCGCCTTTTCTAAGTCACAAACTATATGCGTCTTCATTTTAGGAATCGTGACGAAGCATCCTGTCGCAATTGAATGTAAGAAGTTTTTTGTAGCGAATCGTCCATTTGCCTTTTATATTCAGGACAAGAACATTGTCTATTTTCATGGATTTGTGCAAGGTTTTCCTACTCGAAACGGCCACAGCTCTCAAACGACCGAGGAGCTACGCAGAAAGAACTCTTTACTCAAAGCAGCTGGAGACAATGACTAGTAATATATTTAAGACTTATAAGTATTTACGAGCTGTGTTTTCAAAATTTATCTTTAGCTGAAAAGCCAATCATGTCATCTAAATAACACCTTAATAAGCATGTAAATTCAAAGCTGAAAAATATATATTCCTCGAATTTAAAATCAAAGACACATAATGGTTAATGATATAAATCCTGCACTTGTCATTGCGCTTTGCCAAAACGCCACACTCCCCCCAAAGATCGTATTTTTGTCGTATCTGTGCACAGAGCCAGTAATGCCATATGTTTTCAGCAAATGTGCAATGCAAAAAAAAAAAACTAAGGCAAAATGTGTTAATAGAATTTCAAGGGGAAACTGAATTCAAGGAAAACTATTTTTAATCGAGAATTTGTCTCTTATTTTGAACTTTGTTCGGCATAGAAATAAATAAGAATGCGAAAAATTGCGATGACGATGTCTTAGTCACATTTCGACGCCAAGTAGTCGGGCGCAAATAATTAAGTGGACTAATAGCAATATGTGGAAAATACTTGGACTTTGACTGCACGACGAGTTGATAAAGCCATGCCTGCCACAAGGATATCGCAAAAGTGCAGGGTTATCTGAGCGGAAAAACTATCCAAACGGTTTTTAGGTTTTAAAGCGGCTGGAAGAGCCAAAAGTTCCAGAGTTTTAATGACGGCAGATACTTTACATACCTTCTGAAAGGACAGTTCATATTGCTTATAATACTCTTCATGTCTTTTCATTAACTTACAGAGGCTTCTATTCAAAATTCAAAAAAATAAGGTTCAGACTAAACTTTGTCGCTGAGCAACAAAAATTATGTTGTAGTCTCTGCCACTGTTCGAGTCGATAATTAGAGAAAGCATGGGATTCTTTTGTACACAGAAATTCCATTAGTCAGGCGTGTGTTAATTTAATCCTGTACCCAAAGGGCAAAAGAGTACTTATACTAGTTTTTATTTTAAATATTGTGCCAGCACAAATGTTTAAATGTTTGTTTTTAATTTTATAGCATACTTTTAAGCGCGCTGCTAAATGCGCCGCATGAGCGAAAATGCGCGCTCCAAAAAGTTTTTAAGCAAACTCATTTACATGCTCATACATAAGCCGACAAAATACATATTTACAGAGCCTGTCAAAGGCATATGGCATGTTGGCATGACATTTTCCCCCAGAGCCACCATACGCACTTACAACACTCACTGCCTGTCAATGGGTACAAATTTCAGAATCAACATCTCTCAGCAAATGTACATACATGTGTGTATAGTATATACTTGTATGTATGTATGTATACTCGTACTTGAGTGCTACACAAAATTCTATGTGTTAATTAGTCAAAGATTATGAGAACGCAGCAGTCGCGTGTCCATATAAGCCAGCACACAATCGCCGCAAATTGCAGTTAAATATTTGCGCAGTCGAATGAAAATGCAGCCGCAAAATTTCTGGTCAATCCTAAAATAAAATCCGAGGGGGGTTGCGTGACAGAAAAATAGCGACGATGATGCTGAATATGATGACGAGATGCTGAGTAGCACCCGCCAACTGAAAAATGAACTGCGCAATGAAATGCACAGCAGCAGCAGCAAGCATTTTATTTCTGTTGACATTTTTATGAGCCCCACTATTGATTAATTAATTAAACGAGCGCAATGTGCCATTGGGGGGCCACACATCAGCACTGAAATTTTGCACAAGAGCGGCGCATAGTTGTGCCATGACTTTGGCATTGCAATGTCAAGGCGAAATTCATTTAGCTGGGATGTTTTTAAATGTACACAAAATGTTTAGTATTTAGCTTTATTTGTTTTAATTGAAAAAATGGCAAAGTTCGTGCAGCCTGAAAGTGTGCTCCGATTTTTGACACATTAACATTAAATTTTAAATTAAAAAAAAAAAAGACGAGCTGAGAGATCACACGCTTTTAATGTTAACCAACACCCCAGAGACGACTCAGGCACTTTGCCAGCCAGCCAAGCAGCCAGTCAGCCACTGTGATAACCGCAACGCTCGCTGCCTCACATCTTGTATCGCAGCGTGAAAATCTAACACATTAACTTTGACTTTCATTTGCATTTTCCACACTCGCACACACACTCACACACTCAGGTGGCTGCAAGTGAGCAAATGCTGCAAAAGTTACGACCAAATAAAACGCAGCACAGATGAGCAACAACAAACTTTAATTATGTGTATCATTTGCATACGAGTATGCGAGTGTACGAGTATATATTTGTATCTATTAGTACGCGCATTGTTTACACCTATGTACGAGTATGTAGCCACGGCTATGTCTGCTTTCTTGTAATGAAATTCATATGAAAATCTGCCAACAAACATAATTATGATGAAGGCCAGCAGCAGCAACAACACTGCGTTGACGTACTCGTACAATGGCCAGGAAGCGACGGCATCGAATTACATGTCATTGTTGTGGTTGCTGTCGCTTCACCGAAATTGCAACAACTGCAACAACTGCAGCAACAACAACTCTATAAATAATATCCGAAAAAAGTTCTCAAGGCAGACAGACAACCCCGCTGTCGAGCTTGAGCTATGGCTTCGTCTTTATTGTGCTGCTCAGGCTCGGCAGTGAATAGCTCGAGCAGAAACACTTGTTACCGCCTCAGATAGCGACAATGTCAGCAACACCTTAAGCAACAACAACAACAACAACAACAAACTGTAACCAGCAGCAGCGCACAATTCAAACGAAACAGAAGTCTTTGCAAAAGCTGGCATAATGCGCATAAAACGCTCAATATGAAAAGGAAAGTGCCCCTGACCGGAAAAGCAGATGAGTAAGCACGCTGGCATAGAAAACTAAAACTAAAAACTGAAAACCAAAAGACAAACAACAAAAAAACTACAACTGCATGCTCATGACATGGCAAGTTACCACTTACGGGTATAACTCGCCAAAGTTACAGCACTTTGTTGACACGATTTGTATGGGCATTTAGACCAGCGATTTACACTTTAAGCGAGCACCTCGCCCTTGGGACTGTGAAAAGGAGCTTGCCATTGGGCAGCGAAGCCAACAAATTGCGACATTACTCCCCTGAAGAGTGTAAAGTCATTTATATGCCTCATTATTTGTGTACGCGAAAGTATAAAGGGCTGTGTGTTATTAACCTTCTATTAGATATTAAAAATTGTGTCAAAATAATCCAATAAGGCTGGCAAAAAATGGCAATAAAAAATGTAAAAAAGTTATTTTTCACTCTTCGCTAAGATTTTGATGATTGCCGGAATGATATTGGACATGAATTACAAAAGGTACGGAAAACAAAGTGTTCGGCACGGACTCGAGCAACAAATTCGATAATAATATGTTTGATTAACTATTTTTGGGCATTCCTTTGCCATGCAGAGTAATATATATATTACTATTACTATATATTTCTATATTTTCAATGGACATTTTCTATCTCCGCTAGCTTGCAAAGCTCTTTTTTGAGCATCTAAGATAGTCTAGAACTGAATAAAATATTATTATTAAAGAACTTTGTAGGTTTTACTCAACTTAGATTAATTTTTAAGATTTTTCAATTTACTAAGAGCTGTGCCATAAATATTAAATGACCGCCTGTTGTAGAAATATTTAAGCATTCCTCTTCATTCTAGTTTTAAAACGAAGAAATTCAAATTCAATTCAAATTTGATAAATAGATGAATTATTAGATGAAATTATTAAGCGATATAGTCAGAACAGCCTTTTGTTCTGTTTGTTTAAAATTTAGTTTTGCATGAAGATTTAAAAATGTAATCTGTCAACATATTTTTAAATATTTGTATTCACTGGAACGGCTTTAGTGGCACGGCTTTGTCATGCAACAAGTCAGTATCCAGAGACATCCTTTTCGTACGAGTGCCACATTTTTCCACTTTAAAATAACAGCTTACTGCATAATTTAAAATCATACATACTCGCAAATATGCCTTCTTGACACTTGGACATTAAAGTCTTGGCAGGTACAATGACACTCTTATAAGACGCCTTGGCTCACTCCCACACCCACGTGAATCGCACGAGTACTTTTGGCTTGAAAGCAAATCCCTTTCAGAGAGCCTTGAACCCAAATCAGGCGAAAGGCATCTAATAAATCAAACTCGTCAAAGGCGAAAATCAATAAACAAACATGTGCAAAAAATGTAAACGTTGCAATAATGTACAGAATTGCGGGGCATCTTGTTTGCTGAGACGGCTGATAACGGTACTTGCGGTGGCAGTGGCGATAGCAGCGGCGAGTTATGCTGCCATCGATGACGCAGTGGTTGGATTGCTGATTCAGCTAAAGGGCGCAGTGACACACTCTCCTCCATTTCCACCCGAGGGAAACACGAGGCGACAAATGCTTTGAATTCAGTCAAATTTGTTGTTGTGGTTTTATTTTTGAAATACTACGTCACTTTCATTTACTCTGCTTCTGTTCTGCCTGCCAGATGTTGTCATACGCACCGAATGATGTCCAATTGAAGAACCAACGTTGCGGGGGATCGCCGGCACTTGCGCGCACTTTCATGAATATTTAAAATATTTTACGCGATTTTTCTTAACCAGTGCTCGTGTGTATATAGTATTTATATGTACATGTTTCAATCAAATTTTGTTTTGTTTTTATCTCTATCTGAATTTGAACGTAATTGCGACCAACAAGCTCGAGAAGCGCGCGATGATGCAGATGTGATGCGATGTGCGCGACTGACTGCCACTGAAAAGGCATGCGGACTAAGCAACATCTTCGCAGCATACATCGCATATGTTGCGGCAGAATGATGCGCACACACACACACACACACACGCTCCACAGGATGACACAAGGAAAAACTTGGTGTGATAGCTACTTGTACAAGAAATGTACGAAAAAGTGGGAGCAACATTATTGCTTTTGCGTATGTGTGTGTGTGTGTGTGTGTGTGGCTGTGTTTGTTTTTGTGTATACTCAAGGTCAAGGAGCATGACTCCTATTGCGCTCTTGCGGGGTCGATTCCATCAGAACAGCACAAGAGAGAAATAGAGAGAGCTGGTGAGCAAGCAGTCGCAGCATCTGCTCTAGCTCTAGTGTCCAGTTTGACAGCAACTGGTGGCGCAAAAAAGGTTGCTAGCAACATGTTGCCATGCGCGGTAGCAACAAAGACGGGTATTTGTTGTTAAAAGTATTAACTATGTTTAATCGCTTTATTGCTTAAGCCTTTAAAAGTATCGTTTGGCTCTTAAGTGTTTAAATTTTAGCTAACTGTAGAGAGAATCATGCTCTCATTATTACTCTACACAGGGTTAAAGTTTTATGATAACTCTAAATTATAAAACTAATATTAATGACGTCCAATTTGCAGTATTTCTTTAAATCTATTATACAAGTATCTCCTGCTTAACTTGGTTATAGAGCCGATCAACTAACTACTCTAAGTTGACTAAGTGTCCAAAAATGTTATTCCCTTCACAATATGCTATTTAATACTCTTTTATATGCCGTTTACACTCGAATCGAAACGAATTTCATTTCAGGGTTATTACGATTTCCGCATATCACTTTTCTAAGCTAAAACGCTTTTTTACAAGTATATGTGCTACTAAAATAGACAAGTTGACTTCTGTTTAATGAGTTATTACTGCATAGTTAGTTAGCACAAATAGATCTGATTATGTTTTTACTTTGAAATCATTGCGTTGTTATAATAATATGGAATTATTGGTGTTCCGTTTCAATAAATCAGCAATTAATTATTGATTACTGTCCGCCTATGTAATTTCTGCTCTAATTACATTCTAAATCTATATTTGCTTCTAGAGTGTGTTCAGTTTCATATTATTTCCTATCCAATGTTTTTGTAAATATATACATTTTATGTGCAGTTAATTGAGTTTATTTCGCTTATCAAGTTTTAAATTCCAAACTGTCTTTTTATTCAGTTCATATTGAAGAGTGAGTGCTTTTTGTTTAGGCCTATTTCCAAATAGTAGAAGGTTATTCAGTTATACTTCCGCGTTGAGCCAATTAGCCGCCACAGCTTATTCAATTCTGGAGAATTGTGAGGGACAACATTTTGTTGCCAGAAGTTTCAAGGCTCGTGCTCTGCATTCGGAGGTCTGAGTAGCAACGACTGCGCAACTCGCCGCCTCGCTCACATCCTTGCCAAAACGCACACACAACAATGGAGCGGGAGCATACATACATACGAGTACATACATACATACATACATACAATCGGCAGCCTGACCTAGTCAACCAAATTGTCGACGGCTGCCGAGGCAGGAGCATGAAAGCCGATGTCGGCGCGACAGTAATATTTTCGACATGGCCAAATAAGGCAAAAGGAACTCATAAAAGGGCAAATGTACAGCTCTGTGTGTGCGTGTGTGTGCGTGTGTGTTTGTGTGGGTGATGTGAGTGCCTTGCGCTTCTTCTAACTGTTGCCAAACTGTAGTTAATTCTGACAGCGACTACCCTTTTCACCTTGCAAGAGGGCCGCATGTGATTCCCGGCCGGAATTTATGCAAAGTTAGTGAAGAAAATGGACGAGACGCCTTCTCAGTGCCATCGACTCCATCGGGCCCGTTTCGCCTTCCATTCGCCATGTGGCGTCAACGGCCTTCGCGGAGCATCGCCCATGACGCTATTTGGGTTTGGAAACATTGCTGACTGGCAGCAAAGCAAGAAAATTCTTTGCTTTTTATGGCTGGCATGGACAATTTTCATTTTTTATTCGTTAATGGCAAAAAGTTTCTTTGCTGACTAGTTGTTTTTTTTTTTTCTTTTTTTTCCATACCAAGAAGCTTTTAAGCATAAGCGATGCGCCCCAATTGGCCGCAGCCAACATTAATATAATCAGGCCTGTGCTAGACCTTTTATCATTAAATTCATATTAAAGTGCTGTTTAAAATTCTGCGCCTCCATTTGGTCACTTATTTTCAAAATAAACAATCGACTTTTGTGAATGCGACCTTCTCCTAATATTCGGACTATTAAGCTGAACTATTTGGTAATATTTATAATTTTGATGTTCAAGGTCGCCCAATTATAAACGAAACTCGGCAAGCCCTTTCGTTAAAGTAAAATAAAGAGAAGCACCACAAACAATGGGAACAATAATTGTATTGTAGACAGAACAAAAACGTCCCAAAGCCCGCATTACCATAACAACGACAAAAAATGTTTACCATCATGCCATTAAATATTGTTATTTATTGCAAGCTACATGGTTAAAAATGTTGTATGAAGCAAAAAACATGCATGTAGTATATGAAGTTAAATAAACCCCCAAGATAAAACTTCAACATTAAAATATAAATATTATATAAAGAGCTTCTATAAAATATCAATAGTTTCCCACTATAATTTTAAATTAAATAAAAACTCAAAATTATGGAGCACCCGACTTATCCTACAGACAATTTGCAAGATATTTATTTATTTATTCTACATGGGCAAACCTATTTATAATATTGGTATGGCATAGGCTAGGTTAGATTATTAAGGGTTAAAAGGGTATACAAGTATTAGGTTTGTGCAAAGTTGTAACACGCAGAAGGAAGCATCTCCGACCCCATAAAGTATATATATTCTTAATCAGTATGACGAGACGATTCGATCTAGAGAAAGTTTAATATGACGTTCGTAGTTACTTGGGCTCAGATCCTGTTTTCGCCATTTCGTCGTCCTTCTTGGTCTTCCTTTTCGCCAAGGATATTCTTTTAGCAGATGATGCAAAGATTTTATAGCAATATAAAATTTTTTTAGTGCTTTTTTTTTGCTGCCATCTATACTACAGTATACTACCCCAGTGCCCCAGTGTCTGCCTCCATTTCTAAGTCGTCTATGAATAGGTTAGTGGCCTCATCTGGTCCCATAAGTGCTGGTTTGTATTTAAAATTCGATTATGGAGTAATGTATGTAGTTCGAGATACTTGCTACTGCTCTTAGCTCTCCCGATTCAACTTTCTATATTACTTGAGAAAATAATTTGCTCCACCTCCATACTAACGATTTTGATGCTCAATACATATACTTTGTTGCCTTCGCATTCGACACAAGAATACACTTAGCATTCATTTTTAAACAAACAAGAAAATTAATTCCGAAAAATATGCTACACATCAAAGCCAAATATTTCGTGAAACCACAAAGTAAGGCAAGAGTGTATTTTAAGTTTATTTTGGCTAAAGCCATGAACTCACCTGATTTCAATTTGTTACTCAATGTTGTGTTTTCAATTTGCTTAATTTAATGTTCAAATTGCTGGACTGTGGGTCTTTCTGGGCGTTCGTTTACATATTTCGAATTTGTTTTAAGGCTGAAAGATAGCAATATAAATACAATATTATACATATAGAACGAGTGTGCAATGCATCAGCGTAAACTATTAGTGAAAAGTACATTTAAATTGAAATTTAATTGTAAGCAATTACAATGCTGTTGCATTAATAAAGATTATTTATTCAGAGCTTAATTGGTGCATTTTGAAAAAGGGTTGACATTTAAAATGAAAAAAATAGAAAATACAAACTAAAAAAAACAAATGTGAATTTTCATCGAATTTTTAGATGCAGGGGAGAAGAGATCCTACCCTATGGATCTTTCCAACAAACACATCCCTATGACACCATCATTACTTTTTAAGTTGATAATACCTATTTTGCTTAGCAAACACTTCAATGAAAATTATTCAAATAATAACAATAAAACGAATACAAATTTAACACCTGAAAGAAGACATTTCTTCTTATCCATTCTCCATTTAACTGCAAATAAGACTAGAGCTCCTGCTTTTTAAAAGCCAAAGATTATCGCTGCACCCGTATTATTTGGCTTTATTTTTAAATATTGATCTATGGCTTGTAATAAACCAAGAAAAAAACGGAGAGCAACATCACGACACCACAAGAAACCACAACAACAAGGACGAGAATCATCTGTAAGTCATGATTATCTCCCCATGGCACAACAGGGTGTATTATGCAAAGCCTTTGGCCATTCACATGTCAGCATGGGTTTCAATAAAACTGAAAACAAACTGAAGTTTGTCACGTTTTTGTCTCCATGGCCAGCGCCACAAAAGGGGCGAGGGGGAAGGTAAAGGAGCACAAATAGTGAGTGCAGAAGGAATTTTGCTTTGGGTTAGGCGGTCAGAGTAATTACAGCCGGCAGTTTTTTGCGCAATATCCTTTGAATTTGCATATCGCATATTTGTATGGTCTATTGAAAGTTTGCGCTATAATTTCGGCCCCAGTCCGCAACACCCAACCCCACCACACCCCGATAACGAAGCCATTCCCTACACCAGCCAGAGGAAAACATACATAGAACTGGTCGCAGACACACACACACACACAGACAGAGCATGCAGCCTTCGTGTTGCCAACTGATTTGCATAACAATGGTCGTAAAAAATGTCGATATCCACGCTCGCTTCAGAACAACCCTTGCCATCTCCTGCAAACCCATTTCAATGCTCAAGACTTTGTTTTAAATGGCACAATGAACTCAATCTTATGAAGAAATTTCCGAGGTTTTTTACATATGCTGATGAATACTCCTGGGTGTTTCCTTTATGTAGAAATATGTAAGCCGACGCTAAGAAAATGTAAAGCATTCAATTGAGGATCAATATACTGCCCGAAAGATAGACTTAATAATGTTAATTGTAAATAGACCGATTAGGCTTGAATATCTATAATAATATTATAAAGAGGAAAGGTTTGATTGTTTGTTTGCTTATTTAAATCGAAAATCCGCAACTACTGGACCGATTTAAAGGATTCTTTCACTGTTACGAAGCTACACTATCCACGATTAACATAGGTTATATTATATTTGCAAAAAAGATAGCGATACTTAAAAGGCCAATAATGTAGCCCAAGGTTTAAAAAAAATTACATAAAAAATTCCGGAATAGGATGCTGTTAGTTCAGAATCATACTCGAATCATTTTGTCACTTAAAATATTAAGGGAATAATCTTCAAAGGTCCCCAGCCAAAAAAAAAAAGAAGACGCAGTCCATTACCCGCAGGAATTTTTAAATTTTTTAAACCTTTCTGGACAGCCGCCACATGAATTGAAGCTAAAAATCGGAATTCCAATCATGCTTTTAAGAAATTTAAGCTCTTCGCGCATGTACAATGGGACGTGGTTGCTAATTAAGGAATTGCAGGACAATTTAAGTGTAGCAAAAATCATCAATTTAATTTAATTTAATTTCGGGTAAAAACAGCTTTCACGTTAATTAAGTATTAACAAGTCCAAATGCCAAACCTTCGAATTAGTAGGGATCGACCTACGAAAGGAATGTTTTAATCATGGCCAACTGTTGACCTACCATGGGTCGAAGCTCCTGTAAATCAATATATTTTGCTGCCACAAAATAAAAAAAAAAACATCAAATATCGTTTACAGAGAAGCTCTGACTCAATAAAGAATATAAAAAAATTTAAATTTAAATCATAAAAATAATACTATCCAAACTATGTTGATAATTTTAGGAAAAGGAGGGTGTATGTGTGTGTTATAAAATTTATAAAATTTAAAATTTTTGTAAAATACCCGTGCGAAGCTGGGACAGGACGCTAGTATAAATATATATGTATATGTACATATATGGTTTTGTATTTAATACTTTTTAGATTTTTCCAAAATCCAGATTTTTAGTAGAATGACGACTATTGCTGCACGTTTCTCTTATTTATTTTGTATTATGCTGCGAATCGGCCATAACACATTGATATTTTTACATAATTGAGACAGAATTGATTACAGAATTGCAAGACTGTGAGTAATTATAAATCTAGCTTTATGCGATGATGATCGAACCCAAATTGTGGGATTCCTGTTAGCTCATTCCCTGATGTCAAATAAGACAATGTTTCATTTGGTAACCAACGGCATCCTTTAAGCCCGGTAAGAAAACAAAAAGAAGGAAAACAAGTAAAACCTCTGATAATATATAGCAAACTATCCTGGCCAGATTTAGGAGCTGCCACAAAGCACATAGTCCAAAAAAAACCTAAATATGTAACTAGTTATAAGCCACTGCTCAGCTCTAGGATCTAGAAGTCTTATCTTATACGAACTACTTACCACGGCATACACTATATTACAATCTAATAACCCTTTTCTAATAGAGTAAAAAGAAATCGAAATAAAATCCAAAAGTAAAATACACTTTAATATTTCCTGGGAGTACGATTCCAACGATTTAATTATTTGGAAAATTATTACTTCTGGTTACTAAAGTCATGTCTAATTCATGCTCCCCAACTGCATGCTAATTAAGGCAACCTCCAACCCATATTAGGGCCCATCTGTAATTCGGCACCATTAGTGGTAACGTGTAAGGCTGTACTATTACGAGGCTACATTACCATTGCTACGCCCGACGAGCGCCGACTCTTTTAAAACTCGACACTACAAGTCGGTCTTGACTGAAAATTGAGTGTTGTGGCCATAAAATATGCAAATTGTAAGTCGTAAGCGGCATATCAGTGACCCACTGGGTTAGAACGGACCGTAAGCGTAAACTTTCACTGAGCTGGCTGCCCACACGGTTTGGATTGGACCTGGTAGGGTTATCTAATTGGTTAGTCGAGATACAGGCAGCTGAAGATTAATTGCAAGACATATAAGTATGTATATGTTTTTCTATTTATCTTCAAAATACTTATAAATCGCCGTCGAAGAGCAACAATAGCGAACCAAATTGAAAAGTAAAAGTTTGTTTTAGGCAGACGTCGGACATTCAGACAATGCATAAAATAAAAATTCATGAATAAATTATTGTATACCTACGTGTTTATATTTGAACACAAGAGTGCGACGAATCGCCAACAAAAAGCGCTTTAGAATTATTAACAAGTTTTATCTGTTATTGTTTTTTTTTCTCCTGTTCCAAAACCTGATACTGAGGGTTTTATTTATTAGTCTTTGAAATTGTAAATTGAATTTCATTTCATTTTCCCAGATGCTATATTAATATTGAATTCGTTTTAGGCACAGCCATTAAAAAGTTTTCCGACTCCAAATGAAAATGCAAGTGCTGAGGGACCATTGGCTGAGGAGCCGCCTTAGAAATCCATTTGGCTATGAATCTCGACAAATGACAAATGAGAAAGGCAAGCACGGATATAATAGTGTTTGAGCAAAAGTATGTACATACATACTTGTATGTTTGTAGATACATACAGTATGTCATTAATTTCGTGCTATATTTGTAGCAGCTCTGTGCGTTTTAGTTTTGGTGTCTGTCGCTCACTTTCTCGTTTTTCTTTTCTTTTTTTTTTGGCGACTTGGCAAAAGTTAAATATGGGTCAGTCCAAATGTTTGGCATAAGTTCGCTGAACTTTAGGTCACCAGAAATCGCAAATGAGTGCGCGAAGATTTAAATTTAAAAAAAAGAACTCCAGTTATACATATTTGAAAGTTAAACATGTGTGTGTGTGTCTAAATAGGGCGTACAAGTTATTTCTATCGGGCTTTATATGAAATATGTATATATACTTGCACTTATATACATATTTTGAGCAAAACTCTAAATTATTTATTTATTTTTTTTAATCTTTTTTATTTATTTAAGATCTGTCCTAAGGAGGACAATTATTAAATTATATGGTAGCATAGGATTTGTTCAATCATGCGTTCTGTCATGAAATAATAGACATTTTCTGTTACTGAACCCTTTAAAAGATCCCTCCCAAGTTATTTCGGTTCAGCTTTACATGAAATATATATACTTATATACATATTTTAAACAAAACTCCAAATTATTTAGTAAAAAAATTTGAATCTTTCTGTTACTGAACCCTTTAAAAGATCCCTCCCCAATTATTTCTATCAACTTTTACATAAAATATATATATATATACATATTTTAAACAAACTTAAAACAAAAATATTTATTTACAAAAAAAAATTGGCATATTTCTGTTAGTGAAACCTTTAAAAGATCCCTACCAAGTTTTTTCTATCAGCTTTTATATGAAATATATATACATACTTATATACATATTTTAAACAAAACTCCAAATTACAAGTATTTAGTAAAAAAAAAATTGGCACCTTTCTTTTTCTGAAACCTTTGAAAGATCCCTCCTAAGTTTTTTCAGATTTTACATCAAATATATATACTTATATACATAATTTAAACAAAACTCTAAATTATTTAGTTTAAAAATTGGGCATCTTTCTGTTTCTGAACCTTTTAAAAGATCCTTTACCAGAAGTAACCAGTGACCAGCACAAAGATTTTTTCCTATCTTCAGTTTAGGCATCTCGGATAATATGCCTCACAGAATACTTACAGTTACTGATCGAGCGCTATACTTGTTACCATTTTTGAATGAATCTTGTCTGTTTTATTCAGGTTGGCACAAAAAATTCATTGAACTCCTAGCCAAAACCAACACCATATAGTAGTCCCCAAACTAACTATACAACACATTATTTATCCACAACTTCACGCTACGAATTTGTTAAAACCAAAATAGTAGTAACACTTAAAAGCTGGTAATGTGAGACCTCAATGCCACATTAAACAGACGGCCTGCAAGTGGACTGAAAGAGCAAACAGAAAACCACAAGACCACAACGAGCAACAGAAACAGCAACAGCAACAGCCACAGAAACGACAAGAGGCGCAACAAACATGCCACGAAGCAAACCGAGTCACCAAGAAGCTAAAACTAAAAACATTAACAACTTTTTTGTACTTAAACTTTATGCTTCGAGCAACTAAAGGTTTGTTTAGTCTGCAATTCCAATTCCAAGAGACAAACTGAAATATTTGTTGTAAGTAGTTTAGCAGCAAATATTAGTTACAAGTACAAATTTATTTTGTTGAGACGACTTTACGAATTCTGTAATAAGTCAGTTAACGGTAAAATGTCGCTTTCAAGGCAACGCACTAACCTCTGGGCTGAACTTTGACGCATACGAAGCTCGGACACGCCCCCACCCCCCTTCCCAACCCCTCCCTTCAAGCAGCCACAAACTTTTGCTTTGCTCCACAAGCAGATGAGTTCGATGATATTGCTGTTGTTATTGTTGTTGTTTCAGTTGTTGTTTTTGTTGTTCGAGTCGGTGCCGAGGGCCTTTTGCTGTGTTGTGGCTGTGGTTCGAAATTTACATTTGATTGTCTCTGTGTCATTTTCTTTTTCTCTTTTTCCTCTTCTCCCTGCCTTCTCTGCTTGCCTGTCTTTCTTCTTTCCTATGCCGCATGTATTCATAAGAATAACACTCGAATGCGATCGCCTCACTTCAATGAGTTGCGGACTGAGACCGCGACCGCGACCGCTTGAGGTTGCTCGAGGTTGGTTTCTCTTCTACTGCCCTGCCCCCCCCTGTCCCATTCAAGGCACTGAACGAAGTACGTCAATACAGTGTAGAGTCGGTTTCTTCAGCGGGGGTCCAGCGGGAATAGATTAAACGACGTCGTCGCATCGACACCCGCTGATATACATAAACGCAAAATATATACAGATTTGTATATATGTGTATGCTCATGTACTATAATAACAATATGAGATTTTGAATTTCCACTTAATTTGTTCAAGTGTTCTCTTATTGGTAACTTGTTGCGTTTAATTGTTGATTTATTTATTGTTGTGTGTGCCTATGATTGAATGCAATAATTTATTTATAAAATAAAGCATCTGCTTATTGTTAAATGGAATACTTTTAGTTATCTGTCGCTGATGAACAGGATTGGATTGGAGTGCAGTGCAGTGATCGGCGAGTGTGAAACATGGAATTATGGTAGCCTGAGGCGTGAAATGGGAAGCCAGACAGTTGGGCAGCCCCACATCGATGAGGCAGCAAATGCAAATCACATTATAATGGAGCCACACATCAGTGAGCAATGAAACGAATCGGACAAGATGCACATATACTTGTACATATGTATGTATATGTATGTATGTACAATATGCATGGGGATGCATAAAGAAAAAGTGCACTCAAGTCGCTCAAGTCGTGCCTGGCTAGATGGCTAACTGGCTAGCTTTCGGTTCTTGTGCTTTTTACCACTCGCCGCACATACTCGTACATATGTACATACTGTACTACACTCGGCCAAAGTCAATGAGACGTGAACAAAGTGCACATAAAAAGTAGCGGAAACCAAATTTTAACATAGCTACGGCTATGTACTCATACTTGTATATGAATCGGTCGGCCAGCCAACCAGCCAAGCAGCCAACCAGCCTGCCGGTCAGTCGGTTAGTCACTGAAACGGGCTCGAAGCAAAGACAGACAGAACATGGCCGGATTGCTCGCAGCGTTAAATTGCAGCTTCATAGCACAGTGGTCTTCGTTGCTAATCAAAGTCGACAAAACAAATCGCTACTTCCGCGGTCATTATCAAATAAAATTTTAAATATAAATATTGTGGCCGCCCTCCTCTACGATTGAGATTTTTCTGCCAAATTTAATAAATATATTGTGAAAATTCTGATAAATTAAATTAAATAAAAAAATATTGTGATCGCCCTCCTCTGCGATTCTCATACCAAGTACCTAAATGATGGCAAATCGAGAATTAAATTGTGATTTTTCTGACAAATTAAATAAAATATTGTGGATATAAAATGTAAAATGTCGGATAAATTAAATTAAATAAAAAATTATTATGGCTGCCATCCTCTGCGATTCTCATTCCAAGCACTCAAGTGATGAGAAATCGAGAATAAAATTATGATTTTTCTGATCAATTAAATTAAATTAAATAAAAATATTGCCCTCCTCTGCGATTCTCACACCAAGTGCTTAAGTGTTGGCAAATCGACTGGAAATGTCTGATAAATGAAATTAAATAAAAATAAATTATAAAATTTCTGTTAAATGAAATTAAATAAAATAATATTGTGCCCGCCCTCCTCTGCGATTCTCATACCAACCAAGGGATGGCAAATAGAGATTTAAGTTGCGAAATTTCTTATAAATTAAATAAAAAGAAAAAATAGTGAATTTTCTGAAAAATTAAATAAAATAAAAATATTGTGACCGCCCTCCTCTGCGATTCTCATTCCAAGTACTTAAGTGATGACAAATCGAGAATTAAAGTAAGATGTTTCTGATAAGTTAAATTAAATTAAATAAAAATAAAAATATTGTGACCACCCTCCTCTGCGATTCTCATTCCAAGTAATTGAGTGATGGCAAATCGAGATTTAAATTGTAAAATTTCTGCTCCCATATCATTGGTTGAAAACTAGAAACATTGCTGTTGCTGTTGGCATTTCTAATGTATAAGTCAACACCATTTTAAAATAAGTTTCGTGGCCCGTAAGAGTCAAATATCGTTTGCTTAAGCACTCGTTCTTCGTGCCCATTTCGACAAAAACAATGGCCATATTGTTCCACAACCACCGAATTCGCCTGATTTGAAAAAAAAGCCATGTCGTGTTTTCAAATTTTAATGAACAGTTAAAATATTGGGAAAATTAAATTAATTAATGCAGTGAATAAAATAACAATAATGGACATACACGAATGCCATTTTTTTTTCGCGAAAATAACAATTCTTAATAATTGTAGTTAATATACAAGTAGTAATTAGATGTGGGCTAAATTACTGAAAATTAAATAGTCATTGGCTGAAACCGCTCCTCTCCCAAATATCGCTGACAAATAAAATATCGAAAACTCCAAAGAACTCAAATAATATTCTAAATTTTTAATAAGCAGAACCGTTATAAAATGAACTACTCTCAGCCGTAATTATATTTCGTGCAATTCACTAAAATGAAAATATTTATAAGTATGTATTAAGAGTCCGCACCACTGTATTAACGTTGCCTTTTAATTGGCATGAAGATGTGGTTAAGATCAGAATGCAAAAATGAACAATATGAATAAAATAAATGTCACAATATGTATTAAAAAATCAAGCAGTTCGAGGGCGTCTTCTTGGTGACTAATACAAATGGGATTCGTCATCATTTGTTATTGTTTCAGCGCATCGCTCCAACTGATTTGTTTACATTTCTCATTTAACGTATATATTTATTAGGCTTTTTAAGGTGTTAATCAATATGCCCATTAAATGATTAACTGAAAATAGATGTGAAATTCAAATCTTGACCTAGACCTTCACTGGAAAATAAAAAACCTGCAGGTAATACATTAATATCAATACGATGCATACAATCACCAAATAGCAAAAATAAATAAATGCAAATAAATATTAATATATTATTTTACTAGAAGTTACGAAAAATGTTTCAGTATGAGGGGGGCTTTAAATTCCTCCGTTTATCGACACTAACTTATAAGCTTTTGCCCTCTTCTGCAAACCAATACTTAATTATTTAATAGGCGAGAAAACATTTAAATCTTCCAAAAACATTGCAAATGGAATGGAAATTTAATTTACCGTTAGTTTTGTCTTTTTTATTGGCAAAAGGATGCGATTTATCAGTACATACATAAAAAACAAACTATGACTGCATGTGCAATAAAAAGCAAAGTAACCTAACAATAAAATATCCATTGCCCTTTGCAGAAACAACAACGAATATATACTCGTATTTAAAATCATGCGCTATAACGAATATTGAATCAGAATCGCCAATCATTGCACAAACACTTGTACTTGGTAGGTAAATAAACGGTCGAGTGATTTTTCACAAGCCTCCCATTTGTTTGGCGATATCGAAACAAAACGTCGAAAATAAAATTTATTTGCAAATTTTTTAACTCACTGAATTTAGCGTAATTGTAGTTATATGGTCCGAGCGCACATAAAAGGTTTATTTCAGCCAAAACCGATTCGTAGCCTTGTCGCAGATATACATTCATCGAAAGCTATTAATTGTGGGCTTAATCAGCGATAAAGTTTCTAGGGAACCAGAGAAGCGTGAAATCCAAATTGTTTCTGATATTTGATGTGAAAAGTATTGCAGCTACAAATAAGCCCACATAGATCAGTTATCGTTTGACTTGGATTGAATTGTGGGTGTGGCTCTGTGACACAATCGCTTTGTTTGCTTGCGAGCCTCCCCCTACCACGATAATACAGACGGGATGTTCGCGTCCGATACAAATATGCCATGGAATATTTTATAAAACCCACTTACGAGTAGTATTTTTATTTTATGCTTTATCTTAAGATGGTCATTGCACTCACGTTTACGCATTTCCTCAGTTGTGGAATCAACGCTGAAACTTTCCCAACCTTAGGGCAATAAATGTGTTTTCTGTGTCAACTGAAAGAATTTCATTTCATAATTAAATAGTTCATCGCATTTGTTTTTTTTTTTTTTTTTTTTTTTTGAAATTGAAAAGTTTGTTTTAAAGCTAATGTCATTTTAGTCTAAGCAATAAGAATTCTATACGTATAGTACATAATTTAATGACTTTAGCATGACTCTCTCTCTTCATATTATAGACATTTCTCAAACATATTGTTTTGCTGATTGAATAATTACAGAATAGGAATCAGCTGAAAATCTATTCCAATATTGAAATAAATTGACACACATGTTTGATTTGAATTTTCATAATTAACGCATATTATTTAGATTTTATTTGTTGTAAGTATAGCATAATTGAACATACCTCGCATCTATCTATTAACATCTATTAACACTACTGGAAAACTCACTGTCAAACCTATTGGAATAATTGTACAATAATATTTTAAGAGACAAAAATAATGCAACCAATCCAAACTCAAAAAATATTTATCCAAAAGAGATCGCTAATATATAATAGATCGTCTTAAACAAAAAATAAAATATTCTATTCGGAGAAATTTTCGGCCAAAAGAGGTTTTCTTTCAAATTTGATGTGCTTACGCATGTCAGCGTCCGTTAATACGAGGTTCGCGTCCAGCCAAGAGATTCTTTAGTTCAAATTTGTCGAAAAATAGTGTCGGCGTCCGGTCAAGAGAGTAAATAAAACTAAACTCCTAGTTTAAGCTGTATTTGTATTTTTCTATAAGTTTAATTTAAATTCTTGTAAATAATAACAGTATAATTAAAGTTTTACATTTATACTTGTACTTGTATATAAAAAAAAATACGGTCAAGAGAGTGTCCGCACAAGAGAGGCGAACTTGATCTAAAAAGTACACCAAAACGATTGTTCTAGAAAAAGTGTCCGCCTAAGAGGGTGTCCGGTTAAAAGAGGTGTCCGTTAAGGGAGTTTTCACTGTATATGCTTTATATTTTGTTAGATTCGGTACATACACGTGAACAAGTTATCAGCGCTGCGTTCAAAAAAGTAATTATGCAGGCATATATCATTATCTAGCAAAAAGTACGCATAATTACAGTGACCTACAAAATAACGCTAATACGCGCAAATTATGAAAAGAAGAAACACAAAGTAAAGTTTAACAATTCAAAGCTGCAAAAGAAAACCTAATAGTTTTAACCTTTCGGGCACTATAAAAAGTGAAATTATGCACAATGGCCGAGGCGGACGCTGTTGGACACCCGGACACTGATGTACTCGTATGTGGTGTGATGAACGGTGACCAGCCGCGGCGCCATGGGGAAGATTGGCGACCGAATAGGCGGGCAGTGGAACGGCCAAAGGTTGGGCCGATAAAAGTAATCGGTTGGCGAGAAGACAACAATTTTCAGCATTAAACAATAACCCAAATACAACCGAAGCAGCCAAAACAAACGAAAGAAAACGAAAATGGCGAAATCAGAGAATGGAAGACAAAAGAAATGACATTAAAATAAAAATACATACGTACATGTGTGTGTGTGTGTGTGTATGTGTTTGTACTATTGTGTCGATATTAAGGTTGAATATTTGATTAACAAATTGTATTTTATAATTATGCAGAAGACACAAAGCGCAGAGCAGCACGAAATGTCAGCAAACCGTTAAGACGGGAGTGGGAACAGATGCAAGACTGAAACAGCCGCTAAGCAAGTTGCAACTCATAATTGCCTTCTCCACACTACTCACTAATTCTAATCGATTTGCGTGGAGAGGGATGGGAGGTGACAGAGGAGAAGAGACAACTGCCTGCTTGGCATGCAATGCGTAGCGCGATCATTCACTGACCAATACGTACTACCAGCCTTCCATTTTGAAATAAAATTACAACTTGGTTACATTTTTCCCCCGTTCCCATTCTCGCTGGCTACTCAGCTTGCTAAACACGTGTATTACCTCGCTGTTCCCCCTCCCCCCATGGCCCCCTCAGCCCTTTCTCTATGCAACTCACTGAAATAATGACGCGTGCAGTACTATATAAGTACGACTCTATTGTCACCGTCTGACATTCGTCTTGGCTCTTCTACTTTTGCTTTGCTTTGCTAACCCCACCGTGAAGGTCTCTCCAGTCTCGACATCGTGTTCTGTGTGGCGTAGAAGACGCTCTACAGTACTCAAAAATGTACTTAAACCCATAAGATACATATGTACATACATATCTGCGCCTAGTCTGTGCACACACAGAGTTAACAATTTGTAGATTCAAACACATGTGTATAGTACAAGTGTATTGTATGTGTGTCAATGTTAAAATTGATTTTGATCGCGTGCATGCCTTTAAATACATGCACAAGTATGTACATACAAAGAAAAAAACATACATATACATACATATATATCGTACATAAATCTGTATGGTGTGAATACGGAAAGGCTCATTCATTTTATGCACTGGGTGGGGTGCATGTGTCAGACCTCATCGGCGAAGAGCGAACCGAGAGATAACAACTTACATATTGGAAATGAAGTGTTTGTCTGTTATACTGAACTCTACCGTCAACACCTTTTATGATAAAAATATAGAGAAATTATGCATCAATTGATGAGACGTTAAATAAATTTATAGATTCCCATTAACGATCTAGCTTTTTTGTCTTCTTCTGCATACCAATACATATTTGTTTAACAGGCGAGAAAACATTTGAATATTCGAAAAATATTGCAAATCGAATAGAAAATGAAATTGCAATTTGCATACGTTATTTTTTAAATGCATCGTGCAATATTTAATCAAAATTTAATTTTCTACAAAATTGGAACATTATGTGTTCAATCAAAATTCACTCTCAGTCCCAAATTGTCATTATTGTACAGCAAGCTGATATTATATTGGATTTATTACTTAAATACCATAGATTCCAAAAGCATATGAAATTAAATACAATTTACTGCTCTGCTATAAAAGTTCCTAACTCGAAATTGATTTTGAAATTATTGTGTTACTCGTCCATGGGTTTTATCACAAATATCATATAGCTGGAAACAAATACACATACAAGTATATAGACCTTTAGACCAATCTACAAAATGTAACCAAATCATGCAAATAACAATAGTGAGAAGCTTGTACGTACATATGTATGTATGTACGAGTACCTGCATTTTTGCTATATCGGATGCATGAAGGCGTATATATACGAGTAGGGCTCAGTTTACGTGACGTTCAGCTTCAAAAATGTGTCTGCGTCATTGCTGCGCCAACAAATAGTTATTTATTGAATAGTTCCAGCATTGGTCGATAACATCGATCAAAGTTTTACCTTTAATCTGGAATCAGAATCGAAGCTCTATTAACCACCTTTCCACAGTTGGCAATTACACGTATGTATGCACAAGCCTGTATATTAATGGGAATACATACAGACTTGGTTATGTATGTACGAGTATGTGTTTATGCATTTTTATTGTTTCTCTTTGTTGTGATTAATGGTTGCGTTACAATTGGGATTTAGTGCGCGACTGACTCAAGTGGCTCCAAATCTGCACCGCCAACGCCACCACCACCACCACCACCAGCAATGCCAACATTGCAACCACAGCGCTTCACTTCAGTTTGTCTGAGCGCTTATAAACATCTTTCATGCTTTTTCAATTATTTTTTTTAGAGTTTGTTGTTTTTTTAATTTTGCGCCACAATTTTAATGTTGAAACCATAAAAGTGCCCATGTGTGTGCAGAAACCAAAGTTTTAATTTTTTGTTTTTAGACATCGCTGCCTCGTTACCAACAACAAATAAACATGAGCATAATAGCACATAAAGAGCCCAAAGTGTGGAAGGCAAGGCAAGGCAAGCACTTGAGAAAGAAAACTGAAATTTGTTTCAAATTTGAAAACTCACTTTGGCATGGCGAATGGCTTAGTCACGCCACTTGCCGCAATTTTGACCGACTAAGTGTGCGGGTTTATGTACTCGAATCTATCTACATACATACATACATGTATAGTATACAATTGTATCTGTACTAAGCGTACTTATGAACAAAAACATTTGCGCAGCGTATTTGGTAAATATTTAAACAAAAATGCAGACAGAAGTTATGAAATAGTAGACAGGTGGGTGGGTGGCTGCTCGGAGTTTTAAATAACTGAACAGTTTTTTCCAAGTTCCCAGTCAAACTAAGACGAATTTTAAAACCATCGCTTAAACTTAGAAATTCAAAAATTGCATACTACTTAAAATTATTTTCATTTACAATTTGTTGAACAATTTCAAAGTAAATAAACGACGTATAACAATATTTATAATTAAATGATAAAGAGCCTCAGCATGAATAAATGTTAATTTTCGATCCATAATGTAATAAAAGCAAAAATATTATTGCTAAGCTATAACTTTTGTAGGTAATTGCGTATAGCCCTCTCCTTTTGGATATAGAACGCATCGGTATACCGATGGCCAGCAACAGATTTTCAGCTACAGATTCATAAAGTGACTTATCCGTAGTGGCAAACGCTCAACGGAGCTCTGTGAGTTGCTCGGCTGTAATAAGAACTATGACAGGACACTGGCTGGTTGGCACCCATGCCGCCAGACTACGGCTTCCCTAGGACGACCCACCTCTTCTGCGACTGCCTGGCCTTAATCGAAACCGGTATCTGGGAGCCAAATTCCTCCCCCAGCTCTCAAAACTATCCTATACGAAATCGAAGGATATATCACAATTCTTCAAAGCGTATGGGTGACACCAACGGCTTGATATTTATGAATAATAGGCGTATAAATAATCAATTTGTGAATTAGTAGTTTCGATGTCAAAACACGTTTATTTTTAAATAATGAATTAATTAACATATTCAAAGCATGCATGTTTCACACAAGTCCTACTCTCCGAATATGAATCTTTTATGCATTGAAGCTAAACAAATGTATATGTCTGCTTAAAAATTAACTAAATTATTATTTGCATTACATAATAAATTTCGATTTATTTTGAGTCGCTCTTGACTTGGACAAAGAATTAGGATAGAGCGTTTTGTCTAAGCATTTAAAAAATCAAGTTCTGTAGTACAAGTATATATTAACCATCAATCTTTGTTAGCTGCTCTACTCACTAATGTTTAAAGATGATAAAGTGAGATACGCACAACCCGCAAGGAGATGGGACCATGTAATATAAGATGCAATCAGGACACACAACAATTAAAGACAATTTTATAGGAAGAGGGATGCGAACAGCAGGAAACTAGCTCTACATATATACATGTTAAAAGTGATGGCAATGCACTTAGATATAGTATTACTAACTACAGCCACGTCCGACTCATCGACCCGCATGTTGTTTTCGAACATGTTCTTCAACAAATTGTCAAGCAAAATAGACGAACGAGTAGAAAACACAGAAGTGGATCTAGTTTACCAGCGGCTTGGGTATGTACACAAAAATTGGGTTGCAATGGAACGCATTAAAAATATTTAAACAAAAAGAGTAAATAAAATTAAAACAAAAACAAAAGCAGCTGAAATGAACAGAGCACATCTAGAAATAGTCAAGCGTATTCGAATGAAAGGTGCTTAAAAGTGCATGCGGGTTCATTTCCTGTTTGCAGTGCCCCTCCAGTCCACCGCCCCCTTGAGGTTCATTTCTGCTTTGGACTGCACTTGCGGTTTCGTAGCGTCTTTTCTGCCAGCTTGCCAGACTTCTCTCAGTCGCTGCACTTTGTTATTGTTTTTGCTTTTGCGCCGTCAACTGAAATTGACGGCAAACATGCTTAGCTGAAGTCTTCCCTCCATCCCTCGACCCCAGGCCCCGCAACAAAAACGACAACAACAACGCCATTTACTTGATGACTTTAAGGTTTTATTTTTTTGTACTATCTGTCTTTAACTTTTGCTTCTCCTCCGCTTGCACTTTTGCTGTCTTTAAACTTCAATGCTCTCTAATCTTCTATCAAAATTAGGTGACGTCTTCGGCATGTTTTGGCTTTTAGAAATAATGATTATCTACCTTTATGCTAATATTTTATCGCTAGCCTTCATTTAATTTTGTGGCTAATGCTTTCTAACGGCTTTGTTGTGTGCTAGCGGCCAAGAAAGTCAGCAATTAATAATTTTACCATGTATTTGGCTTAAGATACCGTTTAAACTTTGTCACTCAGATTTTGCAATTAAATCGCCATAAACTGTTATAATTAATAGCTGCAACTTTCGATTATTATATAACACATTATTTGACTATTACAACATTTTTTCGATGTACACAAACATTGGAGAATTGAAGACGTTGATGACAAATTATAAATAAATAATAAATATTGCCCCGGGGTCAGAAACTTTCAAACTTTTTACATTTTTTCTTGTGATTTAATTTGTTAAATTATTATTTATTTTAACCAGCTTTTTTGACTATATGGCGATAGTATTTTTAATATTTTTAAAATTAATTTCATGACATAAATAAATAAATACAAAATTTCAATTGGGCTTGATATGCTTTTTCAATACAATCTTCATAGAATATCAATAACTATGAACCCGTTCAACCACATCAAAATGTCAAAGTTCTTCAAAGTTCATGTATATAGAATGCGCTAATATTTTGTACTTTTCGACAGACGGTCTGTGATATAAACGAGATGTAAAGTTGTAATAAAAAATATATATTGATCGATCTACCTCCTTTTAGATTCGAACTTTTACACCCAGATTGTGTCCATATGTGTCAGTGATAGATGTAATTACCAAATTTGAGTAAAATATTTCCCGAATTGCGAGAGTTATTGAGAATCACTAATGACGGGGGAATGAAGTGGCGGAGAATAATTTTGTACTGCGTTGACATATAAGGCATATGTGGTGGCATTTGGTGTCTCTAGCTTATATACATAGTCTCTGAAAACATACGGACAGACAAACAAAACTGACTAAGTGGACTCGTTTTGCCATGCTGATCAAGAATATATACGCTTTGTGGCGTCTGCCACGCCTCTTACTGCCTGATACATTTTTCACTTTGCACAAACCTAATATACTCCTGTAAGTGTACATTACATTCACAGAGTATACAAATTGACTTACCTTTAGGAAATGGTCGTGTGAGTCTCGTTGAGTGTAAAATTGTGGTTGCTATTGTTCTATGAACTCAAAACACAACAGCAACAATAAACAAACACTCAAATTGGAGCAACCAATTGGTTATGTGGTTGCTATAGTCGCTGATCTTGTTAGATGCTGATCTGATCGAGTGGGAGACGAAGCGAGACGCGCCGTACTTGCTTTTGCTGGCGCTGTCCTATCCAATGGATTACAAAAGCAACGAAAATGGAAACGCGATTAGTTTTATGCGAGTTATGGAAGCAGCATCGGTTAAAGCTATCTGAAGCAGAACTTTATATTCAAATAAATACAAATGAAAAGAATACGAGGAAAAAACATGCACTCACACTTCAATACATATGTACATATATTTGTATGTTTGTATGTATACACTCAACAAGAATATGTATCTTAAAACTGGTTTACACAGCCAAGATTTGTTGGGATTGAAGTTGTTAACTTCAAGTTTACCAGTGTGTGGGTAATACTTTCAAATGATTAATTCGACTTCTTTTTAGGGTTTTCAAACACACATAAATTTATGAATAGATAATTATTAAACTTGATATTTCACCGGCTATATATTCAACATTTATCAAGTTCTTCGCGGCCTTTATTTAAGGAAATGCAATGTCGCCCGTTTTTATAAAAACAACTGTTGCGCCACTAACCGAACTGCGTATGTACAGATATGTATGTATATGTATCATTTTATTCGCCCACTAACAGTCGACAAAAAAAATTAATAATATTGTACAATTTATTTTCAATGCAGATTCACATATTATATTTAAAATTTTATTCAATACCGAGATTCTAGCGCAACCGGCATTCGAAAACACGACCGCTCTTTTTTGTTATTTGTTAGATATACAAAACGCAACGGCCGTGTGAACAGCGACGAAGCGCACCCTCGGAACATCTCACAGATACAACTCGCACAAAGAGCACACACAAAGCACAGCTACACTATCGATAGTCGGATTCAGTCGTTCGATTGAAAATGAAATCGATTGCTTACCAGCTGGTGTGGTGGACATATGAGGAACAAGTCGTGTAACCATGAGGTGAGTATGAAAAATTAACGGTTTTTAATTTACTACAATAACTTAAAAAATGCAATTTATTTCACAGCGAGGTATATCATATATATTCAAAAGTATGTATATTTTTTTTGTAATACTCAGAAAAATCTATCCGAAATGCTGTTTTTATTCATTTTTGTATACGCCGTAATCGCAAATACTTGTATTTACGCAAATATACACTCATACACGCTTACAGACGATAAGCTATGCAATATACAATTCGAGATTCCACAGAATCAGCAAGCATTTAGATGTAGATAACAAAAACAGTTTATAACTCCCATCACAAATAAACAGTAAAGTAGTGCAGCAGATTGTCTTGCAATGAACACACGTAGAGGTCTTAGTCTTTCGACACATGTACTAGATACGTCCCTAGGAACTGCAGCTGCAAATCTCAAGGTGACAGTTCATCGCTTTGATGACGAATCCCAAAAGTGGCAAGCTGTGCGTGCCAAGCAAACAGATCCTGACGGCCGCTGTAATGTTTTTGAGCAAAGCGAATTTCCCAGTGCTACCTACAAGTTAACATTCCATGTGGGCGCCTATTATGTCGGAAAAAATTTGAAAACACTATATCCAGCTATTGAGATATTAGTAGATTGCACTGACGATCAACACTATCACCTACCCCTCCTCTTAAGCCCATATGGCTATACAACATACCGTGGCTCATAATATTGTAAAACCCATTCCACAATAAATATAAATGAAATAACTTGCATAAGATATGAAGTGCTTAAACCAGAACTAAAGTTGTAACTATTCACTATTTCGATTTCTTTAATTAATTTTGTAAAATAACTTTTAAAAAAATATTTTCTGTAAAAATATATATTTTTAAAGGAATCTAAAGTCAGTTTTCATAATTATTCTAGTTTGAGTTTATTAGAAGAAAAATGTGTTCAAATGATTGTTTATCGGTATACTCTACTGGTGTTTGAATAATTAGAGGAGACATTTTAAATACTTCAAGTATTTATTGTACAATATATTCGAAATACATATACGTCTTAGTAAAAAGAAGTTGGAAGATATCGAGAAAACAACCATCGATGTTTCGCATTGATACTTATATCGATAATTGCACTGCTCTCCACTGCATCGCATTTCGACAAAAAATTTTATTTGCAAGTGGATGTATTAAAAGCTGTTCTACAATTTTATTATTAAATTCACAATAAATCATGTTGGACGGCTGGTACTGCCGTACACTTGCAAACCAGGAGGCCTCAGTCAAAATCGAACAGGAGAGCGATGAAGAAGCCCGTACCACTTCAGTGTCAGCTCCGGGTGTTATAGACTACAAGGAGCGGTACAAAAAACTTAAACAAAAACTGAAATTCCTCGTATATGTATGTTACTTAAATTTATTTAATCATCGTACTGTACTCAAAAACCAACTATCTTTTTTGAAGGAAAATGAGTACTTCCAGGATTTGATCGCCACTAACCAAAGAAGGCTGCTTAAGGTTTCGCGCGACCGCGCCTTTCTTTTGGATCGTCTGCTGCTGTACGAGAAGCCAGCGAAGGACTCCAGTGATAGTGACGCAACTGACAGTTCTGATGATGCAGAATCGGTGGCGCCAACTTCTTCTGCAACAGTGGCATCAACCTCATCAGCAGCTGGGAATTTGGGTAACCAATCACAGCCGCAAATCGTTATGGGATCATCAAAGGAAATTGTGCGAAAACGAAAAGCTGAAAGCAAAGGATGTCCACCAATGTCGACTTCAGTTGTGGGAGGTGCGACTCGTGGACGCAAGCGTAAAATAAACTCACTGGCAATAAGCAGTCAACATTCGGTGGTGGTGAAAAAGCCGCCCGTGATGGCAACAGTGTCGCCATCGCTTCAACAACCACCTACTAAAGACGAGCCCCTTAGCACAGCCGAAATAACGCGGCAATTGCAGGAACGTCGCCCTACGCCTATCGAGCTTATGAGTCCTGAGTGCGCCTCTGCAACTGTGCCGGCAACAATGCTCAGCGATGACAGCCCATCGAAATGGTAATACTTCCACTAGTTCTGAAAATAGGCATTAAAAATGGCTTTTTCACTTCTTTTTAGCTATCCTAATGAAAGCTTGCAGCAGCTGATGGAGGATGACTCGCCCACACATGTGGCCGCCGAGGAATGCGTGGCGATGGAATATACTACTTAAATTACATGCTACTCTTCCCAAATAATCATACACTTATATAACGTACAATGTTATCTTTTAATCATTTCCCAATTAACTGAATTAAAACAACATTTTCACCACGCACAAGAAGTTGAGGTAGCTCGCGCCGTAGCTCCACATTCTTACGGTTGAGACTCTTTACTTGGACACTGGGCAGTGTCACGCCCAATTGATTCAATCGTGCACTACAGTCTTCTTGAGAGCCGCAAATGTTTTGCTTGCCATATTTGAACTTTCGCCTTTTCCATATTTCAACGGCATTATTCATCAGAACGTTCCACTGTTTATCAAAAGCAATTAGTTCGCCCTCAATGCTGCCAGATATGCTATGCTCCTTCCGCACCACAATGCGAACACGCTGACGTTCTGTTTCTGCCACCGCGGGGAGGCACTGCCGCAGGGCAGCTAATGGACCCTCCGTGCCTGCCATGTGAGTGTAGAGATTGCGGTAATTTTTCTTTTTAGCTGTGACGTGTATAGCCATTTGATGTGGTTCAAAACGTCGCTCTGGCACGGCTTGCTCTAATGTGGAGGACGTAGAAGTGGTTCCAGTGGCCCCAGGGCCTCTTTTTTGTTGCTTGTTCAGCTCCCATATACCAAATTTTTTAAGGGCGCTTTCAAAAGCGGCGACGTTCTGATAGAAAACCTTCGGTGTCTTCTCAGTTATTTTATAGTCGCGGTCGTAAAGAGCGCGCAGTGGATTGAAGCGGTCACTGCCCACATCCAATTCCTGGTCCGTGGTAGGAGTTTCTTCCGTGCCACCACCATCTTGAATTTCATCAGTGCTCATTATATTTATTTACTCCAACACAGAATTTTACCGGCTTTATGTCGTGCGCCATTCTTAAGCTATCCGATTAAGTTATCGATACCTTATTCTTTTTCGAAATGACGAAATCGTAAACTTAAGGTTTGTTAATGAAGAAACTTAAAAAATGTATTTTTTGCAAATCACCAGCTGAGAAACTGCTAAAAAAAATATATAGAAATATACAAAGAACTATGAATAAACGTTTTAAGCGCCAGCCCTCTTGTCCGCGGCTTCAAATTACGGACTTGCCTTACTATTATTATTATCAGTAAAGCTAAAATCCCCAATCCCGAGGCGATCATAAATCCCATCTTGCCCGATTACATTTTCCACTTGAAGGAGGTCTTTTTAGGTCTTTAGGTCTTTATTGCTTACAAATTAATTTGTTAAATGAAAATAAATTGTACAAGTTACGTTAGATTAAAAAACGGTGTGGATTGAATACGCACAAAACCTTCAAGCTCTAACGTAGACACGTATAAAATCTTATTATAGGCAAATAATGTATTGCGTCTCTATCTCTATTATTTGTAAGCTATCAGCTTCTGCCCGCCATTAAGTTTCTTATCAAGTCGACATTTTATGAATCTATCACAATTTTAGATGCTCACGCTAATCTCACAAGAACTCAGTGTGATCCCGTCACTTGAAGAAGATTGCAGCAAATTACTAAAAAAAACTTTTAATTTTTCAATAATATAATACATAAAAACATGTCTTTAGTGTGCGTAGAAGACTTCGAACAAAATGCGAAAACCAAGCTGGAAAAAAATGCCCTGGACTACTATAAAAGTGGAGCTGGAGAACAATATTCATTGAAACTGAACCGTGATGCATTTAAACGGTTGAGACTGCGTCCACGTTGCCTACGTGATGTCTCCCAAATTAATATCAGTTGTGAAATATTTGGACACAAATTGCAGTGGCCATTGGGTATCGCACCTACGGCCATGCAAAAGATGGCTCATCCAGATGGGGAGGGCGGCAATGCTAGAGCTGCTGGTAAAGCGGGATCAATATTCATTTTGAGCACTCTTTCAACAACATCGCTGGAGGATTTGGCAGCTGCAGCGCCTGATACAATCAAATGGTTTCAGCTCTATATCTACAAGGATCGGTGGGCTCAGAAAATGTTAAGTACACACGAATTTAATTCACACTTTCCTTTTACAGGTCGCTTACAGAAAGCCTGGTACGAAGAGCAGAGAAGGCTAACTTTAAGGCACTCGTACTTACTATAGATGCACCTATTTTTGGGCACAGAAGAGCTGATGTGCGCAATAATTTCAGCTTACCATCACATCTCTCCTTAGCAAACTTTCAAGACGAAAAAGCCAATGGTGTGATTACAATGAAAGGCGCCTCAGGCATTAACGAATATGTCTCCAGTCAATTTGATCCTACATTGTCATGGAAGGACATAAAATGGCTAAAGGAAATCACCAAATTGCCAATTGTGGTGAAAGGCGTTCTAACGGCCGAAGACGCAATATTAGCCCGCGAATTCGGCTGCCATGGCGTAATTGTATCAAACCATGGTGCCCGGCAGATCGACACCGTGCCAGCAAGCATTGAAGCCTTGCCGGAAGTTGTTAAGGCTGTTGGCAACGATTTGGTAGTTATGATGGATGGTGGAATTTTGGAGGGCAATGATATTTTTAAGGCGCTCGCTTTAGGCGCTAAAGCTGTTTTTGTTGGGCGCCCGGCTGTTTGGGCCCTTGCCTATAATGGTCAGCGCGGTGTTGAAGAAATGCTACATGTTTTACGAAAGGATTTCGAAATCACAATGGCATTAATTGGCTGCCAGGCACTAAAAGACATTCAACCATCTATGGTAGCCCACGAATCAACGTACTCTAAAATTTAAACTGCAGCGCGAGGGATACAATTTGAATTAAGAAAAACATATGCATTTCAAATTTACTTTTGCATTATCTTCTCTTATTTCAGACAATAATAATTTCACTCTTGCTTGAGCGGCTAGCAATTGATAAATAAATCATTATATGGATAACCTATTGATACTTTATGCTGATAGTTTTATTAAAATATATTCAACAACGAAAAATGATAACGTACATAAATATGTACATATAGTATATTCGATATTTTTCGGCATACTGCGGTATTTTAGCCATTCTCAATATAAAACTATCGATATCATCAACATTGTAAGCGACTGTGAAATCTACTAGAACACAGCACGTGCAATTTGGTAAATTGATCAGATTTAAAAGTACAAGTAGTATTAACTTACGCAGAAATGGCCGAGGTTGACGATGGTCCACCAGAAGCAAGCATAGACTTCGTGCCTGCAATATGCTTCGTACCACGCGGTGTAACAAAAGAACGACCGGACAAGATTGTGTTAACTAAAGACGAATTGGCTCGTGTAATTGAAGATACTAAGGACTTGCTGGAGGACGACGATGATAACGAAGATGAGGAAAATGACGATCAGGAAACAATGGAAGTTGACAACAGTGAAAATCAAAATCCGGACGATGAATTTAACTTCAACAACTACGACAATGAACCCAACGCCAGAGTTACAAATATTGGCAACGTTGTGGAAGCCGACGAGCAGATACCTGACGAAGATGAGGACTCTGAGGCGGAGGACGAGGTGATAAAGCCCACCGACAATCTGGTGCTTGTTGGTCATGTACAGGATGACGCGGCTTCTATGGAGGTTTGGGTTTTCAACCAGCTCGAGGAGGCGTTGTATACCCACCACGACTTTCTCTTACCCAGTTTTCCGCTTTGCATTGAATGGCTAAACCACGATGCCGGTAGTGACAAGCCAGGCAACATGTGCGCAATCGGTTGCATGGACCCAATCATTACTATTTGGGACCTAGACATACAGGACTCTATTGAACCAACATTTAAACTAGGCTCCAAAGGAAGTCGTAAACAAAATAAGCCGCAGTACGGTCACAAAGATGCTGTACTAGATCTGTCATGGAACCGCCACTTTGAACACATACTGGCCAGTGGCTCCGTTGATCAAACGCTTATTCTATGGGACATGGATGAGGGACAGCCGCATACCACCATCACCGCCTTCGGTGAGAAAGTTCAATCGCTCGAATTTCATCCGGATGAAGCGCAAAGTATACTCACCGGCTGTGCTGATGGGTACGTGCGTCTGTTTGACTGTCGCGATGCCGAAAACGTAGACTCCACATGTATTAAGTGGCAGGTCAGCGGCGAGGTGGAAAAGGTTCTTTGGCATCCCACACAAACTGACTACTTTATCATTGGTACTAACGATGGCAGCTTGCACTATGCTGACAGACGCGCTCCCAACCGACTGCTGTGGTCTGTTAAGGCGCATGGCGAAGAAATATCTGGTATATGCTTCAACAACGAAATGCCTAATTTGCTTACCTCCACCTCTACGGAAGGGACATTGAAAATCTGGAATTTTAGCACATCCGAGGCAAAATACGTATATGAGCACAACTTTAACATGGGCCGTTTACAGTGCATGCGGCAGTGTCCGGAGGATCCGTATACACTAGCCTTTGGTGGAGAAAAACCTCCGCGATGCTCAGTCTTTAATATCAAGAACTTTGAAGCGGTGCGTACAGTCTTCGGCATTGCCGATACAGAATAACATACTTAGTTTTAGATAATGTATTTTATATTCAATGTACATTTTAATAAATGCATATTTTGTAAATATATACTCAGAAAATTATTACTCAGCAATAGTCGAAGACCCTTGCAATTGAATAACATAAACTGTTTATGGTTAAGTTACTATTTACACATAAAAATAAATTTTCTGGACAATGTATAAAATATGACGGGGAAACTCTGATATCTTCCATTCATATTTCAACTCCAAAAAGAATTAGACGATTCCAAGCAACAAATATCTAAGAATTTAGTCGTATACAATTAATCAAATTTATTCATTTAAAAAAATACTTATTCATTATTATAAATCCTCAAAAATGATGAGTTCTACGCTTTTTCAAACTTAAAAACGATGGATTTATTCAGTCCTTGTCAAATCAAGTTCTAAAATATTAAAAGTTTAATTTAAATATTTTTCTGCAGACGACCAACTGGAACTATACACACGCCCAGTAATTTGGGCAGCTTGTTATAAAATCTTATATATTTATCATAAACTACATATTAAACATAAACTATAAATTAGTTCTTAAAGAGACCCACACACATCAACAAGTTACGCCGCGTGAAGTGCAGCGCCACAAAAGGAGAATTCTTGCTGGGGAACGTCCGCAGTAAATACACATCCTCGTCGTTTTCGTCGTGATGATGGGACACTGTTATCTGATTGCTCAGGTAATCTTCAGTAACTTTGTGAAAATCCCAAAGAGTGAGGTTGCAGTCCAGCCCACCGGCAGCAAGTATTGTGCCATCGCGACTGAAGGTAATGGTGGACACCATGCTTGTGTGGCGTAAAAGTGTGGTAACTAGCGAGCCATTGGATAGGTCCCAAATGATAATGTTATGATCGACTGAGCCGGATGCTAAATAACGACCACAGGCGGAGAAGGCCAGTGACGTAACGGTGCCTTTATGACCCGTCATGAGTCGCACGGATTGTCCAGTCAACACGTCCCAGAGGCGTACCGTACGATCACTTGAGCCACTTGCTACATAGTTGGAGTTCGGGTGAAATTGCACGCAATCCACATCGGACAGGTGTCCGACGAAGATCCGCAGAGCTTGATTTGAGTCGGTGGACCAGAGGCGCGCAGTTTTGTCATATGAGCAAGAGACAAAATAGTACCCATGCGGAGCGAAGCGCACATCCCAAACGGGGTAGACATGTCCACGATAAGCTACGACGCAAGACCAGGTGAGTAGCGACCACAATCGGATGGTGCCGTCCTCCGAGCAAGAGAGCAACAAATTCATTTCGGGCGCAAAAGCGCAACGATAAACAGGTCCTGTATGGCCCAGAAAACTGCGCGTCGATTCCCCACTACGATCGTCCAGCATACGTACATTTATGTCGGAAGATTCTTTATCCAACTCGCGTAAGGCGTCCGCGTCTTTTAGTGCACGGAGTTTTGCTGGCGTTAATGACCAAATGCGGACACTAGAATCACTGAAGCCACAGGCCAACATCGTAGAGTCATCTGAGATTTCGGCGCAAGTCACGCCTTGTACGGAATTCAGAACTGTGTAAAACACTGCAGACGGCAACTGATCCTTATTGAGCGGCAAACGCTTGCTAGCTTCACGCAACGCTTTTAACTTGAGCAGCTTGTCGGAATCTTTTAGCTCCGGTAAAGGTATGCGGTCGATTGCTGGCGCATTTGGATCCGATTTGGATTTTTTTGAGAGCAGTGGGTCTTTTTTGGGTTTCTTTTTCTTTGGACGATCTGGTGCATCTGGATCGTCTTCCTCCTCCTCTGGTGCCGGCGCTGGCGTTGTGAGTGTCTGGAAGTCCACCTCTTTCAGAAGTCCGTAGTAGACGCGCATTTTATTATCCTGGCGTTTGGCCTCGCCAATATGTGAGCCAGCCGTGGCCACACATTGCAGCTTGTTGCGTGCCATGCCCTCATATGTATCAAAGTGTAGATATTTTGATACAATATCTGCCACAACTTCTTGCCTGCGGTCTTGAATATGACGCTTAAACAACGAATGCGCATCGCGTGACATGCGAATAACGAATTTGTCGGTCTCCATGGCAGTAACGAAGTCATCATCCAACAGCTCCTCCGGCTTCGACAGCATCAACAAATTGAATAAGCTTTCGGTGTAGTAGCCGTCCAGGTCAGACTTGTATTTCTCAATAAAGGAGCGCGCCTTATCAGTTAGACCACTGGCAAGCATCTTGAAATAAATTTGCACCAGAATGGGATATAGCACCATGGAAAGTTCGTGCTTGTAAATGTCCAAAGCCTCTTCAACAAAGGTGCGTAACTCCTCGTAGGCTTGTTCGTACTGCTGGGCATCAAAGGCGTCATCTCCAATGAACTTTGCTAGCGCTTCAGCTGCATTAAGGGAATTCTTGGCTTCTGCTGCTGTCTTTGTTTCCACCGAAGTCTGGGAGCGTTCGCCGGCTCCCACGCCTAATGCGGCACTCAGCACTTGCTGGACATCGTTGTCAGTGAGCTCTTCCAAATCAGCGGCGCTTACATTGGCCTCTTGACAAAGCAGCTCCTCTGTACTTTTTAGCTGATGCTTCTTTAAAAGCTTTAGTAAACAGAGTAGCTCGCGCTTGTCAAGCGGTTGATTATCGTTTGCACCATTAATATTAACCCCTTCCATGCTAACTTTGTGCGATTAAATTCACCGAAATCCCACAGAAGCGCAAAATATTTTCGACTCTTCTTTTTTACAGCGCCATTCAGAGGGAACGCAGAGTAACAAGTCTTTTCCCGATACACAATACATCGATAACAATACGATACCATCATTAGACTATTACTGTGCAGAAGAGTGCATTATAAAAGTGCATTAGGAATGTGCACAAAAACCTTGCAGAGAAGGAAATAGAAATAAATTATAATCAAATGATAATCATTGTAATCGGATAATATGTAAACTTACGAAAAAGAAGAGCCCGAATTCATTAGTGGAAAAAAACACTACTCCAAAGGGTTAGTGGCACCGAGGGTGAGGGCAAGTGTGAGTCAGTGCTGCTGCGATCAGTACATTGACAAGCACAATCATAAATACGTATTAATGACACACGTACATATTTATATTAACAACCGACGTCTTGGAGCCGACCACAATATTAACAAAGTATAAACGGCGCCACTGTGTTCGTAAAATTAACAACAAGAGCGAGTGTGCAAAAGCCAATAAGCGTTTGCAAACAAAACTGTGACCGACTTCTGGACCCACACAATGTTGCTGTATAGTGTCATAGCTCGCGGCACCACGGTGCTTGCAAAATACGCCGAATGTGTTGGAAATTTTGCAGAAGTTACAGAGCAAATAATTAACCGGATTGATCTGCAACAAAACCACAAGACTACAATAACGCACGGAGAATATCTGATACACTACTCATGCGACAACAAAATCATCTATATGTGCATTACCGACAATGTAAGTAACCGCACCATGACATATGGGGCTATTTAATTTACATGTTTCTATGCATAGGAATTTGATCGTTCACGGGCTTTTCTGTTTCTCACGGACATTAAACAGAAATTCATCCAAACCTATGGCTTGCAGGTATGTCATAAACGAAAAATGTTTCAAGAGTAAAAGTATGTATCAAAAAATAATTTTGAATTTCAGGTCGCCACAGCAATTGCCTATGCAATGAATACAGAGTTCTCTAAGGTTATCTCAGAGCGTATGGTTTATTATAGCCGATCCCCTGAAGTTGACAAAATAACAATCGTTCATGGCGAAATAGCCGAAATAAAAGATATTATGATTAAAAATATTGGTGAGTAGAAAGTCGTCGAACATTACAACCTCTTCAGTTTTAATGCTTAACTGATAAACTTTAGACAGCATACGCGATCGTGGCGAGAAATTAGAGCTACTTGTGAATAAAACAGAAAACCTAAGCAATAATGTAAGTAAATTATCGCAAACAAATGTAAACATAAACAAACAAACAAATACAACAATTTTTTCCACCAGTCGGTTGCATTCCGCAAAGCATCACGTAATCTGGCGCGTCAAATGTTTTGGAAGAATATTCGTGTCTATGTGGTCGCAGGCTTGGTGATTATTTTTATCATCTATGTGATTGTAAGCATGGCCTGTGGCGGACTTGCATGGCAATCGTGCGTCAACTAAGTCGCCAACGACTTATTGTGTTGTCTTAAACCGATTGCGAATGCCTATGTATGTATATTTACATATAAAACTATGTATTCTCACTCTATGTGCATAATCTATGTTGTAACACTATTTGTTCTGCATACATGTAATAATCATGAATATATATATAAACGCATATTTATACAAAAATACATTGCGTTCAAAGTTGTTAATCAGTACATTTTTTATTTGCAACAAAGCTGAAAATTCACTTGCTCTCAACATAGATGATATCGTTAACTTTGATATTACCCGGTACCCGCAAACCCAGATGGCTTCCAAGTGCCGGTGATGCATAGTTAAACAGGCGATAGCTACAACATAAAAAGATGGGATTAAATTGACAATTATTGTCGTATTTACATTACCTGCGCAAAGTTTTCAGAGGCTCGCCATCAACATCTCGTTCGGCTGTGTGGACATTTATGTTCGGTAATATGCAGCGCGTACAAGGTGCGACAACACGAAACACAACATCGCCAATGCGCACCCACTGCCAGTTATCCTCAGCGTACGGCTCGTCATTGTCCATTTTCAATTCAAAGTTTCCCCGGAATTGTAGCGGTGAAACAGGACGTTTCAGTCGCTTATTTAGATCAGCGATAGACGAAAGATTCATGATCATATAACTAGTTGCATCACCGAAGGTACCCTAAATTAAAAAAATCAGCATATAATCGGTTCATAACCAGATAATACAGTCAGTGCCTCACTGAATCTTCCTGCTTGATGTACGGTTGATCCTTCAGTCGTGGATTGGTTGCCCGCACCGGGCTAGGGTAGGGATAATACACCAATTTCAGGCCGGTATCCTGCCCCAGTATGAATTGAGAGAACCACTTATCAAATCGTGCTCCACACAACATGGCATCCAACTTGACGCCCCACACGGCAGTGTGAACATCCTGCCCTGGCGATTCACTCGCCAGCGTCTCGAAGTTTAGTTCGAGATCTGGAGTGCCAGGCGCCTTAAACACCAGACCAGTGCTTGACAGCACTTGGGGTTGTATGAGCAGCATTTTCGGATATCCACGAGCTGTTATCATTTCGTTGTTATCATTAACTAACATTAGAGCACGATCACGAATTCCTTGAAGGGTCAAACCAAGCAAATCGCACGACAACACGTCGCCGTCTTTTAGTTTAAGCGGAGCACACGACTTGACCGGAAAGAGGTTTATCTCTTCCAGAATGCCCACTCGACGCCATTTTTCTGGAACGACATCACGCTTAAGGCGATGATAGATCAAATAGCTCGCACCTCCCGCGACGACAAGTCCAACGCCCACACCGAGTAGCACTTTTCCGCTGAACCATCCGGACCCACTATCGGCTGGTTATTTTTGTAATTAAATAAACTTTAAGTTTAATTAACTCTTGAACCCCGAAACTACTTACGTGCATATGTAGTTATCATCTTGTTTTCTTGCGAGTACTGCTGCGCACTTGTTGCTTTCTCCAATTAAAAAAGCTTTCTTGGGCGTTCGCCTTCTTTACTGCACCAAAGCTCAACATCTGAAGAAAACGTAGACTGCGATTAATCACAGCTACATCTCTTTTTCCCTTGTCTACGTTTTTATTGATTTTGTAAACAAGTTTTTTTAAGGCAACTGTTGCCGACGATGAAAAGCACCAATTGGAACCGGGCACCGAAAGCTCGCTTGTTATAGTAACAATTTTGTGATAAGCACAGAAATTTGCTACTTACAGTAAATACACCAAAGCTTAAACACGTAAATACGTACTATACTTTTATTACCATAAACGGTCTTTACTTGATACACTGCAACACGTTGGTTGTTAAATGTGATTAAGTTATTAACTTAATTGCTCAAAAAGATTAAAACTCAATTAAACTCCTTTATTAAAAATAGTTTAGGCGTATTTTCTAACATTTTTCGTCTGTAATTATTAAAAGAATAATGTCACAAATGTTGGCACATTTATTTAAATTTTATTTACACCAAGCTTTCAAAGAGCAATACAATAGTTATAAAAATTGTATTATTTATTCCTGTTAGGATTTAATTTTACTTTAAATAAATCATAACTGAAATAGGAGACAAAACTCCCATATTAAAAAGCATCTAAAAGTTACACATGTTAGATGCCCATTGATGGATACACTACTGATTGAATTTCCACTGGTCTTTTTTTTTAATAATATTTCTGTGATTCTCCTTTTCCATATGAACTCATATACGTTAATCAACCTTTGTGTCCGTCCTCGCTTCGATAGCTTAAAATTAAATTATTCTGCTCAGTATAGGTAAGGCAACTTAGCTATAGTCTTAAGACAATTTAGAGAACGTTGACAAACTATTAAAAAATTAGACAGTATATCATAACTCAAAAAAGTTTTTGGTACGAAGATGTTATAAAAAACCTTAAAAAAATTTGATTAAAATAACTTCATAAACCAAAAATTTCTTAAGGAAGCTTTATAAAATAATAAGAATAAATTAGAAAAGTCTTCATAATAGGTTTCGCGTTTCAAGTTGTTGCGGTTCAAAAGTTCTTCATACGAACAGGCATACATATGTATACTTGTATGGCGATTTTTCTTGACATGGTGATCAGAAAATATTTAGTATGCAGCATAACATGGGGTAACATTTGGACTGCTCAGTATACTATCGATTGGATCCTTCAAAGAACACTCCAATTGCTTAGTTCAAGTTAACGCGTGTCCACTGTGTAAACTTCTTTTGAAAATAAACTCATACTATAGCACGGCCTTAGTAGAGAACATTATCAGAGAACAACATGAAGTCGGGAGTGGTGGTCGCAGCAGTTTTGGTGAGTGGTTCGCTGGTAACTTGGCTTTGTCTGGGTATGGTCAAGCGACGCCGACGAAAGCAAGAACTTGATGAGTCCCTTAGCGTTGATTGGCACCGTATAGGCGTGGTAAAGAGCTTGACCATATATCCGCTTAAATCTGGAGGTCCAATGCCGCTTGATCTGGCTCACATTGACTGCTATGGGCTGCGCTCAGTTGAAGGCTTACGCGATAGGTGCCTTGTAGTGTTCAACACCGATCAGAAACTCATTTGGGCGGGGATTTATCCACACATGTTGAGCATAGAGACCCAGCATTTGGATGGACAACGACTTCTCTTGACGGCGCCTAATACCACATCGTTAATCGTAAACATTAGCCTTATTATGTCCGATGAGAACGAGTATGAAAGGGAATGGCAAGGTTTCCGATTGAAAGCCTGCGGCGAGGCGCATGATCGTTAGATTTCACAGGTTCTGCAACAGCAAGAATCTGGCTTGCATTTATATTTTGCTTATAATTCTCCGAGCAACAGTCTCCGCCGAATCAAAAGGGAATTTGAGCCCGTCATGGTGTTGCATGACAAATCTGTGGCTGATTTAAACTCTCGTCTGAAGCTAGAGGATCATGCTGATGAGCTGCAATTTCGAGCGAACTTTGTAGTGGCCAGCGATGATAATATCGCAGCATTCGATGAAGACGACTGGCTTTGGATGCGAGTGGGAGAGCGTACCATCCTGAAATACACCGCACCCTGCCTGCGCTGCATTTTGCCGAACATCAACCCGGTGACATGCAAACGAAATCCCAACTTCGAGCCGTTACGGACATTGAAAAGGTAAGCAAAAACCAAAACTGTAGTACAGACATCTAAAAAAAAGCAGAAACTGGTTCTCTATTGCAGCTATCGCTTGCGCCAAGACCCCAAAGAGCCAGAAATGGGAGTCTATTTTAATGTTCAGCAGATGGGTCCAATACGTGTTGGCGATGCTATTTATGTGCAATATAAAAATGGAGTGGAAAGTAGTTTTTAAAAACAAACTTTATTAAATTAGGCAATTAACTACGTAGAATTTCAAACAATCCAGTAATCTTGGTATTGCCAGGCTAAACACTGTATGATGCTTTCAGTTTATTAAAATAGTCCAGATCGCCTTTGCTAATTGACGGAACAAATTTGCTGAAAGACTTTAAAAAGTCCTCTTCTTCAACGATCACATTTTCGGCCAGCATGTCCTTGTCGCCAAGCTTGCCACTCAAATGCAAGTCTATGGTGCGTCTGACAGCAGCTAGCCAAGCATTCGAACATATTGAATATAAATCGGCACCCGACATTTCGCTCTTCAAACGATCGGCAATCTCCAATATATTCACATTGGCTGCCAGATTAAAACGTTGTGTTTGGGCTCGTAAAACGGCTGCCTTATCGTCGGGTGTGGAGTAAGGACCCACATAGAAAAGTTTGTCAAAACGACCAGGCCGTAGCAAAGCAGGATCAATTAAATCCGGTCGATTTGTAGCGGCCAATATGAAAATTAGCTTGCTGGCATCACCCATGCCATCCATTTCGGCAAGCAGCTGCGACACCACACGATCCATTACGCCCCCCGAATCGCCCGCCACACCGCGATTTGGTGCTAGCGAATCCAGTTCATCGAGGAAGAGGACACACGGTGCTGCGGAGCGTGCACGAGAGAACACTTCACGGACGTTCTGCTCACTCTGGCCCACATACATGTTGAGCAGTTCTGGTCCCTGTACGGAGAGGAAGCTCAGATTGCATTCGGTAGCAACAGCTTTCGCAACCAGTGTTTTGCCTGTGCCAGGAGGGCCGTAGAGTAAAATGCCAGAACGTCGGAGGTTCTTGCCCATTAGATGCATATGCTTTAGGGGAAGGCCAATACTACTTTGTATTTCATCCTTAAGCTTCGCCAAGCCACCAATATCCGACCAGTAAACTTTAGGCACCTTCGGTGCGCCCAAGCTGTCGGCAAATGAGCTTTGCATGTCTGTCAGGTTCTTGCTGAAATGGATCAGCGATAATGTGGACGACCCTAGTCGTTGACGGACTTTCAAACGCACCGCATTGTCATAAAGCAGCTGCAAATCGCCCAATAGAAAACCCTGTGACTTAGATGCCACTTCAGACAGCAGTCTTTTTGTTTCATACCAGTTTCGACAGATCTTGGGCAGATGTAGTTCGTGCATGTCCAGCGAAAAGAGCGGCACTTGTTCAATTGCTTTTTTGTTATAAATGAAGTCATTAAAAGACTCGCGTATGTGCATCCATTTCAGCATATTGTAGCGTTCCTCTTTGGACGGAATATCGACGTTTATTATCTCAAGAAAGATACGCTGAATCATGGGCTTCAGATGCTTATCGCTGGTTAATGCCACCACAACGACGGGATGTTTGCGATCATGGGAAAAAAGCTCCTGAACCTGAACATGAAAGGCGGACAGTAAACGTAAGTCCTCGTTGCCTTCATTATCGATGCCGAAAATCTGAAAACATTAAGCTAGTAAGTTAAAATTCCTGGATGTCAGTGTTGATGCTTACCTCAAAATTGTGAAAACATATTAATAATGGTTCGCTGACTAGGCTTTTGGCGAAAACCGCCTTCAGTTTCATCTCAGTATGTGAGGGCACCTGAGAGACAATTTCGGTGCAATCAGCGCCATAAATGTGCATTCCCAGCTCCTGAGCCACAGCATTTATTAGTTTAGTCTTTCCAGCGCCCCGCTCGCCCTGCAGCAAAAATACTGGAAAGATATGTTTTGATGACAAACATGCGGACTTCTTTGGCAAAAATGCATCCACTGAGGCACGTAACAATTGATATGGCTTCCTCAATCCAATCGGAAAGTTCTCCACTATGGAAAAGTTGTCCAATATCTGTCGTGGCAGAAAATTGTGCGAGTGTGGCACCTGGATAAGGTTCGTAAAATTCTTTGCCACGATCGCCTGCAATTCGAAATCACTGCCCTTGACCTCTAAATGTATACAGCGGAAGTAAACCTGATGCAAATAGGCGAATATAAGATAGTAATGTGCATAGGCAGCAGTGCCCAAAAGCTGAGCATTGACCTCAATGCGATATGTGTGTCCACGATGTAACAGACGAGGCGTATTGAAATAGCTATTTAGCAACAGCTCGACAACTTCAGCTGGCAGTTCGTGGGGATTGTTCAGCAAATAAACATGCGCTTTGCTAGCGATGTTTGGTATTGTTTGCTCATCCTTGAAGTGTTCAAGCTGAACCCAACAATCAGCAGCTTTTCTGTTGCTTTTGGTTGCACTGAATCTGTCCAGAAAATTTGAAAAGAAATTTTCCTAGAAATAAATTCTCTTATTAGAAAATGCCTAAAGAATGCGTGAATAATAAAAAGAATACATACCTTCACAAAGAGACAATTGCTTTGGCACTGAGCTGCTGGCAATATCTGCATGACTACAGTCTGAGGTAGATCCTGCATAATTTGCTTTATAACAGATTCAGATGCAGAAAGGGAGGAGTCCGTCCCAGCATTTGTCAGATTGCCATTTGCAACCATATTAACGAAATTAACATCGTTTGAATCGGCAAAAGTATCGTACACCTCCTTGCTGGTAAAAATCACATGCTCTGATTTTATTAATTCATTCTTGATGAGCAGTTCATAGAGCTCATTTGGTAAAGGAACCAATCGATATTTGCCCTTGAAATGTTTCGCATAGCGCCAATAAAGAGCGTATGTTAAGTACCCTGGATAAAAATACCATGGCCATTTTGGTTGAAGCAGCTGCAACACTATATTATATGCGCCTACAAGATCTTGTATGCGACCTGTGAAGTTATATTTTGGCCCGTTTCCGATGCCATTGTCAACAGATCGCTTGGCAACGACTTTTTTCTGAGAAGAAAGTGCATACATGTAGATATAATTGGGCTTGTGTAGATAACTTTAAATTCTTAACCCACCTCAAGAACATCAATCATTGTTCACACAAACAAGGACAATACATATGTATGTACATATATTCTATGTATAAAAACTTGCACTAATATTACACATGCAGAGGCAAAGTTCAATTGGTTGTCAAAAAGAAATGGAGTGGTCACAAAATTACGCTGAAATTGATAAAACGTTTTAATTGGGTATCGCCAGTAAACAAGTTAGTGTTGTTATTATTACGAAATTAACGTACATATTATGTTTTGGATGTATGTATATATTTACATATAAAAATTTTCATATGTACAATTGATCATACTCTATAGATTACGCCTGTTTAAATTACCTTCCTAGCAATCACTCTCCTTTTCATTTGCATGCAGCTGCCTGAAATATCAGATAATTCTTCAAGTATATTTGTATCGTATTTAGTTTTAACCTTTTTTGGATAAATTACAAGCAAGAACTATCATATGTTCATGCTTATCAAAAACATATGTGATAGCATTCTTAAAGATTTTGCAACACTGGTATTAGTACACAGATTTTAAATACAAAGCTATGTACATACATAGATTATTATGAGTACTTTAGAAGACATGTATTTATTACAGGAAAAAGCCTAAAATGTCTGTTTTTGAGAGATAGATATTTTAAACTATTTAAACAGCCAATATTCAACGTTAATTATACGTTTCATGCCGAAAGCTTTTTGGCGCTTAAATCAAATTATTTCTATTTTAGACTTCCCATACACAAGTGAAGTTCGTATATGGACCGCTTCATAAGACCATTTGATATAGGAATACTCTTTTGTGTATAATAAAAACATCTCAAATTATTCATAGTAGGATATCAAAGTTCTTAAGCTTGTTCCGGAGTATTTGCTATGCTACGAATAAGGTTAACTAGCTTTAAAGAAACGGGACCGTATGGTTCTTACGTTTCGATTTATTATCCTGTATTGAATAGGTAAACGAAATTCGAACGAATGTACTGGTATGCATTATTTATCAGTATGTCAAGATAAATCAACATAGCAATGTAGGTCTGCCCGCGTATTAGGGTATTTAGCACGTCGGCGACCACGTCTCCACATTTTTTGTTCATATTGTGTTCAACATTTCAGTAACAGTTGTCAGTCAGTAGCTTGCCTTTGCTGTGAGCAGCAGTTTTGTTGAAATTGTGGTCTTTGGGAAACGTTTGTTCGAGTAATCTGTGATTCCACTAAATACATACATACTTATGTACATATGTATGTAAGTATATTCTTTTAAATTTGAGAAATTAAAGAGAAATAATACGTTGTGTGCAAGTGGCAAATCTTACATTATTTTTTACGGAAACGCTAAAGGAGGAATTCGGAAATATAAAAATATACTCGAAACAATTTCAACGCTCAATTTTCGCTTTTCCCAGTAGCCGCTGTGTATAAATTTTTATGCGTACATATAATATACATACATATGTATATGTATATATATTTGTACTGGATCTGTAGATCCCCGTTAAGCTGGGGCATACAATATACATATGTATATTTTATATAAAAATATATATTTTTTAACATATAACCATAATCTATTTTTTAGGTGCTAGGTCAAATCAACCTTGTCTGGCAACGTTGGCAAAATTCACTGAAATGGAAGATTCGACTATGATAAAGTCAGAGCTCGGGCGGACAAGTGATAAGAAACGTTCTTTAAAAATGTGGGGGGATTATATCGGTGAGTGAATACGATATAATCATGCCTACATAAGTACGTATGTAAATAAACACAAATTCTCGGAAATTAACGTGACCGCGCTTTTCTTTGAAGACAATAGTTTGCGCGTTTTATCTGTTGCTATATTAGCTAATAGCTTTGAGCGTCTGTTTTGCGTGTTGCGGGAACTTGGATTGAAGCACAATTTACCGGAAGAACGATATGCAATTTTTCGGCGAGGCTTTACATACAAGAACAGTTCCTTGTGGCTGATGACGACTGTACTGGCTATGGTTCTGGTCCGATTTGGCTTGACTAGGCAACTGGCACTACCCTCAGCAAAATTGTTGGCATATATGCCGCTCTATTGGATATTTAATGCGGCGGAAATGGGGCGCAGCACTTTGAGCTATGCTCACTGGATTCGTGAGCCGCATGGTCTGGATTGCGCATCCGGTTTGGCGTCTAATTACTTTCATGGTTACCTTAATCTGGCACTGCCCGCCCGAAACGGTAACGAAGGCCTTCGGAAACGCATAGAAAACTATGAGAACGACAAAAATGTAACATTTGGAATACAACGATTGGTAATACTCATCCCGGATGAGATGTTTGTTAACAGCGTTATAAAAAGTGATTTTCTGGAAGAGGCGAGCGTATGTTTATAATATTTTATGTTAATGTCCTGTAAACGAACGCTTTTTGTTTTATTTTCAGCCGCTGGAGACGGTATACATAAATCGGGCTGGAGTGAATCGTCCCTTCAAACATGCAGTCTACCGGCTAAAGCACAAAACAAACGGAAAATTCTACTATTTTGCAGTAGAGGGCGCAACACCAATGCTATCTTTCTTTGAATCCATGAACTTCCAGCTTTCGACAACTCCAGAAATGCGTGAGTTAAAACGGGAAATATGGTTGAAATTTTACAAACATTTGAAAAAATTGTTGGACACCTGGCCAGAGACACGACATGAGGTGAAACTGATGATATATAAAGGTGCGTTCACTACAATTACATCCTTTAAATTGTCGAGTAACAACAAAATTTTAGCTCATAAAGAAAATGGGGAGCTCGTTGATGTTGGCGAACTGCTTCAGACGCTTGTCAATATTTAAAACTCTTCCATAAATGTATGTAAAAGTTCATAGAGCATGCAAAATCGACATTGACAATACCGAATTACTTCATTTGGGCCTATAGAAACAGTTGCGGTCGACTTATAAACTAAGCGAATTTAGAGTGAAACTTTTTTAATTGATTAAATATCTTTTGTAAAAACTTGTAATGTTCTCTCTATTTTGACAATTTTTGATTATAAACGAGTTTTATTGATGTATATGTACTTACTAGTAATATCGATTTAAAAACCATCTATTTAGTGACTATAGCTTCAGACGATTCGGTGCAGTCTAATTCTCTGAGCTTAGCTTGAGCCATAGCCAGCATCCGAGATTTCCATTTCTCGTAGTCTTCAGTTTCCGGCTTCTGTGGCTTTATGTTCTTCGATCCATTTGCGATATTCTCCTCTTGATTTTGCTTAAAGTTGCGCTCAACGTCCGTAGTAAAAATGGGGTCTTTGTGATGTTTGGATATGGAACGCTCCCATCGCTGCTCCAGTTGATGCCACTGAGAGGGCCGTAAATTGCTAAACGGCATCAATTTTGTTTTGGAGACTTTCCTCTTCAGCAAGCGGCATGCATAAAAAACGGCCATAGCAGCATACTGTGGATGTGTAATGTCTATATCTGCATTCTCAGTTATTCCAATGTTATTGTACAGCTGCAAAAGCTCCTCAGCCTTGCGCGCCACGTCGTTCAATCCAAGTTGCAGGCATATATCCTTAACGCTCGCCAGTTGATTAAGATCAAGCAGCTTTTCGAACATGCGCTTGTTGTTCATGTAATGAGTTTTACGGAGCCCTGACAGCTTGAGAGCCTGCTCCTTGTCAAAGGCAATCCCTAAGATTGTAGATGCAAGATCACCACACAACACAATTTTGCCATATTCGTTGATTTGCAGGGGCACATTAGTTGATCGCAGTTCCAAAAGACGCATTAGCTCTGTGGTTTTCCTAACGAAGATTGTTACTTATGCAAAAGGTTTGTATGCTTTTCGAGAATACTTACTCCAAGACATTAGGCTCGTCTCGCAGACCCATTTTATTTATGAGCTGTTCAATCAATGTGGCCATGCTTGGTGGAACCCTAAACTACAAATGCACATATATTGTTTACAAGCCTGATTGTCGCGTGAATCTGTTAAGAATTGGCGCGAACGAGACCAGCTGACGGCAATGTGGCGTTGCCACTTATTTGAAAAATGATTTTACATTTACTTTTAACTACGACAATCGTCCTTATGAACTATTTAATGCTACCATTTAGCTTAAGGCCACTATCGAACAAAAAATACGTCGTTGGGCACTATATCCATACTTACGAATTGTTCCACTAAGAACAATAAAACGTTTAAGAAAAATATCTTTAATTTGCTGATAGCCCAGAATCTAATTCAATGACACCACAGGTTTAACTTATATATCATTGTCGCTATCTTCTTCGTTCTTTGCATCGTGTCCTGCCTTAACAGCAGATGTAAGCCACGGCTCAGGATTAATACAATGCAAGCCGTTCGTGTCCTTACCAACCAGCCCCATTTCGTAGCGGAACTCCTTGTCCTTCAGATCGTCGTGCACTTGATAAATGCTAAAAACAAAATACACACGTTAAGTCTACGGCATTATTTTAAAATTCAAAATCACGTACATTTTACCAGCGCTTTTCACCAATTCTTCTGTTGCCATGTCCGTGAACTTATACTTTTCCATTTCCGTTTTGGCCTGCTGTTTAGCCTTGCCACTGGCGCAAGCATAGTATCCAAACGAAGAGCCCGATGGCTCAATTTTGAACAACTGCGGTCCATCGACCTCATCCCACGATGCTAATAGAATCGATAGTCCAAAAGGACGTACCGCGCTGTATAGAGTATATGCGTGTACATACGCAGAGACGCGATCGCACAAATGCTTCAGCGGGATCGTGTGTGCAAACTGTTGGCGGAAATTTGCTGCCTCTTGGCGTGCAATGTCAGCAACAAAGTTTCCATCGGCTGTCAATCCGGCGACAGCCATGCCAATATTTTTCTCAATTGTAAAAATACGACCGGCGGCATCTGCCTCATATAGCTTACTTGTAATAATCTTCTCGACGGCAAGCACTACGCTATCTTTGCCGCGTAGACCAATTACGGTGCCACTTTTTTCCACCGCCTTCGAAGCGTAATCAATTTGGAATACGCGGCCGTCCGGCGAGAATTGTGAGGCCGACAAGTCGTACTATAAAAAATGCACATCTAAATTATATTGCGTTTCTAGCGAGCATAGTCACATCAACTTACACCGGTGCCAATAGTACTCATGTTTGGATGTATTAATAATTGATTACTGCAATAAGAAAATTATAATAAAATCTCTGTGAGCTATTGCTAATATAGTATTGGGACGATGATTTGACGCCTTTTGATGTGACAGCGAAAATATGGCCAGAGTTGTCTTCACTTTCAATTAACACACAAGGTTGCATTGACGGCGTATATGAACTAGAATGGAACGAGCTCATTGCCTCTAGTTCATAGCATCGCACGCGGCAAGTTTTATAAACAATAAAGCATGTTGGCAAATGTTTGTGAAAAAAAGTGAGTTAAGAATTCTGCTAGTAATTAAAAATACCACTAACCTTCTTTAAATGAATTTCAGTTATGCGGCCGAAGCACGCTACACAAACTTCTACGCTGGCGGCGACATCGCTTGGAGCGTCGATGGAGAACGACTTTATTGTCTAAACGGTGATGTCGTCCACGAGGTGGATGTGGAAACATCTACAATAACAAACAGCTTTGGTGTAAATGTCGGCAGTGGTTCTACCGCCGATAATAACAAAAGCAGCAGACAAAACTCTGATACTGATGGAATAGAGGACACAATTTATTGTTTTTCCTTGTCCAGTGAACATTTAGTGACTGCACATCGCAGTGGTCTGCTACGCTTATGGCAGTTGAGCACTGGCAAGATGCTAAAGCTGTGGAAAGCTCAGCACAAGGGGCCTGTCGTTAAAATACAATTCAGTCCATGCGGCAAGCTTATCTGCAGCAGCGGCGGAGCGGACTCAACCTTGCGTGTTTGGGATTTTGGCAACAGCAGCTGCTTGTGCGCTCTGAAAGATTTTGCTGGACCAGCTCTGCTATTGCGATTTCATCCAAATGTTTTGGTACGCGAACTGTATGCCGTAGGCGCCGATAACACAGTCTACTGCTGGAATTTTGAGACCAAGAACCTGATTCGAAAAATGCGTGGACATCTCTCGCAGGTAACTGGCCTAAGCTTCCAGACAGCGGCAGCTGATTGTAAGCAAATGGTGAGCGTTAGCCGGGACAAAGTGCTTATCGTTTGGCGATTGGACGAGCAGTTTGAAGCCCATCAATTAAAGGTTTTGCCGTTGTACGAAGAGCTCGAAGGCGTGACACACATCGCTAACGGTGGCCAACTACTGGTGGCCAGTGCAAGCGGCAAGATCCAACAAATCGACACAAATACATGGAAAATAAAAGAGTTACTAAAGCAGATGGAATTCGAGGTTACTCGCCTATTACACTGCATTCAAACAGACCAGCTGGCCTTAGTAACAACGGAGCAGAACATTTTAATCTACAACGTGCTTACGGCGGACGAGGCAGTTACGGGAATTGAGGCTTTTAAACAACTGATAGGATACAACGATGAGATACTAGATATGTGTTTTCTAGGCGACAACGACCGCTATCTGGCTGTAGCCACAAACAGCAAGCACTTCAAGCTTTATGACACAAATCACAATATGAATTGCAAACTAATTGCCGGGCATACAGACACGGTTATGACTCTGGCTGCATCGAACAATCTGCTGATTTCAGCCGGCAAGGATTGTAGCCTACGACTGTGGAAATTGTCGCATGAGACAGACTTCACGTTGCTTGAAGTAACCCAACAAAAAAGTTGCCACACAGCCACTATTGGTTGCATTGCATTTACGCACCACGGCGCCAACGGGTTCGCCTCAGTCTGCCAGGATGGCAGCATGAAGGTGTGGCAGCTATCGCGTGACCAGCAAGATCGCACTACTTACATCATCACTCTTCGATATGCAGTACACGCCCACGATAAGGAAGTGAACTGTGTCTGTTATGCGCTCAACAATAAGATTGTGGCAACTGCCTCGCAGGACAAAACTGCGAAACTGTGGAGTGCCGACTCCAATGCGCTGCTTGGGGTGCTGCGGGGACATACACGTGGCGTATGGTGTGTGCGTTTCTCGCCCGTGGACCAAGTTGTGCTCACATCATCGTCAGATTGCAGCCTCCGCATCTGGTCCATAGCCAACTTTAGTTGTCTCAAACGTTTGGAGCAAGAGTGCACAATATTACGGGCCGAGTTTCTAGATCACGGCAAGTTCATTTTGTCCGCTGCCTCGGACGGCCTTCTTAAGATATGGAACATTAAGACCAACACCTGCGTACAGTCAATCGATGAGCACAGCGATCGCGTGTGGACTTTGGCCGTGTCCTCCTGTACCAACCGCTATTTTTATACTGGGGGCGCCGATTCCAAGCTGATTAAATTTAATGACGTCACAGAGACGACCCGAAATCAGACTCTCGATATACGACAAGCCAACCTAGAACAGGAGCAGACGCTGCAGTCATTGCTGCACGCACAGAAACAACTCCATAAAGCATTTGTTTTGGCGCTGACACTAGGTAGGCCGAAGGCCTCATATGATGTCATTAGCCATTTTGTTCGAAAACGGGATGAGGCGGCTGTGCAGAACCTTGTGGACCAGCTTAATATTGATCAACGTGTGACGCTTTTAGAGCATGTGAAAGCTTGGAGCACCAATTCACGCCACTCACGAGTCGCGAATCTGATACTGCAGCATCTGTTAGGCAAGGCTATGCTGAATCCCTTGGCAAACTTTTACAATCACGGCAACATGATCGAGGTCCTAACGCCTTATGTACAACGACATTTTAAGCGAGTGACTGAACTAAATAGGGAGCTAGCATTTTTGGAGTTCATTGTCAAGTGCATGTGATTAATTAATTCAATTTGCGCCTTGGGTTGTTTTCCAGTTATACTTACAGTAAAATGACAGATTTTTTATGGGGAACTGCCAGTTTAATGCCAATTTCGTTAAAGTAACTGGCATAAGATTTTATTACGTATTTGAATATATGTAGCTTTAATAGAAATAATAAACTGAATTGCAAAGAAACTGTTTGGTTTATATTTTAAATAAAATAGAGTTCCCCGACAATAATATTTCGTAAGTTTCTCCTCTCCTATATTTTGGCCCAATTACAAGTACTTGTATACCAATTTCTAATTGAAATTTTTCTCAGAAAAATGTATTTTGCACATACAAGTGTTTGCAGCGGACCTCTGCAAATACTACTCATTTGAAAGCCTCAAATCTTGTCTTCGTGAAACTAATCGATGCTATGAGAGATACATATATAATGTAATTTAAAATCCGCTCTCTAAAAAGAAGAGATAATATGAATTATAAATTAATTTTCTTTATAAACGCAATGATTTGAATTCTTGTAAGGGTAAAAAACATTCGATCTGAGTTGTGCTCAATTCAAAAATTTCACAATACCATTTATAGTGCAGACTTATATTTGTATTGAAAATATCATTTATTTCGGAGTACACAATTAACATTTATAACAACTAATAATAATTTCGCAAAATGTTTAACATACATTTACAGACAAATTTGTTGTAGTATTTAAAATATCGAAAATCGTTGAAAAATGTAAATATTTATATAAAAGTTTGTGCGCTATTTTTAAATATAGAAAGTATAACGTAATGTTCAACATTCAGCGTCAACTTTTCGAAAAAGGACCTGTTCGTCTGTTCATATTATATTGTATGTGGACCTAACTATAGTTTTCCTGATAAATGATTCTATAAAAGCTCAGTTGTGGCGATGCGCGACCGCTTGGCAAACATTTCCATTTCGAAATAATGGAGCATTTCCATTTTTGATAAGGTTCCCTAGACTATCACTGTTTAGCTTAAAATTACAATATATGGATACAACAGACTGGGGATAGGGAGGAACACAAAACATTGATTTGAATCCCTACGCACGATTAAGTGGTACGGATATAAATATTAATATTTTTATTCAACGACCATGATCAGATCATCGCCCTCCAGTTTCATGCCATTCGTGATTTCCAGTTTCTTAACAGTGCCCGCCTGTGGCGCCTGTACGACCATCTCCATTTTCATGGCTGAGAGCACAACCAAGGGCTGGCCCTTCTCGACCTTATCGCCTACGTTGACGCGTATGTCAATGACGGTACCGGGCATGGGAGCACCAACCTCATTCTTGTTCGACTTGTTGGCTTTCGGATGAACGTGAATTTCCTGTAAAGCGAAAAGTTCAATAATAAGTGCACATTGGAAATTCTACTGGCATGTCCTATCTTACCTTCACAGCCTCCTTGTCCAGGATGTGAACGGTACGCAACTGGCCGTTCATTTCGAAGAATACCTCGCGATCGCCATTTGGCTTGAGATCAGCAGCCATGGCCATAGCCTTCAAGCTTAATGTCTTGCCACGCTCCAACGATACCTCGAACTCCTCTCCAACCTGCAGTAATGCAAAAATGTTGATTAGAGATGACCGAACCTAGGAAATGCTGAAATACCTTGGGGCCAGTGAGGAAGATGCGTGTGTCCAGCTTATCCACAGGTCCAAATTGCTCGCGGAAGTGCAAGAAATCGTTGGTTACTTGAGGATATAGAGCGGCAGACATGACGTCGCGATCGCTGATGTTCGGATGAGATTCCTTCAGTTCTTGCTTCAGCTTATCAAAGTCCAACGGCTCGAGTCCTTCGCCGGGGCGGCCTTCAATGCGTGGCATATCCTTGAGCACCCGTGAGCGCAATGGCTCGGGGAAGCCACCATGTGGTATGCCAATCGAACCCTGCAAGAATTCCACCACCGATTTGGGGAATGAAAGCTCCTCGGCCTTTTCCAGTACTTGGTCGGCAGTGAGATTGTTTTGTACCATAAATTGAGCCAAATCGCCCACCACCTTCGATGAGGGTGTCACCTTTATGATATCACCCAGCAGTAAATTGGCCTCCCGATATGCCTTCTTAACATCCTCGAAGAAGTCACCCAATCCCAGTGAGAATGCCTGGAACTGCAAATTAGTGTATTGACCGCCGGGTATCTCGTTCAGGTACACATCGGCATTTCCTGATCTCATCGTGGTGGTGCACTCGAAGGGTGCGTACAGTGTGCGCGTCTGTTCCCAGTATGCTGAGTATTCTGATACATTGCGCAGGTCCAGCTGTGTGTCCAGTGGGGTGCCTTGGAGCGATGCCACTACAGCACCCATGCTTGGCTGAGATGTCATTCCGCTCATGGAATCGACGGCAACGTCGACAACATCGGCACCAGCCTCAGCGCAGGCCAGCATGGAGGCCACACCTGCACCGGACGTGTCATGGGTGTGAATGTGGATGGGTACATCAGGATGCTTCTCACGAATGGCAGAAATCAAAATCCTGGAAATAAATATGAAGTCATACCAAGACAGTGAAAGCGAGCAAAATGTTGTCTACATACTTGGCTGCCTGTGGCTTCAGCAGACCTGCCATGTCCTTGATGCAGAGCACATGAGTGCCAGCCTTGACCAGTTCATCGGCCAAGTTGGTATAGTACTTGAGATCGTATTTGGTACGCTTAGGATCACTGACATCGCCTGTGTATGAAATCGCAGCTTCGACCACGCCACCGGCCTTGCCGGCTGCCTCCATGCCAAGTATCAAGTTTGGAAGGTAGTTGAGCGAGTCGAACACCCTAAAAATGTCCATGCCAGTTTGCACGGCCAGTTCGCAGAATTTGTAGACCACGTTGTCGGGATAGCTTGTGTAACCAACGGCATTGGCACCACGCAACAGCATTTGGAATGGTATGTTTGGAATGCGCTTACGCATCTCTTCCAGACGCTCCCACGGACACTCGTGGAGAAAACGTAGCGCCACATCGAAGGTAGCACCACCCCAGTTCTCCAAAGCGTACAGATTATTAAACTTATGCGCCACATATGGTGATATCTTCAATAGATCGTGGGATCGCACGCGTGTTGCCAACAGGGATTGATGAGCGTCCCGGAAAGTGGTGTCCATCAGCATTAGATTTTTTCGGGAGCGCACCTCCTTAGCGAAGGCTTCGGGGCCCTGACGCACAATAATATCGCGCAGGCCCTGAGGTGGTTCGGTTACTGTGTTAATCAAATGATTAAAAGTTAATAACAGTTTTACTAAAGTTTTAAAGATTACAATGAGCGTTAGAAAAGTAATGCGGAACGAACAAGGCACACAACTATACGTAATAAAGCGGCCAGCAACAAAATGATGAATTCAATTATTAATCATAAAAAAGTGAATCTTATATAAATAAATATACCGGATGGCTTAAAGCATTAAACGCTGATTTTTCTTTAAATTACTCAATTTTTACTTACATAAGCTTTGGTTAAACAGGCAAATAATTTGCACACAATTTCTCGGATTTCACAAGATAGTTATTAATATGTTAATTCAATTAAAAACAAATTTACTTTGTTACTAAAATCTCGTTTTAAAATAACACAAATTTGTGTACACACTATTTTTCAGTTTGAAAATTTTATATTTCAGTCAATAAGACGGATATTTAGAATCATGAGTAGAGCTGTGTGAATTTCCAAAATATATTTCACAAAATTAGCTTCGTTTCAGGGTACGAATCCTTGACCCTTTTCTAGAATAATATAGGACTTATTTTTTATGTATGTATCTACAAAATGTATTTATAATATACACTAAAATGTTCATCATCATATCATAATTGGTTTGCATTTTTTGCATTTAAATGCTTTCTAGTTTTCAAAAATTGGACTGTTGAACGTGGAAAATTTTCATTTTTAAACAAGAAGTAAATGTGTTTTTGAAATTCATTGTGATTACGATTTCAATTTAAGATACTTCTATTCACACAATTATCGTGATTAAATTAAAAATTAAATTTGTACATTTTTGCTTCATTATTTTTGTGAGATAGTGCACAAATTTTATGATTTTTTTCAGTCGTCATGTTTACGAAATTCTTAAGGGGTTTTCAGCCTCTAACGCACTGTTCTAATCCTGAACTCAATTTAACTACCACTTCGAAGCGATTGAATGTCTATTTTATAATAATATGCATATTAAATATTAAAACTCTGAGGCAAGATCAAAAAAATAAATATTTTGGAACTCAGAACATGCCGGAAGTAGAACTATGTATAATTTTGTAGCTTATATGTATACATACAAAATGTGTAAAAAAAAAAAAATAATGAATTACAAAATTTTAAACTCAAACGTATTATATAAAATAAGAAATTGAAAAACTTAAGCTTATACCCATAATGAATATTTAATGTTATCATCCTGATTTTATGTCTTGTTTATAGTCCTACTTGAATGTGTGTAGAGTAATGTAATATAATAATCCCATATGCAGGCACCTCAACGGAACTAAACCGTTTACAATTAAACTTTGAACCCAAAATGTGTTCATATGAGAGCATAATGTGGCTTCCATTTATATTCTAGTGCGAACGTTGATGAAGATAAGAATTCGTATACATATATAGATGTACTATATATATTTCATTTTGCCTTGTGCCGATGTAATGAGTGTGAGGTGAATGTGGACAAAAGAAATTAGAAGAGAAGGAACATAAACATACCTTTGGCCTCACCGCGCTCTTCACGTTCTAATGCTTCCGGCGACAAGTCTTCGGTTTTTATGAGAAATCATGAGAACGTATCGTTATGAATGTGGTATGGCGAGGCGTGGCGTGCATTTGAATTTGGTGTTGTTTTACAGGCATAGACATTGTTGTGATATTGGTATTTGTTTTTGCAGTTGTTGGTTTTTGATTTTTGGATTAATAACAAAGTAAATATAAAATATAGTAATTAAGACCATAAAGTGAAATAAGGGAAGTAAAGCAAGAAGAAAAAGGATGTAACCAAAAAATTAAAGCATGCGCCCTCTTTACTTTAATTCATCGATTATATTCCCGAGCAAAAAAAGTGCGTTGTGCTACGGAAAAAATATTGAATGATTTCAAAAAGCAACTCCACTGGGGGGTAGTCACACAAGCGTTAAACGTATAAAGCATAGAAGCGTAAAACCACATGCCATAACATCGAATCCCAAACAAAAGTACTTACCTAGGGGCACGGTTGGGACATGAGGACTGACCTCAGCCGGTTTCAAAGTGGTGGCGAGCGGAGTCTGAGGCCCATTAACCAGAACTTCACCGAGGTAGTTGAGCAGCTTTTGAGCGCGATTCTGTGAGGTACGGAACTTGAAAAGCTGCGGATGCTCATCAATGAAATAGGTGTCTAGCACGCCGTGCAGGAATTTCTGGTTCTCCAATACATTCAGCAGGAAAGGGATATTTGTCTTAACTCCACGAATGCGGAACTCACGCAGAGCGCGATTCATTTTTGAGGCGGAGCTCTGCAGATCGCTGGCATGCGATATAACCTTGACTAGCAGGGAATCATAGTAGGGCGATATAATGGCGCCAGCATAGGCGGAGGCGCTGTCTAGACGAATACCCATACCCTCACCGGAACGGAACACCTCCAAACGGCCTGTATTGGGCTGGAAGTCGTTGGCCGGATCTTCGGTGGTGACACGGCACTGAATGGCATAACCGCGTGGCTGAATATTCTCTTGAGTGTATCCCAACTCGGGCAGAGTCATACCCTCAGCAATGCGTATCTGTGATTGCACCAAATCTATGCCAGTTATCTCTTCAGTAACCGTGTGCTCCACTTGCAGTCTATATATAAAATATATCTCTTAGTTATAAACGCAACTTGGCCTTCAAAAGCTCTCTCACCTAGCGTTCACCTCAATGAAGTAGAAGTTGCCGGACTCGTCGCACAGAAACTCGACGGTGCCAGCGTTTTCATAACCGACATGTTTGGCCAAACGGACTGCGGCTTCAGTCATCTTGTCGCGCGTTTCGATGGGCAGACGAGGCGCTGGAGCGATCTCGACCACTTTCTGGTGACGACGCTGCACCGAACAATCGCTATAATAGTTGTAGGTAATTTTATTATACAATTAAATCAAGTTGAAGTGCCATAACTGCCTCACTTACCGCTCGTATAGATGGACCACGTTGCCAGCCTTATCGCCAAGCAGCTGGACTTCAATGTGGCGTGGTCGTTCGATGAACTTCTCTATGAACATGGCACCATTGCCGAAGGCGGCCTTTGCCTCGGAACTGGCACGCTCGAACATCTCTCCCACCTCCTCCATTTTGCGAACCACACGCATACCACGACCGCCGCCGCCATAGGCCGCCTTGAAGATCACGGGCAGACCATGCTTCTGGCAAAAGGCTAAGGCCTCCTCTTTGGTGGTTATAGGGCCGTCAGTGCCTGGAACGATGGGTACGCCCGCCTCAATAGCGGCAATACGTGCAGCCACCTTGTCTCCCATGTTCTGCACCACCGTTGGTGAGGGGCCAATGAACCGCAGACCAGCATCAATGACCGCCTGGGCGAAATCGCTGCGCTCGGAGAGGAAACCATAGCCTGGATGCACTGCATCGACGTCGTTCTCTTTGCAAACACGTATAATCTCTGGAATGTTTAGGTACGCCTCAACGGGCGGCAGACCCTTTCCGACTAAATACGATTCATCCGCCTTTTGTCGATGCATGTGCATTTTATCCTGCTCGGAGTACACAGCCACTGATTTGATACCCAATTCTGTGCAGGCACGGAACACACGTATCGCAATCTCTCCGCGATTGGCGACCAGCACCGATCGAATTGGCTTGTATTCGACCTATTTATCATTTCAGATACTTGTATAATATAAGCCTGCTATCTTTGCTATCATAGAGTCCTTACCTGACTGGAGTAGGCATTCTTGTTGATGAAGTAGAGACGAACGCGTGGCTGGGCATGGCGCAGCGTTTTGAACGCGGATTGTGCAACCGGTATGAACATAGTGGGTTAAGCAACTGCACTGTGGCCTCGAAGTCGCTGCAATTACACAATCAGACATAGAGAATTATTGCATACGAGTTCGAACCGCTCGCCAGTCTCGGCTTATCTGCCTTCTAATGGGCAATCGACGCGACGACGACAACAACGCGATTTCTAAACGATTTGAGGTTATCGCATTTACTTTCAAAAGCATTACCAAAACGATTTTAAGGTCGCATTGGGTATGAACACGCAGCTTATTCTGTCTGCCCATGAATTCTAACGATTATTAAGTTGTGTGTGGTTCACTTTAGGAAAAATGTTTCGATTCATTAGCTTTTATTAGAAAGTATTTATGCTTTACTTAGTATTCAAGACTGTTCCCCTTTCCAAACTTGCACACATTATTGGATCTCATATCAAAGCATACAAGTTTATCTAGTTTTCACAAAGAAGGAAAACCAGACTAATCGGGAAACAGACGGATTATATTATCTTCTTTGTTTGTAGAGTTTCAGAAACAAGCCTATTCTATATTTTCAGCTAAAAGTATAATTTTTAAACCAATGCAAACGATTGAATAGGAGAAACATCCAAAGATAACCTCTAGTCAGAAATCATGTCTTACTCTGCTTAAATGCAATTTTATACTAGCTGTAAAACTTTTTGATTTTAAGTTCGTTTTCAGATTAGAAAATGAAGGAATATAAGCGGGACTAATTGATATAAGGAAAAAGTCTTTAATATTTGAATTTGGTATTATATTTTCAATTCAAAGTGTAGGACATTTTTTAGTTAACTTAATTTTAGGAAGAATTTTTGCAGTTTCATTACCAAGGTTTTGCGAAGATAAAATGACCTATTCAAAAAAAAAAAAAAAACAATCCCTATCGAAAGCCACATTTAATATTCAATAAGGTCCTGTTTGTATGGGGTATAATGGACTTGAAAACAAACATGTCTCCTTAAATTGTGCTTCAAATATTCGACCTGGAACAAATGAGAATTATGACTGTATTTTTTTTTTAGAGATCAGGGCGTGTCCGCAAGTTACAGTTTCTTCTTCTTCATTATTATAAATATAGTTATTACTAATATTGCAAAAATCCAACGGGTTCCCTTGTACTATAAGACTTGATGTGAATAACCTACTTGCCAACGAAAGCAGACTTCTTCATATCTTAAGTTTGTTTATTTGCTTTTTATACATACATACATACATACATAGTTATATATATATTTACAAACATTTAGGTAAGCCTTTTTTAAATTGTTGTGGGTGGGTGTGTTTGTTTTGATTGCCTGGAGATTTAACACACGTGCCACCTAAAAACATACTTTCGTCTTAAACTAAACGATTATTTTGTTGTTGTGCTTTTAACTTTATTTTGCGTCTGTTTTTTTTTTTTTCATTATCGACTTTGCGACACTAATAATCTGGGTACAAGGTCCGCTCAGCCCCTCACCGCCAGACAGAGACCGTGAAATGGTTTTCTTCATTTGCATGTCGGTATCTAGACAAGTTCAATGCTAGGTATTGTATTTTATATTACGTGCGAGTGTCGGATGAATGTATTTATTTCAATGTTTTGGGGGCTCGTCGAATGAAAACCTGTTTGGTAATTCATAAATTTATTCAAAACAAAAAAAAATCGGCTCGATTTTTAACATGTATAATCGGTCACATGCCTTGTTTGGGAATTGCAAACGACTTAATTATAAAGGAAAATTTCTCTATATAAATGATTAATCAAGTTTAAGGAAACGTCAGCGAATTCAATTATTGACTTTGATTTTAGTTGGCGATTTAACAAAACCAGGCTTGAAATGAAATCTGAAGGAAAAGCTGAAAATGGACGTCACAAAATATTGGGAAAAAACACGAGCACATTGTTGTCTACTTTTAATACTTTGATTAACACTTCCATGATCACCTTGCCATTTCTTCTCTTCACGTGGTCGGCACAACGGACTGTCCAGAAATTTCTCATCAACACACATGTCTATTTGTTATATTCAAATGTCATTTCATATAAATGGAGACTAACTCCGATGATATTACTTGCAAATGTATGTTGTATTATCGTGGAAATGGTCTCCTTGTTTAATCTATTTTTTTACACAGTGTGTATGGAACACCTTTTTACCAAAGTTAACCACACCTTTCTGTAATATCTGGATAGGCCTCTTTCCCATTTCATATGCAGTTTGTTTTTGCAACAGAGCCATAATTACGAGTAGAGAATACTTCGGATGTGGGGTGCACGTGAAAAAATAAGTAAAAGCACTCGACATTTGTTTCAATCCCAAAAAGCGATTAGTTGATGAAAACAGCTGCAAAACCAAGAGGGCTGAGGGAAATGTTGGCACTTGTCTATATGTAGATAAACAGCAGATAAACAGCTTTTTATTAACACTTCATCGCATAGGGCAAACATACATATAATATATATAAGTATATATCTGTACAAATATGAATGAGCACACAAAATTCGGAAAGCCCCTGGGGGATGGGTCAAAGTAATTACTGGGGGCCCAATGGATTGGCATTTGCTCGTCAATAAATAATGAAAAACACGATTGTTCTTTCCTTTTCACAATCGAGTTAATGAAGTCTCCAAATGTCACTCTTATCTCTCGTGTATCTGATGGGTTTTGATTGCGATCAATATCGGACATTCGAGTCGTCCAAATCGTGCGAGACTAATGCATATCACCTTTTTTTTTGCTCGTGCGAAAAACGAGTTTTCGTACCTTAATGCCATTTATCAAAATAAAAACACATTCCGGTTTGACTTTGAATTTTTTTTTTGCTAAACGCACGTAATGAGAGCTTTTTTCAAGGTCATTGTGCTGAAAGTATTTCAGTTTCCAGTAATTTTTCAGTTGATTAAATTTAATCAAACAATGCACATTGCCGTTGTAACAATTAAAAGGATCTTGAACAAAACTTGAAAGTTTTATACTGACAAGCATCGCCGGGAATCATATAAAAGCTGATAGTGGCAAGTGTACGCGCAACAAAACTTAGAGATAAGCCTCAAAGTCACCTTTGGAAACTGAGTGATCGATCATTCGAACCGTTGCCCGCTAAAATGTACTACTTCTTATGTATTTATGTATGTATGTATATACATACTACTTATGTTAAAATGTCTGTATATACTTGTACACGCACATCTACCAAAATCAACTTAAGCACATGGGAACGTAGGAATAAGGATTGGTTTTTCTTATCAATATGCAATGCAGCTTTTGTATACTAAGTACATAGACCGACAGAAATATACTTATATTAGTAGTAGAAAATAAGAGTCTTCATGATACGGTCGGCGAAAAATCAGCGTTTTAATTTCAAAATTTCAAAGTGCAGAATTTTTGTTATTCTGCAGGCAACTTAAGCCGAAGCTACAATTATAAGGTAATGTCTTCAATTCCAACGCAATCAAACTGTCAATTTCCAATATACGATTCTTGCCTTGATTCTGGTTAACATTGAACGTATTGACAAACAAACGCATTGTTTCCATTTTAATAGCCAATGGAATTAAAAGTTATTTACGAACTTTACCCTCAAGAATGACCAAAATCGGTTTAAATACATATAGTATAAGTACTACCTTGATTTGTGATTGGTGTTATCTTTTAATGCGCGAAATGTAACTTAGCTTCCTTTTACTAAATTTGTAAAAAAAAATAAAACGCGCGTTGGTATGATATCCAAGAGAAAAAATGATTTTCCCTAATTTTAATTCTGTTGAACATATATTTAAACAAGTAAAAAAGCTAAAGTCGGGTGTCCCGACTTTGAAATACTCTGTACATATGTTTACAATAATTATAGAAAATAAAAAAAATTAAGAAAATAAAAAAAAAAATTTGATCGATTTTACCTCTCTCGGTATTCGAACTCACGTAAAGGGTGTATAATTGCACATTTACATAGCAATTGCGTCTGTGTGAGTGTATGTATGCCTATGCGCATTAATTCGTGTCTGTGTAAGCATTTTCGCAGTCAACCAAACAGCAACATCAACAACAGCCGCGGGCAGCGCTTGAGCAGCGCTGCAGCAGCGCTGCATCAGCAAATATATTTATGGCTATAACTTCTTGTTAAATCGGTCTATCATAATGAAATTTGGCATACGGACATATAATAACTAACTGGGGGTATTTCCAAAATTTTAGTTCGAAATTCCAAGAATTACGGGAGTTACGATTTGCGGGGTAGAGGGGGGAGGGAGGGGAATTCCAAAATATACATTTTCTGCGTATTCACATAAGGCATCTGGGACTAAAATTTGGTGTTCCTAGGTCTTATAGTCTCCGAGATATAGGCGATTATACGAATGGAAAATCGGGAAAACCCCCATAGGGGGGAAGTGGGGGGGAAAATCAAAAAAATAAAACAAACTCGTATAGAATACACACATAACGCATCTTCGTGCAAAATTTGGTGTCTCTATCTCTTATAGTCTCTGAGATCCAGGTGTTCATACGGACGGACAGACGGACAGACGGACAGACGGACAGACGGACAGACAGACAGACAGGGCTAGATCGACTCGTCTCGTCATGCTGATCAAGAATATATATACTTTGTGGGGTCTGCCACGCCTCCTTCTGCCTGTTACATTTTTCAGCTCCCGCAAACCTAATATACTCTTGTACATTTCATGTACAGAGTATAAAAAATCTACTTTCAACCCTCATTTAAATAATGTGCCAGCTTTTTCATTCCAAAAACCATTTGTGGTCATAAAAATGACCCCAGACAATAGCCAAGAGTATATAATCTTCGGGCTGATGAATATAAGCCTTTTTTTAATTTACTTACACATTCAATAACAACAAAGCCAAACAAAAAATGGAAAACTAAAAATACATATACTCGTATGTACATTGAAACGTGTTTCGCTTTTTAACGACAATTTGAAAAGTATACACACTTAAGAACCGGCTTTTGGATAGTTGTTCGCACTTTTACTGGAATTTGAAACGCAAATATAGGGTTGAATTAAGCTTAAATTGTTAAGGTCCAAATTGTACACAAATACTAAATAGCCATTTTGTCGATAATACTTGTAGAATTTGCGAATTGTTATTTACATAAATGCAAGTATGAATAATAAATGAAAGAAAATTCAATTCAGCATATCAGTGCACGGGCCCGACTAGTGTCTATCATTGCAGCAAGAACAGTAAATACTTACGTATTGCTCAAAATTCCCTAAAGACATACTATACTATACAAGTTATACGTTTACTGTTGTACTTGTATACTGTCCAAATATTGCTCACGCCAATTACTTATCAATATGTTCGTGTATTTTATGGCCATTCCCACCAATTAATTGGTTATTTATGGTATGGCGTCTGGCACACCACAGTTCCAAAAATGCATAGGTATAAACGCCTTTTGGTAAATATTAATTACGACAATTATCCTGTTGCTTTTGTTTATGCTACCAATTTGTATCCTGACAGACCACGCAAGTTTCTTTTATCGGCTCAGCGTCATGAAACGACAGCTAATACTATATGTAAGTATAGTTATTCATGTAAATATGTACACGTATAAACTGTATCAATAGCTGTGAAGCAATCTGTTTGTTTTAATAATAATATGTACGTGTATAATGCATCAAGTGATTTTTTATAAGAGTATACGATGTCAGAGGTGATAATGCTAGCCGCAAATTTTATGCGTACTCTACACCGCGCCGCGCCACGCGTTTTCGGTGATCTTGAACGTAAGTCACAAAGGTCAAAGTCATTTGAAAAGTGGGCCTGGAATTTTGTAGATTGCACTAGCAATAGGTTTTTAGTTTTACGTAACTGATAAGACTAAATTCAATAAATCTATAAATTAAAAGAAGAGATTTAAACAGAAACTTTGATATAGAAGAGCCTTTTATTGAACACTAGAGACAGATAATTAAAGCAAGTCTGTATTTGTAGTTTGTGCGTATAAATGTATGTACTATATACAAATATTTGCATATTTGGGTGTGTATTATAAAATTATTGGACTCTTGTTATGTGACTGGACACCGGTTCAGCGACACGCAAATCAAATCATCGTCATCAGTTTGATAGCCATCACATGATCACATTATACTATAAATTTGTACCCTCTGTCCACATTGAAAAGCGTATTTCTGTTTATTTCTCAACACGCGAGTAGAATAAAAATCATTGCTATAAATTTTTCGCCGCAAATAAAAGTAAGGGAAATAGAAATAAAACTTTAATAACAAGTTCGTAGTCTGTTATGGGTTCCGGCCGGAGCTTTTATATCGGCGCGTGTTTTGTTTTTGTCAAACACGTTTCAGTCGGGAGAGAAACCATAAGAAGGTCATAAATATTGGGCAAAATGAACTAAAAAAAAAAAGAAAAAAGTAGGCGACCGCGACACATTTCCATACGTTGGGCTCTGTATATACATATATATGTACATGTATATATACATGTCTGTATATATGTACATGCGTACGTATGTGTGGGTGCGATGTAGAAAATAAAATGTAATTAACAAATGTCTGCCAGAACAACGAAAAGAAAAAGTGGAGGAGCAACGTTTGTGATTTACATTTGAAAAGGGAAAATAAAGAAAGTCAATCAATAGAAACGCATGGCGTCGAAAAAAATCCGCAAAATTATGCAATTAAATGTGTCTCCAAGTCCATTCTGGTTCAATTACGAAAATCGAATTCCGTATATTTATAAAACGAATTCTTTGCTATTTCAGTCTGGCTTATCTATCATTTTTGAAGCGGCAATCTGACCTACCTTTTCAATAAGGGTACTGTTATCAATATCCTTGAAAATTGCAAAAGGAAAATTTTTACCGCTTCCCCAAAGCACCCTCTCACTATCGCTCTCCCTATTCCACAGATTACGCCACGACGAAAACACGCACAAAACACTAAACACAATTGGAATTATGTGCGACAATTCTTCACAATTATGTAAGTATAAATTATAATTCACAAAGTGATCAAAATGTGAATAAATTGATGTCTAAAAATTTACAATTGACATAAATCCGTTGAGTTTTATTCGGTAATACTGAACACCACGAACACGTTATGTGCACAGTTCACTGCTGATACTGCTTTAGAACTTCGTACCGCTCGCACCAAAGCTACACGTCCAACTGACTGGTGCGTCTAATTAACTCGAAAGTTTTGCCAATATTGGCGGTTGACGGCCGTTGCTCTCTCGACGACTCTCGCAAGTTCGAACGCCTGCGTACGCAAAGTAGCAACAACATTTTTCCACTTTGTCCTTGCGACAACATTTATGTCTGTACAACCAACTGAGCGAATAGAAAGAGTCATGAAGAGCAATTTAATGGTGGACCTCTCATTTAGAGTGGTTCCAAAAGTAAAAAAAAGATCCGCCACCCATGATTAAAAAAAAAACCACACACACACTAAATTAAAAAAAATATGTAATAAGTATATTTTATAAATATACTGCGTTCCTAAATATGTTAATGATTTTTTGTGATGATATTTAGTAATTAAATTGGTAGTTTGAATTTTTTTTTTAAATATATATATATTAAATCGCAATTTATTATAAATAGACCGCTTTTATAAATATTTTAATACGCTTTTCATATATTTTCATATTTCATTAAATTTTTTAATTTAAACAACACCAGTCTATCATATTAAGCTCATAGTAGTCACTTACTGATAAATGTCTCTACGTGAGAATCAAGAACATAGTGGAAACTTTCGATTGTAATTTTTTGTTGGTCTCGCTGATAAAGCACCCATCGGCATTTGAGTTTTGCGTGTGTGCCAGGTCTTGCTATTAATTTCATTATATTATGATTTTATTTTAAAAAGAATTTTTGTAGCTGGTATAGGACAAAAAATCATACGACTTATGGTTTGTACGCTGACATTAAATGTCTAGCTGTTATCGCTCTATATCTGTCTGTCCATGGAAGTTCAAATATTATTATGACTACATCAAATATGTGAAAAAGGCTTAACTCAAGCTCAGCAATTTGGCACATATATTGTGTATAAACATTAAACTCTTAAAATGCCTCATATATTGCATATCAGCAACGCAATATTATTAGATTCAAACAAATTTGCGTTCATAAAATATTTACATTAATTCTCTTTGTAAAATGATTTACGTAGCATAATTAATGATTTGTTGTTTTCATAAAAAAAGACGTTACATTTTTCCGAATGAGAATATATTTCTTAAATCGTTAGATGTTTTGAACTGCATTATCTTATCGGAGTCGCTCGTTTTTCTTTATACTATTGTTAGAGAGGTATGTACCTGTCTTTACTACAAAATAGAGGTCACAATCCCCGAAGCGTGCCAGCCAATCACGCCTTCTCGTACGAGAGATAACGTTGGATTTTAATTTCACATTCTATTTCTTATCAGGTTCCTGAACAATTTTTCAGTAATGATAACCTGTTTAACCAATTATATAAGAAAAAGTCGTAGTCGCTTAGCTATGTATGTAGGTACATTTGTGGTTGTACTTTATTGTACAATATTCTGCAAAATGCCACACTTACGGGCTAAGGAAATATTGCCGATTATCCTTTTCAGTGTATAATTTAAGTATACAAAAAGAACATATTTTTAGGTAGAATATCCATCATAACGATTTGAAAATGGAAACTAATTGTGTGGCATTACTTAATATTTTTTCATGTAATCTTTTGCTCGTCTACGATTTTGCAAATAACATATTTTTAAATAGAATATGCATCATAACGTTTCATTGCTTAATATTTATTCATGTAATATAATTTATTGGCATTTTACGGGTAGCTTCTTTAAGTATGCCCACGTTCGATTATATTAATAAAATTGGTTAAATTTTTTCCAGTGTTTGTTCTCTTTCACAAATACATACAAACGACAAAATGTGGGCTTGTGTTAGTGAGTAGTGTTAGCAGCAACATATGATTTGTATATTTTTCACTGTGATTGACATTTTTTGGAAGAAGAACGTAGTAAACAATTATTTAATATTTCCATTATATTTGAATTCACTAAAAATTACAATGTCTGGTAATTATATTCTGTTAATATGAATAAACATGAGCAGAAATTTTGAATCCATATTTTAAAATATTACAGAAAAGACACAGGGAGAAAATGGTGATCAACCCTCAACATCAGCATCATCCGCTACACCTTTGTTTCCATTGACCAAAGATGGAAAGAAAATAGACTATGGTACTAACAACACATTGGAGCTGCTGGAACGATTACCAAGCCAAGTTGTTGACATACATCTCGACGATGTACTAACTGCCGTTAAGACTGTTGACAACCTATGCGACTTTGCCCGATGTAAGGCCAAAACAAGTCTAATGGGACAGGATTGTGGACACTGTCGTAAGCGGTTTTGTTTCAAACATGCACTGCCGGAGGTTCACGGTTGCGGGGAAGAGGTGAAACGGGTGGAGCGCAAAAATTTCCTGCATCCAAAGCCAGTGGCTTCTGTCCGGCACGAAGAGGAGATGGCGCAGGCCAAAAAGAAGCTCAATGCCAAGCTGAAGGACATGCAAGTCGGTCGCATGCAGAAGGCTGGTGGAAGTAACACTTCATCGGGCCACTCAAAGAAGAAAAAGGGCAAATAGAATAAACCAATGCATATTTGTTTAGGTTTAAAACTTATTAAAATTCTCAACACATTATTGTAAACACAGAACAGCTGATTGCCTTGGTTGAATTCTCTATCGCTATAGGTGTATTCGATTGCCGTTTTGGGTTGCCTGCTTATTATCAAAAGAGCCACAGTCACATTAAGATGTTAGCTTTGGGGCGATTATTTAACTCAAAATCATGCAATATGATAATTGCAACAAAGCGAAATATACAATTACAATATATACAGGGACAGTCACCAGAGCCAAAGGTTCGAGAATATTTCTATTACATCGATCATGAAGGCTATGTATGTACATACATACATATGTGTGCACAGATGCTTTAACAATATTTTTTTTTAATTTATGTACCTTTAGCTGTTTTTAGACGATGCTAAAATGAAAAACTTCACATCCTGCTTCAAAGAAAAACAATTTCTTAAATTCTTTTTCAGCCGGTTGCGCTTTAATCGGACCACGCGCTATAATACCGATTTTCCTTACTTGTCCCTCTGCGGAAGAGAACGCAATTTTGTGCGCTGCGACGATTCGCCGATTGTTTTCACACACTTATTGCAGCAAGATAATGGCAGTGCTAACTTGGGCTATGCTCATGCAGCAGACGCCTTGACGGTTGATTTTCAACCTCAAAAAATCTACATGAATCCAGAAACAGGCCGTGTGTATCATCCAGCTTGGCCGCAGGTTGGTGGTATTGGTCTTATACGCTCAAAATTAGCCATTGAGATGAGCCGTAGTTTTGAGTTTACCGGTGGCGAGGATAAGCCGCCCACACATTTTAACTGGAACAATGCTCGCTTGGAACTTGACAACGATTGGGTTAGAAGCACAGCCCGCTACGGAATGAGTCCCGATGCGGCGACAAAAAAACCTCTGGGTGAAGAAAACTGATTTCAACAATATGCTTAATAAAATACATATGTATTCATTTTTGTAAAGCATTTTTAATGAAACTATTCAATACTCAAGGGCTTGAACTCCCCCTCCTTTACCCATGACAATCCAGTCGCTATGCCACCGGTTGTTTGTGGTTCGGCCGACGTCACAATATCGTCTGCATTGCTTGTTCGTATGCGCTCTAGCACAGCACCGTGTACTTCTGGTAGAAACTTTTCAAAGACAATATAATGCGGGTCTTGTGTGGGTGGCATATCATAGATATGAGCCTTGTTTTCCTCGATACATTGCTTTACACAAGCCGCATATTCGCCTCTATTATGGGTTAGGATCTCAGCTGCCTCGGCATTATTAAGTTCCACAGTAACATTGCGAATACTTTCAACGGGATCGGCGAATATAGTCTGCATATATTTCAGGACTTGCCATATATGATCTTCGCCCGTACGCCATTCCGGGAAGGCGCAACTGATGTCCAGACTGTGCGTGAAGGGGCATACGTGAGGGTGAACGACATTGTGTTGGAAAATTATTGACTAAAAGTCGGATTGAAATTTAATTCAGTTAAATATTTAACAATGAGCATAATTATATTTTTGCACTCACTAGGACGCTTTTGTCATCGGGAAAACGATCAGGCAAAAGGATGGAAAACCGAAATACACTGTCTGCATAAAAACCTCTCCCGAAGAAAACACCGAACCATTCTAAAATGGAATTGAAAAATGTAAAAGAGGTATGGCTGGTGATATTTTGTATACTAACGTAGCGAATTGGCATAGCTGGGTATAACATAAACACCACTTAACTTTTCTGATTTGACCATTTTGCTGAAATTGAAAACATATTTATTTTGATGACTCCACAGGTTATTTCTTAAGTCATGGAAATATATGTGTGTGTGTGTCTTACTATTCAGCGAGGATTTTGTATTCCTGTTGAATTGTTGTGAGCAGTTTTTCATCCTTCTTGTTTGCATCCAGAGTCATTTTGCTGCTTCTTAATTAATGTTTGTATTTAAACAACAAAGCAATTTTCACATATGTACATATGTATGTATTTTATCTATGCACGATTAAGATGCAATAACATAAAACATATGATTGGCACGAAAGTGCTGCCACCCGGTTAAAAATGCACTTATTACAGCACATGCTGCCACTGGTTGTGTCCAAAAAACTTTGTTTGGAAAGCTCTTCCGCGATCTAATTTTAATAAATTAATTATAAATATCATAGAATGCTGTGTTAAAAAATATTAAAACAAATGACAAAAGACAACAAAACAATTGAAAATGAACTTGTGTCAAAGTTAGACACAGTCAACATTGCAAACCATCTAAACATAATGAACAATTGCGAAGCCAATGATGCTAAGGGCGCCGTGGAAATGGCAGCCTGTATTAGCAACAGTCCTGCTGTGCCAGCTTCGCCCTCCCCCTTCTATGGAAAGGCACAGGAGTACTGGTCACAAGTGCCGGCAACTGTGAACGGAATGTTGGGTGGGCTGGGATTCATCAGCGCCGTTGATATACAGGGATCGAACATATTTTTACGTGAGCTGAAATTGGCAGGAAACAAACTTGCTTTGGACTGCGGCGCTGGAATTGGTCGCGTGTCACGAAATTTGTTGATTCCACGCTTCGATAAGGTAGACCTTGTGGAACAAGATACTGCCTTTGCGGCAAAAGCACGCGAGTACTGCACAATAGGATGCGTTCATCCGAATCGTTTGGGAGAAATATACAATGTCGGTTTGCAAGAATTTCAACCACCGTCAGACAAAAAGTACGATCTTATCTGGAGCCAATGGGTACTAGGGCATCTGACGGATGAGGATCTTCTGGCCTTCTTTCAGCGTATGCGTATGTCACTAGCCTCAAATGCTTATTTAGTCATGAAGGAGAATGTCACATCCACGAAAAATGTTATGAAGGATGAGGAAGACTCCTCAGTTACGCGCCCGCTCCAGTTATATGAGCGCTTGCTTACACAAGCTGGCTTCAGGATTGTTCGCAAGGTCAAGCAACAAAACTTTCCAAAAGAGTTGTTCCCAGTATACATGATAGCTTGCAAACCCATAGCACCCAAGTAGCACAAACAACTGTATACATACATACAAGCAAAAATTCAAATTAGTACAAAATTAAAAGTGTTGTACATTTGAATGCCTGAACATTGTTTTAATTTTAGTCGCAATTTCAACTAGTCAGTCAGCTGGAATATCAACAGAGATTCAAATAAATAAAGACAGGATATTTATCAACTACAAATCATACATTGCTTATTATAGCTTTAATTTTAGTTAGATGTTTTAATATTATGGCAACTCTGCACAGCACTGCCATAAGCAGAGCTGGATAATTTAGCCCATTTTGTTTTTTTATCTTGAACTAGTTCGAAGCGGTTGCTAACTCCAACAGCAACGAGCATTTTTTAAACAGCTGTTGCTGATGAAACCGTGCAATCTGTAAAAGAAGCTCGACCGCAACGTTTAAGTTTTTGAAAGATTAGAATCAACAACATGTCCAAGCGCGTTCAGCCAGCATGGCAAGCTCCATCGGCTCATGTGAAGCCAAAATTACGCTTGTATAATAGTTTGACTAGGCAGAAGGAGGAGTTCGTGCCACTAGACGGCAACAACGTTACTTGGTATAGCTGCGGCCCAACGGTCTACGATGCATCGCACATGGGCCATGCAAGGTATGAAACGCCACATCAGCAGCTTTGAGCTTCCTATCTTATCTAGTGCCTTCCACTTAACTCAGGTCGTACATTTCGTTTGACATTCTTCGTCGAATTTTGGCCAATTACTTTGGCTACAACATCCACTACGTTATGAATATAACTGATATTGATGATAAAATAATTAAGCGTGCCCGCCAGAACCACCTCTTTGAGGAATATTCCAGTGCCGCCGAACAGTTTCCGCTAGACCGGTTGCTCAGCGAGCAAAAAGAGGTGTTAGCCCAGTTTCAGGCCACATGCGCTAAAAACACGGATCCGGATAAAAAAGTAATGCTCGATAGGACTTTGCAGCGTATGCAGGACGCCGTTGATGCCCTGACAAAGGCTGTGAGCAATGGGGACACAGCACGCATTGCTGAAACGCGGCGAAACTATTTGACTGAGGCAAAGGATCCCATTGCGGAGTGGCTAGATTTGAAGAAGGGCGCAGAGGTGAACGATAACGCCGTTTTTGAAGCGCTGCCTCGGTATTGGGAAGATCAATTTCACAACGATATGAGGTCATTAAACGTGAGTCATCGAGCTGAAAAAGTCAACGGCATTCGGATTAACTTTAATTTATGGTAATTGTAGATCTTGCCGCCAGATGTGCTTACACGTGTATCGGAATATGTACCACAGATTATACAATTTATACAGCGAATTATTGAAAATGGACTGGCGTATGCGGCAAACAACTCGGTCTATTTCGATGTGAGTGGTTTCGATAAACGTGAGAAACACCACTATGCGAAATTAGTACCGGAAGCATATGGCGACACCAAGTCGCTCCAAGAAGGTGAGGGTGATTTGTCTGTTGCCGAGGATCGCCTATCCGAAAAACGATCGGCCAACGATTTCGCTCTTTGGAAGGCGAGCAAGTCGGGCGAGCCGTGGTGGGACAGTCCCTGGGGTCGTGGACGGCCTGGCTGGCACATTGAATGTTCGGCAATGGCTTCAGACGTTTTTGGACCAAAGTTTGATATACACACTGGAGGTGTGGACCTTAAGTTTCCGCATCATGACAATGAACTGGCACAATCCGAGGCTGCATTTAATGAATCCGAATGGGTGAAGTATTTCCTACACACTGGACATCTCACAATTGCCGGCTGTAAAATGTCCAAGTCGCTAAAGAACTTCGTCACAATACAACAAGCTCTGAAAAAGCACAATGCGACACAATTGCGTCTAGCGTTTTTGCTGCATTCTTGGAAGGACACGCTGGATTACTCCGACAACACCATGGAAATGGCCACACAGTACGAGAAATTTCTTAACGTAAGACTATAATTAATGGAAATTATGATTCCTATTTATGTCCAATTTAAAACGCAGGAGTTTTTCTTGAACGTCAAGGACTTAACACGCCACGTTTTGTCCGACCAGCTTAGGCTCCAATTCGATGCGTGGACTGAGGTGGAAGCTGCATTACAAAAGAAATTTAGTGACGCTCAGGTGCAAGTCCATATAGCTTTATGTGGTTGGTATAGATAGGTCTCAAAGTCACTGGCAATTCTATATTCTCTGCTCTTTTCTTTCTAGATAACGTCGATACGCGCAGTGCTTTAGATGCCGTGCGCGAACTTGTATCGTCTTCTAATATTTATATTCGTGACAATAAGACGCAATTAAACAGCCTATTGCTGCGAAACATTGCAATATACATTACAGATTTGTTGCATATATTTGGGGCGATCGCTGGACCCCGTGGTGGCATTGGATTCCCTGTCACGGTCTCATCTGGTAGCAGTGCTACTGGTGCTGGAGTCGTAGACGCAGAGACAACTGTAATGCCGTATCTGGAATCCTTGGCCGAGTTCCGCAACCGTGTTCGCGAACAGGCCAAGACTATTAAAGCATTCGAGATATTAAAATTATGCGATGAACTGCGCGATATCGTGCTGCCTAATCTGGGTGTTCGGCTTGAAGACAAGGATGGAGGCAAGTTTGCCGTCAAGTTAGTCGATCGGGAATCGCTTTTGCGAGAGCGCGAAGCCAAACAGGCCGCTGAGGCGGAGCGTGCCGCCGAAAAAGAGCGCAAGAAGCAGGCTGCGGCCGAAGCTGCAGCAGCCAAGGAAGCGCAGCGTCGCATCGATCCACAGCGGATGTTTTTAAACGAAAAGGAAAAATACTCGGCATTTGATGAAAATGTATGTATGCCCTTAGTTACACTGAAGTGGCTTAAGAATATACTTTATTAAATGTATTTCAGGGTCTACCAACTCATGACATAGATGGCAAAGAGATTAGCAAAGGACAGCTTAAGAAACTGCAAAAGCTACAACAACAGCAAGAACAACGTTATAAAGAGTATTTGGCATCCATTAACGGATCCTAAAACAAAGCATTTGTACTTCCAATGAATAAGTTTAAGTATTTCCTACTCTGCCAATATCTGTCCTCAATACAAAATGTGAGTTCCACTCAATATTGAAATTAAAAATTCCATACAAATTTGTACAAGCCTAATTATTTAATCCGTTACAGTTTATAACGCATTATTTCGAAATGAGACTCCCCGCATAATCATTTTCATAAATAAAGCTGTACAAACTGAATCATCAGATTCGTAACCGTAAAACCGAAGTTATTTTTATTAGTTATTGTAATACTGGCAGTAAATAATATACTTGTGTGCTATTTATTGTTCTCTGAACAGCAGACCAGATCGGAAGTGTAATTGTAATCTAATAAATAACGCCAATAATGTCGCGTAAATGTTGTTTCTGTGTTAGTTTAAACTATGCAGCCGTTATAATAGGAATCCTCGAAATTCTTTTTTCTATATATATAATTCTCATTCAGAAGAATTTAAGTTTCGATCAAGAAGCGTTGGATGTATATGTGGGCACAGCATGGCTTGCTTTAATTCCCTCAATTTTGTTAATTTTCGGTGCACTTTTGGTAAATGTCAACCAAATTATGTTCTTCACCATGCATTTCAATTTTGACTTCTAGAAAAATAAATGTTTGCTGGCGCCATGGTTATTGATCGGAGGAATAAATCTTGTACTAAGGTTTTATATACACGCAATACAATTTAAAAGGGACTTTCAAAAAACAACAGATGCATCTGAAATAGATGGATATATTTTAGGATTTATATCCGACTCAGCTTATTATGGTAAGTTCTTTGATATCAGTTGGGGCATTTAAAAATGTAATGTATTTTCTTTCAGCTTTCCAATGCTATTTTTGGGTTATGGTTTACTGTCTTTATAGTCAAATGTGTCATAGCGTTAAAAGTGATAAAAAACAAATTTTGCCAATACCCGTATATTCTATATCACAAGAGGTTTATTCAAATCCAACTGTGGAAGTCGATGATTCCCATTTAAATAAATATTAATCGAAGTACTTAATTATTAATATTATAAATTAAATACTATTTTTAAATATTAATAATATTCATTATTTAAATTCAAAATACCAGTATTTGTAATTGAAATTTAGTCAACGAATAAAAATGTTCTTTAGCTACAATCATGGCCGTAGCGAAGAATGCAAAGCGAGCAAGGAAAGAAAAAAATTACAGAGAGAAGAAACATAGAATTAATTAAAAGCTTTTAAAAAAACAAACAAAATAAAATGGTATGGACAGTTCCGATGAGAGCATGTTGAGCATAAAACCCATCTAGATTTCAATAATTTTAAATCATGTAATTTGGGACTCACGATGTCGCAGTAAAAAATCGGGCCAAAAAATCATTCCACCTAGATTAAATCCTGGCCACGCCCATGGCTCCAATAATACCATACCCAAATAAAATACTTTTCTAAACTTGTGAGAAGTTATACTCGTAGCTTTTATTTTTTATACTTTTAAACTTTCAAACTGTTGTTTTTTTCACCATCCTGCCGAAAGTAATCAATTCTCCTGCTCATTGAAGTAAATTGAAATTTTCTATATATACTTGTAGTTTTAATTTTAAACAGCAATTAAATCTAAGATGGCATCTAATCAATACAAACTTATACAAATTCTAACTACTTACTAATTCAATCTTTGGCATATTTAACGTACTAATGAGTCTCTTGCCGTAAAATCAAACATCTAAGCTTGGTGTGCTTACAGGCTACCAATGTCATTATAGCGCTTTAACTTTTCGGGGAAATTATCTCTAAATAGAACTGGATCCGCTCTGAATTCAACAGTACGGAGTGGAATGCGTCCAAAAATCTTCGAAAATCGGTCAATACAGGCAGAACGTTCACGCATGTGATTCAAATCTGCTGAGAGCATTTCAGTATTGGTACACTCAGGGCATTTAAATTTCTTGCGGGGTGTTACTTTGATTGGTGGATTATTTGTTATGTTTGCCACAAGAAAGTTCATTGCAATATCTTCGCAATTCATGTGCTCATCTACCCACTGTTTTATGTCGCCTGGCAGGGCGTAAGTATACATGTGGCTCCAATATTTGTGATGAAAAGCAGCGCCGGTGAGCACCATAGATATTTGATTTGTCCACTCAGATTCGTAATGCCAACGCATGGTCACATTATTCCACATATGAATGCGACTAGGAAATCCCACTATGTGGTCGGGAAACTCGCGCCAAACTTCGTAACTAAGGCAGAATTTAACCCATTCCGATTAGTTGTAATGTTTACATTCACACAAAAAATACTCACCCAAAGTCTAGCTCGTCAGTCGTCAGCATTATTATATCATCATCTATAGTTAAAATCGCCTCAGTTTCAATTTCGGGATATGGAAAAAATCTGTTGGACAACTTATTTTCACTAGTCTGTATAATTTTAAGCGGTTTGGATATAGATGGGAATGTTGAAACTGCGTTAAAAAACGGAAATTAATATTTGTGAATGTAATTTAAGACTATATATACTGACGATGTGGTGGCATTTTACGTTGGTTGTTCCAAATAACGAGAATACTTTGCAACGAAGGCACGACAGCAAGCTTCTGAATTAAGAGAAATAGACTCTCTACGCGATCATATGTCAAAATGACTGCAGTAAAACCTTGTGATTTAGGGGAGAGGGAGGGCAAGAACAGAGGGTTAAACGTTGCGCGGCTATTGGTGCTAATGGCATTCCATTTTCGAATGCTGCGAGCCCGCAACGGAAAAATTCGACTCTCTAAAATTTCCAACGCTGTAATGGTTATGCTCCTCAGGTCCTTGAAATAGCTGTTGTAAAGCCACTGGACTTGTTTCTGCATCTCAACGACTTTTACATTAGATATAACGGAAAGTTTTCGCAGCACTGAGTGCAACTCGGATTCTCTGACACGCACTGTAGCCAATGACCAATCTATGGCGTCTTCGAAGGGCATTACATAGTTGTCAATTGCCACCACAGGAATACAATTTTGGGACATAATTTCGAGGAGATCTGGTTGGCCCATGCGCAAACTTCGACCCACAAGGCAAAATTTTCCTCTCGATAGTATGCGAGGGTATTCCAAATGCTTTTGATGATGAGTGCGGGTACAACGTAACGCCAAATCAGTCCCCTCACAGGGTCCCAGCATAAGTACCTGATCGGCATGCTTTTTAGATAGCTCTCGGATTGTGCGTAGATGTAGGGGCAAAAGATTTAACTGCGCTACAATAAGCAAATACTTCCGATCCCTGGAAAACTGGGTTGGTGGATGATAATGCTGCAGAAGCGGGCTCCAAACTGGAATAGAAACATCAAAACCAGGTCGATATGTCCAACTATCGAATCCGCCACCCAACACGACAGCATTATCCGTGTTGATGTCCAATACAGTATTGTATTCGGGCGCACTACCAGGCAGCATGTTGAAAAGTATGTGATTTTCGCCACGGTCCCAAAAATTTAGAGTTGCTAAAGCGGCACCAGCTAAATTCTTCTCAAATATGTTTTGGTTTAAAAGGTCCAAACTCGGCAAAAAAAGACAAGCCTGTTGAAAAAATACGCAAAAATAAAAATTAAATTGGAAGATTTTTATAAGCATTGAATAAATAGACCTATCTTTATGATCTTAAATTATTAACACAGAAATTTCAAAAGAAACGGACCTCGTTTGGATTTGATGTGTAGTAACGGCTCTTCAGCACTGCCTCCAGGATTTGAAAGTACTCAGCTGACAGCGTCGTTGCCACTTTCTCGCTCTTTTCATCCACAAACTCTTGTAATGGGTAGATGAACACCTTTAGCTTGTCATGCTCATTCTGACCACATTTGTAGATGTTAAGGCAATCCCAAAATGTGCAGTTCACATTACGAGCACGAGGCTGCTCGGAGTCTGACTCCAATACTACCTCCTGCGTGCGGGATAGGTCGAGCACCATGGTATCCTTTTTGTCCGACATAAAATTTTGAATGCTGGACACGTCCCACAAGAGCCAAATTCCGCATAGCGTAACAATTGTGAAAAGCGCGTAGGTTAAGCAGTTCAAAATTAGTTCCCTTGTATGGGGAGGACTTCGGGAGTGGTTTATTAAACACTTATTCATTTCCAACTTTTATATCCTATGTATACTGTTAATTAATCGGATTCGCGTCCCTCTGACAACTGATTCCCAGGGCTGGGAACGCCAAAACTATATGGTATCGATATATGACAATTTATATTTTACAGTGCTTGTTAAATAATAATATCGATTGTATCGAATCGCCTAGCCATCGGATCTGAGTCGAGTTTTAGGAATTATTCATTAACGATGTCAGAAATAATATCTGGCAAATCAGATTTTATAAAAGCCAATGTATCAAATTCCAAGAATGATGCAGTGGCTTTTGAGATGAAGTTTGCCAAAGATCTCACCATTGCGCAGCTAAAGGTAAGTATATTTGGTCGCAAATACTAATATGATTGACGCAAAAGGACAGCTGTTCGAATATATATACGTACATACATATGTTGTCGGCAGAGCAAATTGGAAATAATTACCGGTGGTAATGCTGCTACGATGAAGTTAGAACTCTATAATGGCGACCGTTATGTGTCAACGCTCGACAACAACGATGCAAAACTCGGCTTTTATATGCATTCCGATGGCTTGCGCCTGCATGTAGTGGACAGTTTCGCCAGCTTCGATGACGAGATGGTTCAAAAGTTTGAGCTCACTAATGAGCAGTACGAGCAGAAAAGGGATACAGTCCGCAATTTTTTGCTACAGAATCGCGTTGGAAAATACAATGAGGATGAAATGCGTCAGAGAGAAGAAAAACGTCGAGAACTAGCCGAAGAGATTCAGCGTAGAGCTGAACTTTGTGTTGTAGGTTCCCGATGTCAGGTACGAAATTGATTAACTTTTACCTCTTTATCTGGCTTAAACATTTTACTTGTTTCCCTAATGCACATTTAATTCAGGTAACTGTGTCCGGCAATCCAACGCGTCGAGGTGTAATTAAATATAACGGGCCACTGGATGGTAAAAGTGGCATTTTTATTGGAGTGCAGTACGACGAGCCATTGGGCAAGAACAACGGAAGGTACGTCAAATATTAATTCATAATTAATGGTTTGAAAAACTGGACATTTCAGCATTAATGGAAAGGCCTATTTTGAGTGTCCTCCCAATTACGGAGGCTTTGTGGCGCCGCTTTCCGTTGAGGTTGGCGACTTTCCCCCCGAAGACTTTGATCTTGATGATGAGATTTAACTTATTTTTATATATAATACTCACCCACAATTGCATATATCAAAATTTTTTAAGTTTGTTGCTAGTAACGAGTGCAACCAAATTATTTAGATAATACATTTTGCGTTTATTATTTAAAACATCTAAGTTTTTCAGATATTCTTACAACATGGTTATTAATAGGGTCTAGACTCCGCTTTATCATTTTGTTTATGCATTTAAAAAAAAAAACGAAATGATTAATATTGTTAACAATAAATACGTAAAACCTAAAATACCGACGTTACACATACATATGTATATTGTTTCCCTGCTGCAATACAATTTATTAATGGCTTAAATAAACAAATAAGGTGTGATACATACATACAGTATACGATATTTTATGTAAACTGTCCCCAAGACCATAATACATTTAGCATAAAATAAAATTAAACAATTTTAAATGACGTTCGCATCTTACAACATGTAGACTTATGGTTATCAGCCGTACATAAATGTATGCATGTGTGTATGTATGAATATATAGTTTTTTCTGTAGGTTCTTAAAATGTTCATGCACATGTGCATATGCATAAGCCAATTGCCCAATTTGATAAACTACATTATTCATAAACCATATAAAAAACGTGAAAAACGACCAAGAGCAATACTGCGTATTTAGTTGTTTATTTTATTATTATAAATTTCGTTCTGTTTTTTCAAACCTATTGAAAAAGTCAGGCAAGCACACTTATGCACACATGTATGTACATACATGTTAAGATTTGTGCAGATATACTTAATTAAAAAATTGTGTTCAAAAATAAAAGCAATTTAATTTGCAAGCATGATTTATATGTTTATGCCTATAGTATATCTCTGTTTATACATACATACATAAAAAGTATACAAGAGTTTTGAAAGGCTCCTTTTCTATCGAACATACAAAAGGAAAATCGTTTGTCGGTATGTATGTAGTTTGGCTGTAACTGGATGAAATCAAAGCGGAAACGTCTAACTTTATACGCAACATTAACATTATTTTTTGGCTGATGCCGAATGCCAATTGATTTTAAACCTAAGCTCATTGTAACTGTTACGTACGGTTTTATTTATTTTTTTCGAAACTCTTGAGTGTTATTTTTTTGTAGCCTTTGCCATAGAACATATGTATATATGTAAATCATCAAAGTTACGGCACAAGCGTCAACATGTTGGATTGAATAATTTTTGACAAAAATCATGCTCTGATGCAAATTTTGTCTATATATTTGTATAGAATGAGCGTGGAAACGAAAGTAAAACACACCTATTCATGTACGTTCTGTCATTATGTATATAAAAAGTCAAATATACATAGATACGTATACCGTAAACTGGCTTTGGGCTGGGTATACAACATTTTAACTACAATTAATATAGATGATCATAACTTGTACATATGTACATACATATGTATGTATGTATATGTAGTAGAAGTATTCTTACAAATGAAACAACCAGAGTTTTCGATTTTCTATTATTTTTCAGAATTTTCAGATTTTTGTAGATTACCAAGCAAAAGCTGTTGCTACATACACATAAATGCAGTTTATAGAGCATTTAATGCCTTTCTGTTAATGTCTGTTGTTTTTATTGAATAAAACTTGGTGTGTATATTTATGTAAGCGGGTTCGTAACGATCGACCGATAACGATTACCGATTAGTGGTTTTAATCAATGTGTATTTGTGTGTTTTGTTGTGTATGTATGTATGTGGTGCTTGTGTGATTATGCATATGTAGGAGATTTGTGTACTCGCCGTTATACATACATATGTAGGTTTATTTAATTCAATATGTTAGCTTTAGTTTAGATCAATGAATAGATGGATTAACTTTTTTATTATTTGAGATTCTACTCTAAAGTGTCAATAATGTAATGCTTCGCACAAATCCGATTATGGTGTCCATATCCGTGTCCGGTTTGCTTTGCCTCATTCCGTTCACTCCTCCCTGTTCTCATCCTTGACCGACAACCATTTAGAGGGTTGTGGTGCGCAACATTTCTGCATTTTGTTCTGTTTTTGGTTTGTCATCGCCGTTGGCCGCCTCTTGTTTATACTCCATTGTGCTTGAATCCTTAACTGTTGTTGATGCCTTGGCTACGTCCTTTTTATCAGCCTCCCCGTGCTTTGATGCTGTCAATTTCCGCACTATGAGGCTTCCGGTATTTTTGATGTTTTTCTTTAATTTGCTGCCGCCGCCACTACGGCTGCTACAATCCGATTTAAGATCTACCCCACCAGCTGCCCCTGATTCACCACCCCCACTGCCAGCAGCCCTTTCTTTACCAGCTAGCATATTTTCTTCATGTTTATCTTTTTCAGTTTCTGTTCTTAGCATGCTATCTTCTGTCTCCTCCTCTAAGATCGGGTTTATCGAGTTAAAGTCCACAAACATAGGTGTTGCTATTAATTCTGATGGGCACACCCCTGTACTTTCGTCCTGCTCCACACTCAAAGAGTCCTGAACGGTAAAATGATCTCGCATTGTTGCGCTGCTGCATGGAAGTGCCTGAAGTTCCTCACGAGACGAAACATTCTCCTTCGAACTGAATGGCGAGTACAAATGAAAGGCGGACAGTAGCGAAGTGGACTTTTTCTGATCTTCAGTAGCGCTGGCAGAAGATTTGCTTTTTTTGTGCCGTTGCGATCCCTGCTGGCTGGTCAGTGAACGACAGAGCAGTGATGTTTCAGAAAGTTTGTGGCTGCTGGTGCTGGTTTCTATGTGGCAAACAGTGGAGATGGTGTCTGGGTCGGCAACGGAGCCTGCAGCGGTGGAGCAGCCTTCGATCATCGTCTGGTTAAGTCACAGTCGTAGATCAAAAGCAATGCGAGACGCAATGTTCTTGAAGCCAATGCTAGTGCCTGCACAATATGCCGAAATGTAAGTTATTTGGGCTTTTTCAAGACAGTATAACTTACCAGAGATGCGCTTGAAGCGAACGCCATTGAGGGAGAGGCGTGGTAGTTTGCAAACCTCGATCTCCCACTGCACTAGGGAGTCCGTGTTGGGATCCCCATGCACACACCACAGAACAAATCTGTTTTAAAAAGTGAACCCATAAGACATGAGTTTATAAATTCTATTATTACCACATACCTTTCACGTTGCTCATAGTCGCAATTGTTTTGATCAAGTACCTCGCGTATCTTTTGCATTATCTGATCAGGCATTAGAGGCGATGTTGTCTTCATCGACCAGGTGAAGCGCAGAACACGCGGCTTAGCAGCCTCTTCTGTTGTTGATGTACTGAAAGTATCAAACATGATTCAACTATGGAACAAAGATGCATTTAAATTGAAAGAGCAATCATTTCAGATAAGCGCAGTAATGCCAAAAACCCACATCGCTTGCTAAGAAAATAAATGTGAACTGATTAAAATTTGTCTTTGTTGCAATAATATACATTGGTAATTTAAAATTATAAGTCTTACTTTACTTTGCATCTAAAAAACTTCATACTCAGAAGGTTTGCTAATGAAAAACAAATAATTAGATCCCATTTCCATTTCGGAAACCGACAAAACTATGAGGATTTGAATTTAAAATCGCAAAATCTTAAATATCAATTAAATTAACTAAATCTTGTTCAATTATTTTTCGAAAAAATATTATATATACGAGATGGTATAACAATTTAAAAATGTAGGATAACTGTCCCCCTCTGAAAATTTACATTGCCTTTTGCCTATGCATTTTTTAAATAAATGCAGTACTTTAGTAAAAAGAAAAACCTAACCTGCCTAGGGGAACTACAACATCAAGTTTGGTTATTCTAGCTCTTGTACTTCCTGATATCCTTGCGCTCAAACAGACAGACAAACAGACGGAGGGGCAGACATGGCTATATAAGTACTCTTCTTTTCATACTGATCAAGCAAAAATATATTTTTAGGGGCCTGACACGCGTGCTTCTATGTATTCAACTAGTACTTGTATACAGCCTTTGGGTACAGGCCATAAAAACACTTCAATTCGATGCACATATACACTACTAAGGGAGGAGCAGAAAAAAGAAACTCGGAATTTTTGGTTCATTTTTTCTCTCTGAAAATGTCCATAGCATTTATTATGGATTGATTAATTTAATTATCAATTTATTTAATTATGTGTTATTTCTTTGAAACTTAATATGCATAACTACTAATCGGGCCGGTGCAGGGCCTGATAACACGATTTAAAGATTATCATCTGTACAAATAAAATGGTCACATGCACAAGATTTAATACATATACATAATTTTCATCTTGATTTAGGAGTAATTCGTTTTGACAACTAATTGGTATGCTTAGAATGCTAAATACGCTCTGATTTCTGCGCTTCGACTTCATATGCGATTGATCATTATTATGTATATCATTGCAAGTTCGGTATTTTCAATTCTGATTGTATGTTTCACGGATTCAATTAAAATACAATTACATTCATACATACATATACAAATATTGCTAAATAAATTTAAGATCATAGATACAAATTCTCGCAACCGCTTTTTAAGTCATCGGTTTTACAATATGGTATTTCTCTTTCTATTTCTCATGTGAATTTTTAATCGCTGTTTTTTCAATTGTGTTCGTAATAAATATACATACATACATATTTGTATATAATTTAGGTAATAACTAAAATAGCAATGCGTAGTTAACATAAATATTTTAGGTAGTATGTATTTAGTATTAAAACATAATCCGCAAACGCAACAGGACAATAATTGATTGGTTTCTAATTGTTAAATATTGCAGTTTTTAATTTTTATATCAGCATTAATTTTACAAAAAAAAAAAAAAATAAGAAAATCTATTTAGTATGTATATTTATATGTTGTTGATGTTGATTTGTAGCTGTTGCTCATTTGCTTCTAAACATATTTATGTATTTTCATTTATATAAATGTATAGTTGTGTATAATTAGATAATAATCGTAATAAAACATAGGCGCTTTTGTGAATTTCTGTTAAAGCAATGCAACTCAACGTCGTTGGTGTTCTTGTTTGGAGGGGGTACGAATCGGATTCGGAGCTAATTGCTCGGACCTGTATCCAGATCCGGATCGTATCGACCTGATTTCGGATCTGTTATCTTTCTGATCTGTATCTGTGTCTGTATCATATCTGTATCTCTCCGTCACGCGCGTTTACTCTAGAGGGAATCGTTTGTTTCAGTTTTAGAACTATTAACAAGGAATAGTTAATGTTTGTTTGTTAATTACTGGTTTGGCCTAAAATTAAAGAAAAAATTTTAAACAAATTATTCACGGCTGGAAAAAATATTAATAATGGGTAAAACAAATACGAGTAATGAAACCAAAGAAGATAGTAAGACAAAAAAAAAATATACGGAAAAATCACGAAAAATTCGTCTGTTCATTGAGTTCATTGAGAAAGAAAAGAAAAGTAAACGCAATCTTTTGTAGATACTAATTTAATTATGATACAATAGCAGTTTATCAAATTAAATATCATAATAAAACAGCATATAGTATATATATTTATTTGTTTTAAATGAAGTAAAAAGAGACGAGAACAACAAAGCTTTCATAATAATAACGGTGGGGGTGATAATGGAGTAACGTAGATTTACAGGAGACTGGAGAGCTACATATAGTAAGTAATTATTGGGGTGTGACGGAGAGCGCGGAGAGCGACCAGGAGACCAACAGAGCTTTCATTAAAACATTTGTTTTTATTTTCAACCTCTTTCTATATATTTTAGCCAAGATCAGTTTATAGTACAATATCGAATATTTAGCAATCAGTTGCATATGTATGTATGTATAGTTTTGTAAATATTAGTCTTTTAACGGAATCTAGCTTTAGAACTTGCAGTAAAAAGACTGTGTACTCTGTGTGTTCAAGCCGAGCTTTATCTTTACAATTGAGCTGCACCAACTGCCTATAACTGAGTGAGATAGAATGGGTATATATTTATATATATACGTATACTACGTATATAGACTTACAAAGTACATAAGTATGCATGTAGGTATGTATGTATGTATGTACATATATATAAAAAGCATGCGTCGTCGACCATTTCAATAATCTTTTTTATCTCATCTGAATTTGCATATGCACGCTATATATTTATGCATATATGTATATGTGCATTTGCCAATTCACACTTAATTCAAAACATTGTGGGCATATGCGTGACTGTGTATATGTGCGCAATCGTTCGTGTATCTGTGTATCTACATACATACATATGTATGTACAAATACAATTACGCGCGTTCCTTGCATAAAATATTTTCATTTCAGCTCAAATAAATAGAAATTAACATAAACAGAAATGTCAAATGTTAAAGGTATACATATAGTATATACATATATATACGTGTTTATATGTATGCTCTTTAGTGCAAGTTAAAAATAACAAAAGTGTAATAGTTAATAAATAAAATATAAGTTATTCCAACAAATTTTTTACTTCATGCAATCCAATGTAAATGCTTTTTTTCTTGATCGATATTTATATATTTAAGTATTTTTGTTTTAGGGCGAATCGCAATTAACAAATTGTTAGTAACGGTTGCGGAAGGGAAAGGTGCTCCTACATCTATAACTTCAAAGCTTGGTCTTAGCATTGTTAAGGGTAAGGGAATTGTTTGGAGCTGTGGGACTCTCTGGTCAGACATAATTTATGAATGCTCATACGACCAATCTATGTTTAAAGATTAAAGCTCCTGTTACGCTCTCTCTGCCCATCTCCCGTATTTAAACACCATTCCCTAGCACTAAATGCATTTTTTAAACTTCTTAAATCGCATGAAAAAGCAACCAAAAATGTATGTTAGGCATTGCTTTTAAGGAATCTAATTGAAATTAGCTTAATAATATGAACACAACACAACATCATCTCTGCCTGTATAAGAGGTTACTAAAAAAATAGTTTCTTCGACATCCATTTTGATTTTCAGGAATTGAAAATACCCTCATTCAGTTTGTACATTTATGAGGTGCCGTAAAGAGACTGATAAAAGAAAACTTATCCCATAAATGAGTGCAGAAATGGGTGCATTACTTTAAATGTGCTAGATAAGTCTCTTGTAATCAAAAATAGTTTTAAATTGCTTTTAAAGTGTGCAACATTTGAGATATGTGTTCTATAGTTTCTATAGAATATTGAAAGTTTTAATTATTGGCAATATTTGAGGCAAGAAACTGAGAACATTCGAATATGACATATTTTGCGCAAAAAGAAAGCTAAAAACGCGCCTGTAACCGCAATATACGATTTGCTGTTGTTGCTTACAAAATTGTGCTCATAATGGGCGTTGCATTGTATTTTTGGTAGCAGCAGGTTTGAGCTTTGCGTCTCGTTTAATTATGCATTTATGTAAAAGTAGTACATACAATATGTATATATATATATACATACTATTATAGATGGAAAAACGCGTTTGCTACAAAACTTACACACCAACATATAAATACATAAGTATGCGTATGTGTTGATATGCAAATGAGATGAAACATAAAATGAAATTAAAACAATATTAATTTTAAAATTGTAAAGAACAAAACTCAAAATGAAACGAAAATATAATACAAAAATTAAAAACTAAATTAAAACGAAAATCGAATTTAAACTGCATTTGCTTTTCTTGTAGTATTTGTTAAACCAAGAAGTGGAATTGAACATTTTTGCCAGCTCTAAGCAATTTTTACTTACCGTTTGCTAAAACGTGACGATAGCTTGGAAAAGAAGCTCATGCGACCCGGATGGGGTGAATCGCCAGATGCGCCACTTGTTCCCGAGTATTCCAGCGCTGTGTTGTTTCGAGCTCTGGTTTGACCTATTTGGGATATAATTGGAGATTATTGAAACGCATGCCCAAGCCCATATATAGAATTATGTTTCTTTTTTACTTCATTTGTACTAGCCTACAAAACGAAGAAGTGCTAAATTCTTCAGGATACATATGTATTTTCAATCTGATGAAAAAATCGTAATGATTGTGCTATCTTGCATAAAAAGTTGTATTTATTTTTGGATTAAGCTAGAAAGACATTATTTCATATCACTAAAAAAGAGTTTAGCTAACCATTTATTTATGTATATACCATCGGGAATTTATTGTGTAAAGTTTGACATAATTAAAACGGATTCCAATTTCGAATCCTATGACTTACCAAACATATCAGAATCTTTAAGAACAGTAGACTAAATAAACATTTGCATTCGTAAATGTATGTGGGGATTATTATTTTATTTTAAATAACTCTTCACACTTGCTTTCCAATAGCATATACATATATATAGGAGTATTTAGAGTTTAGGGTTTAAATAATATCCATTTAGTTTTATATAGGCATATATGTTATCATAAATCACGACGAGACGTATTGATCTAGTTATATCCGGGTCCGTTAGTCCACAGCTGCGTCAATCGAAACCCCACTTCTTTTAAGAACAAACGCTTTTCCACCCAAACGACATATAACAACATAATTTCAAAATATTTTTTAAGCTGATGTAGATCGGACGTCCATTTAATTATAGGTAGTTCCTATGTAATGCTAAGCTTCGGGGAAAACCGAAGGTATCGTCTTCGCGGGATTAATTAACTTTAATTATGAATAGTTTTTTAATCTGCATTTTACATTAACCGATTAAAAAGAGCCTTGAATGCATTTATGTATAGACAGATTAATGCATTGGGCAGATACTTATGAATACACATCCTACAAAAGATTTATACAAGTATAACAAAACTTTAAGCATTCTTCAACTCAGACAAACGTGCAGGACTCGAATCAATGAATTTTAAAAAAACATTGCAGAAATGAAAAGCCATGAAAAGAATACAAGTATAACCACAAAGCACGACAAACTAAAGGCACATCCAACTAATCACGAATTGATTGAATGACAGTACAGATATCGGATTGATGATTTTGTTTTTAAGTTGCTTTTTGTTTTGGTTGATAAATAAAAATGCAAATGGACAGAATTATCAGAATCGATTGAATCACATGAGGTAGACATGCAGGAGAACAGAAAGCTCTCAGCAAACTGAAGCAGCATGGCAGTGGTTCGCCTTTGATCTTAAAATTAATACCAAATAAAATACATAACTAAGTTTCCTAAATATTATTAATTTATGATAACGAGATGCATATTTTCGTTTTAGATTTTTTTTCCATAAAGTTTGCGATATAAATTAAATTATTACATTGAAACTAATAAAAATAAGTGAACAGAAAACTCACCAGAGTGAAAGGTTGAACGTGATGGAACATTCCTCGGAAAGTGTCTGCTTGATTTAACAGCCGATGCCATTCTAAGTCGGTCGAACAGACTATATATGTATGTACAAATTGACAGTACATATACACGCGCACGAATGAATGGAAATCGGATCGGATCGTATCGGATAGTTCGTCGGAGTATAATCAAATCCAATGAATCGCATTTCAAAAAATGAATATGTTTCAAATCAGTATAAAGTTTTTCAATTTGTTAATTGTGCAGAGTAGTGTAATCGATTTGGAATCGTTATTATAATCGTTATTGTTTTTGGTTATCGATCGTAGGTCGGTTTGCGTCAGATGCATGTTTTCACAGTGGCATTGGCATCGGTGTTCAGTTGATGTGTGAGCGTGATCGTATGTGTGTATATGTACGAATACATGTAAGCGATGAGTAGTGCAGCCCGTTATGTCGATATTATTCGATCCGTTGCACGACATAAGGTTTTCGATTGGTTGACAAAGTTTTTAATTTATTTTATTATATTATTTATTTATTTTTGTTGTTTTTGTAATGACGACATGTTAAGGGCGGTTACAAAGCAGCGCGTTTCAAGCAGTTGTGGTTGAATTTTTTCGATGCAATAAGTTGATAACGGAAATCAAAGGTTTATATTTGATTTTTTTTTTTGTAATCACGTTGTAGACATAAACAAAATGAAAAGAAAAATAAAAGAAAAATATATCATGTAAAAATTCTGGAAAAACAAGCACTTATCTAACTTATATGTTTTTTTAAAGCTAAAATAAAATATAACCAATTTCATAAAATTAAATTGTTTAGGAAAAATGGATGAAGAATTAGTGGCATGGCAAGTCGACGACTTTACAAAGGGATGATCACTTTATAATGATTAACAACAAATACATAAATATGTGTACTTTGCATATTGAATAGGTTAATGCAGTAGATGATGAGGATCGAAACTACAAAGGTTAGCAGCAACATGCTAAAGATTGATAACCTGACACTCAAATGAACTATTATTAGTATGTATTTTTGTATGTATATTTAGATAAACACATACTTATATATAGTACATTTACACATATGTAAGTACGATTAGATTTACTTTTGGACAGCCCTATTTTTACTTTATGTGGTTATGAAGATATTAAATACATACATTTATACCGGACATATGATCAACAAAGTTTAAAAAAATATTACAACAGAACAGGCGAGAGAGAGAGAGAGAGATTGAGAGAGTGGTGTGTAAGAGAGAGTTTAGGGCAGACTTTATGTGCTTAAAGATAGACTCGTCCACTTATTGAAACATTTATTAGTTTTTTATGGCACAAATATAAAACTCAGAAATTAGGCAGATATGATAGAAGCATTAAATGTGCATGCCTCTGGTCCCATAGAAGGAAGTATTACTTGAGAATGCACAGATTGGCATACAATTGTGAAATTATCGAAATGGGATGAAACAGAATGTTTGAGGAGCAATGACATTCAATTGAGGTTTAAAAGCTTTTCAACACACTCGTATAACATTCTTATTTGTTTTTTCTTTTTGTTTTAATTATATGAAATGTGTATACTACAAAAAATAAATGATGAAACTGAAAAAACTGAAATGAATTTTAATGCCAGTTAACATGCTTGTAAACAACACAAGAAAGATGTTTTTATCTAACGAAATTCATAAATATATATATTGCTTGATTTTTTTAATGCAGATACTAATCAAAAACTATTCACTCATTGATCAGGTTAGAATTTCTTTCCAAAACCCAAAAAACTTGAACAGTAAAAACTAATACGCTTTTAAATACTGCACATTGACGTACATGTCGTCGAAATTAAAGAGCACATCATTTTTTAAAATGCAGAATATAACGCCCATATACTAGATGTATATAAATATATATATTTATTTGCGTAGGGGCGCGGCGAGTCACACTTATTTAGGTAAATCTCATTAAAGGTTATCAGTTCTGTTCAATTTTATTCGGTAAGGTTGAATTGAAATTGCAAAACTTCGCATTACGTATATTTTGTGTACATTGCCGCGCCCCTTTCAGATAAGGCACATAAAAAATCTCTTAATCATATTATATTGCATTTTCACTCACCGAAGTTTGTTCGTTTTCGTTTCGAATCGAAATTTGATTCGATTTGGTTCGAGTTTTAACCAAATTCATTTTCATTTTCAATTCAATTAAGATTGGTTTGTGTTGTTTTTGTTATAGTTTTTTTTTTATGTAGGTGTGTGTGTTTTAGATTAAGATTGATTTGAGTTGGGTTGGTTTGTCGAATTTTCAGTTTGCGTTTGCATTTATAAACAAAAGGTAGTAGTAGTAGAGTAGTACAATAATTAAACGAACGTCGATAGGAAGTCAGAAGGTTGTTGTAGATTTTTCGTAGGTGGTGGGCGTGTTATTGGTAGTTGCGGATATTAAACGCCACAAGGAATGGATGTATGTAGTAGTGTAGTAGTTATCAAAATTAGACATTTGGTTTGTAAACAGACAATGTTCAAAATTGTATAAAACATGAAAAGATAAGAAATTTACATTATTCAATTGATCAAATTGTTAGATCGTTAAGATGAAATAGTATCAAGAACAAAACTAACAACGACTATATCTTTAAATGTACAGCACAAATAGAGTATTAAACAAAATAGATACATCGTAAATAAACGCTACAAATATTGTAACACATATATGTATAACGATACGAAACGATACATATATATATATATATATATATATATATATATATATATATATATATATATATATATATATATATATATATATATATATATATATATATATATATATATATATATATATATATATATATATATATATATATATATATATAATGTATGTACCGGTATTGTACGTCGCTTTACGAGGACTGTATCGAAAAGTAAATCCGTCAATGTCAATTATTTTAAATGATATTTAGCAGATCGCTTGGAGCACGTCATATAAATAAAATAGGATTAATTTAGGTAAACGTGTAGACCCTTAACCTTATTTTAATTGCGTATTTAAATTTCGTTTCAGTCCTTGTATTAAAACAATTAGATTGGGCATCAAAATAAACAAATTCCTAATCTTTTTTAATAGAACATAGTTATGATTGGATTGAAGTATCATAAACGAACAATTTTTGAATATAATGTATGTATGTATGAAGATTTTTTTCTGGAATAATTAAAACTGTTGTTGTTTTAGTTTTTTTTTTTTTTTTTTTCTTAGGGTATCCTTCTTTATATATAGTATAACGATGAATAACTATTTAGTGTTCTAGTGCTTTGCATTCGAACTATGTGACAATTATGAAAGCAATCTACTCTATGAATGTTTAAAATCAAGAGTTGCAGTTCCCTATAGTGATTAGTATGTATAGGCATGTATTATGAGTGTAGTAGTTCTTATTCTTGGTTCCATTGCACTTGATGAATAGAGTCCAAAAACTAATCGTCCCTTTACAAACAAAAAAGTAGCAGCCAATTTTTTAAATTCACGAAATCAAAAATGACAATAATCATATTATAATAAAGTAACACAATCTGTTGGGGGTAACGAAAAATATACAGAAATGCGTTTAAGTTTTGCATTGTTAATTTTACAATTAGTGTATACCTCGTTCCGAGTGGGTCGTTTGATACTGAGACGCATCCGTCTGTTGAGGGGCGAGGACTTGAAACAGACGCGCTTTTAGTATGACCCTTCCCAGCAGGAGCTGTCGATCCACTGCTGGTTCACAAATGAATGGTCGTGGCAGAGAGTTGTAGAATTGTAAATTGGTGGATTGTATGTATTGGTATTGGATTTAGTTTTGGTATTGATTTAAAAAAAAAAAAATACAAAAAAAAATTGGGAAACCAAAGGGTAAAAGGAAATTTCGCTCAGTGCAAAATGCACCGCAAATAAAAGATACATATTTAACTGAATAGTGCATAATTTAACGTCACAGTACAATATAATAAACCATACTAGACTCATTAGTATAGCACAAAGGCCTTAACTTCTCACACTGTTTGCTTACTTGTATTATGCGTGTTTTATTTTTGGTAGCCGTCTTGTGGATATTGTGCAACTCTAATATGAAAACCGAGGAGAAATAATAAACTAAGGAACACACATTCTACTCACTGGTTATACTGAAAGGCTGACTAATGACAAGCTGCATTATTCAAATGCAGCCAATTCAGAAGCACTATGCGAGAATTAATCTTAACCAAAATTTCCGACACTTTCATTAAAATAAAATAACAGCAATACAATTTAGACTAATTGTAACGAAACAAGGTACGCATAACGTATACAACTGAGATGCCGATGGCAACAACGGTTACGTACTTTGTCTCTGCAGGAATAACATTTGTTTTTTCGGTCGACGAAGTCTTTTCATATAGCGTGGTAGAGCGTCTTGGCATAATGCCGCTGGTGCCGCTAACCGTGCGATTGCCATTAGTTGGATCGTACTTCGCAGTTGTGCGTGGCTTCGCAGGGCTATTCAACGCTGCAATTGTAGAAACATTTTATTAATAATAATACATATATTCAAATAAATATGGCAGTTGTGTCTCTCTTACATGTGTCTGGCGTTGTGAGCATTTTCTGGGTGGCTGACGCTGGTCTCTGGTTTTGTGCGGCCAGTCGAGCCGTATTCTCCTTAATCGTTGCGGAGTCGATGGTGTTTTGCCGTTTAAAATTGCTGCCCCTACGTGAAAAAAAATACAAATTTCAATCATAATGTCCTATATTGCATATTCCAACTAAAGTTTATTTAATGAATGCGGTGCCACATTGAATAACTTATTATATATATATATTTGTTCTATAATGCGGGTCATTAAAAGCTCGGAAAAATGTTAAAATGTTATTTAATATTGTATATATTTTTAATATATTGTCCGGTATTTTAGTATTTGTTATTTAGAGTGTCGAGAAGGTATATTCTTTAGTTTGTTGTAAAAGAAAGCCTTTGAGAATAATTTATCTTACTAATTGTCAAAAATACACATACGAATTTCCTCTGAGTGTAAATAAAAATGTTTCTTGGTTTATAATTGTTTTCTGATATTATTAAAACAAATTAATGATTAATATTTTTTAATCTCAATTAAGATGTTGCAATACTTTTAAACTATCTGATTTTCATGTGATATCAAAAGATAATATAGCATCAATAAACTAGTGAAAAAGCTAAAGTCGGGTGTCCCGACTTTGAAATACTCTGTACATATGTTTACAATAATTATAGAAAATAAAAAAAATTAAGAAAATTATATTTATGGCTATAACTTCTTGTTAAATCGGTCTATCATAGTGAAACTTGGCATACGGACACATAATAACTGGGGGTATTTGCAAACTTTTAGTTCGAAATTCCAAGAATTACGGGAGTTGGGGGATTTGCGGGGGAGAGGGGGGAGGGAGAAAATTTACACAAGGCATCTTAGACTAAAATTTGGTGTTCCTAGGTCTTATAGTCTCTGAGATGTAGGCGATTATACGAATGGAAAATCGGGAAAACCCCCATAGGGGGGAAGTGGGGGGAAAATCAAAAAAATAAAACAAACTCGTATATCGTACACACATAAGGCATCTTTGTGCAAGATTTGGTGTCTCTATCTCTTATAGTCTCTGAGATCCAGGTGTTCATACGGACGGGCAGACGGACAGACAGACAGACAGGGCTAGATCGACTCGTCTCGTCATACTGATCAAGAATATATATACTTTGTGGGGTCTGCCACGCCTTCTTCTGCCTGTTACATTTTTCAGCTCCCGCAAACCTAATATACTTCTGTACATTTCATGTACAACACAACAACACTTACACTGATGCGCGCTCCGCTGCTGATCCTGCAGCATTATAATTGTTGCTGGGATTGACCGCGCCCGCAGCGCCCGCTGTGGCTGCAACGGGTGTGGTTGTGTTTGCGGGACCAACGCCTGAAATGAAAGAATTGAGCATATATTACAAAACTTGCCACAGCATACATACGCAATGTTTCCGCACCAGACGAGGCTCGGCGACTAGGTTTAGTGCTCGATGCCGAAATACTTCTGTGGACGCCGCGGTGTGTGGGACTCTGCACGACCGAATTGCCGGCATTCGCGCCTGCATCGTTACCAGAAATGTTGCGAAGCGATAATGATGAGCCAGATCGTGAACCATCGCTTTCCGGCTGCATGAATCCAATAAAAAAGAAAACAATTCATCGTATTTTACCTAGATCTCGTACTACTCGATCCACTTACATCAGTGCTCTTTCGTCCCAGTAGCAAGTATGTGGCAAACACATCGTCGTACCGCACTTGTGAGAGCGATGCCTCAATCTCTTGCCGATTGTAACCCATAGCGACTAGGGCTTCTGCATTATGGATATACATATATTGCAAGAATGACAAATGAGAGGAATTTAAACAGTGTTGGTGACATCAAATTTGTAAACAACATCAATCAATCCCATATAAAATATTAATCAGTTAATTAAATAGATATAGAGATCCCAAGTTCCATTCCAAAATAGCCACACACAACATGCAGGCCCTACAATTTATTTAACAATCATTATAGCTTTAGATATTTGCAATAAATTATACAGATTTCATTGAAGACTTCAAACAAATCAAATAAAAATTAAACTTCAATTTAAATAAATGCTCAGTTCAAACTTCAAAGAACGTCAACTTAGACGCAATTCATTTCATAATAAACCGGTATTTTTATAGCGGTAACGGTACTCGTACCTATGCTAATTAGAATTAATTTATTTCGAGATATGTACCTCAGGGACAGGGACAGGGACGCAAACCAGCAATATTTGCGAATTTAATTAGCATACAATTTCAACGAAGATTGCTAATTTTTAGCTTAAATTGGTATAAATAATATATAAATTTACGTTGTCCATGCATACATACATATAGTATGTTCTAGAGTGTGGGATTAGCTCTTTGCATACCACTAACAAATAAATCCTCGACATCAGAGATATATTAAAAGTAAAAGTAATAAAATGAAGCTTCTATCTCAAATCAATAAAGCGGTCTGTACAGATATGCCTCATACCTTGGTTAAAATTAAAAAATAAACTTGTACCATTTGAATGTTAACAAAATAAAAGTAAATATTGCGCATACAAACAAAAAAATAATTATAATTTAGAATTGATGGCCACACCGTTAAGTTAGCTCTTTTATTTTCATTATATTTATTTGATGAAGTGTAAAACATAAACTTAGTAAATGATAATTTCTTGCTTCTATGTTTTTGTCTTTGATTTAACGTAAGCAACGTAACACAATATAGCATTAATAGGCTATGTCCCATTACACTTATTCAGGCTGCCTCGTTAAAATGATTGTAAGAAAACGGTACGGTTTTATTTCTCTCATATATAGTACTGTACCTAATAACATTATAAGTACATATAATACAACTAAATCAACGTAAAAATTCCCATAGAAAGTTGGACAAGAAAGGTGTACAATAAACAGCTCCGCCTGTTTTTAGTCCGTTTTGTTGTTTTCTTGATCTCGTATGTTAATCTCTTCGTTGTTGTTCTATTTTTTGTTTTTTTTTTTTGAGAAAGATGTTAAGCAGATAGGTAGAAGACACAGAAAGTGAGAAAGAGAAGAAAGGGTAGCAATTAATGAAGAATTTAGTGTGCCGTCCCAGAATCATTTATTTAAATAAGATTCCTACATTTTGGACTGAAGCACTCCCTTCTCCGATTAGAATTTTCACCATTAACATCAAATTAAATGCACTGCGCTGAATCGAAAACGCATTTTGTGCACCGGTACGTATCCCCGCTGCATTTGAAGAATATACAAATATATATAAATATATAGCTCAAATATGAAAACTTATTCTGTGCGATCGTACATACAGGCCCTGTTTACATATGAAGTGGAAAACGCGTTTCATAAACATATTTCGGAAATTTTTAAAATTGAAACTACGGATAAGATATCGCATCACATGTAAACCGAGCCACACTTGGACATTATTACAACACATAAAATTAAGGATATCGGATTAGATTTTCTCTACAGCTACGACAGATAAATTTTCCGTGTACCGAAATTTTTAGTCCTGAGTCAGCCATAGCTCATAAAAAATCATAAAATTAATTACAAAATAAAAAATAGTTGCGGTTAAAGGATGCGGAAATTTTAATTCAGCATTTAAATCAAACAATATTAAATATTTTTGATGTTTGGTAATTCGTTCGTTTGAAAGCTATACATTAAATTAAAAATAATTAAACAACGCATGTAGGAAAGTTCATTTTAAAAAAATCACATAAGCAATTACATAAGAATTAAATATTTCTTAATTATAATAACAACAATAATAACATTTATCAGGCAACTCCACAACATTTTCGTTAATAATATTAGTAATGAATTGCGTATACAGTACCCGTCTTACCTATCCGCTTGGGATCGGCTAAATCTTGTTTTGGCTCTATATACGGTTTCAGTTCGTCCTCTTCAAACCCCATGTTCATCCATTTATCGCCCATGATTGTTTCAAGACTAGCACGCTTGGCGGGGTTCAGTACCAAAAATTTGCGCAGCAGATTTTCGCAGTCAGTCGACATATAAAAAGGGATTCTATAAAAAATAGTAATCAATCAGTTTATGACTCAAGGACATGCATTTTAACATTTTATTTCGTACCTATATTTGCCTCTGAGTACGCGTTCGCGCAGCTCTCTCAAGGTCGAACCGTCGAAAGGCAGGGAACCGCTCACTAACGTATACAGTATAACACCCAATGACCAGACGTCTACTTCTGGTCCATCATATTTTTTGCCCTGAAATAACTCTGGCGCCGCGTATGGTGGACTTCCACAGAATGTGTCAAGCTTAGAGCCCGGTGTAAACTCATTTGAAAATCCGAAATCGGCAATTTTTATGTTTAATTCACTGTCCAGTAACAAGTTTTCAGCTTTTAAGTCTCTGTAAGTGCAATATTTTTGGAAATTCTTTGCATGTAATTATTATTTTATTGATTACCTGTGTATAATCCTCTTTTGATGGCAGTATTGCACAGCCGAAACAATTTGTCGAAACTTAACGCGCGCTTCCTTTTCCTTCATGCGTCCGTGAAGTACCAAATAGTCGAACACCTCGCCGCCTGATGCATATTCCATAATGAGATACAATGTCTTCTCCGTTTCGATTACTTGAAACAGTTTCACAATATTGGGATGATCAAGCATTTTCATTATTCTAACCTGTTAAATCGTGACCATTATAATATAGGAAAATCGAACATATGTGTGACTAAATGACTGACCTCTCTAAAAAGTTTCTGTAGTGACCCAGGATTCAGTTGGGTTTTGTCAATAATCTTTATTGCCACTTCCTTGCCAGTGGGCAAATGCTTTGCCAGTTTCACCTTTGCAAAGTTTCCCTTGCCGATCGTCTTAATTAGTTTATACTTGCCAATGTGCTCCTCGGTTGCGCGCCATCTCATCGGTGCACTACTTCGCATCTGCAAATTCGGCGAACCCTAAAAAAAGAAGGAAAAGCGATATTAACATTTGAATCTTATTTCAGGTGTAAATGGTTGCGCGGGGCATTTTTATATAAAAGTAGCTTCTAATATTCTCCCCCAATCGGACTACATATGTTTTCGTTTAGTTCGCATCACAGTACGTCTTCGATATGATTAGATGGGTATATATGATGTGATTGATTTGAGCAGTTTACCTGGGCAGCAGTGTTGCTGTACACATTGCTGCGATTGGCAGCCACTGCAGGTGCGACCCGATGATGACCCGTCGCTGTGGCTGCCGGTCTTTGGTCAGCCGTTATCGAGCGCGCTGCTGCTTCACCGCCGGAACTGGAATTGTATGGTGGTATGGGCGCCACAATGGGGCGCTCTATGCGTCTCCGGGACGAAGGAGTAGCACTGGAACCGGACGATGATGCACTGGACGTTCCCTGACGATTGTTGGACTTTTGTGCCAACAGCGCTTCAAATTGACGCAAATTCTCCTCGCGGCGTTTTGCAGCCGATATTGTCGTAGCCGTCAATTTGGATGAGGTGCCACCATCTACAACGCTGCCACTGCCGCTTACCTTGCCACTAAGGCCTGAAGAATAGGCACCGGTTACAGAACTTCTAGATGCCGGCGTAGGAGCAGCCTTTGTCGTTGTAGATGTCGATGGGCGCCATGCATGCTGTTTATCGTCCTGGTGCTGCTTATGCTTGAGTGTGGCACGCATGGCCAGGACAGTATCATTATTCTTCGTATCGGATGCAGTGCGCGCCAACTTTGTCTTTAGGGAGCTCGCTGTTCCGGGCGTTGCTGATGTGTTCTTTGAATAGGCACCAATTGAGTTCCGCCCATCGCTACCACGCTGAAACTCTGAGAGCATTTGCTCATTGCTGTCGTCAAACTCAGCACGCCGTCCGCCCAGATATTGAAAATCATTCTCTGAGGACATATCGCTAATGCCCGGTCGCAGCAGATTCTCAGTTTCGCCATAACGTTTGCTTTGCTTGCGCATTATTTCCATTTTCATCACATCCATGGACGACTGGGACTGCTGCTGTTGCTTCTCGGCCAGCTGTTGTTGCTTAAAGCTCTCCTCAACGTTGTGGATATGCTTCTCTATAGAGCCCAAGGCGAATGATACGCCCACATCATCCTCGGTGGACATGACAGACATCGGTTTTGCAGAAGGATGCCCAGTGTGCAGCGTTGGCATTGCCGAGACAGCGACACGGGGGGGCAGAGGTGCTGCCAAGAGACGTAGCTGGACGGGACCATCGCTGTCTAACGTTGTTGTCGTTAAATTGAGATCAATTTTTTTCCTGGCTGCTGGTTTTGGGGACGATGAGGCAAGAAGTATGCTTTTGGTGGCGTTTAGCTTCTCTACTGGCAAGTCTTCACTCTTGTTATTATTATTACTAGCGGGTAGGGATAGTTTCGGTGGCGCTGGTGCCAATCCTTTTTTCGCTGCATGCAGGCGTACGCTTTTTCGCGTTGTATCGCCGCGATTTAGATCAGCAGGCGTTTCCATAGCGCTTGTCACTTCCGTACTATTAAAATACAATATAAAATTAGCTGTTTCACTCTCTTCCGTCTATTACTACCACTGTCTCTTTCCGGAATAGCTTCTTTGTTTTGTTGTTGTGTTGAATGTTGACGACGTTGTTTCTGCTGCTATGATTTTCACCGAGTTAGGAGATTGCTGCAACTTTTTCTTTTTCTCTCTGTCTAACGTCGTCTTTTGCTCACTTTTTAATATTTTATTATTATTTTTTTTTTTTGTATTAATGCTTTTGTCTTTTTTTATATGTATGCAGATATGTATGAAAGAACATTATACACAGACTGCGAGTGTGCGTGTGTGTGTTGTTTGCGCATCAATAGCAACAAGTAACTGGTAAAGTTTTGCGAAAAAGTTGTAAAGATTGTTCGGGCCTTGTTCATTGCCGCCCATCGATTTTCACATCACTGCTACTGCTTATTCAGCAAAGTTTTTAAACATTTTTACCGCTTCTCCTACAGTTATTTTTACACTTTATCACCTTCCCATGTGTACAGAAGCTTAATATATATATATACATATGTATATATATACATGTATATATATATATATGTATGTATATGTGTATGCATACACATATGAATGTATGAATGTACATTAATAAGTACATAAATACATACATATATATGTACGTAGACACATTCATATGTATGTACAAGTAATATGTACGCTTGTTGCTATTGCCGCTTGCGTGCGGTTGGGTTGTTAACTACTTTAATTCGCTCCGACCGCTATTCTCCTGCTTTCTAAAATTTGCAACAGCAATGGGATTTTATAGTAGTAGATAATAAGAACAGTATTTAGATTTTGAAAATGATATACATATGTATGTATGTACATAATTGGGACTTAAAATTGTAAAGTCTAGTAAAAGTGACACATATATGGAATGTATTTCCATGGAAATACATGTATATAAATATATACATATATATGTATATATATATACCTATATGTATGTATGTACATGCGTGTCTGTATAAATGTATAAGTAGGTATTAACAACAAAAGTCAACAAGAAGAGCTAATCTATCTCCGCTAGTGACACTGAAATCAACACATACACGCAAGCGCAGAGCGCTCTAGGGAGAGAGCAAGTGCACACATACACCTGCGCAACCTGTGTAAGTGTGCGTTTAAATTAATGTTGGCTGTCACATACATACACACTCAAACACACACTTCAGCGCTTGGTTGCACAAGTTCAGTTCAAGTTCCCGGTTGCTCAGGCTGTGTCACGCTTTTCATGCTTTGCTCTCTCCCAGAAATGGCAATTTAGCTGACTCTTTAACTTTTAAGCTCTTATTATATTTATGATTCATTTAGTTTTTTCCCCTTCTTTTTTGTACTTAGTTCAGTATTTAGATAGATTTATCAACTTAGTTACACTTGTAGTTAATTTTTTCTTGAGTCACTTGAGTGAGCAACTGGGAACATTGGCTGGAAAAAGCTCACACTCACACACAAACGCTCATGCCAAATACACACACATACACACAAATGTGTACTTAAAAGTCGAAAGCAAATGAACTACTTTTTTAGACTATTAAAGTCGAATTTTTCGCTAGAAGAAAACAAATGCTTTGTTCGCTTTATACATAAGGCGGCGATATTTCACTTCGTTTTTTATTTTCGTACAGCAATCGCGATTTTGATGTTTATCAGATATCTTATCAGTCACACGCGGCGCCCTAGTAGCATTATGCTCATCATTAGTTATATACATACGTATATATACATATATATGCACGAGTATATGTAGCTGATTATTCCTGCATCGTATGTATGTATATATATATTTATATACTATATACTCGTATTTATATATGTATATACATATATATATATATATATAAATAAGTTCCTACATTTATTTATTTATTATTTATACGCATAATTGATTTGTTTTAAAATTCCGTTTTCTATTAAAAATTTGTTTAACGTTTCTGACGTAAACACCATCAGCTAAAAGCCAACTACAGTCAACAGGCAGCGACAACTCAGCAGCTTGCAGCCAACAGCCACTTTAGCCACAGCACAGCAACAACTGGAGTGCGAGTACTCCGAGTGTCGTCGATACCAGCACTACTACCAGCAATATCAACCAACAGACGACGACGGCCTCAATACTCATACACACGCACACATACAAAAATAAGAGGCAATGATACAGTCGAGCAAGCCCGACTACAGAATACACTGTAGCCAAAAACAACGTCTACCGGATGTGTTATACTAGCATGATTCGCCAATACTTGAATTAAAGTAGAAATAGAAGTAGAGAATCACATAAATTTTACTTTTTTATATTTATTTCGTAAAAGCTGTACTAATTAAATTCTTTAATGCAAGAAAGGAGAAATAAGAACTAGTATTGCATATTAAATAAGAGAGTCTACATACAAATTTGGTAAATGTAGGTTTTAGCCGTAGCTGAAATCCAGACATTCAGGCAGAGGTACTTGGTTTTGCTGATCAAGAACATATGAATATAATTTTATGGTCGGAGATGCTTCTGTTTGTCTGTTGCATACATGTACATAAACCCAATTCACTCTTGTTTACCTCGGGTACAGGGTATAACAACGCTAGTGAATAACCGACGTTCTCCCGTGGGCCGCTTTCGTTAGTATTTGTTTTGTACCCATACAAACAAACGCTCGCACACATACACACCACCACAGACGCATGGAGCACATCATGAAAGCCCACTTCTGGCATATCTGTCTATTTCTTGACAAAGAGCCCGTTCGGAGCGCTGATTTATAAATGTGCTTGGCCGTGTGTGTGTATTTATGTGTATAACTGTGTGAATAAACTGATATCACCTGAGCGGAACGCTGAGAAGTAAACGTTCACTCGAGAGTAGCTTACACACACTCACACGCCCATTCATATAAACATACATAGAAGTGTGTATGCATGTACACAATATACATATGTGTGCGTTATTTTGAGCTAAGACTCAAAGCATTGTCAAACCTCTGACGTAAATCAGCGAGTTCGTCTCTGATTTATATAAAACATTACTAACGAACGCTATGTTCCTATTTAAATTATATACTTATAGACGTATACTACATATAGTATACATATACACTGTACATATGTAAGAAAGTTCGTTAAAGTTTGCTCATAAGTACTGATAATAAACGTAAATATCGACGTATTAAAATATTTTATTGAAGCTGCTGGAAAAGCTGGCTTTGCGCGATCGCCCAATATAAATTATTGTAACTGTAACTTGAACCTTTCTACTAAAAAAGCTTAAATTTAATGAAAAAATTCGGACTTGGGAAAATGGGGGATTCAAGGTTAGAAACCACTTTAAAAAAAAAAAAAGCCCTTATATTCATGCATATGTATGTATATACGTCATCTTCAGGGAGCTTACATTCCCTTGTAAATATACTTTATCCTGTTTCGTTAGCAGATATATGATGCAATGATTCAATCTTATATATATATATATAGTAATCATTTAAAAAAACTGTACAACAATCTCTTCTGGATATTTCACAAATCAGATCAAACAGTCTTCTATTCACAAGGTTAAAAATAAGGAAAATTAAAAACGGTGAGACCATGAGACTATGTCACCTTGTTTTCATGATTATTACATTATGATTATTTGTTAATACTTGCTCCTGCTACACAAGTATATAGAATGATTTATAATACTTATATGGCAGAAGCCACATGCAATTATACAGAAAACCTAATAAATGAAGATTACAACAATTGTAGCGACGTAAGCCTAACTTTTAAATACAACACTTTGAAATTGCAGACACTTTTAAGCCTATAAGCTTCATAAGGGTTATGTAAATAGAATAGAACTGAGGAGGAGGGCCACAATTTTATGCAAATTTTGTAGCTTTTGAAATGTGGACAATATTGACGAAATTCTGTAGCGGGGAGAGTAGGAAAACCAAAAAATATGAAACAAATTCGTGTTGCCTTGGGACTAGGAGCGTCTACATACCAAGTTTGGTTAATGTGCGCTCAGCCGTTTCCGAAATCCAGGCGTACATCCAGACGGACAGACAGACTGACATGTCTAGATCGATTTCTCCCGACATAATGATTAAGAATATATGTATATACTTTATGGGGACGGAGATGCTTTCTTTTAACTGTTACATGCTCTGCACAAATCTAATATACCCTTTTTACCCTACGGGTACAGAGTATAAAAAAAACAACAACAATCAAGAAGGGAAGGGACACTTGGTACCCGGTCGCTTTTCCACAGTTCTACAACTCAAATAAACTTTAATGCAACAATAATTTTCATGACAACTTTAGTGCACTTAGGAAGATAGTGAGCCATGATAAAAAATAAATATAAAGTTTACAATTAACTTGGTATGCGTCTGGTTAAGAAAAGCTTTCAGAAAAGCCGACAGACGGATAATCAAACGAACATGTCTATTTCAATTTCTCTCACCACTGATCACAAATTTACCTTAACATTGGGTATATAAATACATACAAGTACGTTCTATTTTCTTAGCATACCCTTTTTTCCTTGGCGACATGATTAACTACTTTACTGAAACTATTACGAATTTCCTAAGAATATTTTGTAGCTGTGTAGTCCTTTTTTATTTTATATTTGTTGAGCTTGGCTTCTAATGCTATATGATTGAACTATAAGCTGAATGCCAATTTTTATAATTAAAGATTTGTAAACCTTACACATTAATACAAAATTTGTATAAGACCTTTTCCTCAACAAAATATTGCAAATTGTGAATTAGACTTTCGACTCAATATAAATTGAACGCGGATTTCATTTGAGTCTAAATTTTTATAAAATGCAATCAGAATATGATAATAATGGTATGATAATAATTTTGGTCTAAAATTTGAACGTAAACAGAAAATCTGAAAGAAAATAAAAATAATTAGGAAAATAATAGCACTCATATTAGCACAACAGGACGATATTATAAATGAAAATTAAACGAAAGCCAAAACCGATGCCAATACACAGTTCCGCAATTGCATAATTCCGAAACACACATGGTAAATTAATGAAAATTGTATATGTATTTAATGATCTTTTGTAAACAAACACATGTAATGGAAACATTAATAAGACTGACATATACAAATCAAAACAGTTAAAACAGTACAAAGGAGGAGCTAATGCGGTGTAAATTAAAATTCCTAACTCTTCCCGCCCTCTACCTATTATTACGCTATTACTAACTAATAGTTATCTACATACCCTCGAAGTACGCGCCTTTTCGGAGGCTGCTGACGCCCCATCCTTATTCTTGGGTCGTTCCGCCTTACTGGTGGCCACAATGGGCAGACCGCCGTTCTCGATCATGGTGACTACAATTTTATTGTTTCGATTGCCAACATTTGAACTGCTTGGAGTATTTTGTTTCTGACCGGAGCTCATTGTTGTTGTTAAAGCAAGCGTCTTTTGACGCATGGCATTCGATAGTCGCTGCCTCCGCTCACTGCGTACCTCCTCTTTGTCTTTTTGTAGCTTTGCGATTGTGGCGGGCGTATGACTTTTTGATCTTTTTAAAAACTTCATTAACTGGGTTTTCACATTGCTGGCAGCACTCCCACTTCCGGCGTCGCATTCAATGCCACCCATATTGTCAAGTTTGGAGGAGCGTCGCGATATCTGTGGTTTAGCGGGAATCTCTAAACGCCGAAATATACCGTCCGCCATTCGCACAAAACATCCTTCGGACATTTTGTGAAATGAATCCGAGGGTAGCTTGTGATAATCTCCATTTGGACCCCTATAATAACAGTGGTCTGTCTTATGATATCCATCGCCTACAATGTAGAACTCATTGCGACTCTCTTTGGCTGGTTCTGGCGCGGCCAGATCTTCGGTTTTCGCGCTACGGTCTCCTTTCAGTTGAAAGCTTGTCAGATTGTTCGTGCTACTCAGACTAATATCGCCAACAGCATCCGAGACAATGCAGCTCGCCGGCAAATTACTCTGCGGTTTTAGCTCACTTATGGTTACAGGGCGCCGTATGGGATCGCCCATGTTCTTACGCATAATGCTGCCATTCCGGAGCAATGAGTCGCGTAAAATGGTAAGATCATCCTTTCTTAACGGCTGCACAACCGTTGAATGATTCTTTGATGATGTTGATTTGCGTGTCGATGTACGTCGATTTGAGAAATGTGTTGTAGCTGAGTCTGTTGTTTCAGATGCATCGTCTTTGTTGTTATTGTTGTTGTGACTGCTCGGGTGCATTTGCCGATGGCTGCTCGTTTGACCCATGATTTATAAATGTTTTTGGATTGTCACAGGTTTATTTTTGCAAATATAGGCTTTTTTAATTCAAAAGCTTAACACTGACAGCATATTCTTCAGAAGTTGCGGCTTCAATAAGCGAACACGCATAAATATGGAAATTAACGACATACGGTCGTATGCGCAATGTAAACATATCTATATATACATATATATTTTTATACATATGTGCACATTAAAGTGGGCATTCGCAAGCACAATTCCACTGCAGCAGTTTTTTATTTAGTTTTTACATATGTACATATGTATGTATCTAGATACGTAGTATTCATGTATGAGTATATGTGAATACTGTCAAGCTCAGCTTGTTTAATTCTATTAGGGCATTAACAACACAACAAATGAAAATTGATGCCAGATCTGTTCACAGTTCCAGCCGCTGTCGCAGACCCAGAATCAACCATTATTTTCACATTCATTCTATTTGTGTCTGCTCCGCTTATATATGATTATTTGTACTATGTACTTGCGTTTTATTTATTACTATTATTATTATTTATTTATTTTTTGCAATCTTGTTGCGCGTTGCTAGTTACATGTCCAAGTTAGTGAAAGACAACGAACCGAAAAGCAATATCAGTATACAGCGTTTTCTTATCAGTTATCGCACTTTAAATATCTAACCAAATACATACATACGTAGAATGTACATATCCACATATATTTGTGTGTGTATGCCAAAGATACGATAATAATTTCCACACAAACTCAATCCACAAAGTTGGAACGCAAGCATTTGCGGTTGGGCTACAATTTTGAGCACGGTCAGAAGACGAAAGACAACGAAAGACGAAGAAGCAGGCACAGAATGTTGGAGACACGGATGAAGATGATGACGATGTCGACGAAGCCCCACACACATTGGGGAAAAAGCTCTACGTGTTGTGTTTTGTTTTTTCGCTCGCTCTCTCTCTCTCTCTCTATATGTCTTGCTGCCTTATTGTTGTTGTGGCTGTTCGTGTTGCTGATTTCTAGTTACCTCGTTTACGTTAAAGCTCCACTTGTTTGCTGTCTGTTCACTTCTTTATCTGTATACATACATATGTGTATATCGGAATGTGTGTTCATTTTTTCCCTTTATTATTGCGCTTCTTTCGTTTTGTCTTGTTGCTTGTTGCACCATGCTACTTTTTATACTCTATAATTAAATTAACTTATCATTCGCAATTGCTTTTATTTAGCTGGATCAAAATGATGTGTAGCTCTTGCTAGTGCTCCTTGCTAATTTGTATTTATATATGTATGTGTATGTACACATATGAGTCCACATAAATTGCTCAGCTGCTTTGATAATTTATTTAGTTGTTGTCGCCGTTCGCAACGCCTATTTTTGCGCTCTCCACGCACACAAATGTATGTACATACATATATAACAAGACAGATGTATGCTTGTATATACTATATATAAATTAAACACTATTTAACCGAATTTATTTTTAAATAGACGACGACACCGTTATTATACAAGTACAATGGGCACGTGCGTGTTTTTATTGCGTGCGTGAGTGAGTCCGTTCGTGTGAGTGTAACTTCGCGTACACACAAACTTGAATTAAACTTTAACTCCGGGCTATTAACCGTAATTATTAGTTATTGAAGGGTCGAGAGATTCAGATTTTGATGGATGCAAAATTATCCAATTGAAATTGTTAGTGGGATTTTGTTGTCGAATAGCGGCGGTAATTCATTTAACGACGGCAGAGTACGGAGATGAATGGCGAACTGCGCAGCACGGAACGACGCACACAACTACGATAATAACAAAGACAAGACAAGCGTTGCTCAGAACATTGTAGTATTTTTTCCACACTACTTTTACCCTTGCACGAAAGGCCCGCTACAACAATAACAATGCCAATGATAGGGCATCAAAATAACAAATACAAAGTACCTATATACATAAGTATGTACCTACAACTACATATTTTGAGGAAAACCGTCGCTCACTACTTTTTATTTAACGATAACGAGACACAACAGCAACGGCGAACGCGACACAGTGACCACACGAATGAAGTGGAACTTAATACTAAAACAAGCTTTTGAACGACCACTGGCCGCCATGCCATGCTGAGCGCAGTGTGAGGGCTTTGGCTCTGACGCTCTGTGTATTGCAAAGTTCTTCTGGTTCCCTCGATGTTGTGTGGCTTTGGCATAACTAAACTGACGAATGCGGTTTTTAAATACTAATTGCCACAATCTTCAAAAACAAATAAAAACAATCACCCACGCCCCGAAAGGAAGTATTTAACATATAAATAATCTTTCGAATTATTTTTCCGTATAAAGGCGTAGTGCAGGTGATTCACACACACACACACACATAGCCACAAACGCACGTATTTACAGCCATTGATGCAAGTCGCACACAATCACAACCACTCATAAAAATTTTAACTTTTCGATTTCAAAGAGAGTCTCCCAGAGAGCTTCGGTGTAGCGAGCAAAAATTATTATTTCTGTGCTTTTCAAAATATAACGAAGCTGCAATTCAAAAAAAAAATTTTTGTGGGGGGTGGATCGGAACCTCAAAATACATTGGAATATGAATGCATGGATTTAATAAATCGATCTCAAAGCTTTGAGTAAACAAGCCACAAGCATGTCTGAAGAAAAAATGAGCGTGGATAGCAGAGAAATAGAGAAACGCAGAGTTGATTACATGTATTGGTATTGTACAAATATCTGCTTAGCTAAAGATACAAATACACTCTCACAACTCGTTAAGCACGGGTGTGCGTATGTACATATCAATGATTAGATGCGCTACTGCGGAGTGTATGTGTGTGTGATGAGGTTGGGCAGAGCTTATTTATAAGCACAAAAAATGGAAATCTAAACAGTGATTACAAAATCATAGTTAAGAAAAGTCTATTAATTCAAATTCTATGTTTTAACTTGAAAAAAGACAAATGTGGATAAAATGTATATATAGTATGTACTATACATATGTATGTACATACTTACATTTGGTTTGAAACAAATATTGAATATTTTTACTCTAACATTCGGGGCTCCTACCAGTAGTCGCAACGTACAAAATTATTAACATACTACTTCTTTCACAAACGCTAAACAAGAATACGGGATTTCAGAGTCGAATGGGGTTAACTCTTAAATATCATTTTAACAACATACATATGTATATACTTTGGGGGGCCTGCTACGCTTCCCTCTGTGTGTTACATACATTCGCACTGAGCTTATATACCTTTTCACCCTTTAGGTAGAGGATGGAAGCAATACTATATACAGTGTTATGGTACAAAAGTCTTATTATAGTATTTCTGAAATTGGACGAAATTGTATGCAAATTATTTGCCTGTCTGACTACGACGTCACTTGGGGGTGATCCAGCTTTACACTTTCTACAGTCCATAATTTTTTTTAGAAATATCTTTTGAGTTTTTGAGTTAAGACAAAAAAAGATTTGTGCCCACATTTGACATTTTCTGGCTTTATGTTATAAACGGTATTACTTTAGGATAGTTACCCGTGACATGTATGTTCATTAATTTAAAAAAGTTCATCGATCATTCGGGGCTATGCTAAAATTTTATTTTTAAATGTATATTTCAATAAAAAGAGGCTTTATAGATACATTTAATTGTTCCCAATACAAAGTATTTAGTATTGATTAATTCAGAGAGTTAAGTTAATAGGTTGATGGTTTGTCTTTTCCCATACATCCTACTTGTCAAAAAAGAGAATAGAGCTATAGTTGATAACAAAGATTGTCCAAATTAACTCGATAGCTCCAAAACAGGGACTTGGCTCGATGAATATTGGATAAACTTCGCACATATAAATATATTTTTTTTTTTGTTGGAGATGAATATTTGAAAAACCTTTTAACCAGTTTAAAAATGTCACCCAAAAAATATATTGAGGTAGCTGTTTACGTATACAGATTGCATTTGTTACATTATGGATAAAATAAAAAATGCAATAAAACAACACCTCCCTTTTGCCACTTCTTGAAATGTCATGAAAGGCTGTAAACGTACACAAATATGATATGATATAGGGACATATGAATCTGAATGAAATTACCCTGATCTTCTACTGACACAGATCGTATTCGTATTAAATTAAGCTTAATAGTTTCGGACGTATACTTTTCATATTACAGGACGGTCCACATCGATATATGGACTACAAACAATGGAAAAACCCCTTTGGATACAAAGACAAATGATCATGAATCTAAAATATAAAGGAAGTACTCACCTTGGCAGATGATGTTCGCTGCTTTATAGCTGAGGCGTGAGCCGAGTGCGTGCTTAAAACGTTTTTGTTAACAGGTGGAGCTACCGAACCAACACCACTTCCAGGCGTATGGTGGTGATGGTGGTTTATTGCAGAGGCCGCCGTAGTCGCATTATTACTCGACAGGCGCGCTCCATCGGTGGTCATATTGTTGGCCACATGATGGTGGTGCTGATGGCTGTGCTGGTGTGAGTGGTTGGTTGCTGTATTTGACGCGGGAGCTGATGGCGCTGCCACCGGCGTGACCACAGTACTGTTGGTACTGGCTGTATTCGAGGACGTTATTATCGGCATCATTGTCGTGTTAGCGGCGGCGACTGTCGCTGGTGGCAGTGAAACAATGTTGGCGTTGGCCGAGTCATGCTGCTGCTGTTGTTGCTGCTGCTGATCCTTTACTGAATGCGAGGATGTGCTAATAGTATTGTGGGTGGTTGTGTTTGAAGCAGTCATTGATGTTGTGGTGGTGGCACTTGATGCCGTCGACGCGGGCGTTGCCGCTGCTGGCGCAGTACCATTTGATACGTTCTCAGTTGGTAGGGTTTCAGGAACTGATTGCAGTGTTGTTCGCATTGTTGTAGACATATTTTTCCAGTATTTTAAGTCGAGTAAAACAGAGATTCGATGAGAGAACCACAAGTGAGATGAGAATTGCAGTTACAGTTGGATAACAACCGTGAGATTCGAACAGCCGTTTTGATTTTTTTTATTTTGGAGTACTTCCGTGAGAGTATTTTACTCTAAGGGTATTCGCATAGGTCAATATCAATATCAACTGTGAGGACTACCTCAGACCTGAAATGAAAAAGAAATAATAAAGTAAAGCAATTTATATTTATAAAATATTTATATTATTCATATATACTAATATTGCTCAATATTATTGGCGGTATTACGGTGTACACTTATTAACACGTATGTAATTGATTGATTAATTAGGGTATTAGAGGTATTCTGCTATCACCGGTTATTTTTTACTGTCCATCTTGAAAGAAAAATTGATTTATACTTCTAAATTTAAACATTATTCGATACATCAATAAATACCAAAGCGAAGGAAAACAAAAGAAAAAGATTCCATTGACACGTTACTTAACTGGTACAGTATTGAATCCTAAAATATACTGTACATTTTGAACAACAGAAAGCCAATATTTATAGAGATATTTTACAACCACAAGCTTTAAACTGATTTTCATTTCTACCTACAGTTTCTGTGACCTACAATTGTGCTATAATTTAAGAATATTATCTTCGAAATAGGTCAGCACATTTTATCTGGGCGGAATTCCTTAATTGCAGACGATAATTATTTTATACCAAAAATTCTACAAAACATATTGTGTATACTTAGACCATTTAAGAATTCGCAAAATATATGCAAATAAGGGATGCCTAATTAATTAAATATATGTACTTATAGTTAAGAAAATTTTATCATAGGGGCTGTGATTTGCAGACCATCTGATTATGACTAAGGCTGTTTCAAATTTCAGGCCAGGAAATGTTATGAAACGGCTGTTACTCGTTTATTTTCATAATTATTTATTAAAGGAGTTATGCAAGTGTTTTAGAAGCTTGTATACCAATTTCATAAAGGCTACAAAATGGCGTTTTTACACAATACGATACGGAAACTTTATCGTTTCTCTAGTTTTTGGCGCACACAGATGTCCTTCCAAAACAGTACGTGAAAAAGGTATAACTTAAATTCAGGTTGTAAGAAAATGACTAAAAACAGAATACAAGGTCTAAATTATATGACTTCTCAAAAACGGATTCTTATAATTATATGTAACAATTTTCACATGTTAGGTTAACAAGAAATTTATATTTCTAGCATTCTTGTATATTTTACAAAAACGGCGCATTTAAATTTTCTAATGGATAATTAGACCCTGGTCCTACTATACCAACAATGTTTGGAAAACACAATCTTTATAATTAAATTGACTTAACATAAATTATTGAAAAGCATGAAGTGCTCTTTCTCGACGCACAAATTCTGAATAATTACGTTAAGTTATTTTTAGATAAACAATTTAAATTTATTACTATATTATCTTTAATGAATTATTTGCTATTCAATATTCAAATCAATAATGTACTTGCTACAGCCTTTAAAGACAGACTATTAATAGATGAATTATGCCCATTTACATATATTGCTGTGCTTTTATTATCCTTAACTCAAATATTAGATAGTCGAATTCCGTGGTGCCAAGCCATCTCAATTATAAAATATAATATTAATGCGTATTTAATGAAAATGTTCACTTCAAAGAACATGTTTTCGACAAATGTTTAACACGTTTTATTATGTGGACTTAAACGTAGGAAAAACACAACATAATGATATAAGATATTCCATTTTGCAAGCCCTGATAATCTTAATATATTCATATATAAATGTATTGCTGTTTAAATTTATGTTTTTACAGATACAAATTTCGTTTAATTTTATTTGGTATATAGTCAATGCTTAAGAATTCCGTAACACTCTCTATTTCGGCTTTTAATTGTAATCGCTGCAGCGTATATAGTTCACGTTGTACACCCAAACTGATATTACTGCGACCAAGAATGTCGCTTATTTTCTTGTTGTCAGAATTGCTAAGTGATACTGCACATTTAGAAAGATTTGCTATCTCGGAGGGGTGCAAGCCAATCCATCGTATCATCGGGGTAGAAATACAATTTGATATAAAACTTAAGGTCTGTGACCCGTTCTGGTATACAAGCATTATGTCAATGCCAAATGGATCAGCATCAACTAGGATATACGACGGCAAATTGTACTCGACTGCTAGCTTATGAACAATGCACCTAGTGCTTACATCCGGGTAGCCTTTACCGGTCAGCAAAATAAATTTAGAGCCAAAAGTGTCGAATACATTATGGTCCAAAAGACTCTGAAACACAGATTCTTTTTCGACGATCAACACAAACTCAGCCTGTGTATCAATGTGTTCCACTATCTCTAGATCTGAAGGCAACGAAATAGGCCCACAGTATACGCTGCAGTCTAATATATCGCCATTTCCCAAAAACAATTTAATGTCACCTGAAAAATAAAAAGCTATAAATCGATAAATTTAATTAATTAAGCATCTATTCTTACCTGCCATTAAGCCCTTGGTCGCCGAGAGTATTCCCAAATGGCTTGGTACTGAGTTAAGCATTCGGCAGACATCTATCTTCGCTCTCACAATATGGAGCTGTGTTCTAATTAATTGAACGTTTCGGTAATAGAGTCCTCGCGCGGTACAACTACCGCCATTAATTAGCAGGCGATGGACCTCGGCAAAAACAAAAACCACTAAGCAAAATCGGTGTCGACTGTTGCTTTTTTTATATGCGACATTTCGATATAATGGACTCCCGTCATCACTTGCTGTTATCGGAAGATTCGGCACCTTAAGTGTGCCATCTTGTTGAGATATAAGACTTTTGACCAGGTGAAGTACGATTTGCTCTACTTTGTCTAATAGTTCACTTTTTTCAGCAGACATCTTTCTAAATTTTGATACTCGGATTATGCTGTATGGATTCCGTTGGAATAAATGTGTCCTTTTTTCGTTAACAAGAACTCGGATTAATCGCTATCTGTTGATCAAATTAATTGTAACTTATATATATGTAATGTATATATACATATGTATATATAGAACCGCGCCTCTTTTAATTGAAAATATACAACTATTGCATCGCTTTTATATTTGAATCTCAGCAAATATATGTACGTTTCTTTGTTCACATATGAGTACATACAAATGTACACCAATCCACACTTATGTATGAACATATTACATATCTACATACATATGTATACTCTGAAGTGGGAGCTCGCTAACACGCCCCTTTTCGCTTCAGAGAAGCATGGGTTATATCCTTAACTGCGTATTTAATTTCCGCTAAGACTACATACAGTACAACTTCTATATATCCTAAAACGTTTGTAGTGAAGGGAAAATCATGTATTCATCGCCACGCAACATTTTAGCTGGTTAAAAATAATTTAAAAAGGTGCTTGATAGCTAAAAATATGTACACCAAAAATTCCCTTCAGTAAATACAAATGTTTTTAGGAATTAAATCAAATGTAAACTCATACACACATGGACAGTAGTACATAATTTATATAAATTTCTTTATTTCGTCTAACTTTTATGTGCAGAAAAGTACTCGTTGTTACAAAGCACGCATCGAGACTATTTTGTCTACGTATAAGAGGGCGGGGGCGGGCATGGTGTATGCGCAAGGTGGGATGAGCGGAGGCAGACAACGCCAACGAATGGAAAAGAAAAACTAGCGAAAAAGCAAACAGAATGGCAGCCCCTTTAAATATCGATTTGTTGGCTCGCCATCCGTTTCCACACAGTACTTACCAATAATACAAATTCCCAGAGTGGAACTGCCAAGATTGATTGGGCGTGAAAAGGTCCCCTTTGCAACATTAAGTTATAGAGATGCCATCTGTAGTCTTTGTCCTTATCTCATTATCATTGATGTAACACAGTATTATTTAATTTCTTTCCCGAATTCCCAAACTGAACAACGCCAATTGGTAGCAGAAGGCCGACTTTTACCGAACACTGTCGACGACACAGACACACCGAAATGCAAATGCAATACATATATACACCACTACTGGGATTTTCACAAATTCTTTTCACTTTCCAATCAGAAATTGTATTAACATTAAGCCAGCTAACCACGACTATTTAATTTGGCCACAAGAATTTCGACAAGATTTTTGTGATTGCCTTTTATATAAATACGCTCACTACGAACTTTTTCTTTAGTTTTGCTTGCCCTTCACCAACCCATCTACATTGTACACTTTTTTCGAATGGGGGCCGTGCAGAGTAACTTGATATAGAGCGACGAAAAATTCGTCAATTTATTTTTGTATATTGGGCAGCACTCAGCATATCAATTATGATGTGCATAGCGATCCGCAGAGTTCGCAGATTCCTACATTTATTCCCTAATGCGTTTAAGTAACTCGTATCGCCACAAGTTCGTACTTTTTACGTGTTTTTTATACATATATATAAAATGAAAATGGCAGCCGTAGCCGTACTTTGTGATGACAGCAGCAGCAGCGAACCACCGTATCATACCAATGAGCATTTGTTCGCATGAAATTGAGAACAATCGATTAAGCATCGATGTACATCGCATAAAATCGAATAAAATAGTTTGTAGGAAATTGCAGTGCAATAGAAGCAATTCGTTGTTAGCATTGTCTAGAAATTTAAAATGAACCATAACAATTTCTGTATAAATGCTGTATAAAATCTGCCTATAATATTACAATCCTTATTCCAAATGCTTTTTAGGCATCGCCTTCTTTACTTTATTTTAGTTTACGCCTTATTATCGCCTATCGGTGAAGCATCGATATCCAAAGTACTCGCCATCCGCTTTAAACGCATTATAAATAAGGTTTATCAACTTGATTTGAACTCAGACAGTATTCGTCGTGTGAAGCGGAAAGACTATATTAGAGAGCTGCAAGCAGGAATTAATTAATTTTAAGTAAAAAGTGTTTAAAGTTTATACAAATACAAAATGAGGGAAATCGTACACATTCAAGCTGGACAGTGCGGCAACCAAATTGGAGCCAAGGTATGCTTTTTTCCATTTAGTTAAATGCACTTGTATGGAATTTACTAGATGTAGCTATAAATCGCAAAGTACAGTTACCAATATGGCGTCATTTGGCACTGGTGGTGCCATGTGGCAAAACTTATAAGGCCACCGGCACTTACAGCCGGGTGGGCGCACAGCTGCGTCTATTTACTTAGTTAAAACCCTTAAATGTGTTGTATTTTACAAAATTTCTCCTAAATTTGTATTCAAATATTGGTTTTTCGCGCTTTGTTTTCCCGGCATACGGTCACGCCCAATCATACAGCTACGTAAATACATACAAATACTTAGTGTTTGTCGGTCTGAGATGCCAATTTCAATGTTATTTACTTTAAGATTAAAATGGTTTAACTATTGACACGTAGCCTGGGTTTGCTTACTCGTAATATGTATGTATAAGTGAGTCATTTTCACTCCCCATTCTGAAAACGTTCAAATTTTCTGTGTGTCGGCCGGTTTTCGCCGCTATATGTATGTGTTGTTCCAAAGAGAAAGATAAAACATGACGTCATTTGTACCTAAAATGGCTGAACCGGTTGCCGTTGACCGGTTCATAACCGCATACTATGTTTGGGGTATGTACAAATGTGCATATATATATGTATACAGTTAACTGTAATCGTCTATGTGCTTAACATTAGAATGCTGCTTTCTAAATTCGTTGCTTTCTCTTTGGGCGTAATGCTCAAAAAACTCTGTTCTCTTAACAGGCAGCAATTTCATTTTGAGTTCTGTTCATAGACCAGTATTCTATTTTTTACTTTAAGTAAATAGATACATATGTACATACATTTACTTCTTTCATACAAAATGCAGCTGCACTTTTTACATATACGACCGGTATAGGCACAAATATGAATGTTTGTACATACATGTGTACATTTGTAAATATGTATGCAATGCAACTTAAAGTTATTTTTGTGAGCGAGAACGAGGCAGAAATTGTGTATGCCATGGTAACGCCGTCATCGTCGTTCTGTAACCATGGAGGAATTTGTGGCACATACAAAACACGAACATAATGACACACCCAAGGGCGTCGCTCGGTACACATGCGTATAGGCGGTGGCCCTGCCATCATCCTATCTCTGTCTTGTTGCGAACTCGCTGCGTCATCCTTCAGAAAATCGATACACCATAACCATTATTGTCCTTTAAATAGGAACGAAAAACAACCCCTATCATAGAAAAAAAGTAGCAGCTGCAACATACATTCTGTATATACATTTTTACTTGCACATAATCTTGTATTTGCATGTATAGTATACATATATATAAGTATATGAATGTATGTATTTATGTTTGCAGTGAGTGGGCAAGCATTACCGGCGATGACCGGTTTTGCAATAAATTCAATTAAATTTTGTCTGTCTCTTAAATTGATTGCCGTCATGAAAACGATGGTTTCAGATATACCAGCTAAATCCTGACCATCCTACATAGTGTTTTATATATTTCTCCCGCATTTCTTCAAGCAACAGCTTTCTTTTTGAGCTGGGAGGTTTATTTGTTTATGTCTCATAAACAGTGATTAAAATTTGGGACTCAGAAATTACGTAATGCTCTAAATAAATCAATGTTGTGCGCCATATGGTCGTTCTTTAGCGGTTCACAGAGCTTTAGCTCAACATAGGGGCAATGATACCTATCACCAAACCCGTCGTCATTTAATTTTTGTATGTAGGCTGCTCTCGATGATGTAAGCCTGTTTGTGTGAAATGTTGATGAAGTCAGTTTAAGTCTACACACTTATATGTATGTGTGGGTAGTACATACGTATGGGAGGAAAGTCTGAGGTCGCGCTTTAAGCTCTTTTTTATTTTATTTTTTTATTTATTTATTACTGTAGCCGATAGTTGTGTGTGGGGGAAGAAACGAGACTTATATTGTTGCCTGCCTACACTAACAGAAACAAATTACGAATTACTGCTAAGATCGCCAAGGCAGCGACAGCTGCCGCGTTTGCTGTTCGAGTCGACAGCCCACGCTTTTGTCTACGTCTGTAGCGACAAAATGATGACGTTATCGTCAACGATGTCTCATAAACTACTTACCAAAAATGGTATCTGCAATGGGGATATGTTAATCATGGCTCAGGCCATACAAAGAGCGATGTTGGTGGTGGAACTGTGTTTAAATCGATTTAATACCGACATTTATGTGTATGTACATACATAGACATACACCTAAATATACATACATACACAATATGGCAGAAAAGCTAACAACCTAAATATAACGTCCTGTTTTCATTGATTTTTTACAGTTCTGGGAAATCATCTCGGACGAGCACGGTATTGATGCCACCGGTGCATACCATGGCGACAGCGACCTGCAATTGGAGCGCATCAATGTATACTACAATGAAGCGTCCGGTGGCAAATATGTGCCACGTGCCGTTCTTGTTGATCTGGAACCTGGTACCATGGATTCCGTGCGCTCTGGCCCATTCGGCCAGATCTTCAGGCCCGACAACTTTGTGTTCGGCCAGTCTGGTGCTGGCAACAACTGGGCCAAGGGTCATTACACAGAAGGCGCTGAGTTGGTCGATTCGGTGCTGGATGTTGTTCGCAAAGAGGCTGAATCGTGTGACTGCCTTCAAGGCTTCCAGCTCACACACTCGCTGGGTGGCGGCACCGGTTCCGGTATGGGTACCCTTCTGATTTCCAAGATCCGCGAAGAATATCCCGATAGAATCATGAACACATACTCGGTTGTGCCCTCACCAAAAGTGTCAGACACCGTTGTTGAGCCCTACAACGCCACACTCTCTGTACACCAGCTGGTCGAAAACACAGACGAGACCTACTGCATCGATAATGAAGCTCTCTACGATATCTGTTTCCGTACGCTGAAGCTAACGACTCCCACTTATGGCGACTTAAACCATCTGGTTTCATTGACTATGTCCGGCGTTACGACCTGCCTCCGCTTCCCTGGCCAACTGAATGCTGATCTCCGCAAACTGGCTGTCAACATGGTTCCATTCCCTCGTCTTCATTTCTTCATGCCTGGCTTTGCACCCCTTACCTCCCGAGGCTCCCAGCAATATCGCGCACTGACCGTTCCTGAGCTTACCCAACAGATGTTCGATGCCAAGAACATGATGGCTGCCTGCGATCCCCGTCATGGTCGTTACCTGACCGTCGCCGCTATTTTCCGTGGCCGTATGTCGATGAAGGAAGTCGACGAACAAATGCTGAACATCCAGAACAAGAACAGCTCGTACTTCGTCGAATGGATCCCCAACAATGTTAAGACCGCTGTGTGCGACATTCCACCTCGTGGTCTGAAGATGTCGGCCACCTTCATTGGCAACTCGACCGCCATCCAGGAGCTTTTCAAGCGTATCTCTGAACAATTCACTGCTATGTTCCGTCGCAAGGCTTTCTTGCATTGGTACACAGGTGAGGGCATGGACGAGATGGAGTTCACTGAGGCTGAAAGCAACATGAATGACTTGGTATCTGAGTATCAGCAATACCAAGAAGCCACTGCCGACGAGGATGCCGAATTCGAAGAAGAACAAGAGGCTGAGGTCGACGAGAACTAAATTCACTCCAGTTTTGCGCAAAATAAGAAGACGAGAACAAGAATTAAGTTGTAAAATGTTTGTTCTTTTTTAACAACGTAATCAATAAAGTCAGATCCCATTTTGTTCACAAGTCTAATTACCGAAACGCAAATGAAGTATCTTTTAATTTTTCTGTACGATTAAGTTTGTTAAACTTGTTATTCGCGATGGCTGGTTAAGAGGTTAAGATCTTTTGCTTTCCTCAGTGCATGCAAGGCTTATTAAAAAGAAAAATATTGAGTGAAGGACCATTTTAAGGAATTATAATTCCTTTGTCACTGCAATACATACATATCTTGACTACGTCTCTTTAAAACTTTGAATATAGTTTTAACACGAACAAAATAAAATAAATTAACTAATCTTGTCAACGGCACCAACATTTTTGAATTTCGCCTTTGAGTTATGTTCCCAGCCTGAACTTTCCCTTCGAGCCTGGATTTCTTTCCTGCCGCTATGATGTAATTAGCAACTGTCACCCATACATACGAGGGAACGTAATCATATCATTTAATAAACTATGTAGCCATCACCATGAACGATGTTTCTAATGCGACTATATAGACCATAAAATCGTTATTATTGGTAGATTTTACAATTCCTGTATAGTTCGAAATGCGTTAAATCTAAAAATATATTGGACTTTTACAGCACTTAATTATACCAGGGCCGTCTCAAATCTGTAATGCAAATATTGTGGTATTTCCCAGCACTGGTACGATACGTATGTGTGTGTGTCGCTGACTGATTTTTGACAAGTAAGATAGAAAATAAATAAGAGTACATTTTCGCAAGCAAATTAAAAGGGCGAAAATTGTATATATAGATGATTGCAATGGATGAGCAGCGCAGCGATAAAATCTATGGCGGTTGCGAGGGACCGGACGCCATGTATGTTAAACTAATATCGTCCGACGGCCATGAGTTCATTGTAAAACGCGAACACGCTCTCACCTCTGGTACAATCAAGGCTATGTTATCCGGCCCAGGACAATTCGCCGAAAACGAGGCTAACGAAGTGCATTTCCGGGAAATTCCGTAAGTGTTATTCGCGGTTGTCCTATATGCAAAAATGATGTAGGCTCTAACGTACACACATGCATGCACACATGTATGCATTATGTGTAAATGAGTGTAACACAAATCCCCACATACATACAACAAATGACCCCTTGACCGGCTCTCGCAGTGCTTATTCGAAAACATAAATTTGCATTTATATAGACACGTGCTTAGACAGGACGTACATAAATTGACTTACATACATATATGTATGTATATACGTACTGTTTTGAATTAAATCCCAGAACACCGAATTAACCATTTCTTGAATGGGGCGAGCTTGCGTGGGTGCAATTAGTATGAATAATATTAATTCATTTTAAAGACATCGGTAAAGTTGTTTATTATCTGAACTCAATAGTTTACATTTTGATTTTCTTTCAGGTCACACGTTTTACAAAAGGTCTGCATGTATTTTACTTATAAAGTTCGTTACACCAACAGTTCAACCGAAATACCCGAATTTCCCATTGCACCCGAGATTGCTTTAGAGCTTCTGATGGCAGCTAACTTCCTAGATTGCTAAACTATTGGTTAACCTTATGATTAAAGAACAATTAAAGAAAGAACTTTGAATAAAGCTGATTAATATGCCTGTGTTAATTTTTAAATTAAAAACAATGTCTCGAAATCAGTAAATTTGACGGACAAGGGCATTGTAGGATCAATAATCTAATGAACTGTTGAAATTTTTGAATAAAAAAGAGTTCAGCTTTTTAATTTGAAAGTGACGTTTTTGAATTTTGAATCCATTTATTTCCACTTAGCATGTGCCTTCAATTCGGTATCATAGCAGTTTTTTAACAGCGAAATATATTTTCATACATCAATAGCGACTCGTTCATTTTTTCCTTAGTCTATTCCCATTCCAAAGCTAAAAAACGAACACATGCTTAAAACTAAAATATCCTGCTGCTATTCGAATCCATAGATTTGTTTTCACGATGCTGTAATAAAGTCTTAATTACTACTGAAATAGCAAAAGGTTTAAATGGCAAGGAAATAAAAAAGCTAGACCTTAGTTAACTAAATCGTGGACAGCACGACGATGCGATTCACAATTCGTTGTGCCAAACTCCCATGCAAACAATATTCGAAAAGAGTCAGATTCCAGGCAATCGCCACACAATATCCCGGTCACGCACTTAAATGAGCAGAGTTATAGTTTCCAGCACACCAGCTATGTTAAACATTGGCTGTGAACTAATATTTCAAAACATCATTTGAATTTCCCGAGTTCACAGATCAAATCATTATTAAAACGAATTTGACTAACTTCTGACCTCAGTCACGTTTATTGTAGAATTTCTCATCTTAAAAAACTGCCGCACGATTGCTTCTATTTTTTGCTGTTCAAAATAATGCCATCGTATTTCTGTTGGAACCATTTCATGGCATCCTCTTTTGTCAGGCGGTGTGGGAAGCCAACGGTGCCAGATTTGCGTTTCCTGTGGGCCACGTTGTATCCTGAAAAAAAAGTATTGTTCGCTCAATTATCATATATATTAGAACAATGTAATTAAAAAACAATCTTGTTAAATCTGCACCGTATGAATATTTATTTAAATCCTTATTCAATTAAGCACAGTTTTTTTGATTTGCGCACATTTACTGAGCAACAAGACCGGACGAGTCAAAGGTGCCTAATTAAGTGCATCACACGCTCCGTATGTTAAAATATATGTTTACTCACCTGGACGTCCAAGGACAACGTAGAAGTCCAATCCATAGATACCGATGGAGGGATCATACTTGATACCCAAATCGATGTGTTCCTGGATACCAAAACCAAAGTTACCGGTAGCCGAGAAGTTATCGCGTCTCAACTCGTACTCGCGCACTTTCAGACCGCGCTCCAAGATCTCCTCGGCCTTAGCACCACGCACAGTGCAGTGTACGGCAATTTTTTCATTACGACGAATGCCAAAGGAACGCACTGTGTACCGAGCCTTTGAGAATACGGGCTGCTGACCAGTCAGCTGCTCCAACACCTGTGTACAAAGCGCCATGTCATTAATTCAGGAATTGTGGATGTTTCTATTATTGTACTTACCTTGGCGGCGCGCGTGAGTCTGTCACCAGATTCACCAACGCAAATGTTCAAGCACAACTTTCGGATGTGCAGATCCCGCATTGGGTTCTTCGCGGGATCGCGCTTGATTTTTGGTTCCTTCTTAGCAACTGCCTGCAATTGTATGAGAAATTTTCCATTTTAGAGTAATTGTTAAAACGAAATATTAATACAGTTATCAAATGTGCACTAAATACTGCATTTCCTTGTCATTGAATTTCACAAAAACATTAAATTGATCGCGATGCACAACAATTTACATAGCCGAAAAATTCCATAAACCTACCGCCATTATGGTATGTAGGAAAGAAAGGAAAAATGCGTGTTACAGTTCAGTGTCAACTAGAGGTGGCAGAATATCGATTGAGCTATCGATAGTATCGATTGTTCTAAATTGTGTACTGCTGCAGTGCACACCACCATGCCCCAGAGTCCATGTAGTGGCGAAGCTTTAGTCATCTCTATATATTCATGGCATGGGTAGTTCTGCAGGAAGTTAAATTCGATAGCTAATACAGTTGAATTTGTAATAGGAACGACCACTCTAAAACACATCTTATGCCGAAAGAAAGCGTTGTGTTTTGTCAAATTCTACCTTGAATGTAATGATACATAATTTTCTGCAATAATAATGAAATATTGCGGAATCGTATAGGACCATTAGAAAGCTGAAATTTCAATTAAGAAATTGGGAATTGTATCTCATTTGTACAAATTGAATAAAAACAAGAATGGAATACGGGGCTCAACTCCGAAAACCACTCCCACAATACAATTAATTGGAATATACATATACATACATATGTACAAAACTGATTTTTGTGAAAATCAAATTTATTTAATAAATATAATTAGGAATACATACATACATTTACATTGAGATTGTGTCTGTTTGCAGTGTCTGTGAGTTGAGCCAAAGCAACAGCAACAGCTGATGGAGAAGTTTGAGTAAAAATGCCCAGAATTACGGATGTTATCGAAATTCACTAATAATTGTGTGTGTGTGGGGGGGTGTAAAACACTTAATTTGCCTATAGGAGAATATAAATACCAGGTTTGGTCATTTTAGCTCTTATTTTCTGAGAGCGCAAGGCTCATTCAGACGGGCGGGCATGGCTATGTGTATCGATTCGTCTTGTTATACTGATCAGGAATATACAAACGTATGCTAAATACATTTCCGCTAAATTAGTAAAACAGGGTATAAATGAAATAAAATGAAAACAACACGTATTTAGTTTAAGAATATTGTTATAATATTTATTAATTTTTAAAATTTTTATAATGTTGGGTAATAAGAGTTTTGGGTAACATTTTTAGCCATTTAGTCAATAGACTTCATTTTGCACAAATGATTAATTGGTATCATCTTAACCTCCTCATTAATTTTGCAGACAAGAACGTCACCCTCTTGCTTTGACAGAACTCTGCCAACCGATTCCCTTTCTTCTCCATATATGACCTTAAACTCGTCACCGCTGTTTGGTGGCACCGGAGCCAAGTGCTCGCTAACAATGGAGACACTGCGATCTTCCTGGCGTAGAAACACAGAGCACACTCCGTTGGAAACTGTGCGAATGATACCAGTTTGACCAACTAAATCGGTATCGTCGTGTGTGTGAATCCTAACTTCAATGTCTGTGGTGCACCAGTCACCCATCGACGAATCCAAACTGGCACCTGGAGTTTGCGGATTATACGGTGATTGGGGTATACCTCCTGGAGTGTTTGGAGAGTATGTGGATGGCGATGGTGTATTCATGTAGCCAACCGGATATGGTGAAGGTGCCGGACTGGGGCTCGGGTTGAAAGGGCTATAGCTCCTGTCCGAACCGTAAAGAGTGCCTGGTGTTTGAGGGGCGAACTGCGACGTCATTTGATAGCCAGGAGTGCCTGAAGAAAACATAATTTAAAAAGCAATATAATACCATTTTATAATAATTAAGTAACCAAATATTACTTGGATTATATCCAGGGCTGGGACTTGGTTCTTCAAGTGAATAATCGAAATCGTTGTTCCGTGCTGGTGTTGTATTGGCTGTGGGATCCCATGCACCATGTCGAGGTGTCATGCTTCCATCATGAGATGGCGTCATTGTGCCATAAGGAGTGCGAGTGTCTGTATCCCAATTCGGTGTTTGACTTCCAACCAGAGGAGTCTTTGAGCCAGCTGCTGTATAGCTTGGAGTTTGCGCACCGTAACCGGGTGTACGTGCTGGCGTGCGTCCATAGGTAGACACGCTGCCTTCCTTGCCGGGCACACCTACAATAGCTATGTGATTGCGATCTACTGAGATTGTTTGGCACGAGGTGTGCAATTCCACGCGAGCAGTGCTCTCAGTTGCATCTTTTACAATACCAACAGCGCCTAGAATGTTATTCATTAGGGGAAGATTAGGTTATATTGCCTACAAATGATTAACAATGTTAAATAATACCTTTATAGGGTCCTCCACTAATCTTAATTGTCTTTCCCAAAATTTCACGGTCACGTGTCACTCGGAATCCACCACGGCCGCCGCGTTGTCCACCACGTCCACCGCGACCACCAGACGGATGCATCGGCGATTGTATGCGTGGCGACATGAATCCCAATCCGCCCAGAGTGCTGGCATTGTTCACATTCGTCTTACTACCTCCGGCCAGTTGTAAATGGCGTGTCTTGCACACAAAAATGCCACCGTTTTCGGTGTACATGCGACAATGGAGAAAAGCCAAGCTACGATACAGATGCTTAATCTCGCCAGACCGACCCTAAAAATTAGAATGTTATCAGTTGTTCATTTGTTTGCGACACAAGCTACCACTCACAGCATGTGGACCTTCCATAACTTTAACGATATCGCGACGACGAATCTGGTTTTGATCGGCGTCCAGGGCGACGGTGTTGCGATTTTCGCGTCGCTTGTGCAGAGCAGTAGGTTTGCACTCGATACATTTGCCATTCATGCCCAAAACATGGAAGTTCTCACGCTCCAAACGCACTATAACGCCCACATTTTGCGAGCTTTTAAAATGTAATTGAAAATTATTATTATTACGCTCGTTTCGCAAATCTATATTCGAATATCTTACTCAAGTTGAACCAAATCGCCCCATTGGAATTGTCCGAGGCAATCAACGCCCGTTGCTACATCGGAACAAAGCTGTAAGTCACGAGGTAAAACCTCTAGCTCGTGGTTGGTTAAATCTGACACGAGCACAACACGCGAGGGTTCCACGCGTATAATTAACCCAGTTTCGCCTTCATAACGACCGGCCAATACTCTTGCGTGGTCACCAGTTTTAAAATATTTTCGTAGCTCGCTGGCTTTAAAAATCAATGGATCCTTAAAACAAAAACATTGAACATTTTAATAACATTATAAAGCAACGATTAAAGGCAATTTGAAGCATACCTTTAAATCTTGATGCTTGGGCATAACCGTAATCATAGCGCCGTCAATAGCAACTATCTTAGCTTGTAAGTTTTCCAAGTCACCGACACAAACTTCCACATTATCGCCCATCGAGAAAGTATGAGCTACCGTGGGGTCATCTTTAACAGCACCCACGATTTCCAAGTTTACCTCTGTTAACGAATAAGAAACCCACAGTCTGCTAATGTATTTAGTTTTTTCACGAAATTGTTGATTTACCTTCTGGCGACTCTTCGAACCGCTCCAATTCTGCTAGCGTCGGTTTAACGCCATCAGACAAAATAGCTGACATTGTGAAGTTTTTATAAAGAAATCCTTTTCTTGAATACCGATTACCCTCAAAAAGTAAGAAATCGCCATCTGAGTGTACTTCACCTCCAATAGCTCTGTAATTTTTTGTTATTGATAATCGTTCCATATTTAAATATAGTACAATTAATATAAAGACATACCTTACAGCTTCTGGATCGAATGGTTTTGCTGGCGGGCGGCGTTTCTTTTTACGCTTTCCATCGTCAGTTTCCTAAGATGAATTCCTTTTGTTTAAATCTAGCTTACATAGCTTACATGCAAATATAATTCTTACCGTGGCTGTAGTTCTGAGAGCTCCACGCATTCGGGTATAATCAATACGTGGAAGTAACTTTAGATGCACCTGATTTTGCGCCAAATCTACGTAATCCACTTGTGCAATGTCATCCTTGTAAAGTCCTCGCTTTAAGCGCACCCACTGTTTCACTTTCAGGCCAACCTGCTCCTTTACCACTTTCAGGACATCCGTCATTTCCTTAATGGGCACCATTTCCTGTTTCCATTTCCCCATACGCAAGTTGCCCACATTTTCGATAGCTGTCTTTACGTGAGTCTGCTTGTAAGCTTCCAAGTAAATATATCCCTTTACGCCCTCGGGCGCAATTATTGATTTAATTTGTAATGGATCATCCGTGTTTAAGTACGTTAAATATTTTCTCATCAATAACAAAGCCGTTGCTTTCTCTTCTCCTATTCGACACTTTACCATCCATAGATTGGGATCCCTAGATGCATAAAATTATTGGTAAAAAAGAAAAACTGCAGTGATGATCATACAAAATGTACGTACTTGATGCCCGGCAAAAGAGTTTGTTGTGTGATTTCATCCGACATTTCCTCACCACCATCTCCAAAGTGGCGCTTTGCTATTGATTCATCAGCATATTTTTTTCTCAAATACTCCTCAATTTCGTCTTCTTTTTGGGTGCTATATAATAACATTTTTATAAATTATGTTCGTGTTACAACAATGTTTATTTTTCTCTACTTACTCCCATAAATTGGTACCTCTCCGTCTTATTTCTATGTCTCTAGCTGTTGGGCCCAATTCATCAATTTCGTTACCCACGATGCCTATTTCATTAGCACCTTCTTCCCATTCATCGTCCTCATCGACCTAGCAAAATTAGAAGTTAATTTATAAGACATATAACGTCTATTCAAGGACGTTACCTCATCATCCACTTCGGCTTCGTCAATAATAAATCCACCGAAACGCTCCTTCTTCTTCTTTTTACGTGGATGATCATCCTCGTTCTCCTCCTCTTCATATTCCTCTGAGTCAATATCTTCTCCGGGAGGCTCCTCCTCCGACTCTTCGCTCTTGCGTCGGTTTCCACGCCCGTGGCCATGAGGCGATTCTGACCCAGAGCCTGAATGCCCTGATCGAGAACGTGACCTTGATCTAGACGACCTGGACCTGGACATTGATCTTGACCTGGATCGGGCGCTTCGCTGCGACTTGTTAGATATTGACCCATCCTCAGAGCCACTATCGGACATATTGCTTACTTCAGAGTCCGACATTTGTGCGCTGGCGCTGCATTGTGTAAAGAAAAGGAAACTTTACTAAGTAAATACTTTAAAACACGATAATATTTCGTTTTAAAATTAATATTATGTACAAATGAATACAACCAACCAAAAAAATTATGTCAGAGGGTTGCAAACGCGTTGAAAATGAAAACAAAATATAATTTCACAGCGAACTTCCACGCAGCAAAAGTGCTCGACGCTTGTATATTGGGCCTAGAGCTGGCAAACCATCGATTGTATCTTCCCACTTATCTAATCGATAGCGGAGTACTAAAAGCAGCTCCGCTTATTGTTTCAACCCTGGTTATCTCTTGTCGACCACAACCACAGGTACATAAGAACATATCAACATAGAAAATAAACCATAACTAATAGTCGTTTGCAATAATTAAAGATAAATAAGCAAGCTGTTCTTTTATATTAACTATTATAGTAATGAAACGAATGTGTGCATGCAATTTTTTTAAACTGTAGGAAACGATATGATCAAAAATATACGAACACTTACTGTTACGAATACGTCTTCAATTTACTGTGCAATCAAAAATATACATATATAAATAGTAAAGTATATAAAATAATAGGATCCGCGGGACCTTCCTGTGTACGTAAAACACATTGATGCGAATACATAGCATTGAGGGTATGAGTATAAAAATACCACTTTTACCCCAACCAGGCCAAGACGAAACCGTCTGCGGCATATAGCAAAATGTATTATCATTTTATATTTGGATACTTATGTATGTGTCGTATTGTTAATAAATACATTGCAAAATCGCAGTTGGTCAATTTTAGAGCCATCGGTGATATTTGTTTCCAGTCTGACGGCTTTTTAAGAGGGTGTGGGCGTTTCGTTGATATTCGATTGTAAAGTAAAGGTAAGGTGTGGCGACAACGAAAACGGGGTTAAAACGTCCCACCTGTGAACAATAATAACAATAATAGAACCTTTTAATTACATTTATTTTCTTAAATATCGTTTGTTAAAAGTAATTACTTATTAACTAATTGTCCGAACTTTTATATTCCTTACAGGAGGGATTAAACACAATCTCTATCATAAAGTTATTGCTGTAACTTTGGAAGATGAGCACTGTGGATGAACCAAACCAAAGTCAACAGCAACAGCCATCTACCAGCAATGAATGTAAGTATGGTCCATTGCAGAATAAAAAATAAATATTCTTTATGTTGCTTTTTACCTTAAGCGCCGTTTGAGGACTACATGTTGCACGTGCATATGCCGAACAAGAGCTTCAAAGCAATACGTTTTAATGAGAACGACAGTGTTTTTAATATCATAAGAAGAACCGTCGATCTAGGCAAAGATGGTCAGACAACAAGTATTCAACGTTACGCATGTCGAATGATAAATGTTATCACAAAAGAGGTGGGTCATTTAATAGAAACTTTGAATCCGAATATCCTAACACAATTATTGTTTTTCGCAAAATCAGGTGCTGTGGCTGGCAAGGTCCACGCCAATGAACAAGGTGCTGTCCCATATATTGACCCAGTCATGCTCAAACGTAGATTGTCCAAACAATGACAAGGCGAAGGCGGAACTTGCTGAAAATAAAATTCAACATCAGGGAAAACGGGTCATAAACAACACCGTTTGGCGAGTGGAGTTACGTGTGCGTTATGTTCCCAACAGTATTCAGAATCTATTTGATGAAGATAAAACTACGTGTTTTTATTACTTTGATCAGGTAAAAACCAATATAATATATTTTAATGATACAACTATATGATACGAGTAAATGTAACCTCGAATTCAACCCACATAGGTGAAGGAGGATTTTATTCAAGCTAATATATCCGTGGATGTGGAACTCGCGGTTCAATTATGTTGTTTAGGGATTCGTCACTTTTTCAAAAATATAACGGTTAAAGCCCCGGACAAGAAACAACACATCGACTACATTGAAAAAGAAATCGGATTCAAGAGTTTTCTTCCCAAAACTGTGATAGCCACAACAAAGCCAAAGAATCTTAAAAAAATGATACAGGTCGGATATAAAAAGGTCTACAATTTTAACGATATCGAGTATTTGACGAAGTATGTTTACATATGTAAGCAAAATATTGGATAAATTCAAATTTACAAATAAATTTCAGGTTTTTCGAATTGCTGAAGAATTGTTACCTGACAGAGTATGAACAATTTTCGGTTACCTTGAGTTCGGCGTGGAATATATCAGGAATATTGCATGTTGGTCCACACATCGGTAAGATTTTATCTTTTTAAAAATTCCAAACAATTATAATTGTTTTGAATACTTTGTGTATTTTAGGAATCTCTTACCAGACACATCCCCAAGCAAGTCTAACAAATGTGGCACAGTTCAAAGATGTAATTTCTATTAAAACATGCACTCTACCAAAGGAAAAGATATCAAAGGAACTCGTTACTGAATCTGAATTAGCTAATTTAAATTGCAATTGTCCAAAAATTAAGACTCAAATCAAAATCTCGACATCAAACAACGAGGAGGATTTGGTTATAACATGCAACGGGATCAATGTACGTACAATAACCATATAACTCCTTGCTCTGTTCAATAACTATTATTTTTTAATTTGTTTTATTGAATTCAGACGGCTGAGAGCATTGCCGATTTAATTGATGGATATTGCAGATTATTATCAAAGAATTTAGAATTCACTATTTGGAAGCGGGAAATGTCCTCATCCCATTCCGAAAGTACGGCATCAAGTGAAACCCCTGCAGAAATACAGAAATCAGAAACAATCCCTGCCAAACCCATGCTAACAGACGATTATGCAGAAATAGGTTTAATGGAGTGTGAGGGTGACTATTCGACGCCCACAGGCATGTACTGAAATTCTTTTCATTTATACATTTTTATTCATATATTAATTTTTATAGTTCGAAATTACGAGCTGAATCGCTCACATATTGAGCTTGATGTAAAAATTGGAGTTGGCCAATTTGGAGATGTATATGTTGGCACTTATACTTTACCAAAATCGGCGAAAAAGAAAAACTCTGGTTCTGATGCCGACAACGAGAGGCATCAAAAAAATAGTGACGGTAAACCAGATGTCATTCAAGTCGCCATTAAGACTTGCAAATCAAATGACGATCCCGAGAAAACTGAAAATTTCCTAGCGGAAGCTTGTAAGTCAAATGAGAGTGAATATGAAAGAATCTTTTTAATATTTTTGTTTATAGATATAATGCAAAAGTTCGATCATCCTCATATTATTCGACTGATTGGTATATGTAGTGTGATGCCCATTTGGATTGTTATGGAATTGGCTAAGCTTGGTGAATTGCGGGCCTATCTCAAGGCAAATAGTGAAAGGTAAGTAGCCCATTCCTACTATAAATTCGATAGTAGATTTAATTGTATGCCCATTTTTTTACGCAGATTGACGCAAGGCACTTTACTTAAATATTGCTACCAGCTTTCAACTGCTCTTAGCTATTTGGAATCAAAGAAATTCGTCCATAGAGACATTGCAGCTCGCAACGTACTTGTAAGCACGCCAACTTGCGTTAAGGTGAGTCCGATATTTAGATTGTTATTATTTCATAATCCTTTACTGTTTTTATATATTCCTGTATAACATTTAATTATAGCTTGCTGATTTTGGATTGTCACGCTGGGTATCTGAGCAGTCATATTATCACTCAAGTATAGGTATGTTGCCCATAAAATGGCTGGCTCCAGAGTCTATCAACTTTCGGAGATTTACGACAGCGAGCGACGTATGGATGTTCGGTAAGAGAGAAGATTTCCTACATTTAATTATTTATTTATGCATTTTTTACATTTTGTAGCGGTTTGCATTTGGGAGATTCTAATGTTGGGTGTGAAACCATTTCAAGGCGTTAAAAACTGTGACGTAATTTCAAAGCTAGAAAATGGAGAGCGTTTGCCCCTTCCTCCTAATTGTCCCCCCAGACTATATTCTCTTATGTCTCAGTGCTGGGCATATGAGCCATTAAAAAGACCAAATTTTAAGCGCATTAAAGAAACATTATAGTGAGTTTTAAAGGTGGAGTACGAATGTTTACCGCTACTAACTATATTTTTTGGTTAATTTTAGCGAAATTTTACTCGAAGATAGTGTAAGCGCATCCGAAACAATGCGACGAGAACATCGCCGATTAGCCACGCTATCCTGGATAGGAAACGAAGAATCCGATATTCCACCATTGAAGCCGGCAAGAACAGTGCATGATTTTGGTATACCTTAAAAACATTAATACCTTTTAAGCATATTATAGCTTGCATATGTTACCTTCAGATATTCCAAATATGGCACCAAACGCTGACGAAAATACCACAGGACTGCAAACATATATAATAGCCCAAAATCCTGCGGTACTCGCCAGGCTAATGATGGAAAACCAGAAACGAGGCATCAATCCAGCAGCCTATACTACACCTGCTTCGGTATTTAATACTTTAGCTGTAGGCATAGACGACAGCAAATCAAATGTCTCACTTAAAACTACTAAGCTCCCCGCAGCTGAGATGTTAAAACTAGACCCAATCGCCGAATATGAAAAATTTAAATTTAAATGTCCACCAAATAGCGCTTCTACACACAATCTTAATCCACCTTCTGTCACTAGCTCATATGATTTAAGCAGTGTTCCCCATGCTTTGCACATTAAACCACAACCCAGCGTAGATCCCAACGGTGTGCTATCAAAGAGCAGCTTTGTTGTCTGCCAACCACAACCGCGCACCGAACAAACCGATGCAACTTCCAGTGGAGCCACGGCAAATATAGGGTATAGCTTATATGGCAGTCTCGAGCGACATCAGCCTCCGCCGATTAAAATGATGCACTCCAAGGGTGGCAGTCTAGAGCGTCATCAATCTTTGATGACGGCCCAAAATATGTTGCTTTACAATACTGGCAACAATTCGGAAAATCTATCCAACTACAATAGTGTGCCAGAACGCTCTAGGAGCATGGAACGCAACACGTATTTCCATGCCTATCGCCAGCAAATGAAAACATCAATAGAATGCGAGGCGCTACCCGAAGAAATATACGACTTTGGAGGGGCTGGACTTAAAACTTGTGTTTCTGTCAAACAAAAGAGTGAATGTGCTGCTGCATTGCTTAAGGAATGTACTAGTGAATCAATAAACACAACGGCTCCAAAACATGATGCCGTAATTGGATGTAATTTAATGCACCAAAGTCAATATTGCCCTGTGATGGTCACATATCAAGGACAGCAACAATGGCCACCGCAGCTACCTCTTTCCCAAGCTGCAGCTACAGAGGTGCCGGGCACGTTTAGCCCATTGTTAGAAAATGATTCCGCAAATGGGGCTGCTTGTGTAGCTCTACTTGGCGATAATGTTTCGAAGCAGGTTTGGCTCAGCTATGATTTTAGTTGGCCGACATTGAGCGACAACGATGTTTTTATTTCCTTATTCCTTTGTTTTAAGTAGTAGATATTATTAGTTAGTATGAATTTGTAATTATAGTTTGTTTTTATTTTACCATATTTTATTTATTTAATTATTGTTATTATTTGCATTCAATCCTTTTTTAAAATTAGTGTTTGTTATCTGTTGCAGTCGAATCAGGACATGTTAGGTGAGAAACTAAGGCAACAACGCAAAGACAGCTGCAGCGATGGGGACTGGCTGTACCAAGAGGAAATACTGGTAGGTTGAAAGATGCCTAAACAAGTACCGCACGTTAATTTTCTCTGAAATTGTAGAGGCGTCGGTCTAGTTCGACAGTCCCTGGAGCCGGCTTCGATGTGATGCAACACCAACAAATATTCAAACAAGATTTTATGCCTGGTGGCCCATCAAGTTTGCCAGACTGCTCCAATGCAAGTTCCCGACCCCTAACACCCAACTCTAATCTTTTTGCGGCTAAGTCAACCAACTCTTCCGCGGACCACTTAGCTGGGGAAGATCATACAAGCGCCAAAACAAGAAATGGAGTAAGCAGTTCCGGGCGGCCAACAATTAACCGTGCCAACGATGAGGTTTATTATGCGACAACGGCGGTGGTTAAGTCCATAATGGTGCTGTCTCAGGGTGTGGAAAAGGCACACATTGATGGCTATTTGGACTTAGTTAAAAGTGTCGGAGTAGAGCTGCGTAAGCTGCTTGCCTCTGTAGATAAGATTTCAGTACTTTTTCCTGCCCAAGCTTTAAAGTAAGTAGATTTGAGGATTACTAACAGAAACTGAAATAATGTGTAATATTTTTGCAGAGAAGTCCAAATGGCGCACAAAGTTCTCTCGAAAGATATGCACGAATTGGTCTCAGCCATGCGATTGGCACAACAATACAGTGATACGACACTGGATACAGAATACAGAAAGTAAATGGCTTATTTGTTTGTCGAATATTCTGAAATATTTTTAATATATGTTCCCTTTTGCAGAAGCATGTTATCTGCTGCTCATATCCTGGCAATGGACGCAAAAAATCTCCTCGATGTTGTGGATTCTATACGGCAGAGATATCAAAGCATGTTTCCTTCAAATTCAAATGCTCTGACGCCCAAAGACACAATTGGAAGCTCAATAGAAGCGGATTCAACCATCCAGACCTCATTTACAACATCTCCGGCTAGCGTTGTTGAACCTCTAAAGGTAAACGCCGATGGCTTCCATATGAGAACAACCACATCGGCGGAAACCCTATACGATAATGAAAACTTACATCTAACTTTTAACACTCATCTTAATCTACAAAATACCGAAGACAAAGCATCAGGAAGCGCACATAAAATGATTGGCATGAGTGTGGATGCTGGAAGAACGTCAAACGAACCTTTGAAAATAGTTGAAGATACTCCGAATAGCTCGAGCGATCATATGTATTGCAACACTTCCGCATTACATGGGCACGCGTAATGGATATTTTCTATATATATTTATAAACAAAATCCATGTATTTTGAAAACAACAGCTTATCACTTCGCTATAAGTGTACAAAATACGCCCCATCCTCGTCACCGATCTGTGACGAATCTTAACTTCGGCCGGCCGCAGCTTAATTCATTCGCAATCGTCATTTAGTCAAGATACTATTAAGATATAAAGACGTGTTTATAACCCTAAAAATACCCTAACGATATTCCTCTACTGCTGGAATTTATTTCCGTTTCTTTATATGAAAAAAAAAATCAACAAATAAACAAATAATAATAAATAATTAAAAAAATGAACAAAAGAGTTTATATTTTGAAAGTATGGGATGGTGCATTGTTTTTGTTTGTTTGTTTATGTTTATATTTATTTAAGGGTGTATGCCTCATAAAATTAGTACAAAATGTAACGTGAACACAGTTTTACGAAATATTCGTCTTTTATATAACAATTCGATAATGTGATCTGATGAAATTGTTGTTCATAGTATAGAGTGTGATTATTTATGAATATATAGTGCGTTCAATCCATTCCTCTAATGTGAAAGTGGCCGTGTCATTTTTCTCAGTATCCCTTTCCTTAAACATTTCTGAAAAATTAAATTCAAATGTAAGGTTTCTAACATAGATACAACAACAATATCAATATCTTACCAATATATGTTTTTATTTTAACAGCACACATGAGATAATCGTCGAAGGAAATTTTCCCATCCCGTGAACCGTATCGATGTCCAAGAGCATTAAGAACGCGATTATTCAAATGGTATCCGGCTGAATTTAAAGCCTCGCGCAGCTGGAAGCCATCGATGCGTCCCGTGTGTTCGAGATCATAGGTTTTGAAAATAGCTTTCCACTTGGCAATGTCCGAGAGCAAGGACTCGAATTCCTCAAAGCCAAGCTTTCCTGATTGATCCGCATCGAGCATGGCTACCATCGATCGGCAAACATCCTTAGAAAAGCCATGAGTTTCGTCAACAATTACTATAAAGACAATAAAAATGAATATTTGTGAACTTTAATGTCTTAGAAGGTTTTAGTTTTTTCTTACCATTGGAATTTATGCCTCCACCATGACTTGGATTCTCATCAATTAGCCTTTTATTTGATTGATCATTCATGCCCAGTTGTTCCTCGAATGGAGTTCCTTTCAAAAACGGTCCACATATTAAAGACAGCAATCCACAAGCATTGCCAGCCTCTTCGCCAGGTCCTGCTTGAGTTTCAAATGCGTTATTATTGGAGAAACGACTATAAGTAATTGGCTTTGGCAAATCTGCAATAGAATAAAGTGTGCTGTAATTTCGCGTTTTTCTTTATTTTTATATATTTCTACCATCACGCATTGAGTGATCCAAAATTCTCTTCAATTCCATCCAATCGACTTCCATATCCGCGCCCGCTATGCTATCAAATAGACGACGCAAACTATCCCTCTGTGGATCGACTGGCTTGGGCGTTGGGAATCCAGGTGTTATCTTAAAATGTGGAAACGCTTAATATGTAAGTGTCTTGCAGAAGTATATATATATATATATATATTTATTTACCGTATCATGAGAGTCCCCATATCCAACATGATCATCGTTTTCTCTAAATGAAAGTTAAAAATGCATTAAGTGATGAAAATGTGTTAAGATATTTTCAGTAATTTGATGAAAGAAAAACATAGGAGCCTCTAACAACATAAATGTTGAGCTTAAAAAAAAAAAAGAATTGGGCATTGCTTTGTTATATGTACGAGTATTATTTTATGGTTTTGGTAATGAACATGAGGGTCTGGTGCCAATTTTCAGATGGAAAATTTCAATGAATTTGCTTATAAATTAATGTACGGAATGTGTGTGTGAAATAAGCCAAAAATATTTTTTGTTCTTTCAAGGTTAACACGAAAAGGATTTTTAATTTAAGTTTTAAAAAAGAAAATGCTCTATTTGAATATGATGGTACATAAAAACTAATACATATTTTAAAGTTTCTTAGAAGTTTTATTTATTAATAAGAGCATAACAATTAATGAATATATTGTAAGATCTCCAAAAAAATACACTCTTTAAATAATTAACAACTATTTATGCTCTTAATTACAATATTTCGCAAAATTTAACTATTTTTAGTAAAACTGAAAATAAGTTTTTCGGTTGCATTGGGGTACCCCAAATGACGAAAATAATTCTTTGAGCATGAGACCAGGCACACCACTATACTTTTTTATTTCCTATTTTCCTGAATCTTTCAAGTCAAAATAAGCAACACATATCTTTTATTTTACAAAATAACCAATAACTAAAACTAAAAAATATGAAGATCTAATTTGTAGTGTTTTGAAAATAAGTTTTCCGTTACCCAATTTAGTGAAATATATCCATAAAAAATATATGTTTAAAAAAATATTAAATGTTAAAAATAATTTTCGTCAATTGGGGTCAGAAAATACCGTGTTTCATTATATAAAAAGATTAAGCTTTTTATTAATATATTTAAGGCTTGTCTCAACTGAGCGAATCAAAATTTGATTGCTGTTTTGAAAATTGAGCGTTTATTAAAAAATAAATTCAAATATGAGAATATCTGTATATCGTGTTGAAAACAAAATAATGCCCATTTTCTACTGGGGAAGAAAGATAACCTTTCTATAGAGTGTAGACTACTAAGACTATCGTCATTGGGTTTCTTATATAAATATATATTTGTAATAATAATGGGGAATGTTGGAGTAAAATACGAATATGCAAACGCATTCAACATCTAAACGTTTTACAAATGTAGGCACTACATAACTGAACTGAACATTTATGAACTTATGTATGTAATCACATACCCAAACATTGCACTTTACTTTGCTTATTGAGTACCTAATCTGCAGCAAAGCCAAATAACATTTAATAAACAAACTATTCTAAGTTTTCATTGTATACGCACTCCATGTTGTTTTGAGTTTCGGAGAAGACTCGAATGAGGAATTCCCCTTCCTCGTTTGGATCGAAAGTTGAGGGCACAATAAGATAGTGGCCGGGGGGTAATTTGAACCGCGAGCAGACCTAAAACGATCGAATTGAATTGTGGTTAATGCAATGTGGTTTTTAATTATAGACAGAAACGAACTTCGCGCGTGTTGATAAAATGTGGCGATCGGCCTACCGATTGCTTATATTTGAAAAACTGAATTCCCTGGGGACGATTGTCAAGATCGCGTTCAGATAAACTGTATATGGCAAAGCCAATTGTGAGGCATTCCATTCCCATGTTGCGTTTGGATCTGCGATTTTTCTGCATCAAGGCTACAATAACCGTGCAAAGGCCCTCTTCGTCCTCCTCGTCAGGGTCAACCAATGTTATAATGTATTGAGGATTGTGCCAAAATGTATCTAAGAAGTTTCGGCAACCGCCTGCGGTTACGCCGGGGGTCCATTCACCCTCGTACATAGACATCTCCCACTTTCGCTTTCCGCTTTGCTGTTGGTCCTCAGTAAGTGAGTCCGGCGACAAATTGCATATCTCCACGCGTTCGAAATGGTTTAGGAAGTCCTGGAAGGACATCCAAAACTCACCATCTCTATCAAATGTGAGACCAATTTCCGCCTTTTGATCTTCGGGTATGTATCGCCATTCTGGAGAACTGTCGCTCCAGGGTCCATTCCATTCAGCTTCGTTGCCCCACGGGTTACGCAATCGTATCATTGGAATTTTACCTTGGCGGTTAGGCGTTACAATATCAATAAGGCACACCTTGGTTATTGAGTAGGCATGACCGCGGATCAGGCCCTGCGGGGTCTCGGCCTCTAGAACGTTTGGATCAGCCTCCAGCGAGCAACCCATCATAGAGTTACGCTCAGCGGCCTTCTGTAAAATTGTAAATAGATTTCCGGGCGCCTCTTTCAGATCGTACCACTCGCTAACTCCGCCGGTAAAGTCTTCCATGGCTTCACAAGTGGTGCCACCTTTAAGTGCCTCATAGGAACCGTGTAGTCTAAATAAATTAGTTAAATTATTATGTTATAATACTCTCCAAAGTACTTCTAATTGGGATAATTAATATTTTATCGGCAATTGAATACTTATTGAATCTCATCTTTAATGACACCATTTAATATTTGTATACAAAATTTACTTTTATGAAGAAATGCTATTCATTTGATTGAAATTAAATAAAACTCGGGATATACTTGAGAAATTAATCAAAATTGTGTGCAAATTTTTGCCTGCCTCCCTAAATTCATCTTCAATTATATCCCTTACTGACTAAAAACGCAAAAGATTTAGCATTCCGTTAAATGTAAAGTAATAAATAAAGAATTTACACAGAATTCAACTCAGCTCTAACCCGTCTCATGGCTAGTGTATGAATTAATGATTATCGCATCAAACGGGTATTTCCTTTCCTGAAATAAAGAATCTAGCCTTGTCTATGATGGCCTATCAGAAAATATTGATCATGTCAAGCGATGAAGATAATAACTTTCAAAAAGTATGCATTGTGTTGCCGAAAATGTAATCTCATCTTTAGTACTTGGCATATGCTTTTTCCAAAAGCGCGCTCCACATCTCATTCTTCTCCGTCGAGTGCATGTACAGCAATTCTCCGCGGTATGTGGGTAGACGATCATCGATCACCACATCAACCCATTTTCCGTACTGCCAAAACCGGAAGTGAAATATTCCTGCGTAATTCTCTTCAAAACTCTGCTCCGGAGGAATAACGCGGAAGAACAAATTTGATTCCTGTGTCAAGTTCGCAGTGGCAGCCAGGAGCCAACAATCGCCCAACTCTCCCTGTTGCACGTCAAAGCGGGAATATCCCTCAACGAAAAATTGAGGATTGTCGGTTATTTCCTAATTAGGGAAGAAAACAATGCAATTAAATTATTAACTTTTCACCCTTGGGGTGCTGGTTTTTGGATTAAAACTTGCTTAGGTCGGTGTGTTTTTTAAAGCCAAGCCATCAAGGCACATTTTTAGAATGTAAGCAATTCCTTGAACATAAATTCTTGGATCAATTGGTTTTGATTTTTATACCCTGCACCCAAAGAATAATATGTATACTGGTTCAAGAATTTACTTGTTTTTGTCGAAGAACTTCGCTTTTTTACAGCACGAATAACAAAATGGATTCAATCTCTCGATTGCTGAAAGCTGTGTGTCTATCTTGAAATCAATTTTATTTGTAGAAGTTTTAATATAATTTTTTGCCTGTTTTAGGTAATAGATAAATTTCACTGGTAGCACAAGAGAAAGAATTACATTATTATTTATTTATTTTATTGTAATTTTTAATTATTTGTGTTGTTTTTTATCTTTCAATAAAAAAATAGGACAAAAGGTACGACTCAGGTCGAATATTTCGAAACCTGTAACTTCTGGTGTGCGTCAAAGTAGTCTTGGCAAAGTAGTTTTTTTGTACAAAGATCCTCTTTATCGAACTCGTCTGCAGAAGGATCTTAACTGCTTGCAACTGTTCTAAATGCAAGTTTATGGCTTTTCACGACTGACAATATACCATTGCAACGCATATCTACAGTTGAAGGCCTTGGAGATTTTTTTCATCCCAAATTTAATCTTCATGTGTCCACTATCGTCAACAAAGCTAAGGGTGTTCTTGGTTTTATTAAGCAATGGTCGAGGTAATTCAATGACCCCTTACCACTAAGCTACTTTACAGTTCTCTAGTACGGCCAGTGCTTGAGTCGGTCCATAAATGATTCTTTTTATAATATGAATATTTCCTACCGAAGACAGCTTTGTTTGTCAACACCTAAATAATGGGATATTGGAAAGGACTTATGGAATTGGACGATTCCGTTGGCTTACAAATTGACTCGGAACTGAGATATAATACTTACATGGGGACGAAGCCATTCAATGTGACGATCTGGGCGACGCGAGAACAAGAGGGACTCGTTGCTAGCTGGAAATAGAGGATCTTCGAAGAGAGAACCGTTTGCGAGACAGCTCTTCAAAAGTGTATCATAGTCCTGCACCTCAGAGTGTGGTCGAAGGCTGGAGTGCTTTTCACCCAACTGGAAAGACAAATATAGTTTAGGATTAGAATTTGAGCTGGAACAATTGGCCAATACACAATTTTTCAGTGTATGTACAAAGTCAAAATATGTACATTATTATGATGAGAAGAAATGACGATTATGATTTGTTGTAAAGAACGGTTCAACAAAGGACACAAGTACACAATTAAAACAAAGCGACACCGAATGATCCTCGAAATGGAATCTTGCCAGCATATAATATACTCACATTCCCATAAAATATACCTTGCAAAGGGGGCTGGTTTTAAAAAAAGTTTGGACGGAATGCAATGTATTGTATGTGTTATTGATGTATAATATGTACGTTTAATGTAGCATGTTTTGGATATTGAGGATTTTTACGATTATATTTTTTAGATACTATATTTCTAAAAAAAATACTTACAACGCGCATGTTTTTAATGCTGGGTAGTATGCGTTTGGTGTCCGCTTCCTTTTTGACAAATATCTCGTTGATAACTGACCCCACAACATCTTTGGCAGCACCCATTGCAGCTTGGCCGGCAGCATTGAGAAATTCTTGGCCGGCCTGTCTTAAAAATCCCTTCAGGTCATCCATATTTATTTAAAGTTGATGTGCTATCCTGACAAACTGTAAATATTAATACAAACACTAAGCACACATATGATTTTGCAGAAATTTAAAGCCAGCGATCAATCAATTAATGAGTCTTTATCGAACTTAAAGATAGACATATATTTATTGAGTAACGCGTCAGCTTAAGACTAGTTCGTTTCTTATATGGTAACGTTAATTTCAAGATATAAATTTATCTTTAAATTTGTACACCGTTTACTCGAAGAACAAAAATTTTATCAAATATGATTTAAAATAAGTTTAGTGTTAGTTTTATGCTGTTTTAAAAGTATAAAGTTTAATAAGTTTTGCGAATGTGACCTTTGAATTCAATTTTATCCAATTTACGATGATTATTCTTAAAAACCTCGTTTGCGCTGTTTTGCGATTAATAAATGATTCACTTAATAGCGGTAAGAACAAACGGCTTTAAATGTATATAGCATATACATATATATATATATATATATATATATATATATATATATATATATATATATATATATATATATATATATATATATATATATATATATATATATATATACATTTTCAGAGATAAGCACCCAAACAAAACAAACTATAAAAGAACGTGAACCCCTTTTTTGCGAGACCATTGCTTTCAGATAGGCGGACATTTTTAACATATTTTAAACGAATCATGTTGATCAAAACTATATACATACACTATACATAAGTATGTATATATAAATTGTATATATCGCATACTCCAAACAGTAAATCGATTTTAGAAGAGCCTCTCATCTTTCGAATACCCTGCACAGATATACAAAATATTCTATTATGCATTTTTAAAATGATGAATTTTAATTCCACTCATTCAATTAAAGTTAAGTTTCAATGCCTGGGCTTGTTGTTGAACGCACCTTTTTATTTTTTCAATTACTTTAATGATTCCATAGATGCCCATTCATATCATTTCATGATTCACATGGGATCAGAAAATATCGTGAGTACACGAAAATGTCTGAAGAAAATTATATCCAAAATAAAAGGTAGGTAATTACATTCAATGTATGTAGGTATAATTACACTGGAGAATGAAATTCCTATGCGAGCATTAGGCTTATATACTTGAATGTATTCATATCATACATACAATATGTTTCTAGCATATATTATACATATATGTATGTACGTATATACATTTTTGTGTAATGTGCTCGAGAGCTCGTGACATCATGTTTTTAGCAGATGGCTAAAACTGAAGAAGAAAGAAACAACAAAAACGAGTCTAATGACTCAAAAGGGTGTGCAATTTTCCTTCTGGCCGTCCTTTGTGTCCGTGACATTGAACTTGAAAAATCGTTTTATAACGGTAGGTATGATTAATTCCAATGGTTCTCTTTCCATTTTTGCAAATGTAATTAAAAAATAGGAATTGTTTGTCGCATGAAATTTCTCTCCAAAACATTAGGTTTTTCTACTGCGCGACATCGAAACAGGTTTGTTAATTAATTCTAGGTGGTTGGATTCTATTGTGATGCTTCATTTAAGTTTTATATTATTCGCACTCACTAACACCAACAACAACATATTTTTCTACATATTTATATACATATATGCACGTGTGACAACTCATAGTTTAGCTTACTATAAATACAATATTTTGATTTATTTAATAGTGTATAAAGACCTTGGTGCGTGTTTGGTCGGCTTGTCTAGCCAATTAAGAATTTCAGCACTTTCACCCGCAAAATAATAATAACACGCGCAGCGCTACAGAAATACCTCCACAACAATACCGACGTATTTACTCACTGGCCAGAACAAGCCTAAAACCGAATTTATCTGTATCTTTATCTACGTACTACATACATACCTGCACGCATATGAGTTACAGCTGTTAGCATCAGTGTTGAACAACTGCTATTTGACCTATTCAGTTATATATTTTCTTACATATTTACATTGTGCACTACAACGGATACTCATAGATTTTTAAAGACAATAAAGATATGTTTACAGAAATTTCAGCAAATAATAAATATTCACGATCGTTATTCTTTAAAAGCCTTGACGGCCCGTGCAAAACAAAGCTCTGCCAACCTGTGCGAAAAAGAAATTGTTGCATCCATGAGATTAAGATACATACAAACAACGATCTGTATACAAGTGCGTCGGAATTTTCAATATACGCAAAATAAATCACATTAAGAGCCATTACAAATTCTAAGAAACCTGATGCCTCTGTACAAAGTCTAATATACGATCACGTGCATTGAATCCGTCCGCAACAATGTGCCTTCTAATCCTACGTTACCTGAAATGCCTGGCAAATGTCTCGATCGCCACCACGGCTTTTGCTATACTTCTAATGATTGCCGTTGTTTGTACCCCCGCAACGGCAACGCAGTCAGGAATTTATGTAGATAATGGCGTCGATCAAACAATCATGCACCGCGTGCTCACCGACGACGACAAACTGGAGGTCTCGTATGAAATACTAGAATTCCTGGGCATTGCCGATCGTCCTTCACATCGGAATAACCATCAGTTGTCGCTGAGAAAGTCCGCGCCGAAGTTTTTACTTGACGTGTACCATCGTATTTCCGCAGAGGAAGGACTCGGTGACAACCAACATAATGAACATCCGCCCCATCGTTCGAAGCGTGATGTCGATGAAATGAACGAAGATAATTTTATAACTGATCTCGATAAGGTTTGTAATTTATTGTTTAATTTTAATTCCCATATATGGTAATATTTTATGCGATGTATACTAAAAGAGTATATTGATAATGAGAATTGTTGATAAATACGTTTAACTTTTGACTAGCCACATAGCGTCCTTTGATTATTGCCTTTTAAGAATTGCAAAAGGATCCTTTGATGAATCCACAGTCATAAATTCACAACTAGTGCACTTTGGAGAGAATTATTTTATTTCAAAAGTTACACATAAATCAACAATTTCATTATTTGATTAATTTAATTTAATTGATTAATTTATAAAATCTTGAAACGAATTAATTTTTTTACGTTTTGTTTAAAATCGTTCTTGAATTTAGCGTGCCATTGATGAAAGTGACATTATTATGACATTTCTGAACAAACGAAACCACAATGTTGATGAAATGCGACACGAGCACGGAGCGCGACTTTGGTTTGACGTGTCCAATGTGCCAATTGATAATTATCTTATGATGGCTGAGCTCCGAATCTACCAGAATTCGAATGAGGGCAAATGGTTAACTACCAATAAGGCATTTACAATCACAGTATATTCGATACGGTCTGTCTCCCTGGGCCAAAATAAGCTGGAGCTGGAGCCATTATCATCTGTGAACACAACTGGCGATTACGTTGGTTGGCTAGAAATGAACACAACTGAGGGGTTGAGCGAATGGTTGCAGAATTCAAAGGAGAACCACGGCATTTATATTGGTGCCCATGCCGTAAATAAACCGGAGAGGGAAGTGAAGCTGGATGATATTGGCCTAATTCATCGTAAAGTCAATGTAGATGATGAATACCAGCCATTTATGATCGGATTTTTTAGAGGGCCTGAGCTCATTAAAGCAACCACCCACAGCAGCCATCGCAGAACAAAACGGAGTACTTCCCGTAAGAAGAAGAAATCTGAATCGGTAAATCCCCTTTTAGACAGCCCCATCGAAAATACACGCAGTTGTCAGATGCAAACGCTTTACATCGACTTTAGGGACTTGGGATGGCATGACTGGATTATCGCACCAGACGGCTATGGCGCCTTTTATTGCAGTGGCGAATGTAATTTCCCTCTTAATGCGCACATGAACGCTACGAATCACGCTATTGTACAGACTTTAGTACATCTCCTGGAGCCGAAGAAGGTACCCAAACCTTGCTGCGCCCCCACGCGGCTAGGTGCCCTTCCCGTTTTATATCATCTCAACGATGAGAATGTTAATTTGAAAAAATATAGAAACATGATTGTCAAGTCTTGTGGGTGCCATTAAGTTCCAATTTGATTGTAAATTAATTTTATAAAGCATTTCTGTGTGTATGCCGTATTTTGTACTAATCTCGAATAATTATGTATATATACATAAATATATATGTATATATATAGATATATATGTAAAATGATATTGTCTTAAACAATTTATAAACAGGTATTGTAAATTTTTCCTTAACCGCAATTGATCGCTGACAAGGAATCATTATTGGTCCTCATAGTATGTAAATTAATATTTTGTGTATAAACTTGTGAACTTTTTATATCTATATACATATGAGCATAAATTTGGTGCTCGAACTGTCCACAAAGTGTTTATTTTATGCTGCCCATTCAGATGCCATCTATGGCTATAATATAATGGATGATGCTCTCTTATATATGCAAAGGAGTGTACGTCAGAATGCCAACAGTCTCTTTCTTATTGGAGGCTCGGAAAAAGTTATAAGTTAGGTACAAAGATAGCTCTCAAATTTTACAATTCTAATAGCGGAGTCTAGACATGATAGAGCGCTGATATTAAACGCACTTCTTCATTATTGATCATTCCTACTCCTGCTAAAGACCTATAATAGCAGAATTTTTAGCTCCAATGCTACATAAGCGAGCATTAAAGTTGCAGTCCCATAAAGAGCTGTCCTACCCATTTCTTTTACTGGATGGATAGAGGGAAAAATTGTATAACAACTAACGGAGTAACAACCTATGTTTTATTCATCTAATATTTGAGCTTTACTCTAAATATGGAACAAACGTTGTAGATTGTAAAGCCATTATTGGGTTTGTTTATAGGCATATATGATAATCGTAGCGATTGCAGACAACACTGACGCTTCTTCATGCATCCGCTACGGCCACATCCCATTTATTGACCAATTGAAGCACACAATTTACTGATTACGCTTAATTAGAAAGCTCTTACGTAAAGATCTAAACTCAACAAAAATAGACATAAGTATATTTGTATACTAACATATAAATAAACAATTTTTCTGTGAAGATTCATTCAATGCATGTATTTCAAATACTGCGTAGAAATATATTTCTGTTTCATAAACATTTCCATCAAGATTTACTTTAGTTTGTGAAATTTGTGAATTCCTTGATCACAGATCGTAGGTATGAATAGAAACTTAGAACTAGCTTATAACTACTTTTCATAATTTCGCAGTTATTTAAGAATTCAAACAAATTACAAATAGAAAGAAAAACACAATGACTATAAAAGTTATCATTTATCTTTTGTGGATCCAATGATTTCGAAAGGCAAACAAATCCATGATTAATTTCCCAACTCTTTTGTCGATCAATGATACCGTCAGGCGCTCGTCAAAAGTTGGTAGAGACACATTCAACGATGCACAGGCCTCCCTGAAAGAAATACCCCAAAAATAATTGCCATCAGTCATTCATCCATCTTATTCTCAATTACTATTTCAAAAAATATATGAACGGTTTTACAATTTGTTATGTCAAATGTTTCAAAAACACTGCATTAAGAGCTTATCGTGACAGGTGCATATATTTATTTGGATAGGTTTTATTGGAACTTACATGATCTCCAATACTGGAATAGAATTTCTAAAATATTCCTTTAGTACCAACTCGCCTTTTATAGTGATTGCCCGGCTGATGCTGTATACATTATCCGGTTTCTTGCCATATAATATGATGAATATATGTCTCTTTGGGGACTCAATTGGTCTAACAAATTTTCCAAGAGCATTTTCGACAATTGCTTTGTTATTGATTCGATAAAATTGTTTTGGAGATTCTGTGTACAATAGAAAGAACTGTCTTTCAATGGATATGGCATTCTCGACCTCGTGGCTTTGATTGAAGTGCGAATTAATCGAGAGCAAATAAGAGCTGGGCATTTTAACGATAGGCTGGTATCCAATATTTGAAAATTTGGTAAGTCCAGCCAAAATTTCTTCAGTTTCGAGAATTTTAGACAGCATTTGAAATATGAAGGGATGGTGAGCGATTTCCGTATTGCGTTGCCATTTATCTGAGTTACTGCAGTGCTTTAAAAAGTAATGATAGGTCTTAAAGAAACATTGGCGGGTTTTCAGAAGCAATTCAACTGCTGATTTTGACATGGCCATCCAAATCCATTCATCGATGAAAAGATGAATGTTGTAATTATTCAAATGTGTTTGATCCTGTGACATCTGAGTACGTCTTAGTTTTGTGGGACCTGCAGGTGAAAATCTTGAAGTTCAGATTATTTGTATATTAGCTTGTGGTTTTATTTTACACTTCTATGGTTTTCGACTTAAAAGATAGTATTCAATTAAAAATTAAAAAATGTAAGTTTTTATTTTACGTTTATTTTACCTTTTACGTTTTTATATTCAAATTTAACTTAATTTATGATAAACTTTAATAATACAAATTATGTGAAAATTGGAGTCCAAAAAGTTTGCCAGGCTAAGACTTATTATTCAACTATTATATGGTTACAGGTGTTGGCCTAATTGTTGTCTTAATTCACTCTCAAAATATTAAACTATCCAGGCTATCACCATAAAACTATATTCATGGACAAAAGTTACCAACGCTGTCCTCAGACAACAACAGTTAAAAAGTACGACAAAAATAATATTCACTTACCGGCGAACATGGCCACGGTTAAGGGTAAGACCACAGATCCATAAATAATTTGATTGTTCTGCTGGGTGCAAACTATCCAAGGTGTTTTAAACTTTTGGGCGCACTTGCTAAATGGCTCTAGAAAATCGCGAAGCACCGAATTTGGATGCAAATGAAGGCCCATTGAGTAGGCCGACTTAAGACTATTTTTCTGGGCATCTACGACGCAAATGTTGGGATACATGCCTCCAGTAAGAGCAGCTTTTACGAGCGGCCAACTAGCCGAATTTGAATTAGCGGCTTGCATGCTTAGCTGACCATGGCTGTGAACCAAATGGGCGGTCCGTAGGGCAGTCACAATGTTGGAACGTGTAAAGTTTAACTCCTCCATTAGACCATTTACAATAAACTCGTACTCATCAGTTAGATATAGGGGAGGTAAGCTATTGTTTAAACGACAGTGCCATTCGTGAAATAAATGAACAAATACAAAGTGATCGGAAAACTGATTATCTGACAATCGTATACGTTCGCCCTTAATCCGATTTTGTATGTAAATCGTGAACTGATCCCAAAGACGATCTATGTCTTCGTTGAGCGGTATGCCAAGCGGATCAGTATTAATTAACGAACTAACTATGGTTAGTATAGGATCCAAGCAATGAAGCAAAATACCAAAAATTAACGTGCGTCCCAGTTGACATGGCACGGGCAAGTCTATAAGCCGGCAACCCAACCAGGTAACGTCTTCGGCCTCGTCCAGTACTTCAATTTTTTTCAAAAATTGAACTGCGTGGTGTACGTTTAGCAATTGCGGTGGAGCAATTATATAACTTAGGTATTCACTAATCATCATATTGGGAGAAAGCAGTTTTACGGTCAAACAAATCTTATCCAGAGGTGCCATCTTTATAGGTGGCTCGCTAGTCTCAGTTAGCCTCTCATATGCCTGCATTGATATTAATCGGAAACATTGCTTCTCTGTAACTATAAAAGAAAAATTGTTTTTAGCAGAGAGAACTAAATGTATAAGGTGGTGACTAACCGTCCGAATTTAGCATAAGTTTCCGTCTCCAAAGACGGTCCTTTGCCAGCCATTCGTATTTGTTTTCATTGCTATATGTTGTGCTATTGTACAATGTTCTCACTTCGCAGGCTGTGTCTATTGAGTACGTAAATAAAATGTCCAATCGCATTGACTCAATTATATCAGTCGCTAGCACGATTTTGATTGTATCCGCTTGGGATTTAACTAAGGCATCAACGTGTACTTTGTCCATGTTTGAATGCAGCAGGAATATGGCAAATGTTTGTAGATTTCCAGTCAGGTAGTGGCTTAGTAACATGTAGTTTAGTTTAACCATGTGATAATATGTCGGTAATAGGATTAAAATGTTCCCTAGTAAATACAAACCAAGTTAAAATGAAAATCGTTATTATGAATAAGTCGAACAATAATAAATGTTAAACTATGCATATGCTTCTATATCATTTATTTCCAACACGAATTACTTTTTACAAAAATACCTAAATAACAAATACTTAAAATCTCCTGCCTATAGACTTTTAACTAAAAAAATTAAGACATCTACATATGACAGAACATAATTGTAAATAATGAATGACAATTCAAAAGCGGCGGGAAATCTGCGAGGATAGCTTAAGCTAAAACTAAACTTAATTTAAAAATATTTAACAGACATATGGATGTAGAGTGGAGGCGGCGACACGTGCTTGTATTTGTTAAAATGACCAGAGAGCTATGACTGAGGCAGTACTGAGTTGTCTTCTAGAAGTTTAATCTGTTCGAGAATTTCGGGCTTTTTTTTTATTTTATCTAGTTGGTCCTTATCCAACTTCTTTACTTCGCCAGCTTTCATTCTACTTTCAATCAACTCGATTTCTCGTATTTTTTTCCGTAATTTCTTTATTTGTTTCGCCGTGTCTATCTTTTCAACGTCATCAAGCTTTAATGTATCTTCCAGGGTCCTAGCCACTTCTATTACGCTCTTGCTTGTAGACATCTGCTTCGGCTTGGCTGTAGTAGTTGGGCAAGTTGGGAGCTCCACATTTGCGGCACTTGATACTATCGTTTTGGAGCTCTTTGTTAGTTCTTTTTCAAGTTTTTTCGTCTTAGCTCGTTCTTGTTTCTCGCGTTCCTTCTTTGCCTCGGCAGCCACCAACGGGCACATGCCAGGAGGCACACCCGATCGTGTTTGCCGCTGAGCAAATTGCTTGCCCTTGCTCTCGTATAAAGGCACCTCCTCTTGTGGCACATATCCGTCTTTCACACGGCGGGCTTTGCGCCACGTGCCGTCTGGTCGCTTTGTGGCCGGTATAAATGTGCCTTCACTGTTTTGTAAATATGTACTCATCTCACAAATTTTAGCAAACGCGAAACTCTGAACCAATAACAATCCGCTATTGTGAATACTTATCGATATACCTAGGGATGGCCCGAAACCGACTCCACCAATAAGCTACCGTTTTCTAAATATCAATATGTAACAATATTTAAATTTTTGATTTCATACCTGGTAGATATTCCGGTCTTGTTAGTAATAAGTATATTATATCAATGATCAGGTCATAGTCTACAAATTCTGGCTTGGCATCTCTAATAGCATTTCCATGAAGACTGTAATTGTTAAAGACATCATTGCATTCGCTGTTGCTTTTTGCCGCAAAGGAAACGGCACTTTGATTCCACTCGTCTACGATATAAGGGTCAGCGCCCAAAAACAGCAGAAGGCGCACATGACCCGTATTGTTTAGTTGGGTAGCGATCAAAATAGCAGTCTTTCCATGAACCGAATGCCGGTAATTTACGGGCACAAGCTCGTAATTGACAGCATACAAAAAGAGGCGAAAAGCTGCGTCTGTGCCGAGCTGCTCATATGCTTGTAAGCAGTTATCCAGCTGGGCATTTCTATCACTGTTATTCCTAAACAGCTGCAGTTGATCCTTGTACACAATCTCTGGCGCCTTGTGCAAACCAGCTAAGGATATACAGCTGTGAATATCCTCCAAATATAGAATTCGAGTGACACCCTTTTCCATAACTTCCATTTTTATTTGAATGCCCTCTCCGAAAAACGTAATATATGGCTGTAGATCGTGGTTTTGCGAAAGCAGTACTACTTTCATGTTTGATTTTGTGGACAGCGCATTACGTAATTCGTTGGCTAAGATGTCAGTGTGCGGGTCATGCAGATGGACATCATTTACCACGAAGTGGCTTACGTTTTGAAATTTGTCCGCAGCATCTTGGCTAATCAACAAACGAAGGTAGTGCTTCGAAGTCGTGTACACAATATGCGACATAGTGCTAATATTGCTGTACTGAGGAATTTGAATGCCGACCGTCTCCCCGACCTCTTCTCCGTAAAAACTTGCGAGGCGCTCACAATTGTAAATAGCCAGGATATTATCTCTTTCAATACAAAAAATTTTCGCGTTCAATTTTTTCTTCCGGCAATCTTCTAATATAAGAATTGGCAGGAGCACAGAATTATCCCAATAAAGCTCAGCATTTACTACAACGACGCGAAAAGCATAGATGGACGGAAGTATTTTGTCGCGGCTCCCAAATCCAGCCAGGCTTTTCAGATAGTCTCGTTGCTTTTTTGTTTGAGAACGTAATGGCGGTGGTGTGATGGGCGACAAATGCATATGTAGAGACGGCACTGACATATCAATGCCTGCTGAGAATAAAAATGATTCGTCTCCTTCTACATAGGTCAAGGTTTTATCAAGTAAAGCAAACATGTCCGCAATTGTAGATTTGTGCAGCACTAATATTTTTGGTTCTTCCAAATAATGTTTGCACACACGCTTATAAACTTTAATACAACATTGACCGTCACTGCACACACAAAGCGCGCGAAGACCAACAGCTTGGGCGGACTTCATAAATATTTCTCGCTCGGTAGCCCGAAATATCGGAGCGAACTGTTGGCAGCAGCGTCGGCCAGCAATAAAATATAGCAATTGCTGCGGTATGAACTGATTTTGAATTATATGATTCATTATATTTAATTGTCACTTCTCTAAAACAACACGGACGGGTCTATTGCGTTTTTTTCCGCGAATATAATTTTCCGTTAACATTTGCAAATGTTTTCAAACATGAGGACAAGTTAATTGCTTCCTTAGTAATTGAAACAGTGGGAAGAAACGTTTTCGATATATTTTATTCTACAGATGAATTATTTGTGTGAAGTCCAGCTGATTTGCAATTTTGAAATTAGACAAATTATATGTTGCTGGAGCACCGTTATTATGTTGATGAGTAACATTTCACAAAGTACATTTTTTTATTTTATTAATGTAGCTATTGCTTTGTCAGTTACACTTTTTAGCTCACACAAATTGGCTGAAGCTCTGCATTGTTTTGTAAGGAACATAAGATGAACAGCTGATTTGTAATTAAAAAATTATATTAATTACATGTTGATCCAGTTACATTCGTTCTTATGATGGTTTTTTGTAATTTTACTAATAAATTTTTTGTTATTTATATACAAAAGAAGCTCATCGGAAAAAATCGCGAATTTATATATTCGATATGGCTTGCCGCTTTGAAATATGCGTGATTCCTTGCTAAGTTCTTTTAAATTTGAAATTTAATTTTTGTCGAAATATTGCTTATCGATAGTTTCTCGCCAGGACGATACTGATAAGACATGCATACGACAAACACATCTATATTAGTCGAAAAGCCTTGCAGTTTTTCTGAATTGCTAATAACATTTTTATTTTCATAGAAATAGCAATACGAAAAATCGAATTGTTTTTGGACAAAAAATTTGCTTGACTTTAACTGGAAAAACATATTTATAATCAACAAGTAGTTCCTATAAAAGCCTGCAGAATTCAGTTCTGGATTCCAGTATTTAGGATATAAGCTGAGAAGAATAAGATATTTTGAGGTAATATTATAATTTTAGAGTGAACATTTTATTTATTTAATCAGCTTATCAAAGATTATACCATGCTCGAACATATTACAAAGACAATTGTTTTAATTGTATATATGTATGTATGTAGGTACATGTAACTTAAATGTTTGGTTTAAATACAAAGTAACCTAGGTGTTTTTAAATACCGAGAGTTGGTACACACATTAAAATAAACTATTTAAAGGAAATTAGATTTGTCAACAGAATTAGAGCCGCTGCTTTGATTCGACCAGCCGGAGTTTCCATTCTGTAATGCAGTGAATAACAAGTCAATAAAATTTGCTTTCTTTCCTCAATTCCGAGTTCCTCAACTCTTACTTTCGATCATATGGAAATTAGATATTTTAACTAAAAATATGTCTTGCATATGATTGTTTCTGACGCTAATAAAAAATTAATGAAATTCCATTAAATCGAAAATTAAAGGGGAATTCGGCGTGTTTCTTTAGAAACCAACCTGTTGGTCGTTACAACCAGAGTTGTCGCCTTTTATCATTCCAGCTGAGCCCGAATTAGGGTTATTAGATCCTTTTCTCCCGCCGCAATTGTTCATGTTGCTAGCGTTGGAATGACCGCTGTTTTGAGCCACCCATGATAAAAAATTGCCTCCCTGAAAGGTAACTGAAAGAGTTTTTTGTTTGAAACAAGGATAGAAGTTAGAAGGCTTGCCTGCTGATCCTGGTTTTGATTTTGCAGCTGATTGCCTAGAAGGCTCCACTGATTCAACGCAGCAGCAACCAAAGCAGGGTTCATCGGCAATGAGTTTAAATTAAGTCCGACGCCTAAAGGGTTGTTCATATTTTGCCCTTGGTTTGATGAGCTTGATCCTTGTGGATTAATGCCTAATGCCTGAAGATTTGGCATATCCAAATGGCCCCTGTTCTGTTGGTTCATCCAGCCGCCACTCCCTACATTACCATTATGCGGCTGGTTCATGCCATGGTAATTGTTCTGCCTATTATAGGGCATACCACCATCCTGGCGATTCATGTTCCCGCCACTATTGTGACTACCGCTATTATTATAGCCCCCACCTGAATTTCCACCAAAGTTATTTCCACCCATTCCGTAGCCACCACTGCCAATGTTGCTGTGACTATTGCCGATTGTAGGGTTATCACCACTTCCATGCGCATTGTGTTGATTATTACCTCTGTGGTGTCCACTTCGGCCTGAATTCATGTGATTTCCCTGATGATGGTATGAGTGCATGCCAAAGTTATTCCCAGAATTATAGTTGAAATTTTGTCCTTGGTGGCTTCGGTTCTGTTCAGCTTTTGGGGCAGCATTGGAAACGTGCACTGACACGCCTAAAAAAGGAATTAAATGAATATTATATTTTATCTAGAAATATCGTATGTCAAAGTTTACCTTTTATTATGTGGTCTTCTCCGCATAGCGATTGAGCTACATCGGGGTCGAGAAATGTGACAAAGCTGAATGCTCTAAAAGGTCGGGGAATAAAGACATCGGTCACCTCTCCAAATTTTGAAAAATACTCTCGGAGATCATCAGAATTTATATCTTCAGTACATCGACCAACGAAAACTTTACATGGAACTTGGTGGCCCATACCCTATAATAAAAAGAAATATACATATTTTAAGAAAGGGTTAACTTTCTGTTTGCAATTTCTATACCTTTGAATTTGGAACTTTAACTTCACACCAACGGCCATCAATGAGGTGGCGATTAGAAAGCACACGCATTTGAGCTTCGTAAGAACCAAATCGAACAAATCCAAATCCCTTTGATTGCCCCGATTTAACATCTTTCTTAATCTGCGCCATTAGCACTTCACCGTAACTCTCAAAATATTCCCTTAGACTATCCTCAGTGGTTTTCCAAGGCAACCCCAAGACAATCAAGTCAGTACAACGGAGACGTGTTTCGATGCGTTTAGTTTTCGCCGTCGAGTTTTCCAAGTTATCATCGCTTTTGCGTTTGTTTTCTACGGGAGGCAATATGGGGCGATAAGGACTGTCGATTTGTGCGGCAGAGCTTCTGAAATGCGCAATACCTTTTGGAAATACACAAAAGTATATATATTCTCCCCAGGACGAATCAACGCTTGGCGGAAATAGTCTGCCCTCGTTTGATCGAACGCCTCGCACAGCCTTTGTATCCATATTCCTGTATTTAAGACCGCAAGAGCCTGGAAATTGTGCTTGAAGTGTCGATAAGAGAAGGGTTCCATCTTCTTCAGCTGGCAACTCGATTGGCTCATCACCCTCCTCCTCGGATACTTGGACAAAGTCCATAACGCCTTGTCTTCGATATTCTAGAAATTTTATAAAAATTATCAAATTATTTCATAGACACAGGATAGGCCACCATTTGAAAACTATTCAGCACTCGACATTCTATAGTATAAAAACAAATAACAGCTACAAATACACTCACACATCCCTCCCATAAATTTTCTTTTCATCACTTACAAAAAAAAAACGTGGCTTTGGCAATACCACAAAAAATATATACATACATATCTAAACTCGACTAAGGTCGATTAATAACTCTCCATATGACTATTACCTGAATATAAAACTCAAGAGATACGGAAAAAACTTTCAAACGAATAATAACCAAAAGCTACGATTTTAATTTGGTGTTCCTGCCATTTCGCAACTTTAAGGAACACCCATATGTACGAGTATATATATACATGTATAGAATTTTATTGAGTTTGTTTAATCATGCTAAAGTTTTAACATCATTCTTTCATAGTTACAAAAATTGATACGTAGATCATTTTAACTTTTTTTTTATATTTATTCACAAAAATATATTTGTAACCGGCACACATTTTCATCATCAATCAATTCCACCTATTCAACCTATTGTACATACATACATACATACAGATCCGTTTAAAAATCAATGACATTCAAGAATAATTCACATATGTACATACATATATTTTTGTATAATGGTTAACTTCACACGAGCCATGTTTTTTTTTTCTTGTTGCAATTTTTCTCGTACTTAGGCATTTAAAAAACAAATTGTAATTTTTGTAAAGAAAATTGAAGCAACACGAACAACGAATCTGATAAATGGTATTTCATGAAATACGTCTTTTAACTTTCTTCTCGTAATTGTATTACCCTTTGATTGATAATAGAAAATTTAATCACATATGTACATAAGTGTAAAATACATTTGCCTGACATGGGGTTTAAAACATTGGGGAGAATATTTCTGTGAGGTTCACGTTCACACCGCAAAACTTATGCATACATTCATCATACATATATTCGGTGTAGTACCCTAGGAACCATTGTAAGTACACACATACATATTTCAGAAATGTTTTAGGAAGCTCTGCACACCTACAGTGTTTGTGAGCAGTGAATGGTCCTTCTGAGTATTGGCTCAGTTGGTCGAAACATTGACGGGTACTGTACATACATATGTATGTATGTTTCCTTATTTGTAGAAACTTTGTAAAATGTACCTAACATAATAATAATAAATAATTTCGTAGATAAAAGGGCAATATTTTATCTAAGCAAAGCATAAAACTCAGTTAACGTAAATTACATAAGTATATCCAGATGTAAACGTGCACATAAAATGGTAGAGCCGTCCTAAATGATTATACAAGAAATCTTACACTATTGAGTGGGGGGTTAGATTATCACTACAGATGTAGTGTCTTCACACACGAAATGATTTAATTTTTTTTTTATTATAATAAAGCAAGCAGATCGCTCTCTCACAAGATTCACACACAGGCAGAACCAGAATCACTTTTTACACATTCGTTCGCGCAGCACACGATTCTTCCAAAACTTTAAGTATGCATAAAAGTTTCTTTTCACGCTCGATTCTCGACACAACACACGCTAGGAAAATAGCACATCCAATTTTCCAATAGATTGAAGTAAAAAAAAAAGAATAATTACAATTTCATTTGAAAAAAATCTAACTTTGACAGATTCATCTTTTTTCGCTTGTGAAATATTTTTAGTATGTATATCAAATAGGGATGAGTATTGTATCGATATACACGTAATGTGGTATGCTGATATATTTCTCTAGTTTACCCGATCAATATTGTTATTGAAAATACTAGATACTACTTCACTAACGCCTATCGAGCAATTAACAAAATCATTATATCAAATAAATGTGTACATATGTCAGAAAAAAGATCAATAAGTCGTATTGGTTTGTTTTATGTTATCCTGCCTATTGATTGAGCAATTATTGTACAGTAGCTTGTTTCTTTTTCCAAAGAAACAAATTGTATCAATACCACTAGTGGGATTTCTGCAGGAACCGAAAAGAACAGCAATATGTTATATTTGAAAAGAAAATTGTAATTTGATTGTTAAATGGAATCAATAATGTAATCGTTTTTTACGCAGTCTCTTTGGTCACACTGCAGGATTTGCGTGGAGTACCTATGAGCAGCTGATCAGAATGTATTATAAATCATAATCAGGAGTGGGAATACCACTTATGCATAGATGTGTATGTACTTAAATGAATGAATGTCTATAATAAAACGTCAATTTTCAATGTTGACAGGACTTTCTCACATATGTGAAAACTTCAGCAGTTCCATTTTCCATATGTCTCAGTCGCGGTTGATATGTCAAAAACACATTTGAACGTTACAATATACACACATACATACATACGTATATAAACATACATACGTTCTGGCGTTTGTAATCATAGTGAAATTAGACATGATTAAAACATCGAATAATTACCAACAAAACTTGTCTATTCAGGGACGTAGGAGAATGTGGATATAAAGATTGTTTTTTTTTAACTATTACACTTTCTGAAATCCTTGCGTCCATACAGACAGATAGAAATGGCTTCTTCTGTGTGCTACATATATATATATGTATGTACATACATGTATGTATGTACATATGTACTTACATTTGCTAAACTAAACTAGTATACCCTTTCGGTGCAGGGTATAAAAAAAATATCACAGTCTCAATGTACGGTATCCGTCAACTCATTTTTACGCCTGATTTTTAAAATAAAAACAAGACACTATTAAAAGCTAGTCTTGTTTGCAGCCCTACGGCCAGGACTGTTTTTGATGGTTGCGCTTCCAATCAGTGTCATAAGTCTGGATGGGGAATAGCAGTAAAATGTAAAAATTAATAATTAAAAATGTACGGTACACAAACGTTATTGTATTTATTTTATAACAATATTAAAATCACAGTGAAATGTTACTGCACGTTGTCGAATTAAAAATATAGTTCTGGGCTTCCAAAATGTGCATTTCGGTTAAACAAATAGCAACTAATAATATAATGTAACCACTACAACGTATGGCTTTTAAAAAGTCCCACAACTTGTCGCAGAATATACTAAGCAGTACGCAATGCAATAGGGCATGTACGTTAACTATACGCCACATCCAGGCTACACAAAAGAACCACGTCGATTTAAACACATAGTTCTGGCACTGATATTGGGTATTGCTAACATCATTACGTTCCAGCATATTCTGATAAACAGCAATGTAACGATTCCAAGCCGTCGAACTCAATAAAAGTTGACCTGTAAAGCTGATTACATTTTTTGCGACTTTCCGCGTAGTTGCTTTCATTTTAGGTATTATTGCTGTCTCAGGCGTTTTGGCATCAGTCATTGGTATGATTGAGTATCCTCTTCGAGGTGGATTGTTCTTCAGGTAAAAAAATATGCCCAATAGAAGTGCAATACATCCAAGACCATCGCAAAGACCGTCAACATAGTACCCTGACGTGCCAATTTCCGATCGTTCACCACGAATATTTTTTCTTACGCGAGCCACATGTCCGTCCAGATCATCTAGAAATGTTCTGATTTGGAAGAGTAAAACACCAAGTCGTCTGTATCCCAGGCTGTCGGATGAGACGAGCTTTCCCGAAACACAAGCTACGCCCACATGAAAAAACGAAATCATGTTAGGAGTGATAAATGTTGATCGAGAAAATCCAATGATATTATCAAAAATTGTTGCCAGCGGCGCAAAAAGGTAATGATTCGTGTGATCCAGCAATATCGCCTTCACAGTTATATGGCACAGTGGATTTATGTCACAAGATATCCATGTGTAATCTTCGTAGGACGGCTCTTTCAAGACGGTGGGCGACTTCGGAGTACTGCTCAAATCAGATGCTAAGTTCGTTGGTGCTGGCAACAATGTTGACTGCGTGGAGTCATTAATGTGATAATTTCGGTCAATAGCATAGTTGTGTACTCGCAGATAAAGCTCAACATCCATAAATACATAAAATATGATTAACAGAAAAAGAAGTGTTAACAATATTTTGCTTATTTGTGAGCTGGGCCCGATCATTTTGGGACGTTGAGGTAGCTTCAGGGCTCAAATTCTTCGCAAAAGTATTTTCAAAAATGCTGAAAACAAAAAATATTATACATCAATTATTAGTGCAGATGGGTTGTAGTAACGCATAATTCTTCTAACTTATTCGAAATTTTTTTTGCGTATATACAATTTCACCGATTAAAAATAAAATTAAAATAAATTGCCGTTGATTTCAACCACAACATAATAAATGTAATCAATATATGTATGTATGCAGATCAGAAATCAAAATGTAAGTCCAGGAAATTTTGATTGCATGATTTCAAGCATTATAATGTTCATGAATTTTAAATACACGTTGTTTAAGTCCACTGTTATTTTCGGTGTTCATAAAATATGACAGAATATTGCAAAATGATAAAAAATAAACAGATATTTAGAACTACATATTTATATTTACGTAGATATGGATGTGTGTGCGTGAGTACATAATGCATGACGCATATATAGCCCCTCATCCGTTTCTATTTCTGAATGTACTTACATACATATGTATGAATGCATTAAACGAATGAATGAGCATTTCGCCAATATGTGTAGAACAGAGATATTAAGTACATATGTATGTACGTATGATGATGATGATTACATACAAGCAACATACATATGTACATGTATGTATGTAATCATATACTACATACGTGCAGTTAATAATGTTGACTAACTACATATGTATATGTACATATTACAAATTTCAAATAGTCCTTCAACTTACTGTCGAAATTGAAATGTTTCATTACAGGACAATCGCTTTAATCCCCATATAGACTTGTTAAACATGCATATTGTTATTAATGTTGTGAATCCAAGCAACTGGTTGACGATTTTTCACGATATTTATTTACATATGCATGCAGGCACAGGTGTATCAGAGTTATGTTTTTAAGATAACTCGTGCTTTCGGTTTTTGGATAAAAGCGCAATAAGTTTGTTGCAATTTAAGAGTTAATATTATTAATATGTTTACGAATTTTTATTTGTGTAATTTTTAATGCCTTCTTGTGTTTTCAACAATGCAATTCGATTTATTATCGGTCAAAATATATCTAAGCAATCGACATGTGATAGCGTACTCGATTGCTGCAATTACAAAGCGACAAATCGCGTAAAATGAATTTTTCATACGTTTGTATGTAAATATAGCGTAATAGAGGCCTGAAAATTATATAAACAAATGATTAGACAAATTGTAAAAAATGTTTTGCCGAGAATTTATAAAGCGACCAACTTATCGCAGGCTAGACAGTTTACCTCGACATCAGGAATTAAATTTAGTAATGCATATGACTATGATGGCAAAACAAAAGTTTCGATATTCAACACGGAAGTGAATCTCGGACTAATGATCACCGGGTACAGCCAGTATGGATTTCGGCTGAATAATGATATGGTACTAATAGGACCCATCACTGTTTTTCCGAGGTACATAATAATGATTGAGTTTTTATTGCCGGCGCCCAAATTGTGTTTTCATTTTAGATCCGTGCTTTCGTGGAACGTGAACTCCTTCGAAGACATAAATGAGCAGAGCTTAAGACTTTTTCCCACATTAGAGCCAAAATTGGATGTACTAATAATTGGAATTGGTGATCAAAGTCCATCAACAAGTCTTTCAAAAAGGATAATTGAGTTTATGAAAAAATACAAAATCAACGTTGAGGTACTTCGGACAGAGCAGGTAAAAATGAATGTACATAAACCATTTTTCCTTGGTTTTTTATTTTTTGTCTATTTATAGGCATGTGCAACGTTTAATTTTTTGAATGCAGAAAATCGGATGGTGGCATGCGCTCTTATACCTCCTTTGCATCTTACATACAATGAAAACGATGTCCTACAAGCAAAGTTGAGACAAAAGCAGCTTTATGATTCAGATGAATAAAACCAAAAATGTTAGGATAAAAATTATATTTACCAAACGAGTTTTTCGCAATTGCTTAGTGTTTCAACTATTAAAAATTTTATTTATATAAAACCTATTCTACACTTGCAATTAATTCGCATAATCATTTCAAAGTTCAGTCTGCTGTTGCACCGGGATAACGTTCAATAAGCATAGCAACGCCTTGGCCACCAGCTGCACAAGCTGCAACTACCCCAAGCTTTCCATCCTCGCGAATCAAACGGTTAGCTGTGTGCATGCACAAGCGAACACCAGTTGCGGCAAATGGGTGACCAATGGAAAGAGATCCGCCCCAGTTGTTCCATTTATTTAAGTCAGGCGAACCCACTTTCTCGCTTAGGCCCAAGTAAGTCTTGCAAAACCAATCTGAATCCATTGCCTTAAGATTTGCTATAATTTGACCAGCAAAGGCCTCATGGATTTCCCAGGAATCAATATCCTTCAATGAGAGACCCGTTTTGCTAAGTAATTTTGGTATTCCATAGGCTGGACCTAACAGCAGCTGGTTTACGGGGTCTTGCGACACGTAGAGAAAATCACGCAGATAGGCCTTGGGTTTCAATCCCAATTCTTTGGCCTTCTCCTCTGTCATAATGATACAAGCTGAAGCACCATCGGTCTAATAAAATAAAAATATTTGCTTACAAAAAAGACTGCGTGCCAAAAATAAATCAACAAATTACCAAAAATGAAGCATTTGCCGCCGTAATTGATCCATAGGGTTTAACAAATGCGGGTTTGAGTTTGGCCAGACTTTCGGGACTGGAGACACGAATTCCATTATCTTTGTCGACTACCTGATCGACACCTTGTACTGAAATATAAAAAAATAAGTTAGTGGACCAACTTACAATATGCAACTCTGCATGGGAGATATTTTGAGTATTTATAGAACAGATTCTAAGCAGTGAAACTACAGGGGTTGGAAGGGAAGGTGGAGCGGGGTATGGTAGATGCTCCCCCGAAAATATATATGCATATTATATATTTGTACCTTTAAAAGGGACTAAATCGGTAAAATATCCCTTATCCTGAGCTTGCTTAGCCAGAGTGTGCGATCTCAACGCATATTCATCCTGTTCGCTGCGGCTCACATTAAAAGCAGATGCAAGTCGATCGGCGGAATGCCCCATCGTCTCTCCAGATGAGAATTCAGCTACAGCAGGCAACTACGAATTAAAATAATATTCTTATTCGTTTCATGATTTTCTTTTTGTATTTTTACCTCTGGCGCCAAAAATGCAGGTCTGAATGTGGAAAGCAAGGAGAGCTGCTGGCCCAATGTTTTGGCCTTATTTGCTTTCAGCATCAGAGCACGCATTTTACGGGAATGGCGAATGGGAACATCGGACATAAACTCAACACCTCCAGCAACTATAACATCGTAAGTATTCGTGGCAATGAGACCCATACCAGTAGTTATTGCCTACAAAATTGGAATTGGTTAACTTCTTACAATTTCAATCTGCATTTAACAGTTTACCGCATTTGAACTAATACAAGCCATCGTGACGGTGTGGGCGGGTGTTTTATCACTGAAACCAGCCGCTAATGCCGCCTCACGTGCGATATTAGACGTTTTTACCTCTTGAATGACGCTTCCGTATACTATATAATCAATGATTTCCTTATCAAGGCGATTCTTTTGCAAAAGTGATCTGAACAAATAAATAAATAAATGTGTGCCTATTTCCATTAGGCAATTAACAGAGCACTTACAATAATGCATGCCTTGCCAATTCATGAGGCATTAATTTCGAGTAGGAAGTACCAGATGTCAAGAATGGAGTTCGCACGCCATCAACAAGTACAATATTTTTGCCGAATGAACTTTTGCTAGGTTTGGCTTGAGGAGCAGCAGCTACAGATAATGGGCGATATTCAACTGTAAAAAATAAATCAACAATAATAGTCATATTTTTATATTATATTTTTAAAGGAACATTAAACATTTGGAGTATTTTAATAGAATCAAATATAATGAGTAGTTTATATGTTTATAACACATTTCTTCCAACTTGTAAATATACATATGTATACATATACATACTTATGTATGTATATTTTTGTATTAAGCATCACACGTCACTGCCCGGGTTGTTGTTGCTTTATGTTGGACTTTGGCCTCATCGGATTTTTCGCTTTCGGAATCAAAGTCCAGGAACTTATTTTGTTCGTAATATTATATACATATATTCAAATACATATCAAGATTATACTTTTCAAATTGCATACATATGCATGTAAATTTGAAAAAATTTACAGCTAATAAGAAATTGAATCTTTCCGTGAATAGTTCGGTTTGCAATTTCATAGAACTACAAATATTACTTACCTGTTTTTGCAGCAACACTTAAGCAATTGCTTTTGCGGCCCAACAGACTCGCGTATCGGAAGTTCATTTTTAATTGTTCTTGTTGTAAATAAATATTATTTCATTAAATGCTATAAGATGCACTTATTAGCATTGCGGCACTATCGGTTGAACTGATAAGCTTATCGATTATTATTTGAATTGAAATCTCTCTTCAATAATACCAAAATATCGTTTAAAAAGTTCGATAACCATTAAGGCGGCTCAACTAATAATATACCAACTAATATATGTCATGTTAAAGTTGTAAGTTAAACATATTTGAGTTAGCGCGGCACATATAACAAAGCAGATGTTTTATTGCGCAGACTGAAATTTAATTATTTTGTTATTCTGTTGAATATTTCGCATAAATGATTTTAGAGTGAAGTGCGAAGGACGACACAAAACAAAATTGTAGGTTTCAAAGATTTAATATTTTAAACAAATATAAATTGACATTTTTATTTAAATAGATTATTATATTTTAATGAACCCGAGAAAGGGAATATTTTACATTTTTATTATATTATATTCTCTCCTATAATTGTTGAGTTTCTATCTAAAGACGTTACCATTTAAAGGCACGAAGTTTCAATAATTAATATAGCTTTATAGCTAAGGCTAAGTTATAGACTAGTTTATTAATAAATTATGGGAGTGCAGGACCGTTATATAAAAGGTTCTTCAAAATGTACTCCTCTTCATCATTTTTTAATTGTTGAGTTTCTATCTGAAGACGTTACCATTTAAAGGCACGAAATTTCAATAATTAATATAGCTTTATAGCTAAGGTTAAGTTATAGACTAGTTTATTAATATAAAAGGTTCTTCAAAACGTAATCCTCTTCATCATTTTTAGGGTGTCGTTGAATATTTTCTGTTACGGTTGCTGAAGCCTCAAGATGAATGATCCCACTCACGAAAGAAAAGATTGTATGGCTTATAAGTATGTACATATATAAAATCTAATTGATTTTAAATTCTAAATTCATTTATTTCTTATGGCCTTTAATATTTAATATTGTCAATACCACAATTTCTTTAACTAAAAGCCTAACACAAAATTAAAGTGGATTCGCAAAGTACTCGCATTTACATATACCCATGTAAGCAACTGAAACAAATCCAAAGGTCCTTGGGCGTATCTAAATAGTTTCGTTAATGTGAAAGGGTGCATTCAAAAAACTGGAACATACATCGGAACCCATTTTGAATCAAGGTCAAAAGAGAAAATTTTCTTAGGTACGGATAGGAATAACATACTATAGAATTACCGTTGCCGCCGTCTTACTAACTACACACTATGTTTTTTCATACTAACATTATTATTTGTTAGACTTTATTTGATTTAGAAAAATGGAAATAATTTGTTTTAAACAGTTGTAAAGCTGCAGTACCTTTTGAAATGATAAAAAGTCATCAATTAATTTTATGTATCAAAGGGACATCTAATAAATAAATAAGGTTTTTAAAAAGAGCATAATGGAAAATAATGCATTATAATACTATAATCACTAAAAAAATAAATGAAGTATTCAAGGTATAATCAGCGTTTTTTTTATCTTATAGCATTCAGTATTTGGTCATGTAATAAATGTGTTACTTGGAGAAAATCTTTAAACTCTATTTCCTGACCCAATTCATTCTTTGTTACAAAAGAAATTTGTATTAACAATAGGTGCCATTTAGAGAAATCTGTAAGGAACGCGTCAGTTCTTTGTCAATGTGGACGGCTATTTAAGGATCATTTGCATAGATTATCTTCAAGGTCAGCGAAGGCCGTTACCTCTTTTAGACCGACCGTAGCCTTTCAGAGCAGTGCATGCCCACATGACCTCATAAATACACATTTACATACGCACTTACACGCATTTCATGTTTGCTGTGTCCTTGAAGAAAAGGATTGTACGCACTTTTTATGCCTTGAACCCAAGGGTGTAAAGGAAAACAAGATTGTGCAGCAGGCAAAGCTTTGACAGACCCCACATTTAATAGACATTACTGATCAAGATGACTGGCTATATATATATATATATATATATATATATATATATATATATATAGAACATAGCTATGTCCTTCTGTCTTTTTCCTAGTATTCTGGATTTATGAAATAATTCTAACTCTATTAACATCCGGTTGTCTGTATAATATGTCTTATATTACAACACATGTAGTATGAGGGAATAAATTAAAAATAACTTATAAATGAATGCATAGTGAAGATTTTCTAGGCTTCACATATAAATGAATGTAATTAACTATTGCTGCCGCTGCAAGTGGTAATATATTTTTGTGCTACCTATGATTTGATTATTTCTAAATTCAATATAAGAAATAAAAATGTTTGAAATTTTATATTTAACATAAATAAAAAAGTCCGTGTGAGTTATTTTAAAATGATGTTAACGATATAAAGAATTATTGTTTTAAAATTAAAAATTTATGAAAATCTAGTATTTACCACATAATTAAAAATTGGTCTTTAGATTTAATGCTAAGAAAGTAAGTCATAAGTATATGTATTTATGCAATTAAATACAAAAAAGCATAAGTTACTGCCAGACATTTGAAAAGCAAAAAATGTAATGTTATTAGTATTCATTCAAATGGTGTGCAAATTATTTGCGTTTGAGACCATATAACTATACTCTCCTTTCATTTATATGTACATTACAAACATTCATGTCAAACGTAATTTATGTAAACAGAAAAACTTTCACTTAAAGTGAAGGGTATTAATTAATTTCACCAGGAAGCTAAAGTTTAATGAAATTTGCCTTCTCATATACTAGATTAATTTCTTTGAAAGTTTAAAAATATTTATGGTATAAAAATTGAATTTCTCTATAAAGATGATCACTATCTCATTAGGGCCACACTTTTTAAAGCTACCAATATGTTAATATGTATGAAATACATATAAATTACAAACTTTAAAATAAAATTGAAGTTATCACAAATGTGAAAATTTAGTAATATTTATTTTTTAAATTATTTTAATAAAACACAAATATATGATAATAATACAAATGCGAAAGTAGAAATTGCTTTTCGTTTGCTTATCGAAAGAGATATGTACGTACATACATATGTTAATATACAACAATAGCTGGGTCTCTTAAATTTTTGTGGATGCAAGGTTCTAGGGAAATGGTCAGTTTGCAGCTGGTTTGTGTCTGTGGGTTTTGCGAAGTGCTATCCTTTTTTCACTTATAGCATTGCAACTAGCATAGACACCAACCATGTATTGCTATTGCCTCACACCGCAAAATGTATTCACCATGTGTTAAAATCGTCATCCACAGTGTGGACTTCATTTGAAGCTGCATGTCTCACACGAAATGGTCTTTGAGTTTACAAAGTCACTCACGCAGGCGTGGACGTGTCGCGCGCATGACTTTAAAAAATTGTTGTAAAAATCTAAAACTTGAGAGAGAGAAGCAAGATCGGAAAAAAGTTTTACCAATCAAGTTTTTTATTTCGCAATAATGTATTATAACAAAACTTCAACCTAGTTAATGTTGTTGTGGGCTTTTTGTGAGTGTACCGCGCACTAGTATTGGTGTCGTCGTGTATTGTTAGTGTTGGTCGGTTGTTGGTTTCTTTCGTTCGAATTGAATTGAAACAGCTAAAAAGCTAAAGCTAAACACGACGAACTGCGAACTGTACGTGCGTTGTGTGAAAACAAAAGCGCACAAAAAACATGAGCATGATGATCATGGCTACGAAAAGTGAAATTTAATGGAATTATGTATGCATATATACTATATAATCAAATAATAATATGCAAATTCAGAACCACAATATACCTATAATCGTATACCTATGTATATACACATATTGAAAACAAAGTGTGTGAGTTTTGTGTTATTAGAGTGTTGATGTTGAAATTGAAAGTTAAAATTGAAAATTGCGCTTAATGTTGAAGCAGCCCCATCTCCAGCAAACCAACAGCGCCAGATCTGCAAAAAATAAGGAATAGAACGCGACGTATAGAACCAAAAGAGACTGTGGAAACTTCAGAGCATAAACAAAAGCAAAAACCAGATAATTGTGAAAGGGAGTAACTGTGGAAGAATTAATGAAAGAGGTAAGTTTGTAAAACTTTTAAGTGCTTGCATTCATTTCCTTTCTCCTCTACTTTTTATGATACAACTTCTGTATACATACATATGTAAATACATATAAACTATATGTAGAAATATACATGTATTTACATACAAACCCAAATACACAAAGAAGCCAAGGTCAAAACTAACTAAATTGTTATAATGAAAAAGAAACGAACAGTCAGAGACGCACCGAGCTTAAATTCATAGTTATTATGACAGAGCTAAGTTTTTTTGATCGTCGTGATCGTGATCATCATTAACAACCAACCAGCAAGCCAGCCCAAGCAAAAGACAAGAAAGGCTTAGTGACCTTCATAGCATGCTTATGTATATGTGTCTGTATGCTTCCATATGTATGTACATGTTGTGTGTGTGCGTAAGCGACTTCTTTGTCGTACCTCCGTCGCTTTTTCTCCTCTTTCATTTATTGTTGCGCAGAAATGTTAATGGGTTTCGTCAATATATGTACATAATGAAATCCACATACATAGACGTATGTATATATATGCATACGTATAAAGTCGTAGCCATGACGTTTAGTTAGTGTTGGCGCGACTCGTTGTGGCTTTCCAATAAGAATGAAGGTGAAAAATGCACACACACACAGAAATTCACATTCACGAATGTATGTATGTCGTGTGTCAATTGTATTGTGATATACTGAAGTCGCCTACAAAACTTACTTGCGCAGATCTGATAGCGCAGATGTTACAAAATTCCTCTTCTTACACAAGTACACGAACACATACATACGCACAAACCTCATTTGATAACTTTAAATTCTGCAGTTGAGCTTTCTACGAATGTGTGATTCGTTTTTTATACATATACATACATACATATGTATATGTACATACACATTACATGTATGTATGCATGTACATATTTCTGAAACTTTACCTCGATCATACATCATACATATGTATGTACATTGTTTTGTTTAAAATGTTGTTCGCTAATATCATTAGAAGGATACCTGTTGAATATATTAAACATTTTTAAATTATGTAATGTAAATTTGGGTCAATTTTTTGTAATGTTTACGGGCTGTGTTTTTGTATGTATGTCTGCATGTATGTATGTATGTCCATACATATACATTTTTGGATGAGTGCTTCAGCTGTTTGGTGAAGCTTTTTAAAGAAAAAGAGGAAATGGTGATTAAAAACTCGATTTCTTGTCTTAATTTGCATACACTGTGTTTTTTTTTTCATGTGTGTATGTATTACTAGTTATATTTAATCCCTTACATATTATACAAGCAACTTTCAGCAATTTGGGCCTTTGCTTTCTCTTTTATTGACATCACTTTGTAGCACATACAAACATAAATACATACATATATAAATTCATTCTCTCTTTAATTGGGTTTTGTGTTTTTCCATAATCATGTCAAATGCACACAGTCGCGTACACATTCACACACATGCATTAACCAGTAACAAGTTGCAAAACCATTGCATCGGAACGATGACGACGACACAAATCAGAAAGTATAGCGTAATAAGTGATCGTTCTGTAAGTACATACATGTGTGTGTCCATATGTATTGGTGCGTATTGCTGGTACATAGTACTCTTGCACTCACAAAAGCTTTTTTACATGCCTTCACCAAGCAAATACATACGCAGATGGCTTGAAGCATAGGGAGAGAAAAGCTTTTTGTGAAAGGTGTTTTGTATGTGCGCGCGTTTGTGTTTGTAAGCTAGTATGTATGATGTATGTATACACATTTACTGTTTTATTGGTTTCTTTCAGTCAGCTTGATTACTCTCTCGGCATCTCACCAATCGTTTCACTATCTCTTTCCTTCTCTCATTATATACTGCGAAATGCTTGCTAAATTGTGAAGAGAGCCAGTGGCACACATTTGTTGCATGTGTGTGTTTGTGTCGTATATATGTATGTATGTACATATGTACATATATGTGTACACAAATACACCCGAGCCCACATTAATAATTGATCAAGCCAACCTGCCTTGTGGTTCTTCTACAACGTGGAGAATCTGTTGAAGGGCAATCATACATATGTATTGTTAAACAACATTCCTTTTTCAAAGCACATATATACAAAAATAGTATTATAAAATGGTTATTTTATTTAACGATAACAATTGATAGTCAATTAAATAAATATGTACATACTACATATAATGTGAAAATAGATTAGGGGTCAGCGAATCACGATCAGGAAGTCCTGCATTTTCAGTTTTTTAACAAATTTCATAAAAATCAAGTTTTTTTTCTTTCACATGATTCCAATTTTTGCATACATTTATATATGTATGTATGTACTTACGTATATGCCAGCAGTTTGATACAGTTACATGCGAGTATAAATATTAAAAAATATTTGTTTAATGTTGGTCTAATATAAAAAACGAAAATGATTGCTTATTAAAAAAATGCATATAATATGGGTGAGCGGGTTGCTTCGGTCAGTTAAACATTATCAGGACTGCTCAGTTTTCTTCTTCCTATTGTCATTTTTTTACATGCACATGAGTATGAAAAAAGATTAACGGGCTGCATACGTACATAATTTACCAAATTGTATGCCAGCTAACCAACTCTTTATGTTTTATAACTTATTCTGAATTTTGTTGACATTTTTTTTTGAAATATTGCAACTTTACAGCAGTCCAGTAATAAATTAAAAGGTTATTGGCAAATATTGTACATTGTTAATTTATTTTGTATCTTTTTCTCGCTTGCTAAATATTGTACTCAGTTTATTAATTATGTTTCATATTTTTCTCCCTATCATTTATCTTTCTTTAAATATCTTATTATTTCTAGTGGTGTGTAGATTGGTTTTATCTTGATTCGAAAATTGAACTCTTATTTGTTCGCTATTATAAAACCACTTAGTAATTAAACGTATCAAAGCTGGATGTACCCTTGATGTGTTTAACTTCAACAATAGTGTAGGGTATTCAAATGTTACTCATTCACCACATCAGTTTCGAGTTACGCTTTCGCTTTGCAAGCGATTCTCTTGTTGACCAGTCACTCAAGTTATATTGAAAGTGAACGTTTCGTTTCCTCGCGCAACAAAGACAAGACTATCTTTGTGAAGTTTTCAGATCTGTTGAACTTTAGTTTATTTGTGTGTGTGTGGCCATGCATACAAATACACACGAATACACTCACACAAATAGCGGATAAACAAGCTTGGAAGCCATGCTCTTGCACAATACACAATAATGACACATGGCCTTTTACACACATACATATTTAAAAATACATATGCACATGCGATCGCTAGTGTGTGGATACATACTTGTATATACATAAATGTACTTTTCAATGTAACAATTGGTTAAAAGCAATTTCATCGCATTCGCTGCCGTTGCCGTTGCCTTCGCGCCAAACTCGAATTCAACACCAACGCAAAGCAAGCAAGCAGCGGGCAGCAATCAGCAAGCGAACTAGCAAGTCGGTAAGCACAATGGGAAAGCTTTTGAGGCTGCCTTAGCAAGTCAACTTATTTCAGTTTTCGTGATCTTTTTTCATATACCCTTCACTGAAAAGAGGAAGGCTATATTGTGTTAGGTGTGTAAGTTTGTATCACCTAGAAGGAAGTATCGTATACCACATTTTTAGGTACATATACATACATATGTACATATGTATAATAATAAATATTAAAATCTTGATGTCTTCTACACACTTCGTTTATATGAACACTTATAACTTTTGAACCACAATAGCTAGAGATATTATTTCAAACCACGTACGTACATATAATCATTTTATGACATTAGAAAATTTTTATTGATAAAGAAAACTACAAATTAAGTTTCTATCAGTAACTTGGATAGTGTGTGTTGCAAATGACTAACATTAGAATTTCAAATACGAAAAATATCAGAACCCGATATTCTATTTTGGAGTGTTTTGTAATGCGTTGAGTACATATATATAATATAGCTGGAATAGGAATGATCTGTGTAAATATACGTTTTATTACCATTTCTTGTTTCATAGTTGGGCAGCGGGTACAGGGTATGCAAGCGTCAGCCTCGCGCAACAACGTCTCATTCATTTTTTTTATTATTATTGTTTCAGTCGTTCAGTCGACGCGGCAGCTCGACCCGTTCGCTGCACAATTTTGTTGTATTCGTCTTTTTCGCGTCATTTTAAGCTACAGCTTCTGGCGGACTTACCGTACAAATGTACAAACATATGAATGTATCTATTTGTCAGTATGTATATATGTGTGTATGCGTATGTATACTACACACATAAATACTATACCATACATAAGTACAAACTTAGCCAGCTAGCTGCCTAATGCTAAGCTTTCATCTTTTCCAATGAACAGTTTTCAAACTCTATGGCAAGCACACAGAAACGTATATACACATACATATTTATGTGCATACATACATATTTACCTCTATATATGTATGTATGTCTGTAGCTATGTGAGCGTATGCTTTTTATGGCTTTTGGTTGCAATATTACAAAAACAACAAAAACATGAAAAAGAAAAAACCAAAAACCTGATTACCAGACATTTTCTATTGCTTTATTGTTTGTTTTCAGAGCTTGTTTAAAGGTTTCGAAAATGTTTTAGGCATTGAGATTACTTTGAAAATAATGATTATTTAAAGTGGATCGATCGTAAACTAGAAAAATAACTAAAAATCTATTTTTCCAAAAACCTTGCATTTCGGTTTTTATTTTTAAATTTACTTGTAAATATGCTTCTAAAAGTAATGTATATACTGTTGTATTTATTCAATATATATCAACATACATACACGTGTTTTGTGTTCATATGACACAACCAGTTCATAGACAGACCAAGACTGTGAGGTTGACGGGAGAGGCAACGGAGAGACACTTCGGTGAAAGGCGGCGGCGGCCCATTGCTTTAATATTATGTAATACTTACTCAAGACAGTCGCAGACATTTTCCCCGTTCCAAAAAACTTTCTATTTTGTGGTTTTCACATAAATTATATTGCCTGTGAAAGCCTTTATGAACAACGTTACCTACCTATACGAAAATGTATGTACTCTATAATACATACATATGTATGTTTTATGGTGTTGTATTCGTCTGCTTGATTAGAAGAGTTTTTAGCGCAATTTAAAAGCTTTGTTTATTTATGTATGTATATATACATAAATCACTAAAAGTAAAGACTATATTTTTAATATAAAAAAAAAATTTCTTTTTAGAATAACTGTGAATTTGTATTTTTTGGAATCTGATTATTTTATAGAAAAAATCGGATTTGTAAAAATGTTCTAAGGATAGTGAGTGGAATTGTGGGTTAAACTGAATTGGATTTTGCAATTTCCAGAATTGACTGCATTTACAAATTTCGATTTCGTTTTATTGGAGCGAAAAAGGTAGCATGTACATAAATATATTATTATTTTTAAACTTGAAATATCCTGTTTTAATGGAAAAGAGACACTCTTTTGTACTTCCATAGAAGTTTTTTTCGAGCTTGTTTTAGATAATTTAAAAGAAAAGATAATTTAATTTTAACGAAGCTTCTCTCAATTTCATTCTATTATACACGAATAAGAAAGAAACGTTTAATATAGTTTACATTATAGTTTTTATATTCTACATACTAATATATTTTTTTCATTTTTTTTATTTGTAGTTTCAAAGAATGTTGATGTTGCAATACAGCAAGCATGGAGAGTGTATTCTCAAAGAAATTGGAGCCGCGTTTAGGGGGGAGCATCCTGCAGATTTAACAATAGTCTGCGAGAATAAAGTGAAACTCCACGCCCACAAGCTTGTTTTAGCAGCTGCCAGTCCTCTAATAAGGTAAGCCCATTATCCATTTATTTAATATTGAAAATATTAGAAAATAATTTTTGTGTGTTTGCTTACCATTTGCAGGAACTTGTTGGAGGACACCCACCTGAGTGATTGCTCCACCACAGTTTACTTTCCGGATGTAAACGCTACTTATTTCAAATTCCTTTTGGATTTTCTATATTCCGGCCAGACATGCATCACTTCTCGGGATGTTAACTACTTACATGATTTGCTGCTATTGCTGCAAATCAAATCCGATAGTTGGAAGACCACCGATTCGGCCTATCTTAGTAGTAAATGCGGAAATTTGCGGGACAGATCACGAAAACAGTATTCGTCCACACAAAATTTAGATCAAACGCTCAAGTATGAGGTGGAGAGTGTGGACGAGAGCCGAAATATGGCAGACTTTTCAACATTCTCCGCTGAGAACTGCGACACCGCCACCGAATGTACACAAAAGGATGAAGACGACTCCGGCAAGGATAACAAAAGCGATAAAGACACAGACGAGATTGTTAATCTATCAAACATTCCAGCTAGCGGACCTGCCAATAGCAGTAGCAATGGCAACAACACTAATTCTGCTATAAACCCAGTTAACTTATCACTCGACCTAAGAACGAAAGGTGACAATTCTAATCGAAGTGATATCAGCAAGACATTTGGATCGGACCACAGCGGCGTTGAGTCGCCCAGTGCCGCCAACGAGAGTACGAAACGAAAGGGACTGTTTTTTGAATCACATAAGGATGTTATGAAGCCGCTCTCTGATGCCTCTGACATAAACAGCTCTCCAGAGAACTACGTTGTAACGCCGCATCGGAAGCGACGGCCGGGATTTCATAACACACAGAGCGACAATCAACCATTCACTTCATATCAGCACAGTTTTTTGGAGGAATTACGGCTTGTGAAATCGACTGGGTCGCCTATATCTGGATTTCCGCCCGACAAGAGTATATTGTCGCACATGGAAGATAGCACCCTAAATGGTGATACAATGACACCAGAACGAAAACTTCTCGAAACACAACGCAATCGAGCTCAAAGTCCGGACCTGCAGATGCATCTGGCACCTCAATTCGTTTACCAATGGCAGTCCAACCAGAACGCAGCCATCTCCAGTATGCCCAATCTGCAGTCACGACTCTCAAGCCTTTCACAGATTAATTTAAATCTTGACCCAGAGAGTCGAAACAGCTCCACCACCGTATCCAACATAGCCTCCAATAACTCACACACATCTTCAGTGCGAGAGTACCGCTGTGAGTACTGCGGCAAGCAATTCGGCATGTCCTGGAATCTTAAAACCCATCTCCGCGTCCACACGGGCGAAAAGCCGTTCGCCTGTCGTCTTTGCGTTGCAATGTTCAAACAGAAGGCGCATCTTCTCAAGCACTTGTGTTCGGTTCATAGGAATGTCATCACCACCACCAATGGTACCGATACAGAAAACCGGTACAGCTGTTGCTTCTGCTCGATGTGTTTTGAATCGGTACAGGAGTTAGTCCGACATTTATCCGGCCACCACAATAACCTGCTGCTCACCAAGAATCTTCGCGAATGATGAATCAACCGATCCAATTGAGTGGCGACGCAAAGCCAATCATTTAATTGCAAAGAGACCTGAATTTTAAATATTTACAATAAAAACAAACATACGGTAAAAAGAGCTAAATACTTATTGTATAAATATATACTACATTTAAAGAGTAATTTTACTTTTATGTATTTCTATTTCACACCATCATTACAATGATGAGGCGTAGCCAGCCTCCCACTTCTCTTCCTCGTCCTTTTCCTCCTCACAAATCTCTGTATGTACGCATGCATATGTATTTGGCATCCAATACTTTTAATGCCGCACAACCACCCCTCCCTTTTAAAACCGGCTGGTCCATATATTTTGGAACATTATATTATACTTTAAGCATAAGCGTATTTTCTATACAAGAACGTATTTTAATTTTTACTGTATTTTCTATACGTTTAAAACTTTATTTGAGCATTTGAATTATTTTTTATACATTCTCCGATCACATTATTCTATTCTTCCCCCTTCAACTGTCAATAAGAAAGTGTGTATATTGTACAGTATAAATTCGCGGAATTGTAATAATAAAAACAAAAATCACTTTTGTACAGATTTCTTTCAATTACATGCATTTGTTGGTAATTGTTGGCTGCATCCAATAATGACAAAGGGTAGGTACATATGTACTATGTCTAACACCTTAAAAAGTATAAAGGAAGATACAACATCAAAAAAAAAATACATAATGGTTTGTTAAAATGTGTTGCAGTTTAAAAGCAAGCATCTATATTAAAATCAATTTCAAATTTGTTTTCTCCCTGATCCTTTAATATTTATCAGACCGAGACCAAGTCTGTGAAGTCCAAGTTTATGTGAATTTGGTCAACTGGACTCATTTCGAAAAACTATTGAAAAATTTCCCTACTGTTACACAAGGTAAGCCCTTACTTAATCTTTGAGATTTGAGAGATTTAGCTAAACATTTCGACTCTGTATAATCTTGTTGAGTACGGAAATGAGAATATTTATATTTGTACATATATTTATTTACACTTTGGGTGCAGGCTTTAATAGATTGTAAATTTGTCTTGTTAAATAAAAAAATAAATATTTAAGCACATCATTTTTAAAAATAGGAAAGCTTTGATAATGAAAATAAACCAAGGAGATCGCTACGTACTGTAAAACTATTTTTATACCCTGTACCCGTAGGGTAAAAAGGGTATATTAGGTTTGTGCAAAGTATGTAACATGCAGAAGGAAGCATCTCCGACCCCATAAAGTATATATATTCTGAATCAGCATGACGAGAGAAATCGATCTAGACATGTCCGTCTGGATGAACGCGAGGATCTCAGAAACTATAAAGGCTAGAATAACCAAAGTTGGCATCCAGATTCTCCTAGGTCCGAGTAAGGACGAGTTTATTTCATTTTTTTTTTATTTTCCCCCCCTTCCCCCGCTACAGAATTTCGTCAATAGCGTCCACATTTCAAATGCTACCTAAACCAAACTTTGCACACATAATTTATATGTAATTGTCTACTGTTATTCAATTCGGTCAATTCTAAGAAAAGTTATTAGCAAAAACAAATTCTCGCCAGTACAACCCCCCCCCCCCCCCCCAAACTGCAGCAACAAGTTCGCTCTTCTTCTTCCTCTTTTTGCTGCTGCTATGCGCGCATATAACTCAGTGACGGAAGTTTACCTGGGTACAGGGTATTACACTGTCGGGCTTGCTCGACTGTAGCGTTCTCTCTTGTTTTTTATACCCTGTACCCGTAGGGTAAAAAGGGTATATTAGGTTTGTGCAAAGTATGTAACATACAGAAGGAAGCATCTCCGACCCCATAAAGTATATATATTCTTGATCAGCATGACGAGAGAAATCGATCTAGACATGTCCGTCCGTCCGTCCGTCTGTCCGTCCGTCTGGATGAACGCAAGGATCTCAGAAACTATAAAAGCTAGAATAACCAAAGTTGGCATCCAGATTCTCCTAGGTCCGAGAAAGGACGAGTTTATTTTATTTTTTGGAATTTTCCCCCCCTTCCCCCGCTACAGAATTTCGTCAATAGCGTCCACATTTCAAAAGCTACCTAAACCAAACTTTGCACACATAATTTATAAATAAATATCTACTTTTGTTTAAAATTTTTCAATTCTGTCAATTCTAAGAAAAGTTATTAGCGAAACAAATTCTCGCCAGTACAACCCCCCCCCCCCCCCCCCCCCAAACTGCAGCAACAAGTTCGCTCTTCTTCTTCCTCTTTTTGCTGTTGTTTTTACACTGTCGGGCTTGCTCGACTGTAGCGTTCTCTCTTGTTTATCGTCTTGACTTATCATTTTTCAGAACGATTTTTATACTTTGTACCTGAATTTTGCTCCCAGATTCATTATATGAATACAAAGTACAGGTGTGTTTCACGGAAATCGCGATTTGGGTTCTTGTCAGCAAGTAAACAGAACAGGACAAATAATAATTTTAGCAAATTAAATTTATATTATTTAAAATAGTCCCCTTCGGACTCCATACAGTAAAACGAACCTGGGGCGTTATAGCTTAAAATTAGTGATGGGTTTGCAAATACACCTAATTCTGTTTTTACACGGTCTTGTTTTACACGATTTTGATATAACACGGTTTCAAAATTTAAAGTTGCTTATATATTTTTTGGAAGTATCGAACCAATCACCTATTTTTGCATTTTTTACACGGTTGTTTCTGGAACCAATCTACCGCGTAAAAACACAATTATGTGTACTCAGCTTAGCTTAATGCTTATACAAACTACGGGAGTCATTCTTTAACCATTATTTACATAATCGCTTGTGTTCAGTAAAGTATTATAAAAGACAACTTTTGTCTTGAACTGAAAAACTTGCAGCCAATACTGGAAATATTGCAACAGTCTCGAGCTTATGTACTTTTTTAAATCAATCCGTGTTTTTGGTTCTGATTGTAATAACTCTTCTCAACAGAACTCTATCTTTACAGTTTAAAACTTAATGTCAACAGTTTTTGAGGAAATATCTGATTCAATGGCTGTAAGTTGGGGTATAGCTCGTCAGACTGTCCAATAAATATTCCTCTACGGGAATGAATTAATATAAAGTATACTTCCTCTAGTAACGTTATTTAGGTTATTATAATTTCGACCACATTTGGCTGTAAATCAGGACAGCTGGCCATAAGCATCATTGTTGGGTGTATGAGGCGTTTTTAAATATAATTGTAATTTTGTTAGATTATGTTTATGCTGTTTTAGCTCATAAGCTTAATGTATAATAAATTTGTTGACTTGCAAACAAAGACAAAAGCATAGGTTAATTGACAAACCCTTTTCTATTGAATGAACATTATTGGAAATAATTCTAACATCTAAGTAAGAATTGAACAAATTATACAAACAAATATAAGAACACAGTATAGCTAAATGAATAAATTTAAAAACACCTTAAAACATAGATTTGCGGTTCTAAATCATTGATGTTCGTCTATGAAAACACTTAATTTTTAAAATATTAATAGATAGAATAATTACTAAAATTTATCATTTTTTTCTGACATATATACATACATATGTATTTGGGAGGATATGTAACTAGTTCCATACATTTTAAAGATGATAAGTAATTTAAAATAAAATAAATAACTTCATCGATAAGTACAAACTCATGAAATTAAACTTAATTTGTATATTTTAAAACAATTTTATAATAATAAAACAGCATTTAACTTTGAAACTAACTTAAAAACGATTCCACTTGTCCCATAATTCACGAAAGCGGGAAATTTTCTTTATTTTATTGATAAGTTTATTTATAAATTAATGTTTAAATAAAGCTAAAAAAATTTAAAAATTAAGCTTCAATTGCAACCAAGCTTTCTTAAGTAATATTTTGTACAATCAATTGTTATCAAATGTTGCCTTTAAATTAGGCTTATTATACTTTCGAGTTTGCAAAGTTAAATATATATAATTTTGCACATTCTGTAAGCTTTTGAAAGTTATTAGTATTTATCACTTTGATAAACCAAATAAATTTATTTAAAAAAATTCTGTTTGTAAGAATAATTTAAAGATTTTAATCAATATCTTGTACCAAAGACAAAAAAAAATTGATTAGATTAAGAATTAACAGCAAAGAAAATTCAATTCATGTTTAAAAAACAGTAGAGAATCAAAGTTTAATATGATGACATTTGTTTTACATATGTAGCTAAATCAATTTATAATTCATTCGAGTTTGCAAATATAATGGAGTCAATTTTTAAATCAATGTTTAAATCGCAATCAATTTTCCGCCACCGCCAGAGTAGTCGGAAAAGCATCGTCGTCGGTCGGTTGCTTGGCTGGTTAGTTGACGTTCACAGTTGAAGGCAGGCGTTATAGATAATATTTCCACTGTTGACTGTGCAGAAGTATAACAAAACAAGGAACGAAACAGTCAGACGACCAACTGCGTATTTTCATTTACGAACATTTAGACGTCGTGGACTGTTATTTTTAGTTAAAATTTGCAACGGTAAAGTTGAACGGAACTATCGTAGCAAAAATGTGGAAATATTGTGAACTATTCGTGGGGACAACGAAAAAAATATTCTAAACAAAAAAATATGAGGAACGCAAAGGAAGGCAAAGCCTAAGCGAAAAATTCAACGATAGCTGCCATTTAAGCCCACAAACCAACCAACCAGCCAATCTAAAGTGTTTATTAGTGTTTGTAGAAACGAGAAACGGGAGCAACTAATACATACATACAAAAATATTAGCGGGGAGTCTCTTGTGAAACATAAATAATATAAAATAATCGACAAGAAATGATGGCTTTGCCAAAAAAGATCAAATGTTTTAAATATTTAGTTTACAGTTACGTATTCCTTTTAGCGGTAAGTTGTCCTCAATGCATACGTAAGTAAGACCCTTACACACACATATGTACGTACGTATGTATGTTTGTATGTACACATAACTGCATACTTAAAAATATGGAATACACTCACACACAGATATTTACATATTAGAAGTGCAGAGCTTTAATGTAATCCAAAAATTAATTGCAGTAATATGCATGTACATTTGTTTGTGTGTGTACATGCATTCACAAACACACACATGTACATATGTATATGTATGTATAATATTCAAATTTTCTTGCATGGAATTGCCAAGATTTATTGACTTTTTGTGCATTTCGCTCTCTTACTTAAATATGCTCGTATGTATGCATAAGCAAATATATGTATGTACATATGTACATACATATATTTACATACATACATACATTATTTAAGGCTACGAGCATAATCAAAGATGTAAATATGTATGTACAAAAATGTACATGTACATATGTATGTAAGTACATTCAGATGAACTACATTGCATATCTGGATCACAGAAATTTGATTCATTCTTATTATTAATTTGCAAGTAATGTTTATACGCATGTACATATGTATGTATGTAAGAGCATTGAGCTGCAAGATGCGTCAAATTTTGTTTTTAGATTCAACTTCAAGGTTAATGAGATACTTACTAACAAAATCATGTTACTCGCAATTCGCGTCCTTCAACTTTTCACATCACGCTGCATCACTATTACCTAATTTTTGCGTGCCTTATATACGTACATACATATGTATATACAAACAAAGGCACATATACATATGTACATATATAAATACTTATTAGATGCAAACATTAAATCTAAGCAAAACAGATTTCAAACAAAGCGTATGTTTTATGTTATGATTTAAAAAAGTAACAGCTAGATGTTGTACTGCAAGGGATGGCAGTAGATATATGTATGTACATATGTATAGGAATTGAAGTACATATGTATGTATAACATGCTGGCGACCTTGAGCCAGTTAAAGCTACGCCTATGTATAAATACGTATTACATATGTACAAACTGGGTGTACTTTCCTGGAAATACTATACATACATATGTACGTATACATAAATACATGTGTGTATATATCGTTATCAAATGACGTCAAACGGTTCAACTCACCAATACATACTATTTAATTCTCAAAAAATACATCAAATAAATATATCCTTTAAGCATAAAATAGTGTATATATAATTAAGACTTTTACTGAGATGAAGAATTTGTAATATCTTATAAATCCGTAATAATATTAAAAATGTATGCAATTAAATAAATAATAATAAGTATTCAATTAATAAATAAATATTTCTAGCACAAACAAATTTTATAAATGCATGTGTAAACAACTAATACTGCATCACATTAATTGCAGCTTACCGGGGCAGCTCAAATATTCCTGGGAACATCACTATTGTGGGGACACTCTGTATATTATGGAATTGTGCAGAACAAGTTGTGGGCACCAGCAGCAATACTCCTATGTCTTGGACCTGTTACGTTTATTTTATGCTGGATGGGCTGTCAGGCCACTAATCAACGAAAACGTTGTCTGCTTGGCATGGTAATACGAAACTAAGCGGAAGCGCCAATTATATACATATACTTAATTACAAGAATTGAAACAACAAAATAATTAATTTTATATATAGTTTGCTGCACTCTTGGTTGCCTGTATATGTGTTCAATTCATAATCTGTGGCTGGTCCTTGGCGATGCGCGAGAATCTTCCCACATCCGTAGAGATTTTCATTGATGATTCCTTTGTAGAGTTTTTGGATAAGTTCTCAAGGACTAAGGTGGATAACTTACATTTGTGGAATCGTATGCAATCTCAGGTAATGGAGTTATAAAAATATATTGGAAAACTTTTTATTTAAGAACCTTTGCATGCATGCATATACATATGTGTGTATTGAAATATTATGTAGCTTCAATGCTGTGGCGTCGACGGACCTCTTGACTATCGCCGTCTCTCGCTACCCTGGTCCTGTTGCTCGCGCCCCGAGCATGCATACGAATCGGCATGTGATACCCATTATAAGCGTGGATGCTTGGCCGTAGTATCTGAGCAGATTAGGAACCGTCTATTGATAACCGCATTTGGAGCTGCCATTATTGCCATTCTTCAGGTAAGTAGGCCAAAATGTCCGATAGCCGAGCTTATTAAACAAATGTTTTACATTTTATGCAGAGCTTGGGCATTTTCTGCGCAGTACACCTGACCATATTGTTCGGAAAGAATGATAATACCCATCCAATGAACATGAACCGGAAAAAGAAGCAGCAGCAATTTCTACCACTAACTATACAGGATAAGCGGCATGATATGCCATCTCCAATCAATCTGTCGCCATCAGCACCCGGGCAGCGTGTTTTAAAAACTGCTCTGCCACCGGCAATGCATAATAAATGACAGACGATTAGTTTCTAAGAGAATACAAGTTTATGAAAACTCAAAAGCAAAAGTTATAAAAATGTTGTAAACTGATATGGAATGAATATAACTGTGACCCTCAATGTTACGTTATGGTAATTTTAAACAATTTAACGTTCGAAAAATGAAACACTGCATTTGGATTCATTCTCTAGTAGTTTAATTAAAGCTCTAATATAACTATATTTTCTCTGTTTAAGCTAAATATTTATTTAACTTCAACTGGTTCGCGTGATGTTTGGTGGTACATAGAACTTGTCGACTACTTTTGGTTTCTTCTTTTTGCCAAACCAACGTTTAGGATAAAATACCTTTTGCTTAAATATTTGTATATCAATTTCGTCCTTTTTCTCGAAGAACCAAAGATTTTGTCGCTTAGCCTCCATCTCACTAAGTATTTTGCTTATATTCTCAACACGTGTACTTAAGTCTTCAGTGTTGAGCTGCTGTTTAACAACGACTTCGTAATTTTTCGCCCAGTCGTCATACTGTTTAACGTGATCAGCAATGAGTTTCGACTCGTTATCATGCACACATAATTTTATATTTGATTCCAGCACCTCTTGAATTGAGTCGATCCGAGTACAGCCTTTCAGCACCTCCTGTAGCATATCCACATTATATGTTTCTTTTCTTTGAATCTTTCCAATCAAAGTTTCGCATAATTCCAAAATTTCCTTGTAAAATATATTTTTGTGTTGCGATAACAACTTATCCATTTCGGGCATTTGGCCACCCAGCACAAAGCCAAGTAAAGCGAAGTTTTGTTTGAGTTGCCTTTCATCTTTGCCATGCTCCCCTAGTTTTATCAAGGCCCGACTCATAATCATTTCTTCTGTATTTGATAAAGGATCCCCTTTGGCATAGTTACGTAAATACTTCACACGGACTTTTTCCTGAAACAGGGTATAAGTATTTGAGAACATAGCTTTATTATTAGAGGTTTACATTTACCACGTCGGCCTTTGATGTAACAGGTTTTTCTGCAGGCAGTTCAGTTGGCTCGAAAACTTGTAAATAATTATAAAACGAACGAAGGGCTAGAGCGGTGGCAATGTCGCTATTGCATAAGTCGCGCTCCACAAGAATAGCTGCGATCTGACCTGCTTCCAATGAGTTCCCATGGTGTAGCAGGTGGTCCATTAAGAAGCATCCGGTGAACTGATCGATAAATACCCCATACTCTAAGGGATTTCGTAGAACAGTCACAAGTTCTGTCAGACTCGCTGACTCGAGCAACTGTTTCGCCAAAATGCTTGGGAAAAGTGGCACAGACGTAGATTCTTTTTGCTTTCTACAACAATTAAAGGAGACATGTCATTTTAATCGTGGAATATAAAAATTCTATATACCTGAGTTTAAGCAATATTTCTAAGATGTCCATTTGCCGATTTTCTTGCTTAACAAAAACATCCAAGTTGAGGGGCTGCTGTCCTTTGTGAGCAACGGGAGGCACCAGCTCCCGATTAACCACAGAGTTAAACTCACTAGATAAATAAGACACATACCTTCTAGGTATGTTTAAAAGCCTTGATCGCAACATACTCGTTAAATAGTTGCACCCTTTTCATTCAACAAAAACAAAATTCGGCGAATAGACTGAAATAAAAAGGTTACGACAATACAAATTTTTTCACAAGAATGAAACGATTTGAATAGGAACACTTACATATCACCCTATTATACATGTGTTCTTAATTTTTAGTGTTTCCACTACACAATTTTCCGTTGTTGCGATAAGAAAGAAAATATTTTCTGTTGTCAGTACAGGCGATACATTATTGCTCCCATGTAAGTTTGTCTATATAAACAATTATTAAATTCGCACAACACTTTGAACCTACTTACACATACGTAAACATATAAAAATAAATAAACAAATTTTAAAAACGAGCATTAATTCATCCTATTCAGTTATCGTTTCTATCGATAACATCTGCTCTCTAATTTCGTAAACGAAAACTGTTGCGAAAAATATATACCTATAGAGTTGAGCTAAAGCAGCAATAACTACAACAACTGGGGGCAAAGCTTGGGCAGAGTTTACATAATTAATAACATAATTAATAATAATAATAATTGAAGCTGAGCGTAAAAGGTTATATTATTTTAGTGCATACGAGTATGTAACACAAAGAAGCAGGCGTGGTTGACCCCTAAAACTATATACATATGTATATTTTTGATCAGTGTGCTCGATAAGTGTAAGAGCTGGAATATCCAAGCTTGGTATTCAGATATATTAAAATTTATGTTATGTACATATGTATGTATGTATAAGCGTAGAGAAATTATAGTGTATTTGCGGGAGGTGAAAAATGTAACAGGCAGACCCCAAAAAGTATATATGTATGTCTGTATATTCTTGATCAGCATTACAAGATGAGTCGATCTAGCCCTGTCTGTCTGTCCGTCTGTCTGTCCGTCTGTCTGTCTGTCCGTATAAACACCTGGGTCTCAGAGACTATAAGAGCAAATGACACCAAATTTTGCACAAACATACCATATGTGTTTACGCTGTGAAAGTTTGTTTAATTTTTTTGAAAATTTCCCCCACTTTTCCCCTATGGGGGATTTTCCGATCACCTGTGTCTCGGAGACTATAAGACCTAGGGGTAATCACATTTTATTCCAAGATGCACTATGTGAATACGTAGAAAATGTGTATTTTGGAATTTCCCTCCCTTTCCCCTTTCCACCGCAATTAATAATTTTCCATAACTCCCGTAATTCTTAGAATTTTTGGCAGACAAGATGTGAGTGATTATGGGTCTGTGTACCAAGCTTCATCACGATGGGCCGATTTAACAGGAAGTTATAGCCTTGAATGCAACATTTGCCCGAAGTTGTTGTTCTACACGCATAATTATTCTACACATATGTATGTACAGAGTATTTCAGAGTCGGGACACGCGACTTTAGCTTCTCCTCTTGGTAACAGTAGAGTTGCAGGGAAGCGAAGTTAGACTGAGATTATAGGTCTGGTTTATGGTAGGTTGTTTCAATAGAATTCGTGATACTTCCTTCGTTGATGAGCATGCATAAATTTGCTACTCTTGATTGTTGGGCGTGTGCTGAGATGGCCTAGTATTAGCCCTGGCTCTATGTACTTCGCATCACGTTGTTTGCTATGTCAAACATGCTTCTTCAACCGCTTATTGGTGCGAACTAATCTCGCAATGTTAATAAGTAATATGTTGCTTTTAGGTCTTGCTTGCGTGGCTTTTTAGACTGATCGTCTTACCTAGCCATAGAGTAGAATTTTTGGCAGAGATCGAGAGGGACCCTAGGACCAGTCTGGCGTCTTCTGAGGTGTATCGTATTGTTTTCGTGCACGATGGCTCTACCGCTACCTAGACTGGCTTTACTGAGGCATGCTTGTTCCTCAACCAGGAGTATCTTGCACACACCTTGTGCAGCGTCTGTGTTGGAGTGATTTGGAAGAAAGGCCGAGAGTCTATTCTTATATTCCCCAAGATTATCCCATAGTCTTTTAGATGTGTCGAGTTGTAGAATAATCAGAGCTCACGTATTTTCGAAGGGAGCTTAGGCTTGGCCTGACTTTGCTACTGGGGTATTATTTAAGTTGTGTACTTACGTATGACACTTAAATAGTCTTTCATACGAAGCTTTTCTTCTTTTTGCTTCTGCCATAGGCGCACATCACTCCGTGCCAGTACAGGGTGTTGCCCAACAGTAGCGTTTTTTCTTCTTTTACCTGCCCTTTGTTAGAAATACGGATCTTAACAGGGATCTCTATCATTTATATATGTATGTATGTTCTTCCCTATAATGAGTGTTGTGCCTAGCCATCAATATCAATGATCAGTGGTTGCCACTCCCAAATTTGAGCTACTATCGCTGAAGCATCAAGACAACACATACAACCTTTTCAAGCGTTTAGTCATCGATGGATTTTTAGTTTTCGGAGGAGCATTACCCCGTTCAACCATCTCCTTCACCGAGCCAAGTCAGGCAGCATGTCTGCCAACTGTGGCCCCTGATCGTCCCCACCGTCATGGAGACTTCCGACCTTTTATACCCTGTACCCGTAGGGTAAAAAGGGTATATTAGGTTTGTGCAAAGTATGTAACATATAGAAATAAGCATCTCCGACCCCATAAAGTATATATATTCTGAATCAGCATGACGAGAGAAATTGATCTAGACATGTCCGTCCGCCCGTCTGTCCGTCCGTCTGGATGAACGCAAGGATCTCAGAAACTATAAAAGCTAGAATAACCAAAGTTGGTATCCGGATTTTCCTAGGTCCGAGAAAGGACGAGTTTATTTTATTTTTTGAATTTTCCCCACCTTCCCCCGCTTAATTTCGGTCATTTCTAAGAAAAGTTATTAGCGAAACAAATTCTCTCCAGTACAACCCCCCAAACTGCAGCAACAAGTTCGCTCTTCTTCCTCTTTTTGCTTCTGCTATGGGCGCATATAACTCAGTGACGTAAGTTTGTCTGGGTACAGGATATTTCACTGTCGGGCTTGCTCGACTGTAGTGTTCTCACTTGTTTAATTTATGAACCACAATCGGCCATGTAAGCCTTACACGAACACATGGATTTGTACCTTCTCAGCGCTGCTGGGACACTGAACGCGCGTGGTTGCGTATCATAAACTCATACCTTCTTTGCCAGGAATGATGCTTGGGGTGGTTCCCCGCCTTGCCAGCTCACCTGGAACGTAGTTATTCTTCATGTTCCAGTGTCCCGGGTCCCTATGAAACAACTGAGCCACAGATTAACAGATCTACGGCAGTCGAAAATGACCGTGGAGCTATCCATATTAATATCAAGCGCCTTAACTAAGCTGTCTGAGTATAAAGTAATACGCCTTTGGTTGGGGATCGGTGCCGTTTGACTTCCAGTATCGTATTAACTTTTGCTTGGAAAACACTATAGTGGTAAGAAGTACGGAATGATATCCTTCTCTCCAGGTCCGAAAGTAGATAACTCCAAGAACTCCCCCTCTCGCTTAGGGCCATGTGATGGCGTTGATTTTTATATAAGTAAGGGATTCCCAACTATGTTATATCTTGTAATGGTAATTATTGAAATGCGATAGTTCGCATGGGTCAGGACTCCGGGGTTACTCTTAATGTTCCAGAGTCCCGGATCCCTATGAGACAGCTGGGCCATCGCGTTAAGAATCAAGCGCCTTGAGCGCAGGTTAGCTGTCTGAATATAAAGAAATACACCTTTGGTTGGGGATAGGTAGTGTTTGATCCCCAGTATCGCAGTAACTTTTGCTTGGTAAACACTATATTGGTAAGAAATATGGAAAGGTCCTAATCTTCAGACCCAGGGAGTTGATAACACTAAGAACTCCCTCTCTTGCTTAGGGCCATGTGATGGCGTTGATTCTTATATGAGGAAGGGAATCCCAACTATGTTATCGCTTTCAAAGGTTATTATTCATATGCGATAGTCCGCAGGGGTCAGGACTCTGGGGTTACTCTTAATGTTCCAGTGTTCCGGGTCCCTATCTCCAGGTCCAGGGAGTAGATAACTCCAAGAACTCCCCCTCTTTCTTAGGGCCATGTGATGGCGTTGATTCTTATATGAAGACTCCGGGGTTACTCTTAATGGTCCAGTGTCCTGGGTCCCTATGAGACAGCTTGGATTCCCAACTATGTTATATCTTGATATGCCATAGTTCGCATGGGTCAGGACTCCGGGGTTACTCTTAATGTTTCAGTGTCCCGGGTCCCTATGAGACAGCTGGGCCATCGCGTTAAGAGATCAACGGCAGTCGGTAAGCGCAGGTTAGCTGTCTGAATATAAAGAAATACGCCTTTGGTTGGGCATAGGTGCCGTTTGATCCCAGTATCGCAGTAACTTTTGCTTGGTAAACACTATAGTGGTAAGAAATATGGAAAGATCCTTATCTTCAGGCCCAGGGAGTTGATAACACTAAGAACTCCCTCTCTTGTTTAGGGTCATATGATGGCGTTGATTCTTATATGAGGAAGGGTATCCCAACTATGTTATCTCTTTCAAAGGTTATTATTCATATGCGATAGTCCGCAAGGGTCAGGACTCTGGGGTTACTCTTAATGTTCCGGTGTTCCGGATCCTTATGGCCTGTTTATACGATTTTGAATCCATTGCAAATCATGTTATTTTTCGCCTTAGAATCAAGACAATTTAAACAACCTTCATATTATTTCGACAGGCAGAATACTTATAACATGCGCCACGCATGGCGAAAGTAAAAAGTCAAATTATACTGTGATCGCCCTCATTGCTAATAGAATGGATTAAGTAACGTACCTTGTAAACACAACCGAGCTCTAAACCAAGGTACATATATGCTCTATGAAACGATCAATTCGTTAAAGGTAGACAGTTCTAACTAGGCGTGCCTTGATGAGATTTCGCATCCCAATTAATGACTTTTGCAGAAGCTGCAAAGATAACGAAGAGGAGAAAACCCACATCATTTCTTTCTATCTAGTTCCGAGCAGACACAGGCTTACTGCCATCATGAGACGCTTCCTAGATGGTGATCGTAAGACTAGCTAGGTTCATTAGTGGCTCTGGGTGGTCGAAGGCGGACCAATAAGCCTAAGGGGATCATGGCATCACAACGATCCTGCATACCTACTCGTACACAACCCAACCTAGAGTGTAACGGTTTTTAAGCTGTCCTTTTCATCTTTGTCGTAAACCACATTCATTCAGTCCATAATTTTCTAGATTCGATGTCCTATAATTAAAGAGTACGATCAATATTCACTGAGTTCTAACTCACTCAGAATAGATCGGTCACTTAGGTGGAGTATTCTTTGAAATCCTGTCAAACGTTGCAGATAACAGAAACTTCCTCGAATACACCCTACAATTGAGGAGTATATAAAGCATCGAGATGTTCGATACAATCTGTTTTAAATCAAATTCAGCTTTACTGATCCCACGTTTATTAACTATTAAAATGGTTTCGTTAATGCTAAAACTGAGGCTCATAAATATTTCCTACCAATGTTACAAAAAAAAAAAAGAAATAAGGTAATTTTTTGCTGATACCTTTTTTTGATTTTATATATTTATTTGTGATTGACATTTTCAACATATGAGATAAAATATTAAGACAGCAAAATATTTGATATAAAATATTAAAAATATATATTATTATTTGAAATATTCAATTAGTCAAACAGAAACTAAATTTGAAAAGGTTGGTCACAACGCCTAAAAAAACAATCCCAATATGTGCTTTTATGGCTGATTTTTTGAAATATTTTAGCTTCTTCTATTTTATGTTCTGGGACTTGAAAATGTGCAATGCGTAAGAATAAAAGAAATCGAATAGCCTTAGAAGTCGGACACAGAATATTTGTATAACATTTCGAAAAACACATTTTAGTCCAGTGGAGAATGAGGTTTCTATTTATTTATAGTTAGGCAGAATCTCACATTTTTTTTTAAATATTTAGGTAAAAGCAAGTGTTTATTGTGTGATTTCCCTTTTGTCTTTGTGTAATACTTAACTTGCTTCACATTTATAAATATATAAAAAGAGAAGTGCTAAGCAGTTAAACACTGCCAGAGCTTATGTTTCAATTAGCTAGAAATGCTTCCTTTTGTATCTGAATCTGAAGAGGGTTGTTAACGTATGGAGAAACGTGTTCGACACTTACGTTTATGCTTCCGCTTACATACCCAACGACAAGTGCATGTTAAGGTGTCCCACAATTCTTTTACATTTCGTTTGTGCGGGGGTGGCTAAACATCATAGTACTATCACGCGGAAGTGGCAAGAAATTATGAACACCCTAATGCTTCCTTTCATATTTCAATACATTGAATTTCTGACTTTCTTTACTCGTATAATCAATGCCTGTCGTCCAATCTTCTGATAATTGGCAAACTCTACTAAAAACAAGCCAATGACTGCCTAGAATGAAATTGGTATATTAATATGATTTTATATTAAGGATATTATAAAAAAATCTGTTCAATTTTGGGAACATTATAAGCTTATTTCGGTATAGTAAACATTTATGGTAAAGTATAAAAAACACAGCTAATATGTTTAATATACATAAATAGAAAAAAATATATACAAGTAACATAAATAAAAAGCATAAAAAAGCTTAAAATACATTCATTTTCGAGCCGTGTATGTGGCACTTGTAACTTTTCCACCCTTATTCTTATTTTTGTGATTAACACCGCCCCCAAATGTGAAGTGTAATGTTTTCCTTCCTTGTCGTTTGATTCGAACGCACAGCATCCTTTTTCGTCCAAAAATTGAAGTTGTAGCTATTGTAATTGACGCTTATTTATTCAAGAGCAGTAAAATTATATTTTTGCCATAACTCCGTAATTGTTAGGTTTATTGAGATGTGATTTAAAACGGAAAAGAAAAATACCCAAAGTGTGGCACACAGATGCTGGACAAGTGAATGCGTATATATTTTCTAATGCAATGGAATTTTCATTTTTGAACAAGTCGAGCTTTGATAAAGATTGCATATACAACACCAACTCTCCATTGTACTCGAATAATCCCAATAACGGAGTTACAGTCGCAAATCATATGAGCCATTACAATTTAATGATCGATACGAGTTACAAACTTTGTGCTAATGATAGTGCTATAAGGAGTTCCCTGAATCAAGAATCTAACTTTTTGTTTTCGAAAATAACAACCTCGACTGATTTTTATCAAGGAGCTCATAGCCTTGGCCACTACAATACAGGTAAGCTCTAATTTTACATTTTCCTATGAGTTGTATGTGTCTTAGATCAAGGCAAAGAATAATATAAATTATCGCTACATAAATAAAAAATTTGTGTGACATTACTAAACCATTATTTTTAAGCAAATATTTGTTAGATCGGGCAGTTTTTTAAATTAAATTTTCGAAAGAAACATGAAATTACTTCTTTATTTATTAATAATCACTTTGCTTGATTTGATTAGATTGGTAAAGGAAAAGCATGTAATGTCATATATTATTCAGTCTTTGGTATTCCTTAATGGATTGGAAGCGGCAGCGGTTTTTCAGCTTCACCCCCAGTTTTCGCAATTCGAAAGTTTCTTCAACTCCGATAGTATCTCCTTTAATACCTTAACAGCGCTTGATAAATTATATTGCACTAAATCGAAGAACCCAGTTCGCAGAGAGTCGTCACTTTCTGAAGCATTTGATAAATCTATTACCAGTACTAGATAGCTATCAGCACCACTTAACCACTTTTCGCCCACCTTTCTTCATTCATCATCATTGTGCTATCAAGACATCGGAAGACACTTTGAAAACGTGAAGCTAGTTATTTGCACCTAACCGCTTTTCTTCATTTCCAAATCTACAATTTTAGGTTGTTCCACAAGTCATAGCTGTTGCTTGAAACAGTTAGTCGGCGTTCGTACGCGCACATTGATAACCAGAAGTTATTTAATAGAGTGCTTATAAATAGGTTCCACATGACATTAGACTACTGCTCTCACAGCAATACTCTTGAAAAATATAGTTTGGATCATGTTCCAGATGAATAAGAAGTATATGTTTGAATACTAACTGGCTATAACTAACATTGTGGCTTATACATATGATTGTTAAAAACAGTTACCGATGATTTTTAGATATTTTAAGTTCTGTAAAGATAGAAAGGGCGTTGTACCTGCGGAAGAGATTTTAAAAGCAATTCGATTGATTCAAATATTGTTCGTTGCTTTTCTATTTTCTGGCTTGTAGATTTCCATTTAAAACCATATGGGGACGAGAGTTCAAGTTTAACTGACAAATCAAAGCAGCGACGGATTCGTACCACTTTTACTTCGAATCAATTAAATGAGCTGGAAAAAATATTTTTAGAAACACACTATCCGGATATTTATACAAGAGAGGAAATTGCGACAAAATTACATTTGACTGAAGCACGAGTACAGGTAAGATTATTAAAAATCTGGTTTAAGTTATTTTTAAAAGATTTGTAAGATTAACCATTGTTAATTCAAGTGGTAAAACGTGATTTACAGCGGTTTCATAGGTCTTATTTACTTAACAAATAACACTGTGCTTCTAGCTTTGAACAAACTAAAAATCTAATAAATATATTATAGTACATTATCAAACATTCATGCCGAAGAGCATTTTGAAATTATTTAAAATCATGTTTACTTAAAGACACTTCTAAACAACAATATTTATAAATAGGTATCAGTACAATTTTCAACCACAACATCTTACATATATTATGATATATTATATTTGTTATATGTATATTAGTTAAATATATTAAATGCATATTACAGGGATCGTAATTTTTAGTCCATAGTAACAGTCGCATATGTTTTTAGTATCATCAACTTCTACAGCTGGAGACGAATGCTGTGTATAATCGCCCTTGCAAATAAACTGAACTATTTATTACCACTAAACTATCCATCTTTCGCGTCTCTATAAACTTTGGCTACCCTGCTAAGCAAATTTTTTTTAGATCCAACAGGGTAGAGTTAAACACCAAGTACATACTTAATCACATCACATTATGACATTTAATTTAAAATGTCCTTTGATTATTCATAATAAACTAAAGAGCTGATGGACGGTTGATAAGGAAATCAACCGATTCAACTTCACATTTTCTGCAATGCCAATCATATGAGCATTTTGTTTGTTTAATAAATGCCAAGAAATTGTTGCAATTAGGCAAGTTACGCTTCTAATTAGAGTATTCATTGAAATTCTAAAATTTTAACAATGAAGCATCCCAGAGAGAGGGGAGGTACTATTGCTCCATTTAAAACTTCAAGATAAAGATACCATTAATCAAAGGCACTATCCACGCTCTACGATCATTGAATATGATAAAGCAATTGTATTCTCTGCATGATTGCATCACCGTGAATAGTGAAAAATCTGCAAATGTCATGTTCTAGCTGGGGAGAGAACTGTCCTGTTATTTTCTACAATACATTACAGTATCTTTCATGCGGATACTCGTTGCTACATAAAGAAAATATCATTCAATAGGAAGACACTTTTTTTATTAATTATTTTTCAATTTTGTCGTTACTCTACATACTTGTTTCGCTTCGTATTTCCTAAGAAAGAATACGAACACGCAACAAACAAAAATACAACTCTAACCTGGACCCATGGTTGGTACTCATATCTACAAGTATATCAAATCAATGCTGTATTAAATCTAGCTCAAAGTCTCTTTATTGAAAGATACTGCAGTCCTTACCACACTGCTATATTTTGTCGGGTCTAATTTTAGGTCTAGAGAAAGATAATGTAGATGAGGACCACTAATGGTCCATCCGTGTATTAAAAAGTTGAGTGGTAAAGAGAATATGCACTTTTACTTTAAGATATGGACCTAAATTACTAATCACAACTTATTCTTATTATTGCCTTGCAAATACATTTTGTAAGTAATTTTGTGTTTTTCTACAAGTTACAATAACTGGATGTTTGTTACCTCGCTCTAGGTGTGGTTCCAAAATCGAAGAGCTAAGTTCCGAAAGCAGGAGAGACATGCAATTTATATTATGAAAGACAAATCTTCGAAAATGGATAATCGAAAGAGCACTTTATCTGGAGCGAAATACTATAATACAGGACTAAAAGGATCCCACAATTCCCGTCAAATAAAAAGCTTATACGAAAAAATATAGAAATTAACTTGCTTTATGTAAATATTGCTATGTATATTTATCGTATTCGATCCATTTGATATTTTTTACTATATGATGTATTATGGAATAAAAACGAGTTTAATGAAGGAACTATCTGTTTTCTAAAATATTTGTGTTCTTAATAAACTACTCAGAAGGATTGCTGTAGGTGAGTCTTACTCTGCTTTCTTGGTTGGTTCAAAAATCAAGCTTCGTTCTTATAATAGACCATTATTATACAATTAAATGACTGATTGGTTCACTAGATATTATGCAGTGAGTTAAAATGCAATGAATTAACCACAATTATTTACATTTATTAAATATGAATTTGTAACAAATAATATCAACAGCCCATCTACATATTTAAGCAAGCCTTATAAGCTTGCTGAAAAAATATATACGATGCAGTATATCCAAATTAATCTAACATCTATGATCATTCGAAGTGATCCAGATGTGGTGGTCGTTGTCAAGTTTTGTGCGTAACCATCAAAGGTTACAACGCATTTATAGATGTCAGCGTCTTCATCATCATCATAAACCGCGGCTACTGTTGTCGCATTATAGTATCCATCCTCGTTTTCTTGCGGATCGTTTGTTACTACTTTAACTTCATCATCCTCGTCATCAGATCTATAAATTTACCATAAATCATTAATTTATTATTGATTATTAAATTTAAGGTAAAAGTACAATACTCACGTAATTGTCAGCGTCGGCTTTGGAAATACATTGGATACCATACATTCCAGCTGAGTTTCGTTATGAATTTTATTGTGATGCAATGTCAATGTGTAATTTCTCACATCGATAACTTGTACCCTTTTATGAAAAATATGTGTATCCTTTTGGGTTTGGACAACGCATTTATAGTCTCCAGTTGTACTGATTGAGGGATTAATAAGAGCCAGCGAACTGTATTGCTTATTGGGGTCCGTTGAACTCTCATAGGAAGTGTCGATATCATTTTTAAATTCGGGCTAAGGAAATCAAATCAAATCTAGGATTAATGCATAACAGGTTATATAACCAAATTTACTCACAATGGGAGATGGATGGGATCCCCGAATCCATTGATATATAGTTTTGTCATTCCTAAACCATTTTACGGTAAGAAAGGATTCCGTGTCTTGGATATCATAATCACAATCCAATACAGTGGGCTCCATTTCATCGTTTTCAAGTACAATCACAATGTTGTTTGAATCATCGTTTAATGGCAAGCAGAGAACATCTTTAAAGAGAAAAAGAAGATCATTTCACTTTAATTAACATATTCTTTAGTGAATCAAAGTACTGTGTTACACGATTACAATTCCACTTTTTTTAAATCCGAACATTTAGCGATATATTTTCAAAGAATAGAAGATATCTAATTGATGAGGGAAGCATAAATAAGTTGTTTTAAATACAATAAAGAACAACTTTCTTTATCAAGTATTGGCCATAAACATATAACTTGACATTAGAACAAATAAAGATATTTCGAGTTACAAATAAAGTGAGGGAGTAGGAAGTAATAATAAAAGAGAGCGGACAGTGAAAACTATAAAGATAAAAATAACTAGACCGAGTCACCTCTGTGCTAATCCATGTGTTACGGTCTAAGATGCTTTCCTCTGTGCATAAAAATGTAAATTTAATATTTAAAATTCAATCGGACTAATAGAGAATTTCTATTTTCTACATAAATCAAAACATCCGCTCTTTTATAGTATAAGAGAGGAAGGTTAGGGCTTTACATAGTGATTATTCAGTTTGGTACGTGTCATGTTTGCATGCTTCGGTAACCCCGACAGTTTTTTTTTAGCAAAACCAAGATATTAACTGACTGTAAATGGAAATGCTATGTAACTCATTCGAAAGTTCAACTTAAATTGGCATCTTATTTTGTTCGTCTATGAAACTTCAAGTGTTCGTTTTCAATAATAAATTTAATAATATTCACCAACTACAAGTTTCTTTTTCAAGGCCATGTCTTAGCCCTCACTCTTACCAAAAAAAAAAAAAAAACATGTGTGTTCCAAATATATTTTCCACTGAATGAATCAGACAATAAAGGCAGATAATTTTATATAATTTCATAAAAGAAATCATGGATTTATAGATATGTATATTCTCATATCTCTCAATCATCACATAAATTCTTAAAACGGGAAGTTAATTGAACGTTGCTTCAAAAATTATCCAGTTCATGTCATAAACAAAAAACCCAAATAGCGCGAAAAAATATGTATTATTGAAAGTATATCTATACATATAGATTTTTGAAGGTCTATGATGTACACATTTTCATTTACAAAAATCTACAATTTATGTGCTAATATGTAGTATATATATGTTTATTTTTGAATATAAGTATTATTTATATATGTTTTTTCAAAGATATATCATTCAGATTTGCACATAAACTTCTATGTAGCACAGCGAGTATTTCAATTTATAGAATACATACATACATCTTTCTATATGCATGTAGGGGTATGTATATTTACTTAGACGAGATGATTTCATTTCTTTCATTTTAAAAATAGTTTCCCGATACTCAAGATTTTTCACTCATATTTACAACAGATTTGTAAAAACCTTGATCACTGTACCTTTTTGGAGCAAAACTGCGACCGCGATGGTAAAAAGGATTGAAAATTGCATTTTTACTTTATTAGGGACTCCTGGAACAGTACTTCAACGAAACTTCACACTTCACAAACTCATATAACGAATTCTCATCCGCGGGGCTCGAGCATGGTCGAGCGCATGTGTCTGGTATGTCACGACTAAACATTGCGGTGCTAGCCACAATGGGAAGTGAAAAACCGTCAATAGAGAGTACAGCACAGAGAGCCAAAGAGCTGACAAGAGAATAACAGACCATCTAGCTCCCGAATGCCGGCATTGTCTCTGCTGATCTCGCCTAGCGTTCACATTACGAGTATCGCTCGTGTCTGTTTAACAGCTGCCACTTGCCCCTGTGGGGGTTGGAAAGCCTTTCTGCTTCGTTGCCTTCGGTTCGACGGTTTGTAACAGTCGCTGGCTAGTGTATTTATCTTGCAACTAGCAGCGGTGCAAGCGAACCGGAAAGTGACTAACAAAGAAGTCCTTTTCATGAGAAGTTTGAATACCCTAAGTTACAAAAACAGGAATATTTATTAATACTTGTATTTAAATAGTATCCACCAATATTTTAATTGTTTTTATCTAATTCGCAGGAAGTAAGTTATATTGAAGCCTTGTATGACTATAATATATTTATCAATATTTATTTATAATGGCCTGGAAAAGTTTATTATAATGTGCTTATATTTTGGATTTAAATATGTTTTAATTTAATGCTTACAATTGTTATTAAAAAATATATTTTTTTTTTATCATTTTAGTAATTTAAATAATATAAGATATTTTGGTAAATAATATAAGATATTTTGGGTATTTCTCTAGCTTTATAATAAATTAATTAAGAGTAATTTTAAGAACGTAAATTCAATTAAATCGCTTGAAAATTCTCAAAATAAGGATTGTGCCATGCTATTAAAAAAAATTAAATAGCTGTAGTATATTGTTTTGTAATTTAAAATTTAAATCTTATATTATAAGATATTTCAAATTTGAATTGCTAAAAGAAATGTCTCGTGCTAAAGGTTCTAGCTTGGCAATAGGCAGGCATATCTATGCAGACAAATAGTAGGAACATTAAATATCATGCACTGTGTTTTGGCGCGTACGTGTGTTTGTTACATACATAACTATGTATGCATGTATAGTATGTGACTTAAAAACTAACACAAGGGTAAACTTACAACGTCTTTTCATTGAGAGCCAGCCAGCTAAAACGTTCCAACTCGTTGGTTTAAAAAAGAGTTGCATACTCGCACGTGTGTTGATAAATATATGAACATATATACATAGGTACATATATACATACATACAGGTATATATAGGTTGGTACATTTTGTTTACATACCCACACACCTACGAGTATTTATCACCTGTACATCTGCATACATAGATACATTTGTATATATGTAATTACATAGATCCTGCTTTTTTTGTACAATAATATGCACAGTTTACATATCCGTATGTCTTATTAGACATTAATATCTTCCGATTTCAACAATTTGGTATTTTATCTGCATACACTTACATATGCTTGCAGTAAAAATTAACTTCTCTATGAATGTAAAAGTAATGAAGAGAAAGAACAAGGTGGCAAGTTTAATCGGCTTATCGTTATATTCAAGCTTGAAATATTCCATTCTACTCGTATTTATAATTATGTCTTTTTAAAAAACAGTAAACGGACAGTAATGCATTAAGTTTACCTGACCATACACATCATTTTATAACTTGTTTTTATTCGTGTTTATACTTATTTGTCATAGGACAAAAATTAAGGAACTATTCAAATAAATAGTTAATTTTAATGATAATAAATAATTGATTGTTGTAATTTAAAGGCTATTAGAACTCGCCGGAGCTTTGCATAGAGCTGTTCCAGTTGATTCATTTATAAATATTTACAATTTAAAAAAAAAAAAAATATTTACAATTTAGACCGCAATTTGCTTCGGTAGTGAAAGGGCACAAGCACGATTCTCTTGAATATCTTTGCAGCACAAAATTGAAAGTTTTCTTCTCATTTCCTTATTCATATACTATACGTACAGCATAAAAAACGTAAAATGTAATTATGTAAATTAAAATTAAAAGAAAAATAACAGTAATAAAAACAAAGGGGAAAAATGAAATTAAAATAAAACAAAATAAGGGTGTACAAGTGCAAATTTCTATAGTAACATTGTGTTTATGAGTATTTATGCAGTACAGAGTAGCAGCAACAACAACAACTGCAAGCAGCGTATGGGCAGCGTAAACACATAAGGCAAAATTTTGCGTCTTTAACTCTTATAGTCTCTGAGATTCAGGTGGTCATACGGACAGACAGACATAGATCGACTCGTCTTGTCATGCTGATAAAGAATATACATATGTATATGTACATTGCGAGGTCTGCCACGCCTCCTTTTGCCTGTTACATTTCGCACACCGCACGGCACACCTTATATACTCCGGTACATCATTCTGTGTGTCAGTCCGTATGAACAACTGGATGTCAGAGACTTTAAGAGCTAGTGACACCAAATTTTTCACATTTTGTGTATACGCTGTACCAGTTTGTTTTATTTTTATTTATGCCCCCGATATTCCGTAACGCCATTGGTATACACAGAAGCTATACGACCTAGGGACACTACATTTTAGTCAAAATCAGAACACCCGACTGTAGTTTTTCCGCTTGTTTTTAAATAATTTGAAGTCATCTAAATTTAATGTGGAAATTACAAAAAAAAAAAGTATTCGCAGTTCTTATACCAGGTACCTAAATGATGGCACGACTAAATTTTTCAAAACTAATTGGTGAAATAACTCTAGAAATTAAATAAACAAAATAACAAAATTTGTAACTTTTATTATAAGTTTTTTTTTAGTAATGCAAGTCAGTGAAATAATTATAGAAATTAAATAAATATATTTGTGAAAAAGCTGCCGCCCTTCTCTGCGATTCTCATACCAAGTACCTAAGTAATGACATTTGTAACAATTAATTTGTTTTTTTTTTAATTAATCAGTGAAATAATTGTGGAAATTAAATAAATGTATTTATGACAAAATTACCGCCCTTCTTCACGGTGCTCATACCAAGTACCTAAGTAATGGCATTTGTAACAATTAATTTGTTTTTTTTTTTAATTAATCAGTGAAATAATTGTGGAAATTAAATAAATGTATTTATGACAAAATTACCGCCCTTCTTCACGGTGCTCATACCAAGTACCTAAGTAATGGCATTTGTAACAATTAATTTGTTTTTTTTTTTTATTAATCAGTGAAATAATTGTGGAAATTAAATAAATGTATTTATGACAAAATTACCGCCCTTCTCCACGGTGCTCATACCAAGTACCTAAGTAATGGCATTTGTAACAATTAATTTGTTTTTTTTTTTTTAATTAATCAGTGAAATAATTGTGGAAATTAAATAAATGTATTTATGACAAAATTACCGCCCTTCTCCACGGTGCTCATACCAAGTACCTAAGTAATGGCATTTGTAACAATTAATTTGTTTTTTTTTTTTTTAAATTAATCAGTGAAATAATTGTGGAAATTAAATAAATGTATTTATGACAAAATTACCGCCCTCCTCCGCGATTTTCATACCAATTACCTAAGTGATGGCACTTCGAACATTTTTTTTTTTGGGATTAGAATATTGTGTTGAGATTTGGCAAACACATTCAGGTTATGTATCCATTTCATCATGATAGGCCCATTTTTACATAATTTACAGCCACAAAAGTGATTTCTGCCCGGAGCTGTTGTCGCTGCTGCAGTGGCTCAACTCTGTGTTGTCATATGCTCCCACATAGACACAATCACTAACCATACAACATATAGATGCGTCATTTCATACAACGAAAACGTCCCATCGAAATTGTTAGCGACAGCTCCCATAGCTGTTCGGGTATTTGCCGAATGGGAGCTGTCGCACTTCGGCTATGAGCCGACTGGGAGCTGTCGCATTCGTGCTCTCTGTGAGCGAATTTCATTTCATTCGCAGAGAGGCAGTCTACAGAGACGGTCGGTTCACGCCGCTTATGCTCTTTGTATGTGTGCGTGCACATATATACATGTATATGTTTATATGTATTTGTGCATTTGGTCTTTTGCTGTTTGCGAGCAGCAGCTTCAATTTCGTTTTCAGATTTTACCTGCTACATGGGCATCAGAATTTCATACACTGTTGCCATATTTCTGTCGCATTGTATTTTGGGATGCGTATGCAAGTGAAGTTTGTCAGTAGTGTATGGGTTTCTCATAACGCCTATAAAAGCACACATACATACAATTACATACATATTTATGTGTGCAAATGTTGTGTTCATATGCAGACCTTGACATTGTCATGACCTGCCTCAACTTATATTTATGCACAAGCAATTTTATTGATAGACTATTTCTTATTTTTGTTTAATTACAAAATATTTGGTAAAAATGTCAGTTGGCATTTAAATCAAATTAATTCAAAAATATTAGTTTAAAAATATATTATTTTATTTATGTTCTTGGTAAAAATGTCGGTTGGCAAATTAGCCGATATTTAATATGAAAATAAGTACATTTAAGGGTCGCAAAATGTGGTAAAATTTGTAAAACAAGTGTAATTAAATAAATAAAAATACATACATATATGTTTATATGTATGTACATCTTTTGATAATTTAATATATATTGTTTTTTTTTTTAATTCGCCGCTCAAATTTGTTACCGATCTAATGTTGTATATGAACAAACATATTACATATTAATATGCAAGTCAAACAAAAATAAGAAATAGTCTATCAATATATATGCAGACCTTGACATTGTCATGACCTGCCTCAACTTATATTTATGCACAAGCAATTTTATTGATAGACTATTTCTTATTTTTGTTTAATTACAAAATATTTGGTAAAAATGTCAGTTGGCATTTAAATCAAATTAATTCAAAAATATTAGTTTAAAAATATATTATTTTATTTATGTTCTTGGTAAAAATGTCGGTTGGCAAATTAGCCGATATTTAATATGAAAATAAGTACATTTAAGGGTCGCAAAATGTGGTAAAATTTGTAAAACAAGTGTAATTAAATAAATAAAAATACATACATATATGTTTATATGTATGTACATCTTTTGATAATTTAATATATATTGTTTTTTTTTTTAATTCGCCGCTCAAATTTGTTACCGATCTAATGTTGTATATGAACAAACATATTACATATTAATATGCAAGTCAAACAAAAATAAGAAATAGTCTATCAATAAAATTGCTTGTGCATAAATATAAGTTGAGGCAGGTCATGACAATGTCAAGGTCTGCATATGAACACAACATTTGCACACATAAATATGTATGTAATTGTATGTATGTGTGCTTTTATAGGCGTTATGAGAAACCCATACACTACTGACAAACTTCACTTGCATACGCATCCCAAAATACAATGCGACAGAAATATGGCAACAGTGTATGAAATTCTGATGCCCATGTAGCAGGTAAAATCTGAAAACGAAATTGAAGCTGCTGCTCGCAAACAGCAAAAGACCAAATGCACAAATACATATAAACATATACATGTATATATGTGCACGCACACATACAAAGAGCATAAGCGGCGTGAACCGACCGTCTCTGTAGACTGCCTCTCTGCGAATGAAATGAAATTCGCTCACAGAGAGCACGAATGCGACAGCTCCCAGTCGGCTCATAGCCGAAGTGCGACAGCTCCCATTCGGCAAATACCCGAACAGCTATGGGAGCTGTCGCTAACAATTTCGATGGGACGTTTTCGTTGTATGAAATGACGCATCTATATGTTGTATGGTTAGTGACACAATTCTTATGTAAAAGTGCAGTTATATACGCTCTACTATTCAAGTCGAGACACCCGACTTTTGAGTAGCCACTTGTTATATATGTTCATATATAGAACATAAATCAATCAAATAAACCGATTGTCCGGAGTAAGGGACATATTTTGCCGCCCATAACTATGAAAAAAAAACGTCGTTGTTAAAAAAGCAAGGTGAAGGGCATATGGCTTTGTTCAACATGAACTTAGCTGATTCATATAAAACATGATATTTAACATACATAGGGGGAGTGTGATGATTGGGATAAACCAATTTAGGGAATAAAACTGCTATTGTGTAATTTCTGTAGCTTCAATGCAGAGTTATTTATTGATATGTTCTACTTGTATCAAGAAGTGCATTGGAACAGCTCTTCAAATAAGCCTTATGCAATTTGTTAACAAACTCTTTGTCGTTTTGTATTAAATAAGTGAAGGCTTGAACGAATTGTGCTGAGTTCAAGGTGTGTGACTCTGACTGCTGCCGGGAGTGCGTTCCTGTTTCCAATTTAGCATTCGGCGCATCAAACATGGTTGGTGGCATCAGCGCTGGCCTGGCGTCACCACTGGACTGTTCACCGACAAGCAGTCTCCTAAGGCACTGCTCAGCTTCATCAGCCGCAAATAAGGATGAATTCGAGTCTACGAAACTTTGGCCAATTTTTGGCTTTCCCAGCAACAACGCGTTTGCAGAATTAACATTGATTGCAGATGCCGATGCCTGTTGGAATGGAGACAAACGGCACTCAGAGGATCCAGCCAAATCGACTTCTCTAGCACTGGCTTGGCTATGTCCCTCGCTGGGCGTAGCTACGCGTTGTTGCTTCTCCAACTGATCCACCGAAAGAGGCTGTTGCACCCTATTGAAAAACGCATCCGCTGTTGCCTGTTTTGCCGATTCAAAAAACTTCAATACGTTGCATGGTGTTGCATTCTCAAGCTGGGCCGAATTTTGTTGTGGTATGTTTAGCTTTGCATTATACTCTTGCTGTGCCTTGCTAAGCATATTAAATATGCTGGCATTTTCCGGTTTCGACTGCGACAGCAAATTGTTTGCGGACGCAGCTGGAGCATGTGGTCCATTACTTTCTTTGTTTTGCAGTAAGCTATTTACTAGGTTACTGATCCTGTCGCACTCCTCACTATTGTAGAACCAAAAGCCGCGAATTCGCGAGCGCTCGTTGCGGTACAGAAGAAACGGAGGCTGCGATTGTAGCTCCAGGCTTCCAGTAATTGGCTCTACAAATGATGTCGTGTTTAGGCGATTGTTTATAAATATGCTATGGAAAGGCTCGGCATTTCGATGGTAAATGAAAAATGCTCCTTCGACATCAGTCTTCTCCCACTCGTTCTGCTGCGAATTAAACGTGTAAAAGGCTACATGAGATGACGAGTCCACTATCTCCTTCGCGTAAGGATCAATTTTCTTAATGGCCGATAAGTTCATTCGAGTTATGCTTTCATCCGCCATATTAGCAACAATAATTGTTTGCGAGCGATTGTATCACAAAAAAGAAACTTGTCTTGGTAAAAATTGACGCACTATATTGATACATATATAGACAGCTGACTCCAAGGCTTTTTATCGATATGATTATCGGACCCCTAAAAGTCCCGATACAATATCCGATTATCAATCTGGCCATATTAGACGCTTTCAGCTCATCACAATTATTGGCGCGAACCCTCACGCTTGCCGTCCGGGAGTTTTTGCATTCGTTTTCAACATGCAAAAGTCCATAACGTAAATAAAATTGCAACTGCTTACCTACAACAGCACTTAGTCAGTGTCTTTCTCTAATTCACAGGTCATTTTTTAAGCCTAAGTGTGATGTTCCGGAAAAACAGAAGCAGGGCAAAGAAAAGTAAAAAATTAACACGCCATACGTACACATGTACGTATGTATATTTAGCTTACAAAAATAACTGGGTTTTGGGTTTCAGGAGTAAGACTGAGGACACTACTATTGAAAACAAACTGCCCTTGAGCACGCCCCATGCCACAATCTGCAAAGCTGAAAGCAAAGAAGTCAAAGATGTAAAAACCGAAGATGAAGAAAATGAGCCGATGCCAATGCAGTTGCCGTTGAAAGAAACGGGAACAGCGGAGCCGACTCGGAAAACAACTATTGGTCTTATTTCCACAGACTCTAAGTTTCCAGATGGAGCAGATATCTATGACCCTTCGAGTGAGATGTACCACCCTCTGAACGACGCCTATTGGAAGGCCAAGGGCGTGTAAGTAAAATAAAGAATTTTTTATTAATTTGGATAACTATATGGACGCACTTTTCATTTAAGAACACCCTATTTGGCACTTGCGCGCACATTTCAAGTCATTGAGGAGACAAAGGGACGCTTAAAGATGATCGACACTTTAAGCAACTTTTTCTGTTCGGTAATGCTAGTTAGTCCGGTCGATTTGTTGCCTTGCGTATATCTAAGTATTAACCAATTAGCACCCGCCTATGAAGGTCTAGAGCTTGGTGTTGCCGAAACTACTCTTATGAAAGCAATTTGTAAGGCAACTGGACGCAATTTGGCACACATCAAATCTCAAACTCATATCACTGGCGACCTCGGTATAGTGGCGGAGCAATCCCGAATGTCTCAGCGCATGATGTTCCAGCCGGCACAATTAACTGTCCGTGGCGTTTATAGCAAACTTAAGGAAATAGCTGGAATATCGGGGCAATCTAAGATTACACATATCTATGATGTATTTGTGGCCTGTCGCTTATCAGAGGCGCGATTTTTCATCCGATCTCTACTAGGCAAATTGCGTATTGGCATCGCTGAACTGAGTCTTTTGACCGCACTAGCTATCGCGCTTGTCAAACGAAATCGTCTTTCTGATTGCAAGACTAACAAAGTTTGTGACATATACAAGGACGAAATAGCAAACACAACGTTGTTGCTTAAAACTACCTTTTGGTAAGTATTCTTGCAACAATAAAAAATATATTTAAAACAATTTATATTCAATTTTTTTTGTAGTCAGTGTCCCAACTACGACATAATTATTCCAGCTATTTTGAAGTATAACATTGAAGATTTGCACAAACATTGCCCTATGCATCCGGGAATGCCACTTAAGCCAATGCTCGCGCAGCCTACAAAAGGTGTGCATGAAGTTCTGGAACGTTTTAGCGGCATGCACATCACCTGCGAGTGGAAATATGATGGCGAGAGAGCCCAAATCCATTTAAACGACAAAGGTGAAATCAGTATTTTTTCGCGCAACTCTGAGAACAACACGGAAAAATATCCAGATCTTATAGCAAGAAGCAAGAACGTTTTGAAAACTGCTGTGCAGTCGTACATTTTAGACAGTGAAATAGTCGCTTGGGATGTGGAGCGGAAGCAAATTCTGCCATTCCAAGTGCTGAGCACACGAAAGCGAAAAAACGTCGATATTGAAGAAATTAAGGTTCAAGTATGCGTTTATATATTCGACCTTCTTTATATCAATGGGGCAGCTCTAGTTACAAAGCCTCTTTCCGAGCGTCGAAAATTGTTGTTGGAAAACTTTCAAGAAGTCGAGGGGGAATGGCGGTTTGCTACAGCCCTCGACACCAATGATATGGATGAGGTGCAACAATTTTTGGAAGAATCTATCAAAGGCAAGCACGAAACTTTTAATATTAAAGAACCAAACTAAATGGAAGTGTTTATATGTATATTTTAGGTAACTGCGAGGGACTGATGGTAAAAACATTAGATACTGAAGCCACATATGAAATAGCAAAGAGATCGCGTAATTGGTTAAAGTTAAAGAAAGATTACTTATCAAACGTTGGCGATTCGTTAGATCTTGTTGTCATCGGGGGATATAAGGGCAAGGGTCGGCGAACTGGAGCGTACGGTGGCTTTTTGTTGGCTTGTTATGATACAGATAACGAAGAATACCAGAGCATCTGTAAAATTGGCACAGGTATTTAAACAGAAAATCTTGTTAAATATGAAACTGAATTCACCCAATACTTTAAGGTTTTACTGATGATGATTTGAAAGCTCACTCTGAATTTTTGAGCAAGCATGTAATCAGCGGCCCGAAATCGTACTTCAGGTACGACTCCAGCGTGGAGCCCGACGTATGGTTTGAGCCTGTACAAGTGTGGGAAGTGAAATGCGCGGACCTCTCGCTAAGTCCAGTGCACAGAGCGGCAATTGGCATCGTGGACAGCGAGCGTGGAATTTCGCTGCGCTTCCCTCGATTTATACGCATTCGTGAGGATAAGAGCGCCGAAAATGCTACTGATGCCACTCAAGTGGCACACATGTATCAGTCGCAGGACCAAGTCAAAAACAATCAAAAAATGAGCGATCCAATGGACATTGAAAACGATTTTTACTGAAATGTATATACACCACAAAACCATTTAATTTCCCTTTATATTGAATTAAAGGTAGGCTAAATTATTAAATTCAAATCATTTTTCGTAAGTTCATAAAAACATATATGTAGAAAGCGGTAATTTACTCAACAATAGATTTATTTTTGGCTCACATAAATACAAACAATGGATTGTTTTAAGAAATACTGAATAACCAGTAATTTAATACATAAATATGTACATGTACACACTATGTACATTCTTACTTTTTGGAAAGTACTACAATTAAGTCTATTAACCAGTAAAATGATTGATGAAGATCGCCTTCACATAAGTAGGGTGCTTTTGTCCAGGATTCAACTCTAAATCCACAGTTTTCCAGTAATTCTAAAAACTGTGTAGCTTCTTCTTCGAACGACACTTGTGGTCCGTTGTTCCGATTGTTACTTTCTAATAAAGGGCGTAAAGGCAAATGCGAAGTATTGGTTTCTACGTAATGCATATATGGAAGCACTAGAGCAACTACTGCTCGACCCCTGGGAGCCAAGGTATTGTGTATGTCTTCCAATAGCTGAAACGGATCGAAACATCGATCGAGTACATTCAGACATAATATTAACTCGACGTTTTGTAGGCCACGTATTTCGTTGATAACGTTGAAATTCAGCTTTTTCAAACGGTCTCGCATTGTCCAACTGGCTTCTGTGGCAAACACTTGAATGCAAGCGTTACTAAGCTTGGCCACAGTATTGGCAATGCGAATGGAGATCTGCCCATCACCAGCCCCGATATCCAATAGAGTTACCTAAAAACAAATGGTTTTTGTTGCTGTTGTTCATGAAAAATTTGTTGTATACCGTATCCGATTCACTTCCCGCTGGAAAACCCCCAGCATGGAGTAGTTTGTAAAATTGTTCCTCTGATAAAATAAACATGGATCCACGTTTTAAGAAGCCGTTGATATCTGTCTGTGTCATAAAAAACTGTAGAACAGACCTCGCTAACGCATGCCACAAGTGCATCCATATGTTTGCCGACAACATTTTCGCCCGTTCTAACCATCTCACCGTGGTTTTATCCGGCTGCTCAAGTGCAACGAATTTCGACTGAAATTTTGCAGGTATGGATTCTGTATCCAGCGAGTACCACTGCAATATTTATACATATAAATAATTATATAGTTAAAATCCGTATCTTTCATCAATAAAAATCAATTAACATCATATAGCTTGGAAGGATAAAAAATGCCATTTAAGCTGATTCAAATCATAAAATTGATCCAGCGCCCATGGGGAGTCACAATTGGAATTTTATAAGTTGAATACATTTAAGTTTGAACCCATGGGTCCTCAGCCCCGTAACCTAAATACACATACGGACTTGCGTTTATATGTACATATTAACATACCTTCCGCGTGTCAATGTTATCCAAAAAATTATCATTGTGAAACTTATCATGTATGACTCGTGCTAAAGTACCGCGAGGGCGATACATGGCCATTTTTAATTGAATTAATTCTGCACCATTGGATGCTAGGAAATATATGCGTTAATATGCAATATGTAAACAATTCAGACTTAACTTTGAGATAACGATAGCTAAAAATATCGAATGATAACGATTGCAAGTAAGACCATAATTTGAATGCGACAAAATACCGTAGAAAACAGAATGCGAAGGAAAATATCGATATACAAAAATAGAGAAAATAACACCACTACATTTCGGAAAAGAAGCACGGCCAAACATTTTCGTTGCATCAAAAGCTAACTCTTAAAATGAGCGTAAGCAATGTGGAAGAAAAGGTCCCCGCTGTGGTAACTGAAGAACTTCCATTCTTTGCCGAAAGCTACCCTGGAAAATGCTGTTGTCTCTGCGGTCTCGGCGAAAGAAGTGGTCTCGGCCAAGGCAATATGCTGCAGTTGCAGTTAAATGTGCACGAAGGCTTTGACTTTAACAGCTTACGCAAGGACTCAAATGAGTCTAAACGTGACGGTAGTTCAACGGATCAGAGCCCACAGCGCAAGCTTAAGTCTAGTTTGAAACAAAAAGCGTTAAGCACAGGAGAAAGCAACTATGAATTGGACAAAATTGGATATTGTGATGTTTTCGATGTTTCTGTGTTTATTGATGATGGTTGCGTTTACGTTCACCGGATGTGTTTAATGTGGGCGCTCCGAAAATCTCAAGTTACGTCCGAAGCTGACTTTATGCATTTTGTTTCAAATTTGATTGAATTCTTAGAACAAAAATGTACCTTCTGTGGCCAATACGGTGCGTCCGTTGCATGCAAGATGAAATGCCACCAGGCCCACCATTGGCCTTGTGCCGCAGCTGCTGGATGCCTGCTTATCATGGAGAGCTTCACAGTTTTTTGCACCGAGCATTTAAGTCAAGTGCCATTGATATGTAAGGGGAGCGGTAACAGATTGATTTGAAGCTCACAATTTCTAAATATCACCGATAAATTTACCAACAGGCAATGACAATAACGTTGAGTGTTTAACATGTTCCTCCTTGGGAGATCTCTCCAAACTGATCATGTGTTGCACATGCGGAGACCATTTCCATACCACATGTATTGGTCTGGCTAACTTACCAGGTATTGCAACAAAATACAAGTAATCATAGAGTTAATTGAAAATAAATGCATACTTACATAGATACTCGGTCCGGATGGAATTGCGCGCGCTGCACCAAATGTCAAATTTGTAGGCAACAAGACGCATCAGAAGTAGGCAGATTTGTGAAATGTGAGCAGTGCCAGAAAATGTATCATACGACGTGCTTGCGACCCGTTTTACTATCTATTCCAAAATATGGCTGGAAATGCAATGTAAGTTTGTTTGTTGTTTGTTTAATGTCCTTATTTATGTTTTCCCTCAGCGATGTCGAGTTTGCACAGATTGTGGAGCCAGAACCCCTGGAGGAGGTAGTTCCTCTCGTTGGCACAGCCATTACACAATTTGCGATTCATGCTATCAGCAAAGAAACAAAGGTTTTTCTTGTCCGATATGTCAAAAGGCGTATAGAGCAGCTGCTTATAAGGAAATGGTGAAATGCAACTTCTGTCACAAGTAAGAACGCAATTGCAAATTTGTATGTGACTGTAACTAATTCTTTTTTTTCTTCTAATATATGTGAACAGGTTTGTGCATAGCACATGCGATGAAGAAGCTGATTTGGCTGCATATCACAAAAAGAAGGAAAATAATCCAGACTACGATTACGTTTGTCCCAGTTGTAAAACCAATCCATCTATCGAATCCCATCTATGTGCTGGTGGTGATTCATCATTAGGTGAATCACAAACATCCGAGATTCCGAATATAAAAGTCGCTGAAATAGATCCTTTGGATGGAAAACCAAGCAACGAAATGTCTAGTGAGGAAGTGCAAAAGCAGCAAAACAACAGAAAAAAAGTTTGTCTCGGTAATGCACGTGGCAAGGGAGCTAAATTTATGCTACATCGCATGGGAGTTATGTCACAGTTGGGAAAAAAACGAAGTACGCGTGGAAAAGGGCGGCAACTGGTGCTTTCAAACAACTCAAGCGATCGCTACTCCAATCGTACTATGGATTCAGATTTCACAAGTGATAAAAAAATGTTACTTTGCTCTGCCCGTGATAAGTTTATACTCACTCAGGATATTTGCGTTATGTGCGGCTCATTAGGCATTGAGAGTGACGCCCATTTAATTACTTGCGCCCAATGCGGGCAATGCTATCATCCATATTGTGCTGGTGTGAAACCCTCAAAAGGAATGCTACAGAAGGGCTGGCGCTGTCTTGATTGCACTGTCTGTGAAGGGTGCGGAAAGAAGAACGATGAGGCACGATTGCTGCTGTGCGATGAATGCGATATTTCCTATCATATATATTGTGTAAATCCGCCTCTGGACACTGTGCCACATGGTAACTGGAAGTGCTCCTATTGTACTATTTGCCAAAAGTGTGGTCGAAATCTTTCCCAAAAAGGTGAATGTACCGATGCCAATACAGCTGAATGTCCATCCTGCATCAGTCAATCATTCTGCGCTGTTTGCGGAAAAGCCTACAACAATGGCGATACGATTATTCAATGTGAACAATGCCAGCATTGGTCTCATTTTTCGTGCGATTCCGCTAACATACATCTCACTATTAATTACTATGAAGAAAATGAATATAAATGCATGAAATGCCGCTGTCTTGGAAAGTCGCAACTACCGAGTATGGAAGAAAAGAGCCGAAATGAAGAACCAAGTGCTTCACAAAAGCAATTAACACTGCCTGCTCAGGAAGGGAAAAATTCAAGCGGAAACGACCGACACGATCTATTGGCAAATAATTTAATAGAGAGTGCTGAAGCTATTCATTGGATAGATGGTGTATGTTTAAGTGAAAATGGACTTAACATGATCAAGTCCCTGTCAACGGAGATTAAACGTAAAAGAAAAGTGCGACAGGCCGTCGGAAATGCAAACCGGGATCCGTTACTCGATTCTACATTACCTGATGAGGCACCATGCGATAAATACAAAGACGGAATGATTTGGGATGGAACCGAAACTGTGTTGCCCGAAGGCTTTACTATTTCCACAAACGAAGAAGGGGTAAATATTTTACGCAAGAAACGGCAACGAAATCTTCAGAAATTGGGTATTGGCGGCTTTTCCGTTCGCAACCGAACGCTCAAGAGGGACAATGATGAAGCAGCTGACCAATTAAATCCAGTTTTAGCTATGGATAAAAAGAAAAAAACAATACGTAAAAAGCAGAAAAACAAACTCATAGAAGCCTATCCAGCTTACCTACAAGAAGCCTTCTTTGGAAAGCCCTTGCTGGAAGGTGCGGATGTCATGACTTACGAGTCAGATTCTTCAGATGGAATTGATGCAACAATGAAAACATATTTTACTCGTTTCGAAGAAAAAAAACCAGAAGAAGATGCAGCTCATGCCTCTAAGGAGCCGGCAAAGTTTTTAAAGAAAGCTAGAGCTGAAAAAGACATTCCAGAAAATAAAAATATGTTCTCCGATCAATTGCCTACGGTATCGCAACAGAAGGGAAATAATGGCATTGGGCCTACAATGTTTGGTAAGTTGGTAATTATAGAGAAGTTTTTTCTGATGCAATGCATATTTTTAAATCCTGTACCCAAACGGTAGACTAGTTTTGGACGAATGTATGTACATATGCCAGGGTGACAAGCCGAATCGATATAGCCATGACCGTTTGTCCATCAGTATGTATGAACCCAACGATCTCAGAAAGTATAAGAGCTAGAATAACAAAACTTGGTATCCAGATTCTTCTAACTTCGAGAGTTTGTGTGTTTTTTATTTATCTGATGCACCCACTGCCCCGGTATTAGTGATTTTCCATAACTCCCGTAATTCTTGGAATTTTTAAAATTGGAAATTACATCCCGGTCGTGATTATGTGTTCGTATGCCAAGTTTTATCATAATAGGTCAATTATTAAGAAAGTTATAGCCATAAATATAATCTCTACCCAAGCTCCGCCTGCAGGTTTTTTTGTGGTTCCTGCTTTGATTTATTTCTGCACTGCATACACGCATATAAACAGGCATAGACACGATTCTGATGTAAATGTATGCTGTCGAAACTGTACATAAACATACATACATATGTCTCCACTTATGTATGTATGCATTAAATATTTTTTTTATTAAATTATTTATTAATTTAATTTGAAAATTAAAAAACATTTTTTTTTTCACTTTGGAGCTTACTCGACTTTCTTGTTATTATTAAAATGTTATTTCTTACTAAATATTTATAACAAATTTTTTGGCGCTTGAATTAATTAAAGTCAAATGTGACTGCCAAAAAATAAATCGTTCACAGTGTTGTTAGCGACTGAAAGTGGCTATATTTAATGTCCTGTTAGAATTGTTGCTGTTTTTTTTACAGTTATACCAAATAAGGTGTTGAGAAATTAATTTGCAGATTTGTAACCACTTTTTTTGAAAGCTTTTAGAAAAATGAGTGGCACAAAGGAACGTGCCAGTATAGACTTGAGGAAATTAATTATTAATTACCATTTGGATGGTTTATCCCAAAGGGACATTTCCGAAAAAGTTAAAAGACCTCGCTCAACCATTCAAACTATAATTAACAAATATAAAAACGCCAATTGTAGGTAAACGGTATAATATATTAGACAATTTTCAATGCATTCAAATATACATGGTGGATTGCAGGAATATATACATTCCGTTAATTATATATTTCCTCTTCAAAATATAACCCAAAGTTGATTTCCGTCCCAGGTGGACGATTTAAAATGTTGACCTGTGTATATTCATTCTCTTTATAAAAATGGTGGTAGGCAACATTGTAATTTTATTACAATGAGGTACAAAGACTTAAGACAGTCTGAAGGAACAACAACGTATAGCACATACATATATACACATGTGAATTGTTTCAAGATTTGATTGATTTTGATCGCTTTTCCTATTACAGATGCAATTTCATCAGAAACTCCACATATTGGATCTGCAACTAATCGAAACGTTTTAGATAACTTGGTATGTTAAAATTAATTAGTAAAATTAGTACAAATATAATATATATAATTGTCTAATATAGGCATCAAACAAATTCCTGGATGGCACAAACCCTACATCTAACTTTATGGTCAATGATAATATAGATAAGGCGCTTGGGTACGTATTATTTTGTTACAGATTGTGTTAAAATAATAATTGTCTAATATTTTGTTATTAGGGAACAAACTGTTGTCATGATGGATAATTTTAATATGCCTCCCCAAATGCCGCAGGAAGCAAAGTTTGCTCATAGCCAACTATTTGTATCAGACGCTACAATGGCTGCAAACTCGTCACAACTGCATTATCAACAGGATCAAGTGAATATGCAACATAAGTTAAGTCCACAAGTTGTGTCAACACACGTTAATATGCATAACGAAAAAAAGAACGACGAAGACAATAGAGTTGTAGAGCCCGTCCCAGAAGCAATGAATGTTGGAACGCAGAAGACGGCAGAAAAAATGCGCAAAGATGAGGGTAATAAGAACATTAAAAATAAAAAATTTTCTTGGTGGTTGGTAACATTGTACTGCTTTTACAGATCTTGGTCTTATGGCCACCATTTCGGCTGTACTTTATGCTAATACTGAGCATGCAAATTTGAAAGAAATGTATCCAAACTGGAATGATCGGTGCAAGCAGATTTTAAAAAAATGGCGCTCCTTATGCAATGAGAAGAAGGCACCATTTTTACAAAAAGCTAAAGATAATCGATCGGCTCTTAGGCAGCGACGGGAGCAGAATAAAATAAGTTTACCGCCTAAACCTCAAAAGCAGGAAGACGTGGGAAACGCTTGGAAACAACATCAAATTAAAATAAAGGAGGAGCAATCAAATATGTTTGTTAACTACGGTAAGTGTGCCTACCAAACTTAAAATTATATAATAATAAATATGTATTCTGCAGGTGGCATTCCATATGATCCTGCTTGCTACAGCGGCCCGGCGGCTACACATCCTACAAGCCATGTGGGTGCATCGGTTGGCGAAAAATTCGTGGTTCAATCCTCAGTCCAAAGGACAACAATAAATGCTGCTAGAGCGTCCCCTTTGAAAATTACGACTACCGAAAATATTGTGGAATCGAACCAGGCCTATGGATCAGCAGAAATTGGTGATAAGAAGCTTAGAAACTTGCTCCAAAAGCCCAATACTGAGCCGATGTTATTGGGACCGAACTCAGAACTGTTCATGTCAAATGACGTCTTAAGACTTGGATTGATATCAAATCCATCATTAAACCAAAATAATCCCATGCTAAGCACAAGTGGAGCGCCCCAACCGTCGGAGCTGAGACAGAATATACCCGAATTGGAACAGGATGTCAAAATTCAGCCAGATCTGAAAATAACAGAGTCGCAAGAAGGCATCTCCGCCTCGGTTGAGTTGGAGAATGTTGGATTTGGTGACATATTGGGTGGATTGGGCGAAGGTGATGATGATGACTTGCTTAAATCACTAACTTCGGAAATTGGCGATGATTTTAATATACTCGAATATGGCGACCCCGAACTAGACGTCAATGTTCTAAACACTCTGGATTTTGAAGAAAATGAAAAAAGCTCTGCATAAGAAGTTTAAACCAACCATTTTTTTAATCATTGCATACTTAATTTAGACATTATTCTTTGATATAATGCTTAAATCCTTTTTTGATAAATTGTATGGATAATGTAAGCTTGTCGGTACGAAGATGTTTCCAATTACTTGCCTAAAAGTATAAAAGAGAAAACACATTTTTAATATACAATAATTATGATATAAAATAACCAATTGTGCACTACTACCTTATTAAATTATAACTTGTACAAAGGGTATAAAATACATTTCCCTTTGAATAAAGATTGTTATAAATTTAGTATAAAACAATTCCATTTGTTTCTAAAAATTCATCTTTAGACTTATCGAAGGAAAATTGTAATACAGATTTATTAAATTTTAGAAGCAGCCAAAAAATAATCAACCTTTGGAAAGATCTATATACATATAAAAAATAATTTTATTTGCTTACTTGTTAAAGTTATCTTCATATCCCACAGTGTAGTCATTTGGTATTACCGCTGCTGGTTTAAATGACATGCACTCAGCTGGCGGAGATTTTAGTGCGTAAAATGGATAATCAAAAGTATTTATATAAATATCTACACAAAGGCCATGACTTCCTAAATGCAATTGACTGGCCAACGAAGGTTGACTGAGGCCACAACTTCCCAACATCACGTTCCGATGGCAAGAAAAAATAAATGTGCCCTTATCGCGACTCGAATGAAAGCATTGGACAAATTTTGCAGCTCTCGAGTGATCGTGAGCAATGGGATCAAAGCCAGGACCAGCCATATCGCAAGCTGAAAGAATTAAAATCCATTATATATTTTATACCCTGTATAATCACCGATATTGTGAATTTACTGTCTATATTTCGAAAAAGGTATTTAGGTCTCAGAGCACGACCAACTGCGGACGCCAATTGACCACCAAAACTAAACCCAAACATATAGCCACGGTTAGGGTCAAAGCCGGATGCTATCAGGGAATGTATAATTGAGACCATTGCATTCAAAATGTTGTCAAAGTTTGCCAAAAGTTGCAGATAGGAAGAACTGGCAAAAATGCTGTAATCAATGCAAACAACGCATCCTCCGCGATAAAAATTTAGACCTGTAAATGTTAATTATTTCTATAAAACATACTAATTTAGAGCTATAGTCAGATAGGCAAATAATTTGAAGACATGATTATTTTGGTTTCTTAACTAATGATGAACAAGAATCTGAAACATACATATGTATGTACATATGTATGCAAAATGCTTGCCTATCTGACCGTATCAAAACTATATTACGATCAATGAGTGCAAGCGCCCAACTGTCAGCACAGCTTTGAATCCATCCATGAAGTATAATGGCAAACTTATCATCAGGTGAGCATCCAGAATTTTGCAATATATTTCCATTATATGACGCTTTTATTTCCGCAGTCCTTGTGTTATTTCTGGAAATTGTAAGAACTCGTAGTGAAGCTGCGTAGTTTAATTCTAAATAACATTGTATGTATGGGTCCCTACTCGTATTATAACGTATAGAGTTGAATCCTCCTACTCACATCGATGGTTATAGCTTCATTTGCAATACATATATTACATATATATTATAATGGACTTGACACGAGTTCCCCATACTCGAATAATTACGTGTTCTGAAAGAACTCTAGGGCGTACATCGGAAAATTAATAAAGCTGATCATTCTCGGACTTTAAGTACATGTATGCGCTGTTATGTTATTCTAACTCTTATACTTCCTAAGATCCTTATAAACAATGAAATAAATTACAAATTCAAAATAGTGCAGATCCAAAAATCACCTATACAATAATAAAACCATGGTGATAATCTGTTCCAACACAACTCTCATGGCTTAGCTTAATGATTGCCTGCATATTCACCTTTACACATGTACATATTATACATACATATGTATGACCATATGACTACATATTTGTGTAAATGGATAATTCAAACAATTTTTATACCCTGTACCCAAAGGGTACAAGGGTATATTAGTTTTGTGCGAGTGCACATGGAACACACAGAAGGAGGCTTGGTAGACCCCACAAAGTATATATGTATATTCTTGATCAGCATGACAAGCCGAGTCGATATAGCCATGTCCGTCTGTCTGTCTGTATGAACGCAAGGATCTCCGAAAGTATAAGAGCTAGAATAACCAAACTTGGTATACAGATTCTCCTGAGACCGAGAAAGGACGAGTTTGTTCATTTTTTCTGATCCACCCCCCCACTCCCCCCCTATTAACGATTTTCTATAACTCCCGTAATTCTTGGAATTTTGAACTAAAAATTGTAGTCACATTAGGTTAGTAATTATATATCCGTATACCAAGTTTCATTATGATAGAATGATCGGAAAGAAAGTTATAGCCATATAACCAGGCCCAATGCACACATACATACATATGTACAAGTACACAAACACGCATAAGGCACGATTCTGATGTAAATGTAAATGTTTGTATGCATGCATGGAATATTTTATATTTAATTTAGTTAATTAATTAAATTAATTTAGTTAATTAATTAAATTAATTAATTAATTTAATTAAATTAATTTAATTACTTTTTTGTGGGGTGGTACAGGGTATTTAAGAGTTGAGCCTGCTCGACTTTAGCATTCCTTTCTTGTTTATATATCTTTTAAATAAAAATCATTAAATTCTTACTAACTTACTTGTAAAACTTCAAGACCATAGTCTTAGTAACGTCTTGTTTAATGGATCTGTGCCGAAAAACTTAAGGAATCAATTCCTTATATGAAGATTTTATGATATATTAATTAAGTTCCTACCCATAGTATCATTCCTTGTACCAAACGGTTCTGAACTTAAAAATTTTTGTTTAATGCTAAACTTTGAATGAACCTCATGAAGTAAAATAAACCAAATGCTTATAACCAAGGTCAAGAAAATTCGTTCTTTGATTCTAAGATATTCCATTTGTTAATTATTAGCTTAGTTCAACACAAACTTAAACGAAATAGTGCGGGTAATGTTCAACCTCTGCTTGACTCAACCTGTTCTGGGAAAAAATTTCTCTTCTTCGATAAACAAAAGGCAAAGCAGCATCTTTGTAGTTGACGGAGAAAAAGTAAAATGGCGTGTATTTTAAACAGCTTTGGGCGACTATTAAATACCCTTTACTTAAAATAACCTGTTCTGGGAAAAAATTTCTCTTCGATAAACAAAACGCAAAGCAGCATCTTTGTAGTTGACGGAGAAAAAATAAAATGGCGTTTTATAAACAGCGTTGGGCGACTATTAAATACCCTTTACCTAAAATATATTTTTTATTGCGTCAAATTCAATATTTCATCGCGTTCGAATTAATAATTGTTGACCTTGCAGACTTCGAGATACATTTTTAAAATCCCAGCAGGCAAATGCTCGCAAATGATATAGCATGCGCGTTTGGAACGGAGTTTCAAACGGACATATCGCTCGCAAATGGATTCGAAAATCATAGCAATATGATTTATATGCCGTTCAGTTTGAAGCAGAGAAAGTAACATTTATGATAGTCTCATGAAATAGGTTTGCGAACATTTTGCGAGCCTTTTATGATCAGTATACTTGTATACTATAGTATGAACATATATGTACATATCTATACAGAAATATCGCCAAGTAAATTTGTATGGCATTGGTTGTGGAAATACGCCAGACTATTAAAAAAAAACCTGTTCCATCTGCCCGGGTAGCTGTTCGCAAATATTGCATCCTGCCACCCTTATGCATCACAACAAAATATTTATAAACGCAAGTGTGATATCTGTAAATGATTTGCTAACAAAAAGGATAAAATCTGATGGAATACTGTGTTTTTTAAATGAATGCTTTATATTTATATTCTATACAATTTGCTTTCTACAAATTGTCTTTTATATAATTTGAATCCACCAAAAATATATTTCAAATTAAATTTGAATTATATACACAATATCGGTACAACATTAGTTGTGCTTTTAAAATCGATATTTTACTGGTTAGGACAATCATTGGGATTCTGCTTTTTCTTGTTGCCAACGTGTTTTACTTGGCCCTCGTTTGCGTCGTCATATTCAGAGTCGTCTTCTTCATTTTCATCATACTCCTGCATAGATAAAAACAATTAAAATTTTTGTTTGTTTGTATATTACTTTTGTAAATACCTCCTCATCTTCGTCATCCTCATCGTCGACGATGTCACCGGTGTAATAGAGTATAGCTTTCGGAATAATTCTAGCGCGCAAGAAATGTCCTATTTCGAAATCTGTTGCTAAAATCTAAAAACAAGGTATTATTTGCAAGTTTGAAATATTTTATGAATTATGCTTACTTGTTGAGATTCCTCATCAACCTCTTCTTTTTTATCAGTTGGAATCTCCGGAGGGTTGAAGAAATTAAAGAAAGAGTCTGTTGGAACTTGCTTGACGATGGTGCGCACAGCGCCGCGTTCCTTATGCTTCTGTTTCTTTCTAATAGTCTTGACAGTCAAGTTCATTTTTTTCTCCCAATTGATAACGCAACCCTTTAGAATGAACCAAAAACAATTTTATGACATGGCAAATGGTAGAACACAAATATATTACCTTGCATTTGTAAATTTCAGGCCCTTCAAAAGCAAAAGGGTCATCTGGATCGACGGTCGCCTTTAAGAAGTACTGCTTTGTAAGAACTGGGTTCGAAAAATATTCATTTTTATCAAAATGGAACTCCAGAAAATACGAATGCTGCGAAAGGATATTACATTCTTAATTTGCATTTTGGACATACTTTTTAAGAACCACATACTTCATCATCATATTTTATTGTTATGTCGGTCAGCTTCCGCAAAACTGGTTCATCATGATCCTGCACCATTTCTGATAAAATAACCGTATTACGAAACACTGTTAACCAGAAATCCGGTATGCCCTTGGCGTCTTGGGGAATATTATTTTTGATATTTTTGAGAGCTTCAGTAATATCTTCCGCAGCTTCCCCTTCGGCAGTCACAGAGGGAACATCAGCAGGTTCCTTCCATTTGGGCTCTTCTTTTGGTGGATCCACAGCGCCAGTAATTATTTCGGTACGCTTAGTGAACAAAGGTATGTATTTTTGTTGATAAGCTTTCTCCAGATTGTAGACTTCATTAAAAAACTTGGCCTCTATTTCCAAGTGTTCCAACTGCAAGTTTTTCAGTGCTACAATCCTATTCTGCACATTTTCCGGCAATTTCCTTATCATTTCTTGCAAGAATTGTCGCCGCACTACCGACGTCATGTATGCTGGTCTACAAATACACTTAAGGAATTATAATTTGTTCTAAAAACATATTGAATCGGTCCTACTCACAGGGCATGACAGTCGGAAGTGGATTTTTCATCTTCAAGTTCATTGCAAGACTCTGTGTCGATATTACCTTCTGGTGGAGCGTCCATTGTTTAATGAATTCCGAGTCCTAGTCCTACAACATAATATGTTTTGTATTTAAAAACTAGCTTTAAATATAAAATTATATAGAATCACTAATACTTCGGCGAAATTTTTAGACCTATGCATATTTGTACATATGTATGTACACACACACATTTATTGTATAGACCTCTTCCTACTTTGGCACATGCAATTTGCACGCTACGAAAATTTTTTATAACACTTCTCAAATAAGTGCTTGTTTTTTTTTAAATATTTATTAAGCTTGTATGTATTGCTAAAGTAAGACGCCACAAAAGCACTCACTTGCATAGCACGCCAGCCGCTCATACATGCGTATTAAAAACGCAAACGCACAAAAACACGTGCTCGCAAGAGTCGCAATTTAAGATGTTTTATTATTTTGTCAGCTATTAACAGCTATATACTTATAAATGTGAAGTTTCATTTGGAAAGTTATGTACTTCGCGTTACAGATAAAATTAAAAATAACAATACATATTTCCTTACCTTTTAAATCGCAAAACGGCACCCTCTTTCCACAAGTAAAGCACGCAGCAACGACGCCGAACAGAAAGAATAATTGGGATTGAAATTCGTTGGAATTTTAACGAAGCATAGGGTAACGCATGTTTAAAAATAGTGTTTGAAAATGGCGCGAATAGGTGTAGCCCAACAAACACCTTATAGAAATAAAAAATGTATCGATTCTTCATTGCTATGTGTATTTTAGCTTGTTTATTTTCAGTTTATGATGAACAGATAATTATAAAGTCAGAATAACCGCACTAATCAAAACAACTAATTGCAGGGGCGGCCCTAGGGAGTTTTGTATTATTTGGAAAACTCCTCCAAATGTTGGTGGTATTCCTGTTAAGGGTAATCACACGAAAGCGTTTGCAAACTAATTTATGTAATTAAAAAAATAAAATTAAAATCAGCATTTGCTATATGGTCGTGCTATGCTACAAAATCAATTAAAAATCTAAATTACATCTGAGAATTAACTTCACAGGAATAATATTTTAGATTATATTCTTCATACATTTTCTGAGAGAGAAGTTTTCTAACAATCGAAAATAACTTGTGTCGATACATAATAATGATCCCGTCTGTGGTCTGTATTAATGGAGCTAGCATGACCGAAAAATTAAAAGAGTTGCTTTAATTTCTAGCGTTGTAGCAGAAAGTGTGTTCCTAGGGAGATTTCAAGTTACTTTGTTTCAGCGATAAATTATCTGCTCTTGCTTATGCCGATTACATTATGTACATATGTGCATTTTATATCGAAACTGTCCCCAATATTTACAGTGCTTCATAAGTATTCAAAGGAACCAATTTTATACTTTGAGGGATTTGTTAAACTAATTATAAATTTTAATATACAACAATGAATTAGAGCAGACTTTTTGCTTTATAACAATTTATAACATATAAATATATCCATATAAAAATTATTAGCTTAATTTCAGTTTCTTAAGATTATATGTATGAACACACATACATATGTATGTATGTATGTATGTGTGTGAGATGTGCATACAATGTTAATATGAGAAGCTTTTAAAAAGAAGAAAAGTAAATATTAGAAACATTTATTTGCTGAGAGTCAACTTATTTCCCATTTGGTACAAAATTAAAACTAAACTATACATATTAAATGAGATACCTATGATTTCCGTAGCTTTATAGATTAAAATTTCAATTACTATTAAAAGGTTTTGCTCATAGGAGATATACCAAAAATATCATTTGATGTAGAGTTCTGCTTTTTGGCTTATTCTTCGCGTTTAGCTTCAACTCCTGCAATCATACTTTCAAAAAGTTTTTAATTCTCCCTTTACAAACTTGTTTGATTTTTTTAATATCGCCACTTTTTATAACCGCATTTCCATGTTTTTGTAGTATACTGCTAATAGAAGACTTTTAAAGAGCAGATTTCTTATAGTAGATGGTTAACAATTAAACAGTTTTAGCAACAATTACACGTTAAATGCAAATTTCTGTTTAAGCGTGTTAAAACCTTACTAACAACTGCATTTTCAAGTTGCGACTGATATTCTTCAGCAAAAAATTTGCCATCAAGTTGTGCACAAAAAATTGCTAAAATGTGTGGATGCAGGAGAGACATAAATCTAAACATGAACAATTTCAAAAATGTCTGCGCTAAGCTTTAAGTCGGACACTTCGCTCTTATGATAACTTGATGAATATGTACATTCATTTAAATTCTAGCTAGCTATACTGGATTTATTAGTTATGGCTATCATATTTGAGAAGCCTACATTTCTTGGGGATGGGCTCTTAAATCAACCTACATACGTACGTATACATATGGAAAATTTAAATTTGTATCGAAATAAAACGTCTGCCATGCAATATAATACTGTTAAGTACGTTATATACCAAAATAAAAAAAATTGTTCTTTAATTATGTAATAAGAAATAACAATTTAATTAAACTCCATGGTTTTTCATGCCTAGCTTAGCAATAACCCATCTCTAACTCTAACCTACATACATATGTATGTATGTATGTAAGTATGTATGTATGTATGCATGCATCTATGTATGTATGTATGCATATAAGTAAATATTTTAGTAAAAAACATTGCAATGTGTATCATGAAAATGAGTGCTAATTACTTAAAAGAATGAACATACATATGTATGTATGTATGTGCTTACATCCGTACATTTATATAAACATATGCACATACATATACATACTTACATATGTATGTATATACTTGCATTCAAAAATTTCAAAATACTCAGCACTTAGTTACTGTTTACTTTTTGACAAATCTCAGTGGCGTTCCTTAGTCTAGAGAAGGCGTATACATTTTTCATACTCATCAACTGATACCATGACCACAAACTTATACATACATATCTATACTATGCGTATATGTATATACATACATTTTAAAAAGTAGAGTGACATGAAGGTGCTAATTTCAGTAAAATATCTCATTAAGTTTTCCAAAATACAAATTGAGACCATCCATTTGATTTCAATTACAGTCTTCATTAATACAACAGCAATTCCTCCAATATGCGACTCCAAATTATATACAGTAGAAAATCATTTTGTATTACTCATGCGCCTTTAATATGATAGTTTTATTTTATTCGTACAATTGAAAAGTTCACTAAATGTTAAGGAGAAAAGGAATAATTAAGAAAGTTAACTTTTTAGAATAAATATAAGAAAGGAGCACGCGGTGCTTTCGGTTCAAGTTGCCCTGAAAAAGCACTCAAGTAAATAAAATGAATGCATTAAATAATTATTTTAATGTTGTAAACAATAATTTTTCTTCTTTCTGCGGCTCACATGCTTAATTATTTTTGTGGTCAATGTAATTGTGCGGTTCTATGTGTGGGTGTTGTTTTTCTAAGTGTGTGTTACTGTGGCATGTGCAGCAAATGTTGTTTTTTATTTGTTTTACAACTCTTAGATAATATGCATGGACTCCCGAATATTTGCATGTGTGTATGTACATACATATGCATGTATGTATGTATGAGCACATATTCCTAATAAAGTACAAGTATATGAATGTAAATACATGTGTATGTTGTACAGATGTTTTAAGTTGATTCTTGAGTAAAGTTATAAATGATATGAATTCTGAAAATTAAAGTACACAAAATTGTATTTTCACTCACACATGCGCATTCACAATTATAAATCCGTACACATAAAGAATAGCATGTGGTGTCTATTAATATGTGTGTATGAATGTTTACTGTAAAAATTTGTGGCGGCAACACATACACACATTCATATACATATGTATGTATGTGCATACGTTCGTGTGAATACACATGCATGTACGCATATTTATATACGTATGAACATATTAAAAAGAGAATACATTCATATATATTTGTAATCACAGCTGATTGCCTTTAACGTAAATGTATTTATTATTTTCTTTCTATTTGTACGCATCTATTATATGCAACATAATATTTGCATTGGTAAAGCTTTACTCAATAATTGTTATCCGTAAAAATCCATTTACATATTGACATACATATGTACATATGTATGTATGTATGTTCTTATCACGTGATTATCTTTTTCATTGATTAAGACTTAAAATGTTTTAGGTGTATGTAATTTCTTAAGTAAGCTTCTTTAAATTTATTTTCGAAAGAAGTTTTCCCAATGCCAATTTTAGTCTATCTATTTTAGTTGTAAACTTTTCGTGTATAAACCTTGCACAATAATTTTTGGCTTACAACCGGTAGTATTATATAACGATTTTTTTCTAATATTCGTTACGAAATTGTATCAATCAATATTCGTTTTTATGGGAGTGTTTGATCCTCTTTTGCGTGGCTACCTCATTTGAAAAAAATCGCATAAAAAACTACAAATGTATGTATGTATATGTTTCCAACAATTTTATCCACAAAAACAATTAAATATGTGATAGAAAGAAGAAAAATTCTAGATTCTATAAATTTCGCTCTCTTGTAATACTAGTTATATAAAAATCTTTGCTTTACGTTTTGAAAATCGGATGGATTTATTTATAGATATTAGATCTTTATTTTTTAGGTTTTAAGATCCGTTAACTTAGCAAATAGGCTTACAATTCAATTCATAGTTACTGGCTTTTGTGCAGCCCTCTTTCCAGGCTTACTGTTAAACAAGTACAAGTACTAAGTTCGAAGATGATGTCAACAAAAAATTTATGTAATACTTATATTTACTAAAATTATGCAATCAGATAAAAAAAACCCACTGAGAATTTATTTTATAATTTTATTAGAAAGCATACTTTACTTATTTTGCATTAGGTCATCCATTGATACATTTAAAAAATAATTTATATATGATTAATGAAAAAACTTGAACAAATCCAACTCAGTTTCAGTTTAAGGCTAAGCATTGGGTCATAATAATGAACGTGTGGTCGACTTTATATAGCAAAATTTTTTTTTAAAAGGGGAACGGCCCCCTTCCCCTCTCCCCTCCCCCTTCGTACGCCCTTGCCATCAGGTATAACTACAACATTCTCAATATACTAAATTGGTATTATGTAATTTATACAATATTTCTGCATGCTAAAAACAATATACCATTTCAGTGACGGGAATATACAAAAGATTTACAAAGGCTCCCCTTAATTTTGATCCCATTTTCCATACTTGATAGTCGAATATTACATGGCAAGGTGTAGCTCTAACTATTATCTTAGATTCTAACAAAAAAGACAAGTTTTTATATTCATTCAAATATAATACATATACCACATATACATTAAGCAAAAGGAAGAAAAATGTTTAAATAAAATTTGTCGTTATGATCCAATACATAATTTTAAGTACTATCATTATTTAACTGAACATTATTTATTAAAACTTGTTTAATAGGATACAGTTAAAAGGAATATGTTTCACTATTTCAGAGATTTACAAAGGCTCCCCTTAATTTTGATCCCATTTTCCATACTTGATAGTCGAATATTACATGGCAAGGTGTAGCTCTAACTATTATCTTAGATTCTAACAAAAAAGACAAGTTTTTATATTCATTCAAATATAATACATATACCACATATACATTAAGCAAAAGGAAGAAAAATGTTTAAATAAAATTTGTCGTTATGATCCAATACATAATTTTAAGTACTATCATTAATTAACTGAACATTATTTATTAAAACTTGTTTAATAGGATACAGTTAAAAGGAATATGTTTCACTATTTCAGAGTGCTTTAACAAGATAAGGACAGAAAATGCCAGACAGATTTCAAGTCACTAAAGCGGATGAAGACACAGTATTGGATTACCTTCAAGATGAATCTGCAAGCGGAAAGCTTTTAGGAGACATTCACGATGAAGCAAAAGGTGATTTTAAAGACTTGACTCGTATCTTATTCTTTATGTATTTCTTCAAAATGTCAACTCGATTGTAAAATGCCTTCACAAAAAAACTAAAACTATGATCTATATTGGGGTGATCCATGACCTGCAATAATCCAAAATTAGCGCAACTGTTCCCTCTCCCAATTGTGCAGGACCAGAGATGTTCTGGTGACACATTTTCCAGGCTGCGCATTAAAAGCTTGATGGTAAAAGCTTTGGGAGCAGCGCAGACAAGGGCTTTTAGTTTGGTTTAAGTGCGATGCTGCGTGTCCGTGTATGTACACGACGGTGCCTGCAGAAAACGGCTACGTATATACTTATATACATATGTATATATAGACAACGAGATATACGTAAACATATACACGCAGCTGGTCCTTAGCCGCTCAGTGATTACCGACCCAAATTGTGTGTGTAGACGAAAACGAGAGCTTTCGTTTTCATCTCAATTGAGGTCCTGGGCAACATAATTTTTATTCAGCAGCATACAAACAGTTTTCTGAAGTTTTTCTATCAATTGGATAGCAGAGTTTTTGCACGTTTTAGATATTTCTAAAAATTATTTATGTGGTCAAAAAAAATAAAATAAAATAATATAATATAATGCACCAGCTTAAATAATACGCACGGAAAATGTATTATTATTAATTCACCCAATAAATAAATAGTAAATTATTAAAAAAATACACTTTGATAATTGAACAAGTGGGTTATCCTAGATTGATAAAATGAATTGTTTAATGCAACAACAAGCTCTTCATGAACTGTTGAAAATTGTTAACCCCTCCCTAATAATGTCGTAACTTTATCATAAGCTACAAAATGGTTAATTACAATTTATTAGTACATTGTGTACTTTTATAATTATTCTGTTTGCATTCAAAGCATCCGAACCAATTGTTTAAAAAATGCAATAATGAAGAAAAATGATAGATTGCCGTTATAAAATCCTTGACCCAATTCAATCATTTACTTGTAGTATATAAGTGTTGGAAAAAAGTGCTGAGAGAATAAGAAGATGAAATAAATGCGGTGCAAGTCTAAGTGTTTTTCTCTTTGTTTTTTGCCAAGTACCTATTACCCATAAATATTTCTAATAAGTGCGTACCTTTTGTGTTCAGGTGCGATTGTGGTGGGCTCAGATACATTCATATATACATACATATTCAAGTATCTGCACCCAGATTTGTGTATATATGTACATATGTACCTGAAACGCCCAATCATGCGTCAGCCTTTAAAGCTGTAATGCCTTCAAAGGCATATTTCTTATGAGCTCCTGTGTCAAAATTTTGCCATATTATATGGCTAATTCTTAAAAGTCCCCACCAAAAACTCTTGATTTTAAAAAAAAAAAGTGGCGAGCTCATTCCTTATTTTACGAATCACAACTGGCCACGCCTTTTTATTATATAATGCTCACGACGAATGTTTTGACAAACTCGCGACTTTTATTCTTATGATTCATAGTGGTAGGTTATTTTAAGTGATAAAAGTGCAATCTAGCCGAAATTATAGAGTCAAAATACCGTTAACATGCAAAATAATAGTGTTAAAGATGATGTGGCTGAACCAGTCATAGAAACATCCAGACAGAATGGAGCTGACCACGACACAAAAAATGAAGGTATGCGATACAATTTTCCTTTATTATTGGTGGAAAAAACAAAAAAGATCCGTTTTTTAAGTTTTCCTATTGGAATATAACATAAAAAACGGGTTAAAGAGAATCTAATTGCAATAATTTGCTGGGCCTACATACATATATGTAGCGTCTAAGCCCATAAATTAGATGGAGACCTTAAGTAATGTATTAAATTAAAAACAATATCTCAGTTCATATAACGATAAGTAATAAAACGGTTTTGTTTGTTAAACTACTTTATAAATGGTATACCCTGCAGAAATGCAGAAAAAAGGAATGGGAATATTCGTAGATTTGATATAATAAGACTATATACGAGAACACAGCTGGTTCATCCAGATTATATATATAATTATGTGGAGTTTTATCCAGACTTCTCTATTTCCTTCCTCCTCTTTAGACTCAGGTGATATCCATAGGGCTGAAGATAACCAGAAGTCTAATATCGACCCAAATCTGTACCTATATGATGACGATTTGGAGACTCGGCCTCATATATCAACGTTCATTTCATCAATTGCCAATTATGAAAACACGATACCAGCGGCCACAGACCCTGATTCAAAGCCACCAGCACCATCGGCCCGTATGGGTATGTACAAGTTTTTCATTTTATAAGGAAATCTATTATGAAATATTTATAACACCCTTAATTTAAAGGTACCCTAATTGGAGTGTTCTTGCCATGCATTCAGAATATTTTTGGAGTAATTCTATTTATTCGATTAACATGGGTCGTTGGCACAGCTGGGGCGATTTGTGGATTCCTTATTGTGTTGACCTGCTGCTGTGTGGTCAGTACACGGACAAAGATATTCCATATACACCTTTTTTAAATAATATCTTTAATTTAGACAATGCTTACTGCGATATCGATGTCAGCCATTGCAACGAACGGGGTTGTACCCGCAGGCGGAAGTTACTTTATGATATCACGGTAGGCTAAAAATAATATTTGAATTTATAAGAAATTAGTTGTACAAATTTGTGGTATATGGCATTATGGTTTTTAAATATAGATCCCTTGGTCCTGAATTTGGTGGAGCAGTCGGCATGTTGTTCTACACAGGGACTACGTTGGCAGCTGCAATGTACATTGTTGGAGCCGTTGAAATTGTGTTGGTGAGTACAAATATTTAATTTTTATTGGAAGGCAATTCATTGAAAAATTGATCCTACTAGACCTATATGGCACCGTGGGCATCGATCTTTGGAGATTTCACTAAGGATGCAGACGCAATGTATAACAATTTTAGAGTCTATGGCACAATATTGCTTGCATTTATGGGTGTGTATTCGATAACCTAGTCTTATTGCACTAGAAATACATATTGTTTTTTATTTTTATTATGAAGGCTTAATCGTTTTCCTCGGCGTGAAGTTTGTCAACAAATTTGCGACAGTGGCTCTCGCCTGTGTAATTCTCTCCATTATAGCGGTTTATGTGGGAATATTTGACAATATTCATGGCAACGAGAAATTATAGTAAGAATTTGGAATACCCTATTCCTACAAACTATTATATTTTGCGCTTTTCCAGCATGTGCGTGCTCGGCAAGCGACTTTTAAAAGACATCCCGCTGGAAAATTGTACTAAAGATGATCCATTTTTGAGGGATATTTACTGTCCCGATAATCAATGCGACGAATACTACCTAAGTAAAATAAAACAATTTGAAATAAGTGCAACAGGATTGGTATTTATGATCATCACTTTCTTATCAAACAGGAAATAATATTTCACAAGTAAAGGGTATCAAAGGTCTTGCCAGTGGTGTTTTCTATGACAATATTATGCCATCATTTTTGCAAAAAGGTCAATTTATATCTTACGGTGACAGTTCAGTTGATATTGAGAACGTTGATAGCCAATCGTATAATCAGATTATGGCCGATATAACGACATCATTTACCTTGCTTATTGGCATATTCTTCCCCTCGGTGACAGGTATGTAAAAATGAGGACTTAAGTTCTGAATTGGAATCAAATTTTGGTATGGTGTAAATTAGGAATTATGGCTGGATCAAACCGATCAGGCGACTTAGCTGACGCACAGAAGAGTATACCGATCGGAACAATATGTGCAATACTAACGACAAGTACAGTGTATTTGTCGAGTGTTATATTTTTCGCTGCCACTGTGGATAATCTTCTGTTGAGAGACAAGTAAGTCTTCGTAGAAAATACGACCAAACAATTTTTATAAAACAATGGAATTATGATTTACGGTATCCAAAATTGTATATGCGAAAAAAAAGTTATTTACTAAATATTTTTATATTATTTAATATTACATAATTTTGTACTTTTTTGTAATATTATTTAATATTTTATTAATTTCTAAATATCATAATATATTCCTTACATTATTAAATATTTAAAAATGTTTATACTTTAATACTAATTTAAGTATTACAAAATAGACATTTTTATTTTGGAAGACGATATAAAACCAATTTAGTGTTTTTTAATTTTAAAAAGCGTACAGAACTGTAAAAGTTTGTGCTTAAAGCAAAAAACATATTTTTAGCGCCAGTTGCATTATAATCCAAAATCTCTTTCAAGGTTTGGACAATCAATTGGTGGAAAATTGGTCGTGGCAAATATAGCATGGCCCAACCAATGGGTTATACTGATAGGTTCGTTTCTCTCAACACTGGGCGCTGGACTGCAAAGCTTAACTGGAGCACCTCGTTTGCTACAAGCTATCGCTAGAGATGAAATAATACCATTCCTGGCGCCATTTGCCAAGTCATCTAACCGGGGAGAACCCACCAGAGCTCTTCTCTTGACTATTGTAATTTGTCAATGTGGAATTCTTCTAGGTATGTTTCAAAAGGGAAATAAGATTAAAATATAAATAAAATAAATATGTATAAAAAAAAAATAATTCAAATTTTCAGGCAACGTCGATTTGCTTGCTCCATTGCTCTCTATGTTTTTCCTTATGTGTTACGGTTTTGTAAATTTGGCCTGCGCCGTACAAACATTGCTGCGCACTCCGAATTGGAGACCCCGATTTAAGTTCTACCATTGGAGCTTATCCTTGATCGGCCTTACATTGTGCTTATCTGTTATGATAATGACATCTTGGTATTTTGCACTAATTGCAATGGGAATGGCGATTATAATCTATAAATATATAGAATATCGAGGGTAGGTTTTAACTCTTATTTATTTCATCAGCCTGCTTAATATGATTGGTATTTTTTGGTTTTTAGAGCTGAGAAGGAGTGGGGCGATGGCATTCGAGGCATGGCTCTCACTGCAGCTAGATATTCACTTTTGCGTCTTGAGGAAGGCCCACCGCATACCAAAAATTGGCGTCCGCAAATTTTGGTGCTCTCTAAACTCAATGACAACCTGCTGCCAAAGTATAGGAAAATATTTTCCTTTGCCACCCAACTCAAAGCGGGCAAGGGACTCACAATTTGTGTGTCTGTGATAAAAGGTGATCACACCAGAATCCCGAATAAAGCAGTCGATGCAAAAACGACATTACGAAAATATATGACCGATGAGAAGGTAAAAGGATTCTGTGATGTATTAGTTGCTCAGGAAATTGGTGAAGGACTGAGCTCAGTGTGAGTACTTTTGAAAAGGAATTACTCTGAAAGGACTTTCGTAAGGGAGACATTTTTACACTTATTGCAGCATTCAAACAATCGGCTTGGGCGGTATGAAACCAAACACTGTCATTGTTGGCTGGCCATATAGCTGGAGACAGGAGGGCCGGAACAGTTGGAAAACGTTCATACAGACGGTTCGAACCGTTACAGCTTGTCACATGGCCCTAATGGTTCCAAAAGGAATCAATTTTTATCCGGAGTCTAGCCATAAAGTAAGTTCAGCACTACATTAATGAGGATAGTCATTAAAGTGATTTTGATTTGATCATCTAGATTGGTGGAAATATAGATATCTGGTGGATTGTGCACGATGGTGGATTGTTAATGTTGTTGCCCTTCTTGCTAAAACAACATCGCACCTGGCGCAACTGTAAGCTACGAATCTTCACAGTTGCCCAGATTGAAGACAACTCAATTCAAATGAAGAAAGATTTGAAGACATTTTTGTATCATTTGAGAATTGAAGCCGACGTTGAAGTAGTTGAAATGGTAAGCATTCGTTGAATGTACTCACTATATAGAAAGATTATTGGTTTCTTACATTTCAATACATAATTCTTGCTTATTAGAATAACAGCGACATTTCGGCCTATACCTATGAGAGAACACTTATGATGGAACAGCGCAATCAAATGCTAAGAGCACTAGGCTTAAATAAGAAGGAGAACTCCAAAGTGGTAAGTAGCCTGCCTTATGGATTGATTGTAGTATATGATTTTTTCTGTACATGAACTAACAAATATTATTAATATTTTTGTTTGTCAAAGCAACATTCGTTGTTCACTGTTTATTAATCGTGTCCGATTTTGAAACTACCGCTTAACAGTATAATTTTGTTACTCAAACAATATATTAATTCTATCATACTTCTAACGGTTAGGATATCAGATTAGTATTTTCTGATTTAATCAAGTTTTTTGTGAGATCATCGTATGGTGGATAATGTTTTTTCTTTTTTATATTCTTAGCATACGAATGTTTTTTGCTAAGAATATAATGAATATAATTAATTATAAGATCAAAATTAAACGTTTACACTTTGTATATTTGAAAATTAAAAGGTTCAAACTATAATGGATTTTAAGGAAACTCCCAGTGATAATAAATTATCTTTGGTAAAGAATCTATACAGAACTATAAATATTTATATACATATGCATACGACTGTTTTCACTTACATACTAAATAATAAATGTGACTTAAGTTAATCATCATTTCATTCAAAAACAAGGAGTTGTGCGCCTACATACATATCTATAATAGAGTACATATGTACTTAACTCATAATATGTGAATCATTCTATGTGTGCTTCACAATTATTCCCTTTTAGTTTTTCATTTACTTACATACTATACTATGTATCTGTAAAAAATATATGTGCACCTCTTTATATTTAATTTGTTTTCAAAATGAAATTAGATTCGTTCATATAATTGTTTTTTCTAAAATACATACGTTTACATAGGGACTTGCATTATTAACCCTGGACTATAATATACTTAGTATACTTTTTGTTGAGCTGTTGTTTTTCAAAATTTGGGAAACTATGCATATAAAATTATTAAATGACCGAGAATATAGTACCCATACGAAATAGTGAAAATATATTTATAAATATTATTATAAATCTAACCAATAACAAAACAATTATTATCTACCCTCAATAAATGCTTGAAGATGCATAAATGTTCCTTTTTAATTGTTTGTTTGTAAATTTACAGTCCATTCAATGATCATTTCTTTTATAATTCAGATGTCAGTTTCAATGAGAATCAGAAATAAAACAATTTAACATATGTTGACCAATTTATTTACAGACAAATATTTTGTATAGTACATAAATAACTGTGACCTATTGTGTATACGTGTATATACAAATTTTCAAATAACAATTTATAGTAAAAAATTATTATTGAATGAGCTGTAATAAAATAGGTTGTTCCCTGAACAATTAGGAGTTTGTTTGCATTTTTTGTTCATTATTAAAAACTTTCATATGCTAGTTAGTTTCACGCCTAAATAAATGTTTTTATATATCCAAATGAATGTGACTTTCATGTTAGCTAATTATTGCAAAGTGTTACGCACCTATATATATTATGTATCTCATATATGCTTCACAAATACTTTTAGGTTCAAACAATTGTTGACCACCATTATGACGCAACCAGAACAGCATCAAAGGTTCGATTTGCAGACCCAACCATTGAAGAAGTTCAAAATCAAGTAAGTCTTATTATACATACATATGTCAATTGAAGATGTGATATTGAGTTTTCTGATTCGGATTATTTTAGGATGCTCCGAATGGGGAGAAACGTAATTCAATAGATTCAGATGGACCTGAGAGCACAGACGCCACTGAAACTGTTTCTAATAAGGATGAATCCACAGAAAAATCTGATGGCAACTTTAAATCCAGTGCGAAGCCGTAAGTTCCTAATGCAGGGTATTTAACAAGTATATGTATGTATATTCAACATATTTCGTATTATAGGGATGAGTTTAATGTACGTCGCATGCACACAGCAATAAAACTAAACGAAGTTATAGTAGAGAAATCACAAGATGCCCAGTTGGTCATAATGAATTTACCCGGACCACCAAGAGATGTGCGAGCAGAGCGTGAACGCAATTGTAGGTCCCTTCATAAGCCTATTGTGTATTTATTAATTTAAATAATTTCTGTCTTTTAATTTAATTAGATATGGAATTCTTGGAGGTTTTAACAGAAGGCCTTGAAAAAGTATTAATGGTTCGTGGAGGAGGTCGAGAAGTTATAACAATTTACTCTTAAGAGCATTAATCGCTCTGTTTTTATAAGAGTTCGCAACACTAGACAAGTTTAAGAATCAATCAAATTTTTAAAAGGAAGTTATTATTGATTTGTTATATTCAATCATATGTCCATATATTTTATTTTTACGTAAATAAAATATCAAAAATTGTAACAATATTTAAATGTGTATTTCTCTTCCACATTGAAATGTATTTATGTACGGTAAGCATGTGAGTAGAGGAAAGAAAAATGCGTAATAACTTTCTCTAGTCCAGTTATTAGCAATTCAATGTTTAAACTCTAGTCTTTTAATTGCTCCGTAAAAATGCAACGAACTTTTCAACACTGTTGCCGAAGTTGCCGTCGTGACCGTTTCCCATAACTGGAAATAAATATTAGAGTCGTATGGGTTATTACCCGTTGCGTAGCATTTATTTTATTTAGGTGAAATTGTTTACTCACATTTTCTATATTTCTTTATTATTTTTGTTTTTATTTAAAATATCAACATTTTCCAATCTAATTTTAATGAATACCGAAGTAAAAAACATAGATTTGAGTCAGGTGAGTTCCAATCAGTTAAATAAATGTTGGTACACGCAGGCAGTTCTAACATTGTTCAGACACAGGTGTGATTTCATTAGAATATTATTAACATATATTTTGTCCACTGTTAGGTTGATGTAGATCGGCCACATTTTGTCGCTGTTACCACATTGTACGACTCGCAGGCGATTCGAAGTGTGGACTTTCATCCTGATGGAAAGCTTTATGCCGTGGGCTCCAATTCGAAAACATTTCGAATTTGTCAATATCCCCAACTATCCAAGCTGAGGTGGTGGTGATGATCTAATTTTATATGTGCTGTTGTAATTGTAGTTCATCGAATTTTTTAGACAAGGTCATCAAGCGTATCCTCCATCAGTGTTATGCAAACGAACAAAGCACCACAGAGGATCAATATATTGCACAAGTTGGTCTGGGGATGGGGAGCTCATTGCGACAGGATCAAATGACAAAACAATTAAATATATGAAGTTCAACAACGACACCAACCAACTAGTTGGCCATGAAGTTGAACTTACCATGCACGACGGAACTGTGCGCGACATGTGCTTCCTTGACGAGATGTCCACTAAGTCGAGACTTCTAGTGAGTGGCGGAGCTGGCAATTGTAAAATATATATCACGGACTGTGCTACAGGCACGCCTTTTCAGGCTTACAGTGGCCACACAGGACATATTCTATCACTGTTCAGTTGGAATAGTGCAATGTTTGTATCAGGATCGCAGGTATGTTCTACAGGTACCTCGAACTGACCAATCTTATAATGTATTTGCATATAGGATCAAACTATTCGATTCTGGGACCTTCGAGTTAATGTATCTGTCAACACATTGGAGCATGATCGGAAGGATGGTGCAGCCGTAACAGCTGTAACGGTAGATCCGACCGGAAGACTTCTAGTTTCTGGGCATTCAGATAGCTCGTGTGTTCTATACGACATACGTGGAGATAGACCCATACAGCGCTTTCATCCACACGGAGCCGAAATAAGGTATATCTGTTATATCGTAGCAATTATTACAATTTAAGAAATTATATTACTTTTTGTACTATCCATTAGTTAAGAGTTTGAAATGAACTTTATTTTGATGTCTTTTTCTAAATCCCGTCTTTTTCAGATCTGTGCGCTTCTCACCTTCTGCTTACTATATGCTCACTTGTAGCTATGACAACACTATCAAACTAACTGATCTTCAGGGAGATCTTGCACACGAGCTATCTTCTGTGGTGGTAGCCGAGCATAAAGACAAAGCCATCACGGTTAGATGGCACCCCACAGAATTTTCATTTGTTTCAACATCAGCGGACAAAACGGCTTCATTATGGGCTCTTCCTCCGTCTTAAATCCAACAACTTCTGCATTGTTGGTTTTAAGTTCGTATTCATCATAAAAAGAATTTTAAAACGTTTTTGTAGGTTTGAAATGCTAAACTTTTTCAATAAAACTGACTGATCTACAATAGATACAAATATAAATAGTAATGAACATGGTAAAAATTGCTTTTTTGGAAATTAGTAAAGCGGAAATTAGGAAATTATATACACGTATATTTGTGAGGCTGCAATATTATAAATAGTAATTTATTTGCCCATTTTTGTCAAGGCACTTTGCTTAGTCAATTGTTCTTTTCAACGGTTATCATAAATAATAGAAGTAGTTATTTAAATAATAATTTTTGAAAACTTGTTTGGTACATATTTATTTAATCCGTTCTTACTAACCCACAGTTTAAGATATTCATCCGTTAAGAATTTACTTTCTAAGGCAAATAAATAATTTATTTCGTATATATTATGTTTTATGTTGGATTTATAGTTGTAGTTGCAAGTAACAGGGCTGGCTCAGCGATAAACATACGATCGACGATCGATGAAGGTAGAATAGTCTGTCATTCACACTCATTGCCACATTTGGTTGGGTGGACATTACCACTTGTCGACGACGACGTCAGGAACTATGTATATGTGCGTACACATAGATATGAATAATTCGATTATTTCCAAAACTTTTAAATAAGGCAATCAAAGCGTTTGCAATCCAAACTATAATGGTAGCGTATGGCTGGACATCAGGGATTACCAGGCATTGGATCAGGAAAAGCAACTTACAATCTTACAGGAACCATCAAAATGCTGCAGAGCTTTCTCTACATTAATAGGAGCGGACTGTTTAAGAGTGGTATGGAAATGGTTATAAATGAAGGAAAACAATTCGAATTTCTTGTATATTTCGGTTTTTTTGTTTTTGGTATCTTACATGCTGAATTTCAATTATGTAATTCATTCGTTTTTGTTTGTGAGGGTCAATATTTAATAGTAGACCATAATGTACAGCGACGGTTGTCTCGCAATCGCATTGAATTGGGCGCACGCTCTTAACATAATATAATAACTGCACATACTTTTCTAAAGCAGGGATGGATTCAATTTAACTTTATGGTAAATTATTCAGGTGTCATCCAATTAATGAAATCGGGGATTTACTGTGTAAAATAAAATACAATTATTAATTTAAAATAATTTATTATATATGCTTCGATCGCCGTATTTGTAACTCATCAGCACAGCATCACAGCGGCTAAAAATCAAACGATTAAACAAAAAAGCCAATCCTTTATCGCGCATCTCGGCTACCACTGCTCATTCAATGGGTTTTGGGGTAATAGCGGTCATTCCGGTTTAGTTTGCATAATTTGTTTGTATTAATGTTATTTGTAGTAAGTTTATTAAATTCACAGCGTTTCTGATTTCATAACAATATTCAAATGTAATGTACGTATATTTTAATTTAAATATATATTCTCTAGAAATGCTAGAATTCTTACTTTTAGAAGAAAATATACCATAATACAGCATTCTTAAAAACTGGTACTCTATTTTCCAAATCCCCCTAAAACAACTATTTTTTAAAAATTAAAACGAACAAAATAAGAAACGGAGAAATGATACGGTTCTAGAACCAGCTGTAATTACATGCTCCAACCAAATTTAAATGCACTAATTGTATCTTTTTAAGTATAACGTTTCAGTTCTATTTTACACAACTTGTGCTGATATTTTTGTTGACTCCTTATGTGAGATATCGCACTGAAAATTAATGTACTTTTACTTTTATATCTACGGAATGCATTTCCTTTCGGTTTTAAAAGGGGATTTATGATTTTATTGCATTCATTAAAGGGACGCACGCAACTAAAAAAACCAATACATATTTTTTACGTTATACAGACACACTCGTTATTTGAAACAAAATACCTATGTCAATAAATTTGCTGTCGAAAAAGGCAATCAGCTTTTAAATTACTGATAAAAATGTTAATTTGACTCATAAATATTTAATAACATGTGACTTTCTTGATTATGATCCCATACATAATTATTTCCAATTTAAAAATTTTACTAACTCGAACTGAAATCTCAGAATTAAATTATTTTTGTACCTAACCCTAGCTAGAGCATCATATTTACAGTAAGCAAATTTAATAAACTTAGTCGAAAAGAATTATTTAAAAATAATCTAAACGTATTAAATTATATATAAGGTCATTAAGTTTGATCGTTAAGCGCGGTTGTTCAAAGCTATGGGAAAATTATTCGATCTGTATCAGTGTATCATCGAATGTAAACTTTTCTGATACTCTGAGTGCACATTAGTGATATTCGGGAACAAAAGCTTGTAGAGTAGTGGTTTAAGTGGTTTTGTTAGAATTATTATTATTTTTCTGTTTATATTTAGTAACACTTTATACTAGTAATTAGAATAAATGAAGTTTGGCTTAATGATTACGATTATATTCTTAAAGCATCATAGCGTACAGTAGGCCAAAGAAGACAGCCCACATTAACACAATCCCATGCATCTTATATATAGGACTCTCACCATCTGCGATTTTTCTAGCAACAAACTTCAATGTTTCATCTAATAAAACTACAGGAATTGAGAATTTCATCACAGTTATCCATTCCTCTGGAGACAACGGTGTCACTTGGAAGACAGTCTACAGAAATTATGTTTATTATAGTTATGTGATATTTTAATTTTCGATGGTTTTTGTATATACTTACAGAGAGGACATCGACGTAAAGAATAACAAAGTGAAGAGTGAATGAAAGTGCCATGGAACCAATCAGCCAAAAGTTGCACCATGGAGGCATTGTTATCAATGACTGATTTTCAGACAAGCTTCATAAAGAAAATTTTCACACGTATATACTATAGTTAAGTTGAAAGCACAAGCATTTATATTATTTTACCTGTTCATGGCATTCAACATCTCAATAGTGACAAGTACAGACAGAGCCATTGTCATTGCATGCGGATCGCTGAAGATTTTACAATCGACGCCCTTGAATTCATCACCACCGCCCAAGCAAGACAAATGATGAGTGAGTTGCCAGTATGTTAGATTTGGACCCTCAGCAGAGAACAAGAACCACCAAGCTGCTGCGCCAACAGTTGCTGCACCGACATAGAAACCGATTGCCATATAACTAAACCAAAAAGAAAATGTAAATATATGGCGCTCTCTAAGAGATTGACAAACGTTTACTAACCGGAAGAATAGCCATCCGGAAATAAGACCTTCATCGGCTTTCCTTGGTGGTTTTTCCATAATATCCAAGTCTGGTGGATTGAAGCCAAGAGCTGTAGCTGGCAAACCATCAGTAACCTGTAGAAGAATAGAAGTAGCATAAATACAAAATCTGAATAGAATGTTGAGTAAAGAGCGGCACTTACTAAGTTAACCCACAAGAGCTGGACAGGAATCAAAGCTTCGGGCAGGCCAAGGGCAGCAGTCAAAAAGATTGAAACGACTTCACCAATATTGGAGGAAATGAGGTAACGAATGAATTGCTTCATGTTGTTGTAAATAGCGCGACCTTCTTCAACAGCAGACACAATGGATGAAAAGTTGTCATCAGCCAAGACCATTTCAGCAGCAGATTTGGCTACGGCAGTACCAGAACCCATAGCAATACCAATTTCGGCTTTCTTTAAGGCTGGAGCATCATTGACACCATCACCTGTCATAGCAGAAATTTCATTCATGCCTTGCAAATATTCAACGATCTTCGATTTATGCTGTGGCTCCACACGTGAGAATAAACGAGCTCTGGCACAGGCAGACTTCTGTTCTGCTGGTGATAAATCATCGAATTCGCGTCCAGAATATGATTTGCCAGTTGTATCTTCATCTTCTGTGAACACGCCAATGCGACGGCAGATAGCCTCAGCTGTGGCCTTGTTGTCGCCAGTAATTACAATAACGCGTATTCCAGCTGCACGGCAGCGAACAATTGAGTCAAAAACTTCTTTGCGAGGTGGATCTAACATGCCAACAACGCCAACCCATGTTAGATTAACTTCATACTGGTGGAATTTATTAGAGTCGCCCAGGTCCATATCTTCGGGACGAACAGGGCTATCAGCAACAGCAAGAGCCAAGCAACGAAGTGTGTCACGACCGGTACCATATTGGCCAGTGAGGGTCAAAATCTTGCTCTTAAGCGCAGAAGTTAGTGGCACCTTTGAAGTACCTACACGGGCATGCGTGCAACGATCCAAAACACCTTCGGGGGCGCCTTTGACAAACAACTTTGGTCCCGTGCCCAAGCGAGATGCTTTAAGTGGTGTGCAGTAGGACGACATGGATTTACGATCGCGGGAGAACTCAAGGGTGAATTCCTTCTTCCACTTAGTTTCGATTTCTCCGCGAATAGCAATAGCAGCAGAACGGCGATCCAAACCAGATTTATTCACATTGAACGGGTTCAGTTTCTCAGCCAAAACAATTAGAGCAGTCTCGGTAGCTTCGCCAACCTTTTCGAAAGCTTGCTTAAATTCGTTGTAATCAATAGCCGAGTCGTTGCACATAATGCAAATTGTAGCCAATTCCTGCAACGTGTCGTAATCGCTGGCCTTCACTCTCTGACCATTGAGGAACAACTCGCCAATTGGTTCATAAGTTGAGCCAGTCAACTCGAATTCCAAAAAGCTGCTGTCATTACCTTCCACCTTATCGAAGATGAACATGCGCGAAACGGACATCTGATTAGTAGTTAGTGTGCCAGTTTTATCAGAGCAAATAACTGAAGTGCAACCAAGGGTCTCTACAGATGGCAGGGAACGCACAATAGCATTTTTCTTAGCCATGCGGCGAGTACCCAAAGCCAAACAAGTTGTAATGACAGCGGGGAGACCCTCGGGAATAGCAGCGACGGCAAGTGCCACAGCAATTTTAAAGTAGTAAATGGCGCCCTTAATCCAAGAGCCACCGTGGGCGGGGTCGTTGAAGTGTCCAATGTTAATAGCCCAGACAGCAACGCAAATAATGGAAATCACCTTGGATAGTTGCTCACCGAATTCATCCAATTTCTGTTGCAATGGCGTTTTGATCTCTTCAGTCTCAGACATTTCAGTACGAATTTTACCAATAGCAGTGTTAAGTCCAGTGCCAATTACAACACCGCGAGCTTTGCCAGCGGCCACATTTGTACCAGAGAACAAAATATTCTTCTTGTCTTGATTGACAGCTCTAGGATCTGGAATAGCGTCCGTGTGCTTAATAACGGACACTGACTCGCCGGTGAGAATAGACTGATCAATTCTAAGAGTAGTCGAATAGATATGGGTAATGCGAATATCAGCTGGAATCTTGTCGCCAACTGACACCTCAACCAAATCGCCAGGCACAATCTCTTTCGCTCTGACTTTTTGGATGCCAGATTTGTCTTGGCGCACTACTTTACCCATCTCGGGCTCGTATTCTTTAAGGGCCTCAATGGCTGACTCAGCATTACGCTCTTGCCAAACACCAACCACTGCATTTGCTATCAGAATGAGTAAAATGACTAAGGGTTCTACAAATGCTGTGAAAGTATCTTCATGTTCTTCAAATAGCGCTAAAACCTAAAAAAAAAGAAAAGCGTAATTTTAACTTAAAACATTCAAATGGTATTAAGAGAATGGAAGTAGAATGTTCGATTTGGACAGACATTAATGTGCTGAAGTCGACCACGTCGGCAAAATCATTTTCTGGGTATTACTAACTATGACCCAATTGAACAAAAAGATACAGACTAAGTTCGTTGATAAACTTACAAATGAAATGATGGCGGCCAATAGCAAAATCTTAACAAGAAGATCATCAAACTGCTCTAAAACTAGTTGCCAAATACTCTTTCCTGCACAAAGAAACGAAATTGATTATTATATATATATATATACACGTGTACGATTAAGAAGCATGACTAGATGATAAATGCGCACCTTCTTCGGTTGGCAGTTCTGAAAAAAAGAAAGAACAAAGGATTGGTTAGTGACGACTATGATTACAAGAATTTATTTTAATAAGCTAAATGCTCGACAATTACCATTTGGTCCATATTTCTTCTGGTTCTCCTTGATCTGATTGACACTTAGACCGCGCTCGCCGTCCGTGCCGAAGAAGTTCAGAGTTTGTTCGACGGTTTTCGAGTGACCGTCTTCCATTTTCAACTGTTATCTCCTGCGTTCAGGTAGCCTGAATGAAGACAAAAAAACGTTCGTACATTTGTATATTACTTGATTTCAATAGAATAGTACACATGAGTGTTGACTAGAATATCTAATGTGATTTATGGATTTACATATTTATTTTGCTTTATGGTTGAAGTGTAGTTTGCATTGTCTTATTATATATGTATGAATATTTAGAAAAATGTATTTTTATGTACTCAGTATGTATCTACAAGTGTATGTATAAAATTAAGCAATGTATGTGCATATACATATGTATGCATGCAGTTAATCGGTCATGTGTGCCTATTTGCCTCCATATGTATGTATTTCGATCTGTTCGTCAGTTACTGTAGAACGATTTCTTTACCACTAGAGCCCTTTTAATCTTCGCAACGTTGACTGACTTATGAGATTCACACACGTGTCACTTTTGTTCAAAAGCGGCAATATTTGCGAATGACGCCAAACCGTAATTCGATTCGTTATTATAGCTTCCTTGCCAACCATTCAAAACGTACGAACGCACTGCGTATTAAGTACTTAATTTTCACTGAAATTAAAACATATTATACGCCATGGCGCTTTTTTTTTTGTTCCAAATCTATGTGTGCTCTGATATTGCACGAAGTCTCTGGCCGTTCATTACTATAATCCATCGGCGTTATTAGGAGCAACTATGACATGCAACTATCGGCTGCAGTGTTGCTGATAAGCTAATATAATGTATATCGATTGAAAATTTCCCTTATCGTGAATAGCTGGTTTAAAAAACCGAAGGTATCAAGCCGTTATTTCCAAACGATTAAATGTTCAACTCTGCTCTGCTCATTTTTTCGTTAACAACGTGGATAAAATAGTCTCAAATCACATAACGGTTTGAAAATGTGATAGCAAATTTAGTGTTTTATGAACTTGGAAATGGCCCGGAGAATTTTGTGATATGTTGGCTGGTTGAACAAACTTAAAATTACTACAAATCTTTAGTAAAAAATTACGTGGATACAAAAACTAATTAATTAATTATTTATTTATACGATGGAAATGTGTGTTATAATCAAATTTTTTATATAGATATGTATATTCCTGCTTTATTTTGTATTTAAAAACGCTTTTCATAGCATTAAAAACTACTGGAATGAGTATTCAAATTAAGGTCCAATGTACATATTATTTAAAAATTAGTCTCCTATCAATAATTTCCAATTTATAGTATTCATTCAAGGTAAAAGCATATAAGCGACCTCAACATATGCATGTCCAACATCTGTAAGAATGTATACAAAATGTAAATACATCTTTGTACATACACATATGTACGTATATATGTTAAAATCCGTATGCATTATGGAGGCAAAAAGAGCGTGCCTGGCCGAAATCGGCTAAAAATAGTTCTGTAGCTTCTAGCCATACAAACATACATACATGCATATGTATAGGAATTCTACGTATATAAGTATATATGGATATTGATAGACGTCGGAATATCTCTGTATTTATGTGTGTGTATTAAACATTTAGCATACATATGTATGTAGAACACCAAAACGACAGTTGGCGGAAGAATTCAGATGGCATATTGTATAATTTTGGTCAGTGAGCAATTTTAAAGGTGACATGCCTATGTATATCAAGGTACTTTAATATGAAGATACGAGCGTGTGTTGGCATACGTCTCCATACAAATATAAATTCCTATATATATACATTCATATGTGTATAATTCTTATGTGTGTTTGATGGGTACCTGGGAATGTGCGATAAGGTATAATAAAAAGAAAAACGTAAGAAAAAATTATGCTAAATTACACAGATATATACATATATTTAAAATTATTCATAACATATATTTTCAAAATTATATTTTTTAAAATCTTCAAAAATAAAAAATATTTATACATTATATATGTATATTTATGTATGTTCATCTTTGTACTTTCATAAATGCAAAAATATTCGTAACGATAATCCAATTATGTACAATTAGTATCATTATATAAGGATAGGTTGGGAAATTTTAGAGAGGGGTTTTCACCAATGTACTTTTAAGTACATATAGCATTATTTTAAAACGCATTAATATCTGAACATTTACCCCAACCCAGTTGCAGTTTAGCTAGAAATCAAGGTACATACATATGTATATATAATAATATTGCATAACCATTCTAATTTCAAAAAACACACACACCAAAAATATAAATTTGATTTTATATATGTACATGAATGTATGTATAAAAGTGTATTGGTGACATTCAAAACATTTGAATATGACGAGGAGGGGTCGAGGTTGTTTTATATGTATATGTATTTCTGCGACTTATAATAGAATTGTATGATGTTTTTTATGGTGCACATCTGTATATTTATGGCATCCGTGGAGTTTTCAATTAGGCATCAGTCAATTCGGGGGTTTTAAACTTTATTTTCAATCACTTTCTCAAAAACACAAACTTTTAAATACAAATATATACATATGTACGTAGCTATTTATTGCATATTTGTACTTGTTTTGACACGATATATTTTTTATTTGGTATATTTCTAGAGCGGTTGGTTTTTTTTTACATGGGAGTCCACTACAGATTTTTGAAATTATTTTATTGAAATTGTTGGAACAAAACTTACAATTTTTATTTTAAATAAAAATTTCGTTATTATATAATATTTTGTTTTAGCCAGAACACTAAGAGCTAACACAAAGATCGCGCTATTATAACGATCAACGGCAACTGAACGCAAGGAGAATTCTGCATGATGAGAGTGTCTATTTGAATTACAAAATTCGTATATTTTGGCAAAATTCCCAGAACTACATACACTCTCTGTTTTGGCCCGGGAAAATACTTTTAGCACGCACAAGCTTTTGAGCACTTACCACGTTGGTTCTTACGCTCGTGTTCTGACAGAGCAACGATATATTGCGCACCGCTATTCATTTTAGATACATATAATGTATTTGTATATATGTATGTGTGTTTGTACCCAACATATAGACGGTGTATTGTATATGTAAATGTACGGGCAAAATCTGTCCATTTTTAAATGCACGTGTGTATGTTTAATATTCGGAAAATACTATCATTCTATTCTGTACCGTTTTTTTTTCGTTTTTTGTTTAATGGTTTCCCACTAGGCGATAACGTTTGGCAACACAATATATAAAAATTAGGATTGGTAATTACGTTGCAAATTTCAGGTAAATTCATATATTTTGTATATTCAAGCCAATACGCGAATCTGGGCCGACACTTTTAAAATGACATAAAATAATAGCTTAAACCACTTTCAAGTCAAATAATAATAGGAATTTAACTATATTTTTCAGAGTATGCAACCTTCGGCTTATCAAAAATAACTTTTCTTGTGTTTCGCTTTATGTTATATATATGTATATATGCATATGTTTTAAAAAAGCTTGCAGGTCGGTAGAGACCGCGAAAGATGCAGCTGCGTAGGGTAAAAATAGTTCTGTAAAGTCGTTAGATAGAGTTTGGAAAAAAAATTATTTGATGTCTGTTGTTTTTCCCCAAGGACGTGGGCATAAAAAAACATGCAGGCAAACTATATACATATATAAGGTACAGAAATTCTAGGACGAATAAGCTTGTATGTATGAATATTTTTTTCGGTAGAGTATAGTGGTCAAGGTTATTGTCCATTTGGTAATTGTAAATGCGGCATTATTTTTATGAATTTTCTATAATAAAATACTGAAGACGACATATGTTTTGCTAGTTCCATATTATCCACAATATCTGTATTAAAATTTAAAGAATCGGCTACATGGAACAATTACAATTAGATGAATAAAGTTTTCCATTACTCCTTAACGCTACTACTTTGTGGCTTTTAATAGGGAAACACAGATTATTAATATTATGAACATATATATGTATGTACATACACATAAATAATTTATTTATGTGCATATAGTATATATAAAATTGTAAATTTTGACTTATTTACGGTTATTGAAAATTCGTACTTACAAAGACTAAATAGATAATAGAGAAGAAATTAAATAAAAATTGTTGTATAAATACTAAAACAATGTAGCAGCATATATTGTAAATGGAAAGAAATTGAAAAGAATAAGGTAGCATTTGAAAATCCAAAAATTTTGTTCAGTGTACCGTTTGTTTTAGTGTATGTACAAACAAAAATAGAATTTGGGCTTTAGTTTGAGGACATAAGTACATACAGACATATTTTCTAAAAGTTTTGGCAGTTTAACAATACATACATACCTACAAATACATACATACCTATAAACTACATATATGTATAAATGTCTGTCTACAGACAATGACGCTGGCGCATTTTACCCAAATAACTGACAAGCGAGTGTGCGAACCTCTCAATACTGGTCAATGGTAGTAGCTTTACATAATTTATTTTTAATTTTGGTTGTTGTCCTATTGATAATGTTGTTTCGGATGACTGCAATTGGATTTTGAGGCTAGCAAGTGTTCTCGGTAATATCCAGCAATTAATCTTATATAATCACACTTCATCTCTTGCTAATGTATTTATTTATCAATAGATATAAGAAAACTCAACAACTCCCAAATTTTCCTTATTAGAATACTGTGCCATCGGCAATGAGCAATTACAACAAATTCCTATTTATATAGTTAATTCCACTTAATTTATTATTTTCTTTCAGAACAACAATTTGTTAATATTTACTATGTATTTAAAATTTTAAATACTATTTTTTTTTTTCAAAATATAGTCATATTTTTACTGATTAGTGGAGAAAAGGTAAGAATTTTTATTCCCTTTTGCTAAGCGCACTGCATTTTCACTACCGACGATGTTACCTAAGCTGAGAAGATCATATGTGGTATAGAGTATGGTGACGCTCATAGAGTCCCTCAGACCATCTCTGGGGTTCTGATTGGATTCAAGCATTAAATTGATTAGCTCAGAATAAAAATTAGGAAAATTAGGTGGCTGGTACATGATTAGGTGGCGGATTCCTTTTATGCGAGTACGTCGGAAAAAATGCGCACGTTCTGAGTAAAGCAAAAATGGTGCACCGCTGTGGAAAAATATGTCTCTAGCTCGAGAGACTTTTTCCTTTTTTGTGTATTCACTTATTTGCACAAAACTAATCATTTCTTTTTTAAAATGGTTTCGTAATCGTACGTAGTCAAAATAGCTTGGAACGTACAACATACAATGAGAGTGGTTGGGTCCAGTAAATTGCGGCAGTATCTCATTGACGAAGTACTGAAACCGATCTTCAAAAATGCTTTCAACAGTGCTGCAGTTGACGCGTCGAAATACTTGCTGAATTGGTGTCAGCACGTTACGTATATCACCATGATCAACCATATTGGTGAAGCGTATTTTACCTTCGAAATTGTGGCACTTATTGCTGAGAACTGCTCGAAACTCTGGAAGATCATGTGAACAGAACAGAAGAGTTTGGCGGTAAAATCTTGATGACCCATTCAGGCACCATGTTCGAACGCGTTGGCAATTTGTGTCAGGAAATTTTTGTGGTTGCATGTGAAGATGGTCAAGAGTGAATAATAGATTTTCCCAATTTTGTGCTAGAAAGAGTTCAGCTTGATCGATGATTAATAGTTCGATTGAGTTTAAAAAATCATAATCTTGGTCCTTATCGTTTATAAGCATTCGCAGAGCCAAAGGAGAAGCTATTAATATGTCGGATGAGTTCAGATCAGCAAATAAGGATATGGATTTTTTAGTGAATCGGATGCCCATTTTAAAGTTGTCATCTGTGTTGCCGCTGAATGTTCGCTCATAATCAAGGGGTTTTGGATTTGTTTTCGGAAAATACATCGTGTTACCCGAATAATCTTCAACAAAGCGCTCATATTTTGCAATCTTGCCATTTTTCTTATTAATTTCTAAAAAAAAAATAATTATATATATATTTGTAACACAAATTGATTCAAAAGTAGCCAACAAAATTACCTGCTTCCGCTCCAAATAACAACTGAGTTAATATGTTAACTGTTTTTAGCGCCGATTCTCGGAAAGGCACAATGATAAGGGCCTTCATTCGCTTTAGTCCTTGATCTCGATAGATTTCTGGTATTGAAATTTCACTTGGCGGCAATTTTGAACTCTTTGCCAGCGCTGCTACTTTTTCGTTGTTACGCAGAATGATCGATCTGCTCTTTAACAAGTGATTTAGCATATGAATGCAATATATATAACGTATCTCTTCAGCATTACAATGTGATCGGTAAGGGTAATAAATATCTATGTAACGGGTCAATATATTGAAGAGTTCCGACTGTAACTGAGTGAGCGGGAATTCCATATGACCACATATTGACGTCTTTACTTCCAAATGCTGAATATCGGCTACTTGCACTATCTTTGGAGGTTGATTTTTGCCAAAATCTGCTATTATGTTCGAATCTAGATTTAAATTAGGAAAATCTATTTTTAAATTTCCTAATCCTTCCCAATGACAATCAGTTGAATTTCCTTCCTTTGTTATTAGATTTTCAATATCTTCTGAAGTTAGTTCCATATTAAAATGTCTTGTGAATGATTTGTAGACATCTATGTTAAGCGAATTTTTTTGCTCATCCAGACATTTTTTTTCGTCCCTCTCGCCAACCAGTTTTGATGAATTATCAACGTTTTTGTGTTCTTTAACATTCGAGGTGGAATGGCTACCGCTGAGTGTAGGGCCTGAAAAAAATATTTATATATTCAATATGAATTAAAAAATTATTCTCTGTTACCTATGTGATTGTACTCTAGCACTAGTTTTTCATAGAATCCTGTCTCATCTGGTATATTTGGCAACAAGGATTCATCGACCTCTAACACAGAATCATGAACGACAGTTCTCCGCAATTGGTGTTCCTTTCTATGTAAATCCTCCATTTGTTTGCTTCTCTGAATGAACCTATTATTTTTAGGAAATCTGTCATTTCGAGACATGGCACCGATTTTGTGATTATTATTTGGTCGTTTAAGACCTTTCTTTAACTTTCCCCGCATGTTTTGTATTTCTACGACTTATAAACAATCAAGTTCCTGAACATGTGTTTGCACCGATTATTATGGTCCGATAGATTTGATTCACGTATCTAAGATGAACGAATGGGTAGCGTTGCCACTAAATGTTGAAACTGGTATTCTTGCACCTTTATTTCAAGATGTTCATAAGTGATTGGATACGTTGTTATAAATAATCAACTTATGGAAACACATGCATTTTTTTTATGGAACTAAGGATTGTGAAATGTGGCAATATATACTAAAATCCAACAAAACAAATAAAACTTTTGCGTTTCAAGCAGGTTGTACCTTTGACGACACTTTATTAATTTAAAAGTATTTTTTTTTATTTTTATGGAAAATGTCAGGTTTTAATCTAGTGTCACAAAATCCATTAGATATAGAATACGAATCGAGAATCTATCCGAGAAAACAGTTGGCTCTTTGTACAGAATAGTTATCGAATAATTCGATAGATGGGTCACTCATAGCCGGCCTGCACACATTTTTAAGAACCTTTTCATATTTAAGTCCGGGACAATGGATTGCGGGTGCAGTAGCGATCAGTCAAAAAAGCGAAAAATGTCGGCTTTGGAACAACTTAAACAGGTTACAACAATTGTTGCTGACACTGGAGATTTTGAAGGTAGGAAAAGCCATAGCTTTGTTAAAATAGTAACATTTCCATCACCTATGAAATTAAAATAACACATAAAAATGTGTCTAGCAAAGCTTAAAGCTTGTGGGTCTTTTAAAGTCCACGTGAACAACCGTAACATGTCGTTTTATTTGTGCGTATGTACATACATACATATGTATGTATGTACGTTAATTTGGAGAGGTGTAACCGGCTTATTTGAGTTCTACTAACATAATGTACGTGCATATGTACGTATATGCGTAGAAAGGTGCTGTAAAGTTTATCAAGATCAAATAAAAGTTAAGTCGACTTTAATTTGACTTTGACCAGGCCTGCTTAGTTTCAGTTGATTCAACCCCACACGCAAAATGCATAATAAATAGAACTTTTTTTTTAAAGCAATTAACATTTACAAACCTACCGATGCAACCACCAATCCTTCCCTCATCTTATCCGCGTCCACGATGGAGCGCTACCAACACTTGGTCCAGAGTGCAGTTGATTATGGAAAAAAGCAAAAGGGGTATGATATATGATTCAAATATGCATACATACATATACATACATATATAGCTTTTAAAGTTTTGTTTTAGATATTAAATTAGGACATGATGATATTTTCAAATATTAAATTTTTATGAAATATTTAATGAAATATGCACCATTTTGATATATTTTATTTCCAAATTTTAGATCTTTGGATGATCAAGTCGCGGAAGCTATGGATTATTTATGTGTCTTGTTTGGGTGTGAAATTTTGAAAATAGTCCCGGGAAGAGTATCAACCGAAATAGACGCCCGTTTGTCTTTCGATACAAAGAAGAGTGTGGATAAGGCATTGAAGTTGATTGGCTTGTATCAATCTCAGGGTATCCCAAAGGATCGCATTTTGATTAAACTCGCTTCAACATGGGAGGGCATAAAAGCTGCCGAAATTCTGGAAAAAGAACACTGTGTGCATTGCAACTTAACACTGTTGTTTTCGTTTGCGCAGGCGGTAGCATGCGCAGAAGCAGGTGTCACCTTAATATCGCCATTTGTTGGTAGAATTTTGGATTGGTTTGTGGCCAACACCGATACAAAGAAATTTGAGCCTTTAAATGATCCTGGTGTGATTTCGGTAACAAGCATATATAACTACTACAAGAAATTCGGCTATAAGACCTTAGTAATGGGAGCATCGTTTAGAAATACTGGAGAAATTAAAGCTTTGGCGGGCTGCGATTTGTTGACAATCAGCCCAACACTGCTAAAGGAATTGGAAAACGAAACAGATTCAGTGGATCCATTATTGACGGAGAGAAATGCAAAACTACAGGATATTGAGAAAATTGATGTTGATGAGTGTACATTCCGCTGGATGCTGAACGAAGACACTATGGCTACTGATAAACTTTCCGAAGGCATTAGGAAATTTGCTGTAGACACAGTAAAGTTGGAAAAATTAATCAAAAGTTATTTTAAGTAAATTTGTATCATATTTGATCTCTTAAATTTTTTATAACATTTTTTCGTGGGTTTTATCGTTTGGATAAAAAAAAGAAATCAGTTCTGTCAATAAATTCCATGCAAATGAATTTTATAGAGTTATCTATAAATAATAGTTTAGAAACAACATCGTATGTACTCTGATAAGAAAATGCTTCGGAATGGGAATATTGTAGATGCTCAAATATCTATAATGAACCCTATCTACACATGTATGTATGAATATATGTACATACGTGTACAAACATAGAAAAGTTTATACGCATATGTATCTACGAATTTGTTGTTATTTTTCATATGTATTTGTGCATAGGAATGTACATACAAATGCATGTACATATGTACATATGTTCTTTTATGCCCCTCAGGAGAACTTAAGGGAAATTATAGAAAAAAAATCTAAGTGATCGGAGCTTACAAAATGCGCTCGTGAAAAGCTTTGTTTCTTGTACGGATACGACAGTTTTAGCTCTATAAAAACATAGATATGTACATTATTTAGAGTTTCTCAGAAAGACTAATATTCTTTAAAGTTAAATATGTAAGTACTTTTTGGAACGGCTGATCTTTGAGAAGACCGGCTGACGGTAACGTGTTTCAGTTTATTTTACATTATATTTTTTATAGTAGTAAACATACATACATATACAAATGTGTACATGTGTATGTATAAAGCAACTTATTTTCAAGGTTGTCCTATTCTGTAAAATATACTCGATAACAATTGTTACACCACCTCTATGTTGTGGTTATACATATCGCTTTGTTTTCTCCTATATATACCTATCTTCATATAACAATATTATATATGTTTTTTTAGGAAATATTAAAAGTTGTAAGGACGGCCATTTTTGACAGATGAAGTAAATTATAATATTTAACATATCGAAATATTAGAAATGAACCCGATACTTGAGGCTCTCATACTCAGTATCGGTGGGCCGAAATGTCATATCCATACAAAATGAATTTTATGTGAAATGCGTTGAATCGAGGCAATTAACAAATTGAGTTGTACTTTTAAAATATAAATTCCAACAAATATTATTGTGTAAGGTAAGTTGAAATTGTAGTGTTGTGAATATAGAATGAACAATTGTGTTGAATACACGTTTTTCTCATCAAATAGTGGTTTTCCATATCGGTGTGTGTGCGTTTGTGCCGTGCGAAACCTTTGCCAAAACGTATACAAGTTATATATACATATTGGTTTTTTATGCTGAAGACCATTTTAAAAATTATCCCAGTAAATAAATCTATCGACAACAATATTATAAAAAAAATGCATTAAAAAGGAGTGGTGCTAAAAATAGGCAGGGCCTGTGTTTATCAAGTTTTTCTACGCTGCCCATCTGATTTTTCTCCAGAGATATGTATGTATATTTGCCATTCATGTTTCAAGTTTCAAATTGGTAAAACTTGGTTTATTTATGTGTATTATGTGCTTTGTGATAAACGAAAAAAAGACCGGGAACAATCAATCTTATCAACAATTTTCAAAATTTTGTGTATATGCTGAGAGCTCCGTCTGATACCACCATCCTGACGAATCCGACTTCCCCCACAAAAGGAAAATCGTTCGCACATCAGAGAAAATAATATTATTATGTCAGAGTATAAAAAATATAATCTTTATATTATCTGCACATAAATTTTTAGCGAAAAAGATCAATTTCTGTGGCAATTTTTGTCATCATTTATATATGTATGTACATATACATATCTATGTATATACATACATACACGCAAAAAATCATGCATGAGTGTGAGTGTGTGGGACACACAACGGTGTGTACATATAATTTTATATATGTACATACATTATGGATATGTTTTATATGTATATATATTTATATATATTATTGCGTATAAAATGTATATATACAAACGACTTGTTAGTAAAAGTATTTCTGGTAGGAACAAATTTGCATAATTGATAGATTTCAAAATGACGAATAATATATTTGCCTGGTTCAATTCAATGGAAACATTTAATTAAATAAATAAATATTATGTATTGTAGAAATATATAACTATGATCTGATATAAGCTGAAGGTGTATACACTAATAAGTGTTTTTATTGCATACTGGCTTTACGGAGAACTTGTGTGTTGGTATCTGTAGAAAGCGTATGTATGTACATATGTATGCGTGCGCAAATTACCACCCACCCATTTCTTCACCTGTTACACTAATATGCGTTGAGGCTTAAGAGTAACAAAATCTGCATTCCATTGTGTTTTTGCCATCAAGAATTTGAAATGGGTATGTACATACATACAACGAATTTAACTATTCTGGCGTCCGCATTTGGGTTGGAATAAGAAAATGGAAATAAGAATTACTTTTCACATACATAGTTGGTATACCTACATAAAATACATTTACAGAATGGAAATGAAATATACACATTTGTTTTGTTTTTAACCCTTACTCGCATTGCATTAAAAACATGCAACATATTCGTATTGGAAAAAGGAATAAGAAATTAACAAATATAAATATTATTAGAACCAAAGGCAAACATTTTATTTTACTTAATTTGAAGCAGAGGTACTAAAAACTAAAAAAAAAATCACATAATAGGAACATGAAAGACTGTTTTAGTCGTATCCACCTTCAGAATAAAAACTTTTAAATAAGATTACAAATATAGAAAGTATAAATATAGTGCTAGTAATGGAACTGAGGAAACCTAAATGAATCTACATTACTAGGAATTACATTCTGATGCATGGGAACATTGTATGATTTCATATTTTCCTGAATTTTCACACGTCTTCTAATATGCCCTCATATTTTACTTGACTCAATTTTTCAAGTATATATTTATGGAGATAATGTTAATTATTTTAGTAATTTCAGGCGAAACTAAATTGCTGATCCTAATCAGAACTGAACGCTAAGAGGTTTTCCAGTATTTGGAAGCTAAATATGATTTCAGGCACAAAATGACATCGCCCAATTATTTGGTATATAAAGGATGTTGAATCGCTTGCACCTGCCACAAATATTAAATATTTTAGTCAGAGTACAATCAAATTGGTGGTTGAAAGAGGCGGATACTTGCAAATTTTGTGTATTAGTACGCCTAAACGTGCAGTATGTTCTTAGAGGTTTGTTTTAAAATTTTATATTGCAGTCACCTTTTATATTAGAAATTGAACATTTAGAAATAATATCGTTGTTCAACTTTGGGAGCTACAATTGTACATATATATTGTTAAATAATATTGTAATGCGTTTACCAGTAACAGTTGTGAACATTTTTGTGTTTTATTGTAGGCTTAACTACAACCATCAACTTCGGCTGTATCAATAAAAGACCCTATCGCTGAGATTGGAAGGGTTGACTTACATATAGAAATTGTATATCAATTCCGAAAACTCAGCTAAAGTGGAGCAAAACGGAGAAAACAATAGGGGCGCCGAGTCACCCGACGCCAACCAAGAAAATCGAGCGACGTGCTGGTGGACTCCTTGGACTGCTATGGGTTGTTTTGGGTCTCCAACCTCGAAGCAGTCAGATGTGAATTCGGAGGACTCGAAAAGCCAGAAGCGCAGAAGCGATGCAATATCTAGGCAATTGCAGAAAGATAAACAGCTCTATAGAGCTACACACAGGCTGCTTCTATTGGGGGCGGGTGAATCGGGCAAATCAACAATAGTCAAACAGATGCGAATATTGCATGTCGATGGATTTTCTGAACAAGAAAAGAAACAGAAAATTGATGATATTAAAAAAAATATTCGAGACGCTATATTGGTATGTATTTGTTACAGATCTCACCTATATATATTAATATTCTGATAATTCCAATTATCTACGATATCCATTATTCATTTCAGACTATTACTGGAGCAATGAGCACACTTAATCCACCTGTAGCTTTAGAAAAGAAAGAAAATGAACCCAGGGTGGAATATATTCAGGATTATGCTTCAAGTAAGAATACCAATTGATTGACAAAGTAACATTTTATATGTTTTAATATGTATTTTTTTGGAAAAAATTAATTCAATCAATTGTTTGAATCAAATTAAATGTAAAATTAAAATAAAATAGTAATGCAAAGTGCAGTAGTAACTAACATATTTTTACTTTTTAGGTCCGGACTTTAACTATCCTCCTGAATTTTATGAACACACAGAAGAACTATGGAAAGATAAGGGAGTTCTTCAAACCTATGAGAGGTCAAATGAATATCAATTAATTGACTGTGCAAAATAGTAAGTTTCGTTCCCCTATATAAATCCGAAGGTCTGCAAATTCTTCAGCAACAAAAAATGATAAGTTTTGTCTATTATTTCAATTAAGCTGAACAAAGCTAATAAGTTGTTATGTCTTCCTGAGAGGATAAACAGACATCTGAATGAAAAAATTCTTTTATTTTAATTTTTGTTTAACAATGACATATTTAGATCGGTAGTGATGCTGTTAAGTCTTCAAATATTAAGCTGCAAAGCGATATGAATTTATTATAAAAACAAGGATATAAATCTCACATCTTTCCAACGAAGAAAATGAGTCGTAAAGTTACCAAAATGATTTCAAGAGCAATTTAAGTATTTACTTTATTATTAGATGGTAATTATATATTCGTTAAACTTTCTTCATATTACTAGGGTTGTGGGTTTCCCAGAGGCAGCGAAACGGGAAAAAATCTTACAATTGAAGGTAAAGAAGGGAAAATAATTTGAAAATGATAAATTTGATTGCGAGTTTATCAAATAAATAATACAATATACTTTATAACAATCAATGACTACAAATTTGAATTTTGGATCAAATAGGCAAAAATCTAACAATCCTAGTCAATCAATTCTGTTGATTTTTACAGAGCAATCAGTTAATATGAAACTGCCTTCAAAAAGACGTTTGTACTCGAATTGTAATCCTGTCTTAAAGATATGAAAAGGTTTGATTCAGAAACGCACATTTAAACTCAGCTTGATTATGAGCTACTCTATAAGCTTGCTTTAGATAAAAAAGTTAATAATTACTATTGACATAAAGAGTGTTATAAAAGTTCCACTATATTTCAGAGTATATATATGTAGATATCTTAGTATTACATTTACTTGTATAGCTTGGTCGCACCCATCATTTTTGATTCAAGATATTTTAAGTAGTGCGAGCCAAATTGAGATTCTTTTCTTATGATTGTAATTTAAGAAAAGCTACTAACGATTTTGTCTTTATATTTCGTTTTGATTACAAACTTTAAGCTTCTTGGATCGAGTGAGCACAATTAAGAACCCTAACTATACACCAAATGAGCAAGATATATTACGGTGCCGTGTTTTGACTTCTGGAATATTTGAGACAAGATTCCAGGTGGACAAAGTAAACTTTCAGTAAGATGAATTAACTTTTTGTTTCAAAATAAAATGTCTAATGTTAAACCTATTTCTAGTATGTTTGATGTGGGAGGACAGCGAGACGAGCGCAGGAAATGGATTCAATGTTTCAATGACGTAACTGCTATTATATTTGTAACAGCATGCTCAAGTTATAATATGGTCTTGCGTGAGGACCCTACTCAAAATCGGCTTCGGGAATCCTTGGATTTATTCAAAAGTATTTGGAATAACAGGTAATAAACTATTTTAAGAATCTGGCTAAAACTCTAAATAAACCTGGTTCGTTTTAAAATTGCTTTCTTCTTTTAGATGGCTTCGCACGATTTCTATCATACTATTTCTCAATAAGCAAGATTTGTTAGCAGAGAAAATTAAGGCTGGAAAAAGTAAACTGTCGGAATATTTCTCCGAGTTTAACAAATACCAAACGCCAAGTAAGTATATTTAATATGTAAATATAAATCGATTAAAAAATCTTTAGTCTGCAATAATTTTAATTCTAAAATTGGTCGTTTTTTTCATTTTAAGTTGAGCACTAATAATATGGTTCGTTCGTTTTCAAAATACTAATAAAACAATATTTTGAGAAGTTTTTCTAATGTAAATGTGGACTTAAATAATTAAAACCTTAAAAAAAAATCAATTCATTAAAATCTTATTATTTGGGCATTACAAAATTGAAATATGGTATCAATAATGATGTCATGATATTTTTTAAACCTTTTCCTACCATTTATAAAAAGCAAAAATTTAAATAATTCTGAAACTTCTTTCCGCATAGGTGACGCAATAATGGAATCCAATGATGACCCAGAAGTAATTAGAGCAAAATATTTCATACGAGACGAGTTTTTGGTAAATTATATGCCTTAAATATGGTTCTATATATATTTTGTTTGTTTATTCTTACAGCGTATATCAACTGCTAGTGGAGATGGTAAACACTACTGCTATCCACATTTCACATGCGCCGTTGATACGGAGAACATAAAAAGAGTTTTTAATGATTGTAGAGACATTATTCAAAGGATGCACCTTCGTCAATATGAATTGTTATAGGTTATCCCTATCGTCGTAATGCAACTAAATAAAATAAAGAAATATATTAATGAATTACTGTTTTAAATATAATTATCAAATGTAATTTGTATTTAAATAGTCCCTCGATTAAAAGAAAAACAAAAATTCGCTGCATTTAGATCTGGTATGACCTTTCACAAAACTCAAACATTAAAGAAGATTAAACTAAATAAACAAGTTAATAACAATTTAAATTGTTTTTATTTATCGAATCAATATCATCACATACGAGTATCTAATTAGTTTATTTAAATATTCCCTTGACATGAAGCGCTTCTGTTGGAGTATTCTTATTTAATTACATGTTCGAGTTTCTTTTCTTTTACTATCCGTTTACTATACAAGTTGATTAAGAATGCTAAAACTTGCAGAAGCCTTGTCGATTTCATCAAAATTTTTCTTAATTTTACTACTCCATATATCCTTATTGTTAGTAGGGTCCATTCTTATTAGTACCGGCATTATATCACTACGATGACTTGGAGTACTTTTTCCAGGTATAAGAGTGTCCATACAGCGCTTCAGATGATACTGCGTTTTGGGATCGGGTTGACCACATAAAAAGCATCCAAGTGTTTGTCCGTTTGTAATTGAAATCATTCTGGAAGATAATTTCTTACTAATATATTACCAAGAATCTTGTAATGTGTTTTTATATGCGTATTAAATAGTATAAGTATAATTAGATGATTAGGTAAAATGAAACTGGTATTGTAGTCGTTCTGATTTCGAAAGGAAATAGCTTTTGGGGTGTTAGAGGGCGAATCGCCATGAGATATGGTTTAATAAGAGTTCAAATGTTAGATCAATAAAGAAGAAGTTAATATAAATGGATTTTTAATGCTTACCTCACGATGAAGGGTCCATCAAATTTTTTAAAGCCGGCTTAGCAAACAAAATAAGAAAATCACAATTTTTAAACTTTCTGTATTAGCAAATCGAATTTCAAATAACGTATCTGGTCAATTTCTACATATTTAGAGAATATGTGTATTATTGATATACATAAATGATGTTTTAAAATGTTGTACTATTTGAAATATACAATAATCGCCAATATTCTTGACATCGCTCATAATTTTGTAATTCGCTCTACATACAACCGGAACCGCAAAAATATCGAAAGCGCTAAAAAGCGAACAGTACTCTCTATTAGTTCCACATTCTTTTGTAAACTTTACAGTTTAGATGTATGTGTCTGAATGGAAAAATACAACACTGCCTCTTGAGACTCCACGATTGCGATATTGACCAATAGTACGTTATCTTGAATAAGTACTTCGAGGTTCCCACTATTGGCGACCCATTTCTGCTCAAAATCTAAAATGTACTGTTCCTTTAGCATACTATAGTAAGTGGTGCAGTTCTTGGAACCGTCTCAACCAATAGAGCTTGGCATGGTACACATCCATATTGAGTCGAAGGCTTTAAGTAACTAAATCAGATGTAGTATTACCTTGGTGCGAATCTTTTCTTCATTTTAGGTTAAATTCATTTTAAATTCTATAATATATACAAAAATATTGCTCCACATCTGCACAGAAAATATACATCCTGGGAGTGGATTACAGTTTTATAATTATACTTAATATATATTGTACTCTTTCGTGTGTCTTCCACACATCTCTCACTGACGTAATCACGATCATTCCAAAAATAAATCATATTGTGAAAGGGATACACTAAAATATACTCTATCCCACAAAAAATCATTTTTGATTTTCCCCACACCGCCACAGACATAAAATTATAGTTGATTTCTTATTTTCCTTTAAAATATGTGTATATACATACATATGTACATAAGTAGATACATATAAAGCATTTTGATCAGATATAGCATAATTTGGCTATGAAACAGTTAATATTGATAGCTTTTATTTACAAATTAAAAGTATCTATGAATAAAATACGCTTGACTTAGGACTATGATATAACATTTGAAGGATGCTGTCGCCATTCGCTTTCCATATTTAGTCGGTCATTGATTTGTTGTCCTGAGTCCTTTTAATTAGATGACCTCCTGCAATGCTGTCTAAGTTTCGTTTAGCAAAAATTGCTGCTATTTCTTCGGGAATTCTGTTAGTAGTTAGCTTTCTTCCTAGAGACTGCCTAAACATGCTCAAAGTCTTCAGAAACATATTGTAAAACTCGTTAAGAAAAGCTGATGTGCTGGTAATCTCTGTCTTAACATAACCATTGTTGAGATTGTTGTAGGTATTGTCATAAAACCTTAGAGCTGAAAGGCCTATTTGAATTAAAAAGGATTGTCAATAAAAAAACAAATTTAACATTTATACACTTATGAAGCGCATACCGTGCACGTTCATAGTATTTGATTGCTCGGATTCTCTGCAAAATTTAAATGTATTGATTTTGAAAACTTTTGAACGTACACCGTATTTTGTCAATTATTACAAAGACTAGTTCGTGCAAATACGTAAAATGTCTGATATTGTAAATTAGATAGAATTTTTTAAATTTTAATTTGCAAGTTTATGATACAATCTTATATCCAGCATTTAAATTATTAAATACAAATGTTTACCTTCACATAAATATTTTCCATCCATTAACTCATCATTAGCAATGGTCTGAAAAATATAAGCATGCAAATTAAGGTGATTAGTAATTGTTCAAGAAAATAATTATTTATTTTGTCGACAAAGAAGGATGCCGAAGTAAGAAAAAGTAATTATAAACTAACACTTAAAAAGGTTAAATAAAAAAGAATATACACATATATTTTGGAATCCGACTTTTAGGGATTACATTTTTTTCTTTCTCCTAAGTCACGGCACAAAGTAATCAAGAACCGTGTCGAACTTAGCAACAACAAACAAGAATTCAAAAGGAGAAATTAAAAATAAAATAGTCAAAAAATACAATAAACCACTTAAAAAACAATGAATATACCAAATCAAGTTGGAAGAAAAATATGAACTTTTTTTTTAATTCAAGCTCAAATCGGTTCCCCGTTTTTTCAGAATATTGGGATCAGTTTCAATTTAAACAAAACAACAAAACAGAAAAAAATAAACACTAAACATTTTGTAGAAATATCGAGCTTTTAGGAATATAGGAATATTCATGTTAATATGTTTTTACTTACCGGCGTTGGGGTCCCACCGATAATATTAGAAAATGTTGCTATGAGCACCAGCACTATTAGAAAATTCATATTTCTATCAAAATTAAACAACACCTCGACGATACCAGCACTCTGTTAAATGTGGAAAAGACTGCGGGCGCTTGTCGGAATGCTGTTTCTTTTATACTTAATTCCTTACTGCTGACCCATACAGGGTGACCCCCCTCAATATAGGAATGTAACGTTTGACTGTGGGTGAAACGAGAGACAGGACACCCGCTATGTACGTTTGAATTGCTTGTTCCTTTTCGTTTTTAATGCGTCACTTGCACCATATTTCTAATAATTTGTGGTAAATACTCCTACAAACAAACAAGGAGTGGTTTGTTCAAGATTTGTGTAAACATATGTACTTTCAAACCATGCATATGTTCACATTTGTTGCAGCCTTACTCCCATTTGAGTAATTGTTTATGTTGTTTGATAATATAATGCGCATTGTAAAAGCTTTTAGTATTTAGCGATCCGGCTGATAACGTCAACACAATTTGATAAATATCAATAGAAAGCGTTATCTAATAACGCATATTCTTTATTAAATAGGCATTTAAGTTATTTTAGTAGCCAAGAAATAATAATTATTATGTTTCTTATTTATAATCTTTTTCATTATGAAAAAGCGCATATTGCAATTGTTTAATTAGATTTTAGTTTCTATCTTAAATGCGTGTTGCCATTGGCGTAGCCAGGATATAACTTGGGGCCGACTTTTATACTATCAAATTATTAGCACTAGAATAAAAACCCATTAAAATATGGGCTATACGTGTTCTCCGTTATTGTTTTAGTAATAAATTGTAAAGAAACCAGGTTTTTTTTTGTTTATGCCTTAAACAAGATATACATACATCTTGCTCTCGCTTAACACGAAGTCGGTCTAGCACTTATGTATGTACATATGTATGTATAGTTGTCAAATGCCTTAGTAGAAATTTATTTTCTTCGATGGAATCATCTGTCTAGGCCCTCCCATTCTTAACAGCTGTTACTATAACTGAAGGCTTGTGAATTGAACCTTAAGTACTCAACGTGTGTGACATATTGAAAATTCTTAAAGTTGGTAAACGTTGGTAAAAAATGCAGAACATTTTATAAATGGCATTAGGTTATGTCATGAACTTCACGAAATTAGCGCTTACACCTATTAAATTCATTACAAATTGAATGAATGAATGCTACCGCCAAAACAAACTCAAAAGTAATCTTCGTCTGCGCCGCAGCAATAACTATACTGGGACTTACAACATAATGCTATAACTTTACATATCTTTTTTTTCTTTAAGAATAAACAAACAATTTTTAAATCATCATTTCATATATGTGGGATATGGGATATTATCTGTGTTCGTCCACACTATTGCTCTAAGAATGTGGAAGAAGCAGTGATTGAAACAGACTAAGATATATGTATGTACATATGTTCATAGGTATACTAGGAAGAATTGCATGTCTTTGTCTTTTAAGTATGTTTGCCTAAAATTATATTTATTTACTACTAGCGTTTCCGGCCTGCGTTGCTGCTCCTCTGAATCGTATTGCTTTTTAAGCTTTCCGACGAAACATCTTTCCCAACACCTTCGCTTTTTATGGCTTCGATTAGGTCCTTTCCATAAGAAGTGCTTTTCTTTTAAGTAAAGTACCGAAAAGTGTATATAAATTTAAAATATGCTTTTGGTGCTTTGTTTGAGAAGCGTAGAGAAAATACTACTTTTATGGATGCCCTTTTTTTAGATGCCCTTACGCGAAGATCTTGCAAACGTGATTTCAGCTGCTCTTTTTTGTGTGGTTTCTTTTACGAAAAAATGCTTTTTTGTGGCATTTTTTTGAATTTGAATTTACAATTTTATTTATTTATGAATGAAGCACTGACAAACAGAGTAAAATGTGACTGTCAAACAAATGCAAAATGCGCAATAGAAAGGCAGAAAACGCTTGAACAATCACCACGATTCACGGGACTATTTTAAATATTGTCACAAAATTTGATCTATATATATCGTTTGAGCGGTTTCGGAGTCTATAGCGAATATACATATATACATACATACATCAATTTTTATTTATTTATTTCCATCGACAATTATACATACATATGTATATAGATATACTATTTCTCTTCAGACATTGTGCTCAAGTTTCTAAAAGAATTGCCAAATATCTAGGGCGTATAGTGCAATAAATATGTACATATGTACGATGTATGGATTGTCATTAACGTATGTATGAAGTAAGGGGATAATTTATTATTTATATGAAAATCCCCTGTCCCAACATTTGTCATTGATAGACTCCGAAACTACTGAACCGATTTTAATAAAATTTCACATTTATGTGTATCTGTAATTGGTCTAACCTAAAACTGCATTGTTTTTATTTCAATTATTTATTGTTTGCATACTCTTCGCGAATTTAGTATGATTCAGAAAATTGTTCATATTATTTCATCAATATGAACTGGCAGCACTATTTAATAGAGAATAGGATGATTGTCCACAAGAAGAAAATTATATTTTGGAATGTGAAATGCCCACAAAGTACTTAATGCCTGCTAAAATGTTGTGTAGTAAAGCACACCCAATATATGTATGTACATACAAGTATGTATGTATATCAATACTTCTATACTAATATTATAAAGAGGAAAGATTTGATTGTTTGTTTATTTGAATTGAAAAGGCTTCGAATCTACTGGACCGATTTAAATTCTTTCATGGATTCTGTTGGGAAGCTACACTATCGACGGTGAACATGGGCTATATTATATTTGCAAAAAAGAATGGAATCCTTACAATTAATGTAACCAAAGGTGCAAAAAAAATACCTTATAAAATTCGTGAATAGCATGCTGTTAGTTCATAATCATCCTCAAAACATTGTCACTTTAAATATTAAATTAAAATTATAAAAAAGCCCCAAGCCAAATAAAAAATTAAAAATCGATCGACACCGTGATTAATATCGAAGACATTTAAATTCGCAAACCCTTCTGTACTGTCGCCACATGAATTGACGATAACATTCGGAATTGCAATCATGCTTTTGAGAAATAAATGCCTTCCAAGCATGTGCAATGGGACGAGGCTGCTTATTAAGGAATTGCAGGACAATTTAAGTGTAGCAACTATAATCAACGACCAGCAACTGGTCAACTAGCTCATATAACGAGGATACCGATGTTCCCATTTCGTCATTTATATGGCTTCAATTTCCGGTAGTCCCAAGGCCAAGCCTTCGAATTAGTAGGGATCGACATACGAAAGAAATGTTTTACTGTACGTTGACCTATCACGCGTCGGAGATCCTGAAAATCAATTTATTTTGCTACCACAAAATAGAACATTAAACAGTCGGGCAAGTCCGACAGTGAAATAGGCTGTACTTTCCACAAAAAAGGAAAATTAGAAAAAAAAATTTAAAGAAAATTAAATTATTAAAAAAAAGAATTAATTAATTAAGTAATTAAAGTAAATTAGAAGGCATGTTTTTGTTCAGTTTGAACAGCATACATTTATATCGCGTGCCTATTCGTGTTTATATGTGTGTATGTATGCAGCGCATGAGCAGCGATTTTATTTATGGCTATAACTTTCTTCACAATTGACCTATCATGATGAAACTTGGCACACGGACACATTAGTACTAGCTGGATGTACCTACCAAATTTCAAAATTCCAAGAATTACGGAATTTATAAAAAAACAGGAATTGCGGTGGAGTGGGAGGGGGGGGGGGGGGTGTATCAGAATAAAAAAATAAACTTGACCTGCCTAGGATTTAGGGGAACCTCGATACCAAGTTTGGTTATTCTAGCTCTTGTACTTCCTGAGATCCTTGCGCTCATACAGACGGACGGACAGACGGACGAACGGACATGGCTATATCGACTCGGCTTGTCACCCTGATCAAGAATATATATACTTTGTGGGGTCTGTCACGCCTCCTTCTGTGTGTTACATACATGCGCACTAAACTAGTATAGCCTTTCACCCTTTGGGTACAGGCTATAAAAATCTAAAAACGAACAAAAAATCATTAAATAATAATATCCAAAATAAATTTTACTCTTTCTTAGTAACTCATATCAAAAAGAAGGGTGTATGTGTGTTAAGTGGGTGTGTAGTATGTATAATTTTTAAAGTTTTTGTAAAAATAACCGTGCCAAGTAGGGGCAGGACGCTAGTATGCATATAAAGAGGAAAGATTTGTTTGTTTGAATTGAATAGGGTCTGAAACTACTGGACCGATTTAGAGAATTCTTTCGCTGTTGGGAAGCCACACATAACATTGGCTATATATTATTTGCACAAAAAATAGGTATTTTTACCAAAACTCCAATAATGGAGGTAGGTACATAGGTGCGGCAGCCAGAGTTTATAAATGATGATTTGGCCCGTTGTGATTCCAATAATGTAACTCAAAGTGTAAAAAAATTTCCTACATACTTCCTAAACAGGATGCTGTTAATTCAGAATCATCTTCGAGGCATTGTGTCATTTAAAATATTACTCGGATCATTTATTCAGGGTGATTTATGACAATAATTATCCAAACAGTTTGGTGAATTAGTAGTTCTTATAATTATAGCCTTTACCCAAAGGGTGAAAGGCTATACTAGTTTTGTGCGAATGTATGTAACACACAGAAGGAGGCGTGACAGACCCCATAAAGTATATATATTCTTGATCAGGGTGACAAGCCGAGTCGATATAGCCATGTCCGTTCGTCCGTCTGTCCGTCCGTCTGTATGAGCGCAAGGATCTCAGAAAGTACAAGAGCTAGAATAACCAAACTCGGTATCCAGATTCCCATAAGCCCTAGGCAGGTCAAGTTTAGTTTTTTATTCTGATACACCCCCCACTCCCCCGCAAATCGTGTTTTTTCTCATAAATTACGTAATTCTTAGAATTTTGAAATCAATTTTGGTAGTTACATCCAGTTAGTGCCTTTGTGTCCGTGTGCCAAGTTTCATCATGATAGGTCAATTCTGAAGAAAGTTATAGCCATATGTAAAATCGCTGCTCATGCGCTGCCTGCAGCTCTGCCGGTAGCGCTGACCGCAGCTGTTGTTGTTGTTGCTGCTTGGGTTCAACTTTGTGCTGCATACATACACGTATATAACACGATTCTGATGTAAATATATGCCTGTGAAACTGTAGATGCACATGTCTTTAATTTAATTAATATATGTACTTTTTTTTAATTATTAAAAAAAAAAAAATTTTTTTTCATTTTTTATTTTTGGTGGGAGGTACAGGGTATTTAAGAGTTGAGCTTGCTCGACTTTAGCATTCTTTTCTTGTTTTTCAATTACATTTTTATAAGTTAATCCTGTTCAACAATTAAGCAAAATAATTTAGTAAAAGAGAACTTACATTTTGTTTACCATTTTAAAATGCTTAAAGTGACCAGATCTCAACAGTCTTCTAATAGTTTCCATCCAAGGTCTTCAAAAACACATCGTCATGGAGAATCTTCATCAGAAACAGAAAATCATATTGCAGGTCAGAAAGAATAAGCGTCGCAATCGCGTTCCAGAGAGTCGAGTATCGAGCGTTCGCAGCGGCTTGCTGAACAACATTTGAGAATCTCCCAAGTACGCGAAATAAACATGTGCAATTCATATGTAAATTTATATGTATGTATGTATGTGGTGTATGTACATATCGTACATTATTATATTTATTTCTTCTATGTTTCAATGAACATTTAGAAAAACATATTACGCAGTCTCTTGTTTTCTTTCTTAGAGTATATACACGAAGTTTAAAGTTGATCAGAGCTATAATTTTCTTAAGCCACTTTTTGGTTGTGCTGACATACACTATAAAAAACAAGTAAAAAAGCTAAAGTCGGGTGTCCCGACTTTGAAATACTCTGTACAAATGTTTACAATAATTATATATTTTACCTTCCTCGGTATTCGAACTCACGTAAAGGGTGTATAATTGCACATTTACATAGCAATTGCGTCTCTGTGAGTGTATGTATGCCTATGCGCATCTATTCGTGTCTGTGTAAACATGTGTGAGGTCAACCAAAGTACCAGCATCAACAGCCGCGGACAGCGCTTGAGCAACGCTGCAGCAGCAAATATATTTATGGCTATAACTTCTTGTTAAATCGGTCTATCATAGTGAAACTTGGCATACGGACACATAATAACTAACTGGGGGTATTTCCAAAATTTTAGTTCGAAGTTCCAAGAATTACGGGAGTTAGAGAAAATCGCAATTTGCGGAGGAGAGGGAGCGAAATTCCAAAATATACATTTTCTGCTTATTCACACAAGGCATCTTGGACTAAGATTTGGTGTTCCTAGGTCTTATAGTCTCCGAGATATAGGCGATTATACGAATGGAAAATCGGGAAGTGGGGGGGGGGGGGGGGGGGGGGGGGGTAACCAAAAAATAAAACAAACTTGTATTGAATACACACATAAGGCATCTTTGTGCAAAATTTGGTGTCTCTATCTCTTATAGTCTCTGAGATCCAGGTGTTCATACGGACGGACAGACAGACAGACAGGGCTAGATCGACTCGTCTCGTCATGCTGATCAAGAATATATATACTTTGTGGGGTCTGTCACGCCTCCTTCTGCATGTTACATTTTTCAGCTCCCGCAAACCTAATATACTTCTGTACATTTAATGTAGAGTATAAAAATCAGAAATGTAATCTTTTCATGTTAAATATGTGACTGCTACTTTTTTGTTCACATTTTATTCAACATTCATTTTTGCACTTTTCTTTTCTTCAATCAAATCGACTTTATTATCTAAGCAGTTGGGCACTTGGGACGAAGACTCGATGGAGTGCTGGGCTGAATTGGAGACCTGATTGTACACTGCAAGCGCTTGGGCCACGAATCCGGTCACATCTCCTGGATTTGATGGCAAGATCATGGTATTGTTTGATTTTGCCAGTTTTTTAAATGCTTCGATGTATTGTTCAGCCAACGTTAAAGAAGCAGCGTTTTTCCCATCCTATAATTTAAAAGAGAAAAATAATAACAATTAGGGATTATCAAATTACAGCGAATACCGATGAACTTGAGCATGGAAATATATCTATAGATTATGCATTGTTCATTTGTGTTTTAAAATCACACTTTGCGTTCAATTCAGTAAATACATAAAATTAAAAAGATCGCAACAGTTAAAGCCTGGTGAATAAAGGGTTAGGGCTTAATTGTATTAATCATGGTTAACTCACAACTCAATCTCAATATTCGATTGATAGTAGTCGTCATCATATAGATTTTTTTTGTGTAAAAAAATAATAATAATATGAAAATAGATTTACAAAATCGGTGCACTTGACCAAAGTATTCTTAGTTTAATTTTTTTTTTTTTAAATACTATGGAAAATCAAAATATGCACATAAGGATATTTTATGATTATATAATTACTATTGGATTATTACTTTTACTATATAATTACTACCAGTAGCTTACACTATTTGGTTTACATAAATTTTACTTACGATATGTGCCAATGATTTTGCAATTGCTTGCAAGCTACGAGCCCTAGCATCTGCGACAGCAATCATAGCAGCAGCCTCACCGCTTGCCTTGTTTATATGCTCTTGCCGTTCTGCTTCTAAAATAACAAACCGATCCACAATGAAGTTTAAGAATAAAATGCTATCCAATATCATATAGCAAGCACATACCAGATGCAAGAATCCTGGACTTCCGTTTGCCTTCTGCGATGTTAATTTCCGCTTCACGAACACCTTCGGACTCTAAGATTGCAGCTCTTTTCCTCCTCTCGGCTTCTACTTGCATTTGCATTGCCTCGTGAACTCGTGTAGGAAGCTAATAAATATGACTTAGGATATGCCGATTTGCCGCAATGTCCAATATACTCACACGAATATCTCTTATTTCATATCGTAAACAGGCAATGCCCCAAGCTTCACTCGCCTTATTTATAGAATCAACAATGCTTACGTTCAGGGATTCTCTTTCTCGAAAAACTTTATCTAATGACATTTTGCCTAGCTCGGACCGCATTGTCGTCTGAGCAAGTTGAGTTATGGCAAACTCTGGGTCTTCCACGCCATAAGAAGCTAAAAATAATGAAACGGTAGACATTATTGTTTCAAGGCGTATGAAGAAATTTGCACAAACCTCTGTACGGATCAATGATTCGTAGATAAAGCACACCGTCAATGCTAAGCGTGACGTTGTCAGATGTAATGGCGCTCTGCTTTGGAACATCTATCGCAATTTCCTTCAAGCTTTGTACATATTTGATTTTATCCATAACGGGAACTAATATATTTAAACCGGGATCAAGGATTCTATGAAACCGGCCCATACGCTCCACTACCCACGCCTACTCCGAGCGAAAATGTTTAATCTCTCAGTTTAAACTAGTTGTTATCCAATATTAGTATATACATACCTCTTGCTGGGGTACAAACATAACAATGGAGTTCATGGGGGTAGAGGCCTTTCCACGGGATTGCGTGGCTGTGCACGAGCCGGCAAGCAAAAAATCTTGCTGTAAGAAAAATTTAATATTTTGTATTTACTCATTATAAACACTTCTGACCTGCGGAATTAATCTTCGTGCAGATAGTAAGAGCCTCGACATCGTGTCTGGATATTTTTAATAGCGCCTTTTTGTTCTACAATGCAGACCAAATACTATGATGAAAACATCATATGTTCAACTAGTTACAGGGTGACTTAGCGTAAAATTTGAAGTATTCATTTGATGTATCGATAAGTAAATTAAACATTTTGGAGAAAAATCCAAAATTTGTATAAAAGCGGTCAAGTACATTATATATGTTAAGTATTTGCGAATCATTGCAATACGGCTGTAGCTTCCTGGAAGGGATATTAAAATATGTCGAATATAAAATGAATATTCAACTTAACTATAAGCTCAAGAAATTTTGATCGAAAATGTTCTTATTCGATTTGTTTTTTGTTGCTGTCAGTCAATCATTTTTAACTTTTTCGAATGGTGCGGCATTAGTACATTTATCGATTATAGGATCTCCAAGATCAAGAAAGATGCGAGTACACAGAATTCCATAATTCCATTGCTCTTGTCTAACAAATTCTATGCAATATGTCCGAAAAAACAATATGATTTGTGGCATAAATTGAGTTTCAAATGAGTCAAATACATATCCAAGAAAGATTATAATGCAGATTTTGAACTAAATAGAAAATTAATTAGAATAATTACTGGAACCAAAGCATTTAATTAATAAATTTGAAAAAAAATGTAATATTCATAGTTTTAATATTTTGTTTTAATAGAATTAATTAATTATACATATTAAACCAAAAACAATAGAGAATGTTACGGTCGAGGGAGTCCGACGGCGTAGAGCTTTTGCTTTCAGAACTTTTCTCAGTACTAACCGAAAGAGAAGTATAAAAATATCAGGTGTAAAAAGAAGTTTCTGTAGCTGCGGAGTTGTGGGTATAAAATAGAAAAAAGGTTACATATAGTACAAATAAAATAATCTCGCGTTGCGGAGGTTTAATTAGGAGTCTGCTTACCCAGTTTGGTCATCTGGGTTGTTGTTTCCGCGACCCTGGGGTTTATCCAGACTGGCGGACTGATGTTCAGGATTGGTCAATTGGTCTCGCAAAGAAGATTAAGATATGTTTCCTTTTACTTATTTGGAAAAACATTATGTACGCTTCATACTTTTTGGGTACAGGATAAAAAAAACGAAATTTTGGGGATACCTTTAGTCAGTAAGTTGCTGTTAACCATAAAAGCCGGTTGTGGTATATGGATGAATCTATCGTACCTATAAGTAGAAACAAGAACAAGGTGAAACAGCCCTCGTTTGTTCGCATTTTTTTTAGTATGTAATACTATCTTCCTCTGCATATATGTATGTGTGTATGTTAAATCCCGAGTATGTATGTAGTAGCAGCTGAGATCAGTATGCACATTTTTCGAACTGCAAATGCAACGAGAGAAAGGTAATCAGTGCTCATATGCATACGTCTCATTGTGAATCAGTGGGCGAGACGACTTAGAAGTAAATCGTTTTCAATTCAAAATTTGTTTGGAATTTAAAAAAATGGGTGTTAGTGTGTGCATTATTGGGGCTGGTACGGCGGGTCTTTGCTGTGCTCGTCATGCAAAGGCGCACGATTTGGAGCCTACGATATTTGAAGCTTCGAACTGTGTCGGAGGCACCTGGGTGTATAATGAAAATGTTGGAACAATTAATGGAATCGATGTACATAGCAGTATGTATGCTAATTTAAGGTGAGCTATAAGAAAATTAAAAGGCGCTCATATTTTCCAATCGCAGATGCTGCTTTTTTTATTAATTTACATTATCTCTGAAGTACTTGACACAGAGACCCCTTATCTACAAGTATGTATGTATGTACGTACGAAAGTAATGGCACATAATCCATGACACACATTCAAGTTGTAGATTATTAGATTGGTCGTATATTTGTACACTGTAGATGAAAGGTACATGAGGATACTTATTAAGTTTGTTCAATATAAAAAATGTAACGAGGATACTTATTATGTTTGTTCAATATAAAAAATGTAACAGGCAGAAGGCGGCGTTTTAGATTATACGAAGTATATGCATATTTATATTCATGATCAGCATGACAAGACGAGTCGATTTAGGTCTGTCTATCCGTCTGTCAGACAGTCCGTATAAGCAACTATATCTCAAAGAGTATAAGGGCTTAGGCCACCAAATTCTGCACTGAAGATGTCTTATAGTATGTGTACGCAGTGCAAGTTTTTTTTCTGATGCACAAAGACACAATACCGATGCAAATGTGCAGTCATACACCCTATACATATGTGAGTTCGAGTCTCGAATAAATCAATAATAGATCAATGTTTTTCATTATATTTTGTTTATTGCTTTTTCTTCAATTTCAAAGAAATTAATTCGCATTCTAGGTCTAATTTACCGAAAGAGATAATGGGATTTCCAGATTTTAAAATTGGAGATGTCGCAGAATCGTATGTGCCTTCACAAAGCATTTGCGATTTTTTGAACCAGTATGCTGATTACTATAATATACGACAGTATATAAAGTTCAATTCATATGTGGTTAGAATCTTATATAAGCAGAAAAAGTGGCAAGTAAGTAATATGCGAATGCGTATCCATTAGTTTCACATTCACTTTTGGTAAACATTTGGTTAATTTCAGGTAATTGTGAAAGATCTTTTGACAAGTAACGTTGAAATACATAATTTTGACAAGATAATGGTAGCAAATGGTCATTACCATACACCAATGTATGCGAATATTCCCAATGCACACCTTTTTAAGGGAAACTATCTGCATAGTCATGATTTTCGAACCAGTGATATATTTAAAGGCGAGTAAAAGATGGTTTAAAACAGCTGAACAGATTTAATTATGTATTTCTCTCTAAAAGGTCAATCCGTTTTGGTTATTGGCGCAGGACCAAGTGGGATGGACCTGGCAAATATAATATCGCATTCCGCTCGTCGAGTTACACTTAGTCATCATTTAAAGGGAATATCAAAAACAAAGTTCTTTGACAACGTCTACCAAAAGTCTGATGTGAAAGAATTTGATGAGAAGGGTGCCTATTTTACATCGGATAACTCTTACGAAGAATTTGATACTATATTTTTCTGCACCGGATATAAATATGCTTTTCCCTTCCTCAGCGTGAATTGTGGAATATTCGTTGAAGATAATTATGTACAGGAACTTTACAAACATTGCATTAACATACGGAACCCATCAATGGCATTAATTGGCTTGCCATTTTATGTCTGCGCTGCTCAAATGATGGACATTCAAGCTCGGTTTGTATTGAGTTACTTTTCTGGAAATAATAAGTTGCCATCTACAGAGGAGATGCTAGCTGATACTGATCTTGAAATGAACAGACGCTGGAAAAAAGGACTTAAGAAGCGTCACGCCCACATGCTCGGCCCCGATCAGGTACGCCTCGTTAGTAATACTTATTACACTAATCAAATTAAATAAATTATCTTTTTGATTTTTTTAGTTGCATTATTTCAACGACTTGGCAAAAACTGCTCAAATAAAAACCATTCCACCTGTCATGACCAAATTACACAATGAAAGCAGTAATTGCTTCAATGAGAATTTGCTAACATTTCGCGAGGATATATTTAAATTAATTGATGAGGAAACTTTTATAAAAATAAATTAGTCTATTTTTAAATAAAATGTATCTCTCTAAATACGTTCTATATACAAATATCTAAAATATTTTCAATAAAAATGATTTGCTAAGACATAAAATAATGTTGTTGTAGTGATATGAGATTTCAAAGATTGAAAATAAAAGGTCGCCAAACTCAAAGAAAACTGATTACATATGTATGATTAATCATCAGGAACCAAATATGTTATGAAAAAGACAAGCTTCAGTAAGTAAATCGAGAGTATTTCTTATCAAACATTAAAGATTTTCATACCTCGTATTAATATATTTTTAAGATTAAAACTAAAAAAATATGTTGATAAATTATGATACTGTCAGATATCTTACTGCGTAAAAAACCATCCGTCTTTATATTAACAAATTATTAATATCCAAAAAACTATAAAAAAACAATGCAGCTGCCATTTATACTTTCAACTCAAAAAAAGCTTTAAAAATACTATTCAACATGAATTTTATTGTGAATGAGCAATTGCAAGTTGTCTGTTAAATCTCTCATAAAAATTTATACTTTTTTTCAGCCTGTGTAGCGTTGAATATAAAAGACCATGCAAAACCCAATTCCCACCCACATAAATGTCTTTCTTTGTGATCACAATGCAGTAAATTTTATATTAATTAATTTATATTCATCAATTAAAAATCACAATGAAAACTGCGATCTGTATTCTTTTGAAAATTATCCAACTTGCAAGTATTTAGTTTAAGACAAAATTTCTGTGTTTCATTTGAAGGAATATTAGGCATTATTAATGTTTTCATTTAATAATTAGAAGTTTAACGAACCACGCCTTTATTCTTTTCTTATTTATATTATTTTTTTGTAAACTGTGGATATAAATCAAATATTTTATAAATAAAACGGTGCTTTAAATTTTTCTTTATTAGTTGATTACCGAAATTTTGAATTTGATCTAATTGTGAAGAGTGACTGATCTAAGGAACTTATAAGAGCCTTACATTTATTAAATTTGGTCGTCAATTGTAATTGTTACATTTAAAATTATATGCACATTCTAAACTAAAATGAATTTGTAAGAGAAATATTTCCAGCATTTCATAAACCTTTATTTATGAAAAGTGGTGGAAAAAAGTCAACTTCTTTTTTATGGAGTAGTTTTCATAGTTGTGTAAATTATCTTCATAAATTGTGTAAACGATATAAAACGTTGAGTTGCAACTTTCATACAAATTTTTAATCTAATATGTGATGTAATTTCTTTTATTAGATAGCGTGTGTGGCCGCTGTGATAACCAAAAAAATATCAGATAAGCATTCTGAAAGGGTATATACAAGAAACAAGAAATTTTCTACGGAATGGATTCTTTTAAACTCAATTGCATGGTCGAAAGATGCCGATGAATTCAGCACATTGACATTCGTGGGATACACTTTTATTACATCAGTCTTGTTGGTTACAAGGTACATTTTTGTATAACAAACAATTCAAAAATAAAGAAATAAGTAGCATCTATTTATATCCATAATAATGTTGGTATAATTATCCATGTCTCTGTTAATTAAAATTTTGATTAAGTAATGCATGACGCATTTAAAAAATAACTAATGCATATGATCAATGAAAAAACTTCAACAAATCCAACTCAGATCCATTTTAAGGCGAAATAATGCGTCATAATAATGGACGTATGGTCGACTTTATATGGCACAATTTTTGATCGGGTGGGGTAATGGCCAACCCTGCCACGCCCCCCCCCCCTCCCCCCAACTACACCCTTGGTGATTGCTGTTTCAAACAGACGGATGTCGCCATTTGGATTCGTATCGTCATACTGATCCTATGTAAAAATGTATCTTTGTATTATGTATTTATATTTTAAATCAATACTTTCAGGTTTGTTCAAAAGAACGCAAATTATCATACCTGCGAAAATATATTTCTTTGCTTGGGAGTTCTCTTTTTCACCATAGTAGGTAACTATTGTTCCGTTAAATTAAACACATGTATATTTATCAAACAAAAAAAATTATCCCAATCGCTTTATCTTAAACATCTTACAATTGTGTAATTGTTCTTTTTCAGGACTTTTAATTTTATCCACGGTGGAGCAATTACCTGATGATATTTTGCATTACGCATTTGTACTTGGCGGGCTCTCATTTTTTTGCGCCATCTTGTTTCTTCTGGACCTATTATTTTTCAAAACCAATAACAAAGGTTTTAAAAATGCAATTGCACAAACCGACATGTTCTCAGCAATATCGTCACCGAAGTTATCAACAGTGGAAGAAACCATTTGCTGTCGACCACACGATTCATCTTCTCTAGGACAGACCATAAAAAAGCATGAAAAACGCTATTTACGAACGGACTTGTAAATCCCAAGTTTACAAATTCATTGAATTACTCTACATATAAAATCTTTCGGTTCATAGAAGAAAACAAATCCAATGCAATATTCAAACATTTGAGAGAGAGTTCGGATTTTTTAATATTTTATTCTTTGAAACAAAAGGGAGCATCCATAGTATTCAATGGTATGAACAAACATTTCTGAAGATTTCAAACATTTTTATAACATGATGGGATGCTGTTTTTGAAATTGCTTAAAAAATGTAATGGTGTAGGTCTAGGCATGGAAAGAAGCATAAAGCAGACAAGTAAATTAAACCCTTTTAACCTAAAACGCTTTTTTGCTCACCGTATGTATAAAAAAAAATAAGTCGACATTGGTTTTACCCTTATAAAAAGGTAATAAATATTCGATTTTTTCTATTAATAACATTTGTTGTTTTAATATTTTTAAGGTTCTTACAATTTAATAAAATACTTTTTACACAAAATGTCATGTTACAAAGATTAAGTCTGATTATTGGTACACACACAAAACCAAAAAACATATAGAATCAGAATAATAAAAATGATACTCTTGTACGCCTTGCATCACCCTTGGCTCTTCGAGCCATCCCGTAATGTCACATACTCCCCTCACTGCTACTCGTCGTGCCCTTGGAGTCACACATTCCACCAGCGACGTTATCATCTCCCCGAACCGAACCAGATGTAAGTCCACCGGTGATACCTGTTAAATTTAATTTGTACTGGAAGAATAGAAGATAAATGTTTTTATATTGGTTCATACTAGTACATATAAACTTTTTTGTTTTGCTTAATGATTTAAAAATGGTTATAAGTGCTGTTATACGTACATGTATACATACATACAAGTATATACACATACATAACGTGGACACAGGTACACATAGAAAGGATATTACAATTGGTTTAATTTATATGATTGGCATGAAATTAAGGTTTGACGATAAGAACAATAAGACTTATTCATTAACTTTTATCAAACGCTCCGCCTGATTTCATTCAATCACTTCTCTAAGTTGTAATCTTCGTAACCTTCTTACCTTTTTGAAAAAAAAAATGTACGTATTTCAACTAAGTGAAATTATTATAAGAGCATTTAAAAATTAACTAAAAAGTAAAGGCAGGACAAACACTTTTCGAAATACATTACCACTTGTATTTTAATTATCAGAACCTTGAAAATTATTCCCAAAACCGTTTTCACTCTTTCCTCATTGCTTTACATATCTTATACACATTTTTAATAATAAGACAACATATCTTATTATTGAACTTAGATTATTAAAAATGATCTGTGATATTTAGGACTGGACAACTATATATGCATATGTTGGGATGCTGATGTTTTGTTTTTCATCTGGCTTGCATACTTGAAACAATGAATCAGTGTGCCAAAAGTGATGTTCATAATTTAATCGGTTCTTTTACCTTCGATTATAAATTACGTATTGCTCCTATAGCGGTAATTTGAGTTGCTGGATATGATTTCGTTACGATGTTTCCACCCATTTCTGGTTTAACACATTATAGTATAATTAAAATACACACAATTAAATATAAGCCCAAAACACAAACTAAAATAAAGTCTTCTAAAACTATAATATCATGAAACCTGTTGATATATATATTGATCAAATATACTGTATACAAGTAGTATACTGAAAAAATGAATTTTCTGGCGATATTACTAACGAAGGAGTTAACCGAATTCTTAGACATTACAATAAAAAATCTTTAAAAAATATATAAATGGCGTACCATTGCACTATTATTCATATCTTATTATAGCGATATAGTCAAATCAGACCAATGTTCATAATTTAGGGATCAAAGACTATTTATATTCGCGACCGAAAAACAAGCGAGCCCAAATCAACCAACATGCCTTATAAATCTCTCTAGCTGTATAATAATAAGAATATCAATATATTTACCTTGTTTGCACACTCAAAGCACTTAGAAACTACTTTATTTATTACGTTCATGAGGTTTTTTGTTTCCCGAATGACATGATCGACCTTAACAAAAGTGGCGGCTTTCCCAACTGTATGATCTTTCACAGTGAATTGGAGTGCTTGGACAAATGTCGGTACTCTGTCTAATATACCCAGGAGATCCTTTTTGTTGTCACTTGCTGGTACCTGAAACAAATAAATGTAAGTAAAATTTAAAAATCTATTTAGTTTAAATAATCATAAAAGGAATTTTAAATGGATTTTATTCGATATACCAACAGTAAGACAAATTAATTCAAAAGAATATTCTTTAAATAAATAAAATAAAATTCGACTAAAAATGAATACTAATATAAATATTAAACACTACCTCAAGGTCTACAACCGCGTTCTTTATAAAAAATGCTCTCACTTCAATTAAAAGTCATACTATTTAAAACAATTAATGTCTAGTTGGCTCAGTTCAATGATCCTGACAAGCACAAAAATGAATAAGTAATGAAATACATACTAAATGATAAATAATTTAATAAGAAATTGTTTATTATTATTATAATATTTTGAAATTTTGCATTTTCTTAAATATGTTTGCTTGTTTAATAGATACATACTTGGTATGAAAAATGCCGGAGAACTTTGTAAAGTCGATTTGCTTCCTCGGCAAAATATTCCGCTTGTGTAAACAGATCCTGTGTTGTCCTTAAGGTACCGCTTCCTTTGGTGAACTGATACATTAGAAACGCCATTGCTGACATGTTTTTGGCTCGTTTCAATATATCGTTGTCATCCGATAAGTCTTCACTCCATTTAGATTGATATGTGCTGTCTCCATTGTTTTTACTGTCTATGCCAGAATACTCCCCCAACTCTCCTTCTTCTGTTCCAGGTACGTAGGATTTTGAGGCTTTTATTGTTGATTCACATTTCTATAACAAGAGTTAAATATACATAGGATTGTTCATATGTAAGCGTTTATAGTAACATCAACTTACTTCAATTTGATTTTCTCGTTCAGTTTTGGGGGTGTTGACTGATACAAAAATCTTTTTCGCAATCATAGATATCTCGGCCGTCAACCACTTCCACATTTCAGAGAATGATTCAAAATTTTCATTTGCTGCGCTGCTGTTTGTGTATTTCCAAAGTATTTTCGCAGCGATAAACACCTGTGGACCGTATATTCTTAAGTTAATGGCTAAGCATTTCGCTTGCACTTGCAGTCTTTCCGTAGGTGCAATATGTTGTAATAGTTTGCAGATGTCGAAAATGTGGTCACAACAATCGTGAAACTTAGTTGATTGCTGATTTAGATTATCAAGGTCGTGCGTCGTTGCCAGGACGTGAAAGGATTTCACAAGTTTTGTGCATAATTTCAGAGATTCATTAAAGTCTGCCACTTGGCTGGACACTGAGATCACAAGCTGTTTACACAGTTCCTCCAAGCAACTCAACATTCCGATTTCGGCGTCACTCTCCTTCGCCTGCATTCCAGCTCCAACGTTTTCATGCTGATCCTTTATTAAATTATTTATATACATACTGAACTCGATCTTGCAGTTATCGCAATTGGTGAGTATATTTTTCCGGTGCTCATGACTTATGTACGGTGAGTCTGTAAAATCATGAACCTTCTCGAATAGTTTGTCAAATGCTAATGAAAGCTCTTCCCTCAGGTCCATGCCCTCATAGCCGGAATATTTTCTGTAATTCGTATTGTTAGTTAAACGGCCACCGACAATTGGGGCTAAATTCTTGTCTTCATAATAGTTATCACTTTTCCAAAGCTCGTCGTCAAATAGGTTATAGTAAGCATCAGAATTGTTGTTGCCTTCATTATTCATTTGGAATTGATTATTTTTTACTTTATAGTTCTGAATAAGGTTTATAATTCGTTTTATTGTAGTATAGATGCTTTCATTCTCATAATTTGGATTATTCCGTGGCTTATCGAAGGGCATATGCTTTGAAGAATCAAAGATACTATCTTTTACTACGAAATGTATGAGATCCATCGCTCGTCTTATCTGACAAAAAACCGTGTCTCGGTTCTCTTTCACAATCACACAATCACTATGTATCAAACTATTTTTAGATGATGTCAAAAGTATAGAAATCGATTTTTCTAGTATTTGTCGGGCAGAGAACATTTGGGCCCGTCGTCTTTCCTCTTTAAATGACCCCCGATGGTGCCCGGTGAGATAAGCTAGTTCAATCATTTCCGTTCCAAAAACGGAGAAAGCTCTTACAAATTCTGTGAAGTTCATAACAGACTCCAATTTTTCTAAACTTTCAGAGGCTCGCTTTTTAGCTGTTAACAATTTTTTTACCACTATAATGTCTACCAGCAACAGTATTCTCGTTACTGATGAAAGAAGAGAACGTGCGGCTAATATAATGGCACCATAGTCTTTCAATGGCTCTATTTGATGGCGAAGTTCCATACCAGTTATGGGCGAAATATCACATAGCCGTTCAATAGATTTGCCTGTAAATAAGAAAATCACAAAATATATTTCACTGCATATGTCGGCTTTGAAGTGATCAAAAGAAGATTACAAAAATCGTACACACCAGCATCTCTAGCTTCTTTAGCGGCTTCATACATATCTCCCTTAATATCAACATTTTCTTCTGCAATTATTTCTCCAATTGTGATAAACCTCTCAACAGCTATGCATAACGAGTGTCCAATATTTCCAAAAGTTGACATGATTTGTTCATTATCAATATCACGAAGTCGAAAGCGCTGATTCTGAAAATAAACCAATTTTGGATACACTAATTAAACAGATAAACAACAAAAATATGCTTTTACTATTATTCACGAAAACAATAGGAGGATGATTAATATTTCCCGATTCGGTACGTTTGGCGTAGAGTTGGAGTTATATTAAATTCTCCAAATAATTGTATTTTGCGGAAATGGCTCTTGAATAAATATTGATATAAAAATTTGAATATCTACGTATATTCTACGTATTTATGCATAAAAAAGACACCTGAATTCTAACAAAATATTGAAGGCGCATCATTATATGTGAATATACTTATTACATGAGAGCACAAAATGTATCAATGTTAAATGATATATAAAAGGTATTTTATTGATTTTTTACACAATGCCGTCTGCAGGATTTATATATACAAGTATATATATGTACGTATAATTATAAAACAGTTGAGCTTGCAAAACTGTAAAGCGAAACACTTCTTATCAACCACAAAAATGTAAAATATATACGTGTATAGTAGACGATATGAACTTACGTTATCCTTTAGTTTTGATGGAGTTAGGCCATACATCTTTAAAAATGTTGTGTTTACCGGAACGGAATTAAATTTGTTTCTGGTTTCGGTTGTGTTTTGAAAATATGTGTTAAATAATTATCGATTTTTCCTGAAAATGTACGTAGCGAAATTAAAAAGGCATTCAAAAGATCCAGGTGTGTTCTCAAAGGTACTTTTTCCTTTAATATATTTGTATATTCATTGTTCACGCTTGCCTCAATTTAACAATATTTATACCACATTTTTCTTAACTGCAATCACAGGATCAAGTAATTCTTCTGATTTGAAATAATTTTAACTTTATTTTGGTAAACACCGTGTTTACATAAAAAAAACAGGAGTGCAACTGCCTGGGCATGTAGCAACGATTTTTTAGTTTATATATGAACACAGTGCAGTAGACAGATTTTTTTTTGAAGGAGTACTTTTTAATTAAATTCAATTTCGTTAGTTACATCAAGTAATATTTTTATGTCATCTTCAGGTAGAGAAACTATTCATTTCATGAGGTATTTTATAGTTCTTTCGATAGGTGTGTAATTTGATTGATAAGTCTTAGGTCACCTATCCCTCTGGATACACCCCTGTATGTGCGTATATATAGTACATATATATGTACATACTAGTTTGGCGCAGGCCAAATCCAAACTCTGCGCATTGGCATACTGGTGTTGTGAAACCGTCAAACGACTAGTTTTGAATAAATTCACTTAAATACTTAATTGCACTTTAATTATGGGAAAATAACTAGACGAATACAAATTAAGGCCCAATTGTTATGGTAAAAAATTAAAAAAAAACAAATTTAAAACGCATGTATAAAAAATATATATGTATATAACCGAAAAATGTATTTTTCCATTATTTGGCGGTTATCCCAATTAGAATTCATTTAGTAGAGAGTATCGGTATTTCGGTTATCGATATTTGGACATTTGACACATGTTTGCCAGGGCTGCGAGACTGTTTTGGTTACCTAAACACGAAATGGGAAGTTCGTAATCGTAATTCTTTTAAGGATATTGTCAATATATTGCAGTATAGCTAAATTAAGACATTAGTGTTACGTGCTCAGGATTGATTTCGGGGCCTAAATAAGTCCTCACCGGCATTGATTCTACATGCAGGTAGCTTAAAACAATTTGTTTTGAAGAACATTCATATGCACACTACATACATACCTATTATAATATTTCTACTTAGATATACATAGCGACATGGCCCTTGCTAAGATCGTACGCAGTTTAAGGACTTTATCGGTTAACATGACCCGGCACAGTTTGTACTCGACAGCAGCAACGCGATGCTCTGTAACGTCCTTATATGAAAAAAATCAGGAAATATGTGAATACGTTCCATTAACTAGTCATCCATTTGGGCAAAGATGCATTATAAAAAGATCTGTACATGAAAGCAGTCGTCCAGAGACCTCCAATGAAACCGAAAAGAGACCTGAAGACTTGGAGAGAGTCTTCACTGTGCTCAAAAACACACTGCCCAAATTGTTTGTGGAACCGCTTGATTATTCGATTTACAGTCCGAACCTTATTTTTCAAAACAACATCACTGGCAAGCACACAGTGGGACTCTACCACTATGTCAAACAAATTGCTATATTACGGACCGTTGGTCATCTAAAGTATGCCTATGTGAAATTTGAAATATTAAAAATTACGAAGCATCCTGAAGACTACACAGTGCGCATAAGATGGCGAGTGCGAGGCATATCTGGTCTAAAAGTAATGTTTCAATTTTGGAAATACAAAATCTGGGAACTGAAACAAGTTTTAGATGACCAAGAAGCTTGGTATGATGGCTTTTCCGTCTGCTACCTAGGCTCCGACGGCCTAATCAGCAAACACATCGTCGACAAAGTCATGCCAGATGAGAGTCGCGAGGCAGTGGACAACAGCTCCTCCACAACGTTGCCAACTGGATCCTTGGCCGCAACTGCTTCCCAAAAGATACATTTTCAGTCATTGCTTAGTAATAATAATTAATTTATTTATTAGATTCGCATAATTAAATCCACTCTGCGTTTCTGTTAATATGGCCAGTCTTGTTAAAGGAAGAACCATAGTTGTATTATTTGTTTTTGGGTGCTATTGCTTAAATGCGTAGACAGAGCCTTTTTTGATGTACCTATATGGACGCAGCCGAATACGTTTGGCAAACGCGCTAATATAGGGCTTCTCCTTGTTGTATTCAATATTGCTTTGCATAGATCCCTCTGTTTCAAGGAATATATCAAAACTATATATTGTGCGGAAAAGTTGGACGTAAAGGAAATTATCATTAGGATCCAAATGTTTGGGTTGAAGCGAATTAGTCCAACATTCCATCATCTGTGAAAACATAAATAAATATAAAAAAGGGAAGGTTTTTGTTATTCAGATATTAGTTATATACATATATAAATTGATTAACCCACCTTAATTGCCGAGTTATTTTTTGAGGTATGACATCCGTTCCAATGTATGCTCAATACCCAAATTGGCATTTCCATAGGGTAATTACTGGGTATCTGAATAAAGCACTCCATTTTGGCAGAGCCACGTACTACTACAGCACGATATGTACTATATGTGATGCACTTTGTATCAGACATATAATTTATTGCATCAGCATTCTGATGGTGGAATTCATCTAAAGTGATTGCCGTGCATTGGACAAGGCTACATGCCAACCCAGCCGGGTAGATATTTTCTTTCAAAGAGTAGAGGTCAATGTCTTTATATGTTAGGCCTCGTATTTGTTGAGTTAGTTTTAGCCACGAGTTCCAACGACTCCTTATACGTGTTATAACCTCACGGGTACAATTGTGCAAATTTAGTTCATGTTTATAAAGTTTCGACTTATTGACTGTTGGTATTGAGCACATACTTTGTAACCAACAATAAGGATAGCCGAAATCATTCTTTATCAAGAAATCCATACAATCCTCCGACGTCATGTTTAAATTCTGTAACTGTTTAATATATTCATATAATATATTATGGACGAAATGTATTATTTTTAATATAGGTACCTCATAATCTATTCCTGAGATTGGAATCTCATCACCCAAATCATTTGGATATAAGTGTCTAAGGAGGTCCTGTACAAAATTGGCATCACTACAAGAAAATGTTGGAATGACAAATAATTTAGATTTTGCGTGTAATTCTTACCCCTGATGATTATTGTTGCTCGAGCAACAAAACTCTGCACGCACCGTTGTACATTTAAGTCGTCCCCAATACCGTATTATTAGCAATAAATGATAGGGACTATCTGCGCTTCCAATCTGTTATTAATTATGAGCAAAATTATATAGGATGGCTGATTTTCATTTTCAAATTAAGATAAAATATCTGTAACTTACAATGACTTTTATATGCAAAGGATGAGGTTCCAGACTTCGGTTTTGCAAGTTCTCCATCGAACTTTCAGATGAATTATTTTCGTCTAAAAAATGACGCCGCTCTCCCCCGCTCGTCGACTGTTTGGATGCCCGCTCTTTTGCCATTAACAATTCTTGCATTTGAGCATCACTTTCAAATCCGACTACTTCAGCTTTAAATGAAGAGTCATCGAGGACACGTTGGAGGGATTGCATGTTGATGAAAAGCAAATATAAAGGCTTGGGAAGATATTTAACAACTGTCCCAAGTTTCCATTCAACATCCAGAGACAGCTGCAAAGCATCGTGCAATGGTTTAGTGGATTCCATCAACGTGCGTAGTGCAGGAGCAAACGATGTGTACCTCTGGGCCTGGCTGAGGTTGTCCTGCAAAAGTTCCTGCTTGGATGACAACAAGATGTTGTATTGGGAATCAAGAGCCTTTCGTAATTTTAACTCGCACTCCAAGCGGTGTAGATGCTTTTTATGGCTAGACATTTCAGGTTGTTCTTTGGGGGTGTTTGGAAACTTAATAGAATACTCTTCATCAGAGAGTAGCTCCAAATTGAACTTTGCGCCGAAGTTCTTGCAACGAATAATTTCTTTTTTCAAATGACTAACTTCATACAACAAATTTTGCAACTGGAGTCGACTTAGGTCCACCTTGGACTTCTCCATATGCAATTCATCTCGTCCGGCTTTTATACTTCGTTTGACCTCTCGATTTGAATGCTTCAGAGCTACAAACAACAAAGCAGCAGAAGATCTTTTCCCCTCAACATTAAGCCCCTGAAATATTATAATTAATGATTATTAAAACAATACAAAGGGTTTATATTACTGGTAGCATACGTTAGCTTTCATTTCGAACATTTCATCCATTGCTTCTCGCAGCTTCTCAAACTGATTATTTAGTACTTCCACCATTTTGTTATCTGTAAATTTATTTAAGGTGTTCAACATTAACGAGAGTATACAATAATAACTATAATATAGCATGCATTATTTCTATACACGTTTGTATTTGTATATGCACATGAATAAATAAATATCGTGTTTCAATTTAATGTGTATGCAACGAGTGTATATTAATACCAATACCCACCATGTTCTTCGGACGATGCCATAGCCTACAATTATTTAAACAAATTTGCTTAACTTCTACTTTTATTCTTTTTAATGTCAACATGCGAACTTATATGACGATAAATATCCAATTATTTACTAAATGCACTATCAATATCGAAAGTGTTGCACAACGTAATAAAACGCACTGCGCGCTATCCTTTGAATATTATTGACTTGAGTAATAAATTAAAAAGTTAAAAATAAAAAAATATTAAAAGTGTTTAATAATAAGAGCACAATGGGATCTTGCATTGCTCCTATGTATGTACATCGTTCTTATTCTAATGAGCAAAATTACATAATTTGGTAGTGACTAAAAATAAAACTATCGATATTATAGATAGTACAACTCTAGTGTCCGGTCTTTTAATGTGTTGGGTATATTTACAAATAACGATTTCATTTAGGCTGGATCTTTTCAACGAGATAGATTTTTATTAAAATGCTCCAACTGGCGCAATTACGTAAAGCATTTACGCTAAGTTCAAGTCGCAGGTTTCAACACACCCTCATGCGAAGCGAATTAAAAGTAAATTAATATATCAATGAGTATATTCCGTAATAAATTAAAGATATTTGTAGCATGGACAACCGGCAATAAAAAATACTTCCGTTGCAAAGTCGGATAAAGTTGTTGGGCGGTGGCTTGCAGGATGTAGTGGCATGGTGTTCGTGGCTGTTGGTCTGGGTATGAATGATTACATCAGCTTGGTGCAAAACTATTAACTTAAAGTCGACAGGTGGTGTCACAAGGCTTACAGAATCGGGACTGTCCATGGTTACATGGAAGTTGATGGGGGAACACAAGCCACGCAATCAATCTGAATGGATTGAAGAGTTTAAAAAATATCAACAGTATCCGGAGTTCAAACTGTAAGTAAAAATACATATGTATGTATGTTTAAACAATTGTATGTATTTGTACGGCTCTTAACAAGATAAGTAAAACACTAACAATTTCAAATATATATTTTTATTTTAGAAAAAATGCCTCAATGACTTTGGAAGAGTTCAAATTTATTTATATGATGGAATATATACACAGAATGTGGGGTCGTGCAATAGGCGCGGTTTTTCTAGTACCTGCTGCATACTTCTGGAAAAAAGGCTACTTTTGTGCAAAGATGAAGAAAAGTGTTGTAATACTAGGAACGTTGATTGGTCTTCAAGGTCTAATGGGATGGTATATGGTCAAATCTGGGCTAGAGGACCGCTTCCAAGATGTCAACGATGTGCCTCGCGTATCACAATATAGACTGGCGTCTCACTTAGCTGCTGCATTCGTTCTGTATGCTCTATTCCTATCAAAGTCGATGAGTAAGCTCATTCCATCTGAAGCATTAATGGCAACAGCCAAACGGACCTTCAATATTAAACCTCTGTCGCATTTAACGAAGGGCATGGTGTTTTTAACAGCAATATCTGGTGCATTTGTGGCTGGATTGGACGCTGGACTAGTTTACAATTCATTTCCAAAAATGGGCGATAAGTGGATACCAGAGGACCTCTTGCAGTTTCAGCCCGTTCAGAAAAATTTTACAGAAAACCCAACAACAGTACAATTTAACCATCGCATATTGGGCATTGCAACAGTTTCTTTGACGACAGTTTTGTGGCTGGTAACTAGGCGTATGCAATTGCCTAAGCGAGCTCGTTGGGCTATACATGCTGTAACTGCTATGGCGTGGACGCAAGCTACCTTAGGAGTGACGACTTTGTTGAACTATGTGCCCGTACCTCTGGCAACTGCACATCAATCCGGGTCATTAATTCTTCTTAGCTGTGCTGTTTGGTTGTCTCACGAACTTCGGCTTCTAAAGTATATTCCCAAATAATTTTATATAAATAAAATTAGAACTGCTGCAAAATAAATTTGTTATCGTATGTTTATAATACATAATAAAACTGAAATGATATTTCTGCGTCAAATTTGTGTAGTCTTCATCATTAGTTTACACCCCGTACATACTTAGAAAAATTTACGAGATGGCATTTAAAAATAAGTATTTTTCGTCTTTTTATATTAGGTCACCTGAAATTACTTTATATATATAAATGCAGAATGCAGCTATAATTACATAAATTACTTTAACAATTTGAGTTTATATACAATAATTCTACCAAATAAATCTGTACTTGATGCAAAAACAAATTTAATTTTAGAACATTTTTCTACAGATGTTTCGTGTTTCAGTTGGAAATTTTGAGGAGAATTAATATCTTCCGGGTAAAATGCCTCCTTGCCTAATAGCTTGTTATCCTCTGAAGAGTAAAGTAAGACAGTCGCATCTTGTCCAACAAATCCGCCCTGAAACTGAAAGCAAAATCCGCTGATAGCTTGAGGCTCGTCAAACGAAAGACTTATCCATTGGGGTAATCCCTAAAACAATGGGGTAAACCCTAAATTAAAGTTATTTAATTTTAAATATTCTTTAAAAACTTACCTCATCTGAGCTCCAAGCCGTGTCTTCTGTCTCATCAAACATAAATTGCTTACCATATTGTTTTGTTTCCTTATTCAGAACAGAGCTAACGCTAGGTCATATAAATTATATTTCGACTTATAAAACATATTTTAAATATGTATATGCTTGATAATACCTGCACCGAAACCCAATATCGTTCAATACATCCATGGAATTAGAATTACAGTCCAATATGTACATTCCTATCTACATATGTATGTATGTTTACATATTTATTTGGTATCGATAAATATTTCCGATAGTAATAATTGTTTTAGAAATACATCACATTATTTATTTCATTTGTATTTATTATTGTTAAAGATGTGTGTTTTAGAAATACAAGTACACTTAATATGTATGTAGATAAACAATAATTAATTATTGCATTGAGCTTATTTTTGAACCATTAGTTCAAAACTTCTAGCTCATTTATTTTAGCCTACGATAGCAAATTGTGAACTTTTGTGCGAATGAGAAATAACCATTCCTGAAACTATTTCCAAATATCGAAATGATTAAAGCTATCTTGGTGTTTAACAATCATGGAAAACCAAGGCTGTCCAAATTCTATCAATACTTTGTAAGTATATAAAAGCTTATTTACATATGTACATATGTGTCCACTTTTGTAAGCACATATGTGTGCATACATATGTATGAATATTTATGGACTAATATTCAATTGTTCACAAACAGGATGAAAGTCTGCAGCAGCAAATAATCAAGGAGACGTTTCAACTTGTTTCGAAGCGCGACGATAATGTTTGTAATTTTCTTGAAGGCGGCAGGTATTTGAGATAAATCATAAATATGAAATGCGCTAACTATTGTTTATATTTACCACAGTCTTATCGGTGGTTCAGATTATAAACTCATCTATCGACATTATGCCACCTTGTACTTCGTTTTCTGCGTTGATTCCTCCGAGAGTGAGTTAGGTATTCTGGATCTGATACAAGTTTTTGTCGAAACTTTAGACAAATGCTTTGAGAATGTTTGTGAACTGGATTTGATATTTCATGCCGATGCAGTCCATCATATTCTTTCTGAGTTGGTAATGGGTGGGATGGTACTGCAAACCAACATGACTGATATAATGTCCAGAATTGAGGAACAAAACAAGCTGGTTAAACAAGAAGCCGGTATATCAGCAGCTCCAGCACGGGCCGTAAGTGCTGTAAAGAGCATGAACATTCCCCAGCAGATTAAGGATATAAAGTTGCCTGCCATTAAGGACTTAAAGTTCTGACCATGTAATTGTAAGTGTCTTTAAATATTTTTATAAGCAACATTTGAAATAATAATTCTTCATAGCGTCATTAAAAGAAAAGTTGTTTTTTTATTTATGTCATTTTAATGCTTATAATTATAAATAATAATTGGGAACTACATTTTTTACAGCATACGACATGTCTACCAATCCCAATTGTTATCATCTCAACAAAAAATATGAGAGTGCTATATATGGGTGTTCCTTGGAATGCAATTTCGGGTCTTATCAATTGCAAAGAGTTAATAAAGATAAAATCTCCAATGACCAAATTACAGTTGAAAGTTGGTTTAATAATCATTCCGCATCCGATGACTAACACGCAAACATTATTGTGCTTAAAATTAAGTTATATTCATTTTAAAGTGTTTGATAGAAATATTTAAATAAATAATTATAATAAAGATAACATAATTATAATCATTTGAAAAATAACTAAAAACAATAAGTAAAATATTACATGTATGTTACAATTAATTTCTGAGTAGTCAGTAAGGAATTAGGTAATAAAGTTCATAATATATGTACATATACATATCGGAGATGTTGATTCCAGAGTCATTTTATATTTTCTTTTTAATACCTTTCAGACCAACAAGGAACTTTTAGCCTGACTGGCTACTAAACTTTCCTCAACCGGGTCATTGGGTTCCCACAGCCATTTCTTGGTCAATTTTTGGCCGCACATGGCTGAGAGTTGGGACACAGCTAACATGATTATTATTATAATTTAATTATATGCCTTTATTTTTTAAAATTTTTATCTTTTCTATTTATTTTTTGTTAGATATAGTAACGTATTTGACTACTCTGGATGTGATTCGGGCACAGAAAATAATATCCTCTCATCATGTCGGATTCGTTGTTCCGTCGTCGTACCATATATATATTCCGAATTTTTGTTTAGTTTTAAAAAAATCGACGGTTTTGTTTCCTGACGAATAATTAAATAAAATATTTAATTTAAGTATATGAATAAAATGGAAAAGTTCTACTAAAATAATTAAAGCAATCCTACTACTTTCTTGTAAAATATGATATTTTAATAGCCAACTTCTTGAATTTTTCCTGATTATTTATTCATCATATCGTTAAAACAAAAAAAATTTATGGAAAACAATTATAGGAGACGTTTGAGTTATGTATAAAATCTTATAGCGGTTTGTATTCCGCGAAAGTATCGATAAATGTAATCAGCTGTATTTGCCCGAAAGTATCGATACATATGTACATGTAGGTATTTCTGCAAGCCATTGTGGGGCAAAACGACATTACCACCAGTTTGCTTGCATAATAAATTTCGCTTTCAAAGTTCATCAAGTTTCACAAAAGTTGAGAAGTATTTCGTCATGCAGTGTCCGTTCTTGAGCCGTTTTAACCCAAATTATGTACGCAATTATGCTGAAGTATTGTACCAATCTTATGGCATGTACTGTCCGGTAATTGGAAAATCTGCTGAGAAAAAACTTTCACTTGTCTCTACGCCATTTGCGTCAGCTCCAACAAGGTCAGACAATCGACGACGTGTGCATGATGTAAGGAGTGGCCGTACCCATGACAACGTAGTTGCCAAGACCAAAGATACTTTTCAATATGAAAGGTTCTTTAACGAGCAGATTATGAAGAAAAAACGAGATCACTCGTATAGGGTTTTTAAAAGAGTAAACCGTTTGGCTGGCGATGGCCTCTTTCCCCATGCACTTGAATATTCATCTCAATCGGAACGCCCTATAACCGTTTGGTGCTCCAATGATTACCTCGGTATGTCTGCGCATCCGAAAGTGAAACGGGCCGTACAGGAAGCCCTTGAAATGCATGGGTCTGGGGCAGGTGGGACACGAAATATTTCAGGAAACTCTTTACATCATGAGAGGCTTGAGAACAAGCTGGCCGAGCTTCACCAGAAAGAAGCCGCTCTATTGTTCACCTCATGCTTCGTAGCGAACGATTCTACGCTCTTCACTCTTGCAAAGTTGCTGCCTGGGTGCCATATTTTCTCGGATGCTGGAAATCATGCCTCAATGATTCAAGGAATAAGAAATAGTGGCGTTCCAAAGCATATCTTTCGTCATAACGATGTCAATCATTTACATACGCTCCTTAAGCAAATGGATAAAAGCACTCCGAAAATCGTTGCATTTGAAACCGTACATTCCATGACTGGTGCAATATGTCCAACTGAAGAGCTGCTCGATGTGGCCCATGAGTACGGCGCAATTACTTTCATTGACGAAGTTCATGCAGTGGGACTGTATGGCGACCACGGTGCTGGAGTTGGTGAACGGGACGAAGTTTTACATAAAATGGATATTATATCTGGAACATTGGGAAAAGCGTTTGGTAACATTGGTGGGTACATCGCTGGAACTTCGAATCTAATTGATATGATACGATCGTACGCTGCCGGATTCATTTTTACCACTTCACTGCCACCCACTGTCCTTTGTGGGGCACTGGAAGCAGTTAATATATTGGCCTCGGAGGAAGGTCGCCAGCTACGTAGCTTGCATCAAAGGAATGTTTCCTATTTGAAAAACTTGCTCAAAAGAGAAGGTAAAGAAAAAGAGAGATGTATGTTTTAAAAACTCAACTTCATTGCATTGTTGAATTTATTCTGAATCCAATGTAAATGAAATAATAGTTATTTATTTAATCCAAACCCTGAAACATTGTATTTAAAAGCAAAAAAAAAACAATTTATTTTCAGGATTTCCCGTTGAGGATACACCAAGCCACATTATTCCCATTAAAATTGGAGACCCCTTAAAGTGCAGCCAAATCTCGAATATGTTAATGGATCAATTTGGGCATTACATTCAATCTATAAACTACCCAACAGTGGCGCGAGGCCAGGAGAAACTTCGTTTAGCACCCACACCTTTCCATACTTTTGAAATGATGAATTTGCTCGTCACGGATTTGAAAAAAGTTTGGGATATACTTAATTTATCTATTAATGTTCCACTCACCCCAGAAGGATGCATGTTTTGCAATACGGACAGCTGTCTGCACCAAGATACTTGTCCAGATTTGGAGTGTGGTATCCCGAATTGCCCACGTTTGGCAGTAGCAGCTGCATAGTAAATGAATTCGTAATATAACCAATAGAAAAAAATGTGTTGTTAAACACAGAGGTATTGGCTACGGTGTTTTGGGTTATTGGAATACATAATATATGTAGATGGGTTTATTGCAAAATCTCAAAATAAATATCTTATTGTTTATTTGCAAAAAGGTGTTTGAATATACTTAAATGTTGGGAAAAGGGATTTTTATTAAACTGTGGGCACAATAATGTAAAATTAAGCTTTGAAGTCTTGTCTCTTTGAAATTTGCCAAAATATGGAGCTGAACTACCTCGCAGGTGAACTTAATCACATAGTTCACAATATATTCAATTAAATATCGAATAGTTCGATATTTTTCATCGCAACAAAAACTAGTTGTTGTGTAGTATATAAATAAAATCAGCGGCGACGAAATTATTTTCATTGCGGATGTTATATTTGTTTCCATCAAAAAAGTGTAATAGAACTGGGATTTATAAAAAGTCATTAGCTCTACTGAATATGATAAAAAGGGACCACATTTAAGATAATGCGGCCGAAGCCGACGCCCACAAAAAATTGGTTCACTCAAACGCCTTATTTTTGGTAAGAATTTATAATGAAGATACCGTATATTTAATCTCAAATATACACATAAAATTGCATACACTTGAATTTGCAGTTGGGCTCCCTATTAAGGAAACACAAACACACAATGTCAGAAGTAATTTCGAACACGCCCACGCCCCAAATGCTGACGACATCAACGTTAACGCCTACAGAGCCCATGCCCATGCAACCACCACCAACGTTTTCGTCAATAGGTGGCGGTACACAATCTAACGAACAGGGGCGGGATGTTATACTTAGAGCGTCAACAATTTTTGGAAATATTAAACATGAAACGCCGTTGGATCTCGATAATGAACACAACACACCTGAGACTGAGAACAATTTAAATTCAAACGACGATGAATTACAGTTTGCGGATAGCGCTAAGATTCGTCTTATGCCTACTATAAAATTGCTGGCTACGCCACATGCACCTGATCCTAAACGTAAATTTGTCTGCCCTTACGAGAACTGCACAAAGAGCTATGGCAAGAGCTCTCATCTGCGCTCTCACCTTACATGGCATACGGGTATTAAACCATTTGTTTGTAAGGAACCCAAATGCGGGAAGGGCTTTACTCGGTCCGATGAACTAAATCGACATTTGCGTACCCATACAGGAGAAAAACCTTTCGAATGTGTCCAGTGTACTAAAAAATTTTCTCGAAGCGACCACCTCACTAAGCATCTGGCGACCCACGATAGGCAGCTAAAGGAATGCACGGAAAAACGTTCGACACCTAATAATTCCAAAATGAAATCATCAAAGAAAACTGTACCCAATCTTGATTATGGTGGGGGTCTTCATTTTATGGCGGTACTCAGTGGAGGTGACTCAAATCAATCTCAAAATCAGCTTTCAGAGCACGTGATACACCATAAGCCGATAAAAATCAAATTGGAACGACCAGAACATAGTGACAAATATCAAATCGTACAACCCCTACCTGATAATCAGTTGTCCTCGTGCTTTAATACAAAACCTGATGTAAAATATGAGCCTGCTGAAGAAGTGGTAGACACCCTATCTCAACTACCGTCACAAGATGGCCCTGGAACCTATGGTATGCCTCAGTTTGTACAGGAACGACCATTTCGATGTCGAGAATGTGAGAAAAGATTTAAGCGACAAGATGATCTGAATCGACACATTCGTACGCACACAGGTGAAAAACCCTACGCATGCCCCGATTGCTGTCGTCGTTTCGTGCGGAGTGACCACTTAAAAAAACATCAGCAAACACATCAAAAAATTCGGTAGTTTCTTAAATATCCAATAAGTTACAAAGCCAGTGGTATCTGATTTAAATTGTATGTATTTTATTATAGTTAAATTTATGTTGTTCAGCTTGATCCTACCTAAATTGGTTTACAATTGCCGTATGGGATGTTTAGATCCAAAATTAATGGTACCACAGAACAAGTATGTAGTTTATTCTCCGCCTCTTATATGTACATATATATATATACATATATATTAATGAATCGGGTACGTTATTTTAAAAATTTCATTCTAGTGAGAATTTGCATGTGCCCCAAACGATCCATGAAAGAAGTAATTATGTGTGTATGCAGTGTTTGTTCATTTCAACGTTCGGAAATGCATGTCCGAAAAGTGCTTTAAAATTGAAGCCGGTGTCATTATTTCACCAAAAAAGATATGGGAACCGACACAAATTATTCGCAGTTTACGAATTTTAATTAATGTCCTAAAATTTTGCGTGTGAATTATATCTATGAATGTGTTTAGTTAACATATGTATGTATACTACGTCTATATGCACCCTAAAATCATGATTTCCTTTTTGAGATGAGACCACTAAATTAGTTCTGACATAAGTACATACTTATGTGAATTTTGTTTGGTTTGTGGTTGCAATCATGGGTTTTGGGCATCGTATAAACATTGTATCAGAATTGTAGCGGGCAAATATTTTCCACGCAAATTTATTTTTAATGATTTATTTGTAATATTCACCAATGTTTTAAGCCAACATAAATATGAATATACATATGCCACTTTTCCAAAAAAAAAGAGTTGTCTTTATTCATCAGTAATAATTAAAGCTTCTTAAGATTGCTGAAATACATTGAGATCAACAACAGTAAGTTGCACTACATGGCTTCGGCGAAACCAAATCATTTTTCTAACTGTCAGGAGCAGCTGATGAATTTGGTAGCGATAGCAGCACCAAAGATAGAATAGTGCTGTGAAACTTAAAAAATGGAAATTGGATATCGATATGAAACTTCAATATATGTATTTACTATCGCAGTGTTCAATATGGTCACACTAGTAGCCAGGTTCACTCGATAAATATCGGGGTTTGTTTGTCGTGAAAGAAATGTGTGACTTTTCTAAATTATGGTCGTCGGACGTTGTAAAAATATTTCCAATATTATGTGGAAGCGTAAGCAAATGTACAATTTATTTTTGAATCAAATGTAATTTATTTGCCTTTGCAGACATCGCAAATCCTTCAATCGCCCAAAGAAGAAGTTTTCCAAAATGTTTGCCGGCAAATGTCGGAACTTGGTAGTGTTGGTATTGAAACATTGACTGACATTGTGAAGTTGGAAATGCGATCAACAATTCGAAATGTTATTGTGCCAAAGTTTTGGGTACATTTCCAAGTGCCTCGAAAGGAAACTGTTTCGGACCCAAATGCGCTGTTTGCAAAGTTCATTGAAGCCGTCAACGAGCTGCACGAAAGCTACCAATATCTGCTGCAAATGCAAACGCGACTAATACAACTAAATAGAAATGGTCCATCCAAAACTCTGGAAAAACAGGTAGTTGATGAGAATGGTACCAAAACGTGGTTGCGGGATGCAATGTTAGCGCAACTGCCACCTAACTTTGATGTTGTTATTGGTGCGTTCTACTCTGTTCATTTTCGACTTTTTACAAAAGATATATATTTCTCATCAAACACAATTGGTAAGTGTCATTTTTTTATACCTTCTACCCAAAGGGTGAAAAGTTTAGTATGCATGTATGTAACACACAGAAGTAGGCGCGGGAGACTCCACAATGTATATATATTCTTGATCAGGGTGACAAGCCAAGTCGATATAACCATGTCCATCTGTATGATCACAACAATCTCAGTAAACATAACCAATCTTGTGTTCCAGGTTTCCATAAGCCCTAGGCAAGTCAAGTTTGTTTTTACACCCTGTACCCAAATGGTAGCAAGACAAAACTAGTCAATATAGCCATGTCCGTCTGTATGGGATCTTATAAAGTATAGGAGCTAGAAGAATTAAACTTGGCATGTAGATCCTGCCGAAAAATACAACATTCGCGATTTTCCATAACTCATGTTAAGTCCCATTATGATAGGTCAAATTTAGTTTTGGCTCATTTCTGTACTGCCCAAAAACATAAACATATATATATACGATTCTGATCTAAATGCACGTTTTTGAAACTGTACATAAACATTTGCCTCCACTTATGTATGTATTAAATAATTTTTATTTGTTAAAATTAATTTTAAAGGTTTTTTTTTGTACGTACTTTTTTGCTTCTTGTGGAAGATACTAAAGGGTATTTAAGAGTTCAGCCCGCTAGACTCCTCCCTTCTTATTTTTATTTAATTTCATTAATTAACAAATTTCTTTTTTAAATTAATTTTTAAAATAACAATTTTTTTTCCTTTTTGTGAGAGTGGGTACAGGGTATTTCATTATCGAGCTTGCTCGATTTTAGCGTTTTCTCTTGTTTTTTTATTATTGTATTGACTATTTTAGATTCGGAAGTGCTGAGTGACCTCCCCTGTACTGGCTGTAATTTTGAAGTGCAAAAATGTTGCTGTCAGAAGCTCATTGAAATGGTAAACAAAACAAATCAGAAGCTTTTAGAATTGGGCCTCATTGACCGCTTGGCAGGAAGCTCAATGACGGCGTTAATTAAACAGAAAATAAAGGAGCACATTAACGATACCTGCCTTGGAATTTTCGATCGAAGCCACTTAAAAGAACTAGAAACGGTAAGATCAGATACGTTGTTTATGAATAGTGATTATTTATTAATTACCCTTTTCATTATAGTGGCTTCAAGATGTTATTATGTCTTGGTTGAGAAATATATTTACAGGGGGTAAACAATGTGATATTAACGAGTGTGAAACCATTCAAGGATTCAAAGTGAAATTGACGTACTTTATGTACGAAACATTTGCACAAAGCGTAATCAGTCGATTTTTTAGTATCATTATAGGTAAGTTATAATTTTAAAACCACTCCCCGTTGGGATAGCAACTATATTTAAACAAAAGAAAAAACTTAAAAATTATGAACTCAAACAAAATGTAATCGGGAATATTTTAATAACTTATATTCATACCCATACGTTTTGAGCTGAAGCTTACCATTACTGAACGAATTTTCGCGTTTTGTTTATTGAAATCAAAGCTGCTCCACGTTGGCAGTTTTTATTATTGTTTTACCCTACTATTACTTATTTCGGTCCGTAATCTAATCTTTAGATCTGCACGAGTATTTTTATTTCTGCAGGTAAATAATATGATTATATACACCAAAACACTCTTTGTTTCTGAAGTGATTCCAAATAAAAATATGTTTGAACTTATTTCAGACAATTACACCATGAAAAAGAGCTTAAAAATCGTTGGCTACTTTTATAATTGTTACTATTTGGTTTCTGTCATAATATTAAATAAGTATTTATTTTATATACACGCTTCGTTTGGGCTTGTTCCAATAAATCACATTTGTATTTTTACAAAAAGGTTTAACATTTTTATTTATTACATAAAAACATTTATATGTATTTAGATTATCCTGATTCTACACCAGCCATTAACGATTTGAAGATTTGCATGGAAAAAATAGACATGAGGGTATACATAACAAAAACTCTCAGAAATGCATTAGAAGCTAGACTTCTTCATCCAGGCGTTAATACTATGGATATATTAACTGGTTACGTTGCGGCAATTAAAGCTATTCGCCATCTTGATAACACTGGAGTTATTTTGGAAATGGTAACGGCCCCAATAAAAGATTATCTTCGGAAACGTAATGACACAGTGAGACGTGTTGTTACTGGCCTAACTGAAGAGGGACCAACAGATTTGTCTGAAGAACTAGCGAAAGGTGAATCAGTTAAAGATGGAAAGGACAATACTACTGATGAATTGAGCAATTGGGAAAATTGGGAGCCTGATCCATTTGGAATTGATCCAAATATACTTCGAAATACTAGCTCAAAAATAATGCGATCAGCTGATATAATATCCATGGTAGTAGATATATATGGAAGCAAAGAGTTGTTTATGGTTGAGTATAGAAATTTAATGGCTGATAGATTGCTGGCGCAGCTTGATTTTAATTCGGAAAAGGAAATACGGAACTTGGAATTATTAAAAATACGATTTGGTGAATCACTCTTACATAGTTGTGAAGTAATGCTAAAAGATGTCACTGATTCTAAACGTATTAATTCGCATATTCATGGTGATGGAAACTGCAATGAAAGTAAGATTACATACATTAGACGAAAAAAAACTATTTATGAACTATTTAGCTTTAATTTAATTCTTACAGATCAACTATTTGATATCTCATCTTTAATTGTATCCGCACAATTCTGGCCATCATTTAATAAGGAGAGTTTACAGCTGCCTGAGGAAATTGAAAATGAGTTTAAAAAATATACAAAAGCGTACGAAGCGTACAAAGGAAATCGAACTCTTAACTGGCGCACAGTAACTGGTCGTGTTAATATTCTCATTGAAATCGGCGATCGTACAATGGAGATGACTGTGGCACCAACCCAGGCCGTTATAATATATCATTTTCAGAACAAAAGTAACTTAAGTGCTTTTGTCTATACTTCTGAGCTTTCTTAAGTTTATACATTTTTTCCAAGGTGAATGGGGTCTGGAAGAACTGAGCTCCCTGATAAAGGTCCCCCCATCCGCACTTAGGCGACGTATGAGTTTTTGGCAAAATCATGGACTGATTTCGGAGACACATCCTGGTGTCTTTACATTAATAGAAAAGGAATCTGAGAAATCACAATTTGAAGAGATGAATATAACAGACGCCGACGAAGAAGACCTGGAATCTGCAATGGCATCAGCTAGTGATCAAAGAGAGGAAGAGTTACAAGTATGCAAGACTCAATAAAAACAATGACAATGTGTATAATCGATTTTTCTTCGCAGGTTTTCTGGTCCTACATTGTAGGTATGCTAACCAACTTGGATTCAATGCCAATTGATCGAATCCATCAAATGCTGAAACTATTTGCATCTCATAGTGGAGGTGTCGAATTCACACAAGATGAGTTGAAACATTTCTTACAGCGCAAAGTACGCGAGCATAAGCTTTTGTTTTCAGGGGGTGTTTATCAGTTGGCTAAATAATTTTTGTTAGGTATGTAGCTTTAATTTGATAATAAATTATAAATATTTGGGTTTCAATTGTATTTTTCACCTTAATTTACTAAAATTTACATATGATGTGTACATATTTACATCGAGCTAACCATTTAATTAATGTTGGTCTTAATTTAAAAATAATGAACTTTTTTAAATTATAAAACTATTTTACATTTAAACAACGGTCCTTGTAGATCTTTTGTCGATGATCAGAGCAAAGAATGGGGTCCAATATTGTTGAAATACGTTGAATTCGTTGCTGAAATCTAGCACGATCGCGGGCATGCACTTGCCAATCCCCCTTTCGGGCCGCCCGGTATGCGTAGTCCCAGGTATACATAACATGAATTTTGGGCTCCAAATTAAAACGAACCTACAGAGAAATCCATTAACTTAATTCTTGAAAAGCATCTAATACAAAAATACCTTTTTCTTAAGTCCCACGGTACAATCGCATGCGTTGATTCCAGCATCATCATCAATGTCTTCCTCGTCGGTTTCCCCCTCGTAGCAGTTATCCTCATTGCAATTATCCTCAAAACATATAAAACTATCCTCACTGCTTTCAGATATGCTACGTTGATACTGAATCATTGGTTTTTTAAAACCTTCATAAAACATAGTTTCATGATCAGCCGCTGTTGAGCACCCGAGTAGCTCATCAGCATTATTATTGCTGTCATTCGACTTAGGACTAGAGGAAAATTCATCTTTGGAGCAAATAAAACGATTCCGTGCGCGAGGGTTTATATTAACAAAAAAGGAGCAAAATGTGGGTTCACTGCACAGGTCCATTTGATCTAGGTCGATCCCCTTCATGGTTATGGCATTGGGTGCACATTGATTCCAAGCTGTCTGTACAACTACATCTGCCATTAATTGCAAACTATTAAAGAGAATGTTTTCATCCCCCTTGCGCTCCTGCAGCAAATGTGATGGTTCCGGTTCTGGCATTTTTTTCTGCCTCCAGAATCCCTCCGCCTGAAGACGCGTTGGCGTAATAGAGGTGCTCATATTTGCGATTGTACGTAGTAGTACGAGCATATAGTCAAGCAGCGCCCCCATAAGCGTGTGAAATATCGACATGGAAATTTTTTGTATATCTATCCGGAACATAAATCAGCATGGGCAATTGCTTTGTGTAAGCCATTTTGTTGTATATTGTATTTTAATGGCAATATCCACAGCCACGATTAATGAACTGTTCCTTTATTCATTGTCTCTGGTCGTTGCATGTGAGTCAAAGATGAAATAATAGCTCGGCGCAGTTGCGAAATGTCGATGGCGGACATAAAATTCAATGAGTTTTTAGATTCGGTGAAACTCGTTTTTACATTCAAATTTCGCTGATACTGTTTCAATGCTGTCTTTCTCAATAGATTCCACAAAGAAATATTCAATTTATATACAATAACACCACTGATTTCACACGTTTTCAACAGAATTAATTCCATACTTTTCACCTTGTACTGCTGTGTTTGTGTTGGTAGTTCTATCATCAAAAGATATCACAGGGATAGTTTCAAAAAATAATCGAAATCGCGGGGATGGCGTTATCGATGGTGACTATATATTCAGTGTTGTTTTTGACTATTCGTTTTAGATTACTTTTATGCATGTTCATATGTTCATATACACGTACATACATATTACTAAATTTATAGGAACATTTTTGTCCTTTAAGTAAAAAAGTAGAAGTATAACTGACAGATTTATATATTCATGCTAAAAATTGGACAACCAGAAATTACAATATTGATTTATGAAGTAGACGTGCAAGGATCAGTATTGTGATTTGTCCCTTAGATGCATACGTATACACAAACATACATACATACATATGTATGTGTATACATATGTATGTATATTTAAATAAAAAAAATATACGATTTATTTACATATATATACATATATGAAAGTATTTACATATTATTATTCTTATTTTGTATTGCTTAAAGTCCCGTTTACTACTATCTTATGTATAATATTGTTCCTATCTTCATGAATGTTGAATTGTGTGAAACTAAATTATCATTATGTATGTACATATGTACATATGTAGATTGGAAAACCAAGGTGCTGAGATTGTAGGTTCCCCTTAGTGCTATCTTTTGCGTCAACCTAAATGTTCCAGGATAATATTTAAAAAAAGCATTTTAACGAAAATATTTTCATATATTTTTATATACATATGTATGTATGTACATACATATGAACATTAGTGCGCAGTTTGATATAAAAAAGATATGCATACATATAGATTTCAATATATTTACTGGTGTAAGAAGCATACATACATACATTTGTATGTACATACATATGTATGTATCAATTTAGCTGCGTCATTTGCTTACACATTCACAGATGTGTATATGTACATATGTATGTATGTATATGTATCACCTTACATACATACATAGTATATATACATATATGAACAACTAAAATATATGATTCTTTTTTATGTACAAATGTATGTGTTTATATACATATACATACATATGTATATGTATGTATATAAATGTACGCGAACACAGCTAAGGAACTGAACGCAACCAAACACAAACAGTCGAACACATAGATATATACATACATATGTATGTATGTATGTACATATGCATGTATGTATGTACGTTGATCTGTGCATACACATAATTCTTATATACACACATATGTATGTGGATGTGTGTATGTATACTGAACGAAACATATGATTAATACACACTGAACAGCTGATTCACAACTGCAGTCGAGTTGAATACTCACATCCGTGTTATATTTATGTACATAAATACCAAGGCACCCCCATACACGCATATACAATATTTGTGTATGCATGAAAGTGTATCTGTGTAAGTGTATACTGACCCTTCAGTACAAGTAACTAATACGCGAAATCGCTATCCACCTGACGCTACTATTTTCCTTTCAACTCAATCAAGTTTGTCTCAACATTTTCTACAAAGTTGGGATGGATTGGTAATTTACATATACCAAAAAGAAAAATTAAAAAATATGTATGTACATATATACAGATAATAAAATTGCGAGTCGACACTTTTTTGTTTGTGGAGTTTAAGTAGTTTATAACATAAATAAATGCACATTGTATGTATATTCTTATGTTTATTTTAGTTGTGTTATGAGTCCTTCACATTTATTTTATAAACGAACTTTTGACATTACACTATCCTTCCAACTATAAGCGACATTCTAAATTAGCTCTAAGGTAAATAGCGCAAACGGGCATTTTCCTATCCGCGAACTGCAGGTGTATACGTTACTCACAACTCAGCTGAAAAAACCATTGCAACTGTTGATAGCAAGCCATATAATCAGGCCCGTAGCCGGGCGCCGCTTTGTGTGAGGGCTAAATAATAAGCAGATCTTAAGAACAAAACGATATGCTGTCACATCTTATTCTAGATTGATTTTTGATCCTCTACCATCCTCAAATATTTATTTAGATCTAGAAACATTGAGCTTAGTATCCAGTTTTTTTTTGTTTTAAGCCCAATAAATAATAACAATTTGTATTTTGTATTTTGTTTTGACAATTAAATCCTGTTAGTGCTCATATGTACATGTTTAATCGGGATATGTCAGCTCGAAAGAACTAACCTCAATCTCTGCCAATGCTTTGCGTATAGCTGTTGTTTATTGGTTCAATTCCAACTCAATGAATATGTTAATAACAATTGCTTTTTATATTTATTTTATTTTAAAAACTTAGTTAACAAACTATATATGTACATATGTATGTAAATAGCTTTTAGCTAAATATGACACAGTATCGGGCCCATTTTTGTTCATATACAATATTGTTTAAAATAAACCTAGGTTCGAGTACTGTCCAAGTTGAATTCTCATCAAAAACGGCCTTCGGGCCCAGCTCTCCCGCTACCCGCGGTGCGTCACTGGCTAACGCATTGCTCTCAGACTGACTGCCAGTTACACATACATACAACATACGTATACATATTTACATACATATGCACACAACCATATGCCAGCCCGCTCATGACCACACTGTGCTTGCAAGTTTGAGTATCTGTGAGTAATATGCACACATATACATACACTTATATACATAAGTATGCGTGTACGTATGTACATGTGTGTATGTATACGCGTTCTGCGGGACTTCAACTCACTTGCAAGCAGTTCACTTGAACAGCTGTGAGCGATCGCAACCATTCGACGCAGCAACAAGCTCCACGACATAATAAACATCCACACATACATACACACTAATGTCTATATATACATAAGGAAACATATTAACGTATGTCGGTTTGTACAGACATGTACATGTTGTATGCACATATACAACAACAACAATAAAATTAAATATAAGAAGCAAAAAAAAATCATCTTTTGCGTAGTTTATTCGGTCGTCGGTCGCATTCGTTGGCTTATTCGTATCACATCGTGGGCTTCTACGCGTGTTTCTCGTCGCATTCGCTGGCTGGATTGCTCGCGCGGCGCTGTTGTTTGAATTCAGAGCTCCGCTGCAACAAAACCACTAACGCCAACGCCACCATAAACAAAACGTCTTCAACGAACACCCATTTTGATAAAAAAAAATCAAAACTGTTAATAAAATTAAATAACAAAAAAAAAAAAAAATTCAACTGTGTAAATACAACAAATGTGATTAAATAAACTGTAAAAGTATCTATGCACATGCATAGATCAATTATAATAAATAAGACTAATACATACATACATATACAGATGTGTGTGTGTAATATCTGTGTATAATACTGCAAGTGTTGGTATGAACTATGAGCTGTTTATAATTTTCAAATACGATTACTAAGTGATACCAACGTGCATACTTAAGTTTTTTATGAAACTGCATTTCAACATATGTACATATATAAACAGATCTTATTATGTGTATAAATAAATATATATATAGTATATAACAATACATGCCTCTTAAACATTAACGTAATTATATACTCGCGTATGTACGTACGTATCCACTAAAACACATAAAACATTCACTGGAAGTGGAATATTGTTAACTTATTTTATTTCGTGAGCGTTTCAAAATTGCAATTGTGCAAACGCAACAATAACAACATTACCAAGAGAAACAAACTCAACTTTACTCAAAACAACGTAAATACATACATACATACATACGTACTCCACCGACTGTGTCCGTGTGTGTATCGCGCTGCGTGTTGTTAGCGCTTTTAAAGTTTAATACGTTACGTTTATAAATTTATAAAAATGCAATATTCGCATATGCACAATATATACATATATATCAACGACCGCGTCTCTCTGTGTGTGTGTGTGTGTGCGTGAGTACATAATAAATAAATAAAATAAACTCATTACCACAGCAGCAACAGCAGCGACACGAACGTGAGTCTTCGAGCATTGCAAACACAAAACAAGGAACCAGTTTCACCTTGAGTGCTATACGTGTGTGTAAATCGGCGTAGTCGTAGTCGTCGTCGTCGGTCCAGTCTTATTTTGCTAAGCAAAACAGCACACACACTCGCTAACCATCGTATATACATAAATAAATATGTATATAATACATATGTACGGGCTGCATTATTTCAGACGTTCGCGATCCTGTGTATCAATCAAAAACTTACCTACGTAAAAAACATAAGAAAATAATAATAATAATAATAACATCAGGAACAATTGCCTAAGGCACTGCCAAATACTGATTACAAATAACAAGAATAACAACAATATATTTATTGTGGATACCTGCGTGTATAAACAATTTTAAAGTTCAAAAACAAATACACTCATTTTTAGTATCGCACCGTCAGAAAAGACACAAAAGACAAAATTTCTACAGCAAATATATTTTGTAAATACATAATATATTGCGGCATTAAAAAGTAAATACAACAAACTAACATCGTATGTACATACATATGTATGTATGTACATTTATGTGAGAATTGAATATTTGAAAGATGATAGCGCAGCCATCTCAGGGATCTAGCAATCCACCGCAGGCTTCTGATTTATATGATATATTGAAATCACCACATCGAGACCTGCTAACAGGCATTTACGACGACGGCGAGGAGTTAATTCTGGCAACCGCCCTAGCCCCAACTGTAGCAACAACCCCAACAAAAACAGCAACACAAACACAAAGCAGCGAACGACTTATTACTCATACATATTATTCGAAGGCTGTGCCTGTTGCTGTTGTTGCACCGCACTATAATTCTTCTAAAATGGACAACGACAGCAACAACAACAATAATACTAACAGCCACACCACCAACAGCAACAGCGAAAGATCTCCCAATCCAAGTACTCACCAGTTGACGACGCCAACAACAACTTCAGCCATGTCTGCCAACAATTTGAAGAATTTGATGTTTGGTTCTGCACGTGTCAACGTAAACTCAAGCACCCCGTATTCGGATGCAACTCAAGTAAGTAGCATAATCGCCCAAAACTAAGCACAATACTATTTGAACGCCAATACTCTAAATTTTATAAATTTAATAATTTCTTCGTACGTTAAGAGTTTATAAAATATTCTATTTAACATAAGGTTTTGTCAGACAGGAAAACAATTTGTCGATTTGTAGATGTACTTGTAATGATTATATATAATGTTATTTTAATTAAAACCAAGATTTCTATACTAAAATATTTATTTCATCGCTTTCAAAATTGATCTGGTTTTTTTTTTACTCCAAAGCCTAATTGCAAATTTGTTCAGTAATTTTTATTGTAAGCATTGCCCTAACGTTCTTTGAATGAAATAATTGATTATAAATCAACTAAACTTTGTTCTAAAATGTTGTCTATAAAGACATCATATAGTACAGATTTGTTTTTGTTTTCAAGTTTCATAAAATATTGAAACTTTGAATTGGGCAATATTTTTTAATAAAAATAAAAAAAATAAAAATAAAATTGCTGAAACTGTCGCATTCGGTTTTAGTATGTATTAACTATGTATAGTATGCGGGTGGAAAAATTATTGAAATACATTTTGAAAATTTACTTAATTTGTAAAAATTTGTCATAAAACAAAAATTATGAAACTATAGTTATGTTGATGTAAGATTTCCCCGTCACGTTTTGCATTCAAGTTTAGTTTTTAGTCCTGCGTCATATAGCGATAACAAGTAGAATCTGTATATTTTCTATGTACTTATATATGTACATACATACAAGATTGTCCTTTGTTTAGAATTGGAAAAGATGGAAAACTACTTCAAGTGAATTTCCATAAAGCAAATAGGAGAGACGACAGCTTACTTCTTAGACAAGGTCAATCCAATGTCACGATAGTTGCAAATGATGAATATGAGTGCTATCTGAGATTCTTATTATATATATGCACATACATAGATCGGTTGGGGCGACATGGTAACAATCAATATCCACCCTATCTTTTACAAAATAAAACGTCAAATGCATGGAGCACTTGCACTTTGCCCATTCCGAGGCTTGAGGTCTTTTGGCGCTTTGTAGTTTTTATTTGAAATTTACCCTTGCAGCGACGACTCGAAATGCACACCAGACAGCTACAACTACAACTTACAAATGTATACATGTGTGCACATATCCATACATACATATAAATATACATATACACTTGTATGCATGTAGGTTTGTTTGTGTATACAAACCATTAAAACACACAGTGTTCACGCAGTTGGCATTCTGTTCCGCAGATGACTCATTAGTGAAGCGGTTGGTCACTTGCTCAGCGTATACTGCGTACATATGTATATTTATTTGTATCCATTAAAAGAACACGAACGTTGCATTATCAACACCATACTAACTGTATAATCCAGACTATTCAATGTTTGATCTGGCAAATAGATTTGTGATTCGATCTTGTACATACATACATACATATGTATGTCTGAATACTTACAGACAATATACATACATACAAAATCTTGTACATACATATTTATGTATGTATTTATGTACATACTATGTACATAAATAGTATATCATTTATAAGTCCTATTTGATGTGTACATACATACATACATATGTAGATAGTTTATTTTTGCGGGGCTTCGAGTCATTCAAGCAACATACATACATACATACATACATACACACACATTTGTCCATATATGTACATAAGCTTAATCATTTTATCGAATCGATGCAAGGATGATTGCAACTCATATAATTTGAAATCGAATGGTATTTGGTTTCTTGATGAAATTCACCCGCCACTTGCACACATACATACATATATTTTTTTGCTAATCAAGTGTACATTTTGAGATAAGTAATGCAAGCGACATCAATAGCATATAATATTTTCGGTACATTGACCTTGCTTAGCTGTTTATATGTATGTACGATGATGATTAGCTCAGGCACTCGGCGGCGGTAAACGGCAATTGCGTATCACTCATATGAACGTACAATTTAACTCAGACGTTGACTTTGCGCGCAATTGTGTTTTTGTGTACCGACACGAACCCCGCACAGTCGCACTTGTCTAAAACGAACTGTTCTAGTTTATTAGCTTGCTCTAACTATTTCACTTCAGATATCTTAGACCAACTAAATTTTTACCATTTTAACAGACCACTCTCTTAAAGAGTGTTTATACCCTGTACCCGTAGGGTAAAAACGTTAGCTCTGTGTAAAGTATGGAACAGGTAGAACCCGAGTCTGAGTTGGTATTATATTCTAAGATAATTTTATCAATAAAGCTTCCCGTATCCGTAATTCGTGTACTTTTATACGCAATACATTACACATACAATATCCAAGATAATATTTTTCTCACCGAATAACTCAGTAGATTTTAGATTTTTTTAATTTAGTTCAATATACATTCATACAAGTATGTATATGTATGTATGCACATTAAATCCAAAGCTATTAATTATTAGTAGTTCAGCGCAACCCACAGCAGGAAAGTTTGAACGGAAATGTTTTTAGTAGTACTATACTACTACATAAATTCGTATAAAATTATGTTATTGAAGTTTGAAAAAACTACGGTTTATTTTTTTATCCAATATAAGATATAATTATTTTTAAAACCTTTAATATTTTCGAATGAATCATACATATTTTTATATCGAAATTGGAATTAATAATGAATTTATAATTTGAATAGTATTTAAATATGATTCCGTGTTTTCCCCATTTTCTTTATAGACAATTTCGACTGTATGTATGCTCAGAATTATGTATTGCTTGTATTTATATATACATACATACTATAGCAGAGACAAATGACCTTAGACTATGTAAAAGTTTGTATGTAAGTACAACCAATGTTCATATGTATGTATATAAATACATACATATGTATGTACATATTTGTAGCTACAAGCAGAACAGTTAAAAACGAAAGGAAAAAACTTTAAAAAAATGCCAACCCATTTCATCACTTTTACTAACGGGAGTTACGGGTTCACGAGTCTGCTGCGTCTCTTATGTTGTGTTGTGGGTGGATGTGTGTGTGTGCCTGTGTAAGTGTGTGCGTCGGAGTCGCAGCCACATTGCTTATTAGACTTGAACTGTCAGACAACGACATTGAAAGTAAGTAAAGAAAAGAAGAAGAGTAGAGTGTTACAGCGAGGGCAAAGGCAACGGCAACGGCCGATGTAGCATCCGTCGACGTCGTCGTCATCCGTTTTAGTCAAAAGGCTGTTGTTGTTGTTACTGTTGTGCTGCTGCAGGGTGTCGTGTCGTGTGGTTGAACTTCGCGAGGTGTACGAACTGCTGCAAGGTCGAAGTTAACGCTATTAATAGTTTTTTTTTCTGTCTCTCTTTGTGTAAATAAAACGGTTATTCACTTCGAGCATTTTCGTCTACCGCACGACAACGACACGACTCAAATGGCGCGTCATCGTCTGCCCGAAATTTAATGTCCATACATACGTATACATATATATTTATATACATATATATATATAGGTACATATGTATGTATTTATGTGAGAGTGTCCTATGCATGTTTACTTTTTTCTATACATAAACAATTCTGATGCATACTCACATACATAAATACATTCAAATGGATTTTCGTACATATACATGTGTATGTAGTAAATGTATCTGTATACGTGTGTGTTTATATTGAACGACTACAAATAAAACTGGGAACGAAATCAAGCAGGTAAAATGAAATAGAATTTTAATTTGTGAAATATGTACATATGTATGTATGTGCATGCATATGTACATAAATATGTATGTATGTATGTGCATACATTAATGCACGTACATATACTTAGATATGAATGCCAATTTGATTGTAAGGTAGGTAAATACATATATATGTATGTACATACATACATACCTATGCCGATATAGACAATCCTGCAATTTTTAAAGAATATTTTGTTAACCTTGTCGAGGGACGTTGAACCTCAAAAGTTGCCAATAAGTATAATAGACAAATGCATACACGTACACTGTTTCCTATCTGCTTGTTTTTTTTATAAGTGTGCACATTAATAGAGAGAAAGAGGAAGAAAGACACAAACATTAAGATATGGATTTTTAAATAATGCGTTTATATAAATGGTTCAGTTCTTTCTCCTTCTTAATGTGCCTGTGTCTTGCTTTGGCTCAGATACATATAGATACAATTTTGAGGTTAATGTATTTTAAGTTTTATTAAATTAGTTTAATTATAAAAATAAGGTTACAAAAATTAAAATATTTTATTAATTTTTGGGGGTGGGTACAGGGTATTTAAAAGTTGAGTCTACTCGACTTTAGCATTCCTTTCATGTTATTTATATTTATTTACTGTATTCGATGCCAATGGTTTTGTTGCTGCTCATTCCGTTCCTTCTCTAGTATAGTAATGGGATGCTCCTAAGAAAATATACATACGTAGATATTCCCATGTACATATGTATGTACATAAAATTGACTCTGAATTTAATAAATATATGTACATACATGTTTTTATTGGAACGCCTTATAGCTATTATATATATACACATTAATATTAATGTATTAAATTAAGATATACTTTTTATACATTTTCGCAATATGAAGTCGACCAAACATTCATTATTCTGGCGCACTATTTAGCCTTAAAATGGAACTAAGTTGGATCTGTTGCAATTTTTCTATTATTTTAATGCAACGTGCATTATTTAATCAAAATTTTTTGGCCCCTTTCGAAAAAGCTGCCTACGCCCTTGTGCACTTATGTTAAAATTGTTTTATTTCAGTTTTATGTCTAAATTTTGAATTATGCGTCACGCCTTGGTTAGCAAAAAATGAAGCACACTTCCAGGCATCATAAACTTCAATATGTATATCTCTATGTACATATGTACTATACATAAGAATGTAGGAAAATGTCTAAAAAAAAGATTAGGAACATTACTACTACTTTTAAAGGGCTTTCTTTTAGAGCGCTGTTTCTTGTCTAATCATATATGCTACTAACCCATGGGTACAGTATGTCCAGTATTATAATCAAATGTTCAAATCTGTATTACAAAAATACAGAATAAAATAAAAGGTAGTTTCTTGTCATCACGGTTTCGTGTCACGACAAAACAATAAGCACGCACCCTTCTCTATTGTGTATAAATTGCATCTAAAAATTGTATGTACCCACATACATATGTACATATGTACATGTATAGGAATGGACATACATATGTATGTAAATGTACGCAGACAGGGGCATGTACTATATATTTGTGTTTGTTTGCAAAAAGTATTATCATTTTTATAGATAAGTGCTAAAAAGAGTTTCATTCGCATTGGCATATGAATTATTCGCTAATATGCGCAATAGTATTATATTATATGTACGTATGTACATATATGTATATCAGTTAATAATGAACTAAAGGTGAAAAAACTGATACGGCCTTGTACTTGGGGCTCGTTAAACTTTCTGACGTTGACTTAGATGTTTTCGAGTACATATGCATGTTTGTATGTATTTAAAACTCATAATGAGATATTGATATGTGAGTATGTAATCTATGCATTTCCTTTACAACTCCGATTTATCTGATGATCAGGAAAATTAATGATTATTCGAATGAAACTACAAGTAAAATGACGACATACAAATAAAATCGCGAACTGAATTTAAGTATGCTTCATTAAAAAAAAAATAACTAATGTATATATTTTATTTTTGAACCTTGTTTATTTTAGACGAAGAAACACTCTCCTGGCCATATTAAACGACCTATGAATGCATTCATGGTCTGGAGTCAAATGGAGAGAAGAAAGATATGCGAGAGAACACCTGATTTACATAACGCCGAGATATCAAAAGAGTTGGGTAGACGATGGCAGCAATTAGGCAAAGACGACAAACAGCCATATATTATTGAAGCGGAGAAGCTAAGGAAGCTTCATATGATAGAATATCCAAATTATAAATATAGGCCACAGAAGAAGCAAACAAAATCATCTGTTCCGAAGCAGAACCAGGACTTAGATAACAACGAAATTAAAAATGACACACCCAATACATCGGATCTTGTCCCTATAACTGCAACACCCACTGCCGGACGCAAGAGCAAAAGATCTACCTCTATATGTCAATCTGGTTCGTTTTCAAAACGGCAAAGAAATGATCAGGGAGACAACCCGAAAACCAAATGCATTGTGAAAACGGTGTCTGAGCAGCACAACTCAGTTGACATAATTGAACAATTAAGCTATCAGGCTTCTAATTATTTACCTCGTAGCACAACCACCAATACTGATTGCGATATTAAACTGAACGCAGAACTTAGCCTAGCATCAATGGAAAATTTTTCTGAAATAGATCCCATTAGTCCTCAAGAAAATGTATCTGGAAGTGTCAATTTTGAAAATATTTCATTTATGGCCAATCCGCAAAATGAAGATTCATTGTTTGAAGGGAATGCTTCAAATGGTCTCAATACGCAAATTTTTAATGATATAAGGTCTCAGCAGAACTTTACGGATAACCAAAACCTCACCGAAAACGTTTTCGATTCTAAAGACAACATTGTGAACGATGCCAATTTGCATGAAGCTAGCCATCAAATACCTTCATTCGGGACAACCTATGCACAGCTTACAACAGGTGATTCATCAATCGAGTTTGAAGCTCATGAATGTTATGAAGATTGTGGTGCGGAGAATTCGTCGCAACCTGTGTTTGCAGTGGAGCCCCGAACGGTCACAATGAATATTGAAATACATAACCGTACGCCGTATGGTAATGAAGGTGGGCACACATTCCAACAAGATGACTTTATCCCGAATCCATCGATTACAGAAGAGAGTGACTGCAGCATTCTGACCTCAACGCATTCGCCACAAATTGGATTTTGTGGCCCCAGTATAAGCAATAATCTAGTTGAATCAGATGGAATTGGAAACGTGTATGCGGGGCACGAGTACAGCGGAAGTGTTATAGGTATAAATAATGATCTCAACTACACCCTAAATGATAACGGAGCTCTATTACTTGATTCATTTGAGGACTTCCAACCTCAGCCAACTGGTAGTCATTTAGAATTTAACACAAACAAATATGAGTTTTCATTATACAAAATGTGAGCGATAAAATGTGAGAAATATTTAAGCTTTGTGTAATTTTTAATTATTACCTTTATACGTTTATAATTATACACCAAATTATACATATACATAACTACAAGCATATAAAATAAATTCCATATATAAATGAAAAAAAATTAAAATAAATAAAAAGCTTTGCATAGCAAACTCTTCTAGTGTTATTGAAAATTGGGAGGCTATGGTATTGTAATGGATTTGATTCCAATTACAAAAATTCAATGGGAACTGATAAACAAACAAAAAAAGTTTAATGAAATTGTAAATTGTTTTAACCAATTAGGGATAGAACTTTTTTCGGAAACTGGGACATTTACGAGTTATCATACACTAGTGAATAACTTAATGCATACATCGGCAAGTTTTTGCAGAAATGTTGAAGAAGACAGTCTGAGCTATGATCTTTTTTTCACAGTAGGTCCAAAAATATTGAAGTTTTGTTGACATATGTATAATATGTATCATTGTACATACTACTAACTACCAGCAGTAATAGTATTTCTTAAAATTATAAGATTAATTCAAAAGATTTAGCTTGAATTACATATATACATATGTATCTACATATTTTTTTTTATTTTATTTACATAGTTACACAAAAAATAGGTCATTTTAATAATATTAAAAAGGTACACACACACATACAAGGTACAATATGACGTTCAACGTTGATCATATCCGCTCATTTAATATAATATTCGATAGAAATAATGCAGGGGAATCAGTGGGTATACGTTAGGTTTCCTTTTTCACACAATTTCGGGCATTTGAGTTTTTCAAAGTATATATATTTTTTTAGATATGTGGAATGTTATGCAGGCCAGTATCCGGATTGGCCCAATAATAAGATGGAGGACCTTGGCTGAAGCAATATTTCATGTCCAGAGGTTCCTCGTGGTCCACATAGTACATGAGATAAAAATTGCACATTTCATCCTCGTTGGTACCGCTGCAATAAAACAGAAGTTGCTTGCTCAATCAGCTCTATGACAAACACTTAGTCATGTACATACCCAATCTCCGTTACACGATGCCGAAAACTCTTCATGGTACACCTTGCAGCAACAAAATCGCCGAATAAAATGGGAGACTTGTTTTCGACTGGATAAAACATCTGTGGTGTCAGCGGATCTCGCTTTCCAAGCAAAGTCCATTCTTGAATGCCTCGATCATTTGATCGCACTCTATATCCAGATACTTCTTTTCCTAAGCTATGTGTATGGGTTCGGTAGGCAAATGGATAGATTGTCTTGTGCTCAGTAATTTCACATGCGCTTTCCATATGCTCTGTAGCCACGGGAGGAATGCTTCCACCAGTGCCCATTAAAAGAACACCAGCTAGTTTCGTTAAACTATGGAAAAATTCCTTTAAAAACAAATTTAAAAACGAGTGATTTGTGGAAAACTTACGGTTCCTCCGTATATTGTAAAAATACGCCAGAATCGTCTCTAGAGCCATCTAGTTTTATAAGAACAAGTAAATTATTTATTTTTTAAATGTTGAATCTCATTCTGGTGGTGCCAAAAATAGCCAGTTACAAAAATATTTATATTTGCATATTTTAATAAAAATGTTTTCATATGAAACAATTCTTATATATGCTGTTGCGTTCGTGTGTAGTTTCTGAACACACCAGTATTAAGTCTAATCTTACCTTTAAACTTATCAATGTGAGCATAATGTACTTGCAAAACCATATATTTTATTTGCGTGCCCTTCCCTACTTTGAAGCCAACTCCCGTAGGCAATTCAAGTTTTGGTGCATCCCGCGCCCAGGCATACAATATCTGATAAAAATAACAATTTAAATTGAAATTAATATTAGAGATTTATATTAATAAATATTATACTATAATATAATATATATTACCTGAGAATGAGAATGTGAACCACAAGGACTAGCCGTTTCTTCAGAAGATGCCTTTGCCATTTCTCCACAGTTCCTTTAATAATTAAATTTAAAAATGAATGCTATATAATATGTTATTTATTAGCAGTAAAGCATTACAATAATAAATAATTAAACGAACCATTTATTATTAAACAGAACATACATAGATTCAGAAAAACACAAAATAGAGTTGGTTTATAAAAAAGAATTACAATTTTCTTTAATTATATCGTTACTACCACCATTCTTAGCTGAACTGGCTAATAAAACATCATAAATATGTTTTTTTGTATTTCTTTTGTAAAGTAAATTAATTAGCTATTATTTTTAATACTACATACATTTCCTTTCGCTGACGTCTTTTCGTTAGAAATATTTTATTAAATTGTTGTTTGCAGATCTATTAACGCCCTTTCATTACACTTGGCTGTGTAAATTCCCCAAACAAGCCGGAAGCGTTTATTAAATATGTAATTTTGCATTTTTTTTCCTAAAATGTGATTATTTATCAATTTCTTGTGGTGGAGCAATGGCGACAGACTTGATCTTAAACAGTCTAAAATTGTTCGTTTTTGCCTTTCAGGTTTCAATCAACATTAACTACCGACAACATTTGAGCAAACAAATATATTATATTGAAATGAAAAAGATGAATTGTAAATTCAAAAAAGTTTCGGAAAAATAAAGACAAGTGGTTTCGAAGATCTTACCAAGTTGTTTTGGTTGTTCCTGGTTCCCCGCAACCATACAATAACATATGATGTGCCGTATTCATCGTTGCGTTAGGTTCAAAGCCCACTTTAAACACGATGAAAAGTAGGAGAATTTTAAATAAATATTGAAATAAACAAACTGTATGTTTTGCAAAGATAACATCCACCTACCAATATAATAAGTTGTTGTTGGGTCAACTTTAATGGGAGTGCATAAGTACAATTCCGGCTAGATAATAATAAATCAGGATGTTAGAATTGAATTACACATACTTCACATCGAATGTCAAGTTAAAAAAAATAAGGTCGCAAGTGTTCCAAACGATAAAGCATATGGCTAAACAAGAAAATATGTACATACGCTGTCGAGTTTCAGTTCGTTATGAGACCAAATGCGTTTGGATAATATGATTCAGATGATACTACAAGTATGTATGTTACTATAACTATCCATTGGTCATATGTATAATCAATACCATAATGTTTAAGAAGGATTTAAAGTGACTAAGACTGTACATTTTGCAGTTCTTACAATGAATGTACTACACGGACCGCTTTTTCAGTTTTAAAACTTTTTTCTCAACTTGTTGCTTTAAAAACATATGTACATACATACATATTACGTTATTTATGAATGCATTTCATAACCAACAAACAAATAGAAACTGTATAAATATATAAAAAACATATGTATATAACGAGAATATAACCGGGGATACATACATTTGTTTGTAGATACATAATTATTTATGTATGTATGAACACAATCGACGTGTACCATTTTTGATTCCGGAGGTGTAATAAAAGCAAATATGTATGTTTGTATTGTACTTGTATGTATGTATAAACAAATGTATGGTTTTAATTATATACTTTAAGTATAAAACGTTGAGATAAGCAACGAGGTGTGAGTGAATATGTTAATTAATTAACTTGTATTTAAGTATCTTACAGTTGTTGGTCGAACTGAGGGCATCAGAAATGGAAAACGAAGTTTTTTGTTGCCATCCATCGCGTAGTCACTGTACACTTCATTTTGGTAATCATCAAAATTTCCTCTGGATGTTAGCCCACACACCGCTGCTATATTAACTAGCAGAATGCAGTAAAATGCAAACACAATGCGCTGTGGATGTGCCATTTCTTAATGTGCGCTATTACAACGTCCACTAAGCGGCAGCTCAGAACTTAACACCTGGGTGCTTTTCTTTCCTTGGATGCTGCAATTCTAGCTGCGTTCAATTACATATGAAGTTTTGGTTAAAAAAATCCCCTATTCTGCTACAATATGGAAACAAGTGCACACGAATACAAAGAAGCACTTTTCTCCCAAAAAACTCTACCAGCTAGTGTTCCTGATAACGCAACGATACACTGTAATATCGATAAATGTAGTTGATAGATAGGTAGTAATACGCGACAAAAATCGATATTTTTCAGTTAAATTTGTATAAATTAACTAGGGAATGCCGAATTTAGGACCAAGTTGGTTTTAAGACAGGATTTTATAAATAAATGTTAAGCTGCTATATGCAAGCTCTACTTAAATTTATATGACTACATTGATAGGTATGTTATTTACATACATAAACTGATTCAAATTGATTTTTTTTTCAAATGAAATCATGCGTACACATTCTTATATGCATATGCATTTTATTATATATGTTTTTATATAAATATATATTTTTCACGAACTGAAACCATGGCTAATACAGATAGGTGTCGTGAAATACACCCACAATTAAATATAGTTTGTATTTCGCATGCGCTGACTAGATACGCTATATTGATTATTTTCTGAATACAGCTGTAGCGAGTGGTGGTTAACAACGAAATTTATTTTAATTTTAAATGATCTGCATTTAACATTTGAAGTAAATGTAGCTTATAATTAGAAAATGCAAACTGGCAAGATGGAAAAAAATCAAGGTACATACATATATAAATTTCAGTTTAATTTTATAATAACATTTTTTAAAGACTTTCAAAACTCTTCAAGAATGGATACATTAATATAAAAGTTTCGTCCACCTACATTTTATTTTGTTAATTTAACAAAGCTGAGTTTTTATTTATAAATTTACTTTCAATTTAAACAGTACAACCTTTTTCACAATTAAACGTAAGTCAATAGTGTAGTATTTTGGGCATAAAATCGGGTCAACATAATGCGAAAGAAACACTCTGGGATAAAAACGTATTTATGTTTTTAAACACAGCTCATTATAGAAGCAAAATGCCATGGTTTATTATTAAATAATTTAGGCTACTGTTAAATAAAGGAATGTCCTTGAAGGGGCAAAAAGTTGTTTGTACCAATCGTTACCACGATACGAATAAAAAAATTTGATTTACTATTATGGCTAGTAAAGTTAAGGCGCATAAAGTCTAGCAAGGTATATTCGTAATTTTGTTTTCTGCTTGATCAATTGAAATAAAAGTCTCTCTAACTAAGGATAAAAATTGGAATCCCATTGCATTATATATGCCAAAGATATACACAATGCAATTGAAAATACATACAGTTTCCAATTAATAATAAATGCCACAATTTTTTTTACTCTTTAGGAGATGCTGCCTCGAACGGATTCCGATATAGTCAACCCAGGTCAAGCATGTTAAACTTCACTTCGAACACGTTTAATAATCCTCCGCATGTTTCGAAAACAATAAATCCAAATAAGGCAGTTTTTACAATTGACGCACATACGGGAAAAATCTTTATCGTCAATAATAATGCTTGCCAATTATTGGGATATACTTCCCACGAGCTGCGAAGGAAATCCTTCTTCGATTTACTGCATTGTAAGTCAGACAATCACATTTCTGCATTGGCCGAAATGCAAATTGATAGTGATGAAGGGATTGTCGTATTACTCAGCGGAAAAGTTATTGAAATGAAGACCAGTTACAACACAAAAGTAGTAGTGTCTTTGTGGATTCGCCAAATCGACAATGATGGAAGAAATATAGCTGTTGCTGAACCGGTTCAGAGACACATTTGCCTAGTCAGCGTGGACCGATGTGGCGTCATAACATCAGCAGATAGTACAACAGCTACTATATTTCTATATGAATCAGTTGAAGATATTGTTGGAGTTCACATTTCATCACTGATACCATTTATTAAATTACCGGATCCCGATTGCAAGCAGATTTCAAAAAGCCTACGTAAGCAAAGAGCTACCGGGAGAACGACCGATAATGTGAAGTTTCCGCTTTGCTTACACATTGCTCCGTATGAACCAACACCCTCAGAAAACATCAGCAAAGCTTGCTTTCAAATTACAATTTGGGTATTTCAAAATCTAAGCGGATTAATTGTTGTGGACGAAATGGGCAATATTCAAACGTGTAACCAACCATTTTCACTTCTTATGTTTGGTTATAGTCAAGAAAAAATTACAAATATGCACATATCTTCGATCCTACCGAATTTCGGAAAAGACTTGCAGGAAGATAAAAGCCCGAATATCTCAAATACGTCTATAACAAGCAACGAGTGGGAACCTGAATCTGACCCATTTGATCCAGAGAATGAGCCATCATTTCAGTTAAATAAGAAAAATACAATTGCAAAACCAAGCAGCCAATCAACAGTTGGGGAATTAACGAATGATCTAGGAGTTATAAATAAAACCGAAAATACTGGCGACATTTGCAGTACTGTAACTACGAATACTGGAAAATTATTGGATGTTGATCCAGAGGTCAATGATTTAGGGGCAGATGATGCTTTAACGCCTGTAAATACTTCAAATGAGTTTTTGGAACCGGAGCAAGATAATGCCAGATCCATGCAAAATGCGCCATTGGACTCGACGAGCAATAGCCTTTCCTCGAAACTGTTAAGCTGCAGAGATGGACGGTACATAGGTGAGGCTATTCACGAGGACGGTACGATAATAGATGTCTTGTATTCTGTGTCAATTCAAGTTCTACCGTGCTCAAATCGTGAATATTATTGCATTTGGGTATGTCGAGATCCCAACACACGCTTCGACAACGATAAATATGCCAATCTTACTTTAACATTTAATAGCATGACCAGTACAGTCGAACCACAGTCATTGGGACAAGTCATTAAAACTACAGCTGCCCAAAATTCGAGCCGGCCAAACTCCCTTTCGCTTGTCTCCAAATATGAGGATGAAATATTCTCTGGAGAGTACAGTAAGCACTACACATCTATTAAGCAAATTGGAAAAGGTGCTTATGGATATGTGAAATTGGCGTTTCGTAATTCGGATCGCCTCCTAGTTATAACAAAGTTTATACTTAAGGAAAAGCTATGTGCGGAGTTCATGGTGAAAAGTCACGAAGGCAAGGATATTCCCATCGAGATACACCTGCTGCAAACCTTGAAACATCCTAATGTCGTTTCCGCAATGGATGTGTTTGAAAATGATTTTTTCTATCAACTGGTAATGGAAAAACACGGGCCAGGAATTGATCTTTTTGAATTTATTGAGCGTCGTCCACTTATAGATGAAAAACTAGGCAGTTACATTTTTCGCCAAATCGCGAATGCGGTTAACTATCTGCATGAACAAAAGATACTTCATCGGGATATAAAAGATGAAAATATTATAATAGATCATCACTTTAACATAAAATTGATTGATTTTGGATCTGCCACATTTATGGAAGAAGGTAAATATTATTCCACATTCTATGGAACAACGGAATACTGTAGCCCAGAAGTCTTAGCTGGTAATAAATATGCCGGTCCTGAGTTAGAGGTGTGGTCTCTTGGTGTCACCCTCTACGTATTAATGTTTTTCGAAAATCCGTTCATTGATGTGGAAGAAACTTTAAAAGCCGATGTACATATTCCCAGTAAAATCTCAGAACAACTTAAACACTTGTTGATCTCAATGTTGAACAAAGATCCCAAATTTCGTTGCACAATGAAGACACTAATAAATGATCCTTGGGTAACGCAGGAGGTCAATGCTTCTCTTTTCAATTTTGCATGGATTGTTCCATGCAAGCCGCATGAGGCAAATCCAGATATTTTTTTTTCGGGACAGCTTTACTCAAGTACCTCCGTATTGTCAACAATTTCGCCACAAGACAGTTTCTCTCAAATCGACGAGTGCTCCATTGAAGAAAGCATAGAGGAAAAGTCACTTACTCATAAAACAGAAACCGAATCTTTTGCAAAAGACGGTAAGATTTATCTCTATACAAAGCCATATGTATATTTACCTTTTTGTTATTTTCAGGAAAAGTAATGGAAAAATACCAAACAAGTTGCCAACAAGATATGCCAATGGAGGATAAAATTATTTTTAATCGAGAATCGAGAGCATTATCAACATCAAAAGATATTATATCTTATGTCGATCATTTTCATCTGCAAACCAATGAAACTCGAAATAAGTTATCTTTGTCTAAATCTGAAAATAACATTCACCAAGACACGCTCGACCCATCCGTGTCAGTATACAATGTCGTTAGTTTGCATGACGTTAACCTAAAAACCAATCCTCTGAACTGCAAACTAAACCATGTTTCAAATTTGCATATAAGTAAAGAAGGGGTAGATTTTCATCTTTCCAATATGGAGTCCCAAAAATAAGAAACATTTGAAAGAACTGGGTTCGGAGCGCATGGTACGAAATGGTACTAAAGTACTTGTAGGTTCATTTTAAAAAATAAAAAAAAGTTGCAGTATAAAGTAGGAAGTTGACATGTGTATAGGTAGTGTGGATATATGTAGCGGTACAATGATAGATATAGTAATGTGATTTCTTAACTGTACAGATAATAATTGAAAAACGAAAACCATGGGATAGAGATTATTGGTGTAACAATATTAAAGAGTTTTTATTTTTAGATGTTATCATAGCTACAAGCATACATAAACTAAATAAGTCGAATTGGCATTCGGAATGCATTTTACAGACAAATGTATTTGTAAATACACACAATTTAATATCCATGCTTTTATATGCCGCATCAAAGACAGAATTAATTCCTTTCATTGGCGAAGTTATTGGAATCAACACAAAAAGTTTTGTTCGATCCACGAAGCTTTAGTTGTTTTTTTCCCCAAATATTGCGGAAAATTTAATCAGTTACAGCTCATCTGAAAAATATATTATCCAAACCTAGCAGAATAATACCCTAGATGCTAAATGGGTACGTAACGCGCCCATTATCTGACGCGACAGTTATTTATTATTTATACATAAGTAATTATGTTAAAATCGGATATAAGAATTTTATCCTTCACTGATCATAAGATTTGGTTGAGATATTTAAACCTGAGGAATTACCGTAGACTATCTATGATTAAGTTTCAAATCCACTTTAAAATATAGTCTCTTTAATTGCACACTATCTCCCTTAATGATGGGTTATACTCGGTCAAACATAGCTAGCTATTCGGACCTTACTCATGTCGTATTTTTTTTTTTTTGGTTGAAGCATGTATTAATTAGGAAAAGGTGGAAACACGATAAATTCAAATCGCATATACATGCATACACATATATATTAAATGTTAATAATCAAATGGTTTAAGGAGTTGAATATTTGAGGAATTGCAAAGTTGTTAAAAGTATAGTAAATGTGAAAAACAATTACTTCAAATACTAATAATTGTTGTGTACATAAGAAAAAATGTAAATCTGTGTGAATAAACGTTAATCAATACCTGACTTGTTTTTTAATATGTGGTTTCAATCAGCAAGACAATGTAGCTCCATCTTCGAAATTGGAAATGTCAATAAGGGTTAAAGCTAAGACAATGAATAGTTTCTTGCAGCTAGAAGCCAACAGCTAAACAACATTTTATTAGCTTAATATTGAATTAACAGTGAACATATAGACAGATCTATTCACAATTATAATATACCTATAAAACATGTATATATGTATGTATATGTATATATAGTACATTTAAATTTTTCTAAAATATTGCGTTAGTACTTTCATATTTTCGATTCCAATAGCCTCCCGCATAGAGCCAATCATCTTTATTGGTATAAGGGTTGTTAGCATTTTTGAACCATCTGAAAATTAAGAATACTGTTCGTTAAAATTGTTTCTATTATGTGTTAATCAGTTTTACCTAGGGCTCCATTCTGGTTCATTTTTGGACTTTAGGTGCTTTTTAGTATCGCGTTGTTTCTCTTCCAAACGCGTCTTCTCTCGTGCAGAGCCTTCTAAGTCGCCGTTCTCCAAGCATAAAACGTCAGGTCGCAATCGCGAATCGGTAGGGCAGAGAGTAGTTGGTGGTTTCATATTTTTATCCATTGCATTTAATTGCAGAGCAAAATAACTAAAATGATAATACTGAAAGAAACAATTCAGTTGGTATAATATGTCCACTTCTACAATACTAGCCAAAATATAAATACAATTGATTTTTAATTATGAGTCTAATATTAGGGTTCAATTCAAGTTCATTAGGTTCGAAAAAGCAACAAAAGGTTAAGGATTCTTTTCAAAAAAATATAGAGGCAATCATCTTTTTTACTTCTTCCTCGTATCTTCATATACATATGTATAGGACTCACATAGAAATAAAGAGATGAAATTGGCCATATATTGCAAAAGCCGAGCACTTGTCATTGTACCGCATATTTTATGGCTACAAATCTAAAAATTAACACAAATAAATTCGTATTGAAATTAAAAAAACTGAACACCTATAACATATTAATAGTAAGTGGCATTCTATTGGTTATGACATGATATTTCGTAAATAATAAATAATTACTTATATATATATATAGTATACCTCATCACTATTTTCAGGCCTAGCTTTACAACTCCACATTAACGTGGAGTTTGGTATGTCGAGGGAGTAAGCTGATTCGCTTTTGGGTATGTCACCCTCTATTTCTGGAGGTGGGCCGTTATCGTTCTGGAATGAAAAGATTGAGTGAAGTTCATCAAGTCAAGTGCAGTATTTTGCTATTAATATCATTATGTGTGATCAAATAGTTACATCTTGAATGGATAGACTTCGGAAAGAGTTCAGTTTGAAGCTATGCAGCTTGGAAAACATTTTTTTCGGAGTCCCGTCTGGTGAATCTGTAAAATCTTTTTCACCATTTTTCTTGTTTCCCTCTCGTAAATAGCTCTCATAATTTTCGGCAGGACAACATTTGATAAACTCCGTCCATTTTCCATATAAGAAAAACAATTTCTTCTTACTACAATTAAAAAGTTTGCTAAATATGGGTATTCTTCTTAAATGTCAATATATTGATGTAGAGATTACTTTTCGTCCTGCACAAATCCTTCCACCCTATGAAGATTTTTAGCAGCCGATCCAGATGACTTAAATGTTAAGAGCGCTACATGACCAGTGGAATGATTGGTGATCTCCATAGACCCATACTGTTCTATCCACAGTTTTCCAACGATTATGTTGTGCACACAACAGTTCACATTTGTCCATGTGTATGCCTCGTTCCATCTGGTATTAGTATAAAAGATATCGGTTTGAAAAGTCTTTAGTCAACCAGGTCTAGTTCACTTACTACTACTTGACCATTGAAGCCTTTTGTAGAGCAAAGAATTTGTATATCTTGATTCAGTGATGTACAAAAGGCTTTAGTTAGTTTATTTAAAAACGTTTTGGTTCATTTTGAGAATATTTTAGATTCGACAAATTTATAATTGAAGAATGAATACAGCCAACAACTTATAGTTACAATAATATGGAATAATAATAGGAATATATCTTGAATACGGCTGTGTTCATTAAGATCTTTAAAATAATTTGAGGCAACATTCGCGCTGAGACTTCTAAGGAAATGCTTTAAAGTTATATACTCGTAAGTATTTTTTTAAAAATAGAATTCATACTTCGACTTCATGCCAAAGATATATTTTAATAGACATTTTATATTACAACTTTACTTTGGAAATTCGAGAGTCACAACTCCTTTTGGCTGAATTTCAACGCTTTTTCCCCAGAATTTAAGCTTAGGGTTAATTGAACCATGAAACTTAAAGTCAGGAGACTCCGCATGAAATGCCGATACAGGTGGATGGTGGGACACCTGTTCACAAACGATCCGATATCCATCACGTTGTAGCTCGTATGTTTCGCCTAGAAGTGGATTGAAGGGCTTTCCAAGTCGATCCCAATTGGATGCTAACGCAGACACTGCAAAAGCTAAAAATCTAATACAATTAGTATATATTTATATTCATAAGCTAAATAAAAAATATATACAACAAAATTATAATGCATAAAGTTAGATTTTCTGTTTATTTACATAAAAAAAAAACTGAAAGAACTATACATAAACATCTATTTTGGTTGGAACATCTTTTTTCCATGATCGTTATTATATACTACTTACTTGTATATACAAGTTTCGTTTTTATATAGACATTCTGCATTGTCTTTGACAGCAAATATATTTACTCAATGAAAATTAAGCGATTATGTTATGTTCAAGGAAGCTAAAATGGTTAATAAAAACTTTTCTTAGAAATTGATTACACCTTTAAACTGAAGGACAGACATAATACCTAAGACTTGTATATACAAGTTTCGTTTTGATATAGACATTCTGCATTGTCTTTGACAGCAAATATATTTACTCAATGAAAATTAAGCGATTATGTTATGTTCAAGGAAGCTAAAATGGTTAATAAAAACTTTTCTTAGATATTGATTACACCTTTAAACTGAAGGACAGACATAATACCTAAGACTTGTATATACAAGTTTCGTTTTGATATAGACATTCTGCATTGTCTTTGACAGCAAATATATTTACTCAATGAAAATCAAGCGATTATGTTATGTTCAAGGAAGCTAAAATGGTTAATAAAAACTTTTCTTAGATATTGATTACACCTTTAAACTGAAGGACAGACATAATACCTAAGACAGACAATGTTCTGATTTATAAGTACGTTTAAAGGAAGTACCCATAACAACCTACTATGAAGAATAATAGTGTGGGTAATTACCGACACTACCGGTAATACAAATAAACTGTTGCTAAACATAATCGCCTCAGTACATATATGAAACACTTGCCTGCCACGTGTGCCATACGCTCCTCTGCGGTCTCTTTTTGTGCAGCTATTGTTAGGAGTCCCGCATATTCCATGTATTCGCATAGCCTTTGCAGGAAGCTCAGTGGTTCATTGAGGATAACGGGCATGGTAATTTTGCTTAAATCTTTGCCAATACAGTTCTTGAGTATTGCCCAAATACTGACTTCTTTGCGCGAGATCATTTTTGCTGGAAGGCTGGTTCTAAAAATGCAAAATAAAACAAACATGTACATACATGTATATGCGTATTTTAATTTTTAAATATTCTAAAAACTTTATACTATAGTATGTTAATACATTTCATTATGTGTACATAACATAGTATGTAGGAATGCTAAAATTTGAAATTATTTATCTGCTAGTTTTTCTTAAACCTACCTCTTCAAATGTTCCTCTTGTGTTCCTTCTGCCATTGTGCCAATTTATTAGTAGACTGCAAATGCATAAAAACACATGTTTAATAGTTTATTAAGGTTATTTTTCTCCGACTAAGCTCTACTAGTTTAATCCAAATAATAAACATACATAGGTATACATATTTGGATAACATTGTAATAAGATAATTTTTATAATTTTTGGCACTTTTCTGGTAGACTCATGTGTATAGATTTCACATGAAGTTAATGCATAATAAAAGTTAGTAAAATGTGCATTGACAACTCAAAGGCGCACAAGGAATCGCGGCGAGATAGGCAATAAGTTCCTGTTGATAAAATAGGTACCATTTTTATTTTTTATTGATTTATTTGTTCATTTATTTATCCATCGGCAAACAAAGCTGTCGATGTGAGATAACTATAGAAAAGAAAGAAAGAAGAAAAAATAAAATTTTAAGTGAAAAGAACAAGCGTATTAAATTAAAATACACGGACTTGAGGGGCTAATTTTATTTGGCCAAAGGTCAGTTATGCCATGATTCAGCACAGAATAGTCAGATACGCTATTAGACCACAGTGTGTTGTTCTTGAGTGGCAACAATTGTTGACCAATTTGTTTCTTAAATGCTTCCAATCAAAATCTTTAACATTTCTGTACTTAAAGCAGGCATTTTGTTTTTGCTTTCAAAGTCTGCAGAATTGACTTTGCTATTGACTGACAACAATTACTGACAAATTTGTTCCTTAATACGTCCAAAAAAGATTAGATAGTACTGAATTTTTAACGGATGAAAAGTTTTATATGAGCTCTCTCGCCTATAAAATTAATCACACATAAAACAGATAACGATGCTACTTTATATTAATTTTTTATTATTGACAGATAATGCTTTAGTCAATTGCGAAGAATATATATTTTTTTGAGTAGTACCAAGTTACTGGGAGAAATTTTAATTTCTATACCATTTAAGAGTTTATATAAAACCAGTAGGTTTACTTTAAGGTAAAGAATTAGAATATGCATGTATATATGTATTATATACAGGTGTGAATTAGTTGCGTTTTTACAAATGTTAAAGTATATACATACATACATATGTATGTATGTGTACGTAACGAAAATAGTATCCATAAAAGGTGTTATTTACGAATTATTTGCTGTAATTCATTTGATTCGATCAGAATATGTATTTTTATAGTATGTATGTATGTACATATGTGTGATAAAGGTTTTTATAAATGTCGATGTTGATAGCATTATTTTTTGTTCAGGAATGCAATGAATTAGACGAACATACACATATAAAGGTACATACATTCATATATGTACATATGTACATTACCGAAAATAACGAAGCACTTATTGTATATACTATCTATGTATGTATGCACCTAAATGCGAGTGTGTTTAAATGCGTGTAAAATACACACTCACTCCTTCATTCCTGTTTTTTTGCACCTTATACGACGGTATGTGTCACGACCATCTTAAATAGGAGGAAGCAAGGCATTACTTAAAATTGTAATCTTATTTATAATGTTATGTTTTAGATTCAACATGAAACATTTTCGTGGGCACTCGCCTTTGCAAAAAAAGCATGAATTGTCAATAATCGTATGCACAGCTGCAAATATTTCAAATAATAAAACTCACGCTTATTCCCGTTGATTGTTATGACTAAGTGATTAAATGTATAATTTAATTTATGCTGTATATGCCAAAAAGTTGTTTTCCATTGAGAATTTTCTGTATGAATGAACTTAATCAATATGGAATGATAAGAAAGCTTTCGTAAAGCTTTTGCAAAGCTTTTTGTTGCAATTCAGAGCCGCTTCTTTGCGAATTATCGAATATAAATCAATTGGAATACCTAAAGATGGGCGTGCATCCTGTGCAATACCCTGTATTTAAGCGGATATCCAATTGGTAGATTTGGAAGTACGGTAAAATGTATAGTGACCCCAATTAGGGCCCAATTAGCGGGTGAACCCAAAAATTAAAAATTCACCTATTCTTAGTACATTTATTAATTTTTATTTTATTTTCCCAGCTTCATATATATACAACAATAAATAACAACATTCGTACACATACATATGTAGATCTTCTCCCAGGAGTACTTCGGAGTAAGAAACTAAAATGTAGTAAGTAACTCCTCTTGAATGCTATTTGATCGAAGTAGCTGGTTGGGGGTAGGACCACCGCCTAGAGAGTTGAGAGCCTTTGATGAAGTGGATGTTGCGTTTTTCAAGTCGTGATATTCATCGGAGAAAGCCTACATAATATAAAAAATACAATTTATAAATATATTATGTAAATAAACATATGTATATGAAATATTTAATTACCTTCAAACGACTACCAAGAAAGACAGCACGCTCGCGTTTTCTAACCATGTAATCCGAAGACATGAGCCATCTATGTTCCAAGCAATCCTCAGTGTATGGTCTCTTACTATAATATTTGTTAATTAAAGTACGTTTTAGCGTGTTTATCTAAAAAATACTTACGTTGGATGACGTTTGAACAAGAGCATAATGAATCGCGTTGCTTCCGGGGTTACTTCATTGAATAGGTTTTCAAATCTATATCGAACAAATGAAATATTTTGTTTCGTTTCGTATTCGTCAGCTCCGCGGAATGCACTAGTGCCGGATAAAAGCAAATAAGTTAGTACACCCAGCGACCAAATGTCACTTTGCGGGACGACAGGCTCATCGTTAACCATTTCTGGTGACTGGAAGTCCAGTAGACCGCAAGGAGTTATTTTGGCACCTAATTTGTTAACTTTCTTCGCAGCTCCGAAGTCCACCAATTTGATCTGAATAGAACGAACCGAAGCCATGACCACATTATCGGGCTGTATATTCAAATGGCAATATCCACGCCAGTGCAAGTATTGTAGAGCATCTAGTAGTTGGGTTACTACGGACGCCACCATTTGCTCGGAGTATTCATGGCGGCTACTAAAGTAGGTTAGCACGTCGGCGCCCTGGAGCTTTTCCATTACAAATATGGCAATCGGCACATTAAGGGGCTTATAGGCAGCGAACAATGCAGGGATACGTTCATGTCTTAATGTCTTGAAGCTGTCGAACTCCGCCACAACAGCATCCTCATTTTCATCAGTGACCTCAAATATTTTCGCAACAACTACAGTATCTGTTGATTTTTGAATTCCTTTCACAATTGTGCTAAACTCGCCACGAGCGATCTCCGAAATAAAGCTGTACTTATCGCTGACCGCGGAGTCGGTTACCCAGTTGGGTGGCTCCCTCTCACAATGGTAGTCGGTATGAACCCGCTCTTCTTCGGGTACGATTTCTTGACCATTTTCTGTGAGCTGTTGCAAATGCTTCATGGCCTTGGTAATATGAATTTTGGGTGCGTCCGGGCCCGTAGTCGATGCGTTAACTGGGATGCCCATCTCACTCCAGCCTATGCGGTTTCTAGACGCTAGTCTAAACTGATAGTTAGTGTTGGGTTGTAGTTCGTGCAACAAATAGAATTCGTGGTCAATATTGTCTGCAACTGTAGTCCAAGCATCACAATTGTGCAGCTTATACTGCAAGCTGTAGCATAAAACTGGAGAGTGTCCGTCATCACGCGGCTGCTTCCATCTGAGAAGAATTTCAGTGCCACTACTGGCCGATATTTCAGGAGAATCGGGTGCATCGGGAAGTGTGGCAACTACAATGCGACACCGCGTCACAGTTTGGCCAACTTTGTTTCTGGCTACTGCCTTATAGACACCAACATCAAAGTGTACGGCGGGCTCAAAACGCAAAATGGAGCGTCCGTCTTCGTCGGAGGATATCTTAATTCTTTTGCTTTCAGAGAGTACCATATCATTCTTGAACCACTGCACGCATGGCTTGGGATCACCAACAGCGAAACAATGAATATGGGCTGGCTGGTTCTCAGTTATGGCTATGGTCTGTGGTTTCTCCCTAAAGAATGGTGGATATCCTTCACGTTGGGTTTCAATCATTGCGTCAGCTTCGGTATACTCGTCTAGACGCGGTCCCAGCTCTGTACGTAGACGTCTTATTGAATATGAATCGTTTGCAGCATACGTGCTGATACGGCTCCTTGTTCTTTCATCGTCAATTTCCTCATCCATTATGTCGGTGAAGCGGCGACGTTCACGAATAACTGGAAGCTGAAAAATAATACAATATCAGCAAATGTAATATGCCCTTACTATACTTGTACTCCTAAGGATGTAATGCATCTAGAATTCGACCAAATTATGCGGAACCGAAATTGTTGAAATTTTTCCAATTATCGATCAATTATTCAGGGATTCGGACAATCTGGCTTACTAGTTTTAGAGTAAAACTGCTTGTATTTAAAACGAATTAATTTTAATAAAATTAACTAGGATTGAGAATGTTCCCACTGACAACAGCTTTACGAGAATATAGGCATTAAAACTTGTATTTTGTAATTGCTACTTTTGAAATGGAAAGTCAACTAAATCTTCTATGCAAATTTTTAACAGTGAGCAGAATCCTTAACATTTAGAAAATTCAGGTTTTTTTTTAGGAAAACATAATTACTTACCGACCAATCCACCGAATCATTTAGAGCAAATGACGGGGATCGTCTGTGCGCTACTTTCATGTATTCACGCAACCTCACTGGGAAGTTCACATCGCGCAGTTGTAGCAAATATGTATCAGGTCCGTACTGGTAGCTACATTATTGATATGCAGTATTTATTTATAGGAAAAACCGTGAATATATATCGACTGAACTTACTGGCTTTCAGATTGAATGAGGCCTAGCTCATAATCAGGGTGCAAGAATTTGGAAACGACTTCTTCGCGCTTGGCTCGTTTTCTTGGCTCCGGTAGAGGTTCAGGTGTTGCTTCTGGTGTATAAACATGTCCTGGAGGATATACCATTTTCGATGGGTGCTGGAAGCAGCCACTAAGACGACGTCTCCGGAAATAATTTTTACAAGATGCGTTGGCATACCAATCCCTAAAGTGGTCGTAGTAGTTCCTTAACCGATCTGTTCCTATTTGGTAGTCACCATCAGTTGCTTTACGGTCGAGCATAAAGAACCAAGGATGCTTAAGAGCTGTTTTAACATCCATTCGCTCTTCTGGACTATATAGCAGTAGTCGACTTATAAAGTCCCGACCGTCCTCCGAAATATGCGTCCATATTTGGTCTTTGAAGTCCCAGTGGCCTTCTCGAATCTTTGTCAAGGTTTCTCTATCATCGATACCTTGGAAGGGATTATGGCCGCCAAGCAAAACATATGTGATTAAGCCAACAGACCACATGTCGTGCGAGAAGCTAACACCTTCCTTGTTTACAACTTCAGGCGAAACGAACTCGGGCATTCCGTAGTCCAAGGTTGAAAGATTGTGTTTATTTATTTTCCTTGCCAGGCCGAAGTCGGAAACTTTAATAAGATCACCGCCCACAATAGAAATTAAAATATCTTTAATCTGAAATCAAAAGGGAGAACTTTCTATCAATGCAAATTAATAGCTTTTGAATTACGAACCGTCAGACCCATGTGGCCAACTCCCAATTCGTGCATATGCTCAAGTCCCCATAGTGTTTGTCTGATGTAATGAGCAATATCCCGTTCCGTATAGTAGTCTCGCTTAAGTAAATTATCCTTAATGAGCTCTCCACCAGCAGCAAGCTCCATAATAAGCGTAACACTGCGATCAGTGTCGTATGCGTCGTATGGACGAATTAGATTCTTGTGGTTAAACATGTTCATCATCTCCAGTTCATTTAACATGAATGGCCGGAGCTCCGGTCTTCCGTACATTATCTTCGCAGCGTAGTTATCTCCAGTAGCACGTTCCACTGCGTGATACGTGATGCCTTGGGTGCCACGACCAAGCTCGTCTCCAATATCATATTTGTCCTCATATCTCAATTGCTTGGATCGCACGTATGGGTGTCTGCCGTATGTCTTGTATATATATTGGTCCTCGTTCTCTTCAATGTGCACGGTAACGGAGGTGCTAATAGATCCAGCAATATTTCGAGCACTGATCGAGTACAATCCTCCATCTTTTATTATAGAATCGTGAATGGAAAGCACGTAGATATCGGGCTCAAACGAGTTTATCTGTTCAGTTGGAATTGTATTATACTATTACTCTATTTACGGGTATACACCTTATATGTACCTTTACACGCGTAGTCTCAGCCAGTGGCTGCCAATCCTTATACCAACGTACTTCAGGCAATGGTATGCCAATAATGCGTGCCTCGATCCTTCCATTTTTGCGGGCCATTATAAATGTTTCGTCCGGACGTTTTATGAATCGTGGGTGTTCAGCAATTTCCAGTCTGACTCGTTGCCGGGCCTCTCCATGCTCGTTTGTGGCAACTGCCTCATACCATCCTACATCGCGATCAAGCATTCTTCGAGCAAAGGAATTTATATTATTAGGCATCCGCTGTAGTACATCATTCTAACATTTGGTTGATATTACTCACTTATTAATGAATAGAGTAGCTTGGCCATTACGAGTGTAGCTGTGATCGAATCTGCCGCCAGATTCGATCAACATATCATTGAAGTAATACGTCATCTTTGGTTTCGGGTATCCGTACACGAACCACATCAGTTCCGTATTGTGACCTTTGACACCAAAGCTGATCTCATTCTCTCGCAGCAAGAACCTTAATTAATTTATCGATAAATGAAATCAATGATCATTGTGTATGCTTTAATTTATTTGAAATATTTACTGTGGTGCCTGAGCGAGTCCGTCGTGTGGGGGACGCTCTATATCGAAGTCTTTCGGGAAGTAAGGTGACGTTTCTGGTCTGAAATCTGCACCAGGCGGCAAATAAGTGTAGGTTTTGGTAGGCTCTGGCACAAGTTTTTGCCTTTAAAATGTGGAATTGTTTTAATCAGATATAACTTTTAACCAATCAGTCTAGCTTACCTGTATGTTTGGGTATATGGACTGGGATCGCTTACTCCAAATTTGTTTTCGACGCGAACTCTTAGTCGATAATCTCTAAACGGCTCCAGGTCTCTAATGTCACAAGCGCAACTGCGAACTCCAGTTCTGATGGTGCGCCAGTCACCCTCGGGAAGATCCATCATTTCAATCTAGGGAAGAAAAAGAGACTCTTTGAAGCCGATTTTTTTTAACAAAATATAAAAAGTAATACCTGATATGTCACTGGGTAGCGAGGAGTCAATGGTACGGATGGTTTCCAAGATAAAAGTAACTGGCGGTCTGTCATCCGGGATATAATAGGGCCTTCCGAGAGTGGTGGTGGGGCTCCAGTTTTTTTATACTTTTTGAAGTCGGTGTATTGATCGCCCAGAGGTCGGTGCTGGGAATCCAATGCTACAAGAGGCGACATTTAACATTCGGTATTTATATGGCAATATTATGATTTGGATTTTATACTTACAGTCGTAGAATAATTCAGCATGGCATATATCGTCGCCATAGGGATTGTAAATGCGGCAAGAGTAGCGGCCCACATCATATTCCGTAACATCTTTGATAGTTAGGCGCAAAAGGCCATTTGGTTCCACTTCGATTACGAAGCGATCGGATGGGAAAAGTTTTTGATCATTTTTAAACCACTCCACTTCCGGTTCGGGGTAGCCTGTGGCGCATGCTGTGAACTTAGCAGCCATGCCTCCATAGACATCGCAATCTCCGATTCTCTTAAGAAAAACTGGTGGCTCTGAGCGTGTATGTTTCTTTCTAATAGAGATAATTCATTGTTATTGAGATATGTTTGAGGTTCTCCATTTTGGTATTGGTACTTACACTTCATTAACAATATCTAGGCGTCCTTGAGTTATGTCTTTGCCTTCCCTATTACTTGCAATGCATTTGTATACACCATGGTCTGTCTTTTCGCAGTTATTTACAGTTAGGATGTGATGATCTCCATCGTTCTTGAAATTGTATTTAGCAGATTCGCCAATGGGCTTATCTTGGAAGAACCATTGGAGTTCTGGATAGGGAACTCCAGAAACGGTAACTGGAATTTTGGCATTATTACCGAAAGCCTGCTGCTGATCTGATATTTTCTGAGTGAAAATAGGGGGCTTGTAGACTTTTCTAACATTTGCATTGCAAGTGGACGAGTCTTCTCCAAGGGGATTGGCCAGCAGACAGCTATAAGTGCCTGAATCAGCAGTTTCCGCTGGTTTTATACTTAAACCAACATGTTTCCCATCGCAAGTCATAAGCAATCTTTCATTTGGAGCCAGTGGCTCTCCATCTTTCGACCATATTACTTCGGGCATTGGGTTTGCAATGAAAGGTGCAGATAGTTTTAGCTCCTGACCCTCGTCAGCGTTTACGTCTCGCAGTGCTGAGACAAATTGAGGTTGTTCTTCAGTAGAGGTTTCATCAGCTTTGGGAGCAATGTATAGTTTCGCTTTTGAGGCAGTGGACCCCTCAGGATTGGTGGCAATAACCTCATAGAGCCCAGAATCAGCTGGTGTAGTCTTTTCTACAATTAGACTGGTACTATGGTCAGGGTTCTCAACCACAGCGAAGTGTTTATTGTCTGGCAATATTTCATGGCCATTGTGGAACCATTGTAGTTTTGGTTTCGGATTGCCAACAACCTTTATATCCATCTTAACTGGGAAGCCCTCCACGCTGGATGCATCTTGAAGCTCAGCCACAAATGTTGGTTTAGCTTCCTTTGGCAATACTTCAACTTTAGAAACGGCCTCCACTTCTCCTTCTCGGTTTACGATTACACACTTATAAATGCCAGCATCATGGGGCTGAACGGCATCAATACTAAAATAAAATAAAATGGATTAGAACAATATTTTCTCAACCTATTCCTTATAAAATTTGTTCTGATTGGAAACGTATACTCTTATTTTAGATTTTCAATTGAGTTTTTGAAACTAATATACATTCAAGTATGTATGTATGAAACTACCTTTATAAAGCTTTCACTAATAATATTATTTGATCGATTGATTGACGACCAAACACATAGTTTATAAATGTTTTAAAGAATGCTCACCTTAAACCAATTTGTCCATTCGGATTGTTAATGAAATTAACTTCGGGACTGGGTCGCAATAGTAAACCGTCTTTGTACCATTTTATTTCAGGAGCTGGGAATCCAGAGACATGAGCTTCCAATTTCAATGGCTCTCCAATAGTGACGGCTTGATTCTCAAAGGGTTTCAAAAACTTGGGCTCCATTGCCTCAGCTATGAGAGTATAAAAAATATAGAAACATAAATATGCACCGAATGTTGTTAAATCAAATTTTATCATAAAGCAAGTCCTTACGATTATAAAGATAAGTAATAATTATTACATCAAGCTAATCACTTTTCACTTACGTTTCACAGCCACAGCACACAGAGCCACCTTTTCGCCATGTGGATTAGATAAAATCAATTTGTAGGCCCCCGAATCATTTGGTTCGCACTCCTTTATTTCCAATTTCACTAATCCCTCTGGGGTTGCCGAAATTTTCACCCTGAAGCATAACCCGGACAACATTACTCATAAGACCGGTGGTTACTTGTATCAGAGAATTTGGAATTTACCTTTCGCTGGGGACTACTTCGTCACCATCCTTCACCCATTGGACAGTTGGGATTGGACTGCCGTCGACGGTGCACTCCAGTATTAAGGGTTCGCCCTGCAATACCTCAAGGGCATTGTCGAGTTTCTTAACAAAACTGGGAGCCAGGGACTGGAGAGCCAATTTGAATGGACCTTTTGTAACTCCAGTGTCGTTCTTTGCCACGCACGTGTACTGGAAATGCAAATGAATTAAATTATCAACTGGCAGCAAGGATGCGAAATAGGATAAAATGTAAATTAAGTTTAAGATATTCACACCAAACGGTTGGGATAAACAATATTTTCATCTCTAACAAACAAATTCGTATAAGAACGAAATGCTGTTTCAATTTTTTGCTATCAATATAATTTTGGAGAATAACCAATTTCTGTTAAAAAATAATTAAATTATGCTTGATTTCTATCGAAAATATTTCAAATTGTCTTAAAAAAAGATACAAAACTTATTTCAGATTAGTTTTATTGCAAATGTACAATTGGAAACAAAAATATAAAGCTTGACTTAGATCGCTCAATAAATTAAATAAACAAGTTTATATTATTTTTTAAAGAGTACCTAATATTTTCCAACTCAATTGTGCATGCAAAGCGAAAAGTTAGGGTACTTACTGAACCAGCATCATTCGGTCTAAAATGCTTGATTTCAAACTGACTTTCAACTTGATCAGAGGCTTTCTTAGTTGTCTCCACAGTGTAAAGTTTTCCCTGAGAGGCTAAATCAATTGGCTTATCATTCTTAAGCCATTCAATTGTTGGCAGCGGTACTCCATGAACTAAGACCTTTGTAATAGAAGGCTTATAGTCGTGAATACTTTGGTCTTCCGGTGGAACTATAAACGTGGGTTTTTCGACTAAAGTGAAAAGGAAAGATTTATGATTTTTCGTCTTAAATGTTCATACATACAACTTTTTTTTTATTACCAAGCACGTGTAAATTAAAGTCCTTTGTGGTCCTTCCTTCGCTGTTGACGGCTGTAATGGTGTATTTTCCATCTTCGCCGGGGGACACGGATTGGAACACCAATCTGTACTTGTCGCTATCAACGTCTGCGATAACTTCACAGTTCTCATTGTTACAGAGGTTCTCGTTTCCTCTAGTCCAAGAGACCTTCGGTTTTGGATTCGCAAGCACCAGAGCTTCGAAACAAATAGAGTCACCTGGCAGGCATTTGAGATCCTCCAGACCTGATATTTCGGGCTTACAGAGTACATCTATCCACCCATTAGTCGTCAATTCGCCAAATTTATTTTTCACCTTTAGTTCATATCGACCTGAGTCCTTGATGTCAGCTTTTTTCATGAAGTGTATAAAATAAGTATTTATTCACTTATAGTAATATATTTAACGGCGATTAATCATACCTTTCAATATGTTCAATGTACAGGTATATAGCTTCAAGCCATGGTCGAGTTCCTTGGTTTCAACCTTCAGTTTCAGGGCCTCACTTTCCTTAATAGGCTGGCCATCCTTGAGCCAAATTAGCTCGGGAGCGGGATCTGCTGTGAACACAATTGGCTCAGCGACGTTATCTCCTTTATTTACTTTAATATCGCGCAATCCAGTTCCTGATGTTAACAAAGGCTTACGATACTCGGCGACGCCTGAGGAATACATTTTCGCAATGATCATTTGATTGTGCTGCCTATGAAGAGTCAGTTATTTACCCGATAGTGAAAGAGTTCCTTGATGTGCTTTCTCCCCACACTTATTCTGTAGTACTACTTTGTAGTCGCCAGCATCTTTCAGTTCCAGAGATTTTATCTCCAGCTTGTAATGGTCCTGCAATGGTTCTCCAATTAGATGTGAGACACAAAAACTATACAATTTATTAAACGTACTCCATCGACTGTAATCAAATTATGCTTATCGGGTGATACTGGTTTTCCATCGTGGTACCAAATAGCTTCAGGCTTTGGTATACCCTTGGCAATAACTTCATATTTCAGTGGAAGCGACTCGAAACTGTGCATTTGGAAAACATCGACGTGCAAAATTTCAGGCACGGCTACAAAAATGTATCAAAACATTAATTAGTATTATGATATTTCACACAATTCTTATATTTACAATTTTATATACAGGCTTACAAGTACACACATCGTAAAAAAAATATATACATCTTAGCATCTGTACTTGCGATAATTAAACAGTCGCTGCGTTATTGCGATACGTACAAGCGCATGTTTTATAAAGCCAAACATTGACACACATCTATATATATGTATATATTCCATAATAAGGTAATTTAACAGATCCATTTGACTGTTAAAATATATCTGGACTCTTCCTCTATATAAACTGTAATACAAGTATTGGTTCGGACTTCTGCCCAGAAATAAATATGTGGAATATGGGACAATAGCTACATTTACAAATGAGCAATGTTTTTAAAATGTTGTTCCCGAAACTAAGCTATATTGGATATTGATGTATTTACTAAATTAGATTGGAACTTTTAATTCATTTCTTAAGTTACTTCATCGAAATAAGAATGGAATGCTAGAGTCGAGCGGCAGTTATAGAAAATTACTTATAGCGGGTGAGTAGGGGGATGCATCAGGAGAAAAACACAAAGTTTTCCTTTCTCTCATAATTTCCGAGACCCTTCCGTTTATACAGACAGACGGACATGGTCTATATCGAGACGTGTTATCATACTGATATACTTTGTGCGACCTGCGACGCCTCCTTTTGTTTATAACTTGTATAAGTATACAACTATATAAGACACATTCGGTCAAAAGTACTAGACCCTTTTATCCTTTTGGTACAGGCTCCTTTCTAGTAAAAACTATTGTTGCTTAAATATATTTGTATAAACATAATATTATATTTCCATCAAAATATGATTAAATGTGAAATGTGTTCAATATGTTTTGTGAGTTTATATGGAAAATTTAAAATTAACGTTTACTTATGTGAGAATATATCGACACAATAAAAAAGGAATTTTTCAAACATGCACTTTATTTTCACACCTTAAAAGTATCGGATTGTATTCAGTTCCGCTTATGATCCATATATCATTATTTAGTTAGTAAAGGTAAGTACAAAATGTTCACTTGTTTGAAAATAGAAAACAGACTATTCACACCCTTGCAAAGCCATGAAAACTTTTCAGACATGGGCCTTTGTACAGATTATCACAATGAATTGAATTAATATCTCTGCTTTGAAGTTATCCGATTAGTATCTTAAAGGTGTTTTGAAAGGTTTATAGGTAAGATTATTAGACTTGGCGAGTAAGTTATTCTGCTCTTTTAAAATATTAAATATATTTTCTCTTTATAAGAATGTAATGCAGTTATCATTTATCGTAGCTCGCAGTCAGCTATAACTTGTGGGTAATTATCATGTGTATTTATTTTTACTATACACCTAATTCTGTTTTTACACGGTAGATTGGTTCCTAAAAAAGTCATGTAAAAAACCGTGTAAAAAAGTCATTCTCCATATGCAAAATGAATCGTGCTAAATGGAATATAGTCGTGTTACCATAAGTATATAATAATTTTAATTTTCAAACCGTTAAATAAAAACCGTGTAAGAAAAGACCGTGTAGAACAGAACTAGGTGTATTATATATATTTTTTGACATTTAAAATTAATATCCCTTACGCCCAATGATATTATGATGTATTTAGAAAAATTGTATCCATGTAGCTTCGCATTTTTGTCTCTAGTTTTGTATTTTTTAGTGCATGCTTTCGAAATTGATATGTACAGAGTTCGTTATTGGAATGTTATTAATTTTTAATAGTTGTTACGTTATTTTATGAAAATTTCATATGTGGTTTACCCCCTTCGTCAGGTTGTTCTGTCGTAGCAATCATTGTTTTTGTTACGATTTGCTCCACTGATAAAGTATCGTTTGCTAAATTAAAATTTGTCAAGGGATTACATACGTGAGTATAGCGTTTTATAATATTCGAGAATTTAGTTTTGGAAAATATAATTAATTAAAAAAAAAAAACGTTTATGTTGCTTAAGCGTTTTGAGTCGCCTTTAGCTCTTCTCCGAGACATTAAACTGATAAAAGATTCGACTTAAAATAGTACGAATGTTTAGGGTTATACAAAAATAAAAATAAATGAAATTAAAATGTATCCCTTAAATAGAAAATAACATGTAATATGATTGGAAAATCGTTGAAACTGATATTTATTGTGGGAAAGTATATTGTTATGTAGTTCTGGTTGCTCTGCGTATTAGAATTGGTGCACTTACTTAAAACTGCCACCTTGCAAGTTGATGTTGTCTCTCCAATAAAGTTCGCCGCCTTTACTTCATATGTTCCGGCATCCTCCGTTTTGGCTAGATTTAATGTAAGGTAATAATTTTCGATCCGCTGCGAATCGCGCGAAATTTTGATCCGAGCATCCGCGTGTATTTCATGGCCATCCTTAAACCTATATTTTGGATGTTATGTAAACTAATTGACTTAATTTAGAATTCGTTTTCAAATAGTTGCGTACCATTTGACATTTGCCTCAGGCTCACTATAAACCTCGACTTCCAGTGTAAGTGAATTTCCCTCTTTAACTTCAACGTCCTTGAGAGTCCTTCTTATTTTTGGCTTGCCTACGATAAGAATATTATAAAAATCAATAAATGAGAAATGTCCAAGACATCTAATTGGACACTTTTTGTGTATTGTATTGTATTTTAGAGAAGAGGAAGAGGTATATTTCATTATTTTAATAATTGAAAATATATACAAATATTTTGTTTTTGAAAATAAATTGCATTCGGCATTTGTTCCAAAAACCCCTTCTGACTAATGCTAAATGATTCCCGACAGACGAAAAACAGGACCGGAACCGGGTTATTGTAGTTGGGTCATGAATCAAATCAACATTATAAGTTATTAATACATAAATGTATGTATTACATTTACAATTATTAGTATTGTAGAGACTGAAATTTTGTGAAAGCTTTATTCTATATGTTTTTCATATATACTTACAGTTAACAGTGACTACACAATTGTCCTCCAGTTTTCCATAATCATTCATTATTTGACAGCTATAGGTGCCTTGCATATTCGTTGCCACCTCCTTAAGAATCAGTTTGAAGTCCTTGCCCTCTTCCACACGGCGGAAATCGTTTCTTTTCTCATCAATTTCAATTCCGTCAATAAACCATTTAATATGAGGTCGGGGGTAAGCATCAACTCCTACCACCAGCTCCACATTAGATTCACCTTCCTTGACAGTTATGTTTTGTAACTTCCTTGTGAATTCTGGAGTACATTTGATGAGCAGATTTGTCTCGCTTGTGGCCGATCCGTGCTCATTAACCGCCTTTACCGAGTATTTGCCGCCATCAACCCGAGTGGCGCCATTAATTTTCAGGGTGTAGGAATTTCCATCAGTGCTGACACTGTATTTCTTGTCATTCAAATTGATTTCATTACCATCTTGATACCAAATCAGTTTGGCTTCGGGGTATGCATCCACCCGTACTGACATTTTGACGGTTTCCTTTTCGCCGTGAACATATTCACTTTCGAAATGGGTCACGATTACGGGCTTGGACTTAACAGTAACATTCCAATACTCAGATGTTTGGCTGAGGTCATTTGTTGCGCGAATAGAGTAGCTGCCTGATTGGGACAGTTTTATATCTGTGATTTCTAAAACCACTTTCACCACACTTTTGCCGATTTCTGTAGACGTAATTTTCACATTCGTCTCGCTCTTGATATCTTTGCCGTTATTCGTGACGTTAACTGAAGGTTGGGGGTACCCTTCGACCTCAATTTCAATTTTAACTTTTTCTCCAGCTGAGCACGTAATGTCGGTCACTTTTTTTATTTTCGGTGGTGCTGGAAATTATATAGATTTATTAGAAATATCGTATCTCATAGTCCCTTACAGTACTGTCGTTTTTTTAACCAATTACCTTTTACAACCAAATGAATCGAAGACTGATCTTGTCCTAGTTCATTAGAAGCTTCAATAGTATATTCGCCCGCATCTTCTGTAGTTATATTCTTAATGACAAGAGACATACTTTCTTCGTCCTCGTACATAAATTTGTGCCTATCATCCGCTTGAATGACTTCACCTTCATGTTTAACAAGCACAGCGGGCTTGGGGAAACCTTTGCACTGAAGCTCCAGTATTGCAGATCCACCAATACTGGCGTTGGCTTCACGGTGCTCTATTATTAAAGTCGGCTTCTCAGGCTCTCTGTATAGCGTCTGGATAGCACCCTGAACAGATAACTCTGCACTGCAAGATATATTTCCAGTCGATGTTTGTGCAACACACGTATATATTCCTGCATCTTCAGGCTTCACGTGTTGGAAGACCTATTAAAAATTTAAAGGTTAAAATAAGCATAAATTTATAAATACATATTTATTCTATATTTCCACTTAATTCAATCAATTTGTTTATACATCATACAAAAGATTACAGAAAAACATTACGAAGACCTCTTTTAAGCGTATATTCGCAACAATTTTGAGTTATTTTAAATAATAAAATTATTTTCCAATAACGTATCATCTTACAGACATATGCACCAAAGTAAGAATATTTAAATGTTTACTGCACCTTTATGTACATATATGAAAAAAATGGTTTATTTACCAGAGCTAGCGAGTCCTCATCTTCTCCAAAAAGAACTTTAAATCTTTCCTCAGGGTCAAATTCTTCTCCATTTCTTTTCCATGAAAAGACCGGTTTCTCTCCAGCTGGCAAAATTTGACCACTCAGCGCTCCGAATGGGTTCTTGTCCTCTATTTATAAAGAAATTGATAAATTAATTAGAATTTAAATCTGATGTTAAATTATAAACAAAATATGTACATGGTCGCATGTATTCCTCAGGTAACTATAAACATTTTGGACAACCTATTTTATATTGTATTACAAGTAGTCTTATACTATTTTGTTAATATACTTGCCTACAGTTGTTGCTGTGGCTTCACAGCTGGCTTCGCCATGTTTGTTTATAGCCTTGCAGGAATAAGTTCCAGCATCTTCCTTTCGAACTTCAGTAATGACCAATTCATAAAATCCCAAATAATCTTTATCCCTGATGATTTGAATTCGGTCATTGATTTCCAAAATTTCCACTTCGTCTTTGTAGCTGAAATAAACGAAACAATGCTTATAATTTAAATCTCTTTATATCTTTAAATATATTTGATGACTTAAATAATATGAATTATCTATGACAAATCAATCTCCGATACTATACTTACAATTTCACTCGGGGTTTCGGATCACCTTTGATCTTAATCATAAAACGGAAATGCGTACTTTCAATCATTTCCGCATCTTTTAAGCTAACTAGGAATGCTGGTGGAACATTCGTTTTCGTTTCGTCATGGCCAGGAGCTGAAAAGAGAGAGGATAAGATCACATATATTATCTGAAGTGCGATTCTCATCCTTTGACATTTCATACCTTGGCCAACAGCAAGTTGAGCTGAGCAGGTTGTAGTCTCCGTAGCGGATTGTGCGCGAACCGTATACGTTCCGTCATCGGTTTCACTAAAAATACAAACAGAAGAAAACAAAATGTATATTTGTATGAAAATGAATATTAGAGAATGTGTCTGACCTGCAATTCTTTATATCCAATCGGAATGAATTCATTGTAGCTTCGGTTTGAATAATTCTGTCAGCTAAACGATCTTCCAATGGCTTATTATCTTTCAACCACGTAACTAAGCCGGGTTTCTCCTTAAATTGAATTTCAAAATGAGCAGTTTCTCCAGCTGCAAATAAGTTTTATTATAAATTAAATTTCGTACTATGTTTTTAAAAATTTATTGATACGTACGTTCTACTTGAACACTCTTTAGCATCTTAACTACTACGGGCTTGTCAACAGAGCGCAGTGGTTGATCTTCCACGGCTCGAGATGATGAACGAGCGCCAGTTCGCGACTCTGCCCGAGAATAGGAGGCACGACTCTCAGCGCGGCTTTCTGCACGGCTCTCAGCACGGCTTTCGGTACGGCCGGTGGCCAGTAAAGAGGAACGCGCCTCGATACGATCCAAGGCACTGGTACGTTCACGCCTTGAGCTTACGCCATAATGTTGTGTGTCTACAGTGCTGTCATACGAGGAGCCTCTGTCATAATCTCTCGACCTTGTACTCGCTGCACAATGTTGGTGGTAATATTATAAAAGGGCAACGAAAATACTTAATCAAAATAAAATAACATGTATGACTTATAGATCACTTTCTTGATTTTAATGTGTTATTCAACAGGCGGGATACAAATGCAAGGGAATATCGGTACTGGTTGGATATGATTAGAAATAGGTGCGTTCAGGCACGAAGGGAAGTGGAAGCTCTACTTATGTTTTGATAGGTAGGGTATTCACGGCCAGTCGTCCACAGATTAACCGATTAAAATGTTTGGGCCAATTTCATCAACTCAGAATAATCGATCTAATCTGATTAATTAGTATTGCCATTCTCAGCTTTATTTCCTCACCGGTTAACCAGATTAATCACTGACCGTGAATACGCTAAATATGAATTGATCGGAATGAATTGGAAGCTGTCCTTCTCAAAGTCCAATTTTCATATATTTTTGTAAATATTTAGAGAAATGGATGTAGAATTCATATTATTAACAACATAACACAGAAGTTTTTGATACATCAGCATCTATAATATTTATAACTGCAGCCAAAATATGAAATACATATACTACATTCTATGTTCATACAAGCAGGTTTTCAGAATAAGTTGGTGTGTACGGATACAAATTGACAATACCGATAGAGAGTCCCTAGAATGGAATATTAACACTACAAGTATATTTCACACATCTGTACCATAGGACTCGACATACTAGACACCAGAAGTAACAGGATTAACAAATTTCCGGCTCTAGGTTGAGACATGACACTGACATGAACTTACTTTCATAACGCCGTTTGGAGGCCAGTGAATAGCCGGAGTAGTAATCGTCCATACCGCCAACGCTTTGCCCTCGGACTTCAATATCAATATCTGCACTTGGTTCTCTGAAATCGTCAGCAATAGACTCGGTATACTCTCCTTCAAGTTCACTAATATGTAAAGGTTCCTCAACGATCTCATAAATGGGTCTCTTTTTTTTAATGGGTGGGGTAAATATATGAAGAAAGTCGCGAGCTTTTGCTTTTTTTACTGTATCTTGAGCGTATTTAGTAGAGTCGCTTGACTTCAATACAGTATTTTTGATGCTGCGTATTTTTTGTTTAGCATTGCGAAGCGACGTATCTGAACTCGATATGTCATAGATGCCCTCGAAAAAGTTCTGCGTTTTTTGTTCTAGGCTCTCAGTATGGACTAGAACGCGTTTAATAGTTGGCGGCGGTGGAGGAGGAGGTGATGGTGGTCGAGCTTTTACGATTAGTATCTCGATAGTTGTTTCGTATGAAATAAGCGGAAGAGGTTGAAAAAAGCCAGGCATTCGAACCGCGTTCGGTGGCAGAGGTGGTGGTGGTGGTGGCGGACCTCCACCTGATCCACCAAAATTACCGCCACCGGCATTTCTGTATGTGATGTTTGCAAGCGTATTATTCCATTGTGTTAGGGAAGCAGAATCAGTAATGTTAGTAGCATTTCCCTGTCGCCTTTGGGAGTTTTTCTGTACACTATCGCTGTCATGAAGGGATTCAGTATAGCCAACTATATCTTTAAGTTCGATTGGTTTGTGTTTAGTTGTTTTGAAATTGTTATCATTCTCAATATGATCTATTTTAATCATTGGAATTGGAGTAGGTGTTGGCGTGACTGTCTCTGGGCATTCTGGGTCCTTACCCGATTCTTCGTATACTTCTTTTGAAATCTCGGACACTGCATGTTCCTGTATATTGCTTATCTCAACCGATTTCTCAGTTACCATTTCAGAGCTGCTGGTCACAACTGACTTCATTTCAGATTCTCTATATTCTTCCATTTTTAGCGAGCTTCCTATTTCACATGTGGCCGAAGTGGAGCTCGCCCTTATACTTGTACCAACGTCTTCCGCTAGTCCGAGTTCTTTCTCTTGTGAAATCTCATCTATTTGTACAATCTTCGGTTCATTAACAATTCTCGTAATTGAGCCCTTCAATTCGTTTTGCTCGTCTGGTGCGCTCTTGGGAGGCGATATAGTTGGGTCATTCTTTACAATGACCGGCCTTACATTAACTTTTTCGCCTTGTTGCTTCTTATACAATTCAATAGCGTCCTGCTCGAATTTAAGCAGCTCCTGCTGCTCCAATTGAAGCCGTTCCTTTGTTTCTTTGCTTAAGAAGTAGTTCTCGGCTACATCAGATGGACGTATGTTTGGGTTGGGATCATGCGCTTCAGCTTTTTGTGGAAGGTGTAAGAGAAGCTCGTTTTCGGCAACTACTTGCGTGGAGTCTAGTTTTAGGTCATCTGCGTTGTGCTCTTGCAATGTAACTTCCTGACCAATGTGTGAACAAATTTCTTTATACCAGGTGCTAAAGGACTGCTCACTATGGGGCTTAATGCCAATGGGGAGGTTCACATTGTCATTTTGCGCTTTTGGTGTTATATACACTTGTTTCTCGGTCGTCTTTTCGGCAATATCGCATAATGGAAGCTTTACAATATGTTGCAGAACAAATACCGAACGGTTTTCTGATATTTTTCGAACCTTTGTTATTAAAATTCTGGATTTAAACAAAAAACAATATCGGTCATGCGTCTTCCCATCTTTATCTTCTAAAGTACACCACTCGTGTAGCAAGAGTCTGCCCAATTTATAAATGTTACCTCGATATCCCTCAATACTAGAAATAAATCTGTTGTCATATGCTCTACTTGGTACACTAAGCATTAGCTCTAAGGCCTTTTCCAAATCTCTAACATTTTCTTTTAGGCTTTGTGAGTATTTAAGCAAGTCCTGCGAAATAAAATATGTAAATTGAGTTCTAAGTAAATTGGTTAATGACTGAAATGAGAAGCCGGACGTGTTGTAATTAGAAGTGTACATATATGATGATGTGGCTTTATCACTAGTAAAGCATTGGCATTCACATCTGCATCCCATTATCTTATTAATTTCTCCAAATATCGTAATAGAATTGAAGCTTTGCGAATACTTTGCCAGTGAGAGTATACATAGTTTAGGTGTTTAAATGTGGAGCCATAACTACATAGTATGAAGGCGACGATGTGATCATGTAAATATATTTATACAACACATAATACGAGAATATGGTGTCTCTTGTGTAACATATTGTTGGGTATTTTTTATTTTCATGTACATAATTATTCAAACCTTGAATAACAGTTGATAATCGTTTATTCGCTGAATTGGCAGTTTAAGATGTTCAGATAATGATTTTTCGTCACCAAGATTCTTTGACAGTTCCTGAAAGTATTTATAATAAACAAACAATATAGCTACCATATTTATTTAGTTGTAAAAGGTTTAATATGTTTTTCCTATACGAAATTGAATTTCTGGCGTTTCGAAGAATTCGAGTTCATATGAACTCATTAAATAAAAGCTTTTCAATATGTAATATAGTACATGTATAACCTTAGCAAGTCTACTATACTACTGTATTATCTGTATTAGCTGTTCTTTAACAAACATTTAGAAAACTCTTCATCAAACAACATACGTATGTGTCTCAAACAAAAGGGAAATAGTTTTTCTTAATTTCTTTATTCTATTTAAGTTCCTTTGATCAACTGATGTAGCGTAGTTCCATGGCTGTAATCAATCATTACATAGTTGCAAAAATTGGAAATTGTCTTGGAAAATCAAATTGAGAAAAAGTGTAAAAAAGTTTTTGCTATATCAACATTTTGTGATCGCTGAGTATTGAAATATTCTCTACCACTCTCTTTAAGCTATTTTTGGAAATATGCTTGAAAAATTTATCACTTGTTGCAAATATACATACATATAAATGAAATTGAGTTCTGCGTATATGAGTATTGGGCTGTATGTGTATGTTCTCTATGTATTATGCACACATTATATACTATTTACGTGAATATTCTTGAATATATTTTAACTAAAGAAAAATTTACATATTCATAATGACTTAGTTTTTCAAGAATATCTCTGCATGTGTTTCCTCTATATATGTATTTATGTGTATGTATTATTTAGATGCTTAATTAAAATAATGGTGGCACTAGAACATTCACTTAAATGATAATTTTTGAAATCAATGAGAGTGTATAAAGCCTGTAAATTAAGTGAGGTACGTAGGAGTCTATAACAAATTATTTCTATATTTATCCGTTTTAGCATTACTCGGATATATATACATACGATACGGCCAAGTGTATGAATATTAAGATGGACATATGTATGTACATTTATTTTTAAAATATATAAACACACGCTCGAAATATAAATCAGAATATTGCATAACTGCCAGTTATTCCAAAAGTGCACATCATTAATTTACTTCAATTTTCACTGTTTTTGTTTAATGAGGCTTTATTAAGATGGATTGAGGATTATTTTCACACATTTGGCACTGGTCTGTTCTATTACAGATTTTGAATTATTGCCTTTTTAAACAAAATCACTGTACACTGTACAAATCAGCAGAAACATTTAAAAATCTGTAAACACGTTGGTCAAGGTTTTTTCTTATATACCTAGGAGTGAGTAAAAACGGATTCGGTTTAAAAACTATTAGCGCGACACGGCCTCCAACACTACTCGAAAGAAACTAAAATGCCCGAAAGCTTTAGAATTGAGAAACGCCTAATTTTAAAAATAAATGTATATATGCTACGTACGCACAAGATTGGTTAAAGCATCGTACATTTGGACTGTGGAGCACACACATATATATACTTATTTTTCTTTTAAATTTTCTTTTTTTTTTTGCCAATAATTGCAAGCAAATAATGCAATTTTAATCGCAGCAGTGAACAAAGTATTTAGCATATCACATATTAACACCACAGGGAACGGAAGTACACGCCAGTGATGAAAGCATAATGGTTTCGTTCAGCAGAGCTTATCAAAAACCTAGCATTATTCTAGTATCAGTTTTTCAGTGAACCGTTTGCAATGCGAACGAACTTTAACGTGTATAACTGACTATTCATGTTAGATTATGTTTTGATAAAAGCTTTTAGGTTGGATTACTACATAAGTGTCATTTGCTAGCGACGAAAAAGGTTTTGTTAAATACCAGCTAGAAATGTGTATCTCTGGTCCACATCAGATACTTTACTGTACTTTTTTGCTTGCAAATTTTATCACAGAGATTTCTTTATCACTCAAGCATCATACACATACATACCTTATATAGTCTCTTAAGATAGTAAATATACAAGTATAAGCATTTGTATATCCTTCTCACTAAGCTATTGAAGTTAATTGACTTACCTGAAAATAATTTTGAACTTCAAAACTTGAATTTAGAAAATCCTGGGCTATTGGCTCGTTTTGACAATATTTCACATGCTTATCGAAATCACGTTCCAGGCGTAGGAAAGTTTTAGCTACCATGTTAGGCTGACCGCTATAACATTTTAAACCTTCCTTGAGTACCCTAAAATATTAGCAATGATTATGAGCTCTTATTTTCTTGGCATGTACATACATGTTGTGAAATTCCGCAATTTGTAGAAAATTGCAGAAGATGACGTCTTTGTTATCTCGCAATGATCTCGGAACTATCGGCCTATCGATAGTCTTTACATATTTATCTACAACATATTGTAAGTCTCTCGAAAATTCCTCCTCAGTTTCGATCAGCTCTCTGAGGATCGTTCTAAAGAATTGTAATAACATTAATAAGCGGAAATACGGCTCTAAATCCAACAAATCAGCAGCTTATTAAAAGTGTGCTCCAAACTTTCAATTTAAAAGGTCACATTGTTTTAAAATTATTTATGTACTATATAGGTATAAGTAACATTCTCACATATTTAATTTTAACCATTCATTATTAATTCACATTTTTTTTTTTTAATCTTTTTTTTATCTTTTTTATCAAAAGTTAGAATGCTGTTTGGAGCACCCACCTTCAATTATCTAAAACCTTACGCTCTTTTAAATTCTGGATTTTCATTATCTTTGCCATTCGGAAAAGAAGTTGAATTAAACTCCAATATTTCCGCTGGTACCCATCCTTCTTTTTGTTTTGAACCGTTTTCGAAAATTCGTACGAAGCATCTGCATAGGAAATAAAAGAAATATGCGGAGATTTTTATTTCCCAGACCCAAAAGAAAACATATTATTATAAGTGCATGCTTTACAAAAAAAGGAAATGAGGAGAAAAAGAGAGGACAACTTAAAAATAATGCTTTACTTAACGGTGGGCCGGAATGTGATTGAACATGTCAGGACCGACTCACCCCCTCTGAAATGGTGAAAACTCTTTTTTTTAAAACAAATTTATAAAATGAAACCTGTGTTCTTATAAATAAACAGTACTATGAAGGTGTAAAATAAGGCAATTATAATAAAGGGTGGCTAGAATTGTTCCCAATCAAAATAATAGAGAGAAAGTCAGTCCGCAGTTAAGATATTTTATCAATACAACGAAAAGTAGAACGATGTCAGCCTGACTGAAAACCGACATCAATGGAACAAAAAAAAAAGTAATTCAATGTCTAAAAGCCGTAAAAATTACACAGAACTAAATTTGCTTAAAACTTACCTGGAGTCTCCAGAGCTACCAGCATTTATAAGTTCAACCAAATCGCCACGTGACACGCTGACTGCATCGGCGGTCTTAGCCTCAAAATCTTGAACCACAAATACAACGTCTAAAACCTAGAACATAGAACAAAAGTTTAATTATTTTAAAACATGATAAGCACTTATAAATGAGGAATACTCGTATCATGAAATCGAGAAAGGAAACCCTTACAGTCCGGCTTAAAACGAAAATCAGTTAAGGCCACTGCAATGTATCCAAATTAAAATAATTGTATATATTGTAACTGCTTTACAATATTTGTAATACTCGTATTGATAATTAACTATGTAAAATATATGGAAATCATCTTCGGTGCAATCAATTTCTTTTTAAAAGATTTTACAGTTGTGAAAGTATTATTAGTTGATCAATATCCGCAATGCGTCATTTGCATAAGATATTATTAGATCAGAGCCATTTTAATTGGATTTAATGCTAAATTATTATTGATTGTAATTGGGACAGGGCCAAATAAAAAAAATTGCCTGTATAAACGTGTATAAGATTGCTATAATTTTTAATAATTGATTTTCACAATAAAAAAACATTATTAATGAAATAATAGATGTTTTTTGGAGATATTTCACAATGCTATACCCTAATTATTTATTTCGTAACATTTATAGGTAGTTGTAATTCCTTTAAAGAGCTTCGATCCTGACCGTTAGGTTTCAGATGATCTTCAAAATGAAATTTGCAGTGTGACCATATAGATTTTAAAATTTACACATTTAGAGAAATCCAAATCAACTAAAAAACTGATTTCAATTGGATTACAAAAGAATCTTGAGAAAGTTGGCTCGCGTAAAAGTTAAAAGCTCGGGTAAGTTAACCGAATTTAAGCGTCCACGTGCCCCGCAAACGTTAACTTTTTTAATGTTAACATTAGCATTGATGACATTGTACTTTGAAACATTGATCAAATTACGGGAAATAACGGCGATTTCGAAGTTTCCGATGATACCGACGGGTCACTTATCGAGCAAGATATTCAACAACCAAAATTAAGCTTCCCGAAAGCAGTTGAAAGCATCAATACCTTGATAAAATGGTTTGAAACGATGCAATTTAAATGGTGAACCTTGTCAATATGATCACGAAAACGGTTTTAAAGTTATTACACAAAAGAAAAAGGGGAAAAACAATTCTCGATTTCTTCTTTAAGCCACTGTACACAAATTTAATTTAAGTTTAAGTCATGCAAAATGAATAAATCGAATTATTTCCGAAAAATCTATGTTTATTATTGATTTTTTTTAAATTTTGAAAAACCGGTTAGGAAAACGTAGTTCGGTCAGTTTTTCGAGATCCTACTGTATTCGGGTGGCGGTAAAGATAGCAGAATATAAAGTGGCCATCCGTTTAGTTTAGGTTCATTTTAGAAGTAAAGTATGCTCACAAATTCATAGAGTAATGCATTTTATTTTTAAGCTTTTGTAAATTATTAATGTTTATTAAAATCACTTTGAAGAATATCACTATTATATGCGTACAGAGATTTATAAATGTGGGAGTGAAATAAAGAGGCAATATTTTATAGTTCCTTCTTCCCAATATACATACTATAAATATGTACATATATAAGAAGTAATGTGTGTATATTAAAAATATATATATAAATAAATAAATAAACACATATAGATACATATTTACATATATAAGTATATGTATATGTATATGTTGGTGGATATGTGTACAATATATGTATGTATCTATGTCAACAATCTAAGATAAATGCATATGTCTAAAAATAATTGTTGGCGACTGCCAAATGCAAAAATTCTTTGAAAGCTTTAAGCATGTACCACTTTTTAATTTTAATTCAACATGCACTCGAATAATACCCACTTGTAGTGCAGTAAATTCAAATTTAGAGTTTTATTAAAAGCACGACTTACAGAATCCATGGCTTTGTTTTGTGTGTTTTTGCCGTTGGCTAACATTGCAGCGGAAGGATGTTGAACCGACATTGCTTCGCCAGAACGCTCCACAAGAAAAGCCCTAAGTTAGCTATTATTTGCTGCCAATAAATTTAATTGCACATATTGCATAACACAGTAATTTAAAAAATTCTTAGATGTATTCTTTGCTATTAATTTGATAATTCAAAAGCGTATAACAGTATCATTTAATTATATTTAGCACTTCACAGCACTTTTAAACTAAAACTTGTGTAACGCCACTTCCGCAATAACGGCATATGAAATTGGGTTTCCGTTCGCTGTACCGACGTTTTTAAAATAACACCGACCACATGAGTTTTCTAATGATCCGGACCGCATCGCGACAGCGTGTGACTGAACAAAATATACTGATCGATATTTGCTGATCACAACAAAAGTTTCCGGCGAAATAAATTTAGGTTTTAAAAATAATGCACAACTTTACAAGTGCACAAATGCATATGTATGTATGTATGCTTTAGTATTTTCTCACATGCACTCGCACTAGTCATCACTTATATGTATGTATGTGTGTACGTCTACATTTATACATTTATGTATGCATGTGATTTTGTGTACTTGTAAATTTGTAATTACAAATGATTTCTTCATGTATAGTAGTGCTTAATGAAAGCCCGTCGATTTATGTATGAATGCAATAAATAAGACATATTTTTATTTATTAATATGAATTGCATTGAAGGGCTAGAATCGACTTTCTAAGATTCATAGATTTTATTTATTTTTAAGCATAAAAAATGCAAAATGCTGTGTGTTCTTTAAATCCATTGAACCATTGAACAATAATTCAGAAAAATTCCTAAAAATGTTTCAATATTAATTATTGACAACAACATCAAAAAATAAAATCTAGTTTGAACTGAAATATTTGGTATTCCCTATTTTCTTAGCATACCGCGATCAAAATGCATACGAAGTTCAGGATTGTATTTTTTATCAAAGTTGAAATAGTAACGTTTTAGTTAAAATAGTTTTTCTAACTTGAATTATGGTCTTGTTAAGGCCAACATTTCGCATATTATAATACTTTGATTAAAATAATATGTGTAGGATTATGATAAATTGTCTTAGAATCCTAGTTAAAAATAAAACTTTTAAGGGAATCTGAATGATTGCCCCCCATGCGAGCGCCATTGTTAGGTATATGTATGTATGTGAATATCATTCTTTGACAGCACAGCAACGCAAGCTCAGTGTAGTTGTATTTAATAAATGTATAAATGTATATGTACATTCATTTATATCAAATATTAAATTTTACAACAAATCAAAAAAAGAAAGCAGCACATCAGTATGTATTTTTCTGTATATGTATGTATGTACGAGTATAAATATTTCTTATTTATGCCATATTGTGAATTGTAAAAGCAAGAAAAATTACAAACATGAAATTCATAGCCAATGATTAATCTACGACCCATTGGAAAGCAAATATCAAAAGATGCTAATAGATAAGTGGAACCATAAAACGCTGTATCATAGTTTTTCTTACTGATCAATAGCTCCTCTTCAAGCAAACACATTCATACAATCTGGGAAGTTGAATTTGTACAAGTAATTTGCTCAATCGACTAATTGGCTATATGTACTTTCTCATGTACTTTAAGTTATTATAAACTATACGCAGATGATAACTAATTAACCGCTCGGGAAAACCAAATTTCAATTTCCGTCGTGATTTTTTAATATTATTTAGAAAGATCATTTTATTTAATTAGTTAAACGACAAATTCTTCAAACGATTTTAGATAACTAAACGATTTCTGAATAAACAACAAAAATTTATTTATACCCAAACGATAAATAAGTACATGGTTGATGTAAATAAAAGAACCAAAAGAACTACTTATTCGAAAAAAATTTAAATTTGCAATCTAGAAAATTATTTTGCTTGAGTCGCCCTAACTGTTAGTGTTCAAATTCACGTTTAATGGGTTGTATCGATTTAAAAAGCACATTTTACACCCGGTACCAGTCACAGGGTATTTCGAATATTTGGCCGCCACTATTTTCAGCCCATTCCATCTGTTCCTCTTCGGTTTCGCGCTGATTAGCGATTGCTTGTTATCAAACGGAGATTATAAAAGTAATGAGTAAACTGTAAATCATTACTCAAACTTAAAAGTAAAACAATGGCGCCAAACGTAGCAGCACCAGCGGAACGCTATGAAACTCCAACCTCAGGGATCAACGCAATTCTTCTTGGGCCACCCGGCTCGGGCAAAGGGACGCAGGTAAGTTTAACATTATATAAATGTGATGTGGCTTAAGAAATGTACCCATGTGTATATTTCCTGCATAGCCGCATGCCTCTATTTATGTTTGCATATTCATTCCCAAGTACTTAATTATGTATGAATAGTTCTGTTGTGCAAGTTTCTGAAATAATTGTACACAGGAAATAATCCAAAAATACTGTACACGCCAATTTATGTACTTATGTATATACATATGTATGTATGTATGTACATTTGTATGTATGCACGTATAGATATGTATGTATCTAAAAGGAAAACTAGTTAAACATCAGTATGTTAGTACATCTGCCACATATGTAAATACATATATTCATTTGTATAAATATATCATACACATATTTATTATATTTGATCCTATCCAAACTCTATATATTAACATGTACATAAATACACATATACACAATGTGTACTCGGCAATACACAATATTTTTACTCATCTAAGCTAGGATGTCCTAGGGCCTGTGAGCTCTACGTAAATATGTACATGTATTGCTTAGAAATATATGCACTAACGAAAGCTAAGGGCGGCATGCAAACTGCCAACAATGTCTTTATTCATTAACTATGCTTTCATCGACCTTTGCCTTATCATGCGATCTCACTTGGCGACTTATTTTTTTGCTTATTCGTCCGCCCCGTTTATTCAGGCAATTGAAATGCTTGCCTTCAGTTTGTTTCCCAGCGGGAATGGTCAGTTTAATTTGATTAATTAATATTAAAATGTTGATTTACTTCTAATCTAATCAGGGCGGCAATTTTAAAACGATATAATTGTTGCGCAAACCTTCTGCCTAGCTTATACTTATGTATGTATGTATGTATTCAAAAATATATCGTAGATTCATTTTCCATTGTTATTTTACTTCATAATTAATAATATTAAAAGTAAAATATATAATCAAATATTATTTATTTTTATAGGCCCCTTTGTTAAAGGACAAGTTCTGTGTATGCCATTTGTCAACCGGCGACATGCTTCGAGCTGAAATTGCTTCCGGTTCAAAGCTTGGCGCGGAACTTAAAAAAGTTATGGATGAAGGAAAATTGGTTTCAGACGATCTTGTTGTAAATATGATTGATTCGAACTTGGATAAACCAGAATGCAGAAATGGTTTCCTTTTAGATGGATTTCCACGAACCGTCGTTCAAGCTGAAAAGGTAAAATTTTCAATCATTTTTCCATATTGGCAAGGTTATCATTTTTAGAATATTCCAGCTAGATACATTGCTAGACAAGAGGAGGACCAACTTGGATGCTGTAATTGAATTTTCTATCGACGACAACCTTTTGGTTCGCCGAATTACAGGGCGCCTAATTCATCAGGCAAGTGGAAGGTCATACCATGAAGAATTTGCACCACCCAAAGTATCAATGAAAGATGATGTAAGTTTGTGTTTTCGCGCGAAGATTTCATTATAATATTTTTTAAATTAAACTTTTTTATAGGTTACGGGTGAACCTTTAATGCGACGAAGTGATGACAACGCTGAAGCTTTAAAAAAACGTCTTGAGTCTTACCATAAACAGACTAAACCTCTAGTTGATTACTATGCTTTGAGGGGGTTGCATTTTAAAGTTGATGCCGCTAAAAAAGCCAGTGACGTATTTTCGACCATTGACTCAATATTCCAACGGCAACGACATTTTAAGATTCAATTGTAATATCTAAACATTTCTACCTGATACTGCCTCCAGAAATAACTATTTAGATTGATAAATAAGCAATAAGTAAGCTTAAAGTTTGAAAAGCAGTTGCTTATCAATCGTCCAAAGGGAGGGGAAAGGCATTTGGAATGGTCTATTGCTATTTACCCGTGTACAGTTTTTTTACAGTTTTGTTTCTATTGTCATTTAAATTATAAAATATTTAAATGTATGAAATCGAGCTTTACAAATGGTACTTATTTCTTCATCATCAAAAATATTTCGTGGTTTTCTAAATGATTGAATTCAAAAAGAGCACAAAGTTCGCAAATATTTACTATTGATATTGGTGGAAATAAATCAGCTATTAAAGTTTGGGATTTCTTTAGCCACCCTCTATTGTTGTTAGCCCAAGGGGAGATGAAAGTCATTTGAAAATGTTCTAAGAGTAGTAGTTTTTTATATTGATGTGTTGATACAGTATAGACCTATACCTGTGGAACCTATGCTAATACACAGGGTTAATTTTGCTACATTAAGTATCAGTGAAATAAAATAAATTACATTTTTTAATTTCCTACATATATTTTTTTTAAATATTAATCGATACTTGTATTTTTAATGAAGCATGAATAGAAAACATCGGAGGTAATATCGATAGATTAGTTATAGCAACACTAAGCACTTTTATCAATAATTAACGATAACTTCAATGGTTGTGGAATCTGGTTATGGTTTCAGAATAAACATACGATAGAGGTTTTTGATGTCGCAGTGGCTTTAGATTAAATAAATTTTAAGGACGATGCATTTTCTTTAAACTAGAAATATAACCAAATCATTCCTTTTAAGACTCAATGTATAAACTAAATAATTAAACTATCCATAGTGATACGTAAATACGCACAGCATTTCCATGGGATAACGAGAGGAGATAACTGGCAACATCAAGTGGGTATCGTTTATTGCTTATCACCCCTGGATTACAATCAACCTTTGTATTTTATAATCATGCGCAGTGGAAAAGTTCCTATAGGCTGCAACCACCCAAAATCCAATACAAACTTACGTACATGTAGGAAACTTATTTTTTTGATGGACGACTAACTTCTCGATTATGGAGCAATGATGATATTACACAGTTTATCTTGTACAGTATTGAATTAAGTTTCACGGAATTATTTACCACCAAAATGGATTGTAATCATCGAATTGAAGTTCCACTACGTTCCGGTGGAGGCAAAAAAATGAAAAAGCGTAGAGAACTTGACGCATTAATAGCACATTCCCTTACAAAGCGAAGCACACGCCGCGGTGTTCATGGAACAGCACCGTCACAGGACAAGCTGTTGTCAGTATCTACGGATGACCCTGAGGACTATGCATGGGTACGCCGATCAATTTTTTTTTTTTTATTTGTATTATACAAATGTCTTTCAATTTAGACAAATATTGCTGGTCCAAATCGGCGCAGTCATCGGAAAAACACTTACTTGCGAATGTGTGGTCCCGTATTATTAGGAATAACCAGTGCATTATTTGTGGCAATTTTATATTGGCTCTACTTTGACTTAAGACAACAGATTTTTGATTATCGTCAAAAAATTGAAGAAGGTAATGTACATAAATAATATTACATAAATTATTTAAAAAACCCCAACATGATAAACTAGAATGCTGGTTCAACCTTTTATGCTGAATGTTGTTTTCAACAAGACCCATATTTGATTCTCTTATAATGTCGATTGATTTTTAGTCTCTGCAATGAACAAAAACATTCCGGATACTCTTCAAAAATGGCACGAGACTTCATCATTCCTTATGAAGAACCAAACGGAAGTTTCAATCAGAATAACTGAATTACAACGAAGCATTGAAGCTTTACGTACCAATCTAAGCAATCTAGAAATGATGAATGCTCAACGAAATTACGGCAAGGATGAAAAACTAGTCGCTGACTTCGGAGCAAAACTCGAAGCAGTTGCTGCAGATGTGGAGGGTATAAAAGATCACTATAACAAGTACACAGAGATGCAGAAGAACATGCAAATTGAAATTGATGCAGTAAAGGTCAGTTTACAAACTTTAAAAAGTATTTACTTTGAACAAATTCTTCCCTATTCAGGCTAACCTAACAGCATTATCTATTGTACAACCAAAGACCAGCCCAGAAAATATTACCGAAGACATCAAGAAAGTCAATCAAACGTTGACGGTTTCTTTAGCACAATTAAAAAATGACATGATAAGTGTGAATAATACATTAAGTCAAAAAAGTAAAATGCTTTATGAGGAAATCCAAGTGCACAAAGTAAGGAATTTTATATATAATATAAAATTTATGAACTAAAACGATTACTTTCACATTTTTAGACGAAATTAGACGATTTATTGGATCGTTCAGAAAACATTACGTCCCACGTGACCACATTAAGCAACAGTTGGCCGGAATATAAACAAAAACTTATAAATTTTAATGAATCGTTGGAAAAAATTGAAAAAGAGGTATAGTATTTGTATAAAATGCATTTTATACGAAAAAATGTATTGTGTTGGAACAGCATAATTGATAGTTCTCGAGCAGTTTTAAAGCGTCAGGACTTTGTACCACAGCATCTTACCAACATAAGCAGATTATCTGCCGAAAGCACCCAGATCAGACCACTATCAATTTTATAAACTCTGCAAGTGCTAAGGAAATGCATAAAATTGAACATTAACATTATGCAGTAAAGAAACTGAAAAACTTCAAACTACAATCTAAAAAGGCTAAGTTAAGTCATGCATATGACGCATTTATACAGCAGGTCTAATTATATAAATCTGCGAAATACTATACAAACAAGAAACATTTCCAGCAGTGACGTTAGTTGCCATTTTCTCACTCTAAAATGGAAAAAACAAACATGTGTGTGCGTCATTTCCTGTATATAATAAGATCATGTCAATTCTATGCATGAACTGGAAAACTTATATATTGATTAATTATATATACCATACATATATATGTATCATATTCTTCCAGATTTTGTTAGCAAAAAGTCTTAACAACAATCTAGCGAGTGGAAAAAATCATGGAAATGCAATAGCAACTCAAAAATACGATGAAGCTGATAATGAGGCCCAGGTAATGACTTACTTGTGGAATCTTTTGCAATTTAATTTTTATTAATAAAGGTATTTTATTATCAGTCGATATTAACACCGCAGCCCAACAAAATGCTGTTTGAAACCGGAGTATTTGAAAATGTTACTGCAGATTTTAAGAAAATCTGATGTGGTAAGATGGCCCAAAGATAAAGTTTGAAAATGTTTTTATAATTAATTCTTAAAATATTCGTACAATAAACTTATTTCTAAGCTAAAAGAAGTAGAATATAGCGAGCAATTCCTATGTGTGCCGAACAGCAATGTCTTTGCTCTCAGATAGGAAGAGCGTAACTATATTTAAACATTGTTTGTAGTTTTTTGCACAACGTCTGAAAGTTCATTATTTGTTTATTTATAACGTTCTACAAACAACACAAAAGACAATTGAAGATGTCTAAAAAATATACCTTTTTGTAATCATCATTTTTTTAAACGCTCTCTTTTGACATTAAGTAAACGAGCAATGTTATTCTTTCTATCTTAGATCGATATAAATATGTACATGAATGGAAGAGGCGTATAAATAAATACAAAATCCATTAACTTTGATGTGAAATATTTGTATTACATACTCGTAGATACTAGAGTTGCGCTTTTTAGTTCATTTTATTCAATGTACTACTTGGTTCGGTGTTCCTTCAATTTCCGCAATACCAAATTAAAATAAAAGAAAACTATATTCTGCAAAAAAAATAGTTATAAAAATAAGAATGGAAAAAAATCATTTAAGAAAAACGGAGCGCAATGTGAACATGTAATTATTTATAACTTTTGTTCGTGAAAGAAAATGAATGCATCGATGCTTTGGCTAAGTGAACTAAATGAACTAGAAAAATTGTCTAGTTCTATAGTTCAATTGGCAAATCTTTGAACTAGACTGAACTAAACCGACCCAACTCTAATACCGTATATGTATGCATATATTAAATTTAACGATGAAGCGTACTTTAATAAGTATAGGCCATGTAAAATATACATATGTGTGATCGCAGTTTTAGGTTAATTTTATTTGCACTTAGAAAATATAATTTGTACATACAAGAGTTGATTAAAAACAGTCTAAAGTAAATGTGATTACCTTTAATTGCAATATGTACTTCATTTCAAAACAATAAAATATTTAATATTGAACTAATTGCCTTTTTAATTGGGGTGATGGCTTCACTGATTCGGTATTGGCAATAATAGCCATGCAACCGGAACTGGTTAATTATTTTCTTTACCTTTGATTTTATAAGGAACCCACTTCATGATCATATATAATAATTGACTTTACCCAGAGTAACTGCAATTTTAAAGCTTTATTACATAATTACTTTAATAAAATAATTTATACATATACGTGCACTACATATACAGTTTGATCGTATCTGTTTTTGTCCAATTTAATTGAGCACATAACTTAATTTAATAAAACTGTTACTTTATACGTTGCCGTTTGCATCTAAATCTTGATTCCAGCATCAGCAGCCTGAGCTCTGTATCTCTTAATATATATCTCGTCAGGATCGTACTTCGCTTGCAGTTGTTTCCATTCTTCGGGCTTATTATCAATGATAAAACGAATAATTTTGTCGGTGTTCGTTTTTTGTTTCTCGCTGCATTTGCTGCACTCAGTTTTCAGGGCGTCAGGCAGGTACTTTTTCAACTCCCTACCCTCGGGAGTACATTTTCCAGTTTCAATCAAACATTTAAAGTAATTGTTAAATAGGCGCTCAGATTTTAATATTTCATCAACATCAATATTGTCATATTTGGTCGTATATTTCTCCTCAGCATACACTGCTACGGCCAACGCGAGGATTAGTAGAAAGATTTTCATTTTGCAATGTGCTACAAGAAATATAAATACAAAAAAATACATTAAATATTGTTGCATTGTATAGAAAACCTCCGACGTGTCATCTCAAACTTGAATATATACATTCAGATATTTCTACATACATACGTACATATAAATACAAATGTACATATATAAGATACTTAAATACATACGTTCATGTATTAAATGGTGACTTAAATGCTAGTTTTGAGAAGTAAGACGCGACTTGAATTCATATTGCCTGTCACTGTTGGTTGACGTCTGTTAAGCAACACACATTGTGAATATTTAAAATTGTTAAAGTTGTCAACTGAGTATAAGAGACAGCTACTACTGACTAAAACAAGTCCAAGGTTCCAAACTTTTTAATATGATGCATGCGCGCATTGAAGCGATACATTCTGCTTATATTAATACATACTAGTTAGTAACTATAAGTTTGGATTAATACTCGTTTATGACTGTTATAAAAAGCAGCTAGACAACTTATTTCAACACGGACTACTTTCGAATATTTTATAAGCACTCAGAATAATATGTGTGTTAAGCTATCCTTAGTTGATCACTTTACAAACTAATTGTTGTTATCTCCGATCTTATTGATCCATATCAATGTCAACTGATTTCTGTTAACTTGAAATATACGAGTATGTCCTTGATTAATAGAAAGATCGTCAATGTAAACAAGAAGACCAACTGGCAAATCAACCTAGTTATGAATATATTAAATACATTTGAATGCTTGTCTGTCTGGAGGTATTAACACAACTTGACACTTTTTTGAATTTTTATAGTTCATACTTGAGAGATTTTAAATGGCAGCTCGACTCTCTGCAGCTCTGCGGATAACTAGTTGTGAAGCAATGCAAAAGCCCGAACAAACTGATGAACTTTTCGATGAAGTCTGCTTTTATACCTTAGTAACGATTGATTTTTAATGTACTATGTATTGTAGTTGTATATTCGTTTACTTTAGACTTTAAAACGTAAACACAGTTTTTCGCTGGAAAGTTTAACTGATGATTAGTCAAGGTGGGCTATTAGATTTATGTAATTTATTGTCATTATACTTGTATATATTTATTTAATTCACATCATACTTATACTTAAAGTCGCATCTAATATACGGTTGTTTCTATGTATATCCACACACATATATGTGTATATACATATGTATGCTATGTGCATTTTATCTATGTATATGTATATCTATTTATATGTACATATATTTGTATATATGTATGTATATATTTCTTTGCATATTAAGTTTGCCAAATAATACAAGAAAATCACACTCATATGTACGTTAAATGCCAATTAGTGTGCTCCCTTGACATTTACTATTTGTTTTTTATTCACTATTTATACATTATGTACAGAGTTAGTCGAGTACTTATGTTCACACAAGTACCTAAATATGTATGCGTGTACAAGAAAATGCAGCCAATTAGTAATAATATGTTATTTGAAATTCTTACACAATTCATACATGCATTAACAACTGCGATTTCTCAATTTGTAAACACTACTACACTCTATCAATAGATATAGTAAATATGAAATACATGCTAACTTAAAATCAAGTTTAGTATTAATTTTCCTTAAAATCATATAAGCGAAGACAATGTTGTCAGAAACTTTCGATCTTCCAAAACAGATCAAATAATTCTATATTCAAATAATATTCAGTGCAACACAACACATACAACTCCAATCAACATGGAAAGAGATGATCCCGATTGCCAAAATTTTTCATTTGGATCAAGTTCGAGCTCGCAATCAGGCCTTCCACCGCCATGTCCAACAAAAAAAAAGGAAAGACGACAAATAAAAGATGAACCAGAGGCTAAATCGGAAAGCTCTCTGCAATGCTCAAACATAGTCTCATCATCGTCATCTTCAACTACTACCATAACCCTTGGTGCCTTTGATCCTGAGTGTGGAGCGCGAAAGGCTTCTCGAAAGGAGCCCCCAAACATTGGCTATGAGCTTAACATAGCAAAAGCAATAATGCAGCAATATAGTACATTGAGCGGAGATAATCTGTAAGCTTCACCAGAAAGTTCAGGGTAAACAGTAAATAGTACAAAATGTATATTTTTTACATACATATACATAGATGTGTGAATGTAGGTGTTTCTATTTCAGCTCGTAATCCAATGTTAAATAATTATACGCCTTGTGAGCACACGTTTTTAGTTGGCCCATAAACAGCTAATTGCTTAGATTGAAGATTGTATTAAGTCTGCATTACTCGCATAAGAGCCAATTGATCCTTATTTTATTTTATTGTATTTTATTTTTTATACCCACTATCAATCACAGATTTGATCACATTAGCGATATTATAAAACGTGTCATTGACGAGCGACCTCCAAATGTAATTGATTTTTTCGAGGAGTTCAGTAGAAATGTGCGCGAGCAAAAATTCCATCTGCCCGAACGTTTTCCTCCAAATGCGGTCTTCGATGAAACCCGAATGTTTCGTATCGCTAAGAGGATTTTAGTATCAATGAAGGTATTTTTTATTGACTAAGAAAATCTTGATTAAGATGTAGAGTATATTGGTATACTGGTTTACTTCAGCTCCCTTACACTATTGAAGGAGATGAAATTGTTGCTCCAGAGGACTTATCTTGTGAGGACGGAAAACCAAATATTGATGAAGAATTGCGCATAGTTATTGATGACTCGATGCGTTTGTTTGTTACATTTAATGAAAGAGTGCAACAACTTCAGTTTTATTGGAATCAATGCGGATTCAGCATCAGTAATGACGACATTTTTCAGTTGGCATGTGCCATGAACCGTCTTCAGACGCATCCATCTATAATGCAATGCCGCTTTTGGGGCTGTATAAACGGATTAAAGGCATCTTATTATATAGTTGAGGCTTCACTTACGCGGGATGAAGTTATATCACGGTTGGCAATGATGGAGGAGGAGATGAGAGAAAAACAACTTCCATTTAAAATGCGTAAGAACAGAGAAGAAAAGCCTCCGCCGCCCCATATTGGACCTGAACTGACTCCAGGAATTTATGGGTGGGAAAACCACCCTCAAGAAGAATTAGAAAAGATGCAACCAAAAGCTGTACCTGTTCCCCTAGTAGAGGACTTTGAGTTTTTCGATATACCTCCGGAGTATATCGGCCTTGGATGTAACCGATATTCATATTTTGTGGTGAACTCATTATATGATGATTGGATCGAACTTCCAATAGTTACTCCACGCCAAATAGTAATATCTCGGCAAATTAAAAAATTCTTGACTGGCGACTTGGAAGCCGATATTATATCATACCCATGTTTCCCTGGGAAAGAGAAGCATTATCTTCGTGCATTAATAGCGCGAATAACAGCTGGAACCTATATAGCGCCGCAAGGATATTATAGAAGAATGACTAAAAAGGAGAAACGAATCTTCGAGGGACTGGAAACTGATGAAGGTGAAGAAGAAGAAGAGGAGGAAGAAGAAGAGAATTTTGGCGAAGGGGAAGACATAATAAATGGTGAACAAAAGACGATAAATCAGACAAAATTTTACTTTATATTTAAAACTACATATTTCTTGCAGACAATGATGTTATGCTTCTCAAAAATGAGCGCTATGAAATAGAACCTCTCGGATCCCTGGCTACGCCAGTTGCTTGGGTCCACGTTAGACCAAACATACTGAATCAGGGCCGTGTAGTTTGGTTCGACGAGGAGAAAGCCCGCAAAGAGCGTGAGAAGGCGCTAGCACTCTATTTGAAAATGCTCCTACTAGAGGAAATGGAGGAAGAAATGGAGGAGGAAGAGGCTGAAGAAGAAGATGAGGGTGAAGGCGATGAAGAAGGAATGCTTGATGGATTTACGCAGCCAGAAACTGGTCCAAATATCTTATCGTCGTGTGCCGGTGATATGAGTGAGGAAGTTATGGTACCTTGGCTAGTACGTCAAACTAGCAAGTACACCAATCAAAAGGAGCGGGTTCTGATAATGCAGTCAAATGTTTGGCCCGGAGCGTTTACGTTCATATTTGAACGCGTTTGTGAATCAATTTATTTGGGCTGGGGTCATAAGTATTTTGCACGCAATATGCCTTTTAAGCATTTACCGGCAGTTCAGGAAGAGTTTCCTCACACTGGTGAAGACTTTATAGAAGCTAGTGATCCAACTGTTGAAGAAGAAGCTGCTTACCGCGAATGGCTTCTCAGTAAACAGAAGAGGAAGGAAGATCCTGGAGAGGACTTAAACGACTATGATGATGATGAGTTCAATGATCAATATGACGACGCTGATACCGATTGATGGCTTACAACCTATTGTTAAAATTTGTGTGTTTCTTAAATTTGTTATTTCCTTGAAAAAAAAAGAACTTATCGTTTAATAAATTTTAGTCAGCAGGCATTAATTAATTAATTAATTTTATTTATGTTTTAAGCGATTTAATTTATAATATATTTGTCTAAAGGTTGTAATCTAGAAAGTTTAACAAGTTTAATTTGCTTAAATTTAGATAAAACAGGACAATAAATGATGGATTTTGGTTTTAGCACACTTTTTTTATTGTTACAGTTCGTTGATGATTTACAAAGCAGCTTTTTCGAACGCCATAGATTGGTGAAATTCCATAAACATGAATTGCGAATTACAAACATATTTAAAATCATATTAATTTAAAGATTCCTGGAAGACTATACAATTCCTTCTGTACTTATTTATAACATTGCATTTCATAAGTAGGATTTAAATTTATAAACATAAATAAATAAATAGTATATGATAATTTAAAACATTATGAATAATTTATAATAAAACTGCGTTCTCATTATTTTTCAGTTCTCAGTTGCATTACAAAATATTCTGAAACGATTCGTAAGAATGCTTTACAGGAATATCATAAAAGGTTTTTGTTTTGGTTACTACTTCAAATAAAAAAAATATTAAGACTTAACAAAATAGCGTTTCTTCTCGAACTCAAACTATTTTTTATTATTTGACTAAGAGTATTCAGTGGTAGACCTGATTTTCTTTCGGAAGTAGAGCACAGGCGATAGCTGCCAGCATTCCTATAGCCCCATATATGGACATAGCTTGCCATTTTGAGGTTTGAAGAATCACTTGTGCCACAAATGGGGTTATCATAGCACCTAGTCGGGCTAGTACTGAACATCCTCCAACTCCGATTGATCGCAGTGGAGCAGGATATACTTCAGGTGTGTATATATAAATGGCTTGAAAGACTCCAGAAATAGATCCTCTTGCAATAAACAAAGTGACAGAAGTGGAAAACCGACTGTAAAGAAATAAATTCAATTATTATCAAAATATTGAATATTTGGTATGCAATATTGTTTCATTTATAAAGTAATAATATAAAAAAATCGATCAATTTTATAGAAAAGTGAGGCTCGTCCATATGATGCTTAAAAGTTTATCGTATTCAGATTTATATACATAATTACCTCTCACTTGCCATTAATGTGAAGGTGCAAAAAACTAGCACTAGATATTGTATAACCATTGTTTTCCTTTTCCCAAAACGCTTTATTATTTCAAGTGTTATCAGTATCCCAGGAAATTCCGACAATGTAATCCAAAGTAAGTCCATAAAATCGGTCGTTAAGAATGTAACACACTCATTGGGGCTATTTTCTTTGTTTCTCGATACCATTAACTCGGTAGTTATTAAAACAAGGCCGTAATAACAAAAGGCACATGTCAACCAAATAAACCACAGCAATAAAGTCGTGAAACACAGATCTGGCTTTAATAATGTCTGAATGCGTTCGGTGGCGCTTGGCTCTTCATCGGCCACCAGGCGTCCAATCAGCATGTGTCGCTTATTATTTTTGGCTATCTGCAAATAAATTACTAAATTATTTTCCGCTTTTCTTCTATCATATACAAAATCCATAGATATTATTAATTGTTGTAATGTACCTGTTCGAGAACCTTGACGGCCTTATCAGTCCGACCATTAGATGTATAATAGCGTGCCGATTCAGTTAACCACTACATTTAACAATAATGATAATAAAAAAGAGCATTTTAGATATATGTATATGTACATATGTATGTTTGTAGATGTCTGCTTTAGATTGATACTTACTGGCGATAAGATGGTGAATATTAACAAAGGTGTTGCAGATAATCCCAAAAGCCCTCTCCAACCATAATAAGGGTAAATTATTAGTGCCAGAAGAACCTCTAAGCATGCCCCTAATGCCCAAAAGCACTGAAAATAGAATAAAATGTTAAAGAAGTATTTTATTACATAACTTTCGTAAACATAAAACAATAAATAAACAGATAAATCAATTAATTGTTCTTTTCAAATAGCCTATATTTTGGGAGATTTGTTATTTTATAAATCATTTTTAAGCACTGTAGAAAACTTTATCCAAGTTTGTGAAATGTTCCCCATGATGATCAAACAAAATTAATTCTAATGTATAAAGTGCTTTGGCATTTAATTATCCGCCCCTATAAAAAAGATTAAAGCTAACTATAACAGAAAGTAAGACTCAACTTACACTCAGTCATTTAAATAGTTCATTATAGTATTTGATTACTCACTGACCTTTCGTCAACAAAGTTGAGAAAACTTCACTGAGAAATGTCAATTGTTATCTGCGGATATTGATCAGTATACAAATTAATTACTTACATCCATTAATACAACACATTTCCCTTTATGTTTTGTTGGCAAAAATTCAGCATACAGCGTAACACTAAAATATTCATAACAATAGAATAATTAAAGTTGTTTGCATAAGCACAAAAGTACTTACGATTGTGGCACACATCCTATTGCGAAACCTACAAGACCCCGTAGTGTTAGGAGCCAAGCATAACTTGGTGCTACAGAACTTAATAGGCTGTATAAAACCAGTAGGAGTCCACATAGGGTAAGGGCAGATTTTCGGCCATATCTATTGCTCAGCTGAGTCCAAAATGTGGAACTTAACATCATTCCCAGGAATACAACCGTTGTTACAGAGGCCTGTTGGTACTTTGTGATGTTCCACTCGCAAAACATTGCCGGTCCTATAATGCTCAAAATGGTCATTTCCATTGAATCCGCCATCCAGCAAAGTCCAACAAGAAGTGATAATTTCACATGAAACCATCCGAATCCGAAAATGTTTATGGCTTGTTGAACAGTATACGAATCTAAAAACCATTATCAGAAGAATTACTAACAAACGAATGTATCGTATACATCCCACTAAGTATGTACCTAATTAAATAAGTATAGTATGTTTTCGATCATACGAGACATGTTCCGAAATGATGCGTTTACTTCGTACGCGACAGAGCTCGGACAGAGTATCATCTGAGATACTAATACTTTATGTTAACTGTTTTCGAATTGTAATACACAAAATATTAAACTTTTCTTTGTCACATTCTAAAAATGACTTTGAACTTAATGGGTATTTACTTACCATCGGGGCTTATTGTGGCAGTTTTCAGTTCCAGGCTGGATGATGTAACTAGTAAATCTCTATGTGCGTAGCTCTCCATAGCGGGGCTAACTATTTCATTATCTGGAAAATGCATATTTCTTGCATTGACCCAGTCATTAAAATCTGAAATATACATTCAATAATAATAATAAATATAACGTCCCGTTTCATATTTATTTGAAACTATTTGCTTAACAGTATAGTTTTCAATTGAAAAAATAGTTCAAATAACAGCTACTCCCACTATATACAATGATTTCTATTCATAACCAAATGTAGAAACAAATCTACTTCCCCAATGGAATCATAGAAAATGATCTACCAATGTACATATGTATATACATACATACAAACATACATACAGTATATAAGGAGTTAGCCATTAAATTTAAATCCATAATATTAAACTTACAACGATAGAGACACAAACAATTTTTTCAATTGCCTTTGATTGTAAATTTATATTATTATATGTGAAAGTTTTAATTTATTTGCGTTGCCTTTGGTCATATTTTGTGAAAATGTTGTTGACTACACACATGTACATACGAAATATAAACATACACACACTCTTGTTGAATTCTCATGAATCCGTCAAAAGGTAATGACTGACCTCGATCCATTCAAGATATTTTTTAATAACAACTGGTTAATTCAACGTATTTCCATTATAAAATAACATTATGGGAAATTTTATTTATTCAAATTTGTTATATACAATAACTTAATAAAACACATAATAAAAGAAACAAACAAAATAACAGAGTTTTTATTGTTTTGGTCCTTAATTGATATATTAATAACTTTAAGGTTATCATCTATAGAGAAATCTATGAGATAAATATAATAAAAGCATTGGGTTCGTAGCCCATTTGAACTAAAACAAGTAAAAAAGCTAAAGTCGGGTGTCCCGACTTTGAAATACTCTGTACATATGTTTACAATAATTATATAAAATAAAAAAATTAAGAAAATAAAAAAAAAAATTTGATCGATTTTACCTCTCTCGGTATTCGAACTCACGTAAAGGGTGTATAATTGCACATTTACATAGCAATTGCGTCTGTGTGAGTGTATGTATGCCTATGCGCATCAATTCGTGTCTGTGTAAGCATTTTCGCAGTCAACCAAACAGCAACATCAACAACAGCCGCGGGCAGCGCTTGAGCAGCGCTTGAGCAGCGCTGCAGCAGCGCTGCATCAGCAAATATATTTATGGCTATAACTTCTTGTTAAATCGGTCTATCATAATGAAATTTGGCATACGGACACATAATAACCAACTGGGGGTATTTCCAAAATTTTAGTTCGAAATTCCAAGAATTACGGGAGTTACGATTTGCGGGGTAGAGGGGGGAGGGAGGGGAATTCCAAAATATACATTTTCTGCGTATTCACATAAGGCATCTGGGACTAAAATTTGGTGTTCCTAGGTCTTATAGTCTCCGAGATATAGGCGATTATACGAATGGAAAATCGGGAAAACCCCCATAGGGGGGAAGTGGGGGGGAAAATCAAAAAAATAAAACAAACTCGTATAGAATACACACATAACGCATCTTTGTGCAAAATTTGGTGTCTCTATCTCTTATAGTCTCTGAGATCCAGGTGTTCATACGGACGGACAGACGGACAGACGGACAGACGGACAGACAGACAGACAGGGCTAGATCGACTCGTCTCGTCATGCTGATCAAGAATATATATACTTTGTGGGGTCTGCCACGCCTCCTTCTGCCTGTTACATTTTTCAGCTCCCGCAAACCTAATATACTCTTGTACATTTCATGTACAGAGTATAAAAAATAAAAAAAAAACTGATTCTTACTTAGCATGAAACATGTTACTGCTATTTGTGGAAACAGCTTATAAGATGCGGCTCGGGAAGTTATCGATAACAGCTGTGAGCAAGAATTAAATTAAGTTGGATGGCACAAACTGGTACTTCATTTATCGTTCAACTAGTATTGATTTATCAAATATCAGGTTTCTGTAAATTAGTGTGGAAACCGACGGCATCTAGACAAATTGCTTTTAAAAATGTATTATGTACTTGTATTTTTAAAGTTTCCATTTAGTGTTTTTTAGCAAACCGCTAATCTTATTTCCAAATAGAACACTACAAATTATGCTTGAGAACGTGCTACAATTTGTGTCGACTTAAATTTATATATGTACATATGTATGTTGTACGTATGTGCATTGCTTCAATAGGTGCAGCCACAGCTTTACTTTTCAAAATGGGAAAGCACAGTTTTAATAACATTAGCCAAAAACATAAAGTTTTTCCTGCCAATGTCAATATATACAGTACGAAATGCAAATCTCAAATATTGGAGGAACAGGAAAATGTGACTTTAATTGTAAACCGTCGAAATTCTTCGCGTCAGAAACAAAAACGATGGTCTGCATTCAGGTGCAGATTACATAAAAAAATTGTGATGTTGATAATACTTGTTTGCATGTGCATTCTAATTATTTTCGCTAACACAGACCTGCTCTTTCGGAGAAAGATATTTTCGGTTTTCCTCTCTAGTCGCTCCAACGATCTAGTCGATATTGATGACCAGCATGCAAAGAACTCCAATTTTGAGGATGCGTTAGAAGAAAAGAATCTGCCAGCTTTAAAATCATCCCAATATTTATTAAATTACTCTTCTACGCTTATGGACCGGAGCTTGCAATCAAAAGCATTCTCGTCCGACTACAATATATTTGTTATATATACTAAAGAAAATTACCATCTTCGAATGAAGTTCGATTTGTTTACACACAGTTTATTAAAGCATACGACTGCACAGCTACATCTACACATAATTACTGATAAATCCAGTGAGCAGTCTGTGTTAGAAATACTTCAACGGCAAATTAAGAGATTCCGGCGAAGCGTCATATACACAATGTATGATGTAAAAATTTGTTCCAAAGCAATCCAAGACATTGCAGCAAAGTTGTCTCCATACTTTAATTCAGCGCCCAACTCCTACTACAGCGACTCGCTCTTTTTTTTGTCGCTGGGTCTGCATCGCATCGCCGATCTAAGCCTTAATCGCGTTATTCTTCTCGACTGCGATATTGTCTTCCGTTCAGATGTTCGCTCATTATTTGCAGAATTCGACCATTTCCTGCCACATCAGCTATTTGGACTTGCACCAGAACTTACTCCAGTATATCGCCATATACTTTACCGTTATCGAGTCCGATTTCCTAAAACTAGCTTTGGAAATCCATACTATCCAATGCAGCTGGAAAACAAAAAAGAACATAAATTGGCAGAATCTCCTAAACACACTCATATAAGGCATGGATATCCGGGCCTTAATTCAGGCGTAGTATTACTGCTCCTAAATCGAATACGAGATTCAAAACCTTACAACGAAAAACTTACGCAATCCGAAGTTCAGCGACTAGTACACAAATATTCCTTTAAAGGGCATCTCGGAGATCAAGACTTCTTCACGCTTCTCGGATATGAGTATCCGAACCTCATTTACAGATTGGATTGCGTATGGAACCGACAACTCTGCACATGGTGGAAAGATCATGGATATAGCGATATTTTTGATGCCTATTTTCGCTGTGAAGGTGTAATTAAAATGTATCACGGTAATTGTAATACCCGCATTCCAGAATGATAGATAAAATATACAAAATAAAAAAGTATATACCAAAAACTTCAACTCGTGTGTTTTATTCTATTATGCGACTTGACTCGAAGGTGATCTCATGGCCAAATCTTGGTGATACCAAGCTCAACTATGCATTTGAAGAAATATATATATATACCTATGAAAAATAGCATATTTCATTTACAATTAATAATGGAAAGGAAATTGCCGACTTGTTTACACTAGTTAGCCCGAATGTATGTAACACACAAAAGGAGGCATGTAGACCACCAAAGTATAGGCATATATTCTTGATCAATACACATCGATTTAGCCGTATGAGTAGCTAGAATAACCAAACTTGGTATCCAAATTGCCCCCCTCCTAAATTTGAGAGTAGCATCGGATTGGTGATTATAAAGTTATAGTCATAAATGTTGCTGCTTTTACTTAATAAAACTGCACACATACACCTAATTCTGGTTTTACACGGTAGATTGGGTTCAGAAAAAATCGTGTAAAAAAGACATTGATCATATGCAAAAATAGGTGATTGGTTCCTTATCTCTAAAACCTATTAAAATCAGTGAAAAACAAGGATTTATGTTTATTTTCTTAAATCATATATATAATGTGCATAACGACCCATATAAGAATAGTCTAGCTGTTTCTCAGCTGTGTGCGTTTTTATTTATTTATTTTATATATCAAATTTTTAATTTTCAAAGTGAAAGTTTTTCAGCGAAAACCGTGAAAAAAAGAATTAGGTGTATAGTACATGCACACAAATATGCATAGATACGATTCTGATGTAAATTATGCTTTTTATGAATGTATTAATTTTTTTCTGCTTTTGTTGGAGCGGGTACAGGGTATTAAGAGTTAGGCCTTCTCGACTTTAGCATTCGTTTCTTGTTTTTAATTTAATTATGTATGTATTTCAAATTTTAATCATTTAATTTTTAAAATAATGGGTACGGTTAAGAGTTGAGCTCTAGCATTCCTTTCTTCTAACTTTTAAATCATCGGAGGAGAGTGTTGTAAGCATAACTGCGAAATGAGCATCAGTTTTCTATCGCTCTTAAAACGGAATCAGACAGCAATCTAAGGTTCAATAGCTATGCATATTATTTGAAAACATCTATATTTTTTCATATGGATATGTTTCGATCGCACACAAAAAAAGTTTAAAAGAAATACACCATTAAATGAAAAAATTGTACTTTTATTAAGGGACTTGCATTTGATTAAAGAATCGAAATCACATTTTCTTGCAACTCTTAAATTTTTTCTTAAATCTGCAAATTTTCTGTTTTTTATTATTTTTTGGTGGTAAATATATATATTTAAATAATAATTTAATAATATATAAAATTTGCAGCTAATTTTTTTCTAAAAACTCTTAAAGTCAATGGAATGAAATTCATTTGCACAAAAAATGAATTGAACTAGTTAACACTTTAAAGTATTTTTGAAGGTGAGAATTGTGACATTAATAAGTATGTACATGGGAAAAATCGCTGTCGTATCGATATACAAATAATTATCGGGCTACGGAATACGCTTTGCAAAATTATTGCGATCTCTATTGAGAAGGTCGTGTGTGTGTTCAGCTGAGTGAAAATATTAATTATTTAATTTACTAATCGTGAGCATCGCCCGAACTTTAGATTATCGCACTAAGCGTTATCCAATTGCAGATAACTGGCATATTGCTTGTCTTGAAAAGGTTTGGCAGTCGCATTGCATGTGACAGACAGTGAATTCGACGCATGTTTAGCTATTGATTTTGGACAACATTTCAGAAACGTTATTGGACATATATGTAGAACAGACAGTGGAACATGCACTCTCAAGGACAGGGTCAACAAACGCAATCCTCGGCGAATTCCTTGTTGCAGCAGCAAACCCTAGTTTCAACCAATAATGTTAAAATAAGCGAGACACAATCGCTATCATCCGTCGGTAAGAATAAACTACACACACACACTTTCATATTCGGTACACCACATACATACGCATGTATGTACATATACACACACATACATAATTTGTATATATCAGTGTCATTATCCAAATGTAAAAACAGTGGAAATTTCCTTCAAATCCAATACATGTGCACCAGAACGTCATATGTATTTAAACATACATATGCACTTATAAACACATTTGTATGTATGATTGCATGTAATCTGAATGGTAATTGGATGCACACATTATTTTCCAAGAGTACTTCAACAACTTGGTTAACACCTATAAATTATATAAACCTGTTATTTTATTTTTACAATTCTTTTAATTAATAATACACATTTAATTCACTCATATTGGCCAAACTCTAAACAAAAATTCATTTTTCAAATTGTAAGCTAATATCCAAAATCCTGCAAATTAAAAGGGACCATGTATAAAAATAAAATTTTAAAAATATGGCTTCTAGCCAATGACTCTACCTCATATTCAGTTACCTGAATTGTCCATTGTTTTGAAGCATCTATGAAAACCAAACGAAAATTGGATGCGTTAGAGCCCAGCATTTAATGATGGAAAAATTTTAAGGGCATGCGCTTATTTCAAGGCAAATGTTAAGGAAAAATTTTTAAGAAGTGCACTGTAAAAATAGTAGAGTATGTTTAATTTATCTACAAAAATAATTTCTTTTTGCCACACACCTCGCCTGTCTCGGGTAACAAAATTTTAAGCTAAATTATTAAACGAACAGCTATTTCATATAAGCAAATGACTTGTAAAACTAAATAAAACAATTACTCTTGAAGGATTATTGGAGCTCGCTCATCGTGAATACCAAGCTGTGGATTATGAGAATGCTGAAAAACATTGTATGCAATTATGGCGGCAGGACAGCACCAACACAGGCGTGCTGTTGCTCCTATCATCAATCCATTTTCAGTGCAGGCGCCTCGATAAGTCTGCGCAGTTCTCAACTTTGGCAATAAAGCAAAATCCTGTGCTAGCTGAAGCTTATAGGTAAGAAAAAGATTTATACTAAGCCAGAAAGTATGAATATGGGCATTTACAATCTAACGTGACGTGACATTCGTACGATAAAATATTAAAAAAGTAACTGAAAAAGTAGGATTTAAAATAATATAAGTATATTTATTAGGTTATCAAATTTTAAAATATTTTATCGTTTTGTTTTTATAAGTGTATTATTGATTGGCGAGACATACAAATGGCATATTCCACTTATTTCTATATGTCGGTACTCTTTCTTTTGCCTTTTCAGCATAAACGAATCAGATTTTATATTTTGCCTATATTTGCCTTTGCAATAAAAGTGCAGTTGCAAAATAACATTATGAAATATAAATGGTAAAGATCAAGCGCTCTTACAAAATAGAAAGCTATGAACTTTGCAGGCCTATATTTCGCCATTGCTAAGATCTTTAAACTTTTTAATATAATTAAATTTGAATTTTCCTCTTCAATAACACATTTTGGTTAACTTGTAATTTTTCGGT